>NC_090932.1:713414348-718414348 GCF_040938575.1 Ambystoma mexicanum
ACCCCCAAAGCCTTCCACCAATCTCTTCAACTTCAGAGACCTTGCTGAAAGTGACATCTCAAGACTAATTCGGAGCCTGAAACCCTCTAAATGCAAAGGCGATATTTGCCCAGCATCCCTGATCAAAGAATGTGGTGAAGTGCTAACCCCAATCATCAGTGCCTTCATTAACGCCTCATTCACCAACAGTACCATTCCAGCTAGCCTCAAAGAAGCCTTGGTCCTCCCACTCTTGAGAAAAACATCACTTGACCCAAACATTCCATCCAACTATAGGCCAATTAAAACAGCCCCCTTCCTACTTAAAATTCTAGACTGTGCGGCATACCTGCAGGTTCAGCAATTCTTGGAGGACAATAAAATACTAGGGATGTGCCAATTTGGTTTCCACCCAGGACATTTAACCAAATCTGCCCCTCTAGACCTCAAGAATCAGCTTGATGAGATTAGGGATAAAGGAAACTGCACCCTGCTCCTCCTCATAGATCTATCCGCAGCGTTCGATTTGGTCAACATCAAATCCTCTGCCAACACCTCACCACCCACGCCAACTTTTCCCCATCTGCCGTTTCCGGAATTGTGGCCTTCCTGGAAGGCAGAGTCATGAGAGTCTTCTCTGTCACAGCCAATGCCTCACCCTCCTCCATCACCTGTGGTGTCCCCAAGGGTCCTGCATCACACCCACCCTCTATAATATCTTCACCAGGCCACTCTTCAACATCCTAGACTCCCTCAGCATAGCCTACACCAACTATGCTGATGCCACTCAAATCCTGATCCCACTCACAGGTAATTACACAGAGGATTCCAATTCTCTCAATAACATGTATTTGACTATCCAGGCATGGATGGCAGCAAACCACCGCTGCCTTATCAGTGACAAGGCAGAAATCCTAATTGGTGGCACACCCCATGCTGTAACTCACACAACTCTCAATACACCTCTTTCCAGATCGACCAGTGTGTGATTCCAGTCTCAACCACAGTCAAGACACTCAGTGTCTATCTTGACACCTCACTAACCATGTTGAGACAAGTTAGCACCATTGCCTCCTCGACAGCTTACGCAACCAAAGCCCTCAATGCAGCCAGACCCTTCTTCACAAAATACAATTGTCTCACCATTTCCCCGGCCATCATTGGCTCCAAGATAGACTATTGTAACATCCTCTTCAAAGGCACCTCCACAAAAAATATAAAAAACTACAAATTATACAAAATAATGCTCTGAGAGCAGCCCTGAATATCCCCGAATGAGAACACATCTCCAATGCCAGAGGGGAAGCTCAGTGGCTGCTCATCCAGGAATGTAACCATTTCAAAACATTGTCCATTGCCCAGAGGTGCTTCTGTAATACAGTGCCTCCTTACCTCACACAAAGAATCACCAAAACCCACTCCTCGTGACCCACCAGGACCCCTTACTTGGACAGACTCCTTGTGCCAAAAGTGAGAATATGTAAAGCTGGATATTCCAGCTTTCCCCACTGCGCTGCCAAACTCTGGAATGACCTCCCCCCATCCCTGAGGGCTGGAAAATCGTACTGGATCTTTCGCAAAGCCATCAAAACACAGCTCTTCTCCTAACTCCCCGCCCTTACTCCAAAGTTCAGCTATTCTGCAACACCTTACATCAGCATGCTCGGTAAGACCAATATGTATGTAAACACTGCCACTATGTAACAAATGCAAACCCTACCTATGCTCCCTGTTCTTCCACCAACTCTTCACTGCATGACTAAGTGGGTTTCCCTTACCTGCACCTGTTTTGTACTTGCCACAGCGCCTCAATGTCTCAGGGTTATTTGTGCGCTTTCAAATGAAATAAATAAATAATTTGCAAATCTCTAAACATATTAATGTTACAGCAGAACAAAACCGTCACTGAAGTCTCAGTACACATTTGATTCAATTAGTGCGTCTAATATTATAACGTTATCATTTCTCTAAAGACATGTTGTCTATTTTAAATATTGTTCTTTGTTTAGCCAACTAAATAACTGTTTAGCTGGAGATCCGTGGAAATCCAGGTATCATTCTGAGCAATTAACAGGGGAGATACTTTGTCACTACTGCTGGTGAGTCGAGGCGCTCACCTTGGTTGACCAGAGTTAGATTTCTTTTGAAAGACGGACTCACAACGGCAACACCTTTAGAAATCACATTAAAATCATGAGGAGTCTCAGAAGCCACTAGATTTTAAAATAAATTAGACATGCCTTTGTTCTTACAGGAGAGTACATCAACTGCACCTCTCTACCTTTCTAAATGGCAGAGCAGCTCCCCAGGATTCCAACACTGAAAACAATAAGGACAGTCCCATAGTCTGTGCTTACCACTTATAATGTAACTCATTACATTGTATTAAATCTATTAACACTTCCTCATCCCATTTCCTGGGGTCCTTTTCAAAGCATTCCCTTATTGGTTCCTTGGTTCCTTTACTGCAAGTGTAGGCAACCTGTTACTTTCCAGGTGTTTTAGCATACAACTCTAATAAGCTTTAGCCTATGTATTCAGTGGTGAGGGATCATGGATGTCATTATCCAAAATATGCACATAGCCATGGATTGCCTTTCATTGCTTGTCTGTAATCAAGTCATCAGTTAACTAGTCAGATGCCCCTTTATGAAAAGTCTGAAATAAAATACAGGGATCCCTGAGCTTCGTTCTAGGACAGTTATGGTACTCCAACATTGGACCAAATAATTGAATGTGAACATTCATCTCTTTCAAAAAAGCTGACTGGCAATTATTCCTGTAGCAAACCTAAGGATCCTTAGATATTGTCATACTATTACTTAACCACCAGCTGCTCCAAGACACTTCAATGGCCCAAAAAAGAGCTAACTCATTGCTCATTGAGGGGGCATCACATCTAACTCCAAGCAGTAGCAGGCAGTGCCTGATCTCACCTAGATATTCAGAGTGTTTCATCAGGTACATCGAACAAGCAGATTCAATGATGTTGTGACTTCATCGGGCTCAGAGATGTCTGCTCTAAAATGTCGCCATAACAGTTCACAACTAAGGGAGTGTGTGGCAATAATTTGAAGATGTTCCAAAATGCCTTTTCAGATGGTAGTAACAGCTATAACAGTAGGCTATTCTTTAACCCAACTCTCTTACTTGCAAGCCTCCACCAGGAAGATTTGACAATGTGGAGACTTCACTCTGCATTGCAACAGACTATTTCCGGATGATTGGAATAAGCTCCAGAAACGTTGTTAAGTTAAAAATACTAACTTTCCTCAGGGATATGTATTTCCATAAGGCATTTCTCCTTGATTTACCTGCCTGTGAAGCTGGTCCTTCCAAACTATTTTTCTATAGCTGCAGGCATTCCCATCTTCTTAACTACTACTCATACTACATGCATTTACTCACAAGAGGTTTCCTGAAAATATTGACCATACCCAAATCAATGAAAAATGAAGACTGACCATATCATTGCCCAGGATTCCTCTTTTGAAAAATAAGCAACTTCAGAATAATTTTTTATGAGTTGAGATGCTTGGCACAAAGTGCAAGGGGTTTATGTCACAGAGTACATTCCCACTGTGTCATAATACAGAATGAGCAAGTCATTTATAAACATGTTTTGTTACCATACTGCAGTTCAAAGTGTTAAGTTAACCTATTTGCTTGCTTTTCATACAGACTCAGCCGACAGCTCACTGATGAAGAGCAAAGGGGCAGGAACATTTCTGTGTCTGCTTGATGTTCCATTTAGGGATGGCGAAATGAGACCTTGAAGTTCCATCTAGATTCCTCCATTTGTATCGAGTTCAGTCCAAATTGCACTATCCTCTCTCAAAATGACATTGCAGTGTACCAAGACTGAACCAAGTCCAGCCCAGTAACATAACACAACAAATGTGTAACCATCAAGCAACTAAGCAAGGCTGAACTGAATCATAGTTGAGCTTTGTAGCTACTCATAAGGAAAAAAAAACACATTATGTTATGTTTTGAGATATCTCATTAGTAGCAAATGCCTTCAAATTGAATGTATTGATGTTTTTTGCAGTCTTTTGTGTAGAGGCAGGTAAAATAGATTCTCTATACGTTTCAGGATAATATCCATCTTCAGGCAAGATGTGTCCTTAAACAAAACAAGATGAACTGCATTTCTGAAAACATGGTGGCTTTAAAGAGCAAAGTGATGGACCTGGATTGGTTACTGCTTGTGGAAGACTTTGATACATGGCTGTTGGAACCTTCATACTTAGATGTTTACACTACATATTATGCACAGGCTGCAACATCAAACAGAGGGCAAAATATGGAAGAGTTGATTGTGTTTTTAAAGACATCTATGGATGCGGATGTGAAGCAAATTGATCAACCAAAAATATTAAGATACTTTTTAGTACTTTTAGGTCTTGGGACAAAGGTTTTATTTGTAATGGTCATACCAATAAAGCAGGTAGTGATCCAATGGGGATTTTAATTGATCAATTAAAAAAATATGTTTATCAGCATTAATCAGTATGGATGAGTTATTATTAAATTGGGATATCATTGTTATTGTGTTTTATTTTCAAACACATTGGGTATTTCTCTTATTATTAGACTTAGATCAAGAGGACATCTATGACTGGAGTTGACTAAATTCCTAAGTAATAATGACAGGGACTGAAACACATTCAGTTCATGCATGATCATGGTATGTGTGTTTTGTATGGTCACTGTAGGATGGACTGGAAAGCGAAAGGTCCTTTTTTTTACGACTCCTCTACCCTCGTGTTAGGGAGAATTCTCTGTTTAGGCTGAATTTCCTAACCTAGTGAGTCCCCCAGCAGCTTTGCTGGATTTCTGGAGTTTGTTTTTTTCTCCTGCCAAGAGTGAGACTCTTTTCCTCACACTCTTGGACATGATTTGAGGGGTTCCTTTGACTGTTAAGGTGTTTTATGGGCTATGGGGTCGTTTACTCTATAGGGTCTCATATGATTTTACTATGTGTGTTACACAGCACCCTCAGTGCCATGACACAGTAGTGTCATAGTGACACCCCACCATAGACTCCATATCCTGGGACTGACTACTGTCTCCCAGTGCATGTAAAGTCACCATTGGCTTTACAAATCCCAAATTATGAACAGAAAGCAGTACCAACCATCATATTGTGGAGGTACTGGTCGGGGCAATTCGATTGCCCCGGGGTCTGTTATTCGAGGGGGCACGTCTCCGTCCCCCCTGATGGAGTTTTGGCTGGTGGCAGTGGATACTACTTTTTATATTCGACCGCAAATATATCTCTATGGGATTTTCCCATTGTCAAGGCTGCCAACTTTAATTATTTAATTCCTATAGCGTCGAACATACCGCCGGGTTATTTATTTAATATTAATTCGCTGGTTGGTATTTTTTGCCAGAACTCGATTCTAAAATGGCGTTAGTGTTCTTTTCTGTGACTCCAACCCAAGTCGAGCCCTTTGTTCCACTTTTTGGCGGGCTTCTCCACAGAAGCCTCCACAAGTGGTGCCACTCTGGGTACCACAGGGGGTGTGGGAGGGGGTTTAGGCACCCTGGAATGAGTTGCCTTGGCAACTCAAGTTGCACTCTTGTGTGATTGGCCCAAGTGGCAACCGGATAGCCACTCACCACTGAACTGAACCGCGAATAAAAGGACCGCTCCTTTGAATCGAGAAACTCCATGGCTGGTTTCTTCCCTGGCAGTACAACAACCTCCTGCTTTCCTCCCCGACGAGATCTTCTCTTCTGCCGGACGAAGCACCGACTCGCAACCGCTGCCAGGAACAACTGCCCCCGCTGGAGTGGTCTCACCATTTCAAGGTACTGTGTCCGCCTGGCCTCCCTTTCTATAGATTGCTACAAGGTGACAGTAAATCCTTAACCTTCTAGACTGGGCTGGTCTCTTGGCCATCTAACTGGTCCCTTTCTTTTGGTCCAACTCCTTTCTGAACCTGTTCGAGACTCTTGTGCACTTTTCAACCGTGTGACCTTGGACACATTTCGTTCTGATCCTCTTAAAGTGGATCCGGCTTTCTGGAACTCTAACTTCACGGTTTTATTCTGCCTCCCTCTCTTGCTGGGTTCTTTTGAAAGTGTTGGGATCTGTTTCAATTTATGCTCTCTCTTTCTCTCCCTTTTAACCGAATTATTAGAGTGCCATTTGCATTAAGCGCTCACCGCTGTCTGAAAGTAAGTGGTGCTTTACTTAAGACTTGTCTAATATTCTATTAAGGGAGTATATATACTTGAGTGACTGTGTTTTTGAACTTGCTTGATATTAGTGCCAGTGTGTTTTTATAGATGTGTTTTTAAATAAATAATTATATATCTTTTACACCAAAGCTCTGGTCAGTGTTTGCTTGTTCTACTGTATTTATCTGCCCTATTTTGTATGCTCTGTATACTGCCTAACTCTTCTTGTGAGAAGTCTGACTGCTCAGCCACAGCTACCAGGTAAATCTGGGTGGTGCAGACTGCTACCAATTGGGTTTACTGCTAACTCCTGTACTCTTAAACATTTTGCAGTGGTCCCTAAGGAAACTGCACAGGTTTCTGCCTAACATCTCGATAGATGAAATCATAGCCAGACATGAAGATTAGCATGCACTTGTGGTTTTCACGGCAATAACAGGACCACAAAGTGATACATTTCTGTTACATGTAAGATCTAATGTTGGAAATAATCAATGTCAATCCCCCTCAACCTCACACTTCTCTTTGTAGTAGTAGTAATAATAGGAGGAAACTAAACATGAAGTGAGCAACATATACTGTAGCTATTTGAAGAGATTATTGTATCAGGAAGGAAATCAATTATATAATTTATTTCCTTTGCCATTTGTCCAAATTTTATTGTCAATTCATTTACAACTCAAAATTAGGTAATAAAAGATGTGATGACTTTCCAAGTGAAACAGGAAGAGAAATGGCATGCCCTAACACTTGGTCTCATAAAGAATGTGAAATGTCTAAACTGAACTTATTCACTCGCCTAAGTGATTGGGAATAATATTTTCCATGTAAAACAAATGAGCTGAACATTAAGCCTTCGGGTCAATTACTTTCTGTTTGTAATGACAGAGGTTCTAGAACCTTTTGCCAACTAGTCACTCCAGGAACTTCGTCAAAGTATGCTGCTGTAGTTTTGCAGAATAACCTGTTGGCAGCAGTCTAGAGTTAACATTTCTCAGGGCTTTATCATCTCCAGCAGGAATCCCTCACCCCTCAGCTGGACATTCCAAAATCTTTAAACCGCCTAGTGTATGGGATAACTTTATTTGAAGTTATGAACTATATGAGCAAATAGGAGTAACATATGTGTCTTTATCCTAACTGTGCCCCAGGTGATCTTTATAAATCGCAGATGGAGTGATGGTCATCCTTCCCTGCTGGCCAATGTTTATTGTGCAGTGCTGATTACAAGAGTAATCCCTTCATCATGGTTATCTTCCACAATTGCCTCAATTTACAGAAAAGGTGGCCATCAAAACTCAACATGGTAGAGACCTGTTTTCTTAAAAGATATTTTGATAACGTTATTAGGAAGGGTTGTGTTATGAAAGCTTCACTTGTATGTAGAGGAAAACAAAGTACATTTAGTTCTGCAGTTGGGTTTCATGAATCATGCAGATCAACACAACAGTGTCTAAACTCGACATTGATCATGGACAAGTACTATGGGGACAGGGGAGAACATCTATACCTGTCATTCATGGGGTTCTTTATGGCACTTGGTCAAGTAGACTTATCAATATTGTGGAAGATATTCTAAGTTTACTGATTCACCTTCATATCAGCACGGATTACTTTATTATATTTGAGAAGACAGGAGATAAGACTAAAATGTTCACTGTAATACAGAGAGTCAAGCAGGGCTGTGTGGTTACTCCTCTCATGTTAAATATTTATTTAAATGGTTTGTAACAAGCCCTTCAATCGACAACTCTTGATGCACCCAAATGAGCTGAGAGATGTATTCCTTGTCTGGTGCACACTGATGTTGTTATGTTTCGAAAAATGCTTGTCAATGTTTTCAAATCAACAATTTGTCATACTCTATTTCATGTATGTAATCTGCCCCTTGAAAGTGCTCATAAAGTAAGGGTAAAGTACTCAAATAAAAATAAATGGACATCCCATATAGGGAAAATGGAATTTCATAGGAATGAAGTCAGTAATGGAGTTTTACACTTTGCAAAATAATATGATATGATATATAATATGATATGGAATTCGTAACGCGCCTATACACAAGTGTTTCAAAGCTTTGCCAGGCATATACGCCTATAAACCTAAATGCTCTGGATTGGTGTTATGCTTGATCTGATTGTGCCCATTTTATTATATTCTTGTTAGGAGTCAGAACATCTTGGACCGCCATTAGAAAAGCTAAAGATCTTTTGTATTTAGACACTCAATATTATCCCATGTATTATACCTATGAGGGATTATCCCAATCTCTCAGGAGTTTCATTTGACTCTAGCCCTCTTGTGGCTATCTTTATGGTCAAATGAGAAGGCCATTTTAACTCAGGAGATTTTATAGGATGCACACATTCTGGATAAATGCAAGGCCATCACGCTGTCAAGGCTGTACAAATATTGATACCTCTTTGGGTCCTTCTAATTGCTCCATTTGGAGAAAATGAATATCACACAGACACCGGCAATTCAGGCAAAAGGTTCTGTGAGGTCCTTCCTTCAGTTGTCTTATGTAAATGTAGAAGTGTCTATTTATATTATTTGTCACTGGTGACAAACAGCTTAGTAAGAAGGTACATCACTCTTTTTCATTTTAACCAATTACCTTTGACAACTAATACTGCAATATGGTCGACAGATGGTAGAATTATTTGTCACGGTAATGCTAGTGCAGACAAGGATATAATATGGACGTGGACCCCTCGCTCACTGTGCTCAGAGAGGCACAGCTCCACCTCACTGATGAGGCCCAACAAGGCTGAAACACGTGTATGGGGTTGCTTTTGGTACTCTTGTTCAGAAGAGAATTACCATAGCATTTTGGTGCTGGACTGCCCATGTGGGCGGGACAAAGACTGATATGCAAATGGATATTTCCCTTTTGTTAAAGTTACAGTGAGCTAAAGTGTGGCTGCAGACTCTCGAGTGGGTACCGTCCCAAAGAACAGGTAATTTAGACGTGTTCGTTCTCGCAGAGGGGCGCCTATGGACTATTTCTTGAAGGATATAATATGTTTTATGTGTTTCTGGAACTGCTGTTATTTATCTAGAAGTAGGTTTATGTACTCTCTTTTAAACTACATATTTTTGACCAATGTGGCGGTGCACTATTTTACCTGCTCCAAGCAATGTATTATGATGTATGCTGGAGTTTGGAATGATATCTGGCGGTAGCCTTGAGGATTAGACTGAAGCTTTTATTATTGCGATATAACATGTTATTTTTAGATGTCTTATTTAAATTAAATTTATGAAGGGATAATTCTATTATTTATATGGTTTTTGTGTACATTTACATTTCTCTCCTATCAATTAGTATTAGTATTTCACAAAGGGAGCAGTGGTCGAAGTGGACGGGAGCGGTCGGGAGCGGTGCTCCTAAACTTATTTTAATTACGTTTTATCGTTCCTATACTTTTATTTTAAAAAGAAACCGTTCCGGAACGGTTTCGTTTTAAAATAAAAGTGTAGGAAGAAGTTGAAACTTGCACTTTCAGTGCACTGCACAGGACGTTTTCTTAAAGAGCAGGCGCATGTGTTTTGGAGGTTTTATTGTGCATGCCAGGGAGCGCGGCGATGGGGTCTGTGGGGAGCGGTGCAGGCCAGTAGGGAACATAGTTCCACTACTTCTTTTCGTACACTTCGACCACTGAAAGGGAGCTATTACCCTTATTATAATGTATGTTTGCATTTTTACATCTACCCCTCTTCCCTCTTCCTTGCTGCACTTGCACGTTCTGAATTCTCACAAGGCATAGTAGCTTCGTCCCTTCTACCCCCGATCTTAAATAGTGTTTTTTAAAAAAAGTTTTCACTCCCTCGCTCACTCCCTGCATTTTGAAACTGTATTTTCTTATTGTATAAGCGCCTAACAAGCAAGCAATAAAACACAAAATAAATAAATAAATTCATCTACACATGCGGTTTTAATTTGTTTTAAACTGTTATACCACCCTGACACCTATGAAAAGCATGGTCCTTGGTGCTCCTTGCTTTATCAACGACCTCTGCATATATGGCCACAGACCAACCACCCTCATCAAATTTCACTTGCTACCTGTACAAATATGCATCACCTTCAAGGCAAGGTGCATCATACATGAATCAGGCAGACAATGTCACCATGTTCAGCAGTCAGCACATCACCTGAAATCAGAACCTAGCCTGTCAAGAGTAGCAGAAATGCAAAATAGAAAGAATCAGGAGATAAGCATTCTCAGTGTAGCCTCATACCCATCAATATCAGACTTGTCCCCACACCATGCAATTCAGTTTAGAACTTCCTCTTCACTTCAAGGAGCACCCCCTTTGCTCTCAGCAATATTCACCAACGAGCCCACTGAGCTCGCTTTCCCCCTGATAACTTATTTACATATTTACAGCAACCCCGTTTCCACACCCTTTGAGCATGTTACAGGTTCCCCATGAACTGTACATGTTAACGGTTCCCTGCCTTCCTAAATGGTGTTGTAAATTAATTGGTATGCTGAGGGCACCATTTCACCCTGTAATCATGAAATGTATACATGTGATATTTACTGATATAAAACACTCTGTTGCTTCCTGGTCGTAGGTTTGTGCTCAATATATATAATGACGTGTCATTTATATAGCGCTTACACCCAATTGCTTTACATAGAACATATTTACATACAATATCAACCAACCAAAGTTGGTATATGCAAAATAAATCAATAAAATAAATTAGGATGTTTATATGCATTGTGTACTGTTTACTCCATAATATGTTTGACATATAATAGAATCATGTTCTTTACTCTTAACAAATTGTTCTCTCATAGATACACCGATCAAGTAGTTTGGTTTATATCGTGTGTTATAAAGAGATGTCCAACATGTCTCATATTTGTTGGTTTCCTTCTAGATTGACCAGGGATTAGGTTCTAATTATATTTCCCTGCCCGTCAAGATTAGACAGTTTTACATGACATAACCTTGTAGACCTTGTAATAGACTGGACTACAAAAGTGTACTGAAAGTGCCCTACGGGTATGGGGCATAACTGGAATACTAAGAAGAGTAAGTGAAGGGGTACCTCTATCCATTGCTCTGTTAGAACTTAATTGACTCGAGGCATAATGGTGCTTGCATTATATAATACTAGAGGGACTAGTGGGTGAGATTCTGAGTTGAAATGTGTCTTTGATGCATTGGTGGTCTATCATCTGTGAGACAAAGAGTCCCACAGTTTAAGTCTACTGAAAAATCATCTATTGTACCTTTTGTAAATGTACTGTGATTTTGGGACCAATAGCCATAATTTATTGGCTGTAAAGTGTTTTGCATATACCAATAGTGGATTGTACTAAAATGCAAATACATGATATGCAGTGATATATAAAGCAAATAGTCTGTCCATATATGCTAGTAACAACAAATGAAAACCATTCTTTTGTCTTGCATTGTATATATTACTCATGCTCACATCATTTTCACTGAAAAATATTGGATAATTTGTAGTTTTTGCCACAAATTTGCACATTGTAAGAAGGCACGGGCAGCTGTGTACATTCAATTACTTTATTTGTCATAATACATATATAGAGAACCCTGCACCAATGCCACATCCTGCTCTCAACTGACCCTCCGCTCTCTCCCTTCCAGAATCCCTTTAGGTAAGGTGCAACTAGATGCACGTTGAGTTCCACATTACAACACATGTCTTTTCCAAAATGTCGTAAATGCTAAATTGTTCTTTAAGATAATAACTAGCTAACGTATTTGCATAGTCAATGGTAGTAATAATTCAAAGAGTATCATTTAAATGGACGCCCTTATGATCTCACAAAATCATACATTATGTTTATTAGTCTACTTATGCTTGATAAACAATTGGAACATCTCAGTTAGTATACAGATTCTTGTTTAGATCTCAATCCATGATATAGTTATACCACCTAACAGGAGTTCTGCTGCTTCTCCGGTTGTGCTGGCCACGTTTTCCATCAGTCTCCCCACTCTCTTCCCCACTATATGGTATGGGGGCACTTTGGGCATTTTCTTATCTAGCTGCCCCCCCCCCTTCTCCGTTTGACTCCAATAAATGCAGGAAACAATAACGAGGTGCACAGATTGCAGAAAAACAGCTCTTTAATGCATGAAGTTATCAGCCTGCAGGTCAATTAGTCTCAATTGCAAATCCTTATTCTCCTACTGGCTCTGCCATTTACAAACCTAAAGAACAACAAACATTACCCTACTCTACTGGTTAGTACATTAAACGTGATATTCCAAAACCATCCCCTTGCAGATGTCCTAATAGGGCAATTAGTTAAAAGTGAAATCAGCACCTAGTGCAAACAATAGTAGATACACCAACATCCTGTCCCATGACACCAGACATTTTGGCACCCTAGACCATTTCCAGCCCTTGCAGGTTCCTCACTGTGGAGCATATTTTTGCAACTACCACATTGATACATGTTGCTTTCCTCATAATTGATCCTTCTAGCTAGGTCAAGGACAGAAAATGTTAGTTTGCAGGACGTTGATCTAGCTTGGGAAAGAGAGATCCTCATAGAACTAGAACAGGTCATTTGCCACTGTTGTATTTCCATCTGACTAATGTTAAATACATCAAATGTAATTTATTCCATGTGCTCAAATTCCACGGGAAAAGCTTCATGAGTAAGGATAACAGTAACTTCCTTTTTGAAAAAAAATAACTAATATGATTAATATTTGCACTAACTTCTTATCCAGCCATGTACTCTTGGATGCAGCATAAACAAGGCCTAATCGAAATTGGCAGGGACACTAAAACAACATGGCAATGACACCGACATTAAAATGGCAGAAACCCTCACGTTTTTAGTATTCTCGCAGCCTTAATTTCCCTGTACGTTTAGAGTGTTGTATGTGCAGATTAACATCTCTGCTTCATCTTCTTCTGGTTGGTCAACCCTGATGCTTCACTGTTTTCTCACACTCTACATGCTCATTCCACACCTTGCCACTTGCCACTCTGCAGATGTTCCAACATCATCCATCATCCAATCCTACATGGTGCAATTCACTTTGCACCAGATTACAAGGTTAAAGATAGACAGATGTCCTTTATTCACCTTAAAGAGTTTATGGACTTTTACCAAATCACTGGGTTCTGCCTGTACCCCCTTTGCCTGACACCTTCTTTCATCATAGGATTGGTTACACAAGGTTTGCCACTTGTGTACCCTCTCTGTTATTCAGTTATCATCTACTTAATTTCTCCCTTCCTCCTAACCAATGGGGCACATGTCTGACCTCATGGCTCTTTTCCTCACAATCTAAACAGGTGAGTACCTGTGGCTGAATGAGGGATATTACGATAATCTGCAACCATCTCCCACTTCACCCATTCCCAAGGCAGCCCACTCTCCAAGGCTAGTTGCACATTTGCTTCCATTAATCTATTCCCCATCTCCACCAAGCCATTACCCTAAAGTGATATAGTGACTTTCTCATGTTCATAATTCCATGTGTTGTCAGAAAACTGCACATCTCATTCAACACACACTAGATGCCAATATCACTATATATTTAGTGAAACCTTCTCTAGCACACACTTCTCAAAAGAATTCTTTTACAGTCCTCATAGGGTAAACGTGATCTCAAACCATCAGGATGTTTAGTCCACAAGTACTATTACATGGTGACCCTCATCACCTAATAACTCCATTGGGCCCATGGCATCTAATCCAAATTTCTCCCACACCTGTAGTGGGACACACACTGGCAGTAGACCTACTGTGTTTAACTTCTTTGTTTTATCACTCTCAACACATGCATGGCAGTTCTTTATTACCAACTCCACCACATCATCCACACCCAACCATCAATCTTGCTCTCTTGTCTCTTCTTTGTAAGAATACAACCGAAGTACCCTTGATGGGCATTGGCTATGCATTTGTTGTCTTGCTGACTAGGGGGAGAACAATTTTCTTTTCCTTCCTCACTAATCCCCATTCACATGGCATTAGTTCATTTCTCATCACAGAATAGGACAGCTCACACTCCAGACTATTGGGCCATACCCTCTGGGAATATAACTCTATTAAATTATTAATCTTCCTCCAAAGCTCTTTTCCACTGCTCTTCTGCTATTACCACACCCGATATGCTCATTATACATGCGACCCACGCATCAATTTTTTCAATATCCTCAATTCCCTCATTCTGTGTCATTCCTGGAGGTTATCACGAAAGACAATCTGCAATTCTATTGGCTCTAACTTTCAAATTCTCTCACTGAGAAAGTAAATTCCTGCACATTTGACAACCAATTGGCAATCCTTTGAGGGGACAGGCCCTGAACCTTGAGTTTAAAACAATTGTACCAGTGGTGTATGGTCACTCTGTACTGTAAATAGTATGCTTCACATGTACGTTCTAAAATGTTTGACTGCCCAATAGTAATCCCAGGCTTCCTTTTAAAAAACTGAACATTCGGTCTCACATGAGCTTGTTGCTTTAGAGGACAATGCTATAATTTCCTCTTCTCCCATTTGCCTTTGGCTCAATACTGTCCATTTCCCTTTTTCACTAGCATCAAATGTCAAGAATGTTCTCACTGATAGCTCAAATCTTTGAAAAGTCGGGCATTTGCAATGGCTTCTTTAACGTCTGTAATCTTCCCCTGCATCTCATTATTCCACTGAAAACTCTTTCTATACCACCTACCTTAACTCTGCAGTTTGTTTCTGCACCTTTTCTCTGGTTCCCTCACCTCTTTAATTGCCTAAACCAGTTTGTGCTTGGGTTTAAACTCTTCCCCTGTC
This sequence comes from Ambystoma mexicanum, assembly GCF_040938575.1. Classification (NCBI taxonomy): domain Eukaryota; kingdom Metazoa; phylum Chordata; class Amphibia; order Caudata; family Ambystomatidae; genus Ambystoma; species Ambystoma mexicanum. The sequence goes on from NC_090932.1 coordinate 713,429,309, forward strand.
AATATATGCCCCAAATATATGACTGGTGTACTTTGAATGTACAAATGTCCTTGTTCACTGTTAATTCTGCATTAAGTAGTATCTCTAGAATATAGTTTAACAACAAATCATGTCCACTTTCATCCCATTAACACACCGAGATATACTAATGGAAACACTGTACACCCTTCTTTCCAGGAAACACATTTTCCATAACACTTTGGAAAGCATCACTTGCTGAGGTCAACCCAAACAACCAGCCCATACTGATGATATAAAGGATGTGATATGTTGAGAATCTGGATGTAAGTCTATTTAATGACATGTAGATGATAAATCTATAGTCAACAACCACCTTACTTTCCCCATTGTAGACAACATGGTGTTAATATTGTGTAGGGGTACCTCTTTATACATATCGCTTTATTAACATCCTGTAAGTCCTCACATACACATACCCTTCCATCAGGCTTTTGTGCTAGCAATATGGTTATAGCAAATCGCTTCTTTATCCCTCACACTCAAGGGGACCTTTCTAACATTATGTACACTTGGAACTGTATTGTATTTACATTTTATTTGTTGAGTGAAGCCCTCTAATTTTTGAATAATGTCCCTTAAATCTACTGGACATTTGTTTACTATTTCCACCCCATGTTCTCTAATTGAGGAGGTTTTAGTTCAGTCTGTAAAAGGACTTGGTGTCTCTACCCCAAGAGAGTGTCTCCATTTTCCATCAGAGATACTTTCCCTAAAATCTCTTCATTGCGGATTCTTATTTAACACCATGTACAGCCTAGTATTCGTATCGGTGAGCTGCTATAAGCGGAAAGGATCTATATCATTTTTTTGCAGTTCATATAATTTCCTTTGCAATACTGTTCCATAAATTGCCAAGGATACCAACGTATAGGTGATCCATAATCTAATAGCATTTGAATGTGCTTATCATTGACGGTAACTTCTGCCAGAGGAGGTGTGGGTAGTCCATCCTCTTCCTCCTCAGTTTTAGACAATGTCTGGCTATGAACTGTTTATATGGCCTGGGAAGTCCCAAATTACACAGAGGTTCTGGAGCCAGTTCAAACAGGACTCAATAATGAAATAGACAAAGTTCAAGGCAAAACCCATCTTTGTTATCACCAAAATAAAGCATGTGTTTCTAGGCACCGACATACATACACAGGAAGCTTTTTGGGATAGTTGGGAGAAGTGGGGGATATTGTGAAAAAATGATTCTGTGTGCCGTGTGTCCCCTCATTGTGGGGAGTTTGTGTGACTCACTGAAGCTTGGATTTGCAAGGTGAAACTATGACTGGCCAAAAAAATGTTTTTTCAAGATTGAAGGCTGAGAGTGAGCAACAGCCGGGTTCAGTTTCGACCAAGCCTGTTTTATGGCCCGCTGCTATTGTGGAAGAGAGGTTTAACCTCCGTAAGCACATGGGAGCCTGTTATTGAATGATTGAGGGATTTTGGCTACCTGCTAGGGCTGGGTTTAAGGGCCGGACAATTAACCTGATGCAAGGGTTGCTTGCAGGGAAGGTGCACCAATAGATCATGGATTTTCAAATGAGTTGTCAGCGTGTGGGTTGGAACCATGTGGGCTGGAATGGTAAGTTGCATATTTTAGAATGAAACGTGGACACCAACAAGTTTTGTCGATAAAACCAGCACCAATAGATTTAAAGAATGTTTGTTTATTTCCCTCCTCTTCACATCAAAGGAATTTCTAAAGAATGGCCATGTGCATGACAAGTATGACAAGTAGTGGTAACGTTTTCCAACCAGATGCACTGCCCCTTTTGAAGGTTGTACCAAGTCTGATTTGCATATGGTCTTTCCTCCTTTCTAATGGCTTGCCAGGCAAAGAACGATGGCCCGGCGGGTTTCCCAGAGCAATGACAGAGGTTAGGATTAATTCCGAACCTTCCAGCCATCACCTCTTTTGTTTTGCGTAAGTCACCCCGAGTGGTACAGGTATGCCCAGATGTGGGTCATGTGCTGATGGGCCTAGAGACCTAAGCTTTTCTTCACTGGTGAGGCCTAGCAAGGCTGAAATATGTTTGGGGATGCTTGTGGACTCGTGCAGAAGGGATGTGACCAAGCAGATCGGGCTGGACTACCCCTTTTAGGGTGGCACCAAGCCTAATTTGCATATGGTCTTTCCCCTTTTGTAATGAATTGGCAGGCAAAGAACGATGGTCTGGAGGGCTGCCCAGAGCAATGCCAGATGTTAGTATTAATTCCAAACCTTTCAGTCATCACTTCTTTTGTTTTGTGTGTTCCAACCAGATGAAACCTGTAATAATTTAAACTGTTTGTAAGTTGTGCAAACCTTGTAACTAGGTGATGGGACAGTGACCAAATATGAAAGAGCAGCAGAAGAGGGGTGTATTGTAAATATGAAACATGCAATTATAAGTTTAAAGAGGATAGTGCTTAGATGAATGTATCCAATAAGAAGGGTGGGGACTGAAGGGAATATAGTTAAATTGTATAGGTTTAACCAATCATGGGTGGGGGCTTGACTTTGTAACACAACCTGTGGCAGTGTTTTAACTGTTGCAAATTGTATAAAATGTGTGTTCTCTGTGTGGTCCAGGGAGACTCTGGTTAATTTGAGTCTTTGAAGTCATCTAGCCCCTCCCAACCATTTGTACAATGAACCTGCTTTATGGACAAACACACACCTTCTCCTTAAGTGGTGGGCCTACTTTGGGCTAAGGTGATCAAAGGCCCACTCCTAAAATCCCAAATCTCTAATGTCCTCAACGTCAGCAAGGAACTCCAAAAGATCATTGTGGAATTAGAGGCCCTTTTCTGCTCTTCCCCTTAAACCTCTCACTCCCAATCGATCTGCGATGCCCTGTCAGACCACCTTTATAACATCAACATTGAAAGAAGCTTCACCATCATGCCCCCTCTTTCACTCCTTCTCCTCCATCTCCCATCACTATTTCTGAATCTATTCTCCAGTAGCCGCCCCTCGAATCCCCTGGAGAACCCTGCCTGCTTTGTTCCCAAAAGAAATCCTCTCCTTCACTTGCGCAGGCAGCATCGCTATATCAGTAATGAACTTTTCTCTAAAATCAGGCCTTTTCCCAGCAGCTTTCAAAACCTTTCATGTCAGACCTGTATTAAAAAAAGCCCTCCGTTGACCTCCTCTTCCCATCTAACTACTGCCCAATCTCAAACAACCATTTCATTGCCAAACTCCTATATCACAGGGTATACTCCCATGTCTCCCTTTACACAAAATCCCACAGTCACCTTGACCATGCCCAATCTGGTTTCTGACCTCTCATTGGAATTCAATCCTCCCTTGTCTCCATCTATGATGGCATGAAAGGAACAGCAGACTCAGAAGGATGTGCTGCCCCCAGCCTCTTTGACCTCTTGACAGCATCCGACACAATGACCATGCTACCCTCATAGAAAGACTGCACTCCCTATGTATCAGGGACTCTGCTTTAAGATGGATCACCTCCTTCCTCTCTAACTGCTTGCAAATCACCATCCTCACTCCCTCTCCTCGCCCTCACTCCCTGTCTCACAGGGGTCCCTCGGGGAGCATCCCTCTCTCCCCTCCTCTTCAACCTTTACCTAAGCCCCCTCCCTGCGCTCATCCGCTCCAACAACCATACCTGTCACAACTAAGCCATAGACACTAAGATCATTTCCAACATTCCCAACTCCCCAACTTCCCCGGACGCAGACCTAGCCTCCTGCCATACGGATATCGACCACTCGATGACGGCCAAACACCTTCTCCTCAATCAAGGCAAAACCAAACTCCTGATCTGCAGCAAGACAAAACTCCACCCCCAACCTACCCCCTGCCAGCCATCCCTAGGTCCCCCACCTGCAGCATCCTCCCGTGTAAAGAACCTACGATGCACCCACAGCTCGGACCTTACTCTCTCTTGCCACATCGACGCTATTGCCGTAACTTGCTATCATCATCTGCATTCTCAGGTGAATCTTCCCCTATCTTTCCTACCCTCTCAAACGTCTCCGTAATCCCTGTCATCATCCTCTCTCAGCTGGATTATGCCAACTCCCTCTACCTAGATGCACCTTCCTCCCAGCTCAGAAAGCTCCAGGGGATCCAAAACTCAGCAGCAAGGCTCACCCTTGCACCCCCTGTCCCCCTAGAGAATACATTTCCCCTGCACTCAGGGTGCTCCACTGGCTCTCAATCAGCCAATGGGCAGCTTTCCAAGCCTTGTGCATCCCCCGCTGTACCACCCACAAGAAAGGCCCTGAATTTCTCCAAAACAAACTCTCTCACTACCAACCCAACAGAACCCTCAGATCTGGCTCTGTTCACCTCCTGGTGATACATCCTTTCAATTCCACCAGACTAGGAGGAACATCTTTCTCGGTTCAAGCACTCACAATCTGGAACTCCCTCCCACTTGACCTCCACCTCCAAGAGGACCACCTCACCTTCAGGAAGGCCCTTAAAATGTAACTCTTCCCCCCCAATAACCTGATTTCCCCTCATTCTTTCCCTGAGTCGTGTCCTGTGATCAGAGAACACTCACACTTGATGGCCTAACCAGGCTGTCTCTGCCCGGGCGACCAGCATGGGTTGGGGAAGTCTATCTGGGAAAAATCCCCCATTCTCCCATTGGTGACTCCATCCAGACATTGAAAACATTCGACAGCAATGGCCAGGTAAGACACAACACCCTATCATTGTCAGTAGATACATGCGGCAAGACGATCGCTAAGGAAAATACACTGCATTCTTCAAGGACGTTTGTCATAGGGCAACCAGTGTACTGACACTGCACAAGTACAGAACACAGCCAGATGAAGTAAACATCAAGTGTTTCTAGATACCTCAGCAATGCAGCCATCTCTTTCTCCCAGGTCGTTGTGGATTGCAGAATGCAAGCATGCTCAAAGCTACTTGAATGGAACAATACAGCCCATAGATACCCATGTAAAGCAAGCCTGCACTTCATTCCTGAACCTTGCAGAGTGCAGCCACTATATTACTTCCACGTGCTATTTGTAATGTCGCGAGTGGATACTGAACCTAGGCAAAATGAAGAATGTTAGCAAAGCTTAGAATCTTGAAGAAAGTAAAATGGCAAACTTAACTCATCCAATTAGCATTTAGAATTGTAGCCCTACATTAAAGCTAATTGATTGAGTGTTTAGCTATCATCCTAATCCTGGGTCACTGCTTAGAATGTAGATCATGCATTAACTTCTTACTCTCCATGCATAGGAAGACCAGCTGAGGGCACGGCCGCAAACCCACACAGAACTGCCATCATACGCCACACAACGACAATTTGCATAACACCTCTGCCATAAGAATGCAGCTATCGTTCATGACAAAATTAGGATACGTAGTTGCACACATAACTTCTATCCTGCTCTCTCTTACCTCCTCTAGAGCACGTATTATCATCCATCCACATGCTATCTTGACATGGCTGGATAGACGGGACTTGGCCACCCCTCATGTCTTAAGCACTGGCCAATATGCACACAGGCATAATAGCACCACCTTGAATTTGTTCCCATACCTCTACTTCAAATGACAGCGTGTTTGGACCATACCAATGGTGAAAGGTGCTATACAAATGATGCACTACAACTACTACTATAAATTCTCTGGAACGTTGGCGGCTGCCCCTTTCCTCCTTGTTTGTCCTGTTTCTTTGCACCTGCTACCACCATCACACTGTCCACCTGAGGCTGTGATAGCACTTTGATTTCTTCGTTGTAAGTTTCGTTTTTTATCTCCTTAAATTTCAACTATATGGGGGCAGTACCTGCTCATCTGTATGCTTCATCCTATTTCCAGTGCTTCACAGAAGGTGGGGTTCCTGGGGTTCCTTGCTTGGGAAAGTGTCTTCTGTAACTTAGGATCTGACGTGCGTATGTTGGTTTCTATTTTTCTCGTTTCTCCAAGAGTGCATTTTACTTCACTGCTTGGGCCTTTCTCCTTGAATTGGCTCTATATCTCTTGTTCTTCCTGGGACTTTAACCACGCACTGCTACGGCCCCTCTTTGTGTCATCAAGTTTTTTTGTATTGTTCCCTGCAAACAATCTGGTATGCATTGGAGCCTGCATTGCAGTCTGACTGCAGCCTCTACTGTGACGTACATCCTCGCGCTGCCTAGCAACCATGAACTCATCCTCCTTTATTTGTCTTTTTCTCAGCTGTTTGCTTGCAACTCTTTTCAGCCTGCTCCCACCTCCTCCATGCACTGGCTCACCTAGCCTGTATCTCCACGTCACAGAAGGCGTTAGGCTCTTCCTGCTCTGCTCATCGCTGCAGAGCTCGTGTTGCAGTGTTTGGGCTCCTGGTACTTCCGTTGGTTCTGCACCAGCTCGTCGCCATTGTAATAAGGCATGGGTAAGAGTGTACATTTGAGGATTGTATTCGTCAAGATACATGTATAGAGAGCACTGCACCGATGCCACACTCCAGCTTTCAACCGTCCACTCTCTCCCATCTAGAATCGCTTTAGGTAATCTGGAATTCGACACACATCCAAGCCCGTTCAGCATGCATGAAATCAGTCAACAACTACTGTTATTGCTGTGACTGGGGGATTTTCAATCCATGACAAGTTTACCTTTTTTGTAGAGTTTTCTTATTAACCTTTTGCATGGTTACCACAGCTGCACTAAAATGGTATCATTTGTAGTGTTGATTTCTGAAAAACTAAAATTGTAGAACTGTATGGGACCTTACCTGGTAGGGACACTATGATGACAAAATAATCCAGGGTACTTGCTGTATTGGCTCAGAAATTGCATTTTGGGTTATATTGATTTTGTGTCAACTTCCTTTAATTGTGTCGATTGCATACGAGTTTTCAATGCTCCTGTCACACACACTTAGGGCCTGATTTACAAACAGGTTTTATAATGGGAAAGTCCCATTAAAAACATGTTTTTAAATCAACCCTTAGTGTATATTTTATGGTGACGATGTCTGTGCTTGTATAAGATAACCACAACACTGGAGTGTTAGTGGATAAGGTCTTCGGCAGGGACGTTACTACAAAAAGAAAATGTAAAACAACAGGTCAGGGCACGCAGGGTTTCAAATGCTGGTTTGGTTTTAAAGCCACGACACTGGGTTCATTGTACAGAAGGCCAGGAGCCAAAATGGCAATTTGCTTGTGGCAGAATACACCTTTGCACTGGCCCGCTGGTGGGTGGTAGCACCCAATATTAACGCATAGTTTCCCACAAAGCAAGCTGACAACCCTGAAGGAAGTGAACGCTATAACTTGGGGTAAAATTAAGAACAATTAAGTTGTCGGTAGAGTCCATGCACAATTTCAATAACGCTATTAGTACTTGGTGGTGGCTGCTGGAATAAGGCTGGACATCAGATTTTGTTTGTGCACTGAACATTAAACATCTGGGGCCCATGGAATTATTTGCGTGGATAATCGTGGATTTGCATGCCATTCTGCATGCAAATCCCAGTTTGTCGATTCATCTAATTGACTGTGCCAAACTTTTCTGGCACTTGCATGTAGTTTGTGCTGGCTCGGCGTTTCTCTGCAAGTGGCTGAGTGCCTTGCGTGAGACACCGCGCAGAGGGTGGAGTAGGGGGCAGAACTCAGAAAATGAGGAAGAACAAGGGAAAAAGTGGGCGTTACAAGGGACAGGCCGCAGGCAGTCCATAGCACGTCCACAAATGTGCACGACAAAGCGTATTCATGGATGTGACCACGCAACCTCTCGCCTGCGAAATGCCCATGCAAATCCCTCAATCTCTCTGCCACCCGAAGGCAGGCCTAAGACACTTGCACATAGGAATCGGAGAACGGAGGTGAGTTTGCATGTCGGATTTAGGGGTGTGTGCATGCAGACAGGGTTCCAATCAGACTTAGGGATGCACGTATGCCACGTAGTGGGGTGCTGGTCCTGTTTACAGGGGTTCGCGCACAGATATTCAGAGTTTTACACGATTTACGGTAAATCGTACGCATGTTGTCGGGGTGGCAGTAACAGTTACGGGGACCCCGCGCAGGGTCCTGCAGATGCAGGCCTGCTTGCGGGGACCCCTTGCACTGTTTTAAAGGTGCATGTATTTGTGCCTGCAGAGCGCGCCAAGGTCTCTGTTTCTGGCTGTTTTTTCTATGCGTGGGGCGTGTCGGGGCGACTTGCGTTTACGGTTCCTTTGCATGGACAATTCCATGGATACGAGGAGAGCGCAGAAAAACATCTACGTGCAAGTTCGTGCAGACTCGTTCTCAGCGTGCGCCATTTGTGGGATCTCTGTACACTATTCCGCAAATCGGGGCCCTGGTGTCTCTACATGAAATCTAGTGTACAAACACATACCCTTTAAACATGGCCACTACTTTGTTTACATTTTGACAAGTCTCATTTAGAACTCGATAAAAAAAAAAAAACAGTCAGTGTGGAATAGTGGCAGATGTGCTTTCTGAAGTAAAAGACAAGAGGATGAGGATGTGGTTCGTGGAACATAGGATGCTCCAGTGACGAGTTTAATGTAGCAGAGGAAGACATAATGTTTGACTTCTATTGGCGGAGAAGAATCTGGTTACAGACCCCTCAGGTTAAACAGGAATCTTAGAATCTAAACTTTGATCACATTCGCCGTATATAATTCATCCAAATATGTTGCAGTCACCCAATCACGAATGCTCGCTCACCACATTCAAGTTCCCTATCAGTTTCCTTAGGCTTTAACTTATAGGTACAATCCTGGGTTCAGCAAGTTATCGGACTGGAATTACAGATGATAGTCTTCTACCAGCCAGTGTTGGATTTTACTGAATGAGGATTGGGGTAATCAAACGCTGAAAGGGCGAGGGTTTATCTGTGGCACCTACAGTATTGTTGTCTCAGTTGAGGGCTCGTAAAGGAAAAATCAGGATAACCAGTCGGACAAAAATGCAACAAAATTCAGTGGCTTCCTTCAAAAAGTCCAATTTTGGACGTTCAATATCATGGCAAGAAACGATGAAAACAAATCCTTGACCCAACTAATTGGACACAGCATTGAAAAAGACCAGTACAAATGTCAAAACACGTGTCGGCTGTTAAGTTGTATTTTCAGGCAGATTGTTTCTGCATGTTGTCTTCTTTTGGAAGATGATTTGGGTTTATTTGATTTTGTACCAACGACTAGAATTTGTTTGTTATTAAACACGTTAATTTGGATCACCATACATGCTTTCCAAGCACATTGTTATCATGGGTTATTAGCCTTGAGTAGAGCCTAAACTGGCATGCGATGAAAAAAAGAAAAGGAAACAGGTTTTCTCCTGCTGTGTTCCAGCCTACTGGAATACTCTACCATTTGGCAATCTAAACTGCTCAAAAGCTTATGCAGTTCTTAAATTACTGCAAGTCCATGATCTTCATGCAATACCTAGCATCCACTTAAGACTTGCTATTCCCAGGTACGTACCACCCCCGTTTATGCCATATCCAAGCAATACTATCCTGTAACCTCGTTTTTCACAGAACTCTGTTAACCTCAAATATCTTTTACAGCACTGTATTCATTCCTATCTAGGTTTGCACTGTAAAAACCCACATACGAATACAAATACAAATACATGGCCCAAACACGAAATAAGTACTCAGATGAAAGTCCAAAATCCAGACAAGCATTGAGATGAAGGTCCATACTCTAGACAAGCACTGAGATGACAGCCCAAATTCTAGACCAACTCTGAGATGACGGTACAATCTCTAGACAAGCACTTAGGTGAAGGTCCGAACTCTAGACTAGCCCTGAGTTGGATGGACAATATCTAGACAAGAACTGAGATGAACACCCGAACTCTGGACATGGACTGAGACGAATGCCTAAACTTTAGACAACCACTGAGATGAAGGTAGAAATTGTAGATGAGCACTGAGATGAAGGCCCAATTTCTAGCCAAGCACCCAGATGACGGTCCAACTCTAAAGTAAAACAGGGATGGATGGACAATATCTAGACAAGAGCTGAGATGAAGATTTAGACTCTAGACATACTCAGTGTTCAAGTCCCAAACTTTAGACAATCACTGAGATGACAGTCAAATATTTAGACAAGCACATAGATGAAGGTCCAAACTCTAGGCAAGCACCAAGATGATGGTCCTCTGAGATTGATGGACAATATCTAGACAATAACTGAGATTGAAACACAAACTCTAGACATGCTCGGACGCTCTATGTGATTTTTCTGCATTTAGAAGGCCGAGCACAAAAATGACTGATTTATTTTGTGTGATTTTGTGTGGCATCCAAAATTCTTAAATATGACCTATTGAACCCAGACCTCAACCCTCTCCCATTATTTCAAGTAAATCCCTGGGTTTCACCACTGAACCCTCTTTTATTCCCCACCACCCATTTTCCTGCCTAACACAACACATTTCCCTCATTCTCCACCACTCACACACATACTTCTACCAGCACCCCCACCCTTCCCTTCCTCACCGCACACATTCTACCAAACACATTCTACCACCTCTCCCTCACAGACACTCACTCACACACACACACTCTCTAAAAACACCTAACTGTCGCAACTTCCCTCGCCTGTCAACCCCTGTGCACACTTGCATGCATTGCAGGGAGCAGCTGTTATCCAAAGATGGTGGCGCATCCGAATGAGACCCTGCAGAGAGTAAGATAAGTGAAAGGGGCACAGGGTGTGTTTATGGGCTTGGGGGTGTAGGGCGTTTCTCATGATCAGTTTAGAAAGACCGAGTAACCGCCTTTATGCATGCTTTCTAAAGCGATCATGAATTGGGTCAGGAGAAAATACATTTTTTCACTTAGTACCTGCTCAGCAATGTTGTCTCAAACTTTAGACAACCACTGAGATGAAGGTACAAACTGTAGACAAGCACCCACTATACATGCTCAGCAATGAAGTCCCACAATTTTAGACAACCACTAAAATGAATGTACAAACTCTAGATGATCACTGAGAAGAATGCCCACATTTCAGACTCTGAGTTCAAATAAAGACCCCAGACAAAAAGGAAACATCATTTGGCTACGTTGGGCCTAAAAATGCGGAGCATTGAAAACCCACAGAGATGACAGCCAAACTGAAAGGGCAGCATTTAATTCGCAACTGCCATATCAAAATGTTGTTTCCAAAGAAATTAAATTAAATGGGCCATATATTCGAGTGACTAGGCCAAATGCCTGAAACTACATTCCATTACATGCGACTGATGTCTAATGTGCAGCCGTGCTGACACAGAGAGCAAACAAGGTGTGCATTTGCAGCTTAGAACAATGAACACATGGAAAAATTAATATCCATTGCAAGAGTCATGTGAGTATATATCAGGATGTAAAGATGACATTGAAGGCATGATGCAAGATAAGAAAAGGCCTCATGTGTAAAAGAAAATGTAACATTTAAAATCACCAGTTTCTGTTCAGGAGAATTGGCTTCAGTTTTTGTTCAGAACACTCAAACAGTGACCTTCCTCCTATATCCTATCTATCGAAACCATCTTTTTGAAGCCATGGCAGTGACCAAGAAGGAATGTATGCTGGTTTTGGGCCAGCAAGGCAGCCCTTTATAGGCTGACCATTCAAAAATACTCAGATTTGAGATCCATCTTCCTGAGCTAACAATATTTGACAGACACCAGAAGGTGCTTTATGAGTCAGGGGTGAAGTTGTCTTCAGCTGCATCAGAAGATAGGCAGATCCAGGGTCCGGCCATTGACGTTGCAAGAATCTTAATTGATTCACAACAGGCCAAAACCAACAAAGGAAGCAAATGGGCAGATTGCCTGTTCGGTTGGGAGAAAGGAAATGTAATGTCGAATTGAAGGAACAATATGTATATCATTATTTTTCCTTATGGTTACATAGAGGATCATACTTTGTTCATTTTCTCAGCAACCATAAGGCACAAAGAAATCATACACATTTCCCTGTAAAGCATATACAGAGGCATATCTGTTGATTCAACTCATGACAATTCAACCTTGGGAACAGGAGTTACAACCTACATTGTGCTTCTAGCTCCCCAGAAAATGTCACGAAGCAGAGATTTTGGGCGATAGTATCTTAGTTAATTATTTAATTGTATCTAATATTCTGTGACACTAACTGTTATAATCGTTGAATAAATCACACAAAACGCTCATTCGAACCTGCAACATCGTGCCACGATGAGACATGTTTCATTAGGTCCAGCATGGGCAGACTGTTTCAGGCATATAGTGGCCATGTAGTTATGGTTAAGTTGGTGTTTCCATAGGAAGAGCACTTTTTGGGCGGCTTATAACTTTGCTCTCCCTGGATGAATCCTCACCAAACTTTGCGAAAAATAGTATTTGGGTCACTCTGAATGTTTTTGCAAAGTTTGGTGAGGATTCGTCCAGGGGGGGCAAAGTTATAGGGGGGTCCCAAAACTTTTTTTTCCCATAGACATAATGGGAAAAAACTTTGCTCATGCCTACAGCCCAAACCGCTGGACGGATTTACACCAAATGTGCGGCAGTAGCGGCAGCTTGGTCCCGAAAGCGTGCTTTGCTTTATTTGGTGTAAATCCGTCCGGTAGTTTTTAAAAAAACGACAAAAATGTAAGTGAAAAAAGTTAGTGATATCTGTGTTCGCTTCGCGGACACACGTCCCTATTCGCTCTGTGGACAGGACGGTGAATGGGCAAGCAGCTTGCGTGATGTCTGACGTGCTCTCTCATTTGATGCAGTGAAAGCGTGCAGTGCATCTGGCTTCGGAGACGACCGCCATCTTTGTTCCTCGCCGCCTGCACAGTAAGTCTTGTGTCTGTCTCCTGTTCCTCCCACCCCCGCTCATGCCCCGTGTGTCCTTCTTGTCCCCCCACTCATGCTCCATGTCTCCCCTGTTTCTTCAGCCCCCCGCTCACGCCATCAGCACACGGTGGCCAGCGGAGGGCCGAGGAGCGGGATATGCCGCCTGCAAACGAATGCCGTGTGTCTCTCTCCCTCCCCCCGACCCCCTGCTCATGCCCGTGTGTCTCTCTCCCTCCCCCCACCCCCTGCTCATGCCCCGTGTGTCTCTCTCCCCTTCCCCCACCCCCCGCTCATGCCCCGCGTGTCTCTCTCCCTCCCCCACCCCCGCTCATGCCCCGTGTGTCTCTCTATCCCTCCCCCCACCCCTGCTCATGCCCCGTGTGTCTCTCTCCCTCCCCCCACTCCTGCTCATGCCCCGTGTGTCTCTCTCCCTTCCCCCCACCCCCGCTCATGCCCCGTGTGTCTCTCTCCCCCCCCCCACCCCTGCTCATGCTCCGTGTGTCTCTCCCCCTCCCGCCCACCCCTCCTCATGCCGCGTGTCTCTCTCCCCCTCCCCCCACCCCCCGCTCATGCCCGTGTGTCTCTCACCCTCCTCCCACCCACGCTCATGCCCTCTGTGTCTCTCTCCCTCCCCCCACCCCCGCTCATGCCCCGTGTGTCTCTCTCCCTCCCCTCCACCCCCGCTCATGCCCCGTGTTGCTCTCCCCTTCCCCCCATCCCCCGGCTCATGCCCCGTGTGTCTATCTCACTCCCCCCGCCCCCACTCTGGCCCCATGTGTCTCGCCCCCTCCAGCCCATACGGCGCTCATGCCCCGTGTGTCTCTCTCCCCTTCTCCCCACCCCCGCTCATGCCCCATGTGTCTCTCTCGCTCCTCCCCACCCGCGCTCATGCCCATGTGTCTCTCTCCCTCCTCCCACCCCCGCTCATGCCCCGTGTGTCTCTCCCCCTCCCGCCCACCCCCCGCTCATGCCCCGTGTGTCTCTCTCCCTCCCCCCCACCCCCGCTCATGCCCCGTGTGTCTCTCTCCCTCCCCTCCACCCCCACCCATGCCCCGTGTCTCTCTCCCCTTCACCCCACCCCCCGCTCATGCCTCGTGTGTCTCTCCCTCCCCCCACCCCCGCTCATGCCCTGTGTGTCTCTCCCCCTCCCGCCCACCCGGGCTCTTGCCCCGTGTGTCTTTCCCCCCCACCTATCCCCGCTCATGCCCCGTGTGTCTTTCCCCCTCCCGCCCACCCCCGCTCATGCCCCGTGTGTCTTTCCCCCTCCCGCCCACCCCGCTCATGCCCCGTGTGTCTTTCCCCCTCCCGCCCACCCCCGCTCATGCCCCGTGTGTCTTTCCCCCTCCCACCCACCCCCGCTCATGCCCCATGTGTCTTTCCCCCTCCCGCCCACCCCCGCTCATGCCCCGTGTGTCTTTCCCCCTCCTGCCCACCCCTGCTCATGCCCCGTGTGTCTTTCCCCCTCCGCCCACCCCCGCTAATGCCCTGTGTATCTTTCTCCCTCCCCCCACCCCAGGTCATGCCCCGTGTATCTCTCTCCCTCCCCCCACCCCCGCTCATGCCCCGTGTGTCTCTTTACCTCCCCCCCACCCTTGCTCATGCCCCGTGTGTCTCTCTCCCTCCCCCCACCCCCGCTCATGCCCCGTGTGTCTCTCTCCCTTCCCCCCACCCCCGCTCATGCCCCGTGTGTCTCTCGGTTTCCCCCCCACCCCTGCTCATGCTCCATGTGTCTCTCTCCCTCCCCCCACCCCCGCTCATGCCCCGTGTGTCTCTCCCCCTCCTGCCCACCCCCCCTCATGCCCCGTGTCTCTCTCCCCCTCCCCTCACCCCCCGCTCATGCCCGTGTGTCTCTCACCCTCCCCCCACCCCCGCTCATGCCCTGTGTGTCTCTCTCCCCCCCTCACCCCCGCTCATGCCCCGTGTGTCTCTCTCCCTCCACTCCAATCCCCGCTCATGCCCCGTGTTGCTCTCCCCTTCCTCCCATCCCCCGGCTCATGCCCCGTGTGTCTATCTCACTCCCCCCACCCCCACTCTGGCCCCATGTGTCTCGCCCCCTCCAGCCCATACGGCGCTCATGCCCCGTGTGTCTCTCTCCCCTTCTCCCCACCCCCGCTCATGCCCCATGTGTCTCTCTCGCTCCTCCCCACCCGCGCTCATGCCCATGTGTCTCTCTCCCTCCCGCCCACCCCCGCTCATGCCCCGTGTGTATCTCCCCCTCCCGCCCACCCCCGCTCATGCCCCGTGTGTCCCTCGCCCTCCCCCCCACCCCCGCTCATGCCCCGTGTGTCTCTCTCCCTCCCCTCCACCCCCACCCATGCCCCGTGTCTCTCTCCTCTTCACCCACCCCCCGCTCATGCCTTGTGTGTCTCTCTCCCTCCCCCCCACCCCCGCTCATGCCCCGTGTGTCTCTCCGCCTCCCTCCCACCCCCGCTCTGGCCCCGTGTGTCTTTCCCCCCCACCTATCCCCGCTCATGCCCGTGTGTCTTTCCCCCTCCCGCCCACCCCCGCTCATGCCCCGTGTGTCTTTCCCCCTCCCGCCCACCCCGCTCATGCCCCGTGTGTCTTTCCCCCTCCCGCCCACCCCCGCTCATGCCCCGTGTGTCTTTCCCCCTCCCACCCCCCCCGCTCATGCCCCATGTGTCTTTCCCCCTCCCGCCCACCCCGCTCATGCCCCGTGTGTCTCTCTCCCTCCCCCCACCCCTGCCCCGTGTCTCTCTCTCCCTTCCCCCCACCCCCCGCTCATGCCCCGTGTGCCCTCTCCCTCCCCCCACCCCCCGCTCATGCCCCGTGTGTCTCTCTCCCCTTCCCCCCACCCCCCCGCTCATGCCCTATGTGTCCCTCTCCCCTTCCCCACCCCCTGCTCATACCCCGTGTGTCTCTCTCCCCTTCCCCTCACCCCCCGCTCATGCCCAGTGTGTCTCTCCCACTCCCTCCCACCGCCCGCTCATGCCCCGTGTGTCTCTCCCCCTCCTGCCCACCCCCCGCTCATGCCCCGTGTGTCTCTCCCCCTCCCGCCCACCCCCCGCTCATGCCCCGTGTGTCTCTCCCTCCCGGCCACCTCCCGCTCACGCTCCATGTGTCTCTCTCCCCTTCCCCCCACCCTCGCTCATGCCCCGTGTCTTTGTCCTGTTCCCCCCACCCCCCGCTCAAGCCCCGTGTCTATCTCCTGTTGCCCCCCACCCCCCGCTCATGCCCCGTGTCTGTCTCCTGTTCCCCCCAACCGCTCATGCCCCATGTCTGTCTCCTGTTCCCCCCACCTGCTCATGCCCCGTGTCTCTCTCTTGTTGCCCCCCACTCCCCCGCTCATGCCCCGTGTCTGTCTCCTGTGCTCCCCACCCCCGCTCATGCCCCGTGTCTGTCTCCTGTTCCTCCCACCCCCTGCTCATGCCCCGTGTCTGTCTCCTGTTGCCCCCCATCCCCCTTGCCCCCCATCCCCCCGCTCATGCCCCGTGTCTGTTCTCCCCACCCCCGCTCATGCCCCGTGTCTGTTGTTCCCCCCACCCCCCGCTCATGCGCCATGTCTGTCTCCTGTTCCCCCCACCCCTCACTCATGCCCTGTGTCTGTCTCCTGTTCCCCCGACCCCCCGCTCATGCCCCATGTCTCTCTTGTTGCCCCCCACCCCCTGCTCATGCCCCGTGTCTGTCTCCTGTTGCCCCCCACCCCCCGCTTATGCCCCGTCTCTTTCTCCTGTTCTCCCCATCCCCCACTCATGCTCCGTGTCTGTCTCCTGTTCCACCCACCCCCGCTCATGCACCGTGTCTGTCTCCTGTTGCCCCCCACCCCCCGCTTATGCCCCGTCTCTTTCTCCTGTTCTCCCCATCCCCCACTCATGCTCCGTGTCTGTCTCCTGTTCCACCCACCCCCGCTCATGCACCGTGTCTGTCTCCTGTTGCCCCCCACCCCCCGCTCATGCCCCGTGTCTGTCTCCTGTACCCCCCCACCCCTGCTCATGCCCCGTGTCTGTCTCCTGTTCCCCCACCCGCTCATGCCCCGTGTCTGTCTCCTGTTGCCCCCGCTCATGCCCCGTGTCTCTCTCCTGTTCTCCCCACCCGCTCATGCCCCGTGTCTCTCTCCTGTTGCCCCCCACCCCCTGCTCATGCCCCGTGTCTGTCTCCTGTACCACCCCCAGTCCCCTGCTCATGCCCCGTGTCTCTCTCCTGTTGCCCCCCACCCCCTGCTAATGCCCCGTGTCTGTCTCCTGTATCTCCCCACCCTCCGCTCATGCCCCGTGTCTCTCTCCTGTTGCCCCCACCTCCCCGCTCATGCCCCGTGTCTGTCTTCTGTTCCCCCGACCCCCCGCTCATGCCCCGTGTCTGTCTCCTGTTCCCCCCACCCCCTGCTCATGCCCCGTGTCTGTCTGCTGTTGCCCCCACCCATGCCCCGTGTCTGTCTCCTGTACCCCCACTCTGCGCTCATGCCCTGTGTCTCTCTCCTGTTGCCCCCACCCCCCGCTCATGCCCCGTGTCTGTCTCCTGTTGCTCCCCACCCCCCGCTCATGCCCCGTGTCTGTCTCCTGTTCTCCCCACCCCCGCTCATGCCCTGTATCTGTCTCCTGTTCCCCCATCCCCTGCTCATGCCCCGTGTCTGTCTCCTGTTCCCTCTATCCCCGCTCATGCCCCGTGTCTGTCTCCTGTTCTCCCCACCCCCCGTTCATGCCCCGTGTCTGTCTCCTGTTCTCCCCACCCCCCGCTCATGCCCCGTGTCTCTCTCCTGTTGGCCCCACCCCCGCTCATGCCCCGTGTCTGTCTCCTGTTGCCCCCCACCCCCCGCTCATGCCCTGTGTCTCCCTCGTGTTCCCCCCACCCCCCGCTCATGCCCTGTGTCTCTCTCGTGTTCCCCCCCACCCCCGCTCATGTCCCGTGTGTGCCCTGTACCCCCCCGCGCATGCCCCGTGTCTCTCTCGTGTTCCTCCCCACCCCCCGCTCATACCCCGTGTCTCCCTCATGTTCCTTCCCACCCGCTGCTCATGCCCCGTGTCTCTCTCGTGTTCCCCCCACCACCGCTCATGCCCCGTGTTTCCTTCCTTTTCCCCCCACCCCCTGCTCTTGCCCCTTTTGTACCCTGTTCCCTCTCATCCCCCGCTCATGCCCATGTGTCTCCCCTGTTCCCCCCCACCCCCCGCTCATGCCCTGTTGTGTTCTTTATACACCCCGCCTTCCCTCTCCATGGTGGCCATCTTTTTGTTTTTTTTACCACCCGCCGGTCCCACTTTGAGGACATAAGATGTTAGTGGATTTCATCTATTGAAAAGGATGTTATGGTGACGTTGCACTAATAAAAACCTTTAAAATTTAGTTTAAAAAAAATGTTACAGGGACGTTATGGTTAAGTTGCACTAAAAAACCTATGAAATTCAATGAAAAAACTTTGTTAAAGGGATGTTATGGTTAAGTTGCGCTACTAAAAACCTATGAAATTCAGTGAAAAAACGTTGTCAAAGGGACGTTATGGTTCCAAGTAAAACCGAAAAACCCTTGAAATTCGCCAGTTATGGTAAGCTAAGCAACCATAACTCGCGCCACCACCGTGCACTGATAAGACTAACACCCAGGACATCAAAGATGACATCACAAATGTCATTGATGACATCACTGTTGACATCACATGTGTATGTACTTTTCATGAAATATGTTTACAGGGGATTCTTATTATAATGTTGCAATACATTCATGTGCCTTTGATTTGGGTATGACAGTATCCCTTCTGCCCACAGTAGCCAATTAGCCCCACATTACTGCTGTTGCACTTGAACAATCATCTTGCAACAACATTATTCTGATTTTTTCTGTGTTCATTCAGGCTGATTGTTTAGATTATCCCATTTTTCATATGCTTTTTTCATCCCTAATGCCACATATGTAACATGCTTCTGTCATTGTTTACACCCCACATTGTGCCACTTTAGTTACCTGGTTATGTGAATGTTTAAACCATTCAGTGCAAGGGAGTATTGGCCTGCTGAAATTTATTTTTAGGGCCTGTTTGCATGTCGAAAATGATAGTTGTTTCCTGTCATGTTGAAGTGACAAACCATTGATGTGTACATCTGCCTACAATCACTGTCTAATTGTACACTGGATGTGTTGCAGTGTGCGGCACATGCATATTTTGCAACACTATTCTGCATTGATCTTCTCATCATGTCCATGTGACATGGATG
Organism: Ambystoma mexicanum; assembly: GCF_040938575.1. Taxonomy (NCBI): domain Eukaryota; kingdom Metazoa; phylum Chordata; class Amphibia; order Caudata; family Ambystomatidae; genus Ambystoma; species Ambystoma mexicanum. Next base: position 713,448,217 of record NC_090932.1, read on the forward strand.
TGTGACAGTACTCATTCACTGACATATCACTGTAGTTGTCTAATTTACCATGGCTATGCTACATGACATCTGTGTGCTGGCATGTGTCATGTATGTGTATTGGACATGCCACTCACAGGCTGATGTGTGATGCCAGTGCTACACGACATGCTGAGAATGTGTTGCTTTTCCATCTTGGTGTGCTCATTGTCTGCCTTTTTGACTCCCCTTCAGAATCATTGACAGTGCATGCATGCCATGGTTATGGTCAGGTGGGACATGTGTTAACCATGTACAGGATCTCTGTCTTGTCAGGCCTATGTGTGTGCTATGGTGCTCATGCCTGTTTCCATTTCTTGTGTGTTATGTGTTTGCAGGTGACGACACACTTGATGCTGGTGAGTTTCAGGAGACGGTGCAGACCCAGGAGGATTTTCAGCCACGACCAGGCACCAGTGGGGGGCGTGGTGTGGTGGTGGGTGAAAACACTTTGGTACTGCAGATCATACTGTCAAGGGGTGCCTCTGGGTGCAGCTCCCCAGACCTCTATCTAGGTGCTGAGTCGGATGATGAGACTTATGTGCTGTCGCAGGTCAGTGCTTCTGGCAGGGATTCTGTTCTGTCCAACCCACCTGGACCAGGGGTAGAACCCTCTATGGGGATGTCAGTGTTGGTAGGTCCGCCTTTGGCGGTTACGGATGCAGGGTCAGACTCCACAGCATCTGATCCTGTTCCTTGGCCAGCAGATCAGAGGGGGAATGCAGTCCTGCAGCCTCAGGCAGTGCCAGTACAGCAAGGTGCAGATCGCCTTGCCCCAAACAGGTGTGGTACCCGCCGATGCGGTGGCCGTGCACCACCAGGCAATACTGTATGGGAAAACTCCATGTACGGTATGGCAACCCAACAGGCAGCATCAGTAGAAATGATGGCTCAGGCAATGGAGAGGGTGGCCACTTCCATTATCCCCTCTGAAAGGCAGATGGAGCAACAACAGCAGGCAACAGACTCCATTTGCCAATCACACAGGGAAGACATGTTGGCATCCAACAGGGACCAACGGGTGGCACTGGAGACTCTGCGCGAATCCATATCAATTGAGTCACAGGGCCACAGGGAAGCCCTGAGGCTGGAACTCCATAACCTCGGGCAGAGTCTGCTTGAACTTGAGGCTTCCCGAAATGTTAGGGCAGAACAGCAGCTGGAGCAGCTCACACGTTAGCTCTCAGCTGAGTTGCAGGCAGCACGTGAGGAGATCCGGGCATCCCGCGAGGCCATGCGTGCAGAAGTGCAGGCAACACGTGACATGCTGCATGGGGATCTCCTCACTTTAATCCTCCAGAATCAGACCTTCCAGACCAGCATGCTTGCTGCCATGGAGGACCATACCAGGGCTTTGCGTGGGCTGCCTCCCATAGTGCCACCACCCCCTGATGCAGCAGCAGAGGGTGAAGAGAGCGACAGCAGTTCTCCCACAATGGCATAGCCGTGCAGGCCATAAGCCAATGGAGTTTTTTTTTTTTTTCGCAACATCCACGCAGGTGGGTGTTGGTGTGCACCCTACCTCGAACCTCCTGGGTGGCCCCCCCCCCTCCGGCCCGCACATGGCCATTTTTGATTTTTCTTTTTTTTTTTTTACAGTGTGTTGCTTTGTGTGGCTCCCATGGGCATCCAATGTATTCCTGCTGAGCACACGCAGGCATGTCCTGAGTTTGGGTTAGATGCTTAGGTTTGTGACACACACAACCCTCCTGCTTCCCGTTTCCATGGGCTTGCAAAGGGTGTGACTAAGTGACAGTGATTTACACAGTGACATTGGGCTCCCATGAGCTGTGTGGACAGTCTGTAGTCAATACTGTGTGTACATCCCTAGTGGGTATTGTTGTTGTATTGTACACTGCATGGTGTATTGATATGTGTTTGTGCATCCATGTCTTCCTCCTAATTTGCAGGTTCCTTCCTCATGTCTTCACAAGGCCGTCTCCTTTGCGGATGGAGTTCATGTTGTATGCAGTACACTGAGACATTTGCGTGGCAGCAACACTCTACAGTTGGAAGGGGTCGATGTGCTGGCTTATTCAGGTTGTAAGACTACCACTACTTTGACTTAGTACTGTCATGTTTTGCAATGTTTCATGGTGTGTTGCTGTATTGTGTTGGTGGTAAGTATTTGTTCATGTGTGCTGTTTGTTATTGATTACTGGGAGCATGTTGTCTGTGGGCAGTTTCCATTTGGGACAGTGCACTTTGTGACACTTGTGTCAGGTCTGTGCATTGCTATGTTTGCTTTCACATCGTGTGACATGCCATGGTGTGTTGGATGGCGGAGCTGGGGAGGGGTTGGGTGACATGGCGCTATTTTCATGTTGTATTTTGCCATTCATGCAGCATAAATGTTTTTTTTTTGTGACACAGCATTGGTTGTCTTTCGGCATGTAGGGATGCACACAATGTAACACTTCCAGGTGACCAATCTCAGGCTGGTATGGTTCTGACAGTTGACTGTCCCTTATGTCAGCATCATTGATTGTCAGCTGGTATGTGCCAGGCTTTGTGCACTCCAAAGGGGTGTGATTTTAGGTGAAGTAATTAGCCACCAGCTGCGTACGGGCTGCCTCACCATGTGCCCTTTCCCCTCCCATGCCCAGCGGCCATGCTTGTGGTTGGGGATGTGGGGGCACCACCATGTCCACGGGCAGGCCCTGGTTTGTTGCAACATTGTGCAGGACACATGCTGCCACTATGATCCTGCACACTACTGGGGGCGCGTATAGCAGCTGCCCACCAGAGCGGTCAAGGGAGCGAAAGCGTGACTTGAGCACTCCGAATGTGCGCTCCACTATGCCCCGGGTCGCAATATGGGCTGTGTTGTATCTTACCTCATGTGGTGTGGTGGGGTTCCGAGTTGGCATCATCATGTGGGTGCTCAGTGGGTAGGCACTGTCCCCTGGGGAGGTGATGATGGGTATCATTAGTGGGGTTGTGAAATTACTCAGTATCTGACGTGAATACATGTGCAGTGGCATTTATACTCACCAAGCAGCCATGCCGCCCAGCTTCTAGGTCCCGGTTTAGGGTTGACATTCTGTAAATGAAACTGTCATGGGTGGACCCTGGATAGTTGGCATATACTGAGGTGATGATTCCCTTGGCATCACATACTACCTGCACGTTGATGGACTGCCAGTGCTTGCGGTTTCTGTAGATGTGCTCAGTTGCCCTGGGAGGACGTAGAGCCACTTGGGTGCAGTCAATGGCACCTAGCACTTTGGGGAGGTGTTCCACCCTGTAAAAAATCCTGGACGACAGCCTGCCTTTCTGCAGGTGTTCTGGGCAGGTATATGTGCCTGCGGACTGATGGGCATGCAGTTGTAAGAGGATTCAATTCAACACTACAGCTAAGTCAACGCCTAGTCTATAATACTGAATGAAAACCCTTATTGATATATCTTTATGTCCAGTTCATGCGTTCTGGATGACTACCCCTATATAACACCCCTCTCTTGGAATCCCCCTGACCCCACTGAGCCAAGAAGTAGTTCTGTTTTGCAAGTTAAAAGGTTTATTTGATAATTTAAAATATATATATATCACCCTTTATAATAAATTAATATTTGAATAGCACACTTAATCTGATATGATAAAGATCAACAACGGAGAATCTGGCACTAGCACACTTCTTATAATCACTAATGAGTTGACATGAAATGGATAAGGTAGCACACTGGTAAATAGGAACAAAAGTATAATGTGGTAGAGGATGCTTTATGTAAGCTCAGGTGGATGCAATATTCAATGAATGCAGTACAGAAAATACTCAATGTGATTTCAACCAAACAATGTAATCACTTTTCTCTGGCAATCCCCTCCCCCCCTTGATGCAAGGCAAGGAAATGGAAGGAAAACACACAGTTCTCAGAAATGCAATCAAATGTGATTCAGTTCACCCCAGCAAGCTTAGACTACAGAAGTTTGAAAACACAGGCCCAAATTGCTTTGATATGTGCTGGCAATGAATTAAAAAAATATGCTAAAAATGCTTTTAATTCCCTTTCAGAGGTTCAGGGTGAGTGATATCTAGTTAATATTAGCTCAGGCTCACTCTTGCAATGATTCAGGGATAGTTAGCAGGTTAAACGAATTTCTGGCAAATGGAAGGCAAGCAGCAGCAGTTTTTAAACATGAAGAAATTTGCAAATCGCGGCAAAATTCGCGGATGCGCCGAGCGCTATTACAGAGGAACCACAAGGACTATCTCTATCGTTTTGGGGTCCTAGGAAAGCCTAGGATCTCATCTTCCAAATGAAAGTTACTGCAAGTCTCTAGCACAAACGGTTGCGGAGATATGAGCGATTAAATAAAGGTCGTTTTTCAGATTTGAAATTTTAAAGTTAAAAAAAAAACACGTGCAGCTAGCAACTAGAAAATGACAAGTGACAGCTTTGGATCTATCAGGCAGTTCTACTTAGGTTAAATAGATTGAATTAGATGAATTTAAACTAAGAGATTGGTTCTACACAGTTCTGCTGGGTACTCACACTATATTCTTGAATTAAATGGGCCTCGTCACGGATCTGGTCAGGGTTTTAAACTGGACTCTGGTCTGGTCTGGTCTGGCCTCTGCACTTCACAGTGATCTGGGTCAGCTCTCTCTGGTTCTGCTAACAGGTCAGCTCTACTCTGCTTCTGGTCTGGCCTGATGGATTTGAAGTCTCTATGTTGCTTTCTGGAGGTTGATGGAGGTAAGTATGGATTTTTCCGGCAGAGCTTCCGGCGGCAGATGGAATTGAAGAAGAGCCCCTATCTGTCCTGTCTGTCTGCTTTTATGTGTTTAGAATGTGGGTGTGTTCTAGCATCACTGACCCTACCTCTCTCTCAGCTTCTAATTGGTCAAACTTCCATTTATCATTTGATTGGGGAATGAACTGTGAGTCAGAGGGATGTCATTTTATGGCTTGCAGATTGGACACTCCTCTGTCAGATTGCACACATTCTATATTTGATAATAAAAGACATATTTCACATTTACACAGTTGCTTGAAATTACATATACATGGTGTGGCTGAATTTAGCCATGTCTCTGTCCAAATCTGCTGTTTCTAAGAGCTTGCATTCAGAAATGGCACATAATTGACTTTTTAACTGATTTTTCAATTTCTGACATTGACCCAACTTTACATACATGTGCGCAGGGAGTATGGACATTAACTGATGAAGTTTCAGACTTTTAACATGCATACATTTAGAGTAATATCCACTTTTCCGCTGACACCCCCCTGAACATGCCACCGGGTCGAAAACCCTCTTAAAATGTGGGCAGAAAAATCACAAGAATTATGGTGTCATTTATAAAATTTTCACATGTCCGCTCTATGAATGATCCATCTTTTTAAAGTTATGTTCTGGCTCCAAAGGGGTGTGGTTTCCTCTCAGCACAAGGTAGAAATACTGGTTTATCCAGTTCTGCCAAGCCAGCTTGCTCTCACAGGCAGTGCTCCTCCCCTTTCCTCAGGAGGAAGCCACTTTTTACGACCATTTACGACTCCTGCCAATAAAACCTTTGCCTGAGCCAGGACAGGGCTTTGTTCACTTTCCTGCAGAGCACAGGTAATTCAATTATCAGATAGATGGCATATCCTTAGTGTGAGCAGCAAAAGGGCAGCTAGGCCTGGGAACACAGCTGTGACTCAAGTTTCACTCCTGATGGGGGAAGTTGCCAGGCAGAATTGGAATCTCTTTAAGCCAGTTTCAGATAAAATGTCACTTTTTGTTCCCCAGTTCCTGCATTCAAATAAAACTAAACATTTTTACATATGCAGCTAGAATGCTGATTCTAAGTGCAAAACTATGGCATTTCAACAGTTACAAAGGCATGTGACACCAAACATAGGTCACTCATTTAATCTAAACATTTTCGATTTTAGTGTCTTTAAATCCAGTGCAACTTAAACTGCTGACTCCATAGCAGTTTTGTTATAAGCACTGTTTTGGGCTCTTCATTTCCCAGATTTTGTAAGCACACAAAACCTCATTCTGCCAAATGTCTGCTGGTGTTCAGTGAATATTTTGCACATGTTGCAATGTTTAAAATAGACACTTTGGCTTGCCTTCAGAGGAACACAGGGTGGTTTTAAAACGCCGGCTTTTGGATAGTGGTGAGTACTGGTACTGCACCCATTTTTGGGATTGAAGAATGAATTCCCCACAATTCTAGGTTGCATTTGGCAATCAGCATTGCCATTCCCAATGGTTTCAGACTACTGTGCGGGTAGTCCAATGGTGGTTTTAGGCAGTGTCCTTCTGTGCCCATAACATCGGCAAAATGGGTGGCAGCCTATTCTTCCTGCATTTCCCTGTGCATTTTCTGGGAAGCTCTGGCCATCATGATGTTTTCATGTCAGTACTGCACAGTTTTGAGGTAGGGCTCGGATGCATGGGTAAATACATCCCACAAGCCCCCCTCTTGCGATGGCCATTCGGTTTCACTGATGGGACTCGCAAGATCTGGGATGTTTCCTCATCTTCTTCCAATAGATGGCACAGTTCAGCATCTTTTCCTCCATCCGGTCGGATCGATCGGTTCTCCTCGCCGGTTCTGATGGGAATATTGGGCGGTACCCCGAGCCCGTTGCGTCTCAGCTCCCGGTCTCCGGATCGTCCTCCTTGGCCCGTCTCAAGGTTTTCTTTCTCCTAGGACGACAAAGGAAGAGCGGCAATACCTATTCATAGACGTTTTTCCACCACCGTTGAGATAGTGGGGCAGCATATGCATTTCATCATCACGAAACATTACATTCTTATTTTGAAAAAAAAAAAAACAGTATAACTAAGAGACAGTTTCATGCAAATCACAATATTTTAGAGACTAGATGTGGTATGTTTTATGATTGGAACAGAATTAGTCTGATACAGTACCCGCTAGGATTCCAGAGGATTCCTCCAGTTGTTGCAGAGTGTGCCTGGGATGGCAACATTTCAACTGGTTTATGTGGACCCACTTGTCTTCCCCCGCTGCCAAAGGACCTTTGGGGATGTGGATTTTGTAGGCCACAGGGGAGATCTTGTCGATGATCGCAAAGGGTCCTTTCCATGTAGGCAAAAATTTGCGCTGCTTGGCCTGGTTCCTTTGGAAGTTGTATAGATAGACCCGGTCTCCCACCTGATATTCCTTCCTGGAAGTTTTCAGGTCATAGTGGGTCTTCATGCTATCAGCTGATCTTTCTAGATTCCGATGAGCATACGCAAAAGCATGTTGGAGGTGTTTCCTTAAATTCTCTACATACTCATGAGTTGTGGAGGCATTTATCAGTGTCTGCTCTTGGGTCCTGTAGAGCAAATGCTGCGGAAGCACCATCTTGCGCCCAGTCATCAGCTCAAATGGTGACATTTTGGTTGCAGATGAAGGGGTAGATCTGATAGCCATTAGGACCAGAGGTAATCGGATATCCCAACTTGGCCCAGAATCTGCCACAAACTTCTTTAATATGCTCACAATTGTCCGGTTATATCTCTCTACTGCCCCAGAAGAAGCTGGTCTATAAGCAATATGCAGCTTTCTCTTGACCCCCAGTATCTCCCACATCTTTGTCATTACTTCACTGGTGAAGTGGCTACCTCTGTCTGACTCAATCCTTTGAGGTAGACCAAAACGGGAAAAGATGTGGTTAATCATCAAGGCAGCTGCAGTTTCTGCCTTGCAGTTTGGGGCTGGGAGACATTCCACCCACTTGGTAAACAAGCATGTCACGGTCAACATGTACTTATTCCCCCTAGCCGAGCGAATCACAGGGCCTACAAAGTCGATTTGTAAATCTGACCATGGCAGTGTCATTCCCCTCTTTTGGAGAGGCGCGCGGTGCGTGAGGGATGATGGCTGAAATTGTGCACACACAAGACACCCCTTCAAGTATTGGTCGAGGTCCTGCCCCATGTGTGGCCAGTATGCAACCTCTCTTAAGATTTCCAATGTTGTGTGAAACCCCCTATGACCGGCGGTGGCCGCATCATGGGCGTGACTTAACATCAGGCTTTGGAATGAGGTAGGAACCACCCACTGATCGTGGCCAGCTTTGGATTTCCTTACCAGCAAACCGTCTTGAATCCGGAACATTTTTGGACATTTCATCAACACTCTTAGGTCCTCTTTCCCAATGTAATCGGTATCCGTCAGGGGAAAGTTCTCAGGGTCCTCAAGGTGCTGGTAAAATTTACCAATAATTGGATCCCCCTTCTGAGCAGTAATCAAATCATCATCAGGGGTCTCCTTACTCCATTGTGCAATTGAAAGGTCGTTGTGAGCATTTGTCTGGGACCTAGTGATAGCAGTGACCTGGATTTCCCCCAACAGGGACTCAATCTCAATTAGATCCCCTTGGATGGCCCCGGTTTTGGCCAACTGATCAGCTAAGTCATTTCCAGTTTTGTCTGGTCCCTCTACTTTGGAATGACCCTTAATCTTTTTCCAATAGATGGTCATCCCATTCGATGTGGCCAGATCATCAATGTTTTGGATCAACTTCCCATGTTTCAAGGGTTTGTTGTTAGCACATAACATGCCTCTGGTTTTCCAATTAACCAGGTGCTCCACAAACCCGTTCCGTACATAATCCGAATCTGTGATTATGACCAGTTCGTGGAGTTGATGCTGGACAGCAGTGAGGATGGCATGATGCACAGCCATCAATTCTGCCACCTGACTACTTCGGGGACCAATTTTGTATCCAGCGGAGGGTTCTGGGGACTCATTCACCCATGCATTCCCTACGCCGGCCACCAGTTCTTTCTCCCCGTTGTTGTCAACATGGTAAGAGCATCCATCCACATACACAGTGGGCATTCCCTCACACTTGTCTTCTTCAAAGACTTTGTGAGGGAATTAAGGTATGCCTCCATGTTGTCCTTGATTTTCAGACTTTCGTCCTCGAGACAGTTTTCTCTGGCACAATCATGCAAGTCAGCCAGACCTTGCGCGAGGGGACTCTTCTTGTTTTGGCCATATCTGACCTCCACAGGAAAGCCTTGCATTGACAGAATCCAGGAAGTAATTCGGGAATTACTCACATTTCCGGCCCGGATTCTGTCACTTTGGAGATATTGCAGAGGCTGGTGTGGAGTCTCCACTATGATGTGCTCCCCCTGGATAAACGGGCGGTAATTCTTCAATGCCCACACCGTCGCCAGGAGTGCCTTCTCACAATCGTTGAATTTCTCCTCCACAGAGGATAAAGTTTTGCTCGCATAGGAGATTACTTTATTGACCTTGTCATGCTTTTGGTATAATACTGCCGTCAAGCACGTATCAGAGAACCCCGTCTCCAGGAAGAACTCCTTGTTTCTGACAGGGTAAGCTAGGCAAGGCGCTTGTGAGAGGCTTCTCTTGAGTTGTTTTACTGCCTCGGCTTGTTCTGGACCCCATTCCCACTTGACCCCCCCCTTCAGGAGATGAATCAGGGGTCTGGTGATCTCTGAGTAGCCCTCAATGAACTTTCTGCTGTAATTAGTCAGTCCAAGGAGGCTCCTTAGTTCCCGCAGAGTTGTGGGGTCTTTCAGTTTCTGAAGTGCTTCCACTTTCTTTTCCTGGGGACAAAGACCCTGAGGAGTAATCTCATGCCCCAAGAAGTTAACACGGGTTCTACACCACTGTGCTTTCTGAAAGGAAAGTTTTGCTCCGGCGGCCCTCAACTGTGTCAGAACATAACGGATCTCCGCTATGTGTTCCTCCACAGATGAACTTTTGATGAGGACATCATCTACATAAGCCAGGTTACCCCTTGCACCCAAGTCAGGCATGGCCTTGTGTAGAAAAATGTTGAATTCATTGCCGGAGTTGAGGTATCCGAAGGGAGTCCGGGTCCAGGTGTACTGCTGGCCCCCAAAGGTAAAAGCCAGCTTGTATTGGTCCTCCCTACTGACAGGCACAGTCCAGTATCCATTGGTCAGGTCTATTGCAGTGAATACCTGTGACCCCTGGATCTGGGCCAGCCCTTGGTCAATGTAGGGCAGAGGCCATCGGGAAGTATGGACCCGTTTGTTGAGCTCCCTGAGGTCGGCACAGAGTCTCCACTGGCCGTTTGGCTTCAATATTCCCAGCACCGGATTATTGAAGGTGCTGTGGACTGGACAGATTATTCCCCGGGACTCAAGGTTCTTAATTATTTCAGTAAGGGACTCCATTGATGCGAGAGGCAAGCGATATTGCTTCACAAACACAGGAGTCATGCCAGGGTCCGTGGGGATTGTTGTTGTGTGGATGTCAGTGCGACCACAGTCATATGAGTCTACCGCAAAGAGATCTTGGAAATCCAAGAAAACTTGTTTCAACTTTTGCTTTTGTTCCAGAGTCACACAGGCATCAGCTAGGTTGACTCTCTCTTCCACCATCTGCCTGAAGCCTGGAAAGACTTCTGGTTTGGCTATCTCCGCGGCCTCCTCCAGCTGGGTGGAGAAGTCCCTGGTCAGAGTGCTGATTTGGACCGGAGGCTTCAGGTGGGAAAGGCAGCCTTCATGAACCTGGAAAATCACCTCATCCCTCCTGAAGTCACAAGTCACATCTTCCTTACCATAGGGGCAAGAAGTGTACACCAGGAAGTTCCCCCCATGCCGGGTAAAGATCCTGTCTGGTGTTGTATTGTCATCACTGTCACTGTCAAAGCAGTCCTTGGGGATTGGTCCTAACAGTTCATTTACTAAGTCGATGGAAAAATGTCGGTCATCAACCGCCATTCCAATAATGGTGCCTGCGGCTAGAGTAATACTCTTTAAGTCGCTGTTATCCACCTCTATTAGAATGGTGTCATGTTCTATGTTGACTAATGGTGTTGGGTTTACCCCCAACCCTTGCTGTTGGAGAGAAGCATTTAGATGTATGTAAGCATCAGGGTTTTTCAACTCTTGTCCCCTTTTAACTTTCACTTCCAGGGAGAATTGTCGGGTCCTTTCTGGGATGGTGACTTCCTCTTTAACCTGAATTTCAACTGCATAAGGTAGCAATTGAGCTGACCTAAATGCTTTTTCTGGATCATCAAAGCCCATGGGATTATCCGCTAATCGGGACCAAGCTTTGAAGTTTATTAGGTCCAAACTAATGGCAAAGCGATTGAGAATGTCACTGCCTAAGTAAAAGGCGGCAGGGACGTCTCGCACGACCCAACAATTGTGGACTATGCTCTTGTTGCCAATGGAGATTTTGAGCATACACCTGCTTGGCAGGAGATGTTTGGAATTAGGTGCTTCCAGGTCCATTTCCCATTTGTCTATCAGTTTGAAGGTGGGAATGGCTGGATCTTTTGGGAGTTGGCGAAACATGGCTTCGCTGATGAAGCTCTTACCGTTGTTCACACACACTCGAGCGAGAACAGAGTCCTTCCCATCATTTAACTGAACAGGGATGAACAACTGCTCTCCAATTTGCTGAATATCAGCCAGGCTCTGAGCTGATTTCACATCTTTCTGGACTATAGGAGTGGGAGTTTCAGATTGTGGATTGGTATAGAATTTCAAAGTGTTTCCTTCCAGCGTGGAGTACCACTTTAGACTGGAAGGAAGGTTGATTTTCAGAAATAGAGAGGACCCCCCATCACCAGTCTGTTGTCCTACTGCTATTACTGTCACGTCTGGAATCTGGTTGTTCTGGAAGTGAAATTCTACTTGGTCAGATTTTTGTTCAACCATGTGGCATGTGCCGTTTAAACTAACATGGTTGACACTCTGTTTCAATTTTATTGGTCGGCTAGTCTGGGTCCAGAGGACCTTGTTTACACAATCTATTAGGGGTGACAACCTTCTCAGGAGGTCATTCCCTAGTAAACAAGGGGTGCCCTCCGGGGTCACAACTATGACCGGGTGTTTCAGCTTGTGTCGCCCAATTTTAATGTCCAAGTCTGCAGTCCCCTCAACGGGAATTTCCTTCCCGTCAAAGTTCTGTAGTTGTCCCGGAAGAGAGGTGAGAGGAATTTGGTAATTCTCTCCCCTTCCTGCATTCAGTTCGTCAAAGGCCCTTCTGGACAGAAGGGTAGCTTGAGATCCAGTGTCCACCAGTGCCGAGATTGTACCCTGCCCCTGTACTTGTACCGGGGCATAATATCTTCCCTCCTTCTCCTCAAGGGGGCACAGATAATGTACATTTTTGGACAACTGGTGGGCTAATTTTCTGGTTTTGGACATGGCGAGAGAAGAGTTTTGGGCAGAATTCTGTGGAGAGCCATGGGAATCTGAAAGAAAAAGTTGACAACTGGAGATCAGAGCCATTGTGGGTTCCCCTGGCTCCGGTTCTGGGCCGCCCCCCCCTTTTTGGAGGCAGTCACCAGGATGGGTTTGAACCAGGGGATTTTCTTGATGTTGGTTCTGGGATGAGATGGTGGGCGGCGGTAGCTCAGTCTCCACATCTCCCCAGTCTGGATTTGCATCCCTAGGGACCCATTTTTCTTTGGGAGGAGTTCCCCCCTCTCTGAAGGAGAAGATCCTTTTCCCAGGATCCTCTGGGGATCCCTCTCCCTCAAATTGGAAGATCTGTACCTCCTCCTCAAACTGAGTCTGTTTGGGTCTTTTGTTTCTCCTACCCCCCCCTCTGCTCCTTAGGAGGCAGACTTTCAGGGGCAAGAGATTTCGTTTCCGGTTCCTGGGTTTCCAGGGGCTGTTTACAAGTGAGGAAGGAAGCTTCCTCCAAGGCTTTACACCCCCCTTCCCTTTGTGCCTCCTCCCTGGGAACCGGTGAGTTATCGGGGTGCTGTCCCCGTCATTGTTCTGGAGCACCAGGTCCAGAGTTGGGTGCGTTCTGCGCCGGCACGCCCATCTGAGGGTTCTGCTGAGCCCTCAGTATGTGACCCAGATCCCGCGCCATGTTTTGAACCTGGCGCTCTAACTGGGAAACCCGCTCAGGCTGATACGGGGCCCTGTTTTCTCCCCTGGGCTGATCCCGGGAAGGGTAGCTGTCCCTCCTCTGGTAATACCCCGGGTTGGGAAGATTTGGGTACCCCTCCACCCTTGGCCTCCCCTCTCCCGGATTCAGTGGTCTGGGCTCAGGGAATTGGGGAAAGAAGGATGGATGATTTTGGGGTTGGAAGTCGGGTGGATATCTGGGGAAAAAGTTCTGCCCAGGGTTTGGTAAATTTCTGCCCTCCTGTGGGAAGTTAGGAGGGAAGTTCCCTGGGTTAGGTGCTTGGCTGGATCCCCCCCTTGGGCTGGAGGAGTCCACACATAACCCAGGATGGGTCTGTTTCCCTTGTAACGGGGACTTACATAATCAGGAGAGCGAGGGACCCCATTTGTGGGGCTGCCTCCCTGGCTCCCTGTCTGTGACTGGCCCGAGGACCTTCTGGGCCTAGCATTATTAGGTGCAGGTAGGTTTTTAGGCCCCCCCATCTCCAAATCTAAAACGGGGGTGACCTTTACCTCTGCCACCTTGGCAGCAGCAGGGGTGGTGTTGGCTTTGGGGTTTTTCTGGGCATTACTTTTGCTATCTACCGGTTTCTGCACCTCATAGATCCGGGTAGCCTGTTCAATGACCCAGTCTAAAGATCTTTTCTCGTGAAAATCCCTCACGAGCTGGGTCATGATATATTTGGGCAAGGCATGGAAAAACGTATTTATAAATTCCCTGCTATCCGTGCGCACCCTTCTTGTGGTCTGTGCAAAAGCACGCTTTAACTCCTGCACAAATTCTTGTGGGGCCTGATCCTCCCCACATTGCAAATTGTAGGCTGCCTTGCGAGCCTCTTGAGGATTTCTGTGAACAGAAAAATGTTTCAAGATGGCCGCCTTATAGGTGGACCATCTTAAATGATTTTGGTCCTCCAACCCCGCAAAGAAACTGGAGTATTCCGGGGAGAAGGTCCACTTTACATATTGAATACAGCTTTGGCTGTCCTTCAAATGGAAAGTCTCCATCATTTGTTCAAACAACTCTAAGTGCTCCCAAACAGAATACTTAGCGTTCTTAAGGTAAGGCGTGATGACGCTCCTGATCGCCTTAATCTGCTTTAAGGGGTCCTTAAGCAAGGCCCTTTTTGCCTTATTGGCCTTTTTGGTTCGGGTAACCCTTGTCCATTCTTCCTCGGACTCAGAGGCACTGCTCCCAGAGGTTCCCGTCTGATCTTCCAGGTTTTCCCGGATTCTGCGAGCCTGGGAATGGCTGGCAGAATGTGGGGACCTGGTCTCCTGTGTCCTGCGCAGTTCAGAGGAGTCTTCAGATTCCTCCTTGCTGCCAAGATTTGATGGGTACCCCCTCCACTGACCTAACTGGGCAGAGGTTTTCAGGATGCCCTTAATGGGCCTACTCTCCTGGGGTTCCCCACTGAACTGTACTGTACTTGGGTGCCCATACCCGGATGCCCACCCCTCCATTCCTGAGTGGTACTGGCCTATGAGCCCCATACTTTTAGCTGGATAGTAATCTGCCATCCCTGTGGCCCTGTGCTCATGTGCACCAGGGGACATGGGGGTGGCAGAGTCCAGGGACTGAGAGGTATGAGGGCCTCTGGTACTAGGGCTCCTGAGGTTATGCTCCGGAGTTTCCATTTCCCAGCGAACCTCATCTCTATCCGCCCCTGCTCCCTGTTGCAATGCAAGAGCCTGCATTTGTGCCTTCAGTTCCTCTGTTAAGGCCTTACTCGACTCTATCAGTTTCTCCTGCCTCGCTACCTGTTGCTGGAGCCTATCATTGTGTTGACAGAGGGCCTCATTCTCCCTCTGTGCTTCCTGGTTGGTCCTGGAGAACTGGGCCAGTCTTTGCTGCAGGAGGTTTACCTCCTGGGCAATGTCCCTATTGGCCTGCTCCTTTCTTGCTAGAGCATCCTCCACCCTCCTGGTGTGCTCTAGCAAGTTCTGGTGTTCTTTTTGGAGGTCACCCAGTCCCTGGTGGGCCAGGTGATTTTCTTCCATTTTTCTTTTTAAATGGCAGACTTCCTGGACTAAGGTATCCCTTTCCTGACTGAGAGCCTGCATCTGTGCTGCCAGGTCGTCCCTTTGCCTTTGGAAGGCACCAGCATTCTGGCGCTCCTGATCAAACTCTGCCTGGGTATCCAGGTCTTTCAGAATTAGTTTGTTGCTCTCTGCCTTCACTCTATCTAGGTGGCCTTGCAGGGTGACTACCTGCTCAGCACATACCCTGTTGAAGTCCAGTTGTTGCTCCAGCTTTTTCTGGTTTTGCAGTAGGGAGTCCAAACCTTCTTGGTATTCCTTCTGCAAGGCCAGAAATCTGGTATCCTGTTCTACCTTTTCCTGTTGCAGCACATCCATATCCTTCTTTATTTTAATGATGTGCTGCCTACTATCATCTTCTGACTCCTGGCTCCTCTGCAGCCTCTGCTCAGAAGAGTCCAGATCAGATTGGGCCTTCTGTAATGCCATCTGTTGCCTATTTGCCAGATTTTGGCTTTCAGCACATCTATCCTGCATGTCTCCCATATATAGGTACAGGTATGCTGCTATCCTGGCAATCTTATTGTGTTCCTCTTTGGCTTTAGGAGCCATATATAGTTCACTCAGGGCCACATGTAAGGGACCCTGATCTCTATATATATCTGACCCTGTTTCAGTGACCTGTTGTGTGATGGCCTGCAACCACACATCCTGGCCCTGTTCGGTCCATTCACCTCTCACAAATAGCTTATGCAAGAGGTGCTCTCTGGCTATTTTCATGTCTACTAAGGTCGTCATTCTAGAGATTGGTCTCTGTCCTGACTTACAGAAGTTTGTATTTTATTTTTGCAGAACAGAACTTTTCTTGGAGTGTCCCTTTTGAGGAATGCTTCACAGCGTAATGCAGCGTGGTGATCCGACCGGATGTATGTATCCCGTCAGTTAGCACACTGTATTAAGCTGCACAAGTGGTATTCTAACCCAAACGTCCGGCTCGAGCCCCCAATTTGTAAGAGGATTCAATTCAACACTACAGCTAAGTCAACGCCTAGTCTATAATACTGAATGAAAACCCTTATTGATATATCTTTATGTCCAGTTCATGCGTTCTGGATGACTACCCCTATATAACACCCCTCTCTTGGAATCCCCCTGACCCCACTGAGCCAAGAAGTAGTTCTGTTTTGCAAGTTAAAAGGTTTATTTGATAATTTAAAATATATATATATCACCCTTTATAATAAATTAATAATTGAATAGCACACTTAATCTGATATGATAAAGATCAACAACGGAGAATCTGGCACTAGCACACTTCTTATAATCACTAATGAGTTGACATGAAATGGATAAGGTAGCACACTGGTAAATAGGAACAAAAGTATAATGTGGTAGAGGATGCTTTATGTAAGCTCAGGTGGATGCAATATTCAATGAATGCAGTACAGAAAATACTCAATGTGATTTCAACCAAACAATGTAATCACTTTTCTCTGGCAATCCCCTCCCCCCCTTGATGCAAGGCAAGGAAATGGAAGGAAAACACACAGTTCTCAGAAATGCAATCAAATGTGATTCAGTTCACCCCAGCAAGCTTAGACTACAGAAGTTTGAAAACACAGGCCCAAATTGCTTTGATATGTGCTGGCAATGAATTAAAAAAATATGCTAAAAATGCTTTTAATTCCCTTTCAGAGGTTCAGGGTGAGTGATATCTAGTTAATATTAGCTCAGGCTCACTCTTGCAATGATTCAGGGATAGTTAGCAGGTTAAACGAATTTCTGGCAAATGGAAGGCAAGCAGCAGCAGTTTTTAAACATGAAGAAATTTGCAAATCGCGGCAAAATTCGCGGATGCGCCGAGCGCTATTACAGAGGAACCACAAGGACTATCACTATCGTTTTGGGGTCCTAGGAAAGCCTAGGATCTCATCTTCCAAATGAAAGTTACTGCAAGTCTCTAGCACAAACGGTTGCGGAGATATGAGCGATTAAATAAAGGTCGTTTTTCAGATTTGAAATTTTAAAGTTAAAAAAAAAACACGTGCAGCTAGCAACTAGAAAATGACAAGTGACAGCTTTGGATCTATCAGGCAGTTCTACTTAGGTTAAATAGATTGAATTAGATGAATTTAAACTAAGAGATTGGTTCTACACAGTTCTGCTGGGTACTCACACTATATTCTTGAATTAAATGGGCCTCGTCACGGATCTGGTCAGGGTTTTTAAACTGGACTCTGGTCTGGTCTGGTCTGGCCTCTGCACTTCACAGTGATCTGGGTCAGCTCTCTCTGGTTCTGCTAACAGGTCAGCTCTACTCTGCTTCTGGTCTGGCCTGATGGATTTGAAGTCTCTATGTTGCTTTCTGGAGGTTGATGGAGGTAAGTATGGATTTTTCCGGCAGAGCTTCCGGCGGCAGATGGAATTGAAGAAGAGCCCCTATCTGTCCTGTCTGTCTGCTTTTATGTGTTTAGAATGTGGGTGTGTTCTAGCATCACTGATCCTACCTCTCTCTCAGCTTCTAATTGGTCAAACTTCCATTTATCATTTGATTGGGGAATGAACTGTGAGTCAGAGGGATGTCATTTTATGGCTTGCAGATAGGACACTCCTCTGTCAGATTGCACACATTCTATATTTGATAATAAAAGACATATTTCACATTTACACAGTTGCTTGAAATTACATATACATGGTGTGGCTGAATTTAGCCATGTCTCTGTCCAAATCTGCTGTTTCTAAGAGCTTGCATTCAGAAATGGCACATAATTGACTTTTTAACTGATTTTTTAATTTCTGACATTGACCCAACTTTACATACATGTGCGCAGGGAGTATGGACATTAACTGATGAAGTTTCAGACTTTTAACATGCATACATTTAGAGTAATATCCACTTTTCCGCTGACACCCCCCTGAACATGCCACCGGGTCGAAAACCCTCTTAAAATGTGGGCAGAAAAATCACAAGAATTATGGTGTCATTTATAAAATTTTCACATGTCCGCTCTATGAATGATCCATCTTTTTAAAGTTATGTTCTGGCTCCAAAGGGGTGTGGTTTCCTCTCAGCACAAGGTAGAAATACTGGTTTATCCAGTTCTGCCAAGCCAGCTTGCTCTCACAGGCAGTGCTCCTCCCCTTTCCTCAGGAGGAAGCCACTTTTTACGACCATTTACGACTCCTGCCAATAAAACCTTTGCCTGAGCCAGGACAGGGCTTTGTTCACTTTCCTGCAGAGCACAGGTAATTCAATTATCAGATAGATGGCATATCCTTAGTGTGAGCAGCAAAAGGGCAGCTAGGCCTGGGAACACAGCTGTGACTCAAGTTTCACTCCTGATGGGGGTAGTTGCCAGGCATAATTGCAATCTCTTTAAGCCAGTTTCAGATAAAATGTCACTTTTTGTTCCCCAGTTCCTGCATTCAAATAAAACTAAACATTTTTACATATGCAGCTAGAATGCTGATTCTAAGTGCAAAACTATGGCATTTCAACAGTTACAAAGGCATGTGACACCAAACATAGGTCACTCATTTAATCTAAACATTTTCGATTTTAGTGTCTTTAAATCCAGTGCAACTTAAACTGCTGACTCCATAGCAGTTTTGTTATAAGCACTGTTTTGGGCTCTTCATTTCCCAGATTTTGTAAGCACACAAAACCTCATTCTGCCAAATGTCTGCTGGTGTTCAGTGAATATTTTGCACATGTTGCAATGTTTAAAATAGACACTCTGGCTTGCCTTCAGAGGAACACAGGGTGGTTTTAAAACACCGGCTTTTGGATAGTGGTGAGTACTGGTACTGCACCCATTTTTGGGATTGAAGAATGAATTCCCCACAATTCTAGGTTGCATTTGGCAATCAGCATTGCCATTGCCAATGGTTTCAGACTACTGTGCGGGTAGTCCAATGGTGGTTTTAGGCAGTGTCCTTCTGTGCCCATAACATCGGCAAAATGGGTGGCAGCCTATTCTTCCTGCATTTCCCTGTGCATTTTCTGGGAAGCTCTGGCCATCATGATGTTTTCATGTCAGTACTGCACAGTTTTGAGGTAGGGCTCGGATGCATGGGTAAATACATCCCACACAGTCATGATGGCCAACACCTGGTGCAGGCAGCGTGACTGCGTGGCCTGTGATACACCCCCCCACTCACAAGAAGATCCACAAGAATTTCTAATGTACTTACTACAAGTATTGGAAAATAAAAACATACCGATTTAATACATGTGGAAACATACCTGCACTCTCTGCAACAATGTTACACAAGAAGGAATCCCTAACGAGCGCTTCGTGTATGTATCCATACCAAATTGTGAATCCATTCCATTTCAGCAACTTGTAAAACATGCAAACCATGGCAGATTATGTACTACCTGCAATTCAGATAATCGCTCCACCTTACTAATACAAACATATAGTAAATACATAATACCAATGTTTCTATGTTACAATTCAGATGGTACCAAAAACAACTGCAACCTGCTGGTATTCACACATGGTCAAGTATCACTTGGTAAAAAAACCTTCACAACAATAGGTATAATGTACCACGCAGGAGCCACAACCAATGCAGGTCACTAAACTGCATATATAAAAAAGAAATGGGAATGGTTCGAATGTAATGATAGTACAATTTCTCTAAAGCAGAGTTACCAGAAATCTTACAAACACTTATTTAATCTTCTTAAAACCAAAGTTTTATAACTAATCTGTATTTAAACATTAACAAAACTTCAATTACAAAACTATAGACTGTTAGAATACGCCAACAGGTATCCTACTGCCCCAAGATTCTATAACAACCAAACAGATAAATAAATACCACTAAATTATAGCAAGAAAAAAAAAACGTTAGACTACGCCAACAGGTATCTAACTGCCCCAAGATTTTGCAACAACCAAATAGATAAATCAATACCACTAAATTATAACAAAAAATAAACAGAATACGCCAACAGGTATCTAACTGCCCCAAGATTTTGCAACAACCAAACAGATAAATCAATACCACTAAATTATAACAAAAAATAGACAGAATTCCCCAACAGATATCTAACTGCTTAAATAATCTGCAACAAGATCTACGGGTGTGATATGCTGCGGTGGTTGCGACCAGGCCCTAGAGCCTTGGGTGCATGGCCTATAACAACCAAACAGATAAATGAATATCATTAAAAAAAATAATAATAATTACAGTTAGAATACACCAACAGGTATCTAATTGCCTCCGAAATCTGCAACAAAAATGTGGATGGTTCGAATGTAATGATACTACCATTACTCTAAAGCAGAGATTACCAGCAAATCTTACAAATGATTTATAATCTTCTTAAAACCAAAATGTAATAATTAATCTGTACTTCAACATTAAAAAAAATGTAATGAAAAAACTATAAACAGAATACGCCAACAGGTATCTAGCTAGCCCAAGATTGTATAACAACCAAAGAGATAAATGAATACCAATAAATTGTAACAAACAATCTAACTGCTTCAGAAATCTGCAACAATCCAACAGATAGAACATTAACCGGAAACAAGAAGCAAACACTGAAAGGGAACAAACAAATAGACTGTAACATAACAAAAAAAGGGTTTTTTAATCCGACAAGGATTTTTTTTCCCACAGACCCAATGATTTCACAAACAAACACAGAAACTGAGCAAAATGCACAGTACACTGGTTTGTAAACCAAATATGAGGGTAAAAAAAAAAAGCTGAAATATCTATTATGAAATGTAATAAGTCTTTATAGAATACACACACTAACATGCTCTTTTCTTTTATCACAGAATTTGAAAAAGAATACTTCCTCCAGGTACCAAACTCATGTAAAAAATGTATCAAATCTCAACAAATTATACAGTAAGTATAATTGAAACCATTTGAAAGATAATCAAATCTATAGGTGTGATCTATGGTTGTGATATGGTGCAGTGGTTGTGGTCAGGACCTAGAGTCTTGTGTGTATAGCCTACAGCCTACAGCCTTCACCCATGCACCCTGCACACCCACCACCACAACATATCACACCCATAGTAGCTTATAACTTCAGCACATATAACTTCGGTCTTGGGTACACTCTGGCCACAACTCCAAAACATATCACACCCATACATCACACCCATGTTTGATTCTATGGGTGTGATCTATGGGTGTGATATGCTGCGGTGGTTGCAGCCAGGGCCTAGAGTCTTGGGTGCATGGACGAAGGCCGAAGTGCTCTTCCTATGGAAACAGCAACTTAACCATAACTACACAGCACATGGCTGTGTAATATATATATATATATATATATATATATATATATATATATATATATATATATATATATATATATATATATATATTCAGTGAAAAAACTTTGGTCGCCTCCCAACCATGTCACTGTTTTTGTTGTGCATATGGGAGTTGCAGTAAACAATTGTCCGGGGCAATTGGGGGTGAAAGGGGTGGGGTAATAGATGGAATTTGTACACTAGTGCTCTAGCAAGGCTGTCTGTGACCCCTGGGGGAAGATCACGGGTCACACAACGCACAGGTACCCCAAAAACAAAAAATAACGTGCACGAAACCCCTCATAGACCACATGCGTGGAAAAATGAACCCGCACTACGCTGTGGCACCCAGAAAAACAAAAATAAACGTACGCGTGTTACACGCAGCCTACAATGACCTCTGAAGGGGGGACACACGGGGCAAGCACAGTTGGTAAATGCGTGCGCGACTCACCGTCTGCCTGGAAAAAGAATGTGAAAAAAATGCGCGTGTGCGTTTTGGCAACACCCCCGCCAAAAGAAGATTCGTACACTGTCTGAGGAGACAGGACAAAAGAAGAAGTGAACACTGTTTGAGGAAACAGGCCCAAAAAAAAATGAACGCTGTCAGAGGTAACAGGGAGTACGAACTTGACACGCTGTGAAGTAATCGCGTGTGAACCGACAAAAAGTACAGAATTCACCCACTCGCTCTCCACGAAAAGCACGTACAAGGAAATGGGGTCCTACACGTACCTTTTAAAACGGCCCACACATACAGCGTCACTTACGCGTGTACACACTAAGACCCTTTCCTCCAATTACACGAGCTGACACTCGGATGTGCAGTTTTTGGACATGTACGATGGAAATGCCCGCGCACATCACGTCACTTATGCGCATAGGCCCTTTCCTCGGATTACACGCATTCACACGCGGACATGCAGTTTTTCACGCACGCTGAACCACTATGCCCACGTCACGAGGGAAAGACCCGCGCAAGTCACGTCACAGAAGCGCTTACGCGCTAAGGGCCTTTCCTCGAATTACACGCAGACGTACAAGATTTTTACGTGCTAAATCACTCCGTATCAAGCTGGCCACGCAACAACACACGGAAGACCACGCTCCTGCCCAGAAGGCCGAATTACTGTCCCCCAGAGCCCCGAGCACACTCCATCCTGCCATCTACTGCCTGCCTGCCTGCTGCCCGCGTGCCCTGCTATTTGCTGCCTGCACATCATCCATCTGCAGGGGTGCAGTTGTTGTGACCACCCCTGCTGGAACTGAAGACTCCCGACTGGGATACCATCGCTCCACAGCCCAGCCCCAGGACCCAGTTGCCCACCCACATCTGCCTCTGGGGTTGCCATGTCGGGCACACCACCATCTGGCACCACTGGCAAACCCCAGCCAGAGAGGCAGAGGGCCACCAGCTTTAGTGCCAGGTAAGTTAGTTTCTTGGTGGAGCAAGTCCTGGGGCAGTATGATGCCCTCTTTGGAAGTTCTTGCGCCGACAATGAAGGACTGACCAGGATTGGATGGACATCGTGACTGCCATCAACGCGGAGGGGGTGGCAGTCCACGACTTACAACATGTCAAGAAGCGCTGGGAGGACTTCAGGTCCAGGACTCTCAGCAAGGCCCGGCGCCTCATGAAGGCAGCAGATGCCAAGGGGCGCCGAGGCCACCTGTCCGACCACCAAATGAGGGTCCTGAAACACATATGCCCAGCGCTCCACGTCTAGGTCCTTGAGAGGCAGAGCCGTCTGGAGTCGAGCAGTAAGTGTACATGCATACTGATTGGATGCTGTGCGTGTGGTGGTGTGCCAGTAGTGTGCAGGTTGCACATGTGTTTTCGTAGGGCCATGTAGGGATGTGTATGAACAGGGGCGTGAGGCTGCCACATGTGAGTCCTCTCAGGTGTGAGACACAACGATGGTGTTTGTGTTAGTAAGCATGCTGTGCTAATGCAGGTGTGGGAGCACACATGTTTGAATTTCTGTGTATGTACGTTGGCATGGTTGTGGTGTCACACATGGATGGTGGTTCCTGCTGTATGTATCTGCACTGTGTGCATGTGCATGTGTGTGTATTTGACAAGTGTGCAACTGTGATGCAACATGGATGCACGTGACACTGATATGTAGAAGGCTGAATGCCAGATGTGACATGTATGGCGATCTCATCACTGCGACAGTTGGAGGAGATGTAGACATGCATGTAAGTGTGCTGGCGCATGTACATGTCTAGTGCACTCCCTGTGTTTCATGTGATGTCAGGATCACCTTCGGCTGTTCATGCTGTTGTATGTGTATGGATGGTGCTGCCTGGTGCAATATTGCTGTGGAAATGCTCATGTGTGTGAGTTGAAATGACATGTGTGTCGTGGAGTGTGATGCCATGTCTGAAGTTTGACACTGCCACTCATGTGCAACTGTCATGTGTTTTATCTCTCCCTGTCTGCAGCGTCAACTGATGAAGAAGGCGGAGATGGTGCTGTGGAGTACAGCGGCAGGGATCGCACCACCAGCCAGAGACGCAAGGCCCGGCTCCCCTCCCAGATTGTCATCTTGTCGGGGAGTGAGGAGTCTGGTGCCGCGTCCCAGGCCGCAGCTGCCGAGGGGAGGTCCAAGAGGCGGAGGTCAGAGGTGGACTCCTCGGCAGCAGAAGGGGCAGCTGAGACCCCACAGGGTCCAACGGAGGAAGATGGCACGGAGTCATCCAGGTTGGTGGGGGGTTTGGTGGAGGAGGAGGCTGCGGAAGGGACACACACGGGGTCTGGAGGTGGGGATTCCACTTGTGCTAGTGGTGCAGTGCAGGGGCAGGGACAGGAGGCAGCACAGGCTGCCGCGGAGGTGCCTGTGTGCAATCCTGTCCCTGATCCTGTCATTGCATCATCTGGCACCAGCAGGGATGCCTACGTCCAGACCCGTTTTCAGGGAGGGGATGAGCGCACAACACATGGTCTTCCTCTCCCTGCAGACGTGGCTATGTGGGACCGTGTTGAGGCTGTCCTGGCCGGGATAGCGTTGCGTCAACGGGGCATGCGAGGTGACCTGCAGTCTTTTCGTGAAGAGACTGCATGTCATCTCGGATGCCTCTTTGACCACGTTGACCTGCTGGGACGGGTCAGCAGTGCTGGATTCCTCCGTGTGCTGGACCTTCTTGTGACCCCCCTCCTCACCTGAACCCCCTACGCGCCAGTCGTCCTCCATGCCATCTTCCCACCATTGTATCACCTGTGTACCCTGTGGAGCTGCCTCTGACCCAGCGGCCAGGCTGGTGGAGGACACATCCCTGCCACAGTCGGGAGTCAGACGTCCAGCAGGGGTGGCCACCACGACAACTGCACCCCAGCCGGAGGAGGACGTGCAGGCAGCAAGAGCCAGGGTGCAGGCACAGGCACAGCAGCAGCAGCAACATGGTGGGAGCAATGATGGTTCGGGGCCTTCAACATCGGAGTGGCAGGCATCGGCCAGAGGGCAGGAGGACCCCTGATTTCAAGTGTCTTCCATGTGGCAGCGGTTGGGCCACGCCATAGATGTGGAGCGGCAGCGGGCGGAAGAGGCATGGCTCACAATGGTCAGGGCGGAGAACTCCATGCGGAGGGCACTGAGGCGGGCCGAGTGCCTCGAGGCAATTCGCAGGGAGTTGGAGGTGAACATGTCATCGTCCCTGCGAACCCTCGGGGCCATGGAAGAGAACCGCCTCCAGGACATTGAGCGGGAGTTCGATGATGCCCTGGCCCAGAACATCAAAAAGTGAGCCGTCGGACTAGCCCGCTGCCATTGTAAATAGTTTTTAGAGTTAGGTTTCCTTTTCCTTTTTCTTTGATTTGTGGTGAATGGACTATGCCACACACATTTGAATATACTTTTTTTATTAAGTAGTTTATTAGGTAGGTTTCATTTCTTTCATTGGGCTCACGGACCCTTGACAATGGATTGTACATAGTTGGACAATGGATTATTTTGACCTTTTTCATTTGATTTCACCATGGATCAATGGATTTTTCTTTTTACGTTTCCTTTGGATTTGCGCTGTTGGAGGGAGAGTTTGGACAATTTTTCTTTCAGATTTCTTTAGATTGGTTATACTTTTCATTTACTCCTTTTGCACATGCTTTTCATTTCATGTTTGCTATTATTTTATGCTTTCATGTCATTGCTTTTTTTTTGTACATAATACATTTTCATATTTTAGTTCCATGTGTGGGTTTCGCTCATTGGGTTAATGCATGTGAAAATGTGGGTTTACACAATCAATGCCAACCAGTGTGTGTGTGTGACGCACATGTGTTGATCTACATAGTTGACTATTGGTTTGTGTCTTGAGATAGGCATGTCAGTGTGGGGTGGATTGGGAAATCATTGCGTCTCAAGAATGGGGTGGCGTGCTGTGGTATTTTGGTGTAGGAGTGGACCATGATTGTGTATCTGTATTTCATGTAGTGGGGGACATGAGTGGGGGCCTGCTGGCAGGTGTCCCTGACTGCTGGGGGGTGGGGGTGCTGGGGGACATGAGTGGGGTCCTGCTGGCAGGTACCCCTGACTGCTGGGGGTTGGGGGTGCTGTGGGACATGAGTGGGACATGAGTGGGGGCCTGCTGGCAGGTGCCCCTGACTGCTGGGGGGTGGGGGTGCTGGGGGACATGAGTGGGGGCCTGCTGGCAGGTGTCCCTGACTTCTGGGGGTTGGGGGTGCTGGGGGACATGAGTTGGTAATCACTAGTGCAAGGTGACATGTGGCCTCGCTGGGGGGCATGCCCATGGTGGATGGACTGGCTGCGGCACATGACCAGGGGTGCAGGGTAGTCCCCTGTGGTGTGGGCTGCCTGTGAAATACACGTAACCCGCTCGCACTGGGCCAATCGCATGTGAAACTTCCTGTGCACCCCAGTAATACACATACCTCACTCGCACAGGGCCTATCGCGTGTGAAACTTCCCGCGCACCCCGAAATACACGTACCCCACTTGCACAGGGCCTATCGCATGTGAAAGTTTCCGCGCACCCCCGAAATACACGTACCCTGCTCCAATCGCATGTGAAACTTCCCGCGCACCCCCGAAATACACATACCCCGCTCCAATCGCGTGTGAAACTTCCTGCGAACCCCAGTTATACACGTACCCCGCTCCAATCGCGTGTGAAACTTCCAGCGAACCCACAAAATACACGTACCCCACTCGCACAGGGCCTATCGCATGTGAAAGTGCCCGCGCACCCCCGAAATACACGTACCCTGCTCCAATCGCATGTGAAACTTCCCGCGCACCCCCAAAATACACGTACCCCGCTCACACTGGGCCAATCGCATGTGAAACTTCCCGCGCACCCCCGAAATACACGTACCCTGCTCCAATCGCATGTGAAACTTCCCACGAACTCCAGTTATACATGTACCCCGCTCCAATCACGTGTGAAACTTCCCGTGCACCCCCTGAAATACACATACCCCGCTCCAATCACGTGTGAAACTTCCCACGAACCCCAGTTATACACGTACCTCGCTCTAACCGCGTGTGAGACTCCCCGTGCAGCGGGCTACATGTATTCGGAGGGGTGCGCAGGGAGTTTTACAGGCATTTTCGTGGTTGGGGGCCTGTGCGCCATGTACGGGATTTGTGCGCTGTGCATGGCGCATGGGGAGGGGTTGGGGGCGTAACTGGCGCTGCTGCAGTGTCGCTGCGCCACTCTGCGCAATGGCTGGTTTTGGAAGCTAAAATCCATGAATACGCTGTGCGCGGAAATGGATTTTATCGCACGTGGCTGGCTCAGAAAGACGCACGCACACACTGTGCACCAGCCGCATGCGCCACTTGTGCGCTTGTTAAAACTGATATAATATTGTTTCGTCCTCATTGTATATGTTGGCCTATGCCCAGTCGCTTTGCGAGGAAATCCATATTGCAAGGTCGCGACCTTAAATTAATCAAGCCTCCATTTTAGGTTAAAGCCGCCATCTTAGTTTATCGTGCAATGTCACCCTGTGGCCTAAAATGGCTGACCTCTGTTCTCTTGTTCTTACTTTAACCTCTTCAACCTCTGTAGGCAAGTTAATGTCCAACCTGCCTGCAGGCTACATGTTAGGGTCATGTAGAGCTTGTCCTTTGTTGACCTCGGGATCAGGGGATTTCTTGAATCAGCGATGTTAACCTACAAGTATACAAGAACAATAACGCTATTCAAACATGACATGAGAAACATCTGTTTGACCTGCATTGAAGCAAATGTGTAAAGCATGTAAAGTTAAACCCAGAGAATTATAGTGCTTGTTAGTAAATATATTAAGAAGTAAACCGCATGCACGAGATATGTAAATTAGGAATGAACCTGGCGCGAACCCTAGCCCAGTACATGATTAACTTGTAGGAGGCTGGACATCGTTATGAAGAAACTGTATAAATATGCTGATGTCCAGCTAGCAATTCCTGTTCACTGCTCACATTGAACCTGCTGGTGGTCTCTGTGAAGTACTGACGGCCAAATAGCTATTTGTGTACTTTATTTTGTAAACTGTTCAGTATTGCAATAAAGATTCTGGGAATCTTTACAAGCCCGTGTTGGTGTATTTCTCTTTGCATGGTGTAAAAGCCTTAATATTGTATTTTCTGATTCCACACGCTGAATTCTATGAATTACCCTGTAAACGTTTTGTCAGGATTGTTTGTTCCATTTCTATGAAGGACTAACATTTGCAAACACAATTGGTCTGTACTGTGTAAGTAAATGTCAACAATGGTGGCAACTGAAATAGAATATTCATTGCTACATTTGCGTAACAACTTACACCAGTTACATTTGAAAATTTGAATGAACCAGATAGTTCTGTGTCCAATTCAGTTTTTCAGAGTGTATGTTGCTTCTCTGAAGAAGTACCTGAGTTACTTTGACTAATAGGTTTTTCTTTACTTATGGTAAATGATGAAGTATTAGCTTCTTTTACTCTCTTTGGAGGATTTGCAGTTAGATTCTGTTGCATTTCTGTTTGAATTAGTTTTTTTTTACAACTTTTTCCTTTTTGTGGAACAGGATATGATTTTAGATTGGGGGTGTATAGTGTACATAGTCTATTGTATTCTAAAATGCAAGGAATATCAGCGTTGACTTTACTCGCATCAGAGTTGATTAGAAATAGACTGTCAAATGTACGTACGCGTGATAGTGCTACGTAGCTCATGCCTTCTTTAAAGACTTTGTTACCAATATCTATCAATGCTTTGTCTAGGGTAAGACCTTGGGATTTATGAAGGGTGACTGCATATGCAAGAGTTAGAGAAAATTGTTCTCTGCGTACAGACATGTCTTTGAAGAGAAGGAATCAAGCTGTTAAGCGCGCTATCCTTTTTACTTCTGAAAGTTTGTCGAAGAGTATATTGACAAACTGAATGTTGTTGTCACGTGGGTATGTTTGAAAGCCAACAACTGTACCCATTGCCCCATTAACTTGCTCCACGTCAAGGTTACGTTTAAGCATTACTCTACAGTTTAAGGATAATTTTAATATTTTCTCCAAGACAGATGTGTTGGAGATAGAATTTTCTAAGGTATTTAGTCTTGTTGTGGCTTGTTGACACATTGGTAGTGTAATACCATGTACGTCCAGTTTGTCTGTGGAGCAAATTTCAATTATTGGTTGCATTTCTTTTTTTAACATTGTTTCATTGAATTTGGAACAGCTTGCAAGAGTTGGCATTAAGGCCATACAATTGACATTTTTCTCTGCTAATTGTTCCATAACATCAGTAGCACATGAGTTATCGCCATAAAGTACATGGATGTGCCGGGTTTTTAATATTGTTTGTGCTTCTTGAGATAGTACACCAACTCTAATACTTTTTAAAATGTTGGCGTAGGTGAGGTCTGTAGATTGGCACGTGTTTTCTGTTAATTCTTTGTATTGGAAATGTTACCAAAGGTTGATATTTCCTATGATGCCAATAGTTTTACGGCAGAGTTTGGGTCCTAAGTTTTTATAAATTGGTTCACCTTTCACTGGTGTCAATTGAAGAAGATCTCCGAAAACAATAATGTGTTTTCCTCCAAAGAGTTATTTGTAGTTTGCTTTAGGTACTTCTTGCAATCTGAGATGAATCAAAGCCAACATTAGGTTGGAGACCATGCTCACTTCATCTATTACTAGCATTTGCACTTGTTTCAAAACTCTGCGTAGTTCCATTGCAGCTTCTGTAGAAAGTTTGTAATAATCTAATTTGTTGGGGGGTTCTACTGGAAGGAGTAGTAATCTGTGTAAAGTGACAAACCTGTGGGGGCAGTTACAACAGCTGACAGTTTGTTGTTTGTCAATTGTTGAAGGAACTTGCTGATGATTTTGATTAAGAATGTTTTGCCTGAACCAGCTTCACCACTGACGTATAGTAGTATAGGTTTGTAATTTTGGCAGGTACATTCTTTATTTTCATGTTGTACAACATGTGCAATTTCTTTTGTTACTTCTTCAAAAATGGTGCGCTGCTCTTTGTTTAGTTTTGATTGTAGTGCAGTTAAGTCTTCTGTATCTTCATAGTGACACATGGGGGCCGATTCATGGAACAAACATGCGTCGAAAATCTTGGCGCAAGCAGACGCAAGCATGAAAAAACAGGCCACGCGTGCGATTCATGGAAGTCCATGCGCGTGTTTTCCTTGGGATGTGCGCCAAACCCGAGCGTGGCGCACATGGGCGCACACCTCATTGCAACAGCTCAAACGCTGTGTGCGACGCGCACAGGGAAATCGCACAACGTCCGCGCACACACCAAAAAGGGGGTGGGACACGGGGCGTAACACGCGGAATGGGGAACAACGTGTGAAAAAGAAGGCGTAACTGGGGAAGTACTGCTGGGAAGTACACGGAACGCCCACACGCACGCAAACCACACATATTCATGGAATCGAATATGGCAAACCCGCGCACGGGCAAAGACACGCACAGGCCTAAACACGTCTGCCACACGAAGGCAGGCGGTAGCGTCCCTGCGCATTACAAATGTGTGCGCAAACAGAAAGCACGTACATACAGCTATGATGAATGTCCCATACTGTGGCCCCCTAGGATAAATGACGTGCACGCAACACACAGGCACCCCATAAAAAGAAGAAAAAGAGACAAGTGCCCCCCAGTATCCCACGTGAGTGCAAAAATGACACATGTAGTACGGTGTGGCAGCCTGGTGCCCAAAAAAACATACGTGATCAACAGGCAGGCCAGTATGGCTGTAAAAAAAAGGGGTACGTGACAAACACGGACACCCGCTGTGTGAAAAATAGCATGTGTGTGTATTTCAGGGGTGCACGGGAAGTTTCACACGCGAAAGGGCCCTGTGCGAGTGGGGTACGTGTATTACTGGGGTGCGCGGGAAGTTTCACACGCGATTGGCCCTGTGCGAGTGGGGTACGTGTATTACTGGTGTGTGCGGGAAGTTTCACACACGAAAGGGCCCTGTGCGAGTGGGGTACGTGTATTACTGGGTTGCGTGGGAAGTTTCACATGCAATTGGCACTGTGCGAGTGGGGTACGTGTATTACTGGGGTTCGCGGGAAGTTTTACATGCGAAAGGGCCCTGTGCGAGTGGGGTACGTGTATTACTGGGGTTCCTGGGTAGTTTCACACGCGATTGGCCCTGGGCGAGCGGGATACCACTCACAGTCTGCCTTGTGTGTAGAAGAACGCGTAGCCAAAACCCACCCGCTGTGAAGTAATAGCGTGTGAACACCAACAGCTGGAAAACACACGCCCGCACCCCACGAAAAGCATGTACAGAGCAATGGAAAGCCACGTGGGATCTTCAACCCGTGCCAGGGCAACGCCCATGCGCGATACGTCACAGACACGCTTACGCGCTAAGGGCCTTTGGTCCAATGAAATCGCATACGTGTGCTGACACACTTACGCGCTAAGGGCCTTTCCTCGGATTTCACACTGACGTGCACTTTTTTCACGTGCCAATTCACTCCGTATCAAGCTGGCCACGCGTACACACACGGAAGACCATGCTCCTGCCCTGAAGGCCATTTTCCTGCCCCCCAGATCCCCGAGCCCACTCCCACCTGCCATCTGCTGCTGCCTGACTGCCTGCTGCCCACGTGCTCTGCTATTTGGTGCCTGCACGTCAGCCAGGGTTCCAGTTGCTGTGTCCACCCCTGCTGGAACAGAAGACTCCCGACTGGGATACCATCGCTCCAGAGCCCAGCCCCAGGACCCAGTTGCCCACCCACGCCTGCCTCGGGGGTCGCCATGTCAGGGCAAACACCATCTGAGATGACTGGCGACCCCCAGCCAGAGAGGCAGAGGGCCACCAGCTTCAGTGTGAAGGAAGTTGGTGCCCTGGTGGAGCATGTCCTGGGGAATTATGATGCCCTCTTCGGAACATCACGCGCCAACAAGGAAGGACGGGAGAGGATCTGGGACAACGTAGTGGTTGCAATCAATGCGGAGGGGGTGGCAACCCGCGACATCAAGCACGTCAAGAAGCACTCGGAGGACTTCAGATCCAGGACCCTCCACAAGGCCTGGCACCTCGCAGAGGGGGGGCCGTGTCAGCATGAGTGACATCCAGATGAGGGTCCTGGAATACGTATGCCCAGCGCTCCACGCCCAGATCCTTCAGAGGAAGACCCGTCTGGAGTTGAGTGGTAAGTGGCCAAGCATTGGTGTGCGAGACAGGGCATGTTGCAGTGTGCTGGTAGTCTGATACTTGCCTGAATGTGTGTGTGCAGGGACATCATGGTCATGCATGTGAGACCAGTAATGTGCGAAGAGAAACATACATCGGGTGTTGCCAACCGATAGCCCTGTATTGCACTCTTAGTGGGATAGAATCCCTTGACAATTTGAATAGCAAGTTGTGAGTCGGAATCTCCTAGAAAGTGGGAGACACCCCCTCCATAGTATACAAAAAAACTCTTCAGGAGTGAGATAGTTTAGTACTTGTATAGCTAGAATAGGCTATGTATTTAAATAAGAAAGATGTGCACCTGGTAAAGTCAGTTCAAGAACCACCGAGAACCTTCAAACTGCAGGAGCATAACATGTTTTTATATAGGCATATGTGAATAAACTCATTACAAAGAATGAAATGAAAATAAAAAATAAATCAGTTCAAACCCAAGTCAAAACATACAGTTGGTTTAAGGGTCGAACTCAACATTAACAAATAGCAAATAGCAAATAACTGATAACGTCAAAGAAAACTTCCTTTGATGTAAATTTATAATACAAGTGGTAATTTAGATTCCAAGTTAACATACAGTGTACGTAGACACAAAAATGTGGATGGGTTGTAGCATTACATCCAATGATACACATTCACAGTAATTCACATTCCAAAGTAATGGTAGTGTGTTTTGTCCTAAACACTCCTTGGTGTAATCGAGTGCCAATGCGTTTCGGATTCAGTTGAATCCATCTTCAGGGCAGGAAATGTGTAGTTCCTTTGTGCATAAGTGAGTGTTCCTATAGAAATGCAAGGAAACTGATTAGCTCATGGGGAATTCGAAAAAGTAAAGGTTGTCTGTAACATCCAAAGATAGGCACTGACCTTAATGGAGAGAGTTCTAAACCATGTGATATAATCTGTATGGGAATCAAGAAGTATAGTATCAGCTAGTAAGTTACTAGGTTTGTATTCTCCTAGCCGTGCATGTTGATGATTATCACCATGACAACCTACTCGCGTTGCAAGTCTCACATAGATCGGAGGTGAATAGTGTCATATATGGCTTGGGCTTGCACCTAGAAGAGTTACACTATCTAAACTAGTAGTTTAGAGTTTAGGTATGCTTAGAACACTTTTTGTAATCCATTTTATCCTGTTCCTTATGTCTGCCGTATGCCCCCTCCAACATGGCGTCCACTGCAGGACCGCGCATGCGCGCGGCTGCCATGACGACCTCTCAACAATTCGCAGTTGGGAACCGACAGCCCACCTGGCGGATCTCACATACACCGCGTCCGCATCGTGAATGCAGGTAAGAATGGACCTGCAGGAGCTGCATGCTCAGTCCCGATGTCTCTTGTAATAGGTTCTTACCAGCCGCCATAATCGGGTGTGATACTAGACCCTTTCCATGAGATACTACTGACTCAGTTAATACAATGACTCTGAACTTTACACTGTCATGAGACGAATTCTCCCTCGTCACGGAATTCAACTGAAAAGTAAAACTTACATTTTTTGATTCTTTACAGCACACGTACTGTGCGAGCGGCTGTCAGTCTATCCACTCACACCCGGGGTGCCTTAGACTTACCTCTGGACGTGGAGAGTCATACTTTTACTCCTCCTTCCCTCTTAGAAGTTTTGAATTCTAGGAAAATACAAACCTAGTAACTTACTAGCTGATACTATACTTCTTGCTTCCCATAGAGATTATATCACATGGTTTAGAACTCTCTCCATTAAGGTCAGTGCCTATCTTTGGATGTTACAGACAACCTTTACTTTTACGAATTCCCCATGAGCTAATCAGTTTCCTTACATTTCTATAGGAACACTCACTTATGCACGAAGGAACTACACATTTCCTGCCCTGAAGATGGATTCAACTGAATCCGAAACGCGTTGGCACTCGATTACACCCAGGAGTGTTTAGGACAAAACAAACTACCATTACTTTGGAATGTGAATTACTGTGAATGTGTATCATTGGATGTTATGCTACAACCCATCCACATTTTTGTGTCTACGTACACTGTATGTTAACTTGGAATCTAAATTACCACTTGTATTATACATTTACATCAAAGGAAGTTTTCTTTGACGTTATCAGTTATTTGCTATTTGCTATTTGTTAATGTTGAGTTCGACCCTTAAACCAACTGTATGTTTTGACTTGGGTTTGAACTGATTTATTTTTTATTTTCATTTCATTCTTTGTAATGAGTTTATTTACATATGCCTATATAAAAACATGTTATGCTCCTGCAGTTTGAAGGTTCTCGGTGGTTCTTGAACTGACTTTACCAGGTGCACATCTTTCTTATTTAAATACATAGCCTATTCTAGCTATACAAGTACTAAACTATCTCACTCCTGAAGAGTTTTTTGTATACTATGGAGGGGGTGTCTCACACTTTCTAGGAGATTCCGACTCACAACTTGCTATTCAAATTGTCAAGGGATTCTATCCCACTAAGAGTGCAATACAGCGCTATCGGTTGGCAACACCCGATGTATGTTTCTCTTCCTGTGTTCTGATCTCGAGTGGCCTCGGGACCCGCCCTGTTGCACCTGAAACCTTCGTAATCAAACACTCTGAATCCACTGGAGTCATCATTTACATTTATATTGATCCCATGAACTCTTAGTAGTGCCTCCCACCCCATACCTCTACCAGTAATGTGCGAACCACATGGTTGGTGCATGAGTTCCAATGCTACATGTGGAGCTGTATGGCAAATGCACACATGAAAGCATGCCAGTGTCTCTTCTTGCACATGGTGGGGGTGTGAGGGATGGGTGCTGCTGTCATGTACATGTATGGTTGTACATGTGTGTGTGTCTGAGAAGTGTGTCTGTGACTTCGATACGCCATGGATTCATGACACATGTCCGTGATGATGTGTAGATTCACTCATGCAGTGCGGTCACCGTTGTATGCACTGTGTCTATCCACTGTGTCTGTGGTGTACAAGGCATGATGCATGACCCTCCGGTGATGTGTGTGCATGGAATCAGTGTGAGCCAGGATGCATGTGAGTTTGAAGGCAACATTTTGATTAATAGAGGCCCTTGTACATGGATGCTGATGTTGATTGCAGGCACCATGCCTGTTTGTATGCATTCACCCATGTGTTGTGGAGGGACAGGATGGAAGTGACATTAGACACTGCCACTCATGTGTTATTGCTTCCTGTCTAGGGGAATATTGTACTGTACCCTGATGCTTGTGTTCTATGTCTCCCTCTACGCAGCGTCAAGTGAAGAAGAGGGCGGCGATGGCGCTGTGGAGCCAAGCGGCGGGGACGCCTCCACTGGGCTGCGACGCAAGGCCCAGCCACCCTCCCAGGACTTGCCATCATCCGGGAGCGAGGTTTTGGTGCCGCGTCTGCCACTACGGCTGTGGCAGAAGGGCCGGGTGAGCCCCCACAGGGGCTTGCAATGGCGGAAGACGGTACGGAGACATCCAGGTTGGTTGTCTCCACAGAGGAGGAGGAGCCCGCTACTGAGCCGCACTTGGGGCCTGGTGGGGGTAGTACCACTGGTGCAAGTGGTGCAGTCCAGGGCCAGGGTTAGGAGGCAACACCGGTCACCGCGGAAGGGCCTGTGCATGTCCCTGTCCTTGACCCTGTGACTGCACCACCATGCACCAGCAGGGAGGCCCCGTCCGCAGGTAGGGGAGAGTGCCATGTCATCTGCCTCTCCACTACCTGTAGACGAGGGGTCCCATGAACGTATGGGCTCCGTCCCGATTGGTGTCGCGTCGCGCATGCGTGACATTCTTGATGACGTGCGTTCTTCCTGGGCAGAGAACGCACGCCATCACGAAGAGCAGTGTTGCGACGTGGCACTGTAGGGAGGGGCCCTGGTTGGTGGCTTCCTACATGTGATACGCACTCTGGCGGACCTCTCCTCCTCTGTGGAGACTATGCACCAGTCGTTCTCCCTGCTGTCTTCTGGCCCAGATTCCACCAGGGCCCCCTGTGGACCTGGCCTGACCAACACAGCCAGCTTGGTGGAGATCCCATCCCTGCCACAGTCGGGAGTCGGCTGTCTAGCAGGGGTGGACACCACAACTGGAGACCAGCTGATGGAGGATGTGCAGGCATCATCGGACAGGGCACATGGACAGCAGCAGCAGCAGGAGCAGGCACTAGGTGGGAGCAATGATGGCTCGGGGCCATCGACATCGGGGGGAGGCATCAGCCAGAGGGCAGGAGGACCCTGGAATGGATGTGTCTTCCATGTGGCTGCGGTTGGGCCAGCGTATAGGTGTGGAGCGGCGGAAGGCGGAAGAGGCGCGGCTCACCATGGTCAGGGCAGAGTTCTCCATGCAGTGGGTGTTGAGGCGGGCAGAGTGCCTCGAGGCGACTCGCAGGGAGTTGGAACAGGCCATGAGTGCCTCCCTGTGAGACCTCAGGGCCAGGGCAGAGGCCCGCCTCTGGGACATCGACATGGAGTTTGATGATGCCCTGGCCCGGAACACCACAGAGTGAACCGCAGGACTTGCCTACCGCCATTGTATATAGTTAGATAGTGTTAGGTTTCCTTTCCTTTTTTTTTATTTTGGTTGCGCTTGGAAAATGCACCACGTTTTTGTATATAGTTTTTTATTAGGTAGTATTTTTGGTAGGTTTCATTTCATCAGTTGGTCTCATGGACCCTGAATTGTTCATTTGTATATAGTTCACCGTTGGATTATTCTAATTTTTTTTTATTTTCACCATGGACCAATGGATTTCACTTTCTTTTTTCCCTTGGATTTGCTTTGTTGTACTGTGACTTTGGACACCATTTCTTTTGGATTTCTTTGGATTATGATTTCTTGTTTTTTATTCTTTTACGTACATGCAGCATTTCTTTAATTATTCCCATTGTTGTGTGTTTTCTTTTAATAACATTCATGTTGTGTTTAATACATTTTTTTCTTCATACTTCGATGTGTGGTATTATCTCATTGGTTTCATGCATGTCATGATATGGGTTTTCACATTCACTTGCACCCATTGTGTGTGTGTGAGACGGACATGTGTTCATTTACATACTTGCCTTTGGGGTTGTATCATATAATTGGCTTTTCTATGTAGGCGGA
Organism: Ambystoma mexicanum; assembly: GCF_040938575.1. Lineage (NCBI taxonomy): Eukaryota > Metazoa > Chordata > Amphibia > Caudata > Ambystomatidae > Ambystoma > Ambystoma mexicanum. The sequence continues at coordinate 713,485,071 of NC_090932.1, forward strand.
TGCAATACTTGGTTGGGTCTTTGGGATGGGGAGGCTGGCCATAAGGGCCATGATTAAGGATCGTCATGACGTGGGTGCAGGGGGACATGAGTGGGATATGAGTGGGGGCCTGCTGGCAGGTGCCACGCACTGCTGGGGGTTGGGGGTGCAGGGGGACATGAGTGGGGGCCTGCTGGCAGGTGCCTGTCACTGCTGGGAGGTGAGGGTGCAGGGGGACATGAGTTGGTGATCACTAGTGGAAGGTGACATGTGTGCTGGCTGGGGGGCATGCCCAGGGGTGCAGGGTAGTCCCCTGTGTTGTGGGTTGCCTGCAGGGGCCGTGGATGGGGTGGAGGGCACACCTAGGAGGACCCACAATTCCAATTCACATGTGGGACTCCCCGTGCACCCCACTAGATACACGTACCCGCTCTGACAGCGAAATCACGTGTGAAACTTCCCACGAACCCTAGTAATAGACGTACCCCACTCGCAAAGGCCCTTTCGCGTGTGAAACTTCCCGCGAACCCCAGTAATACATGTACCCCACTCGCACAGGGCCAATCGCGTCTCAAACTTCCTGCGAACCCCAGTAATACACGTACCCCACTCGCACAGGCCCTTTCGCGTGTGAAACTTCCCGTGAACCCCAGTAATACACATACCCCACTCGCACAGGACCAATCGCGTATGAAATTTCCCGTGAACCCCAGTGATACACGTACCCCACTCGCACAGGCCCTTTCGCGTGTGGAACTTCCCGTGAACCCCAGTAGTACACACCCCCCACTCACACAGGCCCTTTCGCGTGTGAAACTTCCCGCGAACCCCAGTAATATACGTACCCCACTCGCACAGGGCCAAACGCGTGTGAAACTTCCTGCGAACCCCAGTAATACACGTACCCCACTCGCACAGGCCCTTTCGCGTGTGAAACTTCCCGCGAACCCCAGTAATACATGTACCCCACTCGCACAGGGCCAATCGCGTGTGAAACTTCCCACGAACCCCAGTGATACACGTACCCCACTCGCACAAGTCCAATCGCATGTGAAACTTCCCGCGAACCCCAGTGATACACGTACCCCACTCGCACAGGCCCTTTCGTGTGTGAAACTTCCTGCGAACCCCAGTAATACACGTACCCCACTCGCACAGGCACTTTTGCGTGTGAAACTTCCCATGAACCCCAGTGATACACGTACCCCACTCGCACAGGCCCTTTTGCATGTAAAACTTCCCGCGAACCCCAGTAATACACATACCCCACTCGCACAGGCCCTTTCATGTGTGAAACTTCAAGCGAACCCCAGTAATACACATACCCCACTCGCACAGGGTCAATTGCGTGTGAAACTTCCCGTGAACCCCAGTAATACACATAACCCACTCGCACAGGGCCAATCGCGTGTGAAAATTCCCACAAACCCCAGTAATACACGTACCCCACTCGCACAGGGCCAATCGCGTGTGAAAATTCCTGTGAACCCCAGTAATACACGTACCCCACTCACACAGGGCCAAGTGTGTGTGAAAATTCCCACGAACCCCAGTAATACACGTACCCCGCTTGTTTTGTGCTGTGTGGCGGCCATGTATACTGGTACAGGGTTAGTGCAGCCCTTTGCGCTGGATTGGGGATTTTGATGGCTTTTCCCTGCGTGAGGGGTGTTCTTGGGGGCGTAACTGGCGCTGCTGCAGGGTCGCTGCGCCACTGTGCGCCACGGCTGGATTTGGCAGTTAAAATCCATTAATACGATGTGCGCGGAAATGGATTTTAGCGCACGCAGCTGGCACAGAGATTCACACGCGCACACTGTGCGCCATCCGCGTGCGCCAATTGTGCGCTAAATTCTATGAATTACCCCCATGGTGTTTTCTACTTCTGTCATAGTTAATTCTGCCTCATTTGCGATTAGTGGCTGTCCCAGTGGTTCTTGGCTTCCTGTTACAGAAGGTTGACTACTGTCGGGAGTGTCCTTATCTAGTTGGGCCTGGAGTTCTTCTTCATGTTGCTGTTCATTTTGCAACATTGTTTTGTACTGCATAAAGTTCACATCGGTGATAGTGCTTTCATTTGCTTTGAAAGCGTCTTCGTAGCAATCATAGTTATCTAGTAACTCTTCTTCTTTTCTACATGGTTTAAAAAGTTGTAGCACGGACATGTAATATAGTTCTTTCTGTTGAGGAGTTTTTAATGACAATTTGATATGATTCATTAAGCTTTGTTTGCTAAGTTTTACTAAGCATACTTAGCCATACTATATTTTCAGATTACCATACAAAGCTGTAGCGGTTAACCGATCTTCAGCTTCGTAGGCGGCACCTTCTCTATGAGAGAGCATTTTTATGCCTAAGCTGTACAATTTCTGAGATAGTGTTTTGTCTGATGATAGGTCATTCCAGGGGTCTTGAAGCTCTGTTTTTTCTGCTTTTGTTAAGTATGCTGTAACATATCGTGCAACTGCAGTGGAATTGTCTGCAATGTACTGCACATCTATATTTGCATTCCATAAGTGGGCAATGATTTGATTGCAATCATTGATATATATTGATTCTTCTGTTCTTTTTATATAATACGTGTTCTTAGGTGATTTACCTTTAACACTATGGGCCTCATCGCGAGTTGGGCGGTAGCGCCGGTGGCATTTATAGCCCTACCGCCAAACCCACCGGCGTAAATAGCACGGGATCATGGGTTTGGCGGAAGGGGTATTGCCCATTCCCCACTGAGCCCATTCGGGAATTTCCCATTCCCCATTGGGCTCAAAGGGGAATTTTCGCGCTCTTACCGCCGGCAGATTTCCCGCCGGTGGTAATAATGCAAAATTTCAGCAGATTACCCCCAGCTCAGAGCTGGGGAGAAATCCGCCGAAGCCCTGAATTATCTTACCCTTAAATCTGGCGGTAACAGCGCTACCGCCAGATTTAAGGGTTACAGCCAAACTCGTGATGAGGCCCTATGTCTAACTGAAGACATGAAGTTGTTTACTTCACCTGTTTCTGTAACTGGTCTAGGGAAACCAAACCGGTATTTGGTGTAGTATTTCCCTTTCTTTTTGTATTTGCGACGACAATATTGGCCACATTTGTGTCTTTGAAATTGTACAGTTTGTGCATGAAGAATACTATTTGTCGTTTGTGAAGGGATTTCACAAGTGACATATTTTTGGATGAACTGGAAAACAGTGGCATCACTGTCCTGACCAAATTTAGGAGCATCTTTAATCCATAAAAGCATGTGGATATGTGGTGCTCCTCTGGCTTGATATTCTTTTCTCCAAAAGAAGTGTTGCACTTCTCTGAGTGGAGGAACAGTTTTATTACAAATAAAGTGTAGCATAGCAATGAAGCGATGGTGGAAATATCTTGAAACATTAACAGGATCTAGAGAGCAAAGTTCTCCAGGTGTTAGTATATCTATGTTTGTTTTGTTTTTGTTTGATATTCATAGGAAATCATGTAAATCTTCCCATGCATATTCTGCACAACTTAATGTAACAAACCAAGTGGGTGGTCCAAGGTTTCTGATCATACAACGTACATCTCTGTGACGTCGGAACCAGTATTCTTTTGTACCACGCATGTTTGCAAACAGATTTGTAACACTTGATTGTAAAACCTCATCTTTTTCTTTCACTTTTTGTATAAATTGCGTAGCTGACATATTTTGAAACTGTGTTCCCGATTTCAATATGTGTGGAACTCTGTGACATAGAGTTGCTAGTTCACTTTCAAAGAGTAGGTGGAATATGTATTCCACATTTTGTCTAAATCTGGGATCTTCAGAATACATTCGTAATGAGCGGTATTCTGATGCTGTTATTTGAGTGGGTCTATTATCGTATCTTCCTCCTTTGCCAGTAGGAAATAGTAGAGGAAAAGCACGTGCTTCTATACTTTTTTCCCATATGCTCATTGGTGATCCTTTGGTTTGTCGCATTTGGTTCGTTTCTAGTGCATCATCTATGCTGTCTTTAGAGTGCAATGGATGAATTGTATAATGGTCTAAACTATTGGATACTGCAGCTGGATCCAGAAGTTCAAATTGACCCGTTTTTCGTGACTCTTGAATTATTTAAGTTGTTCCCCTTAAGTTTCTTCAATATTTATTTCTTTGTAGTACTCATTATTGTCTTTTAGATATTGCAAGGCTTGTCTAACTTTATGTAAGTTGACGAGTTGTTGCCAAATTGTTTTGTCTTTTGTTGGTACACCATTTATGTAGATAATTTAAGATTGTTCTATTGGACTTTGCACTCCTAGAGTGTGCACATTTTCTGTCAGATCTAATGGTAAATAAACTACTTTGCCACAAATGCCTTTCACCAATTCAGAGGGAGGTAATTTTGCTGTTTTTGGTTGAAGGCGTAGTATTGCTTGAAATGGGTGTACTGTTTGAATTATGATGCTCTCATATAAATTGAGTTGTTGTAGGGATTTTGGTAGTTGGAATAATTCTAAGTTATTTGTGATAGCATGTGAAGGAATTTGGTTGTTGTCAAATTTTGTAGTGCAGTAACTGCAAAGTATTAAAGGTTCAGTTATTTCGTATTTGTTTTCTGCTATAAGGTAGAGAGCTAATTCAAACCAATTAGAATCTTCATTGTCGTCTATTTTGTATGTTATGTCTATAGTTTTTGTGTTAGTTTTATAAAAAGTTCTGCGGCAACACACACACACATGGTTTGGTATTTCAGCGGATGTACTTTTAAATGTTAGTATTTCTTTTTTGTATGTGTGTAGTAGAATGTTGCAATGTGTACAATTGTTGCTAGTTTGTTGTAAAGGTATTACATTTTCTAAGTGGCTTTCACTTCCAAAATATTCTTTCTGGATATGGTCAATTTCTTCAAGTAGTTCTTTGGCTGTACCATGTAGAAGATTGTTATTTAAATTGGCTAGTGCAAAAGCAGGAGTTTTAGCATAGTACAGTTTATAGACTAGCAGGCCGATTCATGGAATGAATGTGCGCCGAAAATTTCGGCGCAAGCGTGCGAAAACGTGCGATTCGCAGTGCAAGTGCGAAAATCGCAGTGCAAGTGCGAAAATCGCAGGGAAACCAGCGCACATCGATTCATGGAAGTCGGTGCACGCGCAAAATGTGGGATGTGCGCTGAAAAAGTGCACGGCGCACGCTGGCGCATGCTGGCGCATGCTGGCGCACAGGTCATCGAACGCCGTGCGATAAGGCCACATTGAATTCGCACATAGCGCAGCGCACATAACAAAAGTAGGTGTAACACGGGGCGTTACACGCAGAATGGGGAACAACTCGTGAAAATGTGGGCGTCACGGGGGAAGTACAGGAGGCAAGTGCGCGGAACGCCCACACGCTCGCCTACAACACGTATTCATGGAATGGAATAGGGAAAACCAGTGCACGGCCAAAGACGCGCACAGGCCCATACATGTCCGCCACACGAAAGCAGGCGGTAGCGTCCCTATGCAGGAAAATAATGTGCGCCAAAGCTCTACACGCGCGAGAAGTTCCACACGCGATCGGGCCTGGGGGAGCGTGTGCATGTATTTCAGAGGTGCGCGAGAAGTTCCACATGCGATCGGGCCTGGGGGAGCGTGTGCGTGTATTTCAGGGGTGCGCAAGAAGTTTTACACGCGAATGGCCTGGGTGCGTGTATTTCAGGGGTGCGCGAGAAGTTCCACACGCGATAGGCCTGGGCGAGTGTATTTCAGAGGTGCGCGAAAAGTTCCACACGCGATTGGCCTGGGTGCATGTATTTCAGGGGTGCGCGAGAAGTTCCACACGCGATTAGCCTGGGCGCGTGTATTTCAGAGGTGCGCGAGAAGTTCCACACGTGATTGGCCTGGGTATGTGTATTTCAGGGGTGCGCAAGAAGTTTTACACGCGAATGGCCTGGGTGCGTGTATTTCAGAGGTGCGCGAGAAGTTCCACACGTGATTGGCCTGGGCGCGTGTATTTCAGGGGTGCGCGAGAAGTTCCACACGCGATTGGCCTGGGCGCGTGTATTTCAGAGGTGCGCGAGAAGTTCCACACGTGATTGGCCTGGGCGTGTGTATTTCAGAGGTGCGCGAGAAGTTCCACACGGGATTGGCCTGGGCGCGTGTATTTCAGAGGTGCGCGAGAAGTTCCACATGCGATTGGTTTGGGCGCGTGTATTTCAGAGGTGCGCGAGAAGTTTCACACGCGATTGGCCTGTTCGCGTGTGTTTCAGGGGTGCGCGAGAAGTTCCACTCACGATTGGCCTGGGCGTGTGTATTTCAGAGGTGTGCGAGAAGTTTCACACGCGATCAGGCCTGGGGGAGCGTGTGCGTGTATTTCAGGGGTGCGCGAGAAGTTCCACATGCGATTGGCCTGGGCACGTGTATTACAGAGGTGCGTGAGAAGTTCCACACGCGATTGGCCTGGGCGCGTGTATTTCAGGGGTGCGCGAGAAGTTCCACACGCGATTGGCCTGGGCGCGTGTATTTCAGAGGTGCGCGAGAAGTTCCACACGCGATTGGCCTGGGCGCGTGTATTTCAGAGGTGCGCGAGAAGTTTCACATGCGATCGGTCCTGGGGGAGCGTGTGCGTGTATTTCAGGGGCTTGCGGGTGGTTTTACACGCGATCGGGCCTGGGGGAGCGGGGTACGTGTATTTCAGGGTCTCGCGGGTGGTTTTACACGCTATCGGGCCTTGGGGAGCGGGGTACGTGTATTTCAGGGGCTCACGGGTGGTCTTACACGCGATCGGGCCTGGGGGAGCAGGGTACCACTCACCGTCTGCCTTGCGTGTAGAAGAACGCATAGCCAACACCCACCTGCTGTGAAGTAATAGCGTGTGAACCACAAAGCCTGCAAAACACACGCACCGCACCCCACGAAAAGCAACGCCCATGCGTGATACGTCACAGACACGCATACGCGCTAAGGGCCTTTGGTCCAATGGAATCGCGTATGCGTGCTGGCGCGCTTACGAGCTAAGGGCCTTTCCTCGAATTACACGCTGACGTGCAGAATTTTCACGTGCCAAATCACTCCGTATCAAGCTGGCCACGCGTAAGCACACGGAAGACCACGCTCCTGCCCAAAAGGCCGAATTACTGCCCCCCAGAGCCCCGAGCAGCCTCCCACGAGCCATCTGCTGCTGCCTGCCTGCCTGCTGCCACCGTGCCCTGCCATTTGGTGCCTGCACATCAGCCATCTGCAGGGGTCCAGTTGCTGTGTCCACCCCTACTGGAACAGAACACTCCCGACTGGGATACCATCGCTCCACAGCCTAGCCCCAGGATCCAGTTGCCCACCCACGCCTGCCTCGGGGGTCGCCATGTCGGGGCAAACACCATCCGAGACCACTGGCGACCCCCGGCCAGAGGGGCAGAGGGCCACCAGCTTCAGTCAGAAGGAAGTTGGTGTCCTGGTGGAGCTTGTCCTGGGGCATTATGATGCCCTCTTCGGATCACCACGTGCCGACAAGGAAGGACGGGACAGGATCTGGGACGACTTTGTGGTTGCCATCAACGCGGAGGGGGTGGCAACCCGCAACATCAAGCAAGTCAAGAAGCGCTGGGAGGACTTCAGGTCCAGGACCCTCATAAAGGCCCGGCGCCTTGTGGAGGGGGGCTGGGGCAGCATGAGTACCATCCAGCTGAGGGTCCTGGAACGCATACGCCCAGCGCTCCATGCCCAGATCCTTGAGAGGCAGACCCGTCTGGAGTCGAGCGGTAAGTGGCCAAGCATTGCTGTGTGAAACAGGGCATGTTGCAGTGTGCTGGTTGTCTGATACTTGCCTGTATGTGTGACATAGGCCATGTACACGTGTGTGTGTGCAGGGACATCATGGTCATGCATGTGAGACCAGTAATGTGTGAAGCACTCGGATGGTGTATGTGTTTAAATGCAGCATGGGGAGCCCTATGCGGAAGGGACACATGAGAGCATGCCAGTGTCTGTTCCTGGACATGGGTGGGGGTGAGGGATGGGTGCTGATGCCATGTACATGTATGGTGTCCATGTCTGTGTTTCTGACCTGCGTGTCTGTGACTTGTGAATGCCATGGATGCATTACACATGTCTGTGACAATGTTCAGAATCACTGATGCAGCCTAGTTATCCTTGCATCCACTGTGTCTGAGGTGTACGAGTCCAGATGGATGAAAGTACGTTGAAGTGTGTGCATGTGATAGGCATGACCCATGATGCATGTGAGTCCAAAAACAACATTGTATGCTTCAAGAGTCCCTTGGACATGTTTGCTTATGTCCATAGCATGCGCCATGCCTGTTACTGCATGTGTTTTGCCTGCACTGACCCATGTGTTGTGGAGGGACATGATGGAAGTGATCCTTGACAGTGCCACTCATCTGCTATTGCTTCCTGTATAGGGGACCATTGTACAGTACCCTGATGCTTGTGTTCTATGTCTCCCTCTACACAGCGCAAAGTGAAGAAGAGGGCGGAGACATCGCTGTGGAGCTAAGCGGCGGGGATGCCCCCACGGCTGCAGCGGAAGGGGTGGGTGAGCCCCCACAGGGGCTTGCAATGGCGGAAGACGGTATGGAGCCATCCAGGTTGGTGGTTTCCACAGAGGAGGAGGAGGCCGCTACTGAGCTGCACATGGGGCCTGGTGGGGGCATCCCTGCTGGTGCAAGTGGTGCAGTCCAGGGGCAGGGGCAGGAGGCAGCACAGGTCGCCGTGGAGGTGCCTGTGCATGTCACTGTCCCTGACACTGTGACTGCACCAATCTGCACCAGCAGGGAAGCCCCATCCCAGGCCCGTCCGCAGGTAGGGGGGATGTCCATGTCATCTGACTCCCCTCCACCTGTGGACGAGGGGACCCCTGGCCGTATGGAGAAGGTCCTGATTGGTGTCGCGTTGCGCACGGCTGTCATTCGTGATGAGGTGCGTGCTTCCCGGGGGGAGCACGCACGCCATCACGAAGAGCACCGTGCCAACGTGGCCCAGTTGGGAGCGGTCATGGTCGGGGGTCTCGTACATGTGTCGGGCACTCTGGCGACCCTCTCCTCCTCTGTGGAGGCTATGCGCCAGTCGTACTCCATGCCGTCTTCCGGCCCAGATGCCACCAGGGTCCCCTGTGGACCTGCCCCGACCAATGCAGCCACCTTGGTGGGGATCCCATCCCTGCCACAGTTGGGAGTCGGAGTTCCAGCAGGGGTGGAAACACCAGCAACTGGACCCCAGCAGATGGAGGATGTGACGGCATCATCGGGCAGGGCACGTGCACGACGGCGTCGGTGGATTCCATCAGCCTGGATGCCGTCGTGCTGGCACAGGCAGTTGCGTCGGATTCAGCGGCAGGCTCGATGTGGGAGGCATCATAGCTCGGGGCCATCAACATCAGGGGTGCAGGCATCGGCCGGAGGGCAGGAGAAGCCTGGAACGGGAGTGGCTTCCGTGTGGGAGCAGTTGGGCCAGCAGATAGGTGCGGAGCGGCAGCGGGCTGAGGAGGAACGGCTCACAATGGTAAGGGCGGAGAACTTCATGCGGAGGGCGCTGAGGCGGGCTGAGTGCCTCGAGGGTCTTCGCAGGGAGTTGGAGCTGGACACTGCATTATCCCTGCGAGACCTCGGGGCCAGGGAACATGGACGCCTCCACTTGTGCGCTAAATTCTATGAATTACCCCCATGGTGTTTTCTACTTCTGTCATAGTTAATTCTGCCTCATTTGCGATTAGTGGCTGTCCCAGTGGTTCTTGGCTTCCTGTTACAGAAGGTTGACTACTGTCGGGAGTGTCCTTATCTAGTTGGGCCTGGAGTTCTTCTTCATGTTGCTGTTCATTTTGCAACATTGTTTTGTACTGCATAAAGTTCACATCGGTGATAGTGCTTTCATTTGCTTTGAAAGCGTCTTCGTAGCAATCATAGTTATCTAGTAACTCTTCTTCTTTTCTACATGGTTTAAAAAGTTGTAGCACGGACATGTAATATAGTTCTTTCTATTGAGGAGTTTTTAATGACAATTTGATATGATTCATTAAGCTTCGTTTGCTAAGTTTTACTAAGCTGCCTTCACAATCTGTCACTCTATATCTACCTTTGTTTTCATCGGGTTTTATATTATTTTTGTATGCAAAGTTTTGGGCTATGTGGTATAGACACATGTTTTCCAAAGTGGTACTCCTGTTCGGGTGGTATGTGTCTAGTAAATTGTTTTTCAAAATGTCTTGGCTGTTTGGATCATTTTTGGCTATTGTTTCTATGTCGTCATATGATTTGAGAACTCTTTTTCAAGATTTAGCAGGACCAAGACTTAGCCATACTATATTTTCAGATTACCATACAAAGATGTAGCGGTTAACCGATCTTCAGCTTCGTAGGCGGCACCTTCTCTATGAGAGAGCATTTTTATGCCTAAGCTGTACAATTTCTGAGATAGTGTTTTGTCTGATGATAGGTCATTCCAGGGGTCTTGAAGCTCTGTTTTTTCTGCTTTTGTTAAGTATGCTGTAACATATCGTGCAACTGCAGTGGAATTGTCTGCAATGTACTGCACATCTATATTTGCATTCCATAAGTGGGCAATGATTTGATTGCAATCATTGATATATATTGATTCTTCTGTTCTTTTTATATAATACGTGTTCTTAGGTGATTTACCTTTAACACTATGGGCCTCAACACGAGTTGAGCGGTAACGCCGGTGGCATTTATAGCCCTACCGCCAAACCCACCGGCGTAAATAGCACGGGATCATGGGTTTGGCGGAAGGGGTATTGCCCATTCCCCACTGAGCCCATTTGGGAATTCCCCATTCCCCATTGGGCTCAAAGGGGAATTTTCGCGCTCTTACCGCCGTCGGATTTCCCGCCGGTGGTAATAATGCAAAATTTCAGCAGATTTCCCCCAGCTCAGAGCTGGGGAGAAATCCGCCGAAGCCCTGAATTATCTTACCGTTAAATCTGGCAGTAACAGCGCTACCGCCAGATTTAAGGGTTACAGCCAAACTCGTGATGAGGCCCTATGTCTAACTGAAGACATGAAGTTGTTTACTTCACCTGTTTCTGTAACTGGTCTAGGGAAACCAAACCGGTATTTGGTGTAGTATTTCCCTTTCTTTTTGTATTTGCGATGACAATATTGGCCACATTTGTGTCTTTGAAATTGTACAGTTTGTGCATGAAGAATACTATTTGTCATTTGTGAAGGGATTTCACAAGTGACATATTTTTGGAGGAACTGCAAAACAGTGGCATCACTGTCCTGACCAAATTTAGGAGCATCTTTAATCCATAAAAGCATGTGGATATGTGGTGCTCCTCTAGCTTGATATTCTTTTCTCCAAAAGAAGTGTTGCACTTCTCCGAGTGGAGGAACAGTTTTATTACAAATAAAGTGCAGCATAGCAATGAAGCGATGGTGGAAATATCTTGAAACATTAACAGGATCTAGAGAGCAAAGTTCTCCAGGTGTTAGTATATCTATGTTTGTTTTGTTTTTGTTTGATATGCATGGGAAATCATGTAAATCTTCCCATGCATATTCTGCACAACTTAATGTAACAAACCAAGTGGGTGGTCCAAGGTTTCTGATCATACAACGTACATCTCTGTGACGTCGGAACCAGTATTCTTTTGTACCACGCATGTTTGCAAACAGATTTGTAATACTTGATTGTAAAACCTCATCTTTTTCTTTCACTTTTTGTATAAATTGCGTAGCTGACATATTTTGAAACTGTGTTCCCGATTTCAATATGTGTGGAACTCTGTGACATAGAGTTGCTAGTTCACTTTCAAAGAGTAGGTGGAATATGTATTCCACATTTTGTCTAAATCTGGGATCTTCAGAATACATTCGTAATGAGCGGTATTCTGATGCTGTTATTTGAGTGGGTCTATTATCGTATCTTCCTCCTTTGCCAGTAGGAAATAGTAGAGGAAAAGCACGTGCTTCTATACTTTTTTCCCATATGCTCATTGGTGATCCTTTGGTTTGTCGCATTTGGTTCGTTTCTAGTGCATCATCTATGCTGTCTTTAGAGTGCAATGGATGAATTGTATAATGGTCTAAACTATTGGATACTGCAGCTGGATCCAGAAGTTCAAATTGACCAGTTTTTCGTGACTCTTGAATTATTTAAGTTGTTCCCCTTAAGTTTCTTCAATATTTATTTCTTTGTAGTTCTCATTATTGTCTTTTAGATATTGCAAGGCTTGTCTAACTTTATGTAAGTCGACGAGTTGTTGCCAAATTGTTTTGTCTTTTGTTGGTACACCATTTACATAGATAATTTAAGATTGTTCTATTGGACTTTGCACTCCTAGAGTGTGCACATTTTCTGTCAGATCTAATGGTAAATAAACTACTTTGCCACAAATGCCTTTCACCAATTCAGAGGGAGGTAATTTTGCTGTTTTTGGTTGAAGGCGTAGTATTGCTTGAAATGGGTGTACTGTTTGAATTATGATGCTCTCATATAAATTGAGTTGTTGTAGGGATTTTGGTAGTTGGAATAATTCTAAGTTATTTGTGATAGCACGTGAAGGAGTTTGGTTGTTGTCAAATTTTGTAGTGCAGTAACTGCAAAGTATTAAAGGTTCAGTTATTTCGTATTTGTTTTCTGCTATAAGGTAGAGAGCTAGTTCAAACCATTTAGAATCTTCATTGTCGTCTATTTTGTATGTTATGTCTATAGTTTTTGTGTTAGTTTTATAAAAAGTTCTACGGCAACACACACACACATGGTTTGGTATTTCAGCGGATGTACTTTTAAATGTTAGTATTTCTTTTTTGTATGTGTGTAGTAGAATGTTGCAATGTGTACAATTGTTGCTAGTTTGTTGTAAAGGTATTACATTTTCTAAGTGGCTTTCACTTCCAAAATATTTTTTCTGGATATGGTCAATTTCTTCAAGTAGTTCTTTGGCTGTACCATGTAGAAGATTGTTATTTAAATTGGCTAGTGCAAAAGCAGGAGTTTTAGCATAGTACAGTTTATAGACTAGCAGGCCGATTCATGGAATGAATGTGCGCCGAAAATTTCGGCGCAAGCGTGCGAAAACGTGCGATTCGCAGTAGAAGAGCGAAAATCGCAGTGCAAGTGCGAAAATCGCAGGGAAACCAGCGCACACCGATTCATGGAAGTCCGTGCACGTGCAAAATGTGGGATGTGCACTGAAAAAGTGCACGGCGCACGTTGGCGCATGCTGGCGCACAGGTCATCGAACGCCGTGCGATAAGGCCACAGCGAATTCGCACATAGCGCGGCGCACATAACAAAAGTAGGCGTAACACGGGGCATTACACGCAGAATGGGGAACAACTCGTGAAAATGTGGGCATCACAGGGGAAGTACAGGGGGCAAGTGCGCGGAACGCCCACACGCTCGCCTACAACACGTATTCATGGAATGGAATAGGGAAAAACAGCGCACGGCCAAAGACGCGCACAGGCCCATACATGTCCGCCACACGAAAGCAGGCGGTAGCATCCCTGTGCAGGAAAAAAATGGGCGCCAAAGCTCTACACGCGCGAGAAGTTCCACACGCGATCGGGCCTGGGGGAGCGTGTGCATGTATTTCAGAGGTGCGCGAGAAGTTCCACACGCGATCGGGCCTGGGGGAGCGTGTGCGTGTATTTCAGGGGTGCGCAAGAAGTTTTACACGAGAATGGCCTGGGTGCGTGTATTTCAGAGGTGCGCGAGAAGTTCCACATGCGATTGGCCTGGGTATGTGTATTTCAGGGGTGCACGAGAAGTTTTACACGCAAATGGCCTGGGTGCGTGTATTTCAGAGGTGCGTGAGAAGTTCCACACGTGATTGGCCTGGGCGCGTGTATTTCACGGGTGCGCGAGAAGTTCCACACGCGATTGGCCTGGGCGCGTGTATTTCAGAGGTGCGCGAGAAGTTCCACACGTGATTGGCTTGGGCGCGTGTATTTCAGAGGTGTGCAAAAAGTTCCACACGCGATTGGCCTGGGCGCGTGTATTTCAGAGGTGCGCGAGAAGTTCCACACGCGATCGGGCCTGGGGGAGCGTGTGCATGTATTTCAGAGGTGCGCGAGAAGTTCCACACGCGATCGGGCCTGGGGGAGCGTGTGCGTGTATTTCAGGGGTGCGCAAGAAGTTTTACACGCAAAGGGCCTGGGTGCGTGTATTTCAGGGGTGCGCGAGAAGTTCCACATGCGATAGGCCTGGGCGCGTGTATTTCAGAGGTGCGCGAGAAGTTCCAGTCGCAATTGGCCTGGGCGCGTGTATTTCAGGGGTGCGCGAGAAGTTCCACATGCGATTGGCCTGGGCACGTGTATTTCAGAGGTGCGCGAGAAGTTCCACACGCAATAGGCCTGGGTATGTGTATTTCAGGGGTGCACGAGAAGTTTTACACGCGAATGGCCTGGGTGCGTGTATTTCAGAGGTGCGTGAGAAGTTCCACACGTGATTGGCCTGGGCGCGTGTATTTCAGGGGTGCGCGAGAAGTTCCACACGCGATTGGCCTGGGTGCGTGTATTTCAGAGGTGCGCGAGAAGTTCCACACGTGATTGGCTTGGGCGCGTGTATTTCAGAGGTGTGCGAGAAGTTCCACACGCGATTGGCCTGGGCGCGTGTATTTCAGAGGTGCGCGAGAAGTTCCACACGCGATTGGTTTGGGCGCATGTATTTCAGAGGTGCGCGAGAAGTTCCACACGCGATCGGGCCTGGGGGAGCGTGTGCATGTATTTCAGAGGTGCGCGAGGAGTTCCACACGCGATCGGGCCTGGGGGAGCGTGTGCGTGTATTTCAGGGGTGCGCAAGAAGTTTTACACGCGAATGGCCTGGGTGCGTGTATTTCAGGGGTGCGCGAGAAGTTCCACACGCGATAGGCCTGGGCGCGTGTATTTCAGAGGTGCGCGAGAAGTTCCAGTCGCGATTGGCCTGGGCGCGTGTATTTCAGGGGTGCGCGAGAAGTTCCACACGCGATTGGCCTGGGCACGTGTATTTCAGAGGTGCGCGAGAAGTTCCACACGCGATTGGCCTGGGTATGTGTATTTCAGGGGTGCACGAGAAGTTTTACACGCGAATGGCCTGGGTGCGTGTATTTCAGAGGTGCGTGAGAAGTTCCACACGTGATTGGCCTGGGCGCGTGTATTTCAGGGGTGCGCGAGAAGTTCCACACGCGATTGGCCTGGGTGCGTGTATTTCAGAGGTGCGCGAGAAGTTCCACACGTGATTGGCTTGGGCGCGTGTATTTCAGAGGTGTGCGAGAAGTTCCACACGCGATTGGCCTGGGCGCGTGTATTTCAGAGGTGCGCGAGAAGTTCCACACGCGATTGGTTTGGGCGCGTGTATTTCAGAGGTGCGCGAGAAGTTTCACACGCGATTGGCCTGTGCGCGTGTATTTCAGGGGTGCGCGAGAAGTTCCACACGCGATTGGCCTGGTCGTGTGTATTTCAGATGTGCGCAAGAAGTTTCACACGCGATCAGGCCTGGGGGAGCATGTGCGTGTATTTCAGGGGTGCGCGAGAAGTTCCACACGCGATTGGCCTGAGCGCGTGTATTACAGAGGTGCGCGAAAAGTTAAACACGCGATTGGCCTGGGCGCGTGTATTTCAGGGGTGCGCGAGAAGTTCCACACGCGATTGGCCTGGGCACGTGTATTTCAGAGGTGCGCGAGAAGTTCCACACGTGATTGGCCTGGGCGCGTGTATTTCAGAGGTGCGCGAGAAGTTTCACACGCGATTGGGCCTGGGGGAGCGTGTGCGTGTATTTCAGGGGCTCGCGGGTGGTTTTACAGGCGATTCGGCATGGGGGAGCGGGGTACGTGAATTTCAGGGTCTCGCGGGTGGTTTTACACGCGATCGGGCCTGGGGGAGCGGGGTACGTGTATTTCAGGGGCTCACTGGTGGTTTTACACGCGATCGGGCCTGGGGGAGCAGGGTACCACTCACCGTCTGCCTTGCGTGTAGAAGAACGCGTAGCCAACACCCACCCGCTGTGAAGTAATAGCGTGTGAACCCCAAAGCCTGCAAAACACACACACCGCACCCCACGAAAAGCAACGCCCGTGCGCGATACATCACAGACACGCATACACGCTAAGGGCCTTTGGTCCAATGGAATCGCGTATGCGTGCTGGCGCGCTTACGAGCTAAGGGCCTTTCCTCAAATTACACGCTGACGTGCAGAATTTTCACGTGCCAAATCACTCCATATCAAGCTGGCCACGCGTAAGCACACGGAAGACCACGCTCCTGCCCAAAAGGCCGAATTACTGCCCCCCAGAGCCCCGAGCAGCCTCCCACGAGCCATCTGCTGCTGCCTGCCTGCCTGCTGCCACCGTGCCCTGCCATTTGGTGCCTGCACATCAGCCATCTGCAGGGGTCCAGTTGCTGTGTCCACCCCTACTGGAACAGAACACTCCCGACTGGGATACCATCGCTCCACAGCCTAGCCCCAGGATCCAGTTGCCCACCCACGCCTGCCTCGGGGGTCGCCATGTCGGGGCAAACACCATCCGAGACCACTGGCGACCCCCAGCCAGAGGGGCAGAGGGCCACCAGCTTCAGTCAGAAGGAAGTTGGCGTCCTGGTGGAGCTTGTCCTGGGGCATTATGATGCCCTCTTCGGATCACCACGCGCCGACAAGGAAGGACGGGACAGGATCTGGGACGACTTTGTGGTTGCCATCAACGCGGAGGGGGTGGCAACCCGCAACATCAAGCAAGTCAAGAAGCGCTGGGAGGACTTCAGGTCCAGGACCCTCATAAAGGCCCGGCGCCTCGTGGAGGGGGGCTGGGGCAGCATGAGTACCATCCAGCTGAGGGTCCTGGAACGCGTACGCCCAGCGCTCCAAGCCCAGATCCTTGAGAGGCATACCTGTCTGGAGTCGAGCGGTAAGTGGCCAAGCATTGCTGTGTGAGACAGGGCATGTTGCAGTGTGCTGGTTGTCTGATACTTGCCTGTATGTGTGACATAGGCCATGTACACGTGTGTGTGTGCAGGGACATCATGGTCATGCATGTGAGACCAGTAATGTGTGAAGCACACGGTTGGTGTATGTGTTTAAATGCAACATGGGGAGCCCTATGCGGAATGGACACATGAGAGCATGCCAGTGTCTGTTCCTGGACATGGGTGGGGGTGAGGGATGGGTGCAGATGCCATGTACATGTATGGTGTCCATGTCTGTGTTTCTGACCTGCGTGTCTGTGACTTGTGAATGCCATGGATGCATGACACATGTCTGTGACAATGTTCAGAATCACTGATGCAGCCTAGTTATCCTTGCATCCACTGTGTCTCGGGTGTACGAGTCCAGATGGATGAAAGTACGTTGAAGTGTGTGCATGTGATAGGCATGACCCATGATGCATGTGAGTCCAAAAACAACATTGTATGCTTCAAGAGTCCCTTGGACATGTTTGCTTATGTCCATAGCATGCGCCATGCCTGTTACTGCATGTGTTTTGCCTGCACTGACCCATGTGTTGTGGAGGGACATGATGGAAGTGATCCTTGACAGTGCCACTCATCTGCTATTGCTTCCTGTCTAGGGGAACATTGTACAGTACCCTGATGCTTGTGTTCTATGTCTCCCTCTACACAGCGCAAAGTGAAGAAGAGGGCGGAGACAGCGCTGTGGAGCTAAGCGGCGGGGATGCCCCCACGGCTGCAGAGGAAGGGGTGGGTGAGCCCCCACAGGGGCTTGCAATGGCGGAAGACGGTGTGGAGCCATCCAAGTTGGTGATTTCCACAGAGGAGGAGGAGGCCGCTACTGAGCTGCACATGGGGCCTGGTGGGGGCATCCCTGCTGGTGCAAGTGGTGCAGTCCAGGGGCAGGGGCAGGAGGCAGCACAGGTCGCCGTGGAGGTGCCTGTGCATGTCACTGTCCCTGACACTGTGACTTCACCACCATGCACCAGCAGGGATGCCCCATCCCAGGCCCATCCACAGGTAGGGGGGATGTCCATGTCATCTGACTCCCCTCCACCTGCGGACGAGGGGACCCCTGGCCGTATGGAGAAGGTCCTGATTGGTGTCGCGTTGCGCACGGCTGTCATTCGTGATGAGGTGCGTGCTTCCCGGGGGGAGCACGCACGTCATCACGAAGAGCACCGTGCCAACGTGGTCCAGTTGGGAGCGGTCATGGTCGGGGGTCTCGTACATGTGTCGGGCACTCTGGCGACCCTCTCCTCCTCTGTGGAGGCTATGCGCAAGACGTACTCCATGCCGTCTTCCGGCCCAGATGCCACCAGGGCCCCCTGTGAACCTGCCCCGACCAATGCAGTCACCTTGGTGGGGATCCCATCCCTGCCACAGTCGGGAGTCGGAGGTCCAGCAGGGGTGGACACACCAGCAACTGGACCCCAGCAGATGGAGGATGTGACGGCATCATCGGGCAGGGCACGTGCACGACGGCGTCAGTGGATTCCATCAGCCTGGATGCCGTCGTGCTGGCACAGGCAGTTGCGTTGGAGGCAGCGGCAGGCTCGATGTGGGAGGCATCATGGCTCGGGGTCATCAACATCAGGGGTGCAGGCATCGGCCGGAGGGCAGGAGAACCCTGGAATGGGAGTGGCTTCCATGTGGGAGCGGTTGGGCCAGCAGATAGGTGCGGAGCGGCAGCGGGCAGAGGAGGAATGGCTCACAATGGTCAGGGCGGAGAACTCCATGCGGAGGGCGCTGAGGCGGGCTGAGTGCCTCGAGGGTCTTTGCAGGGAGTTGGAGCTGGACACTGCATTATCCCTGCGAGACCTCTGGGCCAGGGTACATGGCCGCCTCCAAGCCATTGAACAGGAGTTCGATGATGCCCTGGCCCATGACAACAACCAGTGAGCCGTCGGACTAGCCCACTGCCCTTGTAAATAGTTATGTAGTTAGTGTTAGGTTTCCTTTGCTTTTTTATTTATTTTGGACCTTTTGGACAATGGACCAAATTTTTGTATATAGTTTTTTTATTAGGTAGTATTTTTATATAGGTTTCATTTCTTCAGTTGGGATCATGGACCCTGGATTGTTTATCTGTATATAGTTGACTGTTGGATTTTAGTTTTTTTTTTGGATTCACCCATGGAGCAATGTTTTTCGGTTTTGTTTTTACCTTGGATTTACTTTCTTGAACTGTGACTTTGGACACCTTTCCTTTGGATTATGATTTGTCGTTTTTCATTATTTCACGGACATGCTGCTTTTGGTTTTTGATTCCCATTGTCATTTGTGGTGTGGGCTGCCTGCAGGGGCTGTGGAGGGTGTACAGGGAACACCTGGGAGGACCCACACTGCCAAATCACATGTAGGACTCCCCGGCACCCCTGAAATACACGTACCCTGCTGAAATCGCGTGTGAAACTTCTCGCGCACCACTGAAATACACATACCCTGCTGAAATCGCATGTGAAACTTCTCGCGCACCCCTGAAATACACGTACCCTGCTGAAATTGCGTGTGAAACTTCTCACGCACCCCTGAAATACACGTACCCTGCTGAAATCGCGTGTGAAACTTCTCGCGCACCCCTGAAATACACGTACCCTGCTGAAATCGCGTGTGAAACTTCTCGCGCACCCCTGGAATACACGTACCCTGCTGAAATCGCGTGTGAAAATTCTCGCGCACCCCTGAAATACAAGCGCCCAGTCCAATCGCGTGTGAGACTTCCCGCGCACCCCTGAAATACCCGCACCCAACCCAATTGCGTGTGAAACTTCCCGCGCACCCCTGAAATACACGTACCCTGCTGAAATCGCGTGTGAAAATTCTTGCGCACCCCTGAAATACACGTACCCTGCTGAAATCGCGTGTGAAACTTCTCGCGCACCCCTGAAATACACGTACCCTACTGAAATCGCATGTGAAAATTCTCACGCACCCCTGAAATACACGTGCCCAGCCCAATTGCGTGTGGAACTTCTCGCGCACCCCTAAAATACACGTACCCTGCTGAAATCGCGTGTGAAAATTCTCGCGCACCCCTGAAATACACGTACCCTGCTGAAATCGCGTATGAAACTTCTCACGCACCCCTGAAATACACGTACCCTGCTGAAATCGCGTGTGGAACTTCACGTGCACCCCTGAAATACACGCGCCCAGCCCAATCGCGTGTGAGACTTCCCACGCACCCCTGAAATACCCGCAACCAGCCCAATCGCGTGTGAGACTTCTCGCGCACCCCTCAAATACAAGCACACGCTCCCCCAGGCCAGATTGCGTGTGAAACTTCTCGCGCAGGCGTGTTCCCGAAACCCGTAATACGCGTTCCCCGCTTTGCGTTTGCTGTTTGCCAGTCCGGTAAACTGGTACAGGGTTGGCGCAGCCCTTTGCGATGGTTTTGCGATCTTGATGGCTTTTCCTTGCGCGAGGGCGTTCTTGGGGCGTAACTGGCGCTGCTGCAGGGTCGCTGCACCACTCTGCGCCACGTCTGCTTTTGGAGGCGAGAATCCATGAATACGCTGTGCGCGGAAATTGATTTTATCGCACGCGGCTGGCGCAGACATTCGCGCGGGCACGTGTGCGCCAGCCGCGTGCGACACTTTTGTGCAAATTTCCATGAATTACCCTGTAGGTTTCTTATAGTTGGATGTGTTAATATGACTCCAATCAAGCATTCCCACTAAGTCAGTGCCTTGTCTGGGATTGCTCAAGGGAAGCCCTTATTTATATATTTTTATGACAAGTTATAATCTGGATGATGAACCCTTGTAGAACGCCCCTCTCTTAGAATCCCCCTGACCTCACTGAGGCAAGAAGTAGGTTTGTTTTGCAAATTAAAACATTTATTGTAAATTTAACAATATATATATCACACTTTTATAATAAATTAATATTTGATATCACACTTAAGAATATGATGTTGATCAACAATGGGTAATCTTACACTAGCACACTTATTTTATTACTTAGGAGTTGGTATGGAAAGGATAGGGTAGCAGAGAATACGTTTATGGTTTCAAGGAATGCAGTGATGGAAAAGAATGCAGCACAGGAATAAACTGATATGGGTTCAACAAAAGCTAATATGTTCACTTTTCCCCTTGTGGCAATTCACCCCCCCCCCCCTTTATGCAATATAAGGAGATGGAAGTGAAGCACACAGTTTTCAGGAATACAATCAACATGCAATTCAGTTCCCCCCAGCAAGCCTAGAGAAACAGGGATGATTTTAAACACAGGCAAAGTACTTTAAATGTGGTATGCAAAGAAGGGAAAAATATGCTCAAAATGATTTTAATTCCCTATAAGAGATTCAGGGTGGGTGATAGCTGCTTTAAATTAGTTACGGATCACTTTAGCAATGCTCTATGAATGATTGTCAGGTTGCAAACGAATTTCAGCAAAGGAAAGCAAGAAGCTGCTATTTTGACAAGTGAAGAAATTTGAGCCAAATCGCAAATCGCAGCACTTTTTCCGAGTGCGTCGAGCACGATTACAGAAAAAGTATAATGAATTGAAAGTCCGTTTAGAGCTTGTTGGAAAGCTGGGAAACTTGTGCTTCCAAGTTGAATCTCGTTCCTAGCACAAACGGTTCAAGAGATACGTATGATTTTATGAAGGTAGTTTTTCAGAAATGAAATAATGATTCAAAATGGCAAATGACACTTTTACAGGTTTAAAATCGGAGAAGGGACACATGATTCTATGATGCAGTTTTGGACAGGTGTTTTGAATCAGATTATTTGAAGCTAAGAGGTGTGTTCTGCACAGTTCTAGCTGGGTACTCACACTATAAATTTGAAAGGAATGGCCTCGTCACAGATCTGGTCAACAAGTTTAGCTGCGGTTCTCTCTGCTCGGCGGGTCAATCAGGGACCGGTCTGGTCTGGGTCTCTGGTTCTGCTGGTCTGGATCAAGTGGATTCTGGATACTGCACTGCGGCAGTCTGGTCTGGATCAAGTGGCTCTTTTTATGTCTTTTGAAAATGGGTGTGGATGCTAACTTTCTATGCCCAACCCACTTGTGATCTGATAGGTCAAGGATTCTCTGTGACCTGATTTGAGAAGGGAGCAGTGAGTCAGAGTGAGTCAGAGTCTTACAGTCTATTGAAGAAACGCCCCTTTGCTTTTACTTAGAAAATGAATTTTTCATAACTAACAGGTTTCCCAGATACACACGTCGTTGACATTACATGTACATATTGTATATCACATAAGGTAGTCTCTGTTCCAACTCTGATGTTTCTAAGAGCTTGCATTAAAAAATGACAACTTATTTCGTTTTTGGTAGCTTTTGCAACATTGGTTTTTCATCAAATCTTTACACAGACCTGTACCCTCTTCCTGAGCATATTAATCTAAGTTATCGTGTCTATAGCATAAATACAGTGTTTGCAGCATTCATAATTCCCGGTGTTTTGCCTCAGAACATCACAGAGCGACCAACCTAGTCTTGAACTGGAAGTGAATGTGTCATTTTAAAGATCCCAAAGTTGTACATTTCTGTCATCTGGTTACAATTAGTTATCAGTGTTCTTATAAAACATATATTTGCCTTCAATTCACTTCACTTCAGTGTTTGGGTCCGCCCCCAGAAGCTTGGTGAGTCAGAGATCACATGTCTGGCTTCTCCCAGAGCAGTGTGTTCACAGTAAACACCTAAAATCTGCTTACCATATTCAATGGAAAGAGTCTACTGTTTTGACTGAGGTCAGCAGACCAGGGGGCCACTCTACATTTGGTTAGCATGACCATGTGATCTCCTGGGCTGTTGCTGGTAAGGGCTTGTGTGAATGCTTCCCATGGACAGAGGCCCTTTGAACTGTTTTAATTGAATCAGACTGCCTCCTGGGAACAAACCTTTGAAGTCCCAGCTAGCTCAGGATGCTGTTTAGCTTCTGCAATACAGGTCCCCAGTCAGAGTTTAGACCGCTAGCGCCGGTTTGTGTGCAATGCCGGTACTGCACCCATTTTTGGGATCTGTCTTGAATTAATTGAATTTCAAAAAAGGGGATTTTACTTGATAGTATATGATCCTTGCTTAACATTCTTTTGATGGGAATCCTTACAGTAGAGTGGTGATGTGGAACACCCCACGAGAAGGTTGAATCTTTAGAGTGGTCTTGTGAGCCATGATTTTAGCAAATTTTTGACATCAAGAAAATGAATTCCCAACAGCTCTGGGTTGCTTTTGGCAATCAGCATTGCCATTCCCAATGGTTTCAGGCTACTGTGTGTGTAGCCCAATGGTGGTTTTAGGCAGTGCCCTCCTGTGCTCACAAACATAGGCAATAATGGGTGGCAGCCTATTCTTCATGTTTCCCTGTGCACTTTCTGGGGAGTTCTGGCCATCATGATGTTTTCAATGCCAGTAATGCACAGTTGTGTGGTAGGGCTTGGATGCATGGGTAAAAACATCCCACAAGCCCCCCTCTTGTGATGGCCATTCTGATCTTTCACTGATGGAACTCGCAAGATCTGGGATGTCCGCCTCATCTTCTTTCGATTCCACAGATGACAAAGTTCAGCATCTTTTCCTCCATCAGGATGGATCGATTGGTTCTCCTTGCCGGTCCTGATGGGAGTATTGGGCGGTACCCCGGGCCCCTCGGATCTTTGCTCCCGGTCTCCAGGTCGTCTTCCGTGGTCAGTCTCAGGGTTTTCTTTCTCCTAGGATGACAAAGCAAAGCGGCAATACACATTCCTGAACATTTTTCCACCACTATTAATGGTGTGGCGAACAGATACATTTTATACATCATGATACATTTGGCAGTCTTATTTTAAGAACAGGATATAATTAGGAGACATTTACATCATGTTACTATATTTTTGATATGTGGAATATTTTAGGGTTGGAACTGAATTACTCTGGAGCAGCCCCCTCTGGTATTGCAGAGGACTCCTCCAATTGCTGCAGGGTGTGCCTGGGATGGCAACACTTTAACTGATTTATATGGACCCACCTGTCTTCCCCTTCCACCAAACTACCTTTCGGGATGCGGATCTTGTATGCAACTGGGAAGATCTTGTCTATAATTTCAAAGGGTCCCTTCCATGTAGGCAAATATTTTTGCTGTTAGGCCTGGTTCCTTTGGAAATTGTATAGATAAACCCGGTCCCCCACCTTATATTCCTTCCTGGTGGTTTTCAAATCATAGTGAGTTTTCATGCTATCAGCTGATTTTTCTAGATTCCGCTGAGCATAGGCAAAAGCATGTTGGAGGTGTTTCCTCAAATTCTCCACATACTCATGAGTTGTGGAGGCATTGATCAACGTCTGCTCTTGGGTCCTGTACAGCAAATGATGGGGAAGCACCATCTTGCGTCCAGTCATCAACTCAAATGGTGACATTTTGGTTGCAGATGAAGGGGTAGATCTGATGGCCATTAGGACCAGAGGTAATCGGATATCCCAACTTGGCCCAGAATCTGCCACAAACTTTTTTAATATGCTCACAATGGTTCTGTTGTATCTCTCCACTGCACCAGAAGAGGCTGGCCGGTAAGCAATATGTAGCTTCCTTTTGACCCCCAGTATCTCCCACATCTTTGTCATTACCTCGCTGGTGAAATGGCTACCTCTGTCTGACTCAATCCTTTGAGGTAGACCAAAATGGGAAAAGATGTGGTTAATCATCAGGGCAGCTGCTGTTTCTGCCTTGCAGTTTGGGGCCGGGAGACATTCCACTCACTTGGTAAACAAGCATGTGACCGTCAACATGTACTTGTTTCCCCTAGCGAATCACAGGGCCTACGAAGTCGATTTGCAAATCTTACCATGGCAGTGTCATCCCCCTCTGTTGGAGAGGCGCACAGTGTGTGAGGGATGATGGCTGAAATTGTGCACACACCAGACACCCCTTCAAGTATTGGTCGAGGTCCTGCCCCATGTGTGGCCATTGAGCAACCTCTCTTAAGATCTCAAGTGTTGTATGAAACCCCCTATGACCGGCGGTGGCTGCATCATGGGCGTGACTTAACATCAGGCTTCGGAATGAGTTAGGGACCATCCACTGGTCATGGCCAGCTTGGGATTTCATTACCAACAAACCGTCTTGGATTCGGAACATTTTTGGACATTTCATCAACACTCCTTCCCAATGTAATCGGTATCCATCAGAGGAAAGGTCTCAGGGTCCTCAATGTGTTGGTAAAACTTACCAATTTTTGGATCCCCCTTCTGAGCCGTAATTAAATCAGCATCAGGGGTCTCCTTACTCCATTGTGCAGTTGAAAGATCATTGTGAGCATTTGTCTGGGACCTAGTGATAGCAGTGACCTGGATTTCCCCCAACAGGGACTCTATTTCTATTAGATCCCCTTGGGTGGCCCGGGTTTTAGCCAGCTGATCAGCTAAGTCATTTCCAGTTTTGTCTGGTCCCTCTACTTTGGAATGACCCTTGATCTTTTTCCAATAGATTGTCATCCCATTCAAGGTGACCAGATCATCAATGTTTTGGATCAACTTCCCATGTTTCAAGGGTTTGTTGTTAGCACATAGCATGCCTATGGTTTTCCAATTAACCAGGTGCTCCACGAACCCGTTCCGTACATAATCCGAATCCGTGATTATGACCAGTTCGTGGAGTTGATGTTGGACAGCAGTGAGGATGGCTTGATGCACAGCCATCAACTCTGCTACTTGACTACTTCGGGGACCGATTTTGTACCCAGCGGAGGGTTCTGGAGACTCATTCACCCACGCATTCCCTACGCCGGCCACCAGTTCTTTTTCCCCGTTGTTGTCAACATGGTAAGAGCATCCATCCACATAGACAGTGGGCATTCCCTCACACTTGTCTTCTTCAAAGACTTTGTGTGGGGAATTAAGGTATGCCTCCATGTTGTCCTTGATTTTTAGACTTTCGCCCTCGAGACAGTTTTCTCTGGCACAATCATGCAAGTCAGCCAGACCTTGCGCGAGGGGACTCTTCTTGTTTTGGCCATATCTGATCTCCACAGGAAAGCCTTGCATTGACAGAATCCAGAAGTAATTCGGGAATTACTCACATTTCCGGCTCGGATTCTGTCACTTTGGAGATATTGCAGAGGCTGGTGTGGAGTCTCCACTATGATGTGTTCCCCCTGGATGAATGGGTGGTAATTCTTCAATGCCCACACCATTGCCAGGAGTGCCTTCTCACAATCGTTGAATTTTTACTCCACAGAGGATAAAGTTTTGCTCGCATAAGAGATTACTTTATTGACCTTGTCGTGCTTTTGGTATAATACTGCCGTCAAGCACGTATTAGAGAACCCTGTCTCCAGGAAGAACTCCTTGTTTCTGACAGGGTAAGCTAGGCAAGGTGCATGTGAGAGGCTTCTTTTGAGTTGTCTTACTGCCTCGAATTGTTCTGGACCCCATTCCCACTTGACCCCCCCCTTCAGGAGATGAATCAGGGGTCTAGTGTTCTCTGCATAGCCCTCAATGAACTTTCTGCTGTAATTAGTCAGTCCCAGGAGGCTCCTTAGTTCCAGCAGAGTTGTGGGATCCTTCAGTTTCTGGAGTGCTTCCACTTTCTTTTCTTGGGGACAGAGACCCTGAGGAGTAATCTCATGCCCCAAGAAATTAACACAGGTTCTACACCACTGTGCTTTCTGAAAGGAAAGTTTTGCTCCGGCGGCCCTCAACTGTGTCGAACATAACGGATCTCCGCTATGTGTTCCTCCACAGATGAACTTTTGATGAGGACATCATCTACATAAGCCAGGTTACCCCTCGCACCAAGGTCGGGCATGGCCTTATGTAGGAAAATGTTGAATTCATTGCCGGAGTTGAGGTATCCAAAGGGAGTCCGGGTCCATGTGTACTGCTGGCCCCCAAAGGTAAAAGCCAGTTTGTATTGGTCCTCCCTACTGACAGGCACGGTCCAGTATCCACTAGTTAGGTCTATTGCAGTGAATACCTGTGAACCCTGGATCTGGGCCAGCCCTTGGTCAATGTAGGGAAGAGGCCATCGGGAAGTATGGACCCATTTGTTGATCTTCCTAAGGTCGGCGCAGTCTCCACTGGCCGTTTGGCTTCAATATTCCCAGCACCGGATTATTGAAGGTGCTGTGTACTGGACGGATTATCCCCCGGGACTCAAGGTTCTTAATTATTTCATTAAGGGACACCATGGATGCGAGAGGCAAGACATATTTCTTCACAAACACTGGAGTCATGCCAGGGTCTGTGGGAATTGTTGTTGTGTGGATGCCGGTGCGACCACAGTCATATGAGTCTACCGCAAAGAGATCTTGAAAATCCAAGAAAACCTGTTTCAACTTTTGCTTCTGTTCCAGAGTCACGCAGGCATCAGCTAGGTTGACTAACTCTTCCACCATCTGCCTGAAGCCTGGAAAGACTTCTGGTTTTGCTATTTCAGCGGCCTCCTCCAGCTGGGTGGAGAAGTCCCTTGTCAGAGTGCTGATTTGGACTGGAGGCTTCAGGTGGGAAAGGCAGCCCTCATGGACCTGGAAAATCACCTCATCCCTCCTGAAGTCACAAGTCACATCTTCCTTACCATAGGGGCAGGAAGTGGACGCCAGGAAGTTCCCCCCATGCCAGGTAAAGATCCTGTCTGGTGTTGTATTGTCATCACTGTCACTGTCAAAACAGTCCTTGGAGCTTGGTCCAAACAGTTCATTTCCTAAATCAATGGAGAAATGTCGGTCATCAACCGCCATTCCAATAATGGTGCCCGCGGCTAGAGTAATACTCTTTAAGTCGCTGTTATCCACCTCTATTGGAATGGTGTCATGTTCTATGTTGACTAATGGTGTTGGGTTTACCCCCAACCCTTGCTTTTGGAGAGAAGCATTTAGATGAATATAAGCATCAGGGTTTTTCAATTTTTGTCCTCTTTTAACTTTCACTTCCAGGGAGAATTGTCGGGTCTTTTCTGGGATGGTGACTTCCTCTTTAACCTGAATTTCAACTGCATAAGGTAGCAATTGAGCTGACCTAAATGCTTTTTCTGGATCATTAAAGCCCATGGGATTATCCGCTAATCGGGACCAAGCTTTAAAGTTTATTAGGTCCAAACTAATGGCAAAGCGATTGAGAATGTCACTGCCTAAGTAAAAGGCGGCAGTGACGTCTCGCACGACCCAACAATTATGGACTATGCTCTTGTTGCCAATGGAGATTTTGAGCATACACCTGCTTGGCAGGAGATGTTTGGAATTGGGTGCTTCCAGGTCCATTTCCCATTTGTCTATCAGTTTGAATGTGGGAATGGCTGGATCTTTTTGGAGTTGGCGGAACATGGCTTCGCTGATGAAGCTCTTACCGTTGTGCACACATACTCGGGCGAGAACAGAGTCCTTCCCATCATTTAACTGAACAGGGATGAACAACTTCTCTCCAATTTGCTGAACATCAGCCAGGCTCTGAGCTGATTTCACATCTTTCTGGACTATCGGAGTGGGAATGTCTGATTGTGGATTAGTAAAGAATTTCAGAGTGTTTCCTTCCAGTGTGGAATACCACCTTAAACTGTAAGAAAGGTTGATTTTCAGAAATAGAGAGGACCCCCCATCACCAGTCTGTTGTCATACTGCTATTACTGTCACGTCTTGAATTTGGTTGTTCTGGAAGTGAAATTCTACTTGGTCAGATTTTTGTTCAACCATGTGGCAGGTGCCGTTTAAACTAACATGGTTGACACTCTGTTTTAATTTTATTGGTCGGCTAGTCTGGGTCCAGAGGACCTTGTTTACGCAATCTATTAGGGGTGACAACCTTCTCAGGAGGTCATTCCCTGGTAAACAAGGGGTGTCCTCTGGAGTCACTACTATGACCGGGTGTTTCACCTTGTGTCGCCCAATTTTGATGTCCAAATCTGCAGTCCCCTCGACGGGAATTTCCTTCCCGTCAAAGTTCTGGAGTTGTCCAGGAAGAGAGGTGAGAGGAATTTGGTAATTCTCCCCCCTTCCTACATTTAGTTCATCAAAGGCCCTTTTGGACAGAAGGGTAGCTTGGGATCCAGTGTCCACCAGTGCCGAAATTGTACCCTGCCCCTGTACTTGTACCGGGGCATAGTATCTTCCCTCCTTCTCCTCAAGGGGGCACAGATAATGCACATTTTTGGACAACTGGTGGGCTAATTTTCTGGTTTTGGACATTGCTAGAGAAGAAATTTGGGCAGAATTCTGTGGAGAGTCATGGGAATCTGCAAGAAAAAGTTGGCAACTTGAAAGAGGATGTTCGAGTTCCCCTGGTTCCGGTCCTGGGCCGCCTCCCTCTTTTTGGAGGCAGTCACCAGAATGGGTTTGAACCCGGGGATTTTGATGCTGTAGGTTCTGGGATAGGATGATGGGCGGCGACAGCTCAATCCCCACGTCTACCCAGTCTATTGATGCGGTTTTGGGTTCCCCTGGTTCCGGTTCTGGGCCGCCCCCCCCTTTTTGGAGGCAGTCACCAGGATGGGTTTGAACCAGGGGTTTTCGGTCTTGTTGGTTCTGGGATAAAATGATGGGCGGCGACAGCTCAATCCCCACATCTACCCAGTCTAGGTTGGTTTTAGGTTCCCCTGGTTCCGGTTCTGGGCCGCCCCCCCTTTTTGAAGGCATTCACCCGGATGGGTTTGAACCAGGGGTTTTCGGTCTTGTTGGTTCTGGGATAGAATGATGGGCGGCGACCGCTCAATCCCCACATCTACCCAGTCTGGGTTGGAATCCCTTGGGACCCATTTTTCCTTGGGAGGAGTTCCCCCATCTCTGAAGGAGAAGATCTTTTTTCCAGGATCCTCTGAGGATCCCTCTCCCTCACATTGGAAGACCTGTACCTCCTCCACAAAATGGGTCTGTTTGGGTCCTTTGTTTCTCCTACCTCCTCTTTGCTCCTTGGGTGGCAGACTTTCAGGGGTAGGAGATTTTGTTTCCGGTTCCTGGTTTTCCAGGGACTGTTTACAAGTTGGGAAGGAAGCTTCCTCCAAGGCTTTACACCCCCCTTCCCCTTGTGTCTCCTCCCTGGGAACCGGTGGGTTATTGGGGTGCTGCCCCCATCATTGTTCTATAGCACCAGGCCCAGAGTTTGGGGCATTCTGCGGTGGCATGCTCATCTGAGGATTCTGTTGAGCACTCAGTATGTGACCCAGATCCCGGGCCATATTTTGGACCTGGCGTACAAGATGGGAAACCCGCTCAGGCTGATACGGGGTTCTGTTTTCTCTCCTGGGCTGATCCCGGGAAGGGTAGCTATCCCTTCTCTAGTAATACCCTGGGTTGGGAAGATTTGGGTACCCTTCCACCCTTGGCCTCCCCTCTCCCGGATTAGGTTGTCTGGGCTCAGGGAATTGGGGAAAGAAGGATGGATGGTTTTGGGGTTGGAAATTGGGCGGATACCTGAGAAAAAAGTTCTGCCCAGTGTTTGGGGAATTTCTGCCCTCCTGTGGGAAGTTAGGAGGGAAGTTCCCTGGGTCAGGTGCTTGGCTGGATCCCCCCCATTGGGCTGGAGGAGTCCACACATAACCCAGGATGAGTCGGTTTCCCTTGTAACGGGGACTTACATAATCAGGGGAGTGAGGGACCCCATTTGTGGGACTACCTCCTTGACTCCCTGTCTGTGACTGGCCCAAAGGCCTTCTGGGCTTAGAATTATTTGGTGCAGGCAGGTTTTTAGGCCCCCCCCCATCTCCAAATCTAAAACGGGGGCAACCTTTACCTCTGCCACCTTGGCAGCAGCAGGGGTGCTGTTGGTTTTGGGGTTTTTGGGCTGATTCTTATTTTCCACCGGTTTCTGCACCTCATAGATGCGGGTGGCTTGCTCAATGACCCAGTCTAAAGATCTTTTCTCGTGAAAATCTCTCACAAGCCGGGTCATTATGTATTTGGGTAAGGCATGGAAAAACGTATTAACAAATTCCTTACTGTTGGTGCGCACCCTTTTGGTAGTCTGCGCAAAAGCACGCTTTAACTCCTGAACAAATTTTTGTGGGGCCTGATCCTCCCCACATTTCAAATTGTAGGCTGCCTTGCGAGCCTCTTGAGGATTTCTATGAACAGAAAAATGTTTCAAGATGGCCGCCCTATAGGTGGACCATATTGAATGATTTTGGTCCTCCAGCCCCGCAAAGAAACTGTAGTATTCTGGGGAGAATGTCCATTTGACGTACTGGATGCAGCTACTGCTGTCCTTCAAATGGAAAGTCTCCATCATTTGCTCATAAAGCTCCAAGTGTTCCCAAACAGAATACTTTGCGTTCTTGTGATAAGCGGTGATGACACTCCTTATTGCCTTGATCTGCTTTAAAGGGTCCTTAAGCAAGGCCCTTTTTGCCTTATTGGCCTTTTTGGTTCAGCTAACCCTGGTCCACTCATCCTCTGACTCAGAGGCACTGCTCCCAGAGGTGCCCGTCTGATCTTCCAGGTTTTCCCGGATTCTGCGAGCCTGGAAATGGCTGGCAGAATGTGGGGACCTGGTCTCCTGTGTCCTGGGCTGCACAGAGGAGTCTTCAGATCCCTCCGTGCTGCCAGGATTTGATGGGTACCCCCCCCACTGACCTAACTGGGCATAGGTTTTTAGGATGCCCTTAGTGGGTCTACTTTCCTGGGGTTCCCCACTAAATTGCACTGTGCTTGGGTGGCCATACCCGGATGCCTGCCCATCCATTCCTGGGAGGTCCTGGCCTATGAACTCCATACTTTTGGCTGGATAGTAATCTGCCATCCCTGTGGCCCTGTGCTCATGTGTGCCAGGGCACATGGGGGTGGCAGAGTAAAAGGACTGGGAGAGATGAAGGCCTCTGGTACTAGGGCTCCTGAGGTTATGCTCAGGTGTTTCCCTTTCCCAGCGAACTTCATCTCTGTCAGCCCCTGCTCCCTGTTGCAATGCAAGAGCCTGCGCTTTCAGTTCCTCAGTTAAGGCCTTACTAGACTCTTATCAGTCTCTCCTGCATGGCTACCTGTTGCTGGAGCCTATCATTGTGCTGACAGAGAGCCTCATTTTCTCTCTGCGCCTCCTGATTGGTCCTGGAATACTGGGCCAGTCTCTGCTGCAGGGTGGTTACCTCCTGGGTACCACCCCTACTGGCCCGCTCCTTTCTTGCCAGAGCATCTTCCACCCTCCTGGTGTGCTCTAACAAGTCGTGGTGCTCTTTTTGGAGGTCACCCAGTTCCTGGAGGGCCAGGTGATTTTCTTCCATTTTCCTTTTTAAGTGGCAGACTTCCTGGCCTAAGGTATCCCTTTCCTGAGTAAGAGCCTGCATCTGTGCCGCCAGGTCATCCCTCTGCCGTTGAAGGGCACCAGCTTTCTGGCGCTCTTAATTAAACTCTGCCTGGGTATCCACGTCTTTCAAAATCATTTTATTGCTTTCCTCTTTCTCTCTGTCTAGTTGGATTTGCAGGGTGGCTACCTGCTCTGTGCACGCCCTGTTGAAATTGATCTGTTGCTCGAGCTTTTTCTGGCTCTGCAGTAAGGAGTCCAAACTGTCTTGGTGCTCCTTCTGCACGGCCAGAATTCTGGTATCCTGGTCAGCCTTTTCCTGTTGCAGGATATCCATATCCTCCTTTATTTTAATGATGTACTATCTACTCTCCTTTTCGGACTCCTGGCTTCTGTGCAGCCTCTGCTCAGAAGAGTCCAGATCAGATTGGGCCTTCTGTAATGCCAGCAGTTGCCTACTCACCAGATCTTGGCCTTCAGCACATTTGTCCTGCATGGCTCCCATATATAGATATAAATATGCCGCTATCCTGAAAATCTTGTCGTGCTCATCTTTAGCTTTAGGAGCCATATATTGTTCACTCAGGGCCACATGTAAGGGACCCTGATCTCTCCAGGTATCTGACCCAGTTGTAGTGACCTGTTGTGTGATCGCCTGCAACCATACATTTTGGTCCTGTTCAGACCATTCACCTCTCACAAACAGTTTACGTAAGAGGTGCTCTCTCGCTATTTTGATGTCTACCAGTGTCGTCATTCTGGAAATTGATTTCCTTCCTGACTTACCGAAGTTAGCATTTTATTTTGCAAAACAGACCGTTTCTTGAGAGCGTTCCTTTTTTAGAGGTGTTTTCACAGCGTAGCACAGCGTGGTGATCCAACAGGATTTATGTATCCTATCAGTTAGTACACTGTATTAGGCTGCACAAGCGGTAGTCTAATCCAGAATCCCCGGCTACGAGCCCCCACTCTGTTAATGACTCCAATCAAGCATTCTCACTAAGTCAGTGCCTTGTCTGGGATTGCTCAAGGGAAGCCCTTATTTATATATTTTATGACAAGTTATAATAAAGTTATATAATAAGGATTTATTGAAAGTTTAACTATATATATATCACACTTTTATAATCAATTAATATTTGATATCACAATATGATGTTGATCAACAATGGATAATCTTACACTAGCACACTTATTTTATTACTTAGGAGTTGGTATGGAAAGGATAGGGTAGCAGAGAATACTTTTATGGTTTCAAGGAATGCAGTGATGGAATAGAATGCAGCACAGGAATAAACTGATATGGGTTCAACAAAAGCTAATATGTTCACTTTTCCCCTTGTGGCAATTCACTCCGCCCCTTTATGCAATATAAGGAGATGGAAGTAAAGCACACAGTTTTTAGGAATACAATCAACATGCAATTCAGTTTCCGTTCCCCCCAGCAAGCTTAGAGAAACAGGGATGATTTTAAACACAGGCAAAGTACTTTAAATGTGGTATGCAAAGAAGGGAAAGTATGCTCAAAATGATTTTAATTCCCTATAAGAGATTCAGGGTGGGTGATAGCTGCTTTAAATTAGTTCAGGATCACTTTAGCAATGCTCTATGAATGATTGTCAGGCTGCAAACGAATCTCAGCAAAGGAAAGCAAGAAGCTGCTATTTTGACAAGTGAAGAAATTTGAGCCAAATCGCAAATCGCAGCACTTTTTCTGAGTGCGTCGAGCACGATTACAGAAAAAGTATAATGAATTGAAAGTCGGTTTAGAGCTTAATGGAAAGCTGGGAATCTTAGCTTCCAAATGAAAGTTGAATTCTGTTCCTAGCACAAACGGTTCAAGAGATACGGATGATTTTATGAAGGTAGTTTTTCAGAAATTAAATAATGATTCAAAATGGCAAATTACACTTTTACAGGTTTAAAATCAGAGAAGGGACACACGATTCTATGATGCAGTTTTGGACAGGTTAAATGTTTTGAAACAGATTATTTTAAGCTAAGAGATGGGTTCTGCACAGTTCTAGCTGGGTACTCACACTAAAAATTTGAAAGGAATGGCCTTGTCACTTATCTGGTCAACAAGTTTAGCTGCGGTCCTCTCTGCTCGGCGGGTCAATCAGGCACCGGTTCTGTTCACAGTGGTCTGGTCTGGGTCTCTGGTTCTGCTGGTCTGGATCAAGTGGATTCTGGATATTGCACTGCTTTCTGGGTACTGGTTCTGTTTTGGATACACAGGACTCTTAGCAAGCAGCAAACCGCACAGCCCGGCGGATGAATAGTTTGCAAAAGATTTTGAGGCCTGCTGCAGAGTTCAGCTCTTTGGAGTTTTTTGTTCTGGAATTAGTCTGGGTCTCTGGAGTTCTGAATTCTGGAGTTCTCCATCAGCGTGCTGCACAGGAATTCAGTTGAAGGTTGGAAAATGAATGTCCCTGTCTGACTTCCAGTGGCTCTTTTTATGTCTTTTGAAAATGGGTGTGGATGCTAAATTTCAATGCCCAACCCACTTGTGATCTGATAGGTCAAGGATTCTCTGTGACCTGATTTGAGAAGGGAACAGTGAGTCAGAGTGAGTCAGAGTCTTACAGTCTATTGAAGAAACGCCCCTTTGCTTTTACTTAGAAAATGAATTTTTCATAACCAACAGGTTTCCCAGATACACACGTCGTTGACATTACATGTACATATCGTATATCACATAAGGTAGTCTCTGTTCCAACTCTGATGTTTCTAAGAGCTTGCATTAAAAAATGACAACTTATTTCGTTTTTGGTAGCTTTTGCAACATTGGTTTTTCATCACATCTTTACACAGACCTCTACCCTCTTCCTGGGCATATTAATCTAAGTTATCGTGTCTCTAGCATAAATACAGTGTTTGCAGCATTCATAATTCCCAGGGTTTTGCCTCAGAACATCACAGAGCGACCAGCCTAGTCTTGAACTGGGAGTGAATGTGTCATTTTAAAGATCCCAAAGTTGTACATTTCTGTCATCTGGTTACAATTAGTTATCAGTATTCTTATAAAACATATATTTGCCTTCAATTCACTTCACTTCAGTGTTTGGGTCTGCCCCCAGAAGCTTGGTGAGTCAGAGATCACATGTCTGGCTTCTCCCAGAGCAGTGTGTTGACAGTAAACACTTTGCATTTGGTTAGCATGACCATGTGATCTCCTGGGCTGTTGCTAGTAAGGGCTTGTGTGAATGCTTCCCATGGACAGAGGCCCTTTGAAGCGTTTTAATTGAATCAGACTGCCTCCTGGGAACAAACCTTTGAAGTTCCAGCTAGCTCAGGATGTTGTTTAGCTTCTGCAATACAGGTCCCCAGTCAGAGTTTAGACCGCTAGCGCCGGTTTGTGTCAAATGCCGGTACTGCACCCATTTTTGGGATCTGTCTTGAATTAATTCCATTTCAAAAAGGGGATTTTACTTGATAGTATATGATCCTTGCTTAACATTGTTTTGATGGGAATCCTGACAGTAGAGTGGTGATGTGGAACACCCCACAAGAAGGTTGAATCTTTAGAGTGGTCTTGTGAGCCATGATTTTAGCGAATTTTTGACATCAAGAAAATGAATTCCCAACAGCTCTGTGTTGCTTTTGGCAATCAGCATTGCCATTCCCAATGGTTTCAGGCTACTGTGTGTGTAGCCCAATGGTGGTTTTAGGCAGTGCCCTCCTGTGCTCACAAACATAGGCAAAAATGGGTGGCAGCCTATTCTTCATGCTTCCCTGTGCACTTTCTGGGGAGTTCTGGCCATCATGATGTTTTCAATGCCAGTAATGCACAGTTTTGTGGTAGGGCTTGGATGCATGGGTAAAAACATCCCACAGATGATGTGTTGATATCATTTTGATATGATGGAAGGTGCTTTTGCAAATAAGTCCTGAAAGGCAGGCTAACAAATGTCCTTGTAGCCCTGTGTATTTATGCACTGGACAGGTATCCATATTTTGCAGCAGTTTCATTTTGATTTTGTCTTTGCCTTTCACATACTGATTGAGGAATTGGCGTAAAGATTTGAAAGATTTTTTGGGAATGTTACACATTGTCGTGCATGACCATTTGTATACTGGATGTTTTGATCCAGTCGAATGGAGAGGTAATTCTGAGTTTTCAGGGGATATTTCTGTAAGCAGTATTTCTTGTTCCATTATGGTATTATTAATTTTTTCATGACCTCGTCCAATGCTATGTATAGCAATTTTATTTGTTTTCTTTTGTTTGTATGCTTCTTCATTAACATATGGTTCTGTGTTTGTGGTGTGACTCCATTCACCTCCACAGATATTTTAAAAGTTATTTTTGTTGATATTTCGTTTATTGAGAAGTCTTTTTTGTAATTTAGTAATTAGTTTTGTTAGTGGTTTCATTCTTTTTAACAGTAAAATAAATAATTTTCTTTTGAGAAGGATTGCACTGTCTATCCAAGCTTCTAATATTAATTTTCTATGGTAGGTTTTAAGGGTTGTGTATGATTTCTCTCCTGTTTTTATAAGATTTTGAAGGACTCTGTGGCGGAACATTTTTGCTAAAATATTTTTTTTGGTATGCTTACTTGCCATTATATCAAGATTTATATGAGCATTTTTAGCAGTAGTGGTAGCTGAATTCTTGATAATCGTTTTCTGTTTCGTTTTACATTTTGATAGAGGAGGTAAAGTGTCTGTACTTGAAGCATGTTTTGTTTTACTAAATGACTGTATTAGCTGTTTTGTTTGAACTTTTTGTACACATTCTGCTAGAGATGGATGCTTATTTTGGTTACTTCTTTTTCATTTGCTCTACATCTACGTTGTTTTCTATGGACTTGCTTTTTGGTATGCATTCTTTGGGGTCTGTTGAAAAAAATAAAGAAAGTATGGGTTGGGTTGTTCTGTGATGCATGTGTGCTGTGTGCATGAGTGTCTGAATATGATGGTAGAGATGTATGTGATGGTGTGTGATTGTTTATTGGGCAGCTACAACTAGTTGGGAAGGCTATTCTTCTATTTGTGTGTTACTAAACTGGGGTTCAGATGACAGTAGAAAGTAAGCGAGTGGTGAGGAGAAGCACAAATACTAAATCTAATGGTATAGAATTAAAACAGTTCTTTATTCTGCAATACTAACATTCTAGAGGCTGAGTTATGCCATTTGCATTCTAAAAAACGGGGAGTTTTGTGGCATTCTACCTACAAATCCCTATTTAATAAATGGGGATTTGTGGGCAGAATGGTGCACTAATCTTTTTTTTTGTTGGTGCACAGTGTGTTTGAGTGATAGCAAGAATATTATGGTAGTATTGTACTTACTTTTTTTGTGTGGAATGATTAGGTTTCTTCTGAGTTGTTGTTTTTACTTCAGATTCTGCTGCTTTTCAGGAGAGTGGTCTTCACTGTAATTGTAAAGGAAAGAAGTTAGTAATTTTGTGTGTATGTAGTATGCAGTTTCCTTTGACTATGTGCAGTCTTTATATTATATCTAAAATATGTTGGTTCAACATGCTTTGCGAATGAGTAGAATAGGAAGTGTATGAAACTCGCTTGGTTTCTTAAGGCTGTTTTATTGGATGTTAGGAGACAGAAGAAATAATGATATACTTATTTTGCAATTTTTATAAGGTAAATGGCAGATACTGTAGAGAAAAGCATGGAATGTTTGCATTTGTGAAGGTGTGGGTAATACATCAGAAGGATGTGATTTACAGGCAGTGGTGTTATTGCAGTTGGGAGTTTTTCAATGTTAGTGTCTATCTGTGTGAGTGTGTGAAGGTGCATGACCTTATCCTGGCTGTATGTAATTTTACAATACACTACTTAGTGTTTTGCTACAATTATACTGTTATTTCTCCCATCTTTTAATATTATATTTTTTAGATAGCTGTGTGTGTAAAAAATATGTTTAGATAGCAGACAGGTTTGGAAGTGACAGTTGATTATAGCAGATGGGAAAAATGACAGTAAGTTCATTTTATAGGTTATACTGATTAAGTGGACGTTACTCTGTTTATATGCATTCATAAGAGTTGTACATGTACTATGCAGAAAATATGCATATCTGTAGTTTGTATTCATGCATGTGGATATGCATGCAGCTGCAAGTAGAAATCTAGGAGACTTGTACAGTAGATCTTGTAGTAGGTGCTTTCCAATGATATGATACTTGTACTCAGAGTAATCTACAGTACATTTGAAGGGCTGAACTCTGATGATGCAGTTAGATGTAGAGGTATTGGATGTGATTGGTGGATGGTTGTGTGACTGTTTAGCTGTATCCAATGAGGGAATCGCACAGAGAGTGTAGTGAAAATGGTGGAAGGGCTGCCTAGGTTATGATATGTCCGCAGACATAACAGAAGTCCGCAGACATTGCGTATTACATACAGGGATTTTGGGGTGGAGAGGCATGCAAATGAGAATGAGCAGAGGAATTGATTGGTCAGTAAAGTTTGGTGATGTGTTGTGTAAGAAGACAGTGTGTCAGAAGGTCTTTTTCCTGTGAGAAGAACAGTTAGCTATGGCTGTGTGTTTCAGAAAACAGATTGTGTGGATTTTGGGAGACTCATGGATACATTGGTTGGAGGTGCATGCACAACACTGTGGAGTAGCTGCAGATCTTGGATTTCCTCATGTGGAAGTGCCATGGCATGGAGTACGCGGAATGAAGTGGCTAAACTTGCTACCTCTCTGTGCTAGTTTGCAGACAGAGCATCATCCAGACATAATTATAATTCATTGTCGAGGGAACAGTTTGGGACATGTGTCAGGAATTTCTTTGCAATTTGCGATGAGAGAAGGACTTGGGAAGGTCATGGATATGTTTCCAAATTCCCAAGTAATATTTTCTCGTATTGCGCAGAGACAAATGTGGCTGCGTTCTTCTTCATTTGGTCCACAAATGGAGAAAGCGAGGCGCAATGTCAATAAGGTTGTTTGTGCCTTTCTAAGAGATGTTGGCATGTCCTCTTTTCACATGAAAATATTATGTTTCGTAGCACATACATTTTTTGTAGAGATGGAGTCTATCTTACTTATGCTGGTAATCAAATTTTTCTGAGAAATGTACAAAATGCATTGTGTCCTTTTGTGGAATTACAGCCATCTTTTTTGCAGTAGGTGTTGATTTTTTCAAGTTTTTCAAATACAAAAAAACCCACAAAAGGCTCTTTTCAGAGCCACCACTTCCTCCCAGAGAAAAGTGCAATAATTTTATAGGGCAGCACCCCAAAATTTTTGATGTTCGCGAACAGTCTGCAGACTTCTAAAAAAAAAAATACACAGGAGCCCACTCAATGTATTTGCCACTTCTATTTTTTGACTGTGAAAGGCGGCTCTGAAAAGAGCCTTTTTTTGTGGATTTTTGTTGTTTTATATTTTTTTTGGTTTTTTACACACGACACACTAGGAGAGGAGGGGAAAGGAGGGTAAGGGGGACACCAACCACAGGGATAAGAAAGGGCGGGTGGAGAGAGGAAGATGTAGGGTGGGCCTTACTTAGGTAGTGAGCAGGTCTTCTCGTGCTCTGAGACCAGAGTCTCAAAAGCACTTCAAAGCCTCTCCCCCCTGCAGAGTACTGCATTGCAGTACATACACAAAACTGTGACCCTCGAAAGGTAAGGGTCATCAGCATTGTGAATGGCCTGTGAGGCAGCTGGAGGGATGCGCTCTCCCACAGGAGTGTCTCTTGTGGTGAGAGGAGCTGAAACAGAGGATGAAGTAGAGGAACTCAACCTACTACACTCCTTGCAAGGTACAACCTTGCGAACGGCCCCACCGTGGAACGACCTTAGGTGTCGCTTCATAGAAGTCGTACCAGAGCTGTACGAACCAAGCCTCCCACGACTTAGTACCACATTGCACTTGTTGCAGGTGACTTTGTTCGCACGCGCCTTGGATACGTTACCATGAATGGTAAATAACCGCCACACCCAAGACTCACGGCGAGTGCTGGTAATAGGGACTTCCACTACCTCATCCTCGTCATCCTCTTCATCCTCCTCTGCATCCTCACACCTGTTCCCCTCTTCAGATCGTTGGGGAGGTGGTGGTGGTGGAGTGGGTGGGGGTGGTGCTGAGGCAGATGTAGCACCAAGTGGCAGTAGAGGAGCCATGGGTGCCATCAGGTTTCAGAAGAAAATCTGGAAAATTGGCAGCAAAGTACACCATGTTCTGTAAGGTAGCCAGAAACACAATGAGGATGAGGTCTGGGGTGTGGCCTTTTATAGGGGTGCTGGTGCGCGGTTTGCGGACACCCGTGCTCTCCGCGGACAGGACGAACACCCCAAAAGTGCTCAAAAAAGTTCTAAAAAATATTTAGAAAGTCAGGGTTATTGCCTGGGACATGTGCTATGGTGCACTTTTAGTATAAAATACTGTGGATTGCCCGGAAAAGGTACTTTTAAAATGTTCGGGGACCCAGACAGTGTCTGCAATTCAGGACACACGCTCAGCGTGGCTGCTGTCACATGATGGTGTCCTCGATCGGGGCCATTAGAATTTGCGTCGCTTGTGTCGCACTTTCACTGAAGAAAACCATGTGCCTACATATGTCAGTAAAGGAAAAAAGGGGGAGCCAGACATGTGATGTCATCAGTGATGTCATCAATGACATTTTTGATGTCATCTTTGATGTCTTGGGTGTTAGTCTTAGCAGTGCACAGTGGTGGCACGAGTTATGGTTGTTTAACTTACCATAACTGGCAAATTTCAGGGGTTTTTCGGTTTTACTTGGAACCGTAACGTCCCTTTAGCAAAGTTTTTTTTTACTGAATTTCATAGGTTTTTAATAGCGCATCTTAACCATTTGTTCCTTTAACAAAGCTTTTTTACTGAATATATATATAGTTATGCTTAACTATAAATTAAAAATGTTCACCACGTTGTAGTTTTTTAAAGTCATAACAGAAGTGAAAACAATGCGATTTCCCATGTGTGGGGTTATTATCCAGAGGGATGATGCCTAGTAACTAAAAGGGACTAATCAGAGAAAAGGGGAGGACAATAGAGATCCAATCCAAATCAAGAGCTAACAATCGGGCACATCCTAATTTTAATAATAGAGGGTGTGATTTAGATTTCATAAGGTGTCGCACAATGGGAATTGGGGAGAGGTGCCTGACATCATCTGGGCTGGAATTACTGACAAAATTGCTTGAGAACCAGGGAAGGAATCAAATCTGGTTGGGATCTAGACAAGGGAAAGCAAATAACGGGATGCCATTCTTGACTGAACCTGAAGAGGCCTCTAACCAAGTCCTTGGATACATTACCATGAATGGTAAATAACCGCCACACCCAAGACTCACGGCGAGTGCTGGTAGTAGGGACTTCCACTACCTCATCCTCGTCATCCTCTTCATCCTCCTCTGCATCCTCACACCGGTTCCGCTCTTCAGGCCCTTGGGGAGGTGATGGTGGTGGAGTGGGTGGGGGTGGTGCTGAGGCAGATGTAGCACCAGGTGGCAGTAGAGGAGCCATGGATGCCATCAGGTTTCAGAAGAAAATCTGGAATATTGGCAGCAAAGTACACTGTGTTCTGTAAGGTAGCCAGAAACACAATGAGGATGAGGTCTGGGGTGTGGCCTTTTATAGGGGCGCTGGTGCGCGGTTCGCGGACACCCGTGCTGTCCACAGACAGGACGAACACCCCAAAAGTGCTCAAAAAGTTATAAAAAATATGTAGAAAGTCAGGGTTATTGTCTGGGACATGTGCTATGGTGCACTTTTAGCATAAAATACTGTGGATTGCCCGAAAAGGTACTTTTAAAATGTTCGGGGACCCAGACAGTGTCCGCAATTCAGGACACACGCTCAGCGTGGCTGCTGTCACATGATGCGTCTGCGAACGGCATCCGTTAGTGTTCGCGTCGCTTGTGTCGCACCTTTACTGAAGAAACCCATGTGCCTACATATGTCAGTAAAGGAAAAAAGGGGGAGCCAGACATGTGATGTCATCAGTGATGTCATCAATGACATTTCTGATGTCATCTTTGATGTCTTGGGTGTTAGTCTAAGCAGTGCACAGTGGTGGCACGAGTTATGGTTGTTTAACTTACCATAACGGGTGAATTT
The DNA here is from genome assembly GCF_040938575.1 of Ambystoma mexicanum. NCBI lineage: Eukaryota > Metazoa > Chordata > Amphibia > Caudata > Ambystomatidae > Ambystoma > Ambystoma mexicanum. The sequence goes on from NC_090932.1 coordinate 713,527,079, forward strand.
CAGTTTTTTTTTGGTTTTACTTGGAACCGTAACGTCCCTTTAGCAAAGTTTTTTTTTACTGAATTTCATAGCTTTTTAGTAGCACATTTTAACCATAACGTTCCTTTAACAAAGCTTTTTTACTGAATATATATATATAGTTATGCTTAACTATAAATTAAAAATGTTCACCACGTTGTAATTTTTTAAAGTCATAACAGAAGTGAAAACAATGCAATTTCCCATGTGTGGGGTTATTATCCAGAGGGATGATGCCTAGTAACCAAAAGGGACTAATCAGAGAAAAGGGGAGGACAATAGAGATCCAATCCAAATAAAGAGCCAATAATCGGGCACATCCTAATTTTAATAATAGAGGGTGTGATTTAGATTTCATAAGGTGTCACACAATGGGAATTGGGGAGAGGTGCCTGACATCATCTGGGCTGGAACTACTGACAAAATTACTTGAGAACCAGGGAAGGAATCAAATCTGATTGGGATCTAGACAAGGGAAAGCAAATAAAGGGATTAATACTGGATGCCATTCTTGACTGAACCTGAAGAGGCCTCTAACCAAGTCCTGATGTTTCCCCTGAGTATCCAGTAGCCTTGAGGACATTTCCTTATGAGATGAAACCCAGAGATAATTCTTGTAAGTAAAGTTGTCCAACCAGACCAAGTCTTGAGGGGATCTGTTTAACTTAACAGTTTTCCCATTATTGATTGTGTTGGCAGACAATGTAGACCTGTAGCATTTTCATTCCTAATAATAATTCAATTAACTCCCCTATAGCCAAATGACACTGGGTGATTTTATTGAAATTCAAAATCAACAATATTGCTTCTAGTGTGAATAAAAAACATAGGGCCTCATTCCTAGAATGTTTTGGGCGTCACAAAGGCACTTTACGCCAACAAACTGCACTCTGCAGCATGAAAACTCATTTTCGCCGAATCACGGATCAGACTTTCTGTGGGTCCTTCCCTACTTTGTGGGATGCTTTGCAACACACTGTGCAGTACATGGGAAGGGCCAGCCCAAAAAAAACAAATAGGGAGCGGAACATGCATATTCAATATTGCCAGCACAAAATGAGGAAGAAAGAGGAATAACGTGGGCGTGTTGAGGGACATGTCACATAAAAATATAGCACACCCAGCTAATCGCAAACATAACCCATTTCATGGATTACTAATCCCCTTCATCCCCTTATTGCCATCACATACTCTTGGCCACCACATCTTACCGCTGTACTTTGGAATCTTATCAACTCTAATGTCCTTCTGCCTACTGCACTTCTACCATGACCGTCAGCATGCCTATCTGTGCAATGCTGACTTTTCTCTCTTCCCACTGGTGATTTCACAATGGTTAGCCCACTATGCTGTTTTTTAATTGAGTTGTGCTATGAAATCTGTGCATCCCCCATTTTGTGCTGTATTTAGTGTTCTTTGGTAAATTCGAACTTAAGTGTGCTTTGAAATCTGTGCATCCCCCATTTTGTGCTGTACTTAGTGCTCTTTGTTAAATTCGAACTTAGGTGTGCTTTGAAATCTGTGCATCCCCCATGGTGTGCTGTACTTAGTGCTCCTTGGTAAATTCGAATTTAGCTGTGCTTTGAAATCTGTGCATCCCCCATTTTGTGCTGTACATAGTGTTCTTCAGTAGATTCGAACTAAGGTGTGCTTTGAAATCTGTGCATCCCCCATTTTCTGCTGTACTTAGTGCTCTCTGGTAAATTTGAACATAGGTGTGCTTTGAAATCTGTGCATCCTCTTGCCTCCCTTTGCTGCTAGACCACCTGGTACGTTTTCCTGTATTGTGCAGCTTCTCCAACTGTCCCTTTTTCCTCAAACTCAATGGCACTCTCCATCTCTCCCATCTATTCTAACTGAAAGAAAAAGGTTTAAAAAATATCTCTTGACCTCTAATCCTGGCCTACCTTTTGCTGACACCTTCGTCAGTGCTACTCCCAGGGAGACTATCACTGATATACTCTTCTCTGTCTCCTCTCTAGACCTTTGGACCACCCATTTGATCTCTACCCTCTACCCTTTTTCCTCTACACCCATTAATGGTGGCACTAGATGGGAAGTACTCTTGGTACACTGATGATCCTCTAGGTGAATCATTAATGTCTACCACAAGGACACTGTCATGGCCCAGGGTCCTCAACCCAATCTTTTTCTCTTTGACCAGCAGCTGCTAGCCCTCATCAACTTCCTACCTTATTCTGCTACTCCTACTTCCTCTCCCTCTGCACCCCCTTCACCACGTTCAACGGGTCTACTACCTTCCTGTAACGCCTCCTCGGGAAACCTTCAAAGATAGTGACCGGTTACACTAAGCCACTCTGAATGCTCGATCTGCTGTCAAATGGTCTTCTGACATCTGCCTCCTTCTTGAAGATTTTGATCTTGATGTCCTCGCTCTCACTGAGACGTGGGTCAATGCCAGCTCAGCCACTGCTTTTGCCTTCCTTCTCCGTTACAGCCACAAGATCCTCTCCAAGCCTCGGCCCAACCGATCTGGTGGTGGTGTAGCCCCGATCTTCCCTGAGTGGGTCCCTACATCTCTCATGCCCACCCAGCCCTACTCCTCCTTTTAAAGTTATGTCTGAAATCTTGGTGTCTCTCCAACTTTCCCTCTCACCATTCCCACTATCTACAGGCCTCTTGCCCTGTGGCTGTCTTCCATTTGGAATGGGCTGACTTGACCTCCTCTCTTCTCACTTCTACCACTAAATTCCTCCTCCTTGGAGACTTCAGCATCCACTTCGACACCACTGTTCCTGCCTCTAGACTCATCCGTGATCTCTGTACCTCTCTCTCCTTCTCTATTCTCCCTTGTGGCCCTCACCATTCTGCTGGACACACTCTTGATGGCTCCATCCATGCCGATCTCCCTTTCTCCAACCTCTTCATGACCCCCCTCTGTCCTGGTCTGACCACTCTCTCCTCTCCTCCCATCTGGGACCTCTCTTCCCCCTGAACGAGCCTCCAACAGCACTGCCAGCCTCCTTTGCGGTCATCCGATCGATGAAACGAGTGTCAGCTGCTGCATTTGCCTCCACCTTCATCCCTCCTCCTTCCCCTCCGCTTGGCTCTATCACTGACTCTATCCTATCCAATCTTCATTTTTTAGTCACTAACACTCTTGACATTCTTGCCCCTGTCATGAGGATCTGCCTGAAACCCATCACCAAACGTAACAGCGTGTACGACTCTGATCTAGCGGTTCTGAAATGCAAGTGCAGAGCTAATGAATAGAAGTGGCAGACCTCATGCTCATCCTCTGACAAAGTGGCCTGTCCCCTGCTCCAGAGGCAATATCGTCTCTCTATCTGCTCCAAGTAGAGGGCCCATATCCAGGCCCATATCTCTGAAGCCTCTAACAACACAGCTGAACTCTTCAAAATCTGCAAGAAACTAGCCAATCCATCTGCAGTCTCCACCTCGCCTCTTCTCTCTCAGGCCCTCTGCACTGCAGTGGCCTCCCATTTCACCTCTAAAACTCAGTATATTCTGACCCCTCTCTCCTCTTCCCCTTCTTCCATTCCTCACCCTGTCTCCCTGCCTCCCTTGAAGGTGTCATCCAAACAGGTTTCTCCCTGTTTCTCCAGAACCGTTAAGGACAACATCTCCTCCCTCGCTCCGGCTCTTGCTGACTTCTACAACCACTCCTTAGCACCTGGCTCTTTCCCTTCTTCTCTCAAGCACTTCCTTGTGAACCTGCTCCTAAAGAAGCCTTCAGCCGACCACTCATGTCCTGCAAACTACCGTCTGATCTCCACTATGCCCTTGCTTGGGAAACTCTTGGAGAAATTGGTCTTCCCCCAGCTGACCCAACAGACTGAATTCGTTGGCTGTTTACAAGACCATCTATCTGGATTCCAAGCATGCAGCGGCATGGAATCTCCTCTCCTGAACACTAGTGAAGAACTGCCTGTAAATCTTGACTCAAACTCTCCTGCTGTTCTCATTCTCCTTGACATCTCTTCCGCCTTTGACACAGTCAAGCATTCTATCCTTATAAAGCGGCTGCAAGATACTCTTGGTATCTCAGAACAGGCACTGGACTGGTTGACCTCCTTCCTCACTGACCGCCCCTCCCAGGTTCTACTGGGCTACTTGTCCTCCACCACCACTCCCTCTATGTGTGGTGTTCCCTAGGGCTCCATCCTCTTGCCCTGCTTCTTCAACATCTTCCTTGGATCTCTTGCTCAACTGATCTCCAACTTCCCTCCTCATTTCTAGTGTTACCTAGATAACACACAGATCTTCTTCAAGTTGTCCTACTCCTCCTCCTTTTCCTCTGCCTCTATCATCCTGGATTGGCTGTCTGCTAGCCAGTCCTAGTGCACCTCCAATGATATCTGTTTTAATGCCAGTAAGACTCAGATTCTTCCTATCTAGACTCCTATTCCCTATTTCCTTCCTGCACGCTAGCCGCCCTCTATAGGCTCTCCTCCTTCTCTTTCCACTGCAGCCAGAAAACTTGGGGTCATCTTCAACTCTTCTCTCTCCTTCACTCCTCACATCTTGGACCTTACCAAGAAGGCCCACTTTCAACTTCACCTCCTTAGAGGCACTCTCACTTTCCTCACCTTCTCCCATAAGCTCAATGTCACTAGAGCTCTGGTTGTCTCCAGGCTGGACTATTGCAACAGCCGCTATCTCAACTGACCTCTTTACTCCCTCCACCCTCTTCAACTAATCCAGAATAGGGCTGAAAGACTTATCCCTGCCCTCAAGCCCAGGGACCATATCTCTCCAGCCCTAAAATCTCTTCACTGGTTCCTGGTTGCTGCAAGGATCAAATTCAAGACTCTTTGCATCACCCACAAGGCTGTCTGGGGCCTGAAAACGCGTTACCTGCAACTCTCTCTCACTAAATACTTTTCCCTTTGATCTTCTTGCTCCAATTCTCTGCTGGTCAAATGCTTCTCCAAGCAGAGAGCTGGGAGCAGGTCTCTCTTCGGCTGGGTCCCTCATCTGGAACAGTCTCCCTCTCCTTCTCCGTCTTGAACTGGATCACCTCAAGTTCCCAAACAACTCAAGAACTTTCCCTTCTCCTCCTCCTTCTCTCTTTCTCTCCCATTCTAACCATCCCCACAGCCGCTGAGATTGGTGTCCCAGTCCCTCAAGAGCCCAATAGGTTCTTGGCTATTTGCCCAATTGCCACCAGCTTCCACGCCCCACACTCTCCTGTGGGCCTACACCTTTTAGTTGGGTGGCCTGTCTTAGCCCTGCACTTACCTGATGGGCGTTTGACCTTCCTCTTGGCTTGGGATGCCTCCATGCACTTTCCTGCTGCCTCCCCAACAGGCACGTCTAGCACTTCCCCCCTTGGGGCCTTTTAGCACCCTCCCTCTCCCTCACGCACCCCTAACCACTCTTTTTTTTCTCTGCTATAGCACGGTCAGAATGTCACATGGCCTTGTGGGATCGCTGTTCATTTGTTTTCTTATTTATTCATTGTTATTTCCATTGTTTAATTGCTCCTTTTTACATAAATAAACTTCCCGGAGCAAAGAGGCCAACGCAAACCTTGTGATCTCACTGCCACATGATACATGATGCAATGCACAAAGCGCAAAGGAGACATATAATAGCATGAAATACACACTATTTTAAAGTTGCTCTCTCAGGATGAAGCCTGCTGGCAGCAATTGTACATGTTCATGGAAGAAGGAGGAGGAAGTTGGTGAGGGACAGGATTTTCGATTGTTGCACAACGCCTTTTGGGATGCCTGATTACAAGGTGTATGTACGGTACATAATCCCTCCCCATGTCATCCAAGACCTGGTCGGGAGTGGGAGGAAGAACTTACATCACCCACCATCTGCTCCCATGCACTCACACCCCTGGAGAAGGTGGTGATAGCCCTACATCTTTGGCTACGGGCTCATTACAGCACACCTCTGTCACTGTCAGCAGCATATTGCAGGCCACACAACCTTAGTGCCTACACCAGGTGTTGTGCTGCATTACATCACGTTTGCATAGGCACATATAAATGCCCTACCCACCACAGGCAAGGTAGAGAGTGCACCAGGAGTGTTAAAGCATAGCACACTTCCTTCCCACGTGTACTGGGAGCCAATGATGGCACGCATATTGCGCTACAGTGCCCCCCCCCCCCCAGGGGTGACCGAACACATGTACCACAACCGCAAGCATTGGCATTCAATCAATGTACAGGTCATCTGCGATGCAGAGTCATCATGCATGTGAATGCCAATTTCCCCGGAAGCACACATGAGTTTAATGTACAGCCGGTCACCACTATACCGGGCCCTTGCATCGGGAACCTTTTGCAACTCCTGGCTCATCAGTGAGTATCAATTCTCATGCACATGCAATCAGTCACATGACACACAGAATAACAGACCATGACAATAAATGCTTACAACAACCATTTCCACATTTACAGGGGACAGTGCCTACCCGCTTTCAATATTACTACTCACTCCATTCAGGAATCCTGCCACCACAGCTTAGATAAGGTATAACGCAGCACACACAGCCAATAGGGGCGAGTGGAACACACATGCAGGACGCTCAAGTCACACTTCCACTGCATTGGCCACTCTGGTGGCATATTCCTATATGCCCCACCAATAGTATGCTAGATCATTGTGGCATCTTGTGTCCTGCACAATGTTGTCACACAGCGTGGCATACCAGTAGAGATGCAGGACAGACATCACCCTCAGCCACAGGCACTACCCATTCCTTCGCAGGCTAATGGGCACAGGGACAGGCTGTGCACAACCAGCTTGTGCAAACATATTTCACATGAATAGCTGCCCCTGTGGAGCACACACAGTGAAGCCACATCTCTGGTTCCCTTCAATAATGAATCTGGACTTATCCACCTTGACCATAACAATGCCCTGAGAATGTCTATCTGGGAGAGAGAAACTGATTGTGTGTACATAGCTATGAAATCAACTGCACAAACCACTGTCACGATCAGAGCAAGTAGAAACAACAGTATCCTTGTCGCTCACACAAAAGTACACAACACAATCAATGAACCCTGTAATCACTTCCACATGCTCACTACCAACAGTTGTGCACCCAGACACACAACAACACACAGGAGAACACAAGCAGAAAGACACAGAATAGAATGAAAGAAAGAACAAACCCTTGCAAGGACTGCTCTGGCCACACTAGGTGTGCCTTATCCCAACATACAGGTAGAGTATGCTTCTGTGCCACTGTGTAGACTATGGCTGTCTTGTTTCCCTTTCCCATGTGTGACTCCGCGTGGCCATCCTGTTTGTATCCTTTCCTACACTTCATGTCTGTGCGGGCCGACAAGGTGATCCTGTAAGACATGCAATGGTGGTACTGAAACATGTGCCCAGGTGCAGATCCCATGGACCAGCCTGCAGGTTTAACTTGGGTCACTTTTGCATTGGTGTAGTGACATGTGATGATTTGTTGAAATGTGTATGTGGCCACACGTGAATGTGCAGGGTTGAGATGGGCATGTCTCATGATTGTAAATCATCATTGGACCTACACTTGTGTGTCAGTATTCATGTCGATTGAAAGGGCATGATTGCGCGTGGCAATTGATGGTTGACTCATGCTGAATTCATGTTACGGTTAATGCTGTGTATGTGACACATGTATCTTTACTAATATCTGATGTCTATGCTCTGTGTGCCATTTTTCACAGTTGCTGCAGCTGGCGAAGAGGGCAGAAGCAGTGCTGTGGAGCAGAGGAGCAGGGACAGGGTCTCCAGACCCAGGCACAGACCCCTGCCATGCCCAATTGACAACTTCTCTTCAGGCGGCGATGTGGCTGAGTCAGCGTCAAATCCATCTGGTGAGACTGCTGCGGGTAAGTTGCAGGAGGTGAATGTCATGGGGAAATCCTCAGCATTGGTAGGATGGGGTGCTGCCACAAAGGGGTCAACTAGAGTAGACAGCTCTCTGGGGGCTTCTGGGGTGATGGTGGTGGAGGTATTGAAGGGGGCCATTGCTGCCCAGCCTACAGGATCAGGTGGAGGAATCGTAGGGTGTGTTTAGACTGCACCCCAGGCCCAGAGACATGAGGCTGTGCAGTCCACTGTGGAAGGTTCTGCACAACCTCATGTCTCCTGGGCCATCTGCTGCAGCAGTGACCACCTTCTGTGATGCCTCTTCCCAGACCGATCCCCCACTTGCGGTCGATGAGGCCATCTGAGTAGTATTGCAGCCCCTACTTGCAGATATTGCCAGTCGGACGGCAGCTAGGTGTGATGATGTACACATTTCTGGCATGGATATTGTACAGTATCACAAGAAGATATCAATTTTCCTGGCCCATTTGGTGACTTCACTCCTCTTGGGGGATCTGTGTAGGCTAGGCATGGCGGATGAGCGAAGGCCAAGGGGCGGGCTGCCATCCTGGGGGACTCCTGCTGGGTGGCAGAGGAGGTGGAGGTGGAATTTCTGGACACCCTGCAAGTCCTCCAGGAAAATACAGAGGCCCACCTACAGTAAGGTAATGTCGTAGTGGAATCAGCCTCTGGTAGAAGCCCTAGCTGACATCCCATCAGGCTATCCCGCTGCAACTGTACATAGTTTCTTAGTGTTAGGTTTCATTTTTTGACTTTTATTTATTTTCCTCCTTGGACATTTTTCTCTTCCCATTGTTAATTGTAAATAGTTTCAATACAAGTTTTCATTTATTTATTATATTAATTTATCACATTTTTGAAACGCCCAGAGCCGGTGGTATCACAGTGTTAGTTACAGTGCATATACAAAAAATATATGTGAAATAGTTACAGTAAAGGAGGACACACATACAAGCCATGGACCAGTGTCTGGAGCCAACAAATTACTTGTATTTATCGAAAAACCAGGTCTTGATAAGTTTTTTTTACAAGTAGGGAATGATTGCTAATTTCTGATCAATAGTGGGAGAGAGTTCCAGAGGGCAGGTGCTGTAACACAGAAACTCACACCACCTGCTTTTTTTGTTTTGAAACGAGGTGTATACAGGGAAATGCTGCAGATGGATCTTGGGGCACCACCGTGGGCGATTTTGAGATGCAATTGTCTAGGTATTGACGGGCCACACTGTGCACGCAGTGGTGAGTGAGTGAAAATGTTTTGAATTCAACCTGAGCTTTGATAGGGAGCCAGTGTACCACCCGTCTGGTAAGTGAGATATGATCAGAGCGTTTAAAGCCAAGGGTAGAGCGGAGAGAATTGTTTTGAAGCAGTTGTAATTTAGTTACATATGCTGAGGAGGAACCTTTCAGCAGTATGTTGCAATAGTCAAGTTTGGATAGGATAAGAGCACGAGCGAGAGTGAGGCAGTTTCTGGGGTAGAGGAACTGTCTGCTGAGTGAGATAAGCCTTGCTGCTTAGGCTGTGGATGAGGCTAAGGCATTAATATTCTAGACATAGTGTGGATGGCTTCAAGATACACTTCTAGTGTTTTTATATTCTTCAGGAATGTGATGGGTGCGCCATCAATACAAAGGATGAGAAAGAGGCCTCCAGTTGTTTAAGGTGGTGAAGGGTGCCTATGATGAGGAGCTCTGTTTTCTCATCATTGAGGCAAAGGTTGTGCGTGGCCATCCAGCTCTGGATAGTGCTGTAAACCTCATTCATAGTTGTAGAGTCCGAGTTATAGTCACCCGAGAGGAGGATGAGGATTTGCGTTGTCATCGGCAAAATTGGTGCAGATGATATCTTTTGCATTAAGGAGATCAAAGAGGGGTTTGGTGTAGGTATTGTAGAGGGTAGGAGAGAGGCAGGAGCCTTGCGGGTCACCGAGAGAGGCCGGGATAGCTTCAGCCGCTGTATCTCCTATGAAGACTTGTGTAGTACAATTGCTAAGGAATGATTTAATCCAAACAGTGGCTTCCTGAGAGAAAGGGAAGTGTCGGAGGGGGTGCTGGCATAGGATGATGTGATCAGCCAGGTCAAAGGCCACTGAGAGATCTAACAGGAGCAGGATTGAAAGTTTGCCAGAGTCATGGATGGCATCCATTTGGATCTTTATGTCCAACAGGGATGTTTCTGTGCTCTGCTTTGGGAGGAACCCAGATTGCCTTTTGCCGAGCGGATGGTTGGTCTCCAGGAATTGCTGGACTTGGGTATAGGCTAGGCGGTCTAGTATTTTGAGCAGGAAAGGGACATTGGTGATGGCGCATTAATTAGTGCGGGTAGAGGGTTCAAAGGAGGGATTTTTAATATGGGAGAACCCCAAGCTATTTTAATAGATGAAGGCACAGAGTTTGAGGAGAAGAAGGCATTGGGGAATTCTGCGATGATGGGAGTGAGTGAGTGAGTGTGTGCAGAGTTTAACTATGTAGGCCAGCCAGGCATCCCCTCTGCAATTAGATAGTTTAAGTGCCCCAATAACATCTATTACTAGCTCCTGGGTAACTTGTGAAAAAGTGAAGAGGGGGTGTTGGAGGTGGGAGTCCTACTAGGGTGAGCTGGTGGGTCGAGCGAAGGTGCTTTGATGGCGAATAAGGCTATTTGAGTGCTAATTTTAGAATGAAGAGGGTCAAATATTTGTGTGAGTGCATTTTGGGTTGTGGTACACCAAACTTTCTAAGAGCGTAAACCAGCAATAGGAGGGATGGGCATTTCCAGCTCTCTAACGATAGCAAATAGTTCTTTACTATTAGCACTGGCATTGGAAATTCTGTCATTGTAGCTGTTGGATTTGCAGGTCACCACAGCTTCTTGTATTGCGAAGCTGCTGTGTCAAGTGCCTGTCAGTTTGTTGTAGAGGGTTGTTTTTACACAGGTGTTCAAGGGCTTGTTATCTCGGCAAAGCAAAACCAGGTCCTCTGAAAACCAGATGTTTGTGGGTTTGTGAGGTTTGGGAATTTTGGGTTTTATTGGCACAATCTAGTCAAGGGCTTGGAGCAGACCAGAGTGGTAGTGACTGGCAAGGTCATGTGCCGATTGTGAATGAGATGCAACATTCAAATAGACTGTGGTGAGGAGGGGTATTTTAAAATCCTCATGCTTCTGGTTACGTGTGTTACAGACATAAATGGTACTAAGTGGTAAGGTGGAACTTAAGTAGTGAAAGATCGAAGTTAATTATGAAATGGTCTTACCATGAGCCTGGATGGATGGACTACATGTTTATGTTGGCAGTAGCAGTGAGTATCCAGTCGATGACACAACCTTTCACGTCAGTGTGGGCAGATATGAGTTGGGGAAAACACATGTCACTGATGCTTTGGTATCAATGGCATCATTAAAGACAAGATTGAGATCTTCTAAAATATTTCCTTTGGTAAGCGGCTTCTGCAGTGGGGTGCTGAGCAGTGGAAAGTCTAGTTCATGAAGGATAGGTCCGTTGGGGTGTCTATAGATCAAGAGCCAGTTCACTGTAGTTTGAGGGTTGGCTGTTAGCTTAAGTAGTAACATTTCATACCCGGGAGTGAAGGGAAGAGGGGAGAGTCTGAATTTCAAGGATGATTTGGCAATGAGGGCAACTCCGCCTCCTATACCATCAAGACGGTCAGACCTGTAGATAGTCCAATCTGGTGGGATGGCCATGGTGAGCAATGGGCCGGAGGCATCATGGAGCCAGAACTTAGTGAAGGCGAGGATTTCCATATTCGTCTCAAGGATTAGATTGTATATTTCCACTGCATGAGCACCAAGCGATCTCATGTTAATAAGGGCACACTTGAGAGACTCTATTTGCTGTGGTAGGGTAACTGGGCTGGTGGGTGAAGCGGACAATGATGAAGTAACAGATGGAGGTGTGGTGGGGGAGTGAGTCAGTGGCGTAGTGCTGGGGGTTTTCAGAGTTGGAGAGGCCAGTGGTTCTTGAACAGAGTCTGTGTAAGCATACTGTGCCAAGACATGGTACAGTATGTGCCTGGGAAAGGCAAGTATAAGTAGAGGCACCAGGAGAAGAAAGGTGCAATGGGTTGGTGAGCCCATTGTTCTTGATCTGAGTCGGTGTAGGCCAACAGGGCCAAGACAAGTGACAGTAAGCACATTGAAGGTGCCGGATGGCGATAAAATCAGGGTAGTGTTGCTGGCAATCAGAGATGAGATCAAAGATGAATTGTTAGTGATTGAGGGTGCGAGGGGAGGTAGAGTGACAGGGAGAAGCCATAACTATGTTTGGGTGTTTGGAGGCCCAGTAACCGACTGGGAGACGCATCAGAGGGCTCTGGGGGTCCAGGGTGGAGAGTAGGGACAGGCATCTGGCTTACCAGATATGGAGGAGTGCCATTCCAGTTAAGGGCAAGCAAGAGGTGGATGGAGGTGGGAGAGAGAGTTGAAAGGGATAACTGCAGAGGATGTTGGAGGATGTTCCGGTATTGCCTACTGATACATGAAATATGAGGTTGGAACAAGAGGCGAGAGCTTGAGGTAAGCATGGGGTATGTTCATGCTGGGAAATGGTGTGAGAGGTGTGTACATCTGATACAACAGGTAGTGGATAAAGAGTGGTAGCCTCTTTACTGTAGTCAAGAGTAGAATGAAGTGAAACAATGTCATGAGCAGGGAAGCAAAGCAGGTTGTTACTAGGAGCACAATGCTTGGTAGACCTCGGGACAGGAGCAGAGCTCACAGCTGAATTTTGGTACAATTCCAGATTGCAAGGAGCATAATAGGTATTACTCTGGGAATTACCATATGGCATAATAATTGCAGGAGCATGTGGTGAGGTGAAAATTTATGGAAAAGGGTTAGCATGTGTGAACAGAGAAATGAGGTTCACAAAGAAACATGGGATGACCAAATTTGAAACGGAAAAATTAATTACACAATTTTCAATCTGAGGTGCAAACAAATGCAGGGCAATAGGTATCTTACAATGACCTGGGCCCGCCTCTGGCAATGCGCCAGATATGGGCATGCTATAAGGAGGTGCGTGCAGGGTGGGAGGACAGGCAGACAACTGGTTGGAGACACAGTGTAATCTGAGAGTATGTGGCCTTGTGGACACGGGTAAATGGTCACTAGAACAAGATTTTGCAAGGGGATGCATCGCGATAGTCAGAGGCAGTTTATAGTCATCATGCGTGCATAGCTCTGCAGTTACTAGTTGGCAGGAGCAATGCGACCGGGGAGAGCCTGCTGATGTGGTGGTATGCAATGTTGAGAGGCACTGATGAGAGGTTATGCAGGCATTAGTGGACCAATCCAGTCCTTTAGCAATGTTGGCAGCAGTCTGCTCAGTGATGGGAGGGAACAGAGATCAGTGCAGTGCGGTATCCACAGGCAGGAGGAGGAGTCAGTCAGAGGTGGTATGAGGGCAAAGGGAGTAGAAGGGAGATATCAAATGGCATTGCTTGTTGAGAAGACATCGAGAGACACGCCATGTACAATATCAAAGTAAAGCGAGGAGCAGAGGTTCCCTTTACCTGTCGCAGTCTCCATACTGCTTGCGGGCTCAACCCGGGGATGAAGAGGCAATAAGCCTCCACTGCATGGGTGTGGATAACCGCAGAGGAATGCAGAACGGCAACCAGAGGCAGTCAGTGAAAGACAGGGGACTTTGACCGAGGCATTTCGAGCCACATTCTTCATAACGCACTTGTTGCTGTCTATTTGTCCATGTGCACTTTTAATATTTCTATATCTGCGATTGCATGGGTCCAATGGTAGTTATGTTGTTTAAGACCTCAATGCGTGTGTCATGGGGCCTCATTAGACGGTAGGCGGTAAACCATGGTGCTATTAGCACCATGGTTAATGCCGGTACCATACCGGTACCACCATGGAGGAAAGGGGAATTACCACCCCATTCCAAGGTTGGCAGGGCGGTAATTCCCTCTTTCTCCATGGCCCTTCCCCATTCTCATTTTTGCCCCATAGGGCATAATGGGAATGGGGAAGGAGCTAATTAAGGTACCGCAAATTGCGGTACCGTAATTAGCACCAAGGTCCCTTTGCGCGTCCCAACTTTAACGGCTGGTCTACACCAGCCGTTAAGGTGGGGTCCCCCAAAGGGACCTCGTAGTAAGGCGGTAAGGGTTAACGGTCACTGGTACCCTTACCAGTGACCGTTAACCCTTACCGCCTTCCGTGTAATGAGGCCCATGTTGTTACTGTGATGTTTGCTGGGGACATGTGTGCATGCTCCTTGTGTGTGATGGATGTTGCATCGATGATCGATGTGCATGGGTGGGCTCTTGTATATGTGGGGAGGAGAAGTGCTTTTGGATTGGAGTTTTTAACAGGTTTTTCATGCACATGTTTTTAAACAGTATTCGTATATTACCGCCTTATTGTGAATATTGGCCTATGCCCTTTCGTGTTACACAGAAAACCGTATCTGAAATGTTCCGCTTTTTTGATCGATGTCGCAGCCATTTTAAGAATTGTCTGCCATTTTGATTTCAACTCTTGTTTCTATGTTCTAAAATGGTGGACTGTGTTTTCAACTTGCAGCCAAGCTGAATGACCTTTGAGTTCTGTTAATGTTTAGGCTGACCGAGAGCAGACTGTTTGACCAATGTAAAGAAACCTTGTGCTTCATATGAACTGCCATTCAGGTGTTGTCTGCACTCAGAAGCCTCATCCTCGAATACACAAAGAGACAATGGAAAACAAACGAAGGCTGTGTGTTCTGACTGAACTACATTGTAGCAATTCTTGGAACAAGGCTTACCGTGGATAAGACAACCAACAGCACCATTGTAACTTCATGGACATGTAAACGTGTTTAATCCCTTGTACAATATTGTAATATTTGACATGTGAACTGGGCACAAACTCTACCAAGTAATGTATTAGTGTGGAGAGGGGCTGGACAATGTTTCAGAAATAGTATAAATATGTCTGTGTTTAGATGCCCAGCACTCTCACCCCTCACTGTGTCAGCTGGTTCACACTGCGAGGTGTTTGGAGCCAGATAGCTATCTGATTTGCTTTGACTGTACAGAAATAAAAGATACTTGTATCTTTTCAGCCCGTGATTGGTTTATTTCATTTTGTGGTACTAAGCCTTGATATTTCTTTGGTCTTTCAATGTGTTGCTAGCCTACTTGTATGTAAACGTGTGGTTTTAAATACAGATAGGTTGTTCAATTGTCTAGATGGTGTGGACGTTTTTGTGATAGTCATATGTCAAGATTGGGTTTGTAGTCCATTTCCTGATGTGTCCTTGTGTGTTTCTTGATGTTCTGTGTTGTAGTTTGACATGGTGGCTTTCTTTGGATTGACTTGGACATGTACACATGGGTTTCACATTTAGGAGTGGGGACATCAACAGTTGGAATGGACTATGGCTTTTTTCTCTGATGTCATACCTTGCATATGGACACTGTGCCTCATTACGAGATGAGCGGTAGCCATGGTGCTATTAGCACCATGGCTGCCTCCCATACCGTGTCCGGACTTGTTCAATTTGGACTTACCGGTGCATTCCGAACCTTGCGGGACCGGTAAGTCCCCATTGAGCAAACCATTCCCCATTCCCATTTGAGCCCCCATAGGGCTCAATGGGAATGGGGAGGGTGCTAATAACGGCATTGTGAATGGCAAGCCCGTTATTAGCGCCGTGGAACCTTAGCGGGACCCGTAAGGGACGTGTGGTCAGACCACACGTTCCTTACGGTTCCCTCCAAGGGTCCTCGGAATCAGGCGGTAAGGGATACCGGCACCAGTCTCCTTACTGGTGCCCGGTATCCCTTACCACCCGACTCGTAATGACCTCCATGTTTTGTCAGTGTGTTGGTATTGGTGGAGTAACATTGTCAGGGTGTGTGTAATGATGTGCAAACATGGATGTTAGGGATGATGTGTGAGATGGGTGATGATGGTATTTGGTGTCTCTCATTGTGGATGGGTACTCACTTATTCATGTGAATTTCCAAATGTTCAACATGTTTTACTTGCTTGTTGTATGTGATGACAGTTCATTCACCTCTGGTCATTTGCTACTGAGGGTTGATTTTAATGTACGTTCGGTTCCACCTTGCTGAACCAATGTTTAGATGTTCCTTTGGCACTTGCATGTCAATGGTTATGTGCCAACGCTTCATTTACTTGTAGGGGTGCTTGGCATTTTGGGGTGTTGCAGTGAGATGTGGCATCACCGTGGATGGGTGAGCTATACTCGTCACTTTTGCATTGGATTGAAGATTGCTGTGTCACTCCAAACGTACGGCCACCCACCTGTACACATCTGCAATCACCCACTACATGCTCTCATTTAAAGCATCACCTCTACCACTGGTTGATTGTTCAATCTAGTGGCACACGTCTGTATCCCTGAGTCGCACACTCTCTGACAGGTGTGCTCTAGTTCTTTGAAGTGTCCTCTATGCGCTAGATGGAATTACCAGGAAATATCTTAGACCAAATAACCAGAGAGACCCAAGGAAGATGGTAAAATACTGCTTTAATCTCAATGAAAGAAAGCAGGGAGTTGTACAGCTATTAAAATAGATGCATGCATACTGACACCTCATCTTGTTTATACAGGGTTTATATACTTTTTCATACTTCATTTATGACATCATCCTACGTGGCATTTTGCTAAGCCTACTACCAGGTAACATGTCTACATATAGAATCATATAAGTGTAAATATCTCATTGGCTGTCCCTTGTCTTTAGGACACTCCCTGCTCTAATTCTACATACGTAGTATACTGATTATAGCAGAGAATATGGCAGCAGTTTTGTAACTGCAACATTTTATACAAAAGTGCACTGCAGGACCAACCTTGGACTTTCGGCTTTTTTAGCAGCATGTGAGTAGACACGAAACCTAGGTGCTCGAGATGCATCAATTCATTTCTTGTTTTCCCAATTAGACGATTGCATGTCGTCGACCTGATCCTTAGCCAAGGCCTTCTGTTTGTAGTTTACCTTGTAGTCTGCTCACTGTTCTGGAACATTGAGGGGGTATGAGCAGACCACTATCTCCATCTGGTTTTTAATGAATAGCCCTTATTTACGACTTCTGAGTCACGGGTTAGGAGACCACCATTTTGACCATTTCAGGCTCTTATTTATTTTATTAAACAGGGTGTCATTACCCTCTAACCTTATAGAGACTTGCTCAATCCACCTCTCATAGGCTTTTGCTCTCGTGATTGTTCAAAACTTGGCACTTGTAAATGTACTTGTCACACCTAATCTTAGCAGAAATATGTCTTATGCACGTGGTCAGTTCCCTTGACACCCTTTGTGCCTTGCACCCATCTCTCGAAATAGCCTTCTTGATCCAAGGCCAAGGTACTCCTTGATGCTGCATGCGAAAACAGTCTTTTCTTCACTTAATGAAATTACTATCCTAGGCTCGGATTTTGAGGTAACAGGTTTGATTCTTAACAACCGTCCTGTCCTCAACCATCTCCATGATAAACTGGGTATCACTGAACTGGCCCTGGTTGGCTGACCTCTTTCCTCTCTGATCCATCCTCCCAGGTCCAACACGGGTCCTTCCTTTCCTCTTTCTCACTCTTTAACTGTGGTGTTCCCCAGGGGTCTAACATTTCTCCCTGACTCTTCAATCAATACATGGCACTGCTTGTCCATCGCATTGCCGCTCTCAGCTCCAACATTTAGTGCTTTGTGGATGACACTCAGCTCATTTTCAGACTTCCCTCTGCCACCTCTTCTCCTTCTCTCATCTCTGACTGTCTGTCTGCTAACCAGGAGTGGTGTGCTGCCAATGACCTCCGCCTTAATGCCAGTAAGATAGAGATTCTCCTCATTGGCACACCTGCACCCTCCTTTCCGCCCAGTCTCTGGCTGGCCTCCCTTGGCCCTCTTCCTGCTCCCACCTGTGAGGCTAAGAACCTCAGTGTCACCTTCGACTCCTCACTCTCCTTTTCTCCTCATATCTCTGATTTTCTAAGAAGTCAAACTACCAACTGCACCTCCTCAGAAGTATTCTTCTTTCCTCTCCTTCTCCCAGAAGCTCACTGTCTCTAGAGCTCTGGTTCTCTCTAGGCTGGACTACTACAACACCCTCTTTCTAAATCTGCCTGCTTCTACTCTCCACCCTCTGCAACTCATCCAGAACAGGACTGCGAAGACTTGTCCTTGGCCTCAAGCACTGGGATTGTATCTCTCCAGCCCTGAAATCTATTCATTGGCACCAAGTGGCTGCAAGGGTTACATTCAAGACCTTTTGCATTGTCCACAAGGCTTTCTGAGGCCTGGGTCCCGAATACCTTCAACTCTCCCTCCTTAAATGCCATCCAACTTGAGCTCTCTGCCCCTCTACCTCCAACCTCCAACTCCCTCAGCGTCAGTTGCTTCTCCAAGCAATGAGTTGGGGGTAGATCTCTATCCTCTGCTGGGGCCTCCCTCTGGAATAGCCTCCTGCCTCTCTGAAACTTGAGGAGAACCATTTTCAGTTCTGGAAGCATCTCAAGACCTTCCTCTTTGCTTCTGCCTTCGCGCTTCCTCTCCCCTGCTGATCTATCTGCTTCGGCACCGGGCACCTGGTTAGCCTCTGATTTTTGGGTCCAAGTCCCTGCACACCTAGCCACATACCTGCACTGCCTGCTGGCAACCCTTGCACTTGCGTCTGTATCTGCAACCCTACAGTCCCCTTACCTGCACTTATTAGACACCCCCTGTCTGCGCCCTAACCTTGCACTTGCCACCTGCTGACTGCACAACCTGTTGTTGTTTTATCGCGTGTTCAGCACTTTCCACTCCTCCCCTCCCCCTTGCACTTTCCCCCTTACCTGCACTTATGCATTCGCAATGTCACTGGGTCTAGTAAGATCATTCTTTTATCCTCCCTTGTTCCCCTCCCTTGCCTTGTCGCGCTCTGAAACACTTCTGTATTAGTGCGATACAAATACAATATCATATCATATCATATCATAACACAGGCAATCGTCCATTTTCTTCCAATGGCCGTCCTAAACGGTGTATGTATACCTCTTTTTAGCAAGCTTCTATGTATCTCTTCTACCTTGTGTTACAGAGCATTTGCAGTTATCGGTCAGCACGTTATTTCATCTTCTGATATTCACGATTACTTTGTCTTTAGGTACATGTTTCTCTTCGTGCTTGAGTAAAAATGTTCAGTGTTAAGTATTGTCATATCGTTTCATTATAGGTTCATGAATCTCCTTCATGACATCATTCTGTCATCTTCAGACTTTACTTAGAGTTCATCCATGTTACTCATAACCGCATTCTGACATCTTGGTAGTGGGCACCCCTCCTGGTAGCATCCTTCTTCTGCTTCTACGTGAGGGTATAATCTGAATGGTTGACTGAGTACATATTGTGTTTCATATACTCGACATGGTATAGGAATGTTGCATGGATTCATGCATGGTTTCCCAATTGTAGCTCTTCACCTGCTACTCCAATAGGACGGTGGTGAGAGGGCCGGGACAAGAGGATAGGTATACACCTGCTCCTCAACACAGGCTTCACAACACCCATACACAGGCCTGTTCTGCTTTGGGCACTGGCAGGGACCTTGGCACCCCTACCTGCCTGCCTACTTTTGCACAGGTGGAAATACACCCAGGCATTCTTTATATTTGGGTCCACTCTGTGATTCCTTGGATTTATGTACTCCAAGTGCATTCACTTCCAGTGATTTGAGGCCATTGCAATGGCACAAAGGCACTATGCATATGCCACATTCCATTGCATTACTATGTCACATGTACATGGGGTGGCCACAGGGTAGGTGGTGCAACAGAGTGCTGTCCTGTTGATGTGCAACTGAGCATGGTCTACCAGGGAGTAATGGAAGATGGTCCAGGCCTGGATTCAATAGCAGTGCTCCCAGTTGATCATGTTAGAGGAGGATATGTGGCAGATATACTTCATGGTGGAGGCAGGCCAGAGGAGTTGAGGTAAGTTGAAGCTCCACATTGGACTGGTATGGGGCAGACTAACATGGGGCTGCCAGAGGTTATGTTATGTTATGTTATGTTATGTTAAAGGTTCTTATATTGTGCACTGCTGCCACCTGAATGGTTTCTTGGTACACTGGTGGATCTGTAAAGCAAGGGAGAAGAGAGGGGAAATAGTAGAACTGAGTGGGAGAAAAAGAGCAAGAGAGTTGTGATGTGCTGTTGGCAGCTTCCGTCCGGTTGACACCATTCACTGAGCGTACGTATGTTTTTGGGTTGGTAGCCACCATGTGCTGTTGGGCGAGGCTCTATGTGTGGTTTGTTTCTTTGTTGTGGTTTAGTGAAGTACGTGTGGTTTGTTGTGCTGTAGTGGAATGGTTGTGTTTAGTTAAGAGTTTGAGAGGTGTTTGCAGAGGGTGCATTTTTAGTAGGGTTGGTTAGTGGAAGTACCCTTTCCTTCCCCCACTGTTCTAACTAACTGTGGTGCATATCCCTTCCCCTGTTGTACAGTCTGTTGTGCTTCAATTACCACCCCCACGGGTTTCTCCATGGGTGATGTGTCCCTTGTGCCCTGCATTCCATCCATGCAAGACATTGCTCCCTAACACAGATAAGCTAAGTGAAAGATTGGCTAAGTAACACAAATGGGCTAAATGTGAGATACTGCTCACTAACACAGATGGACTAAGTGAAAGATATGGCTCACTAATACGGATGGCCTACACCCATGAAGAAACCGCTAATTATAAGATACCTGAGCAGTGGGTGAAAAATCCCTACATTTGAGACACAGCATTAGATAGAAAATGCCTAAATTTGACACACGGTTGATGGACGGAGGTGAGTGGGGTAGAGGGAGTAGGCCGCACTGGAAGGGGGATGCCAGGGGTGATGGACAGAGGTGAGTGGCTGGCAGAGGGCTGCCAAGGGTGATGGACGGAGGTGAGTGGGGTAGTGGGAGTAGGCTGGACTGGAAGGGGGCTGCCAGGGGTGATGGACAGAGGTGAGAGGATATCCCTACAAAATCTCCCCACCAATAATATTGCCGTACATATGTGACCTCTGTGAGTGGGGGTAGTGGGGGTAGGCCAGACTGGCAGGGGGCTGCCAGGGGTGATGGGTGGGGGTGAGTGGTGGTAGTGGGAGGAGGCCAGACTGGCATGGGGGCTGCCAGGGTTAATGGATGGAGGTGAGTGGGGGTAGTGGGAGTAGGCAAGACTGCCAGAGGGGTACCTGGGGGTTGGGTCAGAGGTGAGCAGGGGCGTGGGGGTTTTCAGGACTTCAGTGGCTGCCCGGGGTTGGGGTTGTGGTGAGGGGGTGGGTTGTGGTGCCAGAACTTGAGGGGGCTGCCTGGGGGTTGGGGCAGAGGTGAGGGGGGCTTGGTGGTGTCAGTACTTGTGTGGGCTGCCTGGGGGTTGGGGCAGTGGTGAGGGGTGGTGAGTGGTGTCAGGACTTGAGGGGGCTGCCTGGGGGTTACGGCGGAGTTGAGAGGGGGTGGTGTCAGGACTTGAGGGGGATGCCTGGGGGTTGGGGCAGAGGTGAGAGGGTGGGTGAGGGGTGTCAGGACTTGAGGGAGCTGCTATGACTTAGTGGTGTATGGCTGCAGTTTAGGTGCCTTGAAACTGGGGGTGACACTTGTAGTTTCGCCAGGGTGATGCTTGAATTTAGGGATGATGGTACGTAGTGTAGTTTCCGCTTGGAGGTAGTGGTGCCGCTTGGACTCAGCGGTGATGGTTTGATGTTTTTTTTGGGGTGCTTGCTTGAGTTACAATGGATAGTACGCAGTATTGCCGGGTGCTGACTTGAGTTACGAGGGACAGTATGCAGTATCTCTGGGGTGCCGATTGAACTTAGGGGTCATGGTACGTAGTTTAGTTTCTGCTTTGAATTAGGGGTGCCGCCTGGAATTAGGGGTAACGTTCCACTGTTTGGCCAGGATGCTGCCTTGAGTTGTGGAGGGCAGCACGCAGTATAGCCAGGGAGCTGCTTGAACTTAGAGGTAATGATCCACTGTTTCACCGGGGTTCTGGCTTGAGTTATGGGGGGCAGTATGCATTATTACCAGGGTGCTGGATAGTGGTGCAAAGGCAGGCACAAAGGTTGTTTGTTGGTGCTGGTTTTTGTTTGCGTGGGGCTTGTTGTGGGCATTCCAGGCACAACTAATTATTTGCACAGTGTGTTACTTTGCACTTTAGAATCTATGAATCCCCGGACTGCGCCAAAGGTTTCACACACGCAAGGCAGGCCCAATGTTTTTTATGGCGCTTAGTTTGCAGGGACTTAGCACTTTTTCTGTGAATTAGTCCCATAGTCTGTTAAAGTCATTGGGGACACCTATTGCTCATTGCCAACCCCAAAATTCCCTAAAGGGAGGAGTGCTTAAAGAAAAATACATTCCCAACTGTTCACCATTTCTCAGACCCTGCCTTAAAGCTGAATATCTGGGTTTTTGTGCTGGGGTAGAAAAATGTCTTGCCAAAATAAAATAAAGTCTCTGATTGAAAAGCACACTCTCTAGTGAGAGTGGGAAGGTGACTCCATGTAGAAGAGATATTCTTCATGGCATGCTAGTGAAGGAAGAAGGGTTCTGTTGTGCTCAAACACTGCTATAATCTTCAAGCGTGAAGGGAGATTAAAAAGACAGAGAGTTGCATGTGTGAAATTGCTTTTGCAAAACGAAAAGTGTTGCATGTTATTTAAACTCAACTTCATGTAAAGTGTATTGATAAGTGCATGATCCGGTCATGATTCAAGGTGCTACAAGTTATTAAGACTGAAACTAATGCAAAGTGTTTTAACAGTAAATGTTATAGGGTTAAAGCGTCTGTGATCTGTGTTATCCTGAACCAACTAGTCTTTTCAATTTGTGAGAAAAAAAAAGAATTGTTAGTAAAGAAAAGCATTTGTGCCACAGAGTGAAGTGGCATGATTTGTGATTTTGTAAAAATATTAATTTTCCTATTCATTAATAAGTATACATTCTTTCTGTACACCGGCCTGGGTTACCGCTTACCTATTGCTAAAGAGTGAGGAATCTACATGGTTCTATATGAATCACAGACAGGGCTACATTGAACTTAAAAGGAATATTGGTGTGGCACTTGTGATTGAAAGGGTGACTGAACTCCCTGTATTGATTGTTTCCGAATAAATACCTCTTAACAAGACAAGCACTGAAATGATGGTCCAAACACTAGACTAGCACTGACTTGGGTGGACAATATAAAGACAAGCACTGAGATGAAGGTAGAAATTGTAGACAAGCACTGAGATGGAGGCCCACATTCTTGACAAGCACTGAGATAAAGGTACAAAGTGTAGACAAGGACTTAGATGAAGGCCCACATTCTAGACAAGCACTGAGATGAAGGTACAAACTAGCACTGTGATGGATGGAAACTACTAGTTAAGAACTGAGATGAAGAACCAAACTCTACACATGCTCAGCAGTGAAGTTGCAATTTTTAGACAACCACTGAGATGATGGTCCACTCTCTAGACAAGTACTTACATGAAGTTACAAACTCAAGACTAGCACTGTGGTGGACCGACAATATCTACACAGGCACTGAGGTGAAGGTATAAACTCTAGAAAAACACTGAGACATACGCCCAAATGTAGATATGCATGGACATGAAGGTACACCTTCTAGACAAGCGCTCCTATGAACACAATTGTAGTCTCTTCTGAATTAATGCACATATAACATACAAAACAATTTCCTAACGTTTAAACAACATTTCTCATAAATCCGAGAAAAAATAAGCATTAAAAGCATAAAGAACACGTTATAGCATTTATATGGAGAAAAGTAGCATCGGTAAATATAAAAGGTTGGACATTATTTATGAAAGCTGGAATATCCTAATGTACATGTACTATCCTTTGCAATTATGAATTGCTACTTGTGCATGCAGCATTTTTTTCACATATTACATTTTTTGGTTGTTTTGATAACTGCACAAGCAATTGTCCTGATAAAGGACATCGGCGCAAGATTACTAATGGAAGACATATCTTTCTTTTTAATAAACCAAACTGGTTCCGTCAGAGAATAATAAAGTGTTAGCCTGTCTAATAAAGCCGTAATAAGAAATAATGTCTTTTGTGTTCAACCAACATTATCCACACTGCAGATTAAAAAGTACTGCTCCTGCTGTCCATTTATAAGGTAGACGGAGAAGTGTGAGCGGGGAATGAAGCTGGGGCGTGCAGGGGGGGGGGCGCTTCTCACTGTGTAAGCACACACATTGAAAGGAACAGCGGGGGCCAGAATTGTTCTTTTAAAGAAGGGCACAAGGCAACACATAAAGGTGCATTGTTTGAAATGGAATGCAAAACAAATAGGCGCACTTTAAATAGAAAAAGGGAGCTGTGCCTCAAATGTACTAATTTTCACTCCTGATGTGTAGAGATTGGTTGCTGTGGTTTGAAATAAACATCCCTAAAAGAGGTAAGTCGACTGCAGGAATAGGTTGCGATTGAAGACAACACGTTACTTATATAATCACATTATATGTAGATGTGCCAGGTAGAGAGAGAAGGAGAGCGAGAGAGGGAGAGGGGGGAGAGAGAAAGAGCAGGAGGAAGAAGGTGATTTGTGCTCTATCCCTTCTCCCCACCTCTAAGCACTGTAATAAACTTATTAGGATGTAATAAAGATTGTAGTGTGGGATACATCCTGCTTCTAAGAGCTTTATTAACAGGATAGTTGATATTATTATCACCTTACACGTTGGCAGCAAATGTGTCGCTTTTAGAAAGATATCAAGGGCTGTGCCAGCCTTGCTGCGGTTTGAACCTGCAATTGCAAATCACACAAACATCTAGGAAGAGAGGACTTGGCACAAGACAAACTACCGAGGTAAGTTATAGGGTAGGTTTGAGTGATGTCCAATTGCTCTGGGACCTGAATGTTGGGTTTTACGAGGCAGCTGTGTGGCTTGTGGTCGTTGGTGAAGCCTAACCATAGAACATGTGAAATGTCTGTTAATGGACAAAGTCCTAACCTACTATATTGAGAGTAAACCACAATTTGCATACACAAGAGCCCCTACACTGAGAAATAAATTGTGTCCATCATTTCTAGAGACAAGTACAGCAGTGACGGGGCAGATTGGCTAAAGGCCAAAGGATTCCGCAGATGTGGAGAGTGTAGCATGTGTAAATATGCACATAAAGAGTGCATAAGTTTTGAATACAAAGAACATTCAGAAATTGAAATACAAGACTTTGGGCCTCATTACACGGATGTCGGTGAACCATGGCGCTATTAGCTATTAGCGCCATGGTTCATGCCGGTAAAATACCGGCACCGCCTTGGTGGAAAGGGGAATTACCGCCCTATTCCAAGGTTGGCAGGGCGGTAATTCCCCCTTCCACCATTGCCCTTCCCCATTCCCATTTTTGCCCCATAGGGCTCTATGGGAATGGGGAAGGCGCTAATTACTGTACCACAAATTGCGGTACCGTAATTAGCTCCTTGGTCCCTTTGCGGGTTGGTTTTTAACGCCTGAAAAAGCAAGCGTTAAATTCCCCAACCCGCAAAGGGACCTCGTAGTAAGGCGGCAAGGATTTACCGGTACCGGTAAAATACCGGTACCGGTAAACCCTTACCGCCATCCGTGTAATGAGGCCATTTATCAATTGCAAAACTACACATGTAGGTTGTGTGATTATTTGCATTTGCAACAAACTGTGCAGAGGGAGTGCAATCCGACATCTCCGCATTCATATAAGAGAACATCTCTCGAACCTTGGCAGTCAAGATCCAAAATGGCAACTGGCATTACAATGGCAGGAATGCCACCGACTGAACCACAAAAAGGATTTTAAATGAATTGGCCTGATGAAAGCTAAATGCAATAAACATGGAGAAGACCTCACACTTAAACTACGCTAAATGGAATACAAATGTATTTGTTTGCTAAGATCCACAACTGACGGTCTCAATAAGGACCGTGAAATGAATGTTTTCTTATGAGCCCAATTGTGAACAATTTGAATCAATAATTGACAAAACGCATGTATTACATTGGTCTCAGGTCTGCTTTGTAAC
Organism: Ambystoma mexicanum; assembly: GCF_040938575.1. Taxonomy (NCBI): domain Eukaryota; kingdom Metazoa; phylum Chordata; class Amphibia; order Caudata; family Ambystomatidae; genus Ambystoma; species Ambystoma mexicanum. Next base: position 713,552,922 of record NC_090932.1, read on the forward strand.
ATGATGATAATATATTTGGTCAGTATAGCATACTCCTATACTATAGTGGACCTTCTTTTGTGATGCGCAGACTTCATGTTAGAACAATTGCTAATGGATCTCACCAAAATGGAATATGGAGGCAATGCTCATATTTTATAAAGACAGACTCACCAATTGTGCACATGTATTATGCAACAGCTAGAGAAACTAAGAAGCTAATGCTGATCACCAAAATGATTGGCTAATGTGAACCAAATGTGTCATAATTGTTAACATGTGAAGCTAAAATGTTTGACAACATATCATGTGCTCTAGATTAACCAAGTAATCCTTTATGGAATCAGTAAGATTCCTGTACCCACAAACATTTACTTTAGGCAAATAAATTGGAACAATGGGGCAGTGGTATTAAAAGGGACACATACCATATATAAATATGATTACTCGGAACTACTAAGATTGGTTGGTAAATGCTTGCAAGAGATTAAGATTTTCGGTTTAACAAAATTACCCTCTGTGCAATGGGTGTATTGTGCACCCACAATATATACTAGACTTTAGGCAAACATGCACGCTAACTCTTAAATCCACTAAACTACACTTCCCAATGCACAAAGCAATGGGAAGCAAGTGACGCCGCACCCACATCATCACGTTCTATATTGAAAACAAAGATGGCGTCCACAATGCGAAAAGCATGCAGACCAACTTGGTGATTCCAGACAGGACACCATATGGGCTGAAGTAAGTACACAATTTGGAAGGACTATGGTATTGGTATTTGGACCCTATGTGACAGTCCAAGCAGGATCAAGTCCAATATATAATTTCATCTAATGAGCGTTATTTACACTACAGGAGCCACAGATAATTTGGGTCTAGGAATTTGAAGAATTTGGGGCGATTGACCATTATTGAAACAAACAATTTGGGAGGAATATGTCATCCACCAATTATACAGTATGCCCTTTATATACAATTTATTCACTAGTTTGAACAATGGATTGCAATTCTGTTATGCACAGGACTAATGGAATATGAATTTACCATTACAGATCGCGTTGATTGTTGAGTCTAGGTGAGCAACCACAGCAGGGTATTAACTCAAATATATTTACTTTAAAAACATTTTTTTTAAAAGGGTGGCAAGCTACTACTCACTAATGCATGCTCCCTGTCACTCGACCATGGTGACCATTGAATCACTATAATCCAACAATTGTGTGTCCACAATCACCCTGCCCACAGCAGCTTAAAAATAATCAAGACACTGGAGGTCATTCCGAGGTTGGAGGTAAGTAACTGTCCTTACCGTCATGGTGCAAATAGTGTGTCCGTGTAGTCACAAGCCCACTAATAGAGGGCTATTACGACTTCGCGGGCACAAGCTTTGCGCCATGCCAGTAAGGGCATTACCACCATGCCGTAAAAGGCCCCAAAAAGGCCCTTAGCGGCATCATGTATAGCGCAGATTGCACTACCGGCATGAACCAATGCAGCTTTAGTGGTCACCGCCATTAGCGGTGACCGCTAATAATGGTCACCGTAAATAAGCGGAACCGGAAGTAGCGTCATCACACAGGAATGGGGAGGTGCACGGCGGCCATCTTTAAAAACACAATCCATTGCCATCCTCAGCAGCCAAGACCTGTATGATACTGCTGTTTGCGAAATATCATACTCTACCATACAACAATGCCAAAGGCTGTCAAGAAGGCCGCCTCCCGCCAGCGCAAGGAGTGCTTCAGTGAAGATGAGCTAGCCATGCTAGCTGAGACCCTGCAGGAACATGCTGACATCGTGTTTGCCCAGAGCATGAAGAGGGAGGCCATTATCCGCAAGAAAGAGATCTGGGCATTTGTGTCGCAGAAAGTAAGCTCAGTCGGGAACACCCCACGCACTATAAAAGACTGCAGGAAGCGGTGGGACGACTTGCAGCTGTGAGTACGCAACATACTCTCTGCCAACAGGAGCCAGGCATTGGCAACTGGCGGAGCAGCTAGCTCCCCCATAAAGCTGGCCCGATTGGAGGACATCTGTGCTAGCCTGATTGGCATGGAGGGCATAGAAGGTGTCGGACACATGAAGTGTGGCGCCACAACATCGGCGGATGGAGGTGAGTGTCCTAATAAAAAACTGTAATGCAGAGTCTGATGAAAGTCCACCAATATGTCTGTCCAAAGAGGCAAGCCATGGCCCAACACACACACATTCCCAGCAAATTTGTCAGACACAAGCAGTTGCCTGCAGCAAGGCAATGCCGTACATGACACATACCACACAAAGATGCAAATGGCATAAGTCACACTGCAAGCAGGCCCCAACATATATGCATGTCACATACCATACACCTGCCCCAACATGAGTGACCCCGACGTATGCCTGCATCACCCACCCATGTAGCAAGCAACGTGATCATCCAAACTCAAATGCCTATTACCCTCGATTGTGTAGATGATCAATTGTACAAATGTATGCATGATGCCCATCAAACCATCACTCATGCCGTCCCTCTCTTCGACCCCCACAGGCTCAGACCATGACAGCGATGTGCAGGACCCACCCCCACAGTAAACCACACCCCGGAAGAGGGCCCCGGATGAGGCCAACAGGCCTTCCACCTCAAAAGGCCAACCCAAGGCCCACCGTGCACCACCAATCAAACCACCGGTGCCAGGGCACCGGTGCTGCCAAGGGCCATTGAGAGTGAAGCGCCAACACCTGTCGCACTGCCACACGAGACAGCTGAGGCTCCACACTCGGCAGAGTCCAGTTCGGTTGGGGAGGTGGCAGCAACAGCACCCCTGGCTGAGGAGAAGGAACAGGAAGAGGTGTGGGTGCCTGTGGAGGATGAATCCTCGGAACATCCCTGCACACCAAGTCCTGCACATCCCCCCAGATCACATCTCTGGAGTCAGACCACGCAACCACCCCTGAGCAGTCTCGGGGGGGATTTTTCCCAAGGGCTCATGAGCCCCATAGTGGCGCCAATCCAGGTCCACCATGACACACAAGCACCCTCCACCTCCACAGCTGTACCAGCAGGGCCGCAGCGCCATGAGGAGCTGACTGCCCTTGTGCATCAGTTCAAGGAAGACAATGCCCAGGCAAGGCAGGAGTGGCGGGAAAACACTGTATCTCTGGGCAAGACAATTACTGACAACACCACCTCCCTGGGCAAGTTTATTGCAAACTGTGCGAGGAGGTATCCGCCCTGTGGCAGGTCCTCAGCCGCATTGCTGATGCCATGGAGGCAGAACGTCCGGCATCCCCGTTTGAGCAGGCGGCCACACCATCCTCATCAAGCTCAACCCAGACCAGCCCACTCCGCAGGTCATTGCGCACCCTGCGCCAGCCGGACATGCCGCCACCATGTCCAGGGAGTGCAAAAAAGTAGACTGGCCAGCCTGATGAAGGCATTAGACACTTGTTGGGACATGTGTGGGGGAGTTGCGGGGGGAGGGGGATGGCAGTGAGGGTGTGTGGGGGAGTTGCAGGGGGAGGGGATGGAGGTGAGGGTGGTGGTGGGTTAGTGCACTTTAGTTATTATTGTAAAATTCAATGCACCCGTTTTGTTAAAAGAAATACGGTATCATGTAATATTATCCCCATATATATGGTCACCGTAAATAATATTGCCAGGAAAAGGTTGCGGCGATATTATATGGGTGACCATATTTATGGGTACAGGGGCAAAAAAAAAAACATTTAAAAAAAAAAAGAAAAAAAAAAGTTTGGAGGTTGCGGGGGTGTCCCCCGCATGTTCCATGCAATAATGTTGCCACAAAAAACGGCAATTTTTCGGCGATATTTTTGCATGGCGACATTATTGTGGTGACATTATTACATGGAACCAGAAATACTTGAGTGGACATTCATCATTGCGCATGTGTCATTTATTCATATACAGTGCATAGTGTACATGTACCCCCACACCCAGTGCCCTCTGTCCAACTATCATGTCACCCTCTGCAGCCATGTGTGTCAGAAATATTGTGCAATCACTGACTGTCGCACAGCACGTCCCTCCTGTGCATCAGCACCGCGATGATGTCCAGCCACATCTTCTTCATCCCCTTCATCATCACCAGGTGGTAGCAGTTCAATATCATGGGGCAGGGGCACGTTCCGGCAGATACACATATTCTGCAGCATGACACATGCCATGATGATCAAATGCCATGATGGCTCCTCACCGCTGTCCGAAACCATGGTTTTCGGACAGGGATGAGGAGCCACGGCTTCAAGCGATAGCCACTGTCACCTGCATGGGAGGCAACAAAAGTACATGTCAGTCGAATCTTGATGGGCAGCTGTACTAGTCAGATATGCCTGCAGATTATAGTTGGTCACATGCACATGTCCCTGGTTGTATGCACGCCATTTTCAGGCCCTCAATGTGTCCTGTGCCATGGACTAATGGTGTGGGTTGCATCTTCAAGATGATACATGGTGTGCACTGCCGTCTTGTTGCACATGCATCGTGTACGCATACAGCTGTGTTCGTGTCAAATTTGTGATGTGTTGTGGTCTGTGATATTTACTTATAGGGAGTGTTGGCAGTAGTCTGTGCAATATTAGGCATTCAGCGCTGATTTTTGACAAGGTGACATGCAGCATTTCCGTGGGTGTGGCGGCCCTGTGACAGACAGTGGATTCCCTTGTTGATTCATTTCAATGCACTCCCAGGGATGCTTGTCCTGTGTGGTGATTTACTGGAGACAGCAACATAGTGCATATGCACTGCATGTTGCTGGATGGTGTTACAGAGGTTGAAGTCTGCTGATGAGTGGTGCACGTGTTGTGGGATGTGGGGTGCTTTACTGATAGTCATGTAGTGATAGGTGTCAACCTTACTTCATTCCTATGGGATTTGGGTGTCAGGTACCGTTTGTGATGCTTTGGGGCACAGTGTTCGGTGATGTGCACATCATGCAGTCACATCAACATTGACAGCATGATGGTGTGTGCATCTCTCCCCCCATTTCAATGCCATGTGCCAGTCATGCAACTTACCAAGCAGCCAGGCACGTCGTCCAGCATTTCGCACCATGAAGCGTGGTAGCGTGGAGTTCCGCAGGACCATAGTCATTGTTGATCCAGGATATCGGGCACAACAATGTGTGATGATCTTACTGGCGTCACATACCATCTGCACATTGATGGAGTGGTATTGCTTGCGGTTGCGGTACACCACCTACATGGCATGCGGGACCACCAACTCCACATGGGTGCAATTGAGGGCACGTACACAATTTGGCATGCCTGCCAGTGCATGGAAGCCACTTTTGTATCAGAAATCTACTGGGGAGTCCGTGGTAGAGATATGTAGTCCCTTGTGTGCTTGAGCAGGGCATCCAACGCTTGGTTCAGAATGAGAGAAAATAAGGGTTGTGATCAATGTTCCCTCTAATTATTTTTCTCCATTTGCAGAACTGGTTGGCTGTTGTGCGCACGTTATTTTCCATGTGCGCAACTGACTAATGAGGTAGCCAATTTGTGAGCATGTGTATTTAGTGAACTACCATCGCAGAAGAGTTTGAAAAGGAATTTCCTCTTCCCAGCCACTGCAATTCTTGACAAATCTTACAACACTTTTTCCAAAGACATTGGCTAAAATAAAATATGGCATATGTGATTATACAGAAAAATCATCAACCAGTCCAAGATTTCAACATCTGCCACAGTATCTTGCAAACCTTTTATGCCACTGGTAAATCACACATGAGTACTACAAAACACAAATAACTCTTGTCATAACTGATGTGGCTGTCAAGAAATTCAGACAGAATACAAAATTTGCCGATGGATGAATGGCAATTAAAAGAAGTGTGTCAAAAACATGCTGATAGGAGTTCAAGTGCCACTTTAATGAAGTAATTCAAGGGCCAGGAGAACATGCTTCTAATAATGTGTGGAAGGATGATAATTACATCAGAATGACTGCACCTCAGAATATGATGATCATAAATTCCTGCGCCTCTGCATACTATCCACATTACGTTCTTCTGTGGGTAGTTAGAACACCAGCCTATGGCTAAGAGACATATGCACCATCAATTGTTACTCCCTAATAGATGAAAATGTGCCTAGCAAAGACGAGAAACAATTAACATATCGTTGTTTCAACCCACAAAGCTCCACTGATATTTTTTTCGAATTAGTGACCAGTAAAGCACTGGCATAGGAAGGAACACTAATATTAATGCCCAAGCTCAAGAGGAATTTTAAGGGGAAGAACATCTTTTAATAAACAGAAAGTATCCCTATTGGCAAAGCTAATTACTTTTCTACTCTCTGAAAAATCATTTGACTCCAAGTAGGGAGCAAAATCTGATTAGAGCCCTGACATGGGAAGTGAAATGACAGGGAACATAATAAAGTCCATAGTTTTGCCCACCCGTCTGCACCACAGCCTAGACAAACTTAAACAAAAGCCTTACTGAGGTTTATTATGGAGCCCTGCTGAAGAATATATATGCCTTTTAAGTTAATAACATCAATTCATCAGAGATACAACTGATTGAGTGCCTTCTTCAGTAACTATGGATCCCTCTTCTGTAATTCTTTGTTATCAGTTAAATAAGATGGAGGGGGATGCTAGAGATGATACAACACATGGTTATATTGTAAAGCCCTCAGCAGCTGGACATAGAAAGAAAAATAAGGTGCTGTTGTCTAGACGGGTACTAGACTTTCCTATCCTTTAGCAAACAAGCAACATGTTTCCTTCAGTGTGCTGCTGAAATATATGACTAGGTTTTTAAAAGTGCTGCTTTGTTCATCATCTCCAAGGAGTGATGACCTGTGCTCTTCCACCCAAACCCTTGCCCAGCCCCTGTGCTAGCCTCCAATACTAGTTGAAAGAGCAATGCAAAAAGTGAGGGATTGTAGTAGTGAACACTCACTGGGATAGTTGCAGACCCACAATACTTTGTAAGCAAGGCATATTGAATGCCTCAACATATGGTGTGCATTTTAAGAATGTCAGGACTCTGCATGTACACAATTATTTTGCAGTGCATACAAGATTGTTTGCAGCATACCCCACCCTTATATCATTGTGTAGGATTATGCAGTGGTCAATGAAACCATTTTTATATTGCAGCGAGTTGTCGTATAATGTGTGAGGGTCTATAACCAAAAGAACTCTGAACACGATGCAGATTGCCTGAAAAGCATTCTCCTGTCTGAATATCCGGTGTTGTGATACTATGGACAAGTAATCCCAGGCATAGCCCATACCCATTATCCATTGTAGGCAAAGAAAATGATATTGCAATGTTGCTCTCCTCTTATAGGGTAGTGTTAGTGATGCTAAAGTAGGACACGCTGAGCATAACATTTGTCTTCTAAAAATCCTGAGAGGGAAAATTAATATTTGATTTTAATATTGTGTTAACTTGCAAGGGGGCCGCTTCAAAGCACTTGCATGACATATGTACAAAGAAGAGGAAGTATGGGATAATGTTACACATCCAAGTAGCCTGCTTACTTACAGTCATTATCTGATATTTGAGCTACAAGTTCGATTGTATAGTGTGGGTGACGCTTTTGGTAAAATACAATGAGTAACATAAAGGCTGGGAGGGGAACGTTATTCATATTACAACAAACATAAAGCATGTGGATGTAGGTACACGTCTGCTAACCTTTCACAGAGCCAAGAGAGGAAGAGTCAGGGTTGTTTGGTAGTATCATAATGTGTTCTGGGGCAGAAGTTAGAGTCATAAGGTAAAAGTGTGGTAGAGTCAAGTTTAGGAGTCATGGGTGGTGAGGGAACGTTATTAGTTAATGGGTGCAGGAATATCTTGGTTAGATCCTACTGTTCATAGAGCCAGTTTTTCTTATTAGTTTTTAACCTCTTGTGTGTGTATTTTGCGGTTAGAGATTTTAGGTCCTTACGGTCACCCTTGCATAATTGTGTAATGCAAATGAGCAGAATATCAAGACTAGTTCCTTATTTGAAGAGAAAGAATATTTCAGGTAATTACTGTGGCTTGTGCCTTATTAAATCTTTTTGAATAGGTGAGAATTGTCTGTGTGTGCTGCTAAAAATCTTCTGAGCGCACCAAGAAGGAAGCTGGGCAAGCGCACATGCGCACAGCTTAGAGGGAACATTGGTTGTGATATGCCATGCATGTGCCCCACTGTGTGCTGGTAGGTGCCTGTGGCAAGGAAGTGGAGCACAGACACTACCTTCAGTAGAGGGGGGCTGGCGGTGCATATTTCAATGAGGCTGACAATGTCATTGTGTATCATGTCCACGATTGTGGTGATGGTGTCCTGGCCCAGACGGTACAGGGTGTGGATCTGATCAGGGGTTAGGTTGAAAGGACTGGCTCTGATGCAACGGATTGGGGGTTGCCTGTGTGGTAACGCTGGCTGCACTGGTGGGGCATGCTGGGCCTGTCTCACCCTCCTTCTCCTCCTGCGTCTCCTCTGTGGTTCCGGCTGTTGTTGTTGTTGTTGTTGCTGGTGTGGCAATGCAAGCATGTCCTCCAGCTGCAGTATTGCTACAACTATTGGAATCATCTTGGTGTGGGAGGGGGTATGGTGTGTGGGTGTGATTCCTTTGTACTGGGCCAGACTCCATTGCCTCCACCTGTGCTGATTGTGTGCACCTGTGGCAGTTGGGAACACTGCACATGGCATTTTACGGTTGGTTCGCGATGCCGGAGGTATCGTCTATTAGCGCCTTCATGATGCCGGTATTTGCTTGGCCGCCTACCTTGTGATTTCCTCGGATTTACGACATTCCGGTATAGTCGGTATGATGGGCTGCGTGCCCGCGCCCATGCCGCTATTAGAGGTACCATTAATTACGGTACCGCTAATAGCAGTGTACCAGGTCTGAATAGGCCGGAGGCGTATGCGATACCGGTAATCCTTTACCGGCATCGTTTTTCCATTAAATCCAACCTCGGAATGACCCCCACTAACAATGCATACTCTGACCACATCTCTTTGTGTTAAAAACATGTAACAATCACGCAACACTTTGTGGAATGTAAAATGTTACATGGATAGGATATTGCATGAGAGGTCACACATCAATATAGAACAATAGTATGGTTTGTTTTAAATGTGCATGACAACTATTATAACAACTAATGTGTTCATATATCTACTATTTCCTTTACAACCCTCCCACCCCCAATCCCATCAATGGTATGTACTTCTATTTATTTTTTATTTACATTGGCGTGATAACCAATACCATGCATTTACAACAATATTATTTTATGGTTTCTTTAAAACCTATGTACGACAATGACACAAATTGATCCATTTATTTACCGGTGAACAGCCTTGAAAAAGACAATTCTGTCGAAACACGTGTTGGCTCTTCAATTGGGAATAAACCTATGGACGAAGAATACTATGATTTGTGTTATAAATAGATTTGGAAATACTATTATGTATTATAACTGAAACTTACAAATAATTTTTGGGCATAGCATGAAGAGCTGTCGGCACACATAGATACCTAGGTACGTTTTCAGTTATTATGGTAATGGACATGTTTTACAAAGCACTTTTCAATGCGATGGTGAAATTATAAAAGGCTTTTGTAAATCAGGTCCAGTAACACTTAACTTCACACAAAAAAACACGTTTTATTTGATAGCTGTCTAAAATTCGTGTCAGGATAAGACACGTTCCTTTTGTCTAGTTATTTGAACAGAAATATGTATGGCATGAACTTATTGTGGTTTTCGAAAGAATTATTTGACCTCAGCCAGTGCAGCAAGTTGATAAAGGGAAAGGGGAAGATGGCCGAGGCGGATGTTGGTGTGGGGGGGGATTAATGAGGGGTAGTGGATGTGTTCATGCTTGCTTTTTGTTTAATAAAGTCATGTTCTGCATTAACACATTATCTTCTATTTGATTTCCCTGAAAAAGGTCGTTTTTGTTCTGTGATCACTGAGCTTTTCCGACATGAGGTGTGACCGTATACCAGAAATTCGGAAAGGCGTAATGTCCTCTCTTTGTAGAGTACGCATGTGTGGCAATGATGTAAATAGAGCGCGCCTCCCTTCATAAGGCGTCCGAGCATATGGTGCACAAGTCCACATCAAAGGTTGGCCTGTTGTCTTTAGAAAGCTTCAAAGGAAACAGCTTCTGTGGGCCTACGTTTTATGGCAGGTGCATGCGGAGAGGCCTGGCCAGCTCAGGGTGGTCAACAGAAGACTCCACCGAAGCAAGGCTGTGCCCTGGACCCTTTTATCTGTCAGGGATCATAGGCCAGAAGAATTTTAACAGAGATTGGAAGACTGGACATCAAGCCTCTCTGCTTTCAGCAGCTCTCAGCATGGACGCTCGGACACCAGTGGGCACATCTGGGTAGCAGAGGAGGGTCCGAGAGCCAGCGCCTTCGTCCACAGGGCAGCAAGGCCACAAGCGTGGCCATCCCCCGCGTTAACACCTTTGAAGAGAGGAGCACAATCATGATGCACGCATTATTAAATGAAAGGATTTTTCCGGTTCCGCTCCCAGCTGTAAAAAAAAAAACAGGCTTTCACCGTTCCAACATCTTGAGTGACACACTGGCATTCTCTGTTTGGACAGCCCCAGAAAATAGCTGGCCCTTTGAAACGCGCCACCGTCAGTGCATGTTTGTGTAGCTGCCCAACACATGCTCCAACACGCCTCAGAGCCGTTAGATAGCACAATGCCATGCACCTGGTTTTTAATTAAACTAACAGGTTATGGCGTTTGCTCTTGAATTTCTTGAAACACATATTTCATCCTCATTCCTTTTTTCCTCTCCAAGCTACACAACCCTATTTCGGTTTATAAAATGCACGCTATTTTACAACGCCAACCCTTGATAAAGTTTGGCATTTTGTGTTTTCACTTTTGTAAGGCAGGACGGAATTGGCCCAGAACCACAGGAAGAGAAAACTCTGCACTGAACCGGTAGCTCCGGCAGCACTTATTTTTAGTTAATGAAAGAATGCTTTGAGGCCCAGAAGTTGAAACCGTTTGATGCCGGATTAATCAGTCACGTGCATGTCATTAAGTGGCCCGAGCTTTTTTTTTTTTATTGTAAAAACAGGCTGTGTTTACAAATTAATCTGATGAACATGTTGCCTGCTGCAGCTCAGCCCATCTCTCTGCCGCTTCCTCCTCCAGCTGCACATGACACCACCTTAATATCGCCGGCAGATGATTAAAAGAACATTACCTGGGCCCTGAGAGTCGCTGAATGAGCCATGCTAAATTGGTTGTTTTCTGTTTTGTGATTAATTGAACTTCTAAACCATATTTTAGTGCGCTTTGTTTTTCTGTCCCCAGTCATGCCATATTATTAAAGAGAAAGTCTGCATATCTCTCCTGGAGTCCAATTAAGGATTTGCATCATGGCTAGATTTTTCACTTTAATTACTGTATATAAAGTAGGTTTTGACTTATTTCCTTATTTATCAAACTATGCAGAAGAAGCGGAATTCATCAAACAAACAGATCTCTCCGCAGCTGTAATTGCAGCCTGCATTCGGCATGCGGGAAGAAAATATGAGAGTCCAAATTTCATTATGTTGCACGTAATAAACAGCTGAATAATTAAACCACGTGCGGATCCCACGCCTGGCGACGGTGAGAATGGAAAAAGGCCCGTTCGTCGGATCCCAAAAATATTGTTCATGCCACATTTTATTTTAAATATTGGACAATCAGCAGTTAGCGGATAGAAAACCCTGCAGCCGGTTCTCAGGTGACAAATACAATGCGCCGTAATGCGAATTGGGAACGACTCCTTCATTAATTACGAGCCACCGTCTGCCCTTCATTTGCATCTATCCATTGAGTTGAAATGTTAAAAAAAAAAAAATCCGATTGCGGCAATTGAACGGTAATAGAATTCACTTCCTATCATCATACATTTTGATAGAACCCGGCTCGTTAATTGCTTGATGAAAAGTTGCATTACGAATGCGTCATTTCCCTAATATTAATCACCATTGAAAGTGGCTCCTATTTGAAAATCTAGCCAAGTGTTTTTTGCATCCCGTTGTCTTGGGCTGCAACGTTATTTCTACTCTAAAATGCCCTCTCGGTGTTAAGTAATCAGTTATGGTAATTAACACCGTGTTAGTTTCAGAATGAATTCACAAAATGGCGTGTGTGCTGAGGCCCCAGCTGAATTCCATTTCTGGTCAGTTACACATTGGAATATAAAAGGGGTCACAGCTGTGAACTGCACCTCTGGAAAATACATATAATAATAACAAAACAAGGGTATACAAAATGTTACACCCTTGTTGTTCAAGGGATGTCTGGTTTAACACAGCCAGCATTGCCAAAACTGTGCACCGGTAAAGTGTACTGGGGCAAACATGTATTGCTGCAGTACACATTTAAACTAGGGCAACATTTGCCATTCCGTGGTGGAAAGTCAGCAGGCTCAGAACTGCACACGTTATGTAACAAGGGTCTAAGGGCCTGATTCACTCAGCGTTTTTCGATGTGATTTTCCAATGGCTAATCCCCCACACTAACGTGAGATGGGGGTTTAGATTCTATTAAAGACAAGGAGGCGATTACTTAAGCAATAGAACCCGAACGGCGGGGGCATTACCGACTCAGGTAATGCCCCGGGGCCCATAGGTAAGGACCTGAGCGAAGCGAGGGCCTTACCGAAGGCCCCGGGGCATTACCAGAGTCGGCAATGCCCCCGCCGCTCGGGTTCTATTGCTATTAGTATCCTGGCCCGCAAAATTTGCGTGACCGGGGTACTAAAAGCAATTTTTTTCTGTCCCAAAACGCTGCAGCGTTTCAACGCTGCGGCGTTTTGGGACAGAAAAAAAAACGACCAAGAAAATGGCCTCCGCCATGGAAAGGGAAAACGGAGTCCGTTTTCCATTTCCATGGCGGCCATCGGGAGCGGATGCGCTGGGAACACAAGTGTTACCAGCGCATCCGCTCCCGAAAAAAGGATCAAAAAAAGGTAAGTGGGGTTGGGAGGGCGGGAGTGAGACGGGGGAAGAGGGGAAAAATAAAAAAATAAAAAAGTATCTGCGTCCCCGGCGGGGGACGAGGGAAGCCCCCAGCCGTGTGGAGGTGCAGAGCAGGGATGGCCCCGCTCCGAGTCTTCACTCGGCTGGAGGCTTCCCTTGTCCCCTGCCGGAGACGCAGGATCAAGAAGGTAAATTGGGGGGGCCGGTGGGAGGGTGGGGAGGGAAGGGAAGGGAAACATTAAAACAAAAAAAAACTTACCCGAGTCCCCGGCGGGGGGCGAAGCGAGCCTCTCAGCCGCGGGGAGGCTCGGAGCGGGGATGGCCCCGCTGCGAGCCTCCTCATTGGCTGAGGGGCTGCCATGCCCCCCCGCCGGGGACAAAGGCCGTGGAATCCCGACGGAGGGATTCCCGGCCGGTTAGGGATCTGGCGAGAGCCAATCAGAATGCTTGTTGCATTCTGATTGTCTCTCGCCGGGGTACTAATATGCATTACAATCTTTACTCTGAAACCACAGCAGCAAAGAAAAAACTTTTACAAACAAAAAAGTTGTAAAGAACAGAACTAAATAGAGTTCAATGTCAATGTAAGGGAGCTCCCCCAATCCATCATGGAGGACAGGTCATGCCCTGCAGGAGACGAATGAGCAGGCACCCTTCCTTATATAAGTCCATTACTCTAAACCCAACTCCTCTTTCTGTAGCTGTCTTGAACCAGATGTCCACTGCACAGATCCGATGATAAACGATGAAGGCCAATCCAGCGAAGCTCTCGTACCACGCACTCCACAACATGTAACTGTGAGCCATACTCCTGATCAGAATCTGAACTTGGAGCTGTAAGAACAACACGCAAGAAGGGTAGGTGGATGGGAAGAACAACAAACCAAAGAATGTTCTCTCTTGAAACACCTGTGTACATGCGTGTCATAACTGTCATATCGTATCATATCATATCATATCAAGAGTGGGTGGGATAATAATCGCCTCCTTGTCTTTAATAGAATCTAAACCCCCATCTCACGTTAGTGTGGGGGATTAGCCATTCTATGACAAGACAGGAAGCTCATATTATGCAAGTTCGAAGCCCTTGCATCTCATTAGTACAACATGATCAATACAATAGAGACAATATAATAAAATAATAGGAGAAGAAAATGTTTTAAATGCTTTCATTAGATCAATCAGCTGACCACAAGAGAATTGCCCAAGACTAGGCTGCCTGAATAACTGTAATATGAGGCATAGCCAAATCCACTGCAAGAAAAACAACTGGAAGATGTGCCAATTCCAGCGTTCCTTACAGGCCACCAAAACCAACTGGTTAAAAAGAGGGGGGAAACACTGAAGAAAATGTTCCTATACTAATAGGTTAGGAAAAAACCCCATCGGAATAATAAACTCCTCCGTTGTCCAATCAAACATTTAACACTTAAATTCATACCATCTTTGGGAACCTAGATAGCAAACCAAAGAAGAGAAGCACTTAGCTCTCCTGGAGATAAAGAAAAATACCCCTTAGGGGTGAAAGCTTTGTAGGTTCCATCCCATTGTTAAAGGAAGATATCACATTAGAAACAGGGCATGTCACATAACTACACCGGGGAACAAGTGGGAAAGACAAATCTTCATAAAAGGTGAAATGGGAGTAAAAAAGTCGTATTTTAATCTGTAATAGGACGACCTATCCTGAGCGGAGCTGAAAAGCAATAGAATTAACACACAAATGTCTTCAGACCTATGTGAATACTAAGGAAGGTATGTCTTCTGGAGGCAGAAGCAGAATGGAAGAGAGGGGCCCCACCTGAAAAGCTAAACCTGCCAATCCGCCAAAACAGAGACCTTAAGACCTCCCGAGCTCTTGAAGAAGGACTCTGCTACCATGACAAAAGACAGATATTTACAAAAACCTGACCCTAAGAGACCAAACCTGGTAAGGAGAAAATAGTGGATCATAAACTAACCGAAGGAGGACCCCTAAATTCCAAAGTCTTAGCAAAGACTCTAAACTGCAAAGAACTGATCACTAACAGTTAAAATGAAGTTGCTCAACAGAAGAGGACTAGCCTCTATCTTAGCCAATTTGAAGAACCTTGAAGCTCTCAGCATCCTGTGCTGGCACCTTATTGCAAAAACTAATCTCCTGTGAACAACCCAAAAGGTCTACCTGCCATTCAGGAGACTAGGAAAATCAAGTCATTAACTAAATATATAACCCAGCCCTCTGGGAATCACACTGACAGACACCTTCTGATAGTTAATGTAGAGACGATGGAACGCATTGTGATAAGAGGGTCGTAATAACTTGGATGGGAGATTAGTACCACTCCCAGACCCTTCTATCCCACCAAGGGATATTGAGCATTCCTAAAGGAGGAGCAGAACCCTCCCCCACTTATCTAAGGAAAACCTTGCAACCCCGAAGAAGGCTACCCTGTGGACCACGCTAAAGCCCCGCTTTACATGCTTAAAATAAATACACTCTTGCACTTCTAACCAACCCCCTGACCGTGGAAGGGCTCCGCTTAACTTATTGAAATACCAGGAATCAGCGCACAGGAAAGTAAACTGACGGGTGGGAAATGCTCAGTGCGAGTATGCACTGGTCACGAGTCAGAACTCCTATAAAAGGAAAAACAGAAACCATTGGGTGTTACTCCAAGAGGTTTAATAGTATGATGCAATCTCCCCCAACGATGGCGGGAAGGGGAATGAGGGGGGAAAGGACTCTGGGGGTAATTATCATGCCCCGTAAATGAAAGGTTGTGAAAGAATACTGGGACCACTGTCCACTCAAACCCTGAGGTCTGAGTCTCTGTATGCGTGTGAGGCTGACTGGCCACTAAGGGAATCAGAGGAAGGACAATTTTAATCACATTGCCCATGGCAAAAATAGCACCTATATAGTGCTACGAACCCTCAGGTATACTAGCGTTGCTCATCACTACTACCAACGGTGTGTGGTGTGAGGTCTTTACTTATCAATTTAAGCAGGATGAAAGACTGATTTAGACCTTTCCAAATTAGGAACCTGCATCAGTAGGCTCAGCACAGCATATATATATATATATATATATATATATATATATAACGAGAGAGGCTAAACAACTCTCTTGTGGGTACAGAAGCCTGCTTGTACTCCTCGAGCCGAGGAGAATTGTAACACACAGCTAGACAGTATAGCTTAAAACAGGCTAAGCCTTGGGGGGGAGACCATGGGGCGGGCACCAGAAATGTATTATTTGGTAACTCATCCCTCTGATACCAGCAAGTGTTTCCGAAACACTTCATCCAATTATAGCACTAAAACTGAACAGTTACCCCTTAGCTGACCCTGTCCTCACCAATAGACCAAATAGCATAACAAATGTCATAATGGGACAGATAGGAAGGGAAACACAACACCTTCTAAAGAGAGCACGAAGCCCTGCAGACTTCCATAGGGACATAACATGTCATCTTTTCTTCCTCCAGTCAAGAGAAAAATTCTGCAACTTAAGCAGCACGGGTACTTAGTCGATCAATTGTTATTGGGGAAAGCAAACCTAAGTAACGGACTGAGTTGTCCTGAACTAACTAAGGTATAGGGTGACAAAATCTAACTAAAAGACGAAAGTTAACCCCTGAGTGATGGCTGGAGAGGAAGGTACAACCTCCACATGGGCCTGTTTACAACCACCTCCACACACTCTTTTCTTTAAAGTACTTCATAAATAAACAAATGAAATAATATGAAAACAATATAAAATATATAAAATGCCCAAGGAAGAGGGGTTCCCCCCCACAGGGGTCCAAAGCCTGGCCCTTATAGAAACTGATGTCTAATGAGCCATCCGGCTACTGACAATCTTGAAAAACGTGAATACGTTCCAGGCACCTCTCAAAACATATTGTTTAACAAAAGAGCACACTGAGCAAGTGTACCTCCACTGCTCACCCTAGTAGGGCGTGGAATCAGCAATACACGAGGGGTTCACCTTGCAGAAGAACACAGACAAGCCTGTTACCGAGCAGGTTCTTTTCATGGCACGCCTACCTTGAAGGTAATCACCCATGCCATATGCTGCACACAAAAAAAGTTGCCAACTTTAAGCGAGGAATACACTGAAAAAGTGTATCTCAAACTGCTCAACCTACCAGAGTGTGGCATATAGCAACCCACGAGGGGCCACCTCACACTAGAACACAGGTAAAAAAAAAAATAACAAACTAAATGTATCAATTTAAAAATATATATATACACACCTACATATATGTGCACAGAGAACATGGCAGGAAGCAAACCCAGGTCTTACTGCATGGAAAACCTGTAGCTGTACCATTGAGCTATCCTGTTTTTGACAGAAGCAAAAGCTTTAAATATGCTTCCAAACAAGCGAGTCCCACAGCGTCGAGTTATAGTCCAAACATATATGTGTGCATATGTACATATATATACAAATACACACCCACAACATATAAAAATAAATCTAATAGGAAATGGAAGAAAATTGAAATTTATTTTTCACACACTCGCCTGAGTAATGGCTCAAACACCCAACCTTTCAGGTACAGAGCACAACACCTACATACTGAGCCACAGAAACACGCTTCTTAATTGAGAATCCTGGAGCCCCTTGTGCGTCGTGTCTGAAGCTAAAGCTTCCCTCCGACCCGCGCTCAACAGGATATAGAGGGTGTAACGCCCATACCAAAATAAAGAAAGAAAAGGAAACACAGCGCTCGCACGCGGGACTTAAAGGGAAGCAACTCCCCAACTTGAAAATACGTATTATCGCTCTTGCGCGCGCGCCCGGTCTTAAATAGAAGCTACTGACAGACCGGCGCGCGACGAGAAATAGAGGGCGGCAACGGCCAAACTTAACATTAATAATAATAAGTTTTACAGCTCTCGCGCACGCCGGCTCTTAAATAAAAGCTACTGACAGACCGGTGCGCGTTGAAACATAGAGCGACGCTCGAAAGTGAAAGAAGCATAATAAATTAATGAAGGTCCTAAATTCTTTCATAGTTATACAAACACTTCACTAAGAAATAAGTAACGGTCGCACACGGCCTGCCAACACACTGCGACCAAAGCAGAACATTTTTCCTTTTAAAATGAAAGGTATCCAAACATGCCAAATATATTTAATACATTTGTTTAAATTAAGGCCTAAAACTAACAAGGCCTACTACTGACTAACAAGCAAGGCACAATGAAAGTAGGAGTGACTTAGCTGTGGAGTCAGCAGCAAAGAAAGAGGAGTTGGGTTTAGAGTAATGGACTTATATAAGAAAGGATTCCTGCTCATTGGTCTCCTGCAGGGTAGGACCTGTCCAACATGATGGATTGGGGGAGCTCCCTTACATTGACATTGAACTCTATTTAGTTCTGTTCTTTACAACTTTTTTGTTTGTAAAAGTTTTTTCTTTGCTGCTGTGGTGTCAGAGTAAAGATTGTAATGCATAAAATGAGCCTCCTGTATTGTCATAGAATTGAAACTCCCCCGATTCACAACACGTTTTCAATGGGCATGTCCCATTGAAAAATGCGTTGTGCACCAGGCCCCAATTGTTTGTGCACCAAAATAACCAAAGAAGGCCAAAGCAGCCGAAAATATACATGCATACAATGATGAAACCTCAAACGAAAAGCATGTTCACCATGAAATGGAAGCTGCAGAAGTGTCACTACACAAGCACATCCTTGCGAATGGCCACTAGAAAAATAAGCACATCAGTATATCATCAATCGAACAGCCCCCTCCACACACTTCATTTATCACTGGGGTGAGCTAAAACATCATTTCAGGGTGCGGCTGGCATGGTGAGTTTACAAAGTGTTAATGGACCAGATTCACAAAGTGGTTCTTAATGGGATTTCCCCCTGGAAAAACACTTTGGGCATAATTCATAGAACGTTTTGCGTGTCTCTTTGCGCCAATAAAAAGTGCACTTTGCATTATGCAAAAGTCATGCTGCCGTTTCATGGATTGGACTTTGCGTGGTGCTGCACTAACTTTGCAAGGGTAATTCACTACTTTGCGTGGTGCTGAACACCCTTGCATTACAAACTGCATAAAGTGTGGGAAGGGCCAGCGCTAAGAAACAAATAGAGGTGGAACATGCATATTCTCCATTCCTTGCGCAAAATGAGGAAGATTGAGGAAGAACGTGCTCGTGTTGAGGGACACGCCACGTAAAAATCTAACATGCCAAGTGAAGCACAAACATAACCCAAATCATGGCTTTCTACCCGCAACTTCCCAGAGTGAAAAGGCACATGCAAACCATGTGATCTCACCACCACATGATACGCGATGCAGTATACAAAGCCCAAAGGATACGTATATAAGTACGCAATGCACACAATTTCAAAGTAGCGCTTCTAGGACGAATCCCGCTGTAGTGGCAGCGATCGTACGTGTTTATGGAAGACAGAGGAAGATGATGGTGAGGTAGAGGATTTCCCATCCTCACACAACACTTTTTGGGATGCCAGATGACAAGGTGTATGCAAGGTACAGATTCCCTCCCCATGTCATTCTAGATCTGGTCAGGGAGTGGGGGGACGACCTTGCACCAACCACCATCTGCTCCCATGCACTCACATCCCTGGAGAAGGTGGTGACAGCCCTATAATTTTTGGCAAGAGGCTCATTCCATCACACCTCGGCCATTGTTGAGGGCATATCACAGGCCACGCAATACGGTGCCTGACCAGGTATTGCACTCCATTACATCACGTCTGCGTAGGCACATATACATGGCACATATACATGGCACACACACCACAGGCAAAGCAGAGAGTGTGGCAGGAGTTTTATGCCATAGCACACTTCCCACATGTCCCATGAGCCTTTGATTGCATGCATGTTATGCCACAGCCACCCCGAGCAACCCACCACATGTACCGCAACCGGAAGCATAGCATTGGCATTCAATCAGTGCTAAGGGAGTTATCATGCATGTGCATGCACATTTTCCCAGAAGCACACATGATAGCTTCATTTACCACCGTTCACCACTATACCAGGCCCTGGCATTGGGAACCTTTGGTAACACCTGGTTCAGCGGTGAGTATCAACTATCACACAAATGCAAGCAGTCACATGGCACACAAAATAACAGCACATGAAAATCAATGCAAACAAACAACCATTTCCACATTTGCAAGAGACATTTCCTTCCCGCTCTCACCATTCCTGCTCATGCCATTCAGGAATCCTGCCATCCAAGCTGAGGTAAGGTATAACGCATCACACATACCCACTATGGACATAATGGAGTGCACATTTGGGGTGCTCAAGTCACGCTTCTGCTCACTTGACCACTCTGGTGGAGTATGGCTATATGCCCCACCAGGAGTATGCAAGACCATTGTGGCATCTTGTGTCCTGCACAATGTTGCCATATGATGTGGCATACCAGTAGAGTTGTAGGAGGGACATCGCCCTCAGTCACGGACACTACGCATCCCCTTGGCCGGCCAAAGAGCACAAGGACAGGATGCATGCATTCAGGATGTGCAAACCTACTTCACCTGAATAACAGCCCCCGTGGAGCACACACAGTAAAGCCACATGCCTGATGCCCTTCAATCATGAACCTTGCCCATAACAACATCCTGAGAATGGGTTTCTAGGAGATGCAAACGGTGTGTGTCCATAACCATTAGATAAAGTGCACACACCACTGACACAGTCACAGCAAGTGGAAACAACAGTATCCTTGTTGCTCACACAAAAGCACACAACACAATCAATGAAAACTGTAATCATGTTCACATGCTCACTACCAACAATTGTGCACTCAAGAAACACAACAACACACAGCAGAACACAAGTAGAAAGGCACATCATACAATACAATCAGGAACAAACACTTGTGAGGACTGCTCTGGCCACCCTAGGCATGTCTCATCCCAATATACACGTGGAGTGGCTACTCCAATTCCCACCCAAAAATACAGCTCATAAAACACATCACAATATAAATAGTTGTGAAGACTGAGAAAAGTGCATGTTCAGGTCAAGAAGGATGCCCATCGCACCTCAGTTATTTTCCCTTGAGAGTCTGCTCTAGCTGTCCTCAATCATGTAGCTATGCACGTCTCTGTAGGTGCTGAAACCAGCCTAGACTGCTGAGGTGTGGCATGCATGCATTCTAAAGCCCTGTATAACAACTGCAAGCAAAGACGCGCCAGACTCCCATCTCCATGTCTCCCTCCGCACCCATGCAGCTGGACCTGCACACCTCATGCCAAAGCACTAAAAACATCCCACACAGTGACAGCATCCCCACCCACAAAGCTACCAATCATTGCTCCCTGAGTGCCATGCAACAAACAGCAAGCAATGACTCACCAGCCTCCCATCACCATGTCTCCCTCTGCACCCACCCAGCCGGACCTGCTCACTTCACAGCAAACACATTCCTGCCACCAATGTTACCATACCCTGTGCACCCCTGAGTGCCATGAACCAACCTGCACAATTTACACACCTGGCTTACATCCACTGTAGTTCACACCTTCTCAGCCTGCATAGATATGCAGTGGATGAAAGTAGACCAACTGGATGGCCTAGAGGTGTCCCATATGGAACAAGGTAACTTGACAGCCATGTTCTACCCAGTGGCACCAAAGACTGGGTATCCACCCAGTCGATCCACACACCTGCCCTCAATGCCTTTGAGCTTTGCCCTCCAGAGTGGGCTGGGTGATCTGTGAGGAACTCTGCAGAGTAACATTGCTGTCACACTGCATCAGAGGCAGGTGCATAATGGCTGGTTTAGCACCCCTGGATGCCCAGGGCACTGGCTTGGACACCTCTGAGCCATGCCATCTGGAGAGGCCGGGGCATGTCTTGTCAAATGCCCTTACCTACTCACCTAAGCATGGATTGCTTACTAAAATAAGGACTTGAATCCTGGATAGAAATGTGAAACCTAACAACCATGGATTACTGACCATGGTTTACTGACCAGTACCCTCTGCATGCCTGGGGTGTAGCCCTGGCCCTGCAGTGCTGCAATGTGCTGATCAACTGCCTGCTCTGCCAAGGTACCTGCATCAACCAACCTGCGCCATAACACCACTTAGGTGTTCACTCCTGGGGCAATGCATAGGGGGTTGTTCTGTGCCAGGAGACATGTGGCTGTGCCTATTTAACAGGCTCATTGGAAGAGTTATCATGTGCCCTGGCTGAGCTCCATGATGGCTGGGGGTGTCGCTCCCTCCCCAGAGCACCTGCCTCAAACGTGGCTCAACCATTTGCATGGACAGCAGTGGACCTGGGTCATCATGCTGGGGTCCGTGTCCCTCTTGGGAGGGAATAGCACAAATATGCCCTGGCCAGAGCACCACTGCCGCACCTCCTCACCCCTGACCCTTGTGTGCCTGGATTACACATGGGTCCACTTTGGCCCCTGGCCAGTGGGTCCTGCTGTCCCTTAGCCATGGCACCACATGGACCTTCCTGCCCAGTACCATTTGAATGCATTGCACTGCCAGACGGCCGGCCTCCTTTGGAAGTCTAGATGGTTGTCAATTCCAAAATTCAATTTCAGTTTGTGTCTGGAAGGAGGCAAAATGCTTATAGCCAGAAATCCCCCTCTGTCACCCAGGGTACACATGATACGAGAAAGCTCAGTCACCTGGATTACTGTACACAAGTGTGTAAGGGACCTGTCTGTGCCCTACTTGGTTCTCACTGCCCCATCTGTTCTTTGTGGTGAACACACTGTGCTGGTGGATGCTACAAGCCCAAGACCACCAGTATGGTGTGCCCTAAACAGAAGGACTTGCCCCCCCCTCCTTATCGATGTTGTGGAGTCAATCTTCTGTATACCACATTTTCTGCACATGTCACTGAATGTGTATGCAGTGCTGGCTGGGATCTTCCCTCCCCATGTGCTGCTACTGTGGGAATCCTGTTCAGTTACTTCATCCCTACAGTCAGTACCACAGTCAACTGCCCTTGTGTAGTGGAATGTGCTTTGGGGGTTCAGCCCACCACCACCAACACAAGGTGCATGCTGTGGGCATGCCTCACCTGACCCTGCATGTTGTGAAACTGGGAAGTGAGGAAGCCTCGGAAACAAAGAACTGTTCCAGGTCCATGGGTCCAGTGATGGTTCTGATCTGGTCTGGGCTTAGGGGACAAAGGGATCAGGGACCCGGTCACAGCCACAGTTCCATTCCGTGGAGAGCCCTGGGGAATTTGATGTTAAAGTGACCCACAGACCGGCGAAGCCTCAGGAGGATCACAGAGCTGCAAGGTGAGATTGAAGTGCAGATGATCAATGTGTTGAACATATCACACATACAAATTGCAGCTTGCTGCATTTTTCATTTATGCATGAGTTGAGTGATCCACCAACAAGAGTCACAGACAACTTTCATCCATTCAGATGTCGGCCAGATGCTGATGCAGGAATGGTTGAGAGGAGGCAGCACCAGCCGTCCTGCCCACATGGTGGGACTGACCCATGCCCTTTTCAGCATCCACATTTGGGAGTCCAACAAGACCATTGTGGAACACAACAAACGTGTTCCTGGTGAACTGCTCTCTAAGTCTACTTGCTGGCCTCTGAGGCAGCATGACGGCCCTTCACATGATGACAGTGGCCAGGGCTGGGCCAGGCATATATGTGCCTTGTGGAAGATCACCTGCCCCATCACAAGAGCCAATTATAAGTGAAGCAACTGTAACACATGCATGTGGATCTGTACTCACCATGGCTGCTGCCACCAGACTTGACCCCCAACGAATTCCCTATTAAAGGATGGGAACTGAATACATTCCATTCACAGGGAATTCAAAGAATCCTGTGATATTCATTCAAGTCACTACCTCAGCAAATTAGGAGTGGCCAAATGGCATGCCTGCTGCCTTCCCCGGATGTGATGGCTGTTTGTCGGGCTTACTCACTTGAACTGAAACATGATTCACCCTTACATGTGAGCACCATGGTAGGCACATGAAGTTGACTGGCTAGACATCTCTTTGTATATCTGCCGTCACGGGAAGGTGCAAAGTGACCAAGTGTAGCTACATTCACCGATGCATCATGATATGCCATATTGTTCTAGGTCTGAAAAATGCACGCATCCCAGGAGATCAGCATTTGCTGCCATGTATTAGCTGTACAATCAACACGGAAATCGACATAACTAAGCGAGCCTTTAAAGGGGACATCACTAACCTAACTATATGTGACATTTGCACTGTCAGTGTAGGTATAAGTAAATTTGTTCGTTTTTATATGGCTGAATGGTACATTTGACTGAATTTGGCCTGTACCATTTGACCGAATAAAAACGTACAAATTGGCTAATACATACTGAACATGTGGAGCGGATGTTGCGCAGATGTCCCCCGTTCCTATGATCGGTATGCATTGGCCTTGGGAGGTTGCAGGGTTGTCCCCCGCTTCCTCAATATTGGAGGCGTGGGACTGAAAAAAAAAGAAAAAGGGACCCTGCGGCGTCGGATCCGACCCACGTTTCAGGGACGGATCTGATGCCGCAGGGCTGCAGTCAACCAGGTGGCGAGCGAACAGGTAAGTAGGGAAGGGGATTTGGGGTTGGGGGATTGGTGTGTGTGCATTTCATCCTCTGAGAACTGATCGCAAGCATGCTTTTTTTTTTACAGTTTGACGCAATCAGTTCTCAGACAGTCAAACACACCTAAACCGTCAGTGTACTAGCCATGTATACAAAAATGTGTATGGCTCACTCATTGAGACAAGTCGATACCACTGACTGGAATCTCATAGTAGCTACACCTGCCTGAGTGTAGCATTGGGATGACTTGCACCCCCCTCAGACTGATCTGCATGCCCTCATAGACATCTGTGGGACAGAAGCAAGAGAGCATGCTAACCCCCAACCCCAACACTTGGGGGGTGGACAGGCCAACCATACATGCACTTGCAGGCAAGCCTGCACAGGGTGTAGTGGTGGAAGGGGAGAGACTGGCCCCGAGCACAACTGAGAGTGGGAGGGGTCATGTCACGCTCTACCACCAGTGTGATGACAGGGAGATTGGCACCCCAGAGAACAGTTGTTCTGAACGGATGCACATTCGTGCTTGGTGGTGAAGGCTGAACAGCATGGCAGAGGGATCCCACACTGAGGCAAACAACACCAAACCCCATCCTCTCTGAACGGGCCACCAGTGAACTTCCTGGATGCTCAGCCTCTGCTCTTCTTGTAGGGGGATGACATCCATGTAAGGGGGCCCACCCAAGGGGGCATACCCTTGAGACAGACCCAAGGTGGGTGGAATCCATTTCCTAAAACTGGGCATGAATGTGGGAGGCACACCAGAATGGGAAGGCTGTATGGGTGCCCCCAGGCAGAGCCACAGTTCACAACCAGCGATCAACCAACATGATGAGGGTGAATTGCATGCACAGATGGACTGGATCCCTCCTCTGGCAACAACAGGAAGGTCACATCAAAGTGTGTGAGCACCAAGGAATACAACAAAATCAAAACTCAGGAACAGAGTAATCATTGGCAGTGAAGTAAACATCTTGCCACCAGAGTACGCTATACAATCTGGACAGAAGGGTTAGTCTGCCCTGGGATGTGGGCACAAGGTGGGCATTGATGGCATGCATACAAGTCGGGTACACCCACTGTCAGGTTGTCCAGAGTCCTGTGGGGTACCCTTGGATGCAGGGGAGAAAAGGGAAATTCGGGTTGGTGTTGAAGGGCTGGGGAGAGAAAGCATAAGTGGGGTAGCTGATGGGGAGGATGAAATAGGGCAAGAGGGACTGGGGAGAGAGGAGACAGAGGGAAGAATGAACAGCTGGGGAGTGGACAGAGAGAGTGGTAGTGGGGAGCAAGGATGAGCTTTGCTGATGGTGAGATGAGGGGAGAGACAGGGGCTGTTAGAGTGGGGGAAGGCAGAGAGAAGGGGAAAGAGAGGAAGACAGAGACAGAATGAGAGGAAAAGAAAGAAGCAGGGGCAGAGAAGCCAGGAGCATACTGATGAAAAAATAGTACAGGTTGGGCGTGAAGGCGAGTGAAGGGCAAACTGGGAAAGAAAGCCCCATGCTAAAGGGGACTCCTCAGCTTCCCATCCTCCAAATCATCTGGTCAACATACAATGGCAGTCAACCCAGAAAGAGACCCATGTCCTAAATCCCCACACAAATAAGGCTGTGGCACCCACACTCCAGACTCAGCTCCACCTACCCACCACCCCTGTTGGACACAATGGGGGTGTCATTGAGGATGCTGTTGTTAATAGTGTCAGAGGCTGCTCAGGGTTCAAGGAGGATAGGTGCATCACAGCCTTCTGAGTCTGCTGTCTTTTGTGGAAGTGCAACCAGAAATCCAAAGCACATGCATTGATCATCAAGAGGAAACACACACTCACAGGCATGTGACCCAACTCACATCTTTAGTGACAGTCACCATCAGAGAATCACTTGATCCATGCAAAGCCTACATGTGCCACTGCATGCCACTATTGGGGTGCAAATATCTCCAGCCATGAACATGATTGACAGAGCACAACCTTACTTGTTCACAGATGTGTCCTGCTGTGATTCCCTCACCCCTCCACTGTGCCTCCTAATTGGGGCATGGAGGGACAGTGTGCAGAAGAGGGTATGCGGACTACGGTGGAAAAATGGTGCTGAGCAGAACTCTCAGGGAGTGCAGGTACTGGATGAGGCAAGATACCTGTGACAAGATATTACATTGGATTGGACCAGCTAAAGGAGTCATTTGTGCAGACTGCATATGTGTAAATCAATGTAGATTACAATCTGCACCTGTATGTGTAAAGCTATTACACTCCACTTAACCATGGCAGTTGATTCCACTGCGCATGGCTTCATGTCCAGTCATCCACTCAGGAAGGCCTTGAGAGGGAAATGGCACATCACTCAAAGTGACAAAAAGATCAAAGAAAAAGTGTCCATCTTGGATGGGGTAAAACAAATATGTCCACTGTACTCCAACACATATATGACCACTTCATGCAAAACTATCAGCACATTTCATACTCACAATTGCTGCTCACCAGATGTGTCAACATAGGTGTATATGCCTCCCTCACAAAGCATGTGCACACTGCTAATGATTCCACTTGTGCCCTCTTCGAAAGGAGTCAGCTCCTCCTCTGGTGCCCCCCCTACAGTGGCCGAGGCAGAGGCAGGTTGCCACTAAGCTTCTCCTTTGTCTTTCAAATTAGGTCACACATCTGCTTGTGGACCTGTATCACAGTGTTTCTCTCTACATCACAAGTGTCAATGAGGTCTGTGAACTCCTGCCACATCCTACTTCACTGAGCAGGAGTACTGATGCTGCCAGCCGAGTGGTAGAGGTCCCCATGGCATTCCTGAGCATACTCTTCGAGAATGTCCAGCTCCTCATTGGTGAAGGGCTTCTTCCTCATTGACCCCTTCTCCTTCACCTGTGCCTGATCATGGGGTGGTGCATCTTCCTGCTCTACAGGCTGTCCCCTCTTCGCCCTAGTGGCCCTTGGTGGTGCTGGGCCACCTGTAGCCCTACGACCATGTCCTCGTCCTGGTGCTGGTTCACCTGTGGTCTGAGGCTCACCACATCCTCCTCCTGGGGCTGGTGCACGTGTGTCCTCACCATGTCCCCATCCTCTCCCTTTCAGAGCCTTCCCCTCATGGTGCAGGCAAATTGAAAAGTACACCACAAAAGAATGGCACCCAAAACAAATACAGGCTACATGATGGACAAAGTAGATGAGTGTTCCTTCGAGGCTCCAAGGCACCCCAAACCCAAAAAATGCAGTACGTGATGCACAGAGGGTCCCTCAGCCAAACAAAAATGTATGCAATGCTGTAAAGGCACCCCAACCCAAGAAATGTGGTACACGATGCTTAGGGGGCCTCTCAACCTAATAAAT
Organism: Ambystoma mexicanum; assembly: GCF_040938575.1. Lineage (NCBI taxonomy): Eukaryota > Metazoa > Chordata > Amphibia > Caudata > Ambystomatidae > Ambystoma > Ambystoma mexicanum. Next base: position 713,580,748 of record NC_090932.1, read on the forward strand.
TCATACGTAATGCTGTATAGGTACCCCAAACACAAATAATGCAGCGCACCATACCTAGACAACCCCTCAACAAAAATAAAGTGCATACGTGATGTCGTATAGACATCCCAAACCCAAAAAATGTGTTTGCATGTAATGTGATGGTGAAGCACCTCCAAATCGTGTCAGCGATAGCAAATTCTCTGTCTCCATACCTTCTCACGCACAAGTGGTAATGCCTTTCGCACCTCTTAAATCTCCCCGTCATTGCTGTGTGCCGCCTATTGGACCGAGGTGAGTAGAGGTGGTGTGAGGAGGGTGTACTAGCAGGGGGCAGCCTGGGGTAGTGGGCAGACGTGAGTGGGCATGGTGAAAGGTGTGGGTAATTGAGGGGGCAGCCTGGGGTAGTCAGCAGTGATGATTGGGGATGGTGGGATGAGGGCAGACTAGCAGGGGGCTGCCTGGGGTAGTGGGCGGAGGTGAGTGGGGGTGCTGGGAGGAGGGCAGATTAGCAGGGGGCTGCCTGGGGTAGTGGGCGGAGGTGAGTGGGGTGGTGGGAGGAGGGCGGTATAGCAGGGGGTTGCCTGTGGTAGTGGCCAATGGTGAGTGGGGGTGGTGAGAGTGAAGCGGACTAGGAGGGGGCTGCCTGGGATAGTGGGCCGAGGTTAGTGGGGTGCTGGAAAGTGTAAGGACTTGAGCTGGCAGCCTGGGGTTCTGGGCTTAAAGTGAGTGGGGGTGGAGGGAGGAGGGCAGACTAGCAGGGGAAGCCTGGGTTAGTGGGCTGAGGGGAGTGGGGATGGTGGGAGCTTGAGGGGGCTGCTATGACTTAGGGGTGATGGTCTGCAGTTTTGAGGGGTGCTGGCTTGCATTGGGGGGAACGGTTTGCAGTTTCACCAGGTGCTGGATTGTGTTTTGGGGGACGGTCCATAGTTTCGCAGAGGAGCTGGATAGTGGTGCAAAGGCAGGCGCAAAGGTTGTTTGTTGGTGTTAGTTTTTATTTGCGTGGGGGTGTGTTGAGGTTGTTCCGGGTGCAACTTGTTGTTCGCGCTGGGGGTTACTTTGCGCTTTGGGTTTTCATGAATCCGCAGACAGCGCAAAACATTTTGCACGCAAGTAGGCGCAATGTTGTTTATGATGCAAAGTAGTTTGCTGGGACTATTTTATATGAACTTGGCGCTTTGTGAATATGGTCCAATGTGTGCCATTTCCATGACCAAAGAGTACGCACACGTGAGTATGACATTACAAACACAAGTGGTGTATTTATTTTTAGCAAGCAAGAAAAGAAGCATGTGTTGGGCACATCTTCAGAGTGACCAGAGGAAATAAACACCTGTGGACTAAAGGCTGAGTGCATGAGAAGCTAATCAGGCTGCAAGGGACAACAACGAGCGCAAAGAAATGCGTTCATGCAATTTAAGCAATGATGAGGCGTAGACGTGAGGCTCATTCACATAGTGCACAGAAGTGAGAGAGGACGACACCTTGACAACACGACGGGACTCGTACTGGCAAGACTAGGCTGGAAGCTCTCTGCATATCCCCCCAAGTCACAGCTTTCATCATTGAGAAAGTGTGGCAACAAATACAACGATAGGTGGAACATCCACTGGAGCACTGAAGCACAAACTGAGCAATTTAAAATAACAGGGATATCTCTGTATGCTCAGCCTAAAGACAATAATACATTTCGACCAATGGAAAGGACACAGCTAGACGGATATCAACACATTCACGGCCACTGAGCTTAAGCACATGGTTGTCCCATGTGTCTATTTTATTTATTTGCATTTTTAAAGCGTTTTCACAGCCCGGTGGCATCGAGGCGCTGTTACAGATTTTTTTGTTGTTGTCTTAGTTGCATATTTTTGACTCGCTGAAATACCCAGAGGTTTCGAAGCACGGACCCGGGGAACGAACCTGTGTTGCTTCTTGTCATCTTGCTTCCAAGGTGAGCACGTTGCCACTGAGCTATCCTCCCGGGTACGACCAGCACAAAAGCCAAAGGAAGTATTCAAAGAAACAAAAAAAAAAAACATTGATAGGCTTGCCACTTTTTATGTGGGTTCAAATGTGATAGATGTGTCCACAGTTCGGGAATGGACCTATGATCTGTATGCTGCAAGGATATTAAAGTAACATTTGTATTTGCGTGCCTGCAAACATAGCCCCACTCTTTTAAAGTGCATTAGACTCGAAACACAGCCCCATTGATCTACTTCAGAGGGTATGTGGCAAATCTTTTAAACACTCAGGGCCTAATGCACTGGTTTGCTCTGGTTCCAACTGGGAGATGACTGACCATTTCAAATTCACACCAGACATTTTATAATGTATTCCTACACATGTCTGCAGGGCAAAACGGAAGATACCTAAGCATTTTTAGATGCTCCTACATGGATGACATTCTAAAGATCCGCAAAAAATATTTGTGTGTCTGCAGACTGGTTAAAAACACATCTTTGTACGGCCTGCATGCCAAAAATTACCCATATTGCTTAGCAATTTCATATACATTAAAACAAGATTTAAACTACCTCTAGATTTACAAAATGCACAGGGCCACTTGAATGCAAGCATGTCACCATCAAGTTATCTGTGTGATGACCTGGTCCTATGTAAAATAGCAGTGCTGCCAATCTTGAAATCATAGTACCGAAATTACGGCCACTTATGCTTAACAGCATTTCCATGATTCGCAGCAGAATGGAAAGATATTGCATAACGGTTTCATGGCATAGCAAATGCACACACACACAAGTGTAATGCAGCAACGCACGCTGAGGGCTAAGTTCTTCTTTAGTAGGTCATAATGGCAATGCACTAAAACATGACTCACTACGCCATGTCTGAAGTGTTCTACTAGGGAGCAAGGAACAGAAAAATGCCATTGGGCACACTGGCATATGCTATCATATTTACATAGTTTTGGCTATACGGTGGCACGTTAGCACTACATATAAGCAGAAACTAATGCATTGGAGAACAGTTAGGGAGAGATGGCATATGAGGAGGGATACAGTGATTGTAGGTGTTGTTTGGTTATTGTAGGAAATATTTATGCTGCAACCATTGATGCAGGGAATTCTTTCCCTTACCAATGAAAAGCGCCACACCAACATTTATTTTCGGTTCAATCTAGTTCTGTCTGTGATTCATACAGTACCATATAGATCTCTCACCCTTTCGCAAAAGGTAGGCCAAGAAACATGCTGGTGTGTAGAAGGAATATATATTTATTAATGAACAGGAAAATTAATATTTGTACAAAATCACAAATCATGTCACATCACTCCATCGCCCAGATGTTTTTCTTTACTACCAGTCTCTTTTTACACACATTGAAAACACTAGTTGGTTCAGGATAGCACGGATCACAGACTCTTTAACCCCACAACATGTACAGTCAAAAACATTGCATGGGGGTTCAATTTTAATACTATGTAGCACCTTCAAACATGGCTGGATCATACACTTGGTCCTATTCTTTACATGAAGTTTAATATAAATGACATGCAACACTTTTCTATTTGCAAAAGTAATTTCACACATACAGCGCTCTGTCTTTTTGATCTTCCTTTGCACTTGGAAATGCTCACAACAGACTTTTAAAAACAAAACACTTTTGTATGTATATAGAACCATTCTTCCTTCACCAGAATGCAATGAAATATCTCAAAGAAAATTTCTTCAAAGAAACGAGCTGGGGTAGATCTCTGTCTTCGGCTGGGGCCTCCCTCTGGAACAGCCTCCCTGCCACTCTAAAACTTGAGGAGAACCATCTCCGGTTCCGGAAGCACCTCAAGATCTTCCTCTTTTCTTCTGCCTTTGCTCCCTCACTCCCCAGCTGATTTGTGCTCTCTTGGCACCGTTCACCTGGCCACCCTCTGTCCTCTGGGCCCAGGTACCTGCTCACCCTGCCACCCTCCCGCACTGCCTCCAGGCCACCCCTTGCACTGCGGTCTGTATCTGTACCCATACATCCCCCATCTTTTTCTTCCTGCACTTATCTGTCCTACCCTGTCTGCTGCCTTAAACCTAGCACTTGCAAATTGCTGGCTGCGCTACCACTGTTTGTTGCCTTTATTTATTAATTATTGTTATTTATCTGTTTCTCCTCTGCTTCGCACCTTTCACTTCTCCCCCTTCATGCACTTTTCCCCTCCCCCTCTCCCAGGCACTTGCGCATTCTCAATGTCACTGGGCCTAGTAAGTTCGCTGTTTTGTTCTCCCCTCCCTTGCCTTGTCGTGCTCTGAAACACTTGTATACGAGCGTGATAGAAATCAAATATCAATATCAATATCTCCTACAAGGAGTCACTTTCTCACTCTCAGTAGAGAGTGTGCTTTTCAATCAGAGACTTTATTTTATTTTGGCAAGACACGTTTCTGACCCAGCACAAAAACCCAGATATTCAGTTTACATTCAGCACCCCTCTGCTTTAAGACAGGGTCTGAGGAATGGTGAACAGTTGGGAATTTCGTTTCTTTAGGAATCCTCCCATTAGGGAATTTTGGGGTTGGCAATGAGAAATAGGAGTCTCCAATTACTTTAACAAACAGTTTTTTATTCAAACTGGAAGCGATAAAGTTGATTTTGAATTACAACAAAATCACCCCATCCTAGTTGGCTACAAGGGATTTCATTCAATTATTACTAGGTAAGAAAATGCTAGCGGTCTACTTTGTTTTCCCACCCAATCAATATGGGAAAACAATTTAATCAAACAGATCCCCACAAGACTTGATTTGTTTGGGCAAGTTTACTTACATAGAATATCTCTGGGTTTCATCTCATTGCTAAACGTCCTCAAGGCTGCTGGATACTCATTGGAAACGACAGAACTTGGTTAGAGGCCTCTCGAGGTCCAATCAAAAATGGCCTCCAGCAGTAATTCCTTTATTTGCTTCTCCTTGTCTAAATCCCAGCTTCAGTCTCTGTTTAAGGTTAACTGAAATCCCTGTCTCCCAGGCAATATTATTTTTCTGGCAATTTTTCAGTAGTCCCACTCAGATGAAATCAGGCAGTTCTCTCTGATTCCCATTGTGCGACGCCTTAGAATATCTAAACCACACCCTAAAAATGTCTACATTATGAGATGGCAGCTCATTGCCTCGTAATTGGGATTGGACAACTATTCTCCATCCCCTTAACAGATGCCTAGTCTTTTTTCTTTGATTGGTCCCTTTTAGTTACTAAGCATCACTCCATTTGAATGAAAACCCTACCCATCTGGGATAGCATTTTCATAGTTTCAAATATGCAGTGAAAAACGTCAACATGCCGAAAAACTTTACTTTACAAATAAGTATAAGTATAAGTATAAATAAATGTATCTGGTCATGCCGGATTTCATGAAATGAGTCCGGTGACTGTACAAGGTTGCAGGTTCCAGGTTCAAGAATTACAACAGTTATCAGCTCGAAAATGTCTATAAATATATCTAATTAAACACGTTATTGTCTCCCGAAATCTCTGCTTCATGGCATTTTCTGGGGAGCTAGAAGCACTTTCTAGGTGTGAACTCCTGTTCCCAATTTTGTATGAGAGTTTAGTCAACAGATAGGCCTCTTTATAAGCTATACAGTAATATTTGAATATTTTTTGTGTGCCTTATATTTCCTGTGAAAATAAACAATACTCTTTGTAACCCTATGGCAAAATAATTATATACATATTTTTCTCTCAATTTCACATTACATTTCTATTCTTCAAACTGAACATGGGATCTTTCCATCTGCTTCCTTTTTGGTTTTGGCCTAGTGTTAATCCATTAACAGTCTTACAAAGACAATGGTCAGACCCTGGGTCTGCTTATCTCCTTATGCAGATGAGGACCTAATAATGGCTGCCTTCATTTACCCAGTTGCTGGCCCCAACCTGCCATAAATTCCTTTTGGGTCTCTGCTGTGGCTTCAAAAATATATTTTACATGGATAGAAGATAGGGGGAAGGTGTGCAGTCTTGGGCCTGTGAATCTGTTGAAACAATGACATTTTGGGCTAAACACAGCCTTTCTGCATGCACAGAAAACTCACACTTTTAAATGTTACAATTTATTTTACGTATGAGGGTTTTTAATATCCCACCCAATGCCTTCAATGGTCATCTTTGCATCCTGATATATGTTCACATGACCCTGGCAATGGAGATTTGTTTTCCAGTGGGTTAATTGTACTAGGCTGCAAATGCACATGTTCTTTGTTCTCTGTGTCAGCAAGACCACAGATTAGATATCAGTCACATGTAAAGGACATTCATTTCAGGCCTTTGACTAGTCACTCAAATGCAAGGCCCATTTAGTGTTTGTATTTCGCTTGCTCTGAAAATAGGATTCTGATATTTGGCAGTTGCAAGTGAAATACTGCCCTTTTGTCTGTCAGCCGAAATTGTGCCTTTGCATTCTATTGTGCAGTGTAGTCTCATATTCCATGTTCCTGTTTTTCAATCTGCAGAAGGCACACATTTCCATGGCCTCTCTGTTTTTTATCCAAGGAAAACGTGTCTTCCTGTTTTGCTGTTTGAAGATGATTTGCTAGCCTCTTCTCTGCCAGTACACTGTGTGTTCAATGCTCTGCACTTTGAGACCCAACATGTTGAGAACAGTTCAATTTTGTCTTAGGGCTGAATCTGAACCCCACAGTTCCCCCACATCTTTTATTCTCATGACATAGCCAGTGTGAAAGGGCAAGGGTGAGTGAGATTTTTTCTCACAAGTCAAATACTTCTATTTTCTTCCTCAGGGAGTGGGTGATCTAGTTCCACCTACTCATTTTGTGTTGCAGGGCTATGGATGGGATGCTTCCCCCTTTTTTTGGTTCTTCTCCAGGTTTCAAGGGGTCCCCCCAGGACTCCACTTCTTCCACTCCCCAGGCTGGAATTAATGGAATTTGTTTTCTAAAGGGAGGAGGAAAAAGAGTTCTTAAGCATTTTTGTTTAAATCTTCATTCACTGGACAACATTTCAGAATAAGACATTACTTTTCTATCACAGACACTATTTACTGACAATCATAACTCATAATTATCATTTGAATTTAATTACTCACCTGTCATATACTTTTGTTTCCATCCAGAGTTCTGATCTTACCTTTATTCCTCAGATGGTTCCTCGGCTCAAACTTCAGTGCGTTCCTCAATCACTCTTACAGCTAGTCTGGGATGACAGATTGATATGGACCCATTTTTCTTCTGTCTGTTCTCCTTTTGGGATGCAGATCTTATAGGCAACAGGTGATATTTTGTCCACTATTTCAAAACTAGCATATCAACATGGAAGAAAAGTCACCTTGTCACCTACCTCAATTCCTTTATCGCGCTATTTGCATCATAGTATGATTTCATCCCTTCAGCCGACTTCTCCAATTTGTGTTTCTCATAAGCCAACACATCTTGGAGGAGCCTCCTTATGTTCTCAATGTACTCATGAGTAGAGAATGTGTTCACCAGCGTCTGCTCCTGAGTTCTATAGAGCAGATGCTGAGGTAACACCATTCTTTATCTGGCCACAAGCTCAAATAGAGACATTTTAGTTGCAGAAGGTGGTGTAGGCCTAATTGCCATCTGGATAAGCAGTAATCAAATATATCAACTGGTTCCAGAGTCTGCCAAGAACTGCTTCAGCATGTTTACAATTGTTTTATTGTATCTCTCAACCCCTCTGATGGAGACTGGTCAGTCAGCGATGTGGAGTTTGCTCTATACCTCTAGAATCTCACACATCTTGTTCATCACTTCACTGATAAAATGACTTTCTCGGTCCGACTCAATCTTTTGCGGGAGGCCAAAATGAGAGAATATGTGGTTGATCATTAGTGCAGCAGTTGTACCTGCTTTACAATTCGAGGGAGGAAGACATTGTAAGCAATATTCAATCAACACTACAGCTAAGTCAATGCCTAGTCTGGGATGCTGAGGAAAACCCTTATTGATGTATTTTTATATCCAGTTCAGTACTCTGGATGACAACCCTTGTATAACACCCCCCTCTTAGAATCCTCCTGACCCCACTGAGCCAAGAAGTAGGTTTGTTTTGCAAATTAAAAGGTTTATTTGGACAATTCAACAATATATATCTATCACACTTTATAAATCAATTGATAACTGATATCACACTTCAGAATATGAGCAGTAGTCCGCAAGAGGTAACTTATGAATAGGAACAGAAGAATAAGGTGGGAAAGAATGCTTTATATGTTTCAAGGAAACGCAAGGTGGAATAAAATGCAGTACAGAAATAACTTGTTATGATTTTAGCAAAAGGTAATATGATCACTTTTTATTTTGACAATTCACTCCCCCCCTGTGCAATACAAGAAATGGAAGGAGAGCACACAGTCTTCAAGAATCCCAACAAATCACACTTTATAATGCAATACACAGTTCCAGTTCTCCCAACAAGCTTAGAGAAAACAGGGATGAGTTTTAAACACAGGCGAATTCCTTCAATGTGGTTTGCAAGGAAGTGAAAAGGTGCTAAAATTGCTTTTAATTCCCTCTAGAGGTTCAGGATAGGTGATGGTTACTTTATATTAGTTCAGGCTCACTTTAACAATACTCTATGAATGATTAGCAAATTGCAAACGAATTTTAGCAAAGAGAAGCAAAAAGCTGCTGATTTCTACAGATGAAGAAATCGGGCCACATCGCAGTAAATTTCGCGAGTGCGTGTCTCACGATTACGGGAAAAGTATAGGGAGTCGGTTCTAGGTTCGTTGGAAAGCCTAGATTCTACGCTTTCAGATGAAAGTGAAATTTCGTTCCTAGCCCAAACGGTTCCAGAGATACGGACGATTAAATAAAGGTAGTTTTTCGGATTTAAAGTAAACTCAAAATGACAGGTGACAGCTTGCAGCTGCAGAATTGACAGGTGACAGTTGTGCAGCTTTAAAAATGACAGATGACATGATTTCTAGGAGGCAGTTCTACTTAGGTTAAAATAGTTTGGATTAGATTATTTTAACTAAGAGATTGGTTCTGCACAGTTCTGCTAGGTACTCACAATATAAATTTGAACTAGGCCTCGTCACGGATCTGGTCAACACGTCCGGCTGCGGTTCTGTCTGCTCGGCGGGTCAATCAGGCACCGGTTCTGCTCACAGCGATCTGGGTCAGCTCTGCTCTGCTGGTCTAGCCTCTCAGGATTCTGGATGTAACACTGCTTTCTGGGTACTGCTACAGGTTCTTGCAAAAATTCTCGGCAAAACTTCAAACAGCTCGCCCGGCTGTTGAATAGTTTGGTTAGTTTTGAGGCCTGCTGAAGAGGATTCAGCTGGTGGATTCAGGCCTCTCTGCTACAAATTCTGGAGTTAATTTCTGCTAAAGGTTATGGAGATTGATGGATTTGAAGTCTGGATCTCTGGATGTGAAGTCGTCGGTCAGCATGCTCCGCAGCAAATGGAATTGAATGTCTCTACCTGTCCCAGCAGTCTCGTTTTATGTGTTTTGGAAAGTGGGTGTGTGCGTTGGTCAGAACTAAACCTGCCCCTCTCACTTATCATTGGCCAATTCCTCCTCTCTCCCTTGATTGGGGGAAGGAAATGTGAGTCAGAGTGATGCTGTAGGTTTTATGGTCAGAGGAACCTCCCCTTGTCAGATTGCACACAAATCTATTTCTGACCCAAATACATATTTATCTATGTACCATTTTTCTAATATTATAGGTCCAGTTAACATATTATCTATAGCACCAAACCATCCGATCCCTGTCTTTGTACGATGTTGTGTCCACTGATGACAGAATTCTCCCCTTTTCATCCAGATAACGACCTCTAAACCTTTCCAGATTTTACACAAATGTGCACCAGGGATATGGGTTACAGATGATAAAGTGTCAGATTTTTAACATGCATACATTTGGAGTGAGACCCTATTTTCTGCTAGCAACCCCCCAGAATACACCACAGGGTCCTAACGCCTCTTAAAATGTGCATCGAAAAATCACAAGAATAATGGTATTACTTCTATAATTCTGACAAGTCCGCACTATGAGTTATCTATCTTTTTAAAATTATGCTCTGGTCAAAAAGGGGTGTGGCTTCCCACATCACAGGGTGGAATAACTGGTTTATCCACTTCCCCCAACCCAGCTTGTTCACAGAGGCACAGCTGCCCCCAGTTTCTCCCAAGAGGAAGCTATTTTACGACACCCCCAATATAACATTTGCCTAAGTCAAGGAAGTTGAATTGTTCTGTCCATTCCAGTTCCCAGGTGCTCCACCCCTAATCTAATCAGAGAGGTGACAACTCCTTTTGGCAAGGGGCGGCAGGATGCAGCTAGGCATGGGAAGAGTGGCTGTTGATCCAGTTTCAACTCCTGTCGGGGGTAGTTGTCAGGCAGAATTCAGTTTCATTAAGCCAGGTTTCAGCTAAATGTCACTTTTTGTTCCCAGTTTTCTACATTCAAATCAAACTGACAATTTTTACCTATACATTAAATAATTACTTCCTTCAAGCCATTTCAGAATATAGTTTTACATTGTATCCACCTCTTAGCAAGTCTTTCCTTGGTCTGGTTTTGTTTCATTTGTTCAGTTTTACACAAAAGTCTGGTGGTTTTAAAACGCCGGCTTTCTGATAGTGGTGAGTACTGGTAATGCAACCATTTCTGGGATTAAGAAAATGAATTCCCCACAGTTCTGAGTTGCTTTTTGGCAATCAGCATTGCCATTCCCAATGGTTTCAGGCTACTGTGTGTGTAGCCCAATGGTGGTTTTAGGCAGTGCCCTCCTGTGCTCACAACATAGGCAAAAATGGGTGCCGGCCTATTCTTCATGTTTTCCCTGTGCACTCTCTGGGGAGTTCTGGCCATCATGATGTTTTCCATGCCAATACTGCACAGTTTTATGGTAGGGCTTGGATGCATGGGTAAAAACATCCCACAACATTCTATTGACTTTGTAAGCAAGCATGTTAGAGTCAACATGTACTTGTTTCCTCTAGAGGAGTAAATCACTGGCCGATTAAAATCAACTTGCAAATGTGACCAAGTCAGTGTTACTCTCCTTTTATGTAGGTGAGCTCTGTGTGTGGGGGAATTTGGCTGAAATTGGGTGCCCACAAGACAACCCTTTTGATATATGTTGAGTTCCTGGCCCATGTGTAACCAGTTCGCACCCTGTCACTGGCACTGGCTGAGTCATGGGCGAAATTTAACACCGGGCTCCGGAATGAGGTAGGTACAATCCATTGGTCAAATCCACATAGGGATCTCCATACCAACAACCCACCTTTGATTCAAATCAGTTTGGAAAATGTCATCAACACCCCAAGATCCTTTTTACCAATATAATACGATTATGTTCGAGGAAAACTCACAGGGTCTTCAATGGGTCGATAGAATTTTCCAATAATAGGGTCTTCGTTTTGTGCAGTGATCAAATCTGCATCCGGGGCATCTTTAATCCACTGAGCAGTTGTGAGTTCACTGTTGGTTTAAATTTCCCCCAACAGGGATTCTGTATCTAATTAAATCCCCTGCAGAGCTCTGGTTTTTGCCAGCTGGTCATCCAGGTCATTCCCAGTCTTATCCTGCCCCTCTATTTTAAAATGACCTCTTATATATTTCCAATATATGGCCATCCCATTAGAGATAACCAGGTCCTCAATCGACTGGGTCAGTTTTCAAGTTATAATGGTTTTTTGTTAGCACATAGCATGCCTGGATTTTTCCAGTTGATCAGGTGTTCCACAAACCCATTCCAGACATAGTCAGAGTCAGTGATTACCACCAGTTCTTTGAGTTGGTGGTGTACTACAGTAAGGATTGCTTGATGAATGGCCACCAACTCTGTTATCTGACTACTTCAATGTCCTATTTTCTAACTAGGAGAGGGCTCCTGGGTGTTATTCACCTAGGCAGTCCCAATGCCAGCCACTCACTCTTTTTCCCCATTATAGCCAACATGTTAGGAGAATCTGTCCACATACACTGAGAATATCCCCTGGCAAGTGTTTTCTTTATAGACTATGTGTGGGGATGCTAGGTATGCCTACATATTGTCTTTGTCATTAGACTTTCATCCTGGTGGCAGTTTTCTTTAGTACAATCATGCAAGACCGCCAATCCTGGCACTAGAGGACTCTTCTTGGTTTGGCCATACCTGTCCTCCACAGGAAAGGCTTGCATTGTCAGAATCCAGGAAGTAATTCTGGAACTAATCACATTGCCCTTCCGTATCCTGTCACTTTGTAAATACTGGAAGGGTTGGTGAGGAGTCTCTACAAGGATGTGCTTGTAACACTCACCTGGTTCCCACAGGGGCGCTGGTCTAGTCTGGATTGCTGTGGCCTCTTCTAGCGTGATGCGCAGGACCCGGAACACCGATTGGACAGGACCTCCAAATCGTGCTTGCCTGGCCTGTAGGAATATCCTTCTGCAGATGAGAAAGGGGATTAACAGTCTGCAGAATAGTGTGCTAGCTCCTCCCTTCCCCCTTTGTTCCTCTCTAACTTCCTCCAAACCCCGGTTTAAGCTCACCTTATGGTTTGGAAGGATGAACTCTCCATCCTGCTTCTGGTGCAGGGGCGCGTGTTCGTCCAGTTACTTCACTGGTTTTCAGAATGGCGCTGGCAACATCCACTTGACTTTCCTGAGCGATGCGCCGTAAGTATGAAAGTTCAAAGTTCAAGTGAGGCCCCCTTTATGTTGTCTTTCCAACCTGTGATCTGTCCTTTATTTCAGGTGCAGAATGAAGGCGATGCGTCGAGGGGTTAAACTGCCGAGGTGAGTAGTGATGAGGGCGATCCCTCTAAATGTCCTTATCATTCCCCAGAAATGTCTCTTGTCCTTTCCCCATAGGGGCCGGAGTACGGTACCTGCCAACGGGGCGGCGCCGACCCGAAATGTGGAAGAAAAGACGAAAAGTATTATGGCTGTTAATCAGGCTTTCCTTCTGTGTTCCTTCTGCTCACCTTTTGTTTCTTCCTCTCTCCCCTAGGTGCAGAGATGTGGCGTCCGATGCTGACAGCTGCGATGGAGCCGGGAGATCTTCAGGGATGCTGGCGAGAAGATTCCGGATGCAGGTAAGAAGTTTGAAATAGTCCTTGGTTTTCACCTTTCTTTTCTCTTCCTTCCTTGCAGGTCTTCCAGGTTCGAGGCGGGCGTGGCTGGAGTCCAGGAGCAGGAGCAGACACGGTGAGCGTTAAGCTGCAGGAAGCAGAACAACGCGAAGAATGAGCTGCTGTCTGGGCGTGGCTTAAATAGCCTCCAAAGAAGTCCCAGGTATGTATCCTTCCCCAACTAGGTATGTATCCTTCCCTGGCCACGCCCGAGTGAAAAAATAGTCCCTATGAAAAAAAAATCCCTTTCAGATCTCAGGGAGGCCTGAAGTGTGCAGCATGGTCTGCATCAGGTAAGTGCACAAAACACCTCCCTTTATGAGCCTGGCGCCTATGGCACCAGGATTGATGTCCAACATGAGCCTGGCGCCAAAGGCGCCAGGAGTGAGTCCAAAGAGCCCCTATAAGGGGCCGCTGGGCTTTTACCCGAGGGCATGATGCCTGCTTCCGGGGGTGTTGGGCCTGGCCTGGTGCTCCGGGGGTAGGCATCATGACAGCACTCCCCCCCAAGGCCCCTCCCAAGGTCGTTCCTTCTGGAGGTTTCGGTTTGTTTGGGAAATTCCGATGGGAACCTCTTTACCAGCCGAGGTGCATGTACGTGATCACTGGGTTCCCAAGACCTTTCCTGAGGCCCGTACCCTTTCCAATCAATTAGATATAAAAGTTTTGATTTTGAGATCTTAGAATCCAAAATGTTCTTCACCTCGAATTCAGGCTCCCCATCTATCTGAATCGGCTCTGGTGGCTTTGTTAATCTGGTTCCTGGGTGCACTGGTTTCAAAAGTGACACGTGAAAAACGGGGTGAATCCGCATGTTAGCTGGTAGATCGAGCTTGACTGCCACTGGGTTGATTATAGCTTTGATCGAGTAAGGGCCTAAATACCTTGGATTAAAAGTTTGAGGCCCCTTGAGTGATAGGTGTTTGGTAGCCAACCATACTTGATCCCCTATTTGGTATGGAGGCGCCTCTCTTCGATGCAGATCCGCATTCTTTTTGTATTTCCCTTTCGCATGTTGCAAATGTGCAGTTGCATCCTTGAAGGCTTGAGTAATCGTAGTATGCAAATGGTCCACTGCGGGCATTTCAAGGCTCAGAGGTGAGTCCAAGTCTGAAGTACGCGGGTGATCTCCATATAGGGTATAAAAGGGGCTCTGACCAGTTCCAGAGTGTATTGAGTTATTGTATGCATATTCTGCCACCCATAAAATGTCCTTCCAATTACCCTCCGATTGGTGCAACATAGATCGTAGATATTGTTCAAGGGTCTGGTTCGTTCTCTCCGTCTGACCATCGGTCTGTGGGTGGTGGCTGGTCGAGAGTCTTACGTCGATTTGTGCCAGTTGACAACACTTTTTCCAAAAAATGAGAAATAAACTGGCTTCCCCGATCGAAGACTAGTATGGACGGAAATCCATGCAAACGGATGATATTTTCGAGGAATTCTTTGGCAAGAACAAAGGCTGAAGGTAATCCTTTCAACGGAATAAAGTGGGCCATTTTGGAAAATAAATCCACCACAACCAGAATAGTATTGTAACCATTACAAGAGGGCAGGTCTGTGATAAAACCTAGTGACAGGGTGTGCCAAGGTGCTGGTGGAATGTCTAAGGGCTGAAGAAGACCGGCGGGTCCTGTCTTTTGACCTTTGTTTTGGGCACAAACTCCACAGGACATCACAAAAGATTTAATATCCTTTCGCCAGGCCACCAGAATTGTCGTTTAACCTTTTCCTCTGTTTTGGCAATGCCAGGATGTCCTTCCATCAGAGTATCATGATGACGGGAAATAACCAGTTCTTGCAATTCCTTTTCTGGCAAAAATAAGCGTCCTTGGAAGTAAGGTAAGCCATCCTTGACTGAAAAGTTAGACCCCCTTTTGATCCAATCCTGCAAGGCTGAAGAGTCCAGGAATTGTTTCACTCGTGCTTGAATGTCTTCAAGGGTTTGTAAAGTGGTTATCCCCAAAATTCTTTGTTCGGGAATTATCGGCACAGGTTCTGAGTTTGTGTGTATTTCTTCCATTCCAATTCGGGATAGAGCATCCACCTTACCATTCTTATAGCCGGGGCGGTGGGTGATTACAAAATCGAACTCAGCAAAGAACAAAGCCAATCGGAGCTGTTGAGACAATTGAGCCTTGCCAGTTTTTAAATATTGTAAATTTCGGTGATCAGTGATCACGATGGTGGTATGCAGGGCGCCGAGGAGATAATGCCGCCAAGCCTTGAAGGCGGACTTAATGGCTAATAGTTCCTTATCAGTGATCGCATAATTTATCTCCGGCGGTGAGAACTTTCTGGACCAAAATGCTACGGGGTGCAGTTGGTTGGTTTCAGGGTCTCTCTGAGACAGGACAGCTCCCATGGCTAAGCTGGACGTGTCGGTTTCGACTATATATGGGATATCGGGACGTGGGTGCTTCAAAATAGGTGCGGACGTGAACTTAGCTTTCAACTCCTGAAAGGCCTGTTCGGCTTCCTCGGTCCATTCAAAACGTTTATTTTTTCGCAAGAGTGCAGTGATGGGTTGCACCACACGTGAAAACTCCGGGATAAACCTGCGATAAAAGTTGGCAAAACCAAGCATGCTTTGGACACCTTTCACCGAACTAGGTGATGGCCATTTGAGGATGGCATCCACTTTCCGTGAATCCATTCGGACCCCTTTAGGTGTCAGGATGAATCTGAGAAACTCAATCTCGGTGGTATGGAAAACACATTTTTCCAGCTTGGCAAACAGTTTGTGCTGGCGCAGTTTCTCTAGGACGGCCCCGACATGCTTTCTGTGATCAGATTCCGAAGAGGAGTACACAAGAATGTCATCGATATACACGACAACACAGACATCGTTGAGTTCCCGAAGGACATCGTTCATGAAGAATTGGAAGGCTGCAGGCGTGTTGCACAACCCGAAAGGCATCACCTGGTATTCGAATAGTCCATATTTTGTATGGAAGGCCGTTTTCCATTCGTCGCCTTCTTTTACTCGTACCAGATGATAAGCCCCCGGAGATCAAACTTGGTGTATTCGCAAGCGTCCTTCACCTGGTCAAGGAGTTCAGGGATCAGAGGCAGAGGGTAACGATTTTTAACAGTTATCTGGTTCAATGCGTGGTAATCGATACAAGTTCTAAGGTCGCCTTCTTTTTTAGGCACGAAGAACAAAGCTGAGGATGCCGGGGACTTTGACGGGCGAATGAAACCATTGGCGAGGTATTGATCTAAATATTGTCTCAAATGCATATTCTCTGGTTCAGTAAGGGCGTAAATCCTGCTACAAGGGGGTTGTGCACCGGGCACCAGATCGATTTGGCAATCGTACGGTCTGTGGGGAGGTAACGTGTTGGCCTGTTCCTTTTGGAAGACGTCCTGAAAGTCTTGGTACTCTGGAGGTAGTTGCACGGGGACAGAGGTTACTGATGCTAGATTACTCTTTGGATTTTCTGGGTAGCAGGTTTGTGCACAATCTGGGAAGGTTATTCTCTTCGCTCGCCAATCAATTCAAGGATTATGTGTCTCTAACCAAGGGATTCCGAGAATAAGCTGAAACTGTGGAGCCTTGATTACATCAAACACAACTGCCTCCCGATGGCCATCCGGACCTACAAGTGTCACCTCAGCAGTGGAATGTGTTACCGGTCCAGAGGCAATTTCGGTTCCATCTACTGTGGTGATGACATCTTTGTTGGTTTTAGGACGCAGAGGGAGGTTTATCTTAGAGACCAATTCTCGATCCACATAGTTTCCTATAGCCCCGCTATCGATGTATGCCTTTATAGATTGCAACCGTTCAGGCTTTTCCGGATCTACGAGGACCATTGGCACAATGAAATGCGAGGTCTGAGAGTTAGTTTTCAAGCTCGGCAAGCGGACCCCTACGCTTGCCGGGCGTGGTCGTTTCCCGATACAGAGTTTCCATGGATTTTATCAGCGGCTCCTATCACCTTCTTGGGCGGCTTAACCGGGCAATCTCGTAGAAAGTGTCCAGAGGACCCACAATAAAGGCATAATTGCATCTGTCGTCTTCTTTCCCGTTCTTTTTGAGTTAGGGGTCCTTTAACACCTTCCGATTTGCATAGGCTCTGAGGCATCAGCCCCCTTGGGGTTAGCGTGGGTCTTGGCCAACACCCGGGTTTCAAACTTGGACCGATCTGCTTTTCTCTTTTGCAGCCTGTGATCCAATTGGACCACTAAGTCTATATATTCAGTGCATTCTTGGGGCGGATTTACAACTTGTGCCAGGACATCTTTAAGTTCTCCGCGTAGACCTCGATAGATTAACGTGATTCTTTTATCCTCTGGCCAACCAGTTTCCACAATTAGTCTATTGAAGGTTGCAATGTAGGATAGAAGGTCTTGATTGCCCTGTCGCAGAGATAGAAGTTCGTCATCCATGGCCTGTCCCTGGGAGTGTTGAGCAAATAACCTTTCCATGCTTGTTTGAAATCTTTGAAAATCACGAAGAATCGGGTCATCTTGAGTTACCAGTGGGACTGACCAATCGGCAGCACAGCCGCTGAGATATGACAACACAAAGGCTACCTTGGTCTGATCATTAGGGAAGGCCCCAGGTCTGCATAGGAAGTGCAAACGACACTGATTCATGAATGCGGCGAATCGTTTGGGGTCCCCAGCAAAGCGTTCAGGTGGGGCCAGCGGCATGTTTCCAGGTAGATTAATCTGCACCGGGTTACTGGAAACCACAGGAGCGGGGTTCCCCCCGGAACCGGGTAAAGGAGTTTGTCCAGCTTGACCTTGCAAAAGCTGTCTAGCCAGGTCATCAGCTCTATCCTTTATTACAATCACTTCCCTCCTGAGGGCACTAGTCTCTTGATGAGCGGCGTGTACTTCGGCCCGTAATTCCCCCAGTAATTGGGCCAACTGGTCAGTTTCTGAAGTTTCCATAGCGCCTGGGTGGGAATTTGTAGGAAGTCTTCGCGTTCTGTAACGCTCACCTGGTTCCCACGGGGGCGCTGGTCTAGTCTGGATTGCTGTGGCCACTTCTAGCGTGATGCGCAGTAGGAATATCCTTCTGCAGATGGGAAAGGGGATTAACAGTCTGCAGAATAGTGTGCTAGCTCCCCCCTTGCCCCTTTGTTCCTCTCTAACTTCCTCCAAACCCCGGTTTAAGCTCACCTTATGGTTTGGAAGGATGAACTCTCCATCCTGCTTCTGGTGCAGGGGCGCGTGTTCGTCCAGTTACTTCACTGGTTTTCAGAATGGCGCTGGCAAAATCCACTTGACTTTCTTGAGCGATGCGCCGTAAGTATGAAAGTTCAAAGTTCAAAGTTCAAGTGAGGCCCCCTTTATGTTGTCTTTCTAACCTGTGATCTGTCCTTTATTTCAGGTGCAGAATGAAGGCGATGCGTCGAGGGGTTAAACTGCCGAGGTGAGTAGTGATGAGGGCGATCCCTCTAAATGTCCTTATCATTCCCCAGAAATGTCTCTTGTCCTTTCCCCATAGGGGCCGGAGTACGGTACCTGCCAACGGGGCGGCGCCGACCCGAAATGTGGAAGAAAATCCGGTAAGTATTATGGCTGTTAATCAGGCTTTCCTTCTGTGTTCCTTCTGCTCACCTTTTTTTTCTTCCTCTCTCCCCTAGGTGCAGAGATGTGGCGTCCGATGCTGACAGCTGCGATGGAGCCGGGAGATCTTCAGGGATGCTGGCGAGAAGATTCCGGATGCAGGTAAGAAGTTTGAAATAGTCCTTGGTTTTCACCTTTCCCTTCTCTTCCTTCCTTGCAGGTCTTCCAGGTTCGAGGCGGGCGTGGCTGGAGTCCAGGAGCAGGAGCAGACACAGTGAGCGTTAAGCTGCAGGAAGCAGAACAACGCGAAGCATGAGCTGCTGTCTGGGCGTGGCTTAAATAGCCTCCAAAGAAGTCCCAGGTATGTATCCTTCCCCAACTAGGTATGTATCCTTCCCTGGCCACGCCCGAGTAAAAAAATAGTCCCTATGAAAAAATATTCCCTTTCAGGTCTGCATCAGGTAAGTGCACAAAACACCTCCCTTTATGAGCCTGGCGCCTATGGCACCAGGACTGATGTCCAACATGAGCCTGGCACCAAAGGCGCCAGGACTGAGTCCAAAGAGCCCCTATAAGGGCCGCTGGGCTTTTACCCGAGGGCATGATGCCTGCTTCCGGGGGTGCTGGGCTTGGCCTGGTGCTCCGGGGGTAGGCATCATGACAGTGCTACCCCTGGATAAATGATCAGTCATTTCGCAAAGCCCATACTGTTTCCAGGAGTGCCCTTTCACCGTTGTTGGATTTGTCCTTCACATAGGACAACGTTTTGCTTGCGTAAGAGATAACTTTGTTGAGCTTGTCATGCTTTTGGTACAATACCACAGTCAGGCAGGTATCTGAAAATCCGGTCTCCACAAAGAACTCTTGTTCATGATTGGGTTAGCCAAACAAGGATCATGAGAAAGATTTCTTTTCAGTTGTTTAACTGCCTCGGATTGCTCTGGACCCCTCTCCCACTTGACTGGACCAAGGGTTGAGTGACCTCTGCGTAATCTTCAATGAACATTCAACTATAATTAGTGAGTCCAGGAAGGCTTCTCAATTCTCATAGAGTAGTAGGATCTTTTTATTTCAGTAAGGGTCCCACTTTCTTCACCTGGGGGTTGAGAACCTCAGGGGTTATTTAGTGCTCTAGGAGGTTCACTCTGGCCTTACACCACTGTGCTTACTGTAAGGACAATTTTTCTGAGGCTTTCTGCAACTAGGCCAGAACATATTGAATAAGCAATATGTTCTTCCACAGTTGAGCTCTTGTTCAATACATCATCCACGTAGGTCAGGGTTCTCCTTTTGCCCAAGTTGGGCATGGCCTTTGAAGAAATATATTGAATTAATTTCCAGAGTTTATATATCCAAAGGGTGTTCAGATCAACATGTAATGCTGCCCCCCAAAGGAAATGACAACCTTGTATTGGTCTTCCCTACTCACAGGTAATGTCCAGTAACTGTTGGTCAAATCAATGGTTGTGTACACTTTTGACCCTTAGATCTGTGCCAGCCCTTGATCAATGTAGAGAAGTTGCCATCTTGACATGTGGACCCGTTTGTTCAACTCCCTCAGGTCTACACATAGGGAGCCATTACAGGTTTGATGGTCTGTAAAAATTGCTGGTGTAATTGCTGGTAATTCCGGCACCAGATATGTTACTGGACTGCCAAAACACAAGTTTGCCAGTGGTGGCACTGATTTACCTCCAGCCAAGAGCTGGAGGTAATTCAGGCAGCTAGCAGCAAATAAATGCTGGAATTACCAGCATCGGTATTACCTGTGATGGTAATTTCAGCAATCCCCTCCATGAATGGGGATTTACTGCTGTTGCCGGCACCTAGAATATCCCAATAATACTGGGATATCAGGCACTGGTTATGGCAGAAGCAGTTTGCCGGTATCCCACCAGAACACCAGCAAACTTGTAATAGGGCCACAGTCTCCATTGCCCATTTGGTTTTAGTATCCCCAGTATTGAGTTGTTAAGGGTACTGTGGATCAGACAAATTAACCCATGGGATTCCAAGTTTTTGATAATCTCAGTGAGTGACTACATAGACGCAAGAAGTAACCAGTATTGTTTAACAAATACTGTTGCATTCTCTGGGTTCATGGGTATGGTGGTCAAATGGATAGATGTACGTCCACATTCATATGCATCTACTGAAAAGATTTTCTGGAAGTCCAAGAACACCTGTTTCAGCTTCTGTCATTGTTGCTTGGTCTCACACGCATCAGCAAAATGGATCTGCTACTCAACCTTCTTCCTGAAACCTGAAAAGACCTTTTGCTTGGCAATTTTAGTGGTATCCTCCAGTTGGGTGGAGAGATCTCTTTTAATGGTGTTCACCTGAACATGAGGTTCCATGGATTTGAGTTTGTTGTTGTTAACTCCAAATACCACCTTGTTCTTCCTGATAGCACAGGTTATTTCTTCCACCCCATAAGGGCATGAAGAGTGCACCAAGAAATGTCCCCCATGACAGGTACAAATCTTTTCTGGAAGAAAATTGTCAATGATGTTGAAACAGTAGTGAGGAATTGTCCCAGTTATTTCATTACTTAAATCTACAGAATAGTAGTGGGCATCAACCACCATTCCAATAGAAGTGTCCACGCCCAAAGTGATACATTTAGAGTAGCTGTTATCCACCAATACTCAAATGATGTTGTGTTCTGGTTCCACTAAATGTGTAGCATGCAAATATAAACCTTGTTGTTGATTTAAGAGTTCAAGTGTATATAGGCGTCCTCACATTTGAGGTTCTGTCCCTGCTTCATTTTGAGGGGAATTGTGAATTGTCGCACCTATCCTGAGATAGTGACCTTCTCCCGCCTGAACCACATAAGGCAGTGATTGAGCTGACAAAAAAGCTCTTTCAGTGTTGTCAAAGCCCATTGGGTTACCTCCCAGTTGGGACCATAATTTGCTGTTGGTCAAAACTAGAGTAATTGCGAATTGATTTACAATGTCACTACCCAAATAAAAGTCTGAAGGGATATCTCTAATGACCAAACAATTTTGTTCTATAATTTTGTTGCCAATTACATTTTTTAGCATACAACTGCAAGGTCATTTTTTTTATTTGGTCTTTCCAGACCTACTTCCCATTCATCAATCAATTTAAATGTGCGAATGGTCTGATATTTTTGGAGTTTGCTGCATAATCCTTCACTGATGAATCTGTTTCCATTAATCAGTCACGCTCTGGCGAGTACTGACTCTCCCCCCTCATTTATCTGAATGGGGAAATGTAAATGTTCAGCCTTTTCCTGAATGTCAGTCAGATTTTAAGCTAGCTTTTCACCTTCCTCTTTCAAGGAATTTGGTGGTTCCTCTAATTAATAAGTATACAATCTCAAAGTGTTCCCTTCGAGTATGAAATACCATTGCAACTGGGAGGAAGATTCATTTTCAAGAGTTGAAAAGAGAACATGTCACCAGTTGGTTCTTCTACAGAATGTATGGTGATTCTGCAAATGAAATTCCAATTGATCGCTACGCCGATCAATAAGATGGCAGGTTCTATTCAGACTCACATATCTGTACTTTTCTTGAGTCGGGCTGGTTAGTCTGGGTTCAGAGGACCTGGTTCATTCAGTCAATCAGAGGGGATAACCATTGAAGAAAATCATTCTCCAGTAAACAAGCACTGCCCTCTGGAGTCACAACTATGACCAGGTGTTTTAAAGGATGTCGCCAAATTTCTATTTCTAGATCTGCTGTCCTTTTAACAGAGATGTCATTCCCATCAGAATTTTTGAGTTGTCCGGATAGAGATATGAGGGGAATCTGGCGACTCTGCCCCTTCCTAAATTCAGTTTGTCAAAAGTCTTTTTGGACAGTAGAGTAGCTTGGGATCCAGTATCCACCAGAGCCGATAATTCAAACAGACCCTGTACCTTGACCGGGGTATACAATATGCCCTCTTTTCCTCAAGAGTACAAAGAAAGTGTGAGTTATATGCCACCTCAGAGGTCATTTTCTTAATATTGAACTCTGTCCCTGTGTGATCTTGGATAATTTTCTGTGTCAGAGATTGGAAACCTGTTGGAAGAAATTTACATCAGGAAATTTGCAGTTTGGGGATCCTTTTTCTCCACCGATTTTTTGCTCTTGCTGGGTATTTGAAGACAGTTCTCCAAACTGGTGGGTGGGCAGGATACCTCTATGGTCTTTGTATGATCTGACTAAGATGGTCTGGTTCAAGGAACTTTTTTCGCTCTGTGTTGGTCTCCATATCTACACTGTCAGACTCAGGGTCTCTAGGGATGCATTCTTCTTTGGGAGGGTTCCCCCCCTATCCTGAAAGGGAAGATTTTATTTTATCTTATTCTTACAGGGATTCTTCTCCTTCAAAGGGAATTATCCGGTTTTCACTCTCCACAAAGTGTGGTTTTCTTTGACATCTCCTACTTACCCTCTGTTCTTTGGGTTCTAGCTTCCAAGGGGGAGAATATTCACAATCAGGCTGAGAGTTTCCAGAGGTTCTGCTCTGGTAATAAGGAAGCTTCCTCAAAGGCTTGGCATCTCCCTTCGACTCATCCTCAGGAACCTGTTGACTGTCAGGACTTTCTTGCAGTCATTTCCCCTCCAGGGTATTCAACCTGGGCGTTAGGGGGAGTTCTCGGAAGCATGGTTAGTTTGAGTGTTCGACAGAGCCATCAGTATGCACCCCATGTTGTCAGTCAATTGTTGGTCCTGTCGCTCCAGTTGAGTACCTTTTTCTGGGTTGTATCTTTGGTCATATCTCTGTTGCTCCCTAAAAGGGTAACAGTCCCTTATAGCAAAGTAGCTTGGGTATTGGAAATTTCCCCCGTAATTTTCAGTCCTTATTCTCCGATATACCTGGCCCAGGGATCGATTGTCCTGGAACCGGGGAGAAGGAGGGGTATTGTTTTGGAAGTTATCATTTTGAGGGTACCTATTTGAAAAATGTAGGCTGGGAGGTGGAGTGGTACTTCTCTCCTGTAAGAAACTTTGAGGAAAGTTTCATGGGGATGTACTTACCTGATTTGCCCCCCCCCCCCCTTTATGCCAGGGGAGTGTACACATACTCTAGGATCAGTTTTGTACACTTGTATCGAGGGCTGACATAGTTGCAAGGGTCAGAGAGGCAGTTTTGCTGAATCCCTACCTGGCTACTATTTGAATGGACCTGGGCGGAAGGTATCCTCTGCCTCTCATTCTGCTTATCAGCTTTAGGAGTGTTTTTAACCCCCGCATATCCAGGTTTAAAGTGTGGGTTGTTTTCACCTCTGCCACCTTCGCAGCAGCAGGTGTTGCAGATGGCTTTGTTGATTTAGGGTTGTTTTTACTGTCAGTGGATCTCTGGAGCTCATATAGCCTTGTGGCTTGCTCTATTACCAAATCCAGTGTTCTGTGCTTATGGCAATCACACACTATTTGGGTAATTATATATTTGGGGAGAGTGTGGAAGTATGTGGTCACAAATTCCCTGCTATTCATATTCACCTGCATGGAAATCTGTGCAAATGCACGTTTTAATTCTTGTGCAAACTCCCAAGGTGCCTGATCTTCCCCATATTGTAAATTATACCCAGCCTTGTGTGCCTCTTGTGGGTTCCTATGAGTAGACAAGTGTTTTAAAATGGCAGTCTTATAGGTAGACCATTTGCAATAATATGGCCCTCCCAGTCCCGCAAAGAAACGGGCCTACTCTTGGGAAAAATGTCCATTTCACAAACTTCATGCAATTGACATCATTTTTAATTTCAAATGATGACATCATTTGTTCATAGAGTTCAAAACGTTTCCTCACTGAATACTTGGCATTCTTGTGGTATGGGATCGTGAAGCTCTTTAAGGCCTTAAACTGCCTGATTGGGTCTTGAACAAAACCCTTTCTTTGTTTGGTATTTCTGTATCACCCCTAAACCAGAATCCATTCACCCCAGGAATCAGTGCTGCTACTGGCACTCGAGTCCCTGTCTCCGACGTGCTCCCTTTCTCTCTGAGATTGGGAATATGATATGATATGTTATGTGTATCGTGCTCCTACACACGAGTTTCAGAGTGCAATGAGGCAAGGGACGGGAACAAGGGAGGACCAAACAATGATCTTATTAGGCCCAGTGACATTGAGAATGCACAAGTGCAGGGGTGAGGGAAGAGGGAAAGTTCTGAACAAGGGAGAAACACAACAACAACTGATAGTGCAGCCAGCAAGGTGGCAAGTGCGAAGTTTGAAGCGCAGACAAGGGGTGTCTGATAAGTGCAGGTAACGGGACTGTAGGGTTACAAGTATAGACCCAAGTGCAAGGGTTGCTAGGAGGCAGTGCGGTGAGTGGCTGGGTGGGCAGGGACCTGGGCCCAAGATCAGAGGGCAGCCAGGTGCACAGAGCCGTATCACATGGATTAACAGGGGAGAGGAAGTGTGAAGTCGGAAGGCAGAAGCAAAGACGAAGGTCTGGAGGTGTTCCTGGAACCGGAGATGCTTCTCCTCAAGTCTCAGTGTGGCAGGGAGGCTGTTCCAGAGGGAGGCCCCAGCCGAGGAAAGAGATCTACCCAACCTTGAAGCTTGGCAAAGTGACTGACCCTGAGGGAGTTGGAGGTGGAGGAGTGAAGAGCTTGGGTGGGATGGTATTTACAGAGGGAGAGTTGAAGGTAGTTTGGATCCAGGCCTCAGAAAGCCTTGTGGACAATGCAGAGGGTCTTGCATTTCACACTATCAGCCACTGGGAGCCAATTAAGAGATTTCAGGGCTGGAGAGATACGATCCCAGGGCTTGAGGTGAAGGACAAGTCTCGTAGTCCTATTCTGGATGAGTTGCAGAGGGTGGAGAGTAGATGCAGGCAGATTTAGAAATAGGCTGTTGCAGCAGTCTAGCCTCGAGAGAAACAGAGCTTTAGAGACAGTGAGCTTCTGGGGGAAGGAGAGGAAAGGAAGAATACCTCTGAGGAGGTGCAGTTGGTAGTTTGACTTCTCAGACATGTCAGAGATGTGAGGAGAAAAGGAGATTTTGGAGTTGAAGATGACCCCGAGGTTCTTAGCCTCACAGATGGGAGCAGGAAGAGGGCCAAGGGAGGCCAGCCAGAGAGTGACAGGAACGGAGGGTGAAGGTGTGCTGATGAGGATAATCTCCGTCTTACTGGCACTGAGGCAGAGATCATTGGCGGCACACCAATCCTGGATGGCAGACAGACAGTCAGAGCTGAGGTATGGAGACAAGGTGGAAGAGGGAAGCCTGCAAAAAATGAGCTCAGTGTCATCCGTATAGGACTGAAAGTTAGAGCAGAGAGCGGCAATGCAGTGGGTAAGGGGTACCAGGTATTGGTTGAAAAGCAAGCGAAAGAGGTTAGACCACTGGGGGAAAACCACACGTAGAGAGTAAGATGGAGGAAGGACCCAAGTTGGACCTGGGAAGGTAAATCAGAGAGGAAAGAGGTCAGCCAGGCCAGGGCCTGATTGGTGATACCCAGGTTATCACGGAGGAGGTTGAGCAGGATGGCATGGTTGACCGTGTCAAAGGCAGAAGAGAGATTGAGTAGGATGAGGACAGAAGGGATCTTTGAGTCAAGGTTGGAGAGGAGGTCTTCATGGATGATCAAGAGAGCAGTTTCCGTGCTTCTGGCAGCTCTGAAGCCAGATTGATGGTCACAGAGACAACCAACAGAGTTGGTGTGAAGATTAAGCTGGGAGAGGGCCAGCTTTTCCACGCATTTGCCCAGGAAAGGAGTGATAGAAATTAGGCGATAGTTAGCCGGGCAGGATGGGTCGGCTCTGGGTTTTCTGAGAAGAATGTGCCAAGAGAGTGCTTCAGAGGGGAGGGGAAGGTTCCGGAGACAAAGGAATGGTTTTGGATGAACAGGGAAGAACCTGTTTTGATGAGACTGACATAGTTCGGACTTGTCTGGAAATCTTGTCGGGGAGAACAGAGAGAAAGATGAGAATTAGGGAGGAGATGTGGCTTAAGGGGGGCCATAGGTATCAGAGAGAGAAGGGGGGGATGAGAGGGTGGACAGGATGTCCTGGGTTTTTTAGATGAAATTAGTGGTCGGGCTATGCAAAGGGCCTGGGAGGCAACAGGAGAGATAGAGACTGCAGCAGGGTTGGCTACCTCCTTGCAGATTTTAAAGAGTTTGGCCAAGTTGTTAGATATCACAGAGACACAGGCTTGGATAAGGGCTCTCTTCTTAGTGCAGACAAGTAGCTGGTATTGCCTTTGGAGCAGGAGGCAGGCCAGTTTGTCAGAGGGTGCTCAAGAAGCCTGCCATTTCCTCTTAGCCACCCTACACTTGTGTTTAAGGGTAACTAGGTCAGAGTCATACCAAGAGTTGCACTTGGCTTTGGGCTTCTAGCGTATCCTCATGGCAGGGGCAAGAACATCAAGAGTATCAAAGCTATAGAAGTAGAGTGTGGAAAGGGCTGTGTCAGGATGTGAGTCAACTTGAGATGGAGGAGGAGGAGAAAAAGTGGTAGCGAAAGCCTCAACTGGCACACACTTCTTGGGTCGGACGACTGAGGGGTAGTGGGGGTGAGATGGGAGGAAAGGAGAGAGTGATCGCTTCAGAGAGAGCAGTGGTCCGAGGGATAGAGAGGGGGAGGTCTGAAGATATCAGAGCTTCCAGAGTGTGTCCTGCATAGAGAGTCAGGCCAGAGGGGAGAATAAAGAGAGAGAGAGAGAGAGAGTCGCAGAGGTCGCAAAAGAGTCCAGATGAGGGACAGGAAGCATCCAGATGGATGTGAAAGTCTCCAAGAAGGAGGAGTTGAGTGGTCTTGACCAGGAGGGAGGAGGAGAGGTCCACCCATTCAGATAAGAAGGAGGAGATCTGACCAGCTGGCTGATAGATAGTATCCATGGTAAGAGAGTGGCAAGGAGAGAGAGAAAGCCGACAGAGAAGGCATTGGAAAGAGGAGTAGGCCTGCACAGGACTGACAGAGGCAGGAATCCACTCTGTAAAGATCAAGGATACACCACCACCAGAACGGTTGGGTCTGAGTGAAGGTGGAAAAGGTCACGAGTTGTGGAATGATGAGATATGGGTGACTAACCCAAATACCTTGCAGAATCATGGTATTTGGACCCCTCCTTTCACCCGTGCAGCCATGAGCTTTCAGGGTCACTTTCCCTGCCATCACATTTTGGTACAACATATAATAAAATCTCTTCTTCAGACTGTTGCCAATGTGTACTATACCTCCTCCAAGGTAGTGTGGAGAAATCCACCCATTGACCTGAATATGCGTTTTTTTTTAAATGCTCTTCCTAGGCTGAAGGTTTGGCTTTTCCCTTTCAGTGAAGCAGGATAAGTGTCCTCTTCGCAATAACATTTTTTTGTAAATCTAAATCCATGATTTTCTCATCATATGAGTTTTTTGGGTCTGAAGTATTCACATGTCTATTTTTTGTCTTCCATGACACACTGGTCTGGCCACCTTCCCTTCTATTTGGTAGAGTTGAATATTGACACATGACAGATAAGGACTAGCCTTCTGGACCAGATTGGCTAGGAATAGGTGAGGCCCCTGCCTCATGTTTCCCTTTTCTCTATAAGTGGTATGAATGAGGTCAGTTCCAGTTGGTACCTGGGTAGTTTTTAGGTAACTGGCATGAGGTCTTTGATGGGAGGGGCTTTTCTCCTTGATCATAGGGACCTATCCCATCCCTGATTTGTCAGGGTCTCTCAATGCTTATTTATATTTTGGATTTCAGTATCTAATTTCTCATAGGTGTTTCTCCCTGCCAGGATTTCCTGTTTATATTCAGAGAGTTGCAATTTTAACTTGGACATCAAGGCCTGGCTGTATTCAAGCACACTGCTCTGAGCCACCAATTGATCCTTTATTTTAAGTACTTCATCTTGAAAGATTTCATATTCTCTCTGAAAGTCTTTCGTTATGTGTGCATGTTCACTTTTCTTTCACGCTGACAAATTCTCTCTCTTGAGAGTCTCTACTACGTCCTGCCTGTAATATGTCAGCTTCTACTTGTCTCAAATGCTCCATAAACTCTATTTTTTCTTCCCCGATTCTGGTCAGTGTCTGAGAAGCTGACTGACCCTTTTCTGCATCCATTTCAATTGATTTTCTTTTTGTAATAGGACACTGTGTTCCTGGATTAAGAGGCATTTTCCTTAATCAGTTGCATTTTCTGTTGTTTCAGAATATTGAAATCTTGGTGCATGTGATCACAGTCTTTTTGGAAGTCAACTACTTTTATATTTATCTGACTGTTTTCATGTTTATCTCCTTTATTGATTGTTTAAAAGCCATAATTTCATCCAGCAACACTCTATTGTGAGCAGTCTGATCATTCAATTAATGTTGAAGGTGTTTTATGGTTCCCACACTCTCTTTAAAGGTATCTTGTAGTGCAGCAAACTCCATTTCCCACTCTGTGCTGGCCTGTAGGTAGGTTTAAACCTCATTTTGAAGTTGCTCATTAGGAGTTTGTTCTTTTAATTCTAAAATCTGTCTTTGTTGCACTTTATCTTCCAATGGCATAAGTGATTGCTGGGCCTTTTCCAGGTCTCCAGTCTGACTCTGCATACTGGCCTCTTTATTTTGCTGTCACTCTTCAATTAATTGCAAATGAAAATATAACTGAGCCTTGAGTTGAACCATTTTAGTCTACTCCTCATATGCATTTTGAGTCATGTAAAACTCCTCTAGCACTTTATGGAGGATCCCACCTTCAAGCCAAATGTCAGTGTCTACTGATGTAACATCTTGTACCATTCTAACCTGCCAGCACCCATCCTCCTGGTCATTCCAGGCTGTTCAAATGAACAGTTTGGCTAGGAGTTGTTTCCTGACCTCTTCCATTCCAATGGCACTCATTTCAACAGTGGCTTTTTGAAACCTTATAAGCTCTCCCTACACAGGAAAAAACACCTTGCACTTTATTCTGAGAGATTTCAACAATCAATACCAAATTAGATTATTTTTGCATTACACTGCACAATCTTTTCCACCTCCCTGTCTCTCAGGGTTCAAGCCCACTGTGGTACTTTAACAATGCATGAAAAACTGCCATGCACCCTACTGACTTTGCATTTGACCGAATAGTCTGTTAAACAATGCACTTGTCATGAATCAAAAACAGAATGCTAGATCCCAGCAACGAGCCCCCATTTATATGTTGGGAATATTTATGCGGAAACCATCAATGCAGGGAATACTTGTCCTCCCCATCAAAAGCACCACAAAACTATTCCTTTTTGTTTCAATCTAGTCCTGACTGTGATTCATGTTTCATGTAGTACCATGTAGACCCCTCACCCTTTAGCAATTCATAAGCAAAGAGCCACGCCGGTGTACAGAAAGGATATATATTTATTAACAAATAGAAAAATGAATATTTGTACAAAATCGCAAATCACGCCACCTCACTCCGTGGCCCAAATGCTTTTTCTTCCTACCAATCTCTTTTTACACAAATTGAAAACCCTAGTTGGTTCAGGATAACACAGATCACATATTCTTTAACCCCACAGCATGTACTCTAAAACACTTTGTATGGGGTTCACTTTTAGCAACATGTAACACCTTGAAACATTACCGGATCATACACTTGGTACTATACTATACATGAAGTTTAATTTAAATGATATGCAACACTTTTCTATTTGCAAAAGCAAGTTCACAAATGCTGCACTTTTTATACATATGTATAGAACCATTCTGCCTTCACCAGAATGCAATGATGAATCTCTCTCCTACAAGGAGTCACTTTCCCATGCTCAGTAGAGAGTATGTTTGTAAAGCTGGGTTCATGTTGCATACTCAATATTTGTGACTAGGGGTGTGATGAAATTGGTGTGATGTTGCAATTTCATATGTACACAGTATAGTTAACTGTTAATGGGATATGTTATTTTAGTGTTACTTTGTGTTCTAGTTGATACATATTAGATTTGCATGCACATAGAAAGATAAAATGCTAATAGCACCAAATGAAGTATAAACACGATTCAGACATGGTGGGTGATGAAGAGTTTCATAATGCGCATGCAAAAAAGGGGGGACTGTCACGACGGAGTCACATTGTGGAAGAGAAACAACAGTTCGTAAACTTGCATGTAAACTGAGATACAATCATAGGGAATTTTTAAATCTGCATGTACAGGGCTTTCTTTATAAATGTATGTAAACTTGTCAGTCAAGGGTTTTGCGAGATGAATTGTAAGTGACTTGAAGAAAGTGGTTTTGCAGAGTTTAAGAGGCCAGAGTAAGGGTAAATTAGTTACTACGACTTTTGCAGATGGGCAGCTAGCAAATGGCCAAGTGCTTATGACCTTAAAGTATCACAGAAAGCAGATGTAATCTCTTTTAAGTGCATGGCAGCTTGCGGAATCGGTCCAGCCATTTGCCTTGACAAGTAAGAAACATGGAGTGAAGTGACGCTCAAGGCCAAAGTGACTGATACTCCTTGTGCTTTGTTTGTTCTCTCAGGAGGAGGCTAGACGTCATGCGTGTTGAAGTGGTAGCTGTATAAATTAGAATATTCAGATGATGCCAGTAAGCCGGGGCGGATGAGATAGCTATCAATAGTTCAAAGGGAACCAGTTTATTATGCTCTCATGTTGCTGAAGTGTCCATGCAAACCATGTGCAATTATGAATAAGGTTAAAGTGGCCAGTTGTTACTTGTAATGACTTATGTTTCCATATGAATGTGTAACCATGTCATGATGTCACAACCTACCACAGATGGATCCCAAGAAGCGGTGTGCTATGAATAAGATCTGAAGATGTTAGTAATCGATTACCAATAAGAATGGAAGAATTGGAGAAAGATGGGATTACTTTGTATAGGTTTTGTCCAATCAGATGCGGGTTGTGAATTGTAATAAAATATACGGGAGTATTTTACTGTTGCAAAAATGTATATAATATGTCAACTTATGTGGTTTGTTGAGATTTGGGTTAGTTTGACTCAACTGGGTCATCTAGCTCCTCACCAGACAATTGTACAATAAACATGCTTTACATACAAATGTACACGCGCTCTGTAAGTGGTGGGCCTGGCTGGGTTTAGGTGATTAGGGGCCCATGCATACATTTTTCAATCATATACTTTACTTATTATACTATTTAATTTTGGCAGGGCACTTTTCTGCCCCGGCACTAAAACCCAGACATTCAGTTTACATTTAGCACCCCTCTGCTTTAAGATAAGGTCTGAGAAATGGTGACAGTTGCACATTACATTATTTAGACACCTCTCCATTTAGGGAATTTGGGGGTTGGCAATGAGATATAGGAATCCCCCAATTACTTTAACAAACTATGTTTTCTATTCACAATAGAAGCAATATTGTTGATTTCGAATTTCAACAGTCACCCTGTGTTAGTTTTCTATAGGGAACTAAATTAAATTATTACTAGGTAAGAAAATGCTAGGGGCCTACTTTGCCTGCCACCCAATCAATAATGGGAAAACCATTGAATCAAATAGATCCCCACACGATTTGGTTTGGTTGGACAGGTTTACCATTATAAAATATCTCTGGGTTTCAATTCATAGGAAAAATTCTCAAGGCTTCTAGATACTCAAGGGAAACAACAGGACCTGGTTAGAGGCCTCTACAGGTTCAGTCAAGAATGGCCTCCAGCATTAATCCCTTTATTTAATTCTCCTTGTCTAAATCCCAGCTTTTGTCTCTGTTCCTGGTTTACTCCAACTGCTGCCTCCAAGCAATGTTATATTTCTCAAAATTTTGCAGTAGTCTCACTCGGATGAAATTAGGCAGTTCTCTCTGATTCCAATTGTGTGACACCTTATAACATCTAAACCACACCCTAACAATGACTAAATTACGAGATGCCAGCTCATGGGCTCTTAACTGGGATTGGATAACTATTCTCTATCCCCTTAACCCAGCCTAGCCTCTTTTCTTTGATTAGTCCCTTTTGGTTACTAGGCATCATCCTTTTAAATGATAACCCCGCCCATCTGGGATAGCATTTCCATAGTTTCAAACATGCAGTAAAAATCTTCAACATGGCAAAAAACGTTTACATATAATGATCTTCTAACAAATATTTTGGCTTTATCTGATTATGTCGGATTTAATGAAATGAGTCCTGTGACTGCACAGGGTTGCAGGTTCGAATGTCAATTTTCTGTGAATTATTCAAAACCTATAACAGTTATCAACCAAAGGTTTTTCATACAGCTATCTAATTACACAAGCTATCATCTCCTGAAATCTCTGCTTTGTGATTTGTTCAGGGGAGCTAGAAACACCTTTTATGTGGTAACTCCTGTTTCCAAGGTCAAAACTTTATGACAGTTTTGTCAGTGCATAGGTCCCTTTGTAAGCTTTACAGTGATATTTGAATGATTTGTGAGTGCCTTATAGAACCTCAGAAAATTAACAAAGCCTGATCCTCGATGTAACAAAATATGTATATCATTATAACCCGATAGCAAAATAATGATATACATATTGTTCCTTCAATTTAAAATTACATATCTATTTTTCAAACTGAACATGTAATCTGTCTATCCGCTTCCTTTGTTGGTTTTGGTCTTGTGCAAAGTCAATGTCCGGACCCTGGGTCTGTTTATTTCCTTATGCAGATGAAGACAATCCACCCCTGACTCTTAAAGCACCTTCTGGTGTACATGGAAAGATATCAGCTTAGGGGGATGGATCACAAATTTGAGTTTCAAATCCAAGTATTTTAGAAAGGAGGGAGGATAGCTCAGGGGCAACATGCTCACCTTGGAAGCAAGACGACACATAGCAACACAGGTTCAATCACCGGGTCTGTGCTTAGAAACCTCTGGGTATTAAGCACCTTATAAATAACCAATCATATCATATCATAAAGGTCAACCCACAAAGAGTTGCATTCATTTACCCAGTTGATGGCCCCTGCCCACCATAAATTCCTTTCTTGTCACTGCTGTGGCTTGAAATAGATGTTTCAGATAGAGAGTAGATAGAGGGAGATGTGCAGTCATGGGCCTGTGAATCCGCTGAGACAATGACATTTTGGGCTGAACAAAGTCTTTCTTCATGCACAGAAAACTCTCACTTTCAAATGTTACAATTTCTTTTGCACATGAGGCCTTTCAATATTGTGCCTCACACCTTCAGTTTCACCTTTTCATCCTGATATGTATTCACATGACTCTGGCAATGGATATTCATTTCCCCATACGATCATTATACTAAGCTGCACATGCACACCTGCTTTGCGCTCTGTGTCAGCAAGGCCGCACATTAGACATCAGCCACATGTAATGGAAAGTGTATTCAGGCCTTTGGGCTAGTCACCCAAATGCAAGGCCCATTTAGTGTTTGGGCCTCATTACGACCCTTGCGGAAATGGAAAAATGATGGCGGAAATGCAATACCGCCATCGAACACCGCTCGTTGCGATCATGACCCGTCACCGTAAAGTACGATGCCATTAGCGACACCGCAGTGAACGGCAACGCTAACTGCACCAAGTACGCGCACGCGCGCCTTGCAAAACCGGAATCACCGCCATGGCGCAACGGTACGCGAATTCTGACCCTAGCGGACATGTACTGAACGCCATCAAGCACGTCGTAAAGTACCATTCCGCCATGGCGAGAAATACGGCATCGTGAACCAACCGTAAATGGCCCACTGAGTGCCTGTACTCCACTCCCTGGCCACATTGCACAACTCCTGGCAGGCGCAATGTAACCACACTATGCAACCAGTGAAATCTACAATTCACCCATGCATGCCAACGTAGAAAAGCATGCAGGGGCTCAAAGCGCCCCGTGAGTGGGCATCCATGTACGGCATGTCACCATAGCCGTACTGATGCAGCACAGGCATGTGAAGGTACAATACATCAAAATGAAAATCAAGAACACATGACACAAAACAACAGTAGTCCCCCATCGCTTGCCACCAGCGCAAGGCAACATCCAAAACAGCATCCTGAGGGGGATTGCACCAGCCCTGTACTCTTGCCAGTAAACAAACCAACCATCAGCAGAAGCATGTACCACACAAGTTGGCAGAGTGACTGAGCAGCCAGGCTCATCCCAAGAGGGGCCGATGGGAGCTGCAGGGCACAGATGGCATCAATACAGAAGCTATTCCAATGGACATGACCCCAGTCCCCCTCCAACAAACGCACGCAAACACAGTCACCTGTGACCAGCCACATTCGGAACATCCCATCATTCCACCAATCGACCTGGCTGACAGGCACCAGTCGGCCAAAAGCCAATCCCCCGCCCCTGAACAGCACATCATGTAAACAGTCACAATGGCAGCCCCTATCCGTGACCATACTGTGCTACGTAGGCAAACGCGGCCAGTACTGTACCACACAACTCAACTCAGAAGGCGGAACACAATGCAGATCATCTCGCAATACATACCGCCACAAAGCGAAAATCGCCACATCACCTGCAAAGAACAACGCAACACGACAAATATCGGAATACAATTTAAATGCACATCCAAATGACAAAGGCCCCACAGCAATTTGCAAAATAACACCAAAACAACCATCATCACCGAGGGCTGCATCTGCAATAATTGACCAGCTTCCACTTGTGTGACGCCCTGTACCATCATGGCACACAGGGCCTACATCAACGTTCCAAAAGGCAACATGGAAGCGGCAAGAACCGCAGGTCCGTCCCATGAGGCAGGCACTAGTCGAGCTGAAAGGCCGAAATGTTGCACCTAGCCACCAGTACAGCGTAAGGGCATGTGGCCCATTGGCGATCGTCCCATAAGATCGAAATGGTGCTCCACTGATTCACCCGAAGCTGCAGGAGTCGAGAGTAAAAACCATCTGGAGGAGTGGCGTAGAGATGGCATCTGCAATAGGGCAGGAGATACCTGTCACCCAAAAGAAACACAAATTAACCGATTGCATTACGGGACTCATGATGCATTACAATCTTCATTCAACACACCAAATCCACACCCATATGCATGCTAGCCCACTCCAAAGGAATATACACACCCCTAAATCAGTATCGAATCATAACGAAATCAATCGAGGTAAATACACCATTGGCAACGTCGGTTACTGTGCATGCGTCCGTCAAGATAGAACCCATGACATGGGATTAGTAACGTGCCTAGACACAAGTGTATGAAGGCGCGTCGAGACAGGGAGGATCCGACAAGGGCAGATAGACGTATGTCCCACTATGGCAGCCTTGCATCACATAGCGCAGGGGAAGGGGAGTGAATCAAAAAACCCATGTACATGGCAGACCCTAAACGGAATCATCAGTCCATGCATCCATTCATCATTCCCTCATCCCGCAATGAAAACGCATGAATATTCACTCACATTATATGTGAAACTTCCATCGCGTCTGTGCGTAATGCAGTCTGCAAAAACCACTGTGCCCCTGGCCGGATCTGTAGTGTTGTGAAGCAAGATGGATTTGGGAACGTCCTGCCTTATCGTCCACTACGCTATTGCGCATCCCATTCAATTCATATCATTCATTGCCTGCTCGTTATGGGCCATGTCCCAAGGACATTCTACAATAGAACGTTACATTTCCAGCCAGACCTGTGGGCGTATCCTCGCCGCTACTTCAAAACCAAAAATGCTGGCCTTCGAATTCCTCACTTGCAACATTACGTCGAAAAGGCTACTGTGAACGCTTGCATTCACAATTACATCAATGTAGTGCGGCTGTGTGTCATAATGCTAACTGGCTGCAATCACAAATGGGACGCCACGCCCGTCGGTGAAGTACGTTACTGTGCTGCATGAGGGTCGGCCATCGATCGAGCCCTACATACCACTGACTCTTCACAGGTATGTAAGCGGCTGCAATCATAGCATGTGTAACAATGGGAGCATAGCATGAAAATCAATCAAAGTACATCACACTGCCATCGGGATTTGATACATGATTCCAATCCCAAGATGCCATGCGGCCAAATGCAGCCTTACGTGCGGGACGTGCTCGGCCAGAAGGGATAGCATCTGCCACAGAATCATTCAATCAGCACAGGTGGAGGCCATACAGGCCGACAGCACATATATAGCAGACCCAAACCCCTCCCACAACCACTCCCACTCCAAAATGCTACCGGCAGGACTAGCGATGTTGGGCCTGGGGGACCAGATAGCACTGCAAGTGCTACAACTACAAGAAGACGACGAACAACAACAGGTACAACAACCGGGCGCACAGGGGAGACGGAGGAGAAGGAGGAGGAGGAGGGCAAGGCAGGGTCAGCAAGGCCCACAAGCACTGCCACTACCACCACGCAGGCGGCCCGCAATCCCACGCCTCCGAGCCGATCCGTTCAACCTCACTGCTGAGCAGATCCACACCCTCTACCGTTTGGACCGGGACACCATAATCGCCATTGTGGACATGACACATGCTGACCTCGTGAGCATGATAGATAGCCCAACCGCCATCCCACCCCTACTGAAGGTGGTGTCTGCACTCCACTTCCTGGCCACAGGCACCTACCAGCACACAGTGGGACAGTTGCATGGCATTTCACAGCCACTGTTCTCACGGACACTCTTCCAAGTGCACGATGCCCTCCTGAAGCACGCCGACGACCACATCACACTACCACGCACGTACCAGGAGATTACCAACGCAAAAGTGGGATTCCATGCACTTGGCGGCATCCCGGGTTGCATTGGTGCCATCGACTGCACCCATGTTGAATTGGTTGTCCCACATGCCATGGAGGTCCAGTACCGCAACCGGAAACAATTTCATTCAATCAATGTGCAAATGGTGTGTGACTCCAACAAGATCTTTACGCATTGTTGTGCCAGATTTCCAGGATCTACCCATGATTCTATGGTCCTGAGGAACACAAGAATACCACGCTACATGGAGCGACACGCAGGGCACAGATCCTGGCTACTCGGTGAGTCTCATTCCATGCATGACATCGTGGCCCATTTGATGCGTCAATGACCTTGCAGGAGGGGGGGGGGGGCTACTTAGCACTATCATTCCACTGACACCCTTTATTCGTCTCATACAGGTGATGCCGGGTATCCACTGAAGAGATGGCTCCTTACACCAATCCGGAACCCACAGAACGAGCATGAGGAGGACTACAACCATGCCCACTCACGTACCCGTGTGGTCATTGAACAGGCATTCGGCCTACTGAAGGCTCGTTTCCGCAGCCTCAGCAGGTCTGGCGGGGCACTCATGTACAGCCATGAGAAGGTTTCTAAGATGGTCATGGCATGTGTCATGCTGCACAACATGTGCATACGTAGGAATGTGCCCATGCCCCCTGACGCTGTACTGCATGCACCTGAAGATGATGATGATGATGAGGGTGGGGATGTGGAGGCACCTCAAGGAGTCCATGAGGCACAGGATGCACGTGCAATCCGACAGAGCATCATAGATGCATGCTTCTAGCAACCACGCATGGTGCCTATTACACGGAAAGGGGACCTGTGGCACTGTGTGTGTGTAGTACAGGCACATTGTGGACTGTACGCCTATGAAGGCCTCGTACGCAAATATCAATGTCCACACATGTCATTGGATGATAATGAGATGCTGTATTGTTAATGTGATTTGATTTATACACCCTATGGACCCGCCACCCAGTGAAGCCCAACACACCCCCTCCACCCTACTACCTCCCCCCCCAACACCAGTGTCCAAATATGCATGCTGTCCGTGGTTGGACGCTATTGCAAGCCCCCTCTACGGGTATCAGGGGCACCCCTGCCCGTGGAGCGCAGGTTCCTGCCAGATCTGCGTTGGGGGCTGCCCTGGACGGAACTTGCCACGGATGATGTCTCTGCCTGCTCGCGTCCATGCATGTCTCTGAGGGTTTGTGAGAGCTCCGAGAGCACACGGCGCACAGCAGCAAGTTCAGCACAAACGTCTTTGGACGTCGCATGCAGTTCCCCCCTCAGGCTCTCGGTGCTTTTCTCCATTTGTGCTCTCAGGCTCTCGGTGCTTTTCTCCATTTGTGCTCTCAGGCTCTCACTACTTTTCTCTATTTGTGCCCTGAGTGTCTCGGTGGATGTTTCCATGGCTGCCCTGGAACCCCCGCATTCATTTGCATGGTCCTTGAGTAGCGTGGACACTTCCTGCTGTTGCTCGATCAGCAGGTCGAGGGACTGTTGCCTCTGCTGGGCCATGGACATTTGCGGTGGTGTGACAGGGGGGCTGCTCAACACATGTTGCCTTGGCACAGGACTTGTGGGGGTTGGCCAGTCGTCGTCTTCAGGGTGCCCCTGCGTGGTTTCGTCATGGTGTAGGGGATGGGACATGCAGGGGGATTGGGAAAGGTCATGGATGGTACCTACGTCGCCAGCACTGTTTTCCGTGTCGGAGCATGCTGGCATGACAGCTGTGTCACCTATGGTGCTGCTAGCACCAGAGGCAGTGCCATCAGATACGTTCTTTGGGGGGACCTGTGGTGCTGGGGTTGTGGACTTGCTGGCTGCTGGGGTGCCTGTTGCAGTCCCCTCCAGTGTGCTGCCACTTGATTCCTGCTGCTGCCGTGTCTTGATCCTTGCACCTGAGGTGGAGGCTCTTGGGACGTTGGTCCTGGCCCTCTTTGCAGGCGTGCTGGTAGGGGTGTCCTGCAGCTCGTCGTTGGTATCGGACCCTGTGGTGGAGTAAAGAGGGGCGAGCGTTAGTTATGGGTCTGTCGGATTTGGAATGGCAACGTATCAAATGCATTGGGGTGGTACATGAGGCTGATTTGGGACTGGGCCTTGGAGGTGGTCTCATTTTCGTGTGGATTGAGGATGCATTCATTTGGCTGCCTGCAGTTAGGGGGTGCATGCTGCACATGTAGGGGTTGTTTATGGCATCTTGATTGATTTGTTTATTCATTCTGACTTTTAGAGGGCGCTGTCAGGGCAAAGTATGTATTGCACTATGGGGTCACATGGTACTGCACATGTTCGTGGTTTGTGGATTTCGCATTGTTTCTCTTGGCCAACCTACCTGATTCTCCGGATGTCGGCACTCCTTTCTCCATCCCTCCGACTCCCTCTATGCTCTCCATTCCTATGGTGGAGGCGCAGATATCCTCCCAGGGGGTCAACTTGATGGGCGACTCTGAACCCCCCCCGGTAGCTGTGGCGATGTTCCTGTTCGCAGAAAGTATGCTGCGTACGCGGATCCGCAGGTCGTCCCACCGCTTGCGACATTGCTGTGGCGTGCGGGGTGTTGTCCCCACCGCACTTACGCGCTGTGCCACCAGGGCCCATATGGCCTTCTTGTTGGCAAGGGCCGTCCTGGTCATTTGACTGGAGAAGACGACGGCGGCATTTTCCTGGAGGGTCTCGGTGAGCACGGTCAGTTCCTCTCGGGAGAAGTGTACCTGCCGCTTGCGGTCACACGCTTTCTTGGCTACCTTTCCCATATTTATTTTTTTAACTGGGGTTGCTAACGGGTTGGGATGTGTGTCAGGGTCGGATTTTTAATGGTTGTGTTGGGATTCGGTTTTTATAGTTGTGCGGCGTGCTGTTTCCCGTTCCGGCCACATGCTTTTACTTCCGTTTCCGTATATTTACGGTGGCCGTAATTTGCGGTGCCCGCTCGTTACGGTGACCGCTCATTACGGTGACCGCTAAGATGGGTGGCGGTATTGCACCTGGTGCAGCGTACGGCGGCGGTAAGGGCCGTTTTGGGGTCATTTCCGCCATCGCAGCCTTTCGGATTCCGCCATGGCGTAATGCTCGTGCCCGATGGGTCGTGATTAGCCGCACTTTGCTCCTTCGTGCAATGGCGGAAACGCTATTTACGCTGTTGCGGTCCGGTCAGTCACTTTCCGCCAGGGTCGTAATGAGGCCCTTTGTATTTTTCTTGCTCTGAAAACAGAATTCTGTTATTTGGCAGTTGCAAGTGAAATATTTCCCTTTTGTCTGTTACCCAACAGTGTGCCTATGAATTCTCTTCTGCAGTGTAGTCTCATATTCCCTGTTTCTGGTTTTCAATCTGCAGAAAACCCACATTTCCTTGGCCTTTATGTTTTTTCCAAGGAAGCAGCGTTTCCCTCTTTTGCAGTTTGAAAATGATTTGCTGGCTTCTTCTCTGCCAGTCCACAATGTGTTTAATGCTCTGCAATTTTAGGCCCAACGTGGCCAGGGCAGTTCACTTTTGTCTTGTCATGATATCGCCATTCACACCCACTTTCTGCCCCTAACCACCCAAAACACCACAGGATCTCTTTGAGCTAGCTTTATCAAGCCTTAAAATCAAAATGTGCACTCAAAGTGCATGTCACAGTTTTTTCATACAAGTCCACTGAAAGCTAATGGTTTATTTTGAGCTTTAGATGCGCTGCTGGTGTAATAACAATTCCTTAACCAGGCCTGCTTTCAGCCACTTGATTTATAAGCAGTATGCATGCCCTTCGTTGAGGTACTTTCAAAAAAAGCATTGGCAAATCCACCATTTACATCTTGTGTATATGTATTCGATAGTCCTTTGTCAGGTGCTGCTATCATATGCCCAGGTTTGTACACTATTTTCCAGTTGTGCCAGTGCCCATTAATACCATTATGGAAATGCCTGGCAAATACCTTTCCCATGGCCACACAAAAGTCAAAATTGTTGGCATTTCCAATGCTTGTTGATATAGCACTTGGAATTGTGACTCAGTAGGGATCATATGCCCACACTAATCATTGTGCTGTAGGGACACGTTTTCAAAGAAGGAGGGTGATCCACCACATGAGGCCACTATTCTGTCTAACCGCAGCATTAAGAAGCAAATGGCTATTGTCGATTATAATGAGAATGACACGCCACTCGCTGTACATTGTGAGACTTGGTTGATAGAACAACACAAATGCAGGGATAAATAGGCATCACTGGGTGGGTCAAACAAACTGAAATTACAACGAAAAGCAAATGGAGAGGTTCACGCACATATGTAACCATATTACTATTTGAGGCTAGACTTGGATTTTGAGGCAAAATACATGTATCAACCTTCACCATCCTGTATTTGTAGATGCACCTCCTAATTTAGTACGTGTTATGGAAATTTGGCATACTTGGTGAAGGAGGTGGCAATGTTGCTGTGACAGTTTTAGTAGCAATTATGCATTGCAAAAAAATGCTGAGCAAGCAATGGATCCTCTGCAAAGAGCTTTATGTGTGCTGGAAGGGCAGCTGATGTTATTGGCTGGAATGCATGGTGACAATTGAGTCACTAATTAGTTGTTATTGTTAGTTGGATCCAGTATTACTTGCTATGGTATTCACAGTATACTGGAATTTGTGACCTATAATTATATTGAGCTTTCACATGAACGCGGGAAATAAACCAACCCCACAGGGCTGTGGTCTTAATGTGTCGTAGTTAGCCATATCAGGCGTTTACCTTTTATCTAGGAAACTCAAATCTGGGTGTTTTGCATTTGCTGATATGCTTTGAAAATGTAAGCTTTTCCCTCTATCTAGGAAACTCAAATCTGGGTGTTTTGCAATTCTGTTGTGTTTGAAGTTTAGGCTTTTCTCCCTCTATCCAGAAATCTAGACTTCATCCCCTCCTTCCAGCACCATGCTTGCAGCTCTAGGTGCTCTACTGCCTCTAGTGGGTCCAGCCCGAGCTGCACTCTAGCATTACAGCTGGGCTCCAAGTGAAACAACTCCAGAGCTAAGTCTCTGCATAGTAGGTCTCCTGTGTCTGGCGAAGACAGGCTGGCATAGGATCAGCCGTAGGACTCTCTCCACTGATCTGGACTTCCATTCTTGTGTACATGATTAATTTGTGCTTGGCTTGCTGCTAGGCCGCCTGGTGAGTTCATCATGCATTGTGCAGTTTTTCCCTCCCTCTCTTTATCCCCCTGCCATCTCTCTGCTCTCTCCTTTCATGATACTTTCCATCTCGACTATCTCCACTGACCCTTTCACCACCACTGATGGTCATGCCACATTCCTCTACCCCTCCACAGAAGACCTTCAAAGGAGGCAACCAGCTCCACCTAGCTACCCTCAATTCTCGCTCTACTGTTAAACCTTCCTCTGACATCTGCCACTTCCTTGAAAACCTTGATGTCCTTGTTCTCACTGAGATGTGGTTCACTGCCAGCTCTGTCACTACTTTAGACACACTCCTCCCATAGGGTTACAAGATCCTCTCTAAGCCCAGGTCAAACTGGTCTGGGGCAGTATGGCCGTGATCATCTCTAAATGGGTCCCTGCTACTATCATACCCACTCAGTCCTACTCTTACTTTGAATACCTCGTCTGCATGCTTGGTATCTCACCATTCCTCTCGCTGACCTTTGACACCATCTACAGGACCCCTGGTCCGGTCTCCTTCTTCCTCTCTGGTCTGACCTCACCCCTTCTCTCCTGGCCTCCACCTCCGAGCTTCTCTTCCTCAAAGGCTTCAAGATTCACCTTGACTCCCCTGATGCTGCCTCTGTGACTCTCTTTCCCTTACCATACCATTCTGCCATCCGGTCTGACGCACTCAACCGGACACACCTTGGATGCTCAAATCTCAGCAGTCATCCCCATCTCCAACCCTCTCACTACACCTCTCTCTTAGTCTGATCATGCTCTCCTGTCCTCTCACCTGGAACTCTTGGGTCCCCCGGTTAAGCCTCTGCCCACACTGCTAGCCTCCTTCTCTGTTATTGAACTGATAAAGCGAGTGTCAGTTGTTGCTTTTGGCACCACTTTCATTCCTACTCCCATTCCGACCACTGACTCTCACACTAACACGGGCCTTGCTAACTTCCACCTCTCCAATTCCAACACTCTGGACTTCCTTGCCCCTGTCGAGAGGATCTGCATGAAGTCTGCCTCCAAGTGCAACACCTGGTATGATTCTGACCTAGCCTCTCTGAAACGCAAGTGCAGAGCTGCTGAGCGGAAGTGGCAGCCTTCGAGCACATCCACAGACAGACTGGCCTTCTGCATGCTCTAATGGCAATACAGATTCTCCATCCACTTGAAGAAGGCCTATGTCCAATCCTGCATCTCTAGGGCCACTAACAAAATGGCTATATTGTTCAAAATCTACAAGGAACTCACCAATCCTACTGCAGCCTCCTCCTCTCCTCTTCCACCCCTGACCCTCTGCACTGCACTGGCCTCTCACTTCATAACCGAAACCTAAGACATCCTGTCCTCACTCTACTCTATACCCCACTCTACCTCCCATTCTCTCAGGCCTCCCTTGGGCCCCCTGTCCCCTTCCCTCCTACTCTCCTCTTTCTCACCCATATCACCTGATGAGGTCTCTAGACAAGTCCTCTATATGAAAGACTCTTCCAAACAGGTACTCCCCCTGCTCCTCCAGAACTATCAAGGACAACATTGCATCCCTTGCCCCATCCTTGGCTTATTTCTGCAATCACTCCTTTGCTACTGGCTCCTTCCTGCTAAGACTAATGCAGACATCTCCTGCCCAGCTAACTATGACCC
This sequence comes from Ambystoma mexicanum, assembly GCF_040938575.1. Lineage (NCBI taxonomy): Eukaryota > Metazoa > Chordata > Amphibia > Caudata > Ambystomatidae > Ambystoma > Ambystoma mexicanum. Next base: position 713,624,655 of record NC_090932.1, read on the forward strand.
TTTCTCCATTACCCCTTTCCTGTGCAAACTCTTGGAGAAGCTGGTCATCTCCCAGCTAATCCACCACACTGAATATGTTGGTTGTCTCCACGACCAACGGTCTGACTTCAGAGCAGCCAGAGGCATGGAAACCACTCTTGTGAACACCTTTGAAGACATGCTCTCAAATCTCTATTCCAACTCTCCTTCTGTTCTCATCCTTCTTAACCTTTCCTCTGCCTTTTATCCGGTCAATCATGCCACCCTTATAAATCGGCTCCATGATACCCTTGGCATCACGGACCTGGCACTGGACTTTTCAACCTCCTTTTTCTCTGACCATCCATCCCAGGTTAAACTGGGCCCTTTTCTCTCCTCCATCACACTATTCACCCAGGGTGTCCCTCGGGCTATATCCTCTCACTGTGGCTCTTTAACATCTACCTTGCCCCTCAAGCTAATTTGATCCCCGTCTTCTCTCCTCATTTCCAGTGTTATGCAGATGAAACACAGCTTTCCTTGAAGCTTCCTTCCACTGCCTCTTCTTCCTCTCTCATTCCTGACTGTCTGACTGCCATTCAGGCATGGTGTGCTGCTAACGATCTCTGCCTTAATTCCAGTAAGACTGAGATCCTTCTCATTGGGACCCCAGATCCCTCCTTCCCTCCTATGCTCTGGCCGCCCTCCATTGGCACCCTCACCATCTTGACTCCTCTCTCTCCTTCTCTGCACCTCCTCAGAGGCATTCTCCCTTTCCTCACCTTCTCACAGAAACCCAATGTCGTCAGAGCTCTGGTGCTCTCTAGGCTGGACTACTGCATCAGCCTCTTCCTTAATCTGCCAAGTCCCCCCTTTGCCCCCTTCAAATAATCCAGAATAGGACTGCAAGACTTATCCTTGGTCTCAAGCACAGGGACCACACCTCTCCAGCCCTAGACACTCTCCACTAGCTCCCGGTTGCTGCTAGGATCAAGTGCAAGACCCTCTGCATCATCCACAAGGCTTTCTGGGTCCTGAGACTACACTACAACCAACTCTCTCTCCCTAAATACCACCCTTCTAGAGCCCTTCAGTCTTCTAGCTCCAACTCTATGCAGATCAGATGCTTTTCCAAGCAGAGAATGAGGGGTAGATCTCTCTCTTTCACCGCAGCCTCCCTCTGAAATGGCCTACCTGCCCTTCTCAGACTTGATCTGGGTCTCCTTAAATTCCAGAAGCTACTCAAGACCCTCCTTTTTACTTCTTCTTTCCCTCTCCCCCTCCTAGAGTCCGTCTCTGCTACATTGTCTGGTTCCTTCTGATTGATACAGGGACCAGGCCCTCCTTGGCCAGTTTTCCCCAGCACTTTGGTCTACCCTGACCCCCACTAACCTACACTTGCCCTACCAGGCTCCCTCCACCTGCACCAGCCTGGCTGGGCCTGCACCCCGATTGAGCCCATCCACCCCTGTCCTCGCACTTAGCATGTGGACCTTCATTGCCATGCAGTCTGTGCATTCACAAGGTACTGGTCCACCTGGCCTCCCCATAGCTCTCGCCTAGCCCAGGAGCCATCCTCTGCCCTTCCTCCTCCCCCCAGCACTTTTGCACTCTCCACTCTGACCTGCAGTTCCTTTCCGTCCTTAGCATTAGCACTAGCACATTTGCACATTTGGCTCCGACTGGCACTCCCCCCTCACCACTCGCTTGCACTTCTTGGTAATGCACTTGCATGATCCCAATGACACAAGACATAGTGGGACCGGTTTTGTTATTCTTCATCAATTCTTCCACTCTGTCTTGTAGTGCCTTAAAACACCTTTTGCTGTATAGGCACATTTAAAATACCCAATAAATAAATAAAATAAAAATGTATATGGGGATCCGAGTGGTACTGTTTGTGAGATTATGTCCATAGACACAATTAGGAAAGACCTTCCTCCCACATGCATTATTTCCATGAATGTGCAGCACATTTCAGTCTTCCCACTGCTTGGAATAAAAGAACCACATACGCCAGGGGCAGGATATTGATGCCCTTTGAAATATTTTTGGATCCACATCATGTCACTGTACATATAGCCTCACAGTCTTCCTGCTCATTCAGTGCAGGCAACAATGTTTCATAATTCACTGGCCATCATATGACTCCATTTTGCCATTCAATATTGGCCTGTATCTTCTTAGGAGTGCGTAACATGACTGAAACCTGCTTCTGACTATTATATCCAGGCAGAATGTGAGGCTTTATAAGTGCTCATCAGCATTTTGATTGCTGTCTTAACTGTTGTTTTGGTGCTAAATGCAGACTAGCATGCCTGGGTGACAATGTGCAAGGCAACTGGGGCTTGCATCGAGAAATACAATGTCAATACTTGTGATGCTGGGTGCTTTATGTGGGTTTTTATAGAGTAGTGTTACTGACTGGATTGCTGATTGTGAAGTAGGTGGACTTGGTTGCTGCTCAAATGTGTATGACGTATTGCACTTTTACATTATGTCTATTTATTTCACAATTTAGGTTTGTGGTGTACTTTTTGTGTTTTTTTACAATTTTCAAAAGATGCAATTCCAAATAAATGCTACAATTTCACCTACACATAGGTGTTGAAGTTAGAGGGCGGCTATCTAAATATACTCAAGTAATTTAAGGGGCTGTGAGGACATAGCTGTTACCTTTCAGAAATGTAGACTCTGACGTGGATACATAGAATAGATAGAACAACCCTTTTCTAAATTCGTAGGACAGTTCCCCTAAACACATGCCTGTAGATCCTATTGCAAGCTACCATACTGTCCATTGCATATCCATGCATATACTACACACCCGCATCCATACATTCACAGAAAGAGTGGAATTCCTTGAAATGTGTTTACATAAATGTAATTTTCCTATGCAAACTTTCTCTCAAACTAATACTTAGATTGGAGAAAGGACATACTTTAATCTGCTATTCAATAACAGAAAAAAGTTTCAAATAAAGGTTAACTGAAGAGAGTTTTAGTACTGTGCTGCAGCACTTTGCAGCATCCTATATGTGCTAGACTGCGCACTAGATGGAATTACCAATAAGCGTCTTAGACCAAATAACCGGACAGACCCAAGGGAGATGGTAAAATACTGCTTTAATCTCAATGAAAGAAAGCAGGGATTTGTACAGCTTTCAAAAAAGATGCATGCAGAATCACACTACCTCTTGTGTGTACAGAGTTGATATATGTTTTTGTACGTCATCTATGACATCATCATATGTGGCATTTTACAAAACCTATTAACGGGAGGGGTTGGATTAGGGAAGCATATCTACTTATAGAATTGTACAAGTGTTAACATCTCATTGGCTGCCCCTTGTCTGCAGGACATGCCCTGAGCGACTTCTACATACGTACTATACTGATTATAGCAGAGAATATGGCAGCGGATTAGTAATTGCAACATTGTATGTGAAAGTGTGTGGCAGGCCTAATGGTTGGTTGGCAACCCATCCAACCTTGGACTTTCAGGTTGTTCGATATCGATGAGCATGTACGAGGATGCGCATGCAAGTCAATTTGATGCAGAGGCTTGGAGGTTGCTGTTCGAGGGACACCACGGATGGGTTGATTGACTTACAGGAGCAACAATGAAGTTAGCGCTTCGAGCAGTGACTTGGCAATGCAAGGCAGAAGTACTTTGTTGGTTCGAGCTGAAGCAATGACATGCTTCAGCTGTTGCATTCTGGTTGCGAATGGAGTCGAACAGAAAATGGCTTTTTGGAGAGCAATTAACAGCAAAGGCAGCTTTGAAGGGACTTGGGGGTTTGCTCAGTGTTGGACAAGCTTGAATCACAGCTTGAAGCGGGCCAGCATAAAACATACAGGGATCCTGGCTATTCATGCTTTCAGGAGCCAGACTATCATCTCAAGGGCCATGGGTAATCATTGTCCTGGGCTCCCAAACATGGGGGAAGCTGGTTCATACCTTCAGGGATCCTGCAACACAGTGAGGTCCTAGGCAACAGGGTATCTGCCAGGGATGCAGGTCTTGGTCGAGCAGCAGAGTTCACTGACGCAATGGTTGTTGGGGGTAGCTAGGGTACAGAGCTCACCTATGCCTTAGAACACCAGCCTTCACCTCACTAATAATAATAATAAATAATAATAATAATAATAATAATAATAATAATAATAATATCTTGTTTTATATAGTGCTACACACCCTCAGATATCTAAGTGCTGAAATAACAGTTGATATTATTATCCCACAGTGTGACACTCAATTTATCAACCTCAGGAGGATGAAAAGCTGAGTTGGCCCTGCTGAGCTTTGAACCTGCATCAGCAAGCTGCACGCAGATGTCAGAATGAGTGCTCAACTCGCTGTGCTTCCTGACCTGCTGGGGAACCTTAGAAATGACTGCTCTCTCAGCATGTCCAGCGACATCTTCTTCCAGGTTTGGATTCCAGAGGTGAGTCCCAAGATGATTCAAATAAGTGGTATGAGATCCCTTCTTTTAAAGGTAAAAGTACACAGATGATTGATCTAAAGCTAGGCTGTTTTAGGGCTCTGATCCTTGCTCTTGGAATGAATGGACTTTGCCCTTCTGACAAAACATCCAAAGTGATGTGTGCTACAGGAAGTGGGGGGTACAGGAAAGAGAGAGAGGCAGAGAGAAACAAGATGGCAGAATCTTCCCCACCTGTACATATGCCTCCCTGGCTTCACTAACCTCACCCTCCCGTCTCAATAGAATCAAAAGGTCTTTAAAAATGCAGCACCCTGGTGTGAGTCCTAGCCATTTGTGAATGGATGTGCTCTTTGATTCCTGTTCCCAGGCCATCTTCCTGTGGAGAGGCTGTCTCCTGTGGAATGGGCATTACCTGACCTTTCAAACGAACAAAGAAAGGCAATCCCTAAGGCTACAGTCCTGCCAGTGGTAACAAGGAGTATGTCTGGATCAAATACACATAACCCTTCCACAGCTGAACTGGGCCCAAAGTGCTGACATATGTGTGATATTAATTTAATGTTGTTGGGATAACAATGAGAGATGATGGCCACTCAGTTATGTCTTATGCGTACAGTTTATCATATAACCAGAAAATTATCCACAGAGTTATGCAGTTTTTGGAACAGGGGTGCATATCGTAAATGCAGTCACTGCACTGCCAAGATTTGGCTGTCACTGCCACTGACAATGGGACACATGTGACCTGAAACTGCTCTGTGTCTTCTATGGCAGGTTTCTGCCATCAAGTTACTGAGACAGCAGGAGCCAGGTGTACACTATGTTTTTGCCATGGAGTTTTATGAAATGGAAATCTGATGTGTGAATTTCCCTTACTGAAATGGAATAATCCCCTCATTGTATCTGCTAATAAACATTACAAAAAGCATGGGCTCCATCGCCCTTGCCAGATGGCAATTCCTCATGTTGACCAGCCAATCAGTTGGCCCTTTTGAGGCACCCAACACTTCTCTGAACCAATGTATCAGTAGTTGGGGTTCAGAGTACAGGCCACTGATCAAATCAATTAGCATGAAAGGGTACATTTTACCCTCACCCAAAATACTAAATAAATGTTCTCTTATATTTAGCTATACCTCTATATGGACAGAAACCAAGATGTTGTTCACCTAAACTATCATGTTCCTGTATGAATGACTGGAGCTAAGAGGTGGCCATCTTGTCCAGAATGTTCATTAAACTAACTGCATGATGGAGATGGGCTAATAGGTCATCTATCACTGGGGTTTAGGACTATTTCTCTATTAAAAGGGTTCACACAGGCCCTTTTCAAAATATCTAGGCCCAATGGCTCACTAAAAGAAGAGTTGACAAACTTGGCACGGGGGTCATGACATCAATATTTTACTTCACATCCAATGAACAGCACAGCTCCTCTGGGCATCTGGTCAATTCAACCTTATGTAACACTTGCAATGGTTTAGTTGACTAAACTGGGTTTGTAATTAGATGCAGAAGGAGATTGAGCAGATTTGTGACCTGATCAATTCTCAAGTGCATAATTAAGAGAAAGGCTGACTTTATTTGTAATCTTAATATAATCGATGATTTTATAAAGCTTCTTTTGGAATTACTGTTGGAGCTCTTTTAACCACGCCGCTGCGGGTTCAATAGGTGATCTTGAAATTCTGTGTTTTTTGAGAGCACTCAAACGCGAAAAAGTTCTGTAGAGGAATGCTTCCCTAATGTAATCTGCTTGGAATAGACAGAACCACTTGCCTCTGAAATATCCAGCTTCTAGAAAGAGTGTGCTACGTTTGAGGCCTTAGTGTGATTTGTGATGTAAAGCAGACCCGGTATGCATTGAAGTCAAACACTTATGCTTTATTCTTAGTTACATAGATAGTTACATGAAGAACCTTAAAGGAACACCGCTGGGTCCCATCGCCCAGGCAAGCCCAGCTCTAACTGCCACAAGGTGGAACCTTCACACACACTCACAGGACAACATTCTATGGAAACACTCCAACATTCTCACAGCTCATGCATTCCCAGATAATCACTTTACAACAATTTGGATTGGGATCCTTCTGTCATCTGTATTCACATCTTCTAACTTTCTATGCCAAGTGTTACCCATGGATACTACTTTAATAGATTCAAGGACAAAGGAACAACTTCATTGATAGTTTTAGAAAGCTGTTCACTACAGGTGTGTGATTTGGCTATGAGATCTTCCTTTTTAGTTGAAACCTGGTGTTCGGTTGCCAAATCCATGGGCTTTCCCTACTGTGCTGGATGACCCAGGGCGTTGAAACTCACTGCTAAAGAAAACTGCCACTCCATATTGCATCTGTAGCTGTAAGTATACAAACACTCTGATTTCCCTATGATGAAGGATCGGGTTAGAGCACGGCACGTGGGGGCAATATGCATGTCTGTAAATGCACCCCTAAGAGGAGAAGTCTGAGAACAACTGGAACATTCTTTTCCCCCTTTAATGTGCACTCCTCAGTGGTGCTCATGCACAGAGTCTTCTTGCCTGTGCCCATGCTTTGGTAATACAAGGAATTTACACAGGCAATTGCATTTCCTCATTTGTATTGGGCACAGCACATGCAAACGAGGGACCACCACCTTGGAATTGAGCATTCAAAAGGCTGGTGCCAATTGCACAGGGTCTGCAATTTCTATAATGTGGGCCTCTGGTGTATTCCTCGGTTGACGTGGCATATGTTAAATGTTGTCTAACATTTCTTGGTTGGAGTTATTTGGACTTCTTTCTCCAGCATGGGTCACATTAATCACTTATACCGTTGATGTTTATTCGTGTGATATGATACGATGATATGATATGGCATTTATAACGCCCCTATACACCAGTGTTTCAAGGCACGACGAGGCAAGGGAGGGGAACAAAGGGAGGACGGACAATGATCCTACTAGGCCAGGTGACGTACAGATCGCGCAATGGAAGCCTCACACAAGGAGGCCTCAAGAAGACACCAATGTGCTTTATTTTTATTTCTTGAATTAAGCACAAAGAGACAAAGTGGTACGGACATATGCCCGGCAAAAATACCAAGAACAGTATAACATTGTAGAAACATGTAACAACGTTTATGGGCACAGAGGGCTAAGAAGACCTCTGATATCTTGGTCTAAAAAGAAATTCCAAAATACAAAATCCCAGAGAAAAATGAGGATGCCCTTCCTCATGAGAAGACCCCATGGGAAGACGTCACAAGAGAAAGGCATGATTCCATATGGTGATAACTCTTAGTAGCTGGAGTGGATCGTGTGCTAAATTAGGACAGAAGGGAACATTTCCCAAACAAGCCGGGAAGCAGAAATATAAAATATAGTCAAACTTGTCAATATGCCTGGAAGTTAAAGCTCACAAATGTAAAGCATGGCAATCCAAACCACATTACACACTGCCAAAGCATCTTAATTAAAACGTTCTTAATTAATTGACAGCCAAACTGTCAATTAATTTGCTAGAACGCTGTGTATAATAGACCCATTAAGGTTTACTTTTATATTTTTCTAACAATTTTCTTTTTAATACTTAGGGCCTGATTTACAAAAATGTTTTAACATTGGAAAATCCGATTCAAACCATTTGTGTACATCGGGCCCTTAATGTCTAATGCCATGAACTGTGTAGTTCATGTTTTGAGTGGACACACCTAAAGCATGTGCAGGGTGGCGGCTATTGGCAGTTGTCTCTGACCTTTGTATTTTGAAAATGTATTTTTTGTTATTTCTCCTGATATGGGATGTCTCCTTGTACTCCACATTTAACTATACTTATCTCTGGATGGTGAAGCAGGCTTTATTTGGTGTAGGACTGGTTAACTATTTTTAAAATTGGTTTGTGAGTCTCTTTGCATCTTTGAGTGAGATTTGTATATGTTTGTGCATCTCAGAAAACCTTTATCTCAAAAGGATAATGAGGCAGTTCATCGTGAAAGGAGGTGATATAAATACAAGTGTACCTTCAAATAAAGTAAAGGCTGTAGAAAGAGAGAGAGGGGGGGTGGGCGAAGGGACAGATGTGGGCGAACTGAGTAGGGGGTTTATCAAGTGTAAATAAGGTGATTTACACCAATACATTCTTTCCAGATAAGTCTACACATTAATATGTGCAGTAATGTCTCTCAGTAGGTTAATGGAGCTGCTGTGGATATGTGTGTGCAAACTGCAGGCCACAGTTTTGAATTTGGGTAACATGATGATTCCTGGAAGTGTTTTCTAATGGTGCAATCCCATAGGAAAACGTTCCATGAATCAGGCCCTTAGCCTTTTATCCTTCTGAAATTCACCTGAAGCATGCGTTTGGTAGCTTCGGGTTTCATGGCAGACCTGCACCTCCCTAGGGTTGGGTCGGAATGAATCACATGTCGGATGTGCTTCGGTCTGTTTTCAGTGAGTACAGTTCAGATGTGTAATAATGAGTTTTCATAGCAGACGTTTTCTTTCACTGCAAGGCGTATATGACGTGGGTAGGATGTTTCATTTTAAGTGTGTTTGGAATATTATCCTTCTAAGGTTTCTTCAGTGAGTAACACCGATGTTGCAAGAGTACAATAACACATGTTCACAGCTGGCAGAGCTAGGAAAAGGAGAGTATGGCTGTGGCAGGTTGGACCACATTTCAAGCATTCATGAAGCAGCAGCTCTTCACTCTGACGTCACTAAGGGCCTAATTTACAGAAGCGTTTTTATAATGGCAAAACCCCATTGGAAAACCCTCTTTGAATAAGGGCCTCAATAGTTACATTTCAATGTACAGATCTTAATGATATGACTTAAAGGCCACCCTGTACAGGTAACACACCGCCACACTTCATTCCCCATAAACGTGCTGATTTATGTTTGAATGTTGTGTATCTAGTTCTATACCTTCTTTTATGTCAATATGTAGTGTTGCATCTTTATGAACAATGTATATTTATGCCAATTTAGAGATTTAGAATTTTTGTATTTTTTGTTTCAATTTCTTTTTTTTGCAACTGCTTTTGTTGCACTAATATTTGTTCTGAGTATACCACTCTCATTGTTTACAAACACAGTCATATTTGTAAGCATTTGGTTCTTAAGTCATGATTTTCTCAATTTTCACTGCGCATATGTACTCACATAAATTCGTGTTGTATGACATGAAAAGGACATGCAAGCCTTTGTAGCATCTTGTTTAGGGAGTAAAAGGACGATAGATCAATTCCTAATGGTACTGTTGCAGATTAACTGGTAAATGAGAGGCATGTTGATAACACAGCAGCTAAGAAAAGTCAAAGCAAGTTGATGTACTGCACACACACATATTGTTTTTGTATTATGGACTCAGAACTAAAATCGAGGATGTGAGGGTCAATTTAAAAAAAAAAAGCTGGACCCCTCCTGCAGTATCTATACAGCTGTCAACCACTTGTTAGCTTTGTCAGTGCCTCGATATTACTGACCACTGGATCATTAAAAGACACAGTTGATATGGCTTAGATAATTTCCCTGTCCACCTTTTGAATAATTCAGACTCTGGGGATGGAGGTGATGGGGAAATGACACACATGTTTTTCAATGAAAAAAATAATAAAGTAAAAACTTTCCTATACAGCATGGCAACATTGCCTAATATGCTTGTATGTGTTGATATGCCTCATGTAAAAGCTCTCCGAGCTCGTGCTTGGGAGCACATTTTTCAAACAACAAAATATGCCATTCCTTAAACATGTAAATGATTTTCATTGCAGGCCTATTGATAACACAGAGCTATTCCAATGTTCGCGACTCAGTGAAAAATGCCTATATTTGTAGAGTAGCGGAATAACTTGTTTAATGTAATCCCTCCAAAATTAATGTAGTTGGTTACTATAGAGATAACTCCTGGATTCGCGTGCTGAGAGGGGCAGTAAACAGCCTGTCCGCCTGTGAGGCCATCTGTGGGGTCAGTGAGAAGATTCCACCCAACTGTATTCCTCAAAGCGCAGGTGATAGCTTTCAGAACCCAGGGGCTCCTTCAGGGATGCTAATCCCAGTTCTCTTTTTTTTAGAGATGAGCTGTGTGTTGTGCATGCCCTATGTCCCTTTAACAAACCTACTAAACAAGATGACCACCATAGGATTACGAAAGGGACTATACGCCTTTACTATTGCTTTTCCATGGAGGCTATGATAGGATGGAAAGCACCAGCGTCTGGAAAGACCAGAAGGCGTAGAGTGCAGCCAGGTAATTGTGGGAGCATTTGGTTTGTGTCTCCAGCCAGAGGGGGAAGTAGTGAGTAGAATTGGGGGGGCGGGTTTGGGAGAAAGCAGTGGGGGTATCAGGTGGAATCAAATGTCTGGCACCTATGGGAGTTTCACATGCAGCCAAGAGAACATAGATTCTTACTTGCAGATTCTACCCAAGTTCCTGGACTTTGATCATCTCCCTCGTGTGCCAAAGGTAAGCAAAATAGAAAACATTTAAGCTGAGAACTTGTTGGTCAAATATTTAAGAGTGAATTGCTAGTATGCCATTGGTTTGTTTTCTTGATTTTGTGATAATCCAAATCCCTTGAAGTGTTCTTTCTAACCCTGATTCTACACTCCTAAAATAATGAACATTTTAAAACCCAGAAACAAATCAATATTTGGGCTACTGAAAAGATGATTTCGATGTTTACACATCAGTGGAACAAACATTCTGTATGCAGCAGAAAAGGTTTGGTGCACGATTGTGATGTTTCATTATATTTCACAAAATTGCAGCACAACACAAAATCTGATGCATAATGAGGAATATAGTGAGGCATGAGTGCCAACATGCTCTAGACTTTGCCGTACATGAGATGGACAATGAAAGGCTACACATTGTATGTTAATTGAACAGAATATTTGCATTAACAAAACAACATTGACATATGACTACTCCATTTTATTGGGATGAAGCTTACAGTGATTGAAAGGGGCAAATTATTGGTAAACAAACATTTATTTGCAATTTTCACCTAACTCATAAATAAAACTTGTTAATAACATCACTTCATGCTGGTAGTGTATTTTGCATTTAAAGCTGTAACTGCTTTAAACCCGGTCCAAAATTGGAAATTCAGTCCTCATCCATCTAAATTTATGAGTCACATATGATAACGTTGATCACAAAATACTCTTGAACAGAATACATAATGAACATTGCCCTCTTGGCAAAGACAATCAGTGGTTACATGCCTTCCTTAGCAACCGATCTAAATGCTTCAGAGCTTCCCCAAAAATTCAGGAGTGTGGCTCCTGAAAATCCTCCTGGATATTTAATGCTGCCATGCATCCACTGGCAGACCTTACCTGCATGGATACCCTCCAGCTTTACATTAACAGACTATCATTTTTATTCACACTGGGAGTGAGTTGTGTACATTTTGAATGTTAACAAAATCACCCCATGTTATTAAGCTATAGGGGAATGAATTGAATTATTATTTATCAAACTATACTAAGGGTCTACTTCCATACCCCCATCCATTAATTAAGGGGAAGGTATTAAATCAAACAAATCCCCACACTTGGCTCTGTCGGACAAACTATTTACATTGGATGTCTGGGTTAGGTGCCCAGGAAAGACATTAGCAATTCAGGATCCTCTCTTGGGGAAGCACAGGTATCTGGTCAGGCACTTCAGTCATCCACCACCAGCATTTGTCCCTCTATTTTGCTCTCCTTGCAAAACACCCAGCCTCTTTAGTCTTTTCTCTATGGCTTGTGAATCCACGTTTTAACCTCAAAGTCACACTCCGAAATATTAAAATTAGGAGTTGCTACCTTATTTGCCCTGAATTCTAATTGGAGTTATATAGTTGAAATGGTGGGAAGGATGAATGCTCCCACTTGAGTTATCATTTTACAATTTTAAACTTTTCCACCTAAAAAGTCACTACATGGCAACATTCTTCATTTTATACACCTAACAACTTATATATTTTTGGGTTCTTCTAATCATGCCGCTTGTAATGAGCTAACTCCCATCTTGCAGGAGATTGCAGTTGTGAATAGCTATTTTTTTGCAGTTTATACAAAAATAATCATAGTTATGACCGTGACATTTTCTACCTTGATATCTTATATATTAAGTTATGACATCCCCGAATATTTGCTTTGTGATATTTTCTCGGGAGTTAAAAAGACATTTTAGGTTGTAACTCTTGTCCCCAAGGTCAAATTCTGATATGGGTTAAATCAATAGGTAGGCCTGTTCAGCAGCTTTTTGGTGATACTTGAACCATTACAGTGCAACTTATGATGTTTGAGAAAATTAATACACTATGATTGTTCATTCAAACTAATGGGGATCTTTAAACATATATGCAGATCCTGACTTTCATTTCACAGTTCTTGGAACATCAGCTCTAGTATTTGCTGCTGCGTTGTTGATTTGAACCTGCAATTACCCCAGAAGCCTTTATTCTCTCAGGGCTAATTGTCATTCTGTTGCTCATCTCAGAGAACAGGCCCCAATAAAATTCCTTCCTGGTCACTGCTTGAATGTGATGAATAGAAACTGGCAAGGAACATTTTAACTCCACATGTTTATTATTCCAGCTACAAAATGCACCCACTTCCATGATCACACTTTCTGTGTTTGCAAATGCCAGGCTTTCCATGAAGAAGAAGACTTTATTTTTTTTAACTTTATAAATCACATGCAAGGCCAAATCAGTAAATGTATTTCTCTTTATTTGAAACAGTATTATGATATGTGACACGTTCAAATGAAATGCTGCCTTTTCAGTTTGGCATTCATCTTGGCATGTTTTCAATGACCTGCAATGTTTAGGCTCAAAGTAGCGAAATGCAGCTTCCTTATTTTTGGATCAAATATATCCCACAAACTTAGCAAATGTGTCTATACTTGTGCATTAGTAGCTCGACTTGATATATGATGGCATCACTTGTGAAAGTAAGACCAAATCAAGAATATGCAGACTGATGCTGACAATGTAGTAGTAACTGCACATATGTGACTGAAGATAGAAAATTCAGACTTGACCTGTGCATATGAAGCTTTACTTGAAAACACTGCTGATTCCCATGAATTTGAGAAAACACCATGTATATATATAAAGGATACCTCTATCATGTGGGACAATATCTGGATTACAATTGCAAGTACTGAGCATATGAGGCTACATTTGGTACAGGGTGGCAGTACATGGACCAGCATGGGCACGCATAGCATATGATGGCAGTGCCTAACTATGTGACATTGCACTTAGCATTAGCAGTATAGATATTTTACCATGTGTCAACCTGAGATGACCTGTGTGTTCTACTATGTTCAGGTTAAGGTGATTGAATGTGTGAGGAGTCAAAAAGAAGCATAGATCCTCCAGTTATTGACCATGTCGGTAAAAGTAATACACATGAAGTGAGTTGATATCACATTCAACCACCCAGTGCATCTGGTTCCATCTCTGGCCTCAGCAATGGCTGCACAATAACTCAAATTCCAGAACAAGCAAATTTCACATTGACATACAATTCTAAACACAACTAGCATTTAAATGGTTACCTGGAATACCATAGCCACATAGCAGAGCACAATTAAGCAAAACACAATGTGGGACATCATGCCATAACATAGACTGGCATAGAAAAACAAATTGTAGCATAACTAAGAAAAATGATGTGTTGTAGCATTAGACAAATATGGCACAGAGCACTATGTCAACATCTACTCACATAGCTCTGTAAAATAATAACCAGCATAACTTAACAAAATTCCTAAAATAACGTAACAGCTTGGGGCCCGATTCATGGAAAAGTGCGCATTCTTCCCACAAAGGCAGTGTGTCGATAACGACACTGCCGCAGCCCTTATGCAAAGCAAACAGCTACCTTTGCGTGCTCCCTCGGGTGCAAATACATACACCCTTCAAACAGTGTCTAGGGTCCCCCAGAAGCAGGCCTGCATCTCGGGGACCCTGCGCAGGGTCCCCCGTAACTGTTACCAGCACCACGATAACATGTGTCCAATTTATCGTAACTCGGGTAAAACTCTGAAAATCTGTGTGTGAACCCCTGTAACCCTTTTATGTACCCCGCTACACTGTGTATGCACACCACTAAGTCAGATCGAAACCATGGCTGTGCACACACACCCGTAAATCTGACACCCAACCATACCTCTGTGCAGTGAATCCAATGCACAAGTGTCTGTACGCCTGCCTTTGGGTGGCAGATAGTATGGGGCTCTGTGTGGCCATTTCCCCACGAGAAGTTGTGCGCTGGGATCCAGGAATACATATTGTTCCACGCAATATTGGGCGTGCAATAGACAGCCTGCTGGCCTTCCCTCGTAACGACCACCTTTCACTTTGTTCTTCCTAATTTTTCATGCTCCGTCCTCCACCCTGCCCTCCGCACAAGCCATGCCCACGCTTTGCATGTTGTCTCGCGCAAGGCACTCATCCTCTTGCAGTGATATGCGGGAGCAAAGTCCCCGCAAAGTACAGAAAAGTGCTGCACAGTCGATTCCATGAATCGATGAACAGGACTTCGCACTGAGTTTGGCATGCAATGTCCCACTGAAGAGGGAAAATCGAGATCAAACTCCTGCCCCCTCACCCCAGGCGCATAAACAGAAAGAACAGGAGGAAGAATAAGGAGCGCACTTATCATTTGAACCAGGCCCCAGCACACTCATGGGTGACAAATATGCTGAAAGACACCCACTTCACCAACATTGCAACCTACATGCTACATTAGCCTCAATGCAGCAATACCAGAATCTACAAAACACAAGAATCCCTGTTTAAAGGCTTGCAGATGCTTATATGAATTAACCTGATCTAATGGCACAGTGTAAGCCATGTTTCAGGAAAATTACAGCCAAGTGCATTTGTCTCACTGGACACCAGCCGCAGTGGGGATTCGTGCTGACTTCAGCAATGCTCCTCGCAAACCCAGAAGCAGCCACGGTTTTACAGTAAGATAAGATTCCTTTCCTTGAACAACAGTGAACGAAAGACATTTTCACAAAGACCCACACATCATTTGAAACATAATTGTAACAAGAATGGCTCAGCTCTGGCCAATGAACACGAGAGCCCATGGGCGAAAAGCCTGTCCAAGCAAAAACTGATGGGAACAAGTTCATAATGCAACAAGTCTAGAATTAGGTAATGGGGCCAGCGTGCAGTGTGTTACAAAGCTGGCTTGCAAGCCAGCCCCAGGGGAGACAGTGCCTGGATTTTGGCTGTGCACGAAGCTCTCTGTGTTTTTTTTTTTGCTGCCCAGAAATAAACGCAGTTTGGAACATGTTGCTGCCTGCTTGGGACTCTGCTGCATTCCTTTGGACAAAATGGGAGGTGTTGGGGTCTCCCATAGCTGGTACCCCCTGCATCCCTGGTGGGGGTCCAACTTCTCCCCAACACCACGTTTCCGTTCAGATAATTCCATGAATCGGGCCCTAAGAATTACATAGAACTATAGCATAAGCTTGCATAAAAGCACAGCATGATTAAAACCTGATTAAATACGTAAGAGGTGGGTACACTGACTCCAAACTGCATACTTTTGTGTGTGTCATGCTTATATTTGGCAGCTCCTGTTATTCAGCGAATGTCCCTGCATATGGTGGTTGCACCTGGAAATGTTAGATTTCCCCTTGACACATTTGTATTTTATTCAGTTATATAGCGCACCTGGCCCTGGGGCATCCGGGCGCATCGCGTAAGTTATATGAAAGACAGTAGATAAAAGCATATCATACAATGTAATATACAGTTAATATACAGTTACAGTTAAATTTACAGTGGTATACAGATTTTGCAGTCTGAGGAGCAGAAAGGCGATGATAAGAGCAGTTCGCAAGGCTGATCATCCCCCACAGAGAAGGTCCAAATAGTTATATAAACATCTACTTTACAGGTATATACACAATCAGCTTTATACAGTGAGGTAAAGAGCATGGGTAGTGACTGGCAGGTAAATTAGTGCCAGGGCGAGTCTTGGGCAGACAGCAATCCTTTGGCTTTGCTCTTAAAGCAAGGAAGGAGGCTTCAGCTCTTAGAGGGTTTAGAAGTGAGTTCCATAATTTCGCAGGCAGGATTGGGAAGCTAACCCCGCCTGATCTTTGTAGCTTAAAGCGAGGTATGGAAAAGCAATTGGCCTGTGCAGTTCTGAGGGATCTGTTGGTAGTGTGGTAGGCAAATCTGCAGGTCAGATAGCTGGGCACTTGGTTGACAAGGCATGTGCGTCAGAGCAAGTTTTTTGAGTGAGACTCTTTGAGATACTGGGAGCCAGTGGAGGCTCCGTCTGGTGTCAGATATGTGATGGTTCCTAGGGATATTTAGTGCGGCTCTAATGGCATTGTTTTGAATAATCTGTAATTTGTTGATATTGCATTGGTTAGTGTCTAAATAAAGGGCATTGCAATAATTGATGTTGGACACGACCAGGGTCCTGGCTAGGGTAGTACAGTTGGCTGGTGTAAGGAAAAGTCGGCAGGCTGTGATGAGCTTGCAAGTGTACGCTGCAGTCGAGGATACTGCGTTAGTTTGTCTAGCAAGGGAAAGGGCGGAATCAAGATAAATGCCTAGAGTTTTAGTAACATTGGTAACTTTAATAACGTTACCATCAATGATGAATGATTTAAAGGAGGGGTCTAGTTTGTTTAGTCTCTGATGAGAGCCCCGGATGAGAAGCTCTGTCTTTACGTCATTAAGGCAGAATTTGTGTTGAGCCATCCATGCTTGAATGACTTGGTAGATAATATTTACTGCTAGTGTGTCAGCTGTGTGATCGCCTGTAATGGGGATGAGTATCTGGGTGTCATCAGCGTAATTTGTATAGGTGACACCCAGATAATCCAAGATATCGAACAATGGTTTGGTAAACACATTGTAGAGTTTAGGGGAAACACATGATCCTTGTGGTACCCCGCAGGGTACTGGTGAAGGTTCAGTGGCAGCAGTAGGGGAGAAGACCCTCATGGACCTGTTATCCAGGAATTAGCTAATTCATGCCGTTGCTTTGTCAGAGAAGTGGGCAGCTAGTTTGAGGTGTCGACAGAGTATTTGGCGATTTACCAGGTCCAACGCTGCTGATAAATCAAGAAGAAGTAAGAGGGCCAACTTGCCCTTGTCTTTTAGGTCTTCAATCTAGGTTTTTAGATCAATAAGGGCAGTTACAGTTCTGTGACAGGGATGGAAGCCTGATTGTCTAAGGCCCAGGAGTTTGTTAGTTTCTAGATAGTCTTGGATCTGCAGGTAGGCTGCTCAATCCAAGATTTTTAACAGGAAAGGCACAGTCGTAATAGGCCTATAATTTGTAGGTATGCTTGCGTCTAATGTAGGTTTTTTAAGAAGTGGGATAAACCACGCATCCATCAAATTGTCTTGGACAATACCTGAGTTAAAAAATGAGTGTATAAAGGCAGTGATGAATGGGGCTAAGTTATGTGCAGCCTTCTTGATAATGGGGGCTGGACATAAGTCACCCTGGCAGTTGGAAGGCTTGAGATTGTTGATGACCTTTTCAACTTGCGTGGTGGAGAGGGGAGAGAAGCTGAATTGTTTATGCATGTGTGTGCTAGATTTCGTTCTATCATGTTGGGTCTGATTTTATCTTGGAGTGTTGCTATTTTACCAAGGAGCGCCTTCTGAATATAGACACACCAGGTACTGTCTTTAGTACACGTGTCTGGTGGGGTGACCGGGGTTTCCAATTCTTTTAAGATCTTAAACAACTCTTTAGTGTTTGATTTGTCTTGAAGGATGTGCTTGTTATAAGTGTCCTTTTTGGCCTGGAGTATAGCATCTTTATAGCTCATGGTGATTAGGGCAAGGCTAGCTTTGTTCATTTCAGTAGGATTACTTTTCCAGTGAGCTTCTATGTTGTGTTTTTCTTTATGTAGGACTCTGAACTGCGGTATGAACCAAGAGTTGAGATGAGCACGTGGTTTGGGTTTCCTAGATTTAATAGGTGCAATAAAGTCGAGAGATTTCAGCATTGTCTGGTTAAACATGTCTACCAGGACATTGTAGCATTACATGACATTGTAGCCTGGCACATGAGACTTCATCTGGAAATGTGGAACTGCTCTATCTAGGATATGATGTCATTTGGAACATGAGACTATGCGTAGCATTTTATATCATTGTTGCTTTGTGTCTTATAGCTGTGCCACCTGTGCCACTGGCATATCATTGATGCACCCTAGACAAATTATATCAGCACCATAATACTATACAACAGTAAAACAGCCTTTCATCTACATTTCTTTGTTATCTTATTAAACTTACATGTACTGAAAGCATGTTGTGCTTCAGTGGCATGGCTTTTTGTGATGCCACTAGGGGCAATGAAAAACTGACGTCATTTACTGAGATGCAATTTGTGTACAAAGTTAGAAAGTCATTTACTGTGATCATAAAAATGGAGTGAAAAGAGTGTGCCACTTTCCCTATACCTGCCATTTTGAAGAATAGACATAACTGGGATAAGAGAATGATGAAGAGGGCAATTACAATATTAATTGCTAAGACTTAGATCCCCGACATGATTGCACAATAGGTACTAATCTAAAAAAACATAAAATGCATGGACACAATCATTCAAATTATTTGTATGAGGATATTGAGCCTATTACTGGAATATGAATAGCCAAATCATATTTGACATTAATGTGCTTAATTTGTGTGACCCATAATTTGCATAGAACTAAGGAGCAATGTCACACTGAAAATATCAGACATGTTCGCCAACTCTACAAGTCATATATATTTTTGAAAGATATACATGTTTAAGGTTTTATGATGGCCTTTCATTTGATGTTTTAAACTTTGTATTATACATTGGCCCTCATTACGACCCTGGCGGAATTCGGAAAACGATGGCGGAAATGCAATACCGCCATCGAATAGCGCTCGGTGCGACTATGACCCGTCACCGCAAAGTACGAAGCCATTAGCGACACCGTAGTGAACGCCAACGCTAACTGCACCAAGCACGCGCGCGCGCGCCATGCCAAACCGTAAATACCACCATGGCGCAAGGGTACGCTAATTCCGACCCTAGCGGACATGTACCTAACGCCATCAAGCATGGCGGAATGTACCATTCCGCCATGGTGAGAAGTACGGCATCGCGAATCAACCGTAAACGGCCCCACTGAGTGCCTGTACACCGCTCCCTGCCCACAAAGTACAACTCCCCGTAGGTGCAATGAAGTCACAATGCAACCAGTGAAATGTACAAGTCACCCATGCATGCCAACGAACAAAAGAAACACAAGAGGGGCCAATGGGAGCTGCAGGGCACAGATGGCACGAATACAGAAGCCAATCCAATGGACATGACCACAGTCCCCCCCCCCGAAACGCACGCAAACACAGGCACCTGTGACCAGCAATATTCCGAAAATCACATCACTCCACCAGTCCACCTGGCTGACCGGCATCTGTTACACAAAACCCAATCCCCCGCCCATGAGCATGACAACATTCAAACAGTCATATTGGCAGCCCCCATCCCTGACCTCACTGGGCTTCATAGGCAAACGCGCCCAGTACAGTACCACGCAACTAAACTCCGAAGCTGGAACCCAATGCAGATCTCCTCCCAATACATCGCTCCCCAAATAGGAATATGCCACATCACTTGCAAAGAAGAACGCTACACGGGCCAAATCAGAATAGAAATTTAATGCACAACAAAATCACCAAGCCCATACAGCCATTAGGCCATGAACTCCAAAACACATTTCACCATTGTGGGCTGCATCCGCAAGAAATGACCAGCCACTACTTGTGTGACGCCCTGTTCCATCATGGTACACAGAGCCACATTCACGTACGAAAAGGCAACATGGAAGCGCACAGAACCGCAGGGCCGTCCCAATGGGGAGGCACTAGTCCAGCTGAAAGGCCGAAATGTTGCTCCGAGCCACCAGTACTGCGTAAGGGCATGTGGCCCATTGGCGATCGTCCCATAAGATCGTAATGCTGCTCCACTGATTAACACGAAGCAGCAGGTGTCGGGAGTAAAAGCCATCTGCAGGAGTGGCATACAGATGGCAGTGGCAAAAGGGGAGGAGATACCTGTCAACCAAAAGAAAAGAAAAAGAACAGAATGGCAATCAGAACTACATCCGAACAACTCACTTCAATGATCACACTAAATCCACAGCCATATGCATGCTAGCCCACTCCAAAGGATCATCACCACCCCAAAACCACTTGCGACTCATAACCATCTATATCGAGGTGTAAACACCATCACAAACGAGTGTACCTGTGCATGCGTCTGTCAAAACAGAATCCATCAGATGGGATTGGTAACGTGCATGGACACAAGTGTCTGAGGGCGCGTCGAGACAGGGAGGGCTCAACAAGGCCAGATAGACGATGGTCCCACTATGGCAGCCCTGCATCACATAGCGCAGGGGAGGCGGATAGATTCCAAGAAGCCCTGTACATGGCAAACTCTGTATCAAATCACCTGCCCATGCATCCATTCATCATTCCCTCATCCCGGGATTAAAACGCCTGAATATTTACTCACATAACATTAGAAATATCCATTGAGTCTGTGCGTTATGCAGCCTGCAAAATCCACAGTGCCCCAGCCCGTAATTCCAGTGTAGTGAAGTAACATGTATTTGGGAACGTCCGGCCTCATCGCCCACGTCGCTATTGCGCATCCCAAACCATTCATATCAATCATTGCATCCTCGCCATGGCCCCTGTCTCAAGGACATTGAACAATAGAACGTTATATTTGCAGTCAGACCTGTGGGCATTTCCTCGCCGCTAGCTGAAAACCGAAAGCGCCGCCCTTCGAATTCCTCATTTGCAACATCACGTCGAAGAGGCATCTGTGGCCGTTTGAAATCACTAATTAATCCATCTAGTGCGGCTGTGTGTGAAAATGGCAACTGCCTTCACCCACAAATGGGACGCCCCGCCCGTCGTTGCAACTCGGTACAGTGATGCATGAGGGCCCACCGTTACTCGAGTACTACGTCCCACTGACCCCTCACAAGTCTGTTCGCGACTGCACAGATAGTATGTGAAACAATGGGACCACAGCAGAATGAACATATCAACCAATGTTACACGGCCATCGGGTACAAATACATGATTGCAATAGCAAGATGCCATTCCTCGAATTGCAGCGTTGTGTGCGGGACGTGCTCGGCCAAAGGGGAGAGCAGTTTGCACAGGTGGAATGAATCACCACAGGTGGAGGCCATACAGCCTGAAAACACATAAATTGCACACCCAGTCTCCTCCCACAACCACACCCACTCCGAAATGCTACCGGCAGGACTCGCGATGTTGGCCCTGGGGGACCTGATAGCACTGCAAGTACTCCAACTCCAAGAAGAAGACGAACACCAATTACAACCGGCCGCACGGAGGAGACGCAGGAGGAGGAGGAGGGCAAGGCAGGGCCAGCAAGGGCCGCCAGCACAGCCACTACCACCACGCAGGCAGCCCGCAATCCCACGCCTCCGAGCACATCCGTTCAACCTCACTGATGAGCAGATCCACACCCTCTACCGTCTGGACCGGGACACCATAGCCGCCATTGTGGACATGACACAGGCTGACCTTGTCAGCATGATAGATAGCCCAACCGCCATCCCACCCCTACTGAAGGTGGTGTCTGTACTCCACTTCCTGGCCACAGGCACCTACCAGCACACAGTCGGACAGTTGCATGGCATTTCTCAGCCACTGTTCTCACGGACACTATTGCAAGTGCTCGATGCCCTCCTGCAGCATGCAGACGACTACATCTCTCTACCACGCTCGGAGCAGGAAATTACAAACACAAAAGTGGGATTCCATGCACTTGCCGGCATACCGGATTGCATTGGTGCCATCGACTGCACCCATGTGGAATTGGTCGTCCCACATGCCATGGAGGCCCAGTACCGCAACCGAAAACAATTTCATTCCCTGAATGTACAAATGGTGTGTGACTCCAACAGGATCATTACACATTGTTGTGCCCGATTCCCTGGATCAACCCATGATTCTATGGTCTTGAGGAACTCTACAATACCACGCTACATGGAGCGACACGCAGGGAACAGATCCTGGCTACTCGGTGAGTCTCATTACATGCATGATAATGTGGGGTATGTGATTCGGCAATGACCTGGCAGGAAGGGGGGAGGGGGGTGCGTACGTAGCAATGGCATTCCACATCATACTTTTATCGTCCACATACAGGTGATGCTGGATATCCACTGAAGAGATGGCTCCTCACACCAGTCCGGAACCCACGGGACCAGCATGAGGAGGACTACAACCATGCCCACTCACGTACCCGTGTAGTCATTGAACAGGCATTCGGCCTACTGAAGGGTCGTTTCCGCTGCCTCAGCAGGTCTGGCGGGGCACTCATGTACCGCCATGAGAAGGTTGCAAAGATGGTGATGGCATGTGTCATGCTCCACAACATGTGCGTACGTAGAAATGTGCCCATGCCCCCTGACGCAGAACTGCAAGCACCTGATGATGGTCATGATGAGGGTGGGGATGTGGCAGCACCTCAAGGAGTCTGCGAGGCACCGGAGGGCCGTGACATTCGTCAGCATCTCATTGATGCATGCTTCTAGCACTCACGCCTGGTGGCTGATACATGGACACGGGACTCGTGGCACTGTGTGTGTCTGGGACATGCACAATATGGACTGTACGCCTATGATGGCCTAGTACACAAAGATCAATGTCCACACATCTCATTGGTTGATCGTGCACTGTTTATGGCATATGTGATATCATGTTGAACACCCTATCGACCCGCCACCCAAGTGAGCCCAACACACCCCCTCCACCCTCCTACCTCCCCCCCGAACACCAGTGTCCAAAGATGCTCATTGTCAGTGGGCTGTCGCTATTGCAAGCCCCCTCTGCGGGTATCAGGGGCACCCCTGCCTGTGGAGCGCAGGTTCCTCCCAGATCTACGTTGGGGGCTGCCCTGGACGGAACTTGCAACGGATAGTGTCTCTGCCTGCTCACGTCCATGCATGTCCCTAAGGGTTTGCGAGAGCTCAGTGAGCACACGGCGCACTGCGGCAAGTTCGGCACATACGTCTTTGGACGTCGCATGCAGTTCCCCCCTCAGGCTCTCGGTGCTTCTCTCCATTTGTGCCCTTAGTGTCTCTGTACCTCTCTCCATTTCTGCCCTAAGTGTCTCAGTTGATGTTTCTATGTCTGCCTTAGTGCCCCCACATTCATCGGCATGGTCCTTGAGGAGCGTGGCCAGTTGCTGCTGTTGCACGATTAACTGGTCGAGGGACTGTTGCCTCTGCTGGGCCATGGCCATTTGCGGTGGTGTCACAGAGGGGCTGATCACCTCATGTTGCCTTGCCACAGGGCTTGTGGGGGATGGCCAGTCGTCGTCTTGTGGGTGCCCCTGCGTGGTATCCTCATGTTGTACGGGATGGGACAGACAGGGGGATTGGGACAGGTCATGGATGGATCTGACTTCGACATCCCCGTCTTCTGTGTCGGAGCATGCTGCCATCAATGGGGTGTCACCTATAGTGCTGCTGCCACCAGAGGCAGTGCCTTCTGTGGCATCCGTTGGGGGGACCTGTGGTGGTGGTGGTGTGGGCATGCTGGTTGCTGGGGTGCCTGTTGATGTTCCCTCCTCTGTGCTGCCACCTGATTTGTGCTGCTGCCGTGTCTTGATGCGTGCAGCTGAGGTGGAGGGTCTTTGGCCGTTGGTCTTGGCCCTCTTTGCAGGTGTGCTGGTAGGGGTGTCCTGATGCTCGTCGTTTGGATCGGACCCTGTGGTGGAGTAAAGGAGGGCGAGGGTTATTGATGGGTCTGTGGGAATTGGAATGGCATTGTATCACATGCATTGGGGTGGTACCTGAGGGTGATTTGGGTCGGGGCCTTGGAGGTGCTTTCATTTGTGTGTGGAGTGAGGGTGCAGTTGTTTGGCAGCCTGCAGTTAGGGTGTGCCTGCTGCACGTGTAGTGCGTGTTTTAGGGGTTTTTAATTAATTATGTATTTATTGTGGGTTTTAACGTGCGCTATCAGGCCGATGTGTGTGGACGTTCTCCTGGACATGTGTTTCTGTTGCACTATGTGGACACATGGTACTTCACATGAATGGACTTTGTGGATTTGGCATTGTTTTATCTGGCCCACCTACCTGAATCTTCGGATGTCTGCACTCCTTTCTCCATCCCTCCGACTCCCTCTATGCTCTCCATTCCGATGGTGGAGGCACAGATTTCTTCCCAGGGGGTCAACTTGATGGGTGATTCAGGACCTCCCCCGGTGGCTGTGGCAATGTTGCGGTTGGCAGAGAGTATGCTGCGGACGCGTATCCGCAGGTCGTCCCATCGCTTTCTGCATTGCTGTGGGTTGCGGGGTGCGGTCCCCACCGCACTTACCCGCTGTGCCACCAGAGCCCATATGGCCTTCTTGTTTGCAAGTGCCGTCCTGGTCATTTGCGTGGAGAAGACGACGGCTGCATTCTCCTGGAGGGTCTCTGTTAGCACGGTGAGTTCCTCACGGGAGAAGTGGACCTGCCGCTTGCGGTCGCACGCTTTCTTCGCTACTTTTCCCATTTTTCTTGGTTTCGCTAGGGTGGATGACGGGTTGGGGTGTGTCTCAGGGTAGTGTTTTTGGTGGTTGTGTGGTTTTAGTGGTTTTATAGGTGTACGGCGGGATGTTTCCCGTTCCGGGCCCATGTTTTTACTTCCGTTTCCGTATATTTCCGGTCACCGTACTTTCCGGTAGGCGCACACTGCGGTGTCCGCTGTGATGGGTGGCGGTATTGCACCTAGGGCGCCGTACGGCGGCGGTGTGGGCCGTTTTGGGGTCATTTCCGCCATCGCGGACTTTGCACTTCCGCCATGCCGTGGTGCTCGTGCCCGATGGGTCGGAATGGGCCGCACTTTGCTTCTTCGTGCAATGGCGGAAACGCTATTTACGCTGTGGCGGTCCGGTCAGTCACTTTCCGCCAGGGTCGTAATGAGGGCCATTGTGTATTATATTTGTGAATGAATATAATCTGCATGTTTATTGTTTCATATGCAATGTTTTAAATTATTGAAAAGTTCAATTCAACTAAGCACATTAAATATAAATAAATAAATACATACATACATAAATAAAGTTAACGTTGGTATGAAGGGTAATACGACTAGAAACAAACAACATGCAGACTGAAGTTTGAATCGTGAGCCCCAGCTTTGTTTGATGTGAATCCATGGGAGATGTATTACCATGTTCTGTATCGTTCGCAATGCATCCCAGTGGTAGGTTTAAAAATGTCCCATTGCAGGTGCACAAAGATGCTTCAATCCTTCTTCTTAGGCCTGTGTGATGTTTCCAGGCTGAAATGACTTCATGTAGTATTGCAAGGAAAGTATTGGCGTTTGGTTGCCACTCCAAAAAAGGAAGGTCTTTGTCTTCCTTCTGTAAGGACCCTGTATAGACTATACAAGATAATTACACAACTGAGTTAAAATATCAAATGTCCCAGGCTTGAAAGAAATATGTATTGAATATACGAATGAGATAAAACCGCTGAAAAAGAAATTGTAAGGTTTATTATACTGACATGTCAGCCAGTTATTGCATCCAGTGGGTTCGGTACCCTTTTCATGAAAGGTAGGAAAAATTCATACCCATGCATCAGAATGACAAGAGGTTTACAGAAATCCAAAACCTATCAGTAAAGTTTCTTTAATATGACCCCAGTATTTTCTTGTTCTAAAGTAACTGTGTTTGTCTGCTCTCAATACAGTGATTTCATCACTTCTGGCACACTTTATACGCATCTCTTCTTCATCATTAAAATGTTTTACATGAAACAAATTTAGAATTTTTGTTACTTTGATGAAAGTCATTCTTGCAGAAAATACTGCAATAAACTTTAATCCTGAAACCGCCAGTGTCTATATTTAGATTTTACTCTGCTGGCATTTAAATATATATATATTTTTAAATATATAATGTTGCCACAAAAAGAAAGAGTTGCATATCTTAGCATAACCTAGCTACACAACGGCCTCCCGATGTTTTCACAAAGTATTTACTTTGTGGTAATTTACTTTGGGGAAATTACTCTGAATTACTTTGAATGTATAAATGAATTTGTGGGTGAAGGGGTTAAAGGGACGTGGGGAGAGTGTGGCGTGGGGTAGACGTGAATGCGAAGGGAGCCTGGATGTGGGGGACACTCCATAAAAAAAGAAATTCTAGTAAAAATTCCCACAAGGTAAATTACCATGAAGTAATTTATTTCTTTGAAATGCCATGGAATCTAAACAACTATTTTAGATATCTAATATGCTCCTTAAGCCATCCTTATACTAGTCTGATCAATAGTACATTGCATTTAAAAAATAAATAAACTAGGGCTTATTCTTCTATGTATTCTCATGTTAAAAGAGTATTATTAAACAGGGAACATAATATTTTTCTTTATTGAAATATTTTGCTTTGCTATATTTATTTGTTACAATGTTTTTACTGTTGTTGTTTTACAGATTGAAAATTAGGATTATAATCAGTGATACGTAAATTAAAGAATATTTGGACCCATCAAAACTGCAAAATGAAAGCACTGTAAAACATGAAAAAAGTACTCCTTAAAGGCAAAAAGTGACGTCGCAGAGGCTAAGACAAGATGACATAGCATACAATGTTCTAAAATCGTCAATACAAAAATCTTGGGTTTTAGAGGTAATGTGATCTTGTTAAACCGTAATCATATAGTACCTCCTTATTATTAATATTGGCCTAAGCCCATTCGCGTTACGCAGAAAACCGTGTTCACAAAGTTCCGATTTTGGATTAACTTCGCCACCATTTTAAGACTCATCCACCATTTTGATTTCTATGTTCTAAAATGGTGGACTGTGTTTTCGTCTTGCAGTCAAGGCGAACGACCTTTGAGTTTCGTTAATGTTTAGGTGACCAAGAGCAGACTGTTTAACTTATGCAAAGAAACCTTGCGCTTCATACGAACCGTCATTTAAGTGTTGTCTGTGCTCACAAGCCTCATCCTCCTATAAACACTGAAACAATGGAGAGTAAACTTCAATCGTATGCTTTAGCTGAACTGCATTGTAGCGACTCTTGGAATAAGGCTTACCGTGGATCCAAGAACCTACAGCCTCATGATATTTTCATGGACATGTAGAACTTGTTTAATCCTTTCTATAATATTGTAACATCTGTCATGTGAACTAGGCACAAACTGTAGCCTGCAAATTATTAACTTGGAGAGAGGCTGGTCAATATTGCTAAAATGGTATAAATACATCTGTGTTTAGATGTCCAGCTCTCTCACTCCTCACTGTGGCTGTTGGTACACACTGTGAGGTGTTGGGAGCCAGATAGCTATATGTTTTGCTTTGTAAACTGTACAGTAATAAAAGATACTTGTATGTTTTCAGCCCATGATTGGTGTATTTCATTTGTGGTACTAAGCCTCGTTATTTCTTTGGTCTTTCAGATGGTGCCCAAATAGGAACCCTCAAGATTGATGCCACCTCGTTGAAGAGGAGATGCCGCCATTGGACCGGGATCGGATGGTGAGAAAAAAAGGGGCCCCTTTGTATGAGACATGACACCTCGACAGTACTGCACGATACGATCCCTGGACGGTGAGCATGCGGTTCGAGGAGGCATCTTGATGAGGGTCCTCATATCGAGGCGGGCAGTTTTGCCGAAATCACCAACCACGAGGGTCCTTTGTCCTTTGTAATCCGATCGGACCTCCTCAGTCCTTTGTAATCAGGTGAGTCGTGCCCCGATTCCTAAGTATCCTGATATTTGGTTGCAGTTTTGTCCTTATGAGCACAAACAACGCCAGGTAACACCAGTGATCTGCTATGTGTGGGAAATTGTCTGCCTGTTTCAGGGGTTTATTCTGCAGAGACAGACAATCTTTGGAATTTGGCCGACCGGCGCCATAGGAGGGGTCAACGGCATGTACTATGTACAGTAAGTACGGCATTGGTAGTATAGTATTCAACGATATTTGGCACAGACAAACTAGACATGCTTCCGAATTTCAGTGGATGGTAGATATTTGTTTGTGTTCACCCTAGGGGACACTCATTTACATTCACTTGTGTGCCACAAGGGTACATGGAGTGTCCGAACATTTACAGTAGAGCTTTGAAAGAGCAGCTCGATACACTTGAGTTGCCTCCCACTTGTACATTGTTGCAGTATGTTGACGATCTTATTTTAGCTGTAGACTCAGAAGTTGCTTGCAAAGAGGGTACCGTGTTACTGCTCATTCATCTTTGTCGACAGTAGGTCGCCTATTTAGGCTATCTCTTGTCAAAGGAGGGAAGAAAACTGACACCTGAACGGATGAAAAGCATATCTAGCATGTCTGGCCCAAATACATAGAAAGAGGTCGCAGCCTTGATATGAATGGCTTCTTACTGTAGACAGTGGATCCCTAATTTTTCACTAGTGATAAAACCAATGTTGGCATTGACAAAGAAGGGCATTGCTTTGCCATTACCGTGGAACTTGGAACACCAGAAAGCTTTTGATCTGCTCAAGGCTGCACTTTTTTCAGCACCAGTTTTGGGCACACCAAATTATGACAAGGCCTTTGTGTTATATATGCATGAATGTGATGGATGTGCTTTGGCTGTGTTAATGCAGGAACATGGGGGAAGAATAGACTGTGCAGTTATTTTTCCTCCACACTTGATCCTGTTCATGCACTTTGCTGAGATGCTTGAGAGCTGCTGCTGCTGCGTCCGTAAAGGAATGTGAGGGTATGGTTTTAGGTCAGTCTTTAACCGTGATGGTACCGCACTCCGTAGACTTTCTATTAAACAGAACACAAACGCAACACCTTACTTCCGCACAATTAACAAGATACAAACTGATTTTATTTGCTCCGCATATCCAAATTAAGAGGTGTTGCGTATTGAATCCGGCTGAATTATTGCCGCATCCGCAAGACATTGCTTGCAGTGATAACATGTCATGTGACTGCCTCTATACTACAGAGCAAGAAACCAAAGGAAGAATTTTAAATGATGCACCATTGAAAGAACCAAAAGGGGAGGTGTTTTGCGATGGCTCCTGATTCAAACTTCCAGATAGTAAATCCACTGCTGCTTATGCCATCACTACATTAAGCACGATTGAGGAAACTAAGAGAATTTTGCATAACTCTGCGCAGGCCGCAGAGATTATCACATTGACTCAAGTTGTGAACTTTGCGAAGGGCTTAGTGTAAATATATTTACAGATAGCCAGTATGCCTTTGGGGTGGTTCAGAACTTCGGTAGACTATGGGCAGGACAAGGTTTCTTAACCTCCCACAGAACTAAAATCCAACATGGTACCTTGATAGTTCAGCTTCTCTCAGTACTTGCGCTTCCTACTCAACTAGCAATCATGAAGTGCGCAGCACATCAGAAAGTAACAGACGATGTAGGGAGAGGAAATGCTTTTGCTGGCAGGATAGCTAATCAGACTGCCACTGATTTATATTCAGAAATGTAAATAACAAAAAAAACTATGAACACCTGTACAGTAGATGAAGGAACTGATTTGATAAAAAATATTCAAGCTGATGCCACTCCAGAAGAACTTCAGCACTGGGCTGAGAGTTTAGCAAGTTTAGATTAGGAAGGTTGTTGGGTAGACAATGTAAGGAAAATATGG
Source organism: Ambystoma mexicanum (assembly GCF_040938575.1). Classification (NCBI taxonomy): domain Eukaryota; kingdom Metazoa; phylum Chordata; class Amphibia; order Caudata; family Ambystomatidae; genus Ambystoma; species Ambystoma mexicanum. The sequence continues at coordinate 713,654,728 of NC_090932.1, forward strand.
ATTCTACCCAATGCTTATGTCACCGCAATGGTTACGTTGGCTCATGGTCCTAGCCCTATATTTGCTAGAAAAATCTGTAAATTATTAGAACCTGTTTGGGTAAATGTAAATATCTCAAAGACTGCTCAGCGTTTGGTCCAAAACTGTATCTTATGCTTACAGCATAATGTGGGGAAGAGTACATTGACACCGAGGGGTAGTTTTGGTCCTCCTTCTGTGCCTTTCGAGGTATTACAGTTCGACTTCATCAAAATGGAGCGCTGCTACAACTATAAGTATGTTCTGGTAGTCATTTGTGCCTTTAGCAAATAGGTTAAAGCCTTCCTGTGAAAGATGCCACAGCAATGACAACGGCAAAAACCATGCTTAAGGAATATTTTCCTAGATTTGGTTTGCAAAGAGTCATCTGGTCGGACAATGGTCCACATTTTATCGCTGTTGTTATCCTGCAAGTATGTGCGGCATTGTGGATTGATTAACGGTTCCATTTGGCCAGACACGCTCAGAGTGCCGGACTTGTAGAACACCATAAAGGTATCCTAAAAAACAAGCTAGCTACAGTCTGTGCTAGCAGTAACTTTAAATGGCCAGATGCCTTACCGATAGTTTTATTGTCCATGCGGACGACCCCACAGACTAGAACTGGAGTCTCTCCATACGAGATTGTGATGGGGAGACCAGCTAATATTTGGAATCTACCTAAACCCAAAAGACGGAATCACGTGGAGCATTTGCTCCTTTCTGAATACTGTGACCAGTTAACTCAAAACCTGCAGTTGATTTACCAACAGGTGCGAGAAGCCCTCCCAGTCAATAATAAAAGGAGGCAGGTCATCGACTTCGACCTGGGGACTGGGTGCTCACAAAAGCTTTGGAAAGAGCATCTTGTCTCGCACTGCGTTGGAGAGGACCATTTCAGGTCCTGTGGGCCATACAGACCGCTGTACGAGTAGCAGGAAAGTGACACTGGATATACGCAACTCACGTCAAGAAAATACCTTTTCCTTTGCTATTCGACGAAGAAGAAGAGAAGGAAACTGTTTGTTCTGCTCCGCATGATAAGCCTGTTTTGAACAACACGAAGGGTGTCTCTGAGACTCCTCCTGAGCCCGTGGGGCCTGGGGAGACTGCTGCTTTGTCTTTGAATTCTTCTTCGTATCTTTCTGCAGCCTTGAGAAATGTTGCTTCTGTTTCACCACTTCCATCAGGAAGCAACGACAATCTGTTCACAGATCACACTGTACCTGGAGTTTTGAGGTACAATCTGCGTCCACGGCACTAGACTTACAGCACAGCATGGCTGTGCCCACAAGAAACAACTGTTGAACTAGTCCCTTGCCAATCTCTCACTGAAACATAAGTAAGTGGCCGGGACCAGCAAAGTTACCTTAAAGCAAGATAAGCCACATGGTCAGGAGATCACCAACGGACAAACTGAAAGAGTCAGACGGAGAAACTTTTTGAACTGATTTTGAGGACCTATGCCCTTCTCTAATTCTACTCGTATGGAGCAAGCTATCAGTCTTGTGGCTAACAAAGACATTGAGCATTAAAAATCATGGTCCTTGAGGACTTACTGTTTTCTTGGGATAATTTTAACTGGTCTAACAGTTGTACTTGTTCTTGGGTTTTGGTATATTGAGCGGGTGCGTCCACTTGAAACTTTGTTACCAACCAAAACATTTCCTACTATGTCTTCACCTTTCGTGCATCTGCACACTCTACCTTCTAGGGATTCCCAACACAGACAGAGTTACCACAATAATACTCTTCTATTAATTATGAATGTGACCCATGCGATTCTAAACAGAACAAATTGCTGGATATGTTTGCATTCGCCACAGCACGGGGAAAAAGGGTTGGGCTGGTATATTCATCCTCTTCTTTTGACTACTGCATGCTATGCCTCTCTAAGGGTACTATTCTTTGGTCATTGGAATTATGGCATCTCTGGGAACTTTGATGGGACTAATTTGAATGAATTTGAAAGATGAGTCCTGACGCCTCTGCGATGTTCCCTTTTTGCAAATAGGAGCAAACTCAATGTTGCATATATTAGGCCTTCTGATACATTTTCTATACCTTTCCAATTGTTAATCTCTTTCAAGATGGCTCCCATAGGAAACCGGGATGCCATGCCTCCTTCTAACACTATCAATCCTAGACCCAACTCTGTTTCCTTCTGCATACAAAGGGATGGTTCTCAGTCAATTGGTACTTTTGAGGGTTGTACTAATATTGTGAATCTGACTAGTGAGGACAGACCTTTGTATGTAGGTGATCCGGTTTATTATGTCTGTGGTGATAAGCTTGTCCTTGGCTACCTAAAGATTGGCAGAGTACTTGTTATTTGGGTATCTTGCTACCAGGGGTATTTGTAGCCATCACCAATGAGGTCTCTAGAGCTCCTCCAAGGTGGGGCGAGAATGGTGATATTCCTTCATAGGTCATGGGTGATGCAGAAAAATCCTTTGTGCCATTTTGGGGACAGATCATGAACTCCAAGGATATTAGGAGACTGGCAAGAGTATTGGAGAGAACTATCAACAGAACCACTGATATACTATACAATATGACGTTGGAACAAAAAGCAATTAGATTAGTGGCTCTACTGAACAGGATGGTGTTAGACGTCATCCTAGCTGAGGGTGGTGGTAAATTGGTGGGACCTGCTTGTTGTGTTTATGTGCCTGATTCCTCCCCTTCCATATTCAAGGCAATACAAAATCTGCACGTCCTAAGTACAGAAGTACATGTTCCCAAGGGAAATTGGGATCTTAGTGCTTGGTTCTGGGACTTTCTTAGGTCTTGGGGATGGAAGCTCTTTTCAGTCTTAGTGACAATCCTTGGTATTCTATTATTCTGTTGTTGTTGCATACCATGTCTTCCTGCCATATGTTCAATGTTGGGGGAATGTTGTGCGCAAACTGTGGGTACATTAGGTACCAAAAATACATCCACTCAAGAAAATAACTAATGTGTTCTTAATGAAGGATATCACTATCAAGGATCTAATGGCAATTGATATTTCTGAAGAATGTGATTCAGGATGTACGGACATTGAGACATGGGGTTTTGAGTAAAGCGAATGGTTGAGTAAAGCTCTTGGCTTAGGCCAAAAGGAAGGTTTGTTAAACCGTAATCATATAGTGCCTCCTTATTATGAATATTGGCCTAAGCCCATTCGCATTACGCAGAAAACCGCAAGGCTCATCCACCATTTTGATTTCGACTCATATTCCATGTTCTAAAATGGTGGACTGTGTTTTCGACTTGCACTCGAGCCGAATGACCTTTGAGTTTGCTTAATGTTTAGGCTGACCGAGAGCAGACTGTTTACCTTACGCAAAGAAACCTTCTGCTTCATACGAAGTTTCATTTAAATGTTGTCTGCGCTCACAAGCCTCATCCTTGAATGAACACTGAAACAATGGAGAATAAACTTCGATCGTATTCTTTAGCTGAACTGCATTGTAGTGACTCTTGGAATAAGGCTTACCATGGATCCAAGAACCTACAGCCTCATTGTATTTCCATGGACATGTAAAACTTGTTTAATCCTTTGTATAATATTGTAACATCTGTCATGTGAACTAGGCACTAAGTCTAGCCCTCAAATTATTAACTTGGAGAGAGGCTGGACATTATTGCTAAAACTGTATAAATACGTCTGTGTCTAGATGTCCAGCACTCTCACTCCTCACTGTGTCTGCTGGTACACACTGCGAGGTGTTGGGAGCCAGATAGCTATCTTTTTTGCTTTGTATACTGTACAGTAATAAAAGATACTTGTATCTTTTCAGCCCGTGATTGGTGTATTTCATTTGTGGTACTAAGCCTCGATATTTCTTTGGTCTTTCAATCTCAGTTCTGGGAAAGTAAGAGATGCATGACATATGGCATCCCACATGGCACATAAACATTGGGGAAATTACAATTGATCTATTTATATGCAGCAGAATATTTCGAGGCCAGTTAGGGTGATTACATTGAATCAATAGTAGAATAGTACAGAGGAGAGCTGCTGGAGAATGGGTGGGTAGGTAAAGTAGTTTTAGGAAACAACAATGACATTTAAGATGGCGGTTAAGATAGTTAATTAAGAAATTAGTTTGGGATCTGACCCATTTATAAATACTTCTGATTTTTAAAACAAATGATCACTAATACATTGTTTAATAATGACAGCAGTTATCACAGTACTTGGGAGTGGAAGGAGTCAGCCATTCAGTTATTGTTGATAAATTGGGACGGACAAAGGCAAATTTGAACTTGAATTTTGTGAAAGCTATCAAGATTAAATACTTCTGAGACGACATCAATCACGTGTTGTGTACCAGACAAACCAGGAGTCACACTTTTCAAAATTTGAGGGAGTCAATGTGGGGCACCATGTTGTATGACTGCAAAATAACTACATAGCACAGTATAGGAATTTCAGGAGAAAGAATACAGAGAGCATGTGATGTAGAAGGAGAAGCAATACTGCAGTGAATCATTTATTAATATGTGGAGAGAGATCCTTTTCTGGAAACAAAATTAAACAGCCTACGCAATAGCTCAAAGATACCATTGACATCATTTACAAAAGGTTTGGCATGGAGCAATGTGACTTTGAACTGAAAAAGTACACTTTGAACTCTGCTAAATGGGCCTAATTTACAAAGGCCCTGATTCATGGAATTATTTGCGTGTAAAATGCGGATTTGCATGCCATTCTGCCCATAAATCCCCCTTTGTTAAACAGGGATTTGTGGCAAAATGGCAGGCACATTCCTGTTTTATGCACAAATAATTCCATGAATCAGCACCAAAATGATTAGTGTGAAGCAAAGTAACTTTGCACTGCAAAAGTACACTCTGCACCGCGTAGGGCCTAATTTACAAAAAAAGCGCTAAGTCTGTGCTTAGTAGTTAGGGCAAGCAACAACATTTTGTGTAACAAATGTATTACAGTGGGAGCCAATTTAAAGACTCAAATGAGCCCAGAAGCCTGCAGCACAAAGAAACATTTGTATTTCCCGTCATACCCACAACACACGTCCAAGGCAAACAGAACATAGCGCTGTCGAACAAATTTTGCTCCGGCCCATGGGAAATAAGTAATCAAAGATTACTTACCAGTAATTGTCATCTCTTCCACACCTCTCCTGAAACTAACACATCTACATCCTAGTACTAATCTGCACACCAGCCCCCTACATTAAGGAAGCACCCACAAGTCCACCCTTATTCAAGTAACCCCACTAATCAGTGCCCCCACATTTTCATACAAAAGGTGTCCATGGAAAAAGAAGCACACAGACATGCATACAGCAGCAAGTGAACACATGCTGCACATGGCACAAAAAGATGGCAAACAGCGGTGTTGAATAATAAAGTATAACCGTATTGATGCAAACTATGTAAAATGATGTAAACAGAATAATGGCCCATCAAAAAATAAATAAAACAAAAGGAAACTTACAACTAGTGAACTACACACAAGAGTCTGCAGGCTGGTCCCTGCTTATCTCAGACAATACCTAGACATGGCCGATTCACCATCCACATCTGTCTCTTGCAGGCTTTCCTCTGTCGTTTCCTGGAGGGCTTGCAGGGTCTCCCTCATCCTACATTAAATCTTCTCTGCTGACCTAACAGACTCCTCCAGAATGGAAGCCTGCATCTACATCAACCTTTCCTCAACCCTGGCCCTGGCATTTGCTGCATCATGTGCCCGCTGCCTCTCTTTGTCCTGTTGCCTTACAAACTCCACCTGTAATGATACCAGTACCTGCAGGCACTGTCTTGCCTCCTGTCACTTGCACCATGAGTGCACCTCCTTACCTCCTCCTGCTGGCAATGCCATCCAGGATTTGCCTCCTCAACAACATCATCTCCTGCTGCCTTGCAATGTGTCTCAGGTGTAGGTTCTTCTTCTGACTGGATGGCAGTCTGCATTGAGGAAGTACAGTAGCTGTACTGCCATTAACTCTGTTACCACTGCATCATTTACATTAATTTGGTGACACCCTGTTCAAGAATATTTAAGAAAACTAACATAATCAACTTTTATATTTTGAGTTTCTATTGTCTGGTCTCGGACTGCCCTCAGTTTAATAATTTAAAATGTAACAACCAACCCCACTTTGAGGCAAGAAACTAGCTGTCTGGCAATACCAATGTCTTTTATTAAATAAACGGATATCAAAATAATGTGATATGTGATTCTCCACTTGAATTACAATGGGGCTGCACCCGCACGTCAATGTAAACAATTAAAACTATTCACTTCCTAGCATACATTAGTTTAAAACTTGACATTGATTGTTACACAAAAAGTTAAATCAAATAAGCTACTACAAAATCAGGTGACACAGTTCTTAGAGTAAATTTGCAAACAAAAGTATTTCCTGCATTCATAGCTCGCAGAAAATATGATTATTCAATAAGCAAGCTGATTTAAATGTAAAATGTGGACACTTTCTCTGACAAACTATTGGTTCCTAGGTTGGGCATAGACACTACTTGCCTCCATCGTCTATGATCTCAGATTTGTTGCAATCAAATACAAACCCAAGAGAGCCTCGGGATTTCAGTTGTTTTTGGAATGTTGGGACAGTGGGCCAAACAATGACTCACTACTTTCAAGGAATCAGGTTACCCATCAAAAGCTCCAGTTCATTAATGAATCAATGTCAATTGCTTCATTGGCTGTGGCAAACACCAAACAATTAACTTGTTATTCCATGTTGAATTAAAGATTTAGAGATCCCAAATTGCATGAGAGCGTCCACATACTATGATGCTAGCTAGGGTTCAGTTTTAATTATGAATCATAAAGCACATACACCGTCCCCCTTTTCAAATATATGACTTTTAAAGAGGGTCTCAAAATACTTTCAGTCGTTATCTGGGATTGCATTCATTCTCAGAAATGCTCTCCAAATATTCTTGGGTGCATTAGGGTATGGTATGGTAATGTTTTTTTGTAAAACACCTATACACAAGGCAAGTGTTTCAAAGCGCTCAAGGAGGGAGGGAACAAGGGGAAAAAACAACAGTCATTCAGAGCCTTGAATTTATGAACGATACAAGTCTGCACAGGCAGAGTAAGCGCATATAATAAAATAAACAGTGTAGATAACAGCAAATAGGTCTGACATCAGTTCTGCAGTTTTTCCAAGTGCATTCAGGTGCCAGCATGAAAGGAGGGAATACAGGGAAGATAGATAGACGATCTTCAAGGCATAGTTCGTTCAGATCTTGCAAGTACACATACTCTACAGGAGAGGGGGGGAGGCCAAGTGCAGGGGGTGTCCAAGTGTACCCAGGTGGTCAGAAACTAGGCTAAGTGCTGAGAGATGCTACATTCATGGGACATTGACCAAGTGCAGTAGCAATGAGGCAAGTGCAGGCCCGGAGGCAAGTGCAAGAGAACTGGCAAGGGTGCCAGGGACCTGTGAGACTCTGAGGTACACCAGGCAGACAGTCAGCAAGCTGTGTGGAAAAGGAGGGAGAGAGGGATAGAGCAGAGAGAGAGGTTAGCAGGGTAGAGGGAGAGAGAGAAGGAAGAGAAGAAGAGGAATTTCTTAAGGAGTTTACAGAACTTAAGGAGACCAGGCTCAAGATGGAGGGCAGAAGGGAGGCTAATCCAGAGGAAGACCCCTGCTGAGGAGAAAGATCCCCCCCCAAATCTCTGCTTGGAGAACCGTCTCACTCGCAGAAGGTTGGAGGTAGATGAATGGAGGGCTCGGGAAGGACAGTGGGGGTCATTACGAGTTTGGAGGCAGCCATGGTGCTTTTAGCACCATGGCTGCCTCCAAACCCATGTCCGGGTCCGGGTAGACAGAATGGGAACTTACCGGGTAATTCCAAACTTGGAGGATCCGGTAGGTCCCCATTCTAAAAACCATTCCCCATTCCCATTTGAGCCCCCATAGGGCTCAATGGGAATGGGGAAGGAGCTATTTGCGGGCCCGTTATTAGCTCCATGGTCCCTTAACTGGTCCCACTATGGACGGCTGGTCAGACCAGCCGTTCCTGGTGGGACCCGCTAAGGCACCTCGGAATGTGGCGGTAGGTGGTTAACGGCACCGGCACCCTTAACGGTGCCATTAACCCCCTACCGCCATACTCGGAATGACCCCCAGTATTTAGGTAGGCATTGTCATTATAGATAGGTAGGTCCCAGGCCCATAAAAACCTTTTGGACCATGCATTGGACTTGATCATTGCAGCCACAGGGAGCCAGTGGAGGGATTTCAGCAGCGGAGAGATGCGGTCCCTGGGCTTGAGGCCAAGGATAAGTCTTCTGATTCTTTTCTGGATGAGTTGCAGAGGGCACAAAGCAAAGGCAGGGAGGTTGAGAAACAGGTTGTTGCAGTAGTCCAGCCTTGAGAGAACCAGGGCTGTGGAGACATTGAGCCGGTCTGAGAAGCTTTTAGTTGGACTTTTTAGAAATGTCCTAAAATGTGAGTGGAGAAGGAGAGAGTAGAGACAAAGATGACCCCAATGTTTTTTGCCTCCCAGGTGGATGTGGGCGGGGGTCCAAGGGAGGCCAGCCAGGAGTGAGAGTGGGAAAGCGGGAGCAGGAGTTCCAATGCAAACAATCTCAGGCTTACTGGCATTGAGGCAGAGGTTATTTGCAGCACACCATGATTGAATTGGGGATAGACAGTCATACATGAGCGAGGTAGAGGAGGTGGCTGAGGATAGCCTGAAGAAGAATTGTGTGCCATCCGCATAACACTGGAAGTTAGAGATGAAATTGGTAGTCACACATGCCAGGGCAGCCATGTAGACATTGAAGATCCAGGAGGATAGGTTAGAACCCTGGGAACACCACAGTTTGAAGGAGTGATAGTAGAGAGAAAGGAGCCAAGTTCCACCTGGGATGGGCGGTTGGAAAGGAAGGAGGTTAACCACACTAGAGCCTGACCTGTGATTCCCAGGGTGTCACTGAGACGTGTAATCAGGATGTTGTGGTTTACTGTGTCAAAGGCAGAGGGGAGGTCAAGAATAATGAGGACAGTGGGAGTTTTAGTGTAAAGATTTGAGAGCAGGTCTTCACGGGTGTTCATAAGAGCAGTTTCCATGCCTCTGGAATGCTCTAAAGCCAGACTGATGGTCGTGGAGTTAACCAGCAGATTCAGTGTGGCGGGTGAGCTGAGAGATAGCCAGCTTCTCCAGGAGTTTTCCCAGAAAAGGGGTGATAGAGATGGGGTGGTAGTTTGCCGGAATGGAGGGGTCAGCATAAGTACTCACTTTTTATTTGCCTTTCAAAGTCCTGGACAGGTAAGGACACTGACTGGCCCCAGGCAGCGCCATCTAGTAAGTTCTCCCTTTAATTTGTTAACCTGTTTCAAGATCCCTCTAAGGCAATCTGGACCTGCTTTGGAAAGGCGTCTGCATTCGGTCCAATTTGGGTTGCGCTCTTTACAGCTATTTCCCCATCAACCCACTTCAGTTGGAATCCAATCTTCTTCTTTCCTTTTGCAAGGGGCTCTCTTGCTTCTATTTTTCCTGAAAATCTTCTTCCTATGTGTTTGCGTGGAAACACCCAGCAAAACTCACCCATGAGCGGAAGCAGGGTATAGTTGATTCCTATAGGTCAGTATATTTGATTGGTCTCTATATCAAAGGGAAAATCACACATCTCATACCTACTTGTTTCCTATTGGCCCATTTACATCTGAAGGTTGTCAGCCAATGCTGTCTCACCTGCGCCAGGCACGTGTATCTCATGCAGGAGTCCTTCTGGACAATTCTACATTTTCATCAATCATGCACTATTGTACATCAATGATGTACGTGCCCAAAACTCTCCTCAGACAACCCCTTGAGAACAGGTCTTAGAGGTATTATGAGTCATACCACTCTGCTATACTGTCTGGCAACTCTCAATATAAGTGAATGCAGAGACGGAGCAAGCACTGTTGAGAGGGGCTGGAAAATGTTGCAGAAGTCTCAGAGGGCTAATTCCAGCAATTGTGGGTAACAAGTGACATGCTGTCTAGTTCTAGAAATTGCTGCTTATAGGTGGTAGGCAACATGAAAGGTGAGCTGATATGTGACAGGAGCGGGGAGGCCAGGAGGAGAACCAGCAAGGCAAGGGAAGAAACTGGAGGTAAGGAAGGCAGGAGGAGAGGCGCAGGCAGGAATTAAGCAAAAATACTGGTAAATGAGACTGGCTCAGAAATCTATGAGTACAGAGGATTCAGATGCACCCACTGTGTGAGACACGGGACATATCAAGCAGTGGATGATGTATATAACTCAGGCTGTTTTTGGGCCTCCCCATTGTCATGAAAATAGCAGAATGCTGTCATTGCCTATGCACAGAAGGATGTCAGAGGTCCCCTGCACCTATGCCCAATTAACAGCATGTGGATCTGCTACATGCCTTCAAAAACCTGATCACTGACCTGTGCCTGTGCCATGACAAGGTAGCCTGACTTACCGGCACCCCAAGTATACACAGCGGTACACCTGGCACCCTCCCATGAAAGTTAAGTAATGAGCAGGGCAAGGTGGATGAAGTGAGCGGCGGGCTGGATCCATGCCAAAGGCTGGATATATAAGATTCTATCTTAATTTTTAATTTAATTTCCTTAAACGGTCCCCTTTCAGAATCTGACATAACTGAATTACAGACTGTAAAAAGAATAACTCCATACTGTCTAAAAATAAAGGTTCTGTATATCTCTCAGTTTAGAAAATCACATGTTAATGGGTCTCTGATTTGTAAAGTATGTCCGTGGCGTCTTTGTGTTTATGCAATATTAAAAATCTTTTCATCAAAAGCAGTTATTCGCCAACTTGGATTATTTTGGAGATTTATTGTAGGCATACCTAATTGTGACTTTTGAAACCAGTCTTAGTCAGACCTCAGTTGGTAGTGCAGATAAGTGAGGTGACGCCTTAATTATGTCCCAATTCATCCCATGTCTCCAGAATGTACTATTGCCGAGTTATACCCATTATGAACTCAGAGACTGCAAGTCCTCCTTGAATCAAATCCTCTTCAAATTTAACAAATTAGAATGTTTCATCTTTGCTGATTCAATCTGTGCTGATGGTACAGTTCCCCAGTTTGGGAAGAGTGTACCTGTGGACAATGGCAAAAATGCCAAGGTCGATTCTGTGAGTACTGCCACTCAAACGGAATACAAAGAACAGGTTGCTCCCATTGGTTCGAAGTGTCCAGCCCAGCCAAATACATATTCATTCTCGCAGTCCTTTGCACATACGGTTGCTGCTCCTCTGGCCCCTTCTCGCCACCAGATACTTACGCATGCCCAATTGTTCCAAATGGTCACCACAAACACTGAAAAGATTGACCAACTACTTTTGTTTGTTCAGGCCAATTCAGCTGAGTATCTGACCGATGGCGAAGATTGTCAGGAGGATGTCGAGGTAGACTCAATATTCCACCCTGATAGTCCGTTAGCCCTTACTAATTTATTTTTGGAGCCTAGAAGTGAACCAACTTCACCAAAAAACAAGGGAAAAGAAAAGAGCAACTACTCAGCTGGTGCAGGGCAATTTTTCGCCTCCCAGAAGGAGAAGCATCTTTATCTTAGAGCTCTTAAAAGGAAGGCTGACAGAAAACCTCCCCAAGCAGTGGCTAAACCACCTGAACTTAAATTAACCTATTGCCGAGTTATGATGCTATTATCAAAGTTGCAAAACTGTACTTAATGCCAGTAACCTTCATGTGCATGGATGCAGCATAAGGTTTCAATAAGACACATATGTTTGTTTTGCAGCTTTACATTGGCAAGCCACAATCTGTTATTTCATGTGGGTCTACATTTTAAACCAATTTAAATCCACGTTAATCCTTATTGACTGCACAATAAGCTAAGATTATGTTTCATTTTGTCAACCCAACCCCTCCTTCCCTCCTCTCAAGTGACCAGTAATGCAGACAAATATATGTTCCATTAGGCCTTGGTACACATGGTGAACCAGGGTTAACTGAAGATATTAGATCCTGTTTGGCCAGCTTAAGCACACATTGTTGCCCATTGATTTTAAAGCTAACCTGTCAAGCAAACAGATGACAATCGAATAACACTCTATGGTTTTGAGTCAATGGGGGGTCTTTACGACCCTGGCCCTAAGGGGTTAACGGCGCCGTAAAAGGCTGCAGCGCCGTTAACCCCTTAGCACCTAATTACGAGGTCCCTTTGCGGGACCCGACCTGAACGGCCGTTACCACCTTCCCAAGTCCCATTGAGCCCTATGGAGCAAAAATGGGAATGGGGAAGGGCCAATGTTCAATGGGGAATTACCGGCCCACCAACCTTGGAATGGGGTGGTAATTCCCCATTGAACATTGGCGGACTCGTTACAACACCGGCAGCAACCATGGTGCTAATAACGCCACGGGTTACCGCCAGTGTTGTAATGAAGGCCAATATGTGTATTTGTAAGCATGGACACTTGTTTCAAACTATTTATGAGGACATATGTTTTTTTGACTTAGACAATCGGTCTCCCACTCCATTTTGACCTGTATGTCACACAGATCTATCTATGGCAAATGAGCTTTAACAGATCTGTTTGATTTCAACGTGAACATTCTTCCTAAGTGTTTCCTGAATACATGGGGCAGATTCTTAAAAAGTAGCGCAAATGAAAAAAGCGCAGATGATGCGTCTTTTTCATTTGTATTGATTGCTGAAAAGCATAGGTGCCCTTATTCTGAAAGGTCAACTGCACATTTCAGGAGTGGTTTGAAAGTGGCAAAAATGTGGTGTCCAACCCCTTTGCATTCAACACTGACTGCAGCACTAACGTCAATCATGTAGTTGCTGGGAGCACATTACACAGAGTGAGGCACTTAAAGGGCTCACCTCTATGAAATGATAAAAATAAACTATTTCCATCCATGTTTAGTGTATGGAACTGCAATTGTAACAGTGGTATGTTAAACATCAGCTGTCACATAATCTTAACAACGTCAGAAATGGCCCTGTCATGATTTGCGTCTCCCTGCGCCTGTTTCAAACTAGTGGATGGGGAGGAACCTCATTTGTGTGAATTTATAAGTGCGTCTGTTTAGGAATTTGGGATGCGCATTTAAATGCTCATACACGCCCCCATAATTTGTGCAAATCTGCAAAAGGGTGGAAAAGGGCTTCGGAATGAGCACATATAAGATGCGTTCATTCAGGTGCCCGTTAAGAGTTGGGCTGCTCCTTATTTGGCACAAGAGAAGAGATGTGTTCAAGCGAATCTCGTCGCTTGTGCCATGCACATTTTCAGAACCTGGCCCACAGTGTCTTTCTGTGACAAAAAGGGGCATTCCCTGGACACTTCTTTTCCCATTAAATATACACATTTGATTTTGCAACGCATACTATCAAAACTGTATTTGAGGTTTCAGCATATAAATGTTAGCACACATGCACCTTTTTACAGTTAATATGCAAATTGAAATATTTACAGTTTTGATGCCCTTTTTATATTTTTTCTTTTTCATGCATTTTATATTCTCTAAAGTAAATACTCTGCTTACTGGAACAGCTGAGGACCAATTTAGTCACCTTGCTTTGCATAGTCAGCAGCTTACATCTTTCCGAAATGTAAACAGACCACAGGTAAATATGAACATTTCCACTGATAGTAATACATTGCAAAGAATAGCTGAAAAAAATGACTTACAAAGAACAAAATACATTTAATATCAGCTCTTACGAAAAACAAATTCAGTAAAAGCCCTACATACTGAATAGCTTACATGTATTGTAGTTTATATTTAATTGTCTATTGGTAACCCAGCAGTTCACAGACTTTCCACTTTTAATAATTAATTTCCTATTTTCCATATAATCATTCCACGTTTCCTAGGGCCGATTGGCATTGTATTAATCCATTCCCTGTTCAGGAAATCGAGCAATCATTTTAAAATCATATTCATTAAATAGTTTGTTGAAAAAATCAAGACAAATCAACAAGAAATTCAAGACAATTGAGTGTTCAATGATACAGAGCCACTTCAGCGATGCTGGGACATGCTGAATAATGGTCCGCTGTAGATTACATCAAGGATAAAGATCTGTTTTTAAATATATAGCCCCTAAAAGCGACCGCCTATATTGATGATATTGTTGCATCCAATATCATTAAAAGTTCAGGAGAGGGTCAATTTACGTTATTTTATATTTTGCCAATTAATTCTTAGTTTAACATAAAATGTCAGAATATTGCCTCTATTAAACACATTGGGACTCATTACGATTTTGGCGGTAGCCATGCCGCTATTGGCGGCATGGTTGCCGCCAACATCGGGTCCGGGTTCCCAGAATGGGAAATTACTGGGCCATTCTGAGTTCGGAGGGCCTGGTAATTCCTCCCTCCAGGAACCCAGGCCCGGACCTTCCCCATTCCCATTTCAGCCCCCATAGGGCTGAATGGGAGTGCGGGAGGGAGCTAACAACAGGCTGATTGTGAATGGCCCATTGTTAGCTCCCTCTTCCCCTCCGGGTAAAAACCAGACGTGCAGAGCGGGTCCCACGAGGAGACCTCATAATGTGGCGGAATGGTGTTAACGGGTCTACATCCTTTTGCGGCACCCGTTAACCCATTCCGCCACTCTCGTAATGAGGCCCATTGAGTCTTATGCAAATCACCCACTTTCCCTAATTCGGAAAAATAATTGGCAAGTCAGTGAATGATCAGCTACAGGATCATTGAGATCAGGCTGAATTCAGTCTTTCCAATCAATCTATCATCCTCAATACACTATTGACACAGCAGCCTGGCAGGTGGTGGAAGAAGCACCTGAAATACTAAATGAGGGTGGCATGCTACTGGACTACCAGCGCCCCTTTGTTACTGTGGACCATGGGGCATTCATTTCTGTTCCTACATGGCATATTGGTTTGGCAAAAACAATTCTTGACTTGTTTATAACTTTACTTACTGTAGGATGTCAATTTGTCCGGGTACTCCACAAAGTCTCTTCAGCTTCCTGTGACTTGCAGAGTGCTCCATGGGCCAGTACTCTTTATTATCATCTTCAATATGTGTGTGGGGCTGCTGGCATATCTACTGGTGCATGGGGAGAGGGGGCTTTGTCTGCCAGTACTCGGATGATGCTCAACTCTATCAGGAGTTATCATCCCCCGATGAGCACCACTGTCTGGAGGATTATCTTGCATGCATTGCAGCAGCATTAATAGCCTCAGTATCATTAAAATGGAACCCTGAAGGGACTGAATGTCTCCCAATTTCTTCAGATAAAAATAAAGATTTGATGGTGGGCTGGTTCCATACTATATCTTTAAATATATGTGGCTGTAAATAGTTATCATTTGCTAAGTCAACAGACTTCTTGGATCCCCAACTCAATTTTAAGATGCATGTTGAGAAAAAAGGCATACAGTGTCTATTTTTAACTGTTGAGGACATTTAGACCATTCCTCCCACCAAATACTTTTTAGTCTGTTCTCGCAATCATGATTGCACACATTGATCTGGATGGACACCTCATGAATAAAATGCTGGTTTCTTATTTAAGGGTCACCTGTATTTCATATGTTTTAATCCCCCACAGGTCTGACTTAAACTTTCATCACTCAATAAATCAAGTACCATTGAAATGGGGCAATTATAACACAGTTTACTGAAGCACTTAGAAGATGGAGAAATTTGATATATGAGGCACTATATAAGAACACACATTATTTGTATCGTTATTATTATTAATACATTAAAAGATACATGTTTAATTCAGTAAAGTCCAAAACTTGCATTAAAGACAGAGTAATGTGCATAATGTAAATTGCACATATAAACGCAATTAGATAACATTTCAGAGGTCCAAAGTTAGCCAATCTTTTTCAGCTGAGTATACTCACGTGGAGTGTCACCTTAAAAGTGAGAGTCAGTGAAGATCAAAATCCAAATGAAAAGCTTGGTAACACAACATTACACAATCAGTGCATGCAATGCTGCAAGAAAACATAGGGCCTCATTACGACCCAGGCAGTAAGTTACCGCCTGGGTCGTACCTTTACCACCATGGCGTAAACTACGTTTACGCCATGGTGGTTGGCGGACTTACTGCCCCATTCCGAGGTTGGCGGGGCGGTAAGTCCCCAATCCCCATTTACCCTTCCCCATTCCCATTTTTGCCCCATAGGGCATAATGGGAGTGGGGAAGGCGTTAATTACGCCACCGTAAATTACGGTGGCGTAATTAACATCAAGGTCCCTTAGCGCCATGGATTTTAACACCTGCTAAAAGCAGGTGTTAAAACCTCCATGGCGCTAAGGGACCTCAGAATCAGGCGGTAAGGGTCGGCGCTGTTTACGCCGCCATAAACCCCTTACCGCCTGAGTCGTAATGAGGCCCATAGTGGTCAAAAAGGAGTCTCTCACCATGAGTGGAGTATACCAATGATGAAGGATACCTTAAACATGCGATTTCCTAAAGTGTAACATTCACATAATTAATGACGAGGAGAGGTTAAAACAAATATTAACTTCCTCATAACTGGTGAGACAAAATATATATTTACATAAGAAATGTGATGCTGAGCCCAAAAATGTAAACCATATTTACATAAAATAAAAAAATAAAATCAGGTACATTTGCTTGTCTAGTAACACATTCTTAAATAGAACCCCTCATGTGGCCCTTTTATATTTACTATTGTTCAGTCTCATAGTTGGTACTCTTGTTCAGAGGAAAATGGCCTAGCATTTCGGTGCTGGACTGCCCCTGGGCAGGACAAAGACTGATATGCAGCAAAATGTCGCTTCTGTGAAAGGGACAGTGAGCTAAAGACTTGGAAGAGTCTCTCCCAGCGGCCAGCCACCCAAGAACAGGTCAATGGGCTGTGTTTGTGCTGGGAGAGGGATTCCCAGAACCCCCCTTGTTTTGCATATTAAGTAACTTTGGGTCTCACCCTAAGTTACCAGGGGAATCCAGACGTGGACCTCTTGCTCACTGTTCTTAGAGAGACAAAGCTCCACCTCACTGATGATGCACAACAACGCTGAAATATGTGTATGGGGATGATGTTGGTGCTCTTGTTCAGAGGAAAATGGCCTAGCATTTCAGGGCTGGACTGCCCCTGGGCAGAACAAAGACTGATATGCATGGACATTTCACCTCTGTGAAAGGGACAGTGAGCTAAAGACTTGGCAGAGTCTCTCCCAGGGGCCATCCACCCAAGAACAGGTCAATGGGCTGTGTTCGTGCTGGTAGAGGGATTCCCAGAAACCCCCTTGTTTTGCATATTAAGTAACTTTGGGTCTCACCCTAAGTTACCAGGGGAATCCAGATGTGGACTCCTTGCTCAGTGTTCTTAGAGAGGCACAGCTCCACCTCTAACAAAATAACTCAGCATTTCTGCAAACATATCTCACTCAAAAATCTCACACAAGCATCTCTCGCACAACTACCCGCACGCACTTCACAACACCGCAACAACACATAAGCAACACCAACAGCACACGAGGACTGGTATCGACCCAATACTCGTACCAAAGCTCAGCACCCGGTGTATACCGAGTTGAAGTTGCCAACAGAACACCACTCCTCTCACTATCCTACTCCCGCTTCACCTACTAACTCATCCCACCTTCTCATTTACAGATCCGCCAGAGCGCCTGGGGACCAACTCTGTTGGTGACGGTGCGCGGTACAAATACCTTTAACATTTAACATTTAACATTTAACATTTAACATAGTTCGTTCGTATTTACCTATCAGTTTAGGGGAGAACCATTGGCTTTTAATTGCCGGTTTTTGTGTTTCAGGTGATCAACAATTCTCACAGCAGCACTTATGTTTACGTAATGGGTGTCTTTTTTATATTGACTAACCTCTCATATACTTTTAATGTGTTTCATGACTTATTTGCAATCTGTGCTCTTTTGCACATCTTTGCCCTTGGAGGTATTTTAGGTTAGCTTCATTTATGTGTGGATTAATAGCTCACATCAGGTATTTTACTTACGGTAGTGGTTTGTGTTTGAAAGGTGGTTAGATTTTCCTAATTCGTTGGTCCTCATTACAAGTATGGAGGTTGCCAATGCCGCTCAAAGTGGTATGGCTACCTCCATACCGGGTACTAGGTCTGGGTCCTGCAAAAAGGGACTTACCGGGCCATTCTGACCTTGGAGGGCCCGGTAATTCCTTTTTGCGGGACCTGGTACATCCCGATTCCCATTTGAGCCCCCATAGGGCTCAATGGGAATGGGGAGGATGCTAACAACGGGCCCGTTAATGATGGGCCCGTTGTTATTATCCTGGACTGCTTGCGGGACCTGCTAAGGATGCCTGCTCTAACTAGGCGTACCTTAGCGGTTCCCGCAGCAGTCCACGTAATAGGGAAGCCCGTAATGAAAGGTGCCGGTCCCTTACCGGCACTGTTCATTACAGGACCGCCAGGGTCCTCATGAGGCCCTTTGGCTCGGCACCTCCCACAGCCTTCATTTTTGAATTTGCCCTCATTGCGATGCCATCCATGTACTGTTCTTATAGAGTGCGTTCCACTGCTTCTTCCCTACTCCAATTCTCCCATTGAGGTTCCCTGCCTTCCCCTATTTACAAAGCCCATTTGTAGGTCGATCACTTCTTACAATCAGCTTGGAATTCCCTGATTTTATACCTGAGATTTGAAGCAAGCGCCAAAGAAGTGCTAAAAAAAATACATGCTACCTGAACTCTTTGGACTCCACACATCAAGGGCTTCCCAAGCAAATCTTGAGGAAATTGCCCAACGATGCTTCCACTAATTCTAGTACATTTTCCACAGAAGCAGAAATATCAATCACTGGAACATTCTCCTTACCAAGAGTTTTCTCATTTTTACTGTTTCTTGAGCAGCATTCCATCTGATCCACTACCTAGCATTCACCCACACCACTTCTTATACAATCATATTCCCTCTATCACACACCCATCCTATCGTCCCAGTTTGTTGAATCTGGTTGTGCTATCCTGTTCATGCTTTTCACTGCCTCAAACCTTTTCACTTTTTTCCTGTTCTCTACATATTAGAGTCTGGTTACCCCAGGCCTGGGCACAATACCCTATTTTCTTGGATATGGTACCAGCACCGTAAGACAACTGTGGTTGTGAATGGTGCAGTATAACATCTGTATAACATAACATAACATAACATAACATTACAGATGGGATGCCAAAGACTGTACTGCTTGCTTTTTAAACTGCGTTTCATGCAACAACTAAGTAGATAGCAAGGAAGTGAAAATTGGACCATGTCTGTCTTGTTTTGACCATGCTCGTTAGAGTGTTCTTAGCCTCGGTACCAGAGTGGCAGGCGGCAATGTTCAAAACAACTGTCCAAGTGCTCATTGTGGATGCTGTTGCCTTGTTTGTTGGACATTGGATCATCAAGCTATATGACTGTTGCAAGTGATAAGTACGGTATATAATGTCTGCTAATAAAATTGGTGATGAAGGTAGCGAATTAGAGGGGCAGCGTTCCTGGGTGAATGATGGAGAGGATGGAGTGCATGCAGTTTTTGCAGTACCTCCACCAAATGCAGAAGGCTATGATGCTTTTTGAGTAGCATGTTCCCTCAATGGATGGAATTGCCTGATAATTGGGGACACACTGGAAGGGTCCGAGGAAGGAGGGGACATGGACAGGGAACCATGTTTATGGATACACAAGGAACAGAGTAGGCAAATGATGGGGAAGTAGGTGTCGAACGAAAGATCAGTCGAAGGGGAGAATGCAATGAAGGTGCTCATTCAGTACCAGGCTGGGGAGCGCACCTACCAATAGCGGGAATAAGAATGGTGGGCCAGGACAAGCCCAAGGGGAGTACAAGAGGATCTCTGGAAGCTGTAGTCAGCCCAAGTGACCAAGCATGGAGGGAAACAAAGGGGAGGGGACACTCCAAAACCATAAGTAAAGCACACTCTGTGGGGGCGCCGTAGGTGGGCCTTACCCCGTAGGCCAGCTCTGAACACACGGACCGTACACCACGGCTGAGCGAGTGGGGAAGCTGAATTCAGGCTGCTCCTCTCCACCAGACCGCAGTCACTGGGAATGGCACTGGGCGATACAATCAAGGCCGGCAAGCCAGTTTCATGGCTATCCTTGGGAGCTGGAGAAATGTACCTAATCCGGAGATGCACTCCTACAGCACCAAGGCAGTTTAAAATCATCCCTTAGCCAGTAGGTATCGGAATAAGGATACGGAATGGAGGGGCGCTCCAAGGAGAGCCAATCAGATGGTAAGTTTTGGTGTCCCTAGAACCACCCCACAGAGTGTCCACAATAATGTTTGAGAAGGTTATCACCAGGCAAGTGCTGTGTGAATGTCTCCCTTCCAACAAGTTCAGGCTGTCTCTTGTTCCTTCCTTTATGGAGCTGGCCAATGGCAGATGAATAAAGATCCGGAGGTCAGCACAATTATGTCATTACTAATTGCAAACTGTTTGCAGGGTGGAGGGGGAAGCAATGTTAGCAGCCCACTGAAAAGGGATGAGCCTGGGGAAGGGCAGGTCTGTTTGCTTCAATCATGTCTAACTAACGCATCTCTAGCTATAGGGGCATGCCTTAGTCTAACCACTCAGCATTATGAATACAGAGAAGTTGTGAAGTTTGAAATGCAACTGTTTCTAACTGTATATAAAATGTATCAGCGTTATAAAAGTACTGTCCATGGTGAGCCGGATTGACAGCTCTCATAATCAGCTCTGTTCCACTGTGCTGTTTTGATTTGTGCTTGCCCAGCATGCGTAAACAGTGTTACTTTACCCTGGTGTGCACTCCTTTTGGATTACCATTGGTAACTTATCTATTACGAGCCCTAACGGGCCTCTTATACAAGAGTATGACGTTTTCAGGCACAATACCACTGTGAAGACATTCTTTGAATCCCGATCCATGTCAGGATCTCCATGTCTTCTCCCGCTTATGTGCTTACCTACTCTGTACACTTAGCATCATCACAGGCCTCCAACTCTTTCTCTTGCTCGCAGCACTTTCCTAGCCAAAATTCCTCTGCAAGTCAAGAAAATCGAAAGATGACTGTTGATTGAAAGTTGCTGAGAGTCATTTTTACTCATAGGAATTGTGCAAAGGGTTTATGACATTTTTTGGCCCTTATCTTTCAAATTGGCACACACAAAGATGTGTATAGAACAAAAGTGAGGATCAAAGCTCATCACCTGGCTCTGTAGCTGGGTGTTAATAGCTTCAATGGAGATGCTACGGGCCCTGAACCCTTCGTATGTGCTCTCAACTTTACTTGGGCCCCCAAGGCAGGCTTCTGGCCCTAAAAGTACTGGTTTTACCTGAGTCAGTGGGCAATGCTTCTAAATTATGCATACTTAACTTGTTGGGCTACTTTGTTTTGTATACAAGTCAATACGAGAATTCCACCTGTTCTGCACTGGACAGTATTAGATGTAGTGTACTACGGGTCCTTTGAGGTTTGCAGAACATACTGGCGATGAGACCGCCCCCACTGACTGCCAACACCCAGGGCTCCTTCATCGCTTGCCTCCCGTTGCTAAGTCCTCACCTTGCCTAGAAATCAGCATTGGTGCTGGGCGTGCTGCCCTGCCCGCAATGATGGGAAGTCATCATTAGCGCTGGGCGTGCTACCCTGCCATGATCAGAGGTATGGATTGGGAGGTTGTTTTGGGTGAAGCAGGATCCATGCTATGCATGCAATCAGAGGAGTGTCCTTGTCATGCCAGTGCACAGATGCCAAAGGACAGCAAGGGGCAGTACCAGGTGCGTGAGTGTACGGGCTGTCAGCACAGTTGTATTGGCTGGCCATGGAGCACCATTGTAAGCTGAGGGAGCTCTGTCCGCCTCCATGACAGAAGATGGAATGACGACATCATCGCCATCACCACTAAAAGCTGTGCACGTTCTAAAGGAAACTGCTCGGTACAGTGATTCTGACAGCTCTGTTGATAACTGTCACATGACAACAAAGAGGAAGTGTGTGAGCTTCGAAGGGTTGCCGGCTGTTCTCTCCCCACCCAGCAAGGAGAACATGCCTTTCACAGCATTTAGTGATGAGAGCTATGCACTGGAGTGCAAACAACCAAAGCAATGCCTCAGAGCTGCTGCACAAGGGAGCCAACATGCCCCGCAGGCAGGGGTGTTGCTAGGTCTGGAAAAGATCCGGGGCTACACTAATGTCAGGGCTGTCATGAATCGGGGCTACATAGCCTTTTGCTTGTAGCCCCTGAGCTTCTATCCGGGGCTACAACCAAAAGACCCAGGGCTATAGCCCATTGAGCCCCCCCCTAGCAACGCCTCTGCCCGCAGGGACAATCTACCTTTATGAGGTACTGTCACCATTCTGAGGGTCATGACTTGTAAGAGGAAGAAGAGAAGTTCCATGAGAGAATAGAGGGGCTTTGTTTTCCGTGCCCACAGAGTCTCTCCTGCTCAGAAGATGAGGGGAAATTGGTGGCTGTAATGGGCTGTTGCCTTATATGCGGCTGCATACTTCCCATGAAGGGGAGAGAACATATCATAGTTTTCCAGGATCTCGATCCTGCACTTTTAGAACTGTATAAGAGTTTAATAGGAACAGGGTCTTTGTGACTCTGTGTTCTTGTAGCTCATTACTATGTGGTGTAATGTGTAGCCCTTAATGAGTGTTGCATAGAGTTATCAACCATGGGCTTTAAATGTGTTACTTATTCATCTTTATAGGATTTTCAGGGTAGAGTAACTTAACATGGCGAGGACTTTAGTAATATAGATATCTGTGCCCTTCATGAAGAAGAAGAGAAAATTAAGGTCTTGAGGAGATTACAGAACTTTAGGAGATCCGGCTCAAGACAGAGAGAGGCAGAAGGCAATCTCTGCTTGGAAAGGTGACTCGCCCACACAGAATTAGAAGTAGACAAGAGGAGGGCTTTAGTAGTAAGGTACTTAGGAAGGGTTTATAGTCAATAGTTGAAGTTAAAAAAGTCGAATACCAAAATGTTGAAAAAAAAAAATTCGAATGTGTTTTTTTTAATTAATTTTTTTAATGGGTGGGTTTCCCACCAGCCCCCCGTTTATTTTTATTAGCTAAGCCAAATAAAAATACAAATAAAAAAAAAACACATTCAGATTTTTTTTCTCGACATTTTTGTATTCGACTTTTTTCATTCGACATTATGACTGGCCACCCTTAGGAAAAGAGTGTTGTAGATAGTGAGGGCCCCATCCCCAAAAATCCTTGTGGACAAAGCAGAGGGTCTTGAACTTGATCTTTGCATCCTCAAGACCTTTGGGAGTCAGTGGTGGGATTTCAGTCCAGAAAGATGTGCTCTCTGGGCTTGTGGCCAAGGATAAGTCTTGCAGTTCTGCTCTGGATGTGTTGTAGTGGGCGAAGAGTAGAGTTAGGCAGATTGAGAAAAAGGCTGTTGCAGTAGTGCAGCCTAGAGAGAACCAGGGCTATGGAGACAGTGAGTTTCTGGGGGTAGGTGAGAAAAGCAGGAATACCTCTAAGGAGGTACAGCTTGACATGGGCCTTTCTGGCAAGGTCTGTGATGTGTGGAGAGAAGGAGAGAGTGGAGTCGAAGATGGCCCCAATAATTTTTGCCTCACAAGAGGGTGAGGACGGAGGGCCCAAGGGGGCTGGCCAGAGTGAGAGGGGAAAAGCAGGAGCAGGGGTCTCAATGAGAAGTATCTCAGTCGTACTGGCATTAAGGAAGAGATAATTAGAGGCACGCCATGCCTGAATATTGGATAGACAGTCAGGGATGAGTGAGGAGGAGGCAGAGGGTAGCCTGAAAGAGAGCTGCGTGTCATCCGAATATGACTCAAAGTTAGAGGAAAAGGTAGAGATCAGGAGGGCTAAAGGGGCCAGCTAGACATTAAAAAGCCTGGGGCAGAGGATAGAGCCCTTGGTAACACCACATGTGGAGAGAGAGGTGGTGGGGAGGAAGGAGCAAAGTTGAACCTAGGAAGGGCGGTCCAAGCGGAAAGAGGATAGCCAAGCCAGAGCCTGATATGATATGCCCAGGGTATCACTGAGACGATTGATCAGGATTTTGTGGTTCACTGTATTAAAGGTAGAGGTTAGGTCGAGGAGAATGAGCACAAAGGGAGAGCTAGAGTCATGGATAGAGAGCAGATCTTTATGGGTGTTCAGGAGAGCAGTTTCCATGCCTCTGGCTGCTCTGAAGCCAGACTGATGGTCATGGAGACAACCAACAGCTTTTGTGTGGAGGGACAGCTGGGAGATAGACAATTTCTCCAGGAGTTTGTCCAGGAAAGGAGTGATAGAGATTGGCCGATAGTTTGCCAGAATGGACGTGTTCGCGGAAGTTCTTTTTAGTAGGGGGTGCACAAGGGAGTGCTTGAGGGGAGAAGTGAAAACTTCATTGGTGAAAGAGTGATGGCAGAAATCAGCCAGGTCCAAAGGACCCTCATTTAAAAAACCTAACCTGTGGTGCTAATAGCCTTGTAGCCGATTGTAGTGGGATGCCTCCCAACAAAGGCAAAAGAGACCTCGTTAAAGGCCATTTCTTTGCTTGTGCCTTTAACATTGTCTCAGCCTTTAAGGGCTGGTACATCCCACTACAGTGGGCTAAAAGGCAATATTAGTTAATGTTGCATATTATTCCAACTTGCTATTGGCAAAAGTGCAGTCATAATCTCATGGCAACACTCTGAGTTTCTGCACCATCTAATGGCATCCTTGCAATCTCTCTTTCACTGGCATGGCTTGCATGCTGCCCCATGTCTCATGCCCCACAGCATACTCAATCAGCTGATGCTCTCTATCACCCATAATACTAAGAGCTCTCCTGTCTGACTTTGTGCACCCTGTTCCATCTCAGTATGTTGTCATTGCTGGGGGCCTCTTTCTCACACATTGGCCAGCTTTGCTTCCTGGATTTGTCAGCTGCAAGTACTTTTTTGTTGTCAGCATCGTACCTTGACACATGTACCGTCTACCACCTTCACTTTGATGCCTCTGTAATGAATAAGTTAGGACCCTCTATCGTATGCCAATTGTTCCTGGGTACGAATCATTATAAGTGACTTGACAAGGTCTTTACCAGTCTGCAACAGCACCTGTAATCAAAGTAAAGTCATAATTCCAATTGGGCCTTTAACTCGGTCTCTGGACTGCACTGGCAGGCAAAGCCCTATCTTGAGTCTATTGTTTATAAGCACCCTGTAAGGGGAGCTGGCCAATTAGTATATTTGGAACTTGGGTTGTTTTCATGGGTACAATCCTGTATTCACAGCATCCTGAATTATCCTTTGTTTAGAATAACCTTCTTAAATAGTGTTGTCTTCCTTTTCCTTTTATAATCTTGGATATTTGTTTTGGATCTTTTCTTCTTACTCTGCCTTTACAACATGGTACATTTAATATGATAGTCAGATGATAAGGCCGGTTGTTCATTAGGAGCTTGGTCACTGGTATTATGGTCTTCACTTGAATAAATATTCTGAATAATGATTTCAACTGCTGCAACATCTGATGTAACACAACCTGAGGATTCAAAGAGAGAGCACATTGGTATGAGTGATATGAGGCCGGGCAAATTACTAATGTTAGCATTAGAATACTGACCTAATGAAGTTCCAGCCCCAGTACAGTCCTTCATTTCCATACATAAGTCTAATCAATTCTGCAGTGTGGCTGTGTCCTTTAGTCCTCAGCCATGTTCTCATGTAACTTAACTAGTGTTTTGAGGACTAAGTGCACTGTGCCCACAGAAGGTGGAGCAGGAGTGGAAAGTTGAGTTGAACAGCCAACATCTTGACATGTAGAGATAGGTGATTGTGTTTGTGAATGTGCACTAGAATCATGAGTGGCCTCTAGCTCACAATCATTTATTTTTTATTTGTTTTTGTTTTATTGCTTATGGCGCAAACCTAGCTCAAGAGCAGCTGAGTGCTATACAACAGGATTGTGCCAGAATTGGGCTTGCCATTTCATTAAGTAACGCAGTACTGTTGGTGGAGGGAGATCAGTATTTTTATTCATCCGGCAGCTAAGATTGAAAGAGACACATTTATTTTTGTTTTGCAGAACTGGAGGATGGCAGGGGCATTTTGAGCTTCTGCCAGGATTGAGTTACAGGTGGCCGGGGCAAGAAGGACTGCTTGCAAGTCTCCTCTTTGTGGGCTAGCTTTGTCTCCAACCTATTGATAGTTTGGCTACATTAGGTGCTCCACCTTCCAGAGGTGTGGAGTTTAGCCACCAAGCATGCTGGTGTACCGTTTGAAACTGCTTTGTAGGAGATACATGCAGTTTTAAATATGATATTGGTGGGGAGGAGGAGCCAGTGAAGCATGCTCAGTGCAGGAGAGATACGGTCGAATTTGCAGGCACCTGTAATGAGTGGGGCTGAAGTGTGGCGTGCTGCTTTGAAGGGGGGAGGTGTGCAGCCTCAACTTTGGTGTGCAAGATAAAACGGGCCTGAACCACTGTACAGAATTCATCCAGCATGAAGGGTTTGAATTTGCAGAGTGTTTAGAAATGTAGCCATGCGTTTTATGCCTTTTTGGCTATATGCTTTTGGAAGGAAAGCCTACAGTCGAAAATGAGGCCCAGGGATTTGGCTGAGTTTGACAGGTGATGGTTGAATTCCTCCAGGCACATATAATCCAGCCATACTTGCACAAGTTGTTGTTTGGTGGGGGACTGATGAGGACATATTCGTTCTTGGTCTGTTTCAGTTTAAGGTAAACTTTTGACATCCATGTTTGGATAGTAGCCAGGCATTCATGGAGGCAATATATCACACACAAATGACAGGAGGATGATTGTTGGAAAGTTATTCCTACAGCTGGGTCCCTAGCGATAATTATATTAGCCCTGTGTAAAAAGAACCTACTACAGTGCCGATACCAGCCCTAGTTGATGCTGGTGTGCCGACTACAAATGGAGTGTAGAGGTCCTGGCCCTTTCTTCTCTTACTACTTTCCTGGTTTCTAGAAATAAGTGCACACTTTTTGGGGTCGGCATATATGTTTATGTTGCCGCCTCCACTCTGTGTGTCTTATCACGAAAAGATTCAAAGACCATAGGTCAAGGAATGATTAAAAAAGCTAGTTCTCTCTTCGCCTCATGAGGGGATAGAGGTAAGTAGCAATGATAGGTTTCTTTTATGCGAGCCCTTTCATCTGTGTATGCAGGGTATCGGAGTCTGGGTTATCAAGCCAGTACTGCTAAATTGGTGGTCAACCGGTTTCGGCGGGATTCTTTAGTGGCCGCTTTCTTCAGGACGAATACTTGTAACTAGGGTATTCTCTATGCGGTTTTCAAAACTTCGCAGGTCCTAAGGATATTTTCGGGTACCCAATGGGCTTGTTGATTTAATCCCTAATACCTAAAAGGTAAGACAAGAAAGACAAAATGGAACTAACATCAGTCTATAAGAGCTTCTATAGTGGAATATTTATCCGTGGAATCTAGAGACAGAATCTAAATGACCTGTGCTCTATACAGGATAGTCTGATTTCTTTCTTTTGGTGAGCGGAACTTGAGTTCAGCTGGAGCTCTTTCTTGCTGGAATCTGAACGTGAGTAGGTAATAGATACTAGTGTCTTGTTCTTTTTTCACACTCAGTCATTATTCCCTAAGGAAATACATGCATAACAGACTGTCACGTGCTGAATCCAACATATTAATTCACCTGTTTTCTCTGCTTCGTCTTTTTAAGAGGGAATTCAGGATAAAGTTCACTGTCATAAGGGATATACTCCTTAAAGTTCGTTCCTGTAAGTGAAACAATAGGATCATTTAGGTGGTTGTATATGTGTGTCTACGATTTTAAGTACACATATATATAGGGGGCCACTGTGGTCAGTGGCTGTCCATAGAAAGACTGCTAGGTTGTGTATCAGGTCATTTAACCATCCTTGTGTGGTTTTTAATAATTGGTCTCATGATGGCGCTTCTGCCATTTTTGGGCGTTGACTTTGTGTCTAGTGGTTGATAAATGGTTCAAAAACTAGTCCTAAGTCTACATACTGTACGGGTCCCCAGAATGGCTACTATGCTGTGCTCCTGCTTCTGTTTCCGTAATGGTTACATTGTGGGGTTCCCTCACATTCTTTCCCAGCACTGGCTCGGCATTTGGTAGTTAATGAATAGTCAAATCTAGGCAGTTAGCCCTGGGTAGCTTGAGTGTCCAGCTCCCGCTTTTTAATACGGCAAAACTTGCGCGAGGGGGTTTTGCCATATTGCTGTTATCTCGAATCTGAGGCATCAATGCCTCCGATTCCTTGCATCTACGTGGAACTCCCATGTTAACGCTCACCTTAGCTCTGGTTGATGCCGTGTCACGTCCGACGGTTGTTATAGACGCCATCTTGAATGGCTCCGTCTATGTACAGTGTTGTCACGATCACATGATGGGAAGTATTCCTGCATGTAAATAAGGGACCAGGGCGCTAATAACTGGCTTGCTGGTCGCGAGCCCGTTATTACCACCCTCCCCATTCCCATTGAACCCTATCAGGGCTCAAATGGGAATGGGGAATGGTTTGTTCAATGGGGACTTACCGGTACCTCCAGGGTCGGAATGCAACGGTAAGTCCCAATTGAACAAGACCAGACTTGGACACGGTATGGGAGGCAGTCATGGTGCTAATAGCACCATGGCTACCGCCCATCTCGTAATGACCCCCTTAGACTTGACTGTAGTAGTCAGTTATCTGCAACTGCTTTAGAAGACAACGTGAGTGAAAGATCAAACGCTTCAACTTTGATGATTTCATTTTGCACATCATTTACAGTTCTTCTCGAGGTGGTTTCTCCAAAGCCATTTCTATAAACAGTGCTTCCTTTTGGGAGAAACAACTGCGGCCCATTATAGTGGCCAGCTCAATTTCTGAAGAGTCTATCACACCCCATAGACTTGCCAGGCCACTTCAAAACAATATTTGGGTAACTGTGAAATAGGTCCTCAAAAGGTCAATCCCGAGAATACCCAATCTCTATCATGGATTATGGACCAAGAGGGCATCCAAAATAATCCTTTTTCAACAAAAAATGCTTAATGTAATCGAAAGGATAAAATGAAATTACCTAAAAGTGCAAAACATACAATCAATGAAACAGAAAATGCAGCCGAAGTAAGAGTTCTGAGTCCTAGCACGGATTACGCAACCTGAAAACCACTTTGCATCTACTATGTGTGCTCTTCGCTCTAACAGTAGCTTTCTAAAGCAATTGTGTCAGCATTTCAGCATAACATGCAGTCCTCACTTCTCAGTGAGTTTCAGAGTCCAGTCACTCATCACTTTGCTTCCCCTTCTGGTGGACTTCACACTGGAAGTGTGTTTTTGAAGCAAGGCTGGCAGTATTTGTGTGCAGGATCCAGTACAAACTTCTCAGTGAGTTTCAGGGTCCACAAACTCACCAGTACACTGTGCAGAGTACAGACTACTTTGCATCCACTTTGCATGTCCTTCACACTGAACATTGATTGTTCAACAGACATGGTCAGCGTTCAAGTGCAACATCTGGTCCGGGCCTCCCAGTGATGTTCAGGGTCCCAGAGTTTACCAGTACACTGTGCAGACACCATGCCTCTTTGCTTCCCCTTCTGGTGCTCTTTGCACTGGAAGTGGCTTTTGGAATGAACGCTATCAGCATTTAAGTGTAACATCTGATGCACTCCCTCAAGAATGTTTCATGGTCGAATCGCTCATCATATCACTGTACAGACTGCCAGCCACTTTGTATCCTCTTTGCAGAGGCTTCATTCTGGAAGTGGGTTTTTGAAGAAAAACTGGGCCTCATTACGAGTTTGGAGGCAGCCATGCAGAGGAGTTGCTAGGTCTGGAAAAGACCCGGGGCTAAGCTGATGTCGGAACTGTTGGGACTGGGGGCTAGCTAGTCTTTTGGCTGTAGCTCCTGAGATTCTATCCGGGGCTACAACCAAAAGATCAGGGGCTATAGCCCCCTTAGCCCCCCCCTAGCAACGCCCCTGCAGCCATGCCCTTAAAAAGGGCATGGCTGCCTCCAAACTCGGGTCCGGGTTCCCTGAATGGGGAAATACCGGGCCATTCCGACCTTCGAGGGCCCAGTATTTCCCCATTCATGGAACCCGGACCATCCCCATTCCCATTGCCATTTGAGCCCCCATAGGGCTAAATGGGAATGGGGAGCATGCTAACAACGGGCCTGTTAATGACGTGCCCGTTGTTAGCATGCTGGGCCGCTCGCGGCATCCGCTAAGGACATGTGGTAAAACCAGACGTCCAGAGCGGGTCCCGCGGGCGGACCTCATAATAGGGCGGTAAGGGGTTAACGGCTCTGGCACCTTTACCAGCACCGTTAACCCCTTACCGCCCGCCTCATAATGAGGCCCAGTACTGTCTATGTTTGAGCATTACACACAGTCAACTCCTCCCTGTGATTTGCAGGCTCAAACCACTCCAAAGAAAACTGATCACTCTGCCTCCATCTAATGCATTCACTTCATCCCCTTTGCAATGATAGTGGGTTTTTGAAGGAACTGTCATGTCATGGGTATGCTGCAGCCTGTCATTGTTTTTGGATCACGGGAGTGGTCACGTTGAGGCACAATGTGAGGGAAAGTGATGCGGGTTGGGGGGGGTTCCAGGGTGGAAGGAGTTCAGTTGCGGTTGGATGTATGCAACTAAAGGTGATGGCTGACACTGTTCTCTGATTCCTGTCTTTGATTTATCCCAGAGCGGTCCACTGGGAGAGAGGGCTCATAGAGACCAAATTGTCGAAGACGGGAAAGACCTGCGCTGCCGCCCTGAAGCCTGTGCCTGGAGCAGGCATTGCGGCGGGTCCAGGGAGCTACTTGAGTGCTGCGGAGCGGTTCAAATCTAAAGCGTTATTAAGGCTGTCATTTCGCGAGTCGGGGCATCCAGCTCGAGTAGGTGGGGACTGGTGGTGCTGAAAGGAAGGAAGTGCTGTTGGGCACTAAAGTTAGCATGTCAGCGCTCCGTGTGTGGGTGCCTGTGCAGGCTCAAGGCACAAGCTGTCGAGTCACTGTTCTTAGAGAGGCACAGCTCCACCTCACTGACAAGGTCCAACCAGGCCGAAACACATGTCTGGGGTTGCTGTTGGTACTCTTGTTCAGAAGAGAATTTCCAGGCTTTGTGGTGCTGGACTGCCCCTGGGCAGGACACAGATTGATATGTAGTGGAAATGGCTCTTCTGTGAAAGGATGGTGAGCTAAAGACTCTTGTTGAGACTCTAACACGGGATATAGACTGGTAGTAGATACACTCCCAGAACCCCCCTTGTTTTTGCATATTAAGTAGCTTTGGGTTTTACCCTAGCTTACGAGGGTAATCCAGACGTGGAACCCTTCCTCGCTGTTTTTAGAAAGGTACAGCTCCACCTCACTGACGTGTGTCTGGGGTTACTGCTGGTAGTCTTGTTCATAACAGAATTGCCAGGCAGTTCGGTGCTGGACTGCCCCTGGGCAGGACAAAGACTGATATGTAGCAGACATTTCTCTTCTGTGAAAGGATGGTGAGCTAAAGACTCTGGTTGAGACTCTAACCCAGGATATCAGCCGGTAGTAGAGAAACTACCAGAACCCCCCTTGTTTTTGCATATTAAGTAGTTTGGGTTTTCACCCTAAGTTACGAGGGTAATCCAGATGTGGAACCCTTGCTCACTGTTCTTAGAGAGACACAGCTCCACCTCACTGATGAGGCCCAACCAGGCCGAAACACTTGTCTAGGGTTGCTGTTTGTACTCTTATTCAGAAGAGAATTGCCAAGCATGTTGGTGCTGGACTGTGTCTGGGCAGGACAAAGACTGATATGTAGTGGAAATTGCACTTCTGTGAAAGGCTGGTGAGCTAAAGACTCTGGTTGAGACTCTAACCCAGGATACAGGCCGGTAGTAGAGAAACTCCCAGAACCCCTCTTGTTTTTGCATATGAAGTAGCTTTGGGTTTTCACCCTAAATTACGAGGGTAATCCAGATGTGGAATCCTTGCTCACTAATCTTAGAGAGGCACAGCCCCACCTCACTGATGAGGCCCAACCAGGCTGAAACACGTGTCTGGGGTTGCTGTTGGTACTCTTGGTTAGAAGAGAGTTGCCAGGCATTTCGATGCTGTACTGTGCCTGGGCAAGACAAAGACTCATATGTAGTGGACATTTCACTTCTGTGAAAGTATGGTGAGCTAAAGACTCTGGTTGAGACTCTAACCCAGGATATCGGCCAGTAGTAGATAGACTCCCAGAAACCCCCATGTTTTTGCATATTAAGTATCTTTGGGTTTTACCCTAAGTTACGAGGGTAATCCAGACGTGGAACCCTTCCTCACTGTTTTTAGAAAGGCACAGCTCCACCTCACTGACGAGGCCCAACCAGGCTGAAACACGTGTCTGGGGTTACTGCTGGTACTCTTGTTCAGAAGAGAATTACCAGGCAGTTTGGTGCTGGACTGCCCCTGGGCAGGACAAAGACTGATCTGTAGCAGACATTTCTCTTCTGTGACAGTTTGGTGAGCTAAAGACTCTGGTTGAGACTCTAACCCAGGATATCGGCCGGTAGTAGAGAAACTCCCAGAACCCCCCTTGTTTTTGCATATTAAGTATTTTGGGTTTTCACCTTAAGTTACGAGGGTAATCTAGATGTGGAACCCTTGCTCACTGTTCTTAGAGAGACACAGCTCCACCTCACTGATGAGGCCCAACCACGCTGAAACACTTGTCTGGGGTTGCTGTTGGTACTCTTGTTCTGAAGAGAATTGCCAAGCATGTCGGGGCTGGACTGTGCCTGGGCAGGACAAAGACTGATATGTAGTGGAAATTGCACTTTTGTGAAAGGATGGTGAGCTAAAGAATCTGGTTGAGACTCTAACCCAGGATACAGGCCGGTAGTAGAGAAACTCCCAGAACCCCTCTTGTTTTTGCAAATAAAGTAGCTTTGGGTTTTCACCTGAAATTATGAGGGTAATCCAGATGTGAAATCCTTGCTCACTAATCTTAGAGAGGCACAGCTCCACCTCACTGATGAGGCCCAACAAGGCCGAAACACATGTCTGGGGTTGCTGTTGGTACTCTTGGTTAGAAGAGTTTTGCCAGGCATTTCAGTGCTGTATTGTGCCTGGGCAGGACAAAGAATGATATGTAGTGGAAATTTCACTTCTGTGAAAGGATGGTGAGCTAAAGACTCTGGTTGAGACTCTAACCCAGGATACAGGCCGGTAGTAGAGAAACTCCCAGAAACCCCCGATTGTTTTTGCATGTTAAGTAGCTTTGAGTTTTACCCTAATTTACGAGGGTAATCCAGACGTGGAACCGTTGCTCACTGTTTTTAGAAAGGCACAGCTCCACCTCACTGACGAGGCCCAACCAGGCCGAAACACGTGTCTGGGGTTGCTGTTGGTACTCTTGTTCAGAAGAGAATTGCCAGGGCTTTCAGTGCTGGACTGCCCCCGGGCAGGACAAAGACTGATATGTAATGGACATTTCTCTTCTGTGAAAGGATGGTGAGCTAAAGACTCCGGTTGAGACTCTAACCCAGGATATAGGCCGGTAGTAGATAAACTCCCAGAACCCCCCTTGTTTTTGCATATTAAGTAGCTTTGGGTTTTCAACCTAAGTTACGAGGGTAATCCAGACGTGGAACCCTTGCTCACTGTTCTTAGAGAGGCACAGCTCCACCTCACTGACGAGGCCCAACCAGGCTGAAACACATGTCTGGGGTTGCTGTTGGTACTCTTGTTCAGAAGGGAATTGCCAGGGCTTTCGGTGCTGGACTGTGTCTGGGCAGGACAAAGACTGATATGTAGTGGACATTTCTCTTCTGTAAAAGGATGGTGAGCTAAAGACTCTGGTTGAGACTCTAACCCGGGATATAGGCTGGTAGTAGAGAAACTCCCAGAACCCCCCTTGTTTTTGTGATCAGAGAAGAAGCCACACAAAGCCATTAGAGCCAGTGTTTTACACAATGTGCACCCCCCAGTGGCAGAGAAAGCCATTCAATACATTAAAAAAGAGGAATAAATGAATTGCCAAAAGGCAAACAAACCCAGGAGAAGGCACAGAGAATAAAACTGAACGGCAGTGACAACTCACAAGCATAAGATTTTAAAAGAAGGTTCTTCAGAGACATCAAAACAAGCCCCACAAACAACACTCAATGGGAAAGGTCTGAGAAGGCAGCGCTGTCAGCCCTGTGGCCATTCTAGATCTCCTCTTCATGTCGGAAGGGTAGATATCGGCAACGGTGCCCATGAGACCGCCTGGCTCATTCCACCCACCCCAAAGTGAATTCCAAACAATACATTTACCGCCTGACTTTGGCCTTCGTGACACCAGCAACCTAAGACCAAGGTGTGTGAAGTGACTCAGAGACTTTAAGTTCCATGTTGGAGCCATTGGTATCACCGACGATGACAAAATAAAGAACATGCTCTCACTCACAGGGGGTCCAGCAGTGAGAGACATTGCCGGCGAACTGCTTATTACAGATACAGCCTCTTTCAATGATCTACATGAGACCTTGGCGAATTAGCATTTGAATGTAACATCCATTTCAGTCTTCCCAATGACTTCAGGTTTCAAGCGATCGCCTGTACATAGTAAAGAGTAGTAAAGACTGCAGGCCACTTTGCATCCACTTGGCTATATATACAACAGTCACACAGAATACACAGACATTTAATGTCACAGTGCATCAGGAACTTCAGATCATTCAGTCATGGATTGATAATCTATGATCAAGACTCAGTGAATGCTCTCTAAGGGCCTGATTTATAGAATTTCCTGTGTACTGATAAGTGACTTTGTGCACTAATTAGTATGCAAAACTCTCTTCACTGGGCCATGGAACTCACTTGGCATGCATTTAGGGTCCTTGTGGATATTTCGCGCAGGTCCGTCCCATTACTGCTTGCAGTCGAGCGACTTGTGCGAGACCCATCGCAAACTGTGGGAGGGGCCTACGCAATGAAGTAAACAGGGGACGAACATGCATATTCCCCATTCCCCATGAAGAAAGAGGAAGAATAAGGCATTATGTGGGCATGTCAAGGGACAGCTTCCATGAGGAAATCACACACCCAACACTGCAGAAAACCAAGCGCATTCATGGATCTGACCACACAACATCACGTTGGGGCAATCTGCATGCAAAGCTTGCGATCTCATGGCCAAATGGAGGCAGGTGAAAGTCCCAATCGCATAGGAATCAACGCCCAAAGGTAAGCTCTGATCAAGAGTATAGGGGGGTGGGCATGCAGCTGAGGTGACAATTACAGTTAAGGGTGTGTGTATGCAGATTAGCGGGGTGCAGCCATAGTTTACGGGGGTTTGCACGCAGATTTACCGTGGGCTGACTTGAGTTATGAGTCAAGCAACACACATTGTCAGGGTGCAGTTATGGGTTAGGGGGGACCCTATGCAGTGTTGCCAGGGTGCTGCATTGGTTGCGGGGAGATGACACGCAATATTGCCAGGGTACATGACTTTGCAGACAAGGAGGACGTGTTCCAGCCACTACTTGCGATTAAGGGTTACTTTGCAGTTCAAATTCCAGGAATACGCAATTGCGCAGGGCATGCTTTTGCATGCATGTACGCGTAAAGTGGTGTTATGAACAGAGGACTTTGCAGAGTCTATGCACACTTTCTATAAATTGGGCCCTATGTATCACTATGCCAAGACTGGCTGTATTTTCACTGTATCCTGTACAGTTATTAAAATATTGGTAGATGCGTATAGTTAGGTAAAGGTGCTGCACCACTGACTCTGAGTATAGCGATGCAGGAACAAGTACCACACCATCGTCCTTGACCACTGTTTGGAAAGATTTCTCTTTTAGGCAAATTTCCCTCCATATTCTCTGGAACCCCAACCTTTTTTCTTTTGTCCTTTATACCTGTCCTGACCTTTTACAGATAAGTGAAGCTTCCCTGGAATTATGCCGATGACACACAGATTCTCATCCCTTTCACTGGTGACCACAAGATGGACACAACCACGCTCAATAAAATCTACCTCATCATTCAGGACTGGATGGCATCTTGTGGCCTATGTCTCAATGATGACAAGACAGCTTTTGCCCATTGGCTCTTCCCCACGACTAAACAAATTGAGCAACCTCGGAGTTCCGAGCTGAGTTCCAGTCTGCCCCAGATCTCTGCTGTGAGAGGACGTGATTCTACAGCAGTGCTCCACTTTCTCACTGCGCTTCACCTTTAAGGAAAAAAGCCCAACTGCCCTTCAAAAAGCTCGTGGCCGCGCGGAGCGCGCGCGGAGTTCCGAGCTGAGTTCCAGTCTGCCCCAGATCTCTGCTGTGAGAGGACGTGATTCTACAGCAGTGCTCCACTTTCTCACTGCGCTTCACCTTTAAGGAAAAAAGCCCAACTGCCCTTCAAAAAGCTTGTGGCCGCGCGGAGCGCGCGCGGAGTTCCGAGCTGAGTTCCAGTCTGCCCCAGTCCGCTCCGGGAGCTGGGGGCTGGGGGCTGGCGGCTCCACCAAGGACTAGCGGTCTGAGGGACTGAAGTGCCACAAAGATAAAGACCAAGAGGTAGGATCCCTCCTGTTTACCTGTGTCTGCTGGCGCTGGCTGTGACCCTACGAACTACAGGCAGAGTTTCCCTTTCTCAGCGCTCTGTGCTCCTTGCTGCCCCTTCTGGCCCCGGGGCTCAAGCCTCCAGGATTTCCCACTACTGTCGGTTCATAGTTGAGGTCTGTGGGTTTGAAGTGCTACAAAAACCGACTACCGACTTGGTTCCCCCCTCCCCCTCCCCCCCATCACTTCCATCCCATTTCCTTCTTTCCACTTCCCTCTTTCCCTTCCTTCCTTTCTTTCCCCTGGTCTTGTCTCTTGCTCTCTCCCTTCTTCTTATCCCTCTCCTATTTTCTGCAAGCTTCCTCCTTCCCTTCCCTCTTCGCTCCTTCTCTCCCTTCTTTTCCCTCTCTTCCCCCTCTTCTCCCTCCCCCCCCCCCTCTGCCTTCCTGTTCCTACCTCCGATGGAGGAAGACTTGGACCAGCGTCTCCTAAGGAGCCGCACAAAGAAAACTTTAATGACGGCGCCTCTGTTGGTGCCCAGCAGCGCCGCGGGTTCTGTCCCTTTTCGGCACCCGGCGAGAGCGTCAGTGGCCAGCAATGTGCCTTCTCAAGAAAATCTGAGTCAACCTGACACAAACCTGGGTCACGCTCACCATGGGTGCCCCAAAGAAACCTCTCTGCCTGGTAGTGATAACGATCACGGACAGAATCCATCTTTCGACCTGATGGGCCAAAGCAATGTACCTGTACTACCTACTTTTGGCCCGCCCATGGAACTACGGACCTCTCTGTCAGTACAGGCTCCTAAAGACAGAGCTCTTGGAGGCCGACTGGGCCGGCGGCAATCTTTGGATACCGGACCTACCACGGCCCACCCCCGCACCGCCTCGGCGAGTGACCAGCCCTGTGCGGGGACCGGAGGGCCCCTGTCAGGGGGTCTGGGGGCGGGCCCACCTGCAAGTGAAGTGTTATGCGACCCTCAACTTCCTCCAAATCGGCCGGCTCGGCCGGCAACTATCTTTCAAAAAAGTTCAAGTGTCTCCGACCTGTCTCACCAGCAACAAGTCGCCCTCCGGTCACTCCACCTGTCCACCAACCTTCCAGCTTAGGCCCCGCTCCCCATTTTACAGGCCATCCCGGATGTTCAGATCATTACGGCCTTGATTCACCCGGCTGCGCCGGGTAGCCGGGGCCCTTTCTACCGCGGCGGCGATGGGCTTTTGGAGAACCCAACGGCCTCTGCCACCCCGGTCAAGATAATCCAGCAATCCGCATCGGACGCTTTCACGCCACCAGGGATGGGTGTGGCGCCAGCCCCTCCCGACAACATCCGAGACATCGGGGAATCAAGGTCGTCTGACATTCTGTCCCCAGACGTGCATAATCATCCAACTTCCTCGAATCCCCTCCTGGAAGAGCTTAGCGAGACAGATTCTGACCCTTGCTCTGCAACCTCGGATAAGGGCAGTCGTAAATTGATAAACCACCCAAAGAAAAAAAGACCTATTTTCAAAAAAAATGTCAACTCCGCAACCCAGTCCATAGAATCACTGTTTACAGTCAAACCTACAGCCGTCTCTAGACAGCCTAAAAAGGCTGTGCCGCAACAAGGCCAGAAGAAGAAGACCCACACTAAAGCTACTTTACCTATTCCACTTCTGTCGAACGCTTTGCTGAATTTCTTCCAGACGCAAGGCAAAAGGAAACTCTCCAATGACTCAGAACTTTCGGATGTGGAAATCCTTGAAGCCCTGGATGAGACGCTTCAGGCGTCTAAGTCTAAGACAATCTCCACTCTCGCCAACCCCCAGGGCACGCTACCCGGGGAAATCTCGGCTTTAACTATACCACCCTTTGGTCTACCACCTAATTCCCCCTCGCGGTCTGATTTAGAACTCCCCCATCCGGACACCTTGACCCGAACGGTACATGAAGCCGTCCTACCGAATGTATCGTCGCTAGTCACGCCAAGACGGCAGGTCTCAGCTTCAAGTCCACCAGAGTTTGGTCAGGTGAAGGTTCCATCACCAACGCTTCTAAGGCCGGCGGTCACTACAACGATCGACCCATTAACCAACAAAAGGGCCTCATACCAGCCTTTTTCAGACATCTTTGACTTGCTGCACCCCAAAGTAGGTCCACAAAGAGAAAGGTCGCCTCAACCCTGGACAAAGAACCATCTGACGACCTCGTTGCCTGTTGCGAAGCACCAAGACGCCCTGACGCAGCTATCTCAAACAAGGGACCTAAATCTGAAGTCCCTTAGTACGTCTGAGCCGGGAGAGTGCAATAACAGGCGTAGACACTCACTGGCGAACCCAGTGGCTCCAGGACCAAGGGACCCGACAGCAAGTGGAAGATCTGATTTCTCCACATCATCTCAGAAAGACTTACCTAACACCAGAAAAGATCTGACAACAATAATGTCGGCAATTACCATCTCTATGGCCCCCTTCTGCAAGCTGTATGAAACGCTAAGTGATGTTTCCAAAGACAACACGGCCATTTTAGCAAGCATACAGTCGAAGTTAACCTTCTTAGAAGGCTATATAACAGCTATCGACTTAAAGTACGAATCCCTACCCCTAACAAAAGAGACGGCAGCCTCGGCTCGGGAGCGGTCTGCGGCTTCGTCATCAACACAAGGCTCCCCACCACCACTGACAAAGCACAAAGCTACGCAGACGACTCAGGCAAAATATCTAAACGAAATTGCTCCAGTGTTCCTACACAAAGCAAAAGTGTCGCAAACATCCAACCTGTCGACTTCGATTTTAAATCTGGCTATGGGAAGTTCCCCGGGTTCGACCCATCCCCTGTCTAAAGGAAAGAAAATCCTGAAATTAACCGGGATCGATCAATCAATCTCATCAGTCGACAAATTAAATGAACGTAGCCCCTCACGGGAGGACTTGCCTTTCAACCCCAGAGTTCCAGGATGCACGGCTGAAAAAGTCACATGCTCAGGCTCCGTGATGGACCTCACCCAGTCTCCTAGACCGTTAGCATACTGCTTGACCTCAGGCACACAATCATCCACGTCGCCTGGCAAGGGGCATCCCGCTCCTGTGAACGACCCTACTTCCCGTGAGACAAACTTGAATTCCAGAGCGGCTCCCCTCTCTAGTCGGAGGGAGGCTCCTGAGCCGATCAAAACAACGCAGATCCTACACACTGAAGCTTCATCAAGACACTCGACGGATTCTCAAAGCAGACCCAGGATGAGAACTCACTCAGCCAGGTTGTCACCGCAGGAGACGCGGACAACCAGAAGCGCAACAGACAAACACACTATCTGCACAAGGGGTAACTCTACCCGTCTCTTTAAAATAGAGCAACTTTCCAGCAAAGATAAGTACATCATCTTGAATAGAAAAACTGTGTTAAAAATTACATCATCAACACCCTCGCTATGCAAACTAAATTCGGATGATTTTAAGAGGGTGGAGCCTTATCACAGAGACAATAAAGCCAAAGCATACCTACACATTTATTCTTCTGCAACTCAAGATATAGGCCCACTAGCTAGCGATGAACTTAAAGCGCAAGGCCTCTTACTGTCTGAATTAAAGACTCCGGCCCTTAAGAATAATACCCAGGACCGACAATCAACAAAAGGAAGACCGGGTGTCTACAGTCCATCCCAACGGCACACCGATCGAAGAGAGTCATTGAAGGCGCACTTTTTCTATCCATCACGAACCCGGAAGTCGAGGCAAGATTCACCTGATCGCCCCATAAGACCCGCCGGGGGCTCTCCGACCCGCCTCGAGGGCCATCACAATTCTCCAAACGGTCTAACGACACTCACGGCCAAGCTAGACAGCGTCTACGGCATTCCTCAAACCAACGACTCCGCACGGCGCAAAGAAAGCTAAGCTGGCGAGATCAATCTCCAAGAAGAGACCATGCACCTCACAGATCGGGTGAGCAACCTAAACTACCCCCGTCACCAGCTCCGAAAAAAGCTGTTCCTCACACTGGCCCTTGGGACTGGATAAAAGGGGCTCTTTCATCACATCGCCTCAGATAGCAATTACCCAAAGAAGCCGACGTCCAACTATGTGATAAACTCTTATCATTGGCCTCCTGGAATACCAGAGGTCACGCCCATCTGACTGACCCTAATACCTTCGACCTGGGACACTATGACATCTTCTGTTTGCAAGAAACTTGGCTCCAGGATACACCCTCTATGGATGGGTATGACATTGTAATCTCGCCGGCGACAAAAGGGCTGTTAGGTCGTCCCTCAGCAGGTCTGCTCGTTGGTGTACGATCAGATCAAAATCTAAAAATGCTCAGAACCACAGCTAGATCATATGGGGTATTGGCAGTCCTAATTGAATGGAACCCTGCTTCGGAACCTTTAAATCGTCGGTCAAAGAAGCTCTCATCTCCGCCACTCGCTTTGATCACTACATACTGGAACCCGCAAAGAACCACAACGCAACTCTTCTGCCAAACTATGGCGGAGGTCATTGATGAGATCCTTATTGAATGGAATACTCCCTTCATACTAGTATGCGGTGATCTTAACGCGAAGTGCAGCCAGCAGAAGACAGTCCCTAAAAGATCAACCGAGGCAACAGAAGCAGAGCATAGAGGACAAGCATGGATGACCCTCATGGCATCCCGGAACCTACACAACGTTGCCTGGATCCGTGAAGGGCAGACCCATATCCCGACCTGGGAGAGGGGCCGGTCGACAGCCACTTTGGACTACATTTTTGCGTCACAAGCCCTGTGTGCCGCAATTCAAGACTTCAAGGTGGTTAAAACGGCCGCCAGCGATCATAACATGCTCACCACTTCTTGGAGCTCTTCAGCGAGGAATTCAACCTATTATTCACCATCGGTAGAAACAAATCCCCAACAATCACGCCTGCGACTGAGTCTGGCCAATATTAGAGCTATCACCGATCAATACGTGGCTGAATTTGGGACTGATCAACCTACCATGCCATCGGCCAGGCCGGACTACCTTCCCATGCTCCTAAAGTACAGGCATCATCCGGCAGCGGGCCTAGCTATCCCCAAATCTGGCATCCACCAGTATGACATGGAAACTGCGGGGAGGAAAAACGGCTTGAGAACTCTCAGAAGACATGCAAAGACCACCAATACTGTAGAGGCATG
Organism: Ambystoma mexicanum; assembly: GCF_040938575.1. Classification (NCBI taxonomy): domain Eukaryota; kingdom Metazoa; phylum Chordata; class Amphibia; order Caudata; family Ambystomatidae; genus Ambystoma; species Ambystoma mexicanum. The sequence continues at coordinate 713,696,308 of NC_090932.1, forward strand.
GGATCGCTGGAGAATTGAAAAAAAAGCCTACAAATCATGGATCAGGGCAAGTCGCGCCGTTTTATACCAACAGGACGCAGAATCAATGATGAAAGTCCTAAATGCAAAAAAAACGGCAGACTTTTGGGACTTGGTAAATGCTTCGCAAGGATCCACAACCTACAACATGAGCAACTCTGTTCCGGAACAAGTTTGGGTCTCGTTTTTCACTGATCTATTTGCCAGTCCAACCCAGGATATGATCCCGCCGTTTGACACCACCGGAGCACCCTGGATCGATCTTTCTCCAATATCAGGCATAAGTGCAGTCATCCAAAAGTTAAAATCATCCAGAGCCCCAGGCCCGGACGGCCTGTCCAACATAGATCTAAAAAAGCACCACGTGGAATGGGCTGCCTTTATGTGCATTCTGTTTGACCACTGCAGATCTACCAGACAGATCCCATCATCATGGTGTAAAGCAACCATCATACCAATCTTCAAACGTGGAAGCAGAGAAGCACCGGAAAACTATCGACCGATTGCCTTACTGGACATAATGGGAAAATTATTTGCCACTCTCCTTTTAGACCATTTCCACCGTTGGGAGAAAGTAGCTCCCTGCAGTGATCCCTACCAACTAGGCTTCAAGAAAAATGGTAGTACCACATTGAACATCTTCATACTTACAATTCTAAAAGCCAAAATAAAGCAAGGAGCCCCTGCGGTGTATGTGGCTTTTATCGACCTTTCCCAGGCGTTCGACAAAGTGGATCGACATAGACTATGGAGAAAGCTGGAAACCTGGAAGTGTCCTCCGGCGATATTACACCCTATAATAGCCTTGCATACCAACACCTCCCTCAACGTTCGTCTAAACAAACAGGGGGCCTTGTCCAGAAATATTCAGGTACATAGAGGTGTTAAACAAGGCTGTCCTCTGGCCCCGGCACTTTTCGTGGCCTTTTTGGGGGATTACAAAGATTCGGAAGTGCAGGTTCGATGTTTCCCCCCGAAGTTTGGCAATCTTCCCCTGTCCCGCCTTCTATACGCCGATGATATGATCCTGTTTGATCAAACTCCGATCGGCCTCCAAAGGCAGCTGGACAATTTGGCAAACTATATGACCACCAACAATCTTCAAATAAATCAGACCAAAACCAAAATTATGATCATGTCCTCTTCACGCCACCAGCCGAAAACCACTTGGTCCTGGTCAGTGTGTGAAACCAGAATTGAAGTGGTCCAGCAATTTAAATATCTAGGTGTGCTCTTAGACGGGTCGGCATACGAAATCAAAATGCAGCAACATCTCTGGACCAAAACAAAACAACTGACCTCCCAATTACGAGCACTTGACAGGAAATTTGGCAAATTTTCACTAATGCCGGCCATCAATTTCTATAAGGGCAAAATGGTGCCCGCTTTGACCTACGGCATGGACGCCATGTTCACTGTACCTTGCGAACTATGGCGGAAACTAGAGGCCTACATATGGAAGTCCCTTTTAGGTCTGCCAAATGCGATTCCCATAGAAGCGATCAGACGAGAGTTGGGCCTTTTGTCTCTAAACGCCACCGTCAGCGGGGCTGCGCTTGCCCTATTCAGGAAAACTCTAATTAAAGATAGCCTGCCGATCTTTAAAATAATTGGGCAGGAACTTGAATCAACCACTACTAAGTCGGTCCAAAAGTGGGTTTCTCTGCAAAAAACCAAACTGGAAGCCCTGCAATGCTCACTCAATGATTTAATAACGAACCCGCAAAGAGTAAGTGAAAAACTAAAATTGGAGGACTGGATCACCACCATGGACAAAGCAGCTTCCACTAAGTGCTTAAACCATTTACCGCCAACCTATAACAAATTGAATCGTCCCATGATGTACTGTCTGCGATTTCCAGATAAAAAACTACGCTCAACTTTCTTGAGGGCTCGCTTAAATTTGCTCCACACCCGTGAAATCTTAGGAAGAAGACTGCAGGCCAGTTCAATTACATGCAGATTGTGTGAAGACCCTGGCTCGGTGGAGAACATCCCCCACCTGCTCTTAAACTGCCCGGCTTTGAACGACATTCGCGCTCCATTTTTGACTCCGCTTTGGCTTGACTCGGTCTTGATCGAGGAGCACACGTGGTGGTGCCGTTTAATATCGGGCGAGAAGCCTCGATGGGCGGTAGCCACGGCCAAAATATTGGAAGCAGCCTTCATTAAAATCGGTGGCTTAGCTAGTGATCTTCCGGTGCAACTCTGAAAACTTCTTTGAAGTTTAGTCGCTGAGCTTTACATTGGCGAACTCTTCTCTTGATTTTCTTTTTGATTTACACCGACTGTATTCATCAACTTCTTGTAAAAATCAATTTTTCCTTTGATTGTACACAAGTAAATAAATAAATAAATTGAGCAACCTCTTCAAATCGTGCAGGAAATAAAAGAAGCAAGTGTTAGTGTCTGAGTACGATCTGCTAAGAAGGAGGCAAACCAGGCCAAAACCTGGCCAGAAATGCCGGCCCCTACCAGCTGATCCATTAATACCTAATGGTCCACTCTATTGAACGCGGCTGATAGGTCTAATAGAATAAGGGCACCTGTTCCACCTCCATCAGCCAACAACTGAAGATCATCATAGACCGAAACCAACACACTTTCCGTCCATTGGCCCGGTTGAAACCCAGACTGGAAGGGGTCCAAAAAAGAAGAATGTTCCAAAAAGGAGGTGAGCAGGGGGGAAACGAGAGATTCCAACAATTTCATAAAAAAGGGAAGCAAAGAAATAGGCCAAAAATTTGCAGAGTAAGAGGGATCTAATGATAGCTTTTTCATTAGCAGAACACAACAGCATGTTTGAGCGCTGATTAAATAGATCTCCTTTGACAGGAGTCGATCACTGCTTCTGTCACCCATGATAAAATATGGGGAGAAATATCCTTCAAATTTCTCAGCGGGATAGCATCTGAATGTGAAGCAGATTTTAGTTTGCCAATCGCAAGCTCTACCTCCTGAACTGTGAAGATAGGGAACACAAACCAGGAATGATCTGAGCAGCAAGAAAAAGGCTCCTGCACGAAGACAGAGGAGGCAGATGAACAGATCTGTTCTAGAATCAGATTAACTTAATTAATATAAAAAGCTGCTAGATCGTCACAAAAAGCTTGTGAATGAATGACCTGGGACGTAGTATCCAAGAGACAAGAAAGCGACTTAACAACCGCAAATAGCTCCTGAGGTTGGTTAAGAGCATTTTCAACCTTACCGGTGTAAAAAGCACTTTTTGCCGCCTAGATGGCAAGATATGTACTACAGACCAGAGTGAAGGTTGACTTAGCACTGGCGGAGTAAGTTCTGCGCCACTTTTGATCCGCCTGCCATTTATTAGCCTATAGGATCTTAAGTTCATCCGTAAACCAAGGCTGGGATGCCTCAGCCACACCAGTAAAAATGTTTGGAAAGGTAGAAAAGTTTCATACGCCTACTGCATGGCACTGTGCCTGATTATTAGAGATGATGTCCGCACTAGAGGTTTTTAACCAATTTCGACAATGTTGATATTTGACTTCCACCAAAGGCTGGACAGGCAGAGAATGAATCAAGAAAGGCACGACCAGATGGTCGGAGCATAAGATAGGGAAAGGGGGAAAGACCCTAACTAGGGGAATCCTGCCAAAAATTAAATCCAGCATATTACCAGCTGAATGAGTCAGAGCAGACACTAACTGAGTCAAGCCCACATCCTTCATTACTTCAAAGAATTGCTGCTTTGCCCTCGTAGTAGGGAAGTTAAAATGCAGGTTAATATCCCCTGCAGTAACCAGGTGAGGATATCTAAGTTCTAAATCTGTCACAAACTCAAAATATTGGTAGCAAAAAGCGCATCTGCTCGAGGAGGACGGTAGACCACCAAGATGTGTCGACTAAGGTGAATAGAAATGGTAATTGTGACTAAAATAGCCTCGATTTTAATAGAGTGAGTCAGGCGAATGTGACTAGCATCTAAACTACATTTAACTATCACTGCTGTGCCACTTCCTGCTTGCATACTCTGGCGACCTACACGAAAAACGTTATATGAGTCAGAGAGAAGCTGTACCAATGCAGGGCCAGAGGCATCATTCAGCCATGTCTCCGTGATACATAACACATCCAGGGCCAGATCTGCTAATAAATCAGAGAAGGCAGTGGTGTGCTTCATAAAGGACCATAGTTATGGTCCGAGATGGTGTAAGTGGCAATTTGATTGATAACAGCTCTCCTGATGAGAAGTGGAGGTGCGGGAGGGCACTTGGTCCCAAATTAGCTTTTGCAATGAAGGCAATGCTTCCTCCTCGGCAGTGTCTCTGTCTCGTCTTAGTAGAGTATAGTTTTCAGGGATGGCTAATGAAAGTGAGGGTCCTGCAGCCGAGTGCAGCCAAGTTTTGGTTATGGCTAGGAAATCAAGTTGGTTGGACGTAATAATATCTGCAATGTCAAGTGGGTGGGCTACCAAAGATCTGGCATTCATAAGGGCACCTTTAATGTGAACTGAGCCAGTGTGGATGGGTGTAAGGGGAGGGCTAGTAATAGCCTGTTAACCAGTTTGTTGGTAGGACTATGGTTATGTAATTGTTGGGTCTGTCTCTTTTTAAGAAGGGTTGGTGCATTGGGTTGTCTAGCTTTGTCATTGGTTTGTGGTTGAAGTGTTTTTTACAATCTTGTTCCTATTCTGAGGTTTCTAGAGTGTGTCGGGCATGGTTGACTATGGGTAGGCCTGGAAGGATAACATTCGATCCACTGTAGTGGAGACAAGGAACACGTAAGGCAAGTGTAAGTGAGGAAGGGTCGATTTGCCCCCCCTTGTATATTCGGCGCGAAAGAGACTCAATAGTCATGCAATAGTGGGGAAACTTCATCCTTGCCCATCCCTGGTTAGAGTGGAAGCGGGGCTACTGCAAGACACATTAGGACTCCATTTTGTGCATGACTCAACTTCATTTTTGGAATAGGCCGCATCCTGAGTACTGCAAAGCCTCCTCTCCCCTTTTGCAGCGCTGCGTACCGTGCACACAGATAGCCGCTGCCACCTCCTCCCGTGTCTGAGCCAGCCAGGCGTCTTTCTCACAGATTCTCTGGCGCAAAGTGTTGCAAACAGAAACTGTATTCTTCTATCCTTCCTCTGAGCTCATTGCCCTGCGTGTGACTGGGATTAATTTCAATTGTGGCCCATTTGTCTCCACAAACCTGCTCTTGCTCCTCTCACTCCCACCTTTGAAGGTTATTGCCGGTTCAACCTTTTGCCCCTCCACCGTTTCTTTGATGTAGCAGAAGTGTGACCCTTCCCCACTGGCCACCCTAGAGTGTCCCCCAATATTACTGGTCTCATGTTATCATATATTCCGCCTAAAACCAAAACCTATCAATTCACTCACTCAAGCACTGGGGCGCCATGACAAATACATCTTAGATCAAGCCCATTGATAACGCACCTGGGGGATAAGGCTCGTATCCCTCATGACTACAAAGGACTGAGGCCCAAATGTGAATATGTGTCTTCAATTCTTAGGTGTTACCACATATTACTACGTGATCTGTATTCTGCATTGTTCATTGCATGGCAGGAGATAGCATGTAGCTTAGCTTAAACAGAATGACCTCTTCTTGTGGGACCGACCTGACCTTCACACCACCCAGATGAGCCCATCTGACCACATGCCGCGTGAAGTAACAGCCCTGCACCAGCCAATCATGTGGAGCCTACAATGCCATACTGAAACTTTGTTGTCCACCAATCCCAATGAAACTTGACGTACCTATAGAGAATCGTCACTAGTGTCGATTCTAACACATATAATGTACTGTATTCTGTATTTTGGGTCAGAGAGCTCTCGAGGCTGCAGAGTCCTTTGGATGCATATATATTGATAAAACTTTGTTCTCCTCTCAACCATTCTCCTGTTCTCATTCCCTACTGGGGTGTGTCCTTATTATTATTATTTGTCTATAATTATATTTTGGGATAAGCACCTTCACAAGTATCAGGATTAGGGTCTTTTAGTGGAGTGGAGGGCCTATAGCTGGATATGCGGCTGTTAGTGACTAGGTTTAGAGGTGGTAGGAATGAGGAAGGTTTTATATATTCTGAACGTGTTGGAAGCGTGGGTTTGAGAGTGGCCAGTATAAGTGGAGGCAGGAATTTGGTTGGTTTTATACCTGAGGTCTGTGCTTGCAGTACAGGATTAGTAGGTAAGAACATGGTGGAAGTATGGGCCGGTTTCCTCTGGTTGTGTGGTGATGGGCTAACCTCATCATAGGCCTTATGTAGAGGTAAGCTGTTGAAGCAAAATAATACCAGAAAGCGTATATTTATTAATAGGCAGGATGGCATGACTATTGGTGTCGGTATGGAGTTCAGATGTTAGTGAGGTTTGGAGCATGGGTGAGGCAAGCCCTGCTCGCGATTAGGACAAGAGATTAGGCGTGGTAGCGATGGTTTGAGACCGGCAAAGCTAAACATTGTAAGAAGTTAGGCATGGAGTGACAAACGAAGACCTACTAATTTTAACCTTGGCTGACAATAGGCAGCGAGAAGAAGCAGGTAGCACAATACGTAGTTACATTAGTAAGGGGCTTGCATTGATTACATGCACCATGTCATAGTTAGGCAAATCTAATGTCACAGGGAAACTAACTGATCAGTCCTTCAGACTTTTAGTACTAGGAAACTATGTTTCTGTTTTGTCGTTGAAGTTTTTGGTAACCTTTCAAACAGTGCACACAGCATCTTGCAATGCAGTGCCTGGGGATACATGTGTATCACCCTAGATATTTACACTTAGCATTTTTGGGTTACTTTTTAATGTGCCTAAGTACTAGCTGGTGGCAGAAATGACATTTTTAACATGTTTTCATTTATTTTAGTGTGTGCATTCACATTTACCATGTCTGGCTACTAAAATGGGACTAGTGCCCTAAAATGGCCATGCCGCAAGGTTTTTTACTTGTTATTTGGCCATATTGTTTCTTGGCCTTCTTCCTGCCCTCTCAGGTCAGGAAATCCTAATACAGTCATGCATTTCCCCAGGAAAGCTGCTGTTTTCATGATCTAGTGCATGCCATTTGTGTGTGGACCCAGGAAGTGGGTTGGGACTGGTCCCAATACACAAACCGGTTCCAGAGAATCTAGTGTGCATGCACAAAAGAAACCCACAGCGGTCCCTGATTGAACTACTGCTGGCTGAGTGAGTGGTGCATATCCTTACCGTTGGAGGACTGAGTTTGATCACTCACCTGAATTTATGATAAGAAAAGGAGTCCTACAGCCAATCCAGCAGAGCAGAAACAGAGGCAAGTATCCTTTGTAGCTGTGCAGCTGACTGAAATATCGTGGACGACTTGTGAAGAGGCATGCACTACCTGATCTGAGAAGGTCATTGTCAGTGCTTTGACCCTTGGACTGGTGGGACCAACCAGTCTTGATATCGTCTCATCTTCCTGCAAGGCAGCTTTGAGCCTACAGAATCATTCCTTGACCACTTGGCACTGAATAGAGCTAACGAGCCATATGCGTTGCTGTTCTGTGTTTCCGTCTGGGACTTACAGCTGTCCTTATCTCCTCTGTTCTTAAGGTTTGTAAAGAACTTTTGATTTACTCCATTCCTTTTCTTTTTAGCCATTTACTTAAAAAGCTGTTCTAGAAGATAGAAAACATACCTTACTTAACTGTGAAATCCCAGAAAAATCGTATGGAACATTTTTCATCACGACAGGAACATTTCCTAACTTTGGCTCATGTCCTAAAATAACTTTGTGACTTTTGGCCACACGGCCCCATTCAGTTTAGGGATTGGACTTAACGTTAGGGCTTCTATTCTTGTGAACTGGTTTTCCTACTGCATAACTACTTACCTTCCTTTCAGGTGTTCGGGTGAGTTGTGTGCATTTCCATAACCAAAGGCGACTAAATATGTTTTATATTAAGAGTGCTGTGCAATAATATTACCTTCTTTATTCATTTTTCTAATGTGTTGTTGGGCCTATAATAAATATAGTATTTGTGTACTTACCTGTTTAAGTAGAATACGTGTATTTAACTGTGTGGTCTCATTGCGGACCACTGACCACACTCACCTCTCCAGAGACTAAGCATTGATCACTCTCCATGCTTACCTTAATTGGATTTGGCTAACCTCTCAGAGTTCCCTGTTCATTATAACTAGGGTGGCCCCCTGAAATATTTCCACCAGCCCAGATTTGATAAATCCATCTCAACAACCACTAAGACTAAAATACTACCACCACCACCACCAGAGCTACCCGCAATGCAGTCCTGTAGGCCTCAGGAGGTGACATCACTTCTGCTACGGCAAGGACTAAAGCAACCATGGAGAGAATACAACTCTTGTGCCGTTCACAGCTGTGTTAAGGCCTTCAGTGAAGAAAGAGGTCTAGGGGAGTAGGCCCCAATACCCCACCCCATCCAGAACCCCAAAGAAACAGGTTGACACTAACATACAGGATATACCTTGCCCTCTAAACAATACTGCATTGCCACAATGTATTCAGTCAAGTGCTGAGGCACTTCAGAGAACAGCTATGTAGACCAATGAAATGGCGGAATTACGCTTATTCCTGGAGTGCCTATACAGAGACCCATGATGTTAAGCACAAGGCGGAGACACGTTGCTGCAATCAACATGGTGACACAGGAAGAAAAGAAAGAGTGCAGGCATGCGAGAAGTAACAGCAGGTAAATGTGCAGGACAGTGAAGCATTGCTGGAAATTGACCAAATGGCCGTTTAGACTTAACATTTGAAACAAACAGAAAAAAAAAGATTGTGTACTTTTTCTGCAGTAGTAACATCTGTGGGATTTCTATACAATAAAACGTGTACTTTCTTGTTCTTAGTCCCTAAAATGAATAATGTATATTCAATGTAAGGTGCTTTTATTGTGCATTCTTTTTGTCAGTTACACAGACAATGGGTCTCATTACGAGTTTGGCGGTAGCCGTGCCGCTATTTGTGGCATGGCTGCCTCCAAACTCGGGTCCGGGTTCCTCAAATGAGGACTCACCGGGCCATTCCAACCTTGGAGGACCCGGTAATTCCTCATTCCCATTTAGCCCCCATATGGCTCAATGGGAATGGGGAGGGAGCTAACAACAGGCCCGTTAGTTGTTAGCTCCCTGGTCTCCTCCCGGGACCCGCTAAGGGCGCCTGGCTTTACCAGGCGCCCTTTGCGGGTCCCGCGAAGAGACCTCGTAATAGGGCAGTAAGGAGTTAACGGCGTCAGCACCATTACAGCGCCGTTAACCCCTTACCGCCCACCTCGTAATGAGGCCCAATGATTGCCAAAGTTGTGCATGCATAAAACATGTAAATATACTAGTTGTGCAAGGCTCCCATTGGATACCATCAGCAACTATTTCGTTTTCAAAATGCCATATCCTTTTACTGTGACATCACGGAAGAGAATTATTAATTCCTTATCCATTATTGTCATGTGACTGCAGGACATCTGGCAAATGTCGTTTGTCCCCTTCCCCTAGGTCTCCCAAGACCCTACAGAAGCAGGGAAAGTCCAGCACCCAGCTGCATCAATCTGGGGCTCTCCTTCATGCCTCGCCATTATTTTAGCACCTCCAATGCAGGTCCTTGGATGCAGCATGGAGGGTGGAAAAGGACGTGATGTTGGTATACGCAACATAAAAGTACAAATGGGTAGCTTTCATCTAAGGGCATTTGGGGATTCTGAGTGACATCATAGGGGACTCGAGCTTTGTTCTCCTGTGCATTAGATGCCATGTGGACTCCCTTGCAATATATCCCTGTGGTTGATAGCTACCCATCTAAAATTCTATATGTCCTTGAAAAAGGCATTCTTTCCGATGTGCCTATTTCTAATAGTGATAAATGCCATTGTCCTTTGTTTGTCCATTGCACGATAAGAGGCTGCTACTCTTACTGACAAATCTACACAACACAGCTAGTCTTTTACAGCTGGCAATTCCCTTCTGGGCTTCATTTCAGCAATTCTCCAAACTGATCATTTTATTTCAACATTGAATTCCATAGTTTATTTATTATTAGAAATGAATTCACCTGTCAGGCTGTGCAGAGAAATGTCATTAGAAATAAATGCGTATCTTCTCCAAGCATGGCTGATGAAGAAGAAGGCCCTTAATGTGCATGCTCCTTCCCACGGCAAGGACAATCATTTGATCATGCATTAAAATGAAGTTTGTGAAAGGCTGGACATGTTAGCTTTACATGTACTTTGACAACACATCAACCATGTTAATTGAAGGGAGCACCAAACATTCATGCATACATTCTGTGTATGTCTTCTGAATTCTCTTAAGAAAGGTACACATTGAACAAGACAAATACAAGACTGGATAAGAGATAGGAGACATTTAAAATAGGCAAATCAGTGAATGTGGGAGCGAAAGGGCGTAGAACATGTTCACCTTCCAGAATAGCATGCCTGGGCTAGTTACACATATACATTATATCTAGTCATATTCGTGTATACATATACACACATCTCACATATGAATATATGTGCTACAGATGGCTGGAGAGAAAGAGCGAGAGAGAGAGAGAGAGATGAAATGTATACATTCACGGATTTTGTGTGGGCTGAGTGCACTGGTGGCTGATCATGTGTGTCATAAATGACATGTTGGAGAGCAATGCCATTTTTTTCACTGCTTGCTTTTAGTGACCTAAAAAACTCAGCGAATGATGGAAAGATGTCCTCTTTATTTAATGATTTTCAATCGCCTGGAAAACATGATTCCAAGGGCATTCATATCATTTTGTTTGATGTTTTAGAGATAGCCTGCCATGGCCAGTCATCTGCTAACCTTTGTGCACCGTATACTGCTGACAGCTGCATGCACAATCAGGTGGCAGGATTCTTCCTCTGGATGTGGAAAGGTATTGTTAATCGAAAAACATGTGGACCTTATTATTCCCACTTGAATATAAGTACAATGCGTTTTTTCATAAAAGGAAACATAGATATGTTTATGAATATAGTCATGTATTTTACTCACATAACAGAACATTGCAAGTCAGTCACACGGGGACGTACGTCTAGAGCACACAAAGAGCAGATCTGTAATGCATGCTTGTTGCTGATAAGTAGCAGGATATCAGACAGACACATTTGCATCACGACAAAGAGTCCAGACCTTTTTTACTGCTGGGGTAATAATATATGGAGCACATCGCGCTAGATTGACAAAGCATATATTTTGACAATAGGTCTTAGAAAATAAATTAAGTTACGTAAGTGAAAGGTACTCCAGTTCATGAATAGGTGTACACTCTATTCACCAAAAGGTGGGTCGATCTATTAATCATGCACCTATCTGAACTTACGAAAAATACTGACATTGGACCTCATTATGAGTCCAGCGGTACCCGTGCTGCTGCCGGACTCGTGCATTGTTCTTGCGCCTGGCTCCACGGGAACACCTGGGGATTACGACCCTGGTGTTCCTGGAAGTCAGGCGCCAGAAAAATGTAAATCCCCTTTCCCATTTGAGTCCCATAGCACTCTACGAGAATGGGGATGAGGGAAGCACCGGCACCGTTAATAACAGTGCCGTTGCTTCCCTGAAAGTCTGCGGGAGAGTGCCGTCCCTCCTGCCAGGTCAAGCCTGGTGGACGGGATGGCAGCCTCTCCCAGACTAGAAGTGTGCCTGTCCTGTATCAACGGTGCTGATAGGCTTTCCGGCACCGTTGTTACTGGACCGGCACACTCGTAATGAGGCCCATTGCCTTAAAAATTGTAAAATCCATAATAAATTCACCAAAAATCAGGCATATACCAGTAAAGGCACATCTGAAAGTTGAGAGTGACACAGTGTCTCGGTTGCAATGTCTACTCTAGAAACTAGCTGCCACTGTAAACGCAGTGCTCATCAGAACATCCGCACCCATGCCCCTGCGTTATTCCTCTGAAAGCAACACTGTCATCAAGCAATATGCCTAATTAATCTTGCTGAGCCAATCTGATGAATCCATTTGGAGCCATCGTGTTGCTCTGTGTATGTGCGCCTACCGCCAGGCAGCCCCTCTCCATGAATGATAGCACTGCTTTAAAAGCTTCTCAGTTGGAAAATCACTGCAGGTGGTGTGGTCTCCTGTTGGAGATAACAGGCAGCTGTCAATTTTAGCAGCCGTGAACACGAGTCTTCTCTTATAGGTCAAAATCAAGAAAGGCGTGTTGCATCGACTCCATGTTATACCTGCAAAACATGCCAGTACAAACTGCTGCCATTTTTCCAATTCCCACACCATGATGCTTACTCGATTCATAACTATGTCAAAGCGCCCATGACACCATTTGAAGTAATCCAAGGACGTGATATATTTTACTCACCCACGGTCACCAATAGCACAAGTTCAGACATCTCTTGAGCATAAAGAACCCTAACTTTTGCACCATAACGTCAGCGAAGAAAATGGGAGACACCTACTCACAATTAACACAATCCGTGTATGTGCCCCACCACGAAGAAGCAACAAAAAACACACAATAGTAAATATAGGAAATGATGGAACTCTCACCAAATGCCTGAGTGACATTGGGTCTCATTACGAGTTTGCCAGTATACAGTAAAAGTGCTGGAAAATACCATTTGCTGGTCCTTTTACTGATCTGGCCAAGTGCATGTTTGCTGGAACAAAGTTGCTGGAATTATCAGCACTGGTATCACCTCATTTGAAATCACGGGCGCTGGTAATACAAGCAACGAAAATAGCGGATGGGCCTGAAACCTGCACCAGTAACACTAGCACAATGGTATCACCGGCATATCACCAGATTGGATTTGCTGGTAATAACTGCTGATATTTGTCAATAAAACAAGCAAAACCAAGGCGGATATAACAACACCTCAGAGCAGCTGATAGATGAACACAGGTGAAGGAAATAAGACCACAGGTGCACCCAATCACCCATTATGAAAGGGCCACACCTTCCCCAAACACATTTCCCAACACAACCATGCTGCCAGTCATTGTTGGAAAGATGGAGCTGGAGGAGCTGAATGTCAATCTACAGCTGCAGGGGCTGGAGTACCAGCAGAGGCAACAGGAGGCCTGGGAGAGTAGGAGCAGGAGGATGATGGGGATGCAGGTTGTGAGGCAGAGGAGGCGTGCAGTGATCCCTCGCACAAGGGCCACAGCCTGGGCCCTCACTAACAAGCAGATACTAGCCCTGTAACGCATAAACAGGGAAACCGTATTTGACCTCCTGACCCACATCCAGGTGGACAATGGGAGCAGGATCGGCATCAGGTCAGTCATACCACAGCTGGTAATGCTGTTGTCAGTGGTGCACTTCCTGGCCAGTGGCACATTCCAAAACGGTGAGCGCTGCATGGCTTTTCACAGCCTGCCTTCTCCAGAGTTCTGGTGCAGGTGCTGGAGGACCTACTGTGCCATGTGGGCCAACAGATCGCCCTCCCCACCACCCAATAGGTTGACACCACCTGGGGGAATCAACTGTACATCCAGGGGCACCTCTAAGAGCCCGGTGCTAAGCCCAGAGAGGACTTAAGGTAACTACATCAAAGACCAAGGTCTACGCACTGTCACAGTAACCAGCACATTACAATGATGCACAATAACCTGCGTTATTCTCAAACGGCAAATACCATGCTGTGGGGATCGACAAACTTCTTACCTCATGGATAAGATCATTAATATTCAAAAAGAAGAAGTATACACAGCTATCTAAGTCCACAAAGCAAATGAAAAAAAGGGGCAGTTGATTTACCAAATGTACATATTAACACATATTTTTATTAAGATTTAACACTCATAAAATGATCACTTTACATAAAATTCACTGTGTGTCAACACACAATCTATAAAACACATAAAACCTATACTTTACAAAACACAAGGAAAGCCCATACTGTGGGTTGATTCTGAGTAGTTATAACACATCTCCATGTCGAACTTCACACTGGAGTAAATTCTCATATTCTTAGATGTTTTTAGTGTATTTTCAAACCCAACTTGTACAAGTTTCTGTCCTTAAAACACAGACAAATGTAGGACATTCATCAGGGGTAAAATTGCATTGTGTTTACAACGGTGATAGTATTTGTTTTCCTATCACTTTCTTTCTGCCAATTCTTCATAAAATGGCGAGCCCTGCGGGTTAAAGACAATGGCCCTCATTACGACCCTGGCGGATTTTTTCCGCCATCGACGGACTTTCCGGCCATGGCGCAAAGTCCCTTTACGCCATGGCGGATGGCGGACTTACCGCCCCATTCCGAGGTCGGCGGGGCGGTAAGTCCCCATTGACCCATTTACCCTTCCCCATTCCCATTTCGGCCCCATAGGGCTCAATGGGAGTGGGGAAGGAGTTAATTACGCCACCGTAAAATACGGTGGCGTAATTAACACCAAGGTCCCAGAGCGCCATGGATTTTTCCGCCCGCAAAAAGCGGGCGGAAAAATGACCATGGCGCTCCAGAAACTCGTAGTTGGCGGTAAGGGGTCCGCGCAGCTAACGCTGGCGCAGACCCCTTAGCGCCAGGGTCGTAATGAGGCCCAATGTGTGTTACTGGTATGTTTGTATCTGTCTTATCAATAGACTACAACAAGAACCTTAATCCACCTACAGGGCTAGGTATGTTTTTCTATTTACATACCTTTTAGAGTGTGGTAAATGAATCCACAGTCTGAAACCAAAAAAATTGGTGTTGGAAGGGGCGATTTCCTGTCCATTAAGGAAGATCACTCCAATCCTCCTCTTTAAGTCTACAGGAAACAATAACCTGCACCTGTCACTGCCCAGCCATCAGACCTGCCATGCACCTTGCTCACATGTAACGGCACACACCATCATAAATGCCTCACAGACCACCTTGACATGTGAACCAGACTCCCATCAGGTACCACGCATGGTGGCAATACACAGGCCCAGACCACCCCACCATGGCATGACACCCTCACAGTCAGATACTGAAATACGTGTGTTGGCCATGCGCTGTGTGCAAGTATTTCCATGTCAGGCTGGACAACCCCCTTGGCATTGCAATATGCGTACACGGGAACGTGAAACAGTGTGGCACAATGTGAAATGGGACATGCATGCACAGATTGACCACTTATATGCCTCGTGCCAGGCAATACCACTGCTGGGTATCATGAGGCACAACTATAGTTTCACAGTACTAGCCGCTAAGAACTGGAACACACTACCACCTGCTCTCAGAAAAGAACCCTCAGTCTCCTCCTTCCGCAAAGCTCTCAAAACTCAACTCTTCCAATAATGATATAAGGATGACACACCCTACCTTGAGACCTGTCTATACAACTCTGGTCCTAGGAAAATGCTCCAACCTAGCCATGCTTTACTGAATATTGTAGACTAAACCATCTATGTAACTACTATTACCGGTCTGGGCCAACACCCTCCGAATTGATTGAATGCTGATGAATGTAATACAATGTAATTTTTTTAAATGTAAATATAAACTGTACCACAAGCAAGTATCCATGTAACAGCGCCACAATTCCCCCAGGCCGATGGCGCTTTATAAATCCAAATAAATAAATAAATAAATATATCTTTCCCCCTTGTATGTGACTCTGGATACCCACTGCTTCAATGGCTCATGACCCCTCTGTGGAATCCCCAGACACCACAGAAAATGGCATATAACAGAGCCCACACGAGGACCAGAGTGGCCATGGAGCAGACTTTCGGCCTCTTGAAGGGCTGATTCAGATTCCTTCACCCGTCTGGGGGTGCACTGATGTACAGGCAAGACAAGGGTGAATAGATAGTCCTGGCCTGTGCAATGTTGCATAACATCTGCGTCAGGTGCAGCATACCCCTGCCCCCAGATCTGGACATGCCTCCCCCAGAGGATGATGATGCAGCACCAGCTGTTCCTATGCATGTGCACACTGAGCGCACGGAGACCAGGGATGAGCATGTGGCCCATGAAGAACTGCTTGATAACTTTTTTAGTTTATCCTCCGCTCTGCACACCCCTTGCACCTTTATAAATGTCATTCACCATCACAGTTAACAATAGTTTGAAACAAGGAAAGCCCAGTCATTACTTCAATTAAATGTTTTGTATTGCAACATGAATAGTGGCAACCACAAGCAGCCTCCCCTCCCCCAGCCCTCCCACACACACCTATCCCCACACACCCATCCCCACACTCTCCCCTCCTCCACCCTCCCCACACAACCAGTGATGCACCCTGCCAGTGTTCTATAGTCACATGTGGCACCTCTTCTCCATTGGGCTCCTGGCCTGCTACTGTGATGACTGGAGTCGTTGGGATCCGTGCTGTGGTGTTTCCAGCTGGCAGCCTGGTTGTGGTGACAGACGTTAGTAGGTCAGTTCCCTGGTCCCACATGTGCTGCAGGGTCAATTGGATGTTGTGGTTGGTGGCCTCAGCTGTGGTGGAGGCTACCTCATTGCCCTCAAACACCCTTTGGGCAAGGGAGGCCACCCTTGGCAGGGTGGCAGTGGCATGTCCGAGGGACCTGGCAGTTCTGCGTCTCAACCCCTGCATTTATTGCTGCATCTGGCACATCACATTGAGCTCTTGGTGTGCCATGACGCAGAGATCTGACTGCCTGTCTGCAATGGCATGCAGGTGTGAGTCGAGTGATCATAAGCTGGGCAGTGGCAGAAGTGGAAGACTGATTGGTGGACCAGAGTTGTAACAAGTGGGGGATGGGGTCGTAGGGTGTGTCATCATCTTCCTCCTCTTCAGTGATGGTGACCCTGCCACCATGGACTGGTGGTTGCAGTGCCGATGGTTGTGTTGAGCACATAAGAGGGACAGCATCATGGGGTGCCCATACTGTGCCCTGGTCAGGCCTTCCAGAGTTGGCTCTTGGGGCAGGTGTCGCTCCCTGCTTACTAGTGGTAGGGCCACTGACCACTAGTATGGTGAGGGTAGAAGACACAGGTTGACACAGGCACAGCTGATGTGCCACTTGCAGCGGTGGGTGGTGATGGTGGGGCAGCTGATGATGGTGGGGATGAGGCAGGCTTGCTGTGCCAGTGCCCCTAGCCTGCTGCCTGGACCTGCTAGCTGAGGAATGGACTTTGCAGGTTTGGGTGGAGATGTCGACGATCCAGCTCTGTCACTGTCCGTGGACTGTGTGCCTGTTGGGAATAGATTATCATGATGTTAGGACATCGGGGAGCCATGTCTGTGGCCTTGCATTACACTCATGCAACATTCTGTGTGTCCTGCTCTATTCATGTGACCTCTTTGGGTTATTGAGCCTTATGTGTGCTCCTAAATGTAGGTGGTGGGAGTGCAGATTGCCCTTTGGCATGAGAAGGTGCCTTTTTCTTGTGTGTGTGGTGGGCCAACGATTCATGTCATGGACTTCCTTGGCACTCATGAGCGCTTCTCATATGGCCACGTTTGGGGCTGTACATTTTTGCTATGGTGCTTGTGCGTGGCTATGTCTACCTGTATCCCTGGCATGTGTGTGTGTGTGATCTGTCCATGTGCTGTGACTGACATTTGCTGGGCCAGTCACTTGCCTATTGGGTGGTTAAAGTGCTTGGGGATGAATGTATTTGGACACAGTATTTACATTTCCATGGGGTTTGTTGTAATTCTTGATATTGATATTTTATTTCTATTGCGCTCGTACACAAGTGTTTCAGAGCGCGAAGGCGCATACCTCTGCCGTCCCACATCCCTTAATGCCCTCCATGTGCAGATGGAGCCGTGTGTCTTCTCCCAGGGCATGAGTTGGAGGGGTGCCACTGTCCCTCCAGCTGTGGCAGACATCTCCCTCCTGTGTAGGGAGATGAGGTTCCGGACCCGCAGGTGCAGATCATCCCAATGCCACAAAATGTAATCCCTCTTAACAGGGGGGCAGTCCCCACAGTCTTTGCCCTCTCAACCACCTCCTTCCATATGGCAGTCTTTCTTTGCTGGCTGGTCTTCCTGTGGACAGCCCCAAAGTGTGCTCTGAGTGCTGCGCCACGGTGTCAACCAGTGCAGTCAGCTCGGCCTCTGAGAAATTGGGTTTGCACAGGCGGATGTCAGGAACTCTTGTTACTTCCTGCCATGTTTGGCACTTCCTGTAGCACTGGATGGCAGTTGGAAGTAGGAGACTCAAAGTGGCTTAGGTTTTAAAGATGGCCACAGGCGATCTTCCATTTCCAGCAGTGATGCTATTTTCAGTGCCGTTAATTCTGGCAGTTGGGTGCCGGTACCGGCATTACTGTCTCAAATATGCTGGTAATACCACCATATTGGTGCCGACACCAGTGATTCCGGCAGGGGGAATTACAAACATTTAATAGGCAAACTTGTAATGAGCCACGATGTGTCTCAGTTGTAACTACAGTGAGCTGGAAAACAGAGGTGTTACTGTCAATAAGTGCCCAGCGCCTAATAAATGAATGTCATGTAGCAATGACTCCCAATCATGTCAACAGAAAGAACAGCTATGCCTGCGGAACATGAAATGCCAAAGGTGGCTTAGGTGCATCATGCTTATGTCACAAGCAACATCAATCATCCCATTTACTTGGAAACATGCACTTTGTTTTCATTAAGACAACCAATCAAAATCATGTTATAGCTGCAATTCCAGACCTATGAAAGCTCCACTTGACGTACTTGAAAATGTCTGGTTCAGTGTTCACAACCCTTTGATTTCTGGGACCAGAAGTTTTTTTTTTTTTATATTTACCTTCTTAGATTAGCACAGCGACAAGTTTTGATAATTCCCCAGAAATAAACAGGGAGGGCCCTGTGACACTTGAAAACTGTGACTTGCTGATAAAAGCCAAACTCTGGTGATAATCAATCTCATACCTGCCCATTTACGAAAGTTTCCCGTGGACGAGCACTCTAGAAGACGAATTTGTGAAGTCATACCATAAAGCGATGAATCATGGCAAAAAGAGTCAGCATTGTAAAATATATCAAATGCACAAACAGTTGCAATGACCTTGTTAGGAAGGGACTCCCAGATATGCCAGAGCGATCCTGGGGGTCTGCCGTACTCGGAGGGCCTAACTTCCTCCCCCAGAATAAACGGAGGACTATGACAGTCGTCAAGTACTCACTGCGGTTTATTACAGGCAAAACCAACAGGGATCAATACAAGTACTCAGAAAGATTTCAGCATGTCACACAGAAAATGGCGCGCAAGGCAATTTTGTCCCCAAAACATGTAATTACTCTGTCATCACTTGGGCCCTTCTCCAAAAACCTACCAGAGGCGAGGATTGGGTACTGAGGACACTATTACCAATACGGGTTCATATAGATATTATTCTACTGGCTGTTACATGTCAGGTGATCCCTTCCACAAAATCTAGCTTACTACATTGTTGCAGAGTAATGGGCTCACCATTGGTTCTTGTCCATTGCTACCCACCCCTAGGATACTAAACTGTGATTGGCTAGAGTTGATGGGAAAGATTATGGGCCTCATTACAACTCACCAGGTATGGAAACAACGGTGGCGGTAAACCCAATGCCACTGTTGTTTCCATACCGGGTGATCACGACTCCTGCAGGCGGAGGCGTCAATCCCGCCAGGTCTGACCTGGCAGGTTTAACACCGCCTGCCTGCAGGCGGATGAGGAAACACCGGCACCATCAAGAGATGGTGCCGGTGTTTCCATGATCCCCATTCCCATTGAGTCCTACGGGACTCAATGGGAATGGGGATTTACACCATTCCGCCTCTGGAATTCCCGGGTTACTGGGGTTGTAATGCCCCGGTAATTCCGGGAATCACGGAGGCGGAATGTTAATACGAGTCCGGCGGTAAACGAGGCGGTTTTACCGCCTCAGTTACCGCCGGACTCGTAATGAGGCCCTATATGTCTGTATAGCATGTGTATTCCACCTTGCCAATGAAACCCTGTCCCTTTCAGCGCAACACTAGTAGCATATTTTGTTGCACTCTTGTTGCAGCTTGCGTGTAGCTACCTGGGATTGGCACTCCTTTCCCATCGTCGATCACTGTCCATTGTCTGCTTCGACTGCACCACATGTCTAGGGACCATGAATTTGAGCTCTGCAGCTCTGAATTATGAGGATTTATTCCATGTCTCTGCAGCTGGTCCCTTTGTTGTCTGGGGATAGGAATATCTCCATATCTCTTGTCCTTGGCTGTGGGCCTCGTCTCACACTTCTTGCTCTCTGTGCAGCTTGAATCATCTTAGCTCATCTCCTGCTCTGTGGCGTAAAGCCTTCTATAATGTTCCTTCAACCATTATAATGCGGTTTCTACATTGTCCATGTTATGCTATGGTCCTTTATAGGTTGCTATACGTGGTGCCCTCAGGCTCCATATATACTCCTGTATGTTCACGCGTCTTTTAGCTCCTAAGAATCAGCAAGCTCTCCCAGGATCTCCTGTGCCTTGCAATTTCTACGTTACTTCATTTGGCTAATAACAAAATAATAAAGCAATGACAGTATCTATATGTATCTGTCCTCTTGCTATAGAACTGTACGCTCGTGTTCTTCATTTATTCGAGTGTGTGTTAGTGTCGTGCAGTGCGGATTGCACGTGTGCTTCATGTCTAACACTGCTATGTTCTGGTGTCTCTAATGACGTCACCAACATGGCTTCTTGGTGCTTTGTTCAGACTGTCCATAGAGGTGTCTCTGATCATGGTCTCCAGCTCCTCTCCTACGCATGGATAGATTTGTACCATACCTGGTCTGTATGGCGGGCTGAGAGGGTAACTCTCAGTGTATTTGTCAATCATTGGTGCATTTGGAATTCGTCTGAAATAGAATGGTTGTTTGCAATATGTTCTGGCCTTCCATCTCATCATGAACTTGGTGGGGTGGTGGTGTAGGATCCCGGCACCCTCTTCAGTCCCCCCTCTGGTCGACCTGCCAACCACATCCCGATATGTCAATCCTTTAGCAGTTGGTTGCGATGTCTTTGTTATTCCTCTGAGGTGCCCATAGTAATTTCTATGATCATCGAAAGACCAGTTCATAAAACAGCACACTCCTTCATGATTGCACCACACCGATTTTCTTCATTATATTTTGCATCAAATGGATTGTCTAACTTCATTGCTCCAGTGGGAACAGTTTGCAAGTGGCTATCCTTGCTCTCAGTTTGTCTCTTTCGGACACTTTTTCGTCTTTTTCTCCTCCTATGTACACATCCATAAAAACCTTAATTCCTATTATTTCCTCTGCGATCTTCTGGCACTTTGTGAGGCATATCTTTATCCCGCACATTGACACTGCTGCCAGTACCAGTGCTCCCATGATCACCTTTAGTCCATCTGATAGCCATGATGGCATTCAATACCATATGTATGCTACCCAGCTCTGGTCCTTTCCTGTTCCCTTCACTTCTTCTTCCATTTTGGCATGCATCTGCGATAGTTGAAATACTGCTTCTGACAGCGCACCATTGTCCTTGTCATTGGCAGGAATGAACATGCAACAGGAACTCCCAATATTTGCAAAAACGTTTCCTTCCATAGCTGTCAGCAGATCCAGAACATATCTATTCTGGACCAACCTTATTGCTCACAGCTCTTATTTTATTTCATTCACTGAGGAGTTGATTATCACCATCAGATCCCAGTGGGTAATCTGCAGCCATTTCGCATTTGTTTACCTCTGTACAGATGGTATCAATGATGCGAAGAACATCTGTGTCCTGCTGAAAAGCCTCTGTTCTCCTGTCACTTCATGTAGTGCTGTTTCTGAAGTAATTTCCACCTCTATTTATTCTGCTCAATTCAGTGGGCTTCTCCTTCTTGTCTGTTTCTTCCTCATTCAGTGACCTCTTCTTCCTTTGGTTGGTGTCCATTTTCGGGAATTCATCGAGCTTCACATCTTTCTGTGGTACAACCAACAAAGGCATGTTGATATGTACCAGCAAACAAACTCCTACCCATTTGGGTGACAGCTTCTCATATGCCTTTGCTCCGCACACCCAGTAGTGGTCCATCAGTACTGCTGTGCCTATCTTCATTGCTGCGCGCTTCCCTATGCTCCGACATCCTACATTTTCACCAACTTCCACTTCCCAATTATTCTGGTAACACAGTGCATGTGTCTTCAAGGTTATTATTGGCATCAGTCCAGCCTCATTTTCAACCCACGTCAGTAACTTTGCTCTTGATTTCCATTCCTTCAGGCATTTGTCATTTTCTTCTTGCACCTTGTTCACTAGAGATTGTGCTAAGGTGAGGGCCTTGTTGCCCACTAATCCATCCTTCCATCCCTCTTCTGTATATACTTGGCCATACACAAGTATCTGTGGTCATTCCCAGCATCGAGGTTTTCTTCCAGTTTCCCTAACTCTTGTTCATGGACATGGTCATTCCTTCAGGGTTATAGTCTTTGTGTCTCCCTTTTCGGGCCCATCAGTTATGTATTGTATTCTTTCATCAAATTTCCAATAATTGTTCATCATGTCTAATGTCTTTATGTAGCTATCCTCATACAGGAACGTTGTTCGGGACATCCATCTCAATGTGGCTGTCTTCCGTTGGAATCTTCCTTGAGTTGTCACCATCATGAGATACATCAGGCATTGTGCACTTGCTGCTGGTATTTCAGTTGTTATGAAAGTTCTGCAGGTACTCATGGGATAGGGCATTATTGAGTAGACATAACAGCTCTTCTCAGTGGTTTCCCTACCTATTTTGGTAATGTGTTTGTACCACATGTTGCTAGACATCCGAGCAGTGTCTGTGAGATACATGTCTACCCCCTTCATGTCCGTGTCAGCACTGCACCTACCTCTCGTTACCATATCAGCAGTGCTTTGCTGTCCACCTGACATGGTTGTTCCACCTGCTTTGGTTGTGGGAAGGGAATGTTAATAGAGGATACAGCAGTAGCACTAGCAACAAAAGATAGTCTCTAAAATATAAATGGGACAATACCGCTAGGAATAACCATGACCAACAAGATAGCAATGTTCTTTATTATTTCACTCATTTTTTACCTGTGCTGCTGATCCTCCTGCAGCTTGGAGATATAGTTGCCTGCCTGAAATGCACAAAGAAATGCATTGTTTTAGTATTGTAAGTAACTCTTAAGCCCTGCAAACCAGATAATCACTTATAGCAAATGCAAACACTTACATTGTCTTACTAATGGTTCTCTCAGTGTGTTGTGGCTAGGAGGGTCACCATGCTCGAGCTGTGGGTATGTTTGGGCTAAATACTATATAACTGCAAGGTAATAGACTCCGGGAGATCGTGCTCTGAATTTACTGGGACGTCTTACAGTATAGACAAATTGGTTCAAGAAAGTATCCGGGTGGTAGGCAGTGAGCAACATGAACGATCATCAGCAATTACATAAGCTTTTACGTTGGTTGTGTGCTTAAAGTTAAATAACAAACAGGCATGTTCCCACACTCTAAGTCTATGAGCAGTCCGGTCCCTACCTCTGTTGCCTGGGAGCGTGTGACCATTGGGTGTCCTCCACTCAGATGTGTAAGTGTGGGATGTTTTTACCCATGCATCCAAGCGCTGCCATAAAACTGGGCATTACTGGCATTGAAGACATCAGGATGGCCAGAACTCCCCAGAGAGTGCACAGGGAAAACATGAAGAATAGGCTGCCACCCAGTGTTGCCTATGTTGTGAGCACAGGAGGGCACTGCCTAAAACCACCATTGGGCTACACACACAGTCACCTGAAACCATTGGGAATGGCAATGATGATTGCCAAAAGCAACCCAGAACTGTGGGGAATTCATTTCTTAATGTCAAAAATGGATGCAATACTGGTGCTCACCACTATCAGAAAGCCGGCGTTTTAAAACCACCAGACTTTTGTGTAAAACTGAACAAATGAACCCAAACCAGGCCAAGGAAAGACTTGCTAAGAGGTGGATACAATGTAAAACTATATTCTGAAATGACTTGAAGGAAGTCATTACTTAATGTATATATAAAAAATAGCTGGGGATGTCAGCAGTTTAAGTGAATTTGGGTTAAAGCCACTAAAATCGAAATGTTTAGAATAAATGAGTGACCTACTTGTGAGTGTCACATAGGTTGCAATTGTTTAAATGTCATAGTTTTGAACTTAGAATCAGCATTCTGGCTGCATGTGCAAACATTGTAAGTTGGATTTGAATGTAGAAAACTGGGAACTAAAGTGACATTTAGCTGAATTCTGCCTGACAACTACCCCCGACAGGAGTTGAACTGGCTCAACAACTCTTCCCAGGCCTGGCTGCATTCTGCTGCCCCTGCCAAAAGGAGATGACACCTCTCTGATTGAATTAGGGGAGTGGCACCTGGGGACTACAGGAAACTAAACAAAGCCCTGTCCTGGACTCAGGCAAATGTTATATTGGGGGGGTCGTAAAATGGCTTCCTCTTGGGAGAAACTGGGAAGGGCAGTGCCTGTGAGAGCCAGCTGGCTGAGCTTGGGGGAAGTGGATAAACCAGTTATTCCACCATGTGATGTGGGAAACCACACCCCTTTGGGGCCAGAGCATGATTTTAAAAAGATGGATAATTCACAGTGCAGACTTGTCAAAATTATATAAATAACATAATCATTCTTGTGATTTTTCTGTGCACATTTTAAGAGGTGTTAGGACCCTGTGGTATGTTCTTGGGGATAGTAGCGAAAAGAAAGATTGTTACTCCAAATGTATGCATGTTAAAAATCTGACACTTTATCATCTGTAACGCATATCCCTGGTGCACATTTGTGTAAAATCTGGAAAGATTTAGAGGTCGTTATCTGCAGAAGGAGTACCAAGAAGGTTTGGACTCCCAACTGCAGAGCCAGAAAAAGATGGAGCAACAACTGGACTTCAACAGGGCATGCACAGAGCAGGTAGCCACCCTGCAAATTCGATTCGACAGAGAGAAAGAGGAAAGCAATACATTGTTTCTGAAAGACCTGGATACCCAGGCAGAGGTTGATCAGGAGCACCAGAAAGCTGGTGCTTTCCAAAGGCAAAGGGACGACCTGGTGGCACAGATGCAGACTCTTAGTCAGGAAAGGGACACCTTAGGCCAGGAAGTCTGCCATTTAAAAAGAAAAACTGCAGAAAATCACGTGGCCCTCCAGGGGCTGGGTGACCTCCAAAAAGAGCATCAGAACTTGTTAGAGCACACGCGGAGGGTGGAAGAGGCTCTGGCAAGAAAGGAGCAGGCCAGTAGGGATGGGACTCAGGAGGTAACCCTCCTGCAGCAGAGGCTGGCCCAGTACTCCAGGACCAATCAGGAGGCACAGAGAGCCAGCACAATGATAGGCTCCAGCAACAGGTAGCGATGGAGGAGAGACTGATAGAGTCTAGTAAGGCCTTAGCTGAGGAACTGAAGGCGCAGGCTCTTGCATTGCAACAGGGAGCAGGGGCTGACAGAGATGAAGTTCGCTGGGAAAGGGAAATGCCTGAGCATAACCTCAGGAGCCCTAGTACCGGGGGCCTTCATCTCTCTCAGTCCCTGGACTCTGCCACCCCCATGTCCCCTGGCGCACATGAGCACAGGGCCACAGGGATGGCAGATTACTATCCAGCCAAAAGTATGGGGCTCATAGGCCAGTACCACCCAGGAATGGAGGGGCGGGCATCCGGGTATGGGCACCCAAGCACAGTGCAATTTAGTGGGGAACCCCAGGAGAGTAGGCCCATTAAGGGCATCCTGAAAATCTCTGCCCAGTTAGGTCAGTGGGCGGGGGGGTACCCATCAAATCCTGGCAGCAAGGAGGGATCTGAAGACTCCTCTGAGCGTTACAGGACACAGGAGACCAGGTACCCACATTCTGCCAGCCATTCCCAGGCTCGCAGAATCCGGGAAAACCTGGAAGTTCAGACGGGCACCTCTGGGAGCAGTGCTTCGGAGTCAGAGGATGAATGGACCAGGGTGACCCAAACCAAAAAGGCCAATAAGGCAAAAAGGGCCTTGCTTAAGGACCCATTGAAACAAATAAAGGCAATAAGGAGTGTCATCACGCCGTATCATAAGAACGCCAATTATTCTGTTTGGGAACATTTGGAGCTCTAAGAGCAAATGATGGAGACTTTCTATTTGAAGGACACCAGTAGCTGCATCCAGTACGTCAAATGGACATTCTCCCCAGAATACTCCAGTTTCTTTGCAGGGCTGGAGGACCAAAACCATTCAAGATGGTCCGCATATAGGGCGGCCATCTTGAAAAAAATTTCTGTTCATAGAAATCCTCAAGAGGCTCGCAAGGCAGCCTACAATTTGCAATGTGGGGAGGATCAGGCCCCACAAGAATTCGTGCAAGAATTGAAGCGTGCCTTTGCGCAGACCACCAGAAGGGTGCGCACGGACAGCAGAGAATTTGTCAATACTTTTTTCCATGCCTTGCCCAAATATATCATGGCCCAGCTAGTGAGAGATTTTCACGAGAAGAGGTCACTAGACTGGGTCATTGAACAGGCTACCCGGATCTATGAGGTGCAGAAGCCCATAGAAAATAAAAGTAATGCGCAGAAAAACCCCAAAACCAACATCACCCCTGCTGCTGCCAAGGTGGCGGAGGTAAAGGTTGCCCCCGTTTTAGATTTGGAGATGGGGGGCCTAAAAACCTGCCTGCACCAAATAATTCACAGTCCAGAAGGCCCTCGGGCCAGTCACAGACAGAGAGTCGAGGTGGTAGTCCCACAAATGGGGTCCCCCGCTCCCCTGATTATGTAAGTCCCCGCTACAAGGGAAACCGACCCATCCTGGGTTATGTGTGGACTCCTCCAGCCCAAGGGGGGGATCCAGCCAAGCACCTGACCCAGGGAACTTCCCTCCTAACTTCCCCCAGGAGGGCAGAAATTCACCAAATCCTGGGCAGAACTGTTTTCCCAGGTATCCACCCAATTTCCAGCCCCAAAATCATCCATCCTTCTTTCCCCAATTCCCTGAGCCCAGACAACCTAATCCGGGAGAGGGGAGGCCAAGAGTGGAGGGGTACCCAAATCTTCCCAATCCGGGGTATTACCAGAGAAGGGATAGCTACCCTTCCCGGGATCAGCCCAGGGGAGAAAATAGAGCCCCGTATCAGCCTGAGCGGGTTTCACAACTTGAGCGCCAGGTCCAAAATATGGCACGGGATCTGGGTCACATACTGAGGGCTCAACAGAACCCTCAGATGAGCATGCCACCGCAAAATGCCCCAAACTCTGGGCCTGGTGCTCCAGAACAATGACGGGGCAGCACCCTGATAACCCACCGGTTCCCAGGGAGGAGGCACAAGGGGAAGGGGTGTGTAAAGCCTTGGAGGAAGCTTCCTTCCCAACTTGTAAACAGCCCCTGGAAAACCAGGAACCGGAAACAAAATCTCCTACCCCTGAAAGTCTGCCACCCAAGGTGCAGAGAGGAGGTAGGAGAAACAAAGGACCCAAACAGACCCATTTTGTGGACGAGGTACAGGTCTTCCAATTTGAGGGAGAGGGATCCTCAGAGGACGCTGGGAAAAGGATCTTCTCCTTCAGAGATGGGGGAACTCCTCCCAAGGAAAAATGGGTCCCAAGAGATTCCAATCCAGACTGGGTAGATGTGGGGATTGAGCTGTCGCCGCCCATCATTCTATCCCAGAACCAACAATACCAAAATCCCATGGGTCAAACCCATCCTGATGACTGCCTCCAAAAAGGGGGGGGGCGGCCCAGAACCCGAAACCATTTCCAGTTGCCAACTTTTTCTTTCAGATTCCCCAGGCTCTCCACAGAACTCTGCCCAAATCTCTTCGCTAGCAATGTCCAAAACCAGAAAATTAGCTCACCAGTTGTCCAAAAATGTGCATTATCTGTGCCCCCTTGAGGAGAAGGAGGGAAGATACTATGCCCCGGTACAAGTACAGGGGCAGGGTACAATTTTGGCACTGGTGGACACTGGATCCCAAGCTAACCTTCTGTCCAAAAGGGCCTTTGATTAACTAAATGCAGGAAGGGGGAGAATTACCGTATTCCTCTCACCTCTCTTCCTGGACAACTGCAGAACTTTGACGGGAAGGAAATTCCTGTCGAGGGGACTGCAGATTTGGACACCAAAATTGGGCGACACAAGGTGAAACACCCGGTCATAGTAGTGACTCCAGAGGGCACCCCTTGTTTACTAGGGAACGACCTCCTCAGAAGGTTGTCACCCCTAATAGATTGTGTAAACAAGATCCTCTGGACCCAGACTAGCCGACCAATAAAATTAAAACGGAGTGTCAACCATGTTAGTTTAAATGGCATCTGCCAC
The DNA here is from genome assembly GCF_040938575.1 of Ambystoma mexicanum. NCBI lineage: Eukaryota > Metazoa > Chordata > Amphibia > Caudata > Ambystomatidae > Ambystoma > Ambystoma mexicanum. The sequence continues at coordinate 713,724,480 of NC_090932.1, forward strand.
ATGGTTGAACAAAAATCTGACCAAGTAGAATTTCACTTCCAGAACAACCAAATTCCAGACGTGACAGTAATAGCAGTAGGACAACAGACTGGTGATGGGGGGTCCTCTCTATTTCTGAAAATCAACCTTCCTTCCAGTTTAAGGTGGTATTCCACACTCGAAGGAAACACTCTGAAATTCTTTACCAATCCACATTCAGACACTCCCACTCCTATAGTCCAGAAAGATGTGAAATCAGCTCAGAGCCTGGCTGATATTCAGCAAATTGGAGAGCAGTTGTTCAATCCTGTTCAGTTAAATGATGGGAAGGATTCTGTTCTCGCTCGAGTGTGTGTGAACAACGGTAAGAGCTTCATCAGCGAAGCCACGTTCCGCCAACTCCCAAAAGATCCAGCCATTCCCACATTCAAACTGATAGACAAATGGAAAATGGATCTGGAAACACCCAATTCCAAACACCTCCTGCCAAGCAGGTGTATGCTCAAAATCTCCATTGGCAACAAGAGCATAGTCCATAATTGTTGGGTCGTGCAAGACGTCACTGCCTCCTTTTACTTAGGCAGTGACATTCTCAATCGCTTTGCCATTCATTTGGACCTAATAAACTTCAACGCTTGGTCCCGATTAGCGGAGAATCCCATGGGCTTTGATGATTCAGAAAAAGCATTTAGGTCAGCTCAATTGCTACCTTATGCAGTTGAAATTCAGATTAAAGAGGAAGTCACCATCCCAGAAAGGACCCGACAATTCTCCCTGGAAGTGAAAGTTAAAAGAGGACAAAAATTGAAAAACCCTGATGCTTATATTCATCTAAATGCTTCTCTCCAACAGCAAGGGTAAGGGGTAAACCCAACACCATTAGTCAACATAGAACATGACACCATTCCAATAGAGGTGGATAACTGCGACTTAAAGAGTATTACTCTAGCCGCAGGCACCATTATTGGAATGGCGGTTGATGACCGACATTTCTCCATTGATTTAGGAAATTAACTGTTAGGACCAATCCCCAAGGACTGTTTTGACAGTGACAGTGAGGACGATACAACACTAGACAGGATTTTCACCCGGCATGGGGGGAACTTCCTGGTGTACACTTCTTGCCCTTATGGTAAGGAAGATGTGACTTGTGACTTCAGGAGGGATGAGGTGATTTTCCAGGTCCATGAGGGCTGCCTTTCCCACCTGAAGCCTCCAGTCCAAATCAGCACTCTGACCAGGGACTTCTCCACCCAGCTGAAGGAGGCCGCTGAGATAGCCGAACCAGAAGTCTTTCCAGGCTTCAGGCAGATGGTAGAAGAGAGAGTCAACCTAGCTGATGCCTGTGTGACTCTGGAACAGAAGCAAAAGTTGAAACAAGTTTTCTTGGATTTCCAAGATCTCTTTGCGGTAGACTCATATGACTGTGGTCGCACCAACATCCACACAACAACAATTCCCACGGACCCTGTAATGACTCCAGTGTTTGTGAAGCAATATCATTTGCCTCTCGCATCCATGGAGTCCCTTACTTAAAAAATTAAGAACCTTTAGTCCCGGGGAATAATATGTCCAGTACACAGCACCTTCAATAATCCGGTGCTGGGAATATTGAAGCCAAACAGCCAGTGGAGACTCTGTGCCGACCTTAGGGAGCTCAACAAATGGCTCCATACTTCCCGATGGCCTCTGCCCTACATTGACCAAGGGATGGCCCAGATTCAGGGGTCACAGGTATTCACAGCAATAGACCTGACCAATGGATACTGGACCGTGCCTGTCAGTAGGGAGGCCCAATACAAACTGGCTTTTATCTTTGGGGGCCAGCAGTACACATGGACCCGGACTCCCTTCGGTTACCTCAACTCCGGCAATGAATTCAACATTTTCCTACATAAGGCCATGCCCGACCTGGGTGCGAGGGTAACCTGGCTTATGTAGATGATGTCCTCATCAAAAGTTCATCTGTGGAGGAACACAGCGGAGATCCGTTATGTTCTGACACAGTTGAGGGCCGCCGGAGCAAAACTTTCCTTTCAGAAAGCACAGTGGTGTAGAACCCGTGTTAATTTTTTGGGGCATGAGATTACTCCTCAGGGTCTCTGTCCCCAAGAAAAGAAAGTGGAAGCACTCCAGAAACTGAAGGATCCCACAACTCTGCGGGAACTAAGGAGCCTTCTGGGACTGACTAATTACAGCAGAAAGTTCATTGAGGGCTACGCAGAGATCACTAGATCTCTGATTCATCTCCTGAAGGGGGGGGTCAAGTGGGAATGGTGTCCAGAACAATCCGAGGCAGTAAGACAACTCAAGAGAAGCCTCTCACAAGCGCCTTGCCTAACTTACCCTGTCAGAAACAAGGAGTTCTTCCTGGAGACAGGGTTCTCTAATACGTGCTTGATGGCAGTATTATACCAAAAGCATGACAAGGTCAATAAAGTAATCTCCTATGCGAGCAAAACTTTATCCTCTGTGGAGGAAAAATTCAACGATTGTGAGAAGGCACTCCTGGCAATGATGTGGGCATTGAAGAATTACCGCCCCTTTATCCAGGGGGAACACATCATAGTGGAGACTCCACACCAGCCTCTGCAATATCTCCAAAGTGACAGAATCCGGGCCGGAAATGTGAGTAATTCCCATATTACTTCCTGGATTCTGTCAATGCAAGGCTTTCCTGTGGAGGTCAGATATGGCCAAAACAAGAAGAGTCCCCTTGCGCAAGGTCTGGCTGACTTGCATGATTGTGCCAGAGAAAACTGTCTCAAGGACGAAAGTCTAAAAATCAAGGACAACATGGAGGCATACCTTAATTCCCCTGACCAAGTCTTTGAAGAAGACAAGTGTGAGGGAATGCACACTGTCTATGTGGATGGATGCTCTTACCATGTTGACAACAATGGGGAGAAAGAACTGGTGGCCGGCGTAGGGAATGCATGGGTGAATGAGTCCCCAGAACCCTCCGCTGGATACAAAATTGGTCCCCAAAGTAGTCAGGTGGCAGAATTGATGGCTGTGCATCAGGCCATCCTCACTGCTGTCCAACATCAACTCCACAAACTGGTCATAATCACAGATTCGGATTATGTACGGAACGGGTTCGTGGAGCACCTGGTTAATTGGAAAACCAGAGGCATGTTATGTGCTAATAACAAACCCTTGAAACATGGGAAGTTAATCCAAAACATTGATGATCTGGTCACCTCGAATAGGATGACCATCTACTGGAAAAAGATCAAGGGTCATTCCAAAGTAGAGTGACCAGACAAAACTGGAAATGACTTAGCTGATCAGCTGGCCAAAACCGGGGCCATCCAAGGGGATCTAATAGAGATTGAGTCCCTGTTGGGGGAAATCCAGGTCACTGCTATCACTAGGACCCAGACAAATGCTTACAATGATCTTTCAACTGCACAATGGAGTAAGGAGACCCCTGATGCTGATTTAATTACGGGTCAAAAGGGGGATCCAATAATTGGTAAGTTTTACCAACACATTGAGGACCCTGAAAACTTTCCGCTGACGGATACCGATTACATTGGGAAAGAGGCCCTAAGGGTGTTGATGAAATGTCCAACAAGGTTCCGAATCCAAGACGGTTTGTTGGTAAGGAAATCCCAAGCTGGCCATGATCAGTGGGTGGTCCCTACCTCATTCCGAAGCCTGATGTTAAGTCACGCCCATGATGCGGCCACCGCCGATCATAGGGGGTTTCACACAACACTGGAAATCTTAAGAGAGGTTGCATACTGGCCACACATGGGGCAGGACCTCGACCAATACTTGAAGGGGTGTCTTGTGTGTGCACAATTTCAGCCATCATCCCTCACACACCGTGCGCCTCTCCAAAAGAGGGGGATGACACTGCCATGGTCAGATTTGCAAATCGACTTTGTAGGCCCTGTAATTCGCTTATCTAGAAGAAACAAGTACATGTTTACCATCACATGCTTGTTTACCAAGTGGGTGGAATGTCTCCCGGCCCCAAACTGCAAGGCAGAAACAGCAGCTGCCCTGATGATTAACCACATCTTTTCCCGTTTTGGTCTACCTCAAAGGATTGAGTCAGGCAGAGGTAGCCATTTCACCAGCGAGGTAATGACAAAGATGTGAGAGATGCTGGGGGTCAAAAGGAAGTTACATATTGCTTACCGGCCAGCTTCTTCTGGAGCAGTGGAGAGATACAGCCGAACCATTGTGAGCATCTTAAAATGTTTGTGGCAGATTCTGGGCCAAGTTGGGATATCCGATTACCTCTGGTCCTAATGGCCATCAGATCTACCCCTTCATCTGCAACTAAAATGTTACCCTTTGAGTTGATGACTGGACGCAAGATGTTGCTTCCCCAGCATTTGCTCTACAGAACCCAAGAGCAAATGTTGATAAATGCCTCCACAACTCATGAGTATGTGGAGAATTTAAGGAAACACCTCCAACAAGCTTTTGCTAGGAATCTAGAAAGATCAGCTGATAGCATGAAGACACACTACGACCTGAAAACCACCAGGAAAGTATACGAGGTGGGGGACCAGGTCTATCTATACAATTTCCAAAGAAACCAGGCCAAACAGCGAAAAATGTTGCCTACGTGGAAGGGACCGTTTGAAATGATAGACAATATCTCCCCTGTAGCATATAAGATCTGCATCCCCAAAGGTAGTCTGGCGGAAGGGGAAGACAAGTGGGTCCATATTAATCAGCTAAAGTGTTGCCATCCCAGGCACACTCTGCAACAACTGGAGGAGTCCTCTGCAATACCAGAGAGGACCGCTCCAGATTAATTCAGTTCCCATCCTAAAATATCCCACATATAGTCTCTAAAATATTATTATGGAAAAAAAAGTTTCATATTATATCTGGTTTTTTAAAATAAGAATGCTATGTCTCTTGAGTTATAAAATGTACATGCCGCCCCACTAGATCAATAGTGGCGGAAAAATGTCTATGAATAGGTATTGCCGCTTTTGCTTTATTATCCTAGGAGAGATGAAACCATGGAGACTGACCAAGGAGGACAACCGGGGACCGGGAGCAGAGATCCGAGGGGCCCGGAGTACCGCCCAATATTCCTATCAGGACAGGCGAGGAGAACCGATCTATCCAACCGGATGGAGGAAAAGATGCTGAACTGTGCCATCTATGGAATTGGAAGAAGATGAGGCGAACATCCCATATCTTGCGAGTTCCATCAGTGAAAGATCAGAATGGCCATCGCAAGAGGGGGGGGCTTGTGGGATGTTTTTACCCATGCATCCAAGCCCTACCATAAAACTGGGCATTACTGGCATTGAAGACATCAGGATGGCCAGAACTCCCCAGAGAGTGCACAGGGAAAACATGAAGAATAGGCTGCCACCCATTTTTGCCTATGTTGTGAGCACAGGAGGGCACTGCCTAAAACCACCATTGGGCTACACACACAGTCGCCTGAAACCATTGGGAATGGCAATGCTGATTGCCAAAAGCAACCCAGAACTGTGGGGAATTCATTTCTTAATGTCAAAAATGGATGCAATACTGGTGCTCACCACTATCAGAAAGCCGGCGTTTTAAAACCACCAGACTTTTGTGTAAAACTGAACAAATGAACCCAAACCAGGCCAAGGAACGACTTGCTAAGAGGTGGATACAATGTAAAACTATATTATGAAATGACTTGAAGGAAGTCATTATTTAATGTATATATAAAAAATAGCTGGGGATGTCAATAGCTTAAGTGAATTTGGGTTAAAGCCACTAAAATCGAAATGTTTAGAATAAATGAGTGACCTACTTGTGAGTGTCACATAGGTTGCAATTGTTTAAATGTCATAGTTTTGAACTTAGAATCAGCATTCTGGCTGCATGTGCAAAAATTGTAAGTTGGATTTGAATGTAGAAAACTGGGAACTAAAGTGACATTTAGCTGAATTCTGCCTGACAACTACCCCTGACAGGAGTTGAACTGGATCAACAACTCTTCCCAGGCCTGGCTGCATTCTGCTGCCCCTGCCAAAAGGAGATGACACCTCTCTGATTGAATTAGGGGAGTAGCACCTGGGGACTACAGGAAACTAAACAAAGCCCTGTCCTGGACTCAGGCAAATGTTATATTGGGGGGGTCGTAAAATGGCTTCCTCTTGGGAGAAACTGGGAGGGGCAGTTTCTGTGAGAGCCAGCTGAGCTTGGGGGAAGTGGATAAACCACTTATTCCACTATGTGATGTGGGAAACCACACCCCTTTGGGGCCAGAGCATGATTTTAAAAAGATGGATAATTCACAGTGCGGACTAGTCAAAATTATATAAATAACATAATCATTCTTGTGATTTTTCTGTGCACATTTTAAGAGGTGTTAGGACCCTGTGGTATGTTCTTGGGGATAGTAGCGAAAAAAAAGGTTGTTACTCCAAATGTATGCATGTTAAAAATCTGACACTTTATCATCTGTAACCCATATCCCTGGTGCACATTTGTGTAAAATCTGGAAAGATTTAGAGGTCGTTATCTCGATGAAAAGGGGAGAATTCTGTCATAAGTGGATACGACATCGTAGAAAGACAGGGATAGGATGGTTTGGTGCTACAGAAAATATGTTAACTGGACCTATAATATGAGAAAAATGGTACATAGATAAATATGTATTTGGGTCAGAACTAGATCTTTGTGCAATTTGACAAGGGGAGGTTCCTCTGACCATAAAACCTACAGCATCACTCTGACACTCCAATTCTTTCCCCCAATCAAGGGAGAGAGGAAAGCTTGGCCAATGATAAGTGAGATGGGCAGGCTTAGCTAGGCCCAGGCACACACCCATTTTCAAAACACATAAAAGGAACATTGAAACCCAGGTAGACACATTCACTTTCCACTTTCTTGCGGATCCAAATCCATCAATCTCCAGATACCAGAAATTAACTCCAGAATTTGTAGCAGAGAGGCCTGAATCCACAAGCTGAATCTGCTTCAGCAGGCCTCAGAACCAACCAAACTATTCAACAGCCGGGCGAGCTGTTTGAATTCTTTGCCAAGAACTTTTGCAAGAACCTGTAGCAGTATCCAGAAGGCAGTGCTGTATCCGGAACCAGAGAGAACCACAAACCAGACCGTTGTGAGCAGAACCGGTGCTTGACAGACCCAGAGAGCAGAGCTGACCCAGATAGCCGGGACTTCAGAACCACCCGCCGGAAATCCCGTCCAACCTGACCAGACCTTGACGGCTTATGTCAAAAATATAGTGTGAGTACTCACTGTGCAAAACCAATCTCTTAGTTTAAAATAATCTAATCCAAACTTTTTTAGCCTATTAGAACTGACTCCTAAAATCGTGTCATTCTGTCATTTTTAAAACTGAAAACTGTCATCTGTCATTCTGAGCTTCAAAATTTCAAATCCGAAAAACAACCTTTACTAAATCGGCCGTATCTCCGGAACCGACTTCCTACTCCTTATAGTGCCTCCGTAATTACGCTCAACGCGCGTGACTAATTTGCCGCGATTTGACATTTGCAATCATTCCAGCCACGTGTGAAAATATTTGCCTTTGCTTCCATCCTTGAAATGCGTTTTTAACCTGCTAATTAGTCATAGAGCATTGCTAAAGTGAGCCTGAACTAATACCAACTAGCTATCACTCACCCTGAACCTCTACAGGGAAGTAAACTCAATTTTAGCATCATTCACTTCATTGCCACCACATTCAAAGCATTTTGGGCCTGTGTTTTAAAATCATACCTGTTTTTCTCTAAGCTTGCTAGGGGGGGACTGAATTTCATTTTGTATTTGATTGCATTCCTGAGAACTGGGTGCTCTTCTTTCCATCTCCTTATATTGCATAAAGGGGGGGAGTGAATTCTCAAGGAAAAGTGATTACATTGTCTTTGTTGAAGCCATATCCAGTTATTTTCTGTACTGCATTTCATTCATCATTCATCATTACATTGTCCTTGAAGCCATAAAGGCATTCTCTACCGTCTTATTTTTCTTTTCCTATTCATAAGTAACCAAGAACTGTGCTACTGTAGGATTACCTATTGCTGATTACTGCTCATATTCCAGTGGCTATCCATTATCAATTTATTTATAGAAGTGTGATATATATATATATATATATATATATATATATATATATATTTTAATTTTTCAAATAAACCTTTTAAATTTGCAAAATAAATCTACTTCTTGGCTCAGTGGGGTCAGGATTCTAAGAGAGGGGTGTTATACAAGGGTTCATCATCCAGATTATAACTTGCCATAAAAAATATATAAATAAGGGCTTCCCTTGGGCATCCCAGACAAGGCACTGACTTAGTGGGATTGCTTGATTGGAGTCACTTACATAAGTTCATACTCCACTTGTAGCTCTCCTAGGTGCTGAAAATTGGCCCTGTTGAACTCGTTGCCAGTTGAGGCTGCTGCTTTGTTGGGCTTGATGTCAGAGTGGTGCTTCCAGACCTGCTTACCCTCGAGCTTGACAGCACAGTCTGCCACCTTTTCCACAATATGAGGTCCGTTGAACCTTGGCGCATTGCAGCACCGTATGAAGTTCCTCAGTAGCACAATGTCCCCCACATTCACTAAGTTTTTAAGTCTATTGTTGCCTTTGCTGTCTTAACTGTCTTCTGGGGCACCCTGGTTTCGCTGTATCTGGCGAGAGATGAAAGAGGCACTAGCAATCAAGGAAGTAATGTACTTGTGCATTTCTTGTCCTAACACATCTGTACTATTCTAACAGTCTTTTAGTGCTCTAGTGGGAGGAGCCAGGGGTAGTTGCATACACCGTCCAGTCACCACCTCCTGGGGCATTAAATGGTGGTTGGAACTTAGGCTTATTGCTCAATGCAAACATGGCAAGAGGCAAACAGTGGAACCAACTCTTTTTTATGCTCTGCTGCTTTTTAGCTATGGTCTCCTTCAGGAAGCCGTTCAGGCATTTACACAGTCCATTGGCTTGCAGATGGTATCAACAGGTGAATTTTTGTTGAATGCCCAGCAACGTGGTGATTTGCTGGAACATCTCATTTGCGAAGTGAGGGCCATTGTCAGACCGCAGGACCTCACACACGCCCCATCTTGAGAATACCTCACTGATCATAAATCTAGCCGCTCTGAGGGTGTCAGGATGTGAACTGGGGCGTGCCTCAATCCACCTGGAGAATGGGCACACAACCACTATCATACAGTGGTATCCTTGGCAAACTTGGATCATGTCTACATAATCCATGTGTAAATGCTGGAATGGGCCTACTGGCCTTGGTATGGCACCTCTCACAACTCTCAAAGTATGTCCTGCTGTAAACTGCTTGCATGTCAAACAATTACTCACAAATTCAGCCCCCTGTTCTTCCAAGTTAGGACAGAACCATGTTTTTCCAATGTGGGTAGAAATTACCTCTTTTCCCGTATGTGTTAGATAGTGTATTTGCGTCAATACAGTGTTCAATAATGCTAGTGGCATGACCACTTTTTCTGTGTTATTCTGCCACCATAGGGCATCTGATGGAGACACAGTACAACCCCTTTTTGTCCATAGTTCCTTCTCTTCCTTGAGTGCAGCTTCCCGCAATTCCATAATGTGTTTCTGGTAACACATTGCACCCCTCCTTTAGTACAATGTTCCTGGTGCATTCCCGAGCATGTGGAGCTGCCTCTATTTCCGATAGTTCCCCAAAATATGCTGCACACTTTGCCTCAAATTCTGCTGCTTCGTTTCCTCTTGAAATGGGATCTTCCCCTTCAGTGTGTGCTTTGCACTTCACTATTGCTATCCGTGCTGGATAAGTAATTACTTCAATCAATCTGCCCAATAGAAGTGCATGCTGTACTAGAGTCCCGTCCCCCCTCCTGAATCTCTCCTGAGCCATCGTGAAAGTCCTGAGTGTACTGTGGATGTCACATAGGCAGAGTCAGAGTGTAATGCCACCTCCTTCTGTCTGCTATGTTCCAGTGCTAGTATTAGGGCCACTAGTTCTGCTGCTTGTGCTAAGTAATGGGATGGTAATCATGCACTTGTCACTACCTCACTCGTTCCATCTTCTTTCAAGCTTACTACTGCAGTTCCTGTATGTCTGACCCCATCTGTATGGTCAATAGTTGATGACCCATCAATGTACAGCACATCTCCCCACTCAAGTCCATCCTTGTCTACCTTGTGAGTGTCACTGAACATCTCTATGTTTGCTGTGCAGTCGTGTGCTTAGTCTTCTACCTGTAGGATGTCTGATAGGAAAATCGCTGGGTTGACAAATCTGTACATGACTATCCTCAGAGATGCCTTTGATAGTATCACTTGGTACCCTGATGCTCTTTGTGTCTTCAAGGGGCGCTTTGGCTTCTGCAGTATCGCAAAAAGGGCATGCTCCACGTAAAGAGTGGCAGTACATCCCATGGTAATTGCTGCTGATTTCTCTACTGCAAATGCAGCAGCTACCAAATCTTGTTTGCATTAATAATGTCCTCTCATTACTGGGTCAATTTTCCCACTGTAGTATGCTATGGGTTTGTGTCCCAAGCTTGTCTTCTGTGTCAGTACTGATTTCATCACTACACCATCAGTGTGTGAGAATAGGAACAATGCCTTTTTGTAGTCTGGGATCCCTAATACTGGTGCTGTGCATATCTCTTCCTTCAACAGGTCGAATGCCTCAGTCATCTCTGCAGTCCAGTTCAGTGTCATTTTTCCCTTCTGTGCTTCCTTCAGAGTGCTCAATAGAGGCCTTGTGTATGTGCTCTAGTCAAACACACATGCTCTGCATTAATTGCATAACCCTAGGAACTGCTGCCTTTCCCTCACTGTTGTGGGTTTGGCTGTCTTGCGTATTGTCTCTGCCCTCACTGGGGTAATCTGTCTGCCATTTTGGGAGATTGTCTGTCCAATGTACAGCACTTCCTTCTGACAGTACTGTAGTTTGCCCATGTCCACCTTGTAGCCCTTGTCACCTAACATTGTTCCCATGTGCACTGGAGTGCTTCCTACACTGATCCTCAGTCTGGCTGCAATCAGAATGTCATCTATGTACTGTAAAACTGTGCTGTCCATCTGTATTTTGCATATGTCCATCTGTACCACCCTGTTAAAAATAGATGGTGACTTGCAGTACCCTTGTGGGAGCCTAGTATGTTTCCACTTCCGGTTTCTATACAGAAAGAAAGTCAAGTCTTGTGAGTCTGGGTGCAATGGTACTGAGAAGAATGCATCCATTACCTGAGGAGCATGGTGAGTGGCAAGGCCCTCGTAGGAGCACCCTATTTTTAAAAAATGTGTAGGCCCCGAAGCCTCTGGCGTCCCCCCAGCAGCCTGCTTCCACCCGGCGCCCTCTTCCTAGTTCGCCTTCCCTCCCGCCTCCCGACCCGCCCAACCCGCTCCCATTGGTCCATAGGACCCATCTGCATCGAAGGCAGAGACGTGCCTGAACTGAACGGCTCCAATACCTGAGGAGCATGGTGAGTGGCAAGGCCCTCCTAGGAGCGCCCTATTGTTTTTAAATGTGTAGGCCCCAAGGCCTCTGGCGTCCCCTCAGCAGCCTGCTCCCACCCCGCACCTTCTTGCTAGTTCGCCTCCCGACCCACCCAGCACCGCTCCCATTGGTCCTCCAAGCCTTCATCACTGGTCCTCCCAGGGCAGCCCTTCTGCCCATGAAGCTCTGCGGCTAAGGGCCCTAAGGCCAAGGGTGGCTCCTACATTGGCGGCTTCAAGATGTGTCTGCAGGTGTCCGCAGGAGAAGCCAGTGAAGTCAACAGACACAAACAAAAACTGTGAGTGTGGCATGGGTTGGGAGTAGAGCAATTACCCTACTCCAGAAAACCCTTGCCACTCTATCTTACCTGCCAATTACATAGACTGCCATAATATTAGCATGTCCACACTTAGATAGAGTTGTGAATTTTAGCATGTCCACACTTAGATAGAGTTGTGAATATTAGTATGTCCACACTTAGATAGAGTTGTGAATATTAGCCTGTGTCGCATATAGATAGGACTTTGAATATTAGCATGTCCACACTTTGATAGAGTTGTGAATATTAGCATCTCCACAGTACACACTTGGATAGAATTGTGAATATTAGCACGTCCACACTTAGATAGAATTGTGAATATTAGCCTGCGTCGCATCTAGATAGGACTTTGAATGTTAGCATGCCCCCCCTCAGGTGAAACCTGAATGTTAGCATGCCCACACTTAGAATTGTGAATGTTAGCCTGCGTCAAATCTAGATAGGACTTTGAATGTTAGCATGCCCGCACCTAGGCGAAACCTGAAGACTAGCATATGCCACACTTAGAATTGTGAACACTAGCCTGCGCCACATCTAGATAAGATTGTGAATGTTAGCTTTCCCACAACTAGATAGAATTCTAAACATCGGCCTGCGCCGCATCTGGATTGAATTGTGAAGGTCAGAAAGTGCCACATTTGGACAAAGCTGTGAATTTTAGCAAGCTAAAGGTCAGGTAACCCACTAACCAATATAAGCTCAAACTCTGCATACTTATCTCACCCAAAAAACTCACACAAACATCTCTCGCACAACAAGCCGCACGCACTTCACAACACTGCAACAACACATAAACCGGAGCAACAGCACACGCGGACTGACACCGATTCAATACCCGCACCAAAGCTCAGCACCCGGTGTATACCGAGTTGAAGCTGCCAACAGAACACCACTCCTCTCACTATCCTACTCTCTCTTCACCTTACTAACCCATCCCACCTTATTGTTTACAGATCTGCCAGAGCGCCTGGCGACCAACTCCATTGGTGATGGTGCGTGGTACAAATACCTTTAACATTTAACATTATTCAAGTCAATGACCATGAAGCAGGCAGCTTCTGCAGGAATGCTGCATTAATTGTCACTGGATTTGCAACTAAATGATACTTTGCTGCTACAATGTGGTGAAGGGGCCTCAAATCCTTTATGAAATGCCATGACCCCGCCCCTTTGCCTTTTTTCACTATTTTGCATGGGGACTCTAATGCCTCTCTCTATTAGTGTTGTAATCGTCTCATAAATGCCCTTACATGCCTCTTTGGTGAATGGATACTCTTGCACTCTTTGTAACATTTCTCCTGGTTTTAGTTTAATCTTTATCCCCCCTATGCTTTCAAGAGCCCACATCATAGGGACTTGTTGTCCATAGGCTACTGGGCACCTTGGAAAGGTCCTCGTTGCAGAATGGTGGTGGTGCTTTCAGCACTATTACCATTATCTGTGGTACCTCCCTGTAGTGTATCCACAACCAGTAGGTCACACTCATCTCAAACACCATCTCTGTCTCAAACCTATCTTCTCTGAAGAGCTTGTCGTCTGCCACAGTGGTCAACCTGCACCCTTCTGCCACTGCTATCACTGCGCTCCATTCTTGTCTTGTGTCATCCATCCCATGTATCGCAATCCAATCCTCTCTTAACACAATTGCCTCAATTTCTATCAGCACTTTGGTTTCCTCTTCTTCGTCCAATGGTGTCTCAGGCCTGAATAGGTACTCGTTTGGGACCTGCCATACCTTCCTTGCAATTCCTGGGAGCCATGCAATAGCTATGTCAGTCCGGTACTGGAACATTTACGCATCCACGGGCACACCCTCTGTACCATGCATCCACAATAAGCTTGGAGAATCTCTCTTATGCCAAGCATGTGCATTCCTGGTGTAGAGCACACTATCCCCTTGTCTGTGAATTAAATAGTCATGTTGAATCTAGTCATGATCTCTCATCCCAGTATGTTAACAGGTGTCTGTCGAGAGTAAAGTAAAGGTAGAGATAGATCATGGTGTCCTATAGAAAGTGAGATATCGTCTGTGAAAGGAACCACTTTCCGACCCCCAGAGAATCCTTGAGTGATCGCCTGACAATTTAAATGCTACTTCCTGGATGCAGGACGTTGTTGGCCCTGTGTCTACAAGAAAGGAACACGTTTTGTCCCCTATTGCCACCGTATGCGAGGTTCTTCAGCAGGGTTGGGTGTGATCAACAGGATGGGACACATCAAGTTTGCCTGTGAACTGTCCTATTGAGGGTATAGGGACATCCCATTCACAGTAAAGGGCTTGTTCCCTACCATGGTAACTCCTGTTGCCATGGAGTCCATGTGTGCTGCTGTGTCATTGCTCTGTATCTGTGCTAATTGCTACATGTTCCGAAAAATATGTGATGCTTTCAAATACTGTGGTACTGGTGCTTGCATCTGTGGTACTGGTGCTTGTGGCATCTGCTGGTGTGTGTCTTGTATCTGTCCTTGCGGCTGCTGGTCATCTGTATAGTAGTTGTCCTGATCCCCTTGGTATGGCTGCTGGCCTTGTGCTCCCCAGTTCTGCTGCATCCCCCTGCTCCTACATGCTCTCGAAAAGTGCCCGAATTGCCCACACATCCAGCATTGTTGTAGCCCCCTTCCTTGCCCTTGGAAAGTCCCTGAAAATTCCCCTGGGCCCTGCTGCATCTGCTGGCCATAACCCTGAAACCCTTCTGGAAACCCCCCTTAGTTGTGATGCATCTGTCTTCTGTACCCACATCCTCTCGATGGCCCACCTCTTCCATGAAATCCTTGCTTTGTGTTCCCCTGCCCCATTAACCCTCCTCCCATGGGCACAGCGAACTGCTGCGGCTGCAGCTGTTGCTTCCCCTGTGTGGTGGGGCTGGTTAGTACCGGCCCTCCATTGCATACTTCAATATTTTTTTCTGTAATGGTTCCGCCTCATCTATCTTCCTGTCTTCCACCTTTTTCTTAAGCTTCTCCTGACATAACCGACAATGGTGAACTATCGTGATCTGTATTTCTGGCCACCCTTTTGCTTCCATCCCTACCAACTTCCTTAAGTGTTTCTGGACAGACTCTGGTAGCCCCTGCACTAATATGTGATAGAATATTGCTACTGTTTTGTCCCACAGTTCTCAAGTTTCAAGGCACCAAAGCTCTTGGATCTCCGGAATATACTGCACAGGGTCTTCATCTTCCCTCATTTTCCGGGACGTAATCGCCCAAATGTCTGATGTTTCTGGGTATTGTGTCCTTAATGGTCGCCATACACAGTCGTGCATTTTGCATATGGTGAACCATCGAGTGCCATGTTTTGTGACCTCACCCCGGGAAACCCACCCTCTTCCACACATCATCAGCAGTGTCCCCTAGGATCGACAATAGGAGTCCCTTTACATCTCCCACAGCTAACCTATTTCCCGCTGTCATTTTCTCCATTTCATAGATCGACTTCCCAGCCCCTGTGCTTAATGAGAGCAGTCTACACTTCACGTTTTCCTTGTCTGTGTTTACATGGTATGTACTGAGTTCACATCCCACCCCTCTCCAATAAGGGCATCTGTGTAAACCCCTCCTCCCCATTTGTGCTTCTAGTCAGTCTAGCCTGTCTGTTCTCGCTGTCGTTGCCTGCGCACACATCTATTGGTTCTAGTATGGCAACCCAGATACTGTCGTCATGTTTCCTCGTTAACCGTCCCATTGAGCAAGCTATGGCTGTTTCCCCCGTCCTTCATCCTGGGAGGTCTCTAAGCCTCCCTACATAGGGTGCTACATCATCGATGTTACTTAAGTCGTCCAATAACCATGGTGTTCGCTCGTCCCTGCTGTGCCCCACTGCTCCCTCTGTGTGTGATCCATATTCCCACGTCACTCGCTAGTCTTCAACTGTCCCCATGGACTGGGCCGACAGTGCTCTCCCTTCTCGTCCCCACTGTTCCTGTCTTCATGGTCGGACACTGAGCCCATATTACTGCAAAAATCATCTGTGAAACTCAGTCTCCTAGAGGACAAGTCTGTGTCAGGTTTCATAATGAGGTCAATATCCCTTAAGTTGTACCTGATACCCCTGGCCCAGGCCCCCATGCCTGCACTCTCTTGTTCCATGGTACTCTTGTCCCATGATGTGGTGCTATCTGGCTCTGCTAGTCTGCCCTCCTCGAGGCTGTTGTTTCTCCTGCCCAATGTTCATTGTGTCTTGACCTCTCTTATTTCTCGCTTGTCTGCTTCTGTGCGTGTGCATTCCCTTGCCAATCTGTCCACCTGCAACTTCCTTTTCTCTCTCTCAATCACCTTGTGTTTTTCCTGTTATGCTACTTCCCTCCGCCTCTCGATCTCTTCCACTTCCCTTGTCTTTCTGTCCCACTGCTCCCGCTCTGCTCTTTTTCTCTCTCTCTGAAATCTCTTTCTATCCTTTCCCTCTGCATCTGTTCCCTCTCCACCTCATCCTTTGTTCTCTATCCTCTCTCTCTAATCTCTTCTCTCTTTCCTTCTCCCTCCTGTACACTTCCTCCATTTTCTCGGCCCAATCTGATGCGTCCTCGCTGCTCCCCTTCAGACCTTCCATTGCCATAGCTGCCCCTTTTGCTTCCCCATCTGTCTTGCCTTCCAGCTTCATTAGTATCTGTCCTCCTATCCACTCATTCTTCGCTATGCTATGGAGCCCCTCATTTGTGCCCCTATGCGCCTGCTGCTTGCCTCTCGTTCTGCAGCTGGCTGTCCTGCATCTCTCGGCTCTTCCTCCTTCGTATATGGTGGTGGCTTATATGTCGGATTTGAATACCCCTCTGCTGCTCTCAATTCCCATAATGCTCTTATTTCCTGCACCAGGTATATCCCTTGCTGGTCATCTGTGTCACAAGGTACTACATTCCGAGGAACATGCGGGAGAGTGGAGGGATGAGCCCATGGCTCCTTCACCTTCTGTTGCCTCAGCATCCACTGACGCCTTGCTGCATCCCCCCCGCCCTCCTGGAACATGCACCACAACTCAAATATGGCCATGCATTTGCTAACTTCTTCCCCTTATAGGCATCCTGTATGTGTGTCAGTAGTGATTGCTGCACGTCTTTGGAGAAAATTCCACACATTGGCCCTGGTTTGGTTAACGTTGCCTCAGTGCTTTTGGACCATTCTATGCTATATTTACATATCTTCTCTCTGTAAGGTGAGAGTGTCTTACACAGGTGCTGTAGGGGTGTGTCACCTCCGCACTTCCCCTGATACATGTTTCTTGCATTTACCTGACCTCAAGTCGAGGGTTTCAATAATCCGCTGTTTAGGAAGGAAGGTACAATGTAATATCTACTCCCAAACCACACAAAAACCCCACAGCTGTCTTCCCGTCTCCAGGCAGAGTTTACCAATATTCATTCGTGACTGAACTGTACCCGCTGTGTCGCCTAGCTTGCAAAACATCTCACTGCAGGAGACTTAACCAGTCAACTCACCTTCCGCAATCTAGGCCAGCTCCCTTGCTAACCCTTACGGGAATACTGTCATCTATGACCCGAGCTAAAACACCCAACCCACAGGAAATCCACGTATTTACATACTCCTGACATCAATGCCCTCAAGTCAATAGTCTAGGTTATTCACCAGAACCGTTTATCTCTAAGACTGAATGTGTCCTAAACATAGGAAAGGGACATCTACCTCCACTCCTGTCCCTACTAACTTTGACAGTGCTATACAATACTTTGACAATATTCAACAATACTAAACAATACTCCACAATACTCAATACCCTCCCTCACATCTACAGTTGCCATTCGACTGGGTCAATAATTACAGTCTGTGGTCTGCTGGCACTAATCATCTGCTGTATCCCCCAGAAAGTGATATTTTCCCCGTCCTTGTCTGCGTGGACTCCTCGCTGACTTCAGGCAGGATGATTTCCAAACCGGCTCCGGACGGCCTTTCCACCGGTAAACGTTTCCCATCTTCTCGAAATATGCAAGAGTCCTGCAGCCTCTCAGGTTCCACAGCGGGGGAGACAACCTTTTGCCAGGCTGATGCAGCCAACCATCCTCTGCTACCAACTTGTTAGGGAGGGACTCCCAGGTATGCCAGAGCGATGCTGGGAGTCCGCAGGGCCTCGGAGGGCCTAACTCCCTCCCCAGAATAAACAGAGGACTCAGTCTGACGGCAAGCACTTACTGCTGTTTATTACAGGCAAAGCCAACAGGGATGGATACAAGAACTCAGAACGATTCCAGCATCTCACACAGTAAATGGCACACAGGCCAGTTTTGTCCCCAAAATGTGTCATTACTTCGTCATTTGGTCCCTTCTCCAAAAACCTAACAGAGGTGAGTATTGAGTACGGAGGACACTATTACCTATACGGGTACATATAGATGTTATTCTACTGGCTCTTACATGTTAAGTGGTTGGCCAGTCCCTTGACCAAAATCTAGCTTACTACATTTTTGCGGAGTAATGTGCTCACCATTGGTTCTTGTCCGTTGCTACCCACCCCTATGATACTAAACTGTGATTGGTTAGAGCTGATATCTCCAGGCCTGGGACCAGAAAGCATTCTCAGCACCTTTTCAAAGTGATGGGATCAATTATGTGTCGATATTGTAGCTTGTGTATACCACCTTGCTAATGAAACCCTGTCCCGTTGTGTGCAACACTTATAGAATTTTTTGTTGCACTCTTGTTGCAGCTTGCATGTAGCTGCCTGGGATCAGGCTCTGCTTTCCCATTGCCGATCACTGTCCATTGTCTGCTTCGGCTGCACCACGTGTCTAGGGACCATTAATTTGAGCTCTGCAGCTCTAAATTATGAAGATTCGGTTCTCTATGGTTGCCATAGTGAACTTCTATAGAAACAAGGTCATCCCCATACTAACCTATGGTGCAGAAGGCGCGTTTCACATGCCTACCAAACTATGGCCCACTCTAGAAGGATCATTTTGGAGAAAAATACTAAACCTTCCAAACGCTGCAAGCACTACAAGGAACAGAAACGAGCTTGGCTTATCATAATTTGCCTCAATTGTGGAATGGAATGCCTTGAGTCTTTATAGGAAAATAACTCCACCATTCAGTGCACCAATTTTCAAGATCCTCTACGATAAAATACAAACCAGCAAAAATGATGTACTGAATGTCTGGGGGTCAAACAGAAAGGCAACCCTCACAGAAATCGTCAGCTCTGAGGAAGAACTAGTAGTAAACCCCTTAAGAGTAAAAAGAAAACTACTTGAGCTGGACTGGATCCGAACATCTGAAGAGGCCTCCAAAAGTACCGTGGCAAAAGATCTACCCTCGACTGAAATAAAACTGAACCACCGCAGAGGGTACCTGAAGAGATTTTCTGATAGATCCTTTCGTGACACCTTCCTTCGAATGAGACTGAATTTGCTCAAAACAAATGAAGTGAATTGAATTCGAGGAATATCAACCTCAGGAGTCTGTCGATTCTGCCCACAGACTGAAGAAACTGAGTCGATCAAAGATCTTTTGCTAACTTGCCCAAAATGGAATACTGAAAGAACAAAATACTTGTCACCTTTAGCAATGATCTTTCCATCTATGAGTAGAGAATCCTTCTGGAAGACCCTCATCTACGGAGAAAAGACAAAAACTGTGATCGCAGTAGTTTCAATGATGAAGCTAATCATTCCATCGCTGGAGCATGAACCTTGACTGATCTAGACAGAAACTTGAAAATGAACCGATCAGAACAGGGTGTTAATCCAATAACTTTCTAATACTACTGTGTTTCAGTATCATCAAAATGGAATGGCCATAACGTAACTCAAATTTAATGTGATGTTTCCTTTTTGCAAAAATTGATTGATTCAATTAAATCAAATAAAAAAAACATTATGAAGATTTATTCCATGTCTCTGCAGCTGGTGCCTTTGTCGATTGGGGATTGGAATGCCTCCATAACTCTTGCCCTTGGCTGTGGTCCTCGTCTCACACTTCTTGCTCCCTGTGCAGCCTGAAACAGCTTTTCACGTCTCCTGCTCTGTGGCCTGAGGCCTTCTATAATTTTCCTACAGCCATTATAATGCAGTTTCTACATTGTCCATGTTATGCTATAGTCCTTTATAGGTTGCTACACTTGGTGTGCTCAGGCTCCATATATACTCCTGTACGTCCACGCACCTATCAGTACTGAAGCATCAACAAGCTCGTCCATGTGTCTATCAGCGCTTAAGCATCAGCAAGCTCACCCAGGAACTCATGTGCCGTGCGATTTTTGCATTACTGCATTTGGCTAATGACAAAATAATAAAGTAATGACAGTATGTATAAGTATCTGTCCTCTAGCTATAGAACTGTACGCTTGTGGTCTTAATTTATTTGAGTGTTTTTGTTGCACAGTGGGGATTGCATGTGTGCTTCATGTCTAACACTGCTATGTCCTGGTGTCTCTAATGACGTCAGCAACATGGCCTCTTGGTGCTTAGTCCAGACTGTCCATAGAGGTGTGTCTGATCATGGTCTCCTCTGACACGCATGGATAGATTTGTACTGCAGCTGGTCTGTATGGCTGGCTGAGAGGGTACCTCTCAGTGTATTTGTTAATCATTGGTGTATTTGGTCCCACTTCAGTGGCTGCAATCCAGTGTCTAGTTCTGTCTTGATCAACCTGCCAACCATCACTTCCTACATCCTATACAAAGCAAGATTCAACCTGCCATCAGTAGTCATTAAACATTTTCTCCAGAAGTCATAGGATGTTATACTATCAGAGTCATGTGAAAAATTCCCTAATATATATATATATATATATATATATATATATATATATATATATATATATATATATATATGTATATATATATATATATATATATAACGCTGAGATCATAATGTACCTGTTTGTTTCTAGGAGGACATATGTGGGCTTACAAAGTCTACATCCTCTCTCATTCTCAGACAGCCCCCTACAAGGTCAGGTAACCTCCAATGTGGGCAGTTGGACAGGGTAAGCTGCATCTGTAGAACAAACCTTATTAGATGGGGATGTTTCCAAATATGTTTGCAGGTGTGGAAACACAATTTGCAATTCCCTATAATCCTTTATAGTACTTAACTTGCCTAAGTGCTCAAAATTAAGGTTCCAGTCCCACACTTAAAGCTTGGCAATACATTCCTTTCTCAAGTGCCAGAAATAATTTTCCACGTCAGGAGTCCATCCAATTTTATCAAACAGCTCCATATTAATTTTATTAAATACAAGTGCAAGGGGGAGGTTGTATAGGGAGAAGTGCATAAGTGGGGTGCCCCACAGGTGGGGGTGAGCAAGGGCAGGGTGGGCCTAGGTGGCAAGTGAATGGGGAGAAATGGGGGAGGGAAGGAAAAGTGCAGTGGACAGGTGGACGAGTTGCGGTAGTACGGGAAGGGGAGCCCAAAGGCAAGTGCTAGCAGAGGATGCTGGTGGGGACTGGTGGGGGGAGGTAGCCTGGCTCTTATATGACTCCGAAGGGAAACAGGCCCCAGTGCAGCAGCAGATGGAGAGTTTAGCAAGTCAGGGGCCATGGGAAAAGACATGGAAGTGGAGAAAAGGAAGGTCTTGAGAAGTTTCTGGAACTTAAGAAGATCTTGTTCAAGTCTGAGCAGGGAGGAGGCTGTTCCAGAGGGAGGCGCCAGCCGAGGAGAGGGTTCTACCTCCCACTCTCTGCTTGTAGAAGCATTTGACCTGCAGAGAGTTGTTGACAGAAGACTGCAGGACTCTGACTAGGAGGTATTTAGGGAGATAAAGCTGGATGTAGAGAAGTCCAATGGCCCCAGACAGGCTTGTGGATGATGCAGAGGATTGTGAATTTGATCATTGCAGTCACCAGAAGCCAGTGGAGGGATTTTAGGGCTGGAGAAATGTGGTCCCTGGGCTTGAGGCCAAGGATAAGTCTCACAGTCCTATTCTTGATCAGCTGGAGGGGCCGAGGGAGGAAAGAGGAAGATTAAGGAATAGGCTGTTGCAGTAGTGGAGCCTGGAGAGAACCAGGGCTCTGGAGACATTGAACTTCCGGGAGAAGGAGAGGAAATGTATAATGCCCCTGAGGAGATGAAGATGAAAATGTGACTTCTTGGCAAGGTCCGTGATGTATGGAGAGAAGGAGAGAGAGCAAAGATAATATCAGGGTTTTTTGCCTCAGACATGTGTGAGAGGAGGGGACCCAAGGAGTCTCCCCAGAGAGTGAGGTGAAAAACAAAAGAAGGAAGCATAAAGTAATACATTTACACCAAATCATTAATGGAACCACACCTTTAATATGGTCACATTTCCTCTGTATCTCTATTTGGAGCAAACAGCCACAGCTCCACTCTTACCTTCAAATACCATCAAGATGGGGTACCTGGATGTCTTCCCTGGAGCCATGCAGTTGTATCTCGCAAAATGCTACTGTGTGTTCTTACCAACCAGATTGTGATGTAAATTGAAGTTCCGTTGTTTCATTGCAGTTCCAATGTTGCCTAGTGGTGAGAGTGACAATGTATGGAATCCTCAAAATAGACATTGTAGTACAAGCACAAGTGAATGCAAGTCCAACAGTACATCAGGCGCTTGGCTATGAGTTGGCCACAGTCGCTCATGGTGCAACCTGAATGGGTAAAATAAGGCCTGTGCTACACAGTGCTCTTACGTATGTTCACAGAAGCTGCGCATTTGAGAGATCGGAAGAGGCTAGTGCAATTTCAGTCAGTTGTACATGAGAGAATCCTTCACAGTACTGACAAAAGCCGTCCCATACAATCCATGTAGATATCCTAGAAATATATCCTTCTGGTATATTTACTTGACTGAAGGTTTGCTAGGCACTTATAGAAACAGGTGGTTTGGGAATATTTGCCATTATTCTTTATTTTTTTGTTTTTTTATTTTTATTTGAAATGTTTCTATAGCGAGAACACGACTGGCTAGAGCATCAGAGCACATATACAATAAGTACATAAACTGACAACCACAGAGCAATTCAATAATACAATACAATACAATCAATACAATACACTTACTTCAAATAATCCTATAGCCTGGAATCTGGTTAAAACATTCTAAATTAAATATTAAAATGTATATGACCTATCAAAAATACATAAAATGGAGCAATTCATAAAAATGTAGGACTACAAGTGCAAAGTGTATTTTTGCAGTGCAAAGTCATTTTGTACTGCGAAAATGACTATGAACTGACTTTGCCGGACTTTGCACTGCAAAAATACACTTTGCACAGTTCCATGAATCAGTGTTTGTGTCGGCAGTGCAAAGTCACTTTTCAGGAGTGCAAGAAATTCCATGAATCGGGCCCACAGTGTCAGTTGCCATTGTCTCCATCACTAGGCAATGCTGCAAGGGGACAAGTGCGGCGCGCAGCGTCCTGACAACACTCGCCAAGACGAGGAAGTGCTCCCAAAGCAATCTGCTTCAGCGCTCAGCACACAGCATCAGTAGACAGGGACTTTGTCGCTAGACAGCGCTGCAAGGAGCTAACAGCGGCGTGTGGTATCTTGACATTACACTGCCTGCCGAGGCCAAGTCTGCCCCCTCAAAACTAGCTCTGTCACGCTTGCTTGGACCGCCAACTTCACTGAGTGCTTCCTGGGCAGGATTCCAGGTAGAAGGCAGCACTCACCAGTAGGCACTGGGACAACGCAATCAGAAACAGTGAAGGTAGGCCACACCACTCAAGTCAAGACCGGGGCTGCATTGAGTTCACATCCTTGTCCCCAGTATTAAGTGTTGGCCGCCAACAAATCACAATAGCACAGCAGCAATTTCTGTTCTTTATTTAAGCTTCTTTGTATGCAGCCCCAGTCCAATAACCTCCCTTTCTCTTTCACTTTTGTTATCCTTCAAATCCCTTACATTATCCTTCCATCTGCTCCATTCCACCATTCACATTTGATCTTGGAACATTCAGTGAAATCCACCCACCATCACAGGCTAAGTCCTGGAACGTATGTATGCTAACATGTAACAAGATGTAGTCAGCAAGTATGCTGGGGGCAACCAGTTTGATTTTTGAAGACAAGGAGTGTCATTGCAAGTTTGGTAGTATCCTACCAGTAAATCTGATGGGATACCACCAAACTGTATTACCGTTACTAGCACATGGTCTGGCTTTGTTACCGCTGGATTATGAGTACTGGCAAAGGTTTTCAATCTCAATTTTTGCCAGTAAGGCACTTCACTTACCTCCATAGAGGTAACTCCGGTGTCTGACCAGCAAACTTGTAATGTGATGGTGCAGTAACGTGCCGGTAAATGGAATTACCAGCACATTATTATTGAACCGGCAAAGTCATAACCCCCAATAATGACTGAGAATTTTAAAAGAAAGCAACTGTGCTTAGAAAGCCACCAAGCATGGTATCTGTAGGTGAGTTGGGGCAGTTTAGAGAGGGTCAATTTGGCAAAATGTAGGACTTTATTTGGAGGACATAATGAGTAGCAGGAGAGGCAGAGGAGGAGGCTAGAGCAGTACTTATGTTTGCTGAGTACTATGGTACTGATCAGAGTCTTGGCTGTTTGATGGGTGAGTTGGGCGGAACCTTCTAATATGCAGGAGGTTGATCCTGGTTGTAGTGGTTTTGGTAGTGAGAAATTGATGGACTCTATGATCACTGTTAAAGAAGAACCCAAGTTTGTGAATCTTAAGTAAAGGAGAGATGTAGTCAGGCAGAATGAGATAGAAGATATGAGTGTTGGGGTGGCTTTTGAAGCTGAAGAAAGATATCTTTCATTTTTGGAGGAATTTGACACCAGGCCGCATAGAGCCATCAAGTTTCCGATAGCTGCGAGGCAACTGGTGATCTGTCCTGACATTGCTGGCATGAAGGAGGGAAAGGAGAAAAAGATTTGAGTGTCATCAGAAAAGAGGTGGTAGGATTGGATGAGTTTGTGATAGAGAGGTGCAGTTTGATTGCCCTTCAGTCAGCTACCTTCCATATGCCGGTCTGGATACATGAGGAGCCAAGCTGTGCCAGCATTGTTCTTGTTGTGTGCAGAATGTACTTCACTGCTATCGCAGATTTGTCAAGAGGTTTGTTTTTATAGTAGTAGACATGTGTGGAGGAAGACAATGGCTTGGTGAATTCCGTTGCACTGTTAAAACAGTAAGATCTGTATAGCAAATGAGCGGTCTGTTGGCACCTGTCATTGTACCTAAAATGTTCAGCAATGGCTTTGAAATAAGTATGCCTTAATCTCCACCATTACACAGTTCTAGGGCGATTTTACATCAGTAAGAGAACATCGTTTGTATTGCTGCTTTCACGTTATGTAGTGGAGTTTCCAACCATGGAAGGAGAGACATAGTTTGTTGCTGCTTTACCTCTAAAACAGGAGCGTACAAGTGTTGCAGAACATTGAGATTATCACAGTTTTGTGAATGTCCACTACTAAAAAACAAACAAAAAAAACGGTTAGAATTGTCTTTTTCTTGGATGGTCCATGCAACCACTTACTGATAACACATGCCTCCTGACCCTGCATGTATAGACCTGCTTGGGCTATGATTTCAGTGGATTGCAAAAGCCGTGAAAAAAATTATGCTCTCCAAAGAGTTGAATTTAAGAGTTGAATTTATTTAAAAATCCCAAAATATATGAGTCTTCTTCAATAGCAGACAACCTTCTCAAGTGCCGGGTTCAAAGACAAACACCGGTGTCACCTCTCAGATCCCCACAGTCATCCTCAGTGATCTGAAACTTTCCCAGTGTCTAAGCGAGGCTTAAAGCCACTCCTCCATCAGGCCGTCAGCAATGAGTCCTTGGTATGATGGTAAGAGGGGCCTTAGGGTTTGACCAGGTGAGCCCTGTATTAGCTGGTCGTAGGGTGAGCAAAGTGGCAGTAGCACTGGGCACAGAGAGATTAAGAGTGTTGCAAAAACAGCATCAGACGCTTCCCAAGGGTGTACATAGACATATGCTTTCCTGCAAATGACTTTGGTACAGAGAGGGGTTGCGTTTCTGTTTTACTTGCACTAATATGACCCCAGTACGTCCACATCACCCCACTACTAGTGACCCAAGATTACCACAGAGGTGTAGATAGATTGAGAGAAAGAGCCAGAGAGAACATTAAAGATGGGACAGCACAGGTAGCTGGGCTAGATGCATTAACGCATGCATTTACCATAGAAAAGGACAAGTGGGTGAATATTTTACCTATGTCTGGTATGCGTTTGGGATTGTGCCTTAGTGTGTGGATGGAGAGATGTTTTCTAAGAGTTGCAGGGATCCCCATAAAAAGCCAATTTTTGAAATGCCCTCTTAGAACCAATTATGCTTCCGAGAACAATAGCAATCAGGAAAAGTGTCCCACGCTAAACACCCTGAGTTGATGCCAGTAGATGGACTACACCTACAGATGAAACAATGAGAAAGACTGCCTATTTTCTTTGAGACCTTGGCAGAGAAAATTATGCCACAAAGACAAATACACTCTGCAAACGCACCATATAGATACTGCGACAACCCAACATACAGAGAAGAATGCATGGAACAGAGCAGGCTATTCCCTTCAGAGATGTGAGCTTTGGCAATTGCATCGACGACATTTTGTAGTACCCAAGGTAATCCAACATTATTTTGCACACATGCTGGATGGTATAACACACGTTGCTCAACGGGGAATGGCAGCACAGTTAAAGTAAGAATGGTTTGCTCCCAGCTGTTCACAAGATGCAGAATAATTAGTCCGTTAGTGCTTGATTTGCAACAGGAAAACAGGGAAGTTATCAAACGTGACACATGGGCCACAACTCACTCTGTGGGCTTCGTTTGCAGATATATAGTGTGATTTTATTCAGATGCTGAAAGTGGCACGTCTTCTTAGTGTTGTTTGCTGTTAACATATTCTGGAAATGGATAGAGGTGTTTCCAACCCGTAAGGCAGATATTCAGACCATGATACATACTCTGTTATGTCATTTTATCCCTAGGTTCCGGTGCCAGTTATTATAAACAGTGATAGCGACACATACTTCACAGTAAAATTAATACAGGAGTTATGTAAAGTGCTTAATATACAGCAGAAGCTCCATGGTTTATTTATTTGTCTATTTATTATTATTGATCTGTTTCTCCTTTGTTTCACACTTTCCACTTCTCCCCCCTTCCATGCACTTTTCCCCTGCCCCTCTCACATACACTTGCACGTTCTCAATGTCACTGGGCGTAGTAAGATCATTGATTTGTTCTCCCCTGTTAACCTCACTTGCCTTGTCGCGCTCTGAAACACTTGTGTACGAGCGCGATAGAAATAAAATATCAATATCAATATCAATGGTTCTTAAGAGAAAACAAAATTTGGCAAGGGGGGGGCGGCGAGGTTGAGCGCAAGGACCTGTTAGGCTTAAGTGTAGTGAGAAGCGCTGCAGGTGAGTGCAGGGGGCGGGACTTGCCAAGTCTTCCGCCAGGTAAGTAGGATTAAATACAGGTTTTGCAAACACACTGCGCACAGACACTAGTTAAGACCACGTTGGTATGGTAGTTTTAATTAACACTAGGGTAGCCTGACACGTGTTTCAAGCACTTGCTCTTCCACTGAGGCTGCAGTGAGGTGTGAATCAGTTGCGAACCATAAGTATGGTAAGTGATTGAAGAATAGGTCTCACGGGCTCCACTGTCACTTGCAGTTGCAACAACAATTAATGAAGTGTTTCCGCGTTGAAGCAGCGATTCCGCTGCAAATCCTAACTGGAGCTCCATGTTATGCTATAGTCCTTTATAGGTTGCTACACTTGGTGTGCTCAGGCTCCATATATACTCCTGTACGTCCACGCATCTATCAGTACTCAAGGATCAACAAGCTCGTCCATGTGTCTATCAGCGCTTAAGCATCAGCAAGCTCACCCAGGAACTCATGTGCCGTGCGATTTCTGCATTACTGCATTTGGCTAATGACAAAATAATAAAGCAATGACAGTATGTATAAGTATCTGTCCTCTAGCTATAGAACTGTACGCTTGTGGTCTTAATGTATTTGAGTGTTTGTGTTGCACAGTGGGGATTGCATGTGTGCTTCATGTCTAACGCTGCTATGTCGTGATGTCTCTAATGACGTCAGCAACATGGCCTCTTGGTGCTTAGTCCAGACTGTCCATAGAGGTGTGTCTGATCATGGTCTCCTCTGACACGCATGGATAGATTTGTACTGCAGCTGGTCTGTATGGCTGGCTGAGAGGGTACCTCTCAGTGTATTTGTTAATCATTGGTGTATTTGGGATTCGTCTGAAATAGAATGGGTGGTTGCAATATTTTCTGGCCTTCCGTCTCATCATGAAATTGGTAGTGAAGGTGGTGGTGGTATAATCCCGACTCCCTCTTCACCCTGACTCCCATCCCTTTTCACATCCATTTCATAGAAATGAATTAAAAATCACATCATATGACATTTGAAAATACAGCTCCAGTTCGGATTTGCAGCGGAGACGCTGCTTCAACGTGGAAACACTTCAATAATTGTTGTTGCAACTGCAAGTGACAGTGGAGCCCATGAGACCTATTCTTCAATCACTTACCATACTTATGGTTCGCAACTGAGTCACACCTCACTGCAGCCTCAGTGGAAGAGCAAGTGCTCGAAACACGTGTCAGGCTACCCTAGTGTTAATTAAAACTACCATACCAACGTGGTCTTAACTAGTGTCTGTGCGCAGTGTGTTTGCAAAACCTGTATTTAATCAATGGTTCTTACTAAACACAATCAGGGGGTTGATGGAGAGGCAGAATGGCATTCTGAAAAATAAAAATAAAATTGCTAAAATATGTGCAGAAATCGGTTTGAGGTGGCCAGATGCACTGATGTTCCTTCTAATGATCATGAGATTTACAGCAAACAGGGTGACAGGAGTGTGTCCGGATATGATACTCACCGACAGGAAAATGTGTCTACCTGAAGATCCACCAGTGCCCTTTAGCTGGGGCAATGTACAGTTGATGTATGAATCATCAAATAACGTAAGCAAGACTCTGGGGAAAGTTTTACCAGCCCCGAGATTCGTCCCCAAGTTAGGCTTGTGACAGCTTCTAAACTAGAGAATCTCGTTGCCTCTATGTTGTGGCCCCTTAGGGAATGAAGAACACAATTTTTTAAACACAACCATTGAAACACGTTTACCATGTGCTGTAACAATTAATTATAACACTTTATTGTATCAAAAACAATTACACAATTCATAACTTTAAAACCATAATGCAGAGTGCTTTTCTGCGATAAAACCCCATTTTTTTCTTTTTTCTTTTTACTTTTTGTCTTGCGATGTGCAATTAAATTTATGAGATGAAATTATAACTTCCTATCATTTGAAATAAGGTTCAAAGATCCTTATAATGGACAATTTCACTCATTCACTAGCTAACTAAAACTACCAAAGACCCTGTATAGTGTTAAATACTTCTATCAAGTACAAAAGACAGTCCCTATCCTCCAGGTTACTCTCTTAAAACATCTAATGTGCTTAATAAACAAATCCTCATGTGTACAATTATGTGGTTCGATTTGCCTCGATAATTCATTGAGACTTGTTGGTAACTGTACAACACCCTAAAACACCCAACATGTTTAGTTCTTTAACAATGATTACAGAAATACATAAGGACTTCATCAGTGGAAAAAAAACAATTTCACAATAGCAGGTCTTCACATTTTTAAAACCTGCTCTTCTCTGTAGTGTTCTTCATAAACCTTTGGGGAAACAACATAAAACAACAGCAATTAATAACGCTGTTTACTATTAATTAAAGCCTCAAAAGTGTGAGAGTGTAAAAGTCTCCTACCAATGGCTCTCCGATGTATGAATCAGTACTTAATTAATGGAAATAGTTAGTAAACGTTGTCAAATGTGTCTGTCAGCAGGAGCATCAGGCACTAAAAAAGGGGTGAGAACCATTGTGTTGTTCATTTCAACCTGGCCAGAGGGTCTTTGTTTAACAACACTGTAGAAATATTTGACTAGAGGCCTAGGAGTCCAGTCTCCATGATGTGCTGTTAGCTGCACACACGTTGGTTCATAGTAAGAAGGCCCTCTCTTGGAATTATGCCAGTTACTGGAAATGGGCAAAGCTGCCAATCAGTCCAAAAGCTACTGGTTCTGATGGTTCATACAGCTAGTGGGGGGGTTGTCTCTGTACTAAACTGGAAGCCATGTCAGAAGATATACATAAAGACTTTAATGCCTGAAAAATTAAAACTAAAACATGCAAAATCAAGTGCACAAGTAGATACCACAGCAAAGTTCAAACTGCCTGTGGTGGAGAATGCACTTCATTGTGGGTTGGCATGGAGGGAGCTGCAGTACTCCATGCTGGTAATGTGGAATGGCATATGTGATGAATTGCAGGATTCAGACACTTCTCCCCACCATGGAGACTTTCCTTTTGAGGCTAGGGAGGTGAAACCGCAGCACAATATTTCATTCTGGTGAGGAAAGTTGGTTCTGAATACATCACTCAGAGATGTATTCAGAACCAACCGGTTGACAGAAACCTTGGAGAAACCTCTCTCATTTGCTAGTGTGATGTGTTAACAGAAGAGACATATCTCTCCAATACTGAGACGAGTAAAACATATGGAGTAATGCAGAATAAGTACCTACAAGGAGTCCTAACGAATATGGCCCCAACACAGAAAAGGACTGTCACCAGAAGCTGGGGAAGCCCCAGAACAGCGTCATAAAAGAAGGATGGGTGAGAGACTGTCAGAGAGACCTGGGAGTTTTAAAGCAGTGGTGGCAGTGAGAACAGAAAAACGTGGAGAATGCTGCTTAAAGCACTGATGAACAGAAGCAATGCAGAAGGAGCAGATTGTCGATAGTCTGGCAGGAAGAAGAGGGTCCCAGGAGGCACATTCGAGGAAGACTGGCTAAAGGAAGCCAACATGGTCAAGCACTCGTGCTGCACATCAGCAGCACAGGTTTTTTGTGGAGTGTCCCAGGAAGTGGACACGAGAGGAAAGTGGTGGCCAGAATGGGGAGAGAAAGGAATACCCTTTCTGTGCCAATTCCGCACTCGAAAAGAAACACCAAAGCAAAGATTGTGAAGAAGAAAAAAGCAACACAGCCATGCTGACAGGATACAGAGCACGAAAAGAAGAGAACACCGACCCAGTAAGGCGATCCCATTACATTTCAGGTAACAGGGTAAGCAGGAGACCCGGGGAATGCAGCATTTGTAGACAAATGATATAACCATATTCAGTTACCATTGAGAAACAAATATAATGTTTGGAGTACTCTTACTCGTCGCAGTAAATGGTGAGAAGCAATGAACAGAAACAAGTCATAAAAAGAGTATGAAACTCTTAGGGGCACAATCTATCTTCCCAGTGAAAAACCAAGTCATGAGAAGAGTGGGAAACTCTCAGTGAGGCAGCATACTCATCACAGTGGAGAATCAGATAAGAAAGAGAGAAAGAATCCTTCATGGACAGAGCCTCCACATCCCATTGAAGGACCAAGTCATAAAGAGAGTGAAAAAAACCTGATACTCAGCTTCCTGTCCCAGTGAAGAACTACATGCTAAGAAGAGTGAGCATCTCTTTGGGACTCAGCCTCTTCATCTGAGTGAAGAGCCAAATACTAAGAAAAGGGACAAGCCTTCAAGGGCTCAAACTACTCGTCCCAGTGGGTGGACAAATCAAAAGAAGAGTGAGACTAATCACTGGGCACAGAGCATAGTTCCATTGAGGAAACCTATGTTAATAAGTATATAACAAGTGCTAAAAGGAGAACTGTGTAACAGGTGAAAATACTAATAGAAAGAAAAGGTCTACTGATTGCTATTGAGAAGGATGTTGTAGAAGGGCAGGCAGATACGTCGTCCCTAGCTCTCGCCACCCTCACCTCCATCACACTGGAACAGCAGGAGAAGATCCCTATGTGGGACACCAGGTATTATCCCAATACCACATTGAGTGTATGAGAGATGATATGCACTCAGACAACCGTACTGAATGTTCCCTCGCACTAAAAGGGTGTAAGGATGTTGGCACACACCATTGGACGTTATAGAGCTATAAGTGAAATCTGACGAAAGCAGAGTGACACCATGAAGGAAAGTTACTGAGACATACTGAAATGATATGCAAATACTTAAGAACAAAGATGTAACTGAAGTAACAAGAGAACCGTGTAATCAAATATGAAGAAATCATATATGCATTGAAGATGAAGTAACCTGCTGACTAATAAGTATATATACACAGAAACCAAGGTAAATGAGACCTATAGAAGCTTGCTGCAGAGGAAAACATAACATTGCTGGAGCATTCATGATGGAAAGATGGACACCAGATGCGTATTAAAACCAATCAAGCTACCTCAGAGAAAGACCAGGGTTGCAGAGTTGGGGGACGCTGGAAAAATGGGTTTACCCAAAATGTTTGAAAAAAAATCACTGAATGCGTGATTTGGCCAAAGCCGTTCAAAAAATCTGAATGGCCAAAGAGTTTGACCAGTTCATGCAATCGGTGCTGGGGGCTGCGGGGGTGTCCCCCACACCCTTGCTCACTATATTGTGAGTGGGGGTTTTCCCCGCAACCATCCCCCAAAAAAGGGCTGCAGGGGCTGCAGGGGTGTCCCCCGTGCTCTTGCTCACTATATTGTGAGCGGGGGTTGTGGGGGACACTCCTGCAGTTGTCCCAAAAAAAAACAAAAGGAAAGCACCATGCTGCGCCGGTTCCCGATCACGGAATTGAAAGAGAACAGGCTTTGCAGGACCCAGCGAGTTGGAAGAAAGGTAAGTAGTGGGTGGCGATGTGGGTAGGGGTGTGTTGGGGGTGTGGGTAGGCGTGTGGGTGGAGGTGTGGCTAGGGGTGTGGGCCAAGTCAGAAATGTTCAGGGGAGAAAAGACTGAAGGTTATTTCGATAAAATAATCTTCAGTCTTTTCTCCCTCGAACATTCCTGCCTCAGTCTTTCAACCCCAATCCGCTGCTAGTCCTGTGGCTACTGGTACCAAAGATAAGCTGTGGCATGATACCAGCCTGAGTTTATCACTGTCCAGCTGGATCAACTTAACTTGATCAAACCCATTGTTTTCATTGCAAAACTGTACAAAGTGCTTACTGTAATACAGCAAACATAAAGCGGGAGCCATTGCGAATGCTTAATTAATGTTGACAAAGGTATCTTCTGCTTCCTGAGAACATGGCATGGGCTCAGGGGTCGGATCACGCGTGAGGTTCTGAAGAGGATTAACTATGAATGCATATGCCAGAAGCCAATTTCTACAGCAACTTATCATCCTGAGGCACCCCCTTTTCTGTTTCTTGGTCTGGGGCTTAGGGACTTTCTCTATCATTGCAATCCGATCGTGGGACAAATGTCTTTCCCCAGCAGAAATCGCATTACACAGGTAACGCGCATGGGGCAGACACAACTGTAATTTGTCTTTAGATGCCTTGTGATCCTTTTCACCAAGCGCTTTCAACATAATAAGTGAGTATTGATCACAAGTTTCCAAGGAGGGGGAAACTGGGAGCAGATCATCTACCTACTGCACCTCTGTCGACCCTCCTGGAAACTGATCCAAGTCCAAATATTTCTTTAAATTTCAGAAAACCGAGTACAGCTTTCTATGCATCCAATAGGAAGACTAGTGAATGCTACCTAGTGGATTTATGGGTAAGTGCCAACAGGTTCTGGCTGTCAGGATGTATGGGTATGGAGAAAAAATGCTAAACACAAATCTAAACCAGTAAAATACTTGGCTGAGTAGAGAATGCATGACAAAATGATAGCCAGATTATATATAACTGGAAAAGCCAGTAGCTGCATGCAAATCCTGAATAAACGGATACACCTCTTTACCTGGCTTCTTAGTGGGCACAATAGAGGTACTGCAGGGACTGCGGGTTGGTACAATAATAGCTTGTTGAAGAAACAATTCCATTACAGGGCGAATCTTCTTCAGAATATTGGGAAATAAGATACTGAGGTATGCGTGGCAGGGACTAGGCACGATTTACAGCAATTTTAACTGGCTCAGCATTAACCATATAACTAGTGTCATTTGCATGGGTTCACTATAATTTGATACAGACTCGGTCCAAAAGTTCCTGCTGCAATTAGGGCGTGTCAGCACGGTTTACGGGTTTTGAATGGGAAATTTCCTAAAATACTGCCAGCACCTTGCATATCAAGGCATAAACCCTCAGGGGAACAGTAAATAGAGCAAACTAGCTCACACAATAAATGTAATTCAGAACAAGTTCACAGGAGAACAGGAGTCAGCAAGAGTGCATGTTGGTCAGAAATTGGTCCTATCATGACCATTGGGGGAGTGTACACAGGATTAGGTATTAAGAACCCCACATTCCTACAGCATTAACTACTTCGTCAGAATGCATTGTTCATGAAAACTCAGAAGCTTTTAATGTGGAGCATAATGCGCCAGTGTCAACCAAACAATCTTTTGACCAGCAACAACACAATCAAAATACAGGGCAGTAGGATCAATCGATATAAGTGGTGCACCGAGCTCAGAGATCCCTTGGAAATCCTAACCATCGGTCCGAAGTGGCAGCGGTGGAGGCAGAGAGCTTGTCATTCTGCTTGGCTCAGTTGGCTCTCTGCCTCGACCATCATAAAGAAGCTGATGTGGACACTCAGCCATACAGTCCCACACTCTGCAACAATTGCATCCGTCACTGTATATGTTTGTGTAATAGCTCTCAGCAGTTTGCCTCGGCTCAAGTAACTGGGGAGCTCCTCACCCTCTTCCACGTCCTACTCCTTGCCCACCTGATGCAGGGAGAAACCCACCCCTGCATTGGGGAGGTTGTAAAGTCGGCATCTGTAACTCCAAGTTTACTTCACTAGTTCATTTTTGTCTTTCAACTTTTTCCTGAAACTGTTTTGTCTCCAATACAACTTCTACCAAGCTCTTTCCTGTCCATCCTATTAGTAATGTATTAATTCCTTCAGATACCATAGGTTGCAAACCCATAACAAACTGAGCCACCACAGTTTGAGGGGCTACAAGCACTGTATCTACAATCCCAGAATATTGTTCAAAGCCTTGTTTCAAGCGCTCAAGATATTCTGCAGGATGTTCTCCCTTGGCTTGCTTATATGCATTCATTTTAGACCAATCTGTCTTTCGAGGACACATTTCAGTGATTGTTTGCACCAGTCTATCAGTACATTTTTCAAATCCCTAGTGGCAGGTTATTCAGCTGTCCAATTGGCAAACACTTTGAGCAGGGTAAATGTATCTGTGGGCAGCACTGCTCGCATCAATTGATTCAAATCAACACAAGAGGTCTGAGAGCAATCTATTATGACCTGAAGTTCCTCCTGGAACATAACAGGATCTTCTCTTACCTTTGGAAATCTCTGAACAATATCAAACAAATCAATAGCACTACAGGGGGCATGTACAGTAACTAAAGTATCACCTCCTCCTGAGACTTGTCTGAGCGAGAATGCACCAGTACTGGCATTGGCTGTCAAATTAAGAAACACTTCAAATGTGCCTGAGGAAGGTGAACATTTTTTAAAGATTTTCAGGGGTGAATGGTTCGACCATAGGGTTCGTTGGGGTGGACTGATGATAATTTGGAGGTAGGGTAGAGTCTGGGCTAGCTCGTTGTTTCACTGTGTGTACCATTTAAAATGGCAGGGTTGTAAGTGTCCAAAATATCTTCGGGACTTCCTTTTAACGGAGGCTACCCTTGGATTACAGGATATAATCATTTGTACCAGCCGTTGCCTGCAGGTTATAGTAGTCAGTTTTCAGGGATTTAACTATGTGTATATTCTTGCCATTTATCCAGGCACTTACATGCTTTGGGTGAGTAGTGAGTAAACATAAAGGATGCTGGACTTCCTTTAGGGGGAAAAAGCACTTGTTTAGACTGCCCAGAACCCACTTTCACAGGGATAAGACAAGCTATGACTTATTACGGATCCAGGTCCATTCCTGACTGTGCCGCATTGGGACGCTACTGTGTCCCGTGGCTGGCTGCATGAGTATGGCTCATTAACTGACCACTCTGCCACATTTAATTAGAGCCTCAGGTATTACCACCCGGCCTCCCCCAGTACAGAAATGTCAGTGATATTGCAAGTTTTGCTCAGATTTCAGATGACTGTTCATTCACAGCCTATATCCCCATTACACTGCCCAGAATGCAGAGCAGTTCTCAGCTTTTTCAGAGACTTGGGTAGGTAATGGTTAAAGACAAGACACATAATCAGTAGAAACAAAGCCTGTTACAGCTCCCATACCACGATAGAAAAGAGTGTGAAATATATTGTATGATTGCAACTGAGTTGGACATTCAGGGCCTGATTCATGGTATAGTGAGCAGAGATCCCGCAATGCCAATGTGCTGAGAACAACTCTGCACACTCTACATATTCATGGAATTGTTTGTGCAAAATAACCGTATAAGCAAGTCACGGATGAAACACCCCTGACACTCCCCAACGCAAAGCAAAAACAGACAGAAACAGCTACTTTTGCATGCTTCCTGGGCGTGAATAGATGCACCCTTAAAACATTATGTGGGATCTTTCGTGAGCAGGCCTGCATCTCGGGGACCCTGCGCGGTGTCAACCATAATGGTTACTAGCAACCTGACAACGTGGGTATGATTTATCGTGACTCGGGTAAAACTCAGAAAATCTATATGCGAACCCCCATAAACCCATCCTGCACCCCGCTACACTGCATATGCGCACCGCTTAGTTGACTGGAACCCAGCTGTGCACACACACCAATAAATCTGACACCCAATCTTACCTCTGCGCGGTGACTGCTATGCGCAAGTGTCTGTAACCCTGCCTTCGAGTGGCGGATAGAATGAGGGCTTTTGCGTGACCATTTCTCTGCCGAGAAGTGGCGCGGTCAGATCGATGAATACTTTTCGTTACGCACAATAGTGCGCATGCGATGGTCTGGCTGTGGGCCATCCCTCAAGACACCCACATTTTCCCTTGTTCTTACTCATTTTATGAGTTCCACCCCTTCCCCGCCGTCTGTGCAAGCCACGCCTACGCTCTGCGTGGTGTCTCAGGCAAGACAACTGGCCTCTCGCAGAGACAAGCCAAGCCTTCGTGAAGTCCCTGCAAATTACAAAAAAGTGCCACACAGTCGATTCCATGAATCGACAAATGGGATTTTGCACGCAGTTCGGCGTGCAAAGTCCATATTTACAGAGCAAATAATTCCATGAATCGGATCCTTAGAGTTTCACGCGTCAAAGTACGGGTTTCAACAAGACAAGACAACCAAGGGGAACTCATCAAAATATTTTCTTCACAATCATACAGAACACATTCTTCCCAATCCCTAATCGATACTACACTACTCTGACCAGTGCAGTGGTCTCATGTTCTCTTAAGTCAGTAGGAAACATGGATGCGCTGCTTTTAAAATGCGATTGCCAGATGTTTTTTACTTTCTTATTCAGATAAGCAGGTCTATTGCCAGGGTATTTTCCCTCCTGTATCCTCAGATAATACCAACAGATTTCAGATTTCAAATTTGAGATTTCAGAGTTCAGATTTCCGTGACAAATATTTACCCCAACCAGTTTCAAACAATAATTTACAAGACATAACAATACACTGATACAATTGCCTATGTTCACTGACCCATGATTTTCAGTCAGAGTTGTCTGCCCTCTTCAAGTCTCCGGGCACTCCAGCCGACTCTCCTCTCTGATGAAATCGTCTCTCCTGGGCCTGAACGGATCACTGGGAAATGCACCCAGCGTTACCTGGACGTGGCCGCAGAAGAACAGCAATCTGATGTCTAAGGCACCCAACTTGTCACAGATATGTGATGGTAGAGTGAAGTCTGGCCAAGTTACTCTACCCTGCTGTCTGCAGTGGCCGCGTGCCTCATCATCCTGCTCAGCCCGTCGTAAAAGTGTCTTTGTCCTGTGACTGCACAAATCTGCACCATCTAGATTCGAGGTGCCTTTGAGGTCCCTGGGCCCTGCAATCATCAGCTGCATGGTGTTTGTGGCTGCTAAGCAACACGCAGCAATGCACTAGCCATGCCCCCAGCCTCAGTTTCATCCCACTTCCTGGCTACAACAACCGGCCCTCTGCAAAGCCATGCCGAAGTCCGTCCGGCCAAGTCACTCTACCCTGCTGTCTGCAGCAGCTGCGTGCCTCATCATCCTGCTCAGCCCGGCATAAAAGTGTCCTTGTCCTGTGACTGCACAAATCTGCTCCATCTAGATTCAAGGTGCCTGTGAGGTCCCTGAGCCCTGTGATCGTCAGCTGCATGGTGTTTGTGGTTTCTAAGCAACACCCAGCAACAGACTAGTCATGCCCCAGCCTCAGTTTTATCCCGCTTCCTGGCTACAACAACCGGCCCTCGGCGAAGTCCGGCCAAGTCACTCAACCCTGCTGTCTGCAGTGGCCGCGTTCCTCATCATCCTGCTTCACACTGCGTAAAAGTGTCTTGTGGCTGCACAAATCTGCACCATCTAGATTTGAGGTGCCTGGGCGGTCCCTGGGCCCTGCGATCATCAGCTGTGTGGTGTTTGTGGTTGCTAAGCAACATCCGTCAATGTACTAGCCATGCCCCCAGCCTCAGTTTGATCCTGCTTCCTGGCTACAACAACTAGCTATCCGCAGAGTCGCAGTGAAGTCCGGCCAAGTCACTCTACCCTGCTGTCGCAAGCTGTCCCAGCGTGTCTGTGGCAAATGACCTTATAGTTATGTTGCGCCTCATTCGCATGTTCTTTCCAGCACCTCCGGGAAAATCATTACCCATTGTTCGGATTATCATCAAAGTACTGCTTTTACTTTACATGACCATATCAATATCTAACTATTCATCCTCTGATAGCACTCAATCAAACTGCAGGCCTACATATCCATGTATGAATCCCAATCTCACCTATCCACAGCTTACTGATATTTCCACTGCCATTGACATGGGCCTCTGGAATGCTAGGTCTCTTTGCAACAAGACTTCTGCAGTATTGGACCTCTTTCTACATTTGCGTTTTTACTTCCTTTGCATTACAGAAACTTGGATTCTACCGCACAATAATACCGTAGCTGCTTCTTTTACTTCTTCTCGCTCTTCTTTCGCCCATGTCCCCTGAGCCAACAGTCACGGTGGTGACATTGGTCTACTTTATCGTTCCACTTACTTATCTATTCCTTCTCTTGTTCCCACATCTGATTATTCTTATTTTGAGTTTATCTATAAGATGTTTACCGCTCCACATGCCATCTCCTTTCTTATTGTTTACCCTCCACCTGGCCCACATGGGTCATTTTGTGAGGATATTGACCATCTTCTTAGTCATATTCTACCTAGTCCAACCCCGCTTGTTCTACTTGGAGACTTCAATCTTCATCTCTCCTCTACTCACCTAGCTTCTCCCTTTGTTTCTATTCTTGACTCACATTTACTCTCTCCACTTCCTACTCCACCCACTCATATCTCTGGCTCTTCTCTTGACTTGATTTTTATTTCTACCTTCACCGCCTCATCTGTATCTGCTCTACCAGTTTATTTATCTTATCACTCTCTACTCTCTGCATCTCTTCTCCTGGGTACTCCTCCTATCTCCTCTATCTCCTCTTCACTCAAAACATTCTTCCGGCCTACGCAACTTTAATTCATCACTCTTTCATGATATTTACATTTATACTCTTCCATCTCCTACAAACGCTCCTACTCTTAGAGCGGATGATGCCACGTCTGCCCTTTCTTCATCTTTTGCCTCAAGCCTTGACCAGCTCTATCCTCTCTCTCCTTTTCAGCCCAGCCACAAACCTGCCCGACATTGGCTTTCCTCACATCTTTATTCTATGCAACATCTCCCCCATCATCTGGAAAGGGACTGGCTGAAACTCAGATCCCCTGCTAATCATTCTTACTTATTTTTCTTATCACGCTCTCTATGATGACTGTATCAACTCTTCTAAATGCACTTACTTCTCTGACCTTCTTCATAGTCGATCTGCTCACCCTCTACATCTTTTTCAAACTTTATCTCAGCTCCTCTCTCCACCTTTGCCTGATCCTTCTATTAATTCAACTTTATTGCTGTCTGATTTTGCTAATTTTTTCTCTTCCAAAGTTAATTCCTTACATCTGGATATTCTAACCTCATCCTCTTCTAACTCTTCCCCCTTACTTTTTCCTACTACTTCTAACTTCATTGCTAATAGAAATGTGTTACTGTTATTGGCTAAAGCCCACCCTACTGACCC
The DNA here is from genome assembly GCF_040938575.1 of Ambystoma mexicanum. Taxonomy (NCBI): domain Eukaryota; kingdom Metazoa; phylum Chordata; class Amphibia; order Caudata; family Ambystomatidae; genus Ambystoma; species Ambystoma mexicanum. Next base: position 713,764,359 of record NC_090932.1, read on the forward strand.
TATTCCATCTATGCTCATTCCCAAAGTCTACCTGCTCTTTGTACCATTTCTTGTTTCTGTCTTTAATATCTGCCGTTCTACTTCTACTTTTCCTTCTGCTTTCAAAAATGCAATTATTATTCCTATTCTAAAAAACCTACGGCCATGCCTCTTCTTGTCTCAAATTTCCATCCTATTTCTCTTCTAGCTTATCTCTCTAAGCTTCTGGGGTGCCTTGTTTATTCATAAATCTCAACGTTTGTTACTGGTCTATCTCTTCTTCCCCCTTTTCAGTCTAGCTTTTGCCCCTGTCACTCTAGTGAGACGACTTTAACCTGTGTGCTTAACTCTCTCCTTACAGCCCGCTATTCTAGACACTCTTCTGTTCTTATTCTTCTCGACTTACCTGCAGCTTTCAACACCGTGGGTCACTTTTTGCTTCTGGACTCGCTTTCTTCCTTTGGTCTCCAGGGTTCTGTTCTATCCTGGTTTTCTTCCTACTTATCTAATCAAACTTTTTCTGTCTTCTGGGGTGGTAAGAATCCTGCACCTCTTCATTTTGAACATGGCGTCCCCCAAGGGTCAGTCTTGGGCCCTTTTTTATTTTCTTTAGACACTTCATTACTCACAATTATAATGTTTTCCTTTATATTATATAATTTTTTCCTTTGGATTATCGCATCACTTTTATGCCGACGATACTCAGCTTTTTCTATTTTTCTCGTCTTTCACTCCTGAAATTCATCACACTCTTTCAACATATCTTTCCGCCATCAAATCTTGGATGGCATCTCATTTCCTCACTTTAAATGCAGGGAAGACTGAGCTCTTATTTTTTCCTGCTACCACTCTTCCTCCACATCCCCCTCCTTTGTCTATTTCTTTTCCTCCCTCTATTCTTCCTATTTCTCCTACTGCGCGTTATCTTGGTCTTCACCTCGATTCTAATCTTTCCTTTGCACACCGTATTTCCCTCACATTTCACTCCTGTTGCTTTCATCTCTATAATATTTGCAGAGTTTGTCCCTTTCTCACCTTTCACGCCACGAAACTTCTAATTTCTTCACTTATTTTTTCTTGCTTATTTTATTGTTCTGTCAGGCTTTTTGGCCTTCCTTGTTCACATCTTGCCCCTCTCAAATCAATGTATGACTCTTCTATTTATTTACTTTGTCTTCTTTCCTATCGGGATTCAATCTCTCATCTCTCTTGGTTGGCTACCCATTCATTCCCAACTCAAATTTCACTTTCTTTGTTTAGTTTTTAAATCTCTCTATGGGCTTGCCCCTGACTATCTTGCTTCTCTTCTCTCTTTCTACACTCCTTTGCGGTCTCTTTGGTCTTCCTGTCTTTTCAGGCTGAATGTCCCCCTTCCCCCTGTGCTCAGTCCTGCTTCCGTTCCTTCCAGCTCCTTGCCCCTATTCACTGGAACACTCTTCCCCTTTCTCTCTGTTCTGTCACTTCTTACTCTCTGTTCCGTTGTTCCCTGAAAGCTCACCTGCTTCATTGCCTTTGATTGCTTGTTACCAGAATTGTTTTACTTGTTGGCATGCACCATTGATCATTACTCTGTACCATTGTTCTTATCTTTGTGAAGCGCTTTGGACAAAGGCCCTATATAAAGTACAATAAAAATACAAATACAGTGATGATTCTGGTGGATTGGTGACAAATGTATTAGTAAAAGCAAAACGGGACAAAAACAAACCAATGGCAGTACGAGACTTTGGTGCAAGTGAGAATGTCCTCCTTCCTTGCACTGTTATTCATAGGAACACATGCATTTCAATGGATGGGGTGGTCCAGACAGGGCAAGGAATCATACTGAAACAATATTGCAAGCAGGGAACAAAGCACCACTATACAAGCCTTTGATACCAGCTGTGTTCTTACATGTTGGACACATTTATAAGGGAAGAGAGCAAATTGTGATACATTTATTGAAAGTGAATATACTCCTCAAAATTTTACACACGCTCTGAGGCAGGCAAGAAGGTTTACAATATGACTTCCATCTGCTAATGCTGCTTTTCCTAAGAAAGCGGGAGCCTAAAACACGCTTACAAATGCCAAAAGGCAATCATGTCAGAAGCGAGAGATGTGAAGGCGAGCATAGGTATACTCTAGGCAAAGTATTTATTCCAAAGACATGTGCGGTAAAGCCTAAAGCCTTGCGTCCCATAAGCAAAAAAGCTGTTGTTTAAACATGGCAGTTTGCAGTATCTCGTCACAAATATAATGTAGTAATGTGCAAAGGGAGTACATACCATTTTCAATTCCAAACATTCCCCCACAATATCTACTGGGGATTAGGGGCTAAGGATTCTTGGAGTATAAGTATATCAAACTAAGAAAAATTACCCACCATCCGCTATTAAATTTTTTGGTCATACCATCTACTAGGTTCCAGGAAAACAAGTCATGGGATGTTTTTGTGGACTACCAATCTATGCTTTTCTTCAGTTGGTATGTGTATACCACATTCAATAAATTAGTGTGATTTTCTTTTCTCTTGTAAGCCATCTGCATGTTTACCACAATGTATGCAGTTGCTATGATTTTCTGCACTCTTATGACAAGTAAGTAATTTTCTGTATATATCACGAAAGCTACGTTTGCCTTACTTTCAGAAACATCATTAGGGGTAATTGGGAAACAGATTTTGTCAATGTTTATAAACCATCCATCAGCACATTCTTGTTAATACAAAAATCATCATAATTCTATTTTAATTGTAATTCTGATTGAATTCTACCCTAATCTATTCTTCTCAAACTGTTATCCCAATCCTTTTTTAAATGTCTCTCTGATCTCTGCGATAAATAAAGAATGCAGACATAGGGTTCAATACATGGAATTATTTGCATGGTTCAAAGTGACTTTGCACTGCTGAAAAGTGACTTTGCACTGCCGACAAAAACCCTGATTCATAAAACCGTGCAAAGTGTATTTTTGCAGTGCAAAGTCCGTGCAAAGTAATTTTGTACGGCATGAATCAGGGTTTGTGTCAGCAGTGCAAAGTCACTTTTCAGCAGTGCAAAGTCACTTTGAACCATGCAAAATATTGACACCTTTTGTAAAAATGTACCTGAGTTTTCTCTTCTTTTGCATAGAAATATTCCTGCAAATTATTTTTAGCAGGGTTTGTAATTTGGCAAAAATAGTGATCTACAGTGCAAAAATAAACCATCACAATTGAACATCTGATTCCACATTACAGTTTACATTAAAATTGACATGATCATGTTGAAAGATATTGTTTATTTTTCCTCAGTGGGAGTCAAACAGGGACATTTTTGAACCCCCATATAACATGTGCACATTAAAAGTAATTGCATAGACATTCCAAAATGCACTCTTGCATCATAGTTTTATGTTTGTACATTTCCAAGACAATGAACAATTTGACTGTAGAGCGATATTTTAATGAAATTTGATCTGAATGTCATTAGGGAGGCTCATGACTCGTCGGCAGGCCCCCACGTACCTGGGCCCGGGAAGCAGGGTGGCTGCGGATCGACACGTGAGGCTGTACGGCCCTTAGTGTAGCATAACATAGACACCATTCTATAACACACCAAGACTCCATTTTGAGCACGCTGAACCCAGGCCACAGTAGAACAGCCTGTGTACAAATGTTGCAGCTCGGCCCCCACTTGAAGGCGCACAGAGAGTCCTGCACTCCCCCCCGCTTCCTCCCTCCATGGCAAATCCGCTGAAGGCCCGTACTCACGAGCAACTAGACGCGAACAAGTAACGGAACAAACAGTGTATCATGTACCTTCCGCAGTACCTCATTGCCCCAGAAGGGACCGGACTTGCAGTTGAGGTCTGGGAAAGAACAAAAGTCGTCACTATCAAGTATACCCCGACCCTGCGCCTAACCCCTGCACTTTAAATATATGGTGGTCATGACCCCCAGCCCTGCTCTCCCAGATGAAGTGTTAACCATATATGCTAAACTCTCGAGTCTCTCAGTCTTATCCATGCCGCTAAAGGATGTGTGTTAAAAAGTGTTAAAACGTATAATGCAAGTCACTCATACTAAAGCGAGGTGACCCCTACCCTCCCCCGAGACACCTTCATGTTCTAAGGCCCAGTGTGTGACCACTCGAAAATCCGCTTTGTACCAACTAATGTTTTGCTGCTATTGTAACAAAGGGTAATGGAAAGCAATATATAAAATGCTTGTTTATTATGTGATGAAATATGTTGTATTGCATGTAAACCACCTAGGGCATTGAACCAGTTCTTAATATAACCAAAATGTTAGATCAACACATTGCTTTCTTGCTCCCGAGTATGTAACCCAACCTGATACTACCTCGCGTTTGTTATAAGTTCACCTTTCTCATGAATTGCATGCATAAGTCCGATTAACGTTATGTAATGTATGTGCCAATGAAAAACCTCAATTTTCATGAACCTAGTAAGGTAGGCACAGGGAAACGGCAAAAATGTGTAATTTACCTAATGCCCCCCAGCCCCAACATCTGTATTTGTGCAGTCCTGTGAATAAGAGACTCGCACAAAGTTACAAGGACATCTCCCCCTCCACCCACCAAGGCCCGCCGGGGCTTGCTGGTGTTCGAACAGCACAGCTTCACCTCCCCACATTCCTGCTGGACCCGCTTCAAGTATTTACCTCCCCCATGTCAGAGGCCGCCATACAACCACTGTGTACTGCCATGGCCAGGCCAAGTGAGTTACGAGCTACCCGGCCCTAAATCCCGCCGCCTTTGACATGCCAGCTATGGGCCCCCCTGACCGAATGGTATTCCAGTTCACCCCATATTCAACAGACCACGAAGACAGTTATCCGTCCTTGTGTACACATCCCCCAGAGTCATCATTTACTGCATCCAACAGGATAAAATGATGAAGATAGATTGACCCGTGCCCCCTGATACGACACCTGGACCCATGAGACTGGACCCTTTGTTAATGACAACTTTACGATGATGTATGGAGGAAGCCTCTTATTGCATACTGCTTTCTTGTGTCCCCACACAGGTATTAGATTGATGTGTTAGAAGTTTTACATAGCAACCTGGCATAAATGAGTGTGATGAATGTTTATGAAAGGCCACATGGGCAAGTATCTAGAACCAAAGTGGTGAATCTCCGTTGACAGCCAGTGCCCTGGAGCTCCACCCCGACGAGCCCAGCTGACCCAAGCACTTCGTGATGCCGCCAATCGTGGAGCACTGAGCGTATAGACAACATAGTAGCTAGACGTCGCCATCTAATCCCCAAGACTATGTGGCCCCTATTGCTTAGCTCATGCATGACGTGTATTTGTAACATAACTGACTGTCTTTGCTATTGTCGGACAGAGCGCTCTCTGAGTTTGCAGAGTCCTTTGCATGCCCTATAGTGATTTAGATAAAACCTTTTAATTTCAACCGCACTTGGTCCTGGTCTCATTCCCTCCTGGGGTGTGTCCTTTATTGCCTCTCATTGAGGGGGGTTAACTGCCTTATCGGAACACTTACTTTCAGTGGTGAACCCTTAGACGTGATTCGTCTTTATTGTCCCCTTTTGGCACGAGACGTCCCCGGCCGCAGTGGAGACGCACAGCACGCCCGCTCAAGAGAGCTGCCCGCCTACGGCAACTGGTACGCTTAGACGTACGCACGCAGTAGGGCGAAAGGGTACGGGTCCCGCTTCAAAAAACCCTTAGTACTGATGGCCGGAGCCGGGGGCGGTCATTGAGTGTGAGGTAGCACCGCCTGGACGGACCGGGTCCGGAGAGTCTCGGAACAAGACGGACGCATGAATATTAAGTGCGAGTGACAATAAAAGGAGGGGGATAGAGACCACAGGGTACAAGGTCAAGTGAGGTAAAGGAGGGATTTTTTTTCTTAAGGGTAAATCGACTGGTACTATAATACATTAATACTATTCTCTTTTCTGCATATGGCCATTAGGATAATAAGGTGAAAAAAAGGAAAAAGGAAAACGGGAACCTAGCTCTGCAAGGGGGTAGAAGGCGGCGCTGCATAGTGCTATCTTGACTAGTACTGGGAATAAGTGAAACAGTGGAAAAATAGAAATAAAGGTGTCTCAGAAGAGAGAGACACGGTGTATAGATTAGAAAATGCTTTTTTCTTCTTCATTTTTCTGGGTGAATTAATATTAGGGAATATTCTATAAAGTTCTGGGGTTGAAGAGAAGAACTGGGTGAGAGACAGAGGGTTTTTTTCAAAGAAAATTACAGGGCAAGGGAAAGGAGGGTTTTTGTTATTTGTTATGTGTTATACGTTAAATGTTTGTTGGATGTCTATCGTGAGTTGAATATGTTAATCTTTTTCCAGTTAAAAATATTGCACTGCAAAGTAATACGGTTAAATTAATGGTAACAGGGGTTTCTGTGAAATGGTCATTGTAAGTGTGACCCGGTAAGGTTCAGGGCAGAGATATTGTGTAGAAATAATTTAGCATTTAAGAATTGTTAGTGCTAACACATACACCCACACGTGAGCCACAGTGATAGTCACAGGAAACACGGGAGGGTGAACAATGAGAAAATAACATGGGGGCTGAAACACCCCTGGCCCACATTTGTAAAAATCTACCAGGCTATGCAGAATGCATAACCAAGTATCATGACCAGTGGGTCACGGAATTGAAGGGAGAAGGGCTACCCCAGGTATGGCCCCAAGGAGGATCACTTGATAAGAGTGTCCTGGACATGGTAGCCACATGCATATTCATAAAATACAAGGGAAAACAATTCCATAATAGAAGAGAGATACTAGATTTATGGAGATTATTTGAAGAGGTGCCCCCACTCAAAAGGAAAGACATAGCGCCAGAGCAGCCCACCAGTACCACCACTCCCCTGGCAGCAAACGAGAGTGAAGGTGAGGGTAGGGGGAAAGAAGGGTCAATAGAGTTAACACGGTTGTAGCCCCTCCCAAATAAGCCAGTGCCTGCCGAGGGGTATAGTGATCCCGTGTATGTGTTCACACCTACCCCCGCAGCTGCCCCACGACCAACTGCACCGCCACCATAGGATTGCCCCAGGACTAGCGGGCAGGTAAGTACTCCCACAGTAGATATTGAGAAATTAACAGAAGACTTAGATTCCCGACTCTCAATGGCCCAAAGTGAGCTATCTAGAATACGAAACATATGTGAACAAGGCGGGACAAGCATGTCAAGAATAGAGCAAACGCCACGGACACAAGCACTTGACAGGTCCTCCAAGGAAGGGTGGAAAAAGGGGGAAATACTATTCCAAATACAGTAAGAGCCAACTGGGATAATAGAATTGGAACCACATACTTTCGGAGGAAACACAGGGGAGGGAGAAATGGCCACTGGAGGAATGGAAGAGCTGTGGTGTGACATAGAGGACGATGAACTGGAGGCAGGGAGACTGGGAGTAGCAGCAGGGGGTATGTCAGAAAGGTTGAATGAGGCACCTTTGGGGAGGGCCATGGAAGTCGAGTGGACTGGGAGGTTAAGGAATAGGATGGGAAGAATGGCCACATTGGGTAGGAAAGGGTCAAAGGTGAGTAGTGGGAGAGGAAGTAAAAACAAACTGCAGCTACCGCTGATACATAGAGGGGGCGGGACGCCGAATTACATACTCTTGGCTCAGATGGACGAGGCCAACTTATTAAAATTATTGCCCCCGCTGTCGGGAGGAGCAAGTAAGTGGATATATGCATTTGAGAAGCATACAGCAGGGGTACCATTAGCAGTGGGAGATGTCAAAAGTTTGTTGGTATCAGCAGTGGGTGACCAAGCAGACAGAGTTTGGGCAAAGGCTGGTTTCCCGGGAATAACATTAGATTGCGACCGTCATGATGGAGCCTCCTTCAATACGAGGGTCTGGGATGCCTTGAGAGACACCTTCCCAGACACTCCAGATTTACAGTCAGTAATGCAATGCACAATAACTGATGGGGAAGATGCCATGGATTTCATCTTACGGGTGCAGGAGATGTGGAGAGCAGAGACGGGTACGGCCTGGGATCAATCAACATCCCTATTTTACTTTATAATAAAGAGAGGGCTCCCAAAAGAAGACCAGAACGCACTCGACAAAATAGCAGGGATTGAAGCGAAAGGCTGGATCAAAATTCAAAGTATAATAGTACACCACTGCAAAAGAATCAAAGAAAGGGAGAAAGAGATAGCACAGAGAAGGTTGGCAGACGAGGCAAAGTTAATACAGATGAAACTGGTGAAGGTCGCCGCAGCTGTATCAGCACTCCCCACATATAGGGATGCGGAGGAGGAGGAGGGATCAGTAGTGATACAAGGAATGATGGCAGCAAATTGGGCTGGCAATGGGCAGTCACAGTGGAATGGACAAGAGCAGTACGGAGGACCGCAGTGGCAAGTGTGGAGCCCCCAGGGAGGAAGAGGTGGGTACAGAGGGCGCAGAGGGCGTGGTCCGGGGTATGGAGGGAATGGTGGGTATGGAGGGCAAGGACCTAGAGGAGGACAAGGAAATTGTTGGAACTGTGGGAGATGGGGACACTTCTTACAAGAATGTAGGAGCAGGCCAAACAATAATTACCAAGATGACCAGCATTATGGTCACCCACACCCAGGGAGCCAATACGGGTTACCAATGGGAGGGGGGCAAGGACAGCAGGAGCAAAGGTGCCCAGAACAACACAGAGAACAACCACACAAAGTCCAACAGAACACACAATGCCGTGAACACATGCCATACACAGAGAGTAACCCCTTTGCCACAACAGCAAATGGTGCACCTGCACCATGCGGGGGAGTGGTGGTGGTATCAGGAAATGTTTTCAGCCAAGAGCGGACCACGAGACACCCAGCATAGGACAGCCCACAGAGAGCACTTGCGTGTCCAGTACTATCGACGACCCTCGATGCAGCAGAGGAACCATTGATAGGGGCGGAGAAGGGAACAAACAATTTGTTTTTATGGTAGATTCGGGAGCCAAAAAATCATGTTTACATGAGGGCTGATTTCCACTTTCTAATCGTACATTGGAGACGAAGGAGTTCTCTGGGCCGGTGGTCGAAGCTCCTTACACAGAAGAATTGGATGTAACAGTGGGGGGTAAAACAGTAAGAGCACCCTTATTGTACTATGAACAATTCATGATTAACTTATTGGGGAGGGATCTCCTGAGTAAGCTTAATATGACTATCTCATTTACAGAGAGAGGAATAGTATGCTCAACACCAGGGATTTGCCCCATGCGAGTGATGCCGGTAGTGCACACACGAGCAACAGCGCCAGAAGTGCACGGCATACCAGTGGACCCAAATATGTTCATCCAGGGGTTAAAAACATTGGCATGGGTGGTCCCAGAATTGAAGCGCCTAGAATGGAGGGTGATTGCAGAGTTTGTTTTCCGTCCAATAGCCCGCACAGAGATAGTGCCCGGAACCGTGATGTCATTAGATTTACATGCAGTTCAGGTCTCAGCCCAAAGAATAGTGGTAATTGCAATGGACATACATGGCTGTGAGTGGCGCACAGAGTTGTGCATCAATGCTGACATTGCACTGCGAGATTTATCAGATGAAGATCCCTTCACAGATTCCGATAGTGATGGTGAAATAATAATGGAGATAGCAATCCCTTGTGATATAATGATACAGACAAGACAAGTGCCAGTGCAACTAATGGCAGTGGTAGGAGCACCACCTTAATTCTTTAATGATGACATGCAGTCAGTGCCGGGTGACCTGTGGACCACCGGCCCCCATGATGTGGGACTACTCCATGGGGTGACACCAGTTAAGATAAAGCTCAAACAAGGAGCCATACTGCCCAGGGTAAAACAGTATCCCCTGTCCCAGGAAGCAGAAGAAGGAATAAAAGAAACATTCACCGCATTATTAGTACAGGGAATAATAGTGCCCTCAAACTCACCATGCAAAACCCCATCAAAAAGGCAAAGGGAGGGGCTTGGAGGATGATCCAAGATCTATGCCCACTCAATGACGTCATCCAAAAAGAGTTTGCCTTGGTCCCCAATCCTGCATCCATCCTATGCATCATCCCGAAAGATGCGACTCACTTCACAGTGGTTGATTTGAAAAACGCATTCTTCTCAGTACCACTCGCGGAAGAGTGTAGATATCTAACAGCATTTACATTAGGAGGAAAAAGGTATGAGCACTGCAGACTACCGCAGGGGTATTGCGAAAGCCCAAGCATATTCAACAGAATTCTCCACCAAGATCTAGGAAATGTGACAACAGACAGCACAATTATTCTGATCTGCAGCAAAAATGAGGAGGAGTGCAGTAAAGATTCTATCACCCTCTTGACATTGTTGGCCCACAAAGGTTACAAGGTAAATAAAGGAAAGTTACAATATTGTCAGCGAGAAGTGTTGTACCTGGGACAGCTATTTTCAAAAGACGGTAAGAGAATCATACCAGACAGGGTAGTCGCCATCACAGCAGTAGGCAGACCAAAAACAGTGAAGGAAATACAAACATTTCTCGCCATGTGTAATTACTGCCGAGCACGGATATTAGATTATGCAGCACACACAAGGCAATTACTGCAAGGACTCAAGGAAGCTCAAAGAGAAAACACAGAAAAACAATGGTCAGCAGAACTAGATGATGCTTTCACATCACTCAAAGAACTAATTTCACCCACACACCAGTACTTGCGACCCCAGATTATGAGCGCAAGTTCCATCTGTTCACATACTGTAAAGGGTCCCTCATGACAGCAGTACTGACACAAAAGACATCTCTGGGACACAAGCCCTTGGCCTACTACAGTGGCACACTGGATGCAGTAATGCAAGGGCACTTCGCTTGCGAGCAATCTCTCACAGCCGCAGCGTTCACCATTGAGAAAAGTGCAACGATAGTGATGGGATGTTCCGTGACACTGTTCGTGGAACACTCCCTATTCGCAATACAGGAAAGATCAAAAAGCACACTCACAACACAAAGAGCCACAGCGTATGAAATAATTCTGTCTAGCGCAAACATACATATAGTGAGATGCAAGACAGTGAACCCTGCAAGATTCATTACAGAACCATGCACAGTGAAGGACATGCAGGCGCACGATTGTGTAACATACAGGGGTGAGGAGGGAGAAACCACCACGGTGAGTGAAAATGCACTGACTGAGGGAGAAGTATTCTTCATAGACGGGTCAGCATCAATAAATTCAGAGACAGGAGAAAAACACGTGGGAATAGCTGTCGTAAGGTTGGAAGAAGGTGAGTACGAAGTGGTAATACGACAGCGCCTACCCGCCCACTACTCAGCACAAGCTGCAGAATTAATAGCACTCATTGAAGCATTGCATGCAGCAAATGCGTGTGCAGTTACAAATTACACAGATTCAGCTTATATGACTACTACCATATATGGGGGATTGGCAAGATGGGGGGCGGAGAGGGTTCCACAGAGCAGATGGGTCACTTGTACAGCATGCAGAGCTTCTAAAAGAACTGATAGAGGCATTAAAAGACCCCACCGTGGTGGCTATAGTGAAGTGCCAGGCCCATACAAACAATACAGATGTGATCTCTTTGGGAAACGCGGCAGAGGACGCTTCCGCCAAGGAAGATTCTTACTTAATAAAAGAAAGAACAGGTGAGTACCTAATACAAAAACATGTAGAAGAGGATCTCCTAGATGGCTATAATGCCATGCCCGTGTCACAAATACTGGAGCTGCAAGATGGAGCAACAAAAGAGGAAAAAGTATTGTGGGGAAAAAAGAGGGTATAACCAGTCAGCAACAGACCTCCTATGGTGCCAAACCAGCACAGGTAAAGTAGTAATGCCAATCAAACTATTAGAAATAGCTTTCCAACAACTACATTTTCCAGCACAAAATGCAAAACAACATATCGCCGCAGAAATACAGGAGAATTGGTTTGTCCCCAGTTTGCAGGAGCAACTTTCAAAAATGGCAATGGAATGTACAATGTGCCAAATATATAATTCAGGAATGACACTAAGGACATTACGAGGAACAATACCAAAACCGACAGGCCCCTTCAGCGAGCTGCACATTAATTATGCAGACATGGCAGAGAGGTACATGATAGTAGTGGTTTGTCCATTTTCACGATGGGTCGAGGCAGGACCATGTGCACATCCGGATGCCAAGTGTGCTGCAAAGTTCCTGGTGAGCGAGGTATTCCCATGCTGGGGAATTTGCAACGTAATTCGCTTTGACAATGGCACACATTTTGTCAATGATCTCTTCAAGGAAGTAACAGCTTTGTTAGGAATCAAACACAAACTATGCTCGATTTATCACCCGCAAAGAAATGGCGTAGTTGAGAAGATCAATGGCCTCCTGAAAGGGAGGTTGTCAAAACTATGTTTCTCACTCAAGAAAAACTGGGTCCATTGTTTGCCCTTGGCCTTGTTCGAGCTGAGAAATCAGCCTAGCAAGGACCACCATCTATCACCACATGAAATCATAACAGGAAGGCGTATGCACACGGCACACTCCCTACTCCGCAGACATTCAGATGCCCATAGAAGCACCACTGTACTAGGTGGAGAGTTCAATGAGTACTTGACAAAACACACAAAAGCGGCTGGTATGATAGCAAAAGAACTCGCACCACCGTTCATAAATGAGGAAGGAAGCAAGGAAATAATGCTCCCAGAAGAGAACCCAAAAGGTCAGTTAATGCCAGGGGAGATATTTTATGTAAGGGGTTTCGTGCGTAGGTGGAATGTCCCAATATTTCATGGCCCATATGAAGTAGTGCATTGCACGCTGACGGCAGTGAAAGTAAAGGGCCTGAGATATTGGATACATTTAACAGACGTGCGAAAGGACTATGATAATGTAACACAAGCACAGGACGAAGGAGTTCAAAACACAGAAGAAGCGCCACAATAAGTGAAGAGAAAAGATGTAGCTGCAGCCTATCATTAGATAGTGGTATACTTAAAAGGAAATAACTGAATAAAATAACTGTGCAACATGTAAAATGTATATAATTTTCAAAATGCAACATGAAGATATCTCTCTCTCTCTCTCTCTCTCTCTCTCTCTCTTTCTCTCTGTCTCTCTCTCTGTCTCTCTCTCTCTCTCTCTCTCTATCCCTCTCTCATGAAAATGATATAATTAATTATTTGAGAATGCTTAATGCACTTTTATGTTTCAATGTATAGGAGAAACCATGGCAACGAACGGGCAGCCCGCACGGAATAATGTTAGGGCAGATAGAAATGGCAACGAGAATTTTGATTTGCGTAGATATTCGTATGAGTGTGGCCTGTTTGTGTGTGCAATTATATTCTTTACGATGATGTTTGGACTAGTTTTTTATTGGGCTATTACATTCATCTCTATCGATATAAATGAGGGGGGAGGGAATGGAACCAACATGGGGAATAGAATGAAGATGGTTAAAGAAGGGGCCTATTTAATCTGGGATGGCTTTCAGCTCGTATGAGGTTATGACACTCACCCTGATCATGCACAGCACCCAAATGACACCAGCAATAGCCTGACCCCACGTCCGACTTCCCCGTGCAATGCCTCGGAATACAGTGTCTATGGTTTAAATGATCGTAATCCTTCTGTTTTATCATGGTTATATGACACTACTGCCACCCTGCCCACACCAACAGTCAATCCATCCACAGAACATGAATACCCCACAAGTATACAGGAAGAAAATGCAGACATGACTGAAAGATTCCTGGCCCTATATGATGAGTGGGAAAAGGGGGGGAGTGAACAGGGCAAAATGCTTCAAGCATCAAGGAATGCAAAAGAGTACCTCAAAAGCAGTACAAGGAGGAGGGAGGTAGGAAGGAGGAAATATGATGAGTATTTCGGCCTAGGGCTAGACACAATAGAAGACCCTAGACACCCACATCAATCAAATAAATGGTATGCACATATGAGCTCCACCGCAAAGCAAACAACGAATGAGAGCTGTTACATATGCTCCTTGATTCCCCACGCCTCATGCACACAAAAGGTACTACTGCCTCAAGAATTGCCTCTTGCAGACGCCCAGTGTCTCCTTCATCTCACCCTATGTAGAATTAAGAACACCTTCCAGGCACACACAGTATCTTTTGAAATGCTGCAAAATGAGAAAACCTGCTACTTGAGATCGAAAGGAGTAATATGTTTAAAAGAACCGTTCTTAGTGATTAAAGGAACTTTGTTTTCAGAAAATAAGTGGAAAGAGGAAGTAATAACAAAGCAGAAGCGCTACGGGGATTGCCAGAAGAGAAACTGCAATGGGTCGAGAAAACCTGCACACCAGTTTGGACGAAGCATATCACAAAGCTAACATGGGTGACAGCCATAGAAAAACCGTTCAAGCTGCATAAAGAAATTACATACAAACTATGTTTCCTTGGGGAGGGGAAACAAACATGGGCATAAATAAGAACTGAAATAGAACGCTCATTATCCCAGATATGAAGAAAGGGACAGCAGCCCTTATGGACACTTACTGGGTCTGCGGTAAACAGGCATACTTGCACCTCTCACAATCTTGGAGGGGCACATGTTCTTTGGTGACGCTGCACTCTGCCTTGATGGTGATTCCAGAAAGTCACATCGATGGAGAAGAAGGAATGCAAGCCACCCGTCACCTAGAAAATTCATAACCAACAGAAGAACCACCAATGTATGTCCTGTCCACGGAAAATGCACAAGGTGTGATATCCAGAAAGCAGAGGTTGTCAATTACATATCCAAGTCCTCCTCAGAACTGTTGGCACAAATTCCTGACAGGTACCGACTATTCAACTCCACTGAAACATTCTTCACCTCCCTCATCCCTAGTATCCAGGTGCGAGCCAATGCCAAGTGGCTGCAAATCACGCACTGGGAACTGATCCAATTGGCCAACGACATTGAAGAAGGGTTCAACATGATTAAGGTTGAGCTAAGGGCCCTAAGGCTAATGACAATGCAGAACAGGTATATCCTAGACATGTTAACGGCGATGGATGGAGGTGTTTGCCGAAAAATCAGGAGCATGTGCTGCACATTCATACTTTCTGCAGATGCGGATAACGGAACTCTATCACACGTTATCGCGGCAGTGCACAATTTGGGGGAACGGATGAAGAAAGAAGGTGGTGTGGACCCGAGCTCTTGGTTCGACAACATTTTTTCCTGGGTACCATCCTGGCTAGGATTGAATGTCAAAATGCTGATACCGATCATTGTATTTTTCCTCCTGTGTGCCAGCTAGGTCTTCGGTGCTGCGCAAATGCAGTCCCTAATGGTGCAAAGATGATGGTGACAATGGGCAATGCTAGAGGAGCAGCACAGATCATGCAGGAGGCACAAGTGCAAACAGATGAGGATCCTGAACCCAAAAATAGGATGGTGCCATTATATTATGATGGGGACATAGTGGAAAGGTTATACCACACAACGATAAAAGAGCCTCTGGAACAAGAATGGTATAAGGAGCTATGGGTAGATTTTGAGGGGGATGGGGAATGTATATATATGATCTGCACACCGGATGAGTATGCTAGAAGGGGGGAAAGTCTCAGTGGGGTGTGTAGAGCCTGGATGCCAATAAAGGGGACACCGTCGTGGGATGAAGCAGTTGCTAATGAAAAAGAACGTCAAAGGTTGGGTGAGTTACAGTATTCCTTAGCGGGGAAATGTATGAGAGGACAGGTCTTTAGGCCCCCCTCCCCCACATTGCCCACCTACATGAGGCTCATGACTCGTTGGCAGCCCTCCATTCACCTGGGCCCGGGAGGCAGGGTGGCTGCAGATCGACACGTGAGGCTGTACGGCCCGTAGTGTAGCATAACATAGACACCATTCTATAACACACCAAGACTCCATTTTGAGCACACTGAACCCAGCCCCCAGTAGAACAGCCTGCGTACAAATGCTGCAGCTCGGCCCCCACTTGACTGCGCACAGAGAGTCCTGCACTCCCCCCCTTCCTCCCTCCATGGCAGATCCGCTGAAGGCCCATTCTCACAAGCAACTAGACACGAAGAAGTAACAGAACAAACACTGTATCATTTACCTTCCGCAGTACCTCATTGCCCTAGAAGTGACCGGACTTGCAGTTGAAGTCTGGGAAAGAACAAAAGTCGTCCCTATCAAGCATACCCCAACCCTGCGCCTAACCCCCCGTGCTTGAGATATATGGTGCTCATGACCCCCAGCCCTGCTCTTCCAGATGAAGTGTTAACCATATTTGCTAAACTCTCGAGTCTCTCAGTCTTATTCATGCTGCAAAAGGATGTGTGTTAAAAAGTGTTAAAACGTATAATGCAAGTCACTCATACTAAAGCGAGGTGACCCCAGCCCTCCCCCGAGACACCTTCATGTTCTAAGGCCCAGTGTGCGACCACTCGAAAATCCACTTTGTACCAACTAATATTTTGCTGCTATTGTAACAAAGGGTATTGGAAAAGCAATATATAAAATTTTGTGTTTGATGTGATTAAATATTTTTTATTGTATGTAAGCCACCTAGGGCATTGAGCCAGTCCTTAATATAACCAAAATACTAGATGAACACATTGCTTTCTTGCTCTCGAGTATGTAACCCAACCTGATACTACCTCATGTTTGTTATAAGTTCACCTTTCTCATGAATTGTAAGCATAAGACCGATTAACGTTATGTAATGTATGTGCCAATGAAAAACCTCAATTTTCAGGAACCAAGTAAGGTAGGCACAGGGAAACGGCAGAAATGTGTAATTTACCTAATGCCCCCACCCCCAACATCTGTATTTGTGCAGTCCCGTGAATAAGAGACTCGCACAAAGTTACAAGGCCATTTCCCCCTCCACCCAACATGGCCCGACCGGGCTTGCTGGTGTTCAAACAGCACAGCTTCACCTCCCCACATTCCTGCTGGACCCGCTTCAAGTATTTACCTCCCCCATGTCAGAGGCCACCATACAACCACTGTGTACTGCCATGGCCAGGCCAAGTGAGTTACGAGCTACCCGTTCCTAAATCCTGCTGCCTTTGAGGTGCCAGCTATGTGCCCCCCTGACCTAATGGTATTCCAGTTCACTCCAAATTCAACAGACCACGAAGACAGTTATCCGTCCTTGTGTACACATCCCCCAGAATCATCATTTTCTGCATCCAACAGGATAAAATGATGAAGGTAGATTGACCCGTGCCCCCTGATATGACACCTGGACCCATGAGACTGGACCCTTTGTTAATGACAACTTTACGATGATGTATGGAGGAAGCCTCTTATTGCATACTGCTTTCTTGTGTCCCCACACAGGTATTAGATTGATGTGTTAGAAGTTTTACATAACAACCTGTCATTAATGAGTGTGATGAATGTGTATGAAAGGCCACAAGGGCAAGTATCTAGAACCAAAGTGGTGAATCTCAGTTGACAGCCAGTGCCCTGGAGCTCCACCCCGACGAGCCCAGCTGACCCAAGCACTTTGTGATGCCACCACATGGATCCCTGCCAATCATGGAGCACCAAGCGTATAGACAACATAGTAGCTAGACGTCGCCATCCAATCCCCAAGACTATGTGGCCCTTATAGCTTAGCTCATGCATGAGGTGTATTTGTAATATAACTGACTGTCTTTGCTATTGTCGGACAGAGCGCTCTCTGAGTTTGCTGAGTCCTTTGCATGCCCTATATTGATTTAGATAAAACCTTTTAATTTCAACCGCACTTGGTCCTGGTCTCATTCCCTCCTGGGGTTTGTCCTTTATTGCCTCTCATTGAGGGGGGTTAACTGCCTTATCGGGGGACGCTTAATTTCATCATGTTGAAAGATATTGTTTATTTTTCCTCAGTGGGAGTCAAACGGGGACATTTTTGAACCCCCATTAACATGTGCACATTAAAAGTGATTGCATAGACATTCCAAAATGCACTCTTGCATCATAGTTTTATGTTTGTACATTTCCATGACAATAAGCAATTTGTCTGTAGAGCGACATTTTAATGAAATTTAATCTGAATGTCATTAATGGACTCATCTTGCAAACAGATGTGAATATTGCATTGCTGCATTTTTCATGAAGTAATTGTTTTCTGTTCGAAACGTTCTCCATTCTCAAACACATTTACATACACCTGAATGCACTAGAGAGGTGTTCTGATGTTTTGCATTGCATACACATAGGCCTGACACAAACTTTACAAATTGTTAACATCTGTTTCAATTTAAGGGTAACTTGACTGTCATTACCAATTGGCGCAATCCAAACATATCTGCAGTAATTCTGATAAAGGATGTGCCCTGCTCTGTGTCATCAAGCAATGACAGTATGAGCGGTGCAAGGGTGGGAATATATGTGGGATGTCTAGTAAATACTAAATTGTGATAATTACAGCATGCTTTGTTTAATTACAGCATGTACAGAATAAGGAACAGTGATTGTTTTTTTAATGCAAAATGCCTGCTGCTACCAGAAGAGGGATGTAAGGACCACATCAGAAGATAACTTTTAGTGACCAAGAGCTCAATGTGTTTGAAGAGGAAATGGTAAAAGAGAAGGCAAAACTGTTTGGCCGCCAAAACGAGCCATAATCAATGTGACATCGTGTCAGAGAATCCAAGACAGGATTGAAGAACTCTACACCTAACCCATCACCATGGATAATGAAAAGAAAAGATTGAATGATCCTAAGAGGCAAGTTAGGAGAATTAACATCACTGGCAAATCATGGACATAGGAGTTGGCAGTTTGTCAAAAGCAACTTTTCTACAACAAACAAACTGTTCACACTGTGAATGTGGTTTATAGATGACTCAGACACACTGCAAATGCCACTAGACAAGTGAGTACAACTGTTAGTTTCATGAAAAAAATTACATCTGGTACAAAAATGCAGTCTTTTTTCTGTAGCAATGCATGCTACTAAAGTAAAGCTTTTCATAGCATCATCAAAACGCTTGCGTGCATTATTGATAACAACCTTCATCAAAGAAATAAAAAGTATCAAAATATATGAATACTTCATCTTGTTTCAATTCTCTTAGGCAAGGACTTGTATAATTTCGTAACAAAACATAAAATACAATTTTATTTAAATTCCTATAATTTTCTAAATATTACATTCCTTGCTGTCCTCATCGGACACAAATCAGCAAGTATTTTCTTGCATTGTGCACTGGATTCCAAAGTGTATAAGCATCAAAGTGAAAAGGTATGTGTCATATTGCTTTGCAAATATGCAAAGCTTCATTATTTTTAAATTGAAAAGGGTACCTTCGATCCTGTGAGTTTTTCAGAAGCTTCTCTCCAATTCTCTAGCAACTATTGGGCTTTTGCTACCCATAACAATCGGGGTAAACATGGAAAGGGAAGGGATTCAGGCGAAAGACTGCACAGTCTTCAAGTCATGCCTAAAATATACTCTTCCCACCACATTCAACATAGTGGCTGGGTAGGGAGCACTGAATTAAAAGTTTGTTCTCAATTATGAAAGGTTTGGGAGACCCTCTACAACCACATTTAGCTCACTGTACCTTTAGCAGAAGAGAAATATCCATTTGAGGGTCAGTCTGGTCTCACCCACAATGGCGGTCCAGGGCATTACAGCTAGGCAATTGTTCTATGAGCAAGGAATCTATCGCAATCCCAGTCACTTATTTCTACATTGTTAGATATCATCCTTAAGGTGAATCTGAGGCTCTCTATGTACAGTGAGCAAGGGTTCCAAATCTTGATTGCCCTTAGTAAGTTAGCGTTACACACAATGTTTCAAAGTTAGGAAATGTGTGGGACCCCTCTACTGAGAAATAACACAGCAACCTAGCCAGTTGTGTGGATAGGTTCCCACTCAGTAAGGTCTGCAACTAAGTTTAGCTCACCATACCTTTTAAATAGGAGACATCATCATTTGCATGTGAGTATTGTCCCACCCACAAGGGCAGTGCTGCACCAAAATGCTAGGCTATTCTCCTCTGAACAAGAGTACCATCCACAACCTCAAGTCACCATAATTCTCATCATGAGTGAGATGGGGGTCTTTTGGCAAGAGAACATAAAATCAGGACTTCCAGATTTGAGGGTCGATACAGTTGTAGTACATGCAAAAGTGCACAAACATATGTAGTGAGCTGTACTAGTGGGTGCACTTTACCAAATACCACGTGGGGAACAGAATATCAACCAGTTAATACATAGTGTGGGAATCAATGGCTATAACACAGAACGTTCCCTTCAAATGGCATGTACAGTACAACATTCTGTCCTATGGATTTCTGTACAGTGAATATCTTCTCACAGTATGTACTACACAGGTGCTTGGACAAAATGGAGATGGTAACATGGACCATATCGTGAGGGGAGTGGGGCAGTACTAACCAGGTAATGTGCAGAGCATTGAGCCATTGGACTGTGGTTAACATAGTACAGATCAGGGGACTGTGCGAGGCAATCAAAGAGTGCAGAATAGAGTTTACTGTGATGTCACACATCCTATGGTGCCTGCTCATTGAGTCACTTTCTTCACTGCCAGGTGTTCTATATCCTCTGTGAACCATTTGGAAATGGGCAGCCGACCATTACAAAGCTGATTGACATTCTATGCACTATTCCATCTCATAATCATTCATTATGAGTTAGCTTGCAACAGTTTTCTCATGGAGTGTTTATTAAATGCAGTGATTTCCTTAGGTTATATTATGATTTTATGTTATGTTATTTTACTGGAATTTTTTCTGCTTCCATTTGCTTGTTTGCCCACCCACCTCCCTCGGGCATCCTCACCCACCTATCTTTCTTTTAAATTGCCTAGAACGTCTGCCTGATCTGAAAGAGCAGGGCTTGTTAGGGGGGGTAGAGAGAATATGCAAAATTGATTTGCGTTGATTTGATGCACGCAGACCAGAAGTAGTCTGAGTTCTGCATATCAATCAGTTTCTAGGTATTCCGTGCTTAGGCAGTTTTTGTACCACCCTCCATTGTGGAAGCTACAACCACAAACCCAGCGGGAAAGGTGAATACACCTGACAAGAAAGGAAAGGCAAACCTCTTAGTGTAGGTAAAATGATGAGAGAAACAAGCTTAGCTCTCAGGGTGGGGTAATAGATTGACACAGAGGTACATTTTGTCCACACACAATTCCAGAAAGGACACTGATCTGATATAATGAAAGAATATATTTTAATAAAGTAACACATATAAAACTATCTGTTCAAATAAGTACTTTCGGTATTAATGCACAGTATTAAAAAGACACATGCATATTATAAAAACAGTAAAGTCTAGACAAGGACTCTCCAAAGTCCATACACGGACTCTCCTCACCCCTGTGTCTATGTGTGGGTGTCTACCAAGGGTAAGCACCCAACATAAAATAGCATGGGGGTGGGTAGAACCAAGCTACCATCAAGGCTAACAAGCAGGCAAGTTTCCTGTGGATATGCATCACACAGTAAAGTGTCCTACAGACACGTTCCATCGCTGATATATGCGGAAGGCCCTAGACATTGTAGTCAGCACCTTTTAAATATAAGTAGTGTAAGGCAAAAGTAGGGAAACATAATTATACCAACAGGAAAAACAATATATAATAAATCCATAAGGCCTTAAAGCGTGCTACATTTTCATTTGAACCCCCTAGGGCAGGGGTGCACAACTTGTTTTAACGAGAGGCATCATGCATCAACACGTCTCTTACGTTAGGCCAAACTATTCATGGCAAGCAAACACCCCAGCGACACAGCAAAGAAACAAAGGTTATTGCCAGCACAGCTACCTTCAGGCTAGGCATGAATTGCCCAGCAAGGAAGTCTTCAGGAAAGAAAGGGAACCTAAGGAAACTACTTCCAAAAGCAGGGCGAATAAAAGTAGCCAGCAGCATGGCAGCAAATTATCTCAGGTCAGAAACAAAGTCTAGTGGCACCCTCTGACTGCCCGACCTGAAGATCTAGAGGCGAGTGGAGGCTTCAGTAACCTTCTGGTCTTCTGCAGTGACTCACAGTCAATCAGAAGATCCTGGCTGTAAATGGTGCGTGGAAGAAGTAAAACAGCTCAGAAGCTCTTTGTTGTGTCATCTGTCTTTGAATCATAGTTCTAGTAGATCACATAGTTTCTTAAAATAATATTTGGTGCTGCAGTTTCTGTTTGCTCTTTGGAATTCACTTAATGGTATGTTATGTGTTACACTATGTTTATGAAACTTGATGCAAGAAGACTTGCATTTGCTTCTTTCTTTGTGTATTCATCATCTAATTCCTTGATATCACTCCAAAAATTAAATCAAGATTGAATCTAATACTACCCCAAGAAAATGTGATGTTCCTAGTGTTTGTCCTTTCTCTCTCTCTCTCTCTTTGTGCATTAATTATGTTGGAACAGGACAATCACAATAATGTATGGTCATATATAAATATATGAAATTAATACATTTCTTAATACATAAGTAATTGATCACTAAATAAATGACCTGAAGAAACTCACTATAGGTCACCAATACTGCTGGATAGACCTGTATCATGAAACACATGTTGACATAAAGTGGCAAAAGGATTTTTGAATGAGGTTTGACATTAAAAGACAAACAGTGGCACAATGTTTTGTTTAGTTAATTATGAAAACAAAGAGATATGTTTTTTTTTAAAAAAAACAGTTTTGACGAGTATTATTAGAAGGCATGCTGTAATTTTTTGCTGTAGGCGAAATGTAAATTGGGAATTTTGACAAATCATGCTTGCAGTATGAAATATGAATATCAGTGTTGTAACCAAGGAAATTGGAACTATCTTTGGATAAAGGAGTAAAATGAAGGTGGAACAATTGACACAGTCAAAAAGTAGAAACTACAATATAAGACATTCTTGTGCAATGTAATCAAGAATGGAAATGTATTACCATTGGAGCCAGCTTGTAATTTATGCGCAATTGTGGGTAATTAAAGATTTCTGAATGGCAGATATGAATGGGCACACACAGGTACTATGCCTTAATCAATCCACTTGTTGATTGTACCTGACAATAAATTTACAAGATAATCTATGATACGATGTATTGAAAAGAGTACAATATGTGCAACACCAATTCCAATTCATACCTGAAACCATTGAATACGTGTTATTACATGGCTAAACTCGCCTGCATTAGTGGTGTCAGTCTCCATACACTTTCTTATTGTGGAATGGATTTTTTTTTACTTAGCATCAAGGTAATACCAAGATGATACATGTTATTACATGGTGTCTAGCAAATAACCAACAGAAATAAATCAATGAATCAATACAAATAAATAAAAATAATAATAATAGCACTAATCATGTTTGCTTTACCCTTGATGTAAAGTACAAAATGCCATGTCACATTAAAAAAATATATGCAGACTTCCACTGCTAGAGTTAGTCTGCATGTACTTAATATGGCATGGCATGTTTTACTTGGAATAAAGGGTAAAGCAAACATGATACATGTTAGTATGTGGCTAGTTTGGCCTGTGGTGTCAGTGTGCACTTACTTTCTTATTGTGGTGTGGCATTTGTTACTTCTACTTGGCATCATGGGTAAAGCAAACACGATGGGCCTCATTACGAGTCCGGCGGTAACCGAGGCGGTAAAACCGCCTGGTTACCGCCGGACTCGTATTGCGATTCCGCCTCCGTGATTCCCGGAATTACCGTAGCATTACAACCCCGGTTTTTCCGGGAATCACGGAGGCGGAATGGTGTTAATCCCCATTCCCATTGAGTCCTATTGGACTCAATGGGAATGGGGATCATGGAAACACCGGCAGTATCTCGTAATGCTGCCGGTGTTTCCTCGTCCGCCTGCAGGCGGGCGGTGTTAAACCCGCCAGGTCAAACCTGGTGGGAACATCACCTCCCGCCTGCAGGAGTCGGGATCATGCGGTCCGTAAGCAACAGTGGCAGCGGGTTTACCGCCACCGTTATTTCCGGATCCCCTGATTTGTAATGAGGCCCGATGAGTGTTATTATGTGTCTGTCTAGAAAAAATTGGTGGCTCCAGTCACTCCATATATTCTTTGTGTGTCATGCCATTTTTGTACTTTGCATCAAGGGTAAACTCAAACATTACGGTGGTTATGTGGTACACTGGCCTATATTGGTATATCTAGTCTGGATATAATTTCTTTCTGTGGCATGGTATTTTTTACAGACTTTGAATCCTTGTATGATAATGCTGGAATATCATGCATGGACATGTATGGGCACAGCCAGCATGAAAATGTGTTATATACTGGCTTTTGTTGTGGGAAAAGGCATCATGGAATTTGATTGAAAAATGGTCCTGTATATCGCTAATGACGTGCATCTATTTGGGGTTTTTCATGTGCTGCCATACAGACCTGATTGCAAACTGTGTGGCTTTTCACAGATATTGCTGTCAAATCCACTTCAACCCATTATTTTAAAGGTTTTCTTGGAGAGAACACCCCAAACTGAACTTGTTTCGTTCAGGGTCTCGCTGCATTTGGTCAATAATGCATATTAAGTTCATACAGTTAAACAATTCACCAACCACCACTGACCTGGTCTCTCCCACCATCTCTGTCCCCCAACTAGATTCATTGTATGATGACTTGATAAATGAAGGGGGGGGGGTAAGCAGACTCATAATCAGAAAGGAAACTTCAATAGTTATGAGAGGCAAGAACACCTACAGACGTGGGTTTATAAAGCTATGCTTTCAATTTTAGAGCTCTCAGAATATTGATTCTACTATTCAATTTAGGAACATAGCTTTATAATGTACTGAAAGCATATTAAACATCCCCCCACTTGACTTCTCTGATTGGGTCTGTCTAGTTCAGGGTCCTTTCATCTCTGCACAATGTCATGTTAGGGATTTTACTGGTCATGTTAACTGCACTATTTCTAGGGAATTAAAGTGTACCAGCTCAGCTCACTTTCTCCCCATCAAGCATTGGGCCTCATTATGACTCCGGCGGTAACCCGCCGGTGCTAATGGTGGGTTGCCAAAGGACTCATAACACTTTTCTGGCACCTGATATCCTGGTGCAACCGGACATTACAAGTCCCAGCGGCCCTGGATGTCTGGCGCCGGAAAATGTTGTTCCCCATTTCCCTTGAGTCCTATAAAACTCCATGGGAGTGAGGAGACGGAAGCGCCGGCACCATTGCTAATGGTGCTGATGCTTCCATGAAACCTCTGCCCATAGAGTTGTAGTGTGGCGGTTCAGAAAGGGCGCCGGTACGGTGCAACGGGCACCCTTATTTTCGGACAGCCACAATTGTAATGATGCCCATTGTGTACTAATTTATAGCTTCAGTCTTCGACTATACCAGTGAAACAAGTTACCTTTCACAACAAAATTGCTACAGACGTCTATTTGTAATCAATCCACCCTATGACCTTGCTTCCAGTCTCATGTATTCTTTGGACTTAGTTGGGAAATGATTCCTCAGGACATATATCTAATTTATTTCACTGGGGATTTTGTACTTACTTATAGATTATTCTTTAATGCGGCACAGCACCCGCATGGGATCTCCAGGGATCCAGGTAATTCTCTCCGAGCCAACTAGCCCCCTTCAGTTTCTGCTACATTCTGTCTCAGGAAAACAGATGTTTTCAGGCTTCCTCTTAAGCCAGACCCAGTGTGGAGTGTTTCCTTCTCCCATGCTATTATCCTACTCCAGCACTCCTGCATATGGACAGAGGTTCCAAGTCTACAGTCTTCAGAATCCCAGATCTATCTTTCTATTTCTTGTGCGTTAGAGCATAAATAGGCTCTATGGGCCTCATTATATGTTTGCTGGTCCGGGAACTACGTCACAAGTAAGCATGCCTTTACCGTAGTTCCCGGACCACCAAACTACAAGTTCTACTCGCGGGTGGAGTTGCGGTCACCAGGTCTAACCTGGCGGCCCTACCGGCACCCGCAAGCAGAGTATGTCAGATGCACTGGCATCGTTGATAGCCCCTATGGGGCTCAAATGGGAATGGGGAAGAATATTTTCCTGCGCCAAGGAATGGGCAATTGCCAGGTCTGGCAAGCCCGTAATTCCCTAGTTATTGGCCATTCCTGTGCACCGGAAAAAATACAAATACCGGCGGCAGCTGTGCCTGTATCACAGGCACGGCTACCCCCAGCCTTGTAATGAGGCACTCTATTTCTCCACACTGTGTCATACAACATTATCATTTTTGATTGCTTTGCTTAACAATGTGACACACTCAGAGGAAAAAAAAAAACTTGGTTTGATAGGTTCATATTTTACACATGAGAGAGGGACTTGTTCTGCACACTTTCGACCCAAAGTTATATGTGTTTGCCATGAATGTGCAAAATAATATTTTCCATTGTAAAAATAGAAATGTTCATATTCATCAGAAGTACACACACAGTTGCTGTTTTGCATTTACTTCTATTTGTTTGATATATTCCAAGACTTGAACACATAATTCGTTTGATGTTTCTTGATAGGTTTCTTTGTTGTTCAAAATGAGGTCTAGTTTTTAACAAATTAGTAACTTGTGATGAGCCAGGCCTTCTAACCTCGAAAACACGTTATTGAATGCAACACGAACTGCTGTTACCTTGTGTCTTGAGATTCACTGGAAAAACAGTTCTTGCAAAGTCAATTTAATTGGTAATGTAGTATCAATGTATCACAATTATATAATGTGAACATTGAAAAGAATAAGACACATGGCATGTTGGCTTATGGAATTAAAGGTGGCATACTTTGGTTGGCAGCTAATACCTTTTTCAAAATAACGTTTCAATGGCACAAGCTGTGTTTTCCTCGTGTCCATGGCACAGCCTTTCACATTATAGGCAGACACAGCGACATGGCCATTGTTTTACGTTTCGTGTTTATCAAATGAAGATTGAATTAAGGTTCCCAAATAAAGGTCCTTCATAGAACTTGCAACATTTATATAGAATTGTAGACCTAACGACGGTCAGTCCGCTCTTTACTGCCTCCACATTATGTGTAGGGAGTTTCAAAAATCAATTTCACTCAAATGCAATCATGCACCATTCATGCACTTCACATTTTGGTGCAAGAGTGTAGAATTTCAGTTTTTATTAAATGTACCCCTGCAGAATTAGGAGAAGGAAAGACTCAAGTGGACTGATTGCACTGTCTCTTTTCCAAAAAAGCGTGGCACAGCTACAGGAAGTTGAAAAGAAGCATCCTTACAGTAAACAAAATAGGGTTGTCGTGGGGAGATGCGGTGGGCAGTCCAATAACACTGTATTCTAGAAAGTACAGTATGTCCAGCCATTTTCTAGATTCTGATCAGTGTAAGAACCCAGTAACTTGTGGTTAAAAAAGGGGCTGCCAAAGCGACCGGTTATAAAGACCGTACCGCTGCCAACAAAGCCCAATTTGCCATGACCTCCCTCCTTTAAAAACAAAATAGTCACACTGCCAAAGCCGCCAACCTCAACGATAGAATTACAAAGGCACCATCTAGCTCCTGTGAACTTTTCGCCATCCTCAGAGATCTAGAGACCCCCACACTGCCACCTCCTGCCCTCATCAAAGACAATGCATGGTGTAACACTGTCCAAGAGACCCTTACAAATAAAATGGCACTAATACAAGCCCAGATAAAAAAGCCTCTCCCTTGCCCAAACACTAATCGGATGCGGAACCTAGAAGCATTCATCCCTTCTGCTTTCACCGCATCTGTGGGTCCTCTCTCAGCAACATCATGGAAGTCTCAAACCCTCCCGATGCAAGGGTGATTCCTGTCCAGCCTCCATCATAAAAGAATGTGGCGAATCTGTCCTCCCACTCCCCATCACCATTATCAACTCCTCCTTCACCACATGTACAGTCCCTTCAACCCTCAAACACTCATGGATCTCCCCCCGTTAAAAAAACGTATCCTTGACCCTGCGATTCCAACCAACTATTGACTCATCACCACTGTCCCATTTCTCATAAAAATCATTGACAGGGTCACTTACTTACAAATCCAGGAATTACTAGAAATAGGCCATATTCCTAGCATTCGTCAATCAAAATTCCACTCCAAGCACATAACTGAAACAGCCCTAAAGGACCTCAAGAAGCAGATGGATGGGGCAAATGACTTAGCAAACTCTCCTTCCTCCTACTCCTCGATTGCTCTGCTTCCTTTGACCTCGTTGATCACCAAAAACTCTACCACCTCCTTACTTCATCAGCTCACTTCTCTTCATATGCAGCCAACTGGGATTCCTCAATCCTAGCCAACAGAACCTCATGAGTCTTTGCCGGTGAAGCCTATGCAAGCCCCACACCAACAACCTGCGGAGTACCACAAGGCTCCTACATCTACCCCACACTATAAAATATGTATAATAGGTCATTATTTGACCACCTAGACTCGTCGGGCATCTCATACAACAACTACACTGACAACATGCAAATTCTTGTCCCTCTCACTGCCAACCAATCACAGGACTCCCTCAGAGTAAACACAATATACGAAACCATACAATCATGGATGGCCACTCACAGCCTCTGCCTTAATGATGAAATGACAGAGCTCCTCCTCATTGGGTCCCTGATTCACTTTCACAAACTACACCAATCATACAAGGCTTTCACCATCGATGGCCACTCGATTCCCATGGCCACATCATTAATAACAATAGGCGTTCACCTCGACTCTTCTCTCAACATGACTCAACATGTTAATCACATTGCCTCTACTTCTGGATACGCTACTAATCTTATCACCACCAGCAAACTCTTCCTGTCCTCTCAAAACTGACTCAAAGTTTCACGAGCTCTTTTCTGCTCAAAACATGACTACTGCCAAAAACGTCAGTAAACTTCAAACCATCCAGAACAATGCACTACGAGCTGCCCTAGAAATTGGGAATTGTGACCACATCACTGTGGCAAGAAAAGCCACACAATGGCTCCCGGTGAAGGACAGAATCAACTTCAAGATCCTCTCCATCACTCATCACTTTCTGACCAACGATTCCCCACCCTACCTTGTCCAAAAACTCAAAAAACACTGACCTGCAAGTCCTTTGAGAACTCCCTACAAACATTGCCTCGTCACCCTGAAATTCAACCTCAAAAGAGCCAGGGTGTCAGATTTCCGGTCCGCTCCTCCACTCACTGGAAGAACCTCCCCCCACCTTTGAGACAAACCTTCCTACAACAGCTTCAGGAAGAAGCTCAAAATCCACCTCTTTAACTGACATTCCCCACTCCCTCTCCTGCATTTACTGCTTTGCAGTACTCACTGCATATGTTTTTCACTGAGTGTGTGTTTACCTGTATGTGTTGACATCTGCTGCTTACTGTAACTGGTG
The DNA here is from genome assembly GCF_040938575.1 of Ambystoma mexicanum. Classification (NCBI taxonomy): domain Eukaryota; kingdom Metazoa; phylum Chordata; class Amphibia; order Caudata; family Ambystomatidae; genus Ambystoma; species Ambystoma mexicanum. Next base: position 713,793,535 of record NC_090932.1, read on the forward strand.
CCTAGATACCCAAAGGCTTGGTGCCCTTTCATAAATGCCTAAATAAATAAAGAGCACCCTGGAAAGCTGTGTCAAAAGGCTACACAATAAGAAATTGATTTATTCAGTTGGGCTCTTGAGTGACACAATCAAGGTGAATGATAAAAATATGCAGGTACAAAATAAAGCATGAGTATACCATTACTGCACGACTATAATAGGGCCCACATTTATTTGTGTATTGTAGCTGTCAAGAGACAATACTACACATATGAATATATTTTCAATAATTCCCTTAAATTGGCAAAGAAAGGTTCTTACAATACAGTATGTGATTATTAGAAACATGTAGTCCAATCAAAAGCCCTTAAAGCAAACTAGACTTTTACTTTTAGGTTTCTTATCGGATGTTGACTTAGGATTCTGGGTAAAGAGCACTACAGAGCTGAAGAAAACGCAACCACTCGTGTGGTTTTTCCTTTAAATCTTAGAATAAAATGATGGTGTTTTTGTTGCTTTGCCCCCAACATTTTTTTAACCCTGCTTTTGCCGTAAAGATACTGGGGCCAAAACGTATGTTTTCTTTCTACTCTTCTGAGACTGCATTTTCTTCCAAATAAAAGTGAATTATAATGTATGAGATGCACTGGGATGCTGGAAATGCATTGGAGGGACAGGGCCTCCCTATCCTTGTTCTCTAGTCCATTTTCATGTTTGTGCTGTATTATTTTCTGCACAGGGACCCCTGTGGGACTGCTGGCAGGCCAGCTCTTCCTCTTCTCTTTTTGGTTTGCTGTACAGACCCTTGGGATACCCTTATGGCACCTATGAGTGGGTGTACAACCCTGTACCCCTAGTGTATGTTTTTGGGCACTTGTGTGTGGCCCACAGAGCTGGGTATGGGCTGGTGGCAGCTCCATGCTTAATTTGACAGGCGCTCTGAGTATCCTCCATTTTGGGACACCCAGGCCCTGCCATTTGAATCAGTTGATTCCTGATAGGAGACAAGAAGGCCCCTGTGGCCTCCTGCTTTCTATTGCCTGTTAACTTGTTTTTCCCAAAGTCCTGAGAAGCCCTGACTCTGTCCCTTCCCCCTGACTGGCTGTTGGGTGGAAGTTCCATATATGGTATTGTGGGGAAGTCCAGGCCAGACTGGCTGGAGCCTTCCCAGTGACTGTATGTTGTGGGTACACCATGTGGGTGGGTCCTGGGTGAATGGAGTGTGTGACCAATATGCACTTCATGTTATGGGTGTCTGGTTTCTGGTATGTAATACAATGACTGAGACAGCCATGCCCAAAACTGGTATGAATGCAGTGTGGAGTGCTGAATGGCTGGGTACCTGTCCCAATACACATTACTTGTTCTGAGTGTCTGGAGGGAGGAGAATGGCCTGAATGCACTGTGAGTCTGATTGGCTGCCTGACTGCCTGAATGCCCTTCTGAGTGATTGGTTGCCTAAGGGTGGCCCAGCAGAGTGGATGAGAAACAGAACAGTATATCTGGTGACCTCTCACTGCCAGAAATCATACAGAAGATGAAGTTGAAACTGATGCTTAATCTCGAAGCCAAGCCCAAAGAAGAAGGTTGACGGCTATTACATTCATCGCAATCCGAAAGCTGCTGTGCCATCGAAACTGATCCAAGCGAGGACCTGGCTAGGAGACTGCTTCCAGAGCTACGAGGGACCATTGTGCACTGCTTACCTTCGCCGAAGTGCCTTGGAAGCCAGCCTTCGAAAGACTGTCAACCGGAGACTGGGACTGCCAAGGAGAACAAGGAGAAGCACCGGACAGTCGTCCACCGTCGTCAACCAGGGTCCACAGGTTTGCTATAACCACTAGAGGCCGATCGAAGACGTGTTGCCGAGAAGCTGGAACCACTTGCCGCCGAGCCGCTGACGACTGGAGCCGCAACACGCCATTGATTAAGACACTTTGAATTCAAGGACACTCTCATCAGCACCGCCGACCGCTTTGTCCTGCCGGAGAAAGTCAAGGTCGCTGATGTGGCAAAGAGCATCTGCTGGTGGGTTTTCCTCCACCCAAAGACCACAAAGATGACGACTCGACACCCTTGCTGGGCCAAAGTTCTTCAGTGACTCTTTGCGGCAACGAACTATCTTTGACGAGGTGCACCGCATGCCACCTCTTAGCAGGAAGTCCACGGCCGATCATCGACCAGCACCACTAGGACCGAAGCTGCTGCCTCGACACCGTTGTTCACCATTTCTTCAAGGGATCTCAAGGATCCATGGCTCCTGCCTTAAAGGGAGCCACTCAAGAAGGATCCGTTGACGACCCAATGTCGAACTCTGATATTCCAGGTACATTAGGGTGGGACAACTTTTCCAGGTACATTGGTGTGGTACAACTATTTAGTCCAATCAAAAGCCCTTAAAGCAAACTACACTTTTACTTTAGGTTTCTTATCGGATGTTGACTTAGGAAATAATAAATAAGACTCACATGGAACAATATATGGACTGGGCGTGTATTATATCTTTATTTACAGGTTGTTCAGGTGGGGGGATCCTCATACGAAACTGTGCCTAGTGGTAGGGGCCCAGTATTCTGCCTATTGGTTTAACCAACCTGCTTTCCTCCTATGTCTATTGTTGGTTCACTTTCTTAACTGATTTGTATGGCATTTGAACTGAGTACAATTGATGCATTTTAATGGAATCAAAGAGTAATTGTGGTACCACATAGAAACTGTACATATTTACAATTTTAGATTAACTTGAACACAATGTGTTATTGTGATTGTGTACATAGCTTGAATCTTATGTATAAAAAGAACTGTGTTTTCACTAACATAGTATGTGTACATTTCTTTGTGGGTGCTTGGAGACTACACTGTACTTAGGAACCAGCCTGCATCACCTCCTGAGAGCTTAAGCCTTGATTGCTTGTCCACGATACCAAATAGAGAATCTTGGCTGGGGTGTTCTGTGCCTCTACTCTGCCATAGAGAGCAGGAGTACAGTTACCACCCTCCAGTCTTTACATGCACTCAAATTCTTTAATTACTTACTAATCATTTTAATTACTCTTGGTCCTACTTTCTTTTTGCTTACTTTTTTTGGTAGTTGGCTAAAACAAAAGTATATTGTAGGATAAGGAAAATGAATTTAGAGGTAGTGATGTCCTCCATCGGAGAGTTTGGCCCTCGTGTGACGGACACGTATTCATGAGACAATGCTTTATTGCCACATTGTTTTGTGCATTTGCTGAAGGTGCCAGGGACCAGCACTTTTGGAGAAAAACCTGGCATTTGTTTGTCCATCCTGGCACTATAGTTATAAGGGCTTATCTGCGAGAACCGTGCATACATTGTGGTTCCTGTGTCATTTACTGTCCAATCAAAACAATTTCTATTATCTGGGTGAGTAGACTACATAAACAGCCATATATGCTGTCCAGACAGCCACATAACATGCACCTTTTAAAATGTACATATGCATACCTTTCAAAATAAGGGACAATCGGAGGAAAAACTGTAAGGACCCGATTCATGGAAATGTGTGCAGAAATCCTGCAGGGGCCAAGCACTGAAAAGGACACTGGGTTAGCCTTCAAGTAGAATAAAAAATGCGTGCCCAGCGTATTCATGGAATTCACTGTACAAAGTAACCATATTCGCAATTCGTGCCCAGAACGCTGCCAACAAGCCCCCAAGCAAAGCAAAAATAGTCAGAACAGCTACCATTGCGAGCTGCCTCAGATGCAAATACACACACCCTTTGAACAGTGCGCGGGGTCACCAGCAAGCAGGCCTACATCTCGGACGCCTGCACAGGGTCCCCTGTAACTGTTGCCGCCACCCCAACAACATGCATATACAAATCATAACTCGGTAATTACTCAGGAAATCTGTGTGCAAACCCCCATAAATTGTTCCTGCATCCTGCTACACTGCGTACGTGCACCCCTAAGTTAGATTGGTACCCCGGGTGTGTACACGCTCCCCTATATCTGACATGCAAACCCACCTCCGTGCTGCGATTCCTACAGGCAAGTGTGCTTACGCCTGCCTTCGGATGGCGTAGAGATCGAGTGATTTGCGTGGCCAGTACTATGCAAAGAGGCTGCGCAAGCAGACCGTGGACTCTGCGCAGTACCAATGAGAGTACCAATACCTAAGAGAGTTTGGGAGGTAAAATACCCATTGAGGAAACCGTACCTGCACACAAGACAATATGATGGTCATCTGAATGAGATTCCTGAAGAAGCAGAGAAACTGAAAGGCAAAGATTAATGGTGACGGCACAGAGAAAGAGATGACACACTCAGAAGAGATGCAGGGATTAGAGAATGCAGATATTCTATAAAGCATGACGAGGGCTACAAAGATAAGTGACATCTTGGATTCAAGGTGAATAAGCTCATACCATTAAAACAGATGAAGATATTAAGCCATTTTACACATGTACAGATGCACTTGAAAAGCAAGCAGCAAAGTGATTGTGAAGCTAGCTCTGAGCTTATAATAGATAGACCGCGGCAAATATACCTCTATAGATACATATGGACAAAGTAAAAATGGAAGTTTCCACTTTTACGTTAAAAAGCAGTACTGAAAATGAACATGGGCAAACAAGGCCTCACTCCAGTGTGTTATAGGCAATAGCAATTTTAATTACAAATGAATCCCAGAAGAAGGAGGTGGATGAGCCAGGATGACAAAAGTCTTATCAAACAGGACTTGGCTGATATTGGATACAAATTGTGTGAAGGAACAAGAGGCTCCTATCCAGCAAACTTGAGCAAAACAAAATATGTCAGAGGACTATTAAAAAAGAATATTAAATACACAAAAAGCTTGATGTCATGGTGTCCAATCACATAGTAAGAAGAAATTGGATGATCGAGGTGGTCACACCTATGCACGAAGGCAGGCTGTGCCCACACTCCCTTAAAATTCTCAGAGAAAAGAACAAACCCAAGGCCAAATTTCAAAACACTAACTGACACTGGACCGGTTCTATACTGATATGGAACTTATGCTTAGACATTCACTTAGAACCAATCAGTCCCTTCGATAGGTTTTTGTAGTTTGCCACGTAGGTAGTGATGTAGGTAAACATCAATTATGATAATTTTATGCAAAATAACCTCAGTTTCTACTAAGAAACTGAGGTTATTTCTGCTGATGTTCGTTGTACTCCCCGTTTTATATACTTGTTAATAAAACAGACTCCCCTTTTGCCAAACTACCTGAGTCATTTTGATTATTGATGTATGAATAAAATCTGCATCCCCATCCATCTCCAGGGTATTGCTACTAATTCTAAAGAGTTGGTAGACCCAGTTCACTTGGTAGCGGAGAGGATGGTTCTTTAATAAGTCCACCGACCATCGATATTGGTAAACTTTAGAGTCTCTGTAATATCGCACAACCTTTGCATTCGGCTGACAGGACATAAGGCTCCCCATAGATAGTGGTTAGTATAAGTGGCCAAAATATCCTTGCAAGGAGGGTGTGGCTGGTAACCATGATTTCAATAAGCATCCCCTCCCACTTCTACGATGAATGGAACAAACCACTGATTGAGAGGCGGTAACGGAGGTGGCGGTCTCGAGGATCCGAAGAAGAAAAAATATGCGAATGGTGAGTAGAAACTGAGGAGTATGGCAAATTGATGCATGTGTAGTAAAATAAAGGAGAGTAATGGAGGGAGGGGGATAAATGTAATGAAAGGGTAAGAGTGAAAAAAAAAATATGGGGAATGAGATATTGACTTAAGTGTGGCCGAGCAATATGTGTAATCGTGAGAGAGGCCACGATAAGAGGTTATGTCCTGTTCCTAAACTTTAAAGAGTGTTAGCAGAAACCTTTATCTAGAGTCCAGAAGTGGAACATTTAGGACACGGGACTGATTTAAGACGGTCCAGAAAGAGATAGGTTTACGTTCTGCAAGGAGCATTTTTAGAGGGCAAGATGAGTCTTAAAGGGAAGATTGTAAACAATTCATATGACCGGTGAAGTCTGTCTGTTTTTTTTATGTGATTTTAAAGTGTAATGACGTCAAATTAAAGAACACATTTTATGATAGAGAAGCGCGAAGGTGAGAAAAAAGGAATTGATTGTTTTAAAATTGTATTTTGAGGGTTGTTTTTTAGCAAGATTAAAGTAGAAATTGTGTTTTGACGGGATTGGAGCTTGTGACAATTTGTGCTTGCTCATATTGAATTTTTTGTCAAGACGTATTTTGGAAACTGAGTACAGAGTAAGTGAGTGATAGCAAAGAAAGAGTGAAGGATTAATAAATGGAAGAAGTTACTCCATTAGTGCACCTCTGTAAACAATTGCTGAAACATGCGCTTAAGCTTAGACAATATAGTGCAGAATGGGTTTAAGGAACCACAGACAAAATGTTTATGCTGTGCCCACAAGGCGGATCATTATTGAAGGAAGTCCTGCAACATATGGCGAGATATTTGCATGCAGCATATACTGGGAAGAAGCTAGAAAAGCGCCTAGCGCGTCTAGAACTTTGGAAGATGTATCATCAAGAGAAGGAGGAGGAGCCTCCTTTAGATTGGATACTTAATGTATGCAAAGAGGGGGGTGAAGAGCCTTCTGCTCCGCACACCCTGTCTGAAATAGAAGACGAGATGGGTTATACCCGTTAAGGGAACTTAAAGCAGCGACAGGGTATAACAACTCGGCGTATGAGTCACCTACGCAAAGTAGTGACGAGGGCCCAGAGAAAAGCATTGAGAAGGATGTAATCTCCAAAGTCCTGAGGGACAAGGAGAGACGCAATAAGGAGAGAAGTAATCTTGCAAGTACATCTCTAGATATAGGAGGAGAAATAAAGAGATGGAAGGGTGAAAGAGAAAACTGACGAGATAGCGCTCTTACAGAACGAATGGATGTAAGGTCAGATTTTACTTAAACGCGATGGTAAAGGCATCGAGGATGTAAGGCAAAGGGAAGATCAAGACAAACAAGATAAAAAAGATAAGGAAAGAGAAGAACGGTTCAAAGACAAAGGAGGGAAAAGGAAAGATAGACTGAGACGAGAGTAGTTCTATCAAGATGAGCAAGCGAAAAAACAAGAGAGAGAAGAAGAGCACAGGAAACGTGACAATAAATAGAGAACAGTTGACGAGCAAGAGAGGATAGAAAGGAAAAGAATAGAAGAAGAGCAAAACATACGAGAAAAAAATAATACAAAGATGAAGGGATGAGGAGATACAAAGGGTAAATGAACAAAGGGATATGAAAAGGAAAGAAGAAAGGACAGAGTGAGAGAGGAAGCAAGAAAGAGAAGAGAATTTGATGATGATATGGAACGGAAAAGAAGGCAGAGAGCACGCAATGTTGAGTACCTAGAGAAGGAAGTGAGAAATCAAAGGAAGCTACAAAAGTAGCATGGGAGGACAGAGGAATTCTTTCCAGAATACAAGTCATTACCAGGCCTGTCTAGAAACAAACTAGTAGACGAATTTGATACAAGAAGTATTGGGGAAGCGATCGATAAAGTATATCATGACATGAAGGCTCAGAAAGAGCCAAAGGGGAAGGGAAAGAATGATTGTCTCGAAAGCACTCAACTGTATGACACAGGGGAAGCCTCATGAGGAGCTGTCTTTAGACAGGCTTACTCTAAACAGAAATGAAGACGAGAGAATTTGCACGAGTTGGGCACAAGAAATGTCAGACGAAGAAATGGAAGCCATGGGGAAGAGAGAGATGACATATGTGGGTCTGAGGGTTGCTTTTCTATGGATAGGGAAGTAAGATGGTTGGATTTAAACGTGCCTGTGTCTAAAGCGACTGCGCCATTGACGCAGTCAGACCGACCTACGGGGCAATTCCACAGTCAGAGGGGGGAGTCGCTGCCCTATGTAAGCAGGTTAAGATCATTGCCAGGTAGACGGCGATGTGGCAATATTGTCCCTGCAGTGAATAGACAAATGATGAGAGATGAGAATGAGTTTGGGGCGTTGCAGTTTCCTTTGTTAGAAAAAGGAGGGGCCAGACCACAGTACATACCGTGGACCCAGATGGACAAGGATAATTTAAGGTGTAAACTTCCAACTTTAACTTCTGGTGCTGGGAAATGGATACATGAATTAGAGAAAATGACAGGAGAAAACACGTTGGCTATAGGGGACATCAAAGGTCGTTTAATCGCCATACTTGGTGAGAGAGCTAATAATGTGTGGAGGAGGGCAGGATACCCTGGTGTGATTACAGTCAACACCGCTCACGATGGAGCACCGTTCAATAATTGTAGGGCGGCAGTTTGGAGAGCGATTCGAGTACTATATCCGGACATGTCCGATATGGGAGCTATAATGACAAAAAAGATGAAGGAAGGAGATGATCTGTTAGTTTACATTCAAAGTTTTCAAGAACCTTGGGCGTTGGAACCTCGTGAATCTTGGGGAAAATCTATACCAGTGTTCTAACATATATTATGTCAAGGGCTGCCAGAGCCAGTGCAGAAGCAGCTCAAGAAGTTAGTGGGGATAGAGGCTAAATCATGGTCAGAAATTCAGCTGACCATTGCGCATTAATGCAGAATCCAGCAAGAAATGAATTGCAAAAAAAGACGATGCTCGCAAAGGTGAGGAGGCGAAGTTGGTGCAGATAAAACTATCCAAGTACGCCATTGAAGGGGCAATGTTGATCAGTGTAGACGGATCAAACTCTGCAGGTAAACATACTGCAGGTGAATTGTCAAAGGCAGTTACATAAAAACAATAGTGGGTATACTCCACGAGGAAGGGGATTTCGAGGATGAGGGTGGGAAGGTTATCAAGGGAATTGGCAAAATAATCATGGAAGCTTTCAAAATAACCAAGGTGGGTTTCAAAATATGAAGAATGGTAATCAGAGTATGCAAAATGGCCAGGTTGCGAGACCACCACTTATGTGTTGGACATGTGGTATGACAGAGCATTTTGCTTGCACGTGTAGGAGTCAAGGGGTCATGCAAAGTGGACAGTTTTTAAGAGGGGGATGTCAAATCCACCTGCATATTTGCAGCATAATGGAGATGGATGTGCGCAGAATCAAACGGTGCAGCAGCAAGCAACGAGAATGCAGCAAGGCTTGCAAACACAGCAGATAGCAGATAACCCCCCACAAGGACAGTTGCAGCAATCACCTATGCAGCTTCAACAGAACACAAACACAGCGCAGTCGATAACTCCTAGAGTAGGGGATGTCACTATCGATGGAGGGAAACCTTTTATGATTGATGGGACAAGGCTGTACCCGCAATAGGACAGCTCACTAGGAGACCTGATGTGTTCAATACTATCCGTGACGCCAAACCCCCATGAGGAACCAAGGGTGGACATTAGTTTAGGAGGCATATATTTTTCCTTCTTAGTAGACACAGGTGCAACACGCTCATGTATATGAGAGGGAACATTTTCAATGTCTGGAAATGCCATGAATATTCAGGGATTCACAGGAGCAACAAGTTGAGTTCATTTTACCGAAGAATTACCAGTCTTCATAGGAGAATGCGACATGAAGGTGCCACTGCTATATTCGAGGCAAACACCTGTTAATATACTGGCACGAGAATTATAGACAAAGCTGTATATGACAATCTCATTCACTGATGAAGGTATAGTGTGTTCAACACCATGAATGCATCATGTAAACGTGTACTAAATGATTATGGCACACGGAGGACAACTAGCTATGAGAGCAATTCCAGTAGAACCAGATGCCTTTCAGTATGGGGTACGCATCCTGTTGTCAGGGTTGCCAGACCTAGCAGGCAGAACAATGAGAATTCCAGATGAATTTTTGTTTAAGCCTAGAAAACCTATGTTCGAGGAAAAGGGATGAGTCTTTGCCTTAAAGATACAAGCAGCCATAATGCGTGGGGAAATGGCTTTGCTTGACAGCAATAATGATGAGGGCAGATAATGGTGTGCAGTAATCTCCATTGAAGAAGGTTACAGATTGAATGACGTTACTGTTGAAGACCTGTTTGGGGATCACCCATCTGATGATGAGGTGATATTTGAAATGAGCATTACGTATTGGGTAAAAGTGATTACAAGAGAAGTTCCTCAGAAAATGATGTTAGCACAAAAATGTCCTGAATATTTCAACGAAGATATGGCGAAAGTACCAGTTTCATTATGGACCACAGGCCCCTATGATGTAGGTCTAATAAAGGGAGTTGGGGAAGTAAAAATGTAATTGAAACCAGGAGCAATTGTACCTCGAGCACAACAGTATCCCATGTCTCGAGAGGTGGATGAAGGGATTTTTAAGACGATTTCTGCCATGATGGATCAGGGTATCTTAGTGACATCAGAGTCACCATGTAATACTGCAGTGAACCGTATCAAGAAATCTAAGGGGGGTCTTGGAGACTAATACAAGATTTGAGGCTGTTAAAACAAAAATTGTAGAAGCCGATTTCCCTCTAGTCCCGAACCCATCTACAATTCTATGTAATATACCTGTTGACGCACGATATTTCACGGTGATTGACTTGAAAAACATATTTTTCTCAATTCCATTGCATAAAGACTCGCAGGATCTAACGTCATTTACGTTCAGACAAAGTCGTCTGAAAAGCACTCATTTACCCCAGGGATACTGTGAATCCCCATCGATTTTCAATAGTCCTTCAGATGGATTTAAGCAATATTGCCTTAGAAATCGTCGTGTTACACTACATAGACGTCATTTTGGTTTGTAGCACCACAGAGGAAGAGTGCAGATGTGATTCTGTTCAGTTGATGACTATACTCGCTGACAAGGGATATAAGGTTGACAAGGAAAAGTTACAATATTGACAACAAGAAGTGTTGTACATAGGCCAATTGATTTCACATGAAGGAAAGAAAGTCACTCCTGAAAGAGCTGAGGCTATTTTAAAAACAGCTAAACCATACACGATAAAACAGATGCAGAGCTTTTTGGGACTATGTAATTATGTCAGAGCATTGGTCTTTCACTACAGCTCGTATACAAGGCCTCTTTTACAGGCCTTGAAGAAAGCACAGGCAACGCAAGAAAAAATTGTGTGGACTGACGGGATGGAAAATGGGTTTGATGAATTGAAAAAAGCAATTTGCACGGCTCCAGTTTTAGGTATTCGCAATTATGCAGAAGAATTCTTCTTGTTTTCACATACAAACGGCACTGTTATAACAGCAGTGCTCACGCAGAGAACCATGTTGGGGTGCAAGCCCCTTGCATATTACAGCGAAATCTAAGACCCAGTAATAAGGGGTCATTTTGCATGCAAACAAATGTTTAGCAGCAGCTGCATTCACCATAGAGAAAGCTGCAAGCATAGTGATGGGATGTTGCATGACGTTATCTGTTAAGCATGCACTATTTGTCATTTTAGAAAAACCAAAAGGCATGTTAACTTCTCAAAGGGCTTCTGCCTACGAGGTAGTTATATCAAACCCGACAATCAAAATAGTCTGATGTAAAATAGTGAATCCAGCCATGTTTATAGCTGAGCCAATGACAGAGGGAGAGCCTGTACATGATTGCGTGAACTATGAAGAGTTCTGCGATGAGCTCCCTAGAATAAAGGAGAATGCATTAGCAGCAGGAGAGATTGTTTAATTGATGGTTCTTCAAGGATCGATCAAAATGATGGACAAAGATATACAGGTGCCGCTGTAGTAAAGCACATGGCTAATGGGGAATTTCGGGTGCTTTATAGTACTCGATTGCCGTCTCATTATTCAGCACAAGCTGCAGAATTATTGGCGTTGATACTCGTGAGCGAGTTATGGGAGTCATTCCAAGACGTAATTGCCCTTTTCAGCACTTGCCTATCGAATATGTCGACATGATACAAGTATGTAATGGATATAGATGCCTGATTGTATAGGTTTGTCCTTTCTCAAGATGGATAGAAGCAGGTCCATGTACACACCCAGACTCTACCTGTGCAGCAAAATTCTTAGTGCGGGAGGTATTTCCTAGATGGGGAGTATGTGAAGCTATGAGGTCAGATAATGGTCCTCATTTCGTCAACACAATTTCTGAACAGATTAGATTGTTGCTTGGTATAAACCACAGGTTTTTCTTGGCTTATCATCTGCAAGGAAATGGCATTTGCGAGAGGCTCAATGGCTTGCTTAAAGAAAGAATAGCCAAGTGAAGCTTACCTTGAAGAAGGGGTAGTTGCATTGCCTATCAATGGCATTATATGCTTTAAGGAACCAACCAGATTCTGACCATCATCTCACGCCCCATGAAATAATGACTGTAAGGCAGATGAGAACCCCCCGAATGCCTCCATCCAGAGATAGAAGTGATGCTCAGACAACATCGGAACTGTTAGGATTGGAATTATGTAATTATTTGAACTGTATGACTTCCAGTATCTCTGTTATTTCAGGACAGTTGCAGAGACAAGGGTGTTGAGCAGCACAGAATACAGAAGGAGATGCTTCAACAAACCAATTTAAAGAACTTTCTGTACCCAAGCTATTCCCAGGCGATAGGGTATTAATCCGCAGTCACATGAGGAAACATTGGAATGAGCCCCGCTTTTGTGGTCCTTTCATTGTGGAAGATATCACGCCGTCTGCTGTCAAAGTGCAGGGCAGGTATGCCTGGATTTTCCTGGGAGACATCAAACTCTTTGCTGAAAAGACTTCTCTCCCTGCACCCCTACACGACGAGGCAAGTACAAGCATCGGGGAAAAACCACTGCATGTGTAGACAAGAATTATGACAAGGAAGAAGGATGCAGAAGCTGACAATTATAAAGACACATAACTCATTGGACTATGGCTTGGTTCGGGACATTTCTTTTAAGCAATTTATAAAAGGATGAAGGAAAGTAAACCCGAACACTCTGTGCATCTCAGTTGCAGGGTCATGTGAAGATCTCTATTCATAAAGCCACAGTAGCACACTGACTTTGGACTGAGGTGTGTTTGAGACTTGATAAAACGTAGGTTATGCCAGATGTTCACCTTGTACACCATAATTGGAAAATGGTACAATACCCAGATTCATTTAAAACAGAGTTCTTGTTTAGATTTACCTATGGTGTTACCCAGTGATGAACTGACAAGGAACATTCTCACCTATTTTGAGTTGGTACTGCGTAATTGTCTGTGGCTGGTGGGGAGAACCACCCGCATTACAGCCTTTTTGCAAAATCCGAAGAATGAAGAAATTATAAAAAGATTACTCATAGTCATCACTGAACAGTTCTTGCAATTTCCTGAATACAGTGAGGAGAATACAAATGCCCCTATCAAATGAAGCAGCTCATAGACTAGTCAGTGTGGTGTTTTTTCATTTAATTGATGAGTATCCGCACCTTGTTGGAAGGCACTCTGATGTGCGCGCCTTTCTCAGGGATCCTAGAAACACTGCAAATCTGAATATGATCCTGGAAGGTATCATTACCCAAGTAAGAATCTATTCTGAAAGAAATCACAGGTCAGTGTAGAAACTTTCCCCCGAGTGACAGATCGAGATGTTGCTGATAAAGAAAGACTTTTGGTTCCTACTGAAAGAAATTCAACATGTCGTCTGGGCTGAGGCAGATCCAAGGCATAGATTGGGAGGTAATCTATGTCCTACAGATTGTATAGACTTGCTGAGTTCATTTTTCTTCATACTAAAGAGGCGTCTGCATTTCGACTAGTGAAGGACTGATTCCAAAGACACAAAGATAGTGTTTTTTTATCATTCAGTAAGCAGACAATTGATCAAGGCCAGATTGATGAAGTAAGACGGCAGCTTCCAGAAGCAGTTAACCATGCAGAAACATTAAAAGAAAAATGTTTCCTTCCTTAGGTGGTCCAGATGGGCAATGATTCTGACTCATGAAGAAATGTGGTCACGTTGTCCAAGAAGTAGATGTTGTTGGCTTACGTACCATTGTATGATCTACACTTGCATTGTGTTCATAATTGTACTACTTGCATTGACTGTGAAAACTGCATTTTATATTGGTGCACATGGAGCTAATACTCCTGTGCGCGTTTCTGAGCAGAAGGAAAATATATGTGTGGCAAATACTAGGAGGCCTAGACCCTATGTAGTTATTCCTGTCCCAAAGAAAGATGGCAAATTGCATGAGCTTGAGTTGGATGTCATAAGCAATAATACACATACAAAATGTGTCTTAGAGACCATTTCTAGATGCCAGAGATAGGCTGGGAAAACCAGGCAATGTAAGGGGTTGATAAAAGGTAAGCCTACGCAAGTAATACATGCAAATACACATGGTCCAGTGAAAATTGATCCTAAAATAGTTCCAAAAAGAAGATCCCAGATGGAGATTATGAGAGACATTTCCATGCCTAAATGGGCTGCTGAACAGATGAGATATTCTGAACTTTCTGCCACACAGGAAACCCAGACAGATGCTCCTGTGAGTACTTCAGAGAGAAGAAGCTACATGGGTACACTTCATGACATGATTATGGAAGCTCATATGAAAAGAATGAGATCGAAACGGAGCATGCCTCAAGATAATTATGAACTAAATGATTACCTGGACAGCACGGCACACCTGGGAAATAACATATGGTACCTACCAATACATGAAGGAAATTGGGAGAAGAACTTCAAAGGAGGAATGCTTTGTATGTGCACTCCTGCTGTACAGCAGAGCAAGTCGAAAATCTTCATAGCTGTTGAAATAGATGTGCACACAGCACATTGTCTTTCACACATTGAACTTTGGAAGATCAGAGGCCAGTTTATGGGGAGTGGTGCTTCTCTCAAGGGACAGATCAGATGAAGATGATTTTATTCAAGATATAAAGACAAGAAACAATGTAAAAAGAAGGAATATTGTGATTAGATATGAGAAACCTGGTGTGAAGGGAGCTGAAATCAGAAGGGAAGTGAACAAAAAATTGGAGACCGCAGGAAAATCTGCAGATGAAATTTGGATGTGGAAGAACAGAGGTCAGATGCAGATCTGGGGATCAGTATTATCACCAGATCGCTGGGACAAAGGGTTAGCAATATGCAGGGCCTGGATGGTAACTAATCGTCCTGAATCCACTATTTTGAATGTACAAGAGGTATGCAAACCATTGTGGCCAAGACTTTCTAAACTACTAACATGGGTCAAAGACAGAGGAGGACCCCTGCAAATAGTACCTTTAGAAAGCTCAAGATTGTGCTTCAGAAGTAATGGCACAAGGAAAGTTGGAGAAAATCAAAAATGTGATTGTATCTTTGATACATAAGGGATGGTGCATGGAACAGCAGTAATTATGGATCATTATTGGGCTTGTGGATCCAAGGCCTACACAAGGCTACCTAAAGACTGGGGAGGAATATGCACATTAGTGAATGTCCATGTTCCAGCATTAGTGATTCCAAAAAGTAACCTGAATCGTGACAGTTTCCCAAAAGCAGATACTCACCTGAGAAAGAAGAGATCTATAGCGCTGATAAAGAGAATAATGAGAGAAAACTAATTTTCAGTGAAATCAATAGAAGTCTTTGATTCTATCGAATATGAGCACAGACTGTTCAGCCAGACTTCTTCAGTGTTCACATTGATCTTTATGCCAAGAATCCAAGTTGGAGCAAATACAAAGTAGCTTCAGATAACTAGATGGCAATTGCTGCAAACAATCAACACTACTATAAAGGGGTTCAATGCAATCAGAGAAAAGATGAGAGCCATAAGACGTATGACTCTATAGAATAGGTACATCTTGGACAGAATTACAGCTATGGATGGAGGCGTTTGTGCAAAAATAGGAGAATCATGTTGCACATTCATACCTTCTCATGATGACGAGAATAGAACCTTGACAGAGGCCATAGACATGCTGCCAAAACTCCATGGCCAGATGATAGACGAAGTAGAAGACATTGCTGATGACAACTGTGTTGGATCACTCTTCTCTTGGGTTCCACAATGGATGGCAAATATGTTCAAATTTCTTGGAGCCCTGATCGTGTTGATATTGCTTGGATTTTGTGTGATCAAGATAATAATTTCACAGTGCAGGAAGACAGCAAAGAAAGCTATAGGGATGAGGATTATGACTGATGTTGAACCAGGATGGAAGCCCAAGGATCTAACATATGAAAAGATCAGAGACTTTGTGAAGGCCAATATTCATGCACCTGAGGGAACGAAGTTCCTGTACCCAAAGAACCATAAGAAATATGTGGGAAGATGGATCTATTGCAGTCCAAGTGGGCAGTGCATACTGATGACATAGAACAAGGATGAGCATGTGAAATCACCAGGTTGCCTGAAAAGAGTCATGAAGATATGGATTCCAAAGAAGCAATTCTTCAGACAAGGATGTCGAAGTATAAAAGATGATGAAAGAGTGGTCGATAAATCTCCCAGAGGGGTGAGTGTAGAGGAGGAGCCAAGAACTCCCCCTCCAACTGCCCTGCCAATATTACCTATAGAATGGGAACCAGTGTGTGATGTATGCGGAACAGCTGAACCAACAAAGAGCAGAGCGTGGACTATGTGCAGTATGCATAAGAGTACCAATACCTAAGAGAGTTTGGGAGGTGAAATACCCATTGAGGAAACTGTACCTGCGCGCAAGACAATATGATGGTTGTCTGAACGAGATTCCTGAAGAAGCAGAAAAACTGAAAGGCAAGGATGAATGGTGACGGCACGGAGAAAGAGATGACACACACAGAAGAGATGCAGGGATTAGAGAATGCAGATATTCTATAGGGCATCAAAGGGGCTACAAGGATAAGTGACATCTTGGGTTCAAGGTGAAGAAGCTTATCTCATTAAAACAGATGAAGATGTTAAGCCATTTACACGTTTACAAATGCATTTGAAACGCAAGCAGCAAAGTGATCTTGAAGCTAGCTCTAAGCTTATAATAGATAGACCGCGGCAAGCATCAAAATATATATGCATATATACCTCTATAGATGCATATGGACAAAGAAAAGATGGATGTTTCCACTTTTATGTTATAAAGCAGTACTGAATATGAACATGGGCAAACAAGGCCTCACTCCAGTGTGTTACAGGCAAAAGCAATATTATTTACAAATGAATCCCAGAAGAAGGAGGTGACTGAGCCAGGATGACAAAAGTCTTATCAAACAGGACTTGGCTGACATCGGGTACAAATTGTGTGAAGGAACAAGAGGCTCCTGTCCAGGAAGCTTGAGCAAAAGAAAATATGTAAGAGGACTATTAAAAAAGAATATTAAATACACAAAAGGTTCGATTTCATGCTGTCCAGTCACATGGTAAGAAGGAATTGGACGATCGAGGTGGCACCTATGCACGAAGGCTGGCTGTGCCCACATTCCCTTAAAATTCTCAAAGAAAAGAACAAACCCAAGGCCAAACTTCAAAGCACTAATTGACACAGTACTGTTGAGGTGATGATGGACTGAGATAATAATTTGTGGGAAGCTAGTTTTGTAATGAGCCCACTAGCACCTGGATGTTCAGTCTGTGTGCTGCTAAACGTGGATGGAAAAGTACTGATGAAGTTTACAAGCCAACCAAGTGTAGAGGACCATGTAATCAAAGGGTCCCATAGTTTGTATAACCAATTGAACATTGTGTATTTAGTGACATTCACAGTAGCAATGTTTAGCGAGGGCTTAGTTGCCCGACCTTATGTTAAGCACCCTATCACTTTCCTTCACGGTTCTATATTAATATGGAACTTATACTTAGACATTCACTTAGAACCAATCACTCCCCTCGATGGGTTTTTGTAGTTTGCCACGTAGGTAGTGACGTAGGTCCATGTCAATGATGACGATTTTATGCAATATAACCTCAGTTTCTGCTAAAATGTTTAGAGTAAGAGGATCATACGACTGCTGATGTGCGTTGTACTATCCGTTTTATATACTTGTTAATAAAACTGACTCCCCTTTTGCCAAACTACTTAAGTCGTTTTTATTATTGATGTATGAATAGAATCTGCATCCTCATCCATCTCCAGGGTATTGCTACTCATCTTAAAGAGATGCTAGACCCAGTTCACATTATTATGAAAACAAACCATTATAATATGTATTTCATCAAAATGATATTAGTACACAATCATTTAGTCATAAGTATCAGAGTTATAATAACACACACTTGTTTGAACATAAACACTGACACCTGTTTCAATGATAGGAGGTGCTAACAATATCAATCAAATGAAACCTATTCACAGAGTGTCAGCCGTGATCATTCTTCATATCAGATAAACTTGTTAGCGGCTCTTAGTCTTGGACTCTGCATCTTCCTCAGGGTGATCGTGTGAGTGTGTAAAAGACATAAAGCAAACATGAAAAGTATTATTACGTGGCTACACTGGCATTTTGGTGCAATCATTCTGACCATTTCCTATTATTTTGACATGGCATTTTTTACTGGGCAGCTATCTGCAGCATGGCAAGCTCTGTTGCATAACTAAACTGGCAGTTTGGTGCAGCCAGTCTGGCTATAATATCTTACTATTGGTGGCATTTTTAATGATCACCTATGTTGAAGTGATATTATGTGATTGCACTGGCCTGCATTGTAAGAGCCAGTTAAAACATGTCTTCTTATTGTGGTGTGGCATGTTTAATGGCAATGCCAACAGGAGTATGTTCTTATGTATGGGTAGTGGCATATATTGGTAAAGCACGTCTAGACAAGTTTTCTTATGGTATCATTACTGGCATTATGCGCAACATGAGTATATTCTTATACGGGAATACTGTCAGATATAGGTGCAGTAAGCATGGAAATATATGGGCACAGGCAGTGTGAATATGTTTTATTTACTAGAATGTATTACGGAGAAAGGCATCATAAGAATGCATTGGGAAATGGTCCTGTGCACTGTTGGTGACTTACATTTATTGGATCATTTCAGGAATTACCCTACAAAAACTGATTGCAAACTATCTGGCTTTTTAACCAATTTTTCACAACAGTGTGTTCTATAATGCCCATTTTAACTTATTATTAAAAATATGTTCTTGCGGCGAGAACCCCTCCCACCGGACTACAATTAGTTAGTTCAGGATCCCTCGCTACGCAAGGTCATGCTTGCAAATCTGTGTCAAATATTTACTTCCCACCAATTAAAAAAATCACCAGTCACCAGCGGCAGTTTGAAAAAAACATAAAGTGGGTTCTTAGAGCCGCATTCATTTATGGAACTCATGGTGTGAATTTTGGCTTTCTCTAATGTGCCATATCCGCAAAGGCAAGATTGAAGAGTAGTATTTGTCTGTATATGGCAGGCAGAGTGGATGCTCCAGATTAAGAACTAATTATTTCTACTTACTTTGAAACAACTTGTTTGTTTCATATTTCTCAGGCCTACCATTTTGTGCAAAAATACTCCACCTTTTGAAGTTACTGTGGTCTAGATCTTCCCATATTCAAGTGAAATAGTTAGCACTCTCATTCCTCAATCGCATTGGCCTCGCACCCTTCCATCTCTAGCTTGCCAGCACACACACGCCCCCCTGAGCATCCTTGCTCCCCAGCAGGGCCTTACCCTCACCTTCTCCTGCCCTTTCGCTCAGCCAAGCCTTTTCCCTGCCCTTGGTGTTTTGTCTGTGTTCTGCTGTGCTCTCCTTCTTCTAGGTTTTCTTATCGACTGCTCTGTTTTTCTGTGTATTGTTCTGTGTTCTGCTGTTCTTTTCCTTCCGCTATGTTATCTTTTATAGACTGTTCTGTTTTAGTTTTTTTGCTGTGTATTGCTTTTTGTTCTTCAGTGCTCTTCCTCTCACCTAGGTTTTCTATAATGTACTGCTCTGGTTGATGCCATGATAACCTGATTGTTGTTCATCATACTTCCCTGTGTTCTTGTTCTTTTCTTCCAAGCCCTACGTCTACTCAGTTAAGCTTATTTTTCCTACTTTTTCCTGTCTCGTTCCGTCTCGTCCACTTGCACCCCCACCTCCCTTGCATCCTCCCCCAGTGTCTCCCCTCTTACCGTTCTTCTCACACTCCCACCCACACTCCTCTCTTTCCCCCAATTCTGCATCCTCTATGGTGCTCTCCGTTTCTCCTATATTCTCTAACTGCTTTTATATTGACTATCTTGCCCTTCTCAATAAGTCTGATAGGAAGAAGTTCAAAAAGGATATCCTGGCGCTCAACCCAGGCCTCTCTATCGCTGATACCTACACCAGACCTTCCTCCAGACAGACCCTCACTGACATCCTCTTTGTCGTTCCTTCGCCAGACCTATGGACTGCACACATGGTCTCTGTGCACTCGCTTTTCTCTTCCTCCCACATCAATGGTGGCACCCGGTAGGAGGCCCTGCTGGCCCCCTTTCACTCCTCTAAGGTCATCATTAATGTTCATCTGAATGGCACCATTCTGGTCTAAGGCCCTCAGGCCAACTTACTCCTCTTTGATAGATGCTTCCTGTGCCTTATCAACTTCCTTTCCTCTCCTGCTGTCCTTTCTCTCCCTTCTCAGGCTCCCTTGCCTCCTTCCTTTGCCACCTCTCTTGTGCCCTCTTCCTCTTCCTTGGCTATCTTGCCCTCTCCTCCCCCCTCTTCTGCCCACCCTCGGTCTCCTTCTATACTTCCACAGGGAATACCTCTGATTTGTACCCCTCCCCAGAAGTCTTTCAAGGGTGGCAACCTTCTCCACATTGCCATTCTCAACTCTTGTCCAGGTGTCAAACACTCGTCTGAAATCTGCCGTCTCCTAGAAGAACTCAACCTCGATGTCCTTGGTCTCACTGAGACATGGTTCACGCCCATCTCTGTCAAGAACTTTGACATTCTTCTTCCTGATGGTTACAAGATCCTCTCTCGGCCCGGATCCAACTGTACCAGTTGGGGTGTAGCCTTGATCTTCCCAGAGTGGATTCCTGCCTCTCTCATTCCTATGCAGGCCAACACCTCTTTCAAATGCCCTGTCTGCAGGCTTTCTCTCTCTCCTGGTCACTCTTTCACCTTGGCTTCTATCTACCGGCCACTTGGTCAGATCACCTCCTTCCTCTCCGAATGCACTGACCTCTCCTCCTCCCTCCTGTCCTCGACCACTCAACTTTTCCTCTAAGACTTTAATATCCACCTGGATGCTTCCTGTCCCTACACTGGACTCTTTCACAATCTCTGTGACTCTCTCTCTCTCTCTCTCCCTCTCTCTCTGTCTCTCTCTCTCTCTCTCTCCTTGTCTCTGGCTTGCCTCACTCTGCAGGGCACAGTCTGGAGGTTCTGATCTCTTCAGACCTCCCTCTCTCTTACCTACTCACCACTCCTCTCTCCTGGAGTGACCACTTTCTCCTCTCCTTTCACCTCTTTCTCTCTACCCCTCAGGCCAAGCCTACCCACACACTGCCACCCACCTTCTCGGTCATCCAACCCATGAAGCATGTGTCAATTGAGGCTTTCGCCACCATTTTCTCTCCCCCTCCGGCACCTCTGGCTGACTCACATGTTGACACAGCCCTTTCCATGTTCCACTCTGCTATCTCTGATACTCTTGATGTGCCCCTGTCATGAGGATCCACTTGAAGCCCAAAGCCAAGTGCAACTCCTGGTACGTCTCAGACCTCGTCACCCTTAAATGCAAGTGTAGGCTGGCTCAGAGGAAATGGCTGGCATCTTGTGCATCCTCTGACAAACTGGACTGCTGCCTGCTTCAAAGGCAATACCAACTCTCTGTCCTCACTAAGAAGAGAGCTCTCATCCAAGCCTGTGTCTCTGCGGCATCTAACAACTCGGCCAAACTCTTTAAAATCTGCAAGGAGCTGGACAATCCTGCTGCAGTCTCTACCTCTCCTGTCCCCTCCCAGGCCCTCTGCACAGCCCTGGCTTTCCACTTCATCTCAAAAACCCAGGACATCCTGTCCACCCTCTCATCCTCTCCCACTTCTCCCTTTACTCCCTCCTCCGCCTGCGGCCCCCCAGCAGCCACCTCTCCTCCTCCCTGCTCGGCCTTTCCTCTGTTCACCCCTGACAAGGTTTCTAGACAAGCCGGATCTATGAAAGTCTCATCAAAACAGGTCCTTCCCTGTTCTTCCAAAACCATCAAGGACCACATTGACACCCTCGCTCCAGCCTTGGCTGATTTCTGCAACCACTCTTTCACCACTGGAACCTTCCTTTCCCCCCTGAAGCACTCTCTTCTGCACCCTCTTCTCATGAAACCCTCAGCCGACCACTCTTGTCCGGCTAAGTATAGCCTGATCTCCATCACTCCTTTCCTGGGAAAACTGTTGGAAAAGCTGGCCATCTCCCAGCTAAATCTTTACATTGAATCTTTTGGTCGTCTCCATGACCATCAATTTGGCTTCAGAACAGCCAGACGCATGGAAATTGTTCTGCTGAACATCCGTGAAGACCTGCTCTCTAACCTTGATGCTAACCACACCTCTGTCCTTACCTTACTTGACCTCTCTTCTGCCTTTGACACGGTCAACCATGCCATCCTGCTCAACCGGCTCCATGATAACCTGGGTATCACTGATCAGGCTCTGACCTGGCTGACCTCTTTCCTCTCGTACTGACACTCCCAGGCCCAACTTGGGTCCTTCCTCTCCTCTATCTCACTCTCTACTTGTGGTGTCCCCAGGGGTCTAACCTTTCTCCCTGGCTGTTCAACCAATACCTGGCACCTCTCACCCACCGTGTTGCTGCTCTGTGCTCCATATTTCAGCGCTATGTGGATGACACTCAGCTCGCTTTCAGGCTCCGCTCTGACGCCTCTTCTCCCTCTCTCATCCCAGATTTTCTGTCTGTAATCCAGGAGTGGTCTGCCACCAAAGATATCTGCCTCAATGCCAGTAAAACTGAGATCCTCCTCATCGGCACACGTGCACCTTCCTTTCCTGTCCCTCTCTGGCCGGCCTCCCTTGCGCCCTGTTCCAACTCCTACCTGTGAGGCTAAGAACCTAAGGGTCATTTTCGACTCCACACTCATTTTCTCTCCTCACATCTCTGACATCTATAAGAAGTCAAATTACCAACTGCACTTCTTCAGAGGTATTCTTCCTTTCCTCGCCTTCCCCCAAAATCTCACTGTCTCCAGA
This sequence comes from Ambystoma mexicanum, assembly GCF_040938575.1. NCBI lineage: Eukaryota > Metazoa > Chordata > Amphibia > Caudata > Ambystomatidae > Ambystoma > Ambystoma mexicanum. The sequence continues at coordinate 713,816,469 of NC_090932.1, forward strand.
GCTCTTATTCTCTCTAGGCTGGACTACTCCAAAAGTCTCTTTCTAAATCTGCCTGCCTCTACTCTCTGTCCTCTACAACTCATCCAGAACAGGACTGTGAGACTTGTCCTTGGCCTCAAGCCAAGATATAGTATCTCTCCAGCCCTGAAATCGCTCCTTTGGCTCTCAGTAGCTGCAAGGATCAAGTTCAAGACCCTCTGCATTGTCCACAAGGACTTCTGGGGCCTAGGACCGCAATACCTCCAACTCTCTCTTAAGAAATATCTTCCTAGTCGAGCTCTTTGCTCCTCCACCTCCAACTACCTGAGGTTCAGTCGCCTCTCCAAGCAATGAGCTGGGGGCAGATCTCTTTCTTTGGCTGGTACCTCCCTCTGGAACAGCCTCCTGCCTCGCTGAAACTTGAGCAGAACCATCTCTGGTTCTGGAAGCACCTCAAAAACTTCCTCTTTGCTTCTGCCTTCTCTCTTCCTCTCCCCTGCTGATCTCCTGTCTGTTACTGCACAGGTCACCTGGCTACTCTCTGAATTCGGGCCCAGGTCCCTGCCTGCCCAGTTGCACCCCTGCACTTGGGTCTGTATCCGCAAACCCTACAGTCTCCTTACCTGCACTTATCAGACAATTGTTGTCTGTACTTTTATCCCTCTCACTTGCCACCTGCTGGCCTCACTAGTTTTTAAGCCTGTGTCTGGCACTTCCTTCCCTTCCCATGTCCCCTGCACTTGTGCAATCTCAATGTCACTTGGTCTAGTAAGATTGTTGTCTTTGTCTTCCTTCTCTTCCCCTCCCTTGCTTCGTCGAGCCTTGAAGCACTTGTCTATAGGTGAATTATAAATGCCATATCATATCATTACACATTATATCATGTTTTTATGTATAGCACTTCATGTCTGACTCCTGATGCCTTCTGATTTCAAGCGCAGTCAAAATAAGTGCTATTAGTACAAAATGTGATTCATGTAATTTATTGCGTAGAAAATAGGGACTTTGCAGGCAATTATGCACACAAAAACCCATTTGTCGATTTATGGCATCAACTTTGCTGGACTTTTCCTGGTTTTGTGGGGACACTGAGCAGGCTTGGCGCGTCTCTGTGAGCGGTAGTGCGCCTTGTGCGATACTCCTCGCACAGTGTGGGCCAGGCCTGCGCAGAGACCCCAATAGGGGGTGGAACATGCAGGATGAGGAAGAACACATGAAAATGTGGGCATGTTGCGGGATGACCCACAACAAGCAATCTCACGCCTATTGCAACGCAAACCTAAACGTATTTGTGGATTACAACTTGAAATGTTGCATTGGGAAAAAGCACACACAAACCCTGTGATCCATCAGCCACATGATAGCAGGTGTAAAGTTGAACGTGCAAAAGATTCAATGCACATAAAGTACGCAATGCACACCAAACCAACCTTCGCAGCTACGATGAACGCAGCAATAGCAGGAGCTATTCTCCACAGATACAGGAGGAGGAGGATGCCCAGGACCCAAATGTTTTCACAACGCACCATGCTTTTCAGGATTCCTGATGACTAGGCATTTGCTCGGTACATGTCGCCCTCATATAATCCTAAACCTTGTCAGGGAGTGGGAACATGACCTGACATCTCCCATAATCTGCTCCCAGGCCCTTAGCCACCTTGAGAAAGTGCTGACTGCACTCCATTTCATTGCAACTGGTTCCTTCCAGCAACCCACAGAAATAGCTGGTGGGATATCACAGGCCACACAATCCCGCTGCCTTCACCAGGCATTGTCATGCATAACAGCATGTGCATATGTGCAGGCACATATATATACCCCGAACAGTGGAGAAAGGTCATAGAGGATGCCAGCAATTCTACACAGTAGCACACTTCCTACTTGTACTAGGTGTAATATACTCTACACATGTTGTGCTGTGCCCCCCAATTGACAGAGCACATCTACCACAACCGCAAGCACTGGCACTCTATTAATGTGCAGGTAGTGTGTGACGCTAATGGAAAGATCATGGAAGTGTATGCCAATTTCCCTGGCAGCACACATTATATTACATATACTGCCAGTTACCACTCCACCGGGCTCTACATCTGGAAAATATGGCAACACATGGCTCATCAGTGAGTCTGAACTGTCACGTACATGCATGCATGTGACACACTGAACAACAGACCATGACAATAAATGCCAATAACAACCACATACACATTTTCAGGGGACTATTCCTACCTGCTGTCACCATACATGATGACGCTGTACCGTAATCATGCCACACCAGCCGAGGTAAGATACAATTCAGCACATGTAGCCACTAGGGCCATAGTGGAGTGCACATTTGGGGTGCTAAAGTCACGTTTCTGCTCCCTTTACCACTCTGGTGGGGTTTGCCCCACCAATAGTCAGTAAAATCATAGTGCGAACATGTGTACTACACAATGTTGCCACACTGTGTGGTGTACCAGTGGAAAGGCAGGTGGAACACTGCCTTCACCCACAGGCACCACCCCTGCCTTTGGCCGGCCAAAGGGCACATGGAGGGGTCACACGCATCTTGCTGGTGCAAACCTACTTCACCTAAAAACCTGCCGCTGTGGAGCACACACAGCGAGGCCACAACCCAAGTGCCATTCAGTGATGCATCAGGGCCTATACTCCATGGCCACACCAACATCCAGAAAATGTTTGTCTGGGAGATGCAAAATGTGTTCGTCCATTACTCTTAAAATAATATGCACATACAATGCACCAGGCAAGAATTGCAAGTGGAAGTATTGTGCTCACAATTTCAAATGTAGGGAGTAAAATGATTACATAGGGAATAAAAATGTAAGTCCAATTCCCAATGAGAGTAATGCAGAAGTGAGTAAAAACATGTCAAACTGAAAAGCTGTAATTTCTTGGGAAAGATACATTCCCCTGCACCTATTCATACATGCACATCATAAGATACATGTTTATCTCTCCCGTTCTGGCAGTTGAAATTGCAGTGGACACCTGTGGTACTACGTGCACCACTGGGTTAAATATATCCATGTCGGTGTGAGGGTAAAAGCATGGTGCAAGATCCCACATGCCTTGTTGCGTAAATATATTTCTGGGGAGTATGTCCACCCCCTAATAACATTTGATGTGAGCATGTGCCTATTTCGATGGAGTGGAGGTGGCTGTTACAGCACTAATCTGTAGTGCTGTGCACACATCACCAACACAGTCATAGCAATTGGAAACAACAGTGTCCATGCATTACACCCAAAAGCACACAACGCAAGCAACAAAGTCCCTGACCACTGTCACATGGGCACAAACCACAATTCTGCATGTAGACCCCAAAATACATACACAAGAACAAAAGTAGGAATGCACAGAACAAAATGGATATTAGCAACAAACACATGTGAGGAGTGCCCCGGACCCCCTATGCATGTTCTACAACAATATACAGGTCAAGTGGCCAACCCTTTCCCTGGCAAAAAGTATGCACATAATACAAAATAGTCATGCAGACTTTGAGAAATGCAGCAGCAGTGCAATAAAGATGCACATCTTATCTCACACCTTTTACCTTGTGATCCTGCACCCTCAAATGTATGGATGTTCCCCTCTGTACGACAACAAACCACCCAATTCTGATCATGCATCCTGTACATGCAAACACAGCAAAGTCCCCTTCAATTGCAGCAACCATCTTCCCCTAGCAGAATGCCTCTTTAGATATAACAACACAAGGTCAGGGCAGGCAACAGATCCATGCACCCAATTACACAGCAATATCTGCCCCCCTGAGTGCCAGGCAACAAATGCAAACAAGACCTCACCAGCCAGCCATCACCAGGAGTCCCTGCACCAATGCAGCCAGATCCTCCCACCTCATGCCAATGCAAGGAAAACAACCCACACAGTGACACGTTACCTACCCATAACTCCTACACTGCCTGCCCTCCCCCCAAGAGAGCCATGAGGTGAAGGACCAGGTACCACTTACCACTTGTCATGGTGATGGGGCATTGTGAACACTCAGATCCAGCAACACCCAGTATGACACTGATAGGATTCCCCAAAAAATCACCGAGAGGTTGGAAACCCAGGATCCCCTTAGAAGTACTCCCAATGCCACAAGATGGCATACCCTGATTAACGTGGCAGTGGGGCGGTGCAGTAAAGACTGGCAGATAGCTAATGATGCAAAGCCCAAGATGATGGGATGCAAACAAATCAGCAATTGCAGCGAAGACAGGATCTGGCAGAAGGCAACTGTTCACAGAGGTAGCAGTCATACAGGAAGGCAGGGCACACAGGAAACTGCCATAAAAGAGACAAGCAGACATGAGAAAGGAATGAGAAACAGAGGCCACAGAGTCTGCCACACAAAAGAGAGCAGGCAACCTGTAAGAGGAAGGGAAGGCAGACTTAACAGAGACTGGATTGAACAGGGACCAATGTGATTGTAACTGAAGTGAGCATGGAGCTGCACAGAGCAGCTGTCAACATGCTGCAAAATATCTTGCGGTGTACTGTTGATGATACATGTTCACCATGGAAAACAACAACACCTGGCCAATGACATGTGCCTGGTGTCTGTGGTGAACATGGCATCCCCCAAATGGCCATCAATGCTGGGCTGTGTGTCGATATGTCTCCGGAGAAATCAGTCCCAGAAGGACCAAGATTGGACTGCCTCCATGGGTAGACATGACTAGAAAAGCTCAGTGAACAGGATGCCATGCATGCAAAAACTGCAAGGAAACACTTGGCATCACTCTCATCACCATGTGTCCCAGAACACAAACAGCCGGACCAGTCACCCTCATAACAACTCATGACAACTCAACAATAAACTACAGTGACATCTTTCCTCACAACAATCACCCTGCAATCAGTGCAACCAGATAAATTCTGGCCCGCTTTGCGCAAGTCAGACCTCTGTGTATTCCCACGGGTGTCCTCTTTTCAGAAATGCATGGGGTTCCCTGTTTTCCTTGGTGGTATGGAAACTCTAGGCCCAAATCTGTATGGTGAGCCCGTCTGAAAAAATTGTGAAATTCAGCTGTCGGAAAAGACTTGTTGTTAGGGGTGTTTTAGGGTTTCCTCTTGGCGCACCCACACATGTGAGGTACCGTTTTCATCAGGATATGTGTGGGAATGCGGGAAGGTAGGCCATGTGTTGTTGGCAGCGTGTTTCGGTGGGTGACCTGAGTGAAATATGCAGAAATTGGGGGGTTTTTCACCACATTTCAGATTTTGCTGGGGTTTCTGGGTAATAAATTCTGGGCCGATTTGTGCAGTCAGACCTCTGCGGATTCACACGGATGTCCTCTTTTCAGAAATGCATGGGGTTCCTGTTTTCCTTGGTGGCTTGGACACCCTAGGCCCATATCTGTATAGTGTGCCGTCTGAAAAAGTAATGAAATTCAGCTGTCAGAAAAGACTTGGGGTTAGGCGTGTTTTAGGCTTTCCCCTTGGCGCCCAGGTAGGTGCACCCACACATGTGAGGTACCGTTTTCATCGGGACACCTGTGGGAATGCAGGGCGGTAGGCCATGGGTTGTTGGTGGTGTGTTTCGGTGGGTGAGCCGAGTGAAATGTGTAGAAATGGGGTTTATGTTGCCACATTGCAGACTTTGCCGGGTTTCTGGGTAATAAATTCTGGGCCGATTTGCGCAAGTCAGACCTCTGAGGATTCCCACGGATGTCCTCTTTTCGGAAATGCATGAGGTTCTCTGTTTTCCTTCATGGCTTGGACACCCTAGGCCCAAATCTGTAGGTTGTCTCCCCAAACCCTTTGGGTGTTACAAGTGCTGTAGCCTTTTTCCTTTTGCGCCTCGGTGGGTGCACCCACACATGTGAGATACCGTTTTCGTCGGGACACCTGTGAAAACGTGGGACGGTATGACATCTGTTGATGGCAGTGTGTTTCATGGGTGAGCAGAGTTAAATGTCTGAAAATTGTGTTTTTTACCCCCAAATTTGGAATTTTCCGGGGGTTCTGGGTAATAGATTCTGGGCCGATTTGCGCAAGTGAGACCTCTGTGGATTCCCACCAATGTCCTCTTTTCGGAAATGCATGGGGTTCCCTATTTTCCTTGCTGGCTTCGACACCCTAGGCCCAAATCTGTAGGTTGCCCAACATGAACAAAATGTGCTGTGCCGAAAGACTTGGGGTTACCAGTGGGTAATATCTAGATATCTGGCCCCGGGAGGGCCGCATGACATGGCCTCCACTCCATTGTGGGTCGGGGGTGGGGATCAGCACCCCTTCCCATTATAAAATTCCCTGTCAGTTTGAGGTGTCCCACAGCACCTCCTAAACTGCGGTCCACAATTTTTGTTTTTTTCCTTTGGTAACCCAACTCCCCTTTGCGCAGAGGGGCACATTGGTGTGGCAATCTGGCCCCAGCATGCCCAAACCTTACTGCCCCACCCACTGGGGGGGCAGTCCCACAATTTATGGTAGACCTTTCCCCCCTCACTCCAAATGGGTGGCAGGGGCACCTCATGCAGGCCTCCCTGAGCCTCCTACAAACGGCTGCGTGAGGTACACCGCCCCTCCATTTGGGGTGGAGGGGGAGTGCCACCAAAAATAGTGGAAAAATAAAAAATAATCCCCTCCAAGGGCTCATGGACATCACCGCAACAGTGGTTCAGGAGGCGTGGGTGTGCTCGGCCCCCCATGCAGTGCCAAGGCCTGGTCTTCATTGGCCAGGGCCAGATGTGACATGGTTGCATGCACCAGCACAACAATGCTGGTGAGGTCTCCACGTGATCCCTCATAAATGGCCACAGATTCTATATGTGCATTCACTTGTGACACATCTAGTTGCTGGGACAGTGTCTGCTTCAAGGCATCCGTCTCCTTGTGGAGCAGTGTCCTTGTGGCTGAAAGTTAATCATGCAGGGCAGTCCACAAGCTCTCCATCTCCTGGTGATGAGTAGAACGAGACACGTCAATCTCACACCTCACATGAGTAGAACAAGACACCTCCATCTCAGTACCTCTCTATGTACCAGAGCATCTGCATGCAGTGACTCCTGCAGACACTTCAGATCAGCCCATCGGCCCTTGATGTTGGCCTTGATGCCCAATCTGTGGGAGCACCTTTTGGATTGCATGACCTGCAACCGTTGTGCTTCCTAGGCCACTGGTGGGATCATGTTCTTGGCCATTTGATCCATGTGCTCTGCAATTCTGTCCAACACATTGCCATGTCAGATGGCACCATGCAACATTTGCTGCTCCCACACTGTCTCTCCAGCCTGCACACGTCCACCACGTGTGCAAGGCCCATGGCGGCCTGACGCAAGGAACCATGCTTGTTGCTGTGGCGCCCTTGTCGTTGGCAGCAGGTCTGCAACCCTACGTTGGACATCACCCCTAGAACCTGATGCCAACCCATGGGAGGATGGCCTTGCAGCTGTAACCAGCACAGATGTTGAGCCCACCACTAACTAGCCTTGTGAAGCCAGCTGCACAGCCACAGACTCAATGGCCCCATATGATCTGTCTGCTGGGGCACTCATCTTCACCCTCTGTGAGGCATACATATTTGGTTAAGCATCCATATCACGAGAGTCAAAAGAGTCTGAAGAGGCCGGAGCACGACTGATGATCGTCTGGAGCACCAGTGGGTTTTCACAGGGAACAACACTGTGGCTTCCCCTGGTGGACTGACTTACCAGCACCTCTTCTTCCTCCTCCTCCTCTGAATCCAGTGCTTCCTCACCTGCACATGGTCAAAGAATGATATTTTAAATCATGTGTTTCCAAACAAAAGTTGAATTTATGCATCAAGGTGCAGACAGACACAAAATGCCAGGGCACACATGTATCTGACATTATGCATTGCCACACCATGAACTGTAATCCATGGATGTATGACTTTTGTTGACATGTGGCACCCCCCTGGTCCTGTCCATGCCGTCAGTAAACACATTGTCCCACACAAGTGGGGTACACAATGAGTGATGGGCCATGCAACTGTCAGGTCAGCACCCAGCGAATGGACAGGTATTGCACATGGGGCATTGGGATGCAGCAGGACAGCACTGAGTGGAGATGCAGATGCAAGCACTGTTAGTAGAAGCTTTCATTTTGTAATTCAAATAGGGTATTGATATTGTGCCTATACACAATGTGTTTCAAGGCACAACAAGACATGAGGGTGAGGGAACAAGGAGGACAACAAAGAAACCAGTCCTAATAGGCCTTGTGATATTTGGATCATGCAAATGCATTTAAATGAGTGCCTGGAAGGGGCTGGGCCAGTCAGGGTGGAAGGGCCCATGAGAAATAGCAATTGCCAGTTGAGGCCAGGTGGACAGAGCCAGGGAAAGCAGAGAGTGCAGGTGAAGGAAGCTTCACGAGCCAAGTGCAAGGTAGAGGGATGTAAGGGCCACAAGGGTGCAAGCCCAGCAAGGCTAGTGCTGGGGAAGGGGCTTGGAAGGGCAATTGCAGGTTCAGGGGGTGGGGCAGGGGAAACCAAGTGCAAGGGTAGACTGGACTGGGGGCGCTGGTGCAATTTAAGACTCTGGAGGAACCAGGCACCAGTCAAGAACAAGACGAGGACCTTAGCAGGGATGGTGTAGATCAAATGATGAAGAGGAAAGGAAGGTCTTGTAGATGATGTAGAGAGTCATGAATTGGAGCCTTGCAGCAATCAGGAGCCAGTGGAGAGATTACAGGGATGGAGAGATGTGGTCCTTGAGCAGGAGGCCATGGATAATTCTTTGTGTACTGTTCTGGATTAGTTGAAGTGGGCGTAGGGGCAATTTGGAAGACTGAGGAAGTGGCTGTTGCAGTAGTCCTGCCTAGAGAGGACTAGAGCTCTGGAGACATAGAGGTGCTGAGGGAAGATGAGGAAAGAGAGGATGCCTCTGTAGAGGTGCAGCTGAAAATTGGCCTTCCAGATAAGGTCCATGGTGTGAAGAGAGAAGGAGAGAGCAGTCGAAGATGACACCTTGGTTTTTTGACTCACAAGAGGGTGAGGGAAGTGGGCCCATTGGGTGCGACCAGTGTGTGGGAGGGAAAGAGGGAGCAGGGGTCCCAATGAGAAGGTTCTCTGTCTTACTGAAATTGAGGCAAAGATCGTTAACATAACAGCATGCAGACACACAGTCAAGAATGAGACAAGGGGAGGCAGAGCAGTGAGGCTTGGATGAGAGCTGCTTGTCATCCACATAACAGTAGCATGGCCCTGCCCTTTTGTTCATGCTACACCCATCCGGATGGGGATGCTGTGTATGTGAAAATGTGGAGCCCATACAACATAAGCTGAGACACCTTGGTTGGACATAGTGATGAAGGTCATACACGGTTCAGGAGTAGCATGTGAATGCAACAATCAATCCCTACAGCAATGCCTCCGGTATAGGTGTTCTCGTTTGTGATGCAGTCCCTGTCTATGAACATCATTCCACGATGATGGGTCATTTTTCATGACATTGCATGCTCTGACTGAGAACGAGCACTGCCTTAAATACTAATATCATGACATAAGGAGCAACAGAGCAATCATGACACATAGTGGGCAATGTAGCTGCCATGTCTTCCCTTATCAAACAGATGATACAAGTATGGACAAGTATGTATCTATCAAGTACACAGACAGGCCAACGTTGTGTGAGTGTAAAGTGCAATGATGCTAGTGACAAGGCATCTGCCTGTCATGTGTTAACTGTCGAACACATACACACCTTTAAGGTCAGACAGGTGCTTCTAATTTGAGGTTGATTGATATGAGTGAACAACTACCATGCACATACATGAAATGGTATGCAGACAAGCACACTCATTGTCCTTCATAAAGCCCATAACATTTCACATGGCCCATCTACGGACATTTCATTTTCAGACAGCAAGAATGGAAACCTCTGCCTGACAACACAACATCAGCTATTCTTTACCATGTAGGGTATGGCATGATCCCTTAGACCATACAAGTGTTATTCCATCAACATCTTGCCTGCTACTCGGGGCAGTGGTCTGTGGGCAATGATGTACCATCATGTTGCCCACACCACAGGGTGTGATGACAAACAGCTCTGATATGCATCATGACAAGGCATTCCATAGGAGCAGGCGACAATTTAAACATGCTGTGGAATATTTGTACCCATGCCAATGCACCCTACTACACCCTTTTGCCAAGGGAGAAAGAAAACTGCCAAAAATGGAGGCGATAACCCCTGGGTGTGCCAAATCTGTGAAACTGCGCATGGTTCATAAACCACAAAAGAGCTGCACATCCTGATACACACAGGCAAAGTTGGGGTAAAAACAGGAATCACTGCTGTCACCTGTCATCTGTCACCTGTCACCTGAAGCAAAGCCACAGAAGGGCTAAAATCCAAAAATGCCCTTAAATACAGCTTTCTAATTAATGGCAACCTCCAAAGTGCTGTATTGGCGCTAAATTCAGTCATTCTCCCAGTGAATTATTGGAAGGAAAAGTGTGCTGAAATCATAGATTCTCCAGGCAGTCAGAGGAATCCAGGCCTCACTGTCTGACAGCTGATTAGGGAAATTAGCTGGCAAACCCAGTTTAAAGGTGTTATTTTTCTGGAAGAAATTGCAAAATACGCCTATTTAAAGCATGTTTGTGAGGGGCTTAATTTTTTTAAATGTCCAAATCCCTTATAAACTGTGCTTATTTTTATATAGGTAAAGAAAACGTTTTGTTGTGCCTCTTACAGTAACCCAGTGGAAGTAATTGCTTGATTCTGATTGGGCAGTGCCTGGCCTGGGAAAGTTGATAACTCAGCTTGACACTCCCTTGAAAACAGGAAGCCTAATGGTTCCTGCATATTGACAAGAGAGCATCAGGCATTTGTCTCTGGCTAAGCCAAGAACAAAGGACAGGCTGAGCATTGACCTCTGCTGGGAGGGACAGGATACTTCCTGATCAAAGGACTGGACAGCTGTTGCCTTGAAGGAGAGGTACAAAGAAAAAAACTGCTGTGACTGTTTAAATCCTTATTTGTGATTAAAGTTGACACTCTTTAACTGAGCAACCTAAAGAGGGATAAATCTGAAAATTGGTAGACATTAACCTAATTCCAGGCTTTTGATTTGAAGACATTGATGAAACCTACACCAAAAAATTCTCATTGTAGCAGAACGATTAATGTTGCAAACCTAAGATTGCATGTACATGATACACTGATAATCGGCCAGAGATGTATCGAATTAGAAATGATTAATCCAGACTGTTATGGTTAAAATTGATAAAAATCTGTAAAATGACAAAGACAGCACCCACAAAGATGGGGATTGAATGTGAATATAGACAATCAAATATGAAATGTAGGTGTCCGGTTTTATTATGGTACATCATTTTAGAAACGTACATTTGTGCAAAAATGATGTTTTTGTCAGAATCAATGGGGGAGTTCCTCAATACCATCGTAAAGATGACAGCTTTGTTCTGACTGCCAACCAAAACAAAGCACGTGCCTGCAGCCACTCACAGCAGTGGGGGTGTGCTTTGTAATTCTGCTCACACCATAAAACTTGGTGATCACATATGATAGTATAAATATAGGAACTTCACTCCACATAGAGATTGCTTCCAGAACCCCTCCAGATTTCCACACAGGACCTTGTTCCAGAACTCTTTATCTTGTAGCTCACTCAATACTTCTCTGAAGATCCAGATTTCTTTGCAGACTCCAAAGCTTAGCATTGCTGAACTCTTGCTAGCTAGACCCACTTTCAAACAACCAAAACGTAAAAGAATAATTCTGGTTCAGCTTGGCTTGCTACCATTAAGGCTTGCCCGCTGAAACTTGCATCCTGTAATCTGCTGTGTTAGTGACTAGAAGTGCCCATCCAAATCCAGTCTGAGGTGCAGTCCAAAATTTACCAGAACCGTGCCGCTGATCCAATCCCTCCAAAAGTGCCCTGCTGCCGGTAGACCTGACCCGATCCAATGACCAGAGCTGACGGTCCAATTTAATTACAAAGGATTGTAAGTATTAATAGGAAGAACAGTGACCCATAGCATATCTGCATTGTATCATCCCAATCTCAACCCATCCCGTCTTTAAATTCAGAACCTTAGTATTGTTAGAATCCTTTTTGCGCTGATTTTTCTCATCTGTGTTACAAAACCAAACCTCCTTAGTGATTTTGAGTAACTAAAGTAAATCCCAGAAAGAAATAGAGTATCCACCACATGAATGGTTGTGCTGGCCACGTAACTGTGAAGATTCATGTGTGGTCTCATCTTTTTCATAGTGATTAATATAGTGTAATAAACCGATCTGTCATTTTTAAAACCAAATTCCTGTTCCATTTTCGTGCCTATTTTGTAAAAACGCCTCTCACTAAATCCTCTATAGCTTCTTCAATTTTATAGATAGAAACAAACTCTCACTGAGACCTAAGACCCATGGCAACATCCACAACTAATCACGGAACAGTGTATTTGACCCGTTTTTCTCCAATATCGCATAGTAAAAGTTTGCCGCGAATTTGCAGTTTTCAAAAGTTTACACGTGTCTTTTTCCCATTTCAAAGTTCTTCTTCCACCCCATCCTGATCTAAAGTGTGTCCTGTTGTTTATATTTTAGCTCATGTGTGTTAGGGCCTGTTTAGTGTTGCTTTCCTCAGTATTCTATCCATGTAAGCATTTTTGCACCCTTTTGCATTATTTTACAAAGCAATTTTCACCTTTCAGTTTAAAAGTGTCATTTTCCAAAAACGTTTTTCTCTCTTGTTTGGGGGGGGGGGAAGATTGCATTTAAACTCTAGACCTTGTCTTTCATTCCTGAATACCTGATGAGTACTTACATCTGTGTAGGATTGCTCATTTGTATTTAAACAGAACTTCGCAGGGGGAACTATTAACCTAAACGCTATCTGTTCACAAAAGAAAACTGTTCTTTTTCCTGTGTTTTCTATGCTGCATCATTATAAGTGAATTCAATTGCTTGACTTATATTCTGAATTGTATTGTCACCGTTAGGTGATTGCTGTCCCATATATAAATAAATAAATATATATATATATATATATATATATATATATATATATAGTCCCATATATATATATTACATGGCCACAGTAGTGGCCATGTAGTTATGGTTAAGTTGCTGTTTCCATAGGAAGAGCACTTTTTGGGTGGCTTATAACTTCGCTCTCCCTGGACGGATCCTCACCAAAATTTGCAAAAAAAGTAGTTGGGTCACTCTGATTTTCTTTGCAAAGTTTGGTGAGGATTCGTCCAGGGGGGGAACAGTTATAGGGGGGTCCCAAAACTTTTTTTTTTTCCCATAGACTGAACGGGAAAGAACTTTGCTCACGGCTACAGCCCGAACCGCTGGACGGATTTACACCAAATTTGCGGCAGGAGCGGCGGCCTGGTCCCAAAAGCGTGCTTTTGTAAATTTGGTGTAAATCTGTCCAGTAGTTTTTAAAAAAATGACCAAAATGTAAGGCAAACAAATTAGTGATATCTGTGTTCGCTTTGCGGACGGACTTCCCTGTTCGCTCCGCGGACAGCACCCCGATTGGTCCATGGCCTTGCGTCATGTCCGCGGACATGCGACGTGTTCGCTGATTGGACGGCGAGGGGCGTGGAGCGTGTCAGATTTTCTGTGGCAGTCGACCGCGTACAGTGCAGTGAAACGTGGATAAAAAATTGTATTTAGTGCCGTGTGTTGGTGTGTAAGAGTGTTTGGGGAGGGTGGGGGAGTATGAGATAGGTTCAATGTTTTGTTTTTTTATGTGCTAGACGTTTTTGTTGCGTTCGATTTGTCCACGGACAACACGGCTGTTCTGACATTTTGTAAATAAACTAAATGGTGGGGTGTTTAGAGGACGGAGTATGTGTCATTTTTGTTCGCAAGGAAGGTAAAAATGAGCTATGAACACTCGCGGTGTACTTAATTGTTAGTAAATACACAAAATGGGGGTGTCCTCAGGACGTTGTCCGTATTGTAATCTGTCTAGTTGAATGTGTTCTAAGAACACTCGCAGTGTCCCGAAATGGTTAAAATTACACAAAATGGGGGTGTTCTGAGAACGTTGTTTGTATTGTTCGTTGTCAGGGTGAAAGTGTTTTAAGAGCACTCCTTTTGTCCGCTAATAGTACAATTTCCTAGGGGCGTCAACCGACTTTTTGTACACTAAAGAAACGATAAATCCGGCTGGTGTGCGCCAACATTATGTGATAATCCTATGACTGGCGCTATTGACCTGGCTGACTTGCTTTTGCGACACTAAATCATATCTCCCGCCCCTAAGCCTGATATTATCAAAGCATTCATATTCCCCGCCTCTCTCCGTGATGTTACAGGGTGCGTAATCAAACGCGCCCAGTCGTCTCCAGTACTACGCGACTTTACACAGAACCCGGAAGACAACACACATTATGTCACAACACAGCGCGCCACAATTCGGAATATGAAACTGTGATTTAAAAGCAAATAGCAAGATTGTAAATGTTTTAAAGTACATTTATTTGACATAAATGTTTAGAGAATATTCAGCAATTTGCATTTGTCTTTGTTGTCGATCCGCAAAAGTTCATGTTGAGACACGCGATGTTCCTTTGCGGTACAGAGAGTGTTGGATCAGCTTACAACTCAGTGCGCCACAATTCGGAATATGAAACTGTGGTTTAAAAGTAAACAGCAGGATTGTACATTTGGTAAAGTACATTTATTTCACATGAAATGTTTAGTGAATATTCAGCGATTTGCTATTGTCTCTGCTGTCGATCAGCAAAAGTTTATTTGGAGCCACGCGTTGTTCCTTTGCAGTAGATAGGCTGTTGGTTTATGATAAAAGAAGTAAATGGTCGCTCTGATAATTGGAAGGTTGCTCCAACAACGAGCCATTAGACCACCCTATTGGTTGGTATGTTGTTTGTAGCCACAAGTACTGCATAAGGGCATATTGGTCCTTGGCGATTGTCCCATAAAATGGTGAGGGTCATGAAGTTGCATATTTGGACCTGCACGTGGCAGTTGAAGACCCCATCCGCTGGAGTCTGTAAATCGTGACATAGGCAAAATGGAGCCACATACCTGTTTTAAAAAAAATAAATTAGTATTACCAGCCGATCTTCATTAAAAATCATCATTTTATTTATTAGGGCGTGAAAATATTTGCTATCGAAGATAGTGCAACAGAGTATGTTAATAATAAAATAATAATATTTTCCCATTCATATAGCGCTAAGAACCGTGAGGTATCTAAGCGGTGCTTATTATTAACCACGGTGTGTGGTGCTCATTTATCGACCACGGAAGGATGAAAGGCTGAGTTTGGCCTTGCTGGGATTCAAACTTGCGTTAGCAAGCTGTGCACGGATGTCAAAGCGAGTGCTGTACTCGCTGTGCCACTTGACAGGCTACAGTGAAGTGGCACAGCGAGTAGAGCGCTTTACCGCCTATAGACCGGTTAAATTATTTCTATTAACCCACCCTGTGTCGTCTGCCTTTTTCAGAGCCCTCTAAACGACAGGGGATCAATTCGGCGGTGATAGTGCGCGGCAGAAAACATTATGCCACTTTCAACGAACAAGTTCAACTTGAGCGGTCTTTAATGCTACGCTATTGTAATTATATTTGGTATAAAGTAATCTAAAGGGTAACTTACAGTACAATTGCAATTTCCATTGTCTACGAGTGGTGCAGTCCCAAAATACGACTCTGCGTGTGCCAACGATCTTTCGCATAGTGTTCTAATATATAAAAGTGGTTTCGTTTCAGAAATTTCATCTTTATCTTCTCTTACGTTTTAGCAACACTCCTTCAAGAGAAATCTTTCATCACAATCTCTATCTGTCAAGGTCAAAACACAATACAACCTTATAGTCCGCTTCGTGAGCCTCTCCGGGGCCCGAGAAAAAAATGGAAGCAGCTGACCTTCACTGTGAACGAGCATACATTCTTACTTTGCAACATTCTGTGTAAAGCCATCTGTAGAAGTTGTGGAAGCAGCTGACCTTCACTGTGAACGAGCATAAATTCTTACTTTGGAACATTCTGTGTAAAGCCATCTGTAGAAGTTGGTTTTTGCATGCCATGTTTGTATATTGTTTGCGTGATATTAAAAAAAGTTTGTTTAAAGGACGTTATGGTTCTAAGTACAGTCGAAAGACACCTGAAAATCGCAAGTTATGGTAAGCTTTGAAAAATAACTGGCGCCACCACCGTGCACTGCTAAGACTAACACCCAGGACATTAAAGATGACATCGCAAATGTCATTGATGAAATCACTGATGACATCACGTGTGTATGTACTTTTCATGGAATTTGTGTACTAGGGATTTTTATTATAATGTTGCGAAAAAAGTGTCAAGGATATTGCAATAAATATCATACCGTTATTAGTGGTTTGAACGATGCATTGATATAAATAGCATTGTATAATGGGATTCTATCTAGTATACTGAGCTACTAATGGAGAAACATAGCATTGTATGCAGAGTACTAGATGAAAGTATAATATGTGTAATGTTAATATGTTGAATAATGAAATAATAATTGTCCTGAAATGTTCAAAAATTCACAAAATGGGGTTGTTCTGAGGACGTTATTCGTATTGTGTGATTGCTTAGCTGTATGCAATGAGGGAATGGCACAGAGAGTAAAGTGGACGCCGTCCGCGGACACCGCGGCTGTTCGTGGACAGGGCGTGCTACATCCGGGTTTTTCCAGGAAATCCAACATGGAAAGGAGACTGTACGGATCAGCCAATCAGATGTCGAGGTTGTGGATTTGTGTTGAAAGAGACTGTGTGTGGTGAAGATGGCAGAAGTGGAGAAGGTCAGGGTGTTGGTGCTCGGAGATATGTTTGTGCATGGTTTACAGCAGTACGCTGAATGCAGGCATGTTGCAAAGAACTTTGATGTGAAAGGAGTGGAGGTGGTGTGGAGCAGTGTGCCTGATTGCAATGTACAGGGAATTGTACAAGTTTGTGAGGATATGGCCACGATGAACAGTCCGCATATGGTAGTTTTGCACTATGCTGCTTTCCATTTGGGCAACGTCAGTGCCCCTACTTTGTTGGCTGATTTGGAACGCTTGGTTCAAGCAGTAATGAAGATCCTTCCAAATGGAAAAGTAATTTTTTCTGGATTACTACCTAGGGCAATATGGGACAATAGTTCAGTTTTTTGTCCTCAGTAAAATATTGCTAGGTGTGTCATCAACCGAGGCATGTGTGCCTTCATGCTTAGAGCTGGTATGTTCTTCTGTAACAATGAGAATATTGATGCCAGTAATGCTGTTAATTGTAAAGAAGATGACATTTCTTTATCTTTTACGGGAAATGCCTTTCTATTTTGGAATGTAAGGGTTGCTTTGGAGAAGGTTATGTGAAGATTTTAGGAGTAAAGTAAGAAAAAAAAACAAGAAAAAAAATACAAAATAACAGGTGTCTGTCAAGCATCTGTAAAAAAAAAAACGGCTCTTTTCAGAGCCAACTTCAAAGGGGAAATGGGGCACACTATTTAAATTTACATTCACCACGCTCAGATTTTCGATGTGTCCGCGGACATGGCGGTAGTCCGCGGACATGAAAATCACTACGAGGGGGTTAGTATGTTCTATGTTACATGTATATGAAGTCAGGGATACTATGGTTAAGTTGCGCTACTAAAAACCTATGAAATTCAGTGAAAAAACTTTGTTAAAGGGACGTTATGGCTCAAAGTAAAACCGAAAAACCCCTGAAATTCGGCAGTTATGGTAACATAAGCAACCATAACTCGCGCCACCGTGCACTGCTAACACAGACACCCAGGACATCAAAGATGACATCACAAATGTCATTGATGACATCACTGATGACATCACATGGCTGGCTTTTTATTCTTTACTGACATATTGAAGCCACATAGTTTTCTTCAGTAACAGTCAGGAAGTAAAAATTGAAAAGGTACTATATTTGTAGACTTAGGGTCCAGTCACATCATATGAAACATATACATAGCGGAAGATACAGGCTTGAAAGAGAGCAATCATTTCTGTGCATGAAGATAATCATTATGGTTATCAGCACTTTCTCATAGTTTTATTTTTATTACTCTACCTTCCCTCTATATGCTCATATTTGTATACATTATACTCACTCTCCATAGAGTGAATGGGAAAAAAAATGTGCTCGCGCCTACAGCCCAAACCGCTGGACGGATTTCCACCAAATTTGGACCAGGAGCAGCGGCTTGGTCCCGAAAGCATGCTTTTGCAAATTTGGTGAAAATTCGTCCAGTAGTTTTTTTAAAATGACCAAAAAGTAGGTCAAAAAAATGAGTGATATCTGTGTTGGGTTTGCGGAGACACTTCCCTGTTCGCTCCGCGGAAAGTGTCCTGATTGGCCAATCGTCTTGCGTGATGTTCGCGGACATGCAAAGTGTTCGCTGATTGTACGGCGTGGAGCGTGAAGCACGTCAGATTTTTCGGTAGCGCCTGCCATCTTGGATTCGCGGACGTCCCCGGACAGCGCGGTGAAACTTTGTTCAAAATGTGTATTTTGTAGAGTGTGTTGGTGTGTAGGAGTGTTTGGGGGGGGTGGGAGTGTATGAGATAGGATGAAAGTTGTGTTTTTTATGTGTTAGACGTTCTTTTTGTGTTTGATTTGTTTGCGGCCATCACGGGTGTTCTGAAATGTTCTAAATAAACTGACTAGGGGGTGTTCTAAGGAGTCAATATGTGTCCGTTTTGTTCGCAAGCAAAGTGAAACTGTTCTAAGAACACTCGCGGTGTCCGGGGAGTGTTTGTAGGGGGTGTCCTGAGGACGCTGTCCGTATTGTTCTCTGTCAAGTTGAATGTGTTCTAAGAACACGCGCGGTGTCCTGAAATGTTCGCAAATAAACAAAATGGGGGTGTTCTGAAGACGCTTCTAAGAACACTCGCGGTGTCCGGGGAGTGTTCGTAGGGGGTGTCCTGAGGACGCTGTCCGTATGGTTCTCTGTCAAGTTGAATGTGTCCTAAGAACACTCGCGGTGTCCTGAAATGTTCGCAAATAAACAAAATGGGGGTGTTCTGAAGACGCTTCTAAGAACACTCGCGGTGTCCGGGGAGTGTTCGTAGGGGGTGTCCTGAGGACGCTGTCCGTATTGTTCTTTGTCAAGTTGAATGTGTCCTAAGAACACTCGTGGTGTCCTGAAATGTTCGCAAATAAACAAGATGGTGGTGTTCTGAAGACGCTTCTAAGAACACTCCCGGTGACCGGGGAGTGTTCGTAGGGGGTGTCCTGAGGACGCTGTCCGTATTGTTCTTTGTCAAGTTGAATGTGTCCTAAGAACACTCGTGGTGTCCTGAAATGTTTGCAAATAAACAAGATGGTGGTGTTCTGAAGACGCTTCTAAGAACACTCCCGGTGTCCGGGGAGTGTTCGTAGGGGGTGTCCTGAGGAAGCTGTCCGTATTGTTCTTTGTCAAGTTGAATGTGTCCTAAGAACACTCGCGGTGTCCTGAAATGTTTGCAAATAAACAAGATGGTGGTGTTCTGAAGACGCTTCTAAGAACACTCCCGGTGTCTTGGAATGTTCGTAGGGGGTGTCCTTAGGACGCTGTCCGTATTGTTCGTTGTTAAGTTGAAAGTGTTCTAAGAACTATCGCGTTGTTCTGAAATGTTCGTAGGGGGTGTCCTGAAAAAGGTGTCCGTATTGTTCGCTGGCAAGTTCAAAGTGTTCTGAGAACACTCACATTGTTTGCGGACATTAAAAGTTTCCCATAGATAATAGTTGAAATGTTTGACTCTATGGATGTGATATGCTGCGGTGGTTGTTGCCAGGGTATGCCAGGGCATTGGGCCATGCACCCAAGACTCTATGCCCTGGCAACAACCACCGCAGCATATCACATTCATATTTGCTTATAACTTTGGGTGAAAAACAAATGTATAAGGAACAAAGGTATTAGATACTATGGATGTGAAATGCTGCTATGGTTGTCCTTAGTATTTTGTAATGACTTATTACATTGTATAAGCAATATACTTTTATTTTTTTCGACCCTCATATTTAGTAGAGTACAAATCAGAGTACTGTGCAATTTGCTCAGTTTCTGTATTTGTTGCTAAAATCATTGGGTCTGTGGGAGAAAAAAAAATCCATGTTGGATTAAAAAAAAAAACCTTTTTCTGTTATGCTACAGTTTATTTGTTTGTTTGTTTTCAGTGTTCACTTGTTGTTTCTGGCTAATGCTTTATATTTTGCTTTGTTGTATTTTTTTGGAGCAGTAACAGATTCTTCATTTGTTTTGATATTATAAAATTTTGGAGCAGTTAGATACCAATTGGCGTATTCTAATTGTCTATTTTTTTAATATATTTTAGTGGTTTTGATTTATCTATTTGGAAATTGTTAAATTTTGGGACAGTTAGATACCAATTGGCGTATTCTAACTGTGTATTTTTTGGCCTAATTTAGTGGTATTCATTTATCTGATTAGTTGTTGTAGAATCTTTGAGCTGTTAGATAGCTTTTGGAGTATTCTAACAGTTTATATTATTTTAACACAAATTTATAATTTTGGGACAGTTAGATACCAATTGGCGTATTCTAACTGTGTATTCTTTGGTCAAATTTAGTGGTATTCATTTATCTGATTAGTTGTTGTAGAATCTTTGAGCAGTTAGATAGCTTTTGGAGTATTCTAACAGTTTATATTTTTTAACAAAAATTTACTTAAAGGTTTAAATACAGTTTATTTATCAAATTTTGGTTTTAAGAACATCAAACAAGCGTTTGTAAGATTTGCTGGTAATCTCTGGTTTAGAGTAATGGTGCTATCATTACATTCAAACCATCCACATTTCTTTTTCATATATGCAGTGTAGTGCCCTGAATTGGTTGTGGCTCCTGCGTGATAGATTATACCTATTGTTGTGAAGGTTTTCTTACCAAGTGATATTTGACCATGTGTGAATCCAGTCAGCTTGCACTTGTTTTGGTACCATCTGCATTGTAACGTAGAAGCATTAGTATTACTTATTTACTAT
The DNA here is from genome assembly GCF_040938575.1 of Ambystoma mexicanum. Taxonomy (NCBI): domain Eukaryota; kingdom Metazoa; phylum Chordata; class Amphibia; order Caudata; family Ambystomatidae; genus Ambystoma; species Ambystoma mexicanum. The sequence goes on from NC_090932.1 coordinate 713,837,400, forward strand.
GTGTTTGTATTACTAACGTGTTTGTATTACTAACGTGGAGCGATTATCTGAATTGCAGGTAGAGCATAATCTACCATGGTTTGCATTTTGTACAAGTTGCTGAAATGGAATGGATTCACAATTTGTTATTGATATATATATGAAGCGTTCATTGTGGATTTCTTCTTGTGTCACATTGTTGCAGAGAGTGCATGTATGTTTCCACATGTATGAAATCTGAATAATTTCATTTATGGTATGTTTTTGTTTTCCAGTACTTGTAGTAAGTACATTAGAAATTCTTGTGGATCTTCTTGTGAGTTTAAAGTGAATTTAACCATTCCAGCACAGTAGTCCAATTGTCGTCTTATTCCAAAAACACTATATGTGTTGTCAGGATTGTTTGCTGCATTTCTGTGAAGTACTAACATTTGCAAACACAATGGGGCTGTACTGTGTAAGTAAATGTTGTCAACAATTGGTGGTAATTGAAATAGAATAGTCATTGCTACATTTGCATAGCAACTTACACCAACTATATTTGAGAATTTAAATGGTCCAGGTAGTTCTGTATCTAACTGCTTTTTTTGTAGTTTGTCTTCCTTCTTTAAAGAAGTACCTGGTTTACTTTCTCTAATTGATTCTTTTTTGTTTGTGGTACTTGATGAAGTATTAGTTTCTTTTACTCTCTTTGGAGGATTTGCAGTGACGTCCTGTTGCATTTCTGTTTGATTTAGTTTTCTTTTACAACGTTTTAGTTTTTGTGGAACAGAATATGTGTTTAGATGGGGAGTGTATAGTGAGCGAAGTCTATTATATTCTAAAATGCAAGGAATATCAGTGTTTACTTTACTTGCATCAAAGTTGATTAGAAATAGACGTCAAGTGCACGTAAGCGTGCTAGTGCTACGTAGCTCATGCCTTCTTTAAAGACTGTGTTACCAATATCTATCATTGCTTTGTCTAGGGTAAGACCTTGTGATTTATGAATTGTGACTGCGTATGCAAGAGTTAGAGAAAATTGTTCTCTGTGTACATACATATCTTTGAAGAGAAGGAATCTAGCTGTTGAGCGTCCTATCCGTTTTATTTCTGAAAGTTTGTCAAAGAGTATATTGACAAACTGAATTTTGTTGTCACGTGGGTATGTTTGAAAGCCAACAACTGTACCCAGTGCTCCATTAACTAGTCCTTGGTTCACGTCAAGGTTACGTTTAAGCATTGCTCTGCAATTTAAGGATAATTTTAACATCTTTTCTAAGCCTGCTGTGTTTGAGATTGATTTTTTTTAATTATTTAGTCTTGTTGTGGCTTGGTCACACATGGGTAGTGTCATACCATGTACATCTAGTTTGTCTGTGGCGCTAATTTCCATGATTGGTTGCATTTCTTTACTTAGCATGATTTCATTGAATTTGAAACAGCTTGCAAGAGTTGGCATTAAGGCCATACAATTGACATTTTTGTGGGCTAATTGTTCCATAACATCTGTAGCACATGCATTATCGCCATAAAGTGCATTAATGTGCCGGGTTTTCAATGTTGCTTCTGCTTCTTTAGAAAGTATACCAACTCTCAAACTTTTTAAAATGTTGGCATAAGTTAGATCTGCAGATTGGCGCATGTTTTCTGTTAATTCTCTGTGTTGGAAATGTTGCCAAAGGTTGACATTTCCAATGCTGCCAACAGTTTTACGGCAGAGTTTGTGCCCTAATGTTTTAAAAATAGGTTCACCTTTTACTGGTGTTAATTGAAGCAGATCTCCAAAAACAATAATGTGTTTTCCTGCAAAGAGCACTTCGTAGTCTGTTTTGAGTACTTCTTGTAATCTGAGGTGAATCAAAGCTAACATCAGGTTGGAGACCATGCTCACTTCATCTATTAGTAGCATTTTCATTTGTTTCAATACTCTGCATACTTCCATTGCAGCTTCTGCAGAAAGTTTTTAATAGTCTAATTTGTTCTGGTGTTCTACTGGTAATAGTAGTAATCAGTGTAATGTAACACCACCTATGTTGTAGGCAGCTAAACCTGTGGGGGCAGTGACAACAGCTGACAGTTTGTTGTTTGTCAATTGTTGAAGGAACTTACTAATGATTTTGATTAGGAATGTTTTGCCAGAACCAGCTTCACCACTGACGTATAGTAGTATAGGTTTATAATTATGGCAGGAACATTCTTTATTTTCATGTTTTACACCATGTGCAATTTGTTTTGTTACTTCTTGAAAAATGTTACTTTGCTCATTGTTTAGTTTTGATTGTAGTATAGTTAAGTCTTCCTTATCTTCATATTGACACATGGTGTTTTCTACTTCTATCATAGCTAATTCTGCCTCATTTGTTATTAGTGGTTCTCCCAGTGGTTCTTGGCTTCCTGTTACAGAAGGTTGACTACTGTCAGGAGTATCCTTATCTAGTTGGGCTTGGAGTTCTTCTTCATGTTGCTGTTCATTGTGCAACATTGTTTTGTACTGTGTAAAGTTTACATCAGTTATAGTGCTTTCGTTTGCTTTGAAAGCTTCCTCATATGAGTCATAGTTATCTAGTAATTGTTCTTCTTTTCTCCATGGTTTGAAGAGTTGTAGCAGGGTCATGTAATATATTTCTTTATGTTGAGGAGTCTTCAATGACAATTTGATATGATTAATTAAATTTGGGGCTTAGTGAGTTTAACTAAGCTGCCTTCACAGTCTGTCACTCTATATTTACCTTTTTTTTTCATCAGGTTTCATATTATTTTTGTATGTGTAGTTTTGGGATATTTGGTATAGACACATGTTTTCCAAAGTATTACTTCTGTTTGGGTAGTATGTGTCCAATAAATTGTTTTCTAAAATGTCTTGGCTGTTGGGATCATGTTTGGCTATTGTTTCTATATCTTCATATGATTTTAGAACTCTTTTTCTAGATTTAGCTGGACCAAAACTTAGCCATACTATATTTTCAGATTTACCATACAATGAAGTACCAGTTAAACGATCAGCTGCTTCATAAGATCCACATTCTCTATGGATGAGCATTTTTATGCCCAAGCTGTATAATTTCTGAGATACTGTTTTATCTGATGACAGGTCATTCCAGAGATCTTGGAGCTCTGTCTTTTCTGCTTTAGTTAAGTATGCTGTGACATATTGTGCAACTGCAGAAGAATTGTCTGCAATGTACTGCAGATCTATGTTTGCATTCCATAAGTGGGCAATGATTGCATTATAATCATTGATATATTTTTCTTCTTCTTTTCTTTTTATGTAATATGTATTTTTAGGTGACTTACCTTTAACACTATGTCTAACTGAAGACATGAGGTTGTTTACTTGACCTGTATTTGTAACTGGTCTAGGGAAACCAAATCGGCATTTGGTGTAGTATTTGCCTTTGTTTTTGTATTTGCGACGACAATATTTTCCACATTTGTGTCTTTGAAATTGTAATATTTGTGCACGAAGATCACTATTTGTGGCTTCTGATGGAATTTCACAAGTGACATATTTTTCAATAAACTGTAAAACAGTGGCATCACTGTCTTGACCAAATTTAGGAGCATCTTTAATCCACAAAAGCATGTGGATATGTGGTGCTCCTCTGGCTTGGTATTCTTTTCTCCAAAAGAAGTGTTGTACTTCTCCAAGGGGAGGAACAGTTTTATTACAAATAAAATGTAGCATAGCAATGAGGCGATGGTGAAAATATCTTGAAACATTAACAGGATCCAAAGAACAAAGTTCTCCAGGTGTTAGAATATCTATGTTTGTTTTGTTTTTATTTGATATGCGTAGGAAATCATGTAAATCTTCCCATGCATATTCTGCACAACTTAATGTAACAAACCAAGTGGGTGGGCCAAGGTTTCTGATCGTACAACGTACATCTCCATGATGTCGAAACCAGTACTCTTTAGTACCACGCATATTTGCTAATAGAGTTGTAATATTTGATTGTAAAACCTCATCCTTTTGTTGCACTTTCTCTAATAATTGTGTAGCTGTCATATTTTGAAAGTGTGATCCTGATTTTAATATGTGTGCAACTCCGTAACATAAAGTTGCTATTTCACTTTCAAAGAGTAGGTGAAATATGTATTCCACATTTTGTCTAAATCTGGGATCTTCAGAATACATCCGTAATGAGCGGTATTCTGAAGCTGATATTTGAATAGGTCTATCATCATACCTTCCTCCTTTGCCAGTGGGAAAGAGTAGAGGAAAAGCACGTGCTTCTATACTTTTTTCCCATATACCGATTGGCGATCCTTTTGTTTGACGCATTTGGTAAGTTTCCAGTACATCTTGTACGGTGTCATTACAGTGCAAAGGATGAATTGTATAATGTTCTAAAGTATTTGATATTGTAGCAGAATCTAGTAGCTCAAATTGACCAGCTTCTTGTGTTTCTTGAATTATTTCAGTTGTATCTTTCAAGTTTTCTTCAATATTAATTTCTTTGTAATATTCATTATTCTCTTTAAGATATTGGAAGGCTTGTCTAACTTTATATAAATCTACCAGCTGTTGCCATATTTTTTGACTTTTGTAGGTACTCCATTTACTAATATAATTAAAGATTGCTGCATTGGACGTTGCACTGCTAGAGTATGCACATTTTCTTTTAGATTTAATGGTAAATAAACTACTTTTCCACGAATGCCTTTTACAAATTCAGAGGGAGGTAATTTTGCTGTTTTTGGTTGAAGGCGTATTATTGCTTGAAATGGGTGTACTGTTTGAATTATGATACTCTCATATAAATTAAGTTGTTGTAGAGGTTTTGGTACTGGGTATAATTCCAAATTATTTGTGATAGAACGTGAAGGAGTTTGGTTGTTGTCAAGTTTTGTAGTGCAATAACTGCAAAGTATTAAGGGCTCAGTTATTTCATATTTGTTTTCTGCTAGAAGGTAGAGAGCTAATTCAAACCATTTAGAATCTTCACTGTCTTCTATTTTGTATGATAGGTCCACAGTTTTTTTGTTATTTTTATAAAAAAATTCTACGGCAACATACACATACATGGTTTGGTACTTCAGCTGATGTACTTTTAAATTTTAGTATTTCTTTTTTGTATGTGTTTAGCAAAAGGTTGCCATGTGTAGAATTGTTGCTTAATTGGTTTAAAGCTATTTCATTCTGTAAATGGCTTTCACTTCCAAAATATTTTTTCTGGATATAGTGAATTTCTTCAAGTAGGTATTTTGCTGTACCATGTAGAAGGATGTTATTTAACTTTGCTAGTGCTAAAGCAGGACTTTTAGCATTGTACAGTTTATAGACTAGATTTCTTATAGTTGAATGATGTGTTGATATCCTTTTGATATCATGGAAAGTGGTTTTACAAGTAGGTCCTGTAATGCAGGCCAATGAATGTCCTTGTAGTCCTGTGTACTTGCGCACTGGACAGGTATCTATATTTTGCAGTAATTTAATTTTGATTTTGTCTTTGCTTTTTACATATTTATTGAGGAATTGGTGTAAAGATTTGAAACATTGTTTGGGAATGTTACACATTGATGTGCATGGCCATTTGTACACTAGACGTTCTGATTCAGTTGAATGGAGGGGTAATTCTAAGTTTTCAGGGCATATTTTTGTAAGGAGTACTTCTTGTTCCATTATGGTATTATTCACTTTTTCATAACCTCGACCACTGCTATTTATGGCAATTGTATTCGTTTGCTTTTGTTTGTACGCTTCTTCATTAAAATATGGTTCTGTGCTCGTAGTGTGATTCCATTCACCTCTGAAGATACTTAAGAAGTTCTTTCTGTTGACATTTTGCTTATTGAGAAGTCTTTTTTGTATTTTAGTTATTAGTTTTGTTAGTGGTTTCATTTTGTTTAACAGTAAAATAAATACATTTCTTTTGAGAAGAATTGCACTGTCCATCAATGCTTCTAAGATTAATTTCCTACGATAGGTTTTAAGCTTTGAACCTGATTTCTCTCCTGTTTTTATAAGATTTTGAAGGACTTTGTGACGGTATATTTTGGCTAAAATACTTTTCTTGGTATGCTTACTTTGCACTATATTAAACTTTGAAGAAGTAGTTTTATCTGTACTGATAGCTGATTTTCTGTTAATTGTTTTTTGGTTTGTTTTACATTTTGATAGAGGAAGCGAAGCTGTTGTACTTGAAACTTCTTGTGTTTCACTAAATGATTGTATTAGCTGTTTTGTTTCAACTTTTTTTACAAATGCTGCTAGAGATTGATGCTTATGTTGGACACCTTTATTTTCATTTGCTCTAATTTTGCGTTGCTTTCTACCAAATTGTCTTTTGGTAGGCATTCTTTAGGGTCTGTTGAAAAAAATAAAGAAGATATTGCTTGGGGTGTTCTGGAATGTATGTGTGCTGTGTCCATGAGTGTTTGAGTAAGATGATAAAGATGTATGTAATGGTGTGTGATTGTGCATTGGGAACTAAAACTAGTAGGGATAGGTATTCTTGAATTTATGTGTTACTAAACGGGGGGTTCAGATGACAAAAAAAAAGTAAGCTAGTGATGTGGAAAAGTACAAATAGTAAATCTAATGTATACAATTAAAACAGTTGTTTGTTCTATAGTATGAAAATTGTAGTGGTTCAGTTGGCTAATTTGTGTGTCCAAAAATAGAAATTTGTGGGCCGTTCTGGCTGTAAATCGCTGTTTAAGACATGGAAATTTTTGGACAAAATCGTACAAAATCTCTATTTTAAGAAACCAAAATAGCTTGTATTAATGTTATAGTATATTTGATTAATAATATAAATATTATGGTGATATTTTACTTACTTTTTTAAAAAATTAACAGGTAACCTATTAGTTTTTCTTTCTTCTTCGAATTCGGCTGCTTCTTTTCAGGAAACTGGTCTTCACTGCAATTGTAAAAGCTTCAAATTAGTAACTTTGTTTGTATATAGCACTGTTTTTAATTTATATATTGATTTTTTAATTGAAATCCTCAGTGCCTTCTGTAAAACCCTTAAACTAATTTATTTACATAAGATACATTGCATCAGTTCAGTACATATGATATGTTCTTAATGAACAAATTGTATTGAATGACTAACTGTAGCAAAAAAAAAATATCTTTACTATGTCTTGTGAAATTTATAATATATTAGTGAATACCACTATTTCTGTAAGTAAACTGTTCTAGGTAATAGTGCCTCAATATCATGTCTAATTTAAAGTAATTAAGTAAATAAATAAATAAAATAAAAAATATGAAATTGTGTAAGTATTTTTATAAAGGTTTAAACATAGATTGTGTTTGCATGCAATTTTGTTTGAATATATGTAGTCTATATATTTCATTTAAAAAATGTTAGTTTAACATGATTTGAGTGTGTGTGTATAAAGAAAGTAAAAAGTATAAAGGTTTATAAGTGATAGTTGATTTTAGGAAATTGAAAAAAGTACAGTAAATTCATTTTACAGATTTTACAAGGTAAAAGTCTGTTTGAAAATGTGTTCATCTACCATAGCTCTCAACTCACACGCTTTTGGTGGTGTCACATGCCTTGTAAAGGGCAGACTCACCCGCCAAGCCTCCTGCACGCCCATTCATTCCAATGGGCGTCTCACCCGCCAAAAACAAAATCGGGTGATTTCACCCGCCTGTAAAACAAAAATGGTTGAGAGCTATGTCATCTACTATACAGAAAATATGCATACCTGAAGTTTGTGTTCATGCATATGGATATGCATGGAGCTGCAAGTAGAAATCTTGAAGACTTGTACAGTATTTCTGGTAGATGCTGCTTGCCAATGATATGACACTTGTACTCAGAGAGATTCAGAGTACATTTGCAGTGCTGATCTATGATGATGCAGTTAGATGTAGAGGTCTTGAATGTGATTGGTGCATGGTCATGTGATTTTTGAGGTACATCCAATGAGGGAATGGCAGAGAGAGTGTAGTGGAAATGGTAGAAGGGCTGTTCATGTTACGATATGTCCGCGGACATGGCGGTAGTTCGCGGACATCGGGAGTTACATCCGGGGATTTTTGGTTTCAGAAGTCATGCAAATGAGAATAAGCACTGAAAGGGATTGTTCAGGAAAGTTTGGTGGGTGTGTTGTGCCAGGAGAGATTTTCTCAGATACTCTTTTTGCTGAGAGAACAAAAGATAGCTATGGCTGTGTGTTTCAGAAAACAGATTGTTTGTATTTTAGGAGATTCGTGGATACATTGGTTGAAGGTGCATGCAGAAAGCTGTGGAGTAGCTGTAGATCTTGGATTCCCACATGTGGAAGTACACTGGCATGGAGTACGTGGAATGAAGTGGTTGGACTTGCTACCTCTCTGTGCTACTTTGGAGACAGAGCAACATCCAGACATAATTGTAATTCATTGTGGAGGGAACAGTTTAGGACATGTGACAGGAATTGTTTTGCAATTTGCTATGAAAGAAGGACTTAGGAAGGTTATGGACATGTTTCCTAATTCTCAAGTGATATTTTCACGGATTGCGCAGAGATAAATGTGGCTTCGTTCTTCATTTGGTCCACAAATGGAAAAAGCAAGGCGCAATGTTAATAAGGCTGTTTGTGGCTTTCTAAGAGATTTTGGCATGTCTTCTTTTCACAATGAAAATATTATGTTTTGTAGTACATACATTTTTCGCAGACATGGAGTCCATCTTACTTATGCTGGCAATAAGATTTTTCTGAGAAATGTACAAAATGCATTGCAACCTTTTTTGGAATTAAAACAACGATTTTGAAGTAGATGTTAAGCATTTACAATGTTTGACTTACATACACCACCCAAAGGCTCTTTTCAGAGCCACCACTTCTTTCCAGAGAAAATTACAATGTTTGTGATGGAGTAGCAACCCAATTTTTTTAATGTTCGCAAACTGTCCGCGGACTTCTAAAAAATACAAAGAGCCCTGCTTCATTTATTTTCACTTCTATTTTTTAACTGGGAAAGGCGGCTCTGAAAAGAGCCTTATTTTTTTTTTATTTTTTTAATTTTGTATTTTTTTTGGTTTTTCAGACACGACACACTAGGAGAGGAGGGTAAAGGAGGGTAAAGGGGGGACGCCAACCACAGGGATAAGAAAGGGCGAGCTGAGAGAGGAAGATGTAGAGTGGGTTTTATTTGGGTAGTGAGCAGGTCTTCTCGTGCTCTGAGACGATAGTCTCAAAAGCACTCTGAAGTCGCTCCCCCCTGCAAAGGTAAGGTAAGGGTCATCAGCATTCTGTATGGCCTGTGAGGCAGCTTGAGAAAGACGCTGTCCCACAGAGGTGGTCCTTGTGGTGACAGGATCAGAAACAGAGGATGAAGTAGAGGAAATCAACCTGCTACGTTCTTCGCAAGGTACAACCCTGCGAATAGCCCCAGAGTGAAATGTCCTCAGGTGTCGCTTCATAGTAGTGGTCCCAAAGCTGTAGTTACCGTGCTTCCCACGACTGAGTACCATTTTGCACTCATTGCAGGTAACATGGTTTGCACGAGCCTTAGGACCATTCCCATGAATGGTAAATAACCGCCACACCCAAGACTCACGCCTAGTGCGGGTAGTAGGGATTTCCTCTGCCTCATTCTCATCATCCTCTTCTTCCTCCTCCGCATCCTCAGTCCTGCTCCCCTCTTCAGGCCCTTGGGGAGGTGGTGGTGGTAGAGGGGGTGGTGGTGGTGCTGAAGCAGGTGCAGCACCAAGTGGCAGTTCAGCAGCCAAGGATGCCATCTCGATGATGGTGTAGTATGCAGGTGGCAGCAAAAATCAGTGTTCTGAAGAATAGCCAGAAATACAATGGGAATAAGCTCTTGGGCGTGGTCTTTTATAGGGGTGCTTGTGCGCGGTCCGCGGACATGCGCACTGTGCGCGGACAGATCGAACACAAAAAAAGGATCGGAAAGTTTCAAAAGGTATATAGAAACTCAAGATTGCTATGTGTGACTTGTGGCATGGTGAGATTTTATTGAAAAATATTATGGATTAACTGAAAATGTACTTTTAAATTGTTCGGGGACACGAACAGTGTCCGCATTTCAGGACACACGATGAGTGTGGGCGCGGTCATATGATCCGTTTGTGAACTAGTCCACGAAGGAAGCGCCTGTCCACAGGACACCAAGTGCACGGAGATTGGTTAGCGCATGCGCATTGATGTCCTACAGACACTGTTCGGGTTCTGAATTAATTAAAAGTGCGTCACCCGTGAAACGAACATTTCAGGACACTGCGTGTGCTCTTAGAACAGTTTAAACTTGGTAGCGAACAGTAAGGACAGATATAGTGTTCTTCAGGACACGTGTAATTTAGTTTATGTACGAACATTTCAGGACACCAATTTTGTTCTTAGAACAGTTTCAATTGGGTAGCGAACACTACGAACAGGTATAGTGTTCTTCAGGACACCTCCATTTTCGTTTACGTACGAACATTTCAGGACACCAATAGCGTTCTTAGAACAGTTAGAACTTGCTAGCGAACAGTAACGGACAGGTATAGTGTTCTTTAGGACACTTTAATTTTTGTTTGTTTACGAACAATTCAGGACACCGCGTGTGTTCTTAGTACAGTTTAATGTTGCTAGCGAACACTACGAACAGTTGTACTGTTGTTCAGGACACATCATTTTCGTTTATTTAGGAACATTTCAGGACACCAATTGTGTTCTTAGGACAGTTTTAAGGTGATAGCGAACATTACGGACAGATATAGAGTTCTTTAGAACACTTTAATTTTTGTTTCTTTACGAACATTTCAGGACACCAATTGTGTTCTTAGGACAGTTTCAACTTGCTAACCAACAGTACGAACAGGTGTGGTGTTCTTCTTCAGGACACCTCCATTTCGTTTATGTACGAACATTTCAGAACACTCGCACTGTACGCGGACACTTTTATTGTTTTTAAAAAAAAAACAGAAACTATTCACAATACAATATAAAAATTAAACTTTATTTAACATATATTAATAATTTATGACAGAGAAGGTGAGGCAGAAACAGAAACAAAAACAGGAGAATTTGGGGTTTCAACATGATTGGTATTAGGTGAAGAAGGGATGGAAATCTCATCAAAACGTTTTGGATTATGGAGAGGGTTTGGGGATAATTGACTGGGATATGGTGAGGAGGGACAAGTTCATGTGGGGCAATGGTATGAAGTTTTTGTTTTAAAATGATCTTCAACAAAAGTTTTCAAATTATTAAAATTGGTCAACAGTAAACCAATTTTTTCTTTTATGTTGTCAAGCGTGTTTTCCATAACAGCTTCTTCAGAGGTAGTTTCTATTTTGTTATGCTCTGTACAAAAAATATATATATATATATATGTTAAATGTATACAAAATAATAATATTTAAATGTTTATATTATAAAGTGTTTACCATTAGTTTCACTATCTTGTGACATTTCTTCATGTGGGAAATTGTCCTCTAGCCATTCCAGAGTACTAGACATTTCTGTGAGAAAAAAAAAGATAATATATTTTTTAATCTAATACAGAAAGTTTATAAATATATGAGTAAAATGAAGTACACTTACTATTTCTGGTAAGATAAGTCCTATGTATTCAGTGGGTCTGGTCTTGTTCTCAGTTCTGTTGTGTCTGTGAGGTAATTATGTTGGAAACCAATTTATGTTCTTGTGGTATATTCCATTTCAGAACATATTGAATTTAAATGAATGGTTAGTGTGTTACATATATGGGTTACATTTCTTATGTATTACTATATATAATGTGTTTGTGTGCTGCTTTTTGAATTTGTTAAATGTTCCTATATTATGATATAACAATCAAACATACCCCACCACACCCCCCCCACAGTTTTTAGGTAGTGGTACTGTTCTCCGAACATGTCCGCGAACATTAAATAAGTTCGCGGACATGACGTTCATAAGAAGAGATCTAGTCAGTTCCATATGACATGTATATAAAGTCAAAGTCATTATTGTTAAGTTTTACTACTAAAAAACTATGAAATTCAGTGAAAAAACTTTGTTAAAGGGACGTTATGGTTAAGTTGCGTTACTAAAAACCTATGAAATTCAGTGAAAAAAACTTTGTTAAAGGGACATTATGGTTAAGTTGCGCTACTAAAAACCTATGAAATTCAGTGAACAAACTTTGTTAAAGGGACGTTATGGTTAAGTTGCGCTACTAAAAACCTATGAAATTCAGTGAAAAAACTTTGTTAAAGGGACGTTATGGTTCCAAGTAAAACCGAAAAACCCTTGAAATTCGCCAGTTATGGTAAGCTAAGCAACCATAACTCGCGCCACCACCGTGCACTGCTAAGACTAACACCCAGGACATCAAAGATGACATCACAAATGTCATTGATGACATCACTGATGACATCACATGTGTATGTACTTCTCATGAAATATGTGTAGAAGGGATTCTTATTATGTTGCGAAAAAAGTGTCAAGAATCATTGCAAGAAATATACCCTAATAAGTGCATTGAACGATGCATTGATATAAATAGCATCCTATTATGGGGTTCTATCTAGTATACTAAGCTACTCATACAGAAACATAATATTGTGTGCAGCGTACAAGATGAAGGTATGATATTCGTAATGTTAATATGTTGAATAATTAAATGATAATTGTTTTCTTAATAGATTTTTGTGTACTGTGAAATATGTAATAAGTAGCTAATGAAACCCATGTATTACATAATTGCATTACTATAGACAAAACACAAAGACACAAGAACACATACCAATATGGGTATATACAGGGAAAGTGAAGTTAGCAAAAAAGCACAAGTAGTAGCAGAAACAATTCATAACTTAACTGATTAGTTTCATGCAAATAAATGATTGTTCTGTTTCAAAGCTGCTATTTACCCTATGTATATATATCACTTGATGTGATTGGACCCTAAGGAAAGTAGTGTGAGTACAATGTATACAAATATGACCATATACAGGGAAAGTATAGCCATAAAAAAAAACAACAGAACTATCAGAAAGTGCTCATAAGTCTAGTGATTATCTTTATGCACAAAAAGGATTGCTGTCTTTCAAGCTTGTGTTTTCCCATATGTATATGTTTCATATGATGTGACTGTACTCTAAGGGAATTACTGTAAGAACGTACTAGAAGGATACGTCTACAAATGAAATAACATTCTTAGTTTCTGACTGTTACTGAAGAAAACCATGTGGCCTAGATATGTCAGCAAAAGAAAAAATAGTGAGCCAGACATGTGAGGTCATCAGTGATGTCATCAATGACATTTTTGATGTCATCTTTGATGTCCTGAGTGTTAGTCTTAGCAGTGCACGGTGGTGGCGCGAGCTATGGTTGCTTAGCTTACCATAACTGGCGAATTTCAAGGGTTTTTCGGTTTTACTTGGAACCATAACGTCCCTTTAACAAAGTTTTTTCACTGAATTTCATAGGTTTTTAGTAGCGCAACTTAACCATAACGTCCCTTTAACAAAGTTTTTTTCACTGATATATATTAAACTTATGTGTGATTTGAATATTAAATAAATATATAAATAAATATTTACCTTTACAAACTAGCCTGATTCTTGGTTCAGTGTGACCTGGGGGTAGTTTAAGACAGGTGTGATATGAGTGGTATATCATTCAGAATATTGAACTTATAGACACAAATAACATTAGGGTTTCATTGTGCACTACATGCTAGGCGAGACCTGTGTGTGTGCCTGATTGAAATCCTTAACAATGCAACTCAGCATGAAATCATGTGATTGGTCAACATTTATCGCCTGTATCTGTTGAGCAGTGCAAAGTGGCATGACGCAAGAATGTAGCAAACAGAACATGTAGGTGTGTCCTTTCTTGCCCATGAAACAGAGGAGCACCCTGTGTGTGATGTGTACTGTCAAACAGACATGTGCCACACATTTCCACCATACGGAATGCTCCCAGAATGATGGCCATGTGACATGAGTCTTAACGTTACCAAACATGCATTATCCAAAGATGACAGAAAACTGCATTCAAATGTACCTCTATACATATGCTGTGTCTTACATGACTGGCAGAACATACGATGAACAAGAAATGCCACTCACCAGATGTGTCCTCATAGTTCTTCAAGCCTCCCACACCTTTCACCTGCTCAAGGAGGATGAATTGACTTGTGCCCTCTTCATGCAGTGTCAGCTGCTCCTCCTCTGGTGGGCCCCCTCCAGTGACCAGTGCAGAGTTTAGGTTGACACTGAGGTTGTGCCTGGTCTTATGTGTGAGATCATTCCAATGCTTCTGAACCTGTTCAGTAGTGCGCATCGCCACACCTAAGGCATTGATCAGTTCTGTGACCCACTGCCAAAGCACCATCCATTGTGCGGGTTTATGGGTGCTCCCCGAATACTGGCACATCTCACGATAGTGATCGGTCAGGTAGGATCTAGAGCTCCTCATCAGTGAAGCGCCTCTTCCTCAGTTTACCCATCTCCTGTGCCGTGTCTTGGGTTGAAGCCTCTTCCTGCTCTGCAGGGTGTCCCTTCTCGGCCTGAAGGGCCCTAGGTGGTGGTGCTTCACCTGTCTATCTGAGACCATGTTGGCATCCAGGTGCCGGGTCAAAGGAGGCCTGAGGCCCTCCACGTCCTCTTGGGGCTGGGGAAGATGATTCTTCACCACGTCCCAGACCCCTGCTGCACCCTTTCCCTCTTGGGGCCTTTCCACTCATGTGTTGGATGTAAAGGATGAATGGAAGGTACACCAAGTTACTATACTTGGCAATATGAGGATGTGAACAGTCTACGTGATGTGTAAGGCTGCAATGTACCCCAAAAGCAAAAGAAATATGGTATGTGATACGCAGAGGCACCCCTAAATGCAGAAATTGCATTTGCAATACCCAGAAAGCTTCCAAAAGTGAATAAAAGCGGTACACAAAACACAGAGGCACCCCGCAACACAGAAATTGCATACGTGACACACCGCAGGCCTCAAAATGGACAAAAAAAATGTGCATATTCGCAGAGGCAACCCCCAAAAGTAAAAATACGTTAAGCAGTACATGAAGGGAATGGATTGCATGGCACCGCCAAATATGTGTAAACAATACTTGTCTGTCTGCATTCCTTTGTGTGCACAACCAGTGTCGCACATCCATGTTCGTGTATATCCCTGTCAATGTCGTGAGCCGCGTAGGCATGCTGTGCTCAGCGTGTGTCACGTAACGTACGTGGTAAGGCCCCTTACTCTGTTTTAGGCTGCCTTCATAGCAAGACATGGAAGAACCCACACTCCTGCCTCCTTGCCAGTTTACCTTCCTCCTCCTGCCCTTTGCTGCCTCCCACCTTGCCATCTGTTGCTGCCTGTCCAGTGTGACTGCCTGCTGCCCGCCTGCACTGTGCTGGGAGTGCCTGCTGACCTGCCATTGCCTGTGTTGCTGTGTCCAGCCCTGTGACCATCTCAGCTGCCGTGTCAAACTCCCACCCTTCCATTCCACCACCACTGCTCCACAACTCATCTCCAGGACCACTTTGCCCACACACGCCTGCCTCAGGTTTGCCATGTCCAGTGACATCTTTATGGGAGGGCAACAGGGGCACTTGCCCCGGGCGCCCACCTTGAAGGGAGGCCCCTCAAGGCTGCCTGATCCAAAGAAGTCCGTTTCCATTGTTCACCAAACATAAAGGGCACACATCAGGATATTATATGCTGCTGAGGCCAAACCTATTGCCTGTCTGTTGTTGACATTTACATTCTGCTCTGATTAATTCATCCTGTAATGCTTCTGTGTGCACTTTGGTATACATAGTGTGTGCATTCACAGCGGCACAACTCTTGTAGCATTCTGACCTTTCTGTGGGGATCATGGTGATCAGGTGCAATATCTTAAGTTGAAGTGCATATTGCAGTTTAAGTTGAAATGCATATTGATACATTCGATTGCTGGGGTGGTTCAGTATATAGCTCAGTGTGTTAAGCACTCATTGCAGAGATCTGTGTTCATATTCAAGATTACAAAACCAAGTTCCAGCAAGCAAATTCAGACATTTGTATGTCTGAGGTTGATAACCTGCATGTATATCTACTTTGTTTTTTCGCACATCAGCTGCTATTATCAGCAATGTACCGGCGCCAGATAGCGGTTTCTATAAAAACAAACATAGCACCAGTAAGGTGACTGTCTAGAAATTGGTTTCTTCAAATAGGTGGTTGTAAAAGCGAGGCAGCTACCACTAATGATGAGCATAAAGTGTTAGCCTGGTGATGAGATTAGCAAATCAAACTCAGGACTGTGCAACCAAGGCATTCCTTCTCATATTCTGGCTTTGCCAGACAACGATACGGTGATCCTGGACAAATCATATTATATCACTGACCATACTGCGCTGTGTTCTGTGGACAGGTTTACCTTCTCACATGCTGGTGGCATTGTTTAATACATTACCTGATCTTTCTTTTTATGTATTTTATATATATGCCATTTGATTGGAAGGGGTTCTAGACAGAAGAAAGTAGACCAGATATCGCAGGCCTCTGGCAGGCATATTTTAGGGTCTGCTCATTTGATATTTTTATACAAATCAAAGGTTTATCAGCACTTTTATAAATAACAATTTCGCAAGCCTTTGTTTTGGGCATTTTTAAAGAGCTTTAAAATACAAAAGAGAATACCAGATGCAATCATTTAAGATCACATCAGTTAGTATGCTCGTACTTGTATACTTTCCTTGATGATGGAGACAGCGAAGCTAGAAGCAGCCCCATTTTGCCTAATATGCTGCTTTAACATTTGTTTTTAAAAATTGTCATTTTGAGTTATGTGATTTGTGTACGTTCCAAGTCAGTACAATAAAAAGTGATTCTTTTTTTATGATAAGAACTGGAAAGTAACTGCAAAATAAAGTTGTAAAGTGCAGAAATTGCACAATGGGTGCAAATCCCAGCATCATTTCTTAACCCATGTGTGATCCCAATCTGATTTAATCTCGTATTGCCTAACCTATCAAATTTACTAGTCCCTAAAACTTTCAAAAGTGTCACCCAAGAGTGATTTCATTCTCCGGGTATGATCTTCAAAAAAGGCTCACTCATGTTTTGACTGGCTGTAGTCTTTCTTAGTCTATAATAATAGTGAGCATTTATATATTGCACACCACAACAACTTGCCTTGCTTTGCTCTCTAATGGAAACACTACTTGAAAACTATGTCCCTTTTCAAATCTCAGCCTTTCTGGATATGGACACATTCCTGGAGTTTCCAATCGTCACCCACTATCTATTCTATGGTATATGTAGTTTTCCCAGTACTTCCAATCAGTCTCCTGTGTCCATGCTTGAGCACTTTTGCTTTCTTTGAGGCAGACAATCTGGGTCCTCTGTCTATTCTGGGTTATGTGCACCTTTTTCATATGATCTCTGTCCAGCATTTATACTATGGCCGATGTACCTTCCTGGTGGCTGCTATTGATGAAAGGTAGCAAGTACCTATACTAGAAAACAAGTACCCCTGTCGTGGACTGCTAATGTTGCCCTTGAAATGCTACTTGTTTATCATTCTTATTACAGCAAGAATGAATAGGATAAAGGGACTGAAAGGGAGTAGCCATGCTTATTTTGATCAATGCAAGCCAGCACATCAAGCTATGTATGGGTGGTGATCGCGACGAGAGGGGCGTGCAACCAGATATTCGGATCCCTCAATCCCTTTGATTCGGTGGAGGGGGCCCCAAGGGTGTCCATGCACTGGGCCCAAAAAGTGCTTAAGATGGCCCTGGCCATGTCTGCACCATCTTCCTCTGACCAGAGAAGAGGGCTGCCAACTTGACCTCCAAAGAAGTTGGAATCCTTGTGGATAAGGTCCTGGAGAACTATGATGCCCTCTTTGACTCAGTGAAGCAACACGGCAAGGAAGACCACAAGCAGATCTGGAGGGACATAACGGCTGCCATCAACACGGATGGGATGGCAGTCTGCTGCACCAAGAGGGTCCATAGGCACTGGCAGAACCTCAAATCCAGGACCCACACCAAGGCCTTGCACACCCTGAACGCCTGTGCAACCGTGAAGGTGCACCAGGCAGGCAGGTGCAGGTTTTCATACAACATGCAGGTCCTGGTGAGGTTCTTCACAGGGCTGCACACTCAGATCTGTGATTGGAAACAGTGCCTGGAGTCTGGCGGTGACTAACCATGTGGTGCACTGCTATACAATGCATGTGTGTTGTGCAGGTGCCTGCATGTTTGTTTCAGTGATACCCAGCAACATGACGTCCCCAGACAATGATCCCCATGTGTGAAATGTGACATCTGTTCATTGGACATGCACTGGTATTTGCAGTGTGTGTAGTTGTACAGTTGTGCAAAAAGTGCCAATGGAATGTCAATTGATTGTTAGATGTGCTTGGACGGAAAGGGTGCCAGATGAGGATGTGGTGCCCATGTCAGGTGAATGCATGATGGACATGGTGTTGTGCCGACAATTGCAATTTGTGGCTATACACCTTCTACGTCTTTAGGAGACAGATGTGTTTGGGTGTTTGGCAAAGTCAAGTTGTGGCATTGTCATTTCGGGGACTTTGATGTGATCTGTCACGGCGCTGCATGTGTACTCTTGAGTTGATGTTTGCACATGCCATGTGTATATGCTGGGGCTATGGCATACTCATGAGTGCCTGTGCAATTTTTGCATGTATGTGTTGCATGCTCACAGTTCGGGCTGTGAGGAAGGCCTGATGTTTGATGTGATTGTGTGGACAGATGCCCAAGCAGGTGTTGCCATGGCCATGCTGTGAGTGGTGCAATCATAAGTGTCTACTGGTGGCCAGAATTCCACTGCGTGCCTTGCCAACAATGTGTCCACAGCAGTACCGCAGCCCATCTATGCTTCCTAGTATTCTGTGTTTCACCAATCCACCAGTTTACTCACTGCCTACCCTGTGTCCCTGTGTCATGTCTCCCCTGGCAATACAACAGGTTGCAGTTGGGTAACTTTGCCTGTCCCATTGTGCCATGTATTTTTTCTTAGTATGTGTCTGCGCACTGCTCTCTTTGTGCTGGGTTTACATATGAATGTGTCATGACTGTGGTTGTCATTGAGCATGGGTTATGTCTGTTTGAATGAGAATTGCTTGTCCACGTGTGTGGATGTTGCTGGTTGTACCATGAACAATTCATGCTACTCTAACTGCTGTGCAAGCCACACAGGCTTTTTTGCTGTACACTGATGTCGCTGTTCTGTGTCTCCTTTACCGCAGTTGCTGGAGCTGGAGAAGGGGGTGGAAGTGGTGCTGTGGCGCATGGAAGCGGGGACCATTCCACCAGACCAACACGCAGACCCCAGCCAGTCCCAAAGTTACTTAAATTATGCAAAGGGGAATCCAGACGTGGATCCCTTACTCACTAATCTCAGAGAGGCACAGCTCCATCCTACTGATGAGGTCCAACCAGACTGAAACAGGTGTCTGGGGTTGCTGTTGGTACTCTTGTTTGTTCAGAGGAGAATTGCCTAGCATTTCGGTGCTGGACTACCCTAGGGCAGAACAAAGACTGATGTGTTTTAGATATTTCTCCTCTGTGAAATATAGTGAGCTTAAGCTCTGGGTAAGTCTCTCATAACCGGGACTAATGTCTAGCAGAGAGAATCCCAAGAGCCCCCTTGTTAATTTGCATTAAACTTCTGGTGTCAATCTTTCAGTTCACAGGGGAATGCAGAGACAATTGCACAGGAAATTATCGGTTCTAAGCTCGATTATTGCTGCAGCCTGCTAATTTGCAGTTCACAATTAGATTGTGAACGCCTTCAGGTGATTCAGAACAGTGCGGTCAGGGTAGTCTCTGGACTTAACTGGAGAGACCATGTTTCTGGCACTAGGCGGCACCTGCATTGGCTTCCGGTGAGGGCCAGAATTCAGTTTCGACTACTTTTGATCACTCAAAAATGTTGCCTTGAATGTATGCTCTCCTATTTAATGGAACGACTGGCTACAAAGCATAACTAAAGAGCCTTGAGATCCAATAATACTAATCAATTAAAGAGTCCACGCTGTAAAACTATGAAATCCCTCTTGTGTTCAGTTGCTAACGCTACCCCCAGAGTTTGGAATGCGCTTCCGGTGGATCGTAGGGAAATAAAGTCAGTGGAAATCTTTAAAAAGAAATTGAAAACATTTATTTTCTATTAAAATTGACTTTCGGGTTAGACCTCATAGTGCACTTAGGTGTGTATAATCTGTCAAATTGGTGTTAGAGCTGTTCTGTTTATCAGTTTTCTTCTTTTGTTGGTGTCCGTAGGCCTTTGGGTCATTGGAGCGCAGTACAAATATGTAAACATAAACATAAACTTATTGAGATATTGTTTTACCCTTTGTGAGTTTGTGGTTTCATCTGCCATGCTACTCAATTATGAATGTGCAGACCAGGGAGTTCTTTTTATGAGCGGTACATAGATTCGGTCCCATGCGTCTTTCCCATACTAAGATGGATGAGACTCAGCTGGGACTGATCAGGTGATAAAGGAACAACATAATGATCAGTTGATCGCTGTACTTCCGGATGCTGTTCCGCAGTGTGAAAACGAAAGGCACTTCAATCCAAGGTTGTCCGCTTCTCCAGAGGGTACTCCTGGGGAAACGTTTTTCTGGTATGTGCGATTAATATCATGAATGGGGAGGCATTACAAGAATCCACCGTACTGCCTATCTCGACCTGCAGTGACAAACACTTTGTGTGTGATAATTCATTTCTCCCTGTGTGACGACTTATTGCTAAGCATTCAGCTGCCCAGCTATAAAGTACTTGGTGGATTGTTGACCTTGAAAGGCAGCTACACACACTCGGCGTGAGAGAACTCTCTGCCGTGGGTATAATGACCCACTACCAGGGGGTTCATTCTCCCGCTGGGCTGAACTTCGGGCTTGAGTTGCATGCATACACTCTGATGGGATAATTGGCCAGACCATTAAATTGATTCTCCCCTTGCTTTTAGGTAACGACATGTGGGGCACCCTGTGAACAATGTACTGAGCAGCTTCACCATGACAAATAAAAAGTGAAAAACGAACTATTGATCTAATGGGTGAGCTTCCATCCTTTTTTCATACACATTTTGGCACATTCTGCTTGGTCAGGTTGGTAAGAGTTTCTCTTTTTCAGTTTCCCTGTTTGCATTTTCAGCATGACATAATACCACTGAGGCAAGATAGGTGACCTTCCATTCCATCTGGAGTCACTTTTGCAATCCTGTAATGTGAATGCAGTTAACACTCTGCATCAACATCCTCTCCCCTGCCTGCTTCAACAAGCACCAAGAGATACCACCATGTTACCCTACGCCAGTTTTAAGTAATGGCCGATATCTTAGGTAGGTATGGTAGGCGACCAGGGTTGTAGTATGCACGCTGTGTTGATTCGGCCCTGGGCATACCACATGTGATGGTGGTGATGATTTAAGGCGTATGGTTTGTGCACAATGTGTTAGGGGTGACCCCTTCTATTCCTCTTCTCCCTTTCTTTTCTTGTTTCTTGTAGCACACTGGGAGGTTAGGGGAAATTCAACTCTCCTTCTCTTTCATCATGTTGGATGGATAAATAATTTATACCAAATTGATTTGGGTATTTTTAAAAGTTGTTTAAATAAATTATGCTTTGTTTTTATGCCCCTTAGAATGTGTATGTATCAATATTTTTAATTTTCTTTAGTGAATTCCCTTTTCTCTACCTGATGAAGATTGCAATCAATGATACGTCGAAACCGGTTGGGATTTGTTTTCATTTTGGCTTCTGAATACCTTTGAGAGCCTATTTGTGTTGTACTGTTTTGTACGTGCTGAATATATTTCTGCACCCCACTGTTATGGGGGTGTCTTTTAATATAATGTGTATCTTTTTTAAATTCTGAATGATTTTGAATGTGAATTAAAGAGTTGTGCCTTGGGTAATTGGCAGAGTAGGTGGTTAGTGAAGCATTTGGTTTGACAGCAGAGAGCATTTCACTGATTTTTCTCTTTGGTTCAAAAAAAGTTATTGAATGTATGTCTCTTGGAAATTATGCAAGATTAATTTTCAAATAACGTTTGTGTATGTAAAAAGAACCTTGAATTAAAGAATCTTCTTTCACTATTAAATAAAACTCTTTGGCCTAGAATTTCTTTCAGTGTTTCTTTCTACCCCCATTTCTAGGCACACAGGGGGCCCTGCTTTTTCATTTCCTTATTTAATTTGATATCACCAGGATCAAAGGTCCAATGACACCACTTCCTGTTACGTCATCAGTTGTGTGATGTCACTTCCACTACCCCAGGCATTTTGCTGAATTGACCTACCTGATTCTTACATACATAACTACAAAGAGAGCATGTATGAGGAAAGTGACAAAGACATTGCAGCATGGATTCGGAGAGATTGCACAAGAGGTAGAGCTGCAAGAAAGTGCCAAAAAAGGAACAAAACAGAACTGAGCTGAGATGGAGAAAGGTGAAGCAGAGAAAGAGTCAGTGGACCGGACTGGGAATGTGGAGGGATCATTATAAGCATTACTGCAAACGACCCACGTTAATAAATTGATTCTGTGGGATCGATCCCTGCCAGTGCGCTAGTGTCCACCCTGGATTGGTTCCAAAACCTGAACCTATATAATAGTTCAGAATGCCTGGCAGCAACATAATCCTACCCCCTCAAACTTCCCACAAAGTTTGTAAATAACTGTAAAGATTAAGATTAAACTTCGGCGGAGTGTCTTGCGCTCAAGATCAGTCCGCTTAATACGCGTGATGTCATCACGTCGCAGGTGCCATTTTGAATGGCGGTTTTGCCACGATCACGGAATTTACAATGTCCTAGTCAGGCGATTCTGCACTTTCTGGAGCACTGGCGCACAGGATTTATCCCTACAATGGAGGTACACTTTGCTGTTTTTTATTCACTCCCCATTCCCAAATGGATGGTTTGGGGATATATGGTGACAATCACTGAATATGGGGTCTCAACCTAATTGATGCACCAAGTGACAGACAGCATTTAAGTCAGGCATTTCCTTACTTTGTTATATTTGACGTTAAGGTCAAAATATAGAATATTAACTAGGTATCAATTAATTCAAATTGCATTTTCCAAATCAGATATTTTTCCAAATCAGATATTTTTCCAAATCAGATATTTTTCCAAATCGAAGCCATTTCTTTTGGGGCATCTTTTACAAAATAAACTAGAAATGACAACCAGTACTGATAATGGCATCATTCCAAAGAATGTATCACTTGCTTATTTTGAATCATATTCTTCACAGGGCATCTAACATCACTGATACCAGAAATGGTCCTATGATACTCAGGTTCTTTCAATCCATCTTAAAAGCATCCAGCATCAATATTTGAAAGTAAGGTAAGAGATTTTATTTAGGATCAGCGCATAGTTCTGCCTCAACATGCAATAGAGCATTACAAATATTCTCCCACACTGCAGATGGACTAACAATCAACCCATTTGGAAGCACATTTGACATTAACGCAGGTTCATGAGACTCTACAACTGCTAAACAGCAGTGTATGGTTTTGGATCAACTTTAGGGTGAGTAGGATTTTGTATAATCCAATATATCCATGTCGTACACACACTCATCGCAGACACATGTCATACTGTCCATATCGGGTACTGTTGTTTGAATATCCTACGAGTACCTCAATTGCTTAATGCAATTTTACCTTTCTTTATTTTCTGCACCAAATTCTCATCCTCCACTGACTCCAACCCTACAACCCTGGCCTTGCGTGTGATGCAAAATGGTATGACCTATCCAATTTTATGGTTTTGCTGTGACATTTATTTCTTCATGACTTAACGTTAATACTTGGAATGTCATGCATTTTATTATCAATGTTGTTTATGGGCCTCATTACACGGAACGCAGTAAAATACTGCCCTTACCGGCATGGCACTATTAACGTGTCTGCTTTGGCAAGAGGCCGCTAATTGCGTGGCATTACGAGTACGCGGACACGAGCACAGCGCCATGCCAGTAATGACCCTACCGCCATGCCGCTAAAGACCCCAAAAAGACCCTTAGCGGCACCAACGAAAGCGCTGATAGCACTTCTGACCTCCAGCAACACGCAAATGGCGGTGACCGCTATTAGCGGTCACTGTAAATTTGCAGATACGGAAATCGCGTCATC
Organism: Ambystoma mexicanum; assembly: GCF_040938575.1. Lineage (NCBI taxonomy): Eukaryota > Metazoa > Chordata > Amphibia > Caudata > Ambystomatidae > Ambystoma > Ambystoma mexicanum. The sequence continues at coordinate 713,861,431 of NC_090932.1, forward strand.
GCACAGGAACGGGAAAGAGCACAACGGCCATCTTTAAAAACACAATCCATTGCCATCCTCTGCCCCCAGGACCTATTTCCACACCAGTGCCATACCAAAGCATCAAGGATCCCCTCACAATGCCCAAGGCAATCAAGAAAACAGCAGATCGCCAGCTCAAGGAGAAATTCACAAATGAGGAGCTGATCATGCTGACGGAGACCCTTGCTGCAAACGCGGATGTTGTATTCGCGATTGACATGTGGCGTGAGACCCTGATTAAAAAAAAGGCCATCTTGGCAGAGGTGGCCCAGAAAGTCAGTGCGGTGGGCACCACCACCCGCACCGTTAAAGACTGCAGGAAGCGGTGGGACGATCTCCGCCTCTGGGTCTGCAGCATACTGTCTGCAAATCGTAAGCTGGCCATGGCCACAGGAGGTGGCACTGATTCCCCCATCAAACTCAGGGAGTGGGAGGAGACCTGCGCCAGTACGATTGGCGTAGAATCCATAGAGGGAGTCGGGGACATGGAGCGTGGTGCGCCCACAACATCAGATGGAAGTGAGTGTACACATGAAACAATGCACGGTGAAAGGTGAGGCACCCCCCAAATGTGAGCCCAGAATCACCTCATGGATGCGGCCACAAACATACATGCACACAACCCTGCCCATGTGAGGGTCACACCCCAACACACACACATGCACGCATCACCACAGACACGTGCCACACAGACACATGCATGGATGACCCACCCAACAGCCCCATGACCTGAATGCCCACTAATGAAGTACCAATGCACAGAACAGCATGATGAACAAAATCTGCATGAAGCACGTTGAACCATCACCAATGCCTTCCCCCTCTTTGTCCCACACAGGCTCACAGACCAACAGCGATGGGCAGGACACTGCGAGACAGGCTCCCCCTGCCAAAAAACCAGCCAGAGCACAGGAGACAGGGAACACTGCCACCACATCAAGGGGCACAGGGAGGAGTGAGCACATGCAGAGGGGCAAACACAGCAAGAGAGCCACTGCACCAAGACCTGAAGCTACGGCTGCAACAATTGCTGCACCCACTGCTGTGATCCCCCAACACAGGAAACACCCATGGAGGGCCCACTCTCTGCTGCCACCAGTCGACTGGTGAGGCAGCAGCCACTGCGCCACTGTCTGACGTGGAGGAGACCAGTGACTTGCCCATGCAAATGCAGACCCCCAGCCCCCCAGGATCCTGAGAAGCAAGCCCACGGCCAACACCATGATCCAGTAGCCATGGCCAGTCTGGAGACGAGACCATGGCATGGTGCTGGAGCCCACAGCTGCCCTCACCTGATGGCCGAGACATACACCAAGGTGCAGCTGCCACCCCACGAGCTGGACACAGTGGCCATGACCTGGCCACCATCAGGCAGCTCCAGGAGGATATTACAGCGCTGGTTGGCCAGCATGTAGATGAGGCAGCCCGTCTGAGGGAGGAGTTCAGGGAGGATGCTAGGCAGTCGAGGGAGGGCATGGAAGCCTGCACCAACAGGCTCTGCGATGAGATGGCACAACTGAGGCAGGTCCTCACCCGCATAGCGGACGCAATGGACCGACAGTACCCACCACCACCACAGGAACAACAAGGAACCTCCTCCTCTGCAAGTTCAAGGCAGACAAGCCCGTGCCGCCGCTCCTTGCGCACCATGAGGCGCACACCCTCCCAACCTCCTAATGGTGGTGATGGGCATGGGAAGTAGGGCCAGCAGGATCTAGCTGGCACATGTGCAGCAGGACACCAACATTGTGCAAGCCACACATCGGGGTGTTGTGGGGGGAGGGGGGAAAGGGTGTTTTGGGAGTTTTGTGGGGGGAGGAGGGAAAGGGTGTTTTGGGAGTGTTGTGGGGGAGGGGGGAAAGGGTGTTTTGGGAGTATTGTGGGGGAGAGGGGAAAGGGTGTTTTGGGAGTGTTGTGGGGGAGGGGGGAAAGGGTGTTTTGAGAGTGTTGTGGGGGAGGGGGGAAAGGGTGTTTTGGGAGTGTTGTGGGGGAGGGGGAAAGGGTGTTTTGGGAGTGTTGTAGGAGGAGGGGGAAAAGGGTGTTTTGGGAGTGTTGTGGGGAGGGGGAAAGGGTGTTTTGGGAGTGTTGTGGGGGAGGGGGGAAAGGGTGTTTTGGGAGTGTTGTGGGGGGAGGGAGGAAAGGGTGGTTGCATATTCGGGGCCATGAACCTTTTCTTCTCAAAATATGTTTAATACACTGGTGACAAGTTAAGACACAGGCTTGGACTTCATCATTGTGTATGTGAACTTTATTGGGGGACAGGGCCCATTGTGCGCTTCACCACAAACACCAGTGCACTAATACCCACATCCATCCAACAGAGTTGAACCATGTGATTCAGAATATTTGGTTGATCAGATGCTGACGCACATCACGTCCCTCCCGGGCATCGCCTCTTGCATGACCTGCAGCCCCGTCCCCTCCCTCCCATCCCCATCATCATCCTCATCAGGTGGTTGCATTTCAACGTCAGGGGGCAGTGGCACATTCCGTCTGATACACATATTGTGCAGCATGACACATGCCATGGTGATCTTGGCCACCTTCTCATGGCCGTGCAGGAGAGCCCCACCCGACCTGCTTAGGCACCGGAACCGTGTCTTCAAGAGACCAAATGTCTGCTCAATCACAACACGGGTACGGGTATGTGCACGATTGTATTCCTCTTCGTGCCTGTTCTGTGGGTTCCGTACAGGGGTAAGGAGCCACCTCTTCAGGGGATAGCCAGCATCACCGGTATGGGTGGAACAATGGGGACTTGTTACTGTTCACCTCAAGTGCAACCTGTACATATCACACTAATCCAGTTTGCATTGTGATTGGCATCCACGAATCCCAGCATGCATGGAGACAATCTGTGTAACTGCAATGTGAGAAGGTGAGCTAGTCCCTGCAAGTGGGCATGCACCATGCATGCCTCCGCCAGTAATTGGCATGTCCTGGGTGTGGACAGGTCTTAGGTGTTCCTGGGCCCAGGCAAAATTGGTACCACACTGCTAGTGTACTGCCATTCTGAAATCGATGTCGCCATGCTGTGAAGTGTCACTTCAGTAGTGGTGTGGGGTGTGGTTCAGTACAATGGCTAGAGGTGATCCCTTCGCATGCACTCAAGAGCGCCTAGCTGTAGTGATGTTGTGCAGCGCAAATTTTCTAATCGCATATTGGTGCCATGTTGCTGATTTGTGTCATATGTGGTGTGGTATGACGTGCAATGTGCATGTGGATGGATGTGTCATGTTTGGCATCTTAGATTGTTTTCAATGTTGTGCTGCTTCAAATTGCATGGTGTTTTGTTTCCGGTCAATTGTGGCCTGCCTTGGTGGACATTGGCCTACATATGTATGTCCATTTGTTCTACAGACGACAGTCCACACCCAGTTGGAGTATGCATCTCTTCCCCCCCAATCACACCCAGTTGGAGTATGCATCTCTTCCCCCCCAATCACACCCAGTTGGAGTATGCATCTCTCCCCCCCAAATCACAACCCACATCACACTGCCATGTGCTTGCCCTGCTACTCACCAAGTAGCCACGAACATTGTCCGGCTTGTTGCTCCATGTAACGTGGTATCGTTGAGTTACGCAGGACCATCGAATCATGGGTTGATCCGGGATATCGGGCACAACAATGTGTGATTATCTTGTTTGAGTCACATACCATTTGGACATTGATGGAGTGGAATTGCTTTCTGTTTCGGTAGACTGCTTCATTGTAATGTGGGACCACCAATTCCACATGGGTGCAGTCGATGGCCCCGATGCAACTTGTGATGCCTTCCAGTGAATAGAAGCCTACTTTGGTGTGGGAGATCTCCTGGGCAGTCCGTGGCAGTGATATGTGTTCACTTGTGTGCTTGAGGAGGGCATCGAGCACCTGAGTCAGCGTGCGTGAGAATACTGGTTGTGAGATGCCATGCATCTGCCCTACTGTATGCTGGTAGGTGCCTGTGGCCAGGAAGTGGAGCACAGTTACCACCTTCAGTAGAGGGGGGATGGCAGTTCGGATGTCTATAAGGCTCACAATGTAGTCATGTATCATGTCCACGATGCTGGTGATGGTATCCCGATCCAGACGGTACAGGGTGTGTATCTGCTCAGGGGTTAGGTTGAATGGACTGGCTCGGATCCTGGGGATTGCTGGCTGCCTCTGTGGTATTACTAGGTGCACTGGTGGGGCTTGCTGCACCTGTCTCGCCCTCCTCCTCCTCCTCCTCCTCCTGCGTCTCCTCTGTGCTGTCTGTTGTTGTTGGTGCAGCAATGCAATCATGTCCTCCAGCCCATGTAATGCTGCTAGTATTGGAACCATCTTGGTGTGGGAAGGGGTGTGGTGTGCTCCTTTTGTGCTGCCACAGTCTCCATTGCCTCCACCTGTGCTGATTGTGTCCACCTGTGGCAGGTGGGAACACTGCTCATTTCTCTTAGCGGGTGGTTCGCGATGCCGGTATTTACGCCATGCTGCTATGGGCTTTTTGGGTTTGATCCATGCCGCTATTATGATGTCCGCATGGCTTGTGATGGTGTGCTAATAGCGGCATGCCGCTATTTACGAGACGAGGGGTCGCGCGCCCGCGGACTAGCCGCTATTAGTGGCACCGTTCTTAGCGGTGACGCTAATTGCTGTTGGCCGGGTCGTAATTGGGAAGGGTTTTTAACGATACCGGTATTCCCTTACCGGTATCGTTATTCCCTTACCGCAATCCGTGTAATGAGGCCCTATGTGTTAATCATGGAATTTACAACCTTGACAACGACCAGTGGTTGAAACACGTGTCGGCTGGTTTTCTTATTGGAAAATAAAAATATCACATCTCATATGATTGGGACATTTGCAACATCTGTTTGAACTATTTTCATATTAAGAGGACTGACCTTGAGCGCAAGACACTCCCCCGAAGTTAAACTTAATCGACCCACGTTAATACCTTGCGTCTGCATACTCATGCCCTAGCGGGTGAGGGATGAAGGAGTCTGGGTGAATATATTTGTAAAATTGGACCCTACCACACAAGCAATGGTACTGTATCAATATCACACTTTGATGTATATCCTAGTCCAGCACATCTATGGTTTTGAAGAAAAAAACTGGGGTGGCACAGGGGATATTCTATTTTCAGAGGATCAGAGCATTGTGGCGGGCAATAGACCATTACAAGCAATCACAACTTTTAACAACAAACCTGCGATAGTCCCTAATTCTGCAAGCACAATGGGACGCCAGCACACACGTCGCTACAGCATTGGGGAACAGTGACAAACAGGAATTGAACCCCAGGAGCACATGTGAGTTAACACCATGAAAAACCTTGTGAATTACAGTGAAAATGGAAGCCAACACTTAAGCTTATCAGTGGAGGTGCAGAGGTTTGCTTATTTATTGCAATGCAGTGGATATACCAGTAAGACTGGCATATCCTCTGCTTAACTGGTCAATAAATAAAGTCCCGTAGTTGAAGGTAATATAAATATGCATGATTGAGGCAGTTAGTACCTATTCAGACTGGGATACATGATAATAGCCAATAGTGATATATGTGTTTGTGGTCAGTAGATCAGAACCCGGTAGGTCATAGAAACGCAGCATTCTGTGCATTGGGCTTCTGGGTTCAGGGCCTGCAGACCACAACAAAAGGCAGCTGGAGCACATCAGGTAAGTGTTGGGTAGGGGGCAGAGGGAAGGGGGTGGAGGAGGCTACCCAGCTCGACAGCGCTATGAGGAGGGGACCCGCTCTAAAGGGACCAGAAGAAGGCTGGGCCAAAAGACAACACTGTGGTTGAGGCCTTTTCGGCCTGGAATCTGCAAGGTCAGTTTTTTGTTGATGACCTTCCGACATAGATCATCTCCCAAAAAGGTGGCAAAGCAGCTGGGCCCTGACGTCATTCCAGCAGATTTGTTCAAGAACGAGGTGGATATTTGGGCCCGGTCTTGTGCAGCGTATTTAATGCAATTTCCTACGTTGGAAATTGCATTGTTTTTTGGGAACGCCTCTTTGGATATGCGCACCAGCGCACACTTGTATATTGGAAGACATGTCTATAAGAACTGGTTTGAAATAGTGTTGGTATATACAGAACCTAGTGTGAATTATGATTGTTGGCATAGAAAAAGACCCAGTGGGTCAAAACACGCATGTAGGCTGAATTCTAGGCATTATGTTTGTACAAACTTGGTTGGCTGTCTAAGGACACCACTTTTCTAACTCATGGACTGTGTCCAATTCATGATTCATGATTTGATTAAATAATATATCTTGTGTCACTCATGAGGTGTTAGAAATACCTTAATCAAAAATAGTCCACTTCAGGCTTCTACCCAGCGCAAATATGGAAGGGTGTTAAACACCCAGTCTACTTAACACACAATAGGAGTTCTAACTCACACAATGTTTTTAGAAAGAGTGTGGGGGGACCCCGGTTTTATAAACGTCTGTGTAATGCAGGGAAACACATCTTGATTCACGGTTTAGTCAGAGTGTTTACAAAGAGGCGTGTTTTTTTATGTTTTGAACAGAGACGATTGGATAAATATGACATTATGCAAAAGGATGTTGAGCTGGTCTTGTATGTATGTATTTGCCACTTACTAAAGACAAGTTTGTAAATCAACGACGCTTATTAAAAATTCTACTCATTGGGAGTCTGGGGTAATTGTGTCATTGACGCAGTGGGTTCTTTTGGCATTGAAATAGGGGGAGAAAGGTTTAGAGGATAGTTGATGTAATGGGCAGGAGGTGCTCATGCTGGACACAGTGAGGTCGACAAGAGAACTCTCATTGTTATGCGGCTTACGTTGGACAAATAACAGACTGGTTTGCTTCCAGTGGCGCAGGCCAAGCACTGCAGGCCAAAACTAAAATTCACACTATTTTAAGGCCCTGTAAATCAAGCCACCACTTCTTTGGCTAGATAATTCCTCTTGGTTTAACCTCTTCGAAAAATGTGAGGAATTACCTTACATGGAGCTAAGTTTTGTACTGCAATGCTATTGTGTTTCACTGTGTAAAAAACAATGTAGAGACCACGCATAGGTAGTAATATCCGGATACTTCGATATTTTTACATAGCAGTGTATGGATTCGAGTATGATTTGAAATGCGTGTATTGTATTCCACCTACAAAAACAAATATATCGCTTAAGTTGCATTCTTTATATCTAACATTATGCATTTCCGTTGATTTATGTTTTAAAACAGAAACATTCTCTTCCTAAACCTATAAGGATAACACATTCGGAGGACGAATTGTTTTGTTCTTTCTTTTTGTGGTTAACTAGACAGGTGCAGCTTAAAGCCGAGATATACTGCACGCGGTGTAATTGTTTTATGGCGACAGGCAAACCTATGGTTTCTACGTCAAAAATACATGCCACCCCCTGGTACAAAAACGCTGTCTACAGTAACCGTTTGAAGGCAGCTTTCATGTTTGCAGCCACCTATTTAAATCATTTAATGTTGGCATCTAATCTAGATTCCAGTCCCCACTGGAGCCAACTAGGAAACCATATGTGGAGGCATCTGCGAAGGGCTCCCTTTTATTTATGACGGCATTAAAGCGCGCCTCTGATTCCAGTTACTTAACAATAATGGAGGCCCTCGTGTACCTGCGCGCGGGGCTTCTTGGGCGCTCCTCTCAGAGGCTCCTCGTACCCACTGCTGTTTGCTTCATTATATACAGATGCACAGCCGTGGAGACAGTAATAGCCTTCCTTAATTAAATAGAGCTGAATGTTAATTAGTCAGAAGAAATGTTATATTTCACGCACGTGAGACTTGTTGGCTCGCGTCCTTTTTTTACAAGAACAGGTTGCGCACTCATTTCGAAGTTTGCCTTTTTTTTTCTTCGCTGCTACCGTGTTTGGAGTCTTGTGGCGGGATCTAATCGTCACCGGGACATTATAGGTCTACAGATGTTTGCAAGATGGTGCTCTGTCAGTCAGAGACGATCCCCTGTAGCAAAACCTCATTAAATCGCAATTTACAGAGCTCGGCTGATGCCGCCATCAACCAAAATTAAAGGCATTAATTTTTCAAAGTTCACAGAAGTCCTTAGATAAATGATGTAGCTGTTTGCAAGAACAATTTACAAAAGCGGTGTTTTGCAGTAGTCGCCGACATTAACAGAACAAATGTTGGAAGGGCGGAGAGCGAAGGAGATCAGGACAGCTGTTCCCGCTTTCCGACAGGCACGGGGCGCGCGGAAGTGTTGAAACATATCCATGCGCGCATGCTGGGTGAAAAGTTGTGAAAAAAATCCGGAATTTGAGCCACCACTGTAAATAGCTACGCTCATAATAGAGTGATCGCCAGTGGGGGACACCCCGTGAGCCTTTAGATTCGGCTTAGAAACATCTGCAGTCAATATATTCCCCCCCAGATATTCCCATTTAGAAGATGTGTTTATGCCGCTCACGTTGTGAATATGCCCCTTCAATAAACCGCCAAACGCTTATGCAGGAGGGACACACCTCGACAGATCAGTGGGTTTTACAGCTTTGCGAGGGCAGGAGACCCACAACCGAAAGGGGCTTTAACCCATGGCGAGAGAGAGAGAGATGCTCGTTGCAGACGCCCTTTCTGGGACTGGTATGGGGCCAGAAGCCTGCACACAGTCCTCGAGCTACCGAGGCGCGCTCAGCTCCAATAATGCGAGGCCTTGCCAAGTACCGCAGAGCAGGGATCTCTCACAGCGCTGACAAACGATTTATGCTATCGTGGGGGTATTTTATGTGCCAAAAGACTTTTTTCCCCCTCACAATTTCTGGTTCCGTTTTTTTTCTTCACTATTCATATTCGAGAGCATCGTTACATAACGCCGATCCAGCAGTAGTTAAATCAAACTGAATGGAAAGTATGCAACATGTCAAAATGTTCCCAATTTTTTGTTTTTTTCAAACCCTGATGAAATAAGTTTTCAATATAATGGACACAGTATCCCACAAGACCCTAATTAGTCAATTTTATCGTTCGACCACAATATGTGCCCTTAAGCTGCGTTCTCTTTTTAATCATTTTCTTTCAAATTGGATGAAGATATTAAGCGAGATGTTGTGTCAAGTATGCACCTTGTTACATAATTAATGGCCAGGGGTGAGGCTAATGCTTCCAAAATTCTTAGCTTGTTATTAGTCAATCTACGTATCTAAAATGCAGTTTGTTTGTTAACCTGGATGTAAAATGGAGGCTGGCTGTGTGTATAATGAACATCTCCATTGGGGTGGCTCGCTGGGCACCGCTTCTCTTGATTATGAGCCCAGGAGCACAACAGGATCTCCTAATCAAATGAGGAGGGGTTTTAGGTAATGGGGGAGTGGAGTCGGTCACGACTGGTGATCAGCACTCGCTTCTACCAGGATTATAGACACAGTGGTGGTATATTTCGGAAAAAGGGTCAATCTGTATAAGGCCGAGTGACGTAAAGGTTCAGATCTGACCAAATGTTTAGCACCTTAAAGGCGTACCATAAGCATGTCCGTCCCCTGTAACATGTTTTTGTCTGGTGTACATTAGTCAAATACAGTAAGACATTCTAAAATGGCCGTCCACTATGTATTGCAGGGCTCTCGTACTCGTGTATGTGGCTGTAGGAAGGACCATAGCAGCCCCTTCCTCTGTGGTACTCATAGGATCTGCATATTTATTTAGTTCCCTGGAATATCTAACCATGAACTTTATTTTCTAATTCCCTGTTATTTTTTTGAGTTAAGTTACTGAGGGCCTAATTCATAAAACATTGTTTAATGGGACAGTCTCCCCCCACCCCCAAAAAATAAACTTTGTGAATCAGGCCCTGAGTGTGAGGAGGGAGCGGGAGGGCAAAGAACATAAGCATGTTTACTGTATTAGAGAGTATATTTTACATTGCATTTCTTTTATGCCTTAAATAAAGGATCTCACTGACTACTTTCACCACTTTTGGCCCCATTTTATCTCCCCAACACGTCGGACCTAGGACCTAATTCACAGAACGTTTTCCAAAGGGGTTTTGCCATTATAACACCTTTCTGTGTGTTCTCAGATGCTGTGTATTGTTCTACCACCAGGTGCCTCCATGCCCTTCAAAGGGGTTTGGCTGCAAACGTCCTGCAGGGAGGAGGAGAGTGGGCTATAGACGCCCTTGTAGCACATACGCGCTGTGCACCTGTGGTTCCCTGAAACGTCCGTGGACATGAACGCCTCCCAGGTCTAATCAGTATAGATTGCAAGCCAAGGATTGGTTCTAGGGAACCCCTCAATCAAATGGGCACAAGGCTTTGATCCGCGCCACCAGTACTATTTTATCATATGAGAGTACTATCATTTTTTTTATTCTTTATTGTAGACCGATTTTTGGGGCATTTTGTTTTTCTAAATCTGATTGTGGGGGGCCCCATCTCCTTTTGGCTTACTGCACAAAAACCCAGACTCATTTAAAAGCGGAAAAGGTTGCTTTAATGTGACAGGCCAAAGCTTACAATTAAACGCTTACCTGGCTCCATGGCCTTACAGACTAAAGAAATATTTTAAACAACCAATTAAATAATTAAACATTTTCATTTTCCCCCAACAATTAAATAATTAAATAAAGCCACTTCCTAACTATCTCTTGGACCCTACTGTCTTCTTACCCCTTTTCCAGGCGTCCCGCTTTCTCCCCGGGTCCATGTCCCTCCAGGCTCAATACCTGTTCCTCCGGGGTGGCCCGCTTGTGCAAACAGCACCACCCCATCCTTTCCCGTGCCATTCCCCCATTGTGCTTCCCTCCCCCCACATCAAAAGGGGCCATGCCCCCGGCACCAGAAAAACCCTCCACCGAGGTGTTCTTTCTGCCCCACCCCCCACCATTTTTCTTTACCTCCAACTCCTTAACCAATCTCCCAGCCAAGAGCCCACGCCCGCCAGATAATGATTATTCCCATAAAGCTACAAGTGTACACCATCCTCTCTAAAGATCATGAATCCCTCATAGACTATTTCCTTATGGTCCATAACCTGTACCGCCACCGATGCACAAAACTTAACCATTTCTCTGTTTATCCCCTTCCTAGCCCGCTCTATCGCTCCCTCACTTCTCGCTCCCTTCCAAAATCTCTGCGGCAACAACTTAGTCCACACTACAGCTGCTTGAGGCCACATTTCACGAACGCAGACTAAATCCCTTTTAATTTTTCCTCAGAAGAGCCACCCCCGTATCCCTTACCAGGTCATTCTCCCCAGCATGAATAATCAATGCCTCTGGAGCCCCATAGCGTTCCCACAACCCAGCCAACATAGGAAGAACTGATCCCAGCGCAGACCCCCTAACCGTGCCATCTTACCACAACATATTTATAGTTGCAACCCAGTTGCCTGCCAACAACCCTTTTCTCAGCTTCTTTCCCCGCCCACTTAACCCAAGAATGTCCCACAAAACAGCTGTTTGTCATCTGACCCGACCTCCTAGCAGCATCTGAAAAAGAAATTACAAAATCACTTACAAATCAACAACATCCTAATAAATGCAACACGCCTGCTACCTACGGAAAAATTCTATAAAGACATGCCGTTTGCCACGGTCCCTGACACACCCTTTGTATCTCCCTTACTTGCGCGTCCCCACCTTTTCACCTACTCCTCTGAATAGCCCAGCCTGCTACCTACAGATGTTGCACCCCTCCTAAATGAATGAGTTCCAACCTCCTAACCTTTCCCACACCATTAGTAACACCTTCCTCAGTACCCTATCCTTCCTGGCCATCTCCTTATACCTCTCCGAAAACAACCCCGGTCCTCTCCTACCTGTCCCCCTATATTTCGCACCTTTCACCTAACATTTAAACAATACACCTAAACCCACTTAGCTCCCCTTTTTCCTCTAAATCTAAGCTATTACCCTCCTGCTCACCCTGGCCCCCCACCTTCCAACACTTTATTAATATGGCCCTGCGTTGCCCCCCTGCACCGGAGGCCCATGTGCACACCCATCCATGCAGGCCCCTTTTCTGCCCTACTCCTCTCCACCGCAGCACCAGGGGCCAACCGGCGCCCCCGTCCATGCAGTCCATTCCATATAAATTCCTCTTCCAGCACTTTGCTTCGTTGCTCCACATTTTTCCCCCAGCTGCACCAGGGGCCCTAGTGCACCCCCGTCCATGCAGACCCGTCTCATCACTTCCCCCTGCTGCACCAAAGGCGCTCCCGCACCTCCGTCCATGCAGCCTGAAGCTTACTCACTTTGTCGTGCTGCAAGCGTGAGGGCTTCGCCACCATTGTTCATGCCCTCCAAACGACGGCCACCACCCCTTAACAATTTCCACATTTACATCCCCCCTGCGGCCTTCCCCTGCCCTACTTACGTGTCTTCCTCCTCACCCTTCTCCTACCCCCTTTGGATCGCCCCCAAAACCTCTCAAACCTTGTGCCTCCCTCCATTTACGATAATATGAGCCCGACGTACAAGCACTCACCAACTTACCTGGCATGCGGTCCTTCCCCTCCCCCTCCTTGCCCCACTCCTCGCCCTGACCCACTGTCCTCTGCCTGAAAACAATCTGTAACCGGATGCCGACCCACACACCTGCTGCACTCGTGTTTAAATTTGCACATCCATCTCGCGCAGCCTTCTTTATTGAACGCCCAACATGCTGTTGATGGCTGTCCTCTGCCTCCTCCCCCCGCCCCCTCATGGGCGGGGCGACCAAGAAAGGGCCGGTAAGGCACAGGCAGCCCACTTGCTGTGTGCAATGTCGGGGCAGGCCTCTTCGGAGCCATCCATTGCAGCCAAAGATCCATGTCTATCTCCCCCCAGACCGCCTGACTGTCCTCTGCCATTCTTGCTCTGAATTCCTCATCATAGCGTACCCAGGCAAATCCCCCAAAACCCGTGAAAGCCTTTCTAATTACGTCCATATATTTAAGCAGGGCCACACATCGCTCCGGGAATTTTTCACAATATACACTGGCATAAATGATAAATGCCGACGTCCAATTCTCAATAGTCACCGGGACCCTTGGGCGCGAATCCAGTTCCCTCTCTTCTTCTTTAGACCCCTCCTTTGCTCTCACTTCCCTCTGGAGCAACTTAAAAACATCTACAAATTTCCCCGCATGAATCTTCTCCCTGGTCGCTGCCATCAAGTGCGCCCCCAACGGTTTTGTTATACCCATGTATGGCAGTTTTTTCCCCTTACCTTTCACTTCAACCTCCTTTTCTTTTTCAACTTGCACCTCAAGCACCAATGGCTCCACCACCTTGTCCGTTTGAACCTCCACTGAGCAAATGCTCTTCTCATCCCCCAAGGCTGCAATGGCCTGTACACCAACTTCTTTCCTTACCCCTTGCAGTCCAGACCCTTAATCTCCCGTCCCCCTTCTCGTGTTCCCCCTCTGCCATGCAGATGCCCATTCCCTTTCCCGCTCACCTCTTTCCACACAGCTCGTCTGCGGTCTGGCGTCCACACCGATGCTCCTCGTCTCTTTTCTTAGAGGGCTCCTACTGCGGGGACAAAACATATCAGCAGACTCACCCAGCCAATAGTTCCCCCGACCTCTTGCCCCCCGACCACCCTGCACCTGCCTTTCCCGATCCCACCTCAAACTTCTTCTCTCCTCCCACCTTTCCATTACAGCCCTATAACCTTCTACCTCCCAGTGGCCCACATAATCCTCCAATCCAACTTCATCACCCCTTAAATACCATTGTGGTTGCAAGCTCATGCCCGAGTTGAGCTGATCTTCTTTGTGCGAGCCCAGGGCGTCCGCCCCACCACTCCTTTGATGTCTTTTCGGCGGGGCCGCAGAAACCCCTACCTGGTCCTCTTCTCTCAGGCGAGGCGTGCCGTCCTCCACCCTGAAATCCTCATCGCTAGGGGCCGTGCTGCCCCCTCTAGGCTCTCCTTGCGCTGACCGAGGAGGGGCCGTTCTAAAACCCTCTACCTCCACCTGAACAGCGGGGGCTGCGCAGTGCCCTCAGCCCTCACTCCCTCTACCCGGGGTGGCCGTTCCGTGCCCCACTCTAACCTCCTCAATTGATGAGGACCTCTCCCTCCTTCTCCCACCTGCACTCTTCTGCAGGTATTTACCCCCTCTTCCCTTCTGCCCTGTCACCCCCTTCTGCGCCCCATCACCGCCCCCACCGTGGTTCCCTTGACCCACCTCTTTTTGAGCACTCCTAGCTTCCCTGGGGCTATCACTCACTCCCTCCCTCACTGGCTCCCCACCCGAAATCCTTTCTCCCGCGGACGCCCCCCTGTCTATCTCCCTCCTCATCTCCCTGCCCCTGGATTCCCAAACCTCCCCTCTCCCTGCCGCAGGTGTGCAAGCCACCACTACAGCGAGAGCCCCATCAGCCGCAGCTCTACGCTGCGGCCTGCCCCCACCTATCTCCCCTTCTCCCGTTACTTCCCCTACCGCCTCTTCCAATTGGGCCTTAGATGCCCTGCTAATAATTTCCAGGGCCTCCCTCAGAGCCCTAGCATCAACCAAAGCCTTCTTTCTAGCCTGGCCCACCATTGTGCACCAATAATCTGGTTGTGCACTAAAATATGCCCCCTGAAAATTAAACTAGCTAAACTATGCCCCCAAGCCAAAACCTACCCGTGGAACTATACCCAAAATTGCTATCTTTGAACAGCGTAAAATTAACACCTCATAAAAACCCACCGGTAATATGTAAAGCAAAATAGTATATTTGTTTATTTATTTATTATTATATATATATATTTTTTTATTTTCCTATTTTACCCCACTAAATACCCCCCCCTCTTAATGCCCTCGCCCTCAGAGACCCCCCAATCCTGCTCTACAGTGCCCAGCAAAAACCCTACACCCACCAGACACAAGATCCACTTGAAACAAAGATCCACTTCAACACAATACCTCCCACACTGCCCCCTGGTGGATCTCGAGATGCACCGCACTGTAAAGCAATGAAGGAAAAATAGAGCTGTCCCTTTAATAGTAATAATAATAATTTGTCATTTATATAGCACTACGAACACTTAGGTATATGAGTGCTGCTTATTATTACCCACGTTGTGTGGTGCTCATTTATCGACCTCAGAAGGATGAAAGGCTGAGTTTGGCGCCGCAGGGATTCAAACCTGCATTAGCAGGCTCTGCACTGATGTCAAAGCAAGCGCTCTACTCACTGTGCCACTTGACCGCCTATGATCGCACTGACACTAGACAGCCCATGCGTCCTTAATCTTGTCTCTGTGCGAGAAAAACCCCGGGCCCTGGACAAGGAGCTGCTGGCTGCCAATAACGTAAACAGCAAATGCCCATTAAACACACTCTTAAAAGAGAAAACGCTCGCAGGCAACTTTCCCAAATCCCCCGAAGAATGAACTGGCCAAGAATCCGCGTTCCTAACCCCAATGCTCTACACCACCCCCTCCTCCCAATTAGAAACGGTCGAAACGTTCACTCCACAATCTGCAAACTTAAAAACGAAAACCAACTGAACTACAGCGGCTCCTGTAAACACCCCGCCAACAGCGCTTTCCTCCCCCCAGGTAAGAAAATGGAGGTACCTTATTCACGGTACCTCCGCTATAAAACTTGTTTATATCTATATTTATTTTATATAACTTCCTACACAACAACCCTACGCGCTAAGATGCCATATTCCTCACCTCTACTGATAACCCCTTCAAAAAGCCCAACTAAGGGAAGGCTCGGGAGCAGGCGACAGGACTGATACAATCACCAATTCCAACCGTCGCCTGCCTCCCGAACCTTCCTTGGACCCTTAAATACCCTGAGGAGGCGCTCTGCCCCACACAGCCACTCGCTGGCCGTGTGCAGCACCAAAAACATCCCCGGGGGGAAACGCTTCGCGTTCCCCCCAGCCACCCCCTTCGGCCTAATAGGAAATAACGATGAATGCCAGTGAAGACTTTTATATTTGTTGTTAGCTATTTATAATTTGTATTCACTGCATTGTGTTAGGGCCCTGTACATCACCTGGCCTACACGGATAAAGTCAATTGAAACAATATTTATATTTGTGCATTTTTATCCAGATCTATTGTTTTTTGGGTGCCCTCAACTCCAGCAACCTAAATGGCTATACCAATGCGACTCCAGTGAGTGTTTTTATTAAAAAGTGCATTTAACACCTGAACCATCAAAGCATGTGGTAGAGAAGCACTGTCTAGTTCATGCAGACAGGTGCCGTGTATTCCCTTTGTGCTTGCAGACTTGTGGCTAAGATGCACCTGGGAACATTCCATCATTGCAGCTCTATTCCGCTTGCAGGAGTAGAAACTATTAACATTTTTTAAATGGTTTGCTCAGGCAGATATAAACATGGCGCTCCACTCCTGTGATTGTGTAGAGACACGTTTTTTGAGTGCGTTGGTAGCAGGGGTGTTGCTAGTTCTGGAAAAGATCCTGGGCTATGGTAATGTAGGGACTGTCGGGACTCGGGGCTAGCTAGCCTTTTGGTTGTAGCCCCTGAGCTTCTATTTCTTTCTTTCTTTCTTTATAATTATTTATATTTCACGTAAAAGACAGGCCCGAAGCAAAGTAGCACACGCATAACAAACACACATAAAAGCAGCCACCTCTCAGTCTCGGGGATTAAGAAACCAGCAAATTCAGTTTAAACTTGGGGAGGGACCTACATAGCCTCAGATCAAGTGGAAGGTCATACCAGCTCTTTGAGGTAGCATAGCTGAAAGACCCTTGGGGCACCAGCTTGAGCTTAGCCTTGGGAATCTGAAGGAGGCCAGAATTGTTAGACTTCAATAACCTGCAAGCCGGCAACCAGGTATGTCTATGCAGGACTTCAACCAAAAGACCCACGGTTATAGCCCCCCATCCCCCAGGCCTTGCCCTACCAATGCCTCTGATTGGTGTTATAGGTGAACTTTACAGTTTCTACTCTGAGTTGTACAGTAAATTGCTATAACACCTGTTCTGAAAGAATGTGCTAAGAGATTATACAGTACGTTACTCTAGCACATGTTCTAAGGATTGTGGTAGAAGATAAAGTGTAAAGTCAAATTCTCGATTCTCAGTATCAAGGAAAAAACTGAAAACGGGCACTGCTCCAGAGAGTAGGGAATGGATAGTAACCTATCCCCTCCCCCTCACTCGTGCCCTTCTACTGTAGCTGAGACCTCACCGCAAGCCCCTTAAGCCTCCCTCCCCAAATCAGTGGCACGGGACTGCCAACAGTCATACAGTCAGGCCATGCATTAAGTGTACTTTGCACTTCCCATGCACCCCACTGAATGATCTGATTTTCGATTGGCTATAACGCCAGAACATATGTATACCTTTAAACTGAGTCTGCCTCTCTGCGTATGTTTTTCCACATATTCTCATTTGTAGAGCAAGCTCTACCCTGCACACTCCTACCTCCCAACATAAGTATCATTTAATCAACACTTCATGCACTAAACTGTATTGATTTATTTATTTTTCTTTTTAGTTTATTGTGCATTTTGGTTGTTCAAACTTTACACAAACCATATTACATAATGAACACTTCTTGGTCCTTTTAATTCAGGTAGCACACCAAATACGATAGAGTGGGATGCAGAATAACTCTTACACCAAATAATAAGACAGACTCAGGAAGTTGGCAAAGTACTCTGTTTTAATCTCAATTATCTAAAACAGGGAGCTACAACGGACATCAACAGACGTCGCACAGCACAATCTCGAAGTCTTTCATTAAAAAAACATACTTATATAGCAAAAACTTGTCATTTGTGATGTCATACTATGTGGCAAACTAAGAACAACCTACTTGGGATGGTGATTGGACCAAGGAGAACATCTAGGAATACTTTATTTATGGAATTTGATTGTGATTGGGTCTCTATCGATAAGTGGACAACATTTGCCCACCCCTAGTGCAAGTCATCTTCAACATTTATTAGATACATGGTACATCATTGGCTCTCAAACTATGGGGCTCTTCGTTAAATGGCCCTCTATAATTGGTTGACACGCTTGTACCCTCCTGGAATATTCGACTCGCTAGCAGCACATAAGCTGGTACCACAGGTGTCAGTGGGGTGGACTTGACCACGTCTCCCCACCCAATTAATCCAACATCTATCATCACTCATGCCTTCAGCCATTTGAAATGTCTTTGAACTCGGCCTTGCAAAGTATCACTGCTCCTGAGAATAGACGGGAGTGAAAGCACGTTCTTATCTTCAAGTATTGGTGCGGCTTGCCCAGTTTCAATTTCCATCTAACCCATGTGACAGGAGACTGTGTTTTAGCTCCTTTTTTGTATTTAATAGTATTAAATGAATAAAACCTGCACTCATGGTGTCTTTCCTTCGCACCTTAACAGGACATGTCTCGCTTCTCACGTTCTCTGTATCATCAAAGATAGATAACCACTTCTTGGCAGCCCCAACCTTTTGACACTGGTCCAGACAGTCTTCTCGATCCTTCCTCAATCTTCAGCTGTTTTCTTTGCTGCACCACACTTTCAGCCCTTCTCTTCATGGGCCCTGGCTTACTAAACTTGCAACATCGAATATCCAGATTCTATACAGTGGTGACACCGCCTGCCGTCTATTTATTACGTATAGCCAGCATTTACGATTACATAGTCTACTTGTGTTGCTGCATCTGTACCGTTATAAAATGGATTGCATTTTCTGCAGTGCTCTCTGCACATGCAATCTTCATTCTGCGTACTGAAGTCTTCTTATTTCTGTACTTCGTCATCACATTCTATAAGGACTATACATCCTTTCCTTTGATTATTCTCCTCTGTGCATCACCTTTACTTCATGTGACGCCACCAATCTTTTCTTTCACTCATCTTTACACTTCTTAGGGGATCTCCCTCATGAGACCGTCATCTTTTCGGGGGTACATCATATAGGGCTTTCTCAAAGGATGTCTTGTTTTGAAGATTCTTCGCGTTATAGGCACTCATACCGGCGTTGCACATGTAGCAATGTCTGGCTTCCAACATATAGGCAGTATGGGAGCGGGACTTACAGTAGAGGCTTTTGGTTCCTCCTCTACACTCCCTCCTCTGGTTGATTCATCAACCACTCCTTCATCAGTCTTTACATCTAGACATCCTCTCTTGAAGAAGTGCTTCTTTGGAGGCCAGATCTTCACTACTCCTTTCAGGGATCCTGCTGATTTTACATTTTCATCAATGCTCCAGGTCATGTGGCTACATTGTCCATTTGGGTTACAGTAGGTCCATCATCCCACATACTTGTGGTTCCTTGGTTGCAAGTATTTTGTTCCTTCATGTGCTAGGATCCTGGCCTCTATACATTTTCTGATTTCTTCATCTGTCAACTCCTTGGGTCCAAACCCGGATTCAACATCTATCATAATTTGAATTCCTACTGCCTTTTTTGCTGTCTTCTTACACTGTGTGATTATCATCCTGATCACACAGAATCCAAACATGATCATCACCAATAGTGCTCCCAGGAATATGAAGATGTTTGTCATCCATTGTGGAACCCATGAGAAGATTGATGCAAACCAGTTGTCACCTGCAATGTCCTCTACTTCATTTTCCATTTTGTTGTGTCAATTCCTCAGCAACCTTATGTCCTCCATCTAGGTTCCATTCTCGTCACCATGAGAAGGTATGAATGTGCAACATGATTTCCCGATTTTGGCACAAACACCTCCATCCATTGCTGTGATCATGTCCAGGACATATCTATTTTGAAGAGTCATCAGCCTTATGGCTCTCAATTTTTCCTTGATAGCATTGAATTCCTTTATAGTAGTGTTGATCGCTTGCAGGAGTTCCCATTTGGTTATTTGTAACCATTTAGCATTCGCTAAATGAAGATAGTTGTGAATATCGCTGAAGTCTGACTAACAACCTGTGTTCATATGGAATAGCATCAAAGGCTTCTATTGATTTAGCTGAAAAGTAATTCTCCCTCTTTGTTCGATTGAGAAATCCAAATGATCTTCTCCTTCTCAAATGAGCATCTGCTTTTGGAAACTCTCCAATATTCAGGTCACTCTTTGGAATCACTAATGCTGGAACATGAATTATCACTATGGAGCATGTCCCTCCCCAGTTTTTGGCCAGCTTCATATACGCTCTGGATCCAAAGGCCCAGTATTGATCCATTAGGACGGCTGTCCCTGCTCCCATTTTGGAAACATCAACTATTTTCTTACAGCCTCTGTTATTTCCCACACAAGTTCTTCCTTCTCTTCGGAAGCCCAATCTTGCATTCAGCAATGGATGTACCATCATTGGGCCTGATTCATCTTCAACCCATGTTAATAGTTTAGCATACTTGGCCCACAGCTTAGAACACTCCTTTTCTACATTCTGTACTTCTCATATATATTCATTCTTCAGCAAGTAAGCTGTACATGACACCAGCCCTTCTTCTCATCCCGTTTTAGATTTCACTCTTCCATAGATTAACAGCTGAGCTCATTCCCAGCACCCAGGCATCCAAGCTACTTCCTCCGTATCAGGATAGTTCAGTCTCTTCATTTATTCAATGATTACCTCATCCTGTCCTGCAGCAGGATACATTAGCAT
Source organism: Ambystoma mexicanum (assembly GCF_040938575.1). Taxonomy (NCBI): domain Eukaryota; kingdom Metazoa; phylum Chordata; class Amphibia; order Caudata; family Ambystomatidae; genus Ambystoma; species Ambystoma mexicanum. The sequence continues at coordinate 713,881,928 of NC_090932.1, forward strand.
TTTATTTTTCCATTCAAGCTCCTTTTCCATCTGTGTAGTCTTGATATAATCATCCTGGAATGAAAATGTCAATTTCGCTCCCCATCGCACAGCGGCCCAATTTCCCCGAAACTGTCCCCTAGTTGTACATGCTGCAAGATGAAAGAGATATCTAGTGTAGTTTTCTGGCATTTCTCTAGGAATGAAAGTTTGGGCAGCATTCATAGCAACTGGTATGAATGCACAGACATATCAACTCTCCTTGGAGGTTCTCTCTCCCACCTAGTTGATGTGCTGATACCACATGTCATTAACCAAGTGTGCTTTACTATATACATTTGAGTTTATCCCATTATCATCTTCCTCATTACTCCTCTTGTATCTTCCTCTCAATGTGTCAGCAACGCATGGAAATAACTCTAACACAGCTATGCTGTGAGGGGATAACATAAAAAGGCCTTGGTTTCTCAGTAGTAGACAACTCTACGTGAGTTACTGGAGTGGAGAGAATCAAAGGGACTTCTGCTTTTCTTGTGTCAATAAAATAATAAATCAGAAGAAACAAAAAACACAAAGCATAATAGTACATATGTATATTACGAACCAACATATTAATGCCCATCACTTGTGACATACTAGTGTCTCTTGGGCTCGCTCATTTTCCCAAACTGTGCCATTCTCAATGTTTCTCATTTTGTCTGTGAACTGTTTAAGGAAGGAAAAACCTTTTTAATCAGACAATTATGGTAAATCAGCTAGCTGCAAGATTTCCTACACTATTGACACAGCCAGTCTCCTAATCACAGGGCCATTTTTAGGATCTTGCAAAAAAGTATGTACGCCAACATTATGCCCAACAAGAGCAGGATAAGCTTTGAGAATAAATATGAAAGGAGCGAGTACGAGCCTATGGGCATCATAGTTTGTCAAAGCCATAGATTCAGCCAAACAGTTGCATTGTAAAGACAAATCAGTATACTACTCACGCTTCCAATTTCTAATCAAATATTGCTGGTAAAGCATATTCATGACATACCAACACATTTTTAAAGTTCATTTTCAAAGATTCATGTGGCTCAAGAACTGATTTTGCACTCCTGCTATAATATCTATAAAGAGTGTAGAGGGAGAACCTGTTATTCTCACCTGGCTCCCACAGGGGCGTCGGTTGGACCCGGACAGCTGCGGTCTCCACCCACGTGATGCGTAGTGCAGCGATGACTGACTGGATCTGCCCTCCTAATATTGTCTGCTTAACCCGTAGAAATATTCTCCTGCAAGTGGAGAGATGGATTTAGCCACTTGCGGATTCAAGTGATGGCACCCCCACAGTCCTCCCCAACTAATCACCTCCGAAATGCCCTCACAGCAATCTCACCTTATATTCTTGAAAGATGAGCTCTCCATCCTGCGTGGATTTGCAGGGGCACGTCGATTCCAGTTACTTCACTGATTTGAAGGCTCAGGAGAGTTCCGGAGAGTATTGACTCTGAGGTTCCTGGTGAGGACCAATAAGTATTAAGTTCATAGAGTTCAATATGTCTGATGTTCACTCTTGTTCCCACCTTCCTTTCTTGTCTTGCAGCTGGCTCGTGAAAAGATGCTCTTGTGGCAGCTGGTGGCGCTCAGGTAAGAGTCTGTATTACCCGGCGCTGTCCGGTAAATGTTGCACGAGGAAAACTTGTTGTTTTGTCTCTCTTTACAGATGCGGCACGTGAAAATATGGAGAGTCACAAAAGAATGCCTCCGTTGGTAAATCAGGTAAGTCTATGGGGGTAATAATTATATTTGTTGGTTCCCTCGGCTCACTTTGTGGTTTTCTTTTGTCTCCTAGGTGCCGAAGTTCGGCGAAGAAATGATGGAGGCAGCGCCGACCCGAAGGATGCTGTGAAGACTGGTGAGTATGGCGCGGCGCTGCAGCTGGAGGTGCGGCGCATGCAGAAATGATGTTCTTTACAGGTCCGGAGACAAGATGGATCCAGAATCAGGTGTAGAATAGAAATAAGTTTGTTTTCTAACCTTGTCCATTTCTTTCCTCTTTGTTTTAGGCGCTCCGGATTCCAGGCCGGCGTGGCAGAAGACTGGATGCAGGCTGCAGGCACGGTGAGTGTTACGCTGCTGGATGCAGAATAACGCAAAGCGTGTGTTGCTGGTCGGGTGTGGTTTAAATAGCCTCAAAAGTAATCCCAGGTAAGAAGTTCCTAGAACCACACCAGAGTAAAAAATAGTCCCCTTAGAAAAATAGTCCCTTTCAGGCTTCATGTTGGATTGGAGTCATTGGCAGCATGGTCTGCCTGAGGTAAGTAATGACTATGAGCCTGGCGCCTTAGGCGCCAGGACTGATTCCTACTATGAGCTTGGTGCCTAAGGCACCAGGACTGAACCCAGATAGCCCCTAGCCAGGGCTGCTGAGGTTTTACTAAATGTCTAGATGCCTGCTCCCAGGGCTGATGGACTTGGTCCGGATGCCTGGGGGTAGGCATCATGACAGCCCTCCCCCCCAAGGCCCCTCCTAAAGTTGTTCTTCCCCTGGGCCCTGGTTTGTCTGGGAAGTACCGATGGAATCTTTTCACCAACCGAAGTGCATGGACGTGGTCACTAGGTTCCCATGACCTTTCTTGTGGTCCGTAGCCCTTCCAATCGATTAAATAAAAAAGTTTTGATTTAACCATCTTGGAGTCCAGGATATTTTTTACCTCAAATTCAGGTTCTCCATCTATCAAGATGGGGTCGGGTGTTTTGGTTAATCTTGTTCCTGGTTGAACTGGTTTTAAAAGTGAAACATGAAAGACAGGATGAATGCGCATATTAGAGGGTAATTCCAATTTGACGGCTACCGGGTTGATAATGGCCTTAATAGTGTAAGGTTCCAAATATCTAGGGTTAAAAGTCCAAGTCCCCTTCAGAGGTATGTGTTTTGTAGCCAGCTAAACTTGATCCCTTATCTGGTATTGTGGAGTTTCACTTCTATGTTGATTAGCATTTTTCTTATATTTCTCTTTTGCTTGTTTCAAATGTTCTTTTGCCTCTTTAAAGGCTTGTGTAATAGTAGAATGCAAATGACTAACTGTAGGCATTTCTAAATGCTGAGGCGAATCTAGTTCTGAGGTTCGAGGGTGATGTCCATATATGGTATAAAAGGGGCTTTGTCTGGTTCCTGAATGTACAGAGTTATTGTATGCATTCTCGAAAATCCATAAAATATCTTTCCAATTACTTTTGGTCTGGTGTAGCATGCAACGTAGGTACTGTTCAAGGGTCTGGGTGGTCCTCTCTGTCTGACCATCGGTCTGGGGATGGTGACTGGTTGATAACCTCACGTCGATTTGCGCCAGTTGACAACATTTCTTCCAAAAATGTGAAATGAATTGACTACCTCGGTCAGAGACCAATACGGAAGGAAATCCGTGTATTCGAACAATGTTTTCGAGGAACTCCTTGGCCATAATTGAAGCAGAAGGTAATCCCTTTAGAGGAATAAAGTGGGCCATCTTGGAAAAAAGATCCACAATAACTAGAATTGCCTCTTAATTTTAGCTTCAGTTTTTGCGATACCTGGGTGTCCTTCCATCAGGGTGTCATGATAATTGGAGATGACTAGTTTTTGTAGTACCTTGTGTGGTAGAAATAGTCGCCCTTGATAATAAGGTAGGCCATTGATGACTGAGTAGTCTGGGCCTTTCTTCACCCAGACCTGCAGGGCTGTTGGATCGAAGAGTTGTTCGATCTTTACTTGAATATCCTCTAGTGTCTGTAGAGTGGTTATGCCAAGAATTCTTTGTTCTGAAATTATAGGCACTGGTTCCGGGTTTGCATATGCTTCTCCCATCCCTATTCGGGATAAGGCATCTGCCTTGCCATTTTTACAACCTGGTCGATAAGTGATCACGAAATCGAACTCGGCAAAGAACAATGCCCATCAAAGTTGATGCGACGATTGGGCCTTGGCTGTTCTTAAATACTACAAGTTCCGGTGATCGGTGATTACCGTAATGGTATGCCTGGCACCGAGAAGAAAATGATGCCAAGCCTTGAAGGCGGATTTGATGGCTAATAATTCTTTATCGGTAACCGCATAGTTTAACTCGGGTGCCAAGAACTTTCTGGACCAAAATGCTACTGGGTGAAGTTGACCGGTTTCAGGATCCTTCTGGGACAGGACAGCTCCCATGGCTAAACTGGATGCATCAGTTTCAACTATGTATGGAAGTGTGGGGCGTGGATGCTTTAAGACTGGTGCAGACGTGAATTTCACTTTCAGCTCTTGGAAGTCCTTTTCAGCTTCTTCAGTCCACAAGAAGCGTTTGTTTTTTCGCAAAAGTGCTGTGATAGGGTGTACAACATGTGAGAAATCCGGAATGAATCTGCGGTAGAAATTAGTAAATCCAAGCATGCTTTGTACCCCTTTAACTGAACTGGGTGATGGCCACTGCGCCCACCTTTCGAGAATCCATTCGGACTCCTTTTGGAGTCAGGATAAATCCAAGGAATTCAACTTCCGAAGCATGAAAAACGCATTTTTCCAATTTTGCATATAACTTGTGCTGGCGAAGTTTCTCAAGGACTGCACGAACGTGCTTCACATGGTCTGATTCTGAAGAGGAGTACACTAGAATATCATCTATGTATACAACAACACAGACGTCAATGAGTTTACAAAGGACATTGTTCATAAAATACTGGAAGGCTGCTGGTGCATTGCACAACCCGAAGGGCATCACCTGGTATTCGAATAACCTGCACTTAGTGCGAAAAGCAGTCTTCCATTCGTCGCCTTTCTTTACACGTACCAGATGATATGCCCCTCAGAGATTTTATTTAGTGTAGATGCAAGCGTCCTTTACTTGGTCTAGTAATTCGGGGATCAGAGGCAACGGGTATCGGTTCTTAACCGTGATCTGATTTAATGCGCGGTAGTCTATGCACGTTCTGAGGTCACCTTCCTTTTTAGGAACGAAGAACAAAGCTGAAGATGCAAGGGACTTGGATGGACGAATGAAGCCATTAGCAAGGTATTGGTCCAATTATTGTCGTAGGTGAAGGTTTTTCGGGTTCCGTAAGGGGGTAGATCCTACTACATGGAGGTTGTGCACCGGGTATGAGATCGATTTGACAATCGTATGATCTGTGAGGTGGTAGGGTGTTTGCCTGTTCCTTTTGGAAAACATCCTGGAATTCTTGATATTCCTGAGGTAACTGCACGACTGGAGTAGCGACTGTGGCCAGGCCTTGGTTCAACGTTTTTTTTGTGTAACAAGTATGTGCACAATCCGGGAAGGTTATTCTCTTCTCTCACCAATCAATACAAGGATTATGTGTTTCCAACCAAGGTATCCCCAGTATTATTTGGAACTGCGGGGCTTTGATTAAATCAAACACAATAGTCTCTCGATGCCCATCCTGGCCCAATAGTGTCATCTCTGTGGTGGAATTAGTTACAGGCCAAGAGGCAATTTCAGTTCCATCGACTGTGGTGATGACATACAAAGTGGTCTTTTTGCAGAGAGATAGATTCATCCTAGAAGCCAACTCGTGGTCCACATAGTTTCCTATGGACCCGTGTTACACTCACCTGGTTCCCACGGGGGCATCGACCGGAACTGGGCCGCTGTTGTTTCCACCAGCGTGACATGTAGCGCCGAGATGACTGACTGGACTGGCCTGCTCAGCCTAGTTTGTCTGGCTCGCAGGAATATTCTTCTGCAAAGGAGAAGAGGAATTAACCACCCGTGGAATTGAGTGTCAACCCACCTTCCCCACTCCCGTTTTTTTCCCACAGATCACTCTTGATGTCCCCTCCTTAGTCTCACCTGATGGTTTGGAAGGATGAGCTCTCCATCCTGCGTCGACCGCAGGGGCGCGTTGATGACCAGTTACTTCACTGGCGTAGAGGAATTGGTGAGTTCCAGTATTGACTCTAAAGTCCAATTGTTCATAAGGGTTCAAATGTCTGATCTTCACTCTGTCCGATTCCTTGCAGGTTGCCGATTAATCCACTCGAAGATTTCCAAATGGCAATTGGTAAGATTCAGGTAAGTCTATTGTGGTTTTCCCCTTAGGGGCAGGGTACGGCGATAAAACAGAGTTGACTGCGTCGACCCGGGATGAGCTGAGTACCCCTGTGGTAAATCAGGTAAGTCCTTGGGAATAGCTTGTATAGCCTTAGAGAGTCCCCTTGCTCACCTTGCTGTCTTTGTCTCCTTAGGTGTCGGAGGGCGGCCGCGAGATGGAGAGCGTGATGGAATGCTGAAGTACCGCCAATCAGGTGAGTTCAGCGCGGCGCCGTAGGAATGCGAAGCGATGCTTTAAAGACTTCTGTCTTTCAGCTCCGTGGCAAAATGGATCAGGATTCAGGTAAGGATTAAAGTTAAAACTCCTGTTCTAACCTTTATCCTTCTTTTCTTCTTGTTTCAGGAGTCCCAGGACTGAAGCGGGCGTGGCTGAAGATTGGAGCTGCTGAAAACACAGTGAGCTTTACGCTGCAGCAAGCAGAATAACGCGAAGCACGTGTGGCTGTCCGGGCGTGGTTTAAATAGCCTTGGAAGAAGATCCAGGTAAGTATTCTTCCAGAGCCCCACCCAAGTAACAAAATAGTCCCTTCAGTAAAATAGTCCCTCCTAAGCCTCATTTGGCTTGAGTCTTCATGCAGCATGGTCTGCCTCAGGTGAGTATGCAGCATGGTCTGCTTGAGGTAAGTTATCAATAATGAGCCTGGCGCCCATGGCGCCAGGACTGACTTTATCTTTATGAGCCTGGCGCCATAGGAGCCAGGACTGCACCCAAACAGCCCCTAACTGGGGCTTTTGGGTATGCTCCAAGTGACAGGATGCCTGCTTCCGGGGCTGCTAGGCCTGGTCTAGTCTTCCGGGGGCAGGCATCATGACACCCCGCTATCAATGTATGCCCTCACTGCATGCATACATGATGGCTGCCTTGGATCTATAAGGACCATTGGTATGATAAAGTGCGAGGTCTGAGTATCCTTCTTCAAGCTCGGCAAGCGGACCTCTACGCTTGTCGGGCGTGGTCGTTTCCCGAAGCAGGCTTTGTTTGATTTTTATCAGCAACTCCGACTACTTTTTTAGATGTTTTTATAGGGCAATCCCGTAGAAAATGTCCTGAGGCCTGACAGTACAGACACAATTGCATCTGCCGTTTTCTTTCTCTTTCCTTTTGAGTTAAGGGTCCCCTGACCCCCGCGATCTGCATTGGTTCTGATACATCTGTTCCTTTGAGGGTAATATTGGGTTTAACCAATACCCGATTCTCAAACTTAGCTCGATCAGCCTTTCTATTCTGAAGTCGGTGGTCTAACTGGACCACTAAGTCTATATATTCTGCACAATCCTGAGGTGGGTTCACAACTTGGGCCAAAACGTCTTTGAGTTCACCCCGAAGTCCACGATGAAATAATGTAATTCCTTTTACCTCTGGCCATTCGGTTTCCACCACTAACCTATTGAAAGTGGCGATATAGGTTAGTAGATCCTGGTTACCTTGTCGTAATGATAAAAGTTCGTTATCCAGGGCCTGTCCCTGTGAATGTCTGGCTAATAGTCTTTCCATGATCAATTGAAAACCTTGAAAATCCCGAAGAAGAGGGTCATCCTGGTTAACTAATGGAATTGACCAATCCGCTGTGCTGCCACTAAGATATGATAGTACAAAGGCTACTTTGGTTTGGTCGTTCGGAAAAGCTCCAGGTCTGCATAAAAAGTGCAAGCGGCATTGGTTCATAAACACAGCAAACTTTTTTGGGTCCCCAGCAAAACGTTTGGGTGGAGCTAAAGGAATGCCCCCTGGTAGAACCACTTGCACAGGATTGCTCGATGAAACAGGAGTTGGATTCCCCCCGAGTCCAGGTAATGGAGTTTGCCCAGCTTGGTTTTGCAGTAATTGTCTAGCAAGATCATCAGTGCACTCCTTTGACACAATCAGTTCTCTCCTGAGGGCATTAGTCTCTTGGTGCGCGGAGTGCACTTCTGCCCTAAGTTCCCCTAACAATAGGGCCAGTTGGTCGGTTTCTGAGGTTTCCATAACGCCCGGGTGGGGATTTGTAGATAGTCTTCGCGTTCTGTTACGCTCACCTGGCTCCCACAGGGGTGTCGGGCGGACCCAGACAGCTGCGGTCTCCACCCACGTGATGCGTAGTGCAGCGATGACTGACTGGATCTGCCCTCCTAATCTTGTCTGCTTAACCCGTAAAAATATTCTCCTGCAAGTGGAGAGATGGATTTAGCCACTTGTGAATTCAAGTGATGGCACCCCCACAGTCCTCCCCAACTAATCACCTCCAAAATGCCCTCACAGCAATCTCACCTTATATTCTTGAAAGATGAGCTCTCCATCCTGCGTGGAATTGCAGGGGCACATCGATTCCAGTTACTTCACTGGTTTGAAGGCTCAGGAGAGTTCCGGAGAGTATTGACTCTGAGGTTCCTGGTGAGGACCAGTAAGTATTAAGTTCATAGAGTTCAATATGTCCGATGTTCACTCTTGTTCCCCCTTTCCTTTCTTGTCTTGCAGCTGGCTCGTGAAAAGATGCTCTTGTGGCAGCTGGTGGCGCTCAGGTAAGAGTCTGTTTACCCGGAGCTGTCCAGTAAATGTTGCACGAGGAAAACGTGTTGTTTTGTCTCTCTTTACAGATGCGGCACGTGAAAATATGGAGAGTCACAAAAGGATGCCTCCGGTGGCAAATCAGGTAAGTCTATGGTGGTAAGAATTATATTTGTTGGTTCCCTCGGCTCACCTTGTGGTTTTCTTTTGTCTCCTAGGTGCCGAAGTTCGGCGAAGAAATGATGGAGGCAGTGCCGACCCGAAGGATGCTGTGAAGACTGGTGAGTATGGCGCGGCGCTGCAGCTGGAGGTGGGGCGTGTGCAGAAATTATGTTCTTTACAGGTCCGGAGACAAGATGGATCCAGAATCAGGTGTGGAATAGAAATAAGTTCGTTTTCTAACCTTGTCCCTTTCTTTTCTCTTTGTTTTAGGAGCTCCAGATTCGAGGCGGGCGTGGCAGAAGACTGGATGCAGGCTGCAGGCACGGTGAGTGTTAGGCTGCTGGATGCAGAATACCGCGAAGTGTGTGTTGCTGGTCAGATGTGGTTTAAATAGCCTCAAAAGTAGTCCCAGGTAAGAAGTCCCTACAACCACACCAAGTATAAAATAGTCCCTCTAGAAAAATAGTCCCTTTCAGGCTTCATGTTGGATTGGAGTCATTTGCAGCATGGTCTGCCTGAGGTAAGTAATGACTATGAGCCTGGCGCCTTAGGCGCCAAGACTGATTCCTACTATGAGCCTGGTGCCTAAGGCGCCAGGACTGAACCCAGATAGCCCCTAGCCGGGGCTGCTGAGGTTTTACTAAATGTCTAGATGCCTGCTCCCGGGGCTGATGGACTTGGTCTGGATGCCTGGGGGTAGGCATCATGACAGAACCACAGTCCAAATGCACATTTGCATTTATTTACCCAGCAACCTTATCGTCCTTCTTCCTCATCATCGATCGGGTCTGCACACGCTGAAATTCCTCTTCTTGTCTTGTTTTCAGATTGATAATTGGGGGTGCGACAGTATCACCAGTGTAGAGCTTGATGTTGTTGAGATGAATCCAAGCACCTCTTCCTTGTACTTTTTCTGCTGAAGGAGTAATATTCTCATTTAAAAAGGGGCCATTGAACCTTGGCTCATGCTACTTCCTGGTGAAGTTCCTTATTAAGACAGAGTCACCAGCAAATAATTTCAGTGCTGGTAGTAGTTCTGCAGGTCCAGGTGCTGAATGGTTTTCATTTGTGTTCTGAGACCGACCCCCCTGGCGCTTGAATTGATCTCAAATAAAAGATACTAATGGTCAGACATGTCAAATAAGCACATAACTCATTTTCTAACATTTCAGCAGTCTTCTGGGCATCACATCTGCTTCTTGATGGAGGAGACAAAGGCATTCTCATTCACCTCACTGTCACTAGCTCGTGGGGTTTGAGATTGTGATCCGACCCAGGCTGATTCCTTAAAGGCTAGGTGCAGGCAATCTGCCATCCCTTCTTTATTGTTAACTTAAACTTGGCGATCCTCTCTTTAAGAAGACCATTGAGTCCCTCACATTTCCCGTTCACTTGTGTTTGATAAGCAGAAGAAAACCTGTGCTTAATATTCAATAATAAGCTATCTGTTCAAATACTTCATTAACAAAATGGTGTCCATTATTGTATCTCAGCACCTCACACACACCCCATCTTGGAAAGACTTCTCGTACTAAAAACTTTGCTGTGCAAGTGGCATCATGGTGTGTTCACGGACCTGCTTCGATCCACCTGGAGAAGGGACACACCACCACTGTCATATACCGATAGCCATTACATACTAGCAGCATATCAACATAATCGTTATTAAAATGCTGAAAAGGACCATTCAGTCAAGGAATTACTCCTCTAATCGTTCGCAGTGTATGCCCAGCAGTAAACATTTGACATACAATGAGGTTTACTACATAAAATGCAATGTGTTCTAACAGGTTCAGTACGAACCAGCCCTTTGCAATTGTTGCAGCAAGACTTTCCCTCATTACATGCGCAGGGAAGTACAGCTGTTAAAGCACTACCTTTAACAATTCTACTGGCATCACTGGCTTTCCAGTGCTGTCTTTTCGCCATAATGCTTCTGTGGGGGATAATAAACACCCCCTTTGTTTCCATAATTCCTGCTCTTCCTTTGGTGCACTGGCTTGAATTACCATCAACTGTGTTCTCGGTAAATAATTAAATCCCTCGTTTACCACCATAATCGTGACTACTTTCTCCTTAACATCTGGAGTGTCAAAACTTGAAATATCTGGGGAAAATGCAATCCTTGTGGCTTCTTCGTCTGCTGCTTCGTTCCCACAGAAAATAAAGTCAGTTTTCTTAGTATGCGCTGCTCATTTAACTATCGCTATGACTAATGGGAGTTGTGGTGCTTTAAAAAGCCTGTCCAATAATGCTGCGTGTTGCACTGGAGTGCCACCTGCTTGGAGGTAGCCCCTCCTTTTCCAGCATGCTAGACATGCATGTACAGTTGACACCACATAGGTGGAGTCACTATACACCGTCACTTCCTGCCCTGCATGATTTTCGAGCGTGACAATAAGAGCTACCAATTCTGCATCTTGCACTGAAAGGTGAGACAGTAGTCTTGCACTTGCTACAACCTCAAATTTGCCATTTGCTCTATGTCTCACTACAGCTGCACCAGAATGCCTTTCTCCACTAGTTTGATAGATTTTCGAAGAACCATCATTAAAGAGAATCTCCCCTCCTGACAATGCGTTTTCTTTTACGCACAGTATAGAGTCGCAAAACTCTGTATAATTCACGCAATCATGCACATGTTCGCCCTCTGCCACAGGCTCAGCTCCAAATGTGGAAGAGTTCACTATTTTACATTTGACTGTTTTAATCACTGGATTTGATATTACTACCTTGTACGCAGAAGCTCAATGGGATGTTCATTTACCCGTGGGTTTCTCCAAAATGGCAAACAGAGCATGCTCTACAAAAATCATCATAGATCAGCCCATTACAATACTGGTAGATTTCTCAATTGGGAAAGTGGCTGCTGCCAATGACTGTTCGCAAGGAAAGTGTCCTTTCATGACTGCATCTAGAATCCCACTGTATTATGCCAGACGTTTATACCCTAATGTAGTCCTCTGTGTAAGCACTGCTGTCATGACTGTCCCATTTGGATGTGAATACAAGAAAAGCTTCATAAAACAGGAGCTGTTCAAATTGCTTTCTTCAATTCTTCAAACCCTCCCTCCATTTCCTAAGCCCATTCTATGTTGTCTTTGTTTAACTGTGCTTTCTTTAGAGCTTGCAAAAGGGGTCTTGTGTATGAACTATAATCAAACACCCATGCTCTAACGTAGTTGCATAATCCCAGAAACTGTTGCATCTGCTATACTGTGTGCGGTTTTGCAGTTTTCATGATCACCTCAGCTCTTTTAGGTGTAACCCTCTTACCCTCATGCAAGATTAACTGGCCTATGTACAACACCTCTTCTCAACAGTACTGTAGTTTCTCCTTGTCTACTTTGTATCTCTTGTCTGCTAGGATAGTCATTATTGTAATCGAGTCTTGCCTACACTCACTTCTGTCGTGCTACAAATCAAAATGTCATCTACGTACTGTATCAACACTTTTCAAATCAATATTCCTTAGGTCTATCTGGAGGACCCTATTAAAGATCGATGAGGACTCACAGTACCCTTGAGGCAGCCTAGTATGTTTCAATTGGATTTGCTGGAACGTAAATGAAGTCAAGTCTTGTGAGTCCTTGTGCAACGGGATTGAGAAAAACGCATTTTTTAAATCAATCACCATGAACTATCGCACATTTACTGGGATGCTGCATGGTATGGTCACAGGATTAGGAGCTAAAGGAAACTATGCCTCTACAATCCGGTTAATCTGTCTCACGTCTTGTATAAATCTCCACAACCCCCCCTTTGATTTCTTCACAGGGTACACCGCAGTATTGCACGATGATTCTGACGGTACCAGGATACTTTGTTCCATCAGTGCTAAAATAGTCTTAATAATACCTTCATCCCCCTCTCGAGACATGGAGTACTGTCTTGCTCGAGATAAACTTGCTCCTGGCTTCAGTTTTGTTTTAATCTCCCCTATCCTCTTCATTAGGCTTACGTCATAGGGACCTGTTGTCCATAAAGCGCTTGGCACATTTTCCAAGTCTTCATCAAAAAATGCTGGACACTGCTACATTATCGCCATTCAATGTGGGATCTCTCTTCTCTATTCTTATCCAATATGTAATGCTCATAGAGAATATCACTTGATCATCTGATGGATCGTCTCTAAACATGTCATCGTCAGTAACGTCAGTCAGTCAACACCCTTCCGTGATGGTAATCACTGTTTTGCATGGCCTGCCCTGGCCATCTGTTCCTTCGAGCATTAACATTGCCCCTCGTACTATGGCTGCATCTAACACTAGGGGAATAGTCTGTCCCCCTTCTTCATCCATAGGTATTTGCGGCCTAAATAAGAATTTGTCAGGTGTTCTCATAGTCCTTCTCACTAAGCCGGGTAGCCATGTTAACAGAATGCTCATCCCATAAAGAAAACCTCTGGTTCAAGTGTCACTCCTCGCAGAGCCATTTGCCATGTAAATGCCAATATAAATGTGCCCACATTCTCATAATGTATCCCAGAAGTGGAGCACACTATACCTTCGTCAGTGAAAGAAATCATCATATTAAGCTTTGTCATTCAATCTCTTCGCAGAATGTTAACTGGTGTCTGCCGTGAATACAATAATGGAACAGACATGTAACACTCTCCTAAGGAGACTGGTAATTCATCAGTAAAAGGAACTTGACTCGTAGCTCCAGAGAATCCCTGAACATTCATGCTATTTTCTCTCTCGTTGTCACGCACCTTACCGGACTTCCATCCTTGCGCTTGTGGGCGAGATGGCGGTTGCTCCACCATTGATTGTTCTGCTTCGGTGAACGCATTCCATTATCAGCCGTCTAGCCTTCTTTTTTGCCTTCTGTTTTGCTTCTGGACTTAAGCCCCGCCCCTCCTTCCTTCCAGTGCGTTGCAACCCATCGCTTTCGCTCCGGGTGCCTGCACTGTGCCGCCTTGAGTTCCTTCCTGCTGCCTTCGCTCGTGGGTCTCTTCCCGTCTCTTCCCAGTTTCTTTCTGCTTTTCTCTGCCTGTCTGCTCGCCTCTTTCATTCTTCCGCTCTCTCTCTTCTGTCCCTGCTGGCTTTGGACGCTGTGCCTCTGTCATTTTCGACTGCGGCTCAGCGTCCCCTCGCTAATCTTCCACTTTCCACCTCCTTCTCTCGTTCCTTCTTTTCCTCTGACTGTTATTTCGTTTGTGCTCCTAATTTTTACTTTCCTTTGTGACTCTCTCCCCGATCCCTCCTGATTCCTTTTCTCCTAGCCTTTTCCGTCCATTTATCTTTCCTGTACTATTTGCCTTGGTATTCTCCAGCCCATTGGATTCCTTCTACTGTTGTATTTCCTCCACTCCAGTCTGGTCTTTGAAAGAACTTTCCCTGCCACCTTCCTGAGATTATTTCTCCCACACTACGAACAATATTGCAGACCTCCATTCTACAGTTTACCACTCCGGATCATCCAAACGCCTTATTTCAAGACTGCTGACAAAAGAGGGTTTTTTTAAATCTCACGCTTTTCTTCCACTCACCGGCCCTCCCGGAGGGGGTCCCCTGCATCTCTGTTCTTCTAGAGAGGCAGGATGGCTTCCTTCCGGGGTCGGCCATTTATCTACTCCAGAAAAGACCACAGAAGAAGAAGAGGCAAAAGAAGAAGTCATCCTCTGAAGAATCAGCTGAGGAGGAGTGGGGTTTTGAAGAGATTGTAATAGCCGTATTTGACACTCGTACACATGATCAAGTCGCACCAGTGTCTACTAAAAAAGAAAAAGATTTGCCTCCTATCATCACATTAACCCTTGGTTCCTCTTGGGGGTCTGGTGTCACTGATAGTACTAACCACATGAAGTTGTCCTGTGAGCTGTCCTATTGTGGATACATGCATACCCTTGTACCTGTGAAAGGATTCCCTCCCACCACAGTGACACCCCTATTCTGGTGTCAATGATTGTCCTGTATTTGCGTTCTGCTGTATCTGCATGGGCACATTCTGCAGCTGCCCTTGTGGTGGATTCATTTGCACTTGCTGTGGTTGCTGTGCCTGTTGCATTTGCAGCGCTTGTGCCTGATACACTGTCCGATCTTGGGTGAACCCTTCCATAGCTTGTGAGCTATATGCTGGAGGATAAGCTGTCCCCCCTCTTGAGAATCTGCAATTCTGTACCTACCCTTGGCTTCCACATACTCGGGCAATGTGCCCTGTCATCCCACATGTCCAACAGATAGGAGTAGCCCTTCTAACTAGTCCCCATTGATTAAATAATCCTTGTGCGTTCTGATTATCAGTCTGTGTATTCTGAAACCCACCTTGATTATTCTGAAAACCACCCCTTCCTCTATAGCCCATTCCTCTGCCTCGTGGTACAAACCCATTCCATTCTTGGTCCATCGAGCGCTGATTATTCGCCTGCGATGTACCCACTGTGTGCTGTATTCCCAGGCCTTCTCCACTCTTCAATACTGCCCCTTCTATGGCATATTTTGACAATTTTTTCTGAACTAATTTGGCTTCCTCAGTTTTTTAGCATCTTCTCTCTTTCTATTTATAACCTATAACAGCCGACAGTGAGGCACTATCATCAATTGTATTTCTGTCCATGGCTTCGCTTCCATTCCCACTAGCTTCTTGAGTTGCCTCTGTACCTGCTTAGGCAACCCCGGACATAAAATGTGGTAAAATACTGCCACTGTTTTTCCCCACGCTCACGAGTTTCAAGAGTCCAGCATTCCTGAATGTCCTGAATGTAAGCAAGCAGATCCTTGTCCTCTTTCATCTTACGTGTTGTGATTGCTCCCATGTCTGATGTGGCTGGATGCTGCACCCTAAGAGCTCTCCAGACATCTGCTCTAAAATGATTAAATGGCGCTCCATCATGAGCAGTGTTTTGTGCCGTGACACTCAAATAGCCTGCTCTCGTCCAAATGTCATCAGCTCTTTCCCCAAGAATGGCTGCTAGGAGTCCCTTAATGTCCCCTATTGCCAAGGTATTTCCTCCTGTCCTTTTTTCTAGCTCATTAATCCATTGTCCCGGACCTGCCATTAAACTAGGGAGTTTGCATTTTAAATTATCCTTATCCATCTGTGGCCACAGAACATACTGTGGTCTTACTCGTCCTCTTTCCAATAAAGGGAACTGCGTGAACCCCAACCGCAATCGGCTGCCATGGTCTGCCTATCCATAGTGGGGGCAATGGTTTCTGATCGCATTCTTCCTGGCAATGACCTCAACCTGCTCACATATGCCGGTGACTTTCCTTTCTCACTATACGATTGTCCTTTCGGATGCTCTGGATATGCTATGGGATATGGCGTCCTGTCTTAGGCTGCTCTAGATCAGACCATCTCTCTTCCTCGTGTAACTGCAGGCTTCCCTCTGGGGTGCATGGACTTCCTTCCCCACGGAAGGATTCTCTCTCTTCGTCTGACTTATCTATCCCCCAACTGGTATGACTCTTGCCCCCTTCCCTCTTATTTAAGGTTAATCTGTCTAAGGACAAGGCTCTATGCTCGAGGCTGAACGGGTCCCTTTCTTTTCTTTGTGATTGGAAGACCAGGGATTGATCTCCCTTCCCTCAGCTTCCCAATTGGCTACCTTCTCTTAAGTCTTGATGGGCCTTATCGATCCTATCTCCGATGCTTCCTATATCAAAATTCTCTTCTAGGGCTACTCTAGATGGCCCTGGTGTTGCTCCCGGTAACGGAAGAAACTCATCTACATTGTCCCATTGTAGCACTGGATTCGGCTCCATTAGTTCCTTTTGAATGTGGTCAATATCAGGCTCCTGCTGTCTCCTTTTTCGTTTTCTTCATCTAATTATCTTTGCTTTCTTGCTCCCCATCTAATTCTTTCCTCTTCTCGTCTTTTCTCCACTCTTCTTACATATGCTATTTGTTCTTCTTCTTTCTTTCATCTCTGTATTCTTTTATCCCTCAATTTCTGTGCCTCCTCATCTTCTCTTTTCTTTTCTTGTCTATCCCCTTCTTTTATTGCTCTCTGCCTATTATCATACTTTATTTGCTCCTCTGCCCTTTCTTCCTTATTTTGCTGTTCTTCCCGATACATATGTTCTCGCTGTTGTCTGCTCTCTCTTTTTCTCATTTTCCTTTAATCTCTTTTCTCATTCCCTGTCTTTTCTATCCCATCTAGCTTAAGTAATATCTGTCCTCCCATCCATTCGTTCTGCACGAGTGCTACCTTGTCAGTTTTCTCCTTCTCTCCTTTCCATCTCTTAATCTCTTGTTCTATGTCTGTTGCTACATTTGATCGCTCACTTTTCTCCTCCTTGTTCTGCAAGAGCTTAAAGATCCCCTCTTTTCTCATGGTCGCTTCTGGACTATCGTCACTGCTATATGCAGGCAGTTCGTATATCGGATTGCTATACCCTATTGCCGCTTTTAGTTCCTTTAACGGATACAATCAAGGTAAGGGGAGCATAAGGCTTGTCACCTTCCTCGCTGCACTGATTAAGCATCCATTCCTCGGGTGGTGGATCCTCTCTCTCTTCCTGGTACATTTTTCAAAGCTCTAATATAGATAACCTCTTCTCCAATTTCTTCCCTGTGTACGCAGCGTGCAAGTATGTGGTCATGTGCTGCAATGCCGCGTTTGACAGTGATCCCCATTGTGACCATGGCATGAACATTTTATCTGCTGTGTCCTTTACCCACTCTGCACTATACTGTTTGAGTTTGGGCATATGTTTTGGCCATGTCTTACATAAATGCATCAGCAGAGTAATTTATCCCATTGTGACGAGTCTTGATTGACTGCCAATACTTAGCAGTGTTTACACAGATACTTTTATGAAAACAACAAATATGAGCGTGCTCCAACACTTGCCGCTCAAAACCTATATTTCTCAATAATCTCAGCCTACACCTCTAGGTCGGTGCTGACAATTGCCTAGATATGTAGTAGCTTCTTAACTCTTCAACACCCTTTTCAACACAAAATACACAGACAAACTAGTTGACTCTTTTACATTAAACCATGGTGTTCATCCTCCTCATCTTCCCTTAATACACCCTGATTTACAGAGTTTAAGTTATCTCCTAATACGGACCTGTCCTATAAGCAAGCTATTTTTCTCCAATTGGAGTGTGAGATAACTTCTTCTAAAACCCACTTGGTTTAGGAATCCTGGGCTTTCTTCTCTCTCTCTCCTCATACATAAGAAATATCTCTTTGTTACTTTTGTAATTTCCCTGTTAATTTTCTAAATTACCCCATTACTTTTCTAAATTAATCAGTTGCTTTTCTAAATTACCACAATCCCATTCCATCAGTATGCCATTCCCCTCACTCTACTCACCATTTGCTCATTCAGCTTGAAGCCTTTGGTATGGACTCCCTCATTCCAATCAAACACTTTTGCCTTCCGTCTGCAAAGTGCCTGTGGAAACTAGGAAGGGATTTCGTCAAAGAGAGACCTGTCCTACCGTCTCAATTTTATTGCAAGAATTCTATGTCAGCCACGCTCCACAGGAAACCTTGCAATCTTCCGGCTAGATGGCGGAAGGTGTCCGATCGTCCGAAACACTGGAGTCTTACTGGTCGATGGGTCTTTTTACCCAACCATTTTACAAGCTACCACATGAACCCTTCTTGGTCCTTTTAATTGAGGTAGCACAGCATAAAATGGAGAGGGATGCAGAATAACTCTTGCACCAAATAATAAAACAGACTCAAGACTCTGTTTTAATCTTAATTGTCTAAAACAGGGAGGTGCAACGGACATTGCACAGCACAATCTTGGAGCATTTAATAAAAAAACATACTTATATAGCAAAAATGTGTCATTTGTGACATCATACTACGTGGCAAACTAAGAAAACCTATTTGGGATTGTGATTGGACTAAGGGGAACATTGGGGTATACTTTCTATATGGGATTAGATTGTGATTGGGTCTCTATCACCAGGTGGCCAACTTATGCCCAAGCCTAGTGCAAGTCATCTTCAACATTTATTAGATACACGGTACATCATTGGCTCTCAAACTATAGGGCTCTTTGTTATATGGCCCGCTATAATTGGTTGCCACGCTTGTGGCCTTCTGGAATATTCAAATCATTAGCAGCATGTAAGCTGGTACCCCAGGTGTCAGTCCACCCAATTAACCCAACATCTATCCTCACTCATGCCTTCAGCCATTTGAATTGTCTTTGAACTCAGCCTTTCAAAGTTACACTGCTCCTGAGCATAAACGAGAGTGAAAGCACGTTCTTATCTTTAAGTCTTGGAGCTGCATGCCCAGTTTCTATTTCCATCTAACCCATGTGACAGGAGACCGTGTTTTAGCTCCTTCTTCATATTAAATGAATAAAACCTGGCACTCATGGTGTCTTTCTTTCGCACCTTAACAGGGGCTCGTTTTGTTTCTCACATTCTATGTGTCTTGAAAGATAGATAACCAGTTCTGGTTGGCTGCCCCAACCTTTTGACACTGGGCCAGAAAGTCTTCTCAATCCTTCCTCAATCTTCAGCTGTATTCTTTTCTGCACCACACTTTCAGACCTTCTCTTCATGGGTCCTGGCTTTCTAAAGTTGCAACATCGAATATCCAGATTCTTTATAATGACGGCACTGCCTGCAGTCTATTCCCTACGTTTAGCCAGCCTTTTCGATTACTTTGTTTACTTGCATTGCTGCATCTGTACAGTTATAAAATGGCTTGCATTTTCTGCAGTTCTCTCCGCACGTGCAATCTTCATTCCCCGTGCTGAAGTCTTCTTAATTCCTTACTTCATCATCAGATTCAATAAGGACTACACATCCTTTCCTTCGGTTATTCTCCTCAGTGGGTCAACTTTACTACATGTGACGCCACCAATCTTTTATTTCACTCATCTTTACACTTTTTCAGGGTTCTCCCTCATGAGACCGTCATCTTTTCAGGGGTACATCATATAAGGCTTTTTCAATGGATACCTTGTTTCGAAGATTGTTCGTTGTATAGGCACTAACATTGGCTTTGCACATGTCGCGATGTCTGGCTTCCAACATATAAGCAATATGGAGATGGGACATGGGACTTCCGGTAGAGGCATTCAGTTCCTCCAGTACAATAATAACACAACAGCCCCAAGTTCATTCAAGGAACATCCTTTTCCAGCAAATTAATTTGACAATCATTTATAAAACATCATATTTAATTACACAAAGCCTAAAATTATCAAGGAAAACATTATCAATGTTAAAATAGAGTATTAAGAACCCAACAGCTAAAATCACTGATTATGTGGTGATTCCAAGAGATTTGATCAGCTTGTGTTAACAGGATAATTTGGGATATATATATGTTTTAACCTTTATATAACTTGCTTGGCTTTACAACAAGGCACAACGAGTTACTTGAGCATTCCTCTCATTTCATCAATAGCTCAGGGTCTGACAGAGTGACCATGCATGGTCCAATAAGACAAAACAAAGTCCACAGGGAACAGTACATTGGCAATGTTCATGATCAGGGGATCACACAATGTCACTGTCTTCACTATCCAGTGCAGTCAGAGAATGCAAATAAGACCGAAAGGGAGTCCAAATGTTCTTGGGCCTACATATGGCCGGCTGCATAGAGCACCATTGTTCCTCCCTATTTGAAGCCCAGGTGACAGCATGAAGCCGTTGATCCAATGTGGGAACAACAGTGCGGAGCCAGAGTAACAGTATACAATGAGATGCAATCAACTTACATAGACCAGACAGTTTCCTGTATCTGCGGCAGGTGTGGGGGAGCTCGTGGAACAGACATGTTATTGGGGGCGGTACAATAGTGCAATCTAGCATCTGGGATACAGCATCACAGACCCCCTCCTAGAATTTGGTAATTTTCGGGCAGGACCAAAGCATGTGAATATTCCCAGCATCGTCAATACAACATCTAGGGCACAATGAGGGACGCTCTGCAGACATACAATGTAGCCTAGTCGGGGTGTCTTAGAATCTGTGCAGCACTTTTAATTTTATCAGCCAGAACTTCCAAAATAATCCTATGTTGCCCCGGTTCGAGGACAATAGATCCCTAAACCCGGGAGAAGGGAGATTCAGGATGAAAGATTATGGGGGAAATTTCCAATATCCAAGCTAATCTAGGAAAAGGGACAGTTACCCTTTTTGGGAGCAGCAGAGGTATGAGTGGAGACCTCCTACAACCCAGAAATGGTCTTGCAGCTGGAGCGACAGGTCCAGCAACTGACTGATGACCTGAGGCGCATGCTTAGGGCTCAGTCTAATTCTCAACTTAACCCTGCTTCCAGTATTCCCCAGCACCCAGGGTCGATGCCCCGGGGGGAAATAAGTGGAAACATCCAACAAACCACAGGTTCCTGAAGCAGGAGCCTGGGTGGAGGGGAGATGCCAAGCCTTAGAGGAAGCTTCCTTTCTCGCATAGACAGAACCCCTAGAAATCTCCCAGCCTGAAAATTACTCTTCTAAGAAATGTTAGAACCCAAAGATCAAAGGGTATGTATGAGAGAGCAAAGAAGAACTCACTTTGAAGAGGAACTCCGGATCATTCCCTTTGAAAGAGAAGAATCCTTGGAGGGTTCCGGTAAGTACATTTTCTCTTTCAGGAACGGTGGATCCCTCCCAAAGAAAAATGGTTCTCAAAAGACCCGGAGTGGGATGGTGTGAGTATGGGGACCGACCCAAAACAAGAAACCATTCAAACCCCAACATGTCAGTCAGATAGAATAGAAACAGAGGTGCAGCCAAACAGGTTCTGAGAAGTGTCACCAGGAAAAGGGGGACAGCAAAGAATCAGAGGAGAAAGAGGATTCCCCAAATCTGCCCATTCTTAGTTGTAACATTTTATTTACAGATTCCCGATCTCTGACACAGAAAATTGCCCAAGGCCACACAGTGTCAGAGTTAAATATCAAGAAACTGACCACTGGGCTGACAAAGAACTCACATTTTCTTTGCACCCTGGAGGAGAAAAAGGCAGATTTTATGCACTGGTAAGGGTACCTGGTCAGTGTGAACTATCAGCTGTGGTGGATACTGAATCTCAAGCCACCCGCCTGACCAAATAGGCCTTTGAACAACTAAAATCAGGTCGGGGAGTGCCACCAAATTCCCCTCACACCACTTCCTGGACAACTCCCAAATTACGACAGGAATGACATTTTCATATAAGGGACTGCAGATCTGGAAATAGAAACTGAGCAACATCGCCTGAATCATCCGATGATAGCCTTTACTCCATAGGGCACACCTTGTTTACTGGGAAACGATTTCCTGAGGAGGTTATCAGCTCTGATCAACTGTGAAAACAAGGTCCCCTGGACGCAGACTAGCCAGCCTATAAAACTAAATATGAGTACCAATTATGTAAGCAGGAATGGTACCTGTCATTTAATTGATCAACTTTCTGAGAAATTAGAATTACATTTCAAGAATAACCAGGTCCCAGAGATCACTGTCATCTCTGTAGGAGAACAAACTGGTGATGGGAACCCTTCTCCATTCTTGAAAATCAAGCATCCACCCAGTTTGAAGCGGCAATCCACACTGGAAGAGAACACCCTAAAATGTTAGACCAGTCCAAAATCAGAAGAAACCTTGAGTCCCGAGAAACCAGACAAGGTGTAACCTGCTGAAAGTCTGACAGACATTCAGAAAAAGGGCAAATGTGCTGCTTTCCCCCTTTCAGTTAAATGAGGGAGAGGAGCCAGTGCTCACCAGAGTATGCCTGAATAACAGAAGGAGCTCATAAGTGAAGGATTATTCAGGAAACTCCTAAAAGATCAGACCATTCCCACATTTAAATTGATTGACAAATGGGAAGTAGGTCTGGAAACTCCAAACTCCAATCATCTCCTGACTTTCGGTGTATGCTAAAAATGTCCATTGGCAACAAAAGCATAGATCATAATTGTTGGGTCATGAGAGATGTCTCTTCTGCCTTTTATTTAGGCAGTGCCATTCTCAACTGATTAGCCATCAATTTGGACCTAACTAATAATAAATCCTGGTCCTGACTGGGGAGTAACCCCATGCTCTTTGACAACACTGAAAAAGCTTTCCGGTCAGCTCAATTGTTGCCTTATGCAGTTGAAGTTCAAGTGTGAGAAGAGATTACAATCCCAGGTCAGGTGTGACAATTCACTATTCCCCTCAAAATTAAGCGAGGATGGAACCTCAAACGTCAGGACACCTATATACATTTAAATTCCCACACCCAACAAAAGGGTGTATATTTAAATCCAACAACTCTAGTAGGCCTAGAACACAACACCATTTGAATATTGATGGATAACAGCAACCCTCATAGTATCACTTTTGGTGAAGACAACTATTGGAAAGTGGGTTGATGCGCAACATTTTTCTATTGAATTAGGTAATAAAATCATGGGACCAATACCAAATGACTGTTTCAACATCAGCAACGGTATTCCTCCAGAAAAGAGTTTACTAGGCATTGCGAGAATTTCTTGGTGTACTCTTCCTGCCCCTACAAGAGGGGGAGAGGTGATCTGTGACATCAGGAGGTAGGAGGTAGTGTTCTGAGTCAAAGACCACTTCCTCAGACACCTAGAACCTGCAGTCCAGGTCAACACCATCAAAAGAGATCCTCTACCCAACTGGTGGATACAAATGAAATTACCAAGCCCAAGATCTTTCCAGGTTTCAAGCAGATGGTTGAGGAAAGGATCAAATTTGATGATGCCTGTGAGACCGCAAAGTCAAAGGGCCTCATAACGAGTTGGGCGGCAGCAGTAACGGTATTACTGCCTGGAATACCACTGTGTCCGATCATGAGCCTGCAAAATTAGTGTGAGACGTAAAAGGGACCAGCGTTAATACAGCCGGCGTTATCACAGCTGACATTATTACAGCCGGCGGTAACACCGCCGACAATACAGCACGCTATCACAACCCCATTTCCAGCGATGTTACCACCCAAAAACTGGCGATAATGCAGCTGGAATTACTCCCAGCCTCCAAATGAACCCAGGTGCCAGGTATAAAGCCACAAGTGCATACTATGGACACCAGGGGACTACGAAAGACACACCCAGGCCCCAAGCACATTTATCAACACCATGCTGCCATTCTCTGCTTGGAGCTTTAATATGCAGTTCCACATGCTACACCTGGGGCTAAAGATGCAGGACAACCAGGGCAGGGGACAGGGAGCACAGGGGGTGTGGAATGAGGAGGAAGTGGAGGATAAGGAGACCAGCCCCAGTAAAGCGTGCACCAATCCCCAGGGTCAGGATATCACCCTTCATCCTCAGTGACACCCAGATAGTAACTGACTACCGGCTGGATCGGGCGACCATCACTGAGCTGCTGGCCACGATACAAAACGACATTGGGAGCAGGATTGCCATCTGCACAGCGGTTCCCCCACTGATCAAGCTGATGGCAGTCCTGCAGTTCATTGGGACAGGCACCTTCCAGCACTCTGTGGCCATAATGCATGGCATGGCCCAGTCGGCATTCAGTGCAGTCCTTGGCCAGGTGCTGAATGCCCTGCTGCGCCATGTGAACCTGCACATGGCACTAACCACCACACAGGCCCAGGTGAATGACCTCAAGGCACAGTTCTATGCCATCGCACAAGTGCCCAATGTCATTGCAGCCATCAACAGCACCCATGTTGCATTGGTTGCTCCCCAGACCCATGAGGCAGTCTTTTGGAACCGCAGGCACTAGCATTCATTGAATGCACAGATGACCTGTGGGCCTGACCTTAACATCAGCCACTGCTGTGCTCTCTACCCTGGATCCACCCATGACTCCATGGTGCTACACAACCACACACTGCCGGCCTAGATGGAGAGGCACAGGGGACCACAGACTTGGATAGTTGGTCATTACAAACCCTAATAAAAGTGCATGTTTAAGCAGAAGTAAAAAAAGGGAGGTATCACCACAGGAAGCATTGCATGGCAATAGGAGGCACACTGTCAGCACCACTGCAACGCCTGCACCATTAACCGGGGGCACCCAAGAGCACATGCACATGGCCATCACACCTGGACCCACAATGGTGATGGAAACACATTGCTGCAAACACAACAACAAATCCGACCACAATGACCAGAATCCACCTGGAACGTGCTGCAGTGCAGATCCACACCCCATCACCCAACAGCGAGTCCAGCCAGGGCCCCAGATAGGAATCTGAAGTGAGAGGATACCACTCCTTATTATCTAAAGTAATACATTAAATCAATATAGAGGACTAAACATGTACATGAACATCACAGAGAGTATCCCATCAGTGTATTAAACTATGTATCAACTGTTAAACAAAATTGTTGGTGCAATGACCATTTACCATCATTCAGTGATACAGGCACATCAAAAGCCACACACCTACTTCCCCTGATCAAGCAGTCATAACAGTTGCCCCGTCCTGTGGGACTCCATGCACCCCTGGCCCAACCATATTGAAGGAGCAGTGCAGGTGGAACCCTGAGTACAAGGCCCACTTGCATGATAATGGAAGGGAATATTCCAACAACCTATCATATGTCCAAAGCATGAGTTCATGCCTATTCATGATGAGTAAAAGTGGCCAATGCATCCCCTTATCTGTAATGCCGTGTCCATCCATCCCACAGCAGCCATCCCATGTGCAGTCAAACGTCAGCCACCACAGGACAGTCCCCTCAAAAACGCAGGGTGCATGTACAGGGCAAATAATGCATGGCATGACATTGGAAGGATGGAAACCCATCACACATTGCATGGACCTGTTGCTGACAGGAATGCCCACGGTGCGTAATGGCTGAATATTCTGACTCTGCAGATGAATGCATGGTACAAATGCCTGATATTGTCATCCCATCCCATTCATGTGAGTGATGGATACCCACAGCTCACCTGACTGATGACCCCTATGCGTGACCCTAGAACACCACATTACCATGCCTACAACCATGCCCACAGCCTGACACGCATTTGCATTGAACATGCTTTTGGACTTTTGAAGGCACGATTCAGGTGCTTGGATCACACTGGAGGGGCCCTCATGTATGCCCCGGACAAAGTAGATAAAATCATCTTGGCATGTGCAATGCTGCACAACATCTGCCTCAGGCAGAATGTGCCCCTAACCCTTGACACAGACAGGGAACACCCAGAAGTTGATGATGAGGACCATGTGGCCGGAGAAAGGCCTGATGCACAGGGATGGGGTGAGGGAGCGGAGGCTGGCTGACAGGCACTGATTGGCAATTAATTTTAGCACAGTGCCTGGACACAACACAACCTGCACATTTTGAATAAAGAACACTGGTATGCAATCATGTTTGACCTTGCATTTTGTCAGATTTCAATGGGCTTTAATGTATCTGAAACTA
The DNA here is from genome assembly GCF_040938575.1 of Ambystoma mexicanum. NCBI lineage: Eukaryota > Metazoa > Chordata > Amphibia > Caudata > Ambystomatidae > Ambystoma > Ambystoma mexicanum. Next base: position 713,907,907 of record NC_090932.1, read on the forward strand.
GCCCCATCACCCCAAAACCAACTCCCCTGCACACAGTCACATTCAACTCTCCTGCCTGCACACAGTCCCCCAACACCAACTCTCCTTCACACTGTCCCCCCACAACACCAACTGCCCTGCACACAACCCCCCCAACACCAACTCACCTGTACACAGTTCCACTAACACCAACTCCCCTGCACACAGTCCCCCTTCCCCCAACCAACCATGTGTCCATATGATGGCCCCTCAGGGCAATAGTGCACAGTCCAATCATTGGGTACGTGGCTGCTTCCCATGTCACCGGATTCTGGAGAGTGCTCTAGCAGCCTGTAATGTGAACCTCTGTCATGGAGTTCCCTGTTTGGACTCCTCGGTGGGGGTGGTGGAGGTAGATGGGATGGAGGCAGGTATCTGTATTTGTTGCCGGAGGAGGTTGTTGGTTTCCCTCATTTGTTCTGCAAATGCAGAGAGCCACTTGCATAGCTCCCTGACCCTGTGCCTGAACCCAGGGATGGATGCTGTAAATGTCTACACCACCATCCTTATGTGGGCATTGTCCCTGGCCATGGTCTTTGTAGCACCCCTTATGGCATGGGTGATGGCCTTCACATGCCTATTGTGGCCTATGGCAAGGCCCGCAATCCTCATCTGACAAGCATCTATGACATCAAGTCGCACCATCACAGCAGTCACAGACCAGTATGGGTTGTCAGGGTGGGGATATGATGCCTGGGCGGGCTGTCCTGCCTAGGGGGTCTGTACGGTTTGGGGGAGGAGGTCCTGTTTGGGGGGGGGTACACTGCCTGCTGGATTGTACTACCTTGGGGGGCTGCAGCACCTGGTGGGGCTGTCCTGCCTGGTAGGGCTGCCTGATGAGACATATGAGGGTGTGTCATCATCCACTGTGGTGTTGGTGCGATGACAGTGGCTTCCCGGTGGTGGCATGGCAGGGGTCGATTGTTGGCATGGTCATGTTTCTGGTAAGAATCTGGTTTACACAGCCAGCTGGCAATGGTGCACTGCTGTGCCCACGCCATAGCTGTGTACTGCATAGGGATGTGTCCATTGGCTGCCCTCTCCACTACTCTGGCTCACAGGGGTAGCATATGTCCACTGGCATATGGGTGCTGCTGTGGGTGCCTGTGGTGGCTCCCACACAATGCACCGAGGCACAATGGCCGGCTCAAGGATCTGCACAATGGAGGATGGTGTGGTGGGCTGTTCACATTACATTTGATATGGGGCGGGTTCACTCACCTTCAGCCTCCTGGGTGGCAGCACCTGTCTCCGCTCCTTTGAATCCCTCTATCCCTGCCATGTCGATGGTGCTGCTGCATCACTCCTCCCATGGCATGAGCTGCAGTGGTGGTGGTGGTGATCCCCCTCCAGTTGCCATGCTGTCAGTCAGGTGCCGGGTAGGATGCCCCTGACCCAGACCTGCAGGTCATTTTAGAGCTTTCTGCAGTCTTCCCCATCCTTGGGAACATGGCTGACTACAATCTTTCTGATTGCGCACCAGATGTGGCCCAGTTGCGGCTCTTTGAGCTTTTTTTTTTTTGGGTACCTTGCATCTCCTCATAATGGGCTATCACCTCCTCCACAAGGTAATTGAGCTCATACTTGCTAAATTTAGGTTTTTGAATCCGATCCTTGGCTGACTTCTCCCTTGCACACTCCTGTGACATGTTTTTGGTTCAGTTGCTCTGGATGGCTACCAGGGGCTCCAGCTTTTTATGGATTTTATTTTTCAAAATGGCCACTGCTGTGTTTCCCATTCCGGCGGCGACGCATTTCCTGCACGCTGTTACCCCACGGTGTTAGGGTGTGATGCCGGCGGAGCTAACACTATTTAGGATGGGATTTCAGGGCTAAGCGTTATTTGTGTAGAGCGGTACTAGCGTTAACGACAGGAGCGTGTGCGCTTGTCTGTCAAATCATGATACAGTGGTTTCTGCATGCCTAATACCGACATTAACACTAATAACGTTTGATGTTAATAACGCCCAGAGACTGCCCTACTCATTATCAGGCCCAAAGGCTGAAACAGGTCTTCCTGGAATTCCAAGATATCTTTTCAGTGGACTCATATGGCTGTGGACGCACATACATTCATTCAACCACCATACCCACAGATCCCGAGATGGCTGCTGTATTTGTGAAATAATGCCGGTTACTGTTAAGACGGATTTTCAATAGTTTGGCCTGTTGAACAGATGTATAGAAGGCCATCCTATATTGTGACAGGAACCGCTCTGGGCAGCTGTAGCCGTGACAGGCAGTCTAGGCTAAATCATTCAGAGGGGGTGAGCTTGTAAAGGGTCCACAATGAGGTCACACAATGGGAATCACAAATTACACTTAGACAGGATGTATAAAAATACAGTTATTTATTTATGGCCAAAACACACTATAGAAAAATTACTACAAACAGGTAGACGTTTCACACAACACTATCAAACTGAATACATATATAAATTCACTTTGTTATAGGGCATAATACATATCAAAAACTCCTGCAAAGGAAAGGTTAGACAGGTATTATACACAAAAAGGTCCACAGATATGATCCCTGAGTAAAATTGTCCAGCTCTAAGTTGATGGGGCCTTTTGCCCAATAGTTCAGGTTACAGTTCCACAGAACTTTGGTTGCAGGAAAAAATGCATGTAGGGTCTCGGTTCAGTGAAGGGTTCTTAGGGTTAGGGTTCAAGTTAGACTAATGTCCATAAATAGCCCCAACAGTCAGATGTCTTGCGCAAGCAAGCAATGACAAAGCCACAAGTGTTAGAAATAAGCTTTATTATAAGCCCATTGACTTTTAATGGGAATATAGGGGTAGGTTAGAAACTCTGTAATTTACCCCATACTCCGATTCTTCCTCAGACTTGGAAGAACAAAGGAAGAGGGTCGAACATTGCTTTTCCCACTAATGTCACAGTCCTCGATTCACAGGGGTTGCAGGTTCGAGCTGATCTCCGGTTGGTGTCTTTCACAGTTGAAAGGGCTCTTGATCGAAGAATGCAGAAAAAGTTGATGCAGCACACCTGTCAGGACTAGACCTGGGTCAGGTAAGCTATTTCAGATGGTGATCACCACAGCAGGGTGATGCAAAAGGGCTCTGCGGCCGCGGTTGGACTTTCCCTCCTATCTCGGGTCCACATGAGGCTAGGATGCCGAAATCTCGCAGAAGGTAGTTTTGTAGGACCAGCTGAGGGTCCCCCAAGTTTCAGGCCGAAACTCAGTACAGTGACGCCGCAAGCATGGTAGCCCAAAAGTGATGCTTGTCAGCCACAGGATGGTTACAGGGCACTTCTGAAGGCTTCCTTTGGTAGGGCACCGAGCAGACATCAGGAAAGTCTTTTACGGTCGGGCCGAAAAAAAAGGTCCGACCATACAAAATGACTGAAAAATGCTGCCACCAAAGGTTCGAACACCAAAAGTTAGAACCTTTGATGGTAGCATTGCAGGTAAGTAAAAAAAAAAAAGAAAAAAGCAACACCCCGCTCACTATACTGTGTGGCATAGTGAGCGGGGTGTTGCGGGGACACCCCCGCAGCACACCTGTAAGAAAAAAAGAAAAGAAACGGGGGCTGCAGTGGTTTCCGCCGCAAACCCTGCTCACTATACTTAACAGTATAGTGAGCGGGAGTTGTGGGGGAAACCCCTGCAGCCCCTGTAGTATGTAAGTGTGTTCGCATGAGAAAGGTGTGACCTTTTGGTAGTTCGCACCTTTCTCATGCCAACATTCCGGATGCGGCAAAATCAGCCGCGGTCGAATCACTTAAAATCCATCAGGAATGGATGGTTCCTCCACTCCAAGGACTGTAGTTCCTTCGTAGGACTACTAAAGATCACAAGCAAGACAGGGTTCCTCCAGAACAGCAGCAGAAGTTGGTTGCCAGGGGTCCTTCAGTCAGGTCTCAGGTTTCTTTGCAGGTCTCACAGATGTAAAGGATACTTGGCTCCTTCAGGTTTCTCCAAAATCTCTGAAGAATGGGTGCAGGGATCCTCGTCTTATCCGAAAAACCAGGTAAGAGCTGCTGCCCTGACTAGCCAATAGCAATACTAGCAGACACCCACACCCCAGCAGCAGTCCAATCAGTACCACTGGCAGGAACATTCATGCATACCACTCGGTCACACTACAACTAGTTTGTGGATTGGAGTCCAACAGACCCAGCCCATTTCCTGCCAGCAAAAACACACAACCCTCCAGTAGTCCACCAAAAGCTCCTGCTTTCCAGGGCACTGGAAGTTCTTATAAGGATTTTCCTGGCCTCTTAGACCAGGAAGAAGGCTAAAGGACAAAATGGCAAAAAAACAGAGGAACAATCATGTGGCACGGCCATGTTTCACCAGTAGCCACAGTTAGTAGCCAAATGCTGTAAACACAGTAAAGCTAAAACAAAAATCCCTAAAAGTGGGGAAAAGTCACTGCTATCACCAGATTATCCTTTTAGCACATCTAGAGTAACCTTAAATCCTCTGAGTATTAGTCTAGGGCAAAACAAAAATTCACCCCATTCTACTGCAGTGTAAGATGCATTGTACAATGATAAAAAGTTACCACAAGTGATAAAAAAGTAACCAAAAGTAGTAACATTGTAACACAACTAAGGGAAACAAGTTTTTCCCAGTACTGACAGCCTGAAGGACATATCGGTTTCCCCATAACATATGAGCAAAGGCTAGTGTAGTGAAGCTTAAGGCTTCACTGCACTGCAAAAAGTACAGGTCAGATTCAAATATAAAAGTTGAAAGTTTGGGGGTTCCATAAAGATGGAAGGAAAGGTGCAGTAAAGAAAAATCCTTCCAAATAGTTACCTCTCACATCCATAGATTCACTCACAGAGATGATTAATCCTGTGGGATAATTTGTCCGATCCACCATACCTTCAACACTCCGGTACTGGGGATACTCAAACCAAACGGACAATGGAGACTATGTGTAGACTTTAAGGAGTTAAAGAAATGGGTCCACATGTCTAGATGGCTACTTCCTGACATCGATCAAGGGCTGGCACATATCCAAGTGTCAAAGGTTTAGACCATCATTGATCAGACCAATGGCACCTGGACAGTACCCGTGACTAGGGAAGACGAGTACAAGCTTGCTTTTACCTTCGGGGGCAGCCGTATATGTGGACCCAAACCCCCTTTGGATATATCAACTCCAGAAATGGGTTCAACATCTTTCTACATAAGGCCATGCCCAACTTGGCCGAAAGAGGAAACCTGGCCTATGTGGATGATGTTCTAATATAGAGCTCAACTGTGGAGGAACAAATAGCAGAAATCCGCTATGTTCTAACCCATTTGCAGAAAGCCGGAGCAAAACTGTTCTTTCAGCAGGCACAATGGTTTAAAACCTGAGTGAACGTCCTAGGGCACGAAATCACCCCTAAGGGATTTAATCCCCAGGAGAAGGAGGCGGAAGCCTTAATGAAATTAAAGGACCCTTTGGATTTGTAAAAAAAAAAAATAGAGGTAGTGCTTTCTTTTAACATAATTCCTTTCAATTATCCTGACCATCACATGCATTTTATGTGCACTTCACTGCCCACCAGCACTCTCAGGCAGTGTGCACTGGGGCAGATGGGTGATCTTGCAATTGTATGCCCTTTGTTACTTGCACCTCATGGCATTTCCAAGATAGCTGCCACCTTCCTCAGATCATAGAAGGCCCTGTGAAGTCCTCCTCACTTGCCTCCACTCATCCTGATTGGCTGTCCCCATCTACTTTTGGCCTATTGGGGAACCGGCAGACTTTAACCGGCCCCCTCTTCAAAGGCCCACATCTAGTCCCGCACACAGTCTCAGCTGTTCTTCTTCTCACCAGCCGGAGTCTCGTAGATGTGGACTCCCTGTCTACTAGTCCTGGACTGATCATCCCTGATGCCTCGATGTCTGCCTGCCTTTCTCTCCATCTAATCTGCACATGCAGTAGGAGTGCCTTTAAGAAAAATAAAAACCCTTTAGTTCGGATTTGTAAAAAAAAACAACACTTTTTTAACATAATCCCATTCAATTAAGCCGACCACTGCATGCATCTAATGTGCACTTCACTGCCCACCAGCAGTCTCGGGCAGTGTGCACTGGGGGAGAGGGCTGATCTTGCAATTGTGTGCTCTTTGTTACCTGCAACTCGTGACATTTACAAGATGGTTGCCGCCTCCCTCACATCATAGAAGACCATGTGGATTCCTCACTTGCCTCCACTCATCTGATTGGTTGTCACCTTCTACTTCTGGCCTATTGGGGATCTGCCAGGCTTTAGCTGGCCCCCTCTTCAAAGGGCCACATCTAGGCCCACACACAGCCTCAGCTGTTCTTCCACTCAGCACCTGTAGTCTCATGGATGTGGACTCCCTGACTGCTAGTCCTGTACTGATCGTCCCTGATGCCTTGATGCCTACCTGCCTGCCTTTCTCTCCATCTAATCTGCACATGCTGTAGGAGTGTTTTTAAGAAAAAAGAAAAGCACTTAATTTCAGATTTGTAAAAAAAAGGTGTTGCTTTCTTTTTACATAATCCCTTTCATTTACACTGACCACTGCATGCATCTTATGTGCACTTAACTGCCCACCAGCACTCTCGGCAGTGTGCACTGGGGCAGAGGGGTTATCTTGCAATTGTGTGCCCTTTGTTACCTGCACCTCACAGCATTTCCAAGATGGCTGCCACCTTCCTCACATCATAGAAGGCTCTATGGAGTCCTCCTCACTCGCCTCCACTCATCCTGATTGGCTGTCCCCAACTACTTTGGCCTATTATGGAACCGGCAGGCTTTAGCCAGCCCCCTCTTCAAAGGCACTATCTGTTCCTGTCAGTGCGTGGCCGTGCTCCGGGACCCACTCTGACATCTACTGTCAAAAATGCTCCTACATTCAACGACCCTCTTGACTGCGACTTCCCTACTCGTGCCATTACGTGAGTTTTGCTACTCAGTGGCTGCCTCAGCTCCTCTGAACTCACTTCCTATGCTTCTCCACTAATCTATCTTGCAGGTGTCCCATGCACAACGGTGACTCTTCACTCTCCCTTCACTCATTGCGACCCATTCTCACTGACACCAACTACTGTATTGCTGTGCTGCATCTCCTGTGCCATTCCTCCTAGTCTGTGTCTGTCAGTGTGAAAATCATTTTTAGCTGTGCCTCCATCCTGCATTGAAACTCCCCGTTTGTGTGAAAATCTTTTTGTATAACTGTGCCCCCATCCTGCATTGAAACAACCTGTTGGTCTGAAAAGCACGTTTAGCTGTGCCTCCATCCTACACTGAAACTCCATGTTTGTGTGAAAACGGTTTCTAGCTGTGCCTCCATCCTGCATTGACACTGCCTATTTGTGTGAACATCCTTTAGCTGTGCCTCCATCCTTCTTGTTATATTCTGTACACCTAGTACCCTTTTTGCCTAATGTGCCAAGTGGATCATGTTCAGAACTGTGCTTTGTAGCATACTCACCCCATCTCACCTCTCACTTACTTTCTGTCTCTCTCTTCCTCCCTTGGTCAGAGAACGCACTCTCCATTTCCCCTATCTACTCCTACTGCTACCCCATCACCTATCCTCCCTCTCTCACTAAATCTGGACGGAAAAAGCATAAAAAATACATCCTTGATGCTGACCCTGTCCTCCCAATGGCAGACATATATGTCAATGTATTCACAAGTGTAATCTTCACTGACATCCTCTTTTCCGTCCCATCTCCCAACCTATGGACCTCTCACCTCACTGCCACTCTCCCACCTTACTCTTCAACTTCCATTAATGGTGGCACCAAGTGGGGAGTACTCTTTGTCGGCTTCTTCCCATCTCATTGCTGTATCAATGTTTACATCATGGACACGTCCTGGTTCAAGGACCTCAGCCCAACCTCCCCTATTTCACCGGCTCCTGCCTTCTCTCATTAATTTCATTCCTTCCTTCCCCTGCCTCTCTGCCTTCTACCCCCTCTTCTCAACCTCTTCAGACAGATGCCCCATGTCCCGACACTCCCCCTCAAAAAACCTTCAAAGGCAGCAATCATCTCCACCTGGCAACCCTCAACGCATGCTCAGCCATCAAACACTCTGCTGAAATCTGCCTTCTCTTTGAAGACACTTACCTGGACATACTTGCCCTCATGGAAACTTGGTTCAATGCCAGCTCAGTTACGTCCTTTGGCGCACTCCTCCCGGACGGCTTTAAGATCACCTCTAAACCTCGACCCCACTGTCATGGCGATGGAGTTGCCTTAATCTTCTCAGAGTAGATTCCTTCTACCATCCTACCCACTCAGCACTATTCGTCCTTTGAGAGCCTAGTGTGCAAATTGGTCATTTTGCCTTCCTCCACCTTGACCATTGCTACCATCTACACCCCAAAGACTCTGGGTAAGTCTCTTGTAACCAGGACTAATGTCTGGCAGAGAGACTCCCAGGACCCCCCTTGTCCATTTGCATATTTAAGTAACTTTGGGTCTCACCCTAAGTTACTGGGGGAATCCAGACGTGGACCCCTTGCTCACTATTCTTAGGGAGGCACAGCTCCTCCCCTACTGATGAGGTCCAACCAAACCGAAACACGTGTCTGGGGATGCTGTTGGTACTCTTGTTCAGAGGAGAATTGCCTTGCATTTCGTGCTGGACTGCCCCAGGGCAGGACAAAGACTGATATGTTTGGGATATTTATTCTCTGTGAAAGATAGTGAGCTAAAGACTCTGGGTAAGTCTCTTGTAACCAGGACTTATGTCTGGCAGAGAGACTCCCAGGACCCCCCCCCTTGTCCATTTGCATATTTAAGTAACTTTGGGTCTCACCCTAAGTTACTAGGAGAATCCAGACGTGGACCCCTTGCTCACTATTCTTAGAGAGGCATGGCTCCTCCCTACTGATGAGGTCCAACCAGACCGAAACACGTGTCTGGGGATGCTGTTGGTACTCTTGTTCAGAGGAGAATTGCCTAGCATTTCGGTGCTGGACTGCCCCAGGGCAGGACAAAGACTGATATGTTTGGGATATTTCTTCTCTGTGAAAGATAGTGAGCTAAATACTCTGGGTAAGTCTCTTGTAACCAGGACTAATGTCTGGCAGAGAGACTCCCAGGACCCCCCTTGTCCATTTACCATCTACGCCCTGGCACATCTACTTTCCTATGTGAGTGGGCAGACTTCTGTTCCTCTCTACTCTCTACCACCTTCAACCTGCTACCTGTTACTTCTAGGTGACTTCAACAGTCACCTAGTCTCCCCTTCCACAGCAACCACCCTCTTCACTGATTCACTGACCTCTGCTCCTCCCTATCCCTTTCAATTTTCCCTATGGACCTACCCATTCTGCTGGACACATGCTAGATGCCATCATCCACTCCAACCTCACTCTCTCTACTCCCCTGGTCATCCCTCTCTCCTGGTGTGACCACTCACTCCTCATCTCCCACTTGGGTCCATATGGCCCTTTAACGACTCCTCATAAAGCTCTGCCAACCTTGTTCACAAACATCCGTCCGATGAAACAAGTGTCATCTGATGCCTTCTCTTCCGCCTTCATTCCCTTTGCCCACCCAACACAGACGCTTTTGCTGATTCTGCCCTCAGAAACCTTTATCAATTCATCACCAACACCCTTGACATTCTAGCCCCAGTCATGAGGATCTGCCTGAAACCTGCCTCCAAGCAAAACACCTAGTATAACTCCAATGTTGCAAACCAAATACATAAGTGCAGGGCTGCTGAACGGAAGTGGCACACTTCAGGCTCACACTCTGACGAACCGACCTGCCGTCTGATCCAGAGACACTACAGACTCTCCATCCGTGCCAAAAAAAGAGCCCACATTCAGGCACGAGTGTCCAATGCATCCAACAATCCGGCTGAACTCTTCAAAATCTGCAAAGAACTTGCCAATCTATCCGCAGCATCTTCTGCCCCAACTCTTTCCCAGGCCGTCTGCAATGCACTTGCCTCTCAATTCACTTCCAAAATCGAAGACATTCTCAACAGCCTTGTCACAACTCTTCCAACCTAACTCTCCCCCCTACCATTCACCTTCCCCCTTCGGCCTTCCCCTCCTTCACTCCTGTCTCCCCTGAAGAAGTCACCAGAGTTGTCAATTCCATGAAGGTCTCTTCCAAACACGTTGCCCCATGCTCCTCCAGAACTATCAAGGAAAATACTGCCTATCTCGCCCCTGCTCTGGCTGATCGCTGCAACCACTCCTTTGCTACTGGTTCTTTTCCATATTCCCTCAAGTATTCTCTTGTACGCCCCCTCCTGAAAAACCTCTCTGCAGACCCTCCCTGCCCAGCCAACTACTGCCTCCATTTCTATCACACCCTTCCTGGGAAAACTGCTCGAGAAGCTGGCCCTCCCACAACTCAACTCTCATTCCGAACTTGTTGGCAGCCTACATGACCACCAGTCTGGATCATCCAGAGGCAGGAAACTGCTCTTCTGACCAGCCATGAAGAACTGCTTGCATATCTTGACTCCAACTCCACTGCTATCCTCATCCTTCTTGAACCCTCTTCTGCATTTGACACAGTGAACCATTCCATCCTCATAAAAAGGCTCCATGACACCCTTGGCATCTTGGAGTGGGCACTGGACTGGCATACCTTTTTCCTAACTGACTGTTCCTCCAAACCATTCTGTGCCCTTTCTCCTTCCCTACTTCCTCTGCCACCTGTGGCGTCCTCCAGGGCTCCATTTTTTGCCCTGGAGTTTTAACATATACCTTTCTCTGCTGGCAGGACTCATTTCTTCCTTCTCCCCCAACTTCCAGTGCTACGCTGATGATACACAACTTTTCATCAAATGTCCCAATGACGCCCTTGCACCATCCTTCATCCCTGACTGCCTCTCTGCCATCCAGGGCTGGTGCACGGCTAATGACCTCTGCCTCAATGCCAGTAAAACAGAGATTCTACCTATTGGGTCCCCTGCACCGTACCTCTTCCCTACACTCTGGCCTTCCTCCATAGGCCCTCCCCTTCCCCTTGCTATGAAGCCAGGAATCTCTGAGTCATCTTCGACTCCTCCCTTGCCTTCATGCCTCATATTCAGGACATTGTCTAGAAGTCCCACTTTCAGCTCTTCCTTCTTAAAGGAACTCCTCACCTTCCCCCAGAGACTCAATGTGACCTGTGATATGGTTCTCTCCAGGCTAGACTACTGCAATAGCCTCCTCCTTAATCTTCCTTCGTGCTCCCTGTGACCCCTCTACCTAACCCATAATAGCGCAGTGAGACTCATCCTTGGCCTCACGCCCAGGAACTGCATCTCTCCTGCCCCACATAGCCTTCACTGGCTCCTGGTCTCAGCACAGATTAAATTTAAATCCCTCTGTTTCATCCACAAGGTTACCTGGGGCCAGGGACTAACTGTATCTTCAATACTTCCTGACCAAATACTCCCCTTCTAGACTCCTTGTTCCTCTGGCACCAACTCCCTGCATGTTAAGCGGTTTGCTAAACAAAGAGCTGGTGGGCAATCACTTTCCTCGGCTGGCTCTCTCCTATGGAACAGTCTCCCTCTCCCTCTGCGTCTTGAGCATGACCTCCTTAAATTCTGAAAAAGCCTCAAGGCCTTTCTCTTCCTTCTCCTCCTCTCTTCCCTGCTAATCTTACAGTAGTGCTTCTGATGTGCAGAGCCCTTATGTGTCATTGGGGCCCTGACCCTCCACATCTCTCATAATATCCACTTTCTTTGTACTGCACTTACTTATGCTCACCCTACCCATGGGTGGTTGCACTTACGTTCTTCTCTTCCTAGCACTTACCCTGAGCACTTCTCCATCAGCATCACAGTACCTCTCCCTCACCACTCCCTCCTCTGCACTTGCACGTTCTGAACACTCACAAGCATAGTAGGTTCTTCTCACCTCCCTTTTATACTCATCTTTTCTTTGTACTATTAATTCAATTAATTTTCTTTACTGTAATTCATTGTCTACCTTCCCTGTCCCCACCCTGTATGCCCCGTGGGTGCTTTGAAACTGTTTTGCTAATTGTATAAGCACCTAGCAAATGACCAATAAATAAAATAAATACTACTAAGCAAGAATTAAGACGCCACCTTGGACTCACAAATTATAATCAGAAGTTCATTGAAAACTATGCATAGGACACTCGACTCTTGGTCCATTTATCAAAGACTGTAGTCAAGTGGGATTGGGTCTGGAACAAGCCGAGGCAGTTAAACAATTGAAAAGAAGCCTTTACCAGGCTCCTTGTTTGGCTTACCCCATAAAAAACAAGGAGTTCTTCTTGGAGATTGGGGTTCTCAGATACTTGCCTAACAGCTGTGTTGTAGCAAAAGCACGACAATGTCAACAAAGTTATCCCGTACGTGAGCAAAACTTTGTCCTCCGTGGAGGAAAAATTCAATCACTGCGAAAAGGCACTCCTGGCAACAGTGTGAGCATTGAAAAATTAATGCCCATTCATGCAGGGGAAGCACATAATTGAATTGCTGAGACTCCTCACCAACCCTTGCAATATCTCCAAAGTGACAGAATTCGGGCAGGGAACATAAGTAATTCCATAATTACTTCCTGGATGCTGTCCCTGCAAGGCTTTCCTGTGCAGGTCAGTTATGACCAAAACTAGAAGAATCCCCTAGCACAAAGTTTGCAAACTTGCATGAGTGTACTCAAGTAAACTGTCTCAAGGGCAAAAGTCTAACGACCAACAACAACATGGAGGCAAACTTAATTTCCCCACAGTAGGTCAATAAAGAAGATTCGTGTCAGGGGATACCTACAGTTTATGTGGATGGATGCTCCTACCATGTTGATAACAAGGGGGAAAAGAACTAGTCGCTGGCATTGGGAATGCCTGGGTGAATGACACCCCAGAAACCTCCACAGCCTTACAAAAAGGATCCCAAAGCAGTTAGGTTGCAGATTTGATGGCTGTTCATCAAGCCACTTGACTCTTACACTGCCGATCTTCAGACCATCACTGTAGTTTGTATTGAACCTTTGCCTCTGTGCCTGGGTCTCAATGACAGTAGACCTAACAATACCTCCCACAAAATAGACATGGTATCTAATTTCAGACCTATTAAACCAGGCTCCATTACAAATGTGATTGAAACTATGCCCGCACCTGTTCAAGACTCCACGGTCATTATCACCAGCAATACACCTGCTGTTGGATTTGCAGCTAGCGCCACTAATAATGGCTTTATCTGATATGCGACTAACCCCCATGCAACCAGTAGTCTGGTACCCAATGGCACCATTAACACCGCCGCACCATGCAATGCCGCCTCCTGTAACAACTGTGCCCAACACTGCCAATATAGATCCTGTACCTTGCCATGCTCCCATTGGTGATATAGTTGTGCCGAACATTGCCAAAGGTGATTCTATCCTCGCTATGCCATAACTGTGCCTAACATTGCTAAAGTTGACCCTGTTCCTCACAATGCTCCTATATGTGCCATAACTGTACCTAACATTGCTAAAGTTGATTCTGTTCCTCGCAATGCTCCTATTTGTGCCATAGCTGTGCTAAACTTTTCTAAAGTTAACTCTGTTTCTCACAATGCTGACATAGTTGTGCCTAACATTACCAAAGTTGATTCTGTTCCTGGCTATGCTCCCACTTGCACCATAACTCTGCGTAACTTTGATAAAGTTGATTCTGTTCCTTTTTTGATATAGTTATGTCTAACACTGCTAATATTGATACTGCACCTTGCATTGCTCGAAACGGTGATAGGAATGTCACTGCCATTAACCTGACTATAAGTGTTACTGACAACTATAACGTTGCCAATGCCCATACAATTCTGGCTCCCAATAACACTGTTGCTAATGACTCTGCGTCACCTCACAATGCCTTCTAAGGCGACTAGAATACCACCTGCCCATCTATACAAAATATGATGATAAGCGCAACAAAACCTCTATCTGATGCATGCAATGCCAATGTAAGCTTACCCAAACCCCCTGGACCATTTCTCAATCTATCCCTGGTCAATGTCCACTCCCTATCTGCCCATGCTCTCGAAATCCACGACCTCCTGACAGCTGGGAATCAGGATGCCCTTGCCATCACAGAAACCTGGTTGCAAGCAGCATCAGGTCCTGGCTTAGCCCATGCCATCCCATCAGTCTACACCATTTTCAAGAATGACAGACAACACCAGAGGGGATGGAGTCTCCCTCGTAGCAAAAGACCACCTTCATATTAAGCCGCTCAACACCTTTCTTAACGAGAACTGCAACATCTCATCAAAACTGCCCACCTCCCCGACTACCCCAATTACAGTCCATGTCATCAACCACCCTCCCAGCCCCATCCTGACCTTTGAGAACTTACTTCACCCACTAGGAGACAATAAAAAGCCTTCCTCACAAGTGTTTCCTCTGGGCGACCTAAACCTAGACCTTAATGACCACACTGACGTGCAAGTTACTGCTCTATTGAATTCACTACCTGCCCTTGGCTTCAGTTAATGCATCTTCAACCCTACTCATGTTAAAGGGTGTACCCTTGATTAGTTGTCCGACCTCAATTGTCTCATCTACGTCAAGCCTAATGTTCCCTGCCAGTGTTGGACCACCACATCATTGCTTTCACTGTCCCCCTCTACCCGCAAACTAAACCTCCCACCAGGATGCTGCCTCCAACACTGGCTCACAGTTCCGGTAAGCTAACTAAAGATCGCCTCTTACCCTTCCTTGATGCGCTCAAAAAGGAAAACCTTGACACAAAAGATCCTACGACACTGGCTAATCTTTATACCATATCCATAACCATCACAGTTAACACTTTCACAACACTAGCTAAAAAAAAAAGCCAAACCAGCAGGTCATATCAACTCTTGGTTCAACATCGGACCTTTCGGAACTTAGAATTAAAAAAGATTTGCAGAAACTTGCTGGAACAAAACTCCCTCCATGACATTAAATCAGGATTTCACCAAACTATCCAAACAATGTAAACATGCTACCATCCAAGCCAAAGCCACCACCTTCAACACAAGAATAGCCAATGCTAAATCTAACAGCAGAGAACTATTTTCCATCCTCAGGGAACTGGAAGCGGCTGCATCCCTAACCTCCACCCATACCAAAGACTCAGCCTGGTGCGCTAGCATACAGAATGCCATGTTGAAATGAATTGATATGCTTCACAAAAAAATACTATTCAAACAATCCAATCTAAAGCCCTCCCACTTTTTTTGGGGGTCCCATACAGCTTCTCATAATGGGCTATCACCTCCTCCACAAGGACATTGAGTTCAGACTTGCTAAATTTAGGTTTACAGATCCGATCCTGGGCTTACTTGCCACTTGCACACTCCTGTGACATGTTTTTGGTTCAGTTTCTCTAGATGGCTACCAGGGGCTCCGATTGTTAACAAATTGTTATTTCCGAAATGGCCACTGTGGTGTTTGCCGTTGCGGCAGCGACACATTTCCTGCGTGCTATTTCCGCACGCTATTACCGCGCAGTGTTAACGTGCGATGCCTGTGGCACTAACGCTATTTAGGCCAGGATTTCGGGAGTTAGCGTTATATGTGTAGATCAATATTAGCGTTAATACCGGGGACGTGTGCATGTGTCCGCCGACTCGTGATACGGCTGTTTCTGCATGACCAATCCTGACGTTAACACTAATAACGCTGTTAATAATGCCCAGATACCACCTAACTCATGATCATGCCCAAAGGCTGAAACAGGTCTTCCTGCAATTCCAAGATATCTTTGCAGTGGACTTATATGACTGTGGGTGCACATCCATTCATTCAATCACCATACCCACGGACCCCGAGATGGCTTTTTTGTGAAACAATACCGGTTACCTCTTGAATCCATGGAATCACTCAGAGATTAATCCTGTGGGACAATTTGTCCAATCCACAGTATCTTCAATAATCTGATATTCGGGTTACTCAAACCAAACGGCCAAAGAGTGTGTGAAAGAGGAACCCTGCCCTATGTGGATGATGTTCTAATTAAGAGCGCAACTGTGGAGTAACAAATAGCAGAAATCCTCTATGGTCTAACCCAGTTTCAGAAAGCCGGAGCAAAACTGTCCTTTCAGATGGCACAATGGTGTAAGACCCGAGTGAACTTCTTAGGGCACAACATCACCCCAAGGAGAAGAAAGTGGAAGCCTTAATGACATTCAAGGACCCTACTACTCTATGACAATTAAGCAGCCTTCCAGGACTCCCTAATTATAAACAGAAGTTAATTGAAGACGATCAGGGGTCACTCCACCCATGGTCCACTCATGAAAGGCTGGACCCATGTGGCAGTGGAGTCTGGAACAAGCCGAGGCAGTTAAACAACTGAAAAGAAGCCTTTCCCAGGCTCCTTGTTTGGCTCACCCCATAAAGAACAAGGAGTTCTTCTTGGAGAGTGGGGTTCTCAGATACTTGCCTAACAGCAGTGTTGTATCAAAAGCATGACAAGGTCAACAAAGTTATCTCTTACGTAAGCAAAAATGTGCCTCTGTGGAGGAAAAATTCAATCACTGCAAAAAGGCACTTCAGGCAATGGTGTGAGCATTGAAACCCATTCATCCAGGGGAAGCACATCATTGCCAAGACTCCTCCCCATTCCTTGCAATATCTCCAAAGTGACAGAATTTGGGCAGGGAACGTAAGTAATTCCAGAATTACTTCCTGAATGCTGTCCCTGTAAGGCTTTCCTGTGGAGGTCAGATATGGCAAAAACAAGTAGAATCCCCTGGCACAAAGTTAACAGACTTGCATGATTATACTCAAGTAAACTGTCTCAAGGATGAAAGTCTAACGACCAACACCAACATGGAGGCACACTGGGTGGGGTTGCCCTCTTAGCAAAAGACCACCTTTGTATTAAGCTGCTCAACACCTCTCTCAACTAAAACTGCAACATCCTCTCACTACAATTGGCACCTCCTCCACTATCCCAATCACAGCCCATATTATCTACCATCCTACCAGACCCATCGTGACCTTTGAAGAAGATTTACTTCACCCACTAGTAGACAATATAAAGCCCTTCTCACAAGTGTTTCCCCCGGGCGACCTAAACCTATGCCTTAATGGCCACACTGACATGCAAGTAACCTCTCTAGCAAACTCAGTAACTGCCCTTGGCTTTAGTCAATGCATTTTCAACCCCACTCATGTTAAATGGCGTACCCTTGATTGGTTAGCCAACCTCAACTACCTAATCTCTGCCAAGTCTAAATTTCCCTGCCCGTGGTTCGACCACCACATCATTGCTTCCACTGTCCCCCTCAGCCTGCAAACTAAACCTCCCAACAGGCTGCTGCTGCCGACACTGGCTCGCTGCTCTCATAAGCTAACTAAAGATCACCTCTTACCATTCCTTGATGTCCTCAAAAAGGACTACCTTGACGCAAAATAATCTAAGACACTAGCTAATCTTTATACCAAAACCATAAACATCGCAGTTTACACTTTCGCCACAGTTGCTCCCTAAAAAGCCAAACCAGCAGGTCATATCAACTCTTGTTTCTACCCCATACCGTTTAGAACTTAGAACCAAAAAAGACTTGCAGAAACTTGCTGGACGAAAACTCCCTCTGTGACCCTAAAGCAGGTTTTCACCAATCTATCCAAACAATATAAGCAAGCTATCATCCAAGCCAAAGCCACCACCTTCAATACAAGAATATCCAATGCTAAATCTAACTCCAAAGACTCAGCCTGGTGCACTAGCATACAGAATGCCATGTTGAAACAAAATGTATATGCTTCACAAAAAAAGACTATTCAAACAATCCAGTCTAAAGCCCTCCCGCCTTCCACCAAAGCCACCCTCAACTCTACCTCCAATACCACAGGAACCCCACAGTTTTGCTTGAATAAAATCACTGAACAAGAGACCCTATATATTCTATAAATGTTTGAAACCGTCAAGCTGCAAAGCGGATGTATGTCCATCCCTCCTCATCAAAGAGTGGGCTGAAACACTATCACCGTTTATCACAGCATTTTGGCATCCTTCTTGGCAGGCACCATACCGCCCAGTCTTAAAAAAGCCTGTGTTCTCCCCCTTCTAAAAAAAAAGAAATCACTGGCCCATCACCACATTCCCCTTCCTACTAAAAATACTTGACAGAGCAGATTATGTACAAATTCAACATCACCTTCGAATCAAACCACATCCTAGGAGTATGAAAGTTGAGCTTCCGCGTAGGTCATGGAACAGAGTCAGCACTACTAGACCTCAAAAACCAGATTGACAAGATCAGGGACGAAGGAAAACCTACCCTGCTTCTCCTCCTAGACCTCTCTGCAGCCTTTGACCTAGTTGACCATGATATTGTCTGCCACCACCTCACACTGCATCATCCTTCTCACTAGAAGTGGCACCCTGGATAGCCTTCTTCATGGAAGGTAGAGCAATGAAAGTCTTCTCCAAAAATGTCAATGCTGCTCCCTCCCCTAACAATTGTGGATTTCTTGCAGGATCATGCGTCGTGTCCACACTATATAACTTATTCACGAAGCCGCTCTTCAACCTTCTGGACTAACTTGACATAGCATTCACTAATTATGCTGATGGCACGCACATTCTCCTCCCCCTCTCTGGCAACTACACTAATGACACAGCTACTCTGTGCACAGCCTATGCAACCATCCAAGCCTGGATGACAATCCATGGCATCTTTCTCAATGATGAGAAGACCAGACTCCTACTAGTCGGACAATCATCCTTGCTAAAAAAAACTCGACCTGAAATACTCAGCCTTCCACATCGATGGAACCATGATCCCAGTCTCCCTAGCAGTAAAAACACTAGGGGGCTCCCTTGATGCAATCCTTTCCCTGACCCGTCAAGTAAATGTCATCTTCTCTTCGGTGGATTACTCACCCAAATGACAAAACATGCCAGACCCTTCCACTTCACAGACAGCTGCCTAACGATCACACACGCAGTTGTCGGCATTAGGCTAGACTATTGTAATATATTCTTTGCTGGTACCTCTGCACACAACATACAAAAACTTCATACCATCCAAAATAACACTGTGAGCTGCCCTGAACATCCCCAGATCTGAACACATCTCTGCTGCACAAAGAGCAGTACACTGGCTCCCCATCCAAGAAAGAATCACGTTCATGACAATCACAATCCCACATGTGTATCTCCAAATCCGCTGCACTCTATTTGGCCCCAGAAATTGATAAAACCTACTCATGCAGGCATACCAGAACGCCATACACCCACAGGCTCACTCAACCCAAGTTTAAATGTGCCAAAGCTGGAGGGATGAGCTTTCAAGTCATTACAGCAAAACAATGGAAATCCGTCCCACATGCTGAACCGGAGGAGGAATCCTTCTGGGATTTCCACAGATCATTCAAAACCTGGCTGATTGCTTAATTCTTGTATACCATGACCTTTATCCCCTCAGGATCCTATGCTCTGTATGCAACTGTCTATGCACCTGCGTATTCCTGTGCACTGTCTTCAGGCCACATGTAACTTTATTCCTCTAACAGCGGTTAAATGCATTTGGATGTGTGCGCTTTACAAATAAAAAAATAATGAAAAAATAATAATAATCCATCCTCACTGCAAAGCACCACAAACTCAAAGAACTGGTCATAATCACTGATTGAGTATGTCAGGAATGGGTTTGTGGAACCCCTGATTAACTGGAAGAATCGAGGCATGCTTTTTGCCAACAACATGCCATTAAAGCATGCCAAACTGATCCAGACAATTGATGATCTGGTGACCTCCAACTAGATGACCACCTATTGGAAGAAGGTAAGAGGTCATTCCAAAATAGAGGGGCGGGATAAAAGTAGGAATGATATGGCTGGCCAGCTGGCTAAAACCAGAGCCCTGAAGGGGGATTTCATAGAAATGGAATCCCTGCTGGGGGAAATGCAAGTTGCCGATGTCATCAGGTCACAAACTTTTGTGAATAGTGATGGCCCATAGTAAAAATACCCCAGATGCATATTTGATCATTGCTCAGAAAGAGGGACCGATCATTGGGAAATTCTATCAACACATTTAAGACCCAGTGAGATTTCCACTAACAGAGTCAGATTTTACTGATAAAGAGTTTCTCTGGGTGTTGATAAAGTTTTCCAAGATTTTCTGCATCCAGGACAGTTTGTTGGTAAGGAGAGCCCTATCTGGCTCCCACGCCCGATGTAGAACCATGTCCATGACGCAGCCACTGCCGGTCATAGGAAGTTTGACACAACATTAGAAATCTTGTGCGAGGTTGCCTACTGGCTACACATGGGCCAGGACCTCAATATTACCTAAAGGGGTGTCTTGTGTGTGCTCAATTTTACCCCAGTTCACTCAAACACAGAGCTACCCTACAAAAAGGGGAATGACACTGCCTTGTTCAAATTTGAAAGTCGATTTCACCGGGCCAGTTATTCACTCCTTTAGAGGAAACTAGCACATGTTGACAGTGACATGCTTGTTCACAAAGTGGGCAGAATGTCTTCCAGTTCGGAATTGTGAGGCGGAGACAGCTGCCGCACTAATTATCAACCACATCTTCTCTCATTTCGCTCTCCCGTAAAGGATTGAGTCGGATCGAGGACGTCATTTTACCAGTCAGGTGATAGCAAAGTTGTCGGAGATTCTAGGGATAAAAATAAAACTCCACATTGTCTACCACCCGGCCTCAAGTGGGGAGGGGTTGAGCGATACAACAAGACAATTTTTATTATCTTAAAGAAGTTTGTGGTTGACTCTAGACCCAGTTGGGACATCCGATTACTGCTTGTCCAGATAGCTATTAGGTCTACACCATCTTCTGAAACAAAGATGTCTCAATTTGAGCTTATGGTTGGATGAAACATGGTGTTACCTCAACATCTGCTCCACTCAGGAGCAGACACTGATAAATGTGCCCACCAATCATGAGTACATTGGCAATTTAAGGAAGCACCTATAGCATGCCTTAACTTATGCAAAGCGCAATTTAGAAAAGTTAGTTGAAGGAATAAAGACCTAGTATGAGATAAAGACCACCAAGAAAGAGTGTGAAGTGGATGACAAGGTTTACCTGTACAATTTTCATAGGAATGAAGCCAAAGAGTGGACAATTCTTCTGTCTTGGCATGATGCTTTTGTAATTGTAGATAAAATATCATGCCTTGCCTACAAGATCTGCATCCCAAAATGAGAACAGACAGAAGAAAAAAGGGTCCACATCAATCAGTTGAAAATCTGTTATCCCAGACAAGCATTAGGACTTATTGAGGAGCCAAAAGAAAGTCAAGCAGAGGAACCATCCGAGGAGTGAAAACCCTGGATGGAGAATTATAAAAGGTAAGTAGTTTAATTAATATTTGTTAGAAATGTTAAAACATTTATTGAATTGATTTCTGAAATGTTGTGTCTAGTTTTGTGTAAGGTTGTCCTCTTTCAATTGGTTGTTTGTAAGGTTATATGTCTATTTCTATGTGATATTGTTTTCTCAAATGCAATGTCCATCTTCCGGGGAAATATGTTGTGTAAAAATTACTGAACCTCTTTTTTCTATTTGCTAGGTAATTAACCTCATTCACTTCCATCCTGGAGGTAAGAGGGGAGTCCGGAAGCACCCCAGGCAACCCAGGAAGAAGGAAGAAAGTGGGTACCATGCTACACAACCCAACACAAAGACAGAAGGGGAGGATGGAGTACCCACTCTCTAATGAAGGAAATTGAGCTGGATAGCCTCCACAAAAAAAAAAATGTATAAGAAGAAAAGGGAAGTAGGATGACAATCCACTCAGCCCTGATCACCCCCAACAAAAGAATCATGGAAGAACAGGGGGAGGAATGTGAGGTGTAATCAAAGGCCCCAAACCAACCAAACTCAAGAGCCCACTGGAAACATGACCTGGCAGCCTTCATATACAAAACCCCTTCACCCTTAACATGGGCCTATTAAGGCAGACTGTGGGGGTTCCACGAGTAACACAGGGAAGTGCAGTGTAAAAAAGGCCTGTCTGTAATTACAAAAGGAAAATCAGCATTTTAATTCATGGTGGCGGAAGAAAATCAAAGGCCAGTTTCACATGAAAAACAAGATTTGCAAATACCGACAAGAAAAATGGCTTTACACGTGTGTCTGCAGTTTGAAAGCAAGACATGAGAAACATGTTCCCCTGTCAACATACATAGGTCAGGGAAAAGACTTAGTGTGTGTTGAACAAGATGTAGTGTATATTATGATTCACCTGCAAAATACTGTCAAAGCAAATCTTTGTTTCCATGGGTCACATGAAAATCTCATTAGGCCCTAGGCAGACCCTTTGGGCTTATTGTTGGGCAGAATTCACACATGGCTTCCCCCACTGCATGCCTAGTTTGTGCAGCCCCACTATTTACAACTGCAATAAAGTGTGGCCACTACAAGTGTTGAAAACAAACTTTCCTTAGACTTGATGTCTCTGAAAGCTAATTTCTGTGCAGGGCAAGTACATGACCAGAATGTAGGGGGAGGTATAAAACCAGGGAATGCAATCAAGGCTTAGGTCTGAAAAACAAACAGGAAACTAGAAGCTTTCCAGATCGATTGGTGGTCCCCTTCAGATAAGAGTACAGGATGCCAGATGTCTGCAGTGGGGGATCTCTCTGATAGCCAGTGAATTCCAAAAATTTTGATCTGCAGCTTATACTTCAAACAACAAAGAGACTAGTAAAAATAAACTCTGGTCACAGGCTGGCCCAAAGTGACACATGGCCAGGAGACCAGAGAGCTACAATTTGCATAGCATGAAGATTTCCTATTAATGTAAAAGGGCTATTTTCATCTAGATATTTTTCTCAGCAACCATAAGTCATACTGCCTTCACGGTTGGGTCATTTTTTTAGATCATCTCAAGGCAATGCTGTTGAAATAAAATTCATCCACTTGCGACTTAGGGAATTGAAATGGCCTGCTAAAAGGTGGTCCTGGCTGCGCTGAACACGTCCTTAATTTGAGAATTGTCATGCTGGTGGATGGTTAAATTGGGAAATTGTGAGTAAATTACATGTTCCTAACGGTTATGCTTTTTGTAAAAATGGCAGAAAATTGTCATGGTACATTCCCGGCTATTCTCTTATTCAATTCCCCATAATTAACTAAATCAGAACTATGTATGCATTATGGCAGTTACTAGTAAATCAGAAAGTTTTGAGTTATAGCTACTTTTTGGCTAAAGTTGAAATGAAAAAGGGGATTTCAAATATGAGTTGCCATATTTCTGCTCTAGACCCCTAAACCAATCCTGAAACTGACTGGACCGGGGGGAGTGTGGGGGCAGAAGGGTAACTGTCCTATCCTAGTTGTGTGAATTCTTGCAGGGCACTGCCCAAGATTCAAATCTTGATAGTGTCATCACTAATATATAAAGTAGATGCACTTTCAGAGAGGGGGAGAGCTGCTAAAATGTACCACCTGGCAGCTACAAGGAAACACCAAAGGAGATTGCTGAAATTGCCTCTGGGTGGAGCTGTCTATTGCTAGGGAGTCCTCAACCTGACTGGACCCTATGATGGGGGAGTCTGCTTGCCTTAAATCCTTTCCCTTTATAGTGGGTGGGGCGCTAACTGTGTTGAACCTTAGCCTATTTAACTAAAATATTAATTTAATTAATTCCCCTTGGCAGAACACAACAGGGTGATTTTGTAAAATTTCGAAATGAATAAAGCTCATTCTCAGTGTGCGCTGAAAAATGTAGACTGTAATTTAATTGGGTAATCCTATTGGTCCAGCCTCCCCAATATCGGCCTTTAAGTGGAGGGGGGGGTCTGAAATTAAAAATTCAAAAACCATCCCTAAGTTTTCTTCCCCGCTTCCCCAACACTGGCCTTTAAGTGGATGGGGTCTGAAATCCAAGATCCTCAAATCATCTCCATTTGTTATTTACCGCTTTCCCAACACAGGCCTTTAAGTGCGGGGGGTGGGATGAAATCCAAAATTCTCAAATCATCCCAATTTATTCTGTCCGGCTTCCACAATACAGGCCTTTAAGTGGAGGGGAGTCTACATTTCAAAATTCAAAAATGATCCCCATTTTTTCTGTACCGCTTCCCCAACACAGGCCTTTTAGTGGGGTGGGAGATGGTTGAAATCCAAAATTCTAAAATCATCCGAATTTTTTTCTGTCCAGCTTCCCCAACACAGGCCTTTAAGTGGAGGGCTGGGTGTGAAATACAAAATTCTTAAATCATTCCAATTTTTCTGTCCGCCTTCCCCAACACTGACCAAAGTGAACTGAAGAACAAAATGTTGAATAACCCTGTGTTTATTTTAAAGCAAAAGTGTGGATGAAATAATAGGCATATGTATTTGTACAAATCTGTAACCCAACTGCTATCCTTTTAAGTATACAGGAAAATCGAAATTGCACAGCCTTGCATATGTAATTTATTTTGTTCATTGACCAGTTTGATTATTTCTTAAAGTGAAATCTGTCAAAAGTAAAGAATTGTGATTTGTGATTTTCACAACAAACTTGTGTGATATAATTTTTCTAACAATGAGTTTAATTGTGATCCGTGAAGAACGTGGCGTGTGTCATTTTAGTGTGATCTCCATTCTTCATCATTCAAATACATTTCATGTACACCAGCCTGGTTCTAGGCCAATTTGTAGCTCTGGGGAGGGATCACAGGGGCACCAAGGTTTATTGGGTGACACCTGGCTTCGGGAGGGAAGGAACAACCTGTGTTGAGTGTGGCCTCTCAATAAAAGGTTACACCTCTTTCCTTTGTGATGTCATTTGCTCTATTTTGGGACGACATCAATGAGGTGAATGGGTGAGAGTAGAGAGGGTGTGGGTACAGTGAGTGAGTACGGCTACACAGTTTAGTAAAGTGGGTGACAGTACAGAGGCTGGAAGCAAAGTGGGTGGGGGTACTGAGAGAAGGGTATGGTGGGTGAGGTTAGAAGGGGGTAGGATGGATTGGATATAAAGAGTGGGGGCATGGTGAACAGGGGTAAAGAGAGTGGGGAATGATGTGTGGGTAAGGGTAGAGGGAAGTTGGGTGGCTGAACAGAGCATGTGGTAGGGTAGGTGAGTGGAGGGAGAGAGGATGGGGTGGACAGGGTGGGTACGGTCGGTGTAGTCAAAGAGGTTGCAGATAGGACATGTGTGGGTAGAGAAGATGGGGGTAGGTTGGCTGCCAGAAATTTCACAAGGCCCATGAGCAACACAAAATGAAATCACATGGGCCTAATACTCTGTTCAGTGATGAACAGCTGTCATGCCGTCAACCTCTGCACCAACAACCACTATAGTAACCTCTGTATTCAGACATTGCTGCTCATTATGGTGTTGCTGTAAAACCCGCTGTTATGTGGTGGTTTACCAGCAACACTGTAACACCCTTACTGCCACCTGGTATATAACAAGGATGGCAGTAGCGGTTACTACCGTTTTCCATGGATTCCAATAGCACTCCATGGAAATGGGGACACAGAACCACTGGCACTGTTGCTAAAGGTGTTCGTGCTTCCATGACAACCATGCTGGTTGGGGTCTGAAAACCCGTCAGTTCAGGCGTGCTAGGGGATTTGTGGCCCTACCAGCATCGTAGTATGGCGGTCTGGTAATGGTGCTGGAACATTGCTACTAGTACCCTTATTTCCAGACCGCCATACTCGGAATGAACCCCATTGTCCACTATGTTTCACCACAGCAGTAGCAGCAATGATGTCATTTGAGTCGCAACACCATACCCCCATACACTGTCTAAGGTTTATATGCCTAGGAGAGATTGAAATGTGCAGTGCAGGTTTTGCAAGAAGTTTCGATGCTGTGGACCTTACAACATGCAATCGCAGAGTTTGGGGACATCCGTCCTCAATCATCATTAAGTCCAGCTCCAGTGAGAGACATACATGTGATACACTTTTTTTTGCATGGAAGGTTTAGGACAAGTGCCAGCAAATAAACCTCTAACCTCACAGGGAATTGTCAATTCATAATTTAGTTATTTTCTTTTATTTTCAAATATTTGTATTTTTAGTGGCATAGTACTTTCTCATGTCTTTTTTTCAATTGTATTACATTTTCCTCTCAGGTCAAACATTATCCACCATGTCTAACCACAGCAATAGTAGTCATGAGGTCATTTCTGCTCCGAAACTATCCCGTGCTCTGCAAAAATGGTGTGGCATGAAAGAAACTGCAAACAGTTGTCATTATTTCCTGGTGGAAGCGCACCATTTGTGAAAAGAAAATGAAAAGGTGCAATACAAAAATTACATTGATGTCATCCCATTTTATTCCTGAGAAAGTTTAGGACAAGTGCAAGCAAATAAACCTTTAACCTCGTATCAACCGTGTTTTTTAGTGGTTAGTAAAAGACATAGAAAAAGCAAAAGAGTTGAAAATGTGGATCTTCTTGAATCTCCAAATAGATATCTGTAGGAGGATGAAAAATAGTATAAGACAGAGCGAGCTCTGAATCACAGTTCAAATGCTCAGAGAATTTCCACTGCAAATAAGTGACACATACTATCTTAAAAGTTATCCCTTTAACAAATGACCATGTAGCAAAGCATATAATCTTAATTAAATATCTAATTTGCACTCTTTAGCAACACAAACAACAATTGCTTAACATAGCAGACACACACACCACTGCAAATAAACATTTAAATATGTAAATATTTAATGAAACTTACTTTCACAACAGCCACACACTTAGCATGTGCACAGTGAGTTCTGCAATCAAACCGATAAAAGTCTACAAAATAGTGCCTATTATACTTACCAAAATCAATGGCACAAAAAGACAACTATAGTAAGCAAACTATCACAGGCAAGTGCACAATTGCAACAGTAACACCAACCAATTGCAAACACGGAAATGCATACAAACCCTTTTTTTAAAACTATATTCCATAACCGCGGCTATTCCACCCGTGGCTATTAGCACTCTCTTGTAGCGGCGGATACATGTACATCTTTTACTAACTCAAAAACACATATTGTCAACCATTAGAAGTTCAAATGACACAAGAGTAGAGGTATGACATGATACAATATTTTATTTGTACCGCGCTCGTACACAAGTGTTTCAGAGAGCGACTAGGCAAGGGAGGGGAACAGGGGAGAACACAACACAACAACAAAAATGATCTTACTAGGCCCAGTGAAATTGAGTACTCGCAAGTGCATGGGAATGGGAAAGGGAAAAAGTGCATGGAAGGGGGAGAGTGGAAAGTGCAGAGCAGAGGAGAGCAGATAAATAATAAATACAAATAAATAGCAAATGGGGGCAATAAACAGTGGTAGTGCAGCCAGCAAGTGGCAAGTGCTGTGTTTAAGGCAGCAGAGTGGGTAAGTCTGATAAGCGCAGAAAAAGAAGAAAAATGGGGCTGCTCTAAGGGTACAGATACAGTCCCCAGTGCAATGAGTGGCCAGGAGGCAGTTCAGGAGGGTGGTAGGGTGAGCAGGTACCTGGGCCCAGGGGACAGGTGCACAGTGCCAAGAGAGAGCAGATCAGCAGGGCTGAGAGAGAGTAAAGGCTTAAGCAAAGAGGAAGGTCTTGAGGTTCTTCTGGAACCAGAGATGGTTCTCCTCAAGTTTTAGATTGGCAGGGAGACTGTTCCAGAGGGAGGCCCCTGCCACAGATGGAGATCTACCCCCTGCTTGTTTCTTTGAAAAACGATTGACCCGGAGGGAGTTAGAGGTAGAGCCTTGTGGACAATGCTTTGAATTTAATTATTGCATCCACTGGGAGCCAATGGAGAGATACGATCCCAGGGCTTGAGACCAAGGACAAGTCTCACAGTCCTGTTCTGGATAAGTTGCAAAAGGCGGAGAGTAGAGGCAGGTAGATTTAGAAAGAGGCTGTTACAATAGTCCAACCTAGAGAGAACCAGAGCTTGGGAGACAGTGAGCTTCTGAGGGAAGGAGAGGAAAGGCAGAGTACCTCTGAGGAGGTGCAGTAGGAAGTTTGACTTCTTAGAGACATGGGCGGAGAAGGAAAGTGTGGAGTCAAAGATGACCCCGAGGTTCTTAGCCTCACAGGTACGGGTGGGAGGGGGGCCAAGGGAAGCTGGCCATAGGGTGAGGGAGAAGGATGGAGATGGTGTGCTGATGAGGAGGATCTCAGTCTTGCTGGCATTCAGACAAAGATCATTGGCGGCACACCAATCTTGAATGGCAGTAAGGCAGTCAGACATGAGAGAGGGAGAGGAGGATAATGAGTTGAGTGTCATCAGCGTAGCACTGGAATTTTGAGCAGAAAATGGCAATGCAGTGGGCGAGAGTTGCCAGGTATTGGTTGAAGAGCCAGGGTGAGAGGTTAGACCCCTGGGGAACCCCACAGGTAGAGAGGAAGATAGATGAGAGGAAGGACCCCAGTTGGACCTGGGAGGGTCGATCAGAGAGGAAAGAAGTCAGCCAGGCCAGAGCCTGATCAGTGATGCCCAGGTTATCACAGAGACGGTTAAGCTGGATGGTGTGGTTGACCATGTCGAAGGCAGAAGAGATATCAAGAAGGATGAGGACAGAGGGAATGTTGGAGTCCAGGTTAGAGAGCAGATCTTCACGGATGTTCAGGGGAGCAGTTTCCATGCTTCTGGCTGCTCTAAAGCCAGACTGGGGTCATGGAGACAGCCAACAGAAATAGAATGAAGGTTAAGCTGAGAGATGACCAGCTTTGCCAGGAGTTTTCCCAGAAAGGGGGTAATGGATATTGGGCAATAGTTAGCCAGACAGGGAGCATCGGCTATGGGTTTCTTGAGAAGAGGATGCACAAGGGAGTGCTTCAGAGAGGAGGGGACATTTCCTGAGGCAAAGGAGTGGTTGCAAACATCGGCAAGGGCTGGAGCGAGGGTGCCAATTTGGTCCTTGATTGTTTTAGAGGAACAGGGACGAACATGTTTTGATGAGGCTTTCATAGATCGGACTTGTCTAGCGACCTCAGGGGAGAAAATAGGAAAGGAAGAGAAGGACGGTGGGGGGGTGGTTAATGTGAGATCTGCAAGCACAGACTGAGAGGGAATGAGGGGGGCAGGGGAGGAGAGGGTAGACATAATGTCCTGGGTTTTTTAAATAAAGTGCGAGGAAAGGACATTGCAGAGAGCCTGGGAAGCAAGAGGAGGGGTGGAGACTGCCGCAGGGTTGGCAAGCTCCTTGCAGATTTTAAAGAGTTTGGCTGAGTTGTTAGATGCCGCAGAGACACAGGTTTGAATTTGGGCTCTCTTCTTAGTGCGGACAGAGAGTCGGTATTGCCTTTGGAGCAGGTGACAGGCCAGTTTGTCAGAGGATGAACAAGAAGCCCTCAATTTCCTCTCAGCAACCCGACACCTACATTTAAGTGTAGCTAGGTCAGAGTCATACCAGGAATTGCACTTGGCTTCGGACTTCAAGAGGATCCTCATGACAGGGGAAAGAGCATCAAGAGTATCAGAGATAGAAGAATAGAGAAGGGACAGGGTTGTGTCGGGGTGTGAGTCAGCCAGAGGAGGAGGAGGGGAAGAGAAGGTGGCAGCGAAAGACTCAGCTGACACACGCTTCATAGGTCGGATATCCGAGAAAGTAAGTGGCAGTGTTGGGGTGGGGTTGGCTTGGGGGGAAGAGAGTGAGAGATGGGAGGAGAGAAGGCAGTGGTCAGAGGGATAGAGAGGGGGAGGCCAGGGGAGATCAAGACATCAAATGTGTGTCCTGCATAGTACGTTGGGCCAGAGGGGAGGATAGAGAGGGAGAGGGAATCAAAGAGGTTGCGAAAGAGCAGAGATGAGGGACAGGGAGAATCGAGGTGGATTTTGAGGTCACCAAGGAGGAGGAGTTGAGTGGGTGAGGCCAGGAGGGAGGAGGAGACGTCAGCCCGCTCAGAGAGAAAAGAGATGCCCAGGTGCTGGTAGAGAGTAGCAACAGTAAGGGAGTTGCTGGGAGAGATTGAGAGCCTGCAGACAAGGAATTCAAAAGAGGAGTAAATCTGAATCGGGCTGATAGTGGCGGGAATCCACTCAGGAAAGATCAGGGCTACGCCCCCTCCAGGTCGAGTTGATCTGGGTGCGGAGAGGATCTTGTAGCCCTCAGTGAGTAGAGTGTCAAAGCTTGTGACAGAGCTGGCTGTGAACCATGTCTCCATAAGATCGAGGACATCAAGGTCCATGTAACGCTCACCTGATTCTCGCAGAGGCGCCGGTCTTGACTGGGCGACTACCGTATCTTCAAAGGTGATGTGCAGCACCCGGTTGGCTCTTTGGGCTGGACCTCTGTGCCCTGTATGCCTGACGTGCAGAGTAAGATGTCTGCAGATAGAAAATACGGGGTTAATGAACTGGGGTTATTGGGGTGTCCCTATCTCTTTCCTCTTCTCCTCTCCTGTAGACCCCCACAGGTTAACGCTCTCACCTTAGGTAAGTGAATGCCGAGCTCTCCATCTGCCTCGGGGCAGGGTGCTGTAACCAGTTTCTTCACTGGATAGGTAGCGCAGGCCTCTTGACTTCAGAGGACTGCTGTCCGTCGTTTACTGCACGAACGGTAAGTTTCGAGTAACTCAAATGTCTTTAAAGTCTTTAATAATTATGTCTCTTGTTTTGCAGGCTTCCGGCGATGGCGGATGACGGGCTGAAGTGAGTTGAAGATGGAACCCGTGTGATGAATAGAAGCGCCTGGAAGCACGTAAGTAAGCGCTTGTTGCCAGCTTCACGAAGCGCTCTAACTGTCTTTTTATTTTGCAGGTACAAGTTCGGAGCGGCTGCAGGGTGCCGGGATACCCACTGGGTTAGATGTGGAAAGGAGTAATGGCACGTGAGTATTAAAGTTCCCCAATGTCTTTAAACGCACCTTGTTTTGTCTTTCAGATGCGAGATGCAGCGCCGACGGCCTCCGGAGCGTGCGAAGAGTTGGTAAGCTTTTGTCTTTCAGATGCCGGAATGCAGTGTGAAGACCTCCGGAGCGCACGAAGAGTAGGTAAGCCTTTGCCTTTCAGATGCCGGAATGCTAACCTGTTCTTTCTTGTCTTTATAGGTGTTGCTGAAGACTGGATTCAGGATGGTAAGCCTTTTTCCTTAGGCCCAGGACCGGATGCAGAAGACACGATGAGCGTTCTGCTGCAGAGGGTGCAGAATAACGCAAAGCAAGATTCATCCACCGGGTGTGGTTTAAATAGCCTCCTGTAGTGCTTAGGTGTCTCCTTCCACAGCCACGCCTAAGTAAGAAAAGAGTTCCTGGTAAGAAAAGAGTTCCTGCCTTCCAGAAGAGTTCCAGTGTTCTGAATCTAGGGAGTGGCTCCAGCCCCACCCAACAGGAAAAGTAGTTCCAAACAGAAGAGGATCAGAGGCTCAACTGGCAGGCAAGTAAGCAGCATGGTCTGCTGCAGGTAAGTCCACCCAAGCATTATGAGCCCGGCGCTTCCAGCGCTGGGACTGGGCATATTTATGAGCCTGGTGCCACTGGCGCCAGGACTGGGTCCAAAAGGTCCCAATTGGGACTGGTTGGCACTCGGAACCTGGGTTATGGATCTGCTTCCAAGGGAGTTGGGAAAACCCTGACCTTTTGGAAGCAGAGATCATGACAGTACTCCCCCTCAAGGCCCCTCCCAAACCGGGCTTCTCCGGGGGTTTTGGCTTGTCAGGAAATGTTCGGTGAAATCTTTTGATTAGGCGAGGAGCGTGGACATATTCAGCAGGTTCCCAGGATCTCTCTTGGGGGCCGTAGCCTTTCCAGTCAATTAGGTAGAATAGTTTAGATTTGGAGATCTTAGAGTCCAGAATGCTTTTGACTTCAAACTCGAGTTCTCCATCAACTAGGATAGGTTTTGGAGATTTGGTTAGTCGGGTTTGAGGTTGCACGGGTTTTAATAGAGAGACGTGGAAGACCGGATGTATCTTCATGTGCGGGGGCAAGTCCAACTTGACCGCTACTGGGTTTACTATGGTAGTGATGGAATAGGGACCAAGGTATCTTGGGTTGAATGTGCGTGGCCCTTTTAGAGATAGATATTTGGTGGATAACCAGACTTGATCCCCTACTTGATAGTGGGGGGCTTCCTTCCGATGTTGATCTGCTCCTTTCTTGTATTGTTCTTTAGCCCTTTGAAGGTGATAAACAGCTTCCTTAAAGGCTTGGGTGATTGTAGAATGCAGGTAGTCTACTGCTGGTGTTTCAAGATCTTGGAGGGGATCCAACTCCGAGGTTCGAGGGTGACTGCCGTACAAAAGAAAAAACGGGGTTTTCCCAGTTCCCGAATGGACAGAGTTATTGTAGGCATACTCGGCTATCCAAAGGATATCTTTCCAAGTTTTTTCAGTTTGTTGCAGCATGCAGCGTAAATACTGTTCCAGAGTTTGATTGGTCCTCTCGGTTTGTCCGTCGGTCTGAGGGTGGTGACTGGTCGATAGTCTCACATCAATTTGAGCCGACCGACAGCAACTTCGCCAAAAATGAGAAATAAATTGACTACCTCGATCCGAAATTAGAACCGAAGGAAAACCGTGCAGTCGGACGATGTTTTCGAGAAATTCTCGGGCCAGAGTTGCTGCTGTTGGCAAGCCTTTGAGCGGAATGAAATGCGCCATCTTGGAGAATAAGTCCACGATTACTAGAATCGTATTGTATCCGGAGCATGGAGGTAGATCGGTGATGAAGTCCACAGAAAGCGTATGCCAAGGGCGAGGTGGGATGTCAATAGGGCGTAAGAGGCCTGCTGGTCTTTCCTTTTGACTCTTGTTTTGGGCGCATACTCCACAGGACATTATAAAGTCTCTGATATCTTTTTTCCAAGACGGCCACCAGAAGTAGCGCTTGATCTTTTCTGAGGTCTTGGCTATACCGGGATGACCTTCCATTAAAGAGTCGTGATAACAAGAGATTACCTTTTTCTGTAAATCTGTGCTGGGTAGGTATAATCGTTCTTGGAAATACAATAAGTTGTCCTTTACTGCAAAGTCCTTTCCCTGCAGATGCCAATTCTGTATCTCTGCTGGAGTTACAAGTTGCCTGGCTTTATCCTTAACTTCCTCTATGGATTCTGTGGTGATTACACCCAGAATTCTTTGTTCGGGAATGATTGGTACAGGTTTAGGGTTGATCAAGTGTTCTTCCACTCCCATCCGAGAAAGGGCATCGGCTTTACCGTTCTTGGTACCAGGTCGATAGGTAATTATGAAGTCAAACTCGGCAAAGAATAATGCCCAACGGAGTTGTCTAGAGGATTGGGCTTTTGCGGTTTTCAAATATTGCAGGTTTCGGTGATCCGTAATCACAGTAACGGTGTGTCGGGCCCCCAGCAGATAATGCCGCCAAGCCTTAAAGGCAGACTTGATAGCCAGAAGTTCCTTGTCAGTAATCGTGTAATTGACTTCAGGAGGCGAGAATTTGCGGGACCAAAATGCCACGGGATGCAACTGATTGGTTACCGGGTCCTTTTGTGATAGAACTGCCCCCATGGCAAGGCTTGAAGCATCAGTTTCCATGATATAGGGGAGTTCGGGGCGAGGGTGTTTTAAGATTGGTGCAGAGATAAATTTAGTCTTCAAATCCTGGAAAGCTTGTTCCGCCTCGGTAGACCATTCAAAACGTTTGTTTTTCTTTAACAAGGCAGTGATGGGCTGGACTATTCGAGAGAACTCGGGGATAAACCTGCGGTAAAAGTTAGCGAAGACTAACATGCTTTGCACACCTTTTACGGAGGATGGTGATGGCCATTTGAGAACTGCATCGACCTTCTTTGAATCCATACGCACTCCGCCAGGTGATAATATGAATCCCAAGAATTCAACTTCAGTCACGTTGAAAACACATTTTTCCAACTTAGCGAAAAGTTTGTGTTGACGCAATCTTTCGAGGACCATTTTCACGTGTTTCCGATGTTCAGATTCCGATGAAGAATAAACGAGAATGTCGTCGATGTAAACAACAACACACACATCTATGAGCTCTCTGAGGACATCGTTCATAAAATATTGAAAGGCGGCCGGGGCATTGCAAAGTCCGAAGGGCATGACCTGATATTCAAATAGCCCATACTTGGTGCGGAAGGCCGTCTTCCATTCATCGCCCTCTTTTACTCGCACCAAGTGGTAAGCTCCTCTAAGATCCAGCTTTGTATATATGCATGCTTTTCTGACTTGGTCCAGGAGTTCAGGGATCAAAGGTAACGGATATCTATTCTTAACGGTGATCTGGTTCAGGGAGCGATAATCGATACAAGTTCTAAGGTCTCCTTCCTTTTCTGCAGTCTGTGATCTATTTGAACGACCAAGTCTATATAATCCGAACAGTCTTGTGGGGGATTCACTACTTGGGCTAAAACGTCTTTGAGCTCTCCACGTAGACCTCTATAAAACAGCGTAATCCTTTTGTCCTCAGGCCATTGAGTTTCCACTATTAGTCTATTGAAAGATGCAATATAAGCCAGAAGGTCTTGATTACCCTGTCGCAACAAAAGAAGCTCATTGTCCAAGGCCTGCCCCTGTGCATGTCTTGCGAACAGTTTTTCCATACTAAGCTGAAAGGCTTGAAAATCATGGAGAACCGGATCATCTTGATTAACTAGAGGGATCGACCAGTCTGCCGCATTGCCACTAAGGTACGAAAGTACAAAAGCTACTTTAGCTTGATCAGTTGGAAAGGCTGCTGGCCGGCATAAGAAGTGCAACCGGCACTGATTGATAAATACCGCAAACCTCTTTGGGTCACCAGAAAATCGTTCGGGCGGAGCCAGAGGTACATTCCCAGGTAGGTTGATCTGCACTGGATTCATAGAGGATGTTGAAGGAAGATTTGCCCCTGATGCGGGTAGCGGGGTCTGTCCGGCTTGTGACTGTAGCAATTGTCTAGCAAGATCATCTGTTCTCTCCTTGGAAATAATTAGTTCCCTTCTTAGAGCGTTCGTTTCCTGACGAGCTGCATGCACTTCTGCCCTTAGTTCCCCAAGTAACCGGGCTAGGTGGTCAGTATCCGAGGTTTCCATAGCGCCTGGGCGAGAGTTTTGCGGTAGGCTTTGCGTTCTGTAACGCTCACCTGATTCTCGCAGAGGCGCCGGTCTTGACTGGGCGACTACCGTATCTTCAAAGGTGATGTGCAGCACCCGGTTGGCTCTTTGGGCTGGACCTCTGTGCCCTGTATGCCTGACGTGCAGAGTAAGATGTCTGCAGATAGAAAATACGGGGTTAATGAACTGGGGTTATTGGGGTGTCCCTATCTCTTTCCTCTTCTCCTCTCCTGTAGACCCCCACAGGTTAACGCTCTCACCTTAGGTAAGTGAATGCCGAGCTCTCCATCTGCCTCGGGGCAGGGTGCTGTAACCAGTTTCTTCACTGGATAGGTAGCGCAGGCCTCTTGACTTCAGAGGACTGCTGTCCGTCGTTTACTGCACGAACGGTAAGTTTCGAGTAACTCAAATGTCTTTAAAGTCTTTAATAATTATGTCTCTTGTTTTGCAGGCTTCCGGCGATGGCGGATGACGGGCTGAAGTGAGTTGAAGATGGAGCCCGTGTGATGAATAGAAGCGCCTGGAAGCACGTAAGTAAGCGCTTGTTGCCAGCTTCACGAAGCGCTCTAACTGTCTTTTTATTTTGCAGGTACAAGTTCGGAGCGGCTGCAGGGTGCCGGGATACCCACTGGGTTAGATGTGGAAAGGAGTAATGGCATGTGAGTATTAAAGTTCCCCAATGTCTTTAAACGCACCTTGTTTTGTCTTTCAGATGCGAGATGCAGCGCCGACGGCCTCCGGAGCGTGCGAAGAGTTGGTAAGCTTTTGTCTTTCAGATGCCGGAATGCAGTGTGAAGACCTCCGGAGCGCACGAAGAGTAGGTAAGCCTTTGCCTTTCAGATGCCGGAATGCTAACCTGTTCTTTCTTGTCTTTATAGGTGTTGCTGAAGACTGGATTCAGGATGGTAAGCCTTTTTCCTTAGGCCCAGGACCGGATGCAGAAGACACGATGAGCGTTCTGCTGCAGAGGGTGCAGAATAACGCAAAGCAAGATTCATCCACCGGGTGTGGTTTAAATAGCCTCCTGTAGTGCTTAGGTGTCTCCTTCCACAGCCACGCCTAAGTAAGAAAAGAGTTCCTGGTAAAAAAAGAGTTCCTGCCTTCCAGAAGAGTTCCAGTGTTATGAATCTAGGGAGTGGCTCCAGCCCCACCCAACAGGAAAAGTAGTTCCAAACAGAAGAGGATCAGAGGCTCAACTGGCAGGCAAGTAAGCAGCATGGTCTGCTGCAGGTAAGTCCACCCAAGCATTATGAGCCCGGCGCTTCCAGCGCTGGGACTGGGCATATTTATGAGCCTGGTGCCACTGGCGCCAGGACTGGGTCCAAAAGGTCCCAATTGGGACTGGTTGGCACTCGGAACCTGGGTTATGGATCTGCTTCCAAGGGAGTTGGGAAAACCCTGACCTTTTGGAAGCAGAGATCATGACAGTCCAGTTCTTCAAGGAGGTGGCAGATGAAGAGGAGTGTTTGGCAGCAGAGCGAGAGCTGAGAGTGGCAAGATGAAGAAGGTTGTCGTCCATAAAGACCTTCCAGGGAGGGGTACAAATCAGAGGTATGCCCTGCGGAGTTGTGGAGATAGCCTGAAGAGTGGCAGAGGAGGAGGAAAATGTGGACAAGGTAGTCAAGGAGTGAGAGGAGGGGACAGCTGGAGATGAGAGGAAGTTGATGAGGTGAGGGAAGCGCCTATCGAAGAGGAAGAGATTGGCCTGAGGACCTTGGACCATGACAGTGCCATTTAGGTAGACATTAAGGATGACTCTGGAGGAGTCGAAAGAAGCCATGAGGACATCCCAGCGAGTGCCACCATTAATGGGAGAGGAGGAGACAGGGCAAAGCACAGAGATCATAAGGGGGTCCATAGATCTGGCAAAGGGACAACAAAGAGGATGTCAGTGAGGGTCTGTTTGGAAGAGGCGCTGGTATAGGTATCAGCGATATGGAGACCAGGGTTGGAGGCCAAGATATCCTTTTTAAATTTCTTTTTTCCGGACTTATTGAGAAGGGAAGGATAGTTGATAGAGAAGCAGTTGGAATAGATGGGAGAGACAGAGAGTGCAATGAGTGGAAAAGAGAGGAGGCATAGGGAGGAGTAAGCAAGTAAAGCAGTATTGAACAGTCACTGGGCTAGCAGGTTACAA
Organism: Ambystoma mexicanum; assembly: GCF_040938575.1. Taxonomy (NCBI): domain Eukaryota; kingdom Metazoa; phylum Chordata; class Amphibia; order Caudata; family Ambystomatidae; genus Ambystoma; species Ambystoma mexicanum. The sequence continues at coordinate 713,944,911 of NC_090932.1, forward strand.
TCAATGGCCAAAGTTAGATGCAAAAAATACACCGACGTGTAACTTTTAACTAAATGCAAAAATATACCCAGGTTTGACTTTCAACTATATGCAAAAATACACTCAGGTTTGACTTTCAACTAAATGCAAAAATACACTCAGGTTTGACTTTCAACTAAATGCAAAAATACACTCAGGTTTGACTTTCCACTACATGCAAAAATACACTCAGGTTTGACTTTCAACTAAATGGGAGACCAGTAGTTAAGGAATTTAAAGTGGTAAATCAGATGGTAGAGGTGAGTATAGATAAAGCTTCAAATGAGTACATAACAGGGAGAGTTGAGAGTACTCTCTGAGAAGGAAGTACAGGTACATCAAGAAGGAGGGAACTAACCCAAACAGAAAATGTTAAGAGAGTCATGGCAGTCCAGTAGTCCAGGGGTAGCAGCCTCAGTGAGGGTTTGGCTGTTGCAGTAATCTCATGTTGCATCCTGTAAAGCAGACAGGGAAACTGACAGGTACCTTAAAAGTGGACCTTGGAAGGGGTGGGTTGGCTGAAGCCTGCCAGTCCACCATAGGCCAATATGATACTGAAGGTGAACCAATAGGCAGGCAGAAAGGGCAGTTGCTGGAGGCCACAGGGAGCCTTCAGTGATACTAAAATAAAGCAGCCATGTTTGAAAAGCCACAAGGCCCCAGGAAAGGCTATGTGAAGTGTCTCTCACCTACAGAATGAGCATGTGGGCAGCAGACAGGAATATGTGCACATATGGAAAATAATGGATGTGCTCCGGTGTGCTTTTTTCTTTTTTCTGAAATTTGCAAAATAAATTCTGATTTTTCATTTTTTTGCCCAGGACAAAGTTCGATTTTCGAGATTGATGGCTGCAATGCTCCTGCCTCATGTGCAAGGTGCAGATGAAGTCTCTAGATGCTCCATCACCAGTCATTGTTCATATCACAGGCAGAGAGCAAACCAGCACGAGCTCCAGAGGAAAGAAAATGATGGTGAGGGAATGGAATCAGAAATACATGTAAAATTGTGTTGTCCAACATCCACAGAATAATATAGCTTAATACTCATGGCTATATACTGTGCCATGTATATAGTAGCAACCTATCAACCGATGTGATACATTAATGCGGCTCTGTATGTCTGGTGTCAGGCTGCTTACCCACGGGTTTGCCAACAACCAATGATACCCTTTGTTTATATTTCTGATAGCCACAGCTATCAGGAAAAACAGGAATACAATGTTTTGCTGCTCTATAAGGCCCTCACCAAGTGCCCTCAACATCTATGCCAGCTCCTCCCACTGCCTTGATGGCCTCCTCAGTTATCCTGCCCCCTCCCAATCACTCTACAACACTGGTCTATTCTGTGATGCACTTTCCCTCAAAATGTCAGCTAGACGCAGCTATACCCTAAGCTAAAGCCAGCGTAAAGCTTTATTCCTGCACATATGCTAACAACCAGTGGAACTAGTGTAACACTGTTTACGGTGATGGTGAGGCTTTATTACCGTCTGGATACAGTGATCTGCGACATCTTTGAACTTATCCTATGGCCTCAAAGATACGGCATTAGATTGCCAACTTAAATTGATACCAATTCAAGGAATTGTAAGGTGTCTCCCTCCAGAGCAACTTATACTAAAGCCACCTTTTTCAGTAACCAATGGAACTACTTGTTTCATTTTGCCATAGCTGTGGCTATCGGGAAAAATCAGAGGAAAGAAAAGCTTCCCTGTTCTCCCAGGCCTTCACAAAGTCTCCTTGACATCTATGCCATCTACTCCCACTCCCCTGATGGCCTGCTCACCTTGCATGCCCTTTCCCATTCATCCTACAATACTTTTCTATTCCGTGATGCAGTTTCACTCAAAACGTCAGCTAACTGGCTATACCCCAGGCTCATGCCAGCGCAAAGCTATATACCCGCGTGTATGCTAACAACCAATGGATCTAATTGTTTCCGTTTGCCATAGCCGCAGCTAACGAGACAAAATGGTGAAAAAAATATTTTCCTGCTGTCCGACGCCTTTACCAAGTGCCCCCAATATCTTTGCCAGCAGCTCCCTCCACACCCCTGATAGCCTCCTCACCTTGCTTGCCATCTCCCATTCCCCCTTAACACTTGTCATTTCTGTGACGCAATTTCAGTTAAGATGTCAGGTAGCCGTGGCTATTCTGTCCAATAGCCGAGATTACAGAAAAAGCTTTGTGTTACAAACTCAGTCCCTAGACCCCCTCAAACTCCCAAATGTCACTTGGTGTCTTCTTGCCTCCCCGGCAACTCTAGCAGTTGATTGTTTTTTGACCTGGGAAAGCTTTTTTCTGCTTTTCACTTTCCAATACCCTCGGCTATCGCTGAAGCTATCTCCGCATCGCAAAAAAAAAAAGATGGCGGCTGTTTCATTTATAAACACTCAGTTTCTTGGCAATTTACCTGGTATATAGCTATCTATTTTGGAGAAGGGAGCACCACCTTTTTCATCAAATATTATAAAAAACTACTGGACGGAAAAACCCCAAACCAGAAAAGGGCCTCGAGTCAATGCTTCTTGCTCAGTTATTTCACACCTGGTACACATTTTTTAACTAATCATTCCCAAAATGTACAGTGTGGTGGGACCCAGGCATACCTAGTTATCATCAGAAGTTCGACCAAATCCATTGCACAAGTCAAAAGTTATTTGCAAATCATTTATTCTGGTTTCCTATAGGAGTCTGACTATAATTGAGGTCTGGTCATTTTGTAACTATATCTTTGTTTAGATTAGGATGAATTGGAAGATATTTATTATACACAATACTGGAAGGGGTTGAGCATTTGACAGTAATATCTCCATAGTACTACCGTTGCTAAAAACTTGTGAGAGATTTTGTCTTATTGGGGTAAATTCAGGATTTGGTGGTATTTTTCTTATCATAAAATTTTGGTGGTAAATTAGCGGTAAACTGGCCTTACATTTAGAGTGGGTTTGGAATTACTCTATTTGGTGATTATATATTGTTAGCTTGTATAGGTGGTAATTTTAGTGGTATCTTACTTTGTGGTATTTTCAGAATTATCTTGTTCTTGTGGTATAGTGGTGAGCATGATTTTTTTTTAAGCTACAACCCCATCATAAAACAAACCTTTCCTTCCTATTAGAATGTCTTTTAGTCACCTGTAGAGAGCCCCCAGACTTATGACACTTCAGAGAAAACAATGAGTTTATTCAGAGCGCAACCTATTGTTTGTGGCTGGTATTACTGGTGTACGTGCATCCAGTAATCTATGTGTCTGATCTGACACTCCTACTTTTTACCATGTAAAGAAGGAATCACAAGCAACGCTTAAACACACCTTTCTACCTTGCTTGCTATTTTAAGGACAGTGGTAAATTGGTAAATGCACTATTGCTCTGAAATAAACATCACCTCTGTGCTTCCCCTATATAAATGATTCACAGATGCATGAATGACACCAAAGCCTCGGTTTTTGTTTTTGTTTTTGATGCACTCTGTATTAAATGACAATTATAAACAGCAAAACATCTTACCACATGATTTTTAGAGCATCACCTGCAAGATATAAAATCAAAACAGAAACAAGCATGCATATTGCAAAAACGAATTTAGTTTTACAAACCTTGAACATAGAGAAAAATAAACATACAGTATTTTTTCTCTAGACTCCTTATACTATTAGTACATTGTATCAACACACATTCAACAATCTATTCTTTCCTCACTTGGCACTAATCTAACCAAGGCCAGTGATCTGAAGTACCCACACAAGCTCGCTGTCTTCGCAGACCCAGACCCAGTGCCAAACTCCTTCATATGTGTGGGGAGCTGCCAGCTGATTAGATTCATAGCCAGCGCTCAACCCACATGGAGTTCAACAGATATGGCACCATCCGTCTCCTGGTCCCTGCATGAACTGCCACCTCCTTTCTCTTCATTCCTTAAGAAAACTCTAAGTCAGCCCTCTGTCCATCTATCCACCTACAATCCCTACCAATCCGAACAACAAGAATGTGCCCTGTGCCAGCCTTGGTTTTTCAAGACAATGAAGACTTCATTTGTAAAGCTGTTTCATTTTCCTTCCTGCATTTTACATGTTTCTGTTCTCTACAAGATGAAGAAAAAAACACTAGTGTGCACCTCTTCATGGAAAAATTAATTTCAAACCGTGCACATAAAACATAGCCTGCATTTCATTGTGCACAGAAAACTGCATTATAATGTTAGAGAGGTTGAAATTAGTACGTTAGTCAGGCGTTTCGTACAGAGTTAATCAGTTATGTATTCTAATGCAGTTTTCACACATGAAATATCCTATTTTAAAATTGTGCACCTCTTTATTTTAACCTGGCAGCACACTATGCTAAACTTGCCTGCTGGCTGCTACTGGCTCTTACTAAAATAATGCCTGCAGTTTGAAAAAATGGGCCTGTCTGTATTTCTATGCTACATATTGTATGCTGGAAATAAAATCCCAAAAATGTCCTTACGTATTCCCTCCCTTTTCTGACAATTCTGGCTAACAAACCCATAATTGAAGGAAACCTTTTAAAATGTACATCTCTCTTTTTCCATCATATGAATCACAATTGAAATAATAACATCTTAATAAACGAACATTTAAATTTAAACATTTCACAACAAATCATTGCTCAATCATAACAAAAGTAAAACAAATCCCAAATGGGACCCATCAGTCCTCACACACATGTGCATGTACATGTATAATGGAATATTGTATACATATTTTCCAACTGAAGTGTCCACGTATGTTTGAATGTTTTCTCAATTATAGTCTTTATATATGTGTAAAATCAACATTTCTTATTATGACAATAAAACAATAAAATAAAATAAATTAATAAAACAAATGACTAACAAAACCAACTAAAACAATTAAATAAAATAACACATTTGTAAGTCTACATCATCCCTACTTTTAGTCACATATGATGATACTATGCTCCACCAGCAACGCTGCAGAATTAAGTTCAACTCACTACTGTTCTAATTATTGGCATTCACCATCTTCATGACCGCACCTCTAAGATGTCCTGATCACCAAATTTTCATTACATCGTTCGTTAGGTGGAATTCTTTCACGCTGGCGCTCTTGGGTGTTTCCCACAGAAATCACCTATTTTGGCATCCCAGTCTCTTTGTCTTCACCGCCATACTTCGGTCCAGACGCTTTACTTGGGCTTTATCCCGTGGACTCCATCATCTCTCGCATCCTCCGGTCCTGCGACCTCTGACACCAACCAATATGTTAGTTATTTGTTTCTAAATCAAATAGAAAAGGAACAGATTAAGTACATCGCATAATACCAATTTCACCCTTTCTACTACTTTGCCAAAAACAAAATGTGACCCAAAATATTGTGATCTACTCTTCCGAATATCTGCAACTAATCACATGTTAGAGATGAAACATGTTAGATAGAAAACAATAATATATACATTTCACATAATTATACATCAAACATAATTTTCATGCATAACATTTTAGAATATTATAGCATAGTAAGTTAACCTGATTCATCACCTTCCATCAATGCATATTACCACACGTTTTCCAAATATGAATCCTTCATTTGCATTTATCTCCACACTAAACAATATATCCGGTTTTTCATGGTGTGAGACAATAATTAACTGCATCTTATTTTTCCATTAAAGTACATTTAACCTGTCTCTACCTGCTCAAGTCTTCTGACTTCATGTTAAGGATGACAGGGCTTAATTTGGTTAAGATGAACAAATTGTTTTGTCACCCTTTCACCCTCTGTCTTTAATATCTTATAGATTACCTAGGACATTTTATCCACCATCTCAAATGGACCTTGCCATGCCAGAAGAAATGTTCAGTTTTTATGTTTACCTTTTCGAAAATGAAACTTATATACCCAATCATCTACTTTATACTGTTTCACAGATGCCTTTTTGTCATAATATGACTTTGCACTATCAGCAGCTCTTTCCAAATTTCACTGCACAAATGCAAATGCATGTTGTAATTATTTTCTCAGTTCTTCCACATATTTGTGAACTGTAGATGCACTCACAAGTGTCTGCTCATGCGTCCTGTATAATAAATGTTGTGGCAGTACCATTTTCCTTCCTGTTAACACCTCATGAGGACTGATACGTGTCGCTTTAGCAGGAGTCGATCTAATGGCCATCAATACCAGAGGTAATCGTAAATCCTAACTAGAACCTGCCTCCACTACAAACTTATTTAATATCTCCACGACAGATCTGTTGCAACGTTCAACATTTCCAGAAGAAGCGGGCCGATATGCAATATGTAATTTCCGTTTTACCCCAATATCTGCCACACCCTTGCTCATTAAGGTGCTTGTGAAATGACTTCCTCTGTCTGACTCTATTCTTTGTGGTAATCCAAATCTTAAAAATATATGATTTACCAGCAATGTAGCTGCTGTTTGCGCACTACAATCTGGTGCAGGAATATATTCTACCCATTTTGACATCAAACAAACCACTGTCAAAGGATAACGGTTTCCCCTACTCGATCTCTTTACAGGCCCTACATAGTTAATTTGTAAATCTGACCATGGAAGAGTTAAACCTCTTGTCATCAATGGGGCTTTATGCATTGGTGAAGCAGGTTTAAATTGTGCACATACGAGACACCCCCTGGTATACAATTCCACATCTTGGGACATGTGTAGCCAGTAAGCATACTCTTTCAGTGTCTCTAAAGTATTTTGTGAACCTCTGTATCCTGCAGTTATTGCATTATGTGCATGGTGTAACATTAGCCCTCTGAATGAAAGAGGTACCAGCCACTGTATCTGCCCTGTTATGGATTCCCTGATCATCAGACCATCCTGTAGTTTAATTCATTTTTTTTTCTTTAATAACACTTTCACCTCTTCTTTTCCTGTACAATCATTTTCAGTTAAAGGATTTTGTTCGTGGGTCCATCAAATAATTATAATAGATCCCCAACACAGGGTCATCTTTTTGCGCCTTAATCAGATCTTGATCTGGTGTATCATAACTCCATTTCACTACAGTTTGTTCGACTTCTTTTGGAGCTTTGGAGCATGTAACTGCATCTATTTGTATTTCACCAGTCAAGTGTTCAATGGCCAACTATTTTCCCATAACAGCCCCAATCTTGGCTAATTGATCTACTTTATCATTTCCCTCCTTATCTTCTCCTGGAGTTTTCAAATGTTCACGAATTTTCCTCCAGTATACTGTTAACTCATTCTCTGACACTAATTTGTCTATAGCTTGTATCATTTTCCTATGCTTATGCTTGAGGGGCTTTTTGTTATATGAAAGCATGCCTCTTGCTTTCCAGCTAGGAAAATATTCTACAAAGATATTTCGTGCAAAATCAGAATCAGTCACCAGTACAATTTCACTGAATTTGTTATCAACTGCAGTAGTAATTGCTTTATAAATGGCCGCTAACTCTGCTACCTGGCTACTTCTAGCCCCAATTCGCATTCCTACACTAGGAATGCCCTCACATCTCAACCAGATATTTCCTATCCCTGACACCAAATGTTTATTGCTGTAATTTTCAATGTGAAAAGCACATCCATTGACATATACAGTTGGTAAATTCTTGCATGTATTTTCATCAAATGCTTTGTGTGGTGATTGGTCAAACTCCTGCAAACTGGACTCCACCTCTACTTCATCTGACACACATTCAGCTGCACAATCATGTAGATCTGCCAACCCTTGAGCAAAATGTGGTCTTTTTATTCTGGCCATATCTCACTTTTACAGGATAGCCCTGCAATGCCAATGTACATGAAGTAATTCTGGACTGTACTAGATTGCCTGATCCAATCCTTTTACTCTGTAAAAACTGAAATGGTTGATGATGTGTCTCAATGATCACCTTCTCCCCTTGAACAATGGGACGGAAATGTTGCAATGCCCACACAGTGGTCAGAAGAGCCTTTTCACATTCACTGAATTTAATTTCAACCTGAAAAAATGACTTACTTGCATAAGCAATAGTTTATGATTCAAATCATGCTTTTGATATAACACTGATGACATACAATGTTCAGTGAATCCTAATTCTATAAAGAAATATTTGTTCTTTATGGGATAAGCCAAGAATGGTGCCTTTATGAGGTATTCTTTCAATTTAGCAACTGCCTCAGATTGCTCTTTTTCCCATTTCCAGGGTGTATTCAGCTTCAATAATTTAGTCAATGGTTGAGTGATTTCAGCATCATTTTCAATAAATTTCCTATTATATCCCGTCATTCCTAATAAACTTTTTAAACCTTTCATGTTTCTAGGATCTTTCAATTTATGTATGGCTTCCACCTTTTTCTTTTGTGGATTTAACCCATGTTCTTTTACTTCATGGTATAGAAAATTCACCTTTTTCTTATACCATTGGGCTTTCTGTAAAGATACTTTGGCACCCGCCTTTGGCAATTGGTAAAGTACATGTCTAATTTCATCAAAATGACTTTTTAAGTTTTCATTTTTTATCAGGACATCATCTACATAGACTACAGTCCCTCTTTCTGCTGCATCTGGCATAGCATTTCTCAAAATATGCCAAATTCGCTCCCACTATAGACATACCCAAATGGTGCTCTGGACCAAGCATATTTCATTTTAGCAAATGAAAATGCAAATACATTCTGAATGTCTTCTGCCAATGGCACACATCAGTGCCCAGATGTGAGATCTAATGTGGTAAATACCTTTGACCCATGCACTTGAGCAAGACCTTGATCAATGAATGGCAGCGGCCATCTAGACACTGGCACTCTTTTATTTAATTCCATCAGAGATGCACATGGGCACCATTGTCCATTTGGCTTTAATCCACCCAAAATAGGAGTGTTGGAGGTACTATGAATGGGTCTGATAATGCCCCTAGACTTCAAGCTTTTAATTATCTCTGCCAATGACTCTAAGCATGCCAGTGGCAATCGATATTGGCACCCAAATACTGGATTTCTACCACACCCCTCTGGTAATGTGGCAACATGTAAATCAGTTAGGCCACAATCATAGGCGTCTTTGGCAAAAACTTCCTTAAATTCCGTAAAATATTTTTTTCTCAATTCATTCTTATCATCTTCGCTATCACAGGCATCTGCTAACAGAATCTGTTCCTCTACCATTTTTGAACATTCTTGGAAATCCTCCAATGGAGGAACCTTTGTGCTTTCTTCCAGCTGTGTGGCTCTATCTCTCTGCAAAGCTGCCACTTTTAAATATTTTGGCATATCAGCCTCCATGTCAATGTGCTGATTTCCTGTTTTATTTTCATTTAATTCAAATACTACACAATTCTCCTGGTGACAGCACACTGTCTCATTGGAATCATAAGTGTATACAGATTAAATCTTGAACATCTCTTTGGGTTGAGAATCCAAGTACTCTGGTTACACACCCTGTGCATCTACATATCTCTCAGGGATATTTCCTATCACCATATTGTTGAAATCTGCAGTATAATGTGATTTTTGTATGGCCATTCCTAGCACAGAATTCTCTTCTAAATAAACATCTTGATATCCTTTATTATCCACCATAATTTCGATGGATCCCTCCTCAACATTTATCAAAGGGGTATATTCATAATCCAGCCCTTGCTGTTTTATGGATTCATTCAAGCACACAAATGCATCAGAATCCTTCATTTGCTGTCCATTCTTGCACTTTAGTGTTATAGCAACCTGCTTGGTAAATGCAGGGATAGTAATATCCTTCTTCATCTGTAGTTCAATTGCATATGTCACTAATTGTGCACAATGATAAGTCTTTCTTTTGTCTTCAAATTCAGACGCAGGCCCGCCTAGCCGGGACTATATTTTTTGGTTAAGGAAATCTAACACTATGCACATTCTGTGCATGATATCATTGCCCAGATAAAAATCATTTTGTGTTCCACTCACTATCCACACATTGTGGTAAATGATTTTTTTGTCCAACATTAATCTTTAGCATGCACCTTCCTGCAATTCGATTTTCAAAATCTGGATTATCTAAACCAGAGATGTATTGGTCTTTAATTCAAAATTTCGGGATCTCCTTCCTTTCCATTATTCTCTGCAGTAGTTTCTCATTAATAAAACTCCTTTCCTGTTCAAGCACCAAAGTGGCTTTTATCATTTTAGAATGGCCATTTATACCAATGTGAATCCATGGCTGCTCATCCTCCATATTTATTTCAGCAAGGGTAGTGATGTGTTTTTCTGTGTCTGCTTTAGGGATGGTGTTCTGTATGCACTTCCTCTCTTTTAAATAGAAGCACAATGTGTGTTCATCTATTTCAGTTTTCCATTTCTTCCTAGGTTCCAAATAAATCTGCACAGATTGTTTTTCTCTTTCGTTTTGCATTTTGTCCTGACACACCAAAATAACGGTGACACTGGGCACACAGCTATTCTGTAGGTACACCTCCACTGCATCATTCGATTTGGCAACAGTATGGCATTCATTTACACTGCTGTTTTGTGACTTTATTTTCTTAGACCTTAATGGTTTTTTGGTTAAAGACCACAGAACCCCATTTACCCCATTAATGAGAGGAGACAATCTTTTCAGGCAATCTGTTCCCATCAATAATGGAATTTCACAAATAGATGTGATCAATACTTCCTGTTTCATTCTGTGTTTTCCTATCTTTATGTCAACTTCAGTGACACCTTCGATAGGCACCTCCTCACCATTAAAGTTATGTACTGGGCCTTCACTCTGTCTCTCTTTGATCTGATTCTGTAGAGATCTCCCTTCATTGATACTTTTTACCAATTCTTTGGACATAATTGTGGCCTATGTGCCTGTGTCAATCATTGCAAATGTATTGCACTACTCTTCCACAGTAATGGGAGCATAATATCTGTCTTCAACTTCCTCTAATACACACAAAAAGTGTGAATTCTTACTGATTTCACAATTCACTTTTCTCAGACCCTTCTCACTCTTGGGTAAGCACATTGGTAGATGAATGTACATTTTCCCCTCCTTTCTGTCCATTTCCATTTGAGCCTTACCCATCTCCCCATATTCAGAGGTCATTTGGAGTGTGGCCACTGTTCGCCCTTCCATCCGGGGATCATCAGAGTTCACACTACAACTCTCCAACTGAATATGTGTATAAAAACCACCTGATAAGTTGTAATTTTCTAAGTCTGGGCATTTGTGGGTATTTGGCATGATACCAGTCTTTTTAATTTCTTCAAAAATCTGTGGCTCAAACAATTCTTCAAGTGACTGATCTGTAGCCTCCTTTTTAGTACCTATTCTTCCTGCCTGTATTTGATAGCATCTTGATTGTCTAGGGAGGGTGTTCTAACATCCACATCTACTCCCTCATCTATTATTTGATCTGTGCATGAATTGTCTTTCTTAAATCTGTCTCTTTGTTCCTTTGGAATTTCATGTTTTTCTCGTTTTCCTTTTTCATTTGTACATATTTCCAAGTTTGATTCAACTCCAGGCTAAACCAAACCTCTTTTTTAGATGTATTTACAATTTCTGCCTTACAGGTATTTTCTTTTTTAAATCATTAAACAGCTCAGAGTCATTGTGCAAAACCAGATCAGGGAAATCTGTCTTTTTATCATTGCAGGTGTCTTGAATATTTAGTCACTTATTATCAGAAGCCACCAGGTCACTTCTATGACCTTCTGCCCCTTCATTTGATGACTGTTTTTGGGCTGTACAGAGTTTTCCTATTTGTTCAGCCAATATTTTTACTTATCCCTCGAGACACTGGAATCTTTCCATCTCCCTAGAATCTTCTCTTTACGGCCTATGCCGATATTGGTTATTCTCCCCCTTGTTAAATCTATTCTGGTATCTCTCAGGAGAGTGATTCCTATTTGAGTTGTTTCTGAACTCTTGATTCATGTGGGTGTAGGGAGCGGGGTGTACCTATTCTTTCGTTGTAATCCCCTGGTGGCGGTGAATGATTGTATTTACGTGGAGCATAATTCATATTCTGCCTCATGTCCGGTCTCTCCTTTTGTGAGCATTGTCCCCTCTGCTGATTCCCATTTTCAGTAAATAGATCCACATACCGGGGTCTGTCCTGGTTACCATATATCATGGTGTTGGGGTCAATTCTGTTCTGTGTCCCCAATGTCTGGTAGGGACTATTACTTCTTTGATCTTGATTTTGTCTCTTATTAATGTTCATGCCTGACATGTCGGATCGATATCCTGCCCCGGGCCTGTCTCCTAAGTATCTATGGGCAATGTAACTCTCCCTATTACTAGGATCATGTGACTGAAACATCGGTGCAGAGGGCGGCAACCTCTGTGGAGTACCTCTCTGTCTGGGTGTCACAATATCTTTGCCTGGACTTTGAGCAGACTTAAGTGACAATCTCGCTGACCTGATCTCCATTACTGTTGCTGAGGACTCTTTAGATTTTGATCTTATTTATTTCATTTTATCTCTCTCTACCCTGACAATAGAGCACTTCATATAGTTTTGTACTTTGGTGCACAATCCATTCAAGGGACTTCTGACGATCAAATTCGCGGACTAACTGTGATATAATGTCTTTCTGCAAACCATAAAAATAGGCAGTTTTAAACTCATTGGAATTGGGATCAAAAGATACATCAAAATGAGAAAAAGCTATTTTTTAATCTTGAAGAAGTTGGAGAGGGGACGCATTTGGCCCAGCTGTAATTGTGTATGCAAATTTTTTGTGTCTCCCCTAATTACTGGAATGGAGAAAAATTACACCTAATCTCTTTTTCAAATTCTGCCAATGACATGTTCTGCTGTTCATTTAATCCCCTGATGATGCTCGCTGTGGGAGCATCCAGAGTTAAGTGAAAGTATTGTCTGTATTGTTCCTTAGGTATGTGTGGGGCTTTAAATATATTGTGCACCGCTTCTAAGTGGTCCTCTATATAGCACACCCCTCCTTTTTTTAACAGTTTGATCAGGGCCTTGATTGATTTCATTATCTTGATAGGGCTACTTGGCGTTATATCTGGAATTGCATTACTTTGTGGTTCAACCCTTGTCCCAGGTGTGTGGGATTGGTGGCAAACCCCAATGGGTGAGTCAAACCCCCCAAAGACACTGCATCCAAGTCTATACACCGGCACAGCCACTAAGCACTATCGCCCCGAGTAGAAAAGGAATTCACCTCAATCCCATTGAATGTGGTGCCCTGTCGCTTGTGCTGGGACCTGGAAGTGCATATCTGCTGTTCCAAATCCTTGCACTTTTTAAGGAGTCGATCTGCCTCCCTACGCAAGTAATTGTTTTCATGACCCATTTTATTAATCACATTTTGCATATTGCTCATTTGCATTTGACATTCACTAAACTCTTTATCTCGCTTGTCTCTTTCTTGAAACATTTTAGCTATCTCTTGTTCAACAGTCTGAAGCTCACCTTCTTTCTCTAAATTCTCTTTTTGTAAAACTTGTATTTCCAAAATAGCCTTGTCTTTATCTTGTCTAATGTGACCTACCAATCCTTGCAAGTGTTTTAATTCTTGCTCACTGCCCTCAAATAGTTTTTTCCTTTGAGACAATTGAATGTCAAATTCTTTACACTTTACCTCCAGTTCTGCTCTCAACCTTTTCTCCTGTTCACTAGCTCCATCTAATTCGACTTTTAGTCTGCTAATTAGCTTGGCATCATTTTCTTGGATTCAAAGAGACCTATTTAAAATGAACCATGTTTTGGCACGTAGCTGTATCAGGCCATCCTTCTCTGCAAGTTTGTCAGCAGCATTTAATAATCTCAGAAGACAGACCTGAATTATGCTACCTTCTTCAAAAATGTTGTCCAATGGTTCTTTCTGAACTTCCCCATAGATATGGTTATGCCACTCTGTGGCATTATTTGATGACCATGTTCTGTGTACATATAATTTTGCCTCCAGATATTTCACCAACTCTGGGAATGTGGCATCAATTTGAGACATTCTGAGATTCACTTTCAGTGTCACACTGCTCTCACAAAATGGGTTCCCTTTAATGCACGTATGGTAGTGTGGAACACACTTGCCACACCCAGTAGATGCTCTACAGTCACTTTCCCGGCCAACACACCATTTCTGTAAGAGATTTTGTCTTATTGGGGTAAATTCAGGATTTGTTGGTATTTTCTTACTGTAAAATTTTGGTGGTAAATTGGTGGTAAACTGGCCTTACATTTAGAGTGGGTTTGGTATTACTGTATTTTGGTGATTGTATATTGTTAGCTTGTATAGGTGGTCATTTTAGTGGTATATTACTTTGTAGTATTTTCAGAATTATCTTATTCTTGTGGTATAGTGCTGAGCATGTTTTTTATACAACAACCCCATTCTTAAACAAATCTTTCCTTTCTATTAGAATGTTTTTTAGTCACCTGTAGAGAGCCCCCAGACATATGACACTTCAGAGAACCCAATAAGTTTATTCAAAGCGCCACCTATGGTTTGTGGCTGGTATTACTGGCTTATGTACATCCAGAATTCTATGGGGTCATTCTGAGTTGGGCAGTAAGGGTTAATGCTGACCGGTAAGGAGACCGGTGCCGTTAAACCCTAACCGCCCAATTACGAGGTCCCTTAGCGGGACCCGCAAAGGCTTTGTGGTCTGACCACACGTCTTTTACGGGTCTCGCTAAGGCAACAGGGCACTAATAACGGGCCCGTAATTTATGGGCCCGTAAATAGTGCCTTCCTCATTCCCATTGAGCCCTATTGGGGCTCAAATGGGAATGGGGAATGGTTGGTTGAATGGGGACTTACCGGGTCCGCACAGGTCGGAATGTCCCGGTAAGTCCCCGTTCACCCAGACCGGACACAGACCCATTTTTTTAGGCAGCCATGGCGCAAATAGCACCATGGCTACCTCCAAACTCAGAATGAGGCCCTGTGTGTCTAATCTGACACTCCTTCTTTTTAGCATGCAAAGAAGGAATCACATGCAACGCTTACACACACCTTTCTACCTTGCTTGTTATTTTAACGACTGCCATAAATTGGTAAATGTACTACTGCTCTGATATAAACATCACCTCTGTGCTTTCCCTATATAAATGATTCACAGATTCATGAATGAGACTAAAACCTTAGATTTTGTTTTGTTTTTGATTTACTCTGTATTAAATGACAATTATAAACAGAAAACATCTTACCACATGATTTTTACAGCATCACCTGCAAGATATAAAATAAAAACAGAAACAGGCAGGCATATTGCAAAAACAAATTTAGTTTTACAAACCTTGAACAAAGAGAGAAAAATAAACATACAATATTTTTTCTCTAGACTCCCTGTCTATTAGTAAATTGTATCAACACACATTCAACAATCTATGTTTTCCTCACTTGGCACTAATCTTACCAAGGCCAGTGATCTGAAGTCCCTGCGCGACCTTGCTGTCTTCGCAGACCCAGACCAAGTGCCAAACTCCTTCGCATGTGTGGGGAACAGCCAACTGATTAGATTCGTAGCCAGCGCCCAACCCACATGGAGTTCAACAGATATGGCATTGTCCGTCTCCTGGTCCCAGCACAAAGTGCCACCTCCCTTCTCTTCATTCCTTAAGAAAACTCTAATTCAGCCCTCTGTTGAGGTGGCTTATTGACCTACAATCCCTACCAATCAGAACAACAAGAATGTGCCCTGTGCCAGCCTTCGTTTTTCAAGACAATGAAGACTTCATTTGTAAAGCAACTGTTTCATTTTCCTTCCTGCATTTGACATATTTCTGTTCTCCACAAGATGAAGAAAAAAACACTAGTGTGCACCTCTTCATCGAAAAATGAATTTCAAACTATGCATCTAAAACATAGCCTGCATTTCATTGTGCATAGAAAACTGCATTATAATGTTAGAGAGGTTAAAATTAGTACTTTGGTAAGGCAATTAGTACATAGTTAATCAGTTATGTATTCTAATGCAGTTTTCACACATGCAACATCCAATGTAAAAGGGTGCTCCTCTTTATTTTAACCTGGCAGCACACTATGCTAAAACATTTTTTTTTACTAAGTATTCTGAACACTTGCCAGGTGGCTGTTACTGGCTGTTACCGAAATAATGCCTGCAGTTTGAAAAACTGGGCCTGGTTGTATTTCTATGCTACATATTGTATGCTGGCAATAACATCCCATATATGTCCTTACACATTTCTAAAGAACCAACCTTCACTACTAACTACTGACCTATCACTATGGTGCCTTTCCTCGGCAAAATCCTAGATCATGGCACCTACCGCCACATTCAGTCATTCCTTGAATCGAACAAACACCTAGGCCTGTGTCAATCTGGATTCTGACGGGGGCATGACATGAAATCTGCTTTGCTAGATTTTTAAAAAAAAGAACAACTGGACATACACAAAGACCCAGGCAAGGTATCCCTTTTACTCTTGCTGGACCTGTCAGCTTCTTGTGATCTCGTGGACCACCAAATCCTCTGTCAACACCTTTCATCAGCAACACACTTTTCTGAGCAGGTCATCACCTACATCTCTCCCTTTCTAACTAATAAATCTATGAGAGTTTTCTGAGCTGCCACCTCATCTTTGCCATCTGCCATATCCTGCGGGGGTCCCCCAAGACTCCTGCATCTCCTATATATTGTACAACATCTTGACCAAATCCCTTTTCACCCTCTTAGATAACATGGGCATCGCCTATAAAAACTATGCATATGAGACTCAACTCCTCCTGCCCCTCACGGTAACAACACTTCTGAATCATGCAGGCATGGATGGCTGTCCACCTGCTATGCCTCAACGATGACAAGACCGAATCCCCTTGATTGGCTCGCAAACTCTGCTCAATAGCCTTGACCAAAACTACACTTCCTTTAAAATTGACGGCATCACCATCCCAGTATTGTGTGATGTCAAAACCCTGGGGGGTTATTAAGACACCACCCTGTCACTAACCAGGAAGGTCAAGACTGAGGCCTCCTCTGGGGCATACACTACCAAACTCATTAATGCTGGCAGACCCTTCTTATCTAGGAACAGCTGCCTCACCATTGCCCGGGCTCTCGTTGGGTCCAGTTTGGACTACTATAATGTACTATTTGCAGGCACTTCCGTTCAGACTCTCAACAAACTGAAGACTATACAGAATAATGCTCTCAGGGCCATGTTGAATATGCCAAGGCGGGACCACATTCTTCCACCAGAAGAATTGGGCACTGGCTTCTAAACCGTGAGCACATGGCCTTTAGAAAATCTCTGAAAACAAATGTTTTGGCTAAACCTTTGCTTCAGGACTGCCTTCTCCTTTCTCCAGTGGCATGATGCCTTCGGGCAACCGTGCGCTTGAGTGGAAGGAGGAGGCATAGAAGCCTCCCCCCCTTATTCCTATGGTTCCTGGGTAGGCCAAGTCATGGCTGCTTTGGGTCCAGGACCCTGGCCCCGAGGCACCCATGCGGGAACACCTTCAGGAACCATGAACTCTTTTGTGAGGGAATATCTAAGGGTGCCACGATATTCACGTAAGCACCCTGTCCATCAACACTGGGGGAGGTCAAGGCTCCATTTTGTAAATCACAGACTCCATTTTGTAATGAAAGCTACTAGTGGCTCACTCTGGCTCACAGCCTCTGCTCCGAACACACGCAGTAAGCGAAATCCTTCCCCAACATCCACCCCTCTGCCATCCACATAACTGCTTGGTTCCCACGAGAAGGCTGACTGCGAAAACGCAACAACATCCACACTGTATCATTTGTCTTCTGACTCCCTTCGCTGATCCGTGATGCCGCCTGGAGCAAGGGCTATCTGTCTCTATGAACCTGCCATGCACCCCACAGACTCCGGCCATAAAAATATAATCCCTTTGTACCCTAATGCAAAGTCAACAGTCGAAAGGAGATTCTTAAACCAATGAAACTATTTTCCATTGTCATAGATAAAAGCCAGCATGTCTTTCTCGTCTCATATAAAAATGTACACACTTGTTGACGAGCTGAGAAAGCCTACGAGTAGACGGTGTAAATACTTATGCATGTGTAACTAGAAGTTCCTATGTTAATCTGCCATATGGAAAGTATAGCCAATGTTGACTTATATTCTTGAAATGTTTACAATACTGATTACCATATTTCAACGGTTAGCTGAATGTACATCTGTATGTGCTTATACAATGCTACCTCACTTCTGACAAAATTGAATGCAACTACGTGTAACGCTAGATAAATGTAATTTAGAGGTTAGCCTATGAATAAGTGAAATTTAAGTTAAAAGGTAATGCTCCAATATCCAGCTAACCGTAAAACAACCGTCTGCTCCTTTTCATAGTGAAGACACGTAGTAATATAAGAATGAAGGCATGCCTTTAACTGGTGATATTCCAGTGCAGAACAGTCAGCTACATGAAGAAGACTGCATGTTAACCATACTCTGAGAGAATTGAGCTATCGTAAAGTGTCAGACTGGATTGGAAAGGAGGTCCCAGTTCACCCCGATTACCTTGACTTCAACGAAGTATTATTGATGTTTGGACACCCAAACCCTGAACCCCCATCAATGTAATGTCTGTTTACCATGATATGTGTTTTCCTGTAACCCGGTCATTTTAGCCATATACTTTGAAGTTCCCCGTGTCAATGCAGAATGGACACCCCTGATCACCCACTGACCCCTTACCCTCCACCCCTTGTCTAGTGTATCCTCAATGTGTGTTGGCAGGAAAGTGATACCTTTGATGACAGGAAATTACTCACGACCAAGAGATGAACAAGCTTGTCTTAGACCCATGTTTTCACAAGTATTACAATACAGACCTTACCACCGGACAAACAAATCAGAGTTCTGAATGGATGGGTATGAGTGGCCACAAGGGCAGAATGTGTCGGATAGGTTGTCTACAAGTCACACTTGAGATGCCATGGCGCTGAGCCCAGCTGAACGTTTGATCCGAACATCATGTCATCTCATCACGTGCCTGCGGACCGATCCACTGTCACCAACCCTACAGCACCTATAGGTGCCTTCTCTTAGTAACCAATCCCGATTGATTCTGTGCCCCATAGGTCCTCCCTCCTTGAATAGCGAAAACTGTATAAAAATGTATTGTAACATGTTTCCTGCAGAGTGCTCTCGGCGTGAGTATAGTAGATTCTGTTTGCCCTAATTTTAGATAAAAGCCTTTAACCGCACTCTCACTTGGTCTTGGTCTCATTCCCTCCT
Source organism: Ambystoma mexicanum (assembly GCF_040938575.1). Classification (NCBI taxonomy): domain Eukaryota; kingdom Metazoa; phylum Chordata; class Amphibia; order Caudata; family Ambystomatidae; genus Ambystoma; species Ambystoma mexicanum. The sequence goes on from NC_090932.1 coordinate 713,964,061, forward strand.
GGGATGTATCTTAATTGACTCTGTTGGGTGATTTGCTGGCAGGGCTGGGGGCCTCTCACCTTCATTGGTGACTCCGACACGATTGCGTTGTTTCCCGTCCTTCTGGCACGAGACGACCCACTGCTTTGACCCTGAGCGCGCTCCCTCAATAGCTGCCCACCAATGGCAACCGGTACACCTAGACGTGCGCACGCAGTAGGGCAAGCAGGTATGGGATCCCTCTTAACAATACCCATACGTACCACTCACCGGAGCCAGGAGTGGTCTTTGAGCGAGGAGCGGCGCCCTGCCTGATCGGGTCCAGAGGGTCTCGAATCAAGACGGACACGTGAGTATCAAGTGCTAGTGATATTAAAGGCATGGGTGGGAGTCAGATTAGGAGGCCTGGGGATAAAACGGCATAGTTTTTGATAACAAAGTGTGAAGGGTTGAAGCTAAGGGAGATTGAAGGGGTTCTGCGAGTCAGGGGTTCTTCTATATTTCCTACTGTTCTCATTCTATAGCATATGACCATTAGGACTGTGATGAAGTACAAGGTGACAAGAGGTTGACAGGGATCGTATATCCATGGGGGGGTGGAAGGCAGCGCCACATAGTGCTATCTCGACTAGTACAGGATATATGGGTATGAGAAATTGAGGGGAAAAAAGAAGATAACGCAGGGGCCCAAAGGGAGACCCAGAGTAGTATTTAGTTTAGTAACACTTTTTCCAACCTTTACCTCATCTATTCTCTCTCTCTCTCACGTGGGTGAACTGGAAGTAAAGTGGAGGGGGAGATTAAGGGGCTGATTCATGGAATTATTTGCGCCAAAAAGCGTGGATTTGTGCGCCATTCTCCCCACAAATCTCTTTAACAAATGGGGATTTGCAGGCAGAATGGCGCACAAATCCCTGTTTTTGATCGCAAATAATTCCATGAATCAGCCTCTTAAACTCAGAGAACGGGGAACTGGGCAAAAGGTAGAAGAGGTATTCGGGATGGTGGGAAGTAATCTAGGGTGTTTATGTTTCTTGGTGTCCCTGTGAATTCTTAAATGTTATGTCTTGTGTCTTGCATACGAAAAGAGTATTTCTTGCGCAATACAGTAAAACACAGATTTGGTATTGTACGGAAAAGATTGCATGCATGATAATGCAGTTTTTAAGATATTGAAAAGTAAGTGAACACCCAATTCAGAGTGGAAAGGAGTGGAAAGTGTGTTAAAGTGGTCACAGGAGAAGTAAGCAGGTACAAACAGGAGTGTAAGGTCAGGTGAATTGAAAGTAAGACACAATGGGTGCAGAAACACCCCTTGCCCATATTTGTAAAACTCTACAAGGGCATGCAGAAAAAATCAGAAAATATCACGAACAGTGGGTCGTGGAGCTGAAAGGGGAGGGACTGCCCCAAGTATGGCCAGAAGGGGCTTTTTTGACAAACAGGTGTTAGACATGGTTGCCACGTGCTTGTTAATTAAATACAAGGGCAAGCAATTGCAAAACCGAACGGAGATATTAGACCTGTGGCGCCTATTTGAAGAGATACTGCTGGAAAAGGGTGGCAAACTTAACACATCTCCCCTGACAACAGCTGGCAGTACAGGACTACCCACACAGGATGAAACACCAATAGATTTCACACGCGTTTATCCCCTCTTAGCAAAGCCAGTACTCGCAGAAGGATATAGTGATCCTGAATATGTAGCACAGCCCACGACACCCCCCACAATTAAGCCATCCCGTATAGCGCCACCCCCATACGAGAGTGAGAGGACAATCAGACAGGTGAGTACTCCCTCAGTTGATATCGAAAAGCTCACACAAGATTTAGACTCACGGCTGACGATGGCTCAGGCAGAGCTGTCTCGTCTAAGGGCCATGGGGGAGCAACAGGGATCGCTCACCCCCGAGCCGAACAGAATAAGACACCTGAACCAAGCGTGGTGACAGAAGATGGGTGGAAAAAGGTGAGATACTTTTTTGGATAAATGATACCCCCACGCTAATAATAGAAATACAACCAGTTGACAGTGAGCGGGAAATAGAGGAAGGTGGGGCAGTGTCGGATCAGGAGGAAGAATATTGGAGCGACATAGAAGAGCAAGAGGAAGAGGGAAGAAAGTTGGGATCAGCCACCAGTGGTATTTCAGTTAGGGAGGGAGTGTCTTCCTCGGAGGAATGGAGGGGGAGGTTAAGAAATAGGGCAGGGCGCATGGCAGTGATCGGAAAGACAGGGAAGAAGGTGAGTACTAAAAGGGGGGGGAAGAATTAACAGCTGCCTCTGATACACAGAGAAGCGGGGAGACCAAATGACATACCTTGGTCTCAAATGGACAAGGCCAACTTGCTTAAGCAGCTACCCCCACTATCTGGAGGCGCCAGCAAATGGATATATGTGTTTGAAAAACATACGGCAGGAGTGCCCTTGGCAGTGGGGGATGTTAAAAGCCTGTTGGTGTCTGCCGTGGGAGATCAGGCTAACAGGGTCTGGGCAAATGCGGGGTTCCCGGGAATAACATTAGATTGTGACCACCATGATGGGTCCTCGTTTAACACAGTGCGAGTGCGTATGTGGGATACGTTGAGGAAACATTCCCAGACACTCCCGATTTACAGTCAGTGATGCAATGTACAATGAAAGATGAGGAAGATGCGATGTCCTTTATTATCCGGGTGCAAGACATGTGGAGAGCGGAAATGGGTATGGCCTGGGATCAATCAACGCCCCTGTTTTATTTTATTATAAAAAGAGGGCTCCCCAAGGAAGTGCAGAAGGCCCATGACAAAATAGCTGAGATAGAAGCCAAGGGGTGACCTGAAATTCAAAGCATCATAGTTCAACACTGCAAGAGGATCAAAGAGAAAGAAAAGAAGATAGCTCAGAGGCGGCTGGAAGACAAGGCTAAATTAGTGCAGAGCAAACTGTTGAAGGTCAGTGCAGTAACAGCTACCAGTGCAGCAGGACGGGAGCGGGAAGAAGAAGACGGACATATGGGGATCCCAAAGCAGATGGTGGCAAATTGGACAGGTAACAGCCAAGATCAATGGGCAGGGGAAAATCAATATGAGGGACCACAGTGGCAAACAAGAGGGGGCGAGGCAACAGAGGTGGATTCAGGGATCAAGAGGAGGGGGTACAGGATATGGAGGCCCAAGAGGGGGAATGCAAGGACAATGCTGGAACTGTGAGAGGTGGGTCCATTTTATGGAATGTCGAAGCAGGCCAAACAGTTTGTATCCGAATGAACGCCCGGGCGGATAACCCCACCCAGGAAGCCCGTATGGGCTGCCAATGGGTGGGACCAGGCGAGATAGTCAACCCGACCCTAGATACAGGAGCGAGCATCCATTGCCCCCACAAGATACGTCCCCACACCTCCAATCCCATAGTAATACTGCCTCCGGCCGCAATCATGCTTACGCCACCACAGGAAACGCGGCGCCAACTGCACCATGTAGGGGGACAATAATGGTAACGGGAAATGTTTTTGATGTAGACAAACTCCCGTAGCACTCAGCATAGGACAGCCCACAGAGAGCACTTACGTGTCCAATACTCTTGATAACCCGCAATGCAGCAGAGGAACCACTCGTTGGGGCAGCGATAGGCAACACGCAATTTATTTTCATGGTGGATTCGGGAGTGGAAAAATCATGCCTTAGTGAAGGCAGGTTCCCGCTTTCTAATCAGACCTTGGAAACACAGGGATTCTCTGGGTGGTGGTCGAGGTTCCATACACTGAAGAGTTGGACATAACGGTGGGAGGGAAGAACATACATGCCCCCGTGTTGTACTATGAGGGCTCACCCGTCAACTTGCTGGGGAGGGACCTACTCAGTAAGCTTAACATGACCATCTCTTTCACTGAGAGAGAAATAGTGTGTTCTACACCAGGCATATGCACAATTTGTGCCATGTTAGTAATACACACACAGGCAGACTTTCCACAAACACGAGGAATGACGGTGAATCCAGACATGTTCATACAAGGACTAAGAATACTAACGCGAGTAGTGCCAGAACTCAAGAATAGAAAATGGAGAGTCCCCTCAGAATTTGTTTTTCATCCAGTAGCAGACACAGAAATAGCGCCAGGGTCCATCGTGTCCCTGGACATACATGCAGTGCAAGTATCGGCCCAGAGAATAGCAGTGATAGCAATGGACATGCAGGGATGCCAGTGGAGAACAGTGCTATGTATCGACACCAATAAGGCCCTGCGAGATTTAACTGATGACGGGGAAATAGTAATGGAGATAGCAATTCCTTGTGACTTTCTGATCCAAAGGAGAGAGGTGCAGCTACCCCTCATGGCAATGATCAAAGCCCCACCAGCATACTTTGAGGAAGACATGTCCACAACAGCTGTGGACCACAGGCCCACATGATGTAGGGTCACTGCACGAAGTGACACTCGTAAAGATAAAACTCAAACCCAGGGCTATCCTTCCCCGGCTAAAGCAATACCTCATAGCCGGAGAAGCGGAGGAAGGATAAAAAAAACAATTCATGCACTGATGGTACAGGGTATAATAGTTCCATCTAGCTCACCTTGCAACACCTGTATTTACCCTATAAAGAAAGCGAAGGGAAGGGCGTGGAGGATGATCCAAGATTTACGCCCCCTCAATGACGTAGTGCAAAAAGAGTTCCCTCTTGTCCCAAATCCTGCCTCAATTCTATTCAGTATACCAACAGAAGCCAGACACTTCACTGTAGTGGATCTAAAGAATGCCTTCTTTTCAATTCCACTCGATCGAGGTTCCTGGTATCTGACAGCATTCACACTAGGGGGGAAAAGGTACGAACATTGTAGGCTGCCCCAAGGGTATTGTGAGAGTCCTAGCATTTTTAACAGAATATTGCATGAAGATCTTGGAAACTTACACACAATGAGCCTCATAATTCAATACGTAGATGATCTGGATGATCTGGAAAAGTGAAAACGAGTGCAGAGAAGACTCCATCATCTTGTTGACACATCTTGCACAAAAGGGGTACAAAGTAGACAGACAGAAACTGCAATACTGCTTAACAGAAGTACTGTATCTAGGACAATTAATTTCCAAAGATGGCAAGAGAATCATTCCAGACAGAGCAGCGGCCATAAGAGCAGTGAAAGAACCCAAAACAGTAAAGGAGATGCAGAAGTTCCTCGGCATGTGCAACTACTTCCACGTGTGGATATTAGATTATGCATCATACACTAGGCCCCTGCTACAGGCACTCAAAGAAGCATAAAGGGAGAACACTAAGCTGCAGTGGACACAGGAAATGCACACAGCCTTCGATACCTTCAAAGAGTTGATATCTACTGCCCCGCTTCTTACGACCCCAAACTATGAGCAGGATTTTTATCTTTTCTCACATTGTAACAGCACACTCATGACAGCTGTGCTGTCACAAAAGACGTCCCTGGGCCACATGCCTTTGGCATTTTACAGTGGAACACTTGATGCAGTAATGCAGGGACACTTTGCGTGCAAATAGGTTCTCGCAGCCGCCGCGTGCGCGATAGAAAAAAGCTCTACAATTGTGATGGGATGCTCCGTCATGTTATACGCATAACACTCCCTGTTCGCCATCCTCGAAAGATCAAAGAGTATGCTAACTACTCAAAGGGCTACAGCATATGAACTGATTATTTCTAGTGCCAACATCCATATTGTGCGGTGTAAAAGTGTAAACCCAGCCACATTTATCACGGAAGCATGCACTGTGGAAGACATGCAGCAGCACAATTGTGCCACATAAACAGGGGATCATGATAACTCTTCCAAAGCACATGAAAGTGCATTGTCTGAAGGAGAGGTTTACTTGTGGATGGGTCTGCTTCCATAGATTGTGAAACAGGAGAAAGGCACGTAGGTGCAGCAGTAGTGCGGGTAGAAGACGGGGAGTTTGAAGTGATCATGCAGAAGAGGTTGCCCCCACACTTTTCAGCCCAAGCAGCAGAGCTAGTAGCACTTATAGAAGCGCTCCATGCAGCAAAAGGTTGTCTGGTTACCATCTATACAGACTCTGCCTATATGGCGACCAAGGTACATGGGGGACTAGCACAGTGGGAGAGAAGGGGATTTCGGAGAGCAGATGGGTCCCCAGTACAGCATGCAGCATTACTAGGAGATTTAAGTGATGCCCTGAAGGAACCCACACTTGTCGCAGTCATGAAGTGCCAGGCCCACACCCGAGGTGATGACATCATCTCATTGGGGAATGTGCCAGCGGATGCTGCAGCAAAAGAAGCCTCATATTTAGCAAAGGACTCAGCAGGTGAGTACATATTGCAAAAGGCAGTAGAGGAACCACAATCAGAGGGCTTTAATTTGTTACCAGTTTCCCAAATAATTGAACTCCAACACGATGCACCTGGCGAAGAGAAAGAAATGTGAGTAAAAAGGGGGTGCAGTCAATCACCCACTGATCTACTATGGAGACAAAACATTACTGGCAATGTGGTGATGCCAACAAAACTACTAGAAGTAGCATTCAAACAGTTGCATTTCCCAGCCCACAATGCAAAGCAACACATCATCGCAGACATCCAAGAAAACTGGTTTTCCCCTGGGATACAGGAACATGTCACCAAGTTGATAATAGAATGCATCACATGCCAAACATACAATTCTGGTATGACATTGCAAACTCTCAGGGGAACATTGCCAAAACCAGAAGGGCCTTTCAGGGAACTGCATATAGATTATGCAGACATGGAAGAGCGGTATAATGGGGCCCGATATTTGATCGTTGTCATGTGTCCATTCTCCAGGTGGGTTGAAGCAGGAACCTGCGCACACCCAGACACACGATGCGCCGCTAAATTCCTAGTGAGAGAGGTGTTTCCCCGCTGGGGCATTTGTGACGTCATTCGTTCCGGCAACGGAACGCACTTCGTAAATGACATGTTCAAGCATCTTACTGCGATGCTGGGCACAACCCATTAGCTCTGCACGATTCATCATCTGCAATTGAACGGTGTTGTGGAAAAAATGAACGGACTGCTCAAGAGTAGGTTATCTAAACTATGTCACAGACTCAAAAAGAATGGGGTGTATTGTCTACCCCTGGCGCTCTTCGAACTGAGAAACCAGCCCAGCAAGGACCACCACTTGTCACTGCATGAAATCGTGACAGGTTGGAGAATGCATACAGCCCATTCACCTTTGCGCAGACAATCAGATGCACACCAAAGCGCCACTGTTCTAGGTGAGGTGTTTCACGAGTATCTCAGAAATTTGATGAAAGCAGGACATGCAATGGCCAGGCAAATGGCACCCCCGTTCACCCACGATACCACCACTGACACAGTAGCTCCCGCCACAGAGAATGTAGACTGCCAGCTGATGACAGGTGACATGGTGTACGTGAGAAGTTTTGTGCGGAGATGGAACGGGCTAAGATTTCAGGGCCCATATAAGGTAAACTTTTGCACGCCTACAGCAGTTAAGGGTGAGGGACTGAGATATTGGATACATCTGACCGATGTATGCAGAACCCATGGGAGAGAAAACGACGAACAAAATGCCCAAGAAAGTGAGGGTGAAGGTAGTACACAAACCTAGCAAATGGAAGTGATCAGGAATCAATAACAATTGAGTGGAATGGGAAATTCCAGGATGACAAAATAAGTAAATAATTGTATAAATGTAATAATATTGTTGATAAATGTATAATAAGTAAGATTTTGTGGAAATGCTCTCTCTCTCTCTCTCTCTTTCTATCTCTGCCTCTCTCTCTCTGCTTATTTTCATAGTTTTATTCCTCAACATAAATGGCAGCTTGTAAATAACATTTTCCCTCCTCAAGTAATGAAATGATGTGGTCATATTTTTGCCTCCCTCTGTCTTCTTCCCCCAGACTTAAAGTGTGGGGGAGGGAAACGGAGGGATACAGCATAGATATAAAATTTACAAATGTAAATATGGTTTAAAGGTCAATTATGCACAAAAGAGAACCACACAGAGGAACAACCGTAAAATGATCAAAACGTATAATTGTGAACAATTTGCATATGCATGATTAACAAGTGCTTATATTTCATTTATTAGGAATATCACTGGGCATGGACAAGCCCCCGGAAGCAGCAAGCGGTAGTGTAGATAGGAGTAGACTGAGGAGAGAGGCGTATCCTAGCTATTCATATGAGTGCATGTTGTTTGTGTGTGCAGTAGTATTCTTCTCGGTACTATTCGACCTGTTCCTATATTGGGTGATCGTGTATATTTCAATTGATGCTTGCCAGGGGGGTGCAGGCATGGATACAATCAAAAAAGGTACCCACCTAATATGGGATGGTGCAAAGTTAATATGGGGCCACTGGACCCCGAGACTGAACATAATAATGATAATAACACAAGTGTCGCCCATAGCAGCATCATGCAGACCACCCCTCCACCCCTAAAGATGAACGACTCCCATTTTAATGTATACACAATGAATAACAGAACTCCTTCAGAGCTCACATGGGTGTAGAACCACCCATACCCAACGACTGTGTCAATATTAGAAGCTACCTTGTCCACTGAGACAACAACCAGAGAAGGAGGAGGTAACAAGAGCAGAGCCATGTTAGGTCCTTACTACAATTTATACGATCATGGGAATGACGAGCAAGGGCGGGGAGCCAAAGTGGAAAAGCCCAGGAGAAAGCGGAGGGAGGCAGTGGTACATGATTGGGAGGAACAGTATAACTTTGGCCTAGATACAGTTGATGACCCTCAGCACCCCCACCAATCAAATAAGCGGTATGCCGACATGAGTCACACAGCACAACAAACAACTAATGAGAGCTGCTATGTCTGCTCTCTCATACCCCATGCATCAGGCACTCCCAAAGTACTATTGCCACAAGAAATCCCATTTGCAGAGGCCCAATGTTTTCTACATCTCACGCTGTGCCGAATTAAGAATACATTTCAAGCACATATAGTTTGAAGCAGAATAAACAAACATGTTACTCCCGGCTGCAAGGGGTAATTTGTGTGAAAGAACCTTTTTTGGTAATAAAAGGGACATTTTTTTTTTTTTTGCTTACAACTTCAAGGGTTTTAACAAAAGGTTGCTGGTTTCCGTTTAGATCCTTTGCCTGCTACGTAGCGACACCACTGATAGAGGAGAAGAATTTAGAGTGTTGGTGTTAGTGTGTTTTGGTGGCTTTGTGGAGAGCTTGGCATTTCGCTTTGGACGATAGTGACTTTTTTAAGTGTCACTTCAAGAAATTTGGCCGCGGCCCTCGACCATCTGGCCGCGTCTCCTGCTATCATTCTACACCAACAAGTTTCTTTGTCGAGGCTTGCAGACTGGTCGCTCAGTGGTGTCAGAAAGGCGTGCCTTTCCTTTGTTATGCCTTGACAGGATGTGAGGAGATGGTGGATTGATTCAACTTCGTTTTGGATAGCACAGAAACGACATTCTTACGTCGGTGCGAGAGCTCTGATGAAAAGGATTTCTCTTGTAGGAAGTAGATTTAGGCGAGCCCGCATGAAGCTATTTCTTAACTCTTTTTCCGGGAATCTCTCGCAGTATTTTAATGGGACTTTTAGCCTGTTGTGCGTTGTTGGTAGATGTTTTAGCGATTTGTAGGACTGGCTTTTTTCAATTGAGTTTATCCAGTCTTGCTGTTCCAATTTGGTCTTTACTCGTCCTGGGTTGTGGATTAGCGTTTCTTCGTCACATGCTACCTCTTCTAATTGTGCTTGAGTTTTTGCGACCCAATCCAGTAGTGGTTTACAGGATCCCTTGTTGATCTCGGCAGAGACCACCTGGAAAATTGGAGGTGAATCTGGGGTCAGGATTTTTCGATACAGCTGGGTGGCACTCTGTGTTACCGCCGCCGCTAATGAAGCCAAACCTAGCTCTCTTCTAATCGCTGGCATCGGTGCTGCTTTTGGAAACCCCAGTACTGATTTCCAGAATAGACCTTCCAGCTGAGTTGATAGGGACATTGCATGCAGACAATAAATGGCAAAGAGAAGAGATATCGTGCAAAGCAGAAGCGTTGCAGAGCCTGTCCGAGGAGAAGCTCTCAAGGGTACAGAAAACATGCACTCCCATATGGACTGAACACATAAGCAAACTCACATGGGTCACCACCATCGAGAAACCCTTCTAGTTACAGAAAAACATTGCTTACGAACTATGCTTTCATGGAGAAGGAAAGAGGGACATGGGGAGCAACAAGAACTGTAGCAAAACTCTCATTATACCGGACATGAAGAAGGGAACAGCAGCGCTAATGGACACGTTTTGGGTTTGCGGCAACATGGCATACATGCATCTCCCACAATCTTGGAAAGGAACATGCTCCCTGGCAACACTGCATTCCACTCGAATGGTGATCCCTTAAAGCCACGTTAGCAGAAAACACCAGCATGAGGCAATCCCAGATGAACCCTCCCCGACGCCTCTCGAGACTGATCCAGTATACGCCATAGACGAGGATGGAGCCCAAAATCCATTAAAGAGAAAGAAACGGTCAGCCAACTATATTTCAACCAATTCCTCTGAACTTTTGGCCCAAATACCCGACAGATATCAGCTATTCCGCTCCGCAGAGACATTTCTTGCATCCCTCGTTCCCAGCATACAGGCGAGAGCAAATGCCAAGTGGCTCCAGATCACCAGATGGGAGCTCATCCAATTGGCCAATGACACTGATGAAGTGTTCACCGTCATCAAGGTGGAACTTCGAGCCTTGTGATTGATGACGATGCAGAATCGATACATGCTGGACCTATTAACAGCAATCGATGGAGGTGTTGCCGAAAAATCGGGAGTGCATTTTGCACATTTGTTCCCTCTGCAGACTCTGAGAACGGCTCCCTTTCACATGTAATAGCCGTGGTGCACAACCTTGGCGAGCGGATGAAAGACGAGGGAGGGGCCCAGCCCAGCACCTGGTGCAACACTCTCTTCTCATGGGTTCCCTCCTGGCTTGGAATGACGGTAAAGCTCCTCATACCTCTCATCATCTTTTTTCTCTTGATTTTTTGTGTGTGCCAACTGGGACTCCGATGCTGTGCAAATGCAGTACCAAATGGCGCGCTAATGATGGTGACAATGGGACGTGCAAATGGCGTAGCACAAATAAAACATGAGGAAGAAGTACAAACCGATAGCCGCACAGAAACCAAGTATAGAATGACCGCCGTGTACAGCACAGGACACATAGTAGATAGTTTATATCACACAACCATAAAAGAACCTAGAGAGTTAGAATGGCACAAGGAGACATGGGTAGACTTGGATGGTGACGGAGGGTGTATTTACCTGAGCTGCACCCCAGATGAACACGCTAGAAGGGGGCACAGTCTCAGAGCGGTATGCAGGGCATAGCTGCCGATAAAAGGGACGCCCACGTGGGATGAAGCAGTAGCAGAAGAGGAGGAACGTTAAAGGTTGAGGCAATTACAATATTCGTTACTTAAGTAACGAAAGGGGGGAATGAGTGGAAGGAGGAGGCATAGAAGCCCCCCCCTTATTCCTATGCTTCCTGGGTAGGCCCAGTAATGGCTGCTTTGGGTCCAGGGCCCCGGCCCGAGGCACCCATGAGGGAACACCTTCAGGAACCATGAACTCTATCGTGGGGGACTATCTCAGGGTGTCACGATATTCGCGTAAGCACCCTGTCCATCAACACTGGGGAAGTCAAGACTCCATTTTGTAAATCACAGACTCCATTTTGTAATGAAAGCTACTGGTGGCTCACTCTGGCTCACAGTCCCTCCTCCGAACACAAAAAGTAAGCAAAATCCTCCCCCCACCTCCACCTCTCTGCCATCCACATAACTGCTTGGTTCCCATGAGAAGGCTGACTGCGAAAACACAACAACATCCACACTGTATCATTTGTCTTCCTGAAAGGGGTCCCTAGCGGACCCTGACGTCTATGGAAACAAGGCGATTCACCACACACGATAGATATGCCAGACACGAGGTTGTATTCCCAAAGCTAGGGTTTATTGCGAAGCAAAAGTCTCAGTTGGCCAACTCGGTCTCACACCCCGCGACGTGTATCTCTAGACCTCGAGGGAAGCAAGAGAGCAAATTACGTACATCAGTTACATATATACAAAATGCATATCAAACAATCAGCTATGACATGTTTAACACCCCCCTTTATTGGGTTTCTTTGAACTTGGTGTGATGATGGACATCTCCGACCACTATGACACCTTCAAACATCTATTCTAGTAACAATTTGCAATTTATACGTGCGAAGGCATCTTTCAGTTGTTGAATAGACACAGCGCTTCCGTTCTTGGAAGCGAGCTACATACGGGGGGAAGAGTTGCATTCAGGACCTTGCTATCTATTATGTGCTATTCGCGTCCTGGGAGCCGACACGCTCTAGCGGGCTCAGCAAAGGGGGGCCGTAGGAAAAGCATAATTGAAGCCTTTAGCGGTATTATTCTAACATATTCTACCATATAACGAGACTGGCTGGCAGCTGTGAAATGATTAAATGCCCTGCAGCTCTGCTTCAAGGCTACATTCGGGAGGGAGCCGGGCATTCTTCCTGGCGCTGCCTACGTTCGTGTTTCAGCAAACTCTTGTTATCCTCTCGGCCCTGCGGCCTTGTCCTTTTCACATACAGACAACAATGTTTTACAGTCGAGCAGTGTAAGCGGAAAATATACTGCGAAGCAATAGGAAAAGAAAGCAATGAGCAATGGTTAGAAAACAAAATGGCGATTCTTGTTACATCAAAATGACCGTTCACTGGCAAACTCGAAAACCTATATTTTGTCATATCATGCATGAGACGGTTGGCCCACGGCCACCAAAATGCGTTTGCGGTCTCAAAGTAGAGGTATCCATATTTCTAGACTGGCAAACCCTCCTTTGGCGTATGCCAAACGTCTCATCTATTTATTGAAACCTCCTCCAGTGATGATGAATCTGAAGTACTTATGTCTGAATTTTTCATGCGATCGTGGACATCATTGTCTTCATCAATATCTTTTGCCATCAACTATTTTACTGCTGTCATCTCCTTTGGGTCTGGGTCAGTTCGATCATGAGGTTGTTTTTTCTTTGTCATCATATGCATACATCCTTCCGTACATCCCTCAGTTACCTCAGCGCAAACTATGCATAAACAATGTATACAACAACAGCACGTTAGGAATATTCCAAACACCACTACTAATATTGAGATCAACTTCCATCCCCAAGAACGTAGTATTCCCCAAAACCAAGATCCTATTCCCCAGCTCCCTTCTCCAATAGGGAGTTCAGAGCTTAGGACGTGCATTTTCTTTATTGCTTCAAAGATCGTGGGGGAATACTCATCGACATAAACGCAGTATGCTGATCCCACTATTTTGCAAATTCCCCCATGATCAACCAGGATCACATTGAGAGCCATTCTATTTTGCAACATCATTCACCTGATTCCTCTTTCTTCCAATGTCATCTTAAATAATATTTCTGTTGTTGTGTTTATTGTATTCTTTAGGGTTCTGGACAGCTGCCTTATATTATAGGAGTTCACTATCTGCCCTAAGAATGGAATGAATGATTTTGCTACATCAGTTGCTATTAAAACACCCTTGTCAGTCCTTTTGACTCGAGTTCTGGATAATCTGGCCGTGGCTGCTTTTTCTAAGAGGAATACTCCTGGGAACAGTAGTCCTAGGTAACATGTACCTCCCCAATTTCTGGGCAACCAAGGGTATGCTTTCTCTCCACATATAAAATAAACTGGATCACCTACGTATACTGGTTCTATTTCCCATTTTAATACCACTGTACTCATACAACCAGCATATGTTCCGACTGAAAAAGAGTCTTTCTTTTTTAGACAAAAAGGGACAGTTCTTGGGCTATAATTCATTGTGTAAGATGGGGGAATTGCATATTTGTCCCCTTCTGTTCTTGCATGAAACGTCATTACAGATGTTTTTTCTGGTGGGGACAATCTATCTCGTCTATTTTGTCGTGTTATCTTTCGTGTACTTTTCCTCGTGGGCTCGGGGGCTATTGCTTGTGCTTTATGGAAAATGGAACAACCCACAGGCTTCATTATTATCTCCTCAAACTCATTCATGTTGGTTCTGTCTAATTGACCCGTATTACTCTCATTCCACTTCCCATAGAACATTGCACCTAAAGATGCACTACATGCAGAACTTAATGGTAATGGCTGGACATAACACCCTATTCCTTTCCCAGCATGCTGTGGTAAATGGGCACATACCCAGCAATTTGTTTTCTTCAGGATTGCATGTGTCATGTTCATGATCAACAGTAAAGTGTTATTTCCAAAACCTTCCCTGTGTTTTTCTTCCATTGGGGGTAGGGTATAAGTGATCACCTGAACCGGGCTTTCAGTAGTGGATATATTAATTATTGGTAAAAACATTTCTAATGGGTGTATTGTTTCTACACACCATAATATTAGGGCTGGCGATATTGGTGCTACCACGCTCATAAAGCACATTACTATCGTCAATACCAGCATACAATTTATTTTACCATGCGTTTTTCTTGAGCTTATAGTCTTTATAATTGACTCATTCTCAGCAGTGGTGGTGCAGGAGGAGGCTGGAACCGGTCCCGGCATGTTTCTCATCATCCTTCTTCTTTCTTATCACAGTTTGTTGTGGATATCTCTCTTCATCGCGCTTGCTCTGATGTTAATAAGTTCAATGGAATTGTCACAGTTCAGTTCTCCCTGTCCTTTTTAGCCTGGATTCGATTATTCGTTTTTAGGTGAGATCACTTGTCCTTTCTTATACTGCTCAGAGGACCTTTGATCAGTTATCTCACTTGCCATAGTACCATGTGCGCCCAGCTTGTCCGCTCATGTACTTTTTATGAATGCACCGAGGAGCCGCGAGTCTTGAATTGTCCGACTTGCACAATTCTCACACTTCTCTCCTCTACACCTCTGGTTCCTTCTCCGTCCATGAGCTGAACCAGAGGTCGACATAAACACCAAAAAGAACTGCGGATCACTTTGTCTTCCGAGGCCGCAGGTTATATCGCCTTGCTCCTGGTATCGTATGATCCGTGAACAGTGCCGGTGCACTTCCAGATTCAGGCTCAAAGTCAGCCTGTGGCGCTACTGCAGGTGCTGGTGTGCGCCGCGCCAATGATGCAGATCCATTTTTTGGCGTGTTGGCAAGTGCTGGTGGGCGCCAAAGGGGTACACGATTTGTTTCTGCTGGCATTTGCAAGGCAGATTTCGTATCGGCCAGCAGTGATGTCGATTCTGCTGGGCAACGTTGCGGCACTCTTTGCCCTTCCCCCTCTTTGGCAATCGTCTCAGGCTTTGTTTCGAGTTTCACTTCTCGTTTATGCAGATTAGGTGGCTGCTTACTGGCAACAGTTTCTTTCGTTTCTGGGACCGCTGTCTCTTTCTGGTCATCAGTGTCAGGCAAGTCTTTCAGTGCAGTTGGAATCTTCTTGGCATGGGTGGCATGGATTCACGACTTCCTTACATCCACCCGTATTGCCGTCTGCGTCGGCAAAAGTACTTGATAGGGCCCGTGCCACCTGGCTGCTAATGATGACTTTTTTTCAAAGTTCTTTAGCAGCACCTAGTCTCCTGGCTCCAGTGCGTGCCCCGGACCGGTGTATCTCACTGGTAATGCCTCCTGCACCTGCTGATGAATCAAATGCAATTTCTGCATTAAAAGGCCACAATAAGTACTAAGCACAGGATGTTCTATCTCACTAAGTCGTTTTGGCTGAGGTGCGCACCAAACATTTGCCGGCCTCCCCATCATGATCTCCTACGGGGAGAGCCCAGGTTTAGCCTGTACAGACATATGCATGCATAATAGTCCTATTGGTAATGCATCCACCCAACTCAACTTGCTTCCCGCACAAATGTTGCTAATCTTTGATTTAAGAATCCCGTCGTGCCTCTCCACGAGACCGGCAGAACTCGGATGCCTTGAACTATGGAATCTCTTATCAATCTGAAGACCAGCACATATCTGTAATACCACTGCACCCCCAAAATGGGGTCCATTATCAGACCATAGGACTCGGGGCAAGCCAAATCTGGAAAAGTACTCCTTCAACATTACTTTTGCTGTGCTCATTGCTGTGCAGTCCTTTAAAGGATATGTCTCCACCCACTTACTGAATGCACAGATCACCACCAAGACGTATTTTAAGTTTTGGCACCTCTCCATCTCTATGAAATCAAAATGAATTACCTAAAATGGCATGGAGGGCGGGCCAGAACTGCCTGTTGGAGTCACTGTTCCCTTCCCTACATTGTGTTGCAAACACGTGATACAGTTCTGCACCAACCTCTCTGCATTCTTTTTTATGTTTACATTCTGCCAAACTGTAGAAAGGTGTTGTATTATTTTCTTCGCACAGATGTGCGTAGGGCTGTGGGCCATTGTGACCATTGCAGTCACGTACGAATTTGGCAACATCCAGTTTCTAGTTCCCTTGTCCACCCAACAACCCTCCAGATCCAACTCAGCAGATCCCTCTGCCCACCCCTGTATTTTATCGGCCGTAGCCTCATCCTGCACTTCTTTGACAGTGGCAACTCCATCTTCTATCATACAGGGTACTTCTTCTGTCTGAATGTCATCATTTTGGTATTCAAATCAGTGGCAGTTTGTTTCGCAATTCTCTCTGCAAACATGTTTCCCTCTCCTACTTTGCATGTTACTTTTTTATGTGCCTCGCATTTCACTATTGCTAGGCGCTTTGGAAACGTGAGTGTAGACAGCAATCGTACAATCAAAGGGCCATGTTTGATTCTGGCGCCATGTGATGTCAAAAACCCTCTCTCAGCCCAGAGTCGACCAAAATTATGAACCACTCCAAAAGCATACTGACTATCAGTATATATATATTCACATTCAAATTTTCAGAAATCTCGCAGGCTCTGGTTACTATTATTTCTGCAGCTTGTGCTGAATTATAGGGAATTCTTTTGCTTTCTACAACGCTCTCTAGGGTAGTATTGGCGTATGCGGCAGTTGTCGTGCCATCTGGTAATTTAAAACATAAGCCGTCACAAAATATCTCTCCATCTGGCTCTTTCTGTGGGATATCACTTAAATCAACTCTTCCCTTGGTTTCTTCCTCAGTGACCATTAAGCAATCGTGGGGTGGGGTGATTCATTCTTCCCAATTTCTTTTATGGTTGGTGGCATTAATTCTGCAGGATTCAAAACGCTACACCTCATAATTTGGATATGGGGCGCGAACAATATAATCTCATATCTTGTCAATCTAGCAGAGGTGAGGTGTTGCGTCTGTGTCCTATTTAATAGAACGTCTATGGCATGTGGCACCATCAGAATTAAAGTGTGCCCCAACACCATCCCGTCCGTTTGTTTCACTGACGCAGCAGCCGCCGCGACAGATCGCAAACATCGTGGTAGTGTGCGCGCTACAGGGTCCAGCGCAGAAGAAAAATAGCCGCACGGCCTATTTCTTCCACCTTGTTCCTGTGCCAAAACCGCCAATGCACATCCTTCACTTTCACACACAATTAGTCTAAAAATGTTCTCATAGTTCGGCGTGCCCAAAACTGGAGCCGAGCATAATGCAGTTTTCAATCCATCAAATGCTTTCTGACATTCCTCATCCCACTGCAAAGGCACAACCGCATCCTTTCTAGTTGAATTCACCAACGGTTTCACAATTAACGCAAAATTACCAATCCATTGTCGGCAATACGAAGCCATGCCTATTATGGCTCTGACTCCTTTTTGTGTCTTTGGAATAGGCATACAAGAAATACTTTCTATGCGTTCTGGCGTTAGTCTTCTCCCTCCTTTCGAAAGTAGGTAGCCCAAATAGGCCACCTCCTTTCGATTATACTGAAATTTCTTCAAACTAGCTTTATGGCCATGTGCCGCTAGGTGTGACAGTAGTAATACAGTGCTTTCTTTACAAATCTCCTCTGTGTCTGCAGCTAGAGCAATAGATCATCTATGTATTGCAAAAGTACACAACCCACGTGTAATTCAAGCATGTCTAGCTGCTCTTTTAATGCTCTACTGTAAATACTTGGACTTTCCGTGTCACCTTGCGGAATCCGCGTAAATGTAAATGATCATCCTCCTAATGTGAACGCGAACAAATATCTGCTGTCCTTGTCCACTGGAATACTGAAGAATGCGTTTTTCAAATCTACTACACTAAAATATTCTGCTGAAACAGGTATCATTGTCAATATTGTAGTGACGTCTGGCACTAGAGGAAATTGTGGATCTACTACCTTAATCAATGCGCGTAGGTCAATTATGAAACGGTATGGTACCTCATTTCCTCCTTTTTTATAAACCGGACGAATCGGGCTGTTGCATGTACTGCCTGTAATTTCCTTGATTACCCCTAATTGCACCAAATCTGTAACAATACTCTTCAATTCTTTCTCACCTTCAACTGACATTTTGTATTGGGGTATTCGCGGTAGGGTAACTCCTTCTTTCAAAATTATCTTTACTGGCTCTATCTTTAAACATCCTACATCATTGTCATGCATTGCCCATATAAAGGTTGGTACTTTACTTAGTTCCCCTGGTAACGCTTCGGAAATGAATTATGACACAGGGGCATCGTGTGGCCATATCGTTAGAAACACTCCGTCTGCCGTGCAATGTATAACAGAACCTAGTTTTTTCAACAAGTTTAATCCCAACAAATTCTCCCCACAATTTTCTGTTAAAAGGAAAGGACAATGTTCAGTAAATGGTCCTATGGTAACTGGGACTGGTTTGGACATTGGGTTTATGACTGGTGTACCTGCGAACCCTACGGAAATATTCTTTTGCCCTGACAGTGGTATATCCGGAACCAAGTGATGGTCTATTGAACACTACTGTGCTCGGTGCTCCTCATTCCCGACTCTCATTTCTACGTAGGGTCCTCTCTGATTCACGGGAATAGACACTGGTTCCGACCCCTGTCCTGGGCTGTCCTATTGGGGAAATAACACATCGTCCGATGTGTAATCATTACTATTACTGTAATACGTGTTTGGCTGTGTATCGAAAACATTCCCACTCTTCCCTCTAATTCCCCCACTCTGATTTCCATATTGTTGATTTTGCTGTCCCTGACTCTGGTTTGGGGCATTTTGGTTTTGACCTTGGTTTTGATTACCTCTGTTATTGTGATGCTGCTGCATAATATTCCTATTTGGTCCATTCGCTCCTGGGTGTCCTCTATGCTGTCTCCTCTGACCAGACCCATTTCTATTCTGTAGATGCGGACATTGCGCTTGCCAATGTCTTTCCTCCTTACAATATGCACACTGATTCGGTCCCACTGTTCCGCCATGCATATTCGAATTACTCCTTCCTTGTGCGTTCCCTTGCCCTCTATTATGTCCTACTACTTGCAGCATTAATACTCGTCTCTTTAGATTTACCTTATCCCTCTCTTCTTTTTCTTTTCCTGCAGTCACTCTGCGCTCATAATATTGGGCCATATGTAATACTTCGGCCAACGTTTTTGCTTGCCATGCACTCTCTGATGTCATTATTACATCCTGTATTGGAAGTTTTAACCCCCTCATATATTTGTCAACAAATAACCTCTTTCCCTGCTTCCGAACCCATATCCTGCCCACTGAAATCTGTGAATACTTCTTCAAATCTATTAAAATAATCTGTAGCCAACTCATCCTTGCCTTGTACACATGCAGTCAATTTGTCACATTGAATACTTTTCTCTGGGACAATTGCTTTTAACTTCTGCACTATACGTGCTGGTAACGCCGCCAGGTTCGCTCCTGGTGTCCCTCCAACCGCTTTATTGCTGTCTTCTATCATCAAGTCTGCCCACGTGGCGCCAAAGGCTATTGGGTCATCTACCTTCCTTATTTGTTTCCATATGTCTGCTGCAGGATTACCGGGAATATTAGGTCTATAGCACCCATGGTAAGCACGGATAATTGTAGGCAGGACTCTACTTCCTTGTAAAACCCTGCAGGATTCTTTCTTATATCAGGAATCGTCTGCTTTATGTTGTTCACCTCCTGTCTGGAAAAGTGGACATGCACATATTGGGCGGTGTAATGGGCTGGTGTCACCTGCGCCGCTGCACTGACCACTGCGGGAACCTCCACTTTGGGCACAAAGGTAGGTGGGACCTCTCTCATTGGAAATACCCCACTTACCGCCCCCGCCCCTTCTCTTAGATGTAACAATATTCCCAGATCCAATGATAGGGCTGTTTCTCCTGTCCTTCGCTCTAGTGCTCTTCTATTATATACTGCCATTATTTCGGGTGGGCTGGCCTTATCGTTTTTTATATCTTTGTCTAATAAATGTTCAGCCATCGACTGTAGTGCTTTTCTTTTCATGGGCATGGAATATTCATCAAATATCTCGTGTATCTCCATTGTGGGAATACTAGGATCTGACATCCATCTAAACGCTTCTCGTATACATACTTTTAACTTATCACCCCTTTGTACTGACGACATTGAATGTTGTTGTTGTATATATGGCTCTACAGTTTCCTTCCTATTTCTCCCGATATCCCTACTCCTGTACCCAGGTGTAGCAAACATTTCGGCATAATCATTATCTAATTCATCTTTAAGCTCAAAAAGTCTATATACATGTTCTCTCACTTCTTTATCCCTCTCCCTACAGCGTGCTTATGCATTCAAATCTAACAATCGCTGCGGTGGTAATTGCCCAATTAGCTGTTTCCATTTCTCCACCAAATATTCACCCATGCATTTCAACACTACCTGTATTTCGTTGTTTCTACGGCAGTCATATATCGAAGCCACTGCTGCCGTCCCATCATTCCCGTCTATATATATCTCTGCCTGTTGCTGCAATTCACCTTCCTTTCTTTGCTGATTGCGCTGTGGGTTACCCTCATGCACCCCCGTTGGTCAGTCCCGCCTCTTGCCCCCGTGGTTTCAACTTCAACCCCGGGAGGAACGGATGGTACCGAGTCTGTGCCTGAGGCGGGAGGTGCGGATGGGACAATGGGAACAGGGAGTGTCTGTTGTGGGCCTGATTGGCTAATAGGAAGTGTTATGTGCCCGGTCTGTGGCTGCGGGAGGGCTTGAGCTACTGGAGGGGGAGCTTGAGCTACGGGTGGGGTCTGGGCAATAGCTACAGACGTATCTGGTCTTACTTCTGATCTTGGGCCTTGTTTTGTATGGGTCAATATATTTTCTATCAATTCATCTGCTATGTGTAATTCTCGTTGTGGGTATATCTTTTCTATATTCAACTGGTCACGCCTACCTGCCCTTCTTAGACTCTCAGTCCACTCCTCCTCTTCTTTCTCTTCCGCTATTTCACCTTTCAATTTATGCCTGCGCGCATGGTATTCTCTGCTTTTAAATCGGAGCATTGCTTCCTTTCTCCAGTCTTTAATAGTCTCAAATGATGCAGGACGCGCTTTCTTTCTTATCAACACCCTTTCCAGGTTGTCTATCCTCGCTATCTCAAAACTACCATTAATTGGCCACTGATGGTCTTGCTGCTTTCTGGTTTGCCTATGCCAAGTCTCACAGAATATTATCGCACCCACTCCATACTTCACATACATCTCATACGCCGGCATTCCCCCACATGGTACAATTTGACCATCTTCCAAAGATTGTCTACCAAAGCGGAAAAACCCCGCAAAGGTGGACAATACCCCAGGCATGTTTCAACCTTCCCCCTGGTTAATCAACCTTACCTAGAGCATTTGATTTTGCAAAATCAACTCTCAACCAATATCAGGATACTTTGAATCGGGGAATGACTCACCTGATAAATCAAGTCGTCTGTATACTGATGCACCAAAGGACGACGTGTCTGCGTTTCTTGGCTTCCGCCTCGTTTCGGGACCCTCGCCTTCTTGTTCTATAGCCAGGCACGTCGATCAGGGATCAGATGTGTGCAGATCTGCAAAGGAATCTCTCATCACTTTTACAGGGCGCCCCGAACACCTCTTGATCCGGGCTCGATCGTCCCGTCCTCGCCGTTCTCTGCCTTACTCAATTACAACGTTATGCGATGGAACAAGTGGGGGAGGGTCCCTATTCGGGCGCCATCTTGAAAGGGGCCCCTAGGGAACCCTGACGTCTATGGAAACAAGGCGAGTCACCACACACGATAGATACGCCAGACACAAAGTTGTATTCCCAAAGCTAGTGTTTATTGCAAAGCAAAAGTCTCAGTTGGCCAACTCGGTCTCACGCCCCGCGACGTGTATCTCTAGACCTCGAGGGACGCGAGAGCAAATTACGTACATCAGTTACATATATACAAAATGGCATATCAAACAATCAGCTATGACATGTTTAACACCCCCCTTTATTGGGTTTCTTTGAACTTGGTGTGATGATGGACATCTCCGACTACTATGACACCTTCAAACATCTATTCTAGTAACAATTTGCAATGTGTAAGTGCGAAGGCATCTTTCAGTTGTTGAATAGAACACAGCGCTTCTGTTCTTGGAAGTGAGCTACATACGGGAGAAGAGTTGCATTCTGGACCTTGCTATTAGGTGCTATTCGCGTCCTGGGAGCTGACACGCTCTAGCGGGCTCAGCAAAGGGGGGCTGTAGGAAAAGCATAATTCAAGCCTTTAGCGGTATTATTCTAACATATTCTACCATATAACGAGACTGGCTGGCAGCTGTGAAATGATTAAATGCCCTGCAGCTCTGCTTCAAGGCTACATTCGGGAGGGAGCCGGTCATTCTTCCTGGCGCTGCCTACGTTTGTGTTTCAGCGAATTCTTGTTATCCTCACGGCCCTGCGGCCTTGTCCTTTTCACATACAGACAACAATGTTTCACAGTCGAGCAGTGTAAGCGGAAAATATACTGCGAAGCAATAGGAACAGAAAGCAATGAGCAATGGTTAGAAAACAAAATGGCGATTCTTGTTACATCAAAATGGCCGTTCATTGGCAAACTCGAAAACCTATATTTTGTCATATCGTGCATGAGACAGATGGCCCACGGCCACCAAAATGCGTTTGCGGTCTCAAAGTAGAGGTACCCATATTTCTAGACTGACCCCGCACCCCACAGACCCCTGCCATAAAAATATAATCCCTGTGTACCCTAATGCAAAGTCAACAGTCGAAAGGAGATTCTTAAACCAATGAACCTATTTTCTATTGTCATGGATAAAAGCAAGCATGTCTTTCTCGTCTTGTATAAAAATGTACACAGTTGTTGACGAGCTGAGAAAGCCTACGAGTAGACGGTGTAAATACTCATGCATGTGTAACTGGAAGTTTCTATGTTAAACTGCCATATGGAAAGTATAGCCGATGCCGACTTATATTCTTTAAATGCTTACAATGCTGATTACCATATTACTACGGTTAGCTGAATGTACATCTGTATGTGCTCACACAATGCTACCTCCCTTCTGACAAAATTGAATGCAACTACGTGTAACGCTAGATAAATGTAATTTAGAAGTTAGCCTATGAATAAGTGAACTTTAAGTTAAAAGGTAATGCTGTGATATCCAGCTAACCGTAAAGCAACCTTCTGCTTCTTTTCACAGTGAAGACACGTAGTCATATAATAATGAAGGCATGCCTTTAACCTGTGTTATTCAAGTGCAAAACAGTCAGCTACATGAAGAAGACTGCATGTTAATCATACTCTGAGAGAATTGAGCTATCGTAAAGTGTAAGACTGGATTGGAAAGGAGGTCCCAGTTCTCCCCGATTACCTTGACTTCAACAAAGTATTATTGATGTTTGGACACCCAAACCCTGAACCCCCATCAATGTAATGTCTGTTTACCATGATATGTGTTTTCCTGTAACCCGGTCATTTTAGCCATATACTTTGAAGTTCCCCTTGTCAATTCAGAATGGACACCCCTGATCACCCACTGACCCCTTAGCCTCCAGCCCTTGTCTAGTGTATCCTCAATGTGTGTTGGAAGGAAAGTGATACCTCTGATGACAGGAAATTACTCACAACCAAGAGATGAACAAGCTTGTCTTAGATCCATGTTTTCACAAGTATAACGATACAGACCTTACCACCGGACAAACAACTCAGAGTTCTGAATGGATGGGAATGAGTGGCTACAAGAGCACAATGTGTTGGATAGGCTGTCTACACGTCACACTTGAAATGCCAAGGTGCTGAGCCCAGCTGAACGTTTCACCCGAACATCATGTCATCTCATAACATGCCTGCGGACCAATCCACTTTCACCAACCCTACAGCACCTATAGGTGCCTTCTCTTAGTGATCCATCCTGATTGATTCCGTCCCCCATAGGCCTTCCCTCCTTCAATAGTAAAAACTGTATAAAAATGTATTGTAACATGTTTCCTGCCGAGCGCTCTCGGCGTGAGCAGAGTAGATTCTGTTTGCCCTAATTTTAGATAAAAGCCTTTAACCGCACTCTCACTTGATCTTGGTCTCATTCCCTCCTGGGGTGTATCTTAATTGACTCTTTGGGGTGATTTTCCGGCAGGGCTGGGGGCCTCTCACCTTCACGCTCTAAAGGTGCTATGCACATAACGTAACATAACACATTTTCTTCGAAACATTGACCATCGCCCATAAATGACTTGCAAACACTGTCCCTATGTGTTTGTCATAAAAAATTCACTAAGGCGCAATTAACTAGGCCAACCCGTTTGGTCTACACCCAGAGACTTATCAGGGCGGCGGGGGGGGCTGAGCTTCCTACTCATTACCACTTAGAACTGGAACGCCCTACCACAGGAGCTCAGAGCTGAACAATCTTACTGGGCTTTCTGCAAACAGCTGAAACCTCTGCTGTTCACCCAGGAGCCTCTCTTGCAGGATTTCTGTCCTAAAGACTACTTGTATTTTGTCATGTACTGTTTTACTTGCTGCTTGACGTATGTAACCAGTGCCTTGATGCCTCAGGGTTTAGGGTGCTCTATGCCTGCAAAAATAATATAAATAATTAAATTAATAATATGAAATGACACTGCTTAAAGCCCAAAGTACATGCTTAGCAATAACATGAAGTGCGGCTCAATGCACAATCATAATTTTACCACATCACCACCATATGTCTGGGCTGGATGGACGGAAGAGATCTGACTCCATGGACAGTAAACAATTTTTATTTCTATCCCCCCACGCCCACACACACTGTGACTTTCTTTAATTCACTACACATAATTCTAACTTTCCTATTCACCCAATGGTATTCTTAACCTGAGCAACAGTAGGATACTCTCTTGTGGCACATGTCAGGGATCTAACCTACAATAAGGAAACTATGGCACTCTAAATTAGAACGCTGGGTTGGAGAAGGGTTAATTAAATGAAAGCAAAAAATCCATGCAGTGAAATGATCTGCAGCGGATGTGTAGCCAGCACGTTTAGGGCGTAAAATGCGATTCGTCAAGACGCATCAACACGAGGGTGCTCTTCAGAGACAATGCCCTGAACACCGCCCTCTCAAACCAATCAACGTTCAGAGACAGGATACATGTTAACATTAGCAATATTTAGGGTTTTCACAGGCGCAGATTTTACAATGTTAGTGTAAAAATTAATTAACACATCTAGGTGTTTTTGCAGCTTCAATGCAGGTTAATAAATTTACTGGAAAATTATTTGAGTAATATCACGAGTTCGTGAAATATGTACACAATGTTGCTTAACAGCAATTTTGTGCAATGTTCTTTTGAATATGCCATGTAATTGCAATCGTTGAAAAGTTTAACGGACAGTGAGAGCTGTTTGTTGAAATAAATCAGACAGTGAAACGCAATAACAGGAATGGAGGGAAGACCAAAGCATCAAACTGCACTATTTCTCGGAGAGACCATGATTCATGGACGTGTTTTACAATGGCGCAAACCCATAGGAAAACGTTCCATGACTCAGGCGTCATGTGTCAGCAGCAAGACAAGTCCTTCATTGACTCCCGGTTGAGGCAAGAATCCTTTTTCGGTTATTCGTAATAACTCAGAAATGTAGGCAGGGAAAAATGCACATGTATTTACAGGTAATTTTATCGAACAAAACACACGGAAGAGCGCTTAGATCCAGCAATCAGGATCTTTTGCTGACTCCCAGATGTAGGACTGCCAAGGCCTCGAAGGGAGCCTTTTACGCTGCTGCCCCTAGGACTTGGAATGACCTTCCTCTAGAATCAAGAGGCTTTGGCTCAATGGATGTCTTCAGAAGAAAACTGAAGAAACTGTTGGTTGCCTAAGGAGATCAGCTTCCGTCCTATACTCTTCTGTAATCTGCTCATGCCTGTGGATTTTATGTTCGTCGTTCGTTCTATGTCCTGTTTGCGCCCTGAAGGCCTACGGGTCCACGTCCTGCACATTATAAATGCATACAAGTAAAGTAAAGTGGTCCAATTTTGATCACACAAATCCATGTGTTGCAATGGCTAGGTGCGGGGACAGTTTTCATTTTAGGTCTTCATTGTAGTTTTGGCTCTACCAGGTGCCATAATACAGCCAATCACAATGACTGATTCTGCATGCAGTAACAATCATTTACTGCAGTGTTTTAGGGTACGTGTCATGCTACTTTGCAGACTGCCCTAGGAATACATAGGGGATATAAGGAATTATTTAATGCAGGAATTTCTGCTGTTCTGTTAATGTCATCGTAAGTGGATGCTGCACCCACTTGTAAACGGGTTTTTTGTGTAGACATAATGAAACATAATTATGCACGGCAATAAAAGAGTCTTACAAAATACTGCCTGTTTTACCGTTAATCCATTAATTGTAATAAGTGCTGCATTGTTACTAATAGTATGTAAGCATAGAAATACATAATTTAACAAAAGAGACATACTTATGGACCTCTGATGCAAATGTTTTCAGAGTCTCCAGCATAAGCGAAAAGATATTTGCCCCTTTCCTTACATGTGACCCATGGGGATTGTAGCTGTTTATTGGATTGGGTGAGCTGTGATATGTCTCTTATAGCCCTGGCAATTTTCTCTTGGAGGTGCATGTTTCCCCTGCTGTGGTTTCACAGATAGGTGTCTCATGCTATCTATGGTTTAAATGATTTGATTAAAAGAATAAAGAGCAAAGTGATTAGAAATGGCTCATTACTCCACAGACCCAACTTTATAGACACAGAAGCACACGATACTTTCCTACTTAGCCAGATAAGTATGGCCTGTAATTGTCAATCAATATATGAATAGAAGTTTCTTGTAACACATTTTGCCTTCCTAGCACATTGGTCTGTCATTTTATACCCAGTGATGTTTGGTCCATTCTAGTAGAGGTCATGCTACTAGTGACATGTGTCAGCCCGTATCTGGTCATATTTTCGAATGCTTTTTTTTTAAATGCAATTATCTCGAAAACATTTTGTCGAATTTATTTTTTCCTAATTTATTATTTTTTGTTTTATATTTTTTTTGGGTTTTGTAAGTAAAAAAAGTGTTTAAAAAAACAGTGGTTTGGGGGGGAACTCCCCCATTTTAAACGTAAAATAAAAAAAACATTCAAAATTTATTTTTCTGCCAAAATTGATTTGAGAAAATGGCATTCGAAAAAATAATAGAAATAGTCACTATAAACCGTGTCAGCCTGAACGTGGATCGACTGGACAAGTTGGTGATCCAAGAGCATGTTGGCATAGATTGACTAATGTATGAAAGGTCAGCTGCTGGCATAGCAGAAAAAATGAGCACCACACACTGTGGGAAATAAGCAGCACTCAGATACCCGAGGGTTCGTAGCAGCTATATAAATGCCCAAACAAACAAACAAACACACATAGCGAGTGGGTTGCTAGTAATGACTATTTAGTGGAGCCCTCAGATGCCTCTGTGACATAACAGAACACATCAAGGGTGGACTGATCTCCAAAGTAACCTCCTTAATACTTAAGAGCTTGCATCACGTTATTGATTGAAAAACCTGATTGGCTCTGTTGTCTTACAATAAGACCCCACAACAACTATTTAGTCTGACAACTGGCTGAATGAATGTTATAAACTGTTACATCACCATCATGGAGGTGGATGAAAATGACACACACTAAAACATGAGATAGAAAGCTACCTTGTACAAAGGATCTCCCAAGCAAAGAGTTTTTCCCCACCACTGTTGCCCTGCTTTGCACCAGCGTAAGACAGTTTAAGAACTATGGGTGGAAGCACTAGAAAGGTAAAAGTAATAATCAACAGATTTCTCTTCAGTGAATAGATGCAGCAGAGGGGCGACATGGCTTGTGTTGTGCAGACTGGCTGTGGGTAGAAAGACCTCACACCATTGTGAATTGTATTTGCACCTTTGCAAGTTTGAGCAGGAGATGGAATGAGAGTCTTGTTAGAGGTAAAGCAAGACAGCTGGTATTGGTAGGTATATTTGACAATGAAACAATACAATATCAATTTGTATCTGGTGTTCCAGTATGACAGGTTATAGACAGAGAAGGCCTGTTTGAGGTGTCGCTCCAACAAGGTGGATGTCATTGTGCCACCCTTGGATTGCCTCATGTTTAGATGAATGGTCTATTAGGACACATTCATTCTTGGTACATAAACATTTCCAATGAAGGAGATGTGTTAATCAGTGTCCCAGCTAGTTGTATGCCAAAATGATGGCTTTGCCATTTTGACTAACTCCCTGAAATTGTTAATTCTTGAAATGCCATCTGTTTTAAATACTTTGATTTTCTTTTAATAAATGAGTGGTTTCACTGCCATATATACCCCTCCACAACCACTGACCACTTCATACCATTTTTTGAAATCCTATCCTGTGTAATTTATTTTCTTTTATAATATTTGGTTTACTTTTCTTCCCCTTCACCCTGGCAGCCAATGTTCATCATGCCAAGTCATCAAAAACGGCATCCCAAAAAGAAATGTGTCTTTTTTCTCATTTGTGAAACTGACTCAAAACTGTCCTAGCTGATTGGGCAACAATTGCAAACGAAGCTAAGAGATAGTTTAAGGAGGAGGATAGGCTATGGCTAGGAAACTAGTTCCATTTCAAGCAGATTAAGATTAGTAAGTGGAAGTCTGTTATCCTGTAAGGATCTGAAAATAGCTCTATGAAGTGTTTGGCGATCCGGTACATATATGCTTGTGGATAAGGCTGGCTGGGCTAAAATAAGCTCATTGGCATGAGTGTGGTACTGCAGAGGTGTTATCTAAGTCCATTGCACAGTGATTGCAACAGAAAGGAGAAGGTAGAAAAAACGAGAGGGGGTTGGCTTTGAGTGAGTATTTCAAAATCTTCCTTGGGGGGATCTGTCTATAGTGCTGCTCCATATGATACTGGAGCAATTATGTTGGCCTAGCAAACAATCAGTGGTGCCTTGACTGTACCTGCACCCATTATGCAGCCATTACTTTGAACTTTCTGATATTTATCTGAAAACTATCTTCATCACAGAAGTGTTCAAATCTTATCAACAGCCTTAACATACAATGCATGGGTTTGCCAAGATTATTAAATCATCTGCAAATTAAAGGAGGCCTACAAGGGTGTAGTCTGCTGATCCATTTTACAGGCTTTCTATTTTCCTTCGCAAAATCTTCAATTGTATCACTGACATAAAAAAATGAACAGAAGTAGTGCCGCCACACTTCTTCAATATAGGCAAACCGGCACATGTGAGGATGCTGTGAGTTGTCCAGGACCATACATCTCACACTTGTTTTGTTTCCCTCATTCAGGGGCACAATGCAATTGAACATCTTTTTTTAAATTTCCAAACTTTTCAGGAGGGCAAAAGGTTTTATCATTTAACTTCATCATAGAGGATCCAATAGATCCGTAAGTACCAAACACAAGTGTTGGCCTTAGAAGAGCTAATACTTGGACACCGACAAAAATAAGCTGATATATTTCAGCTGTGTTTCAGTTTCCCCAGAATATGTTTTTAAAAACGGATGTTATCTTTCATTCAGCCTCTAAATCGGCTACATACCATTTCATCGTTTAATTTGTTCTACATATCTAGAACTGAAGTTGGGTCAATAACTATGCGGGTGTTCTTTTTTATTCAAAATGCAACAATTTCTGCCAGTTGCTAAGAATAAGGAAGTGGGAATCTCTTGATAATTCCGTTTGTACTCTTAAATAATGCAGATATTCAAACTTCTGACTGAGGACGAAAACGATTTGGATCCTGCCCACACATGTTTGCCACCCACTATGTTGCCCATTGCAAATGGTGACCTTACAACACGTTGCACGGCACTGTCTCGTGTACATTGTGAAGAAGGATATCCTGGATGAGATTGGTCCATCTAGGTTAAATGGTCGGAGTAAAGTAGTACGCATCGTTTTCTTTTGTTATTACATTTTTGTTTTTATTTGTGATTTATTTATTGCCACAATGGAAATTTACTCACTTCCGGGCCCATAATGGGAAGTTAGTGGTTGAAAGGTGGTGGTGGGTAGTTGAATAACAGGGGGCTAATGTGAATTAGGAAATCTTATTTACACATACATTGAACCCTTCAATACTGCATCTTTAAATGCAAGGGAGGGATACATTGCAAATATGTTACATTGGTAGGGCAGGCTAAAGCAAGAGCCAGTTTAAAGTAGATTAGTTAGGCTCGAGGATATATGGACGGTCCAATCCCTTAGTAGATGGAATGATCCAATAATTTCTAGTTCATTTGTCCCATGAAACTAGAAGGATGTTCTTTGTTTTTCAGATCTATGGTGAGTGATTCCTATAGCCCTAGGCCTTGGGTGGACAGCGGTCTAAAATCAATCCATTTGTCTGTTATTTGCGTTGGTTCGTCCGGAATTCATTACAGTCAACAATATCAAAGTTCTCTTCAGTAGGTAGTATGTCATTAAGTCTGAGTAAAGCATTTGGTTTCTTCTTAACAAAATGCCTTACAGGTTATGCATAATTCTTTTAGGGAAATCCTTTATATTTATTGGTGCCACATGTGCAGGGCTCACCCTCTGCTCTTTAGCATTTTCTGATTTTATTTTTAGGATTTTCATACTTTCTCTCTAAACAATGTTAAGTTCTCTGGGACTTTCTTGTGGATAGCTTTGTGCACACTTACCAAATACTGACGTCTTTATGCTGTTTTGATTTCTTCCAAAGAATGCCTTTTTGCTGATTCCTTTGATCTTCATACCAGATAAGCATATAGGTAGTTGGGCTTCTGTGTTGCTTGACCTCTTCTTGAAGCCCATGCAGGTGTAACATATTTAAGATGTTCGCAATATCCATCACCCCCAGCTGCAAAATCTCACGCCACATTTTTTTTGCAGTTGACATTGCTTCTATGATTTGCTAATTCAAAGGGATCTACCATTACCTTATGGAATGGAATGTACCTTGGTCTTGTGCAAGGCAATACGACATATGCAAATTAAGGTAGCTTATTGGTCCTAGGTTCTGTAAGAGATAAAAGATAGGTGGGGACAGGATTAATTGGAGAAGAGGGAGAGGCGACATCTGAATTCTGATGTGTCAATGAGTATACATTTCTAAGAACCCGCTGTCTGTTTGCAGGCGCAATTCCACTTAATTTGGACATGTGATTTGTGCCATATGGGTCGCAGGTGTGTTTTCCTTTGCGTACTAACTAGGGATGTCCAAGCATCAAAGTACTTGGCTCAAATGCCTGTTTAAAGCTTTGTAGAAGAGGGTTGAATCAGCTTGAGTCATTCGAGCTTCCATGGAGATGGCTCTTTAGTCAAATCGAGGCGAGTCGGTAAATACCAGATTCAGTTCAAATCGGTTTGGCC
Organism: Ambystoma mexicanum; assembly: GCF_040938575.1. NCBI lineage: Eukaryota > Metazoa > Chordata > Amphibia > Caudata > Ambystomatidae > Ambystoma > Ambystoma mexicanum. The sequence goes on from NC_090932.1 coordinate 713,995,691, forward strand.
CAATTCAAGGCACAGATCATGAAGGCTGGAACTGGATTCAAAATCTTGAGAATCCAAGTTTATTTTAATAAAGGTTCACCCAGATTCTCAGAATTTCTTGTGGTGCATCATAGCCAGTCTGAATGTGCACATTTAGATGGCTCTTTTCACCCCCTTTTCACATTAGTGCCAATAATGTGTTTTTATACAATTCAAAGGGAACACGGAATACACAACCAAAATGCTCTTTTAAAATGTGCAGAAAATTATATTCCCCTGAACCTATTTGGAATACGTGCAAGGAGATGCGCAATGCATGACAGGGTCAATGCCGGCCCATTTATGCATTTTCTTTTAAATGGGACAACGAGAATTCATACTGGTATGAACCGCTGCTGTCCTACTTGCATTTCCATCCCTCAAAAAGGGATAGAAAGGTTTGTATCCCTTCATTTTTACATTTCAAAATGAGGGGCCCTTTAAAGGCCCGCCATTGTGAAGTGCACTCCCAGAACCCGTAAGTGTCATACATTAGTGTCAGCCGCACCCGCCTGCCACCACTATTGTTTGCAAAGGAACTGGCCAGCACATGTTTTTCTCTGCCGCACAGCCCACTGAAATCTGCATGACATCTTTGTGTATAAAGTGATCTTTTTTTGGTGCATGTGATGGGATGCACTTTATTAGTGATTAGTCTGTGGAAGGTGCTGTACAATCGACCGAGAAGTTGCTGATTGTGTCCTAGATTATAGAGGGAAAGGGTGGGGAGTCTGGTTTTTGAGGTTTATGTGTGAGATGGTAGATTGCTAAGGACCCTGTAGAATTCAATGGGTACCAAGCTCATCCTGGTGTCCTTATGATCACCATCAATTCATACCTCTCAACCATTTGTCTCGCAAAGGCGGGTGAAATCACCCGATTTTCTTTTTGGCGGGTGAGACGCCCATTGGAAAGAATGGGCGTGCAGGAGGCCTGGCGGGTGAGTCAGCCCTTTGCAAGGCGGGTGACACCCGCCAAAAGCGGGTGAGTTGAGAGCTATGTCAATTGTTGTTTCTGTTTCTATTTGGAATTTGTAGTGGTGTGAACATTTCTGTGTCCTGTTGAATGGTCATTATCAGGCATTCATAATTGCATGCTTTTATGGGTTTGGACATCTAGAGTTTTGGTATATGTCCCAGGAGGATAGCTCAGCGGCAACGGAATCAAAGCGACACCAAGCAATATAGGTTCGATCCCCGGGTCCGCAGCGTTTCAAATATGCAACTAAGACATATTCCTGTAACAGCGCCTCGATGCCACTGGGCTGTGTGAGCTCTTCAAAAATGCAAATAAATAAGGCATAGGTGAGAGCTGGTAGGGGCATCTGAATATTGATTGATGACCTGTTTCTGGGGGTGCATCGTTGTTTGTCATATTGCCACTTGGGGATTAGGGATTCAATTTTCCTTCATGTTTATCTGCTCTTGTTTCTGGTTATCTGAGATGCATTTTATCATTGGGAGGTTTGATTCATGTTGGATAAAAGGTTCTTTTGAGTGATCTTCTACTAGGCTTGTGGTGCTGATAACTGAGCAAAGAATTACTAAACATGTCCCTATGCAATTGTTGGTATTAGAGGTTATTTTTACTTGTAGGCATCAGGGATATTAACCAAAATCGGAAGGGTGTCTTTGAGCCTGTCTGTACTATCCAATTATGTGGTGATGTTACACTAGGAAGCAATTGTTTGTTTCCCATCATCGTAAAGGCAATTTGGAAAGCAGTCATGCATATATTCACTGGAAGATATCGGATTTTCTTGAGGTTTACCCCGAGTAGGTAGTTCTCTGGTGGAATGTTACCACATGCATTAGAGCTGTCAGTCTGTATCTGCCTATTCCATCATTTTCATTTTCCATGAGGTGGCAGTGTCCAAGTATTTCTTATTTATGCTTCAACTATAACCAGTTGCACAGATGATTTTGAAAAGCCAAATGGTCATTATGCATTCAAAGTTGGGTAGGTATAGGTTCCTGAATAACGGTGAAAGGGGTCTCTCCTTGCCTTTTACTGTTATAATCAACATAAGGGGAGACATACTTCTTTGTAGTGTTTTGCTAGTGATATAAGGGGTGAAATAGTCACTTACATGACTCTATGGTTTTCCATTGAATTAGTCTAGGACTTCTTGAAGCTAGCCGATGATTGACCCAGAAAAGGTATGAGGAGGATTCACTGTTCATCCTCGCTTAACCTCTGTCAGCAGGAAGGGGACATTCACATGTGACACTGAATCAGAGCTGGCCCTTTAAGGTCCATGCCTACTATAGTCAAATGCTACATTTTTGCACTGTGGATAAAAACACTTCTGGTCCCTCAAGGCCCATTCCTCATATTGCCTAATGCCCACATGTTTGTACTTTGAATTCCACATCCACTCCATTTGACCAAACGGGTATGGTGGAACATAATACACATGCATTCAAATTTGCTGACGTTACTGCCAAAGAGCTCCTCTCCAAGCTCTCCTCTGTAGTCTTGGCTCATCGAGGAGGAACATGACCACAACATGAGTACAGACGTGAAACATAGGTCACAAGCCAGGACCATAAGTGAAGGAGGTGAGAAAGTGCTATTAAACTCATCCATAGAAACGGGGAGAGACCATCCCAAGAGGCTCTCTCTTAAAATTGAAGAACAGCTCCACTATTACTTACATCTCATGGCAGTGACACAGCAATAGCAACAGGAACAATAAGCTGAACTGGAGTTGGCTGTGTACCGCTCATAACCAGATATAAACAGGAAGAAATACAGGGAGAGAATTCATCAGTAAATTTGAGAAATGGGGATGTGCCGGAAAATATAATGTACTTTAAGGAACACCTCACACTGTTGTCAATGTTGTATAGAGTTTGACTTGACATCTCGTTTTGAATTTGACCCAAGAGGGAACCTTTGTGTCCTAAATAAATTAACCTCAAGAAGATCAGAAGATACGTTTAGATAAAAGCTTTTGATGCATACTTAAGAACAGAGGAGTAGACCATGGGCAGTCTAGAGAAGAAGGGTACAGGAACCCCTTTAAGCCCTAATTTAAATACAAGGGAGAGACACTGAAGAAATGAAAATTAAGTGTCTGGAATCCTTTTACGAACAAACTTGTGCCATGCAGCTGAAAGCCCCACAGTGGCCCTAGGGCATGACAAGATGTCTTCAATTGCCTTTGCTTCATGGTGTACAGTGCTCGATTCAGTGCAATTTCCATCTTGGCTTGGTCATTGATTCCTAGCAACTTAGTGGCAAGTATTTTAATAAGTCAGATCAACAGGCTCAGGCAGAATTATCCAACCAAGATACATTATTGTCCAAGGCCTACCTCCATCTTGCAAGTCTGGGATGGGCAGGTCATACACCAGCCAACACTACAATGATGATAGCTCAGAGTCTATTATTGTTAAAAGTGGTTCCTTTGATCTGGACCAAGATCGTATTTTACAGGGGTGCTTGTAGACCTTTCTTTACCACCAAAAGACTGCAATACCTGCAAACAAAATCCCAAAACAGTTGGCAAGTACTATTGTTTGACCACAACATTTCAGTGGAAGCAACCTTCTTACTCTGCAATAAACATGAAATCAACATTTTTCTCGTCCGTTCAGGGAGAGAGCATCATCAGGATAACCTAAACAAAAGCAGAAAACCTGAAGAAATGGAAACCAGCAATGGTAAACATCCCCAAGGAGGCATGTAGTACCAAGCAGGAGAATAGGCCAACGTAAGTCCACACATGTTAACCACCATCCTTGCCAAGCATATTGCCAGTTTTGGGGCAACTGCAGACCCAGTCTCTGATCTCACTGAGATCCTTATTCCAGAGGTGTTCCCAAGTAGATGACCCAGAGGCTGTATTTCCCCAACATTGAAATAACCAGAAAAGCCACCAAGTGGGAAAAGACAATTTGGATTCTTTATGTTTCCACTCGCTACTAACTGGGGATTTATAGGCGGTTTACCAAGTGCTAAACACTACTGGACAAACAGGCTATGTTTCACTGAGAGATGCCATCTTGGAAAGACTGGGGTGAGATCAATGTTAGCAATTGTGAGTGGTCAATTCTCTAAATAAACCCCTTCACCAAATAGAGAAATTGCAGGGGAAGATAAAGTGTGGAAGCCATGAAGGAACAGAATGTTTAGGAGTACTTCTTGAACTCTCTGCCTCCCAACCTGTAGAGGCATATTCGGTAATTTCACCAGCTAATCCTGTGAATGGCCATCCAAATGGCTATGGGCATACAGACAAATTAACGGTTGGGGCTAAAGGGATTGGTACCCCATGGACAGTTTGGATGAAACTCAGGGGAAATGCATCTAGAATCACCAATGAGCCAGGAACATGGTGGACCTTTGGATGTAAGCCTTGACGCATCCACGTGCATTGGGGAAGCATATTAATCTTGGGGAACAAAAGAAAAACAACACCCTAAGTGATATACCTGTGAGAATCCTGGCCATAAAGCTTGCTCTTATCCTACATTTTTCTCAGCCACAGCATATGGATACAAGTCACTGTGTACTGGCCGAGATGGATGATGTAAACAAGACCCGATGGTTGGATTCCAAGTATCAACACTCTAATTCTGAATTAGAGGACTGAGATGTTCACCATGGAGATGTATGGATGAAGCAATTGCACCCTAATTCAATAGAAAGGTCAGGAAACAATGGCCTCATAGGACTCAGGAATTTACCAGACACAGGTCCGTTCAGATCTTGCCCTGTCAGAGCAAGAAAATTCACAGTTAGGTTAAGTGACCAGTGTTCTCGGGTACAGAGAGGTCTATTCCAAGGTCCATCTACAGTTCACATTGAAATACAATAGCTTTGAATCAGAGATGGCTGTATTCCAGGGTTCCCTGAAAATTGATTCTAGGGAGTGATTTACAGCAGATTCATTCAAAATTCCAAGAGGCTTACATCAAAGAGACATCAACCCAGGACATGGATTTCGATGTTTGGTGTGGACAGACCCCAGGGAGTGATCCACAATTTCCTTTTAAGAGAATATCTGCAAAGCCCTTCAGTCAACTCCTAAATCCCCCAAATTCAGGCTAATGTGTGAGTTAGCAGAGGAGAGGGGGATTTATTTGCATTTATTCATTTATAAATGTATAGGGCACCAAAGCCTGCAGGCATCAGGACGCCAACATAAAGACAGAAGACAAGCAAAAATAAATGGGACACATAGAGATGAAAGTACAGAGACGGTCTGTGCTAATGATTACTTAAATAGGACGGTCTTCAGTGAACGATGGAACTTTAAGTTGTTGCGTTCCAGTCTTAATGCAATTGGGAGTGCGTTCCGGATCTTGGTTGCTCTAGCAGGAAAGTATCTACCCAGTTCATTGGTCCGTTTGTGGGTTACACTATTGATTTGACCCTGATTTCCTGAACGTAGGGATCTACTAGGAACATAACATATGAGCATATATCATGAGAACCTTTGTCCCTCCCAAGAGGTATCTAGTGTGGATGACAAAGGGTGTCTGTGACCTCCCCAAGCAGATGGGCCAAGTAGCCATGGAAGTTATTAGGATAATGGAATGTTCACCCATACTTAATCCCAGTCAGCTGGCAGGTGATGCTGCAGTGAAACAGTTAAGCAAGTTCATCTAGTTTGCAATGTCCAAGGGCTTGTACTGAGGAAAGAATCAGGGCTGGAACTTCAAGGACCATTCCTTCAATTATGTAATGCCAAATGTATTTTACTGTGGGAAGAAACACATCTGCTCTTTAAGTGCCAGTCCTCATGTTATACAAGGCCCAAGATCTTCAAGCAAGGGTTCCAAATTCCAGCATTTTACCAAACACATAACGAGACACATTCCACAAAGGCAGTTGCATTTACTAATTGTACTGCTGCAGAGCCACTGTTCAGGATCTCCTTGGTAGTTATGTCTCAGACAAAGCCCAACAGTGTAATTGTGCGTGCACAAACAGATGTCTAGCCTGAATTAAAGATGATGGACTAGCCCTTTGAAGCCACTCTCCACCACCACTAAGGAACCTCTAAATCATACACTGAACCACATGTGGGAAGATCAACCAGTTGGAGTGAACCATTCCCTGACCAAAGCAAATCAGAGACAAACGATACACATCATAACTTGAGGGCGAGCACTGAGGGAGGGGTGAGTCATTATATAATCCCTGGAGGGTGTGGGTGTTCAGTGAAGGAGCTGGACACAGGAGTTTGGAACAAGATGCCAAGTGAGAGAAGTGTTTTGGGGGGTGGAGAGGGAAGGAAAAAGGATACAAGAGAGTGGGAAAAGTTGTCAGGAGGATCTTAGTTTCAGGTAGACACCAGTTGTTGGTTGAGACATAAGTAGGAGGTTGGTTTTAGACCCCAAGGGGTAGGTTGGTTTAAGACATTAGAAGGAGGGTAGTTTGAGACATCAGGAGGAGGATGGTTTGACATCAGGATGATGGTGCTTTGAGACATTGGGTGGAGGTTACTCTCAGACATCAGGAGGAGGGTGGAGGTAAACACCAGGTGGAGGTTAGAAGAAAGAGTCATGAGGAAGCACATGTCATAGCAAGATCAGATAGAACCAAGTGGACATTCTTGGCCCAAGGCAGTGGATATAAGTGAGACCCCCAATTGGAAGGGCCAATCCCATGGTGGGAGAAGGAACAAGCACATGCGATGACGATGAGGAGGAGCAAGACTAGAACAGAAGAAAATCCCTCGCAGGACAAGGCTTTGGTGTTGTGCGATGCAGATGTGCAGGAGATGCTGCCCGTCGACACGTAATACATTGCGACTATATCCACCTATCGGAACCTGTAAAAACCAAGGATCGGACCCTGTACGGCAAAGCCCACAAGACAAGGATGTGGTGTTGTGTGATGCAGGGGTACAGGAGATGCTGCCCGTCAACACGTAATATGTTGCACCTATGTCCACGCATCAAAACCTTTTAAAACCGAGGATCGGACCCTCTGCGGCACTGCCCTTTCAGGACAAGGCCACAGTGGTGTGCTTCGCAGGTGGACAGGATACGTTGCCTGTCAACATGTTATACATTGTGCCTACGTCCAGGCATTGAAACCTTTAAAAACTGAGCATCGGACCCTCTGTGGCAAGCCCTCACCAGACAAGGCAGCAGTATTGTGTGACGCAGGTGTGCAGGAGACACTGCCTGTTGACATGTTATATGTTGCACCTACGTCCATACATCAAAACCTTTAAAAATGGAGGATCGGACCCTGTGCAGTAAAGTCCTTGCAGGACAAGGGCGTGGTGTTGTGTGACACAGGTGCGTAGGACATGCTGCCCATCGACACGTAATACGTTGCGCCTACATCCATGCATCGAAAACTTTAAAAAACAAGGATCGGGCCCTCTGCGGCAAAGCCTCGCAGGACAAGGCTGTGGTGTTGTGCGACGCAGGTGCGCAGGACAGGCTGCCCGTCGACACGTAATATGTTGCGCCTTCATCCATGCATCACAACCTTTAAAAATTGAGGAAAGTACCCTCTGCGGCAAAGCCCTCGCAGAACAAGTCTGTGGTGTTGTGCGACGCAGGCGCGCAGGAGACGCTGCCTGTTGACACGTAATACATTGTCCTTACATCTACGCATTGAAACTTTTAAAAATCGGTCATCGGACACTCTGCGACAAAGCCCTTGTAGGACAAGGCTGCAGTGTTGTGCAATGCAGATGCGCAGGAGACGCTGTCTGTCGACACGTAATACGTTGTGCCTATGTCCATGCATCAAAACTGTTAAAAACCGATGATCGGACCCTCTGCGGCAAGGCCCTCGCAGTCCAAGGCTGCAGTGTACAGTGATGAAGGTGCACAGGAGACACTGCCCGTCAAAACATAACATGATACGCCTACATCACAGTGTTTTGCGACGCAGGTTTTTAAGGCAGTGACGAAGAGTGCCAGCGCACGACAAAATCACTGCTGATCTGCTTCCAAAAGGTAAGAAAGTGCGAAGCGGGAGAGTAGCCATTACTGTGTTCCACCAAACTTCCCAGCCTTGCACTTCTTTCCCCTTACTTCCTACTCCACGTGCATTTTTCCCCTCCACTTACTGTTAGGACTGATTTTCTATACTCTGGTCTTGTGGACAGATGTATAGTAGCCAAAACAATTTAGGTAGCAGTGTCAGGCAGTGACGCTTGATGCAAGATAAGGACTTTTGTCAGGTGGGATTCAACCTCTAATAAATCAAACAGCACTGCAGAAAAGCAGGGGAATTGGGCCGCAAAAATACACAGGGAAATTCCCAGATTTGAGAAAGGCCAAGTATAAGGCCGAAACACGTGTCATCCAAATGGGCAAGAAAATGAACCAATAAAATCAAAAAAACACACACACAATTGTGTTTGGAATATTTTAGTTTGGTAGAAAAAGTACATTGTTAAACGAAATTGGTGCAGAGAAAGGCTTAAGCATACCCACAATTCTTCTTATTTTACAAACGGAGTGGAGGAACTCAAAGTCTCCATGATTGCTTATGCCTATGCGACATACAGAAGGACAATTAAAGGTGAAACTATATTTATCAATAATCTCAAACGGATCTGGACGTATTAATAGTCGCAAAGGTACATCCCCAAGGATATCAACAAAAAGTTCCTCAAAACCACCCTTTTTAAAATATATATATACAGTCACTTTGTTAAAGAGCATAATGCAAATCAGAAATTCCTGCAATGGAAAGGTTAGACATGTATTATGCACAAAAAGGTCCACAGAGATGGTCCCTAACTAAAATTTTCCAGCCCTAAATTGCCTGGTCCTTGTGCCCAATAGTTCAGGATATGGTTCCACTGAACTTAGGATGCAGAAAAAAATTGAGGTAGGGTCTCTGGGGTCCAGTGAAGGGTTCTTAGGGTTAGGGTTCAAGTTAGAGTAATGTCCAAAAGTAGCCAAACGGTCATATGTCTTGCACAAGCAATCAATGTCAACGCCAAAAGTGTTATAAATAAGCTTTATTATAAGCCCATAGACGTATAATGGGAGTATAGGGGTAGGTCAGTAACTCTGTAACTTACCCCCTTCTGTACTCCGATTCCTCCCCAGACTTGGCAGAACAAAGGAAGAGTGTCCAGCATTGCTTTTCCCACCAAAGGTTGCTCAGAATTCAGAAAAACCCGATGTACCACCTCTCTCAGGACTGGACTCGGGTCATTTAAGCAATTTTTGGATGGTGGTCACCGCGCACTGTGATGAAAAATGTCTCAACAGCTGCGAATGTACTTTCCCTTCTATCTCAGGTCCCCTTGATGCTAGGATGCTGACAGTTCACAGGACATGGTCTTGCAGGGTCAGCCAGGATCCCCCATGTTTAAGGCCGAAACTCAGTACGGTGATACCAGAAGCACAGTAGCCCAAAAATGGAGCTAGTAAGCCACAGGACAGTTCCAGGGCACTTCCGGAGACTTCCTCTAGCAGGGCACAGAGCAGACATCAGGAATAGATGGTCCCTCCACTCCAAGGATCGTAGATCCTTTGCATTACTACTAAAGATCAAGAGCAAGACAGGGCTCCTCCAGGACAGCAGCAGAAGTAGTTTGCCAGGCCTCCTTCAGTCGGGTCTCAGGTATCTTTGCGGGTCTCACAGCTGGATAGGATATTTGGCTCCTTCAGGTTTCTCCAGGATCTCTGAAGAACTGGTGCCGGGTCCTCTTCTTATCCTAAAAGCCAGGTAACATACTCCCACTAGCAAATAGAAGGACTAGCCCACACACAAACCCCAACAGTGGTCCAATCAGGACCACTGGAGGGAAGATTCATGCATACCATTCAGACACACTGAAATCAGTTTGTGGATTGGAGTCAGACAGACCCAGCCCACATCCTGCCAGCAAACACACAAAGCACGCCAGTAATCCGCCAAAAGCTCCTGCTTTTCCGGGCACTGGAAGTCCTTTTAAGGATTTTCCTGGCACTGAGGCAAGGAAGAAGGATAAAGAACAAGATGGCAAAAGAACAGAAATCTTGTGGCACGGCCATGTTTAAACAGTAGCCACAGCTAATAGCCAAATGTGGTAAACGCAGTAAAGCTAAAATGCAAATCCCAAAAAAGTGGGGAAAAATCACTGTTGCCACCAGCCTATCCTTTTAGCACACCTAGAGTAACCAAGAATCCTCTGAGTGTTAGTCTAGGGCAAAACAAAAATGCAACCCATTGTACTGAAGTGTAAGCTGCTGTTCACTATGATAAAAAGTTAAATCAAGCGATACAAAAGTAACCAAAAGTAGTAACACGGTAAGACTAAGTGAAACAATGTTTCCCACTACTGACAGCCTGAAGGACATTTCAGTTTCCCCATAACAGTTCAGCAAAGGCCAGTGCATCGAAGCTTAAGGCTTTACTGCACTGCCGAAAGTACAGGTCAGATTTGAAAATACAAGCACAATGTTTGGGGGTAAGGAAAGGTGCAGTAAAGAGAAGCCTTTATTAACGCTTACATCCTGGCCTTGTGCGTCTTTTCCCTAGCTCCCAACTCCATGTGTTGCGTTCCACTCGGGTTGTTTTGCTCCACTTCTTCCGGCCCTTCGCGTCTCTCCCTTTACCACTTACTCTACATGTGCTGTTCCCCTTGCTTCTGAGGCTCCACTTATATCCCAGCCTTGTGTGTCTTTTCCCTAACTTCCCAACTCTACGTGCCCTGTTCCCCTCCCTTCTTAGGCTCTACTCACTTCCTGGCTGGCGTGTACTTCTCACCCGATCTATGTGCGCTGTTCCCCTCACATTCTTAGACTCTCCCATTCCAGCAGTTAACTTTACTTGTGTTCATTTCTCGTCTTTCTTCTCTAGGTCCTCCCTAGTGTTTACTATTGTATTGTATACAATTTAATTGTATTGTGTGCATTTCTCTTCTTACTTCTCGTGTCCCCACCCCAGTGGTTATTATTTTATTGTATTGGTGCACTATGTTCATCTCTTTAGGCCCCCCGACTCTGTGATTACTGTTACCACTGTATTCTGCAAGTGTATCTGTTCTCCCCCTTTGCCTCTTCCCCTTTGTGTGTCTCTAGAGTGTGACCCCCCCTCTTGCTTGGGATACCTCCTCTTCCTACTTCTTCCAAACACACCTCTATGGTGCTCTCAGTCTCCCCTATCATCTCTAATTGCTATTCCCTCTCCTATCGTATTCTTCTCACTAAGTCTGGTAGGAAGAAGCTTAAGAGGGACATCCTGCTCTCCAACCCAGGACTCCCTATCGCTGATACACCAGTGCTTCCTCTAGATAGACCATTACTGACATCCTCTTTGTTGTTCCCTCTTCAGGCCTATGAATCCCTCATATGGTCTCTGTTCTCTCCCTTTTTCCTCCTCTCTCATTTATAGTGGCACTTGGTGGGCGGTCCTCCCCTTCCACTCCTCCAAGACCATCATTAATGTCTATCTGAATGGCACTGTCTTGGTCCAGGGCCCTCAACCCAATCTCCTCCTTTTCGACAGTGGAATCCTGCATCTTATCAACTTCCTTCCTTTTTCTGCTACTTCTATCTTCTGTGGCACCCTCCTCATCCCCTCTGACTACTCTGTTATTTCCTTCTTCCTCCTCTGCCTACTATCGGGCCCCTCTACCACCTCCACAGGGCGTACCTCAAGCCTATACCCCGCCACTGAAATCTTTCAAATGTGGCAATCTGATCCATGTTGCTACTGTCAACTCTCACTCTGCCCTCAAATACTCTTCTGACATCTGCCGACTCCTCAAAGAGCTTGAACCGGATGTCCTCAGTCTCACCGAGATATGGTGCATGGCCAGCTCTGTCATGAGTTTTGATACTCTCCTCCCCAATGGCTACAAGATCCTCTCCGAACCCAGAACCAACCGTCCAGGAGTAGCTCTGCTCTTTCCAGAGTGGATCCCTGCTTCTGTCATTCCTACACTGGCATACTCCTCATTTCAATGCCTGGTCTGAAGGCTCTCTATCTCTCCTGGCATTTCACTTACTGTGGCCACCATTTACATGCTACCTGGCCAGGTCACCCTTGCCCTCTCTGAGTGGGCCGACCTCTCCTCACCTCTCCTCTTCTCTCCTGGCCTATACCTCTAGACTTCTCCTCCTCGGAGACCTCAAAATCCTTCTGGATGCTTCTAATTACTCCTCGCAGCTCTTTTGCAATCTCTGCGACTCTCTCTCTCTTTCTATTTTACTCTCTGGCCCGATACACTCTGTCGGGCACACCCTGGATGTTCTCGGTCTTCATACATCCCCCTCTCTAACCCTCAAACCACTCCTCTCTCTTGGACTGACCACTTTCTGTTCTCCTCCCACCTGATGCTCTCTGTCCCAGAGGTGAAGCCCACCCTAGCACTGCCACCCACCTTCTCGATCATCTAGCTCATGAAGCGTGTGTCAGTTGAGGCTTTCACCGCTACTTTCTCTCCTTCTCCTATGCCTACGACTGACTCATACTCTGACAGAGCCCTCTCTAACCTACATCTATAACACTCTTGGTGTTCTTGCCCTTGTGATGAGGATTCATTTGAAGCCTACATCTAAGTACAACTCTTGGTATGATTCTGACCTCGCCAACCTTAAATGCAAGTGCAGGGTTGTTGAGAGGAATTTAAGGGCATCAGGCGCATCCACTGACAAACTGGCCTGTCGCCTGTTCGAAAGGCAATTCAGACTCTCTGTTCAGTCCAATAAAATAGCGTACATCCAAGCCTGTGTCTCTTTGGCCTCTAACAACACGGTCAAACTCTCCAAAATCTGCAAGGAACTGGAAAATCCTTCTGCAGTCTCCACCGCTCCCGTTCCTTCCCAGGCCCTCTGCACTTCACTGGCTTCTCAATTCAACATTAAAGCTCAGGACATCCTGTCCTCTCTCTCCTCTTCCTCTAATTCTACCTCTCTCTGCCTCTTTCCGGCCGCCACTTCCTCCCCTCCTCCTATCTCCTCTTTCCCCATGTTCACTCCTGACGATGTTTCTAGACAAGTCTGATCTATGAACGTTTTGTCCAAGAAGGTGCTGCCCTGCTCCTCCCTTACCATCAAGGACCACATCGCCACCCACTCTCCAGCCAGTTTCAGCAATCACTCTTTTTTGCCACTGGAACTTTCCCATTCCCCCTTAAGCATGTCCTTGTGCATCACCTCCTTAAGAAACCTTCTGCCGATCCCTCCTCCCCGGCGAACTACCGCCCAAACTCTATCACTTCTTTCCTGGGCAAACACCTGGAAAAGCCAGCCATCTCCCAGCTTACTCTCCATACTGAATCTGTTGGTTGTCTCCATGACCATCAGTCTGGCTTCAGAGCAGCCAGAAGCATGGAAACTGCTCTCCTGAACACACATGAAGACCTGCTCTCTAATCTCAACTCTAGTCTTCCTTCTGTCCTCATCCTCCTTGACCTTTCTCTGCTTTCGACACAGTCAACCACGCTATCCTGTTCAATCATCTCTGTGACAACCTGGGCATCACGGATCAGACCCTGATGCTAGCATGCTTGACCTTCCTGCCCCTGGATTGACCCTCCCAGGTCCAACTTGGGTCCTTTCTCTCCACCACCTCTCTCACCACATGTGGTGTTCCCCAGGGCTCCAACCCCTTACCCTTGCTTTTCAATGTTTACTTGGCACCTCTGGCCCACCTCATTTCTTCCTTCTCTTCTAACTTTCAGTGTTATGCGGATGACACTAAGCTCACTTTCAGGCTCCCCTCAGCTTCCTCCTCTCTCTCGCTCATTCCTGACTGTCTATCCCTGATTTAGGAATGGTGCACCTCGAGCAATCTCTGCCTTAATTTTAGTAAATCTGAGATCCTTCTCCATGGGACCCGTGCTCCCGATTTCCCTATTTCACTCTGGCCGCCCTCCTTGGGCCCTCTCCCTGCACCTTACTGCGAAAATACCTTGATGTCATCTTCAACTCCACTCTATCCTTTTCTTCTCACATCCTGGACCTCTCTAAGAATTCCCACTACCAGCTGAACCTCCTCAGAGGTATTGTTTCTCCCTTTCCCCCAGAAGCTCACTGTCTCCAGAGCCCTGGTTCTCTCTAGGCTGGACTACTGCAACAACCTCTTTCTAAACCTACCTGCCTCTACCCTTTGCCCTCTGCCACTAATCCAGAACAGGACTGCAAGACTTGTCCATGGCCTCAAGCCTAGGGATTGTGTCCCTCCAGCCGTCAGATCTCTCCACTAGCTCCCTGTGGCTACAAGAATCAAGTTCAAGACCCTCTGCATTACCCACAAGTCTTTCTTGGGCCGGGGACTACACTAAATCCAACTGTCTCTTACTAAGAACTTTCCTTCCCAAGCTCTTCGATCGTCCACCTCCAACTCTCTGAGGGTCAGACGCTTCTCCAGGCTGAGAGTGGGGGGGGGTAGATCTCTCTCCTCCGCTGGTGCATCCTTCTGGAACAACCTACCTGAATCTCTCAAACTTGAGCATTTCAAAACCTTCCTTTTCGCTTCTGCTTTCTGTCTCTCTTGCTCTCGCTCTCTCTCCTTCTGATATACGTGTCTGCTGTGCTAACTGGTTAACTGGACACCCATTGAACCTTAGTGGGCACCAGGCTCCTACACGACCTGTAGCCCTTTGCATTGCTTCCAGGCTGACTCTGCATTTGGGGACTGTATATGCAATTCTACAGTCTACTGCCTCCTAGCACTTACCCAGAGCCGGCCACCCCAGCGCCACTTACTTGAGCTTTGCCCTTTGCACTTCCCCTCTCCCTCCCCCTTGCACTTCTCCTCTCCCATCCCCCCTGCACATGCACAATCTGAGTGACACAAGGCCTAATAAGATTGTTTGTTTTGTCCTCCCTTTGTCTCCCCTTCCTTGTCTTGTCACGCCTAGAAACAATTGTGTACAGGAACCTTACAAATGACTTATGATAAATCATATCATATCAAAGAGGTTCTGCCGAGGAAATAAGTCAAGACCCGGAGAGAGTAAGGTGGCAGGTTCCTCTTAAACTCACCTGTGGAATTGGGGAAACTAAATCCAGGTTACTCTCTCCTAAAATTGAAGGGAAATTCCACTTTTGCCTAGAGCTTGCACTGAAGTCACAGTGGCAGGATCAGGAACCACAAGCTAAACTGGAGGTGGTCATGCCCCAGCCAGGAGCAGAGACATACAGGAAGGGAACCTCGGAAACTGTATGTGACAAGGATTTTCCCAAAAGCCCTATGAACTTGTAAGGAAACCCTAATTCTATTGAAATGTTGCTTAGAGGCTTACCTGACTGAACCCATATGTTTTGAGTTTGACTCCGAAGAGAACCTTTGTGTGTTAAATGAATTAACCTGAAGAAGAACTAAGAAGAAGGGTTGTGGAAATCGTTAAAGCTGAGCTTAAGAACAGTGGATGACAGCTTGGGAAAAACAAGGAATACAAGTGTGGGAGACCCTTAAACCTGAAATTAAGTTAGAAGAGGCAACCATGAGAAGAGCAGAGAGGAACGATGCAAGAAAGCCTTAAGGATGAACTTTAAAAGAGAGGTGGAGATCATAAGAAGACCTTAGAAGAAGGATGCAGGAACCCATGTATACGCTAGTTTGAGAACATAGGGAGAGACCACGATGAAAGGGTGAGAAAGGGCTCTGCAATTTATTTAACCCTGAATTTGTGATTTTCTGTGAATAGCCTCTGAATGGCCCTAGGATGCATTGTGACTAATTCAGTTGTCTGTACTTTGTGGTTTACAGTCTCTGTTTTCTGTTTTAGCTATTCTGTATTATTTTCCCAAAATTAAAGAAAACCTCTTCAGTTTAATTGCCTCAATAGCATGACCGTTGGCATCTACCATCTTCATAGCAGTAATCTATCACTCCTCAAGATATATGCCCATAGGGTAAAGTCCATGCAAAAAAGTGTGCCCAAGCAAGCTTGTGTTATTGCACATAGAAACTGTGATGTTATTGCCTGTAAACAGGCAGTCTTTTTGGATGTACTCAATGTGCCAAAAATGCTATTGATGGAACAATGATTCCCATTTACTCGAATTTGATCATATGAATTACTAATAAAATTAGCATCTGGTGCAAAGAGGGGTAAGGAGTCCCCAGGCAGCCCTTATCAGTTAAACAATCACAACAGACAACTAACAAGCCACATATGGACCAATTAACCAATCAGAGGGTTGGGGCAGGATAAAGAGCACCATTTTGCCACTGTGTTAAATGAGGGATCAATGCACATTTTTCTTGTCAGCAGGCAAATTCATAAAATTCTAAGGCTACCTTGAGGGCTCTGCAATGTTGGCAGTTCCCCAGGAAGGTACACCATCGCCCTGCCCTGCATCTCCACAATGTGCCCCATCAGCCTTCCTAGCAGCCCACCCTGCAGCTGTACCAATCACAGAGGTGAGTAGAGTGTAAAGTGTGTACACACCAACAGTGTACAGGTCCCATTTGTCACAGTTAGACCTTAATAACATCAGGACCTCATCAGCTATAGCCTGGACTTGCCTTCTTTATTTACCAGCCCACTAAATGTGCTGACCTTGCGGAAACAGAGCATATCATTGAGATAAACAGGAATATTATAATATGCCTTCTGTCATGTTGAATCTGCTCACGTTCATCCACATTTGTGCAAATGGCACTGTCCAGCACACAGTGGTACTAGGACATGGCATTACCCAGCCCTGATTGTCCGACATCCTCTACCATTCGAGCCCTCTTATTTCCTTTCCCACTGACTCTGCCGATGTCAATGCTATTGAGTCAAAGTTCCCTCTCAATGCTAGGTTCCCCATTGTGGTGGGCACTATGATATGATATGATTGGTTATGTATAACACGCTTAATACCCAGAGGTTTCTAAGCGCGGACCCAGGAATCGAGCCAGCGTTGCTCCGTGTCATCTTGCTTCCAAGGCGAACATGTTGCCGCTGAGCTATCCTCTCGAGATTATGGACTGTATAAGCGTATCCCTTGCACTACTATGGGCATGAGAGAAGATCTTCTCAAACTGATGCATGCATCATAGCACCAACATATAAATGATCTGTGACGTTAAACTGCTCTGCACCCATATTTGAAGTTTATTACATTATTCCAAGATAATTGGCTTAAAACAAACAGACTCACATCATGGGGCATCTACAGCAATGGTGAACATGCAACCAGAGAAATGCATATCATTACAGACCTACTAATCCTGTAACGTTACCAGATAAGACACTGTGTACACATCTTAGTGAGAGCACGTAGAGATGAGGGAAGAAGTCCTGAACAAACAATTGATGAAAGACAACCAATTCTGCGTATATGAAGATTTATTCACAGACTAACACACATGTAGAGGAGGAGCCAAATACCCCTACCAGAAGCTCCACCCCCATATTGCCCATAATTTGGGAGCCAGAAATTGCGACATGAGCAGTACCAGTGAGGGTGCCTATGCCGCAAAGAATCCTTGAGACAAGGGATCTAATGAGAAAACCTTATATGCATTCATGAAGAAGTAATGGCCTTCTGGAAAAATTCCCGGAAGGAATATGAAAATTAATGAGAAAGAAGACTGGTGATGTCACACGAAACAAAACTGACACCACCAGAAAAGACACAAATGAACAAAATATGTAAACATTCCATAGGCCCTGAGAATGAGGTGTCGAAGTAAAGCAACATTTCAAGATGGAAATGAAGTTGCTCATGCGAAGAAACACTGAAGAAAATGCAAAGTCATTTCACAATTGTACAGATGCTGTAACGCAAGTAGACAAAGTAATCCTGAGGCTGGCTAAGTAGTGAATAGATTGCGGCGATACACCAATGTATACTCATAGGAATGTATAGTATCTGGATGCTCCACAATGCACTTCAGCCGACTTGAACCACATGAATGGAAAGGGCTTGAAGTGTGGCACAGTTGAAAAAAGCTGATGGCGAAGGAGAATTCAAGAAAGGCTGGCTGGCACAGAACCAAGAGTCGAGGCCACCGTAAGTGTGGTTGTCTGTCAAGAAGCCACATGAGCGTGAGAAAGAAACAAACTTCTGTTTGAAGTGAAATGGAAAAACACTGAAGGTGCCAAGAGTTTACCATTTAATAGTGTTTTATGCAACGAAAAGCTTGAAAACATGGTCTCCAGTCACATGGTCAGATGGAAATAGACTTTGGATCGAGCAACATCGAAACCAGAAGATAAGACCATGCCACACTCCCTTTTATTCTCAGGCACAGTGAGCCTCTGCAAGGCAAAGTTCAAAGCCTAATTGAATGACAGACTGCAGGAGTGATGATAGATGTTGGGCTAATTGGGTGGGGAGGCATGACCAGGACGACCCTCCCAGCACCTTGGGTAACCAGCTTGAGTGCTGCTAGCGAGTGGAATATTGGAGAAGGTTACGATCGTGCCATCCAATTATAGAGGGCCAGGTATCAAAGAGCCCTATAGTTTGTGTAACCAATAGGGTGTCGAGTATTAGTATGGCACGGAAGATGACTTGCACTTGGGATGGGCTTAGTTGTCCACCTGATCTTAAAGACCTCATCAGTATGGAACGTATACCTAGATGTTCCCTTTAAGCCTATCACATCCCCTAGTAGGTTTTTCTTATTTGCCACGTAGGATGACATCAGTAGTGACACATTTTTTGTATAAGAATGTTGTTTTTTTCATTAAATTCTTTGAGTGCGAAAAATCAAGCGAGCGTCCGCTGATGTCCGTTTTAACTCCCTGTTTTAGATAATTGTTAATAAAACAGTACTAAGTTTTGCCACCTTCCTGAGCCGGTTTGATTATTGATGTATGAGTACGTTCTGCATCCCCATCCATCTCTAAGTATTGCTTCCTCATCTTAAAGGGCCCCAAGTCCCGGGGTTCACACATATCATATGACAATTCCATTGAAATATGCAAGGGAACTTACTGGTTCCCAATGTGCGCCTACAAGCTCCTATACATTGTCATGTAGCCAGAATAGTCATTACAAGACCTGCACCACAATGAACACATAAGAAACATTCCTTGTACGACAACTTCAAAAAAGCTTGTGCACATTCACGGAGCATGCCCAGAAGACCCAATGTAGTCCAGAATAGTGGCACAAGTCATGACTACCTCACAAATAAAACAATTATTTTCATCACCCTACCGTTCTTCTCGTAGGTTCCTCTGGATACTCAATCAGACTTTTGGCTGAGGGCCTCACCATGGCAGCGGGTGACTCAATAGAACAACTGGATAATGTGGCACACCACTGGACAGGCAAACCAATTGAGGGGAAATGTTATGTTCTGAAAAAGTGTTTCAGGGGCCAATACAGGGCAACTGGAGCTTCATGTACAGACATGAGAAGGTGTGCCTCATAATGGCCAGGGGGTGTATACTACAGGGCATTATTATTAGGGTCAATGCGCCCATAGAAGATGTGTAGGAGATGGTTGAATAGCAAGATGATATCGCTGATGGTCAAGGTAGTCAGCCACTGAGACTGGACAAAAACCCTTAGATGATTATTTATGGGCTACTGCTGATAGAATACATCATCAACCATTTCTTCTGCTAGAAGATCCCAAAAGAGCTTAACATGGCCACACTCCCTGACTCCCCAGAAAATCTCTATCTAATGTTTTACCTTCTGTTTATTAAAGAGGAAGATGAAGATCGGGTTCTGCATGAATGTGATGGGGAGTAATGTTTAAATAAAATGTTTAAAAAATAACCAAAGACCTTCCTCCTCGTGGATAAGAAAAATCTAAAAGTGAAAAGGGTAAACTGGGGGTTTGGTATTTGAAAGAATATATAAATAAGATCCAACGTGGGGGAATGGTCCAAACAACCCAGGGTCCATGGTGGGGCAAAATTAGATCCTTATTGCAAGGTCGTGCAAACAACACACCTATATTCAAAGTTGAGCGAAAACGATCCAGGGTTCACAGAATCCAAATCCAGAGAAAACAACATTTTGAAAATGGAGTATCCAAAGAGAGTGGAAATGATCTGTCCTTCTTTGGCTGCTTGACCTGGTTACCTTGATGCGGTTGGAGGGTGGGTACAGCAGTCTGTGGGTGGAACACTGCTCGGCCAGCCTAATTGGGAACTGCTGTTTGTAGGATGTGCAGGTTGCTGTGCCGGGGACAGTGGAAACAGAAGATTTACCACCTCCCAGTTCCACACATTTCTCCATGTGGGGGAGGGACTTCACTTTGGTGGGATTACCGAGATCTTTTCGAAAACGAAATGACAGAGGGACAAAAAGCACAAAGTTATATTTTCAAAAATAACTTTTGGTTTTCTCTCACACGGCCATTTCAGACCACCCACTCCCCTCACCCTCTTACTAACCTTCTGGTGGCACACAGCGAAATGTGCCACCACCACCCCAATCCCGCCTGCGACACCGGTTCCCTTCATGGACATGCGTATTTACTCTTTAACCTGCTTTCCTTTTAATGGAAGCGGGAGACACCCATGAAGTCACAGAACAGTGATCAAAGGGAGCGGGTGACATGCCTGCAAATTCCGCTCCCATTGATCAATATTTTTTTCCATTCGTTTTCTTTTTTGCATCCCAGATTCAGCATTTTCTCATGTTCGTTTTTTTTTTTATTTGTATATTTGTTCGGACCCCCCTTGGTGGGCCAGCAACCCTTTCAAGGCTGCATGTGTCTTGGTGTGCCATACTCTGGCCTCCACGATCTGCTGGCTGAGGGAGAGATTTTAGTGGTCTTGGCACAAACCTCAGCAGACAATATGCCAGAAATGTTGACTGAGCTACCATCATGCCATGAGCCATGATCATGTGAAAAGTGTGGGTACTCCTGGGCCCCATCATAGGTCACTTCCACACAATTCTGCAGATTCTGCATGAACTGCATAAGTTTCTTGGTGTGCTTTGTTTGCATCTTCCTTGTCACCGGTATCTCTTCCACTAATCCCTTCCACAGCTAACGGGCCACTGACAACCCACTGTTGTACACCCCCCAGGGACTGGTGCATCTGCTCCAGGTCCTACCGCATGGTTGCACAGGTATATGCCAGTACCGTACCATTCTCCTTAGCCATACCTTAGCATACCTCAATGGCTTACAGTATGTCTATGATGGTTGTTGAAACATTGTCAGCCAGGGGGGACATAAAGGATGGGGAGAGGAGTTGTGAAGTAGACAGGAGATGCCTGAACCTAGGAAGGGACAGATCCGTGTTGCCCCAAAGTATCTTCAATTCTCCTACCTAGCTGGTGAAAGACAGCTGCACTGGAGGATGGTGTCATTGGGCATGCACACCCCCTTCAGTTGCTGTAGGGATGGCGTGCAACAATGACAAGGTGGCAATGTTGCTTGCAAAGATGGAGGTGTGAGTGTGGGTGTGCTGCTCCATTGGTTGGCTCGTGAAGCACAGGAGTTTGCTGATTGTCACAAGCGGTCGAATGGTGGTTGTGGAGTCAGTGTCACCACAGTAAAACTCCCTGAGACTTGCACTTATTTGAGTATACTACATCTCTCTTTGATCCAATTTCAAACCCAAAATATTACACCTACCATAACACAACAAGAGGAGATCTTTGGACAAAGTAGTGGGGTTTGATCTCCCCATTTAAGATGGAGTCATCAGTTGTACATATGCAGAGGGCAAACTGCAGATCGTGTCTACCACAATGAGCCAGGTGATAATATGTAAAAAGTTCAGAGATGTGTTGAAAGTGGTGACAGTGCACTGTATTTGGTTTTGGCATATGTGTATGAAATGCTTTGCACTGCCATGCACAGAGAAATATTGTTGGACGCAATCATGCGATTCCTCCTTGTGTCACAAGGCTTAAGATGGCGAAACAACCCTGGCTTCAGTGCTGGTGGTGTTGTGGGGTCACTCATGGTGGTAATGATCTCTCTGCAGCGTGTAATTATAATTGGTATTTTATAACATGCCGGTTTTTAAGCGTGCGACCGGGATTTGAAACTGCGTTGCTATGCATTGGCAGAGTTATGGGGTTATGTCGATGAGAACAATCTGGTCATTAATGGAGAGAAGATGCAGTTAATGTTCTTCGGAAAGAAATGAATCAGGAGAGCTGTTCAAGAAATCGAGGGCCAAACAGTTGAATACACAGACCAATACAAATAGCTGGAAATAGTAATAGAGCCTCCGAGAGGCTATCACAAGTGTATTTTCGATCGGACCAGAAGGGCTAATCAAATAACGACACTGATCAACCAATATGTGGGGCGCACCAAGGGCTTTACGGTTCTAGGTGCCAGAATGTTATACCAGCAATGCTTCATCCCATCCGTCCTTTATGTGTTGGAGGCATTGACAATGCCGGACCTAGGGTGGCTCTAGGTGACTGAACGTACATCTTGAAACAGAATTTTAGGGCTTCTGCAGTGTGTTCCCATTGAAATAATTCGACTAGAGGTTGGGTTAATCTCCCTGACAAATGTATTTAAACAGAAAAGATTAATGCTGTACATTAAATTTAGGAAAGCAGGGTCAGACCTGCTGCTACACTTGCTTGGAGAGAAATGGAGACTTAAAGGGCAGAGAGCTATGTAGTCCAAATTATGAACCAATTCAAGCAGCTGAACTGGTTGCCAGATTTTGAGGAAAATGTGCAGGTCATAGAAAATCATGTGGTAAAGAGAATGGATAGGGAAAATTGGTTGGAGAATTTTGAGCACCTGAAAAAGTTAAAGCAATTTCTAGTATGCTCTATGAATTTAAGACTCATTGCCCTGCCAAGGAGCTGCGGCGCTTCATACTATTCTTGCGACTTAATCGGTTGCCGGTATTGGCCAAAACAGGACCCATTCTGAAACTTCCAGCTGATGAAAGGTATTGCAGAATGTGCACAAAAAAAGAATGTCTCGAGACTGGGAAGCATGTTTTGACAGCTTGAAAGGGGCCCCTAGAGGACCCTGACGTCTATGGAAACAAGGCGAGTCACCACACACGATAGAGACGCCAGACACGAGGTTGTATTCCCAAAGCTAGGGTTTTATTGCAAAGTAAAAGTCTCAGTTGGCCTCTTTAACACCCCCCTTTATTCGGTTTCTTTGAACTTGGTGTGATGATGGACATCTCCGACCACTATGACACCTTCAAACATCTATTCTAGTAACAATTTGCAATTTGTGAGTGCAAAGGCATCTTTCGGTTATTGAATAGAACACAGCGGTTCTGTTCTTGGAAGCGAACTACATACGGGGGGAGTTGCATTCCGGACCTTGTTATCAATCAAGTGCTATTCGCGTCCTGGGAGCCGACATGCTCTAGCGGGCTCAGCAAAGGGGGGCTGTAAGAAAAGCATAATTCAAGCCTTTAGCAGTATTATTCTAACATATTCTACCATATAACGAGACTGGCTGGCAGCTGTGAAATGATTAAATGCCCTGCAGCTCTGCTTCAAGGCTACATTCGGGAGGGAGCCGGTCATTCTTCCTGGCGCTGCCTACGTTTGTGTTTCAGCGAATTCTTGTTATCCTCACGGCCCTGCGGCCTTGTCCTTTTCACTTACAGACAACAATGTTTCACAGTCGAGCAGTGTAAGCGGAAAATATACTGCGAAGCAATAGGAACAGAAAGCAATGAGAAATGGTTAGAAAACAAAATGGCGATTCTTGTTACATCAAAATGGCCGTTCATTGGCAAACTCGAAAACCTATATTTTGTCATATCGTGCATGAGACAGTTGGCCCACGGCCACCAAAATGCGTTTGCGGTCTCAAAGTAGAGGTACCCATATTTGTAGACTGACAAGCTTGCTCCACGATGGGCCCTATCTATGTACAACATGTAGGTGCCCTTGTACACGTCTTGGACACCATTAAGGAAAGGGAATTCTGGTTGTGGCGTCTAAACACAAATTCAAAGCCCACTCATATCGCCAGCTACAGATGGTAGTAAAAGTAAAATGACAGGTTGAATAATTAGAAATGACAATCCCTACACCTGTTGATATTGTTTTAATAAGTTTTATGTAGTGAATGAAAATGATCAATATTTGTATTTGTATTTACCAATTTCCTTGATTTTATATTTCGATTTTAGATGTTACCACCACTGAGTCTAATCTGCCTTTCTGCATTGTGGATTTCTGCCTAACTGTGACATTTCCAATTCGTTTTTCCTCCACTACACTGATCTGCCCCCAGAACCACTGATTATGTCCTAACTGTGCCAGTCTGAATCTAGTTGCTACCTCCAGCCCATTAAGTTAACTAAGTCTAAGAGTCAAGTCACATCTGCCTGCTTTATGCATCTAGTCTAAGTCGAATTTGCCCATCTTGTACCCCTGCCCCAGGCCACATCCACTACACTCAACATGGACACCAACCACTCCAACAGGCTCCCACACTCGAATTCCATTCCTCCTACCCCATTCCTACCAGCCTTACTCACCCACAAGCTCCTTAATCACCAATCCTCAGCCACCCCCTCACTAACGCTGCACCCAAGTCCAAATCCACTGCCAGAAACACACCCCACACACTACCAGTGCACATAAGAAACTCTAGATTAGGAGCCCGCACAGCCCACATCAAAACTCGCAAACCCACACTGCAGCCACCCCAGCCACTCACCACTCCTCCCAAAGCCCAACATCCCGCCACTAAACACCACACCAACACTAACAAACCAAGCACACACAATCCCCCAATCCAATTTGCTCTCAATAATGCCAGATCTTTACAAGCCCACGCCACAGAAATACATGACCTAATCTCTGACCTCGAGCTAGACGCTCTAGCCATCACAGAAACCTGGCTCAACGAAGCTTCTGGACCAGCCATATGCCAGTCCCTCCCCCCTGGGTACATCATCCTCCGCCAAGATAGACCAACACACAAAGGCGGTGGTGTGGCTCTCATAGTCATAGAGACACTAAAGGCTAGACAAATTAAACCCATCATATCCGAAAACTTTGATGCCTTATCAGTTAAAATCTCTTTCTCACCTAACGACACCATGACAATGCACCTCATCTACAGGCCAACTGGCCCACTCCTGAACTTCCAAGCCGACATCCTACACCTCATAGGTAACAACCTCAAACCAAACACCAAAGCCATTCTCCTAGGAGATATGAATCTCGGACTCAACAACATAAAAGACAAACACAGCAAAACCTTTGCCAAAGCTCTCCTAGACCTTCAATTCCTCCAGAGAATTGATTCTGCCACTCACACTAAAGGCCGCATACTAGATTGGTTAGTCGACCACATCTGCAAGGTAGATATCAGCTCAAACACGCCTCAACCTTGGACTGATCACCACCTCATCCACTTCTTCATCCCTACAAATGCAGCCACCAATCAAGACCCTCCCATGCCAGCCACCCTAGCTAGATCTGAAAAACTACTCACCAAAGAGAGTATCTGCCCACTCCTAGAAGTCTCAGCACTAACATCACCCATCTCTAATAACCCTGAAGAACTCTATAACACCACCATCAAAGAAGTCATAGACACAGTTGCCCCACTAGAGACTAAAAAAGCGAAAAAACTCTTTCACGCCAACTCTTGGTTTGATCAAGACCTACAAGACCTAAAATCACTTAAAAGACAAGCGCTCAAAAAATGGCAATCAAGCCCCTCCGCCCCTTCACGCGATTCCTACCTAACGATTGTCAAACAATACAAAAATGCCATAGCCAAAGCAAAAGCAGCCACATACAACACTAGAATCGACAATGCCCAATCGCACTCAAAAGAGCTATTCGCCATCTTCAACGAGCTGGTCGTACCTCCCACATCCAAACATCAAACAGTCAAAGACGAGAAATGGTGTAATGACATTCAGAAAGCCATGCTCGACAAACTAGATTTACTCCAAAAGAAAATCAAAACCAACCTTGCCAATCTACCCAAGCCCCCTCACAAAACGCTAGCCACCCCAAACTCTAAACCTCATACACAACACAATAGCAACCTTCCACCGCCATTCACCTTTAGAAAGATAACCGCACCTGAGGTCTTAAACATTATGAAACAAATAAAACCATCACTCTGCAAACAAGACATCTGTCCAGCAAACATAATCAAAGACTGCGCTGAGTCCCCAGCGCCATTCATTGGAACCTTCATCAATGCATCATTTGCCACTGACTCAGTTCCCTCCTCACTTAAAGAAGCCTGGGTTCACCCACTGTTGAAAAAGCCCACACCAGATCCAGACTCCCCTAACAACTACAGGCCCATTACAACAGTGCCATTTCTGCTGAAAATCCTGGATAATGCTGCCTATCTACAGATACAAGCCTACCTCGAATCCCATAACATCCTAGGCAAGAGACAGTCCGGTTTTCGCCCACGCCACGGCACAGAGTCTGCGCTACTCGACCTGAAAAACCAACTCCTAAAAAATATGGATGAAGACAAATGTGCCATCCTCTTACTCCTTGACCTGTCGGCTGCGTTCGACCTAGTCGACCACAAAACTCTAAAGACACACCTCACCGATACAGCTCACTTCTCTACCGAAGCCACAACATGGATCTCATCCTTCCTGGAAGGCAGAGCTATGCGAGTCTACTCAGACCAAGCATCAGCCACCCCTTCCCCCATCAACTGTGGAGTACCACAAGGCTCCTGCACCTCCCCCACACTATATAACCTATTTACACTCCCTCTATTCAACGACTTAGAAGAATTCGGCATAACGTTCACCAATTATGCCGACGACACTCAAATTCTTCTCCCTCTAACTGGCGATTACAACCAAGATCTAAAAGCCCTACAACACACATATGCCATCATCCAGGCCTGGATGGCAGACAATGGCCTCTTTCTCAATGGAGACAAGACAGAGATCCTACTGGTGGGCCCCAAAGAATCCCTTAGCAAACTTGACGGCAAATATAGCACCTTCCTAATTGAGAACTCGGTCATCCCGGTCTCTTCTGCTGTAAAAACTCTGGGAGTCTATCTAGAGTCCACCCTCTCCATGGATAGACATGTCAGCTACATCTTATCCTCAGCAGCCTTAACAACCAAAATAATTAATGCAGTAAAACCTCACCTGTCCACTACAAACTGCCTCAACATAGCCAGGGCCACCATAGGTGCCAAATTGGACTATTGCAACTTCCTCCTATTAGGCACCTCTGCTAAAAACATTAATAGACTCCAAATCACACAGAACAACGCCTTGAGAGCTGCCCTCAATATTCCGAAGAGGGAACATATCTCTCTAGCAAGAAAAAATGCCCACTGGCTCCCAGTCAAAGACCGCATCCAGTTCAAGGCCCTAACCATTACCCACAGATGCATATCCCATTCTGTCCCTAGCTACCTCACTAATCGGATACAACTAGTCCAAACAATCAGGCCCAAAAGGGACCTGTACGCGAACCAACTCTTAGTCCCTAACTTCAACAGAGTTAAAGCTGGCGGCTCGAGCTTCGAAGTCCTAGCACCAAAAGCATGGAACTCCCTACCACCCAAACTGAGAGCGGAAACATCCCTCAGTGCCTTTAGAAAAGCTCTGAAAACCACCTTGTTTAAGTGAACTCTAGTGCAATGCAAATAATTTCTGTATACTGCTATACCAAACTACACTGTCCCATGTAACCTCGTAGCTTCAACCATGTCTGTAACCATGTCCACTGCCTTTCATGTTATTCGCCTGTGTTAAGTAAACCTTCTTGTAACAGCGCCACGATGCCCGTGGGCAGCTGTGCGCTCTAAAAATGCAAATAAATAAAAATAAATATATGGATTGTATGTTGTGATTCTTGTATGTTATGACATCTAAATTAATCTATTTATAAATGTGTACAGTTTTAATTTACTGTAACGCATTAAAATAAAAACATTGAAGAAATTAAAAAATTGCACAATTTTCATCATATTTGATCAGAAGACTCTCCCTTGGGTGCTACACAAATAGTCTGTCACAAAAGGAATGAATTGCCTTTTGCAACTGTGGGCCACGTTTTCAGCGCTGCCCCGAGACAATTGCAAGCCACAGTCCAACCCTGACAGGTGCTGAAACAGAAATGTATTCACAGGATCTTTAGGTATGGATTTATACACGCAAGGACCGTGCAGCGGCTCTGTGTGAACGACTCTTCCCTCCCCCACAACCCACTGCGCCGCCGTCAAATGTATTCATGCGAAAAGGCTGCGCCATGTGAAAGTAACCCATGATTGGGAATACAAGCATGCGCTCTAGGTTAGGTGGTAGTTGACGTGCTCTTTCACTCATTACGGCTTTCATTTAAAATGACTTATTAAAGGCCTGTTTCACAGAGCGTTTTCCTCTGGGATTACACCATTATAAAATGCTTCTGTGAATCAGAATCTCTAGCAGAAGTTGGTTCATATGTCCTGTTGTTGTACCCAATACAACTTTCATTAAAAAAAATCAATGTATATATATATATACATATATATATATATATTTACTTTATTGTGATACAATCATAAATTAGGATTTTACACAGACACATAGATCATAGATCTTAGATCAGTATCATTGTACTAATCAGTGTAACGAGAATACAGATAAAACAATAGGACAGTAGGGCAATAAAACAATGAGGTAGATAGACAATAATAATAATAATAATAACAATAATAATAATAATAATAATAACGCAAGCATTTAAAACATAAAACACTCCATAGCTTTCAGGTCGCGTCTTCCAAGATAAAGGGGGTGGAAGAGGAGGCTGGAGGAGGGGGAAGGGGGACTGAGGGACGGGAGGAATGACCGACAGGTTGTCTTTAAATACCAAATACCTAGCATCAACATGACACCAGTGTATTGCTCATCCATCGAGTATGATATAAAATACTTTATTGGTCATCAAATCATATGTACAAGTATTTTCACCAGATGTGTACATTTGGATCCCTCTCCATTTTAACAAATGCCAGACGCTAAACAGACAAGCCTCTTAGGTTTTGCCTACATATTTTTGTCCGGTAACACGGTTTTAACAAGGGACCATACCCTAAAAAGAGCAAGCTGAAATCCCAGAGATTTGGAATTTAAACATGTATCCCAAAAGGCTTCCCCAGTTATTGCCTCATAGTTATGGACCCATTTCCCAAATGAGCACATATATAGTGATCCTAATTTGGGACAGAGGGTCAGGACATGCCTAGTTTATTCTGGCACTCCTACGGACTGGCAAATACAACAGCACCTAGACTCGGGAGGCAACCTCAAGCATGGGTCAGTGATAGCCAAAACCGAGAGCTGATTTATCCATAGCTTTAATAAAAACCGCCTCACCTCTGGTGCCAGGCACATCAGCAAGTAGGGTTGGGGCTTTCGGAATCTGTAGGTGACATGGCAAACAGCCTCGTATCCACTCAGCTTAGACAGATGGATAGAGTTCATACTCCAATCCCACCTGTTAAATTTTGTTCAAAAGATTTTCTCAGGTGGATATATGGCATGTGTTTCTTGTTGGAATAGGACCAGTCAGTCCCCTTAAAAAGAGATTTATTAAGTTGTTTGAAATTAAGCCCCCTGGGGTGCCTCTCTAGGTCATAATTGCCACCAGCCAATCGCAACAATTTACACGAAGGAGCGGAACATGCTTTTAGGTAAAATATACCTTGCACACGCAGCGTCATGCCTCTCAGGGAAATGAGGCCCAGCTCTAGTCGTAAAAACTGCACTGAGCAGGAAGGACCTAATCCCAGTACAGCACGCCAAAAATTGCCCTCCACGATGTTCAGCCATTTTAAATCCTGCATGGCCAGTGCCTCCAGGCCATAGAGGATGGAAGGGACAAAACACTGTTGATATAGGGCCTCATTACACTGTAGGCGGTAAATCATGGTGCTATTAGCAACATGGTTGCCGGCGGTACCATACCGGTACCACCATGGAGAAAAGGGAAATTACATCCTATTCCAAGGTTGGCGGGGCGGTAATTCCCCCTTTCTCCATGGCCCTTCCCCATTCCCATTTTTGCCCCATAGGGCTCAATGGGAATGGGGAAAGGGCTAATTACGGTACCGCAAATTGCGGTACCGTAATTAGCACCAAGGTCCCTTTGCGGGTCCCAACTTTAATGGTTGGTCTACACCAGCCGTTAAGGTCGGGTCCCGCAAAGGGACCTCGTAGTAAGGTGGTGAGGGTTTACCGGTACCGGTGCCCTTACCGGTACCGGTAAACCCTTAACGCCTACCGTGTAATGAGGCCCATAGTCTTAAGATAACTGCCATACTAAAACCTGCAGTCCCCTTCGCAAATGTACTGGCCTGTAAGGTGAGTAATTTCGCTCGCCGTTTTTTACGGCTGATTATGATGTCATAGTTGGACAAAGTTTTGAAGTCCAATCCCAAGTACGGGTAGGATTCCACCATGGCAATCGTGCCCAAGTCGGTAACAATGCCAGAGAGACTAGGGCCCTCTTGGTAATAGCTACTATCTTTGTCTTATCAAGATTGATAGTTAAGCCCAACTGAGATGCATAAACTGACAGCTCATTTAGCATGCTCTTAATGCCGGATAGTGTATGATCGAATAGAATTAGGTTGTCGGCATAGAGCATGCCAACAATAGGTGTGTTGCCCAATTTAGGAGGGCAGTTAGGCTTTAATGACATACATGGTAGGAGGTCAGCGATATAGAGATTATAGTGCATGGGTGCGGCTATGCATCCCTGCTTTACCCCTGTGTTTATGTAAATTGTAGGCGACACTTCTCCATCGTCATTAAGTCGGACCTTGGTGGAGGTGTTACTGTGGAGGGTGATTAGTATATGCAATATCCAGGCAGGGCAATTCATGTCTCTGAGCTTTGTCCATGGAATGTCTCGCACCACTTGGTCAAAGGCACCACGGAAGTTGATAACAGCTATGTACACAGTGGCTTCCTTACAACTAACAGTGTTATTGATTAACTGTTCGAGCACCTGGATATTATGGGTAGTGCTCGACCCAGGTCTGAAGCCCGTTTGTGCATAGTTAAGGATCTGATTTTCAGAGACCCAGGCTTCCAGTTCCTTAAGTACCAAGATCATGAAGATTTTCCTTGTGGCGTCTAGCATTGATAGTAATCGATAGTTGGCAACATTCCCCCAGTCCCCCTTTTTGTGTACCGGAATCAACACAGACTTCCTCCAGGATGAGGGCACCTGACAGGTTCTACAGATTGGAGAATATAGAGTAAGCAGTACCTGAGCCCAATTATTTGGGTCCCTTTTTAATACAGTATTGGTTAGGCCATTGGGTCCCGGAGCGTTAGAAGGTTTTAAGTTCATGATGGCTGCTTTATAATTTTATTACTAAGGGGGAGCGGCCATATCTTTACCTCCATGGGTGTACTCATGGTGATTACATTTTCCTTAAAGAATTTATCAGAGATGAATTCCACCCATACTCCCCCGGAGATAGGGTTCAAGGCCCTCAATTTCTGCTCGCCCCTTGCTTGAGCAAGGAAGTGCCAGATTCTACGGCTGTCTCTGCTACAGAGAGTTTCTCTAAACTTCTGCCACTGGCCTCTTTGAAGGGACTGGCAATAAAGGCATAGCCAAGAGTGAAACGTTTGTTTTATATCTTTTTTCTTGGCCTGTAACAGCCCAAAGTCTACGGCAGTAGTAGCAGTCTCTCCTAGGGCTCTAACAGCTCGACACATACCCCGATTCTGATCCCGAATGTTAGTATCAAAGACCAAGGCACCCCCCCCCGCTTTCCATCCTATCCCGGGGGTAGGACGGCCTTTAAAGAGTGCTTGGGTTAGTTGTGATATCCAGAATTATATCTACTCAGAGTTTTTACCCCACAGCAACGGTTTAATCTCTGTGGTCACCGGGAAGTAAAGGGCATTCATCCTGTCGATGTTATACAGTGTCCACCGAGTCCTATTTCCAGCATGGTTGGGTACCACCTCTCTACAAACCCCCAACCCTCCTACCCCTCCACCTCCCCCCACACTTAGGTTTAAAGTGGCATGATCGCTGTAGTCATTTAAGGAAATGCATAATTGTAAAACATTACTTAAAAGACAATCAGTCACAGCCATATAGTCAAGCATTGTACACTTGGACCCCACTGCCCATGTCATGCGTCCTGGTAGATCTCTGATGGTGCAGCCATTTAAGATTGTCAGATTCCAATCTTTACAGATATCCAGCCACATTTTCCCTTGTTGTTACTCTTTGTTAGTAGTATGTTGCAGATATTGGAGACACATTCCTATTCCCCACACCCTTCAAACATAGGAGCGGGGTCTTTTCCCATTCACCAAATTGTCAGCAGTGAGTCTAATTGATCTCCTAAGGCCTCCGTGATCAACTCACCCGGGGGGGGGGGCAATATGTTAACTATCAAGATATCACTGTACCCTACCCACCCCACTGGCGGGGATATCTGAATTACCAATACATTTCCCCCCGGGTTATCCTGGTCAATTCATCTGGGGTTATAGGAGGACTTGACACTGATCAGTAGGCCACCTACTGGTCTGCCCCGCTCTCCCTTGGTGGCCGGGTCTGATAAGTGACGTATCCGTCAAATTCTATATCAAATGTGACCCATGTTTCTTGCAGTCTGATATCTCGGCAGACAACAACAGATCCCAGGAACCCCCCTGTTTAGCCAGTGGCTAAAACCCCTTGTATTCCAACAGATAATAGTTGAGATTCACCCTGTTTTCCGTTGGGCAAACATTTCTTGTAACCACTCCCACCCTTGTTCATCAGTGAGCTTAAGCAGGGCTTTTGCTGGTAATGCTGGGGGGGAGCTAATAGCGCGAGCACACTTACATTTCAAACAACCATCGGGCAATGTGCCCTTCGGAAGGGGGGAATCTAACACATAGCCCAAGTACCCCAAGGACGCCTCATTGGCCCTCAACATTGCAGCGGTTTCAGGCAGGCCACAATGGATTTTTGTAAATTTTGCTCCGGGCAAACGTAAGGGTTCCACAAAATCAACATCTCTAGAATTAAGAATTGGAAGTGATGGATTTTGGAAAGTAGCGCAATGACTGTGGGTTGATTTAGCTGTGGACCAGGTTTACTGCCGTCCAAAGGTGAAATGATCACAATTTTCAGGTCGACCTTGGTAGCAGGCATGGAGGGCCCCCCTCTGGGATCCTCGGGGAGGCCAGGTGTGATTGATCCTCAGACTCGAGGGATGTCACCGAGGCCGGTCGAGGGGGTGTGTGCTTTGGGCCAGGACATGGTGTCGGCTGCTCCATGGGCACAGGTTGCATTTAGATCGGAGTTCCTCCAGTTGCCAGCTTGTTATTGTTTCCACCGTCTGGGCGGATCTTCTATTTCGCTGAGCCGCTCGCTTGTGCTGTTTTTTTAAAATGTTGTTGCCACGTGGTCAGGGAGTAGAGTTCAACGGGGGCTGAACCACCCGCGAGTTAGCTTCCATGATGGGCGGGGCCGGTTTGGGCTGAATATGTACCTTCACCAGCCAGTTTTTTGCCAGTCTTGCCTGTCTCCTGGAATGGTGACCTGCTTCAAGCGCCACACTTTTCACTCCGGCAGGGAGACTGGCTGATAGGCGAGGAGCCATGGCTGAGGGGGAGTAGGAGTTGTGCCTCAGTCATGGGGGCTGGTGCCAGGTGAATGGAAGACTAGACTCCAAATTCACCTCCGTCCTCACAACTTGCTCCTCCACACACTCCTTAGCCCATAGGATTGTCTCACCACCTGTCACCTCCCTTTCAGCTGCTGGATTGCTCAATTGGTCTATGTTTGGTGCCACTCCCCATCCTGCTCTCCCACTTGGGGTGCAATGCGATCCTGCAATGCGTAGCACAGCTGAAGTAGGGAGTCATTGTCAAGGTCCAATGGCAGATAACTGCCTTCCCCTTTTGGGTGTAGCGTACTTGGCTCTGTATTAGCAGGGGTGGGCCCCCCTTCCGGGGTTTTTATGGGGAAGAGCGCATCCAATGGCCCCTTTTAAGGGGCTTGGGGATTTGCACCAGTCTCATTTGCCCCTTTGTTATCTGTGTCCACCTTATTCCCTGTGCCGGTTGTTAACGGTTTACCGGAACGGAGGCCATGAGGTTTATTTCCGCATATGCCTGCCCTTTTAATGTGGCTGGTTGCTTAACCAGGCATTGCAGTAATCATGTGTTATGTTCCTTGATTTCAAACCCCACCATGGACTTTCCAGTTTTTGTGGTGTGCACAGACCAAGCATATAGACGCTACGGCAAACAACTGAGGGCTATGGCAGTGGATTACTGTTACACTCTCTCCAGCAGTTCACCCTCGCACGTCGCTGTTCTCAGTAACGCATAGCTCTCAACCATTTGTGTTGCAAAGGCAGGTGAAATCACCCGATTTTGTTTTTGGCGGGTGAGACGCCCATTGGAATGAATGGGCGTGCAGGAGGCTTGGCGGGTGAGTCAGCCCTTTACAAGGCGGGTGACACCCGCCAAAAGCGTGTGAGTTGAGAGCTATGCAGTAACGGGAGTCAAAGCAGATGGATCCCAAGGTAAAACACCACTTCCAGGGAAAATAAAAATAAAAAGGCACAGATACCCTGTTTTGAAAGTAGATGATCCGGTAAGCAAGGTTGCTTCAAAACAGTAATAGTAGGAAGTAGAAGCAAGTCCCACGGTCCACGTAGAAAACACTGTGCACAATGCGCTCTGTGCGTTCCAAGGGGTTTTTAAGTCCCACCCTCTCTTGAGGGATTAGAGGAAACAGAAAATAGACTGCGAACTGCTGCCAAGCCAAAGATCCGTCCAACACGAACACGGAGAACACACTGCGCAAAACCAAAATATACAAGATTTTTCTGAAAGTTCAAATCATTGTTGCCTGTCCCACAAGTATGCAAAATATGTAATTATTAAAACATTTTGCTCACATTGTATTGCTGTTGGTGGTCTCTATTCCAATGTTTTATCATACAGAATTGCATTAGAGCAGCAGTTTATCGCCTTTGAACATAAAGGCTCTGAATAACAAATCCCATTAAAAAAGGCAGTGTATATCATGCCTTTTTTTGCGGGAAGGCCAATAAACATTATTTACACAGATTGCAAAGTAAGTATCGAGTGAGAGATTTGTAATGAGCAGTAGTAAGTCAGTTAAGAAGGTTTTCCTTCCCTTACAAGTAGATAGCGAACAACCTAAGAACATGACATTTTCATTCCTTTTCTATTCATTAAGAGTGTAGAATGATAAAGTGCTGAGGATAGATCATGCCTTGAAAACAAGAGCCACTGTGCATGTCATAACCACTTGAATGTCGAGACAAGAAATATCGTTGCTTCTTTGTCATTTCCTTTAGGAGGCACATAGTAGGGAGGACCCGAAAGGTAGATGTAGAGTCTCAGCCAAGCAGAGTCAGGGGTAGAAAGGCAGAGAGTAGAAATGATGCGGTTAGTGGAGATTTCTGCCGCAAAAGCACATGCATCGTACCGAAATGATATTGGGGAAATAACATTGTAACTACAAAATTAAGTGCCACAACATTTGAAGCCATTATAAGATGATATAGAAGTGTTGGAGCATCCATGAGGCGTACGTAGGAAAAGTCAATTGACGCCAGACATAGGCAGAAGTGCCACTGGGGGGTAATCAAGGGGGGTCATGGCCTCCCTTATAAAAACGCTGCCCTCCCCCCACTGGCCCGCCTGCCTCAGAGGCGTTTGTTTTGGTGTGCTACCCCAAGAGACATCATGCCACCCCTATGAAACATGTCTGGGGGAGGCAATTGAATGTTAAGTGATATATGGCATTTATAATATGATCTCTACTACTGGTGCCTCCATACCGCTCCTGAGCCCGCTGCCTGCTGCCCTCCCCACTCAGGAGCGGGCGCAGCTACACAGGATCGCCGCATCTGCCCATCCTCCTTGGCTGTCCGAGTTCTTCTGCTGAGCCTCCATACCACTCCTTGCACCACCGCCTATGGCCCTCCACACTCAAGATCAGGTGCAACTGCCTAGCATTGCGGCATTAGTCTGCCTGCCTGAACAGCCCAGGCCCCTCACCGGGGGCTCTTCCACCTGTGCCTCTACGGTGCCTCCACACTGGTCCTTGTGCCTCCGGCCCTCCCCGCCCAAGAACAGGTGCAGCTGCCCATCATCCTGACATCAGTCTGTCTGCCTCAGCCACCCAGACCCTTCCGCCAGTGACCCTATCCAAGAACTGATGCCTGCAGCCCTCCCCACTCATGATCAGGTGCAGCGGCCCGGCATTGTGACTTCAATCTGCCTGCCTCAGCTGCTTGGGCCCTTCCACCAGTGCCCCTATCGATGAACTGGTACCTGCTTAGGAGTAGGCGCGGATGCCCTGGTTCTCCTTGACCAGCCTGCCTTCTACTGCCTGTGGTAACCCCCTGGGCCTTGGGCTGCCTGCAGCGATGGGTGCCTGCTGTCTGCGTCCCCATTCTGTCTCCGGTCATCCATCTGCTGCCGCTGGTCCTGGGACTTCCATCGGTGGCAACTGGTGCCAGCTGCCTGGAACTTCCACTCTGGCCCGGCGCCTCTCTCCACCTCTCTCCTGTCGGGAGTCTCCACTCCTGATCCGGAATTTCCAACTGTAGCAGCACCCCACTGGCAGTGCCTTCTGACCTGCCTCAGCTACCCAGTGCCACCATCCTATCCTTGGCTGTACCATTGCCCACGCCAGCAACATTTTGAACCACACATCTACTTCCCGCCTCCCTACTAGGTGTGTTTGCCGTTGACCCCCCCCCCTCTGACAGTGGCAGGTGCCGCTCCATTCTGCTCCTGGTCTGCTGCTACTCCTTCCCGCTTCCTCTTCTAAGTCTTTAACCCAGTCCCAGCAAGTTTCACACTTACCAGCCCCTGCTGCTCAGCGCCTGCTGCTAATCCTCTCCCCATCCCTCATATAAGTGTGTCCATTGAGTACTTTCTCTACTAGAAACTGCTACACTGGTCTCTGTTCTCGCCATCACAAGTCTCTACAGCAACGGACCTTCTTTACTCCACGTATCTCTGAACCCTCTGGTATGCGATCTGCCAAATCTCCTTTTCGCCACCCTTTCTTCCCTCCCCCCTCTCTCGCCCCCCCTACTTTCTCCTCTCCCTCCTACTCTCCTTTTCCCTTCTCATGCCCACCCCTCTCTTCTATCCCCTCCCACACTCCTCCTGTCACACACTTACCCTCTGTCACCATCCTAATCTTCTTTACCCCCCTACCGCCCATCACACCAGCCTCATGAACATGGCACTCTGGAACACCAGATCCGTCTGCAACAAAACCGCAGCAGTTCTTGACTTATTCTTTCATCTCAACCTTCATCTCCTATGTCTAACTGAAACCTGGACACCCACCATGACACTTCTATCCCCACTTCCCTAACCACCTCCTCATCCTCCTTCTCTCATACCCCTCACGCTACTGGCCGTGGCAAAGGCGTTGGCCTCCTCTACCACCCCAAATACATCTCCTCCTCAACATCTCTTCCTTCTTTCCCTTCCTTTGAATTCCTTTACAAATCTTTCTCCTCTCCTCACCCTATTTCCTTTCTTATGATCTATTGTCCCCCTGGCCCTCTTTCTTCCTTCTATGAAGACCTTGATCACCTCCTCTCGCTTATCTCCCCCTCCCCTCTCCTCTATCTGTGCTTGGCAATTTTAATCTCCACCTTCCTTCTCCTCCTCAATCCTCTCCCCTCTTCTCTATCCTTGACTCCTACCTCCTTTCCCCCATTCCTTCCTCCTGCACTCACTCCTCTGGCTCCACCCTTGACCTAATTTTCAATTCTTCCTACCCCTCTTCCCCAGTCTCTACTCTTCCTGTCTTTCTCTCTGATTATGCCTTACTTTCCTTCTCCCTTTCTTCCCTCCCACACTCCTCCAGTGCTAACCCCTCCCCTCCAATCTACTCACAGCGTGACTTTCGCAACTTCAACCCTACCCTCTTTATTGATACTTGCTCTTCTTCTCTTCCCTATCTCCAAGACGTCTCCTTATTATCAGCGAATGATGCTCTATTCTCTCTTTCCTCTTCTATTTCCTCCTCCCTTGATCAACTTTACCCCCTTTCTCTCTTCCGCCCAACCTGGAAACCCTCTCAACCTTGGCTCACTCCTGAACTCCTCTCTATGCGGCACCTTCTCCGACATCTGGAGAGACTCTGGCTCAAAACTCCCTCGCTTTCCAACCAAACCTTCTATTTCTCTTACCATGCACTCTACAACTCTTGTCTTGCCTCGGCTAAATCCTCCTAGTACTCTAACCTACTCCAATCTCAAGTCACTCACCCTCGCTATATCTTCCAAACTCGTTCTCAACGTCTCTCTCGCCCCACTCCTGATCCCTCCTCCACTTCTACACTCTCTCCTTCTGACTTCGCTAATTTCTTTTCCTCCAAGATTCTTACCCTTTGGCAAAAAATCAACACCTCCTTGGATTTCCCCTCTTCTCCCCCCTCCTCCCTCATCCTGCATGTCCTACTTCTCACCTATCTGCCCTTCTGAAGTCTCCACACTCTTCTCCAAAGCCCACCCCAAGTCCGCCCCAACTGACCCTCTCCCTTCCCTTCTTATCCCTAAGATTTACCCTCTTCTTATCCCCTACCTCACCTCATTCTTCAATATCTGTCTCTCCTCAGCAACCTGTCCCTCTGCTTTCAAACATGCCACGATCATCCCTATTCTGAAGAAACCTTCTGCTGATCCCCTTCTCACCTCTAACTTCCGACCTATCTCTCTTCTTCCATTCCTCTCCAAGCTTCTCGAGCGCCTCGCCTACTCTCAGCTCTCATCCTTTGTCACCAATCTCTCTCTCCTATGCCCCTCCCAATCTGGCTTCCGTCCCAAACACTCTTCTGAAACTGCTCTCACCTATATCCTTAATTCCCTCCTCTCTGCTCGACACTCTAAGCAATCCTCTATCCTTATTCTCCTCGATCTCTCTGCTGCCTTTGACACTGTTGATCATCCCCTCCTTCTCCAGACTCTTTCTTCCTTTGGTTCAAAGGCTCTGTTCTCAACTGGTTATCCTCTTACCTCTCTTCCCGCTCTTTTACTGTCTCCTGGGGTGGCCGGTCCTCTCCAACCCATCCTCTTGAATACGGTGTACCCCAAGGTTCGGTGCTTGGTCCTTTCGTCTTCTCTCTTTACACCTCCCTCCTTGCCCCTGTTACTCCTCGTTTGGCATCTCCCACCATTTCTATGCTGACGACACTCAACTCTTCCTCTCTTTCTCCTCCTTCTCAACTGACCTTCACCAAAAACTTTCTTCCTGCCTTACTGCCATAAAGAACTGGATGTCTTCCCACTTTCTCTCTCTTAACACTGACAAGACTGAAGTCGTATTCTTTCCCTCCAAACCTCTTCCCCCTCTCTCTCTTCCCCCATTCATTCACTTTCCTCCCTCTAATCTCCCTATCACTCTCCATGCTCGTAACTTAGGCGTTCACTTTGACTCCTCTCTTTCCTTCTCCCAACATATTTCTCTCACTTCTCGCACCTGTCGCTACCACCTCTTCAATATTC
This sequence comes from Ambystoma mexicanum, assembly GCF_040938575.1. Lineage (NCBI taxonomy): Eukaryota > Metazoa > Chordata > Amphibia > Caudata > Ambystomatidae > Ambystoma > Ambystoma mexicanum. The sequence goes on from NC_090932.1 coordinate 714,035,000, forward strand.
ATAAAATCTGTCCCTCTCTCACCTTCCAAGCTACCAAACTCTTAATCTACTCCCTAATCTTCTCCCGCCTATTCTACTGCTCATCCTTACTGTTTGGATTACCTACATCTCATCTTGCCCCCCTCAAATCCATCTACCACTCTGCTGTTCATACCCTCTGTCTCCTTACCTCCTGTGACTCCATCTCTACTGCCCTCTCTTCCCTTGGCTGGCTTCCATTTCACTTCCAACTTAAATTTCACTTTCTCTGCCTTGTCTTCAAATCTCTCCATGGTCTCGCTCCCCCTTATCTCTCCTCCCTCCTCTCTTTCTACTCGCCCTCCCATTCCCTTCGGTCCGCTGACCATTTCCTTCTCACTGTACCTCTGTCCCCCTGTGACTCCTCCCGTTTCCGCTCCTTCCAACTCCTAGCCCCCCTGCACTGGAACTCCCTTCCTCTTGCAATCTGTTCTACCCGCACCTCCTCCACATTCCACACTTCCCTTAAATCTCTCCTTCTCCATTCTCCTCCTTGAAATCCCTTCCCCTTCTGCATTCCCTCCCTCCTTTATCTTTCCCCTTGACTATCTCCCTCCCCTCCTCTACCTCCCACTCTCACCTTTCCCCTTCCCTCCTCCTACTCATCAGCTCCCCCCCACCCAGTACTACTCCACTATTCTCCCTATCTCCCTCAGTAAATTGCTCTTCTCACTGTTTTGTTGATTGATTCATATTGTGATTTTCCTTCTAGCGTTATATTGTTTATGTTTTCATGTATCAAGTTGTTCAATTGTACAGGGCTTTGGTGTAAAGGAAAGAGATCTACCCCCAACTCGTTGGGTGGAGAAGCGACTGACCCTGAGGGAGTTGGAGGCAGATGAGCGAAAAGCTTGAGAAGGAAGGTATTTAGCAAGAGAAAGTTGAAGGTATTGAGGCCCCAGGCCCAAGAAGGCCTTGTGGATGATGCAGAGGATTTTGAACTTAATCCTCGCAACCACTGGGAGCCAGTGCAGAGATTCCAGTCCTGGAGAGAAACGATCCCTGGGCTTGAGGCCAAGGACAAGTCTTGCAGTCCTGTTCTCGATAAGTTTTAGAGGACGGAGAGTAGAAGCAGGCAGATTTAGAAAGAGGCTGTTGCAATAGTCCATCTAAGAGAGAACCAGAGCTCTGGAGACAGTGAACTTCTGGGGGAAGGAGAGGAAAGGAAGGATACCTCTGAGGAGGTGCAGCTGGTAGTGCGACTTCTTAGAGACGTCGGAGATATGAGGCGAGATGGAGAGTGTTGAGTCGAAGATGACCCCTAGGTTTTTTGCCTTGCAGGTGGGAGCAGGAAGAGGGCCAAGAGAGGCCGGCCAGAGAGCTACAGGAAAGGAGGGAAGAGGTGTTCCGATGAAGAGAATCTCAGTCTTATTGGCATTAAGGCAGAGGTCATTGGCGGCACACCACTCCTGGATAGCAGACAGACAGTCAGAGATGAGGGAAGTAGAGGAGGAGGCCGAGGGCAGCCTGAGGATGAGCTGGATGTCATCCGCATAGCACTGAAAGTTGGGGCAGAGAGCGGTAATGCAGTGGGCAAGGAGTGCCAGGTATTGGTTAAACAGCCTGGGAGAGAGGTTAGACCGCTGGAGGACACCAGAGGTAGATAAAAAGATAGCGGAAAGGAAGGACCCAAGTTGCACCTGGGAAGGTCGGTCAGAGAGGAAAGAAGTCAGCCTCACCAGAGCCTGACCAGTGATACCCAGGTTATCACGGAGACGGTTGAGCAGGATGGCATGGTTGACAGTGTCAAAGGCAGAAGAGAGATCAAGCAAGATGAGGACGCAAGGGGTGTTAGAGTCACGGTTGGAGAGCAGGACTTCACAGATTTTCAGGAGATCAGCTTCCGTGCTTCTGGCAGCTCTGAAGCCAGACTGATCATCATGAAGACAACCAACAGATTCAGTGTGGAGATTTAGCTGGGAGGTGGGCAGTTTCTCCAGGAGCTTGCCCAGGAAGGGAGGATTGATGGAGATGGGCGATTGTTAGCCAGGCAGGTTAGCCAGGCAGGTGGGGTCGGCAGAGGGTTTCTTAAGAAGGGGGTGCACAAGGGAGTGCTTCAGGGGGGATGGGCAGACTCCAGTGGTGAAGGAGTGATTGCAGAAATGAGCCAGGTCAGGAGCCAGGGAGTCAATGTTGTCCTTTATAGTTTTGGAGGAACAGTGGTAAACCTGTTTCAATGAGACTTTCATAGATCGGACTTGTCTAGAAACCTCATCTGCGGATAACAGGGGAAAGGCAAAGAAGGCGGGAGGAGAGGTGGCTGCAGAAAGGCCAGAGGAAGAGCAGGGAGTGGGGGGAGGCAGAGGATAGGAGGAGAGAGGGACAGGAGTTTTATGGATGAAGTGAGAAGCCAGTGCCGTACAGAGGGCCTGGGAGGGGACAGAAGAGGTAGAGACTGCGGCAGTATTGTCCAGTTCCTTGCCGATTTTAAAGAGTTCAGCTGAGTTGTTAGATGCCGCAGAGACGTGGGCTTGGATATGAGCTCTCTTCTTGGTTAGGACAGAGAGTTGGTATTGCCTTTGCAGCAGGCAGCAGGCCAGTTTGTCAGAGGATGTACATGAAGCACGCCATTTCCTCTCGGCCACCCTGCACTTGCGTTTTAGGGTGAGGAGGTCAGATTTGTACCAGGAGTTGCACTTGGCTATGGGCTACAGGCAGATTCTCATGACAGGGGCAAGGCTATCAAGGGTATCATATATAGCAGCGTGGAGCATGAAGAGGGCTGTGCCAGGATGAGAGTCAGCCAAAGGGGGGGAGGATGAGAAGGTGGCGGTGAAAGCCTCAGCTGACACACGCTTCATGGGTCGGATGACCGAAAAGGTGGGTGGCAGTGATGGAGGTGGCTTGGCCTGAGGAGAAAGGAGGGTGAGCTGGGAGGAGAGGAGAAAGTGATCACTCCAGGAGAGAGGAGTGGTGAGAGGGACAGAGAGGGGAAGGTCTGCGGAGATCAGAACATCAAGAGTGTGCTCTGCAGAATGAGTCGGGCCAGAGGAGAGAATAGTGAGTGAGAGAGAGTGGCAGAGGTCGCGAAAGAGTCCAGAGGTAGGACATGAGGCATCCAGGTGGATGTTGAAGTCTCCAAGAAGGAGGAGTTAAGTAGTAGACGCAAGGAGTGAGGAGAAGATATTCGGCCACTCCGAGAGGAAGGAAGAAATCTGACCAGGTGGCCGATAGATGGTAGCCACAGTAAGGGAATGGCTGGGGGAGAGAGAGAGCCTGCAGACGAGGCATTCAAACGAGGAGTAGGCCTGCGTAGGAATGACAGAGGCAGGAATCCAATCAGGGAAGATCAAGGCTACACCCCCACCAGAGCGGTTGGCCCTGGGAGCAGAGAGGATCTTGTAGCTGTCAGGTAGGAGCATATCAAAGCTCATGACGGAGCTGGCCATGAACCATGTCTCGGTGAGACCAAAATGTCAAGTTCTTCAAGAAGGTGGCAGATATCAGAGGAGTGCTTGACAGCAGAGTGGGAGTTTAGACTGGCAATATGGAGAAGGTTGCCATCCTTGAACGACTTCCAGGAAGGGGGTACAGATCAGAGGTACGCCCTACAGAGGTGTAGAAGGAGTGCGAGAGGGGGCAGAGAGGGAAGGGGAAGGCAAGGTAGCCAAGGAGGAGGCAGAGGAGGGAGGCGAGATAATCACGGAAAGGGGGGGGAGCGGACAGCAGGAGAACAAAGGAAGTTGATGAGGTGCGGGAAGCATCTATCAAAGAGGTGAAGGGTGGCCTGAGGGCCTTTGACCAGGACGGTCCCATTACAGTAAACATTAATGATGACCTTAGAGGAATGAAAGGATGCCAGGAGGGCATCCCAGTGGGTGTCACCATTAATGGGAGAAGAGGAGAAAGGGGAGAGCACAGAGACCATATGAAGGGTCCATAGGTCTGGCGAAGGCATGACAAAGAGGATGTCGGTGAGAGTTTTCTTGGGGGAGGCACTGGTGTAGGTGTCGGCGATAGGGAGGCCTGGGTTGGAGACCAGAATGTCCTTTTTAAACTTCTTCCTACCAGATTTAGTGAGGAGAAGAGGATAGTCAATAGAGGAGCAGTTAGAAAAGATATAAGAGACAGAGAACACTGTAGTAAAAGGTGGGAGAAGAGGGGGGTGGAAGGGAGAGGGGAAGACACTAGTGAAGGCCACTAGAGTAGGCGGACAGGACAGCGAGAGGCAAGCAAGTTGTGCAATAGGACAGACGACAAGACTCAGGATAAAGAGTTTCAAAAATGCGCTGGTTTGAGACAGGTGAGAAGACACACCTAAGTTTGAAAATCCTAAATAGGGGAGGAAAGGCCTGGTTTTCACAATGCAATTTTTTTTAAATACATATACAGTGTATATTATAACAGCACACCTAAGTTTGAGAATCCTAAGTAGGGGAGAAAAGGCCTGGTTCTTCACAATGCAATTTTTTTTAAAACAGATACAGTGTTTATATTATAACAGCACACCTAAGTTTGAGAATCCTAAATAGGGGAGACAAGTCCTGGTTCTTCACAATGCATTTAAAAAAAAAAACACAGATACAGTGTATATTATAACAGCACACCTAAGTTTGAGAATCCTAAATAGGGGAGAAAAGGCCTGGTTTTTCACAGTGCAATTTTTTTTTAAAACAGATACAGTGTATATTATAACAGCACACTTAAGTTTGAGAATCCTAAATAGGGGAGAAAAGGCCTGGTTCTTCACAATGCATTTAAAAAAAACAGATACAGTGTATATTATAACAGCACACTTAAGCTTGAGAAAAGGCCTGGTTCTTCACAATGCAATTTTTTAAAAACAGATACAATGTATATTATAACAGCACACCTAAGTTTGAGAATCCTAAGTAGGGGAGAAAAGGCCTGGTTCTTCACAATGCATTTTTTTAAAAAACAGATACAGTGTATATTATAACAGCACACCTAAGTTTGAGAATCCTAAATAGTGGAGAAAGGCCTGGTTCTTCACAATGCATTTAAAAAAAAAAACAACAGATACAGTGTATATTATGACAGCACACCTATGTTTGAGAATCCTAAATAGGGGAGAAAAAGACTGGTTCTTCACAATGCATTTTTTTAAAAACCGTCACAGTGTATATTAAAACAGCACACCTAAATTTGAGAATCCTAAATAGGGGAGAAAAGGCTTGGTTCTTCACAATGCAGATACAGTGCATATTATTACAACATGAGGAATACAGCACAACCGAGAATAGGGTCTGAAGGGGGCAAGGAAGCTTGTGGGATTAACCTGGAAGACTGACTGGCAACTGGCATCCCCTGCGGACACCTGCAGACACAACAGGAGCCGCAACAGTGGGAGCCACCCTTTGCCTTAGGGGCCCTTAGCCATGGCACTACTGGGCAGGGGCTGCCCTGGTTGCGCCTGTAATGAGGAGGGGGAGGGCGTGACAATTGGGATGCAAAAACAAAGCAGGAGCGCGGCACTGCAAGGCAGCCTAGCTGGACCAGGAAGAGAAGCGGCCAATCAGGATGCAGTGGGAGGGATGGGAGGCGGGAGGGAGGGAGGGAGCCAGCACACACAGATTCACGGAAGGGGAAAGGCAGGGGGGAGCATAACCGAGGGACAAACAAAGCAGGAGCAGCAAATTTACAAAACAAGGCACACAGATGGCCTAGTTACCTGGTCAGCAGCCTGCAGTCACCCGCTCAGCCCAGGATGGGAAATGGCGAGCGCAGTGACTGCAAGGCAGCCGAGCTGAGCCAGGAATAGAAGCGGCCAATTTTTTTTTACTTTTACATCTGAGAATGATGCAATAGAATTTTTGAAACCCTTAAACGAGGGCGATGGAAAGTCTCTCAAATCCGGTATATCTGCCATGAGTCCTGTGATGGTTTCGGAGGGTGAAATATTGGGGCTATTGAAGACAGTAGCCAATGCAAAAGGTTTGCCTTGGTTGGAACCAATGCTTGCGGCTATAATGTGTCCTAAATCATCTCTATCTGATACATAGCTATCTAAGAACATAGAATTTAAAATCATTTCATGGAATTCTTGTGGATCTGTGAACTTAATGAAATGGCATTCTGCACTATCACTCAATGATCAACCTATGATAATTATGGTGCAGGAATCCATGAATACTGAACCTCTTTTGCTGGCTGGTTATTCAACCTTTTATTTACCTGCACAGAAACACTCTCAAGGGCGTCCCTCTGGGGGTTTAGTGGTAGCAGTAAATACATCTCTCAACGCTCATTCAAAATTGGTATGGGAATTTGCAAGTTTATTGGGGATCCATCTTAATATGCCATCAAGTGAATTTCCATCATTGATGATTATTTATTTATATTGGAATCCCGCAAACATAACAATTGATCAAATGTTGGATGAACTGGAAATGTGTTTAGAATTCATATCTGGTAATTACCGGGCATGTGAATTTATCGTAGGTGGGGATTTTAATTGTGATTGTAGAAATATGACGGAGAGTAATATACCAAACCTATCGACTTTATCACGCATTAGAGGTTCTAAATTCAGGGGAATTCTAACCGATTGGGACATGGATTTATTGGTATCCAATGATATGAAATTTAAAATAACATGCGAATGAGGTAAGAAGGATTCAATGATAGATTTTATATATGTGTCTCATAATTTACTAAGGCATATGACCCCTTTAGAAATAGGACAGATAGCGATTGGAGATCATGCACAAATTTCCACAATTTTAAAATTGAAATGTCAAACGCTAAGACCCAATATAGCATTAGAAGTGCTGGAAATTAATCGCCCTTTACACTCCATCAGGTGGAATAAAGGGATGTGTAACCAGGTGGTCAAACACCTATCCATAGAGATGAAGAGGATCCGCCAAGAAGGAGGAAACTTAGGTTCTATATCTGGAACTCAGTATTCTGAAATTGTTAATCCAGCTCTTATGAAGTTTTGTAAAAAACAAAGCAATGTAATAATAATCATGCATACAATTCTACATGTAAACTTCTAAAAAGAGGTAAAAATAGGGCACTGAGACATCTGAAGAGAAGCAACTTAGGCAGTGAAGATAGTAAGGTAAGGCGGAACTTAATTCTGTCTGCCTACAAACAAGATTTGAGATTCGCCCGTATTTCAAGACACAATGAGGAAAATTGTGCACTTATCCCGCAATTATGGCACATGACACACGTTTAATTTGGCGCACTATAAATGCTGATAATAAATGTGTTGTACTATCCATGCCTAATTGTATTCCCGATCAGACATGGCAAACATATATCACGGCTAAATATCAGATTCCATATGAGATTCGACACGCTCCAAGTGTTTATTTGGGGTATACCACCATCCCACGGTTGAATTGGAATCTCTGCGACATTATATGGGCAATTGCTCGGTTGTCTTATTCTAAAGCTGCAGGACCAGATGGGCTTCACCCGTGTCTTTATAAGGCGGACCCGGAGTTATGGGCTGTCATTATAAAATCTAAATTTGAAAACATTATTAACACGGGGGATATTCCATTATCATGGCTATCAGCAAACATAATCCCTATATACAAAAAAGGTGATCCATCCTCACCGGAGAATTATAGACCAATTTCACTAATCGATACTGAGGCTAAAATTCTTCTATTACATGACCTTGAGAAATTTATTGAAGCAAATGGTCTATATTCAAAATATCAAACTGGTTTTAGGAGGAATATGAGTACTGCATTAAACGCAGCTATTATGGCACATGTCATTGCAGGAGAAAGGAAAAGAACTCTAATCAAGTTTATATTGCAATGATTAACATTAGCTCAGCCTTTGACAATGTCGTGCGTAATTTGTTGTGGATGAAAATGGCGAAACTTGGAATTCCTACAGTCTTGTTGTATTGGATTATTAAATTGCATACGAATGCATCGTACAAAATTAGAATAACATCAGAAGGTGGTACCACTACTCCAATTGGGACAGCGATAGGTTTAAAACAGGGTTGCAATCTTGCGGCTACCCTTTTTAACCTATATATGTCTGATTAAGGAGCGAACTGGGAAAATAGGAATCTGTTTTCTGTTAAAGTGGGGAGCATTCATTTAAAATGGATTGCCTTCGCAGATGATATCATTTTGTTTCACCCCACTCCTGTAGGGCTTCAAATCAAACTTTAGCTTTTTGAAGAATTTGCAAAAGCTCATAATTTGACTCCAAATCCAATAAAAACAGCCATTATGAAATTCGGAGTCAAATCTAAAAAAGGTAACTACCGATGGCAAATTATGGGTAAACAAATATCCTGTACCAATTATGCAATTTACTTAGGGTATCATTTATCAGCCCAAAATTCAATTAGTTCATGGTCCGAAATTATTAAATGCAAGACTAGACCACTTTTGTCCCAATTGAAAAAGATATACACTCGTTACTGCACATTTTCATTAACTCCTTTAATAGAATTTATGACACTAAAAATTGAGACCGTAATTCTTTATGCACTTGATGTCTGTTTATGTGATATGGCTTCTATGCTTGACACCTTACAGGGCATATATTTGAAATCTGCAATGATCTTACCTATGTCTGTTCCAAATGCTATCAACCGACACGAATTGGAGTTGGTGTCTCTTTCTACTTGATGGAAATGGATGCAGCTATCTAACTATGTAAAGATACACTATCCCCCTACTAACTCGTTGTATATGGACATGAACTCTATGTTAAGTAACCACACACCTAATTAGTTTCATAATTACCATCTGAAAATGCAACAAGTATTGTCTGAAGTGAATATCACTGTGGAGGATATATATAAACGTCCCTGCTATGCTAAAAAAAAAGCTTTTTGAAACAGATTGGTGTCCTACGATAGACAAGATTATATCCTAGAAGCCATTTAAAGAGTATGGGTTATACGTTAAGCAGCGCATCTCACGTTATGAGCATATTACGATGTTCCCTTGTGAACATACTAGAAAGATATACATTTGATTTAGATTTCATGTTTTGTATACAAGGGAAAGAACGAAGAACTGGAAGATGTTTGACACCAAAGATCGCGTTAGATGTCGCTTTGAGGAATGTAGTGAACCTTATGAAACATTGAAGCATCTTATCCTTTACTGTCCTCACTTTAAGAAAATAAGAACTGATAGACTAATGAAATTTGTTAATATAGAATATGCTGATTGTCTGGAAATGTTATGGTTTAGAACGATGCAGGGAACCTACAAACCATTAATCTATGAATTAGTAAGCTATTGTGAGCATATTGAAAAGGAATTGGAATTAAACAATAATTGAGCTCTATTACACTCCATAAAGGAACATTCATTGAGGGTCTTTTATGAACTATAGACTGAGCACAAATAAGATTGTTGAAAGTTTTATAAATGGCGGTTTTGATACAAATATTAATATTTTATATTTTCTAATTTTGTATTCCCTAACTTTGGAAAGGTTTTATTGTATGGTGCTTTTTTAATATTTGTTATCTTGTAAAGGTTCTACATGAAATTGTTTTATGTACTTGAACCAAATGCAAAAAAAAAAAAAAATAGAAGCGGCCAATCAGGATGCAGTGGGAGGGATGTGAGACGGGAGGGAGGGAGCCAGCACACAGAGATTCACGGAAGGGAAAGGCAAGGGGGAGCAAAACCGAGGGACAAACAAAGGCAGGAATAGCAAATTTACAAAACAAGGCCCACGGAGGGTCTAGTTACCTGGTCAGCAGCCTGCAGTCACCCGCTCAGCCCAGGATGGGAAATGGCGAGTGTGGTGACTGCAAGGCAGCCTAGCTGGGCCAGGAAGAGAAGCGGCCAATCAGGATGCAGAGGGAGGGATGGAAGGCAGGAGGGAGTGAGCCAGCACACAGAGATTTATGGAATGGGAGAGGGGGCAGGGGGAGCACAACCGAGGGACAAACAAAGGCATGAGCAGCAAATTTAAAAAACAAGGCCCACTGAGGGTCTAGTTATCTGGTCAGCAGCCTGCAGTCACCCGCTCAGCCTAGGATGGGAAATGGCGAGCGCGGTCACGGCAAGGCAGCCTAGCTGGGCCAGGAAGAGAAGCAGCCAATCAGGATGCAGTGAGAGGGATGGGAGGCGGGAGGGAGGGAGCCAGCACACAGAGATTCATGGATGGGGCGAAAGGGGCAGGGCGAGCACAACCAAGGAACAAACAAAGACAGGGGCAGCAAATTTTAAAAAACAAGGCCCGCGGAGGGTCTAGTTACGTGGTCAGCAGCCTGCACTCACCCGCTCCACCCAGGATGGGAAATGGCGAGCGCGGTGACTGAAAGGAATTCTAGCTGGGCCAGGAAGAGAAGCAGCCAGTCAGGATGCAGTGGGAGGGATGGGAGACGGGAGGGAGGGAGGGAGCCAGCACACAGAGATTCACGGAAGGGGAGAGGGGGCAGGGGGAGCACAACCGAGGGACAAACAAAGGCAGGAGCAGCAAATTTACAAAACAAGGCCCACGGAGGGTCTATTTACGTGGCCAGCAGCCTGCAGTCACCCGTTCTGCCCAGGATGGGGAATGGCGAGCGCGCTGACTGCAAGGCAGCCTAGCTGGGACAGGAAGAGAAGCAGCCAATCAGGATGCAGTGGGAGGGATGGGAGGCAGGAGGGAGGGAGCCAGCACATGGAGATTCACGGAAGGGGAGGGGTGTCAGGGGGGAGCACAACTGAGGGACAAACAAAGCAGGAGCAGCAAATTTAAAAAAAACAAGGCCCACAGAGGTTCTAGTTACCTGGTCAGCAGCCTGCAGTCACCCGCTCAGCCTAGGATGGGAAATGGTGAGCAGGGTGACTGCAAGGCAGCCTTGCTGGGCCAGGAAGAGAAGCAGACAATCAGGATGCAGTGGGAGGGGTGGGAGGTGGGAGGGAGGGAGCAAGCACACAGAGATCCATGGAAGGGGAGAAGGGTAGGGGGAGCACAACCGAGGGACAAACAAAGGCAGGAGCAGCAAATTTACAAAACAAGTCACACATAGGGTCTAGTTACCTGGTCAGCAGCCTGCAGTCACCCGCTCAGCCCAGGATGGGAACGTTATTAACTATATCCTAGTGGTAAAAGATGAGTGGTTTAGATTTCTTTAGTTAAATGTTGTTTCATTCACAGAAGATGCAGCAGCCCTACCAGTTTTAGGCTCAGTATTGTTAGGCTATGACACACAAGAAACCGTCAAATCACGTCTTTATCCATCTAAAGGACAAGACGTCCTGTCATCTCCAAAATACAGATATTGCCAACACTAAAAGATTACTCCACTGTGGGTCTATGTAATGGCCAGGGGGCGCTAATTAATGCAACACTGAAGAAGTTAAAAAGGATCATGTAATCAGGCACTTTATCGGAATTGCAAGGATTATTGGAGTCCCCTACACAGCATAACAAACAAATGTCGCTTCCATTTGAATATTGGACCAATTGTGATCAGAGGAAGTCACCATGTCGGCACCTGGAGACACTTCAAGCAAAAGAGAATGGCTCTCCAAGAAAAGGGTGAAGCGAATGTGTACTGGTTTTCGTCAGACAACACAAACACATGAAATGAGTAGGGGAATTTGAGCATATCCCTTCTGAGTTCACAGCAGCAACATTTACAAAGTGATCCTGGATCCTGTAAAGTGAGGAGTTAATAAATCGAAACTCATTGCAGTTTAAGCAAATAAGCAACATTAAGGAACATTTGAACAGTTTTTCAGCAGTTGGGTTGAGGGAAAACTCATCTGTGTTTCAAACCTGTTTATAGGTGGAATCATGTTAGCAGGAGAGAGACACAGGGTTGTGGGTAGAGATTATAAAGGATGACAAGAAACCCAATGTGCATGTCAGTTTCAACATTGAACACATAAACAATAGAAGGTAATGCTCAGGTGATAGTTTGCCAAACATTCACATACGCCATGGAGAAGACTCATCTCGACACAAGAACTATTGAGGTGTACTTGATCTTAAACCCCTCTGCCCCCCAAACCCCTGCCTCCAAATGCCCCTGAGTATTTAGCACAGGAAATACCGGAGTAGGAAATTCGTTCTTCAGCAGGATATGAATGGAGAATGAGGATGAAACCAGCATTCACCTCAAAGCAGATTTCCCGTTCCTCAAAAGGGAAACAGGGAACCTTTAGGACATGTTTGCTCTGCATTGAATAACACATATATACCCATTTCAGACCTTAATGCACATGGGATTTGGTCACCAATCTTTTCTCACTTTTTCAATGATTCTATATTTTAACTAAATATATGCTATTCATTATTTCAAACAGTGCATTTGTGGGATATATTTTGTCCAAAAAGAAGGATCCTGCATTTAGCCACATTGGGCCTCAGCATTAAAGGGCATTGAAAACAGGCTGAGATAAATGCCAAATTGAAAAGGCAGTATTTCATTTGCATCTGACACATATCATGATTTTGCTTCAAATAAAGAGAAACATTCTTAATCATTGGGCCCTGTATTTGAATGATAAAGCCGAGAAAAATTAAAGGCTTATTCTACGTGGAAAACATGGCGTTTGCAAACACAGAAACTGCGATCATGCAAGTGGTTGGATTTTGCAGCTGAAATAATCAACACATGGAGTTAAAACGTCCCTTGCCAAAATGAATATCATGATGAGAAAATGAACCAGTTGTGGCAAGATGCAATTATATTACAAATAAGCAGAAGGCCTCATGTTCCCAAGGAAATGTAATCTTAACAAACATAAGTGTCTGTTTCTAGCAGCATGACTTTAGGTTTCTATATCCCGAGAAGGACTTGACTTCTATTCGGAAAACCCAAGCAGTGACCTGACCAGGAAGGAATTTTATTGGAGGCTTTTCTCTGAGGTATGCAACACAATGCCCATTATCCTTGGGAGATGAAAGGCTGATGACTTTACACCAGGCAGGAGTCAAGAATGGAGTAGATGCCCTATTTAGAGGAGGAATGAAACTTAACTTTGAAATGAAAGTCAGGATCTGCACATAGGATGAAGGTCCCCATTAGTTTAAATGGACGATCATAGTTTGTTCATATTCTCAAGAATCATAAGTCACACCATAGTAGTTAAAGTATCAGTAAAAATATGCTGAAAGTGCCTATTTATTGTATTGTATTGTACTTGCCATTTAAATAGAGCCTTTTGCTATTATTATAGTCTCAATGCGCTGTTAGTAGAAATGCCCTCACAGGACTGAAGTCCAGAGTGTTGGAAATCATGGAGTAAGATGCGTGCGTGCATTTGACCAAATAAGACTTTGCCAGGATGCGATAGAGAGCAACCCATGTGATTAGTGTTAGGCAGAATCATATGCAGTACCCTTTGGGAACACCACACACAATTAGGTCTACAAGTGTAAGTACAATTTTCACCTTTGGTAAAAGCCTGTACTACACAGTAAAGTGGTAGCGATGGCTGAGCAGCCAGACTTATCTCAAGAGTAAAGTGAGCAGTATCAGAAGTTACACGAAGGACAGCAATTACTATGGCTCAAACAAACACTGATTCAAGGTTTCTGAGTAAAAGAATATACATTTATTTACACCATCAGTGATAAAACAGTTCACTATTATTAAGCAGCATAAAATCACAATCTTAATACACCACAATAACCCCAATCAATTCTGGACAAGTTAAGCTCGAAATGAAGTGTGAACAAGATGGCACTCCAGCAATTTAAAAGGGAGGAAAAGACAAGGTTATCCAAAATCAACAACACCAACAAGTGATAGGCAGGGCAATCTAGAAAAGGCTTACTACAACTAGGATTCAAGTCAACAGGCCTGGGCCAATGTTAATGGATCAGATTCTTTTCAGAGGATTACGCAGTTAAGTATTTGCCAAGAGTTTAAAACGAAGTTGGTCAGAGGAAAAGTTATTGAAAGGAGTAGAGAAGGACAAGTCTTCGGAGAGGCAAAAGATTTCAAATACTTTCACCGCAGTCAGACGGTACGAATGACCGGATTTGCACAGTACCTTAAATGAAGAAGAATGCTGTAGCTGAGGCGGGTGTTCTTGGCAGTTCCTGAAGACTCACGGTTCCTGAAGCAACTGTTGTGGTGACAAGAAGGAGGAAGACTGGAGGGTCCAGCACTGCCCAGGGAAGATGCCAGCAGCAGAGCAAAGCGTAGAATAAAAGGTGCACTCCTTAAAACCCAAACAGGTTCCGTTCCTCCTGGCTATCCGGTTCACTCCAGCGAGGCATAGCAAATTTGACCAGGAGTGGTTGGTCCCACCTAGCTCAACGGAAGAAGATTTCTTGCAGATCTTCTCTGTCGTGGGAGTTTCGGGTGATTCGGACCTGCGGCAGGGCTTCACTGGGATGTCCAGCAGTTGCAGCAGTTATCTTCTTTCAGCTCCTCATTGGTTCTCTCGTTCCAGTGGCGACTCTGCCTTCCAAGTCCCAGAGACCTGCTTTTAACCAGTTTTACCCCATTCACACAGCCTGGCTATCAATCACACAGCAAGGTGGCTGTGCTGGCAGGACAGCCACCTAGCCAATCAAACTAGAGTGCGACTTGGGTCTCCAAGGATACCCTGTGCAGGGAGCCTCAAACCCCTCACTCACATCCTGTCCACTCAGACACGCAGGCACCTAAAGAGGGCTTCTGTGCAGAAGCCCGCCAAAGGAAGGCGAGCAAAGGAACCAAACCTGGTTTTGCATGCAGAGTAAAACACAAGAAAGACCTTTACAAAAAGAAATGTTGAATAAACCCAACCAAAACCAAATAAAAATAAATGGGGTCCAGTGGGTTAGAGTTTGAGGCTACCACCATAGCATCTAACGTTACTGAGGCTATTTTCATAGTTTACGGTAGAATAAAAATGGTAGATACCACTGCCACCAGCCAAATCTTAGAGAAAGGGGAACAAAATAATGTTCCATGAAAATCAGACAAAAAGGGATAACTATTAACCCTTCCAGTACTCTATTGGAAGATTGGTTGTACTGGGTCTGTAAATTTAAAAGGACTAGTAAAGTCAATCACAACTTTAGATGTTCTGAGAAACAGTAGTCAGTCCCAGAAAATGGAGTTTAACAGAGGGAAGTCTAAAAAGACAACCCTGTGTCACTGCACTATAGGTGCTGTGTGACACAAAGTAAAACGATGATGCCTATCGAGTGGGTGAGACTCCATAGTCCATGAGAAAAAAATGTACAACACACACCAAAAACACATGTAAGCATGGGAAAAAAGGCTCACAATCTTACCAGATGAAACATTTGAATCCTAGAAATCCAGCAAAGCTGCTGAGGGACTCAATAAGGAAATTAGCCATTCTGGAGAATTTTCCCTAATAGTTAGGCATGTGCATGTGGATGGGTGCTGAGAGGAGTCAAGAGATGGTGTGAGTACTAGGGACTCACTATGTGTTCAGCCTACACACATTTTTCATAGGTCTTCACTCCATTCTGATGTCATAGGTGTTGAGGCATAGTCTGGTGTAAGTAGGCAGAAAATTATGTGAACAGCACAACATAATTGTATCATAGTCCTTGCTATATTCTGATGCATGCGGATAACCATGACTGCGGCAAGTGTCCACCAGAGTGGTGAGTTATATGTATGTAGCAGAATTTGGTGGTGATTTGATGTTTGGACACCCGCTGAGGTAATTTGCTTCTTCTGTTGATTCCTGCACCTGCAATAAAATGCTTAGTAACCTTTGAAGTAACCCTTACCCAAATTCGAACTTGGGGACAAGAGTTACAACCTAAAATGTGTTTTTATCTCCCCAGAAAATGTCACAAAGCAGAGCTTCGGGAATATGATAACTTAATAAATTAGATATGTGGGTAGAAAATGTCATGTTCATAACTATTATCATTTTTGTAAACTGCGAAAAATTGCAGTTCGTACCTGCAACCTCCTGCCAGGACAGGAGTTAGTTCATTATGAGTGGCATGATTAGAGGAACAATACAATATATATGTTGTTAGGTTTATATGTAAAATAAAGAAAGTTTCTATCAAGTCCACGCATATGTCTGCACAGTTTGCTGAGACACCACGCTGCTGGACATGCTCCTGGAACCGTTGATTTACTTAATGGATTCTATTTGGACTTTAACTGGTGGCCCCACCCCCATTACCCAGAAACACCTTAAAAAATCTGTGCCACGCACGCATCAAGTCCACGCATAAGTCTACACTGTTTGCTGAGACACCACGCTGCTGGACACACTCCTGGAACCATTGATTTACTTAATTGGACTCTATTTGGATTTGATTTGGACTTTAACTGGTATGAATACCGAAAAGGACACTATCAACAAATTACAATTAATTACCTGTACTTCACTTCATTGTATTCATTGCTTTACAACGTTTATTTTACTTTTTATAGGTGTCCCCGCCCCATTACCCAGAAACACCTTAAAAAAGCTGTGCTGCGCGCATCTGCACGCGCGCATCAAGTCCATGCTGTTTGCTGTTCGCTGCTCGGCAGCTCGCCTGCTCACCGGCTCTGTCCATCTTTCTGTATCATTCCCTACTGGTTTCCATCTGATGCAGCGCTTGTAACCCACAGTTGTAGATGTTGCTCCTTTCTGTGTTGCTCAGATCCAGGTAGATGCCAGCAGCGAGCCCTTGACTCGTGGCTTTTTGCTGCAGCTTACTCCCTCAACACAGAACGAAAGGCAAGCCTGTTTTCAATCCCTGTCGGACGCGCCTTCAGTGCTCTCTGACCAAACCTATATCAATCTAGGGCCGACCTCTACTAGGTCTTTGACTGGGTGGTGTTTATGGAGGTTTATAGAGGTCTGTTTTCTTTTATTTTATTTATTTTATTCTGTTTGTTGTGAATATGGCGAGTGGTCTGTGCCGCGGTGGCTGCAATGAAGTTCAACGATGGACTAGCTGATCTGTGCAGGAAGGACATCCTATGTTGATCTCACTACATCTGAAGACCCTCTATTCAACTCCCCCAAACCATGCTCTTTGGTTCTGTCATCACACAATGCGCAGGTCCACGCTGAGAAATGTACAACATCCTTGGTCTCCCCTGACCTTGACTCACCTCATTGCAAAGACATAATGAGCAATGCGAATGGAACGAGAGGTGAAGGGGCAAGAGCTCAGTCAAGATCTCTTTCCACCCGCTCTTTCACTCACGACCCGTTTGAATCTGATCTTCAAAACATGGCAGCCCTGGACAATGAGGTGCGCCATGCTATTAGTGTCCTCACTCCCTGTGCCACAAGGCCGTCGGAGTGGAAGATCCCCCTAAAGACTCCTTGCAGTTTTCTCAATTGCTCCATTAAGCAGTAATATCATTGTTGCTGATATTACTAAAGAACCTATTCCAGAGCGATTATTGTACTCTGCTGACATAACACAACCACAAATGAAATATTCTTGTTCAGACTCCTCCTCACAATCTCATCCTTCGGAGAACAATGTAGGGAGATCCCCACATACATTCTCAGTAATAATCGAAATTCTGGACTTACTTGATAAGGGGCACGACCTGTCACATCTCGAACTTCGAGAAATAAAAACCACAATGCGCCAGATCTGCTTGAAAATGGACCGGATTGAAGGTTTTATACTGGCCTCTGAATCCTTAATGACCAAAAAAATTGAGCCGGTAAAAGCTTGGACACCTAATCTCTCAGTGTTATTAGCCGACAAAAGTACAAAATATTCTTCAGTAGCCACCCATTCTTCCGATATAATAACGCCTTTGCCCTTTCCACTTGAGCCTAATCTAGCCACGCCTACTTCGTGTGTATGTAACATAGGTGTAGAGATGAAAGAGTTCAAAGCTTCCATAGACGAGATGAAAGCAACAATTGCGCAACACTCTACTAACTTTATGCAACATACTGAACCCCCTGATAGTCCTTCAGTTCTCTTAAAGGCAATGGAACATTTAATACAAGAGGGAAACACTAGCACTGATCCTCAAGAAAATAGAGGCTTTCTGTCCCGTCGTGGCAAAAAAACCCACTTGTGAGCGGTTAAACGCTACGCCAAAAGACGCAAAGAGGCTCTATTAAATGGCAAAACAAGTCAGAAGGCCTCCAATACGACATCTGATGCCAATAATAAGGTTCCTGGGACATCTAACATAGGTATGTCAACCAAATGCATCGACGAAGATCCTATTGTTGTCCAACAACTCTCTAAAGAGAGCCAAGCGGCCTTAATTCCCATTATAAAGTGCACTGATGCTGTTTCGGCTCTTACTAAGCACCAAAAATCCCAAGTGCCAGTATCTAACACACTGGGAATTGCAGACACTATCCACCTTAGGACTACTCCTTCCCGAGAGATTGCCAAGTCGGCTACCACGATTTTCAAGTGTGCTTCCAAAACCTTTGAATCCAAAACTCAAATATCTGATCCACCCTTGAAACTACACAAAACAAATCTCAATGGATACTTCACTGTTAGTGGAAGGAGCTGCACTACTATTGATCACTCTGAGATTGACGCTAAATTCCCCAAAGTCTCCACTTTGGACGTTCCACTGGTGGCTTTGCCAATTGCTAGTAAAAGGAAATCTTATAGCGAAGTCTGTACAGCTGATCAACCCAAGGAACACCTTATGGCTAACATTCTTCCTTCAATTGACAACAATACATTTCTGGTAGTCAATGCGGGGAGCAAAGCCCCATTTCTATCCATTGATGATAACCTTTTAAAAGCTCCAAACTCAATGGGCTCGCCTCACATCAATACACTTTGTTTTCCTTGCAATGGAAATAGCCACATTACATCTCTTCATGGGCCGGGCACATGCAAGGAACTCCCCAAAGTCCCAATAACTAGTAACACTACCAATAAACATGCTGAAACCCTGGTAGTCTTGAGCAAAGCCATTCAGGAAGGTGTAATTCCTGCAGAATCATTTCCCAATGTCATGGCGGCCAAATCTTTCACCAGCACTAATACGATTGGTTCACCCTCAATGATCCCAGACACAAATTCTTTCATGCCAACAAACAGCTTATCTTCTACTGAGGCTTCAGCTCTAATCCTTCCGCCTATTGATGAGCCAGCTTCTGATAAGGTCCATATTATTGGCCTTGAAGGCAACTCGAGCTCTCTTGGTAGCTCTCAAATCAATCGCTCATTTTTTATGGCGTTGCTATGTTGAATACCGCAAATAAGTATCCTTAAAACAGAAGACATTTTGAGAGTTTCATTGGAAAGATGGAACAATTACTGCTTGATCTGTTACCTTACCTCAGAATCAATTTTGAAATGTCTGTGTTTTTATAGAGCAGAAATCAAAGATCAGGGGTTCTTATTAACCACCTTTCGCAATGAACTCACTGCTAAAGAATTCTTGTCACACTCCTGCCAGTCGCTGTTGGGAATGATGGAACAAACCCACAACCCACCAATGGGGCCATTGACACAAATACATTTGTTGTTGAATTGTTGAACCTTGTAGCCAAAAACAAAGACATCCTTTGGCTTGAACCTATGTGAAAATCAATTCTAACTTCCAGAACATCAACATGTTCGACATAGCCAGTGCAAAGTGATGTATTCAAAGTTATTTCATGGAATTCATGTGGGTTTCTCAATTTAATTAAATGGTTTGGTACATTGATTTCTTCCAACCATCGTTCAATCATATTGCGCCAGGAAACTATGAAACTTGACCACTTTATTCTTACTGGTTATACAATCTATTGCTCGCCAGCTAGGAAAAAAGCCATTAGGGCATCCTTTTTCTGGACCCACAATTGCAATAAACAATATTATGAGAGTTCAAACCAAACTAGTATGGGAGTCTCATAGTCTACTGGGCATATTGTTGACCTTGAATAAGAATAATCTTGAATCACTCTTGTTAATTACCTTAAATTGAAACCCATCCAATACGCTAATTAATGCATGCTAAACGAACTCGATAATTGTCTTGAAACATTGGTCATTGAGATTGGTGAATGTGAAATACTTATTGGAGATGATTTCAACTCTGACTGTCGGAGAAGGTTTGAAACACAAGCAAACAACGCCAAAGCCTCCTCCCAAAAGAGAGGTGCAATTTGGAATGTGTATTTCCATGACTGGGACATCGATGTTGTGGAAATGATGGGTTCAGGCTCCCAATTCACATGCAGCCATGGTTCTAACTCTTCCATGATAGATTTCAAATTCTTATCGCATAACATTATACCGATAGCCACTCCTTTAACAATTAGTCTGTTACTATACGGCAATCACGCTCAGCTATTCATTTCTCTCAAATTCGAGTGTTCCATGTTTTGCTTAGATCCCTCTTCAGTTTTCCTGGAAATACACCGTCAGCCAATATTGCTTCAATGGAACACAGGATTGTGTAAACAATTTATTCACTATGTTTCAATGCATATTGCTAAAATCAAGCAAGATGAAGTCAAATCTATTACTGACATGGAGGTGATGCGCTCAAAAATAATAAAAACTGCGCTTGTATAATTTTGTTCTAAGCACAAACCAACAACTCATCCTCATCCCTTTGATCCAACTTGTAAGACTCTAAAAAGGGAAAAAAAATAAAGAACTGAGGCAACTAAGAAATAGGGAACTTCACTCTCCCATTCATCAAATACTGTGTAAGCGCATATTGCTGATCTATAAGAACAAGTTGAGACATGATCACATCCTGAGCCATAATAAAATCAACTGTACTTTGATCAAACCAATATGTAGACATGATATTAGATCTATCTGGCAAATTATAAAAAGCGCTGACACTCATTCTGTTCCACCCATGCCGAACTGTATTCCCAAGATGTGGAGTGATTATATCTCATCTAAATTTCAACTTCCTCATGAATTCAAGAGTGAACCGAATTTGACATTGTGCTATAGCGAGATGAGCCGGTACTACTGGTCAATCAATGGTATAAAATGAGCCATTAACAAATTATCCTTTTCAAAGTCTGCAGGGCCCGATGGGCTACCCCCATATGTATATAAGACTGACCCAGATTTCTGGGCTTCAATCCTAAAAAGTAGATTTCAGACTATAATTTATACCGGGAATGTCCCTTGCTCTTGGCTGACTTGTAATATAATCCCAATGTATAAGAAGGGGGACCCGTGCCTACCTGAAAATTACCGGCCCATCTCACTGATTGACACAAAGGCTGAACTATTTGCAATCCTCCTTTTGCCTGAACTGGAAAAGTTCATTGAAGAACAAAGCCTATATTCCAAATTTCAAACAGGCTTCTCTAAAGCGATGAGTACCTCCCTAAATGACACCATAATGGCACATGTGATAACTGGGACAAAATCTAAGCACTCATATCCCCTCTACATTGCCCTAATTGACATGTCTGCAGCCGTTGACAGTGTGGTCCATAATATTCTTTGGGATAAAATGGTAAAAATGTGAATTCCATCTGATTTAATATATTGGTTTGTCAAACTGTACACGGATACTTCATATAAGATCAGGATTTCAGCCGAAGGGAGAACCACTGACCCCATCAAGACCTTCTTGGGTCTGAAGCAAGGATGCAACCTTGCTGCCTCCTTTTTCAACCGGTATATGTCTGATTTGGACCATGCATAGAGTGATAGAAATCTATTTTCGGTCAAACTTGGCACTTTACGTCTGCAATGGCTCGTCTTTGCAGACAACTTGATTATCTTTGACCCCACTCCAATGGGGTTACAATTGAAATTACATCTTTTCAAAGAATTTGCAGGAGCGCATAATCTGACCCCGAATCCTACTAAAACCGCCATAATGAGATTTGGGATAAAAAATAAGAGCAACGGCTATCAGTGGCATTGGGTGGCGACACCTATTCCATTGATAACTAATACAATATATTTGGCTTACTATATCTCTGAAACCAATTCGATTAACTCATGGGTCTCTCTATTACACTTAAAGAGCCGACCATTGCTCTCCCAATTAAAAATAATCTACGCAAAATACTGCAAGTTCTCTTTGATGCCGCTAATAGATTTCTTCACTCTTAAGATTGAAAGCGTCCTTTTGTACTCCTTAGACATTTGCCTTTCTGATATGAATACCCATCTGGATTGCCTGCAAGGATCCTTGTTGAAATTAGCAATGCATTTTCCAATGACCTTGCCAAATTGTGTAATAAAACACAAACTAGGCATAATTTCTCTATCCTCATGAAGGAAATGGAGACAATTGACCAACTATGCTAGAATGTGTTCTCCATCGTCTAACTCTCTCTATATCGACTTGAAATAAAATCTCCAATTGAATAATATTCCATCTCTCACCCAATATCAGCATGAAATTCAGGCTACATTGGCTGAATTAAATCTTACAATTTACGACTTGTGTCTAAGACCGTGATACTTAAAAAAAAAAAACACTTTGAGTATGACTGGTGCAAAACGCTCACTCAAATACAGAAATACAAAACATATACCGAATACTCTATTCATACCAAAAAACGAGTTCCTAGGTATAACTATATTGAGTCCTTTCCTTGCAATCAGTTTAGACGAGGCTATATGAGGTTTAAATTTAATTTATATCACACGCGTGAAAGGACCAAACATTGGAACAAAGCAAAAGATGCGGCGATGAATGAAAAATGTCGTTTTCCCTCATGTAAAGAACCGATTGAAATGCTCAAACATTTAATTTTACACTGTCCTCATTTTAAAATCAAGAGAAAAAATATGTTGATGAAAATTGTAAATATAGAATATGAAGATTGTCTTGATTTACTTTGGGCAAGAATGATGTATGGGAACCATAGGCCACTGACTTAGGCCTTAGTTGGCTTCTGTAAATATATAGAAAATGAATTGGAGAATTATGATACCCAATGGTTTCTTGCTCTGAACTTTTGGTTTCTCTTGTTTTATGAATATTTGTTTTATTTTTTTTTAAGAATGCTTGATGTATGAACAACTATGATGAAATTGCTAATTGTGTTATATATGTTGTGAAAATATATTTTGTAAAGGTTCAATTTCGAACCATGGACAAATGAAAAAAAAAGATAGTTGCCATTTAGTGACTTTTTAGGGGAAAAGATTGAAAAGTGTAAAATGAAAACTCCAGTGAGTGGATTCATCCCTCCTTTAATTTCAACTACATACCTCGGAGCCAATCCACAGAGAGGGGCTGGGCTTTCTTGGTGGATAAGACCATGGGTGATAATTAACACTCTGAGCTAATAAGCTATCAACTCCTAATTAAAAATGTTCATAGGTGTGGTTTTGAGGCTAAAAAGTGGATGCACAAGCCAGAGAGTGGAGAACTGCCTAACAATCATCTGGTTGCAACTATTGAAAAAATACTTTAGACTTAACATTGCCTGAGAGACAGCAATTGGGAAAGAATAAAGAGGCTGGGAACTTTGCAAGGAGAGCAACATAGAGGGATGAATGCTGGTGGCTATGCATGACTGGCGTGCCTGGCTAGAGCCCTGTGCCTCCCCCAGAGAGTGTCCTGGACTGCTTATGTCTACCCTGATGTCTTTCCTGAGCACCAAACCCAGAAATCCAATGTAGGTAGCTTGACCAACAGAACCAAGTTTGGGGATTTGTTTGATTTAATACCTTCCCCTTAATTAACAGGTGGGTGTATGGAAATAGACCCACAGTAAATTTTGAGAAATAATAATTCGATTAGAGACAAACTCTCTCGCAGTGTGAATATAAACAATAGTCTGTTATTGTTATTGGGTACACCTATTTTCCTTGACAACTCAAGAATTCCCTAGAGGGGAGGGGTCCCCTTCTCTAAAAACGGAATTCCTAACTGTCACCATTCCTCAGACCTGGCCTTTAAGCAGAGGGGTGCTGAATGTAACACAATGTCTTGGTTGTTGGTGCTGGGCAGATAAGTGCTTTGCTAAATGAAACAAAGTGTAGTTCCTAATTGAAAAATGCACCCTCTCTCCTGAGAGTGAGAAAGGGACCTTGCCATAAAAGAGATGTGGTATTGCTTGAGAGCGAAGGCAAAGGGTCCATGCGTGATACTTGTGCTGTTTTTCACATTGTTAGTTTTGACATGCGCGCAGGGAGATTATAAATCAAGCACACTGCATGGGAGAAATAGTTTTACACAAATGAACAATGGCACTGGGATTTAAATCGAACTTCAGAAAAGGATTCCCTAGTTCATCGTTTTTTAATGTTCCACAATAATGTTTAATTTGTTTAGTGGGATCGGAGGGATGAACTGTTTATTTAGCCTGCTCTCCATGTACTTGAAAACCAACAGTGAAGTCCCAAAAAGTGAGTTTTGTTTTGACGCTTTGTTTTGTGCCACAGAGAAGGTGGTGTTTGTAATCATTTGGCACACATATTCTTTGGCCATATTGTTTGATAAATATATATTATTTCTGTACCACGGCTTGGTTCTTGGTTTCCCTGTGGCACAGTGGGAGGGATCTGCATGGTTCTATATGTGTCAGGGCTAGACTGAATCAGTCAAATTATATATTGTGTGGCACTTTAATTGGGGGGAATGAACTCCCCATGTTAAGGGTAGTCTCTAAATATATCATTACATATTGAAATGTATGATTGTGATGCACAACAAAAATGCTTTAATATAAGTGTTGTGTGCCTGATTCTCAATTCAAACAATGAATCACAAAAAGTGCTTTGAAAAAGGAAAAAGTGTGTCAAAACTGGATATTTCTAATCTTTCCGCAACCTCATCCACCAGCAAAAGAAAAAAAAGGGGCAAAACAGCAGAAGGACTAAAGCCTTTTTTCTATTCACATTCTTGGATGAAAAAGACATTGGGCCTCATTACACGTAGTGCAGTAAGAGTTTACCTGTACCGGTAAGGGCACCGGTACTGGTAAACACTTACCGCCTTACTACGAGGTCCCTTTGCGGGTTGGTACTTTAACGCCTGCTTTTTAGCAGGCGTTAAAAACCAACCCGCAAAGGGACCAGGGTGCTAATTACGGTACCGCAATTTGAGGCACCGTAATTAGCGCCTTCCCCATTCCCATAGAGCCCTAACCAACCTTGGAATAGGGCGGTAATTCCCCTTTCCTCCAAGGCGGTGCCGGTTTTTACCGGCATGGACCAAGGTGCTACCGCCTACCGTGTAATGAGGCCCATTGTACGCCTAAGTGTTGTACATCTAATATATAGAAATCAATTAAACCACAATCAAATCTTTAGGGTTGCAATGTACATAAAAGGACAATGCACAGAAGAATGTTAAGCTTTTTAGAGCTGCTCATATTGCTATGTGCAGAGACTTCGTGCTTAGTTCCCAATTCCTACTGGCTGTTGGAAACTACAAAGTTCCTGTTGCATTTGCGACCAGCAGGTTCCTCTTAGGAATCTCCAACTCTCTCCTGATTCAGATTATTCTTCTGGAACTGAGTATCGTGGTCCCGGACTTTAGTACACAAGCTTGGATAAATAAAAGGCATTCTATATTTAAACATAGTGAGAAATATAGAAAATCCAATTTGGAAGTTGGTAAATGACAGCATGTGTTATCGGAGATGTGCTGTTTTTAATGGACTAAGATAATGTGTAGAATCATTTTTTAGAAAAAGTGAAGTGCAGATTGATTGGGAGTTGGATATTGCCACTCTAAAGAAAGTGATCATTTATTTTTTAATTTATTTATGGTTCTATTTGGTTGAAATTGAACTTTCACAATTTACATTATAATATACATATTTCGTTTAAAACATTCACTTAAACATTTAACTATATACAGAGACATAGGTCTATAACTTAAGAACAGTATACAATATATATATATAATATCATCATTTCTCTATTTCATTTCATCATTTTATTTCATTTTACACTTAATGATGTGTTCTTAAAAGGCATTTTAGCATTTTGCCATATTCTAAAAAGTGCAAAGTGCATCGCTTCCGACTCAGTATTCAGACAACAATGCCGAAAATCCATAGTTTGATTGTGTCATAGTGGTGTACAAAACGAGCATATAACATCATATAAATAGGAACCAAACTAGGGCACTCTGTTAGGACGTATTTCACTGTTTCTAAATTAGTACTACATTCTCTGCTCTTTGAATGATTTCCATTTCGCACCCCATATTGTTCTTACTGGAAGGTGATTAGTATGCAAGAGCAATCTGAATTTGCAGACGTCCGGGTCTGGGCACTTTAACGGATAGATTTGAGGGCGAAAATAAGTATGTACAATTCCCTCTATTTGTATGAAGTTTTGGAGATTACTTATGTGAGCATAATTATTTACCCAATCCCACCTCTTCAGTCTTCTTGTGAATGCACCTTTCAAGATGTTATAATTTCCACAACGGCCTATATCCACAAACCAATTCAGTTCTGAGTACAGTTCACTTACATGTTCTTTATATTGGTCTATATGTAAGTTTTCTTGGTGGGTAACATTATTTCCTGGAGCTTTTAGTACCG
Organism: Ambystoma mexicanum; assembly: GCF_040938575.1. Classification (NCBI taxonomy): domain Eukaryota; kingdom Metazoa; phylum Chordata; class Amphibia; order Caudata; family Ambystomatidae; genus Ambystoma; species Ambystoma mexicanum. The sequence goes on from NC_090932.1 coordinate 714,061,297, forward strand.
GACATTCAGGATTGTTTGCTGATTTCAAAGAGAGAAGGCCTCTCTGCATCAGTATCGTGGCCTTAAGGGAAAGCAACGCTAATTCCACGCGCACATATTGGATCGAACAGGTGCAAGGTGGCTGTAAAAGCGTACACCAGAAAAAGCCTTCAAATCTATCTAGCCATTTTAGGTCACTGATAGCTAGGCCTCCAGTCCATAGGATTTGACAGGGATGAATCATTGCCTATATAGCTTTCCTATACCTCCCAATGTATATCCAGCGTAACCAATTAAACATCTAAGCATCAACATCGTTATCTGCTCAGCACGAAAGATCTTAGAATCAATTATAAGTGCACAGTTGCAATGCATAACGATTCCCAAATATTTCTAATTATCAGTATAGTCTATCATTCCCCAGCTTGTCAGCATTCTATGTTTCCATTTTTTTTTTGGATGAAATTAGCATCATTTGGTTCCTGTTCAAATTTAGCTTCAATCTATTTTCTTTGACAAACTTACCCAATTCCTCTAGTATCACTTTCCTCCAACTGAATCTGCGATCAACAATTACCAAATCATCTGCATATAACATGACCATAACGTGTGTAGTCTTAAGTTTGGGAGGACAATTATCTTTTGTTTCTAATCTTGTGAGGTCACCTAAGTACAAATTAAACACGAGTGCTGCTAATAAACATCCCTGTTTCACACCTCTATTTAAGTTGATTGGTTTTGACAGAAGTCCTCCATTGTCTATGCGGATATGAGCACTATTGTTAGTATGAAGTGCTATAACAATCTCCAATAACCATCGCAGGCATCCCATCTTTTTTCACTTACACCACACGATTCAGTGATCAACGCTATTGAAAGCAGCTCTGAATTCTATGTATACAATGTATACAGAAGGATTGTTTCTTGTTTTTGCTTTGGTAATTATAGCATCTAACATTCTCATATTATGTATGGTACTTGATCCTGGCCTAAATTCTGTTTGAAAAGGGTGGAGTAAATTATTTAGTTTCACTCAGCTTTGAAGATGATCAGGTTCTATAGCTGCAAATGCTTTCCCTGTTGTATCCAATAGTGATAGGAGGTGATCATTTTCTGGGAGTAGCCTATCCCCGGCTTTGTACACTGGACCCAGGATTGACTTCCATGATAGCGGTATGTGACCTTCCATACATACCTCCATAAACAACATATGGAGTATAACAGCCCAATTTCTGGTTCTTCTTTTGTCACGATGGTTGCAAGGGCATTAGGGCTGGGTGCACGAGAATTTTGTAATTTAGTTATGATTACCTTTATCCTATTCACTGTAAATTTCAAAGGCCATTCTTTTTGTTTAGAGCTCAATTCTGGTTCCAATGCCCCTTCGTACACTTTGGATTCAATGTATTTAACCCAGGACTCCTCCCCTACATAGTTTATTATTTGGTGGGAAGAATTACCATGGGCTTTGTTCAAAATCTTCCAGATAGAATTTGTGTTATTTTCCTTCAAGGCTCCTATCATATGTTGCCACTGAGTAATTAATTTCAGATTCTGTCTTCTTTTCATCGAATTTCTATACTGATTAGTTAGCTATTTACATTCTTTCTTGAACTCTCCAGTGGACTTCTCGTGGCGTTTCATCTTTCTTTTTTTTTACTCTTGTTGTTTTTTATGAAGTTGTCTCTTACCATGTAGCATGTCTATATCAAAGATGCCATTTTTATTTTTCCCTGTGATGTCCAAGGGGCCAGGTTTTGACTCTACAATGTATATAGATCGGTTTTTAAACAATTGTTCTATTTCATCGCTTTTTAGTGGGATTAATACATTGTAAAGATCTTCTACCATGCACGATATTTCCTGGCACATCTTTTTGATATTATTGGCATACCATTTGATATGGGTTCCACTATGATTGGGAGTCACGTTAATAAGGCTTCTATCTTTCACATGGCATATCAACATAAATGATCACTATAGTGTGAAGGAAGGACTTTAAAGTTGATTACATGTTGTAAAAAAGACTAATTTCCACACAAGAAGTCCAACATCGCGTATTTTGTACTTTTGGACCACATGGGTTGGCCCGGGGTATCAATAAGTGTCCTACCATTTAATAAACATATGTCCCATTCAGCCATAAATTAATTCCATTCAATTAATTTATTGTTAATCTTAGAGTAGGGTATGTCAAGACATTAGAAGAGGCAATGTTTTGGCAGTGACCCTCTATCACAGAAACACCACATCTAGCATTTAAGTCGCCACCAAGCCAAATCATGTTGTTAGTGGGCATTGCCCATTTGGTAATGATTAAATCAATATAATCAAATATCTCACTGGTGCATTTTTTGTTAGGGGATCATATATGTTTAACATCAAGATGTTTGAGGCATCTAAGGAATGTTTGGATTTAATAAATACAATATATTATATCATATCTCTATTGCTAATACATTATTGGTGGTGATCTTCATATCCATTCTGTTTGAAATTCATGGCACATGCCAATAATCATCCGACCATAAGGCAGCCTTTTAAGCCTTTTTTGGCATTCACTTTGTATATAACATGACTATCTAAGTAAAAGTAATTGATTAACCATGTCTCTTGCAACATAAATACTGGGTAAGCCGTGAGCTACTTTAGATAAGGTCCTTATTTATGAAATGTGAGTGGCCTCTTGTATAACATGAGGCAACTTTAAATTCTCATTTCTGTGGGGCCTCCATTTGTTGAACCAAACTCTTCATCCACTGCCATCCCCTTTGATTATTGAGATTGGCTCTTTCTTCTTTGCGGCACAACAGTGTTCGCAGCAGGAGGTGCAGTTGTGTTAGTTATTTCCTTATCTAGATTGTAGCCCTGATGGTCCAGTGATTCGTATTGGCTCCTAATCAAAGTGGCAGTAGATAGCAAAACACAATGAATATGAGATACAGCGTCAAACCCTCTTTTCATACATTCTATAAAGTCAAAATCACATGACTTTAAGCTATGAAGAGAATGTTACTTTGAAAATAAATTTACAAATGCAGTTCTGTTCATATGTTTTTTTGATCTCAGGACAATTTTTTCACTAATTACTACCACAAGTACGTCCAATACACGTGTTGAATCTTCTTTGTCTAGGGCACCTTCAGCCGCAGCCTTTGGGATGTCACTGGTCTGTGGACAAGTTTTCTTCAAATTTGTAATGTTAGAGAACATATCATTAATAGCAGATTCAGACTGATTTACCTGATTAAGGGACCATACTTGGGGGTCACTATTGATGGTATTACTTTCATGTATCAACCAACTAGTGAGTGGTCCCATATTCTGTGTCTGCATCTCTTCTTTCTATTCTCTCTCTTCCTCATTCGTTTGGTTTTTCCGCAGGGGTCAGAGGCAGACACAATTGTGGAATTTAATGGTTGAAGTTGATCATCCAAAACAGAATCAAAAGGATTTAGTTTCTGTTTTCGCTTTCCTTGTAATTTGTGTAGATTTTCATATTTACGTCTTTGCATGTGAGTTGGGTATGTGAAAGGGGAGCCAGTTTAGTTGTTTATAGGTATGGTTTGTTCATCATCATCTTGGTTGTTGATAACGATAGAAGGAGGGTTCACGATTTGTAGCTCGCCGACCTGCATCTCATGTGATTCACCATGATTAGTATTGCATTTTAATTAACTGCAGAGACTCTCAAATAGCTCTCCATGTTTCTGGGTCTCCATATAAATGTGATTAAATAGCTTAAGCAAGATCTTGATAGCGAAATTAAGAATTCCATTTGGTGATTGTGTGCCATTTGTAGTAGAATTCTCTTCTCTCGAATGGTGTATGCTCCATGGAGCCTCCTCAACACCAGTTTCGCCTTGTTCAGAAACTACTGTGTTGCCTGTTGCAGAGCAGACTCTAGGTAGTGAATTCAGGGGTGGTGGAAATAGAATCAAGTGGTTGAATGTCTTTGATGCACATTTCATTCACCAGCTTCATTTACTTGGTCAGAGGATAATGCTGTCAGTATTTCTTTCTCAGCGCTTGTGTCCTGGATAGTTCTCGACGTGCCGGACGGTAGCACAGGGCGAGTAGTATCCATCTCTCCAAGAGGGGCGCCAGATATTTTACTAATGTTTTCATTTCTTGTGTGTACAGCCGCTTCAGTCGTTTTTTCGATCATTAGATCTTTCCCCTCTTTTGATTTTCCACCTGATTTTCCACCTGGTTTAAGAAAGGCATTAATATGGCCAAATGATGGATTTTCTTGCAGAATCTTTTTAGTTACGACTGTAGGAGGTTCTTGGAGCAGAATTGGGCTCTCTCTATTTCTATGGGTACAATCATTTTTCTCCTCCGTCCTGTAGCCATTAGTTTTCCCATATGGCTTTGATTTGCGGAAATTAAAGTGTATATATTTGTAATGTACTTTCTCCGGCATGTTGTAAGCTCTATAAGGCTTACCTTTTTCCTGCTTCGCCTCTGCTCTCGCTGTGGAGCGCTGCAAACCGCTTATACACTGCTTCACACGTGCTGCGCTACACACGCACTAAATTGTTTTAATGGTTTCTGCTTCGCTGATCAAGGTTAGGCTCCGCCTCTCGCATGAGTGAAAACACATTTTACAGACTCCTCAGCCACAAAAACTAGCATATCCGAATGCAGATCGCCTGTACACTGCTTCACACGCATGCCGTTACAAACATACTGGAGTGTTTTAAGGATTTCTCTTTCACTGGTCAAGGTTAGGCTCCTTCTCTCGCATGAGAGAAAACACAGTAGACAGACTCCTCAGCCACAAAATACAGCATATCCCACTGCAGACCGCTTATTCACTGCTTCACAGAGTGATAGTAAAGAAGGCACAGACATGGGATTTTATCCAGAATGTTACCCTGGATAATCTTAAGTAAACTATTAAGGATATGGAGGGGCCTAGTCAATATATTGTGAAGTTTCCTTCCTCAGGTCTTAGGCCAATATTCATATTAATACGATTAAACCAGCTGCCTTGCATGGCAACACTGGTACCGAGATTGGATTTAAGGATGGGAAGGCGAAATTGCTCTTTGTGAGAAAGTGGGGCCTCTTAGAAACTTGTGAAAAGTTCAATGAAATGAGAAATTGTTATTTTCATAAATGTGTGCAGATTGTTGAGTCCATGGGAACGGATGGTTTTTGGATGTGGTGATTGCCAGGAAATGCTCTATCCTTAACAATAGCTGTAACAAAGTTTTGGAAAATAATTGAAGGGGGCATTTGCTCGAACTATTGAAGCCAGGGGAGTTGCTAGATCTGGAAAAGACGTGGGGCTAAGCTGATGTCGGAACTGTTGGGACTGGGGGCAAGCTAGTCTTTTGGCTGTAGCTCCTGAGATTCTATCCGGGGCTACAACCAAAAGATCAGGGGCTATAGCCCCCTTAGCCTCCCCCCTAGCAACGCCCCTGATTGATGCATAAAAGGTGTAATATATGTTTAAGTTTATCTTAACTATTCTATTACTAATATAACATGTGCTACATTTGTAACCTAAGGAAACAACGATGATTGCTAAGGAAATCCTCTAGACTTCTGTCATTGAGTGGTGTGTACAGTTTATTACCCTTTTTCGCACTTATATTAAGATAAAAGGATAATACACATAAGAATTGTAAGATTGTTAAATAGTACACATCTCTATGGGCAGAGCCTGTGGCCTCAGAACATACATCCTGCTTCTTTTAGGAAACGACAATGTGCCTGTTGCATTTGGGACCAGCAGGGGACCGGCATGTTCTGACGTGGTTCCTCTGATTTGCAGAGGAAACCTGCATGCTGAAAAGGAGTCGGGCTGCAAGTAGTTTCTTACAGCTTGGTCGGCTGTTGATGTAACTTGAGTGCACACCCAAAACCCTGTGGAAGAAGTGTACAGAAAAAAGTAGTGGAACTGTTGTCTCGACAGAGGATGTCACATGTTGCATTGTGCAACATGTGACAAGGTGTTGTGGCTGTGGCATTTCAATAGTCTAGGTGACTAGTAACTAAGACTCCTATCACAACTTTAAACTTGCAGAGAGAAATGTATGGGCAAATCCTCTGTACAGAATGGTGAACTTGATCATAAAAAGTAGAGGAATGGTAAACAGAAAAATAAATAAAGTAGTGGAACACTGCTCCCGACCGTTCCCGCTCACTTCAATCACTGACAAATCTTAGGTAGGCGGTGGGTGAAGAAATCACTTCACAGCATGGATGCAAGATGAGTACTGCACGTTGGCTATTGCTTTAAAGCCATGTTTTACATTCCAACTCGATTTGAGTAGTAGAAATGTATAAGAACAATGGAAATGTGCATCTGTTCGTAAGCATTGCCCATCAGGGCAGTGCACTCCTGGTACGGATATGAGAAGACCCCTACCTGCACTCTGCCTTTGCCTACACGAGGACCGACTATGCCAAGGTCATGTAGCTTCCCATGGATGCACATTTTGCGCACGGGCCCACAACAATTGCAAAACATGTGCATTTGCTGTCTTCTTGTTTTGTGAACCCGCCCAAATGCAAATTGCATGCATTTTTTACCGATTTAAGGCAAATTTGGCACAAGCAATTAGAATGTCTTTTTTTTTACCTGGCTTAATTATTAAACTAAAGGTTGACATTTGACGGAACATTTATCGCCTTAATGTGGGCGTATTTCTGTCATAGGTAAACTGTGCTCAGAGATACTGGCAGTGCCGCAGCGGACAGGCTGTTTGTGTGTGTCTTTGAAACTCCCTGGTAGTTATTGAGCGGCTCTGCAGCCAGTCAGCATGCAGCATTGAGCTATCTCACGCTGATCCCGTTTACAAAACAGATTGCACATCATTCACACGCAAATATACGTTAAGAAAAGACATCTGCAGTTGTTGGGCTGCCCAGTGAAACATTGCAACGCTGTGGGCATTAAAGAGATGCTCGCTATGGCGTCTCTTTTGAATCAATAGACAACCAATTTGAATGTATTATGTTTGCGAGTACAAGATGGGGGGGGGGGGCTGCGCTTCGGATATTCAAGAAAGCACACGATGTCTTGTTTTCTCAAGTTGTACAAAACAGACCTGACGACCCATATTTTACTTAGATCTAATTGACTCCTCCCTTATATTTGGACTTTTTTTTCATAATTGATTTCGATGTAGAATTTGTAGAGGTATTGTATGGCTGACAATTGCAAGGACTTACAAAAATAAATGAGATAATACAGACCAAGCATCATTTAGCAAGGGACGAGTTTATAAGGGTTGTCAGAAGGGGCCTTTCAAGCTTTAATACAAGCTTTTGAGACTGGAAACACATTGTAGGTGAAGAAAGTAAAACATTCTAATCTTCTGGTGGGTGTAGAGAGGGGGCTTAGTTTATACCTTTGACTTCTTCCACTAAAGTATGTTCCTCCACTTGTTTGTTTGTTTGTTTGTTTATCTATTTAGTATAACACAAAACCAAACCCTCAGGTAGCTGGGCGCGAGCATTGCAAGAATATTTAAGAGACTTAGATACAGATCAATGCAAAGATACTTATGCGACTTGGGTACAGGAGTAGGTTATTGCATACAGTAAGTGATAAACAGTTGAAGCAGAGGCATAAATGCGTTCATAGGTTGGCAGTGATCAATAAAATGGTCCCAAATGTAATTCCGAGATACAGGCAAAAGGAAACCAGTATATGCATTTGGCAATGGCAAGGCATAGTAATCATAGAGGGCAATAGAGTAGGCAGGTGAGGGTCAAAGGGAAAGAGAAGCAGTCAGGTTAAGTATCATTACTTCGTAGCCAGGCGAGGGCTTTCTGTCTAAAACTGGAGTAGGGTTGGTCAGTTCTGAGATCTAGGGGGAGTCTATTCCAAGATTGGGCAGCTATGACCGGAAAGCTAGAGCCGCCGGCTGTAATCCTTTTGTATCTAGGAACCACTAGGCTATAGGCATTGGACATTCTCGTAGGTCGGTCCAAGGTTCTCTTGTTAACTCTATCTGCCAGGTAGGGAGGCGCTAAGTTGTTGAGACATTTGGAGGCAAGAGAGAGGTTTTTAAGGGTAATTCTGTCTTTAATTTTGAGCCAATGTATATTTCTTCTGGATGCAGGGATATGATCTCTGTTCGGGATATTTAAAGCTGCACTAAGGGCATTATTTTGGAGCCTTTGCAATTTGTCGAGAATGTATTTGTTGGATCCCGTGTATAAGGCATTGCCGTAATCCAGTTTGGATAAAATAAGTGCATTGGCTAATGTGATGCAGATGGGCTCAGATAGGAATGGTCTGCAGGCTCAGATCAATTTGCACGTATATGCTGTAGAGGATGTAAGAGCGTTAGTTTGCTTCTTAAAGGTAAGTGCCGAGTCAAGATAGACACCAAGGGTTTTGACTGCTGACATCACTTTGATGACATTATTATTGATGTTGAATGAGGCATAGCTGGGGCCTAATTTTTTAAAAACTGCATGATCTACCAAGTTGAAAGCCGCCAATAGGTCAAGGAGGAGTAGCACAGCTGATTTACCATTGTCCTTCAACTTGTCAATTTGGGTCTTGAGGTCAATCAAGGCTTTTTCAGTGCCATGAAGGGGGCGGAATCCTGATTGACATGAGCCTAGTAGGTTATTAGCCTCTAGGTAGTCCTGAATTTGTAGATAGGCAGCTATGTCGATAATTATCAGTAAGAATGGGACTGTGGTGATGGGTCTATAGTTGGTATTGCAGGGTCTAAAGTTTGTTTTTTGAGCAGGGGAAGCACCCAAGATTGTTTGAGATTGTTGGGCACAAGGTTCGACTTAAAGGATGTGTTGATGAGCTTCGAGATAAACGGGGCTAGATCTCTGGCCGCATACTTTATGATTTGGGCTGAGCAATTGTCTCCTTTGCAGTTGGAAGGTTTCAGTGATAGTATAATTTTTTCTGTCTCGATTATAGATATTTTTTAAAGCTAAATGGAAGGGGGTGTTGTGAGAGTTTAGAGGTGCATCTCAATACACTCTCCATTGTCCTTGATGGAACATTGTTTGATTCCTCACCACCCAATATGGTAAAGCGATGAACAGAGAGGTTCACTATGTTTCATGGCATATGTAGCTGCTGAGAAGCTGAACAATCTGTTCTTCAGAACATCGCTGCGACTGAGGGATTAGGGGCATTCTTCAGTGGGCAATGTTAACGAAGCCTGGGGCATTTGCATGGGCGACTGTTATGAGGAATGGGGCAATTGTTCTGGTGGCAATATGAACGTGGGAGGACCATTAGTATAGGACAATCCTTATTGAATCCATTGTGAAAGTGTCAGGGACATGGTGTCATTTTCCGAAACTGTGAACGTGTAATTGGACATTTTACTGTACTGGCAGCCATATAGAAACTAGAACAACAACATGTTAAGCTGGAACAACACAGATAATGGCACTGTTGAAAACTACCATTGTCATTTTCGGGTGGATATGTATAAATGGCATGGGTGTTTTCTGTAGACAATGTAGACACATTGTAAGATCAACAATTATAACATACATAAAAGCTAGGTAAGAACTATTGAAAAGACCTAGGACCTCTCTATGAGTTTGACGGTAAGTGGTAAAATTACCATTAAATGTATTACTGCCCTTTTTACCACTATGCCGAATTACAGGACACTGAAAATTATCACTAATTCCGTAAGAGGAATAAACGCTGATGGAATTATCGAATATGGATATCCCAACACCAATTGGCGGAATTAGCTCAGGTGGAATTACCGCTGCCAGAATTACCAACAGAAACACAAATACTAATTCTGCCATATTTCAAGTGAAATTACCACTGAAGTACTGCCAAAGATTGCCAGTAATTCCTCCAAAAATGCAATGCAGTTACCTTCACCCAAAAGGCGGAGGTCAAAGCTTCCAGTTGATGCGAACCAAGCATTCCTGTGCGCAATCCAGTCTACCTGTGAGCCTAAGTGATATACGAAGGGCCTTACCTTTGTGATATATATATTTTGTACAGTGCTTATTGTTTATTTCTGTAATTAGATAGGCCATTTTTTATTCTCTGCCCTTATTTTGTACATTGTGTATATCTTGTAAGCATGTAAATATTGTATCTTGTGCCCATTTCGCAACCTTGTAAGCTTTGCATTTCCATGCTACTGCGCCCCTTTACTTACAAGTCTGGGGCGCATAACAAAAGAATAAACAAACAAACAAACAAACAAACAAAAAAGTGACAATAATAGCCTCCTAAAGTGTATTTATGGCTCACACCCTCCCCAAACACAATTCCAAGCAACATGCAGCCAAAGCCAGAAGTGAATTACGACATCCACAACATGCTGCTGTTCATTGAGCTCCCACAGAATGCAAAGCCACTACATGGAAGGATACAGACAGCACAATAACGGAGGAGATGTGTGTTGTGTAGGCTGCCCATAAACACAAAAAGGAGGGCAAACCAAACCTAAATCTGTTTAAGGGGTCCTATGGGCCAGCATGAAAATGCAATCTAACCAGAACAAGTAAACCCCAACCTATTTAAACACAGCAACTATTTAAAGTCAAAAACCTATGACAGAAATTCCAAAACACAAAAATCAGGAGTGCACAGTTAGAAAAATAAAGAATGTTTAATTTAATCATATATCATTTCATATCCAACATATTTTTTATTTTTATTTTTTACATTTGTAAAGCGCACTGCAGCCTTAAGGCATAGAGGCGCTGATAAGTGGTACATAAGAAGGCTTGATTAAGGGTTACAAAAAAGACACCCCAGAGGAGTTCTTAGAATATACATACAGGGTTACAGATACATAGGTCCAGGGTAGCGAAACAAAGAACAGGCACATTATTTGAAGAGACTAGTCTTGATGGCCTTGCGAAAGGCAGTGTGAGAGTCGAGTCGTCTGATGTGCGGTGGAAGGGAGTTCCAGAGGGTGGATGCCATGGTGGGAAAGCTTGTGCCACCAGCACGCACTCTGCGGGTTTTTGGCACAGTTAGTAAATTGGAATAGGCCTCTCTGGAGGGCCTGGAAGCACAGGGTTTAGAAAATCTCTGGACGAGATATGTAGGGGCCTGATCGTGAAGACATTTGTGCGTGAGGGCAAGGGTTTTGAACAGGATTCTTTCCTTGACTGGGAGCCAATGGACCTGACGCCTGAGGTCAGAGATGTGGTCCCTGCGTGATAGTCCAGTGGTGGCCCTTAGGGCATACAACATACACCAGAACATTGTTATAAAACAACAAATAAGCAAAGTAGATTAATACATACAACAAAACAGCTTTAGTGCACCCATCACCATACAGAATTCAAAACTACTGAAAACATTTATTTCATTCTTTTTAAAAACAGCATTCTAATGATAGCATCCCTCTCAGACAAGATGTAGTGCTTCCTGTGTTTGTCAATTAATACCATTCTAAATATTTGTTTTCAAAGACAAAAAAAGCACATAATGACCCAACACTCCAATGGGTCTAACATCTTTCAGGACCAACATGCTTAGCACAATCTAATCTTTAATGAGGAAAATAACTTGAGTTTTGGCTATAAATGCCAAGATCAATCAGCTCAGCATTCAACAGGGCAGGCAGTTGACTTTGGGTGTATCCAATGTACCCATGGGATAGCTGCGTGTAGAAATAATAGCATAGCAAGAGATGTTATTCCAATGATGTCTCCATATATAGCAACAATATTCACTGCAATTAGCAATTCCAGGGCTCGCTTGTGAATGCAACCCACATACTGAGACTCACTTAACTCTTCAGCCCTTCTTTGGCAGCAATTGATCCCTTCTTTCTTGACCTTTGCTTTGACTCCACTCGCTTGTATATGTCTCTCAAAAGAAGCTACAAATGCCAATACACTAAGAATGTCCAGACTCAGATTTTGATCGTTTGTCACAACCAAACAGTCACAAATCAGCTGTACCCTTTGATATGGCAGGATATAGGCAGCACAAAGATGAAGGAGAAGTGTGTTGTGAAGGATGCCCATGCCATGTGTCCATTTGTCACCCTTGGCTCTGACTGAAGGACAATTGGTCTTGCTGTTTCACTTCGACCAGAACACCATTGGAGACCTGCTGACCCTCACAGAGGCATATCTCCAGAGCACCATACACATCAGAACTGCAACCCCACCACTGCACCTGTTGGTGTCCATCCTCCACTTCTGTGCTGCAGGTGCATTTGAGCAGACTGTGTGGTTGCTGCACTGCATGTCCCAGCCAACATGCTCAATAGTGCTGGCGTAAGTGTTGGACGGGTGCAAGAGGCATGGCCATCAACACATCTCACTACCCCGGCCCAGGTGCATGCAGAAAAGGCATGATTCTATGCCATCAAGTATTTCCCTAATGTCATAGCAGCACTTGACTGCACAAAAGAGGCATTGGTGCACTTCCAGGCAGTGGAGTCCTCATACAGGATTTCATAAAACAGTACCCTTCCATGTACATCAAGATGACATGTGATATGGATCTGACCATCAGCGACTACTGTACACGATTCACAGTTTCCACACATTATTCCATGGCCATGAAGAGCAGCACCCTCCCTGCATATAATGACACACACCAAGAACAGCTAACCTGGCTCTTGGATAAGTATGACCAAGCATCATCAACAGATAAGTATGACATCTGTTGATGATGCCAATCAGAGGCACACCTGAAGACAGGCATGAAATCATATGTGAGGAAACTAGCACTCTCATGAACCATTTTCCAATTTACATGCATTAGTCCATGGCACATAATCCAAATAACTCTGGTCACAGAGACACCTGAGGACATACTGCATACTCCTGCAACTATCCACTCACAGCCACTACAACCTCTCCAACTCCTTTGGAATACAGGGAGTCAGTCCTAAACACATTTCAGCACACAGAGGCCACCAGCACAAAAGCGATACAATTAGCATGCAGAAGCAAAACTGTAAGGTTCAACACTCTTCTTCTTACCTGCTGTAGGCCACACAGGCATCAACAGATGAGCACAATCTCTATCCTATATCTCCCTCACTAAACAACCCTACTCAGTTTTCTTACAGAGCTAGGTGATCACCCAGAGACCATGCAAATGGCAGCAGTGCACATTATAAATCAACATAAGAAAACATCATTTCCATGGCAAGTGATATTATTGGGAGGCAGGTTTACACTTTATGGAAATAATCATACCTTACGTCTTTTAGTTTTATGAAAAGCATCAACACTGAACTTACATTGATATTATGACGCTGTATTTTATATTTTTGCAAAAAACACTTTTAGCAAATTGGTAGATGTTTTACACTTCATAATTATTTTTCATTATGGACATTTGATAAAAAGGTAACTGGAGGGAGGCCCTAAGTGGAAGGACTAACGGCTCAAAATATATGAAACAAAAGGGGGTCCTGCCACTTGTTTGTTTGAACATACCATGGTTGATGTATGTACAAATCTGTCAAAAAAGGGGTGGGCAGCATGTCTTTTAAGTTCAGACATGTACATCTAGGTGTTGTTATTAGACTTCCAGGGCATTGTTTGGTCAGTGAGAAACACATAGATGACGTTATTGACATTTCTCTATGATTTCTCTATTTTATAATTTAATTTGCTTGTTCACTTCCATTTTAGTCTCTGTGTTATATTAGAAACAATGAAAGTGGTATAAGGGAACAGTTCCATAGGTTTTGCCAAATCATGTTTCATGATCAAATATAGAGGAACCCCACATACAACCCCAAATTGTTATCTTTGCAATGTACGAGAGACATATCAGGGTGTTTCTTGTTTACCATAGAATGTCATTTTACCAAAACCTGGTCCCATTTAATATCTTTCATTCCAAACCAATTACAATTTGTAAAATGTGGTCAATGCCCAAATGTAAAGCTCTGCAATACATCATTGCTGAATAGTTCCATGAATCAACCAGACACCAAACAGTTTTACTTTAAGGATTCATGCATTTCCCCTGCGGTTGTTCTAAAGTAAATGCAAGTTAATGTCTGGCTGCTGACTGTTTCAGATTGAGAGAGAATTACTGTGTACAGTTTAACAACAATATCATCACACATGATCCATGTTGGGAGAGTAGCCTTCATTGTTTACTGTACTGTGTGTACACATTTCAATCATTGTAATCATTGTAATGTAATTCATTTACTGGGAATTTAACATTACCATAATTATACATCATCCCTATGAAAACCATAACACAGGTATCATCCCATACTCTCCCTGCTGGGTATTAAATTAGCTATTCCCATAGACCACCTACAACTAGAAAGAAATATCCTTACCACCACAACATTCCTAGCAAGTGACTAGTCTAGCAGCAAAAGTGGTGATGGTGAAAACACAAAACCTGAATCCTAATCTTAGGCTGCCCTTTGACCACATTGTTTGACCCTGGGCCAATCACCGTTTTTTTATCCGTCATATTAGGAGTATTTAGAATGGAGCTTAATTCCAGAATGAAGTGCCTTTATGTGAAATGGAAATTAAAAATCATCAAAATCCACCTAAAATGAGCAAAGTAACACATACAGAAAGAAAAAGACTTGCATGCCTAATTTGTGGTGCCTTAAACCAAGCATCCAGTAATTTTCACATGAATGCATTCCAATGCAAATGAGAATAAGGTAAGTACCCACTAGGATGGTAACACACATTCAAGTTCGTACGAGGATAGTACCATATGCACCATTAAAATATGTCAATATTACTAATCTGAAGTAGGATCCTATATGATGATGTTTTTCTGAACATATTTCTGCTATTAGCAAGTTCCTAAAACTTTAGGACAGGTTAGTCCCCACAAGTATGGTTCCAACAGATAGTCCCCACAAGGTAGGTAAAAAAAGTGTACTGTGTCTTTGTGTATGTGTGTGCATACATACATATTTTCAGTGAAAAAACCTTGGTGATGCAATAGTTAGGGGGATCAGTTTTAATGCAAAAAAAACCCTGAAATTCACTAATCACATTTTGAACAAGTGCACCTTATCTATGCGCCCCATGTTGCACAGAGTATGAGATCAATGATTGCATCACAGATGATCTCACTGACGACATCACTGATGAAATCAGTGGTGACATCACTAACTACATCTGAGATGACATGACTGATGAGATCAATAATTGCATAAAATGTGAAATTACTGATTAAATAAGTTAGAATATTGTTGACCTCTTTTGATACATGTTTTATTTCATTACACTTAATGATAACAACATGACATCGAACAATACACTGAAACAAAAGTGGTATAATCATATACTAATCATAAAGGTTTATTTGCGGTCCCCCAGCCATGGCCTTTGGCTGTGGCCTCTGTACATGTTCCACCAATTAGTTTCTATGGGGCCCACTATTTATGCCCTTGGGCACAGAGCTCCATTACCACCCGGCCTAGTAGATGTAAACACTGTGTGTGAATAATTCCTTTTTTTCATTTTCTTACCATTCCTGCGGATTACCCGATATTCCCCAGATAATGGCCATGAACTACACATACAGCGGTATTGTATTACCGATTTCCGTGGGATTCCCCCAGTGTTCCACCCATAATGCTCCAAAATCCCAAACTCTTCCTTGTCTCACAGGCACTCGCCAAGTGGAACCCTCTTTTTTCCACGCCCCCACCCCACTCCCTTCAATTACTTTTTTTCCACTGAGCCCTCTCCTGGCCATTATCCCCTATCACTGTTTGGTCTGTTTGACATAT
Source organism: Ambystoma mexicanum (assembly GCF_040938575.1). Classification (NCBI taxonomy): domain Eukaryota; kingdom Metazoa; phylum Chordata; class Amphibia; order Caudata; family Ambystomatidae; genus Ambystoma; species Ambystoma mexicanum. The sequence goes on from NC_090932.1 coordinate 714,076,965, forward strand.
TTTATTCTCTGAGGTGGACTTGATTTAAATGTGAGTGCTGAATTTCAGGGTTTTGTTGTGTTATATCTGATCACATTATCTATTTTTTAACAAATGGTTTTTCACTGAATTTCAAGGGTTTTGCTATACCTTAGTTTCCTTTGAGCCCACTAGCCACAGACTTCTCCCGTGCCCACTGTACCAATAGTTTTCTTTTGGGCCCCCTAACCGTATCCCTCAGACATATAAATTGGCCACGGCCTAACATGTTACATAGTTTCTTGAGGTCTCACCAGCTATGGCCTTCAGCCATGGCCCCGGTACATATTGCACCAATATCTTTCTTTTGGACGTTCTAGCCATGGCTAGTGGTCATGTCACAACACACATTTGTTATCAAACACCCACTGCCCCCTACCCGGTAGATGTAGGCACTGCAAATGTTGAACCTTTTTTGTAACTCCTTATTCCTGTGATAATATCAGAGTAATCATTTCCAATAACATAATTTCCTGTGGTTGAGTTGCGGTTCACCGATTCTCACAAAAACAGGAAATGTTTTTCAGAAAAAGAAAGTCTTCCATGTCTTCACAGGCACTCTACATGTGTCCCCCTTATTCTTTCCAGGGGCCCTCACTCTACTCAATTGCTTTTCCCCTCTCTAACCTTATCCCATTGCCCCCTATCACTCATCACTATGTGTGATGCATATTGTTTTCTGAGCACATTTTACGGCGTAGCTGCTGTAATCTTGTGATTTTCACGCGGTCTTCCCCTAATAAACAGAACATTTTCTAACCATAACTGGCTCCCCGACTCACCAATTTCACATAGTGTGTCCTTTCCCACTCCTGACCGCTAGCCATCTCTGAATTCTTCCTTTTCAGTAATCTGCCTTTTTAGTGTACATTCATTCATGCATTCGGACCTCCTTTTCTCTGTTAACAGTATCACAATCTAAACACTTATCTAATGGCTTACCTAAATAATCCGGATGCCAGTGATCCTGCTTGTTATGTATTCACATTGCATTTTTACCATGTACATGTTTCAATGTTGAAATGCTTGTTTTTAATATTAAAATGTGTATATAAGGATGCAGTTAGGTGCCCTGCCATTAGCAGTGGATCAAGCTTGATGGAATTGAAACAGAGGTACAAAAACAACATATAGCCCTCTAACAGGTATTTGCCAAAAAAGAGACAACATAGAGTGGTTTGTGGTATGCCAAATGTAAGGTACCCCAGATTTAATTGCAATGTAAAACTGTGGGGAAAACAACATTAACAGCCAAGCTCTCACTCAAGATTTTCTCCACATCTCAACAGGAAACAGTAGTTTTTATAGTCATTTTGATCTCATAGTTATGAAAACCTATCCCTCCTTTTCATTGGTTCCCTCTACCTAGCTGCATATATAATTCTATATTTACAACAATAATGATTGGGCAATACTTTATCTAAGATCCCGCAAATAAAACATCACATAAAATGTGCTACAACATCATGCTTGAGTATTTTACTTCTGCATTGAAAAGGACATGTGCTTATCGATTAACATGTGGTCACACTCTCTTTGAATTGGCGGCATGATGACATGTTTTATTGTAGATGGGAGGAGAGGACAAATGTATTGCGTTTGTTCTTAATTGAATAAGACAGCCCATGTTATCTCCACCATGATGTCTCTGAGTTTCATTTCCTGGGATGTTCAATTCGTCCCATAGACTTCAAATAGTCTGCCATGTTGTTGCAACTTGATTTACCTTCATAGTTGAATGCACACAACGGTATTGGTATTGTTCTGCTATGTCACCCTCCCCTACGAAGCCCTGGGCTTTGACATTCCGTTGAGGCAGCTACCATCTAGCTGGCTACAGCATTTTCCTGAATTAAATGTATTTGTTCAAATAGTATGCTTAGCTGGGTCCTCTCTTAAAGCTGCAGTGTTTATTTATCTGCTGTGCTGCTGCAGTTTTAAAATGGCAACTGCTTGTTGTGTTATTTTCCTCTGCAGCACACATTTATTTTGCATTTATTTTGCTATATACAGAGCTCCTGGTGCATGCTTTTCACATTATATTTCTCCCAATGTAAGTGATTCCAAACTGGCACTTCACCTAAGTCAATGCCTAGCGTGTGATGCACAGCTGAAACCCTTAATTAATTATTTGTGTCGATGAGTTTTTTTTAAATTTCTGAATGATTTACCACTTATATCACACCCCTCTCTTTGAATCCCACCCAGTCACACTGAACCAGGAAGCAGGCTGGTTTGCAAAGTTAAAATATTTATTTATGGATTCCACAATATATATCACACTATTTTTAATGGTTATACAATGATCACCAATGGGGTGATGTCACACTAAACAGTCTCTTTAATCACAAGGAGCAATGATGGGAAAAATAATGCAACACTGAAATAATACTCTTGTGTGTGCTCAATCAAATGGCGATGTGATTACTATTTCCCCTGCACACCCATCAATCCCCCCAATATGCAATATGAAGAAAGAGAAGGAGAGAAAACAGGTTTCAGGAATACAGAATTCAAGCAAATGTATCAATCCCAATTTCCCCCGCAGCAAACACAAGAGGGAAACAGGAATGATTGGCAAACTGTCAAAAATGGATTCAAAGTTGGCTGGGAATGAATAGGTAAAACACTGAAAATGGTTTAAATCACTGAAATTGTTGAAATTCTAATGGGAGCCACTTTGTATGGGTTCAGACAAACACTAGCAAGGATTTTAGAGTAAGAAGCAATGTAAGAAGCAATGTGAAAACTTAATTTTGAGGTCGGTGCAATGAAAAGCTATTTTACACGTTATAGATCTTAGCCAAACAAAAAAATGCTTTAAGCGTGATTGCGGAAAAAACTATAAGGAGTTAAGATGCAGTTTTGCGTTCATTGGAAAGCTTTGGATGTTAGCTTCAAGTAGACAATTTTCGTTTCTAGCATAAAGTATGAAGAAGTTATGAACGTTTTCGTGGAGTTCGTTTTTTAGAAAGAGGCAAAATGTAAAACAAGAATACGCTTTTTAAAATACAAACAAGATTCTCTACACTAGAGATAGACTATGAAGATACAAACTACACAACAGTGCAGCCACCAGATCAGGACATCACTGATCAGGTTTTTGCCCCGCCGAGATGCTTGCCTTTCTTCAGATGCAATATATCAGCACAAAGATGATTTTAACAATAATATTACAGAAGGACTATAGGATAAGATTGAGAGTTCAGGCTAGACTAAAAGGATTCCTAACAATACAGTTCTGGATATAAGATATATCCATCAGGGATTCAAGTCAAAGATTTCTGGGACAGACTGCTGGGCACACTGGACTGGACGGGTCAGCGATCAACAAGGCCGTCTGGACACTGCACGGCAGGACTGGGATGGATCTGCAATGGCTCTCTGGTCTGCACAGCACGGCACAAGACAGGGTTTAATCTGCCCTTCTGGTTATGAAAATGATTCTTTGGCAGGCAAGCAGTTACAGCACAGCCTGGCAGCTTCTTGGTTTCCCCTTTAAGCTTAGGGATGGTTTCTGGAAATTAGGCCCTGCTGAAAGTGGTTCAGCTATGCTCTGAGCCTTTCTGCTTGCAAAGTTTTTGGAGTCTGGAAAAAGGAGTATGGATAGATCTCCTTCAAAGTGCTTTGCCAATCTCAAGATGTTGGGTGGATCAATCTTTTTTCTAGGTCCTAAACTGTCTCTATTTATGTGTTTCATAAAGGGGTGGGTAAACTGAATTATCCTAGGCGCACCCCCTAGGTAGTCCATTTGCTAAAGTCTGCTCTCTCCCTTGATTGGAGGGGAAAACAGAGTGTCATCATGATGATGCGGTTTATGAGGCAGGGAGAACCTCCCCTTTGCCTTTTGTACATTTACGGGGTAATTCATAGATTTCAGCACAGAGGCAGCGCATGCGAGCTGCGCAGAGAGGGATCGTGCACCAGCGTGCGCCAGCTGTGTGCGCTAAACAGCATTCTGGCGCACCGCGTATTCATGGAATTCCCAAGGCAAAAGGAGCCCTGGAGCAGAGAACATCCTGCAGCGAGTCCCCAAGAATGCCCCTCGCACAAGGAAAAGCCATCAAAATCCCCAATCCAGTACAAAGGACTGCGCTAACCCTGGACCAGCTAACAGGGCTGCTACACAGCAAATGCCGAGCGGGGAACGTGTATTCCTGGGGTGCGCTGGAATCATCACATTCGGTAGGCCCTGTGCGAGCGGGGTACTTGAATTTGTGGTGTACGCGGGGACTATCACAGGCGATAGGCCATGGCTGAGTGGGGCACGTGTATTACGAGGGTTCGCAGGGAGTTTCACACACGGTAGGCCCTGTGCGAGCAGGCTACGTGTTTTTGGGGGGTTCGCGGGGACTATCACATGCGATAGACCTTGGCCCTGTGCGAGCGGGGTACGTGGATTTCGGGTTGCGCGTGAAGTTTCACACGCGATTGGCCCTGTGCGAGCGGGGTACGTGTATTTCGGGGGTGCGCGGGAAGTCTCACACGCGATTTCGCTGTCAGAGCGGGGTACGTTTATCCAGTGGTGTGCGCGGGGAGTCCCACACGTGAATTAGCAGTGTGGGTCCTCCCAGGTGTGCCCTCTACCCCCTCCACGGCCCCTGCAGGCAGCCCACACCACAGGGGACTACCCTGCACCCCTGGTCATGTCCCGCAGGCAGCCCATCCACCATGGCCATGCCCCCCCAGCCAGGCCACGTGTCACCTTGCACTAGTGATCACCAACTCATGTCCCCCTGGACCCCCACCCCTCAGCAGTGAGGGGCACCTGCCAGCAGGCCCCCACTCATGTCCCCCTGCACCCCCACCCCCCAGCAGTGAGGGGCACTTGCCAGCAGGCCCCCACTCATGTCCCACTCATGTCCCCCTGCACTCCCACCCCCCCAGCAGTGAGGGGCACCTACCAGCAGGCCCCCACTCATGTCCCACTCATGTCCCCCTGCACCCCCACCCCCAGCAGTGAGGGGCACCTGCCAGCATGCCCCCACTCATGTCCCCCTGCACCCCCACCCCCAGCAGTGAGGGGCACCTGCCAGCAAGCCCCCACTCATGTCCCCCTCCACCACCACCCCCCAGCAGTGATGGGCACCTGCCAGCAGGCCCCCACTCATGTCCCATTCATTTCCCCCTGCACCCCCACCCCCCAACAATGAGGGGCACCTGCCGGCATGCCCCCACTCATGTCCCACTCATATCCCCCTGCACCCCCACCCCCCAGCAGTGGTGGGGGGTTTGGAGGAGGAGGAGGCTGTGGAAGGGACACACACGGGGTCTGGAGGTGGGGATTCCACTGGTGCCAGTGGTGCAGTGCAGGGGCAGGGACAGGAGGCAGCACAGGCCGCCGCAGAGGGGAAGATGACGGGTCACACAACGCACAGGCACCCCGAAAACAAAAATTAACGTGCACGCAACCCCTCGTAGACCATGTTGGTGGAAAAATGAACCCGCACTACGCTGTGGCACCCAGAAACACAAAATAAGCGTACGCGTAATACACGCAGCCTACACTGACCTCTGAAGGGGTACGCAACACACGGGGCAAGCAGAGTTGGTAAATACGTGCGCGACACACCGTATGCCTGGAAAAAGAGCGTGAAAAAGACGTGCGTGTGCGCGTTGGCATCACCCCCGCCAAAAGAAGAATTGTACGCTGTCTGAGGAAACAGGACAAAAGAAGAAGTGAACGCTGTTTGAGGAAACAGGCCAAAATAAGAATTGAACGCTGTCAGAGGTATCAGGGAGTACGAACTTGAACCGTTGTGAAGTAATCACGTGTGAACCGACTAGAAGTACAAAATTCACCCACTCGCTCTCCACGAAAAGCACGTACAAGAAAATGGCATCCTACACGTACCTTTTCAACCGGCCCACACATACAACGTCACTTACGCGTGTATGCGCTAAGGCCCTTTCCTCCAATTACACGAGCTGACACTCGGACGTGCAGTTTTTGCACGTGTACAATGAACATGCACCCGTGTTGAGGGAAAAGCCCTTGCGCGTCACGTCACAGACACGCTTACGCGCTAAAGGGCCTTTGGTTCAATGAATTCGCGTACGTGCTGTGTCTTCACGTTCTGATTCACTAAGCACCCGACACGAGGGAAACACCCATGCGCGTAATGTCACAGACGCGCTTACGCGCTATGGGCCCTTCCTCGAATTACACGCTGACGTGCAATTTTTTCACGTGCCAAATCACTCCGTATCAAGCTGGCAACGCGACAACACACGGAAGACCACGCTCCTGCCCAGAAGGCCGAATTACTGCCCCCAAGAGCCCGAGCACGCTCCCACCTGCCATCTGCTGCTGCTTGCTTGCCTGCTGCCCACGTGCCCTGCTATTTGCTGCCTGCACATCAGCCAGGGTGCAGTTTCTGTGACCACCCCTGCTGGAACTGAAGACTCCCGACTGGGATACCATCGCTCCACAGCCCAGCCCCAGGACCCAGTTGCCCACCCACACCTGCCTCTGGGGTTGCCATGTCGGGCTTCAGTGCCAGGGAAGTTGGTGTCCTGGTGAAGCAAGTCCTGGGGCAGTATGATGCCCTCTTTGGAAGTTTGCATGCTGACAATGAAGGACGGACCAGGATCCGGATGGGCATCATGACTGCCATCAACAAGGAGGGGATGGCAGTCCGCGACATCAAACATGTCCGGAAGCGCTGGGAGGACTTCAGGTCCAGGACCCTCGACAAGGCCCAGCGCCTCTTGTAGGCAGCGGATGCCAAGGGGCGCCGGGGCCAGCTGTCAGACCACCAAATGAGGGTCCTGGAACGCATACGCCCAGCGCTCCACGTCCAGGTCCTTGAGAGGCAGACCCACCTGGAGTCGAGAAGTAAGTGTACATGCATACTGATTGGACGCTGTGCGTGTTGTGGTGTGCCAGTAGTGTGCAGGTTATACATGTGTTCTTGTAGGACCATATATGGATGTGTATGTACAGGGGCGTGAGGCTGACACATGAGTCCTCTCATGTGTGAGACACATGGATGGTGTATGTGTTGGTAAGCATGCAGGCCAAATGCAGGTGTGGGAGCACACACGTTTGCATTGCTGTGTATGTAAGTTGGCATGGTTGTGGTGTCACACATGGATGGTGGTTCCAGCTGCATGTATCTGCACTGTGTGCATGTGTGTGTATTTGACAAGTGTGCAACTGTGATGCAACATGGATGCATGTGGCACTGACATGTAGAAGGCTGAATGCCAGATTTGACATGGATGGCGATCTCATCACTCTGACAGTTGGTGGACATGTACACATGCATTTAAGTGTGCTGGTGTGTGTGCATGTGTTGTGCACTCCCTGTGTTTCATGTGACGTTAGGATCACCTTCGGATGCAGATGCTGTTGTATGTGTATGGATTGTGCTGCCTGGTGCAATATTGCTGTGGAATTGCTCATGTGTGTGAGTAGAAATGACATGTGTGTTAGGGAGTGTGATGCCATGTCTGAAGTTTGACATTGCCACTCATGTACAACTGTCATGTGTGTATCAGTCCATTGTACAGTGCCCTGATGCCTGTGTTCTATCTCTCCCTGTCTGCAGTGTCAACTGATGAAGAGGGCGGAGAGGGTGCTGTGGTGCAAAGTGGCAGGGATAGCAGCACCAGCCAGAGACGCAAGGCCCGGCTCCCCTCCCAGATTGTCATCTCTTCAGGGAGTGATGAGTATGGTGCCGCATCCCAGGCCGCAGCTGCCGAGGGTAGGTCCAAGAGGCGGAGGTTGGAGATGGACTCCTCGGCAGCAGAAGGGGCAGCTGAGAGCCCACAGGGTCCGACGGCGGTGAAGCAGCCCGTACGCAGCTGGTGGCTAATTACTTCACCTAAAATCACACCCCTGTGGAGTGCACACAGCCCTGGCACATACCAGCTGACAATCAATGATGATGATGACATAAGGGACAGTCAACTGTCACAACCATACCAGCCTGAGATTGGTCGCCTGGAAGTGTTACATTGTGTGCATCCCTACCTACCCAAAGACAAACAATGCTATGTCACAAAAAGAAAAACACATTTATGCTGCATGAATGACTACCCCCTTGCAAAATACAGCATGAAAACAGCGCCATGTCACACAACCCCTCCCCATCTCCGCTACCCAACACACCATGGCATGTCATGCAATGTGAAAGCAAACAAAGGAATGCACAACACATGACACAAGTGTCACAAAGTACACTGTCCCAAATGGATACAGGCCACAGACAATATGCTCCCAGTAATCAATAACAAACAGCACACATGACCAAATATTTACCAGCAACACAATACAGCAACGCAGCATGAAACATTGCCAAAATATGACAGTACCAAATAAAAGTAGTGCAAGTTTTACAACCTGAATAAGCCAGCACAACCACCCCTTCCAACTGCAGAGTGTTGACGTGACGTCAGGCAAATGTGTCAGTGTACTGCATACAACATGAACTGCATCTGCAGAGGAAACGGCCTTGTGAAGACATGAAGAAGGTACCTGTGAATAAGGAGGAAGACATGGATGCACAAGCACATATCAATACACCATGCAGTGTTCAATACAACAACAATCCCCACTAAGGATGTACACACAGTTTTGACTACAGACTGCCCACACAGCTCATGGGAGCCCAATGTCACTGTGTAAGTCACTGTCACTTGGTCACACCCTTTGCAAGCCCATGGAAAGGGAAGCAGGAGGGGTGTGTGTGTCAGGAAGCCAAGCATCTAACCCAAACACAGGACAAGCTTGCATGTGGCCAGCTGGAATACACGGTGGATGCCCACGGGAGCCACACAAGGCAACACACTGTAAATTAAAAAAAAATAAAAAAATGGCCATGTGGGAGCCGGGGGGGGGGGGGGGGGGGGCACCCAGGAGGTTCGAGGACAGGGTGCACACCAACAGCCACCTGTGTGGATGTTGCGAAAAAAAATACCTCCATGGGCTCATGGCCTGCACGGCTACGCTAGTGTGGGAGGAGGGCTGCTGTCGCTCTCATCACCCTCTGCTGCTGCATCAGGAGATGGTGGTGCTATGGGAGGCAGCCCACTCAAAGCCCTGGTATGGTCCTCCATGGCAGCAAGCATGCGGGTGTGGAAGGTCTCGTTCTGGAGGATGATAGTACGGAGATCCCCATGCAGCACCTGATGGGTTGCCTGCATTTCTGCACGCATGGCTTCCGGTGATGCCCGGATCTCCTCCCGAGTTGCCTGCAGCTCAGCTGAGAGCGAACGTGTGAGCTGCTCCAGCTGCTGTTCTGACCTTAAATTTCGGGAAGCCTCAAGTTCACCGAGAGTCTCCCTGAGGTTATGGAGTTCTACCCTCAGGGCTTCAATGTGGCCCAGTTACTCTATAGATATGGCTTTGTGCAGAGTCTCCAGTGCCGCCCGTCGGTCCCTGTTGGATGCCAACATGTCTTCCCTGTGTGATTGGCAAATGGAGTCTGTAGCCTGCTGTTGTTGCTCCATCTGCCTTTCAGGGGGGAGAATGGAATTGGCCACCCTCTCCATTGCCTGAGCCATCATTTCAACCGATCTCCCTGTTGGGCTGCTATACTGTAAATGGAGTTTTCCCATACAGTATTGCCTGGTGGCGTACGGCCACCGCGTCGGCGGACACCACACCTGTTCGGGGCAAGGCGATCTGCACCTTGATGTGCTGGCACTGTCTGAGGCTGCAGGACAGCATTCCCCCTCTGATCTGCTGGCCCAGGAACAGGATCAGATGTTGTGGAGTGTGACCCTGCATCCGTAACCACCAAAGGCGTACTTACCAACACTGACATCCCCATAGAGGGTTCTACCCCTGGTGCAGGTGGGTTGGACAGAACAGAATCCCTGCCGGAAACACTCACCTGCGACGGCACATAAGTCTCATCATCCGATTCAGCACCTGAATAGAGGTCTGGGGAGGTGCACCCAGAGACACCCCTGGACAGTATGGTCTGCAGTAAGATTGGGTTTTCACCCACCACCACACCCCCCACTGGTGCCCGGTCGTGCCTGAGATTCCACCTGGGTCTGCACCATCTCCTCAACCTCAACAGCATCAAGTGCGTCATCACCTGCAAAAACATGAAAGACAAAAAATGGAAACAGACATTAGCACCATAGCACACACATAGGCCTGACAAGCCAGAGATCCAGTACAAGATTTACACATGTCCCACATGACTATAACCCTGGCATGCATGCATTGTCAATGAGTTGGAAGGGGAGGCAAAAAGCAGACACTGATGACACCAAGATGAAAAAGCAACACATTTGCTGCATGCTGGGTAGCACTGGCATCACACATTAGCCTGTGAGTGGCATGTCCGATACACATACATGACACATGCCAGAACACAGATGGCATGTAGCATAGCCATGGTACATTTGACAAGTACAGCCATATGTCAGTGAATGAGTACTGTCACCCATCCATGTGAGATGGATATGATGAGATGAAAAATGCTTCATATTGTGACAAAATACACATGTGCCACACACTGCAACACATGCAGTGTACAATAATACATTGATGGCAGGCAGATGTACACATCAATGGTTGGTCACTTCAACATGACAGGAAACAACTATCATGTACCAAATTCAAACAGGCACCAAAAATGAATGTGAGCAGGCCAATACTCAATCAGCCTCAATGGTCTAATCATTCACGTGTCAAGGTCGGCCAATGAGGGGTGCATGAGGGGTGTAATCAATGACAGAAGCATGTCACATATGTGGCATTAGGGCTGATAAATGCATTGCAAAAATTGGAGAATTGAAACAATCAGCCTGAATGAACCCTGAAAAAATCTGAACAATGTTGTTGGAAGATGACAGTTCAAGGGCAACTGCAGTAATGTTGCGCTAATTGGCTACTGTGAGCAGAAGGAATACTGTCATACCCAAATTCAAGGCCGGTGAATGTTTTGGAGGAAGCACATGGGTGACCCATACCACTCAGCAGTACACACCCTCACCAGGCACTCAATCAGAACCTGTCACCCAAACAACATGCACATGGATTACACACACGTGCATGGGCACTCACCGGACAATGCGTTGTAATCTGGTAGGTCTCCCACGCCTTGGATCTGTTCCTCTGTGACGAAGGTTCCAGCAACAGTCTCATGTTCAGTGAGTTGGTTGTCCTCTGGTGGAGACCCACCGCTAGTCACCAGAGTAGAGGCATGATTTGAGGCCAGCTTGTTCTTTGCTCTGCGTTTCAGGTCATTCCACCGCTTGTAGCAATCATCAGCTGTGCGCCTCACAAATCCAAGGCCACTAATGATGTCCACGATGGTCTGCCAGTGTGCCCTACATTGACCAGGTGTGGTCTTGCACCCTGCAGTCACCACCATTTCGCAGCTATGTGCTGATACATAGGCCACAAGTGCATCAAGTTTGGCGTCATTAAAGCTAGGCTTCCTTGACGTGCCGGAGTGTGTAGCCATGCCTGGGGTCTCAGCCTGTACTGCCAGAGCACCCTTCTTCTTCTTTTTCAAAGGCGGTGCGGATCATGAGTGGCTTACGCCGCTCTGGTCAGTAGGGGCAGAAGCGCCGGTGGACTGGGTACTAGGAGTGTGCGAATGCACAATGACCATAGGTCTTGGTGCAGGCATTGGCTGCAGGGTAATGTTGGCAGGGCCAACGTCGGTTAGATGGACCTGGACCGACACTGTTCCGGCTGGGAGACTCAGAGCTGGGGTGGATAGAGTTGCAGCGGCCCCTGCAGCCTCCCCACCCTGCCTACTTGGGGCAGCAGATGACATTGCTGCCCCGATCCACGTTGCCTGGTGACAGCAACTTGCACCGCCACACGTGGCTTAGACTTGCTGACCTGGAAGTCAGCCTGGGAGTCATTCTGTGCCGGTTCAGGTGCCAAAATGGGCTGGTCCAACAAGGGCTGAGCTGGGATGGTGTCAGCTTTGTTTCCCACAACCATAGGGGGGGCATGGGTGTCCCTGATTGGTCCTCCACACACGGGGGTCTAGGGGCACCCTGCAAATCCTGGCCACATCCCATACCGCGCCCACCACGCCCACCTTTTGGAGGTCAGCCACCTTTGCCTCCCTTACCGCTTGGTCACCTCCCAACCATGGCACTGATGTTGTTGTGCGTATGGGAGTAGCAATAAACAATTGTCCTGGGCAATTGGGGGTGAAAGGGGTAGGGTACTAGATGGAATTCGTACCCTAGTGCTCTAGCAAGGCTGTCTGTGACACCTGGGGAAGATGACGGGTCACACCAGAGTGGTCAAGGGAGCGAAAGCGTGACTTGAGCACTCCGAATGTGCGCTCCACTATGCCCAAGGTTGCAATATGGGCTGTGTTGTATCTTTCCTCGGGTGGTGTGGTGGGGTTCTGAATTGGCGTCATCATGTGGGTGCTCAGAGGGTAGGCACTGTCCCCTGTGGAGGTGATGATGGGTATCATTAGTGGGGTTGTGACATTACTCAGTATCTAACATGCATGCATGTGCAGAGGCATTTATACTCACCAAGCAGCCATTTATCGCCATGCCGCCCAGCTTCTCGGTCCCGGTTTAGGGTTGACATTCTGTAAATGAAAATGTCATGGGTGGACACTGGATAGTTGGCATATACTGAGGTGATGATTCCCTTGGCATCACATACTACCTGCACGTTGATAGAATGCCAGTGCTTGCGGTTTCTATAGATGTGCTCAGTTGCCCTGGGAGGAAGTAGAGCCACATGGGTGCAATCAATGGCACCTAGCACTTTGGGGAAGTGTGCCACCCCGTAAAAATCCTGGACGGCAGCCTGCCTTTCTGCAGGTGTTCTGGGCAGGTATATGTGCCTGCAGATTGATGGGCGTGCAGTCATGATGGCCAACACCTGGCGTAGGCAGCGTGACTGTGTGGCCTGTGACCCCCTCCCACTATGGCACTTGTCCGCTGAAATGAACCAGTGGCAGAGAAGTGCAGTACATTGAGCACCTTTTCCAAGGGGCTCAGTGCTTGGGAGCACAGGGTGGGTGATGTGAGGTCATCCTCCCACTCACTCACCAGGTCGAGTATTATATGAGGTGGAAACCTGTACCTCCCATACACCTTGTCATCAGGCATCCCAAAAAGGCTGGTCCTGGGTGTAAAGATTCTGGCCCTGACTATCCTCCTCCCCCTGCGGTGTCCCACGACCACTGCTGCGAGGAACGGTATATTCATTGTAGCGTCTGAGCTTGTTTGTTGTTTGCGTGCACTTTTATGCTGCGCGGGTCCGCATACGCCTGCTTCCTGCTGGCGTACGTGTTTCCGAATTAGCGCATCGTTTTTGGCGCATGCGTTTGCCCTGTTCGATTCCATGAATACGTGTTGTAGGCGCGCATGTGCGCATTCCGCGCATTTGCCTCCTGTACTTCCCCCGTAACGCCCACATTTTCACGCGTTGTTCACCATCCCGCGTGTTACACCCCGTGTTCCGCCTACTTTTGTTGTGTGCGCCGCGATATGTGCGCTTTCGCTGTGCGCGTAGCGCATGCCGTTTGATGACGTGTGCGCCCGCATGTGCCACGCAGAATTTTTGCGCACATCCCAGATTTTACACGCGCACGGACTTCTATGAATCGATGTGCGGGGATTTTGCACGCTTGCACTGCGATTTTCGCACTTGCTCTGCGATTCGCATGATTTCGCATGCTTGCACAGAGATTTTCGGCACACATAAATTCCATGAATCGGCCTGAAAATCTATTTTTGATATAATACATCTTTACATGTGTAGAATCTTTATACCAATAACATACATAGAATACATATTTTGTGGAGCAAATATTCTTCCAAGCCCCATAGCTGTGAGGTCTTGGGTCTGGATTTGACAATTTTTTGCACTTTTTATCCGGGACACAACATCTGAGTTGTCCACAATTTTGTACATATGATATCCGGGCATAATCATTTGAAGTTTTGTGCTTCTGACATGAATACAGTTGCTACAAAACCATAATTTTCACTGCGCCTTCTCAGACCATCCGGGACCTTTTAAAATGTGCCCCAAAAAAATCATATTAACAATAATGTAATTTTACAATCTTTACAGATTCGCACAGTCCTTTGTCCGTCTTTTCCAAAAATATGCTTTCTGTCCATTGAGAATCAACAAAAATGTCTATCCCCGCCTCCAAAGTTTTCTTGTAGCTCAAGAGCAAATCCCACCTTCTTCCTCTGGCAGAGGCCACTGTTGACACTTATAATCTGCATATCCTTTCAGCCAAGAAAGGTTCATTTTCTCCTCCAGGAGCAGCAGCCCAAATCTCCTCCCCTCTTAATCAACACCTGAATGTGAGTTCCTGGCCTTTGGTGAGAAGCAGGAGACATGCCTGTTATTGGGGAGAGCTGGGGGGAATTGGTTTGATGATTCTGAGTTTCAGCTAAATACACTGTCAAGTTATAACATTTTCTTAATTTAAAATAAAACTTGCAATTTTTAATCAATCAGTTAGAACTCTGAATCCAGTCTCTAAATCATGGAGATTAAATAGTTACAACCTATGTTCCTATTAATGACAGGTCACTTAGATTTAAGACATTAGATCTTAATGGTGCAACTTTGCAGTTTAATTGCAGGCTTTTGAAACAGTCACAGGCGGCCGATGGTACTGTGCCCATATTTTGACAGATTTTCACAGGCAAGCACACTTTTTACTTTGGATATTTTGATGATAGATTCCACTTTTCCTGACATTGTGGGTTAATACTGATTCCTTAAATGAAGTGACGGGTAACACCCAGCACGGATGTTGGATGTTTTGTGGTGTTTTGATCCGGTATTCTGTATTTTCAGCAACCAAGAAAAAGGGATTTAAAAGCATTTTCTGGGTTTCTTGCAATAAAGCACTGCCATTCATGCAGTTTCCATTTTTCTTTGGTAGGCAACCCAGTGGCATGTTTCAGCAGTGTGGTCTCCTTTCACCACTGAAAACAGGCAAAGTAGATTGGCAGCCATCTTTTCCCATTTTAAAGCGCAATTTTCATAGGTTTGGCGCGCATAAGGCTTTTGCAGCCATTTTGTTTATTCTGGTGCCACTAGTACACAGTGATGCCGCAGGGCAGAGCCTAGTTAGTTAAAACATCCCACACCTATGGGTATCAGCAACCTTATCCGCCTTACAATTTCCTGCCTTACTTATGTAGTGAGTCCCTATCTTGTGTATAGGCCTTACTGTCACCTAATCTATTCTATTTTAAAACACACTAATTGTGCAAACTAATGTATCATCTGTGTCCTACCTGTGTAGCAAAACTAACTATTCTTTGTGTCAGCTGAATTTCCAGGAGAATTTAAAGTGCTGTTTCAAATGTATCATTTCTTATCTTATTATTTTGTTTCTTCTGAGGAAGGCAGGGGGCAGAGACTGAACATGCTCTCTAGTCAATAATTATCCCACTACATAATAATAAATACTTATCTACATTCCCTTTTTGCCCTGATAAAAAAGAGTCATTGCAACACTTTCTTTTTATTTGTCCATACTATTCTGACACTAGGCTGAGGAAGATGAAAACCTGTATAGCGAATAAAGGTATTCTTTCGATGATTGTAGTGGAAGACCTGTGCAAAAGGGCAGGAACAATGGTCATAATTTTAGCAGTCCATACTTACCCGGCAGTGGCTTGAGAAGAGAAATGTATTTGAATATTATGCTTAATTAGGAAACTTCTATGAGCCAAAATAGTCTAAGATGCTGATTACACTAGTTAATTGTGTAAGTATTTGGAAGGAAATCTAACAGCTTTTAAGTGTTGGTTTTATAAAAATAATTGCCTTAGCATAACCCCGAATGGGTTAAGGCAGAAATATTTCATGATTCATTTGTTTCTAATTATTCTATGATTGTACTCAGTACGTTTTTTAATGAGTTTTTCATGCTTGTGTTTCAAATTGGTAATCTTTTGTCTACCTTGTAAGACTTTTATGTTTAACCACCGAAATAAAGTAATTTTGATTGTTTGATACAATCATATTATTATCATTTTATATCCAGCAAACTAAAACCTCAATAGCAGATTGGTGCTTTCATCGGAGCTGTTATCCGTTTTGCGAATACAAAGGCAATCTTTAACAACATCAAACAATGCAGGTCTAATATTGACAGATGGTCTTTTTAGTTTTGGCTAATTGGTGGTGCACAACCTACAGGCCAAGGCTCTTGCATTGGAGTACAGCTAGTAGTTATGGGACACAAGCAGGGATACAATGATTGTAAGTGTTTTGTTTTTTTTACCCACCCATTGTCTGCCCTAATAAAGTCAATGGCCAGTCCCACCCGCTTCCTACCCCTCCGAAACCCAAAACACATTCTCCTGGGATCTCTTTGAGCTAGCGTTATCAAACAGTAACACCAGTTTTTGTGGTAGATGTGCCTGTCAGTCAAAGAAGTCTGCTGATAGTTAATGGCTCAATTGGCGGTGTAAATGAACTAATGGTGCAAAAATGTCTTAACCAAGGTTGCCTTCAGTCACTTCATTAATAACAAGTATGTGTGTACTTCACTGTTGTCCTGTTAAATACAAGCAGTAGAAAATCCATCAGTTTTTGCTTTTGCATAGGGATTTGATTGGCATTTGACAGCCACTATTATTATAGACCCATGTTCTCACCCCATTTTGCATTTGTTTCACTTATTGGCCAGTTTGTATCATTAAGGCAGTGCCTGAAAAATGTCTGTCCCATGCATACGCAAAAGCCAAAACTGCTGACATTGCCAATGCTTTTATTAGTACATTCACTTTACCCCAGCCACAACAAAGATATGTTTGCGTAATACTAAAGAGTGACAATAATTATTTTTTTACTCTATCATGCTAAACCCATTAGTGACTTTAGGTGAGTATAAATAGAAATAAAAAAATAAATAACTATAACCATAAATGAACCATGTTCCAAAGATGTGTGACATCTTTTTGTCCTCCAACTCACTTGACCTCATTCAACACAATTCAGCATAATTGCAAACATTAGTGGGCCATGTTCCAAACTGTTCAAGGGTACTTTAATCAACGGTGTCCAACCAGCCGTCTTCCGGATTGGACTAAATACAGTCTTTAGTCATCGATATTGGTTTGTGTGATTTAAACTGCCATGCCTGCCAACCTGTCCCATTCCTTTTAGAAGATGGTAGTGCATCCTTGTTTTTACTTTGGATTCCGGGACTTGTAATCCTGGATTTCCCTATGATAAACCCTGGAGCCTTGCTGTCTGTCACAAAGTGCCAGAATGAAAAGTTAAAACCTGGACTGGAAACCTAGCTACCTAACGGAATGGGGCATGGTGGCCTGTAAGTAGTGCTTTCATCATTTATTTATTTGAATCAAACAATGACTCAACGGCAAACACAGTGCTGTTTTAACTTCAATTTGTGCAGTGTTTAGCTTTCCAAGCTGTGTGCCTAGAATGTTAGTGAGAAGCAAGCATTCATGTAAGAAACCATTTAAAAGAAAAGAAAAATGTGTGCTCACTATCACCTTGTCAGGAGTTTTGGTATTGCAATAATGTACACCCCATCCAGTTCTCCTTGGAATGAGTTTTGAGACTCATTATAGATGTGCTTGTACAGAAGATACAACAGACAGAGCTTAATGTCTATTTATAGTTTACATACAACTAAAGTATTGCTTCTAAGCCGGTGTAAGAAGTTCACTTTAATACATGCTTTAAGAAAAAAACACGTTTTGATATTTTTATATAATGTAAATAATTTTATTTTTTATTTTTTATTTTTATTTTGGTTGGCTGAAAAAAATCAACCTTTCAAAATGAAAGCAAAGTTCATGCACAAAATGAGTGAAGAATACACAATATTACATTAATCTAGTTAACATTAGTCTATATAATTTATACAAACATAAACTTCATTCACTTTTACGGACAGGATACAAAGGGATTATGAAACAAACAATAAATACAGGAAAAAAAAATAATACATGATCCCTGGGATTGCATGGGCATTCGATTTAAAAACAGAAGACAATCCAATTGCAAGCCTGTGGTTCGCAAGTTACCATTATCATCGAGAAGCCAATGGAATTAGGGGCCTCTTTGAGGTTGGGTTTTAGGTGCTTTGTTGTGCTGGATATAATGCAAATAATGATATGAATTAACTTACATTTGTTGTTTCCAAAAACTGTGGAAAACATATGGAAGGAGGTTAGTTTCTTACCATTTTATATTGGCACTTAATATATTTACTATAAGCAAATCTTTCTTTCTACTCTCTATTTTATGTGTTTCATTTTGAAATTACACAGGGATTTTTCTTTGACAGCAACACTGCACATTTAGGAGACAAGAAAGAATGTGTTGGCTGCAGTCACCGGCAAAATAATCCAACATATTGCCAGGCATTGTTGTGTAATTGAAATGCGCAGTATTACAAGAAATAATAAGCAGACTTCTTATGCACACTTCATAGCTTCTCCTCCATGGCGACCTTCCATGTTCTCGTTGGCGTACAATGTAAAACAGAGTGTCCTCAAGACAATATGTCAACTTGACCAACCCATGCATTCCAGCTTTCCCCGATTGAAGTATGTAACTCGGTAACCAAGGATACGGGCATGGAGCCCGCTAGCGTGCATGATTACAATACTGAGGGTATTAGAGTATAATGTTAATGAACTGCAGATTAGCAGACTCACCTTTTCACACAAAATTCCTTTTATTTAAAGCAGAGGAATTGCTTGTATGTGCCGCAAGCTGAAGCCCTTAATTTTAAGAACATTCTGCAATTAAGAACTCTTTTGTACATATATCAAACAATGTTCATAAATTAGCTTTAAAAGTATGATATACATGTATTTGCCAGACTTAATCGGCAAAGTCTACCTAAAATGGGTGCCCATGCTCGCATATACAGTGTCACTGTGCAGACATGTTCTATGGGGTTAAGGATAAGGGCCTTGCCCCTCATCCTTGCACAGCCAGCCATGCCAATGACAAATGACTGCATGTTATGCGAGTTGCCCTTGAAGTTAATTACAAATTACTTGGCGTGCTAATTAATTCCACAGAATGAAAGATGCTCTGTATATAGACGTAATGCCGCGTGATGAATGTTGACTCCATTTATCCTCCTGAGTTTGGCAAAAGGCTGCACGAGATTTCCCTCTAATCTATCATTGCACTGAAAATGAGTTTAGTGCAAGTGTGTTGGTTGGCCAAACACTGCACCTGCTGCCTGCAGTTCGAGAAAGGTGGCCTCTTACCCCAATTACCTGCTAAATGCATTGGACAAATGGAAATATGCATAGGAAGCAGTTAATACAACCTTGCAGGTGACACTATAATCCATTTACTCTACACACATAGACACAATATTCCACATTCTTGAATAAAGGGCAGACACACTCTCACACATACCTTCAATGAATGAGGTAGCGCTGGTGTATTTTTTGATATCACCAGCATGACTACCGGTACCACAACAGGGCATTTTCTAATATGCCCTAACCACTTCACATTTTCAGACTTCTCCTTAACTCTTACAACAATTGTTCCATTATCTTAATTTAATTGGAAAGGTCAAGACTGGCAAAGCAGTTATTAAAAACGTTTGTATGTATTCAGTTCATTGCTACTGCTGGTATCTGTGGCACGTTTAAGATTGTGGGCCAAATCTGATGGGGCCACAATGCTGTGTGAAGTGAAGGAGGTTCTGGGGAGTTGGACTTTGGGGCAGGAGAGTGCATTCCATCTGTGCATCAAAGAATTTCCAGTACCACATTTAAATAGTACGTCAGTCCTCATGCCCCTGGTGTGGCATAAGAAACTGAAGACGGTTGGTGATGAGCATAGTTGTAACTTATCATTAAGGTGTATGAAGTTCATTGAACATTTTTAAATAGCGTGGCACTTAAGGGGTTAATTAAGAAATAATATCACATTGCATGGGATTCACTGGATGGTATTAGCCCAGGGCCATGTTGTAGACTGGGCCCCGGCACCATAACTAACCTTTGAAGCCTGTGGAATGCAATATTATTGCTATTAGACCGCGTCCCTGGATTTCTAACCGGAGTGCTCAAAGCAAGGAATTACTTTGAAATAAAGGGTTGTAGCAAATGGGCAACCCCATTTTTCACACAAAGAAATCCTCATCTAGCATGGCTGCTCTGGAAATGGAGTTCAGGACTCTCTGCAACCTCGTCTTCCATTTCAATGGTTGCTAGGGCAGGAGCTGTGGTGTGGCGTGGTACTGTGGTGCAACAACATGGTGATGCAAGTGGGGCCATGGAGAGTTAGGGTGGGCGTGGGTGGAGCAGACAGGGGACGCTGTGTGTAGAAGGAATGTATTTATTTTAACAGTTATATAGTGCTATAGGCCCATGGGACACATGCATGCATAAAACATTATGAACAAGACGCACAATCAACATAATATTCAGACCTGGGCCTAGTAAGGGACATACAGCATACATTGATGTTGATGAGGAAGCAGCAAAAAAATGATAAAATAAAAACATTATTTTAAATAGCTTGTAATATCGTGGATAATAAAAGACTATTCCAGAAGCAATAACATGAAAAAGCAGCAATAAAACTTAGCTAAAACAAAGCATAACAAACTCAAATTAAAAAAATAAAACAGATAACATTTTAACAGATAAAATATAGACTTAAAGGGCATGCTCAATAGGTTTTGCAAAAATGTTATGAAACGTATACAAATTCCACCACTAACTTCAGACTCGATGACCTGGCTAAATAATGTTGACATTTCGGTGCAGGACTGCCCCAGGGCAGGACAAAGACTGATATGTTTGGGATATTTCTTCTCTGTGAAAGATAGTGAGCTAAAGACTCTGGGTAAGTCTCTCTTAACCAGGACTAATGTCTGGCAGAGGGACTGCCAGGACCCCCCTTGTTAATTTGCATATTTAAGTAACTTTGGGTCTCACCCTAAGTTACTAGGGGAATCCAGACGTGGACCCCTTGCTCACTATTCTTAGAGAGGCACAGATCCACCCTACTGATGAGGTCCAACCAGACCGAAACACGTGTCTGCGGTTTCTGTTGGTACTCTTGTTCAGAGGAGAATTGCCTAGCATTTCGGTGCTGGACTGCCCCAGGGCAGGACAAAGACTGATATGTTTGGGATATTTATTCTCTGTGAAAGATAGTGAGCTAAAGACTCTGGGTAAGTCTCTCGTAACCAGGACTAATGTCTGGCAGAGGGACTCCCAGGACCCCCCTTGTTAATCTAAATAATGTTGACAACTGTTAAAGAAAAGTGGGCGGTTGCTTTTTCTGCAGCCACTAACTACAGTCACTGTTATCTTGAGAGCACCATTCCTTCGCATGCACCCACTGCAGGACCTTCAAATTAGATAATCTAATAAGGCCAGGCCCCATCCTTTGATGCAAACATAGTAATACCTTATTCCCAAGGGCGTCTTTAGGTTCATTCCTTATCAGTCACTCTACGTCAGTGATGATAATAGATGACAGGCAGGTGAGAGCAGCACAAGGCTTTCTCCAAATTCATGTATAGATCATTAGAGTCACCCGGGTTTGGAGCAACCTGAATCGCTGCCACTTCTACCCAGGATGCTAATGAAATATAGTCAACAAAGTAGAAAATTAATTGACTAAATATTTACATTCTAAGGGTATATGAGACAAAGTGATATAGGAGTCAGTCAATAAGTGATATTAGCACCCGGGTGGGGGAAGCCAGCCAATCAGGTGGCTGGAAACGTGGGCTTGAACCGCCGATGCAAGCACGCGTTCCAGCCAGCCTGACGGTCGCCTCCCCCTGCCGCCATCTTCCTTTCACCCTCTTCCCTTTATTTTTTAAACCCTTCCCACCCACCACTCACCTTATTTTGGCTGAGGCTGCACTCGCCGCCACACCCGCTCCTTCTACCTGGCTTTGCAAAATGTATTTTTGCAGTGCAAAGTGATTTTGCACAGCAAAAATAATTTTTTTACTGCTCCATTAATCATGGTGTTTGTTGGCAGTGCAAAGTCGCTTTACACCAATGAAAAGTCACTTTGCATTATGCGAAAAATTCCTTGAATCAAACCTTAAGAGCCCGATTCATGGAATGTTCTGTGCGGTAAATCCCATTTGTTGATTCATGGATTCGACTGTGCAGGACATTTGCGTACTCTGCGGGGACTTTGCCCAGGCTTGGCATGTCTCTGCGAGAGGATGAGTGTCTTGCTCGTGACAACATGCAGAGCGTGGGCATGACCTTCGCATGGACCAGAGTAGAGGGAGGAACATGCCTAATGAGGAAGAACAATAAAAGTTGTGATTTTCCGAGGGAAATCCTGCATGAGGCGATCGCACACCCACAACTGCGCAGGTAAAATCATATTCATGGATCTGACTGTGCAACCTCATGTCGGGGAAATTACCATGCAAAGCCCTTGATGTAACCGCCACCTGAAGGCAGGCGTAGAGACACTTGCGCATAGGAATCACTGCACAAAACCTATAGCACATGTTGGATTTAGGGATGCGTGAAAGCAGTCGGGGTTCTGATAGAAGTTAGGGGTGTGCGTAAGCAGTATGGCGGGGTGCAGGAACAGTTTACAGGGGTTTGCATGAATATTTACAGTGAAATGACAATTTTTACAGGACATGTTATGCATGCAGATGGGGTGCTGGGAATAGTTATGAGGCACCCTATAGGGCATCACCGGGGTTCTGGTTTGGTTGTGGGGGTTCGCATGCTGCTTTTCCAGGGTGCATTGCTTCACCGGCGAGGAGTGCACACATGTCTGTATGCAAGGTGGGAATTCCTATGCGTGGTGTTGTGGGCTTTCCGGACTCTCCTTGCGCATAGGGATGTTTTGCATGGGGAATTTAGTGAATACGTGTAGCGCGCAGATTGTGTAATTTGCGCAGGGACGCGCAAATGACTATTCGAGGCGCAAACTTTGCAGGGTCAATGTGCCTATTTCCATGAATCGGGACGTTAGTGTGTTACATATCATATGTGTGATATATATCATGTTTAGGGTGCATGCCTAAAGCCTGGCATTAATGCCACACATGGAAGAAAAGGACTTCAGAAAGCTGATGTTTTCTGAACTTAAAGACTTGCCTCTTCACCACTGTTTAGTGAGCGTCTCCTTCCACTACACGACTCTTTCTGGTCCTGTTCTTCTTGAACTGTAATGTGAATTTTTTTTTGCAGAGACCTAAAACAAATGCCAATAAATAAATGCAACAAATCTCAAATTATGGCAGCGCCTTAGTTTGTATAATGCCCTTTATACTACATAAGGGAGCCACATCTCATTCCCACGACAGGTTCGGGCATTCTGTTCCATTGGCAAAGGTGGCACAGACCTTTGAATGTGCCACTCCAAAACCCCATAGAAATAGCTAAGAAGTGCAGATGTAAACCTCTAAGTGGACACACTACTTTTACAGCACAGCAAACCAGTGGTAGAAGTGAGCGGGAGCGGTCGGGAGCGGTGCGCCTATACTTTTTTAAATTACCTTGTACAGCGCCTATACTTTTATTTTAAAAAGAAACCGTTCTGGAATGGTTTTGTTTTAAAATAAAAGTACTGGAAGAAGCTGAAACCTTCACTTTCAGTGCACTGCCCTTAAACAGCAGGTGCAAGTGTTTGGGGGGGGGGTGTTGTGTGTGGGAGGGGTTCTGGCAATGGGGTTTGTGGGGAGCAGGGGCAGGCCAGCAGGGAACATAGTTCCACTACTTCTTTTCGTACACTTCGAGCGCTAGAGCAAACCCTTCAAAAAGGTCTACTCGTGACAATAGGCATTTTTTGATATGACAGGTATTAAACATGCTAATGTCTCTGCCACAGCCTAGACACACGCATTAATGCATCATTTGGTAAATGAAGATGTAAGCTACAACAGATCAAATAAAATAGAACCGTTGGACATTCATGCACGATACATGTTTTTGCATGGATTTTTACACAAGCAGCAGACAAAAAAATAATGAGTATTGCATTATTGCCAGCTCCTGAGGAAAGGTGCAGAGCTGGTGAGATTGTTTTACTGATTATAGCAAATGTATTTCTTTTAAACTCTGTGCACTGTTTTTAGTGGTCGGGACAAACTTTCAGCAGTCATTATCGTATTATTGTTCAAAATGTTTGCTAACGCTGTGAAAGCCCTTTCAGTTTAGAACAAACAAGGACAAATAGCGCCTTCTATGAGATAACACCCAAGAAGGATAAACTGTGAGGACATGTTCGCTCATTGTGTGAAACCAGAGGAGATCTGTCGATTTGTTACCATATTAGTCTGTCCCCAACTTCAAGAAAACTCTTGCACCAAATACCAGATAACGCTCTCCCTAACGAGAATATTTGTTTTGCTTTCGATGGTATTTCTAATTGTATTTATCTGAAGAATAGGATCTCAATTTGATCGGACATTTCTTACAATAACACATTTAGAGATGGTGGAGCTGTTCCCCAGAATGCTGCCGTACATTAGCGCAAAGATGAGCGAAAGTGGTGAGGCAGTTTATGATGGTGTGAAGGAAGAGGGGCATAACCAGGGTAACAACAAAATATAATAAAGCTATATATATGTATTACATGGCCACGGTAGTGGCCATGTAGTTATGGTTAAGTTGCTGTTTCCATAGGAAGAGCACTTTTTGGGTGGCTTATAACTTCGCTTACCCTTGACGGATCCTCACCAAACTTTGCAAAAAAAGTAGTTGGGTCACTCTGAATATTTTTGCAAAGT
This sequence comes from Ambystoma mexicanum, assembly GCF_040938575.1. NCBI lineage: Eukaryota > Metazoa > Chordata > Amphibia > Caudata > Ambystomatidae > Ambystoma > Ambystoma mexicanum. The sequence continues at coordinate 714,101,666 of NC_090932.1, forward strand.
TTGGTGAGGATTCGTCCAGGGGGGGAAAAGTTATAGGGGGGGTTCCAAAACTTTTTTTTTTCCCATAGACTGAATGGGAAAAAACTTTGCGCACGGCTACAGCCCGAACCGCTGGACGGATTTACACCAAATTTGCGGCAGGAGCAGCGGCCTGGTCCCAAAAGCGTGCTTTTGTAAATTTGGTGTAAATCTGTCCAATAGTTTTTTTAAAAATGACCAAAATGTAAGGCAAAAAAATTAGTGATATCTGCGTTCACTTCGCGGACGGACTTCCCTGTTCGCTCCGCGGACAGCACCCCGATTGGCCCATGAGCTTGCGTCATGTCCGCGGACATGCGACGTGTTCGCTGATTGGACGGCGAGGGGCGTGGAGCGCGTCAGATTTTCTGTGGCGCCCGCCATCTTGTATTCGCAGTCGACCGCGTACAGCGCAGTGAAACGTGGATAACAAATTGTATTTATTGCCGTGTGTTGTGTGTAAGAGTGTTTGGGGAGGGTTGGGGAGTATGAGATAGGTTCAATGCTTTGTTTTTTTATGTGCTAGACCTTTTTGTTGCGTTCGATTTGTCCGCGGAGAACACGGCTGTTCTGACATTTTGTAAATAAACTAAATGGTGGGGTGTGTGTCATTTTTGTTCGCAAGGAAGGTAAAAATGAGCTATGAACACTCGCGGTGTACTTAATTGTTCGTAAATACACAAACTGGGGGTGTCCTCAGGACGCTGTCCATATTGTAATCTGTCTAGTTGAATGTGTTCTAAGAACAATCGCAGTGTCCCGAAATGGTTGCAATTACACAAAATGGGGGTGTTCTGAGAACGTTGTTTGTATTGTTCGTTGTCAGGGTGAAAGTGTTTTAAGAGCACTCCTTTTGTTCGCTAATAGTACAATTTCCTAGGGGCGTCAACTGACTTTTTGTCCACTAAAGAAACGATAAATCCGGCTGGTGTGCGTCAACATTATGTGATAATCCTATGACTGGCGCTATTGACCTGGCTGACTTGCTTTTGCAACACTAAATCATATCTCCCGCCACTAAGCCTGATATTATCAAAGCATTCATATTCCCCGCCTTTCTCCGTGCCGTTACAGGGTGCATAATGAAACGCGCCCAGTCGTCTCCAGTACTACGCGACTTTACACAGAGCCCGGAAGACAACACACATTATGTCACAAAACAGCGCGCCACAATTCAGAATATGAAACTGTGATTTAAAAGCAAAGAGCAAGATTGTAAATGTTGTAAAGTACATTTATTTGACATCAAATGTTTAGAGAATATTCAGCAATTTGCATTTGTCTTTGTTGTCGATCCGCAAAAGTTCATGTTGAGACACGCAATGTTCCTTTGCGGTACAGAGAGTGTAAGATCAGGTTACAACTCAGTGCGCCACAATTCGGAATATGAAACTGTGGTTTAAAAGTAAACAGCATTATTGTACATTTGGTAAAGTACATTTATTTCACATGAAATGTTTAGTGAATATTCAGCGATTTGCTATTGTCTCTGCTGTCGATCAGCAAAAGTTTATTTGGAGCCACGCGTTGTTCCTTTGCGGTAGATAGGCTGTTGGTTTATGATAAAAGCAGTAAATAGTCTCTCTGATAATCGGAAGGTTGCTCCAACAACGAGCCATTAGACCACCATATTAGTTGGTATGTTGTTTGTAGCCGCTAGTACTGCGTAAGGGCATATTGGTCCTTGGCGATTGTCCCATAAAATGGTGAGGGTCATGAAGTTGCATATTTGGACTTGCACCTGGCAGTTGAAGACCCCATCTGCTGGAGTCTGTAAATCGTGACATAGACAAAACGGGGCCACGTACCTGTTTTAAAAAACATAAATTAGTCTCACCAGCCGATCTTCATTAAAAATCATCATTTTATTTATTAGGGCGTGAAACTATTTGCTATCGAAGATAGTGCAACAGAGTATGTTAATAATAAAATAATAATATTTTCCCATTCATATAGCGCTAAGAACTGTGAGGTATGTAAGCGGTGCTTATTATTAACCACAGTGTGTGGTGCTCATTTATCGACCACGGAAGGATGAAAGGCTGAGTTTCGCCTTGCCGGGATTCGAACTTGCGTTAGCAAGCTGTGCACGGATGTCAAAGCGAGCGCTGTACTCGCTGTGCCACTTGACAGGCTACAGTGAAGTGGCACAGCGAGTAGAGCGCTTGACCGCCTATAGACCGGTTAAATTATTTATATTAACCCACTCTGTGTCGTCTGCCTTTTTCAGAGCCCTCTAAACGACAGGGGATCAATTCGGCGGTGATAGTGCGCGGTAGAAAACATTATGCCACTTTCAACGAACAAGTTCAACTTCAGCAGTCTTTAATGCTACGCTATTGTAATTATATTTGGTATAAAGTAATCTAAAGGGTTACTTACAGTACAATTGCAATTTCCATTGTCTACGAGTGGTGCAGTCCCAAAATACGACTCCGCGTGTGCCAACGATCTTTCGCATAGTGATATAATATGTAAAAGTGGTTTCGTTTCAGAAATTTCATCTTTATCTTCTCTTACGTTTTAGCAACACTCCTTCAAGAGAAGTTTTTCATCACAATCTCTGTCTGTCAAGGTCAAAACACAATACAACCTTATAGTCTGCTTCGTGAGCCTCTCCGTGGCCCGAGAAAAAAATGGAAGCAGCTGACCTTCACTGTGAACGAGCATAAATTCTTACTTTGCAACATTCTGTGTAAAGCCATCTGTAGAAGTTGGTTTTTGCACGCCATGTTTGTATATTGTTTGCGTGATATTAAAAAAAGTTTGATTAAAGGACGTTATGGTTCTAAGTACAGCCGAAAGACCCCTGAAAATAGCAAGTTATGGTAAGCTATGAAAAATAACTCGCCCCAACACCATGCACTGCTAAGACTAACACCCAGGAAATCAAAGATGACATTGCAAATGTCATTGATGAAATCACTGATGACATCACATGTGTATGTACTTTTCATGGAATTTGTGTACTAGGGATTTTTATTATAATGTTCCGAAAAAAGTGTCAAGGATATTGCAATAAATATCATACCGTTATTAGTGCTTTGAACGATGCATTTATATCAATAAATAGCATTGTATTATGGGATTCTATGTAGTATACTGAGCTACTAATGGAGAAAGATAGCATTGTGTGCAGAGTACAAGATAAAAGTATAATATTTGTAATGTTAATATGTAGAATAATGAAATGATAATTGTCCTGAAATGTTCGAAAATTCACAAAATGGTGGTGTTCTGAGGACGTTATTCGTATTGTGTGATTGCTTAGCTGTATGCAATGAGGGAATGGTACAGAGAGTAAAGTGGACACTGTCCGCGGACACCGCGGCTGTTCGTGGACAGGGCATGGTAAATCCGGGTTTTTCCAGGAAATCCAACATGGAAAGAAGACTGTACGGATCAGCCAATCAGATGTCGAGGTTGTGGATTTGTGTTGAAAGAGACTGTGTGTGGTGAAGATGGCAGAAGTCGAGAAAGTCAGGGTGTTGGTGCTCGGAGATATGTTTGTGCATGGTTTACAGCAGTACGCTGAATGCAGGCATGTTGCAAAGAACTTTGATGTCAAAGGAGTGGAGGTGGAGCACTGTGCCTGATTGCAATGTACAGGGAATTGTACAAGTTTGTGCGGATATGGCCACGATGAACAGTCCGCATGTGGTAGTTTTGCACTATGGTGCTTTCCATTTGGGCAACGTCAGTGCCCCTACTTTGTTGGCTGATTTGGAACGCTTGGTTCAAGCCGTAGTGAAGATCCTTCCAAATGCGAAAGTAATTTTTTCTGGATTACTACCTAGGGCAATATGGGACAATAGTTCAGTTTTTTGTCCTCAGCAAAACATTGCTAGGTGTGTCATCAACCGAGGCATGTGTGCATTCATGCTTAGAGCTGGTATGTTCTTCTGTAACAATGAGAATATTGATGCCAGTAATGCTGTTAATTTTAAAGAAGATGGCATTTGTTTATCTTTTACCGGAAATGCCTTTTTATTTTGGAATGTAAGGGTTGCTTTGGAGAAGGTTATGTGAAGATTTTAGGAGTAAAGTAAGAAAAAAAACAAGAAGAAAAATATAAAATAACAGGTGTCTGTCAAGCATCTGTAAAAAAAAAAAAAAACGGCTCTTTTCAGAGCCAACTTCAAAGGGGAAATGGGGCACACTATTTAAATTTACATTCACCACGCTCACATTTTCGATGTGTCCGCGGACATGGCGGTAGTCCGCGGACATGAAAATCACTACGAGGGGGTTAGTATGTTCTATGTTACATGTCAGGGATATTATGGTTAAGTTGTGCTACTAAAAACCTATGAAATTCAGTGAAAAAACTTAGTTAAAGGGACGTTATGGTTCCAAGTAAAACCGAAAAACCCTTGAAATTCGCCAGTTATGGTAACATAAGCAACCATAACTCGCGCCACCGTGCACTGCTAACACTAACACCCAGGACATCAAAGATGACATCACAAATGTCATTGATGACATAACTGATGACATCACATGGCTGGCTCTCCCTTTTTATCCTTTACTGACATATCGAAGCCACATAGTTTTCTACAGTAACAGTCAGGAAGTAAAAATTGAAAAGGTACTATATTTGTAGGCTTGGGGTCCTGTCACATCATATATGAAACATGTACATAGCGGAAGATACAGGCTTAAAAGAGAGCAAACATTTCTGTGCATGAAGATAATCATTATGGTTATCAGCACTTTGTCATAGTTTTATTTTTATTACTCTACCTTCCCTCTATATGCTCATATTTGTATACATTATACTCACTCTCCATAGAGTGAATGGCAAAAAATTTTTGCTCGCGTCTACAGCCCAAACCGCTGGACGGATTTCCAGCAAATTTGGACCAGGAGCAGCGGCTTGGTCCCGAAAGCTTGCTTTTGCAAATGTGGTGAAAGTTCGTCCAGTAGTTTTTTTTTAAAATGACCAAAAAGTAGGTAAAAAAAAAATTAGTGATATCTGTGTTCGGTTTGCAGATACACTTCCCTGTTAGCTCCGCGGAAAGTGTCCTGATTGGCCAATCATCTTGCGTGATGTTCGCGGACATGCAAAGTGTTCGCTGATTGGACGGCGTGGAGCGTGAAGTGCGTCAGATTTTTCGGTAGCGCCTGCCATATTGGATTCGCGGACGTCCCCGGACAGCGCGGTGAAACTTTGTTCAAAATGTGTATTTTGTAGAGTGTGTTGGTGTGTAGGAGTGTTTGGGGAGGGTGGGAGTGTGTGAGATAGGATGAAAGTTGTGTTTTTTATGTGTTAGACGTTCTTTTTGTGTTCGATTTGTTTGCGGACATCACGGGTGTTCTGAAATTTTCTAAATAAACTGACTAGGGGGTGTTCTAAGGAGTCAATATGTGTCCGTTTTGTTCGCAAGCAAAGTGAAACTGTTCTAAGAACACTCGCGGTGTCCGGGGAGTGTTTGTAGGGGGTGTCCTGAGGACGCTGTCCGTATTGTTCTCTGTCAAGTTGAGTCTGTCCTAAGAACACTCGCGGTGTCCTGAAATGTTCGCAAATAAACAAGATGGGGGTGTTCTGAAGACGTTTTTGAGAACACTCCCGGTGTCCTGGAATGTTCGTAGGGGGTGTCCTGAGGACGCTGTCCGTATTGTTCTTTGTCAAGTTGAATGTGTCCTAAGAACACTCGCAGTGTCCTGAAATGTTCGCAAATAAACAAGATGGGGGTGTTCTGAAGACGTTTTTGAGAACACTCCCGCTGTCCTGGAATGTTCGTAGGGGGTGTCCTTAGGACGCTGTCCGTATTGTTCGTTGTTAAGTTGAAAGTGTTATAAGAACTATCGTGTTGTTCTGAAATGTTCGTAGGGGGTGTCCTGAAAACGGTGTCCGTATTGTTCGCTGGCAAGTTCAAAGTGTTCTAAGAACACTCACATTGTTCGCGGACATTAAAAGTTTCCCATAGATCATAGTTGAAATGTTTGACTCTATGGATGTGATATGCTGCGGTGGTTGTTGCCAGGGCATAGAGTCTTGGGTGCATGGCCATTTGGCCATGCACCCAAGACTCTATGCCCTGGCAACAACCACCGCAGCATATCACATTCATATTTGTTTATAACTTTGGGTGAAAAACAAATGTATAAGGAACAAAGGTATTAGATACTATGGATGTGATGTGCTGCTATGGTTGTCCTTATTATTGTATACTTACTGTTTGGTCTAGTAATGGGAGTCCATGTTTTTCTTCTTCATTTCTGTGATAAAAGAAAATAGCATGTTAGTATTAGTATTATTACATTGTATAAGCAATATACTTTTATTTTTTTTCGACCCTCATATTTAGTAGAGTACAAATCAGAGTACTGTGCAATTTGCTCAGTTTCTGTATTTGTTGCTAAAATCATTGGGTCTGTGGGAGAAAAAAAAATCCATGCTGGATTTAAAAAAAAACCTTTTTCTGTTATGCTACAGTTTATTTGTTTGTTTGTTTTCAGTGTTCACTTGTTGTTTCTGGCTAATGCTTTATACTTTGCTTTGTTGTATTTTTTTTGGAACAGTAACAGATTCTTCATTTGTTTTGATATTATAAAATTTTGGAGCAGTTAGATACCAATTGGCGTATTCTAACTGTCTATTTTTTTAATATATTTTAGTGGGTTTCATTTACCTATTTGTATATTGTTAAATTTTGGGACAGTTAGATACCAATTGGCGTATTCTAACTGTGTATTTTTTGGCCTAATTTAGTGGTATTCATTTATCTGATTAGGTGTTGTAGAATCTTTGAGCTGTTAGATAGCTTTTGGAGTATTCTAACAGTTTATATTATTTTAACACACATTTATAATTTTGGGACAGTTAGATACCAATTGGCGTATTCTAACTGTGTATTTTTTGGTCTAATTTAGTGGTATTCATTTATCTGATTAGTTGTTGTAGAATCTTTGAGCAGTTAGATAGCTTTTGGAGTATTCTAACAGTTTATATTTTTGAACATCAAATAAGCGTTTGTAAGATTTGCTGGTAATCTCTGCTTTAGAGTAATGGTACTATCATTACATTCAAACCATCCACATTTCTTTTTTATGTATGTGTAGTGCCCTGAATTGGTTGTGGCTCCTGCGTGGTAGATTATACCTATTGTTGTGAAGGTTTTCTTACCAAGTGATATTTGACCATGTGTGAATCCAGTCAGCTTGCAGTTGTTTTTGGCACCATCTGCATTGTAACGTAGCAGCATTAGTATTACGTATTTACTATGTGTTTGTATTACTAACGTGGAGCGATTATCTGAATTGCAGGTAGAGCATAATCTACCATGGTTTGCATTTTGTACAAGTTGCTGAAATGGAATGGATTCACAATTTGGTATTGATATATATATGAAGCGTTCATTGGGTATTTCTTCTTGTGTCACATTGTTGCAGAGAGTGCATGTATGTTTCCACATGTATGAAATCTGAAAGAGTTCATTTATAGGTATGTTTTTGTTTTCCAGTACTTGTAGTAAGTACATTAGAAATTCTTGTGGATCTTCCTGTGAGTTTATAGTGAATTTCACCATTCCAGCACAGTAGTCCAATTGTCGTCTTATTCCAAAAACACTATATGTGTTGTCAGGATTGTTTGCTGCATTTCTGTGAAGTACTAACATTTGCAAACACAATGGGTCTGTACTGTGTGAGTAAATGTTGTCAACAATTGGTGGTAATTGAAATAGAATATTCATTGCTACATTTGCATAGCAACTTACACCAACTATATTTGAGAATTTAAATAGTCCAGGTAGTTCTGTATCTAACTGCTTTTTTTGGAGTTTGTCTTCCTTCTTTAAAGAAGTACCTGGTTTACTTTCTCTAATTGATTCTTTTTTGTTTGTGGTACTTGATGAAGTATTAGTTTCTTTTACTCTCTTTGGAGGATTTGCAGTGACGTCCTGTTGCATTTCAGTTTGATTTAGTTTTCTTTTACAACGTTTTAGTTTTTGTGGAACAGAATATGTGTTTAGATGGGGAGTGTATAGTGAGCGAAGTCTATTATATTCTAAAATGCAAGGAATATCAGTGTTTACTTTACTTGCATCAAAGTTGATTAGAAATAGACCGTCAAGTGTACGTAAGCGTGATAGTGCTACGTAGCTCATGCCTTCTTTAAAGACTGTGTTACCAATATCTATCATTGCTTTGTCTAGGGTAAGACCTTGTGATTTATGAATTGTGACTGTGTATGCAAGAGTTAGAGAAAATTGTTCTCTGCGTACATACATATCTTTGAAGAGAAGGAATCTAGCTGTTGAGCGTCCTATCCGTTTTACTTCTGAAAGTTTGTCAAAGAGTATATTGACAAACTGAATTTTGTTGTCACGTGGGTATGTTTGAAAGCCAACAACTGTACCCAGTGCTCCATTAACTAGTCCTTGGTCCACGTCAAGGTTACGTTTAAGCATTACTCTGCAATTTAAGGATTATTTTAACATCTTTTCTAAGCCTGCTGTGTTTGAGATTGATTTTTCTAAATTATTTAGTCTTGTTGTGGCTTGGTCACACATGGGTAGTGTCATACCATGTACATCTAGTTTGTCTGTGGCGCTAATTTCCATTATTGGTTGCATTTCTTTACTTAGCATGATTTCATTGAATTTGAAACAGCTTGCAAGAGTTGGCATTAAGCCCATACAATTGACATTTTTGTGGGCTAATTGTTCCATAACATCTGTAGCACATGCATTATCGCCATAAAGTGCATTAATGTGCCGGGTTTTCAATGTTGCTTCTGCTTCTTTAGAAAGTATACCAACTCTCAAACTTTTTAAAATGTTGGCATAAGTTAGATCTGCAGATTGGCGCATGTTTTCTGTTAATTCTCTGTATTGGAAATGTTGCCAAAGGTTGACATTTCCAATGCTGCCAACAGTTTTATGGCAGAGTTTGTGCCCTAATGTTTTAAAAATAGGTTCACCTTTTACTGGTGTTAATTGAAGCAGATCTCCAAAAACAATAATGTGTTTTCCTGCAAAGAGCTCTTCATAGTCTGTTTTGAGTACTTCTTGTAATCTGAGGTGAATCAAAGCTAACATCAGGTTGGAGACCATGCTCACTTCATCTATTAGTAGCATTTTCATTTGTTTCAATACTCTGCGTAATTCTATTGCAGCTTTTGCAGAAAGTTTGTAATAGTCTAATTTGTTCTGGTGTTCTACTGGTAATAGTAGTAATCAGTGTAATGTAACACCATCTATGTTGTAGGCAGCTAAACATGTGGGGGCAGTGACAACAGCTGACAGTTTGTTGTTTGTCAATTGTTGAAGGAACTTACTAATGATTTTGATTAGGAATGTTTTGCCAGAACCAGCTTCACCACTGACGTACAGTAGTATAGGTTTATAATTATGGCAGGAACATTCTTTATTTTCATGTTTTACACCATGTGCAATTTGTTTTGTTACTTCTTGAAAAATGCTACTTTGCTCATTGTTTAGTTTTGATTGTAGTATAGTTAAGTCTTCCTTATCTTCATACTGACACATGGTGTTTTCTACTTCTATCATAGCTAATTCTGCCTCATTTGTTATTAGTGGTTATCCCAGTAGTTCTTGGCTTCCTGTTACAGAAGGTTGACTACTGTCAGGAGTATCCTTATCTAGTTGAGCTTGGAGTTCTTCTTCATGTTGCTGTTCATTGTGCAACATTGTTTTGTACTGTGTAAAGTTTACATCAGTTATAGTGCTTTCATTTGCTTTGAAAGCATCATCATATGAGTCATAGTTATCTATTAATTGTTCTTCTTTTCTCCATGGTTTGAAGAGTTGTAGCAGGGACATGTAATATACTTCTTTATGTTGAGGAGTTTTCAATGACAATTTGATATGATTAATTAAATTTGGTTTAGTGAGTTTAACTAAGCTGCCTTCACAGTCTGTCACTCTATATTTACCTTTTTTTTCATCGGGTTTCATATTATTTTTGTATGTGTAGTTTTGGGCTATTTGGTATAGACACATGTTTTCCAAAGTATTACTTCTGTTTGGGTAGTATGTGTCCAATAAATTGTTTTTTAAAATGTCTTGGCTGTTGGGATCATGTTTGGCTATTGTTTCTATATCTTCATATGATTTTAGAACTCTTTTTCTAGATTTAGCTGGACCAAGACTTAGCCATACTATATTTTCAGATTTACCATACAATGAAGTACCAGTTAAACGATCGGCTGCTTCATAAGATCCACATTCTCTGTGGGTGAGCATTTTTATGCCCAAGCTATATAATTTCTGAGATACTGTTTTATCTGATGACAGGTCATTCCAAAGGTCTTGGAGCTCTGTCTTTTCTGCTTTAGTTAAGTATGCTGTGACATATCGTGCAACTGCAGTAGAATTGTCTGCAATGTACTGCACATCTATGTTTGCATTCCATAAGTGGGCAATGATTGCATTATAATCATTGATATATTTTTCTTCTTCTTTTCTTTTTATGTAATATGTATTTTTAGGTGACTTTCCTTTAACAGTATGTCTAACTGAAGACATGAGGTTGTTTACTTGACCTGTATTTGTAACTGGTCTAGGGAAACCAAATCGGCATTTGGTGTAGTATTTGCCTTTGTTTTTGTATTTGCGACGACAATATTTTCCACATTTGTGTCTTTGAAATTGTAAAATTTGTGCACAAAGATCACTATTTGTGGCTTCTGATGGAATTTGACAAGTGACATATTTTTCAATAAACTGTAAAACAGTGGCATCACTGTCTTGACCAAATTTAGGAGCATCTTTAATCCATAAAAGCATGTGGATATGTGGTGCTCCTCTGGCTTGGTATTCTTTTCTCCAAAAGAAGTGTTGCACTTCTCCAAGGGGAGGAACAGTTTTATTACAAATAAAATGTAGCATAGCAATGAAGCGATGGTGAAAATATCTTGAAACATTAACAGGATCCAAAGAACAAAGTTCTCCAGGTGTTAGAATATCTATGTTTGTTTTGTTTTTATTTGATATGCGTAGGAAATCATGTAAATTTTCCCATGCATATTCTGCACAACTTAATGTAACAAACCAAGTGGGTGGGCCAAGGTTTATGATCATACAACGTACATCTCCATGACGTCGAAACCAGTACTCTTTAGTATCACGCATATTTGCTAATAGATTTGTAATATTTGATTGTAAAACCTCATCCTTTTGTTGCACTTTCTCTAATAATTGTGTAGCTGTCATATTTTGAAAGTGTGATCCTGATTTTAATATGTGTGCAACTCCGTAACATAAAGTTGCTAGTTCACTTTCAAAGAGTAGGTGGAATATGTATTCCACATTTTGTCTAAATCTGGGATCTTCAGAATACATCCGTAATGAGCGGTATTCTGAAGCTGATATTTGAATAGGTCTATCATCATATCTTCCTCCTTTGCCAGTTGGAAAGAGTAGAGGAAAAGCACGTGCTTCTATACTTTTTTCCCATATACTGATTGGCGATCCTTTTGTTTGACGCATTTGGTAAGTTTCGAGTACATCTTGTACGGTGTCATTACAGTGCAAAGGATGAATTGTATACTGGTCTAAAGTATTTGATATTGTAGCAGGATCTAGTAGCTCAAATTGACCAGCTTCTTGTGTTTCTTGAATTATTTCAGTTGTATCTTTCAAGTTTTCTTCAATATTAATATCTTTGTAATATTCATTATTCTCTTTAAGATATTGGAAGGCTTGTCTAACTATATATAAATCTACCAGTTGTTGCCATATTTTTTTGTCTTTTGTAGGTACTCCATTTACTTATATAATTAAAGATTGCTGCATTGGACGTTGCACTCCTAGAGTATGCACATTTTCTTTTAGATTTAATGGTAAATAAACTACTTTTCCACGAATGCCTTTTACCAATTCAGAGGGAGGTAATTTTGCGGTTTTTGGTTGAAGGCGTATTATTGCTTGAAATGGGTGTACTGTTTGAATTATGATGCTCTCATATAAATTAAGTTGTTGTAGAGGTTTTGGTACTGGGTATAATTCCAAATTATTTGTGATAGAACGTGAAGGAGTTTGGTTGTTGTCAAGTTTTGTAGTGCAATAACTGCAAAGTATTAAGGGCTCAGTTATTTCGTATTTGTTTTCTGCTACAAGGTAGAGAGCTAATTCAAACCATTTAGAATCTTCATTGACTTCTATTTTGTATGATAGGTCCACAGTTTTTGTGTTACTTTTATAAAAAATTCTACGGCAACATACACATACATGGTTTGGTACTTCAGCTGATGTACTTTTATATTTTAGTATTTCTTTTTTGTATGTGTTTAGCAAAAGGTTGCCATGTGTAGAATTGTTCCTTAATTGGTTTAAAGCTATTTCATTCTGTAAATGGCTTTCACTTCCAAAATATTTTTTCTGGATATAGTGAATTTCTTCAAGTAGGTCTTTTGCTGTACCATGTAGAAGGATGTTATTTAACTTTGCTAGTGCTAAAGCAGGACTTTTAGCATAGTACAGTTTATAGACTAGATTTCTTATAGTTGAATGATGTGTTGATATCCTTTTGATATCATGGAAAGTGGTTTTACAAGTAGGTCCTGTAATGCAGGCCAATGAATGTCCTTGTAGTCCTGTGTACTTGCACACTGCACAGGTATCTATATTTTGCAGTAATTTAATTTTGATTTTGTCTTTGCTTTTTACATATTTATTGAGGAATTGGTGTAAAGATTTGAAATATTGTTTGGGAATGTTACACATTGACGTGCATGGCCATTTGTACACTAGACGTTTTGATTCAGTTGAATGGAGGGGTAACTCTAAGTTTTCAGGGCATATTTTTGTAAGGAGTACTTCTTGTTCCATTATGGTATTATTCACTTTTTCATAACCTCGACCACTGCTATTTATGGCAATTGTATTTGTTTGCTTTTGTTTGTACGCTTCTTCATTAAAATATGGTTCTGTGCTCGTAGTGTGATTCCATTCACCTCCGCGGATACTTAAGAAGTTCTTTCTGTTGACATTTTGCTTATTGAGAAGTCTTTTTTGTAATTTAGTTATTAGTTTTGTTAGTGGTTTCATTTTGTTTAACAGTAAAATAAATAAATTTCTTTTGAGAAGAATTGCACTGTCCATCAATGCTTCTAAGATTAATTTCCTACGATAGGTTTTAAGCTTTGAACCTGATTTTATCTGTACTGATAGGTGATTTTCTGTTAATTGTTTTTTGGTTTGTTTTACATTTTGATAGAGGAAGCAAAGTTGTTGTACTTGAAACTTCTTGTGTTTCACTAAATGATTGTATTAGCTGTTTTGTTTCAACTTTTTTTACAAATTCTGCTAGAGATGGATGCTTATGTTGGACACCTTTATTTTCATTTGCTCTAATTTTGCGTTGCTTTCTACGGAGTTGTCTTTTGGTAGGCATTCTTTAGGGTCTGTTGAAAAAAATAAAGAAGATATGGGTTGGGGTGTTCTGGAATGTATGTGTGCTGTGTGCATGAGTGTTTGAGTAAGATGATAAAGATGTATGTAATGGTGTGTGATTGTGCATTGGGAACTAAAACTAGTAGGGGTAGGTATTCTTGAATTTATGTGACACTAAACTGGGGTTCAGATGACAAAAAAAAAGTAAGCTAGTGGTGTGGAAAAGTACAAATAGTAAATGTGATGTATACAATTAAAACAGTTGTTTGTTCTATAATATGAAAATTGTAGTGGTTCAGTTGGCTAATTTGTGTGTCCAAAAATAGAAATTTGTGGGCCATTCTGGTTGTAAATCGCTGTTTACGACATGGAAATTTTTGGACAAAATGGTACAAAATCTCTATTTTAAGAAACCAAAATAGCTCGTATTAATGTTATAGTATATTTGATTAATAATATAAATAATATGGTGATATTTTACTTACTTTTTTTTTAAATTAACAGGTAACTTCTTAGTTTTTCTTTCTTCTTCGAATTCGGCTGCTTCTTTTCAGGAAACTGGTCTTCACTGCAACTGTGAAAGCTTCAAATTAGTAACTTTGTTTGTATATAGCACTGTTTTTAATTTAGATATTGATTGTTTTAATTGAAATCCTCAGTGCCTTCTGTAAAACCATTAAACTAATTTATTAACATAAGATACATTGCATCAGTTCAGTGCATATGATATGTTCTTAATGAACAAATTGTATTGAATGACTAACTGTAGCAAAAATAAAATATCTTTACTATGTCTTGTGAAATTTATAATATATTAGTGAATACCACTATTTCTGTAAGTAAACTGTTCTAGGTAATAGCGCCTCAATGTCATGTCTAATTTAAAGTAATTAAGTAAATAAATAAATAAAAACAAAAAATATGAAATTGTATAAGTATTTTTATAAAGGTTTAAACATAGATTGTGTTTGCATGCAATTTTGTTTGAATATATGTAGTCTATATATTTCATTTAAAAAATGTTAGTTTAACATGATTTGAGTGTGTGTGTTTAAAGAAAGTAAAAAGTATAAAGGTGTATAAGTGGTAGTTGATTTTAGGAAATTGAAAAAAGTACAGTAAATTCATTTAACAGATTTTACAAAGTAACAGTCTGTTTGAAAATGTGTTCATCTACCATAGCTCTCAAGTCACACGCTTTTGGCGGGTGTCACAAGCCTGTAAAGGGCAGACTCACCCGCGTGCAGGAGGCTTGGCCATATGTATATGTTTCATATGATGTGACTGTACTCTAAGGGAATTACTGTAAGAACCTACTAGAAGGATATGTCTACAAATAAAATAAAATTCTTAGTTTCTGACTATTACTGAAGAAAACCATGTGGCCTAGATATGTCAGCAAAAGAAAACATAGTGAGCCAGACATGTGATGTCATCAGTGATGTCATCAATGACATTTGTGATGTCATCTTTGATGTCCTGGGTGTTAGTCTTAGCAGTGCACGGTGGTGGCGCGAGTTATGGTTGCTTAGCTTACCATAACTGGCGAATTTCAAGGGTTTTTCGGTTTTACTTGGAACCATAACGTCCCTTTAGCAAAGTTTTTTCACTGAATTTCATAGGTTTTTAGTAGCGCAACTTAACCATAACATCCCTTTAACAAAGTTTTTTTTACTGAATATATATATATATATATATATATATATATATATATATATATATATATGTATCTCATAGGGAATGCTAGTCTTGTAGCTAAGGTGATACCTTTCATCCATATTAAATGCTAAAATTGTCGGTCTAACAACTTTTGAGCCTCAGGACGGATCAATATAAAATGTTCCAAACTTAATTTGATGCCCAGCCCCCTAAAAATGGAACATTTCTTGTAAATCCGTGTTAGTTTTGAAATGTTTTATTTGTACATATAAAATTTTAAAACCTTTACAAAATATAACAATTACAACAGTGTCTTCTTAAATATGTGTTGCAGATCGAAAGATATAAAGGGTCAAACAATGGTGTATTTTCTCGCTTTTACATGCATTTTACATAGGGAAACATGTCACATTTTTGCTTAATCGCATAGCCCAAACCACTGATTTGCACTGAATAAGAAACAAGCTGGACACAAAGCGCTTGAATGAAATTCTTTGTTGGCTTGGCGTGAAGCCGTCCAGTATTATTTTATTTATTTGGCATACCGCAGGGTGCCCTTCTACCAAAAAGATAGTTATATCTCCCATTACACCTTGCTGGTGTCAAGGCTTTTCCTTTTCTGAAAATCCAGCATTACTCAACTCCAGATTCAAGATCAGGAAACTGCCCTAAAATCATGAGTGTAAGTAGGGCAATTATGAAGCCTGGGAACATGTGGGCAGGGTAAGAAATGATGATTTGTGAATGTTTGGGGCTTGAGGATAGTGCAGTTTATTTGTTTCCCTAGCATTTTTCCACGATTAAGATTCAGTTCAAGCTTTAGTCAGACCCAGTTGAATTGGTATATTGAATTGTTTTCATGTGATGTCCTGTTTTGTTTTGTTTGTCTGGGTTGGGGATACTATTACATTGTTTATTCTGGCTCTAAATGTCTGTGTTCTCTAATTGTTCATCCTATACTTTTTAGGGTTGTGTGGTCCTTTTTGGAGGTTTCCGATACTCGAATAATTTCTTTGCCATGGGATTGATTACGGTAGGAACATGGAATGTGAAAGGGTTGAATTGCCCAATTAAGAGGGAAAAAGTGTTGTCTAGACTTTGGAGGGAGAGGATTGATGTGATTTTTCTTCAGGAAACTCATCTTATGGAGGATGCGGAGAAACTTCTTATTAATTCAAGATACACGAAAGTGTGGCTGAACTGCTTCTCTTCTAAGTCGAGGGGTGTTGGGCTTTTGATTCGGAGGGAATTGGGCGCAAGTGTGGAAGGGGTGGCAATGGATGACGTTGGTCGTGTGATTCTGGTCGATTTGAAATATGAAGATAGAGTTATTACTATTGGTTCCGTTTATGGCCCATGTGTCTGTGGTGATTGTTTTGATTCTCTGACTAAACTGTTGAGTGGTATGAAAGGGGAACTTATTGTCTTAGGAGGGGATTTTAATTGTGTTCTAGATTATAAATTGGATAGGTCTTCAAAATGTCATTTTACTGGCCAGAGGTCTAGTTAGGAATTTCAAGAATTTATTGAAAAGTTTGACCTGATTGATTCTTGGAGGACTTTACATCAAGGGGAAAGGGGTTTTTCTTTTTATTCTCCTGCTCATGACTCGTTTTCCAGGCTTGATTATGTGTTCATCTCTGACACTTTAGTTGAAACTGTGGTGGAGGCAAACATTTGTGAACGGTTCCTCTCTGATCATTCATTAGTTTAGTTAAAGTCAAACTGCATTTTGGGATTTTGAGACGAGAGTCTGGTAGATGGAGATTAAAACCTTTCATTTTGAAAGAGGATGATGCTTTACTCTCGCTGAATAGATCTATAGTGAATTTACTTAATGAAAATACTGGTTCCGCTGATAGCCTAATAGTATGGGACTCTTTTAAGGCCTTGATAAGAGGGGAGCTGATGAACTGGACTGCTAGGATTAGGCGGAAAGGGGAAAATAAGTTGAAAGATCTGGAATTGGAATTAGGTATACTTCAATCTATGTTTGCCCGCACTAGGACTAGGGAAGACCGTATTAATATGGATAAGGTAAGAGAATTGTTGAAATGTGAAGTGGAGGCTCAGGCTGATCGTGGTATCTTCTATTCGAAGCAGTGTTTCTGGGAGAGTGGAGATTGTAGTGGTAGGTTGCTGTCGAGAAGATTAAAAGGTTTTACTGAATGCTCTTTCATCCGCAAGCTAGATAATGGTTTAGGTGATATGGTGTTTAAGAGGGAAGATATTGGTGAGTGTTTTCGTTCCTTTTACTCTACTCTATATGCTGAGGGCTGTAGTCCATCAGTGGATGAACTTGAAGAGTTTTTTGATAAAATTGAAGTTCCCTGTCTGTCTAGTGATGCTAGGGACTTTATTGATTCTCCGGTAATGGTTGAGGAGGTCCTACGAGCTATCCATGATTTAAAAATTGGAAAATCTCCGGGACCAGATGGCCTGTTGACTGAATTTTATCAATCTTTTAGTGAGCTGCTTGCTACAGAACTATGTGACCTTTATAATAGATTTTTGATGGAAGGTACACTATGTCCTTCAATGAGGGAAGCCATTGTTACTGTAGTTCCAAAAGTAGGGAAAGATGCATCAAAGTGTGGTAATTATTGTCCCATCTCCCTTCTGAATCTGGATATGGAGATCTTCACTAAGATCCTGACTTATAGACTTGATAAACATATAGGTGCTCTGATAGATAGTACCCAGGTTGGTTTTATGAAACAGCACGTTGGGTACGATAACATTAGAACACTATTAGATGTTTTGAATCTTTTTGGTGCAGAAGCTGAAAATTTACTTTTTATTTTTTTTGATGCCGAGAAGGCTTTTGACAGTGTAAACTGGACCTTCTTGAATTTTACGTTGATGAAGATGGGTTTTGGTCCATTGTTCATTAACGCTGTTGGGGCATTACAATTAGATATTAGTGCTAGGGTTGGGGTGAATGGGTTATTGTCAGCTTCCTTCAAATTATTCAAAGGTACTCGTCAAGGATGTCCTTTATCGCCCTACCTTTTTAACTTAGCTTTGGAACTATTTTTGCTTTATATTCGACAATCCCAGAACCTTTCAGGATTCAGGATGGGAGAAATTAAGATTAAGGTGTTGGCTTACGCTGATGATGTTACGATCATCCTTGGTAATTCTGAAACGGGTGGTAATATACTTTAAGATATGGTTGAGGAGGTGGGTAAACTCTCAGGGTATAGGATTAATTGGGAAAAAACTATAGTTTTCCCGGTCTGTGACACTCCTGTACGTGATCAATTGTTAAATTGGAATTGTAAATGGGAAAATAGTTCTGTGAAATATCTGGGGGTATATCTCACTAGAGATATGAAGAGGATGGTTGAGTTCAATGTTGATAAAGTCATTGAAACCCTTCGGAAGGACATTCGTAAATGGGAAAGGCTACCATTGACGGTTTGGGTTAAAGTTAATGCCATCAAGATGGTACTCTTACCTAAGGTTTTATATATTATTCAGTCTCTTCCATTAAGATTTTCTAAAAAAACTCTTGGTCGGATAGATAAAGTATTTCAGGAATTTTTATGGGGTGCTAAGAAAAGGCCCAAGATACCGAGATATCTAATGATTCGGGGGACTTCTGAAGGTGGTTTTGGATATCCCATCCTTGAGAATTACTTCAATGGCTTTCTTTTAAATAAATTGTCTGTGTATTTCTCTATGAACAGTCCTGTGGTTCCGCTTTGGGCTCGAATTGAAGAAAATATATTGAGTCCTTTCCATATTAGAAGTTTATACTCTTTTGGTAGGTTGCCTAGGCAAGTGGCTAAATTGCAATCTGTGATGGTCACTAAAGATGCTATTATCTCTCTGATTACCGGTGGTGGACAAGGATTATATTTATATGAGGAAGCTTCCATCTGGCAGAATCCGGGTTTGCAGATTAATAATCAGATGTTGTGTTGGAGAAACTGGATTAATAAGGGCATTTTACTGTTACGAGATATCTGGTATTATGGGGGTATGAGGTCTTTTGAGGATTTGAAGGTTATGTTTGATTTGCAGGAACTACAGAGATATAACAGCCGATTCATGGAATTAATGTGCGCCGGAATTTTCGGCCAAAACGTGCGAATCGCAGTGCAAGTGCGAAAATCGCAGGGAAACCAGCGCACATCGATTCATGGAAGTCCGTGCGCGAGAAAAATATTGGATGTGCGCTGAAATAGTGCGTGGCGCACGGCGGCGCACAGGTCATCCAATGGCGTGCACCACGGCCACAGCGAAATCGCGCATAGCGTGGCACACATAACAAAAGTAGGCGGAACACGGGGCGTAACACTCGGAATGGGGAACAACACGCGAAAATATGGGCGTCACAGGGGAAGTACAGGAGGCAAGTGCGCAGAACGCCCACACGCACGCCTACAACTCGTATTCATGGAATCGAATAGGGCAAACCAGCGCACGGGCAAAGACGCGCACAGGGGCAAACAAGTACGCCACAAGAAAGCAGGCGGTAGCGTCCCTGCGCCTGAAATAAATGTGCACCAAAATGTGCGCTAACAAAAAGCACCTATATACAGCTATGATGAATGATCCATACTGTGCCCCTCTAGGACAAATGAGGTGCAAAGGGGTAGCGACAAACACGGACACCCACTGTGTGAAAAATAGCGTGTGTGTGTATTTCGGGTTGCGTGGGAAGTTCCACACGCGATTGGCCTGGGTACGTGTATTTTGGGGTGCGCGGGAAGTTCCACACGCGATTGTCCTTGGTACGTGTATTTCGGGGCGCGCGTGAAGTTTCACACACGATTTCAGCAGGGTACGTGTATTCCAAGGTGCGCGGGAAGTTTCACACGCGAATTTGCAGGGTACGTGTATTTCGGGGTGCGCGTGAAGTTCCACACGCGATTTCAGCAGGGTACGTGTACTCAGGGTGCACGGGAAGTTCCACACACGAATCCAGCAGCCTACGTGTATTTCGGGGGAGATGCGGAGTACTACACGTGAATTGGCCGTGTGAGTCCTCCCAGGTGTTCCCTCTACACCCTCCATGGACCCTGCAGGCGGCCCACACCACAGGGGACTACCCTGCACCCCTGCACATGTCTCGCAGGCGGCCCATCCACCATGGCCATGCCCCCCAGCCAACCCACATGTCACCTTGCACTACTGCCCACCAACGCATGTCTCCCAGCACCCCCACCCCCCAGCATCCAGGGGCACCCTCCACCAGGCCCCCACTCATGTCTCCCTGCACCCCCACCCCCTAGCATCCAGGGGCACCCTCCACCAGGCCCCCACTCATGTCTCTCAGCACCCCCACCCCCCAGCATCCAGGGGCAACCTCCACCAGGCCCCCACTCATGTCCAACTCATGTCTCCCTGCACCCCCACGCCCCAGCAGTCAGGGGCACCCTCCACCAGGCCCCCACTCATGTCTCCCTGCACCCCCAACCCACAGCATCCAGAGGCACCCTCCACCAGGCCCCCACTCATGTCCAACTCATGTCTCCCTGCACCCCAACCCCCCAGCAGTCAGGGGCACCCTCCACCAGGCCCCCACTCATGTCCAACTCATTTCTCCCTGCACCCCCACGCCCCAGCAGTCAGGGGAACCCTTCACCAGGCCCCCACTCATGTCTCCCTGCACCCCCAACCCACAGCATCCAGGGGCACCCTCCACCAGGCCCCCACTCATGTCCAACTCATGTCCCCCTGAACCCCCACCCCCCAGCACTGTGGGGCACCCTCCACCAGGCCCCTACTCATGTCTCCCAGCACCCCACCCCCCCAGCAGTCAGGGGCACCCTCCACCAGGCCCCCACTCAGTCTCCCTGCACCCCCACCCCACAGCATCCAGGAGCACCCTCCACCTGGCCCCCACTCATGTCTCCCAGCACCCCCACCCCCCAGCAGTCAGGGGCACCCTCCACCAGGCCCCCACTCATGTCTCCCTGTACCCCCACCCCCCAGCATCCAGGGGCACCCTCCACCAGGCCCCCACTCATGTCTCCCAGCACCCCCACGCCCCTGCATCCAGGGGCACCCTCCACCAGGCCCCCACCACTGTCCAACTCATGTCTCCCTGGACCCCCACCCCCCAGCAGTCAGGGGCACCCTCCACCAGGCCCCCACTCATGTCTCCCAGCACCCCCACCCCCCAGCATCCAGGGGCACCCTCCACCAGGCCCCCACTCATGTCCAAACATGTCCCCCTGCACCCCCACCCCCAGCACTGTGGGGCACCCTCCACCAGGTCCCCACTCATGTCTCCCAGCACCCCCCACCCCCCAGCAGTCAGGGGCACCCTCCACTAGGCCCCCACTCATGTCTCCCTGCACCCCCACCCCCCAGCATCCATGGGGCACCCTCCACCAGGCCCCCACTCATGTCTCCCAGCACGCCCACCCCCCAGCATCCAGGGGCACCCTCCACCAGGCCCCACTCATTTCCAACTCATATCTCCCTGCACCCCCACCCCCCCAGCACTGTGGGGCACCCTCCACCAGGCCCCCACTCATGTCTCCCTGCAGCCCTCCCCCCAGTAGTCAGGGGCACCCTCCACCAGGCCCCCACTCATGTCTCCCAGCACCCCCACCCCCCAGCATCCAGAGGCAACCTCCACCAGGACCCCACTCATGTCCCACTCATGTCTCCCTGCACCCCCACCCCCCAGCAGTCAGGGGCACCCTCCACCAGGCCCCCACTCATGTCTCCCTGTACCCCCACCCCCCAGCATCCAGGGGCACCCTCCACCAGGCCCCCACTCATGTCTCCCAGCACCCTCACCCCCCAGCATCCAGGGGCACCTCCACCAGGCCCCCACTCATGTCCAACTCATGTCTCCCTGCACCCCCACCCCCCAGCAGTCAGGGGCACCCTCCACCAGGCCCCCACTCATGTCCAGCTCATGTGTCCCTGCATCCCCACCCCCCAGCAGTCAGGGGAACCCTCCACCATCCCCCACTCATGTCTCCCTGCACCCCCACCACTCAGCATCCAGGAGCACCCTCCACCAGGCCCCCACTCATGTCCAACTCATGTCTCCCTGCACCCCCACCCCCCAGCAGTCTGGGGCACCCTCCACCAGGCCCCCACTCATGTCCAGCTCATGTCTCCCTGCACCCCCACCCCCCAGCAGTCGGGGGCACCCTCCACCAGGCCCCCACTCATGTCTCCCAGCATCCCCACCCCCCAGCATCCAGGGGCACCCTCCACCAGGCCCCCACTCATGTCCAACCATGTCCCCCTGCACCCCCACCCCCCAGCACTGTGGGGCACCCTCCACCAGGCCCCTACTCATGTCTCCCAGCACCCCCACCCCCCAGCAGTCAGGGGCACTGTTAGGGAGAATTCTCTGTTTAGGTTGAATGTCCTAACCTAGTGAGTCCCCCAGCAGCTTTGCTGGATTTCTGGAGTTAGTTTTTTTCCATCCTGCCAAGAGTGAGACTCTTTTTCTCCCACTCTTGGACATGAATGTGTGTAATTCCTTTGAATGTCAATGTGTTCTATGGGCTATGGGGTCTTTTACTCTGCAGGGTCTCATATGTTTTGCTATGTGTGTTACACTGCACCCTCCATGCTGTAGCACTGGGGCGTCCTAGCGGACCTCCATCATAGACTCCATTCCCGGGGACTGACTACTGTCTCCCCGGGCATGTAAAGTCACCATTGGCTTTACTAGACCTAAATTTACGAACAGAACTAGTACAAACCATCCTATTGCGGACGTACTAGTAGGGGTAATTCGATTACTCCTGGGTCTGTTATTCGAGGGATCACTGTCCCGTCCCCCCTCGTCGAGTTTTGGCTGGTGGCAGTGAAAACTACTTGTTATATTCGGCCCCGAATATAACCCTATGGGATTCTTCCCATTGTTGGAGATTGATACTTTTTCTCGTTAATCTCTAACATACCACCGGTTTACTTATCTTAAATAAGTCTATCGGATGGTATTTTCTGCCAGAACTCGGTTTTTAAAATGGCGTCTGTGTTCGTCTCTGTGACTCCTAAACCAAAGGTTGAGCCCTTTGTTCCACTTTTGGCGGGCTTCTGTACAGAGACCCTCCAAAGTGGTGCCATTCTGTCTGGGTTACCACAGGGGTGTGGGAGGGGGTTTAGGCACCCTGGACTGAGTTGGCTTGCCAACTCCAGTCGCACTCTGGTGTGATTGGCCCAAGCGGTGAGCCACCCCGCTCACCACTTAGCTTGTTTTGATTGACAGCTAGGCTGAATGAATGGCGTTTTCTGCATAAAAGCAGGGCTTTTGGTTACTGGATCTTCAGAAGTCGCCACAGGAGCTAAGAATCCGACCAGGGTAAAGCTGAGCCGACCTGCAACGACGACACCTCCGGTGGAGCCCTGCTGAACCGACTCACCACTTCCCGACGACAGAGGAGATCTCCCTGCCGGAGAGTCTCTTCCCCTGACTGGTGGGAACAACCAGTCCCCTTTGCTTTTTCTTTGCTCCAGGACGCAGTGGTCGAATTGCCCGTGCAGAGCACCCCGGCAACCGGATAGCCACTACCCCTGTACCGCGACCAAAAGGTGGTGCCTTGTGACGGAACACTCCGCGGCTGGTCTCTTCCCTGGTGGTGCACCGGACTTCACTTTTCTTCGATGGCGAGATCATCTCTACTCTTGGCAAAGACCCGACGTGCATCCACCACCAGGAACAACTGCACCCGCCGGAGCTGTCTCTCCACAAACAAGGTACCGTGTCCGCCTGGCTTCCCTTTCTGCCGGATAGAGTGAGGTGTCTTAATCCTCGCCTCTCCATTGGGTCGCCTCCAAGCTTTCTTTAACTTGCTGTTCTGAACTGGTCCAATCTTTCCATAACAATTTGCGATAAAGACTCGAAGCGCATTTCCACTGAGACACTTTTTGGGACATATCACCTTGCCTCTCTCCGAGTGGGCCTGGCCTCTGAACTTTGTGATCTGCAGTAGACCCTGCCTTACTTGCCTTGCATTTGTCCGTAAAGTATTGGTACCGAGTTGATTTCATAACCTGCCTTATTTTTCTCTCCCGTCCTAACGAATACTAGAGTGCCATCTAGGTTAACGCATGCACCTCTGTCTGCAAATAAGTGATGCCGGTGAACCTAGACTTGTCGAACTATTGTTAGGGGGATTGATCTTTTTCTTCGTATAAGTAATTGTGATTGAAGTTGTTTGCCGTATTAGTGCCAGAGTGTTTTCCATAGATGTGTTGTTATAAATAAATACCTTTATATCTTTACTCCGAAGCCTTGTTCCGTGTTTGCTTGTTCTACTGTGTAGATTGCCCTATTTTGTATACTCCACATACTGCCTAACTCTTCTTGAGGGAAGTCTGACTGCTCAGCCACAGCTACCAAGTGAATCTGTGTGGTACAGACTGCTACCAAGTGGGTTTACTGCCAAACACCTGTAGTCCTAAATCTTTTGCAGTGGTCCCAGAGGGAACTGCACAGGTTTCCGCCTAACACTGGTGGCAGCGGTGGGATTTGTATCGAGTATACAGTTTAGAGTGCTTTACGACACTTTAGGATAACTAACCACAAAGCTTAGCACTAAAAAACAACTTTCAAAAACATGTCTACTATGGAAGCTTACAGTCAAGAACCCTTGTCAGGTGAAAATACTGAGAGTTTACGAGCTCTCTGTAGGCAAGAGAATCTTTCTGTAAGAGACAAGAAGTTAGAACTGATAGCGAGATTGCTGGAAAACCAAAGTCTGGGTACTGGTTCAGAGGAACCAACTTCTCCAGCAGATGTAGATAACAGTGATGGTGTTGATCTAAATGGTAATTCTGACGATAGTGATGAAGAGGCTGAATAGGAAGGAGAGGCTAACGAAATGGTCCCCCCTGCTCCTCTACCTGCCTTACCAGCTGTACCTACTGGGCCCATACCAGGTCCCACATGTAACCCTGCTTATTTTGAACTTGAAAAAATGAAGCTCGAATTAGAATACAAACGGTTCTTGGCTCAATCTGAAAGAAACCAAGAGCTCGAGTTCAGACGGATAAATGCCCAGGCTGAGCAGAAGCAAGCTGAGTTACGGCTCAGGGAAATAGAACTTAATCACGAATTAGAGATGAAAAAGTCGTCTGTGGAAAATGCTTCTCTCTCCTCTGGTTCCTCTAGGAGCTCCAGTCCCAAAAGACCCCGGATGCCAAAGGAATTAGTGGGTATGTATGAACCGAGATTGGATGTGTTGGATTGGTTGAAACTGTTTGAGTACAATCATGGGCTCCAGGACATCACCGGGAATGATTTACTTCCTTGGTTGTTCTCTAGGCTCCCCCCTGTTGCGACTGATGTGGTAATGGAGTTGGGGGAGGCGGATAAGACGGATTACGAAAGTGTGAAACTAGCTTTGACAGCTAGATTTGGGAAGACCCCTTCCCAGTATCTTAAGAGGTTTAGAACCCTCAAAAAGCATGATGGTACCCCTTGGGCTACCTGGGTGAGTGAAGGGTTGAAAAACTTAGAGGGATGGATTAAGGGTTACAAAGTGAACACTTATGAGGGTATGAAGAATCTTTTTATGTTGGAGTCGATTTATGATGCCTGTTCTCCTGAGCTCAGACAGCACTTGGCTGATTCGAAGGAATTGGATTCCAGGAAACTAGCTAAGGCTGCTGACTTGTGGGTTGCCAACAGGGCTACTCATAAGGATTCTGGGGCAACTCAGAAAAAGGATGAGGGAAAGCAGATTAAGAAAGACTCAAAAGAGAATTCAAATAACTCAAATTCCAAAGAGGGCCCCAAACAAAACCAGAAGGGTAAGCCACAAGGAAAACCGCAGCAGAATAGTGTGTCTTCTGGTGCCAAACCGGAAGGAGGCCAGAACAAGCCACCATTCCAGAAAGCATTTGGTAAATGCTTTGTTTGTTGCTCGACTGACCACGTGAAAGGAGATCCCAGATGTAAGGGTAAACCTTCAGGGGTCCAGCTTGTCTCCTTAGCCTTCACTCCAGAGGAGGAAGTCCAAATGGCAAGTGGAAACTTTCTACTGCTAGCTGATGAACCCATTGGAGTCTCAGCCAGCGTTTCTTTAGTATCTCTGGGGTTGTGGGAACAACAGAATTTAGATGTCTATAATTCTATCCCCGATAATACTAAAGAGTATTATAAGGAGAGTGTCCAGGTGAATGGTCCGGAGACTCCTGCCATTAGGGACACTGGGGCCAGCATAACTGTGGTGGACAAATCGTTTTTTCAGGCTGAGGATGTTGCTAAGGCACCCAAACGCCTCACCAAGTTAGCTGGAGGGCCTGTGCAGATGCTTCCCCAATTACCAGTTCTCATCCAGTGTAACGACATGACTGTGAAGATACCTGTCAGCATACAGAGTGAGGTACCAGGACGCGTACTGTTGGGTAACGATTTGAAAACTCTCGGAGTTGTATCGCATACTCCCAGACCTCCTAGTAAACGGATACAGGAGCTAACCAGACCTGCAAGAGAGAGGACCATGCGCGGTACTCTCCCGGAGATGATGAAGAAAGAAATCACTCCTGCTCCACTGGAATTGTCGGCCGCTATCTCGAAGAAATCAGAAGCGAAAGGGAAACCTAAGACTTCTATCCCGAAACCAGCAGCCAGCATTTCAGTGCAGCCAACAAGGACTTCCCAGCGGTTGTCCAAAGTTACACCCATAACTCCACCTCCAGCTGAGGCTGAGAGGGAGGTACCACCCTGTGTGGTAGAATTAGACTCTGACGAAGAGCTAATGGAAGGCCAGGAACTCATTGGAGATCTGGATCCTGTTGACCATCCTGAGCTGCAGTCTTTACTGGCAGAAGGTGGACCCAGCAGGGCAGGCTTCAGTAAGGGACAGAGAGAATGTCCAACTCTGGAAGGTCTTCGCCACCAAGCAGAAGCTCAGGCTGAAGGGCAAGGGCCTGGGAAATACAGGTTGCACTGGGAAGATGGCCTCTTCTACAGTGAACCGACCGAGTCTGCACCTGGACACTACAAGCGGCTTGTAGTACCCCAAGGGAACAGACCACAGTTCTTGCAGTTAGCCCACGAGATTCCTTTGGCTGGTCACTTGAGTTTCAAGAAGACTAAGGAAAGGCTCTCTCTCTACTTCTATTGGCCAGAGATGGGGGCCGAAGTAGAAAAACACTGCAGGAGCTGCCACGCCTGCCAGTCCTCTGGTAAGGTTGGCTCCAAGAATGTGGCACCTTTAGTGCCTCTTCTAGTTGTGGGAGTCCCATTTGAGAGAGTAGGGATTGACATTGTTGGTCCCCTTGATCCTCCAACCTCCTCAGGCAACAGGTCTATACTTGTTGTAGTAGACCATGCTACTAGGTATCCTGAGGCAATTCCTATGAGGACTGTTACAGCTCCGGCTGTGGCTAAGGCCCTCCTTGGTATTTTTACCAGGGTCGGGTTTCCTAAGGAAGTAATCTCTGACAGGGGGTCAAACTTTATGTCCCACTACATGAAGGCCATGTGGAAAACCTGTGGAGTTACTTACAAGTTCTCAACAGCTTACCACCCACAAACCAATGAGTTGGTAGAAGGGTTCAACCGAACCATGAAGAGCATTATAGGTGCTTTAGAGGAACCCCTTAAGCGTAAGTGGGACCTTCTACTGCCATGCCTTCTCTTTGCTTATAGAGAAGTCCCTCAGGAGGGAGTAGGTTATTCTCCCTTCAAACTTCTCTATGGTCATCCCGTCAGAGGTCCATTGGCCCTGATTAAGGAGGGGTTGGAGAGTGCTCCTTCCCCCAAGCCAGTCAGAGTGACTGACTACGTGATAGGTCTCCGGAGGAGAATGTCGCACATGATGACAGAAGCAAGCGATAACTTGAAAGCTGGACAAGAATTGGTCAAGCACTGGAACGATCAAAAGGCTAACATGGTTGAGTTCGCTCAAGACCAGCTTGTTCTTGTTATGATCCCAACAAGGCAGAGGGCCTTGCAAGACAAATGGATGGAACCCTTCAGAGTTGTGGGTAAACTCGGAGAGGTCAACTATCTGGTGGACTTGGGCAATCCCAAGGAGGCTCCGACAGTCTTCCACACCAACCGACTCAAAGCGTATGTCTCCCGACCTGATGTAGGAGCGTTGCTTCTAGCATCATCCGAGGAAGAAGAAGAGAGTGAAGCTCTTCCGGATCTCCTCAGAGGCTTACCTTTGGACGAAAAAGTTGAAGGAGTAAATCTCTCTTCAAATCTGACACCTGAGCAACAAGAAGAGTGCAAATCTATGTTGAATCAGTTTGCCTCTCTGTTCTCGCTCTCACCAGGCTTGACCCCTTGGTGCCAGCATGACATACTCACTGGTGACTGTCTGCCAGTCGAAAGCAAGGATACCGAATGTCAGAACACGTACTAACCCACATCAAAGGTGAGGTCAGCAAGATGCTCGATCTCGGGGTAATAGAGCCCTCTACTAGTCCATGGTCTAGCCCAGTTGTGTTAGTACCAAAGGCCGGATCTAAAGAGCTTAGATTCTGCGTGGATTATAGAGCTCTTAATGCAGTCACCAAGACTGATGCCCACCCTTTCCCAAGAACAGATGAGTTGGTGGATAAACTTGGAGCCGCCAAGTTCCTCAGCACATTTGACTTGACGTCAGGCTATTGGCAAATAGCCCTGACAGACCATGCCAAGGAGAAAACTGCATTTTCTACCCCCGTTGGCTTATACCAGTTTAAGGTAATGCCTTTCGGATTGAAGAATGCACCTGCTACGTTTCAACGGATGGTAAACCAGGTTCTGAATGGGATGGAGGACTTCTGCATGACATACTTGGATGACATAGCAGTGTTCAGCAATTCCTGGGAAGAACATGTAACCCACCTGAGAGATGTTTTGCAGGCTCTTGGACAAGCCAATCTGACCATAAAGGCGAGTAAATGCCAAATTGGACAGAGTAAGGTAGTCTATCTTGGACATGAGGTAGGAGGTGGAGAAATAAGGCCTTTGCTCAGTAAGATTGAAGCTGTGCAAAATTGGACAACACCTACTACTCAAACCCAAGTGAGAGCCTTCCTAGGCCTCACTGGGTATTACAGGAATTTCATCGAGAACTATGGGACCATAGCTTCTCCACTGAATATCATCTCCTCGCCCAAATTTCCTAAAAAGGTTAGATGGAACGAGGAGTGCAATCAGGCTTTTGAAAACCTGAAAAAGGCTCTTTGCCAAGCCCCAGTACTCAGAGCTCCTGATTACCGCCAACACTTCATTGTGCAGACAGATGCTTCAAATGTAGGAATAGGTGCCGTACTCAGTCAACTGGATGGGAAAGGTAGGGAGCACCCCGTTTGCTTCATCAGCCGCAAGCTGAAGGATCCTGAAACAAGGCGGGCAACAATCGAAAGAGAGTGCTTTGCTATCGTGTGGGCTCTGAAGAAGTTTAGGCCGTACTTGTATGGTTCTACTTTTGTCATTCAGACTGACCACCAACCCTTGAGATGGTTAATGCAAATGAAAGAGGAAAACCCGAAACTATTGAGATGGTCGATCTGCCTGCAAGGGTTTGATTTCACCATTGAGCACAGGTCAGGGTGTCACCACCAAAATGCTGATTGTCTCTCTAGGATGTATGTCATCGACTGGAGGTATGAGATTCATCCAGGAGTGTATTAAATCCTCCTGTCCCTTAGTCTGGGGGGGGGGGGGGCGAGTGTTAGGGAGAATTCTCTGTTTAGGCTGAATTTCCTAACCTAGTGAGTCCCCCAGCAGCTTTGCTGGATTTCTGGAGTTTGGTTTTTTTCCATCCTGCCAAGAGTGAGACTCTTTTTCTCCCACTCTTGGACATGAATGTGTGTAATTCTTTTGAATGTCAATGTGTTCTATGGGATATGTGGTCTTTTACTCCACAGGGTCTCATATGTTTTGCTATGTGTGTTACACTGCACCCTGCGTGCCGTAGCACTGGGCGTCCTAGCGGACCTCCATCATAGACTCCATACCCGGGGACTGACTACTGTCTCCCTGGGCATGTAAAGTCACCATTGGCTTTACTAGACCTAAATGTACTAACAGAACTAGTACAAACCATCCTATTGTGGACGTACTAGTAGGGGTAATTCGATTACTCCTGGGTCTGTTATTCGAGGGGGCACTGTCCCGTCCCCCTCGTCGAGTTTTGGCTGGTGGCAGTGGAAACTACTTGTTATATTCGGCCCCGAATATAACCCTATGGGATTCTTCCCATTGTTGGAGATTGATACTTTTTCTCGTTAATTTCTAACATACCACCAGTTTACTTATCTTAAATAAGTCTATCGGATGGTATTTTCTGCCAGAACTCGGTTTTTAAAATGGCGTCTGTGTTCGTCTCTGTGACTCCTAAACCAAAGGTTGAGCCCTTTGTTCCACTTTTGGCGGGCTTCTGTACAGAGACCCTCCAAAGTGGTGCCATTCTGTCTGGGTTACCACAGGGGTGTGGGAGGGGGTTAAGGCACCCTGGACTGAGTTGGCTTGCCAACTCCAGTCGCACTCTGGTGTGATTGGCCCAAGTGGTGAGCCACCCCGCTCACCACTTAGCGTGTTTTGATTGACAGCTAGGCTGAATGAATGGGGGTTTTCTGCATAAAAGCAGGGCTTTTGGGACTGGATCTTCAGAAGTCTCCACAGGACCTAAGAATCCGACGAGGGTAAAGCTGAGCCGACCTGCAACGACGACACCTCCGGTGGAGCCCTGCTGAACCGACTCACCACTTCCCGACGACAGAGGAGATCTCCCTGCCGGAGAGTCTTTTCCCCTGACTGGTGGGAACAACCAGTCCCCTTTGCTTTTTCTTTGCTCCAGGACGCAGTGGTCGAATTGCCCGTGCAGAGTACCCCGGCAACCGGATAGCCACTACCCTTGTACCGCGACCAAAAGGTGGTGCCTTGTGACGGAGCACTCCGCGGCTGGTCTCTTCCCTGGTGGTGCACCGGACTTCACTTTTCTTCGATGGCGAGATCATCTCTACTCTTGGCAAAGACCCGACGTGCATCCACCACCAGGAACAACTGCCCCGCCGGAGCTGTCTCTCCACAAACAAGGTACCGTGTCCGCCTGGCTTCCCTTTCTGCCGGATAGAGTGAGGTGTCTTAATCCTCGCCTCTCCATTGGGTCGCCTCCAAGCTTTCTTTAACTTGCTGTTCTGAACTGGTCCAATCTTTCCATAACAATTTGCGATAAAGACTCAAAGCGCATTTCCACTGAGACACTTTTTGGGACATATCACCTTGCCTCTCTCCGAGTGGGCCTGGCCTCTGAACTTTGTGATCTGCAGTAGACCCTGCCTTACTTGCCTTGCATTTGTCCGTAAAGTATTGGTACCGAGTTGATTTCATAACCTGCCTTATTTTTCTCTCCTGTCCTAACGAATACTAGAGTGCCATCTAGGTTAACGCATGCACCTCTGTCTGCAAATAAGTGATGCCGGTGAACCTAGACTTGTCGAACTATTGTTAGGGGGATTGATCTTTTTCTTCGTATAAGTAATTGTGATTGAAGTTGTTTGTCGTATAAGTGCCAGAGTGTTTTCCATAGATGTGTTGTTATAAATAAATACCTTTATATCTTTACACCGAAGCCTTGTTCCGTGTTTGCTTGTTCTACTGTGTAGATTGCCCTATTTTGTATATTCCACATACTGCCTAACTCTTCTTGAGGGAAGTCTAACTGCTCAGCCACAGCTACCAAGTGAATCTGTGTGGTACAGACTGCTACCAAGTGGGTTTACTGCCAAACACCTGTAGTCCTAAATCTTTTGCAGTGGTCCCAGAGGGAACTGCACAGGTTTCCGCCTAACAGGCACCCTCCACCAGGCCCCCACTCATGTCTCCCTGCACCCCCACCCCCCAGCATCCAGGGGCACCCTCCACCAGGCCCCCACTCATTTCTCCCAGCACCCCCACCCCCCAGCAGTCAGGGGCACCCTCCACCATGCCCCACTCATGTCTCCCTGTACCCCCACCCCCCAGCATCCAGGGGCACCCTCCACCAGGACCCCACTCATGTCTCCCTGCACCCCCACCCCCCAGCATCCAGGGGCACCCTCCACCAGGCCCCCACTCATGTCCAACTCATGTCTCCCTGCACCCCACCCCCCAGCAGTCAGGGGCACCCTCCACCAGGCCCACACTCATGTCCAACTCATGTCTCCCTGCACCCCCACCCCCCAGCAGTCAGGGGCACCCTCCACCAGGCCCCCACTCATGTCTCCCAGCACCCCATCCCCCAGCAGTCAGGGGAACCCTCCACCAGGCCCCCACTCATGTCTCCCTGCACCCCCACCCCCCAGCATCCAGGGGCACCCTCCACCAGGCCCCCACTCATGTCTTCCAGCACCCCCAACCCCCAGCATCCAGGGGCACCCTCCACCAGGCCCCCACTCATGTCCAACTCATGTCTCCCTGCACCCCCACCCCCAGCACTGTGGGGCACCCTCCACCAGGCCCCCACTCATGTCTCCCTGCACCCCCCCCCTCAGCAGTCAGGGGCACCCTCCACCAGGCCCCCACTCATGTCTCCCAGCACCCCCACCCCCCAGCAACCAGGGACACCCTCCACCAGGACCCCACTCATGTCCAATTCATGTCTCCGTGCACCCCCACCGCCCAGCAGTCAGGAGCACCCTCCACCAGGCCCCCACTCATGTCTCCCAGCACCCCCACCCCCCAGCATCCAGGGGCACCCTCCACCAGGCCCCCACTCATGTCCAACTCATGTCTCCCTGCACCCCCACCCCCCATCAGTCAGGGGCACCCTCCACCAGGCCCCCACTCATGTCTCCCAGCACCCCCACCCCCCAGCATCCAGGGGCACCCTCCACCAGGCCCCCACTCATGTCCAACTCATGTCCCCCTGCACCCCCACCCCCCAGCACTGTGGGGCACTCTCCACCAGGCCCCCACTCATGTCCAACTCATGTCTCCCTGCATCCCCACCCCCCAGCAGTCAGGGGCACCCTCCACCAGGCCCCTACTCATGTCTCCCAGCACCCCCAGCCCCCAGCAGTGCGATTGGCCTGGGTACGTGTATTTCAGGGGTGCGCGGGTAGTCTTACACGTGATTTCAGCAGGGTACGTGTATTACAGGTCCGCGTGAACTTCCACACGCAATATTAGCAGGGTATGTGTATTACGGGGTTCGCGTGAACTTCCACACGCGACTGGGCCTGGGAGAGTGGGGTACGTGTATTCCTGGGGTGGGCGGGAATATTTACACGCGACTGGGCCTGGGAGAGCGTGTTACGTGTATTCCTGGGGTGGGCGGGAAGATTTAAAAAAGCACCTATATACAGCTATGATGAATGATCCATACTGTGCCCCTCTAGCACAAATGAGGTGCAAAGGGGTACCGACAAACACGGACACCCGCTGTGTGAAAAATAGCGTGTGCGTGTATTTCGGGGTGCGCGGGAAGTTCCACACGCGATTGGCCTGGGTACGTGTATTTCGGGGTGCGGAAGTTTCACACGCGATTGTCCTTGGTATGTGTATTTCGGGTGCGCGTGAAGTTTCACACGTGATTTCATCAGGGTACGTGTATTCCGGGTGCGCGGGAAGTTCCACCCACAAATCCAGCAGCCTACGTGTATTTCGGGGGTGCCGGGGAGTACTACACGTGAATTGGCCGTGTGGGTCCTCCCAGGTATTCCCTCTACACCCTCCATGGACCCTGCAGGCGGCCCACACCACAGGGGACTACACTGCACCCCTGCACATGTCCCGCAGGCAGCCCATCCACCATGGCCATGCCCCCCAGCCAACCCACATGCCACCTTGCACTACTGCCCACCAACACATGTCTCCCAGCACCCCCACCCCCCAGTATCCAGGGGCACCCTCCACCAGGCCCCCACTCATGTCTCCCTGCACCTCCAACCCCCAGCATCCAGGGGCACCCTCCACCAGGCCCCCACTCATGTCTCCCAGCACCCCCACCCCCCAGCAGTCAGGGGCACCCTCCACCAGGCCCACACTCATGTCCAACTCATGTCTCCCTGCACCCCCACCCCCCAGCAGTCAGGGGCACCCTCCACCAGGCCCCCACTCATGTCCAACTCATGTCCCCCTGCACCCCCTCCCCCCAGCACTGTGTGGCCCCCTCCACCAGGCCCCCACTCATGTCTCCCAGCACCCCCACCCCCCAGCAGTCAGGGGCACCCTCCACCAGGCCCCCACTCATGTCTCCCTGCACCCCCACCCCCCAGCATCCAGGGGCACCCTCCACCAGGCCCCCACTCATGTCTCCCAGCACCCCCAACCCCCAGCATCCAGGGGCACCCTCCACCAGGCCCCCACTCATGTCCAACTCATGTCTCCCTGCACCCCCACCCCCAGCACTGTGGGGCACCCTCCACCAGGCCCCCACTCATGTTTCCCTGCACCCCCACCCCCCAGCAGTCAGGGGCACCCTCCACCAGGCCCCCACTCACGTCTCCCAGCACCCCCACCCCCCAGCAACCAGGGGCACCCTCCACCAGGACCCCACTCATGTCCAACTCATGTCTCCCTGCACCCCCACCCCCCAGCAGTCAGGGGCACCCTCCACCAGGCCCCCACTCATGTCTCCCAGCACCCCACCCCCCAGCAACCAGGGGCACCCTCCACCAGGACCCCACTCATGTCCAACTCATGTCTCCCTGCACCCCCACCCCCCAGCAGTCAGGGGCACCCTCCACCAGGCCCCCACTCATGTCTCCCAGCACCCCCACCCCCCAGCAACCAGGGGCACCCTCCACCAGGCCCCCACTCATGTCTCCCAGCACCCCCACCCCCCAGCATCCAGGGGCACCCTCCACCAGGCCCCCACTCATGTCCAACTCATGTCTCCCTGCACCCCCACCCCCCACCAGTCAGGGGCACCCTCCACCAGGCCCCCACTCATGTCTCCCAGCACCCCCACCCGCCAGCATCCAGGGGCACCCTCCACTAGGCCCCCACTCATGTCCAACTCATGTCCACCTGCACCCCCACCCCCCAGCACTGTGGGGCACTCTCCACCAGGCCCCCACTCATGTCCAACTCATGTCTCCCTGCACCCCCACCCCCCAGCAGTCAGGGGTACCCTCCACCAGGCCCCTACTCATGTCTCCCAGCACCCCCACCCCCCATCAGTGCGATTGGCCTGGGTACGTGTATTTCAGGGGTGCGCGGGTAGTCTTACACGTGATTTCAGCAGGGTACGTGTATTACGGGTCCGCGTGAACTTCCACACGCAATATTAGCAGGGTATGTGTATTACGGGGTTCGCGTGAACTTCCACACGCGACTGGGCCTGGGAGAGTGGGGTACGTGTATTCCTGGGGTGGGCGGGAATATTTACACGCGACTGGGCCTGGGAGAGCGTGTTACGTGTATTCCTGGGGTGGGCAGGAAGATTTAAAAAAGCACCTATATACAGCTATGATGTATGATCCATACTGTGCCCCTCTAGCACAAATGAGGTGCAAAGGGGTACCGACAAACACGGACACCCGCTGTGTGAAAAATAGCGTGTGCGTGTATTTCGGGGTGCGCGGGAAGTTCCACACGCGATTGGCCTGGGTACATGTATTTCGGGGTGCGGAAGTTCCACACGTGATTTCAGCAGGGTACGTGTATTCCAAGGTGCGCGGGAAGTTTCACACGCGAATTTGCAGGGTACGTGTATTTCGGGGTTCGCGTGAAGTTCCACACGCGATTTCAGCAGGGTACGTGTACTCCGGGTGCGCGGGAAGTTCCACACACAAATCCAGCAGCCTACGTGTATTTCGGGGGTGCCGGGGAGTACTACACGTGAATTGGCCATGTGGGTCCTCCCAGGTGTTCCCTCTACACCCTCCACGGACCCTGTCGGTGGCCCACACCACAGGGGACTACCCTGCACCCCTGCACATGTCCCGCAGGCAGCCCATCCACCGAGGCCATGCCCCCCAGCTAACCCACATGTCACCTTGAACTACTGCTCACCAACGCATGTCTCCCAGCACCCCCATCCCCCAGCATCCAGGGGCACCCTCCACCAGGCCCCCACTCATGTCTCCCTGCACCCCCCACCCCCCAGCACCCAGGGGCAGACTACACCAGGCCCCCACTCATGTCTCCCAGCACCCCCACCCCCAGCATCCAGGGGCACCCTCCACCAGGCCCCCACTCATGTCCAACTCATGTCTCCCTGCACCCCCACCCTCCAGCAATCAGGGGCACCCTCCACCAGGCCCCCACCCATGTCCAACTCATGTCTCCCTGCACCCCCACCCTCCAGCAATCAGGGGCACTCTCCACCAGGCCCCCACTCATGTCCAACTCATGTCTCCCTGCACCCCCACCCTCCAGCAGTCAGGGGCACCCTCCACCAGGCCCCTACTCATGTCTCCCAGCACCCCCACCCCCCAGCAGTCAGGGGCACCCTCCACCAGGCCACCACTCATGTCTCCCTGTACCCCCACCCCCTAGCATCCAGGGGCACCCTCCACCAGGACCCCACTCATGTCTCCCAGCACCCCCACCCCCCAGCATCCAGGGGCACCCTCCACCAGGCCCCCACTCATGTCCAATTCATGTCTCCCTGCACCCCCACCCCCCAGCAGTCAGGGGCACCCTCCACCAGCCCCCACTCATGTCTCCGAGCTCCCAGCACCCCCACCCCCCAGCATCCAGGGGCACCCTCCACCAGGCCCCCACTCGTGTCCAACTCATGTCCCCCTGAACCCCCAGCCCCCAGCACTGTGGGGCACCCTCCACCAGGTCCCCACTCATGTCTCCCAGCACCCCCACCCCCCAGCAGTCAGGGGCACCCTCCACCAGGCCCCCACTCATGTCTCCCAGCACCCCCACCCCCCAGCATCCAGGGGCCCCCTCCACCAGGCCCCCACTCATGTCCAACTCATGTCTCCCTGCACCCCACCCCCCAGCACTGTGGGGCACCCTCCACCAGGCCCCCACTCATGTCTCCCTGCACCCCCACCCCCCAGCAGTCAGGGGCACCCTCCACCAGGCCTCCACTCATGTCTCCCAGCACCCCCACCCCCCAGCATCCAGGGGCACCCTCCACCAGGACCCCACTCATGTCCAGCTCATGTCTCCCTGCACCCCCACCCCCCAGCAGCCAGGGGCACCCTTCATATTAGGGAGAATTCTCTGTTTAGGCTGAATTTCCTAACCCAGTGAGTCCCCCAGCAGCTTTGCTGGATTTCGGGAGTTTGTTTTTTTCCATCCTGCCAAGAGTGAGACTCTTTTCTCCCACTCTTGGACATGTATGTGTGCAATTCCTTTGACTGTCAATGTGTTCTATGGGCTATGGGGTCTTTTACTCCATAGGGTCTCATATGTTTTTCTATGTGTGTTACACCGCACCCTACGTGCCGTAACACGGGGGCGTCCTAGCGGATCCCCCACCATAGACTCCATACCCGGGGACTGACTACTGTCTCCCCGGGCATGTAAAGTCACCATTGGCTTTACTAGACCTAAATTTACTAACAGAACTAGTACACACCATCTTATTGTGGACGTGCTAGTAGGGGTAATTCGATTACTCCTGGATCTGTTACTCGAAGGGGCACTGTCCCGTCCCCCCTCGCCGAGTTTTGGCTGGTGGCAGTGGAAACTACTTGTTATGTTCGACACCGAACATAACCCTATGGGATTCGTCCCATTGTTGGAGATTGATACTTTTTCTCGTTAATCTCTAACGTAACACCGATCTACTTATCTTAAATAGGTTTATCGGATGGTATTTTCTGCCAGAACTCGGTTTGTAAGATGGCGTCTGTGTTCGTCTCTGTGACTCCTAAACCAAAGGTTGAGCCCTTTGTTCCACTTTTGGGGGGCCTCTGGACAGAGACCCTCCAAAGTGGTGCCATTCTGTCTGGGTTACCACAGGGTTGTGGGAGGGGGTTTAGGCACCCTGGACCGAGTTGCCTTGCCAACTCCGGTCGCACTCTAGAGTGATTGGCCCAAGTGGTGAGCCTTCCCGCTCACCACTTAGCATGTGTTGATTGACAGCTAGGCTGAATGAATGGGGGTTTTCTGCATAAAAGCACGGCTTTTGGGACTGGATCTTCAGAAGTCGCCACAGGACCTAAGAATCCGACGAGGGTAACGCTGAGCCGACCTGCACGACGACACCTCCGGTGGAGCCTTGCGGAACCGACTCACCACTTCCCGACGACAGAGGAGATCTCCCTGCCGGAGAGTCTCTTCCCCTGACTGGTGGGAACAACCAGTCCCCTTTGCTTTTTATTCGCCTCAGGACGCAGTGGTCGAATTGCCCATGCAGCGCACCTCGGCAACCGGATAGCCACTACCCCTGAACCGCGACCAAAAGGTGGTGCCTTGTGACGGAGCACTCCGCGGTTGATCTCTTCCCTGGTGGTGCACCGGACTTCATTTTCTTCGACAACGAGATCATCTCTACTCTTAGCAAAGACCCGACGTGCACCCACCACCAGGAACAACTGCCCCCGCCTGAGCTGCCCTCCACAACAAGGTACCGTGTCCGCCTGGCTTCCCTTTCGATCAGTTCGAGTGAGGTGTCTTAATCCTCTCCGTTCCGTTGGGTCGCCTCCAAGCTTTTCTCAGTCTTTGTTCTGAACTGGTTCAATCTGCCGATAACAATTTGCTACAAAGACTTGAATGCACCGCCACTAGAGACTTTTTGGGACATCGCGCCTTGCCTCTCTCCGAGTGGGCCTGGCCTCTGAACTTTACGATTTATTGTGATTCTTGCCTTCCTGCCTTGCATTTTATCCGCTTGGATTGAACTGTGTTGATTTCATAACCTGCCTATCTTTTTCTCTCCCGTCCTAACTAATATTCGAGTGTCATCTGGGTTGAGGTATACACCTCTGTCTGAAAATAAGTGGTACCGGTAGAACCTAGAGTTGTCGATATTGCTAGGGGGAGTGATCGTTTCTTCTTCGTAGAGTAATTGTGTTTGATTTGTTTGCCGTGATTTGCCTTAGTGTTTTCCATAGATGTTTCATTATAAATAAATACTGTAATATCTTTACACTAAGCCTCGTTGCGTGTTTGCTTGTCTTGCTGTGAAGGATTGCCCTATATTGTATACTCCACACACTACTCAACTCTTCTTGAGGGAAGTCTGACTGCTCAGCCACAGCTACCAAGTGAATCTGTGTGGTACAGACTGCTACCAAGTGGGTTCACCGCCAAACGCCTGTAGTCCTAAATCTTTTGCAGTGGTCCCAGAGGGAACTGCAAAGGTTTCCGCCTAACACTCCACAAGGCCCCCACTCATGTCTCCCAGCACCCCCACCCCCCAGCATCCAGGGGTACCCTCCACCAGGCCCCCACTCATGTCCAACTCATGTCTCCCTGCACCCCCAGCCCCCATCAGTCAGGGGCACCCTCCGCCAGGCCCCCACTCATGTCTCCCAGCACCCCCACCCCCCAGCATCCAGGGGCACCCTCCACCAGGTCCCCACTCATATCCAACTCATGTCCCCCTGCACCCCCACCCCCCAGCACTGTGGGGCACTCTCCAGCAGGCCCCCACTCATGTCCAACTCATGTCTCCCTGCACCCCCACCACCCAGCAGTCAGGGGCACCCTCCACCAGGCCCCTACTCATGTCTCCCAGCACCCCCACCCCCCAGCAGTGCGATTGGCCTGGGTACGTGTATTTCAGGGGTGCGCGGGTAGTCTTACACGTGATTTCAGCAGGGTACGTGTATTACGGGTCCGCGTGAACTTCCACACGCAATATTAGCAGGGTATGTGTATTACGGGGTTCGCGTGAACTTCCACACGCGACTGGGCCTGGGAGAGTGGGGTACGTGTATTCCTGGGGTGGGCGGGAATATTTACATGCGACTGGGCCTGGGAGAGCGTGTTACATGTATTCCTGGGGTGGGCGGGAAGATTTACACGGTCGCCTGCAACGCGCCAGAAAAAAAGGTCCAATCCGGAAACAAGTACACCAGCATGAAGCAGGCGCACGTCCCGCACAGCATAAAAGTGTGCGCAAACAACAAACAAGCTCAGACACCAGGATGAATATACCGTTCCTAGCAGCAGTGGCCGTGGGATACCGCAGGAGGAGGAGGAGGATAGTCAGGGCCAGAATCTTTACAACCAGAACCAGCCTTTTTGGTATGCCTGAAGACCAGGTGTATGGGAGGTACAGGTTTCCACCTCACATTATACTCGACCTGGTCAGTGAGTGGGAGGATGACCTCACATCACCCACCTTGTGCTCCCAAGCACTCATCCCCCTGGACAAGGTCCTCAATGTACTGCACTTGGCTACGGGATCAATTCAACGGACAGGTGCCATAGTGGGGGGGGTGTCACAGGCCACGCAGTCACGGTGCCTACACCAGGTGTTGGCCATCATCACTGCACGCCCATCAGTCCGCAGGCACATGTACCTGCCCAGAACACCTGCAGAAAGGCAGGCTGTCAGCCAGGATTTCTCTCACACGGATTGTGAGAGAATCGCTGCTGTCGCTCTCCTCAACCTCTGCAGCTGCACCAGGAGGTGGTGGCACTATGGGAGGCAGCCCACGCAAAGCCCTAGTCTGGTCCTCCATGGCAGCAAGCATGCGGGTGTGGAAGGACTGGTTCTGGAGGATAATCGTGCGGAGGTCCCCATGC
Organism: Ambystoma mexicanum; assembly: GCF_040938575.1. Classification (NCBI taxonomy): domain Eukaryota; kingdom Metazoa; phylum Chordata; class Amphibia; order Caudata; family Ambystomatidae; genus Ambystoma; species Ambystoma mexicanum. Next base: position 714,142,232 of record NC_090932.1, read on the forward strand.
AACAACTCACGGGATGCCCGGACCTCCTCCCTAGTTGCCTGCATCTCAGCTGAGAGCATACGTGTGAGCCGCTGCAGCTGCTGTTCTGTCCTTGTGTCAGTTGAAGCCTCAAGCTCAACAAGAGTCACCCTGAGCTGACGGAGTTCCACCCTCAGGGCTTCCCTGTGGCCCTGGGACTCAATAGAAATGGCTTCCCGCAGAGTCTCCAGTGCCGCCCGTCTGTCCCTGTTGGACGCCAACATGTCCTCCCTGTGTGACTGGCAAATGGAGTCTGTTGCCTGCTGTAGTTGTTCCATCAGCCTTCTTGGGGGCCAATGGAAGTGGCCACCCTATCCATGGCCTGAGCCATCATCTCAGATGATGCTGCCTGTTGGTTTGCCATACCGTATATGGATTGCTCCCATGTGGTATTGCCAGGTGGCGTACGGCCACCGCGTCGGCGGGCACCACACCTGTCTGGGGCAAGGCGAACTGAGCCTTGCTGTGCCGGCACTGCCTGAGGCTGCAGGACTGCATTCCCCCTCTGATCTGCTGGCCCAGGAACAGGATCAGATGTTGCGGAGTGTGACGCTGCATCCGTAACCACCAAAGGCGGACCTACCAACACTGACATCCCCATTGAGGGTTCTACCCCTGGTGCAGGTGGGTTGGACAGTACAGAATCCATCCCAGAAACACTTACCTGCGACCGCACATAGGTCTCATCATCCGAATCGACACCTGAATAGAGCTCGGGGGAGGTGCACCCAGAGACACCCCTTGAGAAAATGGTCTGCAACAAGTGTGGGTTCTCACTCACCACCACACCACGTCCCTCACTGGTGCCCGGTCGGGCCTGAGACCCCTCCTGGGTCTGCACCATCTCCACAACCCCAGTAGTATCAAGTGCGTCATCCCCTGCAAAGACATGAAAAAAAAGAAATGGGAACAGGCATTAGCACCATGGCACACAATTAGGGCTGAGAAGCAAAAGAACCAGTACTTCATTGACACATATCCCACATGACTATAACCCTCCCATGCATGCACCGTCACTGCGTATGAAGGGGAGGCAAATGGCACACATTGATGACACCAAGATGGAAGACCAACACATTTGCTGCATGCTGGCTAGCAGTGCCATCACACATTGGCCTGTGATTGGCATGTCCAATACACATACATGACACATGCCATCACACAGATGGCATGTACCATAGCCATGTCACACATGTGACAATAGGACTGAGAAATGCCTAGTGAAAGTGATGGAATGCAAACAATCCGCCTGAATGAACACAGAATAATACGCAACAATGTTGTGGCAAGATGACACTTCAAGGGCAACTGGCGTGAGGTTGGGCTAAATGTCTACTGTTGCCAGAAGGGATACTGCAATACCCAAATCCTGGTGCGCAGAATGTATTTCAATGAAGCACATGGGTGACCCAAACCACTCAGGCACACTCACCCTCACCTGGCACTCAATCAGAAGCCCTCACACACACACCATGCACATGGATGACACACACATGCATGTACACTCACCGGACAATGCCTCGTAATCTTGCAGGTCTCCCATGCCTTGGATCTGTCACTCCATGACGTAGGTCCCAGCAACATACTCATGTGGAGTGAGTTCAATGTCCTCTGCTGGAGACCCACCTCCAGTCACTAGAGTAGCGGCATGACTTGAGGCCAGCCTTTTCTTTGCCCTGCGCTTCAGGTCATTCCAGCGCTTGTAGCAATCATTAGCTGTGCGCCTCACGAATCCAAGGGCACTTATGATGTCCGCGATGGTCTGCCAGTGTGCCAGATGTTGTGCAGGTGTGGTCTTGCATCCTGCAGTAATCACCATTTTGCTGTCATGTGCGGACACATACTCCACAAGTGCATCAAGTTCGGCCTGATTGAAGCTGGGCTTCCTTGGCGGGCCGGACTGTCTAGCCATGTCTGGGGCATCAGCCTGTACTGGACGAGCACTCTTCCTCTTCCGCTTGGAAGGTGGTGGGGATCCTGAGTGTCCTACGCCGCTCTGGACACTAGGGGCAGGAGCCCCGGTTGACTGTGGACTAGGAGTGTGGGAATGAACATTCACCATGGGACTTGGTGCAGGCATTAGCTGAAGTGTGATGTAGTCAGGGGGAACGTCAGCAGGATGGACTGGGACCGACACTGTCCTGGCTGGGAGACTCAGAGCTCGGGTGGATGGAGCCGCAGCTGCCCCTGCAGCCTCCCCACCCTGCCTACTCGGGGCAGCAGATGACATAGCTGTCCCTGATCCACGTGGCCTGGTGATACCAACGTGCACCGCCACACGTGGACTAGACCTGCTGACCTGTAAGTCAGCCATGGAGTCACCCTGTGCCAGTTCTGGTGCCACAATGGGCTGGTCCAACAAGGGCTGAGCAGGGCTGGTGTCAGCCACGTTACCCTCAACCGGGGGGGGCATGGGTGTCCCTGACTGGTCACCCACACATGGGGGGGTAGGGGCACCCTGCAAGTCCCGGGCACGTCCCCTACCGTATTCACCACGCCCACTTCTTGAGGCTCGGCCACCTTTGCCACCCTTACCGCGTGCTCGCCTCCCAACCATGGCACTGATGTTGTTGTGCGTATGGGAGTTGCAGTAAACTATTGTCCTGGGCAATTGGGGGTTAAAGGGGTAGGGTACTAGATGGAATTCGTACCCTAGTGCTCTAGCAAGGCTGTATGTGACCCTTGGGGGAAGATGACGGGTCACGCAATGCACAGGCACCCCAAAAAAGGGAGATAATGTGCACGCAACCCCTCCTAGACCACGTGCGTGGAAAAATAAACCTGCACTACGCTGTGGCACCCAGAAACACAAAAATGAACGTATGCGTGTCACACACAGCCTAGAATGACCTCTGAAGGGGTACGTGACACACGGGGCAAGCACAGATGTTATATACGTGCGCGACTCACCGTCTGCCTGGAAAAATATCGTGAAAAAGACGCACGTGTGCACGTTGGCAACACCCCCGCCAAAAGAAGAATTGTACGCTGTCTGAGGAGACAGGGCAACAGAAGAAGTGAACGCTGTTTGAGGAAACAGGCCCAGGAAATAGACAAAAAGAGAAAAAGCTGTCAGAGGTAACAGGGAGTACGAACTTGGAACGCCGTGAAGTAAATCGCGTGTGAACCGACAAGAAGTACAGATTTCACCCACTCGCTCTCCACGAAAAGCACGTACAAGGAAATGGCGTTCTACACGTACCTTTTAAACATGCCCACACGTCCAGCGTCACTTCCGCGTGTACGCGCTAAGGCCCTATCCTCCAATTACACGAGCTGACACTCTGACGTGCAGTCATTGGACGTGTAACATGCACCCGTGTACAGGGAAACGCCCGTGCACGCACGTCACAGATGCGCATATGCGCTGAGGCCCTTTCCACCAATTACACGTTATGACACTCTGACGTGCTTATTTTTTCTACGCGACATGGAAAACGCACGTGTGTGTAATGTCATAGACGCGCCTACACGCTGGGGACCTTTGGGCCAATAAATTTGCATACGTGTGCTGACACGCTTACGCACTAAGGCCCTTTCCTCGAATTACACACAGACGTGCTGGATTTTCACGTGCCAAATCACTCTGTATCAAGCTCGCCACACGTAAGCACACGGAAGACCACGCTCCTGCCCAGAAGGCCGAATTACTGCCCCCCAGAGCCCCGAGCACGCTCCCACCTGCCATCTGCTGCTGCCTGATTGCCTACTGCCCACGTGCCCTGCCATTTGCTGCCTGCACATCAGCCAGGGGTGCTGTTGCTGTGACCACCCCTGCTGGAATCGAAGACTCCCGACTGGGATTCCATCGCTCCACAGACCAGCCCCAGGACCCAGTTGCCCACCCACTCCTGCCTCTGGGGTTGTCATGTTGGGCACTGCAACATCTGGCACCACTGGCAACCCTCGGCCAGAGAGGCAGAGGGGCACCAGCTTCACTGCCACCAAAGTTGGTGTCCTGGTGGAGCAAGTTCTGGGGCAGTATGATTCCCTCTTCGGAAGTTTGTGCGCCGACAAGGAAGGACGGACTCGGATCTGGACGGACATCGTGACTGCCATCAACGCAGAGAGGGTGGCAGTCCGACTATTCCATCATGTCAAGAAGCACTGGGAGGACTTCAGGTCCAGGACCCTCAACAAGGCACAGGGCCTCTCGAAGGCAGCGGATGCTAAGGGGCGCCGGGGCCACTTGTCGGAAGATCAGATGAGGGTCCTGGAACGCATATCCCCAGCGTTCCACGTCCAGGTCCTTGAGAGGCAGACCCGTCTGGAGTCGAGCGGTAAGTATACATGCATCCTGATTGTAAGATGTGCGTGTGGTGGTGTGCCAGTAGTGTGCAGGCTGCACATGTGTTTTAATGGGGCCATGTAGGGGGGGGTGTACAGGGCCGTGAGGCTAACACATGCGAGGGCTCTCATGTGTGAGACATGGATGGTGCTTGTGTGTGTAGGCTTGCATGCCAAATGCAGATGTGTGGGCACACATGTTTGAATGAATGTGTATGTAAGTAGGCATGTTTGTGATGTCACACATGGATGTTGGTTTCAGCTACATGTATCTGCACTGTGTACATGTGCATGTGTGTGTATTATGACAAGGAGGCAACAGTGATGCAACATGGATGCATGTGACACCGGGATGTGGAAGACTGATTGGCAGATGTGACATGGATGCCAATCTCAACACTGCAACATTTGGCAGAGGTGTACACATGCATGCAAGTGTGGTGGTGTGTGCATGTGTAGTGCACTCCCTGTGTTGCATGTGATGTCTGGCTCACCTTTGCCTGCTCATGCTGTTGTCTGTGTATGGATGGTGCTGGCTGTTGCGATATGGCTGTGGTATGGCTCATGTGTGCGAGTTGAAATGACATGTGTGTTGGCGATTGTGATGCCATGTCTGAGGTTTGCCAATGCCACTCATGTACAACTGTCATGTGTGTATGTGTCCATTGTACAGTGCCCTGATGCCTGTGTTTTATTTCTCCCTGTCTGCAGCATCAACTGATGAAGAGGGCGGAGAAGGTGCTGTGGAGCACAGCGGCGGGGATCGCACCGCCAGCCGGAGATGCAAGGCCCGGCTCCCCTCCCAGGTTGTGATCTCGTCGGGGAGTGAGGAGTCCGGTGCCACATCCCAGGCCGCAGCTGCCGGGGGGAGGTCCAAGAGGAGGAGGTCGGAGTTGGACTCCTCGGCAGCAGAAGGGGCAGCTGGGACCCCACAGGGCCCAACGGGGGAAGATGGCACGGAGTCATCCAGGTTGGTGGGGGGTTTGGTGGAGGAGGAGGCCGTGCAAGCGACAGAGACGGGGTCTGGAGGTGGGTATTCCACTGGTGCTAGTGGTGCAGTGCAGGACCAGGGACAGGAGGCAGCACAGGCCACCGCGGAGGTGCCTGTGTGCAATCCTGTCCCTGATCCTGTCACTGCATCATCTTGCACCAGCAGGGATGCCAACGTCCAGACCTGTTTTCAGGCAGGGGATGAGCTTACAACAACTGGCCTTCCTCTGCCTGCAGACGTGGCTATCTAGGTACGGGTTGAGCCTGTCCTGACTGGTGTGGCGTTGCGTCAACGGGCCATGCGAGGTGACCTGCAGTCTTTTCATGAGGAGACTGCACGTCATCTCGAATGGCTCGTTGACTGCGTCGGCCTACTGGGACAGGTCACCCAGGCCGGATTCCTCCGTTTGCTGGAGCTTGTTCCGACCCCCTCCTCAACTGAACACCCTATGCGCCAGTCGTCCTCTGTTCCATCTTTCCACCCATTTGTCACCTGGGTGCCCTGTGGAGCTGCCTCTGACGGTGCGGCCAGGCTGGTGGAGGACACATCCCTGCCACAGTAGGGAGTCGGACGTTTAGCAGGGGTGGCCACATCAACGACTGCACCCCGGCCGGTGGAGGATGTGCAGGCAGCAGGAGCAAGGGCACGGGCACAGGCACAGCAGCAGCAGAAACGAGGTGGGAGCCATGATGGCTCGGGGCCTTTGACATCGGAGGGGCAGGCATCGGCCGGAGGGCAGGAGGACCCAGGACGGGAAGTGTCTTCCGTGTGGCAGCGGTTGGGCCCTGCCATAGATGCGGAGCGGCAGCGGGCGGAAGCGGCACGGCTCACGATGGTCAGGGCGGAGAACTCCATGCGGAGGGCCCTAAGGCGGGCCGAGTGCCGAGAAGCAATCCGCAGGGAGTTGGAGGAGAACATGTCGTCATCCCTGCGGACCCTCGGGGCCATGGAAGAGGACCGCCTCCGGGACATTGAGCAGGACTTTGATGATGCCCTGGCCCGGAACATCCAGAAGTGAGCCGTCGGACTAGCCCGCTGCCCTTGTAAATAGTTATTTAGTGTTAAGTTTCCTTTCGTTTTTTGTTTTGGGGCACTTGGACGATGCCCCAACTTCTCGTATATAGTTCTTCATTAGGTAGGATTTTATTTTACACGTTTCTTTTAAAGGATTGGGCACATGGACCCTGGATGTTCACTTTGTACATAGTTTGACAATGGATTTGGATTGTTGATTTTTTTTTCTCCATGGATCAATGTTTTTTTATTATTTTTGCTCCTTGGATTTATTTTCTCAGACTGACACTTTGGAGACCTGCTTTTGGATTGCTTTTCATTTGGATTTCATGCGTCTTTTTCATTGATTGGACATGCTGGATTTCATTCATTATTCCCATTTCTTCTTTTCTCTTTCATTGCCTTGCTTTTCTGTTTAATACATTATCATTTGGTACTTCAATGTGTGGTATTCTCTCTTTGGTTTCATGCATGTCGCAATGTGTGTTTTATCATTCACTGTCATTGTGTGGGTTTGACGGATATATGTTGATGTGAAGACTAGCCATTTGGGATGCATCATGTGCTGGTGATTTCTTTGTGGGGTGGATGACATACCTGGTGGTGTGTTCTGACTGGGGTGGCGTGGGCAGTGTATTGAGGGGGCATGGGGGCCATGATTATGGATCGTCATGAGGTGTTGGGGGGACATGTGTGGGGGCCTTCTGGCAGGTGCCCTGCACTGCTGGGGGGTGGTGGTGCAGGGGGACATGTGTGGGGGCCTGGTGGAGGGTGCCCTGCACTGCTGGGGGGTGGGGGTGCAGGGGGACATGAGTGGGGGCCTGGTGGAGGATGCCCCGTAATGCTGGGGTTGGGGGTACAGGGGGACATGAGTTGGACATGAGTGGGGGCCTGGTGGAGGATGCCCCTGGATGCTGGGCGGTGGGGGTGCTGGGAGACATGTGTGGGGGCCTGGTGGAGGGTGCCCCTGGATGCTGGGGGGTGGGGGTGCTAGGAGACATGTGTGGGGCCTGGTGGAGGGTGCCCTGCATTGCTGGGGCGTGGGGGTGCTGGGAGACATGAGTGGGGGCCTGGTGGAGTGTGCCCTGCACTGCTGGGGGGTGGGGGTGCTGGGAGACATGAGTGGGGGCCTGGTGGAGGGTACCCCACAGTGCTGGGGGGTGGGGGTGCTGGGAGACATGCGTTGTTGATCAGTAGTGCAAGGTGACATGTGGCTTGGCTGGGGGGCATGCCCATGGTGGATGGGCTGCCTGCGGGACATGAGCAGGGGTGCAGGGTAGTCCCCTGTGGTGTGGGCTGCCTGTAGGGGCCGTGGAGGGTGTAGAGGGAACACCTGGGAGGACCCACACGGCCAATTCACGTGTAGTACTCCCCGGAACCCCTGAAATACACGTACCCTGCTGAATTCACATGTGAAACTTCCCACGCACCCCTAAATGAAGTGCAAAGGACCTGGGGGATCGGGGTACGTGTATTTCAGGGGCTCATGGGAAGTTTAACACGCGATCGGGCCTGGGGGAGCGGGGTACGTGTATTTCAGGGGCTCGCGGGAAGTTTAACACGCGATCGGGCCTGGGGGAGCGGGGTACGTGTATTTCAGGGGCTCGCGGGAAGTTTAACACGCAATCGGGCCTGGGGAAGCGGGGTACGTGTATTTCAGGGGCTCGCAGGTAGTTTAACACGCGATCGGGCCTGGGGGAGCAGGGTACCACTCACCGTCTGCCTTGCGTGTAGAAGAACGCGTAGCCAACACCCACCCGCTGTGAAGTAATAGCGTGTGAACCCCAATGCCTGCAGAACACACGCACCGCACCCCACGAAAAGCACGTATAGAGCAATGGAAATCCACGTGGCTTCTTCAAGCCCTGCCAGGGCAACGCCCATGCGCGATACGTCACAGACGCGCTTTCGCGCTAAGGGCCTTTCCTCGAATTACACGCTGACGTGCAGAATTTTCACATGCCAAATCACTCCGTATCAAGCTGGCCACGCGTAAGCACACGGAAGACCACCCTCCTGCCCAAAAGGCCGAATTACTGCCCCCCAGAGCCCCGAGCAGCCTCCCAAGAGCCATCGGCTGCTACCTGCCTGCCGCCACCATGCCCTACCATTTGGTGCCTGCACATCAGCCATCTGCAGTGGTCCAGTTGTTGTGTCCACCCCTGCTGGAACAGAAGACTCCCGACTGGGATACCCTTGCTCCACAGCCCAGCCCCAGGACCCAGTTGCCCACCCACGCCTGCCTCGGAGGTCGCCATGTCGGGGCAAACACCACCCGAGACCACTGGCGACCCCCAGCCAGAGGGGCAGAGGGCCACCAGCTTCAGTCAGAAGGAAGTTGGTGTCCTGGTGGAGCTTGTCCTGGGGCATTATGATGACCTCTTCGGATCATCACGCGCCGACAAGGAAGGACGGGACGGGATCTGGGACGACTTTGTGGTTGCCATCTACGCGGAGGGGGTGGCAACCCGCAACATCAAGCAAGTCAAGAAGCGCTGGGAGGACTTGAGGTCCAGGACCCTCTTGAAGGCCCGGCGCCTCGTGAAGGGGGGCCGGGGCAGCATGAGTACCATCCCGCTGAGGGTCCTGGAACGCGTACGCCCAGATCCTCGAGAGGCAGACCCGTCTGGAGTCGAGCGGTAAGTGGCCAAGCATTGCTGTGTGAGACAGGGAATGTTGCAGTGTGCTGGTTGTCTGATACTTGCCTGTATGTGTGACATAGGCCATGTACGCGTGTGTGTGTGCAGGGACATCATGGTCATGCATGTGAGACCAGTAATGTGTGAAGCACACGGATGGTGTATGTGTTTAAATGCAACATGGGGAGCCCTATGCAGAATGGACACATGAGAGCATGCCAGTCTCTGTTCCTGGACATGGGTGGGGGTGAGGGATGGGTGCTGATGCCATGTACATGTATGGTGTCCATGTCTGTGTGTCTGACCTGAGTGTCTGTGACTTGTGAATGCCATGGATGCATGACACATGTCTGTGACAATGTTCAGAATCACTGATGCAGCCTAGTTATCCTTGCATCCACTGTGTCTGGGGTGTACGAGTCCAGATGGATGAAAGTACGGTGAAGTGTGTGCATGTGATAGGCATGACCCATGATGCATGTGAGTTCAAAAACAACATTGTATGTTTCAAGAGTCCCTTGGACATGTTTTCTAATGTCCATAGCATGCGCCATGCCTGTTACTGCATGTGTTTTGCCTGCACTGACCCATGTGTTGTGGAGGGACATGATGGAAGTGATCTTTGACAGTGCCACTCATCTGCTATTGCTTCCTGTCTAGGGGACCATTGTACAGTACCCTGATGCTTGTGTTCTATGTCTCCCTCTACACAGCGCAAAGTGAAGAAGAGGGCGGAGACGGCGCTGTAGAGCAAAGCGGCAGGTATGCCCCCATGGCTGCAGCGGAAGGGGTGGGTGAGCCCCCACAGGGCCTTGCAACGGCGGAAGACGGGGTGGATCCATCCAGGTTGATGGTTTCCACAGAGGAGGAGGAGGCCGCTACTGAGCCGCACATGGGGCCTGGTGGGGGCATCCCTGCTGGTGCAAGTGGTGCAGTCTAGGGGATGGAAGGCAGCACAGGTCGCCGTGGAGGTGCCTGTGCATGTCACTGTCCCTGACACTGTGACTGCACCACCATGCCCCAGCAGGGATGCCCCATCCCAGGCCCGTCCGCATGTAGGGGGGATGTCCATGTCATCTCACTCCCCTCCACCTGCGGACGAGGGGACCCCTGGCCGTATGGAGAAGGTCCTGATTGGTGTCGCGTTGCGCACGGGTGTCATTCGTGATGAGGTGCGTGCTTCCTGGGGGAGCACGCACGTCATCATGAAGAGCACCGTGCCAACGTGGCCCAGTTGGGAGCGGCCGTGGTCGGGGGTTTCGTACATGTGTCGGGCACTCTGGCGACCCTCTCCTCCTCTGTGGAGGCTATGCGCCAGTCAGTTCTCCATGCCGTCTTCCGGCCCAGATGCCACCAGGGCCCCCAGTGGACCTGCCCCGACCAATGCAGCCAACTCAGTGGGGATCCCATCCCTGCCAAAGTCGGGAGTCGGAGGTCCAGCAGGGGTGGACACACCAGCAACTGGACCCCAGCAGATGGAAGATGTGACGGCATCATCGGGCAGGGCACGTGCATGACGGCGTCAGTGGATTCCATCAGCCTGGATGCCGTCTTTCTGGCACAGGCAGTTGCGTCGGAGGCAGCGGCAGGCTCGATGTAGGAGGCATCATGGCTCGGGGCCATCAACATCAGGGGGGCAGGCATCGGCCGGAGGGCAGGAGAACCCTGGAATGGGAGTGTCTTCCGTGTGGGAGAGGTTGGACCAGCAGATAGGTGCAGAGCGGCAGCGGGCAGATGAGGAACGGCTCACAATGGTCAGGGCGGAGAACTCCATGCGGAGGGCGCTGAGACGGGCTGAGTGCCTCGAGGGTATTCGCAGGGAGTTGGAGCTGGACACTGCATTATCCCTGCAAGACCTCGGGGCCAGGGAACATGCCCGCCTCCAAGCCATTGAACAGGAGTTCGATGATGCCTTGGCCCATGACAACAACCAGTGAGCTGTCGGACTAGCCTGCTGCCCTTGTAAATAGTTATGTAGTTAGTGTTAGGTTTCCTTTGCTTTTTTATTTTTTTTGGACCTTTTAGGACAATGGCCACATTTTTGTATATAGTTTTTTTATTAGGTAGTATAATTAGATAGGTTTAATTTCTTCCGTTGGGATCATGGACCCTGGATTGTTTATCTGCATATAGTTGACTGTTGGATTTTATTTTTTTATTTGGAATTTACCCATGGAGCAATGGTTTTTGGTTTTGTTTTTCCCTTGGATTTACTTTTTTGAACTGTGACTTTGGACACCTTTCCTTTGGATTATGATTTGTAGTTTTTCATTATTTTACTGACATGCTGCTTTTGGTTTTTAATTCCCATTGTCGTTTGTTTATTTTTGATTCCATTTATGTTGCTTTTAATACATTTTTTTCATCAAACTTCAATGTGTAGTATCATCTCATTGGTTTCATGCATATCATGATATGGGTTTTGACATTCACTGACACCCATTGTGTGTATTTGAGGGACATGTGTTCATTTACATACTTGCCATTGGGGTTGTATCATGTAATTGGCATTTCTAAGTGGGTGGATGCAATACTTGGGTGGGTGTTTGGCATGTTGAGGCTGCCCATAAGGTTCAGGGATCTAGATTGTGATGACGTGTTGGCTGGGGGGCATGAGTGGGGGCCTGCTGGCAGGTGCCCCGCAATGCTGGGGGGTGGGGGTGCAGGGGGACATGAGTGGGACATGAGTGGGGGCCGGCTGGCAGGTGCCCCCCAATGCTGGGGGGTGGGGGTGCAGGGGGACATGAGTTGGACATGAGTGGGGGGCTGGTGGAGGGTGCCCCTGGATGCTGGGGGGTGGGGGTGCTGGGAGACATGTGGGGGGGCCTGGTGGAGGGTGCCCCTGGATGCTGGGGGGTGGGGGCGCTGGGAGACATGAGTGGGGGCCTGTTGGAGGGTGCCCTGCACTGCTGAGGGGTGGGGGTGCTGGGAGACATGAGGGGACCTGGCCTAGCAGTTCGGGCTGGGCTGCTACCTTCGGTGGCAGCAGCTGCTGACTGATTTGCACACGGCTGGTCGCCTTTTGCAATGGCACAGACGGGCTAAAAAAACGGTGGTGTGGAAAGTTGCCCAGAGCAATTGCCAGTGGTTTAGATTCATTCAAAACCTTCCACCCATCACTTTTGTGGTCAGTTTGTTTCTCCTTGTGAGAGAGGGTATGCCCAGACGTGGGTACCTTGCTCACTGCGCCACAGGGAACCAGGCTGCACCTCACTGAGGAGGTCCAACAAGGCCGAAACATGTCTGGGGTTGCTTGGTTTTCTGTGCAGAGGGGACTTGGCCTAGCAGTTCGGGCTGGGCTGCTACCTTCGGTGGCGGCAGCTGCTGACTGATTTGCACATGGCTGGTCGCCTTTTGCAATGACGCAGATGGGCTAACAAAAACGGTGGTGTGGAAGGTTGCCCAGAGCAATTGCCAGTGGTTTAGATTCATTCGTAACCTTCCACCCATCACTTTTGTAGTCAGTTTGTTTCTACTTGTAAGAGAAGGGTATGCCCAGACGTGGGTCCCTTGCTCGCTGCGCCACAGGGAACCAGGCTGCACCTCACTGAGGAGGTCCAACAAGGCCGAAATATGTCTGGGGTTGCTTGGTTTTCTGTGCAGAGGGGACCCGGCCTAGAAGTTCGGGCTGGGCTGCTACCTTCGGTGGCGGCAGCTGCTGACCGATTTGCACATGGCTGGTCGCCTTTTGCAATTGCCCAGACGGGCTAAAAAAACGGTGGTGTGGAAGGATGCTCAGTGCAATTGCCAGTGGTTTAGATTCATTCGAAACCTTCCACCCATCACTTTTGTGGTCAGTTTGTTTCTCCTTGTGAGAGAGGGTATGCCCAGACGTGGGTCCCTTGCTCGCTGCGCCACAGGGAACCAGGTTGCACCTCACTGAGGAGGTCCAACAAGGCCGAAACATGTCTGGGGTTGCTTGGTTTTCTGTGCAGAGGGGACCTGGCCTAGCAGTTCGGGCTGGGCTGCTACCTTCGGTGGCGGCAGCTGCTGACTGATTTGCACATGGCTGGTCGCCTTTTGCAATGGCGCAGACGGGCTAAAAAAAGGTGGTGTGGAAGGTTGCCCAGAGCAATTGCCAGTGGTTTAGATTCATTTGAAACCTTCCACCCATCACTTTTGTGGTCAGTTTGTTTCTCCTTGTGAGAGAGGGTATGCCCAGACGTGGGTCCCTTGCTCGCTGCACCACAGGAAACCAGGCTGCACCTCACTGAGGAGGTCCAACAAGGCCGAAAAATGTCTGGGGTTGCTTGGTTTTCTGTGCAGAGGGGACCTGGCCTAGCAGTTCGGGCTGGGCTGCTACCTTCGGTGGCAGCAGCTGCTGACTGATTTGCACATGGCTGGTCGCCTTTTGCAATGATGCAGAAGGGCTAACAAAAACGGTGGTGTGGAAGGTTGCACAGAGCAATTGCCAGTGGTTTAGATTCATTCGAAACCTTCCACCCATCACTTTTGTGGTCAGTTTGTTTCTCCTTGTAAGAGAGGGTATGCCCAGACGTGGGTCCCTTGCTCGCTACGCCACAGGGAACCAGGCTGCACCTCACTGAGGAGGTCCAACAAGGCCGAAACATGTCTGGGGTTGCTTGGTTTTCTGTGCAGAGGGGACCTGGCCTAGCAGTTCGGGCTGGGCTGCTACCTTCGGTGGCGGCAGCTGCTGACTGATTTGCACATGGCTGGTCGCCTTTTGCAATGGCGCAGATGGGCTAAAAAAACAGTGGTGTGGAAGGTTGCCCAGAGCAATTGCCAGTTGTTTAGATTCATTCGAAACCTTCCACCCATCACTTTTGTGGTCAGTTTGTTTCTCCTTGTGAGAGAGGGTATGCCCAGACGTGGGTCCCTTGCTCGCTGCGCCACAGGGAACCAGGCTGCACCTCACTGAGGAGGTCCAACAAGGCCGAAAACATGTGTGGGGTTGCTTGGTTTTCTGTGCAGAGGGGACCTGGCCTAGCAGTTCGGGCTGGGCTGCTACCTTCGGTGGCGGCAGCTGCTGACTGATTTGCACATGGCTGGTCGCCTTTTGCAATGGCGCAGACGGGCTAAAAAAACGGTAGTGTGGAAGGTTGCCCAGAGCAATTGCCAGTGGTTTAGATTCATTCGAAACCTTCCACCCATCACATTTGTGGTCAGTTTGTTTCTCCTTGTGAGAGAGGGTATGCCCAGACGTGGGTCCCTTGCTCGCTGCGCCACAGGGAACCAGGCTGTACCTCACTGAGGAGGTCCAACAAGGCCGAAACGTGTCTGGGGTTGCTTGGTTTTCTGTGCAGAGGGGACCTGGCCTAGCAGTTCGGGCTGGGCTGCTACCTTCGGTGGCGGCAGCTGCTGACTGATTTGCACATGGCTGGTCGCCTTTTGCAATGGCACAGACGGGCTAAAAAACGGTGGTGTGGAAGGTTGCCCAGAGCAATCGCCAGTGGTTTAGATTCAATCGAAACCTTCCACCCATCACTTTTGTGGTCAGTTGTTTCTCCTTGTGAGAGAGAGTATGCCCAGACGTGGGTCCCTTGCTCGCTGCGCCACAGGGAACGAGGCTGCACCTCACTGAGGAGGTCCAACAAGGCCGAAACGTGTCTGGGGTTGCTTGGTTTTCTGTGCAGAGGGGACCTGGCCTAGCAGTTCGGGCTGGGCTGCTACCTTCGGTGGCGGCAGCTGCTGACTGATTTGCACATGGCTGGTCGCCTTTTGCAATGGCGCAGACGGGCTAAAAAGCGGTGGTGTGGAAGGTTGCCCAGAGCAATTGCCAGTGGTTTAGATTCATTCGAAACCTTCCACCCATCACTTTTGTGGTCAGTTTGTTTCTCCTTGTGAGAGAGGGTATGCCCAGACGTGGGTCCCTTGCTCGCTGCACCACAGGGAACCAGGCTGCACCTCACTGAGGAGGTCCAACAAGGCCGAAACATGTCTGGGGTTGCTTGGTTTTCTGTGCAGAGGGGACCTGGCCTAGCAGTTCGGGCTGGGCTGCTACCTTCGGTGGCGGCAGTTGCTGACTGATTTGCACATGGCTGGTCGCCTTTTGCAATGGCGCAGATGGGCTAAAAAAACGGCGGTGTGGAAGGTTGCCCAGAGCAATTGCCAGTGGTTTAGATTCATTCGAAACCTTCCACCCATCACTTTTGTGGTCAGTTTGTTTCTCCTTGTGAGAGAGGGTATGCCCAGACGTGGGTCCCTTGCTCGCTGCGCCACAGGGAACCAGGCTGCACCTCACTGAGGAGGTCCAACAAGGCCGAAACATGTCTGGGGTTGCTTGGTTTTCTGTGCAGAGGGGACCTGGCCTAGCAGTTCGGGCTGGGCTGCTACCTTCGGTGTCGGCAGCTGCTGACTGATTTGCACATGGCTGGTCGCCTTTTGCAATGACGCAGACGGGCTAAAAAAACGGTGGTGTGGAAGGTTGCCCAGAGCAATTGCCAGTGGTTTAGATTCATTCGAAACCTTCCACCCATCACTTTTGTGGTCAGTTTGTTTCTCCTTGTGAGAGAGGGTATGACCAGATGTGGGTCCCTTGCTCGCTGTGCCACAGGGAACCAGGCTGCACCTCACTGAGGAGGTCCAACAAGGCCGAAACATGTCTGGGGTTGCTTGGTTTTCTGTGCAGAGGGGACCTGGCCTAGCAGTTCGGGCTGGGCTGCTACCTTCGGTGGCGGCAGCTGCTGACTGATTTGCACATGGCTGGTCGCCTTTTGCAATGGCGCAGATGGGCTAAAAAAACAGCGGTGTGGAAGGTTGCCCAGAGCAATTGCCAGTGGTTTAGATTCATTCGAAACCTTCCACCCATCACTTTTGTGGTCAGTTTGTTTCTCCTTGTGAGAGAGGGTATGCCCAGACGTGGGTCCCTTGCTCGCTGCGCCATAGGGAACCAGGCTGCACCTCACTGAGGAGGTCCAACAAGGCCGAAACATGTCTGGGGTTGCTTGGTTTTCTGTGCAGAGGGGACCTGGCCTAGCAGTTCGGGCTGGGCTGCTACCTTTGGTGGCGGCAGCTGCTGACTGATTTGCACATGGCTGGTCGCCTTTTGCAATGGCGCAGACTGGCTAAAATAAACGGTGGTGTGGAAGGTTGCCCAGAGCAATTGCCAGTGGTTTAGATTCATTCAAAACCTTCTACCCATCACTTTTGTGGTCAGTTTGTTTCTCCTTGTGAGAGAGGGTATGCCCAGACGTGGGTCCCTTGCTCGCTGCGCCACAGGGAACCAGGCTGCACCTCACTGAGGAGGTCCAACAAGGCCGAAACATGTCTGGGGTTGCTTGGTTTTCTGTGCAGAGGGGACCTGGCCTAGCAGTTCGGGCTGGGCTGCTACCTTCGGTGTCGGCAGCTGCTGACTGATTTGCACATGGCTGGTCGCCTTTTGCAATGGCGCAGACGGGCTAAAAAAACGGTGGTGTGGAAGGTTGCCCAGAGCAATTGCCAGTGGTTTAGATTCATTCGAAACCTTCCACCCATCACTTTTGTGGTCAGTTTGTTTCTCCTTGTGAGAGAGGGTATGCCCAGACGTGGGTCCCTTGCTCGCTGCGCCACAGGGAACCAGGCTGCACCTCACTGAGGAGGTCCAACAAGGCCGAAACATGTCTGGGGTTGCTTGGTTTTCTGTGCAGAGGGGACCTGGCCTAGCAGTTCGGGCTGGGCTGCTACCTTCGGTGGCGGCAGTTGCTGACTGATTTGCACATGGCTGGTCGCCTTTTGCAATGGCGCAGATGGGCTAAAAAAACGGCGGTGTGGAAGGTTGCCCAGAGCAATTGCCAGTGGTTTAGATTCATTCGAAACCTTCCACCCATCACTTTTGTGGTCAGTTTGTTTCTCCTTGTGAGAGAGGGTATGCCCAGACGTGGGTCCCTTGCTCGCTGCGCCATAGGGAACCAGGCTGCACCTCACTGAGGAGGTCCAACAAGGCTGAAACATGTCTGGGGTTGCTTGGTTTTCTGTGCAGAGGGGACCTGGCCTAGCAGTTCGGGCTGGGCTGCTACCTTCGTGGCGGCAGCTGCTGACTGATTTGCACATGGCTGGTCGCCTTTTGCAATGGCGCAGACGGGCTAAAATAAACGGTGGTGTGGAAGGTTGCCCAGAGCAATTGCCAGTGGTTTAGATTCATTCAAAACCTTCCACCCATCACTTTTGTGGTCAGTTTGTTTCTCCTTGTGAGAGAGGGTATGCCCAGACGTGGGTCCCTTGCTCGCTGCGCCACAGGGAACCAGGCTGCACCTCACTGAGGAGGTCCAACAAGGCCGAAACATGTCTGGGGTTGCTTGGTTTTCTGTGCAGAGGGGACCTGGCCTAGCAGTTCGGGCTGGGCTGCTACCTTCGGTGTCGGCAGCTGCTGACTGATTTGCACATGGCTGGTCGCCTTTTGCAATGACGCAGACGGGCTAAAAAAACGGTGGTGTGGAAGGTTGCCCAGAGCAATTGCCAGTGGATTAGATTCATTCGAAACCTTCCACCCATCACTTTTGTGGTCAGTTTGTTTCTCCTTGTGAGAGAGGGTATGCCCAGATGTGGGTCCCTTGCTCGCTGTGCCACAGGGAACCAGGCTGCACCTCACTGAGGAGGTCCAACAAGGCCGAAACATGTCTGGGGTTGCTTGGTTTTCTGTGCAGAGGGGACCTGGCCTAGCAGTTCGGGCTGGGCTGCTACCTTCGGTGGCGGCAGTTGCTGACTGATTTGCACATGGCTGGTCGCCTTTTGCAATGGCGCAGATGGGCTAAAAAAACGGCGGTGTGGAAGGTTGCCCAGAGCAATTGCCAGTGGTTTAGATTCATTCGAAACCTTCCACCCATCACTTTTGTGGTCAGTTTGTTTCTCCTTGTGAGAGAGGGTATGCCGAGACGTGGGTCCCTTGCTCGCTGCGCCATAGGGAACCAGGCTGCACCTCACTGAGGAGGTCCAACAAGGCCGAAACATGTCTGGGGTTGCTTGGTTTTCTGTGCAGAGGGGACCTGGCCTAGCAGTTCGGGCTGGGCTGCTACCTTTGGTGGCGGCAGCTGCTGACTGATTTGCACATGGCTGGTCGCCTTTTGCAATGGCGCAGACGGGCTAAAATAAACGGTGGTGTGGAAGGTTGCCCAGAGCAATTGCCAGTGGTTTAGATTCATTCATAACCTTCCACCCATCACTTTTGTGGTCAGTTTGTTTCTCCTTGTGAGAGAGGGTATGCCCAGACGTGGGTCCCTTGCTCGCTGCACCACAGGGAACCAGGCTGCACCTCACTGAGGAGGTCCAACAAGGCCGAAACATGTCTGGGGTTGCTTGGTTTTCTGTGCAGAGGGGACCTGGCCTAGCAGTTCGGGCTGGGCTGCTACCTTCGGTGTCGGCAGCTGCTGACTGATTTGCACATGGCTGGTCGCCTTTTGCAATGACGCAGACGGGCTAAAAAAACGGTGGTGTGGAAGGTTGCCCAGAGCAATTGCCAGTGGTTTAGATTCATTCGAAACCTTCCACCCATCACTTTTGTGGTCAGTTTGTTTCTCCTTGTGAGAGAGGGTATGCCCAGACGTGGGTCCCTTGCTCGCTGTACCACAGGGAACCAGGCTGCACCTCACTGAGGAGGTCCAACAAGGCCGAAACATGTCTGGGGTTGCTTGGTTTTCTGTGCAGAGGGGACCTGGCCTAGCAGTTCGGGCTGGGCTGCTACCTTCGGTGGCGACAGCTGCTGACTGATTTGCACATGGCTGGTCGCCTTTTGCAATGGCGCAGACGGGCTAAAATAAACGGTGGTGTGGAAGGTTGCCCAGAGCAATTGCCAGTGGTTTAGATTCATTCAAAACTTTCCACCCATCACTTTTGTGGTCAGTTTGTTTCTCCTTGTGAGAGAGGGTATGCCCAGAGGTGGGTCCCTTGCTCGCTGCGCCACAGGGAACCAGGCTGCACCTCACTGAGGAGGTCCAACAAGGCCGAAACATGTCTGGGGTTGCTTGGTTTTCTGTGCAGAGGGGACCTGGCCTAGCAGTTCGGGCTGGGCTGCTACCTTCGGTGTCGGCAGCTGCTGACTGATTTGCACATGGCTGGTCGCCTTTTGCAATGACGCAGACGGGCTAAAAAAACAGTGGTGTGGAAGGTTGCCCAGAGCAATTGCCAGTGGTTTAGATTCATTCGAAACCTTCCACCCATCACTTTTGTGGTCAGTTTGTTTCTCCTTGTGAGAGAGGGTATGCCCAGACGTGGGTCCCTTGCTCGCTGCACCACAGGGAACCAGGCTGCACCTCACTGAGGAGGTCCAACAAGGCCGAAACATGTCTGGGGTTGCTTGGTTTTCTGTGCAGAGGGGACCTGGCCTAGCAGTTCGGGCTGGGCTGCTACCTTCGGTGGCGGCAGCTGCTGACTGATTTGCACATGGCTGGTCGCCTTTTGCAATGGCACAACGGGCTAAAAAAAACGTGGTGTGGAAGGTTGCCCAGAGCAATTGCCAGTGGTTTAGATTCATTCGAAACCTTCCACCCATCACATTTGTGGTCAGTTTGTTTCTCCTTGTGAGAGAGGGTATGCCCAGACGTGGGTCCCTTGCTCGCTGCGCCACAGGGAACTAGGCTGCACCTCACTGAGGAGGTCCAACAAGGCCGAAACATCTCTGGGGTTGCTTGGTTTTCTGTGCAGAGGGGACCTGGCCTAGCAGTTCGGGCTGGGCTGCTACCTTCGGTGGCGGCAGCTGCTGACTGATTTGCACATAGCTGGTCGCCTTTTGCAATGGCGCAGATGGGCTAAAAAAACGGTGATGTGGAAGGTTTCCCAGAGCAATTGCCAGTGGTTTAGATTCATTCGAAACCTTCCACCCATCACTTTTGTGGTCAGACATGAGTGGGGGCCTGCTGTCCGGTGCCCTGCACTGCTGGGGGGTGGGGTGCAGGGGGACATGAGTGGGGGCCTGGTGGAGGGTGACCCTGACTGCTGGGGGGTGGGGGTGCAGGGGGACATGAGTTGGACATGAGTGGGGGCCCTTCGTGGAGGGTGCCCCTGGATGCTGGGGGTGGGGTGCTGGGAGACATGATTGGGGGCCTGGTGGAGGGTGCCCCTGGATGCTGAGGGGTGTGGGTGCTGGGAGACATGTGTGGGGGCCTGGTGGTGGGTTCCCCTGGATGCTGGGGGGTGGGGGTGCTGGGAGACATGTGTGGGGGCCTGGCGGAGGGTGCCCTGCACTGCTGGGGGTTGGGGGTGCTGGGAGACATGAGTGGGGGCCTGGTGGAGGGTGCCCTGCACTGTTGGGGGGTGGGGGTGCTGGGAGACATGAGTGGGGGCCTGCTGGCAGGTGCCCTGCACTGCTGGAGGATGGGGTGCAGGGGGACTTGAGTGGAGGCCTGGTGGAGGGTGCCCCTGACAGCTGGGGGGTGGGTGTGCTGGGAGACATGAGTGGGGGCCTGCTGGCAGGTGCCCCACAGTGCTGGGGGTTGGGGGTGCAGGGAGACATGTGTGGGGGCCTGGTTGGGGGTGCCCCTGACTGCTGGGGGGTGAAGGGGCAGGGGGAAATGAGTTGGACATGAGTGGGGGCCTGCTGGCAGGTGCCCCACAGTGCTGGGGGGTGGGGGTGCTGGGAGACATGAGTTGTTGATCAGTAGTGCAAGGTGACATGTGGCTTGGCTGGGGGGCATGCCCATGGTGGATGGGCTGCCTGCGGGACATGAGCAGGGGTGCAGGGTAGTCCTCTGTGGTGTGGGCTGCCTGCAGGGGCCGTGGAGGGTGTAGAGGGAACACCTGGGAGGACCCACACAGCCAATTCACGTGTAGTTCTCCCCGGAACCCCTGAAATACACGTACCCTGCTGAAATCGCGTGTGAGACTTCCCGTGCACCCCGAAATACACGTACCCAGGACATTCGCGTGTGGAACTTCCCGCACACCCCTGAAATACACATACCCTGCTGAATTTGCGTGTGAAACTTCCCACGCACCCCGAAATACACGTACCCTGCAGGATTCGCGTGTGAAACTTCACGTGCACCCCGAAATACACGTTCCCAGGACAATCGCGTGTGGAACTTCCCGCGCACCCCTGAAATACAGGTGCCCTGATGGAAACTTCACGCGCACCCCTGGAATACACGTACCCAGGACAATCGCGTGGAACTTCCCACGCACCCCTGAAATACACGTACCCTGCAGAATTTGCGTGTGAAACTTCCCACGCACCTCGAAATACACGTACCCTGCAGGATTCGCGTGTGAAACTTCACGCACACCCAGAAATACACGTACCCAGGACAATCGCGTGTGGAACTTCCCGCGGACCCCTGACATACACGTGCCCTGATGGAATCGCATGTGAAACTTCACACGCACCCCTGGAATACATGTACCCAGGATAATCGCGTGTGGAACTTCCCGCGCACCCCTGAAATACACGTACCCTGCTGAATTTGCGTGTGAAACTTCCCGCGCACCCCGAAATACACATACCCTGCAGGATTCGCATGTGAAACTTCACGCGCACCCCAAAATACACGTACCCTGGACATTCGCGTGTGGAACTTCCCGCGCACCCCTGAAATACACGTGCCCTGATGGAATCACGTGTGAAACTTCACGCGCACCCCTGGAATACATGTACCCAGGATAATCGCGTGTGTACTTTCCCGCGCACCCCTGAAATACACGTACCCTGTTGGGATCGCATGTGAAACTTCCCGCAAACCCCTGAAATACACGTTCCCCGCTAGGCATTTGCTGTTTGGCAGCCCTGTGAACTGGGCCAGGGTTAGCGCAGACATTTGCGATGAATTGGGGATTTTGATGGATTTTCCTTGCTCGAGGGCGTTCTTGGGGGCGTAACTGGCGCTGCTGCAGGGTCGCTGCGCCACTCTGCGCCACGGCTGGTTTTGGAGGCTAAAATCCATGAATACGCTGTGCGATGAAATGGATTTGATCACACGCGGCTGGCGCAGTGTATCGCACGGGGACACTGTGTGCCAGCCGCGTGCGCCACTTTTGTGCGAAATTCTATGAATTACCCTGATAATTTGTTGGCTGCTTTAATGATGGAGAGGAGTCAGATGAATGATTTGCCTCTATTGCAGAGTCCTGAGAGGTGTGATTTTCTCTCTATTGTTCCTCATGGGGTGTCTAGTTTTTTAAAACTCTTTCCGACTGAAAATCGTTCCCTAGTATTCTGGGATAAATTGAGATGTACATGGTCTGAGGAACTTGGAGAGGTTATACCTTTGAATGATTGGGAAAGTATGTGGAAGGTTCCTATTAAGGAAAAGGCTGATTTGAATTTGCGCTTTATTAACCAGAAGACTTTAGGACGTATTTTTTGGACTCCTGATAGGATGTTTAAATTGGGACTTGGTGATACTGATAGGTGCTGGGGTTGTTTGAGAGAGAAGGGAACTATGCTGCACATGTAATGGGATTGTGAAAAGGTAGTGGGGTTTTGGAAAGAAGTTTTGGATAGGGTTGATTTGGTGTGTGAGATTGCTTTTCCCAGAAACCCATTAGCGGTGATATTGAAATCTTGGAGTTATGTGAGACATCTTGAATATCTGATGTGGTGTTGGATTAATAAAGTCTTTCTAGTTGCTGTCAGACTGATATTACGAGTCTGGAAGACTAGGAAAAAGCCATGTGTAGATGATTGGTTAGTTCAGTTGCAAATTCTTTCTCGTTTTGAGAAATTGAAATCGGGTAGATTACACAAAGAGGAAATTTACAATGAACAATGGAGTAAATTCAATGAGTTTTATGACTGAAGCTTTGTCAGAATGTGTTATTTTTTTTTTTTTATTTTTTTTGGGCAGTGGGTGGTGGGAGGGGAGGGTTGATGTTTGTGGTGTCTTTGATGTTGTATTTTTGTTAGTTAAGTGTAAAAGTGCTGTTTAGGATAATTGGTTAGTGGTGAATTGGCAATTAAGGTTTGTAGAGTTTTTTTTTCCTCACTGTATTTGCCTTGATTTAGTTATCACATTTGATATTTTGTTATGCTCTATTTGTTCCATTTTTGATTGGCTGTTCTGAATTGTACTTATTTTTGAATAACTTAAATAAAGAGTTAAAAAAAAAAAAGATTCAGTTCAAGCGGTAAAAAAAAGAGTAAATACTTCAAAACTATAATAATATATTGTATATATATATATATATATTAATCTCTGTGGCTCCACATATAGGTATGCCTATCACCACAGTCCATTCATTCCTCCACACCAAATCAGAATCCCATTACAGAGTGCAGAGAAAAGCATGGACAATCTTACCATCTCACACAAAGGACCAGACAAAAATGAAGCCAGGCGATAGCAAAGAGTGTCTGTGGTTTTGGTTTAGAGGTGACAAGGGGTGGGGGTGGGTGCAGAGAAGTGCGGGGAGTTGGAGGAGATGCTGGGGGCAGGGAAAGAATTCAAATAATTAGAAAAAGAGATGGCGCGCTAGGTACCGTTCTTACACAATAGCTTTGAGACTGCGGCTACAGACAGCTGCTCTTTTTACCATAAAAGATACATGTGTATGCCATTCACTATACTCTCCCTACTGTGGGATGGTGTCACAGATTAGGGACAATGTGCCATGAGCTTTTTCATTTTGGTGATTCAGGGAAAGGCAATGCAATGAGAGATTGCATGATGTACAGTGCTCTGGAGCCAGACATGCTGCCTCATTAGGCATTAAGTTGCACAAAATATGGTCATCACAATTTACATACAAAATATGTACAATACCACACTTTAAACCTTCAAATAAATTAGGCAACTTTGTACAGCATATTAATATGTTGATCTTTGTGGCACCAAATAGGCATATGCCTATCACCACAGTTCATTCATTCCTCCACACAAACTCAGAATGACATTAGAAAGTGCAGAGAAAATCATGGAAAATCTCACCATCTCACACAAAGGACCAGAGAAAAATGAAGCAAAGTGATAGCAAAGCGTGTCTGTGGTTTGGTGCTGGAAGGAGCCAAGGGGGGTGGGTGCAGCAGAGTACATGGAGTGGGGGAGATGCTGGGGGCAGGGAAATAATTCAAATCCTCCCATTTTTATCTCTGCCTGAGGAATACATATTGGGTGCAACACTTACACAGTTATCCAGATCCTCCCACCCTCCACCCATTGCCACACATTTACTGTTGAGATTGCCCTCCAGCACAATGGGACCCTCAGGATGAGTTTTGAACCAGTCAATTAATACATTATCAATATCATGTATAACTGTTTCTAGGTCCATACTTATCGCATTGAAATGGATGTTAATTATCAAACTGGCAGCTTGTTGGTTTGTATCGCTGTTATCCTGAACCTTTTGTATCAGTATGGAATCTGAATGTGTCGGTGGTCTCTCAATAGATGGAACCCTTTGATTTTTACAGCAGTTCGTAGCCCTCCAATAGGCCTCCCCTTCACCCCTTTCTTAGATACTGAATGGTGGATTTAATAACCATCCCATGCAGGACTAGTCCTGAGCCACGTCTCTTACAGAAGAATGATCTCAAATTTGTCCTGGATCTTCTCCATGTCCTGAGTTAAGAAGGAATTGTGACCACGAGATTTCCAGCTCAAAAGATTAATTATCACACTAGAAGCCTGGACGGGTTCCTGCTGAGGCTGGGAGAGCATTCACGAGCCAGCTCTAGCTTGAAGATTCGGAATGATGCGGAATATAGTTTTGCTGGACCATATAGAAGTAGTATCTCAATTGGCCTATTTTGATCCTTTGGACTGGCTCTTCCTTTCCATGCTTGTTAGCATTCAAAACCTTTCAGCAGGATTTCCTCTTGCCGATCAACCACTAGCCTCTCAATCATCTTGGAGTAAAAGTGAACGTCACATTTTCCCAGATGGGTTCAATCAAAAAGATGGATAAACCTTATGTTCGATGAGGAGATCGAACTCAACTCTGAAATAGAACTCAAAAGGGCCAGCAATCTGCATCGATTTAGAGGAATATCCCAATCATCATCAAACATAGGTTCAATTATTAATATTTGGCCATCGTTCTTCTTCTATAGACCAATCTGAGCAGTTGGAAAGTAAAGTTTTGGCCCATTCACTGTCTTCTGTGGCAAGATGGCCTACCATCGCTCACCCGTTGTGTATCTTTTTTTACATTGATTTCATCAGAGGTCTGCTTTAAATGTGAAGATCTGCCGACAGTATTAGTTTTTTTTGCCAAGCCACCCTCCCCAATTGAATAACTCTCCAGAAGTTCCTCTCCTGGGTCTCGCAGTAACAACATTTACCACAGGATTTGCCACCTCTGGCAGGACCCTCTTGGGGGCCCTCTTGATTTAATTGGAGTTTACACCAGCCTCAGTGCAACAGTGGGGAAAGGTGTGCCTTGAAGCAGGCTTGCCCTGCTTCTCCACACCAGAACCCATAGGATTTACAGACCTCACTGTGATCAGTACATCTCGCAATACAGGTGCACTTTTTCACACAGCAGGAGATAGTGGTTTTCTTTGGAATCTTTTTAGTGGCTGAAAACAGAAATTTGCGCAGAAATGTATATGACTGCTTGCTGCTAGATTTAGACTCCATTTTCTTGTTCTTAGACTTTTTCTTCTTAGGAATGTTTAGAGCTTGTTGATTATTCACGGATTGATCAGCCAATATTTCAGCCTCTAATTGCGCATCTTGAGTAGTTGCATTTCCACCCTGCACTGGCTCAATAAGTTTGGTTGTCTCTGTCAAGTTAAATCTTGACAGACTGTGAAGTGGGGCTCACCGTCATGGTTATGCAGCTGGTTTCCATTCATGAGTAAATGACCTTATCTCATCAAGTGCAGCTGAGTTCATTCTGACGTTGTGGGCTACTGTGTCGTATAGGCGAATAAATGCTTGCAGCACTATGTTCAGTGCTGCCAGTGAGCTTACCCATGGTCATTAGAGTCATCCCCTAGAAACGGTAGGGACATTTACTCCCTTGTTACAGAGCTATCATTAGAAATGCAGTTTGCAGATAATAATGTGTCCAGAATTACTTCATCAGACACAACTTGCATTCGAAATAAACCTGGGCACACACTCAAATGATCTCTTATGCTCTCAATCACTTGCATATCATATTACAGGCTTCGGCAGGTATCAGAAGTGGAGGGTTTACATCATGTTCTACTTGGGACAGAACAGGACCAGATACTTTGCAGTCCACGGTATCCTCATTTGCAGCTGTCCCCAAAGTATTGTCTGAGTTCGTACCCCCCAATTGCACAACCTGAGAGCCCTTCTCAAAACACTGCGAGAGACTCATTTGGTGTTGCTGTTATGCCCGTAGCAGGTTCAGATGGAATAGAATCTTCAGATTAAAGCCCCACCACAGCTTGCAACGACAGGGCTAAGTCACAGAGAGCGAACCAAAATGCTTTTGCGTGACTGTTGATATGTCCAACAATACACTCACCAACCTCCTAGGCTCCACTTGCCATGAGAGTCAATGGTGCGGCAGCGGGACACTGTGCTCAATGAACATGCTCCGGCATAGTCAGCAGCAACAGTCGCTAGTGCAGAAGCCACTCCCTGCATGGACTGCACAGACTGCTTTGCTCCGCTGTGTCAAGCTGCACCGTAGAGAATGAAAAGGGAGTGAAAATAAATCACTAAAAGGCTGCCTCCAACAGTAATCAGGCATCCAGGTTCCATTTTCACTTGCTCCTCAGAGGAGGACCTAGCAAGTATTGGTAGGTATTGGGGTAGGGGCTGATTGTCAAGTATGAGGAGTGTAATATCACTGGGCCTGCTCCCCAAATAGCACTATGCCTCTTACTACTTACCAAACAACTTGCTAAACCATAAGGAGACTCTTCACCTACAACCTTCCACCTCCAGGAGAGGAAGACAAACAGTGCTTGAAGGTGGTGGCTCCGCACAAGAGCAGCAGCGCCTCAGCCTCAGTAGCCTTGGGCAAATAGCAAATTCACAATCCACAAGCTGTGGAGGCCTCAGTAGCAGCAAACAGCAGCGAGCTTCCCAATCAGAGTTAGAGGAAAGGACCTAGCAAGTCAACATCAAGGCGCACTGCGCACATCAGGAACACTACAGAAGGCAACTGCTTCTGATGCAGAAAACAGTTGTTTCAGGCATTCAACCTAATTTAATACTACCTAACACCCAATACCTAATGTAATACTAAGGTCCAAGAAGTAGGCCGTATCTGACAGTGCGCCTCATTATGAGTTTGGAGGTAGCCATGCCGTCATTACCAGCATGGCTACCTCCAAACTCGTGTCCGGGTCCCGAAAAAAGGGAATTACCGGGCCATTCTAACTTTTGCGGGCCCGGTAATTCCCATTTTCGGGACCCGGACCCGGTAAGCCCTCATTCCCATTTGAGCCCCCATAAGGCTCAATGGGAATGGGGAGGATGCTAACAATGGACCTGTTAATGACGGGTCTTTTGTTAGCATCCTGGTCTGCTCGCGGGTGACTGTATGCACGTCTGGCCAGACCAGACGTGCATACCGCCACCGCGAGCAAACTCGTAATGTGGCGGCCCGGTATGAACAGTGCCGGTACCTAAACAGGTCATAATGAGGCCCATTCTCTTTATACATTGTACAGCAGCAACTGTCAAAGAAATGTGTTTTTCTCTTAAAATATACAACCAAAAATGTGAGCTAGCTTAAAAGAAAGCATTGTGCATGCAGTGTAATAAAACTCTCTTAAACTCTGTAAGTTCTTCCATTTTATAAACAAATTTCCAAGCAACTCAGTAACATTAGCCTTGTTACAGAAATGACAGCACATCATAGTTAGAGCGGATTACATTCTTGCAGCCATGATTTCATTTGAGGGAAATAGATTAAGACTAAGTCGCAGAAAATCATTCTGCTGGAAATAACCATGAAATGTCACTAAATATTCTGGCAAGATAGATCTGCTCTCCCAAAGCTTCTGATTGGGAAACATTGTATAATCATAAATCCTTTGTCTTGTCAAAAACCAATGAAGATCCCACAGTAACATTTTTATTAGAGTTGGATTAAGAATGAAAACATCTGGTTTTGAATGAATACATCTTGTAATGTCCTCTCATTCCAAAACCCACTCCTTAACCTACATTGAAGTCCCTTCATTCATAAACCTCTTTAGTGTTGAGAAGCCAGAATCCACCAGTGGAATAAGAACTTTACAAGAGAGAACATTTTCAATGTAATCTAAACTTCAAGAGAGGATAGACCAAGCTCATACCGGATAATAGAAGCAGGCGCTCCCTTCGATAGAGCCAAAGCACCCTGTCAGATTTGACCTTCCATGGTAGTCAGGTTGCTTAAAGGTCTGTGTGGAAAGGATTCTGTCCATAGCAGAAACACAGAATAATGTTCATCTTAAAAAAGTCCAAAGAGGATCCAAAAAACATGTACCTAATTTCAAATATATATGTAATTCATCTGAGCAATAGATGCTGTTACCTTCAATCTGATCATTTTTAGTAATTTCACAATAGAAGATTTATTTAAAATATTGTAACACAGATATGTAAAACAATTGACTACCTCAAGTTTGGCAGAATGTTATATTGATGAGAAGGATTGATTCTTCGATTTTTGTGAAATAACCATGACCTTGGTTTTATGTGTGTTTATTTGAAGGCCATTTATAGCCATATATTAATTCCTGGCTTGACAAAGCTTTTGGAGGTCAAGAGCAGCTTGATCAAATCAAATCATCAGCATACCACTGGTGCAGACCCTAATTTAGAAGTGAATGCATGAACTTAAGAAAGCAATCCTGCAGGTCTGAGATATCAAGATTGAACAAGGCCCTTCATAGGTCCTGAATGAATCTTACATACAACCAGAAGCATTTAATCTTATCTGAACTGATGTATCAGAGTGCATAGATTGTGGAATGTTAACAAGCGATATAGGATGGACACACTGTAAGGGATTGCCCTACAGATAAGTATCAAATGACATGCTTAAATCAACAAAGACAATACATCAAGCTCTCACATCTCTGTGCCTTCAAAACTAAAAAGATAAAGGATTATGTCTTTTAGGCCAGTTCCAGTGACTTTCTAGACCTTGATTGATAAGTGTGTGTAAATTGAGACAGTCTGCCCAATAAATTAACTGCTTTAATAGTACAGTGGCAACTTTATTACTGCTAACATCCAGTAAAGCTATATGGTAATACATGGATGGCAAGAGACCACTTTTTATTAATAGCTGCAATATAGGTGGTCTTCCAAGAACTGGGAATTGCTATGCAATGAAAATGTTTAACAGATGGATCAGGTTCTTTCTTTAAGAACCAGTTGTACAAAGCAAATGGACCTGCAGCATGTGCATTTATTGAATTCTTGATTAAGAGAAACATATCACCAATTCAAGGCTCCATGAAGTGACCTCTGCTGTGAAGCATAGAAACTGACTATGTGGAATAGGTTTTATTTTTTGTAAACAAAATTATAGACACCTGTTATACAAGAACAATTCTCATGCATTAATTAAATGGATCCAATCTTACCACCTTGACTCACTTGTGGACATATCTAAATTTGATTGGTTCGAGGGAGTTTGGGAATCAACATGAGGGTCATGATAGTAACAATTCAAGTATCCTGGTAACAGAACAACATCAGGAAGGCCATTCTGGGACCATTCTGGTAAGATATTAGCCGAGTTGATAGATAGTCAATCACTATCAGACCATTGGGGTTCCAATAGACATTAAACAAAGTTTAACTATTCCTTCAATCAAGCTTTTCTGGTGAAGACCTTGATACACGTTAGAAAATACATACCAATTCTCAAAGAGATTGTTCCTGACCAAAGTTTAAGAGGTACCCATTATCTTGCCCTTTTTGTGCATTTGAGCAGGTTTCAGGTAATCTAAATAACCACCTAAGCAGAGGGGTTTACGTAGCCATAATTCTTGTAGCATAGTAATGTCAAACTCATCGAAGCTAATGGAGTCTGGATTTCTCTGCAGAAGATGCATGAACCCCATAGTATTCCAATACAGTACTTGCAAGAGAACATGACTAAAGAAGAAACAATCTATGTAATGTATACAATACATATTAGAGGGCTCAAGACAGCCAGTCTTTTACTGTATATTCAATTTTTTGCTAAGGGTTAGGAAGTGCCACATGTCTTCTTTCCATAGGACCTTTTGAGCGGGTAATAATTAAGGTTTTGTTGGGGCAATAGTTCCCTGCCTTGTTGAAGCAGATGATTTCCTAGATGAAAGGGCCCAATCTGGGTTACTTGATGGAAAATATCAATCGTAACCCACATGCTGTATAACATCCAAATGCTACCGTATCATTTCTGCTAATAGCTTCGATTTTAAGTAGACTACCTTCAAGTCTGTTCTATCATACTCAATGAACAGAAAACAATGAATGTCTTTTGAGTTCATTAGACACAGCTCTGGTATGTGTGAAAGAGGCAAAGTATGCTTCTTGTTAGAGTATTGCTACTAAAATAGAGCAGCTGGAAATGATATTCGGAACTCACAATGAGTTCTGCGCCAATCCTGGGGAAAGACAGAAACACTGTTTGTAACCAGCTGAGAGGTGATGTGAGGAGAGAAACATGCTGACTTCTGGATGGAGAAGTGGGCCAAGGTGACAGGTCTTCCGCTTGCCAAGATCGACTAGAACAGAAGAACAATCAAATTCCTCCTGCACACTTATTGAAACTCCAAGTTCCTCCTGTGATTTTGTCGCATATTGAGGCACATAATTGCGGGAAAAATAGTGACTAATGTCCCAATCTTTCATTTTAAGTGGAGAACCAAGAGTGGCTACATCCGTACTTTTGTGTTTGCCTTTTCCCCCAATATTTGTCATTTTTTCCTAATACATTTTTCTTATGGGTGTTACAGTCTCAATTGCATTCAAATCAATATTAAGAGAGGTCTCTGAAGGAACGTTAATTGTTTTTTTTAAACATCTGATCTTAAAATTAGCTTGACCCTTTATTGTCAAGAGAAGTGCAGTTTTTCAGACTTTGATTTCTTTTATCCATTGCCTAAATATGTCTTAATACAAGCCTCTGGTACCTCCCCGGTGTGAGAGGAGCCCTCTGAAGAGTGGGTGTGTGTTACAACTTTTTCTTCACCATTTCTCCCCCTCATGGTGACCCTGTCTTCCTGTACAGGTTTAAAGAGGTCAGCAACAGTATTATCACAGAACGAGGAAGAACTGTCAAAGGCGCAAGGAGGACATTGAGTTCTAACATCACCACTTGATACTATTTCTACAAATTTGACTTTCAGCTTAATAGTAGTAAGGATTATTTGTTATTACGTAATTTCTCCATTATTTTGTTGTAAAACATAACTAAAGAGTTCAAAACAAAGTTCAGGGCACTCATTAAAGAGGATCCCAGTGATGTAGTTAATTGTAGAGAATCTAGACAGTGCTGGGGCATCATAATGTCTCCTCTTTCTGAGCATTGTTGAGACATGAGCGGCTCTGGGGTATCTTTGAAAAGGTGCTCTAAAATATTTATACAGAGTTAGCAAAATAATACATTTTCCCCATGTCTTCTTTAAATGGTGAGTTGTAGACTAACATGCCAGGCTGAGAGTTCTCAACTATCAGGTTGCCGTCTGTTTTTGGTGGACATTGCAACCTGGTGGAAGTTCCGAAATAGAGGAAGGAAGCTCCACACTGTTACTTGTATCATGCAACTTGGTAGGAGGAACCTCCTCTGCACAGCACTCTTCACATATTTTCTCATAAAAGTCAGCAATTTTTGTAGACAAATTAGAATATTTGGACTTAGCTACTTCAAAGGGCGTGGAGCAGATAACAAGCAGAAGAAGGCACAGCTGCAGTTGCGTTAAGAACTTAAAAACTGACCACTTCTAAGACCATAGCAGGAGAGGGGGTGCTGGTTTCGCTGGGTTGTTCATACATTATGAGTGGCATCAATGGAAGGGCTGAAATATGAACGTACTCATCAAAGTGTAGTCCATGCTGCACGTCTCAGCCAAGCTGCAGCCAAATTGCACTTTGCCCTTGCACTTTGTGCAACACGCTACGTGCAGAATGTGGTGATTAAGTCGGAATGGTTCTACCCATGCTCCTCCTTCAACCACTTCCAAGACAGACAGAACTCCAACAGCTATGTCTGCTCCAGGAAGAGTCTCCGTGATACTGCAGTCAAACTGCAACTTACCCTTGCTCTTTTGGTGACCATGTAGGCACATATAGACAAGACGTTGTTTTGTCTGAGCAAAACCATGTCTTTGAAACTGTGAACTGGAGAGATAGACTGGGAGAATAGCCCATGGGCAATGCGTTTGTCTTGAAGCAAGACAACGCTTAGCATCAAAGGTTCAAATCCTGGTCTTGTGCTTAGAAACTGGTCTCTAGTTTTAAGTGCCTTATAAAAGAACAATTATAATGATGTCAGTGTTGTGGATCATTTTTCTTGTATGTGTGAGGGCTCACATATTTCCTCTGGCAGTTGCTTTTTGGTAACTTTTCATCATCAAAGTTGTCGAGTTGCTTTATAACTTAAACTGGTGTAATGATCCATTCACAGAAGGAATCTGGTTTATTTGTCCAATCTTTTATTTTTCAACAAATTCTTCACCTACCACATGCCAAATTGAATCCGCTCATGGACTGTTCCCCTGCTGTTGTAGGCCTTGTATTCTCGCTGCTTATGAGCATGTATGTCCATTGTTGCACTAGAGCAATGTGTGGCAATAACAAAGGCCATATCTATCTTTTATCCTAGCAATACCCCTATGTCATTAAAGTATTCACTGTAGTGTTTACCTGAGATACTACTTCTATATTTAGAATAGAGGTTGTCTTGATAAATGCTATACAATATTGGATTTAGTACCACTGATACATTCTTCTTCCAAGCTCCATTTATTTTCAGTAATGTGTTCTCCTGTCTCCTGCTCAGTGTCTGTGTCACTGTCTGAGAGGGCTGCATAGTTCAGACCATTTGTACATTCTGATCTGGAATATTGCCATACCTATATAGGAATTGAGTAACCAGAAGTGGCTATACATTACAAAAGTGGCTAATGTTCTCCTTTTTAAGGAGATTGTATCTTGCACCTGTATTTAATGTCAGGTAAACTACCTTTGATATCAAAGCTGAACAATCAGCAAAGGAGGTCAAATGGTGGTTTAATGGTTTGGCTTTCTGACAATGAGGCAGTGGAAGCTGAGCTGGTACCTACATGATTTAGGGTACACGCCATCGCTAGAGTTGGTTACCCTCTGCAATACTGAGACTTACCACATTACATTATCCCGCTCTATGGTATGTGCTCTGGAGTTGCTGGCCTTATTTGAGAAAGGCATAGGTAAAGACTCTCAAGTGATAGCTTTGTTGGTTGGACATTTGAATATCCGCATGACATATGAATTGATGAGTTTGTCTACAATCTCCAAGGATGTCATATGGTGGATCCCAGAGATGATAACCTTATGATTAGTCTTTAGCAATATTCTGGGCAACACTATGCAGGACATGGTCTTCATGTGTGATCTCAGAGCACTAAATGGCCACACTGATTCAGATGCCTGAGCATATTTTACTTTCGGAGCTCCCAGGTGAGTAGTGTTATTGGTGAATGCTTCATTTCAGCAGCTTTCAGGGGGATGTGTATGGAGATTATGGTTTCCACTTGGACTGAAGGTTATAATGGTCCTATGCAAGTCCAACTCCAGAATCAATTGTCCTAGACTTCATGCTAGGGTGATGTGGAATATGTGTTATGTGTGAGTGATAATTTGGCTAGGTGTGGTAATCTTACCCTGCATGAGGTCACACAACAATTTTACAACAATGTTGTCCTGCAAGGACAGAATCCTGGATAGAGAGGAGGATTCACGGTTTACAAAGTAGATTTTCAAATATGTTTAAAAGAATAGCTATACATCAGTGGTCGAAGTGGGCGGGAGCGGTCAGGAGCGGTACTCCTCTAATTCTTTTAATTAAGTTTTACCACTCCTATACTTTTATTTAAAAAAGAAACCGTTCCGGAACGGTTTAGTTTTAAAACAAAAGTCTATGAAGAAATTGAAATTTGCACTTTCAGTGCACTGCACAGGACATTTCCGTAAAGAGCAGGCACATGTGTATGGAGGGTTTTATTGTGCATGGGAGGGGGCGTGGCGATGGGGTCTGTGTGGAGCGTTGCAGGCCAGTAGGGAACATAGATCCACTAATTCTTTTCGTACACTTCGACCACTGCTATAAATGGTTTGATGAGCAATGCCTACTGACAAGTATCTTGTAGTCCATATTAGATGGTAATGTAAGGGCGGGCATGGACGTGCATATGAATACTTTTAGTTTCCTGAGATAGGCTTTTAAGGCTTTGCTGGGTGGTTGAAAAGAAAGTGTTAGCAAAAGAAAAGGATTTGGATGATACACCAGATACCAGTGAGCAGAGAAATGTGAAGGGTTGCTGGGCACTCCTAACCTGGGGAGTACAGATTCCTACCCTCAACCTCAAACATCAGCAAAGACAAGTAAAGACCAATTTCATGCAGGTGGAGGAGCTAGTTTGGGTGGTTTTTGGAAGTGAGCTCATTCTTTGAAATAATCAAGACATCCTGCGGTTTTGGTAAACAATTGGCAGTTACCCTATGGGAAATAAAAGAAGCCAGTAACACTGAGTGGTTGTGAAAGCTACCAGGCTGGGATGGTATTTGTGTGGAACATTTTTAATATTACTTATGAAGTTTTGGTTCAATTTCTTGTGAAGAATTTTAACAAAATGATATAATCAAGGACTCCTTAACTTGGACATCTGCAGATTACATAATACTGTTTAAAAAGTGGTTAAGATTAGAGCTGACAAGTTATCAAATGGTCTCATTATTAGAAGTATCAGGAGAAATCTGTTGATAAACCTGTTTGACCAGAATACAGGAATTGGATTCCTCTGATTGGATAATAATGGATGTCGAGTGCTGGTTTTGACAGGGCTCTGGGACAGTGGAGTAGTGTCTCAGGTTCTCCTGCTTACATATGAAGTATGCAGATCTATATAAGGTAAAACATATTTTTGGGTGTTCATCTTTTGAAGGCTTCTTTGATTCAGTCTTGGGGTCAATCGTTGGGCTTCAATGCACAATAAGGGACATCAGTCTTCATTGATTTCTTTAATAGTATGCCTTCATATGTGCCTGTTTGGTGAGGTGAGCTATCTTCCAA
Source organism: Ambystoma mexicanum (assembly GCF_040938575.1). NCBI lineage: Eukaryota > Metazoa > Chordata > Amphibia > Caudata > Ambystomatidae > Ambystoma > Ambystoma mexicanum. Next base: position 714,177,233 of record NC_090932.1, read on the forward strand.
ATTACAAAATAACTAGACGCATTGGAATTGGAAGGAGGGAATACTAGGGTTATGTAATGGTCCCAATATTAGTTAACCTCTGTGTGGATGGCCTGGACAAATAGCTCCTAAACAACTGTGCTGATGATCCTTTTTTCAGTGACTAGTTCCAAATCATAGTTTACAATAGAAACACATGGCTTAACCCCTCAATTATATTAGGCAGTGAAAAGCTGCAATGGGTGAAGAATGACCTTTGATTACCTGGGTATTAGATTCCATGAAAAAAAAACTGGTTGGCCCATGATGATAACACAACAACTCTTCTTAACCAACTCTGGTTGCAAAGCAGAAAGCGAGATTCCATTGAGTCAGAGACGCCGATTGTATACGGCTTCCCAGACCATTACTGAATAGCTGGAACCCTGCACGAGACAGATTCCATTGCCACGATACCTACCCACAGGGACTTGTTCCCCCGAAGGAATTAAACATCATAGACCTTGTGTTTTTTTCTTGCACCATAGGTCTGCAATTGAGTCACAAAAGAAATGTTTGGCAAACATACAGAAGTTTAAATTACCCCTCAGTCAGCCTAACGTGCATACATTGGATCATAAACCATATGGCTAGATGAATTCAGAACCTAGACCACTGGTAGAGGACACGTAGCCCTCATTAGTTGACATGACAACCAGGGATTAAATCCACTATTGAGCAACTCTCCCTAGAATTTCGGTGGAGGATAGCAGGCTCACCTTATCTATGATTGAGACACCATATATTTAATGCTGTACTCCGCCCTGATGAAGGTTGGCTAGAACAATCCGGGTGAGGATTTTCCCACCCATCTTTGAAACACAACCGAAACATGTGTCGACATATTCCAAGTTCCCGCAAATTGCTAACAGGGACTCACATCTTTGAAATATAAGAGTGCTATACTTGGGAAGTCACATTTGTTTGTTACACTATTGGGAAACAAAACAACACTCATTGTGTAATGAGAATTGTTGAATATGAAATTGGTATAGATGAGATACGAATGAATTGTGAATGATGGGAACAATATTTATTTAGCCTTTTTTGTGTTATAATATGTGTAAATATTATGTGAAAATTTAGAAAATAAAATGTGTTTTATGAAAAGCCAATGTGAAAGAAACATACTCCTGTCACTTTTGATCTATTGGTCAATTTTCGCTTATTATACCAACTTTGTTGTGGCAGCAGTTCTTCCAATGGTAAAGACCTATCAAGCTTTGTCCGTGGGGACTGCACACTATTTTCCTGGAGTCTGGGGGTATGCTCCCTTGTCAGCAATGGCATTGAGTGAGTGCAAATTCCTGCACTCACTGCTGGGTGTCTTCCCGGCTACGGCTGCAGAATGCTTTTACCTTGAAACCGATTTTACCCCTGTGGTTAATTGAATAAAATTAGGTCTAATAGCTCTATGGCTCTTAATTAGTAGTAAAGATAGAGCCATCTTGAAAAATAGTATACTAGGTGATATGTTTAGCCTTGAGTTAGAAATCTAGTCAGGCTGATTATATTATCAAAACAATATACACCTAAGTTTCGGCAACTTGGTGTCCTCCATCCACAATAATATAATTCTAAACAAATTTAAGAAGAATCGACAAACTCAAGAAGTCGGGAATGAGGCTTTCTAAAGCAACTGTAAGTGCTTTCTTGTCATTCACGCAACTAAATTTAGTAATGCATTCTTCCTGTTCTATGACTGAAATACACATGCCAGGATTTTTTGCAATGAATAGACTATCTTGGAAACAAAATGAGGACTGAAGTTGCCACTGTAACAACATATCACTGGAAATCAATGTGCACATCCTGTTTTTTGCCCCTGGTATACTAAATCCCTATAAACTAAATATGTATTTGTTGTTTTGAACAATTTGGGGCACAGGTAGTGTAGGGTTGCTTATTATCCGTTTTCCGCAAATTACTTTAGTATTTGCCAGAGACTCGAGCACTATATTCCTGCTGTATTAACATTTGGAGACTCCTCACATCCTCTTTTGCATAACTGCTGTCCTGGAAATTAACTTGTTTTATAACTATGATACACACTTTTTCATTTAAGATATTATATTCTGTCATTGGCCTTGTGTTTTATCTCTGTATTTACACATTTAGCAGACCAATGTGAGTGCTTTTGTATATATTATGTTTTCTAAATAATGTGAAAAAGAATATTCATTGATTCATTGAACACCATAGATATGTCCTGGCCCCCACACTGCTTAATCTATTATCAAAGGATTTAAGTAGTACCCATAACAAATAAACACTATATTAATTATTCTCCTCTTTGGGTATGAGAATGTGTACATATCATGCTCAGAAAGTGACTAAATATTATTCATGAATTGCTTAAAAGACTATTTCATGGTGAAAGGACTTACAATTAACAGACCAACAATTAAATTGAACAAATTATTATGGCAACCAAAAAGATAGAAAGGTGTGTAGCTTTAAATAACAGCAGATAACTTATTTTGACTACTTGGAATATGCTTTTCAATGAAGGGATGCTGGGGCATACAAGTGCTCATGAGTACATTCCTTCTGAAACGAGGTGAAAGATGTGTGTTGCACTTAAATGAATGTTTTGCAGACAAATCCGTGAATGGTGTTCTGTCAGGGAAAGGCGATGTGAGCAGCCCTTCCTGGTAGTAAACTGTGAGACCACAGTACAGTGAGGTCTCTCTCCAGAGCAGAGGATATATTCTTAAAGTAACTCTTTGGCATCCTGAAGGAGACCTCTATCTATGCTGATGGTGCAGGCAGAGCTGGGCATTAGCAGAATAGAGAAGCAAGCTTTAGTAGCACCTATCCTGTTGTTACTGACAGTCTCAATGGCAGAGCCACTTATGGAATAAGTAAGATCTTGAGATATCGAGGAGATGAGAATCATCCTTAGATCAAGCACATTAAATCCTATTTTGCTACACTTGATGTTGCCTGTTCTTTGGCCAAAGCTGATGGTATATCTATGAAGGTTGAATGCAATATGAATCTTTGCTTTGGGGCCTTGGATTAGACTGGCACAGTCAGTCAGGCCGAACTAAGCCCAAAGCTGCAACCTTTATTTTTAATGACTCTAAGATAGTATGGAGCATTGAGGCCTATTGTTTATTAATGCCCCTCCAACCAACTTCTTCATGACATTTCACGTGGATATTTATCTGATTAAGACCTAGGTTTGGAGATATTGGACCTCATCAGGGGTTGGGCAGTATTCCGTAAATGTGCCGGGATACCGGCCAGCGCTAACAGCGTTACTGCAACTTGGTCCGGCGCAATTAGTGCCGAATCCTGAGTTGCAGGGAGGGGGAAGTCACCATTCCTGTTGGGTCTATTGGACCCAATGGGGCATATTGTGCACAATTACCGCAGAACAATTTGCGTCACAGTAATTGCACCACAAATGAGTGGAAAGTGGCAAGATTAACCTTCAACTCAGAGCTGGAGGTAAATTATCAACTTTCCACCCAAACTCGGAATTGGGCGAAGCGGTAATGCAACAGTAACACTATTACCAATTCATTTGTACCGCTCCACCAACGCCTGAAGACGCTCATAAACATTTGGAATATCACAAGTCAGTTTGAATGTGCAAAAGGAATGCACCGGTAACTGTCATAAATTAAGATCTCCCTTTAAAAGATGAGGGCTTCACAGAGTTTACAACTTTCTGCTCTGGGACAACATTACTATGTACCAGATAGACATTTTTACAGTGGACAGTGATATTTGAGTAGCCTGCTCGATCAGAACCACGCTACTCAAATTACCCCTATTTTTGTAAGGGGCAACTTTGTTGAATGATATGTATACAATTAGGGATGGAGACTGGCAGGCTTCTAGCAGCAAATAGCACTGCACCTCATTGAGTGGCCTCATTGTTTTTTACTCTTGTAAACTATGAGGCGTTGATAGATGTTTTGTTAAGTAAAATGCTATTTATAATGGAAGCACCATAATATGTATTTATGGGAAATGTGAATGTTGTTTTTTAACTATGTTGTGCTCTGCAATAATAAATGCTGACTAAACAGACAAAGTTATTTTCTAGTTGAACTGTAAAACATTTAAGGTCGCTATTGTCTGGGGGAATACTGTGGCTTGGCAGAGTTTTAAATTGAAGTCAGTATTTGAGGGGCAGTGATGAACTTGGAAAGTAAATTCAAACAGCAATTTGAAGCTGTACTACTAAATCTATGAGAGCAATGTTACACTGACAGTGTTTCTTTCAGCCCGACATACATGATTTACAATGTATCACTGTTTATTATGATCTGGTATCACCAATGAAATGCAATATATGGGTATTTCGGTTCATTTGGGAGGTATCATAGCTGTAATCACTGCCATCTTGTCACGCCCCTTAGGAAGCGCTGGTCGCTATGGTACCGTTGGGTCCACAGGTACGCGGCGTCCATTATTACTCCCAAGATGGCGGATACAGCTGTTTGTTGCAGTCTAGCTGTTTTGTATTCACACGGCAACCTGACTCCTCCCTCTCAACCGAACGCCGTATATCAGGCTCGCTTTACAGCAAGCAGGCGTGTTGCTACTCCAGCATATCAACGCTACGTATGTTCCGATCTAGGCTGTGTCTATCTGTCCTTGCTATACTATCGTGTCTATTGACCTTTATTTCCTGCTTCCCTTGTCAGCTATCCTCAATTCCCTGCCATAGAACCATTACCGCTGCCAGCTATCCTCAATTCCCTGCCATCGGACCGTTACCGCTGCAAGCCCATCAGATGAACGAACGCTCTCATCCTCCAGGGAAACTTCCGGGTTTTCTCGGAACTTCGAACCTGAACTTCCCTCGGTCACATCCGAGGTACTAGGGCAGGGTTGGCTCATTCTATTTTTCCATCTTATGGAGAGATTAGTACTAATATAATTTCCTTCCTTCCTCAAGCCAATATTCCACTTCCACAACTTTCGACAAACAGTAGACTGCTTAGCTAAACCACTGTTCTGCAGGCAGCCCGATCCTTCTCTCAGGTACTTCTTTTTCCCGATCCTTCTCTCAGGTACTTCAGGTTGTCTGAGTTGCACTTACCTTTGTTTCCTCTCTCTGCCAACATTACCTCTCCTTTCCATATAGCGAAGCATTCCGGAAAGCAGAACCTCTCATACTTGATAAAACCACTGTTCAGCCCACTACAGATTCTTGCTCCGTCCTGCTTCCCTCTTTTCATTTATTTCTCTGTCGAGTTAAGACCTACCATTGCCTAATGTGTCTCATTCATTTTCTGCTATTAGAAAACAAGATGTAAACCTACATTGATGTGTCACTGCTAGAAGACATCAGAAGGCTGACGAGTGAGGAGACGCGCAGGGTTTTCTTCTCCTTTGAGGGTTTCCCTGGGATTTTTCTCCCTTTCTGGGGCTTTTGTCACAGGGAAGGAGGGAGGGCAGTGAGATTCAATTCAGCGGAAACTTACACGGAATCCGGCTATAAGCGGATCCTGGAGGGCTTCCTTGTGGGTGAGTCCACTCTACGGTTTCGTTCCTTGTCATTACCACTGAAATTAAATGGTTCACCATTGTTATACTACAGTCATTTACAGGTACATATCTACATTGGACGGAAGTGGACCGACAACCTTGTGTTCCAAGCTGCAGTCCAAAGATATGGACATTTGTTAATTCTGAATTACTTGTCGTGCACCACCACATCAGGGTGCATCCAACTGCCTGGATGAATTTCTAATAGATTCCAGGGAAGGGTTGGAAATATGTAAATGGTTTTATTTTAAATGCCCTTCAACACAGAGTTTGCTGAAGTGTTGCCTATCTATGCTGCATGCATAGACTTTTAATTGGCATTGACACGGTAACTATAGAAGTCCTCTGGAAACAATTAGACAACCAGAGCATTCCAAAATCATTGCTCTCCTTGCTTGTACTTTCACATTTGGACAACCACCTCCAAGTTAGGATAGATCAGGCGGATGCTCTTTTGCACCAAATTCCGACACATAGGAGTCTAAGGCATGGATTATCCGATGTTGTTTCATTTGCATATGCCAACAACATTATTCTTTTAGACCATACCTAGGTATGACTACAGCGTCTTCTTGCTGCCATAGGCCAATACGCTGATTGTAATGATCTAGTGATTAACACCAATAAGCAAAACATGTTGAGATTCAGTTAATCACGAGATTGGGAGCCACGCCATTATGGGCCCGTTAATCAAAGCCAATATTTAGGTATCATGTTGGATTCATTGCTTAATAAAAAAGACTTCCTTCAGAGACTATTCAAAGGCCTTAGTATTGGTTTCCAAAATGCATCGGATACTGAAAGTATACTGCCATTTTTCTATAGTCACCTTAATTAAATTTTACAATGCAAAAGACATGCCTGCAATTTTGTATAGTTTATAAATTATATAATTTCGGAATCCATGTTCATAAAATTAGAGAGTAAGATCTGGAAAAAGGAATACGGTCTTTCAAATTGCATGGCAATTGAGATTCTATGTTTTGAATTACGACTTCCTTTACTCTACGTTTGGTTAGAATGGAGAATTATAACATGTTTTAGGAAGATTTTAATTCCTTCAGAAAATTCTTTTTTCGATGATTTTAATAAGAGGTTTTCAGAACTCCATGGTGGTTTTTTTGCATGCTTTAAAAAATACTTTCAAAATTAAGATTGAGACACTTTTAAACAATATTTCAGCCATAGATGATTTATTAATCACAAACTCTCTTTGGGTAAAGAGGAAACAGTTCTGGCAAGACCAGTCTAAATCAATTGAGAAACACAGCTATTATATCTCTATAACCATATTCTAAAAATTGACAAGCCATCTATAAATGCTTTTTAGAGATGTCGATTTTTAAGATATAGAATAAATCTACTTTCCACTTGGGACAGCTTGAGTTTTCTGAAATATTGAAAGGCAGAGAGTCCCCAGAGGAGGAACTTTGCTCATGTGGGATTTCAGTTGCTACCCAGTCAGTCACTCAAACATCCCTTGCTGGAGTGTGATTCCTTAGCAGACACCCAGACCTTAATTCTGGTTAAGCATCTTACTCTTAATGTTTGGTTATCTGTGGATGAATTCTGGTGTCGCTCAATAAGTGAAAATCAAACCCACCTGACAATTGCTAGTTCATTTTTAAAAAAATATATTAAGCTAATTGGTGTGTGATTTAGGATTAGCTTCCTTTTATTATTATTGTCCCTGCACTACTCATAATTTAGAAAGTATATTCTCACTTAATCATGGATGCTTTCTTTTATGCTATAATGTAATCGAATTTTTAGGCTGATGATAACTTGTGTATGCATATTTCAGCTTTAAGACCTTTTTAATCTGTCTCTGAATGGTTTTAGAAGGAATTGTAATGATTTGTAAATTTTAATTGTTTCAAATACTGATAATTTATTCATTTACTTCATCAGCTCGGAATTGCCTTGTGTAAGGTTTAATTTTTGTAAACCAATATCACAATTAAGCAACAAAAAAAACGACATTTCCATAGCAACCTTTGAAAGCGTCAGAAGTCAATATCAGTAGTCTGCTTAGTGGCTGTGGTCCATATTGAAGGAGGTTGCTAATGGTATTAGCACGTTCCTGCACATATGCATCAATTGGCCCCTCATTTAAGCCCTTCTGAGCCCTGAATTCTGGCTACACTTTGCACTGTGCCAGATATGTATCGAACAGTACTTTGTTGTCTGTGCAGTGCATTCCTTAATCTAATAGTTTGTGAATCACATTAGTGTCACATTAGTTGTATGATGCCAATCATAAAGGCGAAATTGTCAGAGCCCGAAATGTATATCTCCTTCTTCTATTTTGGTAGCACAGGCTGAATGCACATTATGGGCCTGGTTTACAAAAGCATTTTATTTTACAATGGTGCAATACGATTGGGAAACACTTTTGTAAATTAGGTTCTAGATCTTCAGGAAGGGTGTGAGTTGATAACAGAAGCAAAGCAAATAATCTAAGTGCAATGGTTCAGATAAAATAATGTCCAATTAAGATTCCATAAAAATGGTATTCTTCAAAATGCTTTTTGTCTTTGAAGTAAAGTAAATAAGTATAGAACTGCATTGATGAACATTTTACCCGTGTATTTCAAATACTTAATTTCTAGTGTGTTTTTCATTGACTTAACAAGGGATCTGATACTAGAGCTACAGCTGTTTACAGCAAACCTAAGGCACAATTCAATTGCAATTAAACACATCTATTTAAATACAATAAGGCATGTTGCATTAGTTTGAACTTCACATTGGAAGTCATTGCCAAGCAGCTTCAGCTTATGAGGGACTGAGCTAGAAATGGCTCTCGAATTTTAAATGAACTGCCCCATTGGCATTGGCTGCCAGTCGCTACTACCGCTGCTGCATTTCCGCAAACTGCCAAGGTAACAGTTCACTAATTCCATTGAAACGAATGCTGCTATTGCCTTAATGGATTCATCAATTGTAACAAATGGAGGAATTCGATGCCATTGCATTATGAAATTACTCTGAAATAAACTGAATCTATTTAAACATACTTACACCGACTAGGCGCAAAATCTCTCTTCAGTAGATTGCTTCCGAGTGAATAGATTATGTCACGTGGTTGTTGCATTTATATAGCAACTGTAGTCTTTAAAGCCATGTTGCACTGGCAGCACTTCGCAATGTCTGCATTATTAACAATGTAATCAGAATGATTTGCTAGCTCAAGCCACTGCCCTTCCTAGAATGTGTATACTTTTCAACCAGGCCGTATTTTCTATATCAGTATCAGTGTTTATTTCGGCTACAAGACCCATAGGACACACCTAAAACAATCAATGCATTGTTGACATCTGTAGCAAATTACTTAGATGATAAAAGGTCTTAGAAAAGAAATACAACGAATAAGAAGTGCGCAGAAGTAAAAACAAAGCTGTAATTGGATAAAAAAAACGGATCATGTATATATAGTCACAAAGAGCAAGATGGGCGCCATCAGATGCCATTAAATATGAATAACATACAGAAAAAGGGGCCAAATCATGGGATGATTTGAGTGTAAAATGGGATATTTGTGCACCATTTTGTGCACAAATCCCTGTTTGTCGATTCATGGAATGGGCTGGCTGGGACTTTTCCTGGACTTGCGTGGAGTTCGCGCAGGCTCGGCACATCTCTGTGAGCCCTCAAGTGCCTTGCGCGATGCACCATGCAGAGCGTGGTGGTGGCTTGCACAGGGGCTGCGAAGGGGGTGGAACACAGAAACTGGGGTAGAACATGTGTAAAAGTGGGCATTCAGACGGACACCCTCTGGCAATCCCTCGCAAGCCCACAATTGTGCCGAACAACATGTATTCATGGAACCACCCACGCAGCCTCTTGTCATAGTAATGGCCATGCACATAACTCAATCTCTACGCCACCCGAAAGCAGGCATTAGTAAACTTGCGCATAGAAATCACAGCAGAGAGGTGGGTTTGCATGTTGGATATAGGGGTGCGTGTACACAACCGGGGTTCCGATCTAACTTAGGGGTGCGTGTACACAGTGTAGTGGGATGCAGGAATGGTTTATGGGGGGTTGCATGCAGATTTCCGGAGTAATTACTGAGTTACGATTTTTTTTATGCAAATGTTGTCAGGGTGCCGGCAACAGTTATGGTGGATCCTGCGCAGGGTCCCCGAGATGCAGGCCTGCTTGTGCGGGACCCCACACACTGTTTGAAGTGTGTGTGTATTTGCACCCAGGGGAGCAAGCAAAGGTCGGTGTTCTGGCTGTTTGTGCTTTGCCTGGGATGTTCCGAGTGCGACTTGCAAACACGATTACTTTGAGCAGTCAATTCCATGAATGCAGAGGGCACTCATTTTTTTATTCTGCGCGCAGGCGTGCGCACTGTCCTTCTTGGCACGTGGCCCTTGCAGGATTTCTGTGCACATTTCCATGAATCGGGCCCAAAGTCTATAATATTTGCCACTGTGCTATATTTGCAAAATGAGTTCTCTTTTCCCATTGGTTATTAAAGAGGTTACAGAGAGCAAAAATAACCACTTTCATTGAGGTAGACTTGCAGCATTACAGAGCATCAGCGAAGGTCCTAATGCTGGTCATTTTGAAACAAGTGTCGGGATGCAAGTGCAACGTTCCAACCGTAGAAATAGGTTTAGGCTGCGTAAACTGTATTAGCAAGAAGAGCTGGTCATTTAGTGTCAGTATTTTGCCATTTGGTTTGGCAGTTCTGCACAGATGTTATTTGTAGTTAGCGTTGACACATTTTAGAGAGCATCACAGAGCCTTATATGATGAAAGAAGGAGCAACAATGTAAAAGCATTGCTTATTTTATTTAGAGGGTTGAGTAAGGGTGTTGTTTAATAGCTTTGTAGCTAATAGTAGTGACTTATGTTGTGCTTTGGTTTTATTATGGATATGCTGTTTTAATTTATATCCAGGAAAGCTTTTGTTAGCTGGTAAAAAGGTAGCTGAAGCATCCAGCAGCGAGATAGGGTAAATGTTGTGCTTTAGTAACATGAGGGCTGTGTGCCACGGTACCAGGAGATTTGCCATTTTGGATTAAGCCTCATTATGAGTGCAGCTTGTGGTAGTTAGAGAATTAGGCCGTATTTTGGAGTTTTTGCTCGGTCCATTTAATTAGAGTTTATGCATCCTTCTCTCAGCGAGTGTGCAGACAGCCGTGGTTAGGAAAGAAGGGAGACGCGCAGCGCAGATAGCAGCACATTTTTCCAGGTCGAGCAGCTCACAGGAGTTGCAAACAGAATGTTGGTTTCTGATGATTAGATTAGTGACACAGCTGTGAAGGAGGAATCTATGAGAACAGGGCCTGGTGTCGGGCATTGCTAAGATGTCAAACTAGGTTTGGAGTGATATTGCTCCCATGGAAAAGTGGTCGGTACATTATAACTACAGGTCTTTGATTAAATAGAGCAAATAAAGACGATAAATTAATCCCAACCAGCAGTGTCTTGACTGTGCACCTGGTTCCCAAGAGATCTAGGGTAGAAGGTGTGCCAGGGATCCAACGTGTTCTAAGAGTTGATGCATTGGCCATGGAAGATATGAGGTGGCTGGATAGTATCGAAGGATACTTTTGGGAAAAGGTATTAGGCCTATCAAGATCTTCCTTGATTCAATACATTAGGCTTGAGTTGGGTTTAACATCCCTTAAAAGTATGGCCTTATTAAGGCAGGGTATATTGTACCTGAAAATTAACTCTTAACCTAAATGTGAATTTTTGGGCCTCATTACACGGACGGCGGTAACCATGGCGCTATTAGTGCCATCGTTGCCGCCGGTATTTTACCGATTCTGCCTTGGTGAATTACCGCCCCATTCCAAGGTTGGCGGGGCGGTAATTCCCCATTCACCAAGGCCCTTCCCCATTCCCATTTGAGCTCCCATAGGGCTCAATGGAAATGGGGAAGGAGCAAATAACCCTGAAGTCTCTCAGCGGATCCCTTCCTTAACGTGTGGTCTGGCCACACGTTAAGGACAGGATCCGCTGAGGGACCTCGTAGTATGGCGCTAAGGGATTACCGGCACCAGTGCCCTTACCGGTTTAGGTAATCCCTTAGCGCCATCCGTGTAATGAGGCCCATTGTCTTTAATTGCTATTAGTGGAGGTATTGCCTTAAAGGGTAAAGCTAAAGATTACATTGGAGCTAGGGTAAAATGTTTTGAAATGGTGGCTTGGATTCCGGACTTTAGTCGTGGTACCAATTTCATTGTATTAAAGAGGATCTATACAAATAGACTGCGTCAGTGGGAATGGACAGAGAATTATATATATCTCAATAGTCTGAAGTCTCATGCCGGGTTGGAAATGGTTACCATACTTATTTGAGGGCACAGACATACATTATTCGATGCCCTAGCCCGGTACTTAGACCATTTTTAATGAAGCTTAGAATAAACCAACTGCCGATACTATCTAATATAGGGGCTAGATATGCTATACCAAGCCAGTTACGTCTTTGTTGGGCTTGCAAAAGTAAGTGCCAATTGGAGACTGACATTTGTTTACTGAGTGTATTAGGATGAAATTCGTTATTAGAACAATGTTTGGCTCTTTTGTGTACTGTGAGGAAAATATAAAAACAGATTCCTTTTGGGCATATTGTATTAATACTGGTAACAAAAAGGTACATTTTGTCCTGTTTAGAGTGTGGTGTTCGATTAAAAAGATCCTTATGCGTGACAGTATTGGGGTGATAGGATTGGGGGGTAATAAGGGTTGAATATGTTTAAGGGGAAGTTTGTCCTTGGGATTCCGTATCATCCCAAAGAAAGTATAGGTTTGTGTTTTTAATATGCAGATTATTCTGCTGTTTTAACTATTTATCGTATTAAAATAATGTATTTATTGTGTGAGGTTTGGGATTTGTAATACTTTTACGGTAGTGAATGAAAGGTCAAGGGCATACTCCCCTCCTTCCACCCCTTACCCTCCACCCCTCCCCTCTTTTCTGGTATGGTGTAGGGTGAGAGCTCTTTTACCCCTCTTTGGGATTGGATTTGATGTTTACTTGGCTTGATTTTCATCATAATTGGAACCATATTTTATGGAGTTATGGAACTTTTGAAGTTTAAGGCCAATGTCTCTTGTGCAATTCAGAAAGTTGATATTATTTGAATTTTATTGTGGTCAAATTTTAAAAGAGAAATGTTTCAAATATTCTATTTTAAATGTGTATTTTTATTGAAAGTTGTATTTAGTATGTTTTATCTTGCTGTGTTTTACTGTGATATATGTATTTGTAAATGTTTAAATACTGTATACAAATAAATAAATAAATAATAACACAATATTGTATTATCAGGTGGGGTTGACCCCATTGTTCACATTTGCTCCCTGATTGGGTTCTATCGGGGTATGCACATCAATAGTTGGTCAAAGTTGTCTTGACCAATAAGGAGAGTACATTATATCAACAATTTACCTGAACATAGTGGACCAATCATATCACAGTGTTTTCTGCTAACTGGACAATTAGGTTATTTTCTAAGGGGTTGTATTTAGCTATGCACAACCAAGGGGGTGATGAACTATACGGGATGTTTAGGTTTCTGTATAGGTGTTAGCCAATGGGGAATGTGGGATTAAGTTGTATCTGATATGCTTTAAATTATGTTCATTTGCGGTTTTACGCTATAAAAGATGTAACCTGAAATGGGCATGTCGAGCGTGATTTCATTTTCAGTTCTAAGGGACAGACTGACACTCCCGGACTTATTGGCATGTATTAAAACTTTGTTTCTGAGAACAGTCTAGCGAATCCCAGGATATCACAAGTATACAAAACTCAGTGAACTGAATCCTTTCCCTGGACTAAGAATACTATGTAGTCATTCAAACCACTTTGAAGCACTTCACGTGTGTATAAGTGCTATACAAATAAACAATTGCAACTACTGCAATAAGGCATGAGTAAAATATATTGCTCTTTCCAGTAGAGGAGGTCCTGCTCATTTTCACAATATTAAAATGTTATTCATATATACCAATACACCGGCACTCTAAAGTGCGTGATCTAACCACCAAGTGACTCACACATCTTTATCGCAATCCATTGTCAGACAACTATCAATTCAATGTCTTAAGCCTCATAAAATGAGGTTAATTTAAAAGTAGCATATTTTTAGGCAATGAATAGTCTGTTGCTCACTTGCTCTACATGGTATGTTTTACGTATCAGGCTTTCACCTGTGCCTTACACTCTTCAGGAACTAGATATTTTCACGCAATGATTGTTTTTCCTAAATCGTAAATATGTAAGAGTCTGAATTGATACATGTGTGTATGGCCAGATATCAGATCTCTCTTTGCACATACTGGCTGGAAATCCAACTAGGCGCAATATATTGAGACAACATTTTAAGTATATTATGCTCCTGCAACGAGGTTACACTAAGTCCAGATAGGCTGCCAAGGTGCAATTGCCCCTTATGTAAGGAGAAAGCGCATCATTTGGTACCCACTTATTATAGTATTTTTAAATAGTGCTATTTGTTATTTTTATAAAACCATTTGATGTTCCAGGAAGTATCTCAAAATCAATTTGTCCAGTGCAGGCTTAACATGCTTCTGTCATGTCCCTGAACAGGCTCTTGCAGGTTATATTTACCACATTGCATTTTAGTGCAATACAATCTCCCTAGAGGCATGCACAGTAACTAACTGGTTTTAACCGGTCCTCAGAATCCTTTCCAAACCCCTCTACCCCACTTTCATATTATTATAATTATAATTGTTTTTTTTTTTTCTTCTAATTGTTCTTTCTTGGTTTTGTAAGATTAGGTGAACCTTGTCGGAGGCAGAGTGGACATATTAGAAAAATAGTCTTCACCTACAATTAATTTATTTAAGTGTGATCCCACAATTTAAAATAGCAGATTGTGCTTGGGACCTGTAGACTTCTACTTCTGGAAGAACAATGCATCCACCAATTGTTTAGTACAATATATTAATTCCCGGGGGAGTGATGTGACACTCCCCATTGGCCACTTGTAATGCTATACGACCCGGCATGGCTCTCAAATTTTCTAAAGCCCGGAGATTAGCCAATGGGGGAATCTCAGCATGGTGCTCCCGTGATGAGGAAGCACTGTCCTGTCAGCAAGGCACTCCCTCTCATCACAGGATCAACACACTGATAGCCATGTAGCCATGTTTGTCAGCATGCTCCCTCTTCACTGGAGCGCCATGCTGACAGCCATGATGTCCTCCTTGCCCTGGCCACACCACGGGCATGTGAAATTATCTGCCCCACCCCGACCACTTACCTTGTTAGGGTGGGCAGGAAGGTAGCCATCCCCTGTTTCCTGCAGTCTTCATTGGGCTGCACCTGGCAGATGTGACCCGGATGCTAATGAACCTTTGGCCATCCTCATCGCGGGTGGATGTGGTTGACGTGGTTACTGGGAATCTGAAACCACTGCAGACATATTTCCTTTTTTAAAAAAACATTTTTGGGGGACTTAATAGCTTTGTAGATCACCAGTAACAGGAGGTTTGGGCCCTGAAGACCTTTTTAAACACCCCTTTTGTACTCAGGCCTTTAGCATGCTCCTCCGGGCCCATAACTCCCAGCACGGCACGAGGTCTAGGTCTATAAAGCTTAAGAATAGCAAATACTCACATTTTCATTACAAGTTCATTCTTTAAGGTGTTGGGTGACCTAGAACCATTTTTGTTGAACCTTGCTGCAGTACCTGGCCGGGAGTACTGAAATATCAGCCAACGGGAGATGCGCCTTTTTCCCTAATGCCAGACCCTTGTCCAGTTATGGGAATTCTGCTTAGTTTATTTTGTTTTCCCTTCCTCTAATGAGCGTAACAGCACCTTTACACTCTCCCCAACGTACAGCGCTATGCAGAAAGCACTCTATCCATGTGCACATTTTTGCAGAGTTGAGTGCACGGGGACCTGCAATCAGCTGAGTCGTGCCATAGGCAATGCAGTATGCAAATGAGCTCATGATGTGGCTGGCAGAGGCGAAATGACAAGCAGGCAGATCAATTCCACCTCCACGGGAAGGGCCAGATTTCGAACCCACTTTCCATGTGATGCTGTTTCGATAATGTGTTGCTTTTTAAATGTTATTTGCTTTTGTAAAAACAAAGCTTTATATGTGAACAGTGGACACGGGAACCGACATGTGCCACCTTTCCTAATAACATAGATAAAGACAGGGGAAGAATACACGAAGATTAGCCACCCCCATACCTCACAAGTCACTTTGCTATATCTGCATCTTTGCGGCCTCAATTGCATGCTTTTTGATTAGCAAAATGGAAGCAACCAGGGTCTCAGATTCAGTACTTCTAGGAGCAGGGTTCCAATGCTGCCAACGCCTTTTTTGAAATTTCTCTTGTATTTTTCTTAATTTGGTAGAGAATACAGCATTACAATAAATTGACCTCGTTTGTTAAATTGTGCAACTAATTTTGTTGCTTCCATAACCAAGGGGCTACCTCGAGCATGGGCTAACTGTTTCCTTTCAATGTTATTCGCCATGTTTCAAACCATCCTGCCATCCAATTCTGTTTTTCTTTATTTCTTTTTCATGTGTTTTTGTGAAGTTAAAGATCAGCTCTTTGAGCAGGACATCAACCCGTCCGCTTTATAAACTGAATCTTACATCGAATATTTAGACGATTGCTTCTATTTAATGGCGTTATGTCTGTTATAAATGTATTTACTTCTGTCTTGGTATTAGTTATTTCCTGTACATATGTATCATTCGCAAATAACTGTCTTATAATTTGTGTACCTTTTTTGACCATATGTTATGCCTGTATTTCCATGCCTGTTGTAACTTGGAAGACTAGCGCCCAGTTGCCTCAGGGCACAGCTGCGCTTTACAAATAAATAAAATACAAATACAAATACAAAGTCAAAGCTTAAGCTGCAAACAGTAAACACGGGAGATGCTTTTGATTTTACAGATACTTCCGGAAGAATCGTAGAAGGGCATTGGCCCATCCTGATACTTTGCAATGTTCTCTGTTGCAGCCACAATTTTGTTGGCCTCGCTTGCACGGTGTTTGACTGGAAAAGTAATTGACCTGGGCGTCAAATTAAGAGCATGCTTCAAGTATCACCGCTGACAGCGCCTTTTTGAAATTGGCCTTGTACTTTTTTCATTTTGATTGTGAACTACAGCATTGTAACAGGAATATAATAACCAGACTTATTTATTTAGATATGTAAATAATATAGGTCTTGGATGGCCAATGGGGAAATTCAAGTAAGAGAATATAGATCACCTCCTATGTTATCTGCAATGTTTTTAATCTTCTGGAGATCTAGCATCATCTTAATTTCATATTTATTTTATTTTCTGTAGTAAAGTCGAAACTTAAGCTTATTTGAAAGCGGAGCATATGTATGTTACACGTCTTGATGTTGTCAAGTGACTTCAAGTCAGCAATGCCACTAAGTCAGTGCCTCCTCTGGGACTCCCAAGGGAAGCCCTTATTTGTATATTTTTATGACAAGTTATACTCTGGATGATAAACCCTTATATAACGCCCCTCTCTTTGAATCCCCCTGATCTCACTGAGCCAAGAAGTAGTTTTGTTTTGCAATTTAAAAGATTTATTGGAAAAATGAAACAATATATATATATTACACTTTTATAAATAAATTAAAATTTGATCGCACATTTATGAATATTACCGTGATCAACGATGGATAATATGACAATTGAAAGCTTACTTAACCACTTAGGAATTGGTATAGAAAGGGTAAAGTAGCAGAGAATACCTTTATGGTTTCAAGGAAAAACAATGATGGAAAACAATGCAACACAGGAATAACTTTGATTTGATTTAAAAAAAGACAATGTAATCACTTTTCTTTGACAATTCCCTTCCCCCCTATGCAAGATAAGGAGATGGACGGAGAGCACACTATTCTCAGGAATACAGAATACAATACAAATTTCCAGTTCCCCCCAGAAAGCTTAGAGGAAAACAGGTATGATTTTAAAGCAGGCAAGATCCATTTAAATGTGGTGCCAATGAAGTGAAAAATATGCTAAAAATGCTTTTAATTCCCTCTAAAGGTTCAGGGTGAGTGAGAGATACTTTAAATCAGTTCAGGTCAGCCCTACCAATGATTCAGGGATGGTTATCAGGTTGAAAACGGGATTCAGTAATGGAAGCAAAAGACAGATATTTTTACACGTGGTTGAAATGAAGCAAACTGTCAATTCGCAGCACTTTTTTCCGAGTGCATCGATCGCGATTACGGAGGCACTACAAGGAGTAGCAAGTCGGTTTAGGGCTTGTTGGAAAGCTGAGAATTTCGTTCCTACGACACGCGGTTCAAAGATACGGACGATTTTATAAAGGTCGTTTTTCAGAAATGAATAAATGGCAAAATGACACTTTTACAGGTTTAAAATCGGAGAGGGGACACACGATTCTATGATGCAGTTCTGATAGGTTAACATAGTTTGAATTAGATTATCTTAAACTAAGAGATTGGTTTTGCACAGTTCTGGCTGAGTACTCACACTATGAATTTGAAATAGGCCGTCAGGGTCTGGTCAGGTTGAGACTCGACTCCGGGCGGTTGGTTCTGAAGTCACAGCTATCTGGGTCAGCTCTGCTCTGCTGGTCTGGTCTGGATCTCTGGTTCTGCTCACAGCAATCTGGTCTGGTCTCTCTGGATACAGCACTGCTTTCTGGGTCTGCTACCGGTTCTGGCAAAAGTTCTTGGCAAAGAATCCAACAGCTCACCCGGCTGTAGAATAGTTTGGTTGGATTGCTGGATTCTGAAGGCCTGCTGAGAAGAGTTCTCAGCTTGTGGGTTAGGCCTTTGCTTTAAGTTCTGTAGTCTATCTGGAGTCTAAGTTCTGGATCTCTGGATGTAAAGTCTGGAATCTGGATGTGAAGTCGTCCGTCAAAATGCTCCGCAAGAAAGTGGAAAGTGACCTCTGTCTGTCCAAGCAGTCTATTTTTATGTGTTTTGAAAGTGGGTGGGTCGGCTCATTCTGCATGCCCAACCCTCTCATGATTTGATAGGTCAAGGATTCTCTGTGACCTGATTTGAGAAGGGATAGTGTGTCAGAGTGAGTCAGAGTCTTACAGTCTATTGAAGAAACGCCCCTTTGCTTTTACTTAGAAAATGAATTTTTCATAACTAACAGGTTTCCCAGATACACACGTCGTTGAAATTACATACACATTTCACAGATTAATTTAAGATACACTCTCACCCAACTCTGATCCCCCTCAGAGCCTGGGTTCACAGATGGCAACATTTTGTGCTTTTTAGTGACTTTCGCCATATTGGTTTTTCCTCAAAATTTACACAGACCTGCACCCCTTCCCTGAGCATATTACTGGAAATTACTATGTCTCTATCCTAAACACAGTGTCTGCAATATTAATAAATAGCGGGGTTTGGTCCCAGAACACCGTGCAAAGTGGAATTTGGGCTCAAATCATGAGGGCATTTTTCATTTTCAGGATCCCCAAATTGTACATTTCTGTGAGCTTAATACAAGATTTTAGAAGCATTTAACTTAAACATATATTTGCTGCAATATGAATCCACAGTCCTGTCTGGCCTGCCCATAAGAACTTGGGAAGTCAGGGATCACATGTCTCTCCTTCCAGGCAGAGCTCTGTTTACAGTCCACACCCAAATCAGCATACTCCATTCAATTGAAAGGGTCTATTGTGTTGGACCCAGCAGGCTGCAGGGAAGTCCCCTCCCTCTCAATCAACAGGGCCATGTGATATCCTGCCTCCTGGTGTAGGTCTCTGGGGTGTTAAGAGTTCTCAGGAAAGGCATGTCTTTTGAACTTTTAATTACATAAGACCCCCTTCTGTTCACTGCACAGTTCTGGAAGACAGCTCTCCTGTCAGGATTTATAGAGCGCCAGTGCCGGTCAGTGTCCAATGCTGGTACTGCGCCTATTTTTGACAGCTGTCTTGAATTAATACATTTCAAAAGGAAAGGATTTTACTTGATAGTATATGATCCTTGCTTGACATGGCATTGATGTGGATCTGTAGTAGAGTAAAGTAAAACACTCAACCATAGTTGGATTTTTGTTTGGTGGTTCCGGGCCCATGATCTTAGCAATTTTTGTCATTAATAAAAACGGGTTTTGAACAGAACCATCTTTCTTTGCACTGGTGGATGGCAGGTCAGGGGACCATTTTGTTGTGCGCAAAACTGCACGGTTCTCCTGGATTCTGGCGCAAATGTGGGCTTTTCCACCCTCTTGGATTTCCTAAGCCTACAGCACCAAATGTTGCAGCATGATAGTCCAAACGTGGGTCAGGACACCCAACAATGTCATTGTGCCACATGTAGTTCAGTACACTGGTGTTTTTTTTTAGTTCGTGTAGGGCATGGCCAAAGTTGGTGTCCCCTGTGTTGCCGCTGGTTAAAATAAGCAAGCTTTATCAAAATGCGTGAAATTCTTCTTCCAGTAAGTCCTCTAGCATCTTTGTTGCCATCACAGTGGCGTAATGATGCCATTCTGACATGGAGCTATTTTTACCTCCTGCAGAGAGCCTGCTAACAAGGAGTTAACACATTTTTAAATGGGTGATGTCTGACTGCTTGGGATAGAACAGTTCAATTGTGAAAAAGTGCCATGTCTTAACAAGTGTACTTGCTAGGGTACCACACCTTTTACAATTCTACCCCATTTAAAGGGTCGTAATCTAGGTAAAAACCTTGGACATTGCAACTCAAGAGCTACTGCTACACCAGGTGTACCTTCTACCTGTATAGTACATCTGATTCTTCTGGCTTTGACTGATTGCATGTTCTCTTTGGAGCATAGTCCATCCTCACACCACACCACCTCACTTCTCCCGCTCATCCTCCATTCCTCCCATTGTCATGGAGTATGAGGAGATCTGAACAATATGTATATGCACTCTTCTGAATAATTGTAGCAGGATATTCTGGGTTATATGTTCATTCATCCCCAGTTTTTTTTTGCGCTGCTTTTTTTGCTGAACATTTTTTGCCGTAAAAAATAAATTGATTTTTTTATTTTATTTTTTGGGGCTGTCCCCCCAATATCCATCCCCTTTTATTTATTCCCTATACACCACCCCACCATACCCCTTATATCATCCCCATATTTTTCGATAGTTTTTTTCAGCCAAAAATGGCGTTGAATAAAAACAGGCGATGAATGAACGTTGTACCATGTTCTGCTACGGTACTCAGATTTTATATGCCACCAGTGACAGAGTAACACATTTAAATAAAGAAGTGCATATAGAACCATGTCCTTTCACAAAAAGTTTATTGCAGGCATGAAAACAAGTGCATCTTAGCATGGTTAAGTATTCAGTAAAAGGAAAAGAATTGTGCACTCAGTTCAACTGAAGGTAGGGAAGCTTAAGCAACAGAGGCAGCAGTGAGTTGGGTTTTTCTGGAAATCACATGTGGCAGAAGCCAGGGATGTTACTGGGGAATATTGCTCTTTGCCACTACTGTTGGGGATCCAGGGCATGGGTGGTTGCTGTCGTACATGGGGGTGAGGTTTGCCAGCTGCCACTAGTATTGGAGTGTAGAGCAGGAGTGCTTAGTGTGGTACAGGGTGAAGGTTGACGGCTGACATTAGTGCTGGGGCCAAGCCCAGGAGATGTGGTAGGGTACAGGAAAGAGGTTAATGGTGGGTGAAGAGGTGGACTGGTGGGTCAGGAGATTAAGAGTCATGCGAACTGACTTTGCATCTGCAAGAATGTGTTAATTTTATTCTTAAGTGGTTGCAATGAAATAAAAAAGATTCCGTAGGAGTACAGGGATTAGTAGTGGCTAAACTGACTACATATCCACCCACCACTGCTCTATCAGCTGTGATCACAGTCATAAAAGTGAAACAGACAGCCCAAACACTATACCACCTTTGCTATTTTGCGTGCACAGGCCAAGCCAGGCTTTATCTTCCGGCGTGGTGTGATCTGATAACAGTAGCCAACCAAACACCATAAGGGCAATGGCCCAAAATAAAAGAATGTACAATCAATGTTCCACAAAAATATACACTTTTAATTAATTAAATTCAAACACATAATTAGAAAGCACTACCAAAACCTATCCCTGTAATAAAAACACACAGGACTGAGTATTTTGTAGAAAAGCACTATGGGTAGATGAGCAAGTGTGTTCAGGCAATTTATTGATATGATATGATATGATATGGCATGTATAACGCGCCTATACACAAGTGTTTCAAGGCACGACGAGGCAAGGGATGGGGAACAGAGCGAAGACAGAGACAACGATCTTACTAGGCCAGGTGACATTGAGATCGCGCAAGTGTAGTGGAAGGGGGAAGGGGGAAAGTGCGGGGGGATGGGGAGGGGTGAGTGCAGTGCATAGGATAAACAGTAAATAAATAAAGACAATAAATAAAAGTGCAGCCAGCTGGTGGCAAGTGCAAGGGTAAGTGCAGACGTCATGTGTCAGGTGTCAAGTGCAGGTAGTGGGCAGTAGGGATAAAGAAACACTCCCTGAGTTCAAGGGTTATCAGGGGGCAGTGCAGGAGTACAACTGGCGGGGAGGGGACCTGGGCCTGAGATCATAGGGTAGCCAGGTAACCGGTGCAGTTTCAATTTCAGCCAGGAGATCAGCAAGGGAGAGGAGGAGCGAAAGCAGAAGCAAAGAGCAAGGTATTGAGGTGCTTCGGGAACCGGAGATGGTTCTCCTCAAGCTTCAGAGAGGCAGGGTGGCTGTTCCAGAGAGAGGACCCAGCCGAAGAAAGAGATCTACCACAAACTCTTTGCTTGGAGAAGCGACTGACCCTGAGGGCATTGGAGGCAGATGAGCGAAGAGCTCGAGAAGGAAGATATTTAGGAAGAGAGAGTTGAAGGTATTGAGGCCCCAGGACCCCAGAAGGCCTTGTGGACAATGCAGCGGGTTTTGAACTTAATCCTCACCACCACTGGGAGCCAGTGCAGAGATATCAGCCCTGGAGACATACGGTCCCTGGGCTTGAGGCCAAGGACAAGTATCGCTGTCCTATTCTGGATGAGTTTCAGAGGGCGGATAGAAGAGGCAGGAAAAATTTTGAAAAAGGCTGTTGCAGTAGTCCAGCCTAGAGGGAACCAAAGCTCTGGTGACAGTGAGCTCCTGGGGGAAGGAGAAGAAAGTAAGAATACCTCTGAGGGGGAGCAGCTGGTAGTGTGACTTCTTAGAGACGTCAGAGATGTGAGGGGAGAAGGAGAGTGTGGAGTCAAAGATGACCCTGGGGTTTTTAGCCTCACAGATGGGAGCAGGAAGAGGGCCAAGGGAGGCCAGCCAGAGAGTGAAAGGATAGAAGGGAGCATGTGTGCCAATGAGGAGAATCTCGCTCTTACTGGCATTAAGGCAGAGATCATGGGCAGCACACCACTCCTGGATAGTAGACAGACAGTCAGAGATGAGAGAAGGAGAAGAGGTGGCGTAAGGGAGCCTGAAAATGAGTTGAGTGTCATTCGCATAGCACTGAAAGTTGTGGCAGAGAGCAGCAATGCAGTGGGCATGAAGCGCCAGGTATTGGTTGAACAGCCAGAGAGAGAGGTTAGACCCCTGGGGAACACCACAGGTAGAGATAGAAATAGAGGAGAGAAAGGACCCAAGTTGGACCTGGGAGGGTCAATCGGAGAGGAAAGAAAGCCAAGCCAGGGCCTGATCGTTGATACCCAAGTTATCACTGAGATGGTTGAGCAGGATGGCATGGTTGACCTTGTCAAAGGCAGTAGAGAGATCAAGTAAGATGAGGACACCAGGGGTTTTGGAATAAAGGTTGGAGAGCAGGTCTTCACAGATGTTCAGGAGAGCAGTTTCCGTGCTATTGGCAGCTCTGAAGCTAGACTGATGGTCATGGAGACAACCAACAGATTCAGCATGAAGATTAAGCTGGGAGATGGCCAGCTTTTCAAGGAGTTTCCCCAGGAAAGTAGTTATGGAGATTGGGTGATAGATAGCCAGGCAGGAAGGGTCGGCAGAGGGTTTCTTAAGAAGAGGGTGCACAAGGGAGTGCTTCAGGGGGGAAGGGAAGACGCCAGCTGTAAAGGAGTGGTTTCAGAAGTAAGCCAGAGCAGGAGCCAGGGTGTCAATTTGGTCCTTGATGGTTTTGGAGGAACAGGGGTGAACCAGTTTTGACGAAACTTTCATAGATTGGACTGGTCTAGAAACCTTGTCTGGGGAGAACAGGGGAAACCAGAGAAGGGGGAGGAGAGGTGGCTGCAGAAGGGCCAGAGGAGGAGCTGGGAAAAGAGGGAGGAGGGGGAGAGGAAGAGAGAGAGGACAGGATATCCTGAGTTTAGATATGAAATGAGAAGCCAGGGCCGTGCAGAGAGCCTGAGAAAGGACAGGATAGATAGAGACTGCCACAGGATTGGCCAGCTCCTTGCAGATTTTAAAGAGTTTAGCCGAGTTGCTAGATGCTGTAGAGACGCAGGCTTGCATGTGTAAGTGATTTCAATTTGGCACTTCACCTAAGTCAATGCCTAGCGTATAATGCACAACTGAAATCCTTACTTATTTTGTGTCTAAAAGTTCTTTTATTCTGAAGGATGTACCACTCATATCACGCCCCTCTCCTAGATCCCCCCGGGTCACACTGAACCAGGAATCAGGCTGGTTTGCAAAAGTAAAAATATTTATTTATGTAGAAAAGAAAAGTTTTTTTTCCCCCTTGTTACCTTGCTTTGGTAGTTCAAAGAATGGTTCTAACACAGTAGTTATTGCGATACAATTTTCGCTTTTATTTGTGCTAGTGCTGAGTTCTTGTAACTTTCAGTTGGTTATGCATTTAGCACATTCAGGGGCAATTATGTCCCTTATTTGTCAGCCGACATGTTTTCCGACCCGTGGGTCTTTATCAAGGCTATTGTGTACAGTCTGCAACGCCCTGTTGGGTCTTTGTCCGTGGTGATTGGAAGCTGTCTTGTCGAGACTGTAGCTCCTATTGGCGGTTCAGGAACCGCCACGGACCAGGACATTGACTCAGCTCATTAGGGCCCAATAGGAGCCACTGTCTTGACAAGACAGCTACCAATCACCATGGACCAGGAACCCACAGGGGGTACAGACTGTACACAATAGCCTTGATAAAGACCCGCGGGTCAAAACACGTGTCAGCTGACAAATAAGTGACATAATTGCCCCTGAATATACTAAATGCATAACCAACTGAAAGTTACAAGAACTCAGCACTAGCACAAATAAAAGCAAAAATTGTATCGCAATAACTACTGTGTTAGAACATTCTTTGAACTACCAAAGCAAGGTAACCAGGGGGAAAAAAAACTCTTCTTTTCTACTCAACAAATTTGGTTGTTGGCTAAACCCTTACAACTCCTGTGACCTTGTAACCCTTGAACCTTACTAGTAAGCTTGGGAATTAACAGAGCTAAGCAAAGGTTGTTTCCACACCTAGAGCCAACCACAAGTCTATTTATTTATGTATTCACAATATATCACACTATGTTTAATGGGTATACAATAATCACCAATGGGGTGATGTAACACTAAGCAATCTCTTTAATCACAAGGAATAATAGTGAGCAAAACAATTCAGCACAGAAATAACATTTGTGTGTGTGTTCAAATCAAATAGCAATGTGGTTACTATTTCCCCCTGCACACTCCTCAACCCCCCCAAGAGGCAATGTAACGAGATAGGAGGAGAGAGAGCAGGTATTCAGGAATGCAGATTTCAACAAAATATCAATCCCAATTCCCCCCTCAACAAACACAAGAGAGAAGCGGAATTGATTGGCAAGCTGTCAAAATGTTTTTTTAAGTTATCTGAGAATGGATTGGGTAAAAAACTAAATATGGTTTAAATGACTGAAATTGTTAAAATTCTTATGGGAGCCGCTTTAGATAGTTACAGGCAAACACTAGCAACAATTTCATACTAATAAGCAATGTGAAATCTTAAAATTGAGGTTGGGTGCAATCTAAAGCTGTTTTAACACATGTAATATTTTGCCAAAATGAAAATCCGTGGCAAACCTTTCTACGCGCAGTAATCGTGATCGTGGGAGAAATATATGGTGTTGGTTGTCTGGAAAGCTGAGGATGTTAGCTACAAGCAGAAGTTGAGAATTTGTTTCTAGCATAAAAATTGAGAAAGTTATGGACGTTTCAGTGGAGGTCGTTTTTCTGAGATAGGCGCAAGAATGGGGAAACAGGAATGCACTTTTAAAAGACAAATGGGATTTCATTTACACTAGGTTATGACTATAGAAAAAGAGAATGGCACACATGAATCTCCATCAATCCTGGCCAGGGACCCTTCATGTGGTGGATAATCAATTTCTTTCTGGGATTCAATTTATTTATTCACAACACTATTGATTTATGATTTTAGAATACAAATAAGAGAACTCAGCACAAGGAAAGTTCTGACAATTCAAACTACTCCTAACAATATCAGGTTCTAAAGACAAGATAGGGATTACTATGGACAGTACATATGCTAGTGACACAGTCCTAAATATAGATACTCACTATATGGGTATCAAACAGAACCATCAGGGATTCTGGTTCTGGGACAGACTGCTGGGCACACCGGACTGGACTGGGTCTGCAATCAGCAAGGCGCTCTGGTCACCGCACCACAGGACTGGACAGGATCGGCATAGCATGGCACAGCACGGCACAGGATTGGGTTTAATCTGCCCTTCTTGGTTCTGAAGATAATTATTTAGCAGGCAAGCAGTTACAGCACAGCCCGGATGTTTCTTTTGTTCCCCTTAGATTTTGTGGGATTCTTTCTGGTTCTGGAAATTCAAGGCCTAGTTGAAAATGGTTCAACTAATGGAATGGGCCTTTCTGCTTGCCAAGTTTCTGGAGTCTGGAGCAAGGAAAAGTGATGGTTCTCTCGCAGGGTGCTCCGCCAGCAATCTGTTAGTGGGTGAATCTGTGTGTCCTTTTTAAAGCCCTCAGCTGTCTCTATTTATGCTTATAATAAAGGGGTATGTGTGCTGGCTTATACTAAGTGTGCCCCCTTAGGCAGGCAATTGGCTAGAATCTCTTCTCCCCCTTGATTGGAGAAGAAAACAGGGTGTCACCATGATGGTGTGAGTTTATGAGTCAGAGAATCCTCCCCTTGTCCCTTGAACATAACATCTACTTTTGGTACAATACATGTTTACATGTGTGCAATCTTAGAACAATAACATATATAAATCACATATTTTGTGCAGCAGGTACTCCTCCGAACCTCGTAGCTGTGGGATCTTATGTCTGCTTTTGACAGAATTTCGCCCTTTTTGACCGGAACACAATGTCCAGTTTCTCCGAAAATGTATACAAATATGCGCGTTGAACATGGGCATAAGGGTATACCGTTTCATACTTCTGGCACAAATACATTTGGTGTAAAACCACCTTTTCCGCCATTTCCTTCTAGAACATGTCACACGGTTTTGCTGCCTCTTAAAATGTACAGTCAGAATTTAGATAAACAAATATGTGATTTTTGTAATTTAAACAATTTTAAGTGGTGAGTTATATGTCTTTATCAAAATGTTTCTTTGTGAATGTCCAGCCTCACATGGCTGTTTGTCTCTGCCTCCTTCTGGCTCTCTGCAGTTAGAAGCAGTCTCCTCCCATTTCCTCCAGAGCGACAGGCCATTTTATGACTCTTCACACTTAGCCTTCCCTTGACTGGAGGAAGTCCATTGTCTTCTTCCCCTGGCAGACCAAATTCTTCCCCCACCCTATAATCATCACATAGGTGTGATATCGTGGTGGAGAGAGAGGCCTGGCCTCCGTGGGGGAAGCTGTTGGACTGGATGGATTGCTTTAGGCAGGCTTAGTTTCAATGTCATTATGTAACTTTTTTTCTTGGTTTAAAACAAACTTTCAATTTCAAAACAAGCAGCTAGACACTTATTCCAGCTTCTAAACCATGGGATTTAAATAGTTACAACTTAGGTTACTCTCAATAACAGGTCACTTAGTTCTCAGACATTAGATTTCAGTTGTACAAGTTTAAATCCTTATGATGCAATCTGACAGCTGTCATACAGGCGGCCACGGGGACTGCACCCAGATTTTGACAAATTTCACAGGCAGGCACATTTTTGCTGTGAATGTTTTGATGACAAATTCAGCTTTTCGGAACATTGTCTATTCATAATGATTTCTTGAACTAAGTGACTTGTAGAACCCAGCAAGAATATGGGATGTTTGCGGGTGTTTTGTGCCTGCATTCTGCAGTTTCAGCAACCAAGAAGAAGATTTAAAAACAAGATTCTGGATTTCTTTCAGCACAGCACTGCTTTTCAGGCTGGCTTCATTTTTACTTGTTGGGCAGCCCAATGACATGTTTCAGCAGTGAGGTCTCTGTTCCGTTCCACCACTGACAACATGCATGGTAGATTTGCCAGCCATGTTTTCATGTTGTAAAGCGCAATTTTCAAAGGTTTTGGCGCGCATAAGGGTTTTTGCGGCCATTTTGATAATTCTGGCACCACCAGAACACAGTGATGCCGCAGGGCAGAGCATAAGCGGGTTAATACATCCCACAAAGCCCCCCTCACGACTTGAATTTGACCGCCCATCAAGGGGAAGTCGGTAGATTGGGATTTCAGTCTTTCTTTTTGGTCCAAGTGGACAAATTCGTCTGCTTCTCCCATCATTGCTGGATCGACAGGTTCCCTTCGTTGGTTCCGGATGGGGGTGTGGAGCGATACTCCGGGGCCCCTTCGGTCTTTAAGTCCGGTCCCCGAGGTGGTCCTCCTTGGTGCTTAGAATCCATGGTTTCAGTTCTATTATGACAGAACAGAGCATGGTTACGGACATTTACCCACCACTATTCATGTAGTGGGGCAGATGCATACATTTGATATACAATTGACAATCTTTCCCGCCTGTAATTACTACTGATTTCACAGGTGGAATGGTTTTTAATAGTTAGAATTTTCTAGGGATCCGGAATGTCCCCCTCTGGGTTTCCAGATGTCTCCTCTAGTTCCCGCAGAGTATGCCTAGGATGGCAACCCTTCAGTTGGTTGATGTGGACCCACTTATCTTCCCCTTCTGCCAAACTGCCCTTGGGGATACAGATTTTGTAGTGGGTCATGGTCATCTCTCCTCCATTTCTGAAATTCTATTAATCACTAGAGTTCAAATCAATATCAAGTTGGTTGAGGAGGTCCCAGCTCATATAAAAGGCGGAAGGAACACCTCGCACAACCCAACAAGTATCAATCACGCTTTTGTTATTCCTAGAGATTTTAATCATACAACTGCTAAGCAGAGGATGTTTGCAGCAGGGTGGTTCCAGATCCCTTACCCCTTGCTGCACTGACTCTACGGCGGTTAGGGTCTGGTCTTTAGGGAGTTTGTTTAATAGTGCTTCGCTAATGAAGCTTTTTTCGCTATTCAAGTGAACTCGGGCGAGGACAGACTCCTTCCCATCATTTAACTGAATCGGGAGGAAGTGCTGTTCACCCCTTTTCAATATGCCAGCTAAGTTCTGTGCTGGTTTGATGTCAATTTTGGCTATGAACTTGGGGATTTGAATTGTGCATCAGTGCAAAATTTCAATGTATCTCCCTTCAGAGTGGAATGCCACTTCAGACTGGAAGGGAGGCTGATTTGTACAAATGGAGAAGGGCTCACCTCACCTTTGGGTGGTCCCATAGCTATGATGGTGACGTGGGGTGCATCATTGTTCTGAAAATAGAACCTAACTAGGTCCGGTTTTTGCTCAACCATGTGGCATGTGCCATTTAGACTCACATGGTTGACGCTTTGCTTTAATTTAATTGGCCTGTGGGTCTGGGTCCAGAGGACCTTGTTCACATAGTCTATGAGGGGAGACAGCCTGTGGTGGAGGTCAGTCCCTAATAGACAGGGGGTTCCCTCTGGCACCACAACAAGGACCGGGTGCTTCATTTTGTGTCACACAATTTTAATTTCCAGCTCTGCAGACCATTCAACAGGAATTTCCTTCCCGTCAAAGTTCTGGAGCTGTCCAGGAAGAGGGGTGAGGGGAATTTGGTATTTCTCCCCCCTTCCCGAATTTAGCTGCTCAAAGACCCTTTTGGACAGCAAGGTGGCTTGGGATCCCGTGTCCACCAGTGCTGGAATTGCGCATTGCCCTTGCACCTGGACAGGGGCATAGAATCTACCCTCTTTTTCCTCAAGGGGGCAGAGGTAATGCACATTTTTGGACAACTGGTGGGTTAGTTTCTTTGCTTTGGACACTGATATAGAGGTGATTTGGGCAGGATTCTGTTTGGGCTCTTGGGAATCTGCAAGAAAAAGGTGACAGCTAGATATGGGGGAAGGTTTGGGTTCCCATGGTTCTGATTCTGGGCTGCCCCCCCCCCTTTTTGGAGGCAGTCACCAGGATGGGTTTAAACCAGGAGATTTTCATGCTGGTCATTCTGGGTACTGACAATGGGCGGTTCTAACTCGGTCCCCATATCTACCCAGTTTGGATTTGGATCCCTTGGGACCCATTTTTCTTTGGGAGGAGTTCCCCCATCCCTGAAGGAGAAGATCCTTTTCCCAGAATCCTCTGAGAATCCCTCTCCTTCAAACTGAAAGATTTGTACCTCCTCCTCAAAATGGGTCTTTTTGGGCTCTTTATTTCTCCTACCCGCCCTCTGCTCCTTGGGTGGCAGACTTTTGGGGGCAGGAGATTTTGGTTCTGGTTCCTGGGTTTCCAAGTGCTTTCCAGAAGCGGGGAGGAAAGCTTCCTCCAAGGCTTTGCACCCCCTTCTCCTTGTGCCTCCTCCCTGGGAACCGGTGGGTTGTCAGGGTTCATCCCCTGTCATTGCTCTGGAGCACCAGATCCTGGATTTGAGGCATTCTGATCTGCCATGCTCATCTGAGGGTTCTGCTGAACCCTCAGCATGCGACCCAGATCCTGTGCCATGTTCTGGACCTGCCGCTCTAGTTGGGACACCCGCTCTGGCTGATACAGGGTCCTCATGTCTCCCCTGGGTTGATCTCGGGAAGGGTAGCTATCCCTTCTCACATAATACCCTGGGTTAGGGAAGTTTGGGTACCCCTCCACCCTTGGCCTCCCCACTCCCGGATTGGGCTGTCTGGGCTCAGGAAAATGGTGAAAGAAGGATTGATTGTTTTGGGGGTTGAAATTTGGCAGGTAACGGAAAAAAATGTGGTCCTGCATTTGGGGGATTACTGCCCTCCTGGGGGAAGTGAGTAGGGATGTTCCCTGGGTTTCCTGCTGTCTGGTTGGATCCCCGCCCCCTTGGGCTGGAGGAGTCCACACATAACCCAGGATGGGTCTCTTTCCCTTGTAGTGTGGATTGATGTAGTCAGGAGAGTTAGGGGTCCCATTTGTTGGGTTACCTCCCTGGCTCCCTGTTTGTGATTGGCCCGAGGGCCTTCTGGGTTTGGGGTTGTTTGGATTCTGTGTGGGAAGGTTTTTAGGCCCCCCATTTCTAAATCTAAAATGGGGGCAACCTTCACCTCCACCACTTTAGCACCAGCAGGGGTGTTGGTTGTTTTTGGGCTTTTTCCACTATTTTTATTTTCCAATGGCTTCTCCACCTCATAAATGTGCGTGGCTTGTTCAATGACTCAGTCTAGTGATCTTCTCTCATGAAAGTCCCTCACTAGCTGGGTCATGATATACTTAGGGAGAGCATGAAAGAAGGTATGTACAAATTCTTTACTGTCAGTGCGCACCCTTCTAGTGGTCTGCGCAAAAGCGCGTTTTAATTCCTGAACAAATTGCAATGGGGCCTGATCTTCCCCACATTGTAAGTTGTAGGCTGCCTTGCGAGCCTCTTGAGGGTTTCCGGTGAATGGAAAAATGTTTCAGGATGGCCGCCCTATAGGTGGACCATCTGCAATGATTCTGATCCTCCAGACCCGCAAAGAAGCTGGAGTACTCAGGAGAAAATGTCCACTTCACATACTGAATACAGCTTTGGCTGTCCTTCAGATGGAAAGTGTCCATCATTCGTTCAAATAGCACAAGGTGCTCCCAAACTGAATATTTTGCATTCTTGTGGTAGGACGTAATGCCGCTCCTAATGGCTTTTATTTGTTTCAGGGGATCCTTGAGCAAGGCCCTTTTGACTTTTTTTGCTTTTTAATTTCGGGTCACCCTGGTCCACTCATTCTCTGACTCAGAGGCACTGCTCCCAGAGGTGGCTGTCTGGTCTTCTAGGCTCTCCCGGATTCTGTGAGCTTGGGAATGGCTGGCAGAATGTGGGAGGCTAGTTCATTGAGTCCTGGGTGCTCAGAAGAGTCTTCTGACTCTTCCTTGCTCCCAGGATTGGCTGAGTACCCCCCCCTACTGTCCTAGCTGGGAAGATGTTTTCAGGATGCCCTTAGTGGGTCTACTCTCATGGAGTTCCCCACCAAATATTACCATCTGATCTCTGGGTAAGTTATATTTCTGAGGATCCATTTCTCTGATTCTCCCCTCATTGGAGTCTCCCTGATCAGAGAAGATGGCCCTAGCACTTGGGAACCGATAAATAGATGCCCGCCCATCCATTTCTGGGAGGTGCTGACCTATTGGCCCCATATTTCCCCTTAGGTTGAAGTCTACCATCGCCATGGTCCTTGGTTCATGTGAGCCAGTGGACATGGGGGTGGCAGAATCCATGGAGTTGAAGTGATGAAAGTCTCTGGTGCCAGGGTTCCTGAGGTTATGCTCAGGTGTTTCCTTCTACCAGCGGATCCCATCTCTCTCAGCCCCTACTCCCTGTTGCCATGCAAGAACCTAACCCTTCTGCTCTTCTATTAAGGCCTTACTGGTCTCTATTAATTAATCCTGCATAGCCACCTGTCTATGGAGCCTGTCATTTTTCTCAGAGAGAGCCTCATTGTCTCTCTGTGCTTCCTGTCGAATTTTGGAGTATTCGGCCAATATTTGCTGCAGGAGGGTCACCTCCTGAGTCTGATCCTTCCCAGCCTGATCATTCTTTGCTAGAGAATCTTCCACCCTCCTGGTGTGCTCTAACAGTTTTTCATAGTCCTTTTTGAGGTCACCCAGTCCCTGAAGGACCAGGTGATTTTCCTCCATCTTGGTTTTTAAATAACTGACTTCCTGGCCTAAGGTGTCCCTTTCCTGAATTAGAGCACCCCTCTGTGCAGCCAGGCGTCCCTTTTTGAATGCACCAGCTTTCCGGTGCTCTTCAAAAAATTCGGTTTGAGATTCAAGGTATTTAATAATTAACTTATTATTTTCCTCTTTTAATTTGTCTATGCGGTTCTCTAAAGTGACCATCTGTTCTGCACATGCTCTATTAAAATTGAATTGCTGTTCTAGCTTTTGTTGGCTCTGTAGTAGAGAGTCCACTCTTTCCTGACACTCTTTTTGCAGTGTCAGTACTTTGGCATCCTGCTCTACCCTTTCTTGCTGCAGGGTATCAAGATCTCCTTTTACTTTCATCAGGTACTGTCTGGTTTCATTCTATGATTCTTGGCTCTGCAGAGTCCAAATCAGTTTGGGTTTTTTCTAGTGATTGCACTTGCCTTTTTGCCAGATCTAGGTTTTCGGCATATTTTTCCTGTATTTCTCCAATGTGGAGGTACAGGTATGCCGCTATTTTGGCAATTTTACATTGCTCTTCTTTTGCCCTATGGGCCATGTACAATTCACTAAGTGCCATATGTAATGGACCCTGATCCTGCCATATATCTAATTCTGTGGCAGTGGCTTGTTTTTTGATTTCCTGCAGCCAAACATTCTCATCCTGCTCTGTCCATTCACCCCTGACAAATATTTTGTGCAGTAGGTGTTCTTTTGCCATATTAATTTCTACTGGGGTCGCCATTCCGGAAATATTAATTTCCTTCTGACTTACAGGAGTTATTTTATTTTTGCAAAACAGACCAAACTCCTTAGAGCGTTTCTATTGAAGGGTGTTTTTACAGTGTAACACAGTGTGGTAGCCCAACAGGGTTTGTGTACCCCGTCAATTAGCACGCTGTATTATACTGTCACAAGTGGTATGTCTAATTCAGAAATCTCGGACGAGCCCCCAATCCTGTAAGTGATTTCAATCTGGCACTTCACCTATATCAATGCCTAGCGTGTAATGCACAACTGAAATCCTTATTTATTTTGTGTCTAAAAGTTATTTTATTCTGAATGATGGACCACTCATATCACGCCACTCTCTTGGAACCCCTCCCCAGTCACACTGAACCAGGAATCAGGCTGGTTTGCAAAGTTAAAATATTTATTTATGTATTCACAATATATCACACTATGTTTAATGGGTATACAGTAATCACCAATGGGGTGATGTAACACTAAGCAATCTCTTTAATCACAAGGAGTAATAGTGAGCAAAACAATTCAGCACAGAAATATTACTTTTCTGTGTGTGTTGAAATCAAATAGCAATGTAGTTGCTATTTCCCCCTGCACACTCCTCAACACCCCCAACAGGCAATATAATGAGATAGGAGGAGAGAGAGCAGGTATTCAGGAATCCATAATTCAACAAAATATCAATCCCAATTTCCACCCCTCATCAAACACAAGAAAGAAGCAGAATTGATTGGAAAACTGTCAAAATGGTTTTTCGAAGTTATCTGAGCATAAAATTTGAGAATGTTAGGGACGTTTCAGTGGGGGTCGTTTTTGTGAGATAGGCGCAAGAATGGGAAAACGGATGCACTTTTAAAAGACAAATGGGATTTAGTTTACACTAGGTTATAACTATAGAAAAGAGAATGCCACACATGAATCTCCATCAATCCTGGCCAGGGACCCTTCATGTGGTCGATAGAATGCCACACATGAATCTCCATCAATCCTGGGCAGGGACCTTTCATGTGGTCGATAATACATTTCTTTCTGGGATTCAATGTATTTATTCACAACACTATTGATTTATGATTTTATAATACAAACAAGAGAACTCAGCGCAAGGAAAGTTCTGACAATTCAAACTACTCCTAACAATATCAGGTCCTATAGACAAGATAGGATGGGTTTTGATAGGGATTACTATGGACAGTACATATGCTAGTGACACAATCCTATCTATAGATACTCATATGGGTTTCAAACGGAACCTTCAGGGATTCTTGTCAGGGATTCTGGTTCTGGGACAGACTGCTGGGCACACCAGATTGGACTGGGTCTGCAATCAGCAAGGCACTCTGGTCACCACACGACAGGACTGGACAGGATCGGCACAGCTGCACGTCACAGGTTTGGGTTTAATCTGCCCTTCTTGGTTCTGAAGATAATTATTTAGCAGACAAGCAGTTACAGAACAGCCTGGCTGTTTCTTTTGTTCCCCTTTTTTTGTGGGATTCTTTCTGCTTGTGGAAATTCAAGGCCTAGTTGAAAATAGTTCAACTAATGGAATGGGTATTTCTGCTTGTCAAGTTTCTGGAGTCTGGAGCAAGGAAAATGGATGGTTCTCTCGCAGGGTGCTCCACCAGCAATCGATTATTGGGTGAATCTGTGTGTCCTTCCTAAGCCCTCAGCTGTCTCTATTTATGTTTATACTAAATGGGTTTGTGCGCTGGCTTATCCTAAGTGCGCCTCCTTAGGCAGGCGATTGGCTAGAATCTCTTCTCTCCCTTGATTGGAAAAGAAAACAGGGTGTCACCATGATGGTGTGAGTTTATGAGTCAGAGAATCCTCCCCTTGTCCCTTGAACATAAAATCTACTTTTGGTACAATACATATTTACATGTGTTCAATCTTTAGAACAATAACATATATAAATCACATATTTTGTGCAGCAGATACTCCTCCGAACCTTGTCGCAGTGGGATCTTGTGTCTGCTTTTGACAGAATTTCATCAATTTTGACTGGAACACAATGTCCAGTTTCTCCAAAAATGTGTACAAATATGCACGTTGAACATGGGCATAATGTTATACCGTTTCATAATTCTGGCACAAATACATTTGGTGTAAAACCACCTTTTTCGCCATTTCCTTCTAGAACATGTCACACGGTTTTGCTGCCTCTTAAAATGTAGAGTCAGAATGTAGATACACAAATATGTGATTTTTGTAATTTAAATATTTTAAGTGGTGAGTTATATGTCTTTAACAAAATGATTCTTTGTGAATGTCCATCCCCAAATGGCTATTTGTCTCCGCCTCCTTCTGGCTCTCTGCAGTTAGAAGCAGTCTCCTCCCATTTCCTTCAAAGGCCCAGGCCATTTTACGACTCTTCACACTTAGCCTTCCCTTGACTGGAGGAAGTTCATTGTCTTCTTCCCCTGGCAGACCAAATTCTTCCCCCACCCTATAATCATCACACACGTGTGATATCCTAGTGGAGAGAGAGGCCGTGGGGGAAGCTGTTGGACTGGTTGGATTGCTTTAGACATGCTTAATTTCAATGTCATTCTGTTACACTTTATTCTTGGTTTAAAACAAACTTTCAATTTCAAAACAAGCAGCTAAACACTTATTCCAGCTTCTAAACCATGGGATTTAAATAGTAACAACCTAGGTTACTCTCAATAACAGGTCACTTAGTTCTCAGACATTAGATATCAGTTGTACAAGTTTAAATCCTTATGATGCAATCTACTGACAGCTGTCATACAGGCGGCCACGGCTACTGCGCCCAGATTTTGACAGATTTCACAGGCAGGCATATTTTTGCTGAACTAAGTGACTTGCAGCACCCAGCAATAATATGGGATGTTTGCAGGTGTTTTGTGCCTGCATTCTGCAGTTTCAGCAACCAAGAAGAAGATTTAAAAACAAGATTCTGGATTTCTTTCAGCAAAGCACTGCTTTTCATGCAGGCTTCATTTTTACTTGTTGTGCAGCCCAGTGACATATTTCAGCAGTGAGGTCTCCTTTCCACCACTGACAACATGCATGGTAGATTTGGCAGCCATCTTTTCATGCTGTAAAGCACAATTTTCAAAGGTTTTGGCACGCAAAGGGGTTTTTGTGGGCATTTTGATAATTCTGTCACCACCAGAACACA
The DNA here is from genome assembly GCF_040938575.1 of Ambystoma mexicanum. Classification (NCBI taxonomy): domain Eukaryota; kingdom Metazoa; phylum Chordata; class Amphibia; order Caudata; family Ambystomatidae; genus Ambystoma; species Ambystoma mexicanum. The sequence continues at coordinate 714,213,652 of NC_090932.1, forward strand.
ATGATGCCACAGGGCAGAGCATAAGTGGGTTAATACATCCCACACATGTGGGCTCTCTTCTTCATGTGGACAGAGAGTGGTTATTGCCTTTGGAGCAGGTGGCAGGCCAGTAGTCAGCCGAAGAGGGTCAGGGGTGAGAAAGTGGCGGCAAAAGCCTCAACTCGGGAGGATAGCTTAGCGAAAACGTGCTCCCCTTGGAAGCAAGACGACACAGAGCAACACAGGTTCGATCCACGGGTCCGCGCTTAGAAACCTCTGGGTATAAATAACATAACATATAATATCATATCATAAGTGACACACGCTTCATGGGTCGGATAACTGAGAAGGTCGGTGGCAGTGCTGTTGTTGGCTTGGCCTTAGGGGTAGAGAGGGTGAGCTGGGAGCAAAGGAGAAAGTGACCACTCCAGGAAAGAGGAGTGGTGAGAGGGATCCGTAGGGGACGGTCTGAGGAGATCATAACATCCAGAGTGTGCCTTGCCGAGTGAGTCGGGCCAGAGGGGAGAATAGAAAGTTTAAGAGAGTCGCAGAGGTCACAAAAGAGTCCTGAGAAAGGACAGGAAGCATCCAGATGGAAGTTAAAGTCTCCAAGAAGCATGGAGCTGAGTGGTCGAGACCAGGAGGTAAGTAGTGAGGTCCGCCTACTCAGAGAGGGAGGAAGAGATCTGACCAGGTGGCCAATAAATGGTCACCGCAGTAAGGGAATGGCCAGGAGAGAAAGAGAGCCTGCAGACGAGGAGAGTGTCAAAACTTGTGACCGAGCTAGCCGTGAACCATGTGAGACTGAGAACATCGAGGTCAAGTTTCTCCAGGAGGTGGCAGATGTCAGAGGAGTGTTTAACAGTTGAGAGAGAGTTTAGAGTGTCAATATGGAGAAGGTTGCCGTCCTTGAAAGACTTCCGGGAGTAGTACAGATCAGAGAAATAAGGAGGAGAGGGCTAGGTAGCCAAGGAGGAGACAGCAGGGGGAGGCGAGGAAGCCGTGGAGGGGAGAGATGGGACAGCAGGAGAAGAAAGGAAATTGATGAGGCACAGGAAGCATCTATCAAAGAAGAGAAGGTTGGCTTGAGGGCCTTGGAACAAGATAGTACCATTCAACTAAACATTAGTGATGACCTTAGAGGAGTGGAAGGAGGCCAGGAGATCCTCCCACTGCGTGCCACCATTAATGGGAGAAGAAGAGAAAGGAGAGAGCACAGAGTCCATAGGTCTGGCGAGGGAACGACAAAGCGGATGTCGTTGAGGGTTTGCCTGGAGGAAGCACTGGTATAGGTATCAGCGACAGGGAGGCATGGGTTTGAGACCAGGATGTCCTTTTTACACTTCTTCTGACCAGATTTAGTGAGGAGAGCGGGATAGTCGATAGAGAAGCAGTTGGAAAAGATAGGAGAGACAGAGAGCACCATAGAGTAGGTCGGGAGAGTTGAGAAGAGGAAGAGTGTGGGATGGGGTAGGTGAGGTGGCGAGTAGAGCGCTAGGGAAGGACACAATGATGGATGCAAGCAGACAGGGCAGAGAGAGATGAGACAGTAGTAGACAATTGGACAAGACAATAGGAGCTTAGATAATGGTGGAAAATGTGCTACATTAATGCTTTGCTATGAGGCTAATACCACAGAATGGCACTACTACACAATGCAATTTAAATAATGGAGAGAAAACACCTAAGTCTGAGAGTCCTTTAGAGTGGGGTAAAAGCCTAGGTTTCACAAAGCCATTTTTTAGACTTTGACAATGCAATTTAAGTAACAGAGAAAATCTGAGAATCCTGTATAGTGGGGAAAAGTCACAGTTTTCACAAAGCAATTTTAATACTTTCACAATGCAATTTAATTTATGGAGAGAATACACCTAAGTCTGAGAGTCCTGTATAGTGGAGAAAAGTCCTAAGTTTCACAAAGCAATTTTTAGACTTCACAATGCAATTTAAGTAACAGAGAAAATACACCTAAGTCTGAGAGTTAGCTATGTGGCGTAGGTGTTCAGGGTAGAGTGAGGACTCTATCCCTGACCTGGGCCACTCCTACCTGACTTAGTCACTGCTGGTTGACAGATGACCATTGGCTTCCCCTGCAGATACTTGCAGAAACTATTTGTAGCCACCTATTTGGGAGCTGCCCTTAGCCGCAGAGGCTGCACAGGCAGAGGGCTGTCCTGGGAGGGTAATTTAAGAGGAGCAAAGCCTATCAGGGGAGGTGGGCGGAAGCAGGGGAAAGGAGAAGGAGTGGGTCGGGAAACCAGCATTGACGCCGGGGCCTGGCGTGTGTGGGGCTCAAGAAGTTTAAAAAAATAATTTCTAGGCCCAGGACGGTCCAAGAAGCAGCACTCACTGGGTGAAACGCCTGGGAAAGTGACACGCTCGCAACAATGCTGTCAAGTAGCACAGGCAGGAAGGACACAGAGTCCAATCAGGGGAGGTGGGCAGACTGGGAGGCGTGAGGAGGGAGGACGCCGGGGCCTCGGGGGCTCAACAAGTTTTTTAAAAGAATTTCTAGGCCCAGGAGGGTCCAAGAAGCAGCATTCACTGGGTGAAAAAACATGGGAAAGTGCTGCACTCGCAACAATGCCGGCAACTAGAACAGGCAGGAAGGACACAGTGTCCAATCAGGCGAAGAGAGTGGGCTTGGAGGCGGGAGGAGGGAGGGGAAGGGAGAAATAGAGGGTTGGGAAACCAGCATAGACCTCAGGGTCTGGAGGGTCCAAGAAGCAGCACTCACCGGGTTAAAACACGTGGGAAAGTGATGCACTCGCAACAATGCCAACAACTAGCCCAGGCAGGAAGGACACACTGCCAAATCTGGGGAGTCGGGCAGCGTGGGAGGCAGGAGGAGGGAGGCAAAGGGAGAAAGAGAGGGTTGGGAAACCAGCATGGACGCTAGGAGCAGTAAGAAGCAGGTAACCAGGGGACTGCATCGATTTGTGGACACTAGAATGCTTGGCAGATCTCAAATGCAGAAACAGAAGAGCTTCAGCATTAGCATCAAGCGTACTCTAATGTGTGGAGGTTGTTGGAAGATGAGGTCAACAATGACTCTGGTAATTCCCCAGCATCAGCTTAGATAATATCAGAGGTAATCAAACTGGCGTTTATGTGGTCTGGAGCTGCAGGGAATTATGGGGTCACCTTATTGGTTCTGTGGTTGCTGAGAGACCAAATCCAGGGTCTGCGGACAGGGTAAGTCCTTTTGCACTTACACTGCATGGAGCTTGGTTTGCACCTACAGGGGGCCCTTCACCACAATGAACATGAGCCTGGTTTGGTTCCAGGGCAGCCAGAATAGAGTCCAATTGCAGTCACCCACACTAATCCCTGGGGATGTTCTGGGGACAGAGCTCTACACGTCTTCACATGACTTCAGTCTTCACCTCTATGGCAGTGGACTTCGGAATAGATGAATGGACAGCATAACCAAACGTCCAATGAATCAAAGAATGAGTGGATGCCCCTCTCCTTTCATAGGTAAACTGCACAGGTTATTAGTCCAAAGGAAGCTTGCTTTAAAGAGTCCAATCTATGTTCATGTAACTAGTGCCCTTTGCCTTATGACATCACACACATCGTACCTTACTTTCAAGAAATGGAGGGGACAGGAAAATGGACAAAAGCCTTATCAGAAACCAAAATGGTGGGACCCTTCTTGAGGCCTACCTTCCCTCTCGGACTACTCTAACTCTGACCCCTTCTTAGTCATGCCGGCTTCAAAGTGATTTCATTGATCAGTACACCGCTATGATGTGAAGGTGGCATAGTTATGTCAATTCTGCTTCAGAAGACCCATTCCCAGGAAACTCCCTTTGAGAAGTCTCTGTGCCCAGGGTAAACGTGTTACCGTTCCTGCAGGAGAATGAAAGGGGCAGCCCCTGGCCATTGTTCCACATAGTAGCTATGGAGACTGCCAGCCTAGACACCAATATACAACAGTCTAGTCATAGCTGGCCTGCTGACATAGCTGACACCAGTGTGGTATGAAATTGGTGTGCTTATATAGTGGTTTATAGGATTGGTGTGTCCTTACCAACCACCATGCCACATGAAGGACTGCTTCATATGTAAAGTTTTACGTGCCACTAAACTAAGGCATGTAATAATAATACTTTTGATCAGAAGCGCAGATGATTTAAAAGCCACCCCACCTGCACGTACTTGTTTCCAAGCAGCTGTGACCTTTGAACCTGCTATGTAACACTTCAGTGCTAGGGCTGTCAAAAGGCTGGTTGCAGCAAAGGTACATATATGCATTTTCATTTTTAAGGAGCTTTTAATTAAAAGGGGTTAGATTAACATATCTCTCCATCAACAACAGCATAACCCACATCATGTTTTGTAAATATAAATAAAACAATATCAGGATATCCCACCCTTGCAGATGGCAATCTGTCACAGTAGTCATCCTTCAAACATGCATATATAGATGTGATGATGGTGGTCTTCAGATGGACAGAAAGGCCCACCTTGTTTTCCAATTCATCAATGCTCACTCTCTAACACCGTGTGCGTCATGCAGGTATTAAATCTGAAACAAGTGTGTTAAAGGGGCTGCTGGGACCTGCTTGGGTGTCAGTGAGAAGACAGGATCTGTGAGCGTGGGTGTAGGTGATGATAAAGCATAGACTGCTACGGTGTGTGTGGTTGATGCGAAGGCAGGGGTTGTGAAGGTAAGTGTGACTGAGGAGAAGGCAGCAGGTTTGAGGGTGGGTATGGGTGAAGAGAAGCAGGTTACTATGAGGGTAAGTGTGGATGAGGAGAAGACAGGGACTGCGAGGGCAGGTGTGGGTGAGAAGGCAGGAACTGTGATGATGCTTGTTCCTCTGCAAATCGAATGCCAGAGGTTGTAGAAGATGCTTGCTCTCCACCAGGAGGTCCAAATTGCGACTGATGCAATGCACTCTTTGGACAAGATTTTACAAAAGTTTCCTGTTTACTTATAGCCAGGAGAACATGCAAAGCATAAGGGATGGTGTGTGTCCGGATTATGGGCATTGAAGTGCTTGTTTTGGCACATTCTGCAGTTGGAGTGGCCCTCCCAGTGCATGTTGCAGTAGAATACCTGCTTCTCCACCTCTCAAACCTCAGATTATTTTGGAGGCCTTTCTTAAGAAAATGTATTGAGGCTGTGTGGGTTGAAGTAGGGGATCACTGTAGTAACTACATTTTTCTTTGGTTTGAGTACAAGTGATAACACTTTATTGTTTATTCTCAGGCATTGTTTTGCACTGAGCTGCATTGGAGGCAATGCATTGCATTGCTTTGTGGCTTTCTAAACTAATGAAACACAGGTGTGTTCCCAGAAAAAGAAAGCAGCAGGCATGGACCTGCAACCTTTACCAACCTTTATTTTATACAGGCTCTGGAATTGGCTTTGTTTAATTTTTACAACACCATATTTGATTATGTAAGTCCCACTGTTGCATGCCGATATGCCCAAACACATTGTTGTAGCTTTGATTACAGGTTGATATACAAGCCACAGCATTTCCCTGATCATTACAGAAATGCTGTGCCACATCTTCTTATTTTGCAGATCCCAGCCAAGGAATCAACACGAAGACCAGGGATGCAAGGCCTCTATCTAATGTATGGAGTGTACATTAAGCAGCTATAGTTGAGGTATGCAACCTGTACCTTGCTTGATGTTGTGTATTACAACTCCCATGACCCCTCCCATTGACCATTCTTGTTGGGGATGTTGGGAGCTGCAGACAACAACAGCCAGTGGACTGAAGCTTGAAGATCCATGATTAGTGCAAGATAAGGAAGCTCTCCCTGACTGTACATATTCAAAGTTTGATGTTGCTGTGTTTAAGGTAAAAAGTCATATCAATAAAGTCCCCTGATAAATTGTTCAATGTTGCATTGAATATACATGGGAATGTCTTCCCTGCCTATACCCCCACAGGTGATGCTTGCAGCATCGAGTAATTGAGCACAGGGAGATATTTGTCAATAAGAGCAAATTCTTCAGGAGAAGGGGCAAGTGGAAGTGAGGGAAGCAGAGGTAGTAATGCTAATGATGGCTTTCATGGGGCACTGCGGAAAGGCTCCAGACTGCAGAGGCAAAGTCTATGATATGTGATATTATATTTATAACATGTTTAATACCCAGAGGTTTCTAAGCACGGACCCAGGGATCAAACCTGTGTTGCTTCCTGTTGTCTTGCTTCCAAAGCGAGCATGTTGCTGCTGAGCTATTCTCCCTGGAAATCAATCATCCACTAGCTACTGTGCATTCTCTTTACAGGGCCATTACTCAGCCACTTGTGAATGTGTCTCTCTTCTGTAAGAGCAACCAGGCATAGAGAGGAGAGAGAATTCAAGAGTGATGTCAGAATAGGGCCACTAAGTACAGTAGGGTCTCATTAAGGGGCCATTACCAAAGCCGATGGCAGGGTTAAATTCAGGTTAAATTCAAATATGAATGTGCCACTGTGCTGTAAGATCAGCAAGAGAAATCACTTGTGGGGTCAGGACAGTTTGCAGGATAACAAGAGACAATAAACAGGAAGTAGGTGTGTCATCTCTTTAGCAATGACGTAATTAAGAATCACACCGAAAATTGGCGGAATGATAATATGACAAGGCAGATAGTCACTGTTATTTTGTGACTTTATAGCAGCCGTAGGTGAATCAAATCCTGGATCCCAGTTGTTTAAGGGATTGCCCACCTGATGAGGCTCACACCAGGTCCAGCACTGATCCACAGTCTATCATAGGAATCCATCCTCTCCTCTCCTCTCACTCAAGGCATGCCTGTGGCCAGGGTCAGTACACATCGCATTTCACCACTAGGAGCCACTTGGCGGTGAAATGATTAACAGCGTTATTGAAGATAGGTTGCGGCCAAACTTGCACCAAGGTCTGTGGTTGATGCTGGCAATTCAACCAATAATAAAAGCAGTACACTCTCATAGTTTTTGTGAGCAAATGTATACAAATGTTTGGTCTGATCCTTTTCTATTTCTAGATGATTTCTTTGGGATTTGCGTGTAGTAAAACTTTTGGACTGTTTTCACAGTATTTCTTATCAAGTATTTGTATTTTCCAATTTGTTGGAATGTGATATGTTCCTAATGCACATGGGAAATTCAGATATACTGACAGCATTATCTGTAAAAAAATAATATTTATCGTTTTGCCATCATGATTGGATCACCCACATCAAGCTTAGTTATTCTTGTTTCCAAGTCATTAATGAATAATGAACATTGCGATGTAGCAGGTGTTTACTGTTGGTGGGACGCTCACCTATACAGAGAAGGGAACTGTCACTTCCTCTTGACATGGCTTCACTCTCTCTTAGTGTGTAAATACACAATGGTGGATATTTGTGACTTTAAAGTGATGAGAGAACCTTCAATATATCCAGGGAAAAAACATCAGTTGATGGGACACACAACCATAACTCATAACCTTAGCATTGACTGCTCATACCAACGCACGTGACATCATAGACATCCTTTGTACATGTTGGTACTTTAAGAATCCTCTGCAAAATAATCGCCATTCAAAGGCTTTGGACAAGGCAAAACGTATTGTTTAGTGACAGTAAGCAGATGGCTTGACCTTCAAGTCATGCATTGAGGACATTCCATAAATATACAGTGGAAGTGCTGAATATTCTCAACTTAACTTAGGGGAATGGACATATGTGCGTGTCCTTGGATTTGGCCTGTGCCCATGACACATGCTGAATGTATAAGCGTTACACAGTCAGGTGTGTGTATAAATGATGTCTAGGGGGATTGGCACAAAACCTATCTTTATGTACTCGTCATCGTAATAATTTTCTCACAACTAAATATTAGATTGTGCATCATATTTGTTTGCACCAATGCTCTTAGTTTACTTTCTATATCAAAACCTATACCTAGTGCTTAATGTATATTTAGAACTTGGTTCCAAGATTAACCTTAATCAAAATTTGGATAGGCTAGGGTGTTTAATTATACAGCTTGAGTACACCATATGAGCCTTGCTGTACTTCCATGATGCATATTGGAGTTATGACCAATTGTTGTGTATTAAAAGTTTGATATACTTTCAAGCAGTTTCTTTAGCACATAGTACATTGTTTTGAAGCACAGCCGACTTCTCAAGAGGCCTACCTGTTTCCCTGCATATCTATTGGCCTATATCTGCAATTATCCATTGCCACTGCTTATGCTAGCTGGTGCTTCTAGGAACTGTAGAGAAATCATCTAGAATGTGACATGCTTAGTTGCTTGATACAAATGTAAATGTGCCTCTCTCTATAGTTGCAAGATATAACCTTAGGTCTATAGTACAAGGCTGCCAAACCTGAAACACAACCCGTAGTACGGACTATCTGCAAGATGTCTACAAAATGGTGATGTTATCGTTGATGACATCGCTGATGTCGATTTTAATGTTACCTGTGTAGCCATGTATGTTGGTGTGAGCTGAGAATGTTGAGTGCCCAGGTTATGGTTGCTTAGCTTGCCAACTGGTGAATTTCAATGGTATTTAGATTTTATGTGGCAACCATGATATTATCTCAATTTCACTACATTTCCACAGGTTTCAAAGTGAAAAGGTAACCATAGTGCCCCTTCAACTCCAAGTTTTTACACTGAATTTTACAGGTTTTATGACTGAAGGTATTTCTTAAAATATTGCATTAATCACCACTCATTAAAAACCCCTCTGTAGGTTATATTTAATTTCATATCAGCTGATATACCCGGGATTTCACTTTCTCAAAGGAACTGTTTGTTTGAAATCCCTCAAGGTAGCTTTACGCTTTTTGGAAAGGCTCTATAAGAAAGATGAAAAGAGAAATGCACTAAGTGTTTTGATTATTTAATATTTTAAAAATGTTTTCTTATAAAGACAATACAACACAATTTTTTGTTCTTCTTAAAAACTAATTCTGAAACGTATATCTATACATGAGAAAAACATGGATGTTCCTGAGCAGCTTGATGGGTGACATGAGGCTGACGGTGCCAACAACTATGGACCTAAAGTTTAATATTACTAAAACACATGTTCATTGTAAGGCTTGTTTATGAACAACGTTTTTTGATTTTCGAGTTAGAACAAAGATATACAACTAATTTGGTGAACCCACTCTAGAAAACAGAACATATAACTGCCTATGGGAGAAAAATGGAGATTCCAAGTTGGTACCGGTGCATTTGATTGACTGGCCCTGTGCCTTGTTGATCATGATACTGAATGCCATCCTGACCTGGAACTGTAGGTGTTTATCAGAATGAGTGGCAGGGGGGTGTACATCTCCTCCTTTCCCCTTCCCGGTCAACACTGTCACTTTAATTACATTGGTCAGCAATTTTGTGACGCACAGCCTTGTGCCATTACACAGCCTAGGTGGGTCGAGTTTGTAAAGCAGCATGATGGATGACCCAAATTTCAGTCGAAGGTGATATGGTGGCATTCCTGGGGGATCGAGTGAGTTGTGGAATTCTGTTCGATAGTTTACAGCTTTGTCGGTATCCACCACGATATCGATTGAGTTGTACTCAGTAACTGTGCCGAGAAGCATATCCTGAATATGAATATTAATTCTATTGACAGAATAATCTTTTCAGCAAGGATGGCTTGTTCACACAGACACTCATAAAATAACATTTTAGCACTATTTGTAAGAGAGTAACAGAAATTACTGTTGCACCTCCTTATATAGCAACAATTTGGAAACTTCTGGAATGCTACCTGCTTGTACCTTTGCCTCTCAGGTCTATTTGCCTCCCATATGCCTCGCCTTCGTCTCCCAAATGCCTTTGCCTTACTCCTCTCATACGCATTTGCCTCCAATAAGACAACGCTTTGCCAAGCCACAAACCCACAAAGACATTCTGACATTTATGTATATAGATTAGTATGAAAAAGCTCTTTCATTGCCTAATTTTGGTACTAAAAAGGACATTTCTATCTGTTATCATTTCTTTTTTTTGGCAGGGAAACTAGCAGGAAAAATATACTTCCCGATACAAACATTTTTTAGTTTTTAGAAAACTATTCCTAAAAAAAGAAGAGAAGAGGAAAATGATGCAAGGATGTGATAAGACTGGTTTATGGTCTTCCAGGATCACAAAAAGGTAAAACAGTCTGTTCACCAAAAAAGAGAACCTGGAAAATCTACCTGTAATAAATTATTTTAGTTTGAAGGGCAAAATACCTCTTCTCTTTTGTCCCACATACACCAGTGCTTTCTCACCAAAATTATCTACAGGCATTGCCTCCACAGTAGCTTTATTTCCCTCCACCTCTTTGGTTTGCCAACGCCTCTGAAGGTATACATGATCCACAATTATTTTATTTTGGGAAGGTTTTCAAAGATAGCTTGCAGGTTTTCCTCTGCTCTTTGTCATGTGACATTCCTTACAGATCACATACCTGTTCAATGATTTGGAGAAACTGTCCTTCATTACAGAATATTACCACAGCCAGAGCTTGTTTATAAAAAAACTTCTTTGTTTTTTAGGCCGGAGCAAAGATATACAACTGATTTGGAGAACCCACTCTAGAAAATGCAAAACATAACTGCCTGTGTAGAAACATGGAGATTCCAAGTTGGTACCAGTGCACTTGATTGACTGGCCCAGTCCCTAGTTGATTGTGGTACCGAATGCCAGCCTGACCGGGATCTGAAGGCGCTTGTCAGAATGAGTCGCATGCGGGGGATGAATACATCTTCTCATTTTCCCTTCCCGGTCAACACTGTTGCTTCAATTACAATGGGCACCTAGGTGGGTCGAGAACAAAATAATCTGCACAGTTGGAATTAGTTCCATTAGGCTTTTCAAGAAATGCTTAATGACAAACTGCAATGATACAGCAGTCACATGACCCAGACTGGTCCCTCCACAATGCACAGTAATAATATCTGTCCAGTGAAATTGAGCTATACTCTGACAAAATGATAACACACTCACCCAGTTTACCCCAGAAACTATATACCACCAAACCTCCACTCCCTGCAATCCAATAGTACCACAGATTACACAAGATTCATTATAACCTTTTAACAAAGTCATGAAACAATCTCCCACCATCCACACATTCATCTTCTTCTTAGCAATAGCCACAGTCATCTTCCCTGCACACAACAAACAAAACACCTACTACCCAGCAAACCACAAAACAGAACACCCATTGGCTAATCCCTGTAGTCCCCTTTCCATGCCAGGCATCCTTAAAAGACTCATATGTGGCACATGCAATACGCAAACTAGCACAGTGCTACAGATGCCATAGCACAGGGCAACCTGTCCACCCTTTCTACTTTCATGTTTGTAACACTCCCTCATTGGCTGCTTTCAAACAGTCACACATCCATTCACCAATCACATCCAAAAACTCTACACCGAACCCTGTCATCTCAGTTCAACACTTTTGATGTAGCCTTGAACTCTGCGAGTACATATCCCCTGTTAATCACAGCCACCTGCATCAAAAACTACTGTGAAACTTGCCAACATTTCTACTTGCAGATTCAACAACATCTGCATCTAAGAAGACATAGTACAGGTGTGCTTATATTTTTTAAGTATTTTCTTCAATTCTTTTACAAATATATATAAATATATATATAAGGTTCAAGCTACTTAACCTGTAATAAGCTTCTCAATAAGCATATTCTCTTTTTCAATCACTCCAGCAAAATGCATGCTTTGCAGCATTCAGCACCTGCTTACATTAAGCAGTACATACTTACAATGCTGTGTGTTTAAAAATGTTTCTTTTTAGGAGCAATTTGATGGAAGTTAAAAAATGCATATGTGCATGTATAGCAGCAGTGTTTGTAACTTTCATCTAAAAGAAGAAACAGCAGATGCAAAATTTGTAAGTGGCACTTGGTGTGTGGAAGTTTAATATATTTGCAGAACATTCATACTTGCTAACATACCCCATTCCAATTTGTAGGTGCTAATCCAGTCCTTGTTTTGTCTGTGCAATCTGGGACTTGTAGTCCAGGTTTTATAATGGGAAAAGTGGAACTACAACTCCCAAAACCAAACAACAAAATAGGACTACATAAGCACCTACAGATTGGTATGTATCATGTTGGCAAGTATGCATGTAATGACAACATATTACATTTACACACACTGAGTACTACACATTGTTTCTATCTGTTTTTCTTTTCTTTTACAAAACGGTTGTACACACAGCAACTATAAAGGCACATATGCATTTCTTAATTTCATCAAAATACTCCTAAAAAGAAACATTTTGAAAGAGTCAGCATTTTACATTTTTCCTTCACTATGAATGTCACACTTTCCAACCTCACTCATTACATCCCTTACACTACCACAATTCTCCATCTGTGGATCCATACCTGTATACCGGCAAAGTATCTATACACAACAATTCACCTTACATAAAAAGTACTCTTCTTTCCCAACCTCTACTATAAGGCACCAAACAATGCTACAACAACAATCCGCCAATGTATTTCCAGTATGCCACAGCTTCCAAATTATTTAAAAACACTGCAATACTATACAAATACATTACACCACAAGTAGAGAACTTCCTTTATTAAAACCAATGGCACAGAAATAAACTAGATATGCACTTTTCCCTCACACCCATGTTTGCACTGTTCCTTACAAGGTCCAAAACACAACTAATTACACTCCAATTCTTCTAACAACATAGTTAACACACATTAGTACACCACCCATGATACAACTTCATTAACTCTTTTTCCCAAGAACTCCTCCTACCTTCATAAATAACAACCTCACTTACTAAAAGTACTTCACCATTACCACATATACCACTAACTTTCTTTTACAATTACAGGAAAGAAGAAGATTGTTGAAAATAGCTGCCCAAAAATGTATACCCTCCACATCCTACAAAGTAAGTACATTAAAAGTAAAAACTACCAAAGGAGAATAATCCTCGAAGCTCTAATGGACAGCACATTTCTGCTAAAGAGAACATTGTTTATATTGATTTTTAAAAAGAATGAAAACACTAACTAATTGAATTAATACATTACAAAAAGTACTTCTAAACATGCACAAGGTCATTAGAGATACTTTTTTAAACTCCTGTGAAGTTGAATAGATTCATATAAGCAGAACAGAACCTTATTTCAATGATGATGCTTACAAGCAAGAACACAAAAAAACAAATACCATAGACAGTGATGGCTGAGGTTATGAAATGGTAGTAGACACCATTATAGAACAAACTTCCCCAACAAACTTTCAAGCAAATGTTTCTTTCGCCCAAAATAACTGTCCAGTGTACAAATACACATGCAGCTCAATATCTAACATAAAACAACAATCATCTAAATCTTTATGACAATTTGTCAATCAATGTGTAAAACTAACAGGCAAAAGTAAAATTAAAACTTTACAAACCATGGACTCTTGCCCAGTGCACAGCCAAACTGAACTTTGAGGACATGCATTAGCCTGCATTTTAGGAACTGCTTGCAAAAGCACCTTCCACCACATTAAAATGTTAGCAAATTACCATTCTGCTATACTGAATCTTGTGTATAGACTCTAGTATGCAAGAAGTCTTGCTCTAGAACTGCAACATTTAAATATCATTCTCCTACATGGACCAGACAAAGAACAACTTCAAGAAATAAAGCACATCCAAAGTAAATGCTTTGGACCTGAAGTTGACTTAGAACATTCAGTAACTTCAGAAAACATTTCTGAAAACCTCACAAACACCAACCTCCTAACAAACACATACAACAAATAAATAGCTAAGTTTCAAACCACATCTGCTAACATACCAGACCAAGTATGTGTCTGTTGTCACATAACATTGTTTATTGTATAAAAAGAGCACACAAATAGTCGATATTGCCTACAAAAGATAGAAGAATGAGGACAATACAATGGTTCAATTAGCTTTATCTAGCAGCAAAAAATAAATACAAAATAAGTGACGCCTCAATATTTTGCACCTACTGCAACAACCTGCTTGACTATAACCAAATGCCTTCATGTGCCTTCACTAATAACTAAACTTTCCCACTTCCAAAGGCTCTCAAACAACCTAACTTGTATGAGAGCATTATAATCCAAACAGTACACCCAGTTCAAGCTATAATACACCTTTAACCGAAAACAGCCACATTACTTCCATCTGAGTTACTAAAGAGAATCTGTCCAAAGTATTATATTTGCCATTAGATCTTTAAAGAAAATGTAGAAACTCTAGGAGTACAATGACCAACAGATCAATCTTTGGTTGTACAAGTTAATGGTGTACCAACAAAAGACAAAAACATTTAGCAACAACTAGTCGACTTAAACAAAGTTAGACAAGCCCTACAATATCTGATAGAAAACAATGGATACTACAAAGATATAAACATAGAGGAAAACATAAGAGAAACCACCCAAATAATTCAAGGTGCACCAGTAACTGGCCAATTTGAACGTGTAGATCCTGGTACTGCAGCCAACATTTTAGACCAGAATACAATTCAACCACTCCAATCCAAAGACACCATTGAAGATGCATTGGAAACATATCAAATGTGTCAAATCAAAGGATCCCCAATGAGCATATGGGACAAAAGTGTAGAAGTATGTTCTTTTCCTCTAACTCTTTCCCACACGAAAAGGAGGCATGTTGATGAAAGCTCCACACAAATGAGTGCTTCAGAATATCGCTCTTTTATTAATGTATTCTGAAGAGCCCAGATTCAGACAAAATGTTGAATACATTTTCCACCTCCTTTTCAAAAATGAACTAGCAACTCTATGTTATGGAGCTGTACACACATTAAATACAGGTTCCAATTTTTGTTAACATATCTGCTACCCAACTGCTTCAAAAGATAAACGACAAAGATGAAGTTTTGCAGTCAAGGATCACAAATCTCTTGGCAAACATGCGTGGTACAAAAGAATACTGGTTCTGATGACACGCTTATGTACCTTGTATGCTAAGGAACCTAGGGCCAGCCTCATGGTTTGTTACTTTAAGTTCTGCAGAATACATGGCATGGGATGAATGTTACTTTAGGTTCTGCAGAATACACATGGGATGATGTGCACGACTTGACTTCTTACACACTATAAACCAAAATAAAGAAGCAATATATATATAAAAACACCAGGAGAATTTTGTTCTCCTGGCCCTGTCAATGTATCAAGGTACTTTAACGATTGATTCATTGCCATGCTGCACTTCATTTGCAATAACACTTCCCCTCTGCTCGGAGAAGTGCAACACTTCGTTTGGACAAAAGAATATCAATGCAGAGGAGCACTACACATCCACATGCTTTGTGGATAAAAGATGCTCCCAGATTTGGCCATGACAGTGATGCCACAGTTTTACGGTATATTGAAATATATATTACCAGCGACATCCCTTCAGAAACCATAGATAGTGACCTACGTACATGCATATTATGCTTCCAAAAACATAAGTGTGGCAAATACTGCTGATGTAGCTATAAAAACAAAGGTAAATACTATACCAAATGTCGCTTTGGCTTTCCTAGACAAGTTTGCAAAAAAGGACAAGTAAATAGCTTGATGTCTTCTATTAGACACAATGTAAAAGGAAAATCCCCTAAATACACATGCAACATTAAAAGGGACATAGCATCCAACTACATCACTGATTGCAATGCAATGACTTCCCTCTTGTGGAATGCAAACATAGACATACAGTTGCAGACAATTACACTTTAGTTGCAGGATATGTCACACCCTATCTCACCAAAGCTGAGAAAAGAGAGCTAAAAGACCTTTGTGATGATATATCATCTGACAAAGCACTGTCACAAAAAAGTTGTACAGGTTTGGCATAAAAATGCTCTCTCATAAAGAATGCGGGTGCTATGAAGCTGCAGACCGTTTAACAGGTACAACCTTATATGGCAAATCTGAACACATAGTCTGCCTAAACCTTGGTCCAGCGTCCACCTGAAAAAGAGTATTACAATTTTAAAATTCTGCCAAGAGATAGAAACAATAGCCACAAATGATGTCAACAACCAGGACATTTAAAAAAAAAAAAACAATTTAATTGACACATACTACCCAAACAGAAGTAATGCTTTGGAAAACATGTGCATTTACAACACAGCCCAAAACTACTCCTACAAAAACAATGTCACACCAGATGAGAAAACTGGCAAATATTCAGTCTCAAACTCTGAAGGATGCATAGTAACACTTACCAAACCCAGCCTAATTAATCATATAAAGTTATCATGTAAAACTCTCCTACATAAAACAACTCTATTACATGGCCCTATTGCAAGTTTTTAAACTTTGGAGAAAAGAAGAAGAATTATTAGGTAATTATGACTCATTGTAAGCTGCATTAAAAGCAAATGAAAGCAGTATAACAAATGTCAATTTCAAACAATACAAAGAAATGTCGGACAATGAACGCCAACAAGAGGAAAATATTGAAGCTCGACTAGATAATGACACTACTGATGGCAGTCAACCTTCCCTCACAGGAATCCTAGATCCATTTGGAGAACCACTCATTCTAAATGAAGCAGAAATAGCCATGACTGAGGTAGAAATACCATGTATCAATATAAACTATCTGAAGAAGACTTGTCAGTGCTCAAATCACAGCTAAATGATGAACAGCTCACCATTTATCTAGAAGTCACTGAAGAAATTGAACAAGGTTTTCAACATGCAACTAAAACTTGTACCTGCAAACATTATAAACCTCTGCTCTTTTATGTAAGTGGTTAAGCTAGTTGTGGTACAACATTCTTAATAAAAATAATCAGCACGTTTCTACAAAACCTAACAAACAACAACATTTTGGCTGTTGTAACAGCCCCCACAGGCTTTATCAGCCTACAACATAGGTGATGTAACTTTATACTGACTACAGCTCCTTACAGTAGAACACTAAAATAAATTACAATGCTACAAATTATCAACATAAGCTGCTACTGAAGTACTCAGAGTATGGGATCAAATGAAAGTGCTCCTAATAGAAGAAGTAAGCATGGTTTTCAACCTCGTGTTGGCTTAAATTCACCTCAGAATGCAAGATGTCCTAAAAAATGACTACGAAGAACTGTGTGGAGGAAAGCACGTTGTTGGTTTTGGAGACCTTCAACAGTTAACACCAGTAAAAGGTCAACCTATTTTCAAAGCATGAGGACACAACCAATGCCGCAACACACTCGGCAGCATTAGAAATGTAAATCTCTGGAAACCTTTTCTGTAAGACACTAACTTAAAACATGCATCAGTCTGCAAACCTCACCTATGATAACATTTTGAAAAGCATTACAACTTGTCTGCTTAATAAAGATGCAACATCCATCTTAAATAGTAGACTCATCCATGAGCTATATGAGAAAAACACATCTGCCTCTGATGTCATGGAACAATTCACTAAACAATATATAACATGCATGTCCTTAATGCCACCCTTGTAAGCCATGGTCAATTCATTGAGACAATGTTAAAAGAAGAAATGCAACCCATACTACATATCAGCTCTGTGGAGAAACAAGAAGTGCACAGTGTCAAAAAGCAACAGCACGACTTATTAGTTTAGAAAAATGGATCTCCAGCACAGCTGGGTTGGAGCAAATGTTAACTTTGTGTCGAAACTGTAGAGTAGATCTAAAACGTAAGCTTGACACAGATAAAGGTGTAGTCAATGGAGCAATTGGTACAGTTGTTGGCTTTCAAGCATATCCACATGACAACAACATTCCATTTGTCAACATCCACTTTGACAACCTTGAGGAAGTTAAAAAAATTGGTTTGACAATAGCACATTTTCTTCTTTTCAAAGACATGTACGTTCGCAGAGAACAATTCTCTCTGTTTCTTGCATATGTCGTCACTATTCACAAATCGCAAGGTTTGACCCTAGATCACACTTTGACTGACATTGGCAGTACAGTCTTTAAAGAAGGTATGAGTTACATAGCACTTTCATGCATCTGTACACTCAATGGCCTATTCCTAGTTAACTTAACACAGTCAACACTGACATTCATTGCATCCTAGTTTACAACCGGCTATGTGCACTGTACACCCCATCTAGATATGTACCCTGTACCTCAGAAAATGCATCCTTTAAAAAGAAAACTAATACCCATTGAATCTCTAACAGATCCCACAATAATACCACTAAAGAAATAACAACCAACCGCTTCTCCATTAAATAATACAACCAAAAAACTGTCTACTACAAACTCAACTGCACGTCCATCAGATTAGAAAGCAACAGGTACATCTTCTCCCAAAAAAACTACAGGCCCCTCAAACGATGCAGTGACACAACTCTCTGGTCTTTTTTGATTCAGCAACAGAACTAGAGTAAATTGATATGCAAATGTAACAATCAATATTATCTTCCAATTGCCACCAATTGTTCACAACATTTACTTAAACGGCTTCGACCAGTTGTGTTTTCAAATGCTTGTCCTTCATAGAAATGCCACAAATAATCTTGACAGCACTTACAGTCTCTAAGGTATAAGGCAAGAATTGGACTACTGTGCAGGCATGATAAAATGTATCATAAACACAAAAGAAGATACTCTAGAATTACTAATGTACTTACTACAAGTACTGGAAACCAAAAAAAATCCCTATAAATGAAATCTTCCAAATTTCATACGCATGGAAACATACATGCACTCTCTGCAACCCTGTTTCACAAGAGCACATCCCTAAAGAACGATTTGTATATGTATTCATACCAAACTGTGAATCCATTCCATTTCAACAGCTTCAGCAGAATGCAAATCATGGCATATTATGCTTTTTTTTGCAATTCAGACAATCGTCCCGGCATACAAATAAACTCACATGGCCAATATGTTATACTAATGCTTCTAAGGTAACATGCAGATGATATCAAAAATAACAGGCAACTCACTCGAGTGGCAAAGTATCCCTTGCCAAAAAAAACTTCATGAAAGTAGGCACCATAAACCACATTGGCACCACAACCACTTCAGGGAACTATACTTCATATGTCAAAAAAAGAAGTGGTTGGTTTTAATGTAACAACACCTCTGTTAATCCAAAACATAGGTTATTAGCAAATCTAACACATGCCGACTTAATATTCCTTCAACCCAATGCACCCCCTAAACTGTAGCACAATGGACAGTTAGGACACACCAACAGGTATCGAACTACATCCATAATACTACAATAGTACTTTTAAAAGTCAATCTAGTTAGAATACCCCATCTGATATCTAACTTCTTCAAAAATACCCTTCCTTACAATACACTTCAAATACGTCAGCACAATTCTTGTTACTACACAACCTTTTCTAAAGACTAATGTGGTTAGAATATGCCAACAGGTATCTAACTACTTTAAACATGCCCTTAATGACAACACATGTCAAACAAACATACAATCAATCTCACACTCAAATAATTGTAATAGGTTTTTAAAAATCCTGTATGGATTTTTTCCCAATGACCCAATGCTTATATAATGTCAAGATAGCAACAGTGTATCATACACTAATGTTGCAACTATCATATTACATAGAATGTACAGTTCACGAGGGTCAAAAAATGTAAATGTATATGTACAATTATATGCAATTAAAGCTCTTAAATTACCCTGCTTAACAAATTATATTGTGTTTTTTTCCACAAAAAAGAACCAGAGACTCCAGCTTCAGTACTATATGCAACTAAGTAACCATACCAAATATAAACAAATACATATCCGATAAGCACTATCCTCAATTGTACTACAATCATAAATTCATTATACAGTTCAATAATATAATTCCTCCATATTGCAAATACTTTATATTCCCACTACATTACCTAAAATTACTATGCACATATTACTACTTTGGTGGTTGTGGCCAGTGCACAGTTATTTGGGGTCATGGCCTACGGCCATGCCCCCAAGAATCTGGCCACAGGCCACAACCACCACAATAGAATTAGATGATATAACAAAAAACTTTCAAATAACAAAACTCGCCCTGCGGACTAGGCGGCATCTGCAAACCCTGTTTTCTCATATACAAACAACTCCCTATCATGTTTATTGCCCTCCCCTACAATATCCACACCCTCTTTCAGCCATCAAATAACCTCAAATTTGTTTTCCAAGCTGTTCATTCACAGCGCTGTCCGCGGAGCGAGCAGCACCCGCGCCTACTTTTTTCACCTAGAAATACAACTCATTATCATCCTTATTCTAACCCCCAACCTTTCCATCTCCTCTTTTGACCACCAAATAATCCCAAATGTGTTTTTCAGTCTTTTTCACTACCATGCTGTCCACGGACAGGGTGACTGTCCGTCCGTGGATCCAACAGGGTGACCGGTCCGAAAAATATGATGCACCTCACAGTTTTCACCATTCAATCAGCGGGCGCATCTGATGTCCGCGGATATCATGCCATACCCTCCAGGTGAGTTTCCATGGACCGAATAAGGAAGTGAGTCCTTGGACCAGACCCAGATATCACTAAGTTTTTATCACATACTTTTTGGCCACTTAAAAAAAAAACAAGTGGACAGATTTACACCAAATTTACAAAAGCACAATTTTGTGACCAAGCTGCCGCTCCTGCCACACATTTGGTGAAAATCCATTGCGTGAGCACATTTTTTTCCATTGAGACTATGTGGATTTCCCCAAATGTTGGGGTCCCCCCTATAATTTTTCCCCCCCTGGAGGAAACCACACCAAACTTTGCAGAATCATCCCAAGGTGGCCATATCATTATTTTTGCAAAGTTTCATGAGGATTTGTCCAGGGAGGCTAAGTTATTAGCCGCCCAAAAAGTGTTCTTTCCATGAATTGAGCAATTTAACCATGACTACACGGCCGCAACCACAGGCTCTGTAATTATGTGTGTTCAGTTTGCTTGAACCTCCAATTCCTTAATTAGGCACACAGGCCTAAAACATAAACTAAGTGTATATCCCTTTGTTCAGACTTCTAGAGTCACAAGCCTGATATGTTGATGATTGAGCTATCACTGATCTCGAAAAGGGAGTGGTCTTACATACCGAGCTGCGACTGGACTGCACATACAATGACTGATACCTAACCAACCCCTTCTGCCTTCCTCAGAGCACACAAACAGGGTGGGCTGTTTTTTTGCTTCTTTTCCCTGCTCTCTAGCTTCACACATTTTCAATACACTGGCGGTGGGTTGAACAGACATTGCGGTTTTATGAATCATTATTCCATCCAACAGACTTTCACTTTTTCCACTCATAGAGATACAGGGATCAGAGCATCCAGACCTGTCACTTTCCATCATTTTTTCCAGGCAATGAATTGTTGCCAGACTCCCTCCAACTTAGCCCTATATGCTATTGAAATGTCCCAGCAGAAAATATTCCCATAGACTTGTCAGGGCCCTCTACCCTAGTCAAACCACACCCTTTCCTCTTGATTGTGATGCTGATATAGTATTTGACACAAAGTTACCACACTGGTCACAGACCTAACAAATACATTGGCTGCATATCCCCTCTTTCAGACTTCTAGAGTCACAAGCTGATATGTTGATATGTTGATGATTGTACTATCACTGATCTTGTAAAATAAATGATTGATACCTAACCAATCCCTCCTTCCTTCCTGAGAACATGCTAACAGTGTGTTTTTTTTCTTCTTTTAAATGTATATTCCCTGCTCTCCAGTTTAACTGACCCTTTTCCCACTTAACACAGTGTACGATTTAGAACTTGAAAATCACAATGTGTGTGGTAGTTGAACATCCAATACCTGCCTTTCTGGGCAAAACTACAAATCAGGTACAGCCAGGCACAGGAAACAGAATATCTTCAGGAGCGGCGAGGTAAGCTGTAATCCTGTGATGCTTTTTAAAGGCTTAATTTCATCTCTGCCTGTGGAAGCAGAGACATTCTGCAAAAGCTTGCAACTGTGCAAAATATATGGCTTTGCAAGACTAATTAAAGTATTGACTTGTTGTTTGCTTCTGGATCAACATTATGTATATATACTCAAGGAAAACACTTTATTTGCAGGGATGCTAAAGTGAGCAATACAATGTAACAGAACCCTTGAAATTCAAGGAAACAACTTTAGTTGCAGGGACATTAAGGTGAGTAATACAATGTAATAAAACCCTTAAAATTCAAGGAAAAAACTTTAGTTGCAGGGATGTTAAGGTGACAACATAACTCAACAAAACCCCTGACATTCAGCTAGAGGCACCTTAACTTTGTTGCACAGCATATGACCACAACGATGACATCACCAATGAATCACTAATGACATCACTGGTGACATTACTAATGACATTGTCTATGACATACGCAAAAATCAATGGATACAACGTAAAGATTACTTTTACTTTGTACCGTATGTGTTTTATTTCAATGTTAACATGTTAATCACTTACAAAGGACACACAAACAGAAATACATTTATGTACATGTTTTCAAGCAGATGTTGAATTTTAACCTTAAATTCTTTTCTTCACATGTATACATTTAGAGTACTAATCCCTTTTTGTTCAATACGCATGTATGGACATCTTAAAATATATCCTAATACATATTTATTCCTTGTTTTAAGGCACTTCTCATAACATTTAGAAAAAGCTACATGTATACATTTTTCTTGCAATGAAACAAATGAATATTTACATATGTTTATTTTAAAATCAAGTAAATAATTAGGGTTCAACATGTGTTTCTTTCTATTATTTATTTCCACTAATTCTTTTTGTAAATGTATATACAGATTATGTTATACTGAACATGTCTTAGTTATATTTGGCACAAAACGGAACATCCTAAGCAGTGTTTTATTTATAATTCAGATATCATCTTTCACCAACATACTACAAAGCTTCACAAGTAGGGATATGATGCATGTGTAGCTCTTTATTGTTTTAAATAATGTGCTCATTTTTATGAACTATTGTAAAATGCTAATGCCACATAAGTAGAAACTTAAGGGTTGTCTAAATATGGGCAAATACATAGAGTGATCTTATGTCTAATGCCATTAGTTAAAAAATCATGAATGTCATATATGATGTCATTAGCGATGTCACCAGCAAAGTGATCAGTAATGCCATCAGTGATGTCATCAGTGATGTCATAGATGACATTAGTGATGTCATCTGTGATGTTATCTGGTATGTCATCATTATGGTCATAGGCTGTGCAACATGGGGTGTGACATTAAGGTGGCTTTAGCAGAATTTTCGGGGTTTTGTTGCATTAAGTTGTCACCTTAACGTCCCTGCCACTAAATTGTTTTTCCTTGAATTTAAAAGGTTTTGTTATTCCACAAATCTCACAACCACTTTCTCCCACACATAAATATTTTTACAAAATACATTGTATACATATTTAACTTTAAAAACATGTTTACAGTTATATTTAGTATAGATGAAGAGAAATCCATTAAAGTGTTACAGTAATTTTGCACAAATACTACACTCAAATATTTCAAAACAGAATGTTTCAGGACTACCAACCTGTAATGAAGTGAAGGATCTGACCATTGGGAGCTCTGGAGTGGCCCAGCATCACAGCAAGCAGAGGACAATAGGTTGATGTCACCAGGGAGTGAATGAGTTGATTGACAGTGATTCGGAGCCAATAGGTTGAGGGGAAGGAAGTAAGGTGTCTTTCTCTAATTCTGGCGTTGATGTGGTTTGTTTTTGAACAGGGACCGAATCCAGAGGAAGAGGATCCGTCATATGAATGGGCGTACTAAAAGGCCCTAAGTAAATCCCGTTGAAAAGGAGTTGATCTGGCACCTGTTGTGCCGATATTGATGTGGAGGAAGCCAGTTGGCCGAAATCCGCAAGTTGAGAAGTCACGGGTTGTGTCCTGTTATAAGAGGAGTGAGCGAGTGAGCAGCTCGCCTCGGCCCCCTCCGTTGTGTGGGAGGAGTTCGGAGGAGAAATCCCGATGACGAGCGGCTGGCCGGGGAAACCCCGAGAAGACGCGACGCTACGCGTAAGCAAACAGCTGATGTGCTGCTGATCGAGAGAGTGAAGGACCGAGGAGCCGGAGAGTCGTCCCACGGCGTTGCAGCAGCTGATCGAGGGGAGAGGTGTAATCCAGAAGGGAATTACCACAGCTGCCAAGGAATTAGTACGAAGGAAAGTGCAGCGGAATGACAGACGGTGAGCTGCTCAGCGTATGGGGAGAGGCCCTGTAACGAAATTCCTGAGGCTATCTGTGCACGAACCCAGTGGCCAAAAGGGGGAACTGCAGCCATACTAAAGTATAAACTGGGGAACAGCTGGGGAACTAGGATCCCGTGGGTGAAGTCCGGCATTCCCTGAAATCCTGTAAGGGAAAACTAACAGAGATAAGTGGGGAATGAATAAAGAGCCTATCTGAGGGCAGAGACTGTTGGGATCGTATGTTAGCACAAAGTGAAGAAAGTTTGGGAGAAGAGAATAGATCGTCTTCCTAAAAGAAAATCCTTAAGCTAGAGTATCTAAGAAAACTCTTCACCAGGATAACTTGCCACCTACCACAGAATCATACGCAGAGTCCTTACTTCTGAAGAGACTTCTTTTTTTATTTCACTTCATGTTAGGAGTTGACTGAATAAAAGAAATCTGTTGAATTAACCAAACGGCCTCAAGAGTGTTTATCCCTCCCGCTAAGTTGTGACATTTGGTGGCAGCGGTGGGATAAACAAGGACCATGGAGGAGCTAATCAAATCATTGGCCGAAGGACAACAATTGTTACAACAAGCGCTCCAAATGCAGGGACAACAAGCACAGGCCGACCGGCAGGCGTTCCAGCAAGCCTTGCAACTACATCAAGCTCAACTGATGGAAACAACCAGTTCGAGGAGCCATACGCAGGTGCCTACCTCTGTGCTACAGAAATTTACATCGGGAGAAGATCCAGCTCACTTCTTTGTGAACTTCGAGAGAGTGGCTCGGAATGCCCAGTGGCCTGCAGACAGGTGGTGCCATTATGTTGCTCCCCTAATGACGGGGGATATTCAATGCGCATACCAGGCAGCCAACCCCGGAGGAGACACCCCATATGGAGAGATGAAGCGGGCTGTCCTGGAGAGGTTAGGTCATGATGAGGAGGCCTACCGAATTAAATTCCGAGAGATCCGACTACTCCCCGATGAGTTTCCCCGTCAGTTGTATTACCGGGTGAAAGAAATAGGGGACAAATGGTTGCAGACAACCACCTCCACTGCCCATGAGATGTCGGAGAAGATAGTGCTAGAACAATTCTTCAAGGCATTACCCCTACCGATCCAGAGATGGGTACGGCAACATCATAGACCATCTCTGGTCGAAGCTGTAAATATCACCTCCGCATATCAGAAGGCAGGCCAGTGGAAGCTGTTAACCTATCCGGCTGTCCAGAAGGGGATGACGGGAACCTCCGGTGCTGGCCCGAAACTCTCTGGTAATTCAAGGTGGCCGAACTCAATGATCCGAAAACCCAATTGGGAGGGACTAAAGACCCGACCTCCCAGCGAAGGCTTACCAACCTCATTAGTTCCCAGACCCCCTAGCCTCAGTGCCCGGGGACCCCAATGTTTCGAGTGCGCGGAATGGGGGCATCTAGCCCGACTATGTCCCAAGAGAGGAAAGGCAGAACCTATGGATGTGGGGTTACTGGAGGTCGCAAAGGAAAGCAATCAGGCTGAGGTGGGTTTTGGAACGAAGCCTTCCTATCCCTATGTGTACGATGCAGAAGTGGAGGGCCGACCTACCAGAGCCATGATTGATTCGGGAAGCCTCAGACCGCTGTCAACCCGGAACTGGTAGGTGGTATGCCAGAGACGAATGAGACTCTACAGATACGCTGTGTGCATGGGGATGTCAAAAGATACCCAACTAAAGAAATTCACTGCAAGCTAGTCGGGGAAGAGATAGGGGTACGAGCAGCTGTGATGCCGGTGCTTCCGGAGCCCCTATTAGTCGGATCCGACGTACCAGACCTACCGCGTCTTATCCAGAAAATTGAGAGAGAATGGTTGAAAGAGGCGCCCTTCCACCACCAAGAGATCACATCGAGATAAAACAAACCGAGGAAGAGTCATGTAGAAAAGCGGAGAGAGAAACGAGAATGGGTTGCACGAAACATGTGTCCTGTAACAGTGGATTGGACTATGGAGGATCAGGGGGACAGTTTCAGTTCCGCACAGGAACTTGATCCCCTATTAAAAAACGCTAGAACTTCGGTAGGAGAAACGACAAGTGGGAAGGGACCATACTTCATTAAAGACAAAGGACTATACTATAGGGTGGTCACCGACCCCACCGAAGGAGAAATTCGACAACTGCTGGTTCCCAACAAATATACCAGGTCCGTGCTGGAAGTGGCGCATGTCCAGTTAGGAGAAGGTCATCTAGGAGTGGAAAAAACTACCAGGAAGATACTCACTAGGTTTTTTTGGCCAGGGGTATATGGACAAGTGGCACGCTTCTGCCAACAGTGCCCTGAGTGTCAAAAAAAGAATAAAGCTAATGTCAAGAAAGTACCTTTACAAACGATGCCCTTAATGCTGGCACCGTTTCATCGGATTGGGATGGACATAGTGGGTCCACTAGAGCCTACAAGCAGAGGTCACAAATACCTACTGGTAATCGTAGATTATGCAACACGATACCCAGAGGCATTTCCCTTACGATCCATTAATGCGCAACAAGTCTGTGACGTATTGGTCCCATTTATTACAAGAGTCGGCATCCCCAAAGAGATCGTAATGGACAGGGGCACCAATTTTATGTCTGCCATGTTAAAACAGGTGTGTGACACCCTCCACATAGAACAGATTAAGACAGCAGTGTACCACCACCAAACCGATGGTCTGGTGGAGAGATATAACCAAACCATAAAACTAATGCTAAGAAAAACCATGTTACCCAGAGAACGTAATTGGGACAGACTAATTCCTTGGATTCTGATGGCCTTAAGGAATACACCACAGTCTTCGACAGGTTTTGCGCCATTCGAACACTTGTTTGGCAGACCGGTGAGAACTTTATTAGATATCTTACGAGAAAACTGGGAAGAACAACCCAACTCAGAAGTTACGCTTACAGAATATGCCTTACAATTGAAGGAGAGGGTGGAGAAACTTCAAGCGGTTGCACAAAGTCATCTTCTACAAGCTCAACTTAACCAGGAACACTACTATAACCAAAAGACTTGCATGAGGAGTTTCCAAGTGGGAGACAGAGTTTTAATTCTCCTACCTACCACGGAGAACAAAATGTTGGCTTCCTGGAGAGGACCTTATACCATCGAAGAAGTCTTGGGTCCCGTAACGTATCGGGTTCGTCAACCTGGAAGGAAGATACAGCTCCAGACCTACCACATTAATATGTTAAAAAAGTGGGTCGATCCTGTGCCAACCATAGCCATGATCAACGTGGAAGTAATGACAGAAGAGAGTATGCCTAACAGTGGGGAAGAAATAGGCAAGGAGGCATTGAACATTAATCCGGAATTGACTACTAGTCAGAAGAATGAGTTGGCGAACTTGGTGGCAGAGTATGCAGAGATATTTTCGTCACTACCCGGAAGAACAACATTAACTTGTCATCAGATCCAAACCGACCCGGGAATCAAGGTGCGACTTCGCCCATACAGAATTCCCGAAGCAAGGGTCCAGGCGGTTAACCAAGAAATACAGGAAATGCTCAAATTGGGGGTAATTGAGCCGTCTTATAGTGAGTGGTGCTTTCCCCTAGTTCTCGTACCCAAAGCAGATGGGACATCAAGGTTCTGCATGGATTTTCGAAAGCTGAACGAAATATCGAAGTTCGACGCATATACCATGCCACGTATTGAGGAACTTCTGGAGAGATTGGGGAAAGCCGAATACCTAACAACGATAGATTTAACCAAGGGTTACTGGCAGATCCCTTTGAACCCAGCAGATAAAGAAAAAACGGCTTTTGCTTCTCCCACCGGCTTATATCAATTTACTGTGCTACCATTTGGCCTTCATGGGGCTCCGGCAACGTTCCAAAGACTGATGAACTTTCTAATAAAGGGACATGAAGGTTATGTGGGAGCATACTTAGATGATTATTGTCTACAGCCAGAGTTGGACAGAACATTTAAGTCAATTAAGGGCCGTACTACGCACACTACTAAATGCAGGATTACTCATTAATCCGAAGAAATCTCACCTTGCCAATTTCCATACTAAATATCTGGGGTACCAGGTGGGTCAAGGACTAATTAAGCCCCAGAAGGAAAAATTAGAAGCCATCCAGCGTTTGCAATTTCCAGTAAATGCTCGGCAAGTGAGGGTGTTTCTGGGATTTGTGGGTTATTACCGACGTTTTATCCCTCATTTTTCAACGATTGCGGCTCCATTGACTGATCTGTTGAAGTCAACGGCTCCACGTCAAAGGGAGTGGAGAAATGAGAAAACTGAGAGGGCTTTTGAAGGTCTAAAGAATGCCCTCTCGAACAAAGCGGTGTTAAAATGTCCCGATTTCCAAATGCCATTCTTCCTGCATACGGATGCCTCAGGTTATGGTCTGGGGGCCGTCCTTTTTCAGAACGATGGAGACAAAGAAAGACCAGATCTGTTTATAAGTCGTAAACTATAACCCAATGAGATGGGATATGCCACCATCGAGAAGGAGTGTCTGGCGGTAAAGTGAATAGAAGCCCTAAAATACTATTTGCTAGGAAGATCATTCACGTTGGTGACGGATCATGCTCCCCTAGTGTGGCTTTCTAGAAACAAGGATACGAATCCTCGAGTGTTAAGGTGGTTTCTATCACTTCAGCCATATTCATTTAAGACGGTACATCGACCTGGTCGTGGAATGGCACAAGCAGATTTCCTTTCTAGGATGCATGCTCTTCCCGAACGTAAGAGCCCGGAAGAGAGGGTCTGTAATGAAGTGAAGGATCTGACCATTGGGAGCTCTGGAGTGGCCCAGCATCACAGCAAGCAGAGGACAATAGGTTGATGTCACCAGGGAGTGAATGAGTTGATTGACAGTGATTTGGAGCCAATAGGTTTAGGGGAAGGAAGTAAGGTGTCTTTCTCTAATTCTGGCGTTGATGTGGTTTGTTTTTGAACAGGGACCGAATCCAGGAAGAGGATCCGTCATATGAATGGGCGTACTAAAAGGCCCTAAGTAAATCCCGTTCAAAAGGAGTTGATCTGGCACCTGTTGTGCCGATATTGATGTGGAGGAAGCCGGTTGGCCAAAATCCACAAGTTGAGAAGACACAGGTTGTGTCCTGTTATAAGAAGAGTGGGCGAGTGAGCAGCTCGCCTCGGCCCCCTCCGTTGTGTGGGAGGAGTTCGGAGGAGAAATCCCGATGATGAGCGGCTAGCCGGGGAAACCCCGAGAAGACGCGACGCTATGCGTAAGCAAACAGCTGATGTGCTGCTGATCGAGAGAGTGAAGGACCGAGGAGCCAGAGAGTCGTCCCACGGCGTTGCAGCGGCTGATCGAGGGGAGAGGTGTAATTCGGAAGGGAATTACCACAGCTGCCGAGGAATTCGTATGAAGGAAAGTGCAGCGGAACGACAGACGGTGAGCCGCTCCGCGTATGGGGAGAGGCACTGTAACGAAATTCCTGAGGCTATCTGTGTACGAACCAGTGGCCAAAAGGGGGAACTGCAGCCATACTAAAGTATAAACTGGGGAACAGCTGGGGAACTAGGATCCCGTGGGTGAAGTCCGGCATTCCCTGAAATCCTGTAAGGGAAAACTAACAGAGATAAGTGGGGAATGAATAAAGAGCCTATCTGAGGGCAGAGACTGTTGGGATCGTATGTTAGCACAAAGTGGAGAAAGTTCGGGAGAAGAGAATAGATCGTCTTCCTAAAAGAAAATCCTTAAACTAGAGTATCTAAGAAAACTCTTCACCAGGATAACTCACCACCTACCACAGAATCCTACGCAGAGTCCTTACTTCTGAAGAGACTTCTTTTTTTTATTTCACTTCATGTTAGGAGTTGACTGAATAAAAGAAATCTGTTGAATTAACCAAACGGCCTCAAGAGTGTTTATCCCTCCCGCTAAGTTGTGACACAACCACACACATATACATACTATGAGACATAAGACATAAGATCGCACAACATAGCATAACATAACATTCATCATTGTTGTGGATTCTGTGATTGTACCCACGGCTACATGAAGACTAGCCACGTCTAAAATAAAAAACATAAACATATGCGCTTTGTTTAACACACACAAAGGATCAATTAAGAAGTATTGGTCAATTTGTAAAGTCTTTGTTTTTTGTTGTCTACTTTTAGAACTTACAACCTGGCCCTGACCTTCTCCTTCCCTCTCCTGATGGAGAGGGCTGGAGGAGGATGGAACTGGGAAGGGGAAAACATTAGATTTCACACATGTAACAGGGTAGAAAAAGGAACATTTTTTTTAATGTCATTTATTTTTAGATCATTCTTTTTTTTGTTTTAAAGGGGATACAAAAGGCACATAGCAGTTCTTCAGGCAATTACAAGGTACTGCTATGGGTTCTACATTTGCCCCCCCCTATGCTAATTTGTTGATGGGCTGGTGGGAGAAATTTGTTGTATGGGATCCTAGAAATTGTTACCACACATCCAAGATTGCCCTATGGCTTAGATACATAGATGATTTGTTTATCATTTGGGAAGGAACTAGTGCAGAATGGTTGGATTTTGTCGCAGTACTCAATATCAATGATCTTAATCTGCAGTTTGTTTGTTTGTTTGTTTGTTTGTTTATTTATTTATTAATGCGCTCCAAGCCCGTGGGCAGTCGGGCGCAGCAAAACAAGTAGATTCGAAACTTAGTTACAGAGGCCTGAACACAGCCTATTACAAAAACAGTGGTAATTTACAGCAAGTGATACTTTACAGCAGGTGATACAGGTGAGGCAGTACATGTAGGATCAGCAGGAGGAAGCGCAGAGGAATGTTGTCTTAACAGGTGTTGCAATCGTTGTTGTGCAGCCATTTGATGGCATTAGATCTAAATCTAGTGTAAGGTAGGGGGCGTCTAAGGTCAAGTGGGAGTGTGTTCCATGCTTGGGCAGCTCTGACTGGGAAGCTAGATCCACCCGCCGTGGTGAGTTTAAATCTAGGGACTTCAAGTAAGTAGGTGTTGGCAGATCTTGTCGATCGGTTAGAGGACCTCCATAGGATTCTTTCAGCTAGGTATGGGGGTGCTTGGTTGTTAAGGCATGTGGCTGTGAGAGAGATGGTTTTGAGGAAGATTCTGTCCTTGATCTTGAGCCAGTGTGCCTCGGTCCGATGTTTGGAAATGTGCTCTCTACGTGGGATATTCAGGGCTGCTCTAAGAGCATTATTCTGTAATCTTTGTTCACGAAGAGCCACAGCAAGACTGCTATCACATACTTGGATATTCTTGTTACTGTGGCTCAAGGTGAATTGACCACTTGTCTGTTTAGAAAACCTACTAGTTCTAATATCCCTCTTCACGCCAAGAGTAATCACCCTACAGCTTTAAAATGGACTATCCCCTATGGGGAGTTCATTCGCATACGCAGAAACTGTTCTAAGATCAAAACTTTTGATTGCAAATGTACCCTCATGGCCAACAAATTTAAGCAACGGGGTTACCCCAAAAAAGTGTTGGAGAGAGCCTTCCATAAAGCTAGAGCGATTGATCGCTCTCAACTTTTTTCAGCTGACATCCCTGAACACAAAACCACAGACACCAGTGAGACACGTCTTATCTTGACTTATGGTGAGGGTGCCCACAAGATTCGACAAGTCATGCAACGTCATTGGCATATCCTTAAATCAGATGAGCATTTAAATACTATTTTGGGAGATCGCATTAATATTACTTTTCGCAGATCTACCTCATTTAGGGATACCTTAGTTCCCAGCTTTATGAGGCCTATTGACAATGCATTGACTGATGGTTGGTTAAACACCAAACCATGAGGCTTTCATAAGTGTTCCAAATGCAAAGCCTGCACTTATGCAGTCAACAAGACGTGTTATATAGATCCTATCCTGGGTAATAATGTTCAAATCGCATCCAGAATCACTTGCGATACAGAATTTGTGGTCTATGTTTTGAATTGCCCTTGCAATATGTGGTATGTGGGCAGTACAAAGGGTAAATTGAAGCTGAGAATGCTACAGCACATAAGAGCCATAAGAAATGTTGATCCCAACTATCCGATGGCTCTGCATTTTCAGTCTCAACATGAAGGTAAATTGGAGGGCTTTTCCTTCTTTGGTATTCGGACAGTGCCTAAATCACCCAGAGGTGGTAACCGGGAGTTACTGTTGAGACAACTGGAAACTAGGTCCATTCTCCACCTTGAAACAAAAAAACCCAGGGGCCACAATCTTGATGAAGAGTTATATATGTTTTTAGGTACCAATTAAGTATACTTCGTGAATTTTCTTGCACCTTTTTGCAATACTAGGTACCTGCAATGTTCAAGAGTGACCCCTTGTGTGTTTAATATTTGAATACTTTTCCATTCCGGTCCACACTCCTATGTATTAATGTACATTAACTCTTCTTTCTTCTTTTTTATTGATGCATCTTACAGGTTCTTTCTCCAAATGATTCTGAAGCATATCTTGCATATGATTGTTTTTAACAAGATTTTTAGGAGGGTATTTTCTATTGATATTTATCACTTTGATCAATATTTTTGTATAGCTTGGTTTTAGGCTTCTTAATTGCTTTTTTACTCTGTCCCCATATCTCGTTTTTTTGCCTCGCATTGTTGCATTGTCGATTGATTATTTGTAGCTTGGTATGTAGTCTTTTTAAGGTAATAATTTCCCAGTGATGTTATCTTCCTTGCTGGGCTCATCGAGCGAAAAGGGTCTTGAGGATTTTTTTATAGGGAATAGTTTACCATTCATGGTAGGCAATTTTAAGTAAAGTTGTTTGCACTTGCACTTTATTGGGGATACATTTGTTGTCTACTTTACAGCCGTCCATGGATGCACGTTTTTTTTTTGTTCCAGTGACATTGTTATTTTATCTATTTGTGAGATATATATATTTATTGACTTTCATTCTTTTATCTATTTGATTGTCAAATTGTATTATGTTGCTTAGTATATGCACCACACATTTAGGAACATATTTGTGAATCCATGGACGTATACCACTGTGCATTTTATCATTGCTGTTGTCTGGACATTTTTCTCCTTTAAACTTTTTCCCTACCTTGCTGCTAAATATTATGCATTTTAACAACTGCTGCTATTGCACTAAGCACTTTAAATTTGCTGCTAAAGTACATAGCACTTTACATTGCTGCTAAAGCACTAATTTATTTATTTATTTATATTTATATAGCGCGCAAGAAGCCCAGGGGCAGTGAGACGCTGTTACTTGCAATAACTTAGTTACATGGTACAGGCATGAAAGCGATTGTTAACACATTATGAATACTACAAGATATCGTACTGTTGTTACAGATATTGCATTGGGACGTATATTACAACATATATGATAAGTATTCGTGCTGGTGTGTCGGGTCTTATGTGAAGAGGGTAGTTTTCAGAGTTTTGCAGAAGGTGGTGAGGGAGGCCTAAGCACTTTATATTGTCTCAAGACTGCATTATTAAGTTCGATTTGTATTGCACCTCGCATATGCATGCGTAAACTTAGACCTACATGACTATATATCTTTGTTTATTCGAGACTAACGTTGGACACTTAGAATGGCTATATTTTGTTTAGTGAACACATCATGTTGTGGGGCTGCTTGGACAGCGTTGAGGTAATGGCTGTTTCAGACGTTATAACGTGGACAGACCTACAAGGCAGGGCTCTTCATTTTTGGCGGTTGCCCTAGAATGTCATTATTTTTTGATTTTATTTTATCTTGGGTACCAGCCTTTGTTGACAGACATACCATTGGAAAACACACGTTTATTTTGAACGATGTGTATTTATATATATTTATATATCCTTTTTTTTATATATATTTTTCCTTTGACACTCGTTATGTACCTGAGGTTTTCTTTTTGCCATTTTCCTCCACAGTCCTCGCAGCCAGCACATCTGTGCAATTGTTGCTATATTCTTCATCATATAATATTTGGTTGATGTATTGACACTTACGATGTGTTTTTATTTTACTTAATACACTGCATGTTGCAGTGCCTTAAATGTTCTAAGATGGCTGCCATGTGTTCATCATTTTTTACCACCTTGTGAATGGGGACATTCTATGCACTTGTATCATAGAGGTTTTTAAAGAATATATAAGAAGTCCTTCTTCCATGAAACACCCTACCTACGTGAACAATCGGTCAGTGTACCGCGAAACGTGTCGTTTTGTAACCAGGCTTTCCCTTTTTGCTGCACCTTTTTATTAATAAAGAAACATTTGTGCTGCCTGGATTTGCTGTCATGCCTTTTCCTTGCTGAGACTGGATTTCGTTTCTCAGCTGCTCTTGGGAGTGCAATCCATCGAATTTTGCCCTGTCCTAGGGCATTTTTTGAAAATATATATATATATGTATTCCTAGAGTCATCATTACCTGGCCAGATGGGATGAGGTTGGGTGATGGTGGTGGATGAAACAGAAAAGGAAGATTGTGGACCATGGGCTCTTGCCTTGTGATGGAACTGAGCATTCCTAAAGGGTTCCTCCAAATCGTTCCAAAGGGCATGGATGAGGTGTTGAATCAAAGTAGAGATTCCCAGACTCTGTGATGATTCATTTGAATGTCCTCTCGGCAACACCTTGCCAAAGGAAACACACAGAACTTCCTTAACCACCTTCCTACTGTGTTGCTCCATCACATATAAATACTGCCAGCTATCAGTGACAGTTTTCTGGGCACACTGCTTCTTCTGTGGAGTTAAGGCAGTACACATTCATACAACCTCATCCTCACAGCTCATCCCAGACATACTTAAAACTTTGGGACCGGTGGGGGAAAAGGGGGAGAACAAAAACTGTTAAATAACACAATGGAAAAGGACTCTGCCACTTAAAATAGAGAAAGTAAAACAAAATAATAGAACAATATAACACAAAATACAAATAACTGGACAAAGGAGAAAGGTATAGGAACAAGAGTGGTAAAAAAGTGATGGAAGAATGTGGATACTGCTCTTTTAAAGCAAGTTCACTCACCAAGAGAAAACAAGCAATGAGAAAAAAGGAGAGGTCTCATTGGGTATGATGAATTGCCACAGCTACAGAAATGACCAATCAGAGTGAAACCTTCATACACACGTCTACACCCAGGCACAATGACGTAGTCGCGCCTAAACCATTGAGCAATCAGACTCTGCGCTC
Source organism: Ambystoma mexicanum (assembly GCF_040938575.1). Classification (NCBI taxonomy): domain Eukaryota; kingdom Metazoa; phylum Chordata; class Amphibia; order Caudata; family Ambystomatidae; genus Ambystoma; species Ambystoma mexicanum. The sequence goes on from NC_090932.1 coordinate 714,248,862, forward strand.
CGCTTATGCACCTAGGCATGCTCGTAGCCACGTCAAAGAGAGTGCCCAATCAGGTGGCGCAGTTCGGTAATGCAGCTACATACATTCATGCCAACCAATCGAATTGCGTGCACTGTTAAACCGTGTCAATGAGAGGGCCCAATCAGGTGGCATGGTTCATTAACATGGCTACACGTATTCATGCCTTCACGTCAGCCAATCCGATTGTGCGCACTGTAGCCACCTCACCGAGAGGGCTCAATCAGGTGGTGCAGTTCATTAATCCAGCTATGCGTATTCGCGCCTAAACAATAGACTAATCTGATTTTGCTCTCTGCGTACACACCTACAAATGTGACCCACCACTGCATCAATTAGAGGGCCTAATAAGGCGGCATGGTTCGCTAATGCAGTTATGTGCATTTGTGCTTAAACCATCAAACAATCAGATTTCACACTCCACCTATGCACATACACATGACCTGTAAACGCGTCATCAAGAAGACCCAATCAGGTGGTGCAGTTTGTTAATGTGGCTATGCGCATCAGTGCCTAAAGCATCGACCAATCAGTTTGTGCTCTCCTCTTACGCACCTACATATTTGTAGCTGCGTCTAAAGCCTCAATCAATTATATGTCAAGTTCCATAAGTATGGATATGATGATCCCCTGCGTGTCAGGAACTGACCAATCATAACGCATGCTGTGCTAACGCAATGACACATGACTCATAGCTGCTCGTACAAACTGCATTGCTTGATTGGTTGATGGTTGTAGCCATGAATATTCACCACACCCAAAGACAATTTCTTTACTTTTCTCATTGCTTTTTCTTCTGACTACTGGGAAGTTTGTCTGTATGATATATAAGAAGTTTTTCATCAAACGTCTCATTTTTCACAATTCTTCTTTGCATTCCTTTGTCCATTTAACCCTTTCCTCTCTCATTTGTTATGTTTGTCAATTCATGTTTTAGTTAGTTATTTTCTTTTTTTAGAAATACTTTTATTTTTAGTGGCATAGTCCTTTTTGTTGTGGCCTTTTTCATTTTATAAAATGTTTCTCCCAGGTCATACATTGCACAACATGTCTGACCACAGCAGCAGCAGCAGGAGTAGCAGCAGCAATGAGGTCATTTGGGTGCCGGAACCTCCCATGTCCGCAAAAAATGATGCAAAATGAAAAAAACTGCAGACAGCTGGAGATACTTTATGGTTGAGCAGCATCACTACCTAAAAGAGACAGAACAGGTACAGTGCAGGATCTTCTAAAAAGAGCTATGTCATGGACTATCTAGGGTACTGTCACAGAGCTTGGGGACATCCAACATCATTCAAAACATAGTCTGAGTCCACTGAGATGATGTTGATGAGGACTACGGAAAGGCCCATGAAAAACACAAAATACAAGCACGTGGGCGGAACTCTGTGCATTGTCAATCAGCTGCTGTACAATCACCTTCTAAAGAAGCAACCACCATGACAACCTCTGCACCATCCACCTCCACCACTGTACCTACCACGACCTCCACTGGGCCCTAGCCTCACCCACTACTGCCCAAAATGGACCTGAATGATTGCAAAGTTTTGTGAAGACTATGCCACAATTGGGTCACGGTGGGAATGCCATCTAAATTGCTGACCACTGGACATTTCAGAACACCAGGCCCACTGCCAGTTGGACTATATATTTTTGTAAGCAGCAATGTCCCCCCTTTTTGTAACATGCTTAAACAAAAAAAAAAACAAAAAAAAAAGTATTTTCCTTTTTTTACTCATTGTTACATATGTGAATCATAATGTTCTTCTCTTCCCGGTACCACCCTCTGTCTTTCCTATTGTGCACTCCTCCTTTCCTCTCCCCCAAAACTGTCCTTTTCATGACCACCCTTAATGTCATAAAAATAGACAAAATAAAACTCAAACTGCACTAGAAGATCACAACATTTTAGGTGATCTATTTCATGCAGATGCTGTTGCTGAAATGAGTTTTTCACAATATTTTCTTTGTAGCCGCGTGTATGGAGTTTATCGAGTTTTATTTATAGCTGCGGCTACCAAAGGCACTGGTGCGGCCTGAGTATAGCCGTGATTAGGTGTGGCATGTTGCAATTAGTGCTCTCAAAGCCGTGGATATGACTGTCAGTTGTTGCTGAGATTAAAGGTGCCTCAAAGCTCGCCATCTAGTTGGATGCTGCAGTAGCCACAGTTATGAATTCATGTAAACGAAAAAATATACATTTGGATATATGTGTGTATTTAATAGTGCTTGTAAGTTACATTTTGAGATATATCGAGTGTAAGAGATTTTGGGAGTACAGTGCAGATGTAGGACTAGATTTAATAGCAGTATGGTGGGTGGGTAGGGGTCAAGAGAGTGAGTGTACGTTGAGATAATGTAGAGAAGATTAGATACAGGACATGCACAGAGGTAAAGACACTAGACATGGCTTCAGCAATATGTTTGCAACGATTATATATTGAATATGATCAATATTAATAGCATAATTTGTTATTTGGCTTACAATTTGCAATAAACATCACATTAGGTATGGACAGTTAAATATGCTGAGAAAGGTTTCATTTACACTTTTCTGTCTGTATAAAAAGAAACTACAATTAGTTGTAGAACATACTTTATGAAATACAATTATTTACAGTTGTACACATATATGTTGACCCTCATATGTTATGTTATGTTATTTTGCATTTATATAGCGCCTTATGTACCATTGGTATGATCTCAAGGTGCTGGTAGGTTGAACACCCTTGGGAACCGACGTTCAGGTCAGTAGAGAGAGAGAGAGAGAGAGAGAGAGAGAGAGAGACAGAGAGAGACAGAGAGAGACAGAAAGACAGAGTCATATGGTAAATGTGAGCACCGGACATGTGTGAAGCAGGTGTGCCATTTGTGTGATTGCTGCTTCTTAGCGGTAGGTGTGGTGGTTGGGAGATCAAGAGTATGTGTTTGTTCTGGCAGGTTGTTATCCAGACCGATTCTGGCTGTGTTAGGTCTGAGGAGAACGCCTAGGCTGGAGGGTGTTTAACCAGCTGTGTTTATTAGGATGATGTGGAGTATGAGGCTAGTGATGGTATGAGAACAGCTATACCGAATGGTCTCATAGTATCGCTGTGTTCTAGTTGTGTGATGGTGTGAAGAAGAGAGTAAGCGTGGAGATGTGATATGGTGGTTTACTTTAGGTGCCTGAGATCGAGCACACTGCTATAGCTCCATGCACTCTGGCCATTCCATGCACTCCGACAGTTCCATGCACCCTAAACCGTTCCATGCACCACAACCCATTCCATGTACCCCACACCGTTCCATGCTCCCCAATCCGGTCCATGCACCCCAAACTGTTCCATGCACCCCAAACCGTTCCATGCACTACAAACTGGTCCATGCTCTCCAACCCGTTACATGCACTCCAACCATTCAATGCACTCAACCATTTTATGCGCTCCATCAATTCTATGCACTCCAACCATTCTATGCACTCCAACCATTCTATGCACACCAGCCATTTTATGCACTCCAACCATTCTCTGCACTTCAACCATTCTATGCACTTCGATCGTTTATGCACTTCGGTCGTTTATGCACTTCGGTCATTTATGCACTTCGATCATTTATGCACTGTGATCGTTTTATGCACTTCGATCATTTTATGCACTTTGATCGTTTTATGCTCGATCTTCGGTTCCACCCATCTAGCTACGTCATCCGTTCAACCACCTACGTCATCTGTTCAACCACCTACTTCATCCGTTCATTCGTTCAACCACCTATTTCATCTGTTCAACCACCTATTTCATCCGTTCAATCACCTACTTCATCCGTTCAATTGACTTCACGGGTTTCATCCACACATTCTTCCGTTCCACCCACTTCACCAGTTCTACCCACTTCACCCGTTCCATCCACCTACTTCATCCATTCTACCCACTTCACCCGTTTCGTCCACACACTTCTTTCGTTCCACCCACTCCATCCATTCCACCCACCCCATCCGTTCCAGCCACTCCACCCATTCCACCCACATACTTCCCCGTTCCACCCCCATACTTCTTCCGTTCCATCCCCATACTTCATGCGTTCCATCCCCATACTTCAGCCCTTCCATCCACTTACTTCACCCGTTCCATCCACTTGCTTTACCCGTTCCATACACCCACTTTCTCCTTTCCATCCACATCCGTTTACTCACATACTTCACCTGTTCCATTCAACACCCGCTCCACCCGTTCCATTCAACCCCCGCTTCATACTCTACCTTGCTCCACACTCTACCTCCGCTTCACACTCTAACCCCGCTTCACACTCTACCCCCGCTCCACACCCTACCCCCTGCTCCACAACCTACCCCCGCTCCACAGCTCCACACTCTACCCCCGCTCCACACTCTCCCCCGCTCCACACTCTACCCTCTCTCCACACGCTACCCCTGCTCCACACTCTACCCCCAATCCACACTCTACCCCCACTCTATATTATACCCCACTCCACATGCTACCCCCGCTCCACACTCTAAACCCGCTCCACACTCTACACCCGCTCCACACTCTACACCCGCTCCACACTCTACCTCCGCTCCACACTCTACACCCACTACAGACCCTACACCAGCTCCAGACCCTACATCCACTCCACACCCTAATTTGATCAACACCCCCACACCCTACATCCACTCACCACCTTACATCTGCTCAACACCCTACATCCGCTCCACGCTATCATCCACTCCACACCCTACATCCGCATCACACCCTACATCCGCTCCATGCTCTCATATCCTCCACGCTCTTATCCGCTCTATGCTCTCATCCGCTCAATGCTCTCATATGCTTTCTGCGCTTCCCACATTCATCCGCTCCACCACTCCACCGCTCCACACTCTACACCCGCACCACCCTCTACACCTGCTCCACACTCTACATCCGCTCCACACTCTACACCCGCTCCACACTCTACACCCGCTCCACACTCTACCTCTCTACGCTCTCATCTGCTCTATGCTCTCATACGCTTTACGCGCTTCATCCTCTCCACCCACATTTATCTGCTCCACCGACTTCATCCACTCCACAGACTTCAACTGCTCCACTCACTTCATCCATTCGTCATGCATTATCGGTTCAACTCATGTCATTTAACACACGCACTCGATCCGTCCCATGTTCTCCATCTGTCCCAAGCACTACACCCGTCTCATGCACTTGAATCGTCTATTCAATTAGTTCCCTTTATACCATGCACTCTTACATTCCATGCCATTTATCTGTTTCATGCGCTCTACCAGTTCTTTGTACTCTGTGCACTCATCCGTATCATGTAATCATCTTTCCATCCTCTCCACTTTATTCCTCTCATTCATTTTGTTCCTCTCGTAAATTACATTAATTTCATCCATTTCATTAATTTCAATCACTTTACTGCTTTCATACAATGTATTCTTTTTATCCACTTCACTGCTTTGATCCACTTTACTAATTCTATTCAGTTTGTCCTTTTAGTTTACATTAGAGGTTATTAGTTCTTGATTTCTCACTAGGAATCATGGTGTTGGATTATTATTTATGTTATTGTTATTTATGATCTAGTCGTTCTGGCTAGTTGAATTGCTGTCATCCACTTTATTCATCTCATCCACTTTGATCCTCTTGTCCATTACATTTATTTCATCCATTTCATTAATTTCAACCACTTTTCTGCTCTCATAGAACTTATCCTTTTTTATCCACTTCACTGCTTTGATCCTTTTTGCTCATTCTATTTTGTTTGTCCTTTTTAGTTTACCTTAGAGGTTATTAGTTTTTGATTTCTTGCTTGGATCATGATGCTGGATTTTTATTTATGATCTAGTATTTTGGGCAAATGTCATTGAGTTGCTGTTATCCAGTTTGAGTTAGGGGCCGGTTTTAGGGGAAGAGCCATGTTTTCAGTAATTTGCGGAAAGACATGAGGTCCTCAGTGAGTTGGATGTGGGGTGGGAGTGTGTTCTACAGAGTGGGGGCCAAGGCTGAGAATGATGATCCATCTAACCTGACTAGGTTTGTTTTTGGTATGACTAGGAGGCCGGCTGAGCTTGATCTTAGAGTACGTGCAGGGTGATAGGGTTTTAGTTTGTCTTGAAGATAGTGAGGTCCGGTTTTATGCAGTGCTCGGTGAGAAATGCATAAGGTTTTGAGGGCTGGGGAGATGTGGTCTCTTGGGGCAAGCGCTAGTAGCAGTTTGGCTGCGTCGTTTTGTGCTCTTTGTAGTTTAGTCAGTTGGTATGCGTGCACTCCGAGGAAGAGGGTGTTAGCATAGTCCAGCTGTGACATAACAATTGATTGGACCGCAGAGAGTCTGTTGGGAAAGGAGAGGTATGGAAAAATATGCCCAAGAGTTTTAATATGGTAGTGGCAGGATATTGAGACATTGTTGACTTGGCGCAAGAGCGTTAGGTCTGAGCCTAGGGTGCATCCAAGGTTTTTTACTGAATTGGAGGGTGTCGGTGAGTTGCCCATGGTAGATGGCCAGGGTAGTAGGTGTGGAAGAAGTTTGGTGTTGCCACATACCATGATTTTGGTTTTGGAGGGGTTTAGCAAGAGGTGGTTTGAGGTCATCCAGAGATCTATGTCGAGGAGGCAGGAAGCGAGGTCATGTCAGCAGTTAGGTTTTGAGTTCAGGAGTTTTTTTGGAATAAGTTGAGTGTCATCAGCGTAGTTGTAGCACAGGATGTTGTGCAAGCAAATTATTTGTGGGAGGGTGGCCATGTAGATGTTAAACAGGAGGGCTGATAGGCATGCTCCTTGTGGAACTCTAGTGTCGACTGGTCGGGCTTGGGAGGAGTAGCTAGAGAGTAAGGTTATTTGGTTCCTATTATTCAGGAAGGATGCTATCCATTTTAGAGCGGTTCCACAAATTCCTAGGGAATCTGGAGGCAGTTAAGTGGTTGATTGTGTCGAAGGCGGGGATAGGTCGAGAAGGATTAATGTGGTTCATCCCGCAGAGTTTGACATGTTTTTAAGGTCATCCCATATTGAGGTTACGGTGGTTTTGGTTCCGTGTCGGGCTCTGAAACCTGATTGAGCGGGCTCTAGGAGATTGTTGGCTTCGACAAAGTTATTTAGTTGGGAGTAGGCAGTTCGGTCAATGAGTTTAGCAAGGAATCTGGTGTTTGAGATGGGGCGGTAGTTTTTGGGCTCGAGAGGGTTGAGGGAAGCTTTTTTTATAACAGGTTTGACAGGAACCATTTTGAATGCGTCGGGAAAGATTCCCGAGGAAAGGGAGTCATTTATGATGGTTCTTGCATGTTCTCCCGCACAGGTAGATGCAAACATTTCTTTAAGGGTTGTGGCTGGGCAAGGGTCCAGCGGAGAGCCGGATGGTTTGCGGGCAGAGAGAAGTTTGAGAAATTGATCAGTTGATATTGGACTGAAGGAGTCGAATGTTGGTTGGGTAGTGGTTGCAGGCGGTGGGTTGGCGGGTATGGAAGGTGGATTGTCTGGTGTGTGTAAGAGAGCTAGTTTGTTGGTTAGAGCATTTGTTCTTTCGAGAGCTCTGGTGTAAAAGTGGACTGAGAGTGAGTCGCACAGCGATTGTGAGGGGGTTGGGAGGGTGGTGATGCATGATGGTTTGGTGAATTCGGTGACAATTTTGTGAAGTTCTTTGCTGGGTTTTTACAGTTTAGGATTCGGGAGTTGTAATGGGCTGTTTTTGCTTTCCGGATTTCAGCCTTGTACTGATGAAGGTGCCGGGCCAAAGTCGATCTGCTCAGGGGGGTTTTGTCTTTTTGCCATTTGCGTTCTAGGGATTTATGTAGTTGTTTAGTGGTCCTCAGTTCAGGTGTCAACCATCTAGGGAAAAGGCCCCGGTGGGCTGATGGTTTGCAAGAGGGTGTGAGCCGCATTAGTGAGGTTTTGAGCCATGAGTCAAAGGCTTCGGAGGTTAGTTTTCATTGACTAGGCAGGTAGGGGAAGGAGACTTAAGGAGTGTGTTGGCCAAGTCAGGAAGGATTATTAGTTTCTTCCAGCATTTGCGTAGATTCAGAGGTTCAGGTTTGGGTAAGGGGAGCGGGTTGGGTGAGCGAATGGCGAAAGACACAATGAAGTCATAGGACCAGATGATAGGCGGCAGGGGGTGGAGAATGGGGAGCTAGAGGGGGTGCATGGTGGTTGATGAAAAGAGTAGGCAGGCGGTTCAGTTGGTGGGTTTGGGGGGGAGGGGTTGGACTGGTGTGACGGGTTGACTGGATTTGGGTCAGAGGACTTGAGGGTGGGGTGTGAAGGGTTAGGAGTTTTGGTTGTGGTCGGTGAGCATTCGAGGGAGAGGGGTTTCAGCTAGGGTGAGGTAGGGGGGAGGGTGGTAATGATTGAGATTGGGAGGATGAGGAGGTGGGTCTAGACAGGAGTGGTGATGAGTACTGAGAGATTGAAGGAGACCAAGTACATTTTCTTTTCAGTGTTTTTGTTGTGGTTGGAGTGTGAGAGAGGGTACGGGGGTCAGAAGGGGAAAGGGAAGCGGCTACTGTTCTTGCCAGGGTGAGGCATGCAATTTTTAGGGAGGGGAAGGAGTGGGCTTGTTGGCAGATGATGGTGGGAGTTGATGACGGGATTGGGGGTGGATGGTAGTGGGGATGGGAGTGCTTGGGAGGTTAGGCTGGCCGTTGGTCGTGGGGGTGGAGGAAGCGGGTATGATGATAGTAGGTGGGTGGGAGGAGGGGACGGGAGGAGGAGTGGACTTAGGATGGTTTGCTCACCATCATGCTCCTCTGGCTTGGTGTTTGGATAGGGGATGGGTAGGGGATGTGGTGGAGGGCTGGACAGGTTGGTGAAGGGGGTATGGAAGGTAGGGCAGGCGGGAAGGGAGGTGGGTGTGAGCAGGTCATTTTTGGCGGACTTTGGTGGGTTGGGAGGACTCATGCATTTGGTTAGTTTGAGCTGTGTTATAGTTGGCTTTGGATGGTTTCGTTCACACCATCCCACTACAACTATACCACCGGGTGTTATTTGTACACACTCTCAATGGTTAGCTGTACTACCGCTGTACCACAGTGATAATTTGCACTTTCTAAGTTCAACTATACTACCGGGTGATATTATTCACAGTTTCTAAGTTTGACTATACCATAGGGTGATATTATTCACATTTCTAGGTTCAGCTATACCATAGGGTGAGATTAGTCACAGTTTTAGATTCAACAATACTATAGGGTGAGATTATTCACCGTTTCAGAATTTGACTATACCACAGGGTAGGATTATTTAGAGTTTCTCAATTTGCCTAAACTACAGGGTGAGACTAGTCACAGTTTCTAACTTCAACTATATCACAGGGTTAATTCAACTATGCCACAGGGTGAGATTATTCACAGTTTCTAAATTCAACCATATCACACGGATATATTATTCACAGTTTCTAGGTACAACTATACCACAGTTGGGATTATTCAATGCTTCTAAGTATAACTGTATCAGAGTTTTTATTTAGATTTTCAGAATGCAACCTGACCACAGATATGCTAATAGGCCAACTTACTAAATGCTATTACACTGCGGATATGCTATTAGGCAGACTTTCTAAGTTGAACTAAACCAAGGATATGCTATTAAGCAGATTTTCGGAGTGTAACTAAACCACTGCTATGCTATTAGTAGACTTTCTAAATGCAACTAGACCACAGATATGCTACTAGGTGGACTTTCCAGATGCAGCCACATCACATATGTGCTATTAGGTGGACTTTCTAGGAGTAGACTACACCACAGATATGCTATTGGGCAGACTTTCTAAGAGCAATTATATCACAGATATGCTATTAGACAGACTTTCTAGATGCAATTATACCACAGATATGCTATCAGGGGCACTTTTCAAATGTAGACTACCCCACAGATATGCTATTAGGCAGACTTTCAGAAAGAAATTATACCACAGATATGCTATTAGGCAGACTTTCTGAATGTAATTATACCACAGAAAGATATTCTGTTAGGGGCACTTTCAAATGTAGACTACCCCACAGATATGCTAATAGGTGGACTTTCTAAATGCAATTATACCACAGATATGCTATTAGACAGACATTCTGAATGTAATTATACCACAGATATGCTGTTAGGGACACTTTCAAATGTAGATTACACCACATCAAATGCACCACTTTACACCACTTTCTTAATGCAATTATACCACATCAAATGAACTATGTTCGATACAACATTTGTAATATTTGGGTATTGGAAAAAATCCAAAGTGGATAAAAACATACACTGTTTAACACATAGATAAGGAGAACGTGTGAGAGTTTAGTAGGTGGTGATACACTGAGTGGTTATGGGTACAAAGGGTGCAGTAGCGTGGGTGAGAGTACAGAGGCTGGAAGTACGGTGGGTGGGGAAATTGAAACTAGGGTACAGTCGGTGAGGTTAGATGGGAGTGGGTAGGATGGGTTGGATCCAAAGAGTAAGGTTATGGTGCATATTGGTACAGAGGGTGGTCGTGCAATGCATGCGTACAGATAGAGGGATGGTAGCTTAACAAAGCATGAAGTAGGGTCAAAAAGAGTAAGTAAAGAGGATGGGGTAGACAGGATGGGGTAGGGTCGGTGAGGGTAAACAGAGTACAGATAGCACAGGAGGTGAAAGCATGGATGGGGTAGGGTGGCTGGATAAACATTTTGCAAGGCCCAGAAGCAACACAAAATAAAATCACAAGGGCCTAACTCTGTATGGCGTCCAACAGCTGCTGTACCGACTGGGTTCTGTGCACCAACAACCACCACGTCAACCTCTACATTCAGACATTATCGACCATGTCTCACCATAGCAGTAGCAGCAACAATGTAATCTAAGTCATGACACCATCTCCTCCAGACCCTGTCTAAGATGACATGCCAAAGCGAGATCTAAAAAGTGCAGTGCAAGTTCTGCTAGAATGTTCCCAATCAACAAATAGTCCAGCTCTACTGGGGCAACATGTGTAGTGCAAGTTCTAAAAAAAACGGCTACACCATGAACCTTCCAACTTACCATCGCAGAGCTTGGGGAACTCCATCCTCATGCAACACTTAGATTAAGTCCACTCAGACTGTCATTTTCTTATTGAAAAGTAACCTGCACAGAAACAAATGAAATAGTTGAATATGAATGCTGTTCTTTTAAAAATGTAAATTTTAAACAACATTTCATTGAAAATTAAAAAAATGCATAGGTGGATTCAGAGCCCCACCATTTGTGCCTTTTTTACAAGTAAGGATAACGTAATTGCAAAACATGTGTACAATACTACTAGATGGAACTTGATGTGAGCAGGTGACCTATGTTGGCAGTACATGTAATCTGGTAGCAGTGCTTATAAAATAGTGCAGCTTTATATATAGTGAAACATGCAACATTTTAGGAATCATTATTTTCAATAGCATCTGAGTGAAACAATGATAATGCCTTGCTGTATGAACAAGGATGGCTATACTGAATAGAATCTCAGTAAAACACTGACAATGCAAAGATGTATGAGCAGCACTTACATATTTCTAATTCTGTAAAGTTATGAAGAACACATTTTTTTCCAAACACTTTGTTGATACAATGAACTGCCACTTGATGTAAGCAGGTGGAAAATAGTGGCAATATATGCCATCTGATAACAGTGGTTAATAAAGCTGACACACGCCATACTGCAAATGTACCTATAAATATGTAAATATTTAATGAGACTTTAAACCAATGCAGAAGATAAAAATATGTTCACATCAGCCACACACTCAGCATGTACACAGTGTGAGTTTTGCAATCAGAAAGAGAAAACTGTACAAAATGGTGACATTTATACTTTCCAAAATCAATAGCACAAAAAGAGGACTATAGTTAGCAAAGTATTAAAATGGCTGATACGTTTTCATGGAAACCTATCACAGGCAAGTTCATACTTACAAGAGTAACACCAACTAATTGCAAACACTGCATACAACCTTGTTTTTAACTGCCCTCTTTTTTAGCTTTTTAAAGCCGCAGCTATTCAACCCACAGGCATAAGCATGCTCTTGTAGCCATGGATACATGTACATTTTTTATTAACTCAAAAACAACCATTGCTAACTTTTAAAAGTTGAAATGAGACACTGATAGATGTGCGGTTATGGAATTAGAAATACATGTAAAATTGTGTGGTCTAACGTCCATAGTTATTCAGAACAGCAACCAATCAACTAATGTGAAACATTAACGCACCTATGCATGCCTGGCTGTATGCTGTATACCCGCGGGTATATCAACACCGACTGGAGTTGTTTGTTTCGTAGCTGCGACTATATGGCAAAACAGCAAAAAATGCTTCCTGCACTCCTAAGCCCTCACCAAGTGCCCCAACATCTCTGCCAGCTCCCCCCACTTCCCTGATGGTCTCATCACCTCCCCGCCCTCTGCCATTCCCCCTTCAACACTCGTCCTTCTGATTAGTCAATTTTGCACACCTGGGTTATCGTCATAGGCACGTCTATGAAACTGAACACATGATTTTTCGGGGCCGTTGACATGGATATATGTCAGGTGTATCTATCTGCGCAGCCACAGCATGCTTTCTGATTGGACAATGGTGCAGGAGCGAATTTTGGCTTGACCTCGGCTACCACATGCATGCTGTGGTTGGTTTGTGGGCATTGCGGCGGATACCCCGTATATATTACAGGAAGCTCCTTTACTTTTTGTATCTTGGTTTGTAACACTTCTGTTTAATCCTTCACGATCTGTTCAAACTTGCAGACTTTATTTTTCCAATCCCCTTTTGCCCTACCTTACAACTAAATGTATTTATTTTACCTTGGGCCTCATTAGGACCCAGGCGGTAAGGGGTTTACGCCGGCGTAAACCATGGCGCCCCTTACCGCCTGAGTACGAGTTCCCATAGCGCCATGGTGATTTCTACGCCTGCTTTTTGCAGGCGGAAAAATCCATGGCGCTACGGGACCTTGTTGTTAATTACGCCACCGTAATTTACGGTGGCGTAATTAACGGCTTCCCCACTCCCATTATGCCCTATGGGGCCAGAAATGGGAATGGGGAAGGGTAAATGGGGATTGGGGACTTACCGCCCCGCCAACCTCGGAATGGGGCGGTAAGTCCGCCAACCCCCATGGCGGAGTTGGCAGTTTAGCGCCATGGACCATGGTGCTAATAGCGCCATGGTCCTCCGCCAAGGTCCTAATGAGGGCCCTTGTGTTTTGTGGTTTGTATACATTTGTTATTTATTTATTTTTTAAAGTGTTTTGATTTTAAGTGGCAAAGTATTTTTTGTGGCGGCGCTTTTTGAATTATTTCATTTTTCCTTTCTTTTCAACATGTCTGAACACAGCAGTGATGAAGAGGTGGTTTGGACCTTTACTGCTTTACCTCCTTGCAAGAAGCAGAGTGGGATGAAGACAACAGTGGACAGCTCGAAATATTTTATGGCGCAACAACACCATAGCCAGAAGGAGGTAGAAGATGTCATGTGCACTTTGTGCACAAAAACATTGAGGAGGAATCCAGCATCTGCACTGTTTTAAGGTCTGGGGACTATGGCCCTAATTCAGCACCTTGTGAGAGTTCACTGGGATGATGTTGATGAACCACACCATGTAGCTAATTTTAAACATAAACTACAGGCTCACAGATCCCAGTCGGTACAGCAGTGTCTAAAAAACAAATCCTCCTTTGTTGGTAGAACTTCTTCTGTCCTTCCACCTACATCACCACCAGAATCAAGTACCTCCTCAATTGGTATGCCAAGGACTATTACAGAACCTTATCAACTGCTGCCAGCCCACATTCTGATGCTGTAGAAAGTTATGTGTTGTGTGTGTCTCAATTGGGTTGTGGCGGGAGATGCCACCCTACTTGGATGGGTAAGAATCATTTGTGAACACCAGATTCACTGCCACAAGTATGCAATTTTTTAAGTGTAATGTTTCCCCTTAAAAAAAGAAAAACACACCAAAAAATTACAAAACATAAAATACAAAGACATGTACATTTTTTTATTTTTTTTTATTGTATTATTTCATTTATTTCAGTGCACAAAGCCCTCAGGCATCTAGGCGCTGGTTACAGGAAGTGCATGATACATTGGTGTGGTGCAGGAATGAGCATAATGTTACAGACATACAATGGTGTGTGTACACAGACTGGCAAAGCCTCACCTCATATTACAGGGTGCTACATCAGGCAGCATAAGAGTCAGATAGGTATGGTTACACGGACTGGCAAAGCCTCACCTGCGTCTATGGGGGGATACATCAGGAAGCATAAGAGTCAGATAGGTATGGTTACACGGACTGGCAAATCTTCACCTCATGCTGCGGGGGGATACATCAGGAAGCATAAAAGACAGATAGGTATGATTACATGGACTGGCAAAGCCTCACCTCATGTTACGGGGGCTACATCAGTCAGCATAAGAGTCAGATAGTTGTGGGTACTAGGGCAGATGTTAAACCAAAAATGCTAGCGCAGATCCAAGAACACCAAAGTACGATTTTATACATAAAGCCCTCTAGGCACGAGAACGAAATGCTTGCACAGAATGACTTTATACATAAGGCACTCTAAGGCATGTAGTACATGGTGGTGATATAGGTAGTGGATGACCTACAGTTTACGATGCACAAAGGGGTAAAAAAATTGTAAACATGTTCCTTTTTTTACCCTTTGCTATTTGTTTGAATCCTCTGTTTTTCCCTTCCCAGTTGCTTCCACTTTCTTTCCTCTCCCATGAAAATGGTCCTTTCCAGGGCCAGGTTTTCAGTTATGAAAGTAGCAAATAAAAGGCACAGAGAGTATAAATGGATCAATAATGTATAATTGCTCCTTTTAATACAGTGGCCCTCATTACGACCCAGGCGGTAAGGGGTTTACGCCGGCGTAAACTTCGCCGACCCTTACCGCCTGAGTACGAGTTCCCGTAGCGCCATGGTGATTTTAACGCCTGCTTTTTGCAGGCGTTAAAATCCATGGCGCTAAGGGACCTTGTTGTTAATTACGCCACCGTAATTTACGGTGGCGTAATTAACGCCTTCCCCACTCCCATTATGCCCTATGGGGCAGAAATGGGAATGGGGAAGGGTAAAATGGGGATTGGGGATTTACCGCCCCGCCAAGGTCGGAATGGGGCGGTAAGTCCGCCAACCACCATGGCGGAGTTGGCAACTTAGCGCCATGGACCATGGTGCTAATAGCGCCATGGTCCTCCGCCAAGGTCCTAATGAGGGCCAGTGTAGATTAAAGCAGCTATACTTCATGGCAATCGTGGATACGACCCCCAGTCATTGCTGTGATTAACCGTGACTGCAGTTTAAGAAATCGCATCACCGTCTGTCATAGCCGCGACTATAATAAATTGTTTAAAAAATTACATATTTAGATAAATGTGTTGTAAGTAGTCCTGCAAAGTTCTATTTTAAGATATCTTGAGTGTAGTCTGTGTGCAAAGTTACTGTAATATTGTAATGCTGTTATCTTCATTAAACTCGAATAACCTGTTGTTATATATATGTGCCTGAAAATGGTTTTCTGTGCAGCTTAAATGCGCTTAGTCGGGTTATGTGATGTATCAGAACAATCCCCAACAGACCGACCATAAAAGAAGGGGCTTGTAGCACGCTGCTTAACCAAAATGTGTAATTCTTGGGACATCATTTTATCTCACTGTGCATTTACCTAAAAAACATTGTGGGTTTTCAATGTCTGCAATCTTTTATACCTAACAATACCACTGTTTAAACAGGTCAAAATCAGTTTGTGATTGATGAAGAGCTTTGAGCTATGGGTTGCAACTGTTTTAAAATATAGAGCGACCATGCCCACTGACCATGGTGAAAGCCATGGCTAGTGGTCTGGTAGTGTTTTTAAAATGGACAGTGGGCACGGCCGAAGGACATAGCTTGTGGTCTGGTAGTGTTTTAAAATGGACAGTGGGCATGGCCGAATGCTCTGGGTCACTGCCATGTGCGGCAAAAATCTCTTGAATAACAAAACTCTTGAAATTCAAGGAATTTATTTTAGTTGCAGGGTCGTTAAGGTGAGCAATACATTGGCCCTCATTACAACCCAGGCAGTAAGTGTTTAACGACGCCGTAAAGAGGGTCTGCGCCGTTAAACACTTATCGCCTGATTACAAGGTCCCTTAGCGGGATGGTGACTTTAATGCCTGCTTTATTATCGCCTTCCCCATTCCCATTATGCCCTATGGGGCAAAAATGGGAATGGGGAAGGGGCCATTGGTGAATGGGGAATTACCGCCCCACTCACCTTGTAATGGGCCGGTAATTGCACCATCCACCATGGCGGAATCGTAGCCTTAGCGGCATGGACCATGGTGCTAACAGCACCATGGTCCTCCGCCAAGGTTGTAATGAGGGCCATTGTAACAAAACCTTTGAAATTCAAGGAAAAACCTTTAGTTGCAGGGACATTAAGGTGAGAACTTAACGCAACAAAACCCCTGAAATTCTGCTAAAGACACCGTAACTTCATGCCCCCTGCTGCGCAGCCTGTGACCACAATGATGGCATCACAGATGACATCACTAATATATTACAATAGTAACCGGCTCCAAGAATGGCCTTCAGCCATGGTCAGTGTGCATGACCAAATATATTTTAACACATAAATGGGCCAGTAGTCATGGTTTTCAATCATGGATACTGGCCACGGCCTTCAGTTGTGCCCACTGTATATTTTAAAACACTAATCGGCCACCAACATTAGCCTTTGGCTTTCACCAGTGGCTACAGCCTTCACCCCTGTCCACTGTATATTACATACCCTAACCAGCCATGGCGATCAGCACAATACTGGTCAGTGGTCCTTGCCTCCAGCTGTGCCCACTGTATATTTTACAATACTAACCAGTCATTAGTCAAGTCATTGACTTTGGCCATGCCGACTGTATCTTTTAAAAAAGTAACGGGCCTCTATGCATGAATTTTATCCATGTCCACTGAATATTGTAAAACACTAACTAACCACTAGCTATTGCATTTGGTGGTGGCCAGTGAACACAGCCTTTGTCATGATCAAGTCCACAGCCTAAATTGTTATTAACTTATTAAACATGTTATGTCTTATGATATTACTGATGTAATCTGTCATATATGATATAATTAGTGTTGTCAGCAGTGATGGCATCAGTAATGTGATCTGTGATGTCATTTGTAATGTCATCTGTGATGTCATCATTGTGGTCGTAGGCTGCTCAAAATGGGGGAATGAAGTTAAGGTGGCTTTAGCTGAATTTTAGGGGGTTTGTTGGCTTGAGTTCTCACCTTAACGTCCCCGAAACTAAGTTTTTTTCCTTGAATATATATATATATATAAAACGCATGGCAGCCTGCAATAACCAAGCAATAGATTTACAAATGACAATAAAGTGGGGACATCACTTCCTTTCATGGAAAACTGCTCATCTGAACACCAGTGAGGAACTGCTTGCTTTTCTGAATTCCAACTCTCCCGCTGTCCTCATTCTACTTGATCTCCCCTCTGCTTTTAAAATGGTCAACCACTCCATCCTTATACAAATGGCTCAAGGATACCCTGGGTATCTCAGAGCGGGTACTAGACTGGCTGGCCTCCTTCCTCAGTGAATGTCTGTCCCAGGTTATTCTAGGAACTTTCTCCTCTCCTACCTCTTTCTCCACCTGTGGTGGTCCACAGGGATCTAACCTCTCTCTCTGGCTCTTTAACACTTACCTTGCTCCACTGGCACACCTTATTTCTACCTTCTCCCCTAACCTCTACTGTTACGCAGATGACTAACAATTCTTCTTCAAACTTCCCTCGCACCCTCTTCTTACTTCTTCTTCCACCATTCTGGACTGCCTATCTGCCATCCAGTCCTGGTGCACTTCCAATGATCTCTGCTTCAATACCAGCAAGACTGAGATCCTTACTATTGGGACTACTGCCTCCTCTTTCTTCCCCTCACTCTGGCCATCCTCTAGGTGCTCTCCTCCATCTCCTTCATCCAAAGCCAGCAAACTTGGAGTCATCTTTGACTCCTCTCTTTCGTTCTTCCCTCAAATTCAGGACCTTGCCAAGAAGTTGCACTTTCCACTATTCCTTCTCAAAGGAATTCCCCCTTTCTCACTTCTCCCCAGAAGCTCAATGTCTCCAAAGATATGGTTCTCTCTAGGCTAGACTACTGTTATAGCCTTTTTCCTGAATCTACCCTCTCCTCTCTGTGACTCCTTCAAGCCCAGGGAATGCATCTCTTCAGCCTTAAAAACTCTCCACTGTCTCCCGGTTGCTAAAAGGATCACATTCAAATCCCTCTGCATCATCCAAAATGCTGCCTGGGGCCGGGGACCACACTACCTACAACTTGCCACAAAAATGAACAATATTACTGGCAATCAGTGTACTGAAAATACACTAAATATTTCAAGTAATCCACATATCACAATATTCACTTCCATTTTAACATAATCAACGCACCTGTTCCCAATGCATTTACATTTTATTTCAATGATAGCCTCAGGTGCAGTCCACACAGGCACCTGATTTCCCTATATGTCAATAGTGATCTGCTCCCTGCTAAGAGAAGCGTTTCCCCAGCAGAGAGCTGGAGTGAAGTGCCAGGGGGATGGAATGGGTAGAGTGCAATATGCAACCTCCAGTAAGGGACACATAGGTGGCCGGCTCTAATAAGTGCATTTAGGCATGATTCCATGGGGTTTCAGATAAAGTCCATAGTGCGTGGTGGGCCCGGAGACAGTGCATGGGGCTACTGGTCATGAGGGAACCTGGTATCCATAAGGTTTAGAGGGTAGCCAGGTAAGCATTTAGTGCAGCAGATTGAGAACATCAACACGAGATAGAGAGAGAGAAAGAA
This sequence comes from Ambystoma mexicanum, assembly GCF_040938575.1. Lineage (NCBI taxonomy): Eukaryota > Metazoa > Chordata > Amphibia > Caudata > Ambystomatidae > Ambystoma > Ambystoma mexicanum. The sequence goes on from NC_090932.1 coordinate 714,267,693, forward strand.
GAAGCATAATGGAAAGTCTACAATTACTTCCAGGTGTTCATGCTCAAGTTTGAGAGAGGCAGGGAAGTTGTTCTAGAGGGACCCACCAGCCAAGTAGAGAAATCTATCCCCCCCACTCTCCACCTAGAGAAGCGTTTTACCCAAAGAAAGTTGGAGTTAGATGAGCAAAGGACACAAGAAGAAAAATACTTAGGAACATAATGTTGCATGTAGTGTGGTCCCTGGACCCAAAACGCCTTGTGAATAATGCAGAGTGTCTTGAACTTGATCCTTACAGCTACCAATGAGAGCCAGTGTAGAGATTTCAGGACTGGAGATATATCATCCCTTGGCTTAAGGCCAAGGTCAAGTCTTGCAGTCCTGTTCTGGATAAGTTGCAGAAGTCGAAGTGTAGAGGCAGGAAGATTTAGAATGAGGCTGTTACAATGGTCCAGCCTAGACATAACCAGAGCTCTTGTGACAGTGGGCTTCTGTGGAAAGTGACAAAAGCAACAATACCTCTCAGTAGGTGCAGCTGGTATTGGGACTTCTTAACGACATCTGTAATGTGAGGGCAGAAGGAGAGGGTGGAGTCAAAGATTACACTAAGGTTTCGGCAGCATTTCCAAATCCTTTTTTCACCTATAGAAACAGCTCCACATTACCTTCATTCCAATTCCCTACCATTTCTACACCCTCTTTCATCCATCAAATAAACCCAAATGTCTTTCTCAAGCTGTCTGTTCACAGCGCTGACTGTGAACTACTGCAGTGTCTATGGACATCTACGACCTCTGCCCAACCTTTTTCAACCTACAAAAATAGCCCCATATCATATATTTTCCACTCTGCCACCCTTCCCAGCCCCTCTTTCCACCACTAAATAATCCCAAATGTGTTTTCCAAACTTTTCTCCACCACGCTGTCCACGGACTTGCCCGTTGTCTGCAAATCCAACATGGCGGGCGTTTCCAATAATCTGACGCACCTCATGCTTTTCACCATCCAATCAGCGGGCAAGTCCGATGTCCACGGACATCCCTCAACCCTCTGAGCCAATTAGAGGCCTGTTCGCAGACCAAACAGGGAAATGAGTCCATGGACCGAACCCAGATATCACAAATCTATTTTGACCTACTTTTTGGTTGTTTTTAAAAAAAACGACTGGACCGATTTCCACCAAATTTACAAAGCTTTCGCGACCAAGCCACTGCTCCTTGCGCACATTTAGTGAAAATCCATCCAGCGGTTTGAGCTGTAGGCGTGAGAAGTTTTTCTTCCATTGCTGGGCTATGGGAAAAACCACATATTTTGGCACCCCCACTATAACTTTGCCCACCCCCCCTGCAAGAGACCTCATCAAACTTTGCAGGATCACTCTGAATGGGCCAAATATTCTTTTTTGCCAAATTTCCAGAGGATTTGTTGAGGTGGTGGCGAAGTTATAGCTGCCCAAAAAGTGTTCTTCCTATGGGTTGAGCAACTTAACCATAACTACAGGGCTGCTACTGTAGGCCCTGTAATATACACAACAAACCTGGGTGTTCACAACAATGCTCCAATTAATCATGAGCCAGTAACAGCCTTTCACAAAAGACCCAGGCACTCGTCCTTGTAAAGTGCTGGTATAGAAACATTCATTCTTGTAAAATACTCATGCTAGTCAAATTAACAACTTGCGGGTACACAAGGCTGAAGCAATATTTAAAAACCCTGTTATATAGGATTTACCCTGCCACACATTTCATCCTCTCAAGAGACCTCATCAGGCAAAAATTAATCACCAACAACTCTGTTAATAATTTAGAATCCAAAGGCCAGCCCCCAACAATGTGTCACATGATAATCAGGTCAAGTGATTGTGTTGACTACTACTTCATTAAACTGTTCAAATCAGAGTGCCATCTTAGAATGATAAAACATCAAATGATGCTCAATATATAGTTCAGTCAATAGACATATAATATGGCCATGTACTTTTAAATTATATCTGCAAACACATATAAAATGCGGACTGACCTTTGTTACAATAATTACAACAAAACAGACAGTGCAAGTGCATCATACAAATTTAAAACACAAATTCAAATATATACAAACTTAAGGCAAACATTCACAAGTTTAAAGTGCAAATCGAAGGTAGCAGCAGTAGTTAGCAAAAGGGAGAACAAAATAAAGATAAAATCAAACCAAAGTGTTTAAAACAGCTTGCACGCATAGATGTAAACCGGCACATATTTATCATAAGATCTAGCCCAAATGAGATACAGGTACTGTTATATCACTACAGCAGCACTGTTGTATCACTATAGCAGTTCCCGTTGTATGATACCTGCTCAAAAGAAAGTGCCACGTGCACAAATAGGTAGAGGGGGAGGGAAAAAGGAGGAGCGTGAGAAGGAATGGATACTGTATTTTTGATGATGTTCTCCTTTCAATCCGTGAGAGTTGTTTGCTAGTTAATATGAAGTTATTTTAGGCAGATTGTACTATGAACTTTATATGTGGTTGGTGGTTGTATTTTCCCTTAGCTATGGTGTCTGTACATGCTGTCCCAATAGGTTTCTTTGGGGCCCACTTGCCATGCCCTTGGGCACAGGGATCAACTACCCCCTGCCTACAAATTGTGATCACTGCAGGTGTAAAATTATATTTTCTTTCAGTCTCTCCCCATTCCAGTGGGATTCCCCTGATATTCCCACAATAATGGCAATAAACTACACATACAGCGGCATTGAACTACCCATGCACTTGGGATTTCCCTGGTATTCCCCTGATAATGCTTGAAAATTCCAAACTCTTCCCTGTCCTCACAGGCACTCACCAAGTGCCCCCTCCCCTTCACATGGTCCCTCCACTCCCCACACATTTTTTCATATGCGCTGTACATCTTTTCACATACACTTTCTAAGTGCATTTTTTATATTTTCAAGAAACATCTGATTTCCAAAATCAATAAAATTCACTCCATCACTCCAAAAATTGTTTGCACAATCCAACTTCATGTTTTCATTTTCTAAACATGCCATGCCCACACCATTCAAAAAAGCGCATACACCTTTATTTACAATGTGCCTACCTTCTTCTAGTTGTGCATAAACACATTTGGAGATTTCCATACTTCCCTTGAATGTATTTGGGAAATAATAAACTTTCAAATGGATATAGTTCAGTTAAGCCTTGGAACATATACTTTAATGCAACCTACAAATATAGTCGAGTAACGTAGTCCAAATTATTTCCTCCACAATGAACAACAAAAATATCTGGGCATTGAATGTGAGCCATAGTCTTACAAAATGATAGTAAACTCACCCATTTTAGCACAGACACTGTATACTACCAGACCTCCACCCCCTTCAAACCAATAGTAGGAGAGATGTAACACAACTCAATGTACCTTTTCAAATGAATCATCCAACAATCTCCCAACATCCAGACAGTGAGCTTTTTCCTAGCAATAGCCACATCCATCTTCCCTACACACAACAATCAAAACACTGACTAGCCTCTCTTCCTGTTAATCACAACCAAAACACCTCATTGGCTAATCCCAACAGTCCCCTTTCCATGCCAGCCACCCTTGAAAGACCTGGATGTGGCAGGTGCCGTCCACAGACTACCACGGTGTACACAGACATCGTGGCCACTCAAAAGGGTGGGAGGGAATTTAAACTCAATTTCAGTTATTTATTCTTTTGTGGTGGCTCTGAAAAGAATCTTTGTTTTTTTCTTGGTGTTTTAGGGTTTGTTAACAAACACCTTTCCTTTGCTTTTTTTGCTTTTATGTACAGTGTTACTATACACTCTACAATTGTCTTACAAGAACCTTTTCACTGCCTTCCTAATATTGTAAAGAAAAGTTGCATTTCCAACATCTGTAAAATGAACTCCATCTTCACGAAAGAAATTCATACCATCAGACCTTATATTGTCACTCTAAAAAGAGGACATTCCTGTAGCATATTAAAAGCAGATAGAACTTTATTGACTAGCTGACTCGATTCTTCCATTTCTGTACTGAAAGGGTTTAGACATCTCTATGTTTGCCTTTGATTCATTTCAGAAAAAATAATCTTTTCAGCAGCAAACAGTTCCATTAGGCTTTTCACATAATCCTTTAGGGCAACCTGCAAAGTCATTGGAGTCACATACCACAAACTGTCCCCTCTACAATGCACAATTACAATGTCTGGACATTTAAAGTGAGCAATACTCTGACAGAATGAGAACAAGCTTGCACAGTTTAAGGCACACACTGCATGCCACAAAACCTCCACTCTACCAATCCAATAGTTCCAAATATCCATGATTTTCAGCATTCACCTTCAATGACTGAATTGAAGTATTTCCCCAAATCCACACACTCTGCTTCCTCAAAGCCATAGCCATAGCCATCTTCGCTAGACACAACAACCAAAACACCTACTACCCACTCTTCCTGTAAAGCACAACCAGAACACCTCATTGGCTAATCCCAACAGTCTCCTTTCCATGCCAGGCATCCTTAAAAGTCCTGGATGTGGCAAATGCCATTTGTGGACTAATAAGTTCTACACGGACCACATAACACAGAGGCAACCCTTGTACCCTTTTCTCTTTCATGTTCTCAACACTCCCTCATTAGCTGCTTTCAAAGAGTCACACATCCATCCACCAATCACATCCAAAACTCTACACCTAACCCTGTCATCTCAGTTCAACACTTCAGATGTACAATTGAAATCTGAGAGTACATATCTCCTGTTAACCACAGACATCTACATCAACAACTACTGTCAAACTCTCCAACATTTCTATTTCCAGATTCAACATCTGCATTTAACAATACAGGTATGCTTATATTTTTTTAAAGTATTTTCTGCAACTGTTTTACAAATATATATATATATATATTCAGTAAAAAAACTCTGTTAAATGGATGTTATAGTTAAGTTGTGCTACTAAAACCCTATGAAATTCTATAAAAATACTTTGTTAAAGGGACGTTATGGTTAAGTTGCGCTACTAAAAACCTATGAAATTCAGTAAAAAAACTTTGTTAAAGGGACGTTATGGTTCCAAGTAAAACCGAATAAACCCTGAAATTTGCCAGTTATGGTAAGTTAAGCAACCATAACTCGCGCCACCACCGTGCACTGCTAAGGCTAACACCCAGGACATCAAAGATGATATCACAAATGTCACAAAATGTCACAAAACAAATGCACTTTTCTCTGTGAGGAAGTGGTGGCTCTGAAAAGAGCCTTTTGGTGGTGTTTTGTGTGTTTGAAAACTTGAAATCGTCAACATCTACTGCAAAATAGATGACTGTGATTCCAAAAAAGGTTGCAATGCATTTTGTACATTTCTCCCAAAAATCTAATTGCCAGCATAAGTAAGATGGACTCCATCTCTGCAAAAATTGTATGTGCTATGAAACATAATATTTTCATTGTGAAAAGAGGACATGTCAACATCTGTTAGAAAGGCACAAACAGCCTTATTGACATTGTGCCTCGCTTTCTCCATTTGTGGACCAAATGAAGAAGAACGCAGCCACATTTGTCTTTGCGCAATACGAGAAAAAATTACTTGGGAATTTGCAAACATGTCCACAACCTTCCCAAGTCCTTCTTTCATTGCAAATTGCAAAGAAATTCCAGACACATGTCCTAAACTGTTCCCTCCACAATGAATTGTGATTATGCCTGGATGATACTCTTTCTCTAAAGTAGCACAGAGAGGTACCAAGTCCAGCCACTTCATTCCATGCACTCCATGCCAGTGCACCTCCACATGAGGGAAACCAAGATCTGCAGCTACTCCACAGCGTTCTGCATGTACTCCAACCAATATATCCATGAGTCTCCCAAAATCCAGATAATCTGTTTTCGGAAACACACAGCCATAGCTATCTGTTCTTCTCTCTGGAAAAAGAGGTTCTGTCAAACTCTCTCCTTACACAACACACCCAGTACACTTTACTGACCAATCCCTAGCTCTGCTCATTCTCATTTGCATGCCTCTCCACCCCAAAACCTCTGTATGTGATACACGCTGTCTGTGGACTACCGCATTGTCCGCGGACATATTGAAAACCTGAGCGTGGTGAATGTAAAATTAAATAGTTTGCCCCATTTCCCCTTTGAGGTTGGCTCTGAAAAGAGCCGTTATTTTTGGGTTTTTTACAGATGCTTGTATTTTTATTTTTTTCTAAAATCTTCACATAACCTTCTCCAAAACAACCCTTATATTCCTAAACAGCATAGCATTTCCCAAAAAAGATAAGGAAATGCCATCTTCTTTAAAATAAACAGCATTACTGGAATCAATATTCTCATTTTACAGAAAAACATACCAGCTCTATGAAAGCACACATGCCTCGGTTGATTGCACACCTACCAATGTTTTGCTCAGGACAAAAAACAGAACTATTGTCCCATATTGCCCTAGGTAGTAATAAAAAAAAATACTTTGGCATTTGGAAGGATGTTCATTACTGCTTGAACCAAGTGTTCCAAATCAGCCAACAAAGTAGGGGCACTGACGTAGCCCAAATGGAAAGCACCATAGTGCAAAACTGCCAGATGCAGACTGTTCTTCCTGCCCATATCTTCACAAACATGTACAATTCCCTGTACATTGCAATCAGGAACAGTGTTCCACACCACCTCCACTCCTTTAACATTGAAATTGTTTGCCACATGCCTGCATTGAGCATACTTCTGTAAAGCATGCACAAACATATCTCCAAGCACCAACACCCTGACTTTCTCCACCTCTGTCATCTTCACTACACACTGGGCCTCATACGAGGTAGGAGGTAGCCATGGCACTATTAGTGCCATGGCTACCCCCTTACCGCATTCCGGGTCTGTGTTCCCGGAATAGGGATTTACTGGGTCATTCCGATCTTGGAGGGCCCGGTATTAGCTCTGAAGTCCCTTAACGGGTCCCTTCCATAACGCCTGGCAAAACCAGGCATTGAGGAAGGGACCTGCTAAGGGACCTTGGAATATGGTGGTAAGGGATTACCGGCACCGGTGTCCTTAGCGGTGCCAGTAATCTCTTACTGCCCACCTCGTAATGAGGCCCACAGTCTCTTTCAACACAAATCCACACCCTCAACATCTGATTGGCTGATCCCTACAGTCCCCTTTCCATGCTGGATTTGCTGGAAAACCCCGGATGTGGCACACCCTGCCCGCGGACAGCAGCGGTGTCTGTGGAGCGCGTAACTCTTAGCCAGCCCTTCTACCCTTTCCACATCACTCTCGGTGCCATTCACTCATTGGATACAGCTAAGCAGTCACACAACCATCCACCAATCACATCCAAGACCTCTACATCTAACACGCTCATCAGATTTCCACACTTCAAATGTACTGTTGAGCACTCTGAGTACACGTCTCATATCATTGAGAAGCACCTACTACAATAACTACTCTACAAGTCTCCAAGATTTCTACTTACAGCTGCATGCATATCCACATGCATGAGTACAAACTACAGGTATGCACATTTTATTCACAGTACATATACAACTCGTATGAATGCATATACACAGAGTAATGCCACTAAACCTGCATAACCTATCAAATTAAATTATTTCAATTTTTCCCATCTAGTACAATCAACTGTCACTTCCAAACCTGTCTGTTATCTACAACACAGCTTTAAAAAACCAAGTGAATTTCATACGGTTAAAATTCTACTCATTTTCAAACCATGTTGAACTAACATATTGTAAATAAAATATAAAGGCTGCACATAGTCAAATGAAATGCATGCATACACTATGTTCAGATATCAAACAAGAATACTACTACAAAAACATAAACATTAACGTCTAAATTAACATCAGTTCTATAAACACACAAAATTACTAACTTAACAATTGCAGTGAAGACCCCGCTCCTGAAAATCAGCAGCATCTGAACTTCAAACAACATATCCAAAGAAAACCTGCTCATTCCACAAAAAAAGAGTAAGTACAATACTACCTTAATATTCTTACTGTGACTCAAACACACTGTGTAGTTCATTCATGTAATTTGCACACCAAAAAACTGAGATTTCTGAACCCTTCTGCCCACAAATCCCCATTTATTAAACAGGGATTAGCAGGCAGAATGGCACACAAATCCCCGTTTTTTGGAACACAAATAACATAACTCAACCCCTAGAAGGTTAGTATTACAAAACAAAGAACTGTTTTAATTTTATACCATTAGATTTACTATTAGTGCTTCTCCTCACCACTAGTGCAGTTTCTACTGTCATCTGAACCGCAGTATAGTAACACACAAATAGAAGAATAGCCTTCCCAACTAATTGTAGCTGCCAATGCACAATCACACACCACCACTTACATCTTTACCATCATACTCAGACACTCATGCACATATCACACATACATTGCGGAACGGCCCAACCCCTACCTTTTTTTTTTCAACAGACCCCAAAGAATACCTACCAAAAAGCAAGTCTGTAGAAAGCAATGCAGAAATAGAGCAAATGAAAATAAAAGTGTCCAAATAAGCATCCATCTCTAGCAGAATTTGTACAAAAAGTTCAAACAAAACAGCTAATACAGTAATTTAGCAAAATAAAACAAGCTTCCAGTACAGAAACTTTGGCTCCTCTATCAAAATGTAACACGAAACAGAAAATGATTAACAAGAATTCAGCTACCACTACTGCTAAAACTGCTCCTATAAATCTTAATATACTAGCAAGTAACCATACCAAAAAAAGTATTTTAGCAAAAATGTTCCGCCACAGAGTCCTTCAGAGTGAGATAAAGACTCTGGGTAAGTCTCACGTAACCAGGACTAACGTCTGGCAGAGGGACTCCCAGGACCCCCCTTGTTAATTTGCATATTTAAGTAACTTTGGGTCTCACCCTAAGTTACTAGGGGAATCCAGACGTGGACCCCTTGCTCACTATTCTTAGAGAGGCACAGATCCACCCTACTGATGAGGTCCAACAATACCGAAACACGTGTCTGGGGATTCTGTTGGTACTCTTGTTCAGAGGAGAATTGCCTAGCATTTCGGTGCCGGACTGCCCCAGGGCAGGACAAAGACTGATATGTTTGGGATATTTCTTCTCTGTAAAAGATAGTGAGCTAAAGACTCTGGGTAAGTCTCACGTAACCAGGACTAACATCTGGCAGAGGGACTCCCAGGACCCCCCTTGTTAATTTAGCTGTGCAATTAATACAAAAAGTGCAAGAAAAAGATGAGGTTTTACAATCAAGTATTACAAATCTGTTAGCCAACATGCGTGGTACGAAAGAGTACTGGTTCTGACGTCACAGAGATGTACGTTGTATGATAAGAAACATTGGCCCACCCACTTGGTTTGTTAAATTAAGTTGTGCAGAATATGCATGGGAAGATTTACATGATTTCCTATGCATACCAAACAAAACCAAAACAAACATAGATATACTAACACCTCGAGAACATTGCCCTCTAGATCCTGTTAATGTTTCAAGATATTTCCATCATCGTTTCATAGCTATGCTGCACTTTATTTGTATTAAAACTGTTCCTCCCCTCTGAGAAGTGCAACACTTCTTTTGGAGAAAAGACTACCAAGCAAGAGGAGCACCACATATCCACATGCTTTTATGGATTAAAGATGCTTCTAAATTTGGTCAAGCCAGTGATGCCACTGTTTTACAGTTTATCGAAAAATATGTCACTTGTGAAATTCGATCGGAAGCACCAAATAGTGATCTTCATGCACAAATTGTAGAATTTCAAAGACACAAATGTGGCAAATATTGTTGTTGCAAATAAAAAAACAAAGGGAAATACTACACTAAATGCTGCTTTGGTTTCCCTAGACCAGTTACAGAAACAGGTGAAGTGAACAACTTCATGTCTTCAGTTAGATATAGTGTTAAAGGTAAATCACCTAAGAACACATATTACATAAAAAGAACAGAAGAAGCTAAATATATCAAAGATTACAATGCAATCATTGCCCTCTTATGGAATGTAAACATAGATGTGCAGTACTTTGCAGACAATTCCACTGCAGTTGCACGATATGTTACAGCCTACTTAACAAAAGCCGAAAAAACAGAGCTTCAAGACCTCTGGAATGACTTATCATCAGACAAAACACTATCTCAGAAATTGTACAGTTTAGGCATAATAATGCTCTCTCATATAGAATGTGGCTCCTATGAAACTGCAGATCGTTTAACCGGTACTGCTTTGTATGGAAAATCTGCAAATATAGTATGGCTAAGTCTTGTTCCTGCTAAATCTAGAAAAAGAGTTCTCAAATCATACGACGATATAGAAACAATAGCCAAAAATGATCCCAACAGCCAAAACATTTTGAAAAACAATTTATTGGACACATACTACCCAAACAGGAGTACCACTTTGGAAACCATGTGTCTATACCACATAGCCCAAAACTTCACATACAAAAATAATATAAAACCTGATGAAAAAAAAAGTAGATATAGAGTGACACATTGTGAAGGCAGCTTAGTGAAACTTACCAAAAGAAGCTTAATTAATCATATCAAATTGTCATTAAAAGCTCCTCAACATAAAGAACTATATTACATGTCCCTACTACAACTTTTTAAACCATGGAGAAAAGAAGAAGAGGTACTAGAAAACTATGACTCCTATGTAGACGCTATCAAAGCAAATGAAAGCACTATCACCGATGTAAACTTTACACAGTACAAAACAATGTTGCACAATGAACAGCAACACAAAGAAGAACTCCAGGCCCAACTAGATAAGGACACTCCTGACAGTAGTCAACCTTCTGTAACAGGAAGTCAAGAACCACTGGGACAGCCACTAATAGCAAATGAGGCAGAATTGGCTATGACAGAAGTAGAGAACACCATGTATCACTATGAAGAAGATGCAGAAGACTTAACTGTACTACAATCAAAATTGAACAAAGAGCAGCGTACCATTTTTCAAGAAGTAACAAAACAAATTGCACATGGTGTACAACATGAAAATAAAGAATGTACCTGCCAAAATTACAAACCTATACTACTATACGTCAGTGGTGAAGCTGGTTCAGGCAAAACATTCTTAATCAAAATCTTCAGCAAGTTCCTTCAACAATTTACAAACAACAATCTGTCAGCTGTTGTAACCAGTGGCGTCGCCAGGAATCAAATTTAGGAGGGGCACAGAGGGGGCCAAAGAAAAAAGTAGAGGGGCACAGACACAAGTGGGGGGATCTATGAAAGGTAATGTATGACTTCACAAGCACTCCTGGAGAGAGGCTTTTGTGCACACCAACTACCCAAACCCCACTGGATCTCCCCTTCAATCAGAATGCAAGCACGAAACAATTCAGTGATTAATGGCCCATCATTATCTCTTTCGTGGACTACATTCTGATGGGAGTGGCTGCAAGCTGCACGATCACTGCTCACTTTGAGCCAAAAGGAGTATTGCCGTGTGATCTGCAGACATTTGCCTCAGTGAGTGTCACACATAACGCCATGAACAGAGAACACCAGTCACTGCTCCTCTTAGGTAGGTGGGGCACAAGGGGGGGGCACTGGCCCACCCAGGCCCTCACCTAGCAACGCCACTGCACCTCATACCCAAGCTAAATATAGTCAGGCCTTCTGCTTACAAGTCCAGCCCTCATACTGAGGAATCAGGGCCCCAATGGAAACAATGTGGGGAAATCCAGGATTTTCTCAAAATGTAAATGCAGCAGATACGGAATCGGGAAATATATGGAAAAAAGGCTAGTCTGTCCCAGGCACTCTCATGGAAATTAAGCGCCTGACAGGTTTGTAGTGTGAGACTGTGCCTTCTTCGGGATGGCCTTGCTATCCTAGCGGGGAAGGCGCAGGCTATGCTCACACCAAGGGCAGGGGTGGACAGCCACCTTTGGCTAAAATGCCACCTTTTGCTAAAATGCCACCTTTTACTAAAATGTGCAAGAGGGTCTACAATTCCTCTCAGAGCCGTGTTAGTGGTGGGGCATGTCTCATTAACCCTTTGCTGTCCGTCTTGCCATCTGAAACCTGCCTGTTGCCCCCAAAGTGCAGCGTTGGGTATGAATATCTGTAGCCTATCGGCATATTTGAAATCAGTGCCTGTGGCGTTCCTGCAGTGTCTGCAGAAGCAAGCCCCTCACCAATTGACCTTCTCATCCCTACCCTAATACAATAATGCAAATCCTGCTTGGAAATAGCTGCCAACTTTCAGTGCCTTTCTAGATATTTTTAAAACAACTATGCAATGTTGGGCGTGGGCATGCACAGCACCACTCTTTTGTGGAAGGAGATACCCCCATGTGCAAGTGGAGGGGCACAGGGACTGAGATAGAAATGTTCGCTCTCTCTCTATCTATTATGCGCGGCTTCAACTATCCAACTATTTTTACTTTAATCAGCACCTGGTGAACTCTAAAACCATGGAGGAAGACTGTGTCAGCCACCCGCAGCACTCTCTACCACACCCGCCCTACCACACTCTCTCTACACCCATCTTCTCTACCCCCTCCTGACTCTAACTACCCCACCCCACTCTCTCTACCCCACCACCACTCGCTCTAACCCCACTATCTCTACCCCCACCCACCCTTACCCTACTCTCTCTACCCCCACCCACCCTTCTCCCACTCTCCCTACCTTCCCCACCCTCCCCAAACCTTTCTACCCCATCCCCCCACTCTCTTTACCCACACTCTCCCCACCCCCTGACCCACTTCCCCACCCTCACTCCCTACCCCCACTCTCTCTATTCCCCACCCACCCTAACCCCACTCTCTCTTTCACCCACCCACCCTACCCCCACTCACTCTATACCCCACATTTTACTTGCCCCACTGTGTACACCATCCTACCCCTACTCTTTACCACAACTCTTTACCCCACTCTTTCTACAGTCACCCACCCTACCCCCGTCTCTCTACAGCTACCCACCCTACCCCCACTCTCTCTACTCCCACCAGCCCAACCCCCACTCATCAACCTTACCCAACTCTCTCTGCCTCCAACCCCCCTACAAACTCTCACTACCCCATCCTCCCAGCCTACCAACTCTCTACTCCCACCCACGCTAACAACTCTCTCTATCCCCACCCACCCTACCCTCACCCTCTCTACCCCATCCACATGTGCTACCCCCTCTCTCTCTATCCCCACCCTCCCTACGCCCCTCTAACACCACCCATCCTATCCCCTCTTTCCTTTCTAAACTACCACCTCTCTTTACCCCCACAAACCACAGTATACCCTTTTCCCCCCACCCACCCTACCTCATCCTACCTCCTCTATGCCCCACTCACCCATCTTAGCCCCTCTCCTTATCCCCTCTCATCCTTCCTCTCACACACTTGCATTCTTTATTTCATACCCTCTCACTCTTTATCGCTCGCATTTCTTCTTGCTCATCATCGCCGGCACCCTCTGTCAATGGCTTTCTACTTTGCTCTATTCCCGTCTAATTCTATTGCACACTTGCACCCTGTATTGCATCCTCCTTTCAACCTTTGCACTCTCCTCCTTGCACCCTTATGCCTATAAATGCAAAATGCAAAAAACAGCAGTAAACACCAAACATTGCCAGTGCTTGTTTTTAGTGGGGCATGGGCCCAAAAGGAATATCGCGGAAGATGCCTGTCAGTCATAATCCACTGACTCTATATAATTAGACATATATTATTTCAAAGACAAACCATATTGATTTCGTGGCTGTCTAGTGTTAAAAAAAGCATTCATATGTTTTTTTTTTAAAGTTTAAGCTAGAGGCTTTAAGACAATCTATGTGCTCACTCCAGGTTTAGTTCTATTTATCAACTTCTCGACATTCATTAGGCCAGCGAATGCGCTTGGGCAAATGAATCAGAATGCAAATAAGGCAATGGCGACAATAGTAAGGGTGCAAGCAACATTATAATTCCATTGAGACTAAGATGTCCCTCCCAGATTTCCCTGGCACTCTCTAATGCAAGTCAGGGGCAGGGAAATCTGGGAGTGGACAGTATATTGACATGTATGTAACCACAGTGTGCAGTAAAGTTGACAGCACTTGGTGAGTGTCACAAATAACACTACGAACAGAGAACACAGTCACTGCACTGCTCTCATTAGGTAGGGGAGCACAAGGGGCTGGCACAGGATTTCAGAGGGGGGGCACTGGCCCCCCCAGGCCCACCCCTAGCGACGCCACTGGTTGTAACTGCTCCCACAGGTTTAGCTGCCTACAACATAGGCGGTGTCACTTTACACCGATTACTACTCATTCCAGTAGAACACCAAAACAAATCAGAATATTACAAACCTTCTACAGAAGCTGCAATGGAACTACGCAGAGTGTTAAAACAAATGAAAATACTATTAATAGATGAAGTGAGCATGGTCTCCAACCTAATGTTGGCTTTGATTCACCTCAGATTGCAAGAAGTACTTAAAACAAACTGCGAAGAGCTCTTTGGAGGAAAACACATTATTGTTTTCGGAGATCTTCTTCAATTGACACCAGTGAAAGGTGAACCTATTTTTAAAACCTTAGGGCACAAAGTCTGCCGTAAAACTGTTGGCAGCATAGGAAATGTCAACCTTTGGCAACATTTCCAATGCAAAGAATTAACAGAAAACATGCACCAATCTGCAGACCTCACTTAAGCCAGCATTTTAAAAAGTATTAGAGTTGGTGTACTATCTCAAGAAGCACAAGCAATATCAAAAACCCGGCACATCCATGCACTTTATGGCCATAACTCATGTGCTACTGATGTCATGGAACAATTAGCACAAAAAATTTCAATTGTATGTCCTTAATGCCAACTCTTGCAAGCTGTTGCAAATTCAATGAAACAATGTTGAAAAAAGAAATGCAACCAATAATTGAAATTTGCTCCACATACAAATGGGACGTACATGGTATGACACTACCAATGTGTCAACAAGCGACAACAATACTAAATACCTTAGAAAATTCTATCTCCAACAGAGCTGGTTTGGAGAAAATATTAAAATTATCCTTAAACTGGAGAGTACTGCTTAAACGTAACGTTGACGTGGAGCAAGGACTGGTTAATGGAGCACTGGGTACAGTTGTTGGCTTTCAAACATACCCACGTGACAACAACAGTTTGTCAATATTCTCTTTGACAAACTTTCAGAAGTAAAAATGATAGGGCACTCAACAGCTCGATTCCTTCTTTTCAAAGACATGTATGTACGCAGAGAACAATTTTCTTTAACTCTAGCATACGCAGTCACCATTCACAAATCACAAGGTCTTACCCTAGATAAAGCATTGATAGATATTGGGAACACAGTCTTTAAAGAGGGCATGAGCTACGTAGTACTATCACGCTTGCCTTCACTTGACGTTCTATTTCTAATCAACTTTGATGCAAGTAAAGTAAATGCTGATATTCCTTGCATTTTAGAATACAAAAGACTATGTTCACTATACACCCCATCTAAAAACATATCCTGTTCCACAAAAAGGAAAACGTTGTAAAAGAAAACTAATTCAAACAGAAATGCAACAGGATCTCACTGCAAATCCTCCAAAGAGAGTAAAAGAAGCTAATACTTCATCAATTACCACAACCAAAGAAGAATCTATTATTCAAAGTAACTCAGGTACTTCTTCAAAGAAGCAACACACACTTTTCAAATACAACTGGTGTAAATTGCTACGCAAATGTAGCAATCATTGTTCTATTTCAATTGCCACCAATTGTTGACAACATTTACTTACACAGTACAGACCAATTGTGTTTGCACATGTTAGTGATTCATAGAAACGCAACCAACAATCCTGACAACACATTATGGGCCTGATTCATGGAAGTGTTTTATAATGGCGCGATCCCATAGGAAAATGTTCCATGAATCAGGCCCATAGTGTTTATGGAATAAGACAAGAATTGGACTACTGTGCTGGAATGGTGAAATTCACCATATAAGAAGATCCACAAGAATTTCTAATGTACTTACTACAAGTACTGAAAAACAAAAACATACCTATAAATGAAATCTTCCAGATTTCATACATGTGGAAACATACATGCACTCTCTGCAACAATGTGGCAGAGGAACAAATCCCTCATGAGCGCTTTGTGTATGTATCCATACCTAATTGTGAATCCGTTCCATTTCAGCAACTTGTACAAAATGCAAACCATGGTAGATTATGTACTACCTGGAATTCAGATAATCGCTCCACCTTACTAATACAAACACATAGTAAATACGTTATACTAATGCTTATACGTTACAATGCAGATGGTACCAAAAACAACTGCAAGCTGACTGGATTCACACATGGTCAAGTATCACTTGGTAAGAAAACCTTCACAACAATAGGTATAATGTACCATGCAGGAGCCACAACCAATGTGGGTCACTACACTGCATATATATAAAAAGGAATGTGGATGGTTCGAATGAAATGATAGTACCATTACTCTAAAGCAGAGATTACCAGCAAATCTTACAAACACTTATTTAATCTTCTTAAAACCAAAATTTAATAACTAATGTGTACTTAAACATTAACAAAACTTCAATTAGAAAACTATAAACAGTTACAATACGCCAACAGGTATCTAACTGCTCCAAGATTTTTCAACAACCAAACAGATAATTCAATACCACTAATAACTAATCTGTGCATAGACATTAATAAAACTTCAATTGAAAAACTATAAACAGTTAGAATACACCAACAGGTATCTAACTGCCCCAAGATTTTGCAACAACCAAATAGATAAATCAATACAACTGAAAAATAATAAGAAATAAACAGTTAGAATATGCCAACAGGTATCTAACTGCCCCAAGACTTTGCAACAACCAAACAAATAAATCAATACCACCAATAACCAATCTGTGCATAAACATTAAAAAAACTTCAATTAGAAAAATGTAAACAGCTACAATATGCCAACCTGTATCTAACTGCCCCAAAATTCTGCAACAACCAAACAAATACATCAATACCACTAAATTATAAAAAGAAATAAACAGTTAGAATATGCCAACATGTATCTAACTGCCCCAAGAATCTGCAACAACCCAACAGATATATTAGCAATTTGAGAATATAAATAAAAAACTATAACCAGTTAGAATTCGACAACAGGTATCTAACAATCTGCAACAAGCCGGAAACAACAAGTGAATACTGAAAACAAAGAAATATACTGTAGCATAACAAAAAAAGTTTTTTTTTAATCCAACATGGATTTTCTTTTCCCACAGACCCAATGATTTAAAAAACAAACATAGAAACTGAGCAAATTGCAGAGTACACTGGTTTGTAAACTACTAAATATGAGGGTAAAAAAAAGCTGAAATGTCTATTTTGTAATGTAATAAGTCTTTATAAAATACCTACACTAACATGATATTTTCTTTTATCACAGAAATTGAAAAAAAATATCTGCTCCAGTTACCCAAGTCATGAAAAAAATATATCCAATCACAAAAAATCAAACAGTAAGTATATTCTAATAGAACACATAAATAATGCTGCATAACAGAACCATTGAAGCAAACATCTAACCAGACACCACAATACAAAATGTTTACTTCCATGGACATGTTATACTGCAGTGCTTGTTACCAAACTCTACAATCTTAATGACATCACATAGCCAAAACTTCGCATACAAACTATACAAATCAAACAGTACACAAACTGTAGATTTGCAAACATTTGATAGACATTCGATTCTATGGGTGTGATCTATGGGTGTGATATGCTGCGGTGGTTGTGGCCAGGGCCTAGAGTCTTGGGTGCATGGCATACGGCTGAGGCCCTGGCCACAACCACTGCAGCGTATCACACCCATAGATCACACCCATAGAATAAAACATTTTAACTATGCCATATGGGCATTTTTATGTCCGCAGACACCGCACGTGTCCTTATAACAGTTTCAACTTGCCTGCGGACAGCACGGATGGAATAGTGTCCTGAGGACACCCCTCATTTTGCCTAATTACGGACAGCGCGGGCATGGCGAACACATCAGGGGCACCTGCCACCTAAACAAATACAGTATTTGACCCATCTCTTACTCCCCAAACCTCCCCAAGCACTGTTGCATACCAAAAAACTGCCCAAAATTGCATTTTGCCTCTGTTCGCTGCCGCGCAGTCGGCGGATCCAAGATGGCGGGCGCATCGGAACAATCTGATGCACTTCACGCTCTTCACCATCCAATCAGTGAACACGTCACATGTCTGCAGACATGATGCGAGCCGATCAGCCAATCGGTTTCCTGTCCACGGAGCGAACAGGGAAGTGTGTCTGCAGAGCGGATATAGATATCACTCATTTTTTTAGACCTACTTTTTGATCATTTAAAAAAAAAATCTACTGGATGGATTTTCACCAAATTTACAAAAGCATGCTTTTGGGACCCAGACTCCTGCCGCAAATTTGGTGAAAATCCGTCCAGTGGTTTGGGCTGTAGGCGTGCACAAAGTTTTTCCCCCATTCAGTCTATGGGAAAAAAAGACATTTTGGGACCTCCCCTATAACTTTGCCCATCCTGGACCAAACTTCACCAAACTTTGCAAATTCAGAGTGAGCCATATACTATTTTTACAAAGTTTGGGGAGGATTCGTCCAGGGTATAAGCCACCCAAAAAGTGCTCTTCCTATGGGATTAGCAACTTAACCATAACTAATGTATATATATATATATTTATATAGCGTTCCTACTGCTAACCCCGCAATAACCTTCTCAATAAGCATATTCTCTTGTTTAACCATTGCAGCAAAATCCATGCATTGCAGCATTCAGCACCTGCTCACACCAAGCAGCAAATACTTACAATGCTTTCATTTAGAAATGTTTCTTTTTAGGAGAGATTTAATAAAAGTTAAAACATTCATATGTCCATTTATTGCAGCTTTGTATGTAACCTTTTTCTAACAGAAAGAAAAGGCAGCTGTAAAACATTTGTAAAACATTTTTAAGTCGCACTGGGTGTGTGCAAGTTTTACATGTTGGCAGTACATTCACACCTGCCAACATGACCCATTCCAATCTGTAAGTGCTCAACAAGTCTTTTGTTTGTGTTTGCATTATATGGCTTGTAATTCCACTTCTCCCATTATTCAACTCAGACTACAAGTCCCACAATGCAATGAAAAAATCAGGACTGGAGTGGAATATTCAAAAGTGTGACATTTATCTCGAATGGAAAATATAAAATACTGTACATTTAAAAATTGCTTTTTACGAGCATTTTCATGAAATTAAAATAAATGCATATTTGTATTTATTGCAGAACTGTGTGTAACATTTTCCTAAAAGAAAGAAAAAGCAGGTGCAAAAATGTCAACAACATTTTTAAGTGGCACTTGGTATGTGAAAGTATAATATGTTGGCAGTACATGCATACTTGCTACCATAACCCATTCCAATCTGCAGGTGCTTATCCAGTCCTGTTTATTTCTGTGCAATCTGGAATTTGTAGTCCAATTTTTATAATGGGAAAAGTCAAACTACAAGTCCCACACGGCAAACAAAACAATTGAACTACATAACCACCCACAGAATGGAACAGATTATATTGGCATGCTATAAATCTTTTCTATTTGCTATTATTTTATTTGAGAAAGGTGTTGCACACAGTGCTCCCATAAATGTGCATATACATTTTTAACTTTCATGAAAATGCTCCTAAAAAGAAGCATTTGTAAATGCTCAGGATGTTCCATTTTACATTCCATAAACATGTCACACTTTTCAACCCCTCTCATTACAACCATACACTTTCACCATTGTCTGCCTGCTCACACATATGTGTACGCCGCCAAACTATCTATATACAACACTTCACCTTATGTATAAAGTATATAGCCTGTTCTATAATACACCAAACAGTGCTACAATAACCAAGCACCATTGCATTACCACTAGGCCACACCTTCCCTATTCTTAAAAAAAACTCTGCAAAACATTACACATACATTGCCCCACAAAGACAGCACTTCTTTCATTAAAATGAGCAGCACTAAAGAAAACCACATGCACCTTTTTCTTACACCCATTTCAGCCCTGTTCTTTCTAATCCCACAAACACCATTAATCATACTCCAGTTTTTCTAAGAACATACATAACATACTTTAGTTCACCATCCATAACACAACTTTATTGACTCTTTTTCCCCAACTCCTCCTACCTTCATAAACAACAACCTCTCTTACTAAAAGTACTTGACAATTACCACATATACGTACTAACTTTCTTTTACAATTACAGGAAAGAGGAAAATTCCCGAACACAGCTATTGAAAAAAGAACACTCTTCACATCCTACAAAGTAAGTACATTAATACAGTATTCATCTCTCTACTATTGTAACAATGTAGTGTCATTATATATTAGCCTAGAGTATTCTGTTCAAATCAGCAACATTTATTTCACTCTTAATCAATATATTGTAACATGCACACTCTTTATATTCCCATCTCAACACCATTGGCATAACACCCACTGTTTTCCTCAAAACATCACAATGTCCCTACTTATTCACACCACCAATCCCTTACTCACTAACCCAAACCCATCGCACCTGTACACACTCTTACTTTTACAACTTTCCCAAGCACATCTGTCATCCCGCTACACAATCACACAACATGCTATTCATCTCTACAATCACAACCACACAGCCATGCACAATACATCCATATACATTCCACAACTTTCAAACCCAACCACTCTTTTTTCCAACAGACACATCACAATGCCTACTAAAAAGCAACTCCATAGAAAAGAAAGAATAGGGCAGATAAAAATAAAAACAAGCCATATACTCATCCACCTCTAAAAATGCTAATTGACAGTGCATTTCAACTAAAGATAACATTGTTTATATTGATTTTAAACAGAATGAAATCACTAACTAAATGAATTAGTACATTACCAATAGTACTTCTAAACATGTGCAATGTTTAGATATTTATACTTAATATATACTTTTTCAAACTTCTGTGAAGGTTAATGGATTCACACAAGCAGCATGGAACCATATTTCAATGAAGAGGCTTATAAACAAGAAAAAAAACAATTGCCATAGATAGTGATGGCCGAGGGTATGGCAAAAGAAACCCTTATAGAAAAAACTTTCTACCAGATGTTCCTTTTTCCCAAACAAACCGTACAGTGTATAAATGGACAAGCAGCTGAATGTGTAACATAAGGCATCCTTCAAATGTTTACGACAATTCCTCTATCACTATATCAAACTAAAAGACAAAGGTAGAATGAAAACTTTACAAACCATGGACTCCTGTCCAGTGCGCAGCCACACTGGTCAGCGAGAAAATTAATTAGACTGCATTTCAGCAACTGCTTGCAAAGCACCTTCTACCACATCAAAATGTTACTAATAAACCATTCCACTATACAGAATCTTGTGCATAGACTATACTATGCAAAACCTCCTGCTCTTGAACATTCCCCTACATGGAACAACCAAAGAACTCCTTCAAAAAATAGCGCACATCCAAATTAAGTACTTTGGGACTGAAGTTCACTTAGACAATTCTGTAAATTCAGAAAATGTTACCAAAAACCTAAAACACAACAACCTCCTAAAAAACACATACAAAAAAGAAATAGTTAAGTTTAAAAACACATCTGCTAAAATACCAGACCAAGTATGTGTCTGTTATCAGAGAATTTTTTATAAAAAGTGCCCAAAAACAGTAGATATGGCATACAAAATAGAGGACAATAAAGAATCGCAATGGTTCCATTCAGCTTTATATCTAACATCATAAAATAAATACAAAATAGCTGACCCCTCAATACTTTGCATATACTGCAACACAAAGCATGACAATAACCAAATAGCATAATGTGCTATCACTAATAACTTTCCACTTCCAAAGTCTCTCCAACAAATTAACTTGTCCAAGAGCATTATAATCCAAACAGTACACCCATTTCAAGCTATAATACGCCTTCAGCCAAAAACAGCCAAATTACCTCCATCTGAGTTACTAAATGGCATCCATGGAAAGTCGTATATTTGCCATTAAATCTTAAAGACAATGTAGAAACTCTAGGAGTGCAATGACCTAGATCAATCTTTGATTAATGGTGTACCAACAAAAGACAAACAAATTTGGCAATAACTAGTTGACTTGAAGAAAGTTAGACAAGCCCTACAATATCTAAAAGAAAACAATGAATACTACAAATATATAAACAGAGAGGAAAACTTCAAAGAAACAACACAAATAATTCAGGATTCACCAGCAAATGGCCATTTTGAACATGTAGATCCTGTTATTGCAGCAAACATTTTAGACCAGTAAACAATTCACCCATTACACTCCAAAAGATACCATTGAAGATGCATTAGAAACATATAAAATGTGTCAAGCCAATTAATCCCCAATGACCATATGGGAAACAAGTCTAGAAGCATGTTCTTTTGCTCTACGCTTTCCTACAAGAAAAGGAGGAAGGTATGACGAAAGGTCCACACAAATTAGTGCATCAGAATATTGCTGTTTGCAAATGTATTCTGAAGACTCCAGATTCAGACAAAATGTAGAATACATTTTCCACCTCCTGTTTCAAAGTGAACTAGCAACTCTATGTTATGGAGTGGCACACACCTTAAAAACAGGCTCTAATTGTTTTAACATGTCTGCTACCCAACTGCCTAAAAAAATAAGGGGGTAATTCATAGAATTCAGTGCACAAGTGGCGCACGCGGCTGGCGCACAGTGTGCGCGTGCGAATCCCTGCGCCAGCCGCGTGCGCTAAAATCCATTTCCGCGCACAGCGTATTCATGGATTCCAGCCACCAAAACCAGCCGTGGCGCACAGTGGCACAGCGACCCTGCAGCAGCGCCAGTTACGCCCCCAAGAACGCTTCTCGCGCAGGGAAAAGCCATCAATATACCCAATCCAGCGCAAAGGGCTGCGCTAACCCTGTACCAGCACGGCAAGCGGGCTACGTGTATCACTGGGGTGCGCGGGAAGTACCTCACGCGATTGGCCCCGTGCGAGCAGGGTACGCGTATTTCAGGGGTGCGCGGGAAGTTCCACACGCGATTTCCGCAGGGTACGTGTATCTCAGGGGTGCGCGGGAAGTGCCACACGCGATTTCAGCAGGGTACATGTATTTCAGGGTGCGGGGCAAGTTTCACATGCGATTTCAGCAGGGTACGTGTATTTCAGGGGTGCGCGGGAAGTTCCACACGCGATTGGGCCCGTGCGAGCAGGGTACGCGTATCTCAGGGGTGCGCGGGAAGTGCCAAACACGATTTCAGCAGGGTACGTGTATTTCGGGGTGTGGGGCAAGTTTCACACGCGATTTCAGCAGGGTACGTGTATTTCAGGGGTGCGTGGGAAATTCCACACTCGATTGGGCCCGTGCGAGCAGCGTACACGTATCTCAGGGGTGTGCGGGAAGTGCCACACGCGATTTCAGCAGGGTACGTGCATTTCAGGGGTGCGCGGGAATTTCCACACGCGATTTCATCATGGTACGTGTATTTCAGGGTGCGGGGGAAGTTTCACACGCGACATCAGCAGGGTACGTGTATTTCAGGAGTGCGCGGGAAGTTCCACTCGCGATTCAATCAGGGTACGTGTATTTCAGGGAGCGGGGGAAGTTTCACATGCGACATCAGCAGGGTACGTGTATTCCAGGGGTGCGAGGGAAGTTCCACACGCGATTCCATCAGGGTACGTGTATTTCAGGGGTGCGCGGGAAGTTCCACATGCGATTGGCCCCGTGCGAGCAGGGTACGAGGATTTCAGGGGTGCGCGGGAAGTTCCACACGCGATTCCATCAGGGTACGTGTATTACAGGGGTGGGCGGGGAGCACCACACGTGAATTGCACGTGTGGGCCCTCCCAGTTGTTCCCTCTACACCCTCCACGGCCCCTGCAGGTGGCTCACACCACAGGGGCCTACCCTGCACATGTCCTGCAGGCACCCCATCCACCATGGCCATGCCCCCCAGCCAACCCACATGTCAACTTGCACTACTGCCCACCAACGCATGTCCCCCTGCACCCCCAGCCACAAGGGGCACCCTCCACCAGGCCCCTACCCATGTCTCCCACCACCCCCACCCCCCAGCAGTGCAGGGGCACCCTCCACCAGGCCCCCACCCATGTCTCCCACCGCCCCCACCCCTAAGCCACCAGGGGCAGCCTCCACCAGGCCCCCACCCATGTCTCCCAGCACCCCCACCCCCAGCAGTGCAGGGGCACCCTCCACCTGGCCCCCACCCATGTCTCCCACCACCCGCACCGCCCAGCAGTGCAGGGGCACCCTCCACCAGGCCCCCACCATGTCTCCCACCACCCCCACCCCCCAGCAGTGCAGGGGCACCCTCCACCAGGCCCCCACCCATGTCTCCCAACACCCCCACCCCCCAGCACTGTGGGGCACCTGCCAGCAGGCCCCCACCCATGTGCAACTCATGTTCCCCACCCCCCCACCCCCCAGCACTGTGGGGCACCTGCCAGCAGGCCCCCACCCATGTCCAACTCATGTCATCACCCCCCCACCCCCCAGCACTGTGGGGCACCTGCCAGCAGGCCCCCACCCATGTCCAACTCATGTTCCCCACCACCCCCACCCCCAGCACTGTGGGGCACCTGCCAGCAGGCCCCCACCCATGTGCAACTCATGTTCCCCCCCCACCCCCCAGCACTGTGGGGCACCTGCCAGCAGGCCCCCACCCATGTCCAACTCATGTCTCCCACCACCCCCACCCCCCAGTAGTGCAGAGGCACCCTCCACCAGGCCCCCACCCATGTCTCCCACCACCCCCACCCCCAGCACTGTGGGGCACCTGCCAGCAGGCCCCCACCCATGTGCAACTCATGTTCCCCACCCCCCCACCCCCCAGCACTGTGGGGCACCTGCCAGCAGGCCCCCACCCATGTCCAACTCATGTTCCCCACCACCCCCACCCCCCAGCACTGTGGGGCACCTGCCAGCAGGCCCCCACCAATGTGCAACTCATGTTCCCCACCCCCCCACCCCCCAGCACTGTGGGGCACCTGCCAGCAGGCCCCCACCCATGTCCAACTCATGTTCCCCACCACCCCACCCCCCAGCACTGTGGGGCACCTGCCAGCAGGCCCCCACCCATGTCCAATTCATGTACCCCAGCCAACATGTCATCACAATCTAGATCCCTGGTCCCTATGGTCAGCCTCCAAATGCGAAACACCCACCCGAGTATTGCATCCACCCACTCATAATTGGCAATTACATGACAGTACACCAATTGCAAGTTCCGAAACAAACACATTTCCCTCACATATACCCAATGGATGTCAGTGAATCTCAAAACCCATATCATGAAATGCATGAAACCAATGAGATGATACTGAACATTGAAGTATGATAAAAAATATGTATTAAAGCAAACATAAATAGAATCAAAAATAAAGAAACATAAATCTGAATGTACAAAAATTAAAAGAAGCATGTCTGTGAAAAAAAGCAAACCAAAAATCATATCCCAAAGTAATGGTGTCCAAGGTCACTGTCCACAAAACAAAATCCAATGGGAAATAAAAAAGAAAGCCATTGCTCCATGGTTAAAATGTGAAAGAAAAATACAATCCAACAGTGAACTATGTACATGGGAACAAGCCAGGGTCCATTATCCCAACAAAAGAAAGGAAACCTATCTAACTACACTAACTAATAAAATAAACTATATACAAAAATGTGGCCAATGTCCGAAAGGTCCAAATTAAATCCAAAAAAAAATGAAACCTAACACTACCTACATAACTATGTACAAGGGCAGCGCGCTAGTTTGACGGCTCACTTGTGGATGTCCCGGGCCAGGGCATCATCGAACTCCTGCTCAATGTCCCAGAGGCGGTCCTCCTCCAAACCCCTGCGGATTGCCTCGAGGCACTCGGCCCGCCTCAGGAGTTCTCTGCCCTGACCATTGTGAGCCGTGCCTCTTACGCCCGCTGCCGCTCCGCATCTATGGCGTGGCCCAACCGCTGCCACACGGAAGACACTCTCTGTCCTGGGTCCTCCTGCCCTCCGGCCGATGCCTGCCCCTCCGATGTTGAAGGCCCCGAGCCTTCATGGCTCCCACCATGTTGCTGCTGCTGCTGCTGTGCCTCTGCATGTGCACTGCCTCCTGCTGCCTGCACATCCTCCGCCGGCTGGGGTGCAGTCGTTGATGTGGCCACCCCTGCTGGACGCCGACTCCCGACTGGGGCAGGGATGCCTCTTCCACCAGCCTGGCCGCACCGTCAGAGGCAGCTCCACAGGGCACCCAGGTGACTGATGGGTGGGAAGATGGCACGGAGGACGACTGGCGGGTAGGGGGTTCAGTTGAGGAGGGGGTCGTAGCAAGCCCCATCATACGGAGGAATCCGGCCTGGGTGACCTGTCCCAGCAGACTGACGTGGTCAACGAGCCATTCGAGATGATGTGCAGTCTCCACATGAAAAGACTGCAGGTCACCTCGCATGGCCCGTTGACGCAACGCCACACTACTCACCCGGATAGCCACGTCCGCAGGCAGAGGAAGGCCAGTTGACGTGAGCTCATCCCCTGCATGAAAACGGGTCTGGACGTAGGCATCCCTGCTGATGCAAGATGATGCAGGGACAGGACCATGGACAGGATTGCACACAGGCACCTCCGCGGCGGCCTGTGCTGCCTCCTGTCCCTGGTCCTGCACTGCACCACTAGCACCAGTGGGATCCCCACCTCCAGACCCAGTCTCTGTTGCTTGCACGGCCTCCTCCTCCACCAAACCCCCCACCAACCTGGATGACTCCG
The DNA here is from genome assembly GCF_040938575.1 of Ambystoma mexicanum. Classification (NCBI taxonomy): domain Eukaryota; kingdom Metazoa; phylum Chordata; class Amphibia; order Caudata; family Ambystomatidae; genus Ambystoma; species Ambystoma mexicanum. Next base: position 714,294,461 of record NC_090932.1, read on the forward strand.
TGGCATCTTCCCCTGTTGGGCACTGTGGGGTCCCAGCTGCCCCTTCTGCTGCCGAGAACTCCAACTCCAACCTCCGCCTCTTGGACCTCCCCCCGGCAGCTGCGGCTTGGGACGTGGCACCGGACTCCTCACTCCCCGACGAGATCACAACATGGGAGGGGAGCCGGGCCTTGCGTCTCCGGCTGCCGGTGGGATCCCCGCCGCTGTGCTCCACAGCACCTTCTCTGCCCTCTTCATCAGTTGACGCTGCAGACAGGGAGAAATAAAACACAGGCATCAGGGCACTGTACAATGGACACATACACACATGACTGTTGTACATGAGTGGCATTGGCAAACCTCAGACATGTCATCACAATCCCCAACACACATGTCATTTCAACTCGCACACATAAGCCATACCACAACTGCCAGCACCATCCATACACATACAACAGCATGAGCAGGCAAAGGTGAGCCAGACATCACATGCAACACAGGAAGTGCACCACACATGTACACACACCACCACACTTGCATGCATGTGTACACCTCTGCCAAGTGTTGCAGTGTTCAGACGGGCATCCATATCATATCTGCCGATCAGGCTTCCACATGCCGCTGTCACATGAATCCATGTTGCATCACTGTTGCACCCTTGTCAAATACACACACATGCACATGTACACAGTGCTGATACATGCAGATGAAAACAACATACATGCATGATATCACGGACATGTCTACTTGCATACACATTCATCCAAACATGTGTGCCCACACAACTGCATTTGGCATGCAAGCTTACACACACAAGCACCATCCATGTCTCACACATTCCAGCCCCTGCATGTGTTAGCCCCACGGCCCTGTACACCCCCACCCATACTCCACCCCATACAAACAGATGTGCAACCTGCACACTACTGAAAAATCACCACACGCACTGCTCACAATCAGGATGCATGTACACTTACCGCTTGACTCCAGACGGGTCTGCTTCTCTAGGACCTGGGTGTGGAGCTCTGGGGATATGCGTTCCAGGACCCTCATCTGTTCTTCCGACAAGTGGCCCCGGCGCCCCTTGGCATCCGCTGCCTTCAAGAGGCGCCGGGCCTTGTTCAGGGTCCTGGACCTGAAGTCCTCCCAGCGCTTCTTGACATGTTGTAAGTCGCGGACTGCCACCCCCTCCGCGTTGATGGCAGTCACGATGTCAGTCCAGATCCGAGTCCGTCCTTCCTTGTCGGCGCGGGAACTTCCGAAGAGGGCATTATACTGCCCCAGGACTTGCTCCACCAGGACACCAACTTCGGTGGCACTGAAGCTGGTGCCCCTCTGCCTCTCTGGCCGGGGGTTGTCAGTGGTCTCAGATGGTGTTTGCCCCGACATGACAACCCCAGAGGCAGGAGTGGGTGGGCAACTGGGTCCTGGGGCTGGGCTGTGGAGTGATGGAATCCCAGTCGGGAGTCTTCGGTTCCAGCAGGGGTGGTCACAGCAACAGCACCCCTGGCTGATGTGCAGGCAGCAAATGGCAAGGCACGTGGGCAGCACGCAGTCAGGCAGCAGCAGATGGCAGGTGGGAGCGTGCTCGCGGCTCTGGGGGGCAGTAGTTCGGCCTTCTGGGCAGGAGCGTGGTCTTCCGTGTGCTTACGTGTGGCCAGCTTGATACGGAGTGATTTGGCACATGAAAAATCTGCACGTCAGCGTGTAATTCGAGGAAAGGCCCTTAGCGCGTAAGCGCGTCTGCACGCATACGCATTTTCATTGGACAGAAGGCCCCTCAAGCGCAAGCACCCCTGTGACGTGACGCATACAGGCGTGCATGGGCATTTCAGCGCACGTGAAAAACTGCACGTCCGCGTGTAATACGAGGAAAGGGCCCATGCGTGTAAGTGACGTGATGCGCGCGTGCGTTTCCCTCAGCACGGGTTAAAGGTGAGCGGGCCCAGCAGTTCGGTGTACGTGCCTTTCGTGGAGACCGACGTGTGTTGCTGCTTCCTGTTGTTTCGCGCGCCATCACAACTTCACAGCTATCAAGGACGTATCTCTTCTTTTGGCGGGGGTATTGGCTACGCATGTTTTTCTGCATCGCGCTAGTCAGACGGTGAGTCGCACATGCTCTTTTTCCCACTGCGGGTGCCCCTGTGTATCGCACCCATTTTCGATGTCATAGTAGCCTGCGTGTCCCACGCGTATGTGTTATTTGTGTTACTGGGTGCCACCGCGTACTGCGGGAGGTTGAATCCACGCACGTAGGCTGCAGGGTTGCGTGCACGGGTTTACTGCAGTTTTGGGGTGCCTGAGCGTTGCGTGACCCGCCATCACATCACCGGGGTCACATACAGCCTTGCAGGTGCAGGGGGGCTGTTAACATCTTGCTTCCCACCCCCTTCACCCCAATTGCCCAGGTCAATTGTGTTGTACACCTCCCATTGGCACCACTCCATCTGTGCCAGCACTACTACATCTGTGCCATGGTTGGGAGGGCACCAAAGATGAGGGGCGCCTCAGCTGGGCATCCTCCTCGTGGCAGGCGTGGTCGGGGACGTGGCCGTGGTGACCAGGGAGTAGGGGGACTCCAGGGTGTCTAGGGCAGCCACAGAGGGGGAAGAGGCAGGGGTGCACCACTTGAGCACAATGTTGTGCCATGTGTCGGTGCAGCCATGCCACCACCCCCTGTTGTTCCGGGGGATGCAGCTCCTGCATCTGGCACTGGCACCCGTACGACCCGGCAGTCCGTTCCATCGACTTCCACGGGCCCAAGGGTAGTGGTAGCTGCAGGTGCAGCTGTGGACACCGCCACCCAGGCTCAGGGTCTGCCAGCGCAGGCAGCGTTGGCACTTGAAGAGCCCTTGGTAGATCTCCAACAGGCCAGGGGGGAAACCATAGGGGCACGCCGGGCTGCTCAGACCAAGACATGTGTCCCTGGGGCAGTCATGTCATCTGCTGCCCCGAACAGCCGGGTGTTGGCAAGTGCAGGGGCAGATGCACCCAACAGCACCCCGGTTGTGAGTCTGCCAACCAGGACCGTTGCGGTCAATGACCCTGCCACAGCTGATGTTGCTGCGCAGGGTCCATTAGTGGGCACCCAGCTGCCACTGACACAAGTCAGGCCTTTGGTCATCCCTCCACCTGCCACTCCCTTGGCTCAATCCACCGAACCCACTGGCCATACTGGTCAGGGCGGCATTAGCCAGCCAGGGTCTGCACCACAGTCCAAGAGGAGGAAGGTTGCACCTGCAGCACAGGCTGGGACCCCACACACAGCCACGACCTCCTGCACGTCGAGGGAGAAGCCTTTCTGTAAGCAGGAACTGGACTTCCTCGTGGACTACGTGCGGGGCCACAGCCGTGACATGCTAGTGGGTGCCAATAGTCAGACTACGGCTGCCCAACGTGACACCCACTGGAAGCATGTTGCGGAACATGTCAGTTCATTCGGCCGTGAGGTGCGCACGGCGCAGGAGTGCAAAAAGCGTTATAATGACATCAAGCCCAGCACTAAGGCTAAGCATGCCTCTAATTACAACTTGACTCTGGGACTGGCGGTGGGCCTGCACCAGAGGAGGAAGAGCTCACTCCGCATGAGGCTCTCGTTGCGGAGTTCATACCACCTGAATTGGTCGAAGGAGTGGGAGAGATGCTGGACTTTGATGCCCAGTCCAGTGAGTGTTGATGCGTGTTTGTTGAGGACGTGTGTGTTTCACTTGTGGGATGTGTTGTGCATGATTGCTGCTACATGTGACATGTACATGGTTCTGATGTGTAAGTAATGCAATGCTTCCATCATGCATGTCTCCTCTGCCTGCATGCGGGACTCCATGTGGGCATGCTCCCTTGCCCCTCCTCCGCCACTCTGCACCCCGTTCCACCTTTGCACTGGTCTGCTTCAATCTTGCCAATGTGTAGTTTCTTGTTCATGTGTCCTGTGTAGATGCTAACTTCCAGCGTAGAAACTGCCAGACATATGCCGTGTGGTAAAGCCTTAGTACTCGATGCAGGGTATCTCACTTGTACTGTACATGGGTCAGATGTCCCGCAGGGACATGAGTGCCCATTCATGCTCCATGTGCATTGCACGCATGCCCCTATGTGTCCTTGACTGGATGATCACTGTAATATGAGTCCTTGGTTACATACATTGCCTGCCATCTCATCAGCCTTCCCATGTCAACTGTGGCTCAGTCCTGCGTTGCACACATGTTTAGGCTCTGACAATCTGTGTGGCTCACAGGCCTCAGCCTGTTCAATGGCCAATGACTCTGTCCAACTGTTGTTGTGTCTTCTTCACACATGGGCGGAATCCAGAGTTTTCATCATGTGTCCTGCTTACTGTCCCAGCATCATTTGCAGTGTTGTCACTTGAATCACATTAAGCTGTTGATGCCAGTCAACACTGCCTGTCAATACACAGGTGTATGGTCAGCCTTTTGATACCATGCTAGGCATCCCTGCTTTGGTACTGGGGTGGAGGGGTGCTTGGCTTCTAGATATGGTACACATTGAATGCACAATGCACGTGATGTGTGAATTTGACATTGCACTACCTTCACATTTCCTGGCACACACCATGGAGTGCTTGTACATGTAGGTAGTGAGTGGCGTACACATTTTCTGCACTGCATAGACCCACTTCCATGGAAACTGCCACCTTTCAACAGGTCTGATCAAAGAAGCTATTCAAAGTAGACCCAGCATGCATGCCAGGTCATATGTTGTGTGTCACATGTCTGCCGGATGCCTTTGCTGTCGGTGTGTGTGTGTGTCGTGTGTTTCTGACATGTGTAGTGACCTTTTTTCTCTCTATTTTTCAGGTGATGACGCAATGGAGGCGGAGGATGGTGTTGTCATGCCAGACACAGGGTTGGTAACACCACATCAACCCGGCACTAGTGGGGGTCGTGGGGTGGTAGGCCACGAAAACCCCCAAGTGCTGCAGTCCATCTGGTCTCTGGCTGCCTATGAGTCCAGCCTTGATGACGACTCTGACGTCCATGTTGAGTTGGATGAGCATCAAGTCCATGTGTCAGGGGTGAGTGATTCTGATGTGGACACTCCTCTGTCTTCGACACCTGCACAGAGGGATCAGACAGTCTTGGTTCCTCTGCCCGTGGTGGATCGGGACGCAGGGTCCACACCAGTCACTGATGTGCCTGGGACATCACATCGACGGGGGCATGTAGTCGTGCAGCCGCAGGCGGTGCCAACACAGCGAGGACCCCCGGTCCTTGGGTCCCGCGGGGGTCAAGCCTGGCAACGCAGTCGCCGCGCGCAACAGCTGTATACTGAGTGGGAGCAAGACATGACTGCCAATTCCGAACGGCAGGGGGTGGCAATGGAGAACATCGCTGAGAGCATGGAGCGTGTGGCCCGATCTGTGCTCCCCCCTCCTAGGCAGGTGCTTCTCCAGCAGCAGGCGGCACGGTCCACGGCCCGCTCGCTCAGGCTGGGAATGGCGACCTCAGACAGGGCACGCCAGGCTGAAATGTCGTCTCTGCGTCAAGCAATTGCTGCTCACGCAGAGGCGCACATGGATGCCATGAGGGAGGAGTATGCTTCCCTCAGATCCACTCTGAGTGTCCTTATGATGTCCCAGAGGCAGCAGGCAGAGGAGAGGTTTGCACAGCTTGAGCGTACCATCTCGGCTGAGCTACAGGCTTGCCGGGCGGTGCAGCGGTTGTCCAGCCAGGCCTTGCAGGAGGAACTCCGTGTTACACGTGCTACCTTGCAAGAGGAAGCATGTGTATCACGTGAGGTTCTGCATGCAGACCTATGTCACATCGCCACACAGAACCAGGCTCACCCGTCCGGCAGACTTGCTGCCGACGAGGGGCAAGCTGTGGCTAGGCATGGCCAGGCTACTGTGCCACGTCCTCCTTTACAGGATGAGCCAGACTCGGACGACCATCTATCTCCCACATAGGTCGGGCTGTGCAGGCGTTGAGCCCATGGAGGTTTTTTTTTTGGCTCAGCATCATCGCATGTGGATGTTGAGCAGCACCCTGCACCTCCCCCCTCCTGGGTGCCTCCCCTCCCCCCCGGGTCGTATGTGGCCATTTTTGATTTTTCTTTTAGTTTAGTTAAGTTTCTGTTTGATAGTTAGTTTAAATAGGTAATGTAGGTTTTCCATTGTTAGTGTAATTAGTTAATGGTTGATTTAGTTTAAAATTGCTAGTCTATTGTGCTTTCATGTGACGGAGCGGTGCTTTGTGGCTTTTGAAGGCATCCACTGTCTGTTCCAGCTGGGCCCTTCATGGTTGTCTTGTGTATGTGTTTGCTGCTTGGGGTCCTTGACTCACATATGCCACTCCTGCCTCCCTTATCCATGGGCTCGCAAGGATGGTTCGGTGTTACAGAATATTACACAAGGGCTTTGGACTGTCATATCTGTGGCATGTCTGGTGATTTGTGACTTGTGTTGACACCCCTAGTGGGGATGATTTTGGTGTTATTGTCCACTGTTCAGCTTTTGCTAGATGGGGTGTGTCATGATTAATGTGTACATTGATTGCTATGCATTGTGTAGTATGTTTCATATCTTTCCTGTACATGTGCTTGTTGCAATTCATGCTGTAGATAGTGTTCCACTCTTTGGATGTGAAAGATGAACTGATGGTGTGATTTGTGATGTGACTCTCTGACATGGTCAAGTAATGAGATGCCTGATGAGACACACACAGATGACTTTGAAGCATTAATCATGTGTTTCATGCCCTTTCTGCAGGGGGATGAGCCTCCAGAGCACCTTTGCCAGCAGACATGGCCCATTGGATGACAGAATTCTGGACCCGTTTGTTGGTGCCCACATGCACATGTGTGCACAAGCAGAGGCACAGTGATTGCAGACCCACATCCTAGAACTGCTGACATGTTCCAAGGAACTCCAGGCAAGGTGAGCATCACAGGGGGGCCACGACACAGCAAAGCTTGCACCAGGCGAGTTGCACATGCAGGCTTAGTCACAGCACTGAGGGTGAGCTTAGACGAATATTGGTGTTGAAGCACACAATGCAGCTCAGATGTGTTTGTGGACTGATGGCTGTTGATAGTAGGGTTGTCTGGGACACATGCAGGGGCAGTGGCACATACCCTCCGGTACACCAAGGTCCATTGAGGCACTTGTATCAACCATGTCGCCTTCCGAGACATGGAAAGGGGCAGCTCACAGGGACATACAGCAAGGGACATACGCGGGTGCAGTGCATGTCTTTTCCATGTACTTTATGATAAATGCACTGCCAACTTTGTTTCGGTCATGGTGGTACGCAACTTGCTCTGTAGTCATGGCTTGCTATATGGGTCTGTCTGCTTACCAAGGGAACATTGCATGTTGTGTGAATTGTGACACATTGGTGTTCCATTTGCCACGAACCCACCAGCGGCTGACTTACTGCATTGACTGTGTATGACCCGTCACAGGGGTGATGTTATATATGGGTACGAAGCATTGACCCCAGACTGTCTGTTTGTAGAGTAGTTTGTTGCTATGGGGCATGTTTGGTGTTGTGTTTTTGTGTAATTGGCAGATACAGGTTGTTGACTGTGGCTCTCTTTGCAGCATTGCAGTGCTCCTGTAACCGGACCTGAGAGTGCGCAGGCAGGAGGCCAGCACTCAAAACCAGAGCTAAGTGTCTTGTTGTTTTTCTTTCGAACTGCTCTGCATAGGCTTGCTGGGGAGTGTACTAATGCATGGATGTATGTGTGGTTCAATTTGGTATGTTTTTTCTCCCTAATCACCCGTGATCCTATGCAATTTTGAAACCTGTACCCTCTACCCGGTGTTCCTGCTTCCCGTACCTATCCAAGCAACGGTCCCCGCCCCTCTTTCCCCTGTGGGGTTGCGGATGCCTGTGTAAGCCCCGAACTTGCAGGCGCCAAAACCCTAGAGGGGGTGGTTGGTTCGTACCACTCCTGAGCCTGGACTACAGAAGGCCATGACAATGATGTCCAAGTTGTTTGGATTATGTATGTGTTCATGCAGGTTGTACATTTTCGTGCATTCCCTAGTTTCATGTGTCATTCCTCCTCCCCTCTCCTGCCACTCATTCCAGTCATCCAGTGTGTCAACACCTGTCCCGACTGCATATCCCTGAACCTCCTTCCCCACCAGGGTCACAGGGGCCTGTGTGAGTTTGACCTTGCAGGCACCCGGGACATGGTGGGGGTGGTTGTTTCGTGACACTCCCGCGCCTGTACAGGGGACCTGTGACAGTACACATCCGTTCATGGTGCATCATCCTATGTCATGTACCACACATGTCTCACATCCTGTCGTGACATTGTTTTGCTGTGCTACCTTGGTTGTTGCATCATTGTGGTAGTACTTGGCCTTTGTGTGGTACTGCTACGTCAAGTCATCTACTGGAGGGTGTTCTGGTTCGTTTTTCTGGCTTGGATTTTGTGATTTTGGACATTGATTATGAGGGTGCAGGCACCTTTTTACACACAAGGTGGGAGATGGTGACGAAGGGTAAAGGTGATCCTGTGGCCAGGTGGAATTGAGGTTTGAAGGCTCCATGACCCAGGTGCAGTTGTTCAGTGGGTCATGGTCATTTGTGAGGGAGGGGGCGGGGTTGTTGTTGATAGTTGCCTTGCCCTGCAGTGTGATTGGAACTCTGACATTATAATGGTGGTATCCTATGTACATGATGTGTTCTGCTGATCAATGCCTGTTCATATGTTGAGTTTTACTTTCAGGTGCGAGGGGATAGTTGTGGTTTGACATGCTGGGGTGTACATATGGTGAATGTTCACATGTGATGTGTAGAGAACACTGATGGTCACTTGAGTGCACATGCATATGTGGAGTGCATGTACTTGCAGAACCACACACTTGCACTCTGATGCACTACGTGTACTACCACCCTTGCATATCCACGTGTACACTGTTTGCCTTCTGGTGCCCACTGTGTCCCTGCAGCACATGTTCTGTGACCGATTATGGATCCTGTACACGCCTAATTTGCTGTTTGATGTGGTCTGTCACTTAGATGTGATGCTCAGGGTGTGCATCACACACAATGGCTGTTCACTGTGCTGTGCGCTGAGCAGTGTGTTGCAGGAGTAGGACACTGCATAAATGAGCTGCAGTGTTGATTTTGCAATGCATAATGTGCATGTAGACAGGCATTCATTGTTATGTTACGTCTACGACTCTTGTAATGCATTTGGAAATGACTTATTTTGGGTGGGAGATTTTGTTGGTCTGTCATTTCATCTGATTCCGGGTCAGGCATCATTGTCTGATGCCACTGTACATTTAGGACATGGCAAATGTTCCTTATCGTTACTGTGTTGGTGTATGGGTATTGCTTGCCATGTCATGTTGTGGTTTGGGAGGGTTTGAGTGACATGACAGTGATGGCCATGGCCTGTTTTGCAGGTGTGTGTGATGCACGCCTTGCATGTCAGGGTCATCTGCTTCTCAGAGCAACTAGCTGGGGGTAGATTTCTCTCTGCGGCAGGGCCCTCCCACTGGAACAGACTTCCTGCCTGACTTGAACTTGAGGGGAACCATCTCCAGTTCTGGAAGCACCTCAAGACCTTCCTCTTTGCTTCTGCTTTCTCTCTGCCTCTCCCTTGCAGAATTCTTCACTGGAACTGCACTGGAGCTGCAACTGGGCCACTCTCACCGACCTCGGTCCCTGGCCCAGCCACTCTCCACTTGCACTGCCTCCCTGGCAACCCCTGCACTGCAGTACTGTCTCTCTATCCCTACAGCCCACCCTTCCCAGCACTTGTCTGCACTTACCTTAGCAGTTGCCACCAGCCGACCTATGTATTATTTTTTTGGGCTACGTCCCCTGTAATGGACTCCCCCCCCTTCCCCTTGCACTTTTCCCTTCTCCCTACCCCTGCACTTGCACGATCTCAATGACACCTGGCCTAGTAGTACCGTTGTCTGTCTTCCCTTGTTCCCCCCTCCCTGCCTCATCGCGCCTTGAAATACTTGTGTATGGGCCATATCATGTCATATGTGTGCCTTTTGGTCACATAGGATAGCTTGTGTTTAAGTAGCTAGGGATGCAGACGATGTGGCACTTCCATGGCAACTATCTTAGGGTGGTAGGGTTGTGACAGTTGACTGTCTCTTTGTCATCATCGATTGTCACCTGGTATGTGCCAGGCCTGTGTGCACTCCGCAGCGGTGGGAGTTTAGGTGAAAAATGTGGCCACAAGCTGGGTCCGGGCTTCCTCGCCACGTGCCCTGTCACCTCCCATGGGCAGCGCTTGTGCCTGTGGTTGGGGATGTGGGGGCACCACCATGTCCACCGGGACGCCCTGCCGTGTTGCAACATTGTGCAGGACACATGCTGCCACAATGATCCTGCACACTACTGGTGCTGCATAGAGTAGTTGCCCACCAGAGCGGTCAAGGGAGCGGAAACGTGACTTGAGCACTCCGAATGTGCGCTCCACTATGACCCTGGTTGCAATATGGGCGGCGTTGTATCTTACCTGGGGTGGTGTGGTGGGGTTCCGGATTGGCGTCATCATGTGGTTGCTCAGAGGGTAGGCACTGTCCCCTGGGGAGGTGATAATAGTTGAGATTATTAGGGTTTGGATATTTGTCTGTGTGTGACTTGCATGCATGTGCAAGGGCATTTGTACTTACCTAGGAGCCATGTGTCGCCATGCTGCCCAGCTTCCAGGGCCCGGCTCAGGGCGGACATTCTGTATATGAAACTGTCATGGGTGGAGCCAGGGTAGTTTGCATAGACAGAGGTGATGATTCCCTTTGCATCGCATACCACCTGTACATTGATGGAATGCCAGTGCTTGCGGTTTCGGTAGATGTGCTCAGTGGCCCTAGGTGGACGAAGGGGAAGTGTGCCACCCTGAAAAAATCCAGGACAACGGCCTGCCTTTCTGCGGGTATTCTGGGCATGTATATGTGCCTACCGACTGAGGGGCACGCTGTCATGATTGCCAGTACCTGGTGTAGGCAGCGTGACTGCGTGGCCTGTGAGACCCCCCCCACTATGGCAGTGGTCCGCTGAAATGACCCAGTGGCCAAAAAATGCAGGACATTGAGCAGCTTCTCCAAGGGGCTCAATGCTTGGGAGCAAAGGGTGGGGGATGTAAGGTCATCTTCCCACTCCCTGACAAGGTCTAGGATGATATGGGGTGGAAACCTATACCTGCCGTAGACCTGGTCGTCAGGCATCCCAAAAACGCTTGTCCCTGGTGCGAAAATACATGCCCTGGCTATTCTTCTCCTCCTGCGGTGTCCCACGATCAGTGCAGCGACAAATGGGGCATTCATCGTAGCTGTATATAGGCGTTTGATGTTTGCGCGCACTTTTATGCTGTGCGCGGGGACGCTTCCGCCTGCCTTCGTGTGGGCGGACGCGTTGACGCCTGTGCACGTCTTTTGCCGTGCGCGGGTTTCCCACATTCGGATACGTGGTAAGACTGTACGTCCGAGTGTCATCGCGTGTGATCGGAGGGGAGTGAGCGTACACGCGATTGGCCTGGGTACGTGTGTTTCGGGGTGCGCAGGAAGTTCCACACGCGATTAGCCTGGGTACGTGTTTTCCGGGGTGCGCGGGAACTTTCACACGCGATTGGAGGAAATCCACGTGTGTTCTGTCATCACGTGCAATGAGGGTAACACCCGCGCGCGTCACATCACAGACGCGCTCAAGCGCTAAGGGCCTTTGGTCCAATGAAATCGCATATGCGTGCTGCCGTGCATACGCGCTAAGGGCCTTTCCTCGAATTACACGCTGACGTGCAGATTTTTCACGTGCCAAATCACTCCGTATCAAGCTGGCCACACGTAAGCACACGGAAGACCACGCTCCTGCCCAGAAGGCCGAAATACTGCCTCCCAGAGCCCCGAGCACGCTCCCACCTGCCATCTGATGCTGCCTGACTGTGTGCTGCCCACGTGCCCTGCCATTTGCTGCCTGCACATCAGCCAGGGGTGCTGTTGCTGTGACCACCCCTGCTGGAACCGAAGACTCCCGACTGGGATTCCATCGCTCCACAGCCCAGCCCCAGGACCCAGTTGCCCACCCACTCCTGCATCTGGGGTTGTCATGTCGGGGCAAACACCATCTGAGACCACTGACAACCCCCGGCCAGAGAGGCAGAGGGGCACCAGCTTCAGTGCCACCGAAGTTGGTGTCCTGGTGGAGCAAGTCCTGGGGCAGTATGATGCCCTCTTCGGAAGTTCCCACGCCGACAAGGAAGGACGGACTCGGATCTGGACTGACATCGTGACTGCCATCAACGCAGAGGGGGTGGCAGTCGGCGACTTACAACATGCCAAGAAGCACTGGGAGGACTTCAGGTCCAGGACCCTGAACAAGGCCCGGCGCCTCTTGAAGGCAGCGGATGCCAAAGGGCGCCGGGGCCACTTGTCAGAAGAACAGATGAGGGTTCTGGAACGCATATCCCCAGCGCTCCACGTCCGGGTCCTTGAGAGGCAGACCCGTCTGGAGTCGAGCGGTAAGTGTACATGCATCCTGATTGTGAGCAGTGCGTGTGGTGATTTTTCAGTAGTGTGCAGGTTGCACATCTGTTTGTATGGGGTCGAGTATGGGTGGGGGTGTACAGGGCCGTGGGGCTAACACATGCGAGTGCTGGAATGTGTGAGACATGGATGGTGCTTGTGTGTGTAGGCTTGCATGCCAAATGCAGTTGTGTGGGCACACATGTTTGGATGAATGTGTATGTAAGTAGACATGTCCGTGATGTCACGCATGTATGTTGTTTTCATCTGCATGTATCAGCACTGTGTACATGTGCATGTGTTTGTATTTCACAAGGGTGCAACAGTGATGCAACATGGATGCATGTGACAGCGGCATGTGGAAACCTGATCGTCAGATGTGACATGAATGCCCGTCTGAACACTGCGACACTTGGCAGAGGTGTACACATGCATGCAAGTATGGTGGTGTGTGTACATGTGTGGTGCACTTCCTGTGTTGCATGTGATGTCTGGCTCACCTTTGCCTGCTCATGCTGTTGTATGTGTATGGATGGTGCTGGCAGTTGCGGTATGGCTCATCTGTGCGAGTTGAAATGACATGTGTGTTGGGGATTGTGATGACATGTCTGAGGTTTGCCAATGCCACTCATGTACAACTGTCATGTGTGTATGTGTCCATTGTACAGTCCCCTGATGCCTTTGTTTTATTTCTCACTGTCTGCAGCGTCAACTGATGAAGAGGGTGGAGAAGGTGCTGTGAGCACAGCGGCGGGGATCCCACCGCCAGCCGGAGACGCAAGGCCCGGGTCCCCTCCCATGTTGTGATCTCGTCGGGGAGTGAGGAGTCTGGTGCCGCGTCCCAGGCCGCAGCTGCCAGGGGGAGGTCCAAGAGGCAGAGGTTGGAGTTGGACTCCTCGGCAGCAGAAGGGGCAGCTGGGACCCCACAGGGCCCAACAGGGAAAGATGCCACGGAGTCATCCAGGTTGGTGGGGGGTTTGGTGGAGGAGGAGGCCGTGCAAGCAACAGAGGCGGGGTCTGGAGGTGGGGATCCCACTGGTGCTAGTGGTGCAGTGCAGGACCAGGGACAGGAGGCAGCACAGGCCGCCGTGGAGGTGCCTGTGTGCAATCCTGTCCCTGATCCTGTCCCTGCATCATCTTGCACCAGCAGGGATGCCTACGTCCAGACCCGTTTTCAGGCAGGGGATGAGCTCACGTCAACTGGCCTTCCTCTGCCTGCGGACGTGGCTATCCGGGTCCGGGTTGAGCCTGTTCTGAGTGGTGTGGCGTTGCGTCAACGGGCCATGTGAGGTGACCTGCAGTCTTTTCATGAGGAGACTGCACGTCATCTCGAATGGCTCGTTGACCACGTCAGCCTGCTGGGACAGGTCACCCAAGCCGGATTCCTCCGTATGATGGGGCTTGCTACGACCCCCTCCTCAACTGAACCCCCTACGCGCCAGTCGTCCTCCGTGCCATCTTCCCACCCATCAGTCACCTGGGTGCCCAGTGGAGATGCCTCTGACGGTGCGGCCAGGCTGGTGGAGGAGGCATCCCTGCCACAGTCGGGAGTGGGACGTCCAGCAGGGGTGGCCACATCAACAACTGCACCCCAGCCAGCGGAGGATGTGCAGGCAGCAGGAGGCAGTGCACGGGCAGAGGCACAGCAGCAGCAGCAACGTGGTGGGAGCCATGAAGGCTCGGGGCCTTCAACATCGGAGGGGCAGGCATCGGCCGTAGGGCAGGAGGACCCAGGACAGAGAGTGTCTTCCGTGTGGCAGCGGTTGGGCCACGCCATAGATGCGGAGCGGCAGCGGGCGGAAGAGGCACGGCTCACAAGGGTCAGGGCGGAGAACTCCATGCGGAGGGCCGAGTGCCTTGAGGCAATCCGCAGGGGTTTGGAGGTGGACACGTCGACGGCCCTGCGGACCCTCGGGGCCATGGAGGAGGACCGCCTCCGGGACATTGAGCAGGAGTTTGATGATGCCCTGGCCCGGGACATCCACAAGTGAGCCGTCAAACTAGCCCGCTGCCCTTGTACATAGTTATGTAGGTAGTGTTAGGTTTCATTTTTTTTTGGATTTAATTTGGACCTTTCGGACATTGGCCACATTTTTGTATATAGTTTATTTTATTAGTTAGAGTAGTTAGATAGGTTTCCTTTCTTTTGTTGGGATAATGGACCCTGGCTTGTTCCCATGTACATAGTTCACTGTTGGATTGTATTTTTCTTTCACATTTTAACCATGGAGCAATGGCTTTCTTTTTTATTTCCCATTGGATTTTGTTTTGTGGACAGTGACTTTGGACACCATTACTTTGGGATATGATTTTTGGTTTTGCTTTTTTTCACGGACATGCTTCTTTTAATTTTTGTACATTCACATTTATGTTTCTTTATTTTTGATTCTATTTATGTTTGCTTTAATACATATTTTTTTATCATACTTCAATGTGTAGTATCATCTCATTGGTTTCATGCATTTCATGATATGGGTTTTGAGATTCACTGACACCCATTGGGTATATGTGAGGGAAATGTGTTTGTTTCGGAACTTGCAATTGGTGTACTGTCATGTAATTGCCAATTATGAGTGGGTGGATGCAATACTCGGGTGGGTGTTTCGCATTTGGAGGCTGACCATAGGGACCAGGGATCTAGATTGTGATGACATGTTGGCTGAGGAACATGAGTTGGACATGGGTGGGGGCCTGCTGGCAGGTGCCCCACAGTGCTGGGGGGTGGGGGTGGTGGGAGACATGGTTGGGGCCTGGTGGAGGGTGCCCCTGCACTGCTGGGGGTGGGGGTGCTGGGAGACATGGGTGGGGGCCTGGTGGTGGGTGCCCCTGCACTGCTGGGGGGTGGCGGTGGTGGGAGACATGGGTGGGGCCTGGTGGAGGGTGCCCCTGCACTGCTGGGGGGTGGGGGTGGTGGGAGACATGGGTGGGGCCTGGTGAAGGGTGACCCTTCACTGCTGGGGGGTGGGGGTGGTGGGAGACATGGGTGGGGGCCTGGTGGCAGGTGCACCACAGTGCTGGGGGGTGGGGGTGGTGGGAGACATGGGTGGGGGCCTGGTGGAGGGTGCCCCTGCACTGCTGGGGGGTGGGGGTGGTGGGAGACATGGGTGGGGGCCTGGTGGAGGGTGCCCCTGCACTGCTGGGGGGTGGTGGGAGACATGGGTGGGGGCCTGGTGGAGGCTGCCCCTGGTGGCTGGGGGGTGGGGGTGGTGGGAGACATGGGTGGGGGCCTGGTGGAGGGTGACCTGCACTGCTGGGGGGTGGGGGTGGTGGGAGACATGAGTTGGACATGGGTGGGGGCCTGCTGGCAGTTGCCCCTCAGTGCTGGGGGTGGGAGTGGTGGGAGACATGAGTTGGACATGGGTGGGGGCCTGCTGGCAGGTGCCCCACAGTGCTGGGGGGTGGGGGTGCAGGGGTACATGAGTTGGACATGAGTGGGGGCCTGCTGGCAGGTGCCCCACAGTGCTGGGGGTGGGGGTGGTGGGGAACATGAGTTGAACATGGGTGGGGGCCTGCTGACAGGTACCCCAGAGTGCTGGGGGTGGGGGTGGTGGGAGACATGAGTTGGACATGGGTGGGGGCCTGCTGGCAGGTGCCCCACAGTGCTGGGGGGTGGGGGTGGTGGGAGACATGGGTGGGGGCCTGGTGGAGGGTGACCCTGCACTGCTGGGGGGTGGGGGTGGTGGGAGACATGGGTGGGGGCCTGGTGGAGGGTGACCCTGCACTGCTGGGGGGTGGGGGTGGTGGGAGACATGGGTGGGGGCCTGCTGGCAGTTGCCCCATAGTGTTGGGAGGTGGGGGTGGTGGGAGACATGGGTGGGGGCCTGGTGGAGGGTGCCCCTGCACTGCTGGGGGGTGGGGGTGTTGGGAGACATGGGTGGGGGCCTGGTGGAGGGTGACCCTGCACTGCTTGGGGGTGGGGGTGGTGGGAGACATGGGTGGGGGCCTGCTGGCAGGTGCCCCACAGTGCTGGGGGGTGGGGGTGGTGGGAGACATGGGTGGGGGCCTGGTGGAGGGTGCCCCTGCACTGCTGGGGGGTGGGGGTCGTGGGAGACATGGGTGGGGGCCTGGTGGAGGGTGCCCCTGCACTGCTGGGGGGTGGGGGTGGTGGGAGACATGGGTGGGGGCTTGGTAGAGGCTGCCCCTGGTGGCTGGGGGTTGGGGGTGGTGGGAGACATGGGTGGGGGCCTGGTGGAGGGTGACCCGCACTGCTGGGGGGTGGGGGTGGTGGGAGACATGACTTGGATATGGGTGGGGGCCTGCTGGCAGGTGCCCCACAGTGCTGGGGGTGGGGGTGGTGGGAGACATGAGTTGGACATGGGTGGGGGCCTGCTGGCAGGTGCCCCACAGTGCTGGGGGGTGGGTGTGCAGGGGTACATGAGTTGGACATGAGTGGGGGCCTGCTGGCAGTTGCCAAACAGTGCTGGGGGGTGGGGGTGGTGGGGAACATGAGTTGAACATGGGTGGGGGCCTGCTGGCAGGTGCCCCACAGTGCTGGGGGGTGGGGGTGGTGGGAGACATGAGTTGGACATGGGTGGGGGCCTGCTGGCAGGTGCCCCACAGTGCTGGGGGGTGGGGGTGGTGGGAGACATGGGTGGGGGCCTGGTGGAGGGTGACCCTGCACTGCTGGGGGGTGGGGGTGGTGGGAGACATGGTTGGGGGCCTGGTGGAGGGTGACCCTGCACTGCCTGGGGGGTGGGGGTGGTGGAAGACATGGGTGGGGGCCTGCTGGGAGTGCCCCACAGTGGTGGGGGGTGGGGGTGGTGGGGGACATGTGTGGGGGCCTGGTGGAGGGTGCCCCTGCACTGCTGGGAGGTGGGGGTGGTGGGAGACATGGGTGGGGGCTTGGTGGAGGCTGCCCCTGCACTGCAGGGGGGTGGGGGTGGTGGGAGACATGGGTGGGGGCCTGGTGGAGGCTGCCCCTGGTGGCTGGGGGGTGGGGGTGGTGGGAGACATGGGTGGGGGCCTGGTGGAGGGTGACCCGCACTGCTGGGGGGTGGTGGTGGTGGGAGACATGAGTGGGGGCCTGGTGGAGGGTGACCCTGCACTGCTGGGGGGTGGGGGTGGTGGGAGACATGGGTGGGGGCCTGGTGGAGGGTGACCCTGCACTGCTGGGGGGTGGGGGTGGTGGTAGACATGGGTGGGGGCCTGCTGGCAGGTGCCCCACAGTGCTGGGGGGTGTGGTGGTGGGAGACATGGGTGGGGGCCTGGTGGAGGGTGTCCCTGCACTGCTGGGAGGTGGTGGTGGTGGGAGACATGGGTGGGGCCTGCTGGCAGGTGCCCCACAGTGCTGGGGGTGGGAGTGGTGGGAGACATGGGTGGGGGCCTGGTGGAGGGTGCCCCTGCACTGCTGGGGGGTGGGGTGGTGGGAGACATGGGTGGGGGCCTGGTGGAGGGTGCCCCTGCACTGCTGGGGTGTGGGGGTGGTGGGAAACATGGGCGGGGGCCTGGTGGAGGCTGCCCCTGGTGGCTGGGGGGTGGGGGTGGTGGGAGACATGGGTGGGGGCCTGGTGGAGGGTGACCCGCACTGCTTGGGGGTGGGGGTGGTGGGAGACATGAGTTGGACATGGGTGGGGGCCTGCTGCCAGGTGCCCCACAGTGCTGGGGGGTGGGGGTGGTGGGAGACATGAGTTGGACATGGGTGGGGGCCTGCTGGCAGGTGCCCCACAGTGCTGGGGGGTGAGGGTGCAGGGGTACATGAGTTGGACATGAGTGGGGGCCTGCTGGCAGGTACCCCACAGTGCTGGGGGGTGGTGGGCAACATGAGTTGCACATGGGTGGGGGCCTGCTGGCAGGTGCCCCACAGTGCTGGGGGGTGGGGGTGGTGGGAGACATGGGTGGGGGCCTGGTGGAGGGTGCCCCTGCACTGCTGGGGGGTGGGGGTGGTGGGAGACATGGGTGGGGGCCTGGTGGAGGGTGACCCTGCACTGCTGGGGGGTGGGGGTGGTGGGGAGACATGGGTGGGGGCCTGCTGGCAGGTGCCCCACAGTGCTGGGGGGTGGGGGTGGTGGGAGACATGGGTGGGGGCCTGGTGGAGGGTGCCCCTGCACTGCTGGGGGGTGGGGGTGGTGGGAGACATGGGTGGGGGCCTGGTGGAGGCTGCCCCTGCACTGCTGGGGGGTGGGGGTGGTGGGAGACATGGGTGGGGGCCTGGTGGATGCTGCCCCTGGTGGCTGGGGGGTGGGGGTGGTGGGAGACATGGATGGGGGCCTGGTGGAGGGTGACCCTGCACTGCTGGGGGTCGGGGTGTGGGAGACATTGGTGGGGGCCTGGTGGAGGGTGACCCTGCACTGCTGGGGGGTGGGGGTGGTGGGAGACATGGGTGGGGGCCTGCTGGCAGGTGCCCCACAGTGCTGGGGGGTGGGGGTGCTGGGAGACATGTGTGGGGGCCTGGTGGTGGGTGCCCCTGCACTGCTGTGGGGTGGGACTGGTGGGAGACATGGGTGGGGGCCTGGTGGAGGGTGCCCCTGCACTGCTGGGGGGTGGGGGTGGTGGGAAACATGGGTGGGGGCCTGGTGGAGATTGCCCCTGGTGGCTGAGGGGTGGGGGTGGTGAGAGACATGGGTGGGGCCCTGGTGGAGGGTGACCCGCACTGCTGGGGGGTGGGGTGGTGGGAGACATGGGTGGGGGCCTGGTGGAGGCTGCCCCTGGTGGCTGGGGGGTGGGGTGGTGGGAGACATGGGTGGGGGCCTAGTGGAGGGTGACCCACACTGCTGGGGGGTGGGGGTGGTGGGAGACATGAGTTGGACATGGGTGGGGGCCTGCTGGCAGGTGCCCCACAGTGCTGGGGGGTGGGGGTGGTTGGAGACATGAGTTGGACATGGGTGGGGGCCTGCTGGCAGGTGCCCCACAGTGCTGGGGGGTGGGGGTGCAGGGGTACATGAGTTGGACATGAGTGGGGGCCTGCTGGCAGGTGCCCCACAGTGCTGGGGGGTGGGGGTAGTGGGGAACATGAGTTGCACATGGGTGGGGGCCTGCTGGCAGGTGCCCCACAGTGCTTGGGGGTGGGGGTGGTGGGAGACAAGAGTTGGACATGGGTGGGGGCCTGCTGGCAGGTGCCCCACAGTGCTGGGGGGTGGGGGGGTGGGAGACATGAGTGGGGGCCTGGTGGAGGCTGCCCCTGGTGGCTGGGGGGTGGGGTTGCTGGGAGACATGGGTGGGGGCCTGCTGGCAGGTGCCCCACAGTGCTGGGGGGTGGGGGTGCAGGGGTACATGAGTTGGACATGAGTGGGGGCCTGCTGGCAGGTGCCCCACAGTGCTGGGGGTGGGGGGTGGGGAACATGAGTTGGACATGGGTGGGGGCCTGCTGGCAGGTGCCCCACAGTGCTGGGGGGTGGGGGTGGTGGGAGACATGGGTGGGGGCCTGGTGGAGGGTGACCCTGCACTGCTGGGGGGTGGGGGTGGTGGGAGACATGAGTTGGACATGGGTGGGGGCCTGCTGGCAGGTGCCCCACAGTGCTGGGGGGTGGGGGTGGTTGGAGACATGAGTTGGACATGGGTGGGGGCCTGCTGGCAGGTGCCCCACAGTGCTGGGGGGTGGGGGTGCAGGGGTACATGAGTTGGACATGAGTGGGGGCCTGCTGGCAGGTGCCCCACAGTGCTGGGGGGTGGGGGTATTGGGGAACATGAGTTGCACATGGGTGGGGGCCTGCTGGCAGGTGCCCCACAGTGCTTGGGGGTGGGGGTGGTGGGAGACAAGAGTTGGACATGGGTGGGGGCCTGCTGGCAGGTGCCCCACAGTGCTCGGGGGTGGGGGGGTGGGAGACATGAGTGGGGGCCTGGTGGAGGCTGCCCCTGGTGGCTGGGGGGTGGGGTTGCTGGGAGACATGGGTGGGGGCCTGCTGGCAGGTGCCCCACAGTGCTGGGGGGTGGGGGTGCAGGGGTACATGAGTTGGACATGAGTGGAGGCCTGCTGGTAGGTGCCCCACAGTGCTGGGGGTGGGGGGGTGGGGAACATGAGTTGGACATGGGTGGGGGCCTGCTGGCAGGTGCCCCACAGTGCTGGGGGGTGGGGGTGGTGGGAGACTTGGGTGGGGGCCTGGTGGAGGGTGACCCTGCACTGCTGGGGGGTGGGGGTGGTGGGAGACATGGGTGGGGGCCTGGTGGAGGGTCACCCTGCACTGCTGGGGGTGGGGGTGGTGGGAGACATGGGTGGGAGCCTGGTGGAGGCTGCCCCTGGTTGCTGGGGGGTGGGGGTGGTGGGAGACATGGGTTGGGGCCTGGTGGAGCGTGCCCCTGGACTGCTGGGGGGTGGGGGTGGTGGGAGACATGGGTGGGGGCCTGGTGGAGGGTGACCCTGTACTGCTGGGGGGTGGGGGTGGTGGGAGACATGGGTGGGGGCCTGCTGGCAGGTGCCCCACAGTGCTGGGGGGTGGGGGGAGTGGGGAACATGAGTTGGACATGGGTGCGGGCCTGGTGGAGGGTGCCCCTGCACTGCTGGGGGGTGGTGGGAGACATGGGTGGGGGCCTGGTAGAGGGTGCCCCTGGTGGCTGGGGGTGCAGGGGGACATGCATTGGTGGGCAGTAGTGCAAGTTGACATGTGGGTTGGCTGGGGGGCATGGCCATGGTAGATGGGGTGCCTGCAGGACATGTGCAGGGTAGGCCCCTGTGGTGTGAGCCACCTGCAGGGGCCGTGGAGGGTGTAGAGGGAACACCTGGGAGGACCCACACGAGCAATTCACGCGAGGTGCTCCCTGCACACCCCTGTAATACACGTACCCTGATGAGATCGCGTGTGGAACTTCCCGCGCACCCCTGTAATAAACATACCCTGATGGAATTGGGTGTGGAACTTCCCGCGCACCCCTGGAATACACGTACCCTGCTGATGTTGCGTGTGATACTTCCCCCGCACCCCGAAATACACGTACCCTGATGAGATCACGTGTGTAACTTCCCGCGCACCCCCGAAATACACGTACCCCGCTCAATCGCGTGTGTAACTTCCCGCGCACCCCCAAAATACACGTACCCCGCTCAATCGCGAGTGTAACTTCCCGCGCACCCCCGAGATACACGTACCCCGCTCAATCGCGTGTGTAACTTCCCGCGCACCCCCGAAATACACGTACCCCGCTCAATCGCGTGTGTAACTTCCCGCGCACCCCCGAAATACACGTACCCCGCTCAATCGCGTGTGTAACTTTCCGCGCACCCCCGAAATACACGTACCCCGCTCAATCGCGTGTGTAACTTCCCACGCACCCCCGAAATACACGTGCCCCGCTCAATCGCGTGTGTAACTTCCCGCGCACCCCCGAAATACACGTGCCCCGCTCGCACAGGCCCAATTGCTGTATGTTGCCACTTTTGTAATGCGCAGGGACTCTACCGCCTGCCTTCGTGTGGCAGACGTGTTTCGGCTTGTGCGTGTCTTTGGCTGTGCGTGGCTTTGCCCTATTCGATTCCATGAATACGTGTGGTTCGAGTGCGTGTGGGCGTTCCGTCTGCTTCCCTGCAGTACATCCCCAGTTACGCCCTTATTTTCGCGCGTTGTTCCCCATTCCGCGCGTTACGCCCCGTGTCCCGCCCACTTTCTGGTGTATGTGTTAGGCGGAAACCTGTGCAGTTCCCTCTGGGACCACTGCAAAAGATTTAGGACTACAGGTGTTTGGCGGTGAACCCACTTGGTAGCAGTATGTACCACACAGATTCACTTGGTAGCTGTGGCTGAGCAGTCAGACTTCCCTCAAGAAGAGTTGAGCAGTATGTGGAGTATACAAAATAGGACAATTCTTCCCAGCAAGACAAGCAAACACGCAACGAGGCTTAGTGTAAAGATATTAAGGTATTTATTTATAACGAAACATCTATGAAAAACACTATGGCAAACAAATCAAACACAATTACTCTACGAAGAAGAAACGATCAATCCCCCTAGCAATATTTCGACAAGTCTAGGTTGTACCGGCACCACTTATTTACAGACAGAGGTGTATACCTCAACCTAGATGACACTCTAATATTAGTTAGGACGGGAGAGAAAAATAAGCAGGTTACGAAATCAACACAGTTCAATACTTCACGGGCAAGTTGTACGGTAAGAAGGCAAGAACCACAATAGATCGTAAAGTTCAGAGGCCAGGCCCACTCGGAGAGAGGCAAGGCGCGATGTCCCAAAAAGTCTGTAGTGGAGATGCATTCAAGTCTTTGTAGCAAAATTGTTATCGGCAGATTGAACCAGTTCAGAACAATAAATGAGAAAAGCTTGGAGGCGACCCAACAAAACGGAGAGGATTAAGACACCTCACTCGAACCGATCGAAAGGGAAGCCAGGCGGACACGGTACCTTGTTGTGGAGAGGCAGCTCCGGCGGGGGCAGTTGTTCCTGTTGGTGGATGCACGTCGGGTCTTTGCCAAGAGTAGAGATGATCTCGTCGTTGAAGAAAAGTGAAGTCCGGTGCACCACCAGGGAAGAGACCAGCCGCGGATTGCTCCGTCAAGGCACCACCTTTTGGTCGCGGTACAGGGGTAGTGGCTATCCGGTTGCCGAAGTGCTCTGCACGGGCAATTCGACCACTGCGTCCTGAGGTGAATAAAAAGCAAAGGGGACTGGTTGTTCCCACCAGTCAGGGGAAGAGACTCTCCGGCAGGGAGATCTCCTCTGTCGTCGGGAAGTGGTGAGTCGGTTCCGCAGGGCTCCACCGGAGGTGTCGTCGTGCAGGTCGGCTCAGCGTTACCCTCGTCGGATTCTTAGGTCCTGTGGCGACTTCTGAAGATCCAGTCCCAAAAGCCCTGCTTTTATGCAGAAAACCCCCATTCATTCAGCCTAGCTGTCAATCAACACATGCTAAGTGGTGAGCGGGAAGGCTCACCACTTGGGCCAATCACTCCAGAGTGCGACCGGAGTTGGCATGGCAACTCGGTCCAGGGTGCCTAAACCCCCTCCCACACCCCTGTGGTAACCCAGACAGAATGGCACCACTTTGGAGGGTCTCTGTACAGAGCCCGCCAAAAGTGGAACAAAGGGCTCGACCTTTGGTTTAGGAGTCACAGAGACGAACACAGACGCCATTTTACAAACCGAGTTCTGGCAGAAAATACCATCCGATAAATGTGTAGATCGGTGGTACGTTAGAGATTAACGAGAAAAAGTATCAATCTCCAACAATGGGACGAATCCCATAGGGTTATGTTCGGGGTCGAACATAACAAGTAGTTTCCACTGCCACCAGCCAAAACTCGACGAGGGGGGACGGGACAGTGCCCCCTCGAGTAACAGATCCAGGAGTACTCGAATTACCCCTACTAGTACGTCCACAATAAGATGGTTGGTACTAGTTCTGTTAGTAAATTTAGGTCTAGTAAAGCCAATGGTGACTTTACATGCCCGGGGAGACAGTAGTCAGTACCCGTGTATGGAGTCTATGGTGGAGGTCCGCTAGGGCCCCGGTGTTACGGCACGTAGGGTGCGGTGTAACACACATAGAAAAACATATGAGACCCTATGGAGTAAAAGACCCCATAGCCCATCGAACACATTGACATTTCAAAGGAATTACACACATACATGTCCAAGAGTGGAGAAAAAGAGTCTCACTCTTGGCAGGATGGAAAAAAACAAACTCCCGAAATCCAGAAAAGCTGCTGGGGGACTCACTAGGTTAGAAAATTCAGCCTAAACAGAGAATTCTCCCTAACAGTATGCGCCGAGGTTGTGCGCTTTCACTGTGCGCGTCGCGCACGCCTTTGGGATGTTGCAGTGACTTGTGCGCCATGCACGGGTTTGGCGCACATCCCGAGGTAAACACGCGCAGCGACTTCCATGAATCACACGCGTGCGCGTGCGCCTGTTTTTTTGCGCTTGCGCCTGCTTGCGCCAAGATTTTCGGCGCACGTTTGTTCCATGAATCGGCCCCTAAAAGACAAAAGTGAAGTTTTACAGTCAAGTATCACAAATCTGTTGGCAAACATGTGTGGACAAAAGAATACTGGTTCTGAGGTCATGCTGTGGTACGTGGTATGCTAAGGAACCTAGGCCCACCCACATGGCTTGTTACGTTAAACTGTGCAGAGTATGCATGTGATGACTTGCACGGCTTCCTACGCACTGCAAACCAAAATAAAGATGCAATAGATAGAAAAACACTAGGAAAATTCTGTTCTCTTGACCCTGTCAATGAATTAAGGTACCTTCACCATCGCTTCATTGCCATGATGCACTCCATCTGCAATAAAACTACCCCTCTGCTTGGAGAAGTGCAGCACTTCTTTTGGAGAAAATAATATCAATCCAGAGCAGCACCACGCATCCACCTGCTTTTGTGGATAAATAATGCTCCCAAATTTGGGCATGACAGTGACTCCACAGTTTGTTGAAAAATACATAACATGCAATATCCCTCCAGAAACCAAAGATAGTGACCTACGTACACAAATCGTACAATTCCAAAAACATAAGTGTGGCAAATACTGCCGCTATAGATATTAAAAAAAAGGTAAGTACTATGCCAAATGTTGCTTTGGCTTCCCTAGACCTGTTTGCAAAAAAGGATAAGTAAATAGTTTCATGTCTTCTGTTAGACACAGCGTAAAAGGCGAATCCCCTAAAAATACGTAGAACATTAAAAGGGACGAAGCATCCAAGTACATCAATGATTACAGTGCAATCATTGCCTTCTTGTGGAAGGCAAACATACACATACCATACATTGCAGACAATTCCACTGCAGTTGCAAGATATGTTAAAGCCTACCTTACCAAAGCTGAGGAAACAGAGCTAAAAAACCGCTGGAATGACGTATCATCTGATAAAACGCTATCATAATAATTGTACCTAATTGTACTGCTTCGGCATAGAAAATGCAGGTGCTACGATGCTTCAGACAGTTTAACAGGTAAAGCCTTATATGGCAAATCCGAACACATTGTCTGGGTAAACTTTGGTCCAGCTACATCCTTAAAAAGAGTACTAAATTCCTGCCAAGAGAGATAAACAATAGCCACAAATGATCCTAACAGCCAGGACATTTTAAAAATTGGTTTAATTGACACATGCTACTCAAACAGAAGTAATGCTTTGGAAAACATGTGCTTGAATTACATATCCCAAAACTACTCCAACAAAAACAATGTCACACCAGATGAAACAACTGCCAAATATGCAGTCTCAACTTGTGAAGGAAGTCTAGTAAAACTTACCAAACCCAACCTAATTAATCATATAAGGTTATCTTTTGAATCTCCACAACCTATAGAACTGTAGTTCATATCCCAATTGCAATTTTTTAAACCTTGGAGAAAAGAAGAAGAATTGTTAGGTGACTTTGACTGATTTAAAACTGCATTCAAAGTAAATGAAAGCAGTGTAACAAATGCCGATTTCAAACAATACAAAGACATGTTGGACAATGGATGCCAACAAGTGGAAGAAATTCATGCTCAACTAGATAAAGACACTCCTGAGGGAAGTCAACCTTCCCTAACAGGAACTCAAGAACCACATGGAGAACCACTCATTCTAAATGAAGCAAACATAGCCATGACTGAGGTAGAAAATACCATGTGTCAATATAAACAATTTGATGAATACTTGTCAGTGCTCAAATCACAGCTAAATGAACAACTCACCATTCATCTAAAAGTCACTGAAGAAATTGAACATGATTTTAAACATGAAAGTAAAATGTGTAGTTGTAAAAAGTATATAAACCTCTGCTCCTGTATTTAAGTGGCAAAGCTGATTCTGGTAAAACATAGTTAATAAAAATGATCAGCACATTTCTGCAAACCTTAACAAAATATAACCTTTCATCTGTTGTACCACCCCCACAGGTTTAGCTGCCTACAACATAGGAGATGTAACTTTATACCGACTACTCCTCATTCCAGTAAAATATCAAAATACAATTGAATACTACAAATGCTGCTACTGAGGTATGCAGAAATCTGAAACAAATGAAAGTACTCCAAACACATGAGGTAAGCATGGTTTCCAGCCTCATTTTGGCTATAATTCACTCCAGAATGCAAGAAGTCCTAAAACCGACTGCAAAGAACTGTTTGGAGGAAAACAGTAAACACAAGTAAAAGGTCAAACTATTTTCAAACCATTAGCACACAAACAATGCCACAACACACTTGGCAGCATTGGAAATATACATCTCTGTCAACATTTTCATTACAGAGAACTCAAAAAATGCATATTTCTGCAGACCTTACCTATGCTAACATTTTAAAAAGCATTAGAACTGGTCTGCTTACAAAAGATGCAAAACACATCTTAAATACTAGACTAATACATGAGCTGTATGGGCGAAACACATCTGCTCCAGCATTGTTTTGTGTTCTTAATAACAATTTCATTTTTTAACAAATATTTCTCATAATTTCCAGTTTGGGGGAGCCCTCAGCAAAATCTAAAATGCATGTCCCTAATGCCAACCCTTGCAAACTGTAGTCAATTCAACAAGACAATGTTAAAAAAATGAATGCCACCCATACTGCATTTCGGCTCCACAGACTAACTAGAAGTGCATGACATGACACTCCCTATGTATCGGTAAGCAACTGCATCACTAAATATAAAAATATATCGCCAACACAGCTGGACTGGAGAAAATATTAACTATGGGCCTAATTAGCAGAGTAATTCTAAAACATAACCTTGATATAGAACAAGGTTTAGTTAATGGAGCAATATTGATCTCTATCTCTTGCACATGCTATCACTATTCACAAATCACTATCTCTAATCCTAGATCATGCATTGATTGATATTGGCAGCACTGATTTTAAATAAGGTATGAGTTATGTACCCCTTTCAAGTCGGCGTACACTCAATGGTCTTTTCCTAGTTAACTTTGATGCAAACAAAGACAACGCTCTACGTTTCTTGTATCCTAGAATACAACAGGCTACATAGACTGTACATCCTCATCTAGATATGTATTCTGTACCTCAAAAAATACAACCTTTCAAAAGAAAAGTAATGCAAACAGAATCTAACACATTTCCCATCAATACCCCTGAAGAACCTACAACCAACTCTTTCTCAATCTAAACATACAACAAATCTGTCCACTACAAACTCAACTGCACACCAATCAGAAAAGAAAGACATACATATCTCTTCTCCCCCATAAAAGTAGGACCTTCAAATGATGTAGACAAACCATTCTCTGGTCCATTTAAATACAGTAAAACAACTGGAGTACATTGCTATACAAATTTAACAAACAATCTTCTCTTCCAATTGCCACCAATTGTTAACAACATTTACTTGAACGGCTCAGACCAGATGTGTTTGCAAATGCTTGTCCTTTATAGAAATGCCACAAATAATCCTGACAGCACTTACAGTGTCTTATGTATAAGGCAAGAATTGGACTATTGTGCAGGAATGGTAAAACTTACCATAAATATACAGGAAGAGCCTCAATAATTCCTCATTTACTTACTACAAGTACTGGAAACCAGAAGCATCCCTATAAATAAACTCTTCCAGATTTCATACATGTGAAAGCATACATGCACTCTCTGCAACCAT
The DNA here is from genome assembly GCF_040938575.1 of Ambystoma mexicanum. Taxonomy (NCBI): domain Eukaryota; kingdom Metazoa; phylum Chordata; class Amphibia; order Caudata; family Ambystomatidae; genus Ambystoma; species Ambystoma mexicanum. Next base: position 714,322,385 of record NC_090932.1, read on the forward strand.
GTTTCACAAGAGCACTTCCCAAATGAACGAGTTGTATATGTATCAATACTAAATTGTGAATCCATTCCATTCCACCAGCTTCTGCAGAATGCAATTCATGGCATATTATGCATTTTTTTCAATTCAGACAACTGTTCTTTTATACAAATCAACTCACATAACCAATATGTCATACTAATTCTTCTTAGGTACAATTTGGATGGTACCAAAAATAACTGTAAGCTTACTAGCTTCACACATGAGCAAATATTTCTTGGCAAGAAAACTTTCACAATAGTAGGTATAATATAACACATTGGTACCAAAACCACTTCAGGGCACTATGCTCCTTAAGTAAAAAAAAAAGTGGTTGGTTTGAATGTAGGATCACCTCCATTACTCCAAAAACGTGGGTTACCAGCAAATCTAACAAATGCCTACTTAATGTTCTGTCAACCCAAATGCAGTCACTAAACTGTAGCACAAAAAGCAGATCTGGGTTGTTTATTCATGAACGATCTGCTCCCGGGTGAACTGCCTGCAGTGCTATTGTTCGGGTCTCTGTTTTGAACGTTCTTTGAAATGGAGGCCCAAGCATCTTTGGTCCCCCTGTCAATTTTAAGGTGCACCCCACACCAGAAACCCCAAAATAACAAACATGGATGAGCATGGGACACTGCCGAAGCCCCCGCTCCTCATGTTCATTATTTTCAGCCACGCACACAATGGTAACACCCAATGCAAACGAAATGTCAATACAGACAGTTTTATTCAATCTAATTCTGTGTTACACAATAAACAGTTAGCATAAGCTAGAATAACCATCTAGATAAGCACCGTACGATACGAGTGTCGAGTGCTGCTACCTGACGTTTTCGAGTAGCTTACGGATGGTAAAACGCCACTCTTGGGTGTTGATGAGACACAGATTCAGACAATGTGTTGACGGGACAGCGCATTGAACCACGCTGGTGTGTTTGTGGTATTGGATAGGTGTTCACTATCAACTTATTGGAAGCACCGCCTTTCAAATCCTCCTTTGATTTAAACTGGATGGACCCAATTTTATTTTGTTTCCCAAAATGTAATTTTTGCAAAGAGAAGTAACTCTCTGGTAAACTAGTCCACTCTTTGGACAGTGAACTTTCCCTGGGGACCAACCGTACTGGCGTACCCAGTTATACCCTCCATTTTGAGAACAATACTTCAATGATAGAAGATTTTGTATGTAGGTAACTCTACTCTGATGTGACCACACCTGATGTAAGTCCCACAATGACAGAGAGGACTGAAACATGTTGAGTTTATGTTTTTGAATGAGAGCCAAGTCTGAAAATTGATTTGGAAACCTAGCTTTAGGTTTGAACAACAACAAGAAGATTTTATTCCTTCATGTGTAATTCTCTTGAATAATTGATTCACTTTAAACATCTGAGGCCTCATTACGACTTTGGAGGCAGCCATGCCCTTAATAAGGGCATGGCTGCCTCCAAAATCATGTCCGGGTCCGGGTTCCCTGAATGGGGAAAAACCGGGCCATTCCGAGTATGGAGGGCTTGGTATTTCCTCCTTCAGGGAACCCGGGCCCGGTCCTTCCCCCATTCCCATTCGAGCCCTCATAGGGCTCAATGGAATGGGAAGGGAGCTAACAACGGGCCCATTACGAACGGGCCCATTGTTAGCTCCCTGGTCCCCTCGCGGAACCCGCTATGGACGTCTGGAAAAACCAGACATCCAGAGCGGTCCCGCGAGGGGACCTCGTAATAGTGCAGAGTGGGTTTAATGGCGCCGGCACCATTACCGGCGCAGTTAAACCCATTCCGCACAAGTTGTAATGAGGCCCCTAGTCTTCTATTGCAGTAATATCTGTTTTGTCACTTGTTATATTTGTATACATGTTTTAGAGTTATTTCATGGATGATTTTGTATTGTAATCTCACTTGATGAGATTTTTTAACCTAATTGATTCTTAATAAAAAGATTTTCATTTGAACCACAGTGGTTGTTTCATGAGGGCATAATTGTTGATACTCTCTTTCTACCTTTCTATTTTGAATTAACAAGTATACAACTACATCCATAATACTTCAATAGTACCTTTAAAAGTCAAGATACTTAGAATACGCCAACAGGTATATAACTACTTAAAAAATACCCTTCATTGCAATACACTTGAAACACCTGTGTATAGGCGCGTTACAAATGCCATATCATATCATATCATATCATACGTCATCACAATTCTTGTTACTACAAAACGTCTTCTAAAGTCTAATGTAGTTACAATACATTAAAGGTATCTAACTACTTTAAGCATTCCCTTAATAACAACACACTTCAAACAAACATACTATCACACTTACACTGACATACCTCTGGTGTTTTTCTTATCCTCTCTGGATATTTTTTCCCTATGACCCAATGAGTATTAAAGTCAATACAACAACAGTGTACCACACACTAATGTTGTTCGAAAAATAGTAGATAGAATGTACAGTTTATGAGGGTCAGAAAAGTAAATGTGTATGTAAAATGGTATGCTATTAAACCTTTTTAAATATCCTGCTTAACAAATTATACAGTTTTTTCCACAGCAAAGGAACCAGAGATTCCAGCTTTACAACTTTATACAACTAAGTAACCGTGCCAACTGTAAACAAATACATATTCCATAAGCACGATCCTCAATTATACTACAATCCTAAATACTACATAATTTCTACTCCTCCTACACTACCTATACTTACTATACACATATAACTATAATGGTTGTGGCCAGTGGCCAGATTTTTGGGGCCGTGGCCTATGGCCATTCCCCTATAAAATCAATCCACTGGTCACAACCACAACAAAATAACTAAACCTTATAACAAGTACGTACAATACACCTGCAAATAACAAAAACTTGCCCTGAACAACCAATCATTCAATTGGTGGCCGTGGACACCAAAAACTACCGCAGACTCAAAGCCACCTACAGATCCTATTTTCACCTATAAAACAGCTCCATATCATCTTAATAATCGCTTGCATCAAGCAAAAAAGAAAAACAGCGCCTTTTCATTTCTGAAAGGCCTCTGTGCGAAAAGCACCATTGGAGATACAGCTTTAGTTTTTGGAAAAGGGGGCAACCCTTCCCCATCAAATATTTTAAAAATGACTGAACGGAATAACCCCAAATGCGTCCTTTAAATTACGTCAATGCTTTGGACTTTTACTATGTGGAAAAATGAATGGGAGAAGGCCAAAAACAGTATTGTTTTGTGTTCTTAATAACAATTTCATTTTTTTAACAAATATTTCCCATAATTTCCAGTCTAGGGGGCCCTGCATCAAAATGTTTGTTTGGCAAATATCCATCAAATCCGTCATGCAAGTGAAACTTTATTAGCAATGGATTTTTTGTATTTCCTTGGCTCATGTCACTCACCTTAACTATAGTGCAGTGATCGCTGCACTATAAAATATTTATTTATTTACAAAAGTGTGAAAGTGTGGGAGCACCTCTACTGAGAAAAACCATGGCTGAAATTGTCAGTTCTATGGGATGTCTCTGACTCAGGAATGCTTAGAACCAATGTTACACTTAGATAGGCTCAGCTTCACTTCACTGATGAGGCCCAACAAGTTGAAACATGCATCTGGGGTTGCATATGGTACTCTTGTTCAGAGGAGATTAACCTAGCATTTCAGTGCTGATCAAACTGATATGCAAATAGATATCCCGCCTGTGTGAAGGATTCAGTAAGTTCAAGTGTGCCTGTAGATCCTCCTGAGTGGGATACATCCCACGGACCAAACGGGTGAGCTTATTTGTGATGTTTTAACATAGTTGGCAATTTACACTTATCCAATAGAGTGGACACAACAGTATATATTGTATATATTTATATTGAGATCTGTGCGCACATTTTATTAAGGTGAATACATTTGTCTATTCAACTTTCCATTCTCTTCTTATCTTGATGTCAATAAGATTTCACATGGTGTATCGGGACTTACTCACTGTTTGATACCTATTTTCCAGCATTCTCAGGCTGGGCTTGGCAAATATGGGGCTTCCTTTTCACCAAAGTTTGATGAACATTTACATACGTTAATGACACACAATCTGGATTTTTCTGGAATATGGGTGTTCCACCAACTAATCTCAGAGATACAATGCAATAGCATTTAATATAAATACCTATGTTTTTGTTTTCTTTTGCCCTTTCCTACAATACCTCTCTTGTGACATTTTTCCAATGGGTATGTATTCATGATGATGTTATTTGATTTTTTTGAATTATATATGTCACTTAAAAATAGTTGGCAAAATGCAATTCAATTTGTTTTGTCTTCATACCTGCTGCCCAAATATGTGCCACATTGTTTTTTGGTTTTTTTGTAATATGATAAATATATGTCCAATGCCAGCCTTGAGGATGATTTAGAAGGGTCGAAACATGTGTTGGCAGAAGAAATTTCTATGGGACAGTAAAACAATCTAAAACATGTGTATATCTTGTTCAATGGAATAAATGAATTTACCATATTGGATCATGAGATGGCTTTTGGGTAGAGTCCTGATTTCCAAGGCCCAGACCATTTTTCACAGTTTATCATATATTATAGGCCCTTACGGGTGGTCTATGGGTTTGGAGTAAGCATCCTCCCATATCATTAAGTTCATTAGGACCCTAGCACCTTCTATTCGGATCGTACCGTACAGCTTTCTCTCCTATAATCCAGACGTGGACTCCTTGTTCACTGTCCCATTGAGAGGATCTGTTTCTCCTCACTGATGAGGCCAAACAAAGCTGAAACAAGTGCCTGGAGTTGCTGATGGCACTCGATTATATGTGATCTTACCGACCACAATTACAGAGAGGTATATTTCATTGCGGACAAAATACAGAAAAACACCACATTTTCTTTTTTTAATTTTGAGTTCGTTCCTCCATGCACCAAGCCCCCTGTTTTGTTACCCTTATAATACCACATCAACCCTATCCCCACTCATTTTAACCCTTTCTCCCACTACACTTTATTTATTTAATTAATGTTTGCAGTGTTTTTCAGTATTATGGTCCACTCTGAGATTTAAAACTCTGTAATGTTTAAGATAAAATTACTGGATACAATGGTACTCTTGTTCAGAGGAGAATTGTTTAGCATTTTGTTTCTGAACTCTCCATGTGGGTGGGACCAAACTGATATGCAAATGGGTATTTCTCCACTGTGAAGAGTACAGTCGGCTATGATGTGGTTGTGGACTCTTCTCATTGGGATACATCCCATAGAACATGTATATTGTGCAGCGGTCCAAGTGACACAGAAGGTGTGGCTTAATAGCCTATGGCCCTCATTACAAGTCAGGCGTTAAGGATTTAACGGTGCCGTTGGCGCCGTTAACCCTTAACGCCTGATTCACATTTTAACGCCTGCTTTTTGCAGGCGTTAAAGTCCAAGGCGCTAAGCGACCTTGGTGCTAATTACGGCGCCATAATTTACGGTGCCGTAATTAGCGCCTTCCCCATTATGCCCTATGGGGTAAAAATGAGAATGGGGAAGGGCAAATGGTGAATGGGAAATTACCGCCCCACTCACCTTAGAATGGGGCGGTAATTCCGCCATCCACCATGGCGGAATCCGGCATGGACCATGGTGCTAATAGCCTGACTTGTAATGAGGGCCTATGTGTGCAAAAACCACAATTACTTTAATGCTCTGACAGAGACTTCAGATCTAACTCATGAGCTCTTTTACGAAGATATCCACCATGACATTTTTATTTGGGCTATTAGGCGGTGCTATTGCATCACTGATAAGCCACAACTACTGCATAGAAAACAGTTAGGGGGAGGGCACATGTGAGAAGGAAGACACAGCTTGTGGGTGTTGTTTGGGTATTTACCCATCCATTGACTGTCCATGGCCATGCTAATCCCTATGGCTATTCCACCCTATACCTGCCCCTCCCTGCCCATAACTCACCCTACTACGTTCTCTTTGAGCTCACTCTATCAAGAAGTAGCATCAAAAGTTGTCCTGCCAGTGCTTTTTCTATGCAGTCTGCCGATGGTTAATGGATTAAGTGCAGCTGTAAATGGCTACGGGCTTCATAAAATGTGCATAATCAAGTGTGTGCCTTCAGCGGCTTGATGTATATCCCTTCCATGCACTGAAAACAGCATTAGTATTAGCCTGAGGCAATCGATAGACATTTTCAAGCTACTGTCATCGTATGAACAGGTAATCATACCATTGTTCAATGGTTGCTATCCTATGGCCAGATACTACCTTTAATCAGTGCCTAACAAATGCCTATCTCAAACCTAAACAAAAGCTAAATTTGGTGGCTTTGCCAGTGGTTGTGTTATATTCAAGTCACTTATCTGCCATTGATATACGTTTATACGTATAGGTCTTGAAACATACCTTCCTATATGTACACAACTCAATTGTGAAGTAAGGAATTCACCAAGATTTTAAATTAAGTGTAAACCAATTCACTGTGACCATCCAAATAATCTATCGCCACCGAACGAGTATGCCACGCTGTTGCATGTATTATCAGTGAAATTCCCTTTTTGAAATAATACAAGTGTAGATTAGGAGGACATCTATTCTAAACTTAGTTTTGTCAATTATTTTTAAAACATAATTCATGATTAATTTTGACTATGGGAAATGTCATGAAGTCATAATTTCAACTTTATCTCTCTGAGCTGCATGCTACTCTTATTGCTTCAAAGCTAATTTAAGCCACATTATATACTAAATGAAATCTTACTTTTATAGCTAGACCCTTGGGGTTCAATGAAAAAAGGGTTTATGAGCTACAAATTAAATGTACTGGTTGCGAATACTATTACATTACACAAGCTATTATAAAGGCCATTTACAAAGTTTGCATTAAAACTATGCACATTTTTCATTGTTAGCACCCATATATTCCAGAAACCCATGGGACAATTTGGTATATAATTTGGAGAATAAAATCAATTGAAAGGTAAAAAGTGCATAGCATTTATGAAAGGAAAAAAAGCAGGCTCTGGTACCAACACTAATTTAACACCTCACTGGTACATATTAACCTAGAAACATTATGTATAATTTAAATACTAGTATACTTAGGGCAAAATCATTTCAAACCTGCAGTTCCCACACATCTATGAGTTAAATTGCATTGCCCCCCCTTGTGGCAACTGTTGTCCCTCAGCTAATATCACAGCATTACACACCTCTCATAGGATTGTACAGCCTGATTCGGAGATACATTGAAATGGGTTTGAAACAGTTGTTCATTTTTTATCATATAGACTTGTATAAAAATATCTTGTAAATGCGTTTGCAGGAATGTTTAAAGTAGTCATTGGCATTGGGAATCTTGACCACTAGGCGACTTGAAATCTATGACAGGCAGAATGTTTTCAAAGCACGGTGCCACGTTTATTTCTAATACAATGGACAGAGCCTATAATGATTCCTTATGGAATTCATGATGAAGATATGGGCCTCATCACGAGTTTGGCGGTAACCCTTAAATGTGGCTTTAAATCTGTGACTGTCGCATTTAAGGGTCTGCCAAATCACGGGCTTGGTGGATTTACCCCGGCTCTGAGCTGGGGGCAAATACGCCGCTATTTTGCCAATTTTCGGCACAATTACCGCTGAACATTCCCCATTGGGCCCAATGGGGAATGAGGAATTCCCGAATAGGCCCAATGGGGACTTACCGTTCTGCCAAACCCATGATCCAGTGCTAAAAGCACCTGGGGGTTTGGCTGTAACAATAATAGCCCCAGCGATATTACCGCCAGGGATAACCCCCAACTCGTGATGAGGCCATTCTCCCTTAGCACTTAAAGAGTTAAGCAGTTAAAACAGCAAGATACATGTCAGTCTATGGCGTGACGTGCAAGTAAAACTACACCACACTTTTGATCCTTTGGGATGATTATCAATAGCATTTGTCTTTGCCATTGCCAGATGGTCACGTGACCGTAGCATTTATCCTGCAGGGATCTGAGTGTTAGGATTGTAATGCCCCCACTTGTTTATTGTTTTTGGTATATAGGGAACTCTCTCTGTTTTCTAATGGTGCAGTACAAGTAAATAAACACACTTTATTTTGTAGCTGTGGTGCATGTACTTTCTAAGACATTGTTAGTGCCCTCAGTCAAACACACAAATAGCTTTCCATGTAAATGTACTGTACCACAAATCAAATTAATCCACTGTTCATTTGTTCTACCAGAGTGTTAGAAAAGTTTTCTCTTTTAGGCAACTTTCCTTCCATATTCTATGTATCCCCAAACCTTTTGCTGGTGTGTCTGACCTTGTCCTGACTTTTTACAGAGAAGTGAAGCCTTCAGGTTCACTTCCCTGGCCTTTCTGCTCATTTGTCATGGGGAAACTGACTAGTCCTTCAGACTGTAGTCTTGTACTTTTTACCTGTTTGGGTAACTCTTTCATATTGTGCACACCATTTTTTAATGCAGTGCAATGGTGATACTATTGTATCACCCTAGACTTCTAACAAAGAGATTTTATTTTACTTTCTAATGTGCCTAAAAACAATCTGGTGGCAGCAGAACCCTTTTTACCATTTTTGCTATATTTTTAGTATGCACATTCGCGTTCACTGTTTAGCTACTAAAGGTGGCTAGCGTTCTAAGATGGTGCTACAAGATTGTTCGCTTGTTCTTTGGCCATTTTGTTCTTTGGCTTTCTTCCTGCCTTCTCAGGTCAGGAAATCCCCAATATGTTTGCTCAGGAAAGCTGCTGCTTTTGCTGGTTAGTGCATGCCATTTGTGTGTGGACCCGTCTGGTCCCAATCCACAAACTGGTGCTAGTGAGTCTTTTGTGCATGCATGAGTCAAACCCACAGTTTTCCCTGATTGGATCACTTCTGGTTAGGTGAGTGGTGCAGATCCTTGCTGAGTTTGATCACTCACTTGAATTTAGGATAAGAAGATATGATATGACATGATATGATAGGTTATTTATAACATGCTTAATACCCAGAGGCTTCTAAGCGCAGACCCGAGGATCGAACCTGTGGTGCTCTGTGTCATCTTGCTTCCAAGGCAAGCACATTGCCCCTGAGCTATCCTCCTGAGAAGTCCTGCATCCATTCCTGAGGATCAGAAATGGAGCCAAGTATTCTGCATAACTATGCAGCCAACTGAAGACCCAAGGATGACTTCTGAAGAGGCCTGGTGACCTTTCCTGAAACCGTCCCGGTGAAGCCCTGCTGGACTACCTGATCTCAGAAGACCCTCATTGGTGCTATGTCCATTGGACTGGTGGGACCAACCAGTCCTGATGCCTTCTCACAATCCTGCAGCCTGGAGCCTTCAATAGTGTCACTGGATCACCTGATGGACTGACCAGTTCTGAATTGGGCTACCGTGTCAGAAGCATCGCCGTTTTGCATTATTGTCTGGAACCTCAGTGTTCGTCAGCTAGTCCTACAAGTTGTCTTCCTGACAAATTTCATCTTCTCAGCATTACGGGATCCTGTCCTCGAAGTCAGTATTTGTTTGTAACTGGAGAGATGACTGCTTTCATCCGTGTGTGGTGACTGTCACTGGAACCAGCCATCTCCCATCTGGTACAGTGTCCTGAAGAGACCTGCATCAGTGCATGCTCCATTTCTTCTTCAGAAAATGGTTGCACTCAGCTCATGGACCTGACCGGAATATTTCTTGAACCTGCAGCTCCTGGGTATCTTCTACTAGATCCAATGGTGGGAAAACCTACCTCCAGAGACTTCCATCCGACTTTCAAAGTTACTTGGGAATATCAGAGTAAGTGCAGTGAGTAATCACAATATTTAGAGCTGCTCCCATCTCCTCCATTCTAAAAGTGTGTGAAGAATTTGGATGTATTCCATTCTTTCGCTTTTTAAATGTTTTTTAAAATGTCTGTTCTAACTGATAAAAAAATGATCTTACCTGTAAAATCCTTGTGAAAGCTTTTGGAACATTTCTCCTCACCATAAGAACTCTACCTGCCATCTCTCCTAAAGGAACTTTGCGACTTTTGACCACAAAACCCCATTGAAGTTAGGGATTGGACTCATAAAGTGAGCGCTTCTGGTGGATTGGTTCTCTCATTGCATAACTGCTTACCTTCCCATTCAGGTGTATTGGTGAATTGTGTGCATTTCTACAACCAAAGGTGACTGTATATATGTTTTACATTCAGAGTGTTGTGTTATAATATTACTGCCGGATTTATTTTTCTAGTGTGTTTTGGAACTATAATATAGTATTTTTGTACTTACCTGTCTAAGTAGAATCATTGTTTATTTCCCTGTGTGGACTCATTGTGGACCCCTGACCACACTCACCTCTCTTGAGACTAAGCCTTGACCACTCTCCAGGCTTCCCGAGATTAACCTCTCGGAGTTCCCCTGTTTACTCTAACTAGGGTGGCCTCCTGAAATCTGTCCGCTAGGACAGATTTGAGGAATACATTTGAACACTGAGTGCCTCAGATCCATGATATAAGGTAGTGATCTATAACAAGAGCAATTGTTCGTGTCCACTTTCCAAATGTTGCTTGGAGAGTAGAAATGACACTTCCAAGGCTCGAAAACAGCAAAAGGTAAATCGATACAAAGTTTAATTTTTAGATTCAGAAAACTGCCAGAATTTGAAAATAATCTGAGAAAATGTTAGTTTTGACTGCCATTGTCTAGGCCCCAGAAAGGTGGCGAGTCCAGATGTGCACAGGCATGCCCCAGCAGTCTGTAACTTTGCATCTTTACATGTGTAACTGACAAAGTATGTTAGTTTGGAGCCAACGCCATATTACATGTGATAGATCCTTTGTTGTCGCAAGGAAGGAAGGGGAAGAACATCAATTGTTATGGAGCAGCACTGGGCCAGAAACCTGTGCATAATCTACTAACCATCCTCTGCTGTCAAGGTAGGAGATACACACATCATACTGTTGTTGTCACAGGGGATTGTGGATCTACTGGGGTTGTCTTAATTTCTGTTGCATTGAAATACCCTACAATCATTCATGCTGCATCTTCCGTCTCTTTCCCAATAATACTTGAAGAACTATGTTTAAGCATGAATCAACTCCCGGGCAACCCCTTGTTTCAATCTAGAACCTGAACTAGACTAACTGGCATTCAAAATCCTCCTCACAATTAAATGGAAGAGGAGGTTGGTAACGTTTCCCAAAATGCTTACAGCTCTTTAGCATTTGAAATGAAAAAGGGTCAGTTGATCAGCACAGGTATGTGTTATTCCCCCTTCATGCCCCATTCTCTGCCTTACTCCCAACCTTTTAAAGTTGCAACAAGGGTTCCCAGATCAACAGAAGGCTGATCCAACTTTATTCTTCTGTGAAACTACTTTAGAATAGGTTCATATTTTGCAGGTCACAATAGAAGTGTGATGATTTTTTAACAAGAAAATTAAGGACAACATCTGACCCTACAGATAAGCTGTTTTTAAGGACTATGGGCCTCATTACACGGACGGCGGTGGACCAAGCTGCTATTAGCACCTTGGTCCATGCCGGTAAAATACCGGCACTGCCTTGGTGGAAAGGGGAATTACCGCCCTATTCCAAGGCTGGTGGGGCGGTAATTCCCACTTCCCCCATTGCCCTTCCCCATTCCCATTTTTGCCCCATAGGGCATAATGGGGATGGGGAAGGTGCTAATTACGGCACCGCAAATTGCGGTACCGTAATTAGCTCCCTTGTCCCTTTGCGGGTTGGTTTTTAACGCCTGCAAAAAGCAGGCGTTAAATTCTCCAACCCGCAAAGGGACCTCGTAGTAAGGCGGTAAGGGTTTACCGGTACCGGTAAAATACCGGTACCGGTAAACCCTTACCGCCTACCGTGTAATGAGGCCCTATATCTATGTTTTCCTTCTACTCTATAAACTGCAGTTTCTGTCTATCCGTCCTTCCACATTTGCTGTGACAACCTATCTAGTGTCTTGGTCATACTCATAAGAGTCAGAATTGTGCTTTTTTATTTAGGATTTTTCTAGTGTATGTTCTGTTATGCTTTTAACTTTTATTCTGCACTATTCCATTGGTGAAGTCTTTTAGTGTTGTAGGCCCTGAAAAGAGGGTGGATTTGGATAGTGGTGTACCAAACTTCAGCTCCAAGTAATTTGGTGGCGGAGAGCCATTACATTTACACTTTTTAAAGAAAGCCATCTCTTTTGGATCCAGTTCCTGGGGGTGGACCAGTGCGGGAGGATGGGCTTGGTGAGGGGTCTTGGGGGAGTGGGAGTAGTACACCAGTTGGTGAGACGCGGTATCCCCTTCCCTATAACTTCTTGACCCCATCCTATCAGGTAGGATATTTAGGAACTCAAACCCACTTCACAACACAAAAAATTCTTATAGACAGCTCGATTTACGAGAAAACGGATTAACACCCAAGCCGTATACCTGAATGTCACAATACAACAGTTAGTCAGGGTCAGGCAATTACTGACCATCATACACACCTGACTTCCATTACACTTCCCCACATGGACAAAGGCAGAGCACAAGAGCACACTCCGAGCAAACAAGGAAGCAGCAGTCCCAATATGGCAGTTTAACATGAGAAGAAAGACATCAAAAGAGAAGGGGATCGTAAGGAGGGAAGTGTCCTTGGCCTTTTTCGATGAGGAACTGTTACTTTCTCGGACCCTCGAGAACAGAAAGCATAAGGCCAGGAAACCAGGCGGAAGAATCCTGCATTGTGTGTCGGAAGACCTGGGACTCTCCTGCGTCAATAATCAAGGTGGGGAGAATCGCTTGCCACCGTGGTACTGTCCATGGCTCCAAACAACAAAGCAGCGCCAGTGAACTCAACACAGCCGGTGAGTTGGGAAGACTAATACCAGAGCAGTCTGTGTTGAAGCCAAAGTTGCAAACGGCAACATTGTATGGCAAGCGCTGAAACAAACATTGTATGAAATGCGTGTGATAACCAATGCGAGTGAAGTTGACAAAAGATGAGTAATTGTAATTGGTTATTTATAATGCACTTAATACTCAGAGGTTTCTAAGTGCCGACCCGTGGATCGAACCTGTGTTAGTCCGCATCATCTTGCTTCCAAGGCAAGAGTGTTGCCCCTGAGCTATCCTCCTGAGAAGAAGTGATTGAACTTTGAAACCGAGAGAGGATTCCCTTGGCATGGTCGTCCAGCATTGCGTCGGTGCTCATTTGAAAGTCTCTGTAGGTCACCCAACTGAGAGATAAGAAAGGTGAAAGATTGGCAAATAACGGTTCAACAAATTGGTCCTGAAACGGGTCAAGTAAAATCCTGTGCACAATCAAAAGTCTTCGATATTGATACTGCAAAGCAAGCATTGTGTTAAATGAATTAAAATTGGTTGAGTCCGGCTGTGGGAGACTCATTTAACAGTGTGTAGATAAGGATCTGAGCCCGGCTGAGCGGGATCCATGGTGAACCGTGAATTAGCCGAGAAATCGGATACGTGGAAATCCAACAAGCATTGTGTTAAAGGGATCAGAGCCCAGCAGAGAGCGTTCCGGGGTGAATAAAAAATCACCAGAGAAATCGAGAATATTGAATTGAAGTGGATCTGAGGCCAGCAGAAGAGGATCAGGGGTGCAGAAGAATACACCCAAAAAGTTGACCATTGTGTCCAAAGGGGATCTGAGCATGGCTGAGGGGGATCCGAGGTGAATAGTGAATCACCTGATAAATAGACTATGTATAAAATCCTAAGAGGAATATAACATATTGTTTGTTTGTCGCATCAGGCCCTCTGAAAGAAGAGACTTTGAAAGGAAAAGGGACTTGGGCACAGAAGGCTGTGATGCTAATATTTGAACTGCACCCTCGTGCCAGAGACTCTGCTAAACCCAAGTTTACTGCCTTGTCCCATGCTGAAAATGTGGGTAAGGAGGGCCAACAGGCTGAACATCCTGACATATAATTTCTTGAACACATATTTCTTTTTGCATAACATTGTTTCCCACTGTATTTGTATTTAGAAGTAAGGACTGGCAATAGATTTGTTACTATAGGCCCTTTTATTTTGGCAAGGCACCACTAGTACTGCGTTATTAGTATTTGATGGTCGTAGCTTGCCACCATATGTACATTTACGATTAGGTAACCCTTTTTGCAGTTGTATAAACACTCTTGAACTGTGGTCACTTTTGTCTGTCTCACTGTTGATACCATACCTTCCTTACAGTGCCCCCGCCACCAAATATTCATAATTTCAACTGGGAACAAACCTGAGCTCCAAGTAAATATTCAACCAAATTGTGACTGAATGAAATCTATTTGTGCCTGGACAAACAGTTTCTTTCTATTCAACGCACATTGAATTCTTCAAATGTCATTTTCTTTAAATTAATAATTTAGCAGCATGGACCTGTTACTTTTACACATTAAAGTGCGTGCCCCTGCCACAAAATATTTGTAATTTCAACTGGGAACACTGATTAACATGCATGGTAAGCATTGTTTCCAATTTAAGAATGCCTCCCTGACATGCCTGCATGCTGGGAAGATTTTATTGTAATTTGACACGCTCCCTGCATGGCAGAGAGCATGTACAATGGATCCTAATGGGGTCTGCCCGCTTTATGCTATTGCATAGGGATCTCCAGCATTTGCGCCAGCATGAAAATCCATGCCGAGCAGATGCTGGAGAATTTGTAAGGCCGGAGAGGAAGGGAGCAGCAGAAATACAAGTTGCATTTCACCCTCCTTTGCACCATACCAATGCTTGAATACGGGGTGTGACATGAATGAAAGGCATTAAAGCCTTACTCAAGGCTTTTACACCTTTCATTCACGTTATGCCCCCAACGAAAATTAGCTGCCTTGTCTTCTTATTTAAATGCAGTATAACAACTCAGAGAGGCTTATATGAAGAGCAGATTGCCTAAGAGAATGAAATTTAATTAATAATTTTCTGACAGCATTCATGATTAAATATTAGTCTAACATGTATATGTTTGTGCATTGTAGGAGGAAAGTAGTGGTGCAGGTGAGTGAAAGGTGAGCATGGTTTCCTCTTTTGGGAAATGCCTGTGGAAAAAACTTAAAGAATTCACAACAGGGGTAGACCCAGTCCGGCTGAGGTAGTCAGTAATATGTCAGGCATCCGACAGGATGGAAAAACATAACCTATGCCTTAACGATGAAAAAAAAGCTACTTATTTTGAGCTCCTACTTCTGGCTAAAAAACCTTGATCCTTCGTTCACCGCATTCTGCATCGACGGCACCTCCATCCCAGTACGGAAACAAGTTACAACCCTGGTGGTCTACCTCGAAGCAGAGCTGACAATGACCAGGCACCTCAATGCCCTATCATCTGCCACGGCCTACACATCCTGGCTTATATCTCGGAGCAGACAATTCCGGACACCAAGTAAATGCCTCACGCTCACTTGAGCCCTGACCCTTTCCAAACTGGATTAATGTAATAAGCTTCTTATTGGCACATCAGCTACTAATTTGGTCAAACTCAAGCTTCTACAAAATAAAGTCTTGGGAGCTGCCCTTGGTCTAAATCGGTCAGACTACATCTCTGCAACAAGACACAATGTACACTAGTTACCGATCAAAGTACAGATTGACTTTAAAACTCTGACCCTTGCCCACAAGTGCATCTACAAAGAGGCACCCACCTACCTCGATGACAGTATACCTCAGAAACATCCAGTGCATTCCCTAAGATCTAGCTCCAGTATCCTCTTGGTCACCCCTCGCACAAGACCGAAAGGGGAGGAGGCGGTACTTTTAGGGTCCCCACATCAAATCTCTGGAACACTCTCTCTGCTAACATCAGAAATTAATATTCATTTTGGGCTTTCAAAAAGCTTGTTAAAGCCTGGCTCTTTGACAAGTATGAATACCCGTGCTGTACTAAATGTATCACTGCACCTTCTTATTTCTTTGCCTGCCTTATCATACAAAACGCTGTGGTACCCCAGGGTTTGGGCATTCTATAAATGATATAAGTAAATAAATAAATAAAACAAATAGACATATTCCCACGTAAAAGGCCTCTAAAAAGAACTTTGTGTTGGAAATTCTCTCTACTTCCCCAGTTGGCAAGTTGGAAAGCTGGAGTACATAGAGATAAGTATGAAGTCGCTGGCTGTATGGGACATAGACAGCTAAGCTCTCTTGGTGGAATCAGTAGGAGGGGAGAATGTTCGGAAGAAGTCAGTAGACTTTCCAACACGTGGGCTTAATCTTTTACTTCAATGGGGCTGGGGATTAGGCACTTACATGTCAGGCACTGTAAAATGTTGCCAAATGTTGCCAAACCATATTGGTCACTGTGGAAAACTTGCTAATTTAGAATTCTCTTGAATAACTTGTCAGGCCCGCCGGCTCATAAGGCATGTTGGGAGGAAGGAGAGCACTTTTCTGTGTAGACAAAGAGAGATACAGAACATAGTCCTGCTAGTGCTGTAGGGTGTACAATTGAAGAGTGTCCTGACTCTAAATCACCACCCTTTGCAAAATCAAACCATTCATCCCACCTCAGGACTTCTGAACCGAAGTTCTGAGCCTTTTGATCTTGCACATTGATGGTGGAAGGGAGAAATGTCCTCCTGACAGAGCCCCCAGCCACTCACTTTGCTCCCCTAAAAGCATTCCACGACGCTGATGCATGTCGTATTATGTGTGCATGAAATTTGACTGAATCACACCCATCCTACGCAAACTACATTGGCTTCCGCTCCAGGCCAGAATACTGTTCATGACTGCATGTATCATCTACAAAGCAGTCACAAGTAGCACACCACCATATCTGGTGGCTAAGATCCACATTTCTGGTTGGCCACACTCGTGTGCAGCAAATCAATCAACATGCTATAGTCACAATTAGTCTGCAAAGAGAGGACTTGCATACAATCCTTCTCTTGTCACACACCCACCCTCTGGAACTCAATCCCGGTATCGGCTCAGAATGGCCACACAATTCTCTAATTTCACAATGCTCTCAAAACCTGGCTTTTTCAACAACACCTGACCAAGGACTAGTCTAACAAAAGAACAGACCACAACTGACAGTACTGTCCTACTGTTAAAAAGTGCCACCCCAAATGCTGGCTACCCACATCTTGTACAGCAGTGCGCTGATCTTGTGCTAGGTCCACGATTTAAACAATACCATAAAGTAACAATAAAATATAGAAGCACAAGAGGCACAGAGAAAGCCATAACACACTGCATCCTACACGTTGGTGGGAAGGTTGTGGGATAAGTGAACATTGATTAAGAATTGCAAGAATTGAGCTTGTAGCCAACAGGCAAGCACCTCCTCAGAACTTGTAGACTTTGGTCAGATTCAGTCACATATTATGTTTCCTACCTCTGATTAACATAGCTCCAAACTTATCTGCCGGTGTGTGATGGTCCTCTCCCTTGTTTGATCCATGAGTGTGGGAGAAATACTCAGGAGATCGAGTCCACTCACCTCACATGTGCCCCCAACGTGTGTCCTTCATGAGGGGACAGAAGCCATTCATACATTCTTTGTGAGCTACAAGTAAAGTTCAAAACGGATTTTTCACAAAAGCCATCGTGTAACTCACCAGCGATTGTGATGTCTGTGATTTGCAATGGTGTTTGCAAATTATAATATCCATATTGTTCATTGCAACCTAAGACTTTGCATTTGTGAAGTCAGTCACTTTAAGTAGTACTGGTTTTGCAAATGCAACATGCTTCTGCATATTTAATTCCTGCTTTTGTGTTAAACTGTTCCTTGCTGTCTTTTTTTCTAGATACAGACGATTTGATTAAAATTAAGAAAAATACATGAAAGATCCGAACATTGCAATAGGTTTTTATTTTTGGTTTATGAAGGGCTGCATTTCAATTTTAAGACATCATTTTTTTTTTTTATAAACAACAATTCAGCCTAATATTCTGCTTCCTGCCTAACACTTGACAATACATAGCCACAACTCAATACTGAATATGCTCTTCAGTACGCACATAGTTTGGGGTTGATTTATGGTGAGAGAATGAAAAAGCAAGATGCATTTGCTGGTATGTCGATGTACTGTTGTACTGCGTGTCAGTCTGTTCCTAGTCGGTTCGCGTTCAGAGCACTTGGGGCACCTGCATCCAGATGGGAGCTGCATGTGCTCTTAGTGAAAGGATGCAATGGTTGAGACTATGATATAAAAGTTGGTTGGAGAGGTGTTGTTTTCTGACGTTTGATGGGTGTTGGGAACAGGTGTTTTATTGCCATATGTGGATGGCTAAATTGGTATTTGTGCCATGTGTTGGAAAGTAGGATTTAAGCATGTTAGAATGGCGTGAAGTCAGTGAAGACCCAAATGGACATTTGGAACATCCAACCAGTGCAGCACTGCAAGCCACAGTGGAGTGACATGGCACCGGGTAGTGCTTTGGAGCAAGCAGTAGCCGAATTACAGTAGGTTGAGGTAACAGTGGCATACATAGAAGAGCCAATAGCAATTACATTCAATCAAATTATAGGGCAAATTATGAGTCAGAAGGGTTATCTGCAGACCTGAAATTTAGATGACCATCAAAACGAGTCTGTTAATTTCTGAGCATGGTCTTTAGCACATTCTGTGTAGACACATCTCAATGATTGCAACCAAAATCTCACTGTTTATTGTTAAGCCATTAACTTTCAATTGGATTCTTTCAGCCAAGTGCAGCATCTCTCAAATATGCTCATCAATCACAAACTGAATTTGGCTTGTTTTTGACATCACTATTGTAACGTAAAAAAACATTGCATGCTTTGAGAATTCTCCATTTTTGCAGGCAATGAATGCAAAGTGAAATTAAATTATCAGGATCACGCACTTTAGTTATGCAATTAATCTGGGATTCTTCACACAAACTTCAAGTATGTGGTTATGCATTGTAATAAGAAAATGTGACTAGCTATATTAAATTACTTTTTTGAATGTCAAACTAACAGACTTCATAGATGTAAACTATGATGTAAAAGGGGAGTTTTATTAGTGCTCACTTTCATTGTCCAATTACTGATAATTCTCTCCCTCCCCTGCTGACCTACCTGACCTACCTGTCTGCTATAACGACTGATTGCTTGGCTACCCTCAGAATCGTGCTGGGTACCTGGGTGCCAGGCTCCTCCTTGATCTGTCACCTCTGCACTGCCTCCTGGCCTACTATGGACTTAGGGATGTAACTGTAACCCCACAGTCCCTTGTCTACTTGCACTACCCAGAGCCGGGCTGCTGTGGCTGCACTTTCTCATAGCATTGCTGCCCCGTTTACCCTCCCTTCTCCCTTGCACTTCCCACCTCCCCTTCCCCCTGCACTTCTCACTTTCTCGCACTGATATGAATGAAATAAAGCCTATTAATATTGTTTGTCTCCCTCTGTCTTCCATCCCTTGTCTTATTGCACCTAGAAACACGTGTGTATAGGCGCGTTATAAATTACTTTTACAATCACATATATATATTCATTTTAGAAAGGCAGTGATAATAACAAAGAAAAGGTGTAAAACACGTAATAGCCCCGTCTTTCAAAATCAATCTGTGCTCCACAAGAAAACTCTCAAGGGACCCCATGGTTAGCATGTAAAGCCCCATTGGGAAAATGCTGATCCATGCCTAGATCTGGGTCTGCATGTATCTCTACTTTTTGTTCTGCAGGGTTGTCCTTGAAGAAGACTTTACAGACGCTGGGGGTGTGGGAGTGAGACAGAGGGGGAAAGCACAGCTTTCAACAGCAGAGGCTCCAGGAACTTAGTACATTTTTGCAATCCAGTTAAATGAAATGCTCTTTTTTTCATCTCACCATGTAGTGGAGTACCCGTACTGTCTTTTTGTCTTTGAGAAGTGCAGGCACTTATTTTCTGCAAAATGAGTAGTGCAGGTACTGAGGGCAGGGTAGTACCTGCCCATTTAATGCACTGGTTTGGGTAACAAATTGTTGTCCAACCTGCTCCAGAGTCCGATTTCCATTTTTGTGGCATTGAATTTGGGTCGATTTCAGTTCATCCAATGATTCATGACAATCATGCCATCCAAAATGGAGGCTTTATTTACACATAAGTCTCATTTAACCATAGGGAGATCTGAATATAGCCAGTGAAAGCATCGTACTGCATTTCAGAAGAGTACAGAACTTTGCTAAATATATTCTAAATATGTACGGAATAAACAAATGGACTGCTCAGAGCTTCAGGAAAAACAAAAGCTAACATTGGTTTTACCGATTTCAAAGTAAGCAAGAACTCCTGTGAAAACCCTAATTGATGCAAAATCCATAATCCAGCATTGCACTTTACTAGTGGTACAAAAATGAAAACAAGTGTTTCAGAACGAAGGCACGGCCAACTGTGTCAAAGGACACCCAGATATTGAGTACGGCCAGGGAACTTCTATCATCTGGCAATCCCCCGATTTCATCCAGGAACATGCTATGAACTGTAGCACTAGAACATTTGCAGTGCAGCCATTATGCTTCTTCTGTGCACATCGGCTATTATTATTATTATCAGGGTACTTATTGAGCACAGACCTAGCCTCGGGAAGCAACAGAGTGCTTTAGAATCATAGGGGGAAGAACAAGGTTAGGGAGCAGAGAAGCAAGGGGATGGGCCCTAACAACAAAGGGAAGTGGGAAAGTGTCTGCAATGGATCTACCAGTAACTGTCGAGTAAACAGTGGGGATAAGATCACCCAGTGTCAGGTAGGGTGGGGTGTTCAGAGTGTGTGGTTCTAGGTGTGAGGAGGAGAATGGAATCATATGAGGGAGCAATGGGAAAATATATATTTAAATAAATACATATATAAATATATATATATATATATATACATATATATAAATAAATACATATATTATAGTGTGGAGGTTGCTACCCTATACTTAAATTGAGCGCTGAGTACCATAGGACATATAAAGAATGAACTGCTAATAACCTTTGACTCAAAAGATGGATTTGGCTGAAATCTTATTGAAAATGTCATACACATAGGTAATGCCGGACTGGACATTTTGGGAAAGATCCATTAAATAATAAAAATGTTATTAAGAAAACAAAAGAAATCACTTTTGGCCCATTCCCATTCATCTTCCCATAGACAAAAATGGTCAATTTTGGGAACGAAAACCATTGGACGGATTTTGACAACTACAAAACAACTTGGGCATGAAGTGTTGACTCGTGAACCATTTGTGGTTTGAGGTCATTCTGTCCAGTAGTCTTTTTAATATTTGTCCCCTTCACCCCAAAAAAAGGTATATTGCATGGTGCTTTGCAGCAGAGAGGCTGAGCGGCATTTTAGGAATGAAAAAGCAGGCATTTTGTCTCCAAATACTATAGCTAATAACTTTTGACTTGCTGGATGGATTTGAATGACATTACAAAATGTTATAAAATGAAAAGGTTAATATGAATACAAAATACCACAGTTTCCCAGTTTTCAGCCCATTTATTTTCCGATAGAGCAAACATGTAGTTTTTGAATAGCCATAGCTCAAAAACCGCTGGGCAGAGTTGGACAAAATAAGAAACAACTTGGACACAAAGCATGGACATTTCTTGACTGGTTTGGGGGTAAATACATCTAATAGTATTTAACATATCTGACAGAGAAGGGGGTGCCCCCTGCTCCTTAAAACCTTTATATCAGCTTTGGTGCCTTTTCCAGGAGAGACTGAGTGATGCTAATAATTTTTGACTTGCTGGATGGATTTGAATGTATAAGAAACAATTTGGACACAACAAATTGACTTAATATTTTTGACTGGTTTGGGGTAAATCCATCCAGTTGCCCGCTGCACCTTAAAAACTTAATATTGGTCTTGATGCTTTGCATCAGAGAGGCTGAGGGAGGCTAATAACCTTTGACTTGCTGAATGGATTTGGATGACATTTTCTAAACCATAGGTTTGTCAAGCCCGCCCCCCCCCCCCCACCAAACTGGAAATGTTGGCAACAATTAATCAAAAAAATGACAATGTTTTTACTCCCATTTGTTTTCCCATAATGAAAGTGCAGTTGTTAGTGTGTGTGCATGGTAAGCAATGTTTCCACATGAAGTTATACCCTGTGCAACATGGAAAACATCTAAGGAAAGGTTTAATTTTAAGTGAGCACATTCCTTGTATTACTTGTATGGTATGGAACATGTACAATGTATTGGCATGCCGTTGCATGCTTAATCCTGTTGTAGTAAACTGCTAATATAATTGTGGATATGGTAAAAACGTTTTAAAAAGGAGAGCTAAAAAAATTACATTAATTCAAAAAAGTGGAAGAGTTTTACAAGATAGGTGCTTACTGGTCAGAGCCAAAGGCCTTGGGTAGTACACCTGAAAGACATGGATAATGGTCAAAGCCAAAGGCCATGGCCACCTAGTGGCCCATGGCTAGTGGCCTAGTCATGTTTTAAAATATACCGTGAGCATGGCTGAAGGCCTTTCTTACTGGCCAGGGCAAAAGGA
This sequence comes from Ambystoma mexicanum, assembly GCF_040938575.1. NCBI lineage: Eukaryota > Metazoa > Chordata > Amphibia > Caudata > Ambystomatidae > Ambystoma > Ambystoma mexicanum. The sequence continues at coordinate 714,344,803 of NC_090932.1, forward strand.
CCTGGCTTGGGGACCTAAAAGGTATGTATAGTGGTCACTGCCAAAGTACATGGCCGCCTAGTGGTTGCAAAAGAAACATGTTGGGGGAACATGTATGGTGGGCAGGGTTGAAGGTCATGGCTAGTGGCCTGGTGGTATTTCAATATGTACCGTAGGCACGGCCAAAGGCTGTGCTCACTGGCCAGTGCTGAATGCCCTGCCTGATGGTCCTGAGATGCATGTACAGTAGTGACAGCGAAAAGCCATAGCTTAATAGTGGGTCCAAAATAAACATATTGGGGGAACATATATAGTGTACACAGCCAAAGTCGGTGACCACTGTCCATGGCCAAAGGCCATGGCTAGTGGCCTGGTAGTGTTTTAAAAAATACAGTGAGCATGTCCTAAGGCTGTGCTCATTGGCCAGGGCCAAATGTACTGGTAAATCGGCCTGAAAGACATGTATAGTGGTCATGAACAAAGTTCTACTCTGGCTGCTGGTGAGCGTAGAGCGGATGTTCCCAGTGATGTCATCAGTGATGCTATCAGTGAATTCATCTGTGATGTCATCATTGTGGTCATAGGCTGTGCAACAGGGGGTGTGAAGTTAAGGTGGCTTTAGCTGAATTTCTTGGGTTTTGTTGACTTTTTTTTACTTTAAATTGATCATTAATGAAAGCTTTTTTCATTGAATTTTAAGGGTTGTTATTCCATAGATTTGTACCCCACCACTAGTGATGGCTTTCAGCCAAAGGGCATGTCTAGGGGCCTGTAAAATAACTATTGCAAAGAAAACCCTTGAACTTGACAGAAACAACTTTAGTTTCAGGGAAATTAAGGTGAGGAATACATTGTAACAAAACCTTTCAAATTAAAAGAAAACACTTTGCTCCTCGCGGTGGTTTTTGGTAAAACAGTCAGGCACTTCATGCTGTAGCCGCAAACAGAATATTTTTCCCCATTCAAACCTCGAGCTTCGGTCATGCCGCACACCCCAATAAGCAAATCAGACTACATATTGGTCCTTGCTCATGGCCAGGCCCATTGCCCAGGCAGCAAAGTTATATCACCATTTTTGTACTTACATTTTGACACTTTAGAAAAATAAAACACAGGACAGATTTGCAAAACCATGCTTTGAGGAACTTGCTGATGCTCCTTGTGAAGGTTTGTTGCAATCCTGTCCAGCATTCCAGGCTGTAGCCACAAGCCAAATTATTTTCCCATTCAAACCTATCTAGATTTCATAAAATGTTACCACATAGATGGTCCCTGCTGGCCATGCCCACTTTAACCACATGACCTGTCCCTCATGGTCATGGCCAGTAGCTATACCTCAGTCACCAAAGGTATACCACTATTTTTGGTACCTACATTATGACATTTTTCAAAATATAAAACACAGACACATTTGCGAAACCATTCTTAAGGGTCCTTTCCAATGCTCCTTGCGTTGTTTTCTGCAAATCCATGCATGTTTTATCTTTTGAAAAGTCTCAATATATAGAAACAAACAATAGTCATATACCTTAGCCCCCACTTGACAAAATCCATTCAGATATGCACAAACATTCAAGTTTGGTTTGTAATCTTTCTGAAAACTTTTGTGCAGATTTGTCAAACAGCAACAAAGTTATAAGCCATCTAAAAATGGTGAGACTCTCCTATAATTTTGCCCCTCTTGACAAAATCCCACCAATCTTTGCAAAAATATTCAAATCTGGGTGTAGCATCATTTTGCAAACTTTTGTGCAGATTCGTCAAATGACACCAAATTCAAATATAATGGGACCCCCTTTAATTTTTCACCCTCTTCACAAAACAACACCAAACTTTGCAGACCCATTCAGGATCAGGTCTAAAATGATACTGCATAATTTTATTGAGTGGTGCCAAAGTTATAAGCCGTCGAAAAACTGCTTTTCACAGACCCTGTAAATATCCATGGATGCCCCCGAACTTCAGAAATGTTGGTGGACATCACAAGACTGCCTTTGAACATCAGAGATATTCGCAGACATCTGAGATGAAAAAACACCCAATTTTTGCATTTTTATGGACATATCCCATCCTATCATCATCACTCTTCACCTCCCCAGAGATATTAGTTTGACAAGTGCAATTTTTTTTATATGCGATGTCTGCAGACTACGGGCGCTGTTCGTGAATCCAACATGGCGTCCATTTCAAAATGTTTTGACGCATCTCAAATTTTCTATTGACCAATCAGCGAGCACATATGTTGTCCGTGAACATCACAATCACGTTGCTCTCTGATTGGTCCAGAGTCATCCGCACACATCGAATCAAGAAATGAGTCCATGGACCCAAAAATCAGTGATTATTTTGTACCTACTTTTTGGACATTTAACAAATAACGACTGGATGGATGTACACCAAATTTACAAAAGCACGCTTTTGGGACCAAGACACCGTTCCTGGCGCAAACTTGGTAAAAATCCATCCAGCGGTTTGTGCTGTAGGCACAAGCTAATTTATTTTCCATTGCATCTATGAGGATTTCCACACATGTTCGGACCCCCCCTATAACTTTGCCCCCCAACCCCGGATGAAACTGTACCAAACCTTGCAAAATCATACAGAGGGGGCCATATACCTTTTTGCAAAGTTTGGTGAGGATTCATCCTGGGAGGGGGAGTTACAAGCCGCTCATAAAGTGATATTTCTATAATTTGAGCAATTTAACCATAACTGCAGATCTGCTACCGCAGGCCCTGTAATTCATTCAAAAAGACACTTTAGTTAATGATCAGTTAAGGTAGAAAATGTATTGCAACAAAACCCTGGAAATTCAGCTAAAGCCACCTCATCTTCCTGCACCCTTTTGCTCAACCTAAGACCACAATGATGACATTGTACTTTTTTTACCTTAACTGATCATTGACTAAAGTTTTTTTCATAGAATTTCAAGGTTTTTGTTTTGTCTTGCCTACTGTATGTTTTAAAACACTACCAGACCACTAGGCATTGCCTCGAGCCATGGTCAGTGGGCACAGCGTCTGGCCATGCCCACTGTATTTTTTAAACCCCTTACAGACCACTATCCACGTCCTTCGGGTCCTGGGGAGGGAAAATCAAAACCATAAAAAACAACACCAAAAGGACTCTGACCCTTAAAATTTAAAAGTTTTTAAAAAAATAACAAACTAAAATAAAAAAAACACAAACAGCAAATTGAAGGACAAAGGACAAAGGTGTAGGCACAAGGGATGGTAAGAAAGGAATGGACAAATGTGGATAGTGCTCTTTAAAAGTTCCTGGAGTCTCACAAACAAGTTCACCCTCCAAGAGACAAAAATGCGTAAAAATGATAGGTATCTTTGGGTGTGATGAATAAGTGTGGGTACGCCAACAACCCATTCAGATGCCAGGATTTCTAGACGTGATGATGTATTTGTGTGTACATTAACAACCAATCTGTTTTGCACACTACTCTTAAGTGCCTACACATGACATATAGCCTCGTCAACAGGAAAACCAATCAGGTAGCACGGTACATTAATGCAGCTCTGCCCATTTGTGCCTTGTGCACTGCCCAATTCGATTGTGAGCTGTGGTGATGCAAACACACATGATTTGTAGCCTCTTAAATGGGAATAGCCAATCATACGCCATTGACTAATTGGATTTCATGCTGTGGTAAGGCAGAGACGCATGGCTCATAGCTGTGGCTACACACCCTGATTTCTATTGACTAAAGTAGAAAATGTTTTTGAGCAAACTCCTCTTTTTTCCCATCCTGTTTTGCACTCCTTGGTCCATATACCACTTTCTTTTGTCCTGTCATTTATTCTGTTGTTCAATTCATTATTTTAGTTTTTTTTAACATATTTTTATTTTTAGTGGCATAGTACTTTTTGTTGTGTCTTTTTTGATTTTATTATATTTTCTTCCCAGGTCAGACATTCTCTACCATTTCTGACCACAACAGTAGCAGCGATGATGTCATCTGGGTCCAACACTATCCCCCACACAATATATTGTGTGGGAAGAAGAAAACCGGGACAGCTGGAGGTACTTCATAGTAGAGGAGCATCAATCGAAAAAAGAGATTGAACAAGTGCAGTGCAAGTTCAGCGAGAAGGTTCTATGCTGGGAACCGTCTAACGTGCCATTGTGCAGAGCTTGAGGATATGCACCCGCATTTAAAACTTAATCCGAGTACACTGGGATGACGTTGATGAGGACTACCGAAAAGGCCCATGAACAACACAAAATAAAAGCACATAGGCTTACATTTTTACGGCGTCAATGCGTGGCTTCAACCTCTGCACCGGCAACCACCACAGCAACCTCTGCACCATATGGCTCCTCCACCATATCTTAGAAAACCTCCACCGAGACCCAACCTCCCCTGCTGCTGATACTACCGGATCTGAAAGATTGCAACATGTTGTGCTGCATATGCCATAATTGGATGATGGTGGGGGATGCCACTCAAGATGGCTGGGCAAGGGCCATTTCAGAACACCAGGCCCAATGCCTCCAAGACTAGTGGCAATTTCCCCCATTTCTTGGAAAAAAGAATAGAGAAAATAAAACAAAATAATTGTTTCCTTTTTTTGACTCATTGTTAGAAGTGGGAACCGTAATGTTCTTCCCTTCCCAGTTCCACCCTCCTTCGTACCTCTCCTCCAAAATATCCCTTTTCAGGTCGCTAAATTATAAAGATTTACAAAATAAATCAGAAACTGCAATAATAGATGACAACATCTTAGTTGATCTCTGTTATGCAGTTTGTGTTGATGACGAGTGGGGGTAGGGTGAATGGGTGCCGGTAGAGAGGGTACAGGTAGGGCAGGTGGGTGTAGAGAGGGTGTAGAGAGGGGGGGTGGGGTTAGAGAGGGTGGTGGCATGGCATTGATGGTAGAGACGATGGGATAGGGTGGATGGGTGGAAGTTGATATGGTGGGAGTAGGGTGAGTTGGTGCAAGTGCACAGGGTGCAGTATGGTGGGTGAGAGTACAGAGGCTTAGAGTACGGTGGGAGGGGGAACTGAGAGTAGGGTAGAGTGGGTGGGTGAGCATAGCAGGGGGTAGGATGGGTTAGATATATCCCATAAAGGGTGGGGGAATGGTGGACAGGGGTAGAGAGGGCGGGGTGTGATATGTGGGCAAGGGTAGAGGGTGGCTGAGTGAGGGGCCTGTGTGAATCAAGGGTGGGGTAGGGTGGGTGAGTGGAGGTAGAGAGCAAGGGTGTAGACAGGGTGGGGTATGGTGGGTGAGGATAGAGAGGGTGCATGGAGGGCAGGTGGGGGTAGAGAGGAATGGGATAGGGTGGCTGGACAAACATTTCAATAGAGTCAATATAAATACCTTAGTCTTTACTAGGTGCATTCTCGTTGATATCCTTCCATATGCTATATCCCCATAATGCCATTTTCTATGTGATTGTCAATCCATTCTCTTATTATATATATATATTACATGGACGCGGTAGCGTCCATGTAGTTATGGTTAAGTTGGCGTTTCCATAGGAAGAGCATTTTTTGGGTGGCTTATAACTTCGCTCCCTCTGGACGAATCCTCACTAAACTTTGCAAAAAAAGTATATGGCCCACTCTGCAAAGTTTGGAGAGGTTAGGTTTGGTCCAGGGGGGGCAAAGTTATAGGGGGGTCCCAAAACTTTTTTTTTTCCCATAGACATAATGGAAAAAATCTTTGCGCACGCCTACAGCCCAAACCGCTGGACGGATTTACACCAAATCTGCGGCAGGAGCGGCGGCTTGGTCCTGGAAGCATGCTTTTGTGATGGACATCTGGCTAATTTCAGTTTGTCCCATAATAAAGACTGTGAGACTGTGTCAAAGGTGTGCCTATAGTCTATACATGTGATATAGAGAGGCCTGTTGTTCTTTATGGCTTGTTATTTCAGGGCTTGTATAATTAATAAATTGGGTGCTGTGCTTATTCCAGTAACAAATCCGGACTGCTTTGGGTCAAGCATGTTGTTGGCCTTGAGACATTTTTTCAGGTACCCAAGCAATAACTTTGCATACATTTTCTCGGGAGTGTCAAGGAGTGCCAAAAGTCTGTAATTGGCCGGGTGAGTTATATATCCTTTTTTAAATGTTGGTATTAGGATGGATTGCTTCCAGGACGCTGGAATGAGACCTGTCTGTGCTATTTTTAGAAATAGTTCATGCAGTATGAGTGACCATTGTTCAGGAAAGGCTTTAATAACTGCATTTGAAATACCATTAGTATCAGGTGGATTATTTCTCGAATGTGTACGACATCTATCACTAATTTCTTATTGAGTTGTTTGCACTTCACAATTCCCTCATTCCGACTTTTATTGTAATTAAACAAGGCATTGAAGTGTTCAACCCATGCTTATTCTCCGATAGCATTTAGGATGTGTGGAGTTGAGTTCATTTTGCTCCATCGTTTAATAGGTTCCAGATGTGAGCACCGGATTTTGAAGCTATAGCTTTTCGCATCTTTTCATTTTCACTTAGTGATTTTAGAAATTTGTGTTGGATTATAATATTTTTATATTAAGTGTTGATGTTCATAAATGCTTTGATATATTCTTTCCAATTTGTTGTCTTGATATTTCTTATCTCACATCTCTTCTGCAATATTTTTTCTCTAATAATAGGGTCGTGTTTACATAATGCTCAATCTATCAGTCAGTAGTTTGAATCTGTGGTCCAGATAAACAAAGACAGGACATAACATAGTCATTTTGTTTATTGCACTCGTGTGCCATTAGTTGTTAATCATGAGTTAGTTTATGTAACAATTTGTTTATTTTAAATTCTGTCCATTTGACTCGGTAATTGCCTTGGGATAATTGCAGAGGGAAGTTATAATAACATTTGAATGGTCCCGGTGTTGAAGCACACGTTATTTCAAGTATATTATGATCACTTGCTTTCATTGGGATGATAGCAAATCTAGAAACCAAGTTTAGATATTTGTTTGGGGGTGAAGGCATAATCATTGACAGCTTCGGACTGTTGCCTGCCTCTTCCATGTTGATGTGGGGGGATATCCACCTCCACGCTACCATTCAGGAGTATCATATTTCTGTCTGACATTAACGTCATCAATTTGATAGCCCTAGGCGGTATAGAGGTTTCATTGAGAGTTAAACATTGCATATTTAAATCTCCAACAATGAGCATAATTCTTATAGTAGGTGTACTATCAGTTTCCACAAATATGTTAATTACATGATTTATGAATGCCTATTCTGAGATGATTGCAGGATTCCAATTAGCATTGATAATCACAGCCATGGGATCCATTGGGTGTAAGGGATTATCGATTTCATATTTTAAAAGTTGTAAACATGGATGGGGAGTAATCCATAGAGTTCATTTTCCCGGTGAATCTATTCTCAGTGCACCTAAAAGGCCTGCCATCGGTCTCCCTTTTGGTGGTTTCATGGCAGGTACCCAACATATTTGACAGTTTTGATAGATTGGCATACTGGAGGGGAGGTTAACCGAATTTCCTGCAATAATATTATGTCCTATATTCCCAAATTGTGGGATCTCTCTTTATGGATAAGATGAGAGAATCCACGAGTGTTCCATCCTGAAATTCTCATTGTAGCTAGCTGCTGATTTTTTGTACCCTATTCATTGCAGTTATGATTGGTTTCTCTTACTGCTTTTTTGAGCCTTGACCATTTGGTCGTTTTACTGGGTTGTGTCCCTTCTTCATAGTATACATCTCTTTTAAGGTTTCTTGAAGTTCCCTGGCATCAATATGGCTTTTGGTTCTGTGCATGTATGTAACGAGTCATCGTCCCTACAACATTCTTTTTTATATCTTGATGCTATTTTTTTTTTGTCTGTGATTTTTTGATATTTAGCTCAAATCTTCGGTCCAGCAGACTTTATCTCCCTACCCATATTGATTGCCTTACTACCAGCGATGGTACTGTTATATTTGCCAAATCTATTCTTTGGCTTTTGGCAATAGATATCAATTCAATATCTTGTGATTGGATTGCTTTTAATTTTGTGACAGTCTTAAATAAGGCCAATAATATAGATATGTTTGGATTCGGATCATTGGCCCTTCTGTCAATCATAATTATTGTAAATAAGTTAGACACTTTTAAATCAGAGTCTCGTGTTTGTTTTTCACTGGGATGAGGGACCTTATATGTATTGGGCTCTCTCAATTCAATCTCTCTATACCCATTATTGGTCTCATTTATCATGTTTCTTTGCTTCATTCTTGTTTCCCCGTTTTTTAACTTTTTTTTTTTAAATGAGTGCTCTTTTTTCTTCCATAGTTTGAAAAGTTGGTTCATCAGTACTTTGATTAATGGTGACTGAGCTAACTATGGGTGATGTTATTTCTTGCTCCGATATATTTCTGTTCTTGTTGTTATCTGTCACATCCTCTTGCAGTGAGATAGCTGGTTTATTATTTCTAGGATTGCACCCATCGTGGGCACAGGAGTTGTTAGCCCATTTATGAATTTGTTTTTTTAAAAATGCACAGTCTGATTCTTTTTTTCTGTTTGTTATTGTATTTCTTTCCTTCACCTTTGTGTTCTGGAATACCTCACAGAACGGTTCTGAGGTGTCCTGCAAAATTGTTGCAGCAGTTTCTATTGCTGTGCAACTCAAATCCTCACTATGCATTGTTGGAGGCTCTAAACTTTTACAAGTGTCTGTTGTTAACGTGAGAGATGGGGGAAGTTGAGTGCTTGCCCTGCATTGTCTTGGTGCACGGCGTGTGACGCTTCCCCACTATTTCTGTTGCTTGCAATGTCATTGGGATCCAGCCCGAGAGTCATTTCAGGATGTTTATTAGTAAGAGCTGTTTCAGCTGGAAGATTACATATTTCTCTTTATTTCCTGTGGTCTAAGATTTATCTGATTCAGTTCTGAAAATTCCTGGTCAAAATGAGAATTTATATTCTGTAATGCTAATGAGTTGTATTCACTTTTTGTCTCCAAGTGCTCGTAAATTTTAGTAAGGCTAAACATGCCATTATCCATCCCGGCAAGAGAAATTTCATATGCCGGTATAATTGTGTTTTTGAATCCAAATGATGGTCTCGGGGTAGGCCTTATATAGGACATTGCAGAATGTACTGTAGAATTCATTACAGGGTTCCGAGAGCATGGACGTAATATGGGTGATTATCGTAGGTTTGTTTTTGTTAGCTAGTGCAAATTGCATCTACGTTACTAAGTTTGTTTGTATTTCTCTTTGTGTTACATTTTCTACCTGCATTACTTGAAAGTGTATTTCAAACACATCACCATTAAGCTCATTGCAAAGATTTGATGGTGGTCCTGGAAAAGTGTCTGATTCAATGTTACAAGTTGAGTTTCAATCACTAAATTCAATTGTGACTCCCTTTGTATTACATCTTCTACTAGCATGTCTTGAGGATGTAAATCATTAATACCGCTGTATGGCATTATGCAAATACTCAGCGGAAGACCTGGTAAAGAGCAGGAAATTGTTTGTAACCACTTGTGAGTAAAGTCTTGGGGCTTTCATGTTTTCATTTGCATGAATCATGATGTTATTTTCAGTAGCTTCAATAGCTGGTAACGATAGAAGCGCCCCAGTTTTAATCTCGCCTGCTTTCAGATGTTTGCTCTTCGTCCTTTCCATAGCAACACATTTTGTGGGACATTGTGTCTGGCATGCAAGAATTTCCTCGTCAGAAATGTGGACAATTGGCACCACCTCAGTTTGCGGCTTGAACAGGTGCGGCATTATTTCAGTTTGTCAAAGAAGTCTTAGCAGCCTCCAAAATGATGTTTGATTTCAAAATTTTTGATGCAGGGTGCCAAAAATGTTATTTGTCGGATTAAACCGATTTTGAACAAAAACCATCAGTTCATCCGTGTGTGCGGGCATGGCAGATTTAAATGTATACATCGGTGAGCATGCAAAGTGAGGTAATGGATTAGCTTACCAAATTGGAAAGAATTTTAGATATGAGCTCCTCTCTGCGGCTGCCGAGGGCTTTCGGCTGCTCAGCTGAACAGCCGAACAGCACTCGCCAGACAGTGCTCTCCCAGAAGCGCGCACGTGGAAGCGCGCAGGCCCGTGATTTTATCAGGATGCTGGGAAATGGGGGAGGAGCTTCATGCTGCAAAGATAAAACAGTGTTTTAATGCTCTTATAAATGTTTTTTGGAGTCACAAGTAATCACAGGTTTCTAATCTATGTTTGAAGACAGTTCCTACCAATTTAATTTTGCAGTTGAAGGTGAAAAGGCTGCTTTCTTTAATCGTGATCGATGAAGGCAGGTTCAGTAAAGACACTGTGAAACAGAATATCCAGCCGAACAGCACCCGCCATACAGCACTGTTCCAGAAGCACACACGCAGACGCGCACAGACCCATGATTTTATTGGGCTGCTGGGAAAATGGGGTAGGAGCTTCACGCAATTTGGTTTCGCAGTTGAAGTTGAAAAGGTTGCTTTCTATATTCGTGATCGATGAGGGCAGGTTCAGTAAAGACACTGTGAAACAGAATATCCAGCCGAACAGCACTCGCCAGACAGCACTCTCCCAGAAGCTTAAGTGTTGTATACAAACACAAAACACATAAGAAAGCTAGAAATAGGAAAAACAAATCATTTATGGAAGCCACAGGTTCCGGCAAATAATGAGCCATGATTCTCTTGCCAAAAAAGCCTCAAATATTCCTTGTTCTAGCCAGGAGAGATAAAACCTCTTAATGAAAGGAGGAAGGCATTTCTTAATGAAAGGAGGCAACAATTTGTGCAGGGCAGAATGAAGGAACAGTGTGAGGGGTGGAGTCATCTTACCTTTGATCCCAGTACTTATTAACCCCTTCTTTTTATTTTTGTTAATTTGTTTATCATCATGCATGTCCCTTTAATACTAGCTGGTTAGGTCATGTTGTGTCTCATTATGTATTTTTGCTTTAAATGCCTAATGTTCACGTGCCTTCAAGGAGCCATAAGGTGACAGGTAGCACCCCAATAAACCTGCAAAAAAGTGTTTTAAAAACACAGGTATGAAGGTACTGGTGGATATCCAATCTGGCAGCCAGACCGTACACCCCTATTGTGATCTAAGATTACTTGCTGCCCTCTTTTAACAATAAATGATAACAGCAGCCCCTATTGAGAAGGTTATTTGAAGGCTGGATTACTCAATTAACTCCCATAAGTACTTAGGTGCAGCCTAAGAGAATTCCTGATTCACACACTGCTCTACCCATTCCCTTACGGTACTTTGCAGGCCTTGGGAACCACCGGGAAACCGGGAAACCGAGTCAGGGGATTTTGCACCCAGGGCAGCCATGGTTGAAATGATTCCCCCATTTAAATGCACTTATATTTCCTTCTAGCTTTCCTGTCTATAGAATGTCACCATTTCTGGCCTAGGGGGAATATGTATTTGTATATATTATGTTTATATAGCGCTTTCATCCAAAGCGCTTTACATTATAACAACGGAATACATAGAATATTAGAACATTATAACAGAAGAAGCAATTTACAATGAATTGAACCAATAAAAACAGTAAGTAGAGCAATTAATCTGTGTGGGGGAAGGGGAGGGGAGAGTAAGGGAAGGAGGAGGGGAGAAACAGAAGGGATATAAGGGTGAAGTGAGGGAGTTTAAGGGGAGGGGGGGAGGGAGGAGAGGATCATAGGGAAGATTTGAGGGAAGGGGAGGGGGTGAGAGGTGGGGAAGGTTTCAAGGCGGGGAATGGAGAAAGAGAGATTTCAGGGAAGTGCGAAAGGAGGAAAAGGTAGGTATATGGTGGATTGAGAGAGGTAAGGAGGTCCAGTGGAGGGGGTTAGGAGCTGAAAGGAGTGGACACAGGAGGAGGCACATGGGGGAGGGGGAACGGTGAGAAGGAAGTGGTCGGCTGAATGGAGGGAGCGAGAGGAGAGATAAGGGGAACCTGGTCATTGAGAGATTTAAAGACTAGACAGAAGAAATTAAATTTAAGTTGGAAGTGAAAGGGAAGCAAGCCAAGGAAAGAGAGAGATGAAGAAATTGAGTCATGCGGGGCAAGGAGACAGAGGGTACAGATAGCTGAGTGGTAGATAGATTTAAAGCAATATGTAGAGGGGTGTCGCTATTGTGAGGTTATTGGAGATGGCTTGAGCAGGGCCCTGGCTACCTGTGACACTTTTGCAGTCTTTCTTAAAGGTCGGACCATTGCTGAGCCAAAGACAATCTTTGTATCCTTAAGCACTTTTCACAAACACACAGGACTCAGGGGTTCTGAGAAAGACTAGTATGGTGGTGATTTGGTCAAGTATAAAATCCTTGCACTAACCATGCTATAAATGTGCAAACTAAAAGAAACATAAACAACGTTTCACTTTTGTGTTATTGGAGGGTTTCCAGATGTACAAGCTGTTCCGGTCACAATTCCTCTTGATTGTGAGTCCTCCTTGGAGCACATTTACTTCTCTTTCACACCCATTCTCTCCACTTTCACTGGTTAGCAGACTGGTTTCGGGGTGCCTCAGTGCTGACCGTTGTGACCACTGGTGTTCAGTTGGCCTGGGTGTCGAAAGCTTTCCTCCTTGCTCCTCAGTACTGGTCAGGTGGCACAGCGAGTAGAGCACCCGCTTGACATCCGTGCAGAGCCTGCTGATGCAGGTTCGGATCCTGGCGGGGCCAAACTCATCCTTCCGAGGTCGATAAATGAGCACCACACACGATGGGTAACAATAAGCAGCGCGCTATATAAATGACATATTATTATTACTGTGAGGAGACCTTAGCATGGAATAAAGCACTGTACAGAGGATTCAGTAGTATCATGTTAATAGTCATAGCATAATCAAATAAAGTTAAAAAATGGTGCCGGTCTGTCTCTGCATGCTAGTAACCCCACTTCAGTGGTGCATATAATAGAGGGATGTCTTTTTACTCGTGGAACTTCCCCTCCCTCATGCAATACAAGCTAGCAAACAACATGTGCATGATTCTGCCATGTTCTACTACATTCCTCTGAGTAGATCTCAAATGTGTTACAGATATGGCTTGGGCACTTACCATAGGAAGGCTATACTTGCACATGTAATTAGTATGTGACTGCATTTCATTAGTTGTGCATGTGTTCTGCTTGTATATTATACTTGAGCCCCAAACTGTAGAGAGCTGTCCTTGGAGCTGTCCTTGGGGTTTATACACTGATGTATATAATAGCTCCCTTACTGCACTAGTGCTGCACCTCCTAGAATGTGGATGAGGCCTACAAATAACATGGTGCAGCTGTCACATAGTCTGACATAGCACTCAACCGCACTTCAGCACTCTTCCCACTTCGGTTTCTACAATGTCAATTCAATTGTCATCTCTGCTAAATATGGAATAGTTGCTTTAATCACAAACTACTATTTTGCACGGAACGCAATGCTCCTTTTCTCATTTCTGTTGAAACTATGATCTGCTGAAGGGCCTTTCAATCACAGTGCATTGAAGCCATAATACATGGCTAGCGGCGCTATAGTAATATCAAGTGAGCATAACATATGTAATATAATACTGTAATTTCCTCTGCCAACCATCTACCATAATTCATGTCCCCGAATCTGCAATCCAGGTGTGTGTTATGTCATCCTCCTTTCCTCCCTGTGTATCTTGTGGAATGACATAATATCTTGAAATATTTTTGTGATTAATGTCTTGTGTTCATATCATTCTAAACGTTCTATCCTGTTCCCTGTCCTCTGGGATACACCATCCTTTCCAAATAAATGCATGCATTCACCTGCACTGGACATGTTTAAAGTGATATATTTTAGCCGTTATGTTTGACACATATTATTGTGCCTCCCGCACTCGATATACCAATAGACCCTTCCCCTCCTATTAATCTGCACATCCCTGTGGCTTTACAGATTGATTTCCTGAAAAACTGATGAAGGCTTGGATTTCCCAGCTACATATGTGGCATTCCTTTCCGACCTATGGTTTCAATCCTTCCTTTTGTCATTTTTTTCCCAAAATAATACTGTGTTTTAAAAATGTGTAACAAAACTGAAAATATAAATCCTGACAATCAGACCATTCTTACATATTTGATTCTTTGTAGAATGCATGATTTTAGTGTGTATTATTGATCGCATTCCTTTCTGGTTTCTCTTGATGTAAATACCTAACCAATCGTTACCTTCCCTGCACTTAAGTATCACATCATGGATGCCCATGGGTCAGTTCACAAAACTGTGTTTCAGGGCACGCACAGCATCTTGCCTTCACTCACTCAGTAACAAAAAGCTTCTGAACAACCCTTCACATTGTTTTAATACTGAATATTCTCACTTGTAATGCTGTGAGCGTTCTACCACATCTTCTGAATATACCCAAAATGTCACTTCGTCTTCCTTGCATACAAACACTCGTATGCCCACCCTTGTCACCACAATTTTGCACAAGGGGAAATAATTAAGCACAGCATTCAAGTTATTCCCCTTGCAGGGGTGGACTGGCCTATAGGGAACTCTGGAAATGTCCTGGTAGGCCTCTGCACCCTTGGCCTCTTTTGTGTGGTATTTCCACATTTTCTCATAGGAAAAGGGTTGGCCATGTTCAAAAAGTGTGATATGAGGCCACTTGGAGAATTATTTACGGGGCCTCTTTTGGTCCCCAGTCCACCCCTGTCCCCTTGCTACTGAAGAACCCCAAGATACCGCCCCGTTTACAAACACTCTGATGGGAGCCTGGGGGTGGCAGAAGGGTGGAGGTGGTAACGTGATTTCAGCATTCACTTAAGATTGCTGTAGGTCATCTTTATCTTTGTAGTCCATACAATCCTGGTGATCTTTCTCAAATGGTTTCGCTGTGTCAACACAATCCACCAGTGTCACTGTAACATATATCCATTACTGATACGAGTGAGTATTTTGTAGAGAAATCAGTCTGTAAGCTATTGTCTAGCAATGAGCTCGCTCTGGATTGCTTGTTCCTTTATGGGTATTTCCCCCCTTAGGAGTATAACCTTCATTGCCTCTTAGCAAGATTATGGGATCTTTAACATTGCAATAAATGTTTTTCTGCAAAATTGGCGAAATACATTGATCACACTTTTGATACACGAGGATTAGAAATTAATTCACTCCTAGGTCATTCCCATTCTCTTTAGCCTGGAATACTGCATCTATTTCCACATCTGATAGTTCATGCTCAAACATAACAGTCTGCTCTTGATAAACCTCCCTTGTCTCATTTGTTAAAACCATTTGATAGCTACCCTGATCCAATGATTGCATCTTATCAATATTATATTTGGAAAAATGCCTATATTGTTTACTTCTAATGTCGGGGGCTATAGTTTTCCCCAGCGATCCACCCTTAAGTTTCCTAACCATACTCTTATTTTCCCTAAGCTTAATCTGAAGAGTAATAAGCACTTTCCTATTTTGCCAGAAAGCTCATTGTTATACATTGGGCTGGGAATATAGCTCAGGTGCAACACATGTGTCTTGAAAGAAAGACAACGCAAAGCCACACTGGTTCAAATCCTGGTAGCAAAATTAGGGCCTAGTCACTGACATTAAGCACAATATAACATATGATATCATTATTGTTGTTTTTCCATCCCTCTGTAATTTCCTGAGCATACTTCAAACTACATTATCTATTTTCTGTTTCATTCTGTATCATTCACTTTGCTTCCTCCTTGACATCACTCCAATGTACTGCCTTCATAAGTCTCTAATCTGCTTTTCCCATTTTCTTTATCTTCTCCCCCCCTCCACTCAATTTCAGATCATTTCAAGTATGTTTTTTCTATGAATGTTGAAAATCCTGTTCGCAATGTGAGCTTTTAACATAGATCCAAGTCTTGCCCATACTAGAAAGAGAACTATCTGCCCAAATGTATATGGGTTCCTCTCTCAAATGGTTTCCACCATTCTGCAACTTACCTCCTTTAATAATTTTTCCCTTTTGTTCCTATTATGGCGGTCATTGATTTTTCACAATATTATAAATGCCCATATTTTCCTCTAATCTAGGCAATACTTTGCGTAACACTACCTCTACTTCTATGTGGCTGTCATAAATCAAATACTGGCTAATTAACACGCTTCCAAAAAATCTGCTATACATCCTATTTGATCTGATTGTTCTTCATTAACAATGAAATAATGAAGTTTCTTCCTCTTAGTGCTCGTCTCTAAAGATTCTGCCTTCATAATGAAGACTAATTGTGCCCCAGTACATATTTGGTTCCTCTGGGTGCCTTAAAATACTTCCTTCACTTCTGCTAGTGTAGTTTTCATCTGTTCCCATGAAGTAAATGTGTGAACTTATTTTTCTACCTGTTACAATCCACATAACAACCTGGAGTTTCTTTCATGCCATTCCTTTGCCTCTGTCATCATCATCCCGATGGTAGAATCTGTTGTACTATCTGTTGATATCTCCCTATCATTTTGTTCAGATCTTCTTAATAGCAAGTGGTGCTTCCTATCACTCTTTCTGTGTTGTTCCTCCTTTCCACTAATTTTCTTTCTCTTGTTAAATTCCTCCACCTTGTCCTCCTCATTCTCATCTTTATCCTCTGTCTTTCATTCTGTACAATAGCTAACTGAAGGTATAATGGGTTGCTCATTCCCTTTTCTTCCCTCCCTTTTCTCTTGAGATCCTCAATGAGACCATCTCCTTCTCTCCCTTCTGCTCTACATTCAATGCAATGTTGTCTTCATATTCCCCAATAATTTTAGATGCAGATGGGTATAAGTTCCTCCTTTCTTCTCCTCAGATATGACAACTTCAAGGTACAATCCTCCCTCTAAAGCCGTCCTGAGCGGTTTTTGTGGACACTTTCAATGATGCCTGTGTGTTAGGTTTCTCCTGAGTCTGGTCTTCCTCTTAAGTGAGATTTGGAGGGTAATAAAGCTAAAGTTATAAAGCGTGTTTGCCTTTTTAAGCTAAGCATTATAGTTATGGAATGCAGAGAAGGATGGTAGTTCTTCTCCTCCCTTCCTGAAAAAAAAATAAGTTACACAGCCATTGCATGATCTTAGCCCTTGTGCCTCACAGCTAAAAACGTTATCCTTGAAATGTTCAAAGGATGCTGATGAGACCAGTACATTTTGGTCCTGGTGCAACCCCATCATTTGTGACTTCCACTTAAATCTTCAGTTTAAATTCCTTTTGTATAGGTATCCCTATTCGTTCTGTGTCTCTTCGACAATATGAATATTTTGAATTCAATGCTTTCTCTCCTAAGATGATTTACTGTCTTCTGATTTCTTTGCCTGCTCCAAGCCCTTATTTTGGTCTAAGCTCAGAGCTTAATTTCTCCTTGCAGTCTCTGAGTCTGTTTCTCCCTGCCTGTTGCCCATGCTGCCATCAATGACCCCACCATTTACCCTAATTTTGTGACACACGTTATGGGTCAATTTCCTCATCAGTTCCCATCCTCTTGGAGACAACATTCTGGCTCCCATATGCTGGGGTTCCCCCTTGGCATCCCAAGTAGCCAGAGCTGGGGCATTTCCAATATCAAAATTAGTTGAGTTGCAACAGGATCATTGGGGAAGACAGCTTCGAGGGAGGCAGCTATGAGGGTTCACAGACAACTAGTTCAGTATCAGAGGGGGAATTGTTGCAAGGTGGGTGGGTAAGAAAGGACAGGATGCAGATTGTGGTTTTTCCTTTTTTTCTTTTTAGAAACAGGCTCCTTTCTTTTTTAAATGTCCCTATAAATGTCCCATCCATAGTGGTCTCCGCAGGTAGCATTTTTGCAGACATCTTAACAATGGTGCAGACATATTAACAATGGATACTTATTGAAGGAACCTGATTCTGAATTGTTACTACACATGTGTTTTCTTCCACAGGGTGGTGGAGATCACCTATTGCTACAGCATCAGGATCAGGGCTGATATATTTTTCAAATTTAATATATTATTGGAATGTAATGATCCAGTGTTTTAGGCGTGAACCTATGAAAAGACAAATTATAACTGTTGGTAAGGACACAGGGACAAAGTGTGGGGTTTCTGATTGGAATTGGCTATCCGCAGCATTGAATCTGATGCGTAGTTGTACAACCTGAAGGAGGTAGTGGATAGGATGCTACAAGGGAGGTGCATATCCTTTCATGGAACTGTAATGGTTTTTCCACACCTGTTTCAAGAGGACAGCGTTATTTTACTAAATGCAGATTTATCTGCCCGCAAGAATCTTGCTTAAGGGCTGCCTCAACCATCGATGGGTTCTCTGTTCTCCTATTGCCAGCTGGGTTATTGGTAGGGGTTTCTAACACGGTTTGGGACAACACAGTGAAGTTTGCGCATCCGCACCCTTATGTTCAGGCAATATATTTCACTTGGAATCATTCAGTGTTCCCGATACTCTCCTATTAAATATTTATTGGAGCTCTCTAAAGGTCCCGCAAAATGAGTTTTTAGACTGAATAGAAGGTATTCTGTTTAGTTGGCATTTTATCGGAATGGATTCAGTGATGGTGTCTGGAGATCTAAACAGTAAATGTCTTGATTGAGCAAAGGATAAGGAGATTACCGTGGCCGACAATATCTTACTAAAAAGAGGGTCCACATGGGGGTCCTTATGGATGATTTGGGACTGTGTATTGTGAACCGAAACATAAAAGGGGACGAGTTGCCTCATTACACATGGGCCAAGGGGTTAAAAAAGAACATTTTAGATTACTGCTATGTTTCAGAAGATATTTACCACCAGATACAAAGCATGACCATTGAAGAAATAGTGGACAGTGACCATTTTCCATTAAGGATAACATGGTCTTTAAAAAACTAAGCAAGATCCCCCAGATAGGTATTGCACTCCACTGGAAGTTAATTCGGGTTCAAAAAGGGAGCTCTGGAACTCTTACAGGGTGGGTATATTTAACTCAACGTTGTCATCTAGTCCCTATGTGTCTTTCTTTAGTGAAAGTTTTAACTGTAAAGGATATCAAGTGGTGTGGGACTAAATCTATGCAAAAACATTGAAGGGAATATTCCCAGGAGTTATGCACCAGCATAAATTTAATCGGGAGATAATCCTAAAGAAAGGAGATTTATGTAAGACTCTTAAATCTCTGGCATTAGACGATATAGTTCAAAAACGTCTAGCAAAGTCTGTTTATAAAGCCTGGCTTCGTCATTATAGACATCATCTAGTTCTTAGGGATGCCCGCATTATGATGAGAGTCTTGTTGAGTAAAAAGTCAAAAGACTTTTGCGCATGATTACATTGAACAACAAGCTTCAAACCTGTTTTCCTTTCAACCTCATCACAGGGGAGTGTTCAAGAGTTCATTTTCTATCAATCTACATTGCCGAAAAACAGATGATCCACCTGTGGTAATTGAATGTGAGACCAACCCATGGGTACTTGATTGGGATGGAGAGGACCTCTTATCTAATTCACAATAATACAAAACTCAATGCCCCCCCCCCCCCCCCCCGATCAGATGGGCTAGCAACCTGTATTCTACAGTGCAATCCATGGATTTGGGTGGCAGTAATGCACAAGATATGTAAAACCGTTATTAATGAGAAAACATTCACGGAATCATGGCTATCTTCGCTTGTTGTGCCAATCCATAAGAAAGGGTCTTGTATATTACCCAGTAATTACAGACCAATATCTGTGTTGGATAGTCCATCAAAGATATTTACTGGCTGGGTGCTTTGTGAATAAAGGAGCTGGGCAATGAAGAGTGTGAGAATGAACGCATTTCAAACAGGGTTTTGTAGAGGAGTAGGAACAGAGGTAATTGGTTTTATTTTTGAGATACTGAAGAAAGAGGCCACAGTACGTGCAAAACCTCTTTACGTTGCCTTTGTCGATTTTACTATGGCATTTCATTTGATACAGTCCCAAAAAACAAATTGTGAGCAAAGTTGGATAAATGGGGTTGTCTATCATCATTGCTAGCTATCCTTGTAGGATTACACTTTTCCACCTCCTTACATGTCAAGCTAGATTGTACGGGCCGTTTAACGGCGCCTATTAATTCTGAAAGAGGTTTGAAACAAGGATGTCTGTTGGCCGCACTTCTTTTTGATTTATTTATTTCTGACATCAGGGCTGCTTTTTCTTTCATGCATTGTTTCCCCCCGAAGGAGAACACACACATACATCTACATTATTTGCTTTATGCGGACGACATGGTTATTATGGACAAAACACTGATTGGATTGTAACGCCAATTATCTGATCTGATGAGTTATACTGGGTCCAACAATGTGTATAATGTTGTAAAAACTAAAATACTTGCTTTCAAATATATATCTAGAAAGCCAAAAGGAAACTTTAGGTGGGTGTTAAGCAACAGCATCCTTGTTAAGGTGGACACGTTTACATATTTGGACTTTTCCTTGTTCCACAAGGATAATATGACACACGTGTTAGCCCTCAAGAAGCAAAGGATGATATTATTAGTGGCTCAGATGGGGCACATACATATGAAATGTGTCACTTATCGTTGGTTCCAGTTAGGTACTTTTATTGTAAGAATATTGTCCCAATAATGGCTTATGGGGCTGAGACAATGATTTTTCGCTTAACTGGGCAATGGGTAAAACTAGAGGGTGTATTTTGGAAAAGAATGTTGAAGCTACGACAAAGTGTACCTGGACTGGCTATAAGATATGAGCTGGGGTTGACATCTCTTGAAGCAATAGCTACCTGGAAAAAGAAATAACTTTTTGAGGAAGATTTAATTGGCTGAACCCTCGTCGATTTGGTGGTTGCTAAAACACGCTATGCTTGATAAATGTGCCACCCCTTTTGTGGGTTGGCACAAACAATGCTGTGTCATCCTAAGCACTAATGACTCATGACTAAACTAAAACTATATCAATTGACGCCTTAATAACTCAGACAGTTAAGGTGAAATGGAGAATCTGGGAAAGAGACTTGATAAATACAATTGAACTTACAAGAGGGTATCAGCTTTACTCTGGATTACTGGTGCATGTTAGACCATACGGTATTGTGCCTCATTATTTGTATAATTATCCCGGAGAGTTTTGGCGCACGCAATACCTGCGATTCCGTATGAATCTCTACCCTACAAATGAAATTTTAGGAGCTAGAGGATATATAGTCATCCGATTGAGTAAGTCCAGGTTTTGTGATCAAGAGGGGGTCGTAAAAACCATTTCCCACTTGTTGTTGGAGTGCCCCTCGCTTTATATCCAGCAGTCCCGGGAGGATAGCTCAGCGGCAACGTGTTCGCCTTGGAAGCAAGACGACACAAAGCACCACAGGTTCGATCCCCGACCCGCGCTTATAAACCTCTGGGTATTTAAGTACGTTATAAATACGCAACTAAGACAACAAAAAAATGATGCAACTAAAAAAACAAAACAATTCCTGTAACAGCGCCTCAATGCCCGCAGGCTGTGTGAGCGCTTTAAAAATGCAAATAAATAAAATAGAAAGAATGTCCACTTTGGATATCTACGGAAAGATGTTAAGCTTGTTCAGGCAGGATACATATGGCAACTTATCTTTTTAGATAAATACTTCAAATGGTCCCTGGCTGCTATTTGTTTCCGCAAGAAGTTCTTCCCCCCTCCACTGAAGACGGGTGCATGAAATAATTGAGACATGTTTTTCTTTTTGCATTTCTGCAACGAGTTTTTAATATTTTCATATTTGTACTCTTTTTGTGTGAAATAGTTATGTAGCAAGAAATGATTGAAATTAAATGTAAGTAACTGTTGGTTCGGTGGAATCCATGTTTTAATGCAACTCCAGAATCTTTCATAAGTACTTTTATCTTGTAGTGATTTTATCCGTTATTTATGCATTGCAACACTGATGAATGTCTTTTTTATTGATTTTTTATCTGTTTTAAGTGAACGTTTCCTTTGGGAACTATATCACTGAATAGATAAAAAAAATATTAAAACTGATTGATATTTGTTTTCGTTTTTATTTTCATACAGTGCTGGAAACATCAAAGTGTTCACATGGTAATGTCCCTTTGGGTACCGCTGCTACGGACAAGAGATACAATGCACACTCAAAAAATAACTTAAAAGTTTCAAATGGGCATCGTTAGCTTTCTCATAATGCTAACATGGGACTTATGTACTGGATACATCCATGAGTTGTAAGGTGTCTACAAAAGATAAGATGGTCACTGATTGTAGCACATTCCATTGATATTTGCTACCATAAAAGAGACAGCCCTTCCTCTCATTCTAACTTAGTGAACATTTAGGGACTCATTCTGATTAAGACAGATGCAGGAAACTGCATAAAACATAGTTTTCTGCAAGTTCCAATTCCCATGTGCCCCCATACACATAACAGTATCTCTCTGGGTCAGAATTGTCTCTGTGTGCAAATTCTGAAGCCCATCCAGACTGATCAATATTCTGATCTCTTTAGATCATTGGTACTGGAACTGTTTACACTTGCTCAGAAGTAGGCATAATCCATAGCGCTCAATTGCAATGGCAGGTGTAATTTTTGTTCTTGTCAACAGCCGTTAATAATATTTATGGTGTGTACATACATGCCCAGCAGAGATCCACACATATTAACTAAATGAAACATTATAAGTCAATGAAACCCAGGGCCCACCCTTCTTCCTGTTTCTGGGGATAATCATGAGAGCACATCAGAGAAGGCTCTGACTGTAGATACAGTCACAGTCTTATTGTTGATTATCCAGCCCAATTGGCATCAGGCCCTTAGCTTTTAACTATTGTGCAGATATTATATATTAAAGGTTTGTTGATGGTGTATCAAGCCCAACTATTAATGATGATTTAAATGCCACCCCGGTATACAATGGTGATATAGTCATAATGATTTAGTTTTTCCACAACCAGAAACTGTTGGAATTGAAATGATATTTTGCCTCCTATCGCAGTATTTGAATGTGTGTTGGCCTACGCCAAGTTGTCTAAAATATCATGTAAATAGACTCCGTGGCAAGGTCTTGACCTTCACGAAAAACTGTGTAAGTCGCCATCTTGGATTTAGCCGCCATTTTAGGTTCTCTTGTAATGTGGAAGTCACCCTGAACATCAAAATGGAGGCCGAATGACATTCTGAGTGAGATTCTGGCCGTTGTGACCTCCGCACACATGAATAAATAATATGCCTGCAGGCCACTTGTCGGGGTCGCGAACTGAGACCTTGTCCTATCCCTGACCTATGTTTAAATGTACAACTATAATAGGGAAACTGATCAAAATGCATAAATTATAGGATTGACCTGGCAAGGAACCCTAGGCCTGGTCCCAAGAATGATTAACCCACGAGGGGGTTGGCCAGGGCTGGATAAAGAGTATAAAAAGCCCAAATATTCCAATGTACGGTCTCTCTACTAATGCATCGAACCTTCGTTGAAGTTCGTTACGTTACTCTGAGAGCCGAATAGCTATCCGTTTGTCAATTGACTTTTTGGTAACTGTTGTAGCTTTTAAATAAAGCACTTTGTATGTCCTTTGTAACCTGTGTTGGTGTGTTTCCTTTGGGCTTCCCAGCCTCATATCAATTTCTTTGTTTTCACAGTTGGCGCCCGAATAGGGACCCTCAAGATTGATGCCGTATCATTGAAGGTTGACGCAGACTATCGAACCGGGATCGGACGGTGTGATTCTGCGGGCCCGACCAAACGAGACGCGATACCTCGGCAGCACTGCACGATCCGATCCTTGGACGATAGTCGTGTGGTCTGACACGGCATCTTGACGAGGGTCCATTTTTGAGGCGGGCAAATTTGTCGAAACCACCAAACACAAGGTAAAATTCGTTAGGTAAGTTCTTTTATAAACCGTACGGTCCTCCTTAGGTTTGGTCAGGTGCAGTCGTGACCCGGCTCTTAATTTAACCCTGACAATTTGAATTTGGCGTATTGTATCTGCAGACACAATTATTGACCAGGTAACACCACATTTTTGTGAAATGCCTGGGAAATTGTCTAGCTGCTTTAGGGCTCTGTTCCACAGCGATCGACAATCTTTGGAATTTAGCCGCCCGGCACAACAGGAGGGGTCGCCGGCATGTACTATGTACTGTAAGTATGGCATTGGTAGTATAGTATTTAATGATATTTGGCACAGACAGACCAGACATGCCTCCGAATTTCAGTGGCCAATCAACGGTAGTTTTGAGATCCCCCGTATTGAATACCTAGAATCAATCTTGCTAAAAAAGAAGGCTAGACCTGCAGCCTTTGATGTTTTACAGAATTGGAAAAAAGAAGCGTTACAGCAGCTTAAAAGTAGGGACAAACATGCACGCCGTCATAAAACAAACGCCGAAAAAGCGTTATTATATGATAAAGAAAAACATTCAGAATCAGTTAAAAATATGGATAGGGCTTTTTCGCTTGGAATCCAGAAAATGTACCCCTCTAGAGATTTCCATGTTTCCGAAGAATTTATTGAGAAATTGTTAAACGTACGCAGGCCTGATGCCTCAGCGCCACCTCCGTATGTTCCTATTTTGGGCACTCTGCCCATTCCTGCTGTTACTCCTGCTGTCATTCCTGTTCCCCCTGTACAACCTATTGTTCCTAGTCCCATAGTTGTTGTTCCTCCACCTATCGCACCGCCCCTTCCTTCTGCACCGATAATTGCACCTTTATTAAATTTACCTACACCTCTGCTCCCGAGTGGCCCCGTATTGACTGAAGTTGATCCAGGTGCAGGATCAAAGATCGTCACTCGTAATACTGTTTCTGCAGATAAGAAACAGGAATTGTTTGCATGGGCTAAGCATTGTATGGAGAAAGTTGATCAAGTTAATGTTTTTTCCACATTATCTAATTTAAATAGTTTTCCAGAGAAAAATGTTTTTATCGAAGGTTTGGGAACTCATTTATGTGTGATGTGGGGTAGATCACAAAATTTGGATCTTCCACAGGGAGTGAGAGATCTGAATGCTTTCTCACTTTCGAGGGACACAGAGCAGAAAGTATATGGGCATGTTGAAAAATTGTTTGAGTTTAGGAAAGACTGAAAAATCACGAGATGAGGACGACGAAGATGATAGAATATATGTACAGAAACGGTTCCTTCCGTGCCGTAGATCGGCACCTGAGGAAATACGAATTTGTACCAAAGATGCGATTCGATGGATCTCGGATTCATCGATTCCGCCAGATGAAGTATATGACACGTATAGTCAGTATACAGTAGAAATGCAAAGAAAGGTAATTCAGGTAATGGTACAGTACCTGCAAGAAGAATGTGTAAGAAAGAAGGTTAGTTGCCCCATAGAATTATTGGGGATATGTAAAAGGGCTTTTTCGCCCGACACTTCTTCAGCTGCCTTAGCGCTCGACCTGGCTCTGTTGCTTATTAAGCAGCCGGAGGTACCTATATCTCAGTTGCCTATGAGAGAGGTTCCTCCTACCTTTGTCCCAAAAGTTGAGATCCCCGCCAACGCTGGGACTGGTGCCCCCGCTGTGGATATCCCTGCACATTATGTATCACAATTCGTTCACGTCCCGTTTTCACGACAGGAAGTGAACACTATTAGACAATCTGTTCCCGATATCAGGAAAAACCCGACGGGGTTTTACAAAGAAATAGAGTCCGTCTTGCAGTCTTCTGTGTTCACCTTGAGTGATATTGACTTGCTATTTCCTGTACTCCTACCCGTAGATGTATGGAAATAGGTTCGGACAGTAGACGATGTGCCAGGGTTGGGAGATACGTAGGCTAATATGATTAGGATTGATGGGGAAAGACCAGCTGGTGAGAAACCACCACAGGTAATACTTACTTTGCTTGATAGAATTGTCGCAAAATTAAAAACTATAATTCCAGAGAAAAGAATTATTTGGGACAAGCTTACGGCCTGTGTTCAAGCGAAAACTGAAGGCGCCACCGAATTTTTTAACAGATTCGAGCAGGTATTTTCTGACTTCAGTGGACAGGATTTAGGTACAGAGTCTGGGAAAAGGTTGTTCGTGGACAAATTTGTACGTGGATTGTTGTCTGACATCCAGTCACAGATTATGTCCTCTGAGAGCGCTTGGCAGGCAAAATCTCAATCTGAGGTTTTGCACATGATATGATATGATATGGTATTTGTAACGCGCCTATACACAGGTGTTTCAAGGCGCGACGAGGCAAGGAGGGGAGGAACAAGGGGAGACAAAACAAACGATCCTACTAGGCCAGGTGTCATTCAGATCGCGCAAGTGCAGGGGTGGGGGAGGGGGGAAAAGTGCAAGGGGAAGGGGAGGGGGGGAAGTGCAGTAAAGGTGAGTGGCGTAAGTAATAAATAAAAAAGGGCCAGCTAGTGGCAAGTGCAAGGTAAGTGCAGAGCAAGTGCTGGGGAAGGGGGGGGGCTGTAGGGATACAGAGACAGTCCCGTAGTGCAGAGGGGTTCCAGGGGATCAGTGACTGGGACCAGGACCGAAGGCAGTTTAGAGTGGTCCAGTTGCAGGATCAGTGCAGTTTAGTGAAGAATTAATTAGCTGTTCAGCAGGGGAGAGGGAGAGAGAAAGCAGAAGCAAAGAGGAAGGTTTTGAGGTGCTTCCGGAACCGGAGGTGGTTCTCCTCAAGTTTCAGGGAGGCAGGAAGGCTGTTCCAGAGGGAGGCCCCTGCCGCGGAGAGAGATCTACCCCCAGCTCGTTGCTTCGAGAAGCGGCTGACCATGAGGGAGTTGGAGGCGGATGAGCGAAGGGCTCGGGGAGGAAGATATTTGGGAAGAGAGAGTTGAAGGTATTTAGGACCCAGGCCCCAGAAGGCCTTGTGGACAATGCAGAGGGTTTTGAACTTTATCCTCGCAGCCACTGGGAGCCAGTGTAGAGATTTCAGTCCTGGAGAGATACGGTCCCTGGGCTTGAGGCCAAGGACAAGTCTCGCAGTTCTGTTCTGGATGAGTTGCAGAGGGCGGAGAGTGGAGGCAGGCAGATTAAGATAGAGGCTGTTACAGTAATCCAGCTTCGAGAGAACTAGGGCTCGGGAGACAGTGAGCTTCTGGGGGAAGGAGAGGAAGGGAAGAATACCTCTGAGGAGGTGCAGCTGGTAGTGTGACCTCTTGGCGACATCAGAAATATGAGGAGAGAAGGAGAGTGTGGAGTCGAAGATGACCCCAAGGTTTTTTGCCTTGCAGGTAGGACACATGGCTCAGTATTATGAGAACCGTGTTAACAATGAGAAGGACAAAATTGAAAAGAGGAAAGGAGATTTGAAAACCAAAGTATTATTACAGCAAATTGTTAGAAACCCCAGAGGAGGCACGACACAGACCAGAGGTCAGTATGTCCCAAAAGGAAATGCTCCTTTGGGTCCTGTGAATATTAATCAATGTGCCTATTGCCGCCAGGAAGGTCATTGGCGAGCACAGTGTCCCGTCCTCCGACAAAGGTCAAACAGTGTGTTTGGGAGTATGGGTAGACAACCTAGGGGCCGCCCTGGAGCAGGGGGCCCTGATAGAGGTCAGTTTTTACAAGATCCTCAGCAACCTTTTTCACAGGAAAATCAGACCTCGAGTGTGGACTCGAGGAACATATTTGGTCACCCTTCTGCTGCCTACCTTTCTGAAGAGCTTCCTTCTGACGAGACTCTATTTCAATAGGATTGCCCGAAGCAGGGTTTGGAACCTTCACCTATTCCCGTCAATCAGAAAGGCCCCTACGTTGAATTATTAGTAGGGAATAGGAAACACCAGTTTTTGATACACACTGGAGCGCAGAAGTGCTCCATTGATCATTCTCGGGTTCCAAACATTCCACTGTCAGGGCAAACAAATGTTTCCATAGGGTTTTCTGGTATACCAAATGTCTGTCCGGTTTCTGCACCGGTGTCTGTTTCTTTGGGTCCCTTTACGGACCATTGCCCTTTTCTTCTCACTTCAAACTGTGGAGAGAATTTGCTGGGGTTGAATTTGTTAAAGAAATTGAATGCAGTAATTCATTGTTCTTCTGATGGAGTACGGCTGACGGTTTCACCACAGCAACTTCCTAATTCTCAGTTCCTGATTCGACCTTTACCTCCTGAGTTTAGTATTGTCCCAGTATTGTTTATGGGTGGTAGATGACAATGATGTCGGGGTATTACAGATTGAGCCCGTTAAAATAGTTTTGAAATGTGGAGTGAAACTACCACGCATTCCGCAGTATAAAATATCAGTTGAGGGCGAGCGTGCTTTGAAATGCATTGTCTCCGATTTTGTGCATCATGGGGTGATCAAGGAGATTACAGGTAGTTTGTGTAACAGTTCGATCTTGCCTGTATATAAGAAAGGCGACAATGCAATTCCATACCGGTTCATAATCGATCTTCGTGCTATTAACAGAGTCGTCGCCCCACAATTTCCAATTGTGCCTGATGTGACGACGATATTGACAATGATCCCTGCTACGGCTACGCACTTCAGCGTTGTGGATTTAAAAAACACTTTCTTTAGCATTCCTATACATAAGGAAAGTAGATATCTGTTTGCGTTCACCTTGGGGGGGGCGCTCATTTACATTTACCAGGGCACCTCAAGGGTATACTGAAAGTCCTAGCATTTATAGTAGAGCTTTGAAAGAGCAGCTCGACACCCTTGAATTGCCACCTACTTGTACGCTGCTTCAATATGTTGATGATTTGCTTTTGGCTGCAGACTCAGAGTGCTTGTAAAGAAGGCACTGTACTGTTGCTTGTTCATTTAGCCAAAAATGGTCATAAAGCTTCGCTTAAAAAATTTCAATATTGTTGTCAGGAGGTCGCCTATTTAGGCTACCTCCTGTCAAAGGAGGGGAGAAGATTGACACCTGAAAGAATAAAACACATTTCTGGCATGTCTGTTCCAAATACACAGAAGGAAGTCAGAGCCTTAATAGGTATGGCTTCTTACTGTAGGTTGTGGATCCCGAACTTTTCGCTAGTGATAAAACCGATGTTGGCTTTGACGAAGAAGGGCATTTCTCTGCCACTGCCATGGAAATCGGAACATCAACGATCATTTGAGCTTCTCAAAACCGCGTTATGCTCTGCACCGGTTCTGGGTACTCCAAATTATGACAAGGCCTTTGTGTTGTTTGTGCATGAATGTGATGGATGTGCTTTGGCTGTGTTAACACAGGGACACGGAGGGAAGAATAGGCCGTGCGGCTACTACTCCTCCGCCCTTGATCCTGTCGCATGCGCTTTGCCAAGATGTTTGCGAGCTGTCGCTGCTGCTGCCGCGTCTGTAAAACAGAGTGAGGGAATGGTTCTAGGCCATGATTTGATTTTGATGGTACCTCACTCTGTAGATATCCTATTGAATAAAACCCAAACGCAACACCTTACCTCTGCACGGTTAACAAGGTATGAATTAATTCTGTTTGCCCCTCACATCCAAATTAAGAGGTGTTGTGTTCTTAATCCGGCTGAACTCTTACCTTTCCCGCAAAACACTGTTTGCAGTGACGAAGAATTACATGACTGCCTGTATACCACTGAACAAGAAACGAAGGGCAGGATAGATCTCATAGATACTCCTTTGGATAATGCAGAAGGGGAGCTGTTTTGTGATGGCTCCTGCTTCAAACTTTCAGATGGTACATCTACAGCTGCTTATCCAGTTACTACATTGAGTAAAGTTGTTGAAACTAAGAGAATTTCTCATAACTCCGCGCAGGCCGCAGAGATTATAGCGTTGACCCGAGCTTGTGAACTCTCCCAAGGGCGTATAGTAAATATATATACTGATAGCCAGTACGCATTTGGGGTGGCTCACAACTTTGGAAGGCTCTGGTCGGAAAGAGGGTTCCTAACCTCACATGGGACCAAGATTCAGCACGGTCCCCTGATAGTGCAATTACTCTCGGCACTCTCACTCCCTAAACAGTTAGCAATCATGAAATGTGCAGCACATCATAAGGTCATAGATGATGTGGGCAAAGGGAACGCTTTTGCGGACTTGATAGCCAGACAAACGGCCACAGACCTTAGCACGGACATGTATGCCTTGAGGGAAACGAGAGATGCTTATATAATGGATGAAGGTATTGGGTCTGTGCGAGATATTCAAACTGATGGCACAGTAGAAGAATCTAAAAGGTGGGCTGAAGGAATGGGGAAACTGGATCATGAAGGGTGTTGGGTGGATACATCAGAAGGAAAATGGTTGCTCCCTGATTCATATGTATTGGCAATGGTTACGATGGCACACGGTCCTACACATGTGTGTGCCCAGCAGATCACGAAAATGTTAGAACAAGTTTGGGTGAATAACAAGATTCTGGAGACTGCGAAGAGGCATGTCCAGAACTGTATGATCTGCTTACAGCACAATGTGGGTAAAGGGACAGTAACTCCAAGGGGAAGCTTTGGGCCCCCTTCTGTTCCCTTCGAGGTCATTCACGTTGATTTTATTGAGATGGAACGATGTAATAATCTGAAATATGTTCTTGTAATTATTTGTGCCTTCAGTAAATGGGTCGAGGCTTTCCCCGTTAAAGATGCTACCGCCATGACCACTGCAAAGATTATGGTAAAAGAATTCTTTCTTCGATTTTGGCTCCCGGGGGTAATTTGGTCGGATAATGGTCCCCATTTTATTGCAGAAGTAATTTTGCAGATATGCACAGCCTTACGTATTGAAAAACGATTTCACTCAGCTAGACATCCTCAAAGTGCTGGGTTGGTGGAAAGACACAATGGTATCTTAAAGCATAAGCTTGCGAAAACATGTGCCGATACCAAACTGAAATGGCCAGATGCCTTACCTATTGTATTATTAGCTATGCGTACCACACCTCAGATTAAGACTGGGCTTTCTCCATTTGAGGTAGTGATGGGGAGACCTGCTAACATTTGGGGTCTCCCAAAACCTAAAGCCCTGAGAGAGGTGGAACATGTATTGCTTGTAGACTACTGTAACCAGTTAACTAAAAACCTGTATTTCATTTATCACCAGGTGCACTCAGCTTTACCTGTACGGTTCACAGGCCCAGGACACGAAATACAGCCTGTAAGTTGGGTCCTAGTGAAGGCCTACGAGAGGTCCTCCTGTCTCGCGCCTCGCTGGCGGGGACCCTACCAGGTGTTGCTGGTCACCAGGACAGCAGTGCGGGTGGCTGGAAAGAAGCACTGGATCCACGCGACGCATGTCAAGAAACTTCCTCACCTGACGCCACACGTTACAGAAGAAGCAGAACCCCTCGCTGATGCTACAGTCTCTGATCTTGGAGTAGCAAACAGCGCTGTGAGTGCGTTGGAGAATTTCTCTGAGCCCGAGGAGCTTGGGGAACAGTCCATTTCGTCTCTGCACCCTCTTGAAAAATCACTCCCGGAAAACACTGTTTCAAGCTCCGCGACTTCCGTCGCCTCCGATACGTCGCTTCCCTCAGGAAGTGACGACACCTTTTTTGCGGATCAGACAATCTTGGGTACCACCAGGTACAACCTTCGACGAAGGAAATAGAACTACGGCACAGGTTTTTCCGTGCATCTGGAAAAAGGAAGTGATTGGAAGTTTTCTTTTGTATAAGAAAGTTCTGTTGAACAAAAGGGATTCTGCTGGCTAGTGTTGGGAAGGACTAAGAAATCGCGCGACCGTAGCGTCGCCTGCAACGAACATTGGGGTCCTCGATTGAGGAACTACAATGCCTGCCACCTCCACTGCTGCTCCCCGCACTGGACTTGTGAATAAGGGGGTGACCAACTTGGACAATGAACAATGTGCCTGGGCCCCGAAAACGTACTGCTGTGTTTTGATAATGATAATTGTTATTTTTGCAACTGC
Source organism: Ambystoma mexicanum (assembly GCF_040938575.1). Classification (NCBI taxonomy): domain Eukaryota; kingdom Metazoa; phylum Chordata; class Amphibia; order Caudata; family Ambystomatidae; genus Ambystoma; species Ambystoma mexicanum. The sequence goes on from NC_090932.1 coordinate 714,376,431, forward strand.
TGCTGTAGGACTTTGGTATTTTGAAGAAATCTATCCTCTGAAACCTTTACTACCGACCGAGATTGTACCAACTGTTTTGACTCCCTCTGTACACCTTCACACTCTGTCCCCTAGAGACTCCCAACATAGACAAAAGTATCATAATAACACTCTAATGATAGTAATGAATGCAACTCATGCCATTTTTAATAAGAGTAATTGTTGGATTTGTACTCATTTACCGCAACATGGGAACAAGGGACTGGGATGGTATATACATCCTTTACCTTTAACGGCTGCTTGCTATGCCTCTCCTAGAGCACTATTCTTTGGCCGATGGAATGATAGCATCTCAGGGAACTTTGATGGAACTAATCTGAATGATTTCGAGAAACGTGAATTAACTCCCCTGGGATGCTCGCTTTTTTGCAAATAGAAGTAAACCTAATGTCGCTTCTATTAGGCCGTCTGATAAACTATCTCTTCCATTTCAAATTCTAATTTCCTTTAAAATGGCCCTGATAGGCAATAAGGACGCCGTACCTCCTTCTTATTCTATAAATCATAGCCCTGACTTGGTCCCCTTTTGTGTACAAAGAAATGGCACTCGGCCAATGGGAGATTTTGAAGGTTGTAAGAACATTGTAAATTTGACTGGAGAAAACAGGCCTCTGTATGTAGGGGGGCCTGTTTATTTTGTTTGTGGTAGTTTAGCATTTCCCTGGTTACCCAAGGATTGGCAGGGAACCTGTTATTTAGGAATATTGTTACCCTGGGTTTTTGTAGCTAGTACATTGGAGGTTTTCTAAGGCGGGACAAGAATGGAGATACCCCTGGGCAAGTATTGGGAGATATAGCGAAATCAGTTGTGCCCTTTTGGGGACAAATAACAAACTCTGAGAACATTAGGGGATTAGCAAGGGTACTGGAGAGAACGATCAACCGGACCACGGACATACTCTACAATATGACCTTAGAGCAAAAAGCAATAAGATTGGTAGCACTCCAAAATCGGATGGCATTAGATGTCATTCTGGCAGAACGTGGTGGAGTATGTAAATTAGTGGGGTCCGCTTGCTGTGTTTTCGTACCAGATTCCTCGCCGACAATTTTTAAAGCAATACAGAACTTGCATACTCTTAGTTCTGAAGTACATATCCCTGTAGGAGATTGGAATTTTAGCACCTGGTTCTGGGATTCTTTACGATCTTGGGGTTGGAAGGTGCTTTCTGTTATTCTGGTTATTTTGGGGATCCTGCTATTCCTTTGTTGCTGTTTTCAATGTCTTCCGAGTATATGTGGAATGCTAGGGGGATGTTGTGCCCAAGCAGTGAGCACAATAGGGCATAGAATATATGCCCCAGATACAGCTTCTAAAGGGTTCGTGTTACAAGAGGTTCTGATGAACGACCTAATGGCTATAGATATTACAGACAATGATTCGGGATGTATGGATGACAACACATGGAGTTATTTGCAAAAGTATTAGAAATGATGTTAGCACTTGGCATAGGCCAATAGGAGGGTCTGTTGGAATTGAAATGATATTTTGCCTCCTATCGCAGTAATTGAATGTGTGTTTTTAATATTTTCATATTTTTACTCTTTTTGTGTGAAATAGTTATGTAGCAAGAAATGATTGAAATTAAATGTAAGTAACTGTTGGTTCGGTGGAATCCATGTTTTAATGCAACTCCAGAATCTTTCATAAGTACTTTTATCTTGTAGTGATGTTATCCATTATTTATGCATTGCAACACTGATGAATGTCTTTTTTATTGATTTTTTATCTGTTTTAAGTGAACGTTTCCTTTGGGAACTATATCACTGAATAGATAAAAAAAATATTAAAACTGATTGATATTTGTTTTCGTTTTTATTTTCATACAGTGCTGGAAACATCAAAGTGTTCACATGGTAATGTCCCTTTGGGTACCGCTGCTACGGTCAAGAGATACAATGCACACTCAGAAAATAACTTAAAAGTTTCAAATGGGCATCTGTAGCTTTCTCATAATGCTAACATGGGACTTATTTAATGGATACATCCATGAGTTGTAACGTGTCTACAAAAGATAAGATGGTCACTGATTGTAGCACATTCCATTGATATTTGCTACCATAAAAGAGACAGCCCTTCCTCTCATTCTAACTTAGTGAACATTTAGGGACTCATTCTGATTAAGACAGATGCAGGAAACTGCATAAAACATAGTTTTCTGCAAGTTCCAATTCCCATCTGCCCACATGCACATAACAGTATCTCTCTGGGTCAGAATTGTCTCTGTGTGCAAATTCTGAAGCCCATCCAGACTGATCAATATTCTGATCTCTTTAGATCATTGGTACTGGAACTGTTTACACTTGCTCAGAAGTAGGCATAATCCATAGTGCTCAATTGCAATGGCATGTGTAATTTTTGTTCTTGCCAACAGCCGTTTATAATATTTATGGTGTGTACATACATGCCCAGCAGAGATCCACACATATTAACTAAATGAAACATTATAAGTCAATGAAACCCAGGGCCCACCCTTCTTCCTGTTTCTGGGGATAATCATGAGAGCACATCAGAGAAGTCTCTGACTGTAGATACAGTCACAGTCTTATTGTTGATTATCCAGCCCAATTGGCATCAGGCCCTTAGCTTTTAACTATTGTGCAGATATTATATATTAAAGGTTTGTTGATGGTGTATCAAGCCCAACTATTAATGATGATTTAAATGCCACCCCGGTATACAATGGTGATATAGTCATAATGATTTAGTTATTCCACAACCAGAAACTGTTGGAATTGAAATGATATTTTGCCTCCTATCGCAGTATTTGAATGTGTGTTGGCCTACGCCAAGTTGTCTAAAATATCATGTAAATAGACTCCGCGGCAAGGTCTTGACCTTAACAAAAAACTGTGTAAGTCGCCATCTTGGATTTAGCCGCCATTTTAGGTTCTCTTGTAATGTGGAAGACACCCTGAACATCAAAATGGAGGCCGAATGACATTCTGAGTGAGATTCTGGCCGTTGTGACCTCCGCACACATGAATAAATAATATGCCTGCAGGCCACTTGTCGGGGTCGCGAACTGAGACCTTGTCCTATCCCTGACCTATGTGTAAATGTACAACTATATCAGCGAAACTGATCAAAATGCATAAATTATAGGATTGACCTGGCAAGGAACCCTAGGCCTGGTCCCAAGAATGATTAACCCGCGAGGGGGTTGGCCAGGGCTGGATAAAGAGTATAAAAAGCTCAAATATTCCAATGTACGGTCTCTCTACTAATGCATCGAACCTTCGTTGAAGTTCGTTACGTTACTCTGAGAGCCGAATAGCTATCCGTTTGTCAATTGACTTTTTGGTAACTGTTGTAGCTTTTAAATAAAGCACTTTGTATGTCCTTTGTAACATGTGTTGGTGTGTTTCCTTTGGGCTTCCCAGCCTCATATCCATTTCTTTGTTTTCACAAAACAGTGTGATGAACATGAGCCCCTTGTTGCCATTTGTGATCAGTAGGACTCGGCATATCCACAAAATCCATCCTTGATCCTTGAAGACTCAACTACTGAATATTAGGGAAGCTGTGGGTGACTCCGGGTGACCATCATTTTTATGTGAGGTTGGAAACCCTGTACTTAGATTGAAAGGCTGCACAATGGTTAAGCAGAGACTGTGATGTTTATCTAGCATTGTGGTGAGTTCTTAGTTGAAATGTGAGATGAGACACCTGTAAAAGCAAACTGCAACTTACAGTTTAATTTGTGGGTTGAATTTGGCTGCAGGAAGTTGAGGCAGGGCTGATTCACAATGAGTGATCAGTAAGACCCTGCAAATATTGCACTAGCAGAGTGCCTCAAACCCTCTTTTGCCTTCCCTCAAGGCGTGCTATTAAACAGGGAAAATAATGTGTTGGTGTCAGGTACTGTGCTGAGCTATATCATGTGTGAGCATGAGATCAATCAAGTCGACCTCCTTCAGCAGAGCAGGTGGTATGCTTTGTCACACACCCGGTCATCCTGGCGCTAATGCCACTGCCACACCGAGGCAGTGCTCATCCACCAAAAGTGATCACAAACACCATGAAACTATGTTCCCGGCTTTCCCCAAACAACACCATTCAAAAGGTGTTTTTTCACTAAACCAAGTCATATGTTAGTGTGCTTTCAAACAAGCTACCCCAGTACGAAATAAGCAAGCCATTTTGGTGATGGATCTAGCAGAACAAAAATCTGTCTCATAAATAAATTTGGAAAGCCCAAGCAAGGCTTCCCTAGCGTGTCTATTATTGAAATACAGATAACTTGGTTTTTCAATATGTATTTAATGATAAAAAATAAAATACGTCCTGTACCACATTGCCTAAAACACCACTAAAATGAATCCCTTATTGCCCTACTTTAAGTAAAATGCTTCACCCCTTAAAAGGAAACAGAAATCAAGCACCTCTCTTTCTGAAAGAATCCAGTTACTGCCGAAGCACTCTAGAAGCAAGCCCTTATATATAGAAAGGTACCTCTGTGTCCCCAAACTTAATTACCTGAATCACGTAAAATGCCAAGTAGTTCAGCAAATGCCAACCAAATACAATGAAAAATGTGATGATTGAGGGTTTGGCCAACCGTATGTAACCAGGCTTAACGATTACCTGACTTTCAATGCCAGTAAATGGCACTGACATTGGCATATGAGGGCAATGGCTGGTTTTTGATAACATGTCATATTTGATGTGATGTAAAGTGAGTACATGGGCTTACAATGTCAACGCAATGCACATGGTGAGCCATGTTTGGAGATTTGCAGAATCACCCTAGTTTTATATGTTTTGTGTTCCCATACTCTTTTAGAACTTTTCCAAAGATTCTTCTGGGGATTTTCAAGAACACCCTGCATTACAGATTAGGACCCTGCAGGCAAGGGCGGCTCCATGCTTAATCCACAACTGGGGCCTGGCCGGCCTGTGCCATGGAAATAGAAAAAAAATAAGCCAAGTTATTTGTGTGCGCTACACAGCCGAAGGAGGGGGAGCATTCAATGAATGAAGGAGTACTAAGAATTATTTAAGGAGGACGAGGAGGGCTAGTTTTCAATCCTAAAAGAGTGTTTCAATCATAGGTGTGGAAATGTAACTTTTGGCTAATTTGCAGGACACTTGTAGAGGTTTATCCAGATACACAAATGATGGAACTGCATGGCCAAAAGTGGGCAACAGCTGAAACATGGTGTGAGTCCAGGATTTATGATTGCAATGGATGGCATATGCTTAATCTGTTTTCTTTGCCAATATCTCTATTTGTTTACATTGACTTTGAGTTTATGAAATACACTAAATTGTTGATAATAATCTTATTACAATTGTCTTCCTCTTGTCCAATGTATTTCCAGTTGTTAGAATGCTCATCAATATGTATCGCAACACATTTTGCACTTGTGTGTGTGTGTGTGCATGTACGCATGTCTGTCTTTTTGTCGTGTGTGTGTGCGTGCATGCACGCTTGCATGGTTACGTGTCTATGGTGTAATCCATGGATACACTGGCTGTGTACAATATTGGTTTAGCGTGAACTGATGCAATGGTGCAATTTGGATTCAGCGCCTCCTACTAACCACGTCTTCAAGAATGTGAAGCATTGCCACAATCCTGCCAAGTGTTGTGGTCTTCGTAATAATGCCATATGGCAGATGGAGGATGGGTTTGGTCTTTTGAGAAGGAGGAATACCCATTTTTCAGATCTAGTAATTTTCCTATCCTGTGCCGCCATGGACCATTAAGTGCTGAAATGTCCATTACTCAAGCCCGTGCTAATTGCCCATTCGAAGGATCTTGGCTGCAAAATGACTTTCTCCGTCATATTTGTGTCAGCTTCTCTTCAATAATAATTGGTCAATCTAGACCATTTCGACTGATAATTTAAAGACGAGTTAGTATGCTAATGAAGGGGTATAGTTATTTTTTGCTGTGCTCATAATAGAACATACCTTTGTGTAAAACATGTAATTGCGATTTCATATTTCCAACTGCCCATCTGTACATTGTATGGACATTGTTTAGCATAGTTATGGTTAACCTGTGATACATATGTTTCATTTACACTTTCTTTTGGTCATTTTAAAAATAATAAAGGTCAGCAATTGTACCAAATTTGTAAATATATAATAATTTACAGAATGTAGTCATTCCAGTTGTCAAGGCCATCATGTATGTTAACGTCAGTTATTTCGCTGCTTTCATGAGACAGATATATGTTCAAAAATATTTAATTAAAAAACATCCAACAAAACCTGCATATACATTTAAGATTTTCCATTTTATACTTTATACCTTAAGTTGTTCATTTTTTTGTTTTATAATGGAATTTCAATCATAAAACTCGTATTTCTTAAAAGTAGTAACACATTAGCAAAGGTTATTCAATCTTGCTGTTTTGGAGAAATTCAATATACATTGGGCCGGGAGCAAATCAGAAGTTTGCTGAGTATCTCATATTTGACTCTGCTGCCTTACATTTGATTCAAAAAGCCTAAAACCAGAGCAAATATGGCGTCGCCAAGAGCCTCTCTGAGATGCCTTAAGCAAATCTTTGTGAATCTCAACAGGATATTAACATCTCAATATTGCTCCATGTATTTCCACATTTGCTCTAGTTGTATGCTTTTTTCAATAAGGTGTAAGGTGGCATGCGAAAATCTCATATGATTTGCTCAATGCAAATCTTATTGAAATGGTCCTGCCGGGGCTAACTTTCCAAACAATTTTCCAAGTTGCGCATGCAAAATGGATGTCCAACTTAAAAATGGGGGTTGCACACGCACCAAATAGTTGGGCAGGGTAACCTGTACCTGCGTTCCACTCTAGATACACATTGGGCCAAATTTTCAGAATTTTTAGCGTGGTGCAAATTGGCTTTGTTCTGGTGCAAAGAGACTTTGCACTGCCAACAGACACCCTGATTTACAGAACATTGCACTGCAAAAATACACTATCCGCTGTTCTGTAAATCACTTTGCACTGAAAGAGTACTCTTTGCACCACGCTAAATGGGCCCAATTCACGGTGCAAACAGTACTTTTTCAGTGCAAAGTGTTCTATAAATCATGGTGTTTGCTGGCAGTGGAAAGTCACTTTCCTCCAGTACAAAGTCACTTTGCGCTGCGCAAACACTTCTGTAAATCAGGCCCATTGCATCACTGAGTGCATCCGGATTCCCAAATGGAAGCCTCAAGAATGCGTTTATCCTGACAGAGGAATATGGAAGGGAGACATGGGTAAGTAAAGATACCCCCATACCCAGCCTGAACATGGAAGGGAGACAGGGGTATGTAAAGATACCCTCATACCCAGCCTGAACATGGAAGGGAGACAGGGGTAAATGAAGATACCCTCATACCAAGCCAAACCATGGAAGTGAGACTGGGGTAAGTAAAGATACCCTCATACCCAGCCTGAACATTTCTGACCAGTTAAAATGACAACCCCTTTATTCGATTTTGGGCATGTATAGAACGTTACAGAATATGTACCCTTGATTTATATCCCATTTACTGAATTCTCTGCACTGCAATGATTGGAGGGATGCAACCAGTTAGGACCAGAGGCCATACTACCGAACGTTTGCACCAGTACTTGTGTAATTTTGCATGGTATTAGCAACACAGCATAATTTGCCCTAGTGTTTTTACACTAGGGGAACATTTTTCATAGGGCCAGTATTGTTCCATATTAGCGCTAGGGCATACATTGCACTGGTTCAAAGATTCATTGAAATAATTAGTTTTGCATGAGGGCAAATGTGTTTATAGTGCTATAGCTGCAAAATTGCACTTGCACCAGTGCAAGATTTCTGTAGTACTACACCAGCAGGCTTAATGATTATCGACGCCTTGCCTGGCATGGCCTCTGTTGAAGCTCTGAGACCTCGTTCCCGGTGTCTTCAGTGACTACATTGATTTCTGACTTGCATTCAACATTGTGTAGTCCCTTTTCTCTGTCTACTCACCAGCAGCCTTTGATTATCTATGTGCTGGGTCTTAAGGGGCATTGTCTAAACCTGCATGGACCCCTGTAGGTACGGCTGCCTTGCAGCCTCCCTGTTGCCTTCTATTGATTAAGTTTGAATTTAAGTGTATTTATTTCTGTTATGTTCATTAATAGCATGGTATTTTCCTTTTAGGATTACAGTTTTTCCCTGTACCCAGGCAGTAGACTGGACACCAGTTTTCAGCTATTATATCCATTGATAATGCTTATTTATTTTAGTTCTATTTTTGGCTTTATTTATTTATTTTATTTATTTTTGCATTTGGTAAATGCACTAAACCCGCATGCTGTTTACAGGATTTACACAACAATTGAGAACATTACACATTTAGGTACACGGGCATCAATAACAGTAGGACAGAACGGGGCCAGGCATTAAGAGAATAGGCGTCTTGAGCTGTTTCCGGAAGAGTCAGGGGTAGAGAGATCACGTTTTTGGAGACAATGGCCGTCATTACGACTTTGGCGGTAGTCATGCCGCTATTGGCGGCATGGCTGCCGCCAAAATCCTGTCTGGGTCTGGGTTCCCAGAATGGGGAATTAATGGGCTATTCTCAGTTTGGAGGGCTCATATGGCTGAATGGGAATGGGAGAGGGAGAAAACAACGGGCCGATTATTTGCTCCCTCTTCCCCTCTAGTTACCCGATCTGCACGTCTCTTAAAACCAGACATGCAGAGTGGATCCCGCGAGGGGACTTCGTAATCAGGTGGTACGGGGTTGACGGCGCCGGCACCTTTACCGGCACCATTAACCCCATACCGCCTGACTTATAATGAGGCCCAATGGGTCTCATTATGACTTTGGAGGCAGCCATGCCCTTAGTAAGGGCATGGCTGCCTCCAAAATCGTGTCCGGGTTCCCTGAATGGGAAAATACCGGGCAATTCGGAGTATGGAGGGCCCGGTATTTCCTCCTTCAGGGAACCCGGGCCCGTTCCTTCCCCATTCCCATTCGAGCCCCCATAGGGCTCAATGGGAATGGGGAGGGAGCTAACAATGGGCCCATTACGAACGGGCCCATTGTTAGCTCCCTGGTCCCCTCGCAGGACCCGCTATGGACGTCTGGAAAAACCAGACGTCCAGAGCGGGTCCCGCGAGGATACCTCGTAATAGTGCAGAGTGGGTTTAACGGCACCGGCACCATTACCGGCGCTGTTAAACCCATTTCGCACAAGTCATAATGAGGCCCAATGACTCAGAAGCTCAACCCCACACACCCCCCTGCTCTTTTTTGTCAGAATCTTGGGTGATCAGGTGGTGAGTATGGGAGGAGCGGGTGGGATGATTGTTATTTTCAGAATTTTTGAGAGAGGTATCTGTAGGTAGTTTTCGAAAAGGCATGTTTGGGTGATGGCTAGTGTTCTAAATGTAATACACTCACAAATCAGGAGCCAAGTGTGCCTTTCTTCTTGTGGCTGAGATGTGCTCCAGCCCCCGGATGTCTAGTGTGGCTCTGAGAGCATTGTTCTGGAAAACCTGGAGTTTGTTAATGTTCCGATTGGAGATGCCTGCAAATAGGGCATTGCAGTAATCGGGTCTATACTCATTGAGGGCACGGGCAATAGTGAGGCAACGTCTGAGGACCAAAAGGGTCTGCAGGCATTGATTAATTTGGTTGAATGAGCAGCAGAAGAGGCAATAGTGTTGGCCTGCCTTGTGAGGGCCAAGGTAGCATCTAGGTATATGCCCAATGTTTTGACATCCCTAGATAGAGGAATTGTGATGCAATCTATGGTGAAGGCATTGTAGGCTTAATGTTTTTTTCTGTGTGACGCTTGCAAGCCGAGTTGGAGCGCTGATTTTATTACATCTGTCAGCTGCTTTTGACACCATTGAGCATTACATCTTGGATGATCCTCTAAGGCTAGCAGGTATCAACGGTGCAGTGATGTCCTGGTTCACATTGTTTCTGATGGACCGGGCTCAGTCACTCTCTCTCTCTCCCCATCAGTCAGCAACAGTATCTCTGACATGTGGGGTCCCTCAGGGCTCAGCTCTTTCTCCCAATCTATTTAATATCTATATTCAGCCTTTTGCTAAACTTATTCAATCACACATCTTCCGGTGCTATTCATATGCTGATGATACAAAGATTGTTTTTCGTTTAGACCTTTCTCAGCTTGATACTGCTGAAGTGGGAGAATGGAAGAACAGACTCCCGCCCTTCCCCTCTCGCGCTTGGCCTAGAGGATCACGGCCTAGACACCCGCCACGAGAGGAGTTTGCCTATCTACCAGACGACCAAATACCCTGGTACAGGAACATAGGATGTGTCCACCTACCTGCCCAGCAGCCCGCCCTGCCCATGCCGACACCTGCGGCATGGATCAACTCGACTAAATCTACACGTCGTTAGAGATGCCATGACGACCTAGCCAACGGTCAGCACACCTGTGCAAACATGCACACTGGACACTCCCACACCAATCCACACGAAGAACATACTCAGTGCTATGACGTAGGCGACAGACATACCCACGGACGTGCATCTTTATTATTTTTCACATAGGCTCTCAAAATGCAGAAACGCAAGACGCATAATGAACTTATCTAAAAAGGCTTGCTTACGCTTCTTCTAAGAACCATGTACTATAATGAAGAATATAACGGAGACACAATACTGGGGATAGAGCAATATGATACCGTAACCTAAAGCGCTCTGCATCAAACGGTTCCACCTATGCACCAGGCCCAAGTAGGCCGCAAGCAAAAGCTTCCATAAACATTGAATAAGCAAGAGCTCGGTTGCTGACCCTGCATAATGAGCTCGGCGAAAGCACACCGCCAAGGGCACGATGTTGCAATCTCGCACGCCGCAAGCCGACGCCAAGGTCGCACCTGCAAGATAAACCAGGCACACAGTGGGAAAAACAATATTAATTGTGCTGAATTCTGCCTCAAACACAGTCCCACCTCACGTGACAAAGCCAAACCTGACAGGATGCCAGGCCCAGGAGAAAGGAGACGCCTGAATCCCACGTTTCAAGACACAGGCAGATACAATTAAAAGACTCATTGGACATCTGCAGCAGTGGGAGTAGTCGACCTCCCAACATATGAATAAATCCTCACATTGTTTACACCTACCCATAGTAAAACATTGTTGCAAATTACAGGTGCACCGCGAGCTGGGAACAGCGATAGTCCCAGACTGGGAGGCTCGCGAGTGGACCAATCAGAACATGGGGCTCTTATCACTGACACCATTAACATTGACCAATCCTCAGAGGTCTTCATGTAACAATTTTCATGTATCAAATTGAAGGGACAGCCCAAGTATATCACCTGACTAACCCTCAACCACTAACACCGTTCTCTATATGTATGCTATACTAACCCTACCACTCTAGTAACCAATCCAGAGTGGAAATAAGTTTTTTGCTAAACTTTGTAAGATGACGCAAGTAGCGCGTCATACTAAGGTAAAAAGGGCCTGCGAGCCCCACGATTGTGTGTGTGTCAGGACGAACGCGTACGTTCCTTGACCCATCCCTGCCGTTTTGTCTAATAAACAGCAGAGTCACCTTGCTTCTTGCGTGTGTCTCATACTCTATCTCTTTTGGGATATACGGGAGGAGTTGGGGCCTCCCTGCCCGGAGGTCTACGGACGGCCCGGCCGACCCCGGCAGAATTTCCCCCCGACACTGCCTTTCAATTTAGGCAATGCCTGGAAAATGTTAGGAGTTTGATGAGTAACAATTGGCTGAATTTAAATCGGAATAAGAATTAGGTTCTAGTTGTTGGTTGTCCTTCAGCTGCCTCTATCTGGACCCCTTCTTGTTGGCCTTCCTTTCTGAGGCATTTCCCTGAGTCTGATTTCTGTGGTTAAAGGTCTTGGCTAGAAGATTGCAGCCTCTCTATCTGCAGAACCCCAGATTAGTGTTGCCTGTAAGTCAGGTCACTTTAAGTAAGGTTCTTTTACTTGTCAGTTTTGTATGCAGGCTCTGGTGGTAGCTTCCTTGGTTTTTGGATCTATGGACTCCTACAATTCTCGTTATTTAGCCCAGCTGCCATATCTCATTCAGCACCTGCACATTTTGCAAAATCTGATGGCTAGAGCTGTGACAAAATCCCCCTATCAGGATCACATTGGTCCTATTTAAGTTCCCTCCATTGGCTCCCAGTTCAGGGACAGATTTGTTTTAATCTCTATACATTGTTCATGACATCTTCTATGGTGTTGACATGGAATTTATGTGGTCCACCCCTAAATCCCTACCTGTATACTTTGCTCATAAAATGCTCTTCTTCTGCAGGTTCCTCGCCTTTAGTCGCTCTTGGCTGGGTGATATAATATGATATGATGGGTTATTTATAACGTGCTTAAGACCCAGAGGTTTCTAAGTGCGGACCCGGGGATCGAACCTGTGTTGCTGGTGTCGTCTTGCGTCATTTCTTAGGTTTAGAATGAAATCCAGATGACTTTAAAGGGACATTTTATCTGACCGAATCTGGATGTATTTCTTCAGCATGATCTTACTCTGAAAGAGGCTAAACGCACACTAATCCTTCCCTAGGATAGTACGCCTAGTACATATCTTACATGTTACAAATGATTCAAGATTTTCCGGTTATATGTGATCTTACCAACCACAACTAAAGAGTGGTAATTTATTTGCGGACAAAACACCGAATAACACAGATCATTATTTGGATTTGGGGGTCCCCCTAGGCCCGCAGTTTTTTTAACCTTTTAACGCAACCCCACCCTGAAGCATTTTAACTCCTTACCCCGCTATCCTTTATATATTTAATTCATGTTTGCATTATTTTTCTGTGTTATTGTCCGCTCTGAAATTTACCACTCTGTTTTGTTTGCAATATAATGACTGGATACCGGTTTTCCATGCATGTTCTGTATAGGCAAATACTCATCTCTGCTATGGTTTTCTTTTTCCTTTAAAATGTTCTCCAAAGTCCAAAAAGGCCATGATTGAAGCACTCCTGGGTTCGTTAGGGTATTGGAGCTGTCGCTCACTTCCTAAATAAACTTATTTTCACAGGGAACACTGTGTGCGTCGCAGGTGTGATGTAAGAATTTTGAAAATTAAGTAGTGTACATTTCATACATGAGATCCGTATATCAGAGTGGTGGGGTGGGCAATTTCCAGAGGGAGATCTGCCACGGCATGAGTCAGCCGGAAGCTTGAGCTGGAAGAGCTGCATGTCTGACATAAAGGGATGTCTCTAATCGCGACGGTCAGGCAACTCCAGCTGATAATACGCATATGTAGTGGATTGTGTCCGTGAAGCAGAGGCGTAGGCAGGCAGTGTTGGATTGGCCCCTGGCCTTTCGGCCCGAAATCATCCCTGGGGAGTGGGGGCCGGTTTCTGGCCATGCCTGGGCCGGTTTGGAAGAAAAAAAAAATGAAAAAACAAATATTTAGTTTTTTCACATTTTTTTTTTTTCAAAACGCCTTTCATCCTTCTTAGGTCGATAAATGAGTACCAAAACAGGTTGGGTGATATTGTATGCATATTTGTTCTATAAAAAGGAGCTTAAGCATAAGTGCTATACAACAACATATTATCATTTGGCCTTGGACGTTTGCTTGGATTCACAGTAATTATTGTACTTAGGAACAATGCTATTTGATGCCACTTCCTGTTTTATCAAGGGATGAAAGGTCGTGTTTCATCGCTTCCCGGGATGTCACTTTGGGGTGGGGTCAAATGACATCACTTCCGCAGGTCAAGGGTCGTGAGGCGAGGGGTGGCCCACTTTTTTGAGGCGAGGGGTGGGCCACTTTTGTTTGGGTGACCGGGCTATTTCTTGTCCCAGTCCGACCCTGTAGGCAGGGTAGGGCCTGAGGGGCAAGGCCCACCCAAATTCTGTAAATGCCCTCTCAGCAGCGCTGTGTGGGTATTTACAGATATTTTTGTCAGTGCAGTGGGCCCAACTACATTAGCTTCAGGACCCATTTGCTAGATAATCCTGGCTACACATCTGCGGTGAAGTGCTTCTTGTACACACAATTCAGATGCATACTGTTGTGTATTGTATTTCTGTACCTCGACACGCGAAACAAAGCCAGGTCATAGTATTTATACTATTTTTCATTGGCTAATTGTCTACTGTATTGCCACTTATATGAGATGCTGAATGCAGTTTTTTTTTTTTTCAGCAAAGCTGTAATTCATTCAATGTGATTCACATGCCTTCCTGTCAGCCAGTCCCTCCACGACTCCTCACTGTTATTTCATTTATAGCAATACACTCAAATCAGGGTGTAAAATGCAAGGCAAATCAAATTTGTGGGGCTTCTTTCAATATCCACTCGTCTAGCGTTTCCCCACCTGCTGTCAGCCGTTCGTTTTTTTTTTTAAAGCTTCATCGATTTACAGAAAGAGAAAGAAATTGCTATTGTCTTGTAATGTTTCATTCTTAAAGTGAAACCATTTGCAAGAAAATTATAGGTCCCTCGTGCTGAACTTCTTTGCATATTAATTTTGTTAGCCTTACCTCCCGCGGTCTTCCGTTCTGGAAGGCCTATTAGATATCACACAAGATAACTCCCCCCATAACCCCTTTGTATTCGGGAGACTGCAGTAAAAACATGCATTTGCCTGCAAAACAACAATTTGCCTTGCTAGGCACGCTTACTTGACGAAGTCTACAAAAAAAAAGAGGTCTTAATACATTGCTACACACATTTCTTCTTGTTAATGTTACTTTAGAGTTGCACAAACACAATCCCTTGGAGACATGTTTTCCATTCAAGGGGGATTACAACTTGTATCACAACACTGCACCAGACGGGCTAAATTCTGCCCCAGTGGCGGGGCTGTGCAAAAGCTGCATCTGTCTGGAGCGCATTCTTCCCCGGTGACACCGTGATAACATATACAGGCCTGCTGTGCCTTCGTGGCTCCCCTTAACTCAGCATGGTAGCATTGGGTCCATTGTCATGTTGGAGGCAGAAAAAAAATAATCGAATTATGTTGCAGCATTAACTTTCTGGAAGCGGAGAACAGAGGCAACTGTCAGCAGACTGGGGCCGGTGACAGATTTATGTATGAATGCTAAAAGAACAAACTCAATACATTTCATTTAAATGTTTCTGAGCATATTTCTTGTAAAGATGCATGGTGTCACCACTTTAAAGAAAGTGTGAATGCATCGCGTTCTCTCTCTCTGGGCCTGATCCACAGAAGCGTTTTTTAATGGCACAATCCCATTGGAAAACGCTATGTGAATCGGGCTCACCCTCTCTCTCTCTTTCTCTTTCTGTCTCTCTCACCACTTCTCTCTCTCCCTTGCTCTCTCTCCTCTCTTCATCACTCACACTACGTTTCCGTAAGAGAGAGATAGAGAGAGAGAGAAAGAGCGAGAGAGAGTGTGTGTGGGTGTGTGTGTGTGCGCGCGTGCGTGCGTGTGTGTGTGTGTGTATTAAGCCAGGGGAAACACATTCAGCCATATTATGAAACATTGAAATTGACAGTGTTTCTGCAAAATCTCTGGTTCCAAGGGCCCGATTCATGGTATTTTTTGCACAATTCAAAGTGACTTGGCACTGCTGAAAAGGGTCTTTGCACAGCTGCCACAAACCCTGATTCACGGAACTGTGCAAAGTGTATGTTTGCAGTGCAAAGTCCGTGCAAAGTCATATTGCACTGCAAAAATTACCTTGCACTGACTTTGCACTGCAAAAATACGCTTTGCACAGTTCCATGAATCAGGGTTTGTGTCGGCAGCGCAAAGTCACTTTTCCACAGTGTAAAGACACTTTGAACTGTGCAGAACATTCCATGAATCGGGTCCCAAATGTTTTGGGTGGTTTGGTCTAAAAATGGTATGGTCTAGGCATGCATGGGTCGATTTTGTGATCAGACTTTTTAGCAGGCAGAGCCCTGGTTGATACAGACTATAGGCTTTTGTAGAGGAAGAAGTAGAATTTATGTACGGGGCAAGCCAAAGATCGAAATAGGCTTTAGATGAGAGAGAGGATAGGGTTCAGTTGACTGACATGTAAAAAATTGAAATCAAAGGGGGACATATTTCCATGAGGACTGAATACTACATCCATCCTTTCATGCCATAAAATAATGTGACTTCTCTTGTAAAAGTGATTGGAGAACATAGAATTATTCAGAGGCAGTCAGGAACTTGGATTGGTTATAGCAGTCTGTAACAGCGTGCCATCATTTTGTCACAAGATAAAATATGATCTTTGGAGAAAATGTCTAAGAACTAGGGGGACAAGAGGTTATTATATTTAGTGCTGTAACTCAGTGGACATTTTTGGGGAAGAGAATAAATTGTAGATGCGTGCAAATCAAAGATTGGAGGCAAGAGTGCGTTCAGTTGCTGTAACACAGTGTGCTATATTTTTCTGACAAGCAAAAATTGTAGTTGTGGTGAAAAAGTCTATATGGGGCCTGATTCACAAACTTTTTTTATAATGGCACAATCCCGCAGGAAAATGCTCTGTGAATCAGGGCCTTCAAATTTTCAGGAAGATTTGTTTTACAGTGGCTTTAATTTAGCAGTTTTGTATTGGTGATTGGACAAAAAAAGTAGTTCTTTCGAATACACGTTTTTAGAATTCCGTGATGGCAGGCGAGTGTTATATGTGCCCGGGGCCCCACACACGCAGGCATTCATGCAGGCACACAAGGAGTACGCGGGACGCGATGTTGGTTCGTCCGCGTCCCGGCGGGAACTGCCGCACGGGCGCACTTTATTGCCGCCGCGCATGCGCGGGCCACAACGAGGCTCGCGCATGCGCGCTATCCATAACTCGGGACGTCACATCCCTTTTCAACTTTAACAAAAATAGAACATAAACTTGCGGGGTGCCTGGTCCCCAATGCAATTGGTGGCCTTGAACACAGCCTTTAGCAATTACACTTACGTCCCATCAGGTCTCTTCGGCTTAGTCCCCCGAGTCCAGGACATAGTCCTTGAGATAGCCTGGCAGCCTCCGCTCTCGGCGGACTGGATATCTCGGTGGGGTCCCAGGCCGCGTGGGACAGCCGGGTCCGGCTCCAGCTGGGGCTTGGTGCCCGCTCTCGCCTTGATCAGCGTGTGGTTCCTCCGTGCTTGTGGCTTCCACCGGTACTTCATTCTCGACTGGATTTTCAATTCTCTTGAAGAACGACCGGTTGCGTGTAACAGTCGCCCGATCGCAGGCCGCCGTTACCATCGTGCCCTTCACGTGTGTTACCTTCCACGGGCGTGGCTCAAATGGGAGGGACAGTTTGCCTTCCGGGTGTCGATTCCTGACCAACACCGTGTCCCCTACCCGCATTTCCTTTTCCTGTAGCCCTCGTCGTTCACTTTCCTTTTCGTTGCGCCTGATTCGCTCTTCCCGAATCTTCTCATTGTCAATAACTCCGGGTGTTCGGCCTTCTTCCTCCGGTAGCAGTCCTCTTGGGCATCGTCCAAATAGTGCTTCCGCGGGAGCCACTCCCGTGGACTGGTGAGGTGTCGTGCGGTATTCCCTAAGAAATTCCACGAGCTTTCTCTCCAGGTCTGCCCCGCTGCTGGCGGATATTCGTAGGACTTTGTTGAGGGTCCGCATCATCCTTTCGGCTTCCCCATTGGCCCGTGGCCAGAGTGGGGACACCCTGCGATGTTGAATTCCTCTTTCCTTGAGGTAGGTGGCGAACTGGTTGCCAGTGAACAGCGGGCCGTTGTCCGAGCATATGAGGTCTGGGAACCCGTGTGTGCCAAACATCTTGTCTAGTGCCTTCGTTGAGAATTCAGTCGCCGTTGATTCAACTATCTCTACCTCGGGGTATCGTGACCATTGGTCCACCGCTACCAGAAAGTACATGCCCCGTCCTGTTGACCCGAAGTCTACATGTACCGTCCCCCATGGTTTTTGGCTGCGTTCCATGGACCGGATCGGCGGAGCTCTGTCGCCTGGGGTCGCGGCCTGGCACGCTAGACATCTTTTCACAAAGTTCTCTACCATTTTCTCCAAATCCGGGAACCATACTTTGGCTCTTAACCGTGCCTTTGTTTTGACCACTCCCTGGTGGCCGACGTGCGCTAGCTCTAGCATCCGGGTCCTCAGCGTCCTTGGCACGACAATTTGGCGTCCTCTCAGTATGAGCCCGTCGTCCGAGATGGAGAGGTCCTCTCGCACCTTCCAGAGCGCTTGGAGGTCTCTCTGGGCCACTTCTTGTCGGCGTGAATTGTCCCGCAGCACCTCTTTCCAGTCACCGCTTCTTATTGCCATTCGGCAATGCTGAAGACCTCGTCGTTGGCCGATTCCGTCGATACGACTGCTCTTGATATCGCCGTCGGAAGAGATCCTTCCACCACTTGACACAGTAGTCCGTGACAGTCACTCGCGCCAATGTCCGTATCCGGATCCTCTTTGTTGGGGTGGCGTGATAGATAGTCTGCCGGATTGTTGGTGCCTGGCCTGTATATCAGTCTTACCCCATACTCCATCAGCGCCAGCATCCACCTTTCAATCCTGGGTGGTGGTTTCGATGACACACCGGCTAGTATCGGTAACAACGGCTTGTGGTCCGTCACGACCACAACAGGTTTGCCCAAGATGTATAGGCGGAAATGGCGGCAGCCCCACAGGATGGCTAGTGCTTCCCTTTCAATCTGTGAGTATTTCATTTCAGTAGTGGAGAGGGCTTTGCTCGCATATGCGATAGGACGCATATTCCCACGCTCGTCCGGTTGCAGTAGTACCGCCCCAACCCCTACCGGGCTCGCATCTACCACCACCTCGGACTCCACTCCAGGGTTGAAATACGCCATGGTGTCGCCATCGGACAGGGCGGTCTTCAGGGTCTGGAATGCCTCTTGCTCCTCGGCGCCCCATTTCCATGCTGTGTCGTTCCTCGTCAGCGCCCTGAGCGGCTCTGCCGTTGACGCTAGCCCTTTGATGAACCGCCCACAGTATGTTACCATCCCCAGGAAGCTTCTCACCTCGGTGGGGGATTGTGGGGCGGCAGCGTTCCTGATGTCCTTGATTTTGGCCGGGTCGGGGGATACGCCCGCTGCATGGAAGATGAAACCAAAGAAACCTATGCGGTCCTTGAGGAACTCGCATTTTTGCCGATGTAACGTGAGGCCTAAACTTTTCAGCCTTTGGAGAGTGCTTTCCAGCCTCTTCACGTGTTCCGATTCCGAGGCTGCGAACACCAGGATGTCGTCGCTCATGTTCAACACGCCTTTGAGGCCTGCTAGGGCCCCTCGGATGGTATTTTGAAATACTTCGGCGGCTGACGAGACCCCGAAGCTTAGGCGTTTGAATTGGTAGAGGCCATCGTGCGTCGTGAATGTTGTTATATATCTCGAGTCAGGGTGGAGTTCAAGCTGATGATACCCTGCTCTCAGGTCCAATTTAGAGAAAACCTTGGCGCCTTGTAGTTCTCCAATGATGTCATCGAGGGTCGGTGTTATATGTCTTTCCCTCTTAATCGCTGCATTGGGCAGTCGCATATCAACACATATTCTAACCGCCCCGGGTTGTTTTGGTTTGGGCGTCACCACGATCGGAGAGACCCATGGCGTCGGCCCCTCTACTCTCTCGATGATGTCCATGCTGACAAGGGATCGGAGTTCCTCCTCCACCTTTTCCCTGAGGTGGAAAGGTATCCGCCTGTGTTTCAGGGCCGTGGGCCTGATTGATTCGTCGATGTGGAGACGCACCGGGGGCGCTTTCAATTTCCCAATTCCCTCGAAGATGCCTGAGAATTTGTTCAACAGTGTCTCAATGTCTATCTGATATACCTCGTATGCAAAGTGGACGAGGTTTAGTGCCTCAGATGCAGCGCAACTGAGTATGGAGTGTGGGCTAACATCTGTGACGAAGAATCTGGCCTTGATCGACACTTCCCCCTTTGACACTGTTGACACAAATACCCCTTTGAGAGGCAACGGGGTATCCCCCCCGAACGTGAACATTTTTGCCATGGACTTGTCCAGTGTTGGAGGGCCTGGGAGTCTCAGGTGGTGTTCCTCCGCGAGAACACACACTGATGCACCTGTATCGATGAGAATTTGAGTTGGCACCCCCAGTATGTTCACTTCGCACTTGGCTTGTCTTTTCCGTTTGCTCGCCGATGCAATGTTCGAGATGAAAAAGACCTCGTCCTCCTCTTCTTCGTCTTCTTCCTCTTCCTCGGCGAGCTGTAGCTTTTGGATTTCTAGTTCCAGCGCTGCGATGCTCCGCTGTCTTCTGAAACCGCTACCTCGTACCCTCGCGGTTCCTCTCTGCACAGGCACAGGAGCGGGGGCGCGGCACATGCGTGCATAGTGTCCTGGTTCGTTGCACCTTCCGCAGGACCTACCCTTGGCTGGGCACTCCTCCGTGTGTGGCAGGTCATATCCACAGTATTTGCAGGAAGGTCCAGAGGTGGTAGGGGTGTTGTTTCCGGATGACTTTGGGGTGCATTTGTCTCTAGACTTGGGCCATTTGTTCATGGCATATGCTACATCCCGTGTGCTGGGATGGACCGCTGCGTCCATGTTCGCCCCTCTGGACTCTGCCAGCTCATAGGTTCGGCCACTGTCTTGTATTTGTTGCAGTGACCATCCTGGCTCCCTCAGTATTTGCTGTCTCAGTTTGCCTGAGCTGCAGCCCTGGATAACCTGGTGTCGTATCATCGACTCTTCGTTGTCCCAGCGACATGTGCTAGCCATTAGTGTCAGCCTTGCACAGAATTGGTCAAGGGATTCCTCCTCCCGCTGTTTCTCCTTGGAAAACAGGAATCTTTCATAGTCTACATTTGACTGGGGGATAAAGTGGTTTTCCAATGCAGTCTTTACCGTTGCATATGAGACTATTCGCAGGTTGAGTGATTCATATATGCGCATCACCTCTAGCCCCGCCGAATATAGGAGCGTCGCTCTTTTTGAGTCATCATCGGTGGTCCCTGTGGCTGTAAAATACATTTCTAGTTTCTTCACCCATAGTAGCCACCGGGGGCCTAGCTTGGACGGGGGGCCGGAAGTATCAAATTCCTGCATGGGCAGTAGCGACCCCTGTTGAGTCCTTATCACTCTTGTCGCAGTTTCTGTTTCCCCATCACTTTCCGCCATCCTCACAGGTCGCACAGGCACCTCTCAGTAATTTGGAGGCCGCAAACCTGACTGGGGTGGGGTTCCACGTACCTCAGACTGCTGTTTTCCAGGTCTTTGGTCTCTGCCCAACCGTGTTGTGCTGTCTGCGTCTTTGTGATCGTTCCCAGATTGTTGGGGCGGTCGGGGTTCCAAAAATTTGTCGTGTTTTCTTGAATAGGCAGCGCACGAGCACCTTCTCAGGCCGCTACTGCCACTCCACGTGGAGTTTTACCGCTGGGTCCGCTCCGTATCACTGCGTAGCAACGCGGGTTTGTTGTTCCTCTGCACCCACGTGTTGGGCACACGTTGCGGCAGTGATCCCGCCTCGTCGCCAGTTGTTATATGTGCCCGGGGCCCCACACACGCAGGCATTCATGCAGGCACACAAGGAGTACGCGGGACGCGATGTTGGTTCGTCCGCGTCCCGGCGGGAACTGCCGCACGGGCGCACTTTATTGCCGCCGCACATGCGCGGGCCACAACGAGGCTCGCGCATGGGCGCTATCCATAACTCGGGACGTCACAGCGAGGATATGCAGTGTCTGTTAATCAGTGTGCCATCCTTTTGAGATGAGAAAATGAGTAGTTCAGAGAAAAAGTCTTGAAATGTTTCTAGGCAGGACGAGATTATACTCAATGGATGTAACACTTGTGCGCCTTGCTTTTCTGGAAAAAGAAAATAGTAGTTGCAGAGAAAATGCATATAATTATGCGGAGGCAGGAGGAGTCTATATTCAGTAGCTGTACATCAGTGGGACATTTTTTGTGATGGCACAAATAATGAGGAACTGTGAAATATATATTCTGAATAGGTGTGTTTTTTTGGCAGCTTGGGTATGTATCAAGTATTTGTACCTAAGTGAGCCATCTCTTTGTGAGAAGAGAGATTAGTAGTTGCATAGTACATGTTTTAGAATCCTTTGCCAGCAGGAGAAGATTGTATTCCATGTCTGCAACTTAGTACACCATTTGTTTGCGATGTGGCAATACACATTGCTGTGAATAAATAGTGTCTGCATTCTATGGAGGAAGGAGAGTGTATTTAGTGTATGTTACTAAGAATACCATTTTCAGTGGCAAGAAAACATTCTAGCTGCAGAGAACATTGCCTAGAATCATATGGAGGCAAGTGGTGAGTATATTCAATGTCTGTAACTCATTGTGTGGCCTTTTGTGATTCAGCAACAGAGTATTTGTTTGTTAGACAAAATTCTTAAAGCGTGTTGGAAGTAGGAAAGTGCATTCAATGGCTATAACTGACCATATTTTTTGACAAGAGAAAGTAGTAGCTGTGGTGAAAAGGTCTTAGGGCCTGATTTTCCAACAGGTTTTTAATGGGACTTTCCCATGTTAAAGCATTTTTGTAAATTAGGATCTTAAAACCTTTGTGGAGCAAGATCAAATTATTTTCAATTGCCCCGATTTAGCACATCCTCTTTTTTCTGATGAGGCAAAATATTAGTTGCTTACCAATGAAAGTTCTTAGAATTCTGTGGAGGAAGGAGTGCATCTAGTGGGAATTATTGAGTGTGCCACCATGCTGTGAAAAGAAAGAATAGTAACTCAAGAGAAAAGTCTTAGAATTCCTTGGGGGTAAGATGAGGTTACATTCATGGACTACAATTCAGTTACCCTATTTTTGTGAATAGAAAATAAGCAATGCTTGTGAATCGAAATTCTTAAAAGTCTTTGGAGGCTTGAAATTACTTTCAGTGTCTATACCTAAGTCAGCCATCTTTATGCGAGAAGAGAAAATAGCAGTTGGAGAAATACATTTGAGACAGGAGGAGATTATATTCAGTTTCTGTAATTTAGTAATCCATCTTGCAAAACAGAATTTACTTGTGAATATAAATGTTTAGAAATGTTGGAGAAGGAGCGCACATTTTGGGCCTGATTCATGGAATGATTTGCACGTAAAATTGGGAACTTGAGCATCAAAATTCGTGCGAATGACCGTCGTCGATTCACTGAATCGAAAGTGGGGGACTTTTCAAGGACTTGCGTGACGATCACGCAGGCACTGCATGAGTCTGCTAGCTGCCAAGTGCTAAGGGCTGGGAAGGGGGCGGAACACAGAAAATGGGGAAGAACATACGAAAAACTGGGCTTTCCGAGCGACGGCCCGCAGGCAGTCCCTCGCACGCCCACAATTGTGCCAAACAACACGTATTCATAGATCCATCCGCGCAACCTCACGGCATAGAAATGGCCACGCCAATGCTCCACCTCTACGCCAACTGAAGGCAGGCACAAAGACACTTGTGCATTCGAATTGCAGTGCAGAGGTGGGTTTGTATGTCGGATTTAGGGGTGTGTGTATGCAATCTCCATGCAAGTCCTTGAAAAGTCCCGCTCGTCAATTCCATGAATCGACGAGCGGTCGGTCGCACGCAGTTTCACGCTTAAGTTCCCGATTTTACATGCAAATAATTCCATGAATCGGGCCCTAAATTTGCACTCCTTCTCCAAAATGTTTGCTCTCTACATGGAATGTGCCACAATAATCCAGCCATTCATTGGCTGGTATATATGATTAAAGCAGATTATGGGTGCTGTAAGGTACCATAGAAACCACCATCCAAATTTCTATAGAATTATCTGACTTTGATACTTCCATTTAGACTTCCCTATTATTTTTGTAAAGTCTTCCTACTTCTGCGTAAATTGTCCTTGACTTCTGAGGTAGTTGCTCCAACACCTTGGTATGCTTTATCAGCATCCCACAGGACTTTCTTCTGGGTTTGACACTCCTTATCATACCAATTTGTTCCTCTCTTGCTTTCGCTAGGATTAGGATACCAGAGAGGAGGTTTTGTGATGCAGTGTTTCCAGGGGCAGAAAACATCCACACAGTTGCTGTCACAGATTTCAGCCTTATCTGTAATGTTCAAACTGTCACAGATTTCAGCCTTATCTGTAATGTCCAAGTCACTTCCCACTTCTGTCTCCTCCCCTCCTCCTCACCTGATGAAACATCGTGGGGTAGCTTCTTCCTTCTTTCTTTAATGGAGGATTTCTTTTTCAGAAGATACAGTCTACCGCGGAACGATGCCACAATGGTTGACGGATGTTTTCCGGAAACCAGTGGCCCCAGATCCGCAATAGCCAAAGGGGAAAAAGCCAAGTAGGCAAAAAAACCTGGAACGTCGTGCCGAAGAGAGGGAATCCAGAAGTCACAGAAGATCTGGTGAGTATCGAAGATGCTCCAGTAAACCAGGTAAGTGCCAGTGTCTATATGAGGAAATGGACTGCAGAAGAGCATTTCTCAGCAATGCTCGGTGCCACAGGGGAAGTAATAGAAGGTAGAGCTGTTGATAGGGAGAAGCAAAACGCAGGCGGGGAGCCGGGGAAAAACTAGGCGGAGAGGAAGAAAAGCGGAGCAAAGGGAGAGAGAGAGAGAGAGAGAACTAAGGCAGGGAGGACACACCAAGCAGGCGCCCGGAAACCAAACAAGAGAAGAAGAAAAAGAGAAGGAAACACTAGCGGGGGGCGAAGGGCACCCAGAACAGAAAAGGAGGGGCTCACCAGAGCCAAGAAAAATGATAGGGAGCGCAACAACAGCAGGATAGCGAAACACAGTTGCAATGCAGCGAGTCGGCTGCATCAGAACGCTAATATTGCTGGTGGCGGCCATCTCGGAAAAGACTAGACCGCAGCCTGAAATAGCGGTCCCAACGTGGTGGGACTATCTATGGCGGCTGAGTTTCCACTGGCCCCAATGCTTGACAAAAAAGGGGCACATGACAGTTGCTGTCATTGGTATTCACGTTCCTTCTCCATTCTATCAAAGGTGGTAACCGGCAAAGCGTCTTATCCAGTTTGCTTCTCAGAATTCAGAAGTTGACAAACAGATTGTAGGTCCCCATCAAGAGTAGTGCAAATAAATTGGACCATCAGTTGTACTTTCATTGTACGCTTCAGCTACTCTCTCAATTAAAGAAGACATCTGGATCAGTCCCTGAGGAGCACTGTTGCAACAGGGCCATAGGCAGAATTAGTGTTGAAGACTACAGTTGGCCCATCAAAGATAATTGGCTGGACCAAGGAGGTAGGAGGTTCCATTTTTTCTTGTATCCTTCCTTTTCTGCTATCTGGATCTTGATTGGGGTCTAACAAGTCTGTTTGAGGTGTTTGCGCTCTTGTTTCTCAGATTAGTTGTCAGTAATATGTCTTGTTCCCTGTCTGATCTTCCAAATACCTTCTCCCCAGACCGGGTCCATCATCAGTTAGCTTGAGAAGGATCGCAGACCCCTTGATCAACCTATAAGAAAGTTAGGCACGGTACTTTGTCACAGTGCATACAGAGTTCTCAGGTGATGAGCATTTTACACATGTCAACAATAAACTCACACTCATTGAGAAATGTTAAATAAATAACAAACTAATACACAGAATGGAATAGAAACTTAGTACATAAGACCCTGTCATGGCCCAGGGCTCTCAGGCCAGCCTACTACTTAGTGACAGGCATCTTTCATCTCTCATTAACTTCCTCCCTTCTCCTGCTATTGCTCCTTCGGCCTCCCTACCCTCCTCCTCGCCCCCTCCAATGGTAGTACCTCATCCTTGTAGCCCTCCTCGGAAAACCTTTAAAGGAGGCAATCAGCTTCACTTAGCTACCCTCAATTCTCTCTCTGCTGTCAAACACTCCTCTGACATCTGTCACCTCTTTGAAAACTTTGACTTGAAGTCCATGCTCTTACTGAGACATGGTTCAATACCAGCTCTGTCACTTCTTTTGAGACTCTTCTTACTGAGGGCTACAAGATCCTCTCCAATCCCAGACCTAACCGGTCTAGAGGCGAAGAGGCTTGTGTTTACCCTGATCGGGATCCTGCCTCTATCATACCCACTCAATCCTACTCTTCCTTTGAATGTCTTGTCTGCAAGGTTTGTACCTCTCCTACCCGCTCAATCACCCTCACTACTATCTAGAGGCCCCCTGGGCGGATCTCACTCTTCCGATCAGTGTCGGCTGAACTCATCTCTTCTCTCCTCACTTCTACCTCTAAGCTTCCCCTCCTCTGAGACTTCAATATTCATTTTGACTCTCCCGATATGGCCAGCTTACACTTCTGCAACCTATGTGACTCTTTCCCCCTCACCATTCGTCCCTCCAGTCCAACCCATTCAACTGGGAACACCCTGGATGCACTCTCAGCTGACATCTCTGTCTCTAACCCTCTAACTACAACTCTCTCTTGGTCTGATCATTCTCTCCTCTCCTCTTGTCTGGAGCTTGTGGTCTCCCAGGCTAAGCCTCTGCCCGCATTTCCAGTCTCCTTCTCAGTCATTCGACCGATGAAGCAAGTGTCGGTAACTGCCTTTGCCACCTATTTCATTCCCCCCACACCTGCTATTGACTCTCACTCTGGCTCAGCCCTTGCTTACCTTCACCTCTCCATCTCCAACACCCTTGACATCCTTGCCCCTGCCATGAGGATTTGCATGAAGCCTGCCTCCAAGTGCAACAGTTGTAAGGTTCCGACCTCACCTTGCTGAAAAGCAAATGCAGAGTTGCAGATCGGAAGTAGCTGGCTTCTCGCACATCCCCATACAATCTGGTGGTATGCCTGCTCCAGCGGCATTACAGGCTCTCCATTCAATCCAAAAAGATGTCCCACATCCAAGCCTGCACCTCGGCACCACCAAAAAAATTGAAGAACTTTTCAAAATCTGTAAGGAACTTGCCAATCCTACTGCAGTCTCTACTTCGCTTCCTTTCCTGGCCCTCTGCATGGCATGGCACAAACAAAACTCAGGACATCCTGTACTTAATCTCCTCTACCCTCCCTCCTCCACCTGCTCTCAGGCCTCCCTTGGCCCCTCTCCCTCCCTCCCTCCTACTCTCCTCCTTCTCACCCATAACACCAGATGAGGTCACCAAGAATGTTTGCTCTATGAAAGTCTCCTCTAAACAGGTGCTTCCCTGCTCCTCTAGAACTATCAAGGACACCATTGGCACCCTTGCTCCCTCTTTGGTGAGTTATCCAACCACTGGATACTTCCCACAACCCCTCAAACACTCCTTGTGCACTGTCTCTTAAAAAAGCCATTGTCGGACCCTTCCTGCCTGGCTATCTATCATGATATTTCCACTGGCATCTTTTTGGGCAAACCTTTGGAGAAACTGGAAGTCTCCCAACCAACCCACCACCTTGAATTTGTGGATGGTCTCCATGACCACCAGTCTGGCTTTAGAGCATCCAGAGAGACGGAAATTGCTATCCTGAACACCCATGATGAATGGTTCTCTAATCCTGACTCTGCTCTCCTTCTGTTCTCATCCTCCTGGATCTGTCCTCTACTTTTGACACTGTCAATCATACCACCCTCTTAAATCGTCTCTATGATACTAAGGGCATCACACACTGGGCACTGGCTGGGTTGACCACTTTCCTTTCTAATTGGCCCTCCCAGGTTCAAACGGGCCCTTTTCTCGCCCCTACCTCACTCTCTACTTGCAGTGTCCCTGAGGGCTCTATCCTCTCGCCATGGCTATTCAACATTTACCTTGCCCGTCTTGCCCACTTCATCTCCTCTTCCCTGCTAATTTCTAGTTTTATGCTGATGACATACAGCTTTCCTTTAAGATACCCTCCTCTATGTTTTCTCCCTCCTCTCTCATTCCTGATTGTCTGACTGCTATTCAGGCATGGTGTGCTGCTAATGATCTCTGTCTGAACACCAGTAAGGCCAAGATCCTTTTCATTGGAACTCCTGCCCCTTCTTTCCCCTTAATCTCTTGCCAGCCTCCTTGGGCCTCGTCCGCTCAACTTCTTGTGAAGCAAAAAACCTGGAAGTCTTCTTCAACTCCTCTCTCTCCTTCTTACCACATATCGTGTACCTTGCCAAGAAGGCCCACTCTCAGCTTTACCTCCTCAGATGCATTTTCCCGTTCCTCACCTTCCCCCAGCAACTCAATGTCTCCAGAGTTCCGGTTCTCTCCAGTCTGGACTACTGCAACAGCATCTTCCTCAATTTTCCTCTTTCTACCCTCTGCCCTCTTCACCTAATCCAGAATAGGACTGGAGACTTATCCTTGGCGTCAAGCCCCGGGGCCGCATTTGTCCAGCCCTAAAATCTCTCCACTGGCTCCTGGTGGCTACAAGTCTCAAATTCAAGACCCTCTGCATCATCCACAAGACTTTATGGGGTCTGGGGCTGCACTATATCCAACTCTCCATCCCTAAATACCTCCCTGCTAGAGACCTTCACTCCTCCAGCTCTAACTCTCTGCAGGTCAAGCGTTTCTTCAAGCATAGAGTGCGAGGTAGATCTCTTTCCTCGGCAGGAGCCTTCCTCTGGAATGGCCTCCCTGCCCCTGTCAGGCGTGAGCCAGATCACCTTAAGTTCCGGAAGGTCCACAAGACTTTCCTCTCCTCCTCCTTCCCTCTCTCCCTCCCCTGCTAAAGCCAACCCTGCTGCTACGACTGGCTGCCTGGTGTCTTCTGAGTCTTACTCGGGCCAGGCCCTCCTCCCACCAGTCTTCCACAGTACTCCATTATCAGCACTTGCCTTCGAGCACCTTTCCCTGACTAGCCTGCTGAAGCTGGTCCACCTGTGCCTAGCACTTTTACCATTTTCCCAGTCGAAGTGCGCACTTGCCCGCCTTGGGCTACCTAGCAATTACCCTCCCCCAGCACTTTGTTTACTGCACTTTCACAATCCGAATGAGCCAAGGCTTATTAGGACTGTGTTTTTGTGTATTATTCTCCCCTGTTCCCCGTCCCCCTTTGTCTTGTGGCACCTGGAAACACTTTCTGCTGTATAGGCGTCATAAAAATATCCAATAAATAAAAATAAACATAATATGTGAAAATAGAAATTGTGAAACATAGTGCAGATGTAGAATGGACAAAATATTATGAAAGATTGGACTAACGTGCAATGGGATCATAACTGGCAATGAGCATTGCATTATTGTAATGAATGGAAAAAAATATGGACTAGCATATTTGATATCAATACAACAAATAGAAAAACTATAATTATATGAAAGAGAAATGAAACCTCAGTCCTATATTTGCAACAATACGATTTTTTTTAATAAAATGCCAGATATGAATAAATCAGTGTCCAAAATTCTTAAGAAAGCTGTCACCGTAAGCAGATATTGCAAAATGTTTGGTATAAGATGTGGATAAGACTCACATAAATGAAGGGTTAAAGTAGATTATTTATTTTTCTCTTATAATGATGTTTCATTTATAAAACCTCGCAAAAGGCATTCCTCCAGTCGTTATTCAATGGGTTAAATCTGCTGTAACAACCAGGATTAGACACAGAACAGTAGATCATCTTGAAAAGGATTACAGATGTATGACAACATTTGGATTTTTTACTTTTGCTATATTTTACATCTTCACCATGACAAGGAAAAATAATAATTATAGTGCAGTGGTCACCAGACTATACTTAAGGTTAATATCAAGTTCCATAAGAAACCCAAATATTGAATTGCTAATAGCTTTTGACTTGCATGACAGATTTAGCTGATATTTTGCAAACGAAAGTTTGTCATGGGCCCCCCACAGAATTTACATTTTGAGAAAGATGCATTAATAAGTGAAAAAGCTATTAAGAAAGCAAAACAAAGGCATTTTTGGGCCTACTCCGATTCATATCATGTAGACAAAAAGTCAACATTTCTGCACAGCGCACAGCAATAAAATGCTGGACTGAATTAGTACAGGTATGAAACAACTTGTGCACAAAGCGTTGACTCGATTTCCGGCAGGGATCTAGGGTTATTCCGCCCAGTAAATGTTAAAATATTTGACAGAGAAGGAGTTGCCTCCTTCTGCCAAAGTTATAGCTATATCTCCCATGATGCATTGCAGCAGAAAAGCTACAAGGCATTTGAGAAATGAAAAAGCAGCCATTTTTTTCAAAATTATCTATGCTAATAACTTTTGACTCGCTGGATGGATTTGGATGTAACTTTCAAAACAACATGTTTGTCCAGGCCCTCTCACCTCCAAACTGCACATTCTGGGAACAATACGTTACAAAATGAAAAAGTAATTAAAAGAAAAATGAAACACCACAATTTCACAGTTTTCACCCATTCATTTTCACATAGAGAAAAAGTGCAGTTTTTAAACAGCCATACCACGAAAAGTGCTGGGCAGATTTGGACCAAATAAGAAAAAACTTGGGGACAAAGTGTTGACTTACATATTTCGACTGGTCTGGAGTAGATCCAGCCAGTAGTTTTTACAATATTTGACAGAGAAAGGTGTGCACCTTGCTCCTTAAACCTTTGTATTGGCCTTGGTGCTTTTAACAGCAGAGAGGTTGAGTGTGGCTAATAACATTTAACTTGCTGGATGGATTTGTATGAAATTTCCAAAACAAACAGTTTGTCAAGTGCTCCCCTAAACTGGAGAAATGTGGGAA
The DNA here is from genome assembly GCF_040938575.1 of Ambystoma mexicanum. Taxonomy (NCBI): domain Eukaryota; kingdom Metazoa; phylum Chordata; class Amphibia; order Caudata; family Ambystomatidae; genus Ambystoma; species Ambystoma mexicanum. Next base: position 714,406,893 of record NC_090932.1, read on the forward strand.
CAATTTGTTAGAAAATTATATAGTTATTGAGAAAACATTAAAACGCTGTTTCAGCCGCTTGCATTCATTATCCCGTAGAGAAAAAGTGCAGTTTTTGAACAGCTGTAGCATGAAAACTGTTTGGCAGATTTGGACCAAAATACAAAACAATTTGGGCACAAATCATTGACCTAATTCCCTAGACTGGTATGGGGTAAATGCATACAGTAGTTTTTACAATATTCCACAAAGAACAGTTTGGGATTTTTAAGCATTATCGGGGGAATACCGGGGAAACCCGTGGACATGGGTAGTTAATTGCCACAGTATGAGTAGTTCATTGTCATTATCGTGAGAATCCCACAGAAATGGGGAGAGAGTGAAACTAACAAAGTAACATTACACCTGCAGTGATCAAATCTCTTAGGCAGGGTCAATGGATCCCTGTGTCGAAGATCATGGCTAGTGGGCCCAAAAGGAACTTATTGGTGCAACAAGTACAGAGGCCACGGCCAAAGCCAGTAGGTCCCAATGAAATCTGTTGGTGCAACATGGCCAGTGGCCACGCTCAAGGGCCATAGTTATTTGGCCTTGAATAAACCTATTCCTACAACATGTACAGTGTCCACAGCTAAAGGCCATGGCTAGTGGGTACAGAATGTAAAAGGATTCAATTCAGCACTACAGCTAAGTTAACGCCTAGTCTAGAATACTGAATGAAAACCCTTATTGATATATCTTTATGTCCAGTTCATGCGTTCTGGATGACTACCCCTATATAACACCCCTCTCTTGGAATCCCCCTGACCCCACTGAGCCAAGAAGTAGTTCTGTTTTGCAAGTTAAAAGGTTTATTTGATAATTTAAACAATAGATATATATATATGTCACACCTTATAATAAATTAATGATTGAATATCACACTTAATCTGATATGATAAAGATTAACAACGGAGAATCTGGCACTACCACGCTTCTCTATAATCAATAAGGAGTTGACATGAAATGGATAAGGTAGCACAGTGGTAAATAGGTACAGAAGTATAATGTGGTAGAGGATGCTTTATGTAAGCTCAGGTGGATGCACTATTCAATGAATGCAGTACAGAAAATACTCAATATGATTTCAACCAAACAATGTAATCACTTTTCTCTGGCAATCCCCTCCCCCCCTTGATGCAAGGCAAGGAAATGGAAGGAAAACACACAGTTCTCAGAAATGCAATCAATGTAAATCAGTTCACCCCAGCAAGCTTACACTACAGAAAACAGATAGGAGTTTTGAAAACACAGGCAAAATGCTTTGATATGTGCTAGCAATGGATGAGAAATATGCTGGAAATGCTTTTAATTCCCTTTCAGAGGTTCAGGGTGAGTGGTATCTAGTTAATATTAGTCCAGGCTCACACTAGCAATGATGCAGGGATAGTTAGCAGGTTAAACGAATTTCTGGCAAATGGAAGGCAAGCAGCAGCAGTTTTTACATGTGAAGAAATTTGCAAATCGCGGTAAAATTCGCGAATGCGTGTTCCGCGATTGCGGTAAAACTATAAGGGGTAGGAATGCGGTTCTAGGTTCATAGGAAAGCCACGATTCTAAGCTTTCAGATAAAAGTTACTGCAAGTCTCTAGCCCAAACGGTTACAGAGTTATGACTGATTTAATAGAGGTCATTTTTGGTTTTGCAAATTTTAAAAGCTCAAAATGACAAGTGACAAATTTTGCAGCTAGAATGACAGGTGACAGATTTGGATCTATCAGGCAGTTCTACTTAGGTTAAATAGATTGAATTAGATGAATTTAAACTAAGAGATTGGTTCTACACAGTTCTGCTGGGTACTCACACTATATTCTTGAATTAAATGGGCCTCGTCACGGATCTGGTCAGGGTTTAAACTGGACTCTGGTCTGGTCTGGCCTCTGCACTTCACAGTGATCTGGGTCAGCTCTCTCTGCTGGTCTGGGTCTCTCTGGGTACAGCACTGCTTTCTCTCAGGTCTGGTCTCTTAGTTCTGGATAGATTGAAGTCTCTAGTTTGGCTTTCTGGAGGTTGATGGAGGTAAGTATGGATTTTTCCGGCAGAGCTTCCAGCTGCAGATGGAATTGAAGGTCCCTATCTGTCCTGTCTGTCTGCTTTTATGTGTTTAGAATGTGGGTGTGTTCTAGCATCACTGACCCTACCTCTCTCTCAGCTTCTAATTGGTCAAACTTCCATTTATCATTTGATTGGGGAATGAATTGTGAGTCAGAGGGATGTCATTTTATGGCTTGCAGATAGGACACTCCTCTGTCAGATTGCACACATTCTATATTTGATAATAAAAGACATATTTCACAGTTACACAGTTGCTTGAAATTACATATACATGGTGTGGCTGAATTTAGCCATGTCTCTGTCCAAATCTGCTGTTTCTAAGAGCTTGCATTCAGAAATGGCACATAATTGACTTTTTAACTGATTTTTCAATTTCTGACATTGACCCAACTTTACCTACATGTGCGCAGGGAGTATGGACATTAACTGATGAAGTTTCAGACTTTTAACATGCATACATTTAGAGTAATATCCACTTTTCCGCTAACACCCCCCTGAACATACCACCGGTTCTAAAAACCTCTTAAACTGTGGGCAGAAAAATCACAAGAATTATGGTATCATTTATAAAATTTTCACATGTCCGCTCTATGAGTTATTCATCTTTTTAGAGTTATGTTCTGGCTCCAAAGGGGTGTGGTTTCCTCTCAGCACAAGGTAGAAATACTGGTTTTTCCAGTTCTGCCAAGCCAGCTTGCTCTCACAGGCAGTGCCCCTCCCCTTTCTTCAGGAGGAAGCCACTTTTTACGACCATTTACGACTCCTGCCAATAAAACCTTTGCCTGAGCCAGGACAGAGCTTTGTTCACTTTCCTGCAGAGCACAGGTAATTCAATTATCAGATAGATGGCATATCCTTAGTGTGAGCAGCAAAAGGGCAGCTAGGCCTGGGAACACAGCTGTGACTTAAGTTTCACTCCTGATGGGGGTAGTTGCCAGGCAGAATTCAATTCCTTAAGCCAGGTTTCAGATAAAATGTCACTTTTTGTTCCCCAGTTCCTGCATTCAAATTAAACTAAACATTTTTACATATGCAGCTAGAATGCTGATTCTAAGTGCAAAACTATGACATTTCAACAGTTACAAAGGCATGTGACACCAAACATAGGTCACTCATTTAATCTAAACATTTTCGATTTTAGTGTCTTTAAATCCAGTGCAACTTAAACTGCTGACTCCATAGCAGTTTTGTTATAAGCACTGTTTTGGGCTCTTCATTTCCCAGATTTTGTAAGCACACAAAACCTCATTCTGCCAAATGTCTGCTGGTGTTCAGTGAATATTTTGCACATGTTGCAATGTTTAAAATAGACACTTTGGCTTGCCTTCAGAGGAACACAGGGTGGTTTTAAAACGCCGGCTTTTGGATAGTGGTGAGTACTGGTACTGCACCCATTTTTGGGATTTAAGAATGAATTCCCCACAATTCTAGGTTGCATTTGGCAATCAGCATTGCCATTCCCAATGGTTTCAGACTACTGTGCGGGTAGTCCAATGGTGGTTTTAGGCAGTGTCCTTCTGTGCCCATAACATCGGCAAAAATGGGTGGCAGCCTATTCTTCCTGCATTTCCCTGTGCATTTTCTGGGAAGCTCTGGCCATCATGATGTTTTCATGTCGGGTACTGCACAGTTTTGAGGTAGGGCTCGGATGCATGGGTAAATACATCCCACAAGCCCCCCTCTTGCGATGGCCATTCGGTTTCACTGATGGGACTCGCAAGATCTGGGATGTTTCCTCATCTTCTTCCAATAGATGGCACAGTTCAGCATCTTTTCCTCCATCCGGTCGGATCGATCGGTTCTCCTCGCCGGTCCTGATGGGAATATTGGGCGGTACCCCCAGCCCGTTGCGTCTCAGCTCCCGGTCTCCGGATCGTCCTCCTTGGCCCGTCTCAAGGTTTTCTTTCTCCTAGGACGACAAAGGAAGAGCGGCAATACCTATTCATAGACGTTTTTCCACCACCGTTGAGATAGTGGGGCAGCATATGCATTTCATCATCACGAAACATTACATTCTTATTTTGAAAAAAAAAAACAGTATAACTAAGAGACAGTTTCATGCAAATCACAATATTTTAGAGACTAGATGTGGTATGTTTTATGATTGGAACAGAATTAGTCTGATACAGTACCCGCTAGGATTCCAGAGGATTCCTCCAGTTGTTGCAGAGTGTGCCTGGGATGGCAACATTTCAACTGGTTTATGTGGACCCACTTGTCTTCCCCCTCTGCCGAACCGCCTTTGGGGATGCGGATCTTGTAGGCCACAGGGGAGATCTTATCGACGATCTCAAAGGGTCCCTTCCATGTAGGCAAAAATTTGCGCTGCTTGGCCTGGTTCCTTTGGAAGTTGTATAGATAGACCCGGTCCCCCACCTGATATTCCTTCCTGGAAGTTTTCAGGTCATAGTGGGTCTTCATGCTATCAGCTGATCTTTCTAGATTCCGCTGAGCATAAGCAAAAGCATGTTGGAGGTGTTTCCTTAAATTCTCTACATACTCATGAGTAGTGGAGGCATTTATCAGTGTCTGCTCTTGGGTCCTGTAGAGCAAATGCTGAGGAAGCACCATCTTGCGCCCAGTCATCAACTCAAATGGTGACATTTTGGTTGCAGATGAAGGGGTAGATCTGATGGCCATTAGGACCAGAGGTAATCGGATATCCCAACTTGGCCCAGAATCTGCCACAAACTTCTTTAATATGCTCACAATTGTCCGGTTATATCTCTCTACTGCCCCAGAAGAAGCTGGCCGATAAGCAATATGCAACTTCCTTTTGACCCCCAGTATCTCCCACATCTTTGTCATTACTTCACTGGTGAAGTGGCTACCTCTGTCTGACTCAATCCTTTGAGGTAGACCAAAACTGGAAAAGATGTGGTTAATCATCAAGGCAGCTGCAGTTTCTGCCTTGCAATTTGGGGCTGGGAGACATTCCACCCACTTGGTAAACAAGCATGTCACAGTCAACATGTACTTATTCCCCCTAGCCGAGCGAATCACAGGGCCTACAAAGTCGATTTGTAAATCTGACCATGGCAGTGTCATCCCCCTCTTTTGGAGAGGCGCACGGTGCGTGAGGGATGATGGCTGAAATTGTGCACACACAAGACACCCCTTCAAGTATTGGTCGAGGTCCTGCCCCATGTGTGGCCAGTATGCAACCTCTCTTAAGATTTCCAATGTTGTGTGAAACCCCCTATGACCGGCGGTGGCCGCATCATGGGCGTGACTTAACATCAGGCTTCGGAATGAGGTAGGAACCACCCACTGATCGTGGCCAGCTTTGGATTTCCTTACCAGCAAACCGTCTTGAATCCGGAACATTTTTGGACATTTCATCAACACTCTTAGGTCCTCTTTCCCAATGTAATCGGTATCCGTCAGGGGAAAGTTCTCAGGGTCCTCAAGGTGCTGGTAAAATTTACCAATAATTGGATCCCCCTTCTGAGCAGTAATCAAATCATCATCAGGGGTCTCCTTACTCCATTGTGCAATTGAAAGGTCGTTGTGAGCATTTGTCTGGGACCTAGTGATAGCAGTGACCTGGATTTCCCTCAACAGGGACTCAATCTCAATTAGATCCCCTTGGATGGCCCCGGTTTTGGCCAGCTGATCAGCTAAGTCATTTCCAGTTTTGTCTGGTCCCTCTACTTTGGAATGACCCTTGATCTTTTTCCAGTAGATGGTCATCCCATTCGATGTGACCAGATCATCAATGTTTTGGATCAACTTCCCATGTTTCAAGGGTTTGTTGTTAGCACATAACATGCCTCTGGTTTTCCAATTAACCAGGTGCTCCACGAACCCGTTCCGTACATAATCCGAATCTGTGATTATGACCAGTTCGTGGAGTTGATGCTGGACAGCAGTGAGGATGGCCTGATGCACAGCCATCAATTCTGCCACCTGACTACTTCGGGGACCAATTTTGTATCCAGCGGAGGGTTCTGGGGACTCATTCACCCATGCATTCCCTACGCCGGCCACCAGTTCTTTCTCCCCGTTGTTGTCAACATGGTAAGAGCATCCATCCACATACACAGTGGGCATTCCCTCACACTTGTCTTCTTCAAAGACTTTGTGTGGGGAATTAAGGTATGCCTCCATGTTGTCCTTGATTTTCAGACTTTCGTCCTCGAGACAGTTTTCTCTGGCACAATCATGCAAGTCAGCCAGACCTTGCGCGAGGGGACTCTTCTTGTTTTGGCCATATCTGACCTCCACAGGAAAGCCTTGCATTGACAGAATCCAGGAAGTAATTCGGGAATTACTCACATTTCCGGCCCGGATTCTGTCACTTTGGAGATATTGCAGAGGCTGGTGTGGAGTCTCCACTATGATGTGTTCCCCCTGGATAAACGGGCGGTAATTCTTCAATGCCCACACCGTTGCCAGGAGTGCCTTCTCACAATCGTTGAATTTTTCCTCCACAGAGGATAAAGTTTTGCTCGCATAGGAGATTACTTTATTGACCTTGTCATGCTTTTGGTATAATACTGCCGTCAAGCACGTATCAGAGAACCCCGTCTCCAGGAAGAACTCCTTGTTTCTGACAGGGTAAGCTAGGCAAGGCGCTTGTGAGAGGCTTCTTTTGAGTTGTTTTACCGCCTCGGCTTGTTCTGGACCCCATTCCCACTTGACCCCCCCCTTCAGGAGATGAATCAGGGGTCTGGTGATCTCTGCGTAGCCCTCAATGAACTTTCTGCTGTAATTAGTCAGTCCAAGGAGGCTCCTTAGTTCCCACAGATTTGTGGGGTCTTTCAGTTTTTGAAGTGCTTCCACTTTCTTTTCCTGGGGACAGAGGCCCTGAGGAGTAATCTCATGCCCCAAGAAATTAACACGGGTTCTACACCACTGTGCTTTCTGAAAGGAAAGTTTTGCTCCGGCGGCCCTCAACTGTGTCAGAACATAACGGATCTCCGCTATGTGTTCCTCCACAGATGAACTTTTGATGAGGACATCATCTACATAAGCCAGGTTACCCCTTGCACCCAAGTCGGGCATGGCCTTGTGTAGAAAAATGTTGAATTCATTGCCGGAGTTGAGGTATCCGAAGGGAGTCCGGGTCCAGGTGTACTGCTGGCCCCCAAAGGTAAAAGCCAGCTTGTATTGGTCCTCCCTACTGACAGGCACAGTCCAGTATCCATTGGTCAGGTCTATTGCAGTGAATACCTGTGACCCCTGGATCTGGGCCAGCCCTTGGTCAATGTAGGGCAGAGGCCATCGGGAAGTATGGACCCGTTTGTTGAGCTCCCTGAGGTCGGCACAGAGTCTCCACTGGCCGTTTGGCTTCAATATTCCCAGCACCGGATTATTGAAGGTGCTGTGGACTGGACGGATTATTCCCCGGGACTCAAGGTTCTTAATTATTTCAGTAAGGGACTCCATTGATGCGAGAGGCAAGCGATATTGCTTCACAAACACAGGAGTCATGCCAGGGTCCGTGGGGATTGTTGTTGTGTGGATGTCAGTGCGACCACAGTCATATGAGTCTACCGCAAAGAGATCTTGGAAATCCAAGAAAACTTGTTTCAACTTTTGCTTTTGTTCCAGAGTCACACAGGCATCAGCTAGGTTGACTCTCTCTTCCACCATCTGCCTGAAGCCTGGAAAGACTTCTGGTTTGGCTATTTCCGCGGCCTCCTCCAGCTGGGTGGAGAAGTCCCTGGTCAGAGTGCTGATTTGGACCAGAGGCTTCAGGTGGGAAAGGCAGCCCTCATGTACCTGGAAAATCACCTCATCCCTCCTGAAGTCACACGTCACATCTTCCTTACCATAGGGGCAGGAAGTGTACACCAGGAAGTTCCCCCCATGCCGGGTGAAAATCCTGTCTGGTGTTGTATTGTCCTCACTGTCACTGTCAACACAGTCCTTGGGGATTGGTCCTAACAGTTAATTTACAAGATCAATGGAGAAATGTCGGTCATCAACCGCCATTCCAATAATGGTGCCTGCGGCTAGAGTAATACTCTTTAAGTCGCTGTTATCCACCTCTATTAGAATGGTGTCATGTTCTATGTTGACTAATGGAGTTGGGTTTACCCCCAACCCTTGCTGTTGGAAAGAAGCATTTAGATGTATGTAAGCATCAGGGTTTTTCAACTCTTGTCCCCTTTTAACTTTCACTTCCAGGGAGAATTGTCGGGTCCTTTCTGGGATGGTGACTTCCTCTTTAACCTGAATTTCAACTGCATAAGGTAGCAATTGAGCTGACCTAAATGCTTTTTCTGGATCATCAAAGCCCATGGGATTATCCGCTAATCGGGACCAAGCTTTGAAGTTTATTAGGTCCAAACTAATGGCAAAGCGATTGAGAATGTCACTGCCTAAGTAAAAGGCGGCAGTGACGTCTCGCACGACCCAACAATTATGGACTATGCTCTTGTTGCCAATGGAGATTTTGAGCATACACCTGCTTGGCAGGAGATGTTTTGAATTGGGTGCTTCCAGGTCCATTTCCCATTTGTCTATCAGTTTGAAGGTGGGAATGGCTGGATCTTTTGGAAGTTGGCGAAACATGGCTTCGCTGATGAAGCTCTTACCGTTGTTCACACACACTCGAGCGAGAACAGAGTCCTTCCCATCATTTAACTGAACAGGGATGAACAACTGCTCTCCAATTTGCTGAATATCAGCCAGGCTTTGAGCTGATTTCACATCTTTCTGGACTATAGGAGTGGGAGTTTCAGATTGTGGATTGGTATAGAATTTCAAAGTGTTTCCTTCCAGCGTGGAATACCACTTTAGACTGGAAGGAAGGTTGATTTTCAGAAATAGAGAGGACCCCCCATCACCGGTCTGTTGTCCTACTGCTATGACTGTCACGTCTGGAATTTGGTTGTTCTGGAAGTGAAATTCTACTTGGTCAGATTTTTGTTCAACCATGTGGCAGGTGCCGTTTAAACTAACATGGTTGACACTCTGTTTTAATTTTATTGGTCGGCTAGTCTGGGTCCAGAGGACCTTGTTTACACAATCTATTAGGGGTGACAACCTTCTCAGGAGGTCATTCCCTAGTAAACAAGGGGTGCCCTCGGGGGTCACAACTATGACCGGGTGTTTCAATTTGTGTCGCCCAATTTTAATGTCCAAGTCTGCAGTCCCCTCAACGGGAATTTCCTTCCCGTCAAAGTTCTGCAGTTGTCCAGGAAGAGAGGTGAGAGGAATTTGGTAATTCTCTCCCCTTCCTGCATTCAGTTCATCAAAGGCCCTTCTGGACAGAAGGGTAGCTTGAGATCCAGTGTCCACCAGTGCCAAGATTGTACCCTGCCCCTGTACTTGTACCGGGGCATAATATCTTCCCTCCTTCTCCTCAAGGGGGCACAGATAATGTACATTTTTGGACAACTGGTGGGCTAATTTTCTGGTTTTGGACATCGCTAGCGAAGAGATTTGGGCAGAATTCTGTGGAGAGTCTTGGGAATCTGAAAGAAAAATTTGGCAACTGGAGATCAGAGCCATTGTGGGTTCCCCTGGTTCCAGTTCTGGGCCGCCCCCCCCTTTTTGGAGGCAGTCCCCAGTATGGGTTTGAACCCGGGGATTTTCTTTCTGTCGGTTATGGGATGAGATGGTGGGCGGCGGTAGCTCAGTCTCCACATCTCCCCAGTCTGGATTTGCATTCCTAGGGACCCATTTTTCTTTGGGAGGAGTTCCCCCCTCTCTGAAGGAGAAGATCCTTTTCTCAGGATCCTCTGAGGATCCCTCTCCCTCAAATTGGAAGATCTGTACCTCCTCCTCAAACTGAGTCTGTTTGGGTCTTTTGTTTCTCCCACCCCCCCTCTGCTCCTTAGGAGGCAGACTTTCAGGGGCAAGAGATTTCGTTTCCGGTTCCTGGGTTTCCAGGGGCTGTTTACAAGTGAGGAAGGAAGCTTCCTCCAAGGCTTTACACCCCCCTTCCCTTTGTGCCTCCACCCTGGGAACCGGTGAGTTATCGGGGTGCTGCCCCCGTCATTGTTCTGGGGCACCAGGTCCAGAGTTGGGTGCGTTCTGCGCCGGCATGCCGGTCTGAGGGTTCTGCTGAGCCCTCAGTATGTGACCCATATCCCGCGCCATGTTTTGAACCTGGCGCTCTAACTGGGAAACCCGCTCAGGCTGATACAGGGCCCTGTTTTCTCCCCTGGGCTGATCCCGGGAAGGGTAGCTATCCCTCCTCTGGTAATACCCCGGGTTGGGAAGATTTGGGTACCCCTCCACCCTTGGCCTCCCCTCTCCCGGATTCAGTGGTCTGGGCTCAGGGAATTGGGGAAAGAAGGATGGATGGTTTTGGGGCTGAAATTTGGGTGGATACCTGGGGAAAAAGTTCTGCCCAGGATTTGGAGAGTTTCTGCCCTCCGGTGGGAAGTTAGGAGGGAAGTTCCCTGGGTTAGGTGCTTGGCTGGATCCCCCCCTTGGGCTGGAGGAGTCCACACATAACCCAGGATGGGTCTGTTTCCCTTGTAACGGGGACTTACATAATCAGGAGAGCGAGGGACCCCATTTGTGGGGCTGCCTCCCTGGCTCCCTGTCTGTGACTGGCCCGAGGACCTTCTGGGCCTAGCATTATTAGGTGCAGGTAGGTTTTTAGGCCCCCCCATCTCCAACTCTAAAACGGGGGTGACCTTTACCTCTGCCACCTTGGCAGCAGCAGGGGTGCTGTTGGCTTTGGGGTTTTTCTGAGCATTACTTTTGCTATCTATCGGTTTCTGCACCTCATAGATCCGGGTAGCCTGTTCAATGACCCAGTCTAAAGATCTTTTCTCGTGAAAATCCCTCACGAGCTGGGTCATGATATATTTGGGCAAGGCATGGAAAAACGTATTAATAAATTCCCTGCTATCCGTGCGCACCCTTCTTGTGGTCTGTGCAAAAGCCCGCTTTAACTCCTGCACAAATTCTTGTGGGGCCTGATCCTCCCCACATTGCAAATTGTAGGCTGCCTTGCGAGCCTCTTGAGGATTTCTGTGAACAGAAAAATGTTTCAAGATGGCCGCCTTATAGGTGGACCATCTTAAATGTCTTTTGGTCCTCCAGCCCCGCAAAGAAACTGGAGTATTCCGGGGAGAAGGTCCACTTTACATATTGTTTACAGCTTTGGCTGTCCTTCAAATGGAAAGTCTCCATCATTTGTTCAAACAACTCTAAGTGCTCCCAAACAGAATACTTAGCGTTCTTATGGTAAGGCGTGATGACGCTCCTGATCGTCTTAATCTGCTTTAAGGGGTCCTTAAGCAAGGCCCTTTTTGCCTTATTGGCCTTTTTGGTTCGGGTAACCCTTGTCCATTCGTCCTCGTACTCAGAGGCACTGCTCCCAGAGGTTCCCGTCTGTTCTTCCAGGTTTTCCCGGATTCTGCGAGCCTGGGAATGGCTGGCAGAATGTGGGGACCTGGTCTCCTGTGTCCTGCGCAGTTCAGAGGAGTCTTCAGATTCCTCCTTGCTGCCAGGATTTGATGGGTACCCCCTCCACTGACCTAACTGGGCAGAGGTTTTCAGGATGCCCTTAATGGGCCTACTCTCCTGGGGTTCCCCACTGAACTGTACTGTACTTGGGTGCCCATACCCGGATGCCCACCCCTCCATTCCTGAGTGGTACTGGCCTATGAGCCCCATACTCTTAGCTGGATAGTAATCTGCCATCCCTGTGGCCCTGTGTTCATGTGCGCCAGGGGACATGGGGGTGGTAGAGTCCAGGGACTGGGGGAGATGAAGGCCCCTGGTGTTAGGGCTCCTGCGGTTATGGTCAGGAGTCTCTCTTTCCCAGCGGACCTCATCTCTATCCGCCCCTGCTCCCTGTTGCAATGCAAGAGCCTGCATTTGTGCTTTCAGTTCCTCTGTTAAGGCCTTACTCGACTCTATCAGTTTCTCCTGCATCGCTACCTGTTGCTGGAGCCTATCATTGTGTTGACAGAGGGCCTCATTCTCCCTCTGTGCTTCCTGGTTGGTCCTGGAGAACTGGGCCAGTCTTTGCTGCAGGAGGTTTACCTCCTGGGCAATGTCGCTATTGGCCTGCTCCTTTCTTGCTAGAGCATCTTCCACCCTTCTGGTGTGCTCTACCAAGTTCTGGTTTTCTTTTTGGAGATCACCCAGTCCCTGGTGGGCCAGGTGATTTTCTTCCATTTTTCTTTTTAAATGGCAGACTTCCTGGCCTAAGGTATCCCTTTCCTGACTAAGAGCCTGCATCTGTGCCGCCAGGTCGTCCCTTTGCCTTTGGAAGGCACCAGCATTCTGGCGCTCCTGATCAAACTCTGCCTGGGTATCCAGGTCTTTCAGAATTAGTTTGTTGCTCTCTGCCTTCACTCTATCTAGGTGGCCTTGCAGGGTGACTACCTGCTCAGCACATACCCTGTTGAAGTCCAGTTGTTGCTCCAGCTTTTTCTGGTTTTGCAGTAGGGAGTCCAAATCTTCTTGGTATTCCTTCTGCAAGGCCAGAAATCTGGTATCCTGTTCTACCTTTTCCTGTTGCAGCACATCCATATCCTTCTTTATTTTAATGATGTGCTGCCTACTATCATCTTCTGACTCCTGGCTCCTCTGCAGCCTCTGCTCAGAAGAGACCAGGTCAGATTGGACCTTCTCTAATACCATCTGTTGCCTATTTGCCAGATTTTGGCTTTCAGCACATCTATCCTGCATGTCTCCCATATATACGTACAGGTATGCTGCTATCCTGGCAATCTTGTCGTGTTCATCTTTGGCCTTAGGAGCCATATATAGTTCACTCAGGGCCACATGTAATGGACCCTGATCTCTCCATAGGTCTGACCCTGTTTCAGTGACCTGTCGCGTGATGGCCTGCAACCAGGCATCCTGGCCCTGCTCAGCCCATTCACCTCTCACAAATAATTTATGTAAGAAGTGCTCTCTGGCTATTTTCATATCTACCAAGGTCGTCATTCTAGAGATTGGTCTCTGTCCTGACTTACAGAAGTTAGTATTTTATTTTTGCAGAACAGAACTTTTCTTGGAATGTCCCTTTTGAGGAATGCTTTACAGCGTAACACAGCGTGGTGATCAGACCGGATATGTGTATCTGGTCAGCTGGCACACTGTATTAAGCTGCACAAGTGGTATTCTAACCCAAACGTCCGGCTCGAGCCCCCAATTTGTAAGAGGATTCAATTCAGCACTACAGCTAAGTTAACGCCTAGTCTAGAATACTGAATGAAAACCCTTATTGATATATCTTTATGTCCAGTTCATGCGTTCTGGATGACTACCCCTATATAACACCCCTCTCTTGGAATCCCCCTGACCCCACTGAGCCAAGAAGTAGTTCTGTTTTGCAAGTTAAAAGGTTTATTTGATAATTTAAACAATAGATATATATATATGTCACACCTTATAATAAATTAATGATTGAATATCACACTTAATCTGATATGATAAAGATTAACAACGGAGAATCTGGCACTAACACGCTTCTCTATAATCAATAAGGAGTTGACATGAAATGGATAAGGTAGCACAGTGGTAAATAGGTACAGAAGTATAATGTGGTAGAGGATGCTTTATGTAAGCTCAGGTGGATGCACTATTCAATGAATGCAGTACAGAAAATACTCAATATGATTTCAACCAAACAATGTAATCACTTTTCTCTGGCAATCCCCTCCCCCCCTTGATGCAAGGCAAGGAAATGGAAGGAAAACACACAGTTCTCAGAAATGCAATCAATGTAAATCAGTTCACCCCAGCAAGCTTACACTACAGAAAACAGATAGGAGTTTTGAAAACACAGGCAAAATGCTTTGATATGTGCTAGCAATGGATGAGAAATATGCTGGAAATGCTTTTAATTCCCTTTCAGAGGTTCAGGGTGAGTGGTATCTAGTTAATATTAGTCCAGGCTCACACTAGCAATGATGCAGGGATAGTTAGCAGGTTAAACGAATTTCTGGCAAATGGAAGGCAAGCAGCAGCAGTTTTTACATGTGAAGAAATTTGCAAATAGCGGTAAAATTCGCGAATGCGTGTTCCGCGATTGCGGTAAAACTATAAGGGGTAGGAATGCGGTTCTAGGTTCATAGGAAAGCCACGATTCTAAGCTTTCAGATAAAAGTTACTGCAAGTCTCTAGCCCAAACGGTTACAGAGTTATGACCGATTTAATAGAGGTCGTTTTTGGTTTTGCAAATTTTAAAAGCTCAAAATGACAAGTGACAAATTTTGCAGCTAGAATGACAGGTGACAGATTTGGATCTATCAGGCAGTTCTACTTAGGTTAAATAGATTGAATTAGATGAATTTAAACTAAGAGATTGGTTCTACACAGTTCTGCTGGGTACTCACACTATATTCTTGAATTAAATGGGCCTCGTCACGGATCTGGTCAGGGTTTAAACTGGACTCTGGTCTGGTCTGGTCTGGCCTCTGCACTTCACAGTGATCTGGGTCAGCTCTCTCTGCTGGTCTGGGTCTCTCTGGGTACAGCACTGCTTTCTCTCTGGTCTGGTCTCTTAGTTCTGGATAGATTGAAGTCTCTAGTTTGGCTTTCTGGAGGTTGATGGAGGTAAGTATGGATTTTTCCGGCAGAGCTTCCAGCTGCAGATGGAATTGAAGGTCCCTATCTGTCCTGTCTGTCTGCTTTTATGTGTTTAGAATGTGGGTGTGTTCTAGCATCACTGACCCTACCTCTCTCTCAGCTTCTAATTGGTCAAACTTCCATTTATCATTTGATTGGGGAATGAACTGTGAGTCAGAGGGATGTCATTTTATAGCTTGCAGATAGGACACTCCTCTGTCAGATTGCACACATTCTATATTTGATAATAAAAGACATATTTCACAGTTACACAGTTGCTTGAAATTACATATACATGGTGTGGCTGAATTTAGCCATGTCTCTGTCCAAATCTGCTGTTTCTAAGAGCTTGCATTCAGAAATGGCACATAATTGACTTTTTAACTGATTTTTCAATTTCTGACATTGACCCAACTTTACCTACATGTGCGCAGGGAGTATGGACATTAACTGATGAAGTTTCAGACTTTTAACATGCATACATTTAGAGTAATATCCACTTTTCCGCTAACACCCCCCTGAACATACCACCGGTTCTAAAAACCTCTTAAACTGTGGGCAGAAAAATCACAAGAATTATGGTATCATTTATAAAATTTTCACATGTCCGCTCTATGAGTTATTCATCTTTTTAGAGTTATGTTCTGGCTCCAAAGGGGTGTGGTTTCCTCTCAGCACAAGGTAGAAATACTGGTTTTTCCAGTTCTGCCAAGCCAGCTTGCTCTCACAGGCAGTGCCCCTCCCCTTTCCTCAGGAGGAAGCCACTTTTTACGACCATTTACGACTCCTGCCAATAAAACCTTTGCCTGAGCCAGGACAGGGCTTTGTTCACTTTCCTGCAGAGCACAGGTAATTCAATTATCAGATAGATGGCATATCCTTAGTGTGAGCAGCAAAAGGGCAGCTAGGCCTGGGAACACAGCTGTGACTCAAGTTTCACTCCTGATGGGGGTAGTTGCCAGGCAGAATTCAATTCCTTAAGCCAGGTTTCAGATAAAATGTCACTTTTTGTTCCCCAGTTCCTGCATTCAAATAAAACTAAACATTTTTACATATGCAGCTAGAATGCTGATTCTAAGTGCAAAACTATGACATTTCAACAGTTACAAAGGCATGTGACACCAAACATAGGTCACTCATTTAATCTAAACATTTTCGATTTTAGTGTCTTTAAATCCAGTGCAACTTAAACTGCTGACTCCATAGCAGTTTTGTTATAAGCACTGTTTTGGGCTCTTCATTTCCCAGATTTTGTAAGCACACAAAACCTCATTCTGCCAAATGTCTGCTGGTGTTCAGTGAATATTTTGCACATGTTGCAATGTTTAAAATAGACACTTTGGCTTGCCTTCAGAGGAACACAGGGTGGTTTTAAAACGCCGGCTTTTGGATAGTGGTGAGTACTGGTACTGCACCCATTTTTGGGATTTAAGAATGAATTCCCCACAATTCTAGGTTGCATTTGGCAACCAGCATTGCCATTCCCAATGGTTTCAGACTACTTTGCGGGTAGTCCAATGGTGGTTTTAGGCAGTGTCCTTCTGTGCCCATAACATCGGCAAAAATGGGTGGCAGCCTATTCTTCCTGCATTTCCCTGTGCATTTTTTGGGAAGCTCTGGCCATCATGATGTTTTCATGTCGGGTACTGCACAGTTTTGAGGTAGGGCTCGGATGCATGGGTAAATACATCCCACAAGCCCCCCTCTTGCGATGGCCATTCGGTTTCACTGATGGGACTCGCAAGATCTGGGATGTTTCCTCATCTTCTTCCAATAGATGGCACAGTTCAGCATCTTTTCCTCCATCCGGTCGGATCGATCGGTTCTCCTCGCCGGTCCTGATGGGAATATTGGGCGGTACCCCCAGCCCGTTGCGTCTCAGCTCCCGGTCTCCGGATCGTCCTCCTTGGCCCGTCTCAAGGTTTTCTTTCTCCTAGGACGACAAAGGAAGAGCGGCAATACCTATTCATAGACGTTTTTCCACCACCGTTGAGATAGTGGGGCAGCATATGCATTTCATCATCACGAAACATTACATTCTTATTTTGAAAAAAAAAAACAGTATAACTAAGAGACAGTTTCATGCAAATCACAATATTTTAGAGACTAGATGTGGTATGTTTTATGATTGGAACAGAATTAGTCTGATACAGTACCCGCTAGGATTCCAGAGGATTCCTCCAGTTGTTGCAGAGTGTGCCTGGGATGGCAACATTTCAACTGGTTTATGTGGACCCACTTGTCTTCCCCCTCTGCCGAACCGCCTTTGGGGATGCGGATCTTGTAGGCCACAGGGGAGATCTTATCGACGATCTCAAAGGGTCCCTTCCATGTAGGCAAAAATTTGCGCTGCTTGGCCTGGTTCCTTTGGAAGTTGTATAGATAGACCCGGTCCCCCACCTGATATTCCTTCCTGGAAGTTTTCAGGTCATAGTGGGTCTTCATGCTATCAGCTGATCTTTCTAGATTCCGCTGAGCATAAGCAAAAGCATGTTGGAGGTGTTTCCTTAAATTCTCTACATACTCATGAGTAGTGGAGGCATTTATCAGTGTCTGCTCTTGGGTCCTGTAGAGCAAATGCTGAGGAAGCACCATCTTGCGCCCAGTCATCAACTCAAATGGTGACATTTTGGTTGCAGATGAAGGGGTAGATCTGATGGCCATTAGGACCAGAGGTAATCGGATATCCCAACTTGGCCCAGAATCTGCCACAAACTTCTTTAATATGCTCACAATTGTCCGGTTATATCTCTCTACTGCCCCAGAAGAAGCTGGCCGATAAGCAATATGCAACTTCCTTTTGGCCCCCAGTATCTCCCACATCTTTGTCATTACTTCACTGGTGAAGTGGCTACCTCTGTCTGACTCAATCCTTTGAGGTAGACCAAAACTGGAAAAGATGTGGTTAATCATCAAGGCAGCTGCAGTTTCTGCCTTGCAATTTGGGGCTGGGAGACATTCCACCCACTTGGTAAACAAGCATGTCACAGTCAACATGTACTTATTCCCCCTAGCCGAGCGAATCACAGGGCCTACAAAGTCGATTTGTAAATCTGACCATGGCAGTGTCATCCCCCTCTTTTGGAGAGGCGCACGGTGCGTGAGGGATGATGGCTGAAATTGTGCACACACAAGACACCCCTTCAAGTATTGGTCGAGGTCCTGCCCCATGTGTGGCCAGTATGCAACCTCTCTTAAGATTTCCAATGTTGTGTGAAACCCCCTATGACCGGCGGTGGCCGCATCATGGGCGTGACTTAACATCAGGCTTCGGAATGAGGTAGGAACCACCCACTGATCGTGGCCAGCTTTGGATTTCCTTACCAGCAAACCGTCTTGAATCCGGAACATTTTTGGACATTTCATCAACACTCTTAGGTCCTCTTTCCCAATGTAATCGGTATCCGTCAGGGGAAAGTTCTCAGGGTCCTCAAGGTGCTGGTAAAATTTACCAATAATTGGATCCCCCTTCTGAGCAGTAATCAAATCATCATCAGGGGTCTCCTTACTCCATTGTGCAATTGAAAGGTCGTTGTGAGCATTTGTCTGGGACCTAGTGATAGCAGTGACCTGGATTTCCCCCAACAGGGACTCAATCTCAATTAGATCCCCTTGGATGGCCCCGGTTTTGGCCAGCTGATCAGCTAAGTCATTTCCAGTTTTGTCTGGTCCCTCTACTTTGGAATGACCCTTGATCTTTTTCCAGTAGATGGTCATCCCATTCGATGTGACCAGATCATCAATGTTTTGGATCAACTTCCCATGTTTCAAGGGTTTGTTGTTAGCACATAACATGCCTCTGGTTTTCCAATTAACCAGGTGCTCCACGAACCCGTTCCGTACATAATCCGAATCTGTGATTATGACCAGTTCGTGGAGTTGATGCTGGACAGCAGTGAGGATGGCCTGATGCACAGCCATCAATTCTGCCACCTGACTACTTCGGGGACCAATTTTGTATCCAGCGGAGGGTTCTGGGGACTCATTCACCCATGCATTCCCTACGCCGGCCACCAGTTCTTTCTCCCCGTTGTTGTCAACATGGTAAGAGCATCCATCCACATACACAGTGGGCATTCCCTCACACTTGTCTTCTTCAAAGACTTTGTGTGGGGAATTAAGGTATGCCTCCATGTTGTCCTTGATTTTCAGACTTTCGTCCTCGAGACAGTTTTCTCTGGCACAATCATGCAAGTCAGCCAGACCTTGCGCGAGGGGACTCTTCTTGTTTTGGCCATATCTGACCTCCACAGGAAAGCCTTGCATTGACAGAATCCAGGAAGTAATTCGGGAATTACTCACATTTCCGGCCCGGATTCTGTCACTTTGGAGATATTGCAGAGGCTGGTGTGGAGTCTCCACTATGATGTGTTCCCCCTGGATAAACGGGCGGTAATTCTTCAATGCCCACACCGTTGCCAGGAGTGCCTTCTCACAATCGTTGAATTTTTCCTCCACAGAGGATAAAGTTTTGCTCGCATAGGAGATTACTTTATTGACCTTGTCATGCTTTTGGTATAATACTGCCGTCAAGCACGTATCAGAGAACCCCGTCTCCAGGAAGAACTCCTTGTTTCTGACAGGGTAAGCTAGGCAAGGCGCTTGTGAGAGGCTTCTTTTGAGTTGTTTTACCGCCTCGGCTTGTTCTGGACCCCATTCCCACTTGACCCCCCCCTTCAGGAGATGAATCAGGGGTCTGGTGATCTCTGCGTAGCCCTCAATGAACTTTCTGCTGTAATTAGTCAGTCCAAGGAGGCTCCTTAGTTCCCACAGAGTTGTGGGGTCTTTCAGTTTTTGAAGTGCTTCCACTTTCTTTTCCTGGGGACAGAGGCCCTGAGGAGTAATCTCATGCCCCAAGAAATTAACACGGGTTCTACACCACTGTGCTTTCTGAAAGGAAAGTTTTGCTCCGGCGGCCCTCAACTGTGTCAGAACATAACGGATCTCCGCTATGTGTTCCTCCACAGATGAACTTTTGATGAGGACATCATCTACATAAGCCAGGTTACCCCTTGCACCCAAGTCGGGCATGGCCTTGTGTAGAAAAATGTTGAATTCATTGCCGGAGTTGAGGTATCCGAAGGGAGTCCGGGTCCAGGTGTACTGCTGGCCCCCAAAGGTAAAAGCCAGCTTGTATTGGTCCTCCCTACTGACAGGCACAGTCCAGTATCCATTGGTCAGGTCTATTGCAGTGAATACCTGTGACCCCTGGATCTGGGCCAGCCCTTGGTCAATGTAGGGCAGAGGCCATCGGGAAGTATGGACCCGTTTGTTGAGCTCCCTGAGGTCGGCACAGAGTCTCCACTGGCCGTTTGGCTTCAATATTCCCAGCACCGGATTATTGAAGGTGCTGTGGACTGGACGGATTATTCCCCGGGACTCAAGGTTCTTAATTATTTCAGTAAGGGACTCCATTGATGCGAGAGGCAAGCGATATTGCTTCACAAACACAGGAGTCATGCCAGGGTCCGTGGGGATTGTTGTTGTGTGGATGTCAGTGCGACCACAGTCATATGAGTCTACCGCAAAGAGATCTTGGAAATCCAAGAAAACTTGTTTCAACTTTTGCTTTTGTTCCAGAGTCACACAGGCATCAGCTAGGTTGACTCTCTCTTCCACCATCTGCCTGAAGCCTGGAAAGACTTCTGGTTTGGCTATTTCCGCGGCCTCCTCCAGCTGGGTGGAGAAGTCCCTGGTCAGAGTGCTGATTTGGACCAGAGGCTTCAGGTGGGAAAGGCAGCCCTCATGTACCTGGAAAATCACCTCATCCCTCCTGAAGTCACACGTCACATCTTCCTTACCATAGGGGCAGGAAGTGTACACCAGGAAGTTCCCCCCATGCCGGGTGAAAATCCTGTCTGGTGTTGTATTGTCCTCACTGTCACTGTCAACACAGTCCTTGGGGATTGGTCCTAACAGTTCATTTACAAGATCAATGGAGAAATGTCGGTCATCAACCGCCATTCCAATAATGGTGCCTGCGGCTAGAGTAATACTCTTTAAGTCGCTGTTATCCACCTCTATTAGAATGGTGTCATGTTCTATGTTGACTAATGGAGTTGGGTTTACCCCCAACCCTTGCTGTTGGAAAGAAGCATTTAGATGTATGTAAGCATCAGGGTTTTTCAACTCTTGTCCCCTTTTAACTTTCACTTCCAGGGAGAATTGTCGGGTCCTTTCTGGGATGGTGACTTCCTCTTTAACCTGAATTTCAACTGCATAAGGTAGCAATTGAGCTGACCTAAATGCTTTTTCTGGATCATCAAAGCCCATGGGATTATCCGCTAATCGGGACCAAGCTTTGAAGTTTATTAGGTCCAAACTAATGGCAAAGCGATTGAGAATGTCACTGCCTAAGTAAAAGGCGGCAGTGACGTCTCGCACGACCCAACAATTATGGACTATGCTCTTGTTGCCAATGGAGATTTTGAGCATACACCTGCTTGGCAGGAGATGTTTTGAATTGGGTGCTTCCAGGTCCATTTCCCATTTGTCTATCAGTTTGAAGGTGGGAATGGCTGGATCTTTTGGAAGTTGGCGAAACATGGCTTCGCTGATGAAGCTCTTACCGTTGTTCACACACACTCGAGCGAGAACAGAGTCCTTCCCATCATTTAACTGAACAGGGATGAACAACTGCTCTCCAATTTGCTGAATATCAGCCAGGCTTTGAGCTGATTTCACATCTTTCTGGACTATAGGAGTGGGAGTTTCAGATTGTGGATTGGTATAGAATTTCAAAGTGTTTCCTTCCAGCGTGGAATACCACTTTAGACTGGAAGGAAGGTTGATTTTCAGAAATAGAGAGGACCCCCCATCACCGGTCTGTTGTCCTACTGCTATGACTGTCACGTCTGGAATTTGGTTGTTCTGGAAGTGAAATTCTACTTGGTCAGATTTTTGTTCAACCATGTGGCAGGTGCCGTTTAAACTAACATGGTTGACACTCTGTTTTAATTTTATTGGTCGGCTAGTCTGGGTCCAGAGGACCTTGTTTACACAATCTATTAGGGGTGACAACCTTCTCAGGAGGTCATTCCCTAGTAAACAAGGGGTGCCCTCGGGGGTCACAACTATGACCGGGTGTTTCAATTTGTGTCGCCCAATTTTAATGTCCAAGTCTGCAGTCCCCTCAACGGGAATTTCCTTCCCGTCAAAGTTCTGCAGTTGTCCAGGAAGAGAGGTGAGAGGAATTTGGTAATTCTCTCCCCTTCCTGCATTCAGTTCATCAAAGGCCCTTCTGGACAGAAGGGTAGCTTGAGATCCAGTGTCCACCAGTGCCAAGATTGTACCCTGCCCCTGTACTTGTACCGGGGCATAATATCTTCCCTCCTTCTCCTCAAGGGGGCACAGATAATGTACATTTTTGGACAACTGGTGGGCTAATTTTCTGGTTTTGGACATCGCTAGCGAAGAGATTTGGGCAGAATTCTGTGGAGAGTCTTGGGAATCTGAAAGAAAAATTTGGCAACTGGAGATCAGAGCCATTGTGGGTTCCCCTGGTTCCAGTTCTGGGCCGCCCCCCCCTTTTTGGAGGCAGTCCCCAGTATGGGTTTGAACCCGGGGATTTTCTTTCTGTCGGTTATGGGATGAGATGGTGGGCGGCGGTAGCTCAGTCTCCACATCTCCCCAGTCTGGATTTGCATTCCTAGGGACCCATTTTTCTTTGGGAGGAATTCCCCCCTCTCTGAAGGAGAAGATCCTTTTCTCAGGATCCTCTGAGGATCCCTCTCCCTCAAATTGGAAGATCTGTACCTCCTCCTCAAACTGAGTCTGTTTGGGTCTTTTGTTTCTCCCACCCCCCCTCTGCTCCTTAGGAGGCAGACTTTCAGGGGCAAGAGATTTCGTTTCCGGTTCCTGGGTTTCCAGGGGCTGTTTACAAGTGAGGAAGGAAGCTTCCTCCAAGGCTTTACACCCCCCTTCCCTTTGTGCCTCCTCCCTGGGAACCGGTGAGTTATCGGGGTGCTGCCCCCGTCATTGTTCTGGGGCACCAGGTCCAGAGTTGGGTGCGTTCTGCGCCGGCATGCCGGTCTGAGGGTTCTGCTGAGCCCTCAGTATGTGACCCATATCCCGCGCCATGTTTTGAACCTGGCGCTCTAACTGGGAAACCCGCTCAGGCTGATACAGGGCCCTGTTTTCTCCCCTGGGCTGATCCCGGGAAGGGTAGCTATCCCTCCTCTGGTAATACCCCGGGTTGGGAAGATTTGGGTACCCCTCCACCCTTGGCCTCCCCTCTCCCGGATTCAGTGGTCTGGGCTCAGGGAATTGGGGAAAGAAGGATGGATGGTTTTGGGGCTGAAATTTGGGTGGATACCTGGGGAAAAAGTTCTGCCCAGGATTTGGAGAGTTTCTGCCCTCCGGTGGGAAGTTAGGAGGGAAGTTCCCTGGGTTAGGTGCTTGGCTGGATCCCCCCCCTTGGGCTGGAGGAGTCCACACATAACCCAGGATGGGTCTGTTTCCCTTGTAACGGGGACTTACATAATCAGGAGAGCGAGGGACCCCATTTGTGGGGCTGCCTCCCTGGCTCCCTGTCTGTGACTGGCCCGAGGACCTTCTGGGCCTAGCATTATTAGGTGCAGGTAGGTTTTTAGGCCCCCCCATCTCCAACTCTAAAACGGGGGTGACCTTTACCTCTGCCACCTTGGCAGCAGCAGGGGTGCTGTTGGCTTTGGGGTTTTTCTGAGCATTACTTTTGCTATCTATCGGTTTCTGCACCTCATAGATCCGGGTAGCCTGTTCAATGACCCAGTCTAAAGATCTTTTCTCGTGAAAATCCCTCACGAGCTGGGTCATGATATATTTGGGCAAGGCATGGAAAAACGTATTAATAAATTCCCTGCTATCCGTGCGCACCCTTCTTGTGGTCTGTGCAAAAGCCCGCTTTAACTCCTGCACAAATTCTTGTGGGGCCTGATCCTCCCCACATTGCAAATTGTAGGCTGCCTTGCGAGCCTCTTGAGGATTTCTGTGAACAGAAAAATGTTTCAAGATGGCCGCCTTATAGGTGGACCATCTTAAATGATTTTGGTCCTCCAGCCCCGCAAAGAAACTGGAGTATTCCGGGGAGAAGGTCCACTTTACATATTGTATACAGCTTTGGCTGTCCTTCAAATGGAAAGTCTCCATCATTTGTTCAAACAACTCTAAGTGCTCCCAAACAGAATACTTAGCGTTCTTATGGTAAGGCGTGATGACGCTCCTGATCGTCTTAATCTGCTTTAAGGGGTCCTTAAGCAAGGCCCTTTTTGCCTTATTGGCCTTTTTGGTTCGGGTAACCCTTGTCCATTCGTCCTCGGACTCAGAGGCACTGCTCCCAGAGGTTCCCGTCTGTTCTTCCAGGTTTTCCCGGATTCTGCGAGCCTGGGAATGGCTGGCAGAATGTGGGGACCTGGTCTCCTGTGTCCTGCGCAGTTCAGAGGAGTCTTCAGATTCCTTCTTGCTGCCAGGATTTGATGGGTACCCCCTCCACTGACCTAACTGGGCAGAGGTTTTCAGGATGCCCTTAATGGGCCTACTCTCCTGGGGTTCCCCACTGAACTGTACTGTACTTGGGTGCCCATACCCGGATGCCCACCCCTCCATTCCTGAGTGGTACTGGCCTATGAGCCCCATACTCTTAGCTGGATAGTAATCTGCCATCCCTGTGGCCCTGTGCTCATGTGCGCCAGGGGACATGGGGGTGGTAGAGTCCAGGGACTGGGGGAGATGAAGGCCCCTGGTGTTAGGGCTCCTGCGGTTATGGTCAGGAGTCTCTCTTTCCCAGCGGACCTCATCTCTATCCGCCCCTGCTCCCTGTTGTAATGCAAGAGCCTGCATTTGTGCTTTCAGTTCCTCTGTTAAGGCCTTACTCGACTCTATCAGTTTCTCCTGCATCGCTACCTGTTGCTGGAGCCTATCATTGTGTTGACAGAGGGCCTCATTCTCCCTCTGTGCTTCCTGGTTGGTCCTGGAGAACTGGGCCAGTCTTTGCTGCAGGAGGTTTACCTCCTGGGCAATGTCCCTATTGGCCTGCTCCTTTCTTGCTAGAGCATCTTCCACCCTTCTGGTGTGCTCTACCAAGTTCTGGTTTTCTTTTTGGAGATCACCCAGTCCCTGGTGGGCCAGGTGATTTTCTTCCATTTTTCTTTTTAAATGGCAGACTTCCTGGCCTAAGGTATCCCTTTCCTGACTAAGAGCCTGCATCTGTGCCGCCAGGTCGTCCCTTTGCCTTTGGAAGGCACCAGCATTCTGGCGCTCCTGATCAAACTCTGCCTGGGTATCCAGGTCTTTCAGAATTAGTTTGTTGCTCTCTGCCTTCACTCTATCTAGGTGGCCTTGCAGGGTGACTACCTGCTCAGCACATACCCTGTTGAAGTCCAGTTGTTGCTCCAGCTTTTTCTGGTTTTGCAGTAGGGAGTCCAAATCTTCTTGGTATTCCTTCTGCAAGGCCAGAAATCTGGTATCCTGTTCTACCTTTTCCTGTTGCAGCACATCCATATCCTTCTTTATTTTAATGATGTGCTGCCTACTATCATCTTCTGACTCCTGGCTCCTCTGCAGCCTCTGCTCAGAAGAGACCAGGTCAGATTGGACCTTCTCTAATACCATCTGTTGCCTATTTGCCAGATTTTGGCTTTCAGCACATCTATCCTGCATGTCTCCCATATATAGGTACAGGTATGCTGCTATCCTGGCAATCTTGTCGTGTTCATCTTTGGCCTTAGGAGCCATATATAGTTCACTCAGGGCCACATGTAATGGACCCTGATCTCTCCATAGGTCTGACCCTGTTTCAGTGACCTGTCGCGTGATGGCCTGCAACCAGGCATCCTGGCCCTGCTCAGCCCATTCACCTCTCACAAATAATTTATGTAAGAAGTGCTCTCTGGCTATTTTCATATCTACCAAGGTCGTCATTCTAGAGATTGGTCTCTGTCCTGACTTACAGAAGTTAGTATTTTATTTTTGCAGAACAGAACTTTTCTTGGAATGTCCCTTTTGAGGAATGCTTTACAGCGTAACACAGCGTGGTGATCAGACCGGATATGTGTATCTGGTCAGCTGGCACACTGTATTAAGCTGCACAAGTGGTATTCTAACCCAAACGTCCGGCTCGAGCCCCCAATTTGTAAGAGGATTCAATTCAGCACTACAGCTAAGTTAACGCCTAGTCTAGAATACTGAATGAAAACCCTTATTGATATATCTTTATGTCCAGTTCATGCGTTCTGGATGACTACCCCTATATAACACCCCTCTCTTGGAATCCCCCTGACCCCACTGAGCCAAGAAGTAGTTCTGTTTTGCAAGTTAAAAGGTTTATTTGATAATTTAAACAATAGATATATATATATATGTCACACCTTATAATAAATTAATGATTGAATATCACACTTAATCTGATATGATAAAGATTAACAACGGAGAATCTGGCACTAACACGCTTCTCTATAATCAATAAGGAGTTGACATGAAATGGATAAGGTAGCACAGTGGTAAATAGGTACAGAAGTATAATGTGGTAGAGGATGCTTTATGTAAGCTCAGGTGGATGCACTATTCAATGAATGCAGTACAGAAAATACTCAATATGATTTCAACCAAACAATGTAATCACTTTTCTCTGGCAATCCCCTCCCCCCCTTGATGCAAGGCAAGGAAATGGAAGGAAAACACACAGTTCTCAGAAATGCAATCAATGTAAATCAGTTCACCCCAGCAAGCTTACACTACAGAAAACAGATAGGAGTTTTGAAAACACAGGCAAAATGCTTTGATATGTGCTAGCAATGGATGAGAAATATGCTGGAAATGCTTTTAATTCCCTTTCAGAGGTTCAGGGTGAGTGGTATCTAGTTAATATTAGTCCAGGCTCACACTAGCAATGATGCAGGGATAGTTAGCAGGTTAAACGAATTTCTGGCAAATGGAAGGCAAGCAGCAGCAGTTTTTACATGTGAAGAAATTTGCAAATCGCGGTAAAATTCGCGAATGCGTGTTCCGCGATTGCGGTAAAACTATAAGGGGTAGGAATGCGGTTCTAGGTTCATAGGAAAGCCACGATTCTAAGCTTTCAGATAAAAGTTACTGCAAGTCTCTAGCCCAAACGGTTACAGAGTTATGACCGATTTAATAGAGGTCATTTTTGGTTTTGCAAATTTTAAAAGCTCAAAATGACAAGTGACAAATTTTGCAGCTAGAATGACAGGTGACAGATTTGGATCTATCAGGCAGTTCTACTTAGGTTAAATAGATTGAATTAGATGAATTTAAACTAAGAGATTGGTTCTACACAGTTCTGCTGGGTACTCACACTATATTCTTGAATTAAATGGGCCTCGTCACGGATCTGGTCAGGGTTTAAACTGGACTCTGGTCTGGTCTGGTCTGGCCTCTGCACTTCACAGTGATCTGGGTCAGCTCTCTCTGCTGGTCTGGGTCTCTCTGGGTACAGCACTGCTTTCTCTCTGGTCTGGTCTCTTAGTTCTGGATAGATTGAAGTCTCTAGTTTGGCTTTCTGGAGGTTGATGGAGGTAAGTATGGATTTTTCCGGCAGAGCTTCCAGCTGCAGATGGAATTGAAGGTCCCTATCTGTCCTGTCTGTCTGCTTTTATGTGTTTAGAATGTGGGTGTGTTCTAGCATCACTGACCCTACCTCTCTCTCAGCTTCTAATTGGTCAAACTTCCATTTATCATTTGATTGGGGAATGAACTGTGAGTCAGAGGGATGTCATTTTATGGCTTGCAGATAGGACACTCCTCTGTCAGATTGCACACATTCTATATTTGATAATAAAAGACATATTTCACAGTTACACAGTTGCTTGAAATTACATATACATGGTGTGGCTGAATTTAGCCATGTCTCTGTCCAAATCTGCTGTTTCTAAGAGCTTGCATTCAGAAATGGCACATAATTGACTTTTTAACTGATTTTTCAATTTCTGACATTGACCCAACTTTACCTACATGTGCGCAGGGAGTATGGACATTAACTGATGAAGTTTCAGACTTTTAACATGCATACATTTAGAGTAATATCCACTTTTCCGCTAACACCCCCCTGAACATACCACCGGTTCTAAAAACCTCTTAAACTGTGGGCAGAAAAATCACAAGAATTATGGTATCATTTATAAAATTTTCACATGTCCGCTCTATGAGTTATTCATCTTTTTAGAGTTATGTTCTGGCTCCAAAGGGGTGTGGTTTCCTCTCAGCACAAGGTAGAAATACTGGTTTTTCCAGTTCTGCCAAGCCAGCTTGCTCTCACAGGCAGTGCCCCTCCCCTTTCCTCAGGAGGAAGCCACTTTTTACGACCATTTACGACTCCTGCCAATAAAACCTTTGCCTGAGCCAGGACAGGGCTTTGTTCACTTTCCTGCAGAGCACAGGTAATTCAATTATCAGATAGATGGCATATCCTTAGTGTGAGCAGCAAAAGGGCAGCTAGGCCTGGGAACACAGCTGTGACTCAAGTTTCACTCCTGATGGGGGTAGTTGCCAGGCAGAATTCAGTTCCTTAAGCCAGGTTTCAGATAAAATGTCACTTTTTGTTCCCCAGTTCCTGCATTCAAATAAAACTAAACATTTTTACATATGCAGCTAGAATGCTGATTCTAAGTGCAAAACTATGACATTTCAACAGTTACAAAGGCATGTGACACCAAACATAGGTCACTCATTTAATCTAAACATTTTCGATTTTAGTGTCTTTAAATCCAGTGCAACTTAAACTGCTGACTCCATAGCAGTTTTGTTATAAGCACTGTTTTGGGCTCTTCATTTCCCAGATTTTGTAAGCACACAAAACCTCATTCTGCCAAATGTCTGCTGTTGTTCAGTGAATATTTTGCACATGTTGCAATGTTTAAAATAGACACTTTGGCTTGCCTTCAGAGGAACACAGGGTGGTTTTAAAACGCCGGCTTTTGGATAGTGGTGAGTACTGGTACTGCACCCATTTTTGGGATTTAAGAATGAATTCCCCACAATTCTAGGTTGCATTTGGCAATCAGCATTGCCATTCCCAATGGTTTCAGACTACTGTGCGGGTAGTCCAATGGTGGTTTTAGGCAGTGTCCTTCTGTGCCCATAACATCGGCAAAAATGGGTGGCAGCCTATTCTTCCTGCATTTCCCTGTGCATTTTCTGGGAAGCTCTGGCCATCATGATGTTTTCATGTCAGTACTGCACAGTTTTGAGGTAGGGCTCGGATGCATGGGTAAATACATCCCACAAGAAGAAACATATTTGTGTAACATGTACAGTGGCCATGGCCAAAGGCCATGGCTAGTGGGCCTGAAGAAACCTATTGGTGCAACATGTAGAGTGGCGACAGCCAAAGGTCATGGACAATGGCCATGGCTGAGGGCCATGGCTAGTGGGCCCCAAAGAAACCTATTGATGCAACATGTACAGTGGTCATGGCCGAAGGCCGTGTACAATGGCCATGACTAGTGGTCCCCAAAGAAACCTTTTAGTGCAACATGTATACTGGGCAAGGCAAAGGCTATGGCTAGTGGGCCCCGAAGAAACAATAGTATAACACAACCCTTGATATTCAGTAAAACACCTTCAATAGGAGAGAGTTTAGGGGATCAGATTTAATGCAAAAACCTGAAATGCAGCAATGTATTTTGAGCAAGTTTACCTTATTTAATTTTCCACCCCCTGTTGCACAGCATTTGACAACAATGATGACATCACTGGTGATATCACTAATTAAATCATGCATAACATCACTGATGACATCAGTGATGGTGTCACAATTACATCATGCATGGCATCACTGATGTCACTGGTTTGACTAATTACATTTTGAAGTATGACAAATCTGTTATTTTAACATAACATATGTGTACATATTTCATACTTAGGCAGTGCAATCTATTCTGTCCTTGTTTCTTGAAATGTAAAACATGGTATGCCATTATGTAGCATAAGTAACTGTTTTTTATCCATATTAACCAAACTTTGAATTCTTAGATTTTATATTATCAGAAGGCACGCAGGTATGTACTTTCCTTTGTATGTCATTATTTGTTTCATAAAACTTGCCATTTAGAAAATAATGTGTTCATGTAATGTTATTACAGTGAGGAGAATTGTGCCTTTAAATGTGAACATTGACTATATGCATAACACTTACTATTAAACATGGTTCTAATTCTATTTATTTTTTATTACACTCATATACTTATTATATTTTGTTTGAAATACATGAAATAGACTTACCAGAATCAGGCACGTTCCCTGCAATGAAGTATTGAAATTGTTTTACTAATACATGGCATTCAAACAATTTGCATAACATTATATATTTTTATTTTAAAGTTTATAAGTCGATAAGTATTAAAAATTAATTCACCACATGTAATCTTATCACACTTCTGTATCAGTGTATTCTTCCATCTCATGTTGTAATTATTGTAAAGTGTAATAAAATATGTATCAAAGAGGTCAACAAAAATATTCTGACTTATTTAACCAGTAATGTCACATTTAATATAATTATTGATCTCGTCGCTGAAGTCATGTATTTTTTATTTGTTTATTTATTTATTTATTAGAATTCTTATATATTGTGCCAAATGCCCACAGGCCTCAGGGCGCACACAAATCAAAACAAAACAAACAGATTGAAACAGAAAAAGCTAATCAGAGTACAATGAATCTTTAATATCAAACTGGAGGATGAGGCTGGGCTTTAATCAGGTGGAATATTAAAAATCAGTGTCTTCTTTCCTTTTTTGAAATCCTTAGTCGTGTCGATAGTTCTAAGGGTTGTTGGAAGTAAATTCCAGGCAATCAGGCCTAGCACATCTGTGCTTAATGGGAAGCCAGTGTAAATCCTGTCTTGCCACTGTAACATGGGCACATTTAGCCTTACCAATAATGGCACGGACTGCATTATTTTGAGTAACCTGGAGAGAAGACAGAAACGTCTGAGAACAGCAACTCAAGACGCTTTTACAATAAACCAAGTGAGAATTTATTAGGGCAGTGGCAAGAATGGCAATGTTCTCATAGGACACAAAAGGTTGGATATTACCAAGTAGTTTATTAACAAGAGCACATGAGCTCCGGACTTTTGCAGCATGCTGCTTCATTATTAACTCAGTGTCAAGAGTAACGCCGAGAGTTTTCACTTTATTTGCCATGGGAATAACTGCATTGAGAATGGTAAAGCTCTCCTACTCCATGGATAAGGTTTTGAGTTTTGAAGCAGTGGCCACAATAAGGAGTTTCGTTTGTTGTGTGTTTAATGCCAGGAATTAATATCCACCGATTCATGGATTGCCGTGTAGATCTTGTTATGATTAACAAGATCTGTAGGGTAATGTCCAGAGAGTTTCATGAAGACTTGAGTGTCATCAGCATAATTAGTATACTGGACTCCCAGGTCATCCAACAAGCTCAGAAGAGGAATGATATAGACATTAAAAAAAAGACAGTGAGATGCATGACCCCTGGGGCACTCAGCAAGTAATGGGGTTGGGGCTGGAGTGGGCATCTGCGCTAACAACTCTGGCAAGTTGTGGCCCCAAAAAGAAAGAGATCCATTAGGAGCCAGGCTGGATAGCCAACTAAAAATTGTAATCGTTCCACCAATATTGCATGATCAACAAGATCAAAGGCGGAAGAAAGATCTAAAAGCATCAAAATTGCATGTTTAACCTGATACACAATGTGAAGTAGATTGGCCATAAGATCAAGTATGCAATCTCTGTGCCATGTCAGGCTCTAAAACCAGACTTTTGAGTCCCCAGAATGACATTGTGCTCCAGAAATCCCTGGAATTGTGTATAAGCCAACTTATCCAAGATCTTAAGGAGAAATGGGACGTTCGTAATGGGGCGATAATTATCAGTCGCTAAGGGGTCAATATTCTCCTTCTTCAAAAGAGTGTAATCCACACCTCTTTAAGAAATAATTGGACAGATCCCTCTGTGAATGAGAAGTTAACACATTTGGTGACCCAAGGACAGAGTACGTCAGTGCACCTAATGAAGAGGTTGGATGGGAAAACATCCTCCCGACAAGAAGTAGGTTTCACATTGGAGACCATCTCAAAGATGACAGTCTCAGTACAAGGGGAGAACAAAAAAATGTGCAACTCAAAAATAATAGAAGAAACTGATTCACAGGAAACCACATGCGTTTCTTTAGTAAGATCAAGAGAGCTCCTCGAAAGGTGAATTGAATGATGGTAAGAAAAAACCTTTTTGATGAAAGCATTATGAATGGATTGACACCAGTCATCATTCTTTACTGGATCAGGCACTATACAAGGTTTGCTCTTAAATTCATTAGGAATTGCAAATAATTCTTTGGAACTAGACTTAGCTTGAAGAATCCTGTCATTATAAGTGGCAGCTGTATGATGTAATTAGTGATGTCATCAGTGATATCATCATTGTGGTCATACTCTGCACAAAAGGGGACAAATAGATAATGTGGACTTGCTCGAAATGTGATTGCGTAGTTTCAGGGATGTTGTTGTGTATAATCGGATTACCTTAACTCTCTCTACACCATTTTCTTTTTCACTGAATAGACATGTATTGGTAAACAGACTTTTCTATGACTCACTTTAGAATCCCCTTTGTGTGATAGCACACAGGTCAGTCAGTGTGCATGGTACCTTTACATATGCCATACATTTACACCCCCTACGTATGAATCTCGTTGCTCAGCCCTATCTATGGTCCACATTATTACTTTGCTGGACTAACAGCGATGCACAGGAAATACGATATAAAGTGGGGGGCTTGGGAATGACTGACTGACTACACTGAATGTGGGCATGCATTTACATAATCACATTCTCCTGTGTGTTCAGTAGGAGCATACATGTGATGGGGTGTATTGCATTCACAGGTAAGCAGATAAATGGTCATCTACATCACAACTTCCTGATATCATTTTAGCTATTCCTGTGTCGCTAGTTCTTTGTTGGTAGTGCTGCTTCAGTAGGTACAACTTCTCTTTTTTGTATTCAAGTTCTACATCTGTCCATCCCCCTTTGTTGTTCATTCCTGCTTCCATCCCCGAGCTAATGTGACTATGCTACTGTTGTGTTGCAGGTAATATGTTTTCCATTTACTGCAGTTAGGTAGTGTGCTGTCATTTCAAAGATGCTCCAGCATGGTCATATTCCTGCCTGCACAACTGATGTTCTCTTCTCTGCTTGTGGCAACCTGTTGCTAAATGATTATTGATCTGCACATTGCTTAGTACAGCCAGCATGCAGAGACATTGTGCATGGGACATACCAGCTGATGTTCCGTGCACGGCCTGTATAGCTAAATATCACAAATGACATTTCATATCCAGGGTACAGTGTTTGGACATGGCATCAATTGCTTCCTGTTTTTCTCTCCCACATTTAATCACAGGCGTGGGTGCAGAGGGTTGATGGGACACCTTTTACCTTCTCTCGCCCTACTGTACCATCTGAATGTCATCCAGCAGTCTTTTCCATTGGTTGAGACCATAGTGATGAGATAAATTGGCAGGGTGAGTTGATGAGTTGGCAGGAATGCCCACTGGTATTAACGAATCAGCACCAGAGAGGTGGTCCATGTTTTATTACACATTTGGACTACAGCATGAAAAGAGGGCAGGTAAGTGATGGAGGGATTTCAGTAGATGGACATCCTGCCATTCCACATGTGGATACTCCTCCTACAGTGCATTCACACACATCTGTGATGTGGTGTTGGGCCTGTCACGAGGCCACATTGCATGACCTCCTTACTGAAGGCACATGGGTCCTTTCTCTACACATCCTCAGAATAATCAAGCATGCATTCAAACGCTTGCAAACTGTTGATACATAGGGCCTCATTATGACCCTGGCGGTATGGGTTTAACGGCAGCGGTAATGGTGCTGGTGCCGGTAGACCCATTCCACCCTATTACGAGGTTCCCTTGCGGGACCCACTCCGTCCTTTGCGGGTCCTGCGAGGGGACCAGGGAGCTAACAACGGGCCCGTTATTAACAGGCTCGTTGTTAGCATGCTCCCCATTCCCATTGAGCCCTAAAGGGGCTCAACTGGGAATGGGATGGGTAAATTGAATGAGGAATTACCGGGTCCTCCAAGGTTGGAATGGCCCTGTAATTCCTCATTCAAGGAACCCGGACCCGAGTTTGGAGGCAGCCATGGCGCAAACAGCGGCATGGCTACCCCCATACTCATAATGAGTCTCATAGTTTTTCACTAGCTGTCCACTTTCCATGTTCTCCTATTATTTTGAAAAGGGATATGGGAATACTGATCAAATTTACATTGCTGCCTCCACTTTTGTCTCCACCTGCCAAAAGAATGCATTTATATGTGCACGTGGCTGCTATACTGGCCCAAATGCACGTGGTTTTTGTGGATTCTGCTAACATTTCACAGCTGTTGAAAGGTGAGTGGTTCTGAGGGTCCCCATGGTAACTGCCTCCCATCATACATGCATCGTGCGATGCAAAAACACGTTTTCTCTGTACAGGTACATGGCACACTTAAACCGACGCCAGACAGAATTCACATGCACTATTTGCACTTAAGAGCGGTAACAAAGACAACTTCACGGAGGGTTCTGCTATGCATATAGGTACACATATCGGAAGTACCCTCCACATGCATTGTGCACATTCGGAACAATGACACCCCATTGCTTCCAGCATTTGACTGCTCCTTCACCAGATATATGCTAATGGCAGTAACTGTACTATATTGGTCGAGTCATACAGTTATTCTCAGGAATGTAGTAGCGTTAGGTGGGGACTCCATGCACATGGGGAAATGGTACAGTGGGGTGCACCAGTGTTCCTTGTTGGCTAGTGTGATTATTCCCCTGCTCCCATTTGAACTTCCCTCAATTTCCAATCAATTGGCCTGAGTGACAAAGCATTTTCCAATGGGATTGCACCATTGTAACATACTTTGGTAAATCACGCACAATGTGTTTTGGAAATACTAACATGGCGGGCCCATTGACCTCTTTGCAGACTTGAAGTCATCATCAGCCCATGTGCACAGGTGAAGTGACCGAATTTGGCCACAGTCAAGAGCAGGTTTGCAGGAGATAACGTTATTGAAGAATGTACATTGTTGATGTTGCATGCCATTTGCTCTCTGTACAGTTGTTGGTGTTGTCTTCTGAGCTTCTGTGCATTTGCATCAGAGACAAACAGTCATTCCCACAAACACACTTTGGAAAACATGTATTTGATTGTTTTCATAGATGCCTGTTGCCTACTCACCAGTCTCAACTCTTCTAATCCCTGTGAGGCAATTGACATCAATTATAGTAGTCACCTGGTCCTCCCACAGCCACAACTCCTGAGGAGGAGATGGTGAGAAATGTTCCCTCTAAGCTGTGCGCATGTGCGCTTGCCCAGCGTCATTCTGGGTGACGCTCAGAAGACTTTTAGCAGCGCACACAGATAATTCTCACCTATTAAACATGATTTAATAAGGCACAAGCCACAGCAATTATCTGAAATGTTATTTCTCTTACAATAATCAACTAGTTTTGCTACTCTGCTAATTTGCTTTACACTACTATGCACCTAAAATCCATAACAACAAAATACAACAGTTTAAAAACTAATATGAAAACATTGTTCCATGAATAGAGGAATCTAACCAAGATATGCCTGCACAGATTAACCAAACATTTTCCCTCCCCACCCATGACTCCTAAACCTGACTCTACCACACTTTTACCTTATGACTTTAACTTCTGCCCCAGATTAAATGAAGTTACTACCGGACAACTTTGACTCTTCCTCACTTGGCTCTGCGAAAGGTTAACAGACGTGTACCTACATCCACTTGTTTTATGTTTGTTGTAACATGAGTAACGTTCACACGCCAGAATTTCTGTTACTCATTGTGCCTTACCAAAAGCATCACCCACACTATATAATTGAACTATCAGCTCAAACATCGGATACTGACTGTAAGTGCGCAGGCTACTTGGATGTGTAACCTTATCCGATACTTCCTCTTCTTTGTACCTATGTCAAGCAAGTGCTTTGAAGTGGCACCCTTATCAGTTAATGCATTATAACACTCAAATATTATTGTGATGCTCAGTGTCTCCTACTTTAGCATTACTAACATTACCCTATAAATAGAGAGCAACATTGCAATATCATTTACTTAGCCTACAAGGATATGGACTATGCCTGGGATTATTCGTCCGTAGTATCATGGCACTGGATATCCAGACAGGAGAATGCTTTTCACACAATCTGAATTGTTTCCAAGTGTTCAGAGTTCCTTTGGCCATAGACCTTCACACGTTATATGGTACTCGCTTCCATATAAAACACGTTCACTGAGCACTTGTGTAATCCTACACAATGATATAAGGGTGGAGTATATTGCAAACAATATGTATGCACTGCAAAAGAATTCTATACATGCAGAGTCATGACATTCTTAAAATGCACATCATATGTTGAGGCATTTAAATATGCCTTGCTTGCAAAATATTGTTGGTCTGCAAATATCCCAGTGAGTGTTTACTGCTACAATCCCTCACTTTTTACAGTGTTCTATCATGAGCAAGCACAGGGGCCAGGGAAGGGTTTGGGTGGAAGCATCACTCCTTGCTGGTGATGAACAAAGCAGCACATTTCATAGACTAAGTCAGACATTTCGGCAGTACACTGAAGGAAATGTGTTCCGTGTTTGTTAAAGGATAGGAAATTCTAGTACCCATCTAGACAACAGCACATTC
The DNA here is from genome assembly GCF_040938575.1 of Ambystoma mexicanum. NCBI lineage: Eukaryota > Metazoa > Chordata > Amphibia > Caudata > Ambystomatidae > Ambystoma > Ambystoma mexicanum. Next base: position 714,443,190 of record NC_090932.1, read on the forward strand.
TTTTCCTTTCTATGCTCAGCTGCTGAGGGCTTTTCAATATAACCATGTGTTCTGTATATATGGTCTCTAGCATCCCCCTGCATCTAATTTAACTTCTAACAAAGAATTAAAGAAGAGGGATCCATAGTTACAGAAGAAGGCACTCAATCAGTGGTATCTCTGGTGAATGTATGCTATTAACTTAAAAGGTATATATATATATGTGGGATTTTCTTCAACAGGGCTCCATAATAATATTAATATTAGAGTTCCTTCCTTCCTATCCCACTGCTCTCCTGGTCACTAATTTGAAAAGAATATCAGTGGAGCTTCGTGGGTTGAAGGAATGATATGTTCATTGTTTCTTTTTTGTTAGGCACATTTTCCTTTTTTAGGGAGTAAACCTGCATGGTGCATATGTCTCTTAGCTCTAAGGCTGGTGTTATCACTACCCACTGGAGAACGTAATGTGGATAGTAAGCAGAGGCACATGAATTTTAAATCATCATAATCTAAGGTGCAGTTATTCTGATGCAATTATCATCCTTACACAAATTAGTAGACGCATGTTCCCCTGGCCCTTGAATTACTTCATTAAAGTGGCACTTGAACTCCTTTCAGCATGTTTTTGACACATTGCTTTTAATTGCCATTAATCCATCAGCAAATGTATTCTGTATGACGTTCTTGACAGCCACATCAGTTATGACAAGAGATATTTGAGGGCCACAAATGCCAGGGACGTCGTTTGCAGCAGTAATAGGCTGACAAGCCAGCCTATAAAAGGAGTGGAACCTACCGACCCTAACCCACAACCAAGAGCAAACCTACCTAAAAGTCAATTAACAATAACACACCGGCCTTGATAAAGACCCCTTGGGTGGAAACACGTGTCGGCTGACCACGAGTTTATCGCATCGAGAATAAAATACATTTTTTGGGAAAAATCAGAATACAAAGAAAAATGTATTTAAATATTGTTTGCACGAGATCTCTGGGTACACAACTAAGATATATTTGTGTTTTGTAATAAAATATAGTGGAATAAAACATATAGGGCCTCATTACGACTTTGGGTGGTATCCTGGCGTACATCCACCAGAATACCACCCAAACTAATTACTGTTACTGCCACTTGGTCTGGAGGAATGTCTGCCGGATTACAACTGGTGGTGGCGGTGTAATTCCCCTTTCATATTGAGTCCATATTGAGTCCATTGGACTCAATGTGGCTTTATTGCCGGAATTACCACAGCGGAAATTTCGCCGATTTTGGCGTTGAGTTGGAGGATTTACCTCTAGGATTTTCCTGGAAGCAAATCTTCCATTTCAGGCCCGAAATCGTAATTTGGCATAGTGGTAAAGTTGGCGGTAACTCCATTGCAACTTTACCACTTACCGCCAAACTTGTAATGAGGCCGACATTTTCTCTGTGCAGAAGTACGTTTGCAAGGTGCTATGGCAGATATTGAAGTTTTGGACTGGTTGATGAGTTTTCTGTATAATCACATATAACATATTTAATTTTAGACTATGTGTTTGGAAATAGTGTTGTTAGATTTTTAAAGAATTCCAGTGGCTGGGAAGAGTAAATTCCTTTCCAAACTCTCTTCTGCGACGGTAGCTCACAAAGTGGCTTATCTCATTATTACATTGCGCACATAGAAAATAATGTTCACACAACAGCCAACCGGTTCCGCACATAGAGAAAAATAATTAGAGGGAACATTGATGGTGGGCCGCCCCCTCTGGCCAGGAAATGCCTACAGGGCATACTAACGGCTTATGGACCGGTCTCATTAGGTTCTGACAGTGATACTGGATCTGTGCCACCCGTTGTGGTGTTGACACCACCATATTGGTGTTGTGTAGGATAAGCTGCCAGACTTTTGTGTGCTAGTGTAGCAGGATCTTGTGTCACTCCATATCTATAAGACATACACGGTACATCACAATGCTTTCCACCACGAGATCCTCAACAGAGAATTCTGAACCATGTGTCCATAGCATGGTCCTGGTGGGGATTGGGGCATTTAATGGGGCTGCTGGAGCAAGGAATTAGCAGATGGACTGGAGTCTCATGGGGGCCAGTTGGCGATGTGGATGAGGCAACTTGGGCGATGGTGATGACAGGAGAAGTGGTGTGGGGAACATGAGTGGGGATGTAGAGGAAAGGGGGGAGGGGACACCTCAGTCAGGGAGGGATAAGGGAGCACACAAGGGAGGTGGCAGCTGTCATGAAGTGGGTGGGGAGGGCACAGAGAGGGGACCAACAGTGGCAGGGAGACGAGAGGGCGCATTTAGTGTGCCATTAGTCAGGCCAGGGGCATCAAGATCACAGAGGGGTTGTTAGCAAATATTGAAAGGTCACAGGAGAGGTAGCAACAGTGAGAGAGGGGGGAGGGAGGGCACACAGTAAGGAGGTATTAGCATTCACAGCGGGTTTAGAGGGGTTATCAGCAGTCAGGGAGGGTGCACAGAGGTCATAGAAGGGGTAGCAGCAGGTGAGGGCAGAGAAGGCACACACAAGGGTGGTAGAATTCAGGGAGGAAGCAGAGAGGGCACAGAGGGGGAGCTACAATCAATGGAGACACAGGGGACAAGGACTACGTGGTAGCTTTCAGGCGGACAGGGAGAAAGGAGTAACCAGCTGCAAACAGGGGACACTGGTGACAATGGGCGTGCAGAAGGTACACATATACTAGTGAATCTGGATAACAGGTTCGGCCTGGGGTTTTCCTGATGCTCGTTGTTCTTTGAGGGGGTTGAGACTGTATTTGCCTTAGGGTACATCAATGGGTAGAGAATGCCGGGGTGTCATTGTTCTGGGTTCTACTTTGTGATAGTGTTGTGACGTGAAGCAGAAATAATGCAAGCTGGTGTGCGGAAAATACACCTAGCATGTAAGCCTCACTTTTATACCCGAAATGGTTTTCAAATTGAGGATTGCTAGAACAGTCAGTACATACGTCACGTGGTGAGGCAGCCACATATGAAGGAGCATACTAAAAAAAAGAAAAAAAACAGTTGCCATGCTTTGGAAAAGGAGCACCTGCATATGCAAATGTGCGGTTTAACTACACATATACGTTTGCTTGTTGGGTGCACTGAGGTATGTCCAGCCCATTCCAAAGTACATCCCCTTTTCAAATAAAAACAGGGATGTCAATCAACCTACCACATCTGCCTTTATTGCTGCTCTTCCCGATTGCAAATTAGATGCACAGGAATGCAAGACGTGCAAATGCGTTTTTATGATATGCTTCCCTGAAATGCCACATGATATTCAAAGCACTCGTGCACTGTATAAGCATAGCCCTTTCTACTTGTGATCACGTTCAACTATGAAAAAGGGTTGGAAGTACATTAAATAAATCATTTCTGGTAATGGGTTGTTTTTGCTCCATCGTCTTCTGTGCGCACCCTGTACACAACACACACTACTTTTGAACCATTATTTTGCAAATCTTTAAGTAATAACATTGCTGTCCATTGTGAAACATTGCGTGTGCGTTTCTGTGCATGTGCGTGTGTGTTGTGTGCACTTAATAAAGGTATGTGCAGATGTTTATGAATCTCAGCCTCCCTCTCGCATTTGTGTGCACTATATGTTCATATATACATCTATATACAGAAACAAAAATATACCAGCATCCCTACATAAACATGTACATTCTGAAACACACACATACATAGACATATACAGATTGTGCATAACAATATTAACAAATAAAGATGAAAACGATTTTAGCTTGTGATGGTTTCACCCCATTACCATATGTGTTCTGGAGACACTTTGACATTCCTGGAACATTTTTCAATGCTGTCAACATTAAAACTGTGAATCTCTGACCACATTCAGGAATAGGAACAGAAGTGCCCACGGTGCATTTAAAAGCAGGAACATCAAGATGAAGACTTATGAGAACTGTCTGTGGCATGTTCTGTTTCACATCATTACACCATGTGCTTTGTATCATGATGCATAATTCACGGATGACAATACCCTGAATTGTTTTTTAGAGTAAAGCCATCCATTTGACTATTTTCACACTGATGACATTCATTTGAATGCACTACTCATGTGTTATCCGAGAGCGCTGGCAGAGAGATAGGGAAAGAGAGCCATAACAAATCGTTTCTGATTTTAGTAGCCTGAGAAAACTGAATATGAAAATGGTACAAAATGAAAAACAACAAAACAAGCATCAGATATCTCACTGCGTTCTGTTTTTATTTTTTTCTGGTGTCCTTTCTGTTAAATGATTTTTGTTGTGCTAAAAACAAATATGTGGCAGAGCTAGACAATTAGCAACCCTTGCATTTGAATGCCTTGTTCCACGCTTCTGCATTTGAAAGAGCTTCCCCAAATGCAGTATGTGTTAAATGATGTATTTGACAGTGGCTATATATATATATATATATATATATATATATATATATATATATATATATATATTTTTTTTTTTTTTTTAAGAAACAGGAAAAGTAAATGCACTTTTCCACACAGGGACAGGACTCAAAGCGGTCAGGACGGCAGCATAAATCTCCAGAAAATAAATCAATCCATCATTCGCCAAAGTTGTATTAAACAAAGAAAGACTATTGCACGGGTGAATTTAAAGAAAGAAAAGGATTCTAGGGGTCCCATGTAATAATGTCCCAGCAAAAATGTCTCCTGACAAAAATGTTGCTGTTTTTTGTGGAGATCTTATTACATTGAACATGCGCAGGACACCCCTGCAACCAGCATTTTTTTTTTTTTACAAGGGGAGCAGGGGTCTTTCCCATACCTAATGTAACCATATATAATGTCGCCAATGGCTTTTCCCGGCGACATTATGCATGGGGACATGATTACCCGATGCCAATCTAATATGGTACCTCTCCAAGATAGAGAGAGGGTTGCATGCAGGCGCAGCTACTCTGCTTGCTGGCAACACAGTCACAGGACCTGTGTAAAGCTTTGGAGAAATATAGAGGTGGAGAGCCAGAGGGGAATGGTAAGGTTGGAGAAAGAACCAACCATAATAGTAAAAAAGATCAACCTATCAAAGGCACAGTCTGGTGAAAAGAAATGGCTAGATCCCCAGTGAGTATTCTAAATCAAATAACTAATGCCGTTATTGCTAATGGAAGCCGATTTTTACATTAATCAAATAATCTGAGAAGTTTTAAATATGTTGTAACCGACCGACGGTGGGGTCTGGAGGTCAAAACACTATAGGTTCTGCAATACGTAAGGTCCACATTATGGTGCAATCAGCTGAAACCACTCCAACAGTAAAACTAATGATGTTTATAATTGTGGACCCCCACCTGAACCCCCAGTAATTGTGCCTGTTATTGCTGGTAAAGTCATGGTTACCTGACAGGGCTTGTGACCTTGCTTTCTTGGAACAAAGCAGGCCTATCCAATAAACGTGATGATTTAGGCTGCCGAGATTTTATTGTGAATAACCACATCATTTATTTATTTATGTACCTAGTATTATACAGTTAAATTAATAACATTTTAATCCCCACATAATCTGTTACTATGAAATTTTGTAAAGACTAAAGTTGTTTGGGTATGGGGTAACTGCGCTCTCCCATTTGTAAATTATAACTTGACTATTTTTAGCTTTATGAAACAAATTAACGTTGTAACAGTTATTACCAAAAAACATTAATGTGCATGTTTCATTTCCTTTATTAGTCTCATGATATGGTGGTCAATTTTAGACAAATAGTACCCATACTGTCATATTGTGTTCAATTTAGAAACCTCCATGATGCGTTATGTTGTTTATTGATGTCAAATGCCATCCCCGTGATTCGTTTGTGATTTAAGTGAGAAACCATCATAATGCACTCAGTCTTTACAATATATCTGGTCCCGACGGTTGGGCCTTGGGGAGGAGTACGCAGCTTGCCAACAGACCTAATTTTTAAAGACCCACTAGCGCATCTCTATCAAGATCGTACCCGTGAAACGACCTTTCTACTATGATACATTGTCTTCAGAACCCACCTTTATCCAATGGTACTCTGTTCACTACACATCAGTTGTTATTAGTGCATTGGATCGGACTAGTGGACGACTCATCATATATTCTTGTCAAAGTGTTTCAAATGGCAACTGAATTGATAGACGTTTTAAAGTTCAAAATCAAACAGACTGATGATTGTATATTGTTGATGGTGAATATGTATGCTAGAACTGATGATGAGTCAATAAATGCTACCCGAGGGATCGTTTCTTGTCTGGAAGATTGTTCTTCAGGTAAAAAAGACATCTCCATTATAATAGCTGAAGACCTGAATACAAAGATTCAACCTTAACAGATGGTCTACTAGACAATGGGAATAAGGAGTGGAGGAATCCCCTAGTGTTCTACCGAGCTCAGACTGCCAAAATAAAAATGCTCTTCGTCTTGCAAGCTGCTTCATAGATACAAGCTTATTATGAGCTTGTAATGGAAGGATGTCTGAAGGTATCATGGCTCACCTAACCTGCCAAACGGATACTAGATTAGCCATATTAACTAAATATTGGTAAATATTGGTAGCTGTGGTTCACAAAAGATCTCAATGCCATTCATTACCAATCTCATCAATGCCTCTTTCAAATCTGGAATAGTTCCTGACAATCTTAAAGACGCTTGGGTCATTCCACTCCTCAAAAAACCTACGCTTGACCCAGCTAACCCGTCTAATTACAGACCAATAACGACGGTACCTTTCCTATTAAAAATACTGGACAGAGCACCCTACCTACAAATACAGGCTTATCTAGAAGCCAACAACCTCTTAGGGCTCAGGCAATCAGGCTTCCGACCAAGACACGGTACGGAAACTGCACTTATTGACCTTACCACCCAGATCCAAACCTTGAAAGACCATGGCAAACTTGCACTCCTTTTATTGCTTGACCTGTCAGCAGCGTTTGATTTGGTTAATCATCAAACACTCTGCCAACACCTGAAATCTGCAGCCCACTTTTCAGATGCAGCCACGGCATGGATCAGTTCCTTCCTGGCGAACAGAACCATGAGGGTCTTCTCTCCCACAGATTCCGCCGAGCCGGCCCCAGTACCTTGTGGTGTCCCGCAAGGCTCATGCGTGTCCCCGACACTTTATAATATATTCACGAAACCCCTCTTCGATATCCTAGACTATCTGGGTGTCACGTATACCAATTACGCGGACGACACCCAGATACTCTTTCCTATCACGGGTGACTACGAAATAGACAGTACGACCCTCAATGAAATCTATTCAGTTATACAAGCATGGATGGCACACCATGGCTTGTGTCTCAATGACGATAAAACCGAGCTGATTATTTTGGGCACTCATGCCAAACTTAAAAATCTCAATCCCTCATTCAAAGCATTTACCATTGATGGCAATCTCATCTCAGTCTCTAATAACACTAAAACCCTTGGTATTTACATTGATGCTACCTTATCCCTCTCTAAACAAACCAACGCAGTAGTGTCATCAGCTGCTTACACTTGCAAGCTTATCACTGCATGCAGACCATTCATCTCCGCACCCAACTGTATCACTCTAGCGAGAGCTCTAGTCCTTTCCAAAATAGACTACTGTAACGCCCTTTACTTGGGCACCAGCCATAAAAATATTAATAAACTACAAGTAGTCCAAAACAATGCTATCAGAGCTGCCTTGAACATCCCCAAAAAAGCACACATATCTGAGACCAGACGTAACCTACGCTGGCTCCCTGTCAAGCACAGAATATCCCTGAAAACGCTTGCCCTCACACACAAAGTCAGGGCTAACCTTGCTCCAGCATACCTCACTAACCACTTCACACCACACTCCGACTTGAGACCTCTTAGAGCAGCCCAAACTAACACCTTGACCATACCGAGATTTAAACTCCTCAACTCGGGTGGAGCTAGCTTCCCGGTACAAGCATCCAAACTATGGAACACCATCCCCCCACATCTACGCGCAGAACCGTCATTCAACCGGTTCAAATATAGCACGAAATGTTGGCTCCATAACACGGACTCCTGACAGTTTAACTTCCGCGCATGCACTTGTTTATTATGCCAGCTCCTACCTGTAACTACTTTGGAACCTAGCCGACTGTATTGTTTTGATTGCATACTGTATTGTTTTGATTGCATACCCATGTAACTGTATCCTTCCTGTAACTGTAACGTAACTCTGTTTAACCCTGTAACCAGCTCTACCTTACGCGCCCATATGCCCCAGGGCCTGGCTGCGCTTTATAAATAAACTAAATACAAATACAAAATACAAGGTCACTGCTCATCTAGAAGGCCACCATGAGTTGCTCCACTTAGTACTTTCCTTTCCTTTGCAGTGCTAGCTCATTCGAAAGACAAGATGACATGGATGTACTTCTGTTATCATTGGGTGGGGTACATTGACCACATTTTCCATCTGTATCTCTTATTACATAAATGTGCTTTATTTAGAAGACAGGTTGGTTATTTGATGCAGAGGTTTAGGGAGTAGAGGGATTTTCCCAGTTGGGGCACACCAGATGTCAGGTACTTAAGTGCCTTTTATCTTTATCCCAATGTTATCCAAATAAATCCCTGGGCTTGAATATGAATTGTATTAGAGGCTATGTTGAGACCATTACTTTACTGGGTAAACATGTGGTCTTCTACTTTTCATGTGCAATAGAGAAGGACCCTCACTGACATTGTGGTCTCACCAGGGACAAATAGCACTTCCTAGATGAGTTTCATTAGGGTTATTATCACTAGTCTTAATGTTCTTTATATTTGAGTCTGACCTCATTACCCCCCTCAACCCAGATACAATGTGTAAATTAACTACCCTATAACAAGAGGGCTATCACACACTCCTGGAGTCCATCCTAACTAGAAGTATGCTTAGTCACTATCTTGAATTTAAGAGCATCATGCAGGTTCTTTATCTCAAAGAGACAATAATTTTGTTTATAAGTCTTCCATATTAATTTGTGACTGAGGATTCTACCACATGTCAGTTTTATTTCAAAGTAGAACAAATGACTTGCAATAAACAATTGTCAGCCATCTTGTTGATTGATGTAGAAACATATAATTCACTTGTACACTATGGGCCTCATTACGAGTTGGGCGCAAAGGGATTACCGGCACCGGTAAGGACACCGGTGCCAGTAATCCCTTTGCGCCCTATTCCGAGGTCCCTTAGTGGATCCCTTCCTTAATGCCTGGTCTGACCAGGTGTTAAGGATGGGACCCATTAAGGGACTTTAGAGCTAATAATTGTACCGCAAATTGTGGTACCATTATTAGCTACTTTCCCGTTACAATTGAGCCCTATGGGGGCTGAAATGGGAATGGGGAATGTTTTTTTCAATGGGGACTTAATGGTCTCTCCAAGGTCGGAATGGACCGGTAAGTCCCCATTGAACCAGGTCGGACTCGGTACTGGTATGGGAGGTAGTCATAGCGCAAATAGCGCCATGACTACCTCCATACTCGGAATGAGGCCCTATGTGTTTTGTTCAAATTACAACAAAATTAGTAACTATCGGTTGACAACAGAACACAAACCTGAATTAATCAATGCACCTATACAAACACAGGTACTTATTTTTCACCCACTCCTACAATAAACAAGGATAATTTGGTTGCCAAGAGAACCTGTTTGAAAAACAGAAGGAACACATGAATTTAAAATGCAAAGGAGTTTATTGTATATATAACAGGCAGCGGGCTCAGCCTTACCGAGTGGTAAAGGAATCCTAAACCTTCACTCTGGCCATTTCTGAGCATGGCTGGCTGTTAATAACTCTATCAGCTGCTATAGTTCCAACATTGCAAAAAAACAAGGTGGGGTCTTGGGAGTCTATCTGCCAGACATTAGTCCTGGTTGTGAGAGCCTTACCCAGATTCTTTAGCTCACTATCTTTCAAAGAGGAGAAATATCCCAAACATATCAATCTTTGTCCTGCCCAGGGGCAGTCCTGCACCAAAAGGCTATAAAAAGAGTATCAACAGCAACCCCAGACTCGTGTTTCAGTCTGGGTGGACCTCATCAATAGGGTGGAGATGTGCCTCTCTAAGAATACTGAGCAAAGGGTCCATGTCAGGATTCCCCTAGTAATTTAGGGTGAGACCCAAAGTTAATTAAATATGCAAAAAGCAAGGGGGTCCTGGGAGTCTCTCTGCCAGACATTTTCGCTATTAGCATCCCTAGTGCATCTAGCAATGGGGAGGTAAAAGATAGAAAATACAAAATAATACCTGGGTGTATCAATTGTAATAAGTAGTATTCAGCAGAATAGTTAATAGTTTGTCAAGCATTCAGCCAAAGACAAATATGAGGCTCAATAGATGTCATTTTTATGAATTACTGTCCAAACTTGAAAAACACACTTTTAAAAAATAAATGACACATTGTTTTAAATGTGTTACCATACTTTATGTATTTGCGTTCATGTTCAACAAACATATCCATAATTAATGCAAACAAACCAGGAAACAAAAAATTAGAAAAAAAACGCATACCAAAGCACAAAAGGAGGTTGCTACGCAAAGCCAGTACTGCACAAAGTAGGCAAGACAATTTGCCTTTGCCATTGCAAATCACTCATGTTGCAATATCTTGCAAGCTGCAAGGTAGCTTAGTTGGAAAATGAGTTGTGAAGCTTTGTTAGAGCTCACATGGAAATGTATGTATGGTTTCTGTCCACTTGTGTGCCTCACAAGTTGAGGGTACTTATAAGGTGAGAGGACTCCAATGCATGTATTTTTTACCCCCATTATAAGCCAAATAAGGGAGAGGAATCTCCCAAAGAGGCTGATGGGTTTAGGGCAAGTGTAATTTCAAACAAGAAAGACAGACATATGATTGAATGTGCGCAAACTCTACAAGCTCTAAGAACGCCCTTCATTCCTGGCCAATATTTAATTTCATTCAATTTGGCAAACTGTAACTGTACTGTATTTGCCTCTCTGAGATTTTACATTACATTCAAATGAGAAGACAGAGGGGCTCATTTTCGAGTTTATACAGAAGAAACCTGCTACCTTTCCAGTGTGGCGAACACTGGTCCCCTACATGTACATTTCGACATTTCCCCATCAGAGTGAAAATGGTGCTGTATTCAGGGGCACGCAACCCTTCTGAGCTCACACCTGCAAAGGAGTGAACACTGCCTGCCAGGTCTACAAAGGATTGCTCAGAAATCTGCCCGTGTTTTGCTGGTGTAAAATGCACATCCACATTATTTATGCCTGCATACAAATGTCATGCTGGCATGAGTGCTCGAGTACTTGTATAGCAGAGAGGAAGGGGCAGGAAGAATTGTGAGTTACAATCCGCCCGTCCTCTCCACCATACAAATGAATCAAAATGAGCCGTACCATTCCTTTAATGCATGAAAGTCCTACAAAAGACTTCCATGCATCCCATTCCCAGTACAGCTGGAGCTGAAGGATCTCCAAAGTATTTGTCAGGACCCAAAGGTTTTCTTTTTTTTTTGCAGTCGGAATTCAGCTGAATGCATACTCAAGGTGAAAGTTCCTTAACAAATTCTTTAAAAATCAAGGCCATGAGTATAGTATCCTAAAGAGAGGAAGATGTCAGCAACAATTGAGAAGGACTGCAAGACACCAACACCAAAGAGGCAGTGGAATTATAATGCTATAGGCGGGTCTGGAATAAACATGTGGTGAGTGGGCTGTTTGGCACCACAAATAGTACAGACAGGTGCTTTGATGCGAAAGCATTTGTGCAAAGTTGGGCAACATGCTAAGTACACAGAAGAGGCAAAGCTGAGAGAGAGAACAGTGAACTTGAGCGTAGACCATAAATTACACCTTGCATTCCCTGAGCTGTGATAACTGAAACGCTCATGCAGGGTACTAACAAGTGCTACCAAAATACTCCATGAAAATAATATTAAAAAAGTGATCCAACAGAACTTAAGTTAAATTGGAAAAGGTGATTAGAATCTTGATCCAAAACCCACACTAACCCAGGAGGAAAAGCTTGGGAATCTAACAAAAGAGGTTTTCACCCGTTTGACCAAAAGTTAAAATTGCCACATGTTTTTTCAACAAAATTTGTTACCTCAATTTTTACCCAAAACAAGTTTGATTGCGAGTAGGGGTCAGGGATAGAAAAGATGGTGTTGAGGTAGGTGGGGTAAGGTTGCAGGGGTCTCCTCACACATTTGACAGCAAAACAATGGTGTTTAAAAACATTCAGATAAGTTCGGGCAAATCATTTTGGTGTTCTAGCATATAATCATAAAATCAAATTCATCATGCACCACATACTGTAGAAGATGGGCGATTCGCTATAAAAACGGTCCACAGTTTGAGTAAAACAATATACATCAGTTCAGTCTGTAGGCATGTTCATACATACACCCTGCTCAGAAAATGAATCAGGCAAATTTCACATGGAAATTTCAATAAGCACAGATTTAATAATTGCAAATACTCTGTAGAGCTAAAGCTGTGCTATGTAAAGCTATGCCACATGCTTCCTCTAGAGAGTCCTCCAACAAAAATAAAGACACTGCGCAATGATGTATTTACAAAGAGACCGGGCAGATCAGAGAATCTCTTATGACAAGATTGTTCACTTCTCTGCCTACCCTACAGAAACCATGACTATCAACAGAGCATGGTACAACTTCACTGGCTTCCATCTCGCCACAGAGACAACTGTATGAGAACTCTATGATTTAAGAAGTCCAGTTTCCCAACTATATCTCAGATAGAGCATAAAGGACACACATGATTGTATAGCTAATGTATGATGATGATCTACATTTCACAGCCTTCACAACATGGTTTTGAAGATCATGGCATGACAGCGAATTCCAGGCTGCCCAGTGTGAGTCATGAAATATGAAGGCACAGTTATAGTAAGATCGATGTGCTACCATACAAACCTCAATGCAGGCCATGCTGCACAATATGAAACATGACTCTAAAGTCAGCCGTAATGGAAAAAATGAAAAAAAACACTGAAGGCATAGTTGAAAGTATCTTATCATTAAACTGCAAACAGACACATTAAGTGGATTTACTCATGACGTCATAGATGGAAGAGAATTATTTAATTACTGAATCATCATAATTTAACAAACCCATGGGTTGCAATAATATTGGATGTGCATCATTAGAGGTATTGCTTATTTGTCCAGATCATTGGTCTCCACTACCACTACTTGCCCTAGAGACCTGCTTCCACTCGGCATCTGAAATCTGGGAGTATTTTGATGCTCCAATGAATTTAGTTTTCAAGTACAGATTTTACCATCTTTACTAGCTCAAAGGGATCATCCACTTTCTTCTGCTCCTATTGACTATCTCAATAGTTATGACCATGGTCGCCTCCTTTCTGCACTATTGAAACAAACATCATCTACACCACATTCCAAGCCAAGTTTTTTTTTACCTCTGCAAAACATGCTAACACTACCACTTTTCTAGAGGTATATCTACAAACCAAAATCTTCTGCTTCTCTAATTACACAAGAACAAAGGATTCAGCAGTAAAACCTTACATGTTCAATATTCAACCCCCTTGACATTTCTGATGCCTTTATCTGAAAGTTGAAACCGATTTTCTAAAATGTCATTGGGTTTGAAGTGAATGTGGGCAGTGTACTTCCTTGAGTGCCATCCCTCATTACTGATATCAACCAGTCAGGCAACAAAGGTCCATTTTAACATTGCATTGCTAGTTTTAACACTCAATAGAATCCTTCCACCATAAGGCTATTGATTTATGTCTGAATACACTTCAAAATGCACTTTGGCTGGAGACCATTATCTGTCATCTGTCTGTTGAACAGTACTATTTCATTCTTCTGTAAATCCAATTCAACCCCACACTTAGCACTAATAGTCTACCTCACACTGGCATCTACCATCTTATAAATCCACAAATTAAAATAAAATGCGAAACCTACTCATTGTTCATAGTCCTATTAAGATATGGACTATCGCTAAAGTACTGTATTTGGCATTCCAGTAAATGTCAACTCTCAAAGTACCTCATCTTGTTACATACTATGAAGGCAACCTGATTTATATTTGTTTATAGAAAGTACTTTGTGTATTTGTAGGAAAGTACCCATTGGTTGCTTCCCTTGTATTGGATTATGCTTTTTATCCATGCCTTTACTATCTGTTACTTTTATTCTACATTCTATATTCAATAAAACTCATGCTTGAAGATAAAGAGAGACACGTCCCGCCATCAATGCCACTAGACATCCCATTGCTCCCGATTAGTTCCCTGTCCCTCTTTTCACTCCTTTCCAAGTCTAGTCAAAGCACTGGTGAGATTTGTATTTTTAGTTAGTTAATTCTTATTTTGCCATAACATTTTAATGCCAGAGACTGTGCATCTGGCTTCTAGGTGACACCCTTCTCCCTTGTGGAACATTATTTCCTTGCATTGTAGATCATGGGTTTTTGACTACAGCATATATGTCAGGCAATGCTTAAAAGGAGTACAAGAAGCACAGAGAGACAAAAGCGACATAGCCTGGACAGGCGGGATGATATATGTTTTTGATGAGTTGAAACCTGCATTAGCACAGCTCCAGTATTAGGGATTCCTGATTACAATGAAGACTTTTTTTCTGTTTTCCCATTCAAATGGAGTAGTGCTGGTGGCTGTGCTTGCACAGACAACTTCTATCAGATACAAACCATTTGCATTCTGCAGTGGGATGTTAGATCTGGTAATGAGAGGCCATTACTCACGTGAGCAAGCATTGGCTACAGAAACTTTTTCAATTGAGAAATCAGCTAGTATAACTGTGGGTTGTTCAGTTATATTATATGTTGAACATGCTCTTTTTGCCATCCTTGAAAAGCCCACAAGAACATTGATGACACAGAGAGCCTCGGGCTGTGAAGTGATTATTTCAAATCCATTGATTAAAATTGTCAGGAGCCGAATAGTGAACCCAGACACACTAGTACAGCATGTGCCTTTACTACAGAGGCTCATAGATGCACTTGAACTTCCATCAGCTTTCGATTCAGTGAAAGGCGCAATGTATACCAGATGTGTAGACATGATTTCCTGCAGCAACAAGGCCACTGACATAGAAACAAAACTGGCAGCTTATTTCTGAGAAGTATCTGACATTGTAATTGCCCCAAATAAATACACACGTATATGCAACATGCCGATGAAGGAGGGCTTCAATGTGTAGCACAAATTATCAAGTTACAGGGAAGAGCACCACCAGAAGAACAGGAAGAGTGAAAAAGGAGGGGGTGCTCATTGTCCCCCAGAGAAGCAATGTGGCAGCAGGACAGAACTGGGTAGCTGTTATGCCCCTAGGGCTGATTATAGTATCACTAGAACAGCTGCATTATTCAGCTCACTTAAGGGAATGCCTTGCAGTATTGATTTCAAAGAAATGGTTTGTCCCTTATTCATATGAGCAGATTCCCAATTTTGCTATCTATTGTCTTGTATGTCCAAAGTTCACTGCATGCCATACTTTGATAATGGTTAGAAGAGCAATAACCCAGCACTGGGCCTTTTCAGCATGTGCATATTGACTACAAGGATATGCTTCAAATATGAAACAGCTATAAGTATTTGATAGTAGTTGCATGCCCTTTTTCCCTTTATATTGAAACCGGATCCAGATGCCACATCCGCCAAAAAGTTCCTTGTATGTGAGGTATTTCCAAGGTGGGAAGAATGCGAAGCGCTACATTCCGACAATGGACCACACTTTGTAAATGAGGTGTTTGAGCTCATCACTTTCTTTTTGGGAATAAAGCATACATTCTCATCTGCCTAGCATCCACAAGCAAACAGCGTTTGTGAGCACCTAAATGGCCTCTTAAAAAATGTATTGCCAAAATAAAGGACACTCTTAAAAAGAGTTGGCTACACTGCCTTCCTTTAGCATTATTTGCCTTACACAATCAGCCAGGCTCTGTCATCACCTGACTATAAATGAGTTGGTGACAGGATGCAGAATGCATATTCCCATTGTTCCTCCCACGAAGGTTTGTAGTAATACTGAAAATGTTGCCACTGTTCTTGGACAGGAAATGCATGTTTATTTGACAGCTATGATGAAATCTCTTAAATGTATGTCCTGACAAGTTCAGACGCAGCAGGGCAGCTTGATGACAGCAAAAGAAGAACATGAACCAACTGACCTGCATCATTTGTTGATACCCCTTTTATTGTATCCCGGAGACACAGTGCTGTGCTGTAACTTTATTAGAAAGTCATAAAAGCCCTGCTTCAAAGGACCTTATAATGTGAAAGTTGTCATATCATCTGAAGTCAAATATGAAGACTGACGTGAATGGATCCATCCATCTCATCCACATCAAATGATGTTGAGATGAGGCCACCCTGTCCGTGAATACAGAGCCTGAAGGTGAAGGAGACATGCAAAGACCTGAAACAAGATTGATGCAGAGAGGCAATCAGTAACAAGAGCAATAAAGATGCATCTTTCTTTATATATAAAAGGACAGCTATTTCAACATCCTTTGAAGATGCTTATTTAAAATAAAGCATGACCCGTCCAAAGTAAAAGAGATATAACAAATGTTCTGCAGAACAATCCTGTTTTTCTTGGTCTTGTCATTTTTTGTGAACACTTATCCCTTTCCAGGTATCTTGAACATTTGCTTAACAGTATTGTTATTTAATCTGAAAACATATATTGTTTTAGAAAGTAATGTCCTCTCATTTTTAACCAGGTTTTTCTTGTGAACTCTTACTCTTTTAGTACTCTTTTAAGAAACAAAAGAAACATTTCCCCTGACAGAAGAATGTGCATATTGAATGAGATCAGATATTCTCTTCGAGCACCTAGAAGACCATATACCTATAGGTGTCTGCAAATGGTGGACATCCTAGCAATCATGATAGGAGCAGCATTTTCTTCCTTTGTGAGCCTGCACTTTATTTACTGGTTAGCAATGCAACACTACAGTACATACAACACGGCTGGACCAGTCATTCATGTTCACTGTGATGTTAACACCAGTACAATACATGTAGAAATGCTAAATGAAACAACTCCTGGTAAATATCCTAAACATAGCACTCCAGGAGGAGGGCAAAAATAAGTGTAATTGATGATCAATGCTTTATGATACTGCACTGGCCACCGGTCACCTGACTACCTTCTGATTTAGGGCCCAGGTCCCTGCCCACCCAGTTGCACACCAGCACTGCCTCCTGGCAACTCTTGCACTTGGGTCTGTATATATAACCCTACAGTCCACCTACCTGCACTTTTGGAAACCTGCTGTCTGTATTTACCCTTGCACCTGTCACCTGCTGGCCGCACTACTTGTTATTGTTTTGATCCCATGTACAGCACTGCCCCTCCCATTTCCCCTCGAACCTTTCCCCTTCCCCCTCCGGTGCACTTGCACAATTTAAATGCCACTTGGCTAAGTAAGATTGTTGCCTCTGTCCTCCCTGTGTTCCCCCTTCCTTGCCTCATCGTGCCTTGAAACACTTGGGTATAAGCAAGCTACAAATGCCATATCATATCATATCATGGAACATTTTAATAATATTGCTCATGACTCGGATAATATGTGGTATAGAGATATGAGCTGAGTGGCGAGAGAGATGTCTAATGAGAGCTGTTTTGTGTGTTGCCTCAACCACTATGTCATGAGTGCCTCCAGGACATTCATATCCACCGAAGTATCCTCACACGTAGCAAACTGCCTGACACACCTCACAGCATGTATGACCAGAGGGCAAATTCAGGGAACAGGTGCCTCCATGGACTGGGTAACA
Source organism: Ambystoma mexicanum (assembly GCF_040938575.1). Taxonomy (NCBI): domain Eukaryota; kingdom Metazoa; phylum Chordata; class Amphibia; order Caudata; family Ambystomatidae; genus Ambystoma; species Ambystoma mexicanum. The sequence goes on from NC_090932.1 coordinate 714,460,947, forward strand.
AAGTATAATTATCCATGTGAGGATAATTTCATAAAATACGTGTCCTAGATGAGTGATGTTGAACAACAACATAAAGTAATGCGTTGCATGATATCAGGCCGAAGAAGAGGGGAAATATTACAAGAAGACCACCAATTTCTGTAATGCACTGACAAAAGGGGACAAGAAATCCCTGGATGTTGGGAGAGAGGCCAGTTACACATAGAAGGACAGGTGTTTACCACAGAAGGCTGGGTCAGAGGACTGATCAGCTATAAAGCAGAGGTGCTTGCAGAGCAACGGTGACTGGTTGTGTAAAAAGTAAATGAGTGCCTCACAGAATGGACTAAATATATTAAAATACTAACATGGGTAGGGGATGAAGTAAGCCCACTACACATACTACCCTTGAAGGATGCCACCCTATGCATAAGAAAGACAGGCACAGTAAAAGTAGAAGAAAACAAAGGGTACAAATGCGTTTACAATGTGTCTGGAATGAAAGTAGGCACGGTTGTATTAATGGACTATTATTGGGCTGGTGGTTCCAGAGCCTACTTGCAGCTCCCTCCAAATTGGAAAGACCTTTGTTCCCTAGTGATAATAAATACACCATACCTAGTAATGCCTCAGAGTGAGATGCAGATTGGTGATTTCCAGTGGATGAATGCACAGCTAAGAAATAATAGGTCCCTCAGCCTTAAACTTAAAGAGGCATAACAATTCCTCAGCAAAAGCAGTGAAGGTGTATGCTGAAATACAAGATGAGCATAAATTGCTCAGTAGAACAGAAATGTTCTTTACATCCTTCTTTACTCCCTGCGTTCAGGCACTGATGAATGCAACATGGTTGCAAATAACCCAATGGGAACTGCTGCAGACCATAAATACAACTGTGAAAGGCGTTAATGCCATAAGGGAAGAGCTATGAGCAGTCATCCTTGACCTTATTATGGCCATGGAAGGTGTTGTGTGCACAAAAATTGGTCAGTTCTGCTGAACGTATCTACCTGCCCAGGATGAGAAAAATGAGAACCTGAGCAGATGCGATAGCCACTTTGAAATAATTACACACAAAAATGGTGGAAGAGGTGGAAGACATTGTGGATGATGACTGGTGTACATACCTGTTCTCATGGATACCCACCTGGTTGGCTAACAAATTAAAATTACTAGTGGCCATACTGCTACTAGTACTATTAGCTTTCTGTGTCTTGAGAATAGCAATACGCCAATGCAAGAAAAACTGCCAAAAATGTAGCAGGAATGAAAATATTGATAAAAGTTGGATACCCACATGCATGGTAATACACAAACAGATTACTTTCCCCATACCCAAACAATGGAAATACTTATTGCACATCATGGGTCAAAATTCACTTATCCTCAGGAGCCCCACAATTAGACAGAGCACTTTTTACACTGTGACTCTGGGGGGAAATATTGCTATATGTCCTGGAGTCCAGACAAACACATAAAATGTGGAGGTAGTTTGAGTGGAGTGAGTACAATATGGGTAACTAAAGAGCCCTATTTAGGGGAGAGCAGAAGAAATTGTCTGATCAAGGACTAAACCAGAGGGGGAGTTTTGGGAGGCAGAGTAATGTGGCATCCATAGCTGCTGCCCTTCCCCAGCACTGATAATGCAAAGGTGAGAAACATTACTCACAGAGATAACCGTTTTGCCCTTATCCCCTATTGGTACAGCAGGGTTTGGAGACAATGTAAACTGAAGATGGTAAAAGCATTCAAACTAACCCAACAGTAGAAGTGCATGCGTTAGATCCAAAGAAAACATGCACTCCACATGAAGAACACATACAATAGGTAATATATGCATTTAGACATGAAGAAAGTGAAAATAGCATCCACAGACATAAATAACACTAATAGTTCCAATGTATAAGGTGAATGCAATGTGAACCAAAGGCAAATATAGCTTGTTAAACACAGAAGCAAGAGTGTAATTGGGCAGCCGTCTTCTCAAAAATGGAAGCCAGAGAATGACTTTGAATGAGCACAGTCCTCAAGATCTTGAGAGAAATTAAAAGGCTGAATCCACAGAAATACATATCCGTGCAGTGCTCAGACAGTGGCTGGCAACTAGTGCCAAGTTTAGAGTGAAATAATGGAGGATCAGAGCAAGGGAACAAAGGCACGAGATAGCAATTCCCAACACGCAAGCAGTATACACCCAGATTAATGAAGGCTTTAAAATAAGCACAGCCAGCCTTTGTTAGCTAGGCACAGTATAATAGTAAGCCCAAAGACTGCATGAAGAATAACTCACAAGTGTCCCTGGTGGCAACAGCATACATGAAACACACAATAATATTAGCTTTTAAAAACAATAAATAGGAGATAAATCTTTTCCAGACATGGTCCCCTTAAATGTAACCCATACATAGAGAATACTGGCCATTCATTAGAAGTGAACACAGAAAGGACACTTGCCATACTGCCTAAATGCACACGTAGACATGAGGCGCCACACAAGGCCATGTACAAAAGGATTTCCCAGTCTCATGACCTTAGAAACCTTGAAATGAAGGAAGAATGTTCCATGGGCCTCTCTCCCCTTACTCTATATATGGCTCATATCTTGATGGCCTGTCAAGTGTCCAAGTTTGCGCCAACCTAGCAAATTCCTTGGTGTCACAGCGCCCATGAAATAGTATGCCAACAAATAAGTTGTCGTAGAGTTCATGTATTTTAACTTTTATCAATATAGGGGTGTTTCCAGGTGGAGCCATCAGATATGTGTAACCCAATAAAATGTTTAACCCGTATGGAATATATAAGTAGCCAAATGCACTAACCTATTCCCAGTCCCCATACGATTTGTATGCTGATAATATGTTATGATGTCATTGATGACACATCTGTAGTTCTTAAGCAATTGCTTTTAATTAGCATTTCGAGAGTGATGTGATTTCAAAGCTTGTATGCTGTCCCGGCTTTGTTGTGATGTGAATAAAGCTAGATTTTGCCATGCACTCTATCTGCTCCATCATTGAGTCTGGTTTGGACTGATTCCGATTCCTCTCGGCCTATCTGGGATTTTGGGGCCAGCTTCAATACAATTTGTTTTCTATGACATGAGGGTAGTCTGCAATTCCCAAGTTCAAATCTTGTGGCAGACTTTGTCTTTTCTCCTTTTGAGATCAATACATTGGGCTTCATTACAAGTTTGGTGGTAGCCTTGCCGGTAAAACCAGCAGGCTGCCGCCAAACTTGTAAATTTTTCTGGCACCCAGGAATGGGCAATCCCCAGGGTATTACAACCCCCGCGGACCCTGGTATTGCCCATTCCTGGGCGCTGGAAAATATTCTTCCCCATTCCCATTTGAGCCTCATAGGGCTCAATGGGAATGGTTTGTTAATGGTGCCGGTGCATGAGGCATACTTTTCTCGCGGGTGCCGGTACGGTTGTCAGGTCAGACCTACTGGCCGCAAAGGCACTCAAGAGCAGAACTCGTTGTTTTTTGGTACGGAAACAACAGTACCGGCAGGCTTACCACTACCGTTGTTACTGTACCGGCAAACTCGTAATGAGGCCCATTGAGTACCATTAAAAAAGGGTAATGAAACCTGTTATTATTGTACTTAGAAGCTGATGGCTCTTGCATGAAGCACTACATGAAAATACAAATGATTATTATTTTTTTTGTTGTTATTATTATTATTAATAGCGATCGTCTTGTGGCACTGTGACACTGCATTGAAGGTACCTCTAATCCAAACATATCTGTGGACCTGGGGATGGGAAAGGAGGGAGAAGTCTCCTGTATAGCAGTTTCATGTTATTCTGCATTATTTTGTATTTATATATGTCCCTACTTTCCACCCCTCAATATATATGTGGCTTGGGAAATGTTGTCACTATCTCTTTCTTTTGTTATTTAAATGTTAATGTAATCCATATGCATTCTTTGTTTATATTAAAACCTATAATTTGCTCTTCTTTCACAATGTAACAATCTGTACATTGTTTTGCCAACTTTAATTTTAGTATCTGTATCATCATCATTTAAAGACACATATTTCATCTTGTTACAGTATTCTTTTCAGAACTGTTTGTTAGGTATCACCCATGCCTAAATATTAGTTTCTAAACAAATTACACATTTGAATTAGCATAAATAAAAAATAATATAAATATGTTGTTAAATTACCCACTTTACAATCACATATGAACTCACATTTCAACTTACACCAGAGTAATACACTAATGTAATCATTGAATGACACTCTAAACCATAGCAGAATTTCAACAATACCTTTATGCAACATTGATGCTGTCCTTTCCCAATATTTTACATGATAGCACTCTTTTGCTCATGATCCACATCCCATCAAAACAACGGGCAACACAAGCATATTATAATTTTCTGACGGCCAAATATTACAAGTCAGCAATATGTCACACCCTTCTTTCCCATCATGTACCCTCAACTTAACTTCAGACACACAAATCAAAAACAGGAATTTAGTTCAACCATTACACCTCTCCCACCCAAACGCTATCACATTGAATGAAGCCTCCCCTCTCCATCTCCCAGTAGCATAATATAACATTAGCATTAACCATCATTCAAAACACGGTATCATTATCATATTAAGTGATCAAAAAGGTACAATAAGATGTGCATCTGTGAAAGGACTAAAAGGGCTAAATATATAAACAAATATATTCAATGAAAAAACATAGTTAAGGGGACATTATGGTTAAGTTGCATTAATAAAAACCCATGTAATTCAATAGAAAAACATTGTTACAGGGACGTTATGGTTCCAGGTAAAACCGAAAACCCTCAGGAATTTGCCAGTTATGGTAAGCTAAGCAAACATTATTTGCACCACCACTGTGCACTACTAAGGCTAATCCCCAGGACATCAACAATGACATCACAAATGTCATTGATGACATCACTGATGACATCACATGTGAAATTCATTTTGATGAAAAGTTCCTACAAGGGGTTGTGTTTATAATGTTGGTAACAAGATGTCAATGGTGATTGTGTAATGTTAAACATGTAATAACTAGCTAAAAATTCAAGACTTTAAACAATACATATGAAGACCCACAATGCATACAAATCAGAGGGACATACAGGGAAACTAAAGTAAGGAAGAAAGACACAGCATAATTCGAAAATATTAATAGCATTAAAGTGTATCTTCATGTATACAAATGAATTGTGTGTTTGAGGCCTGCTATTGCCCCATATATGTGCACAGTGAGCTGAGACCAAACCCTAAGGAAAGTACTTTAAGAACATATGACAAGGTTAACGTCTAGATATACAACACCTTTTGAATATTAATATTCTGAATGTCAGTGAACAAAACCACCTGGCCTAGATATTTCAGTGAACAAAAATAAGTGAGCCAGATATGTGATCTCATCAGCGATGTCATCAATGTCATTTGTGATGTCATCTTTGATTTCCTGGGTGTTAGTCTTAGCCGTGCACGGTGGTGGCGCGAGTTACGGTTGCTTAGCTTACCATAACTGGCACATTTTCGGTTTTACCTTTAAGCATAATGTCCCTGTAAAAACGTTTTTCCATTGAATTTCATAGGTTTTTATTAGTGCAATTTATCCATAACGTCTCCTTAACTAAGTTTTTTCATTGAGTTTTATAGGTTTTTACTAGTGCAACTTAACCATTACGTCCCTTTAGCAAAGTTGTTTCATTGAATTTCATACTTTTTATTAGTGCATCATAACCATAAAGTTCCTTTAACGCATTTTTTTCATTGAATTGCATAGGTTTTTATTGGTGCAACTTAACCATAACGTCCCTTTAACAAAGTTTTTCCATTGAATTTCATAGGTTTTTATTAGTGCAAATTAACCACAAAGTCCCTTTAACGCATTTTTTTCATTGAATTATATAGGTTTTTATTGGTGCAACTTAACCATAATGTCTCTTTAACAAAGTTTTTTCAGCGAATTTCATGGGTTTTTACCAGTGCATGCTATTTTCCTACAACTTACTAATATCATACTTAGCCAATATAGCAATATGTGTGTCCATTTTACAAAGTGTCACCTTTGAACCTTGCCATTTCCCATCTTCTAGAATAATTTTTAACACTTCTATACACTTTTTGCAACTATTTCAACTGGTTTTGCATTTGCAGATGTCTACGAACATCTAACTTCGATGTAGACCTTCCAATGTTCCATCTGGAACATTTCTTATGTTGTTTTTGGATGTATTCCTTTTTTGGGAGAAGAGCTAAGAACAAAATGTGGGGAGGAAATGAGGGAAGAGGCACCAAACACTAATATGGAGGGGTACACGGACAGGGGAAAATGTTGCGCATGTGTTATTTCTAAGGTAGGGGGCAGTGTTTCTCATGCTCCTTGATTACAGCAGTGGTGGTGGCTCTTGGGGAGGAGGGATGGCATTAGCTGATTTTAAGATAAATAGCAGTTTTGCTAAAAGTATGCACTGTGTACTAGATTGTTAATGGATAATGAGTAGGAATAGGTGTTGGAGCTGTACAAGGGGAATTTTGAAGTTGAAAGTTCCTAGCTCAGTCGAAAATGCAGTTCCAAACTGTCCGCGAAGCACAGATCTCATCGTGAAGTGCGGATGGGTTCTTGGACACGTCATCATGCCGCGTGCCAGCATATGGTCATCTGGCACTGTCTGGAAGGTCTGCAATGAAGTCAGATGTTCGTAGACGGCAGTCAGATGTTCGTAGACGTCCACGGATGCAAAACTAGTTGAAATAGTTGCAAAAAGTGTATAGAAGTGTTGAAAATGATTCTAGAAGGTGGTAAATGGCAGAGTTTTAATGTGACACTTTGTAAATTGGACACAAATATTACCATATTGGGTAAATATAATATTAGTAAATTGTTGGAAAGTAGCACACACTGGTAAAAACCCATGAAATTCAATGAAAACACTTTGTTAAAGGGACATTATGGTTAAGTTGCACTAATAAAAACCTATACAATTCAATGAAAAAACTTTGTTGAAAGGATGTTATGGTTAAGTTGCACTAATAAGAACCAATGAAATTCAATGAAAAAACTTTGTTAAAGGGACGTTATGTTTAAGTTGCACTAATAAAAACCGATGAAATTCAATGAAAAAACTTTGTTAAGGGGACGTCATGGTTAAATTGCACTAATAAAAACCTATGCAAATCCTATGAAATTCAATGAAAACCCTTGTTAAAGGGACGTTATGGTTACAAGTAAAACCGAAAACCCCCTGAAATTTGCCAATTATGGTAAGCTAAGCAACCATAACACTTGCCACCACCGTGCACTGCCAAGACTAACACCCAGGACATCAAAGATGACATCACAAATGTCATTGATGGGCAGTGGCCAGATTGTCCGGGTCATGGAATAAGGTCATGATCCGGACAATCAGGCTACTGGCCATGACCACGAGGGACAACACATGGGGTTAAAGTGGCCATGTCCACCTGGAACTGGCTTTGTGGTAAAGTTATTCAAAATTGGGACAGGTTTGAAAGGGAAGAAAAATGTGCTCGTGTTAATATGGTCATAGGGTTCTCTTTTCACCTTCTGCAGGCTGCCATGGAAAGCGAAGAGGGGCCCTGTACGGAACCCTGCCTTCCCTTTCCATGGTGGCCATCTTGGGAAAGGATTTTCCTTCCTACACCGGGACGCCGCAGGCTTCCTGGTGTAGGAAGAAAAATCCTTTTTTTAGCAACCCGGGTTCCCACTTTGGGAAACTAGGGTGCTAATTGACTTCATCCCCCATTACAGGGGCTGGAATGGGAGGATAAGGGTCCCAAGACCTCGTTATCCACCCTTGCTTTGCTTGGGCTAATAACTTGGGCTGCCAGGTCAGTATCCACCGTTCCATCCCTGGAATGGTGGATAAACACCACAATATCGCCATTAGCATAACACAAAATGCAAATGGGAATGTTGGAAAATCTTATTGAGTCTATGTACTTTACTGAGAAATCTAAAGTAGATGGGAGTCTATAAGTTTTTTTTTAGTTCTATTTTTTAACTGTGAAAGGTGGTTCCTAAAGGAACATTTCTTTTATTGTTTTTGGATGCATTTTTTTTTTTTTTGGCAGGGGATCTTAGAAGGAAAGGTGTGGAGGGAAATGAGGGAAGAGGCACCAAATACTAATATGGAAGGGCAGGTGAACAGGGGAAAATGATGCGTGTGTGTGTTTCTAAGGTAGGGGGAAGTGTTTCTCATGTTCCTTGATAACAGCAGTGGTAGTGTCACTCGGGGAGGAGGGATGGCATTAGCTGATTCCATTTTAAGATAAATAATAGTTTTGCTAAAAGTATCTACTGTGTACTAGATTGTTAATGGATGAGTAGGAATAGGTGTTGGAGCTGTGCAAGGGAAATTTTGAAGTTGAAAGTTCCTAGATCAGTAGACAATGCAGTTCCAAACTGTCCACGAAGCACGGATCTTATCATGAAGTGCGGACGGGTTCTCAGACATGTCATCATGCCACGCGCCAGCATATGGTCATGTGGCACTGTCCGGAAGGTCTGCAATGAAGGCAGATGTTCGTAGACGTTATGGTTAAGTTGCACTAATAACAACCTATGAAATTCACTGAAAAACTTCATTAAAGGGACGTTATGGCTAAGTTGGACTCCTAAAAACCTATGAAATTCAATGAAAAAACTTTGTTAGGGGACGTTATGGTTAAGTTACACTAATAAAAACATATGAAATTCAATGAAAAAACTTTGTTAAGGGGACATTATGGTTAATTTGGACTCAAAAACCTATGAAATTCAATTAAAAAACTTTGTTAAGGGGACGTTATGGTTAAGTTGCACTAATAAAAACCTATGGAATTCAATGAAAAAACTTTGTTAAAGGGACGTTATGGTTAAGTTGTGCTACTAAAAACCTATCAAATTCAGCGAAAAAGCTTTGTTAAAGGGACGTAATGTTAACAAGTAAAACCGAAAAACCCCAGAAATCCACCAGTTATGGTAAGCTAAGCAACCATAACCCACGCCACCAATGTGCACTGCTAAGACTAACACACATGACATCAAAGATGACATAACAAATATGATTGATAACATATCAAAAAACCTATTATAATTATGTGAGTGTAAGTGTGATAGTATGTTTGTTTGAAATGTGTTGTAATTAAGGGACTGTTTAAAGTAGTTGGATACCTGTTGGAGTATTATAACTATATTAGACTTTACAAGACTTTTTGCAGTAGCAAGAACTGTGATAGCATATTTGAAGTGTATTGCAATGAAGGGTATTTTTGAAGTAGTTAGATACCTGTTGGCATATTCCAACAATCCTGACTTTCAAAAGTACTATTATATTATTTTAACTGTTGATTGTGCTACAGTTTAGTGACTAAATTTTGGTTGAAGAAATATTAAGTAAGCATTTGTTAGATTTGCCGTTAGCCAATGCTTTGGAGTAAAAGATCCATTCAGACTTTACGAAAACAATGTTGTTACATTCAAACCAACCACTTCTTTTTTTGACATATGCAGTAAAGTGGCCTGAAGTGGTTGTGGCACCAGTGTGGTATATTATGCCTACTGTTGTGAAGGTTTTCTTGCCAACATATACTTGGTTCTGTGTAAAGCTATTGAGCTCACAGTTATTTTTGGTACCATATGCATTGTACATTAGAAGCATTAGTATGACATATTGGCTATGTGAGTTTATTTGGATGCTGGAACGATTATCTGAATTCAAAAAGGGCAACATATGCTACGATTTGCATTCTGCAGAAGCTGGTGAAATGGAATGTACTCACAATTTGGTATGGATACATATAAAACTCGTTCATTAGGGATGTGCTCTTGTGAAACATGGTTGCAGAGAGTGCATATATGTTTCCATGTGTATGCAATTTGGAAGATTTCATTTATAGGGATGTTTTTGGTTTCCAGTACTTGCAGTAAGTACATTAGGAATTCTTGTGGGAGTTTATTGTATTTTTTACTTTTTTTAACATTTATTTATTAAGTGCTTGAGAAGGTGACGAGGGCAAACATATCGGCAGCATTATACAAGGCAGCATCAATTAAACAATTAACTTATTCCCAATTATATTATAGCACGTTACCGCAACATGGCCCTTAGAAGGAGTAGTAAATTTGATACTAATGCATGTGACTGTCAATATTCAAGGGAGATCATAAAAATCGGGGGGTTCTGCGTCTCTCGTTCCATCAGTGGCAATTGTTTGTAGGCATGCTCAGAAGGGGTACCAAAGATCTAGTGGTGAACAGCAAGTTGGCCGCAGGGAAATCCAGCGCTCTTTAGCTTCTGATGCCTAGGTGACATCGCAGAGCCATTGTTCAGTGGTAGGGCTAATAGGTCTGAGCAACAACAACAACATACGGCTTACAGCAAGGATCGTACAAAGACTAGCAAGTTTATGACAGGTTCCCAGAAGTGAAAAAAACTCATGGAACAGGCAGTTCATAGGATTCGGTTCTATTGTGCAGCCCATCATAGTAGATACAGCAGTGCAAACCCCAGTCCAGTATCCTGAAATTCTGGCACAGTCCCAGATCATATGGAAGTAGCCTGTGTCATCTATATTGTCTCAGGAGGATAGCTCATTGGCAACGTGCTTTCCTTGGAAGCAAGATGACACATAGCAACACAGGTTCGATCCCCGGGTCCACGGTTAGAAACCTCTGGGTATTAAGCACTTTATAAATAACCTATCATATCATATGGCATCTGGGGCAGCGGGGGAGTGATCTTGAGGCATAGATGTAGTCTGGCTATGGTGTAGTGTAATCTCTGCAGCACCTTGAATTGGATGAGGTGAAATCTGGCATTAAGGGAGAGCTCTCGGGCGTGAATGCACATTTCTTCCCTGCCCTCGTCAGTAATGTCAGTACCCAATTCACTGCCCCATGTCTCACATAGCCTAGAAAGTGGTTTATTGGTCCGGTCCTGAAGCAACTTGTACAGTCTAGATACCACCCCAGTAGGTACTACACTTCCCATAATTAATACTAAAAGTGGTTTGTCCAGGGGTTGCAAGGGAACTCCCTCCATGTCTTTTTGACCGTGCGGTGGAGCAGTGCATACTGCGGCCATCTGGAGGACTGCACACTTGGAAGTTTAGGTAAATCAGCCCACACAGCAAATGAGCCCATTTCGAACATGTTGCCCAGAGTGGAGTAGCTGTCAGCCGCCCACACGTTCACAGCAGTCTTACTTATTTTAGGGACTCCTGGGCAGAAGTTCCACAGTGGTAGGTCCCTTTGGAATGGGTGAGGGCTGCCGATCAGTCTCCGTATTTTCTCCCACCCCAGTGTTGGTGGCTGGACTAGGCACCCCAAGATCTTTCCACAATGGGGCTAATACCAAGAGCGATGGTCCCGGGGTCTAGCAGCATGTTGCTCTATTTTTACGTGTGGCAGTAGAGGGCCATCAGCGAACCAGTACACTGCATATTGAGCCTGGGCTACCAACCAGTACTTCCCAAAATCTGGGGCTGCCATGCCCAGTACATCCCAAAATCTGGGGCCGCCATGCCACCTTGCTTATATGGTCTAGTACGTTTGGCCCGTTTAAGTCTCACCACCCCAGCATGCCACAGGAATCTGTTAATCGTCTGACCTCAGTTCATCAAACAGCGCATTATCAAGCCATATTGGGATATTCAGAAAGTGGTACAGTAATTGTGGCAGAATTACCATTTTAAGGAGAGACACCCTGCCCCTCAGGGTTTTGGGTAGCTTAGCCCAAGTACGCAGCTTCGGCTTAAGCTGTTGTAAGTAGGATCCGAAAATTTGAGTGTATAGTGAGCATTGCTGCCTCGTGATTATAATCCCAAGGTACATGATCTTGACAGGAGACCAAGTAAACCCCATAAGGTCATCTGGGGCTGTAGTAGCGTCAGTTAGGGGGAAACAATTTGAACTTGGCACATTTGACCCTCAGCCCGGACAGAAGCTTGAAGTGGAGGACACTGCATATGATGGGAGCGAGGTTTCTCTCGGGGTCCCTGATGTAGAGTAATGCGTCATCCGCATAGAGCGAAATAATCTCGGGGGAACCTGTAACCGTATCCCTCACTGCACATGCTTCCACCGCATCAGGTCAGCAAAAGGTCTATGACCACTGCAAAGATGAGCGGGGAGAGCGGACAGCCTTGTCTGGTCCCCCTGCAGACGTGAAATGGGGAGGAGAGATGGCCATTAGTGCATACGCTGGCCACAGGTTTAGTGTAAAGTAGCCGTATCCATGAGATAAAGCAGGGACCAAATGTTGAATTTGTCGAGCACTGCCCAGAGAAACCGCAAGGATGCTGAATCAAAAGCCTTCTGGATATCCAGTATGGCAGCGACTGCCCTGACATCGGGATCAATTTGTGCCAGGATGTTAAATAGGCACCTGAGGTTGAGAGCCATGGAATGGCGAGGAACAAATCCTGACTGGTCAGCTTCTGCAAGATCTGTCATATAGGGAGAAAGCCAAAGGACAAGCACCTTTGACAAATATTTTAACATCACTATTGATGAGCAACAGGGGACAATATGAGCCACAGTACATTGCTGGCTTAACAGGTTTAAGAAGCACAGTAATCACAGCTTCTCTAAGTGTGGGGGGAGCTCTCCCATCACACAGGCTTCACTCCAGAGGGCAGACAGCTGATGCGTGAGGAGGGATGCCTTCTCATTGCTGGCATAGATTGTTGTATAGTAAGAGCGGAAAACTTCATTTACCCCCAGTTCAGTGTGGACCAAAACTCCTTCAGAGTCCTCAATTAACGGAATGTGGCACCCCCCCATCCTCTTGCCGCACCACTCTAGCCAGTAGCTTACCAGGGTGTTCTCTTTCTCCATATTGCCTTGCAATTTCCAGGTTGTCAAGGAACTTCCTCTGACAGTCAGCATGAACTCTGAAGCTGCCCAGCGCCTCTTTAATCTTGCATAGCGTGGTAGAGGTGGGGTCCGCAGCATATTGTTGTTCAAGTATCTTAAGGGAAGCTTCACGTTCTTGAATATTTCAACGGATAGCCCTGAGAATCCCTGATTCTTTGGCCAGGGCTATGCCACCGATTTAAGCTTTAAAGGCATCCCCAAGGGTAGCCAGTGAGTCCACTGTGCCCTTATTTATCCTAAAATAGTTTTCCACACATTCCCCCTGTTCGGCCTTAAATACAGCATCTAATAGCGCCTGAGGTTTGAGTCTCCAGGGGTGCCTAGGGGACTGTCGTTCGCCCCAGGCCATCATCAGGGTGATCAGAGAATGAACTGAGTATGTCCTGGGAAGTATGTCTGCTCCTACAATCAAGCCTATCAGTGTCCCAGACACTAGCCACCTGTCAATTCTTGAGTGTGAATCATGCACTGTTGAGTAAAACGTGTTTCTGTGAGTGTGTGGATGTAGCAGTCTCAGGGCATCCTCAAGCCCCAGTCTAGTCTGTCTCTCAAGTATAGTCTGGGCCTCTCTAGACAGCTGCCTGGCCCTATTCCTGCATCTGTCCAGGCTAAGGTCGATAATAGTGTTAAAGTACCCACCCTACAGGACAGGGACTAGGGGGTACATTGACAGCAAGTCTGCAATCTGAGTGTAGTAGTCAAGGTCATCCGTGTTGGGCCCGTAGATGTTAAGCATCACCACCCCTAGGCCAGATAGCATGCCATGTGTCACTATGTAACGCCCAAGGGGGTCAACCTGTGTGACTTGGGGTACATATCAAAATTAATTGTGAACTAGGATCCTGACACTCTGGCTCTAAGTAGAGTATTTGTTATAAATGGTTTTCCTATGATCTGTGTATCTTCCTGCTTAACCCTTCCCTCTGAATGCATGGTGTATGAATGCAGGTATGAGGTCATGAATGGAATGCCAGGAGTGTGACTGGAATTTTGTGGCTGAATTAGATTCCACACAGGGCAGTTCATACAGATGTAGCCTGGGTGGTGGGAGCCAGAGGGCTCCCCTCTGATTGTACTTCCTATCTCCTTCTCATGTATCTGAATATGATCTGATGGACATGTAACCATGATTAAAGCATCTTGAAGATCACAGGTGAGTACCTGAGTATTCTTATACCAGTGGTCATAACAGTATTGTGTATAATAGCATAGTGTTCCCCAGCTTTTAGCGAACCTATTACATCCTGAATGCATGCGTTTCCTTCAGAAAAAGAATGTGAGCATTGTGTTGTTCCGGATATAACTGCCGCTTCCGTTTTGTAACATGGTTGGCCAGATCGCTAATATTCCAGCTCATGCACCTCAGTGTTAGCCGCCATTTGGGCCATTGTAGGTGGTAAGTCGTGTGCCCGGTGCAGGTGAGTAGTAAGCACCTTGTCAAAAATACTTTAGAGTTTGATAGTCCACTGATAGCCCTCACACACATTGTCAAGCATTTTCCTTTTACCCCTCCCCATAATATGTATATTTTTGGCCATATTATCCATAATAACAATATGCTTTTTTATATCAGGAGCCACAGATTATGACTGTTTTCACTGTTAAAATAAATAATCTCCAAGTAGGTTCCAAGGATGTCATGTCAAGGCAGGGATCGGGCCTGGGTAGACAGGGCAAATTCCATACACTGCAGGATGGCTTTATAGTGTGATAGACCCTATTTACCTCTAAGGTCTTGAGGCAGTCAGAGCCAGCAATTTCGCAGGCTTTCAAGTGTTAACAAAATTAACTGGGCTTAAGTCCTAAAATGGTAGGGGGGCCCAATAATATACACACAGGCGCTGAGTACAGAAGGGCAGGGAGCACAGTTGATCCCATTCTTCTTGAACAACAGGCAAAGTAGTGTCATGTTTCCTCTGTGGAGATTCTGCAAGGTATTTGCATGGGACGACCAACAAATGAAAAATAAAATCTGGATTGAGTGATATGCTCCTCTAAATCACTGGGCATGGGAGCATTTCTGTCTTCTATACTGCTGGTTTAAGGATTGGTGACCTGCTACCATGCATATTGCAAAATGGTCAAGTGCTGCCCACATCAAAATAAGAAGGGAGCCTCATCAATGCCCCCCATGAGCCTTGATTGGAGGGGGTGAGCATGCCAAAACTGTTTGATTGGTGGGTAAATAGTATGGAGAAGCAGGGGATTGCATGTATGAATGTTGCAAAGGCAACTCAGCAGGTAAGGTGACTGTTGCTGAGATGTTATGTTTATACTTTCCTGAAACTCATATGGCTTTTTCCCCTATTCCTGCTACAAAATGTGCTTTAAAATGTGGTGTTTTGACCTGGGGATGGGTAGGGCTCCTTGGCTTCACTCAGTATGCGAACCTCTGCCTCCGCAGTGAAAAACAAATGCTGGCACTCTTGAATATATGCACAGTAAGTGAACATATCTTAAAGTTAAATGTACACATTTAGTTCACCCCTCTCACCAGTCATGCCAGACCCAGTTAAATACAGGCTAAATAGCAACACCTATTACCACGGCCACCAGCACTTCGGTAACCAATAAGAGTGCACTCATGATACTGTACATGAGCATGCCCACCTGTCAAACTCACAGCTCAAATTACAGGCATACTTGCCTCAAACGATGCCGAAGGCACCAATTGCCCAATCCCAGTCACCCCTCTCATTAGTCATGCCTGACCCGGTTAATTACAGGCTAGCCAGCAACACCTTATACCATGCCTACAAGAACTTGGTAGCCAGACCCATTGGCAGCACACGCTAGCTCCTCACCGTTCCTATGATCACCACCAATCCTTTCCATGGTGCATCCCTTCCCTCAACCTAATACATTTTCCTTTCAGAAACGGCTATCCAGCCCACTGGCACCTTACTGGGTAGGACCAGTTCACCATTCTTGAAGCTCATGAAAAAACTCAATTGGGTAAGACTTTGGAACTTTCTTCTCTCAGGCACAATTGCAAAGTTCTGTAGCCCTCCCCTAACTAACTAGCAACTCTTCTTTTTCTCCTCTTCTCCCTTGGTACTTTGTCTCCTATTCTACTATAAATCATATTGCAAATTGACTTTTTGATCTATAACCAACTGATATGTTACGTTGTCTAATTGCTACACTGTGTCACTATCACTTACCATCACCAAACATGGTAAATCACCTCTCCTGGGTGTCACAACATGCTTTGTTTGAAATTCGCATTGGTTTTACTTCAACTGGTTTTGTTTTACTCCTTTCAATGTATACAAAAATGTATGGAAAATGATATTTTCAAATTGATCTTGAATATCACCACACTGGGTACACCGTATCACTACCACACCAACTCACAAAATCACAGCCTTGAAAAATACTAAGGTTGAAACGCGCGTCGGCTGTGTAAAGTGTCAATATGTTAAAACTGGCACCTCTAAGTCTAAGATTTTATTTCATTAGTGCTGAATAACTAAAGAAATAAAACTAACCACTTGTCTAACACGAAACAAACCTGACTCATCCATTACCTGACAAAGCTGCCATACTAACAAATACCGGACTATCCAATCCCACCAGCGCCTACAGGTCCACAGTTTGTCAAACCCCACAATTTGTCTTCACAATCAGGAACCCTGGAGTTGGTTCCTTGACAAACCAGGACTCAGGCTGCAGGTTTGACAAAGGAATTAAACTAACCAGAAGTGCGCAGGAGTGAGGGAGTTTCGCCTTTCAAAAACTCCACCCATGCTCAAACAACACATTTAGTTCAATTGACCTTCCCTTAGAAGAAAGAGCACACGACAAAAGAGTATTAACTTTTAAACAAAAATGTATCAACAATGGAAAAATTACCTGAGAGAGGAGATCTTCCCAAAACTCTACATGCATACATAAAAAGGACCTTCTGAAACACAAAACTAACTTACAATATATACACAAATGTAAAATTAGAAATGCATATAATTTATAAAATACAACAAATGCACAAATACATCAGCATGATTTCATACAGAAAAGTATCTTCAATCTAGAATTCAAATAAGGGTTAATCTATTGAAAAACACATGCCCTCATTCCGAGTTTGGAGGTTAGTACCGTCATTTACCAGCATGGCACAAATAGCGTGTCTGTGCTTGCAATAGACCGCTAAAAGCGCACTATTACTAGTACGTGGGCATGAGCTTTGCGCCATGCCGGTAACGGATGTAGCAGCATGCCGCAAAAGGACCCAAAACCCCCCCTACCGGCATGAACCGCACCGTAGACAACACTACCGCCATAGATCAACACAGCATTAGCGGTGACTGTAAATAGCGGTCACCGTTAATTACGTCACCGTTAATTTGCAGAACCGGAAACAGCATCATCGCACAGGAATGGGAAGGAGCACGGTGGCCACACTGGTGACCTATGGGAAACTAACTGCAACCACCCAGGAATGCACAAAGCACCAAAGAGGGGAGCTGCACGCCTCCGAAAGGAGCGGTTCAGCCCAGATGTGCTGCAAATGCTTGTGGATACCCTCCACGAGCATGCTGCGACTGTTTTCAGCAGCAACATGCGCAGGGAGGTGGTGCTTAAAAAAAAGAAATCTTGGCACTAGTATGCCAGAAGGTCAGCGCTGTGGGTAACACCCCCCGCACCATAAAGCATCCTCTCTGCGAACAAAAACCAACCCTTGGAGACCGGAGGAGGTCCAAGTTCGCCAATCAAACTCATGCCGTGGGAGGAGACATGTGCGGCCATGATAGGGGCCGAATCCATCGAAGCGGTGGGAGAAATGGAGTGTGGTGGGACATCATCCGCTGATGGAGGTGAGTGTCCAAAGTAAAAACTGCTAATGCAAATGTCATGAAAGTAACTGCTAAGGCCGGGCCAAGGAGTCACGGCATGGGCGGCCACACACCCCCCCTGTAAATCATGCCGAAGCAAGTGAGACCCAAGCCAGTGCCAGGTGCAAGGCCGTAACGTATATGACACATACCATACAAAGTTTCCCATTCCATGAGGCATACAGGGTAGGTGATGTAAACAGTGTGCATTTTAGACAGCACAGTACCTGGCCAACATGAGTGACACCGACATATGCATGCATTTACCATCCAAGTATGGAATGACGTGCCGTTCCCTACACAAATGTAGATTAACCACAATTGTCTGAATGTGCTATCGTAGCCATGTATGAATGCTGGCTCTCCAAAAATCACTCATGCCGACCCTCTCTTCCACCTCCACAGGTAGTGAGTATGACAGTGAGGAGCAGGAGAGCAACCGTCCCAGCACTTCCAGGGGCCAAGGCAGGGGCCGCGATCTCCCAGCGACAAAGTCAACACCTGGACGTACACCACCAGCTCCAGCAAGGCCTGTGGGCCAGTCCATAACAGAAAGCACCAATCGGCTCTGCGAGGTGCACGGTCGCATAGCCGATGCTCTGGAGGCTTCTCATCCTGGCCAACAGCTTCAGCATGAGGACACACCTTCAACGAGCAATTCTACCCAGACCAGTCCACTCCGTCGGTCGCTACATGCGCTTTGCTGCCAGGACATTTCTCCCCCTGGCTCCGGGAGCGCAGAGTGACATTACTGCCAGCCACATGTGGGCTACGTGGACCATATGGGACTAGTGTGGGGTTGTAGTGGTGGGAGGGGGAGGGGGGGTGAAGGTGTTTTGGAGAGTTGTGGGGGAGGGGGAGGGGGGTGAGGGTGTGTTGGGGAGTTGTGGGGGAGGGGGAGGAGAGGGAGGGTGTGTTGGGGAGTTGTGGGGGAGGGGGAGTGGGGGTGGTGGAGGTTTTTTTCACATTGATATTTCAAAATTCAATACACCGGTTGTGCATCAAAAAAATTACCAGAGTGGACATTCATCATTGCGCACGTGTCATTTATTCTTGCACAGTGCATAGTGCACATGTATCCCCACACCCAGTGCCCGAAGTCCTAACAATATGTCACCCTATGCTGACTTGTGGGTCAGAAATATTGTGCAATCAAAGACTGCCACATGGCACGTCCCTCCTGTGCATTGGCACCGTGTTGATGTCCTGCTACATCTTCCTCCTCCCCTTCATCATCATCAGGTGGTAGCAGTTCCATGTCAGGGGGCAGGAGAACGGTCCGATGGATACACATATTGTGCAGCATTACACATGCCATGGTGATCTTGGCCACCTTCTCATGGCCGTAGAGGAGAGCCCCACCTGACCGGCTGAGGCAGCGAAATCGTGCCTTGAACAGGCCAAAGGTCTGCTCTATCACCACACGTGTACGGGTATGGGAACGATTGTAGTCCTCCTCGTGCCTTGTCTGTGGGCTTCGGACAGGGGTCATGAGCCACGGCTTCAAGGGATAGCCACAATCACCTGCATGAGAGTGAAATAAAGGTAAGTGATTGCACAATCATGTAGGACAACTGTACTAGTCTCACATGGACGAAGGTAATTTGTGTGCACAAGCACATGTCCCTGGATGCATTGACCCCATTTCTGGCCGGCTATCTGCCCTGTGCAATGGACTAATGGTGTGGGTTTCATCTTCAAGATGGGTCATGGTGTGCACTGACGTCTTGTTGCACGTGCATCATATATGCATACAGCAGTCTTGGTGTGAAATGAGTGATGAGTACATTTATGTGGAATTTGGTAGTAAGGAGATTTGCCTGTAGTCAGTTCTATATTGGGCATTCTGCACTGATCAGTTCCATGGTGACATGCAGCACTCCTATGGGTGTGCCTAACCAGTGGCATCTGTGGTATTCCAGGTCGACTCAGTTCAATGCACGGCCAGCGATAACTGTACTGTGTGGTGTAATGCGGCAGTCAGCAACATAGCGCGTATGCAGTGCAGAGTGCTGGATGACCTTACGGTGTGAGGGCCGGTGATGAGTTGTGCATGTGTTGTGGGATGTGGGCTGGTTTCCTGTTAGTCATGTAGTGATGGGTGTTGGCCTTTCTTCATCAGTATGGGATTTGGTTGTCATGTACCATTTCAGTTGCTTTGGGGCACAGTGTTCGGTGATGTGCACATCATGCACTGACGTCAACATTCCCACCAAGGTGGAGTATGATTCCCCCACCCTTCCCACCCAGGTGGAGTATGCAGCCACCCACCCCACAACCCCAATGCATTGCCATGGCCCAGTCAGGCAACTCACCAAGCAGCCAGGCACGTCGTCCAGCATGTCGCTCCATGAAGCATGGTAGCATAGAGATCCGAAGTACCAAAGAGTCATGAACTGATCCTGGATATTGAGCACAGCAATGTGTGATGATCTTGCTGATGTTGCATGCCATCTGCACATTGATGGAGTGGTATTGCTTGCGATTGCGATACGCCACCTCCATGCCTTGCGGGACCACCAACTCCATGTGGTGCAGTCAAGGTCACTTACACAATTTGGCATGCCTGCCAGTGCATGGAAGGCAACTTTTGTATCAAATATCTCCTGGGGAGTGCGTGGTAGGGATATGTAGTCCCTTGTGTGCCTGCATAGGGCATCCAGTACTTGGTTCAGTATCCGGGAAAATAAGGGTTGTTATATGCCATGCATGTTTCCCACTGTGTGCTGATAGGTGCCTGTGGCAAGGAAGTGGAGCACAGACACTAATTTGAGTAGAGGGGGGATGGCGGTGCGTATTTCTATGAGGCTGACTATGTCGTTGTGTATCAGGTCCACTATGGTGGTGATGGTGTCCCAGTCAAGCCGGTACAGGGTGTGAATCTGCTCAGGTGTTAGGTTGAAGGGGGTGGCTCTGATGCGAGGGATTGGGGGCTGCCGGCGTGGTAACGCTGGCTGCACTGGTGGGGCATGCTTGGCCTGTTTCACCCTCCTTCTCCTCCTGCATCTCCTCTATGGTGGCGGATGTTGTTGTTGTTTTTGTTGTTGTTGAGGCATTGCAAGCAGGGCCTCCAGCTCCAGTAATGCTACTACTATTGGTATCATCTTGGTGTGGGAGGGGGTGTGGTGTGTGTGTGTGCTCCTTTTGTACTGGCCCTCACTCCGTTGCCTCCACCTGTGCTGATTGTGTGCACCTGTGGTACTCGAAAACAATGCTCAGGGTTCTTTACTCCTTGTCGGCGATGACGGTATTTACACTATGCTGGTAAGATCTTTTTCGGCCTTTGGGAGGCCGTTATTTGCATGTCCGCATTACTTGTGATCAACTCCGGTTTATGGCATGCTACTAATGCCGCCATGCTGTGTTGCGCGCACCTATACCGCTATTTACGGCATCGTAAAGTACGATGCCGTAAATATCGGTCTGGTTGGTCAGAATAACCCGTAGCGGTAAGCGATGCCGGTAATCCTTTACTGGCATCGTTTTTCACTTACCTCCAACCTCGGAATGACCCCCACAGTCTTTATATCTCCCATATGTGTCCAATTAAGGTACTAAATAGCCATCACCAGCCAGTTTTGACGTTTTTGGACATTTTTGCCACCTCTTCTTCAGGGTGATTAAACAACAATAGATTTGTAGTTAGACAATTATGCTCAACTTGCTGACTAAGCATTTAACAAGAAGTTATTGAGACAAATTATACTCACTTCAATCTAGGGCTATAATTATGATCAACCTGTAAAATGGCATATGTGTGAAATGGCATAGGATAGCACAATTCACTTTAGCAGTCTCACACCCATATGTGTGAACACCACCTCAGTAACACACATTATCAAAATACTCACGACGCAATGGCAGACCAACTTGAAATGCTTTAAAAAATGCAGAGCAGCTTGCACCACGTCCCTGCAGAGAAGCTCTCATTTGCTCATATTTGATATTGTTGTCCTCAAAGAACAGGGTTTTGGTCGGCCGCCCTGCATAGGGTTCATGCTGTGTCATGTGTGGGTGTCAAAAAAAGTTGGCATTGGCTATCCGTGCGCCAGTTCCGACCTGCCATCTATACCACCTGTGTGCATTCATTGTTTTCATGCGGAGGGGGACAGACCATACCAGGCCCCATAACACTGGTGATGAGGGTAGTAGAATCCCGCGTGTACATCAGCCTCCCCGGCAGATGCTGCTGGGACTGCCCACTGCTTGGTGCTCAGCATAAAATCGGACCTGCTCCAATGACCATCTGCCTCCCCAACGAGGTCCCACTGTGGGCAGGCTTGCGCATCCGGAGTCCCCGTGTGTGGTCTAGGCTTGGCATGCTGTGTCTAGCGTGCAAGCCCCTGCAATGCTGGATCTTCCAGCAAGGTCCGTGTTCTAAGGGCACATGTGGACAGAGGGTCTGCCGCGTATTTAAAAAAAATGTTTTTTCTTTCTTCTAATTGTCTGCTGACCATGGAAGCTGTAAAGGCCCATCAAGGTCCCAGGGAGGTGCTGAAGAGGGCCGCGTTACAACCCCTTCTGGCCTGGAGACACCAGGAAAAAGGTCCACTTTTTCATAGTCACTCAGTACCAGAGTACGATATGAAAGGGAGCCCTACATCACTAGGGGCCAACTGGGCGTGTTGGCTAGAGAGGCTGGAAATGTTCTTTGAGGTAGCTCAGATAGTGGATGATGCCAAAAGGAAGATCCTACTGCTATTCTATGCCACCATGACATCCATAAACTCTATAAGACACTGCTGCCAGAAGCTCAATCATATCAAGAGGCGAGAAAGGCACTAACAGAATATTTTACACCAATGGCAAAGATTCATTTTGAAAGGTTTCGACGGCGGCAAGCGGCCCCAGGTCCAGATGAGTCCCTTGATTCATTTTATACAAGGCTTTGCCTGCTGTCTGCTACTTGTGCCTTCGTGGATGAAGAAGGTGAGCACTGAGGCCAAATAATTCCGGCATGCCACTCCAATAGGCAGCACACCCAGATCTTGAAAGAAACATGGATGCCCCTATCAAGAATGTTGGAGTTGGGAAGAGCCCATGAGTTGATCACAACACGGTCGGCTATGATGGAGGATGCCATCAAGGGGTTGAAGATGGGTGAAGTGTGCTCCAAGGGCAGGATAAGACAAGTGGAGGAGGAGCAGCCCCGATACCAGGAATAGAATCAGCCCATAGAGCATGTGAGTACTGTGGTGAAGTGATGCTGCACGTCAGAGTGTGCCTGGCGATGGGCGGTGGTGCGGGGTGATGACACAAGCCAGGGCACTTTGCCATTCTCTGTAAGACCCAGTGGCCATCTAGAAGTTTCACCAAGATGGCAGACCCATGGAAATCACTGAGGTGATTGCCCACATAGCAGCAAGTACCTAGGAACCAGACTAGTCTGCAGGTGGCAGTCTGGAGGGTGAATTGGCGGCCGTGTTCAAGCAGGAAGTTGAGGATTTGTTCTTCCTCTGCACCAAGGAACAGGCTGGCCTGGCAAGCAGCACTGAAGCTGTGGCCAAGAGAAGACTGTGAAATAAAGTGGTGGCCTAGCTTCAGAAGAATGCTATGGGACAAGGCTGATCAGGGGTGATGGGGTGTGGAGCAGTAGTTCATTACATTGTTTGAAAAGTTGTGCATTGTTTTGTTTGTTATTATGCTTGACATGGGATGTTGTGGTGTGCCGGGTGATCATGTGACACTGTGAATAAAAGTTGGCACACGACTCAACGAGCACCAGTTCTGACCCACCATCTCTGCTTTCTGTGTGCATTCATTGTGTGCATCCGGGTGGGGGTAAGACCATACCAAGCCCCATAATAAATGTTATTGTAACTCAAAATGTTATATTCTTTAGATTTTTTTTATTTATTTTATTTTAACATGTGTAGAAGTGTGCAAAGGCTGTGGGCATTTAGGCACTGGTTACAGTGAAGACAGTTGGAAGTAAAAATATAATGAGATTAGCTGGACAAATAGGTTTTGAGCTTTTTCCTGAACAAGGGGTAGGAGGGTTCAGAGCAAAGGTGGAGTGGAGATTGTTCCAGAGGGTGTCTGCGCATATCGGTAAGCTGATTCTTCTGGCTCTAATTTGGTTAAATCTTAGAATTATGAGGCAATGGCTGTGAGAGGA
Source organism: Ambystoma mexicanum (assembly GCF_040938575.1). NCBI lineage: Eukaryota > Metazoa > Chordata > Amphibia > Caudata > Ambystomatidae > Ambystoma > Ambystoma mexicanum. The sequence continues at coordinate 714,484,756 of NC_090932.1, forward strand.
TGGAAAGGGCCCAGCAGTATGTCTGTTGAGTCTCTGAGTTAGGTACGAAGATCCATTGTTTGACAGACAGCGGTGGGTGATTGAAAGAATTTTGAATTCAATTCTTTCTATGAAAGGGAGCCAGTGAACAGATCATCTGGCTTCAGAGATGTGGTTATACTTTCCCTGGTCCAGTGTGGCATGGAGAGCGTTGTTTAGAATTACTTGGCCTTGTTTATTTTTTTTTCTCTGAGGTGCCGCAGAGTAGAGCATTGCAATAGTCTAATTTAGAGCCAATGATAGCTCCTGCAACTATGAGGTGATTGTCGGAGGAAAGGAATGGTTTGCTTGCGTAAATGAGTTTCGTGGCATAGGCTGATGTGGAAGTGATGTGATTAATTTGATGTGACATGTTGAGTGTCGCGTCTAAATCGACACCCAAGGTTATTACTGTTGAGGCAACAGGGATCTTGTGACCATCGATGTTGAAGAAATGGAAGGCATTGTCAAATTTGGCAAGGCGGGATGGGGTTGCAATGAGAATGAGGTTGGTTTTCTCATCGTTCAGACAGATGCTGTGAGATGCCATCCAGCCTTGGAATGTTTCGTAAATGGTGTTCACTGTGCGGTCATCCTTCTTGTAATCACTGGAGAGGGGCATGAAGATTTGGGCGTCATCAAAGTAATTTGTATAGGAGATACCAAAGGGAGTCAAGGGGGTCAAATAAAGGCTTTGTGTAGACATTGTAGAGGGTGGGGGAAACACAAGAGCTTAGTGCAACATCACAGGAGAAAGGTGTAGGAGGGGCAATTGCATTGACAGTGAAAACATTGGCGGTTCTGTTGGCAAGGAAGAAAGAGATCCTTTTAGTGACTTCAGGTGAGAAGTGGGCAGAGTATGTGAGGTGGTGGCATAGGGTCCGGTGGTCAACAAGATCAAAATCAGCAGAAGCAGGAGGAGAGAGAGATTGTCAGCATCATTAGAGTCACCATGTTGGTTCCTTAGTTTGAGGATGGCTGTTTCAGTTCCATGTTTAGGGTAGAAGCAGGATTGGTGGGGACTAAGAATGTGGCGGGTTTCATGGAAACCTTGAATTTGGAGGAAGGCGACTATGTTGATGATTTTCAGGAGGAAGGAATGGTGATTATAGGCCGGTAAGTGGTAGGAATCACTGGGTCTAGAGAGGGCTTTTTGAGTGAGGGGTTGATCCATGATTATTTGAAGAAGGAAGAGAAAGAGCAGGAGGCCAAGGAGGAGTTAAGAATAGCATTGATGAGTGGAAGTAGAGGTTATGTACTTTCCTTTTCTAGTGATTATTGGCAGATTTCACCTTTACACTGTTAGGCAGACTCACCCGCCGTACCCTTTGGGAACCCTACAGGCAATTAAGACTACAAGTGTAAGCACAATTTCACCTTTGGTACAAGCTTGTACTACCCAGTAAAGTGGTAGCGATGGCTGAGTAGCCAGACTTATCTCAAGAGTTTAAGTGAGCAGTAGAACAAGTTACACAAAGGACCAAACAATACAGTGATTCAAGTAAACACTTACTCAAGGTTTCTTGGTAAAGGAATATACATTTATTTACTCAGTCAGTTAGAAAACATTACACTAGCACAAGCAGCTCAATATCACACACTAAACAACCACAGAAATCCAACCAGTAAGTAAATGAACAAGTTTAGCTCCAAAATGAAGTGGGAGCAAAATGGCACTTCAGATACTTAATAAGGGAGGGATAAGACAATGTTATAAGAATAGACAGCACAAATACGTTCGTAGGCAGGACAAAGGGGTTCAGTTAAATACAACCAGCAATTCTTCTCAATAGGCCTTGGCCAAAGTCAATGGTTCAGAGTCTTTTGTAATGGTTAGAACAGTTCTAGTATATAACGGTTAAGTCTTTGCCAGAGAGATTAGAAGAATTTGGCTAGGTGAAAAGTTTGACGAATGTTAAGGGAAGGACAAGCCTTCGTAGTTGAGGAAAGTTTCATGCAGATTTCCAGACCGAGTTTGCACAGTACCTTGTCAATGAAGGAGCTGTAGCTGAGGCAGTTGTTTCTGGCAGATCCTGCAGACCTCGCTGTTCCTGAGCTTCAGTCATGGGGACAAGAAGGAAGGAGGTTCCTGCACTGCCCAGGGAAGAGGCCAAAAGCTGTAGCAAGACATTGGTTTAAGATGTGAGTTCCTTAAAGTCCATGAGCTGGTTTCCTTCCCTCTGGCTATCCGGTTTTCAGCAGCACTCTGATGAAAATTCGACCAGATGGGGACGGTGTCCAGTTGGTTTGCCAGTTGGCTGTTCCCAGCAAATTCAAGAGAAGAAGTTAACCTTGAAGGGCTTTTCTGTTGTCAGAGTTTCAGGCAATTTGGACCTGCAGCAGGGCTTCACCGGTCATCAAGGAGTTGCAGCAGTCTTCTTCCTTCACTTCCTCTTCGCTTCTTTCGTTCCAGTGGTCGACTCTGCTTTCCAAGTCCCGGAGACCTGCTTTTAAATAGTTTTCCCCCATTCGTTTCAGCCTGGCTGTCACTCACACAGCAGCGTGGCTGTCCTTGCCGTACAGCCAGCTGGCCAATTACACCAGAGTGCATTGAGGTCTCCTAGGAGACTAAGCATAGGGAGTTTCGGGCACCTCCCTCACATCCTGTCCACCCCAGACACTCAGGCGCCAGAGGAGGGCTTCAGCACTGAAACCCGCCAAAGGCCAATGCACAAAGGGACCAAACCTGGTTTGGCAGACAGAGACAAACACAAGAAGGACCTTTCCTAAAGGAAATGGCAAAAAAATGACCGGAATATGTTTTTACAGATGGTTCTTGGGCACCATATTGAAAAACATGGCTGACCCAATGTTTAGCTATCATTGCTAGCGGTCGGAAAAAAAAGTCATGGTAGTTTGATCTAAACTACTGCCACCAGCCATTTAAAGTAGAAATGGGTAACATTTTACTGTTACATTAGTGTTTTGACCGAGGGTAAGCTAGGCAACCCTCCAGCACTCTATAGGAAGATAGTGTGTGCTGGATCAGTACATTTAAAGAGACTAGTAAAGTCAATTTAACTTTACATGCGCTGGGAGACAGTAGTCAGTCCCAGAGAAGGTATTTAAACCTTGGGAAGTCTGAAAGACATCCATGTACCACTGCACTGAAGGGGCTGTGTGGCACACAGAAAAAGATGATGCCAATGGAGTTGTTTTAAAACTCCATAACCAAAGAAACACAAAAGTAAAACACATTGAAAATGAAAAGTTCAAAGCCCCAAAATATAACAAACGAGCTGGAGGGCTCTAAGGTAGAGGGAATTTAGCACTTGTGTGAGAAATCTTCTAACACTCATCCCCCCCAGACTAAGGGACAGGGGGATCTAATCCCCAACAGGATGGATCTCCTGTTGCAAGTCAGTTAAAGGGCCTGCTGAGTACACCAGCAACCTTTTGTAACCCTTGCTATGAAACTTTTTATTAGTGGTTTTCATTTGTAAGCTATAGAGCTATAGACCCAAAACCGGTTGTGGTACATCTCTCTTTCTTAAGGTATAGGGCATCTGATCTAACAGTTCCTCAGAAGTTATGACAACCTCTGAACCTACACTAGGCTTTTTCAAGGGGTCCTTAGAAAGGAATCCCTTAGATCTAGAGGGGCCTCCATGGTTCCTCATCACCTCTCTTTCAAGAGCAGGATGGGTCTAAGGTATCTTGGTTGGAGGGGCTGTGGTCAAGCAAGGTACATGCTTGCACTTCCTCTGAGATCTGGTTTTACCTGGCTTAGAAGTTTCCCTCCTAACACTAGGATTTATACTGGAGTCTTCAGTAGAAGATCCAACAGTCTTAAGGCATTTAGCCTTAGACCTATTTCTCCCGGTTTTCCAACAGCTTTGAGAATTACCAGTTCTCACAGGCCCAGAGAGGGGTCCAATTTGTCTATCCGCCTCTTCCCCAGAAGCAGGGGAAGTCAAAGGGCCTCATTACACGGAAGGCGGTGAGCCATGGCGCTATTAGCGCCATGGCTCATGCCGGTAAAATACCGGCACCGCCTTGGCGGAAAGGGGATTTACCGCCCCATCGCAAGGTTGGTGGGGCGGTAAATCCCCCTTCCGCCATTGCCCTTCCCCATTCCCATTTCTGCCCCATAGGGCTCTATGGGAATGGGGAAGGCGCTAATTACGGCACCGCAATTTTGCGGTGCCGTAATTAGCTCCTAGGTCCCTTAGCGGGTTGGTTTTTAACGCCTGCAAAAAGCAGGCGTTGAAGCACCAACCCGCTAAGGGACCTCGTAGTAAGGCGGTAGGTATTTACCGGTACCGGTATTTTACCGGTACCGGTAAATCCCTACCGCCATCCGTGTAATGAGGCCCAAAGACTTTACAATTGGATAGACAATGATGGAGCTTGGTTGGGGCTCCCATTTCGCTACTAGACTAGCCTCAGATTTGGCTGAGTTAGGGGTCAACTTCCTAACACCAGGGCTTGCAGTGGGGTTCTCTGTAGAGGCTCCCACAGGCTCAGAGTGGTCTCTTAAGGTTGCCCCTCTAGCCAAATTGGTTTGGTTCATTTTTTCTTTCACTGGGAGGCCTGGGGTACTGGATACTCCTCCTAGAGTTTTTAAATCGTTCCCCAACAGGACTCTCCCAGGCACCTCATTCTGGACACTGACAGGGATCCTCACTGTCATATTATTACACTGAATGAGAGCTGGTGCAATTTGAACCAACTGGACACGGCCTCCTGAGAATTTAGTGGGGACTTTGGGTGCCTTAGCAACATCCTCAGGCTTGAAAACTACTGTTCTGCTGGCCCCAGTGTATAGCATGGGTATCCTGGCCATTGACAAGAAAACTGTCCATATAATACCCTCTTGGGTTCTCTGGAATGGAGTTGTACACATCCATATTCTGTTTCTTACCCAGACCCATGTACTCTAAGGATACAGTGGCCTGAAGACCCAAGGGTGCTTCAGCAAATAGTTGAAAGTGGGCACTAGCCATTTGTACTTCTTCTTCTGGGAGAAGGCTAAGGATGCAGTGCTGATCCCTGCAGCTTTACCCTTGCATCTGGGATCCCCTTTCACATGGTCAGTTGAACCACAGACATAGCATTTACCAAATGCTCTCTGAAATGGGGGTTTCTGCTGACCTCCCTCTGGTTGGGCACCAGAGTATTCACTAGCCCTATTTGGTTTCCCATGCGTCTTACCCTGGTTATGTTTGGGGGCCTCTTCTGGTTGGATGGATTTAGATTTACCTGTGTTCTCACCTTTGTGCTGCTTCCCCCATCCTTTTTGGGAGCTGCCTCAGAATCCTTGTGAGTGGCCATGGTGGCTATCCATGAGTCAGCTGATCTAGCTAACTTTTTTTGGATCTAATTCCTTAGAGTCAGCCAAGTGCTGTCTCAGCTCAGGAGAGCAGGCATCAAAACTAGTTTCCAATAAAAACAGATTCTTCATTCCTTCAAAGGTGTGTGCTCTGTAACCCTTTACCCAACCATCTAAGTTCTTCAAACATTCACACACCCAGGTAGCCCAAGGTGTACCATCAGTCTTTTTGAGTTTTCTAAACCTCTTAAGATACTGGAAGGGGTCTACCCAAATCTAGCCATCAAAGATAGCTTCACAGTTTCATACTCCTTTCTGTCTATAGCCCCCAACTCCATTACCACATCAGTTGCAACAGGGAGTATCCTAGAAAAAAAGCCAAGGAATCAACTTATTCCCTGTAATGTATTGAATCCCATGGTTATATTCAAAAGCAGCCAACCAATCTGAAAATATCAAGCTTCACCTCATACATACTTATTGCATATTTGGGCATGCAAGGCCTCTTAGGACTGGAGGACATAGAGGACTCTGGGAGAGAACCAGTTTGAAGAGACAACTTTTTCATTTCAAGTGCATGATTCAATTCCATTTCTCTTAGTCTAAGCTCTTGATGCTTTGTTTCAGTTTGAGCTTGGATTTCTTTTTTTTAATTCTAACTCCAGTCTCATCTTTTCAAGTGAGACAAATTCAGGACACAGATTTGGCCCTGATGGGGTCCCTGTGGTCAGCGGTTGAGGCCTATGAGCAGGTAGAGGTAGGACAGGGCCTACATTCTGAGACTCTTCTGCCTCATCTAACTCATCCACAATATTAGAGCTGGGCTCTGACATATTATCATCCTCATCAACATTTTCCACATGTGCTGCAGGTGTGGGGGATTCAGAACCACTCCTCAGACTTTGGTATTCTAACAACTTTTCTATCAATTCAACCTTCTTGCCTTTTACAGTGAGATTCCTAGCTTTATACATATCTCTCAATTGATCAACAGTTAAAGCGACTAAGGTCTCCTGTGTGTAGCTGTCCATATCAGTCATGATAAAACAATTGCTTTACTAGTGTTGCTTTGCCTTGGGAGGATTATTTGAGAAAAAGTAAAAGTAGCACTCTAAATGAAACAAGTATAATTTATCCTCACCACTGTACAACACTGTTAGGCAGAATCACCTGTAGTACCCTTTCGGAACACTGCAGGCAATTAAGACTACAGGTGTAAGCACAATTTCACCTTTGGTACAAGCCTGTACTAAACAGTAAAGTGGTAGCAATGGTTGAGCAGCCAGACTCATCTCAAGAGTTTAAGTGAGAAGTAGAACAATTTGCACAAAGGACCAACCAATATAGTGATTCAAATAAACACTTACTCAAGGTTTCTTGGTAAAAGAATATACATTTATTTACTCAGTCAGTTAGAAAACATTACACTAGCACAAGCAGCTCAATATCACACACTAATACACCACAGAAATCCAACCGGTAAGTAAATGAACAAGTTTAGCTCCAAAATGAAGTGGGAGCAAATTGGCACTTCAGATACTTAATAAGGGAGGGAAAAGACAATGTTATAAGAATAGGCAGCCCAAATACGTTCATAGGCAGGGCAAAGGATTTCAGTTAAATACAACCAGCAATTCCTCTCAAAAAGCCTCAGCCAAAGTCAATGGTCCAGAGTCTTTTGTATAGGATAGCACAGTTCTGGTATATAACGGTTAAGTCTTTGCCACAGAGATTAGAAGAATTTGGCTAGGCGAAAAGTTTGATGAATGTTAAGGGAAGGACAAGCCTTCATAGTTGAGGAAAGTTTCACATACTTTCTCAATAGCTGAAAAGATTTCTGGACTGCGTTTGCACAGTACCTTGTCAATGAAGAAGAGCTGCAGTTAAGGCAGTTGTTCCTGGCAGATACTGCAGACCTCGCCGTTCCTGAGCTTCAGTCGTGGGGACAAGTAGGAGGATGTCGGGAGGTTCTTGCACTGCCCAGTGAAGAGGACAAAAGCTGTAGCAAGACATCGGTTTAAGGTGTGAGTGACTTAAAGTCCACGAGCTGGTTTCCTTCCCTCTGGCTATCTGGTTTTCAGAAGCACGCTGATGAAAATTCGACCAGTTGGGGATGGTGTCCAGGTGGCTTGCGAGTTGGTTGTTCCCACCAAACTCAAGGGTAGAATTTAACCTTGAAGGACTTCTCTGTCATCGGAGTTTCAGGCAATTCGGACCTGCAGTAGGGCTTCACCGGTCATCCAGGAGTTGCAGCAGTCTTCTTCCTTCCTCTCCTCTTCGGTTCTTTCGTTCCATTGGTCGACTCTGCTTTCCAAGTCCCAGAGACCTGCTTTTAAACCATTTTCCCCCATTCATTCCAGCCTAGCTGTCACTCACACAGCAGGGTGGCTGTCCTTGCCGGACAACCAGCCGGCTAATCATGCAAGAGTGCATTCATGTCTCCTAGGAGACTAAGCACAGGGAGTTTTGGGCACCTCCCTCACATCCTGTCCACCCCAGACACTCAGGCGCCAGAGAAGGGCTTCAGCACTGAAGCCCGCCAAAGGCCAATGAACAAAGGGACCAAACCTGGTTTGGCGCGCAGAGACAAACACAAGAAGGACTTTTCCTAAAAGAAATGGTGAAAAAAGATGACCGGAGTCTGTTTTTACAGATAGGACTTGGGTGCCATATTGAAAACAATGGCTGACCCGATTTTTAGCTACCGTTGTTAGCGGTAGGGAAAAATCATGGTAGTTTGATCTAAACCACTGCCACCAGCCATTTAAAGTAGGAAAGGGTAACATTTTACTGTTACATGAGTGTTTTGACCCAGGGTAAGCTAGGCAACCCCTCCAGTGCTCTATAGGAAGATAGTGTGTGCAGGGTCAGTAAATTTAAAGAGACTAGTAAAGTCAATTTAACTTTACATGCTCTGGGAGACAGTAGTCAGTCCCAGAGAAGGTATTTCAACTTTGGGAAGTCTGAAGGACATCCCTGTGCCTCTGCACTGAAGGTGCTGTGTGACACGCAGAAAAAGATGATGCCTATGGGGTTGTTTTGAAACTCCATAACTAAAGAACGCAAAAGTAAAACACATTGAAAATGAAAAGTTCAAAGCCACAAAATATAGCAAAAGAGCTGGAGGGCTCCAAGGTAGAGAGAATTTAGCACTTGTGTGAGAAATCTCCCTAACATACACCAAGAGGGTTTGAGCCCTTTGATGATGGCGGCAAGGTCAAGTTCGGAGATAGGTTGGGAGTTGAAAAGTGGGATGTGTGATGGTGTGCTGTACTGACGGTTATTTATAAGGGTATTAGTCATAAGGGTAAGTTTGGTGCTAATTTTGACTTGCAGTTATGTGATTTTCCCAGTTAGGGCATCTTGAACTTTGTTACACCAGAGGTCGCCTTTCACGATGGTGGAGAGGGGAGCAATGGGGGATTCCAGATCACAGAGGATTACAAACTGTTCTCTGGGACTGGAGGGCACAGCAGCGATGCTCTCGTTGTAAGTAGCTGCTTTGGTGGTGTAAATAGCCTGCTTGTATTTCAGAGAGATGTCTGGGCTTTATCCGCTGCAGTGGGGTCTTTCTGCCAGGCTGCGTCGGATGCCCACTTTTTTGCGTGGTTCGCATGGAGATCCTTGGTGAATCATGTGTTATTGTGTCTGCTGTTTATAGTTTTGCAAGCTCTGAGTGGGGCCAGTGAGTCAACTGCATTACCTAGCAATGCGTTGTAGTGGTCCACAAGGGAATCAGTGTCTTTGAGAGGGGGTAGTTGGTGCTTTAGTAAGGAGCAGAGATGAGCACTAGTAGAGTTACGAGTGCTGCAGGCTAAGGTAGAAGGGAGAGGGATACAAGTTTTAGAATTTATCTTAGGAATGGGGATCATGTCGGTGATAATATGGTTGTCAGACCATGGGCAGTGTAGGGTGGAAAGGATGGAAATGGTGTAGTTGTGATCCAATATCCTGTCTAATGTACGTCTTTGTGAGTGAGTGTGCGGGGTTAAGGATGCATTAGGTACAACCCAATGCAGAGGTAGATTTTGCAAGAGCTGTGGTCTCTGTGTCGATGACACTATCCCAGGATAGTGAGCTGAGTGGTAGGTTGGTGGTTGGTTGAGATAAATTGGGTTGTCATCTTCAAATGTTGTGACAGGATCTGGTGTTCAGTAAATGAGATGGAGGGTAATAGTGGAGATGGGCGAGCAGTCGAGTTTGGCAGAGATGGATTTGCAGTGAGGGAGAGGGATGGATGAGATGGAACAAAGTGAGATGGTGTTCCTGTAAATGATGGCAACCTCACCACCCTTTCTGAGAATTCTATCACATCAAAGTATAGCATAACCATAAGCTACAGAAATGGAACGTGAAGGGACAGCTGATGGGTTGAGCCACGTTTCAGTGACGGCCATGATGTTAATGTTGTTCTTGGTAATGAGGTCCAGGATGCCAAGTGCATGAGACACCAGAGATCTGGCATTATCAAGTGCAATTGAGGGGTGGGACTTGAGTAAAAAAGGAGGCAATGGGATTGGTATTGGGTATTGATGCATGCGGGATAGGTGACAGAGTGGGTAGTGGGGAAGGGTAGAAGAGAGACGTACGATATCTGAGACAGGATTTACGTGTCGATGATGAAGGGGTAAGAGATTCATGGGGGTCCTCAAGGTCTGAGTGCATCCTGCGAGGTGGTCAGAGGGTTCTGCTCCTATGCACAGTAAAATACTAGTTGCTGAGTTGCCAGCAGCTATAGGCATCATGGGAGTAGTGGCCGGTGTGGAGCAGAGTGGTGGAAGGGAAGGAGTGGGCTGGAGGAGAAGTCGGTGCACAGCACATGTGAAGTTAAGAGTGTGGTGTTGCATGGCACTGCAAGCTATTAGATGGTGGGGGCATTCTATTCCACTCTGCAGCAGAGTGCTGGTTATGAGGTGTGCTGGGTAGCCGGCAGCTACGTGCTGCATGCGAGTTGTGGAAATGTTCTCTAAAACAACAGCCTATAGTTTTACAAACTGCAGATTTTCCATTTTATAAAGTATTTCTGACACCGCTACCTTGTCCGAAAGATAGGCCGACTTGGCGCGGGCTCAGAGTAATTTGCTGCATTCACAGTTATCATTGATCAATTAAGATAGACAGGGGTTATTTAGTGGACCAAATAGCAGTATCAACCGCAGCATCCATCTTAAAAGGGAATCACGCAAATAGGAAATCCTCATATTAGATGGTTGTCCTTAGGGAGCATTATCCAGACTCGAAATTGTGTATTCTTTGGAAGGATATGCTAGGGCGTCACAAACTATGCAGACACTTTCATGTATTTAAAACATGTTTCTGATGGCACTACCTTGTCAGAAATCTAACCCTGGCGAGGGCGCTTATTACTTACCTCCATTCACAGACGGATGGACATAGACAGGGGACTTTTTACTGCAGCAAAAAACGATAGTTCTCTTACAAAAAATGGAGTCATACAAATAAAAAGTCCTGATGTATATGAAGGCAAATCACATTAAATGTGTGGCTTTTTATCTCCAAATAAATCTCAGTTTATGTAAAAGACTGTCATTCTGCCAACTGATTTAGCCTACACTTTATTGTTTTTAAATGATTGATACCTAGTTTTTCTCTACAACAGCTTATAACTAAATCCTCTGTCACTGAAGCGCTACCTTTTCAATCACGAACTTACATCAGGTCTTCTACACCATGGCCATATTCAACATAATGAGCAACTGATGGTGTATTGAAAGTCTGAGTGAGAATGCTGGAGCTGTGTTCATTCATTTTGTGACATGGAAATATAATAGCATAGATCACGTGTTTGCTTTTACACGAGGTAAAAGTTCGTATGTGCCCCATTTTGCCTTTGTGGCTGAAAGAAGTCCAACACTTGGAACACGTTTTAGCTGGGCAATCGCCACATGGCGCATGGCATTTAGTGGATGATGGTGCCTGCAAGTCCCTGTTTTCGACTGTTATATTTCTGAAATGCAAATAAAGGTTTCACGAATGAAGGATCAAACGCACGTTAAAGGTGCCCCTTTTTTATGATATGATATGATAGTTTATTTATATAGCGCCTATACACAATGGGATTCATTACGCGGTAGGCGGTAAGGGTTTACTGGTACCGGTAAGGGCACCGGTACCAGTAAACCCTTACCGCCTTACTACGAGTTCCCTTTGTGGGACCCGACCTTAACGGCTGGTTTTACCAGCCGTTAAAGTAGGGCGCCGCAAAGGGACCTTGGTGCTAAATACGGTACCGCAATTTGCGGTACTGTAATTAGCGCCTTCCGCATTCCCATTATGCCCTATGGGGGCAAAAATGGGAATGGGGAAGTGCCTTGGTGAATGGGGAATTACCGCCCCCGCTCACCTTGGAGTAGGGTGGTAATTCCGCCATCCACCAAGGCGGACACGGTAAAATACCGGCGCCTACCGTGTAATGAGGCCCAATGTGTTTCAAAGTGCTTCAAGGCAAGGGAGGGAACAGGGGAAAATATAATGACATTCTTACAGGCCATGAACAGTAAGGATGTGAAATTAACTATCGCACTCGGCCTGACGACATTTCAGATAGTGCAAGAGCTAAGACATAGATGAGGAAGGGAGGGGGACAGTGGGAAGGAAATGGAAACAGACAGGTAACTACCGTACTAGGCCTGACAACATTTCTGGTAGAGCCGGAGAAAAACAAGAGGTGAGGGAGAGGGGTGCAGAAAGGTAGGGGAGGAACAAAACAAGCGACTATCATACTAGGCCTGATGACATATCAGGTAGTGCTGGATGGGGAATGGGGAGGAAAAAATCAGTAAGGGGAGGGAGGAGGAGACAGACGAGGTTGCTATCATACTAGGTCCAGGGACAATTCTGAGATTAAGTGCATAGAAGAAAGTAAGGGGAGGAGAAGGGAAAGGAGGCGAGAACAGTGATTTAGCAGTGAAAAGAGTGGAGAAGCAAGAGGGGAGAGCGAATACAATTGCAGAACTCAGTAGTAACACTTAATGTTGCAAGCCAGGATACAAAATGAAGATGGGAACAGCATGCTTCAGGGCCACCATGAGTACAAGAAGATATTTCTAAATTGACAGAAGGTGGTGAAATACACCAATTGATTATTATCCTTTTTGGTGCTTTATGAGGGTATTCAATAGTCTACTTTGAAAAAATCTCTGCTTGCATGTCAAAATTGGTTACTTGAGTGCAGTTACTTCTCGTTCGTAAAAACATACCAATAGGTACATTTCGTGACAGTGTTCAGGGTGGTGACTGGAAAAATGTAGTTGTGGTACTGTTATCAATCTTTTTTCGAATAGATACGTTTTCAATAGTTGTGTATATTGAGTAATCAACAAGTCTAAAAAAGAAATGCTCATTGAATAATACTTACACAAGTCTTTCTCTATTGTCTTGCTGTGTTTCACAATCATTCACTGTTTGTTACTATAGATATTTCCTGTATTTTGCCAAGTGCCGTAAACACTAAATAATCGGATATATTTCCACCTTGCATTTTTATATGCTAATCATTTCAACTCACTTATTATAACAATTCTTGACAGGCAACATTTCTTGGGATTGCTTGTTTCTCGAGTTCCCATTACAGTCAGAGCTCCCCCTCGAGTATTCATTGAATGATATTCACAGGAAACAACTCTCTCCTAGGTTATTAATCCATGATAAGAAATATTTTTGTTTTAATTCATTATCATCCCTAATTATGAATATGTCATAAACTAGCCTTTTGGAAAAGAAGATGGATAGAGATGCACAAATCGTTACAAAATCTGTTGGGATAGCATGTGGTGTTGGTCGATTATAAAGGACCTCTTTTAAAACAGTAATCACCTTATCTTGTGGCATGCTGGTAAACAAGGACTCAATACACACAGTTACCAACAATTGTTGTTTTTAGGATTACATGGAAGAACTTCCACTAGTTTGATAGCATCCTGTGTTTTTAAGTTGGTATGTGTGAGGGTCACCAAAGGTTTCATAAAAAAAAGTCTACATATGCAGATAGAGGTTCCAGAATGGACCCACATCCAAGCACTATGTAGCGACTTGGATGATTAATGACACCCTAATACATTTTAGAGAGGATATACAACAAAGGGAACTGCCCCTCTGAAGAGTTGTCAAATCAACATATTTTTGAGACAAGATGCCCTTCTCTAGTCCCTTCTTAGAAAACTCTTTAATCGACTCTTTAATGGCACTGGTAGGATAGCGAGAGAGTATAATTGGTTGTCTCATTAAATTATCGTTAAATGCCTAGGCAGCAAGTTGGGCATAATGTTGTAATTACACATCTTTTGTAGTTTAATCACCCTGAAGAAGACTTGGCAACAATTGGCCTAAGACATCGAAACTGGTTGTTGATGGTGAATGAGTCCCTTAATTGGAAAATATGATAACTCTAAAGAGCGTGTTATTGAGTAGATTAGATCTTAATTGCAGGTTTATATCAGATCGAGGATACTCTTCTATATGAAATCATATTGATGTATTTGTACATTGGTTCTCATTTCCAAACTGTATGCAATTCTAATTTACAGTCGTGTACATGTATAGCAAATTAGTCTTACTTTGCAGAAGGTTATTTTATGCATGTCTGTATAGATTTATGACCTTGTATTGTTAGTGTCTATTTAAATGAGTTTTTACACATTTGATATTATTGTTAAATAAACACGTGAAGTACATATTTTGTTGAATTTTTCTCATGAAAATTATGTTCTGCTTATACTTTGAAAAGTACACAGACTATTGTAAGGTACAATTCAGCAGAAGGCAAAAAATGGCCTTTGGGCTGAGAAAATGTACTTTCAAGACTTAAAAGACTCATAAGACTCGTAACAAAAAGCAACATTTGAAAAGGTTACCTGTTTGTGTTTCAATGTTTGACAAATGCAGGTTTCATATACAAAGTGATGAAAATATGACATTTTATCAAAAATAAATGCTTTTTGGTGTGTTAAATGTGAACAGCTGTAAATTATGTAGTTACTTTAAAACTGTTCTGTGTGATACATTTTAATTGACCTGGAGGAGGGCACATACTTAGGCAGCTAACTGCTGCTTTGTTTGTGCTTTCAGAATATAATACACCCAGCCACACTTGTAAATAACTCCCACTATATGATAAAGGGCCTTATTACGAGTATGGAGGTAGCCAGGTCGCTAAAACCGGCATGGCTACCCCCATACCGGGTACCAGGTCCGGGTCCCACAAAAGGGGACTTAAGGGGCCATTCCGACCTTGGAGGGCTCAGTAAATCCCTTTTGCGGGACCTGGACCCGGTATATCCCCATTCCCATTGAGCCACAAAGGGCTCAATGGGAATGGGGACGATGCTAACAATGAGCCCGTTAATGACGGGCCCGTTGTTAGCATCTTGGACTGCTAGCGGGTCCCGCTAAGGACGCCTGGTCTGACCAGGCGTTCCTTAGTGGGACACGCAGCAGTCCTCATAATAGGGCGGCCCGTAATGAATGATATCGGTCCTATACCGGCACCGTTCATTACGTGGCCGCCAGGGTCCCAATGAGGCCCAAAGTGTTAAACAGCCATTAAGGGGATCTCTAGAGTGTCATAGGGTGTTGGGCAGTGTCACTGTGGCGTTACTGGGGCAAACAGATAAGTGCACCGCGAAGCAGTACAGCCCCTCTTTAATATAATATTACGTGGTATAGTTAAGGCAGGCAACTGTACAGACTGCCCGGGCCTCAGGCGGCCCTCAGCACATCAGTCAGTATGTGTCTTGGGGATCAACAGATACCCAAGTGAGCCTTTGGCCACAAGAGTCTCCAGAGGGTGTTCCTGCTACCTCGGCTGTGGTTGCAACGTATAATGGTTGCACGGAAGATGCACTTGCTCACAGTTTCCGTACGGGCATTCCATGTTTTTTTTAAATATTTTATTTTCCATATGGACATTACAGGCAAAGATTCTCTTTCACTCTGATCTGAACGTATCTTTTTGACTGTGGCACGGAGATTCAACTGAATCGCCTGGAAATAGCCCAAATCTCGCGGCGGCATTGCTTGGGCTATTTTCAGGGGGATATCCTCATTCATCCGAATGAGTCTATTACTCTCATTCAAGTTACTTTATCCAAATGCCATATGTCACAACATGAGTGATTTCTACAAGCCGGATGGATGGCTGAGGGTGGCCAGTTACATTCTTAGTCCGACTTTTGCAGGAAATGTGCATGTGACATTTTCCCAGGAGGAAAGAAAAAGGAAATGTAGGACAGGCATCGTGCAAATGAGCCCATAGCAATCAGCGCTCCCTGAGGTTCAGTTCACACAGCAGCACGCATCCAGATTGTTAAAGATTGTAAAAGCTCCCATGGATCAGGTGGTGGGCCAACATTAGCTTTGCGAGGTCAGAAAAGCGTCCCGAGGGAGAATAATTTGTTTATTTGGGAGTGACTCGAAGTGTGCAGATGGAATATCAACGTTTTTGTACGGAGAATCAGTCTTGCATAATCGTATGAGTCACTGCCTGGAGTAAATGTGTTACTTAAAATAACCCACCATCGCTGTGTGGTCAATTATTTAAATAAATGATGGTGTTAAGCTATGGATATATGAAGACAGGTTCATTAGTTATTTTAATAAAGGAAACAGCTTTGCTCACAGTTCCTTATTATTAAAGTTGTGACTTTGCCCACCTGTAGAGTGCTAATTAGTGTCTCGGAAAGTCAAAGATGTAATGTCTTGTTTCCTTTGCAAAGCAATGCCCCTTGTGAGTAATTAAACAGTTTTGAAGCAATTACTATCATTTTATAGCATCGACACTATTTTGGTGATTCATTCATTTCAAATGATCCACAACATGTCAAGGATTTGAAGTTGCCCTTCACTCAGCTAAATACTTGTATCGCCGCTGTTGCAGCTCATGAGTCATGTGGTATTTTCTTATCGATATATTATTTTCAAAAGAGAACTGTGCAAATTGCAAACAGGGTTAGGTTTTCAAGCCCCTCTTGTGTGCAATTTGTAAAATTCTTGCAACAGTTTAAAACAATTTGCCCATCCTGGATTGTCTTCGGGCCCGACTCATAGAAACCAGCGCAGAAAAGGCACAAGCGCTGCGTGCCGAGGAGGAGCGTGCACCACGCGTGAGCCAGCCGTGGTACAAACAAACAATTGCATGGCATGTGTATTTATGGATTTCCCGAGGCATCACTAGCCGTGGCGCAAGGGACATCAAGCAGCGCCCCATCACGCCCCCACGCGCAGTAAAAAGGAAGTAAAATGGCAAACATCGCGCAAGTACCCGCACCATTCCTGGACCAGCTTACAGCCCCCCCAGCCTAATCATGTGAAAACTCAGTGCGGATGGGGTACTCGCTGAGTTTCCATGCGATTTTGGCTGGGGTGCGGACGGGGTACGCGCTGAGTTTCCATGCAATTTGGCTGGGTTGCGGATGGGGTACGTGGTGAGTTTCCACGTGATTTGGCTGGGATGCGGACAGGGTATGCGTTGAGTTTCCACACGATTTGGCTGGGGAGCAGATGGGGTATGCGCTGGGTTTCAATGCGATTTGGCTGGGGTGCAGACGGGATACGCGCTGAGTTTCCACTTGATTTGGCTGGGGTGCGGATGTGGTACTTGCTGAGTTTCTACGTTTTTACCCCGGATGAACCCCAGACAAATTATGGGAAACTGCCACGGTTACCTCAGATGCACCCCAGCCAAATCACATGGAAACTCCCGCGCATACCCCAGACGCACCCCAGCCAAATAATGTGGAAACTCCCACACATACTCTGGGCACACCCCAGCCCAATCGCGTGGAACCTCCAGCATGTACCCGGATGCACCCAAGCCAAATTGCGTGGAAAATCCCACACGCATCCCTGACCCCCAGTCCAAACGCATGGAAACTCCCAGCATACCCCAGCGCACCCCAGCACAATTGCGTGGAAACACCTGCGGATTTCTCAGACGCGAGTGGAAACTCCCATGCGTACTCCATGATACACGCACAAATCCACTGGAAGCAGACCCCTCCTGACAGGACAGCCACATCCCAGCCCCCATCACCTGTGACCACACCCTGCGGTCAGCCCACACCACATGGGACCCGCCCATCACCTGTGATGCCACTCTGCAGACAGCCCACACCTCATGGGACCCCCCATCACCCATGATGCCACCCTGCAGGCAGCCCACACTACATGGTTCCCCAAGCCCCGTAGTACCCATCCCCCGTGACCGCACCCTGAAGTTAGCCCACACGTCTGAGACCCCCCATCACCTGTGACCACACCCTGCAGACAGTTCACACCACATTGGACCCCCATGACCTGTGACCACACCCCACAAGCAGCCCACACCACATGGGCCCCCCATGACCCATGACTACACCTCGCAGGCAGCCCACACCATATGGGACCCCCCTCCCTGTGTCCACACCCTGAAGGCAGCCCACACCACAAGGGATGCCCCATCACCTATGACGCCAGCCCACCTGCGGCACGCTACCGACCGGACATCAACTGCATGCTGGATGTTGAAAGTGTGACACCTGTTCACTCTAACGAGCACCTTGACTGCCGTGTAGTGACACCTTCAGTTTGGCAGCTGGACAAACAATACCTGTCTGCAACCATCTCCCAACATACACATCACACAAGTGAATGGTAAAGTGAGGCCCTGCAGTCCATGTGACAAACTAATGCAAAGAATCCCCATGTTGAAATAGTCACACAGTGACAGAATCCTAAGCACCCTCAAAGTGTGTCACATGAACAGACACTGCTCACTGTTCCTTTCATGTGTGACGGACATGGCATGACATCTCTTCAAATGACATGTCAATCATGAAGCACATGTACACAAGTGTAAGAAGCTGCAAAGAGTCCGAGGATGTGGAACACAGTGACAACAGAGACAACGAACTTGGTAGGGCAGGTAACATTGAGATAGCAGTAGTGCATGGGAAGTGGGGAAAGAGATAAGGGGTTTGGATGAGGGGGCATTGCAGTAAACGTGAAGTACACCATAACAAATAGAACGATCTTGAAAATGAAACTGCGGCCAGCATGTGGCAAGTCCAAGCCTGAGTGCAGACAGCAGGTGTGAAGTGCAGGTAGGTGGCTGTTGCCATACATAAAACCAGTCCAAATGTGGTGAATGCCAGGGAGTAAGTGCAGGTGTGCAAGTGGTGTGCAAGGGGACCTTTGCCCAAGTTTAGAAGACATCCACTTGACCATTGCAGATTCCAACATCGTATTAAGCAGGTCAAAAAGGAGTGACTCAAGAACTGAATGACTACATGGCAATCAGAAAGGGAGCTACCCACCGAGACTGATGCATTTGTGTGGACCAATGCAAAAACAGAGAAATGCCAAAAGCAACTGCCAGTGCAAGATGCCCAACCACAGCACAGACAACGAAAATAGCACAGACATATGCATGTGAAAGTTAAAGCATGCCATTTGCATCACACTGCATCAAGCAATTCCTGACCAAATATCGTGAAAATTTCACACTTAAATCATTACCCAACCTAAACCCCACCCACCCAACACACTGAGGACCAATACACAGTGATGGTGCACATGTGATACCAAATGAAACTCCCCATGCATACCGGAACGCACCCTTCACACACATCCAGTGGTCATGCACATGTGTAACTGCAACACGCAAATGGATAGCAAACATGACACATGAATGCAAGTAAGCACACACATGACCAACAATGGTCCTTATCTGTGACACCAAACAGAGAAAGAAATCAGTGAAAATTTGAAAGAAAAGTCAGAGAAGCCATTACTGTGAGTAATGAAATCAAAATACAAACTGCCAAACATAAATAAAAATAAGTTCATTTTGAAACAAAGAAAATGTTCAAATGTCCAAACTAAAATTCCAAATATGTACAGAAAAAAAGGAAAAGCCTCACAACACGTCCATGTCCATAAAAGTCACATGAAAAACTCATCCAAATGTAATAAAAAAAATGATTTTCTGCAATTTAAAAAAAAGAAAAAATGAAAACACCACTAAACTATGTACAAAGAAACATGGAGCAAAGTCCAATTAGCACTCCAAATCATAACGAAAACAAAAGTTAAATCACACACAAACAACTAACTATGTATAAACAGTGGAGTGTAGTCCAAAAACTCCAAATCATAGAACAAATCATATGAAACTTGTCACTAAATATCTATTTACAAGGGCAGTGGGGTAGTCCTTCTCCTCACCATGCTCCCTCAATATCTCTGCCAGGGCATCATCGAACACTGTGCCCAATTCCCCTAGGCGGGCCTCCGCTCTCACTTCGAGTGCTTGTAGGGACTGCTGCTCTCCTACTCCCTGCAAGTCTCCTCGAGGACCTCAGACCACCTCTCTAGCCGACGCAGTGAAATCTTCACCCTGGCCATGGTGAGTCATGCCTCCCATGCCTGCTGCTCCTCTGCCCTGATCTGCTGCTCGAAACGCTGCAACGCAGAAGACATCCATTGTGTAAGGTCCATGTTTGCCTCCTGCCTAATGGCCAATATCTGCCTCCCTGAGTTGGTATGACCCGAGTAATGTAGCCTCCAACTCTGAGTCTGCTGCTGCCAAATAGCCTGGCGCCTGCTCCTTAAGAACAGCCTCCGGGAAAAAAATGACTCCCCCTGGGGATGTCATGCATGTGCCCTGCTCCTTCGTGCCTGCTCTCCCTCCATTGCCACAGCTCCTGTTGCTGGGTGGATATCTGTGGTGACCACCTCGGCTGATCCACCTGAACTCCTGACACTGGTAGGGATGTGATGTCCACCAGACGGGCCGCCGGGGTTGGGACAGGTTCACAGGGGGCCCTGGTGGTATCCAGGCCGAAAGGCAGCAGGGAGGATGACTGGCACATAGAAGAGGAAGATGAGGAGGGGGTCGCAGAAATGGCCAGCCCACGCAACCAATTTGAGATGAGGAAATGTGCTAGCCAGTTCGCGAGATGCACAACCTCATCATGATGATGAGCAAGCCCCCGATTGGAAGCCTGCACATCATCACGAACTGTGCATGTACGCCTCATGATAATGGCTAGCAACGGTTCCACCCTGTCCTGAATGGTGACATCTGCAGGTATTGGTTTTTCCGTTTGTGTGGAAACATCCACCACCTGCGGATGGGTCCGGCCTGGGGTATGCCCACAGGTGCATACTGGCGCAGTTGCAGTCCCAAGGGCAGGATTAGGCACAGGCCCCTCCACGGTGGCCTGCACTGCCACCTGCACCGGAGTCTGGACTGCCCCAGTTACACCCACCTCTTCACCCCTGCCAGGCCCCATGAACTGGACAGATGCGGCTTCCTTCTCCTCCTCCCACACCAACCTGGATGTCTTCCGCATCAGATTGCCCTTGTGCGACCTCAACTGTCCCTCCCACTGCCGAGGAGTCCGCAACCACCTTTGCCCTCTTGGACCTCCCCTCAGCAGCTGCAGCTGTTGTCTCGGACGCATCACTAGTCTCCTCACTCCCCAAAGATGAAATTTGCTGGGAGCATGACTGGGCCTTGCGTCTGTGCCTTCTGGAGGCATTTCCGCTGCCTTGCTCCACAGCACCTTCTCCACTCTCTTCTTCCAACGTCGCTGTGGATCGGGAGACATATAAAAAAATACATCAGGGTACTGTACATTTGTGTGCATGGCACAAAACATATGCACATGAATTGCACTGGCAAAGGCCACAAAAATCATCACCCTCCACAACACACTGGTTTTGCAATTAACACACACGCACATACATGACTGTCCTTCACACCAGTCAATCACATCCATGGACAATGGAATGTCAGCACCTCCAAAATGTGCATGCCCCTTACATGCATAATGGGACATACACATGTCCTTCACACACATCACCTGACAGTCCTGAGGCAGGGCACGGAGCCATCACATCAGAGTCCACTCAATGTCAATTTGCCAGCAAGAGTCAAGCACACATTCAAATGCTCCAGTAACATCCATCCAGGAGTGTTGGCCAGTCACACACTCACTTATCAGACACATGCACATGTACACCATGCATGTCCATGATGTTGCCGACAGCACCCATGTGTCACACCTCTCACACAGTCACATCCATACACATGTATAAAACCATGTGCACGTTGTTACATGCTGCAGCACATCACACATTGCATCTGGAACACTGTTGATGTCACACATGCTTGAATGGACACACATGCAGCACTGTATGGGCCATGCACACAGACATCAGTACAAAAGGCGTGCCTGACATAAGGTCAAGGTGTACACTCCAACCACACATCAACATGCAAACACACTGAGGAGGACAACAATACATGGACACTTACCAGTCGACTCCAGACGGAGCTGCAATTCCAAGACCTGGGCGTGCAGCACTAGGTAGAACCGCTCCAGGACCCGTATGTTGTAGGTGGTCAAATGGCGCCAGCACCCCCCTCGGTTCTCACCACCCTTGAGGAAGCGCCAGGCCTTGTTGTGGGTCCTGGCTTTGTAGTCCTCCCAGCGCGGGGTGCCACCCCCTCCATGTTGATGGCACTCACGATGTCCGCCCAGATGTTACTCTGTCCTTCCTTGCCAACTTGCGCTGGTCCGTGGAAGAGGGCATCATAATGCTGCAGGACTTGCTCCACCAGGATGTCAACTTCCCTGGTTGAGAAGCTGACAGCCTTCTGCCCCGCTGCCAGGGGGTTGCCACTTGCCTCCGATGATATTGGTTCAGACATGGCAACCCCTATGGCAGGTGTGGGTGGGCAAGGTGGTCCTGCGGCTGGGCTGTGGAGCAGTGGTCTGGCATGTCAGGAGTCTTCTGGATCTGCAGAGGTGGTCACAGGTCCAATGACAAGAGCACTGGCAATGTGTAACGCTCACCTTGTTGGTCCACGGGGGCGCCTCTCGAATAGCTAGGATGCTCTCGGGAACCCTTCGCCTTTCCTGGGATCTAGATAATCGAGGGGCAATTCTAGAAGATAGGAGGGGGAGATAAGCTTCGGTTATCTCCTTGCAACCCACCTCCCGAGTTCCCCTTGCAGTTCCCCAGAGAATGTCTCTCACCTTGTTTTCTATAAAGGTGCGCTCTCCCTCCTGCTGCGCTGGGCAGGGGCGCGTTGAAAGCTGGCACCGTTCCGCAGAGTTTCTTCACTGGCGAGGGCCGGAGTTCAGGCCGGCTGCAACTCCTTCTTTCAGGTAAGTCTTTCAGGCAAAAGCCATGTCTTTTAGATGCAAGCAAAGTCTTTAGTTGAATTTTCAATAATGTCTTTCTCGCTTCTCGTTGCAGGTGGCGAGTGCTGCGGAAGAAGCCGAAGCCCGGTTCGAATAGGTAACAAGAACGCCAAGCGGCGCTGGGAGCATCCTAGCAAGAGGCCAACCTGTGGTTTTGTTTTGTTTTGTAGGTTGCGACAACCAGGAGAAGAATGTTCCCTGGGAATCCGTCGGGATGAAAGATGTCTTGAAGATGTTGGCCTTCCGGGCGACCAGTGGAGCTGGTAAAGATGGCGATGATTCTTGTCTTGGATGACTTCGAAGCCGATGGATGCTGCTGAGCAGCTAAGGATGGCGATGGTTCTTGCCTTGGATGAGTTTGAAGTCAATGGATGCTGTAGAGCAGGTAAGGGTGGCAATGGTTCTTGCCTTGGATGAGTTTGAAGCCGATGGATGATGCAGAGCAGGTAAGGATGGCAGGGCAGGATCTGATGAGCGTCACGCTGCAAGGCAGAATAACGCGAAGCGTGTGCCCTTAGTCGGGCGTGGTTTAAATAGCAAGGCAGTATCCCAGGTGTCTGGGCCCCACCCGGGGCGGGCCCCACCCTGAAGGCTAGACCGCAGAATGCAGTTCCCCAGTATTCCGCATGAGGGCGGCCATGCTTGTCCTCTGTCCATAGAAACCCCATCCCAGCAAGCGTCTCCTATGCCAACAGCTCCAGGACTGGCTACAAGGCATCCAAGGGGACCCAAATAAGGTCCTTAGGGCCCCGTGAGCCCTTGGTGGGGATAAGGTCATGACAGCACTCCCCCCTAAGGCCCCTCTCAAGGTGGTTCTCCGGCCAGGTCATGGCTTGGAGGGAAACGTCTGATGGAAACGCTGGAGCAAGCGAGGGGCATGAACATACTTACTCGGTTCCCACGTCCTATCCTGAGGTCCATATCCTTTCCAATCTACTAGGTAGTAGAGTCTCGATCTCACCCATTTGGAGTCCAGAATGTCTTTTACCTCGTACTCAGGTTCTCCCTGAATGACAATTGGCTTAGCGGGAGCAGTTACATTGGTCCCCGGCCTAAACGGTTTCAGGAGAGATACATGGAACACTGGGTGTATTCTCATATGGTCTGGTAGCGTCAGTTTCACAGTTGCTGGATTAATGATGGCCTCCACCGGGTACGGTCCCAAGAACCGGGGATGAAATGTCCATGTTCCTTTAATTGGTACATGCTTGGAAGCAAGCCACACTAAATCTCCCACCTGATAAGTAGGGACTTCGGAGCGACGCTGGTCCGCACATCTTTTCTGGCGTGCCTTAGCATGTTGTAGGTGCTCCTGAGCTTTCGCAAAGACTTGAATGATGGTGGTGTGTAGAGTCTCAACTGCAGGCATTTCCATGGTTGTAGGGATGTCAAGTTCAGAAGTGCGTGGGTGTCGTCCATAGATCGTAAAGAATGGCGTTTGTCCTGTGCTGCAATGTAGCGAATTATTATACGCGTACTTGGCGATCCATAGAAGTTCCTTCCAATCCCCTTCACCCTGGTGTAGCATGCAGCGTAAGTACTGCTCGAGAGTCTGATTTGTTCTCTCCGTTTGGCTGTCAGTCTGTGGGTGGTGGCTAGTGGACAGCAGGATGTCTATCTGGGCCAAAGAGCAGCATTTCCTCCAGAAGCTAGACACAAATTGGGACCCATGATCGGATATTAGGACTGACGGGAATCTGTGTAGGCGTACAATATCTTCCAGGAAGACTTTGGCGAGGCCGGAAGCAGTCAGAAGACCCTTGAAGGGGAAGAAATGGGCCATTTTGGAAAATAAGCCCACAATCACCAGGATGGTATTGAAACCTTGACATGGAGGGTGGTTGATGATAAAATCAAGTGACAACGTGTGCCATGGGGCTGGGGGAATGTGCAACGGCTGAAGGAGCCCGGCAGGGCTTTGTTTGCTAGACTTGTTTGGGCACAGACACCACATGAAGACACAGTTGCTAGACTTGTTTTGGGCACAGACACCACATGAAGACACAAACTCGGTTACATCCTTGCGACAAGTTGGCCACCAGTAGTTCCTTTGTATTTTAGCTAAGATTTTGGTGAATCCTGGATGGCCCTGCATGAGGGAGTCATGGTGCTCGGAGATGACCTGTCCTTGTAATTCCTTCACTGGAACGAATAGCCAATTTCGGTAGTATGGCAGTTGATTCTTGACACTATAGTGCTCTCCCCTAGAGGCCAACTCTTGTAGCTGCTCCTAGGTGATGACCTGTTGAATTTCGTATAGTAGTTCACTCTGGGTCATGGTAGTAGTAATACCTAGTACTCTGTTCTCCGGTATGATGGCCACTGGGTCCGGCGGCGTGTGTGCCATGTCATCTGTACCCATGCGGGAGAGAGCATCAACTTTACCGTTTTTGACCCCAGGTCGGTACGTGATCACAAAGTCATATTCTGTGAAGAAAAGGGCCCAGCGTAGCTGTGATGATTGAGCCTTCGCTCCTTTTAGGTACTGGAGATTCCTGTGGTCAGTTATTACAGTGACGGTGTGCCTGGCCCCCAGCAGGTAGTGTCGCCAGGCCTTAAAGGCTGCTTTAATGGCCAATAACTCCTTATCGGTGATGGCGTAGTTGAGCTCTGCAGGCATGAACTTCCGTGACCAAAAGCCATCTTTTTGGGACAAAACCGCTCCCATGGCCAGACTGGACGCATCGGTTTCCACAATGTAGGGAACATCTGGACGCGGATGTCGCAAAATGGGGGCGGAGGTGAACCTGGTCTTGAGTTCTTGAAAGGCCTTTTCCACTTCTTCAGTCCAATTAAAAGTCTTGTTGCATTTTCTGAGCAATGAAGTAATTGGGTGCACAACCTGGGAGAAACCCGGGATGAAGCGGTGATAGAAATTTGCAAACCCCAACATGCTTTGGACACCATTAATTGAAGTGGGGGCTGGCCAATTGAGGACTGCGTCCACCTTATAAGCGTCCATTCGTATACCTTGGGGAAAGGACTAAACCCAGGAATTCCACCTCT
Source organism: Ambystoma mexicanum (assembly GCF_040938575.1). NCBI lineage: Eukaryota > Metazoa > Chordata > Amphibia > Caudata > Ambystomatidae > Ambystoma > Ambystoma mexicanum. Next base: position 714,510,262 of record NC_090932.1, read on the forward strand.
CTAACATGGAATGAGCACTTTTCCAGTTTCGCTTACAGATGGTGTTCGCAGAATTTAGCCAGGACTGCCCGTACATGCTCAATGTGCTCTTGTTCAGACGTTGAGTACACCAGAATGTCGTTGATGTATACAAGAGCACAGATGTCAATGAGTTCTCGGAGGACGTCGTTCATAGAGTACTGGAATGCAGCAGGGGCGTTGCATAGGCCGAACGGCTTTACTTGATACTCAAACAGGCTGTATTTGGTACGGAAGGCTGTCTTCCACTAGTCCCCTTCTTTGATACGCACCATGTGGTACGCCCCTCTCAGGCCCAGTTTGGTGTAGATTTTGGCCTCTTTGACCTGGTCCAGTAATTCCGGAATCAATGGTAGTGGGTAGCGGTTTTTGATGGTCACCTGGTTTAACGCATGATAGTCTATACACGTTCTTAAGTCACCTTCCTTTTTCAGAACGAAGAATAACGGCGCCGCGGCCGATGACTTGGATGGGCGGATGAACCCATTGGCCAGGTACTGCTTCAGGTACCTGTTCAGGTGCTGATTTTCAGGCTCAGTGAGCGCGTAAATGCATCCACATGGAATCTGGGCTCCTGGTAGCAGGTCGATTTGACAGTCGTAAGGTCTGTGGTGGGGCAACGTGTTTGCCTGCTCCTTCTGTAAAATGTCTTGGAAATCTTGGTAGTGAACTGGCAGGGTTGCGACCCCTCCGAGGGCACGAGCCAATCCCCCCCGCACTGGGGAATTTGCAAGTTTTGTTTTCCACCCTTTCGGGTAACAAGTATGCGTACAGCTGTGGGCAAAAACCAGTTTGCGCGCTCGCCAGTTGTTTCTGGGTTATGAGCAACCAGCCATGGCATTCCCAGGATCAGCCAGAACTGGGGAGCTTTGATCAGGTCAAATACTATAATTTCGCGATGCCCATCTTCGCACAGGAGGGTAAGTTCAGTAGTGCACTCTGACACAGGACCTGAAACGATTTCAGTGCCATCAACTGTGGCTACGGTTTCTGCGATTGGCTTAGGGCACAGGACTAGGCCCATCTTTACTGCAAATCTTGATCGATATAGTTCCCCACTGCTCCGCTGTCGAGGTAGGCTGCCAACGAATGCACATCCGACGACTGTTGGTGTGGAATTAGAATCACCGGTAGTGCAAAATGGGAGGTCTGAAGCTGGATTTCTTCGCTCGATAATTGGAGCCCCACAATTGCCGGGCTTGTTTGTTTCCCTATTCCTCTTCGGGGTATTCATTAACTGTGGCACCGACGGTTCGTCTGGGGGGCTTGACCGGGTATTCTTTTAAGAAATGGCCTGCTTTCCCACAATACAGGCACAATTGCATCTCTCTCCTTTTGTCCCTTTCGGCTTTGGTTAACAGTGGCCTGACCCCTCCTATCTGCATGGGTTCACTGGTTCCGTCAGAGCCCGACAGAGCATGATCCTTGGGACGTACGAATAAGGGGCGCGAATGTGATTTCCCTCGGTCACTCTTCCTATCTTGTAGTCGACGATCCAACTGGACTACCAAACCAATGAACTTGGCACAATCCCGGGGTGGGTCCACCACTTGGGCCAAGACGTCCTTTATCTCCCCACAAAGACCCCGGTGGAATAACGTAGTCCGTTTATCCTCAGGCCAATCTGCCTCAACCACCAGTCAATTGAACATCGCAATGTAGGTCAGCAGATCCTGGCTCCCTTGACGAAGAGACAAGAGTTTGTTATCTAGGGCCTGTCCATGGTGGCGTCGGGCGAAAAGTTTTTCCAGCTCCTGCTGAAATCCATCAAAGTCTTGAAGGAGAGGGTAATTTTGGCTAATAAATGGAACTGACCAGTCAGCTGCACTCCTACTAAGGTAGGATAAAACAAAAGCCACACGTGCATGATCCGAAAGGAACGCCCCAGGCCTGCACAGAAAATGGAGGCGACATTGTATCGCCGGGGATCTCCGGCAAACCGTTTCAGAGGAGCCAGTAGCACAGCCCAAGGGAGGTTAGTCTGAACCGGATTGCTTGTGGTAGCCGAGGAGGATTGACCAACTCAGGGCAATGGGGCTTGTCCTGCTTGTGACTGAAGAAGTTGCCTCCCGAGGTCATCCATCCTCTCCTTGGCAACAATCAACTACCTTTGTAATGCGTTGGTTTCCTGCCGCACAGAATGTACCTCCGCGCGTAACTTCCCCAACAACTGGCTAACTGGTCTGCTTCCGAAGTTTCTATGGTAGACGCCCAGGTGGATGATTTAGTTAGGTCTTCGCGTTCTGTAACGCTCACCTTGTTGGTCCACCGGGGTGCCTCTCGAATAGCTGGGATGCTCTCGGGAACCCTTCGCCTGTCCTGGGATCTGGATAATCGAGGGGCAATTCTAGAAGATAGGAGGGGGAGATAAGCTTTGGTTCTCTCCTTGCAACCCACCTCCCGAGTTCCCCTTGCAGTTACCCAGAGTATGTCTCTCACCTTGTTTTCTATAAAGGTGCGCTCTCCGTCCTGCCACGCTGGTCATGGGCGCGTCGAAAGGTGGCACCGCTCCGCCGAGTTTCTTCAATGGCGAGGGCCGAGTTCAGGCCGGCTGCAACTCCTTCATTCAGGTAAGTCTTTCAGGTGAATGCAATGTCTTTTAGATGCAAGCAAAGTCTTTAGTTGAATTTGCAATAATGTCTTTCTCGCTTCTCGTTGTAGGTGGCGAGTGCTGCGGTAGAAGCCGAAGCCCGGTTCAAATAGGTAAGAAGAATGCCAAGCGGCACTGGGAGCGTCCTAGCAAGAGGCTAACCTGTGGTTTTGTTTTGTTCTGTAGGTCGCGACAACCAGGAGAAGAATGTTCCCCGGGAATCCGTCGGGATGAAAGATATCTTGAAGATGTTGGCCTTCCAGGCCACTAGTGGAGCTGGTAAGGATGGCAATGATTCTTGTCTTGTATGACTTCGAAGCTGATGGATGCTGCTGAGCAGCTAAGGATGGCGTTGATTCTTGCCTTGGATGAGTTCGAAGCCGATGGATGCTGTAGAGCAGGTAAGTGTGGCGATGGTTCTTGCCTTGGATGAGTTCAAAGCCGATGGATGATGCAGAGCAGGTAAAGATGGCAGGGCAGGATCTGATGAGCGTCATGCTGAAAGGCAGAATAACGCGAAGCGCGTGCCCTTAGTTGGGCGTGGTTTAAATAGCAAGGCGGTATCCCAGGTGTCTTTGGGGCGGCGGTATCCCAGGTTTCTTTGGGGCGTTTGGGGCGGGGCCCACCCTGAAGGGCGGGGCCCACCCTGAAGGCCACCCTGAAGGCCACCCTGAAGGCCACCCTGAAGGCTAGACCGCAGAATGTAGTTCCCCAGTATTCCACATGGGGGAGGCCATGCTTGTCCTCTGTCCATAGAAACCCTGTCCCAGCAAGCGTCTCCTATGCCAACAGCGCCAGGACTGGCTCCAAGGCATCCGAGGGGACCAGAATAAGGTCCTTAGGGCCCTGTGAGCCCTTGGTGGGGATAAGGTTGTGACACAATGGCTTTACAGCAGGAATCAAAAATGCAGGGCATGTGGGCAGCAGGCACACAAAGTGGGCAGGCAGCAGCATATGGCTCATAGGAAGCAGCTTGGGGCACTTGGAGGCAGGAGCGTGGGTCTTCTGTGTTACTCACATGTGCAGCCCGAAACAGAGTCACTCAGCATGTGCAGAAAGTGCGCATCAGCGTGAAATCAGAGGTAAAGGCCTAAGTGCGTTATTTATGTGACACAAGCTGAATGTTGGGTGTGGCGTTCAGTATCGGGATAAAGTAGTGCGTAGGAGAGCATCACACACTTGTGTGAGTTATAGCGGACGGATGTGTGGACTTCGTTTCCAAGCAAACTCTTCACTACTGCGACCGTGCGAGCATCTTGTTTTGGTGGGGATTGCCTCCGCGCACACACACGTGTACTTTTGATGCTGATGGTGAGTTGCGTACTGAGTTACTTTTTCCTTTACACGTGGGCTACTGACGGGTCATGTACACATACTTTTCTTTTTTGGGATGCCTGTGCATTACGCGGCCTGTTTATTTTTCCCCAGCCTTGCTGGGGCACACTGGTATGTTTGACATCACGTACACTGCCCCCTCACTCAAATTGCCCAGGACAATTGATAGCTGCACCTCCCATTGCACTAATCCATCAGTGCCATGACTGGGAGGGCAACAAGTGGGAAGGGAGGTAAAAGTGGATGAGGTGGTGGAGGTGACGGAGGACAAGGTGCCCAAGGTGGCAGAGGTGGCCAAGGTGCCCGGGGCCATGCAGGGAGAGCCATGCCCTCCACCCAACAGGGTCAAGGAGATGCAGCTGATGCTGACGTTCCCAGCAACTGGGGTTCTGGGGCAGCATTGCCAGGCAGGGTGAGGAAGCTGCAGGGGCATGAGCAGCAACTACCTCCCAGGCTCAGGGTCACCCAGCCACCCCTGTAGTGGTCCCAGCCCAGGGCAGTAGAGACCCAGGGGCAGATGTCCGTGGCTCCAAGGGCAAGAGATGTGTGGACAAAGTTCCAAGCACCAGCACCCGGGGTACTGGGGCAGCATTGGCATCAGCTGTCCAGACCAGGCAGGGTGAGGAAGCTGCAAGGGCAGCTGCAGCAACCACCACCCAGGCTCAGGGTCACCCAGCCAGCCCTGTAGTGGTCCCGGCCCAGGCCCGTAGAGACCCAGTGGCAGATGTCTGTATCTCCATGGGTAAGAGACGTGTTGACAAAGGTCCAGCCACCAACACCCAGGTACAGATGCTTGCAAGGCTACCTACAGTCACACCATCAGTGGGTGATGCCACAGCCCAGTCCACCAGTGCTCCAGCCCCAACTGACCCAAGTGGTCCCAGCCACTCAGGGTCTGCACAACCTTGCAAGAAGGCAAAGCGTGCAGTAGGTGAACAGGCTCAGTCCCAAGGCACGGCACAGGAGACCCACATGTTGAGGAAGAGGAGCTTTAATGATGAGGAACACCGGATCCTCATGGACTATGTGCACAAACATGAACATGACATGCTTGTGCAGGCAGGAAGCACACATGCGCCTGCCCTGCATATGGCTGACTGGCAGTGTGTCGCCGATCGTATTAATGCCTTAGGCATTGAGAGGCGCTCAGCTTCTGAGGCAGTGAAGCATTGGAATGACCTCTGGCGCTGAGCCAAATGTAAGCTGGGTGCCAACTACGCCTCTACTCTGGCAACTGGATGTGGACCACCACAAGAGGATGAAGAACTCACGCCACATGAAGCGATCATTAGTGATATGATTGATGTGGAGCAGATCCAAGGCATGGGAGACCTGCCAATGTATGAGGGAATATCTGGTGATTGGTGATGCGTGTGTGTCTAGGACATGTGTATGTTACTTGGATGAAGTGTAATGATTGTCTGGCAGATCTGCCTGCATTTACATGACTGCCATGGGTGAACCATGTCATGGTGGACTGGAACGTGCTTGTTGTACTGCAGACTGCATATGCACAATATGCTGCACACTGTGACAAACCCCATCACCACACCTGCTTACTCCTTCCATGTCACACTCTGTCCAGCCTCTCTTGACTCTCTTCCTGCTCCAACCTGTGATGGTGGATTACCTGTGACAATCTTACACTCCACACTCGCCTTCTCTCCACACCTCTTGGATGTCTCTGAGAGGTCAGCCTGCCAGCTGCACCTCCTCAGGGGTATTCTTCCTTTCCTCTCCTTCCCCCAGCAGCTCACTGTCTCCGGAGGATGGGTCATATCTATGGTGGAGTACTGCAAAGGCCTCTACCAAGATTTCTTTGTATCTACTCTTTTGCCTCTGCAACTCATATCCAGACCCGGACTGTGGAATTGTCCTTTTCTCTTGGGGCCAGGTATTGTATCTCCCTAGGACTGTGATGATGGCATTGGCTCCCAGTGTCTATGACTGTTCATTTCCAATCCATGTGCATTGTCCACAGGGCCTTCTAGGCCCTGGTGCCGCAGTTCCTTCAACTCCAGTTTCCAAATTTGCTTCCTTCTCATGGTCTTTGATTATCCCTTTCCTACTCCTTCAGGGTCAGTTATTTCTCATAGCAATTAGTTTGTGGTTAATGTCTATCTTTGGCTGGGGCCTCCCTCTGGTACAGTCTCCCTGCCTCAATGGAACTGGAGGTGAACCTTTTCCGGGTCTGGAGGCACTTCTGATGCTTCCTCATGTGTTGTGCTTTCTCAACCTCCTCTCCCCTGCTGGAGTCCTAGATGACTGAGAGAATGCACTAGTCACCTGCCCATACTCTGATCCCTGACACGGGCCACTGAGCCACCAGTTGTGCCCATGCATTGCCTACCTGACATCCCCCACACTCGGTGGCTGCTCACTGTATCCCTACAACTCTCTACCAGCAATAGACACCTGATGTCTGCACTTACGCTTCCACCAGCCTGCTGCATTTTCATTTCTAATCATCTAGTTGTATTTTATTAGTATGCCATTCCCATGTACTGCACTGCCCACTCCCACTTCCAACCCCACGTCTCACCTTCACCGTGCCTATTCACTCGCTTGATGTCAATGTGACCTAGCCTCATGGGATGGGTGTGCTTGGCTTCACTCTATTCCACCACCCTTGCATCATAGCACCTTATTACACTTGTATGTATTGAGTTTGTGAATTAAATGTCATGTCATGTCACATCCATTCTACATGGCTCTGGGACAGTAGTCAGCAAGTTCCATCTTATGCAGTTTTGCAGTTCAGGCATGGCTATGCTACGTGGCATATGTGTATTTGCATCAGTGATGCTGGTGAATGAACTATGCCAGTCAGGTGCTTGTGTGTGAAGCAGGTGCTAAGCACCATGCACTACATGCTGTATTTAGCCCTTCCACACACGCCCATGGCTGCTTTCATGCTACCCTTCACTTGCATTGACACTGCATACGTGATGGAGTTTGTGACATGGCAGGGTGATGTGTTGCATGACGACATTGTGATGCCTATGTATGTGAGCTATGCTATATACATGGCTCTTCATGTATTTTTCTGTCCATGTGCAGCTGAAGAAGCACTGGATGCAGATAAGGAGGTGGAGGAGGAACAGGATGCTGAGCCATGACCAACCACCAGTAGAGGACGTGGTGTGGTAGCCGATGACGATCCACTGGTGCTACAGGCCATCCTGGCCCTGACTCAGTCTGAGTCTGCCTCTGAGGAAACCTTTGGTTCTGGTGGTGAAATGGATATGGATACCTCTGTGATGTTGGAGGTGAGTGCATTGACTGTGGGCACTGTTGTATCCCAAATGTCTCAAGGGGGGACAACCCCTTACAGGGACAGTCAGTGTTGGCACGTCCGTCTGTGGTGGTTATGGCTGCCGGGTCACACTCCACAGTATTGACTGCAGGTCATGGACCAGCTGATCAAGGGAGAGATGCAGTCCTGCAGCCACAGCCAGCACCATCACATCAAGGGCCAGGTTCCCTTGGCCAATGAAGGCGTGGGGACCGCCAAAGCGGTGGCCATGTGCTAGCTGGTGATACTTTGTGGGAGCAGTGCATGCATGCTGTTGCACAACAGGCTCCTTCATATCAGATGTTTGCTCAGGGAATAGATAGGGTGGCCAATTCCATGATACCCCCAGCAAGACAGGTGGAGCACCAGCAGCAGGCATTGCGGTCCACATGCCACTCACACAGGCTGAACATGGTGGCCAGCAACAGAAGGCGACTGGCAGAACTGAGGGCTCTGCGTGCATCCATGGCAGCAGAGGTTCGGGTCCACAGGGAAGCCCTGAAGTTAGAGTATAGGTCCCTCAGAACTACACTGGCTGCACTCAAGGCAGCCAGCAGTAGGCGGTCTGAACAGCAGATGCAACTGATGACTCGTACCATCACAGAGGAACTGTGTGCATCCCGTGAGGTGTTGTAAGGGGACCTTTGAGCCATCATGTTGGAGATGCAAGCATCTCAGTCCCACATGGCCACTGCCATGGAGGACCAGACCAGGGCTATATGTGGTGATCCTCCCTTACCACTACTACTTTCTGATGGAACACCAGAGGGTAGCAACAGCAGTGACAGGTCTCCTGATCCATGCTAGCCATGCAGCCCATTAACCATGGAGGTTTTCATTTTCTATCAACGTCCAAATGTGTGGGTGTTGACGTGCACCTTGCACCTCTTCATGGGCATTTCTGATTTTTAAAAACTTGTTTTTGTGTATTGTGCATTTATGTGACAGTGTGTTGCTTTGTGTGGCAGCTAGGGGCATCCACTGTAGATTACAGCTGGACCCATTCAGGCTTGTCTCATGTTGGTACCCTCCTTGTTTGTGCCTTAGGGTCCAGACAAATATGCCACTCCTGCTTCCCCTTTCCATGGCCTTGCAAGGAGTGCAGCATGTAAAAGTAACTTACACAGAGGCATTGTGCTTCCATTATATTTGTGGGCAGTCTCAAGCCCGACCTGTGTATACACCCCTAGTGGGATTCATGCTTGTTTGTCTAGTGCATGGTTAGCATGCCTTTTTGTTTTGGACATTGAGATCCATTGTTTGTTCATGTTCCATCTTCATGTATTGGCTTCACTATCTCCATTATTGTTAGCCTTCCTGCTGTATGTGTTTCCCTGCCCCCTTGGGTTAGCAGTGCCACACGAATGTACAAGGGTGCCATGTGCAAGTCATGACACATTGAGGCACATGTGCAATTATGAATGGTCACCAGTGTCCCCCATATGCTGTGCGCATGTGCGCTTGCCCAGCTTCCTTCTTGATGCCACTCAGAAGATTTTTAGCTGCGCACACAGACAATTCTCACCTATTCAAAAATATGTAATAAGGCACAAACCACAGCAATTACTTGACATTTTCTTTCCCTTAAAATAAGCAACTAGTCTTGATATTCTGCTAATTTGCATTACATTACTATTCATCTAAAATCCCTAACTGCAAAATACAACACAAGAGGTTAAAAACGAATATGAACAACTGGCTCCATGAACAGAAGAATCTAGCCAAGATATGCTTGCACACATTGTTGGGTGTCCTGACCCACGTTTAAGCTATCATGCTACAACATTTGGTGCTGTGGGCTTAGAAAATTCAAGATGGCGGAAAACCCACATGTGTGCCGAAATCCAGGAAAGCTGCGCAGTTTGTGCGCATACCAAAATGGTTGCCTCACTTGCCACCCACCAGTGCGAGAATGATAGGCCGGGTTGCCATGAGGGAAATGGGTTGCCAAAGGAAAAACAGTAGCGCCGGTTAGCTTCAAAGCGTTTTAAAACCACCATTGGACTACCCGCACAGTAGTCTGAAACCATTGGGAATGGCAATGCTGATTGCCAAATGCAACCTAGAATTGTGGGGAATTCATTTCTTAAATCCCAAAAATGGGTGCAGTACCAGTACTCACCACTATCCAAATGCCGGCGTTTTAAAACCACCCTGTGTTTCTCTGAAGGCAAGCCAAAATGCCTATTTCAAACATTGCAATATGTGCAAAATATTCACTGAACACCAGCAGACATTTGGCAGAATGGAGTTTTGTGTGCATACAAAATCTGGGAAATGAAGAGCCCAGAACAATGCTTATAACAAAACTGCTATGCAGTCAGCAGTTTAAGTTGCACTGGATTTAAAGACACTAAAAATCCAAATGTTAATATAAATAAGTGACCTACTTTTGACTGTCAGATAGTTTGTAACTGTTGAAATGTCATAGTTTTGCACTTGGAATCAGCATTCTAGCTGCATGTGTAAAATTGCAAGTTAATTTAAAAAGCAACAAAAAAACATGACAGTTAGCTGAAAGTCTGGCTTAAGGAACTTGATTTTGCTTGACAGCTACCCCCAACAGGAGTGAAACTTGAACAAATGCATTCCCAGGCTTAGCTGCCTTCTGATGCCCACACTAAGAATATACCATCTATCTGATAATTGAATTACCTGTGCTCTGCAGGAGAGTGAACAATGCAACTCCCTTCACCCAGGCAGAGGGTTTATTGAGAGGATCATAAATGGCTTCCTCTTGAACAATGAGCCTTTCAGGACCCAAGCAAATCTTATATTGCAGGGGTCGTAAAAGTGGCTTACTCTTGGCAGAAACTGGGAGGGGGAGAAACTGGAGACAGAAGCTGGCTTGGCAGAACTGGATAAACCAGTATTTCTACCTTGTGCTGAGAGGAAACCACACCCCTTTGGAGCCAGAACATAACTTTAAAAAGATGGATCATTCATAGAGCGGACATGTGAAAATTTTATAAATGATACCATAATTCTTGTGATTTTTCTGCCCACAGTTTAAGAGGTTTTTAGAACCGGTGGTATGTTCAGGGGGGTGTCAGCGGAAAAGTGGATATTACTCTAAATGTATGCATGTTAAAAATCTGAAACTTCATCAGTTAATGTCCATACTCCCTGCGCACATGTATGTAAAGTTGGGTCAATGTCAGAAATTGAAAAATCAGTTAAAAAGTCAATTATGTGCCATTTCTGAATGCAAGCTCTTAGAAACAACAGATTTGGACAGAGACATGGCTAAATTCAGCCACACCATGTATATGTAATTTCAAGCAACTGTGTAACTGTGAAATATGTCTTTTGTTATCAAATATAGAATGTGTGCAATCTGACAGAGGAGTGTCCTATCTGCAAGCCATAAAATGACATCACTCTGACACAACTTAGCTTTGCCAATCAAGTGAGGAATGGAAATTTGACCAATGACAAGTGAGAGAGGCAAGTTAGTTATGACCAACATACACACCCACTCTCAAAACACATAAAAGCAGACAGACAGGACAGATAGGGACCTTCAATTCCATTTGCTGCAACGCGCTCTGCCGGACCATACAACATCCAGAGATCCAGACTTCAAATTCATCAACCTCCAGAAAGCCAAACTAGAGACTTCAATCTATCCAGAACTAAGAGACCAGACCAGAGAGCGAGCAGTTCCAGAGACCAGACACTGTGCCCAGAGAGAGACCAGAGCCCAGTCTAAAACCCTGACCAGATCCGTGATGAGGCCCATTTCACTCAAAATATAGTGTGAGTACCTAGAAAACTGTGCAGAACCAATCTTCTAGTTAAATAATATAATTCAATCTAGTTTAATCTAAGTAGAACTGTCTCCTGTCACCTGTCATTTGCAAAGCTGTTACCTGTCATTTTCTAGTTGCAAGCTGCACTTGTCTTTTTGAACTTTAAAATTTCAAATCTGAAAAACGACCTTTATTTAATCGCTCATATCTCCGCGACCGTTTGTGCTAGAGACTTGCAGTAACTTTCATTTGAAAGCTTAGAATCTTAGCTTTGAATCGCACCAAGAACCACATTCCTACCCCTTATAGTTTTACCGAAATCGCGGAAAACGCACGCGCGAATTTTGCCGCGATTTGCAAATTTCTCCACGTGTAAAAAGACAGCAGTTTTGCTTTTCCTTGCCAAAAACTTCGTTTACCCGCTAGTTACTACTAAAGCATTGTTAAGGTGATCCTGAATTCATAGAGAGTAGCTATCACTCACCCTGAACCTCTGAAAGGGAATTAAAAGCATTTCCAGCATATTTCTCATCCATTGCTAGCACATATAAAAGCATTTGGGCCTGTGTTTTCAAAACTCCTATCTGTTTTCTTTAAGCTTGCTGGGGATTGAACTGAATTACATTGATTGCATTTCTGAGAACTGTGCGCTTTCCTCCCATTTCCTTGCATTGCATAAAGAGGGGGGGGAGTGAATAGCCAGAGAAAAGTGATTACATTGTTTTGTTGAAATCATATTGAGTATTTTCTGTACTGCATTTCATTCCACCTTGCATCCATTGGAAACCATAAAAGTATTGTTGCTATCTTATCCATCCTATAACCACTCATCATTGATTATAAAGAAGTGTGCTAGTGCCAGATTCTCCGTTGTTAATGTTTATCATATTAGATTAAGTGTGATATTCAATTATTAATTTATTATAAAGTGTGATATATATATCTATATTGTTTAAAGTTTCAAATAAACCTTTTAACTTGCAAAACAGAGCTACTTCTTGGCTCAGTGGGGTCAGGGGGATTCCAAGAGAGGGGTGTTATATAGGGGTAGTCATCCAGAACGCATGAACTGGACATAAAGATATATCAATAAGGGTTTTCATTCAGTATTATAGACTAGGCGTTGACTTAGTTGTAGTGTTGAATTGAATCCTCTTACAAATTGGGGGCTCGGGCCGGACGTTTGGGTTAGAATACCACTTGTGCAGCTTAATACAGTGTGCTAACTGACGGGATACATACATCCAGTCGGATCACCACGCTGCATTACGCTGTAAAGCACTCCTCAAAAGGGACACTCCAAGAAAAGTTCTGTTCTGCAAAAATAAAATACAAACTTCTGTAAGTCAGGACAGAGACCAATCTCTAGAATGACGACCTTAGTAGACATGAAAATAGCCAGAGAGCACCTCTTACATAAACTATTTGTGAGAGGTGAATGGGCTGAGCAGGGCCAGGATGCGTGGTTGCAGGCCATCACACAACAGGTCACTGAAACAGGGTCAGATATATATAGAGATCAGGGTCCCTTACATGTGGCCCTGAGTGAACTATATATGGCTCCTAAAGCCAAAGAGGAACACAATAAGATTGCCAGGATAGCAGCATACCTGTACCTATATATGGGAGACATGCAGGATAGATGTGCTGAAAGCCAAAATCTGGCAAATAGGCAACAGATGGCATTACAGAAGGCCCAATCTGATCTGGACTCTTCTGAGCAGAGGCTGCAGAGGAGCCAGGAGTCAGAAAATGATAGTAGGCAATATATCATTAAAATAAAAGAGGATATGGGCATCCTACAACAGGAAAAGACAGACCAGGATACCAGATTTCTGGCCTTGCAGAAGGAGCACCAAGACAGTTTGAACTCCCTACTGCAGAGCCAGAAAAAGCTGGAGCAACAGATCAATTTCAACAGGGCATGCACAGAGCAGGTAGCCACCCTGCAAATCCAACTAGACAGAGAGAAAGAGGAGAGCAATAAACTGATCCTGAAAGACCTGGATACCCAGGCAGAGTTTGATCAGGAGCGCCAGAAAGCCGGCGCCTTCCAAAGGCAAAGGGACGACCTGGCGGCGCAGATGCAGGCTCTTAGTCAGGAAAGAGACACTTTAGGCCAGGAAGTCTGCCACTTAAAAAGGAAAATGGAAGAAAATCACCTGGCCCACCAGGGACTGGGTGACCTCCAAAAAGAACACCAGAACTTGTTAGAGCACACCAGGAGGGTGGAGGATGCTCTAGCAAGAAAGGAGCAGGCCAATAGGGACACAGCTCAGGAGGTAACCCTCCTGCAGCAAAGACTGGCCCAGTTCTCCAGGACCAACCAGGAAGCACAGAGGGAAAATGAGGCTCTCTGCCAGCACAATGAGAGGCTCCAGCAACAGGTAGCGATGCAGGAGAGACTGATAGAGTCCAGTAAGGCCTTAACTGAGGAACTGAAGGCACAAATGCAGGCTCTTGCATTGCAACAGGGAGCAGGGGCGGATAGAGATGAGGTTCGCTGGGAAATGGAAACTCCGGAGCATAACCTCAGGAGCCCTAGTACCAGAGGCCCTCATACCTCTTAGTCCCTGGACTCTGCCACCCCCATGTCCCCTGGCGCACGTGAGCACAGGACCACAGGGATGGCAGATTACTATCCAGCCAGAAGCATGGGGCTCATAGGCCAGTACCACCCAGGAATGGAGGGGTGGGCATCCGGGTATGGGCACCCAGGTACAGTACAGTTCAGTGGGGAACCCCAGGAGAGTAGGCCCATTAAGGGCATCCTGAAAACCTCTGCCCAGTTAGGTCAGTGGAAGGGGTACCCATCAAATCCTGGCAGCAAGGAGGAATCTGAAGACTCCTCTGAACTGCGCAGGACACAGGAGACCAGGTCCCCACATTCTGCCAGCCATTCCCAGGCTCGCAGAATCCGGGAAAACCTGGAAGAACAGACGGGAACCTCCGGGAGCAGTGCCTCTGAGTCCGAGGACGAATGGACAAGGGTTACCCGAACTAAAAAAGCCAATAAGGCAAAAAGGGCCTTGCTAAAGGACCCCTTAAAACAGATTAAGGCAATCAGGAGCGTCATCACGCCTTACCATAAGAACGCTAAGTATTCTGTTTGGGAGCACTTAGAGCTGTTTGAGCAAATGATGGAGACTTTCCATTTGAAGGACAGCCAAAGCTGTATTCAATATGTAAAGTGGACCTTCTCCCCGGAATACTCCAGTTTCTTTGCGGGGCTGGAGGACCAAAATCATTTAAGATGGTCCACCTATAAGGCGGCCATCCTGAAACATTTTTCTGTTCACAGAAATCCTCAAGAGGCTCGCAAGGCAGCCTACAATTTGCAATGTGGGGAGGATCAGGCCCCACAAGAATTTGTGCAGGAGTTAAAGCGTGCTTTTGCACAGACCACAAGAAGGGTGCGCACGGATAGCAGAGAAATTATTAATACGTTTTTCCATGCCTTGCCCAAATATATCATGACCCAGCTCGTGAGGGATTTTCACGAGAAAAGATCTTTAGACTGGGTCATTGAACAGGCTACCCGGATCTATGAGGTGCAGAAACCGGTAGATAGCAAAAGTAATGCCCAGAAAAACCCCAAAGCCAACAGCACCCCTGCTGCTGCCAAGGTGGCAGAGGTAAAGGTCACTCCCGTTTTGGATTTGGAGATGGGGGGGCCTAAAAACCTACCTGCACCTAATAATGCTAGGCCCAGAAGGTCCTCGGGCCAGTCACAGACAGGGAGCCAGGGAGGCAGCCCCAATGGGGTCCCTCGCTCTCCTGACTATGTAAGTCCTCGCTACAAAGGTAACAGTCCAATCCTGGGTTATGTGTGGACTCCCCCAGCCCAAGGCGGGGGATCCAACCGAGCACCGAACCCAGGGAACTTCCCTCCAAACTTCCCACAGGAGGGCAGAAATTTACCAAACCCTGGGCAGAACTTTTTCCCCAGGTATTCACCTGACTTTCAGCCCCAAAACCATCCATCCTTCTTTCCCCAATTCCCTGAGCCCAGACCACTGAATCCGGGAGAGGGGAGGCCAAGGGGGGAGGGGTACCCAAATCTTCCCAACCCGGGGTATTACCAAAGGAGGGACAGCTACCCTTCCCGGGATCAGCCCAGGGGAGAAAACAGGGCCCCGTATCAGCCTGAGCGGGTTTCCCAGTTAGAGCGCCAGGTTCAAAACATGGCGCGGGATCTGGGTCACATACTGAGGGCTCAGCAGAACCCTCAGATGGGCGTGCCGGCGCAGAACGCAACCAACTCTGGACCTGGTGCTCCAGAACAATGACGGGGGCAGCACCCCGATAACTCACCGGTTCCCAGGGAGGAGGCACAAAGGGAAGGGGGGTGTAAAGCCTTGGAGGAAGCTTCCTTCCTCACTTGTAAACAGCCCCTGGAAACCCAGGAACCGGAAACAAAATCTCTTGCCCCTGAAAGTCTGCCTCCTAAGGAGCAGAGGGGGGGTAGGAGAAACAAAAGACCCAAACAGACTCAGTTTGAGGAGGAGGTACAGATCTTCCAATTTGAGGGAGAGGGATCCTCAGAGGATCCTGGGAAAAGGATCTTCTCCTTCAGAGAGGGGGGAACTCCTCCCAAAGAAAAATGGGTTCCTAGGGATGCAAATCCAGACTGGGGAGATGTGGAGACTGAGCTACCGCCGCCCACCATCTCATCCCAGAACCAACAGCAAGAAAACCCCCTGGTTCAAACCCATCCTGGTGACTGCCTCCAAAAAGGGGGGGGCGGCCCAGAACCGGAACCAGGGGAACCCACAATGGCTCTGATCTCCAGTTGCCAACTTTTTCTTTCAGATTCCCAAGGCTCTCCACAGAATTCTGCCCAAAATTCTTCTCTCGCGATGTCCAAAACCAGAAAATTAGCCCACCAGTTGTCCAAAAATGTACATTATCTGTGCCCCCTTGAGGAGAAGGAGGGAAGATATTATGCCCGGGTACAAGTACAGGGGCAGGGTACAATCTCGGCACTGGTGGACACTGGATCTCAAGCTACCCTTCTGTCCAGAAGGGCCTTTGACGAACTGAATGCAGGAAGGGGAGAGAATTACCAAATTCCTCTCACCTCTCTTCCTGGACAACTGCAGAACTTTGACGGGAAGGAAATTCCCGTTGAGGGGACTGCAGACTTGGACATTAAGATCGGGCGACACAAGTTGAAACACCCGGTCATAGTTGTGACCCCAGAGGGCACCCCTTGTTTACTAGGGAATGACCTCCTGAGAAGGTTGTCACCCCTAATAGATTGCGTAAACAAGGTCCTCTGGACCCAGACTAGCCGACCAATAAAATTAAAACAGAGTGTCAACCATGTTAGTTTAAACGGCACCTGCCACATGGTTGAACAAAAATCTGACCAAGTAGAATTTCACTTCCAGAACAACCAGATTCCAGACGTGACAGTAATAGCAGTAGGACAACAGACTGGTGATGGGGGGTCCTCTCTATTTCTGAAAATCAACCTTCCTTCCAGTCTAAAGTGGTATTCCACGCTGGAAGGAAACACTCTGAAATTCTATACTAATCCACAATCAGAAACTCCCACTCCTATAGTCCAGAAAGATGTGAAATCAGCTCAGAGCCTGGCTGATATTCAGCAAATTGGAGAGCAGTTGTTCATCCCTGTTCAGTTAAATGATGGGAAGGACTCTGTTCTCGCTTGAGTGTGTGTGAACAACGGTAAGAGCTTCATCAGCGAAGCCATGTTTCGCCAACTCCCAAAAGATCCAGCCATTCCCACCTTCAAACTGATAGACAAATGGGAAATGGACCTGGAAGCACCTAATTCCAAACATCTCCTGCCAAGCAGGTGTCTGCTCAAAATCTCCATTGGCAACAAGGGCATAGTCCATAATTGTTGGGTCGTGCGAGACGTCACTGCCGCCTTTTACTTAGGCAGTGACATTCTCAATCGCTTTGCCATTAGTTTGGACCTAATAAACTTCAAAGCTTGGTCCCGATTAGCGGATAATCCCATGGGCTTTGATGATCCAGAAAAAGCATTTAGGTCAGCTCAATTGCTACCTTATGCAGTTGAAATTCAGATTAAAGAGGAAGTCACCATCCCGGAAAGGACCCGACAATTCTCCCTGGAAGTGAAAGTTAAAAGGGGACAAGAGTTGAAAAACCCTGATGCTTACATACATCTAAATGCTTCTCTCCAACAGCAAGGGTTGGGGGTAAACCCAACACCATTAGTCAACATAGAACATGACACCATTCCAATAGAGGTGGATAACAGCGACTTAAAGAGTATTACTCTAGCCGCAGGCACCATTATTGGAATGGCGGTTGATGACCGACATTTCTCCATTGATCTTAGAAATGAACTGTTAGGACCAATCCCCAAGGACTGTTTTGACAGTGACAGTGAGGACAATACAATACCAGACAGGATTTTTACCCGGCATGGGGGGAACTTCCTGGTGTACACTTCCTGCCCTTATGGTAAGGAAGATGTGACTTGTGAATTCAGGAGGGATGAGGTGATTTTCCAGGTTCATGAAGGCTGCCTTGCCCACCTGAAGCCTCCGGTCCAAATCAGCACTCTGACCAGGGACTTCTCCACCCAGCTGGAGGAGGCCGCGGAGATAGCCAAACCAGAAGTCTTTCCAGGCTTCAGGCAGATGGTGGAAGAGAGAGTCAACCTAGCTGATGCCTGTGTGACTCTGGAACAAAAGCAAAAGTTGAAACAAGTTTTCTTGGATTTCCAAGATCTCTTTGCGGTAGACTCAGTTGAAACAAGTTTTCTTGGATTTCCAAGATCTCTTTGCGGTAGACTCATATGACTGTGGTCGCACCGACATCCACACAACAACAATCCCCACGGACCCTGGCATGACTCCAGTGTTTGTGAAGCAATATCGTTTGCCTCTCGCATCCATGGAGTCCCTTACTGAAATAATTAAGAACCTTGAGTCCCGGGGAATAATCCGTCCCGTCCACAGCACCTTCAATAATCCGGTGCTGGGAATATTGAAGCCAAACGGCCAGTGGAGACTCTGCGCCGACCTTAGGGAGCTCAACAAATGGGTCCATACTTCCCGATGGCCTCTGCCCTACATTGACCAAGGGCTGGCCCAGATTCAGGGGTCACAGGTATTCACTGCAATAGACCTGACCAATGGATACTGGACCGTGCCTGTCAGCAGGGAGGACCAATACAAACTGGCTTTTACCTTTGGGGGCCAGCAGTACACATGGACCCGGACTCCCTTCGGATACCTCAACTCCGGCAATGAATTCAACATTTTCCTACATAAGGCCATGCCCGACCTGGGTGCGAGGGGTAACCTGGCTTATGTAGATGATGTCCTCATCAAAAGTTCATCTGTGGAGGAACACATAGCGGAGATCCGTTATGTTCTGACGCAGTTGAGGGCCGCCGGAGCAAAACTTTCCTTTCAGAAAGCACAGTGGTGTAGAACCCGTGTTAATTTCTTGGGGCATGAGATTACTCCTCAGGGCCTCTGTCCCCAGGGAAAGAAAGTGGAAGCACTTCAGAAACTGAAAGACCCCACAACTCTGCGGGAACTAAGGAGCCTCCTTGGACTGACTAATTACAGCAGAAAGTTCATTGAGGGCTACGCAGAGATCACCAGACCCCTGATTCATCTCCTAAAGGGGGGGGTCAAGTGGGAATGGGGTCCAGAACAATCCGAGGCAGTAAGACAACTCAAGAGAAGCCTCTCACAAGCGCCTTGCCTAGCTTACCCTGTCAGAAACAAGGAGTTCTTCCTGGAGACAGGGTTCTCTAATACGTGCTTGACGGCCGTATTATACCAAAAGCATGACAAGGTCAATAAAGTAATCTCCTATGCGAGCAAAACTTTATCCTCTGTGGAGGAAAAATTCAACGATTGTGAGAAGGCACTCCTGGCAACGGTGTGGGCATTGAAGAATTACCGCCCGTTTATCCAGGGGGAACACATCATAGTGGAGACTCCACACCAGCCTCTGCAATATCTCCAAAGTGACAGAATCCGGGCCGGAAATGTGAGTAATTCCCGAATTACTTCCTGGATTCTGTCAATGCAAGGCTTTCCTGTGGAGGTCCGATATGGCCAAAACAAGAAGAGTCCCCTCGCGCAAGGTCTGGCTGACTTGCATGATTGTGCCAGAGAAAACTGTCTCGAGGACGAAAGTCTAAAAATAAAGGACAACATGGAGGCATACCTTAATTCCCCCCACAAAGTCTTTGAAGAGGACAAGTGTGAGGGAATGCCCACTGTCTATGTGGATGGATGCTCTTACCATGTTGACAACGACGGGGAGAAAGAACTGGTGGCCGGCGTAGGGAATGCATGGGTGAATGAGTCCCCAGAACCCTCCGCTGGATACAAAATTGGTCCCCGAAGTAGTCAGGTGGCAGAATTGATGGCTGTGCATCAGGCCATCCTCACTGCTGTCCAGCATCAACTCCACGAACTGGTCATAATCACAGATTCGGATTATGTATGGAACGGGTTCGTGGAGCACCTGGTTAACTGGAAAACCAGAGGCATGTTATGTGCTAACAACAAACCCTTGAAACATGAGAAGTTGATCAAAAACATTGATGATCTGGTCACCTCGAATGAGATGACCATCTATTGGAAAAAGATCAAGGGTCATTCCAAAGTAGAGGGACCAGACAAAACTGGAAATGACTTAGCTGATCAGCTGGCCAAAACCGGGGCCATCCAAGGGGATCTAATTGAGATTGAGTCCCTGTTGGGGGAAATCAAGGTCACTGCTATCACTAGGTCCCAGACAAATGCTCACAACGACCTTTCAATTGCACAATGGAGTAAGGAGACCCCTGATGCTGATTTGATTACCGCTCAGAAGGGGGATCCAATTATTGGTAAATTCTACCAGCACCTTGAGGACCCTGAGAACTTTCCCCTGACGGATACCGATTACATTGGGAAAGAGGACCTAAGAGTGTTGATGAAATGTCCAAAAATGTTCCGGATCCAAGACGGTTTGTTGGTAAGGAAATCCAAAGCTGGCCACGATCAGTGGGTGGTTCCTACCTCATTCCGAAGCCTGATGTTAAGTCACGCCCATGATGCGGCCACCGCCGGTCATAGGGGGTTTCACACAACATTGGAAATCTTAAGAGAGGTTGCATACTGGCCACACATGGGGCAGGACCTCGACCAATATTTGAAGGGTTGTCTTGTGTGTGCACAATTTCAGCCGACATCCCTCACGCACCGGGTGCCTTTACAAAAGCGGGGGATGACACTGCCATGGTCAGATTTACAAATCGACTTTGTAGGCCCTGTGATTCGCTCGGCTAGGGGGAATAAGTACATGTTGACTGTGACATGCTTTTTTTTTTTTTTTAAAATCTGTTTTATTATTTTCATTGTGTCATCAACGTGAACATACACAAAAAACAAAGTGCAATCACACCCAACCCACCCTCCCCCCTCCCTATCCCAACTTGTCCGGGCCCAAACGTGTTACACCACCAGTTCATCCACGTGATTGTTGTGAGTCATCTGTGTCATCGCCAGAGGAGCTTCCCATGTTGGGGCTGAACAGCGTAACCGTTAGCTCCACCCATTGTAGTAGGTCGTCTGAGGTGTCCTGCCTTTGTTGGCACTGCGCCATCTCCCAGACCGCTGTCTCTGCGTTCGTCCATTTGCGGAGGTCTTGCCACCAAGTCAACAAGCAGGGGGCCCGCGGGCGCTTCCAATTCATTGCAATGCGTCTCTTCGCCAGTATATACATTAGGTCTTTTAGTTTATTGAGTGGTCTGTTCTTCTTGCTTCTGGGGTATATGCCGAGGATGCATGCTTTTGGCGTATGAACTTCTAGGGTGATGTTCGCCTCGGCCACCTTGGCTTTGACCTGGGCCCAGAAAGACTGAATGGCGGGGCATCCCCAAAACATATGTATCATCGCCGCGTGGGCTTCGCTGCATTTGGGGCACCCAGTGGTCACAGCTCCACTAAATCTGGAGATGACGTCTGGTGTGAGATACGCTCTATTCGTAATGTAGAATTGGATGAGTTGCAACCTGGCGTTCCTGGATACTTTCCTGTGGTATCCCGTTATGGCCCCCCATTCATTGTCTTCGAATTGTGATCCTAGTTCCTGTTCCCACGCTGCCTTACACTGGAGGTTTCGTTGGGTGACGCTGTCTAGCAGTGTGTCATATATTCTTGAGGTCTCATGGCCACCCTCGGCCGCCCCGAGCAGGTCCTCAATGTGTTCGTGACCAGTGTTTAACGGATCCGTTGATGGCCAGCGGGTCACCAGTTTCCTAACCACTGCATTGTGGAGTAAGAACTGTCCCGTGTGGATACCAGAGACTTTTTGTAACTCCGCGAAGGTTAAAATTCCCTGATCGTCCGCCAGGTCGCCCAGGGTAGCTACGCCGCAAGGTTCCCAAGTGTCTCTTATTATCCTATGGCTTCCCGGTCTGTTGGCCATGATGGCGGCTATAGGGATCTGAGGAGAGTAGGGGTCAGGGATCAGTGCAGCCTTACAGGCCCTCCGCCAGATTTGGACGCCCAAGCGAATCAGGTATGAGTGAGGTTGTTTAGACTTGGGTTCAGACCATAGCAGGTCCCTGAGGAGCAATTGTGGGGCTTGCGGCTGTAGCAAGCGAGTGTCCGTAGTGGCCTCGTCGGCCATCCATTGTATCACGTGCTTCAATTGTCCGGCCAGGTAATACAGTTCGAAGTTGGGCACTCTGAGGCCCCCCTTGTCATACGGTCTCTGCATCGTTTCGAGGGCGACCCTACGCCTGCCATCCTGCCACAAGAATGTTCTGCACAGTCTGTGTAGTTCGTTGAAAAATTGTCGTGGTATGTTGTGTGGTACATTGGTGAAGAAATACAGCAGTCTGGGAAGCGCCACCATTTTCAGCAGGCCCACCCTGCCCGCTACCGATAGCGGCAGCCTGCTCCAGAACTCCATTGACCTTGCCAGGCCTTCCTTTGCCCTCACTGTGTTCAGTACGTGCTCAGTCTTGGGGTCTCTGTGCACTCTGATGCCCAGGTATTTGAAGGAGGAGGGTTCCCAGTTTAGGGCAAGATCGGGGAGCTGACCGGCCATTTTCCCGCTCAAGGCGGCGAGGGGGAATAGGCATGATTTGTCCCGGTTGATCTGGATCCCCGTGAATCTGTGAAATCTATCTAAGGTTTCCAGTATGTAGGGCAGTATGTGTGTGGGGTTTGTTAGATAGAGGAGCATATCGTCGGCGTACATGGAGATCACATGGTTCACCCCGTCTACTAGTATGCCTCCATCCCCGTATTCCTGTCTCACATATGCTGCCACGGGTTCTATAGCTATAATATACAGCATGGGTGACAGGGGGCATCCCTGCCTAGTTCCTCGAGAAAGCTCCCATTTGTGTGAGAAGGTGCTGTTGATGCGTACTCTGGCCTCTGGATTGGTGTAAAGGAGTGTGACCCATTTTATGTAGCTGAGCCCTATTCCCATCTTAGACATGGTGGCCAGGAGCCATTTCCAGCGCACTGAGTCAAATGCTTTAGAGGCGTCAAGGGATGCTACTGCACATTGTGTCCGTCTGCCTTCAGTGCTGTGGATAACATGGTGCAGTCTGCGTAGGTTTTCCGTAATGGTTCTACCGGGCACATATGCTGTCTGGTCTTGGTGGATCAGGGACGGGATGACTCTGCGTAACCTCATGGCCAGGATTGCCGCAAGAATCTTGCTATCTGTGTTCAGTAGGGATAGCAGCCTGTACGAGCCGCACTCTGCGCCATCTTTATCAGGTTTCAAGAGGGGTATGATGGTTGCCTCCCTCATGGTGCTGGGTAGTCGGCCTGTGTCGTATGCCTCGTTGAAGACTTGGGTGAGTAGTGGGGCTAGTTCGGCTTCATAGGCCTTATAGAACTCGCCCGGGAGCCCATCCGGACCTGGGGTTTTCCCTGCGGGGAGCGTTCTAATGATCACTGCGACCTCGTTGGGGGTTATTGGCCCTTCCAGGGATTCAGCCGCGTGTTCCTCGAGGTGTGGTAAATCAATGACGTCCAATACATCCTCTATTTCAGTGTCTGTTGGCTGCGAGGGGTCGGTGTAGAGGGCCTGATAGTACTTTGTGAATATATGGTTTATGGTTGCTTGTGAATACGTGTCTACGCCTTCATCATCGCGCATGTGGCAGATAGGTATTCTAGGGGTTTCCCGCTTGCAGAGCCACGCTAGTAGCTTGCCCGGTTTGTCACCGAGGGCGTGGTTTCTTTCGATGTATTTTGTGTGGCTGAGTTTCCCGAGGGCCTCCCAATGTTGTAGACAGGCCTTCTTTAGTTCGATTATGCTATGTACGTGGGCTGGGTCTGAGGAGGCCAAAGATTCTAGTTGCTGCAGCTCGTTTTCAGCAATAGCCAACTTAGCTGTGATAGACTTTTGGGCCCCCCCTATAGTGGCTATCGCCTCCCCCCTAATCACTACTTTGTAAGCTTCCCATGCCGTGCTGACATGTTGGACGCTGTCCTTATTTGTCAGCCAATAGTTCGCCGTGCATTGCCTAATCTGTTCTTGGAAAGCCTTGTCCAACAGTGCTTCGCCTCTGAGTCTCCATG
Organism: Ambystoma mexicanum; assembly: GCF_040938575.1. Taxonomy (NCBI): domain Eukaryota; kingdom Metazoa; phylum Chordata; class Amphibia; order Caudata; family Ambystomatidae; genus Ambystoma; species Ambystoma mexicanum. The sequence goes on from NC_090932.1 coordinate 714,533,818, forward strand.
TGGGTATGGGGGGTCGCGGTGCCGTTAATGTCCAGGAGGTTACTATGGGGGAGTGATCAGACAGCACTCTAGCGAGGTATTGCGTGTCTTCAAATGTGTCTAAGTGTTCCTCGCTCACCAGTAGGCTGTCGATTCTAGTGTAGACCGCGTGAGGGGGTGAGTAAAAGGAGTAGCCTCTGTCTTCCGGGTGCTGAGTCCTCCAGAGGTCTAGCAGGGCGTATTGATGTAAGAGGGCTTTCAGTATTTTAGCGGGAGGGGCGGGTATGTTTGTTATCCGATCTGTCCTTACGCGGGTCAAGGGTGCAGTTATGATCGCCACCCCATATGAGCGTGCCGTCTCTGTCCGGGCTAAGCCGGGTGTATAAGGAGCGGAAGAAGACCGTCGCATCATGGTTGGGGGCATAGGTGTTTACTAGGCAGAATTCTCTGCCGTCTATGGTGCCTCTGAGCAAGGCCATCCTACCTTCGTTATCGATGTGGGTGCATGTGAGGTTGACGGGAATGGTGGGGGCAATCCATATCAGGACTCCCCGTGCATAGTACGTGGTGCCTATCAGGGTTCCTCTCCATCTCTTAGCCAATGCCGCAAGTTTCTGTGCATTCAGGTGGGTTTCCTGCAATAGGGCGATTCCTATCTTGTGGCGTTTGAGGAAGGTGTGGACCCTGTGTTGTTTGATGTAGCTGTTCAGGCCCCTAACGTTCCATGACATGACTTTAACAACGTTAGTCATGGGTGTAGCGTGAGTGTGAGGACGTGGGTGGGCTGCCCTGTGGTGTCGCCCCCCGGCCTATCAGTGTGTGGTTCAGTGGCCTGCTCTGGCGGTGGCACTTAACAATACTAGTTTGAAGTGGTGATATGTGGTGGTCAAGGTGGTTCCGGACTTTCCCTTTAACTAACTGGGGCGGGATGCTAACGGGCAATTCCCCGACCCTGCAAACAGTGAACTTGGCGTTGGCCAATAACAGAACTAGTCTAACGGGGTTCTCCCCATCCTGACATCCCCGTTTCTGCTCCATTAGACCTACGGTCCTCTGGTGCCCTACGGGCGGGTTAGATACCCAAAGAGATTCGGGGGTGCGGGCCAATCCCCTTGGTAGTGTCCGATACCAAGCGGTGCCATTCGGTCAGCTCCAAGGCACTCGATGGTGCCACAATCTGCAAGGTGAGATTACTTTGCATACGTCCCGATAAAGTGGTTTCATTAGGCTTCCTTGGGGGTGCCGTTTTCTCTTGTTTTCCGTTGCCTTCCTTCTATGTCAGGGATCTGCTCCCTGTCCATCCATTCATTTATATCTGTCAGTGATTCGAAGAGGTGCGTTCGATTGTTATGGATGATCTTAAGTCTGGCCGGGTATAGTAGCATGTATCGCAAGCCCGCATTTTTCAATCTGGCCTTGATGTGGGCGAATTGAGCTCTGCTCCTTTGGACCTGGAGGGTATAGTCCGGGTAGATTGCGATTTTGGCGGAGCCAGACTCAATGTGGCCCCCATTCCGTGAGTGAGCCAGGATAGTCTCTCTGTCTTTGTAATTGAGGACTTTAGCTATCATCGGCCTTGGCGGGTTCCCCGGTGGTGGGCGCTTAGTGAGAGATCTGTGCGCCCTCTCGATGGTGAACCCCTGAGACAATTTGCCGGCACCGACCTCTTGCAGCAGCAGATTTTCGACAAAGTTCGTGGGGTCGTTCCCTTCCGTCCCCTCCGGCAATCCGATAATTCTTATGTTATTGTGGCGTGCCCGTCCTTCCGCCTCGTCCGCCCTGTCTTCGAGGTTCTTGACTTTCTGGGCTAGGGCATCTACCTCACTTAAGAGGCGAGTTTTGGCGTCAGTATTTTCTTTAACCTGGGACTCCAATGCCTCCGTTCTGCCCGCAATGGAGCGCACATCTTGTCTGAGTAGGTTTAAGTCGATGGCCACGGCATCTATCTTGCCCTCCATGGTTTTTTGGAGCGCCATAATGGCTTCCAGTAGTTGCGAGTTCGAGGGTTCAGAGGGTCCTACCTCCGAGGTCGTCGAGGCGGCATCTGGTTTGAGGGCGCCAGTGGCTGCGAACGCCTCCATGGTTGTCTGCTTATGCTTGTTCCTGGCGCCTTTTGCGGACATCTCTTGTGCGGGCGGGCTTGGAATGGGGGGCGCCGGCGGGTTGGGGTGCTGGGGGGCGAGGATTATGATCTCGGCAAACCCTTGCTTCCGGAGCGCCCCGGCCTCCAATAGGGCCGGTGGTAGAGTGCAACCTCTCTCAGGGATGGTGCAGCAGGTTCGGTCGACGAGCCGAATGTCCCCCCAGCCCTGTTCCCACTCCGTACCTCGTAGCGCTGTTACCGGGTCTGGGCCCTTCGGTGTGCGCCTCTACCGCAGGGGAGGCGCACGGGGCAGATGCAGTCTCCGGCCGTCGGTCGACTGGGCCAATTCTCCCTGGTAGCCGGAGTCCGAGGCGAGCCTCCTTTTCCGCTCTGTGTTGGGCGCGATCCGGCGCTCGTCTCTTCCGCGGTCAGCAAGCGGTCGCCATTTTGAGTCGTGCGCTTTCCTCCTACACCACGGCGTTTCTCCTCGGTAAGGCCACGCACCGGCCCCAAAACACCGTCGGAAGGTCAGCCGACTGTACCGAAGCGATCTTCGGGTCGCAGGTGTAGTTTCATTTAAGGTGGATGCAGGTTGTGGGCGAAATGATGAGCGCATCAACGGAGCTGCTACGAAGCGCGGCTTTCTCACATGGCGGTTGGCCACGCCCCCCGACTGTGACATGCTTGTTTACCAAGTGGGTGGAATGTCTCCCAGCCCCAAATTGCAAGGCAGAAACTGCAGCTGCCTTGATGATTAACCACATCTTTTCCCGTTTTGGTCTACCTCAAAGGATTGAGTCAGACAGAGGTAGCCACTTCACCAGTGAAGTAATGACAAAGATGTGGGAGATACTGGGGGTCAAGAGAAAGCTGCATATTGCTTATAGACCAGCTTCTTCTGGGGCAGTAGAGAGATATAACCGGACAATTGTGAGCATATTAAAGAAGTTTGTGGCAGATTCTGGGCCAAGTTGGGATATCCGATTACCTCTGGTCCTAATGGCCATCAGATCTACCCCTTCATCTGCAACCAAAATGTCACCATTTGAGTTGATGACTGGGCGCAAGATGGTGCTTCCTCAGCATTTGCTCTACAGGACCCAAGAGCAGACACTGATAAATGCCTCCACTACTCATGAGTATGTGGAGAATTTAAGGAAACACCTCCAACATGCTTTTGCTTATGCTCAGCGGAATCTAGAAAGATCAGCTGATAGCATGAAGACCCATTATGACCTGAAAACTTCCAGGAAGGAATATCAGGTGGGAGACCGGGTCTATCTATACAACTTCCAAAGGAACCAGGCCAAGCAGCGGAAATTCTTGCCTACATGGAAGGGACCCTTTGAGATCATCGACAAGATCTCCCCTGTGGCCTACAAAATCCACATCCCCAAAGGTCCTTTGGCAGCGGGGGAAGACAAGTGGGTCCACATAAACCAGTTGAAATGTTGCCATCCCAGGCACACTCTGCAACAACTGGAGGAATCCTCTGGAATCCTAGCGGGTACTGTCTCAGACTAATTCAGTTCCAACCATAAAACATACCACATCTAGTCTCTAAAATATTGTGATTTGCATGAAACTGTCTCTTAGTTATACTGTTTTTTTTTTCAAAATAAGAATGTAATGATTCGTTATGATGAAATGCATATGCTGCCCCACTATCTCAACAGTGGTGGAAAAATGTCTATGAATAGCTATTGCCGCTCTTCCTTTGTCGTCCTAGGAGAAAGAAAACCTGAAGACGGGCCAAGGAGGGCGATCCGGAGACCGGGAACGAAGATCCAATGGGCCCAGTGGACCGCCCAATATTCACATCAGGACCGGCGAGGAGAACCCATCGATCAGTACCGGATGGAGAAGAAGATGCTGAACTGTGCCATCTACAGAAGAGGAAGAAGATTATGCGGACAGACCGGTGCGTGGGTCAAAACCCTTGTGCACGCGACTCCCCATCGACTCAAATTCAAGGGGCAGTCACGTGGGGGGGCTTGTTGGGTGTCCTGACCCACGTTTAAGCTATCATGCTACAACATTTGGTGCTGTGGGCTTAGAAAATTCAAGATGGCGGAAAACCCACATGTGCGCCGAAATCCAGGAAAGCTGCGCAGTTTGTGCGCACACCAAAATGGTTGCCTCACTTGCCACCCACCAGTGCGAGAATGATAGGCCGGGTTGCCATGAGGGAAATGGGTTGACAAAGGAAAAACAGTAGCGCCGGTTAGCTTCAAAGCGCTTTAAAACCACCATTGGACTACCCGCACAGTAGTCTGAAACCATTAGGAATGGCAATGCTGATTGCCAAATGCAACCTAGAATTGTGGGGAATTCATTTCTTAAATCCCAAAAATGGGTGCAGTACCAGTACTCACCACTATCCAAAAGCCGGCGTTTTAAAACCACCCTGTGTTTCTCTGAAGGCAAGCCAAAATGCCTATTTCAAACATTGCAATATGTGCAAAATATTCACTGAACACCAGCAGACATTTGGCAGAATGGAGTTTTGTGTGCCTACAAAATCTGGGAAATGAAGAGCCCAGAACAATGCTTATAACAAAACTGCTATGCAGTCAGCAGTTTAAGTTGCACTGGATTTAAAGACACTAAAAATCCAAATGTTAATATAAATAAGTGACCTACTTTTGACTGTCAGATAGTTTGTAACTGTTGAAATGTCATAGTTTTGCACTTGGAATCAGCATTCTAGCTGCATGTGTAAAATTGCAAGTTAATTTAAAAAGCAACAAAAAAACATGACAGTTAGCTGAAAGTCTGGCTTAAGGAACTTGATTTTGCTTGACAGCTACCCCCAACAGGAGTGAAACTTGAACACATGCATTCCCAGGCTTAGCTGCCTTCTGATGCCCACACTAAGAATATACCATCTATCTGATAATTGAATTACCTGTGCTCTGCAGGAGAGTGAACAATGCAACTCCCTTCACCCAGGCAGAGGGTTTATTGAGAGGATCATAAATGGCTTCCTCTTGAACAATGAGCCTTTCAGGACCCAAGCAAATCTTATATTGCAGGGGTCGTAAAAGTGGCTTACTCTTGGCAGAAACTGGGAGGGGGAGAAACTGGAGACAGAAGCTGGCTTGGCAGAACTGGATAAACCAGTATTTCTACCTTGTGCTGAGAGGAAACCACACCCCTTTGGAGCCAGAACATAACTTTAAAAAGATGGATCATTCATAGAGCGGACATGTGAAAATTTTATAAATGATACCATAATTCTTGTGATTTTTCTGCCCACAGTTTAAGAGGTTTTTAGAACCGGTGGTATGTTCAGGAGGGTGTCAGCGGAAAAGTGGATATTACTCTAAATGTATGCATGTTAAAAATCTGAAACTTCATCAGTTAATGTCCATACTCCCTGCGCACATGTATGTAAAGTTGGGTCAATGTCAGAAATTGAAAAATCAGTTAAAAAGTCAATTATGTGCCATTTCTGAATGCAAGCTCTTAGAAACAACAGATTTGGACAGAGACATGGCTAAATTCAGCCACACCATGTATATGTAATTTCAAGCAACTGTGTAACTGTGAAATATGTCTTTTGTTATCAAATATAGAATGTGTGCAATCTGACAGAGGAGTGTCCTATCTGCAAGCCATAAAATGACATCACTCTGACACAACTTAGCTTCGCCAATCAAGTGAGGAATGGAAATTTGACCAATGACAAGTGAGAGGGGCAAGTTAGTTATGACCAACATACACACCCACTCTCAAAACACATAAAAGCAGACAGACAGGACAGATAGGGACCTTCAATTCCATTTGCTGCAACGCGCTCTGCCGGACCATACAACATCCAGAGATCCAGACTTCAAATTCATCAACCTCCAGAAAGCCAAACTAGAGACTTCAATCTATCCAGAACTAAGAGACCAGACCAGAGAGCGAGCAGTTCCAGAGACCAGACGCTGTGCCCAGAGAGAGACCAGAGCCCAGTCTAAAACCCTGACCAGATCCGTGATGAGGCCCATTTCACTCAAAATATAGTGTGAGTACCTAGAAAACTGTGCAGAACCAATCTTCTAGTTAAATAATATAATTCAATCTAGTTTAATCTAAGTAGAACTGTCTCCTGTCACCTGTCATTTGCAAAGCTGTTACCTGTCATTTTCTAGTTGCAAGCTGCACTTGTCTTTTTGAACTTTAAAATTTCAAATCTGAAAAACGACCTTTATTTAATCGCTCATATCTCCGCGACCGTTTGTGCTAGAGACTTGCAGTAACTTTCATTTGAAAGCTTAGAATCTTAGCTTTGAATCGCACCAAGAACCACATTCCTACCCCTTATAGTTTTACCGAAATCGCGGAAAACGCACGCGCGAATTTTGCCGCGATTTGCAAATTTCTCCACGTGTAAAAAGACAGCAGTTTTGCTTTTCCTTGCCAAAAACTTCGTTTACCCGCTAGTTACTACTAAAGCATTGTTAAGGTGATCCTGAATTCATAGAGAGTAGCTATCACTCACCCTGAACCTCTGAAAGGGAATTAAAAGCATTTCCAGCATATTTCTCATCCATTGCTAGCACATATAAAAGCATTTGGGCCTGTGTTTTCAAAACTCCTATCTGTTTTCTTTAAGCTTGCTGGGGATTGAACTGAATTACATTGATTGCATTTCTGATAACTGTGCGCTTTCCTCCCATTTCCTTGCATTGCATAAAGAGGGGGGGGAGTGAATAGCCAGAGAAAAGTGATTACATTGTTTTGTTGAAATCATATTGAGTATTTTCTGTACTGCATTTCATTCCACCTTGCATCCATTGGAAACCATAAAAGTATTGTTGCTATCTTATCCATCCTATAACCACTCATCATTGATTATAAAGAAGTGTGCTAGTGCCAGATTCTCCGTTGTTAATGTTTATCATATTAGATTAAGTGTGATATTCAATTATTAATTTATTATAAAGTGTGATATATATATATCTATATTGTTTAAAGTTTCAAATAAACCTTTTAACTTGCAAAACAGAGCTACTTCTTGGCTCAGTGGGGTCAGGGGGATTCCAAGAGAGGGGTGTTATATAGGGGTAGTCATCCAGAACGCATGAACTGGACATAAAGATATATCAATAAGGGTTTTCATTCAGTATTATAGACTAGGCGTTGACTTAGCTGTAGTGTTGAATTGAATCCTCTTACAACATTAACCAAAGATTTTCCCTCCCCACCCATGATTCCTAAACCTGACTCTACCACACTTTTACCTTATGACTCTAACTTCTGCCCCAGAGTACATTAAGATACTACCGGACAACCTAGACTCTTCCTCTCTTGGCTCTGCAAATGGTTATCAGACCTGTACCTACATCCACTTGTTTTATGTTTGTTGTAATATGAATAACGTTTGCACACCAGAAATTCTGTTATTCATAGTGCCTTACCAAAAGCATCACCCACACTATATAATCGAACTACGAGCTCAAATATCGGATACTGGGCCTCATTACAAGCCTGCCGGTCCAGAACCAATGGTGGCGGTAAACCCGCCACCACCGTTGTCTCAGAGGCAGACTATGAGTTCTTCGGGAGGGTGGTGTCACTCGCGCCAGTTCTGACCTGGCGGGAGTAGCGCCACCCGCCTGCAGACGGAAATGAAAACACCAGCACTGTTATTTACGGTGCCAGTGTTTCCATTGTTCTCATCTCCATGGAGTCCTATAGGACTACATGGGAATGGGGATTAACGGAATTACGCTTCCAGAATTACCGGGTCACCAGGGGTGTAATGCCCCCGTGATTCTGGCAATCATGGAGGCGGTAATTCATTCGAGGCCTGGTGGAAGCCTGCTGGTTTTTCCAGCAAGGCTACCGCCGGACTCATAATGAGGCCCACTGACTGTTAGTAAGCAGGCTACCTGGATGTGTAACCTTATCCCATACTTCCTCTTCTTTTTACATATGTCACGCAAGTGCTTTGAAGTGGCCCTCTTGTAAGTTAACGCATTTTAAAGCTCAAAAATTAATTTGACTCCAAAGATTTGGAAAAGACAAATGTGATGCTCATTGTCTCCTACTTTAGCATTACTAACATTACCCTATAGGTAGAGAGCAACATTGCAATATCATTTACTTAGCCTACAAGAGATAATGGGTATGGACTATGCCTGGGCTTACTCTTCCATAGTATCAGGGCACCGGATATTCAGACAGGAGAATACTTTCCACACAATCTGCATTGTTTCCAAGTGTTGACAGTTTCACTGAGCACTTGTGTAATCCTACTCAATGATATAAGGGTGGGGTATGTTGCAATAAATCTTGTATGAAATGCAAAAGAATTGTGTACATGCAGAGTCATGACATTCCTAAAATGAACATCATATGATGAGGCATTTAAATATGCCTTGCTTGCCAAGCATTGTGGGTCTGTAAATATCCCAATGTTGTTTACTGCTACAATCCCACACATTTTACGAGGATATGTCAACTGGCATTGGAGGCCAGCACAGGGGCCGGGGAAGGGTATAGGTGGAAGCATCACTCCTTGCGGGTGATGAACAAAGCAGCAAATTTAAAAACCAAGGCAGACATTTCAGCAGTACACTGAAGGAAATGTGTTGCATGTTTGCTAAAGGATAGACAATTCTAGTACCCATCTAGACAACAGCACCTACTTTTTCTTTCTATGCTCAACTGCTGACGGCTTTTCAATATAACTATGTGTTCTGTGTGTTCAGTCTCTATTATCTCCCAGAATCTTATTTAACTGATCGCAAAGAATTACAGAAGACGGATCCATAGTTACAGAAGAAGGCACTTAATCAGTTATATTTCTGATTTGAAGGAATTAAATTATATGTGGGATTTTCTTCAACAGGGCTCCATAATAAACCTCAGTATGGTACTTGTTTAAATTTAATCTAAGCTGTGGTGCGGAAGAGTAGGCCAAACTATTCACTTTATTATGTGCCCTGTCATTTCACTCCCTATGTCAGGGGTACAAGCAGGGCACTAATCAGATTGTGCTCCCAACTTGGAGTCAAAATAGTTTTCAGGGAGTAAAAAAGGAATTAGCTTTCCAATAAGGATACTTTCTGCTTATTAAAAGATGTTCTTTCCCCATAAAATTCTTTTTGAGATCGGGCATCAATATTATTAGAGTTCCTTTCTTCCCATGCCACTGCTCTAGTGGTCACTAATTTGAAACACATCAGTTGAGCTTTGTGGGTTGAAGCAATGATGTGTTATTTGTTTCTCATTTTTGTTAGGCACATTTTTCTTTTTTAGGGAGTAGAAATGCATGGTGCATATGTCTCTTAGCTTTAAGGCTTTTCTTATAAGTACCCACAGGAGAACTTAATGTGGATAGTAAGCAGAGGGACAGGCATTTTGGATCATCATATTCTAAGGTGCAATTATTCTGATGCAATTATGATCCTTACTCAAATTATTAGAAGCATGTTCTTCTGGTCCTTGAATTACTTCATTAAAGTGCACTTGAGCTCGTTTCAGCATGTTTTTGACGCATTGCTTTCAATTGCCATTAATCCATCGGCAAATGTATTCTGTCTGAGTTTCTTGACCGCCATATCAGTTATGACAAGAAATATTTGTGTTTTGTAATACAAATGAGTGATTTTCCAGTGGCATAAATCATACATGGCCTCATTACGACTTGGGGCGGTATCCCGGCGTAAATCCACCAGAATACTGCCCAAACGAGTTACTGTTACCACCACTTAGGACATATTGAGTTGATTGGACTCAATTAGGCGGAATTACTGCAGCAGAAATTCCGACGAGTTTGGCGTTGAGTTGGAGGATTTCCCTCCAGGATTTTCCTGGTTGCAAATCCTCCACTCCAGGCACAAAATCATAATTTGGCGTAGTGGTAAAGTTGGCGATAATGGAGTTGCAGCCAACTTTACCACTTACTGACAAACTCGTAATGAGCCCGACATTTTTCTCTGCACAGAAGTATGTTTGCAAGGTACTGTGGCAGATATTGAAGTCTTGGACTGGTTGTTGAGTTTTCTGTATAATCACATATGACATTTTATTTTAGGCTGTGTGTTTGGAAAAAGTGTTGTAAGATTTTTTAAGGAATTGCAGTGGCTGGGATGAGGAAATTCCTTTCCAAAGTCTCGGGAGGATAGCTCAGGGGTAACATGCTTACCTTGGAAGCAAGACAACACGGAGCACCACAGGGACGATCCCCGGGTCCGCACTTGATCGTGGAGCGCTTTGTGACAGTAGTGTTATGTTGGCCACTTATTTCTCATTTTGGCATTGCATGTCATGCCATGGTTTGTCAACCAGGTGACATAAAGTGTGGGAGGGTTTAGGTGACATGCCAGCATTTAGATGTGTACTTTGGCATGGTTTTAGTGGCATACTCCATCTTGCATGTGTCCCTTTTGTGCACACCAGAATGATGTACTTTTAGTACTAAGGGATGCACACAATGTAGCACTTCCAAGGACAGATTCTCAGTGTGTTGAGGTTGAGACAGATTATTGCCCCTTTGTCATCATCGATTGTCACCTGGAATGTGCCAGGGCTGCGTGCACTCTGCAGGGGTTCGATTTTAGGTGAAAAATTGTGCCACAAGCTGAGTACGGGCAGTCTCACCACTTGCCCTTTCCCCTCCCATGTGCAGCCGGCGTGCATGTGGTTGAGGAAGTGGGGGCACCACCTTGTCCACTGGTATGCCACGCTGTGTTGCAATGTTGTGCAGGACACATGCTGCCACAATGATCCTGCACACTACTGGTGGTGCATATAGTAACTCACCACCAGAGTGGTTAAGAGAGCGGAAGCTTGACTTTAGCACTCAGAATGTGCTCTCCACTATGGCCCTAGTTGCAATATGGGCTGCTTTGTATCTTACCTAGAGTGGTGTGGTGGGGTTCCGTATTGGCGTCAGAGGGTAGGCACTGTCCCCTGTGGAGGTGAGATGGGTTGTCAGTGGTGTGGTTTTGTCTGTGTGAGACATGCATGCATTTGCAGAGCCATTTGGACTTACCAATGGGCCATGTGTTGCCATGCCTCCCAGCTTTCAGGGCCTGGTGTGGGGGTGACATTCTGAATTTGAAACTATCATGGGTGGACCCTGGATAGTTGGCATATACAGAGGTAATGATTCCCTTGGCATCACATATAACCTGCACCTTGATGGAATTCCAGTGCTTGTGATTGGGATAGATATGCTGTGTGGCCCTAGGTGGACTTAGGGCCACATGGGTGCAATCAATGGCATCAAGCACTTTAGGGAAGTGCGCCACCCCGTAAATGTCCTAGACCATGGCCTGCCTTTCTGCGGGTGTTCTGGCCATGTATATGTGCCTGCAGACTGAGGGGTGTTCAGTCATGTTTGCCAACACCTGGTGTAGGCAGAGTGACTGCGTGGGCTCTGAAATGCTCCCAACTATGGCAGTTGTCTGCTGAAATGACCCAGTGGCCAAAAAATGCAGTACATTGAGCACCTTTTCCAAGGGGCTCAGTGCTTGGGAGAACAGGGTGGGTGATGTGAGGTCATCTCCCCACTCCGTGACCAGGTCTAATATGATATGAGGTGGAAACCTATACCTGTCGTAGACCTGGTCATCAGGCATCCCAAAAAGGCGGGTCCTGGGTAAAAGAAAACACATGTCCTCGCTATCCTCCTCCTGCGGTGTCCCACAATCACTGCTGCAATAAATGGTACATTCATCATAGCTGTATACGCGCAATGGTTTTTCACATGCCCTTTTAATGCATTGTTTTTAGTGCGCAGTGACACGCCTGCTTTCACGTGGCAGACATGTTTCCGGATTAGCGCATCTTTTTCTGCTCGCTGGTGAGTCCTGTTCGATTCCATGAATACGTGTTGTTAGCGTGCATGTGGGGGTTGAGAGTATTTTACTGTGGTACTTCCCATGTAACACCCACATTTACGCTTGCTGTTCCCCATTCCACATGTTCCGCCCCCTTTTAAGGTGACTTCGCAAGGCGTTATGCGCCTTTGCTGGGTGTCTCGATTTGGCGCAAGTCGCGGGTAAGCCCCGTGCATTGTGTTCCATGAATTGGCGAACGGGCGCTTGCGCGCGTTTCGCACGCAAGCGCCCCTTTTTCCGCTCAATTTTATTCCATGAATCAGAACCTTCGTATCTCAAGAAACCACATATGGAGCGCCAACAAGTATGCAGCCCAGAAATTAAGATATCATTCCATAATATGCTTAAAATGATGCAAAATGTTTTTATCTAAAGCCTACATTGTCCATTTCGGGTTGTGATACCTTTTATTGGTCACACAAAAGGCGTGCAAAGACGGTACAGTAAATTAGCCCAGACGTCCATTCACAGATGCTTAAGCTTGTCATGTCAAGCAATTTATTAGAAAACAATTGAAAGCTGCTGCAAGGCTACATGAGAGGGTGAACAGGTTTGAAATGTAATAAAAGTTGAAAGATGGGGCATTATTGTTCCTTCGTTAAGTCGAAATCGTGGCTGTTGCTTAGAACTCACAGGAGGACATGGACAGTCTCAACCTATTCTAAGCCGACTTTCCAAAATGGTACACGTCAGTGGCGATTGCACACATTCAAGAATATACAATTTTCTAAATTAAGGCGTTTTAGCGGCGGATTTACAAAAATGTTGTAACAAACAGGGGAAAGTCCCATTGCAAACATGTTTGAAAATCTGGCCATAGTGTATATATTCAGACCCAATCAGTGGTTGCGCTTTGGTTGGTGCTTGATAGGAATGGAGGAAGAGTTAAAGCAACTGTACACAATGCGATCATCTATCTTCAATACAAACACACAGCAGACACAACTTTCTCTTGGCTTATGGCCGAAAAAGAAGGGGAGAATTTAAAAAGGGCTTTTGAATGTGGGCATGTGGTCAAATGAGGTATGCTCATTCAAATGCCATATTTCACCAAATGAGCAAATCAAGGGGCGTTACTGAATATGTTTAAGTGCATAGCACATTTACAGAGATGAGGCATTCCACATCTCCTGTTTGAGCTGGTGAATGGGGATGTAAAATGCACAAAAGAGACATTTCTGAACTGTTCATGCATTTCTAATGATGATGTGTTATTTATTTGGTGCTTTCCGTGGAACACATTTACATATATCACCCATCTTAAGTTGGTACTCATTTATCGACCTCGGAAGGATGAAAGGACGAGTTGGCTTTGCCGGAATTCGAACCTGTGACCTGCAGATTGGACACAGATCGCAGCAGCAAACGCTCAACCCACTCAGCTATCTCTCAGGCAAAATAAGTGGGAGAATAGTGGTATGAACTTTTACAGTCTTGCTTGCACTTCTATCTCTTAATGAGGGATAGGCCTGTCAAACATTAGCCTCAGTGTCACGCTACTGGAAATATATGCAAGGCGGCTGACCAGAGCATAATTTGTGCTCCTGTAAATGAACAGGTCTCTTTGGTAAATGAAATGGCAAGCACATTTACCATAATTGGGTGTCTATAACAAGCACAACCTTTGTGCTATTCCTGGATAGCAGATGTTTTGACAATGTAGCTAAATATGACGGTCTCTTCTATTAGCAGGTATCCAAAAGCACAGAACGTGAATTTAATGTACAAAGCATAATTTAGGCTGGGAAATGTTTACGATGGAGAATGCAGAATGACTTGAACAATACCAAAATAAATTGAAAATTAAGTGATATGTGTATTCTTTAACACAAAAGAGGCGTGTGAACCTTTGTAAAGTTTCTTAGTTCAAGCAGTGCAAATGAATAAAACCGTCCAGCATTACTTGCACTCAAAGGCCCTCATTAGGACCCAGGCGGTAAGGGGTTTACGCCGGCGTAAACCATGGCGTACCTTACCGCCTGAGTACGAGTTCCCTTAGCGCCATGGTGATTTTAACGCCTGCTTTTAGCAGGCGTTAAAATCCATGGCGCTAAGGGACCTTGTTGTTAATTACGCCACCGTAATTTACGGTGGCGTAATTAACGCCTTCCCCACTCCCATTATGCCCTATGGGGCCAGGAATGGGAATGGGGAAGGGTAAATGGGGATTGGGGACTTACCGCCCCGCCAACCTCGGAATGGGGCGGTAAGTCCGCCAACCCCCATGGCGGAGTTGGCAGCTTAGCGCCATGGACCATGGTGCAAATTGCACCATGGTCCTCCGCCAAGGTCATAATGAGGGCCAAAGTCTTTATAACAGTTTGTGACTTTACCTGGGGGATTAGACATTGTGAATGTGATGAACCCTCCTTTTTCCGGGCCTATTGGTATTTGACCACTTTCTGACGAGTCCAGCAGTATGTGTCGTCTACTGAATGGCATCGCTCCAGGCCATACCCTGCGGGCACTTTATGTAAGGACACTGTGACCAAGCACTTATGAGGCTTGAGGAGATCTGCTTCCTCAGTATGGTCAAAAGCCATGTCTATGGGAACTGTGGGTAGGAGTACCACACTCGGACATGGCTGCAGACCATGTCTAGGATAAAGTTCCCTTTAGGCTATGATGTTAGAGAGCTGTGCCTAATTAATTTTACATCACAAGACTACATTTAACAAAAGGGAAAATGAGTCCTGTGCATAGATGTTAATTTGATGATTAAGTGCCTGGGCATTATAAGAAAACGTTATTTTACTTTTCATCGCAGCTATTCAGTGGTAAAAGGAAATGCCATTATTGAAGTCTCTGTGGTGTTCCTTGACAACAAGTCCTATCTCACCAGTCTCCCCACAAAGTGTTTTGAAGTGCAGATCCTGCATTTCAGTGAGTAACTCTGCAAATGTATCTGTGTCCCACATTTTAATGGAACTTGAATGCCTCTTGTTTCCTTATGATGTTTGATCTAAGGGAGTTAAGGCATCAGGGTGGAAACATGGTCAATTCAGAATGGTGGAGCCCTATCTAGGGTGTGGCCATTTCTACCATTTTACTAGAAATCCAGTTGATTGTATTCTCAATAGTGATACAATGTCATCCCCCTAACTGCCAATCCACATCAAACGAGGATTGTTATCTATGCCTACAGATTTCATGGGTGTATTGCCCCACTCTCTATTCCATATATTTGCATACAAAGTTTATTCAGTGAACCTTCATATCAAAAAGATCGGCATAATATCAGTTGATCATACTACTAAGTGAAGGCATACAGAAAAAAAAACAAGAATATTCGTCCAATGTGTTTGAGAGTCATGTAGTGAGATACATATGTGTGAGAGCCATCCCAGCCGTTGCTGACAGTTGCCAAGAAAAGAAACATATATCTTGGCAGTGTGCTTTTTTAAATTTAGTTCTATGCTAAATAGGCTCATAAAATGGATAACCACAAAAGGGCACTATTTAAGGTCATGCCGTGCATTTCTAGCTTGTCTGTGGCGCTGATATGCAGTACAGATTGAATTTCTTTTTTTAACATTGCATTGTTGGATTGACTACAGCTGACAAGAGCTGGCATTAATGACATGCATTTTATATTTTGTTGAGTTATTTGTTCCATGACATAAGGGGCAGATGTGGTTTCCAATATAGCTCATGGATTAGTCTAGCTTTTAAGATGAATTTTGCATCTTTTGTAAGAAGACCTGTGGTAACATTTTTAAAAACATCACCATTCAGACAGGCGCATGTTTTGAGTTAGTTCTTTGTAGGAAAAATGTTGCCAGAGATTTACATTCCCAATGTTGCCAAGTGTATTGTGCATTGTTTGTGTCCTAATGTTTTGAATACAGGTTGACCTTTTACTGGTGTTAACTGTATGAGGTCTCCAAAACCAATAAAACATTTCCCTCCAAAAAGCTGGTTGATTTTTAGGATTTCTTGTATTCTAAGATGAATTAAAGCCAACATGATGTTAGAACCAATGCTTACTCCCTCTATCATCTCATCTGTTTTACTAGGCTTCCCTCATAGGTTGAGACTGAATATTTGCCAGTTTACTCATCTGGCGTGACATTGTTTTTGTCAGAGTGGTTTTGGGCTATGTTGTACAGGCACATGTTTTCAAAAACAGTATTTCTGTTTGGGTAGTATGGGTCAATTAAAATGTTTTTAAAATGTCCTGGCTGTTGGGATCATTTGTGGCTATTGTTTCCATCTCTGGGTATGCATTGAGTACCCTTTTTTGTGATGAAGCTGGACCACGGTTTAGCCAGACAATGTTTTCAGATTTCCCATATAAGGGTCTACCTGTTAAATGGCCTGCAGCTTTGTAGCACCCGCACTTTCTATGTGAGAGCATTTTTATAGAAAATCTGTACAATTTTGTGACGTTGTTTTGTCAGCTGATATGTCATCCCAGAGGTATTTCAGCTCTGTTTACTCAGATTTGGTGAGATAGGCTGTGCCATATCTTGCAACTGCAGTAGAATTGTCTGTAATGTATTATATGTGTATGTTTGCATCTCACAGGAGGGAAATGATTGCATTGTAATCATTGATGTACTTGGATGCTTTGTCCCTTTTAATGTTGTATGCATTTTGGGGGATTTGCCTTTCACATTGTGTCTAATAGAAGACATCAAGCTATTTACTTGTCTGTTCGTGCAAACTGGTCTATGGAAGCCAAAGTGACATTTGGTATAGTATTTGCCTTTGTTTTTATATCTACGTCAACTGTATTTGCCACACTTATGTTTTTGGAAGTGTAAGACTTGTGTATGTAGGTCATTATCTGTGCTTTCTGAAGGGATGTCACAGGTAATGTATTTTTCAATGAACTGTAAAACAGCGGTGTCACTATTATGGCCACATTTAGGAACATCTGTCATCCACAAAAGCACCTGGATGTGTGGTGCTCCTCTGGATTGATATTCTTTCCTCCAAAAGAAGTGTTGAACTTCTCTGAGCAGAGAGGTAGTTTTATTGCAGATAAAATGTAGCATGGCAATGAAGCGATGGTGAAAGTACCTTGATACATTCATAGGGTCAAGAGAATAGTGTTCTCCTGGTGTTTTTATATGTATTCAATCTTTACTTTTTGGTTTGCAGTGGGTAAGAAGTTGTGCAAGTCATCCCTTGCATACTCTGCACAACTTAAAGTAACAAACCATGTGGGTGGGCCTAGGTTCCTTAGCACACAAGATACATCAGTCAGAAAGAGTATTTTTTGTACCACGTATGTTTGCCAAGAGAATTGTGAGACTTGACTGCAAAACTTAATTGTTGTCTTTTATTTGTCTGCAATTGGATAGCGGACATGTCTAAAAAATTAGAGCCTATTTTTAATGTGTGTGCAACTCTATAACATAGAGTTGCTAATTTACTTTCGTACAGCAGAAGGAAAATGTATTCTACATTTTGTCTGACTCTGGGTTCTTCAGAATACGTTTGTAAAGAGCAATATTCTGATGCACTAATTTGTGTGGATCCTCCTTCTTTTCCTGCATGAAAAAGCAGAGGAAAAGATCATGCGTCTACACTTTGCTCCCATATGATCATTGTGTAGCCTTTGGCTTGATGCATTTGATATGTTTCTAATGCATCTTCTATGGTGTCTTCGGAGTGTAGTGGGTGAATTGTATACTGGTCTAAAATGTTGGCTACCGTTACAGGATCTACACATTCAAATTTGCCAGTTTGTGGCAAATCTTCAATTATTTGGGTGATTTCTTTAAGTTTTTCTCTATGCTTATATCTTTGTAGTATTCATAGTTTTCTTTGAGATGTTGTAGTGCTTGTCTGACTTTGTTTAAGTTGACCAGTTGTTGCCAAATTATTTTGTCTTTTCTTGGTACAGCAGTAACTAGTGCAATCAAAGGTTGACCTATTCACCATTAAACTTGTAGAGTTTCTACATTTTCTTTAAGATCTAATGGCAGATATACCACTTTGCTGCAAATGCCTTATAGCAACTCAGATGGAGGCAGTTTGGCCATTTTCGGTTGAAGACGTATTATAGCTTCAAATGGGTGTACTGTTTGGATTATAATCCTCTCATACAAATTAAGTTGTTGGTGAGCCTTTGAAAGTGGGAAGTTATTAGTGATAGCATGTGATGGCATTTGGTTATTGTCAAGCTTTGTATTGCAGTATGTGCAAACTATTGAGGGATCAGTTGTTTTGTATTTATTTTCTGCTGTTAGATATAAAGCTAATTGGAACATTTGGGATTCCTCAATGTCCTCTACTTTCTAGGCCATATCCACTATGTGTGTGCTCTTTTTATAAAAAGATCTGCAACAAGAGACATACTTTGTCTTGTATTTCAGCAGATGTGTTTTGAAACTTAGCCATTTCTTTTTTGTATGTGTTTGTAAGATGGGTGTGGTTTGTGAGGTTTACGCTAATCTTTTCTAAAGTTACTGAATTTTCTAAGTCAACTTCAGCTCCAAAATATTCACGTTGGATGTGCTCTCTTATTTAAGGAATTGTTTGACTGTTCCATGTAGGAGAATGTTATTTAAATTTTGCAGTTCTAGATCTGGAGTTTTTGCATAGTACAGTCTATGCGCAAGATGTTGTATAGCGGAATTGTGTGTTGCTAACATTCTGATGTGATTGAAGGTGCTTTTGCAAGCAGCTCCTTAAATGCAGGATAACAATTGTCCTCACAGTACAGTGTGGCTACATACCAAGCAGGAGTACATGGTTTTGTAAAATTTTTATTCTACTTTTGTCTTTTATTTTCATATAGCGATTGAGGAAATGTCATAAAGATTAAAAGGATTGTTGGCATACGTAACATATTGAGCTGCACGTTCATTTGTATACTGGACAGTTTTTTAAAGCAAAAATAACATTTGGTTCAAAGTTTGTTGGGGAAGCTTTTTCTATAAGGTTTTTTTTGCCATAATGGTGTCTCCTTCCAGTTCATTTCATACCCTCTGCCATTATCGTTTATGGTAATTGGGGTTTTATGTTCTTGTTTATAAGCGACTTCATTGAATTAATGGTTTGTGCTGCTTGTATGTATCCATTCACCTTCACAGAAGTTTGAAAAGGTATCTATATTGTCATTGTGCATGTTTAGAAATACTTTTTGGAATGTATTGATTCATTTAGTTTGTGATTTCATTCGGTTTAAAATTAAATTATACAACTTTCTCTTTAGTAGAAATGTGCTGTCAATTAGAGCTTGAGGATTCGTTTTCAGCAGTAGTTTTCAAGGGTAGATTGTGACATGTTAGTAGTCTTTATAAGATTGTTAAGAACTATACGGTGGAAATCTCTTTGTGAAATTGATTTTTTGGAATGCTTTACTGTGGCTACATTAACATTGATAGATATAGTATTAGGTATATTAGTAGGTATGTTTTTGTTTGTACATCTCTTTTTACTTTTAGTTTTTGCAGGCGGGGCCTTACTTTTTAAGTGGCGGATGGCTTCGTTTTGTTGAGTGAGGTTACTAGCTGTTCTGTTTGAATGTTTTCTATACATTGTTTTAGAGGTGGATGACTATATGGCTTGTTTTTGTTTTTATTTTTATCTGCTCTATCTTTTCTTTGTTTTCTAGGGAGTTGATTTTTACTATACCTACTGTTCTGTCTTTAGGGGGAAAAAGACAGTTTTTGTTTGAAAGTTATGGAATGTTTATGCATGTATTATGCACAGGTGTGTAGGTGTGCTTGTACAGATGAATATAGTGTTGTGCAATGTGTAGTCGGAGGATAGGTGTGGTTGGAAAGGTTGTAAGAGTAAGACACTGTACAGGTGTGATGGGCTTGGGTTAGTGAGTAAGGGAGTGGTGGAGCAATTGAATAAGTAGGGAAATTATGATGTTTTGAGAAATATAGTGGTTTTTATAATGGTGTGATTTAGTGCATGGGTATGAGGGTTGTTTGGGTGTAATAGAAACGGGCTGAGGAAATGTGTGTAAGTGATTTGGAATGCAATGAGTTTGAAAGTTGTTGGTTTTGTATTAGGACATCATGTGGATAGGGCTATGGAATAATAAGGAAGTGCAATTATGGTACAGCCCTGATGAGAGATGGATGTGTTGTTAGGCAGTATGGAATGGGTGGTGTATTGAATAAAGAGCAATGTTTAGATGGGAATAGAAAGAATGTGAATGTTGCAATATAATGAGTAAGACTGAAATACAATGTTGAGTACAAAAAATACACTCTGCTAATGTATAGTGAAAGTACATTGTTATACTTAGAGAGATATACATGCTATATTAGTGTACTTACTTTGTAGATTGTGAAGAGTGTTCTTTTTTCGGTAGCTGTCTTCGTCAATCTTTTTTCCTGTAATTATAAAAGAAAGTTAGTGGGCGTAAGTCATAATGGTGAAGTAATTTTAGTAAGAGATGTTGTTTTTGTTTTTGCCAATTTGGTCCGTGGTTTGGAACCCCCTGGCCCTGCCTGCAGTCCCCGTTCCCTTCTCCCTCTCTGCTTCCCTTCCTCCCTCTCCCCCCCTCTCATCCCTCCCTCCACCCTTGATTGGTTAGTCTACTGGCCTTAACGGTCCCTCCCATGGCAGCCCTCTCAAGTCGCATCCCCTGCGGCTAAGGGCCCTAAGGCAAAGGGCGGCTCCAACAGAGGTAGCTCCAGAAAGTGTCAGCAGGTGCCCGCAGGGAAAGCCAGTGAAGCCAATGATCAGCCGTCAACCAGCAGCAACCACAATAGTAAGTGTGGTATGGGTGGGCAGTAGAGCAATTACTCCATGCCAGAAAACCCTGCCACTCAACATTACCTACGTTATAACTGTGAATGTGAGCAATGCCACACCAATTTATAATTGTGAACAATAGCCTGCATCAGATCTAGAATGAATTGTGATGTTCCAGGTAAGGATTGTGATCATTAAGTAGTCCAACATTTAAAGACAGTTATGAACCATAGCCTGCTCCAGACTCAGAAGGACTATGATTGTTAGCAATGCCACACTTAGTTAGAATTTTGAACTTTGGCCTGAGCCACACAGTCTTTTATCATCGCGCACCAGGTGAGTGGGAAATGCAGCCCGAGACCCTGCATGGCTTGGTTGGGCATAGTTTTGGCCCTTGCCCCAGCCCTGCATGTCCCACGCTTAGAGATGTGCAATTTAAGATGTCCCATACTTAGATAAAGTTGTGAATGGTAGCATGTCCCATACTTAGATAGAATTATGAATGGTAGCATGTGCCACACTTAGATGGAATTGTAAATGGTAGCATGTGCCACACCTAAAGATGACATTGTGGCCTGTGTCGCATCTAGATAGAATTGTGCATGTTAGCATGTTCCACACTTAGATAGAACTGTGCATGTTAGCATGTCCCAAATTTAGATAGAATTGTGAATGGTAGCATATTCCACACTTAGATAGAATTGTGCATGTTAGCATGCCCCACGCTTAGATAGAATTGTGTATGTTAACAATTCTCACACTTAGATAGAATTGTGAATGGTAGCATATCCCACACTTAGATAAAATTGTGAATGGTTAGATGGAATAGATAGAATTGTACATGTTAGCATGTTTCACACTTAGATAGAATTGTGAATGGTAGCATGTCCCACACTTAGAGATGAAATTGTGAACATTAGTCTGAGTCGCATCTAGATAGAATGTAATTGTCAGCATGCCCCACACTTAGATGGAATTGTGACCGGTAGCATGTGTCACACTTAGAGATGAAATCGTGACTATTAGCCTGTGTCGCATCTAGATAGAATTGTGCATGTTAGCATGTCCCACACTTTGACAGAATTGTGCATGTTAGCATGTCCCGCACTTAGCTAAAATTGTGAATTGTAACATATCCCACACTTATATGGAATTGTGAATGGTAGCATGTCCCACACTTAGATAGAATTGTGCATTTTAGCATTTCCCACACTTAGATAGAATTGTGCATGTTATTTTGTCCCACACTCAGATAGAATTGTGAATGGCAGCATCTCCCACACTTAGATGGAATTGTGAATGGTAGCATATCCCACACTTAGATGGAATTGTAAATGGTTAGATGGAATAGAACAAATTGTAAATGTTAGCATGTGCCACACTTATATAGAATTGTGAATGGTAGCATGTGCCTCACTTTGATGAACTCATGAACATTAGCCTGAGGCACATCTAGATAGAATGCAATTGTCAGCATGTCCCACACTTAGATGGAATTGTGAATGGTAGCATGTACCACACTTAGATGGAACTTTGAGTGGTAGCATGTGACACACTTAGAGATGAAATTGTGACCATTGGCCTGAGTCGCATCTAGATAGAAATGCAATCGTCAACATGTCCCACACTTAGATGGAATTGTGAATGGTAACATGTACCACACTTGATGGAGTCGTGACCATTGGCCTGTGTCACATCTAGATAGAATTGTGCATGTTAGCATGTGCCACAATTGGATAGAATTGTGAATGGTATCATGTCCCACACTTAGATGGAATTGTGAATGGTGGCATGTGCCTCAATTAGATGAAATTGTGAACCTTAGCCTGAGTCGCATCTAGTTAGAATGCAATTGTCAGCACGTCCCACAATTAGATGGAATTGTGAATGGTGGCTCGTGTTGCACCTGGATAGAATTGTGGATGGAAGCATGTGCCACACATGGATGAATTTGTGAAAATTGCCTTGATCTGCATCTAGATAGAAATGTGATTGTTGGCATGTCCCGCACCTGGATGGAGTTGTGAGTGCTGGCATGTTCCACACTTGGATGGAATTGTGAATGTTATCATGTGCCACACTTAGATGAAATCATGAGCATTGGCCTGAGTCACATCTGGATAGAAGCGTGAATGTTAGCATGTCCCAGCATGTCCCACACTTGGATGCAGTTGTGAGTGTCGGTATGTCCCACACTTGGATGGAGTTGTGAATGGCAGCATCTAGTGCCGCACCTGGATGGAGGCGTGAACGTTCGCCTGGGTCACATATAGATAGAAAGGCAAATGTCAGCATGTCCCACACTTGGATGGACCTGTGGATGGAAGCATGTGCCTCACTTGGATGAGGTCACGAAAATCGTCCTGAGTTGCAGCTGGATAGAGGTGCTGATGTTGCCATGTCCCACACTTGGGAGAAGTTGTGAACAATGGCCTGAATTGCATCTGGATATAAATGTGAATTTAATAATTAGCAAGATCCACACATGTGTCACTGTGTACCCTGATTTCCTGTTCCCCATGCTGTTGCTATATATCCGTATGCCCCCCTGTGGTCACTGTAAACCCAGCCCTCTGTCACTGTGTGTCCGTGTGTCGCTGTGTTCCCTGCCATCCTGTTCATGTGCCTGGTCTTGGGCGCTTTAAAGATAATCTACATATCACATCACTACGCTTACTCTCTGCTATACACCATCTCACAACTATAACACAGCTATACTCCTGACAAATTCGGCCTAGCTGTTCACATACGAATACTACCCCATGATAATCTCATCACCCTAATAAAACGCAGCTAACCGATTATATTCCAGCCCAGTTGCTCACATAAGCTTCCTTCAGGCCTAACTCAACAGAACTCCGTCTGGGTGTCCACCCACCAGACTGCACACATCCAACTTATTTCTTCATCACCACACCTAACGTTAGGATGCAGCTACCATCCAGCAATTACATCAGCTGCACACATATCTGGTGCACCCACGCATCATATGACACTATCTCTCTCTACTGATCAGAACTGCGGTTCCCGAGGGTGTTCAACCTACCAGCGCTTTGAGATCATACCAATGATATATAGAGCGCTATACAAATGCCAAGTAACATAACATAACATTGAGGTAAGAGGAAATGTTGGGGAAAAGAGTTAATAAAGTTATGTTATGGGTGGTATAGCAAAGCATGTTAACTATGTTGTTAGATCAATTGGACTATGTCAGTGCTGTTCGGGACATTACAAGGAACAGGGCAAAAATGGGTCTGCAAAAAAGATGTATAGCTAGGTTATTGTTGCAGCACAGGAAGTTTTCTTGTAGGGCTAATATGTAAAGGTCTTAGTTGTGCAGCAAAGTTTGTCTTCATGTAAAAATGGATGAAACATGTTTGTTTATGTATTAGGGTAATTTTTGTGCAGGTGATTTTAGTAAGAGAAGTGCTGTGTTTGTGGTGCAATGTATTCATAATGTGTTGCAGTGTTTTTAAATAATAGAGACACTGTGGACTAGTGGTAATGCAATGGCAGATTGTAGTTGGAGCAGTATATGGTGTCTTATAGTATTGGTTGGAAAAGAACAGTACTTTATATGTAAGGATATGTAATTTGAAGTGTTGTATATAGATGCTTTGGCAGTATATACATATGTGTGAACAGGTGGAGAATGGTGGCACAATAAGAGATGTAACGAGAAGGGGTGGAATATATGACATTAATATGGAAAGAAAAATTGAATATTTTGACCATTTAAAACATTTTCTTTTTAGGAGCATTTTTTTGAAAGTAAAAAGAAATGCTTATGGGCATTTACAGCAGAACGGTGAGTATATATTTTCTTAAAGAAAGGAAAAGCAGATGCAAAAGATTTGTAGAAAATTTTTAAATGGCACTTGGTATGTGGAAGTTTACTATATTGGCAGTACCTGTAAGTAACTGCCACTTGATGTGACCAGGTGCAGAATGCTGCAAAACATGGCATTTGAGAGAGTGGGTAAAAAAAGAGAAAATGCTTATTGAGTGGCTTATTACAGGGAAAGTGGCAGAAACAAACATGAATATATATATATATATATATATATATATATATTCAATGAAAAAACTTTGTTAAAGGGACGTTATGGTTAAGTTGCGCTATTAAAAACCTATGAAATTCAGGGAATAAACTTTGTTAAAGGGACGTTATGGTAAAGTTGCGCTACTAAAAACCTATGAAATTCAGTGAAAAAACTTTGTCAAAGGAACGTTATGGTTCCAAGTAAAACCGAAAAACCCTTGAAATTCGCCAGTTATGGTAAGCTAAGCAACCATAACTCGTGCCACCACCGTGCACTGCTAAGACGTCATTGATGACATCACTGATGACATCACATGTCTGGCTCACTCTTTTTTTCTTTTGCTGACATATCTAGGCCACATGGTTTTCTTCAGTAACAGTCAGAAACTAAACATTTTATTTTATTTGTAGATGTATCCTTCAAGTAGGTTCTTACAGTAATTCTGTTAGAGTCCAGTCACATCATATGAAACATATACATACGGGAAGACACAAGCTTGAAAGACAGCAATCCTTTTTGTGCATAAAGATAATCAATAGACTTACGAGCACTTTCTGATAGTTCTGTTGTTTTTTTTTTTATGGCTGTACTTTCCCTGTGGGTCCAATCACATCAAGTGATACATATACATAGGGTGAATAGCAGCTTTGAAACAGAGCAATCATTTATTTGCATGAAAATAATCAGTTAAGTTATGAATTGTTTCTGCTACTACTTGTGCTTTTTTGCTAACTTCACTTTCCCTGTATATACCCATATTGGTATGTGTTCTTGTGTCTTTGTGTTTTGTCTATAGTAATGTTTTATTAGCTACGTATTACATATTTCACAGTACACAAAAATCTATTAAGAAAACAATTATCATTTCATTATTCAACATATTAACATTGCGAATATTATACCTTCATCTTGTACACTGCACACCATGTTATGTTTCTGTATCAGTAGCTTAGTATACTAGATAGAACCCCATAATAGAATGCTATTTATATCAATGCATCGTTCAATGCACTAATTAGGGTATGATATTTATTGCAATGATCCTTGACACTTGTTTCGCAACATTATAGTAAGAATCCCTTGTACACATATTTCATGAAAAGTACATACACATGTGATGTCATCAGTGATGTCATCAATGACATTTGTGATGTCATCTTTGATGTCCTGGGTGTTAGTCTTAGCAGTGCACGGTGGTGGCGCGAGTTATGGTTGCTTAGCTTACCATAACTGGCGAATTTCAAGGGTTTTTCGGTTTTACTTGGAACCATAACGTTCCTTTGACAACGTTTTTTCACTGAATTTCATAGGTTTTTAGTAGCGCAACTTTACCATAACGTCCCTTTAACAAAGTTTTTTCCCTGAATTTCATAGGTTTTTAGTAGCGCAACTTAACCATAACGTCCCTTTAACAAAGTTTTTTCATTGAATTTCATAGGTTTTTATTAGTACAACGTGACCATAACATCCTTTTCAATAGATGAAGACCACTAACATCTTATGTCCTCAAAGTGGGAATGCCGGGTGGTAAAAAAAAACAAAAAGATTTTCCTTCCTACGCCGGGACCCCTGCGGCGTCTCGGTGTAGGAAGGAAAATCTTTTACCAAGATGGCCACCATGGAAAGGGAAGGCGGGGTGTATAAAGAACACAACGGCGCATGAGCGGGGTTGGGGGGGCACAGGGGAGACACATGGGCATGAGCGGGGGGTGAGAGGGAACAGGGTACAAACGGGGCATGAGCAGGGGGTGGGGGGGAAAGGAAGGAAACACAGGGCATGAGCGGTGGTGGGGGGAACACGAGAGAGACACGGGGCATGAGCAGTGGGTGGGGAGGAACATGAGGGAGACACGGGGTATGAGCAGGGGGTGGGGAGGAACATGAAGGAGACACAGGGCATGAGCGGGGGGGTACAGGGCACATACGGACATGAGCGTGGGTGGGGAGGAAAGGAGAGAGACAAGGGGCATGAGCAGGGGGTGAGGGGAACACGAGGGAGACACGGAGCATGAGCGGGGCGGGGGGTAACACAAGGGAAACACGGGGCATGAGCGGGGATGGGGGGAACATGAGGGAGACACGGGGCATGAGCGGGGGGTGGGGGGCAACAGGATACAGACACGGGGCATGAGCAGGGGGTGGGGGGCAACAGGAGACAGACACGGGGCATGGGTGGGAGCAAGAGGAGACAGACACGGGCATGAGCGGGGGTGGGGGGAACAGGAGACAGACACGGGGCATGAGCGGGGGGTGGGGGGTACAGAAGACAGACACGGGGCATGAGCGGGGTAGTGGGTGGCAACAGGAGAGAGTCATGGGGCATGAGCGGGGGGTGGGGGGCAACAGGAGAGAGACACGGGGCATGAGCAGGGGGTGGGGGGCAACAGAAGAGAGACACAGGGCATGATTGGGGGGTGGGGGGGTACAGGAGACAGACACGGGGCATGAGCGGGGGGTGGGGGGCAACAGGAGAGAGACACGGGACATGAGCGGGTGGGGGGAACAGGAGACAGACATGGGGTATGAGCGGGGGGTGGGGGGGTACAGGAGACAGACACGAGCATGAGCGGGGGGTGGGGGGGTACAGGAGACAGTCACGGGGCATGAGCAGGGGGTGGGGGGCAACAGGAGAGAGACACGGGGCATGAGCGGGGGGTGGGGGGAACAAAAGAGACAGACACGGGGCATGAGCGGGGAGTGGGGGGCAACAGGAGAGAGACACAGGGCAGGAGTGGGGGGTGGGGGGCAACAGGAGACAGACATGGGGTATGAGCGGGGGGGTGAGGGCAACAGGAGACAGACACGGGGCATGAGCAGGGGGTGGGGGGAACAGGAGACAGACACGGAGCATGAGGGGAGGGTTGGGGAGAACAGGAGACAGACACGGGGCATGAGAGGGGGGTGGGGGGCAACAGGAGACAGACACGGGGCATGAGCGGGGGGTGGGGGGCAACAGGAGAGAGACACGGGACATGAGCGGGTGGGGGGAACCGGAGACAGACACGGGGCATGAGCGGGGGGCAACATGAGACAGACACGGGGCATGAGCAGGTGGTGAGGGGTAAAGGAGACAGACATGGGGCATGAGCGGGGGGTGGGGGGCAACAGGAGAGAGACACGGGGCATGAGCAGGGGATGGGGGGAACAGGAGACAGACACGGGGCATGAGCGGGGGGTGGGGGGAACAACAGAGACAGACACAGGGCAGGAGCGGGGGGTGGAGGGCAACAGGAGACAGACACGGGGCATGAGCAGGGGGTGAGGGGCAACAGGAGACAGACACGGGGCATGAGCGGGGGGTGGGGGGCAACAGGAGACAGACACGGGGCATGAGTGGGGGGCAACAGGAGACAGACACGGGGCATGAGTGGGGGGTGGGGGCAACAGGAGAGAGACGGGGCATGAGCAGGGGTGAGGGGCAACAGGAGACAGACACGGGGCATGAGCGGGGCGTGGGGGAACAGGAGACAGACATGGGGCATGAGCGAGGGGTGGGGGAACAGGAGACAGACACGGGGCATGAGCGGGGGGTGGGGAGAACAGACACGGGGCATGAGCGGGGCGGTGGGGGCAACAGGAGACAGACACGGGGCATGAGCGGGGGGTGGGAGGAACAGGAAAAAGACACGGGGCATGAGCAGGGGGCTGGGGGCAACAAGAGAGGGACAGGGGGCATGAGCATGTGGGGGGAACAGGAGACAGACACGGGGCACGAGCGGGTGGGGGGAACAGGAGACAGACACGGGGCAAGAGCGGAATGGTGGGGGTTCACAGGACACAGACATGGGGCATGAGCAGGGTGTGGAGAGAACAGGAGACAGACACGGGGCATGAGCGGGGGGAACAGAAGACAGACATGGGGCATGAGCGGGGGGTGGGGGAAGGGGAGAGACACACAGGGCATGAGCGGGGGTGGGGGGAGGGAGAGAGACACACGGGGGGTGGGTGGGAGGGAGGGAGAGAGACACGGGGCATGAGCGGTGGGCGGGAGGGGGAGAGACACAAGGGGCAAGAGCGGGGGTGGGCGGGAGGGGGAGAGACACAAGGGGCAAGAGCGGCGGTGGGCAGGAGGGGGGAAGACACAAGGGGCAAGAGCGGGGGTGGACGGGAGGGAGGAAGACACGGGGCAAGAGCGGGGGTGGGAAGACACGGGGCAAGAGCAGGGGGTGAGCGGGAGGGGGGAAAACACGGGGCAAGAGCGGGGGTGGGCGGGAGGGGGGAAGACACGGGGCAAGAGCAGGGGTGGGCGGGAGGGGGGAAGACACGGGGCAAGAGCGGGGGTGGGCGGGAGGGGGGAAGAGCGGGGGTGGGCGGGAGGGGGCAAGAGACACAGGGCAAGAGCGGGGGTGGGTGGGAGGGGGAAAGAGACACGGGCCAAGAGCGGGGGTGGGTGGGAGGGGGCAAGAGACACGGGGGTGGGCAGGAGGGGGCAAGAGACACAGGGGTGGGCGGGAGGGGGCAAGAGACACGGGGCAAGAGTGGGGGTGGGCAAGAGACACGGGCCAAGAGCGGGGGTGGGCAAGAGACACGGGCCAAGAGGGGGGGTGGGCGGGAGGGGGAAAGAGACACGGGCCAAGAGGGGGGTGGGCGGGAGGGGGAAAGAGACACGGGCCAAGAGCGGGGGTGGGCGGGAGGGGGAAAGAGACACGAGCCAAGAGCGGGGGTGGGCGGGAGGGGGAAAGAGACACGGGCCAAGAGTGGGGGTGGGTGGGAGGGGGAAAGACACACGGGGCAAGAGCTGGGGTGGGCAGGAGGGAAACAGACACACGGGACAAGAGCGGGGGTGGGCGGGAGGGAGACCGACACACAGGGCAAGAGCGGGGGTGGGCGGGAGGGAGACAGACACACGGGGCAAGAGCGGGGGTGGACGGGAGGGAGACAGACACACGGGGCAAGAGCGGGGGTGGGGGGGTACAGGAGACAGACACGGGGCATGAGCGGGGGGTGGGGGAACAGGAGACAGACAACGGGGCATGAGCGGGGGTGAGGGGAACAACAGAGACAGACACGGGGCATGAGCAGGGGGTAGGGGGCAACAGGAGACAAACACAGGGCATGAGCGGGGGGTGGAGGGCAACAGGAGACAGACACGGGGCATGAGCGGGGGTGGGGGGCAACAGGAGACAGACACGGGGCATGAGCGGGGAGTGGGGGGCAACAGGAGACAGACACGGGGCATGAGCAGGGGGTGGGGGGGAACAAAAGAGACAGACACGGGGCATGAGCGGGGGGTGGGGGGCAACAGGAGAGAGACACGGCAGGAGCGGGGGGTGGGGGCAACAGGAGACAGACACGGGGCATGAGCGGGGGGTGAGGGAAACAGGAGACAGACACGGGGCATGAGCAGGGGGTGAGGGGCAACAGGAGACAGACACGGGGCATGAGCGGGGGGTGGGGGCAACAGGAGAGACATGGGGCATGAGCGGGGGTGAGGGGCAACAGGAGACAGACACAGGGCATGAGCAGGGGGTGGGGGGCAACAGGAGACAGACACGGGGCATGAGCGAGGGGTGGGGGCAACAGGAGAGACATGGGGCATGAGCGGGGGGTGGGAGGAACAGGAAAAAGACACGGGGCATGAGCAGGGGGTGGGGAGAACAGGAGACAAACACGGGACATGAGCAGAGGGGTGGGGGGCAACAAGAGAGATACACGGGGTATGAGCGTGTGGGGGAACAGGAGACAGACACGGGGCATGAACGGGGGTGGGGGGAGGGAGAGAGACACGCGGGCGGTGGGCGGGAGGGCGAGACACATGGGGCATGAGCGGGGGGTGGGCGGGAGGGAGAGACACAAGTGGCAAGAGCGGGGGTGGGCGGGAGGGTGAAAGACACAGGGGCAAGGGCGGGGGTGGGCGGGAGGGTGAAAGACACAAGGGGCAAGAGCGGGGGTGGGTGGGAGGGTGAAAGACACAAGGGGCAAGAGCGGGGCTGGGCGGGAGGGAGAAAAAGACACAAGGGGCAAGAGCGGGGGTGGGCGGGAGGGAGAAAAAGACACAAGGGGCAAGAGGGGGGGTGGGCGGGAGGGGGAAAAAGACACAAGGGGCACGAGCGGGGGTGGGCGGGAGGGGGAAAGAGACACGGGGCAAGAGCAGGGGTGGGCAAGAGCGGGGGTGGGCGGGAGGGGGACATAGACACAGGGCAAGAGCGGGGGTGGGCAAGAGCGGGGTGGGCAAGAGCGGGGGTGGGTGGGAGGGGGAAAGAGACAAGGGGCAAGAGCGGGGGTGGGCGGGAGGGAGAAAGACACACGGGGCAAGCGCGGGGGTGGGCGGGAGGGGGAAAGACACACGGGGCAAGAGCAGGGGTGGGCGGGAGGGGGGAAAGACACACGGGGCAAGAGCGGGGGTGGGCGGGAGGGGGGAAAGACACACGGGGCAAGAGCGGGGGTGGGCGGGAGGGGGGAAAGACACACAGGGCAAGAGCGGGGGTGGGCGGGAGGGGGGAAAGACACACGGGTCAAGAGCGGGGGTGGGCGGGAGGGGGGAAAGACACACGGGGCAAGAGCGGGGGTGGGCGGGAGGGGGTAAAGACACACGGGGCAAGAGCGGGGGTGGGCGGGAGGGGGGAAAGACACACGGGGCAAGAGCGGGGGTGGGCGGGAAGAGCGGGGGTGGGTGGGAGGGGGCAAGAGCGGGGGTGGGCGGGAGGGGGAAAGACACACGGGGCAAGAGCAGGGGTGGGCAGGAGGGGGGAAAGACACACGGGGCAAGAGCGGGGGTGGGCGGGAGGCTGGAAAGACACACGGGGCAAGAGCGGGGGTGGGCGGGAGGGGGGAAAGACACACGGGGCAAGAGCGGGGGTGGGCAGGAGGGGGGAAAGACACACGGGGCAAGAGCAGGGGTGGGCGGGAGGGGGGAAAAGACACACGGGGCAAGAGCGGGGGTGGGCGGGAGGGGGGGAAAGACACACGGGGCAAGAGCGGTGGTGGGCGGGAGGGGGGAAAGACGCACGGGGCAAGAGCGTGGCGGTGGGCGGGAGGGATGAAAGACACATGGGGCAAGAGCGAGGGTGGGCGGGAGGGGGTAAAGACACACGGGGCAAGAGCGGGGGTGGGCGGGAGGGGGGAAAGGCACACGGGGCAAGAGCAGGGGTGGGCAAGAGCGGGGGTGGGCGGGAGGGGGACATAGACACAGGGCAAGAGCGGGGTGGGCAAGAGCGGGGTGGGCAAGAGCGGGGGTGGGTGGGAGGGGGAAAGAGACAAGGGGCAAGAGCGGGGGTGGGCGGGAGGGAGAAAGACACACGGGGCAAGCGCGGGGGTGGGCGGGAGGGGGAAAGACACACGGGGCAAGAGCAGGGGTGGGCGGGAGGGGGGAAAGACACACGGGGCAAGAGCGGGGGTGGGCGGGAGGGGGGAAAGACACACGGGGCAAGAGCGGGGGTGGGCGGGAGGGGGGAAAGACACACAGGGCAAGAGCGGGGGTGGGCGGGAGGGGGGAAAGACACACGGGTCAAGAGCGGGGGTGGGCGGGAGGGGGGAAAGACACACGGGGCAAGAGCGGGGGTGGGCGGGAGGGGGTAAAGACACACGGGGCAAGAGCGGGGGTGGGCGGGAGGGGGGAAAGACACACGGGGCAAGAGCGGGGGTGGGCGGGAAGAGCGGGGGTGGGTGGGAGGGGGCAAGAGCGGGGGTGGGCGGGAGGGGGAAAGACACACGGGGCAAGAGCAGGGGTGGGCAGGAGGGGGGAAAGACACACGGGGCAAGAGCGGGGGTGGGCGGGAGGCTGGAAAGACACACGGGGCAAGAGCGGGGGTGGGCGGGAGGGGGGAAAGACACACGGGGCAAGAGCGGGGGTGGGCAGGAGGGGGGAAAGACACACGGGGCAAGAGCAGGGGTGGGCGGGAGGGGGGAAAAGACACACGGGGCAAGAGCGGGGGTGGGCGGGAGGGGGGGAAAGACACACGGGGCAAGAGCGGTGGTGGGCGGGAGGGGGGAAAGACACACGGGGCAAGAGCGTGGCGGTGGGCGGGAGGGATGAAAGACACATGGGGCAAGAGCGAGGGTGGGCGGGAGGGGGTAAAGACACACGGGGCAAGAGCGGGGGTGGGCGGGAGGGGGGAAAGGCACACGGGGCAAGAGCGGGGGTGGGCGGGAGGGGGAAAGACACACGGGGCAAGAGCGGGGGTGGGCGGGAGGGGGGAAAGACACACGGGGCAAGAGCGGGGGTGGGCGGGAGGGGGGAAAGACACACAGGGCAAGAGCGGGGGTGGGCGGGAGGGGGGAAAGACACACAGGGCAAGAGCGGGGTGGGCGGGAGGGGGGAAAGACACACGGGGCAAGAGCTGGGTGGGCGGGAGGGGGGAAAGACACATGGGGCAAGATCAGGGGTGGGCGGGAGGGGGGAAAGACACACAGGGCAAGATCGGGGGTGGGCGGGAGGGGGGAAAGACACACAGGGCAAGAGCGGGGGTGGGCGGGAGGGGGAAAGACACACGGGGCAAGAGCGGGGCTGGGCGGGAGGGGGAAAGACACATGGGGCAAGAGCGGGGGTGGGCGAGAGGGGGAAAGACACACAGGGCGGGAGGGGGAAAGACACACGGGGCAAGAGCGGGGGTGGGCGGGAGGGGGGAAAGACACACGGGGCAAGAGCGGGGGTGGGCGGGAGGGGGGAAAGACACACGGGGCAAGAGCAGGGGTGGGTGGGAGGGGTTTAAGACACACGGAGCCACGAGCGGGGGTGGGCGGTAGGGGGGAAAGACACACGGGGCAAGAGCGTGGTGGTGGGCGGGAGGGATGAAAGACACACGGGGCAAGAGCGGGGGTGGGCGGGAGGGGGGAAAGACACACGGGGCAAGCGCGGGGGTGGGCAGGAGGGGGGAAAGACACATGGGGCAAGAGCGGGGATGGGCAGGAGGGGGGAAAGACACATGGGGCAAGAGCGGGGGTCGGCGGGAGGGGGGAAAGACACACGGGGCAAGAGCGGGGGTGGGCGGGAGGGTGGAAAGACACACGGGGCAAGAGCGGGGGTGGGCGGGAGGGTGGAAAGACACACGGGGCAAGAGCGGGGGTGGGCGGGAGGGTGGAAAGACACACGGGGCAAGAGCGGGGGTGGGCGGGAGAGGGGAACGACACACGGGGCAAGAGCGGGGGTGGGCGGGAGGGGGGAAAGACACACGGGGCAAGAGCAGGGGTGGGCGGGAGGGGGGAAAAGACACACGGGGCAAGAGCGGGGTGGGCTGGAGGGGGGAAGACACACGGGGCAAGAGCGGCGGTGGGCGGGAGGGGGGAAAGACACACGGGGCAAGAGCGTGGCGGTGGGCGGGAGGGATGAAAGACACACGGGGCAAGAGCGGGGGTGGGAGGGAGGGGGTAAAGACACATGGGGCAAGAGCGGGGATGGGCGGGAGGGGTGAAAGACACACGGGGCAAGAGCGGGGGTGGGCGGGAGGGGGGAAAGACACACAGGGCAAGAGCGGGTGTGGGCGGGAGGGTGGAAAGACACACGGGGCAAGAGCGGGGGTGGGTGGGAGGTGGGAAAGACACACGGGGCAAGATCAGGGGTGGGCGGGAGGGAGGAAAGACACACAGGTCAAGATCGGGGGTGGGCGGGAGGGGGAAAGACACACGGGGCAAGAGCAGGGGTGGGCGGGAGGGGGAAAGACACACGGGGCAAGAGCGGGGCTGGGCGGGAGGGGGAAAGACACATGGGGCAAGAGCGGGGGTGGGCGAGAGGGGGAAAGACACACGGGGCGGGAGGGGGGAAAGACACACGGGGCAAGAGCGGGGGTGGGCGGGAGGGGGGAAAGACACACGGGGCAAGAGCGGGGGTGGGCGGGAGGGGGGAAAGACACACAGGGCAAGAGCAGGGGTTGGCAGGAGGGGGGAAAGACACACGGGGCAAGAGCGGGGGTGGGCGGGAGGGGTTAAAAGACACACTGGGCAAGAGCGGGGGTGGGCGGGAGATGGGAAAGACACACAGGGCAAGAGCGGGGGTGGGCTGGAGGGGGGAAAGACACACGGGACAAGAGCGGGGGTGGGCGGGAGGGGTGAAAGACACACGGGGCAAGAGCCGGGGTGGGCGGGAGGGGGGTAAGAGACACGGGGCAAGAGCAGGGGCGGGCGGGAGGGGGGAAAGACACACGGGGCAAGAGCGTGGCGGTGGGCGGGAGGGATGAAAGACACACGGGGCAAGAGCGGGGGTGGGCGGGAGGGGGGAAAGACACACGGGGCAAGAGCGGGGGTGGGCGGGAGGGGGGAAAGACACACAGGGCAAGAGCGGGGGTGGGCGGGAGGGGGGAAAAGACACACGGGGCAAGAGCGGGGTGGGTGGGAGGGGGATAAAGACACACGGGGCAAGAGCGGGGGTGGGCGGGAGGGGGGAAAGACACACGGGGCAAGAGCGTGGAGGTGGGCGGGAGGGATGAAAGACACATGGGGCAAGAGCGGGGGTGAGCGGGAGGGGGGAAAGACACATGGGGCAAGAGCGGGTGTGGGCGGGAGAGGGGTGAAAGACACACAGGGCAAGAGCGGGGGTGGGCGGGAGGGGAGAAAGACACACGGGGCAAGAGCGGGGGTGGGCGGGAGGGGGGAAAGACACACGGGGCAAGATCAGGGGTGGGCAGGAGGGGGGAAGACACACAGGGCAAGATCGGGGGTTTGTGGGAAGGGGGAAAGACACACGGGGCAAGAGCGGGGGTGGGCGGGAGGGGGAAAGACACACGGGGCAAGAGCGGGGCTGGGCGGGAGGGGGAAAGACACACGGGGCAAGAGCGGGGGAGGGCGAGAGGGGGAAAGACACACGAGGCGGGAGGGGGGAAAGACACACGGGGCAAGAGCGGGGGTGGGCGGGAGGGGGGAAAGACACACGGGGCAAGAGCGTGGCGGTGGGCGGGAGGGATGAAAGACACACGGGGCAAGAGCGGGGGTGGGCGGGAGGGGGGAAAGACACACGGGGCAAGAGCGGGGGTGGGCGGGAGGGGTGAAAGACACACGGGGCAAGAGCGGGGGTGGGCGGGAGGGGGGAAAGACACACGGGGCAAGAGCGGGGGTGGGCAGGAGGGGGGAAAGACACATGGGGCAAGAGCGGGGGTGGGCGGGAGGGGGGAAAGACACACGGGGCAAGAGCGGGGGTGGGCGGGAGGGGGAAAGACACATGGGGCAAGAGCAGGGGTGGGCGGGAGGGGGGAAAGACACACGGGGCAAGAGCGGGGGCGGGAGGGGGGAAAGACACACGGGGCAAGAGCGGGGGTGGGCGGGAGGGGGGAAAGACACACAGGGCAAGAGCGGGGGTGGGCGGGAGGGGGGAAAGACACACAGGGCAAGAGCAGGGGTGGGCGGGAGGGGGGAAAGACACACGGGGCAAGAGCGGGGGTGGGCGGGAGGGGGAAAAGACACACGGGGCAAGAGCGGGGGTGGGCGGGAGGGGGGAAAGACACACGGGGCAAGAGCGTGGCGGTGGGCGGGAGGGATGAAAGACACACGGGGCAAGAGCGGGGGTGGGCGGGAGGGGGGAAAGACACACGGGGCAAGAGCGGGAGTGGGCGGGAGGGGGAAAGACACACGGGGCAAGAGCGGGGGTGGGCGGGAGGGGGGAAAAGACACACGGGGCAAGAGCGGGGGTGGGCGGGAGGGGGAAAGACACACGGGGCAAGAGCAGGGCTGGGCGGGAGGGGGAAAGACACACGGGGCAAGAGCGGGGGTGGGCGAGAGGGGGAAAGACACACGAGGCGGGAGGGGGGAAAGACACACGGGGCAAGAGAGGGGGTGGGCGGGATCGGGCAAAGACACACGGGGCAAGAGCGTGGCGGTGGGCGGGAGGGATGAAAGACACATGGGGCAAGAGCGGGGGTGGGCGGGAGGGTGGGAAAGACACACGGGGCAAGAGCGGGGGTGGGCGGGAGGGGGAAAGACACACGGGGCAAGAGCAGGGCTGGGCGGGAGGGGGAAAGACACACGGGGCAAGAGCGGGGGTGGGCGAGAGGGGGAAAGACACACGAGGTGGGAGGGGGGGAAAGACACACGGGGCAAGAGAGGGGGTGGGCGGGATCGGGGAAAGACACACGGGGCAAGAGCGTGGCGGTGGGCGGGAGGGATGAAAGACACACGGGGCAAGAGCGGGGGTGGGCGGGAGGGGGGAAAGACACACGGGGCAAGAGCGGGGGTGGGCGGGAGGGGGGAAGATACACAGGGCAAGAGCGGGGGTGGGCAGGAGGGGGGAAAGACACACGGGGCAAGATCAGGGGTGGGCGGGAGGGGGGAAAGACACAGGGCAAGATCGGGGGTGGGCGGGAGGGGGGAAAGACACACGGGGCAAGAGCGGGGGTGGGCGGGAGGGGGAAAGACACACGGGGCAAGAGCGGGGCTGGGCGGGAGGGGGAAAGACACACGGGGCAAGAGCAGGGGTGGGCGAGAGGGGGAAAGACACTCGGGGCGGGAGGGGGGAAAGATACACGGGGCAAGAGCGGGGGTGGGCGGGAGGGGGGAAAGACACATGGGGCAAGAGCGGGGGTGGGCGGGAGGGGGAAAGACACACGGGGCAAGAGCGGGGGTGGGCGGGAAGGGGAAAGACACATGGGGCATGGGTGGGGGTGAGCGGGATGTGGGAGGGAGAGAGACACACGGGCATGAGCGGGGGGTGGGCGGGAGGGGGAGAGACACACGGACATGAGCGGGGGGTGGGTGACAGGAGGTGAGAGACATACGGACATGAGCGGGGGGTGGGCGGCGGGTGGGGAGAGACATACGGACATGAGCGGGGGGTGGGCGGCGGGTGGGGAGAGACATACAGACATGAGCGGGCAGCGAGTGGGGAGAGACATACGGACATGAGCGGGCAGCGAGTGGGGAGAGACACACGGGGCAAGAGCCGGGGGGTGGGCGGTTGGGAGAGACGAGCGGGGGTTGGGCGTAAGGGAGAAAGACACACGGACATGAGCGGGGGGTGGGAGGAACAGGAGACAGACACGGGCATGAGCGGGGGTGGGGGACTTACTGTGCAGGCGGGATACAAAGCCTCTCATGCGAGGAACAAAGATGGCGGGCGTCTCTGAAGCCAGACGCACTGCACGCTTCCACGCATCCAATGAGAGAGCACATCAGATGTCCGCGGACATCACGCAAGCTGCTGGCCCAATCACCGTCCTGTCCGCGGAGCGAACAGGGAAGTGTGTCCGCGAAGCGAACACAGATATCACTAATTTTTTTCACTTACATTTTTGTCATTTTTTTAAAAACTACTGGACGGATTTACACCAAATAAAGCAAAGCATACTTTCGGTACCAAGCCGCCGCTCCTGCCGCTAATTTGGTGTAAATCCGTCCAGCGGTTTGGGCTGTAGGCGTGAGCAAAGTTTTTTCCCATTATGTCTATGGGAAAAAAAAAGTTTTGGGACCCCCCTATAACTTTGCCCCCCCTGGACGAATCCTCACCAAACTTTGCAAAAAATTTCAGAGTGACCCAACTACTTTTTTTGCAAAGATTGGTGAGGATCCGTCCAGGGAGAGCGAAGTTATAAGCCGCCCAAAAAGTGCTCTTCCTATGGAAACAGCAACTTAACCATAACTCCATGGCCACTACCGTGGCCATGTAATATATATATATATATATATATATATATATATATATATATATATATATATATATATATATATATATATATATATATATATATATTCAGTGAAAAAACTTTGTTAAAGGGACGTTATGGTTAAGTTGTGCTACTAAAAACCTTTCAAATTCAGTGAAAAAACTTTGTTAAAGGGACGTTATGGTTCCAAGTAAAACCGAAAAACCCCTGAAATTCACCAGTTATGGTAAGCTAAGCAACCATAAATCGCGCCACCACCGTGCACTGCTAAGACTAACACCCAGGACATCAAAGATGACATCACATGACTCGTAGTGTCCTGAAATGTTCGTAAATAAACGAAAATGGAGGTGTCCTTAATAATACTATGCCTGTTCGTAGTGTTCGCTAGCAAGTTGAAACTGTTCTAAGAACACTTGTGGTGTCCTGAATTGTTCGTAAATAAACGAAAATGGAGGTGTGCTGGGGACGTTATGTCAGTCCGTATTGTTCGCAAGTAAGTTAAACTGTGCTAAGAACAAACGGCTGTCCGTAACTGTTCATTTTATGTGTGACGCACTTTTAATTAGTTCAGGACCCGAACACTGTCATTAGAAAATCAATGCACATGCGCAAAAGCAATGTCCGTACATTGGGTGTCCTGCGGACGGCCGCTTCCTTAGCGAGCATGCTCACGAAGCAATCATGTGACCGCGCCCACGCTGATCGCGTGTTCTGAATGCGGACACTGTTCATGTTCCCGAACAGTTTAAAAGTACATTTCCAAGTAATCCACAATATTTCTCATTAAAAACTCACCTATACCACAAATCCCACATACTAATCCTAAGTTTCCACATAGTTTTTGTGACTTTTTGAACCTTTTTTGGTGTTCGATCTGTCTTGCGGACGGCGCACATGTCTGCGAACCGCATACAAGCACCCCTATAAAAGACCACGCCCTAGAGCTCATTCTCATTGTGTTTCTGACTATTCCACAGAGCACAATGCATTTTGCTGCATACTTTGCAGATTTTGAGATTTCCATCTCCAAGCCGATGACATCCATGGCTCCACTATTGCCACCTGGTGCTACATCTGCTTCAGCACCACCCCCAACCCCTCCACCACCACCATCTCCCCAAGGGCCTGAAGTGGGAACAGGAGTAAGGATATAGAGGAGGAAGAAGAGGATGACGAGAATAAGGTAGAGGAAATCACTACTACCCGCCCTCGGCGTGATTCTTGGGTGTGGCGGTTGTTTACCGTTCATGGGAATGGTCCTAAGGCTCGTGCGAACCGTGTCACCTGCAATGAGTGCAAAATGGTACTCAGTCATGGGAGGCATGGTTTGTACAGCTTTGGGACCACTACCATAAAGCGACACCTCAACTCATTCCACACTGGGGCCATTCGCCAGGTTGTACCTTGCGAAGAGCGTAGTAGGTTAATTGCCTCTACTTCATCCTCCGTTTCTGATCCTGTCACCACAAGGAACACCTCTGTGGGACAGCGTCTTCCTCAAGCTGCCTCACAGGCCATACAGAATTCTGATGACCCTTACCTTTCGAGGGTCACAGTTGTATGTATGTACTGTGACACAGTACTCTGCAGGGGGATCGACTTCGGAGTGCTTTGGAGACTATTGTCTCACAGCACGAGAAGACCTGCTCACTAATCAAATAAAACCCACTCTACATCTTCCTCTCTCAGCTCGCCCTATCTTATCCCTGTGGTTGGTGTCCCTCCCTTTACCCTCCTTTCCCCTCCTCTCCTAGTGTGTTGTGTATAAAAAACCAAAAAAAATACAAAATAACAAAAATAAAAAAAATAAGGCTGTTTTCAGCGCCGCCTTTCACAGTTAAAAAATAGAAGTGAAGATAAATAAAGCAGGGCCCTTTGTATTTCTTGAAAGTCCGCGGACAGTTCGCGAACATAAAAAAAATTGGGGTACTACCCTATTGTAACCATTGCATTTTTCTCTGGGAGGAAGTGGTGGCTCTGAAAACAGCCTTTGGGAGGTGTTTGTATGTCAAAAATTATAAATACTTAACACCTACTTCAAAATGGATGCTGTATTTCTAAAAAAGGTCGCAATGCATTTTGTACATTTCTCAGAAAAATCTGATTGCCAGTATAAGTAAGATGGACTCCATCTCTGCGAAAAATGTATGTACTACGAAACATAATATTTTCATTGTGAAAAGAG
Organism: Ambystoma mexicanum; assembly: GCF_040938575.1. Lineage (NCBI taxonomy): Eukaryota > Metazoa > Chordata > Amphibia > Caudata > Ambystomatidae > Ambystoma > Ambystoma mexicanum. The sequence goes on from NC_090932.1 coordinate 714,574,149, forward strand.
GACATGCCAAAATCTCTTAGGAAGGCACAAACAGCCCTATTAACATTACGCCTTGTTTTCTCCATTTGTGGACCACATGAGAAAGAACGAAGCCACATTTGTCTCTGCGCAATCCGTGAAAAAATTAACTTTGGAGTTTGGAAACATGTCCATGATCTTCTGAAGTCCTTCTTTCATTGCAAATTGCAACGAAATTCCAGACACATGTCCTAAACTGTTCCCTCCATAATGGATTACAATTATGTCTGGATGATCCTCTATCTTCAAAGTTGCACAGAGAGGTAACAAGTCCAACCACTTCATTTCACGCACTCCATGCCAGTGCACTTCCACATGTGCGAATCCAAGATCTATAGATACTCCACAGCTTTCTGCATGCACCTTCAACCAATGTATCCACGAGTCTCCCAAAATTCACACAATCTGTTTTTGAAACACTCAGCCATAGCTATCTGTTCTTCTCTCAGCAAAAAGAATATCTGAGAAAACCTCTCCTAGCACAACACACTCACTAAACTTTACTGACCAATCCCTTGCTACATTCAATCTCATTTGCATGCCTCCCCACCCCTAATTCCCCGGATGTAATACGCAGTTCCTAGAACTACCGCCCGCGAACATATCGTAACATGGACAGACCTTCTACCATTTCCACTTCACTCTCTGTGCCATTCCCTCATTGGATGTAGCTAAGAAATCACATGACCATCCACCAATCAAATCCAAGACCTCTACACGTAACTACATCATCATAGATCAGCACTGCAAATGTACGGTGAATCTCTCGGAGTACAAGTCTCATACCATTGGCAAGCACGATCTACAAGAAATACTATACAAGTCTCCAAGATTTCTACTTGCAGCTTCGCCATATCCATATGCATGAACACAAACTACAGGTATGCATATTTTCCTTTACAGTACATGAACACATTTTCTAACCGACTTTTACCTTGTATAATCTGTAAAATGAATCTACAATCATTTTTTCATTGTCCTTAAATGAACTGTGACTTACAAACCTTTATACCGTTTAATTTCTTCATACACACACACGCAAATAATGTTAAACTAACATTTTTGAAATAAAATATATAGACTACATATAATCAAACAAAAATTCATGCACACTCTATGATCAAATCTCAAACAATAATATTTGTACAAACACATAATTGGTTTTAATTTTTTTAATTTATATAATTACTTACATTTATATAGGACAAGCAGGCTATGACATTGACTCACTATTACGTGGAAAAGCAGGCTATGACATTGACTCACTATTACGTGGAAAAGCTTAGTTACAGGAATAGTGGTATACAGTGGTACATTATGAATTTCACAAGCCATAGTAAACATATTTTCTTTCCTACAGTTAGTCATAAGATAGTTTTAATGGTTTTGAGGAAGGTGCTGAGCATTTAAATCTATGTCTAAATTAAAAACAGTGCATATACAAACCAAATGACTAATTTCTTTCTTTTACAATTGCAGTGAAGACCATTCTCCTGAAAAGAAGCAGCGAATTTGAAGTACAAAGAACAACTAAGAAGCAAACTGCTCATTTTAGAAAATAAAGTAAGTAGAATGTTACCATAATATTTGAATTATTACTCAAACACACTGTAAGGTTAATTCATGCTATATCTGTGCCTAAAAATAGAGATTCTGCACCATTCTGACCAACCCCCCGTCTTAAACAGTGAATTACTGGCGGAATGGCCCACAAATTCCTATTTTTCGACACACAAATTACCCAACTCAGCCGCTAGAATTTAGATGTTATAGAACAAACAACTGTTTTAATTGTATAGCTTTAGATATACTGTTTATACTTCTCCACACCACTGGCTTACTTTTTCCTGTCATCTGAACCCCAGTTTAGTAACACAATTCAAGAATACCCATCCCTAGTAGTTGTACTTCCCAATGCACAATCACACACCATTACATACATCTTTATCATCTTACTCAAACACTCATGCGCACAACATACATGCATTGCAGAACACCCCAACCCATACCTTCTGTATTTTTTTCAACAGACCCTAAAGAATGCCTACCAAAAAGCAACTCTGTAGAAAGGAATGCAGAAGTAGAGCAAATGAAAAGAAAAGTCTCCAACATAAACATCCATGCATAGCAGAATTTGTAAAAAAAAGTTGAAACACAACAGCTAATACAGTCATGTACAAAAACTTTGCCTCCTCTATCAAAAAATAAAACAACCCAAAAAACAATTAACAGAAAATCAACTATCACTACAAATAAAACTTCTTCTATAAATCTTGATATAGTATAAAGTAAGCATACCAAGAAAAGTATTCTAGCCAAAATGTTCCGTCACAAAGTCCTTCAAAATCTTATAAAAACAGGAGACAAACCAGGTTCAACACTTCAAACCTATCGTAGGAAAGTAATCTTAGAAGCGTTGATAGACCGTGCAATTCTTCTCAAAAGAAAGTTATTTATTTTAGTGTTAAACAGAATGAAACCACTAACAAAACTAATAACTAAATTACAAAAAGACTTCTCAATAAACGAAATGTCAACAGAAATAACTTCTTAAATATTTGTGGAGGTGAATGGAGTCACACTACAAGCACAGAACCATACTTTAATGAAGAAGCGTACAAACAAAAGCAAACAAATACAATTGCATTACATAGCAGTGGTCGAGGTTATGAAAAAGTTAATAATACCATAATGGAACAAGAAGTACTCCTTACAAAAATATGCCCTGAAAACATAGATTTACCTCTCCATTCAACTGAATCAGAAAACTAGTGTACAAATGGCCATGCACGTCAATGTGTAACATTCCCAAAGAAAGTTCAAGTCTTTACGCCAATTCCTCAATCAATATGTGAAAAGCAAAGACAAAATCAAAATTAAACTACTGCAAAATATGGATGCTTGTCCAGTTCGCAAGTAAACAGGACTACAAGGACATTCATTGGCCTGCATTACAGGACCTACTTGCAAAACAACCTTCCATGATATCAAAAGGATATCAACACATCATGCAAGTATAAGAAATCTAGTTTATAAATTGTACTATGCTAAAAGTCCTGCTTCAGCACTAGCCAATTTAAATAACATTCTTCTACATGGTACAGCAAAAGACCTACTAGAAGAAATCGACTATATCCAGACAAAATATTTTGGAAGTGAAACCCACTTACAAGATGAATTAGCTGTAAACCAACTTCGTAACAATTCTGCACATGGCAACCTTTCACTACACACATACAAAAAAGAAATACTAAAATGTGAAAGTACTTCAGCTGAAGTACCAAACCACATGTGTGTATGTTGCCGCAGAACTTTTTATAAAAGTAACACAAAAACTGTAGACCTATCATACAAAATAGAAGACAATGAAGATTCTAAATGGTTTGAATTAGCTCTCTACCTTACAGCAGAAAACAAATATGAAATAACTGACCCCATAATACTTTGCAGTTACTGCACTACAAAACTTGACAACAACAAAACTCCTTCACGTGCTATCACAAATAACTTGGAATTATATCCAGTACCAAAACCCCTTCAACAACTTAATTTATATGAGAGCATCATAATTCAAACAGTGCACCCATTTCAAGCAATAATACGCCTTCAATCAAAAACTGCACAATTACCTCCCTCTGAATTAGTGAAAGGTATTCGTGGAAAAGTAGTTTATTTACCATTAGATCTAAAAGAAAATGTGCACACTCTAGGAAACAATCTTTAATTATCTTTGTAAATGGAGTACCTAAAAAAGATAACAAAATTTGGCAACAACTGGTAGATTTACATAAAGTTAGAGAAGCCCTGCAATATCTTAAAGAGAATAATTAATATTGCAAAGACATTAATATTGAAGAAAACTTGAAAGATACAACTGAAATAATTCAAGAGACACAAAAAGCTGGTCAATTTGAGCCCCTAGATCCTGCTACAATAGACTATACACTTTAGACCATTATACAATTCATCCATTGCACTCTAATGACACCATAGAAGATGTACTGGAAACGTACCAAATGCGTCAAACAAAAGGATCACCAATCAGCATATGGGAAACAAGTATAGAAGCACGTGCTTTTCCTCTACTCTTTCCGACTGGCAAGGGGGGAAGATATGATGATAGACCTATTCAAATATCAGCATCAGAATATCGCTCATTGCGAATATATTCTGAAGATCCCAGATTTCGACAAAATGTGGAATACATATACCACCTACTCTTTGAAAGTGAACTAGGAACTTTATGTTACAGAGTTGCACACATATTAAAATCAGGATCACACTTTCAAAATATGACAGCTACACAATTATTACAAAAAGTTCAACAAAAAGATGAGATTTTACAAGCAAATCTTACAAATCTATTAGCAAATATGCGTGGTACTAAAGAGTACTGGTTTCGACGTCATGGAGATGTACGTTGTATGATCAGAAACCTTGGGCCACCCACTTGGTTTGTTACATTAAGTTGTGCAGAATATGCATGGGAAGATGTGCATGCTTTCCTACGCATATCAAACGAAAACAAAACAAACATAGATATACTAACACCTGGAGAACTTTGTTCTCAGGATCCTGTTAATGTTTCAAGATATTTTCACCATCGCTTCATTGCTATGCTACATTTTATTTGTAGTAAAACTGTTCCTCCCCTTGGAGAAGTGCAACACTTCATTTGGAGAAAAGAATACCAAGCCAGAGCAGCACCATATGGCCACATGCTTTTATGGATTAAAGATGCTCCTAAATTTGGTCAAGACAGTGATGTCACTGTTTTACAGTTTATTGAAAAATATGTCACTTGTGAAATTCCATCAGAATCCACAAATAGTGATCTTCATGCAAAAACTTTACAATTCCAAAGACAGAAATGTGGCAAATATTGTCGTCGCAAATACAAAAACAAAGGTAAATACTACACCAAATGCCGATTTGCTTTCCCTAGACCAGTTACAAATACAGGTCAAGTGAACAACCTCATGTCTTCAGTTAGACATAGTGTTAAAGGTAAGTCACTTAAAAATACATATTGCATAAAAAGAAAAGAAGAAGAAAAATATATCAATGATTACAATGCAATCATTGCCCACTTATGGAATGCAAACATAGATGTGCAGTACATTGCAGACAATTCTACTGGAGTTGGACGATATGTCACAGCATACTTAACCAAATCAGACAAGACAGAGCTTCAAGACCTCTGGAATGATCTGTCATCAGATAAAACAGTGTCTCAGAAATGATACAGCTTGGGCATAAAAATGCTGTCCCATAGAGAATGTGGATCCTATGAAGCAGCTGATCGATTAACTGGTAATGCATTGTATGGTAAATCTGAAAACATAGTATGGCTAAGTTTTGGTCCAGCTAAATCTAGAAAAAGAGTTCTAAAATCATACGAAGACATAGAAACAATAGCCATACATGATCCCAACAGCCAAGACATTTAAAAAAAAATATATTGGACACATACTATCCAAAAAGGAGTACCACTGTGGAAACCATGTGTCTATACCACATAGCCCAAAACTACACACACAAAAATAATATAAAACCTGATGAACAAAGCCGTAAATACAAAGTGACAAACTGTGAAGGCAGCTTAGAAAAACTCACCAAACCAAATTTAATTAATCATATCAAATTGTCATTAAAGACTCCTCAACATAAAGAAGTATATTACACGTCCCTGCTACAACTCTTTAAACCATGGAGAAAAGAAAAAGAAATACTAGATAACTATGACTCATATGAAGATGCTTTCAAAGCAAATGAAAGCAGTATAACTGATGTAAACCTTGCACAGTACAAAGCAATGTTGCACAATGAACAGCATCACAAAGAAGAACTCCAGGCCAAACTAGATAAGGACACTCCTGACAGTAGTCACAGGAAGCCAAGAACCACTGGGAGACCCACTAATAACAAATGAGGCAGAATTAGCTATGATAGAAGTAGAAAACACCATGTGTCAGTATGAAGATAAAGAAGACTTAACTATACTACAATCAAAGCTAAACAATGAGAAACATAGCATTTTTCAAGAAGTAACAAAAGAAATTGCACATGGTGTACAACATGAAAACAAAGAATGCACCTGTCAAAATTACAAACCTATACTATTGTATGTCAGTGGTGAAGCTGGTTCTGGCAAAACATTCCTAATCAAAATCATCAGTAAGTTCCTTCAACAATTGACAAACAACAAACTGTCAGCTGTTGTCACTGGCCCCATAGGTTTAGCTGCCTACAACATAGGTGGTGTCACTTTACACCGATTACTGACCCTGCCAGTAGAACACCAAAACAAATTAGATTATTACAAACTTTCTGCAGAAGCTGCAATGGAACTACGCAGAGTATTGAAACAAATGAAAATGCTACTAATAGATGAAGTGAGAATGGTGTCCAACCTGATGTTGGCTTTGATTCACCTCAGATTACAAGAAGTACTCAAAACAAACTATGAAGAGCTCTTTGCAGGAAAACTCATTATTGTTTTCAGAGATCTTCTTCAATTGACACCAGCAAAAGGTGAGTCTATTTTTAAAACATTAGGACAGAAACCCTGCCGTAAAACTGTTGGCAGCATTGGAAATGTCAACCTTTGGCAACATTTCCAATACAGAGAATTAAAAGAAAATATGCGCCAATCTGCAGATCTCACTTATGCCAACATCTTTAAAAGTATCAGAGTTGGTATACTTTCTTGAGAAGCAGAAGCAATATTGAAAACCCGGCACATTCATGCACTTTATGGTGATAATGCATGTGCTACAGATGTTATGGAAAATTATCCCACAAAAATGTCAAATGTATGGGCTTAATGCCGACTCTTGCAAGCTGTTTCAAATTCAATGAAATAATGTTAAGTGAAGAAATGCAACCAATAATGGAAATTAGCGCCACAGCCTAGATGTAGAACTAGATGTACATGGAATGACACTACCCATGTGTGACCAAGCCACAACAAGACTAAATAGTTTAGAGAAATCAATCTCAAAAACAGCAGGCTTGGAAAAGATATTAAAATTATCCTTACATTTCAGAGTAATGCTGAAACGTAACCTTGACTTGGACCAAGGACTAGTTAATGGAGCACTGGGTACAGTTGTTGGCTTTCAAACATACCCACGTGACAACAAAATTCAGTTTGTCAATATTCTCTTTGAAAAACTTTCAGAAGTTAAAAGAATAGGACGCTCAACAGCTCGATTCCTTCTCTTCACAGACATGTATGTACGCAGAGAACAATTTTCTTTAACACTTGCATACGCAGTCACCATTCATAAATCACAATGTCTTACTCCAGACAAAGCAATGATAGACATTGGTAACACAGTCTTTAAAGAAGGCATGAGCTACGTAGCACTATCATGCTTACGTACACTTGACGGTCTATTTCTAATCAACTTTGATGTAAGTAAAATAAACGCTGTTATTCCTTGCATTTTAGAATACAATAGACTTCGCTCACTATACACCCCCGATCTAAACACATATTCTGTTCCACAAAAAGTAAATCGTTAGAAAAGAAAAATAAATCAAACAGAAATGCAACAGGATGTCACTGCAAATCCTCCAAAGAGAGTAAAAGAAATTAATACTTCATCAAGTACCACAAGCAAAAAAGAATCAATTAGGGAAAGTAAACCAGGTACTTCTTCAAAGAAGGAAGACAAACTCCAAAAAAAGCAGTCAAATACAGAACTACCTGGTCCATTTAAACTCTCAAATATAGTTGGTGTAAATTGCTACGCAAATGTAGCAATTAATATTCTATTTCAATTACCACAAATTGTTGACAACATTTACTTACAGAGTCCAGACCCATTGTGTTTGCAAATGTTAGTACTTCACAGAAACGCAACAAACAGTCCTGACAACCTGTATAGTGTTCATGGAATAAGACAACAATTGGACTGCTGTGCTGGAATGGTGAAATTCACTATAAACTCAAAGGAAGATCCACAAGAATTTCTAATGTACTTACTATTAATACTGGAAAACAAGAACATACCTATAAATGAAATCTTCCAGATTTCATACATGTGGAAACATACAAGCACTCTCTGCAACAATGTGACACAAGAACAAATCCCCAATAAACACTTTGGGGGTAATTCATAGAATTTAGCGCACAAGTGGCGCACTCGGCTGGCGCACAGTGTGTGCGTGCGAATCCCTGCGCCAGCCGCGTGCGCTAAAATCCATTTCTGCGCACAGCGTATTCATGGATTCCAGCTACCAAAACCAGCCGTGGCGCACAGTGGCACAGCGACCCTGCAGCAGCGCCAGTTACGCCCCCAAGAACGCCTTACGCGCAGGGAAAAGGCATCAAAATCCCCAATCCAGCGCAAATGGCTGCGCTAACCCTGTACCAGCACGGCAAGCGGGCTCCGTGTATCACTGGGGTGCGCGGGAAGTACCTCACGTCATTTCAGCTGGGTGTGTGTATTTCAAGGGTGCGCTGGAAGTTCCACACGTGATTCCATCAGGGTACGTGTACATCAGGGGTGCTCGGGAAGTTTCACACGTGAATTCAGCAGGGTACGTGTATATCAGGGGTGGCGGGAAGTTCCACACGTGAATGTCCTGGCAACGTGTATTTCGGGGTGCGCGAGAAGTTTCACACGCGATATCAGCAGGGTATGTGTATTCCAGGTGTGCGCTGGAAGTTCCACACGCAAATGTCCTGGCTACGTGTATCTTGGGGTGCGCGGGAAGTTTCACACGCGATATCAGCAGGGTACATGTATATCAGGGCTGCGCAGGAAGTTCCACACGTGAATGTCCTGGCTACGTGTATTTCGGGGTGCGCGGGAAGTTTCACACGCGATATCAGCAGGGTATGTGTATTCCAGGGGTGCGCTGGAAGTTCCACATGCGAATGTCCTGGCTACGTGTATCTTGGGGTGCGCAGGAAGTTTCATACGCGATATCAGCAGGGTATGTGTATATCAGGGCTGCGCGGGAAGTTCCACACGCGAATGTCCTGGCCACGTGTATTTCGGAGTGCGCGGGAAGTTTCACACGCGACATCAGCAGAGTACGTGTATTCCAGGGGTGCGTGGGAAGTATCACACGTGATTCCGTCAGGGTACGTGTATTCCAGGGGTGCACGGGAAGTATCACATGCAAAAACAGCAGGGTAAGTGTATTCCAGGGGTGCACGGGAAGTATCACACACAAAATCAGCAGGGTACGTGTATTTCAGTGGTGCGCGGGAAGTATCACACACAAAATCAGCAGGGTACGTGTATTTCAGTGGTGCGCGGAAAGTATCACACACGATTCCATCAGGGTACGTGTATTACAGGGGTGCACAGAGAGCAACACACATGAATTGCATGTGTGGGTCCTCCCAGGTGTTCCCTCTACACCCTCCACGGCCACTGCAGGTGGCCCACACCACAGGGGCGTACCCTGCACATGTCCTGCAGGCACCCCATCCACCATGGCCATGCCCCCCAGCCAACCCACATGTCACCTTGCACTACTGCCCACCAACGCATGTCCCCCTGAATCCCCAGCCACCAGGGGCAGCCTCCACCAGGCCCCCACCCATGTCTCCCACCACCCCCACCCCCCAGCAGTGCAGGGGCAGCCTCCCACCCATGTCTCCCATCACCCCCACCCCCCAGCAGTGCAGGGGCAGCCTCCACCAGGCCCCCACCCATGTCTACCACCACACCCACCCCCCAGCAGTGCAGGGGCAGCCTCCACCAGGCCCCCACTCATGTCTCCCATCACCCCCACCCCCCAGCAGTGCAGGGGCAGCCTCCACCAGGCCCCCACCCATGTCTCCCATCACCCCCACCCCCCAGCAGTGCAGGAGCAGCCTCCACCAGGCCCCCATCCATGTCTACCACCACCCCCACACCCCAGCAGTGCAGGGGCAGCCTCCACCAGGCCCCCACCCATGTCTACCACCACCGTCACCCCCAGCCACCAGGAGCAGCCTCCACCAGGCTCCCACCCATGTCTCCCATCACCCCCACCCCCCAGCAGTGCAGGGGCAGCCTCCATCAGGGGCCCACTCATGTCTCCCATCACCCCCAACCCCCAGCACTGTGGGGCACCTGCCAGCAGGCCCCCACTCATGTCCAACCCACATGTTCCCCAGCACCCCCACCCCCCAGTAGTGCAGGGGCAGCCTCCACCAGGCCCCAACCAATGTCTCCCATTACCCTCACCCCCCAGCAGTGCAGGGGCAGCCTCCACCAGGCCCCCACCCGTGTCTCCCACCACCCCCACCCCCCAGCAGTGCAGGGGCATCCTCCACCAGGCCCCCACCCATGTCTCCCATCACCCCCACCCCCCAGCCACCAGGGGCAGCCTCCACCAGGCCCCCACTCATGTCTCCTATCACGCCACCCCCAGCAGTGCAGGGGCAGCCTCCACCAGGCCCCCACCCATGTCTCCCATCACCCCACCCCCCAGCAGTGCAGGGGCAGCCTCCACAAGGCCCCCACCCATGTCTACCACCACCCCCACTCCCCAGCAGTGCAGGGGCAGCCTCCACCAGGCCCCCCACCCATGTCTACCACCACCCCCACCCCCCAGCAGTGCAGGGGCAGCCTCCACAAGGCCCCCACCCATGTCTACCACCACCCCCGCCCCCCAGCCACCAGGGGCAGCCTCCACCAGTCCCCCACCCATGCCTCCCATCACCCCCACCCCCCAGCAGTGCAGGGGCAGCCTCCACAAGGCCCCTACCCATGTCTACCACCACCCCCACTCCCCAGCAGTGCAGGGGCAGCCTCTGCCAGGCCCCCACCCATGTCTACCACCACCCCCACCCCCCAGCAGTGCAGGGGCAGCCTCCACCAGGTCCCTACCCATGTCTCCTATCACCCCCACCCCCAGCAGTGCAGGGGCAGCCTCCACCAGGCCCCCACCCATGTCTCCCATCACCCCACCCCCCAGCAGTGCAGGGGCAGCCTCCACAAGGCCCCCACCCATGTCTACCACCACCCCCACTCCCCAGCAGTGCAGGGGCAGCCTCCACCAGGCCACCCACCCATGTCTACCACCACCCCCACCCCCCAGCAGTGCAGGGGCAGCCTCCCCAGGCCCCCACCCATGTCTCCCATCACCCCCACCCCCCAGCAGTGCAGGGGCAGCCTCCACCAGGCCCCCACCCATGTCTCCCATCACCTCCACCCCCCAGCCACCAGGGGCAGCCTCCACCAGACCCCCACCCATGTCCCCTATCACCCCCACCCCCCAGCAGTGCAGGGGCAGCCTCCACCAGGCCCCCACCCATGTCTCCCATCACCCCCACCCCCCAGCCACCAGGGGCAGCCTCCACCAGGCCCCCAACCATGTCTCCCATCACCCCCACCCCCCAGCAGTGCAGGGGCAGCCTCCACCAGGCCCCCACCCATGTCTACCACCACCCCCACCCCCCAGCAGTGTAGGGGCAGCCTCCACCAGGCCCCCACCCATGTCTACCACCACCCCCACCCCCCAGCAGTGCAGGGGCAGCCTCCACCAGGCCCCCACCCATGTTTACCACCACCCCCACCCCCCAGCAGTGCAGGGGCAGCCTCCACCAGGCCCCCACCCATGTCTCCCATCACCCCCACCCCCAGCACTGTGGGGCACCTGCCAGCTGGCCCCCACTCATGTCCAACTCATGTTCCCCTGCACCCCCACCCCCAGCACTGTGGGGCACCTGCCAGCAGGCCCCCACTCATGTCCAACTCATGTTCCCCTGCACCCCCAGCCCCCAGCACTGTGGGGCACCAGCCAGCAGGCCCCCACTCATGTCCAACTCATGTTCCCCTGCACCCCCGCCCCCCAGCACTGTGGGGCACCTGCCAGCAGGCCCCCACACATGTCCAACTCATGTTCCCCTGCACCCCCACCCCCTAGCACTGTGGGGCACCTGACAGCAGGACCCACTCATGTCCAACTCATGTTCCCCTGCACCACCACCCCCCAGCACTGTGGGGCACCTGCCAGCAGGCCCCCACTCATGTCCAACTCATGTTCCCCTGCACCCCCACCCCCCAGCACTGTGGGGCACCTGCCAGCAGGCCCCAACTCATGTTCCCAAGCCAACATGTCATCACAATCTAGATCCCTGGTCCTTATGGTCAGCCTCCAAATGCAAAACACCCACCCGAGTATTGCATCCACCCACTTAGAAATGGCAATAACATGATAGAACACCAATTGCAAGTTTGGAAACAAACACATGTCCCTCACATACGCCCAATGGGTGTCAGTGAATCTCAAAACCCATATCATGATATGCATGAAACCAATGAGATGATACTACACACCCCAGCCACCAGGGGCAGCCTCCACCAGACCCCCACCCATGTCCCCTATCACCCCCACCCCCCAGCAGTGCAGGGGCAGCCTCCACCAGGCCCCCACCCATGTCTCCCATCACCCCCACCCCCCAGCCACCAGGGGCAGCCTCCACCAGGCCCCCAACCATGTCTACTACCACCCCCGCCCCCAGCCACCAGGGGCAGCCTCCACCAGGCCCCCACCCATGTCTACCACCACCCCCACCCCCCAGCAGTGTAGGGGCAGCCTCCACCAGGCCCCCACCCATGTCTACCACCACCCCCACCCCCCAGCAGTGCAGGGGCAGCCTCCACCAGGCCCCCACCCATGTCTACCACCACCCCCACCCCCCAGCAGTGCAGGGGCAGCCTCCACCAGGCCCCCACCCATGTCTCCCATCACCCCCACCCCCAGCACTGTGGGGCACCTGCCAGCTGGCCCCCACTCATGTCCAACTCATGTTCCCCTGCACTCCCACCCCCAGCACTGTGGGGCACCTGCCAGCAGGCCCCCACTCATGTCCAACTAATGTTCCCCTGCACCCCCAGCCCCCAGCACTGTGGGGCACCTGCCAGCAGGCCCCCACACATGTCCAACTCATGTTCCCCTGCACCCCCACCCCCTAGCACTGTGGGGCACCTGACAGCAGGACCCACTCATGTCCAACTCATGTTCCCCTGCACCACCACCCCCCAGCACTGTGGGGCACCTGCCAGCAGGCCCCCACTCATGTCCAACTCATGTTCCCCTGCACCCCCACCCCCCAGCACTGTGGGGCACCTGCCAGCAGGCCCCAACTCATGTTCCCAAGCCAACATGTCATCACAATCTAGATCCCTGGTCCTTATGGTCAGCCTCCAAATGCAAAACACCCACCCGAGTATTGCATCCACCCACTTAGAAATGGCAATAACATGATAGAACACCAATTGCAAGTTTGGAAACAAACACATGTCCCTCACATACGCCCAATGGGTGTCAGTGAATCTCAAAACCCATATCATGATATGCATGAAACCAATGAGATGATACTACACATTGAAGTTTTATCAAAAAATATGTACTAAAGGAAACATAAATTGAATCAAAAATAAACAAACAGAAATGGGAATGTAAAAAAATGAAAAGAAGCATGTCCGTGAAAAAAAGCAAAACCAAACATCATAATCCAAAGGAATGGTGTCCAAAGTCACAGTCCACAAAAGAAAATCCAATGGAAAATTATAATTGAAAGCCATTGCTCAATGGGTAAATTGTAAAATAAAAAGAAAATCCAACAGTGAACTATGTACAGATGAACAAGCCAGGGTCCATTATCCCAACAAAAGAAATGAAACCTATCTAACAACACTAACTAATAAATAAAAACTATATACAAAAATGTGGCCCATTGTCCAAAAGGTCCAAAAAAAATTCAAAAACAAAGGAAACCTAACACTAACTACAGAACTATGTACAAGGGCAGCGGGCTAGTCCGACGGCTCACTTTTGGATGTCTGTTAGGTGGAAACCTGTGCAGTTCCTTCTGGGACCACTGCAAAAGATTTAGGACTACAGGTGTTTGGCAGTAAACCCACTTGGTAGAGGTCTGTACCACACAGATTCACTTGGTAGCTGTAGCTGAGCAGTCAGACTTCTCTCAAGAAGAGTTAAGCAGTATGTGGAGTATACAATATAGGACAATTCAGTAAGACACGCAAACACGCAACAGGCTTTAGTGTAAAGATATTAAGGTATTTATTTATAACGGACATCTATTTAAAACACTATGGCACTATCACGGCAAACACTTCAATTACAATTACTCTACGAAGAAGAAACAATCAAACCCCCTGATAATATTTCGACAAGTCTAGGTTCTACCGGCATCACTTATTTACAGACAGAGGTGTATACCTCAACCTAGATGGCACTCTAATATCAGTTAGGACGGGAGAGAAAAATAGGCAGGTTATGAAATCAACACAGTTCAATACTTCACGGGTAAAATGCAAGGCAAGAAGGCAAGAACCACAATAGATCATAAAGTTCAGAGGCCAGGCCCACTCGGAGAGAGGCAAGGCGATATGTCCCAAAAAGTCTCTAGTGGAAATGCGTTCGAGTCTTTGTAGCAAATTGTTATCGGCAGATCGAACCAGTTCAGAACAACACGCTAGAGAAAGCTTGGAGGCGACCCAACGGAAAGGCGAGGATTAAGACACCTCACTCGAACCGATCGAAATGGAAGCAGGCGGACACGGTACCTTGTTTGTGGAGAGACAGCTCCGGCGGGGGCAGGTGTTCCTGGTGGTGGATGCACGTCGAGTCTTTGCCAAGAGTAGAGATGATCTCGTCATCGAAGAAAAGTGAAGTCCGGTGCCCCACCAGGGAAGAGACCAGCCGCGGAGTGCTCCGTCACAAGGCACCACCTTTTGGTTGCGGTACAGGGGTAGTGGCTAACCGGTTGCCGGGGTGCTCTGCACGGGCAATTCGACCACCGCGTCCTGAGGCGAAGAAAAAGCAAAGGGGACTGGTTGTTCCCACAAGTCAGGGGAAGAGACTCTCCGGCAGGGAGATCTCCTCTGTCGTCGGGAAGTGGTGAGTCAGTTCAGCATTGCTCCATCGGAGGTGTCGTTGTTGCAGGTCGGCTCAGCGTTACCCTCGTCGGATTCTTAGGTCCTGTGGTGACTTCTGAAGATCCAGTCCCAAAAGCCCTGCTTTTATGCAGAAAACCCCCATTCATTCAGCCTAGCTGTCAATCAATACTCGCTAAGTGGTGAGCGGGGAGGCTCACCACTTGGGCCAATCACTCCAGAGTGCGACCGGAGTTGGCAAGGCAACTCGGTCCAGGATGCCTAAATCCCCTCCCACACCCCTGTGGTAACCCAGACAGAATGGCACCACTTTGGAGGGTCTCTGTACAGAGGCCCGCCAAAAGTGGAACAAAGGGCTCAACCTTTGGTTTAGGAGTCACAGAGACGTACACAGACGCCATTTTAAAACCGAGTTCTGGCAGAAAATACCATCCGATAAACTTATTTAAGATAAGTAGACCGGTGGTATGTTAGAGATTAACGAGGAAAAGTATCAATCTCCAACAAAGGGACGAATCCCATAGGGTTATGTTCGGGGTAGAACATAACAAGTAGTTTCCACTGCCACCAGCCAAAACTCGACGAGGGGGGACGGGACAGTGCCCCCTCGAGTAACAGACCCAGGAGTAATCGAATCACCCCTACTAGCACGTCCACAATAAGATGGTTTGTACTAGTTCTGTTAGTAAATTTAGGTCTAGTAAAGCCAATGGTGACTTTACATGCCCGGGGAGACAGTAGTCAGTCCCCGGGTATGGAGTCTATGGTGGAGGTCTGCTAGGACGCCCCAGTGTTACGGCACGTAGGGTGCGGTGTAACACACATAGAAAAACATATGAGACCCTATGAGACCCTATGGAGTAAAAGACCCCATAGCCCATAGCCCATAGAACACATTGACATTCAAAGGAATTACACACATTCATGTCCAAGAGTGGGAGGAAAAGAGTCTCACTCTTGGCAGGATGGAAACAACAAACTCAAGAAATCCAGCAAAGCTGCAGGGGGACTCACTAGGTTAGGAAATTCAGCCTAAACAGAGAATTCTCCCTAACACTCGCCCCCCCCAGTCTAAGGGACAGGAGGATTTAATCCACTGAATCTCATACCTCTAGTCGATGACATACATCCTAGAGAGACCATCAGCATTATGGTGGTGACATCCTGACCTGTGCTCAATGGTGAAATCAAATCCTTGCAGGCATATCGACCATCTCAATAGTTTTGGGTTTTCCCCTTTCATTTGCATTAACCATCTCAAGGGTTGGTGGTCAGTCTGAATGACAAAAGTAGAACCATACAAGTACGGCCTAAACTTCTTCAGAGCCCACACGATAGCAAAGCACTCTCTTTCGATTGTTGCCCACCTTGTTTCAGGATCCTTCAGCTTGCGGCTGATGAAGCAAACGGGGTGCTCCTACCTTTCCCATCCAGTTGACTGAGTAAGGCACCTATCCCTACATTTGAAGCATCTGTCTGCACAATGAAGTGTTGGCGGTAATCAGGAGCTCTGAGTACTGGGGCTTGGCAAAGAGCCTTTTTTTAGGTTTTCAAAAGCCTGATAGCACTCCTCGTTCCATTTAACCTTTTTAGGAAATTTGGGCGAGGAGATGACATTCAGTGGAGAAGCTATGGTCCCATAGTTCTCTATGAAATTCCTGTAATACCCAGTGAGGCCTAGGAAGGCTCTCACTTGGGTTTGAGTAGTAGGTGTTGTCCAATTTTGCACAGCTTCAATCTTACTGAGCAAAGGCCTTATTTATCCACCTCCTACCTCATGTCCAAGATAGACTACCTTACTCTGTCCAATTTGGCATTTACTCGCCTTTATGGTCAGATTGGCTCGTCCAAGAGCCTGCAAAACATCTCTTAGGTGGGTTACATGTTCTTCCCAGGAATTGGTGAACACTGCGATGTCATCCAAGTATGCCATGCAGAAGTCCTCCATCCCATTTAGAACCTGGTTTACCATCCGTTGAAACGTAGCAGGTGCATTCTTCAATCCGAAAGGCATTACCTTAAACTGGTATAAGCCAACGGGGGTAGAAAATGCAGTTTTCTCCTTGGCATGGTCTGTCAGGGCTATTTGCCAATAGCCTGACGTCAAGTCAAACATGCTGAGGAACTTGGCGGCACCAAGTTTATCCACCAACTCATCTGTTCTTGGCAAAGGGTGGGCATCAGTCTTGGTGACTGCATTAAGAGCTCTATAATCCACGCAGAATCTAAGCTCTTTAGATCCGGCCTTTGGTACTAACCCAACTGGGCTAGACCATGGAATAGTAGAGGGCTCTATTACCCCGAGATCAAGCATCTTGCTGACCTCACCTTTGATGTGGGTTCGCACGTTTTCTGACATTCTGTATCCTCTGCTTTTGACTGGCAGACAGTCACCAGTGAGTATGTGATGCTGGCCCCAAGGGGTCAAGCCTGGTGAAAGCGAGAACAGGGAGGCAAACTGATTCAACATGGATTTGCACTCTTCTTGTTGCTCGGGTGTCAGATTGGAGGAGAGATTTACTCCTTCAATTTGTTCGTCTAAAGGTAAGCCTCTGTGGAGATCCGGAAGAGCTTCACTCTCTTCTTCTTCCTCGGATGATGCTAGAAGCAACGCTCCGACATCAGGTCGTGAGACATACGCTTTGAGGCCTCAGGGCCCTCCGCATGGAGTTCTCCGCCCTGACCATCGTGAGATGTGCCTCTTCTGCCCGCTGCCGCTCCGCATCTATGGCGTGGCCCAACCGCTGCCACACGGAAGACACTTTCTGTCCTGGGCCCTCCTGCCCTCCGGCCGATGCCTGCCCCTTCGATGTTGAAGGCCCCGAGCCTTCATGGCTCCCACCACGTTGCTGCTGCTGCTGTGCCTCTGCCCGTGCACTGCCTCCTGCTGCCTGCACATCCTCTGCTGGCTGGGGTGCAGTCGTTGATGTGGCCACCCCTGCTGGACGTCCGACTCCCGACTGTGGCAGGGATGCCTCCTCCACCAGCCTGGCCGCACCGTCAGAGGCAGCTCCACAGGGCACCCAGGTGACTGATGGGTGGGAAGATGGCACAGAGGACGACTGGTGCATAGGGGGTTCAGTGTAGGAGGGGGTCTCAGCAAGCCCCATCAAATGGAGGAATCCGGCCTGGGTGACCTGTCCCAGTAGGCCGACGCGGTCAACGAGCCATTCGAGATGACATGCAGTCTCCTCATGAAAAGACTGCAGGTCACCTCACATGGCCTGTTGACGCAACGCCACACCAGTCAGGACAGGCTCAACCCGGACCCGGATAGCCACGTCCGCAGGCAGAGGAAGGCCAGTTGTCGTGAACTCATCCCCTGCCTGAAAACGGGTCTGGACATAGGCATCCCTGCTGGTGCAAGATGATGCAGGGACAGGATCAGGGACAGGATTGCACACAGGCACCTCCGCGGCAGCCTGTGTTGCCTCCTTTCCCTGGTCCTGCACTGCACCACTAGCACCAGTGGAATCCCCAACTCCAGACCCCGTCTCTGTTGCTTGTACGGCCTCCTCCTCCACCAAACCCCCCACCAACCTGGATGACTCCGTGCCATCTTCCCCCGTTGGGCCCTGTGGGACCCCAGCTGCCCCTTCTGCTGCCGAGGAGTCCAACTCCAACCTCCACTTCTTGGACCTCCCCCCAGCAGCTGCGGCCTGGGACGCGGCACCAGACTCCTCACTCCCTGACGAGACCACAACATGGGTCAGAAGCCGGGCCTTGCGTCTCCGGCTGGCGGTGGGATCCCCGCCGCTGTGCTCCACAGCACCTTCTCCGCCCTCTTCATCAGTTGACGCTGCAGACAGGGAGAAATAAAATACAGGCATCAGGGCACTGTACAATGGACACATACACACATGACAGTTGTACATGAGTGGCATTGGCAAACCTCAGACATGCCATCACAATCCCCAACACACATGTCATTTCAACTCACACACATGAGCCATACCACAGCCATATCGCAACTGCCAGCACCATCCATACACATACAACAGCATGAGCAGGCAAAGCTGAGCCAGACATCACATGCAACACAGGAAGTGCACTACACATGTACACACACCACCACACTTGCATGCATGTGTACACCTCTGCCAAGTGTCGCAGTGTTCAGATGGGCATCCATGTCACATCTGCCAATCAGGCTTCCACATCCTGCTGTCACATGCATCCATGTTGCATCACTGTTGCACCTTTGTCAAATACACACAAATGCACATGTACACAGTGCTGATACATGCAGCTGAAAACAACATACATGCGTGACATCACGAACATGTCTACTTACATACACATTCATCCAAACATGTTTGCCCACACAACTGCATTTGGCATGCAAGCCTACACACACAAGCACCATCCATGTCTCACACATTACAGCCCTCGCATGTCTTAGCCTCACGGCCCTGTACACCCCCACCCATACTCGACCCCATACAAACAGATGTGCAACCTGCACACTACTGAAACATCACCACACGCACAGCTCACAATCATGATGCATGTACACTTACCACTCGACTCCAGACGGGTCTGCCTCTCAAGCACCTGGACGTGGAGCGCTGGGGATATGAGTTCCAGGACCCTCATCTGATCTTCCGACAAGTGGCCCGGCGCCCCTTAGCATCCGCTGCCTTCAAGAGGCACCGGGCCTTGTTCAGGGTCCTGGACCTGAAGTCCTCCCAGCGCTTCTTGACATCTTGTAAGTCGCGGACTGCCACCCCCTCCGTGTTGATGGCAGTCACGATGTCAGACCAGATCCGAGTCCGTCCTTCCTTGTCGGCGCGGGAACTTCCGAAGAGGGCATCATACTGCCCCAGGACTTGCTCCACCAGGACACCAACTTCCCTGGCACTGAATCTGGTGCCCCTCTGGCCGGGGGTTGTCAGTGGTGCCAGATGTTGCAGTGCCCGACATGACAACCCCAGAGGCGGGAGTGGGTGGGCAACTGGGTCCTGGGGCTGGGCTGTGGAGCGATGGAATCCCAGTCGGGAGTCTTCGGTTCCAGCAGGGGTGGTCACAGCAAAAGCACCCCTGGCTGATGTGCGGGCAGCAAATGGCAGGGCACGTGGGCAGCAGGCAGTCAGGCAGCAGCAGATGGCAGGTGGGAGCGTGCTCGGGGCTCTGGCGGGTAGTAATTCGGCCTTCTGGGCAGGAGCGTGGTCTTCTGTGTGCTTACGCGTGGCCAGCTTGATACGGAGTGATTTGGCACGTGAAAATTCTGCACGTCAGCGTGTAATTTGAGGAAAGGCCCTTAGCGCGTAAGCGTGTCTGCACGCATACGCAATTACATTGGACAGAAGGCCCCTCAAGCGCAAGCGCCCCTGTGACGTGACGCGCACAGGCGTGCATGGGCATTTCAGCGCGCGTGAAAAACTGCACGTCCGCGTGTAATCCGAGGAAAGGGCTCATGCACGTAAGTGACGTGACGCGCGCAGGCGTTTCCCTCAGCACGCTTTAAAGGTGAGCGGGCACAGCAGTTCGCTGTACGTGCCTTTCGTGGAGACCGACGTGTGTTGCTGCTTCCTGTTGTTTCGCGCGCTATCACAACTTCACAGCTATCAAAGACGTATCTCTTCTTTTGGCGGGGGTATTGGCTATGCGTGTTTTTCTGCATCGCGCTAGTCAGACGGTGAGTCGCACACGCTCTTTTTCCCACTGCGGGTGCCCCTGTGTATCGCACCCATTTTCGATGTCATAGTAGCCTGCGTGTCCCAAGCGTACGCGTTATTCGTGTTACTGGGTGCCACCGCGTACTGCGGGAGGTTGAATCCACGCACGTAGGCTGCAGGGTTGCATGCACGGTTTTACTGCAGTTTTGGGGTGTCTGAGCGTTGCGTGACCCGTCACTACATCACTGGGGTTATATACAGCCTTGCAGGTGCAGGGGGGCTGTTAACATCGTGCTTCCAACCCCCTTTACCCCAATTGCCCAGGTCAATTGTGGTGTACACCTCCCATTGGCACCACTCCATCTGTGCCGGCACTACTACATCTGTGCCATGGTTGGGAGGCCACCAAAGGTGAGGGGCGCCTCAGCTGGGCGTCCTCCTCGTCGCGGGTGTGGTCGGGGACGTGGCCGTGGTGACCAGGGAGTAGGGGGACTCCAGGGTGTCCAGGGCGGCCACAGAGGGGGAAGAGGCAGGGGTGCGCCACTTGAGCACAATGTTGTGCCATGTGTCGGTGCAGTCATGCCACCACCCCCTGTGGTTCTGGGGATGCAGCTTCTGCATCTGGCACTGGCGCCCGTGTGACCCGGCAGTCCGTTCCATCGACTGCCACGGGCCCAAGGGTAGTGGTAGCTGCAGGTGCAGCTGTGGACACCGCCACCCAGGCTCAGGGTCTGCCAGCGCAGGCTGCGTTGGCATTTGAGGAGCCCTTGGTAGATCTCCAAAAGGCCGGGAGGGAAACCATAGGGGCAGGCCGGGCTGCTCAGACCAAGACACGTGTCCCTGGGGCAGTCATGTCATCTGCTACCCCGAACAGCCGGGTGTTGGCAAGTGCAGGGGCAGATGCACCCAACAACACCCCGGTTGTGAGTCTGCTAACCAGGACCGTTGCGGTCAATGACCCTGCCACAGCTGATGTTGCTACGCAGGGTCCATTAGTGGGCACCCAGCTGCCACTGACACAAGTCAGGCCTTTGGTCGTCCCTTCACCTGCCACTCCCTTGGCTCAATCCACCGAACCCACTGGCCATACTGGTCAGGGCGGCATTAGCCAGCCAGGGTCTGCGCCACAGTCCAAGAGGAGGAAGGTTGCACCTGCAGCACAGGCTGGGACCCCACACACAGCCACGAGCTCCTGCACGTCGAGGAAGATGCCTTTCTGCAAGCAGGAACTGGACTTCCTCGTGGACTATGTGCGGGGCCACAGCCGTGACATGCTAGTGGGTGCCAATAGTCAGACTACGGTTGCCCAACGTGACACCCACTGGAAGCATGTTGCGGAATATGTCAGTTCATTTGGCCATGAGGTGCGCACGGCGCAAGAGTGCAAAAAGCGTTGGAATGACATCAAACGCAGCACTAAGGCTAAGCGTGCCTTTAATTACAACTTGACTCTGGTGACTGGCGGTGGGCCTGCACCAGAGGAGGAAGAGCTCACTCCGCATGAGGCATTCATTGCGGAATTCATACCACCTGAATTGGTCGAAGGAGTGGGAGAGATGCTGGACTTTGATGCCCAGTCCAGTGAGTGTTGATGCGTGTTTGTTGAGGACGTGTGTGTTTCACTTGTGGGATGTGTTGTGCATGATTGCCACTACATGTGACGTGTACATGGTTCTGATGTGTAAGTAATGCAATGCTTCCTTCATGCATGTCTCCTCTGCCTGCATGCGGGGTATGCATAGGTCAGATGTCCCGCAGGGACATGAGTGCCCATTCATGCTCCATGTGCATTGCACGCATGCCCCTATGTGTCCTTGACTGGATGATCACTGTAATACAAGTCCTTGGTTACATACATTGCCTGCCATCTCATCAGCCTTCCCATGTCAACTGTGGCTCAGTCCTGCGTTGCACACTTGTTTAGGGTCTGACAGTCTGTGTGGCTCACAGGCCTCAGCCAGTTCAATGGCCAATGACTCTGTCCAACTGTTGCTGTGTCTTCTTCACACATGGGCGGAATCCAGAGTTTTCATCATGTGTCCTGCTTACTGTCCCAGCATCTTTTGCAGTGTTGTCACTTGAATCACATTAAGCTGTTGATGCCAGTCAACACTGCCTGTCAATACACAGGTGTATCGTCAGCCTTTTGATACCATGCTAGGCATCCCTGCTTTGGTACTGGGGTGGAGGGGTGCTTGGCTTCTAGATATGGTACACATTGAATGCACAATGCACGTGATGTCTGAATTTGACATTGCACTGCCTTCACATTTCCTGGCACACACCATGGAGTCCTTGTTCATGTAGGTAGGGAGTGGCGTACACATTTTCAGCACTGCATAGACCCACTTCCATGGAAACTGCCACCTCTCAACAGGTCTGATCACAGAAGCAATTCAAAGTTGACCCAGCATGCATGCCAGGTTATATGTTGTGTGTCACATGTCTGCCTGATGCATTTGCTGTCAGTGTGTGTGTGTGTTGTGTGCTTCTGACATGTGTAGTGACCTTTTTTCTCTCTATTTTTCAGGTGATGACGCAATGGAGGCGGAGGATGGTGTTGTCATGCCAGACACAGGGTTGTTACCACTACATCAACCCAACACTAGTGGGGGTCGTGGGGTGGTAGGCCACGAAAACCCCCAAGTGCTACAGTCCATCTTGTCTCTGGCTGCCTATGAGTCCAGCCTTGATGATGACTCTGACGTCCATGTTGAGTTGGATGAGCATCAAGTCCATGTGTCAGGGGTGAGTGATTCTGATGTGGACACTCCTCTGGCTGCGACACCTGCACTGAGGGATCAGACAGTCTTGGTTCCTCCGCCCGTGGTGGATCGGGACGCAGGGTTACTCTCCACACCAGTCACTGATGTGCCTGGGACATCACGTCGACGGGGGAATGTAGTCGTGCAGCCGCGGGTGGTGCCAACACAGCGAGGACACCCGGACCTTGGGTCCAGCAGGGGTCAAGCCCGGCAACGCGGTCGACGCGTGCAACCGCAGTATACTGAGTGGGAGCAAGACGTGACTGCCAATTCAGAATGGCAGGGGGCAGCAATGGAGAACATCGCTGAGAGCATGGAGCGTGTGGCCCGATCTGTGCTCCCCCCTGCTAGGCAGGTGCTTCTCCAGCAGCAGGCGGCACGGTCCACGGCCCGCTCGCTCAGGCTGGGCATGGCGGCCTCAGACAGGGCACGCCAAGCTGAAATGTCGTCTCTGCGTCAAGCAATTGCTGCTCACGCAGAGGTGCACATGGATGCCCTGAGGGAGGAGTATGCTTCCCTCAGATCCACTCTGGGTGTCCTTATGATGTCTCAGAGGCAGCAGGCAGAGGAGAGGTTTGCACAGCTTGAGCGTACCATCTCGGCTGAGCTACAGGCTTGCCGGGAGGTGCAGCGGTTGTCTAGCCAGGCCTTGCAGGAGGAACTCCGTGTTACACGTGCTACCTTCCAAGAGGAAGCACGTGTATCACGTGAGGTTCTGCATGCAGACCTACGTCACATCACCACACAGAACCAGGCTCACCCGTCTGGCAGACTTGCTGCCGACGAAGGGCAAGCTGTGGCTAGGCGTGGCCAGGCTACTGTGCCAGGTCCTCCTTTACAGGATGAGCCAGACTCGGACGACCATCTATCTCCCACATAGGTCGGGCTGTGCAGGCGTTGAGCCCATGGAGGGATTTTTTTTGGCTCAGCATCATCGCATGTGGATGTTGAGCAACACCCTGTACCTCCCCCCTCCTGGGTGCCTCCCCTCGCCCCGGGTCGTATGTGGCCATTTTTGATTTTTCTTTTAGTTTAGTTAGTTAAGTTTCTGTTTGATAGTTAGTTTAATTAGGTAATGTAGGTTTTCCATAGTTAGTGTAATTAGTTAATATAGTTTAAAATTGCTTGTCTATTGTGCTTTCATGTGATGGTGCGGTGCTTTGTGGCTTTTGAAGGCATCCACTGTCTGTTCCAGCTGGGCCCTTCAGGCTTGTCTTGTGTATGTGTTTGCTGCTTCGGGTCCTTGACTCACATATGCCACTCCTGCCTCCCTTATCCATGGGCTCGCAAGGATGGTTTGGTGTCACAACCTTTTACACAAGGGCTTTGGACTGTCATATCTGTGGCATGTCTGGTGCTGTGTGACTTGTGTTTACACCCCTAGTGGGGATGATTTTGGTGTTATTGTCCACAGTTCAGCTTTTGCTAGATGGGGTGTTTCATGATTAATGTGTACATTCATTGCTATGCATTGTGTAGTATGTTTCTTATCTTTACTGTACACGTGCTTGTTGCAATTCATGCTGTAGATAGTGTTCCACACTTTGGATGTGAAAGACGGACTGATGGTGTGATTTATGATGTGACTCTCTGACATGGTCAAGTAATGAGATGCCTGAAGAGACACACACAGATGACTTTGAAGCATTAATCATGTGTTTCATGCCATTTCTGCAGGGGGATGAGCCTCCAGAGCACCTTTTCCAGCAGACATGGCCCATTGGATGACGGAATTCTGGACACGTTTGTTGGTGCCCACATGCACATGTGTGCACAAGCAGAGGCACAGGGATTGCAGACCTACATCCTAAAACTGCTGACGTGTTCCAAGGAACTCCAGGCAAGGTGAGCAGCACAGGGGGGCCACAAAACAGCAAAGCTTGCACCAGGCGAGTTGCACATGCAGGCTTAGTCACTGCACTGAGGGTGAGCTTGGACGAATATTGGAGTTGAAGCACACAATGCAGCTCAGATGTGTTGGTGGACTGATGGCTGTTGATTGTAAGGTTGTCTGGGACACCTGCAGGGGCAGTGGCACATACCCTCCGGTACACCAAGGTCCATCGAGGCACTTGTATCAACCATGTAGCCTTCCGAGACATGGAAAGGGGCAGCTCACAGGGACATACAGCAAGGGACATACTCGGGTGCAGTGCATTTCATTTCCATGTACATTATGATAAATGCACTGCCAACTTTGTTTCGGTCATGGTGGTACACAACTTGCTCTGAAGTCATGGCTTGCTCTATGGGTATGTCTGCTTACCCAGGGAACATTGCATGTTGTGTGAATTGTGACACATTGGTGTTCCATTTGCTACGCACCCACCTGCGGCTGACTTACTGCATTGACTGTGTATGACCCATCACAGGGGTAAAGTTATATATGGGTACGAAGCATCTACACCAGATTGTCTGTTTGTAGAGTAGTTTGTTGCTATGGGGCATGTTTGGTGGTGTGTTTTTGTGTAATTGGCACGTACAGGTTGTTGACTGTGGCTCTTTTGCAGCATTGCATTGCTCCTGTAACCGGACCTGAGAGTGCGCAGGCAGGAGGCCAGCACTCAAAACCAGAGCTTTTTATTTCTTTTTTTTTTTATTTTTTATTTATTTGTTGTTTTTCTTTCAAACTGCTCTGCATAGGCTTGCTGGGGGTTGCACTAATGCATGGATGTATGTGTAATTCAATTTGGTATGTTTTTTCCCCCTAATCACCCGGAATCCTATGCAATTTTGAACCCTGTACCCTCTAACCGGTGTTCCTGCTTCCCGTACCTATCCAAGCAACGTTCCCTAACCCTCTTTCCCCGCTGGGGTTGCGGATGCCTGTGTAAGCCCCAAACTTGCAGGCGCCAAAACCCTAGAGGGGGTGGTTGGTTCGTGCCACTCCTAAGCCTGGACTACAGAAGGCCATGACAATGATGTCCAAGTTTGTTTGGATCGTGTATGTGTTCATGCAGGTAGTACATTTTCGTGCATTCCCTACTTTCATGTGTCATTCCTCCTCCCCTCTCCCGCCACTCATTCCAGTTATCCAGTGTGCCAACACCTGTCCCGACTGCATATCCCTGAACCTCCTTCCCCACCAGGGTCTCAGGGGCCTGTATGAGTTTGACCTTGCAGGCACCCGGGACACGGTGGGGGTGGTTGTTTCGTGACAGTCCCGCGCCTGTACACGGGACCTGTGACAGTACACATCCGTTCATGGTGCATCATTCTATGTTATGTACCACACATGGTTCACATCCTGTTGTGACATTGTTTTACTGTGCTACCTTGGTTTTTGCATCATTGTGGTAGTACTTGGCCTTTGTGAGTTACTGCTACGTCAAGTCATCTACTGGAGGGTGTTCTGGTTCGTTTTTATGCCTTGGATTTTGTGATTTTGGAAATGAGTGTGGATTCTGAGGGTGCAGGCACCTTTTTACACACAAGGTGGGAGATGGTGATGAAGGGTAAAGGTGATCCTGTTGGCAGGTGGAATTCAGGGTTGAAGGCTCCATGACCCAGGTGCAGTTGTTCAGTGGGTCATGGTCATTTGTGAGGGAGGGGGGGGTTGTTGTTGATAGTTGCCTTGCCCTGCAGTGTGATGGGAACCCTGACATTGTAATGGTGGTATCCTATGTACATGTTGTGTTCTGCTGATCAATGCCTGTTCATGTGTTGTGTTTACCTTTCAGGTGCGAGGGGATAGTTGTGGTTTGACATGCTGGGGTGTACACATGGTGAATTTTCACATGTGATGTGTAGAGGACACTGATGGTCACTTGATTGCACATGCATATGTTGAGTGCATGTCCTTGCTGACCCACACACTTGCACTCTGATGCACTACATGTACTACCACCCTTGCATATGCACACGTGTACACTGTTTGCCTTCTGGTGCCCACTGTGTCCCTGCAGCACATGTTCTGTGACCAATTATGGATCCTGTACATGCCTAATTTGCTTTTTGATGTGGTCTGTCGCTTAGATGTCATGCTCAGGGTGTGCATCACACACAATGGCTGTTCACTGTGCTGTGCGCTGAGCAGTGTGTTGCAGGAGTAGGACACAGCACACAGAAGCTACTGTGTTGATTTTGCAATGCACAATGTGCATGTAGACAGGCATTCATTGTTATGTTACGTCTCCAACTCTTGATGATTTATTTTGGGTGGGAGGTTGTTGGTCAGTCATTTCATCTGATTCCAGGTCAGGCATCATTGTCTGATGCCACTGTATATTTTGGACATGGCAATGTGTACCTTATTGTTACTGTGTTGGTGTATGGGTATTGCTTGCCATGTCATGTTGTGGTTTGGGAGGGTTTGAGCGACATAACAGTGATGGCCATGGCCTGTTTTGCAGGTGTGTGTGATTCACACCTTGCATGTCAGGGTCATCCGCTTCTCAAAGCAACTAGCTGGGGGTAGATCTCTCTCCGCGGCAGGGCCCTCCCTCTGGAACAGCCTTCCTGCCTCACTGGAACTTGAGGAGAACCATCTCCGGTTCGGGAAGCACCTCAAGACCTTTCTCTTTGCTTCTGCTTTCTCTCTGCCTCTCCCTTGCAAAATTCTTCACTGGAACTGCACTGGGCCACTCTCACCGACCTCAGTCCCTGGCCCAGCCACTCTCCACTTGCACTGCCTCCCTGGCAACCCCTGCACTGCGGTACTGTCTCTCTATCCCTACAGCCCCCCCTTCCCAGCACTTGTCTGCACTTACCTTTGCAGTTGCCACCAGCTGGCCTATGTATTTGTTTTTTGGTCTACTTACCCTGTACTGCACTCCCCCCATCCCCTTCCCCTTGCACTTTTCCCTTCCCCCTACCACTGCATTTGCATAATCTAAATGACACCTGGCCTAGTAGTACCGTGGTCTGTCTTCCCTTGTTCCCCCCTCCCTGCCTCATCGCACCTTGAAATACTTGTGTATAGGCCATATCATGTCATGTCATATGTGTGCCTTTTGGTCACACAGGATAGCTTGTGTTTAAGTAGCTAGGGATGCAGACAATGTGGCACTTCCATGGCAACTATCTCAGGGTGGCAGGGTTGTGACAGTTGACTGTCTCTTTGTCATCATCGATTGTCACCTGGTATGTGCCAGGCCTGTGTGCACTCCGCAGGGGTGGGAGTTTAGGTGAAAAATGTGGCCACAAGCTGGGTCCGGGCTTCCTCGCCACGTGCCCTGTCCCCTCCCATGGGCAGCGCCTGTGCCTGTGGTTGAGGATGTGGGGGCACCACCATGTCCACCGGGACGCCCTGCCTTGTTGCAACATTGTGCAGGACACATGCTGCCACAATGATCCTGCACACTACTGGTGGTGCATAGAGTAGCTGCCCGCCAGAGCAGTCAAGGGAGCGGAAACGTGATTTGAGCACTCCGAATGTGCGCTCCACTATGGCCCTGGTTGCAATATGGGCGGCGTTGTATCTTACCTGGGGTGGTGTGGTGGGGTTCCGGATTGGCGTCATCATGTGGGTGCTCAGAGGGTAGGCACTGTCCCCTGGGGAGGTGTAAATGGTTGTGAATATTGGGGTTTGTTTATTTGTGTGTGTGACATGCATGCATGTGCAAGGGCATTTGTACTCACCTAGGAGCCATGTGTCGCCATGCTGCCCAACTTTCAGGGCCCGGCTCAGGGCGGACATTCTGTATATGAAACTGTCATGGGTGGAGCCAGGGTAGTTTGCATAGACAGAGGTGATGATTCCCTTTGCATCGCATACCACCTGTACATTGATGGAATGCCAGTGCTTGCGGTTTCGGTAGATGTGCTAAGTGGCCCTAGGTGGACGTAGGGCCACATGGGTGCAATCTATGGCACCGAGCACTTTGGGGAAGTGTGCCACCCTGAAAAAATCCAGGACAACGGCCTGCCTTTCTGCGGGTGTTCTGGGCATGTATATGTGCATGCGGACTGAGGGGCGCGCTGTCATGATTGCCAGTACCTGGTGTAGGCAGCGTGACTGTGTGGCCTGTGAGACCCCCCCCACTATGGCAGTAGTCCGCTGAAATGACCCAGTGGCCAAAAAATGCAGGACATTGAGCAGCTTCTCCAAGTGGCTCAATGCTTGGGAGCAAAGGGTGGGGGATGTAAGGTCATCTTCCCACTCCCTGACCAGGTCTAGGATGATGTGGGGTGGAAACCTATACCTGCCATAGACCTGGTCGTCATGCATCCCAAAAAGCCTTGTCCGTTGTGCGAAAATGCGTGCCCTGGCTATTCTCCTCCTCCTGCAGTGTCCCACGATCAGTGCTGCGACAAATGGGGCATTCATCGTAGCTGTATATAAGTGTTTGTTGTTTGCGCGCACTTTTATACTGTGCGCGGGGACGCTTCCGCCTGCCTTCGTGTGGCAGACGCGTTGATGCCTGTGTGCGTCTTTTGCCGTGCGCGGGTTTCCCATATTCGAATCCATGAATACGGGTTGTTCGCATGCGTGTGGGCGTTCCGTATAGTTCCCTGCAGTACTTCCCCAGTTACACCTTCTTTTTCATGCGTTATTCCCCATTCTGCGTGTTACGCCCACTGTTCCGCCCACTTTGGTTGTGTGCACCGTGCTATGTGCGCTTTTGCTGTGCGCGTAGCGCACGCCGTGTATGCCTGCGTGCACCATGGCTGGATTGGGCGCACGGACAGTGGGAAACACGCGCAGCGTCTTCCTTGCATCGCACAAGTGCACGTGCGCTGCGTTTCTCGCGCTTGCACTACCTTGCGCCTGCTTGCGCTGGGATTTTCTGTGCACATTTGCTCCATGAATCGACCCCTTTGTGTATATATCAATACCTAATTGTGAATCCGTTCCATTTCAGCAACTTGTCCAAAATGCAAACCATGGTAGATTATGTTCGACCTGCAATTCAGATAATCGCTCCAAGTTAGTAATACAAACACATAGTAAATACATAATACTAATGCTTCTACGTTACAATGCAGATGGTACCAAAAACAACTGCAAGCTGACTGGATTCACACATGGTCAAATATCACTTGGTAAGAAAACCTTCACAACAATAGGTATAATCTACCACGCAGGAACCACAACCAATTCAGGGCACTACACTGCATATATAAAAAAGAAATGTGGATGGTATGAATGTCTAAAGCAGAGATTACCAGCAAATCTTACAAACGCTTATTTAATGTTCTTAAAATCAAAATTTGATAACTAAACTGTACTGAAACCTTAACCGAATTCCTTCTGTTTATTTACGAACATTTCGGAACAGCCGTGTTGTCCGCAGACAAATCGAATACAACAAAAGCGTCTAGCACATACAAAAAATACAACATAGCACCTATCTCATACACCCCCACCCTCACCAAACACTCTTAAACACCAACACACTCCACTAAATACAATTTTTGAACCAAGTTTCACCTTGCTGTCTGCGGTCGTCCGCGAATGCAAGATGTCGGGCGCCAAAGAAAATCTGACACGCTGCACGCAGTCCAATCAGCAAACACGTCGGATGTCCACGGACATCCCGCAAGCCGCTCTGCCAATCAGGGCACTGCCCGCGGAGCGAACCGGGAAGTCCGTCCGCAAAGCGAACGGAGATATCACTCATTTTTTTGCCTTACATTTTGGTCATTTTAAAAAAAACTACTGGACGGATTTACACCAAATTTGCAAAAGCACGCTTTCGGGACCAAGCCCCCGCTCCTGCCGTAAATTTGGTATAAATCCGTCCAGCGGTCTGGGCTGCAGGCGTGCACAAAGTCTTTTCTCATTATGTCTATGGACCACACAACAACTTTGCAAAAAAATTCAGAGTGGGCCATATACTTTTTTGCAAAGTTTGGTGAGGATTCGTCCAGAGGGAGCGAAGTTATAAGCCCCCCAAAAAATGCTCTTCCTATGAAAACACCAACTTAACCATAACTACATGGATGCTACCGCGTCCATGTAATACTGAATTGAGATGACAGGGTTACATGTAGCGTTTTTGGATGTGATTGGTGGATTGATGTGCGTCTGTTTGAAATCCACCAATGAGGGAGTGTTACAAACATAAAAGTAAAAAGGGTGGAAAGGCTTTCCTATGCTATATGGTAGTCCGTGGACCTGCAAATGCCATCCAGGTCTTTTAAGGATGCTAGTCATGGAAAGGGGACAGCGGGGACCATGAACAGTCACAGACATCTGTGTACATCAGGGGATTAGCCAATCAGGATTCATGCTTGTCGTGTACAGGATGACAGGGCAGCAAACGCTATCTGTGTTGCGTGCATTATGGCTATGGCTTTGAGGAAGCAGAGTGTCTGAATGGTGGGCGATTCTTGGATCCATTTCATAAATGCTTACTTTTAGGAGTGTGGATTCCCGGTGAATCTTTAATTTGAAAAATTCAAAGTTTCCTGGTATGGAGTTCGAGAAATGAAGTGGGCAGAATTTCGACCGTTTTGCGAGAGTATGGTTACTTTGAAGCATCTAGGCATCATTGTAGTTCACTGTGGAGCAACAGTTTGGGCTATGCCACTGGAATATCCTTACAGTTAACAATGAAGGATACATTTGCAAAGTTAATGGAACTGTTTCCATGTTCAAAGATAGTTTTTTCTTGGATAGCTCAAAGGCAAATGTGGAAATGTTCTGATTTATTTTGTCCTCAAATCGAGAAACCAAGGTGCAATGTAAACAAAGCTGGATGTGCTGGATGTTGGAATTACATCTTTTCACAATGACAATGTGAATATTTTTCTAACAGATGGAGTGCATTTGACTGATGTTGGAAAGCAGATTTTTCTTTTAAATGTCCAGAATGCATTGAAAAAGTTTTTGTGAACACAAGAAATAGCTAGTGAAGTATTTGTCAGTAGTTGTAGTAAATAAAAAGTAAAAACAGAAAGAAAATAGAAGCAGTTTTCGTGAGAATTAGAAATCATAATTAAGTACAGTAGAACATTTGTTAGTTCAGTATATAAACCCCGAACATTTTTTGAAATGTTTTTGTTTAAGATCCACCATTTCTGAACCAAAAACAAGCTAATTGATTTTAAACCCCCTTGGCCCCATGTATTGAATTTTGAACTTTCCAATGGTCCAGTATACTGTTCGCAGATTACGCAGGCTGAACAAGGTCCTTTGATTGTTTTCTTTTGTTCTATTTTTTAACTGTGAAAGGTGGCTCCAAAAGGAATAATTTTTTTGGTATTTTTTGGTTTTGTATTTTTTGGGATTTCTTTTTGTAGGAGAGTGAAAGAGGTAAGGTGGGTGAGCGAAAAGAGGGAAGGGGCACCAACCACAGGTACAAAGGGGCAGGTGGCCAGGGAAAGATGTTGGGCATGTCTTCAATCTAAGGCAGTGTTTCTCATGCTCATTGACTGCAGTCTCAAAAGCTCTTTGAAACTGCTCCCCCCTGCATAGTGTTGTTATGCAGTACATACAGATGATTGTTACCTTCGAAAGATAAGGATCAACAGCTTTCTGTATGGCCTGTAAGGCAAACAATGGGATCCTCTTCCCCCACAGGAGTAGCCTGTGTGATGGCAGGAGCGGTTGAGGAAGATAGCGTTCTTCTCCCTGAGAAAGAAACAGCCTTTCTCAGAGCACCCAGGTGGTTAGAACAAGTGTGGCAGTGCATGGACGTGGTACCAAAAGAGTACTGCCCAAGACTGAGTATGACTCCACATTTAACATGGGCAGCCTGAAACTTTGGTACCTCCAAATGGTGGTAAAAGAATGCAACACACTTTAGGCTCTCTGGGTGCTGGAGGAAGGAACCTCCTCTACCTCATCTTCCTGGTGCTCTGTATCCTCCTCTGCATCATTGTACTTGTTCCACCATCCAGGTCCTCCAGCTGGTTGTGGTTGTGATGGCCACTGGGGAGGAGGGATGTTCATGACAGATGCCATTGAGATGACAAATAGGAGGTATTTGTGCAGGTGTCTATCCTGGTGCTCTCTCCTGGATAGCCAGATTGTGAATGACAAAGGATAATGGGCGGGTCAATTGAGAGGAACCGTCACCGGACCGCATGACTGTCCGCAAACTACAGAGTCAAAAATAGGCTTTGGCAAGTTAAAAAAAGTTGACAGATCAACCAAGAATGGGTCTAGAATCTATTTAATGGTAAACCTTCAACTTGAAACATCCTAGATTGGCTGAAAATGCAGTTTCAAACTGTCCGTGGAGCACAGACACCATCCGCAGACACGTCATTATGTCCCACTGGCACGTCACATGATGACATCCGCGGTGTCCGCAATGCCAACTAGTATCTGCGGACCTCGGCAAGCAGGAAACGTCAGCTGCATGTGCAGGGATGTCCGCAATCGAGGCACGCTATCCGCGGACCAATAGAAAGTGCACCACTCAACACCAGACATGTCCGGATTTAGCGCAATGTCTGCAAACATCCCATTTTGTAACCGGACCCCTAAAAAGTTGTATAGTACACAAACTATTCATTGTTTGTTTTAATTAAAAAAGTAATTTATAATAGAATAATGTACTAGCTATTCATACTATATGGAAATACATATATTTATGAAAGGCATTGGAGTATCGGAATGGGAAACATAAATGGGAGAATTTGTCTTTGAATTATGTTTTGTGAATTTGATTGGGGTGCTTGTTGGGGAAAAGG
Organism: Ambystoma mexicanum; assembly: GCF_040938575.1. Classification (NCBI taxonomy): domain Eukaryota; kingdom Metazoa; phylum Chordata; class Amphibia; order Caudata; family Ambystomatidae; genus Ambystoma; species Ambystoma mexicanum. Next base: position 714,608,013 of record NC_090932.1, read on the forward strand.
GAGACAGGTACAGGTAGGACCGTGATAATCAACATTTCTAATAACATGAAATTTAGAAGTTCTTTAAAATCATTGCTAAGTTCATCCAGATGTGAAGACAATGGGCCTCATTACGAGTCTGGCGGTAACCGCGGCGGTAAAACCGCCTGGTTACCGCCGGACTCGTATTACCATTCCGCCTCTGTGACTCCTGGAATTACCAGGGCATTACAGCCCTGGTGTCCCGGGAATTCCAGAGGCGGAATTCGGTAAATCCCCATTCGGTAAATCCCCATTCCCATTGAGTCCTATCGGACTCAATGGGAATGGGGAAGTGGAAAAACCATCACCACCTCCTGATGGTGCTGGTGTTTCCACGTCTGCCTGCAGGTGGGAGGTGTTCAACCCGCCAGGTCAGACCTGGCGGGAAGATCACCTCCCGCCTTCAGGACTCTGGATCGGGCGGTCCGAATTAACAGTGGCGGCGGGTTTACCGCCACTGTTAATTCCGGACCGCCCGACCTGTAATGAGGCTCAATGTCATGATTTCCTTCTGTACAGTTGTGATTGGGATTCTCTTTCTGATTGTTGGGATTCTCCATAATTAATCTCTGATGTAGTTTCTTCTTGTAAACTAAGTACTATAAGAAAAGAAGAAATTTGTATTTCAATGAACTTTGTATAACTTACATTATTTGTTTATATAGAAAGATGTATTGTTTACCATTAGAGGTTTCATCATCACTTTTTTTTTTCCTCTGGGAAGGTTGTCTTCTAGTCACCATTTTCTATTCTGTCAATATCAAAAATGGTGATATTTGCTTATGAGAAATGTTTATATAATGAATGGTCACAATCAAGAAATAAATACAGTGAGTGTACTTACTATTTGGTAAGAGGTTGTTTTGCAATCAGCTCCTGGTGTATCAAAGTCTGTATGAAGAGTTGTACTAAACTGATAATATGAAGTGTACAAATATGGTTTTTGCCTGGTACATTCCATAATATTGTGTGCTAAATGAAAACAATGTTTTTTATAGTTTGAAATGTTGAGATGTACAAACAGGCATGTTTGGGTGCAGTAAATATAAGTAATGGTGCTTTATGTATATGTTTTGTTGGTTGAAGGGAACAACATGTTCTATTGCCCCCTGTGCTTCTGGGTTTGGTTGATGTTACCTGTTGTCTGCAGACTTTTATACTGCATGCTGACTCTACAGCTGTTACATTGGGGGTGAGTAGGATATAAGGAACTTGTAGCAAACTAAGGGGGATCTGGTGAAAACCTATGAAATCAAACAACTTTTTTGAAGGGACATTATTAAGTTGCACTAATAAAGACCTATGACATTCAGTGAAAAAACGTTGTTAAAAGGACGTTATGGTTACACGTAAAATAAAAAAATAAAAAAGAAATTCACCAGTTATGGTAAGATAAGCAACAATAAATCATGCCACCACATATGCTGCTAAGACTAACACCCAGGGCATCAAAGATGGCATCCCAAATGAAATACATTATGATGAAAAGTCCCTACAAGGTGTTGTATTTACAATATTGGTAACCAGATGTCACAGGTGATCAGGAGACCTCTCATGGACTACTTATGTATTACCAAATGTATTCATGTAAACACAACATTATATTGGTGTGTTAACACAGGAACCTAATAATGCATCCACATAGACAATGGCTACAGCATTCACCATAGATTTACAGCATCTGGTAATATTGGCCAGGAAAATAATTAAAGCAATCCTATCAGAATACTGACTAATGTTACACATGGAATAAATAGTTAACAATTCAAGACTTACTACACACTTGTGTTAGTACAAACAATACATATGAAGACCCATAATGCATTAATATAAGAGGCACATACAGTCAAACTAATGTAAGGAAGAAAGAAACAACATCACCAGAAAATGACAATAACTTTAAAGTTCATCCTCATGCATACAAATTAATTGTGGCCTGGTTATTGCCCCGTGAATGTGCACCTTGAGCTGAGACGAAACCCTAAGGAAAGTACTTTATGAACACACAACAAGGTTAATGTCTTGATACATAGTACCTTTTGAATTTTCAAATTCTCAATGTAAATGAACAAAAACAAATGGTCTAGGTATGCCAGTGAACAAATACAAATGGCCTAGACATGTGATGTCAACAGTGATGTCATCAATGATATTTGCGGTGTCATCTTTGATGACTTGGGTGTTAGTCTTAGCAGTTTACGGTGGTGACATGAGTTATGGTTGCTTAGCTTACCAAAACTGGCAAATTTCTTGGGTTTTTGATTTTACTTGTAACCATAACGTCTCTTTAAGAACATTTTTTAACTGAATTTCATACGTTTGTTTTAGTGCAACGTAACCATAATGTCCTATTAACACTGTTTTTTCACTGATAGAACTGAAAAAAAATAATCACAGGTCCCTTTGCAGCCTGCATAGTCCACGGACAGCATTGTAGTCCCTGGACAAGAGTACAATTCCAAGCGTGGGGGTGGGGGGCTGGATGAAAATCATTTGAATTGTTTTTCACGTAAAAATGGTGGCTCTTAAAATAACAATTTTTGTCTTTTTGACTTTTATATTTTTTTGATTATTTAGTTTTATGTACTGAACTAGCAAAGATTCTACACAACATATGTTTACAGAAACTGCTTCAATGCATTTTGTTGACAGTATCAAATTTAATATTTTCATTATGAAAATATGTCATGCTGACATCCTGCAAAAAGGCACATACAACTTTGTTCCCATTGCGCCTTTCTTTCTCAATTAGTAGAAAAAATAAATCTGAACGCATCCAAATTCATCTCTAATCTATTCGCAAAAAAATAATTTATGAATGTGGAAACAGTTCTGTGAACTTCCCAAATGTATCCTTCATTGCAAACTGTAATGATATTCTGGTAAAATTGCCCAAACTGTTGCCTCCACACTGAACTACAGTGATGTCTGGGTGCTTCAAGTGAACCATGTTTTCACAAAATGGGAGAAAGTCTGCCTACTTCATTTGATAAACTCCATACCATGAAACCTGAAATTTACTGAATCCAAGATTTCCAGACAATCCAAAGTGATCACAAGACACTTTCAGCCAATGTATCCAAGAGTCTACCAGAATCCATACACTTTACTTCCTCAAAGACATGGCCGTATCCATCTTAAGGGGACTCATCAAACAAAAGTCCTGCTACCCTCTCTTCCTGTACACCACACCAAGGAAACCTGATTGGCAGATCCCCTGATGTCCGTGGACATCCACGACTGGATGCGGTAACTGCAGTACCCTTTCCATGACAGGATCCTAAAAAAACCTGGATGGCATGTGCTGTGTCTGCGGACTAGCGGGGCAACCATGGACCCCGTAACACAGGACAGCCCTTTTACTCTTTCCATGTTCTTGTTTCTAACTTCCCCTTCCTTGCATTGGCTGTTTTCAAACAGTTACACATCTATACACCAATTGCATCCAAAAATTATACACATTGCTCTGCCATCTCAGTTCAACACTTCAGATGTACACTTGAACTCTGAGAGTGCACAGCTCCTGTTAATTACAGCCATCTGCATCAAAAACTACTGTGAACTCTCCAAGATTTCTATTTGCAGATTCAACAACATCCGCGTCTAACAAGACATAGTGCAGGTATGCCTACTTTTTTTTAAAGTATTTTCGTCAACTCTTTTACAAATATATAAAGAGGGTTCCTATTACTGACCCTGTAATAAGATTCTCAATAAGCATACGCTCTTTTTTAACCACTCTTGCAAACACCATGCATTGAAGCATTCAGCACCTGCTCAAATCAATCAGCAAATACTGACAATGCTGGGTGTTTAAAAATGTTTCTTTTTAGAAGCAGTTTGATCAAAGTAAAAAAATGCAAATGTGAATTCATAGCAGCACTGTGTGTAACATTTATCTAAAAGAAATTACAAGCAGATATAAAACATGTTTAGAGCATTTTTACGTGACAATTGGTATGTGAAAGTACAATATGTTATGAACTAAACAAAGTGTCTAAATTTAAAGACACTCCCGTCCCCTGCACACCATTAAAGCTGAAAAAATCAGTCAATACAATGCTTACATTTTCAAAAGATATGTAATTGAATATTAGATACATGAACAAAAGTTGAAAACATCAATGTTTGTTAATTAAACCTTACAATTTACATAAATATGAATGATTTTCACATATGGCCATCGTAAAAAACAAAATGAAACAAAGAGCAACCACAGTGTTCTTATGTTGCGATGTGATTTCCAACTCTACGCGTTTCGGGGAAACTCCCCTTCTTCAGGAGTAAAAGAAATCTGCAATTACACATATACATACAATTAATAATCACCTTTACATATGTTAAACACAAAATTACTGTGAACAAATCATTATCAATCATCACTCTAGACCAGGTACAAAGCAACCTAGCTCATACTATATAGGGTCATTATCATTTTCTTCATAATCAGTAAATCAAAATTGAATACTGGTGTGACTCCAAAACATGAAATTAGTAGCAAAATAATGGAAAGAATTACCTCTAGTATGTCTTTCTGTCTTGTCTTGCACCATACATGAATATTAATCGGGTCAATAGACTTCAACTGCTGAATCAGATCAAAAGGGAACCATAGAGTTCTGCATTTAAAGGCAAGGTCATAATAGTAAAATGAAAAAAGCTCAATTCTTACCCAGAGTTTAGAAGGGAGTAGGAATACACTCTAAATCCACAATGAAGAGACCACCGAACAACAGGACCTCTGGTGTTTATCAAGATGAAGTATATAGGAAGGAGAGAAGATCCTAGAACAAACCGTAAGACCAGTGATTAGAGTTGTAGTATCGGTATCTGTCTTATTAAGAACAAAAATATCCATTTGCGGACTATCGTTACCTCAATAGTGGAAAAAAACAGTCTTTTATTAGTACTGTATTCCCAAAGACTATCAATATCTCCTACTGCACTCGTCATGAAAAGATGGCACTGATGTTCAAAAGACTATTTTAGCCTCCTTATATTCTGAAATTGCGTACTGAAAAGAGAGACAGAAGTAAGCCACAAGGATGGGTGAGTCACTCTATCTTTAGGATCGAGTAGTCCAAGTATTTATAGAAACAGTAATAATCTATGTATTTACAATTCGAAAGGCTAATCGTCTTTATAGACAGGATCTTGGGGTTGCTGTCTAATGTGCACCACACGTACGGTGTCCACATTCGGAATGAGCAATCTCTGCCGGTTAAAATGAAAACAGGAAGAGATGTGGTCACATGACAGAGTCATGTGACCCGGAAATTAAAGGCGAAACAAATTCAAGCGACTCGGAAAGGACAGAACCTTTTCCATCGAGATGTTAGTATTGCCGGGGTGAGAATAATAATGGGTGTATAGAGTACCTCAACTTATATAAACTGGGATCCCAGATGTAAACCCCAATGGTAAGTACCGTCATTACACCGTCACATGGCCGTGTCACATGACCAAAGAACGTGACGCAGAAATAATTGAACACACCCATGGAGAGGTGCCACTCAACTCTTAAATCGATACTACGGACATCTAAAGAGATGGATGATCTCAGAAAATTAAAGGGATTTATATTAATAAAATATAGAAAAATCAAATAAAAATGAAAGTAGTGTCTAGAAAGTAGATACGGAAAAAAGACTCCAGAGTCAACAAGTAGCAGAGGGGTACATAGTGTATTAACCCTCTCAATAGATGTATTTAAACCTTTTGATTACTGATGTATCATTCATTATTAGAACAATATGAACACTAAGTAGTCAACCAACTCATAAACTTGATATGAGCCCAACTTCTGATTATAACCAGTCCAAACCATAAGAGCCAAAATGGAGGACGATGTTCTACTGGTGAATACTTAAATGAAACAATTCAGGGAAAAGTCTTCATTGAGACCTCTGGGAGAGACGGTATCCAAGAAATCAATCCAGAACATTTCTCTTTGAGCCAAAATCCTTGCATAATCACCCCCTCTGTGAGGTTTTTTAACTACTTCAAGTATGTTGAATCTTAACTGTGCCACGTTATGTCTCTCATTGGTGAAGTGTCTTGCTACAGGGGATTTTTCATTTTTACACCGTGTGTGTGATTTATGTTCAGTCATCTTTCACAAGCCGACCTTGCTGTTTGACCGATGTATAAAAGGCCACATGGGCACTTAATGCTGTAGATCACACCTGTGGTTCTACACGTGGCAAAATCTCTAAGTTTAATTTTTCTCCCCGTCTGCGGGTGTAAAATGTATTCACCTTTGGCCACATTGTTACAATGGCTACATGACAAGCACAGGAATGTTCCCTTCTTTTTGGTCACAAGTGTCAACTGTGTTTGTTTGGGTGCCCTTTCTGCTTTAACCACCTTATCTCTAAGGTTAACCCCTCTTCTGTACACCATCATTGGGGGTTGTGGGAACAGTTCAAGTAGTGTGGAGTCATGATGTAGAATAGACCAGTGTTTCTGCAAAATTCTTTTAATGTGCAAGATTTGTCTTGAGTACTTTCAGATGTGTAGGATTGAAGCTGTCTCTTTCTTGGGTTTCGGAGTGAGGAGTTGTTCCCTTGAAATCGGATGAGCCCTAGTTTGCGTTTGTTCTAGGATTTCTTTAGGATATCCTCTGGAGGTGAATTTTTTGGTTAAAGCTTCACATTCTCCTTGGAAAACCTCAGAATCTGTGATTATTCTCTTAAGACGTAAGATCTGACTGTATGGTAAACTTGCCATCATAGGTTTAGGATGAAAGCTTGCATAGTGTAGTAAACTGTTGACATCGGTCGGTTTGTGGAATAATGATTTTTTAATCGGACTGTTGACAATTTCCAACTGCACATCTAAAAAGTGTAATTTGGGGTCGCCAATTTCAAGAGTAAACATAATGCGTGAATGTACGCTGTTGAGATAGGCAAAAAACTCTTCCAGTTCACTTTTGGAGCCACACCAGACCCCAAAAATATCGCTGATGTACCTTTTCCAAATGATAATCTTAGTAGACCATTCAATTATGTCCAGTACAAACTGTTTTTCAAACCAATACATATAGATGTTAGCATATGCAGGGGCCATCACTGACCCCATCGATGTTCCCGAAATTTGTGCAAAATAATGATCTTGATACCTAAAGTAACTATTGTGTAAAATTATTGTTATGAATTCCACCACCAACTGTGGGTCACATTTCACATTTTGGGATTGTAATAATAACCATTCTACAGCTTCGATCCCCTCCTGATGAGGGATCGATGTGTATAAGCTGTATACATCCATTGAAAATAGAATGCATTCTGAAGACAAACAAGTAATCTCATTGACATTCAAAAGGAAGTCTGTAGTGTCTCTCAAATAAGTCAGGATAAGTTGAACCAAAGGTTTTAGAATCCTATCTACATATTTAGATAGGGGGTCTAAAATATATCAGTCCCTGCAACAATTGGTCTTAGCGGGGGATGGAGTTGATTTTTGTGAATTTTTGGAAGTCCATACAGTACAGGAATTATCGGGTGTTTTTTCAGTAGAAAATACCTAGTTTTCACATTGATCCATTCATTGTCAAATGTTTTATTCACACAATCCTCAATTATAGCTCTGATTTGGACTGTGGGATTACTGTCCAACCGAAGCTAGGTACTGTTATCATCCAACATGTCCTTGCATTGTGTGTGGTGTAAACTAGAATCCATAACCACTATTGCACCCCCTTTGTCAGCAGGTTTAATTGTTAACTCAAGATCTTTCGCTAAGGATTCAAATTCATTGAGTTGGGAGTCTTTAAGGTTAAATGGAACTCTTAATTGTCTTCAAGTCATTTTCAACTTTGTATTTGAACATATTGATCACCGGATTGTCAATTGGGAGATCAAATGTACTCTTTGGTTTCATCTCAAGTGTCTCATCCATATTCTCATCTACTGTATCCATGGTTTGTGTAGCAAAAAATAATTTCAATTTTATTTTACGTAATAGTAAATGTAGATTCACTTTCTCTTCAAAAAGAGTGGAATTACTTCTTGGAACAAATGAAAGACCTTTGTTAAGGATGTCAAGTTGATTCGCAGTAAGGAATTTGCTAGAAATATTTACCACAATTGACTCACTCATTTGTTTTTCTTTTTGGATCTTGTGCCCACGTCGGGTCTTTTTTCTAAAAAAAGGCACTGCCGGTGGGGATCCTGGAGCTGTAGGTAAAGCAACGCCTGCTTCCACTGGATGGTCACTTGCAGGTAGTTTCCTTGTAGGTATATTTCTGCCTGCTATAGGGTCACCTATGCTGCCCTCACTAGTGTTGTCGGAACCAGATGAGGTGGGGCGTTTATTAGGGAATCTACTTCTATTTCTCTGTGCATAGAATTCCTGCCAAGAGTATACATATCATTATGATAGTCAAAGGTATCTCTCTTAAATTTGGCAGTTTGCGTTGTTCAATGTCCTGTTTATAAGAGGCAAGTTTTAAATTGATGTCTTCTAAGATACTTTTTAGATCCTGTTCAGACTTCAATCTAGCTATTTGACTGATTAAATAAGTTATCTCCTTATCAATTGAGTCTAAGGATTTAGATAATTCCTGTATGGTCAGGAGTATGAGATCCAATGAACACTTGTTCAATATCTGGTCCCATTTAATGATAAAGTCCTAAAGTACAAAATGTTGGCAGTACATGCATACTTGCTAACATAACCCATTCCAAACTGTAGGTGAGTATCCATTCCTGCATTTTTTCTCTACAATCTGAAACTTGTAGTCCACGTTTTACAATGGGAAAAGTGGAACTGGAAGTCCCAGAATGCAAACGAAAAATCTAGGACTACATTAACACCTACAGATTGGAATGGATCATGTTGGCAAGTAGACATGTACTGCTAACATGTTAAACTTACACACACCAAGCGCCACTTAGAAATGATCTACTAATCTTTTCCTTCCGCTATTCTCTTTTACAAAAGTTAAACACAGTGCTCCGATAAATGCACATTTGTATTTCTTAACTTAACTCCTAAAAGGAAATGTTTTAAAACACTCAGCATGTTCCATTTTTCATTCAATATAAATGTCACACTTTCCAACCTCACTAATTTCATCCCTTACACTGCCATCATTCTCCTTCTGCTCACCCATATCTACATACCGCCAAAGTATCTATATACAACATTTCATCTTACATATAAAGTACTCTTCTTTTTCAACCTCGACAATAAGACACCACGCACTCCTGCAACAACAATCTGCCATTGCATTACCACTAGGTCACAGTTTCCCCTTTTTTAAAAAAACACTGCAACACAATACAAACACATGACACCACAAACAAATCACTACTTTTATTAAAATCAGCATCACAAAAATAACCTAGATATGCACCTTTTGCTCGCACCCATATTTGCACTGTTGCTTCTAAGGTGCGAAACAGAACTACTTATACTCCAATTCTTCTATTCGCTTTGGATTAAGACGCTATATAAAATAACATATCATTATCATCATTATCATTCGAACAACATAGTTAGCACACTTTAGTACATCACCCATAACACTACTTCATTAACTGTTTTTCCCAACAACTTCTCCTACCTACATTAATAACAACCTTGCTTACTATAAGTACTTCACCATTACCACATACACCCACTACATTTCTTTTACAATTACAGGCAATTTTCTGCTTAAGACAGCCACCAAACAATTAATACACTTCACATCCTGCAAAGTAAGTACACTAATGTACCATGTATATATCTCTAATTGTAACAATATACTTCCACTTCCACCATATATTAGCATAGAGAATTATTTTCAAATCAACATTTACTTCATGCTTACTCATTACATTGCACCATTTTCATTTTCTTTTTCTTTTCTGTAAAAACATTTTTGCAAAGGTTTAATTTAAACCAGTTTCAAATAATGAAAAATAAATTGCACCATTCACACTATTTCTATCCACATCTAAACACCACCATTTTACCACCCACTGTTTACCTCAAAACATCATACTGTACCAACATATTCAATCACATCACCACTCCTTTTCTCACTAACCCAAGCCCATCACACCTCTACAGACTCCTACAAACTTCCCAACGACAAATATTTGCCACTTCACAATCAAACAGCACTCTATGCATCTCTTCAATCACACCCACACACACATGCACAAGACATGCATATACATTCCACAACTTTCAAACAAAAACTTAATTTTTTCCCAACAGACAAAACAAAATGCCTGCTAAAAAGCAACTCTATAGAAAATAAAGAACAATTAGGCCAGATAAGAATAAAAGAAAGCCATGTGGGCATCCAACTCTAAAACAATTTATAGAAAACATTAAAACAAAAAAGCTTGTAACTTCACTCAACAAAAGTAAACCAGTCAACACTAAAAAAGGTAAGGCCCCTCTTACAAAAACTAAAAGTAAAAAAAGATGTGCAAACAAAAGCAGACCTACTAATGCACCTAACACTACATCTACCAATGTTAACATAGCCACTGTAAAGCAATCCAAAACATTAATTTTACAAAAAATGTTCTACTGTATAGTTCTACACCATCTTATAAAAACAGCTGAAAAGTCATGATCGACCCTTAAAAAACTACTGCAGGAGACCAATCCTCAAAGCTCATATTGACACAACATTTCAACTAAAGAGAACATTGTTTATATTAATGTTAAAACGAATGAAACCAATAACTAAATTAATCAATACATTACAAAAAGTACTTTTAAACATGCACAATGTCAATATATACCTTTCCAAACTTATGTGACGGTGAATGGATTAACATAAGCATTACAGAACCATATTTCAATGAAGAGTCTTATAAACAAGAACACAAAACAACCATTGCCATAGACTGTAATGACCGAGGGTATGAAATGCTAGGAGACACCATTATGGTAAAAGAAACCCTTATAGAAAAAACATCTGCAACAAACTTTCAAGCAAATGTTCCTTTCACCCAAACTGTCCAGTGTACAAATGGACATGCAGCCCAAAGTGTAACATATGCAACAATCCTTTAAATCTTTATGACAATTCCTCAATCAGTATGTGAAACTAAAAGACAAAGATAAAATGAAACTTTACAAACCATTGACTCTGGTCCAGTGCGCATCCACACTGGATTTTGAGGACATTCATTAGCCTGCATTTTAGGAACTGCTTGCACAAGCACGTTCCACCACATCAAAATGTTAGCAACACACCATTCCACTATATGCAATCTTGTGCCTAGACTATAGTATGCGAAAAGTCCTGCTCTAGAACTGCGAAATGTAAATAACGTTCTCCTAAATGATACAGCCAAAGAAGTCCTTCCACAAACAGCACACATCCAAAGTAAATACTATGGAACTGAAGTTGACTTAGAAAATTCATTAACTTCAGAAAACATTAGCATAAACCTCACAAACAACAACCTGCTAACAAACACATACAAAAAAGTAATAGCTAAGTTTCACAACACATCTGCTAAAATACCAGACCAAGTATGTGTCTGTTGTTGCAGAACTTTTTATAAAAAGAGCACAAAAATAGTAGATATAGCCTACAGAATAGAGGACAATGAGGAATCCCAATGATTCCAATTAGCTTTATATCTAACAGCCAAAAATAAATACAAGATAATGGACCCCTCAACAGTTTGCATGCACTGCAACACAAAGCTTGACAAAAACCAAATGCCATCACGTGCTATCACTAAAAACGTTGAAATATTCCGACTTCCAAAGGCTCACCAGCAACTTAACTTGTATGAGAGCATTATAATCCATATATCACACCCATTTCAAGCTATAATATGCCTTCAACTGAAAACAGCCAAATTACCTCCACTGAGTTACTAAAAGACATCTGTGGCAAAGTGGTACATTTGCCAGAAAATCTTAAAGAAAATGTAGAAACTCTAGGAGTACAATGTCCAATAGATTAATCTTTGATTGTACTAATTAATGGTGTACCAACAAAATACAAAACAATGTGGCAACAACTAGTCGACTTAAAGTTAGACAAGCCCTACAATATCTGAAAGAAAACAATGAATACTATAATGATATACACATAGAGGAAAACTCAAAAGAAACCAGCCAAATAATTCAAGATTCAACAGCAACCCACTACACTATAATGGTGCCATTGAAGACGCATTGGAAACATATCAAATGCATCAAGCCAAAGGATCCCCAGTGAGCATATGGGAAAAAAGTGTAGAAGCACATTATTTTCCTTTACTCTTTCCTATTGGAAAAGGAGGATGATATGATGAAAGGTCCACACAAATTAATGCATCAGAATATCAGTCCTTACAAATGCATTCTGAAGCCTCCAGATTCAGAAAAAATGTAGAAAACCTTTTCCACCTCCTGTTCGAAAATTAACTAGCCACTCTATGTTATGGAGTTGCACACACATTAAAAACAGGCTCTCATTTTTTAAACATGTCCACTACCCAACTGCTTCAAAAAATGAAAGACAAAGATGAGGTTTTGCAGTTAAGTATCAAAAATAGCTTGGAAAACATGCCTGGTACAAAAGAATACTGGTTCCAATGTCACGATGATGTACGTTTTATGCTAAGGAACCTAGGCCCACACACATGGTTTGTTACTTTAAGTTGTGGAGAGAACAAGTGGGATGACTTACACAACTTCTTACGCACTGCTCACCAAAATAAAGATGGAATAGATATAAAAATACCAGGAGAACTCTGTTCTCTTGACCCTTTCAATGTATCAAGGTACTTTCACCATCATTGTATTGCCATGCTGCAATTAATCTGCAATCATTTTTTTGTAGACAGGAATATCAATCCAGAGGAGCACCACACATCCACATGCTCTTGTGGATAAAAGATGCTCCAAAATCTGGCCATGACAGCGATGCCACTGTTTTACAGTTTTTGAAAAATACATTACCTGCAACATCCCTCCATAAACTACGGATAGTGTCCTACGTAAAACATAAGTGTGTCAAATACTGTCGACATGGATATAAAAACAAAATTAAATACTGTACCAAATGTCGATTTGGCTTCCCAAGACCAGTTTGCAAAAAAGGACAAGTAAATAGCTTGATGTCTTCTCTTAGACACAGTGTAAAAGGCAACTCCTCTAAGAACACATACAATATTAAACAGGATGAAACATCCAAGTACATCAATGATTACAATGCAATCATTGCCCTCTTGTGGAATGCAAACATAGACATAAAATACAATTTCTTTTTAACACATTTATTATTTTCTAAAAACATAATACAAAACATCAAAAACAATGGGTCCAACCAATGAATCACCTTGCAACATATAAACAAACACAACAATATCACAAACCCACCCTTCATCCCATCTTCAATTCTTCCAAAAACACAAATATATGGATTATTAAGAATAAAAAAACAGGGGGGTCTTTTAACATCCTTTAACACATTCTTTCAATAACATATAATAATTTCAAAAATACATATCCTTCCTGCAGTCCTCAAATCAATAACATGTAAATATTCCAAAGCATACTTATCTCTCCTGCAGTCCTCAAATAAAACAAACACCCTCTATGACGGATTTAAATCCAAAAAAGGCCCCCAGATCTTCTGGAACCTTGAAATCTTCTTCTACAGCATCTAATTTACCCTTTCAATATTGCAAACTTTGTACATTCCTTCTAACCAATTGCGCCAGTTCATATAGTCAGCTGACTTCCAAGCAACTAAAACCAATTTCTTTGCCACTGCTGCTCCTCCCATAATCCAGGTGATTTGGTTATCATCCAAGTCGTCCAGCAGAACTGTTTCACCTAGGATCAATGCTTCAAAGTTGTATTCCATCTCTTCACCCAGGACATCATTCATTACCTTCACAATTCCGTTCCAGAAATCCTTCAATTAGACATACAATAAATGGCAGTCAATTCCACTGCAATCGCAAGATATGTCACAGCCTATCCCACCAAAGCTGAGAGAACAGAGCTAAAACACCCCTGGGATGACATATCATCTGACAAAACACTCTCACAAAAAGTGTACAGCTTCTCACCAACCAGAATGGCTCTCTTTTAGAGATTCATTCTAGTTGCTTCTTAGTAGATCTGTGGACCAAAGTACTGAATAGCTCGATAGAGTCCAGTAGACCCAGTTCCAAGTAGTCAATTAGGTTGCTTAATTGTGGTAGGTGGGTTCAAGGAACATACTAGTCTGCAACACATTTCACTTATTAATCTTTGGCTGCACGTGGAGGTAGATATGAAAGAAACTGTATACATTTAAAAACAAATGCAAGAGTATGGTTTAAGCTCCAAGTGCCTGCTCCTCACAAATTTCTTGCATAATTCCATCACACCGGTAAGGTTTTAGCTAAGATAAAACTTGTGTCTATGTAAAATGAATAGAAAAATGTACATTTTGGGACACTGCTTATTACTTTTTCTCCCTTTACCGAAACTGCACAGACCTTTCTAAAGCAATTCACAACCAGGTCTATGACCATTGTAAAGTGGTTTGTGAGATTTGCTGAACAGCACTAACGTTACAACCCACCCTAAAATCCCTTTTCCATAGGGAATCTAATTAAACCCTAACTAAAAGGTTTCTGCCGCTGACTCGTCTGACTCATGTTGCTTTTGTAACTTGGCACACAGTCATCCAGTGGCTTGCTTTAAATCTCGACAAATGTAACCAAAAACCCATCTGTGATATCTGGGTTTGTCCAAGTGGGTGTTGGCAGACCAGGAATAATTATGCACACGCTAGTGTGGCCTTACCTGAACATTTAGTTGCAGAAGAGCCAATGTACCAAAATAAAAATATACCATTTTCTTCATGAGGCATATGAAGCCTATTATCTGTGGGTCCCATAAAAATAGAAATTGTTTGCACTATGCAGATACACGGGGCAGTGGGGGAGAGAACAAGTAAATGGCTATCACCACTGGCTTACTAAATGACCTGTTGGCTATCAGTAGACTCACAGACCTTGTTTGCAATTAAGTGGTTGATAATGGGCCAGCAGCCAGGTATTTTGGCTCACAATGGGTCTCAGGCACAGCTTGAGGCCTGTGCATGGGGATCCATAACTAATGAAACAGGCTCCTGATTGTGGTCAAAGGACATGGCTATTGTTTGCATCTGAAACCTTGCTGGGAACCAGGAAAAGGGTGAAGGCCGTAATCTGGGTATTAAGACCATTGGCTATTGGCCACAAAGCTTGGCCAATGGTAAACTTAAGAGTGAGGTCCATTTTGTGTTAATTGAGATGGCCCAAGGAATAGCCAAAAACCATGCCATGGGCACTAAGCCTCTGACCATGGCTTCAGCCCATGAAAAGTGGCCACCTCAGGGGGCAAGGCGGATAATGCAATTGGCCTAAGGGTCTCGCCATTGACCACTATGGGTCAGTTTGGTGGGGAACAGGGCATGACTACATGGCATACCTTGGCAAAGGTTCCAGCAAAACCAAAGGTTGTTGGCTGGAAAAATTTGAATCAATCGTAACCATGGGCACAGCTATGGGGAACCCTCCAGACCATTGTTTTTCAGTTTCCCAAGCCATTAAATAAGGGGAAAGACCATATGCAAATCATCCTTGGTCCCACCCAAAAGGGGCAATCCTGCCCAAATTGCTAGGCTGCATGCCTTCTGCAAGCGACTAAAAGCATCCCCAGACATGTTTCCACCTTATTGTGTGTCATCAGTGAGCAGACGCTTGGTCTCTAGGCTCAGCAGGCTCAGGACTAACAACAAGGCATACGCCTCCTACTCTGGGTTAACGTAAGGAAAACCAAAAGGTGATGGCTGGAAGGTTTTGTTTTGAGTCATTCATAACCGTAGTCAAATTTCTGGGCAACCTTGCAGAACATAAATTTTTGCCTGCCAAACAAAATACGCAAGGGAAAAGACTATATGCAAATCATGCTTGGTATCACACCAAAAGGGGCAATTAAGCCCGAATTGATAGGTCACATCCATTCTGCATGAGCAGCTGGTCATAGTCAGTGCCCACAAAGGGTGGCTAGGGTCATGAACGGAGTCAATGTCCCATGAAAATTGACCATTGACTATCTCTACAAGCCATGACCGGTGTAAGGGTGGGATAGGAGCCACAGTGCTTAGCAAAATCCAATTCTCCAGGGAAACAGGTTGAGTGGCGTTTAGCAAAAAGAAACTCACTAAACATAAGGTTTAGTGGTGCCTGTAGCATTGTCAGATGTAGTGCACAGTGGATACTGATGGTAGGCTAGCATATATAATATTAAAATACACATTTAGTGCAAAATCATTAATTAACAGGAAGTTCGTGTTACGTTTCCCTTAGAAATCTTTCGAAATGCAATGAAAATGCATTGGTTAAAGGGACATCAAGATTAAGTTTTCTGCTATTGAAATCCAGAGAACAATCTTGGTTAAAGTGACGATTGTCACCACTTTTATAAAACACAATAACTAAGCCACAACCATGCCCTTAAACCCTTCAACTTCAGGAAGCCAGTACTGTGGCACATCTCTAGGAGCCATCTAGCTGGGTGAAAGTGTCTCTATGAGATTCTGGAATTTTGCAACTGTGACTGTCAACATGTTCCGAGATCTGTTCATTAACATGTTTAAATGCTGAGGATGTGACTTTCCAAATCCTTGGACAGTTCTCTTTGTTGCCGAGGATGTGGGCAGAGATTTGTTAGGAAGGCCCACTTTAACTGTGGCAATCTATCCACAATTAAAGGGACTCTAAAATGGCTAATGCCCTGATGACGTTTTAAGACAGCCCAGCGTTTCTGCAAGATTTGTCACAAGCTGGTAGGTAGCCTGTTGTATTGAGTGATCTGCCCAACTGTTTTTTTTTTTTTCAATTCTGTGGATTTATTTTATTTATTTATTTAAATTCTTGATAATACACCAGATTGCCCAAAGGCCTCAAGGCACACACAAAAAACAAACAACAAACAGTAAACAGGAGACAGAAGAGCAGCGTCAATTGCAATGGAAATTAGGTAGGTGGTGCATTGAAGAGGAAGGTTTTCAACTTCTTTATGAAATCAGCAAGAGACTTGGTCATTTTCAAATTAAACGAGATGGTGTTCCAGGTGGAAGGAGCCAAGACATAGAATTTTGTCTTCCCATATTTGGCTAGGCGAAATCTAGCCTGACTGAGTTTAGCCTGGTCAAGTGAGCGAAGAGAGCATGAGGGCACATAAAGCTTGATGCGCTCAGAGCGATAGACAGGCGCAGTGAGGTCAGGCACTTAAAGGTAAGAGTCAGATTCTTAAAGGAGACACAGTGCCTAACAGGCAGCCAGTGCAGATTTCTTCTGGCTTCAGTGATGGACTGCCGTCTAGGAATGCCTAGCACTGCTCTCACAGCCCGTTCTGTGTGACCTGGAGGGCGGCGAGTTTGGACTGGGCAGTACCTGCCAAAAGACTATTACAATAGTTAAGCCTCAAATTAATGAAGGCGGCGGCTAGGAGGCACGGGTCTTAGCTATGTGCTGCCCCATGGTGAGCTCGGTGTCAAGAGTAACACCCAGCATTTGGACGCTCTTGACCACAGGAATGGATGTATTAGTAATGAGAAAGTTTGCAAACTCCAGGGGAAGGTTTTTCAGCATGTGGCTAGAGGCGGTGATAAGAATCTCTTCCTTGTCATCATTGAGGGCAATTGAATTGGCCACCATCCAAGAATTAATAGTGGAGTAGAAAGAAATGATGGCCTGGGAGTCCTGGGCATAGATACCTGATAGTTCAAGGATGACCTTGAACTACCCACTGGCTCCCTGTCAAAGAGAGAATTGTCTTTAAAACGCTTGCCCTCACCCACAAATGCCTCCACGAGCTCGCCCCGCCTTACCTGACCGACGGAATCCTCAGGCACACAGCCACCAGACCCCTAAGATCACACTATGCCAACACGATTGTCACACCCACTTCACGAAAGGTGCGCGCTGGAGGCTCCAGCTTCCCCACCCAAGCAGCCACGCACTGGAACGCCCTGCCACCTCACCTAAGACTGATTGAATCACACCTAGCATTCCGTAAGGCTATTAAAACTAGACTCTTTGTCTAAACAGAATATCTATCACGAGTTGGTTTGAACAATTCCCTGCATATTTGTTGCTACCGTGTAACCATGAGCCCTTGGGCACACGCCTGTAAATCTAGTCTGCTTATCATCTGCAACAGTGCCTCGATGCCTTATGGGCTGCAAGCGTGCTTGATAAATGCAAATAAATAAATAAATAAATAGTTTGTATACCGGACACCCAGGCCATCAAGCATCTTAAAAAGGGGGAGAATATAGATATCGAACAAAGTGAGCGAGAGTGATGATCCCTGAGGAACACCCCGGGTGAGTAGAGTGGGGGATGAGCAGGTATCGTGAATGGCAACTCTAGCATTGTGAGGACTCAAAAAAAGGCAATCCATTGTGTGGCGGTACTAGAACAGCCAGCCAGTGATTACAACCTGGATGCAAGCAGCTCGTTGTCGACCAGATCGAAAGTGGCTGACATTTCGAGTAACATAAGGAGAGCGGTTGACATTGATCGATAATGGCAGAGAGGTTGAACTTCAGGTCCAGCATGCCCGTCACTGCGCTGTGTCAAGCATGGAAACCAGATTGGTGCAGACTTAGAATGGCATTTTCTTCAATGAATCTCTACAACTGGAGGTATGCCACCCGATGCATAAACTTGAGAAGAACAGAAGTGGTTGGTTTCATGTTGACAATAATCTGAGTAACTTCCACCACCGTAAAAGGTGTGAAAGAAAAGATGGGCTTGGACGGGGCAGGGTGGTTCATGGCGCTGTGTAAGATAGGGACAGAGCAGGTAATGGTGTGGGGATAAAAGCACTATGAGAAATGCTAGACTGCAGATGGGAGGTGACTTTGGCTGTGATGGTGTCATGAATTGTTTGGCACTATGCCGAATCGTGGGGTGTGCTGATTTTGGTGTTGGTGTTGTTATTAAAGTCCTGAAGGATAGCAAAGTGTTACTTGGTACTTGATTTATCTTGCAGAATTGTATTGTTACAGTAGGTGGATTTGGCTTGGGGCACGGCGGCCTTAACATTTTTCACTGCCAGTTTGTACAGGGATAGCGTAGCTGGTGTTGGCTGCTTCCGCCATGCACATTCAGCTGCTCTCCTATGATGACTAAGGGTGAGAATGTCATCATTAAACCAGTGATGGGACAAAGTTTCGGACTTGACACACCTGATGGTATTGGGCGCAAGATCATCCATGACTGAATCGAGGATGTTTTTTTACGTGGGCAGAGAGGACAGGTATTGTAGTCTTCTGTGTCACCTAGTTTAAGACTCAATGTCTGTGAAAGTTTTTGAGGAGTAAGAGTTTTAAGACGTCTAGCCTTAACAAACTGTCTGGGAATGACATCCACATTGGGGGACGAGGTGGACAGATTGACAGAGAGAGTAAGCAGAGAATGATCAGACCAGGGACACAAAACAATAGATGGGGTTGAGGCAGACACCTGGTGAAGTAATATCCAGTCAAGAGTATGGCCTCCTATGTGGGTGGGCTCCCTAACTTGTTGGGTAAAACCGATGGTGTTAAGTGCAGCCAGCAGTAACTGGGCAGCTTTATCAGTTGGCACATTGGCCCAGAGGTTAAAGTCACCCAGTAGGACTACTAGTGCATTTCTATTAGCGGTCTTGTTAAGAAGATGCAACAATTGTTCCTCAAACAATGGGAGGTGTCTAGGTGGCTGGTAGGTGATAATGATAGTAAGTATAGTATTGACATTGATTTTTAGTTTGCCCACCAGTGATTCACAGTTGTCGGGGGGTTATGGGGTGAAAGGTGGCATTGGAATTTATCCTTAAGGAGCAGAGCAACACCCGCTACCTTAGCATCTTTGTGGTCAGCCCGCAGGATTGCATAATCACGTGGAACAACTAATGTGACTTCATTTGGAATAGCGTCACTGAGCCAGGACTCAGTGATAGCCAGAAGGTCATAGAAAGGGTGTGTGAGGAGATCTTCAACCTCCACCCCATGAGACATCAGAAAACGTGTGTTGAGAAGGGATAAAACAAGTGGGGGGTCAGGAAGGCCTTTTTTAAGTGGCATGGACCTCGTGGAGTTTCAAAAGCGGCATCGTAGGTGTTATGTAAGCCGGTTTTAGGTCTGGGGCCCATGGCAATACACACAGAAAAACAGGGTTACGGTGTCCCTAAGATTAGGATTGATTGATTGATTATTCATATAGCACCTATACACAATGGGCCTCATTACGATTTTGGCGGTAGCCATGCCACTTTTGGCGGCATGGCTGCCACCAAAATCGGGTCGGGTTCCCAGAATGGGGAATTACCGGGCCATTCCGAGTTCGGAGGGCCCGATAATTCCACTATCCAGGAACCCGGGCCTGGACCTTCCCCATTCCCATTTCAGCCCCCATAGGGCTGAATGGGAGTGGGGGAGGGAGCAAACAACGGGCCGATTACGAGCAGCCCGTTGTTTGCTCCCTCTTCCCCTCGCGGGACCCAGTGAGCACGCCTGGTTTGACCAGGCGTTACTTACTGGGTCCCGAGAGGGGAGCTTGTAATGAGGCGGAACGGGTTAAACGGGTCCGCCTCCTATAGTGGGTCCCATTAACCTGTTCCGCCTCACTTGTAATGAGGCCCAATGTGTTTCAGTGTGCTCCAAGGTAGGGAGGAAACAAAGAAAAATACAGCGACATTCTTACAAGTCCTTGAATACAATTAAGAATGAGAAAAGAACTATCATACTCGGCCTGGCAACATTTCTGATAGTGCAAGAGCTTTGACATAAATAAGGAGGGGAGGGGGGTTGGAAGGAGAATGAAACAGACAAGCAGCTACCTTACTAGGCCTGATGACAATTGAGGTAGTGCCGAAATTTAACAAGAGTTGGGGGGGGACATGGAGAAAGGATAAGAAGAAAACAAGCAACTATCGTACTAGGCCTGATAACATTTCAGAAAGTGCTGGATGGGGAGATGGAGGAAAATAAATTAGGGATGAGGGGGCACAAACAAGCTGCTAACAAAAAGGTCAAAGTGCTAAGGATGAGGCAGTGAAGGGAGAGGGTAGAGGAGAAAGGAGGGGACATCAGTAGGAGGGAGACAGACATCTCAAGCAAGCGGCAGGGGGTGAGGTATAAAAGGCAAGTGTGCAGGTGACCAAGGGAGGGTTTCCAAAAGGATAGAAAGAGAGGTAAGGATGGGCAGAAGGTGATAGCAAGTAGGCTAAATGCATCAAAAACACAGCCAGAATTGAAATTGCTAAATGCATCAAAAACACAGCCAGAATTGAAATAGATAAATTCATCAAAAACAACGCCATAATAGAAATAGCTTAATGTATTGAAAATGCAGCCAGAATTTAAATTGCTAAATACATCAAAAACACAGTCAGATCTGAAATAGCTAAATGCATCAAAAACACAGCCAGATTTTAAATAGCTAAATGCATCAAAAACACACCCAGATTTGAAATAGCTAAATGCATCAAAAATAAAGCCAGATTTGAAATAGCTAAATGCATCAAAAATACAGCCAGAATTGAAATAGCTGAATGCATCAAAAACACAGCCAGAATTGAAATAGTTAAATGTATCAAAAAGACAGCCGCACCTGAGAAACACCCTTATACAGAAGTTGGCTATGGGTGTGAACAAACAGTATAATCAGAAGGGCAAACATAGGGTGCAAGCAGAGAAGGGGGCTGAGGCAAGAGATGGTAGAAGCATGTCCAGAGTAGGGAATGAACAAATAGTTATGGAGGAGTGTTTTGGAAAGTCCAGAATCAAGCAGAGTGAAGTACAAACTTGAGGAAGTTTGAGTGGAGGAGTGAAAAGAGAAAAAAGAACTCTAGCATTCTGGTAGTGGACAGGGAGCAGAGAGGGGCCTTAGTTGAGGGCCTTAATTGCAATGGCCGGCTCCTGCCTCCCAGTTGCTCTCATTGGCTTAAACAAGCCAAGAGCAACCAATGGGGGCCGGTAGCTGGGCCAGGCACAAAGACTTCAGGCAGGTGGAAAAATGCTGTGGCCATGATGAAAGACCGATGAAACAGAAGGCAGCAGGGAAAGGTACCTGATTGGAAGGCAAAAAGGAAGTCAGAGGATGAAATGGAGCTTTCCGGTGTAAACGGAGGGCTTCCTTCACATGCGCAAAAACACACTGCACTTTTAAGCACCAAACAATGCAGAACGTGATCGCACCATTGTGCGTTTTCTAAAAAAAGAGCAGCAGGCTTACCCCATAAAATGCAGGCAGGGTGAGGCATGATGTCATTGCAGAGTGTCCATGGGATGAAGAAAGAGTGCAGCTTCTGTGCCTCATTGAGGGCTTTAGTTGCAATGGCCAGATCCCACCTCCCGGTTACTCTAACTGGCTTAAACAAGCAAAGTGCAGCCAATGGGGATCGGGATCTGGGCCAGGCACAAAGGCTTCAGGCAGGTGGAAAAATGCTGCGGCCATGATGAAAGTCCGCTGAAACAGAAGGCAGCAGGGGCTGGTGCCGGCTCGGAAGGCACATAGGAAGTCAGAGGATTAAATGGAACTCTCCGGTGTAAACGGAGTGCTTCATTCATGTGCGCAATAACATGCTGCACATTTAAGCACCAAACAATGCAGAACGTGATAGCGCCGATGTGCTTTTCCAAAAAGAGCAGCAGTCTTATCCCAAGGATGCAAGCAGGGAGAGTCAAGATGTCATTGCAGAGGGTCCGGGGATGAAAAATGAATCAGGATGCCCTGTGCCTAACTGCAGGCAAAATAGAGAGTGGATTGTCCACCGGAAGCAAGCCGGATGCAAACCAGCGTCAAACGGCCTCTGTAAATGCACCGCCGCTAACGCACCACCAGTGGGAATTTGAGGTGTGAGAGAGCTGGGAATTGTTGTTCAAAAGTACTACAAATCGATCATACACACTGTGTGGAGAATTTCCACTACACACAAGGTGAAATGTACCAAGCAGATGTAAATCACTATCTGAGATGACTAATGGCAGTCCTTATTGCCTGGAAGCTGACATGAGCACAATAATGCGCAGTCTAATAAATATCTTGGGGACAAAACGGCATGCATCAAGCCAAACCGTAATGAAACACGCACATAAGGAAACACAAAGCTGATGGCACATATATAAATGAGCACACTCATACACATACACAGAGTTGCAGGAATGCGGTGGGCACTTATATCCGGCGTCAACCGGCCTCAGCAAACACGCCGGCGCTAACATGCCACCAGCTGGAATTTCAGTACCGGGAGAGCTGGGAAGTGTGGTTCAATCCGTTTCTCTATTTAGTGAATTACAGATCACTTTTGCCTTTGTTAAGTTCTATCACACAAGAACAACTAATGATTCTCTTCAGCTATTGTCTGGCTGGTGATCTTCTTCACACTAGCTGCAATTGATTTTATAATCATTATCTGGGATGCAGTTAACACAGCCCAAAGAAATTCCTCAAAGTCATTACTCCACTTAATTGATTTGGGATGACATTTGGTTTGTGGATAGATATTTGTGGTGGTTGGTTTCCTGTATAGAGTACTAGATTATGTTTTTTTTTTAACCATCAGTTTAAAATTCAAAAACGCTGCCGATCGACGCTCACTACAACTACGTCACGCACCATACCCCTTGATGCTTGACGCATTCCTGCCTTTAAAACCGGCCTACCAATCCCTCTGCAGCAAAGCCATCAAAGGCCAAGTGCGCAGTGTTGTGCGCTGCTGGTCTGCAGGTTATGCTGCCCAATCAATACTTAGTGTGACTAGCCATGCACCCTATGACTCAAGGCTTGATGCCTTCCTGCCTTTAAAACTGGCCTAAAGAACCCTTGTGTGCAAAATCCACGCAGGCCAAGGGTGAGGTTTTGTGCGCCGCAGGTTACGCTGCTCGATTGATGCTTGCTGAGACTACGGCAGGCACCCCACACATCAATGCTTAATGCCTTCCTGCATTTAAAACCGGCCTACGAAACCCTTTGCATCAAAGCCCACGCAGGCCAAGGGCACAGTGTTAGGTGCTGCAGGTATGCAGGTTATGCTGCCTGATTGACTCTCTCTATGACTATGCCACGCAACCTACACCTGGACGCTTTCACCTTCCTTCCTTTAAAACTGGGCTACCGAACCCTCTGTGGCCAAACCTACGCAGACCAAGGGTGTCTTGTTGTGCGCCACAAGTGTTTGGCACTACAAGTGCACGGTGCACTCCTAATTGTCATGACTACAACTGCATCCCTCCAACATGTTGCAATGCTCGTCCTATCAACCTTAACCACTGCAAGCCTTTGTCCACCCCCAGCACTCACACTTGCCTACTATCCACCCCTAAAGTCCAAGGTATGCCCCTTCGTGTTGGCTCGCTGCTCTTCATCCACCTATATTGTGCTTCCCTCATCCACTGTTGCCCACCCACCCACTTCCTACCACCCTTCACCTCTCCACCCAGCCCTCCACCCCTGTCGCAAACACCCCTGATGCCAAACGTCTGTCTGCATCCACTTACATCAGCCCCCTGTAACTCCCGCCATGCTCGCAACTCCCAACTGGCCCCATGCCAATTGCACCAGCCCCCGCAATGCCTGCCTATTCGCACAACACCCCTCTGGTCTCCAGCCACCTACACCAGCATTGCGCAACACCCGCCTATACACACGACTCCCCACTCAGCCACCTATGTCAGCATCGCGCAACACCCATCTTTGCGCACGATTACCCACTCACCCGCCTACGCCAGCATCGTGCAATGCCCGCCTATGCACAAACCCCCCACTGGCCACCTGCTACAGCATCCAGCAACACCCGCCTCTGCACACAACACCCCACTGGCACCCATCCACCTTCATCGTCATCCTGTGATGCCCACCTATGAGCACAACCACCCTATGGCCCCAAAAAACTCTAATCATCCACACCACCCATCACGAACTGCCAGTCTGCCACCAGCACCCTCAACATCCATTTGATCTACCATCCAGCAGGCCCCACTTCCTCCTTCAAGGATGAACTCTCCTACCTCCCCTTGTGCAACATTAAACCCCATACCACATGCCTCACCGCAGGTGACTTCAACTTAGGTTACAGGGCACAACATTAAACCCCATACCACATGCCTCACCGTAGGCGACTGCAACCTAGGTTACAGGGACCCGTCTGACAAAAAGGCCACATCCCTATCCTCCACTGTGGACTCAACTTCTCTCAAATGATCCTCAACCCCACACACCACCTCAGTCGCACCCTGGACATGCTGCTTGACCATAACTGCTATTGTCTCGTGAGGATAGCTCAGGGGCAATGTGCTCGTCTTAGAAGCTAGACAACACAGAGCAACACAGGTGCGATTCCTGGGTCTGCGCTTAGAAACTTCTGGGTAATAAGCGCGTTATAAATAACCTATCATGTCATATGATATCCCCTCATCATTTCCAACACCTCATGTGCCTGGTCAGTCCACCACCTCATGGTCTTCTCCATCCCCGCCAGCCAACCTGCCACCCAGCCCCCTTCAGCCCCCACCAAGTTACTCCTGCTGCAACCACAACCTCACCAGTGACCACATCCTACCACTCCTCAACCCCCACCCCACCACCACCGCCAGCAACAACATCAACAAATTTGTCAACTTGTACACAACCACACTCACCATGGCTGGGGATCCCCTTGCTCCCCTAAAGAAATATTCCACCAAGCCCTCCTCTCCTACCAAAACCTGGTACACACCTAAGCTCCACACCCTCCACTCCAAGAAGTGACTGGCTCACATGCCCCTCCATTGAGAACAAGACCAGATTTGCCTCCATTGCCAAAGCCTATAAGAATGCCATCCACCTCGCCAAAGCATCCGCCTACTCCTCCAGAATTGCTAACGCAAAATCTGACTCTTGTGAACTCTTCTGAATCATCTGAGAGCTGCAGTCCCCCGCCCCTCCCCCTCCACTGTCTCCAAAGATGATGCCTGGTGCAATAGCATGCAGCAAGCCCTCTCAGACCAAATCTCCCTTCTTCAAACCAAAATCCAGCACAAACGTGCCTCCTTCAACGCCCCCACATCAGCCCCTTTTTCCCCCACCTATACACTTGCTCATCACCACCTCTTCAAATTCAGCCACATCACCACCCAAGAGCCTCAGCAGCCTCAAGTCTCCAAATGCAAAGCAGACATCTGCCCAGCTCCCCTCATCAAAGAATGGTCTGAGCACCTGATCCGTCTCATCACTGCCATCATCAATGCATCATTTGACTCCTGTTCCATCCAATCCTCCATGAGAGAAGCCTGGATCACCCCTCCTGAAGAAACCCTCGCTGGACCCTGCCACCCCCGCCAACTATAGCCTTATCACCTCTGTCCCCTTCCACTTGAAGATAATAGACTGCGCTGCCTATATCCAGGTCTAAAATCACGTAGAAATCCACCACCTGCTCAGCCCCTGCCAATCCAACTTCCGGACCTTGGGGAAACCAGACGTGGACTCCCTGCTCACTGTGCTCAGAGAGGCGCAGCTTCACCTCACTGATGGGGCCCAACAAGGCTGAAACGCGTGTATGGGGTTGCTGTTGGTACCCTTGTTCAGAGAGGAATTGCCACAGCATTTCGGTGCTGGACTGCCCATGTGGGCGGGACAAAGACTGATATGCAAATTGGTATTTCCCATCTGTGCAAGGTACAGTGAGCAAAAAGCAGATGGCTGCGAACTCTCAAAGTGGTTAAAAACCACTGAACAGGTTATCATGCCGTGTTCTTTTGAGAGAGGGGCACCTGATACCTTTTTCGCATTGCTGTTTCCCAATACCTCTCAGAGTGTATAACCAAACCAACTTCTTCAAGACCCACTAGATTGCCTATGCCAGCCTTCTGCACACACTTCACTTCAGAAGAACCAGGGCAGGAGGATCATCGTCCCCACCCAAACCACTGCACTTTGGAGCTCCCTCCCAGCCCACCTCAAAATGGAGAACTCTCTGACTATCTTCAGAAAAAAAGCTTGAAAGATTTCAGTTTAACTGAATTGATCTGACTTGGAACCCCATGCGCATACCTGACTTGTACGTATCTGTAACCCTGCCTCTATACTCACAGTGCCTTGACGCCTTTGGGTTTTTGTGTGCTCTACAATATTAATAAATCAATGAATAAAGAAAAATGAGTGAATGGGCCTCATTATAAGCTTAAGAAGTACAAAGTATCGGTGAGCACCACTTGTGATTTCAACTACAGCAATTAAATAAATTATCTTCAATTAATTTCCAGTTTTTTTCATAGAAACTTTGACCTGGAGCTTCCAGTTTATAAGAGATCCTGTGGCATCTGGATCTCATTGAACAATTTAGAAGAAAAAGCAAGGTAACTATACCCAACTTAAGACCGGAGCTCACAGTTGACCCTCGGCAGGGTTGCCCAATTAAATCCAAATAGTCATCAAAATGTTAATATCATTTCATAAATGTACTGAGACTGTAGATAGTTTTATCATGAGAAATGTTTAATTCACATTTCTAGGTAAAGTATCACAAATTCAGTTTTCATGTAGCGAGGCAACTCGAAAAGCAAGGGTTAATTCATCAATAAGCACTTATGCCGATGCATTTCGGTCTATAACCATCTTCAGGGCTTTGCTTTAGTGAATATACAATTAGCTAATCTGAGTTAACGTTCATCATTTTTCAATGCAACATTTCAAAAATACACAGAAAAACGTATTCACAGTAAAAAATGGTAAAACAAATACCCCAAGTAGATCCAAATGAATGAAGTAAGCAAGGGAGAAAGTAAACGAAAAATAAGCTTGCCAGTCCGGTAGTAACGGCGCTGGTAAGCTACGAGTTCTGCTCATGGGTGACTTTCTGCCTGCCAGGTGTGACCTGGTGGGCATACCGTCACCCACGAGCAGAGCATGTCGGATGCACCGGCACCATTCACGAATGGTGCCGGTGCATCCGACCTCCCCATTCCCATTGAGCCCTCTGGGGCTCAAATGGGAATGGGGAGTAATTAATACCGGCTGCCGGCAATGGGGATGTACTGAGTCTGCCGGGGCTGGAATGCGCCGGTACATCCCCATTGACGATAAAAAAACAACTCCGGCGGCAGCCGAGCCGGTAATTACCGGCACGGCTACCGCCAATGTCCTAGTGGGGCTCAATATGTGCCCCAAATGAGACACAGAAGTGAGACACAAGACAAGAGAAGTGTAATGGTGTAAATAATCTTGCTTTTTTGGGATATAGTGGGAAACGCAGTGTGGGAAGGCTGGTCTAGCGGACATAACTAAATGTAGGTGGGGTTGTAGCAGAAAAGAATCTCAAAATGATTTGATGCAGCTTGAGTTTTTCTAAGAACTCTTGGGAAAGGAGGGGAGGAGGGCTGTGAAGGTGTGGTCATTAAACGAAAAACACATGTAAAGTTTTTTCAGTTCAAAGTCTTTGTTAAAGATTTCAAACAACAACAATGTAATATAGAATCTCTGTCACTAATCTGTGAGGAGTTTCGGTAGCAAGAGATGTGTACAGGCAACATGTGATGGATTATAATGGAAGATCAGGATACCCAGTGGATTTATAACAGGTAGACCAGGTCTCCCCAAGGTGGCCACCCAAGGGAAACCCTCTAGTGGAAGAAAACTCTGTAAGAGGAGCTGGATTCAACGAGCTACAATGATTCTCAGATGAACAGGTTCAGCTGGATGAAGGCATGCAGAAGTTTAACATAGAGGGATCCCAAGATAATTCCAGGACCCACAGAGTAGTGGAGAAATGGAGCGGGAGGGTAATCATGAAGGTAACTGGACTGAAGTGAGTAGGGAAAGCAGAAACAAGGATTGAGGCAGTAAAGCACCGAGGACCACACAAG
The DNA here is from genome assembly GCF_040938575.1 of Ambystoma mexicanum. Classification (NCBI taxonomy): domain Eukaryota; kingdom Metazoa; phylum Chordata; class Amphibia; order Caudata; family Ambystomatidae; genus Ambystoma; species Ambystoma mexicanum. The sequence goes on from NC_090932.1 coordinate 714,636,865, forward strand.
GGAATGGACAGCATCAGCACAGGGAGGATATCTGAGTGCTGCAATGTGAAGTAGGTCTTCAGAATGGTGTTATCTAGCGGGGAATCCAGATACTGCATTCGACATCCATGTTATCACAAATGCCATATTCTGACAAAATGGTGCCACGTTGGATATGATTATCTGTGCCTGTGATTTGGCGTCTTGCATGCGAGGGAAGCCGAGTTGGGGGACTCCAAGACCGAGGAAATTTGGTCTTTATTCTGCTCATTTAATAAGATGACGATGGTGACTATTCATGCCCTGAATTGAAAGGAGATCATTTGAACCAGGGAAACAGAATTACGGATTCCCCCATGAGCCACCACCTCTACCTAGAAGTGAAGTAAGAGAAGACGCAGAGTGGTGCTTTAGGTCCTGAGTGGGAGAGACAATTTTGACAAATGTGCTTTTTTCCCATCAAAACTATTTTCTGAAGGTTGGTTTTTGAAATAGTCATACAACAGGTAACTTTAGAGTAACTTGGTTTTGAAGCTCTTATCACCACCTCATATGTATACCACTGGGAACATCAGAGTAACACGGATTGCAAGCTCTTATAACCACTTCATAGTTGACTTTTTTGTCCACTATGGATGGTTTGACATTAAACCATAGAGAGTAGTGAATGGGCAATCTGGACCATAGATATATTGTATGATCTATACAACGTGAAAATGAGGCCTAAATAGTAGGAATAGCATGTGTTCTTGTTTTGGATTGTTATGCACTAGTATGCTGTATTTTGAAAAAAACACTAGATGTATAATAGAGACGGACAATGGTCTTGTATATGAACTGAGATTTGTATATATGCTGTTCCCTTTGTTGCACTGTATTTATGTCTTTGCACAATGATTGACTCATGTCATTGTTTTTATATTTGTTGCATATTGTGTCTTGTATTGTTTGTGAATGTTATCCGCTTCTGTATGTTATGAGTATTCTTGACCTTAAAAATACATTGAATAATGTTTATGATAAAAAATGATGTGGATGGTTATTAGCCTTTAACCCTACATATATCATTTGTTCACATACAATACGGTGTGAATAGGTGCCATATTGAAACAAAATAATAGTATATTTTGTTTTGCGTTCGTGAGGCACCACCTGCTTGTTTTTCTTCATTCCATTGACCCAGGGTGTCCGTGAATTAAGGGCACACCCATCCATTAGTTTTCTTGAACCTAGACTAACTCCGCAAATTATGCAGGGACGCAAATGGGAGAACTTTACACATGGCTTGGGATTTTACAAACTATAGCAGGGAGTTAAAAAAAACAAATGTATACAAAGCCTATATGGCACAGTCGCACTATGTCAAGTACCATTGATTATGTTTTTATTAGTCATTCTGCTAAGCACTCGGTACTTGACTTTAGGGTCCTGTCCAAATGAGATTTCTAGAAAGGCCTCTGGTAAGTACAAGGTTGCTTCTGATGGAAATCAAATTATATGGAAGTAGGGCAATTCAACAAAATGTAATGACTACTTATTGAGTCAACATTATTGTTTGACTCAGGAATTTGAATGTTGTAGTATAGATGAGATCACTGAGATTTTTCCCAGCATTGCTGGTTTTTTGGAACGAAACACAACAAGTGGGTTTTTCCACTCATAACCGATTATTCACTTTGTATGATGCCATTATAGCAGAACAAAGGCAAACTTTTGCAAAACTGCATTAGAAGCCTCACAAGGAATGCAGAGATATGTCTGGCTGAACAAGCAAGCCTGTTATGCAATCTGGAAATGAGATACAAGAACTGGCTGTGAATATATAAAGCCTTGGCTTGTACTGTCCAATGCAGTTGATGTATCGGACTCTTGCCACAAACGGCTCCAACATTTTTTGACTGATGCTTAATGAATTCAAAGAATGCAGTAAGAAACAATAACTAAATCCAATCTCTTAAATTAGTTGGTTTTGAGTTATCAAAACTACCTTTACCTCTAAGGTCAGTGACTGCAATTGGCTGGTCCCTAGATCAACTGACATCACTTGTGAATTGTGAAATGATAGTCCTGAAAACTAGCTGCATTTTTTTTGTCATCGGTACGATAACATTCATAAACGTACCTTGATTCCACTATTGTGGACATTTTATTTTAGACAATCAGACCTGCAATGTAGAAAGAAGCACCTATCCAAGATACAATTGCCACTGAACGATAACACATTATGAGATTCAATTAGTCATCAGATTCAATTAGCCATGTTCAAAATGCTGTCTAGGGTTCGGCACTTTAGATATGTTTATATCTATTTTATTGTGTACTATGTATCTTAGAGATTTGTTATCCAGAGGCGTTGCTAGGGGTGGGTGGGGGGCTTAGGGGGCTATAGCCCCGTGTCTTTTGGTTGCAGCCCTGGATAGAATCTCAGAGCATACAACCAAAAGGCAATAGCTAGCCCCGAGTTACGACAGTCCCTAAATTAGCATAGCCCCGGATCTTTTCCAGACCTAGCAACACCCCCTGTTGTTATCTATAGGCATAATGTTCCCAGGCCTCTGATCTTATCTATTTTTAACTTGATTTTATCTATTGTAATATGTACCATGTATATTATTGAGATATTTATCTTTTTTATTTTCGATTTGTTTAAGGTTTTATTGAATGTTTTACCGAAAGAAATCTTTACTGACTTGCTGTTAATCTTTAGGAGAGATCCTTGGGGCTGGGTCCCGCTTTTGAAAACGCTTTTCCAGAAGGTAGCATTTACTATGCAAGATCCCCTTTCATGGAAAAAGTCGCTTATCATCCCAGTGCACAAAAAAGACTCTCGTTCTCAGCCTACAAAGTACCATATGTTGGCAATGCTAGACACTTCGAGCAAGCTCTTTGCCAATATGTTACTCAAGGACCTAAGCATGTGGGTAGATATGCTCCACTTACTGCACATGTACCAGGCAGGCTTCCATCCTGGCCACAACACTACTTCTAACATCTTAGTACTGCAATACTGACAATTCTGCTGCGTTGTCTAATTCAATTGGTAGTAACAAAGGCCTGAAACAGGTGTGGGTATTTGCACCCTTGTCATTTAATGTATACATTGCAGACTTACATAAAGACATTTCTGCTGCTCATATATGCCTTCAAAGCTTGGTGATGCTCCCATTCGATGGCTCGGACACATAGATGACAGGTGCCACAAATGAATCCACGGGTGCACCCAATCCACAAAAGGCACACACCGTCCCCAAACACCCTTTCCAACAATATGCTGACACTAGCCATTGCGAGCTGGGATATGCAGATGATCACGCTGCTCATGGACCTACGCAGGCAGGAAAATCAGGGTGCAGGGGAGGAGTAGGAGATACCATGGAAACTGAATGCCCATACCCAGGGTCAGGCCCTCTCCCTGGAACCTCAAGGACATCCATCTGGTAACCCTGTTTCGGCTCAACAGGCACACCATAGGTGAGCTGCTCACCATAATCCAGGGGACATTGAGAGCAGGATTAACATCAGGACAGTTGTACCCCCACAGCTAAAGCTTGTGTCCATCCTGCAATTCCTGGGTACTGACACCTTTCAGCACTCTGTGGCCTTGCTGCACAGGATGTTGCAGCCAACATTTTCAATCATGCCTGGACAGGTGCTGAAAGCCTTCCTGTGCCATGTGTCACAGTATATCTCTCTGCCCACCCACCGGCATAGGAGCATGTCATGAAGGCATGGTTGTATGCTGTTTAACACATGCCAAACATCATTGCAGCCCTGGACTGCACCCATGTGGCATTGGTGACCCCCCAGGCACATGAAGTGGTTTACCACTACAGGAAGTACTACCACTCAGTGACTGTCCAGGTGTCCTTGTGATCCAGACCTCTACATTACACACTGCTGTGCCACCTTCCTGGTTCCATCTATGAAATAATGTTCCTATGCAATAACACACTGTCTGGACGCAGGGACAGGCACATACTTTAATGGATGTGTATATTGGGTGAGTACAAGTGCCATCACACACATTTATCTTGCTGCTACAGAAAAGCAATGTGAAGGGGGTGCATACCCACAGCAGAATAATGCATGCCCTGTTGTTAAGACCCTGTACATGCAGAACCTGCCCTCTCACTGCACAAATGGCAGCCTACAACCCACCGGACTTAGACAGGATGAACAATGCTGTAGTAAGTAGCCAATGTATATTACCCAACAGGCTAGCAACACACACAGCTGACTACAGGAACCACAATGCAACATTATACATCAATATTCATGGAACAACAAAGTTCAACACTGCACAGAAGGAATGCAACACTTGCAGTAATAATGCCATGTATTCCAGTAACTGTGTATATGAAGCCAGCATGGAATAGACAGCAACAACACAAACCTGCAGCAGTAAAACAGATCAACCATCAAGGCACATCCATGAGACCATTGTGCAGGCCCGACATAGGTACCATGGCACCCTGCCATGAAAATCACAGACCCTAAAAGTGACAAGTGCTGGCCGTGAGCTGTGTGCATGGTGTTACATGACAGAGCAAATAGCAAATGACTCCACATGCAAGTGTTGTGATAGTGAGACATGTCGTCTGACAATACTCGTAAAATACATGCACACAGTGTCCATCAACATGCCGTTGTAAAAGGAAACAAATCCACAATGCACTGTAATGGACACCTATGACCTTTGCCCTTGTAGGTGGGCCTGGACACCCCCAACTACCACGGCTGAATACACACCTGCAGACTCCACAGATGCCACAAGAGGTGGACTACATGCAGGCTCTGCATCAAGCCAACCTTTGCCCTGTTGAAGGCTCATTTACTGTGCCTACACCAGACCAGAGAGGATGCACAGGCCACAGTTGGTTGGACAACATTATTTCATGTCTGTGCCATGCTGCACAACATCTGGCTTAGGTGAAATGTCCTCCTGTCCCCTGACGAGGACAGGCCACCTCCAGAAGACAACAATTTACTACCTGCAGATGCAGTGCTGTCACACAGTGAGCAGGAGGAGGGAAGGAATGGACACCTGGTGCAGCAATAGCTAATATGCATTAATTACAGATCTCATTGATAATCACATGCTGCTCACAATTGTGCATGGTCAAATATAGATAAGACACATTCACACAAAAATAAATGTCCTAGCATTGCTTCCAGCTGACTTGTATGTAATGCTTCAACCCTCAACCCCAACACAATACCCTTGCAGTCTGTGAAATACATGTGTCCATTTTGGCACGCTCCGTTGTGGGAGAAGCAACACGAGAGGTGCAGCGCTGAGAAAGCCTCGTTGGCTTGCTAGACACAAATCCCTCAGTAGGGGTGGCTGAAATGGAACTGCCCATTTGACTGCTCAAGCATGCTGAAGGGTTAGGGTAATGGCCCTGGAGATGTTTTTGTTGGTGGCCAACATTTGCACACACAACTCCCATACCCTTCGGCTCACAAGGGTGGTACTTGCAGTTCCTGCAGCAGCACAGTGACACAGTCAGTCCATGGCACTAGACACCCATCGGGAGACATGGAGCACACATCACTGATTGCCTGTGCATAAGACTGTTGCACCTCCGCCATGCACTTCATAGTTTTCTGCCACCACTCAATCTGTGTCAGCCTCTCACAGATGTCATCCATGTTGTGTTGTGGAACTGGCCTTGCTGAGGGATGCATGTGCATTTCCTGGCACCCAGACACCTGCTCATCAGGCAGCTAATCATCACATGGCTGTGATTCAGTGTCCTCTGTAAAATGCCAATGGAGGGCACAGCGAGAAGGCAAGGGGGGGGAAGACTGCATGGGTGAGTGTCTGGACAGGGGGGAATTATCCCTGAGACATCTCTCTCACAGGGGCAGCTGGAGAGGAGGAGAGAGGAGTGCCAGTGTCAGGTGTTGCTGTGACAGAGGGTTTGGTGCTGATGCCCACTGCAGTGTCCTGTTCCACTGCCACACCTGTGGCAGGTGTGCCTGTGTCCCCAGAGGTGACAGCAGCAGGACCCTTGGACTGGGATGTCTGGAAGGTCTCCTTCTGGGGAATGTACTCTCTGGGTGTGACATGGATTGCTCCCTTCTTTGTACTTGGTGGTACAGGTGTGCTGGACCCACTGGTGCCCTCCATGGGGACCTGATGGTCTTGTGTGCCTGTTTGCGAGATAGAAAACAGTGCATCATTTCTCTTGTTGGAAGTTGTAGGGTGTGTTCTCATGCAGTGTATGCAATGTTCAATGGGGTCACAGTGACAAACCACCCCTCGGTGGCCTTCTTTGTGTGACAGGCAGTATGATGCCATAGTGGCATCATGTTTAAGTATGAATCTCAAGTGTTGGATATGTGTACCTAGTCTGGCCATTGTTGTCATGTACTTGATGGCTGTGCAAGGGAATGTGTGCCAATGTAGGGATGGCCCGTTGTTTTATGCGTATCCTCTTCTGTCACATGAGGGATGCCCTGCAAGTCATGGGACTATTGGTGTGACATTCAGTGGGAAGCACTCTTCAAAGAAGCCTTACTGCCACTGCTCTGTAGCATGCCCCGGGTGTTTGACCCAGACATCTGCATGCTTTGCATGTATGATATGTGGAGTGTGTGGCAGACCTTTTGTGGATATGTTCTTACATGGGTGTTGAACGTGCTGGCACACGGTGGTGGGGATACACCTTGTGAATGGGTCACTGTCCGTGATACTTGCTGTACCATGGTTGCTGTGTATCTCCTACATGGGGACCACATCCTTGTGAATGGTATTCCTTTTGGGAGGTTCATGCCTACCATGTCCATTGATGTACTGTCCCATGGTATGTCATGCGTTGTTTCTGAACTTTGCTGGGTGACAGCAAGTGTGTCTGTTGCCATTCTATTGTAGTATTTGTGCATGTGGCCCATGATTCACTCATGTACTCAACAGGGTCTTCCTGGCTGCTGGCTCCCGTCTATGCCGTACCCACACCCTCCAGGCCCACCATGTGGAGGAGGATTTTCACCCTCTCCTCCCACGCAGTGAGCTGCAGTGGGGCCACAGTTCCTCCACCTGTGATTGCTGTGTCCCTACGGTAGTTGGAGACAAGCATCTTCACCCTGGCTCTTAGGTCATTCCAGCGCTTCCTTATTTCATCACAGTCCAGTGGGACATTTCCCTTTGGCTGCCACCTTGTACCTTGTTCCGGTCCAAATGGTATTCTCGTACTGGGGGGATGTCTTGCAGTGGTGTAGCTCATATAGCTCCCCTGTCTGAGTCACCACCTTCTCTGCCAGCACAATGTGCGCCTGCTCAGAGAATTCTGTTTTTTGCAGGTGCATTTCTGGCATCTTCCGTTTTCCTCCTGAGGTCATGTTTGGGGTGTGTTTTGGGCTTGGATGGCAATCCCTTAATGGTGATTTTGAGTGGATTGAGGTTTTTAAAATGACCACTGCCATGCTTCCTGTTCCGGTGATGATGCTATTTCCGCTAGTGGTAATTCCACCAGTGGCATTATCACAGAAACTACAGCAGTAACAGTAATTCTGCCTAATATGGTCAGAATTACCTCTGTGGACTACATTTCGATGGAAATTCCACCAGACGGAATTACTGTTACCACGAAAAGTGTGTGTGCGCTCCCACAAAGTTGAAATACTGCAGTAATTCTGCCCTACACCATGGCGATAACGGGAATTACCACCGTATTACTGCCCAACTCATAATGAGCCCCAGTGTATTGAGTGTGTCAATTGCTACAATTACTTAGGAGCCACTATTTGTGGTAAAGTCAAGAGCCCTTTCTTCAAGAAAGTGTTACGAGCAAAGCTCATGGAAAATTCTTGGCAGCTAAGAAATACATTTGCACTGGTGGTGGGTTCTCTATTGAAGGACTTATGGAAATATCCAAATAAATTGTATCGGGCTTGCTTTATAGTCTTGATGCAGATATAATCAGTGAGTTCAAATGGCATGACATCTAAGAGGGTAAACTTTGGGTGGAGGAATGCCCTGTGACTGCCTCAAAGTCTTTCTAAACACCATGTTAAACATTAGACAATATACTTACTATTTTTAAATGTACTCTGCTATGGATGGCACTCGTCTAAGTGTAATTGGAAAGCTGATTAAACATCCTGTGAGTAAAAACAATGGCTTGCATCTAATTTGTCAAATTTGTGCCAACTTTCATACAGTAATAGGGTCTCAATGTAATTCATCTCGAAAACTTCAGTCAGTAAACACTTAACTGACTAAAATGCATTTACGTATGAGTGGAGCTCTAATACTGACTAGCACCCAAAACGACTTTGGCAAAATATGCAAGTCAGAGTTTCATGTTTTTGTCCCATCAAAGATACTTGTTGGAGACTACCACATGTAGGCTGCGTCCTTTTATTACCCTTCAAAGATTTAATCAGTTGCCATCAGTAATGGTAATAGGCACTAAATTTCCTATCTCTAAGTCTGAGTGATTTTGTAGATTATGGCAATCATCCAATCTAGAGACAATAAGACACGTACACTGTGTTCTGCATAAACGTCTATATACAATAAACTGCTGAGCATGTTTGTCCACTCCATTCAGAAAATAACACAGGCGAATCCTGGGGATTCTGTATGTCTGGCAGATCATCAGTCTTATGCAGTGCACAGTTTTTATTGTGGAATCATACTGTGACACACATTCATACATTTTTGAATGTGACAATTGTTCTGTGTTGCTGCATTCATACAACAAATTTAAATTATTAGGTAAAAAGTGTGCTTTATTTGTCTATATTAATTCAGTATGGAAAGCTTATTTTATAACTGCAACATGGTGGTTAAGTTAAAAAACGAAATCTGTTTTTGTATCTTTAACGGACCAAAATACTGTGCTGATAGTGTCAAGACAACAAGGAAGACTACGTGTTGACAACCACTCAGAGGCCCTCATTAGGAGGTTGCAGGTTTCTGCTTCCTGATATCCTGGTAACACTGGGATATTCTTGGCAGCGGAGGAACAGTAAGTTCCCATTCCAGTGCAGTGCCATAGGACTCCATGGGAATGGGATCACTGAAGCACGGGCTCTGTTATCAACGGTGCCGGGCTTCAGTGAAAAATCTGCTGGTAGGGGCTTGAACTGCCGACAGGTCAGTCCTGCCAGTAGTTCACTGCCCTTACCAGCAGACTTGTAGTTTGCCGGTCCAGAAAAGGTGCCGGTAACTGTTGTTACTGGCACATTTTTCCAAACCAGCAAACTTATAATGTGGGCCGGAGGGTGAAATCCAAAAGTAGACAGGAAAGGACACCCTCTCATTGATAAATGTGCAGTGTTATTATAGGGACATGCTGACGTCATTCCAAGCACAGACCAGTTGTCTCATATAGCAGTGGCAAAACAGCATAACTACGTTTCCAGAGACTGAATACACCTCTCCTCTTGAACATTGGTCTCAGGCTGAAACCCCTCACTTAGGGCTCTATGGATTTCAAGTGTCTTGCAAAAATATGACTAGAAATGGGAGGTGTACTGTGGAGTGCTCTGTTGCAAATTGTGGTTTAGGGTAAGGTATGCAACTGAACGATGTGCATTAAGAAACACTTCCCCCATCTGTGGAACTGTTACAAGGGCACGACATGAGTACATTTGGTGAGAGAGTCAATGGTAATCATAATCGCGGGACGGTAGACTATGACATCTGTTAAGAGCCCTTCCTAGGGGGTGGTAGGAAGCATGGGCTGCATTAGTTTGCCTAAAGGCAGTTTCTTTGGTGTCTTGGTTTATTGACATATTACACAAGCTGTTATATAGCTGCAAACATCAGCTCTGATTTGGGACTAGCAAACATGTCTTATTATTAGCTCTCTGTTGCTCTGGTTCCCTTAGGTTCAGCAGAAACACTGTTTTTACACATGTGCAACACTTGTTCTCTGATGGATGAATTTGTATTTATAGCTGGTGGTCATGAAACAGAAGTTATGATCTTTTAGCAACACTTTATGTGGTATTAGTGAAACGGTACCATCTGAGCCAGCTTCGTAGGTGGCCCGTCTAACTTACTGGCTAAAATGTGTGAACATAAAAACACATTCAGCCTTGCAAATCAGTCTTTCAGCACTTACTTTGATTCTTGCATCTTATATTTTCCGGGATATTTCATATGCAACTGCATTGCTAGTACAGGAGATTATGGTCAAAATAATGTCTTACTGAGCAAAAAGAAGGCCCATCAGGTTTGTCGTCTGTTACGGCGTTCTAGGTTTCAGTGGTACTGGATATGGGGATCCAATTAGAAGATGCTGCATTCAACACAGGCCTGTTCCATTGCCTGCAGTTCTTTTCCCAGCAATACGTAGTTCTGCTCAGAATATGTAAGCATCCAAGAAAGACAGCCAATCTGCTGCTCAACACTGTCACCTTGTAGTTATTTTGGGACTGTACCGTATAAAAGGTCTGCCTGCATCTGGTCGCCTTAGTATCTGGGCCTTAGTAAAGGCATGCTTGAAGGATTTAAAAGCTTGAATCGATGTAGAGCCCCAGGAACAATGGCTCATCTTCTATAACAGTCTGCTGATGGTTTGGAGCTTTTGCGAGAAGCCAAGGTTGAATGTTCTATAAAAATTAGCAACCCTAAGAAATTGTTGCTCATCATGATGAGCAGTCCGAGGGGTAGTTCATTTCAGGATAGAAGTAACCTTTTTGGGATCTATCACTGTTACTTCTGAGGAAAGGATATATGCTAGATGAGAGAAAGGAGGTTGATAGAAAATGCATTCCTTGGATTTTGCCAATAAATTACATGCACGAAGGATCAAGGCTGTGACACAGGGGAGCAGACAGCATCAGCAGAGGGAGAATGCCTGAGCATTGCCATCAGAAAAAGGTCATCTGGATGCTGTTTTCTAGTGGGGAATCCTGACAGAGCACTCAAGCTCCACTTTATCATGGTGGTTGGATTCTGACCTGGCTACCATCATGTCGGTGACTATGTTGCACACTCAATGTGCTGTGCGCTCCATCTTTGTTGGGAGGGCAATGCCCGTCGGTGCACAGGGACGTTCAGAAGACAAGGTATTTATCTTTGGGTTGAATGTTTGTCAGCGTTTCAGAAGACTTGCTAGTATTTTATGTTGTTCTTGGCCTGTTGGCAAACTTGAAATAGCAGAGGACATGAAGATGAAAGTGAAGGCATGCTCTCTGTTCAGGCTCTGGTGTTTATCAGTCAGGGGAGGATCAGTGTGCTCTCTATCTGAAAGTCAGCTCTCTGCACTGAGACTCTAGTCCCCAAGGTGTCCCTTGTGGCTCTCTACTAGATTATCCACCCTGACCCCCAGTGAGGTTGCATCATTACATACTTCCTGCCATCAGTTCGACTAGGATCAGGTTGGCCTGCGAGACCTTCTTTAGTTTTTCCATCTATGGTATTTGTTTTCTTACCACCTCCTCATATCTTGCAGCCTTTTCTTCATACAGCAGTTGTTACAGGCTTTCATCTCTCCTTCAACCTCCTCATGTGTTTTGCTCTGTAGAGGGTATTCAGGCCTCAGCCATCTCACCACTCTCCTTCACCTAGTGGTCATGCTGCTTCTCCTGGGGATTATGTTCTGCCTCTAATCCCTCCTAAGTATAGGTCTCCCAGTCTCCCCAGGACTGTGCTTATTTCTCTGTGGGCTTGCCTCGCCCTCTCTTGCCAACGTGTCCCCCTCTTGTGGTGACTGTCTTTCACCATCTCCTCCAATCCATCACAACAATACTCTCTTTGATTGCACCCTTCTCTAGCTCCAGTACCAAACATCTCTCATCGACCTGATGACACCCTCTCCTGTTCCAAACTCATTGCCTGCCCAACAACTCTCATTCTCCTGATGACACCCTCCCCCTGATCCAATCTCCTGTAGACTCTCCCTCCAACCTCCAGGTCATTCTTCCTACTCTCCTTTCATGACTCTTCTTGCATGCTATTCTGCACCAAACGTGTTCCTCTAATTCCTACATAAACACCTTGCTTCCAAGGCGAGAGTGTTGCCCCTGAACTATCCTCCGCACATAAATCGGATTAAGATAATCTGTGCACAATTTAAGTGCTAGACATTGATATTCAATTTTTCTATCTTTCCCTTGGTACGTTGCAAAATCACAAAATCATAGATGTGCTTTAACAGCAAAAGGATGAGAGCATGATTTGACATCTGATGTTAATCCCATGTGTGATCATGGGCTCAATGTCAGCATAGATGTTGTCTATCATGCTTCCTGGGGTATGGGTGGGAAGCAGAGGACTGCAAGGTAGGTTGATGTACCCCACTCATAAATTCTAACTTACCCGTCTCTACCTCACCCACCCCACCCAACTCACCAACTGTTCCACACCACACGCAAAAACTGTTACTCACCCCAGTCTACCTCACCCACTCTTCCTCACTGCAATCTTCCTAACCACATTCCCCTCACCCCACACACCCACTCTTCCTTACCCCACTCTTCTCCCACATTTTCCCATTCCACATTTCTTGACCTCACAATTCAGTTGCTTGAGTATGCACCCAATAAATGAGGCACACACCAGGTTTGCACCTTGGTCTCGACTCTGTGGCGGTAGCCAGGTAGGCTTTCAAACCCGCCTAAGTCAATTTTTACCCACTCACACTGTGTCTGTAGTCAGTGCCAGCACATGAAGCGGTGGGTGCTTGCTCCCACCCCAGTGAGTGGGAAGGAGCCACCTGGTGATGAAATGACAAGCAGTGCCTTGAATGGCTGGGCCAAGAAAGCAACACGTTCCGAACATACTCACAGGTACTGTATTGTATTGTATTTTATTGTATTGTATTGATAACCAACTCACCAGCTCTGTCACTGCTGCGTCATTTCTGCTGATAGAGTGTTTTACTGTGATTCCTGATATTGAGCTGCCAGCCATCCTTGTTGTCATTAAGAGTCTCAGAGCAGCATTTGCTCACATTATTTGAAAGTTTAGCCAAGGCTTAACCTGATATGTGAACTACATGCTGATGTAAATCCTTCAAGCTGAGTTCTTCATTGATGTTCTACTTCCGGTGCACTACTGGTGCAATCCCTTGGAGTGCCATGGAAAGCAACTCACAGATTAACTGCTCTTTTATCAGCAAGAGAATGAACATTCCTACTTCTACTTCCAAGATCCCTCCAGATGTGCCAGGCTGCCTAAAAAGTGTCTGGTGTCTCAACACTGCTGAAAAAAGCCATGTGCAAACATCTCGAACTTCTATACCTGTCCCTAAGTACCACACCCGCCTGCGATTGAGCTGTGGCTTGTCATCGAAGGTCTCCCAGTGGTGGAGGTAGAGGTTCAGGTGGGTGCTCTGCTTGTTGAGCATTGCGCCGCTGCCAGTGCCAGTGGCAGTGGTAAATGTGGCTGGTGAGGAGTGTGGGTCTGCCTGTGTCAGTGGTAACCAGTAGCAATGCATGTCATCTAGAAGATTATAAAAATATATTTTAAAAAATACATGATGTGCTTCATATGAATACGTACGGATATTGTATATAAAGTGCCACATGTCTACGTGTTCTACTTGCAAAATGTAATCATCCGCGCACCTTTGATGCAGGAATCGCATGATCGCATATATGTGGCACACCACTGGAATCTCTATCTGTCCTGCATATATAGTGACACGTTAACCTATGCCCACCACTTCACATCTGCTCGATTTACAAAGCACTTTGGAGAAAACGTGCACTAACTGATCAAGAGGCACGCGCTTTCTCACACATATTATATGTCTGACTCCACTGATATGGTCTCCCCCCTACGTTGATCAAAATGACTTATATGCAGGGCTGTTGATAGGTCTGGAAAAGACCCGGGGCTACGTTGATGTCGGAACTGTTGGGACTGGGGGCTAGCTAGCCTTTTGGTTGTAGCTCCTGAGATTCTATCTGGGGCTACAACCAAAAGACCAGGGGCTATAGCCCCCTTAGCCCTCCCCCCCTAGCAACACCTCTGCTTATATGTGCTTCTTAATGATCACGTTTCATTTGTGCACCTCATGAAACTCGTGTGAGTCAACGGTGGGCTTTATTTACAAATCGTTTTTTTCAATGGGGGTTTCCCATTGAAACACTCTTTTGTAAACGAGGCCCTGCACCTCTCAACCTTTCCTTTAATTGAAGAATAACGAATCCACAATGACGTCTATTCTTCTAATTATTCGGGCTTCATTAAAAAAAACACGTTTTGAAAACAGTACGAATGCATGCACACCACAATACGTATTGCAAAAAAAAAAATAAACCTGCGCAGTGAATCGTCACTCGAAGAATCGCCGAGGCACAGCCTACGATATAAGCCCGCCCTCTCGCCCTCCCTCTCCCTTCAGCCCGGAATTTGTAAGCATCGGTGTAAACATCTTCAAAGGTGGGCAGCCCACCAACAGGAACAGTTTTGAAAGCGAGCCAGCCACATTAACAATGTAAAAATCTTAAAAGAGAAATCCCTCCCGCCATCCTCCTACAACAACATAACATCTTTGTCAAAGCATATCCTCTCTGTGTTCTGAAGTCTTCGAAGAAGGATTCCCTCCCCTACAGAGATGTGAACTTTTTGAAGATGGACCCCCAAGTGCTGCGAGCCCTTTGAAGGGGGAAACTATAATGCGATCTCTTTGAAGAAGCAGGAAGAGCAAGTTAAAGAAAGGCAAGGAAGTTGATATTGAAGCATGGGAATCGTTCCAGATGTACTCTTTTTTGACGGGCTAATTATTAGCTGCACTGGGTGTATTTATAATTCCTCACATTTCATTTTTTGTTAATGGGTTACATCAAAACCATCACATTCACTTTCATTCGCCCATTGTTTAATATATCCTGAAATTGCTAATTGATGCGACTCCTATTGCTTTCCGTGACTCGCTTCTTGTTTGCTAATTATTTGAAAATGGAAAACCATGTAAATCTGTGGCTGGCAAGTGAATATTTCATAACACGGCGTTTATCAGAACGCTGAGCACTGGAAAACAAATAGGATGCAGTCCATGATAGCATTGCAAGGCTCATTATATATTTCCCATTTGCTGCAAGGGGCCTTGCGCGTGTGGGGTGTCTGCTCAGCGGCTAAACGACATGATTAACAGTTCTGATGCCAAACAAATAAAATAAAATGGCGGATTGCGTGACAGCAGGGGGTAGGGGCTGTCCATGATGGAAGAACACGGCACACGTGATATAATCAGGATTTTTGGTTCCCGAGTATAAACACTTGGAAGGCCAGTCTCCAAATTGCCCTGTTTAATGTGTGGCTTACCCATTAAGAAAAAGTGCCTGTGACAAATATTGAATTGAACTATAGCCAAGTAGAAATTTAGTTGTAGATTTGGATACTGGGATTATTGAGAGGGATTACTTAAAAGCTAGTAGGGGCCTGGTGACCTAAAGTGAGCTGAAAGGGCTGCCATGACCTGCGACCTTCTGTCTAGACTAAGCAGCAATGGGGAACGAGTGAATCAAGTCAACCTTATGCTATTAGACTCGGTTATGCTGCCCATATAACAATTTACGTTAAATTGCAGAACGTTATGCTACGCTGATATCTGCAGCCAGAGGTTCCTAATTGTCGATTGTTTACAGGGTTTTAAGTGGGGTAAGAAATCGAGGGGGGGGGGTGGCCTCATTTGGGGGGCGTGGCTTGTGGGAGGGGCGTGGCCTAAAAAGTACACAAATCGTAGGGTATACACACAAATATATATATAAATGTTATATATTTGTGTGCGTACCTTACTATGGTTTGTGTACTATGCAAGCCATTTTTTCTAAACATAGAAATATGTAACATATTTCTACGTTTATAAAAGATGGCTTGCAAAGTACACCAAACATAGTAAGGTACGTACACAAATATATAACATTTATATATATTTGTGTGCATACCCTACGCTTTGACTAGTTTTCAGGCCATATTTTTTAAACATTTCGGGTTTATAAAAGATGGCTTTGAAAGTACACAATTCAAGCCATCTTTCATAAATCTTTGACTACGGACAAAATTGTCCGTCGGCAAAGCTTTATAAAAGATGGCTTGAAATGTGTAATTTCAAAGCCATCTTTTATAAACCTCGAATTATGTCGAGGAATCCCCAGGTTCGCCGAGGGTTAAAGACGCCTCGGCGACCTGGGGAAACAAAGGGACAGTAAGTCAGTAACTGCCTCTGGTGACCTCTCGCGCGATGGGTCACCAGATGCAGTTACTATCACTGACGGAAGTGGCAGCCAGTCACAGCGTCGCTGTGGCTGGCTGCCACTTCTGTCAGCTTGCCTGACTTCATTGCAGGCGCATCTCCCGTCACGGCTGCGGCCGCGACCGCGACGGGATAATGCATCCTGCGATTCCCGCCAATGTTGCTGTAGGACGGGGCTCCGGTAGGGCCCCGGCTCAGTCCCACTTTTTGGAGACTGCCGGGGCCCGGCGCCGGCAGGCCCCGGCCTACTTTAAGCACTGATTGTTTGCCATAATAAGGACTTTGATACTTGGGATGTGATATTTGATCTGATATTTAGATATTCTAATTTTAATTCAACTTTATTTTTAGTTGAATATAAATTATTCACGCAGAAAATATGAGTAAAATGGCTTTCTCCTAATATCAAATGAAACAAATTGTAATAAACTATGGTTATGATATGTCATTTTAATTCTTGTTTTTTGTTTCATTACTTTTACTATTACATTTTGTTTTATTTCATCTGCTCCCCCCCACACACTTCCTGGTCCTGGTCTCCCTTCCCGCCTCGTGCCCGCCCTCACCCCCCTCTGATTGGCTGATTGGTCTTCCTCCCCCAGGCCTACTCGGCGGCTGCTCCGCCCGCTCGCTTCTTTGTGCAGGCGAGCGTTGGAGAGCAGTCGCCGGTGGCCTGAGGGATCAGTAGACGTCGGCAAGCCCTTGCCAGGCCCCCGCGGGCCTCCGTGAGTCCTTGCCTGGTTTTTCAAATTGTTTTTTGTAATTTGGGCATTCGCGATCTGAGCGCGCGTTGTGTGTTGCCTGCTCCCCCCCACCCACTTCCTGGTCCTGGTCTCCCTTCCCGCCTCGTGCCCGCCCTCACCCCCCTCTGATTGGCTGATTGGTCTTCCTCCCCCAGGCCTACTCGGCGGCTGCTCCGCCCGCTCGCTTCTTTGTGCAGGTGAGCGTTGGAGAGCAGTCGCCGGTGGCCTGAGGGATCAGTAGACGTCAGCAAGCCCTTGCCAGGCCCCCGCGGGTCTCCGTGAGTCCTTGTCTGGTTTTTCAAATTGTTTTTTGTAATTTGGGCATTCGCGCTCTGAGCGCGCGTTGTGTGTTGCCTGCTCCCCCCCACCCACTTCCTGGTCCTGGTCTCCCTTCCCGCCTCGTGCCCGCCCTCACCCCCCTCCCCTTCCCCTCCTCTCTCCGCCTTATCCTTCCCCTTCCTGGGCAGCCCCCCTGCCCGGCAGCCCCCGGCTAAGGGCCCCTTAGGCAAAGGGGGGCTCCTATGGTTGTGGCTCCCTGTGTGTCTGCAGGTGTCCGCAGGGGACGCCAGGCACCTGGACTCTCTCGCCACTGCTCGTGTCCCATAGCTGTGGTAAACTTGATTTCTTCCCCCTCGCAGGACTCTCAAACTTAGGTGGCATTTGTACCTAATACGCACTCACTGTCTAAATGTGGTAAACTTGGTTTCTTCCCCCTCGCAGGATTCTCAAACTTAGGTGGCATTTGTACCTAATACGCACTCACTGTCTAAATGTGGTAAACTTGGTCCCTTCCCCCTCGCAGGACTCTCAAACTTAGGTGGCATTTGTACCTAATACGCACTCACTGTCTAAATGTGGTAAACTTGGTTTCTTCCCCCTCGCAGGATTCTCAAACTTAGGTGGCATTTGTACCTAATACGCACTCACTGTCTAAATGTGGTAAACTTGGTTTCTTCCCCCTCGCAGGACTCTCAAACTTAGGTGGCATTTGTACCTAATACGCACTCACTGTCTAAATGTGGTAAACTTGGTTTCTTCCCCCTCGCAGGATTCTCATACTTAGGTGTCTAAATGTGATAAACCTGGGCTGGCCGCTCACTTCCTGCCTGCGAGCTCTTGTCTCGTCTGTCTCCCCCCCCCTTTCCCCCCTACTCCATGGTGCTCTCTATCTCGCCCATCTTCTCTAACTGCTTCTCTATTGACTATCCTGCTCTCCTCACTAAATCTGGTAGGAAAAAGTTTAAAAAGGACATCCTGGTCTCCAACCCAGGCCTCCCTATCGCTGACACCTACACTAGTGCCTGCTCCAAGGAAACTCTTACCGACATCCTCTTTTTCGTACCCTCGCCTGACCTATGGACCCTTCATATGGTCTCTGTGCTCTCTCCTTTCTCCTCTTCTCCCATTAATGGTGGCACCCGTTGGGATGTCCTCTTGGCCTCCTTCCTCTCCTCTAAGGCCATCATTAATGTCTACGCTAATGGGACTGTCCTGGTCCAAGGTCCTCAGGCCAATCTTCACCTCTTTGATAGACGCTTCCCACGCCTCATCAACTTCCTTTCCTCTCCTGCTGTCCCCCCTCATCTGTCCTTGGCTACCTTGCCTCTACCCTCCCTCCCTGCCCCCTCTCTTGCTCCTTCTTCACCTCCCTCTTCTACACCGCCGCAGGGCGTACCTCTGATCTGTACCCCTCCCCTGAAATCCTTCAAGGATGGCAACCTTCTCCACATTGCCACACTCAACGCTCGCTCTGCCATCAGGCATTCCTCTGATATCTGCCGCCTTCTTGAGGAACTGGACATTGACGTCCTCGGTCTTACTGAGACATGGTTCACGGCCAGCTCTGTCACCAGCTTTGACACACTCCTACCTGATGGCTACAAGATCCTCTCCCTGCCAAGACCCAACCGTGCGGGGGGGGTAGCCCTTATCTTCCCGAGTGGATTCCTGCCACTGTCACTCCTACGCAGACCTACTCCTCTTTTGAATGTCTTGTCTGCCGACTCTCTCTCTCTCCTAGCCATTCCCTTACCGTGGCTACTATCTATCGGCCACCTGGTCAACTTTCTTCCTTCCTCTCTGAGTGGGCTGACCTCTCCTCCTCACTCCTGTCCTCTACCACTCAACTCCTCTTTCTTGGTGACTTCAACATCCACCTGGATGCCTCCTGTCCCCCCACTGGACTCTTTCGTGACCTCTGCGACTCTCTCTCACTCTCTATTCTCCCGTCTGGGCCTACTCATTCTGCAGGGCACACTCTTGATGCTCTGATCTCTTCTGACCTTCCCCTCTCTGTCCCTCTCTCCACTCCTCTCTCCTGGAGTGATCACTTTCTCCTATCCTCCCACCTCACCCTCCCTACCCCACAGGCAAAGCCACCCTCATCATTGCCACCCACCTTCTCGGTCATTCGACGCATGAAGCGTGTGTCAGTTGCGGCTTTCGCTGCCACCTTCTCGCCCCCCCTCCCCCTTCGGCTGACTCCCACCCTGACACAGCCCTCTCCTTGCTCCACTCTGCTATATCTGATACTCTTGATATCCTTGCCCCTGTCATGAAAATCCGCCTGAAGCCCAAAGCCAAATGTAACTCCTGGTATGATTCGGATCTCGTCACCCTAAAACGCAAGTGCAGGGTGGCAGAGAGGAAATGGCGTGCTTCATGTTCATCCTCTGACAAACTGGCCTGCCGCCTGCTCCAAAGGCAATACCGTCTCTCTGTTCTCACCAAGAAGAGAGCCCTTATCCAAGCCCGCATCTCTGCGGCATCTAACAACTCGGCTGAGCTCTTTAAAATCTGCAAGGAGCTTGCCAACCCTGCTGCAGTCTCTACCTCTCCTGTCCCCTCCCAGGCCCTCTGCACTGCACTGGCCTCCCACTTCATCTCTAAAACTCAGGACATCCTGTCCTCACTCTCCTCCTATCACCTCCCCCCCTCTCTTCCCTGCTCCTCCTCTGGCCTTTCTGCAGCCACCCCTCCTCCCTCCTTCTCTGCCTTTCCCCTTTTTTCTGCTGACGAGGTTTCCAGACAAGTCCGATCTATGAAAGTCTCGTCTAAACAGATTCACCCCTGTTCCTCCAAAACTATCAAGGACCACATTGACTCCCTGGCTCCTGCCCTGGCTGACTTTTGCAACCACTCCTTCGCCTCTGGAGTCTTCCCATCCCCCCTCAAGCACTCCCTTGTGCACCCTCTCCTTAAGGAAACCCTCTGCCGACCCCTCCTGTCCGGCTAACTATCGCCCAATCTCCATCACTCCCTTCCTGGGCAAGCTCCTGGAGAAACTGGCCATCTCCCAGCTTAACCTCCATGCTGAAGATGTTGACAGTCTCCATGACCATCAATCTGGCTTCAGAGCGGCCAGAAGCACGGAAACTGCTCTCCTGAACATCCATGAGGATCTGCTCTTAAACCTCGATTCCAACACTCCGTGTGTTCTCATTCTGCTCGATTTCTCTTCTGCCTTTGACACTGTCAACCATGCCATCCTGCTCAACCGTCTCCGTGATAACCTGGGTATCACTGGTCAGGCTCTGGCGTGGCTGACCTCTTTCCTTTCCAATCGACCCTCCCAGGTCCAACTTGGGTCCTTCCTCTCTGACATCTTTTTCTCCACCTGTGGCGTTCCCCAGGGATCTAATCTCTCTCCCTGGCTGTTCAACCAGTATCTGGCACTCCTTGCACACCGCATCGCCGCCCTCTGCCCCAACTTTCAGTGCTATGCGGATGATACCCAGCTCATTTTCAGGCTACCCTCGGCCTCCTCCTCTCCCTCCCTCATCTCTGACTGTCTGTTTGCTATCCAGGATTGGTGTGCTGCCAATGACCTCTGCCTTAATGCTAGTAAGACTGAGATCCTACTCATCGGCACACCCACTCCCTCCTTCCCTGCAGCTCTCTGGCCGGCCTCTCTTGGCCCTCTTCCTGCTCCTACCTGCAAGGCAGAAAACCTCGGGGTCATCTTCGACTCCACACTCTCCTTCTCTCCTCATATATCTGACGTCTCTAAGAAGTCACATTACCAGCTGCACCTCCTCAGATGTATTCTTCCCTTCCTCTCCTTCCCCCAGAAGCTCACTGTCTCCCGAGCCCTGGTTCTCTCGAAGCTGGACTACTGTAACAGCCTCTATCTTAATCTGCCTGCCTCCACTCTCCGCCCTCTGCAACTCATCCAGAACAGAACTGCGAGACTTGTCCTTGGCCTCAAGCCCAGGGACCGTATCTCTCCAGGACTGAAATCTCTACACTGGCTCCCAGTGGCTGCGAGGATTAAGTTCAAAACCCTCTGCATTGTCCACAAGGCCTTCTGGGGCCTGGGGCCTAAATACCTTCAACTCTCTCTTCCTAAATATCTTCCTTCCCGAGCCCTCCGCTCATCCGTCTCCAACTCCCTCAGGGTCAGCCGCTTCTCGAAGCAACGAGCTGGGGGTAGATCTCTCTCCGCGGCAGGTGCCTCCCTCTGGAATAGCCTTCCTGCCTCCCTGAAACTTGAGGAGAACCATCTCCGGTTCCGGAAGCACCTCAAAACCTTCCTCTTCGCTTCTGCTTTCTCTCTCCCTCTCCCCTGCTAAATTCTTCACCAAAACTGCACTGATCCTGCAACTGGGCCACTCTCACCGACCTTGGTCCTGGACCCAGTCACTCTTCACTTGCACTGCCTCCCTGGCAACCCCTGCACTGCGGGACTGTCTCTGTATCACTACAACCCCCCACCCCCTCCCCAGCACTTGTCTGCACTTACCTTGCACTTGCCACCAGCTGGCCCTATTTATTTATTATTTTATTTCTATTCTACTATTTGTATTGCACTCCCCCCTCCCCCTTCCCCTTGCATTTTTCCCTTCCCCCTACCCCTGCACTTGCGCGGTCTGAATGACACCTGGCCTAGTAGGATCGTTGTCTGTCTTCCCTTTGTTCCCCCCTCCCTGCCTCGTCGCGCCTTGAAACACTTGTGTATAGGCGAGTTACAAATGCCATATCATATCATATCATATCATATCATCTTACTTACCTGTGTTTTCTTTTTTCTTGCTTCTATGTATGATTTATGTGTAAAGGTTTTATTTAAAAACTGTATTACATTAAATAAATAATAATAATAATAATAATAATAATAATAATAATAATAATAATAATAATAATAATAATAATGCAACTGGTGTAAGAGCCCCTGTACACAGACCAAAGTGCAGGTTTTCCTTGACACAGTAGGACCACCACATATCCTATTTATTTATTGTTATCCTATGTTTTGCACTTCCACTCCCCCTTCCCCCTCGCACTTTTCCCCTCCCCCACCTCCCCTGCACTTGTGCGCTCTCAGTGTGACATGGCATAGTAAGATCGTTGTCTCTGTATTCCCTCTGATCCCCTCCCGTGCATTGTCGCGGCTTGAAACACTTGTGTATAAGCGCGTTATAAATGCCATATCATATCATGTCAAGGCAACAGCTCCCTCTAGCGGTGACAACAGGCAAAGCTTTGCGATTTGGCATTGTTTCTATGTATCCTAAGGGAACAGCTCCCTCTAGCGGTGAGCGGTGACAACAGGTAAAGCTACTGCATTGGGCAAAAATATATCTGGCCTTTTATTCTATTGTTATATAGTCATATACACTGCTCCAGCTATCAGAGAAGTAGTTATGTATTGTGTTCTTGCGTGCCCCACCCAGACAGAGTTCGATTGTGCTTTTGTCTGTTCTCTCCAGACCAGGGTTTGTGGAAGATAAAGTTGGTGCAGGGGTGGGGGGGTGGTGGGTGGAGAGTGGAAAAGATGATAGGCACTATAAGAAGCAGATAGCTTGAGGGAATTAATTTAGGTTGATCAGGGCAAGGGGGGCAATCTGCTTACATGTGCAGGAATCCCGTGGCTGGTGAATCAGGCAAGCGGATTTGGCAGGGTGCCTGGTACTTTCTTGATTGGTGGAGAGTCCATGAATATGCACAAGAGAGGCTTCTGGTGCCTGAGGGCATGCACAGTGAGTCCTCAGCCCCTCCGTCACACTGGCCAGAGGACCTACATGTTTTGGGACGAGCAGCTGTGCACCCCAGGCACATTTCGGCCTACAGTTCCAAATCTGGCATCCCCAAAAGGTTTGCAATGCTTTGAAAGCAAAATGCCCCCAGCCCTGCATAGTCCATTGGGCATGCATGCTGCAAAACAAACTGTCAAAGGGAAACCATGTTTCTCTTTGACATTTAATTATTTTCCATAATAGGAGGCTGGGCCGGCAGCCCCATCCCCCATCATGGACGGGCTGCACCCGGATGTTGGTGAGGGAACTGGTTGACAATATTGATTCGGGAGTTATTTTGTGTTTTAGGAATGTCTAAGGACTTCGATAAGTTACAAAAAAAAGTGAGTGGTTGCATGGTGGGCTTCAGATATCTTCCGGTGGACATTTTGAGTATGGAAGCCATTTAACAAACATGATGTTTAACCATGGGAATGCAATAGCTTTACCCCAGACTGCAGTGCATTAGCCAGGGGTAAAGAGGAGGAAGGAAGACTAGAAGATACAACGGCCAAATGCCCTAAAATCAAACATGCTTTCCCGACTGCGTGGAGGAATCAAATTCTAGAAAATAAATTACATCTCGCAGAGGGGTACATGGACGCACTCATCATAACAATGAAATAAGATATTATAGCATGACCAGGTAATGAAATCGTGTCATTTTGGCTAAAGGATTGGGCTGAAAATAAAATGTGCCAAGGTGGTTCTCCAGACTCGCTTACTCTTGAGCTAGAGCCAGAAGGAGTCCAAGAGAAAAGGACACCCTATTCTGGGAGAATTGGTGCTACAAAGTGGGGCATGAACTCTGCAAGAAACATGGGAACCTGACATAACAGGCTAAATGTGTTGTTGTTTACAGTAATTCCCTTGTCTGCTTGACACATTAAATAGTGTAATACATACAGTGATAGGAGAAAACGTGCTGGGGTACGGCACTAGAGAAATGATTACTCCTCACTACTACGATCCTAGAGAGAGTTTGAAATGCCTAAGGTCACATACGTAAAGTTTTACACAACAACATTTACATAAGAGATCAGCAAATGTAAAATGCCAGACGTATCAATGTACATGAGATCAAATTTTTAATAGTTAGTAGAAAAGGTTAAAAGGGCAATTTTATACATTTATAAGATAAAGAGAGAGATACAAGGACAACATTGTAATCCTTGTATCAGGCACATAAAGCAAGGCTACAAAAAAACAACAAAGACAAAACACAGGAAGGACAAATTAATACACCCTATAATACTATAAAGTGATTGCGGAAACGCCTAACTATTAGATGTTTATTGAGATACAAGGTGTCGACATGTTTCGGCCAGTGGTAGAATTGGACATTTTCTCAGGTGTCTAAACAAAAATGAGTGTAGTGGCCATCTTCAGGACAGGTCATTTCTTCACAGTAGGCCTTATAGGTGCTTTAATGCTGACATCATGGATTTATTATCACAGGGTCGAGTGTGATCAATACAAGGTCAATCAATGGCTTGTAGTAATTGCAAACAGGGGGTCCTTAGATACCGAATATGTGGCCGAGAAAAATCTAAACCCTCCGCGAGGGTCATATTGCTATTAGTATCCCGGCCTGCAATATTTGCGTGACCGGGGTACTAAAAGCAATTTTTTTCTGTCCCGAAATGCTGCAGCGTTTCGGGACAGAAAAAAAATGACCAAGAAAATGGCCGCCGCCATGGAAAGGGAAAACAGAGTCCGTTTTGGTTGCCAGCGCGTCCGCTCCCAAAAAAGGATCAAGAAAAAGATTAATGGGGTTGGGAGGGTGGGAAAGGGAGGGGGAAAAAAAAATACGTACCTGCGTCCCCGGCGGGGGACGAGGAAAGCCCCAAGCCGCGTGGAGGCGCGGAGCGGGGATGGCCCCGCTCCGAGTCTCCACACGGCTGGAGACTTCCCTTGTCCCCCGCCGGGGGCGCAAAAAAGGATCAAGAAAAAGGTAAGTGGGGTTGGGAGGGTGGGAAAGGGAGGGGAAAAAAAAAAACTTACCTGCGTCCCCAGCAGGGGATGAGGAAAGCCCCCAGCCGTGTGGAGGCGCGGAGCGGGGCCATCCCCGCTCCGAGTCTCCACACGGCTGGAGACTTCCCTCGTCCCCCGCCGGGGACGCAGAAACAAGAGGGTAAGTTGGGGGGGCGGGTGGGAGGGAGGAGAGGGAAGGGAAAAAAAAATACTTACCCGAGTCCCCGGCGGGGGGCGAAGGCAGCCTCTCAGCTGCGGGGAAGCCCCGCCTCGAGCCTCCCCATAGGCTGAGGGGTTGCCACGCCCCCCGCTGGGGAAAAAGGCAGTGGAATCCCGACGGAGGGATTCCCGGCCGGGGATGGACCCGGCGAGAGCCAATCAGAAAGCTTGTTTCATTCTGATTGTCTCTCGCCGGGGTACTAATAGGGCAAACATTATGGCAAAAGAAACCCTTATACAAAAAACATCCCCAACAAACTTTCCTTTCACCCAAACAAACCATTCAGTGTATAAATGGACATGCAGCTCAATGTGTAATGTACGCTGTTGGGAGAGAGGTGGTCATTCCTGTCCCTCTTACCATTCCCCGCATGGACGGATCTCGCTTATGACAGAGGGGGCAGACGTCCCCCTCTCTCCTACACGTAGTCTGTACTAATCACCCTCTAATTACTAACAAAAGGAAAACATGTAACCAAGCCTTCTTGAAGCTTAGAGACTCCATCTTGTGGCACACCAGACACCATCCTTTCACTAGGCCCAAAAATGATCTCTAGAAACCTGTGTCTCCCCTTCCCAGCACTGCGTATGAATAGCCCAGGTCCCGCCCTCCTCCTGCCAGCTCCACACAAGTCCTGTTCTCACGGAAATCCAGCCATTCATTGTTGCAACAGTTAACCTTGCCCATGGGAAGATGAGCTCACTGCACTGTGTGAGACCGGAGCAGGCCCCAGCCTAAGAACCCATCGATTTCCACTAACCTGCCTGTGCCCCGACTCCCACCCCGCCAAGCCACAGTCCACCAGGCCTGTGCCCCTCTGTTGTGTCATCCAGATACACATCTGACTCCTCACTGTGACCAACTGAGGACACCCACCAAAGCCCTAATTCTAGACACCAATATATTCTCCCCAAACATAATACTTTCCTACACGTACAATGAGGCATCAGGAAGATCAATATGGCAAACACCTGGGTCTGGGCAGTGGGTTTTTGGGTATCTGGGAGCAGAGGGTAGAATGCATATATAACTTGTCAATGAACTCTGAGAAGAACCCCCTTTCATGTCAAAGTTTTATGCCTGCCATTTGTCTCATGCTCTCATATCCTGTTATTGTAGCTTAGACAGCCAGCTACCAATGTAACACTTTACCAACATGACCTTGACCCCACGTAGATGAGCCAAGGTGACCCACATGCTGCGGGTTCAACACCCAAGCAACAGCCAATCCAGTCTGTCATCTCTTATAGATGTACACTCTATCATTGTGTCTCACCAATTGTATTACAGAACAGTATCCACCTATGGTATGACATTCATTAGTGACACAGTTTTTTTTATAATGTGCTGCCCGTGTAATGTTTGGCAGAGCGCTCTCTGGGCAGCAGAGTTCTCTGTGTGCACAATTTA
Source organism: Ambystoma mexicanum (assembly GCF_040938575.1). Classification (NCBI taxonomy): domain Eukaryota; kingdom Metazoa; phylum Chordata; class Amphibia; order Caudata; family Ambystomatidae; genus Ambystoma; species Ambystoma mexicanum. The sequence goes on from NC_090932.1 coordinate 714,663,371, forward strand.
TCTTATATAAACTTTGTTCCACTTGCAATCCATCTCCTGGTCTCATTCCTAGCGGGGTGTGTCCATTATTTGGGTTTTTGGATATTGTGTTGGGCAATGGGTGCCTTCAACGCCAACAATCCTTTATATCTTTACAATTCCTCAATTAATATATGAAACTAAAAGACAAAAGTAAAATGAAAACTTTACAAACCATGGACTCTTGCCCACTGTGCAGCCACACTGGACTTCAAGGACATTCATAAGCCTGTATTTAAGGAACTGCTTGCAAAAGCACCTTCCACCACATAAAAATGTGAGCAACGCACCATTCCGCTATACAGAATCTTGTGCATAGATTATACTATGCAAAAAGTCCTGCTCTAGAACTTAAACATTTAAACAAAATTCTCCTACATGGAACAGCCAAAGAACTCCTTTGAGATATAAAGCACATCTAAAGTAAATACTTTGGAAATTCAGTAACTTCAGAAAACATTAGCGAAAACCTCACACACACTCACAAACACCAACCTCCTAAGAAACACATTCAAAAAAGAAATGGCTAGGTCGCAAAACACATCTGCTGAAATACCAGACCAAGTATGTGTCTGTTGTTACAGAACTCTTCATAAAAAGAGCACACAAATAATAGATATGGCTTAGAAAATAGAGGACAGTGAGGAATCCCAATGGTTCCAATTAGCATTATATTTAACAGCAGAAAATAAATACAAAATAATTGACCCCTCAATTGTTTTCACATGCTGCAATGCAAAGCCTAACAAAAAACAAAAATTCCTACTTCCAAAGGCTCTGCAACAAATTAAATTGTATGAGAGCAGTATAATCCAAACATCAGCATCAGCCACAGTACGTCAGGTTAAGAGAGTGGATCTATTGGTGCCGAAAACTCGGTCTAAATCATTAAACTCTGAAAATATCAGGTTTATCACAAGATATAACTCTGATAGTCACAAAATACATGCTATTTTAAGTAAACATTGGCACTGTTACATCTCGACAAAAACATCTCAAATTGGTTGGACACTAATGTCAGTGTGACCTACAGCAAAGGTACATCCCTTAAAAATGTATTGAGTCCATCATTTATGAGCCCCTTATCTATAGCCAAGACTTGGCTTAATTCCGGCAGAGTCCTTGGCTTTCATAAATGTGGTGTTTGTAATATGTGCAACTTTACATTTGAAACATCTGCAGTCTCTTTTGGGCTATGAGGTAATCATGAAATCAAGTCTTTCATCAATTGCAATTCTAAGTTTGTAGTGTATTGCATTATATGCACCTGTGGCCTGAAATATATAGGGAGCACTATTCGCCCACTTAAAATTAGAATTTGTGAACATCTGGCTTCCATTGGGAGCCATGTTGCTAAATACCCCCTTGCCTATCATTGGCAAAAATCTCATCAAATGGACTGCAAAAATGACATTCGTTTTGTGGGGCTGTGCAAAGTGTCATTGCCCCCACGGGATGGTAACCTTACACTAAAATTACGACAATTGGAGGCCAAATTAATTTGTAAATATCGCACTGTTTCTGAAGGACTTAATTCAGATCATGAGTTTGCCATATTTTTATAATTCATATTTCCTCTGTTGGGGTTGACAAGTGCCTTTAATTATCCTCTTGGGGGGAGCCCCTCCTGTAATTATATTCTTATTCCACGTGTATTATTACTGTGCAATGTGCCTTTATTTGTAATGTTGTTCAGTAGCAGCGCACTCAGGCCCCACACATTTTTTAGTGCATTGGAATTGTTGGTTTATATAAATACCACTTCAATTATTCATGACTAGCGGTGGCTTGTTACTTTTAAATTAATTTTGTCTCTAAAAAAAAAAATATAAATTATATATATATATTTAAATAAATAAATACATTTAAACAAAAAACAAAAAATAAATTTCATCAGCAAAACATGAATAATAATTGTTTGCTAAATTTGGGCTTATGGACCGGTTTCACTAAGTTAGGCTTTTCTAAAGGTGTGTTTAGTTCACCCAACATAGCGATCCTTTTTGGCACTTTCTGTTTGTCTTACTTGGAAGGCCATGCATTGTGCTATACTGCATTCCAGTATATTTAGTCCTACCTTTCTTTCGTGCATTGTGCAATGGTAACACGAGTAGACTGAAACAAGCGGTCATTGTGGTAGGTCTGTTTATTTTGCTCTCCCCATGTTGTAGTTTTAACTTTTAATTGGCTTTTTTGGTTAACCAGTCAGGAATTGTCCACAGTCCTTTTGAATCACGAGTTAATTGGAGTTGATCTAATGGGTACTTTGGTGGTTTTTTGAATACTAATTTGAGATTTATTTTCTTTTCCTGGTTTCTTTGGCTAAATTAGCTTTCCGCAACTGCGAGGCATTTTGAGGTATGTTTTTATTGATTTTATTGACAGCATTACAGTTTGTTTTGGTAACTTACGTAATATTTTTCTGCAGTTGGCTTTCCAGTAATTACTTAATCTATCTGCCTACAGAACTGTATCTGGCATTGTCCTACTCTAAATGTGGAGTTCTTATTGCTGCAACCTAAGGTACTTATTTTTGGAATACATTACAGTCTTTGATTTAAGACTTAGCTTACTAAGTGGAACTTGATTGCGCTGCTATGGCCAACTTTTGTTTCTAAAATCATGTTTCTTTTTCTTCTTTTTTTGTTTGTCTGTCAACGGACTACTACGAATGAAATTGTTTAATTTGTGGTAACTTAATTTCTACTTTTTTACTCTTCCTTTATGTGATGTACATGTGTTATATTTTTTGTGGTTGTATCGCGCCCTGGACTGCTTGCTCACAACTTGTGCCTATGTTCTTTATGTAACAATTCTTTGCACAAAACAATCATGTGTATGTTTTATTTTTAACTTTACCCAATTTGTATGGAAATGATGTACTATGCAATTTAAGCCTCTGATGAAAAGCTGTACACAGCTTGAAATACGTGTCAGGCTTCTCTTCGCACAAACAATAAAGGCTTTTCTTTGCACAAACAACTAATTATAATTTCTTGGCGCATTGAGACTGGGAACATCTTTGTTTTTCCTCAACTATTCCTGTGGATGTGTATTGGCAGTACACCCACACCGCCCAGATACCCGCAGCCTTGATGTTTATTTTCTTAATCACTGTATAAGTGCTGTGGACTCGTGACTTTTTCTGCCATAACTTTGTTCTTGTCATTTTCAAGTCACTATACCCAGCAGCTGTATTATGGCTGAAGCAGCTGAATATTTACTCACTCGAGATGATGACATTAAAGCATTATTTGCCCCTCGGGGCTCAACTCTGAATCCTTTCAAAAGAATGGACACTGCTAAAACAGACCTTAGATCCTTATTTTTTAAACTAGAAAAACTAAGTATCAAGGAGATTAACAAATTTTGGGAGAAAACAACTTTGGCTCATTATTTACACGAACAAAAAATCCCCAGGGGACTCAGAATCCTAATTTTACCAGATTTGAGGATCCCCTAGACACTGATCTTCTATCACAATGAGAAACTAATTTAACCTCTAGTTCTAATAAAATGTTGGAGCTCTTAGTAGAACATGCCACTCGGGTACATTCCCGCATCGTTATTGAAATTGACAGAATTAAGGAACAGATCAACTCATTTGAGGCCCCCAGCTCAACCATTAACAACAACTTTAGGACACTCTATGAAATTTTGCGGAAGCATCAAGATGAGGTCAAACTCCGCAAATCTAGGAAATTTTCCAGGGATGATAAAGATTATAGAGACAATAGAATTCACACATATCAAGCCAAATATGATGAGGTCTCGAGATCTCGCTCTAGCAGTCTGGCGTCTACTCCAGCCAGTTCTAAGATTGATAGTGATTCTGAAACGGTCCCTCCTCGCACATCTACTGTTTCACTTACTGACCCTACCTCATCTGTTACACTCGATAATTCTGAAGAGGATTCAGTAGAGCCAGAAATTGTGCCATCAGGTCCATCGCCTTTTTTGGAACAACTCAGGCGCTACAAAAAAGGCAACAGAATAGCCGCAGCAAAAAAGGTTCGTTTCCAGACCCCACTATCCCCAAATATTGCAACCCTAGGCATACCACACAGGGCACAAGGGGCGGCAGGCCCAGGCAGCGGACCCGTCCCACCGTCCCGAAGACTAACCAGGGCCATGTCACAGCAACAATTTCCCAACCAGAATCTGTAAATCTTATTACCAATTTAAGTACATATCAGCTCTCTTCAGCTGAAATATCTGTGTTGAACAAGGGACTCTCTTTTGTCCCCACAGTTATGAATAACTTCGTAGACATCCAAATTGATTTGTTCAAGTTTATTCGGAAACTTAAACTGAAGACATTTTTTGCTACACAAGTATGGACTTATAAACCTACGCCACCGACACCTATCCCGTCTCCCATTTCTCTTCAAACTCTATTTACCACCCATGTACTCATGACTTTGGATGATGCAATATCCAATACCTCTACTAGCGTTACAGATGTTCTTAAAGAACTTGATATTGTACAGCAAAATGTATGTATTAAGGAACTGTCCAGGAAATCTAAATTTTCACCAACACTTCCGCCTGATAATATTATTGATACATTTTATCAGGCGGTGTTAAAGGATATTCATCATCTGGAAGACTCTATTCCTGGACGCATATTTAAAGTGAATTTTAATTTGAATAAACTTGAAAAAGTTGCAATCTATCATTTGTCTCGTAACGAAGATTTGATTATTAAAGAGGCTGACAAAGGTGGCAATGTGGTCATAATGAATAGGTGTGACTACATTGCCATGGGTATGCATCACTTAGATTCGGCAGGTTGTTACTTAATCATTCCGCACAATCCTCTACATTCTATTCATGAAATGGCTAATGCACTTATTTTGAAATGGCATAAATTAGGTTGTTTAACTGATGTTGAAAGGAATTTCCTCACAGTTGACGGGCCCATCATGCCCACTGTATATTTTCTTCCGAAAATCCATAAGGCTTTCTCAGATATACCTGAGGGGAGACCGATATTTAGTGGAGGCGATGGGGTACTTGAGCTAATATCCATCTACATTAATGAATTTTTACTACCAGAGGTATTGCGGAACCCAACATTTATTAGAGATACCATGCACATTTTGGAAATGTTAGATCACCTCAAATTTAACCAATACTGTTGGTTGGTTACCTTAGACGTCAAAGCTCTGTACACGTCAATAGCTCACCACAAAGCATTACAAAGTGTTGATTTTTTGTTTCGAGAATTTTCTGCTTCTTATTTTGAGCATCTAGAAATGGTCAAGGAATTATTATTATTTACTTTGCAAAACAATGTTTTTGTTTTCAATCAGATGTACTTTAAGCAATTGATTGGTATAGCCATGGGTGCAAGCTTTGCACCTGCAGTGGCGAATGCTTTTATGCATTGTTTCGAGCAAACATGTGTGTTTTCTAAATCCATGTATTCACCTTTTATTTATTTGTGGAAACGTTATATCGATGATGTTATTTTAGTGTGGACTGGTACAAAAGATCTTCTTGTTGAATTTGTATCCTGTTTAAATGATAATGATTGGGGATTACAATTTACCTCAACCTTTAGTCAATCTCACATTGACTTTTTGGACCTTTCCATAGAACTAACCCCTAACGGCCTAATTACCAAAACCTTTCGCAAATCGACCTCAGTGAATGCCACGTTACATGCAGAATCATGCCATAAAAACATGTCATTGCCAATATTCCCAAAGGGGAATTCATTCGTGCTAAGAGAAATTGCTCCCAATCAGTGGATTATGATCAAGAATGTGCCCTTATCAAATCCCGGTTTTTGAATAGAGGTTACCATAAGAAGTGTGTCGGACAAGCATCAGCCACAGTACGTCAGGTTAAGAGAGCAGATCTATTGGTGCCGAAAACTCGGTCTAAATCATTAAACTCTGAAAATATCAGGTTTATCACAAGATATAACTCTGATAGTCACAAAATACATGCTATTTTAAGTAAACATTGGCACTTGTTACATCTCGACAAAGACATCTCAAATTGGTTGGACATTAATGTCAATGTGACTTACAGCAAAGGTACATCCCTTAAAAATGTATTGAGTCCATCATTTATGAGCCCCTTATCTATACCCAAGACTTGGCTCAATTCCGGCAGAGTCCTTGGCTTTCATAAATGTGGTGTTTGTAATATGTGCAACTTTACATTTGAAACATCCGCAGTCTCTTTTGGGCTACGAGGTAATCGTGAAATCAAGTCTTTCATCAATTGTAATTCTAAGTTTGTAGTGTATTGCATTATATGCATCTGTGGCCTGAAATATATAGGGAGCACTATTCGCCCACTTAAAATTAGAATTTGTGAACATCTGGCTTCCATTGGGAGCCAAGATGCTAAATACCCCCTTGCCTATAATTGGCAAAAATCTCATCAAATGGACTGCAAAAATGACATTCGTTTTGTGGGGCTGTGCAAAGTGTCATTGCCCCCACGGGGTGGTAACCTTACACTAAAATTACGACAATTGGAGGCCAAATTAATTTGTAAATATTGCACTGTTTCTGAAGGACTTAATTCAGATCATGAGTTAGCCATATTTTTATAATTCATATTTCCTCTGTTGGGTTTGACAAGTGCCTTTAATTATCCTCTTGGGGGGAGCCCCTCCTGTAATTATATTCTTGTTCCACGTGTATTATTACTGTGCAATGTGCCTTTATTTGTAATGTTGTTCAGTAGCAGCGCACTCAGGCCCCACACTTTTTTTAGTGCATTGGAATTGTTGGTTTATATAAATACCACTTCAATTATTCATGACTAGCGGTGGCTTGTTACTTTTAAATTAATTTTGTCTCTAAAAAATTTAAAAAAAATTTAAAAAATTAAAAAAATAAATAAATAAAAATAAATTATATATATATATTTAAATAAATAATTACATTTAAACAAAAAACAAAAAATAAATTTCATCAGCAAAACATGAGTAATAATTGTTTGCTAAATTCTCCTTTTTGGCTAATTTAGGCTTATGGACCGGTTTCACTAAGTTAGGCTTTTCTAAAGGTGTGTTTTGTTCACCCAACATGGCGATCCTATTTGCCCCTTTCTGTTTGTCTTACTTGGAAGGCCATGCATTGTGCTATACTGCATTCCAGTATATTTTGTCCTACCTTTCTTTCGTGCATTGTGCAATGGTAACACGAGTAGACTGAAACAAGCGGTCATTGAGGTAGGTCTGTTTATTTTGCTCTCCCCATGTTGTAGTTTTAACTTTTAATTAGCTTTTTTGGTTAACCAGTCAGGAATTGTCCACAGTCCTTTTGAATCACGAGTTAATTGGAGTTAATCTAATGGGTACTTTGGTGGTTTTTTGAATACTAATTTCAGATTTATTTTCTTTTCCTGGTTTCTTTGGCTAATTAGCTTTCCGCAACTGTGAGGCATTTTGAGGTATGTTTTTATTGATTTTATTGACAGCATTACGGTTTGTTTTGGTAACTTACGTAATATTTTTCTGCAATTGGCTTTCCAGTAATTACTTAATCTATCTGCCTACATAACTGTATCTGGCATTGTCCTACTCTAAATGTGGAGTTCTTATTGCTGCAACCTAAGGTACTTATTTTTGGAATACATTACAGTCTTTGATTTAAGACTTAGCTTACTAAGTGGAACTTGATTGCGCTGCTATGGCCAACTTTTGTTTCTAAAATCATGTTTCTTTTTCTTCTTTTTTTGTTTGTCTGTCAACGGACTACTACGAATGAAATTGGTTAATTTGTGGTAACTTAATTTCTACTTTTTTACTCTTCCTACATGTGATGTACATGTGTTATATTTTTTGTGGTTGTATCGCGCCCTGGGCTGCTTGCTCACAACTTGTGCCTATGTTCTTTATGTAACAATTGTTTGCACAAAACAATCATGTGTATGTTTTATTTTTAACTTTACCCAATTTGTATGGAAATGATGTACTATGCAATTTAAGCCTCTGATGAAAAGCTGTACACAGCTTGAAATACGTGTCAGGCTTCTCTTCGCACACACAATAAAGGCTTTTCTTTGCACAAACAACTAATTATAATTTATTGGCGCAGTGAGACTGGGAACATCTTTGTTTTTCCTCAACTATTCCTGTGGATGTGTATTGGCAGTACACCCACACCGCCCAGATACCCGCAGCCTTGATGTTTATTTTCTTAATCACTGTATAAGCGCTGTGGACTCGTGACTTTTTCTGCCATAACTTTGTTCTTATAATCCAAACAATACATCCCTTTCAAGCTATATAATACACCTTCAAACAAACAGCCAAATTGCCTCCATCTGAGTTATTAAAAGGGATCTGTAGCAAAGTAGTATATTTGCCAATTGTTCTTAAACAAACTGTACAAACTCCAGGATTCCAACGGCCAATAGGTCAATCTTTGATTGTACTAGCTAATGGTGTACAACAAAAGACAAAAACATTTTGTAACAACTAGTCAACTTAAGCAAAGTAAGACAAGTCCCACAAATACTTCAAATATATTAACATAGAAGAAAACTTAAGAGAAACCTCCCAAATAATTCAGGATTCACCAGCAACTGGCCAATTTAAACTTGTAAATCCTGTTACTGCAACCAACATTTTGGACCAGTATACAGTTCACCAATTACACTCCAAAGAAACCATTGAAGATGCATTAGAAACATATCAAATGTGTTAAGCCAAAGGATCCCCAATGAGCATATGGGAAAAAAGTGTAGAAGCACGCTCTTTTACTTTACTCTTTCCTACTTGAAAAGGAGGAAGTCATGATGAAAGGTCCACACAAATCAGTGCATCAGAATATTGCTCTTTACAAATGTATTCTGAAGACCCCAGATTCAGACAAAATGTAAAATACATGTTCCACCTCCTGATCTAAAGTGAACTAGCAACTCTATGTTATGGTGTTGCACACACATTAAAACAGGCTCGTATTGTTTAAACATGTCCGCTACCCAACTGCTACCAAAAATAAAAGATTAAGTTTTGCAGTCAAGTATCACAAATTTCTTCGCAAACATGCGTGGTACAAAAGAATAGTGGTTCCAATATCACGCTGACGTACTTTGTGTGCTAAGGAACCTAGGCCCACTCACATGGTTTGTTACTTTAAGTTGTGCAGAGTATGTATGGGATGACTTGCATGACTTTTACGCACTGTGAACCCAAATATCGATGAAATAGGTATAAAGAACCAGGAGAACTCTGTTCTCTTGACCCTGTCAATGTATCAAGGTACTTTCACCATTGCTTCATTGCCATGCTGCACTTCAGCTGTAATACATCTACCTCTCCTCTCGGAGAAGTGCAACACTGATTTTCGAGAAAAGAATATCAATCCATGGAGAAAAGAATATCAATCCAGAAAGCACCACACAACCTCATGCTTTTGTGGATAAAAGATGGTCCCACATTTAGCCATGATAGTCGGGGGCACTGGTTTTATGGATATCTGGGTGCAGAGGGTAGAATGCATATATAACTTGTCAATGAACTCTGAGAAGCACCCCCATTCATGTCAAAGTTTTATGCCTGCCATTTGGCTCATGCTCTCATATCCTGTTATTGTATCTTAGACAGCCAGCTACCAATGTAACACTTTACCAACATGACCTTCACCCACAGAGATGAGCGCAGGTGACCCACATGCTGCGGGATCAATGCCCAAGCAACAGCCAATCCAGCGTGGTCATCTCTTATAGATGTATACTGTATCTTGTGTCTCACCAATTGTATTACAGAACTGTGCACCTATGATATGCCGTCATTAGTGATGCAGTTTCCTTTTATAATGTGCTGCCCGTGTAATGTTTGGCAGAGCGCTCTCTGGGCAGCAGAGTTCTCTGCGTGCACAATTTATCTTATGTAAACTTTGTTCCACTTGTCATCCATATCCTGGTCTCATTCCCTAGAGGGGTGTGTCCATTATTTGGGTTTTTGGATATTGTGTCGGGGAATGTATGCCTTCAATGCCAACAATCCTTTAAATCTTTACAACAATTCCTCAATCACTATGTGAAACTAAAAGAAAAAAGTAAAATGAAAACTTCACAAACCATGGTCTTTTGCCCACTGCGCATCCCCACTGGACTTTGAGGACATTCATTATCCTGTATTTAAGGAACTGCTTGCAAAAGAACCTTCCACCACATCAAAATGTTAGCAATGCACCATTCCGCTATACGGAATCTTGTGCATAGATTATACTATGCAAAAAGTCCTGCTGTAGAACTAAAACATTTAAACAACATTCTCCTACATGGAACAGCCAAATAACTCCTTTGAGATATAGAGCACATCCAAAGTAAATACTTTGGAATCGAAGTTGACGTAGGAAATTCAGTAACTTCAGAAAACATTAGCAAAAACCTGACAAACACCAAACTCCTAACAAACACATACAAAAAAGAAATAGCTTAGTGGCAGGCAGAAAGGCACCCGCTCGCAGACCTTGACTGATGCACCGGCACTGTTGCACACAGTGCTGGTGCATCCATCGTACCTATTCCCATTTAGTCCTATGGGACTCAAATGTGAATGGGGAGTACTTTTTCCCGGTGCCTGTCTATGGGGAATTACCGGGACCACTGGGGCTGTAATGCCCTGCTAATTCCCCATTGCCATGCCCTGGAAATAAAACAACCCTGCTGGTAGCTGTAGTTTTTTTACCGACACGGCTACCGCCAGAGTCGTAATGAGACCCATATTCTGGCTAAACCATGGTCCAGCTTCATCCCGAAAGATTTCTAAAATCCAACCGAGAGATAGAAACAATTGCCACAAATGATCCCAACAACCAGAACATTTAAAAATACAATTTAATTGACACATGCTACTCACAGAGAAGTGCTGCTTTGGAAAACATGTGCCTGTATGACATAACTCAAAAATACTCCTAAAAAAACAATGTCACACCAGACGTGAAAACTGACAACTATTCAGTCTTAACTTGCGAAGGAATCTTAGTGAAACTTACCAACCCCAGCCTAAATAATCATATCAAATTGTCATTTAAATCTCCGGAACATAGAGAACCTTACGTGGCCCATTGCAACATTTTAAACCTTGGAGAAAAGAAGAAGAATTATTAGATGACTCATTTGAAGCTGCATTCAAAGCAAATGAAAGCAGTATAACAAATGTCAATTCACAATACAAAGAAATGTTGGACAATGAACGAGAACAAAAGGAAGGAATTGAACCTAAACTAGATAAAGACACTCTGGAGGGCAGTCAACCTTGCCTTACAGGACTCCAATAACCACTTGGAGAACCACTCAATCTAAATGAGGCAGAAATAGCAATGACTGAGATAGAAAATATGATGTTTTAATATAAACAATCTGTAGAAGACTTATCAGTTCTAATATCACAGCTAAATGATTAACAACTCACCATTGATCAAGAAGTCACTGAAGAAATGGAACATCGTATTAAACATGAAACGAAAACTTGTAGCTGTGAAAATGATAAACCTCTGCTCCTGTATGTAAGTGGTGATGCTGGTTCTGGCAAAATGTTCTTAAAGGAAATAATCATCAAAATTCTACAAAATGTAACAAATAACAACCTTTCAGCTGTTGTAACAGCCCCCAAGTTTTAGCTGCCTACAACAGAATATCCAGGATGGCATGGTTAACAAATTGAATGGTATCAGAGCAGACATATTGTGTAGGAAAGACAACTTCCCAACAGACTACAGTGAGGTCAGGAAGGAGTCATATAAAAGATGTTCCTCCATTACACAGTTCAACTTTTCTCCCATTACGATTTTGAAATTGTCTAATATAATGAAACAACTAAAAAGTACTAGATGTAAAGGTGACCCCTGTTTGGCCATGATCATTAAAACTTGTCCAGCGACCCGACTCGCGGCCAACTGAAAGCTCGTGAATGCCTCGCTTACCGGAGGACATGTGCCAGAAGACATAAAACAAACTTGGGGTTCCTCCATTCACAAAAAACCTGGCCTACCTATGAAGGTCCCACTTAATTATAGGTTGATCATTACCATGCCATTTTTATTGAAAATTCTCGTACGGGTTGCTTATGGGCAGATCTCTCAACATCTGAATAAATTCCCCATTCTGAATTGTCACCAATCCGGATTTAGATTGGGTTATGGTATGGCGACTGCATTATTAGAATTGAAGTCGAGGCTTCTGGCTCGGATGAACAAGGGTCTCTCATCCATGTTGATGCTTTTGGACTTATCGGCCACCTTCGACCTGGTTGACCACTGGTCGCCAGGATGGAGGAAGTGGCTAATTTCTCCCTAGCAGCGGTACACTGGGTTGCTTCATTCCTGAACAATTGAGAAGGCAGAGTTTTCTTTGAGGAGGCTGAAGACCTCCCTGTGTCTGTTGAATACATTGTCCTTCAGGGTGCCTGTATTTCCTCCTGCCTCTATAATATATTCATGGCTCCCTTCTTTGCCTTGCTTGATCAGGAGGGGATCATGTTTACCGACTATGCGGACGATATGCAGTGTGTCGTCCCCATGGTTGGTACTCATGCCTGAGATGAAGATGAATTGACTAGAGTCTATGCCTCCATTGAGAACTGGATGCTATGGAATAACTTGACTCTTAATAGGGCTAAAACAGAGCTGTTGATTATTGGTACGCAGCCCATGTTAGTTAAGCTGGGCTCTGCGTATAATGGCTTTCAACTGGGGGATGTCAAGATAACCCCCAAAAAGAATTTCAAAACTTTGCGTGTCATCTTTGACCAGCAGCTTACTATGAAGGCCCACATAGGGTGCCTGGTCTCTGCGGCGGTCCACTATATTAAGCTCTTAGCTCACCTCAGACCCCTCATCACAAAAGCCAACACTGAGACAATAGCAAGAGCTATTGGGGATGCTAAAATAGATTATTGCTGCAGCCTCTTAGCTGGATTTAGCAAAACAGATGGGAATCGAATATAAGTTATTCAAAATGGGGCAGTGAGGCTTTTCACATGGCTCTCCCGCCAAGACCACGTCTCGGATGCCAGGAGAGTATTGCATTGGCTCTCAGTGGAGGCTCGGGTACGTTTCCTCCTCCTAGTAATTACGTTCAAATGTACACTTGGCATTACACGCAGAAAAAGTTCACAGCAGACCCCTTAGATCCAGCAACCGGAAACTTTTAACAATCCCAAGATGAAGAACTAAGAATGCAGAAAAGGGAGCTTTTTACATTGCTGCCACTAAAGCCTGGAATAATCTCCCTCTTGATTTTAGAAGTCAGACTAAGTTAGACTATTTCAAGAGAAAGCTGAAAACGAGGTTGTTTGCATAATCTACTCTTCCAGTTCATCCCATTTGATCTCCCTGCCTTATCTTTGCTAATGTATTGCTTTTTTTGTTTGTCAGTGCCCTGATGCCCATGGGTCCAAAGTCTGTGCTTTGTAAAGGATTTAAAGTAAAGTAAAGTAAAAGGTGGTGTAACTATACACAGACTGCTACTTCTTCCAGTAGAACACGAAAACAAATTAGAATACTACGAATTATCAGCAGAATCTGCTACTGAAGTACGCAGAATTCTAAAACAAATGAAAGTGCTCCTAACAGATGAAGTAAGCATGTATTCCAACCTCATGTTGGCTTTAATTCACCTCAGAATGCAAGAAGTCCTGAAAGCCAACTATGAAGATCTGTTTGGAGGAAAACACCCTCGGCACCATTGGAAATGTAAATCTCTGGCAACATTTTCACTACAGAGAACTAACTCAAAATATGCGTCAGTAGGCAGACCTCACTTATGCTAACATTTTGAAAAGCATTAGAACTGGTCTTCTTACTAAAGATTCAAAATCCATCATAAATAGTAGATTAATACATTAGCTATATGGGCAAAACACATATGCTCCTGATGTTCCACATGGAACAATTAACTCAACAAAATATACAATACATGTCCTTAATGCCAACTCTTGCAAGCTGTAGTCAATTCCATGAGACAATATTAAAAAACTAAATGCAACCCATACTGCATATCAGCTCCAAAGACAAACTAGAAGTGCACGGCATGACACTCCGTATATGTCAACAAGCAACAGCACAACTACATTGCTTAGAAAAATGTATCTCCAACACAGCTGGATTGCAAACATTTTTAACTTTGTGTCTAAACTTCAGAGTAATTCTAAAACATAACCTTGACATATAAAAAGGTTTAGTCAATGGAGCCATTGGGACAGTTGTTGGCTTACAAACATATCCACATGACAATAGCATTCAGTTTGTCAACATCCACTTGGACAAACTTTCAGAAGTTAAAAGAAATTGGCTGCACAATAGCACATTTCCTTCTTTTCAAAGACATGTACGCACACAGAGAACAATTCTCTCTATCTCTTGCATATGCTGTCACGATTCCCAAATTGTAAGGTCTAGCCCTAGATCACACATTGATTGCCATTGGCAGCACTGTTTTTAAAGAACGAATGAGATAATAGCACTTTCACGTTGCCGTACACTCAATGGTCTATTCCTAGTTCACTTTGATGCAAAGTCAATGCTGACATTCCTTGCATCCTGGAATACAACAGGCTATGTGCACTGTACACCCCCATCTCGATATGTACCCTTTACCTTGAAAAGAAAACATTTACAAAAACAAATACAAGCAGAACCTATAACAGATCTCCCAACAATACAGCTAAAGAAAAAACAACCAACTGCTTCTCCAAAACCACAAAACTGCTTAGTACAAACTCAACTGCATATCCACCAGAAGACAAAGAGGCAAATATATCTTCTCAAAAAAGATCTGCAAGCCCATCAAACGATGCAGAGGCACAACTCTATGTTCCATTTAAAATCAGCAACTCAACTGGGGTAAATTGCTATGCAAATGTAACAATCATTCTTCTCTTCCAATTGCCACCAATTATTCACAACCTTTAATTAAATGGCTCGGACCAGTTATGTTTCCAAATGCTCATCTTTCATAGAAATGCCACAAATAATCCTGACAACACTTATAGTGTCTCAGGTATCCTGCAAGAATGGGAATACTGTGAAGGAATGGTAAAATGTACCATAAACACACATGAAGATCCACAAGAATTCCTAATGTATTTACTACAAGTACTGGAAACTAAAAACATCCCCAGCTTTCATACACATGGATACATACACGCACTCTCTGCAACCATGTCCCACAACAGCACATCCCTTAAACGATTTGTATATGTATCCATACAAAATTGTGAATCCATTCCATTTCACTGGCTTCTGCAGAATGCAAATTATAGCACATTATGCCCTTTTTGCAATTCAGCCAATTGTTCCAGCATATAAATAAACTCACATAGCCAATATGTGATACCAATGCTTTTAAGGTACAATGCAGATGGTACCAAAAATAACTGTGAGCTCAATAACTTTACACACAGCCATGTATCTCTTGCCAAGAAAACTTTCAAAACAGTAGGCATAATATACCACGCTGGTGCCACAACCACTTCGGACCACTATATTGCATATGTCAAGAAAAGATGTATTTGGTTTGAATGTAACAACACTACTGTTACTCCAAAACATGGGTTACCAGCAAATCTAACAAATGCCTACTCAATATTCATACAACCCAAATTTACTCACTGAACTGTAGCACAAGAAACAGTTAGAATATGCTAACCGGTATCTCACTAGATCCATAAT
Organism: Ambystoma mexicanum; assembly: GCF_040938575.1. Lineage (NCBI taxonomy): Eukaryota > Metazoa > Chordata > Amphibia > Caudata > Ambystomatidae > Ambystoma > Ambystoma mexicanum. The sequence continues at coordinate 714,679,042 of NC_090932.1, forward strand.
ACTGCAATAGTAATTTTTAAAAGTCAAGATAGTTAGAATATGCCAACAGGTATCTAACTATTTCAAAATACCCTTCATTGCAATACATTTCAAATACACCATCACAGTTCGTGTTACTACAAAACATCTAAAGTCTAATATAGTTATAATATGCCAACAGGTATATAACTGCTTTAAACATTGCCTTAACTACAACACACTTCAAACAAACATACCATCACACTTACACTCATATAACTATGATAGTTTTAAAAAAATAAAATCCTATATGGATTTATTTTTCCAGTGAACCAATCATACATTCATGTAAATACAACAACAGTGTAGCACGCACTAATGTTGTACAAAACATAGTACATAGAATGTACTGTTTATGAGGGTCAAATAAAGTAAATGCATATGCAAAATTGTATGCAATTAAAGATTTTAAACTATCCTGCTTAACAATGTATACTTTTTTCTCACAGAAAAAGAACCAGAGATTTCAGCTTTATTACTGTATGCAACTAAGTAACCATACCAAGTATAAACAAATACATGTTCCATAAGCACTATCCTCAATTGTACTACAATCATAAATACCACATACACTTCAATTATATAATTTCATTTTACAAATACGGTATACTCCCCCTACAGTATCTTTAATTACTATACAAATATTACTATAGTGTATTTGGCCAGTGCCCAGATTCTTGGGGACATTGCCTATGGCCATGCCCCCAAGAATCTGGCCACTGGCCACAACCACCATAATATAATTTATCCACATAAAAAGTACGTACAATATAACTTCAAATAACAAAACTCACCCTGAACCGCCTGCAATTGAAATGATGTCCGCGCGCGGACACCAATATGGACTGCGGACTCAGTGCCATCTGCAAACCCTGTTTTTCACCTATAAAAATAGCTCCTTATAATGTTTATTCCACTCCAGTACACTTTCCACACCCTCTTTCAACCACCAAATAACCCCAAATGTGTTTTCAAAGTGTTCATTCACAGTGTTGTCCGCAGACTACCGCACCTGCACGCCCTCTTTTCACAGATAAAAACAGCCCATATCATCTTTATTCCACCCCTCTGACCCTTTTCAGACCCTCTTTCCACCTACAAATAATTCTAAATGGGTTTTCCACACTTTTTCCTCACCTCGCTATCCATGGACACTGCTGGCTGTCCGCGGATCCAACATGGTGACCGTTTATAAAAATATGATGCAACTCACACTTTTTAGCATCCCATCAGCTGGCGCGTACGATGTCTGTGGACACCACGCCAGACCATGATTGGTCCAGGGGTCGTCCGTGGACCCGAATCGGGAACTGAGTCCACGGACAAGAGCCAGATATAGCACATTTCTTTGTACCTACTTTTTGGATGTTTTAAAAAAAACTACTGGACGGATTTGCAACAAATTTACAAAAGCACACTTTTGGGACCAAGCCACTTCTCCTGGTGCAGATTTGGTGCAAATCCATCCAGCAGTGTGTGCTGTAGGCATGAGCAACATTTCTCTTTCCATTGCATCTATTCAGATTTACACAAATGTTGCCCCCCTTACCTGAACCTTATCAAACTTCGCAGAATAATTCCAAGTGAGCCATATACTTTTTTGCAAAGTTTAGTGAGGATTCACAGAAGGGCGAGCAAAGTTATCTGCTGGCCAAAAAGTGCTCTTTCTATGAGTTGGGCAATGTAACCATAACTATAGGGCCGCTACTGTAGGCCCTGTAATATATATATATATATATTTGCAAAAGCCAGGAAAAAGAATTTCCAGTTCTCCCAGGGAGGGATGGCACTCGCGGCAACACACAAACCGCTGGTGTCAGTTGCTTCCCCAAGTCAAAAACCAATGCAGTGTAGGGTTAAGTTCATTATCCAGTTTTATTAGGCATCTGCCAGATTAAAAGGTGCACGGTACAACGCGTTTCGCCGCCTACTCGCAGCTTGTTCACGTACAAGTGAAACCCATAACCAACTGTGTTAATATAGGTTTACAAACAATTAACCAGTCTCTATGGTTCTTTATGCCATTTGTCCTTTGTCACCTTCATAGTGCCAGCTATACATATAGCTTCAGTGAATAGAGAGAAAAACATGGCGGCCATTTTGTAAGAGGCAAATTTGCCTTGTGTAATGGATGTGTTATAGCCTAAACTATGTTGACAAAAAGGTTTATTTCTGGCAAGTATAACCCGAGTGGGTTTAACTCTTTTGTAAATCTGCCAGAATTAAGACCAATGTCCCTTTCAAAATTGCACATTAGTCAAGAAGTTATTAATTCTAAAATAGAAAACATATAATCCTAAAATTCTTCGTTTTTCATTTTTGCTTTTACTTTTACTTGCACAGTGCACATGCCTGAGAAATTTAATTGACAGGCTATGATTCGATATAAATGTTTGCAGCTAATTGAAATTAAGCAGAATAGTAAAGTGCTAAATGCTCAAAAGTGTCATGTGCTAAAGTGCATCTATTGCTATCTAAAGCAACAAAGATAAAGTGCTAATGCATAAAGTGCAAAATTTGGCTAAAACCAATTTCTGCTATTAAGTCTGCAAACACGAATATTTAAAATAAACCACTCAGTACAAAAGCAATAAAACCCATAAAAATATGTACACCATTATAGTACAATAGGATTTAGAACAATCGTGCAATGTGGGGGACATGACTATGTTAAAAAAAATATAACCTCTCAATTCAACTGTTTGACTGGACAACCATAAATTGAAGAACTGGCAATAAGAACCATCTAGGTGAAAATGTGACAATATAACACAACACAAGTTTAAAAAGATATTTTTATTGACAAACAGACTTCATATGGAGAGCTTAGCACTTGTCAATACACCCAAAAAATAAGCTATATCGGTCCTGTGGCTCTAGGTTCCCAAGTAAGGATATAACTCTTCGTCGAGATTGTGTCCTTTGGATTTTTTGGATTCAAAGTCTAAAATATATTTGGTTTCTTTTTTCCGCAGATCAAGTTCTCTATTTCCCCCCCGTGGGTTGGCTTTTATATGATGTAGGCCAAGGAAACTTAAACCGTCCAGTTTGCCCTGATGAACATCTTTGAAATGGACAGCCATAGGATAGGAGGGGTCTGAGTTTTTTATGGCTCGCATGTGTTGTAAAATTCTCAGCTTCAATTTGCCGATAGTGCTTCCAATGTACCAACGGTTATATGGGCATAAGAGTCCATAGACCACAAACTCCGTATTACATGTGATGTAATTTTGCAATTCGATTACCTGTCTTGTAACTGGATGCGTATAGTTTGTTCTGTTTAGGGCATGCTTGCAGGCTTTGCATTTGGTACATTTGTAAAATCCTGTTGGATTTGCATTTAGCCAAGAACTGTTTGATATTTTCTCCACCGGGGGCAAGAAACTGCTGACTAATGAGTCTTTGATTGATGGAGATTTTCTGAAAGTGATATTAATACGATCTTTAAGGATGGTAGAAAGTATTTCATCAGATTGCAAAATATGCCAATGTCGATGAAAGATTTGACGAATCATATTGGCATGAGTTCCAAACGTTAAAATTAGCCTTGTTTCATCATCCTGTTTGTCTTTTTCCGGAGTACAATTGAAGGAAAGCAAGGTATTTCTGTTGAGATTACGAGCTTTCAAATATGCTCTCTCCAAAACTGATTTTGGATACCGCTGTTTGGCGAAATTTGCAGCAGTGAACCGACACTCCTGATCAAATTTTTGTATTGTGCTGCAATTGCGTCGTATTCTGACGAATTCGCCATAGGGGATACTCCACTTTAAAGACAACGGATGGTTGCGAAAAGAGGCATATTGGAACTTGTCGGTTTCCGATGCAATTCAGTTAAAACTTCCTTCTGATTCGTTTTCACAAACACATCCAAAAAGACCAACTGGTCTCGACTATGGGTTTCTGTGAATTTCAAATTGATGTTATTCGTATTCAATATTTCGACGAATTCCAGCCAATCACTCTCATCTCCATTCCAAAGGATGAAGAGATCATCAATAAACCTAAGCCACAGGACCACTTGATTTGTGTATTTGATGTTACATTCAGTCCATACTATAAACTTCTCCCACCATCCCATGGTCAAATTTGCAAAGGATGGTGCAACGCTCGTACCCATAGCAGTTCCTCTGATTTGATTGTAAAATTCATTATTAAACAAAAAGACGTTGTTGGTGAGGCACATCTCTATCATTTCAACTATCATCTCACCATGTGAAAGATAGTTGAGAGATCTTGTGTTTAAAAAATATTTACAAGCCATTTTACCGTTCTCATGCTGTATAGAAGTGTACAAGGAGACAACATCTAATGTGGCAAACATGTAATTTTCTTCCCATGCTATTCCTTCGATCTTACTGAGGAAGTCTTTCGTGTCTCGTAAATATGACGGTAAAGTGAATACGAGGGGAAGAAGAGTCTGATCCACATATTTAGAGAGGTTTTCTAATGAAGCTCCATTCAATTTTTACTACCAGAGGTATTGCGGACCCCAACATTTATTAGAGATACCATGCACATTTTGGAAATGTTAGATCACCTCAAATTTAACCAATACTGTTGGTTGGTTACCTTAGACGTCAAAGCTCTGTACACGTCAATAGCTCACCACAAAGCATTACAAAGTGTTGATTTTTTGTTTCGAGAATTTTCTGCTTCTTATTTTGAGCATCTAGAAATGGTCAAGGAATTATTATTATTTACTTTGCAAAACAATGTTTTTGTTTTCAATCAGATGTACTTTAAGCAATTGATTGGTATAGCCATGGGTGCAAGCTTTGCACCTGCAGTGGCGAATGCTTTTATGCATTGTTTCGAGCAAACATGTGTGTTTTCTAAATCCATGTATTCACCTTTTATTTATTTGTGGAAACGTTATATCGATGATGTTATTTTAGTGTGGACTGGTACAAAAGATCTTCTTGTTGAATTTGTATCCTGTTTAAATGATAATGATTGGGGATTACAATTTACCTCAACCTTTAGTCAATCTCACATTGACTTTTTGGACCTTTCCATAGAACTAACCCCTAACGGCCTAATTACCAAAACCTTTCGCAAATCGACCTCAGTGAATGCCACGTTACATGCAGAATCATGCCATAAAAACATGTCATCGCCAATATTCCCAAAGGGGAATTCATTCGTGCTAAGAGAAATTGCTCCCAATCAGTGGATTATGATCAAGAATGTGCCCTTATCAAATCCCGGTTTTTGAATAGAGGTTACCATAAGAAGTGTGTCGGACAAGCATCAGCCACAGTACGTCAGGTTAAGAGAGCAGATTTATTGGTGCCGAAAACTCGGTCTAAATCATTAAACTCTGAAAATATCAGGTTTATCACAAGATATAACTCTGATAGTCACAAAATACATGCTATTTTAAGTAAACATTGGCACTTGTTACATCTCGACAAAGACATCTCAAATTGGTTGGACATTAATGTCAATGTGACTTACAGCAAAGGTACATCCCTTAAAAATGTATTGAGTCCATCATTTATGAGCCCCTTATCTATACCCAAGACTTGGCTCAATTCCGGCAGAGTCCTTGGCTTTCATAAATGTGGTGTTTGTAATATGTGCAACTTTACATTTGAAACATCCGCAGTCTCTTTTGGGCTACGAGGTAATCATGAAATCAAGTCTTTCATCAATTGCAATTCTAAGTTTGTAGTGTATTGCATTATATGCACCTGTGGCCTGAAATATATAGGGAGCACTATTCGCCCACTTAAAATTAGAATTTGTGAACATCTGGCTTCCATTGGGAGCCAAGATGCTAAATACCCCCTTGCCTATAATTGGCAAAAATCTCATCAAATGGACTGCAAAAATGACATTCGTTTTGTGGGGCTGTGCAAAGTGTCATTGCCCCCACGGGGTGGTAACCTTACACTAAAATTACGACAATTGGAGGCCAAATTAATTTGTAAATATTGCACTGTTTCTGAAGGACTTAATTCAGATCATGAGTTAGCCATATTTTTATAATTCATATTTCCTCTGTTGGGTTTGACAAGTGCCTTTAATTATCCTCTTGGGGGGAGCCCCTCCTGTAATTATATTCTTGTTCCACATGTATTATTACTGTGCAATGTGCCTTTATTTGTAATGTTATTCAGTAGCAGCGCACTCAGGCCCCACACTTTTTTTAGTGCATTGGAATTGTTGGTTTATATAAATACCACTTCAATTATTCATGACTAGCGGTGGCTTGTTACTTTTAAATTAATTTTGTCTCTAAAAAATTAAAAAAAAATTTAAAAAAATAAAAAAATAAATAAATAAAAATAAATTATATATATATATTTAAATAAATAATTACATTTAAACAAAAAACAAAAAATAAATTTCATCAGCAAAACATGAGTAATAATTGTTTGCTAAATTCTCCTTTTTGGCTAATTTAGGCTTATGGACCGGTTTCACTAAGTTAGGCTTTTCTAAAGGTGTGTTTTGTTCACCCAACATGGCGATCCTATTTGCCCCTTTCTGTTTGTCTTACTTGGAAGGCCATGCATTGTGCTATACTGCATTCCAGTATATTTTGTCCTACCTTTCTTTCGTGCATTGTGCAATGGTAACACGAGTAGACTGAAACAAGCGGTCATTGAGGTAGGTCTGTTTATTTTGCTCTCCCCATGTTGTAGTTTTAACTTTTAATGAGCTTTTTTGGTTAACCAGTCAGGAATTGTCCACAGTCCTTTTGAATCACGAGTTAATTGGAGTTAATCTAATGGGTACTTTGGTGGTTTTTTGAATACTAATTTCAGATTTATTTTCTTTTCCTGGTTTCTTTGGCTAAATTAGCTTTCCGCAACTGTGAGGCATTTTGAGGTATGTTTTTATTGATTTTATTGACAGCATTACGGTTTGTTTTGGTAACTTACGTAATATTTTTCTGCAATTGGCTTTCCAGTAATTACTTAATCTATCTGCCTACATAACTGTATCTGGCATTGTCCTACTCTAAATGTGGAGTTCTTATTGCTGCAACCTAAGGTACTTATTTTTGGAATACATTACAGTCTTTGATTTAAGACTTAGCTTACTAAGTGGAACTTGATTGCGCTGCTATGGCCAACTTTTGTTTCTAAAATCATGTTTCTTTTTCTTCTTTTTTTGTTTGTCTGTCAACGGACTACTACGAATGAAATTGGTTAATTTGTGGTAACTTAATTTCTACTTTTTTACTCTTCCTACATGTGATGTACATGTGTTATATTTTTTGTGGTTGTATCGCGCCCTGGGCTGCTTGCTCACAACTTGTGCCTATGTTCTTTATGTAACAATTGTTTGCACAAAACAATCATGTGTATGTTTTATTTTTAACTTTACCCAATTTGTATGGAAATGATGTACTATGCAATTTAAGCCTCTAATGAAAAGCTGTACACAGCTTGAAATACGTGTCAGGCTTCTCTTCGCACACACAATAAAGGCTTTTCTTTGCACAAACAACTAATTATAATTTATTGGCGCAGTGAGACTGGGAACATCTTTGTTTTTCCTCAACTATTCCTGTGGATGTGTATTGGCAGTACACCCACACCGCCCAGATACCCGCAGCCTTGATGTTTATTTTCTTAATCACTGTATAAGCGCTGTGGACTCGTGACTTTTTCTGCCATAACTTTGTTCTTATAATCCAAACAATACATCCCTTTCAAGCTATATAATACACTTTCAAACAAACAGCCAAATTGCCTCCATCTGAGTTATTAAAAGGGATCTGTAGCAAAGTAGTATATTTGCCAATTGTTCTTAAACAAACTGTACAAACTCCAGGATTCCAACGGCCAATAGGTCAATCTTTGATTGTACTAGCTAATGGTGTACCAACAAAAGACAAAAACATTTTGTAACAACTAGTCAACTTAAGCAAAGTAAGACAAGTCCCACAAATACTTCAAATATATTAACATAGAAGAAAACTTAAGAGAAACCTCCCAAATAATTCAGGATTCACCAGCAACTGGCCAATTTAAACTTGTAAATCCTGTTACTGCAACCAACATTTTGGACCAGTATACAGTTCACCAATTACACTCCAAAGAAACCATTGAAGATGCATTAGAAACATATCAAATGTGTTAAGCCAAAGGATCCCCAATGAGCATATGGGAAAAAAGTGTAGAAGCACGCTCTTTTACTTTACTCTTTCCTACTTGAAAAGGAGGAAGTCATGATGAAAGGTCCACACAAATCAGTGCATCAGAATATTGCTCTTTACAAATGTATTCTGAAGACCCCAGATTCAGACAAAATGTAAAATACATGTTCCACCTCCTGATCTAAAGTGAACTAGCAACTCTATGTTATGGTGTTGCACACACATTAAAACAGGCTCGTATTGTTTAAACATGTCCGCTACCCAACTGCTACCAAAAATAAAAGATTAAGTTTTGCAGTCAAGTATCACAAATTTCTTCGCAAACATGCGTGGTACAAAAGAATAGTGGTTCCAATATCACGCTGACGTACTTTGTGTGCTAAGGAACCTAGGCCCACTCACATGGTTTGTTACTTTAAGTTGTGCAGAGTATGTATGGGATGACTTGCATGACTTTTACGCACTGTGAACCCAAATATCGATGAAATAGGTATAAAGAACCAGGAGAACTCTGTTCTCTTGACCCTGTCAATGTATCAAGGTACTTTCACCATTGCTTCATTGCCATGCTGCACTTCAGCTGTAATACATCTACCTCTCCTCTCGGAGAAGTGCAACACTGATTTTCGAGAAAAGAATATCAATCCATGGAGAAAAGAATATCAATCCAGAAAGCACCACACAACCTCATGCTTTTGTGGATAAAAGATGGTCCCACATTTAGCCATGATAGTCGGGGGATCTGGTTTTATGGATATCTGGGTGCAGAGGGTAGAATGCATATATAACTTGTCAATGAACTCTGAGAAGCACCCCCATTCATGTCAAAGTTTTATGCCTGCCATTTGGCTCATGCTCTCATATCCTGTTATTGTATCTTAGACAGCCAGCTACCAATGTAACACTTTACCAACATGACCTTCACCCACAGAGATGAGCGCAGGTGACCCACATGCTGCGGGATCAATGCCCAAGCAACAGCCAATCCAGCGTGGTCATCTCTTATAGATGTATACTGTATCTTGTGTCTCACCAATTGTATTACAGAACTGTGCACCTATGATATGCCGTCATTAGTGATGCAGTTTCCTTTTATAATGTGCTGCCCGTGTAATGTTTGGCAGAGCGCTCTCTGGGCAGCAGAGTTCTCTGCGTGCACAATTTATCTTATGTAAACTTTGTTCCACTTGTCATCCATATCCTGGTCTCATTCCCTAGAGGGGTGTGTCCATTATTTGGGTTTTTGGATATTGTGTCGGGGAATGTATGCCTTCAATGCCAACAATCCTTTAAATCTTTACAACAATTCCTCAATCACTATGTGAAACTAAAAGAAAAAAGTAAAATGAAAACTTCACAAACCATGGACTTTTGCCCACTGCGCATCCCCACTGGACTTTGAGGACATTCATTATCCTGTATTTAAGGAACTGCTTGCAAAAGAACCTTCCACCACATCAAAATGTTAGCAATGCACCATTCCGCTATACGGAATCTTGTGCATAGATTATACTATGCAAAAAGTCCTGCTGTAGAACTAAAACATTTAAACAACATTCTCCTACATGGAACAGCCAAATAACTCCTTTGAGATATAGAGCACATCCAAAGTAAATACTTTGGAATCGAAGTTGACGTAGGAAATTCAGTAACTTCAGAAAACATTAGCAAAAACCTGACAAACACCAAACTCCTAACAAACACATACAAAAAAGAAATAGCTTAGTGGCAGGCAGAAAGGCACCCGCTCGCAGACCTTGACTGATGCACCGGCACTGTTGCACACAGTGCTGGTGCATCCATCGTACCTATTCCCATTTAGTCCTATGGGACTCGAATGTGAATGGGGAGTACTTTTTCCCGGTGCCTGTCTATGGGGAATTACCGGGACCGCTGGGGCTGTAATGCCCTGCTAATTCCCCATTGCCATGCCCTGGAAATAAAACAACCCTGCTGGTAGCTGTGCTTTTTTTACCGACACGGCTACCGCCAGAGTCGTAATGAGACCCATATTCTGGCTAAACCATGGTCCAGCTTCATCCCGAAAGATTTCTAAAATCCAACCGAGAGATAGAAACAATTGCCACAAATGATCCCAACAACCAGAACATTTAAAAATACAATTTAATTGACACATGCTACTCACAGAGAAGTGCTGCTTTGGAAAACATGTGCCTGTATGACATAACTCAAAAATACTCCTAAAAAAACAATGTCACACCAGACGAGAAAACTGACAACTATTCAGTCTTAACTTGGGAAGGAATCTTAGTGAAACTTACCAACCCCAGCCTAAATAATCAAATCAAATTGTCATTTAAATCTCCGGAACATAGAGAACCTTACGTGGCCCACTGCAACATTTTAAACCTTGGAGAGAAGAAGAAGAATTATTAGATGACTCATTTGAAGCTGCATTCAAAGCAAATGAAAGCAGTATAACAAATGTCAATTCACAATACAAAGAAATGTTGGACAATGAACGAGAACAAAAGGAAGAAATTGAACCTAAACTAGATAAAGACACTCTGGAGGGCAGTCAACCTTGCCTTACAGGAATCCAATAACCACTTGGAGAACCACTCATTCGAAATGAAGCAGAAATAGCAATGACTGAGATAGAAAATATGATGTTTTAATATAAACAATCTGAAGAAGACTTATCAGTTCTAATATCACAGCTAAATGATTAACAACTCACCATTGATCAAGAAGTCACTGAAGAAATGGAACATCGTATTAAACATGAAACGAAAACTTGTAGCTGTGAAAATGATAAACCTCTTCTCCTGTATGTAAGTGGTGATGCTGGTTCTGGCAAAATGTTCTTAAAGGAAATAATCATCAAAATTCTACAAAATGTAACAAATAACAACCTTTCAGCTGTTGTAACAGCCCCCAAGTTTTAGCTGCCTACAACAGAATATCCAGGATGGCATGGTTAACTAATTGAATGGTATCAGAGCAGACATATTGTGTAGGAAAGACAACTTCCCAACAGACTACAGTGAGGTCAGGAAGGAGTCATATAAAAGATGTTCCTCCATTACACAGTTCAACTTTTCTCCCATTACGATTTTGAAATTGTCTAATATAGTGAAACAACTAAAAAGTACTAGATGTAAAGGTGACCCCTGTTTGGCCATGATCATTAAAACTTGTCCAGCGACCCGACTCGCGGCCATCTGAAAGCTCGTGAATGCCTCGCTTACCGGAGGACATGTGCCGGAAGACATAAAACAAACTTGGGGTTCCCCCATTCACATAAAACCTGGCCTACCTATGAAGGTCCCACTTAACTATAGGTTGATCATTACCATGCCATTTTTATGGAAAATTCTCGTATGGGTTGCTTATGGGCAGATCTCTCAACATCTGAATAAATTCCCCATTCTGAATTGTCACCAATCCGGATTTAGATTGGGTTATGGTATGGCGACTGCATTATTAGAATTGAAGTCGAGGCTCCTGGCTCAGATGAACAAGGGTCTCTCATCCATGTTGATGCTTTTGGACTTATCGGCCACCTTCGACCTGATTGACCACTGGTCGCCAGGATGGAGGAAGTGGCTAATTTCTCCCTAGCAGCGGTACGCTGGGTTGCTTCATTCCTGAACAATTGAGAAAGCAGAGTTTTCTTTGAGGAGGCTGAAGACCTCCCTGTGTCTGTTGAATACATTGTCCTTCAGGGTGCCTGTATTTCCTCCTACCTCTATAATATATTCATGGCTCCCTTCTTTGCCTTGCTTGATCAGGAGGGGATCATGTTTACCGACTATGCGGACGATATGCAGTGTGTCGTCCCCATGGTTGGTACTCATGCCTGAGATGAAGATGAATTGACTAGAGTCTATGCCTCCATTGAGAACTGGATGCTATGGAATAACTTGACCCTTAATAGGGCTAAAACAGAGCTGTTGATTATTGGTACGCAGCCCATGTTAGTTAAGCTGGGCTCTGCGTATAATGGCTTTCAACTGGGGGATGTCAAGATAACCCCCAAAAAGAATTTCAAAACTTTGCGTGTCATCTTTGACCAGCAGCTTACTATGAAGGCCCACATAGGGTGCCTGGTCTCTGCGGCGGTCCACTATATTAAGCTCTTAGCTCACCTCAGACCCCTCATCACAAAGGCCAACACTGAGACAATAGCAAGAGCTATTGGGGATGCTAAAATAGATTATTGCTGCAGCCTCTTAGCTGGATTTAGCAAAACAGATGGGAATCGAATATAAGTTATTCAAAATGGGGCAGTGAGGCTTTTCACATGGCTCTCCCGCCAAGACCACGTCTCGGATGCCAGGAGAGTATTGCATTGGCTCTCAGTGGAGGCTCGGGTACGTTTCCTCCTCCTAGTAATTACGTTCAAATGTACACTTGGCATTACACGCAGAAAAAGTTCACAGCAGACCCCTTAGATCCAGCAACCGGAAACTTTTAACAATCCCAAGATGAAGAACTAAGAATGCAGAAAAGGGAGCTTTTTACATTGCTGCCACTAAAGCCTGGAATAATCTCCCTCTTGATTTTAGAAGTCAGACTAAGTTAGACTATTTCAAGAGAAAGCTGAAAACGAGGTTGTTTGCATAATCTACTCTTCCAGTTCATCCCATTTGATCTCCCTGCCTTATCTTTGCTAATGTATTGCTTTTTTTGTTTGTCAGTGCCCTGATGCCCATGGGTCCAAAGTCTGTGCTTTGTAAAGGATTTAAAGTAAAGTAAAGTAAAAGGTGGTGTAACTATACACAGACTGCTACTTCTTCCAGTAGAACACGAAAACAAATTAGAATACTACGAATTATCAGCAGAATCTGCTACTGAAGTACGCAGAATTCTAAAACAAATGAAAGTGCTCCTAACAGATGAAGTAAGCATGTATTCCAACCTCATGTTGGCTTTAATTCACCTCAGAATGCAAGAAGTCCTGAAAGCCAACTATGAAGATCTGTTTGGAGGAAAACACCCTCGGCACCATTGGAAATGTAAATCTCTGGCAACATTTTCACTACAGAGAACTAACTCAAAATATGCGTCAGTAGGCAGACCTCACTTATGCTAACATTTTGAAAAGCATTAGAACTGGTCTTCTTACTAAAGATTCAAAATCCATCATAAATAGTAGATTAATACATTAGCTATATGGGCAAAACACATATGCTCCTGATGTTCCACATGGAACAATTAACTCAACAAAATATACAATACATGTCCTTAATGCCAACTCTTGCAAGCTGTAGTCAATTCCATGAGACAATATTAAAAAAATAAATGCAACCCATACTGCATATCAGCTCCAAAGACAAACTAGAAGTGCACGGCATGACACTCCGTATATGTCAACAAGCAACAGCACAACTACATTGCTTAGAAAAATGTATCTCCAACACAGCTGGATTGCAAACATTTTTAACTTTGTGTCTAAACTTCAGAGTAATTCTAAAACATAACCTTGACATATAAAAAGGTTTAGTCAATGGAGCCATTGGGACAGTTGTTGGCTTACAAACATATCCACATGACAATAGCATTCAGTTTGTCAACATCCACTTGGACAAACTTTCAGAAGTTAAAAGAAATTGGCTGCACAATAGCACATTTCCTTCTTTTCAAAGACATGTACGCACACAGAGAACAATTCTCTCTATCTCTTGCATATGCTGTCACGATTCCCAAATTGTAAGGTCTAGCCCTAGATCACACATTGATTGCCATTGGCAGCACTGTTTTTAAAGAACGAATGAGATAATAGCACTTTCACGTTGCCGTACACTCAATGGTCTATTCCTAGTTCACTTTGATGCAAAGTCAATGCTGACATTCCTTGCATCCTGGAATACAACAGGCTATGTGCACTGTACACCCCCATCTCGATATGTACCCTTTACCTTGAAAAGAAAACATTTACAAAAACAAATACAAGCAGAACCTATAACAGATCTCCCAACAATACAGCTAAAGAAAAAACAACCAACTGCTTCTCCAAAACCACAAAACTGCTTAGTACAAACTCAACTGCATATCCACCAGAAGACAAAGAGGCAAATATATCTTCTCAAAAAAGATCTGCAAGCCCATCAAACGATGCAGAGGCACAACTCTATGTTCCATTTAAAATCAGCAACTCAACTGGGGTAAATTGCTATGCAAATGTAACAATCATTCTTCTCTTCCAATTGCCACCAATTATTCACAACCTTTAATTAAATGGCTCGGACCAGTTATGTTTCCAAATGCTCATCTTTCATAGAAATGCCACAAATAATCCTGACAACACTTATAGTGTCTCAGGTATCCTGCAAGAATGGGAATACTGTGAAGGAATGGTAAAATGTACCATAAACACACATGAAGATCCACAAGAATTCCTAATGTATTTACTACAAGTACTGGAAACTAAAAACATCCCCAGCTTTCATACACATGGATACATACACGCACTCTCTGCAACCATGTCCCACAACAGCACATCCCTTAAACGATTTGTATATGTATCCATACAAAATTGTGAATCCATTCCATTTCACTGGCTTCTGCAGAATGCAAATTATAGCACATTATGCCCTTTTTGCAATTCAGCCAATTGTTCCAGCATATAAATAAACTCACATAGCCAATATGTGATACCAATGCTTTTAAGGTACAATGCAGATGGTACCAAAAATAACTGTGAGCTCAATAACTTTACACACAGCCATGTATCTCTTGCCAAGAAAACTTTCAAAACAGTAGGCATAATATACCACGCTGGTGCCACAACCACTTCGGACCACTATATTGCATATGTCAAGAAAAGATGTATTTGGTTTGAATGTAACAACACTACTGTTACTCCAAAACATGGGTTACCAGCAAATCTAACAAATGCCTACTCAATATTCATACAACCCAAATTTACTCACTGAACTGTAGCACAAGAAACAGTTAGAATATGCTAACCGGTATCTCACTAGATCCATAATACTGCAATAGTAATTTTTAAAAGTCAAGATAGTTAGAATATGCCAACAGGTATCTAACTATTTCAAAATACCCTTCATTGCAATACATTTCAAATACACCATCACAGTTCGTGTTACTACAAAACATCTAAAGTCTAATATAGTTATAATACGCCAACAGGTATATAACTACTTTAAACATTGCCTTAACTACAACACACTTCAAACAAACATACCATCACACTTACACTCATATAACTATGATAGTTTTAAAAAAATAAAATCCTATATGGATTTATTTTTCCAGTGAACCAATCATACATTCATGTAAATACAACAACAGTGTAGCACGCACTAATGTTGTACAAAACATAGTACATAGAATGTACTGTTTATGAGGGTCAAATAAAGTAAATGCATATGCAAAATTGTATGCAATTAAAGATTTTAAACTATCCTGCTTAACAATGTATACTTTTTTCTCACAGAAAAAGAACCAGAGATTTCAGCTTTATTACTGTATGCAACTAAGTAACCATACCAAGTATAAACAAATACATGTTCCATAAGCACTATCCTCAATTGTACTACAATCATAAATACCACATACACTTCAATTATATAATTTCATTTTACAAATACGGTATACTCCCCCTACAGTATCTTTAATTACTATACAAATATTACTATAGTGTATTTGGCCAGTGCCCAGATTCTTGGGGACATTGCCTATGGCCATGCCCCCAAGAATCTGGCCACTGGCCACAACCACCATAATATAATTTATCCACATAAAAAGTACGTACAATATAACTTCAAATAACAAAACTCACCCTGAACCGCCTGCAATTGAAATGATGTCCGCGCGCGGACACCAATATGGACTGCGGACTCAGTGCCATCTGCAAACCCTGTTTTTCACCTATAAAAATAGCTCCTTATAATGTTTATTCCACTCCAGTACACTTTCCACACCCTCTTTCAACCACCAAATAACCCCAAATGTGTTTTCAAAGTGTTCATTCACAGTGTTGTCCGCAGACTACCGCACCTGCACGCCCTCTTTTCACAGATAAAAACAGCCCATATCATCTTTATTCCACCCCTCTGACCCTTTTCAGACCCTCTTTCCACCTACAAATAATTCTAAATGGGTTTTCCACACTTTTTCCTCACCTCGCTATCCATGGACACTGCTGGCTGTCCGCGGATCCAACATGGTGACCGTTTATAAAAATATGATGCAACTCACACTTTTTAGCATCCCATCAGCTGGCGCGTACGATGTCTGTGGACACCACGCCAGACCATGATTGGTCCAGGGGTCGTCCGTGGACCCGAATCGGGAACTGAGTCCACGGACAAGAGCCAGATATAGCACATTTCTTTGTACCTACTTTTTGGATGTTTTAAAAAAAACTACTGGACGGATTTGCAACAAATTTACAAAAGCACACTTTTGGGACCAAGCCACTTCTCCTGGTGCAGATTTGGTGCAAATCCATCCAGCAGTGTGTGCTGTAGGCATGAGCAACATTTCTCTTTCCATTGCATCTATTCAGATTTACACAAATGTTGCCCCCCTTACCTGAACCTTATCAAACTTCGCAGAATAATTCCAAGTGAGCCATATACTTTTTTGCAAAGTTTAGTGAGGATTCACAGAAGGGCGAGCAAAGTTATCTGCTGGCCAAAAAGTGCTCTTTCTATGAGTTGGGCAATGTAACCATAACTATAGGGCCGCTACTGTAGGCCCTGTAATATATATATATATATATTTGCAAAAGCCAGGAAAAAGAATTTCCAGTTCTCCCAGGGAAGGATGGCACTCGCGGCAACACACAAACCGCTGGTGTCAGTTGCTTCCCCAAGTCAAAAACCAATGCAGTGTAGGGTTAAGTTCATTATCCAGTTTTATTAGGCATCTGCCAGATTAAAAGGTGCACGGTACAACGCGTTTCGCCGCCTACTCGCAGCTTGTTCACGTACAAGTGAAACCCATAACCAACTGTGTTAATATAGGTTTACAAACAATTAACCAGTCTCTATGGTTCTTTATGCCATTTGTCCTTTGTCACCTTCATAGTGCCAGCTATACATATAGCTTCAGTGAATAGAGAGAAAAACATGGCGGCCATTTTGTAAGAGGCAAATTTGCCTTGTGTAATGGATGTGTTATAGCCTAAACTATGTTGACAAAAAGGTTTATTTCTGGCAAGTATAACCCGAGTGGGTTTAACTCTTTTGTAAATCTGCCAGAATTAAGACCAATGTCCCTTTCAAAATTGCACATTAGTCAAGAAGTTATTAATTCTAAAATAGAAAACATATAATCCTAAAATTCTTCGTTTTTCATTTTTGCTTTTACTTTTACTTGCACAGTGCACATGCCTGAGAAATTTAATTGACAGGCTATGATTCGATATAAATGTTTGCAGCTAATTGAAATTAAGCAGAATAGTAAAGTGCTAAATGCTCAAAAGTGTCATGTGCTAAAGTGCATCTATTGCTATCTAAAGCAACAAAGATAAAGTGCTAATGCATAAAGTGCAAAATTTGGCTAAAACCAATTTCTGCTATTAAGTCTGCAAACACGAATATTTAAAATAAACCACTCAGTACAAAAGCAATAAAACCCATAAAAATATGTACACCATTATAGTACAATAGGATTTAGAACAATCGTGCAATGTGGGGGACATGACTATGTTAAAAAAAATATAACCTCTCAATTCAACTGTTTGACTGGACAACCATAAATTGAAGAACTGGCAATAAGAACCATCTAGGTGAAAATGTGACAATATAACACAACACAAGTTTAAAAAGATATTTTTATTGACAAACAGACTTCATATGGAGAGCTTAGCACTTGTCAATACACCCAAAAAATAAGCTATATCGGTCCTGTGGCTCTAGGTTCCCAAGTAAGGATATAACTCTTCGTCGAGATTGTGTCCTTTGGATTTTTTGGATTCAAAGTCTAAAATATATTTGGTTTCTTTTTTCCGCAGATCAAGTTCTCTATTTCCCCCCCGTGGGTTGGCTTTTATATGATGTAGGCCAAGGAAACTTAAACCGTCCAGTTTGCCCTGATGAACATCTTTGAAATGGACAGCCATAGGATAGGAGGGGTCTGAGTTTTTTATGGCTCGCATGTGTTGTAAAATTCTCAGCTTCAATTTGCCGATAGTGCTTCCAATGTACCAACGGTTATATGGGCATAAGAGTCCATAGACCACAAACTCCGTATTACATGTGATGTAATTTTGCAATTCGATTACCTGTCTTGTAACTGGATGCGTATAGTTTGTTCTGTTTAGGGCATGCTTGCAGGCTTTGCATTTGGTACATTTGTAAAATCCTGTTGGATTTGCATTTAGCCAAGAACTGTTTGATATTTTCTCCACCGGGGGCAAGAAACTGCTGACTAATGAGTCTTTGATTGATGGAGATTTTCTGAAAGTGATATTAATACGATCTTTAAGGATGGTAGAAAGTATTTCATCAGATTGCAAAATATGCCAATGTCGATGAAAGATTTGACGAATCATATTGGCATGAGTTCCAAACGTTAAAATTAGCCTTGTTTCATCATCCTGTTTGTCTTTTTCCGGAGTACAATTGAAGGAAAGCAAGGTATTTCTGTTGAGATTACGAGCTTTCAAATATGCTCTCTCCAAAACTGATTTTGGATACCGCTGTTTGGCGAAATTTGCAGCAGTGAACCGACACTCCTGATCAAATTTTTGTATTGTGCTGCAATTGCGTCGTATTCTGACGAATTCGCCATAGGGGATACTCCACTTTAAAGACAACGGATGGTTGCGAAAAGAGGCATATTGGAACTTGTCGGTTTCCGATGCAATTCAGTTAAAACTTCCTTCTGATTCGTTTTCACAAACACATCCAAAAAGACCAACTGGTCTCGACTATGGGTTTCTGTGAATTTCAAATTGATGTTATTCGTATTCAATATTTCGACAAATTCCAGCCAATCACTCTCATCTCCATTCCAAAGGATGAAGAGATCATCAATAAACCTAAGCCACAGGACCACTTGATTTGTGTATTTGATGTTACATTCAGTCCATACTATAAACTTCTCCCACCATCCCATGGTCAAATTTGCAAAGGATGGTGCAACGCTCGTACCCATAGCAGTTCCTCTGATTTGATTGTAAAATTCATTATTAAACAAAAAGACGTTGTTGGTGAGGCACATCTCTATCATTTCAACTATCATCTCACCATGTGAAAGATAGTTGAGAGATCTTGTGTTTAAAAAATATTTACAAGCCATTTTACCGTTCTCATGCTGTATAGAAGTGTACAAGGAGACAACATCTAATGTGGCAAACATGTAATTTTCTTCCCATGCTATTCCTTCGATCTTACTGAGGAAGTCTTTCGTGTCTCGTAAATATGACGGTAAAGTGAATACGAGGGGAAGAAGAGTCTGATCCACATATTTAGAGAGGTTTTCTAATGAAGCTCCATTCAATTTTTACTACCAGAGGTATTGCGGACCCCAACATTTATTAGAGATACCATGCACATTTTGGAAATGTTAGATCACCTCAAATTTAACCAATACTGTTGGTTGGTTACCTTAGACGTCAAAGCTCTGTACACGTCAATAGCTCACCACAAAGCATTACAAAGTGTTGATTTTTTGTTTCGAGAATTTTCTGCTTCTTATTTTGAGCATCTAGAAATGGTCAAGGAATTATTATTATTTACTTTGCAAAACAATGTTTTTGTTTTCAATCAGATGTACTTTAAGCAATTGATTGGTATAGCCATGGGTGCAAGCTTTGCACCTGCAGTGGCGAATGCTTTTATGCATTGTTTCGAGCAAACATGTGTGTTTTCTAAATCCATGTATTCACCTTTTATTTATTTGTGGAAACGTTATATCGATGATGTTATTTTAGTGTGGACTGGTACAAAAGATCTTCTTGTTGAATTTGTATCCTGTTTAAATGATAATGATTGGGGATTACAATTTACCTCAACCTTTAGTCAATCTCACATTGACTTTTTGGACCTTTCCATAGAACTAACCCCTAACGGCCTAATTACCAAAACCTTTCGCAAATCGACCTCAGTGAATGCCACGTTACATGCAGAATCATGCCATAAAAACATGTCATTGCCAATATTCCCAAAGGGGAATTCATTCGTGCTAAGAGAAATTGCTCCCAATCAGTGGATTATGATCAAGAATGTGCCCTTATCAAATCCCGGTTTTTGAATAGAGGTTACCATAAGAAGTGTGTCGGACAAGCATCAGCCACAGTACGTCAGGTTAAGAGAGCAGATTTATTGGTGCCGAAAACTCGGTCTAAATCATTAAACTCTGAAAATATCAGGTTTATCACAAGATATAACTCTGATAGTCACAAAATACATGCTATTTTAAGTAAACATTGGCACTTGTTACATCTCGACAAAGACATCTCAAATTGGTTGGACATTAATGTCAATGTGACTTACAGCAAAGGTACATCCCTTAAAAATGTATTGAGTCCATCATTTATGAGCCCCTTATCTATACCCAAGACTTGGCTCAATTCCGGCAGAGTCCTTGGCTTTCATAAATGTGGTGTTTGTAATATGTGCAACTTTACATTTGAAACATCCGCAGTCTCTTTTGGGCTACGAGGTAATCATGAAATCAAGTCTTTCATCAATTGCAATTCTAAGTTTGTAGTGTATTGCATTATATGCACCTGTGGCCTGAAATATATAGGGAGCACTATTCGCCCACTTAAAATTAGAATTTGTGAACATCTGGCTTCCATTGGGAGCCAAGATGCTAAATACCCCCTTGCCTATAATTGGCAAAAATCTCATCAAATGGACTGCAAAAATGACATTCGTTTTGTGGGGCTGTGCAAAGTGTCATTGCCCCCACGGGGTGGTAACCTTACACTAAAATTACGACAATTGGAGGCCAAATTAATTTGTAAATATTGCACTGTTTCTGAAGGACTTAATTCAGATCATGAGTTAGCCATATTTTTATAATTCATATTTCCTCTGTTGGGTTTGACAAGTGCCTTTAATTATCCTCTTGGGGGGAGCCCCTCCTGTAATTATATTCTTGTTCCACATGTATTATTACTGTGCAATGTGCCTTTATTTGTAATGTTATTCAGTAGCAGCGCACTCAGGCCCCACACTTTTTTTAGTGCATTGGAATTGTTGGTTTATATAAATACCACTTCAATTATTCATGACTAGCGGTGGCTTGTTACTTTTAAATTAATTTTGTCTCTAAAAAATTAAAAAAAAATTTAAAAAAATAAAGAAATAAATAAATAAAAATAAATTATATATATATATTTAAATAAATAATTACATTTAAACAAAAAACAAAAAATAAATTTCATCAGCAAAACATGAGTAATAATTGTTTGCTAAATTCTCCTTTTTGGCTAATTTAGGCTTATGGACCGGTTTCACTAAGTTAGGCTTTTCTAAAGGTGTGTTTTGTTCACCCAACATGGCGATCCTATTTGCCCCTTTCTGTTTGTCTTACTTGGAAGGCCATGCATTGTGCTATACTGCATTCCAGTATATTTTGTCCTACCTTTCTTTCGTGCATTGTGCAATGGTAACACGAGTAGACTGAAACAAGCGGTCATTGAGGTAGGTCTGTTTATTTTGCTCTCCCCATGTTGTAGTTTTAACTTTTAATTAGCTTTTTTGGTTAACCAGTCAGGAATTGTCCACAGTCCTTTTGAATCACGAGTTAATTGGAGTTAATCTAATGGGTACTTTGGTGGTTTTTTGAATACTAATTTCAGATTTATTTTCTTTTCCTGGTTTCTTTGGCTAAATTAGCTTTCCGCAACTGTGAGGCATTTTGAGGTATGTTTTTATTGATTTTATTGACAGCATTACGGTTTGTTTTGGTAACTTACGTAATATTTTTCTGCAATTGGCTTTCCAGTAATTACTTAATCTATCTGCCTACATAACTGTATCTGGCATTGTCCTACTCTAAATGTGGAGTTCTTATTGCTGCAACCTAAGGTACTTATTTTTGGAATACATTACAGTCTTTGATTTAAGACTTAGCTTACTAAGTGGAACTTGATTGCGCTGCTATGGCCAACTTTTGTTTCTAAAATCATGTTTCTTTTTCTTCTTTTTTTGTTTGTCTGTCAACGGACTACTACGAATGAAATTGGTTAATTTGTGGTAACTTAATTTCTACTTTTTTACTCTTCCTACATGTGATGTACATGTGTTATATTTTTTGTGGTTGTATCGCGCCCTGGGCTGCTTGCTCACAACTTGTGCCTATGTTCTTTATGTAACAATTGTTTGCACAAAACAATCATGTGTATGTTTTATTTTTAACTTTACCCAATTTTTATGGAAATGATGTACTATGCAATTTAAGCCTCTAATGAAAAGCTGTACACAGCTTGAAATACGTGTCAGGCTTCTCTTCGCACACACAATAAAGGCTTTTCTTTGCACAAACAACTAATTATAATTTATTGGCGCAGTGAGACTGGGAACATCTTTGTTTTTCCTCAACTATTCCTGTGGATGTGTATTGGCAGTACACCCACACCGCCCAGATACCCGCAGCCTTGATGTTTATTTTCTTAATCACTGTATAAGCGCTGTGGACTCGTGACTTTTTCTGCCATAACTTTGTTCTTATAATCCAAACAATACATCCCTTTCAAGCTATATAATACACTTTCAAACAAACAGCCAAATTGCCTCCATCTGAGTTATTAAAAGGGATCTGTAGCAAAGTAGTATATTTGCCAATTGTTCTTAAACAAACTGTACAAACTCCAGGATTCCAACGGCCAATAGGTCAATCTTTGATTGTACTAGCTAATGGTGTACCAACAAAAGACAAAAACATTTTGTAACAACTAGTCAACTTAAGCAAAGTAAGACAAGTCCCACAAATACTTCAAATATATTAACATAGAAGAAAACTTAAGAGAAACCTCCCAAATAATTCAGGATTCACCAGCAACTGGCCAATTTAAACTTGTAAATCCTGTTACTGCAACCAACATTTTGGACCAGTATACAGTTCACCAATTACACTCCAAAGAAACCATTGAAGATGCATTAGAAACATATCAAATGTGTTAAGCCAAAGGATCCCCAATGAGCATATGGGAAAAAAGTGTAGAAGCACGCTCTTTTACTTTACTCTTTCCTACTTGAAAAGGAGGAAGTCATGATGAAAGGTCCACACAAATCAGTGCATCAGAATATTGCTCTTTACAAATGTATTCTGAAGACCCCAGATTCAGACAAAATGTAAAATACATGTTCCACCTCCTGATCTAAAGTGAACTAGCAACTCTATGTTATGGTGTTGCACACACATTAAAACAGGCTCGTATTGTTTAAACATGTCCGCTACCCAACTGCTACCAAAAATAAAAGATTAAGTTTTGCAGTCAAGTATCACAAATTTCTTCGCAAACATGCGTGGTACAAAAGAATAGTGGTTCCAATATCACGCTGACGTACTTTGTGTGCTAAGGAACCTAGGCCCACTCACATGGTTTGTTACTTTAAGTTGTGCAGAGTATGTATGGGATGACTTGCATGACTTTTACGCACTGTGAACCCAAATATCGATGAAATAGGTATAAAGAACCAGGAGAACTCTGTTCTCTTGACCCTGTCAATGTATCAAGGTACTTTCACCATTGCTTCATTGCCATGCTGCACTTCAGCTGTAATACATCTACCTCTCCTCTCGGAGAAGTGCAACACTGATTTTCGAGAAAAGAATATCAATCCATGGAGAAAAGAATATCAATCCAGAAAGCACCACACAACCTCATGCTTTTGTGGATAAAAGATGGTCCCACATTTAGCCATGATAGTCGGGGGATCTGGTTTTATGGATATCTGGGTGCAGAGGGTAGAATGCATATATAACTTGTCAATGAACTCTGAGAAGCACCCCCATTCATGTCAAAGTTTTATGCCTGCCATTTGGCTCATGCTCTCATATCCTGTTATTGTATCTTAGACAGCCAGCTACCAATGTAACACTTTACCAACATGACCTTCACCCACAGAGATGAGCGCAGGTGACCCACATGCTGCGGGATCAATGCCCAAGCAACAGCCAATCCAGCGTGGTCATCTCTTATAGATGTATACTGTATCTTGTGTCTCACCAATTGTATTACAGAACTGTGCACCTATGATATGCCGTCATTAGTGATGCAGTTTCCTTTTATAATGTGCTGCCCGTGTAATGTTTGGCAGAGCGCTCTCTGGGCAGCAGAGTTCTCTGCGTGCACAATTTATCTTATGTAAACTTTGTTCCACTTGTCATCCATATCCTGGTCTCATTCCCTAGAGGGGTGTGTCCATTATTTGGGTTTTTGGATATTGTGTCGGGGAATGTATGCCTTCAATGCCAACAATCCTTTAAATCTTTACAACAATTCCTCAATCACTATGTGAAACTAAAAGAAAAAAGTAAAATGAAAACTTCACAAACCATGGACTTTTGCCCACTGCGCATCCCCACTGGACTTTGAGGACATTCATTATCCTGTATTTAAGGAACTGCTTGCAAAAGAACCTTCCACCACATCAAAATGTTAGCAATGCACCATTCCGCTATACGGAATCTTGTGCATAGATTATACTATGCAAAAAGTCCTGCTGTAGAACTAAAACATTTAAACAACATTCTCCTACATGGAACAGCCAAATAACTCCTTTGAGATATAGAGCACATCCAAAGTAAATACTTTGGAATCGAAGTTGACGTAGGAAATTCAGTAACTTCAGAAAACATTAGCAAAAACCTGACAAACACCAAACTCCTAACAAACACATACAAAAAAGAAATAGCTTAGTGGCAGGCAGAAAGGCACCCGCTCGCAGACCTTGACTGATGCACCGGCACTGTTGCACACAGTGCTGGTGCATCCATCGTACCTATTCCCATTTAGTCCTATGGGACTCGAATGTGAATGGGGAGTACTTTTTCCCGGTGCCTGTCTATGGGGAATTACCGGGACCGCTGGGGCTGTAATGCCCTGCTAATTCCCCATTGCCATGCCCTGGAAATAAAACAACCCTGCTGGTAGCTGTGCTTTTTTTACCGACACGGCTACCGCCAGAGTCGTAATGAGACCCATATTCTGGCTAAACCATGGTCCAGCTTCATCCCGAAAGATTTCTAAAATCCAACCGAGAGATAGAAACAATTGCCACAAATGATCCCAACAACCAGAACATTTAAAAATACAATTTAATTGACACATGCTACTCACAGAGAAGTGCTGCTTTGGAAAACATGTGCCTGTATGACATAACTCAAAAATACTCCTAAAAAAACAATGTCACACCAGACGAGAAAACTGACAACTATTCAGTCTTAACTTGGGAAGGAATCTTAGTGAAACTTACCAACCCCAGCCTAAATAATCAAATCAAATTGTCATTTAAATCTCCGGAACATAGAGAACCTTACGTGGCCCACTGCAACATTTTAAACCTTGGAGAGAAGAAGAAGAATTATTAGATGACTCATTTGAAGCTGCATTCAAAGCAAATGAAAGCAGTATAACAAATGTCAATTCACAATACAAAGAAATGTTGGACAATGAACGAGAACAAAAGGAAGAAATTGAACCTAAACTAGATAAAGACACTCTGGAGGGCAGTCAACCTTGCCTTACAGGAATCCAATAACCACTTGGAGAACCACTCATTCGAAATGAAGCAGAAATAGCAATGACTGAGATAGAAAATATGATGTTTTAATATAAACAATCTGAAGAAGACTTATCAGTTCTAATATCACAGCTAAATGATTAACAACTCACCATTGATCAAGAAGTCACTGAAGAAATGGAACATCGTATTAAACATGAAACGAAAACTTGTAGCTGTGAAAATGATAAACCTCTTCTCCTGTATGTAAGTGGTGATGCTGGTTCTGGCAAAATGTTCTTAAAGGAAATAATCATCAAAATTCTACAAAATGTAACAAATAACAACCTTTCAGCTGTTGTAACAGCCCCCAAGTTTTAGCTGCCTACAACAGAATATCCAGGATGGCATGGTTAACTAATTGAATGGTATCAGAGCAGACATATTGTGTAGGAAAGACAACTTCCCAACAGACTACAGTGAGGTCAGGAAGGAGTCATATAAAAGATGTTCCTCCATTACACAGTTCAACTTTTCTCCCATTACGATTTTGAAATTGTCTAATATAGTGAAACAACTAAAAAGTACTAGATGTAAAGGTGACCCCTGTTTGGCCATGATCATTAAAACTTGTCCAGCGACCCGACTCGCGGCCATCTGAAAGCTCGTGAATGCCTCGCTTACCGGAGGACATGTGCCGGAAGACATAAAACAAACTTGGGGTTCCCCCATTCACATAAAACCTGGCCTACCTATGAAGGTCCCACTTAACTATAGGTTGATCATTACCATGCCATTTTTATGGAAAATTCTCGTATGGGTTGCTTATGGGCAGATCTCTCAACATCTGAATAAATTCCCCATTCTGAATTGTCACCAATCCGGATTTAGATTGGGTTATGGTATGGCGACTGCATTATTAGAATTGAAGTCGAGGCTCCTGGCTCAGATGAACAAGGGTCTCTCATCCATGTTGATGCTTTTGGACTTATCGGCCACCTTCGACCTGATTGACCACTGGTCGCCAGGATGGAGGAAGTGGCTAATTTCTCCCTAGCAGCGGTACGCTGGGTTGCTTCATTCCTGAACAATTGAGAAAGCAGAGTTTTCTTTGAGGAGGCTGAAGACCTCCCTGTGTCTGTTGAATACATTGTCCTTCAGGGTGCCTGTATTTCCTCCTACCTCTATAATATATTCATGGCTCCCTTCTTTGCCTTGCTTGATCAGGAGGGGATCATGTTTACCGACTATGCGGACGATATGCAGTGTGTCGTCCCCATGGTTGGTACTCATGCCTGAGATGAAGATGAATTGACTAGAGTCTATGCCTCCATTGAGAACTGGATGCTATGGAATAACTTGACCCTTAATAGGGCTAAAACAGAGCTGTTGATTATTGGTACGCAGCCCATGTTAGTTAAGCTGGGCTCTGCGTATAATGGCTTTCAACTGGGGGATGTCAAGATAACCCCCAAAAAGAATTTCAAAACTTTGCGTGTCATCTTTGACCAGCAGCTTACTATGAAGGCCCACATAGGGTGCCTGGTCTCTGCGGCGGTCCACTATATTAAGCTCTTAGCTCACCTCAGACCCCTCATCACAAAGGCCAACACTGAGACAATAGCAAGAGCTATTGGGGATGCTAAAATAGATTATTGCTGCAGCCTCTTAGCTGGATTTAGCAAAACAGATGGGAATCGAATATAAGTTATTCAAAATGGGGCAGTGAGGCTTTTCACATGGCTCTCCCGCCAAGACCACGTCTCGGATGTCAGGAGAGTATTGCATTGGCTCTCAGTGGAGGCTCGGGTACGTTTCCTCCTCCTAGTAATTACGTTCAAATGTACACTTGGCATTACACGCAGAAAAAGTTCACAGCAGACCCCTTAGATCCAGCAACCGGAAACTTTTAGCAATCCCAAGATGTAGAACTAAGAAGGCAGAAAAGGGAGCTTTTTACATTGCTGCCACTAAAGCCTGGAATAATCTCCCTCTTGATTTTAGAAGTCAGACTAAGTTAGACTATTTCAAGAGAAAGCTGAAAACGAGGTTGTTTGCATAATCTACTCTTCCGGTTCATCCCATTTGATCTCCCTGCCTTATCTTTGCTAATGTATTGCTTTTTTTGTTTGTCAGTGCCCTGATGCCCATGGGTCCAAGGTCTGTGCTTTATAAAGGATTTAAAGTAAAGTAAAGTAAAGTAAAAGGTGGTGTAACTATACACAGACTGCTACTTCTTCCAGTAGAACACGAAAACAAATTAGAATACTATGAATTATCAGCAGAATCTGCTACTGAAGTACGCAGAATTCTAAAACAAATGAAAGTGCTCCTAACAGATGAAGTAAGCATGTATTCCAACCTCATGTTGGCTTTAATTCACCTCAGAATGCAAGAAGTCCTGAAAGCCAACTATGAAGATCTGTTTGGAGGAAAACACCCTCGGCACCATTGGAAATGTAAATCTCTGGCAACATTTTCACTACAGAGAACTAACTCAAAATATGCGTCAGTAGGCAGACCTCACTTATGCTAACATTTTGAAAAGCATTAGAACTGGTCTTCTTACTAAAGATTCAAAATCCATCATAAATAGTAGATTAATACATTAGCTATATGGGCAAAACACATATGCTCCTGATGTTCCACATGGAACAATTAACTCAACAAAATATACAATACATGTCCTTAATGCCAACTCTTGCAAGCTGTAGTCAATTCCATGAGACAATATTAAAAAAATAAATGCAACCCATACTGCATATCAGCTCCAAAGACAAACTAGAAGTGCACGGCATGACACTCCGTATATGTCAACAAGCAACAGCACAACTACATTGCTTAGAAAAATGTATCTCCAACACAGCTGGATTGCAAACATTTTTAACTTTGTGTCTAAACTTCAGAGTAATTCTAAAACATAACCTTGACATATAAAAAGGTTTAGTCAATGGAGCCATTGGGACAGTTGTTGGCTTACAAACATATCCACATGACAATAGCATTCAGTTTGTCAACATTCA
Organism: Ambystoma mexicanum; assembly: GCF_040938575.1. Taxonomy (NCBI): domain Eukaryota; kingdom Metazoa; phylum Chordata; class Amphibia; order Caudata; family Ambystomatidae; genus Ambystoma; species Ambystoma mexicanum. Next base: position 714,707,820 of record NC_090932.1, read on the forward strand.
CTTGGACAAACTTTCAGAAGTTAAAAGAAATTGGCTGCACAATAGCACATTTCCTTCTTTTCAAAGACATGTACGTACACAGAGAACAATTCTCTCTATCTCTTGCATATGCTGTCACGATTCCCAAATTGTAAGGTCTAGCCCTAGATCACACATTGATTGCCATTGGCAGCACTGTTTTTAAAGAACGAATGAGATACATAGCACTTTCACGTTGCCGTACACTCAATGGTCTATTCCTAGTTCACTTTGATGCAAAGTCAATGCTGACATTCCTTGCATCCTGGAATACAACAGGCTATGTGCACTGTACACCCCCGTCTCGATATGTACCCTTTACCTTGAAAAGAAAACCTTTACAAAAACAAATACAAGCAGAACCTATAACAGATCTCCCAACAATACAGCTAAAGAAAAAACAACCAACTGCTTCTCCAAAACCACAAAACTGCCTATTACAAACTCAACTGCATATCCACCAGAAGACAAAGAGGCAAATATATCTTCTCAAGCCATCAAACGATGCAGAGGCACAACTCTATGTTCCATTTAAAATCAGCAACTCAACTGGGGTAAATTGCTATGCAAATGTAACAATCATTCTTCTCTTCCAATTGCCACCAATTATTCACAACCTTTAATTAAATGGCTCGGACCAGTTATGTTTCCAAATGCTCATCTTTCATAGAAATGCCACAAATAATCCTGACAACACTTATAGTGTCTCAGGTATCCTGCAAGAATGGGAATACTGTGAAGGAATGGTAAAATGTACCATAAACACACATGAAGATCCACAAGAATTCCTAATGTATTTACTACAAGTACTGGAAACTAAAACATCCCCAGCTTTCATACACATGGATACATACACGCACTCTCTGCAACCATGTCCCACAACAGCACATCCCTTAAACGATTTGTATATGTATCCATACAAAATTGTGAATCCATTCCATTTCACTGGCTTCTGCAGAATGCAAATTATAGCACATTATGCCCTTTTTGCAATTCAGCCAATTGTTCCAGCATATAAATAAACTCACATAGCCAATATGTGATACCAATGCTTTTAAGGTACAATGCAGATGGTACCAAAAATAACTGTAAGCTCAATAACTTTACACACAGCCACATATCTCTTGCCAAGAAAACTTTCAAAACAGTAGGCATAATATACCACGCTGGTGCCACAACCACTTCGGACCACTATATTGCATATGTCAAGAAAAGATGTATTTGGTTTGAATGTAACAACACTACTGTTACTCCAAAACATGGGTTACCAGAAAATCTAACAAATGCCTACTCAATATTCCTACAACCCAAATTTACTCACTGAACTGTAGCACAAGAAACAGTTAGAATATGCTAACCGGTATCTCACTAGATCCATAATACTGCAATAGTAATTTTTAAAAGTCAAGATAGTTAGAATATGCCAACAGGTATCTAACTATTTCAAAATACCCTTCATTGCAATACATTTCAAATACACCATCACAGTTCGTGTTACTACAAAACATCTAAAGTCTAATATAGTTATAATACGCCAACAGGTATATAACTACTTTAAACATTGCCTTAACTACAACACACTTCAAACAAACATACCATCACACTCACAATCATATAATTATGATAGTTTTAAAAAAATAAAATCCTATATGGATTTAGTTTTTCCAGTGAACCAATGATACATTCATGTAAATACAACAACAGTGTAGCACACACTAATGTTGTACAAAACATAGTACATAGAATGTACTGTTTATGAGGGTCAAATAAAGTAAATGCGTATGCAAAATTGTATGCAATTAAAGCTTTTAAACTATCCTGCTTAACAATGTATACTTTTTTCTCACAGAAAAAGAACCAGAGATTTCAGCTTTATTACTGTATGCAACTAAGTAACCATACCAAGTATAAACAAATACATGTTCCATAAGCACTATCCTCAATTGTACTGCAATCATAAATACCACATACACTTCAATTATATAATTTCATTTTACAAATATGGTATACTCCCCCTACAGTATCTTTAATTACTATACAAATATTACTATAGTGTATTTGGCCAGTGCCCAGATTCTTGGGGACATTGCCTATGGCCATGCCCCCAAGAATCTGGCCACTGGCCACAACCACCACAATATAATTAATCCACATAAAAAGTACGTACAATATAACTTCAAATAACAAAACTCACCCTGAACCGCCTGCAATTGAAATGATGTCCGCGCGCGGACACCAATATGGACTGCGGACTCAGTGCCATCTGCAAACCCTGTTTTTCACCTATAAAAATAGCTCCTTATAATTTTTATTCCACTCCAGTACACTTTCCACACCCTCTTTCAACCACCAAATAACCCCAAATGTGTTTTCAAAGTGTTCATTCACAGCGTTGTCCGCAGACTACCGCACCTGCACGCCCTCTTTTCACAGATAAAAACAGCCCATATCATCTTTATTCCACCCCTCCGACCCTTTTCAGACCCTCTTTCCACCAACAAATAACTCTAAATGGGTTTTCCACACTTTTTCCTCACCTCGCTATCCATGGACACTGCTGGCTGTCCGCGGATCCAACATGGTGACCGTTTATAAAAATATGATGCAACTCACACTTTTTAGCATCCCATCAGCTGGCGCGTACGATGTCTGTGGACACCACGCCAGACCATGATTGGTCCAGGGGTCGTCTGTGGACCCGAATCGGGAACTGAGTCCACGGACAAGAGCCAGATATAGCACATTTCTTTGTACCTACTTTTTGGATGTTTTAAAAAAAACTACTGGACGGATTTGCAACAAATTTACAAAAGCACACTTTTGGGACCAAGCCACTTCTCCTGGTGCAGATTTGGTGCAAATCCATCCAGCAGTGTGTGCTGTAGGCATGAGCAACATTTCTCTTTCCATTGCATCTATTCAGATTTACACAAATGTTGCCTCCCTTGCCTGAACCTTATCAAACTTCGCAGAATAATTCCAAGTGAGCCATATACTTTTTTGCAAAGTTTAGTGAGGATTCACAGAAGGGCGAGCAAAGTTATCTGCTGGCCAAAAAGTGTTCTTTCTATGAGTTGGGCAATGTAACCATAACTACAGGGCCGCTACTGTAGGCCCTGTAATATATATATATATATATATATATATATATATATATATATATATATATATATATATATATATATATATATATATGTATATATATATATATATATATTTGCAAAAGCCGGGAAAAAGAATTTCCAGTTCTCCCAGTTCTCGCTGGTGTCAGTTGCTTCCTCAAGTCAAAAACCAATGCAGTGTAGGGTTAAGTTCATTATCCAGTTTTATTAGGCATCTGCCAGATTAAAAGGTGCACGGTACAACGCGTTTCGCCGCCTACTCGCAGCTTGTTCACGTACAAGTGAAACCCATAACCAACTGTGTTAATATAGGTTTACAAACAATTAACCAGTCTCTATGGTTCTTTATGCCATTTGTCCTTTGTCGCTTTCATAGTGCCAGCTATACATATAGCTTCAGTGAATAGAGAGAAAAACATGGCGGCCATTTTGTAAGAGGCAAATTTGCCTTGTGTAATGGATGTGTTATAGCCTAAACTATGTTGACAAAAAGGTTTATTTCTGGCAAGTATAACCCGAGTGGGTTTAACTCTTTTGTAAATCTGCCAGAATTAAGACCAATGTCCCTTTCAAAATTGCACATTAGTCAAGAAGTTATTAATTCTAAAATAGAAAACATATAATCCTAAAATTCTTCGTTTTTCATTTTTGCTTTTACTTTTACTTGCACAGTGCACATGCCTGAGAAATTTAATTGACAGGCTATGATTCGATATAAATGTTTGCAGCTAATTGAAATTAAGCAGAATAGTAAAGAGCTAAATGCTCAAAAGTGTCATGTGCTAAAGTGCATCTATTGCTATCTAAAGCAACAAAGATAAAGTGCTAATGCATAAAGTGCAAAATTTGGCTAAAACCAATTTCTGCTATTAAGTCTGCAAACACGAATATTTAAAATAAACCACTCAGTACAAAAGCAATAAAACCCATAAAAATATGTACACCATTATAGTACAATAGGATTTAGAACAATTGTGCAATGTGGGGGACATAACTATGTTTAAAAAAATATAACCTCTCAATTCAACTGTTTGACTGGACAACCATAAATTGAAGAACTGGCAATGAGAACCATCTAGGTGAAAATTTGACAATATAACACAACACAAGTTTAAAAAGATATTTTTGTTGACAAACAGACTTCATATGGAGAGCTTAGCACTTGTCAATACACCCAAAAAATAAGCTATATCGGTCCTGTGGCTCTAGGTTCCCAAGTAAGTATATAACTCTTCGTCGAGATTGTGTCATTTGGATTTTTTGGATTCAAAGTCTAAAATATATTTGGTTTCTTTTTTCCGCAGATCAAGTTCTCTATTTCCCCCCCGTGGGTTGGCTTTTATATGATGTAGGCCAAGGAAACTTAAACCGTCCAGTTTGCCCTGATGAACATCTTTGAAATGGACAGCCATAGGATAGGAGGGGTCTGAGTTTTTTATGGCTCGCATGTGTTGTAAAATTCTCAGCTTCAATTTGCCGATAGTGCTTCCAATGTACCAACGGTTATATGGGCATTAGAGTCCATAGACCACAAACTCCGTATTACATGTGATGTAATTTTGCAATTCGATTACCTGTCTTGTAACTGGATGCGTATAGTTTGTTCTGTTTGGGGCATGCTTGCAGGCTTTGCATTTGGTACATTTGTAAAATCCTGTTGGATTTGCATTTAGCCAAGAACTGTTTGATATTTTCTCCACCGGGGGCAAGAAACTGCTGACTAATGAGTCTTTGATTGATGGAGATTTTCTGAAAGTGATATTAATACAATCTTTAAGGATGGTAGAAAGTATTTCATCAGATTGCAAAATATGCCAATGTCGATGAAAGATTTGACGAATCATATTGGCATGAGTTCCAAACGTTAAAATTAGCCTTGTTTCATCATCCTGTTTGTCTTTTACCGGAGTACAATTGGAGGAAAGCAAGGTATTTCTTTTGAGATTACGAGCTTTCAAATATGCTCTCTCCAAAACTGATTTTGGATACCGCTGTTTGGCGAAATTTGCAGTCGTGAACCGACACTCCTGATCAAATTTTTCTATTGTGCTGCAATTGCGTCGTATTCTGACGAATTCGCCAAAGTGGATACTCCACTTTAAAGACACCGGATGGTTGCTGGTTGCGAAAAGAGGCATATTGGAACTTGTCGGTTTCCGATGCAATTCAGTTAAAACCTCCTTCTGATTCGTTTTCACTAACACATCCAAAAAGACCAACTGGTCTCTACTATGGGTTTCTGTGAATTTCAAATTGATGTTATTCGTATTCAATATTTCGACGAATTCCAGCCAATCACTCTCATCTCCATTCCAAAGGATGAAGAGATCATCAATAAACCTAAGCCACAGGACCACTTGATTTGTGTATTTGATGTTACATTCAGTCCATACTATAAACTTCTCCCACCATCCCATGGTCAAATTTGCATAGGATGGTGCAAAGCTCGTATCCATAGCAGTTCCTCTGATTTGATTGTAAAATTCATTATTAAACAAAAAGACGTTGTTGGTGAGGCACATCTCTATCATTTCAACTATCATCTCACCATGTGAAAGATAGTTGAGAGATCTTGTGTTTAAAAAATATTTACAAGCCATTTTACCGTTCTCATGCTGTATAGAAGTGTACAAGGAGACAACATCTAATGTGGCAAACATGTAATTTTCTTCCCATGCTATTCCTTCGATCTTACGGAGGAAGTCTTTCGTGTCTCGTAAATATGACGGTAAAGTGAATACGAGGGGAAGAAGAGTCTGATCCACATATTTAGAGAGGTTTTCTAATGAAGCTCCATTCAGGGTAACAATGGGACGGCCTGGAGGATTGGTAGGATGTTTGTGGATCTTGGGGAGAAAATAGATGGTTGGAATACAGGGGAATTTGTTATACAGGAATCTGCAATCGTCTTCATCCAGAAGGCCCAAATCGGACCATTTCTTTAGAAGACACTCCACCTTGAGTTGTATTCTTTCTGTCGGATTTCCTTCGAGTTTTTCATAACAACTGGTATCTAGTAATTGTCTTTCAGCTTCTCTGATATAATCCACTCTGTTTTGTATAACAATATTAGTACCTTTATCAGAGGCTTTAATAACGATACTGCTGATTTCTTGTATTTCTTTCAGGATTTGTCTTTCTTTGGCGGAAAAATTGGGTTTAGCTTTAGTTGTTTTAAATCGTGCTTTTTGAAGATCGTGGATCACTAAATCTTGAAAAGCTTCTAATTTGCCACCAGGTTGAAATAGTGGATTGAAACGTGATTTAACCTTCAGTTTGCTTTTCATGGGCCAGTCTGTCTCTATGTTCAACATTTCTAATGAGATTGCTGATAAGGCCTCTTCGTTATCGTTTGTTGATTCCAATTCTGCCAAATCAAGTAAAGCATCAAGATCCTCTATACAAATAGCTGTTTTTCCTTGAAGGACTTGTTTAGGCTTGCTTTTCGGAGGATTCAAAATAAAGAATTTCTTTAATCTAATTTTCCGCATGTATTTATGAAAGTCAATCCTAGTTTCAGCATAGTCGTATGAAGAAGTTGGACAGAAATTAAATCCATACTGTAAAACTTTAATTTGATCCATATTAAGGGAATAACTCGACAGATTTATGATACTGTTATCAGTATTAATACTGTTCTTCATTGCTGTTTTTTCTGACCAGAGCGTGTTCTTGAATTCCCATCTGGCCCGGCGCTGCTTGTTCCTATGTCCCCTCCTTGTTTTCCTTTTCCACCTCGTCCTAGCGATTTTCCCCGACCTTTGCCTGGAAATTTCTTTGAGTTGCTGCGGCCGTCTAGTCCTAGCATTCTCATCTCCTCTAAAAAATTGGGGTTTTTTGGAGCATTCTCCTTTTCGTTTTCACTAATGGAGGTTTCAGATTCGGATGTTGTAGCTATCTCGCTAGATGAAGGGGCTATACTTTCATTGCTGCGATTATTTTTACTTGATAGATTTTTCCTTAAATGGTTGAATCTCCGGGCGAAGGTATACACTCTACCCTTTTCATAATCGTCTTTGTCTCGAAGAAATTTTCTTTGTTTGCGTTGTTTAATTTCTTCTTCAAAGGTCTTGAGGTTCGCTTCCATATTGCCTCTCAATTTTTTGCCCTCTTCACTCACTGGTAACTGGGATAGCTGTTCATTAATTTCTTCCATTTGAGATAGGGTTTTTTCTCTATCTTTTCGTGCATATTTTATCAAGATATTCAGGAATTGTCCTGAACATCCATTGGTAGAGTCCCCCCACTCTCTGAGCATTTCCGGATCTTGATCCTCAAAAGAAGGTGAGATTAGAATTCTAAGACCACGTGGGATTCTGCCAACATCCAAGTAATTTTGGAGGGAATGTTCCTCCCACCATTTGCTTACTTCTTTTTTCACCAATTTGTCCAATGTTTTAAGTAGGCTGATTTCATTTTTATCCACAATGCTGTTCTCAGCTGTGTTGGAAACCATTGCATTAACTTGTAAGGTCTCACAAAATAAAGTCTGGGCCTGTTCACGACGTGCCTTTTCTCTGTCCGACTGTGATGCCATAATTTACAGTAATATACTGGAATAAACTGCTTTGGTGAGTACAAGTCCAATTGTTAGTTGGGTATACTGGAGGAATGAATTTGTTAAATTCAGGCGTTTTTTATGTATTGCCAAATACACATTGCTTGGAAGTGTAGATCTCTTGCAGACACATTTGCGGACGTGGATACAGGGATGGACAGGGAGCCAGAAGAGAAAGTCTTACCGCAGTTATATATATTTATCAAACCAAGAATAGAGAATCATGTCTGGAGCATTGGCAAAAGGCCATGCTGCCTCAATGGCAGTTATCTCTGCTACTGGTCATGGCCTCAGTCATGACCATTGTCAACTTTTGCTTTTTTGGATAACCAAACAGTCCCTTGATGGGCATGCTTTATAGTTGCTACATCTTATTGGGTTTTCTATCATTAGTGCTAGACTCCTCAACACCATCATTGTCTACAATTGAAAGCCTCAATCAGGGTCTTGTACAGTTCCCTGTCCAGGTAATAGAGGAAGTATGCCCCTGTGCTTTGGACATGGAGTTTGATCCACGTCCTAGCAATACACACGCACCCCTACTGATAAAACCAAATTCTCTTTACCTCAATCCCCTCATATCCCACCAATTAGTTCTGTTTATTCCTTTCTGATTCTCATTTTTCCATACACCTTGCCTTTTTTTCTTTTTTCTTTTGCATTAGACAATGATATGGTTACCCAGGGCACGGGCACAATACACCAAATCCTCAGACAAGTCACTAGAGCTATAAGATCACAATAGTAAGAGGCACAGAATAAAATCATTGTAACATTACATAACATAACAAAACATAACATAACATGTGCAGCATGTACGTTGGCTCCAATAGGCTTGGCAGGAAGGCTGGACCACATTCACAAAAAGTGACACACAACTATTTATGGGTCACTGAGTCAAAGGCTCAGCCAGGCACTGATATCTGTGGGTGACCTTTGAGGGTGTAAAACAGACCTTGCCCCTAAAATGTCCCCTATATTCCCAGTTCTTCCTCTAACCTGCTTCCCATGGCATCCCTCCAAAGATTGAAAAGTTCACTGGATACACAATTCAGGTGGTTCGGTAAATCTCTGAAAACAATTTGCTCAACACTTGTTGCCAGTACTTACATGTTTAGTAATATTGCTAGAAATACCCATGGCACTTTCTGTGATAATGTCGCTAAAGAAGGAGAAAATACATCATCAGATACTTTTACTATATATAACCTTCAATTGTTCCAATTGGTATACCTCAACTTGACTGGCTTTTCGCCTAATGCTGAATGCATACAGTCTGCAATATTGTTGTCAAAGACGATCAAGGTCCATGTACAGTGCACATTGAATGCACATGACGTTATTTTCACTTTTGCTCTGCTTTTAGGTGTTCGATATCCTTTGTTAAGGTGATGTAGTCGTTGTATTATGAATCACATCTTTCTTGGTCTTTTGTGTCACGTTTGCAAGTTTGCTGTAATGAGGTTTGCCTAGAGTGTCACACTCTTATCTTCAGCATGTACATGGCACAGAGAAGCATCCCCAACATGTATGGATCAGCCTTTTGTAAAGGTGAATGATTGACTGTGAACAGAATGTGTTTATGAAATTCACCAGTGCAGGGTTATAGGTGCCTGTCCTTTGCCAGAAATTTCCACTATTACGATTATTATACATGTTTGTGCAGCGACTGCTTGAAAAAAGATGTTTCAGGATATATAAATAAGTAGCCCTAAAAGTACTCCCGACCAGGGGTGTTGCTAGGTCTGGAAAAGATCTGGGGCTACGCTAATGTTTGCACATTCGGCACTTGGAGCTAGGTAGCCTTTTGGTTGTAGCCCTGAGCTTCTATCAGGGCCTATAAACAAAAGACAAAGGGCTATAGCCCACTCACCCCTCTCCTATCAACTCCTCTGCTCCCGACCCTCATGTCTTGTATGTTCTTTGTGAACATCTGTGCTATCTGTGCACCATGCATCCAGAGCCCGCCTGCAGCAACTCAGGTTCTTACACTTTGGTCAGCTATGCAGGCAGACACATGCTCCACTGCTTCTCTCCATGTGATCTTTGTTCTATTTGTACTGCTGTGAGTAAGTCCATACCATTGTTTTGAGGTCTTCAAAGATATATTTGCTGCCTTAAGAATGTCATTCTAAATCTGTTTTCGTTCAGGTGGTTTACATGTACTTTGGGACCAATTTACACTGACTCCTCTTCATTTCCTCCAATAAAATTCCCGATGTTTGCTTCGAAATCTGCTCACCTAAATAACCTAAATCCCCTAAATAATCTTCAACAGTTTGCACCTTGAGATCTATAACCAATGTGTGTGGAAGGATTTGAAATGAGACCTAGATATTCAGCCTTTTTTAACCGACTCCTACACAATCCTCAATCTACGATGGCTGAGCTGTCACCATGTAAATGCTATGTAATGCAAATTCACAAATTACGCCGAATCACATACATCTGCCATGGCGGTCTATGCAGTTCTGTTTATGTTGACGTGCTCCTGTACTATCATTACAACATAATGGAGGAGAACCATCTCCGGTTCCGGAAGCACTTCAAGACCTTCCTCTTTTCTTCTGCCTTTGCTCCCCCTCCCCCTTGCTGATCTGTTCTCTCTTGGCACTGTGCACCTGGCCACCCTCTGTCCTTCGGGCCCAGGTACCTGCTCACCCTGCCACCCTCCCGCACTGTCTCCGGGCCACCCCTTGCACTGGGGTCTGTATCTGTACCCATACAGCCTCCCCCCTTTTTCTTCCTGCACGTACCAGACCTACCCTGTGTGCTGCCTTAAACCTAGCACTTGCAAATTGCTGGCTGCACTAAAACTGTTTCCTTTATTATTTATTGATTGTTATTTCTCCCCCCCTTCCATGCACGTTTCCCCTCCCCCTCTCCCATGCACTTGCGCATTCTCAATGTCACTGGGCCTGGCAAGATCGCAGTTTTCTTCTCCCCTGCTCCCCTCCCTTGCCTCGTCGTGCTCTGAAACACTTGTGTACGAGCGCGATAGAAATAAAATATCATATCATATCATATGCATAAACACTGCCAAACAATGGTGCAAGGAGAATAAGCAGGTCTTTCCCTGATACCTCGCTCTTTGCGTGGCAAATGAAATTGTAAGCAGTACAACGCATCCAATGCATCTGCAGTGTGGCGCCACCATCGCAATGAGACCCACAATGAACATTTAATATAAACTGAGAACTACACTGCGTCCATACTTTTTACAAAATTGCATGCTACAAGCTTAAGCATTGTAATTGACTACTAGTACACTGCGTGTGAGTGCTGCACCACGTCTGTGCACATCAGCCCAGCGACCAAAACCAGGGCTTCATTAGTGGGCCTCAATCTCATGTTATGGAATTTGATGATGTTGTTTGCAAGCGCTGCACAGGGAGTTTTTCCAGATTGTTGTGTGCATACTATTGTCAGTGACAACTATTGTGTTTCAGATGTAGACATAAGATACACACTTGACTAAGTCAGCTTGCATTTTAAAAACACATATTTCAAATGTGCACAATACCTACCAGATTAAAAATGGCATTCTGGAGTCTAAGAAAGAAGTATACACGTGTCTTCTTGTGCATTTGACTGATGACAGGAGGGATTAACCACCCACCCCTCAGGCTTCTAAACAGGAGCTATGTAGGTGGGTTAATGCAGCAGTTCCCTGGACGGTAATGGGAAGCTATTCCTGTGACTATATCCTGCTTCTTCATTTAACCCTTCACCCACGTAATGACTTAATCCCTTGAAATATACACATCGGCACTAGCAAATCTCGGAATTTATATGAACAGTGTGCACGAATATCGCTTCCATCGTCTATAATGGTATAATGTGCTACTATCTTTTGTATGCTTTCGTTGCGGGTTCTTGCACATACCTGTTACAGTGATGCATGTTAAAAAAAAAACAAAAAAGAATTTACCCACTCCGATATTACCTACTTGTCGGTTTTAGAGAAAACACTAACAAACTACTAAGGAACAATCTCCCTTAAATACACATGTGCGTTCATTTTTATAAACCAAAACTTATTTATAAATAATACTTTGACAGATTATTAAAATCTTCTAGACTGAAAGGGACATTTTGATGTTACTAATATTAGCGCACCCAGGGCCAGATTATAGAAATTTTGCACCGTTGCAAGTGAAAAGTTGCACTGTATTCGCACTAGGGCAATGTTAGACCTAGTGCAAAAAAAAAAAAAAAAACATTGGGGCCATGTTAGAAAACATTTACACTACAGCAAGTGTAATTATTAATGGTATAAGGACAAGTGCGAAAATTTCTGCTTGTACAAAAAACATTCATTTTCGCACCAGGGCAATGTTTGCCCCAGTGCTTATACGAAATGATATTAGCACTAGGGCAAACTTTGCCATGATGTAAATAAACATGCATTAGAAGTGCATGTGTCGTGAACTTTGGCTATGTTTGCCCAAGTGCTGGTACCATAACAAATTGCACTTGCTATCATGCAAATGTATTCGGATCAGGCCCTCGAGTTTTTTTTTTTTTTGCAGTTTGGCAAACAATAGCCTACTACTAATACAATGCAACTTTGAACTTGCAAGAGTTCAGAGTTTCTGGAATCTGGCCCAAAAATGTAAACGTAGGCTGTGCAATGTGAATAGTCCATCTGAACGAGGACAGTCATCAGAATGTGTTACGTTAATTGCTGAATTGCTGAATCTAATTTAAGAGATGTGTGAAGTACATATAGACACACAAAACAAATGCGTTTCCTTTGCCAAATGGTAGATAACAACCAGTGTTTGCATGTCATGGAACTGTGAGACAATGTTGTTTGTTAGCAGGTGTTGGTTTACAGCGGGAGGCACTTAGACATTTGTGTAGAGGATAAATCCACATCCACGGTAAAATATGTTCATGTGGTTATGGTGTGATGATCAATTGTCATTAATTCTGTACGTTGACATACACATATGTTAATATTATTAATGAATACTGTTCAGACAGTTTATTGTGTTATCACATTTCATATTTTCCTTGTCTGGGTTTCCTTTGTCTTGAGCCATCTTTCTTACTAAATAGACAGATGTACAAGTATCACACGCCTCTGCACCAGTCCTTTGTGCTGCACAGTGTGGTGGGTGTTTGGGGTATTGGAGAATCTGGTATAGGCAGTAGTGGCAGAATGAACTCTCGGGTAAGCGTTGGATTTGATTTTACCATCTGTCAAAGGAAGGTGAAAATGTGGAGGTTAGTGTAGGTTGTGAAAATGTTTCTTTTTCACACGAATATTTAAATGTGATGTCATGCATCCATGTGGGTGTGTGTGCATGTATAGTCTGTGCCAGTGATAGAAGTGTACCAAACAAAGTAGTGGAACTATGACTCCAGCGGGGAACAGAGTAGGAAGGTAGTGAGCAACGTGCAGCACCTTTTTCAAGGGTTGCAGTCATGCTGGTTGACTGCCAATTGAGTTCAAACAGATTTCAGTTTAAATGTCTCTGTTATCCGGTGGTAAATTAGAGAAGTGTGCTTTATCTTCACAAAGAACAGTTCCAGAATGGTAAACATGCTTGCAAAATGTAGTGGAGCTGTTAACAATAAAAAATAAAACTACTGGAACACCGCTCCCGACCGTTTCTGCTCACTTCGACCACTGGTCTGTGCACTTACCAAAACATTGTTTCCAATAATAAAATGTCAGAAGTTTTTCCATGCAGCTTGGTTCAGAATTGCATATTTTGCATTTGGTCTGTTGCATAAAGTGTGATACTTGTTCACACTGCTGAGTGAACATGAGATCTATTTTGCTCTGTGGGCTGTTGTTAAAAATATATTTAATCGACAGAGTAAATGCATTTGCATTTAGGCTTTCATGGATGTGTTGGGTGATGGAGAAAGTACATTGACTTGGTGCATGCATACTGTCTCTAAATTATATGGCCATTCATGTCTGATTTTTTGTGTTTTGCCTGAATTTATTTACTATGTGTGTTCATGCTGTGAATAAGCCCTCTGCCTGATGCTGGTGGTACGAAGGTAAGCACCCCACTGGACTGGTAGTGAGGGAATTCACTAGGTTCCTCCCTTCATCGCTGTGATACGGCAGAGGACTGACACAAGCCACAGTTCTACAAAACACACACGAAGACACCGGGAAGCTCTCTTTGGCCGGATCTAAAATCATATAGATAGCATACAACCAGCCTGGCGCCAAAACACTTTCAAACTGCACACCCCCCACAGACGTACCAGTTGGAAAAAAAAGCTGCCTGGGCCCACATGCTGGCCCCAAAGATCAGCACACATGCCAGAGAAGCAAGCGAGCTGCCGCTCCTGCACGCAGCCCTCAGACTTTTCTCCACAGTCAGGATCCAATACGAGATGACTGGCAAGCCTCTTGAAGACTTAGACCAGCCCACTATTGGCCAATCAATCATAGGAATTCCACAGAGCTCGGCCAAACCCAAGTCAGACCAAACTTGAAAAAACAGGTGCAGACCCTTTCCCATAGTCCAGGCCGAAGGGGTTGGCGGGGGGGCGAGTGGTGTCCAGCATATCTATACTCAGGCTCCCACTCTGTGTATATTAGAGTCTGGAGATGGAAGACATTTATTTTTTTTATGGTTTTTTATTGGCATTTTCACTTATTTAAATAATGAACTTTAAAACCCCTTTCCCCCAAATATCCCCGACAAACCCTATCTCCCTTACAATGATCAGGATCCAGGGTTAATGTCAGGATACTCGAGAGTGAGCAATTCAGTTAATTCCCAATATCCGCAATCTTTATGGGCAATAAGGCTCCCTAAAGTCGTTGTGCAAGAAGGACAGTACCAGTTCCCGCTCAATTGAAAAATTAGAATGATCCCCTTGTAGGGAGTATGCTATTCACTCTAGGGATACAAAGTTCCAGACTTTGGCGATCCAGTCTTGTTCACTTGAGGGTACTTTAGATCTCCATTTTTGCGCATTGTCAAGCAGCCCCACTAAGTTCAAGGTTTTATAGGCTTTCCGCATGTGCTTCGGCCACTACCTGCCTTCCGGATCACAGAGTCCTAACAAGTATTCTTTAATGCCTCTATTGATCTGTCCGCCAAAGATTTTCAGCATATTGTTATTTACTGAACCTCAAAATTCCAATAGCCTCTGGCAACTTCACCAAATGTGGGCCCAGTCTCCCCTCCCATTGCATTCCCGCCAGCAGCTTTGAGGTGTATTTGCGCTGATTGAGTGCTGTCACATGGTAGGGTGATGCCATTGAGTCATAAACATACACCAAATTTCCCTTGTCTGTATGTCCCAAGTGAGTTTGGGAAGGTCCCTACATGGCTGCTCCCAGTCCTCCATCTCTGTGGCCTCCCTGTGGTCTCTTCACATCTACTCATGTAAGCTTTTTATTAGACAGTGTAGGGAGCACTTTCTACTAAAATGTTGTATGTGCTTGAGGTGAGATTTTTGTCACCAGGTGGTGGTAAGGTATTTTTCTAACTGTGCTATGGGTCTAGTGTCCGCTGGTTTAGAGGGGCCATCAACCAGTCTCTCAGCAGGTCCCAACTCTATTTTGCATTGTTCAAACGATGTGGAACATGTCCCCCATCGTCATACTGTACAAAAGCAGAGATCATCTTATTAAGTGTCCTAAAGAAGGACTGGGGAACCGAAATTGGGAGCACTTGAAAGTGATAAAATATTCTGGGCAGGACCACCATCTTGATTGTGTTAATTCTCCCAAGCCATGAAATAGATAGTGGGCCCCATTTGCGCAACTGCAATTTGATGGCTTCCAACAATGGTTGATAGTTCACATTGTGCAGCCCTCTGAGTCTTCTTGTAATTGTCACCCCCACTGAAAAAAAGGTACCTTGCTTAGGCCCAGTAAAATGTTCCCCCTCGACTGATAGATTAAGGATTTCGAATTTGGTAAAATGGACTCTTAGCCCTGCGACAGCTCCAGACGCTTCGTTTTCTTGGATTACCACTGGCAGAGAGTGCTCAGGCTCCGTTAATGAGAGGAGCAGATCATCTTCAAATGCCATCACTTTAAGGTCCTCCCACCAATAGGGATGCCCTTGATTGTCCCCAGGGATCTGATTTTATTGAGGAAAGGTTCTAAGTCTATTGCATAGATAGGGTAGATAGGGGACAGCCCTGTTTGGTACATCTTCTTAGTAGGATTGGCTGGGAAAGCAGACCATTTATTAAAAGCTTGACTGTTGGGTTGCTGTAATTAGCTTGCACTCCCTGTAGAAATGATACCCCGAACACACGGGTGCTGAAAAAAAGGACCAATCGACCCAATCAACCAATTTTTTCTGCGTCTTGCGAGAGGAGTACTGCTGGAGTGCCTTTCACAGATGTTTTTCCGATCAGGTGGCATACCCTCCGGATGTAGTCAAACATTTGCTGCTGTTTTATAAACCCTGAATAGTCTGGGCAGATTCATTTTGGAAGCGCATCTTCTTATTTGTTTGCTACGATCTTCGTGTAGAGTTGGGCATCTGTATTTATTAGAGTCATGGGTCTGTGGGACCCAGATAAGGATGGGTCTTCGGCTAGCTCCGGGGAGAGCACCAACTTCGCTTCCTCCATCATTAGTATTATAGGATCTGGGTAACCGAATGAGTTGTATAGTTAGTGAGTCTGGGGCCAGTAGTACCTGGAAGGTTTTGTAGAATATGGCCAGTTAGCTGTCTGGGCCTGGAGACTAATTGAGTGGGAGGTCCCTTATAAAGCCCTGTACTTCGTCAATGGTGATGTCGGCCTCGAGCTGTTCCCATTCCATTGGGGTGATCTTTTTTAGTCGGACTGAGTGTAGGAATGTTTCTTGCAAGGAGTGGTCAGGACTATCTGATGTGTGCAGGGAGGTGTAATACGCAGCAAATTGCTCAATAATGTCCTGTGTTGTGGTCACCCAGGTCCCCTGTTTTTATTTATCTCCTTGATAATTTTGTGATGCTGTTTTTTACTTCAGCTGCCACGCCAGCAGCCTATCTCCTTGTTGGCCTTTGCAAGTATTTCTGCTGCATGAATAGGAGCCCTATCAAAGCATTTTTGTTTTTGAGCAGTTCTAGTTTACTCCTAATGTTCCTTTAAGTCATTTTATCCCAGGGCTGGTTTCCATCTTCTGTGTTACCTCCCAGAGTTCCTGTGCTAAATTAGCCCCTAAGGCTTTTTTTCTGCCTCACCCACATAGCGTGCATCGCTATTAGCTCCCCCCAAAAGGCTGCCTTGAAGGCATCCCATAGGCATTGCCCTGTCACCACCAGAGAGGAGTTGATCATGAAAAAAGTCCCCAATGTTGCTTTCCATGTCCTTGCGTAATACACTATCAATCAATCAGCAATTCTTAGTGCAACGACTAGTTTCATAGCCCTCTCCTCTCTAATGTCAGCTTGATTGTTATGGTTATTTATTTATTGGACATTTGTATGGTGCCTATAAACAGGTGTTTCCAGGTGCCATGGGGTTAGTGGGGCATGAGTGGATACAAGTATGCTATCAAAGTCCTCCTCCCTGATTCTTCTCAGCAAAGTCACCGAAGACCAGATGTAATCTATGTGGGAGATTGACTTATGCACATGCAAATAGAAGGTATAGCCCTTCTCCGTCCCCCGGAGCGATGTCCATGTGTCTATCTGCCTATGGTAAGTACTGGAGCTTCTGTCCTTCTCAGGGTCCCACACTAGATTGAAATCCCCCATTAATAGGATTACCCCTTTTCCAAATGTCTCCAGGTCTGCAAGAGTTGCACTGAGAAAACCATCCTGTCACAGGTTTGGGGCATGAATGGCAGCTATTGTGAGCATAGTTCCCCCAATTTGCATTGTGAGAAAGAGGTATCTCTCCTCTTTGTCTGCTGTGAGTCTAAAACCTGAATAGGTAGGCCTGATCGAATAGCGATGAGAACCCCAACCACTTTCCCGGGGCATTTGATTGGAATATGTGAGGAAATTGTCGCAATTTGTACCTATGCATATCTTGTTTGCTAATGTTTGCCTCTTGCATGGCTACAATGGCGGGTTGTGTTTTATGGAGGAATCGATTGAGTTACTTCCTTTTGACAGGGGAATTTAGCGACCTGATATTAAGCGTTAGACATTTGAATTTGTGTAATTATGGCTCCTGAAAGTGCTGCACCTTATACCCAGCTCTCATGTTTCAATTATTTCTGCTTCCTAAACAAGCCCCCCAAAATGACTTACTCCACCTCCTACCCTCCCCCTTCATCCTATCACCCTCCCCAACTAGAAACAACTCTCTTCCACAACTTCCAATCTCCCTGAAGCGAGTCAATGTTCCTAGAGTCCTTGGAAACCAGAGCCCTCGGAACTGACCTGTCACTGATTCCAGGGTTAACGGACAGGGTGTTCTAACCCCATTACGATTTCAAGTGTATACCAGAGGGTTAACCACCTGTGTCCGGTGCCCCCTTGTTGTGGCTCGCATTACTCTGTTTGTGCTGAACTATCATTTTATGATTTTCATTACATCAATACGGTCTGCAGCTCTTCTGTGAGGCATTTGTCCCTGGGGCCATTTTACGGGTGTTGACCTCTTCATTGTGCCCTTGTCACCTGTGACTATTCCCACAATGTCCTCTTTGGTAGAGCATCATTTCACCTTGCCACATTTGCTCCATCGTCATCATCGTCAAGATACAAGATGTGTATTCCTTCGCCACATGTGGTGATTCTATGCTGTCACCCTTCCCAAAAAAAGAGGTAAAAATGGGAAGATCCACTTGTATCTGATTTAATTGGCCATTAGTGCCCTCACCATGGTCCCATCTCCCTGCACTTTTGCAGTGTTGACTGGGCCAGGTCTTGATATAGTTGGATTTCTGCTCAGTTGAAGGTAATAGATCCCGCCCGCCAGGCCTCCCTTTAGTTGCGTTCCTTCTGAGTGTATGAGGTTATCACTGCTACAACATATCTAGGCCAAGCACCCAGTTCTCGTCTTTGAGGTCCGGTGCTGTGAATCCTGTCGATGTGTAACCACTCCACTTTTTTATTGCCTACTATATCTGTTAGGATCTGTTGTGCAGTTTCTTTAAGGTCTGTGTCCACCACTTCCTCAGGTAATTCCTGTATGTGGGTTTTGGATCTCTGGGATCTATCTTCTAGGACTTTGCACTGTATTTTAAGTTTTTAGGATATACTGAATAGGTCTTACAGGTTTTGTCAGTTTTCCTATCAACCTCCAGTATTTCTTGTAGCCCTCTTTCTGTTGTTTCTGTTTGCTCTTCCAGTAACACCACATCTTTCTTCAGATCCTGGATTGCCTGCTTAACTTCTGATGTAGAGCATTGGGTTTGCAATGATGCTGCAAGCTTTTCTTGAAAGTTGTTGAAACAGGATTCCAGATCCTCCTTCTCATAGTTATGGTATTGGTGTTTGTACCCGGTCGGTTGTCGGCACTCATTTGGCCAGTGGTGGATTGGAAGGTAGCTCCAGGGTCTCCAGACCAACACTGTTGCAGGGTTCTCTCTTGCGATGTGGCCGATGGATGTCACCAGCCTTGGGTACCCTGAATCTTTCCCCCAGGCATTGGGCTGTTTCATTGGGGGTATTCGTGGAGGGCCATGGGGGCTGCAATTGGAGAAAGTTAGCAGGGCTCCTCCAGTTTATTGGCCGCTGACTCGCTTCTGGCACTTTTGCTGCTGGGATTGTGTGGCTCTAATCGACCCACCTCCCTTATATCTGTCGTGGCCATTTCCCCTGTCTCGATGGAAGGTCAGGTGAGTGTTTTTCAGGGCCTCAAAGTGGTTTTGTAGTCTTTGTACCCTGAGGCCAAATTGGTAGTGGGGGAAAGGGAATCCAGGCCCGGCACCCACTCTGCCGGCTTCCAAAGAGCCTTAAACCTTAGTAGCCCACCAACCACTCTAGTAGTTCCTTCTGCCTGGGATCCCTCTTGGAGCACAGTGCACTCTCCTTTGTCTTCCAGGAGTACAGGGCTCTCTGCACTAGCTCTGCATGAGAAGGCGAGCATGATGCAGACGCAGGGAATCCAGTCACCTGCTTGAGAGCGGCCTGCTATTTGGTGGGTGCGTCGCTGATTGCACCCCCCTGTTCACCTGATGTCACTGCTGCTTACCTCTTGGGCCTCCTTAGCATCGCCACCCATGAGCCTGCAGTCCTCGCTGGCCTGGATTTCTGCCCGCCAAGCAGGCTGTGATGCCACTCGACTCTTAGGTGCCCCAACAGGGGAGATCAACTGCCCTTCAGGACAGGTGCGTGGGTGCCATCCCTGCAGCTTGTTGTGGCCATGCATTAATGGGTCTGCTGCTGCCCACCACAGGCCAATACCACTTTGCCAGAGGGCTGTGCGCTCTAGCGCAGCTCAGGTGCGATCTTCGAGGCCCCGCTGGTGCAGGTTTTGCTTCAGGTGCTAGAATCAGACATATGCCACCTGCTTGGAGCCTAGATGCCATAAATGCTTAGTTGTCAGGGAGCCCGAAGACATAGCTCACTAGCTAACATCTGTCTGCCTCTGGTTGCCATCTTGGAATTGAAAGATTCGTTTTTGAGAGACAAGCTTATGGAAGTCTGTAAGAAGGACTTTATATGGAGAGAGAAGTTGAAAGAATGTTGGGAAGTACACATAGTACATTGGAGAAAGGATTAGGGACTAGAAGTGAGTTTGTGAGACCAGAAGAAAAGAATGAACTGGAGGACATTTGTGGGACTAGAGGTGAAGACGGAAGTGAGAAGAGAGTTTTTGACACCAGAGGGGCGGAAGCTGTTGAAGATGGGCTGGAGACAGAATATTGGTGGAGGAGGAACATATCAAGAAGAAGGGAGGGTCAACAGAGGGGAGACCAGAGGCAGATAATGTTACAAGGAGGATTGTGGAGATAGAGAACAGACTGGAGGTGGAACATACTGAGAGGAGAAGGTTGAGTCTAGAGGCAATATCATAGATGTAGAGTATCACAAGTGGAGGGTTGGGAATAGAGAGAAGGTTGGAGTGGAACACGCAAACTAGATTAGGTCCAAAATAAAAAGAATTTCAGAGGAAGAAAATATCATAAGAAGTACGTTAGGAATGGAAAGTAGATTAAAGGCAAAGCACACCAATAGGAAAAGGTTGGGTATAGACAGAAAGATAGTGTTGGAGAGTATCAGGAGGAGGAGCCTGATAATAGTGGGAAGACTGGTATTGAAGAATATCAGATGGAGGTGGTAGACAATATGTTGGTGTTTGCCAAAGAATAATAATGATTTGTTTTTTATATTGCACTTTAAAGCGTTTTACATAGGACATATTTACGTACCTTACTATTATTTCCCAATCGAAACTGGAACTCGAAATTGGTAAGCGACGGAAGGATACCAAAATGGAGAGGTAAATTGTCAGGAGGAAATTGGACACAGAGAAGAGCTTGACAGAGAAAAATACCTGAGGGACAATACTGGAGTGAGAAAGGAGCCTGGCAATGAGAGAAATGAGGGGTAGAGGACATATTGTGAGAAAGCGAGTGGGCTAAAAGATGCATTGAAGAAGGACGATCTAGAGAAGGCTGAGAAAAGAGTCTGGTAAGAAGGAACAGAAAAATACGGTGATTAGCCAGATAGAACAGGAATTTCCCCCCAGGTCTTTTAATACCAAAGTAGGTGATAGAGGCAGAAGGAGGGACATGCAAAGACAGGAAGCTTGTAATCTTCATCAAATGGAAGAATGGCATAAAGGGACAACATTAGCACAGATACTGGTAAACGAGTGTTCCTTTCTCCAGAAAAACGCCTCCTGACTTGGCTATCACACTGGAATTAAAGCTGGACACCCTACTTGAGAAAATGTTTCACCTAGTCACCTATCTGTTTCCCACATCAAAGTGATACAACAAAACTGATTGGCTCGGGCTGGACTTGAATGAATGCAGGTACTGACATTATATGGGCTACTGGGATTAAGAGGGAGAGAGCGAGAGAGAGAGAGGGAGAGAGAGAGAGAGAGAAAAAGGAGAGACTGCTTCCTAGAGCCTTACATGGAACACTTCCAACTGGGAGGCAGAGATCCCGGGAGTTAAGTTGGTTTACATCCCCTATCTTAATACGTTGTCCCATCCTTTTTGAAGACTACTAAATAGTATTGTCTTTCATGTGAGTTATTTTCCTTGACAGCTTATTATCCTATTATCCCATTGTTGCTGCATGACACAGTTGAATTCCCATGTGCAGGTGTGTTTGTAATATACGCAGGATAGAAATGTTTCCATAATGCAGATAGGATAACCGGATTGGAGTCCGCCAGTCAGCAACTACACAGCCACATGCCCAGGGGGGGGGGGGGGTGTGTGTGTGTGTGTGCGTGCGTGCGTGCGTGCGTGCCTGTGTGTGTGTGTGTGTGTGTGTGATGATGCATGTGTTCAAATGAGCAACTCTGCATTCATATACACAGGGTGATTTGCCCATCATTGATATTTCAGTGTGTGATGTGCACGTGAATGTTGGAGTTCTTTGGTCGTGCATGCTCTAGCAACCTGTGCGTCACCATGAACTGTTGCTACTTACATTTTTGTTAGAAGTACACAGGAGAAGTGTTGTTGTAAGATTTGAACTGTCAATGAGAAGTAATGCTACTGATTGCTGTACATTTTTAAAGTCGTTTGCCTCTTTAAACAGGATATGATATGATATGATAGGTTATTTATAAAGCGCTTAATACCCAGAGGTTTCTAAGCGTGGACCCGGGGATCGAACCCTGTGCTTCTCCATGTCGTCTTGATTCCCCTGAGCACGTTGCCCCTGAGCTATCCTCCCGAACCAAAACAACTACAACTACAAACAACTACAACTACAGATAAACAACTACAAATAGCAATGTTGGCGCCAGTTGGGCTATGTACCATGAATTGAGTCTTTTGCTTTTGTTTCATTTGCACTGGTGTTCTCAGCTTTACTTTGTCATACTACAATGAGTGGAGCCTGTACGTGCACATACAGTATAGCAATGTTGTAGCTGTGAATATTGAGCTTGTTGTTGCATGTACTGTACGAATCATAATATGTTTTTCCTTTTTAGTTCTACTCTATATTTGCTCTGGTACAAACTCGTATTTATGTTCATATTTACCGAACGTCCGTTTTTATCTTACTAACAATGTGTCTAGTCTTTCTACTAATTGTTATAATATTATTTACTTATAATAAATTGCTGCATTTAGTTTTCCTTTGTACTGGAGTGATGGCCATGCAATGCATTTTGGTGCTTTATCTTCAATTTCTTGTGGTACAACCAACATGTTTATGTTGTAAGTCACATGTATCGTTGATTGTGTTGGTGGAGCATGTGTGAAGGGCATCTTTCCACATGCTTTTGCATCGTTATGTATGCTGCTTTGCGCGATCGCATTGGAGTTGATTTCAGATTGGCTATTTACAGTGGTGTTGATTTGGCTCTGGGAAGACGTGGTTGTGTTCAGGGTCGGGCCGGATAAATGTACAATAATGACCCACAGTAACAGAACAAGCTTTCAGAGAAGATTCATCCCTAGCACGTGAATGGAACGGTATTCTGGCACCAACCAACTTCAGGTGAACCATTGGCAGCCCCCTGGCTCTCTTCTGATGATTTGTCACCTTAACAGGAGCCTAAAACTTCAGGACATAATAACAAGGTTTATTTGTCGAGTTTGTCCAAAAACGCCACCCTTTCAGGCGGATTCATCAAGTTTGTGCAGCCAATTAGAACCCTAAAATATTCTAAAGGACTTTCAAACCAGTATATTAGGCACAGCTCTCTTCCTTTTTATTTGTGTGTTTTGCCAGGCTATTAGTAAAGCAGTACACAAGGCAGGCTTTCACATGGAGGCTATGTGAGGGATATCGGAACCTTGGAGCAGCATTTTGAGGAGTGCTTGCAATGCCGTGAAGCAGGTAGAGCAGGGAGGTGTTGGTTGGGTTCGGCTAAGAAGAGAAGAGTAGTACCAAGAGACCAAGTAAGGTTGGTGGAGCAAAGCATGCAAGAGATTGAAAGTGAGCGTGTTAAAGATGAGGTGTTGGTTTGTGAGAGATAGTGCTACTTTTGTGTGAGAGTGTGTGGAAGGAGAGTGAGAGGTTAGAGCCTAAGTGACAAAGTGGGAGAATAATTGAGTGAGATGAGAGAGTCAAATAAGCCTGAATTTAAGTGGGAAGAGAGTATAGGTGTGAGTAGTGGAGATTAGAGGGGAATGCAGAGTAGATAGTAGACAATGTAGTGGAGAGTAAAGAGTAGAGGGTGTGGAGATTAGAGTGGAGAGGGGAGTGGAGAATGGAGAGAGGAGAATAGAGAGTAGTAGGGAGAGACAATTATAGGGAGAGAGAGAGAGATAGAGAGAGAGAGAAAGACAGAAAGAGAGACAGAGAAAGAAACAGAGAGTAGGAGGGAGTCATGTGAACATCGGAGGAACAGAAAGAGTGAAAGAGAGGGTTAGAATGCATAGAGTGGGGGAGGAAGGAGGGACACAGACCCAGATATTCCTGCAACGTTAAGATAAATGTCACCTACAAAAACCCTGAGAGAGAGGCCAAGAGAAGGCTGAGGCCTTCAAGCCATAAATTCGGCAGTTAGTATTCTAGACAGTAGCACTTACCGATCTGTAGTGGTCGAACAAGGAGAGAGAGAAGCCTGGAGTAGGGATTTGGAAAGTCCTCTGAATATGATAGAGGGATGGCATTTGTTTTGTCCTATTCCCCTTGCATACCAACAATAGCCAGTCTCATTTGAGTTCTGAAATATAGATGTGTATGAAGATTGGTATGTATGTAGGTCATTTCTATAGCAAGAACATAGCTAGAAATCAACAGTAACCTGTAAAATAAAAACGAGTTGAACACCGAGGGCTGGATCGCCGTGTAGTTTATGGTCCTCATTTCTTGGTGAAGTGTTCCTTGAACAGCAATCCTAATGGAGCTCAGCACACTTTAGTTAGAGAATGTAACTGTGAATGCAGACTTGTTTTCTCTGTCTTGGACTACATTTTAATTCTGCCCCCAAACATTGTTGTTAGAATTGTGTCAGCAAGTTTGATTGTAATATAAAAATATGGACAATATGCTACAGTCTGCGCCCGGTCATGTATATGTGCAGGATGCTTGTTTAATAGTCTTTTTATTTCCTTTATTTCCTTTAGCCCGTTCTTCCTTTAATTGTATTATTAACTGTGCTTTGCCTGCTGTGCCTTTTAGTTTAAGGAAAATGTGTTCTTATTGCACGTATTGCACTCAACACAGTTTAGTTAGAGAATGTGATTGTGAAAATGAACTTCTTTCTCTGTCTGGGACATTTACCATCAGCACTTTGGGTCCCCTCCCTGCACGCCTGTTTTGTTAGACATGCATTCACAACAATCTTGCATCGTTGAGTTTTTATTCGCTTCCGGAAACACAAACGGTACCGACCAATCTGTGCCAGTTTATGGTCTCAATTCTATTGAAATGTTACTGCTGAACGTGTTTAGCCTCTTGTTTCTTTGATTTCTTTATTATATGTATTTTATATGTGGACAGCCTACTGAATTCGGGAACATTAATTCACACTACACTCACCACACTTTAGAGTATGTGATTGTGAACAGGGAACTATTTTCTCTATCTGGTATGCTATTTCCCATACGCCCCTGGGTCCCTCTGCCACACTATTAAAAATGTACGTGTATACTTTAAATGCTGTTCTACCTTCTATATTCATCATTTGTAGCCTCTTCTTTCTATGATTTCCTCACTAACTGTACTTTCTGTTTCATCAGCCTTTAGTCTTCGGGAACATGCATTCAAATTGAGCTCACTGCACTTCAGTTAGAGCATGTGATTGTGATTGCATACTTCCTTTTTTTAGTTAGTTTTGACACATGTTAGATACCCACATAATCCAACACAGAAGGAGCAACAATTATACTAACATTGCAGTTGCAGGGTTATAGATGGGGCAGTGTAAAGACCCCATGTTTAGCTGTTGAATTTAAAGTTATGATCTTTATTGAAGTGCAAGGAAAGAGCTGAAGCAGGTGGATGACGGAGTCAGAAAAATACTGTGGTAGGAGCACAGTCAGTGTGTTAACATGGCAAGGGTACCGCCATTTTGGATGGTAAGGCCTAGTACACAGTTAACAGAATAGAATACAGGCCTAGATGTTGAGCTGTGGCTACATTTTGCACAGACCAAGCTAATTCCCATTTCCATCCCCCAGGAGAGAAGCCGAGGTCAGAGACACCCACGGTGCAAAGATAAACACTAATTGTATCCTTCAGAGGGGGGTGATGTGTCCCCCTTCCTTGACTCCTCAGGAGTTCCTTTAAGGCATGAGAGAGACTCTTCAAGGAGTTAGGGCTGAGTTTGTAAGGGTGTTGAATGAAAGAGACAGGTTTTGAGAGCCTTTATAAGGGCTGGTTGATCTTCTATGCTATGGATGGTTAAAGGGATCAATTTCCATATGGCCCACCATATGGGCCTTGTACTTAGAAAGATAAGCCTCCTATTCTTGTATATGTTTTCAAAGTTATGATGGGAAGTGTTGTGCCTGTTTGGAGGTTTCTGTTAGGCCTGTATTTAGTGAGTTTGTGCGGAAGGTATTCCGGCCCTTTGTTGTGGAGTGCTGGTGGGTGATACACATTGCCTTGAAGATGGCTCGTCATCCTATAAGGAGCCAGTGAAGGTTGCAGATGGTGGGTGAGATGTGTTCCTTAGGGGCAAAGCTGAGCCTACTGGCAGTGATTTGTATCCATTGGAGTTTACTTAGCTTTGATGCAGTGGCTCCCAGGTATAGGGCATTGGTATAAGATGATAGCCATCATTGCACAGACTCTGTGAGCGAAGGTCAGGTAAGTAAATAGGTGGTGGAGAATGAGAATGTGTAAGTAAAATCTTTTTGTCACTGAGTTGATGTTATGTGAGATGGTCAGGTCTGCATCCATGATGCATCCAATGTGTTTTATCCTGTTGGAGGAGGTGGGCAGAGGGCCTAGAAACAGTGGCTATTGGGTGGGTCGGGGAAAGAACACAGTCTTCATATAGAACATTATCTCAGTTTTGCCTGTGTTGAGTATGAGGTGGTTGACAGTCATCCAGTGCTCAATTTCTGAGAGGAATTTTGCAAGATTGGGGGTTGAGGCAGAGGGGTCCTTTGGGATTTTGAAGACTATTTGGTTGTCGTCTGTGTAGTTGTAGCAGGTTAGGACATGGGAATGGATGAGTGCTTGAAGGGGTTACAGGTAGAGGTTAAAGAGCAGTGGGGAGAGAGAGGCACCCTGCGCACACTGTGGGAGAATGGGTCGGGGGTAGAGTAGAAAGGAGGCAGTGTACTAGTTAGGATCTGTTGCTGAGGAAGGACAAATTCCACTTCATGGCTGAGTCCCTTATTCCGAGAGTGTGAAGTCTATCTGTGAGTGTGGGGTGGTGAATGGTGTCCAAGGCTGCTGAGAGGTCCAGTAGGATTAGGGTGGCACAGCATTCTGAGTCTGTGTGTCTTTTAAGATCATACCAAATGAAGACTGGGCATTATCCAGTTCCTCATTGGGGTCTGTTGCTGGATTGGGTGAGGTTGAGTATCTGACTCAATTCTGTGAAATGGCATAGTTGTGAATATGCTGCTCTGTCAGTCAGTTTAACTATGAATTTGTTGCTTGAGATGGGTCTGCAATTGGTTAGCATGAGGGGGTCAAGAGTGGGCTTTTTGAGGAGATGCTTGATGTATTAGGTTTAGAATTCTGCTGGGAAAATGCCAAAGATGAGAGATGTGTTGATGATGGATCTTGTCAAGTCTACAGCGCAGATGGATATCAGGATATCTTTAAGTAGGGAGGGGGGCTTGAGTCTGCGGGGGATCCTGAGATGTGGCTGTTAGAAGCTTGGTGAATTCAAGGTGGGAGAGAGGAGTGAAAGATGAGAAGAGCTGAGGTGGGTGCAAAGCAGTAATGTTATGTTTATGTTTATTGAAATGATGTAGCGCTTATGATGTCCCAATTGAGGTCATAGGTGAGGGAGGAATGAGCAATGCTGTTTTCAAGGCAGTGCTGGTGTTCCACTTTAGGCCTATGTTGTTGAAGTGATCTGTGAGGAGAGTCGCAAAGAGTTTGTGTATGGATGGGGGTGGTGGCGGGGCATGCTGGTGAATAGAATTCAGCTTGTGGAGTTCCCTGGAGTGGTTAGGCGCATTGTTGATTCTATTACAGTAATATGTTTTTTTGGCTTTGTGTATTTCTGCCCGTTAAGGCCTAAGCTGGGTTGTGTATGCTAGTCTGTTTGAGGGAGGGGTGTCTCTGCACCATCTTCGTTCTATGGTGTGGTTCTGCGATTTGAGTGCTTTAAGGGCAGTGATGAACAATTTGGGGGCGAGACCTAGTCTATTAGAGAAAGATCTGAATGGGATAGGAGGCTGAGGGCTTCAGAGAACAGAGATTAAAGAGGGTGATGGAGATCTGATCGGAGTGGAGGGGTAATGAGGTCAGGCAGGCCAGAAGGGATTCTGCAAGATCAGGAATTACTTTGACTTCCTTCCCTGAGGAGAGTGGGCAGAAGGCACCGGGGCAACTGGGGGTGGGAGGGTGGTTTATGGAAACATTGAAGGAGAAGGCTGCATGGTCAGACCAGATGAGAGGGTGGGGTGGCAATGAGGTGATGAGGTCGGGTTAGCTAAATTTTGCATCAAGGGTGTGACATGCAGAGTGTGTAGTGCTTGACACAAATTGTGCTAGATGTAGGGTTTTCAAGTTGTCCAGTAGGGATCATGTCATTGGCTTGTGTGGAATGCCAAACCAGATATTGATGTCCCCTAGTATTGCGAGGAGGGGGTGGGAGACCTTTATGTATTTATTTTATTTATCACATTTATAAAACTCCCAGACCCTGGGATATCACAGCATTCGTCACATATGCAGTTATTGGTTACAGACAGACATACATAGTCAAACGTATAGACAAGCCATGTTTACCTTTTTTTGGATACATGATACGATTGCTTATTTCTTATGCTCATCGGGAGGGTGTTCCAGAGGGTGGGTGAGTTGACCCTAAAGCTAGAGCCACCAGCAGTTTTGTTCCTGAAGTGGGGGGTGACCAAAGAGATACTGGCGTCAGATCTAAGGACTCTAACTGCGTGTGTTTGGGTAAGTGTGTCATTGAGGTAAGTGGGTGCTGCTTTATAGATGCATGTGTGTGTGAGGGAGAGAGTTTTGAACTCGATACATGCTTTTACTGGCAGCCAGTGTACCTCTCTTCTGGTGGCAGAGATGTGGTCAGTACGCTTGAGCCCCAGCAGTGCTTTGTTCTGCAGTAGCTGCAAGGTGCCATAAGGAGCACTTTGCAGTAGAACAATTTAGGTAGGATTAGCACACGTGCAAGGGTGAGGCAGTTGGCTGGCATCAGAAATTGCCTGCTCAGTGAGATAAGCCGAGCTCTGTAGGCCGTGGAAGATGGCAGCGCATTTATGTGTTTTGTCATGATCAGCTCGGCTTCAAGATGTACCCCCAGTGTTATGATACTTGTAAATTCTATGCAAATGGAGCAGAAGGAGGGTCTAGGTTATTTAAGCAGTAGGGAGAGCTGACTATGAGGAGCTCGGTTTCTCAACTTTCAAGCACAAGTTATGTGTGATCATCCAGTTTTGGATGGTGCTGTGGACAGAATTGATGGGATTGGTGTCATGAGAGAAGTTGCCTGTGATGGGAATGAGTCATCTGAAATGTTGGTGTAGATGTCACCCAGGGAGTCCAAGAGGTTGAAGAGAGGCTTGGTGTAAGAATTGTAGAGTGTGGGTTAGAGACAGTATCCCTCCAGCACACCAAGAGGGCTTCAAATGATGTTGGCGGCCGCTTCCCCTATTGAAGTGGTCGAATTAGGCGAGGAGACAGCTAGGGTAAGGTAGATTTATATTTATTTTTACGGCAGGTTTAGTATATGCGATCAGGCCCCACAGCTGAGGCAGTAACGGACAAACTAGTTTGAAGCTCGCATTCTCCGCCGCTGTCATTACATTCCATTCACCCTTTCATCACGAGAGGCTCGCGAGGACCCACAGTGATGAAAGGATGACATGATATTACACATCTCCCCTCCTTAACCTATTGTAATTCAAAACAGTCTAATGGGTTTCTTCAGTATCTTCCATGCCCTTAAATAAAGTCTTCCAAATGGTCCGGTTTGCGGATTATCCTTCCTGTTCTTGACACTCGTGAAAGATCTGATTTTATTCTTGGCAAGGAAAATTTCGACAATGCATTCCTATTCGATGTAGTCCTCACCCGTTCCTCCATGCAATCCAACATAGGTCTCACATGCCTATCATTCTCCTCCACATTCTCATTCCCCTTACAACTTGCTTGTCCTTCGTGTATCGGCTCATTTTTTATCACATTTTTGCATGGTTTGATCACACATACCCTCTCCATATTCCAGACTCTTCCATCTTGTACTCTCACTGCATGTTTGTAAACTTCAATCACACTCACTGGCTTGGACCATTTGCAAGGTCCATCTCTCATCACTGGGGGTAGTTTAATTCTCACCAGACTTCCTACTTTGGGATCTTCATTACCTTTGTCCTTTTTCACATGACTGTCATGAGCTGTTTTGTCCTTATCTGTCTGTTCCTAATATTCTCCACTACTTCTCCAAAGTCTTTCCTAACAACCATCTCCCTCCCCAACCAGGATGGAGACAATTTGGTGTTTGCTCTACGTCCTCTACTCAACTCAAAAGGAGATAACCCAGTAGTACTATGAGGCGTGAAGCGATGAGCAATTATTTTTCCTTTTACCGCTTCTTCCCAGTTGAGATCATTAGCCCAGGCCCAACGAATGGCGTCCTTGAGTATTTTGTTGAATCTCTCAACTACTCCATTTGTTTGCGGGTGGTATATTGCACTCCTTTTATGCACAATAGAGTTTTCAGTACAGAACTTTTCCATTTCTTTTGATCTAAATTGGACACCATTGTCCGTTAATATGCTCCTCGGGAAACCTTCTCTAGCACATATTTCCGACATGAAATCTATAATCATCCTTGCATTCATGTTAGGTTTAATTGAAACTTCTACCCATCTGGTCAACAGATCAATGACCACTAAACAAAATTTCTGCTTACCATCACAATAAATAGGCCCTAGTATATCCATGCCTACTTCATCCCAGACTTTTCCTGGAATACTTGTTATTACTATTGGGTATTTTGCACCCACACACACTCTGTCACTCTCATTACAAAGGATACAATCTCTGATGGTTCTCCTGATCTGCAAATCGCATCCTGGCCACCAATAATCATCACGTATTCTCTGTTTGGTCTTCACTATTCCTTGATGTCCTTCGTGACCCAATTCAATGATCTTTTGTCGTAAAGTCACAGGTGGAATTATTCGATCTCCTCTCATAACTCTGTCATTCATCACATTGAGTTCATCTGCAACTCTCCAATATTCCATGAGATTACATTCTTCGAACTTAGTCTTCCTAAGGTTCTCACTGCTTTGAATAATTTGTCTCAATCGACCCATATCTTCATCTTTATTTTCTGCTTCCTCCCATTCTGTTTTAGATATGGATAGCGTTTCTATATTCAAGATAAGTTCTGAATTCACTTCACTTCCATCGTCTGTCTCAGAGTTGTTAGTGAGACGTGACAGCACGATTTTTCACTCCTGGTACATATCGTACATTACAGTTATATTCTTGTAAAAGTATGACCCATCTCTTGATTCTGTTTGACACATTATCCAATCCTTTATTCATAATAACATGTATTAACGGTTTATGGTCAGTGCGAATTTCCACCTCCACTCCCCAGATAAAATTCCTGAATTTCTCTGTTGCCCATTTGATTGCCAAAATTTCTTTCTCTATTGCAGCGTATGACTTTTCTGCACCTTTTAACAACCTTGATGCAAAAGCAATTAAGACTTCTTTCCCGTCAACTTCCTGGGTCACGACAGCGCCTAAGCCCAAGTTGCTATCATCTGTTGTAATTACAGTCTTAATACCACTCTTGAATTTCTTTAACGATGGTGCCTTGTTCAATTCTGACTTGATATTTTCAAATTCTTCTTCACATTCTACATCCCATTCAAATGTTTTCTTTTTTAACAGTTCACGAAGTGGAACTGTATGCACAGCAAAACCCTTTATAAACTTCGAATAGTACTCTGCCATCCCAATGAATGTACGTACTTCTTCCTTTGTTTTGGGTCTAGGCATGTTCACTATGGCATCAGCTAGTTGTTTCTTTGGCCTTATGCCTTCAGCAGAAATGGTATGTCCCAGATATTCAATCTCACTGCGATTGATGTTACATTTGTCTCTACTGAGAGTCATTCTAGCTTCATATAATTTCTTATAAACACAGTGTAACCTTTCATTATGTACTTTTTGATCAATGCCATGCACTAAAATGTCATCTTGGAAACACACAATTCCTTCCTCATTTTCAAACAGATTGTGCATAATCCTTTGAAAAACGGAAGCAGCTGACACTAGCCCAAAAGGCATTCTTCTGTATTGGTATAATCCATCTGGTGTCATGAATGCTCTCATTTTTTTTTTATTCTTTATGCAATTTAACTTGATGGTAAGCCGATGTTAGATCAAGAGTAGAAAAATATTTCGAAGGCCCGATGGTGGACACGATCTCTTGTATATTAGGGAGTGGATGTCTGTCTGGAATTACACTTTTATTTAATTCTCTCATGTCCACACATATTCTCAGTTTTCCAGATTTTTTTTCTTAACACTACCAAAGGTGAAACCCATTCACTGGCGTCTATTCTTTCAATGATCTTCTGATCCTCCAATAATTTGATCTCCTTTCTTACCTCTTCTCTCATAGAAAGTGGAATGTTGCGCATCTTCTGCGCCACAGGAGTATGTCCTGGCTTCATGTTGATCTTATGGACAAATCCATGTAGGCATCCAATCTCTTTTCTGAAAACTTCCTTTATCATGTCACCATTACTAGTGATCTCTTTGATTTCTTGGATTCTCCCAAAATCACTTTCAACTGAGTATACCGACTCATCAGATGCAGCATCTAATTTCACCTTGAGTTTGCTCTGGTGAGTCCAGCTCAACAAAGGTGTTCTTCCCCCTTTGGTTATGTATATTTTTCCATTGGCCTTCCTTTCCTTGAATTTGAGTGCTCCCCAGAACCATCCAATGACATCTATCTTAACACCTCCATATGCTCTGGGTTTTATGTCTGGTTCATGCAAGTAGTTGTGTTTCTTCTTGTCCCACAGACTCTGTGGTATTAGGGTATACTTGGCCCCTGAATCAATCATCATTTGCATGTCGGTTCCATCAACACACACTGTAGCTTTGGGGCTTTCCATTTCTTGCTCATTTTCTTCAGCTGTTATAACAAACACACATTCTTCTCCATCGTCATCACTACACCCATCATCTCCTATCCAATTAGTAGAGGTGTTCTGCATCCTGCAACATCTGGCATAATGTCCCTTACCCTTACATTTACCACATATGGTCTTTAGAGCGGGACATTCTGGGTTGTCCGCCCAATGGTCTGTGCTATCACATCTGAAACATCTCCCGGTATTCTTCCTTCTGGAGTCATCTCCTCGTCTGCGTGGACTCTTCCTTTTTACATCACCATTATTGACTCTAAGGCTTGATTTTTTTCTTTTATCATCATTGTAAGGTAATCTGCTATTCCTTTCTGACTTGTATCTCCTATTGACATTTTCTGTCACCAGAGCTATACACTCATTGTTCTTGGATGAAGTGGGCATATTGCCTTTATCTCTCAAAGTTTCATGTTTAATTTCAACAGTTTGCATTCTGCTCTCTAATTCCTTGACACATTTCTCAGTGTGCTCTACTTCCTTGGCTACTCGCAAAACTGTGTCTAAATTGGGATTATCTTCAGCCCATAACCTCTCTCTTACTTTACTACTCCTACATTCCGACATGAATTGGTCTCTTAATCTCTCATCTAGTTGGGTATTGAAATTGAATGTTTTAGCTAATTTCCTCAAATTGGTAATATATTGTTCTACACTTTCACTTTCTCCTTGAGTCCTTTTGCCAAACTTATACCGTTCCAAAATGGTACTCAATTTTTTTCATAGTGTTTTCCCATTTTCTTCACTGAACGTTCATACTCATTGAGGTCAATATCTTCATCAGAAGGCAGATCTGGCAGATCTTCAAATTTCTCCTGCCCTGCTGGGCCCAGACAGTGCATCAACAGAGATTTCCTTTTTTCCACGCTACAATTTTGACCACATACAACACCGGCATAATGTTCGAATGATTTTATCCACCTTTTCCATGGAATGACTGGGTCACCAACATCTGACAAAAAAAACATTGGTGGTGGCACACTGTTGAAGGACATGGTGATAGTGGAGAAAACTACCGAGGAGTAGTAGATGACTAAAATTAACAGTAGGACTTGTCCTCTTATTTTTCACACAATATTATTGTCCATATAACACAGGGCACCAAGATATATGTCCAGCCTGGTGTTTTGTACTGCCCCAATTGTATTTATTTTTTTTTTCTTTTGAAGTAATGCAGTGCAAATATGAATATTGTATTTTCTGCTTGTTCCTGTGTATATTTCTGCACTTGTATAACATGTAATACAGTAAAATCAGATGCAGGAAATGGGCGTGTCCATGGGTTTCCACACGGAAGGAAAACAACACGCAACAAGTGCAGGGGACACAGACAGAGTCAGCACGGCACTCACTTGATTAACGCTCCGGCGTTGTGGATTGCAGAGGCAGGATCAGTTGGAGTGGAGCGGCCACAGCTTATGATACAGCTGCGTGGCCTGCTACACGCTCATGTAGCAGCTGATCATTGGAGCGGAGCGGCCCAACCACGGCTTCCGAAGCGGGTGGCCTGCTACACGCTCATGTAGCAGCTGATTGTTGGAGCGGAGCGGCCCAGCCACGGCTTCCGAAGTGGCTGCGAGGCCTGCTCTAGGCTCGTAAAGATATGTAGGAGTCCCGCGGGGAATTGCAGATTATGCAGCTGCTAGCAGCAGCGCTGTCGTGAAATGGGGCGGTGGGGCCTGAATTAATCCTCGTCGCCACTTGAAGTGGTCGAATTAGGCGAGGAGACAGCTAGGGTAAGGTAGATTTATATTTATTTCTACGGCAGGTTTAGTATATGCGATCAGGCCCCACAGCTGAGGCAGTAACGGACAAACTAGTTTGAAGCTCGCATTCTCCGCCGCCGTCATTACATTCCATTCACCCTTTCATCATGAGAGGCTCGCGAGGACCCCCAGTGCTGAAAGGATGACATGATATTACACCTATAAACACTCTAGTAGTCCGTTCACTGAAGAAGGAGTGTAATCTGGAGAAAAATGGAAATGCTGGCTTAGGTGCTGGCAAAGTGTGCATGGTCAACTAAGTCATAGGCCGCAGATAGGTCTAAGAGGAGGAGTATACCGAGATGGCCTGAGTCCTTGATGATGTTGATATGATTTTTGAGATCCAACAGGGCAGTCTCTGCACTGTGTTTTCGACGGAAGCCTGATTGTCTCTTACCCAACAGGTGGTTGAGTTCTATAAAATGCTGCACTGTCGGCCATCCAGTCCAGGATCCTGAGAAGAAAGGTAACTGTGGTGATTGGCCGGTAGTTGGTAGGGGCGGTAGGATTGAGGGTGGGTCTTTTGTGGAGTGGGGTGGTCTGTACTGATTTAATGTTGGGCGAGACTTCATTAGTTAGGAAAGAGGCATTGACAAAGCTTATAATGATTGGTGCCAGGGTGGGAGCACAGGGTTGAAAAATCAAGTGCTGGGCAGGCATCCCCTTTGCAGTTGGATGTTTTTATGGCTGCTAT
Source organism: Ambystoma mexicanum (assembly GCF_040938575.1). Lineage (NCBI taxonomy): Eukaryota > Metazoa > Chordata > Amphibia > Caudata > Ambystomatidae > Ambystoma > Ambystoma mexicanum. The sequence continues at coordinate 714,743,287 of NC_090932.1, forward strand.
GGAGTCACTAAGGGATTCTGTGAAGCCTATATTGTATCCTGGGGGTATATAAATGAGCATGCATCTATGGGTATGTGAGGGGGGTGACCAGAAATGGTAATCAGTCATTGCATCTAAAACAAAGCATTGACAAACCATACCATTGAACAAAAAGCATCGAAAAAAACATTGAATGCATTTTTTCAATGGTAAAAGGTTAAGTTTAGTACAAATGTGTTTTAAACCATTAAAAAGAGGGATTGGGGGAACCCATTGGGGGAACCCCCCCATATAAAAACAAAAATGCATTTGATGTTTTTTTTTATGCTTTGGTGTCAATGCTATGGTTTGTCGATGCTTTGACCTTCGATGCTATCACTAGGAACCCGAGAAATGTTACCAGGAGTCTGCGTTGCACACCTGTTCCTCAGAGTGCGTGATGGAGTGGAGAGGTTTGTGGAGGATGGCAATGCCACCTGCGCTGCTTTTCCTGTTATCTTCAATGAGATTATAGCCTGGGGGAGGGCTTCATGTGCAATGGGACGGAAGTCTAGGGAGAACCGAGTTTCCGTGATGAAGAGGATATCATGGTCCCTGAAGTCATAAGGTTGCAAAATTTGTGGCACATTGTGGCGATGGATCATGCATTCATCAGAATGCACTTTAGGCCGCCAATTGGTTTATTGTTTGAATTAGGGAGGTGTAAATCCTGAGAGCAAGCTGGGGGACGGACGAATATTTAGTTAGGGGGAGTTGAGTGGGTGTAGATGTGATGGAGGATGAAAGTTGAAACAGTCAGAGCAGTAGTCTCAGACTTGACAGTAGTTAAAGCGTCACCCTTCAAGTCTCCTACCTTCTCAGCCTCCTCACCTGGCTCTTCTTCGGATGAGCTTTCTGAAGGTATATGTCTTCGTTCTCGCCAGGAGTGGTTAGACTTTTCTTTGCAGGTTTTAGGATAGGCTCCTCTGGAAGCCACACTGCCGATTGGCAATGTGCCGGCAGTAGGGGCCCCCAGTGAGTCCACCCCACTTCAGGGAAAAGCTTTGCCGAAAAACCCTGATGTAGACCTTCAGATGGATGTATCCAGAACGCCCAGGTAATAGTGTCCTTTTATTCTGGAGGATTCCTTAAAGAACGTAAAAACTACAACACCCAGAATGCACTGGGACTGGTGATTGCGAGTAAACAGACCGGAGACAGATGATCAAACAAACTGGCACAGGAATCGCCATGATCTCAGGTAGGTAAACTAAAGGTAAGTAGTGGGGCAGAGGAAAGGAACAAACGAAGGAGGGTAGGAACAAGCAGCCGAAAGCAAAAGCCACCGGACCGGGAGGAGCATTATGTGGAACGCGGGAGGAGAGGCACGAAAGCAGAAGAGCCCAAGAGAGAGACGGGTACGGGAGTACAGGGAGGAGGAGAGGAAAGAGAGAAGCAAGCTGAAAGCAGAACACTCGAGCAGCGTGTAAACCCGTAGGAACGAGCAGGGTTGCAACGCGCCGAGTGCATGTTCCGACGCACATTTAAACACGTCATTGTGAAGTCAGCACAGAGCACTAGTGCGCTACACTGACTTCAGCTGAAACGAGGTTGGCTCATTTCATCCTCCATTGATCTCACAGTTTCCACGGAAGTCGAGTCGTGACAGTATGACCCCTTTTCGATGGCACTCCTCCTGGTTCCCCTGGGTGCAATTTATGAAAAATGCGTAGAAGCCGGGAGGCCTTAAGATTTCCAGCTGGTTCCCAGTTCCTTTCTGACCAAGGATATCCCTTTCAGAGGATAAGGTATTGTAACGTTCCATTCTTGTATCTGGAGTCCAGAATACAGGAAACTTCATATTCTTGCGGAAGGATAGTTCTTGTGACCTTCTTCTTGTATCTCCTATGATAGGGATCAGGAATATATATCTTGAGTAGTGAAGAATGGAACACTGGATGGAATATTTTCAAGGACTGTGGCATTGCTAACTTAAACACCACGGGGTGGATGCATTCTGTTATGGAAAATGGACCAATGTACCTTGGAGCAAACTTTCCTGAATGGACCCACCGGGGTAGAAATTTTGTAGAGAGCCAAACCTTGGTTCCGACCTGCCATTCAGGGTTAGGTCATGTTTCAGGATCAGCCCGTCTTTTGTACTTCTGCCGACTGTTTTCCAGAGCCTCGCAAGCCTTTTTATGGGTGTCCTTTAAGACGTTCAAGATCTGATCAAGTGTGGGTACCTTCGTAGGTCGTATGTCGGGGAAGGGTAGGTGTCTGGGATGATATCCATAGGTGCAATTGAATGGGCTCATCCCTATAGCAGAGTTGAAGGTGTTGTCGTATGAGAATTCTGCGACAGGCAGGAGTTGGTTCCAATTGTCTTGAGCTTGGTTACAGAAGCATCTCAGGTATTGTTCAAGTGTAGCATTAAGACGCTCTGTTTGGCCATTGCTTTCGGGGTGGACTCCGGAAGACATAGCTCGCTGAATGCGTAGTTGTTTGCAAAGAGAAGTCCAGAACTTTTAAGTGAATTGTGTTCCCCTATAAGACACAATAGTAGGGGGTACTCCATGAAGTCAGACAATCTCTCGAAGGAACACTTCAGCAGTGATTGAGGCCGAGGGTGTTCCTTTTAAAGCGGCGAAGTGAGCCTGCATACTGAATGAATCCACTACTGCCATAATGGCTGTATGACCCATTGATTCAGGTAGCTCCACAATGAAGTCCATTGAAATATGTTGCCAGGGCCCGGTTGGAGGTTCCTCTTGTTGTAACAGGCCCAATGGTTTGGCTGTGCTGTATTTGTTCTGTGCACACGTGGGATAGGAAGAAACATCACCTTTGGTATCAGTGACTATGGTAGGCCACCAAAAGTGTCTTCTGATCAACTCCAGAGAGGCTGTCTGACCCTTGTGTCCTGCGGTGGGTGTGTCGTGACATCATGATAAAGCCCTGGACTGGAATTATCTTGTTGGTAGGTACAATTGGTTCTCTTTGAACCAGTATTTTCCTTTTTTGTTTAATGATCCGTTCTGTGTAATAGAGGTGTCTTTTTGAGCCTCATATACTTGTTGAAGGAACAAATTGATGGTGCCAATAAATCTCTTCCCAGATAACATAAGCTCATGTCCAGTGTATTTCCCTGATTCTTCTCCATAACTTCTAGTATGTTGTCCTTCCCAGGTACATAGGTGAGTTCAAAGTCAAACTGAGAAAAGAAATATGCCCACCTTGCGTGACGTGAATTTTGGCATTCCATTTGTTGTAGTATACTCAGATTTCTGTGATCTGTCCGAACACAAAAGGAATGTTGGGCTCCTTGTAACAAATGCCTCCATTCCTCACAGGCTCTTTTGATATCGAGAAGTTCTTTTTCAAGAACCGAATAGTTCCTTTCACTGGGATTCAGAGTCTTTGAATAGTAGGCAATGGAGTGTTCCAGATTGTCTTCCTTTTTTTGTAAAAGAGCAGCACCTATAGCTCCACAGGAGGCGTCTGTCTCAAGAATGAAAGGCAATGTCTGATCAGGTTGTCTAAGTACAGGGGCCGTGATAAAGGCTTCCTTGAGTTGGTTGAATGCTCGATCAGTTTCTGGGCTCCACACGAACTTCACTCCTTTTTTTAGTACCGCTGTGATGGGTAAGACCATTTCTGAAAACCCACTGATAAACTTCCTGTAAAAATTTGCTAAACCTAAAAAACGTTGTACATCCTTGACTGACTCTGGTACGGGCCATTTGGTAATAGCTTCGGTTTTGTGTGGATCCATCTCAATTAGGGTAGCGCTTAAGATAAAGCCTAAATATGGAACAGTAGTGCCTTCAAATATGCATTTTTCTGATTTGGCAAGAAGGTTATTTTGACGGAGTCTTTGTAGTACCTCTCTGACATGTTGACGGTGTGTTTCCAGAGTGTTTGAGTAAACCAGGATATCATCCAAATATACAATAACCGAGGTGAATAGTAAATCTGCAAAGACTTTGTCCATGAATCTTTGGAACTGAGCAGGTGCGTTGACCAAACCAAAGGGCATCGCACGATACTCATAATGCCCTAGTGGTGTCCAAAACGCTGTCTTTCACTCGTCCACTTTTGTTATTCTAAGCAAGTGATAAGCGCCCCTCAGATCAAGTTTGGTGAACCATTTGGCCCCCTGTACGGCTTCCATGATATCCTTAATGAGAGGCATTGGATATCTGTCTCTTATGGTAGATCTATTGAGGCCCCTGTAATCAATACAGGGCCTAAGTGCAGTGGTTCCTTTCTTGGGAATGAAGAACAGCGATGCTCCCGCTGAGGAAGTGGATGGTTGGATCAATCCGTTTTGGAGATTTGTGTTTAAGTACTCCCTTAAGGCTTCCTTTTCTTCGAGGGATAAATGGAACATACGCCCAAATGGAACTACTGCGTCTGGCAGCAATTCTATCTTACAATCTTCCGGTCTGTGTGGAGGCAAAGGCCGAGGTTGAATGTCCAAAAAGACATCTGTATATTCTTTGTATTGCGGGGGTATGAGGTTTACACTAAGTATAGGTATCGGTCTTTCTGTGTGTGTGAAACAAGAGCCCAGGCAATACTCAGACCGGAAATCCACATTGTTATCCTTCCAGTCTATCAGTGGATTGTGCTTTCTAAGCCAAGGGATACCCAGTATAACTGGGAAATGTGCTGCCTTTATAAGATCAAAACACAAGTGTTCTTGATGGGAATGCATTTGTAACAATACTTCCTGAGTTTCCTCTATGATAGGTCCTGAAGTTAAAGGAGTTCCATCGACACACTCAACGGGAATAGGCTGGATCTTTGTTTTCCTCGGTATTGATTGCGTTCTTGCCCATTGGTCGTCCATAAAGTTGCCGGCTACCCCACAGTCTAGCATAGCAAGACATTCCACTCCGGGGTGGTTCTCCCACTTGAGTAGAACCTTAAACACCATCAAATGATGGGAGGCTTCTACGGTAACCAAAGGTTTAGGTAGACAGGGATTAGCAGTCTGAACCCCTTCCTTGTCCCTGCTCAGGGTCGGGGTTTGTCGTTTCCCGCCTTCCTGGGTGGCACTTCAGGGCAGTCACGAAGCAAATGTCTATCTGAGCCACAATACAAACAGAGACTCAGGTCCTTCCATCGCTTCCTTTCCACTTCAGTCAAAGGTCCTCTGGTTGATCCGATCTGCATGGGTTCTTCGGAGCTGGCTGTTACGGGTGCCGTGTCAGAAGGGATCTGAAGACTAGGAAGCAACAGAGGGTAAGACTTGGGTCGTGTCTTCTCAGCTCGCCTTACTGAAAGCCGATGCTCAATTTGTAGGGCCAATGTGACCAAGTCCTGAAATGTGGAAGGTCTGGCGATTCGAGCCAGTTCATCCTTGATCTCCTCTTGTAGTCCCCTCCGAAACAATGTCTGTTTAGCAGAATCCGGCCATCCGGTTTCTTGCGCCAGTCTTTGGAACGTGGAATCATATGTTTGTACATCAGACGTTCCTTGTCTGGTGTCCAACAAATTCTCATAGGAAGAATACTGTGCTTCAGGCCTCTCAAACCGAGTACGGAACAGCTGTACAAACTGATCTTAGTCATTTAACGCCGGATCAGAGGCTGTCACCAGTGGAGTGGCCCATGCTAGGGTGTTACCCACCATGTTGGATATAAGAAAGCCAACCTTAGCCTTATCAAGTTCAAATGCTTTAGGACGGAAGGTAAAGTATACCAAACATGCGTCCAGGTACTCTTTGATCTTCTTAGGGTTACCGTCATATTTGCCACTAGATAGTGGCAGTGAAGGGAGGTCACCTCTGACTTCCTCCCTCTGAAGTAACTGTTGTCTCAAAGCAGTGTTATCTGCTCTGAATGCAGCGTTATCTGTCTTGAGGTTTTGTACCTCAATGTTGATTCCTTGTATAGCGTTAACCAACTGCTGCTTCTAGGCTAGCCATCCTTTGGCGTTGCAATCTCTCAGACTTGACAGTAGTTAAAGCATCACCCTCCAAGTCTCTCACCTCCTCAGCCTCCTCACCTGGTTCTTCGTCGGAAGAGCTTTCTGAAGGTATATGTCTTCGTTCTCGCCAGGAGTGGTTAGGCTTTTCTTTGCAGGATTTAGGATAGGCTCCTCTGGAAGCCACACTGCCGATTGGCAATGTGCCAGCAGTAGGGGCCCCCAGTGAGTCCACCCCACTTCAGGGAAAAGTTTTGCCGAAAGACCCTGATGTAGACCTTCAGATGGTTGTATCCAGAACGCCCAGGTAATAGTGTCCTTTTATTCCGTAGGATTCCTTGGAGAACGTAAAAACTACAACACACAGAATGCACTGGGACCAGTGATTGTGAGTAAACGGACCAGAGACAGATGTTCAAACAAACTGGCACAGGAATCGCTGTGATCTCAGGTAGGTAAACTAAAGGTAAGTAGTGGGGCAGAGGAAAGGAACAAACGAAGGAGGGTAGGAACAAGCAGCCGAAAGCAAAAGCCACCGGACCGGGAGGAGTGTTATGTGGAACGCAGGAGGAGAGGCTCGAAAGCAGAAGAGCCCAAGAGAGAGACGGGTACAGGAGTACAGGGAAGATGAGAGGAAAGAGAGAAGCAAGCTGAAAGCGGAACACTCGAGCAGCGTGTAAACCCGTAGGAAAGAGCAGGGTTGCGACGCGCCGAGTGCATGTTCGGACGCACATTTAAACACGTCATTGTGAAGTCAGCACAGAGCACTAGTGCGCTACACTGATTTCAGCTGAAACGAGGTTGGCTCATTTCATCCTCCATTGATCCCACAGTTTCCACGGAGGTCGAGTCATGACAAGTAGTGAGTTAGCATTTAGTGCTGACATTTGAGACGATTGCACAGTTTTCTGGGTACATTGGGCCTCATTATAAGGCTGGCGCTCCCGTAATGAAGGGGGCCGGTATGGGACTGGCCCCCTTCATTCCGGGAGCACCGATTACGAGCTTCCCATCGCGGGACCCGGATCGCACGCCTGGTAAAACCAGATGTGCTTTCCGTGTCCCGCGAGGGGAAGAGGGAGGCAATAACAGCACCAATGAAGGAAAAGGCACCCAGTGGTAGCTTTTTGTTTACTACAGCTGGCTGGCGTTTCCTTCATTAGTGCCGCAAAAGCAAAAGCGAGCACAGGCGGGCATCGATTTCACAAAATGGGTGCCACCATGTGCTTGCTTTTGTACATTTTGAGCTTCATTTGCTAAAAATTTTACATAGGGACTTAAAAAAAAAGGTGCCAATCTATTTTTTTTTATTATTGCCCATCTTTTTTTGCAATAAAAATGTTTGGGCGAACCATTTCTTTAATTCCAGCAAGTGGTTTCAAAGTGCAGGATCAGGATTCAAACCTATGTTGCGCTGTGTTATCTTGCTTACAAGACAGACACGTTGCCCCTAAGCTATCCTTGCTGCTAATCATTGATTATTTCAAGTATCAACTAAGGAGAAGAACACATACTAATATTATATTATAAACATTTAACTTGCTGTTTGGCCATTTCTGAGACAATGGTGGTGCTGATGAGAGACAGAAGAACTTCCCATCATTCCACATCCTCAACACCCTCATTGGCATGTAGTGAATTATGGAAAACACAAAACGGTTATTTTGGCGAAGTTTTACTTCATGCATAAGGTTATAATATGTGACCTCTGTCACACAATGGGCTCTCAAAAAGGATGCAGTTAGTTACATCCAGTCTAGGGGAAGCTGATGGGATTTAGGCAACTACAAACATGGAGAGGGCTGTCTGGATCTATAAACCTTGCTGAAATTGAGACAGTATTTCATGGTAACTGAAGCATGTACATTTTCATATTTTCTATACAATATTAGATTGAACGCAGCCACCTAGTACATAGATAGTCCTCGAAAACGTGTACACAGTATCTCACTCTGTCGCTGTTTCCAGAATAGCAAAAAACAGAGGGGAGGCCCAATTGTAGTGGAAGAGTACGAAGGTGACATAACCACGTCGCGTTAAAAGTATGCACAATATAATACGATGGTCAGAAGATCACCATGGATGATTATTATTATTATTATTATTATTATTATTATTATTATTATTATTATTATTATTGTTACTATTATTATTGTTATTATTATCATTATTATTATTTATTTATTTTTATTTAGCTTTGGCGGCATGTGCTTTAATTGTTTGACAGCTAACGTATCAGCCTCTTATGTTTGCTGCACACATTAACATCCAAGCTAAGCGTTATTACAAATATTGAGCTCGTAGCAAACATCAAATGTTACTGGTTTCATCAAAATAGAAATATTTGATCTAAGTAACACAACTCTGCCACCCTCATACATTCCCAAACACTAAACGTTTACCAGCCTAGCCTTCATCAGGGCCAGAAAGACATCTTATTGATGTTTGTGACGCTCTGACCTATATACGCTGAACAAACGGAGGCCCCGTGCACCTTTCAGAAAACGTGCAAGAAAAGCCAAGGTCTACATTGTTCGAAATAAGGCCCGGAGAGCAGAGGCTTATTTGCTTTGTAAATTATGTGTATCTTGACCCCCTGCGCGGAGAACAGTCAGGCCCACTGAAAACATAATGACATTTCCAGAGGGACCATTTTCAATAAAAATGGTGCATAACAGTACATGAAAGAGAGTTTCCTGAAACAGTGTTTGTAACGATGTGGATACAGTGCTTCACGGGCACAGAAACGGAACAACTGAAAAAAGCACCCCACTAGCAACGAAAATATAGACTGTGTGCTTTAAACCTATAAAGCACACTTTGCTTGAAGGACCATTAATCATGAACCCTTGTTTTATTTTATTTGTCAGACATTCACAACCATAAATTTCACTGTCCCTTTATATTTCGATTGTGGGTCATCAATGCAGCTTGAATGAATGTGTCAGCCCTTTGAAAGTTTCACACTTCCTGCGTGAGGACGCCCTTTGATGACTGTGGCGAATACAGAAGACAGGCATTCATAATTTGCCTGAAAAAGGGCAGAGCGGGAGAGACCTGCAATGAAACTCAAAATGAATAATTGATTCGTGTGTCTGGAAAGAATCCAATTTCATCAAAACATATATTAATGTTCAGACAAAATAATAAAGTTCTGAGCTCGTGTGTATGTGTGTGTGTGTTGTTGCATGTATGTGCATGTCACTTAAAGATTCTAAGGCTTGATGTGGTTGTTCTTAGGCACAAGCAATGTATAATCAATGTTCACAGCGATCCATAAAAAGACATCCATTAGTTGCTTGATTTCTGCCAACAGTCCTCAAAGTTTATACTGTATGTCAGTGGTATGGCTATTCCCGGCTCTACAAGGAAGTAGATTCTCCTCTGATAAGGGGCATGATATTTTACTGCTTTTTGGGCATTTGCCCATCACCTTCCCATGTTTTGGATGTTTGTGTTGCTCACCACAGAAGGAATTCAAAACAGCTGTTGCCCAGACCATACTTCAGAAACGTTGAAATCCCCAGGCCGAGTCCCCTGCCTCTACTCCTGCCAGAAGGGATCTTTTGTAAAGAAGATCCCCACACTGGCTGCACACCCTTACCATGTGAACATCACATGCTTAACATGGCCGACAAACCTCTCACAAACGTGTCAGATTTTCCCCCAATTTTCTCCCACAACTACTTGTGCGTTGGTCTCATTTTGGTAGATGCACTGTGGCTTTCGAAAAGGTCTGCCATAGTATTCTACTGTCTACCGGTTCCTCCTTAAAGGTCTGTGACACAGCAAAGCCATGATGCCAGTAGTACCTCTCATTCATCTTATAACCCGTAACTACCATGTCATCTACAAGCAGACTTTGATCTTGGAGGCCTTGCTTTTCTTGTGCTCACCAACACCTGGAGGGATATCACCCCGCTTTTTTTTTTGGAATTGGAACAAAGTTGCATCTTCTTTTGGAACCTCGACTCCTCTCCCCCAAGCAAAAGTGACTGATTGCCTGGACATTTAGGGGCCGATTCCTGGAACAAACGTGCGCCGAAAATCTACGCGCAAGCAGGCGCAAGCAGGCGCAAGCGGAAAAAAAGAGGCGCACGCGCACGCGTGCGATTCATGGAAGTCCCTGCGTGTGTCTTCCTTGGGATGTGCGCCAAATCCGTGCATGGCGCACACGTCACTGCAACATCCCGAAAGACGTGCGTGACGCGCACAGTGAAAGCGCACAACCTCTGCGCATACACTAGAAAGTGGGCGGAACACGGGGCGTAACGCGCGGAATGGGGAACAACTTGCGAAAACAAGGGCGTAACTGGGGATGAACTGCAGGGAAGCAGAGGGAACGCCCACACGCACCCGAACCACACGTATTCATGGAACCGAATAGGGCAAAGCCACGCACAGCGAAAGACACGCACAAGCCGATACACGTCCGCCACACGAAGGCAGGCGGTAGCGTCCCTGCGCATTACAAAAGTGGCAACATACAGCAATTGTGCGAGCGGGGCACGTGTATTCCGGGGGTTCACCTTTTCACGCGATCGGGCCTGGGGGAGCGGGCTACGTGTATTTCAGGGGTTCGCGTGAACTTTTTCACGCGATCGGGCCTGGGGGAGCGGGCTACGTGTATTTCAGGGGTCCGCATGAACTTTCTCACGCGATCGGGCCTGGGAGAGCGGGCTACGTGTATTTCAGGTGTCCGTGTGAACTTTTTCACGCGATCGGGCCTGGGGGAGCGGGCTAAGTGTATTTCAGGGGTCTGCGTGAACTTTCTCACGCGATCGGGCCTGGGGGAGCGGGCTACGTGTATTTCAGGGGTCCGCGTGAACTTTCTCACGCGATCGGGCTTGGGGGAGCAGGCTACGTGTATTTCAGGGGTCCGCGTGAACTTTCTCACGCGATCGGGCCTGGGGGAGCGGGCTACGTGTATTTCAGGGGTTCGCGTGAACTTTCTCACGCGATCGGGCCTGGGGGAGCGGGCTACGTGTATTTCGGGGGATCGGGCCTGGGGGAGCGGGCTACGCGTATTTCGGGGGCGCGCGGGAAGTGACACACGATTGAGCGGGGTACGTGTATTTCGGGGGTGCGCGGGAAGTTACACACGCGATTAGCCTGGGTACGTGTGTTCCGGGGTGCCGGGAACTTTCACACGCGATTGGTGGAAATCCACGTGTGTCCTGTCATCACGTGCAATGAGGGAAACACCTGCGCGCGTCACGTCACTTACGCGCATAGGCCCTTTCCTCGTATTACACGCGGACGTGCAGTTTTTCACGCGTGCTGAAATGCGCATGCACGTCTGTACGCGTCGCGTCACAGGGGCGCTTGCGCTTGAGGGGCCTTCTGTCCAATGAAAATGCGTATGCGTGCAGACACGCTTACGCGCTAAGGGCCTTTCCTCGAATTACACGCTGACGTGCAGATTTTTCACGTGCCAAATCACTCCGTATCAAGCTGGCCACGCGAAAACACACGGAAGACCACGCTCCTCCCCAGAAGGCCGAATCACTGCCCCCCAGTGCCCCGAGCAGCCTCCCACGTGCCATCTGCTGCTGCCTGCCTGCCTGCCTGCCTGCCTGCTGCCACCGTGCCCTGCCATTTGGTGCCTGCACATCAGCCATCTGCAGGGGTCCAGTTGCTGTGTCCACCCCTGCTGGTACAGAAGACTCCCGACTCGATTAACATCGCTCCACAGCCCAGCCCCAGGACCCAGTTGCCCACCCACTCCTGCCCCTGGGGTTGCCATGTCGGGCACATCCACATCTGACCCCAGTGGCAACCCCCGGCCAGAGGGGCAGAGGGGCACCAGCTTCACTGCCACCGAAGTTGGTGTCCTGGTGGAGCAAGTCCTGGGGCAGTATGATGCCCTCTTCGGATCGTCCCGCGCCAACAGGGAAGGACGGGATAGGATCTGGGCCGACTGTGTGGTTGCCATCAACGCGGAGGGGGTGGCAACCCGCACCATCCAGAAGGTCAAGAAGCGCTGGGAGGACTTGAGGTCCAGGACCCTCATGAAGGCCCGGCGCCTCGTGGAGGGGGGCCGGGGCCGCATGAGTTCCATCCAGCTGAGGGTCCTGGAACACGCACACCCAGCGCTCCACGCCCAGGTCCTTGAGAGGGAGACCCGTCTGGAGTTGAGCGGTAAGTGGCCAAGCATTGCTGTGTGAGACAGGGCATGTTGCAGTGTGCTGGTTGTCTGATACTTGCCTGCATGTGCGACCTGTAATGTGTGAACCGCACGGTTGTTGCATGTGTTTGAATGCGACATGGGGAGCCCTGTGCAGATTGCACACATGAGAGCATGGCAGTCTCTGTTCCTGGACATGGGTGGGGGCGAAGGATGGGTGCTGATGCCAGATACATATGTGGTATCCATGTCTGTGTGCCTGACCTGCGTGTCTGTGACTTGTGAGTGCCATGGATGCATGACACATGTCTGTGACAATGTACAGATTCACTGATGCAGCCTAGTCATCCTTGTATGCACTGTGATTGGGGTGTACGGGGCCAGATGGATGTGACTGAGGTGAAGTGTGTGCATGTGATAGGCATGACCCATGATGCATGTGAGTCCCATTACATTGTATGATTCGAGAGTCCATTGGACATGCATTGAAATGTCCATGGCATGCACCATGACTGTCACTGTGTGTGTTTTGCCTGGACTGACACATGTGTTGTGGTGTGACATGATGGAAGTGTACTTTGACAGTGGCACTCATCTGCTATTGCTTTCTGTCTAGGGGACCATTGTACAGTACCCTGATGCTTGTGTTCTATGTCTCCCTCTACGCAGCGGCTAGTGAAGGAGAGGGCGGAGACGGCGCTGTGTAGCAAGGCGGCGGGGATGCCCCCACGGCTGCAGCGGAAGGGGTGGGTGAGCCCCCACAGGGGCCTGCTATGGCAGTAGACGGCGAGGAGCCATCCAGTTGGTGGTTTCCACAGAGGAGGAGGAGGCCGCCACTGAGGCCACATGGGGCCTGGTGGGGGCATCCCTGCTGGTGCAAGTGGTGCAGTCCAGGGGCAGGGGCAGGAGACAGCACAGGTCACCGTGGAGGGGCCTGTGCATGTCGCTGTCCCTGAACCTGTGGGTGCACCACCTTGCACCAGCAGGGATGCCCCGTCCCAGGCCGTCCGCAGGTAGAGGGGATGTCCATGTCATCTGACTCCCCTCCACCTGCGGACGAGGGGACCCCTGGCCGTGTGGAGAAGGTCCTGATTGGGGTCGCGATGCGCACGGCTGTGATTCGTGATGCTGTGCGTGCTTCCCAGGAGGAGCACGCACGTCATCACGAAGAGCACCGTGCCGACGTGGCCCAATTGGGATCGGCCATGTTCGGGGGTTTCCTGCATGTGTCGGCCAATCTGGCGGCCCTCTCCTCCTCTGTGGAGACTATACGCCAGTCGTTCTCCTTGCCGTCTTCCGGCCCAGATGCCACCAGGGCCCCCTGTGGACCTGCCCTGACCAATGCAGCCAGCTCAGTGGGGATCCCATCCCTGCCACAGTCGGGAGTCAGAGGTCCAGCAGGGGTGGACAACACAGCAACTGGACCCCAGCAGATGGAGGATGTGACGGCATCATCGGGCAGGGCACGTGCACGACAGCGTCGGTGGTTTCCATCATCCTGGATGCCGTCATGCTGGCAGAGGCAGTGGCGTCGGAGGCAGCAGCAGGCTCGACGTGGGAGGCATCATGGCTCGGGGCCATCAAGATCAGAGGGGCAGGCATCGGCCGGAGGGCAGGAGAACCCTGGGATGGTAGTGTCTTCCGTGTGGGAGCAGTTGGTCCAGCGGATAGGTGCGGAGCGGCAGCGGGCGGAAGAGGAGCGGCTCACCATGGTCAGGGCGGAGTTCTCCATGCGTCGGGCATTGAGGCGGGCTGAGTGCCTTAAGGAAGCTCGCAGGGAGTTTGAGGTGAACATGGGGTTATCCCTGCGAGACCTCCGGGCCAGGACAGAGTCCCGCCTCCAGGACATCGACATGGAGTTCGATGATGCCCTGGCCGGCAACATCACAGAGTGAGCCGCAGGACTTGCCCGCTGCCATTGTATATAGTTATATAGTTAGTGGTAGGTTTCCTTTGAATTTTTTTTTTTTTTATTTGGTTGCGATTGGACAATGCGCCACTTTTTTGTATATAGTTCAGTTTTTAGTTAGTTGACATAGTAAGGTTTCATTTGGTTGGGCTCATTGACCCGGGATTGTCTTGTATATAGTTCTTCTATGGATTTTTTGATTTTTTGGATTTTTTTCATGGACATTCATCTTCTTTTTGTTGTTTTGCTTTGTGGTTTTTCTAATTTCATCTCCATTCTTGTTGATTTTCAATACATTTTTATTTTCATCCTTCAATGTGTCGTATCATCTCATTACTTTCATGCATGTCATGTTGGGTGTTTTAACATTCACTTGCAGCCATTGTGTGTGACAGACATGTGTTCATTTGCATTATTTACATTGGGTGTGTAACATGTAATTGCCTTTGATATGTGGTTGGATGTGATAGTTGGTTGGGCCTTTTGGCAGGGGAGGATGGCCATTACGGACATGATTGGGGATTGTTGGGACCCAGGTGCAGTGGGGCATGGATGGGACATGGGTGGGGGCCTGCTGGCAGGTGCCCCACAGTGCTGGGGGGTGGGGGTGGAGGGGGCATGGATGGGACATGGGCGAGGGCCTGGTGGAGGGTGCCCCGCAATGCTGGGGGGTGGGGGTGGTGGGGGACATGAGTTGGACATGGGTGGGGGCCTGCTGGCAGGTGCCCCACAGTGCTGGGGGGTGGGGGTGGTGGGGGTCATGAGTTGGACATGGGTGGGGGCCTGCTGGCAGGTGCCCCACAGTGCTGGGGGGTGGGGGTGGTGGGGGACATGAGTTGGACATGGGTGGGGGCCTGCTGGCAGGTGCCCCACAGTGCTGGGGGGTGGGGGTGGTGGGGGACATGAGTTGGACATGGGTGGGGGCCTGCTGGCAGGTGCCCCACAGTGCTGGGGGGTGGGGGTGGTGGGGGACATGAGTTGGACATGGGTGGGGGCCTGCTGGCAGGTGGCCCACAGTGCTGGGGGGTGGGGGTGGTGGGGGACATGAGTTGGACATGGGTGGGGGCCTGCTGGCAGGTGCCCCACAGTGCTGGTGGGTGGGGGTGGTGGGATACATGAGTTGGACATGGGTGGGGGCCTGCTGGCAGGTGCCCCACAGTGCTGGGGGGTGGTGGGAGACATGGGTGGGGGCCTGGTGGAGGCTGCCCCTGGTGACTGGGGGGGGTGGGGGTGCTGGGGGACATGGGTGGGGGCCTGGCGGAGGCTGCCCCTGGTGACTGGGGGGGTGGGGTGCTGGGAGACATGGGTGGGGGCCTGGTGGAGGCTGCCCCTGGTGTCTTGGGGGGTGGGGGTGCTGGGAGACATGGGTGGGGGCCTGGTGGAGGCTGCCCCTGGTGACTGGGGGGGTGGGGGTGCTGGGAGACATGAGTGGGGGCCTGGTGGTGGGTGCCCCTGCACTGCTGGGGGGTGGGGGTGGTGGGGGACATGGGTGGGGGCCTGGTGGAGGCTGCCCCTGGTGACTGGGGGGGTGGGGGTGCTTGGAGACATGGGTGGGGGCCTGGTGGAGGCTGCCCCTGGTGACTGGGGAGGTGGGGGTGCTGGGAGACATGGGTGGGGGCCTGCTGGCAGGTGCCCCGCAATGCTGGGGGTGGGGGTGCAAGGGGACATGAGTTGGTGATCATTGGTGCAAGGAGACATGTGCCTTTGCTGGGGGGCATGCCCATGTTGGGTGGGCTGCCTGCGGGACATGACCAGGGATGCAGGGTAGTCCCCTGTGGTGTGGGCTGCCTGCAGGGGCCGTGGAGGGTGTACAGGGACCACCTGGGAGGACCCACACTGGCAAATCACATGTATGACTCCCCGGCACCCCTGAAATACACGTACCCTGCTGAAATCGCGTGTAAAACTTTGTGCGCACCCCTGTAATACCCGCACGCAGCCCAATCGCGTGTGAAACTTTGCGCGCACCCCTAATACCCGCACGCAGCCCAATCGCCTGTGGAACTTCCCGCACACCCCTGAAATACACGCGCCCAGGCGAATCGCGTGTGGAACTTCCCACGCACCCCTGAAATACACGCGGCCAGGACAATCGCATGTGGAACTTCCTGCGCACCCCTGAAATACACGCACCCAGGACAATCGCATGTGGAACTTCCCGTGCACCCCTGAAATACACGCGCCCAGGACAATCGCGTGTGGAACTTCCCACGCAACCCTGAAATACACGCGGCCAGGCCAATCGCGTGTGGAACTTCTCACGCACCCCTGAAATACACGTAGCCCGCTCCCCCAGGCCCGATCGCGTGAAAAAGTTCACGCGAACCCCTGAAATACACGTAGCACGCTCCCCCAGGCCCGATCGCGTGAGAAACTTCACGCGAACCCCTGAAATACACGTAGCCCGCTCCCCCAGGCCCGATCGCGTGAGAAACTTCACGCGAACCCCTGAAATACACGTAGCCCGCTCCCCCAGGCCCGATCGCGTGAGAAACTTCACGTGAACCCCTGAAATACATGTAGCCCGCTTGCCGTGCTGGTACAGGGTTAGCGCAGCCCTTTGCGCTGGATTGGGGATTTTGATGGCTATTCCCTGCGCGGAAGGCGTTCTTGGGGGCGTAACTGGCGCTGTTGCAAGGTCGCTGCGCCACTGTGCGCCACGGCTGGTTTTGGTGGCTGGAATCCATGAATACGCTGTGCGCGGAAATGGATTTTGGCGCACGCGGCTGGCGCAGGGATTCGCACGCGCACACTGTGCGCCAGCCGCGTGCGCCACTTGTGCGCTTAATTCTATGAATTTTAGTGATAATGTTTGCTATATGGCCCTAGATGAGTTACAATCAATACAAAAACAAATCCACTGTTATTTTCTCTCCAATTCCTCAACAGAATAGCACTGCCTTCGCATTGCCCCTCTTTCATTACATGTTGTATCACTCATCCTGTCCTGACATTTATTATTATGTGTTCCTTCACTTGTTTCAGATGTTCTTTACTGCTTGTTAAACTTTGTACAGCTTTGTTGGTAGTGGTGTTTTCATTGTCAAATAAATTCGAATGAAAATAAAGTGCCAATGTGCTATATAACATATTGCAGCAAGCAACCAGCTGGAATGTCAATAGTTTGTCATGGTCCAGTCCCAACATAAATTATGATTGCTTGATTAATTGATTGGATGATTGTTTTATTTTGGTTAAAACCATAACAGCACAAGTACATAAAATAAATTATACATGATCATCAAATTATACAAAACACACAAACGGCACATATTGCATAACAACATAATGCGAAGGGTTTACAATTGATTTGATTTTGATTTGACAACTTGTAATGTGCATACCCCTGAATGCAGCTAGGCACACAGATAATCTTATCACAGTGTCACAGAGGCTCGGGCTGATGATAAAATGACCTGATCTAGGCAAACAAATAGGTTTTTAGTTGTTTCATGAAGATTAACAAGGAATCAAGATGTCAGAGTTTCCACTGAGGACCAAGGCATGCTGTTTAGCCAAATATTCTGGAATTGCGTCATAGGTGAGATTCATGGGTTTCAGCTTTTCAAAATACTCAATGATTTCATTGGTCCTAACAGAAGTTGCCAACTCCAGGCCTTAATCAAAAACCTTGAAAAGGCAAATACCAGTGAAACACATTTTACAATCTTGCAAAAATTTAATGCTTCTACCAAGATTGTAACTTTGTTGGATTTGAATAATGGGTTCAATCATGATAGTCTTATGTCAATTGAAAATGGGCATAAAAAAAGTAAATCTTCTTCATTCTGTTGCTTAAATTCTTCTAGCTCTCTATCAATCTCCTGTGGAATTCTCGGACAAATATCAAGTAGAACGTTCCACAATTAAAATATCCGGTACTTTCATTTTTTCCATTGTGAGGCATAATTTATAAATAGAGATACTTGAAATACATGATCAGAAACATCACATAAATATCATATTGTTACTCTGTGTAGTCAGCTTGCATGCTTTGATCAGTTCAAGATGAGAGGGATAGTCATCCTAAAATCCGACTGGAGATGGAAAGACAGCTAGAAGAAATTAAGTAACAGAATGAAGAAGATTAAGACTAAAGAAGATTAAAGACTGTACTAGAGTAGAGACATAAGAATTTGGAAATGACAGAAGATACACAGAAGTGTCACTATACCCCTGAAGAATGTCTAGCAGTCAAAGCAATTAGGGACAGAAACATGCACATGTAGGGTGAACTAGTAGATCACACACATTTAAAGAGCTGAATCTACATAAATATGGTGTTACACTACGGCCTACATCTAGGGGCGCTCCCGTGTTTGTGTCTGCACCTAATAAGGTCAAATCCAGGTTTTGCAGGCATCGCATTACACCTCCCCGTGGCATAAGGAATGTCGCGGCTCCATTTCTGAACCGCTGGCGGTTTTCCTGGAGGAAATAACTTGGTTCACTTTTGCGGACTACAACTCCATGATTCCTGGACACCTTGTGTAGTCCTGTGTAGGCAGACACCTGAGCCTCGTTTTTGCGAGGTCACTCCTCCTTTTCTGATATAGTGAATGGCAGCTCAGTCGCTGCTTCTGTTTGTAGTTGCTACCGGCGCTAATCTGACCTCCGTGTCAAACTTCCTTTTCAAAGTAAACTTGTGTACCAAACCCTGCTTTTCGTACAGATTGCTTTTGGATTCGATTCTGTTCAAATTTGCTTCGTGTGTACCAAACCCTGCCTTTCAAGTACGGACTGCTTTTGGATTCGATTCTGTTCAACTTTGCTTCGTGTGTACCAAACCCTGACTTTCAAGTACTAACTGCTTTTGGATTTTCTGATTTTTAACTCATTAGTTCCTGTGTTCCAAACCCTGCACCACGACCCTGAACTGTTCTTGGATTACAAGCATCAACCCCTCGAGCTGATTGTCTCCAGCGATCCTTTGCCCTGTTTATTCCTCTCCATTACCTGGACTTCCTATCTTTCAGTGCACATTGGGACGCTCTGCTGAAGTGCACCATCCCGTCCCTAGTGCGCTCCTCGTGTCGCCCGGGCAAAAGCTACCCTACTAACATTCCCTTTTTTTATTTTATACTTTAGTTGTTTCCCTCTTGGATTTTCGTCATTCCTATGCTCCAACAGTGGTAAGAGAAAGACATCATCTTACTTATATCCAGTTCTTTAAAGGGTTCATTATCTGATTCTGATCTCTGTTCCTAGGGGGGTGGCTGTGATCCAGTTCATGTTTTTTCACGATAGGATAGTGGGGAGAGAATTAAAGGTAATTGTAGTAGATTATTAATAATTAGGAAAGTGCTCTAAATCCTTGGTGACTCACCACTATTACTTTCTTTACAGCTGGGTCTGTGGCGGTGCAGTTCTCCCCGCTCTTTTATGTGATCAGTTTCTCTGTTAGTAAATACAGTACTACAGAGGGTCATATCGCAGAAAAGGTCTTTATTTCCCTCGCAGAGAGGAGGCCTGGTTGGAGGCCCCAACCAGGCTCCTTCAAGCAAGTCCCTGAGAAGTCCAGGCATCCTGTCTTTTGGCACTCTCCGTCCGGTGAGTAACATATGGAATGTTGTAAATGTGTTTGACATTCCCAGTTTAAGTTTTCAAATTATGTGCCAAATGTTTTGAACTCTTCACAATGGATGTGCTAAAAGTGTCAATATGTGAATATTATGGACCTCATTACAAGTTTGGTAGTATTTTGGCAGTAAATCTGCTGAATAACTACAAAATGGATTTACTGTTGCCACCACTTAGTCTGGCGGATATACCCCCAGATTACAAGTGGTGGTAGGTAGGCTCCATTTATTGCCGTCCATAGGATTTCGGGGGAATAACCACTGGTGGTAATTCCACTGATTTTGCTGATTTTCAGTGGTAAAGCAGTCAGATTTACCTTAAGTTTCTTGCTGGAGATAAATCCTCCACTTCACCACTGAATTTGTAGTACGGCGGTAGGCAAATGCGGTTGTAATGGAATTATCGCAGCAGTTTTGCCATTTTTTACCGCACCACCATCCTTGAAATAAGATCTATATGTCTATACTGTCGATTGTATCCAACATATATGTGATGTTTATCAGGTGCTAAACCACCTACTGAATCTGTAGAATTTCATTTGGAAGTTGAAAAGTGTTAAATACTGATTAAATTCTTCTTGGTATACATGCAATCAGTCCAGCTAAGCCTTAAACAATGAATTTTGCATTCGATCGACAACTTGATGTAGTGTATATTTATTATGACAATGATGATATGCGATGTATGTACAAAATAAATATATGTCATTGATTTATATAAAAAGGAATGCATGAAAGGGACATTATTATCAGCTAAATACATTAATAGGTGGTCTCTCCTTCTTTTGTAATATGAGTAAACTGAGATACAAACAGACTGGCACTGAGGAGAAAGGCCATTGGTAGCTTTTTAAACTAGGAAAAGAAACTTGAAAGAGAGTGGTTGTGCATGTACTGCCCTCCAACATGTTTTTGGTAGGTAGTAGTGGGGGAGGATCTGGGTAAATTGTAAAGAGTGCAGGTAGCAAGTTGAGAAATGTGTCCAGAGGATGGAAGGAACAGATAGGAAGGCCAAAGTGTAAGCTTGAGCAGTAGTCAAGTTTGCTAAGCCTGAGAATGAAGATTACAGTTTTTGTAGAGTGGTTAGTAAGAAAAGGATACATTTTCAGAATGCCCAGAGGGTTAATATCTGCAGCTGAGATAGTGGTAATTATGAATTGTTGCAGTCATAGGTCAGATCAAAGAGGACCCCATGTTTGTGAGCCTTGGGTCAGGGAGCAAAAATGTCAGATGGGAAGGAAAAAGGGGTGGGGGGAGTAGGGATGGCATTGGAAGCCACTATAAATAGCACTTCCATTTTTGAAGAGTTCAGCATGAAGCAGAGGAAAGACATCCAGTAACGAATTGCAGTGGAACAATTAGTAATTCGCTGTGAGGCTCACCTGGTATCCACGGGGGAGTCACATGATACTGGATCGATGTCTAAGCGCTATCCCGAACCCCTCTTTGCTTGGTTACGTTCTAGACCTTGGGTAGCGCCTATAACAGGAGAATGGAGGGTTAGGACACTGGTTCTGTGATGAGTGGACTCCCACCTCCCTATGGTCCAAATCCCCTCCCTTGGGGTTATTGCTCACCTTAGGTTATTTTGCGTTGAACTCTACGTCCTGCGTATCTGGGCAGGGGCGTGTGGTCGATGCAGGCGTTCCGTGGACCGTGGACCTAGTTGCTTCACTGGTCCGTATGCCCTTATATCGGGTCCAGACCAGCTGTGACTCCCATTCTGCTTGCTGTGTTCCAGGTGAGTTATAATGTCTTTTCAGTCTTTATTCTGTCTCTTCCTTTCCCTTCATTTTCTCTGTCTTCTTAGCGTCTTTGCTCCACTACGCTGTTTCCTAACAATGTCTCTTTTTGTTTTCACAGGGATGATTGGGATTTTCGGAGTTGCCGCGCTGGATGGCGAAAACCACAGTGAGTTATTGATGCGCGGAGTGCTGCGCTGTTTGTTAGTGTTAATTGCTAACCTGTGTTCTCTTCCCTCCTTTGTACAGGTTGCGGTGAAGTTTTGGAGTGATGAGTGATCGAAGCGCTGCGTGCCCAGGTAAGAATTGTTGTTCATGTTGTTCTTGTTCTTTTACCTTTGCAGGCTGCGGTGAAATCCAGAGATGGGCGAGGTATGCGAAGCGCAGGATGGTTTCAGGACCGGTTACTCACATGTAAGTGTTCTTGCTCACTAATGCTGTTCTTGTTCTTCCAGGTTAGAAATGGAATCCGGATCGAGGACTCAAAATAGGGCCGCCGGAGAAGCAGATGAGCAGGAGCGGAACATGGTGAGCGTTACGCTGCAGGAGTGCAGTATAACGCAAAGCGTGTTCTGCTGTTTGGGTGTGGTTTAAATAGCCCAGGTAAAGTAGTTCCAGGCCAACTAGTTCCAGGCCCAGCCACACCCAAAACACTAGACCGCATGGCTTGGTTCTAAAGAACTGAGCTGTGTAATAGGCCTCCATGTTGGGTTAAGGTCCAAAACTGGTGTTGCTTTATTCTTGATAATGAGCTTGGCGCCGAAGGCGCCAGGACTGACTCCATGTATGTTTCTTTTGGAGTTTTAAGGCCCTCTAGGCTGGTGTGAAGGGCCTTAGCCCTACTGCTGCCAGGGGGCTGTTATACCTGAGGGGGTTAGGGGCATGGATTCGCTTCAAGATGGCTGTGTGAAGGAGGCAAATGAGGAAAATAATTGAGAGTTATCAACAAAAAGGTCATAGTGAAATCCAAAGGATTAGATAAGTCTTCCTATGGTAGAGGTGTAGAGGGTGAAGAGCAGAGGTCAAAGGCCGGATCCTTGGGGGACACTGAGAGGTGGAGGTTGCGATTTGTGAGTTCCAAGAGATTTTAAAGGATCAACCTTCCAAGAAAGTGGTGACGAGAGTTGTTAACACTGTCGAAAGTGGCTGAAAGGTCCAAAAGGATGAACATGGAAAAGAGTTTGGAGTGGTGAGCATTATTAGTGTATAAGTTGGAGACATGCATGAGTGCAGTCTTGATGGAGTGTTTGCTATGAAAGCCAGATTGAAGTGAATGTAAAGGCCATTATCCTCAAAGTACTTAATGATCAGTTTGAAGGCCACCCGCTCAAGGACTTTTGAAACATGGGGAAGGATAGAAACTGGGTGATACTTTGCTGGGACATTTGGACCAGCAGAGGGTTTCTTCACTAAGTGTTAGACAGTTGTAGATTTGAATTAGGTAATGAAGAGTCCATCATAGATAGAGAGGTATTAGAGGTCAGAGAAATATGGGCAAGTAATTGAGAATAGTTCTTTGATGATTTCAAGAGTGAAGGGGTTGATATGAGCACAAGATGGGTTGGCACTGTGAATAATGGTTGCCAATTCAATAGGATAGGTAGGTCAGAAGAAGTCAAGAGTAAAAGAGGTAGGGGAGAGAGGGTGGACAAAAAGAGGTTGGGGGAGGAATAGAGAGGAGGGTTGTCAGAGTGTCAAGAATTATAGAGAATTTAGTGAGCAAAGGCGTTAGCAGAATGGGAAGAGGTGATGAATATTGGTTTGGAAGTTGTGAACAAAGATTGGAGAGTAAATTAAAATGTGATGGGTGAAGTAAGAGTATTTGGCAGAGTGTAGTGCAGAGGTTAGGGCAGCAATGGACTTTATGAAGGCTAGCGCAGGGTAGGTGTCTGCAATTAGCAACAGCATCATCGATCACAACACAGGTTTGTGTTGAGGTTCTGAATTTCAGAGATGATCAAGGGCTGAGGACAGGGCAGAAAGGTGTGAATGTGTAAGCATCATAGTGTTAACAGTCAATAGAAGATGCATAAATAGGGGAAAGAGACACGTGAGAGTTCCTAATATAATCAAAGTAAGGGGCACGAAATTCCTCTGAGTCATCAAAGAAGGGAGATGAGGCGCAGAATATGGAAGGAATGAGATGTTAAAGTGAACAATGGAGTGGTTAGAGGGAGATGAATCATTGGAGAGACTAGAAGAGGAGAGTGAATTAGAGAGAGCGATAAGGCTGATAGAGCTCCCAAAACAGTGGGTAGGCCAGTTGTGGAGGGAGCAGAGGGATGCACAGATAGGAGGGAGTTAAATTGAAGACAGGCACCTGCAGAAGGCTTGGGGAGGTTAAAGTCACCCAGCAAGACCATGGGGATGTCGGTAGTAAGTGACTCAAGAAGAATGGTTAGATCAAGAAAAAAGGGGTTGTAAGGACCATGAGATTGATAGAGATTTAGGAAATGGAGGGGAGTATGATGGGGGAGTTGAATGGTTGCCTGTTCGAAAGTGGAAGAGCTGATGCCAGATATGGGTAGAAGGGCAGTGATGAGGGCTTTATTGATAAGGTAACCCATGTCCTTCCCAATCGACCAGAGAGAGTGGGAGAAAGTAGCAGAGCCAGTGTGGAGAGCTGGTAGAGTAGCAGAATCATGAGGGTAGATTCATGTTCCTGTGATAGCAAGAAGTGAAAGTTGACATTGAGAGGAGTCGAGGTGGACTGTTATTTTGGGAGACTTGTTGCAGAGGGATGGTGCTTTCCAGAGGCCAAGTGAAAGAATGATAGGAAGTAGGGGAGAGGAGCAGGAGGTATGCGGTAGGTGAGGGGGCTAGATAAGGTTGGAGATCCTGTGTGAACAGGAGTGTCTTATTTGTGGGGCGTGGGTTCAAGGGTGAAGGAAGGAGCTGTTGAGGATGGAGAGTGATGCAGAAGCTACATCAAGTTGAGGCTAAATGCTATGTGAGAAGGGAAGGAGAAAAATGAGTAGCGAGAGGAATGGTTGCAGAGAGAGAGAGAGAGAGAGAGAGAGGGTAGATGGGTGAACAGAACAGTAAGGAGTGGTTAGTTGGATGAGAAGAAGCAGGAGAACGTTCTGATTTGGGCTAGAAAGGGGCTTTAGGTAAAAAAAGACAGTTA
This sequence comes from Ambystoma mexicanum, assembly GCF_040938575.1. Classification (NCBI taxonomy): domain Eukaryota; kingdom Metazoa; phylum Chordata; class Amphibia; order Caudata; family Ambystomatidae; genus Ambystoma; species Ambystoma mexicanum. Next base: position 714,767,663 of record NC_090932.1, read on the forward strand.
ACAGTCCCTAAACATCAATGATTCTTGGTCCTTTGAGGTAACAGAAGCTCTGTAGTGAAAGGATAGTCAATGGGTGAGAGGATCCCTATGCTCGGAAACAGAAGTCGGGGAAAGGGTGAACTCGACAAAGGCCTGGCTTGAATACTAAATGACAAATGTGCCCAGCACCAACCTGATTGCTGAGCTTAAAGTTCTGGTAGACAATGCTAAAATGTTTTATTTGATTTATTTTCATCAATAGTTTACTGGCCAATGCTGTAATTACCTCAAATTTCAGCACCATTTATATCTGCAGTCTGGATGTGTGCCCTATAGACTCCTCCGGTAGATTCTGTGCCACAATCCACAAATAGTTTTGAAAAACCTAGGATGCCCCCCTAATATCTTTTCTGATTCAAATTACTTTTTATAATTTGGGAATGCTAAACAAACCCCTAAGCAATTGGAGGTGTCCACAATATTATTAAGTGAAATATTTTCCTGTGGGAAGTCATAATTTTTGTTTTCAGCACATTCATGATTAGGTCCTTTTTACTACATAAAGACAGTCATTCATAAATGGCCCTCCTTAAGCTCTGTGGTGAGGTGGATAAAAGAACAGTGTCATTCGCAAATAATAAAATATTCATTTGATTCTCGATTATTAAGGACAAATTTTCCGGTAATGTTAGTAATATTGTAGCAAGATCATTTATAAATAAAGAAAACCGAGAGTTTGTCATAACGCATCCCTGTCAAGCACCACCGGAGTCAGGGAATGAATCTGTCTTCTCTGTGAGCTGACCCCAATTGACAAAAGCATCACTATCTGTGTAAAGTGATGTTGTAATACGTTGAGTGAATTACGGCAGTATACCTTGGCAGCTCGTTGTTTCTCACAATAAATCATGGTTTACATTATTAAATGCTGCCTTTCATCTACAAATATGAAATATAGGTACATGGATTTCTGAAAGGTATTGTCCAATTTGACCTAATGCCAGTTTGACATACTCCCATTTCTCTGCATCTTTTTGACCTAATTTGATAGGTCAAATGGTACACTTTGATTTAAAAATAGTTGTGGGGTGGGGTAAGGGAATAGGTTGAGGTGGGGGGTACTTGGGTGGATGGTGCGGGGGATCTACCCCCGCATTAGAGAGGTTGCGGGGGGTCTCCCTCAGCAGTAGATCAAAAAATATTAGGTCAAAAAGATTAGGTCAAATGGGCAGTAGTTAGAGTTTTTTAGGTCAAACAACCCATATCCAAATGGTGCCATCCTCTTTCATTGAAAGTAATCTGCTAGTTAGAATGTTGACGTAGACTTTACCCTTACTGTCAGAAAGGGAAATTGTTCGAAACGTAGATGGATCATTACTGTCCCACTTCTTAAAAATCAACACAATTTCTTCTGAACGCCACAAGACAGTTGGATTATTACTAAGGTTAGCGATATTGAACATTTTTACAAAAACTGGGATCCAAATAGTGGGATCTGTTTTAAATAAATCTAAAGGCACTCTGTCAGGACAAGACACTTTCACACTTTTCTGCTGAGCAACAGGGTCAGCTACCTCCTTGGCAGAAACCACAACCGGTGGTTCCCTTCCGCACTCTGTAATTGTAAAAATCACCTAGAATACAGGAGTGGTAGATATTTTCATACTGGGGTCCCGTCCAGTGTGCGAATATTTAGAGGTATTTGTTTTTTACGGTTCCATGTGATGTTAATGAAAAATGTCATAACAAAAACATGTTTTGCTGACACTTCAATACCGAAAAAATACAGATTTAAATTCTTTTTTTAAATAGGGGTCTCCCAAAAGCCCCCATTTTGCAATGATTAGAACCCCACACCAACCCGCTCCCCAGACTTTTTACTCCCCCCCCATATATATTATTTAATACAAAATATGGTAATTTTCGGTATTTAAGTTTTGTTAAAAATGTCATTCATTATTTATTTATTTGTTAACATCACTGGACACATTTTTTAGGGGTGAATGGCTCTATGTATATTGTGCTTTGACAATATCTCATCAAAGGAAAATGGGATGTGGTGGAGGCGTGGGGGTCAGAGGGTTGAGGGATGGCAAGGTACAGGGCCCAGGGAAGGGGATACAAATAAATGGGCACCTGGGGAATTGGTGTGCATGGCTGGAAGGAAAGAGGCGCTCTCTGCAAATTCTTCCCCCATTACAAGTCACCTGATTGGCTGACTGCCCTTTTCCAGGTGCACATCGGTATTATTGATCCCTTTTATTAAAGTTGCAGACTTCTAGGTTTCAGCAATAATAGTTATATATTTTGACGTATGGTGGAGGGGGAGGGGCGGACGTCCACTAATTAGATAGGTAAATGAGACTTCTATTGATGGGCACAGACGTTGTGTGTGATGATGCCACCTTCTGGCCACTTGACTTTATCATCCCCACCAATGATGTGAGAATAGACTGACTGCACACGCAGTCCAGACAAGCTGACAACAAAACGAGAAGTAAAGCAAGCTACCCTGCAGAGTGTCTGTGTCGTAGGGTCTGAGTATTGTAAAATACATAGCCATTGAATCAAGATGTAAAAACACTTTACCCAAGGTTTATAGTTTACAAACCTTTTCATTGCAACATTTGTTTTGACAAGGTTCGCAAGGTAGATCACAGCAGACTCTGCTGGTGCCCACTTGTGAATGCTTTGTTAATTTTATTGAAGTCTTGTAAAGGCAGTTGTAGGACAGAACAAGAGTTGGCAAGTGCAGTGCGTCACAATAAAACATGGCGCCAAACATAAATCATGGATGAGCTGCTTTTACATCGTTATCCAATGTACAGGCAGGCAGTTTACAACTTAACACATTTTTAGAACTGACTTTATTTGAAATTAAAATAAATGAAACCGTGTTATTTTACCAACATCACCAGGTGGAGCAGCGTATTGATGATCTAAGTCCAGCTTAGCTTACATTTGCACCACTGCTGAAAATTGAACAAATGCTTTGATATTATGGAATGCAAATATTGAACTGTTCTTTCTGCCATGCTTGCTGAATGGTATAAAAAGTGTTTACTAATGCCCTGTGACAAAGCACACGTGGTAAGTAAATCCACCAGTTTCCTTTTTGCACGGTATAGAACATGTTCAGAGTATTCGGATTGGGTCTAAACCTGTTTTCTCGCTTCCATATTATTTAAACAAAATGATTTGATCATCTAGCTCCATGTCTACATACAGGAAGGAAATATGCTAGGGACTTATTTAGTGTTCCTGCAAACATAAGCAGGATTAGTAGCCTTCGCCGAGTCATAACTAGGCTGGGAATCCCTCCATCGGGATTCCACGGCCTTTGTCCCGGGCGGGCGGCGTGGCAGCCCCTCAGCCAATGAGGAGGCTCGAAGCGGGGCCATCCCTGCTCCGAGCATCCCCGCATCTGAGAGGCTGCCTTTGCCCCCGCCGGGGACTCGGGTAAGTCTTTTTTTTTTTTTTTATTCCCTTATCTCCCTCCCACCCGCCCCCCCAACTTACCTTCTTGTTCCTGCATTCCCGGCGGGGGCCGAGGGAAGCCTCCAGCCGTGTGGAGACTCGGAGCGGGGCGATCCCCGCTCTGCGCTTCCACACGGCTGGGGGCTTCCCTCGTCCCCAGCCGGGGACGCAGGTACGTTGTTTTTTTTTTCGCTCTTCCCACCGTCCCTCCCAACACCACTTACCTTCTTTCTGATCCTTTTTCGCGAGCTGACGCGCTGGGAACACTTGTGTTCCCAGCGCTTCTGCTCGCGATGGCCGCCCTGGAAAGGGAAAACGGACTCCGCTTTCCCTTTCCATGGTGGCCATTTTCTTGGTCCCTTCTTTTTTAGTTTTTTCTGTCCCGAAACGGCGCAGCGTTTCGGGACAGAAAAATATGCTTTTAGTGCCCCGGTCCCACACATAATGCGGGCCGGGGTACTAATAGCAATATCACCCTCGCGGCGGGGCATTACCTATACCTATGGGCCCCAGGGCATTACCTGAGTCGGTAATGCCCACGCCGCTCGGGTCATATTGCTTAATTAGTTACTAATGGCCATTCAATAATTAACATAGAAATAGAAATGCAAATATGAAAACACCCAAACAACTGTCGTAGCAACACAATTCTGGGGTCAACTTTCAGAGTGGTTTCTCTATTGGAAACATGTGTTGCTGTGTTCCTGAACGGAGTATCTGTAATAAACAAGCTTTCTAAATGACTAAAGGGTGTCATTAATTGGCAAAATGTGCATTAATCACCTTACAAATATCGTGATTAGCTGGCCAGGTACTCATGTAATAGAAGTCAGTCTGCTGTGATTTGAAGAAAAAAAACACAGAAAGCTGTGTAAACGAGGAGATCCTTGCCACTGTTCAGAAAGCAAACATGTGTCCTTTCATCAAGGCAATGTGTAAACCTGTGTTCTTTCTGCTCACAATGCATATGCAGCACACGGCACTTTGCACATGTGCAACGAAATAACTTATATGTTGCTCCGTGAAACTACGCATAAATCATGTGTGGTATGTAATATTTTGCCAAATTTCCCGCAGCAAGGTCCTGTCATTGGCTATGACTCAACAGATGAGTAGAACAACTGCTCATTGTTTCGACTACTACATTCCAATGATCATTGTGGGCAAAGTCCAATAATACCATTGGAAAATGAGGCCCTCTTAGACGACACATCTAGGTACTCAATCCGATGCTTAATTTCTTCAGTTGTTTGCCAAGGCTGAGTCCAGAGACTTATTTACCAGCACTAACATATATTATCTCCGTTTGGATGTTATAAATAGAATCTGCATTTTCAATCTCCTTGGCAGCTTTACTTAATCTGTGTTACTTTCACTGTCAGTGACACTTAGTGGGTATGCAGTGACTGTCATAGCTGGGCAAACTTCCTGCCTCAAGGCTCACTGACTCCAAGTCCCAGATCAGTTTTATTCAATTCTGGAAACTTTTGATCAGGAATGCCACCGCATTGGCCTAACTCGTCCATTTTAATGAATGCATTGAAGATGATGGAATGCATGCTAGCTGCATGTGTGTGCTGCACCAGTCAGCCTGTAGAACTTATACTGGTGTACTGCTGCATCTCTAAAAGAACCACCAGCTGGGTGGTCAGCAGGAGGTGCCTGCCTTGTGTCACGGAGGTTAAGCACCCACAGTGCTATGGGGCACCCTCATGCACATCCTTATTTTCAACAGGTGGTCACGGATTGTGTGGAGTTCACAGTTGCCACATGAAAACGCACTTGTCTAAATGGGAACATCAGAGCTATGTCTTACTCTTCACTTACTCCTCCCTCTTTGCTGCTGTGGTTTGTGTACAAGGCCACAGAATCAGTGACATAATAGCATAGCATGTTGTGCAGTCAGCACCATACAGCCACAGACCTAGTTTACCAGGAGGCAACTGAGGAGGTGATTGGAGTATCTGAACCACTAGGCAGCAATACGAAAATATTTTGCTGTTGAGTGCCGACCTGCAATATTCTTGCTCTCAGGATACAGCCTGCTTATATCACACTGCGATTAGACACTTGCAATATTTGTCTTTACATGACTTAAGCAGACATTTTGACTTGTGTTAACATTAAAACTGAGAAGTGGGAGACCACCAGGGGGTGAAGGCGAAATGGGTGCCTGAGCCGAGAGCTCAGTTGAATCCATCGTACTCAAGCGGGAAACACTTGCTTGCCCAGCCTGCAAGCCACCCCGGGGAGACTCGATCAGAGGGAAAGCTACCAGCAATGACCAGCTCAACTCCCGAAGGAAATCGGTTACTGCATCGCTGAAAATGGCGCCGTCATAGGTGCCCCCTGGCCAATAAACTGTCCGCCATGCTGTGACCGTTACTCAGGACCAGGGCGCAAGCCACCACAAACGTGGAATGCCTAACGGAGCGCAGGAATCGCTCAGCCCCTCTGATCACAACGGACCAAGAGGCAGACTCAAAAGGTCCAGCCTGCGAAACATCTGACCCCTTACAGAGCAGCACCAGCCTTCTAAACAGACCCGAGGCAAAACAGCCCGCTCACCACGTCACAACCACATCCTGTGGCTGGAGCGCGGCGCCAAAACTGGAGGTCAGCAATCTGCTGCAACAACCCTCCCCCTGGGCCAAGAGAGGAACAACAGCCAATAAGGAGCTCCCGCGGAGGTCCACCGGAAATGAAGCAGCGACTCCAAGAGCACCCCCTGCACAACAGGTAGGGAGAGGGGGGGTGGTCCCCCGTTGGAAGCAGCAGTCCCCTGCCGCAGCCCCCTCGGCAGCGCAATATCAGTAAAGTTGTCCTGACCAGCGGAGCACTGCGGGGCCCCCCTCTTCCTCAGCCACACAGCTCCGGAGGGAAGAACCAGATGGCAGTGCGGTAGGGTCCATTAGGGGCCCGAACACGACCCGCATATAAGTCTGTGAAATGAAACAGAGCAGCAGGGAACTGCAAAACTGGGTATTAGCAGCCACCTAGCTTCCCAATGGACAAAATTGGTAGCCCACACTTTTCCTGATTTAGCCCAGCATAAAGGACACACCAAGCAGTATGGTGGGCTAAAGATCCCTAAAGCAGCGGTCACTGGCTCAGTTCCATACTGCAGAGCACTGAACAACATTCAGCAGGCCACCAAGCAGCCCACCCCACCACAGACTCTATACAGCACAGCAAAGCAAGCTGATCAAACTCAGAATATCAAACGCACGCCCAGCTCAGCACAGCAGGGACTCAGGGAGGAAATTGTTTACCACTAAGCAATAGGGGGTCGCTAAGAAGCAAAAACAGGAGACAACAACCTCCAAAGAGGCACATAGCCCATGGGAAGGCCCACTGCAACTTGCAACTAAACATACGTGACAGTTCCACCGCACACAGAGATTCGATAAAAGCACACCTCGCTCAGAATTAGAACCAAGGATGTGCTCTGGAACAAGACGATAACTAACCCCCTCGAAGACAAAGTGGACAGGCGCCAGTGAGTATCCCTCCAGCAAATGATCCCGCTAAGCCTACCACGCCACCAGCAGTGGCCTTGCCCCCCTATTGCCAGCAGACAATTGAACATGAGCTACCACAAAGAAGGCACCCCCTTAAAAAACTCGCTGACACACTTTGTAGTGAAGAAGAAAACAGCTCTCTCCGGGTAAGCTGACGATGGATACCCAACCGGGCCTCAGCGAGCTCCCAGCCGCCCATTGCCCCAAATCGTAGACTCCCCCGTGAAACCGGCGACTACCCACCCAATCGGCCCCTGGACCTAAGGAGTCACAGATATGGCAGCCTCCCAGACCCAAGTAGGACCCACAATACCAGGAGGAGACCAGGAAACATCAACAAAGGCGAACATCCGCCTTCTACTGGATGAAATCCGCGCATTTAGAACCAGCATGACTACTACGGTCAGCGCCCTCCAAGAAAAGGTCCACAGGATTGAAGACAAAGTGGAGGCGCTGGAAAACTACCAACAATCAGCGGACATAGTGGAAATGAAAGCAGAAGGCTGATTCCTGGAGCCAGAACAAAGAAACCATGATCTAGAAGCCAAAGTCGATGATCTGGAAAACAGGGAGAAGAGGGCGAACATCAGAATCCAACGCCTCAAAGAACCCCCAATGATACACCGGCATTCTTGGGGAGGCGAGTTAAGGAGCTCATAACTTCCCTTTTACCAACACCACCATCCCAGCAACTAGAATTTGAAAGGGTGCACCGAGCAGGGGGCCCCCCAGGCCGCCCAAGATCAGTCCTCACAAGATGCCACCACTACAAACACAAAGTAGTTATTCTCAGGCGAGCAAGGGAGCAGGACACCATAGATTTTGAAGGCTCAAAAGTCAAAATTTACCAAGACCTGTCAGCTGCTACTCTGGCTCAAAGAAGAACATACCGGCCCATAACCTCATGGTTGCGGGAACTTAACATACGATACAGATGGAAACACCCTATTGCCCTCGTATTTGCCCATGCAGATGAGGACTATAGAGTCACCTCGGGAGAAGAAGCCGGTGGGGCACTCAGGGCCTGCAAGGAGGGGAATGCACTGACGACAGAGAAGAGATACCGTCCTCAGAACCATAACAGAAACCCTCAAGCCGATTTAAGGGTAGAAGAAAATTCGAAAGACCGAATACTCCATGAACAGATCAGTCAGGAGAAAAGAAACTGAGCAAAAGCTAACCAAGAAGGAACATGTGAAGCACGCTACAAATGTGGCCAAAAGGATCATTCTGCGTAACCACCATCAGAGGATTACCCTCCATTAGACTTCTGCAGAACAGCTCTGAATCTCCCGTATCCTTGGTCTTCCCCTCATTCTTGACTCCACAACAAATAGCAGCCGGGCTGGGGACTCAATAAAGTTGACAGCAAGCTCTACCAGGACTCATCAGTAGATGACAGCTATTGTATACCAGAGGGTTCAATGGGCTGCACCCGTTGTGTGGCCCTATGTTTACACCCAGGGCATCTCCAAAGTTGCAGGGAGATAGCTTCTATCTTCTTCTCTTCATATTTTTCACTCTTTTCTCTTCTTTCATCTCTTTCTGCAAGCCGATGGGAGCGGGGGGATACACACAGGGGTCCATACAGGGTGCTGAGAAAAATGATGGGAAGCTACAAACTTGTGAGATCAGTCCTTCCAGCCCATTCCTACAACACACATGGGGCTCATCCAATATAGTAGAGATGGTATGCCACTACAAGCCCCAGCCACGCCCAAGAGAAGAAAATCAGTGACCACTAAGCAGGGCACAACATACCAACTCCTAAACAGCACGCATACTGAACAGCTCAAATTATGGATGACACAATTTGAATAGGGTCCCTAAAAGTCAAGGGCCTTAACTCACGACAGGAAAGATCCATGCTGGTTCGAGAGTTCCAGAAAGCCAAGCTAGACATACTCTTCATACAGCAAACCAAATTCAGACACAACGAGGAACCTGCGCTTAGGGGGAGACACATATGGGGAGTGTTGTGGGCATCAGGGCTAGTAAAGAAAGGTGGGGTGGGTATCCTGTATCGCTCCTCCCTAGAAATACAAACAATACAAACGTGCAAAGACCCAGGTGGATGCTTCCTCATTGTACAATGCACCATAAGGTTCAAAGCAATAACTCTGTGCTCTTCATACGCCCCAAACACCCAACAGCTAGCTTTTAGCAAGGATCTCCTCGCGAGATTAGATGCAGAAAGGACAGTTTCACTCATCTGTGGGGGGGACATTAACCTGATAATGGACCCGAGCCTAGATTGGAAATCTTACAGAGAAGGAGCTTTGCCCCCCCCAGACAAGAAAACCTTTCAAAACCTAATCGCAGATCACCTACTAATCGATGCATGGAGAACCCTACACCCACTGAGTAAGACATACACATTCTACTCCTCCCCACATCAAACCTATTCCCGTATAGACTACCTATTACTAGAAGGGGACCTTGAGTACTTAATAAAAAATGATTGACAAACGATAGAAATGCAACGATACACTATTCAACGACATCTTGTTCAGGAAATCATTAGATAAGGAAACACAACACTTCTTCGAAAGCAACAACACAGGAAAAGACCCCCTCCCTACGGTTTGGGAACCTGCAAAAGTGACAATAAGGGGCCTAATAATAGCCCAAGGCACATCTATTAAAAGATTGAAACTCCTCAGGGAAGCCCAAATTAAGCAAACGATAGTGAGCAAGGAAAAAACACGGGTGGGAGAGGAGGGAGACACACCTGAAGCTAGAGCAGAGATCAGAGCCCTCAGACAAGAAATGAATGAGATTTGGCAAGAGAAAGCGCTTATCCACCTACGATACATAAAACAATGGTACTTTGAAAAGGGGGACAAAGCACACACCCTATTCGCGGCCAGGGTCTGAAAAAAAGAGAGCAGAGAGAGCGGTCCCCAAAATTAACTTGGCCACAAACGTACCTATAGTTAAACCAACGGCAATCACACCCCGCTTTGCTCAGTACTATGAGCAGCAATATACATCTGAGAGCCACCACTCCCGTGAAACCAGAGCAGATTTCATAGCTAGAGTCACGTTCCCACCAATCTCAGCCTCAGACCGAGATGAACTAAATGTCAACATAACAACAGTCGAGATCGACCCGGCCATCTCCCATTTAAAAGCAGGCTTGTGGCCGGTCTCAGATGATTCACCCCAGCTTACTATAAAAGATTCAAGGGAGGCATAACCCCATTCCTTACCCTCCGCTTTAACCACATCATGGCCACCGGTACATCTCCGCCCTCATTCACAGAGGCAAGGATCATCCTCATCCTCATACCCAAAGAAGTGAAAAATAGGCAGGACTTGAGTTCATAAAGACCAATTTCCCTATTAAACGTAGATGCAAAAATATATGCCAGCATTCTAGCCAAAAGCCTGAGCAAAGTGCGCCCCCAGCTGGTTCATAATGATCAGGTGGGATACATCACGCAGAGGTAAGGAGCTGACAACATTTTCCGGACCCTGGACCTAATGGCCTCAAATGAAACACAAGACGTGGCACCCACACTGATCTCGGTCAACGCCGAAAAAGCATTCGACTGGGTAGAGTGGAGCTTTATGACACACATCCTACACAGGGCGGCGTAGGTTCTGAATGGGTAAGGGGTGCACAAGCCCTATGCAAAAACACTAGTGCATGCCAGGGTCATAGTGAATGGGGTCGCATCACCACAGTTTACGCTGACTAGAGGAACAAGGCAAGGGTGCCCTCTATCGCTGTTGGTCTTTGTCTTAGTCATAGAACCCCTAGTGCAGAATATCAGGAATGACGACAGAATAAAAGGGTTCAGCAGATACGGCAAAGAGTATAAATTAGCTCTGTTTGCGACGACATCCTGGCCCACGTCACTCACCCTGCACAGACGATCCCCGCTCTATTGCATGTAATAGAGGAATATGGGACCCACTCTGGGTTCCAGATAAATCGGAATAAAACAGTCATCTTGCCCTTCGCAGAGGTGAATGTGGAGCCGGAACCTGAACCTGCCCAGTTGGGGCCTCAGAACCTCACACCAAAACATTAGGTATCTGGGGGTCGCGCTAACAAAGACCCTGTGAGAGTTATACCAAGCCAACCACAAACCACTCTGGGCCACTATTCAAAAAGAAAACTGGAGCAAGCTAAATCTTACTTGGGTAGGTAGGCTGACCGCAATTAAAATTAACATCCTGCCATGCCTCCTCTTCTTGTTCCAATCTCTCCCTGTAGCAATCCCAAACACATTTCTAACCTCAGCCAAAAAGACCCTGTTAGTGTTCTTATAGGATGGGAAAAAACAAGAATTGCATATACTATGCTAATTCTCCCGAAAGAGAAAGGAGGCCTAGCATACCCAGACCTCCACGAATACCACAAAGCCACACAGCTGCGAATTCTGGTGGACCACATCCGAGAGTACAAACACAAGCAGTGTGTTCACTTAGATAACAGGACTTTTGCGCCAGTGACGCTAGGTGAATGGCTGTGGACCCCCCCCATGGCTATTCCACGCAAGGCACAAACACACACAGTCCTGGAAGCGCTATGGGCAATATGGCACAGAAAAGGCCCAGGCATTATGGGGATAACAACATGGGCCTCACCCTTTAGTTGCATCTGGCCCCCTCTAATTAGGGACTCCATCTTGGAGTCACTTCGCTTCCAACCCCAGTACAAACAAGGCATTGTGAAGGCCGGCTAAATCTGGAAAGATGGAACCTTCTTGACCGAGGAGAAACTAGAAGAGGCTCAGTAGGGTCTAAGCATCAGGCCGCTCCCATACCTCCAGCTGAAAAGCGTCCTCACGGGCCCAAAATGGAAAGGCCAGTTGCAATGCCCCCTCGCTCCCTTCAGGAAAATATTGGACACTCCTGGGCACCAAAGGTCTCATAACTAGAATATATAGAGCACTCATAGACAGAGGCCACCTTCCACTTCTCAAAATCTCAAAAAGAAAATGGAACGAAGTGCTGGGTTGGGAAGATAACCAAGAGGGCTGGAATGCCATTTACCGGGCTGTCTGGAAATCTTCCATCGCCGTACATTATAAATTGCACAACTGCAGAATTGTAACACAATGGCACCTGACCCTCCAAAGATTAGCCAAAATGTTTGTGGGTATTACCCCCTACTGTTGGAGTGGATGTCCGCAGGTTTACACATACTGGCACCAGTGGTGGGACTGCCCCCATATACAAGTCTACTGGAAAGAAATCCTAGGGTGGATCCACCAGATAGAAGGCATTCACAGGGAGCTAGCGCCCCTTTTGGTTCTCTTCGGGGTTGAAAAGACAGGGGGGCAATACCGGGTCCTCCTGCACATGCCCAGGAACTTGTTACTTGCAGCACGAGTCTGCGTCACAATAAAGCAGAAGCCAACTCCCTCTCCACCAAAACAGTGTGGCTGCGTAAAGCAAAAGAGATCTATGAGATGGAGAGCTTGACAGCATTTCTCATGGAATCACACTTGCACATTGATGCACAATAGCTCCCGTTCTTGGCATCCTCAAGAGAAGCGGGCATTGAAACCACCCACCCTAGTTACCCCCCCCAAACACACTGTACATAGCCTGCAGTAATGCCGCAAGCCGAGCCCTCACCCACATCCGCCAAGAGGCGGCCCGTCACTACCACACATCGGGACCATCCTATCTTCTCTACACATGTATATCCACAGGCCCAGAAAATATCTCACACAACTTATGCGTTATGCGTTACCAACAAACTGTTTAAGCTCCTATATTCATTGAGACAACACGCAGCCCCAGTGAATCAGACCCCAGGGGGGCATCAGGAAGGGGGCTCTTCTTTAGTTACCTTTCAACCTTTAAATCTTTATTTCTTTTCTTTCCCCTCCATTTTTGCCTGGTGGGGTTGTTTTATCTGAAAATATGGAAAAAGTTCCCGTTGTTGACCTTATGTTGAGCTTTTTCGTTGCATTTCAGTAAATTGTAATGTACTTGCCATGCTCTTGAAAGTCACAATAAACCATTTTTTTTGTTTTTTTAAACAAGAAGTGCTTGAAAATGGACAGTTCTGACATGTCCTGTTTACAACGTGCAAGATTTTATGCAGATACACAGGCGAGTCTGGTGTCATATTTATTGATCTCCAGTGTACAATTGTAAATGAATGTTTCACATACGGTTGTGAAAACTGACACACTTCTGTATCTCTCAAGGGGATTGGGAACATATGAATTTGCACCACAGTGCATTGTAGCTAGCCAGCCAAATGGGGTTTAGACAATTAATGTTGCTTAGTGTTGTCTGCAGTATGGCACTTTATAGCTTGGGTATTATTAGTTAGCTTTTTGCCTTAAATATTGTGACATATTCCAAGGCTGTTTCATTTGAAAGATCTGCAAGCAATAGACCTGTGACCGAGAAGAGCAGACACCCTGCCATCAAAGGCACAGCTTTGGGGTGGAGTGACGGCAGAGTCCCATTAAAAGGACTGAGGCCCTGCTTAAAACATGCAAGTTATTCCTCCCTGATTAGTCAAAATAATGTTATCACATTTGTAGGGCTTTAATATACTTTTTAAGGGTACTGTCACAGCACTTGTCTTGTTTGAAAGTAGTTACAACAGCAAGCCTATTCTGTGGTTTGAGCTGAAATTGAATGGTTTGCAGTGGGCTCAGTGAGCACAGGACAGGCTGTTAAGGATTTCAATCAGGCGACGCACACCTTAGTCTCGGTTTAGGATGCAACACACAATTGAAATGCTTATGTTTTTATGTTAGATTCAATATTGAGATGGTACACCACTCATATCACACCCCCTTTTCAAATACCCTGGGTCACAATGGACCATGAACCAGGCTGGTTGATAAAATGGAATATTTATTAATGTATTTATTTGAAAATTAAAATCATACACGTTTTAATATGGGGCAGCAATCACCAATGGGGTGATAAGAACAACAGGAATGTAAGCAATGCACTTAGTTTAACCTTCTATTGACACATCTACAAAACAACAGAAAATAGGAGTACTTTTTGAGTTTAGGTAAGATAGCACTTGCGTTAGAGTTTCCCCCTGCACTGTTCCCTCAAACCACAAATAATCAATTCAAATGTCATTTTAAGATAAATAGCAGTTTTGCTAAAAATATGTACTGTGTACTGGATTGTTAATGGATAATGAGTAGGATTAGGTGTTGGAGTGGTGCAAGGGAGATTTTGAAGTTGAAAGTTCCTAGATCAGTAGAAAATGCAGTTCTGAACTGTCCGTGAAGCAGATATCTTATCTTGAAGTGCGGACGGGTTCTCGGATATGCCGCGCACCAGCTATGGTCATGTGGCACTGTCCAGAAGGTCCGCTATGAAGTCAGATGTTCGTAGACGTCTACAGACGCAAAACTAGTTGAAATAGTTGCAAAAAGTGTATGGAAGTGTTAAAAATGATTCCAGAAGCAGGGAAATGGCAGTTTTAAGGTGACACTTTGTAAATTGGACACAAACATTGCTATGTTGGGTAAGTATGATATTAGTAAGTTGTAGGAAAATAGCATGCACTGGTAAAAACGTATGAAATTCACTGAAAAAACTTTTTGAAAAGGGTGTTATGATTAAGTTGCACTAATAAAAACCTACGAAATTCAATGAAAAAACTTTGTTAAAGGGACGTTATGGTTAAGTTGCACTAATAAAATCCTATGAAATTCAATGAAAAAACTTTGCTAAGGGGAAGTTAAGCTAAACAACCATAACTCGTGCCACCACCGTGCACTGCTAAGACTAACACACAGGACATCAAAGATGACATCACAAATGGCATTAATGACATCACTGATGACATCACATGTGAAATACATTTTGATGAAAAATCCCTACAAGGAGTTGTGTTATATTGTTGGTAACAAGATGTCAGGAGTGATCGGGAGACCTATCATGAACTACTTAATCTATTAAAGAATGTACTGAACTAATATCATTGTACTGGAGTGTTGTCGTTAATACGGAAACGTAATCATATATAAACATAGGCAATGACAGCAGCATGCACCATAGAAGTACAATATTTATAATCTTGTAATTTAGAATAGTACAATAATGAATGGTACCGTATCAGAGTTTTGAGTAATGTTAAACATGTAATAACTAGCTAACAATTCAAGACTTACAGGACTTGTGCTGGTACAAACAATACATATGAAGAACCACAATGCATACAAATCAGAGGCACATACAGGGAAACTGAAGTAAGGAAGAAAGACACTGCATATTCAGAAAATGTTAATGACATTAACGTTTATCTTCATGTATACAAATGAATTGTGTGTATGAGGCCTGCTCATTTCCCCATGTATGTGCACCTTGAGCTGAGACCAAACCCTAAGGAAAGTACTTAAAGAACATATGACAAGGTTAACGTCTAGATATATAGCACCATTTTCAATTTTATTATTCTGACTGCCAGTAAACAAAACCACCTGGGCTATATACGTCAATAAACAAAAACAAGTGGCCCACATATGTGATGCCATCACTGATGTCATCAATGATATTTGTGATGTCATCTTTGATGTCCTTGGTGTTAGTCTTAGCAGTGCACGGTGGTGGCACGAGTTATGTTTGTTTAGCTTACCATAACTATAGCCAAGACCACTGAAACTTGAAAGCAACTATATTCAATTCAGAAAGAAATTGTAAACACTGTTATTCAAATAAATCTCTGAATTACGACAAAACGACTGCTTGGCCCACACTGTTGTCCCGTCTTTGTTTTCCTCTAGTCTTGTCTCTTTGGAATGCGCTCCGATGCCTGCAGGCTTTAGTGCTATATAAATAAATAAATAAATAAATAAATAAATAAATAAATAAATGGCAAATTTCTGGGGTTTTTCGATTTTACTTGAAACCATAACGTCCCTTTAACAAAGTTTTTTCAGTGAATTTCAAAGGTTTTCATTAGTGCAACTTAACCATAATGTCCCTTTAACAAAGTTTTTTCAGTGAATTTCAAAGGTTTTTATTAGTGCAACTTTACCATAACGTCCCTTTAACAAAGTTTTTTCATTGAATATATATATATACATATATTTGGTCATCACTGTCCTGTCTGTCCCAGACAGACATGTTTTTCAAGGATAAATCCATGAATCATGTTAATTATGTCCATACTTCGTATCCCCATAACATGAGTGTGCAAGGACAGGAAACCAGAGATTACTATTATTATACATGTTCAGCCTTGTTTATGGTCAATGTGCTTCGACTACGGTTGGTACGTGACCTATGAACATGGAGATTTGATTTTAATCCTCTCTTTGTTTTGGGAATAATTATTCATATCTAAGGGTGTTAATGTTTGAAAGGAACTTGTGTATTTCTGTTAACAAACAAATTCTAGCTACCGCTCTTCAGGACCCACTCAAATTAAACTCAACTCTGAAAACCAACCTTTCTAAAATTCAGTTTAATTTGAGCCCATGTGAACCTAAAAGTATTGGTAATCTAACTAATGTTGTATTGTGAAGATTGTGTAGGTAGCATATATCTTCTTCAGTGCAGGGAAGACTGGGTTCCACTACTAAAGGATAGGGAATTACATTTTCGTTTCCCAAGAGCTTACCTTATTTGCAAACCCACGATCCTTTTCAGAATTACAGCAGGTTATGCTTTCATTCCAAATTGAACCAATACATGTCTAACAAAGTTCACATGTCACATATACAGATATAGTTCCTTAGAATTATATTATTAAATCTTCGCTACTTAATCAATGTGTGCCATCCTGATATTGCTAGGGTCCTTTGAAGGTGTGGACCTGCACTAAGCAGCCCTTTATTATTCAACAGAACAGTCAGGTCTCTTATGAAAGGCTTGCTTTTCATGGTGTTTTTTTTTCTCCCATTGACAGTCTGTCTGAATGTAATATTTTCGTATTGCGGATAGGGCAGCAATGTCGTGCTAATGGTTGATTTTGCTGTGCAGCAGTTCTTGGAACCATGCTGCGTTGGTATCATTACTACGAACTATCATCATGCAGGGTTAGGGATGTTTCAAATTTCGAACAAAAACTGTCTACTTTCGACAGGGATAAACAAACATGACATATTGAAACATTCGTGTTTATCCATTGTTGTTCAAGGTTAGTCACCTCTCCAAGAACGGGGGCACCATTAGACCATGGGTATCCATGGTCTGCCCCTACACTGATTGCCGTCCCTGGACCAGGTCCATCGTTGACCTTGGTAAAACAGTAGACAACCATGGTTTAAAAATGTGAGTGGGCTGATATTTAAACATAGCACGTATCCCTTTCTAATGCATGGCAGCCTGCAATATCTGTATAAAACCCTGTACATCATTTTGTTATGACAGGCTGGTTGTGACATGCCAACTGATCTGTAATAAGAAAATAACATCACAACTGCGCCATAATCAGTGTTAAAGCTTCATTTGTGACGTCATAATGCCTACCGCCTTAGCCAGCAAAGGTCAGAATGCCAGCCCTCACTGCAGCAGTTAATTAAAGCCATTACAAGATTTCCAAATTCCTTGCTTGTTAAATAGTTTTCTGTGACAGTTTACAGCGATTAATCAAACTGTTCATGGGAGAATGCATTATTTGTGCACTGCTGAATTTTAACACATGTGAGTAAGAAGCTGCATGTGTTTACTTATATTAAAGTACAAAATGAAAATGTTTTTTCAATGCATTAAAAAAATGATTTAACTCGTTTTCTGCAACACATTCAATGCTGCATATTCATTTAAAAAAGAAAATTCAAATACATTCTACTTTGATTATATGGATTAGCAAATTAAGATGTCTTTCATTAGCTTAAGCAAGCAGCCATGTATTAAAGGGGATGGCCATGTATTATGAGTAATAGTATACCCCCTACGGAATGTAAAAAAGGATATTGCTGGTCACCTCAGGGTTCTGTGACCTTATAAAGGAACTTGGCTTACTTGCAAAATCCTTATAAAGTACTGTACGGGGTACTTCATCCCATATTTAATATCCACAAGCAACAGATGGCCCCATGGGTCCAGCACATGCAACCCCATATTGTATCCCTATTTGGACAGCACTAATGGATCGGGAGGTATCATATCTGCAAAAGGAAGTGTACTAGTTTCTCATTAAACGGTAATCCTCGAGCCAGGGGGTTTACAGAGTCAGGTAATAATCTAACTCGGTAATGCCCCCATCAAGGTGATTATTGCTATTAGTACCCCGGCCCGTTGGACTGGGGAACTAAAAGCTTGTTTTCTTCCAGTCTGAAACAGTCCGGTGTTTCGGAAAGGAAGAAAGAAAAAAGTTAAATAAATGGCCACAAGGGAAAGGAAAACAAAGTCTGTTTTCCCTGTCCATGATTGCCATCATTGTAATCAATCAAAATGGCCACCATGGAAAGGGAGAGGGGACTACACGTAGTCCCTTCTCCCTTTCCATGGCAGCCATTCAAAAAGTAGGAAAAAGTAAACAAAAAAATGGCTGTCATGGAAAGGAGAGAAGGGACTATGTGTAGTCCCTTCTTTCTTTCTATAGCAGACTGTCGCAGGCCATGAGCAGACAATATGGAAACAGAAGTTTGCTCCCGATGAGTAGCAAAAAAGTAGGAAAGTGGTGGTAAGTGGGTCGAGGAAGATAAATCTGTGGAGGGAGAGGTGGTAGGGGGTAGAGAGGAAAGGAGCAGGGGAGCACTTACCTGAATCCCCAGCGGGGGAAGATGTTGGCCTCCAGCCATGAGGAGATTTGGAGCATGGGGATTACCATGTGGTAACTACCCCATTTCAAGCCTCCTCATTGGCTGGGAGGCCACCAGCCCCCACCCCTCAGCCCCCACTGGGTACTAATATGTATTCAAGTCTTTAGTCTCTAGGATGTTACACTAGCGTCCTTACACTCTTTCACCTCAATTCATAGTGCCACAAATCATGCTGTATTAACTTCTCTTTTTCCTACCTTGTAACTAGTCTGACCCACATTATTTTTCTTGCTTCACATAGTGTGCAATAATAGTACAGGCAATACTGACCAAATCTGTTGCTACAAAATAAAGTTTAGCAAGTACATCTATGGCAGAGCCCTATATGTACATAACAACAAAGGATTATCACACTCCCCCTGATTCCCCAACTAGTTCACACTGACCAGGCCGGATTTATTCCTGGAAGATCCACCTCTCGTAGCATTAGGCATCTCTTCAACATAATGGCCAGACTGGACCCGGACGCACAAGCAGTGCTGTTACAATATATGCTCAAAAAGCGTTTGATATGGTTGTCTGGGACTATATGTTTTTAACACTGGAAGCAATGTGGATTGGCCCCAATATTCAACAATATATTAAACTGTTGTACACACTATCATTATCCCTGATTCATGTCAACTCACTCGTGTCTGCCCTATTTCAACTACAAAGGGCTACACGGCAGGGCTGACCTTTTTCACCTATCCTCTTTGCCTTGGCCATTCAGCTAATGGAGAGTTTATTAGAGAATACCACGCACACGGCGGTATCCATTTAACTGGCTCCCCCTGAAATCATCTCCTTATATGCTGATGATGTCATGCTCTTTATTAGTAACCCACTTACCATACCTATTATCAAAATTGGCAAACTGTCTGGATTTGCGTTCAACGCCTCGAAATTGGAGATATTCCCCCTCACCGACAGTACACCTACCTATCAGGGGTGGCTCTCCCTCTGTTGGGATCCCAATTCTATCAAATACTTAGGGGTAACAGTCTTGAGGTCCCAAACATCACTTCAGAGAGACAACTATGACATGCTGAGAATATACTCAGAAAGTAAAATGAATAAATGGAAAACTCTCCCCCTATCCCCTCCTGCCAATTTATGACTAACTAAAATGATGCTGCTTCCCAAAATGCTATATGTATTCACCAATGTTCTGTTCTGGCCTGGGAAGGGTTTCTTTTCACAGTTACATGGACAGATGCCCCAATTCCTCTGGCATGCCGGGGCAGTTCACAAAAAATGTTTGGAAATGACACTCACATATGAAAGAGGAGGAGTTACCGCACCAAATCTGGAACTATATTGGATAGCATCCCAAGCCCAATATGAAATCTACTGGTACCCCAGGTCTCTCCACCCTCCACATACCGAACCTGAGGCTCTAGCAGCTGGTGAAGCAGACCCTAAAACCCTAATATTGCACCCACAGTACAGAGACAACTGGCCACTCGACCCGGTTACTTGCACAGTACAGGCATGGAGAATTATATTTTCTCTTACAGGCACATCAAAACCCGACTACAGATGGCTCCCACTCTGGAAGTTCCCCGAGCTTAAACTGACATGAGACAGATCACTAGAGATAAAGTGGGAACACATAGGCTATAGGAACATCACTGATCTCTTCTCGGTGGCAAATTCATCACCCCAGACACTTGAGGCCCGGGCACCAGGGTACTTGTGGGGAGTGGCTGCAGTTCTACAAATTACGAGCTGCCACTGCTAACATATGGGGAAACTATCTGGACAAACCTCCAGATAACCCCTGTGTCGCATACATAGCCAACTCAGCGAACTGTAGCCACATCATGTCCACCTTGTACAAGATTGTTCAGAAAGTAGCTCTGACCCCGGTTCCCAAGGCAAGAGCTGATTGGTCGAGAGAACTGGGCGTAAAGCTCTCTGAAGAGCCATGGACCCAAATGTGCACTCACACCAAATAGGTCTCAATTAACTTTAGGTTTAAGTTCATATAATTCAAAATACTAAACAGGCTCTACAACACTCCAGCGCAAATTGCCAAAATAGATAAATCACAACCCCGAGAGTGCCCCAAATGTGCGCAAGACAGCACAGACCATCTACACATGCCCTGGGCCTGTCCTGAACTGGGAAAGTACTAGGCCCGGGTCATAGGTATGATATCCAAGGTAATGGACAACCAGCTCAAATATGAACCTATGTGCCTGCTATTTGGTAGATGGCCAACAATTAACAACATCGATTCTCGTACATTCGCCAATATGACCTGTATGATTGCCAAAAGATCCAGTCTACTACATTGGAAAGACAAACTTCCAACAAATGGGAAAGAATGGCTGAATGAATTGACTTGGTCACAGCAATGTAAATCCATGTATGTATCTACCCTACCTGCTATAACAAAACCACGGGCTTCTTGGGCAGAATTCCGTACCTACCTTAACGACTTGAAGATGTTTTAAATGCTAAAGAATGCATTATAAACTTTTACCTAGTTCAGTCCAACTAACTGAAGTAAGACGTGGTCTGTACTGTGATGTGACCAGTACTACTACTGCTTCTGCCTTGTAACTTTGCCTTTACGCAGCAAGTGTGTCTTTCATAAATGTTGCACAGATAAATGTTGCACAGTGTATACTGTGATAAGGGACTTGTCCCTCTCTGTATGCCACTCTGTCTTGTCAGAATAAAATAAAAGTTTTTTTAAAAAAAGGATTATTACAAAACTCTTCTAAAGCAGAATCCCCAGAAGACTAGAGTGAAAGAACGTGACTGTTGGGAGTCTGCGATACCCGTAAGCCCCCAGCACCAACAGACTGACACGACACGTCTGCACTGCTCGGGCTTCCCGGTCGCACTCCTGTGGCCAGGAACACCCCCTTTATTTATAATGCATGCGGCAGCGTGCAATGTCACGCCGCCGCGTGCGCGTCCCCTATGGGGGAAACACCACACTCCTCCTTTTCCATGAGGACAAACAACAACATGTTATCAGTGTAAAACAACAACAAACATCAAACAATAAAATCACCAAAAACTCCCCACAACACTCCTTTATTCACAACCACCCTGGATCCCCGTGAATATCCTGTGGAGCCCATGGGCCAATCATGAAACATGTCCCAACACATAATCGCTGAGGTAAGCAGGTTTCCCTCGCCCAGCCCTCTGGGGGTACCTCCCGCTTACCTCCGGCACGGGCAGTCTATCCGGCGGCACTCCCCGGTCTGGGGATGTGGGCATGGGGAGATGGCCTCCGCCCTCGTCCGGCACTTCCACCCTGTCAGGCTCGAGGGGAGGCTCAGTCCTGAGGTCACCTAGCTTCCTAAAGAAATTCAAGTTCTGGGTGACGGCCGACCTCCCGTCCAAAGCCGTCACCATGGACCCCTTGATGGCCACCACATCAAGTGGTTCAGGTTTGTACGGGAGAGAGAGTTTTCCATGGGTTTGTCTGTTCCGTATGAGCACCACATCTCCCGTTCCAGCCGGTGCGGGCGGAGTCCCCTTCTCATGTTCTCCTGTTCTGTCCGCAGCTGGCGATCCAACTCCACCTGCTGATCATCTATCACTCCGGGCTCCTTATCCCCCACCTCAGGCAGCAGCCCTCTGGGGCACCATGTGAACAGGGCCTCGGCTGGGGCGACTCCCGTGGAGGCGTGGGGTGTAGTACGATAGACTCGTAGAACCTGGTAAAGAGCCCTCTGCAGGCATTGTCCCTGGCCTTGGGCTATCTGGAAGGTTTTGTTAAGAGTCCTTATCAGCCTTTTCGGCCTCGCCATTGCCCTGTGGCCAGAGCGGGGTGATCTTTCGATGTTGGATCCCATACCCCTCCATTAGTTCTGAGAAGCACTCGCTCTGGAACGGCGACCCATTGTCAGAGCACAGTGTGTGGGGGAAACCGTGGGAAGCAAACACTTTCTCGATGGCCACCACCACGTGCTCAAATGCCACTGAGTCCACAAACTCGACCTCTGTATAGTGGGAGTATTCATCGACCACCACTAGGAAGTGTGTGCCCAGTGTGGTGGATCCAAAATCCGCATGCACCACCTCCCATGGTCGAGTCCCCCAAGGCAATTGCCTCGATCGCTGGCTTTCTTTGCAGCGGGGACGCTGCCTGGCACCATACGCACGCAGCAACAAAGACATCGACCCTCCGTTCCAGCTCAGGGAACCACACTTTGAGGTGTAGCCGAGCCTTGGTCTTGGCGGCACCCTAGTGGCCCAGATTGATCACTTCTTGGGTCTTCACTTGGGGCATGACTATCCGGTCACCCCTTAACTGGAGGCCAGAGGCTGAGAATGACAGTTCTTCCCTCACCTTCCACAGTTGTTCCAGCCCCACCTAAGCTTCTTGCGTGCGCCCGGCCAGGGACTCTAGTACCGTCTTCCACGAACCCTGCTGCATCGCATGCTTGTGTATTTGAAAACACTCATCCTGAGCCGCCGCTGCCTCCAGGTCTTCAAGGGGCATGGCATTGGGGGTGGTTGCTTCGACCACCATGCGAACGTGATCATCCACTTCTTCAGCACATATGTCCTGCTCCTCCCCATGGTCCACGCCAGGATGCCTGAACAGGTAGTCCGCCGCATTGTTCGCCCCAGGCCTGTACACCAGGGTGACACCATACTCGAGGAGGGCAAGCATCCATCATTCAATCCTCACCGGTGGCTTGGATGAGGACTCTGCCAGTATGGGTTACAGGGGTTTATGGTCCGTCACGACCATTACCGGATGACCCAGTATGTAGAGCCTAAAGTGCCTGCACCCCCACAACACTCCAGGGCCTCATGCTCAATCTGCGAGTACCGCTACTCGGTGTCAGACAGCGCCTTGCTGGCGTAGGCCACGGGGAGAACCCCACCATTCCGATCAATTTGCGTCAGTACCACCCTTAGGCCGAATGGCCTGGCATCCACGATGATTTCCGATGCGTGCGTGAGGTCAAAGAACGCCATTGTGTCCTCAGCAGCGAGGGAGCTCTTCATGTCCTCGAACGCCGCTTGCTCGAGAGGACTCCAGTGCCAGGTTGTTTCCTTCTTCGTGAGGGCCCTCAGGGGCTCCGATCGGGATGCTAGGTTCTGTATGAAACGCCCGCAGTACGTAACCATTCCGATTAAACTTCTCACGTCCGACACACACACTGGTGGCTGATCCTACTTAATGTCCTGCACTTTCCTCGGATCCGGCGACACACCTCCTTCTTTGAAAACAAATCCAAAGAATTTGATGGACGGGCGCAAGAACTCACATTTTTCCTTGTGGAGTGTGAGGCTCAGTGACTGCAGCCCCTCAAATGTCCTCGCCAACTTGCGCAGATGGTCCACCTCAGTCTTGGCGAACACCAGGATGTCGTCACTGATGTTTAAGACTCCATCCAGGTCAGCGAGGGCCCCTCTGATGATGTTCTGAAACACCTCTGCTTCCAATGACACACCAAAGCTGAGTCTCTTATACCTATAGAGCCCACGGTGACTGGTGAAAATGGTTATATATCTTGACACCGGGTGGAGGACGACTTGATGATAGCTGGCTTGTAGGTTCAGCTTGGAGAAAAACCGAGCACCTTGCACCTAGGCAATGATGTCATCGATGGTTGGTGTGGTGTCTCTCCCTTTTGATTGCCTTATTAGGTAGCCTCATGTTGACACATATTCGAACGACGTCAGGTTGCTTCGGCTTCCTTGCCACTACGATTGGTGAAACTCATGGTGTGGGGCACTCCACCATCTTGATGATATTGAGACTCACAAGATTGTCCATTTCTTTATCAACCTGCTCCCGGAGGTGGAATGGCACCATCTGATGTTTCAGGGCAATGGGCTGCACAGATTCGTTGAAGTGCAGCCTGACAGGGTGCACGGCCATTTGGCCAATTCCATAGAACAGCGCAGAGTATTTGTCCAGCAGAGCATTTATGTCCTCCAGATATACAGATTAGGCAAAACTGACAATGCCCAAGGCCTCCGCTGCAGCACAGCTCAGGAGGGTATTTGTGCTCACCGGTGTGACATAAAAGCGGGCTGTGATGTTCGAGCCGTCATGCTCCACTTTTGCTACAAACACACTGTCCAGGGGCATTGGTTCCAGCCCCCCAAAAGCAAAAATGCAGGCCTTCGGACTAACCAGTTTGGGTGGTGTGTCCATTGCATCATAGTGTCAACGGGCCATCACGTTGACTGAAGCCCCCGTGTCCACGAGCACCGGGACGGGCGATTTGTTCACCATCACCACACACCTTAGTTGAAGTCTGTTCTTCGCCACGAGAGCCCCCACACTGGATACGAAGAAGATGTTCTCCTCCTCTTCCTCCTCCTCCTCTTCCGCTGGGGAACCCCCTTCACCCTGGTCCACCTGAGCCACATTCAGGGGCCGATTCTGATGCAGGAACCCCGACCCAACTGGGCCTCTGGACACCATCACCGGCAGGGCCGCCTTACACATGTGGGCATAGTGATCTGCCCGTCCACTCCTCCCACAAGTTCTCCCCACTGCTGGGCACTCCGCAGGGTGGGGCAGGTCACACCCACACTTCTGGCACGATCCACCTGCTCTTCCACCCCTGTCACGGTAGCCAGTACCTGGTCTCCTGACACCTCTGCCACCCCGCTACATGGCACATACCTCTTCTGTCTTCACCGGGCGTGACCCAGCTTCCATCCTGGATGCCCTAGCTTCTGACACCTCATGGCAGTGCCCCAGTTCAAGGATGCAGGCAAGCGTGGTTCCTGGTTCCCTCGTCCTCCTTCTGCCGCGCTGACAGCATCACAAACCTTTCATAATCAGCATTGGCGAGTCGCAGAAAATGGTCTTGAAGGGCAGTCTTTGCCGCCGCAAAGGAGGCGTTAGCTGACTGGAGGGACTCGAAGATCTCTTGCACAGCAGGTCCAGCCGCATACAGCAAGGTCACTAGTTTGCCGTCATCGTCCATCTCCATAGTGGCCCTGAAGTACATGTCCAACCGGTCCACCCATCTTTTCCACCTGGGCCCCAGGCTGGATGGGGGACCTGCAATGTCAAACTTCGGAATTGGCTGAAGCGCCGCAGGGGCCCGCATCTGTGCCATGACCGGAGGGGACACCTGCATGACTGGTTGCGCCACAGGCTGGGCTAGAGGCGGTGGCTGGGCTTGAGGCGGTGGCTGGGCTTGCTGCTGTAGCTGGGCTTGAGGCTGCCCACTGTCCTGATCCGCAGGCGCACTCATGGGCTAGAGTGCACAGGCACCACCCCGCATGAACTGGGGGGGCCGCAACTCACCCCACCAAGGTCGGTGACGTGCACCAGTCCCGACACACACAACACCACAAGTCCAGGCCTGATGATGATGATGATGATGATGACAGTGAGTAGCAGCAGTCTCCAGACCACCAGTGTGCCTCACACACACATCAAGCAGCTGGCCATGATGATGAAGGTGATGATGAGGATGAAAAAACCTCCAGCTGCAGGTTGCAGTGATCCAGCCTGGATGTCCCAAAAATTGAGCTGGGGAGGAGTAAGGGTCAAGCAGGCCTAGGCATCTCACCCCTTCTTCCTCACCTCACTTGACGTAGTTTGCCCAAAAATGTGTAAAAAAACAAAATCTGGGCATGAGTGGACAGAGCACACTGCCCGCTCTCATAATATCCAAAAATGTTGCTTGGATGTCAATCACGGGCTGAAACGGAGTCCCGCGAACATCTCCTGTGTGAATTCAAAATGGCCGCCGCCACGTGGGGCCTGCCCGGCCCGCGGCATGGAATGAATGAGGACCGTCATCCGCTCCGGAATAATAGAAAAATTGATTCCTCAATCACCGCCGGGCCCGGCCTCATCGCCACTGTTGGGAGTCTGTGAGGACCCCCAGAAGCAATGCACGTAAGCCCACAGCACCCACAGACTGACACCAACAAGTCTGCACTGCTCGGGTTTCCCGGTCGCACTCCTGTGGCGGCCCTTTCAAGGGGGGTTACCCACCCAAATCCAAAACAGGTGCATGAGTGCAGGCAGGCCCCCTTCCCGCCCCTCCTTACCTGCGGTGATGGCAGCCTCCAGCTGCCGATGCAGAGCAGCAGGCAGGAGAGACATTCTCTCCAATGTCGGAGATCGAGGTAGCATCACTGTCAAGGGGTGCCACGAACACCACAATACACCGCAGCCAAGGAAGCAGCCCAGCAGACCTGCAGCAGGGGGAGCTGCAACTGGGACAACAATGGCCACCATGAGAGGGGAATGAAATTAAGCCACTACCCACCAAGGATGTTTCTAACGGAGAGGTTGCCTATAAATCAGGGCCCCACTAAACCATCAGAGAGTTTTGAGAAAGGAAAAAGCCTCCAGCGAGAGTATGGAAGACAGTTGGCCAATGCAGCGGGGGCCATGTTGGAAAGGGGCAAGCCTTATCACCACTTTTAAGCCCTCTCAGGGCCATCCCCTGTCATAGCCCCTGGAGCCAGGTAAGGGATTGGACTGGGTGAGTATCCAAACCTAGGTGGGGTATTTAAGAAGGTGTGTGAATGCGTAGGTGTGGTTTAGTTAGGTGGGGACAGGAGGCGGTGGAGGACGTCTGATAGACCAGGAAGCAAAAGCAATTAGAGTGTGGAGGATATTGTTAAGGAGGTGGCCTGTGGAGTGTTTATGTAAGAGAAGGGAGAGTGTGATTAATAGATGTAGAGTAGTAGTAAGCATAGCAAAGTGGTGTAGTAGTAGTGGTGGAGGTAGTAGTGGTAGTTTTGAATGTGGATATGGGGTAGCAGGAGTAGTGGTAGCAAGAGGGGTGTGCAGAGCACCATATCCCTGGGTGTCCCTGAGGGTCTGACCAGGGGCTAGTGAGAGGGGGTGAGCAGACACCATATCCCTGAGAGTCTAGAAAGAGGGAGGTAGACAAGGGTATGGGTAGTAGTGGAGGGGGAATAACAATTGAAAGAGACTGGGAAAGTGACAGTGAGTCAGATTGCAGGAGTAGCTATTGGTAAAGAGTAAAACAGAGCTTGAAATTAGACAAACACTAAGGAGTGGGAAGGAAGGAAGTTTGAAGGGTGGAGGTGGAAAGGCAGGGTGAGAGAATCGAGGGTCAGTAAGGGAGGGGGAGGGGCAAATTTAAAAGGGATCAGGGACAGGTGCGAGAGTGTATGCATGGAATGAGCATGGCACTGGGCATTTGAAAGCATTGCTCATTACTCCCTGAGAATAATAAGTGGGAATAGGCAAGGGAGAGTTTGAAGATCCCTATAGAGCCAGACAGCCACAGATTTACGGAAAACATCTGAGTTGCAGAAAGAAGAAAAGACATATAGGGATTACTGATCCTAGTATTACTAACACCCTGTTAGGGACATCTGGGTTATAGAGGTGGAAATCAAGACTGGGGCAGACAGGAGAGAAAAGGGCCAGCCCTAACACCAATCCAACAAAGACCCCAGTAGGCCCGAAGAACCTTGAGATAAAAAGCCATTCTCACACACTTGGACTTTCTTTAAGAGTAAGCATGATTGTTTGTGATGGGTCACCCTGTCACAATGACTTCCCACTAAAGTTGACAGCTCTACTAGACTGGTTAACCATCCTCCGTCCCCACAGCAACTTACCAGACGGAAGAATAGAATGGATGCATGTGCCTCTCCATGTTGACTACAATGCCTAAGTATTTCAGCGTACAAGCATCAGGTAATGCAAACAATTGGTTATTGCATGCATC
Source organism: Ambystoma mexicanum (assembly GCF_040938575.1). Taxonomy (NCBI): domain Eukaryota; kingdom Metazoa; phylum Chordata; class Amphibia; order Caudata; family Ambystomatidae; genus Ambystoma; species Ambystoma mexicanum. Next base: position 714,796,019 of record NC_090932.1, read on the forward strand.
ATCAGCCAGTCCATTGGATTCTGCCCATATGCAAGCATTGCTAATGACTGGTCACTCCCAACAAGCTTGTTGGAGTAGCTCTGGAAAAGTGGCAAAGCAGGCCTGCTGCTGGCTTCAAGTGCTGGTGCCACTGGCACTGATAAGTTATGCTGGTGTGGAGGCAGTGATTCTGGCACATCATGCTTGATTATGCCATCATGATGAGCCCAGGTCCTGGGATGTATTGGAACCCACTTACTGACAAAAGTTATATGAATGGTGGTAGCAGTTGGGTCACTAGTAGTGTAGGACATTTTAATCAGACAAACATTTATTTCAGGGGTATGTCACGCACCCCTTTTTATGAACCTACCTAAATATCTCTATATCTTATTAATTGATAGTAGGCATTCCCCTCCACTCTATGGACATGCCAGAATTTCAATCAGCTTTGTAGAAAACTCAATTAAAAGATAAGCTACCTTATATTTCTGCATGTAATCACTTACAAAATAACACTGTATGTTTTCTAGATTACCTTCAATGGTTACTTTGTACAATTGTACATTTGTTATTTTCACTGGGCAACTTAAAGGTGGGAAAATGGGAGCATTTAATACAAATTTGTCTTGAGTGTTTCAGAACTAATAACAGGATTCTTCTTGGTGGAGTACCTAAATAATTACTTTAATTTCATTATTTTTCTACGTATGCACACTGTGAGATATGTTTGATTTTTCTGTGCTTCGCAATGCACAGAAAAGGAATGAGGGGATACCACCATTCACAGACCATGGGATCTATTTGGTCAAATCTATAATTCCTAATCATATAAACTTCTGAAATGTTTACAAATTACAAATGATGTATCCCTCTCAGTACTTTTGCAGCACCAAAGATGCAAGGATTTATCGAGTCCTAAATAAATGTTCCCTCAGAAAATATTTCCCTTTGGAATTATACCTGCATAGGAATTTCATTTGGCTGTCTCACAAACAGGTGGATACCCTATTAAGGACTGTTTCAACTGTCCCCCTCTAGTACTAGGTGGGCACCCGTCAACGAGATTGGATTGGCTTCCCTCAGCAGCCTGGTTCCCTTCTGTAGTGGGCCTGTCCACTGTTTTTTCCACTGAAGAAGGCCTGGGTCTTTAACTCCTTATAGGCCTTGCTTTCAGTGCCCTGCTTGTTATCCAAAATAGGTCCAAAGAAAAGCAAAATGTTCCAGTCTTCATTCTGTTGTTTTCAATTCTCCATTCTCTTCTTTTATCAATCTGTCACTCAGTCCATCCCAGCCAGTGAGTAAGCCAGTGAGACTCCAGAATCTATGCATTGTTATGAAACCCCTCTCTTTATAGATTTGTATAATTACTCTAATTGTATTGATCAGTGTATGTGATTTGACAATGTTCCAAAAATGACATCAAACTAAACCATCTCCTCTGTACTTGTTCAGCATATTAATAAAGAAGGCTATCTAAGGGGAGTGAATAATTAACCCAGATTCCCTCCAGTTTGATGTGATATCATCTTGGAGATTTCAACATTAAACAATTGTAACTTTCTAAAACACCCTATTTCTCACATGTGATCATATCACTAATCTGTTCATCAGATTGCTCTCAGGAAAATCAAATAATGTGATTTTCGTTCTGGCATGACATATGTTAAAGATTTTCTTGTTTTACCCTCCATATTAGCCTAATTTACACAGTAAAACACCCATACAAAAATATTGTTTTACATTCAGCTCATAGAGCTTTTCAGCCGGAAGAGTTCAATCACCTTCCTTTAGAAGTTACAGGAAAACATGTGGTTGCATTTGTAATTTTTGAAAAGGCCATGGTTGTTCTTATTTAACAAATATTGAATGGCATCTCTAGTTCCTCTACCTGGTAACAGAACACCAGTTTTTTTTTTCTTTTTTTATTGTAAAAATATATTAGTTTCTTACAATCTTCAATTTACATTCTACCTTAGATCAATCACATCATTACGTCAGACTTTACTTAACAAAAGAAAAGAAGAAAAAAAAAACATTGTCATGAATCATCGCAATCTATAAAAGTGGACTCCTCACTTTCATAAATTACATCTTCACTATGCTGTCAAAATAGCCAACTACAGCATATGTATGCTGATAACTCTCTCCTGCTAGCATGGTTGTCCACCAGGAGTCCGCATCCCCATTTAACGAGGCAAAATGTAAAAAAAAGTGATCTTTTATCCTTTAAGGATTCACAACTTGCTCCTAGATGTTTTAATGATTCAATGTCTGTCCCACAGAATCTGCCTAGATTGTCTGTAGCCTCTTGTAGATGTTTCATATGCTGCATTTCCTTTGTTGCATATAGATTTAGCCTCAGACACCAACATTGACCCGATTGGTATCTAGACAGGAACATCAGCATGTATTTGGGAAGAGTATTCACAGATCTACCACCTTCCACATGTTTAAGAGCTGTTGCATATTCGCCACATTTATCCAGGGTGGCAATCCAGTCTCTTTCAATCAATTTTCGTTTAGCAGCACATGGTTTGAATAACAGGGTATCTGTGCCGATATTTAAATTTGTTAGCTATTTTTGAATCTTCTGTTTCCAGAGTCTCGGAAGCCCTTTAAACAGCAAATTAGGATTTGGGGCAAGTAATTGATAAGGTTTTGCAGTCTACTGCAAGATCATTTCCGTCTGATCATTGTCATGGGGACGCACTTAGGTTGATGCAACACTTTTCTCCAGAATTGTCCTTCAAGCACTTCCCAGAATAACTTTGTGATGTTAAAACCGGCCTCACTTCTGAATGTCATGGTTGCCATAACTTTTTGTTGATAAAACATCACAATCGGTTTCATCGTAAATTTACCATAGGCAGCATGTATTTTCATTCCTGAAGAGCAAGCTTTTTCATTCGAGATTTTAGGTCGTCGGTCGATTGTTGCTCACATAAAGATTTATTGAACACAGGACGCAAATATCTGATAGAGTTCACTTGTTCAAGGGCTTCACCAGCTGCAAACCATGTGAAGGAGTGCCCCTTTTTACCTAAGTTGTTCCCAAAAGACATAACTTTCAACTTGGCTACATTTAGCTGCAGGTTGTTTTTTTCCAGATAAGTTGCTTCATTTAATGATCTCTGGAGCCCAATCTGTGTGGTGTCCAATAAATCAATATCATCGGCATAAATTATCCACAAGTTTGGTGATGATTTACTTTTGGGGGAAAGGCTTTATTTTGTTCAAAAGCAGTGTATAGCTCAGCCATGTAAATTTGAATAATAAAGCTGCAAAAGGGCATCCTTGTTTGACTCCCTTTTCAGTTTGAATGGTTGCTGAAAGATCGCCTTTGGCATTTAAACGGACTCTAATGGAAGTATTGCTGTGTAGTGCAATAATAGGCTGCAGTAATTCTGTGGGACAGTTTCACTTTTCCAGCTTGGACCTTTGTCGATTCACATTATCAAAGGCTTGACTCAGGTCGATAAATGATAAAGAAAAAAGCTTCTTGTCATCTCTCATCACCTCAAGTTTAAGTATATTTATGCGCGATTGAGCTTGACCCCCACACCCTTGGTAAAGCCAGTCTGCCTGTGGTCAACCAGGCCTGCTTCATCAGCCGATTTCGCCAGTCATTCGGATTTAACCGATTGCCCTTTTTAAAAATATGGACAACCACCGCTGATTGCCAGGAAGGAGGAATTATTGAAGAGACAGCGATCTGTGAAAACAGGATCCGGATGAAGGTTGGTCATTGATTCTTGTTCTTTTTCAAAATTCCGTTTGGCTTGTTTCAATTGCTTGTTTTTTCGGAGTGACTGTTTTGATGTTCTTGCGATGATAGAGCACTAAAAACCATTGAATAGTGATGTTCCCAGGTTTTGGCATCAATAATCATTGACAGATGCGCGTTTTGTGCAATACACCCATCATTGAAAACAGTCCACGTATCTCTGCTGTGTTTCTTAAAGATAGATTTGAGCAGGAGTTCTCCTCTCTCCTGATCACGTAATAATTTGAATGAAATATGCCAATTACGATACTGTTGATGCTTTTTTATAGCTTTCCAACTAGTTAGATTGTTTAAGGTTTTTAGCATTCGATATCTTGCTGTAGTTTCTTTTTTTCCTCTGCTACTTGTTGGCTGAACTGATGTCGTCTCACTGGCTGAATAGCTCTGGCTAACGTCTTCACATTTTGAAAGTGTGTAAGCAGGGAAGTATAATTCACGACTCCACCCGCCAGGTCGCTTAGTTCTGAAATCGTCCAACATAGTTCTTCTGTATCTTTTATTGATTCGTAGCCGATTTATAACTGGAGTAATGTGCAGTGAAGGTCCATATAGGCTTTGAGATTGTTGACATTTGCTAGCCCAAATCAAGTCTAGAGGGACATGTAGAGAGTCATGATCACTATTGGCCATTGTAACAACTTTAAGCGATTTCAATAAAGGGATCATAGTTTTAGAGACCCGGATGTAATCAATGGTTCTCTTTATCCCTAAATTATGCCACGTAGGTTGTGGAGGTATATCACCTAAAGTGCGGCCGTTTAACACCTCGCAGTTCCTTGCCTTCATTTCCTGTAACTAACATCTTCCACGCTCCACCTCTTCACATCTTGTGTTGGTGTCAAGTACTATTAGCGATCCCTTCTGATCAAACCAGCAGAAATTCAAGTCGCCATAGACAATTATAGAAAGATCTGCATACTTGCAGATACTGTCATCAATTTTGGGGGGTGTTGAAGAAATAAAAGAAATAAAATTCAGGGATGAAATTGTTGCCGGGTTCCAGTAGATATTAATAATTATCAGGAAAGGCCTGTTGACCGTTCTCGTGTCCATATTGATGACAGGTCCTTGCACAAATATAGTTGGACATAAGGACTTCAACATTTCCAGTGTGAATCATTTTTAAGCAATGTCAGTAGCCCAGAGAACGGGCGACCATGTTGATTCTTCCCAGCAGGATTTAACAGAGTGGTATAGCCATCATAGATCAGTACCTCCCGCAACCACGCCTCTTGGAGGCATATCAGCGAGTATGTCTTTTTTTCCAAACCAGGTATCATATATTGAAGCTGAGAGCTGGTCATGAATGATTGCAGAGAATAGTTGTTGTTAAAGTGTAAGTTCTTTGAGGTTTAGATTCTCATGGCCACTTGTTTATGCCATGCTGTCCCCTTGAGTGATTCCAACCACTGTATCTTAGTTCAGTCAGAGTCCAAGTCTCCAATTTCTTCTCCTGGAATGTCCTGATTGATCAAAAGGGGAAGAAGGACAGCTACAGAGAACTTATTTATTGTATATTTGCAAAGTTTTAGCCTAATCTCAGAGACACACAGATGTTGTAAATTGGGAGCATTCGTTTTTATTGCCCATGCCTGTTTGTGAGGACAAGGCACCAATCAGCATAGCATAAAATGTATTGTCGAACTTCAAAGCCAGTGTTCACATTTTTCTCATGGGAAAACAAGCCACCCCCTTTGTCTTGCAGTGTTGCTGGAGCTGGGCGGAAGGAATAACATATGGCTGTACAGCCTTTGGTAGGTCATAAGAAGGAGACAGACCAGTTTGTGGCATTCTAACAGATGTTTTATTGAAATAATAAGTTAAAGGCCTCACTTACCCTAATCTGTGGATTTCTCTGCCCAGCAAGACTACCTAGGATGCTCGTCATCAATTGTGAAGTCCAAAGTAAACAGTCTGTCCTCCATATCCAAAAATAAGTCACACTAACCCTACAACTAAGGATGAAACAGTAAAAGCCAAGGAGACTGACTCCCTTCTCCTGGTAAGCCTTCCAAAGCCTTAATATACAATTCTTAGATCGTTTTTGGCTATCTGTTGTACCAACATTTTCAGTTCCTTTTGGGAACTTTTCCAACTCCCTGGTTTTCCTTTCTCTTGACCTTGTTAAGTTGTTTATTTCATCCTTCTTGACCTTTGGTTTTCTTTTATTGTGCTTTTCTTAAGTGTCTCTGAAAGTCTCTCTTTCTCTAGTATCACCAGGGAAATAGAACAGTTTGTTTATGTTGCTCCAATCATATATCTTCCTATAGTTGATTAAATCCTCTTGAATAAGATATCCTTTATCAGAATTCCCCCTTTACTGTTTCACTGATTCTCTCACTGGGGCAAGTGTGAACGATCCAATAGTTATTCAGATTCCCTTGGGCACTTTGTGTATTACTGAGACAAGTAGGATAACTCAGAAATGTTTCTCGTTCTCTGGGTTATTTTTGGTATTACTGAGATGAGGTAGATGAGTTCCATAATGATTCTCACTCTCTTGGTTCTTCTTTCTCATATTACTGGGATGAGTAGACTGAGTCCCATGCTGATTCTCACTCTCTTGGTTCTTTCTAGTATCACTGGGAAGAGTGGGGTGAGGATTGTTTTAACAATATCCTTACATCATGGCTACTGTGCCGAGTATGATTCTGGTACTCCCTATACTCGCATTCCCTCCCCGGGCTCCCACCGTGTCCATTACCTTATATTCCATGGGTTGGCATCACTGGGCCTGCTTTCAGGATAGAAACTTTTATACATTCATTTGGGATGCTTTCTGCTTTATCTCTATCTCTCTCTCCTTCTTGTCTGCAGATCTGTGGTGCCAGCAATGCAGTGGCCTCGGCGTAGTTACCAGACTGCACAGTCCACCTCCCATGGGTCACACCACCACTCAAAATGACTCTCTTCTTGCGGGCTTCCTTCCCCTGCTGTCCTCTTCCTTCAGCTCTCTTGGTGCTTTGCTCGCATGCCAGCTGGTTGCTTCCACAACAAGGAGGCTCTCACAGTTTTGATCAGGTTCCACGCAAATGCTGGGTTGAAACTCCTGAGTTTCATTTCTTGCTACTAATGGTCCTTCTTCCCTTTTTTAAGATAAATTGCTGTTCCCTCCCCAGCGGAGGATTATAGTCATTTTTCTCTTCCAGTTGAGCGCTCTCTATCACTCGCTCATTCCTCATCACAGTATTGCTGGTTTCCACCCAGTGAGCGATCAGTTTTACTCGCTCACTCTTTTGTATAGTAGCCTTATCAGGTGTGTGTTCAGAATCGATTTTGGATCCTATGGCTTTTTTACGTTTTTGTTGAGAAACCAAATGGAACATATACAAGAGGAAAGGGCAATTAGGAAATGTTTACATGGGGTAAAACCAATGAAGCACTCAATAAAATCAAGGACCAAGTTGCACAAAAACACTTTGGTAACCAACAAACTACACAAAAAGCAAACAATTAACATCTAAAAATAACCAAAACAACTCCTAAATCTCCTCAAAACAATCAAATCACCTTCCAAATATGAGCCTGCTCTGTGTAGACCTTCCATCACAGCCTACGAAAATCCACAAAGGAACCAGAAATTATCTGAGCCTTTAAAACAGCACTGAACATCCTTAAGGATATTCAATGTCTTCTGTTGGATGTACAAACTTGATGAATCATCGTGAGAGGGTTCTCATTGGCTGGCAAAAGAGCCTGAGATTAATCTAGAGAACTGAGGATCCTGATTGGATAACAAATAATCAGAAGGTACCAGGAAATGTGCCATAAATTCAATCTGGGGTGCACACTGGGATCATTTTGCCAACATTTCTAATTGCATACTGCCAGCATTAGCACTTATGAGTTATTAAGACTCCTGGATGCAATAGTACAACTGTACAATGTGGGTTGGGAAACTAAAAAGTAAAACCAATGTAGTCGCGTTGGCAAGTGCGGTACAAGTGGGCAAGCAGTCTAGCAGACAGAGGGGTTTTGTTGGAGTTTGGGTACTGTGGTGGATTGTTTCTGGCTGGACAATCTGCCCTCTACTAGCTGCCTGCCGACAATATCTTCCACTGCACCGGGCGTAGCATGCGCTTGCTTGTAAGTGCAGTACAAGTGTCGAAGCAGTCTGGCAGACAGATGCGTTCTGATGGAGTTTGTGTACTGTGGTGGATTGCTTCTGGTTGAATGATTGACCCTTAACTAGCAGCCTACCACTGATATCTTTCACAAGCTTGTGCATAGCGCCTGTGCATTGGCAAGTGCGGGACAAGTGTGCCAGCCATCTGGCAGAAAGTCGTGTTTTGTTCGGGTTTGTATACTATGGGCGATTGCTTCTACCTGGCCGACCGGCCCTCTGCTAGCTGCCTGTTGCCGATATCTACCAGGGTGCTGTGCGTGCGCACGTTGACAAGTGCAGTACAAGTGTGCAAGCACTCTGGCAGACAGGCGTGTTTTGTTGGAGTTCATGTACTCTGGTGAATTGCTTCTGGCTGGACGATCAGCCCTCTACTAGCTGCCTGACGCAATATCACGGTGCTGCATGTAGCCCACGCGCATTGGCAAGTGCGCTACAAGTGTGCAAGCAGTCTGGAAATTTGAGGTGCTAGGGACACTGAGAAGACCAGGTGGGAGGCTTGATAGGAGATCTTCAAGCTGATGCTTAGAGAAGGCCGTAAGAAGTAAGTTAAGACACATTTATATATTTTGCATTTACTACGTGGCATACATTTTTATAATATGCCAAGTAAGCCGAAAAATGTACAAGTCACATACAACCTACTTTCCAAAAAACCTGTATCCGCTGGGAGTAGTGCAAATATCCAGGATCCTGAAATATTCAGAATTGATTCTTTGGTTTTGGCAAAACCAACAACACATGGGCAGCAGTCCTCGGTGACAACGGATTCAAAAGGAATAATTACTGATTTCTTTGGCCTGGGGGCCTCGTAATGAAATGAACAAACAAGTGTTTGAAGACACACATCAAGAGGAGCCCAAAAGTTCTAAATCTATTGTTATCAATAACAACTCATTGCTTAGCCTATGTTATTTGCTACAAACTGAAATTGTACATAATTTGATAATGGAAAGCACTGAGGAGGGTTTTAATCAACCAGAAATGGCTGCGGATGTGCCTTCATTGGAGCGATGTCCTCGAAGTAATAGTTTGATGGTAATATCTGAGTTATTTGCTGAAGGAACATCTGATAACAATGTTTGTTTGACTACATCGAGCTCCATGACATCCACGTCTATGTTGGGGACCTTGCAGTTTGTAATCTAATGGGCATTTGCATAGCACCTTTCACCATTAGTATGGTCTCAACCTGATGTAGGTTGAACGCCATTGGGGGACTGAAATCCAGGTGTGGGAACATTCGTCAGAGAGAGAGTGCGTGTGTGCACTTAGCCGGTATTAATGTTGGGGGGGTGGTGAGTTCCTGCTATTCACCCATGTTGAGAGGGCAAACAAGTGGCTGTGGGGGCTCAGCCCAGAGGATATGTGAGAGAAACGTTATGTGTGCAGCCAGGCCACATTTTATCATGTGCGATAGCTGCATTCTAGTGCAAGAGGTTTTGTGCAAAGTGTGAGAGGCAGGAAAGACATTATGTGAATTATGTGAGCAGCTAGACTGAATTTTGACATGGGGTAGCTGCATTCTGGTGTCAGAGATGTTGTGCAAGGTTTGTGAAGCATGAGAGACATAATGTGACCAACTGCTCCTAAATGATCATGGGGATAACTGTATTCTAGTGCAAGAGGAGTTGTGCAAAATTATGTGGTGAAGGGGTGAGGTAAGTGAGGGAAGATAGACCAAATATTACTCTGGGCGATAGCTGCATTCTAGTGCCAAAAGTGTAGAGCACAGTATGTGAAGCAGGAGAGAGATTATGCGTTAAGGTAGACCGAATTCTATCATGGGGGATAGCTGTGTTCTAGTGTCAGAGGTGTTGTGCAAGGTGTGTGAAGCAGGAGATATATTTTGTGGGCAGCTAGACCGAATTGCATTGTGGGGGATAGCTGCATTCTATTGTAAGAAGTGTTGTGCAAGGTGTGTGAAATAGGGGAGTTATTATGTGGGCAGCTAGACTGAAATTCTATTGAGGGGGATAGGTGCATTATGGTGCCAGAGCTGTTGTGCAAAGTATGTGAGGCAGGAGAGACATTATGTGAGCATCTAGACCCGATTTTGTTATAGGGGAAAGCTGCATTCTAGGGCCAGAGGTTTTGTACAAAGTATGCTAAGCAGGTGCTGTGCAAGGCATATGAATTAGGACAGACATTATGTGGGCAGCTAGGCTAAAACTGTATTGTGGGAGAGAGCTGTATTCTAGTGCCAGAGGTGTTGTGCAAAGTATGTGAGGCAGGAGAGACAGTATGTGAGCAGCTAGACCACTCATGAAGGATAGCTGCATTCTAGTGCCAGAGGTGTTGAGCAGAGTGTGTGAAGCAGGACCAAATTCTATTGTGGGGTATATGAAACAGGAGAAGCATTATGTGAGCATCTAGACTGAATGTTGTCATGGGGACCCATTACATCTGAAAATGTAATACACGTATGATCCACCCAAATTCAATGCATCAGGTGCATCTAGCATACTCTGATTTCAAATGAAAGATGTGTATTGAACACCAAGATTTAGACTTCCCTGCACTTAATGAGCACCTAGATTCAAAAACATTATATATACTTAGATTCAGCAATATGTATGTAGTAGTTGAGGGTGTGCTCTGAGTTTGGAGAATAAGCGGAAGCTGACGTGTACTCGGGAAACAAACATATGTAGTGCATAAGAAGTGGCATGACAACAGTTGTGGTGGAATTGGCCTAGCGATTGCTATAGGCATCCATGAGGTAAACAGATTTAAGTGAGGCAAAGGCTTTATACAGAAAGACAGTGTTCCCTACCATTAATGTTTTACCTGCCTTCTAGCAGGGAAATTGTCCATTGTGAGACATTGTCCACCATCAGATCCGTCTATGTGCGAACCAGGCCCACCCTCGGGAGCCATCCTGGTGCAGCACCTTGCCCACCCTCTACATCATAGCTGCCTAGGGATTCCAGCCATGGATATGAATGGATGCAACACAGTTCATGATGTTGGTGGGAATAGCCAGGTCTTGAGGACACAAATTCAGAAGGTCATGCGGTCTTGTGTCTGTCGGATGTGGGGTGAGAGCGAATTCCAGATGGTGGGTGCTAGGACTGAGAAAGAGTGGAGCCTCCAATTCTGGTTGATTTGGAGGGGCAAACAAGAAGATGAGCAGTGCTTGATCTGAGGTTTCTGGTAGGGTGGTAAGGGGTGATTTTCTGTTGTAGGTGTTTAGGGCCAATCTTGAGCAGTGCTAAGTGAGTGATGAACATGACTTTGAAGGTTACCCGTCTTCCAACGGGGTACCAGGGGAGGGTGCGGCGAGTGGGGGAGATGTGTTCTCTTCGGCCAAGGGCAAGGAGGAGCCTAGCTGCAGAGCTCTGGACTCTTTGGAGCTTTTTGAGTTGATAGGTTGAGATGCCCAGGCAGAGAGAGTTTGCATAGTCAAGTCGAGACATAATGATGCATATAATTGCAGTCAGTCTGTGGGGGTAGGAGGTTTATGGGGAGATGTGTGTTAGTATGCAGAGGAAGGGCCCGTCTTTGCATAAGGCCACTCAGGCGGCTGCCTGACGTGATAGCCTCCTGGGGGCGCCAGTACAACTTCTCCATGGTGCTCCAACTCGGCCGTGATGCAGCATCATTTAATTTTATTGTACGAAAGTTAAGGTTGTACAATTTAAAAAATAAAAGTGCTATTCGAAATCCGATCTGAGAGCATTACATGATGCCTACAGCCTTGGGCAAAGCAAGATAAAACATGTGTTTCTTTTCACGTGCCCCAGCCTCAGCACATGCACTGCAGTCAGGGGTGATGATTGATTGGGCTGGCTTAAATGTTCAGTCAGCTTGGCTATACAGCAGCAACCGGGCACTCTTCGCCATCATCGGGCTCAGAGGATTAAGGCCCAGCCACCCAGCAACAGGAACAGCGGGGTTAGTGTCCATGCCACACGCCTGTGGATCCATGGTGGAGGTAACCTGTGGAATGAATGTCTGCTGGTGGGGGAGGGGGGCCCAACACGTGGTGCCTCTGGGACTCTTGAAGGGTGTCTGAGACTGAGATCTCATGCAGGGTTTTGGGGGATGGTAGAGTGAATGAGGGCTATCGGGAGAGGGTGCTGGACAGGTGCTGGGTGGGTGTCCCCCTAAGGGCCTTGCAAGGCATCTTGAGAGCTAGTGGCGGGGCAGTTTGCAAGTGCCAGGATTCTTGGGGGCAATAAAGGGTGATCTGAATCACTGCATGATGCGTAGGAGTCAGTGCAAGGGCCCGAGCGTGTATTGCCAGCGGCAGGGTAATGTAATGCAGTGCACAGCACCAATGTTCTGGGGCAATGTACAGGGACTGTGGATTATGGGAGTTATATGGCAGAGGGAGAGGGGGGCTTTCTGAGGCCACTGCAAGAGAGTAATGTATTGTGGGCTGGTTGATAACACAGACAATATAAACCCCCGTCCATGTTCCACGGGAGGCCATCTGCGGCAATGCAGATGCCTGGGGATGGCACAGCAAAGGCATAGCGCATGAGGTTTTGGACAGTTGTTGTGTGAAGTGAGCTTGGGTTGCGAAGGTTACTCACCTCGTGGGGTTGTGCAGACCCTGTATTATTTTGTTTTGAGGAGGGGTGGTGTTTTGTAACTCAGGTACTGCATATATGTGTTAAGCACTTTGCGTGCATTCTGAGGGCGGGGGCTAGTATATTTCTTCCCTGCTATTGCAACCCTGAACACCTAATGATCCCCAGCCCGCAGCTATTCCACTTTATGACGGTACATCCGGAGGCCGGCTTGCATACAGGGAACCTTACCTAGGACATTCACCACAGCCCGCTGGGCTCTGGCAGAGCCAGGCGGGTGTCCGATTTTTGGAGTCACCTGCTTAAGGCAACATTTACAGGTGTGTTTTTAGACTAGAGCCCCTCTATGCATCGCTACGCATTACCATATTCAATCAATGAATGTCCTAACATGTTTGTGGGAGGGTGCGCACTGCTCTTGAGTCTTGAATGTACAAAAAAAAAGCTAATACAGTTGGGTTAGCGGGGACGTGTGTGACTTTTACGCGCTGGATGAAGTCACTGTGGTCTGATTAATGCCCGCGAGAAATAGGCTTCCAATGGAAGAGCAGTTTTGGGCCCTGTTGTAATCTCTGTTTACAAACCCGCTCGCAGGGCTCTGGGACGGGGCCAAGGGGAGGCTGCTGCTGGTGTCTGGGGAGATTGTGTCTAAGGTGATGCGGTGCCTCTGACCTTAATGGGTCCATTCAAGCTTAGCTCTGTGTGAACACTGGTCCGTAGCGTTTAAACGTCAGAAATCGAGGGCGTTTTTTGGAGGAATCTATTTCTGAACGTTTTTTCTTGTTTCATTCACATTCACAAGCAGGACTCAGAACGAGGCCAAACTCCAGTGAAGGAAAAGCCGTGTGTCAAGACGGTAATGGGCTTGAGTAGCACAAGATCTTTCGCGAGGGTTACAGACAGTTCCTATTGACAGCTCTCCTTTATCTAAATGCTCTCAGTTTTTGCAGACAAGTTTGTAAATATAGCTAATCGCGCTACCCATTGGGAAAAGGACCTAGGTGCCAAATAATTTGGCACTCCATAAATATAAGGACACTAAGCTGGTAAAATGTGTTTTATTTGGAATGGTTTATCAACTTGACCTTTGGCATGTCGGAAAACATGATTAATAAGCAGCATTAAAGCAATACAGTTGCACATGTTTTGACTGTGCAAATGAAATTACAGCTCTTAGAGGGTGGGGGTGGGGAGGGGGGTAGCTCAAACGATATGAAAGTGGAAGAGTTGGGAAATGATTTGGTTACCATGAGAGGGAAGTTGAAATGTTGAGACTTGAAAGTGACTCCATGTGTAAATGTTCCTTTTAGAGGTGACAGGGATTGCCAAAGCCATTGCTCAGTGGTGTTTTAAAGAGAACAGTGTGATCCTTAAGCAGCCATTGCAGATATATCCTCGTATGCTTTTTATCGAAGGCTGGGTTTGTAGCTTTATGGGAAGATTGGCACTGGCCTACTTTGATGTTGATGTTTCCTCTCTCACTTTTCTAGAAAGTCTCTGAAAGTTATTTTCCAAACCTAGATGTATACGTTCGTTTTCCGAACTCCTGTTTCCAATGTGGACCCGCGATTATAGCCAGATTGTTGTTCAAGAGACAACACCAGGACAGACTGGGCCAGGCCAAGGTCTTATTGAGAAGCGCCTCATAAGGGTTGATGCCTTACGGCTGTGATGACATTTAGGATTGTGCTTGTACTGTCGTGCACCTTTTTATATTTAATTTATCTGACTCCGTCTGCTGACATCGACCTTTTTATTGATACCTATGCTTTCAGCAGTGGAACTTGAAAAGTATTTTCGGACAATCTCATATACTTATCTTGAATCAAGACTTATCATTTTGGTGGTCAGCGTGTGACTGTTATTTCTATGCTACCTGTTTGTTCCAGCTAGATTCGAGCATGCAGATAAATGGGCCCAAACCCTTTGCTAATTAGTAGAGAATGTTCGCTGTATGCAGTTTCTATCTAGTATCTTATTTAGTGCCTTTCTTAGTGCATGTCACTTCTCATATCGGTAGTCGCACCAATGCACCATACGTAAAGCCATGACTCAAATCTGCCAACCAGCACTAGTTAGTTATTTTATGCCTGTGATAGTCCAGTCAGATAGTAAGTACATTTATACAGGGGATTTTCAGTGCAGCAAGAAACCTTCAATTTTTTATACCCATCTTTTATCTGTAGTATGCTAGTCTTCTCGGTGCTGGCATCCTTACGCATCTCTACTTTCTCACAGTGGTCTTTCAATTTGTTTACATTTTGGGCCTAGTCTCAGGGTTCACAGTTCAGTGCCATATTGCAATTTCTGAATCCATGTGCCATTATTGACTGGCCTCATACCTGGGTGAAGGAAGGGTGGGGTACCATAAAGGTCTGCCCTCATCTCTCTATTCAGCGCAGATTGTGTCATGCTTTGATACAGCATATGCTTGATTTCCCAGTTATTCCTTTTGAATAGCACTGTGATGAAGTCCTGTTTTTTCCTCAAAATCCTTCTTTCTCGCTTGCCAGCAGCATTTTTCTTAATTTTTATAGACACGGGGTACCCTAACTGACCAGCTGTTGCACATATCACGTCGTATTTCTAGCATTTCATTCATTAATTTTCTTCTCATCTGCCTGCGTTATTGCTTTTATGTCCTGTGAGGCGGAAAGTAATAAGGAATGGATGTTTGAGCTACTAAAAGATTAGCAGAGGACTGCATGTAATGAAGCACCATGTCTGTTTACTTTTACTTTGGTCCTCTCCATCAAACTAAGTGAATAAAGAATTCAAATCCCCGAATGCAGGTGATGGAGAAATGGAAGCACAGGACTGGGTGGTGGTGTCCCTGGTGACATGGAATGGAGCCTTCTGGTAACCTAATTAGTTTATTGCCGCATGTGCACCGATCCTAGCCGGAGCTGGTGGGGATCTTTGCTCAAGAAATAAACAACACAGTGTTAATTGAATGGGTAAGAGATTTCGGTTGTACCCCAAGATCCTTTGCCTCCATAATAACACAAAATATGACACAGTGTACGCTGTACTGTCAGCGCCAGTGGCACTGGGTTTCCATTCCAAACATTGGCTGCATTGCTGTAATCTCAAAGCAAATTAACCCCAGGAAGTGCCAAAGTTACGTGTACAGATCTCTAACCTGTGTCTTGTTGGACGTTGATTATCCAGGCCTGTCAGACTGCCACCCACTCCCCCTCTCGTTCTACTTCATCCCAATCGCCTAACAAATTGCTCCCGTGCCCCTGTAGCCAAACCAAATGGTAGGTTTATGTCCTGGGGGTTATTGTGACAGTACAATTTTTGGAGTGTCAAAGTAAACTCGCAGGATTAACAACACTGCTTAGTACCCTAAAGCAAGGTTTTGCTTGAATTGTGTAGCCGAGGCAGACACATATGCATACATCAGGACGTACCACAAGTAGTGACACAAACAGCCTACATTCATTATTGTCCTGTAAAGTATACAGCATTCTACCAAGCTAAACGCAGCCTGACCCATCCAGCCTGGCCCTCCTGTTTCAATTACAGACAGTTTCACCAGTGAGCAAGCCGTTAGTGTAACGAGTGTCTTCTGCAGGCACTGACCGATGAACCAGTGAGTACATTATAGATTCTGCTAGCGCTCTACAAGGAGTGTCATATTATCTAGGCATTATAATGGCATCCCCCACAGCAGCCCAAGGATGTGGAACAGAACAGGTGCACTTTGAATTTCTACCTCATCAGAGATATCATATATCCTATGCATGCAATTTATGTAAATGGTACTTTTAATTTTAAATCATATTCCGGTGATTTCACAGAAAGGCCCAGTGTAGATGTTCATCAGTACAGCAGGTACATGGGCCCCCTGTGGCATCATGCAGGTGAGTCCACTCCCCCAAATGAAAGGACCTAGTTCTCAGCAAATATTTATTTCAGGCAGGCCAGAGTTGGGGTGTGCCACTGCTCTAGATGGGACATTTTTAAAATTACTGCGATAGAGGGCAGCAAACCATGGTTTATGAGGCCTCAGTATTTTACATGGGTGGTGAATTTAGGCTGAAGGACTGTGTAACTGGCAAACGTCACTGTACTTGAGTACAGGGACAGCATAAGGGCCTTTCAATCTTTTCAAATGAAAGGGGCCTCGAGCCTCAGGGGCCCCTTAGAAACTTCCCCCAGGTTGCCATTTGTAACATACAACTTCTGTTGTAATTTTTAGGGAGCGGGGGGAGCCAACGATGCTTCCCGCCTGGGGAAAAATTCGGTCCAAGACCGGCCCTGTGCAGAGGTAGAAGTAGCCACCAAAACCCTCCTGAAATTGTGTATTAAGATTCATGAGGAATGTTCAGGCTAAACTTATTGCCGGTAAGGAACCAAGCATTGACATTGTACAAACACATCAGGTGTCACGCAGGGCTGTTGATATTCTCCATATGGACAAAGGAACTTCCGGTGCTGTCAACTTGCCCATCAAAGAGACTCTGGCAATTGCAAATATGGATTATTCCAGCTGAACCTTTATAACATGGAGAGATGGAGACTCAAAAAGTTAAACATCCAAAAATACAAAAGGGGTGCAAAGAATGCAACCAACAGCACTACGCCGGAAGGAGCCATAGATTGTGGTTTCCTTTTAAAAAAGCCAGTCATTGCTTAAAAAGAGAGATTAAGAAAACTGGTGACTTGGACATTAATGAACCTGTGTCAATAGATACAGGTATACATGAAAGTCAGTTGGCACTGGCAGACAGATGTTCCACACCAGAAGAGGAGATATTAAGGCTTGAACTAGCATTTCCAAACAAATTATATGACAAAAGGTACTACGCTCAGCAGGCACACAAGTGCTGACAGGGGGATAGCCCACCTTATGTACAATCCACAACCTATTTTCAAAAAGAAATGATTTTATGCTAAATAGCTCCAATATTCTTCACTTATGCAAATAAATAATTTCACTGCAAGTATCAGCATAAAGTGGCATTGATTATATGGAATTTTTTGAAAATTCTTCCATGACAACAGTGTGGGTGCATTGCTTTGCCAGAGAGATAGTTGCCCTGGTAAGAGCAAATTTGCCAAATTGTATTAAAAGGGGATAGGATCCAGCTTTATAGTGTAGTCTCAATCATACCAGACCACAGGCAAAGGTACCTGGAGCCAACTTCAAGATAACCTCTACTAGCTTTGGAAAGACGGTGGTCAGAGAAAGTGTCATGGGTTACGAAAACTAAGTTGTGCAGGAATGGGATGGGTTATCTGGGTTTTTACCAATAAAGCCATGGGAAAAGCAGTTATTATGTAAAATATTAACAAGGAATACTCAGGGACACAGACATTACACAAGCAGCACAGGGGGGTCAGAACCTATTGTTAAATGCTGACATTTTCTTTATACAAGAGTGTCGGTTGACAACCACCTTTTATTTGGACGGTTATACCGTATTTCAAATATTTGCCAAAAGGGGTCCGATAGGCTGGCCAGCAGGAGGATTATTGACTGCGATACTTAATGAAATACCTGCTGTGGAAATAAAGATGTCCGAGAACGAAGCTAACATTCTGGCAGTTGAGATTACATGTAACGATGTGACCACATGTAAGACATTGCTGCTTTTGAATGTTTGTGATCCCCCGGGTGGCTCCCTAGTGGAAAGCAGGCACATTCCATGTTTGATCTGCAAGTTAACTGGCAGTTAGCTAACAATTGTGACATGGTGCTGTTGGGTTGGAGATCCTAACGCACACCGTTCAGACAATCTGACAAAAGATGTGATGGTAAACGCTAAGGCTAGGAGCACTTTGCTACAGAAGGCCTCTAATATCACAGGGAGGTGTTGGTCAGGATTTATGGAGGAGTAGGACTTTAATATGTTGAACCTTCACCGTCAGGGGGGACATACCAGGAAATTACACACGGCGGAGGAGAAATAAGAAGCATATGCTTGATTATTTTTATGGTCATACAGAAACAGGTTCCTGTGCTTACTGTCTCACAGTTGATACCCATGCTTTTAGTCATCATGCCGCTCTTACATTATATCTAAAAATGGGTTGGGACATGACACACCATACAAAAGATGGAGGCACAGTTATAAGTAGTGGAGGGAGTAGGATAACATGGACAGAAAGGGACAGAAAAGCGACCAGTGACCAGATAACATGACTGGTGATGGCTTAATATTGTATCTCAAGGATATGCCATCTAACGACATAATGCAATGGTTTACACACCTTCTTTCTACTTTACCCTTAATTGGTGGTACATATTCGGTAAAACAGGAGCAAGCGTACGCTAGCATTTACATCATAGAAATTTGTGATGCTAAGCGTTCTCTAAGGGAAGATATAGGACGTATCAATGGGAGTCAGATTTGTAAATCAGAGAAGGCACTATTGATTTATAAAATGAAGAACAAATACAATAATAGGGTGAAAAGATGGCACTAATTAATTAAAAACTTATAGTGGCAGACAATGTTTGAGACATTAAAAAAGGCAACACTAAACTCTGGAACAGATTAAAGTAGGTAAAGGATAACGAAACTGCCATGATGACCAATCCCAATAGTGAGTCGGGATGGATCAAGCATATTGTAGAAATGTACGGGATTCACGAGACACCGTATGACACAACCTCTGACTAGGACACCAGACCAATTAGTCTGGAGTTTGATTTTGAAAAAGTAATAACAGCCTTAAACAGATTTAAAGAAAAACCTAGGGCGCCAGGGCCAGATGGCAACGCCAATGTAGCGCTGCTGAGAGACCCAGAAATATGTGCGACCATTCTTGTGGTTTTATTTAACAAAGTCTGTTGTGAAGGGGTAATACCGGAGTCGTGGAGGAAAGCAGTGCTTATACCAGTATACAAAAATCCTCCAATCTAGATCCCTCTAAGTGTAGACTCTTGTGCTTACTGGGCGTTCCAAGTAAGGTATTTGCAACCCTTATTCTAAATGAATTACAGTGTTGGTCGGAGGAATCCAACCTATTAAGCAATTTTCAGATAGGGTTTTTATGCTGGTTCTTCCACGTCCCACAATATATTGACAGTAAATACATTAATATGTGCATCACAAAAATGCATTAACCCACTGCTGTAGATTTTATATGTGGATTTTAAGGTTGCCTTTGATTGTGTAGGCTGGCCTCTTTTGTGGGTTAAGTTAGAGAGATGCAATATGCCAGGAAAAGTGCTCAGACATCTTGTGCAGTTGCATGAGCACACAAGTGCAAAGGTGAGGCTGAGCAGCGTGTGAGCTTGCACCAAGGAAATCCCTACATAAAAAGAACTTAAACAAGGGGTGTGTGTTGGCACCCATGCTATCAACCTGTACCTGGCTGACCTCCCAGGAACGCTGATTGAGGTTAGGTATGCACCACCAAAAATAGGCCAAGCTCACATACAGTGGTGGTCTTACGGCGATGATGTGATCCTAGTGAACTACACATTTATGGCCCTAAACAGATCTGCAAGTGAATTGAGTGTTTATGCAAAAAAGAATGGGCTGAAAATTAATTTCGACAAGACTAAAAACATGTATTTTGGCCTTGCCCGATGATTGTCTCATCTTTTGTCCCTCTATGGGGGAATTATTGAGAAGGTTTCTAATTATAGCTTACTATCTTGGGCATGTAATCTTTATGGGGAAAAAGAACAAGGAATTGAATATGATCAAACACAAAAAGGCAATTGCTTTAATGACAATGATTAGGAAATTCATATAATGAACCACAGGATATAGTCTGGAGCAATACTGGTATATATGCAGCACCTTCACCCTACTATCTTGTATGGACTTCAGGTGACCTCTTCAACCTATTCATGGTTGAATGTCTTAGAGGGGAACATTTGGTGTTGAGTATTGGGTGTACCCCAGTTTGTCCCGGTAGAGGCAATTATACTGGAGTTAGTGTTGACTTCATTAGCAGGACTTGTCCTATTAAAGCGTGGAATATATATATATATATCAAAGCTATTAAAGAACCTGTTTGTCCTTTGCTTACATTGCTTGATAAAACAATAGAGACATCACCAGGACATCATTACATTAATTTAAAAGCCTACATTTAAAAAATGTCCAGACTATTAGATGGGTTCCCAATTGGGAGATAGATTTTTTACCAATTGAAACAAACATTTGAAAGAAAGTTAAAACTCTGAGATTGGAACTAAAATAATGAGCACATAGCCACATTAAAGCCTTTATAGGAATATACATGCGTGACTGACAGAAATATTTGGTTTTATCTCCCTCACCGCCCTTAAGGAGATTTGTCCTTGAACCGGCAGCCGTCTCTTGCGGTCTGTGGCCCACACTTGGCCATCTCTGAATTCAACAGGTTCTGTAGATTATGTAAACTTGTACACATCCCGAAAACTAACATACACATCATGACTAGATGTTACACAATAGGAAATGTATATATTTACACACAGAAAAAGGTGTGCATGATCTCGATTGCATTAAAACAAGCTTATTCTGGTGATGTTGTCTAAATGGAAACATCACCACATTGAATATTGAGTTTTTTAGGATCTGGCTGCAGATCAAAACTAAACCAAAAGTAACTAATTACACTGCATGGATATTACTGCAAAACTACCTAGATTATTGATGAGTAATAAGACATTTGCAGAATGTTGAGAATATGGTAAACCATTTTTATTTTATGTAGTATACCCATTATGATTTACGCAAGTACATTCACACGGACATGAGTGTGACCAAACAACACTATTGGAGATGAATTGCCTGATATTTACGAATACTGTGAAATGGCTGTATAATAAATTATGTAATTGTATTGTTGAAGTAATGTTTAGACATTTATTTTTTTGATTTATTTATTACCATTATGCAGTGTCAAGACCCAGTGGTATCACAACGCTTGTACAATGTAGGTGGATAGTGTCAATGGAGATGGTCTCATGAGTATCAGAGGCCATGTTAGTCGCATTTATCAAATTACCAAGTTTTCACAAGCTTTCTAAAGGTGGTGTCTGATGTTCATTTTTGATGTGGTTAGGTAGGGAGTTCCACAGGTTAGGTGCGGTGACACAGAAGGTCAAGCATCCTGCTCATCTGCATTTGAATGTCAAGGTTTGAATGACAAGGTTGGCGAATTATCTGAGATGTTGTGCTGACGTTTTGGTTGATATCGGGTTGTTCAGATAATGGGGAGCTTTGTTGTGGATGCATCTGTGAGCAATAGTTAGTGTTTTAAATTCAATCCAGGCTTATAGGGAGGCAGTGGGTATTGCATCTAGCGGAGGAGATGTGATCTGAGAATTTCAGTCCTGTGGCACCTCGAATGGTGAGATTTTGTAGAAATTGCTATTTGGCCAAGTGTTTGCTGATGTGCCCGCAAGTAGAGCATTACAATAGTCAAGTTTTCTGCCTATAATTGCCCATGCCAGGGTTAAGCAGTTAGCTGGAGAGAGAAATGCGTGACTCAGGGAGATACGTCTTTTGTGGGCAGTGGGGGAGGACAGGGCATCTGTGTTTTGTCATGTTGAGATTGGAGTCAAGGTGGACACGAAGTGTCTTGGTTCCATGTGTTAATATCCCCACAAAAATATTGCCATACAAAAATATCGCCATATTTTTGCAGCAATATTATGCTATGGAACCTGTGGGGTACACCCTTGCAACCCTCATATTTTTTAAAAGGGAGCGGGGGACTCCCCCACAACCCCTAGTCCCATTTAGCCCATAAATTATCCCCAGCAATAATGTTACCTATGGCCTTACCCCACAACCATATATATGGCGATATTATTGGTGGGGATAATATTATCTGATACCAGTGTCTTGACACATTTTGCAATTTTGATGGTGGTGCCATCTATGGGTATGTAGGAGTAGGTAGGGTCCAGGATTTCTAAGAGGTGGGGGGCTGCAATGAGGAGTTCCATTTTATCGTCATTGAGGCACAGATTGTGTGAGGCTACACAGTTTTGTATAGTTGATGAAGTCAATGTCCTGAGAGTAGTTTCCAGATGTGGCAAGAAGGATTTGGGTGCCGTCAGCAAAGTGGTGTAAGGGATGCCAAGGGAGTCTAGGTGGTCTAAAGAGGGGCTTTGTGTATGTGTTGTAGAGAATAGGGGATATGCAAGAGGCTTGGGACACCCCTAAAAGGACTGTGATGGGGTTGGCCGTAGAATCACCAGAGAAGACTCTGGAAGAGTGATTACTGTGGATGGATTTGATCCAAGCAGAGGCCTCTGTGAGAAGTGGAAGCTGATGGCGAGATAGTGGCACAATATATCGTGGTCAATGAGGTTGAAGGCTGCGGATAGGTCACATAGGAGGAGAATGGCCATGTTGTTGGTGTTGCATATGTTGTTCAATTGGATTCTGAGGTCTAATAGAGCAGCTTTTGCTGTGCTTCGAGCGGAAGCCAGATTGTCTAGTGCCTAATAATTGGAATCGCTCTAGGAATAATTTAATGTGAGAGTACGCTATGCAGTCCAAGTTTGTGAGTAAGGAAGGGACTGTGGTCATAGGATGGTAGTTTGTGGGAAACAAAGGGTCAAGAGATGGTTTCTTGATGAATGAAGGCATCCATGCAGCTTTGAGGCAAGTTGGAAAAGCGCTTGTGGTGAAGGATGTGTTAATAAAGTCTGTGATGATGGGGCAAGAGTAGAGGCACAGACCCTTTCATTGTGGGAAGGGCATGAGTTACCTTTGCAATTAGAGGGTTTGAAGTTTAAGATGGTTTTGAGGACGTCATCTGTAGTGACTGTGAAGTTGAAAATTTGGGAAGTGGGTTGTTTCAGTTGTCGGTGGTTGGAGTCAAGGAGGGGGAGGTTTGCTAGCTAGTTGGTTCTTCCATGTTATGATTTTGGGATTGAGTTTGTATATTTTGTTTGCAAGGGCAGTTTGGACTAATGAGCACCAGACTTTGTCTTTGGTGATGGATGAGGTAATGAGGAGGGGTTTCTCAAGTTCTTTGAGCATAGCGAAATGTTCTCGAGTTGGAGCTAGCTTTTGCAATCCTGATATTGTAGGAATTTGCTTTGGTGGAGATAAGAGTATGTTTGTATGCTTTTACAGCATTCTTGAATGCTTCACGGTTGGGTTGTGAGGGTGTCTTCTCCAGGTATGCTCAAGGGAGCATTTATGTCTGCAAAGTTAATTCAGCTCTTCAGAGAACCAGGTGCTGGTGTGTTTACAAGAATTGGGGATGTTAGATTTGAGAGGAGCATGGTGATCCATGGTGAGGGTAATGGTGTGGTTGAAGAGTGAGACAATTGCCTCTTGGACTGGTTTCAAGAGGATTGTTTGGTAGAAAATGTTTGCTTAGGCTGGGTGCAAGTGTTTCTTCGGTGAGTCTACGGGTGTTATGGGTAGGAATGGGATGGGGGTGTTGAGATGAGCGGTGGTGATGGAGTTGGGTTTTGGCAGGTGAAATGCAATGAACGAGTTATCAGTCCATGGTTGGGGATTGATCACTGAGGTGTTAATTGTCTTGTTGAGAGTCAGAAGCCAATCCAGGGTGTGACCTTTGATGTGGGTAGGTGCTGATACAAGTTGTATGAAGCTCATTTCTTGGAGTGAACAGGCGGGGGTGGATGCCCTAGAGTCAGATGTGTCTTGAAATCCTAAGTTGAACTCTCCTAGTAGGATGTACTTATTGTTGGGCATGATCATCGGTGAGAGGAGTAGAGGATATTTTTTTTGAGTGGATTTTGTGGGTTAGGTTGGCAGTAGTGGAGAAGGATATTGGTAGTGGTTTGTAGAATGGGTAAAAGCTTGGCTAGTAACATTTCATATCCCTGTTGACGGGGAGTTTGACTTCCCTGATGGGAAGTGTTGATTTGGAGATGATGGCTATGTCACATCCTTGGTTATCTGGTCTATCTGATCTGAAGATGGAATAATCTGGTTGAATGGCTAGTGATAGTGCAGGGCAGTCTGCATTATGGAGCCAAGATTTTGTGATGACTAAAAGATCAAGGTGGTATTCAAGGATGATATTTTGTATGTGTGTGACATGGGAGCAAAGGGAGCGTGCATTGAGTAGGGTGCAGTTGAGCTGTGACTAATTCCTGTTGTGGCAGAGAGGTGTGTCGGTTGAGTTGTTGGGTGTGTGTAGTGGGTGGGGAGAGGCTGGTCGTGAAGGTGGTGTGGGGGAAAAGTGAGAAGTGCGGGTGGGGAGTTGTTGAAGTCTGACTAGGGCAGTGATGGGTGGTTGCTGATTTCAGGAACAGTGGTGTGAGTTCTTGCTCAGAGGCTGGTAGTTCTTTGTGCAATGGGGCGGGGAGGGATTGGATGATAACTGAAAGGGAAGGTGTGTTGTGGTTGTTGTAGGGGATGCTGTTCAGGAGGAGTGGGGTGAGTATTAGAGTAGGGGGGGTAGGCAGAATAGAAGGGAGGTAATTAGCATCCAAGGTATGGGGTAGAGAGCGGAGGTAGAAAAGGGGTAGTTGTGGGGAGTTTCTGTAATGAGTAGCTGTCAGTGGCTGTGGGTGAGCAATGGCTGGGCGAGAGGTGATGGGGTCTGAGGGACGTTAGGTGTAACTAGGAGTGGATGGAGTTGTGGCTTGGGGGTACATACTTGAGGAACATGCTGGTTTTCTCACTTTGAGAGTAGGCAGGTGTGCAGCATGGTAGTGGGGTGGTAGTGAGGGGTTTTCCAGCTGCTGGTGTTTGCCATTGGGATCTGCTGGTATCTGCAGGCTATTGAGTGGTAGCTGAGGGAGCAAGTAGGTGGGAGAAATAGAGCCTTGTTGGGTAGAGGGCACAGAAGTGATGACTGCGTATTATGTATTTTGCAATTAAATAATCGTTTTTATAATTATTTTGATGTTGTGAAAACTATAATACTGTGAAAACTATAACACTGTCAAGAAAGCCTGTGTTCGCTTATGTCATGCAAAGTGGTCCTCGGATGTAGTAGAGTCAGCAGTACTAACAAAAAGATGTCGTATCCTATTCAAATTGCATAACTGTTCCAAAACTAGTTTGAATGTTTACCTGCCACCAGGGTTCAAGTCCTAAACAGAAAAGGTCTGGGGACTCATTGACATACCAATTGAATTTAGCATATCCACCAGAAATTAGCATATCAAGGTTCCCTCTGAAAAATGTGGGGAACTCCATCCACCCACACATACCCTCGACTTGACCCATGCCTGCCAGTCAATCCTATTCATTGTATACCTCTCTCTCATCTAAAACCTACCAACATTCTGCCTCATCATCTGCTTAACAAGACTGATCTGGAAATGTAAGTCATGCTGTGCTGTTTACAATATTCTTCTGAGCATCGCCTGAATCGCTTTGCCTGAATCACTGATCATGTCCAAAGCAACTCTATTTGCCAAACATTCACAATATTGAGGCAACGTTTTGGTGTATTACTGAAATGTTTAATCCAGGTATAATGTAACCATTTCTCTCCATCAGTTTTTGATACAATCATTGAAGAGGCATAATGTGCAGATCCCACATTTTTTATAACCAGTGAAGGAGACCGTGCTGTGAGGTCACTCACACCTGGAATAATATATTTCAAGCATGTAGTGATGTATTGACTTATTACAATTGAATTCCGACACCAACACACGGTTGCAATAAAGAAATAATGTGCATCATTATATAATCAAATGTCAAGCACTTATCTATTACATGTATGTCAAAGGATTTGATGTTTTATACAGAGTGATAGCTACAATTTAGGGATACATGAGTATTCTCAATTAAGCAATATCATAGAATCATACACATAAATTAAATGTTATTTACAGTGTAAGAACAACACCCTGCAAACTCAACTAACTATAAGAAAACTCAAGTTCCATAGCCTCAATAAAATATGATATTGTCACTTCCGAAATGTATGCTACTATAGTGACAATGTTTATGAATGTCATTATGTTGCTACGTGTTCTCCTAACGCATTCAGTCTTATGGTTATAATTCAACTAGCTGGGGTACCCGGCGTTGCTGGTGTCCTGATCGAGTTGTATCTCTTGAGCCCTGGAGGATGTTGCTCTTGGTGGCAGGTCTTGCTTCAGTTTGCTCTGGTGTCTCATGTGCCCCGGAGGGTGTTGCTCTTGTCCTCAATTCAGCAAGTCTTTCTACATTTTGCTCTGGAATCTCATTCGCCCTGGAGAAAGTTGCTCTTGTCCTCTGGTCGGCAAGTAGTGCTGCTGTTTATTGTTGTGCTTGAGAAGCTCTTGATATTGATGTTTGCTTTGCATTAGATGAAGCTTTTCCAAGTGATGTTAGTTTTTTTGTGCAGTATGTTTCAGTCACTCAGTGGCTTCAGCACATTTGAGAAAATATCCAAGAAAGATTGATTGGTTGTGCTCTCTTCTCAGGAATGAACTTAAGTAACTGCAACCTTGCAATTTCCCAAATTTGGTGAGGCGTGATAAAAAAGAAAATGTAATTCCCTTTCGATATGCTTTAATAAACACTTTTAAACTGTATACAATAGTAATACATTTCAAGGGTGTAACCAACCCATTGAACATTTTGCTTCAGACACTTTTCAAAATGTTGCCTCCTTCTAGTACCTACTGTGGTGAATCGGGGTGAGCATCAATAAACCAGTGTGTCTACTATGTGAATTTTTTTCATCCAAACATAGACTACAATCTTGCCCCAGACAAATGAATCCATGCAAAATGTGGTAGCAGTGGGTTCAACAGTGTGGATTTGTATAGCCGGACTAACATACAGACATACGCCCAAAAGTGTTTTTGCTTATGAGATTTTTGCATCCAAACATAGGCTCTGATCTTGCCCCAGACAAAATAGGAATCCACGCAAAATGTGGTAGCCATGGGTTCAATGGTGCGTATCTGTGTAGCCAGACAAATATACATACATACATACATTCTGCTTTGTATATGAAGATAGTTGAACACTTCATTAAAAGCTCAAACTATCTATCCCATTTACTCCACACTCTCTAGGCAATATGGTGCCCAGGGCAAACAACTAAAATGCAACCCTAAGGCGGGCACATCTCACTTCCATACCAAAACTCTGCCCCGCAGCACAACCCCGAGTTATGCATTTAACCACTCTCCCCATCACCTTCCCTTGATTGATTTTTCCTGTTTTTCCTTCTTCCCTGTTTATCGAATTTGTCAACGATCACTCACACTCCATATCTGTTTTGTTTTCATTTTCACCACCCGTCCTTCATTTAATGTCTCTCCCTTTTTCAATGTCCACTGCTGATCTTTTCTGGTTCGCCTTCTACTGCACTTTTTCACATTCTGAAAGGTCGCACCATACATCAGTCCATTTCTTTATTTTGCTTTTCAACTAATCCACTACTTTCCTTTGCCTGTATGTACCTCTCATTGTGCTTTCTTACATTATACTTTTATACTCTTATTTTGTCCTGTTGTGCACTCCTTTCTCTTTTCTCCTGTATTGTTTCTTTCATTCCCACTTCCTTAATCACTTTTTTCTAATTTCTCCTTTCATTCCTGTCTTTAAATTGTCTTTCCTCATCCTTTCTGTCTTTTGCTCCTTTCTCTCACTACCCTTTTCCTGACTCTGAACCCCTGCTTTCCTTCACCTTCTCACTTTAATTTCTCTTTTGTCTTATGTGTCTTTTGTTGCAATTATGTGTCCCATTTGGCAAGCTTGCAACTTCTCAGTCCGCCCCTTTTGCATTGCGAGGTCTCGGGGGGGGGGGGGGGCTAATGATCACTTCTTGCTCAAGGACAGCCATTCCTCATTCAAATAAATGCACCTATAAGCTGACATGGAGGTGCTACTATTTGGAATGGTTGATTAACAAATGCTAGGCCGGCCTGCGTGTGGGATGGGTATGGGGAGGCTGGGGGAGGGGCTTGACACAGTGAAACAGACAGGCAAGAGCAGACTTCCTTCCTGTGGCGCTGCCCGATTAGGATGTTAATTGGGTAAAAACAGCAGTCCAGGGACTAATTCACTCCTTGTTTTGTACTGCCACTCCCCACTCTGGACCTAGAGCCGCTACCGGCTTCTCCCACTCCTAGCAAAGGCGCTGCCCATTTATCTGTGATAGGGCAAGATAATTTGTCTAAAGCACACACTGTATGAGCTGAAACATATTCATGTATGGCATCAACGTGTGGAAATATTCACTCGAGCGGTGCCATTACGCTATTTGAGTTATTTGATGTATTTGGGGCAACACATCTCTTGCTAATAAAACATTGATACATGTTGCCAAAAATGTCTGTTCATGCACATATATCACCCATCAAAATGTATGACTTTGTACCAAATGTGTTTTTCTAAGTGAATATTCTATTTACGTAGTGATAGTCAATACAATCTACATCATCTACAAGTATGCAATCAAACCCACGCAAAGTTAACACTGTTAATGTAGTCATATTGCACACAAGTAGATTACTAATTTTAACACATTTAAAAACAGCACTTGCTCAGTTGTCGGTGGATGTGACGTATATATTTGGCGAAGAGTAAAACAACGATTTAAGGCAACAGGTAATGAGACTCGTATTAATCCTTGTGGAACGTACCACTTTTGGGATACTACTGCCAACATTTAACAGAGCTAAGAATGTTTAACAAATGTGGCATGCTCACGGGGATTGACGCAGTTGGTCTCGGTGGAACTGTAGAGTTATGAGCTAATAAAATGGTTGATTTAGCACAGAGGAACTTCTTGGCACGAGCCTCCGAAGTCTCCACCCCCGTGCAATAGTCCATCCGTGAAACAGATTTCTCACCATGAAACACCGAGGCGTCCCAGAAAAATGGTCTGCTTGATATAACCAACTGCCTTCGTGGAAAATGACGACACTTCTTCATTAGAAACTTTTGACCAAGCTCTAAATCTCAAATAGTAACTGTCCAACGTGTGTGTACCTATATTTCTCCTAATTAGTACGCAAAAAGATTGTGAGTTAAATTTTTCCTTCATTTGATCATTTTAATGAAGCATGAATAAAAAAGAAACACGACACTGTAAAAATACGAATGGTGCAATATGCAAAATTAGTCAGTGAAAAAGTAAAACATTATTTAAAGAAAATGTCTTTACAGAGGTAACCATGGAGCACCAGTAAACTTATATATATGTCAGTCACTGAGAATTAGGAAATATACAAGTGGAATTAGGCATAATAATTTAGCATTTATATAGCGCTATGAACCCTCAGGTATTTGAGTGCTGCTTAAGGATGAAAGGCTGAGTTTGGACCTGCCGATATACGAACCTGCAAGCACGCTTCCTCATACGTGTTAGTGAAAAGCATGGTTTCCGAAACGCAACACATACCATGGGCAAATACTACACAAACTAACCGAGATGGGAAAGAAAGAGTAGGACACAAGAATTGAATGGGAGCGTAGGCAAGGGAAAGAGGGGAGTACTCTTCAATGATGTCACTCATGTAACGCCTACTGGATGCTTGTTCTTAAGGTGGATTGGAATGGCACCTAGCCCAAACTTTACCTCTGTAAAGTGATTAATCGTTTTGTTTTAAGCTCTTAATGCCTTATGTTTCCCTTCTATATTGATGGAAGTCAAAAGTGCTACTTTCACCCAAAACAGAGGCACTTTGGCATTGCAAGACAGGAATACTACATCAGCTCGGCAGATGTTAGAGGCACGTGACTGGCAGTTTACTCACAGATGTCACCAGTGAGCACTTGATCGACCGTTCTATCTTTTCTCACAGAGAATTATGACTGAGTGACCAAGGAAGAGTGGTATATCTGTTTACGTATGAAGGTATGTACTTGGTTTGATAAAGCACCAAGAACCTTGCATGGTACATGAAGCGGGGTAGCCTAATGCGATTCAATAATATGGATATAATTGCCAGAGTCGAATGTTAAGGGTGCAATTAGACACATAACCTATGTGAATAAGGGACACCGGGGGTTACCGGCAGGGAATTAAGTTTAGAGAGGGAAAGGTGGACATGGTCTGCGTCTCTTAGGTTCTGCAGACGTGCTCTCCTTGAAGGTATTCTTCTGTGGATTTCTGAAGATCTGACCTACCTAACTGTGCAGCTATGTCTATTGTTAAGGATTTCAATCAGGCGATATACCATGGTCTCAGCATAGTATGCAGGGCACAACTGAAATCATTATTTTGTTATATATAGGTTCAATATTTGAGAGATACACCACTCATATCACACCCCCTTTTCAAATACCCCGGGTCACAATGGACCAGGAACCAGCCTGGCAGGTAAAGGTAATATTTATTTATTTATTTAAAATTCAAGAAAATCACACACTTTTTAATATATGGGGCAGCACTCACCAATGGGGTGATAAGAACAATATGAATGTAATCAATGCACTTAGTTTAACCTTCTATTGACACAACTACAAAACACCAGGGAATAGGAGCACTCTTGATTTTAGATAAGATAGCACAGGAGTTAGAATGTCCCCCTGCAACGTTCCCTCAACCCACAAATAATCAATTTTAAGTGGATAAACAGAATCAGCAGGTAATCAGGAATGCCAAATAAGAAACAGAACAGAAATCGGACTTTCCCTCCCCAAACAAAAGAGAACAATGGATTTAAACCCTGGCAGACACTCAGAAATGGATGGATAAACAATATAACAATGAATGTGTCTAAAACTCTTGAAACAAAAACAATTCCTTACTGGACCAACACGGGAAAGATAATAGCAATCACAAGCAATGGATTGAGCAAAAGCATACAATTTGAAATTGAATGGAAGATTGAAAACCGTTTATAACCAAAATGACACGTCGTAAAATTACACACTTTTTCAAATCCCGCCTGAATTTACCAAACCGGTTTTTATTAAAAATGGGTGAAATATTGTAAATCTGGATGCGGTGTAGCTATGGATCCTAGGTACAATATGAAAGTGAAATGAGGTCTCTAGATGTTAAATTGAGTAAGTTATGCCAGATAGAGTGAGGTGCGTTTTTGGAAAAATAAAGTCGCGAAAAAGGAACAGAAATCAATTTTGACAAGGACAGTTTTACTTTACGCTAGGGCATTCAGGCTAGGCTGCCAACTTGAGACACAGTAAGCTCCGGAGTTGATTCATGGATCAGCCCTAGCACCTTTGCGCCCGCCCTGGTGGACCCAGTCCGTTCACCCGAGGGAGGACTAAGGGATTAGGATTTCACAAGACAAAATTATTAAAGAAGTTAGCACTAGTGCAAGGAATCAATGGCAGGGTTTCAAGAATGATTGTGACAATATTACAGTTCTCAGGATAAGGATTGGATGATTGGATGACTTAGAGATTGGGATGGAACAAAGCAAGGCAAGGTTTACTATGTTTCTATGATTCCTATTGATACTCACAGTCCAATTTAGTTTGTATTTTGAACAGTCAGCGCTCTGGATCACCACACAGATCTGCTCTAACACAGGGCAGCCGAACAAACTCAGCAGGACAGAGTCAGTTGGGCAGGGACTGGATACCAAAGGATAGTTCTCCTGACTGGCAGTTCTGGTTACTGGATCCTATAGGGCATCAGGATAGCAGGATCGCAGGATAGCAGGACAGCAGTGAGTGGCAGCAAGCCAGGTAAATTCAGGATGCTTCCCAAAACACCACAGCGCTTCCCTTGGTTATGGGGATTATTTTAAAATTGAGGCCTAGCTGAAGCAGGAGCAACAATTGCTTGGCCTTGTGGTTGGGATCTGGAGTTTAGATGGATAGATGCAAGATGAAGACAGGAACAGAGAGGAACAGGACGCTGGTGTAGGAATCAGGAATCAGTCAGGAATCAGTATGTGTCCTAGTCAGGGGTCCTTATTTATAATGCCAGATTACATCATTACAGTATATGACAGGGGCAGGATTCACTACCCACACCCCTAACAATAGGATTGGTCAAGGGCATAGTCTCTGCCTTGCTTACAATTGGTTGGATATTAGAAAAGTGATGTCATGTTTATGAGGTGATTTTTACTGTATCTAGAAACTCCCACATTTCCTTTACTGAAAATCTGATTTTGCCAAAAACACACATTTATGCAGTTTCCACCTCTGAGTAAATCAGATACACAGGTTACATATTTTGTGCAGCACAGATTAGTCCAAACCTCCAGTCTGTGTGACCTTGTTTCGTCTTTCTGACACATTTTTGTAATTTTACACATTAAAGATTTGGCCCACAATTCCCAATTTTATATACAGATGTGAATTATCCCCAGGGATGTATGTACAAAATTTGACATTTGCAACATGGATGCTTTTCTGGTAATACAACATATATCACCATTTCTGTCCAGAGTGTGTCACAACATTCTACCAAGTTTTCAAACACAGCCCACAATTCCACTTTTACGCTGTGAAAATTCCACATTTTTACCAATTTTGACAGCTGAGATACAAGTCTTTTTAAAGTTCTTTATAAAATAGTCTTAAGCCAAATGGGAGTCATTGTCTGTAATAAGGTTTTATTGCCCTTCACACTTGACAGGTGAGTGTCCCAGGACTGCTATTGTCCCAGCCTGGAGCAAAGACGAAGATCTGATGAGCATGTGAACTCACATTGTCCTATCCCATTCAATGTTTTTCAAGCTGGTACTTCGCACCTAACTGTCCTGGATCATGGTGTATCTGCCGTCCTAGGAGGAGTTTCATAGCTGGCAACTGGAACTACAGGTTTCTGAGAGCTTGCAACTCCAGCCTATGTGTTTTAAACTGTTTAATTTCTTACTTTGTCTTGAATTAAACCAATCTATAACAGAAGATATCCTGTGTGTCTATTGTCACCAGTAACATAACTCCTTTACATTGCTAAGTAATCAGGCTTTCATTACCAAATTGAGTTTTAAACAGGTCATTATTTTTTCTCTTCAGTCAGCACAGCCCATTTTTCCACATCTGTAAAAAAGTGCTATCATTTCTTTCTTTAATTCGGTTTGTAGCTCCTCAGATTGCCACTGTCTTGGCAGTTGTAGTCATTTTCCTTGCAGCAGGACTCTTATCTAATGTATAGATACAATTCTCCTTGACCTGGCTCAGAGGGTAAAAAGTCTCTTTGAACTGCTGCGCCTGGATACATTTTGTCAAGAAATAAATGTGTGTTTCCCGTGAGGGTGAAAATGAAGTTGCTTTTGATTTCTCTGAGAGTTGGTTTTAGCTGGCCCTTTTTTACTCACAGTGGTTTCAGAATGACAGATGAAAATGGCATCAAAGCAGCATTTTGAAAGGGTGGAAACTGTTTCATTTTTAGAGGCATTTTGGCTTTTGCAGTAATGGCAGGCTTTCCTTTTCACTGGATTCCATATATGTTTCAGAACACACTGGCATATTTTTCAGTGTGTCCCCTTGTTCCATTTTGCCTGAAGTGTGTGAGGCAAAATGGTGCAGCCATTTTTCTGTTGTTGCTGCCAAAAGCAGTTTTGAGGTCCTGGTGCGCACAGGAGCCAGCGCAGCCAGGTTAATGTTTCTTGCGCACAGGCAGCTCAGTGATCTAAGGCAATGCCGTTGAGTGGTTCACTATATCCCACACTATGGAACAGCATCAACGATTCCCTTTCTTCCTTTTCCTTTTTATGCTAATGTGAATTCCTTCTACCTTGGCGCGCCTGCAATATGGTGATAACTGTGAAGCGTATAGACATGTTTTTAACAGTTGTGTGGCGAGTATTAGGTTGGTATTGTGAATGAGGTACTCAGCCATTCCATACAAGATGGAGAGAGTGTGCAGAAAGGAATGCGACAAGTTTGGCATAAAAAATACTTTTGTCTTGTCTGGTCATCTCAATTGGTTGCCTAAACACAGTGAAAATTGAGTTGGTTGGTAAAATGTTCCCATCTGTAGATAACATGAAGTTCTGAGATAACCGAGCGGGTGTGAAAAAGGGGCAGAGTCATGCATCAGTTTCCATAACAAGATTAGAGGTCATGAAGGAGACTGTAGAAAATAAATACAGATGTTGGCTTTATTATTTATTTTATTTATTTATTTTATTTGCATTTTTAAAGCGCGCAACTGCCCCAGGGCATCGAGGCGCTGTTACAGAAAGCTCACTTAACGTAGGTACAATATGTGGACACAGTAAAAGATCGGTTACAGCCATTACTCGTGTTCCTGGTTACATGTGAACAGTGACAGTACAGTATGAGGATACAATAAAGAGATTGGTTACAGTTGTTACTTGTGTTCCAGGTACCTGGGAGCAGCGTGGGCGGTATATGTTTACTTAAACAAGGTGGTTTTCAGTGCCTTTCTGAAAGCAATGAGTGATGTTTCTGATCTCAGTTTAGGTGGCAGTGAGTTCCAAGATATATTATTCACATCAAAGCAACCAAAGAATTGTGCAAAGGAATGGGTGAGGGACAGGATTAGCTGTCTGCCTAAAAATAGTTTTGAGTTATAGAATTATTTACATTACACCTTTTATATCGTCAATCCTGAGTTCCTCATCTTGAAGAGGTGGTAGACTTGAAGTATAGAACACGTTCATTGTAATATGTCTCACATGGAATTGAAAGCAGCACTTTTGCATTAAATTATTTACTGTATTGCTATAGGTATGACTAGATGTCAAAGATTACCATCTGCAAAGGCAGTATAGTGCCACCTTTTTTAAAAATTTGGATTCACATAAAATGATGCAGTTAATTCTGTTGCGAAAGGGCAGTCTGCCAGTCAAAACACCTTTCATAGGGTGACGTGGCTAAGCGCTGATGCTGACGGACGCTTAATTCAGTGCTCCTGTGACAGATTTACATATATTTAAAGACTTTTTGTAATGAGGTGAATACGCAGTTTATCATATCTAAATGCCATGTAAACATCTCTGCTTTATAAGGCGAGTTTACGGCTTCTATTTCCTAGCTGAAACGTGAGGCGGAGTAAAGAGAGGAAAGAACGTAGATGCTCCCTCTTTTTATTTTTTGGGTTTTTTATTATAAAATTGTATATGGTTCATTAAAGAACCTTTACAAAGACAAAATAAGCCAATATATACGTAAACAAAAAAAGAATCATGTCAACTTACTCATGTTTGAAGATGACATGACAGCACATAAGCTAGAGTCATCAAACTAAAGATACAAATATTATACATTATACATATAAATGTACAACTTAATATACATTCTTTAAATTGGTGGTGCAACAACATAAGACACTAAGTCCAAATAATACAGTTCAAAAGAGAAGTATAAACGCTTATATATATATAGGAAGAGTAGTTCTAGGATGGATTCAAGTTTACAAGACTTTCTTCAAGTTTGAACAAGTATCTGGCCAGTGCAAGAATAAGTCGTATACTGTCCCCTCGCATAGCTCTTTCCCAAAATTATTGGCATGCAATATGGGAGAGTTCAGGGCAGATTTCACCCATTAGCTATTCTCTTACTTTTTCAAAGTGAGAGCAATACACAACCAAGTGTTTTATCGTTTCTTCTTGGGCATGTATAAGACAAAAGCGACAGTAGTGACATATGTAATCAGTGTTACGAAATGTATAGTGCACACGCTCCAGAGTCGGTAACTGATTTCGTTTGAATCTCATATAAATATGTCGAATCTTAGGACAGGGACATTACAAAATGTAGCCAGGTCGAATAGCTCTTTTTGATTCAAAGGATGGGTAATCTCTGTAAATCTTGTAAGTAGAGTTCGTATCAATAGACCAAATCCAGTCCATTTCATAGAGCTTGCGCTTCAAATTTGGAAGACCTAACATTAGGTTGTCGGAACCAGAATTTATCGAAGCAAGAACCTGCTGCATTTGATTAGAAAATGAAGTAAGCAATGAAACATTTAGCTTAATTAAAAGGACATTGAGATCTTAGTATAATGAATTCCTTACTGGGGCTAACAATTTAGCATATATAGATAGTTTACGGCAGGTATATCTTGCTGATAAGGAAATGAGTCTAAGTTTGTGACGAACTATGGAATTTAGAACAGCTAAAGCAAGACCCAAGGTCTTTTTCCAAATCTGCCCTTGAAGCCTATCTAAGGTATCGTCCATATTCAGAAGACATAAATCCAAACCATACAGTAAGGTGTGCTCCACTTTAAGTATGTAAAAATCTATGTGCAATACTTCTTGTGGATAATACTCATCTGTGACAATAATGGATGCATCTTTTCCTTCAAGCCTGCTATCCAAGTTTTTAGAGAATTGGAGTCTGCAAGCTGATAACCTAGCTAGCGTAAAGACCTCACTCTTGTGATGTTTTGACTATCGATAGTCCATTGATAGGATTTAGTACGTTCATTATTAGCAAAGATAATAATGTTTGATTTTGAAGAATTAGCTTGGAGATTATGCACAGTCGCCAAGTTTTGAAAAACATTTAGTTTGTTTTGCAGCCCTGATGGTGTTCTTTCGGGTAAGAAAATGTCATCTGCAAAGCAAAGCCAGTGTAAGTGTAAGGAACCTAACCTTACTGGGTACATCCCGACTTCTGTCCATAAATGGTCAATGTCACAGATGTAAAGATTAAAAAGAGTTGCCGCAAGTTTACAACCCTGCTTGACACCTGTCATGGTTAGAATAAGCCCCGTAACTGCACCCTCCCGATTAACCAGAAGCTGAAAAGAAGTGTTGGTGTGGAGTAGAGCAATCAGTTGAACTAGTCATCTTGGAAACCCCATTTCTAACATTTGTGTCCACAGTAAGTCCCTGACTACTGCGTCACAGGCAGAGAAAAGATCTAAAGCTGCCGCATAAATTTGCCCAAGGACGGTGATCTGAGTTGGTGACAGCAAGTGAGCAAGTACCACCGCGTTAAGAAATGTGTTCATATTTCTCCTAAAGCCCACTTGTGATTTTGAATAGATGTAATTTGCTTTGATGACAATTTCCAGATGTTTTAATAGAAGAATAGCAAATATTTTGGCTGCAGAGTCAATCAGGGCTATCGGACAGAAGTTTTTTGGATTGTGAGGATCACCTTTTATGTATCAGGATGATTAGAGCGTTACACCATGAATGAGGCATTTGTGTAGTACGCAAAATGTAATAACATTTTGTATGGAGCTCCACAGCCCGAAATTTGGGATCAGTTTTAAAAATGCAGGGCGGCAGACCATCCGGGCCTGCTGATTTGGAATTTTTAGTCCGTCCGATTGCCCATTCAATTTCATTAATAGATAAGGTCAAGTCCTCGCTCTGAGCCACATTCAGCTTCGCAACGTGCCTAGAAACAAATGTCAATGGTACGCTTAATTAAGTTGGGATATAGGTTTGCTATACCTCTGCAGAGATTGAGGAGAACATGCTCATACTAGTAAGTTTTGAAGTGCCTCTCGTCATTGCCCATGCATTGCGGACATCCCGTTTACAGATCAAAATTAGAGGTTTTTGTTTGTCCGCACAGTGGATTTGATGTTTGATCACTTTCAAGTTGTTCTTGTATGTTTATAAAATCAGATGTTTGCTACAAGTGTATTGTTCAGAAGATATGAAAATCTTTTGTAGGGCTTCTAGCATCCTATTTTTGTCGGATTTATATTTTGCAATTATTGCATTATATGGTTTATTATGTAACAAAACCATGTTGCGGGCAGAAAGGGCAAGATCTTGAACATATACTCTAATTATGTTCAGGTTCCATTCCTCCCTCTCATACTCTGAATACTCGCAATGTGTGTCATCAGCACTCTTTATGTCTTTATTAACTAGATAAGTCAAGTTTTGACATAGTTTAGACGACCAGTGTACAGATGCGTCGAGCTATCTACCTGAATCAAAGCAGTTTCTGATTTAGTTGCGAGAGCAAGAGTGCGAGCTTTACTTTCAAGGCTAATGGGGAAACGGTCACCGTATGGGATATCTCCTATCGACACAGGTTTGACAGAGGCCAGTAGGTTTGATGAAACAAAACAAAAACCGATACATGAAGAGGCAGGACCCCTAGACCAAGTAATTAATGAATCACTGGGGAGGAAATTGACCAAGTGGTAATTCCAGTTATTCATATTTCCCCTCTATGAATGGAGGTCAATTTTACAGCCCGCAACCGGGAGATAGCAGTCATAGGTAGTTTTTCATTACATGGTGCATTGAAATCTCCACCAAAGATAATATAATAGTCGGGATTAGAAAGAGCTGACAGCGAGGTCGCGTAGGAAACCAAGCCGACGTGTTCTGTCAGGTGCGATGTCGGTAGCCCGCTAAAGAACAGAAGCAAGGATTCTCCACAACAAAGGCACAGAATCACTTAGAAGCGTAACCTCAAGGCTTTAAGGTATTTGTAACACAAGGCTGCCTTTATTACAATTGTGAAGTGTTCTATTAGAATAATTAAGGTACCTTGATAAATAATAGATGCATTTGGCACATAGCTGTCAGCAACTATATCCATAGAAGGCCCATTAAGCATTTCCTGTGCTTTGAAAGCAGAAAGAAAGTGCTTTAATATACAATTTATTGCAACTGCTTGAGAAAACATACATTTGGCACAGAGCTGCCTGGAAGCTTATCATAAGAAGGCCTTTTATCTTCAATTAACAGTGTGATATTCCCCCTTCGTATTTAAAGAATAAAGAGTTTGAAACTTCATACATAGATGGGGTGCTGTCCCAGCTAAATTCTGCTAAGCTGTCCTTCAGCTAAATATACAGAAGTAATGTTCTTGTGATATATAGCCGATTGGCTATTTACCTTCGAACTGCTATTGAGCATCAACTAAAGTGTTCTTATAAAACTTAAATGTAGCTTTTCAGGTCAATTTTAGTGCAAGGCTATGTAGAATGTCATGGTGATAAGCTGCGGGCCGTAATTTAAGTTCATTTATGCATATTTACTAAAGCAATATAAGAAAAGGTACCCTGAGCAAGCTACTAGCTTCAATCTAAGTAGATATTAGCAGCACGTCAGTGTAAATTCTGAGATATATTTTGTGTACAAATATGGCCTCAAAAAAAGGGCAAACTAAGGAGTCACCCTCAATGTCGATGAATTGCGCTCCTAAGAGACAGAAACATGACTCCCCCACACCTAAAGATGACATACAAGATCTGGTCATGCATGCTATCTTTTTTTTTTTTAAATAAAATTCTTTGTTTTTAGTACAAAGACCTTTACAAATAGTTAAAAAAAAAGAAGATACAAATACAAACATATGAAAACATCTGACATAATAACCAAATATTGTGATATATCTTCAACAGGCTTTAAGCCTAACCGAAACAAGCAAAAGATTCTTCTACTTAGCATATAAAACATAGTTAAGCTTGATGGCTCACTCTCTCAAGTTCATTTACAATAACATTTACCAGCCTTACAGTCTTAAGTATGGAAGTATTCGTAGTTCCCCACATACAAGTTATCCAAATCCAGTTTCTGGCTATAACTGAGTTTGCCTGTATAAATGACTTCATTATTATGCAGCAATCATTTTCAAAATGTGAACAAAAGATCAATAGATGTTTAAGCGATTCCTGAGATAATTTACAGAATCTCCATATCTCATCCGTCCTGTCTGTTTTGTTTTTATCCCAGTGTTTCATTCTCACCTTTGTATGGAGCAAATCTAATCTGAACAACATAAATGTTCTACGGACCTGTGAGCAAGGAGACAATGTAATATATGCCAGGCGGGGGAATTGCTTATGGCAGAATTTCGAATATTCTGCAAATGAAGGATAACTTTGCATTTGAAGGCAACAATCTGCCCAGTCATATTCAAACATTTTTTTCTTGATCTTTGCTTGAAATAGTTCTAGGTCTTCAACAGACATATTGATTTTTTCCAACAAGGACAATATACACCCTTTGTACTTCACCAAAGAAATGAGGGTGTTATTGACAAGCATGTAGTGTAGACCCATGTACAAATAATTTTTGGGGGGAGACATCATTTTGGAGAAATTGGAAAGTAGGCACCAATTATATCTAACCGATAGTAATTAAGGCCTAATTCATGCCTAAGAATTGCATTTGGCATAGATGCAGGTAATCCCAATGCATACTTACAGACAGAACCTTGGATTCGATCTAACAAGGGACCGAGACCGTAGAGAAATAATTCTACTCTATAAAGTAAAATTGCCTTGACTTTTTTCTGATAGAATTCCAGTAATGGGATTAGTGAAAATGTGCATATTTTGTAAAGCAAGATTTTCATTTGGCCGTTTTATTCTTTTGTAAGACATGTTATTTGCAAAATTAACCCTAAATAAGGTAGATTTATGGATACAGCTATTGGTAAGGCATCAATTGTCCAAGAGAAGTGTCAGACTTTTTTCTTGTTACAAAATACAATTATGTTTGATTTCTGAGGGTTTACAGTTACATTGTTAGTGTTGCAATACTGTAAAAAAACTTTCCAGTTTCCTCTGAAGTCCGAGCCTGAGTACGGTCAAACAACAGGATATCGTCCGCACATGCTAACCAAGATAGAGTAAGAGATCATATGCGAGCAGCAAAGGATTTATCGGGATTCCATATCTGGTCTATATCAGCCAAATAAAGGTTGAAAAGGATGGCTTCAAGATTGCATCCTTTTTTGACACCAGTGAAACTAGGTATTGCCTCAGTAAGTGATCCTGGGCGATTGATTTGCACCTTAAAGTTTGTATTAAAGTGGAGCATTTCAACTAAAGTGATCAGATATTGAGGGTAATTAGCGTTGCACATTTTTTGCCATAATTTGCCTCTTATAAAACAGTCAAAGGCTGCCTTTAGATCGAGTGAAGTGACAAAAATGGGACTTTTGTCTGAACAATTTGCATCAGCAATAATGTGTGCAAGAATGCAAGCGTTAAGAGGAGTGCCCATACCTTTTCTGAACCCAACTTGTGCCGTACTTAGGCAGGCATTGTTTGAAGTGAATGATTCCAGCTCTTGAAGGATTAAAGATGCAAACATTTTCGCTGCTACATCCATTATTGCCACTGGTCTATAATCGTTAGGATCGGAAATAGACCCCTTTTTGTGAAGTGGAATAATGATTGATGTAAGCCAGGAGTTTGGAATCTTTTTTGAACTAAAGATTTCTTGGAACATGGTGTTAAAAATCGCTGACCAGAACAACGGATCTTCTTTGATCAGACAAGGAGGTAAACCATCTGGACCTGCACATTTGGATCCCTTCAATTTGTATATTGCATGGATTATGTCTGAGGGACCCCATGGGCAACAATTTGGAATTAGATGACAATCAGGGGGATGTTCAAACATACTGAATGTGTATGGAAGAGCAAATTTAGAAAGAAAAAATGCCATCCAGGTTGAGCTCGAAATTCCTGAGTCAAATTCACATGATTGTTCCTTGTCTATTGCTCTAATGATTTTCCAAATGTCTTTAGTACTACGGTTACATAATACGTTAACTATTTTTTGATTTAATTTTAGCTTATTCAAAGATCGAATTTGTCTTATATCGCATTTATAGTTAAATAAGATTTTTCTTTTCCTCGTGACATACTCAGAAATAGAGTTGCTCAATCTGGACTTCCTCGCCTCTCTGAGATGAGCATTCTTTTTCTGTTTAAGTGCGGCCCCTTCTCGAGAAGACTGCACGTCCTCCTTTATAATTGTGTTATAGCCACTAAACATGTGGGCCGTTTTTAGAAGATGAGAAGCAATCATCTGTAAATTCCACTGAAGAATAACTTCATTTTCGTGACAATTAGTCCCTATGCTCTTCCATAGATCTCTGTTTACGAGAGCAGTACATTTTCTACAAGTAGAGGGGGACCAATTAATCGACATTCTAGGTCTATCAATCTGAATGAGGGCTAAGTGAGGTTCTAACTGTCGAGATTTCAAGTAGTCCACAATGGATGTGGCAATCATTAAGTGATCGCCCAGGTGAGTATTGATGGTGCTCACTTTTGAGAGCAAACCCGGTAGACACCTGGAAGAAAACATGTGATCAATCCATGATTGTAGGCCCCCTCATTTCCATGTGAACTTCATATGATTGCATTTAGGTTGTAATAAATGAACATCCCAAAATTGAAGAAACTTGCTCCATACATTTGCCTTTTGTAAAGCAGACTGGAAGTATGCTGAATTGGGGGAAATGTTGCTGTTCATTGACCAAAATGATCAATTAAAATCCCCTCCAATAAGGAGTTCAGCGAAGGGTGAAATGTCATAAGCCTTAATGAGGGCGACGTTTAGAATTTCACATGCTGTTTCAATCGGATATCGAGAAGGGTTCCAATATAATGAAATAATAAATACATTTCCACCATATAGGGAATCGATTTTTAGGTCCACCAGTAGGAACAGGTCAGAGGCATAAACATGATTAATTGTGAAATTCAATTTGGTATTAATCAGGATAGCCAACCCACCTGCTGGTCTACCCTCTGCACCTCTAATGGCAGGATGTACACAAGAACAAAAACCATCTAATTCGATATTAGCTACAGCCAAGGTTTCCTGTACCAACAAATTGTGAGGAAGTGCTTCATGGATTAGCTGCCTCCTCCACTTCATTAGATTATAGAAGCCACAACAATTCCACGAGGCCACCTTAAGGTTGTGAATTTTTGATGGTGCAAGAGGTGTGAATGTATGAGAAGCTGTTTTCATCAGCGGTTCAAGCCATTTGAGTCCATTCAAGGCATTCGTTAGCGCTGATAATTGTTCCATCATATTTTTAGATGGATCCTGGTGGCCGATTGAATTTTTGCCGTTGATGATATCAGCTGTTATAGGAGGTGGTTGAAACTCTAAGAAGTCCATTGCATCTTTGATATTCAAGAAGACAAGCATATTCAGGCCAAGTATCTGTAGATCGCTTTGATGTTCCCATATCAATTTCGCAATTATAGGAGAACACATCTTACATAACATACGGTTGTTATTTTCATTTGGGAGCCAAATCCATTCAATGCATTTGTCACTAGGCTTCTGAGCGAAGGAATCTTAAAGAGAGCATTCATTAGGAAAGAGTGGTTGATCCGGACAGCTCCATTGATGTTAATGTCGCTCGTCCATCCGACAATGTTTTTGATATCATTCGGAATTGAGTGAAAGTTATGGGAGGGAACCTGGTTGGCATCCACAGAATATGACTCTGTCTCCTTTTCGTCATTATTTTCTTGATTGCTCTGTCTGGCCAAGCTTGCAGGGGTCGTAGATGGTAAGATTCTTTATTTACTCTCTTCTTGAGATGTTTTTATGGGCTGCAACTTCAACTGAAGCCCTGTAACCTCCTCCGAAGGTGTTATGTGAAGCTCCAACGATGGTTGAGGTGGAACCGAAACCTTTGAACTCAGTTCAGGTACCTGTTTTTCCTTAGTGTGGCTCTCTATCCCAGCACATGCACAGTTTGAGCATGATGCCGGAAGAGGGGACATATTTTTAATCGTTTCAAGCGGTGGCTTTGGATCCACACTTTTTTCTTCAATGACTTGGGGTGACGGCTTTTTCCCAACACTTCCCTCTTTTTCCTTTGTTTTTTTTGTTTCTAATGAAACCATCAGATTTTTTTGATGTGATGTCAGTAAAGAATGAAGTTAGATTTGATTGTATCAGCGATGGTATAATTAGAGTTGAATCTACTTGTAATGAAGATTTTACATTTTTGTCAAAAGTTGAAGACTCATAAGATGTCAACATAGTGTCTGTTTTTAAATTTGCCATTTGTTTAGACCTTGATTCCTGAGTGGCTACTGAGCTAATCTGTAAAGCTCTTCAGCTTTCTTCATTCTGCTCACTCAAATTGAGGATTTGGTCAGACGATGTAGCCTTATGAGAGCCTTTACTAGAGCTTGCGTGAGATTTTTGGGAGTTTGTGATTGTAGGGGACAGCTCATTTACTACTGTCTCAACTCGAGAAGACCCCCTTTGTTTTTATGCCTTCTTTTTAAGGCTTTCTGATGGTTCTTTTTTTCCCTTCTTGAAATAAAGTAAAAGTTCTCTGCTGGTGCTATTTCTTCTTTTTGCATTTCACGGCAGCTCTCTTTTTCAATGATGTTGATGAGT
Organism: Ambystoma mexicanum; assembly: GCF_040938575.1. Taxonomy (NCBI): domain Eukaryota; kingdom Metazoa; phylum Chordata; class Amphibia; order Caudata; family Ambystomatidae; genus Ambystoma; species Ambystoma mexicanum. Next base: position 714,840,304 of record NC_090932.1, read on the forward strand.
ATTGATGGACTATCTGGTGTCTCCATATTCGTATTCAAAATGGGATCAGCTGCTTCTGCCATTGCAAGCATTTCAATAATTTTTTCTTTCTAATTAATCTGCACTAGAACTTGTTCAACCTGTAGAAGTCTTTCATGCTAAGCTTTAGCAACCTCTAGATAATCAATTGTCTTGCTCAAAGGTAAATTCTTATTGACTTTCAACGTATCTTCTTTACATTGAGTTACTTGAGTGAAGTCACAGGCACTCCCTTTAGAAGTAGCGGATCGGCTGATGTTTGTGATCCCACATGTTTTTTTTTTCCACATGCTGAGTGCTAATTAAGAGCTCTTTTTTTACAATTGAAGCGTCTCTTTCGTGACAATCAAGGTGATGTTTATGACAGGCCTCCTGAGCTAACAAGTAACTTTTTAATTTCGCTATTTGGATTGTGTTCGTGGTCAAGTCCTTTTTGATCTCCTGTAATAACAGATGAGTGTGTTCGTGACCTCGATCTAATAAGTTTAGAATTTCTCTTAAAGACTGGTAGGTCATTGATGTTATGATCAATTAGTTCTTCTTCATTATTGACTTGAGAAAGCGGCGCATCAGGAAGATCAAAGAAATTAAATATTTGGATAGATGCATTTGGATTACTTTGTGCTGGAGTTAACTTCTTGGGTTTTGTTTCTAATGTAAATTTTGCAGTAGGAGAGCTGGTGGAAGGAAATTGCAATTTCTGTGCAAATTAATACTCCTTTAGGTCTTGACCATGTGAGAGTTTCAATGGCTCATTCATGTTACACTTGTGAAAGTGTATATGTTTGCGATACATTCCGTTGTTGGCTACAGGTGTTGAGGGACCCTGAGATAATCGTACTCTCTTGTCAAGATCTGCTATTATGACAGGCGCGAGCATGGAGATGTCCGCCACAGGAAAGAATGTATTTTCATGTATTTCTGCAATGGTCTTTTGATCACTATGTAAGTTATCATCTACCTCAAATGGGTCTCTTGTGATGTCATCATTGGTTTTCTTTAAGGAGCAACTTTCTTTTGGAGATATATTGGAAGCCTGCATATCTGGGAGGTTACTCTTCTCATTGCTAGGTATATTTTCCTCTGATTGAGATGACATAGATAGAAAGGAAGGTTTACCGTTTAAAGAAAGAGTAGGGGTATTTTTTTTTTGTGAGCATTTTTTGGGGATTCCATTGTGGGTTGTGTTTTAGACGAACAATCCTTCCTCTTTTTACCATTCCTGAGAGTAGACGCCATAAATAAAAAAAAGGCTGTAGTAGAATCATACTTGAAATTACCACGGAGTGAGTTAAATCAAAATGGCATACGATAATCCCTCCCGCTTCAGGTAATAAATCAATGTAAAATACTATGGCCCTCCCGATTTAACTAAGTAACTCAACCTTGACGGATTAAGGAAGTAATACACACCCTTAGCTCAATTGTAGATGTGCAATCACGTGGGTTCATGGATATCTGCCAGCCAAATGGAGTACCTTATCTCCTCAAACCCAGCGACCTGCAACGCTCACCTTGAACAGTAAACAGTACTTAATCTACTTCACGGTGCGCGCGCGGGTGCGCTGTCTTCTGGGACATATAGCTGGTGAGTAGGGGGCGTGGGCACCAGGGGGGCGGATTCGCTCAGGAAACTGGACCTTAAAGTAAACCAGAAAGTAAAGAGTTACATAAGTGATAACAACCACAACGAAGTCCACTGCTTTTCCACAAAGCTGTGCACAGCGTGCACAACGAGCACAACGTGCCTAGTGAGCACAACGAACACAACAAAAGTCACCTTCTTCAGAGTCAATAGGACAGGCAATGCAGTGTTGCCTTGAAAAACGTCCTCCAGGCGGACGTTCACTTGCACCACGAGAGCAGCATGGCAGAGCAGAGATATTGCAGCCGATGTCCGGGGAGCAGCACAGAGAAGAGCAATCTGCTGTGCCAGTAAACAGTACTTAATGTACTTCACGGTGCACGCGCGGGTGCACTGTCTTCTGGGAGATATAGCTGGTGAGTCGGGGGCTTGGGCAGCAGGGGGGCAGATTCACTCAGGAAACCGGACCTTCTTCCGTGTCAATAGGACAGGCAATGCAGTGTTGCCTTGAAAGACGTCCTCCAGGGGGACGTTCACTTGCACCACGAGAGCATCACGGCAGAGCAGAGATATTGCAGTAGATGTCTGGGGAGCAGCACAGAGAAGAGCAACCCGCCGCGCCAGTAAACAGTACTTAATGTACTTCACGGTGCTAGCTTGTCAGAGATGAAAGCCCTCAAGCCCTTCATGGAGGCCACAACTGCTAAATTGGAGATGTTGGATGACAAATGATCCACCTTTGAATCTAGAATAAATGAAGTAGTAAGAAAAGTTAGCAATGTGGAAGATGTTACAGGAAGAGTGTTGTCACTGGAAAATTCTGTTATATCGCTCCAGAAGCATGCAGCACATCTTGAAAATAGGAATAGGAGGAACAATCTAAGGATCGTTGGCTCCCTGGAGAATATTGAAAAAAACAACCCCATTCAATTCCTATATCATATGCTCCCTCTACTTCTTGATCTTCCCATGTCCTTGCGATTCAATATCCAAAGGGCACATCGAGTAGGACCCAAAATCACATCTCGGAATGTTCCAAGAACTCTAATATTTGCACTACTCAACCATACCCATGTCTTACTAATCTTGGACAAAGCGAAGCAAAAGAAACTACTGATGTGGGAAGGCACCAAAATCTTGTTGTCACAAGATGTCTCCAACGCCACTGCAGCAAGAAGGAAGGAATTATTGGCATTTTGACCAGCCCTAAGGCAACCAAATGCCACATACGGAATCATCCATCCTGCCTCTCTAAAGGTCACTCTCAATGGTCATGTTTACCTTCCAAAATCCAAACCGATTTACGTGACATTATCCAAAGTCATAGAAGAGAGGACATTGACACATCTAGATCACATACATAAATTGCAATCTGTTATTAACCCTCTTTCAGCGCGTGATGTTCTCGCAGGTGCGGGATACTGGGGGAGCCCTTCTGAATCTGGCTCTCCACCCCTACTACTCTTTGCTTCAACTTCGACATGGTTTGGAGTGGCTGTAGCCACTACTTTTCTCATCATCTTATGGTTCTCTTGGAAAGTACAATATCCCATGTTGCATGTGTTTTTCTTCCCCCTTCCCTTATGATTCCTCTCTGTGGGCCTATTAATGCTACACCTTGTCAATATTGGCCATAAGAATGCATATTTCACTCTGATAGCTATCGATGTCACTTAATATATATATGTGGAATGTTGAAGGGCAACACAACCCTATCAAGCGACCGAAAATACTCTCACACCTTAATAGGGTTAAACCTTCTACCGTATCGCTTGTTTACAAGAATCCCACCTCTCACAAGTAGAAGCAGTGAAACTGAAAAGTTTATGGGTGGGGCAGGTCTTCTCGAGTGCCGCAAATGATAGGACAAATTGGGTTATTACCCTTATCAACCCACATCTTCAATGTAAAGTGATCTCCACTGACTCAGATGATATGGGTAAATAGGTCCTGGTTAAACTCCTAATTTCACTCTATTGAATACTCAGTTCTTAATGTATATGGCCATACTAATGCAGACCCCGTTTTTTGGATTCAGTTAAGAAATTATATTTTCAATTCTAGTCCCAATAACCTCATTGTGTGTGGTGACTGTAACAAGATCTTAGATCCCTTTCTTGATAAGAAAACCAATGTATGTTTTAAAACAACCAAGTCCTTTTACAGTTTGCCAACTATGTCTCTGAATTAGGCCTAATGTATACATGGCGCTTGGCTCATCCATCTGACCTAGACTATACGTTTTACTCCCCGCCTCAAAACTCCTTTTCAAGAATTGTTTATATTTTTATGTCCAAATCCTTGACCAATTGCTTACTAAATGCAAAATTTGAACCCATTACCCTATCAGATCACGCTCCTGTACACGTTCAACTATCTAATATATACAATATTAAACAACATAGCAGATGGAGATTTAATTCAGCACACATGAAAGATGAAGAATTTACTAAATATACTAAGCGGCAACATTCTCTGAAAACCCTAGTACAGATACATCTATAGATAATAACTGGGATTGCTATAAAGTGGTTTTAAGAGGTCATATTGTATCATATACAGCAGATAAAAAGAAAAAACTTAAACAAGAAACCGATGCTATTATGAAATTAAGTCTCTAGATTATGATTATTTACACTCCAATTCTACTTCTTTCCTTCAGAAATAACGAGACTTAGAATACAGTATAACAGTTTAGCTACACAATACTCATGTGCCAATCTTTTAAAGTACAAATCTAAAATGTATCAGTTTTGAAATAGATCTAGTAAGTTACTAGCATCCTATCTTAAACTGAAAAGAGACAAAGCTAAGATTGATGCCATTAAAGATAACAATGGCAATAGCATTTTTACAGATAAGGAAATCTTAAAGGTGTTCTCTAACTTCTATCAAAAATGATATTCTTCTGAATCCAGGCCTAATAATACCCATGTATCTAATTTTTTAAAGTGTATTCATCATAACTCATATGTCAATGTTAAATTTCAAACATTAAATGCTCCCATGTCCGTGAGCGAGATACTCAAAGCCATTAATGACCTCAATAAAGGGAAAGCTCCTGACCTGGATGGTTTTCCAATCAATGTCTTTGTCCGTTTGAAAGTTTTGCTGCTCCCTAAACTTAACAAACTGTATTCCTCTTTTATTTCTAATGGGAAAGCCAATGGGTCATTTTCGTAAGCCATGCTTATCCTATTCCCTAAACCTACAACAGATCCCTAATTAACCCAAAACTATAGACCCGCATCCTTGATTAATGCTGCCAAATTATAGCCAATAGACATATTCCTTTTCTTCCAGATCTCATTAAAAATGACCAGGTAGGTTATGTCAGAGGACCAATATTAGACTCTTTACTAATATTCTCAACATCGCCTTTGCAGTTTCTACCGGTGAGTAAACCGCCCCACAGGCCCTTTGTGTTGTTTTTTTTTAATTTGCCGCCCTAAATCCAAAATCTAGTCAATCTCCCTCTCCGTAGCCCCACAGTCCATGCTCAGTCCCCCCCTTCCTGGTCCCTCTTCCCCGCCTCCCATCTTGCCCACCCTGCCCCGATTGGCTCCCCAGCCCTGTGTGTTTAGTCCAGCATCCCGCTCCCCTACTGCAACGCTCATTGCCTTTGCAGTTTCTACCGGTGAGTAAACTGCCCCACAGGCCCTTTGTGTAGTTTTTTTATTGCCGCCCTAAATCCAAAATCTAGTCAATCTCCCTCTCCGTAGCCCTCCAGTCCTCGCTCAGTCCCTGCTTCCTGGTCCCTCTTCCCTGCCTCCCGTCCTGCCCCCCCGTCCCTGATTGGACCAAAGCCCCATGTTACCTAGGTCTATCGACCCGTGTTCACATCTGCTCCCCCTTTTGGTGTAGCTGAAGCGAGGTGATTGTTTGTTGGAGCTTTGCTCCATTTGTGCCCATTTATGCCCAATCTGTGAGAATAGCGGCCCCCTGAGGGATCCCGTGCACCTGGTTCCCCTTCCTGCCCTCCTCACGCCTCCCTCCCCACCCCCTCACACAGATTGGCTCCTTCAGTACTCTTAAGCCACCTTCCCAAGGCAGCCGTCTGCACGGCAGCCCCTGCGGCTAAGGGCCCCAAGGCAAAGGGCGTCTCCTACACACGTCTGCAGGTGTCCGCAGGGGAAGCCAGTGAAGCCAGCAGCGGACAGACACCAACAAAACTGTAAGTGTGGCATGGGTGGGGTGTAGAGCAATTACTCTACTCCAGAAATCCCCTGCCACTCTACCTTACCTTCCCATAACGTAAACTGCCAAGGAATTACACCATGCACACCTAGAGACATCCAAGCACCAACCTAATTCAACGCTGAACTGTAAATATTGCCCTGCGTAACATTCTAACATACTTGCATTACTAACTAGTGGCACTCCCACACAATAGTGAAAATTAGCCAGCCTCACATTGAGACGGGTGTAACAATGTTAGCATGTGCCACACTTAGACGGAATTACGAATGTTAGCATATACCTCTCCTACATGGAATTTGACTGGTGGCATACCCCTCACGTTGGTGCATTGTGAGTGATAGCATGTCCCACTCTTAGTTGGAACTGTGAAGAGCAGCACGCACCACGTTTGGACGGAATTCTGAAAGATAGCATGTACCACATTTAGACACAATTGTGATAAATAGCATGTGCCCTAATAGCGTCACTGTGTTAGTGTTGAACTTGGAGGGTGTGCCTGAATAGCGTCACTGTGTTAAAGTCGAATTTAGAAAGTGTGCCTGAATAGCGCCACTTTGTTAAAGTTGAATCTAGAAAGTGTGCCCTAATAGCGTCACTGTGTTAAAGTTGAATCTAGAAAGTATTCCCAACATCATTGAGTGTGCCCTAATAGCGTCACTGTTTTAAAGTGAAATCTAGAAAATGTGCCCTAAAAGCACCACTGTGTTAAAGTTGAACTTAGAAAATGTGCCCTAATAGCGTCACTGTGCTAATTTTGAACCTTGATGGCATTCCCAACATCATTGAGTGTGCCCAATAGCATCACTGTGTTAAAGCTGAACTTAGAAAGCGTGCCTAATAGCGTCACTGGGTTAATGTTGAATCTAGAAAGCGTGCCCTACTAGCGTCACTGTGTTAAAGTTGAACTTAGAAAGTGAGCCCTAATAGCATCACTGTGTTAAAGTTAAACTTAGAAAGTGTGCCCGAATAGCGTCAATCTGTTAAAGTCGAATCTAGAAAGTGCCAGAAATAGCGTCACTGTGTTAAAGTTGAATCTAGAATGTGTACCCTAATAGCGTCACTGTGTTAAAGTTGAAATTAGAAAGTGTGCCCGAATAGAGTCATTGTGTTAAAGTTGAACTTAGAAAGTATGCCCGAATAGCGTCACTGTGTTAAAGTTGATCTTAGAAAGTGTGCCTGAATAGCGTCACTGTGTTAAAGTTGAACTTAGAAAGTGTGCCCTAATAGCATCACTGTGCTAATATTGAATCTAGACGGTATTCCCAACATCATTGAGGGTGCCCAATAGCGTCACTGTGTTAAAGTCGACTCTAGAGAGCGTGCCCTAATAGCGTCACTATGTTAAAGTTTAATCTAGAAAGTGTGCCCTAATAGCGTCTCTGTGTTAAAGTTGAACTTAGAAAGTGTGCCCTAATAGCGTCACTGTGCTAATATTGAATCTAGACGGTATTCCCAACATCATTGAGTGTGCCCAATAGCATTACTGTGTTAATGTTGAATCTACAAAATGTGCCCCATTAGCATCACTGGGTTAAAATTGAATCTAGAAAATGTGCCCTAATAGCGTCACTGTGTTAAAGCTGAACGTAGAAAGAGTTCCCTAATACCATCACTGTGCTAATGTTGAATCTAGACAGTATTGCCAACATCATTGAGTGTGCCCCAACAGCGTCACTGTGTTAAAGTTGAAATTAGAAATATGCTCTAATAGCGTCACTGTATTAGAGTTGAATTAAGATGATATTCCCAACATCATTGACTATGCCCTAATAGCGTCACTTTATTCGAGTTCAAGTTAGAAGGTATTCCCAACATCATTGAGTGTGCCTGGTCCCATACACATTACTGATTACCACAATATCACACTACTACGCTTACTCTCTCCTATACACCACCATTCAGCTAGAACACAGCGGTACTATGACACATTCGGTAAAGCTGTTCTCATACTAACATGACTCATCAAACTACTCATCAGCCTAATAAAACACAGCTTGCTAGCACATACCGGCTATCTTAGGCGTCTCCTCAGGCCTAACGCAGCCAAACCTCAGTCTGGATGTCCCCTTCAGACTGAACACATTCAACTGATCTCCTCAGCACCACACCTACCGCTAAGAAGCAGCTATCATGCAACAACCACACCAGCTGCACACATACCTGGTGCGCCCACGCACTTTACGACTCTCTCTCTCTCAACTGACTTGAACTGCGGTTTCCGAGGGCGTTCAACCTACCAGTGCCTTGAGATCATACCAATGATACATAAGGCGCTATACAAATGTAAAATAACATAACATAACATAACATCATTCAGAAATCTACCAATCCATATGCAGTTATATCTCTTGATGCAGAAAAGGCTTTTGATAGGGTTGAGTGGAATTACATGTGGGAAGCGCTGAACTGGCATAGTATTCCTGATCCTTTTATATCCATGATTAAAATACTATACTCCAATCCTAGAACACCAGTTTTTATTAACGGTCATATGTCATCCTTTTTCTCCCTTCACAGTGGCATACATCAAGGTTATCCCCTACTTCCTCCCCCCTCATCTCTTTATTTTAGCATTGGAACCTTTCTTGAAGCTATTAGACAAGATGGTATTTTAACAGGCATACATTTTGGAGGCACTCATATTAAAATGGCTGAATATGTAGATGATGTTTTGCTGCTTCTGAACCTAACAGATAAGTGCCTGCACCGGTTTCATGGTCACAGAATGTTCTCTTGCATCAGGGTACAAACGTAATACAAATAAGTCAGAAATATTGCCACTTAACCTACATTGCACCAAACATCATACCTTAGGTTCTGGTATGAAGTGGTGCCCGGAGGTTATTAAATATCTTTATTAAATATCTAGGCATTCATATATCCTCTTCTATTATATATATTTCCAAACAAAATACTGTAAATATCCTAAGTAGAGTTAAAGAGCTTACTAACTCAGGGTCTCCTTTGTTGTTATCTTGGTGGGATAGGCTTGAATCTATTAAAATGATGATTTCTCTGATTATACTTTACTTTCTATATATGCTTCCTATTCCCTTTCCCACTTCATTTTTTAATCATTAGAATCCTGTATTTTTGAATTTCTTTGGGGGGAAAAAAGACATGTAGAATTTCGATATGCAAGTTCAAAAAATCCAGAATTTAAGGAGGTGTAGGTCTCCCAGATTTCAGGAAATATCATATGGCCTTCATTTGGAGACAAGCGCAATTATGGTTCATTTCTACTAAGCCTTGTATACCTAATTGGCTTCTGATTGAGAGAGAGATAGGGCGTCAGTTACGAGGTTGGAGGTAGCCATGGCGCTATTAGCGCCATGACTACCCCCTTACCGCATTCCGGGAACCATTCTTCATTCCCATTTGAGCCCCCATAGGGGGTAAACACTGTCTGGTGGGCGTCTAAGCCCTTCCTTCAAAAATGACTACTTTAGTCGTCACCAAAAGTCCCACGTCCCAGTGGTTCTACTAACTATAGGACCCAAGATTATTTGGTCCATTGTGATTGGGTTGGCACCAACCCCATGCATACATTTCCACTTTTCTTAGCAGCACGCAGAATGGTCAACCAGGTGCAGAGTGCCCCCTAGTTACCCGGCCTTCCTCCAATTAAGGTTACAATCAATCATCACTTCAGCAACTATGTGTCAATTATTTTATTGTGGATGGCCTCGAAACTTCATCTTCTGTCTGGAAAAGTTCTGACATCTCTTCCTGGGCGGATGCCAAGCGTAGGTGTGAGTCTGTGCTTCTCCTCGCTTGGCTGGACACGTGCTTCCCACACCGGGAATTTGTCTAGTTTCTCTCAATTTGTGTATTTGATTCTTATTCAGCTTGCCACCTGCCTACGCCTCCTTATCTCAACCTTTCAGAGACAGGATATTGTGTTCATAAGTTTCAATCATGTGTAGCTACTGTTCGTTCCTTCTGTTGGTATGACCTTGGCTCTCCTGGCACGAGTTGCATCTGCCGAGTTTCGATTCAGCCATCTCTTCTCGTTTTGCTAGAATATTAATCTCTGCTCATGCGGCCTTTAGTAACCTGGGTTGATTCTGCTTTTCGTGCAAAGTGGAATCGCACTTATAATAATGTGCTTCCTTTTGAGGTAGATTATGTATAATGGCATTTGCCGCACTATTCTTCCACTTACCATAGCAAGTTGCCTTGTTTTCTTAGCTTTCTTGGGGTTCCAAGCATATGTACAGGTGTTAGCTGGTTGAATATCTTCATCCTGTTTATAGCTTAAGCTTCTTTGTATTTTAACATCGTTCTCCCCTTCTAGGTTCACGATATCCTTATTCATGGCGCTTCGTCTGTGTGTGTCATTCTCGGGTAATCATTTCTTCTATTTGTACGTTAGTCCGGGTCCTCGTGACATCACCATTCGTCTTCCATTAAGACCTTTTTGGTTTCTTCCGGAATTGTATTTAGGCAATCTTAATTTCGTCTCATTTGTTGGTATGGTTTCCTTAATGGATACCTTACTGTCTATGGTTTTCTTGGTATTGGTACTTCAATAGGTGTTGCTCTCTTAATAGGTACTGTGCAGAGCCCTACTGCAGCTCTCTGCTGATTTATTTGCTCATCATACATCACATATCTTGGGGTGAATGTTCCTGGTACTTCAAAATGGGCGACTGGAGTGCAGGATTTATTTGGGACCTCCGCCAACACTTTACTACCCCATGCAGTCTCTTCAAAAGTGGATTTTCTCAAAATGTCAATTTTTGGAGCTGTTCATGCACTCAAGGTTCATTCAAACGTATGTTTTTTTTTAATGTTTGTATGTTAAAATGTTTTGGGAAATTGTTTGGAAGACTCTCAAATGTATATTCCATATACAACAAGAATTTAGCTTTCCATTCCTCTTTTTTGGGAGCACTTTTGTACAACCAGCAATGCATAAACATAATTTCTACTTGTTTGACCTCTTAATTGCTATTTCTATCCAGACGATTACCTCCAACTGGAAAGATTGTATGTGTTTACATTTTAAAGTATGGTGGAATTCAGTGTGCAACATGCATAGAATGGAAAAGTGCAATCACGTTTTCAGTTTTACAGGTTATGCATGAGTCAAAATGGCAATCAGGGTGACCAACCCCATGTTCCTTGCAAAAATATTTCAAAAAAGGTAGCAGGCGCCCCTTTCCAAAAATAACATGGCATGATAACCTGTTATGTGTGGGACAAAGACTGATATCGAATGGATATTTCCCATCTGTGAAAGGTACAGTGAATAAAAATCGATGGCTGTGAACTCTCAAAACTGGGAAAAAGCCACAGAACAGCTTATCATGCTGTGTTCTTTCTGGAGAGGGGCGCCTGCTACCTTTTTGAACTTTTTATGTTTCCTGGGGGCAACCAGACGTGGTCTCCCTTCTCAATGTGCTCAGAGAGGCACAGCTCCACCTCACTGATGAGGCCCAACAAGGCTGAAACACATGTATGGGGTTACTGTTGGTACTCTTGATCAGAAGGGAATTGCCATAGCATTTCAGTGCTAGACTGCCAATGTGGGCGGGACAAAGACTGATATGCAAAAGGATATTTCCCATCTGTGAAAGGTACAGTGAGCAAAAAGTGATGGCTGCAAACTCTCAAAGTGGGAAAAGAACACAGAACAGGTTATCATGCCATGTTCTTTCTGGAGAGATGCACCTGCTACCTTTTTGACAAATGAATTGTATGTTTGAGGCCTGCTTATTGGCCCATGTGTGTGCATATTTGGACTGTCAGTGAACAAAACCAGCTGGCCTAGATATGTCAGTGAACAAAAACAAGTGGCCCAGATATGCGATGTCATTAGTGATGTCATCAATGTCATTTGTGATGTCATATTTGATGTTATGGTTGCTTAGCTTTGCATAACTGGGTGAATTTCTTAGGTTTTTCAATTTTACTTGTAACCATAGCGTCCCTTTAACAAAGTGTTTTCATTGAATTGTATAGGTTTTCATTAATGCAACATAACCATAATGTCCCCTTAACAACGTTTTTTCGTTGAATACATATATGCACGTTTATCATAAAACACTGCAAGTTAGTTACAATATGAACGGTTAATATTATCATTATTCTCTTCTGATCATCTTCAAATACCTTGTACAAATCATGTACTGCAGCTTCTTCCTCGTAATCATCCTTTATATTTTCAGACATTCTTTATGCGAATACAATGATCCCAATATCAAACATTTTAAATGATGCTTGAAATATCAGCCACTCGACTTTGAAGTCACACACAATTACATTCAACCCATCTTCGCTGGGTTAATAACAGCAATGTCACCAAGTCTGGAGCCTAATTAATGCAAGCCATTTGTCATCGAGAGGTGACACGTGCATATCAGAAAGCTTGTGATATTGTTTTGTGCTGGAGTGCAGCTAGCCAGCCTTCCTTCACAGAATCTGTCTTATGTGTGATTGGCTTTAAAGATTTCTGAAGCCTCCAGAGTTTACTGTGCTCAAGCTGCGACTTGACAGTGCATAGAAGCTCTTACTGATGTGTCTGTTCCCTTTGGGTTGCTAAATAGTGAGGTATTTAGAAGGAAAAACAGCGAGGAATGAAAGGTTCTTATTTGATCGTTCGTGGAGGTGATCCGCGGACTGCGGAATCTTGTCCCTACGGTGCTTTGCTTAACATGCAGTTTTTAACTATGCCACAGAATCCCCATGTATTCAATACACTTGCAGTTGCTGAATCGTCCTCCCATTATTGCTGATAACACGTATGCTCTATACATTTGAAGAAATCTAAAAGGAACATTCGCGATGTTGCAGTTTACATCTGATTTCATGGCCACTTACAATACATCAAGCCATCACATATACTGCTAATGGCTGCCCGGCCCCCCGTGGTCACCGAATGAAAAACAATATTGTTTCTTAAGTGCGTGGATTGTATGAAGGCACAGCAGACCGAAACAATTCGAGCTGTTCTTTTATGTGACACATATATATGTTTTCAGAGTGGCCAAATACAATGGCATTGGGTCTGATTTGCTCTGATATCATTTGTTATCAAATCTTTTGCAAATGGTTTTTGGAAAATTAAGCTTTCCTCCAACACCATTTTGGCATGTCCGAAAGCGTATCAAAATGACGGCCATTTTGTACATATTTTTCGTATTAAATTTGAGGTGATTTGTTTTTTGTATTATTTACAATTGCGTTACAAAGTATTTGCGAATCGTGTGTGTGTGTGCTCGTGTGCACAAATGTGTGTGTATTTATGCAGATATATTTCTATTTAGTGTAAAATAACCAGCTAATGTTTAGCTATTCTTTTAAACATTGGCGCCATTAGTCCCTCGAAACCATGTTTTTTTTTAATCTGCTAATTCCCTATGCCTCTCCATTAAGTTGAAGCAAGCAATGTAGAACACTGCAATTAATAAAAAGGAAATAGCAGCGCATGGATGATTTTTAGAAACATCATTAAGTGTCTATGTATTGTTTAGCAGCTTCAGAAGAAATGTCATTTCTTTATAGGTTTATAATGTTGTTGGTCTTAAACAAAGTAAGAATACATTATATAAATTATTCAGCCAGTGTGCATAAAATATCACTAATGCTGGTGTCTAACTAATGGGCATATGATGGAATAATTAACTCACTTCTGTTGTTAATGGTAGTATTCTTCTCGCAGTCATGTAGTTCAACCTCCACTTGATCTCTCTCTTTATTCTGATGACACAGATTTTAGTGCCAATATTCACGTGCATGCATTTGCAAAAATCCACCTGTACACAAATAAAATGAGATTGTATTTTAGAATGCATGATATTATAGGTTATTTATAACACGTTTAATACCCAGAGGTTTCTAAGCGGACCCAGGGATCGAACCTGTGGTGCTCCATGCCCTCTTGCTTCCAAGGCAAACACATTGCCCCTTAGCTATTCTCCTGAGACGCTTTCCCGAGAGCTGCACAATTCCGATTAGTCCTTGTATGCTTACGATGGACAGTCATGGTTCTATTACATGCACGAAGGAGAGGATTATGCACTGCAGTGTTTTCTTTATTTTTTAAGCAGCAAGAAAGAAAAAAATTACTGCTCCAAAGCCACCGTCTTCTTGACTTCTTCCTCTCTAAGCCAATTTCCTGTCATCTTTCTGTATAGGTCATGTCTTTCCATCTATCTTCACCCTCCTTTCGCTGCTGATGCCACCAACTCTTCCAGAATCCATCACACCATCCCGACAGTGCCATAACCGAGTCACCTGAATATATAGCCACTTCAGAAAATTGTATGTGCTGATTGCCCCAATAAACTAGTAGAAAACTGACAAAATCCAAAATGAACCTGGATGGGAAAGGGAAGGATAATACTCACCTCTGTGCCAATAATGACTGTCCATTGTAACCATATGTCTGGACTGGTCAAACTCTCATCCCACTCCCCCTCACCTGTGTTTTCAAAGGAACTCTCTTGCTGTTCCAACTTCTTCTTTACCCTAGTAGACTTGATCGGCTTTTCCTTTCTTTCTTGTGGTGCAAATAAGGATGAGCTCCCTCAACCGCAACCTTGACCTGATTTAGTATCCAGATCAGGAGAAGACCAAGGAGCAAGCTCCTTGTAAAGGAGATCCCAGACATGACCTGCACCCCTGCCCCTCATTTCGAGCTACCAGGAGGGTACTCGCCAAGGTGCGTGACGTATGAAGAGCAAATGAACCAGCAGAAAGCCGCTGTAGGACTCTGCCCAGTGTACATTAGAAGATCTGTGTCTGTTGAAGCACCCATAACCAGACAACCCTGGGCAGCACGGTACCCTATCAGACAGCCATACCAGCCGCTGATACAAAATGAGGAGTACCTACGCACGGTCCACGAAGAGATGCCAAAAGCATTAATGGAAGGCCAGTGAAAATGACACAAGGGCCTAAACAGACCCGTAAATGAACAAAAGAAGCTGTCGAAGATAACACGCCACTGCGAGTAACTACGAAAATGAATGGAATAGACACAGAAAGGAGACAATGTTACAACGTGAGGAAACGGTGCTACGAGACAAGATAGAAGCAACCGTCCTGTTAAACGTGTGTAAATAGGCTTGAAACACAAGATGCTAAGAAATCGATACTGCTTGCAATGCTTAGTAGAAGATAGAGCGGCAAGCGCCAACCGTATATCTACCTCAATAAGGCACACTATACAAGTGCGACTCCATTTTGTAAAAGCAGAAAGGTACCCAGGCGGCCAGAGGCCTGACAGGCCAGGTTTCGAAACCCAGCCAAAGACAAGAGAAGGAGCAGAATCGAAACTCAACAAAGAGCGGCTCATGCCTAGGAAATCGAGGTCAACCAGAGAAGGAGAGGAGAGTGTCAGCTCACAAGTCTCCAACTTCAGAGCATACCAGCCTGCCTCATGAAGGTCAAGATAAGGGGGGGCATGCAGGTGGCTAGGCTGACACAGAATAAAATGCACTAAAAGCTGGAAACTGAAGCTGATCCATGGTGAACTAACATGTGACCAGCCAGGCGTGAAGAAGTACCATCGCCTGATGTCATCCAGGACCCGAGGATGCCATAACTTTTCCCGATAAGCGACTACAGTTTCGAGGCCATCCTTAGCCAACTAATTGACACGTCGCCCTAAAACACTGATTGATGGAAGGGAGGCAGGGTGTAACTTGGGACACCAGGCACAGGAGTGTCCATTCTGCATGCTGCTAATTAAAAGTGGAAATTTATGTCTAGGGGTATAACCTACCCAATCACAGTGGACCAAGTTATCTGAAATTCTATAGATATTGTAACGAATAGGACGTCGTAGTTGTATTGACGTCTATCACGCGTGATGTAGAGGGATGGGCGTAGACACCCACTCGATAAGAGTTATCCAATCTGCATGCCCTATTATCATATACGGATATAACACCTATGCTTAAGTTACCTTTCCTAACCAATTATATTGCATGATGATTTTTGTAAAGTTAGACGTCAATGATGATGAGTTT
Source organism: Ambystoma mexicanum (assembly GCF_040938575.1). Taxonomy (NCBI): domain Eukaryota; kingdom Metazoa; phylum Chordata; class Amphibia; order Caudata; family Ambystomatidae; genus Ambystoma; species Ambystoma mexicanum. Next base: position 714,856,087 of record NC_090932.1, read on the forward strand.
TATGCATAAAAGTTGCTGTTCAACTGAAGTTCGAAGAAGTCGGAACGAGACAGGTGATCACAATGCTGCTGATTTCCATTTGTTTCTCTGATGTATTTGTCATTAAATGGACTTCCCTTTGCCAACCTGCTGAGTCCTCATTATTGAGTCGTGTTGGAGTAAGTGAATCCTGCACCCCCGTCCTCACATGGTGCAGCTATCTTGTTTTACAAGTTCTGAAGGGTGAGTGCTGACCTATGGGCCCGTCAGTAACTTCTTCCCCTCCTGAACACTTGGTAGCGTGAGTATGGTTTTGGCCATCGATTATTGATTATGATTGATAGTTATAAGACACCTTTCAACCGATTGCACAAAGTAACTCTAGGCCTTCTGTAAAATCATGAGTCCTTTTGCCATTCCGGCTGAGTAGACTGAGAAGCTCCCCGTGGACAATGATAGAGTAAAACTTCAAAAATCTGCAGTGGGTCTGAAGGAACCCGCCTTTCCAAGCATAACCTTTCTCATTCCCACGGGCAGCGGATCGGACGAAAACTTTACAAGCGGGAAGATAAAGGGCGGTGATCCCGAAGTTCCAGAGAGGAAAAGATGCGATCGGTCAGTGAAGCAATAAAACTCATTACTTTGGCAAATGTTGTGTAGGCATTAGAGCCAGTAAGGGAAAGGTAACGGTGGGTGGCAGAGAAAAATAAAGTAGTTAGAAGTAGAGAAGACTGTATATATATATAGGGGGTAATGACTCGAGCATAAGAAATAAAGAGTGGATACCGGGGGGACACCCGACATAAAACGTGAGGATTACCAGGGGAGCACCTGAGACAAAACTTAAGGATTACCAGGGGGGCACCTGAGACAAAATGTAAGAATTACCAGGGGGACACCTGAGACAAAACGTAAGGATTTGCCTTGTTCCTGCGCTTTAAAGAGTGGTCAGAAGGAACGTGAACCCAGAGCCCACAGTGGGAGGACAATTTAGGCTATGGTGATAATTAAAGACAGCATCAAAGGGTTTGTTTACATCCCATGATGGGGTATTGATTAGAAGGCAGGTATATGTATGACCAGCTGGTGTCCGTCTAGTCTGTCGAGTGTCTGTCATATGTGTCTTGTATGTCAAATGTAAAATAATTGTATTGATGGTTGGTTGAAATGTATTTTGGCTTTGCGTGATTCTGTAACTAAGAGGGAATCGCCATTGAATTGATGGGTTTTGAGTAAATTGTTGGCACAACATGTGGTGGGAAAATATTGGATTGGAGCTTGCGTATGGGGTGCTCACTCATGCCATTGGAGGGTTGAAGAACTGTGTAAATATTGTTAGTGACAAAATTAAAAATGGAGGAAGTTACCCCACTTGCGCCTTTGTGCATGCAACTGCCCAAGCATGCACTAAAGCTGAAGAAATACAGCCATGAGGGGTTAAGGGTATCGCCAATAAGATGTTTATGCCATGGTCCCAGAATGGGTCACTCTCTAAGGCTGTTTTACAGCACATGACTACCTTCCTACACACCACATATTCGGGCAAGAAGTTAGAGAAACATCTTGCTATTCTGGAGTTGTGGAAAATGTTTGAAGAAACAAATGTGGAAGAACCGCCAACAGACAGGATACTAAATGTATGCACAGAGGGGGGTGAGACACCTACCGCGGCACCAGCCCCGCCTGAGACAGTCATTGAAGGAAGCAAGTCACAGGGTCTTTACCCACTAAGAGAACTTAAAGCAGCCACGGGGTATAGCAACCCTGCATATGAGTCGCCTATGTACAGTAGTGACGATAATAAGGGAAAAGAACAGGAAAACAATATCACCTCCGCAATCTCAAGGGACAAAGAGAGATGCGAAGATAAAGGGAAAGATTGGGCACGGTGCTGTGCACCTCCAGATAAGGAGAAAGAGGGAAATAAACATAAAGGAAATGAAGGTAGAGGTGATGAGATAGCAATCGCGAAAGACAAATGGATGGGAGGTCAAATATTACTGAAGTTAGATGGAAAAGGAAGTGATGATTTGAGTCCAAGGGAGAGGTCTGATGATACGCAAAGGGGAGAGAAAGAGAAAGGGATGGAAGAAAGAGATGAAAGGACTATAAAGAAAGATAGGCTAAGGCGAGAACAACTATATCGCGAAGAGCAAGGAATACCGCTCAGTCGCACACAGTACGCAGCCTATAAAAGGTACAGGCAGAACATGTTAAGGTTGGAGGAAGAAAGGAGAGTACACGAAAGGAAAGGAATAAAGTGGGAAGATGAGGAAAGTAAAAGGGCAAAAGAATGTAGAAATGAACAGATGAGGGAAGTAGATAAGGCTAGGGAGGAAGCAAAGTAGTGGAAGGAAATAGATGCGGAAATAGAACGTAAGCACAGACAGAGGGCACAGGATCTTGAATATTTGGAGCGAGAAGTGATTAAACCCAATCCTACAGTAGAATGGGAAGACATAGAAGAATTATTTCCTGCAAGCGATGCAGTACCAAGTACGAGCGGGACAAATATTGAAGATGACTTCGACACCAGAAGCATCGGGGAAACGATTGATAAAATATACGACGAGATGGGGCTAGAGCAGATATCCGATGGGGGAAGGGAAGATGAGGCTTAGAGAACACTCAGCTATATGACACTGAGGATGTCACCCGAAGTAGTGGGAGCAGGGGACTGTCCCTAGACAGGATGGAGATTGGGCAAAACGAAGAAGATACTAGGAGTTGTGTAAACTGGGAGTACTCAGAATCTGACTCTGGTGGGGAAACGGTGGATGTGGCACATGAAGAAGGGAGACGCTGCGAAAAACGGCTGCCAGCGGACCGAGGGGTACGATGGTCAGATGCTAGTGGGTCCACAAGTAGGGCACCGAAGTCTGCCGCACAGTCCGGCCGCCATGTAGGTACACCCCACTGTCAGAGGGGGGCGTCAGCACCTGTCTATGCAGACAGACTAAGGGCATTGCCAGGTAGATGGCAAGGTGGGAATGCCACCCCAGAAATAGACCAGAGAGCGACGTGGAAAGAGAAGGAGGGCTGTGCATTCCAATTCCTGTTGCTAGAAAAAGGGGGAGCAAGACCACAATATATTCCATGGCCACATATGGACAAAGAGAACCTGAAAAATAAGCTTCCAATGTTGACGTCGGGAGCTGGGAAGTTGATACACGAATTAGAGAAAATGACGAGGGAAGTTACCTTACCCATAGGGGACATTAAGGGGCTCCTAATCTCTATTCTTGGTGAAAGAGCAAATGATGTATGGAAGCGGGCAGGCTACCCTAGGGTAACCTTAACCGATACCTCCCATGACGGAGCACCGTTTAATAACTGTAGAGCAGCAGTGTGGAAAGCGTTGCGTATGCTATATCCAGACATGTTTGATATGGGAGCTATAATGACTCGAAAAATGAAAGAGTCAGAGGATCCATTGATTTGTATCCAGAATTTTCAAGACGCATGGGTGCTCGAAACGCATGAGTCTTGGATGAAATCTATCCCTGTATTCTACCACATATTATGCCAAGGGTTGCCTGAACCGGTGCAGAAGCAGCTTAAAAAATTGGTAGGAGTAGAAGCAAAACCATGGGCCGAAATACAGTTGACAATTGGACACTACTGTAGATTGTTGCAAGAAAAGAATCGGAAAAAGGAGGCAACTCGTAAGGGCGAGGAGGCGAAGCTGGTGCAAAAGAAGCTCTCGAAGTATGCTCTCGAGGGAGCCATGCTCACCAGCCCAGCTGAACCAAGCGCACAACAAGCGACCAACCCATTGCAGAATAATCAAAGAAATGCAGGATTTTACCCAAGAGGAAGGGGTTTTGGAGGAAGAAGATGGCAGAGTAATCAAAGAGGGTCTCAAGGTAACCAGGGAGGCTTTCAGAATAATCAAAATGGCTTTCAGAACGCGCAGATGGGCAGTCAAGCAATGCCAGATGGACAGATGGCCCGACCACCGCCAGCGTGTTGGCTGTGTGGAATGACAGGATACGTGGCGCGCATGTGCAGAAGCCAAGGCATGTGGCAAAACAGCCAAGGGATGGGGGCAGGCATGGTGAATCAGCCTGCTGTCCCGCAACCGGGCGGTGTGCACAAAATTACACAGTGCAGCCGCAGACGTCAGGCATGCAGCAATGTGCACAGCAAGTGGTTTAACCACCGAACATGGGGAACTTGCCGCAGGGACAACCCCAGCAGGCACCACCGCAAATGTCACAGGGCACTAGCTCTGGAGGGGGAGTTAACCCTGGGACTGGGGGAAATCAACAAGTATACAGTGGGCCGAACTTATATATAAAATAGGACAGCTCACGGGGACTCTGATGTGATCTATCCTATCAGTGACACCAGACCCTAACAGGGAACCAAGGTTGAATGTCACCATAGGGGGGGAAAGAATGTTCCTTCTTAGTTGATAAGGGTGCAATGAGCTCATGCATTCGAGAAGGCAAGTTTTCCTTGTCCAGCGAGGCTATAGATACTCAGAGTTTCACTGGAGCTCATAGTAGAGTTCCCTTTACAGACGCACTCCCAGTCTCAGTAGGAGAGCGCGAAATGAATGTACCTCTGTTATATTTGCGTCAGACCCCAGTAAATATTCTGGGTCGGGACCTGATGACTAAATTAAACATGACTATCTCGTTTACCGAGAATGGTATAGTGTGCTCCACTCCAGGAATGCATTATTCAAACGTGTGCGAAATGATCAGAGCATACTCAGGACGTATAGCTATGAGCGCTATACCGTTAGAACCAGAAGTCTTTGCATATGGCGTGCGGGTGCTTATGCCGGGATTGCCAGGCCTCGCAGACAAAACTATGAGAACCCCTGATGAGTTTCTATTTAGACCAAGAATACCATTGCACGAAGAGGAGGGACAAGTATTTCCCTTAAAGATACAATCGGCTGCAGTGCGAGGAAAAGTGGTATTGGTCGAAGGATATGACGATGAAGGTAGACAATGGTGTGCGATTATCGCCATTGAAGAAGAGTATCAAGTGACTGATGTCACCGATGACGATCTGTTCGAAGAGCACCCTGACCTAGAGGAGACAAGGGTAAAAGTGAGTCTGATATTTTGGGTCAAAATGATCAAACGGGAGGTGCCGCAGAGAATGATGTTGGCACTGATATGTCCAGAGTACTTTGGTGATAACATGGACCAAGTGCCTGCCGCAGTATGGACTACGAGGCCTTATGACATAGGTCTCCTGAAGGGGGAAGGTGAAGTGAAGATTAAATTGAAACCAGGAGCGATTTTGCCACGAGCATGACAAAACCCCATGTCTAGAGAGGCAGATCAAGGGATCGCAAAGACAATTTCTGCCATGATGGATCAGGGCATCCTAGTGACATCAGAATCACCTTGTAACATGGTGATTTATCCTGTCAAGAAATCAAAAGGAGGGTCTTGGCGTTTAATCCAAGATTTACGAGCATTAAACAATATAGTTGAAGCCGAGTTCCCTCTAGTCATTAATTCATCCACAATACTGTGTAACATACCCACTGAGACAAAATATTTCACGGTGATCGATTTGAAAAATGCGTTTTACTCGATTCCACTGCACAGTGACTCACACGATCTGACGTCATTTACTTTCAGACAGATGCGTCTGAAAAGCACAAGGTTGCCACAGGGGTACTGCGAGTCCCCGTCTATTTTCAACAGAGTCCTGCAGATGGACCTAAGCAATATTGCGGTGGACAGTGTTGTTTTGCAGTACGTGGATGACATTTTGATCTGCAGCACCACTGAAGAGCAATACAGGCAAGACTCTGTCCAGCTACTAACTATACTGGCTGAGAAGGGATACAAAGTTGATAAGGAGAAGCTGCAGTCAGAAGTATAGGGCAACTGATTTCACATGAGGGGAAGAAGGTAACCCCAGAGAGGGCTGAAGCTATCATGAATACGGCCAAGCAACAGACGATAAAACAAATGCAAAGCTTCTTAGGCCTGTGCAATTACGTAGGAGCATAGGTCTTTGCCTACAGCTCATACACCAAGCCCTTGCTTCAGGCCTTAAAAAAGGCTCAGGCGACAAGGGAAGCTATCGAGTGGACTGAGGCAATGGAAATGGGATTTACAGAACTCAAGGGGGCAATTTGTAAGGCCCCAGTTCTCGGGATTCCTAATTATGCAGAAGAGTTCTACCTGTTCTCACATACCATAATTTCATGACGGCAGTGCTCGCACAGCATACCTCGCTGGGGAACAAGCCACTGCCATATTACAGCGGGAGTCTGGACTTGGTCATGAAGGGCCACTTCCCATGCGAACAAAACCTAGCTGCTGCTGCATTCGCTATCGAAAAGGCGTCATCCATTGTGATGGGGTGCTCCATGACATTGTATGTTGAGCACTCACTATTCGACATGCTAGAGAAGCCAAAGGGCACAATGACATCTCAGAGAGCATCCGCCTATGAGGTGATTATCTCTCATCCATCAATCAAAATAGTGAGATGTAAAACTGTAAACCCTGCTTCGTTCATAGCTGAGCCAGTCACAGAGGGAGAACCTATGCATGACTGTGCAAACTATGAGGAATTCTATGATGAGATCCCCAGGGTAAAGGAAAATGCCCATGCGAGTGGAGAGATTGTCTTCATTGACGGGTCTTCGAGAATAGACCAAGAAGACGGACAAAGGTATACAGGCGTGGCTGTGGTGAAACACCTAATAAATGGGGAGTTTCGAGTACTCGTTAGTGCACAAATACCATCCCACTATTCTGCGCAAGCTGCAGAACTGCTGGCACTGATACTCGCCATTGAGAATCATGCAGACCAGGAAGTAACTGTGTACAGTGACTCAGCCTATGTGACGTCCACAGTACATGAAGGACTAGCGCGCTGGAAAAGGAGGGGCTACCTCCGAGCAGACGGCACTCCAGTGCAGCATGCAGCCTTATTGGACAGGCTGATAAAAGCGGTCGTGAAATGCGCCACTCACACCAAGGGAACAGATTTCCTGTCACGTGGAAATCATGAAGCGGACACGGGAAGCCAAGCGCATGGCATCCAAAACTGAAACAATCATGGACGTGGAGGTGGCACGTACCAATGAGAAGATGATGGTAGCGTGAGCCACACCAGAAGCGTATAGCAATATGGGGAAGACTCAGCTAATGGAGCTCCAGGGGGAGGCACCTCAGGAGGAGAAAAATCTGTGGAAGCGTTGAGGGTGTTCCTTAAACCCCTCTGACAGGTTGTGGAGGCAAGACAGCACTGGTAAACCAGTACTGCCTGTCGCCCTTCTAAAGGAAGCGTTAGAACAACTTCACTACCCCATCCACATGACAAAAGAAAATCTTGCTGCAATGCTCGCAGAAGACTGGTTCACACCGAATTTAGCAGAGCATTTTGCATTTTTCATGGTGAACTGCATTATCTGCCAGCAGTTCACCGCTGGGCACACATTAAAAGTAGTGAGAGGAATCATTCCCAGACCAAATGGACCATTCCAGCACTTGCATATCGACTACATCGACATGATTCAAGTGTGCAACGGGTACAGACATTTAATTGTGGTGGTGTGTCCATTCTCTAGATGGACAGAAGCAGGTCCCTGTACACAACCGATGCTACCTGTGCTGCTAAATTCTTAGTGAAGGAGGTGTTCCCTAGATGGGGGGTGTGCGAAGTAATGAAATCAAATAACGGGGCTCACTTTGTAAAATCAGTTTTCGAACAGATTAGCTTGTTGCTTGGTATAAAGCACAAGTTCTCGTCAGCGTATCATCCTGAGGGGAACGGGATATGTGAACGATCAACGGCTTGCTTAAGGAGAGAATAGCCAAGTCGAAGCTCACACTAAAGAAGAGATGGCTGCACTGTCTAACATTGGCATTGTATGCACTTCAGAACCAACCAGGATCCGACCATCACCTCAGGCCGCATGAGATAGTTACAGGCAGAAGGATGAGGACCCCTCTTACCCCCCGAGATAGAGCTAGATGTGATGCCCAGCCAACTAGGGAGGTTCTGGGAGCAGAGATGAAAGACTATCTCAACTGTATGACATCCAGTGCCTCTGTCATTACAGACCAGCTGCAGCGACAGTGAAAGGGGGACAGCACAGCACAAAACGCAACAGGAAGTGCTAATACAGGCGCAGCTCAAATCCTTTGTGTGCCCCTCGTCTTCCCTGGTGATGCAGTATTGGTGAGAAACCATTCAAGAAAAAGGTGGGACGAGCCAAGAGGGGAGAGCCCTCCAGCTGCATCCAGCTGTGAAGAATCTACAGACAACGGTGAAGAACCTCAACACGTGCAGACAAGATCCATGACGAGGAAGAAGGATGCAAGAGCAGAAAAGACAAGACGAAAGAGCTCCTTGTGAAAATCTTGGCGTGCACGAACTTCTCCTCTAAGCACTGAAAGGACCAAAGCAATAAAGCAAACACTCTGTGCAGCCAAAGGTGCAGGGTAAAGAAGAGATTTGCGTACCCAAAGCCGCAGTAATGCTACTCATATGAACATTTAAAGCCACATTAAGCATTGAAAAGGCCCTAAGACTTTGATAAGTGGAAAATAAGACATTCCTGAGAACCAAAAAGCGATATACTGAAGCAACCAGTACCAAGACTTTGTTACAAAACTCATGGTCTCCCCCAGTAGAAATATTACAAAAGATGTGCTTTCCTGTTTTCGATCAGTATTAGAGACATATTCATCACTCGTAGGGAGAGACACCAGTATCCCAGATTGTATCCAAAATCCAGCCAACAGGAAGATAATACGGCAACTAGTGACTGTCCTCGCAGAGGCTTTTCCCGAAGTGCCAGAGTACTGGGAATAAGTACAAATGCTACCACCTCAAGTGATCATCGATGAACTGACATACACCCTATTTTTCCGAATCATAGAGGAGTGCCCCTGAGCTGTTGGGAGAACCACAGATACCCTAACCTTCATCAGAGATCCAAGAAACAATGAATTCCTAAACCAAGTGTGGTACAAACTGAATTACGTGTTTGCAATCCACACAGCAGGAAAGTGCAAAAACTGTTCACGTCACAAAAAAGGCCTGTGATCTAGAGACTAGAAAATAAGAGCGAATGTTGTTGTCACCAGAAGACAGCAGATAGGCATGTCAAGTCTTCTTCCACCTCATTGAGAACTTTCCAGAACTAGTGGGTAGACCTAACAATGTTGACGTATCCACATTCCTCAGAGACCCAGTAAAAAAATGCACAATTAAACAGGCTCCTGAGAGCTATCATAGCACAACTAAGAAGCAATTATGGACATCCACTGCTGAGGAGAGCCTTTGAAGGAGGAGATCCAAAGTAGAATTTTTTGTCATCCTTCCGCCGTGGAGCAGATCGAGGAGAGAGACACTGTTCTTCAACTTTTCGTCAAGAGACCGAGTGAAAGGAGAGGACACAAGAATTTCACCATCTTATTTTCCCTTTCCTTCATTTTCTCATTTTTTCCTATTTTTTCATATGTTCACTTTTATTTTTATTTTTGTTTTTCTTTTTACAACATTTTATTTTTGTGTGATTTTTAGCAGTTCCATCTTTTCATTCGTTCACATTGAGCAAGTTCCAGCATGTCCTCAGGACAAAGGCAAATCTGAGGCGTGCATTGGGACCTCACCTATTATCAATATGCATAATGAATGTGATGTACCAAAGTTGCTAGCCTAACCCTTTTCCATAGTCTAGTGCAGGAACTGTACTGAGTACCCAGAGACTACAATCGTCACTCACGTGAGGGGGGACATTTGGAGAAGCACTCGTCCCTCTAATGGTAACAAACTCGCGAAATACGAGACCAGAGCAAAAGAAGGAATAAATAATTGACTATGAACTCATTCGAAATGGGAGACCAGAACAGTAACTTGGTTTTACCCCCAACAGAAGGGCGCCCCAACTTCCCTGGAAGAAAATGCTGCAAATTGTCGTTACGAACGATTGTGTGTATATGTATAGTTATTATTATTGTTTTTCTGCCATTAACAATCAGAACTGCTTTCTTTATTGGTGGGCGAAGTGCCCCAATCTCCGTGCACCCACCAGATAATGAAAATCTGGGGTCTACGAAAGCACCTAGACCCTATATAGTCATCCCAGTCCCGAGAAAACCTGATGATAAAAGTAACAAACTCAATTTAAATGTTATAAGCAATGATTTAGACACATTTGAGGTAACAAATGAAGAGAATAGCTGGAGACAGGGTCAGCACGGAATGAATGAAAATGCTGCACTGACCACTGCACACACCCACACACAGGATGCACACAGACAAGGGCAAGTGTCAATGGCTAATGGGTCTCCAACGAAAGCAGCAGAGAAGAGGAGACTGCATGCTGAACAACCTATTCCAGAAAACAGTGGTAGTACTCAAGAGGAGCTAAGTGAACCACTAGAGAGAAAGGGCATAGCAAAATCCCTCAAAGAACAGAAGTGGCCATGAAAGAACTCACAGAGAAGACACACATGCTAATAGATTATTTGTTCCCATTCATAGTCCCAGCAAAGAAACTGCACGAAGAGCAGAAAAACAGAACTATAGAAACTATAACAGCAAACACACCTTCTCCAACGCAAGGAACAAGCTGCAGGCCTACAATACAGCCACGAGTTGGGAAGTTGGTGAACCAATGGTGGTTATGGGAAGTTTATGGCAGACTACAGAAGGGAAGGAAAGAAAGCACAAATCCTCCTCCTACCACAGCGATGCAGTTGAGGCAGCCTGCTCCACCGAGACACCCAGAGAGGAAAAGCTGCACAGACGCATTTAGAGACATAGTCATAGCAAACTACAGAAGAACACTGAGAATCAAGAGAATCTGACACAAAGATAACAATGAACTTAATGATTACCTGGACGGCACAGCCCATCTCGGAAATAACATATGGTACCAGCGCATGAAGGAAGTAGGACGAAGGCAGTTGGAAAGAGAATGCTTCGTCTGTGCTCTCCTACCATACAGCATGGGAAAATCCAAGATCTTCGTGGCTGTAGAAATTGATGTCCCTACAGCACACTGTATGTCACATGTAGCAATGTGCAACACCAGAGGACAATTTATGGGAAGAGACGCCTCGTTGATATGGGCCAACGAAAAGGATTACCCGAATAAAGATGGCCAAGTCCAGGACATTAAAACAAGAAACTGAGCGCATTCAAGGAATCACGTGATCAGGTACGAGAACCCTGGCATCAAAGGATCAGGGATAAGATGGGAAGTTAACCTGAGACTGAACGTTCAAGGAAAGACTGCAGAAGAGGCTCAAATCTGGAAGAACAAAGGCCAAATGCAGATCTGGGGGTCAGTGGTCTCCCGAGATGAATGGGAAGACAGAGTAGTAATCTGCCGAGCATGGATGGTCCTTGGAGCCTGCAAGGAAGCAATAGAGAATTTGCAGAGGTTTTGCAAACCTCTGTGGCCAAGGTTGGTAAAACTGCTAACATGGGTCGAAGATAGAGGAGGACCCCTGCAAATAATACCATTGGAGAGCCCAAAACTATGTTTCAGAAACAGTGGCACAAGGGAGATGGGAGAGAATCAAAACTGTGGACGAATCTTTGAAGCTCCAGGAATGACACCAGGAACCGCAGTTATTATGGACCATTTCTGGGCGTGTGGATCCAAGGCATACATAAGGCTGCCGAAAAACTGGGGAGGCATATGCACACTAGTGAACGTCCATGTTCCCACACTAGTGATCTCTAAGAATGACCTAAAGTTGGACAGTTTCCCGAAAGCATATGCTCATCTCAGAAGAAGGAGATCTGCGGAACTGGTATCCAGGATAAAGAGGAAAATTACTTTTCTCCCAAATCAGAAGAGGTATTCCATGCAATCCCATATGAACACAGGCTGTTCAGCCTCACCTCAACAGTATTCACAACACTACTCCTGCCCCACATCCAAGTTGGAGTGAATACTAAATGGTTGCAGATAACCAGATGGGAGTTATTGCAGACCATCAATATCACTATAAAAGGATTCAACGCGATCAAGGAAGAGCTGAGAGCAATCAGACTGATGACCCTCCAAAACAGATATGTGCTTGACATGATCACTGCAATGGATGGAGGTGTTTGTGCAAAAATTGGAGAATCATGTTGCACATTTGAACCATCATACGATGAAGAAAACAGAACCCTGACAGAGGCCATAAGTATGCTGATAAGCCTGAAAAACCAGATGATCGATGAAAGTGATGAAGTAGACGATGACAGCTGGTTTGGGAACCTATTCTCATGGGTCCCACAATGGATGGCTGATATATTCAAGTTCCTGGAGCCTTGGTAGCAATGGTGCTGCTAGGATTCTGTGTTATCAAAATAATCATCACACAGGGCCAGAAAACTGCGAAGAAAGCCATAGGGATGAAAATAATGATTGATGTCGAACCAGGATGGAAGCCCAGAGACCTGACTGATGATGAAATAAGAGACTTGTGAAAGCTAGCAAATTTGCGCCAGAGGGAACAAAGTTCACATACCCTAAAAAACGAAGAAGGTATAAAGGAAAATTGATCTACTGCAGCCCAAATGGACAATGTCAGCTAATGACATGGAACAAAGATGAACATGTGAAAACAGCAGGGAGTTTGAAGGGAGTGATAAAAATATGGACTCCAAAGGCTCACACATTCACACCATCATGTACCAATGCAGAGGACAATGAGCATGACACCGAAGAATCAAAATAAATTAATGCAAAGGAGATTGCAGAAATGGTCGATGAACCGACTAGAGCGGGAGTGTAAAGGAGATCCCAGACATTACCTGCACCCCTGCCCCTCATTTCGAGCTACCAGGTGGGTACTCGCCAAGGTGCGTGATGTATGAAGAGCAAATGAACCAGCAGAGAGCCGCTCTAGGACTCTGCCCAGTGTACATTAAAAGATCTGTGCCTGTTGAAGCACCCATAACCAGACAACCCTGGGCAGCACGGTACCCTATCAGACAGCCATACCAGCTGCTGATACGAAATGAGGAGTACCTACTCACGGTCCACGAAAAGACCCCAAAAGCATTAATGGAAGGCCAGTGGAAATGACACAAGGGCCTGAACAGACCCGTGAATGAACAAAAGCAGCTGTCGAAGATAACACGCCAGTGCGAGTAACTACGAAAATTAATGGAATAGACACAGAGAGGAGACAATGTTACAACGTGAGGAAACAGTGCTACGTGACATGATGGAAGCAATGGTCCTGTTAAACGTGTGTAAATAGGCTTGAAACGCAAGATGCTAAGAAATCGATATTGCTTGCAATGCTTAGTAGAAGATAAAGCGGCAAGCGCCAACCATATATATATACCGCAATAAGGCACACTATACAAGTGTGACTCCATTTTGTAAAAGTAGAAAGGTACCCAGGCAGCCAGAGGCCTGACAGGCCAAGTTTCAAAACCCAGCCAAAGGCAAGAGAAGGAGCAGAATCAAAACTCAACAAAGAGCGGCTCATGCCTAGGAAATCGAGTTCAACCAGAGAAGGGGAGGAGAGCGTTAGCTCACAAGACTCCAACTTCAGAGCATACCAGCCTGCCTCATGAAGGTCAAGATAAGGGGGCCCATGCAGGTGGCTAGGCAAACACAGAATTAAATGCACTAAAAGCTGGAAACTGAAGCAGATTCATGGTGAACTTACACGTGACCAGCCAGGCGTGAAGAAGTACCATCGCCTGATGTCATCCAACCCGAGGATGCCATAACTTTTCCCGATAAGCGACTAAAGTTTTGAGGCCATCCTTAGCCAACTAATTGACACGTTGCCCTAAAACACTGATTAATGGAAGGGAGGCAGGGTGAAACTTGGGACACCAGGCACAGGAGTGTCCATTCTGCATGCGGCTAATTAAAAGTGGAAATGTATGTCTAGGGGTGCCCAAAAACAATGTACCAAGTTATCTGGAGTCCTATAGATATTGTAACCAATAGGACATCGTAATTGTAGTGACGTCTATCACGCATGATGTAGAGGGATGGACGTAGAGGCCCACTCGATAAGAGTTATCCAATCCGCATGCCCTATTATCATATACAGATATAACACCTATACTTAAGTTACCTTTCCTAACCAATTATATTGCATGATGATTTTTGTAAAGTTACAGGTCAATGATGATGAGTTTTATGCATAAAAGTTGCTGTTCAACTGAAGTTTAAAGAAGTTGGAAACAAGACTGGTAATCACAATGCTGCTGGTTTCCATTTGTTTCTCTGTTTGATGTAATTGTCATTAAACAGACTTCCCTTACCAACTTACTGAGTCCTCATTATTGAGTCGTGTTGGAGTAAGTGAATCCTGCACCCCCTGTCCTCACATAGTGCAGCTATCTTGTTTTACAAGTTCTGGAGTGTGAGCGCTGACCTATAGGCCCGTCAGTAACTTCTTCCCCTCCTAAACACCCTTTATCACGGAAAAAGCCATAGCAGAAAAAAACCCTGATTCAAAATATCTTGGCACGAGGGAAACACCTGGGAGATCCTTAATAATACACAGACAGGAAGTTGTCCTCTGGAAGGTTAACTCCTTATCTTAAATCATTAGTGAGAGTTGTCTTCTGGAAGTATATCTCAGAGTCACTTGGCAGAGTTCAATACAGGATGGAAAACTCAGAGTGGCTTGACGACTCGTACAAAATAGGCAGATTCCAGGAGGATACTGGAAGCAGATTTAGAGATCCGATAAATGGAACCCTAACAGAAGTCCTAACTAAAGAGGGAAGCCGAATGACAGGAACAAGAGCGTTCTAGCAAAAAACAGCTGAGCAGAAAGGCAAGTAATTATGTAAGTAGAGAGACTATGCTAAAAATAGAGAGGCGTGAAATAACAGACCTGGAAACAACAAGTAGGCAGAATGAAGAAAAGATCAGAAGGTATGAGGAAATGTTGAATGTGAGAGCCTCACGTACAGAAAGAAGTCGTAATTAAAGATCCAGGGAAAATACGAACTGTGAATCCAAAGTGGAGTCAGCAGAAGCCAAGTGAGGCGGAGCAGTGATGAGAAGGGTAAGTAACTTCCGAGAGAGGAAACTAGAGCCTGAGATAGTGATAGAAAGATAGGACAGGTAGACTACCAAACGTACCTTTACGAACTGGATTCCGAGGGTGGCAAGAGACAGGCTAGTGAAAAGTAGCACTGGGAGATAAAGCACGGAAGGAAAGTATCACTGAAAATAGTCACTGGGAAAAAGCACAGGGACCAGCAGTGTAAAGAATCTAAGACGATACAACTCACAGCAATTAGAGAAAGGGACCTGCATATAGGCTGGCGGCCATATTGGAAAGGCATAGACTGTCAAGATGGAACAGTAACAGCCATATTAGGAGAGCTACCATCTATTCCACTGCTTCCAAGCCTGATGCATGACACCATACTAGGACTAATTGAGATTCTAAGTCATGGCACAGAGGCTCCTATTATGCAAATTTCAATGTTGGGCTAATAAACCAGCCGAAGCATGCATAACAGGTTGACCACAAAATTAAAAAAAGTGGAAGCCAGAGACCCACCTGCGTCCTGGAGAATATCCACTAATTGAACACCTGCCCAGAATGCCTTAGATGCCTTTGACCCTCTGGGGGAATTAGCTCCAAAAACACCAAAAACAGAAACATCTATGCCAGCCTCCACTATCAACCACTTGACCCATCGAGCCAACGTGATGGAGGACACTGGTTTATAAGGTTTACGTAATGATATAAACAGATCATGGCAGATTTTCTAAAGCTTTCAATAACTGACTCAAACTGCTTAAGAAATGCCACCACAAACTACACCTTGTTTTTAGCATACACTGGAAACTCAATAGTCTTAGAACACATTTTGTATGTGTTGTAATATGAAACGTCACTCCAGCAGGGGTAAATACTATATATGTTAAATTCAGTCCCCTAACATTGGACACCCTCCAAAATGCTACTAAATACATCAAAGTGACCGACTTTGCTTAAAGTCACTTGAGGGACAGCATTTCATTACATGACCAGGAACATAACAAAGCTAAACCGCATTAACATCCCACATCCTTGAATACTTAGGGAGAGGGGTTTTTGGCCACCTGATTTCGATAAGCAAAACTCTCACCAATGCATGTTCCCCTTTCAGGAATCCCATCCACCAGCTCATGAGAAGTGGAGCTAGCTGATCTATAAACATACCATGTAGGATAAACAGAGGCTTTAGCCAAATGTGCCCAAAAATTCACCATTATTGCTAGATCTGCACAAACAAGATTGCAACCATGTCTATCACAGCAACAGACTCAAGAGTTCCGTACCAACCTTTAGGAACATGTCATGCTCACAGCCCAGGATGTCTCCACCAATTCAACAGCCCTCTGCGAAATGCCACTTGGTCACTGCCAGCCATCCCCGAAAGTCTCCATGCCATCAACCTCAATGTGTCCTGTATTGCCAATGGATGAAGAAACCCTCACAGATCTATTTTATTTATTCATTTATTAACATTTATAGAGCATGCAGCAGCCCATGGGCATTGTGGCGCTGTTACAGACAACGTTCTAGGTTGCAAAATACATACTTAGTTACATGACAATAAATAACATATATTTATATACACAAGGAGTGCATGGGGGATGGTAGGGGTCGTAGAGGGGAGAGGGAGCTGTGTTACTTGAATAGTGTGGTTTTTAGCATTTTCCGGATGGCTGATAGGGAGGTTTCCACTCTGAGGGCGTTGGGTAGGGCATTCCTACAGAGATCCCTCAACAAATTCACCATCTGAGGAAGAGCCCATGTTATCTGGTTTAATAGTCCCAACACCAAAGGAAACCAGTCCTCTGTGGACCAAAACATGGGAATCAGAACTACCTGAGCTCCCTGCTGCTGTTCATGCAACACAAAGCATGGAATCATGGCAAATGGAGGAAATGCATAATGGACTCCCAGTCCTCACTTTTGAAAGAAAGCAGCTGTTGCTGGAGTGTTCAGACCTGACTGGCAGCTGAAAAACAAAGTTATCTGCATATTTAGTCTAGAGGTGAATAGCTCGATCTGGAAAGGACCCCAAATAGCCTGTATTCTGCAGAAACACTGCCCTGTGAATATGCAAATTTGCTGGATGCAGAGCACCAATGCACATGCTGATTGCTTTTGCCTGGGATAAACTCTGCCTCTACCTTCAGATTGTCGGGCAGGCAAATGTCACAGAAAGCGTTTTCCAGATCCACCAACATCCAGGAACCTGTCCTGCCCAATTTGTTGGTAAGTCTCACTGCCGACTTGTCAAACGGTAATTATATAGTGCCTCCTTAGTATTTATATTGGCCTAAGCCCAATCGTTTTACATGGAAAACCGCGTTGCAAAGGTCCGATTTTTGGGTTAACTTTGCCGCCATTTTAAGATTCAGCCGCCATTTTGATTTCTACTTGTGTGTTCTTCGTTCTAAAATGGTGGACTATGTTTTCAGCTTGCAACCAAGCCTCCTGACCTTTGAGTTCTGTTAATGTTTAGGCTGTCCAAGAGCCGACTGTTTAGACTGGGTAAAGAGACCTTGCACTCCATATGAACTGTCATCTAAGTATTGTCTGCGCACACAAGCCTCATCCTTGTATAAACATTGGGACAATGTAAAGCAAACCTCGAGCGTGGACACAGGCCGAATGCAATTGTGAGGAGACAACAAACAGTGCTTGCTGCAGGATTTGAGAACAAACATCATCATTGTGTCTTCAAGGAAATGCAAACCTATGTAATCCTTTGCATATTATTGTATAAGCTGTATGTGAACTAGGCACGAACTCTAGACCACAAATTATTAACATGTAGAGAGGATGGACAATATTACTCAGAATTGTATAAAAGCACGAATGTTTCTAATGTCCAGCACTCTCTCACCTTTCTCTGATGGGCTGGTACTCATTGCAGGGTGTTGAGAGCCAGATAGCTATCTCTGTTTCTTTGTAACTGTACAGAATTAAAGATCTGTGAATCTTTTCAGCCCGTGATTGGTGTATTTCATTTGTCGTACTCAGCCTCGATATTTACTCGTTCTTTCAGATGTTGCCCAAATAGGGACCCTCAAGACTGATGCCACCTCGTTGAAGAGTTGCTGCGGCTATCGGACCGGGATCGGATGGTGAGAAAAGGGGGCCCCTTTTTGGATGATATGCGATACCTCAACAGTCCTGCACAATCCGATCCCTGGACAGTGAGCACGCGATCCGAGACGGCATCTTGACGAGGGTCCATATATCGAGGCGGGCATTTTTGTGAAATCACCAACCACGCGGGTCCTTTGTTGTCCTTAGTAATCTGATTGGACCTCCCTTAGTCCTTTGAATCAGGTGAGTCGTGACCCGTTTCATAAGTATCCTGATATTTGATTTGGAGTATTGTCCTCGCAAGCTCAATTATTGCCAGGTAACACCAGTAACTTGACATGCCTAACAAATTGTCTGCCTGTTCCAGGGCATTATTCCGCAGAGGCAGACAATCTTTGATAGTTGGCCGACTGTCGCCACAGGAGGGGTCACTGGCATGTCTATGAACTATAAGAACGGCATTTGGTAGTAGAGTATTCGATAATATTTGGCACAGACAAACTAGACATGTTTCTGAATTTTAGTGGTCAGTCAATGGTAGTTTTGAGATTGCCCGAATAGAGAATTCAGAAACTATATTTTTAAAGAAAGGGAAAAAAATGCTAGACCTGCAGTGTTTTGATGTAATACAGAATTAGAAAATACAAGCTATGTAGTAACTTAAGAGTAAATAGAAGTATACATGTCATCATATGTTAAAATTCTGAAGAAAACCATCATTTTATGGTCAACAAAAACAGTCAGAGTCTGTTAGGAGCGAAGATAGGGTGCTTTAAACTTGGTGTGTAGAAAATATATCTGTCTAAAGATTTTTATGTCTTAGATGAACTAATTGATAAACTCCTAAATGAACGAAGCCTTGGTGCCACTACACCACCTCCTTATGTACCTATTCCTGCTGTCTTACGTCTTCTTGCTGTTGCTTCTTCTCCCGTAGTAATTCCTGTTCTTCCTGTTGCTCCTCCGTCACTAGTTATTGCTTTGTTTTCTATTGTTGTTTCTCTACTTGTATCTCCACCTTTTCCGACTGTTATTGTTCCAGTAAGTTCATCTTTTGTTGTCATTAGTAGTGTCTTCACTATTCATTCTACAGGATTTGTCTACTCTCTTTCTTTCCCAAGCGGTTTTGCTTTGCTTGTAGCTGATAAAGGGGGGAGCACTGAATCAAAAGTTTTAACATAGGACATGGTTTCCAAAGAGAAGAGGAAAAGATTTGAATGCATGGGCTAAGCAATGTATAGGGAAAAGAGAAAAAATGTACTGTCTTAGCTAAAACTCCTTATTCTAGACGGTATTCCCGATCAGGATGTCTTTATTGAGGGGATGGGGATACATTTAGTTGAAATGTGGAATAGATTGACAGACGCGGATGTCCCACAAGGGTTGAGGGATTTCAATGTTTTAGCCTTTCAAGGGATTCTGCGGAGAAAGTACATGAGCATGTTCAGAGGGTTTTGAGTTAAGAAGGGAGTTAGAACGGTTACAGAATGATGAAATAGATGGTGATAGTTTGGATGCTTTTTATGCGCAGAACAGTTCCTCCCTCCTTGTAAGTCAAAGAGTGAAGAAACGCAAATTTGCACAAGGGATGCGCTTAGATGGATTTTTGAATGTGTTAATGTCTCCTATAGAAGTACGTATAGTTAGTATACTCCAGAAATGCAGAGGTAAGTGTTACAGGTAATGATAAAATACCTGAAGGATGAGTGTATAAAAAAGAGATTTGTTGTCCTGCAGAATTGATGATTGTCTATAAGGGAGCTCTTTTGCACCCAATATTATTCCTACCACTTTTTAGCGCTTGATCTGGTTTTTTATTTCTTAAACAAATTATCGGAGTTGCCTACTTCTCAGTTGCTTATGAGGGTGGGTCCTCCGACATTTGTTCTTAGAGTTGAGATTCAGATAGTTAGAGGGTTTGGAGGTGGGAATACATAGTTTCGAGGTCAGTCTATTCCACAGAATAATAAGCAGTTGAATCCTGTACACATGGGCCAATGTGCATATTACAGACACGAGGGTCAATAGAGAGCACAAGGTCTGATCCTTTAGTAGAGGTAGAATAACACCTATGGTGTCATGGGTAAATGACCCAGAGGCCGCCCTGGAGTAGGGGGTCTTTGGGGGAGCCAGTTTGCTCAAAATTCTCACGAAATAATCAGCAATCTAATGTTGATATTAGAAATATCTTTGATAATGGTTCACTGTCTATCTTTCTAAAGATCTTGGGCCTCATTACGACTCAGGCGGTAAGGGTTTTACGACGGCGTAAACAGCGCCGACCCTTACCGCCTGAGTACGAGGTCCCTTAGCGCCATGGCGGATTTAACACCTGCTTTTAGCAGGTGTTAAAATCCATGGCGCTAAGGGACCATGGAGTTAATTACGCCACCGTAATTTACGGTGGCGTAATTAACGCCTTCCCCACTCCCATTATGCCCTATGGGGCAAAAATGGGAATGGGGAAGGGTAAATGGGGATTGGGGACTTACCGCCCCGCCAAGGTCGGAATGGGGCGGTAAGTCCGCCAACCACCATGGCGTAAACATAGTTTACGCCATGGTGGTAAAGTCACGGCCCAGGCGGTAACTTACCGCCTGGGTCGTAATGAGGCCCCTTGTCTTTGACGACATATTGTTCCGTTAGGGTGGCCCAAAACAGGGTCTGGAACCGATGCCTTTTTCGGATAATCAAAGAGGTCTCTATGATGTTATGAAGGTGGGGAATAAGAAGCATCTATTTTTTTCATAGATATGGGGGCACAGAAGTGTTTCATTGATCCTTCACGGGTCCCAGACATTCCACTGTGAGGGCAGAATAACGTTTTTAGGATTTTCTGGTACGCCAATAGTTAGTTTGATTTCTTTTTTTTTTGGTACTGATTTCACTGGGTCCATTCGCGGATTACTGTTTGTTCCTTCTGACAACAAAATGTGGAGAGAATTTTGTTGAGGTTGAATCTGTTGATGGAATTAAATGCGGTTATTCATTGTTCTTTGGATGGAGTGTGTTTGACGATTTCACCTCAGTAATGTTCTGCCTCACAGTTTCTGACTAGACCTTTACTGCCAGAATTTAGTGAAGTTCTGACGCGTTTTTGGGCGGTTGACGATAATGATGTTGGTATTTTACAGACTGCGCCTGTTAAATTTGTTTTGAAATTTGAAGTTAAGTTGGCACGATTTCCACAACATAAGATTTCAGTTGATGTTGAGCAAGCTTTTGAAGTGTATAGTTTCCATTTTATACATCAGGGAGTGATTAAGGTAATTGCAGGAAGTTGGTGTAATAGCCTGATTTCACCGGAGTACAGGAAAGGGGATAATGCGATTCTATTCCGTTTCATTGTCGATTTACGTGCTATCAATAAGATTGTTGCTCCACAATTTCCTATTGTGCCTGATGTAACGACAATACTGACAATGATTCCAGCTTCTGTTACTCCTTTTAGTATTATGGATCTTAAGAATGCCTTCTTTGGCATTCCCATATACATGATAGTAGATATTTGTTCGCGTTCACCGTAGGGGGATGCTCGTTTACATTCACCCGTGCACCACAAGGGTACACGGAGAGTCTGAGTATTTATAGTAGGGCCTTGAAAGGACAGTGCGAGACACTTGAGTTGCCTTCCACTTGTACATTGTTGTAGTATATTGACGACCTTCTCTTTGCTACAGACTTGGAAAGTGCTTGCAAAGAGGGCACCGTGTTATTGTGTATTAATCTAGTAGAACATGGACATAAAGCTTCATTTGATAATGTTTTAGTACTGTTGACAGGAGGTCGCCTATTCAGGCTATCTCCTGTCAAAGGAGGGAAGAAGATTTACACACAAATAAAATAAGCATTTCTAGCATGTCTGTCCCAAATACACAGAAAGAAGTTAGAGCCTTGATAGGAATGGCTTCTTACTGTAGATAGTGGATCCAAAAAAAAACCAAAAAACAATGTTGGCATTGACAAAGAAGGGCATTTCTTTGCCACTGTCGTGGAACTTGGAATACCAGAAAGCTTTTGATCTGCTCAAGACTGTGCTGTGTTCAGCACCAGTTTTGGGCACACCAGAGTATGATAAGGCCTTTGTGTTGTATGTGCATGAATGTGATGAATGGCTTTGACTGCGTTAATACAGGAGCATTAAGGGGGGGAAGAATAGACCGTGCAGTTATTTTTTCCTCCACACTTGATCCTGTTGCATGCGCTTTTGCTGCGTTGTCTGAGAGCTGTTGCTGCTGCTGTTGCATTTGTAAAGCAGAGTGAGGGGATGGTTCTAGGCCATACTTTAACTGGCATGACACCTCACTCTGTAGATGTTCTGTTAAGAAGAACGCAAAACGCAACACCTTACTTCCACACGATCAACAAAATATGAATTGACCCTATTTGTACCGCATATTCAAATTGAACGGTGTTGCGTATTTAATTTGGCTGAATTGATTCCTCTTCTGCAAGACATTGCTGGCAGTGACGAAATGTCACATGCCCGCCTTTATACCGCAGAGTAAGGAATTAAAGCGGGGATTGATTTAAATGATGCACCTTTGAACGATCTACAAGGGGAGCTGTTTTTCAATGGCTCCTGTTTTAAAACTTTCGGATGGTACCTCCATTGCTGCTTATGCCATCACTACACTAAGCAAGATTGTGGAAACCAGGAGAACATTTGCATAGCTCTGCGCAGGCCGCAGAGATTATTGCACCGATTTAAGCTTGTGAACTTTTAGAAAGATTTAGAGTGAATATATTTACATATAACTGGTATACCTTTGGAGTGGTTTATAACTTGGGTCGATAAAGGGTAGAATGAGGTTTCTTGAACTCGCATGAAAACAACAAAAAATCCAACATGGCACCCCGACAGTTCAGCTACTCTCAGCTCTTGCACTTCCTACTCAACTAGCGATCATGAAGTGCATAACACATTGAAAGATAGTAGATGATGTAGGGAGAGAAAACATTTTTGCTGACAGGATAGCTGTACGGATCTCTATTGATTTGTACTTAGAAATGTATGTCAGGAAAGAAACCAGCACTATATGTATAGTAGATGAAGGGATTGATTTGATGAAGGATATTCAAGCTGATGCTACTCCAAAAAAATGTTAGATACTGGGCTGCGGGTTTGAGAGAGTTTGGATAAGGAAAGGTGTTGGTAGACAGTTCAAAGGGGAGACGGGTGCTACCCGATACAAGCCACCTCCATCATCACAAAGGCTTGTGGTCCCGTTTACATACGTGTTAGAAAAATCCATAAAATACTAGAATCTGTCTGGGTAAAAGCAAAACATCTCAGTAACTTGAAATAAGTAGACACTTATGTATAGCTCCATTGTCCATATGGATGACCCCACAGATTAGAACTGGAATCCCCCCCCCCGGAAGAAACCTTGGAGGGGAGGCCAGCTAATATTTGAAGTCTACCAAAAACCTAGAGTGTTAAACATATGTGGAGTATTTGCTTCTTACTAAATGCTGTAACCAGTTAACTCAAGACTTTTATTTGATTTATTAACTGTTGCGAGAAGCCCTCCCAGTTAAGTACGAGGGGCCAGGTCACAGAATTCGACCAGGTAGATGGGTGCTCCCGAAGTTATTTGAGAGAGCATCCAGTTTCGCACCACGCAGAAGAGGACCACTCCAGGTCCCGTTGGCCACACAGACTACTGTACAAGTAGATGGGAAAAGACACCGGATAGACACACATCAAGAAAATACCTCGCTCTTTTGTCATCTGACAGAGAAGAAAAGAAGAACAACTACTTGCCCCGCCTTTAAGGATCAATCAATCTTGAATAACATCAAGGGTGCTTCGGAGATACTTCCTGAGCGCGTGGGGCCTGGGGAGACAGCTGCTTTGTCTTCGAAATCTTCTTTGGATTGTCCTTCACCCTTGAGCAATCTTTCCCTTGTTTCATTACTTCCATCAGGAAGCAACAACACTCTGTTTGCAGATCACGCAGTACCTGGAGTCTTAAGGTACGGTCTGACCCACAGCACTAGACTTACTGCACGGTGCGGCTGTGCTCACAGGAAACGATTGTTGAGGGTGTCCTTTGCCACTTTGCGCTGTAATATAAGCAAGTGGTTAGGGACTGGGAAAGACTATCTTCAATCAAGAAACCACATGATCAGGAGATCACCAGAAAACGGACTACAGGAACTTTTCGGGGAAGAGCTGTGAGGAACAATGCCTGTCATTAGCTCTACTGGTACAGAGCAATTGAATGACTGTGTGGCTAATAAGGACATTGGCCGATCAAATCCATAGTCCGTGAGGACGTATTGTTTTCTCGTAATTGTGTTAACCAGTCTTACAGTATTGATCACTTTTAGGTTTTGGTACATAGAAGAGGGGTGCATCCGCTCGAAACTTTGATACCTGTTGATAAATGTTTTTATTATGTCTTTTCCCTTAGTGCATCTGCACACTCTATCCTCTAGGGAGTCCCAACATACATGGGGCTATTACAATAATACCCTTTTTGTTAATTATGAATGTGATCCATTTAATTTCCAATAGACTTAATTAATGGGTATGTTTGCATTTACTACAATATGGGGAAAAGGGCGGGGCTGGTATATTGATCCTTTGCCTTTAACTACTGTATGCTATGCCTCTCTAAGGGTACTATTCTTTGGGCAATTGGAATGACAGCATCTCAGGGAATTTAGGTGGCACTAACTTGGATGAATTGAAAGGCAAGTTCTGATGCCACTGGGATGTTCTCTTTTTTAAATAGGATTAACCCTAACGTTGCTTTATTTTAGCCTTTTTGATAAATTTTCTAAACCCTTCTAATCATTAGTTTCTTTTTCAAAATGGCACCCGTAGGCAACCGGGATGCCCCATCTCCTTCTTACACTATCAATCACAACCCCATACTCTGTTTCCTTCTGCATACAAAGGGATGGTAGTCATTGGGTACTTTTAAGGGTTGTATCAATATTGTGAATTTGATTAGTGAGGACAGACCTCTGTGTGTAGATGATTCCGTTCACTTCATTTGTGGCAATAAAGGTATTACTGCCATGGATCTACTGGCAGAAAATATATTCAATGGATATCATTTAGGATTTGTGGACATTGAAGCGTGGAGATGTGAGTAAAGTGAAGATACTTAATAAGCTATTGGCTTAGGCCAAAAGGAGAGTTTGTCAAACGGTAATTATATAGTGCCTCCTTAGTATTTATTTTGGCCTAAGCCCAAATCGCTTTACATGGAAAACCGCGTTGCAAAGGTCCGATTTTTGGGTTAACTTTGCCGCCATTTTAAGATTCAGCCGCCATTTTGATTTCTACTTGTGTGTTCTTCGTTCTAAAATAGTGGACTATGTTTTCAGCTTGCAACCAAGCCTCCTGACCTTTGAGTTCTGTTAATGTTTAGGCTGTCCAAGAGCCGACTGTTTAGACTGGGTAAAGAGACCTTGCACTCCATATGAACTGTCATCTAAGTATTGTCTGCGCACACAAGCCTCATCCTTGTATAAACATTGGGACAATGTAAAGCAAACCTCGAGCGTGGACACAGGCCGAATGCAATTGTGAGGAGACAACAAACAGTGCTTGCTGCAGGATTTGAGAACATACATCATCATTGTGTCTTCAAGGAAATGCAAACCTATGTAATCCTTTGCATATTATTGTATAAGCTGTATGTGAACTAGGCACAAACTCTAGACCACAAATTATTAACATGTAGAGAGGATGGACAATATTACTCAGAATTGTATAAAAGCACGAATGTTTCTAATGTCCAGCACTCTCTCACCTTTCTCTGATGGGCTGGTACTCATTGCAGGGTGTTGAGAGCCAGATAGCTATCTCTGTTTCTTTGTAACTGTACAGAATTAAAGATCTGTGAATCTTTTCAGCCCGTGATTGGTGTATTTCATTTGTCGTACTCAGCCTCGATATTTACTCGTTCTTTCAGATGTTGCCCAAATAGGGACCCTCAAGACTGATGCCACCTCGTTGAAGAGTTGCTGCGGCTATCGGACCGGGATCGGATGGTGAGAAAAGGGGGCCCCTTTTTGGATGATATGCGATACCTCAACAGTCCTGCACAATCCGATCCCTGGACAGTGAGCACGCGATCCGAGACGGCATCTTGACGAGGGTCCATATATCGAGGCGGGCATTTTTGTGAAATCACCAACCACGCGGGTCCTTTGTTGTCCTTAGTAATCTGATTGGACCTCCCTTAGTCCTTTGAATCAGGTGAGTCGTGACCCGTTTCATAAGTATCCTGATATTTGATTTGGAGTATTGTCCTCGCAAGCTCAATTATTGCCAGGTAACACCAGTAACCTGACATGCCTAACAAATTGTCTGCATGTTCCAGGGCATTATTCCGCAGAGACAGACAAACTTTGATAGTTGGCCGACTGTCGCCACAGGAGGGGTCACTGGCATGTCTATGAACTATAAGAACGGCATTTGGTAGTAGAGTATTCGATAATATTTGGCACAGACAAACTAGACATGTTTCTGAATTTTAGTGGTCAGTCAATGGTAGTTTTGAGATTGCCCGAATAGAGAATTCAGAAACTATATTTTTAAAGAAAGGGAAAAAAATGCTAGACCTGCAGTGTTTTGATGTAATACAGAATTAGAAAATACAAGCTATGTAGTAACTTAAGAGTAAATAGAAGTATACATGTCATCATATGTTAAAATTCTGAAGAAAACCATCATTTTATGGTCAACAAAAACAGTCAGAGTCTGTTAGGAGCGTAGATAGGGTGCTTTAAACTTGGTGTGTAGAAAATATATCTGTCTAAAGATTTTTATGTCTTAGATGAACTAATTGATAAACTCCTAAATGAACGAAGGCTTGGTGCCACTACACCACCTCCTTATGTACCTATTCCTGCTGTCTTACGTCTTCTTGCTGTTGCTTCTTCTCCCGTAGTAATTCCTGTTCTTCCTGTTGCTCCTCCGTCACTAGTTATTGCTTTGTTTTCTATTGTTGTTTCTCTACTTGTATCTCCACCTTTTCCGACTGTTATTGTTCCAGTAAGTTCATCTTTTGTTGTCATTAGTAGTGTCTTCACTATTCATTCTACAGGATTTGTCTACTCTCTTTCTTTCCCAAGCGGTTTTGCTTCGCTTGTAGCTGATAAAGGGGGGAGCACTGAATCAAAAGTTTTAACATAGGACATGGTTTCCAAAGAGAAGAGGAAAAGATTTGAATGCATGGGCTAAGCAATGTATAGGGAAAAGAGAAAAAATGTACTGTCTTAGCTAAAACTCCTTATTCTAGACGGTATTCCCGATCAGGATGTCTTTATTGAGGGGATGGGGATACATTTAGTTGAAATGTGGAATAGATTGACAGACGCGGATGTCCCACAAGGGTTGAGGGATTTCAATGTTTTAGCCTTTCAAGGGATTCTGCGGAGAAAGTACATGAGCATGTTCAGAGGGTTTTGAGTTAAGAAGGGAGTTAGAACGGTTACAGAATGATGAAATAGATGGTGATAGTTTGGATGCTTTTTATGCGCAGAACAGTTCCTCCCTCCTTGTAAGTCAAAGAGTGAAGAAACGCAAATTTGCACAAGGGATGCGCTTAGATGGATTTTTGAATGTGTTAATGTCTCCTATAGAAGTACGTATAGTTAGTATACTCCAGAAATGCAGAGGTAAGTGTTACAGGTAATGATAAAATACCTGAAGGATGAGTGTATAAAAAAGAGATTTGTTGTCCTGCAGAATTGATGATTGTCTATAAGGGAGCTCTTTTGCACCCAATATTATTCCTACCACTTTTTAGCGCTTGATCTGGTTTTTTATTTCTTAAACAAATTATCGGAGTTGCCTACTTCTCAGTTGCTTATGAGGGTGGGTCCTCCGACATTTGTTCTTAGAGTTGAGATTCAGATAGTTAGAGGGTTTGGAGGTGGGAATACATAGTTTCGAGGTCAGTCTATTCCACAGAATAATAAGCAGTTGAATCCTGTACACATGGGCCAATGTGCATATTACAGACACGAGGGTCAATAGAGAGCACAAGGTCTGATCCTTTAGTAGAGGTAGAATAACACCTATGGTGTCATGGGTAAATGACCCAGAGGCCGCCCTGGAGTAGGGGGTCTTTGGGGGAGCCAGTTTGCTCAAAATTCTCACGAAATAATCAGCAATCTAATGTTGATATTAGAAATATCTTTGATAATGGTTCACTGTCTATCTTTCTAAAGATCTTGGGCCTCATTACGACTCAGGCGGTAAGGGTTTTACGACGGCGTAAACAGCGCCGACCCTTACCGCCTGAGTACGAGGTCCCTTAGCGCCATGGCGGATTTAACACCTGCTTTTAGCAGGTGTTAAAATCCATGGCGCTAAGGGACCATGGAGTTAATTACGCCACCGTAATTTACGGTGGCGTAATTAACGCCTTCCCCACTCCCATTATGCCCTATGGGGCAAAAATGGGAATGGGGAAGGGTAAATGGGGATTGGGGACTTACCGCCCCGCCAAGGTCGGAATGGGGCGGTAAGTCCGCCAACCACCATGGCGTAAACATAGTTTACGCCATGGTGGTAAAGTCACGGCCCAGGCGGTAATTTACCGCCTGGGTCGTAATGAGGCCCCTTGTCTTTGACGACATATTGTTCCGTTAGGGTGGCCCAAAACAGGGTCTGGAACCGATGCCTTTTTCGGATAATCAAAGAGGTCTCTATGATGTGATGAAGGTGGGGAATAAGAAGCATCTATTTTTTTCATAGATATGGGGGCACAGAAGTGTTTCATTGATCCTTCACGGGTCCCAGACATTCCACTGTGAGGGCAGAATAACGTTTTTAGGATTTTCTGGTACGCCAATAGTTAGTTTGATTTCTTTTTTTTTTGGTACTGATTTCACTGGGTCCATTCGCGGATTACTGTTTGTTCCTTCTGACAACAAAATGTGGAGAGAATTTTGTTGGGGTTGAATCTGTTGATGGAATTAAATGCGGTTATTCATTGTTCTTTGGATGGAGTGCGTTTGACGATTTCACCTCAGTAATGTTCTGCCTCACAGTTTCTGACTAGACCTTTACTGCCAGAATTTAGTGAAGTTCTGATGCGTTTTTGGGCGGTTGACGATAATGATGTTGGTATTTTACAGACTGAGCCTGTTAAATTTGTTTTGAAATTTGAAGTTAAGTTGGCACGATTTCCACAACATAAGATTTCAGTTGATGTTGAGCAAGCTTTTGAAGTGTATAGTTTCCATTTTATACATCAGGGAGTGATTAAGGTAATTGCAGGAAGTTGGTGTAATAGCCTGATTTCACCGGAGTACAGGAAAGGGGATAATGCGATTCTATTCCGTTTCATTGTCGATTTACGTGCTATCAATAAGATTGTTGCTCCACAATTTCCTATTGTGCCTGATGTAACGACAATACTGACAATGATTCCAGCTTCTGTTACTCCTTTTAGTATTATGGATCTTAAGAATGCCTTCTTTGGCATTCCCATATACATGATAGTAGATATTTGTTCGCGTTCACCGTAGGGGGATGCTCGTTTACATTCACCCGTGCACCACAAGGGTACACGGAGAGTCTGAGTATTTATAGTAGGGCCTTGAAAGGACAGTGCGAGACACTTGAGTTGCCTTCCACTTGTACATTGTTGTAGTATATTGACGACCTTCTCTTTGCTACAGACTTGGAAAGTGCTTGCAAAGAGGGCACCGTGTTATTGTGTATTAATCTAGTAGAACATGGACATAAAGCTTCATTTGATAATGTTTTAGTACTGTTGACAGGAGGTCGCCTATTCAGGCTATCTCCTGTCAAAGGAGGGAAGAAGATTTACACACAAATAAAATAAGCATTTCTAGCATGTCTGTCCCAAATACACAGAAAGAAGTTAGAGCCTTGATAGGAATGGCTTCTTACTGTAGATAGTGGATCCAAAAAAAAACCAAAAAACAATGTTGGCATTGACAAAGAAGGGCATTTCTTTGCCACTGTCGTGGAACTTGGAATACCAGAAAGCTTTTGATCTGCTCAAGACTGTGCTGTGTTCAGCACCAGTTTTGGGCACACCAGAGTATGATAAGGCCTTTGTGTTGTATGTGCATGAATGTGATGAATGGCTTTGACTGCGTTAATACAGGAGCATTAAGGGGGGGAAGAATAGACCGTGCAGTTATTTTTTCCTCCACACTTGATCCTGTTGCATGCGCTTTTGCTGCGTTGTCTGAGAGCTGTTGCTGCTGCTGTTGCATTTGTAAAGCAGAGTGAGGGGATGGTTCTAGGCCATACTTTAACTGGCATGACACCTCACTCTGTAGATGTTCTGTTAAGAAGAACGCAAAACGCAACACCTTACTTCCACACGATCAACAAAATATGAATTGACCCTATTTGTACCGCATATTCAAATTGAACGGTGTTGCGTATTTAATTTGGCTGAATTGATTCCTCTTCTGCAAGACATTGCTGGCAGTGACGAAATGTCACATGCCCGCCTTTATACCGCAGAGTAAGGAATTAAAGCGGGGATTGATTTAAATGATGCACCTTTGAACGATCTACAAGGGGAGCTGTTTTTCAATGGCTCCTGTTTTAAAACTTTCGGATGGTACCTCCATTGCTGCTTATGCCATCACTACACTAAGCAAGATTGTGGAAACCAGGAGAACATTTGCATAGCTCTGCGCAGGCCGCAGAGATTATTGCACCGATTTAAGCTTGTGAACTTTTAGAAAGATTTAGAGTGAATATATTTACATATAACTGGTATACCTTTGGAGTGGTTTATAACTTGGGTCGATAAAGGGTAGAATGAGGTTTCTTGAACTCGCATGAAAACAACAAAAAATCCAACATGGCACCCCGACAGTTCAGCTACTCTCAGCTCTTGCACTTCCTACTCAACTAGCGATCATGAAGTGCATAACACATTGAAAGATAGTAGATGATGTAGGGAGAGAAAACATTTTTGCTGACAGGATAGCTGTACGGATCTCTATTGATTTGTACTTAGAAATGTATGTCAGGAAAGAAACCAGCACTATATGTATAGTAGATGAAGGGATTGATTTGATGAAGGATATTCAAGCTGATGCTACTCCAAAAAAATGTTAGATACTGGGCTGCGGGTTTGAGAGAGTTTGGATAAGGAAAGGTGTTGGTAGACAGTTCAAAGGGGAGACGGGTGCTACCCGATACAAGCCACCTCCATCATCACAAAGGCTTGTGGTCCCGTTTACATACGTGTTAGAAAAATCCATAAAATACTAGAATCTGTCTGGGTAAAAGCAAAACATCTCAGTAACTTGAAATAAGTAGACACTTATGTATAGCTCCATTGTCCATATGGATGACCCCACAGATTAGAACTGGAATCCCCCCCCCCGGAAGAAACCTTGGAGGGGAGGCCAGCTAATATTTGAAGTCTACCAAAAACCTAGAGTGTTAAACATATGTGGAGTATTTGCTTCTTACTAAATGCTGTAACCAGTTAACTCAAGACTTTTATTTGATTTATTAACTGTTGCGAGAAGCCCTCCCAGTTAAGTACGAGGGGCCAGGTCACAGAATTCGACCAGGTAGATGGGTGCTCCCGAAGTTATTTGAGAGAGCATCCAGTTTCGCACCACGCAGAAGAGGACCACTCCAGGTCCCGTTGGCCACACAGACTACTGTACAAGTAGATGGGAAAAGACACCGGATAGACACACATCAAGAAAATACCTCGCTCTTTTGTCATCTGACAGAGAAGAAAAGAAGAACAACTACTTGCCCCGCCTTTAAGGATCAATCAATCTTGAATAACATCAAGGGTGCTTCGGAGATACTTCCTGAGCGCGTGGGGCCTGGGGAGACAGCTGCTTTGTCTTCGAAATCTTCTTTGGATTGTCCTTCACCCTTGAGCAATCTTTCCCTTGTTTCATTACTTCCATCAGGAAGCAACAACACTCTGTTTGCAGATCACGCAGTACCTGGAGTCTTAAGGTACGGTCTGACCCACAGCACTAGACTTACTGCACGGTGCGGCTGTGCTCACAGGAAACGATTGTTGAGGGTGTCCTTTGCCACTTTGCGCTGTAATATAAGCAAGTGGTTAGGGACTGGGAAAGACTATCTTCAATCAAGAAACCACATGATCAGGAGATCACCAGAAAACGGACTACAGGAACTTTTCGGGGAAGAGCTGTGAGGAACAATGCCTGTCATTATCTCTACTGGTACAGAGCAATTGAATGACTGTGTGGCTAATAAGGACATTGGCCGATCAAATCCATAGTCCGTGAGGACGTATTGTTTTCTCGTAATTGTGTTAACCAGTCTTACAGTATTGATCACTTTTAGGTTTTGGTACATAGAAGAGGGGTGCATCCGCTCGAAACTTTGATACCTGTTGATAAATGTTTTTATTATGTCTTTTCCCTTAGTGCATCTGCACACTCTATCCTCTAGGGAGTCCCAACATACATGGGGCTATTACAATAATACCCTTTTTGTTAATTATGAATGTGATCCATTTAATTTCCAATAGACTTAATTAATGGGTATGTTTGCATTTACTACAATATGGGGAAAAGGGCGGGGCTGGTATATTGATCCTTTGCCTTTGACTACTGTATGCTATGCCTCTCTAAGGGTACTATTCTTTGGGCAATTGGAATGACAGCATCTCAGGGAATTTAGGTGGCACTAACTTGGATGAGTTGAAAGGCAAGTTCTGATGCCACTGGGATGTTCTCTTTTTTAAATAGGATTAACCCTAACGTTGCTTTATTTTAGCCTTTTTGATAAATTTTCTAAACCCTTCTAATCATTAGTTTCTTTTTCAAAATGGCACCCGTAGGCAACCGGGATGCCCCATCTCCTTCTTACACTATCAATCACAACCCCATACTCTGTTTCCTTCTGCATACAAAGGGATGGTAGTCATTGGGTACTTTTAAGGGTTGTATCAATATTGTGAATTTGATTAGTGAGGACAGACCTCTGTGTGTAGATGATTCCGTTCACTTCATTTGTGGCAATAAAGGTATTACTGCCATGGATCTACTGGCAGAAAATATATTCAATGGATATCATTTAGGATTTGTGGACATTGAAGCGTGGAGATGTGAGTAAAGTGAAGATACTTAATAAGCTATTGGCTTAGGCCAAAAGGAGAGTTTGTCAAACGGTAATTATATAGTGCCTCCTTAGTATTTATTTTGGCCTAAGCCCAAATCGCTTTACATGGAAAACCGCATTGCAAAGGTCCGATTTTTGGGTTAACTTCGCCGCCATTTTAAGTTTCAGCTGCCATTTTGATTTCTACTTCTGTGTTCTTCATTCTAAAATGGTGGACTATGTTTTCAGCTTGCAACCAAGCCTGACCTTTTAAGTTCTGCTAATGTTTAGGCTGTCCAAGAGCCGACCGTTTAGACTGGGTAAAGAGACCTTGCGCTCCATATGAACTGTCATCTAAGTATTTTCTGTGCACACAAGCCTCATCCTTGTATAAACATTGGGACAATGTAAAGCAAACCTCAAGCGTGGACACAGGCCGAATGCAATTGTGAGGAGACAACAAACAGTGCTTACTGCAGGATTTGAGAACATACATCGTCATTGTGTCTTCAAGGAAATGCAAACCTAAGTAATCCTTTGCATATTATTGTATAAGCTGTATGTGAACTAGGCACAAACTCTACACCACGAATTATTAACATGTAGAGAGGCTGGACAATATTACTCAGAATTGTATAAAAGCATGAATGTTTCTAATGTCCAGCACTCTCTCACCTTTCTCTGACGGGCTGGTACTCATTGCGGGGTGTTGACAGCCAGATAGCTATCTGTGTTTCTTTGTAACTGTACGGAATTAAAGATCTGTGAATCTTTTCAGCCCGTGATTGGTGTATTTCATTTGTGGTACTCAGCCTCGATATTTTCTCGTTCTTTCAGACTGTTTGCGCATTCACAACCTTATGACACAACATGCTTTAATATTTGCAACAATTCTGACTGCAAATGATCCTTCATGAATCTTTGAACAGCTGATATGCTCCCTCAACACCTGATTTGGCCACCTCCCTCTAGTTGAAAAACCATTGCAAAGTGCCCCCAACCGAGATGACTGGCAAGGGATTCTAAGAGCAGATCTGGGGAGGATCCAAACATTACTCTTCTGCTCCAAGCATCCATGTTGATCATCCACCATCTTAACCCCCTCATGACGTCTACAGAACTTCTAACTCAATCCGAATAATCTTCCCCTTAATTTAATTGATGAATTTTTGACCAACGCCCTCTAATGCAGAGGAACTAGAAAGATCACACAAAAGATTTTGACAGAAGTCCCAACACCTGTGCTGGTGCATTAACGTAACTAAAGTCCTAAAACACCAGATGTTGTTTTGGCCTTGTGTCCCATTTGTCCCAATTCACCAAAAACCCAAGCTCTAACCCCAACTGAATAATTACATCCCATACCGCCTGACCATACCTAGATCATGGGCCATAAGAAAAATGTTGTCCAAATAAATCAGCAATCGACTGCCCCTGCTTCTCAAAAAAACTAACAGAGGTCTTAGGTTTCATGAAGTATCATGGGGATGAGGTGAGACCACAAGGTAAAAAACAAATCTGAAATACTTGGGACTGCACCAACGGACAATAGAAACTGCCTGAATTCTCAAGTTATCCAGCTGATTTAATCAAACATCTGGCCCACAACACATCTTGTAATACAGCAATCGCCTCCATCTCAAAGGGTCTGTGTCTTACAAACTGGTTCAGCAACCTTTGGTTGAAAACGGACATGTACCCTGTGTCCTTATTCTTAACCAGAAAGATATTTCTGTAAACGTTCCCTGGTACTTCCAATCCCCTCTGAATTGCACTTTGTTCCCTCAACTTCTGAATCTTCACACCAATTGCCTGAGACTGTTCCACTGATAACTGGTGGGAACAAGGCCTTCCCCTTGATTTAATTGACAATTTCCCGACCTATGAAATACCCTGTAATTCAGTGGAGCTAATAAATCACCTGAAAAGATGTAGACAGGTGTCCTATCACCCGTGCTTGATGTCTTAACTTAACCATTATTGCATTATCACCCTAAACAACTTCCTCCTCCTTACTGTCTATTTTAGCACCTACAAGCCCTACCAAATTGGGGTTGATTTCCATAAGGATATTTTTCCTTCACTCTAGAATGATGGATGCATTTGCATCCCCAATAAAAGACAAAGCTCTTTGGGTCTAACCATTGACAACATCTGGATCTAAGGGTTCTCCTGTTACTTTCGCCTCCACAGCCATATACAAAATCCTTGGTAACATGCCTGTGGAATTGCCAAGTGACCTTGACATGTGGCCCTTGCCTTATCCACTCCCTTAGCAATATGCTTCCCAGCCGGAAAATAATTTGGCCAAGTTGGTATCGATGGAAGCCGTCAAAGGTGGTTTACTGTTCATCCCATGCTTGGGGTATTCTGCCTTCATTTTGTACTTGGCATTATTATCTAGTTTCCATCTCAGGAAATACTACACAAAATGCTCTTGATGAGGAAGAGCAAGACAATTAAAAGAATGTGAATGTGTTAAGTCTAAAGGATTAAGCATGGGTTCCCCTGCTTGATTTTCCAATCCAGCTGAACTTGGACCTTGTTCATCCTCCAACATAGCATCTACATCATATGACTCAGGGATATTAATTAAAGGTAAAGTGATTGTGGAGCTTGACAATGTTGACTGCCTCCACCACTCTAAACCTGGTGATGAGTCAGGGACTGTATCCACCCTGTCCCTCTTTGATGGATACTGTACTTCCCTTCTACCAAAGGGTCCACTTGGTAAAATGAAGTCACTTGCCACTGTTGTCCTGCACACTATGTCAGTCATGGGGCCATCAGACTGGACTATATAGCACATGTTTGCTCTACTCAATTCCACATGTTGCCACTTCTGGGCATGATTTGTGTGCTCCAATGATTTCCCTCCATCATCACTAACTATTCTAACTAGGTCTGCTTGATACCTTTCTGTAAGAGCTTCAGATACTGCAGGAGAAAATGCCATCCCATAATTGTCAGCTAGATTGGCCGTGGGTACCTGGAGGGACATTTCCACCTGTATTCCTGAGTGAAAGAGGACAATTCTGCCCTCCAAAACTCCTTATCCATTGTCTTACACCTTTTCTGCCGTTTCCGCTCCAAGCTAGACCTTTGAAATGTCCAATTTCAATATCTGTTGAAAATCCCCAGAACATAAGGTTCCTTACTTTAATGAAGACAACTGGAAAAACAAAGTCATTTTAACTTTCCACCTCAAAACACTACATACCTAGGGTCCTTTTCACTTATCTGAGAACCAGGACCAACCTATTTTCTGGCCCACATTCTTCCACACTTACTCTGTATCAATACGCAGACTATCAATGCCACCTTATACAACAGGGCTGACTTTTTTAATCATCATTCAAACTCCTCTGTGTTCAGAGGTAAGACTGCACACAAATCCTCAGTACTACTCTAAGAGTCAGGATCTGTTTATGCATTTCCGGTGCACCTTGAACAAACCTTATGTACACCAAATAAACCTATTTTTAAGTAAAGAACGGAAAAAAGTATACTCATTGGGCAGTAGGTTAAGAGCAGGAAGACAAGAGGGGTATGTAAGAACAGAAAGGACGGAAGATGGAAAGTGATTGGCTGAAAAAGGGAGAAGATAAAAGAAGGGGGGTTATGGGGGTTATGGGAGCAGTAGTTTTTTCTTTTTATCTTGATGCTTAAAATATAAAGAAAGTAGTGCACTATGTAATAGAAGACCCTACGTCATGCCTTAGAATTTGATATGAAAACCTGTTCTTCCACAAACAGCTTCATGAGCCCTGCAACAAATTATTTGTTGTACATGTGAAAATGATTGCTGAGAATATGGAGGTTAATTTCCTCCTGATCAATGTATACTGGCACAAGGGGGTTTGTTTATTGGATGCTATGTTGAAAGTAGTTGCCTTAACTGTCAACTGTTGGTGTGATGTGACACCAGGCAGCATGGTTATGTTGGCGGGAGATCTAAATGCATGCCCTGTGCACAGAGTATTCCTATGATTACCATATCAGTAAATGTCTGTCAGAAAACAATCAAAGAGGTATGTGTGGATGGAAATGGTTACCGTGCCTAGAGGGTTTTGGCTTATGCATGTTAAATGAGGTATCTTTGAAGGATCCATGTGGCCACAACACTTCGCATGATGGAAACAATGGTTCAACTATCAATTATATCTTCATAGATGAAGGTTTGATTGGGTGGAGTATGCCACTACTGATCACCCCAAATACCCTGAGTAACCACTCCTTTTTAATAATGAGGTTCAAACTCCTTTGGGGAAATCTAATAGTTACTGGTCCCAGAGATATTGCGGTGCAGACAATTGCATCTCTTGGAACCCGACCCGGGTTAACTGGGAAAATCGTTTATTTGAAGATTGGCTTGGACGGACCATGGGGGAGTGGCAATATAAAACACTAACGGTGGATGTCTTTGCCCCATTTGTTCATAAGGTGAGTTCAGGTTAGTGTTTCTCAACACATTATTCCAGGGGACGAAAAATGAAACATCTTCATATATTTGATCTAGAATTAACACAGCGAAAAAGCAGGGCAAGAGCTCAAATCAAGAGTATTAAGGCAATTAATGATTGGGATAAATGCAGGATGGCACACGCCATAAAATAAAATATGATTAAACTATAGAAGTTGTCTAGGGGCAGAAGAGCCCTACTTATACAGAATAATTGTGAAAATATGTTGAAAGTCTTGGGTAACAAAAATAATATTCAATGTTTTGGAGACTAATTAATGGTAATACCCTTTCTCAGCAGCAGTTCAAAGTAACGCTCGTCTGAACTTGTGTGGTTCTTACATTTCCAAGCTGCTTTCACTCTAGACACTCCACAATTAAAATTTGAAATTGCTGGAAAAAATTATGATTGACAGTTTGAAGCCGATCAGGAAGCCATCTTAGAAATTGTGAGCAACATAACTCAATTTTCATAGCAATGATCAATCTCTCAACTGTCTTCAATAGAGTCAATTGGGAACACCTCTGGAAAAAGTTGCAGAGATGGGGAATTCCTTTAGCTCTCTTGAGAGTTATAATTGCTCTTCATCAGCACTCGGTTATGCAGGTAAGACTAAACCAGGAAGGCATACTGTCCCACAGGATTTCTGTTAATAGGGGGTCAGACAGGGCCTTGTATATGTCAGACATCGTGGAGTTATTGAGCTCTGCAGCATTTCCGTCTCCTAAACTTTCACAATTGCAAGTAACATGGTTTAATTATGTGGATGACTTCCTGATGTTTGACTGTACAGAGAGAGGCTTACAGTACCTGCTAAAAGCTTTTGTTAGTTATGCCCATTATAACTATCTGGCAATACATTTGAAAAAGACAAAGATCATGCTGTGTACTGAAAAGAAACTGGAATCATCTTATACATGTTGAAAAGGAGGTAGCCATTAGAAAGAGTTGACAACTTTATATATCTGAGAATTAGGGATTGGGTGAAAGTTCGGGTACCAGCTGTGTCTAGTGAAATGAAGCATGTGGACTCAAGCTTTGGAAAATGTTCAGTGTTACCTTTGATTACATTTTATTAAGAGAAACTAATCCTAAGGATTTTATGCAGCATCAAGACTCTCAAGACTCTATTCATTTGGATTCTTAAAATTTTAAAGAGCTTGGAGGGATTAATATGAAGGAGTGTTCTCAATGTCCAGAAATCGACCCCTCTCGCTGTCGTTCGCTATGAATTAGGCCTGTGCTCTTTAGAAAGTAGAGCTCAATTGAGACTCTTAGCATTCTGCCGAAAAATACTTGACCTGATGTGGCCCCTACAGGACCCTCGCATATGGAAACAAGGCACAATCACCACACACACAAACTGATACGCCAGACACAAGGTTGTATTCCCAAAAGATAGGGTTTATTGTAAAGCAAATAGTCTCAGTTGGCCAACTGGGTCTCACGCCCTGCGATGTGTGTCTCCAGACCCCGAGGGACACAAGAGAGCGAGAATTTTACAACATTTACATATATACAAAACGAGCATTTTACAATCACCTGTGACATATTCAATACCGCCCATAATGTATTTCCTTTGAATTGGGTTTGACGATTGACAA
Organism: Ambystoma mexicanum; assembly: GCF_040938575.1. Classification (NCBI taxonomy): domain Eukaryota; kingdom Metazoa; phylum Chordata; class Amphibia; order Caudata; family Ambystomatidae; genus Ambystoma; species Ambystoma mexicanum. The sequence continues at coordinate 714,895,256 of NC_090932.1, forward strand.
TCGTGACGAGTATGACACGTTCAGACATTCATTTAGCAACAGTTTGCAATTTCGCGAGCCTGCAGACACAATTCTTTGTTTTAGAGAACACATTGCTCCTGTTCTTGCAAGCAAGCTGTGTGCAGGGGAGAGACACATTCCAGGCCTCGCTATCTTGTAGTTTCTATTCATGTACTAGGGGTCAACTCGCTCTCCAGGGTTCTACAGGGCTCAGGGAAGGGGGGCCGCAAAGGAGAGCCATTAATTGTTCATTTCTACCATTTCTACTGCATGAGCAAGACTAGCAGGCACCTGTGTAATGATTAAATACCTTGTTGCTTACTTCCAAGGATTTGTGAAGGAGGAGACCGGGCATTTCTGTCTGGGTCACCTGTGTTATGTTTCAACAAGTATCTTGCGGCCTTGCTCTATGCATGAACAATAATGTAATAGTGGAACAGAATAAGCTTTCAGCAAAGCAGTTTCAACAAAAGACAAGAAGCGAAAGTCAAAAACAAAATGGCGATTTCTATCACATCAAAATGGACGCACTTTAGTGAAGCTTATGAGTCTGTACTACTAATACCAAACACATGAAGCCGTTGGCTTTCAGCCAACACAATACATTGCCTCTGTTATAGAGGGGTATCTACTTATTCTGGACTGACAGACCCTGCAAAAGCTTCTCTATTCTGTGACTTGCACTTGCTTAAACTTGAAAAAAAAAGTGGTTACTTGAGGGACTTTGTGTAACTTTGTACTACTGTCTTGAGGATTTAGGGATTATCCGATAGAGATCTCTAGGAGAATCCAGAAAATGTCTAAAGAAATACTATACAGAAATGATTGGCTATGAACATTAGAGGAAATTCATTCATACCAGTCCCTGAGCCATGTCAAGTGCAAAACACTGGGAGGTATTGCCTCTTACTTATTGAAATGCCCAAACATACACGTTATAAGGTATTTTTTTTAATTACAATTGAACTTATATCCCACAAGAGATGTCCTTGGTAAATATAGGAACATTTCCAGGGAAGATTTGTTCTCTCGCTTTTGTTGGGACAGATCCCATAATGAATCCTTCTTCCACCTGGTTACACACTGAATAGTCCTTCAAGGCAAAAGGACACCTATGCTAAAGAACTATATGGACTGGAGATAGCCTCAAAGAGGTAATGATGCAGAGGTTTGGAAGGCATGCAATGGAGGTCGAACCACCTCATTGGTTATTGCTATTGTAGGATGCCTGGACAGTTTGCAGTGGGAGAACTTTATGTTACAAAAACCCTTGTGAACTGGAGGGAATTGTTAACTCTTAGGAAATTGTTGTGATCATTTTATGATTCCCATTTATATTAATTGGAATTTTATATTGTATTGTTTTATGCATCTGGAATAATTCTTGTTCTTTTGTTTTATGAATTTTATATGAATATGCTGTTTTGTTCAATGCTGCTTTTATGTATTTGGTATGGTCAAAAGTTAATAGTTTAACTATATGACCAAAAGAAATCCCATGGTGTTTGGACATGTTAAACTAAATGTGAACATTGTTGTTTTAGCACTGCAAATGCCACATTAGTGTGACAGTCCTTTGAAACCTATCACAGATCACTGTGTGTGAGGCCAGCCCTTCAATTGTAAGGGACTTCTGAGGTGGCACTGTTAAGCTCTTGCATTCAAGGTCTTGGCACAAAAAGTAAATAACAAAACAATCTGTCAATGTCATAGACTGTCACAAATGAAAAGATACGCTAGCATAATATAAGAAACCATATTTTAGCTCCATATCAATGTCTTCCGATGCAAATCGAAAAATAACTGCACCCTTGCAGAGCAACCTAGCAAGAAGTGACATGTTTTTTTTTTCCTTTTGGCTGTTGCCTTGGCATGGGCATTCTTCTTCTTGAGCATTTTGGTCTCAATTCAGAGATCATTATCAACAGATTGAGCCTTTAAAAATACAGTGCTCTGACTTGAAGCAACACTGTAGTTAAAGCTTTCTCCAGAATGGATCCCTGGATTTTTGTACTGCTAGGTTGAAGTACTAAAGTCTGCGATACAAAAAGGTTGTGAAAGACAGAATGTGGAATAACTCACACGTTCAGCATGTCTTACCACCCCCAGACTAATGGATTGGATGACCATCTTAAAACAATGTTAAAAGATATGATGCCCTAGAACTGTGCCTGAGGAGAAAGTCAGATCTCCCTATTACCATTGAAAAATAGCATTGGGTTAAGTTCCCTGTAGGTTATTTGCGGATGCCATATGTGTTGTTCTCTATCAATAGTGAAGGAAGGTTGCAAAGGTTACTCAATATGCCATACATCTAATGTAATGGATTATATGCCTTGTAGTTTTAAAGCAGTGAGGTAGAGAAACATCGACAGTTCAAGAATTGCAATAATTGGTCATTACAGGTCATTTAGAATAAAAATAAACATATTGTTATTCAAGTTAAGACATAGGGCCTCATTACACGGATGGCGGAGAACCATGGCGCTATTAGCGCCATGGTTCATGCCGGTAAAATACCGGCACCGCCTTGGCGGAAAGGGGAATTACCGCCCCATTCCAAGGTTGGCGGGGCGGTAATTCCCCCTTCCACCATTGCCCTTCCCCATTCCCATTTTTGCCCCATAGGGCATAATGGGAATGGGGAAGGTGCTAATTACGGTACTGCAAATTGCGGTACCGTAATTAGCTCCCTGGGTCCCTTTGCGGGTTGGTTTTTAACGCCTGCAAAAAGCAGGCGTTAAATCCCCCAACCCGCAAAGGGACCTCGTAGTAAGGCGGTAAGGATTTACCGGTACCAGTATTTTACCGGTACCAGTAAATCCTTACCGCCATCTGTGTAATGAGGCCCATAGTATTACAAACTCTTCAAACATATCAAACAGTGTGAATCAAGAGTGACATAGTTAAGAAAATATATCACAGCAATTACAAGAATAGTTAGTGACCGTTTCTAATCATCTGTGGATGACTCTTTTCTACAAAGTGGTACTTCTAATGGGGTAGATGTTAATCTCAACCTCCCTTTTGGGTTTTTGAATTTGCCCTTGTGTCCTACTGGACATTCTTTGTATACCATTGTTTAGTTACAATGGTTTACACTCAACATGTTTCTTTTCATTGTGTGTAAATAGTGGACATTATTCAGGAGATTTCAATCTGTATGTCATTAGTCTATTAAAGAGTACTGTCTATGTATCCCCTTCTTTCTGTACATTTTTCTTTAATTTCTTGCGCTTCTTTAGCTGTCAATAAAAACAAGCAGAAACAGCTATTAGTGCTGTTTATCTGTGTAGGTCCTAAAAATAGACCATTGGCCATTCAAAGGATAGGGTATTCCTGAGTCGGTCTGTGGGTGGCGGCCAGTATGCCCATGGAAGTACTCCTATGTAGTCTTCTAAACCATGTCAATCTGTATGTAAAGCAAAACAATTATGATTTATATGCCACCTTTTTAACTTTTTTGTTATCCTTTCCTCTCGAATGCTCTCTTAGCTAGTTTATCTCTCCTTAAAGTATCTATACTTATTGTACGCTAACCACCTCTATTTATCCAAAGGTGCTTTCTTCGTGATAGTGATCTTGTGCAATTTTAATTTTCTTCCCTTCCGGGTGCACTGTGGTGAAAATTAAAGTGGGGACAGTTTTACAATCCTGTTCTGTCTCCACTTCATTCAAAACATTAAATCAAGTTCATAACACTCACTTTTTCTGATTAGCTGCGGGGTGTCCATAGCCATTTAGGGGTAAATACTAATAGCATTGGGTGGAGGTTAATTACCTATTGTAAAAAAAGGGACATGTTGTGTCAATTCCCTGTTGCTCTCTGTAATAGCAATAATCTTTAATTTCTTCATTTGACGGTTTCTTTAAGTATGACCGTTATCTAGTATTGTTCCCTTATTCAGATGTTTTTAGATATACTCCGTCCAGTTTCATAGGTCAGTAATCATCACTTTTCTCAATGGTCTTTCATCTCTTAGCTATATGATTTATTTTAGTATTACAGTTCTCTATATCAGTTCTCTTAGTCAGGTGTTTTAATTATACTCCTGCGGGTACCGTAAATCGTTAACAATCATTTATCTCGGGGCATTCGCTTACCACTGTTGATCTGCTATCTGAATGTCGGTTTGGCCGGCCTGCTCATTCTCTGTGGTTTCGCTGTAAGCGTCATCCAGGCAGTCCTTTTGTTATGTTTAAGTACGCTCCCACCACAGGCTATTTCTGAGCGCTATCTTGGTATGGTTTTTAACTATCCACAACTCAGTGGTGCTTTTTATCCGTGTCACTCTATATGCCTTTTTTAGAGACAAAAGTGCATAATTCGAAGCACTAATATCTGTATTTTTATATGATGAAACACCTCTGTATAACTGAAGAGTAGTCTAATGTGTCATGAATCTGGTGTGTCTAGATCAGGGGCCTCCAACCTTTTACCGTAGCTAGAGCTACTTGTAGTGGAGGCCAACAGTGGAGAGCTACTAGCAGGCGATTTCGGGGTGGGTATGTTTATAAACCTCCGAATTAGTACTAATATTTTTTTGGCCCTATTATTTCCCCTCTATAAAAAGATGGAATAACATAATGCCTTCACGATTATATTAAGAACTTCAAAAACCTCTTTGTTGCATTAATATTTATTAGTAGCTGTCTTATAAAAAGAGATATTTGTTGAACTACCACGCAAATATCCTGTAATTTTTGTGCCCCTTCCTTTGAGTTTTATGCAGGTTTTCTACATGCTGGGCATACTATTGTTTTCCAAATGTGCATTTCACACTTCCATTAAAAAAACAAGTAATTTCCAAACTGAAAAATGCTGCTTGCGTTCACTAGTTTTCTTTGAAATGTTTTTTTTTGTCAGACACCAAAAATACTCTGTTATTTGTGTGGCTCTCTCTGTTTTAGCACAGGTTATATTTATAAAGGTGTTATATGCTTGTCAAACTGGTTAATCACAAATAAATGGTTCTGTTGTGCTGGCAGCAGTTTTAGGAAATTAAACTGTGGGTTTGTGGGTGCTAACTTTTGATTTTCAATACAGGGGAAGGAATAACCCCACCTCCACCCTGAATATGCGCAAGCAACCAGCCCAATCCATCCCCTGGCCAACCACCATTGGCCATTTGCCCTTAATGTTTGCAAAAAAGTGAATGGTGGGGAGAAATGAGCGCAAATAAACACATGGAAACCCACCTGTTCCTCGGGCACTTGGAACGGTGCACATAATAGATGACTGGCATGTTAATGAGCTTCCCTACTCTCACCGTAACTTCTTGCATTTATTCAAGATAAAACGGAAAGATTGTGTGCAAATTTAAAAGAAATCACTTTGAGGCTGCAGGCCTCTCCCATAGTGGGAGAGACTCATACATGCTTTCCAGTCCATGCTAACATAACAATCATGAAACATTATATTTTCTTAGCCCTTGATCCGCTTAACCTCGTTTTGTAATCCCTTTTTGTCCTTTGTTACACTTTCATATACTGGGTACACTGCACCCTGGCATTAATTTGCAATTATTTAGATTTTAGCTGGTTGTGTCTGACATCTGTTCGGGTCATTTTGCGTGTCCTGCGGCAGGCAGCCATGATTGCATAATTGTTACTTCAGAATAAGGCCAGGATTTAGAGACTAGAATGAACTGTTATAAGTATGCAACAAGCATTCATGAAGCACACATTTCAATTGCTTTATGTCAGCGTAAAGAGGTACAATGAAAAAGATGTTCAAGCAAGACAGTGTCGTGGTGGCGCACAAAGCCATCTGTGGTACTACAGGCAGAAGCAGAACGTGATACTGACTTCTGTCAGTGGATTTACAAGCAACTCCACATGGTACAGCAGCCAAGCTCCCTGCCTGCAAACAGGACGACCAAGGTTCCCATCCTGAACATGGATGGTAGCAGCAAAACATACCAGCTTCAGAAAGTGTTCATTTTTCAGTTTCTCCAGCGCAGGTGACTGAAGCGATCGACCATTTGGCGACCTCTGGTCTAGCTGTATTAGATAGTTATATCTATCTGTTGATATTTCTCAGTTAGATCTATAGCTGCGGGGTCACTAGTTCGTGAGGTTCATCATGTAAAGCGACATTAAAAAATAACACTTATAATATTTGTACAATAATTGTAGATATGGATGTGCTTAACATTATCACCTTTGTACCTTTTCAAAACTCCCTTCTCTATATTTAGTGTATCCCTTTCAATTCCTCATGCGCACCAGCCTCCTAGTTTACATCTATGTCAGATCTTTATTTATGTTAAGCGCTATTAGTGTGTATTATGTATTATACTCTCCAAACAGATATTTAGAGTAGCTGATACAGCCTTTAATCTTGTGCCACTCTATTGCCTTGTTAAGGCCTTTGGAGTCGCTTTTTGTCATATAGATCATTTCTTGTTCTCTTCTGAACAGTTTTTCATCTCTCATGCGTTGATTTTCTCCTTTGACCACTTGTAGGAACATCCATTCGAATTCCTCATGTCCATGATTTTCTGTCATAAAGTTTTAACCATAGGAGCATGTCGTATCGTGTTTTTTAAGCAGTTTCTATGTTCTATGATTCGATTTTTGATTTTTCCATTTGTCTTACCGTTGTATTGGAGGCCACAGGGGCATTTGATAAGGTAGATAACGTGGTCTGTATTACAGTTCAAGAAACTATTTTGTTGCCACTTTTTGTTTATACCGATCTCTCTTTTGATTTTCTAGTAAGTTTACATACACCACATTTTCCGCAAGTGTGGTGTTCTTTGATGGGTTTAAGTCCCCACGAAGAAGTAATATAACTGGTAGGGGAACTTCTAGTTCTCAATTTACTTTACTCAAACAGTTGCCTATTGATGTGTTCTTTTTATCAGCAAAGATAGGGGTTGGTAGATTCGATTTCGATGAGGCGAATAATTCCCAGTGTTTCTGTATGATATTGCGAATGGTTAGGCTCTGATTGGTAAAGATATTCACATAGAAAATGTGGTCTTCTTGGGTTTTTGGGTATTCTCTTCTAATAGTGCCTCTCATTGTTGGTAAAGGCTCTTTTGGCTGCTTTTCTCACTAACCTTTTTGGATATGCTTGATTTCTTAGTTTTGCTGAAAGGACGGTCACTTCTTGTTCATATCCTTTATTTTGGCTGCTATTTCTTTTTAGCCGTAAGTATTGGTGTAAGGGCAAATTATCCCTGAGGTGCTTTATGTGGTGTCATATATAGTCTAGTAGAGAATTACGGTCTGTCCGTTTATTATATGGTCTCACCAGTAGTTTGCCATGTTCATGGAAGACTGTTAAATCAAGAATATTAGTAAATTGGTTGCTTATAGTCATGGTCAATTTTAGATGGCGATTTGGAGTGTTTAGCCAAACGAAAAATGAATTTGCTTTCTTCACAGAACCCTCCCAGACAATAAAAATTTTGTCTATGAACCTAGTCCAGACTTTCATATGATCTCCAAATGGGTTGCTAGATGTTTGAAAAAGGGGCATGGTCCCTTTTTCAAACATCTCGACATACAGATTTGCTAGGCCAGGGGCCATTTTTGCCCCCATTGCCGTTCCTTTGATTTGTTGCTAGAACTGTCCTTGAAATTTAAAATCGTTTTTTTCTCAAGGATAATTCTATGCACCACATAATAAAAGAGGTAGGCACTGGGTCTTCATCTGATCTATTGAGTAGTACTTCTTCTATAGTAGCTAGTGTAGCCTACTGTGGAATGTTGGTGTATAGGGATATTATATCTAAACCCATGAGGTGGTTGATCTTTGGATTGAATTGCAGATGTTCACATTTTTTAATGCCATTGGTGGTGTCTTTTTAACGTGTCCTCTTAAGTAGTGGTCGCCAAATTTCGCCTCATTCACAAACAATTCCTCAATATGGATCTTTCTCGTGAATTTATAAAAATCAGTTGGGAATTCAAACGGGTCATGTTTTTTAGAAGGCACGAAACCTAAGCTTTTATTCAAAACTTGTTTTTCAGTATCTGCTAGTGTATAGTTTGGTAAGTTCACTATGAGAAATTCCCGCTTCTCGTTTGTCTCTACTCGTCGTCCCTGTTTCCGCTGTTTTGGCCTCTGTATAAAAAAGGTTGTGTTGACATATTTCAAACTCCTCTTCCTTCTCTTTTATTAGGCTGTCCTCTCCTTCTGTTGTTGATTTTACTAGTTGAAGTCCCTTCTCCTGCATTGTCCATATCACTATTGTCATTGCTAGTGCTATATGAGGTCGCTCTGAATCTTACTCTTCTCGTTTGATTATTTTGACCCGCTTGTTGTAATAAGGGCTTACTGTATCCATCTTTGGTATACGGAAATGCATTTTCGTGGTGGCTGAATCTTGCTAGGTCCTTGTTTAGCGTTTGAATATGTTCCTGAGTTTTCTTTTGTTTTAACTCTTTCATTTCTTATCAAATTCATCGAGTCTTTTTTTATAGTTCTCTATAGATGTTAATTTTTGTATATCTTCTATTTTTTTTAAGGTCAATCTCTATTTTTTCCACTGTTTCTTCGTTTCTTCTGCTGTATCTATTATCAGGATCAACCACTCTCTACCACAATTGTTTGCTCTATACCTCCATTGAACTTTAAATTTGTTGTTGTCTAGAAATAGTCTGGGCTCATTTTGGACAATCAGTCCATGTGGCAATGATTTGTTTTTTAAGTATTCTAGCATGACTGCTCCGTGCAGTTCTGTACGGATTAGTCATTTTCGTACTTGTGTCATTTCATCCCAGTCTTTCGGGTTTTGACTATTCTCTCCGATCTCACTGTTGTTAAGGATTGAAATGGCTGTCATCAGTGCGGCCGCATAGTCGTCACCAAAGGCCAGAATTTTCTCTTCTGTCGTGTTTAGATGAAAGCTTGAGAGGATCAAGCAAAAAATGTTTTCTTTTTAAACACTGTATATGCCATGTAAGCATAAATTGAAACCTAGCTCATGACCACGGAAAATTGAACATTAAGTTTTGACAGAAAATGCTCAAGCTATTGGATGACCAGATGACAACTTTGACAGGCCACCAAAATGGTTAGGATCCCGCCCTTATAACATAAGCAGAAAAGCCTTGTGCTTTTGAGAACAAGTGTGCAGGGCCTTGCACTAAAGTACAAACCATCATTGAGATTGCACGCTTGTTTCCCACTGATCCCCTAGCTAACCTCATTAGGTGTCCCACATCAGTAGGCCCAAGCCATACCTTCTGCAGGACTGAAAGCATTGCTGAAACATATCTCCCGACTTCTGTCTATGGCCGCATGCAGGTACCAAGAAAAAGGACCACCAATTTAGACTTTCAGACCCACAGACATGTATACTACAGCCTTAGCACTATGTACCCAGTGCTAAGTAAGTGGCATACACGAATGAGTCATCAGTACAGCGCCAGGAATTCCGGGCACAGTAAAGAAGTTATGTTTTTGTTTCCACTATCAAGGGCTACTTTCTGTCACTTGGATAGAAGCACACTGCATATGTCACCGCAAGTGCTAGTGGATAAGGTAAGGACAGCTCAGAACCTAGGTGAAATGGCAGTACTGGAAAACCGTCTTGACTCCAACATGTCGAGGGGAAAATAGCATTCTCCTTTCAACGTGCATAAGCCAGTTAACAATCATGGTCTTTGGCATAATGAGGAATCTGTGTTGTTCCGTAAATGAATGTATTGTGTTCTTATTATCTGAGATACATTTTGCGTCACCCAACTCAAATACAGTCTGATAAAACATTCAAATGTATATGACTCAGGAGGAGGTATGCAGGCATGCTACTCCATAAAGCTGGCAGTTAAGTGGTCTAATTGAAGGACAGACAATGACCAGTGCTGAACCTTGGAAATGCTTTCGGTGACAGGAAGGCAAGCCCTGACAAGCCACTATATGGACATGTATTGACTGAGAGCCTTCCAGACACCAAGAACTGGGAAAAAGCTTTCTTGAGTCCTGTCCGATATGTCACACACTTTGCTTCACTCCATGGTCTTACCAAGTTTTACTATTGCCCAAATACCATAATGGGGTTTTTCTTAAGGTCAAATGTTGGCAGGCAATTCTGAGGCAGAGATATGATAGGTTATGATATGATAGTTTATTTATAGCACGCTTAATACCCAGAGGTTTCTAAGCACGGACCCGGGGATTGAACCTGTGGTGCTCCGTGTAGTCTTGGTTCCAAGGCGAGCACGTTGCGCCTGAGCTATCCTCCTGAGACCACACTGTGAATTTCTAATTCTGAAACCACCAGATATCAGCAAATTATTAACTGTGGACTGGAACAGCAGTGAGCATGATCCTGGCGCAAGCCAAAAAGAAGGGGCCAGAACACAGAATAGCAATCATACATCTTCAGTTACACCGAACTGTGCTGAAGAATTGAGCTTTAGAAATAAAATGCCTTCTGAATTTTTGTAGTTTTAAGATCCATTAGACCATACCACTTTTGGTTACTGAAAAGGGCCAAGCGACCTTAAGTGGCATATTGTGATTAAATGAGAGAACCTCGAATACATGTGCAGCTACCTGTCTCTCCTTGCGCTAAACATCGATCTGGAGGTGAGGCATGTTGATGGACTTTTATGGATGTTCAAATAGTAAGCAGATAGACATCCATTTGATGGGTATTTGGCGTTAACGTGTTTTATTTGTTTTTAAAGTGTGCCCTAAAACATGTGTTGGAGACTCGGCTCAAAGCAACACCATGCACTCAGATTGTTACAGGAGAGTAACCTCGCCTGCCCAGTCCACAGTGGCATTTTCTATAATTTTCAGTGAGTATGACATGACTGTGCCACTGGGATCAGGGGTGCCTACAGAGCAACAATCTAGAAGTGAAGCACCATAGCCAGCTATTATCCCTATGGCTAAGCTGTACAAATGTGCCTATATATGGTAATGAATGAGATCTCTGGGATTTGCAGGGGCATTTTGAACTAATTCCTGTTCTGTTCTGCATTCCTTTTTGACAATGGTATGGTTTTTCACATTAAGGGCCCGATTCATGGAATCTTTGCCCGGTTCAAAGTTAACTTGCACTGCTGAAAAGTGACTTTTCACTGCCGTCACAAACCCTGATTCAGGGAATTGTGCAAAGTGTATTTTTGGCATGCAAAGTCTGGGAAAAGTCCTTTTGTACTGCAAAAATGACTATGCACTGACTTTGCCCGGTCTTTGCACTGCAAAATTAAACTTTGCATGGTTCCACAAATCAGGTTTTGTGTCGGCAGTGCAAAGTCACTTTTCAGCAGTGCAAATTCACTTTGAACCGGACAAATATTCCATGAATAAGGCCCTAAGAGTTTGCCTTCGAAGGCAACAGGGGACGTTAATTAAAGCCATCACCATTGATAAGGTACCTTTGAGCATATCTGAAAGGATGTAACCATGCAATTGGCCTTTGATACCCTTACACTTGCCACAATCATACAATCATACATAAATGAAAGTGAATTTGCCCGAGCATCTGTATTGAAGTATTTATCTGGAGACCAGGTGCACCAGCGCTGACGCACCAGCAACTAGCCGGTCTTCGCCGACTATATAAATAACTCTATTTCCTGAACCCAATTTAGGCTTGCTATTGAACGAGGCAGACTTGCATGCTGTGTGCTTTGAGATTGAAGGTTAGGCACAGTAAATTTGATCTAAATTAACACTTGCAGACAGATTTGGAGGGATTTAGAAGTGTGTAAATGGAATTTGAAAATACTTTTGTAAAATTCCCAATTGCATTTTTGTTCACTGTGTTATCACTTAAGATACCTACACAGAAAAAGCAAGAGTCCCATTCTCCTACGTGGCTCGCATTTCCATGTGTAGTACTGATGCATGCTGAATGCTGTCTGTGCTGGAAAACCTAATTTCCCAGGTGCCCAATCGTCTGTATTTAAGTATTTATATGGAGAGAAGGAGTGTTACTGCAAGGAACAGCCTTATTAGTGCTTATAATATCCTTCACTCATCAAAATTGGCCACAGACATCTCTAGATGATGAATACAGGAAAATAGAGTCCCGTTGTATGGATGGTCTACAGTAAAATATATGGCTCTTCAGGTACACGTCCCTGCTGCCCAATCACCTCTCTCAGTAGGAGAATAGATATTGCGGTATACACACAGCTAGTTTGGTCCGACTTAGAGTAGGGCTCTCTCTCTGGTGGACTAGTCACCACCGCAATGGGACTCTTTTTTCCTCTATTCATCATCTAGAGACCACTGTGCCCAATTTTGGACAGAAGTATTGATGGAGGATCATATAAGAACCCAGGAGTTCACTAAGTCTACCACCACTCCAACTCGAGCACTTCCATGTCAAAAACACACTTGTGGGAGCTTTTTTGGAAAGGTGTTCTTAGATTATATCATAAAGTTCAAGTGACTAATTGAGAAATCCTCCTGAAGAAAGTTTGAGACGAAAGATATAGAACTGAAACATGTCGAGGCATAATAGTAGTAATTTGATATACTAGATACGTATTGAGATCTTTAGTGGTCACACCTCATCGCTACAAGTCAAATGAATCATAAGGATGAAGTAAACTGATGCCATTATTACATCAGGAATGAACTGCTGCTATTAAATTGCTATTTTTTTTCTGTCACTAGCACTTTGTTTTTATAAATGTTTGATTTTACTGTGTTTTTTATGGATTATGAATAAAATGTATATGTTTTGTAAGTATTAACTGACTGTTTGGAAGTGCTGTTGTGGATAATTCTACCTTGTTGCTCTATATATGGTCTCTTTAACTACCCCAAATCAAAAGGTAGACAAATTACTACTCATACTGTAGTTTTTTGGGGGTTTACCCCTTTCTATATTTGTGTATAAAACAAGACATACAAAAACTGCACAAAATGTAATGTTGATTTTTTACGCCCTCGGGTTGCAGCCCCTTTACAGCTCCACCTGCTTCAATACACTACTGTGATATGGCTTCTCAACACGCCTTTGCTGTAATGTAGATAATGCGGGAGAAAGACCAGATGGCTAGACCACGTCAGTTTTTCCTTGGCCTCCTTAAATGTGAGAAGCTGGTTTCACCATCCAGAATTAATTGAAAGGTCGTTCAGGACGAAGGCTTAGGCAATGCTACTGAAGATTTTTGAAGACAGACAAATGGCTAGTGAGGGTGGTGCTCTAGTAGATATGATAATCTTGGTGCTAATATCCAAGTCCGTTCACCAGGGGTGGTGGGGCATGGGGTGTTAGTAGGTAGGGAGAGCAGCTAAAAGGCATCTTTTTTGTACAAGAATGTCTTGAGTTGTTTTTTTTCTGAAGGTCAAGTAAAATGGGATTATTCTTATTTCAGGTGGAGGGAATATCAACACTTTCTCCTTAGAATGGAAAATGATCTGTAACCCGGGTGAGAAAGCATAAACCTAGTGACATCAAGAATGCCCATGTCAGCTGAACAGAGTGATCACTTTGGCATGTAGCCCTTGAACTGGTCAGCTATGAAAGCAGAGATCTTACCATAGATGGATTTGCAAATCATTCACATACTTATGAAAACTGCTGGTTTCTTAATAGGCAGCCAAAGAAGGTGAACAGGTTGTCTAGTGACGGAAGTGTGCCATGATTGATTAACACACAGTGTTGCTTTGGATAAGTGTACATCCTTAAATCTTGCTGTTCAAGAGTTTGAAGATCCAAGTACTTCCCATTTGCATAGTCCATACTGCAGACTCCCGGTGCTAGGATTCCTTAACGCATTGTGTTTTTTTCTGAATATTTCAAAAGATGTTTTAATGATCTTAAATATAACCAGTGATTAGGAAAACCATTGAAATCTGTGGTTCGAAAGGAAGTATACTGCCTAGAACAACAGAAGGGTTTTTATTTGACTTTTCGAGGCTAGGTTTGGCCAATACACAGGCATCCAATTCAGTGTATATTTAGAAAATACAATAACATTTGTTTTGTTACAGTTTTGCATTAATATATTCTTGGTCATCCTTCACTGTCATACGTTGTAATTGTTGTCAAAGAAATTCAGGAAGATGTGTACCTTGTCCCCGAAGAAACATCAGGATCTGGGTATCAACTGCATAGATGTAAAAATCCAATCCATATGATCAAATTGATCGAATGATCTGGATTAGAGGTAGACTATATACACATGAATAAAACAACAGACACAATGCAATCCTTGCGGTACACGATATCCAAGAAAGGAGGAAGGAGATGAGAAGGAGACCACTTGACCTATTGTGAACAGTCCATCAGGAAAGGATGACAGCTTTTCAACACCAAGATTTTTATCCCTACATTTTTTAAGAGGGTTGATTACATATGCTTATAAAGCTTGGCTTGTTAAGATTGTCATGTTGCAATGAGTGTTAAGTGCTTAATTGTACAGGAAGGTAATCCTAAGGTCTATATATATTTTGGTGGACATGGGTCATACAAAGAACCTGAACATCAGCCGCCATAAACAAGCCCCATATGCCTTTCTTCTTTTATATGGCTAAATGTGTCTAACTTCTGTAGTGTGTAAAATGTTTCCAGATTACTACACATTTTGCCAGTTATTATACATTACTTTTTTCGTGTGAAAGAAAGCAATTATGTTGATGCAGAATAGCTGGACTGAAACCACTGGTTGGGACAGATTCTGGGGCTTTTAAAATTAATTTATATTTGAAACAGTTCTTTTTTTTATTTGAGGCATTAGTAGTCTGGTTTTTTAATATAAAAAGATTTGCTGTTTGCCTGATATCATTTTAATAAATGTTTAAAGCTGATAAATATCTTAATTTTGTAGCTTCAGTGTAGGATTTGCTGAATTTAGTGTTCTAAATTTTGATTTCCAATCCCTTAATTCTTTAGAGTTCCACTTTTTTCTTTCGGTTCCAATAGAATATTCTTTTGTTCAAGGGGGAGGGGGTTATCTTGAGAAGTATGGTTGATAATGTTCTATTGAGAACTTAAATTGGATCTTGGTAATTTCTTTCTAATATAAGGCAGCAGGTTTGTTATTCTAATGTGTTTTTTAGCATTTACAGAGCCTAAGGTATCCTATTACCAGGCTAATGTCTTGCTAATCACAGCAATCATAGTATTATCTTTTGTGAAGACCATGTCTAGGGTGTTCCTTTCTCCATGAGTGCAGGATGCAAGGGGCTGAATGATATTCATGTATTGAAGATTAGACACCCATTTGTGTTGCCATGCATTTCAGACTTATATTAAAAACCCGAGAAGAGTAAATGTACTATAGCCAATTGTAAATGGAACAAAAATGTCACTCACTGTGATTAGAAAATTAACAGAAGAGGCTGGAGGTATGTAAATTAGGGGCAATATAAGTGCATTGGTGTTTGCGGAGGCACAGTAGATAAAGTGAGGCACATACCATGATTGTGTTGGTCCAGTTAACAACGTACATGCCACAGAGTTTATAGAGATAATAAGAATTGCCTTAAATTGGGTCATCTTAGTCTAGCGAATTGCAGAAGTAATGTCAAGTGCCAAAGGAGTTGTGTCAGGGGTGATGCATAGAGATTGCAAACAAATAGGAAGTGATACGCCTGCTTGCCTCTAACAAATGGCAGATTCAAAGATAGTTTTGAATCTCATGCTCGACCAAAAGGACAGTGTAGGTGCAGATATGTCTACCTTTTTCTTGAAATAACTGCCGGAAATAAACATAGGTCCTAAATCCACACTAAGTGAAAATATGCTTACCCTTTGTACCAGAGTTATTTTATGCGCTGGGCTTCCATTTCCTGGATCTTTTCTGGCCTGAACAGGCATGATTGGTGCCTGCTGGGCGCATACACTTTGTGCTGCCAGTGTCATTTTATAATACAGAGAGCAATGTACTGTCAGGTGATGAGACCGACTCTCTGTCAAAGCAACAAAAAAAAAAAGAGTAAACATTGCAAAAGCGAGTTTTATCATCCCCTATGTTGAAATAAGAAAATCACAATCTAGTCTAACTTATAATGCCGTTGCAACACGTTACGATCCGGCTAATATTCAACTTCAGCGAACGTAAAAAATAAAAAAAATAATGCCCACTTGCTGACAGTTTTCCTATTGGATATTGGGTGATCTATTGTGTCATTACAACTGTGCTGGGTGCTGTCTAGTATTGCACCAGATGCATGCTCATTTTACCCTCCCTATCACATCACTAGTTCTGCAATCTGCTCTCCACAAGTCCCCACATTATACTCAGGAAAGAACATTAAATATGAAATTGTTCAAATTGTTTACACTGTGGAGAAGTGCTACATAAATTCAATATATATATATATATATATATATATATATATATATATATATATTTTTTTTTTTTTTTTCAAAAACAGAAAAAATGGTTTAGGACAGGGCAAAATTCGATGGGTTGCACTCCCAAGAGCAGCTGAGAAACGAAATCCAGTCTCAGCAAGGAAAAGGCATGACAGCAAGTCCAGGCAGGACAAATGTTTCTTTATTAATAAAAAGGTGCAGCAAAAAGGGAAAGCCTGGTTACAAAACGACTATACATACATATATATACACAGAGACACAGGCTGCACATTTTGGGGCGTTGTGTTGTAGTGGGGTTCAAACAGAGGTGTGAAGCCAGTTTCCCCAGGGCAGTCATCAGGCTATTGTGAAGGCAATCAATAGCAGCCAATGCAGGTCCTCATCTGATGTTCTTTCCCATGAGCTATCTAACTGGAGGAAGAAGGCAGAAGCAAGTAGGTGACAGCTGTATCTATTACTTTGTGGTATTTTTTATTATGATGGTATTTTGTGGTATTTTATAATCCTTGGTAATATATTTTGGTAACCTGTTGCCTTTTTTATTAGGTGGTATCCTGAAATCAGTCTCACCACTATAGAAAATACCCCAACAGGGCACCACAATATATTACCATGGATTGTAAAATACCACCATAATAAATAAATTCCACAAAGTAATAGATATAACCCCAAAATATGTCCAACAGCCAGTGGGCATGGGAGATGGCAATGCTAGAATTATTAACTTAACTGTGATACATAATTCTACAATAGTGAATGACTAGCCCATGTGTTGGACACATTGATCTATGAAAGAAATATAACATTGTTGGCATATCCTCCACCCCAAAGAAATGAGATGAGGATAGAGCATGGTACATTTGGGGCAATGTATTAACCCCTTCATCGATAGATTTATACAAGCTCAGTTATTAACATGACGTCATAAAAGTGCTATTCACTTTTGTTTTGAAATCTTCACATATATTTGACATGTTCTCCAATTATTAGCTAATGTGTTTGCTGCTTTTACATTCCTCACCTCCCATTTTCTACATGGAGATTGTGCCATCTCGACGCATGTGTGAAGTTAAAGTTCCATTTACATATTTAGCATCATCACACATCCAATTGGCTATAATCGTGCACAGGGACATTACAGTAAACATTGAAATAATGGATTTGCTTTGGATCGCAGGGTCTCCTTTTAATATTCTTAAAGATTCGTTTAAGCTGATAAGATTAATAGTTCGCTGCGAAGGACACATGGGTCGTCTTTTCTCTACAGCGTCGTACACAAGACAGAATAAAACTCTGAGCAAAGGCACAATTATGTGCAAACATTTCTGACATTCAAAAGTCCTTTCTGAAAGGTTCTGTGTAAGAGAAATCAACAGTTATCTGTTCTTAATGTAACAAAAACAACAGTTTTCTGAACTGGTGCAGTGTTCGAGCAATCAACGAGTTCGCTTTTTTGCAATAATGTTAGCATCATCTCAGCATGAGGCCTTGACAGGTTCTCTTTCTCTGGTACACCACTAATTTCACAATTTATCGTTATTTGTCCTTCTCTTCTGATGCGTGTCCATACCGAGTTCACACAACCGAGAATTATTTGTATGTCACAAAAATGTTTGTTTTCCTTTTTAGATGAGAGATGGAATCTTTATTTTTACAATCATCTATCGATTACTCTTTCTGCCTGTCGCTCCCCATAGTAGCTCTCCACTTTTGCTTTATATTATTGCAACCATAGCATTATTAGGTCAATCACATGTTAATGGCAATGCTATGAAAATGCAGGGAAGATGAATGTTTGCTTTTTAGAAGATGCCAGGAGATGGTTGGTGACTGTTGATTTCACTCTAAAATGATTGTAGTAAGGAAACGCTTCCAGAATTTCAAAGTCACTTTATGAACAGTATGTGGTGTACAGTAAGTGTTCAATGCACATGCAGATATATATGTCTGTGATGGCTGTGTGGGTGTTTGTATATTTGTAAAGGTGTGTATATAGCAAAGATGTACATAACCCAGACACGTATGGCTGTGTCCATACATATTCAGTGGAACACCTTCTTACAGTGACTTTATGGGGGCCACGCGAGATTACAAAACAGCCTGCACCACCGCAATCATAAAACAAATATAACTCTGCTACCACCGTGCACCACTAGTGTGGTGATTGCCATTTGGCAAGGGTGTAGGTGTCCTGTTTTTTCAATTTTTTATTAATTATCCAATGGAGTTTAAAGTGGGAGAATCCATTGCTTTTCTTCCATGAAAAGGTGATGTCCAGCTCTGTGTGTGTTTTTATGTTTGTTTCCCATTTGCCTTGTAACTACCGTATGATTAAGAGGTCTCTGGGACTTCAAACGATTATTTAACCACCCTCTGAGTACAATATTTTGTTATTCCGATAACATTTTATTAATTTAATAACCGTCTTTGATATGGGAATCCAATTGGATAGTGCAGACATAAACTAGTTTTTCATATTAATTAATGAAGTGTCATGTAATCTCGGTAACAGGGAGATTCAATTTAAGATCATACAGTGCTTGTACTATACCCCAGTGAAGCTATTTGCGATGAAGCTACTAAAGGTCCCATTGTGCTGGAGGGGATGTGGGTAACATGGGACCCTGAGACACTTATTTTGGTCTTGCCCCAGGATTCAGTCATTCTGGGGAATGGTATTTACTAGGCTTACACAAATTCCAGGAGCCGCTAGGAATCCTGCACCTACTTCTATACTATTCGGGGAGGAAGTAGAGGAACGGCATGATAATATTCTGAATAGGAAGTTACTCCATGTTATGTTATTTGCTACCCGTAAGGTCATCCTGATCAAGTGGAAAGCCGCGAATCCACAGGGCTGGAGCGAGTGGGAGAGTCTAGTATCCACATTATGCTAATTTAAGAGACATGCCTATAGGAATCGTTATGGATCTCCCAGATCGGATCGGGTGTGGGATTGCTTTGAACAACATATTTAATATTGGGTATTTGCAGATTTGGGATGTTTGTGTTAGGCCCCGTGGGGACTAGACTCCCCTGACCATGATTTCATGTAGCTTGAAATGTTTATGGCAGGGATCTGATCATGGATGGGCTGGTTTGCTTTGCTCAGTTTCTTCAAAATTGCACTCCCGCACACTATATTTTATACACCCTACTGCTTTTGATACCATCGACCATTGTGATAGCGGATATTGGAAAGGATACCTGAATGTATTATATTATGATCAGTTGATCTTAATTATATTGGTCTCAGCCTATAACTCACCTCTGTGGTTCGTTACCCATTGTTTTTTTTTTCCTTAAGGGTGGGGGGGTCAGATCTGCTGGTAGCCAAGTGTACTGATACTAATGCTTTGTCAGAATGTAATTATTTTGCAATCAAACTACCCTATCAGGGTTCTTTGTATTTTTCTGTTGGATTTTTGGTTTGTTTCAATTTAAATCAAAACAAATATTTGACACCTTTTATTTATTGCGCTGTTAGCCATCAGTGAATGCCCCTTTGTGGGTTTCGATCTTAAACAAACTATTGAGAAATAATAATATGGTGCAATTCATTCATTAATTTGTGATGTTTGCTTTATTTTTCTGGATTCTTTCTGGTGAACTCACATTTGCTGTGGCTTTAGAGGGCGGTGCATGGAAAGCAAATTCATACTCTGCTTCTGTCCAATGTAATATAGTTTTTAACAAACAAGATGGTGGCCCGGATCGGGTGGTAACAGCCACATGCTCAAGTTATAGGAATGAGTAAATGCAACAATAAGGTTAGTGAGAATTTTCTTTCGCCCAGTCCCAGCAAATACATAATCTAGCCTGAAAAAAAATTGCTGGCATTTCACCATGCATACTCAGCATTTTTCCTCCTGTGGTGCTGCATGTTTATCAGCCTTATCGAACACACTTAATTGGTCAATCCAACCTTAACCAGCCACTCTAGCTTTGGCATGAAATGTTCCTACTTCAGAGTTATTTACTATTGCTTGCAATTGGTCTTCAGCAAGCTTCTTGTCACTGAGTATCACAATGTGCATTGAAATTCCCTACCACAAGCACATGATTTTTGGGATACCTATCAGCCCAGGCAGCCATAGCTCCTTCAATATTTGGCTGATTATTTAGAGACATGTTACCACCCAGGGGATCATATAAATTATTGAGGAGTAGCTTATCAGTAGGTGCTGGCAACTCCTGGATGACTACTGTGAGTACTTATGGTCAAGTCTGCCAAATGAAAATTCCCTCAATTTTAGATGGGATTTAGCCCCCACGGTCAATTTGGCCATAGGCCAACCACGAGGTGACAATATCGCAGCATGGCATAAGATATTAAAACCATCTATCATAAAATCTTCACACAGCCAGGTTTCCTGAAAAATGAAAACATATTCACACAGGATCACAAGACCCCTAGAATTATTTAGGAAGCAACTGAAGCTACGGGAGTTCCAAGACATAAAGATATACACGTCACTGTCCATGCCCACCAAGTCACTTTCCCTTTGCGCAAAGGAAAGCAAACCTGATCACTCTGATGTAGCCCTGGCTGTCTAATGCCTCGGGCACAGACAGAGCTCTAGGTTGTATAATCCGGTTCAGGGGGGGGGGGGGGCAAATTGAAGAAGGCTTTCAGAAAATGACAAGGTTGTAAACCCAATGTTTTATCTGGCCAAATTTTGCATCCAGCAAGTCTACAATAACCAGAGACACAAATTCCACCACTGCCCAATTCAACTCTCTGTCAATGGCTGGCAGTCCAACATATTCAAAATTCGAGGTCGTAAAAGCCTTTAAAGCTGGAATTCTGTGCAGAAGCTGAAGGAACACACTGCGGTTCATAAATAAGCATTCTGAGGTCAGAGATACTGCGGCCAATCTAACCCATTTGCCGAACACCACCACTTTAGGCTGCACAGTCATTTCCAGGTGATCCAAGCCAAGGTTTCAACTGTAGGCAGCCGACCTGTTGTTTTGCATCTCCCTTCGGCCATAAATGATTATATGACCCCTTTGCCACTTGGGGAATTTCCTGTCCATCCTGCATTACACTGGGGGCAGGGCATAATATTGCACGTTATGCCATTCCGTAGAGTACTCTACACCCTTTGGGTCTTGTACAGCCAAATTGGAACAGAAAGACCAACTCCACTTGGCCTCTGCATGGAATACCCAACAGTGCAGCGGACCATGGGGTCGATTGTGGAATGAGCTTTCAGCAACAGGTGGTGGTCCCTCACTCACTCCACATGTAGTGACTCTGGAGTGGGTTCCGACAGGCGTCAAGGCATCATTAATGCTACGATGCAATGCACTTGCTTCCTCCTACTCTTCAGGCAGAGCCCGCTTCCTCATAGTAACCTGTTTTGTTTTTCACCTTTGTTTCCTTTTTCTCGTTCTCCCTTGGTTGGTTGGTTGTGGTCTTGCAGGGCTACTAGGTATAACCTTCTTGCCCATTTGATTCTGCTTAGGGGTCTCCCAAGACAAGCTCTTAGTGTTTCTTTGTACAGGGGGTTCCATTAAGTTCTGACTCCCAGCAAAACCAGTTTGTCTGGGGCAACTGTCCCCAACCAATTCAATGGAGTCTCCCTCAGTCGCCTGCCCTGTTGAATTTAACTTTGATGCGAAGGGCATGGAGTAACAGTCCCATGAGGAGAAAATTGCATTTGGTGGAATGATGTCTTCACTATTACACAAAATTGTGTCCACAACTTTGGCTAAAATGTTCTTTAATGCTTTCGTCATATGAGAGTATTGGCCAAATGTGGCATTCGCTGTCACTGCTACCATACTTGTGTTAGGAATAAAAGCGCCCTCCCCAATTCCAATCCCTCGGATAAACAGAGGAGTCACAGTCGCGCTCAGATATTATTGTCCCCCACACTATGTTTTCCAAATCTGGGGACACAGACAGATTTGTGCCTACGTTGTTGTGAAAATCTTCTGGAGTGGTGGACTAGATTCCTGCCACAGAGTTGCCTAATGGCTCCCTCGGGAGGCCACGGCACAGATTCAGCGGGGAGTTTTTATTGTCAATGTGGGTGAAATAGTCAATGCCGCTGGCTGTGTATTTATACTTATGTGTGATGTTTCCACAGGTGCAGAAGAGGGTGCAAGAGAAGTAAAGAAGCTTGTTATTTTAGGTAAATCAACAGAAGCATGCTGAAGTCTGTCCCTCTTTGAATTTGGTGACACTACCGGCACCGGTGAGTCCACCACCGGCAGACTCCAAGTCCTCTTGCATGCGCTGCGAGTTTTACTGCGTGCGGGCCCTGCTTTCGCTAATTTCGTTTTCGTGTCAGCCATTACACCCGTACTTGTCAATGCCAAATCACTCACCAGTCCTTGGCACACACAGCACCACCAGCGATTATTAATTGGGAGTGCGTAGAAGAAGGAAGGTGAACCCCATCACCACAGTACATCACGGAACACAACAGACCACACTTAGACTCACTTTTCCACATGCGCTCTACTCCTGCAGACGTCTTTTAAACAGAGAGCAAAAGCTCCTCCTCTTCCGCGTCGAGTCTGTGGAGCATGCAGAAAGACTACCAGCAGTGCTGCAGTCATGGGTGCCAACCACAACAGACCACACTTAGCCTCACTTGTCTGCCTGAACTAATATCAAATCTATCATCGACTAAAAGACATAGGGCCTCATCAGTGGTTGGGCGGTATCCTTGCAGTAAATGCACCGGGATATCACGCAACACAAATATCGTTACCTCAACTCGGTCCACTCTATTAGCTCCAGATCCGGAGTTTCTGCAATGCTGTTAGTCCCCTTTTTTTTAAGAATCCATATGACTCTAGGGGGCAGTATTGGCACATCTATTGTGGCGCAATTGCACTGCGGTAATTGTGCCAAAAATGGGTGGAAAGTGGCCAGATTTTTCCTCCCGCTCAAAGCTGGAGGTAATTCTCAAACTTTGCGCCCAAACTCGGGATTGGACGGAACGGTAAAGGGGCAGTACCGCTATTATCGCCGCATTTTTAACGAGCCGCCTAACCCCTAATGAATATCATAGTATGCTATGCAAATGCCTAAAGGTAGACCATGGGCCTCATTATGAGTCCGGCAGTAACCGCGGCGGCAAAACCGCCTGGTTACCGCCGGACTTGTATTACCATTCCGTCTCCGTGACTCCCGGAATTACCAGGGCATTACAGCCCATCCCTGGGCATTACAGCTCGTGTCCCGGGAGTCACGGAGGTGGAATGGTGTTAATCCCCATTCCCATTGAGTCCCATAGGACTCAATGGGAATGGGGAAGTGATAACACCGGCATCATCTCGTGATGGTGCTGGTGTTTCCACGTCCGCATGCAGGCGGGCGGTGTTAAACCCGCCAGGTCAGGCCTGGCGGGAAGATCACCTCCCGCCTGCAGGACTCGGGATCGGGCAGTCCGGAATTAACAGTGGCAGCGGGTTTACCGCCACTGTTAATTCCGGACCGCCCAACCCGTAATGAGGCCCCATGACTATAAACTTATTTTATGTTTTTTTTTTGGTGTCCAGTACACAGACTGAACATTTAGTTGACAACTTTTTGAGAAAGATGTGCAAAAATCCCCAAGGAATTCCTCAGAATTCACTCACCTCGTTGTATACCAAGTAATTATTTTGAAAATAAATATAGTAAACAAAATGCAGTGAAGACAAGTATTTCTAAAATGTGTAATGCTAATGCCATGTATGTAGCTGCAAACAATAACTTGCAGGCATGTTTGGAAATATTGGGTATATAGGGCCCAACATATTTACTGTTTCACACCTTAATAGGCATTGGCAAAATCAATAGTTTTGACATTTGCAGTTATTCATTGAATTTTACATTCATTGTGAAGAATGAAGAAATACATGGGCCCCATATAACCAGTAATTCCAAGCACTGTAAATTAGTATACGCAGACACCTAATATTTGTAAAGGACGTAGTAAAAAGAAGACAAATGCAAGTTCACATCTGGTGTGGGTGGGTGAAGGCAGCACTGAATATGGTGAGGGTAGGCCAGCATGAGGTGAGGGCAAGGGTGAGTAGGGTGCTGAAGGGTGTGGGTAAGCCGGTTTGAGGTAGTATGTTGGTAGGGAGACTTGGGGTAGGTAATCATGGGCGGGGCATTGCAGGGTATGGAATGGCAGGACATTGGCAGGGTGTTGCGGATTGTGTACAGGCAGGCATGGGGCATGGTAGGGTTAGGCAGGAATGATGTAGGGTGGGGTAATCGTAGACAGGGTCTAGAGTGGGGCATGATGCAGTTAGGCAGATGTGGTGTAGGGTATTAGAACAGCACGGGTGGGTAAGGTTTTAGGTAGGCAGTTGTCGAGTAGTATGGTTGTTTACAGCTGCGGTGTAGGGTGGAGTTAGGAAGGAATGGAGTAGGGTGAGATAGGCATGCATAGAGTTGGGTGGTGGTATAGAGGCAGCAAGTAGATATATGTTAGGGTGGACTAGAGCGGCGATAGGCATGCATGTGGTAGGGTGAGTGTAGGTAGGAAAATGGTAGGGTGAAGCTAGGAAGTCATGGGATAGGGTTAAGTAGGCTGGAGGAAGGCAGGTGTGGGTTGGGGTGTCAGTAGGATGTCTTTACAGGCATGGACTATGAAGGGGTTGGCAGGCAATGTGTGGAGTGGGGTAGGTAAATATTGGGCAGGATGGGAGTAGATAGTTGGGTATGTTTGAGGTGGAAATGCATGGTCCATAGAGGAGGTAGGAATCTCTTAGTAGGGTGAGTGTATAGAGGTATAGGGTAAACTGAAGTAGGTAGCTGCCAGACATAGTACGGTAATCCGGCATGGGGCAGGGGTGTGGTATGTTGTGGGACAAGATGAGTTGTGGGTAGGTGGGCAAGGGCAAGGTGGGGTGGGGTAGGTAGACACGGGTAGGGTGGAAGTAGGCAGACATAGGAGTGGGTGGGATTAGGCTGCCATAAGGTAGGAGTTGGCAAGTGTGGGGTTGGGTGGGGTCAGCAAGCATGATGTGGGTGTAAGTAGGTGTTGGCTATATTTTGGATAGGTAAGGATACGGTAGTGTTATGCAGGCATGTGGTGGATTGGGGGTTGGCAGACATTGCATAGGATGGGATTGAGTGGATGAAGGTAGGTGTGGGGTAGGGTGGGTGAAGGCTGGTATGGATTAGGGTTGGCTGGTGTGGGTGAGTGTGGGATCAGGTGGTGGCTGACAGATTGTCTCAGCAGATGTGGTTAGGGTATGTGTGGTGTACAGTGTGAGGCAGTGGGTGGGTAGTAAGGATCTGCAGGTGTGGGATAAGGTGGCGGTGGCCGACATGGTATCAGGTAATAATATCTCTATATACATGGTTGCTGTATATAATGTCGCCAGGAAAAGGTTGTGGTGACATTATATATGTGACCATATATATAGGGACAGTGCCAGCGGGAGTTTGCAGGGGTGACTCCCGCTCCCCATGAAAAATAAAAAAGGGTTTGGGGGTTGCAGGGGTGTCCCCCGCATGTTCCATGTAATAATGTCCCTACAAAAAAACAGCACATTTTTGGGCGATTTTTTGCATGGCAATATTTTTGAGGGGACATTATTACATGGAACCGCCTACATGGAGTACAGTAGGGTCAGACGAGTGTATGTAGGAGTATGATAGGGTGGTGGGAGGCAGGCAAGGGCCAGGGTGGAGTAGGCAGGCCTGGGGCATGTCAACAAGAGGGTAGACAGGCATGCATTCATGTGGGTATAGTTAGGTGAAGAGTTATGAGTCTGCAGGTGAAGGGAAGGATGGCAGCAGCAGGTGTGGGGTAGGGTGGGGTAGGCATTTGTGAGATTGCTGTTGATAGGGATGGGCAAGAGTGATGTGGGGCAGGTAGGCATGGGCTTTGCAGTTGGTATTTACGCATGATATAGAGTGGAATATGCAGGCCTAGCATGGGGACAGTAAGGTGGTGTAGGGCAGGCATTAAGTAGGCAAGCAGGGGTCTGGGTGGGGTGGAAGTGTGAGGAATGCTGCGGAAGTGTAGGATATGGTTAGATTTTAGGTAGGCAGGCATCAGGGAGAGTGGGATAGGGAGTGCCTAAGCTTGCATTGGGATAGGCGGGGCGGGTAAGGGTTAGGCAGGTGTTTGGTGGTGGTGTATGCAAGCATGGGGTAGGTTTGGACATGGAAGGTGTAGGCAGGAGTATGATTGGGTTTTGCAGGTGTGTGGGTGGAGCAAGTTGTTTATTAGCAGATGTGTGGCCGAGTGGTTGTTCGCAGGCATGAGACAGGGTGTGTAATTGCAGGCATGGGGTAGCTGAAAGCAGTTGAGTGTTGGGGTTGGTATAGTGAGGATAGGTTGACATGGGGTGGTTATGGCGGGCATAGGCAGGTTTGGGGTATGTTGGGTGTAAGTGGCATGAAGACGAGTGGCATAGGGTGAGGGTCGGAGGGCATCGGGTAAGGTGGGGGAATGTATGGGCCAGGGTTCGGGAAGTCAAGTGTGATGCATTCTTGCATGTGGCAGCACATGTGTAGGAATGCATGGGGTAGCAGAGGTGGGCTAAGCAGGCTTGGGGCATGCAAGGTGTAGGCAGGCATGGGTTAGTGTGGGAGTAGTAAAGCATGTGGTAGGGTGGGCATAGTCAGACATAGAATACCTGGGTTCAGGTTAGGGTGGCATTCAGCAGATATGGAGTAGTATAGATGTATGCAGGAATGGGATTTGGTGGGTATAGGCCGGGTGGGGTTGTGACAGGGTAGGTAAGCATATGGTGTGGTGAGTGTCGGCAGGAGTGGGGTTGTGAAGAGATAGGCAGGAATTGGGAATTACTGGGGTGGGTAATGTGGGGCAGGATGCTGTCATGGTTCCCATCATACCCAGGTCTTACATACCCCAATAGCCCTGCATAGACCCACAAGACCACCATCACCCAAGCAATCCCAGGTCATTGGGGGAGAGTGGCATCACTGAACGATGAGGGCGAAAGTGGATATAATGTCCCAAGATCAATAGGGAAATCTCATGGGAACTCAATATTCATGAGATTTCGGCACTGGTACCTATCGTGGGTTCAGGCCTATAAAATACTTCACCCTTCACCACACCTCAATTTCTGTTCTGGTTCTTCTGCACACACTTAACTGAGGGAGTGCTAGGGGTCTTCTGAGAGGGTTCTCCTTTCATCTGGAACTTTAAAAACAATGCCTTGGCCACAGCATCCATTGCTTCTCATCTGATCTAGATCTCGTCTCACCTCCATGACCAGGACTTCACCAAACCTGTAAAAGAAGGAAAGACAAAAAGGAATCGTGAGTACTCACCTCTGGAGGTCTAGACTGTAATGTACAAAACTGAGGCCCAAAGGGGCACTAATTTGAACTTGAGTGGTAGTACAAGGATGTGTTAAACTAGCATAAAGAAAACGCGTAACAGTGGCAATTGTGATCAACAAAACGGCTTAAGAAGCCATTCTGCAAATACCCATTGCCTGATTAACTGGACTATGCAGTCCTGCAGTGAAATACATGTTGGGGAATTGCTTCAGCCTTGCCATCGCATCACCCTGGGTACACAGATTCCTGGGTACCAAAGGGTAGACACTAAGAAACAGTATGGCATGGACAGACTCAGTGGGTACAAGACTAACAGAGAAATAAATATCTTATTGCAGTCTAGTCACAGCACCCTGTGGAATCTCTAGAAACAAACCCACCAGAGACCTGGGACTAGGAGTGCTCTCCATTCTCCCTGCCCCCCAAGACATATTCTTATTCTGTATCCAAACACCTGGGAATTGAGGACCTAGACAGTGTTCCTTTGAGAGCTCTCGGATAAGCGTTTCGGAACACTAAGCCCATTCATTGTCAGAACATCATGGAGACCTTGGGCTTGGAAACATATGCTGCTGCACTATTGAGGGTGTTGAGGCTGGAACTACAAGTAGGGCAGAGGCTAATGCCCTCAGATAGGATATAGTTGCCACCACAAAATGATTAGTTTCATTGCAGGCCCATCTGGCAACTTTACTTTAATGCACAAGTAACACTCTTAAAACCCACATAGGGGAATCTTTCATTTAGCAATAGGGTGCCCCCATGGGTCCTATTCAACTAATTAACCTGCAACAGTCCTGCTGGCGAACACGAATGTTTTTGGGTGACCCTTTGATGTCTCCAATATTTATGCATCAATGTGAACTACATTTCCTTTGTCATCCAACCGTGTTCCTGAATAAAAGTAGTAAGGTAATGTTTGTCCTGTCCTATCTTGGGCTGATCTGCAACCAATTGGTCTATTCCACTTGTCCATAAGGGGAACCTCATCCTACAGGATTTTGGGGGGTTCAAGGAATAAATGGAAAAGTTGATCATACAAAAGGCACATGTCCAATTGCTGGAGAACAAACTGCTCAAAATATTGGACGGGTTACAGGACCTGTTGGCCTAATTGCGACATTGAATAGACTGGTGGTGAAGACCAACTGCCATGAAGATGCAAGCCCCTCACTGTTCTATCTAGGGTTTAGGAATTTATCAAATGATGTTCTAGCTCAAGTGGTCAAACTGCTGAGAGGGTGTGTAGAGTATATACGTCTAATAGTACAGTTGGACTACCACCGTCGGAAAGAAGGAAGGATGAGGAACAATTTGAGAAAAGACCCATTAACTTAAGACCTGCCATGGAAACTGGTTTTCGGGTTTATGAACCCACCCCAGAGCCAATGCAACTAGTTAGCCTTAGAGGACTGTTATCCAAGGAAGAATGAGCACAACAGCAAAAATAAGATCTCTGTGTGTACTGTGGAAAAGGTGTACATTTCTTAAGTAAATGCACTGTTAAACATAATCTAGGGCATTAGCATATCCTGAGGACCTAGCTGAATAGCATAAAGAGTAAGAGGGAAACTCCTGTGTCTGGCAAAAAAAATGAGTTAACCTGGAGATATGTTTCAATCATTAGCAAATACCCAGAATTGCCTACAGTGAATGTGAAGCCACAGGAAATTATGTGGATATCACATATTGTCACGGGTTAGGTGTGCCCACTGTAGTAGGTCAGAAGAAGAACCAGTTTTTGGCATGTTTAACAATTGATTTATTTAAAGTATAAGAAAATAAACTTTCTACAGCTATTCCATGGGTTTCCCTACATAACAAAACTAAGTAGGGTGCTTGTTGTCAGTAGTGAAGTCCAAACAGCCGGTCCTCTGTCTCATAGATAATCTATAATAGCCCTACTACTTAGAGAAAACAAAAAAAGTCCTGGAGAATGACTCCACATTTCTAGCACCCATTTCTGTTCTCCAAGCTGTGTTTTGGTTTTGATCGCTTCGTACTTTGATTTCTTGAAGTGTCTCTTTAAAGTTCCCTTTCTCCAATACTTCCGGAGAACATAAATTCCTCTTTACTTGATCTTGGTTCTCAGTATTCCTCTGGTTCCTTACTTCCTCTTGAACAGCATGTTTCAGAATTCTCTTGGTCTGAGAACCTGGCTTTCTTTTTGTGATAGCTATAGCAGCCAAACCAACTGTGTTTGTTTCTTTGTTCAGTTCCTGTCTTGTTGAAATGAATAAGACAGGTTCCACTTGATTTCTCCTTCTTATGGATATTATACCCTTCACTGAGATGAGTAAACTGAGTCCCAGAATTATTCTAATCCTGACGGATTCTTCTCCATTCACTGAGATGAGTACACTGAGCACTTGAGGTGATCCCACTCTTAAGGATAGTGATCCATTCACTGCGATGAGTAGGGTGAGTCCCAGAGTTATTCTTACTCTTATGGATACTTTTCCAAGCACGGGGATGATTAAACTATCTCCCATAGATATTCTCACTCTTTTGGACACTTATCCATTTACTGGGACGAGTTGGCTGGGTGTGCTCTTGGTCCCCATATCCTTAATGGGGTCTCTCGCTTCTCCCGTTAGCTTCTTTGTTAGGGAGAATTCTCATAAATGGCTGATTTCCCTTACCTAATGAGTCCCTCAGCAGCTTTGCTGGATTTCTAGGGTTTATTATTTACTCGTGGTAAGAGTATGAACCTTTTTCCCACTCTTACATGTGTTTTGCTGTATGTGTTTTCAGTTTTTGTGTGATCTTGGTCACTGGAGCCTCACCTACTCCATGGCCTCATATTTTTCATGTGTGTTACACAGGACCTTCAGTGCAGTGACACAGGGTTGTCTTTGAGACTTCCCCCTGACTCCGTTTTCTGGGGCTGACTACTGTCCCCCAGAAAAGGTAAAGTTGCCATTAACTTTATGTTAGTCACTTTAAACCACAGACCCAATGCACCCCATCTTACATGGAGTATTGGAAAGGGTTAATTATTTTCCCTTTTTGTCTGTGTCTCTTGGAGCATTGTTTCGCTCCCTTTACACTAAGACTTGGCTGGTGGCAGTGGTAACTACCCAATTTTTTGTACCGCGGTTATCTTATATAAACGTGGGATTGTTTTAGGCTATTATATTATCCTCGAACATAAACCCGCTTGACCATATACATTTTATTACGGTTCTGGTTTATTCGCCATTTCTTTTTGTAAATGTCTTTCTTGTGTTTTACTCTGCACGCCAAACCAGGTTTGGTCCCTTTTTTCTCTGTCTTTTCGCGGGCTTATTGCACAGAAGCCCTCCTTAAGGCGCCTGAAAGTCTGGGTAGGCAGGATGTGAGGGGGGGTGGGGGTTTTAGGACCCCTGCCATGGGTTCTCTTGGTAACCCAAGTCGCACTCCTCTTTGAATGTCTGGGTAACTGTCCTTGCCAGGACATCCTTCCTGCTGTGTGATTGACAGCCAGGCTGTATGAATGGGGGAAAACTGCATAAAAAGCAGGTCTCTGGGACTGGAAAGGCAGAGTTGCCACTGGAACGAAAGAACCAATGAGGAGCTGATGGAAGAGGATCCCTACCACGACTGAACCACCCAGTGAAGCCCTGCTGCAGGTCCGAATTTTCAGAATCCAACGACAGAGAAGATCCTCCAAGAATTCCCTTGAGCTGGTGGGACCAACCAGTTCACCCAAACTGCAAGCCAGGGCCCCTCCTCTGGTCGAATTCGCTGTACCGAGCTACAGTGGGCTGGATAGCCAAGAAGGTCGGACCCTGCTAGGAGCTCACCTTTTATTTGTTGCTCTGCTCTGCTTATGGTTTATTCCCTGGATAGTGCAGGACCCTCCAGTCTTCCTACTTCTGGTCAGTCCGACAGTCACTTCAGGAACCGCGAGCCTGCAGGAACTACCAGGAACGTCCGCCTCAGCTACAGCTCCCTCTCCGTTTTAAGATACTGTGCAAATCCGGTTGTATGTTTCGTTCAGCCACGGTGAAAGTGTTTGAAATCTTTCTCCAAACAGAGGGCTTGTCCTTCTCTTCTGTTTGAACTTACTTTTATTCCAACCAACCTCGTCCGAAATCCGTGGCACGGACTTTACTGCGAACTACCCTGAACTGTATTATCTTGAGCAAAAGACTTTTCACCCATTGACTTTGGCCCTAAGCCTTTTCTATCTGATTTTATCATTGTAGTTCCTATTGCTCACTTGCCCTGAGTACTTATCTGTGGGTGTGGTTCAATTTCTATTAATTTAGTTTTTCCCTCCCTTTTAAATTGCTGGAGTGCCATTTTGCTCCCACTTCAGTTTGTGAGCTTAGCTTGTCTGGAATTTAAGGGAAGTGGTGTGGTGTATTAAGAGGGTGATTTTTAATTTGCTTATAACAATGTAATGTTATAAAACTGAAGAGTGAAATAAATGTATATTCTTTTAATTAAAAACCTTGAGTCAGTGTTTGACTGAATCAAAGTAATTGCTGTCCTTTGTGTAACTATCTGATACTGGTCACTTACACTTGAGATAAATCTGGCTGCTGAGCCATCGCTACCACTTTAACTGCGTAGTACAGGCTTGTAACAGAGGAGAATGTGTACTATCACTTGTAGTCTTATGTATGTGTGGTGTTCCCAAAGGGTACGCCATATAATTCGGCCTAACACTGGTGTACAGCAGTGAGGATCAATGTATAGTGATTACACTTAGAGTGCTGCTATTACCTTGGATCAACTAACCACAGTGCTAATATCACTAAAAGCAATACCAATCATGTCTGATATGGATAGCCACAGTCAGGAGACCCTCCTTAGCTACACTGCTGATTATTTAAGAAACATGTGTAAAGAAAGGAAACTCTCTGCCAAAGGCAAAAAGTCTGAATTGATTGAAAAGTTGTTAAAGAATCCAAGTCTAGGGAGTGGGTCTGACATGCCTGACTCTCTAGCAAATGTGGAAAGTATTGAGGATGATGATATTTCTGTTAATGATCAGTTGGAAGGGGTAGATGTGTCTCTTAATGTAGGCCTCACTGTCCCCTTGCCTGCTCAGCAACCTCAGCCCTTGTCCACTGGGACCCTCACAAGTCCTGCACTCAGACCTGAATTCATTGCTCTAGAGAAAATGAGGCTTGAACTGGAATTCAAAGGTTTAAATGCTCAAACTGAACACAAACACCAAGAACTTAAGCTCGGAGAAATGGAGTTGAATAATGAACTAGAAATGAAAAGATTGTCTCTTGAAAATGATTATCTCCCAGAGTCTTCTAGGTCTTCCAGTCCTAAGAGACCCTGTATGCCTAAATAAACTGTTGGTATGTATGAGGTAAAACTTGATTTTTTGGACTGGTTGGCAATGTTTGAATATAACCATGGTATTCAAGGTCTTAGAGGGAATAAACTGCTTCCCTGGCTCTTCTGTAGGCTACCCCCTGTTGCATCTGATGTTGTAATGGAGTTGGGGGAGGTGGATAGGATGGATTATGAGTGTGTGAAGCTAGCTTTAATTGCTAGATTTGGGAAGACCCCTGTCCAGTACCTTAAGAGGTTTAGGACCCTCAAAAAGCATGATGGCACCCCTTGTGTTACCTGGGTATGTGAATCCTTGAAAAACTTAGATGGTTGGACTAAGGGTTACAGAGTGAACACTTATGAAGGAATGAGAAATGTTGTTATGTTGGAGTCTATTTTTGATGTCTGCTCTCCTGAGCTCAGACAGCACTTGGCTGATTCTAAGGAGATAGATCCAAAGAAGCTAGCTAAGGCTGCTGACTTGTGGGTTGCCAACAGGGCCACTAACAAGGATTCTGGGGCTACTCAGAGAAAGGATGAGGGGAAACAGCCATAGAAAGATAACAAAGAGAATTCTAATACCCCCAATCCAAAAGAGGGCCACAAACAGCAACATAAGGGTAACCCACAAGGGAAAACAAATCAGGCTAGTGCACCATCTGGACCCAAACCAGATGGAGGTCAGAACAAACCCACATTCATCAAGACATTTGGGAAATGTTATGTTTGTTGGTCAACTGACCATGTGAAAGGGGATCCCAGATGCAAGGGTACACCTTCAGGGGTTCATACTGTCTCATTGGCCTTCTCCCCAGAGGAAAAAGTACCTATGGCAAGTGGAAACTTTCACCTACTGGCTTATGAAACCATGAGAGTCTTAGCTAGTGTTTCTTTAGTGTCCCTAGGCTTGTGGGAACAACAGAATTTAGATGTCTATAATTCAATCCCAGATAATACAAAAGAGTATTATAAAGATAGTGTTCTTGTGAATGGTTAGGAAACCCCTGCCATCAGAGACACTGGAGCCAGCATAACTGTGGTGGATGAATCATTTTTCAAGGTGCAGGATGTTGCTGAGGCACCCAAACGCCTCATCAAGTTAGCTGGAGGCCCTGTGCAAATGCTTCCCCAGTTACCAGCTCTCAACCAGTGTAATGATATGACTGTCAAAATACCTGTAGTGGGCAGAGTGCAGTGCCTGGGAGAGTCCTGTTGGGTAATGACCTGAAAACTATTGGAGTTGTGTCAAGCACCCCCAGGCCTGATAGTAAGAGGAGACAGGAGCTCACTGGGTTTGCAAGGGAGAGAACCTTGAGAGGCTTTCCAGAGGAGCTGATAGAGGAAACTATCACTCCCATTCCACAGGAGTTGCTCACTGCCATTTCTAAGAAAACAGAGACAAAGGGGAACCCCAAGACCTCCAGGAAAAAGTCAGACAACACCCCAGTGCTACCAGCAAGGACATCCCCGAGATTGTCCAAAGTGACACCTGTGACTACTCCACCTGCTGAGGCAGAGTGTGAGGTGCAACCTTGTGTGGTTGAGCCAGTATCTGAAGAATCAGATCTGGAAGAAGACACTGTCGTAGTTGGAGATCTTGACCCTGTTGACCATCCTGAGCTGCAGTCTTTAATGGCAGAAGGTGGACCCAACAGGGCAGACTTTTAGCAAAGGACAGAGAGAGTGTCCTACTCTTGAGGGTCTTCGACAACAGGCTGCTAACCAACTTAATGGGCAAGAAGTTGGGAAGCACAGGTTGAGCTGGGAAGATGGCCTCTTCTACAGTGAACTGACTGAGTCTATCCCTGGGGACTGCAAAAGAATTGTCGGGCCCCTTGCCAACAGACTTCAGTTTCAGTTCCTACAGTTAGCCCATGAAATACCTTTGGCTTGTCACTTGAGTTTCAAGAAGACCAAGGAAAGGCTCTCTCTCTACTTTTACACTGGCCTAAAATGGGTTCAGAAGTTGACAAATTCTGTTGGAGCTGTCACACTTGCCAAACCTCTGGCAAGAGTGGCGCCAAGAATGTGGCACCCCTGGTGCTTCTCCCAGTGGTGATAGTTCCTTTTGAGAGGGTGGGCATTGACATTGTCGGTCCCCTTGACCCTCCCACATCTTCAGGGAACAGGTTTATCCTGGTTGTACTAGACCATGTACAAGATACCCAGAAGCTATAACTATGAGAACTGTGATGGCTCAGGCTGTGGCTAAGGCACTACTTGATATTTTTACCAGAGTTGGATTTCCTAAGGAAGTGATATCCGACAGGGCATCCAATTGTATGTCCCAGTACATGCAGGCCATGTGGAAACACTGTGGTGTCACTTACAAGTTCTCTACAGCCTACCATCCACAGAAACATTGACTGGTAGAGAGGTTTAATCATACTATGAAGAGCATGATAAGTGCTTTAGAGGAACCCTTTAGAAAGTTGGACCTTCTACTGCCATGCCTTCTCTTTACATATAGAGAAGTCCCTCAGGAGGGAGTTGGTTACAGTCTCTTTGAACATCTCTATGGCCATCCAATCAGAGGTCCATTGGCCCTGATCAAGGAGGGGTTGGAGGGTGCTCCTTCTCCCAAGCCAGTCAGAGTGACTGACTATGTGATAGGTCTCCGAAGAATGTCACAGATGATGGCAGACGCAAGTGATGACTTGAAAGCAGGTCAGGCTCTGGTCAAACATTGGCATGACCAGAAGGCCAGCATGGTTGAGTTTACTCAAGACCAGCTTGTACTAGTTATGGTGCCAACAAGGCAGAGGACCTTGCAGGACAAATGGATAGGACCCTTCAAGGTTGTGGGCAAACCTGGAGAGGTGAACTATTTGGTGGACTTAGGCGGACCTAAGGAGGATCCCAGAGTCTTTCACACCAACTGTTTAAAGTCTTATGTCTCGAGACCAGAAGTAGGAGCTTTGCTTCTAGCTTCAGCTCAAGAGGAAGAGGAAAGAGAACCTCTACCTGACCTCCTCAGAGGCCAACCTTTAGATGAACAGATAGAAGGAGTTAATCCCTCTTCTCGGCTGACTTTTGAACAACAGGAGGAGTGCAAAGTTCTGATGAATCAATTTGCCTCCCTGTTTTCACTATCACCATGCTTGACCCCTTGGGGCCACCATGATATTCTCACTGGTGACTGTTTACCTGTAAAAAGCAGTGGTTACAGAATGTCAGAACATGTGAGATCGCGCATCAAAGGAGAGGTCAACAAGATGCTCGATCTCGGGGTTATAGAGATATCTACAAGTCCATGGTCTAGTCCAGTTGTTCCAGTATGAAAGGCAGGATCCAAGGAGTTGAGATTCTTTGTGGACTATAGAGCTCTAAATGCAGACACTAAGACTGATGCCCATCCTTTGTCAAGGACAGATGAACTGATGGATAGACTTGGTTCAGCCAAGAACCTCAGTACATTTGATCTAACTTCAGGCTATTGGCAAATAGCACTGACAGACCATGCCAAGGAGAAAAATGCATTCTCCACCCCAGCAGGCCTCTACCAGTTTAAGGATATGCCTTTTGGACTAAAGAATGCACCTGCTACATTTCAAAGGATGGTTAATCAAGTTCTGAATGGGATGGCGGACTTCTGCATAGCATACTTGGATGACATTGCAGTGTACAGCCCTACATGGAAAGAACATATTGATCACCTGGGATATCTTTTGCAGGCTCTTGAGCAAGCCCATCTGACCATAAAGGCAAGCATGTCAAATTGGTCAGAGCAAAGTGGTCTACCTTGGTCATGAGGCAGGAGGTGGTGAAATAAGGCCATTGCCCAGCAAAGTACAAGCTGTGCACAACTGGGCCACCCCTACTACTGAAACCCAAGGGAGAGCTTTCCTAGGTCTCACTGGTTACTACAGGAATTTCATAGAGAACTATGGTTCCATAGCTTCACCCTTGAATGTGATATCCTCTCCAAAATTCCCTAAAAAGATTAGATGGAATGAGGAGTGCCCTCAAGCCTTTGAAAGCCTGAAGAAAGCCATTTGTCAAGCTCCAGTCCTAAGAGCTCCTGATGATCACCAACCCTTCATTGTGCAGACAGATGCCTCCAATATAAGTATAGGTGCAATCCTTAGTCAACTGGATGAGAAAGGTAGGGGGCACCCCATTTGCTTCATCAGTATGAAACTGAAGGAACCAGAAACAAGGTGGGCAACCATAGAGTGTGAATGTTTTGCCATTGTGTGGTCTCTGAAGAGGTTTAAACCATACTTGTATGGATCTACCTTTGTGATTCAGACAGACCACGAACCCTTGAGATGGTTAATGCAAATGAAAGGGGAGAACCCAAAACTTCTGAAATGGTCAATCTGCCTGCAAGGGTTTGATTTCACCATTAAGCACAGAGCAGGATGTAACCACCAAAATGCTGATGGTCTCTCTAGGATGTATTTAACCAACTAGAGGTAGAGATTCATCCAGGAGTGGATTAAATCCTCCTGTCCTTTAGTCTGGGGGCGAGTGTTAGGGAGAATTCTCATAAATACCTGATTTCCCTTACCTAATGAGTCCCTCAGCAGCTTTGCTGGATTTCTAGGGTTTATTGTTTTCACCTGTTAAAAGTATGAACCTTTTTCCCACTCTTACATGTGCTTTGCTGTGTGTGTTTCCACCTTTTGTGTGATCTTGGGCACTGGAGCCTCACCTACTCCATGACCTCATATTTTTCATGTGTGTTACACAGTACCTTCAGTGCAGTGACACAGGGTTGTCTTTGAGGATTCCCCCTGACTCCATTTTCTGGGGCTGACTACTGTCCCCCAGAAAAGGTTAAGTTGCCATTAACTTTATGTTAGTCACTTTAAACCACAGACCCAATATACTCCATCTTACATGGAGTATTGGAAAGGGTTAATTCTTATCCCTTTTTGTCTGTGTATCTTGGAGCATTGTTTTGCTCTCTTTACACTAAGACTTGGCTGGTGGCAGTGGTAACTACCATATTTTTTGTACCACGGTTATCTTATATAAACGTGGTTATGTTTTATGCTATTATATTAGCCTCGAACATAAACTCGCTTGACCATATACATTTTATTACGGTTCCGTCTGGGTTTATTCACCATTTCTTTTTGTAAATGTCTTTCTCGTGTTTTACACTGCGCGCCAAACCAGGTTTGGCCCCTTTGTTCTCTGTCATTTCGTGGGCTTCTGCACAGAAGCCCTCCTTAAGGCGCCTGAAAGTCTGGGTAGGCAGGATGTGAGGGAGGGGTCTTAGGACCCCTGCCATGGGTTCCCTTGGTAACCCAATTCGCACTCCTGTATGATTGGCTGGGTGACTGTCCTTGCCAGGAAAGCCTCCCTGCTGTGTGATTGACAGCCAGGCTGTATAAATCGGGGAAAACTGCATAAAAAGCAGGTCTCTGGGACTGGAAAGGCAGAGTCACCACTGGAACGAAAGAACCAACGAGGAGCTGATGGAAGAGAATCCCTACCACGACTGAACCGCCTGTTAAAACCCTTCTGTGGGTCTCAATCTTCAGAATCCGACAAGAGAGAAGATCCGCCAGGAAACCTCTTCCCTTGAGCTGGTGGGACCAACCAGTTTGCCCAAACTGCAAGCCAGGACCCCTCCTCTGGTCGAATTCGCTGTACAGCGCTACAGTGGGCCGGATAGCTAGGAAGGTCAGACCCTGCTTGGCTTTTAAGGAGCGCATATTTAATACGTTGCTTTGCTCTGCTGCTGGTTTCTTCCCTGGGTAGTGCAGGACCCTCCAGTCTTCCTACTTCTGGTCAGTCCGACAGTCGCTTCAGGAACTGTGAGCCTGCAGGAAATACCAGGAACCTCTGCCTCAGCTACAGCTCCCGCTCCGTTTTAAGGTACTGTGCCAATCTGGTTGTTCGTTTCGTTCAGCCGCGGTGAAAGTGTTTGAAATCTTTCTCCAAACCGAGGTCTTGTCCTTATCTTCTCTTTGAACTAACTTTTATGCCGACCAACCTCATCTGGAATCCATGGTATGAACTTTACAGCGAACAACCCTGAACTGTAACATCTTGAGCAAAAGACTTTTGACCCATTGACTTTGGCCCTAAGCCTTTTCTATCTGATTTTATCATTGCAGTTCCTATTGCTCACTTGAGTGGCAAAAACCTGTTGGTGTGGTTCAATTTCTATTAATTTTGTTTTTCCCTGCCTTTTAAATTGCTGGAGTGCCATTTTGCTCCCACTTCATTTTGTGAGCCTATCTTGTCTGGAATTTAAGGGAAGTAGTGTGGTGTATTAAGAGTGTGATTTTTAACTTGCTTATAATAATGTAATGTTATACAACCGAAGAGTGAAATAAAGGTATATTATTTTACTTGAAAACCTTGTGCTACTGTGTGCCTGAATCATAGTAATTGCTGTCCTTTGTGTAACTATCTGTTACTGCTCACTTACTCTTGAGATAAGTCTTGCTGCTCAGCCATCGCTACCACTTTAACTGTGTAGTACAGGCTTGTACCAAAGGTGAATTTGTACTGTCACTTGTAGCTTAATTCTGTGTGGTGTTGCCAACGGGTACTGCATAGAATTCTGCCTAACATTCTTTCTCACATGCTAGTATCACCGGGTCTTTCTCCAGGATTGGGGTGACACTCAGAGTCAGAACAGTTCCTGCGTACACCCCAAATCTTCTTGGTTCTTCCGTGCAGCTCTGATAAGCCAACGATGTAGCAGTCTCTGAGTTTTTTCTGGACTGGGCAGCCCACCTTCTACAAGTCACGCTACCACTCACTTGGTTCTTTTTCCCTCTGGGTTTTCTTCCCATGCACGGCTCAGTTGTCTGTTCTCTCTTTGCCTCCTGGTTAATGCCACTGGTTGGACACTCCCGACGGAGGATCTCCCGGTTCTCGGCAGCTTACACCTCCTCGCTGATTAAAACTTCCTGGGTTTCACAACTCTTCTGTAGTCCTTCTTCCCTTTTTAAATTAGACTTTTGGGTCCTCCCCAGAAGAGTATTAAAGCCCTTTCTCTCTTTTTCTGGAGCGTTCTCCCTTGCTTGTTCATTCTTCATAATCACAGTTTGGTTGGTTTCCAACAATCTAGAGATCAGCATTACTCCATCACCTCTCTTCTTCTTCTTCTTCTTAGTATTTTTATTTGTTGATTCTTCAAGTTGAATTTTGTATCTAACAGTACAATAACGAACAGTGACTTGTTCTTATGGACTTCTCTGACACCTTGATGTTATTGTCTCTCCAGCAGAAAGGGTTTCAGGGAGTTCCTCGATGGAATGGGAGTCCTTGTCCTCAAAAGGGGAGTCTTTCCATGTGATGTTTCAGATAACGCCACCCGTAGGGGAATGGACCATAACAGGCATAGCCCCCTAGCCTCACAAGGAAAGGTTCCCCTCTGGGGAGAAGTTACGAAACCCTGAGATTCAACACACCACCCAATACAAGGAACATTCCAAACAGGTCAGTGCAGTTGTCGGAACAAGACTGACTTCAGGACCTGGAACCACAGGTACCAGAGAGATAGTCCTCAGTTGTTTTTATGATCATCACAAAAGATTTTGTTTTGACCGCATAGATGCTCCACTTTTCAAGAAGATTTTAGGAATGCCATGACTTTACAAACACAGCCCCTCCATTGATTGGGAAAACTTTTCTTCATTTGTCTGCCCCAGCATGCAAGGAAGAAGTGCTACACACAATGTGTGTATGCCTCACATTCACTGCCTCTTAACAGGTAATGAAGATCTGTCTGCTTTGGAGTGAAAGGCCAATTACCTGAGGAACACAAAAACCTCTATGAGTGGTACCAAAAAGAAAAAAAGAAAACCCTGTTTTCTCACCGCTCGTATCATTGTCACATAGACTTAGTTCCAGATACAGCAATACCATTCAGCAGGATCTATGCCCTTTCCGCTCAAGGAAATTACCATGTATTAAATACTTAGACAAATATCTAGCCAGCAGCTTCATCAGACCATCATTACTGTCTGCAGCATCCCAACTCTTTTGTGTTCAAACTTGCATGTATTATGGAGCCTCAACAAGGTAAAAATTATGAACCATTACCTCACTGCCACTTATCCGATTTCTTCAGGACCATCCAAAAAAAAGTATCTGAATCCCCGGCGGGGGACGATGGCAGCCTCCAGCCATGTGGTGGCTCGGAGTGGGGATAGCCCTGCTTTGAGCCTCCTCATTGGCTGAGGGGCTGCCACGCCCTCTGCCGTGTACAAATTAGTGGAATCCCGGCCAAGGGATTCTCGGCCGGGTAATGCCCTGGCGAGAGCCAATCAGAATGTGTTTTATATTCTGGTTGACTCTCGCCGGGTACTAACACCTTATCACGTACGACCCCATTTTTTGGAATCCTGAGATAGAAGCTCTTTAACTGTAGAGACAAATGCATCTAACATGACGATGGTGCTGGTTCTTTCTCAGAAGGATCCTAAAAATTACTCGGTCACTCATAAAGAACTATTGGCTATTTGATCTCCATTTGAAGAGTAGAGACATTGGGCCTCATTACGAGGTTGCCGCTAAGCGAAAAACCCTAAATAACGGTACCGCTAATAGCGGCATGGCCGCGTACATGCGCCCCTCCGGGGAGCAAATACTGGCATGCCGGTAAAAGGAGGTAATCCCAACCCAGGCGGACATGCAAATACCGGCATCATGAAGCCGGTATCCACAGGCTGCACGATGCCGCCCATAAAGGCATCGCGGACCACCCACAAACAGCAATCAGGATACAAGGCAACTGCCACAGGTGCACACAATCCCCACAGGTGGAGTCAATGGAGGCTGGGCCAGTATAAAATGAGCACAGCCACACACCACACCCCTTCCAACACCAAAATGCTACCCGTAGCTGTTGCAATCATGGCGCTGGAGGACATGCCCATGCTGCTACAACTACAGCAACAACAACAACTACAACAGCAACAACAGGCAGCACAGAGGAGACACAGGAGGAGAAGGAGGGTGAGACAGGCCCAGCAATTACCACCAGCGCAGCCAGCAGTGCCTCGTAGGAAACCACCAATCCCTCGCACCAGACCCAGCCCTTTTAACCTAACCCCTGAGCAGATCCACACCCTGTACCGGTTGGACCATGACACCATCACCACCATAGTGGACATGATACAGAACAACATTGCCAGCCTCATAGAAATACGCACTGCCATCCCCCTGCTACTAAAGGTGGTGTCTGTGCTCCACTTCCTGGCCACAGGCACCTACCAACACACAGTGGGCCAGCTCCATGGCATTTCACAGCCACTATGTTCACGCATGTTGAACCAAGTGCTGGAGGCCCTCCTGAAGCACGCAAGCAGCCACATATCCCTACCACGGACTGCCCAGGAGATAGCCGACACCAAAGTTGGCTTCCCTGCACTGGCAGGCATGCCCAATTGTGTTGGTGCCCTCGACTGCACCCATGTGGAATTGGTAGTCCCCCATGCCATAGAGGCGGTGTACCGCAATCGCAAGCAATACCACTCCATAAATGTGCAAATGGTATGTGACTCCAGCAAGATCATCACACATTTCTGCGCCTGATTTGCCGAATCAACACATGATGCCATGGTACTGCGCAACTCCACGCTACCCCGTCACATGGAGCGACATGCTGGACCACGTGCCTGGCTGCTTGGTGAGTTGCACAACTGTCCCATGGCAGTGCTTTGGGGTACTGATGTGTGGGAATGCATAAGGGGGGGCATACTCCACCTGCTGGGAAAGGTGGGGGCATAGTCCACCTGGGTAGGAAAGGGGGGGCATACTTCACCTGGGTGGCAATAGCCGGTGATTGGAGAATGTATGCAGAGCTAAACACTCCTGACCTGAACCGGCCAAACAGAACATGACACATCACTGGGCCACATTTCACAAATGATGCATACCGATGACAAGTAAGAGGCACAACCAGGCCACCATGGTGATGGCAAGCAATGCATGAATGAACAGTATGGCAACTGTGGCAATGTGGTCAGTGTGACCATGCATAGTGAAGAATGAACAGCATTAATTGGAGGCTAAACATTGTTGCACTACCACAGCACATCTGCCTCAGCATGCATGATTACACCCTGCATCATCTATTTAATGCCACCCAGACTACCACACCTCATGACAGTATAGATTGCATCTAGGTGACATTTTTGCATATGTACAGGGACATGTGCATGCCCACACCAAATAGCTGCCGCCATGACTCTGCTCCCTGCAGGTGGCATTTCAGAGTGACACACACCTATTTGTATCTGCTTGCAGGTGATGGAGGATATCCCTTGAGACTGTGGCTACTTAACCCTGTGTGCAACCCGCAGCACAGCCATGAAGCGGAGTACAATCGTGTGCACACCCGTCCCCGTGTTGTGATTGAGCAGACCTTTGGCCTGTTGAAAGCACGGTTCCGCTGCATCAGCAGGTCTGGTGGGGCACTCCTATATAGTCCTGAGAAGGTGGCAAAGATCACCATGGCCTGTGTCATGCTGCACAACATGTGCGTCCGGAGAAATGTACCACTGCCACCTGACATTGACATGCATGGCCCGGGTGAGGATGATGAGGATGGAGACGGAGGTGAAGTAGCCCCCCTGCCAGTACGTGATGCACGGGATGGCCATGCTGTACACCAAGCACTAATTCACGAATACTATCACAGGGACTATGATAGACATGTGTCAGTGACACACTGGCTCCATGTGGACATGCACACTTGTATTGTTGGGAGTTGGCCACTGAACACCATCACACATTAATTGAACATACACAAAATGAAGAATGTCCAGCCATTGAATTTTTGGCACACAACGGGTGTATTTTTCAAACAGGCAACAATGTGAACACTCCTCCCCAACCCCCAGTGAACTCCCTAACCCACCCTACAAACCCCAATAACCCCCAGTGAACTCCCAAACCCACCCTACAAACCCCAAATGTCCCCAAATGTACTCAAATGATTGTTCCCTTCATCAACAACCATGTGTCCCAATCCCATTGTCTGCTCACTCTACTTCTTGGCCTTTTTGTTTTCTGGGGTGGCATCTCCGAGTGCCGTGCACTCCTCCGGGTCATCCACACAGGGCTTATGGAGGCTGAGGTTGCAGGTGTTGTAGCAGAGGATGTGTCAGAGGCAGGTTCCACGCCTGCTCCAAGGCGTGGCCGCTGCATATGGAGCAGGATGGACGTTAGGACTTACTTTACTGCCCCCAGACAGTCCCTCATGAGGATTGTAGACGCGTTAACGGGAGCAGTGTTCGCAGCGATGGCCGCTGTGGTCTCCCCAATGGCAGTAGCAATGGCCCACCTAGTGTCCTCCCCATCAGCAATATACTGCCGCATGAGATTTAGCATTGACTCCTGTCATGCCTCCACCCTCGACGGCCGAGCCTCAAAGGTGTTGGTGGTAGCTGGAGTGGTGGTGGCTGGAGGGGTGGTGGCTGGAGTGGTGGTGGCTGGAGTGATGGTAGCCAGGGTGGTGGTAGCCGGGGTGGTCATAGCAGAGATGGTGGTAGCCGGAGTGGTGGATGGTTCATGCATTGGGCCCACATCCAGGGTGCTGTCCTCCTCAAAGAGGCACATGTCAGAATCTCTGAGGTTGGAGTCGTGGAGGCAGGGATCGTCACTGCTGTCGGCCTCCATA
Source organism: Ambystoma mexicanum (assembly GCF_040938575.1). Taxonomy (NCBI): domain Eukaryota; kingdom Metazoa; phylum Chordata; class Amphibia; order Caudata; family Ambystomatidae; genus Ambystoma; species Ambystoma mexicanum. The sequence continues at coordinate 714,939,672 of NC_090932.1, forward strand.
TGGGGTGGGGAGGTGGTCAGGGGCCTTGGGGTGGGTGTAGTAGACACGACTGTGACACCCTTGGTGTCCACATTTGCATCCACAATGTCCGCGGTGGTTGATGGTGCAGGAACAGAAACCCCTCCCACTGTTGTGGGTGGCTGCTGCTGGTCTTGATGTGTGTGGCCCACACTGGCAGCAGGTGTTTTTTGCTGGATTTCAACCCGGTCTGGCACACTGCCTGTTGGTCTGGCCTGTTTCTCTGGCTGGGGGGGGTGGTGTCAGTGATGGCATGATGTTGATGCCCTTGTGCCCCTCTCCTGACTGGCATCTTCCTCATCGGTGCCTGGGGGTTAGAAGAGATGCAGGTCATCAGTGATGGTGTCACATGCCAGCAACATACTATTGCGCTGTGATATATTCATACATTCATGCATCCATTTATTACAAGGGTGTGGCAAATGGTGTTCTGAGGGGGCATGTAGGCTATCAATGCATGGCAGGTGGCATGCCATTGATATGGGGTCTGTGTGTTGGGCTACATGGGCACGGTCGTGTTATGTTGCCCGTGTGTTGGTATTGGGATTGGCACTCAGCATGCATTTGTGTGTGGCAGGGTGTGGCACACATTCATGACTGGAAATGTTGATGTGGGTCTGGGACATGGATTGGCTTGCCTAGTCTCTCTTCCACGTCACTTGTGCTACATCATGGTTTCCCCTACAGGGATGTGCAGGGTCACTCACCTCCTTCTGGGGATGATGCGGCACCCATCTCCATCCCTCCAAATCCCTCTATTGACTCGGGATCAATAAATGAGTTGGCAGTCTCCTCCCAGGGCATCAGATTTGCTGGTGAGTGTGGCCCCCCGCCTGTCACCATGGCCGCAATCCTGTTGACTGCCAGGATGTTCCTCACTCTCAGGCGGAGGTCGTCCCACCTCTTGCGGCAGTCACGCACAGTACGTGGGGTGGTCCTCACGGCCGACACCCTCTGGGCAACCTCCTGCCAGATTTGCTTTTTCTTCATCTGGGCAGCATGCTTCATGTTATTTGACTTGATTATGACTGCATGTGCAGCCAGAGTGTCTACCAGCATGTTGAGCTCAGTGTCAGAGAAACGCTGTTTCTGCTTCCGGGGAGTCGTCTTCCGGGTGGCCTTGGACATCCTCAGGGTTTTCTGACGCAGCACGACACGAAAAGACTGGTGGTTAGGGAGGATGGCAATGGATTGTGTTTTTAAAGATAGTTGCCGGCCCATTTCCAGTTCCTGCGTGATGACGTTATTTCCGGGTCCGGTTTTGCGAACCCGGTATCAGCATGGTAGTGTTACCGTGCCGGTACCAGCATGGTAGTGTTACCGTGCCGGTACTTAGGGGTTGCTCCGAGGCGGTGCCAGTATCGGCGGGTCTCGCAATGCTGCTATCGGGGGGTTGGAGAGCCTTTAGCGGCATGTCGGTATTGACATTACCGGCATGGGGGTTTGCACGTGCTCGCGCACTCGTAATCACCTGCTATTGCCGGGTTCATACGAGCACGGACCCGCTCTTACCGGCATGCCGGTAATTAACCCGTTTTTGCCAGACTACTCGTAATGAGGCCCATTGCCTCCTGCGAACTAAGAACACAATTGCCATCGATATGGATCACTGGAATCTCCAGTTCCTAAAAGTGGCTAGGGTCGGATCAGCACATCAGCTCAATTAGATGTTGTTTTTCTCTGACTACAATTTCAAAATCCCATTCCACCCATGGATTACAAATTATAAGGACAGTGCATTATCACATTTAGGGATGAACCAAGATGAAGAACACAGAGCTGAAACCATTGAAATTTCAAATACCATCCCAGAGGACTGATTCAATGGGGTGTCCTTGATGATATGCTTCAACTTCACTAGAACAATAAACAATAGGTATGCATGTGTTTTACAATAGACAAGCACCACAACTGGGTAACTGAGGCTCCAGATCCCCAAGTGATTGCTGGACTCCTTAAATAAAAAAAAACTCTCTACTTTTCTTGTACTCTCATGAAGGATCCAGCACTAAAGACAAATCACGACATGCTGTTGGCGTTTCATTTCATCCAGAAGTCCAAAAAGCACTTCAAAGATCCAACAGTGTTCCTGCTGGCGAACCCTAAGAAAGGATGTGAAAGAATATGAAGGCACTTGTTGTGTCTTTGCCCAATATAATACCCAGAGACTGGCACTAACAATCACTCCCTTTTCTGCTCAGACCTTGGCACACAATTTCATTATATTCCATCGTAGTCCTCCCCATCATTAAGGTTTATACAGTATTCCCAGTGGTAGTGCATGAAATCTCTAAAATGGCCCACTTTGTGCCTTTCAAGAGACTACCTACCAGCAAGGAATTGTACATCATCATGTTAGAAAATGTTATCTGAGATACCCACTGTAATTATCTCGGACAGGAGAAGCCAGTTATTGTCAGGGTTCTGGAAAGGATTCTACAGCATACTTGCGGTAGGTGTTAGATTGTCTACCATTTATTTTCCTCAAACCAATGGTGAGACTGAGAGAGTAAACAAACATTGGAGTCATACCTCCGATGTAAGCTCTCCCAGTCGGATCATGAATGGGTAGACATCCTATGGATAGCAAAGTTGGCTTACAACAATACCCCACATTCAGCCAACAGTTTCTCACCTTTCTTCTTGAGCTTGGGTTATCACCCTAGGCCTCCCAAATACAGGTCCCTCTAAATGCTAATGTAAAAGCCATGTTTCAATTCCATGCTTAACTTAAGCCCCTCCTACAAAATGTCATGGCCAATCTAGCACTGGCAAAGGACATTTACAATCACTATTCAGCTCACCACCACACAACAGCCCCTAAATACCAACAAGGGAAAACGTCTGACTACTAACTAAATATTGAAACCTGAAGGGACCCCAAAAACCAAAACCTAGGTATTTAGGCCCTTATACAGCAGTGAGGGTGGTGGATAGTAGGACAGTAAAACTCACCTTCCTCCCTACTAAAAATCCACCCTTTGTTTCATGTTGCACTCTTGAAGCCTATCCACCCAAAAACCTGATCTAGTAGATTCCCGCCTGTACCAGAAATAATAGAGGAAAAACCAGAGACAGAAGTAAGATTCTGAATTCAAAAAGTGTCCGGGAATATTTGTATTACTTCCTAGACTGGAAGGGATGTTGCAGAAAATAGCACATGGGATCCTGTAGGAGGGGCCCATGCGCCTAGACTAGGTAGGAAATTCCAAACCCAGCACAGAGATTGACACGTTTGAGATGGAGAGGAACATCTTTGGATAGGATGTACTGTCATGGTCTCCCACCATATCTAGGTGTTACCAGCACCCACAGCCTCACCTAGGCCCACACGACGACTAACAACCAAGCATCCATAGCCATACTATGGCCAACACTCAGAGACCCCCTCCCTGAGTGGCCTGCACTGTTAGTGAGCTGGGCTTTGTCATAACAGACTTCTGAGGGCTGAAGAGGACTTCATTTTCAGATATCCAAAGGGCTTTGGAGCAAAATCACACAGGAAATCGAAATCCAGCGAGATTTCAGCTTAGTTTTCCATCTTGGGTTTGAGCCTATGAAAGGCCATGTCCTTCTGCACACCCCACTTAGCATTTTCGATCTCAAGTGGACGCTTGCTTGTGGGCGTGCTCTTAGCCTTTTTAGTGGGTTCTCCCAGCATCTGGAACTGAAAAACCAATGCCTTGGCCACAGTAACCAGTTCTTCTCTTCTCACCTGCATCCCAGCTCACCTCCATGACCAGACCTTCATCGAACCTATAAAGAAGTAAAAGCAACAAGTGTTAGTCATTAGCAGTCACCCCCAAAAACTGAAACACATTTCAACTCTAGAAATGGCGAGTATGGAGCAAAGGGTGCTGGGTCTGCTGAGTTGCATCATAATTTATTTGGGGTGCCTAGAGATGCCTAGAGATGCCTATTTTGCTCTGTGTGTGCACTAAGGTTTATTGTTTTTACTTTGTCCTGTTCTGGAGTTCCACACTCACTTAGGTTTCGCATGCTTTGCTGCTTTATTTTATTTTACACCATGTCATGTTTTCAAGCTGTAGAATTAATTTGTTTAATGCAATCTTCTGTTGGGATCAAAACACTCTTTTCCCAGAGCTAAATTCAAGTGAACTAGAATGTACCTCAGTGTTGCTGTTTTTGCATGTGTATGTACTCATTTATACTTTTTTGTAGGGGGGTATGACGTTGGTTTCCTTTTATACTAGCTGGTTAGGTCCTGTTATATTATGTTCAGGTTTCATTATCACGTTTTGCTTTACATCTCTAAAGTGCCTTAAAGCAGCCAAAGGCAGCATGTAGCACCCCCTAAACAGGTAAATAAAATAAAAACAGGTACATAATGTAGACCTGAAAATCTAATCTGTTAGCTAGAGCCTACACCCCTGTTTCGAACAGTAGCCTCTATTAACAATACACAGTAACTGCAGCCCAGGGTGAGAAGGATAGTCACAGGCTGGATTATGTACAATATTTCCCATAAGCACCCTGCCTCAGCCTTAGGGGATTCTTGCCTCACACACCAGTATAGTCATTCTCATAAAGGTGCTAGAAGGACTCAGGATTTGCCACAAAGCTCAGACTAGGGCTTCTGTTCCCAGGCAACCCGTGTTAAATGGGCCTATATTATCTTCCAGCGTTTCCATCTAAATAACCTGGCCATTTGTGGCCATTATGGGATTAGGGGAGCAAGTAGGGCTTTGCCTGCTGTGTTTTTTGGGCATGGTTTCAACATGCCTCTGATCACCCTGACACAGTGGAAGGCACACACGCCTAACCACTGATGTGCCAAGACAGTTTTTGGGCATCATTACGAGGCTTGCGCTCCCGTAATGAAGGGTGCCGGTACGGGACCGGCACTGTTCATTACAGGAAGCGCAATTGCGAGGTTCCCTTTGCAGCACCCGGTAAGTAAGCCTGGTAAAATCAGGTGTCCTTAGCGGGTCCCGTGAGGGGAACAGGGAGCTAATAATGGGCCGTTATTAACGGCACCATTATTAGCTCCCTCCCCATTCCCATTGAGCCCTATGGGGGCTCAATGGGAATGGGGATGGGTTCTTTCAAGGAGGAATTGCCGCGTCATCCAATGTCGGAATGACCCGGTTATTCCTCTTTGAAGGAACCCCGTACTGCAATCCGGTATACAGGCACCATGCCCTTGTTAAGGGCATGGCTACCTCCATATTCGTAATGAGACCCTTAAGGACTTTGAGCTGAAGCACAAGCCTAGGATTCCTTGATGTATATAAAAAACAATCCTTGTGGTAAACATGGCACCACTGAGGGAACCAAAAAAAAAGAGACTTTGTTTGGCTCACTTTTTAGGCAGCATTTGCAAACTTTGCAATGTCAGATTTCAGACATACAACCCCTGCCGAATGTTGTTGGGTGCACAGGGATGTGTGTAGAAGGGCTTTGCTAACTGTGGTTTCTTGGACATGGCTGAAACATGCTCATGCTAAGCATAACACTATGGAATTCGGACAACTGCTAATCCAGAGTTTGTGTCCTTAAGCACTTTGCACAGAAGCACAAGCCTAGATATTTTGTCAAACATACAAACAATACATGTGGTAACCATGCCTAACATAAATAAAGAAACCAAAAAAAAGGTTTGAGGTTGTTTTGCTCACTTTTCAGGGAGCTTTTAGCAAATTCGAATTTCTAACATACATCCCCTCCCAAATGTTGTTGGGGGCCTAGGGAAGTACGTAGAAGGGCTTTGTTGTCTGTGTTTTCTTGGGCATGGCTTCAACATGTCTAGGCTCACCATGAGGTGAGTACATTTCAAACTTAAAACCCCTGGAAAGGCAACACCTCTCTCCAGCTATCTCTCCTTTTGGCACTGCACCCCATAGAACACAGTTGAGTCTCAAAATACATTTGGTCCAAATATACACATAGCTCCTCTACCTTTTCCTTCTCATGCCTTCCTGAGCATCTCATCTGTCCCCTGCCCTCATCCCAAGTATCTACTCAACTTGACTCCTTACCACAACTGCATGTTCTATCATATTCTTCCTTTGCCTTTGTGATACACAAATGCAAGATAACATTACATTACCTCCTGTGTTTTTAACTGGAATGCACAATACGTGATGACCTAGCGGGTATGCAATTTAAACTTGATGATACTACAAGGATTTGGAAAACAAGCTCAAAGAATACTGTGGCCAGTGACATTAGTAACCAAGAACATTTCTTAACAAGTGTTTCTGCAAACATAGACATTTCTTGACAAGCAATTCTGCAAATACCCAGTGCCTGCTAAGCTGGACAATGCAACCCTGGTACCTGGGCACCAGCAGGGAGGAAGTAAACATCTGTAGGAGATGGACATACTCATGGTGGGAAATGACCAATACTGATAGATGTAACTCCTTACAGATCAGTTACAACACCCGGGGAAATTTCCATCCAAAGCACAACCATTGACCTCAGATTGGGGTACCTTCCATCTATCTTTCCCCCAGGAGTTCTGCCCGTTTAAGGCCCCAACACCACATAAGGGGGGAACACTAGCTGGGAATTGAGGAGCGTCATGACTTTCCAGCAAGTAAGCATGCACAGGTGCAGCTAAGTAGGCTTTGTGTAGGGTGGGTTTAGGCAGGCATGGAAATAGTTGGGTAGGATGGGGTGGGCAGGCATAGCATAGGGATGGGTATGGTGGGCTAGGGCAGCTGTGGGATAGGCAAACAATAGCTGGTGCAGGGTGGAGAGGTTGGAATGATAGTGGAAAGCAAGAATGGGGTAGGATTGAAGTAGGCAGGTGCCAGGTAAGGTGGGACAGGATGGGGCTGAGTGCTGTGGGGATGTGTGAGGTAGCAGCACAGGGTTAGAGAGATGTTGAGTTAGTGGGGCATGTCCAGTCATTTGGTATGGCGGGGTATGGAATGTGTAGGTGGGAGTGGGGTAGGATAGGGTTAGGTGTGGGATAGGGTGCTGCAGAGTCAGGGTAACATGGTGTGGGGTAGGGTGGGCATAAACAGAAATGTGGTATGGTTGTAGGAGGCAGCATCAGGTCAGTGGGTATAGGCAGGGTTGGGGGGAGATCGGGAGGCATGGGGTGGTTCAGGTTGGGCACTGGAAGGTTTGAGGTAGAATGGTTGTTGGAAAACATGGGGAAGGATGAGGAGGTGTGGCCAGAAAGACTACTCCCTCCCCTGTCCTCTTCTTCCCACCCCCCACCCGGAGTGTGATTGGTGGATTCTCCCAAGAAGCCCTGAACCCCATGAGCATGATCTTTTCACAACTGCAGGCCCGTGAGAGTGGGCCCTGCCCTGCTGGCAATCCTGGCCTAGTGAGTGGACTCCTGCATGCCTACCCCTCTTTCTTTCCCGGTTTATTTTATTTTACTCATTATCCCTTTGGCTTGACGTTTCTCCACAGCTTCCATTCCCCTAGTCCCTCCCCTGACCTCTGCTTCCCACCGCCCGCCCCGACCACCAAGAGTGCAATTTTTGGCTTCTCCCGGGAAACCAAGAACACCATACCCACGACAATCTTTTCACAACTACAGGCCCACGAGAGCGGTCCTGCCCTGCAGGTAATCCTGGCCTGGTGAGTGGTCTCCCGGCTGCCTACCACTCTTTCCCTTCGGCTCACCGTTTCTAAATGTTTTCATTCCCCTACTCCCTCCCCTGTCCTCTTCTTTCCACCCCCTCCCACCCACCAAGAGCGTGATTGGTGGCTTCTCCCAGGAAACCAAGCACACCATGTCCAGAATGGTCTTTTCACAACTGCAGGCCCACAAGAGCGGGACCTCCCCGGCTGGTAATCCTGGCCTACTGAGTGCCTGTGTGTCTATCCCTCTTTCTTTCTCCGCTTTTTTAATTTGACTTATTTCCCCTTTGACTCACCATTTCTCCACGACTTCCATTCCCCTACTCCCTTCCAAGTCCTCTTCTTCGTACCCCCTCCTGCCCACCAGGACTGTGATCGGTGGCCTTTACAAGGAAGCCAAGGACACCATGCCCAGGATGAACATTTCACAACTGCAGGCCACAAGAGGAGGTCCTGTACTGCTTGACATCCTGGTGAGTGGTCTCCCACATTCCCACCCCTCTTTCTTTCCCGCTTTATTTATTTGACTTAGTTTCCCTTCGGCTCACAGTTGCTCTCCACAGCTTCCATTCCCCTACTCCCTCCACTGTCCTCTTCTTCCCACCCCCTCCTGTTCACCTGGACTTTAATTTGTGGTTTCTTCCAGGAAGTCACGAACATCATGCCCAGGACGATCTTTTCACAACTGCAGGCCTGCCAGAGTGTTTCAGCCCTTGCTGGCAATCGTGGCCTGCTGAGTTGTCTTCCGTGTGTCTACCCCTCTTTCTTTCCCTGCTTTTTTTCTTTTATTTATTTTCCCTTTGGTTCAGTGTGGTTCTCCATGGCTTCCATTCCCCTACTTCCCCCCTTGTCCTCTTCTTCCCAACCCCTAACATCCACCCAGACTGTGACTGGTGGCTTCTCCAATGAACCTAAGAACACGTGTATGGGTGCGATATAAATAAAATATCATGTCATATCATGCCCAGGAAAATATTTCAGAACTGCAGGCCTGTGAGAGCGCACCCTGCCCTGCTATTTTTATTTTACTTATTTTCTCTTTGGTTTGCTGTTTCTCCACAGCTTCCATTCCCCTACTCCCTCCCCAGTCATCTTCTTCCCACCCCCTTTGACCCATCTGGACTGTAATTGGTGGCTTCTCCCAGGAAGACAAGAACACCATGCCAAGGATGGTCTTTTCACAACTGCAGGCCCACAAGAGCGGGTCCTGCCCTGCTGCCAATCCTGGCCTGGTGAGTGGTCTCCCCCATTCCAACCCCTCTTTCTTTCTCTGCTTTTTTATTTCAATTATTTTCTATTCGGCTGGCCATATTAAGCTGAAGTCCAATATGGGTTTAGAGAGGGGATGGGTTAAAATGAACAATCTCGGAATCTTCTGTTAAGCATTAAGTTCTCTGAGCACCCTGGATTGCCTTGTAATCATTCACAGACCCAACTGTGCATAGGGCCCAATTATGGTCCATGTGGAAGAACAAAGGGATTCCTGCTACATTATTAAATGTTCTGGAAAGTTTGCATTTGGTCCTTACAATTTAGGTAAGAGCTTGTCCAAATGGCGATCTATCTGCACCTTTTCCATTTGGTAGAGGAATGGGGAAGGGCTGTGTGCTGCCCCACTCCTCTTCAACATATACATTAATGATCTGCAAGCTGAACTCTATAGCCTTGGCGAGTTGCTCGTATCCACCACTACTATATGTGGGCAATGGTCTTTGTAGCTAGTACCCGGAAATGGGGGAGGGGGGCATTGATAATGGTCATATGGTGCAAAAACCAAAAGGGGAGTGGGTACAAATATGACTAATTGGGGATTCCCTTCTCATGCACTTTGTCATGGACAACCCTTATTGAAAGTGTATGACACAAGCAAATACTTTGTTTTGCCAAAAAACATTGGGCATTTTTAAATACATCACATGGTCCATAGATATAAAATTAAAACTATGGCATACTGTGCAGGCACTTGGGGTTATAGCATGGCGACTCTGTTGAAAAGTTGCGAAAATGAGTCCCATAAGGGGTCCTGACTTTTTTGACCAACTTAGAGTTGGGAGCCATGTACTTAGTGGATTATCTGAGACTGAAACCACTTTTGTTATGGGTCTTCATATGGACAAACCCCCAGACTGTCTTAACATAACTATTTCGGACGATCAAGGGAAAAGTGAAATAGCACATAAAATGCAATGGCTAGTTTGTATGAAAAAACAGGAATGTTTGATATTGGTTGATTCCCTCCTTACATTTTGCCAGTTTTCTGACTCCAGTGACTCTCCATTTAATTACCAAATCTTTTTTGGCTACCAACAATCCTCTTTTTAGGGGTAGAAGATATTGGGCAGGTTAACACATGAGTTGCGCTTAGAAGAAATCATGTAGATTAGCGGATGCACTGCATATGAAGAATTGTGAAGGCTATGGCATGTATTGATGCTAGAATGAAAATGGGTAGGTTAGTTTAGAAGAAACTGTGAAGGGTAGCCCATGTATTGCACATAGAAGTAATTGTCTGGGTTCGCAGATGTATTGCATGTCAGGAACTGTTCTTACCAAATAGGTTTGAGAAGTAATTCACTGAGGCAGAATCTTGTACAGTAGTGACAATTTGATTTTAATTTGATTTAAATTTAGGGCCATAATTTACAGGCTCCCAACATGTTCTTGAGTTGGATTGGTTAGTTGCCAGTAATTCATCTTCCTTGGCTTCCTCTTCCAATATAGGTTTCTCTGTTTCATTGCAGTCTTTGCTTTGCCCCCTGGGCATTCATGTTTTTAATCCTATCAGTTTTGGGGACTTTCAGAAGAGATAGAAAGCTGGTTTAATTCATTCTACATCTATAATAAAACCAGTCATTCTTGGTGGTGCTTGTGCTATGTGCTACCACCGTGAAGACATTGGAAGATACTTTAGACATACATTCAGTGTTGGACTTTATGGCCATCTCTGGTGTCATGATGGTGTGAAGGAGAGTGTAGAATACAGAAAGATATGGCTTAATGATAAATTAAGTTTTGGATCCCAACTAATCTTTCTTCTAGAGAAGGATGAACAGCAGGCACGATAGGCTGGATATTTGATGCAATAGTGAATTGGGTCTGTCAAGTCATCTTTACTGCTACAGCATAGTGGATACTAAACTATTAAGGCAACACTTTAAAATCAAGGCTAGAACTCAATTTAGACACAGAAATGCCAAAGTGGTCTTTCAATGATTTACAGTGGTATCTACTAAAGGTGAATTTACCTGGTCTGTTGTACCCCGGGCAATTGAGCAGCCTCCGGTTCTTAAGTTAATTCAGCAGATGATCAATCTAATTCCAGCAATGTAGAAGGACTTCTAATCTAGAGAGTGCAACTCTCATACTATTACCTGTCAGTTATTTCAAACAAGCAATATCAGGGACGCTAGATCTATGCAGTTCACTGCATCTTAACATTTTATTTCAGACAGTGCAGTGGGGACTGCAGTGAAGGTAGTTGACATAAATGTCCAGAGGTGTAGCCTCAACATTTACTTGTATCACCAGGAACATCCCAAGCAAGCAAAGGATACAAATGGGCCAGAGGGAGTAACTTGATCATCCTTGTTTTTAAATTTGAAACAATATTAGAACTAAGTACCCGGAAATGTTGTCCCAGAATCAGCATAAGACACCACAAAACCATTTCCAAAGATATATTTAACCCTAGGACATATTCAAGAAACATGTCTGGTCTTTAAAACCTTTTGAGAGTTAATATTAGGGCAAATTCTCAACGTGGGCTAGAACACCCACCAGATCAGCAGCCTCTGGAGGTGGCTAGAGTGTGGACGTTGAAGAGGTATATTCAGCAATACTGTCTGCTGCAAGCCTTAAGAAGGGCAAAATACCTGGCTCAGGGAACACCCACTACTATGAACCGCAATAAGCTCATGAGATTTTTTCTTGATGAATTCAGAATCCAGTCTTATAAGTGGCTTATTTGATAATCAATCCACTTATACTACATATCTGAAGTTATTTTTAATGTGCAAATCATACCATCAAGGAAAGTTAAAGAGTTTGAAATGTCTTAAGTATTCAAGCTTTATAGAAACATCAGACACTAAATTCATAATCCCAATTTATGTTCTTTCCATAACACAGCTCAGATTTACTCTGGTTGATCTTATTATCATGTTCTTGTTCAGGAGATTGCTGCCTTTACTTCAGTGAGCTACTCTTAGAATCCACTCACTTTACGTGTTTCATTTGAGGGGCCGGTATTGGAGTCAGATTGATTTGGGTGGACTGAATCAACTCCCAAAATCAGAGTAATTTCATGATATTCAGTAATCACAGTTCATTCAGTTGCTGTGGATTTGGATGAATCTCCTATTGATTGACTATGTTTTTTTAAGGCTAGTTCCACCCTCAATATCCTGTCTTCCATGTTTGCAGTCATTTCCTTAATGTAAGAATCAAGGGAGTATTTATTCAAGTGTTAGGTCTTTCCAAGTAGGATTTCTTTGGCTGTTTATCAGTTGAGTGATTTGACTGTACCAGTGGCTTCCCTTTCCCCATTTCATAAAATTAAGAAAATAAACACTGTAAAAGAATTAAACAGGGTTTAAAACCTCAGACCCAACATTACTTTTACTGAAATAATATTAGTAACTACTGGAAAAGTCCATGTACATGGGCTAATGTATGTAAAGGAAGACATTTTTAGAGTGTACATTTTGCATGTGGTGTATTTTAACATAGTTTATGTTAATAGAAAAAAGAAATTGTAAAGGATCTTGCTCCTTTTATGTGGAGGAGTAGTAACCTCAAACAAAATCTCACATACTCCTTTGAAAGTTCAACATATTACATAGGTCAATCGTATCTGCTCGTCATTGTCTTGGATTCCACTTACAGGGTTTGGTCTCAAATATATAATTTTGAGGGATGTGAAAGCAGTACAATTCACGTGCAGTATGATTCGAATAAGACATGAGATCATAAATTTAAGTAAATTGAGAGTAAATATTCAGAGGTTCAAAAGCAATAGGCCCTCAGTCACCTCCAAAATGTAAAGTAGGGAATGTGTGGCTTACTATTACCATGTGGAGTCTAAAATCATCAGAACTTACAAGTACCTAAAGGTCCAAAGGCAGTAGGCCGACAGTCACCTCCAGAGTCTAAGGTGTAGATTGCATAGTGTTCCCATGGGATGTTGCAAAGTGAACTTCGAGCATCAAGCAATGAGGTTTGAGCCCCTTAAAACCACTGATAAGCAGTTTTCTTAAAATATTAAATTTTAGTAAACATCAGCTTTATATAACGTAAACATGCACAGAAAGTTCATTTAAAGTGTGAAGTTCCTCATTTGTAAAATCTTCCATGTAAAGCAATATGTGCACATAGCAACAAAACAATCCAATGTCCATCCAGTGCCCCACTTCAAAAGAATTGCCAGGGATGTGAGACAAAATGTCAATGAGATTGAAGCGTATAACTTATTTTGACATTTGTTATCTTTGACATTCTGCTTTCTGCATTATTGATCTTCTACTGCAGACTCAAGTTCTCCTGATGTTTTCCTCCCGGCTTGCCTCTAAATTCCTAGCAAAATGCTATACTGCTCTAGTCGTTCTCAGGGATCCACATAGTTCTTGGTGTAGTAAATGGAGCAACTCTGACAGTACAACGACACAACGGGTGGTGGCGATCTGTGGTAAATGCAGGAACTGCACGTTTCTGCTACTGCCACCACTCTGCTAATGTTTGGAGAAGCCAGTATAGCAACCATCAGTGTCAACAATGGAGCACCAGCAACTTCCTAGCTTCTGGATGAGCTGAAAGGGCTGTAGGACCTGCAAACCTCTGCTACCGCCTCATCTCCACTGACACTTAGAAAAGCCAGGATCTAAGTGTCACCATCATCCACCGAGTTGCAGCAACTTGATCCTCCTCTACGTCTTCTGGATGACCTGAAAGCGCTACAGGAATTACCCAAATCTACTATCTCCATTGGTCTGCTAACACTTGGAGAAGCCCAGATTTTATGCATCAGTGTCAACAACAGAACAGCATCAACTAAACCTGCCTTGACACATTCAGGATGAGCTAAATTTACTCTAGGGACTGTCTGCCTACGTTTCCATCGCTGCTCCACTGAAGCTTGTAGAAGGCAGGATTATAAACTTTAGCGTCGAAAATGGAGCGTCAGTTGCTCAACCCGCCACCACATCTTCTGGATGAGCAGAATGGGCTGCAGGAACTGCCTGACTCCTCTACTGCTGCTGCTCCCATAATAATTGTTTTGTGTGTATGCACGCTGTACTGTGATACTGTCTCCCCCTCAATAGTCTTGCCAGTTAATGCTGCCCTAATTCTGCTCTACAATGCTACACTGCTTCCAAGCTAGGTTTGCACTATGTACACAAACAAATTATAATAATAGTTCAAGACAATTTTTTGCATACATTTCATCACATTGCTTTTCTCAGATCAGTGAAGCAGGACACCTTCTGAAAGGACATGACTCCCTATGAATCAGATCTGCAAATTCGACCATGAACCCATCTAGCGTGCTTAGAAGATGTCAGGCACACTATATGTCATGTAACAATGTCCAAAATAACTATCAATGATACAAAATGTGTATCTGATATCAATTTCATCGAGCTAACATTCCTTCTCCATTGAAGAATCCAAGATAAAATATGATGGATGTCTGTTCTCCTCTTTGATATCACATTTTGTATGGAATCAGGGAGAGGTCAAAATCCACTTTGAGTGAACGTTTCTGAAGTGAGCATGATGACACATTCACAGTTTCTTGAAAGGAGAATTTGAAAGGCTCCATGTGTCAGGCACACTATATGTCATGCAACAATGTCCAAAATAACTATCAATGATACAAAATGTGTATCTGATATCAATTTCATCGATCTAACATTCCTTCTCCATTGAAGAATCCAAGATAAAATATGATGGATGTCTGTTCTCCTCTTTGATATCACATTTTGTATGGAATCAGGGAGAGGTCAAAATCCACTTTGAGTGAACGTCTCTGAAGTGAGCATGATGACACATTCACAGTTTCTTGAAAGGAGAATTTGAAAGGCTCCATGTGTTGTGGACACTTATGTAGTGGCTGGTGGGTGCGCTGTTGCCCAGCTGAGAAAGAAGAATTCAAGTAGGAGCACTTCAGACACCACACACAGCATTTATTTTTCTAATAGCTCCAAGCGCTGCAGCGCGGTTTGTGGAGCGGCTGGTGGGACGGCTGCCGTGTTGTTGGTCCTGCTGCTGTCTGCAGTGACTGCCATTGAAGATCTTTATGTTGGAGAAGACCAGCATATTGAAGCTCTCTAGGCATCAAAGCAGCATTTGGGTGAGTGGCTAACTGTACGTTCTAACACGCGTATCTGACAATGCCCCATCCATTGTTTCCTTGTCACCCCTGCTGTTGCACCTACAGCTTGATTTTCAATTCTGATAGCTGCCCATTGAACATTACACTTCATACTCTGGACTTTATACTCCATAATCTAGACTTTTGGGAAGGCGTGATATATCACACACAAGTTACAAGTCATTCCTCTCAGATAGCATACTGCATACTGCTGCAACTTCATGGGCTAAGGTGACTGTTGGCTCATTGGGCCTCATTAGGACTCCGGCACTAAACCATGGTGCCTTTAGCACCATGGTCCATGCCGGAGTCCGCCATGGCGGAATGGAGAATTACCACCCCATTCAGAGGTTGGTGGGGCGGTAATTCCCCATGCCGCCATGGCCCTTCCCCATTCCCATTTTTGCCCCATAGGGCTCAATGGGAATAGGGAAGGCGCTAATTACGGTACCTCAAGTTACGGTACCGTAATTCGCACCAAGGTCCCTTTACGGGTCCCTACTTTAACGGCTGGTAAAACCATCCGACAAGGTCGGGTCCCGCAAAGGGACCTCGTAATTAGGGGCTAGGTGTTTAACGGCGCCGCAGCCTTTTACGGCGCCGTTAAACACTTAGCGCCTGGGTCATAATGAGGCCCATTGTCTTTGAACATTGGAAAAATTGACGTGCTAAATAGTGTTAAACATTGTGTGTTAAATATAATCTGACCAACGAAAATAGTTCCTATAAGGTAAAATAGAAAAACACACCAGTAGTAGACCGTCAGAACGAATCCTTGGGTCATTTAATCAGGAATGGGGAATCGAAAAGCAACCCAGCACCAAGAGGCAATCCCGGGAAAGAAGCAGAGGACAGTGGACAATAAAAAGCCTGGAAATTCACAACTTTCACTGGACAGTTTCCTGAGGCAAGTGGAAGCCAAAAATGACAAGCAAATAATCGAGGCTGTCATCAAAAGTGCAATGTCCACTACAGACCTGGGTACAGAGATTGTCTACCAACAACCAAATCTTTCAGAGGAACTGATCACTATGGCCTCTACAAAGCCGAATAAGCACTCAATATCCTCGCTGGTCCAATGGGCAGTTCTAGTAATCTCACTAGTATTCCAATCACTTTTGTCAAATATCAGATACTCTCTCTTGATTATAGTCATGCCAGGTGTACCTTTGCAAGAACCAAAGCAAATCACAGAGCAATCTCCTACTTTTGGACAAGGGGTTAGGCAAGCATCGGTTATAAGGTTAGAAGTGGGCCAAGCAAAGCAATCATCAAGAATCGAGGATCAAAACGAAGCTACACTGACTCTGTGATTAGCTTGCTGAAAGACACGCATTCCTCCACATTAGTGCTTATGGACAAAGCACAATCAATTATGGATTGTATTGCTCATTTTGAAATCAATGTTTTTAAAACACTGGCAATTTTAGATGTTCTTGTAACTGAAAACATGGATGCTGCTATGATCAATGGTAGTCTTGCACATAAACCTAGTTGTACCACAAGTGGGGAAGGAGTGAACACTGAGTCAAACTCTAATCAACATATGTCAGTGTCAACTTAACAAGAACCCCTATTGTCCCGAAAACAACTGGTAGCAATAAACGGAGACGTTCATCCTTTTTGGAAAGTACCAACAATAGTCAATAACAAAAGCTGCCTGAAGCAAAATCAGGGGTGGACTGCTCGGCACATAATTCTTTGTTGTTTTTGCCACAAGCTGCATTGCCTCTAGTGGGAGTACTTGTCAAAGTACCCCCTCTATCGACAGGTTGTAGAAAAGAGACAAGTTGCTTTATAAATAAAATCTCTCACTGGTTAAATAAGAGTATGAAACCAGCAGCCATAAATCCCTAGAACATTTGAATGTCCAGATGGATACAATGGAAGGGCAACATCATGCAGTGCTTACAAGAAGATTGTATTGTGATCCCTTACTCTAACCTGTAGATTGCAGAAAACATAGTAAATTCGAATTTAGGCCACGCAAGCAAATTATGGACTGAGAATCCTTCCATTCATCTTCAATATAGGTTTGTCGGTATCCTGCTGGAAAATCTACCAGGATACCGGCAAATGTACCTACCGTTTCCGCCGCCTGATATCCCAGCAATACCGGGATATTACAGGGACCGGAACAACCAGTTAAATACCCATTCCACGGAGTCCCATAGGAGAGAATACCAGTGGGAGTCTGAGTAGCCTCCTGCTCTTGGCTGGAAGTGAGTCAGGTTACCCCCACCAGCATACTTGTATTCTGATGGTCCGGTAAAATGCTGGTGTATGTTAATACCAGCACTTTATTATCGGACCAACAGGGTCATGATGAGGCCCATTATACTTTTTTTATCCTTCTTTTTATCCACCTGATTCCTATGTGACCCATTGGCCCTTGACTAGATATCAATATGTGCAAACTGACTTAATACTCCCAAATGGGAATGCTATGATGAAAGATGGCTTCTCTTTCAGGAAGACCTTGGCACCTAAATTGCAAGAGGTCTTGAAAGCAAGATCGAAACTGGGACACAGATCACTTTTAGAAGCCCTCGTAATACCAAGTAGAAATCTCTTGGATTGTTTGAATGACTTGGACGATATTAATTGACAAGCTATCAATTTAACATCTAGTGAGAAGTGTCATATATTAGTCAATCATTACCTGGCAATACGAGGATCCCGATTAACGTAAACCAGATGCAACTCACTCAGACAACCAGATCCGATGACAAAATCATTAAAGTCCTGCCATGGAACATGGCGGGTGGGGGACAAATTACAGTGCCCAGCTGTAATTCACTATTTTAACCAAGCTGATATAATTCTTCTTTCAAGAAACTTGGCTAGTTAATGACCTTGTTATCTATAGTTTCAATCCCTACCAAATCTGGACACGAAGAAATACTTGTGACAGACATTTTGGGGGGGGGATTATACTGGGGAAATCAGACTAAGGGAATCATTACAGGTTGGGAGGTTCGGGATAAATGCGGCAGTATAACCAGCAGCGTATCCTTTAAGAACTAAGGATCAGACGCTCTGTGCAAAGCCTGCGTAGGTTAAGAGGCAGCAGTATGGTGCGACGCAGGTGTTTGGCGACAAAGGGGTGCGGCACAGAGTGCGAGCATGCATTGACCGTAAGGTAGGAAAGGTGCAGGCAGTGAGAGCAGCCTCTATTGCTCTCTACTATACTGCTTGGTCTTGCGTGTACCTCCACTTAACTGCCTGGTTTAACGTGCTCTGTATCTCTGCAACCTTAGGCTTCTCCTTTTGTGTTTAGCTGTACTTTCTGTTTGCGAGTCTCTGCTGTGTCCTGAGGCTGCAGCGCCTCTGCACGGTTAGCTGCTGTGATTTCCAGGTCTGTTCCCCCCTCTATGTTCCGGCTGCACTACTATTGGTTACTTTTGGCAATTGCATTTTGCTGTGTCCACTAGGCTCTCTACCACTCTCTAGGTTACCACTCCACTGTTTACTCTTGGTTTGATGTTGTGTTTCACTTGGTTCCCCCCTTTAGATTGATATCTGTTGTCCCTTTTGTGTCATGTCATTGTAATCCCCTTGTTGTGTGTCACCAGCCTGCTTATTCCTGTTGGTTCCCTACTGTGTGAGCCCCCCCTGTGCATCCTGTGTTGTTCAGCATTGGGCTGTGCTCCTCTCGTTGTCTCTTATTCTCTCACTACCTCCAACTTTCCTCCTTGTACCCTCTATGTTTCTCTAATTTTCTCCAATCTACTCCAACTGCTGCCCTATCTCCTTTCCTATCCCTCTCACTAAGTCTGGAAGGAAAGAGTTAAAGAGGGATATCCTGGTCTCCAACCCAGGCCTTCCTATCGCTGATACCCACACCAGCACTTCCTCAGATCGACTCTCACCAACATCCTCTTTGTCATTCTCTCTCCAGACCTATGGACCCCTCATATGGTCTTTGTTCTCTCTCCTTTCTCCTCCTGTCTGATTAATGGTGGCACCTGCTGGGAGGTCCTCTTGGCCTACTTCCCTTCTTCTAAACCATCATCAATGTCTACCTAAATGGCACCGTCATGGTCCAGGGCTTTCAGTCAAATCTACTCCTTCTTGATAGTCATCTCTCATGTCTTATCTACATCCTCCCATCTCCTGCTACTCCTTCCACCACCTCTCTGGCTCCACTACCACCTCCACCCTAATCCTCTGCCTCCACTCTGTCCCCTCTCTTATTCCTCTCTGGCCCCTATGTCACATCCGTCTACTGCCTGTGCCCACTCTAGAGCCCCTCTGCTGCTTCTTCTGGATGTAACTCACTCCTGTACCCCAACCCGTAGGTCTTTCAAATGTGGCAACCTGCCCTACATCACTACTCTCAACTCTTGCTCTGCTGTCAGACACTCCTCGGACATCTGCCACCTCCTCGAAGATCTTGACCTGGATGTCCTCGCTCTCACTGAGACATGGTTCACGACTAGTTCTCTCATAAGTGTTGACACTCTCCTTCCTAAGGGCTACAAGATCCTCTCCAATCCCAGAACCAACTGGCCTAGAGTGGAGTAGCTCTCATTTTTCCTGATCGGGTCCATGCTTCTGTCATTCCTATGCAGGCCTATTCCTCCTTCGAATGCCCGGTCTGCAGGCTCTCTCTCTCTCTCTCTCTCTCTCCTGCCCTCTCTCTGACTGTGGCCACCATCTACAGGCCACCTGGCACGTTCACCCTCTCCCTCTTAGAATGGACTGACCTCTCCTCTTCTTTCCTTGCCTCTACCTCTCAACTTCACCTCCTCTGAGACGTCAACATCCACCTGGATGCCTCTAATCCCTTCTCTGGGTTCTTTTGAAACCTTTGCAATACTCTCTACCTTTCCTTTCTACCATCTGGTCTGGCACACTCTACCAGACACATCTTGGATGTTCTCATCTACTCAGACATCCCCTTTCTTACCCCCTCACCACTCCTCTCTCTTGGACTGACCACTTTCTTCTCCCACCGGAATCTTCTTGTCCCCCATGAAAAGCCCTCCCAAGCACTGCCACCCTCCTTCTCCGTCAGTCGGCCCATGAAGCGATTTTCAGTGGCCACCTTTGCCTCAACTTTCTCTGCTCCTCCCACTCCCATGTCTGACGCCCACGCTGACACAGCCCTCTCTGATCTGCATCTTTTTATCTCCAACACCTTGCCCCTGTCATGAGAATCCATCTGAAGCCTACCTCCAAGTGCAACTCTTGGGATGACTCCAACCTCGCCACCGTGAAACGCAGGTGCAGGGCAGCTGAGAGGAAGTGGAGTTCTTCGGGCACATCCTCTGACAAACTGGCCTGCCACCTACTCCAAAGGCAATACAGAGTATGTCTTCTACAAGAAAATGGTCCATATTCAAGCAAGCGTCTCTGCCGCTTCCAACAATACAGCCAAACTCTTTAAAATCTGTAAGGAACTGGCCAACCATACTGCAGTCTCCACCTCTCCTGTTCCCTCCCAGGCCCTCTGTATGGCTTTGGCTTTTCATTTCACCACTAAAACTCAGGACATCATGTCCTTACTTTCCTCCTCCTCTCTCTCCCTCTACCTCTCTCAAGCCCGCTTTGGCCGCACCTCCCTTTCCTCTTCCTTTATCCGTCTTCTCTCTGACAACACCTGACGATGTTTCTAAACAAGTCTGCTCTATGAAAGTGTCATCAAAACAGGTGCTACCCTGCTCTTCCAGAACTATTGAGGACCACATTTCCACCCTTGCTCCAGCCTTGGCCGATTTTGGTAATCACTCTTTCGCCTCTGGATATTTCCCCTCTCTCCTCAAGCACTCCCTTGTGCAACCCCTCCTAAAAAAGCCTTCTGCTGATCCTACCTGTCCGGCAAACTATCACCTGATTTCTATCACTCCTTTCCTGGCTAAACTCCTGGGAAAGCTGGCCATCTCCCAGCTTACACCCCACACTGAATCTGTTGGCCATCTCCATGACCATCAGTCTGGCTTCAGAGCAGCCAGAGGCACGTAAACTGCTCTCTTGAACACCCATGAAGATCTTCTCTCTAATCTTGATTCAAGTTCTGCATCTGTCTCATACGCCTTGACCTTTCCTTTGCTTTTGATACAGTCAATCATGACACCCTGATCAATCTACTCTGCGAGTACTTGAGCCTCAAGGATCAGGCCCTGGTGTGGCTGACCTCCTTCCTCCTAGACCGACCCTGCCAAGTCCAACTTGGATCCTTTCTCTCCACCACCTCTCTCTCCGCATCTGGTGTTCCCCACGGCTCTATTCTCTCACCCTGGCTCTCAACTTTCTGTTTGGCCCCTTTGGCCCACCTGATATTCACCTTCTCTTCTAACTTTCAATGTGTTGTGTATGACACTCAAGTCTCATTCAGGCTTCCCTCAGCCTCCTCTCTTTCCTCACTCATTCATGTCTATCCATGATTCAGGAGTGGTGCACCTCAAATGATCTCTGTCTTAATTCCAGTAAGACTGAGATCCTTCTCATTGGGACCCCTGCACTCGCTTTCCCTCTCCCACTCTGACTGCCCACGCTGGGCCCTCTATGCTCGCCTTCCTGTGAGCAAATAGATACTTGGTGTCATCTTCGACTCCACTCTACCCTTCTCTCCTCACATCTCAGATGTTGCCAAGAAGGCCCACTATTGAGCTGTACCTTCTCAGAGGTAGTCTACCTTTTCTCACCTTCCCCCAGAAGCCCAATGTCTCCATAGGCCTGGTTCTTTCCAGGCAGGAAAAATGCAACAGCCTTTCGCTCAAATCTGCTCTTCCTCCCATGCAACTAATGCAGAACAGAACTGCTCGACTTATCCTTGGCCTTAAGACCAGGGATTACATCTCCCCAGCCCTGAAATCACTCCACTGGCTCCCGGTGGCTGCAAGGATCAAGTGCACGGCCCTCTGCATCGTCCACAAGGTGTTCTGGGGCCAGGGCCTTTACTATATCCAACCCTTTCTGCCTAAATATCTTCCTTCTAGTGCCCTTTGCTCAGCTACCTCTAACTCTCTCAGGGTCATACATTTCTCCAAGCAGAAGAGGGCGCTAGAGGGCCATCCAAGATGGCGGCTCCTCTGTGAGCACCCGTCAGGCTCCCAAATCAATCCTGATCAATCACGGCTTCTCTGGAGAGTAGACGACCGCAGCTGGAAGAATAATCCTTCTAAAAGCCAGCGCCCTCAACACACCAACAATTGCGGCGCACGACACCCACAGCGTCTGAATTCCAGTGTAAACGTAGGACTGGGAGAAGGCCTAGTAGCAGCCACGTGCCCACAGCTTAACCAGACCCCGTAACATAAAGGGCAAGACAAGCAGCAGTGTCAGCCAGTGTTTTCATCACGTCTGGGCAGGCTCTGGCAACAATGAGGAACCCCTGCAGCATCCCAGTACAACCCAGGAACAATAACGGACCGGTAGAGAGATGGACCCAACATTGCCGTCCAGAGCACCGTCAGCGGGGAAGCGGCAGAGACCTGCCTGACTACAGGACACTCAATCGGAGATGGGACATGCTCAGCTGCGAAGCAACCAAAAGCAAGAGCAGCGGAGGAGCGGCCCTCGCACTCGCACCAGGCAGGTAGGTGTCAGTGCTGCAACGCGGGGTGCGGGAGGCAGGGATGGGGGCTCCGACCGAGGCAGGCTGCTGGTGTAAACACAGCATAGCCGTGGCAGTCCTGCTCCTTCCCCCCAGGACGAGCCAAGTGGGATTGCTGGCAAAGACACTGTGGCCCCTCCCCCTGCCCTGCCCGCCAACGTGCGACATCCAACAGTGACACCAGATTACATACGGGGAGGAATAACAACAGGTCCCAGCAGTAAAGCGTGATCCACACAGCTCACAGCTACCGGCCGGCCCCACCACGAGCATCAATCGCAGTCCATAAACTTCAGCAATCACCCCACTGCAGGAGACTACCAGCAGCCGTACCCAGAGATAACCTGCAAATAGGCTGCACCGCACAAACTATCCGGCGACACAGCACAACTGTGAGAACGCATAAACAAAGTTATCTCTCTGGGAGATATCAGCACTCTCCCATTGTAATCCTGCTGTAACCCCAGGGGAAAGGTACCCCATTATGGGGGAAAACTGAGTGGACATAATAACAACACCACTGTCACCCGAACTGAAACACTGCACTGGCTAATAACGGTGGCAAACCAACACACACCACAAAGGAAGATGCAGACTGCCCTCCTGATCCCCTGGAGAACTCAAACCACCACAAAGACACAGCACAAACCACAATTCCAGGAACACCTGCTCGCCAAAAAATAAAAGGCGCATCACCCGGCCCCTGTGTGGGATCCCACCAGCAAAAGCAACGCAGACAGAGGAGAGACAAGGTCCGTAAGAATACAAGCAAAGAAAGTCTGACAACATCACCCCAATTTGGAGGCTGCACCACAGTCGCAAAACAGCCTAGATAATCCGTGCTCGAGACGTCCAGAGTCAAGACCCCCACTATTGTATTGCACCAAGGGAAAAACTGACAAGTCCAAGTTGAAACTAACGTTCAAGCCCGGAACCTCCACAAAGACTCCAAAACCAGCAGCCGACCAGAATCCCTGCAAGAGGATGCAATCCAAGAGGACGGACCCCCCCCCAACACATTGACATACGTGAGAATCTTTTAGATCTGAAAGCCGGAATTGGCAATCTTGACTGCAAGCTGGATACACTGTCCTCCAAAGTTGACCAACTACAACACCGCCTTGACAGGCACGGTGACAGGCTTGATTTAGTGTTACAAAGAGTCTCTGATCTCGACTATACCACAACATCACTAACAGCGAGGGTGACAGCACTGGAAGGACAGATGAAGGTGGCAATTGCCAAGAATGAAGACCTTGAAGGCCGCTCCTGCCGATATAATATAAGACTGATCGGAGTCAGAGAACAACAACTTCAGATGAAAATGGAGGACCACGTCAAAAGAAATCTGCAAAGACCTCTTTGGTGCAACTGCTCTATCTCAGCTATTCGTTGTGGAGAGAGCCCACAGAATCCTGACCACCAGACCCATCCCTGGAGCCACTCCCCAACCAATCATCGCGAAATTGCTAAAATATAAGGATCGGGACACAATCCTGAGACTAGCGAGAGACAAGAGGCAAATTCAATATGACAGGGATAACATCCAATTCTACCCAGATTTTTCGCCAGACGTCCAGGCACAGAGGAGATCCTTTGCAGGCATCAAACGCTGTCTACAGGAAAACAAAATCACTTACTCAATGCTCTTTCCCGCAAAACTGCGGATCCAACACTATGGGAAAGTCCAATTCTTCAACTCACCTCAGGAGGCTAACTCCTTCCTAGATAGAGTGGGATGCAGACTCCCCAAAAACCACCCAGGGCTGCCACAGAGAGACAGTGTGTGAAGAAACCCACAGTGAAAATGAAAATAAATGGCACAACCAAGCACATCATGAAGAAATGTTGTCAACGCCAGAGAACCACACTTCTTCAAAGTAAGGGAGCCTACAATCTTGGGAGGCCACCTGTGCCCCAAGCACAGCACTGTTAATGTTACGCATTTAGGGTGGGTTCCGAAGACAGGCAAGTTGTGGGTTGCCCGCGGAAGGGAGGGATTGTATGAACTGTAACAGGAATGCGCCAACCGGGGCCTCGCCCCTTTCCACCCTACTCCATAGTCCCCACAAGCTTCATCGCCTCTTCACAACGATATGGAAAAACCACCGCTCAGCTCGCACTCATCCAGCACCTCCACCAGACCCCGCAGGGAAGACTAACAAATATTTCTCTAAACATAGAAACCACATGCCAAGTTCAAGGTAGTCACGTGTAATATTAGAGGAGGCAATCTCCCGTCTAAAATAAGGAGAATCCTGCAGCACCTTAAAAGGCACAAAGTAGAAGTGACCTTGATACAAGAAACGCATCTCCTCCCAGAAACTGAGCACCATTGGGCCCGGAACTGGGGCTGTGAGGGGTTGCCATCCTCATTGACAAACAATTCTGCTTCTGCCTAATAAAATCAGAGAAAGACACTGAGGGCAGAGCACTCCCAGTAAAAGGGATCCTACCAGGGAAAGAGGTTGTTTTTGTATACTCCTACACCCCCAACATAGATGGCGCAAATAACTTCGACTGGGTGCTGTCACGTCTTGAGGGGGCAGGACCCGCAACAATCATTTGGGGGGGCGATCTGAATACAACACTAACCCCCGGAAAGACAAATCACACAGCACAACCACTCTGCCGTCTAAAGCTAGTCTTCAAGTCCAAGAAATCTGTAGAGCCTACGACCTGGTTGATATATGGAGGCACAATAACTGGGAGGCACAGGAATACACCTTCCATACAACAGTTCATAAGATCAGTTCACACATAGCTTATCTACTGGTCTCAAATCACAGCCCGTTCCAGTGGGGACTGTGTCAAATACTACCCAAAACTTTCTCTGACCACTCCACGGTCACGCTCAAGTTCAATAACCCTGATGTTAGACGATGCTCACCACCCTGGTGATTCAAAGCAGTATCAGAACTATGGGCCAAAATCACATCACTATTGGAAATCAATCAAGGCTCAGTCACATCTGCAGGAACACTCTGGCAAACGCTGAAGTCAGGGGAGTGTGCATGGCAAAGAAGAATGGAATACTGAAACTGATCAGAAGAGAGCTGGCCCCCAGCGAAGACCGCTTGAAAGGTCTGGAGCTCACGTGCACCACTTCAAACGATCT
This sequence comes from Ambystoma mexicanum, assembly GCF_040938575.1. Taxonomy (NCBI): domain Eukaryota; kingdom Metazoa; phylum Chordata; class Amphibia; order Caudata; family Ambystomatidae; genus Ambystoma; species Ambystoma mexicanum. The sequence continues at coordinate 714,965,307 of NC_090932.1, forward strand.
GCAGATCCAGGCAGAGCTCAAGGAGGAACTACTGAAGTTCAGGGCCACGGCAGAACGAGAATTGAAATTCTTAGGGGGGACACCAGATTATCCAATACAGGGAGGGTCAGAAACCCAGGGCCCTCCTGGCCCGGCTGATAGCAGCAGACAGAAAACCTACTCTGGTAGAAAGAGTGTGCACCACGCAGGGCACGACGGTGCACGCAGAGGATGAAATCGTCGAGGAATTCCGAGCCTTCTATCATGAACTGTACAGTTCCAAACACAGTGCGAGCCCTAAAACCCTACGTAGCTACCTAAATGACACAGAACTCTACTGGGTGGAGAGTGAGCTTCAATAGCCCCTAAATGAACCCATCACAACCGAAGAAATTTTACAAGCCATTAAAAGTTCACCAAACACCAAAGCGCCAGGCCCCGACGGTCTATCAGATACAAAGGAAGTAGAACTGCTACTGAAGAAGGTTCACCCTGATTGTTTGTCATTGAATAAAGCATGACCAATTTGTAATATCAAGGAACCTTTACTGTATTTACTAATAGAATATATCTTGGGAAGATTAACCCAAAGAAAATGTCCAGAAGGAAAACCCACATACACACCAGGGGCTGTGAAATTAATTGACTTGTATTGAAAACACACAATTAATATGTACAAAACATTTTTTCATTAATTACAAACAAAAACAAATCATAATGTTTCCAAACAAACAACACAACATGAACATAGTGTTGTAAAAAGAGATTCTAAAATGGAACATATAACAAGAAAGAAAGAGCAAGAAACAAGCAAAAAGTGTTTGGAATGTAGCCCATATCTATGTTAATCAACAACTTGTATTCTTTGGAAATATGTTTGTGAAAAATAATTCCTGGGTCGTTCCAGTAATGTTAGAACTATCTAATTGGGTGGGTTCTATCTGAATCCCAATGTGCGGATGTCTGTAACGTCGCAGGGAGTATAATGGTGGGGGTTCCACATCAAAGTGTAACGATCAACATACAGTATTGTCTCACTAAACCATGATAAGTTGGTTCATAAGTCCCCCTTGCTTGAAAGATTACGTTTCTGCGGCCATGGCGTCCATCTTGTAACCAAATTGGAGGGACGTGGAAGCCACCTTCTTCAGGGCGATAGAATGACCCCTGCAGTGGAGAAACCAGGAGAAAAGCATGGGTCTATTCTCTTGGTGCAGTGGTATTTCCCTGCTGGACTTTTCAGGGTAGATTAGCAAAAAAGGGATGAATAAATCAGAGCCTGAAGGGAAATAATTGCTTATTGATAAATACTAAAAAGTGAAAGAGGAGAGACCTGATATAGGAGATGGAGTAAACTACATATAAGCTCCTATCTCTAGTTGGCTGTTTTGGGCGTATGGAATAAATATCTCACCACAGAAACCTTGTGGGCACACTCTTGATCGTGCAGGCTCTCCGGTCTGGGCGTAGCAGGGTACAGGACTGGTTGCTGTGATTGAAGGTAGGGAGGAAGAAACAATGTCGACCACCCTGGTCTGAAGTGTTCTGATCACTCTCCACAGGTTAATGGTGAAATTCTGTTGGTATAGAAAAGTGACAGAGATGCTAGTAAGGGTTGGGGTTGTGCGAGGGATGAGGTAATGAGACATGGAGAGTGCCATTGCCTAGTGGTGATTGTCTGGAAAAATATTTCCGACAAATAAGGCTAGGAGCTTCAGGCCAACGTGGCTATTACAGATATACGTAGGGTGTTATCTGTAAAAAATAAATAAATAAATGAATGTGGTACCTGGGAGCAGCGGTTGGTTTGTCAATCATTGCGTTCTTCTGTGATGAAAAACCAAAGCTAGGAGGGCTCAATTGGTAAATTTACGTGAGTCCTTCGTCATGCGTTTCTATAGCGGGAAAGGCCAAAAATGCTAAATGTACTAACAAAGCTAGCAGTTCGTATGTCTCTGTGAGGTTTATCTCACAAGTGAGTCATTCTCTTGTGCAGAGTAAACATCGTAGCGAATGTAACGAACGCTCTCCTCCAGAGAGGTTGTGTGTGTACTTATATTGACCGTTACCTGAGATAAATCTTCGCTGTGTGCAGAATCTAATCTGTGGTATCTGCCTACTCCCGAATGTAAGGCGTTCAGCATCTGCAGAGCTTGCTTGCCACTGCTGTAATGAATAGGAGCGAGGGCTGGAGGTGAAAGGGGGTGTGTGTGTCTCTCTGCCAATCAGGATGATGAAGGGTTTCTGAGTCCTGATTGGATGTGTTGTTTTCAATGCGGAAGTGGACACTGCTGTTGTGGTCTGTGTCTCTGTGCTTTCCGAAGTGTTCTGAGTATGATTACTTAAGCGTCTGTAACTGTTATGAAGGAGGCAGTCCGGAGGTAATGTTGAAACTGGGAATAATTGTACGCTCGGCTGCTTGGTCTTGCAGTATAGATGTCGCGCGATCTGACTCGACTGAGAGCCAATCGGGATGCTGAATAGTTCAGTGTCCTGATTGGCTGTGCTGTTTGTAATGCGGAAGAGGAAGATGCCATTTTTGCCTCTGTGTTCTTGCTATACAAAGTATTCTGAGTTGAATTCCTCAAGCATCCGGAAACGTAGAGAGGAGGCAATTCAGAGCTAATATTAGAATCTGGAAATGATTGTGCGTGTGGCTGCTTTTACTTACAGTGTAGATATTGCGCGATCCGACTTGCCTCGAAGGGGTGTGTTACGTGTAATCATGTGGTTCATGATCATACTGCTGCAGGTATAGAGTCAAAGGATGGTGTGGATAGCGCATTGTGAATGCAAGAAGAATTATGCATCATGATGCGCCTCTGTGTCTGTCTTGGTTCTTGGGTGTCTTAATTAGAGTGTATGAGACTTCATCAGCTCCGGATAGCCAGCGTGAGAGCAAAACTCTCTTGTACCGGCTGTCTCTGGTGGTGCCGCATTGGGGCTTTTTGCTGTAAAGTCCTCGTAGGTCACAAAAAGAGGTTTGAACGGAGCAACTGGATGCTCAGCAACAACTAATTATCTTTGTGGAAAAAGTTGTTGTTCATTGAGGCAGTGGGTAACAGAATCCATTCTGTGTATCCATCTGCATTCTAGGTCTAACAGACGGCCCTGATTGTTGGGTCCACTGCGTACCCGTTCAATAACTCACCATTTGATGTCATGCGTATTATGTTTTTTCTCCATATAGTGCTGTACTAGTGGAGATGTCATATTTTTGCAGCGGATTCTTGACCGATGTTCAGATATCCGTGTACCAACGTTCCGCATAGTCTGTCCGACTAAACTGCAGTAAACCACTTGGTTTGTTTTGCAATTTGAAACGTCATTAAGGGTCCATGTTTTTGCTACAATCTGAAATTGTTGTAATTTGGTGGTAAATTGGCATACTGATCAAGTTCCGCATGGATAATGCCCTTTGAGTGGTCGAAGATTCCAGATATTTGTCTGGGGGGATTTTTTATTGTACATCGAATGTACCAGGTTTTCTTTCAAATTGCGTCCCCTCTTGAATGCAAATCTGGGTTTTTCTTGGTCTGGTAGACAAAGTCTGACTATGGGCCAGTATTTGTGGATGATTTTTTTAATCTGAAAAGCATGCTGGCCGTGAGTGACGGTCTAACAGGCAAATTTTACTAAGCTTATGCCACCACACTGACCCCTCTCCTCCTTTCAGTGTACGAAGAAGTGCTAGAGGTCAGGATCCTTCCACAAACTCTCCGGGAAGCCAACGTGATTCTCCTACGCAAAGCAGGCAAGCCCCCTGAGCACTGTGCATCATACAGACCAATCTCACTAATTAGCCTTGACAATAAAATCCTAGCTAAAGTCCTGACCAACAGATTGCTACCCCTGATGCCTGGGCTAGTGCACGCAGACCAGGCAGGCTTTGTCCCCGGGCGCAACACAATGTTCGGTATAAGAAGAATGTTTGGTGGCATGGAAGCACTTGACGCTACCCACCAGGCGGTCGCAGTCCTACTCGTTTCGGAGAAGGCCTTCGACTGTCGAGTGGCCCTTTCTATTCACAGTACTCTGACAAATGGGACTAGGAAACCATTTTATCAAACTAGTCTCCCTACTATATAACAGCCCCCAGACGTCCATCATTCTAGGTACAACGAAATCCACCCGTATAGACCTACAACGAGGAACCAGACAACCAGATATTCACTTTAGTAATAGAACCCCTAGCGCTGGGATTACGCACCCGGCAACTCCAGAGAGGTCTTTCCCTTGGGCCCCACAAACTGATTATCTCCCTCTATGCCAAGGACGTGGTACTCTTCATCCAGGACCCTAGCGAAAACCTAAATCCCATTTTGCGCGAAGGGCTTACATTTAGCTGTGTGTCTGGCCTAAAAATCAATCACACCAAATCGGTCATATTCCCACTAACACCAAAAACCAGAGAATGTGCTTCTCCAAGCAGAGACTGGTGGCTAGATCCTCTCTTCTGCAGGTGCCTCACTCTGGAATGGCCTCCCTACGCCTCTCAGACTTGAGCCAGACCACCTGAAGATTCAGAAACATCTCAGCCTTCTTTCTCTTGCTTCTTTGCTAATGTACCTGACTGCTGTGCTGACTGGTTGCTTGGTACCCTCAGATTCTCACCAGGTACCAAGCTCCCCCATGACCAGTCTTCATTTCACTGCCTCCTGGCCTATTATGCACCTAGAGACTGTAACTGTATCCCCTACAGCCCCGTGCATCCTTGCACTTACCCAGAGCCACGCTGCCCTGACTGCACTTAATCAGAGCCATGCGACCGTGATTGCACTTCCCCCCACCTTTCCCCTGCACTTCCTCTCTCCGTTCCCCCTGCACTTCTCATTGTTGCACTTGCACGATCTGAATCTCACAAGGCTTAGTAGGATTGTTTGTCTTGTCTTCCCTCCATTTTCGTTTGGTGCCTAGAAACACTTTTGTATAGGCACGTTATAAATATCTTATCATTATAATTATCATTACCATATACCACCGCATTACCTCACCACCCAACTATGGGGTGGGTCTAAAGTTGGAGCATTCACCTCCAGCTATGAGTTGGAAGCATATCTGCCATCTTTCTGCCCGATTTCTGCAGAATTACCATGGGCAGAATTACCGCCATGGTATTTGCTCCGAATGCCCCATGAAGTCTTATGAAATTCAAATAAATAGGGTCTAACACTGCCACTTGTAATCCGACGTTAATACTGCCAGACCAAGTGGTGGTGCTGGTAACTCTGTTTGGTGGTATCTCAGTAGATTTACTGCAGAGATAGCACCAAATTTATTATGATGCCCAATGTGTGTCACTTCCTGATATCAGATCATTCAAGTATGTTCCTGCCGGACTTGAAAATAAGTCTGGACATTAATAATCGATAATGGGTAGTGAATTTGTAAAATAGTTCACACACAAAATACAAGCAGCGGTAATAAATTGAACTAAAAATATTTTTTGATGCACTGACATGGTAAACAGAAACCAGACATGTAATTCTTATTCTGGGATGGGACTTAAATTTGAAAAGTGAAAATGGACCACGCTCTAGTCAGTTTGACAATAGTGAAGACAGGGTTTCTGGCATATTGGAACACATAATGAGAGATTCAAGTATGCCTTTGCATTGGTTCAAGTCATGATTTGGCCTTACACTCTATTAATGGGCATGTTCTGAATGAAAGGGCACTGACCACATTGGGACATTCTAGTATTTACTATTTCTGTTTCCCAGTAAAATGTTGCTTTTTGTTGGTCGATTTCTATGTGTATGAGGATGTCCTTAGTGATCACCACCCTATAGTACTGAAATTCAAGTGGTTTAACCATATAAGCAGTATTAACATGCCACATTTGTCCACTGCCAATCTGGCCATTTCAAAACTGAGATTGAAATAGGAGAGGGCTGATGAAACAGCGTTACAAAAGAACATATTATGAACAAACAAACAGACAACCAATTTATAATTATATGTTCCATCACTACCGCATGAAATTGTCTCTAAATGTAAAATCCTGATCTCGGACATATCGAATAACTTTCAGATGAGTAGTTTGAGAAACGGGAAGTCGTTAAATAAAGGATGGTTTAATAATGATTGTACACAGGATAACAGCAAGTTGATTTCTTTGTTAAAAGATCTAGCAACTCCTAAACTGGAGATCATTGTGGCTAGAGCTATCTTTATATATAAAGTGGGATGTATGCATGTGTGTATGTTTGTCTGGCTATACTAATCCACACCGTTGAACCCACTGCTACCAACTTTTGCATGGATACCTCATTTGTCTGGGGAAAGATTGTAGTCTACATTTGGATGCAAACAATTCGCTCCGTAGACACCCTCATTCAATGATGCTCACCCCGATTCACTATGGTAGGTACGAGAAGGAGGCAACATTTGGAATAGTGTCTATAACAAAATGTTCGATGTGTTGGTTATTCCTTTGAAATGTATTACTACTGTATACAGTTTGAAAGTGTTTATTAAAGCATTTTTAAGGGGAATTATAAAACAACATTTAAAAAAAAAATGATCACGCCACTCCAAATATGGGAAATGGCAAGGTTACACTTTACTTAAGTTCATTCACAAGAAGAGAGCATAACCAATCAATCTTTCTTGGACATTTTCTCAAATGTGCGGAAGTCATTAAGTGACGGAAACATGCTGCACAAAAAACAAACATCACTTGGAAAAGCTCAATCTCATGGAAAGTGAAAATCAATATCAAGAGATTCTGAGAAACAACAACAAACAGCAGCAAGGCTTATCCACCGGAGGACAAGAGCAACTTTCTCCAGGGTGAATAAGATGCCAGAGAAAACTGAAGCAAGACTTGCTGACATGCGGACAAGAGTAACATCCTCCAGGGCACATGATACACCAGAGCAAACTGAAGCAAGACTTGCCTACAAGAGGACCAGAGCAACATCTTCCAGGGCACATGAGACACAACTCCATCAGGACATGGGCAACGCCGGGTTCCCCAGGTAGTTTATTAAAAAAAAACAGATTGTTAATAGGAAAGAATTACTTAATCAAAACTCTTGTGAAGAATTGGTGAAAGCAGCTGCGAAGAACAATTCAAAACAATTTTGGAAATTAGTGACACAGGGACCCAAATAAAAACATAAGAGGACAGTTTTGGAAACTATGGTACTAGATGTTGCATGGATTAACCATTTTCCAATATATGTGGTGAGAACCATGGGGATCAAGCCGATGATCTTTTATCCCCTGACTGATTTGTGTCTTAGGAGCAACCCAATCAAATTCTTGAGTTTACTAACAACAAAGTGGTGGAGGCTATAATGAAACAAAATTCCAATCGAAGCCCGAGCCTAGCATTGTGGTCTGAGAGTATGAAAGTGGTGAAGGCCCCCGCCTTGGGACAAGAAGTGTATGGTTCTAGGTTTGCTCATAGGTCGCCAGGGGGGTTGCCTGCCATCATCTCCCTCAGTTTCAAGGGCAAGTTCCCTCCCTTTGATTCATAGGTGGTCCCTGCCTCACTGGGTGCCATTTATTGGTTAGTGCTCCCTTGTCTGCAGCTACGGTGCCTATCCTTAGGGAAGGCCTACAGTAGGTGTCGGTTTGGGAGTGGATGTCTCCTGGGATTCCTCCCTCTCCGTGTTCTTACTTCCATTCGTTGAGGCCTGTTTTATTTTCAGTGGTGACTTAGTGTCTCTACTTGTTCCAGTCTGATTATGAGCTGAAGAGCCAGGTTTCAAGTGATTTTCTGAATCTTAAGTGATCTTTTGTATTACACATTCTTTTTTTGGAAGGGTGGTCCATGTTTTGGCTGCCAGGTGGGAGAATGAAGATCCTCCATATTTTTTTGTATGGTTTTGGTTTCAGCCGGAAGTCATTGCTTGATCGGAGAGTTCTTGTCTGTAGGTAGATGGTTATTTTCTTTGGTAGGAATTCGGCCCATTCGCCATGAATTGCTCTGTGTGTAATGCACATTGTTTTGAACGTAATTCTCTGTTTGATAGGCAGCCATTGTAAAATATTTAGCGCAGGGTGATATGGTACCTTCGTGCTAATTTGAGAAAAAGTCTAATCACTGCATTTTGGATTTGTTGCAGTTTCTTCAGCAGGTGTTCCAGCATTATGAAGGAAAGGCTGTTGGCATGGTCTATTCTGGACATGATTAGTGCGATGATGGTCAGTGATTTATGAGTGAATGAGAGGAATGGTAGGATTTGTTTTATCGTGTGTAGGAGGAAGAAGCATTTTTTGTTTATTGGGTTTACTTGTGGTTCTAGTGCAAGCACGTTGTCCATTTGGACGCCAAGGTTTTTGACTATTTCCGATGGTGTGGGTGATGTTCCTAGTTCTCTGGTCCATGGTATTTAGTGGCTGTTTTCTTGATTTTTGAAAATAATCATAATTTCTGTCTTGCGTGGGTTGAGTTTGAGGCTGTTCGTGTTCATCCATTCATAGAGTTCTTTTAGACAATCTTCCAGCATTGTTTTCTCTTCTTGTGGGTCTTTGTTTTTGTAGATGATTTTTAAAAAAATTATATTTGCCTTTTTAAAGCGCTCACACAGCGTGCTGGCATCGAGGCGCTGTTACAGGAATTGTTTGTTTTTTTGTTGCATAATTGTTTTTTTTTTGTTTGTCTTTGTTGCATATTTATAATGCACTTAAATACCCAGCGGCTTCTCAGCGCAGACCCGGGGATAGAACCTGTGTTGCTCTGTATCGTCTTGGTTTCAAGGCGAGCACGTTGTCGCTGAGCTATCCTCCACCAGGGGGGGATGTGTGTGTATGCTGTGTAGTTGTTGCAGGTAGGGCTGTGTCTTTTGATGAGCTTTAATAATGGAGTCAGGTAGATATTGAAGAGCAGTGTGGATAGGGACTATCCTTATGGTACTGCAGAGTCGGTGTCTTGTGGAGTGGATTTGAAGGTTTATATCCAGACCTTTACCATTCTATCAGTTAGGAATTATTTAATACAGAGCAGGACTATTTGTGGTTTTCCTATTTCTTCTAGTCTCTTGATGAGGATGTCATGGCTGACAGTGTCGAATGCCGCAGAGAGGTCGAGTAGTATCAGAGCAGAGATTGTGTCAGAGTCTGCATTGTTTTTTCAGTTGTCCCATATAGAAAGGAGTGCCATCTCTCTCTCTCTTGGGTCTAAATTCAACTTGCACCTGGTCCAGCTGCTGGTATTTTTCTGTGTTTTCCTGTGTTAGTTTATAGATGTAGGTTTCTAGCAATTTTGCTGGGTAGGGAATGTGTGCATGGCTCCATGGGGGAACCTGCTTTATTGCTATGTCTTACCAGCTTTACGAACATCTCTACTGAAATTTGTGGGAAGCTTTTGAGTTTATTCTGTGGCTTCAAAGTTGGTGGGGTGGGTTGTGCGGTTTGGTTGACTGCTCTGCTTTGTATGATCCCATGGATGTCACTGATTTTATTCTAGAAGTGGTCTGCAAAGTCGTTGCATAGTTCCTAATTTCGTTTATAATGTTAAACAGCTATTTGTGGGTGCTGGTGGCTTTGGTGATTCGGTCGTAGTATTTACTTTTTGCTTTTTGAAGATCTTTTGTGTAAGATCGAATTTGTCTTTGGAAGTGTGATTTTTTAGTCTGGTCGTATTCTTTCCTGCATTCTAGTTCAAGCTTCGTGTTGGTTTTTTTCATGGCACTGAGAAGGGTAGTGCACCACTTTGCTATTGCTCTCTTTCGTGATGGGGTGAAATAATTTTCCGGGGAGATGCTGTCGATTGGTTTGGTGATCCATGTATGCAGCAGCTCTTTTTTTCCATTGAGGTCGGATTTGTCTAAGCTATTGGTCGAGGGTTTTGTGATTTAAAGTTGTTCTGTTAAGTTCCTAGCTTTGATGAACTTCCAGTTTCTTTTTACGATAGTTGGGAGTTTTTTTTAGTTGGTTGCTTGGTTTAATTGGCAGAGTTATCACAAATGAAATTATGAGTTTGGTCGCTCCAGAGTATCTGTATCAGTGGAGCAGAGGTGATCAATTTATTGTTGGTGAAGATTGCATCAAGCGTGTGTCCTGCTGTTTTTTTTTTTTTTTTATTCTATAACTATCTAGTTTAGTTTCATTGTGTGATATGCTCGGTTAGCGATTTTTGCGAGTTTGCATTTTCTTCTTCAAAACAGATGTTGAAATCCCTGAGGATTATCAGGTGTTAATGTTTGATGGCTAGGTTGGTGATGGCTTCTATAAAGGTGTCAAGAAATACTGCGCTTTATGTAGGTGGTCTGTAAACCACTATGAATTTGAGGTTCGATTTGGGTTTATTGTCTAGTGAAGGATTAGGGATTCACAGTTTTTGACGTTTAGTGGTTCATCTGTTCTTTTTTTCAGGTGTTCTTTGTATGCTACCGAGAGTCTGCCTCCTGTTTTTCCTTTTCTGTTTATTTGTGAGCACTTGAAGTGGTTGGGTAGGTATTACCCAAATTGTTCGTTTGCAATTGTTCGAATGAACAATTGACCGAATTTAAAGGGTCACAATTGATCTTTTCACAATTGACTGCATAAATATATATATATATATATCGCTTTGGTAATATATAGTATAGTACGGTAGTGGCCATGTAATTATGGTTAAGTTGCTGTTTCCATGGGAAGAGCACCTTTTGGGCGGCTTATAACTTCGCTCTCCCTGGACGGATCCTCACCAAACTTTGCAAACTTTTTTTTTCCCCATAGACTGAATGGGAAAACATTTTTGCTCACGTCTACAGCCCAAACCGCTGGACGTATTTTCACCAAATTTGGACCAGGAGCAGCGGCTTGGTCCGAAAGCGTGCTTTTGCAAATTTGGTGAAAATCCGTCCAGTAGTTTTTTTTAAAATGACCAAAAGTAGGCCAAAAAAAATTAGGGATATCTGTGTTCGGTCCGCGGACAGTGTCCTGATTGGCCAATCGGCTTGCGTGATGTTCGCGGACATGAAACGTGTTCGCTGATGGGACGGCGTGGAGCGTGAAGTGCGTCAGATTTTCGGTAGCGCCCGCCATCTTGGATTCGCGGTCGTTCGCAGATAGTGTTGGTGTGTGGGAGTGTTTGGGGAGGGTGGGAGTGTATGAGATAGGATGAAAGTTGTGTTTTTTATGTGTTAGACGTTCTTTTTGTGTTCGATTTGTCTGTGGACATCACGGGTGTTCTGAAATGTTCTAAATAAACTGAATGGGGGCTGTTCTGAGGACTCACTATGTGTCCGTTTTGTTCGCAAGCAAACTGAAACTGTTCTAAGAACACTCGCAGTGTCCTGAAATGTTCGCAAATAAACAAAATGGGGGTGTTCTGAAGACATTGTCGAACACTCGCTGTGTCCTGAAATGTTCGCAAATATGAATGGGGGTTGTGGCTGACAAGTTGAATGTGTTCTAAGAACACTCGCGGTGTCCTGAAATGTTCGCAAATAAACAAGATGGTGGTGTTCTGAAGACGCTTCTAAGAAAACTTGCGGTGTCCGGGGAATGTTCAAAGGGGGTGTCCTGAAGACGCTGTCCATATTGTTCTCTCTCAAGTTGAATGTGTTCTAAGAACACTTGCGGTGTCCTGAAATGTTCGCAAATAAACAAAATGGGGGTGTTCTGAAGACGTTTCTAAGAACACTCCCGGTGTCCTGGAATGTTCGTAGGGGGTGTCTTGAAGGCATAGTCCGTATTGTTCGCTGGCAAGTTGAATGTGTACTAAGAACACTCACAGTGTCCTGAAATGTTCGCAAATAAACAAAATGGGGGTGTCCTGGGGACGCTGTCCGTATTGTTCTCTGTCAAGTTGAATGTGTTCTAAGAACTCTCGCGTTGTTCTGAAATGTTCTTAGGGGGTGTCCTGAAGATGCTGTTCGTATTGTTCTCTGTCAAGTTGAATGTGTTCTTAGAACACTCATGGTGTCCTGAAATGTTCGCGAATAAACGAAATGGGGGTGTTCTGAAGACATTGTCGAACACTCGCTGTGTCCTGAAATGTTCACAAATATGAATGGGGGTTGTGGCTGACAAGTTGAATGTGTTCTAAGAACACTCGCGGTGTCCTGAAATGTTCGCAAATAAACATGATGGTGGTGTTCTGAAGACGCTTCTCAGAAAACTTGCGGTGTCCGGGGAATGTTCATAGGGGGTGTCCTGAAGACGCTGTCCATATTGTTCTCTCTCAAGTTGAATGTGTTCTAAGAACACTTGCGGTGTCCTGAAATGTTCGCAAATAAACAAAATGGGGGTGTTCTGAAGACGTTTCTAAGAACACTCCCGGTGTCCTGGAATGTTCGTAGGGGGTGTCTTGAAGGCATAGTCCGTATTGTTTGCTGGCAAGTTGAATGTGTACTAAGAACACTCACAGTGTCCTGAAATGTTCGCAAATGAACAAAATGGGGGTGTCCTGGGGACGCTGTCCGTATTGTTCTCTGTCAAGTTGAATGTGTTCTAAGAACTCTCGCGTTGTTCTGAAATGTTCTTAGGGGGTGTCCTGAAGATGCTGTTCGTATTGTTCTCTGTCAAGTTGAATGTGTTCTTAGAACACTCATGGTGTCCTGAAATGTTCGCGAATAAACGAAATGGGGGTGTTCTGAGGACACTGTCTGTATTGTTCGTTGTCAAGTTGAATGTGTTCTAAGAACACTCGCAGTGTCCGGAAATGTTCGCAAATAAACAAGATGGTGGTGTTCTGAAGACGCTTCTAAGAACACTCGCAGTGTCCGGGGAATGTTCGTAGGGGATGTCCTGAGGAGGCTGTCCGTATTGTTCTCTGTCAAGTTGAATGTGTTCTAAGAACACTCGTGGTGTCCTGAAATGTTTGCAAATAAACAAAATGGGGGTGTTCTGAAGACATTTCTAAGAACACTTGCAGTGTCCTGGAATGTTCGTAGGGGGTGTCCTGAAGGTGTAGTCCGTATTGTTCGCTGGCAAGTTGAATGTGTTCTAAGAACACTCGCAGTGTCCTGAAATGTTCGCAAATAAACAAAATGGGGGTGTCCTGAGGACACTGTCCGTATTGTTCGTTGTCAAGTTGAAAGTGTTCTAAGAACTATCGCGTTGTTCTGAAATGTTTGTAGTCGGTGTCCTGAAAACGCTGTCCATATTGTTCGCTGGCAAGTTGAAAGTGTTCTAAGAACACTCATACTGTCCGCGGACATTAAAAGTTTCCATAGACCATAGTTGAAATGTTTGACTCTATGGATGTGATATACTGTGGTGGTTGTTGCCAGGGCATAGAGTCTCGGGTGCATGGCCATTTGGCCATGCACCCGAGACTCTATGCCCTGGCAACAACCACCGCAGCATATCACATTCATATTTGCTTTTAACTTTGGGTGAAAAACAAATGTATGAGGAACAAAGGTATTAGATACTATGTATGTGATATGCTGCTATGGTTCTCCTTATTATTGTATACTTACTGTTTGGTCTAGTAACCGGAGTACATGTATTTCTTGTTAATATCTGTGATAAAAGAAAATAGCATGTTAGTATTAGTATTTTGTAATGACTTATTACATTGTATAATCAATATACTTTTCTTTTTTTTTTGGACCCTCATATTTAGTAGATTACAAATCAGAGTACTGTGCAATTTGCTCAGTTTCTGTATTTGTTGCTAAAATCATTGGGTCTGTGGGAGAAAAAAAAATCCATGTTGGATTAAAAAAAACTTTTTTCTGTTATGCTACAGTTTATTTGTTTGTTTTCAGTTTTCACTTGTTGTTTCTGGCTAATGCTTTATACTTTGGCTTTTTTTTTGGAGCAGTTAGATACCAATTGGTGTATTCTAACTGTCTATTTTTTTATATATTTTAGTGGTATTGATTTATCTATTTGGATATTGTTAAATTTTGGGACAGTTAGATACCAATTGGCATATTCTAACTGTGTATTTTTTGGTCTAATTTAGTGGTATTCATTTATCTGATTAGTTGTTGTAGAATCTTTGAGCAGTTAGATAGCTTTTGGAGTATTCTAACAGTTTATATTTTTTTAACACAAGTTTACTTAGGGTTTAAATACAGTTTAGTTATCAAATTTTGGTTTTAAGAACATCAAATAAGCGTTTGTAAGATTTCCTGGTAATCTCTGCTTTCGAGTAATGGTACTATCATTACATTCAAACCATCCACATTTCTTTTTTATATATGCAGTGTAGTGCCCTGAATTGGTTGTGGCTCCTGCGTGGTAGATTATACCTATTGTTGTGAAGGTTTTCTTACCAAGTGATATTTGACCGTGTGTGAATCCAGTCAGCTTGCAGTTGTTTTTGGTACCATCTGCATTGTAACATAGAAGCATTAGTATTATGTATTTACTATGTGTTTGTATTACTAACGTGGAGCGATTATCTGAATTGCAGGTAGAGCATAATCTACCATGGTTTGCATTTTTTACAAGTCGCTGAAATGGAATGGATTCACAATTTGGTATTGATATATATATGAAGCGTTCATTGGGGATTTCTTCTTGTGTCACATTGTTGCAGAGAGTGCATGTATGTTTCCACATGTATGAAATCTGAAAGATTTCATTTATAGGTATGTTTTTGTTTTCCAGTACTTGTAGTAAGTACATTAGAAATTCTTGTGGATCCTCCTGTGAATTTATAGTGAATTTCACCATTCCAGCACAGTAGTCCAATTGTTGTCTTATTCCATAAACACTATACGTGTGTCAGGATTGTTTGCTGCATTTCTGTGAAGTACTTACATTTGCAAACACAATGGGTCTGTACTGTGTAAGTAAATGTTGTCAACAATTGGTGGTAATTGAAATAGAATATTCATTGCTACATTTGCGTAGCAACTTACACCAACTATATTTGAGAATTTAAATGGTCCAGGTAGTTCTGTATCTAACTGCTTTTTTTGGAGTTTGTCTTCCTTCTTTAAAGAAGTACCTGGTTTACTTTCCCTAATTGATTCTTTTTTGCTTGTGGTACTTGATGAAGTATTAGTTTCTTTTACTCTCTTTGGAGGATTTGCAATGACATCCTGATGCATTTCTGTTTGATTTATTTTTCTTTTATAACGTTTTACTTTTTGTGGAACAGAATATGTATTTAGGTGAGGGGTGTATAGTGAGCGAAGTGTATTGTATTCTAAAATGCAAGGAATATCAGCGTTTATTTTACTTGCATCAAAGTTGATTAGAAATAGACCATCAAGTGTATGTAAGCATGATAGTGCTAGATAGCTCATGCCTTCTTTAAAGACTTAGTTACCAAAATCTATCATTGCTTTGTCTAGGGTAAGACCTTGTGATTTATGAATCGTGACTGCGTATGCAAGAGTTAGAGAAAATTGTTCTCTGTGTACATACATATCTTTGAAGAGAAGGAATCTAGCTGTTGAGCGTCCTATCCTTTTTACTTCTGAAAGTTTGTCAAAGAGTATATTGACAAACTGAATTTTGTTGTCGCGTGGGTATGTTTGAAAGCCAACAACTGTACCCAGTGCTCCATTAACTAGTCCTTGGTCCACGTCAAGGTTACGTTTAAGCATTACTCTGCAATTTAAGGATAATTTTAATATCTTTTCTAAGCCTGCTGTGTTTGAGATTGATTTTTCTAAACTATTTAGTCTTGTTGTGGCTTGGTCACACATGGGTAGTGTCATACCATGTACATCTAGTTTGTCTGTGGCGCTAATTTCCATGATTGGTTGCACTTCTTTACTTAGCATGATTTCATTGAATTTGAAACAGCTTGCAAGAGTTGGCATTAAGGCCATACAATTGACATTTTTGTGGGCTAATTGTGCCATAACATCTGTAGCACAGGCATTATCGCCATAAAGTGCATTAATGTGCCGGGTTTTCAATATTGCTTCTGCTTCTTTAGAAAGTATACCAACTCTGATACTTTTTAAAATGTTGCATAAGTGAGATCTGCAGATTGCCGTATGTTTTCTGTTAATTCTCTGTATTGGAAATGTTGCCAAAGGTTGACATTTCCAATGCTGCCAACAGTTTTACTGCAGAGTTTGTGTCCTAATGTTTTAAAAATAGGCTCACCTTTTACTGGTGTTAATTGAAGCAGATCTCCAAAAACAATAATGTGTTTTCCTGCAAAGAGCTCTTCATAGTCTGTTTTGAGTACTTCTTGTAATCTGATGTGAATCAAAGCTAACATCAGGTTGGAGACCATGCTCACTTCATCTATTAGTAACATTTTCATTTGTTTCAATACTCTGCGTAATTCCATTTCAGCTTCTGCAGAAAGTTTGTAATAGTCTAATTTGTTCTGGTGTTCTACTGGTAATAGTAGTAATCGGTGTAATGTAACACCATCTATGTTGTAGGCAGCTAAACCTGTGGGGGCAGTGACAACAGCTGACAGTTTGTTGTTTGTCGATTGTTGAAGGAACTTACTAATGATTTTGATTAGGAATGTTTTGCCAGAACCAGCTTCATCACTGACGTACAGTAGTATAGGTTTATAATTATGGCAGGAACATTCTTTATTTTCATGTTTTACACCAGGTGCAATTTGTTTTGTTACTTCTTGAAAAATGCTACTTTGCTCATTGTTTAGTTTTGATTGTAGTATAGTTAAGACTTCCTTATCTTCATACTGACACATGGTGTTTTCTACTTCTATCATAGCTAATTCTGCCTCATTTATTATTAGTGGTTCTCCCAGTGGTTCTTGGCTTCCTGTTACAGAAGGTTGACTACTGTCAGGAGTGTCCTTATCTAGTTGGGCTTGGAGTTCTTCTTCGTGTTGCTGTTCATTGTGCAACATTGTTTTGTACTGTGTAAAGTTTACATCAGTTATAGTGCTTCATTTGCTTTGAAAGCATCCTCATATGAGTCATAGTTATCTACTTTTCTCCATGGTTTGAAGAGTTGTAGCAGGGACATGTAATATACTTCTTTATGTTGAGGAGTCTTTAATGACAATTTGATATGATTAATTAAATTTGGTTTAGTGAGTTTAACTAAGCTGCCTTCACAGTTTGTCACTCTATATTTACCTTTTTTTTCATCAGGTTTCATATTATTTTTGAATGTGTAGTTTTGGGCTATGTGGTATAGACACATGTTTTCCAAAGTATTACTTCTGTTTGGGTAGTATGTGTCCAATAAATTGTTTTTTTAAATGTCTTGGCTGTTGGGATCATGTTTGGCTATTGTTTCTATATCTTCATATGATTTTAGAACTCTTTTTCTAGATTTAGCTGGACCAAGACTTAGCCATACTATATTTTCAGATTTACCATACAATGCAGTACCAGTTAAACGATCAGCTGCTTCATATGATCCACATTCTCTATGGGTGAGCATTTTTATGCCCAAGCTGTATAATTTCTGAGATACTGTTTTATCTGATAACAGGTCATTCCAGAGGTCTTGGAGATCTGTCTTTTCTGCTTTAGTTAAGTATGCTGTGACATATCGTGCAACTGCAGTAGAATTATCTGCAATGTACTGCACATCTATGTTTGCATTCCATAAGTGGGCAATGATTGCATTATAATCATTGATATATTGTTCTTCTTCTTTTCTTTTTATGTAATATGTATTGTTAGGTGACTTACCTTTAACACTATGTCTAACTGAAGACATGAGGTTGTTCACTTGACCTGTATTTGTAACTGATCTAGGGAAACCAAATCGGCATTTGGTGTAGTATTTCCCTTTGTGTTTGTATTTGCGACGACAATATTTTCCACATTTGTGTCTTTGAAATTGTAAAATATGTGAATGAAGATCACTATTTGTGGCTTCTGATGGAATTTCACAAGTGACGTACTTTTCAATAAACTGTAAAACAGTGGCATCACTGTCTTGACCACATTTAGGAGCATCTTTAATCCATAAAAGCATGTGGATATGTGGTGCTCCTCTGGCTTGGTATTCTTTTCTCCAAAAGAAGTGTTGCACTTCTCAAAGGGGAGGAAAAGTTTTATTACAAATAAAATGTAGCATAGCAATGAAGTGATGGTGAAAATATCTTGAAAGATTAACAGGATCCAAAGAACAAAGTTCTCCAGGTGTTAGTATATCTATGTTTGTTTTGTTTTTATTTGATATGCGTAGGAAATAATGTAAATCTTCCCATGCATATTCTGCACAACTTAATGTAACAAACCAAGTGGGTGGGCCAAGGTTTCTGATCACACAACGTACATCTCCATGACGTCGAAACCAGTACTCTTTAGTACCACACATATTTGCTAATAGATTTGTAATATGTGATTGTAAAACCTCATCCTTTTGTTGCACTTTTTCTAATAATTGTGTAGCTGTCATATTTTGAAAGTGTGATCCTAATTTTAATATGTGTGCAACTCCGTAACATAAAGTTGCTAGTTCACTTTCAAAGAGTAGGTGGAATATGTATTCCACTTTTTGTCTAAATCTGGGATCTTCAGAATACATCGGTAATGAGCGGTATTCTGAAGCTGATATTTGAATAGGTCTATCATCATGCCTTCCTCCTTTGCCAGTAGGAAAGAGTAGAGGAAAAGCATGTGTTTCTATACTTTTTTCCCATCTGCTGATTGGCGATCCTTTTGTTTGATGCATTTGGTAAGTTTCCAGTACATCTTCTACAGTGTCATTACAGTGCAAATGATGAATTGTATAATGGTCTAAAGTATTTGATATTGTAGCAGGATCTAGTAGCTCAAATTGACCAGCTTCTTGTGTTTCTTGAATTATTTCAGTTGTATCTTTAAATTTTTCTTCAATATTAATTTCTTTGTAATATTCATTATTCTCTTTAAGATATTGGAAGGCTTGTCTAACTTTATATAAATCTACCAGCTGTTGCCATATTTTTTTGTCTTTTGTAGGTACTCCATTTACTAAGATAATTAAAGATAGCTGCATTGGACGTTGCACTCCTAGAGTATGCACATTTTCTTTTAGATCTAATGGTAAATAAACTACTTTTCCATGAATGCCTTTTAACAATTCAGAGGGAGGTAATTTTGCTGTTTTTGGTTGAAGGCGTATTATTGCTTGAAATGGGTGTACTGTTTGAATTATGATGCACTCATATAAATTAAGTTGTTGTAGGGGTTTTGGTACTGGGTATAATTCCAAATTATTTGTGATAGCATGTGAAGGAGTTTGGATATTGTCAAGTTTTGTCAAGTTTTGTAGTGCAGTAACTGCAAAGTATTAAGGGCTCCGTTATTTCGTATTTGTTTTCTGCTACAAGGTAGAGAGCTAATTCAAACCATTTAGAATCTTCATTGTCTTCTATTTTGTATGATAGGTCTACAGTTTTTGGGTTACTTTTATAAAAAGTTCTACGGCAACATACACATACATGGTTTGGTACTTCAGCTGATGTACTTTTAAATTTTAGTATTTCTTTTTTGTATGTGTTTAGCAAAAGGTTGCCATGTGTAGAATTGTTGCTTAATTGGTTTAAAGCTATTTCATTCTGTAAATGGTTTCACTTCCAAAATATTTTTTCTGGATATAGTGAATTTCTTCAAGTAGGTCTTTTGCTGTACCATGTAGAAGGATGTTATTTTACTTTGCTTAGCACAGTACAGTTTATAGAATAGATTTCTTACAGTTGAATGATGTGTTGATATCCTTTTGATATCATGGAAAGTGGTTTTACAAGTAGGTCCTGCAATGCAGGCCAATGAATGTCCTTGTAGTCCTGTGTACTTGCGCACTGGACAGGTATACATATTTTGCAGTAATTTAATTTTGATTTTGTCTTTGCTTTTTACATATTTATTGAGGAATTGGAGTAAAGATTTGAAACATTGTTTGGGAATGTTACACATTGACGTGCATGGCCATTTGTACACTAGACGTTCTGATTCAGTTGAATGGAGGGGTAATTCTAAGTTTTGAGGGCATATTTTTGTAAGGAGTACTTCTTGTTCCATTATGGTATTATTCACTTTTTCATAACCTCGACCACTGCTATGTATGGCAATTGTATTTGTTTGCTTTTGTTTGTACGCTTCTTGATTAAAATATGGCTCTGTGCTCGTAGTGTGATTCCATTCACCTCTGCAGATACTTAAGAAGTTCTTTCTGTTGACATTTCGCTTATTGAGAAGTCTTTTTTGTAATTTAGTTATTAGTTTTGTTAGTGGTTTCATTTTGTTTAACAGTAAAATAAATAACTTTCTTTTCAGAAGAATTGCACTGTCCATCAACGCTTCTAAGATTAATTTCCTACGATAGGTTTTAAGCATTGAACCTGATTTCTCTCCTGTTTTTATAAGATTTTGAAGGACTATGTGACGGTACATTTTGGCTAAAATACTTTTCTTGGTATGCTTACTTTGCACTATATTAATATTTGAAGAAGTAGTTTTATCTGTAGTGATAGCTGATTTTCTGTTGTTTTTTGGTTTGTTTTACATTTTGATAGAGGAGGGAAAGGTTTTGTACTTGAAACTTCTTGTGTTTCACTAAATGACTGTATTAGCTGTTTTGTTTAAACTTTTTTACAAATTCTGCTAGAGATGGATGCTTATGTTGGACACTTTTATTTTCATTTGCTCTACTTCTACTTTGCTTTTTACGGACTTTACTTTTGGTAGGCATTCTTTAGGGTCTGTTGAAAAAAATAAAGAAGATATGGGTTGGGGTGTTCTGGAATGTATGTGTGCTGTGTGCATGAGGGTTTGAGTAAGATGATAAAGATGTATGTAATGGTGTGTGATTGTGCATTGGGAACTACAACTAATAGGGATAGGTATTCTTGAATTTATGTGTTACTAAACTGGGGTTCAGATGACAAAAAAAAGTAAGCTAGTGGAGTGGAAAAGTACAAATAGTAAATATAATGTATACAATTAAAACAGTTGTTTGTTCTATAATATAAAAATTGTAGCGGTTCAGTTGGGTAATTTGTGTGTCCAAAAATAGGAATTTGTGGGCCATTCTGGCTGTAAATCGCTGTTTAAGACATGGAGATTTTTGGACAAAATGGTACACAATAAGACATGGAGATTTTTGGACAAAATGGTACACAATCTCTATTTTCAGGCACCAAAACAGCTTGTATTAACAATATAGTATGTTTGATTAATTATACAAATATTATGGTGATATTCTACTTACTTTTTTTCTTAAATTAACAGGTAACTTCTTAGTTCTTCTTTGTTCTTCGAATTCGGCTGCTTCTTTTCAGGAGACTGGTCTTCACTGCAATTGTAAAAGCTTCAAATTAGTAACTTTGTTTGTATATAGCGCTGTTTTTAATTTAGATATTGATTTTTTTATTTGAAATCCTCAGTGCCTTCTTTAAAACCATTAAACTAATTTATTTACATAAGATACATTGTATCAGTTCAGTACATATGATATGTTGTTAATGAACAAATTGTATTGAATGACTAACTGTAGCAAAAAGAAAAATATCCTTACTATGTCTTGTGAAATGTATAATATACCAGTGAATACCACTATTTCTGTAAGTAACCTGTTCTAGGTAATAGTGTCTAAATTAAAGTAATTAAGTAAATAAATAAATTAAAACAAAAAAATATGAAATTGTATAAGTATGTTTTAAAGATTTAAACATAGATTGTGCTTGCATGCAATTTTGTTTGAATATATGTAGTCTATGTATTTCATTTAAAAAATGTTAGTTTAACATGATTTGAATGTGTGTGTATAAAGAAAGTAAATGGTATAAAGGTTTATAAGTAATAGTTGATTTTAGGAAATTGAAAAAAATACAGTAAATTGATTTTACAGATTACACAAGCTAAAAGTCTGTTTGAAAATGTGTTCATCTACTGTACAGAAAATATGCATACCTGAAGTTTTTGTTCATGCATATGGATATGCATGGAGCTGCAAGTAGAAATCTTGGAGACTTGTACAGTATTTCTGGTAGATGGTGCTTGCCAATGATATGACACTTGTACTCAGAGAGATTCACAGTACATTTGCAGTGCTGATCTATGATGATGCAGTTAGATGTAGAGGTCTTGGATGTGATTGGTGCATGGTCATGTGATTTCCTAGCTACATCCAATGAGGGAATGGCAGAGAGAGTTAAGTGGAAATGGTAGAAGGGCTGTTCATGTTACGATATGTCCGCGGACATGGCGGTAGTTCGCGGACATCGGGAGTTACATCCAGGGATTTTTGGGTTCAGAAGTCATGCAAATGAGAATAAGCACTGAAAGGGATTGGTCAGGAAAGTTTAGTGGGTGTGTTGTGCCAGGAGAGAGTTTCTCAGATACTCTTTTTGCTGAGAGAACAAAAGATAGCTATGGCTGTGTGTTTCAGAAAACAGATTGTTTGGATTTTGAGAGATTTGTGGATACATTGGTTGAAGGTGCATGCAGAAAGCTGTGGAGTAGCTGTAGATCTTCGATTCACACATGTGGAAGTACACTGGCATGGAGTACGTGGAATGAAGTGGTTGGACTTGCTACCTCCCTGTGCTACTTTGGAGACAGAGCAACATCCAGACATAATTGTAATTCATTGTGGAGGG
Organism: Ambystoma mexicanum; assembly: GCF_040938575.1. Classification (NCBI taxonomy): domain Eukaryota; kingdom Metazoa; phylum Chordata; class Amphibia; order Caudata; family Ambystomatidae; genus Ambystoma; species Ambystoma mexicanum. Next base: position 714,987,679 of record NC_090932.1, read on the forward strand.
AACAGTTTAGGACATGTGACTGGAATTTTTTTGCAATTTGCTATGAAAGAAGGACTTGGGAAGGTTATGGACATGTTTCCTAATTCTCAAGTGATATTTTCACGCATTGCGCAGAGACAAATGTGGCTTCGTTCTTCTTCATTTGGTCCACAAATGGAAAAAGCAAGGCGCAATGTTAATAAGGCTGTTTATGCCTTTCTAAGAGATTTTGGCATGTCCTCTTTTCACAATGAAAATATTCTGTTTCGTAGTACATATATTTTTCGCAGAAATGGAGCCCATCTTACTTATGCTGGCAATCAGATTTTTCTGAGAAATGTACAAAAAGCATTGCAACCTTTTTTGGAATTACAACAACCATTTTCAAATAGGTGTTAAGCATTTATAATTTTTGACTTAAAAACATCTCCCAAAGGCTCTTTTCAGAGCCACCACTTCCTCCCAGAGAAAATTGCAATATTTGTGATGGGGTAGCAACCCAATTTTTTAAATGTTTGCGAACTGTCCGCAGACTTCCAAAAAATACAAAGTGCCCTGCTTCATTTATTTTCACTTCTATTTTTTAACTGGGAAAGGCGGCTCTGAAAAGAGCCTTATTTATTTTTTGATTTTTGATATTTTGTATTTTTTTTGGTTTTTTATACATGACACTCTAGGAGAGGAAGGGAAAGGAAGGTAAAGGGGGGGACACCAACCACAGGGATAAGAAAGGGCGAGCTGAGAGAGGAAGATGTAGAGTGGGTTTTATTTGGGTAGTGAGCAGATCTTCTCGTGCTCAGAGACGATAGTCTCAAAAGCACTACGACGTCGCTCCCCCTTGCAGACTACCTTGTCACAGTACATACATACAACTGTGACCCTCGAAAGGTAAGGGTCATCAGCATTCTGTATGGCCTGTGAGGCAGCTTGAGGAAGACGCTGTCCCACAGAGGTGGTCCTTTTGGTGACAGGATCAGAAACAGAGGATGAAGTAGAGGAAATCAACCTGCTACGTTCTTCGCAAGGTACAAACCTGCGAATAGCCCCAGAGTGAAATGACCTCAGGTGTCGCTTCATAGTAGTGGTCCCAAAGCTGTACTTACCGTGCTTCCCGCGACTGAGTATCATTTTGCACTCATTGCAGGTAACACGGTTCGCACGAGCCTTAGGAACATTGCCATGAATGGTAAATAACCGCCACACCCAAGACTCACGCCTAGTGCGGGTAGTAGGGTTTTCTTCTACCTCATTCTCATCATCCTCTTCTTCTTCCTCCGCATCCTCACTCCTGTTCTCCTCTTCAGGCCCTTGGGGAGGTGGTGGTGGTGGAGGGGGTGGGGGTGTTGCTGAAGCAGGTGCAGCACCAGGTGGCAGTTCTGCAGCCAGGGATGCCATCTCGATGGTGTAATCAGCAAGTTGCTGGAGAAATAGCTGTGCTCTGAAGAATAGCCAGAAACACAATGAGAATAAGCTCTAGGGCGTGGTCTTTTATAGGGGTGCTTGTGCGCGGTCCGCGGACATGCGCGCTGTCCGCGGACAGATCAAACACAAAAAAAGGTTTGAAAAGTTTCAAAATGTATGTAGAAACTCAAGATTACTATGTGGGACTTGTGCCATGGTGAGATTGTATTGAAAAATATTATGGATTAATTGAAAATGTACTTTTAATTTGTTCGGGGACCCGAACAGTGTCCGCATTCAGAACACACGATCAGCGTGGGCGTGGTCATATGATCCATTCGCGAACCAGTCCGCGAAGGAATCGCATGTCCGCAGGACACCAAATGCAAGGAGATTGGCTAGCGCATGCGCGTTGATGTTCTACGGACACTGTTCGGGTCCTGAAGTAATTAAAATTGCATCACACGTGAAACTAACATTTCAGGACACTGCGTGTGTTCTTAGAACAGTTTACATTTGCTAGCGAACAGTAAGGACAGATATAGTGTTCTTCGGACACGTTCAATTTCGTTTATGTACGAACATTTCAGGACACCAATTGTGTCCTTAGAACATTTTCAACTTGCTAGCGAACAGTACGGACAGGTATAGTGTTCTTTAAGACACCTCCATTTTCGTTTAATTACGAACAATTCAGGACACCGCGTGTGTTCTTAGAACAGTTTGAACTTGCTATCGAACACTAGGGACAGATATAGTGTCCTTTAGGACACTATAATTTTTTATTACGAACATTTCAGGACACCGCGTGTGTTCTTAGAATAGTTTCATCTTGCTAGCGAACAGTACAACAGGTATAGTGTTCTTCAGGACACCTCCATTTTCGTTTATTTATGAACATTTCAGAACACCTGCACTGTCCACGGACACCTACATTGTTTTAAAAAAAAAAACGAAACTATTTACAACACAATATAAAAATTAAACTTTATTTAACATATATTAATAATTTATGACACAGAAGGTGAGGCAGAAACAGAAACAAAAACAGGAGAATTAGGGGTTTCATCATGATTGTTATTAGGTGAAGAAGGGATGGAAGTCTCATCAAAACGTTTTGGGTTATGGAGAGCGTTTGGGGATAATTGACTGGGATATGGTGAGGAGGGACAAGTACATGTGGGGCAATGGTACGAGGTTTTTGGTTTAAAATGATCTTCCACAAAAGTTTTCAAATTATTAAAATTAGTCAACAATAAATCAATTTTTTCTTCTATACTGTGAAAAGTGTTATCCATAACAGGTTTTTCTGAAGTATTTTCTATTTTGGTATGCTCTGTACAAAAAAAATATATATATGTTAAATGTATATAAAATAATAATAATTAAATGGTTTATATTATAAAGTGTTTACCATTAGTTTCATTATCTTGTGACATTTCTTCATGTGGGAAATGTTCCTCTAGCCATTCCAGAGTACTAGACATTTCTGTGAGAGAAAAAAAAAAGATAATATATTTTTTTATCTAATACAGAAAGTTTATAAATATATGAATAAAATTAAGTACACTTACTATTTCAGGTAAGATATGTCCTATGTACTCAGTGGGTCTGCTCTTGTTCTCAGTTCTGTCGTGTTTGTGAAGTAATTATGTTGGAAGCCAATTTATTTTCTTGTGGTATATTCCATTTTAGAACATAGTGCATTTAAATGAATGGTTAGTGTGTTGTATATATGGGTTACATTTCTTATGTATTAGTACATATAATGTGTTTGTGTGCTTTTTTTTTAATTTGTTAAATGTTCCTATGTTATTATATAACAATCAAACATACCCCCCCAGAGTTTTTAGGTAGTGGTACTGTTCTTCGAACATGTCCGCGAACATTAAATGAATTCGCGGACATCACGTACAGTAGAAGAGATTCAGCAAGTTCCATATGATATGTATATAAAGTGAAAGTCATTATTGTTAAGTTGCACTACTAAAAACCTACGAAATTTCATGAAAAAACTTTGTTAAAGGGACATTATGGTTAAGTTGTGCTACTAAAAACCTATGAAATTCAGTGAAAAACCTTTGTCAAAGGGACGTTATGGTTCCAAGTAAAAACGAAAAACCCTTGAAATTCGCAAGTTATGGTAAGCTAAGCAACCATAACTCGCGCCACCACCGTGCACTGCTAAGACTAACACCCAGGACATCAAAATGCAGTAGTTAATGAGAACATGCCTAGATTTTAGCTACCAGGATAGGGGGAAAAAGGCCTACGTTTCAAAATACAGCAGTTAATGAAAACACCTAGATTTGAGTTATCTTAATAGCTTGAAAAACGCCTAAGTTTCAACATAAGGTAGTTAATGAGAACAAACCTAGATTTGCGTTACCTGGATAGTGGGGAAAAAGGCCTAAGTTTCAAAATGCAGTAGTTAATGAGAACACACCTAGATTGGAGTTACCTTAATAGCTTGAAAAAGGCCTATGTTTTAAAAAAACAGTTATTAAACATTTTTTTAAATAAATTCATAAATTAAAAATACTTTAAAAAAACAAATAATTCAAGGAGAACACACCTAGATTGAAGTTACATGGATAGTGGGAAAACGTTCTAAGTTTAAAATCATAGTAGGTCATGAGAACACACGCAGAATAGTGATTCTGCTACAGATGTTTGTGTGCAGGTATGGATATTAGGTTGGTCTGCAATGTGTAGTCGAGACCTAGGTCATTACAACCTTGGAGGTAGCCATGCCGCTATTTGCGGCATGGCTACCCCCATTCCGCGTACCGGGTCTGGGTTCCTGTAAGGGAGAAATACCGGGCCATTCAGACCTTGGAGGGCTGGTATTTCCCCATTCCAGGAACCCATCCCCATTCCCATTTGAGCCCCCATAGGGCTCAATGGAAATGGGGAGCATGCTAACAACGGGCCCATTAATGACGGGCCCTTTGTTAGCATGCTGGACCGCACGCGGGACCCGCTAAGGATGCCTCATTACTGAACGGAACTCGTAATGAGGTGGTAGGGGTTTAAAGGGGCCGGCAGCTCTACCGCCCCCGTTAACCCCGTACTGCGAGGGTCATAATGACCCCCCTTGGTCTTTGCGTTGAGAGATTTAATAAATGTTTTTTACAGGTTATGGGCTAATGTGGTAGTTGGGATTGTTTCCTTAGGGAACAGTGGTAGCTGTTTCCTACCTTATCAGCTGCTGCTGGTTGACGGCTGTCTGCTTCTTGCTTCCGCTGCTAATACCTGCAGTCACTTCCTGGAGATGCTTCTTAAGGGTCTGCCCTTTGCCTTGGGTCCCTTAGCTGCAGTGCTTATGACACAGTGCTTACTGCTCGTACACCCTGTGCCTTACAAAAACTGATTTCAGAGTATACTCTCTTTATGAACAGACAACATTTGCAAGTAAATGCAAGCAAATCAGTGGTCATGGTGTGCTATAGGGCAAACCTTCAGCATGTTGTTTAGTGCTAGCCTGAATAAAGACTCATATAGAGTCACACAAATCCCCCCATCCCCCACCCGGACCCACAGTCAGTCAAAAACCAGGCCGGGGTATAGGAAATATATTTGTATTTATTTGGAAGAGAGGTACTAGAGATCACACTAAAACGCCACACGCCACCTTCTTTGTGGCTTAAAATTACATTTCTTGTTACAAAAATAAATCATGCACGTTGGTTGGGAAAAAACAAATCACAATACTTTACTTTATATACTTCAAGACATAATCAAACTGGTCAATGAACACAGGCAATTTACATCTATAGTACTGTCCACGTTTGATTTTTCTGCGCACTTAAAAGGCTTGCAGTTGGTTTATGGATTGGTACAGATACATATGGCAATTATGATTTCACCCATACTTTTGGCTTAAAATAAACACAGGGTGATTTAGCGGTTTGTTTTCAGACCCCCATTGTAAGGTCTATATTGGGGAAGTTGGACAGTACAAATTGGGATGATTTGAGAATTTGGGATTTCAGACCCACCTTCACTTAAAGGCCTGTGTTAGGGAAGCTGGACAGAAAAAAGTGAGGTGATTTGAGAATTTTGGATTTCAGACCACCCCTCAATTTAAAGGCCTTTATTGGGGAAGTTGGACTCATAGGATTACCCAATGAAATTACAGTCTATAGATTTCAGCGAACACTGGGAATGAGCTTTGTTAATTTCCGAAAACCTATTGGAGGTGGGACTTAATGATGATAGAACTCAGGGAAAGTCAGACTTTACTGTCTGCAGTGTCTGTGGCACTTCACATCTGCCATTGGATTGAACCTGGTTGAGGGAGCCTGGATCCGACCTGCCCGGTTGTGAGGGTATTTGCAGCACTTTGCTTCCAAATGCTGTACTTAAGTATAGGCTTCAATCTGCATTACCCGTCTGCTTCTCTGGTGCATACACTAGCGTTCCCTGTTGCCAGGCAATGCTCGTGACCACTCCTCCAGCTTCAGACTCACCCGGCTCCCTCTGCATGATAACATCTGTCCTGGGCAAAGCCCAGGCCAATTCAGGGAAAGTCAGACTGTCTGCAATGGAATATGGCATGTCACTAACTTTTACATCTTGCACCGTGCCTGTGCTCAGCTCTCACCAATGCAGCTTCAAGTGGCCTCCCCTTCTCTTCCAACACTAGCAGACCCAGCATCTGCATTTGCTGGTCATTTCATGCTTGTCATTCTTGTGCTTGGACAACCATTTCTCCTTCTTACAATATCTGGTTTTTAATCCTACTCTAGAACTATGCCTCCAGCGTACACTCAGCTTAAATTATCAGACTGTGCTCCTTGGAATTTTGCTAACCACCTTAACTATCCAACTTGCACTGCTAATCCTACTGCTATCAATCTGGATCTCTGGAATGCCAGATCATTATGTAACAAATCTTCCTCTATACTTGAATTATTTTTAAGACAAACAGTTAATTTCCTTTGTATTACTGAGACATGGATTCCCTCTTTAAACACTACTGTCTCTGCTTCCCTCTCTACTTCACTTACCTCATTTTGTCATGCCCCCCAAACCGCTGCCTGGGGTGATGGTACTGGCATCCTTTTTCTCTCATTTTTTGTACTTACTCCCTCTACTTTTTCACTTGATTTGAATTCTCATATACTGGGCCTCATTACGGGTCTGGCGGTATCCATGCTGATAAAACCGGTAGCTTGCCGCCAGACCCGTAATGAATTATCAGCACCTGACTTCCCGGTAACACCGAGGTATTCTGACCCCGGCAGCCGGCAAGTCAGGCGCCGATAAATTTGTACATCCCCATTCCCATCGAGTCCCATAGGACAACAGTGCTGGTGCTTCCGTGAAACTCGGCGAGTGGGTGCTGTTCTGTCTGCCAGGGATGGCACCTGCCCGCAGAGTCGTACTGTGCCATTCCAGAAATACTGGTGCCGATAGGCTTACCAGCACCAGTGTTTCCGGACTGGGAAAGTTGTAATGAGGCCCAGAGTCTTTTCTAAACCTTACCCAATTTCTTTTCTACTCATCTACCATCGTCCTGGGCCGATTTGTTCATTTTGTGAAGATATTGACACCCTTCATTCCTCAATTCTTCCGGATTTTGCCACTTTCATACTTTTGGGAAAATGTAATCTCCAATTCTCCTCTACTCATGCCATAATTCCTTTACTTGCATTACTGGACTCCTACTTTCTTACTCTTCTTACTACCTCCCATCACATATTTCTGGCTCCTGTCTAGATCTTACATTTACTTCTTCTCTCTTTACTTCTTCCGTCTCTTCACTCCCGGTTTATTTCTCTGATCACCATCTCCTTTCTGTTTCTATTTTTTCTACCCTTGCTTCTGTTGCTCCTTCTCTTGACTCCCCATTTTATCTTCATCGCAATTTGTGCATGTTTAACACTCCACGCTTTGTTTCTTTGTGTATTTCTGCTCTTCCCTTCCACTCATCCTTTGCCGCTCTGACGGCAGATGACGCTGTGTCCACTCTTTCCTCTTTTCTTTCTTCCTCACTTGATAATCTCTATCCGGCCTCTACCTTTCACCCTTCCCCTAATCCTCTGCAACCTTGGATCTCCTTGCATCTTCACACCATGAGTCGTGCTGTGCGTTGACTTGAGCGACGCTGGCTCAAGACCAAGACGGCAGGGAATTATAACTCATATTCCTCTTACCATGCTCTTTATGATGAGTGTCTCCTTTTTGCTAAACATTCCTATTTCTCTGATCTTTTGCACACACAATCAAATCCTAGGCATCTTTTCTAAATTCTCTCTCCTCTTCTTTCTCCTCCTACCCCTGATCACACTATCTGCCACCGACTTTGCACAATTCTTTTCTTCAAAAGTGGCTTCTATCTATTCAACCATTGAGTGTTCAACTTCCCGCGTGCTTTCAAGGCATCCCACCTTGATTCCTAAAGACACTATTTCCTGTTTCACCTCGCTCTCCAATGAGGAAAACTCTCTTCTTCTGGCTCGGACTCATCCCACTTCTTCCCTGTCTGTTCCTATACCCTCAGTTCTTATTCCTAAAGTTTATCCTTTTCTTGTCTCTTATCTTACTTCTTGCTTTAATATCAGTCTACAATCCTCTTCATTTCCAACTTCATTTAAACATGCAACAGTTATTCCTATTTTGAAGAAAACCTCTGCTGATCCTTCCTTGACTTCTAATTTTCTAATTGTCACCCTATATCCTTGCTACGGTATCTTTTTAAAATACTTTAGTATATTGTTTATTCTAAAGTCTCTACCTTTGTTTCTGATAACGCTATTCTTCCTAGCTTTCAGTCTGGTTTTTGTCCTTATTATTCTACGGCAACTGCCCTTCATTCTGTTCTTGATTCTTTTATCTGCTCATTATTCTAAACCTATCTGCTGCTTTCGATAAGGTCTATTACTCTTCCAGCTTCTATCTCTTCCGTTGGTTTTACCAGATCGGTTCTTTCCTGGTTTAAATCATACCTGTCTCAAAGGTCGTTCTCAGTCTCTTCGTCCGATTCTTCCTCTGATACACTCCAACTCATTCACAGTGTCCCTCAAGGCTCTATCCTTGGTCCCTTCCTTTTCTCACTTTATACTTCCCCCACATGCTGAAGTTATCCCCTCTTCTGGGCTTTCCCATCACTTCTATGCTGATGAAACACAGTTCTTTTGTTCCTTTTTATCATTTTCCACTGATATACACACTCAACTTTCTACAAGTCCACTGGCCATCCAATCTTGGATGTTGGCTCATTTTCTGGTTCTTAATGCTGCTTTAACTGAAGTACTTTTCTTCCCAGAAAACACTATTCCTTCTCCTGTTCCTCCTTTGTTTCCTTTCCTCCTTCTCAACTATTTATTTCTCTTACGGCCCATAATCTAGGGCTCTACTTTCATTTGGAGCTGTCCTTTAAGTAATACATTTCATTATCTGCACATGCTTGTTCCTTTCATCTTTATAATATACAGAAACCTTGCCAATTTCTCTCTTTCAACGCGAATACACTCTTGCTATCTTAGTTCATTTTCTCTCTCTTTTTTGCCTGTTCCTCTGCCATTTTTGGTCTCCCGTCTACTCATTTGGCACTTGTTAAATCTATTTTCACAGGCTCTATGTGTTGACATTTTCTTCTGGGTCCTCATGATTCTATTTATTCATCACTTTCTACTCTTGGCTGGCTTCCCATTCATTTCAGTCTAAAATTAAATTCTTTATGCCTAGTTTTTTAATCTCTCTATGGCATTGTCCCTGACTATATTTCTTCTCTGGTTTCATTCTATACTCTGACTCGCACACTTTGTTCTGCCTCCCAATTTCACCTCGTAACTCCATATCTCCCTTGTGCACAGTCTAGTTTCTGTTTATTTTCCCTGCTGGCCCCCCTGCACTGGAATGCTCTTTCCCTTTTCCCTGCACTCTATCACTGTTGTTTCTTTGTTCCATGACTCTCTTAAATCCTACTTACTTCACTCTGGTTAGTTTGGTTGCTGAGTTGTTATTATCTTCATTTTATGTACTGCCTGTTTTCTATGTACAGTGTTTTGGTGTGAAGCACTTTGTAAAATTCTAATAAAATACAAAAATAAACAAAATGCAAATTTTGAATTTTAACAAAAACTACACCCTAGTGTTCTGCCAAGGGGAATGTTTTAAATTAATATTTTTAGTTAACTAGTCTGAGGATCTACACAGTTCCCCCCATCCCAATATAAAAGGAACAGATTTAAGGCAAGCTGATGCCCCCACCTTTGGTTTCAATTGGCTCAATTCTACTACCATTGAAAGACTCGTTTTAGAGTTCGGGAAAGCCAGCAGCCTTTCAGGACCCTTTGGGAGGACAGGTTAGGGGTCTGGTCACTACACTCTCAAGGATGGTCCCCAGCTCCTAACCAAAGGGTGAAGTCAGTTTTTTAGACCTACCAGCAATAGACACCTCCGCCTGATGCAATCTCAGCAATCTCCTCGAGTGTGTCCCTGCGGCTGTCAGATGGTCATTTTCAGCAGCACTATCCCTCAATCATAATGCATCCACTTTATATACCAGTGAGGACACAATCAAGATTTCAATTTTATGCAGTGCCCTGCAAGTGTGCTTGCAACCAGGATTGGACAGTTACCCTTCTCTCTCCTTCCAAATCCAGCCTCTCTGTTAGGATTGGTTTAGCAGTCTGGAGCATACATATGGCAATTCCAATTTGGAATCCACGTTTGTTCCCATGTTAACTTTTTGGCAAAAATTAGTAATGTGGCAACACTTCAGAATTTATTAGTAACTGCTATAATATATATATTTTCTGATTCAGCTAATCATGATGAATTAAATAAAATGACAGCCGGGTCCGCACCATTTTGTATGGCCGTTTGGCAATTTTATTCCATTTTTACAAAAAGCACAATCGTTAGGAAATGTATTCCCCACATTCCTAATTTCCCCCTCCACCAGTTCCCCACCTCTCAAATTCGGAAATGTGAGCTTCCTTCCTCCAGGCCTTGCCACTCTTAGTCAGCCTGTGGCCAGAATTGTTTTAATTAGCCTCTTTGTTGTTTGAATTCAGAGTTCAGCCTTGATTGCAGCCCATGTTTTCATACCTCCCCCTACATTCTGGTCATGCACTGGCTACAGCATTTTGCCTGCACAGAACTACCTGCAGAGACAGCAGGTATAGGTAAACCTGTTTTTCAACACCCTTTGGGCAGTTCACTTTTTTTGCAGTTGTAAATAGTGGCGACTCAAGCCAGGCTTTCAGTGGGGGAGTCCTTTATGAATTTTGCTCAAAGACCCACAATTTGACCTTGGCTGAAAGGAACTCATAGATTGCATTTTCTAACATCAGCCTTGATTCTTTGATATAGATTGTGTTTTATTGATCAGGGTTCACTTTGCTTTTGCACTGAAAGTACATGGCTGTTTCTTTCAGTCATTAATAAAATACACTTTTCATTATCTGCTGTGCATTTTCTGCTGAAAAGTAGGTCTGAATTGTCACAGTGAATCACCTTTTGATGGGTGTCAGTTTCAGTCAAAATGCTGCATTTATTTCTTAGCCAGTAATGTGATGTGCTTTTCCAATTTGCACATTTTTGTTTTAGCTTTGTCTGGTTTTCCACTGCAGAAAGGCACCCACATATTCTACCTTGGGCCGACAGAAACTTTTCATGGAAACAGATTGGGCTTTTCTTTTCTAGTCTTTGCCGGTATTTTGCATGTGGAGCAAAATATACATTACATCTTGTCAACACACACTATGGGCTTCATTACCAGTTTGCCGTTCCGGGGCCGCTGCACCCAACAGGTCTGACCCTCCCGGGTCCAGCGGCTTTGGTAGGCAGATCGTTCCCAAAAGCGCGAGCATCGTTAGCATCTGTGCCAGCGGTACCCCACTCCTATGGGGCTCTCTGGGAATGGGGATTAACATTTTACAGGCGCCTAACTTCCCAGGGCAGCCAGACTTGTAATCTCCCAGTTGCACTGGGAATTCAGGCGCTAGTGAAATGTTCTGTGTCCGGCAGCACTGGCAGGGTTACCCCCGGACTCTTATTGGGACTCATTACAAAATTGGCAGTACGTTTTCCTAGTTTCCATCATGCCGGTGCCACAGTTTCCGGCAACCTGTGGTTCCAGAATCAACAGATGATTACAGGTTGTCAGGCACGCGCATTCTGGCATGCCAGAAACCGTGGCACCGGAATCACGGAAACACTGTGAAAACGTGCCAAAATTGACAACAATGCAATCCTAGACCCACCGGCACCGGAAACTGCGGTGCCGCTATTACCATGACCAGAAACAAAGTGATCGGCAGAACAGGAAACTGACCGGCAGCCATCACAAAAACACAATCCTTGCATTCTGCAACTCGCAGGTGACATCCACACCTCCTGAGCAAATAAATATCACTAGGAGCATGTCATCTCGAGTTTGTGAGACCCGCAAGCGTAAGCCACACTTTTCAGAGCCAGAGCTCAACATGCTTGCAGACACCATTGTCCAGCATCCAGGGGAGCTATTCACCAATGACCAGCAACGCCAAACACAGCTGCACAAGAAGAGCATTTGTGAGGAGGTGGCACAGAAGGTGTCAGCAATGTTGTACAACACCATGCTTGGTGTGAGACTGCCACAAGCGCTGGGATGACCTCCGCCTGAGGATTCAGAAACTCCTCTCTGCACAGCAGAGGCATGGCATGGCCACAGGTGACTGGAGCTCCTCACAAATATGCATGGTGTCCTGAGAGGAGAGGTGCAGCAGTTTGCTGCACCTGGAGTCAATATAAAGGGTTGGCGCTGTGCAGGCCACAGCCGGGACACCCAAAGATGCTGCTGAGTACACGTAACCCCAATGTAATGATCAACATCCCTGGCCACCCTGCTCCCACCACTATACCAACATTTCACTGAAATGGGAATTGCACCATCCACACCCCCCAAAACACCCTGCATGCACCCCCCACGAGAACCATCATCCAGCATGCATACGTGGACGTACACCCTGGCCACCTAACAATGACTGGTGCCTGAAATACCTGCTGAACACCACACCGGCACCCTGTACTACCAAGTGTCCAAGCATCTGCCCCACAAAGACACACCCCCCCCACAGCGTACTGCATGTGGTCCTGATTTGCTCCAATGGCACCAGAACATAGCAATGCAGACTCCCATGCCCACCCACACATGACCACCCTCCCACACAATGGCAATGACATGTGTGCTCCTCGTCCCAGCCAGCCTGATCCCTAATCACAAATGCACATACTGGCCCTGCAACTGAGTCAAGCAACAAGCCCATGCTTTCCCCATCCATAACACAACCCTCCCCACCCCAACATCCCACAGCTGGACCGGCCACCCCCCCAACACCGTACCCAGAAAGTGATAGTACACCACAACAGTATCCCCAGCACAGTAGTCTACCATGTACAAACATCACACATCCTGCAGCTCAGTATACACAACACAAGCCTGTGTGCATCATGCCATGTATCACACCAGGCCCCTGACCCAGCATGGCCATGACCAACATAATGCATGTATCTGTGCTTCCTGCATCCACGCTGCTCACTAACAACATGCCTTTCTGACTCCCTCAGGCACATCATCTGACAGTGAAATGGGCCAAGCAAGCACCTGAAGGGACACCTGATGCAGCCGCCGCAGGACAGCATGGACCACCACCATCACCACCCAGGACACAGCCGCGACCACTGACACAACTTTTGCATACATCCAGGCAGCTCCACCTGCCACTGTCACCACTGCTACGCCCATTCAGGCAGCCCCACCTACCATTGTCACCACTGCTGCGCCCATTCAGGCAGCCCCACCTACCATTGTCAACACTGCTGTGCCCATCCAGGCATCCCCATCTGCCATTGTCACCACTGCTGCCGTCATACAGGCAGCTCCACCTGCTGTTGTCACACCACCAACAACAGAGCAGCCATATGCATGTGGGTAGTAGCCAAGTGCTGAGGAAATAGCCGGCAATGCTGGAGACAACATATGGGAGACGAGCGACCACACGAGCTACGAGCCTTCAAAATTCAACCCAATCAACCTCATGAGCCCACAACACCCACCCTTCCCCGTTTAAGCGGGAAATGGACAGTTGACTATGCCGCATTGAGGAGGAGTAGAGAGGGATTGTTGGGGAGGTGGAAGTAGTTCAATTTTTTGGGGCATTTCATTAATTTCATTTCACTTGGTGTTGCATAGAAATCATAAATGGACTTTCATGTTTAGTGTGAGTGAGTGTTTAATTTACAGCACAGTGCAGAATGTGTTAGCTGGCCTAAGCCATGTACTTTTGTGGTGTGCTCTGAAATAGTGATTAATCAGCGTATAGCATGCATGCGACCATCCGTGGCATCCCTGCTTTGTGGCAATGCTAGTTCATCATCACTGTCATTCTCATACTCCGCGTTAGCTGGGTGCATGTCCATGTCCAGGGGAAGTGGGATGCGGTGCCTGATACACATGTTGTGCAACATGGCACAGACCATGAATTTCTCTCCCACCTTCACAGGGCTGTACATCAGTGCACGCCTCAATCTGATCAGGCAGAGGAACATTGCCTTTAACAAGCCAAATGGCTGCTCGATTGTGCACCGTGTCCTGATGTGAGCACAGTTGTAGCCCTGCTCGTGCTGGTTCTGTGGTTGCCTGACAGGGTCATCAGCCATGGCATTAAAGAGTATCCAGCATCACATGCACGGGAGGGACATGAAGGGGGCACAATCACTGTGGTGCCAGTATCATGTTAGTACGGTCTGTATATTGGTCCTTTACACATGCAAGTTATTACATGTGATTGGCACAAGTCGTAGCATATGTCAAAGTTGACCCTAGTATGCTGTGCATTGTCAATGGAAATTGCTGTTTCTAAATTGTATGGCTAGTTAGGCGTTGAATTAGTGATCTACTGGCTTCCTGTCTGCATACATCAATGTGAATGGAATGCAATGGTGGAACTGGTAATTTTGCTTGTCCAGATAAAAATATACTGGTGGCCTTACCAGAAGCCATGTTTCTGGTCCGGAAAAATACAACTCTGCCTGCAGCAGCAAGTGTGCCTGACAGATCTGACCCTGCCGGGTGCTGCAGACATGGTAGGCAGACTTGCGACAGGAGCTTCCATGTGTTAATGTGCACACATTTCATTGGCCTTTATCTAGGAAAGGACTACATGTGTGCAGTCATAGTTGCATTTTACGTTTCATGATATTCAGCATGGGAGTGGTTAATTATCATCTATGAATCATGCAAACTGATCAATGTGGATGTAAACACAGAAAGGTACAAAACATTTATTTTATTTAATTGAGAAGGAGATGGCAGGATAATGAGTGCCATGCAGGCAATAGCCTTGGTCCCTACGCAAGCTGGATGGGTGGTTTGCTATCACTTTCCCATTGCCCATTCACACCCACATTTCACTATACCCCTTTGCCAAGGCCACCTTCATCTCTGCCCCATCCCTGTGTCAATTTGAGTTCCCTTTGCATGTCGTACGATGTTCATATCATCCATCCATTCATATGTCCTACTATTTTGTTGCCATTCATGATATGATATGATGTGACATTTATTACACAAGTGTACACAAGTGTTTTAGGCGCGACAAGACAAGGAGAAGGAAGCAAGGGAAGACAAAATAACGTTTGTGCTAGGCCTTGTGTCATTCAGATCGTGCAAGTGCAGGGAAGAGGGAAGGAGAGAAGTGACAGGGGAAGGGGAAGGGGGAAGTGCAGTTAACTCACAAGTGAAGCTAGCGGGTGGCTCATAAGTGCAGAGAGAAGCAACTGTAGGGTTGCAGATACAGACCCTTAAGTGCTTATGAGCCCAGAGGCAGTGCGAGGGCAACTGGACGTGGAGGAGCTTGGGCCAAAGAACAGAGGGTGACCATGTGACCAGTGCGCAGAGCAGTCAGGTGCATCAGCAGGGGAGAGGAAGAGAGAAAGCGGAAGCGAAAAGGAAGGTCTTGAGTTGCTTCCAGAACCACAGGCGGTTCTGCACAAGTTTGAGTGAGGCAGAGAGGCTGTTCCAGAGGGAGGACCCAGCTGAGGAGATAGATCTGCCCCCAACTCTCTGCTTGGAGAAATGTCTGACCCTCAGAGAGTTGGAGGTGGATGAGCAGAGAGCTCAAGAAGGAGGATGTTTTGGAAGAGAAAGTTGGAGGTAGAGTAGTCCCAGACCCTAGAAAGCCTTGAGGACAATGCAGAGGGTCTTGAAGTTGATCCTTGCCACCACGGGGAGCCAGAGAAGAGATTTCAGAGCTGGAGAGATATGATCCCTGGGCTTGAGGCCAAGGACAAGTCTCGCAATCCTGTTCTGGATATGTTGTGAATGTCAAAGAGTAGAGGCAGGAAGATTTTGAAAGAGGCTCTTGCAATAGTCCAGCCTAAAGAGGACCATAATGGAGAGAGTGAGCTTCTGGGGGAACGCGAGAAAATGAATAATACCTATGAGGAGTTGCAGCTGATAGTTTGACTTCTTAGAGACATCAGAGATGTGAGGATAGAAGGAGAGGGTGGAGTCAAAGATGCCACCAAGGTTCTTAGCCTCACAGGAAGGAGTAGGAAGAAAGCCCATAGTGGGCGGCCAGAGAGAGAGAGAGGAAAGGAAGGAGTGGGTGTCCTAATGAGGAGGATCTCAGTCTTACTGGCATTAAGGCAGAGATCATTAGTGGCACACCATTCCTGGGCCAGACAGTCTGGTATGAGAGAAGAAGCACAGGTGGCTGAGGGGAGCCTGTAAGAGAGCTGAGTGCCATCCGCATAACATTGAAAATTGGAGCAGAAAGTAGCGATGCAGTGGAAAGAGGTGACAGGTAGTGGTTGAAAAGCCAGGGAGAGAGGTTAGACCCCTGGGGAACATCACATGTAAACAGAGAGATAGAAGAGAGGAAAGACGCCAGTTGGACCTGAGAGGGTCGGTCGGTGAGAAAGGAGGTCAACCAGGCCAGGGCCTGATCAGTAATACCAAGGTTGTCCCATAGACGATTCAGCAGTATTGCATGGTGGACCGTGTCAAAAGCAGAGGCTAGATCAAGGAGCATGAGGACAGGAGGGAGATTAGAGTCACGATTGGAGACATGTCTTCATGGGTGTTCAGGAGAGCAGTTTCCGCGCTCTGGCCACTCCGAAGCCAGACTGGTCGTCATGGAGGCAACCAACAGATTCAGTATGTAGATTATGCTGGGAGATGGCCATATTTTCCAAGAGTTTGCCCAGGAAATGAGTGATGGAGATCGAGCGATAGTTAGCTGAAGAGGAAGGATCGGCCGAGGGCTTCTTAAGAAGGGGGTGCACAAGAGAGGGCTTAAGAGGGAGGGGAGGTTCCAGTGGCAAAGGTGTGATTGAAGAAATCGGCCAAGGCTGGAGCAAGGCTGTCGATGTGGTTCTTAATAGTTCTGGTTGTGCAGGGAAAAACCTGATTTGATGAGACATTCATAGATTGAACTTGTCTAGAAACATTGTCGGGGTGAACAGGGGAAAGGTGGAGAAAGGAGCAGGAGAGACGTGTAGGATGAACTTGGAATTCTGCTTCAAGCGGATCCTCATGACAGGAGCAAGGGCATCCAGAGTGTTAGAGAAAGAGAGAAGAAGGTCAGAGATTGCTGTGTCACGGTGTGTGTCAGCCAAAGGTGCAAGAGGGGGAGAGAAAGTAGCAGCAAAAGCCTCAACTGACTCACACTTCATGGGTCGGATGACCGAGAAGGTAGGTGGCAGTGCTGGAGTCGGCTTGACCTGTGGGGAGGAGAGAGAGAGTTGGGAAGAAAGGAGAAAGTGATCACTCCAAGAGAGAGGAGTAGTGAGAGGATTAAAGAAGGGGAGGTCTGAGGAGATCAGAACATTCAGGGAGTGCCCTGCAGAGTGAGTCGGGCCAAAGGGAAGAATAGAGGGAGAGAGAGAGAGAATTGCAGAGGTTGTGAATGAGTCCTGAAGAAGGGCTGGTAGGATCCAGGCGGATGGTCAAGTCTCCCAGAAGGAGAAGTTGGGAAGTAGAGGCAAGGAGCGAGGAGGAGAGGTCAGCCCACTCAGAGAGGAAGAAGGCGACTTGGTCAGGCAGCCTGTAGAGAGTGCCCACAGTGAGAGAGGCCAGGAGATATGGAGAGCTTGCAGACCAGGCATTCAAAGGAGGTTTAATGCTGAATTGGAATGATAGAAGCAGGGATCCACTCTGGGAAAATCAAGGCTACACCCCCGTTGGGAAAGTTGGTTCTGGGTTCAGAGAACCCAAGGGTCGGGTCGGTCTGGAGGAAGTACTGGTATAGGTATCAAAGATAGGGAGGCCTAGTTTGGAGACCAGGATATCCCTTTTGAACTTCTTCCTGCCACACTTAGTGAGAGGGTTAGGAGAGTCGATAGAAAAGCAGCTAGAAAAGATAGGTGAGATAGAGAGCACCATAGGGGGCGCAGGGAGGAAAGAGGAAGGTGAGAGAGAGGTGAGCCCAGGCATGGGAGGGTGTAGGGTGTTCATACAAGGGGAGGCACCTGGGGGACCCGAAAGGGAGGTTGGCACAGCAAAGAACAAGCATATGGGTATGTGCACTTGTAACAGGCAGGAGAACTGGCTACATGCTGTGGGGTACACTAGTGGTGGGGAGGTGGGGTGGCGGCCTGCATTGGTATGACTTGTCTGTGCTGCAGGCGATGGGGGTTGTGCTCAGTGTGGTTTTGCAGAGGTATTTACCATTGGTGTGATGCATTCTGGTACTTGTAGTGCATTTATGTGCCAGTCCAACTTTGCTGTTATTATGCTTGTACATGCTTTGTATGGTCATTTCACACACACAAGTCATGCTTCGACTCATGTATGCAATTTGTGTGTATGACATTGCATTTCACACATGCACTGGTGACAGTTATCGCCCCCCATTTGCACAGTGCACATGTTTTTGTAATTACAGTCACCCAGCAGCCAGGTCCACTCTCCGCTCTGATGTGCCATGTACCCTGGAATCGTGGAGTGCCTCAGCACCATAGAATCGTGTGTTGATCCTGCCAATCTTGCACAGTAATGGGTGAAGAGTTGGTGTGCATCACACACCATCTGCACATTGAGGGAGTGGTACAGTTTACAGTTCCTGTAGACTGCCTCAATGGCATACCTGGCCATCAGCTCCACATGTGTGCAGTCCAACACACCAAACACATTAGGCATGCCAGCCTGGGCATGGAATGCAACTTTGGTGGCATTAACCTGGTCAAGTGTTTTGGGTGGGACTATGTGATCAAACATGTGCCACAGGAGGACATCCAGAACCTGAAAAAGGACCCTAAAAAAACAGGGTTGGGATAGCCCATGCACTTCACCCAGTGTGTGTTGGTAGGTGCTGGTTGCAAGGAAATGTAGCAAAGACACTACCTTGAGCAGGGGTGGGGCGGCAGTGAAGATCTGGATGCAGCTGACGAGGTCATCGTGGATCAGGTCCACTATAGAGGTGATGGTGTCCCTGTCCAGCCGGTACAGGGTGGTGATCTGTGTTTGGCTGAAGATGAAGGGCATGGCCCTTATGCAGGGTATGGGTGTCTGGCTGCTGGGTGCTACCTGCTGGCTATTGATATTATTCATGGTCATGATGATCCTGCATGGTTGTTTTGGAAGCGGTGTGGGGTGTGGGAGTGGTCCTTTTACAGGGCTCATAGTGTGCACATGGGCTGATTTTGGCCACTTGAGGCCTGTTCCTGCACATCTGACACTATTTAACACCTGGTCCGCGGTGCCAATGTTTCCAGCACAGTCATCACAGTGCCACTGCCACTTTTATGCCAGTGTTTACGTTAAGTCGGTACTCAGAATGTGCCCATGCTTCCGCCAGGCTAGTGTTTCAGGCACAGCTGACGCGTCATTCCGCAGATTCCGTTCATGGTGCTGAGGGATACGGTAGGTCACTTGCGGTGACGGGGTTTGTGGCATCGCGACTCGTAGTATGCCAGTCCAGAATAAGGTGCCGGGACGGCGCTTCCGGCACCATTATTTCTGGACTGGCATACTTGTAATGAGGCCCAATGTCTTTTCCTTGACATCTTTACAATAGCTGAGGAACTTTTTTTCATGTCTTGCTTTAAACTGCAAACACACATGCACAGCCGTTTTGGTGTCAATGTTTGAAACTCCTGTTTTTCATGTGAAAGGGAACTTTACATTTCTTCTTCCACTCGTGAATTCAAATGCTGCTTTTCCATTTGTAGTGAAAGGTAAGCCTTTTTCACATGGCCCTTCAGGTCCGCTGGTTTCGGGCCTTTGATTACACCCGACAACTCAAGAGTTTGATTATCTGGACATATGATTTTCATCAAAATTCTGCACATTCGTACACAGATTTTTTAAGCATGCATTAGGGGGTATACCTTTTTATGAGTATGGCAAGCGCTAAAACAATAGGACTAATTAAGAATGTATATCAGAGCAAAGTTTGTTCAGTGACGAAGTAGGGGATGGTGCTGTGCAGCTGTGGGAAGAACACAAACCTCCATGTGGCAGAGAATGGCTTTCTGAAAAAGGTACTCTTCCTTCCACTGTCAGTTTCAAATCATTGAATCCTTATGGAACTTGACCTCACTCGTATTGAGTATGATCTATCATTACAGCCAGTTTTCCATCGGATCAGTAAATCGAATAAGGCAAATTTTGGGCTTACTCATTCATTATAAAAAAAAATACTATAGCCAAAGACAAGTATTGGAGATACCATACTTACAGTATATAAAGACCTGGCTTACTGAAATCATTTCACCAAGCCACTTTTTTTCACCAATCACTTTAACTCCACCCTTGCAAATCAATTGAAAAAAGAACGATCGCCCACATTCAGGAAAGGAGGGAGTCATTGGAACTAACAAAACAATTTAATCATGAGCACATTATAATTTTGACAGGCACGATACAAAAATACTTTTTATGGGCAACTCACCCAAACCAGAGTCCCAATCACTAGAGCCAGGTTCAATGGTCTCCCGTTGAGAGCAACATTATCAATGTGGTCAGGGAATAGCGTGGAGAAAGCCTGTCTCCATGTGGATAATGAGAGGAAGACTTAATGCATTTCCTACTCGTTTGTCCAGCCTTTGCAGATATCAGAGCTAGGATCTTGAAGCCGATTTTAAGAGAGTCAGGTTCTGTACAATGCTGACTGACTATACTATATTTATTGGGGGCAGATTCTCCAGAGGTGGGCCTGTCCCTACTGTCAAATTTGCGAAGCGAATTGCATAAAGGGAACAACTACTAGCAACTTAGTATATAAACTGACATTAAGAATATTTGACATGCATGGATTTTATACATTTTGTATGGATATTTTCATGCTGAGAATGTCACAATTAACTGTATTTATTATGATTCTAAAGTTTTTATAATACCATTGTGTACAATTCCAGTGTGTATAATTCTATGACATTTTGATTGGAAATGATTTGTATAGATGTGTGGTTTTAATGAAATAAATATACTTGACCTTGAACATGAACTTGATAAACTACCACTCGCTATAACTCGACTGAATTGTAATTTCTCCAATATTGAGGAGGTTCATCATGAAGATGCTTTGGAGACAATTATTGAACCTAATTTATAAGAAACACATAGCATGCAATGCATTACATCTCTAATAGGAAGTGTTGTCTGTATGAAAGAATGGCATCAGTGAGAGCTTACTTGCCTGAAATCTGTTTATTTTTAATGCAAATCTATGCTGGTAATTCCATGTTGGAAAGTGAGATCTGCTAACCAGACCTCACTGAAAAGTATAGACAAAACTGTATCTTGGCTGAGGCTGTTTACTTACACCCCTCAGTGGTTGCCTTGTAGTTTGGCATCATGTCAATAACATAGTAACCCATGCATTTTTGCAAACAGCGAACCCAATGTCCCAACAGCCAGCGTAGGCGTTTAACCATGGGCAACCCTAATCAGAAATATATGTATATATAATAGTGTATCCGCAAGCCATCATGGCAGATTAATAAACAAAATATGTGATTTGATTATGTTGTGTATGGGAATATACAGTTAGATTTGCCAAACTATTGTCATTTTATTGTCAGCCTGAGTTCTAATGACTCACTCACCTGTCAAGATCTTTTTTTATCAGTCATCTAGGGCTGAGTTTCACCAAAACCAACCATCTAGGCCTAACCCTAGAAACTCTAATGTGTTCTCGCCAAGAAACATTGTCACCTTCTCAGGAGGACATGATATACCCAGGGTGATCAGCTGTGAGACAGTATTTCAAAAGCAAGCTCTGCCATGGCAATGGAGAGGGTCTTATTATTTTGGAATCTCTGAGGCCACTCATATTTTCTGAGCTCCCTCCCCACTTCCTGCAGACACTGGGACGGACATCACAGGGAAATACATCTGACACGGCAACCTGGAACATCCTCGTAAAGCACGCTTGAGATGGTCTGTTGTTGGCAAATTGAGTATATAGGAGTGTGAGATTGCCCCCCCCCCTCAAGCTGAATTATATTGAACATCAGAAGAAAATTTCATCCGTACCATAATTTGGAAATGGCCTGCCAGAAGTCGTCTGCCATACCGGTGAAGATAAAGACTTCAAGGCAGAAGCAAACCCTCCACATCCAGATTCCAGTTCACCATTAATGGTGACCCGATGTTGGAACTTAGCCTACCTGCCTGCTGAGACAATGTTACCCAATGCTCGGTCTATTGTGAGAGTCAGCTCTGCATGTGCTCTCTGGCAACCTTCTTGGCTGGCAAGGGCAGAATAAGCACAAACCTTATATGTTAAGGCCCAGACTTTGGTTTCACAGCAATCCAGTGACAAAGGAACAGCAATGGGCTCTTGTTCCCACATCAAGCCTCTTATGAGGTACAGCGACTTGGAAACTGCCTACCTGTCCCGAGCTGTTGTGTGCCAAGTGGCATGAGTGCTTCTTAAACCACACCATATGTTGGACCTAGTTGAACAACTCACCGGCCTGATGCCAAATAGCTGTCTCGGAGAGCTCCCAGACTCCTGGATTGATAGTGATAATCCAAACAAAGACGACTAATACGATATCTGTCTTAGTTCTGTCCCACTGGCCTTTATCTAAGGGCCAGAGTGACATGAGACTCTAGTCATTACGTTTTTAAAAGCATACACTTGGACCTTAATATTGCTGTAAAGACAATTACCTGCACAACCCTGGCTTCATAACCAGAGTGCCCCTTTCAACCAAAAGTGTACATAGTCTGTATATTTCATTACAGGGCTAGGTTTCTAGTGTTTTTATTACAGTGTTTGCATTTTTAGTTAAGTTTAAGTCTCCTATTCATTATCGAACTTTGATTGGGCATTTCCTTTATTTTGCTATCACAGTGTAACTCTTGTTTGGATGATTCTTTTCTAGCTCACATGCACTAGGTAGAGTGTAGACTGACCTCAGCCCACGTTACCAAAAAAGAGGAACAGGTTGCTGACCTGTCAGGCTGTGCCTCTTTCACCTTTATGATTGGAATCACTGCTGGTTTACTAGTAGTGTGGGGCTGAGTAGGAATTGTATCTACTACTCATCCTTGTACTTACGCAGAGCATTAGTCATTTCTTCGCAATATGAATCAAATACAATAATAAATGATGATCACATGGATGTGCAAATGATATGATATGATATTTCATTTATAATGCATATGTACACTATTGTTTCTAGGTACAACAAGACAAGGGAGGAAAGACAGAGGGACGACAAGACAACCAATCTTACCAGGCCTTGTGTCATTCAGATCGTGCAAGTGCGAGAATGAGAAGTGCAAGGGGGAAAGGGAGGCGAGTGCAAGGAAGAGAGGAGGGGAAACAGGGCAGCAATGCTCTAAGTGCAGCCAGGGAAGAGCAGCTCTGGGTAGTGCTAGAGGACAAGGGACTGTAGGGTTACAGTTATAGCCCCTGCTTGTGTGGTAGGCCCTGAGACATTGCAAGGGTGACTGATCAGGAGAGAACCTGGTACCAGTGAGACTCTGAAGGTAGTGAAGCAGTCAGTCAGTAGACAGAAATATAGGTCAGGTAGGTCTGCAGGGGAGGAAGAGAGAGAAAGCAGAGGAGAAGAGGAAAGTTTGGAGCTGCTTCAGGAACTTCCGGTTGCTCGGCTCAAGTTTGAGTAGGGCAGGGAGGCCATTCCAGAGAGAGGCACCTGCAGGGGACAGAGATCTACCTCCACTCCCTGCATGGAGACACATCATACCCTTAGGGAGTTGGAGGTTGCTGAGCGAAGGCTCGAGAAGGAAGGGCCTCGTGGACAATGCAAAGGGTCTTGAACTTGATCCCTGCAGCCACCGGAAGCCTGTGGAGAGATTTCACGGTTAGAGAGATACGGTCCCTGGGCTTGAGGCCAAGCAAAAGTCTTGCAGTCCTGTTCTGGATTAGTTGCAGGGGGCGGAGAGTAGAGGAAGGCAGTTTGAGAAAGAGGCTCCTGCAATAGTCCAGCCTAGAGAGAACCAGGGCTCTGGAGACAGTGAGCTTCTGGGGGCAGTGAGGAAGGGAAGAGTCCCTTTGAGGAGGTGCAGCTGGTAGTGGGACTTCTTTGTGACGTCTGAGATATGCAGAGAGAGTGGAGTCTAAGATGACACTTGGTTGTTTTTTGCCTCACAGGAAAGGCGTAGAAAGATGCCCCAAGGCGATCGGACAGAGTGAGAGAGGGCAAGCCGGCGCAAGGTTCCCAATGCAAAGGATCTCCATCTTACTGGCATTAAGGCAGACATTGTTGGAGCCACATGAATCCTGGATCATAGACAGTCAGAAATGAGCGAGAAAGGAGAGGAGGCTGAGGGGAGCCTGATGGAAAGCTGAGTGTCATGTGCATAACACTGCCAAAAAGAGGTTGAAAAACCAGGGTGAGAAGATGGAGCCCTGGGGAACGCCACCGGTAAACAGAGAGGTGGCAGAGATAAAAGGACCAAATTGGATCCGGGAGGGGCAGTCCAGGAGGAAGGCAGTCAACCACTCCAGGACCTGATCCGTAAGGCCCAGGTTCTCACAGAGTCAATTGATCAGAATGGTTTGCTTGACCATGTTGAAAGCATAGGAAAGATCAAGGAGGATGAGGACAAAAGGAATGCTGGTATCAAGGTTAGAGAGCCGATCTTCACAGGTGTTCACGAGAGCAGTTTCTGGGCCCCTGGAAGCTCTGCAGCCAGACTCATGGTCTTAGAGCCAACCAACAGATTCACTGTGGAGAGTAAGCTGGCAGATGGGCAACTTTTCCAATAGTTTGCCCAGGAAAGAGGTTATGGAGATTGAGTGATAGTTTGCCAGACAGGTAGTATCAGCAGATGGCTACTTGAGGGAGTGTTTAAGGGAAGACAGCAAAGTTCTGGTGGCGAAAAGGTGATTACTGAAATTGGCCATGGCTGGAACGAGGGTGTGAATATGATCCTTGATGGTTCTGGAGGAGCAAGGGAGCACCTGTTTGGACAACACTTTCATAGATCGGACATGTCTAGAAACCTTGTCAGGTGTTGTCAGAGAGAAAGAGGAGAAAGGGGGAGGGGAGGGATAAATTACCAAAGGGGGCCGGGAGAGGAAGAGGAGATAGAGAACAGGATGTCCTGTGTTTTAGTGGCATAGAGAGAGGCCAAGGCCATACAGAAGGCCTTGGAGGGAACAGGAGAGGTAGAGACTGCAACCGGATTGGACAATTCCTTGCAGATTTTAAAGAGTATGGCCATGTTTTTAGAGGCCGCAGAGATACAGGCTTCAATGTTTGCTCTCTTCTTGGACAGGACAGAGAGTCTGTATTGCCTTTGGAGTAGGCAGCAGGCCAGTTTGTCAGAGGATGCACACGAAGCCCTCCATTTCCTCTCAGCCACTCTTCATTTGCGTTTTAGGATGGCGAGGTCCGAATCATATCAAGAGTTGCACTTGGAGGTAGGCTTCAGCCAGATTCTCATGACAGGGGAAAGGATGCCAGAAATGACAAGGTGCAGATTAGAAAGGGCTGTGTCAGGGTGTGAGTCAGCTGCAGCAGTAGGAGGAGCAGGGAATGTAGAGGCAAAGGCATCCACTGACACATGCTCATAGGCTGAATGACCAAGAAGTTAGGTGGCAGTGCTGGGGGGGGTCTTTGCTTGAGGAATAGAGAGTTTCAGATGAGTGGAGAGTAGAAAGTGGTCAGTCCAAGAGAGAGGAGTGATGATAGGGTTACAGAAGGGGATGTCTGAGGTGATGAGAACATCCAAGGTATGTCCGGCAGAGTGTGTCAGGCCAGAGGGCAGAATTGAAAGAGAGAGTGTTGTAGAGGTTGCAGAAAAGCCCAGAGGAGGTATTAGAAGCATCCAAGTGGATGTTGAGATCTTTGAGGAGGAGAAGTTGAGAAGAATAGGCAAGGAGAGAAGAGGAGAGGTCAGTCCATTCAGAAAGTAAGATGGCGACCTGTCCAGGAAGCCTGTAGATGGTGGCCACAGTTAGAGAGCTGCCGGAAAGATAGAGAGCCTGCAGGCTATGCATTCAAAGGAGGAATAGGCCTGGCAGAGGCCAAGACCCACTCCGGAAATATCAGGGCTACTCCACCTCCAGGATGGCTGATTCTGGTTACAGAGAGGATCTTGTAGCCCCAAGGTAGTGTCAAAACCCATGACAGAACTGACCAGAAACCATGTCTCGGCGTGAGCATGGACATTTTGGTCGAGTTCTTTGAGGAGTTGACAGGTGTCAGGGGAGGGTTTGACAGCAGAACAAGAGTTGAGAGTGGCAACGTGGAGTAGGCTGCCACATTTGCAAGACTTCTGTGGGAGGGTACAGGTTTGAGGGAAAGTCTGCGCAGATGGTCGAGGGGCCCGATGGTGGGCAGAGGAGGAAGATGGGGATGCCAGAGAGGTGGCAGAAGGAGTAGCAGGAGAAGGGAGGAAGTTGATAAGGTGCAGGAAACACCTATCGAAAAGGAGGAGATTGGGCTGAGGTCCCTGAACCAAGACGGTGCCATTCGGGTAGACATTAATGATGGTCTTGGTGGAGTGGAAGGGCCCCAAGAGGACCTCACACCTAGTGCCACCGTTAATGGGAGAGGAGGAAAAAGGAGAGAGAACAGAGACCATATGAAGGGTTCATAGGTCTGAAGAGGGAACAGTAAAGAGGATGTCAGTGAGAGACTGTTTGCGGGAAGCACTGGTGTAGCTATCCGCGATAGGGAGTGCTTGGTTGAAGACCAGGATGTCCCTCTTAAGCTTCTTCCTTCCAGACTTAGGGATAGCGTAAGTGATAAAGAGCAGTTAGAGAAGACGGGAGAGGCAGAGAGCACCATAAGGAGTGCAAAGGAGGGAGGTGAAGGAGAAGGGCAGGAGGGAAGAGAGAGAAAATGTAAAAGGTTACTTGTGCCTGTTGTCAGGAAGTCACAGCTCATATTATTTATTCCCAGCCACGCAGTAATCACCTCACAAGGCCCCCCAAACTCTCGAAAGAGGGGAACATAAATGAAACGAGCAGATGCAGTGGGTGCTGTCTAATAATAGGGGGTTCCAGCGCCTTGTGGAATCAGAGTCTGTCTATTCAGATCTTTTGGACGGTCACCACATTGCAACAACAAACAATCAACACATAATCCACAAACAACACACGAGGTCTCGCTTCAATCCCATATACGCACCCAAGTTCGGCGCACAGTGTAAACCAAACTGAAGCTGCCAACAGGACACCACCTACTCAGTTTCCTACTCCCTCTCCACCCGACTTACCACCCCCACCCCACCTTCTCGTTTGCATTTGCAGATCCGCCTCTGCGCCCGGGCACCAATTTCGTTGGTGACGGTGCGCGGTACAAATACCTTTAACATTTAACATTTAAATATTCAGAAATCGCCAGAGGAGTTTCATTGCTTATTCCGAGTGCCTCTCTATCATGTGGATGGATGTGTGAATGTTCATTAAAAAGTGGTGTGCCGTCATAATGCTATATTTCCATTTTTAGTATTATGGCGTGTTTAGTATGGCACACGGGCTTGCGCGATCTTTAATCTGACCTGATGCCGCCAATGAAATGTCTATTTATTCCAATATCTCTAGATGGGGTGATTTATTTTCTATAAAACTCCACCGGATCAAAATTGGGGTCGGCAGATATATGCGAGTTTCCATAGCTTTAAGGTGTCATTCATTATGCCTTTACTCCAAAAAGTCGGTCTTGCTCGCATTCATGGTCTTGCACGCCTGTGACATTTAATGAAGTGGAAAAACCATTTAACTAACTTCCCAAAATCATTTCAACGCAGTTACTGTTTCAGACTGGAATCAAATCACAATTGTCTTCAGTCTGTGTGTCACTTGACAGCCAATACATTTCACATGCCGTATATTTATAGTTCATTTTTAGACATACAAATTATTCTAAATGTGTTTTTGCTTTGCTGTGCCACTGATTTTACTGTTTAGAAGAGAACGTGTAAATTTAATTTATATAATTAACTCTTTTAGATTTTAATGTAGTGTATCGTGCTTATCTAGGCTTGCAAATTGGTTTTCCCCATTAGAACTCCTATTACTATAACAATATCCGAATAAACAGTTATTTCCTTAAACATAACTCGGCAGTATAAATCTTGAGTGTGATGTTTTTTTTTTTTTCAGACAAGGGACAACAGTAATGTGTTGGCAGATTCTTGACAGCTGGGAAGGAGTTCTAAAAAAAAGCCTCTGAAAGTCTTTTGTTTGAAACAGAAGGGGGTTTCAAGTACCCTCATCCATGAGATGCCTCTTGTCAAACTACCAGCCTTTAAAAAGCAACTTTGCTGCTGAGTGAACCGTCTAATGTAGCATGGCCCCAGACAAGTAGTAGTATTTTATGCAACAGTGAAAGAGTCAGTTAATTTGCATAATTCTATGAACATGGCCGTGAATTTAAGGTAGCCCGCATTGCTCGGGAAGTGTTATTTTTTTTCGTTTGTACTGTTTAGCATTTTTAGCAAATTAATCATTTGTTAAAAACAATTCATTACACGTATGGCAAACCTAACCTTAAACCCACGGGTCTGGATTTTCTGTCGCAGACGCCTGACGTTAATGCGTGTAAGAGCCGTGATTTAGTGACTACCTCAGGAGTTGTCAATGCCTGAGGCCCCTCAAAATTAATATTTTTGATCCCATCTGGAGTCTTCGGGAAAATTAATGAAGGATGGGTTGGATATTGTGTCGTAGAAGACGAGACACTCGGCGGATATTAGACCATGTCTCTGTGAATCTAGAATTGGATTGTGGTTGACACCTGGACTGCACATTGAGCTGGGAATAATGAGGGCCTTCTTTTACCGGAAGTTAAGCAGGAATGTTAATGTTGATGTTAAAGGACATTTGTACCGCGCACTATCACCAACGAAGTGGTCCCCTGGAGGCTCTGAAAAATGGGTGGAGAGGGGGTGGGTTAGTGGGAATAAGCTGGGAAAGTGCAAGAGAGCAGTGATGTGCTGTTGACAGCCTCAGCCCGGTGGGTCCATTGGCTGGGTTTGGGGTGTTTTATGGTCCGTAGTCGTTGTGTGCTATTGTGCAAGTCTACGTGTGGTTTGTTTTGTTGTTGCATTGTTGTGAAGTTTGTGCGGATTGCTGCGTTTTAAGCTTGTGGTTGTGTTTGGTTATAGTTTGAGAGGTGTGTGGAGAGGGATGGAATTGTTAGTTGGTTGGTTAGTTGGCATTGCTGTCCTGAATGCTTCACGTGAAAGCATCATGCTTGTAATGTTTCCTTTTTGAAACGCTGCTCACAAAACTGTAGATGCATTTTGATATCTGAATGCCACTTTGTTGGGTTTCAGATATTAGCACACGATATGATAGGTTATGATAGGTTATTCATAACGCACAAAATACCCAGAGGTTTCTAAGGGCGGACCAGGGATCGAACCTGTGTCATCTTGCTTCCAAGGCTTCCAAGGCAAGCACCTCACCCCTGAGCTATCCTACGGAATCATTAACCCTTTTGATCCTGAAATATGAAAATGCCTATTATGCTTTTGGTGAAGGTTCTGAACTACCTTTTTTTCTATATAGTTAATTTAAAATCAGCACAAAAGTATTTTAGAAAAATATGTTTTTTAAATGAACTTAAGCTTTATTAGCCTGCAGTGATGTATAAAAATGCTAATACGAATACATACACAGATACACATATACACACACACAGACAAAAATAGAGAAAGAAGGATGCATTCTCTCACCATCTTTACATTCTCTCCTGGTACTCACATTAGCTCTGAAAGAGGAACAGCACCCTGTCAATAACATGTCTATCACTCGCACAATCTGCTGTTTGTGACATCAAAGCTAATTTTTCTGATGGAGAGGGTTGTGCATGGTAGGTAAACAACGTGTGCAGATAGGTGAATCTTTAAACGCAACAAGCCACAAATCCGACAGTGGAGATCATATGTTGCCTATAGAATTCTACATGTTTTTTTGCAGCTGCTCAAATGAAGCCAAATTATTGGGAATTCATGCAATTACCTCTTCCCGTGCACAGAAATGGGGTCTTCATTTTTGACTGTGTATGTTTAGGTGTAAACATGCACAGACACCTGGGACTGGCCAGAGTTATGTTAATTTTTACCACCTCCAAATGAAAACAAACAAAATTGCATTTAGAGGACTGTTTAAGTGTAAGTACATGTAAGCTGTCCTAACTATATCAAAGTTTGATCCAAATGAACCTAATTGTTTCATATGAGGCAATCTGTATGTGATCTGCAGGTTGCAGGTTTGAATCCTGGCAAGGCCAACTCAGCCTCTCAGCCTTCCGAGGTTGATAAATATGTTCCAACTTAGATTGGGTGATAATTGTATGTAAATATGTTCTATGTACAGTGCTTTGGTGAAAGCACTATATATAAAAATCATCATTACCCCAGTTCATCTCAAATGGAGCTGTGGGCTGGAGGCTTCTTTGGTCCATCTTAAAAGACAACTCAAATCTAGTCAGGTTGACACGGGCTCAAGTAAAATGTGCTTCTTCTGGTACAGGTTGGTGACCCCAATGCCTGCCAGTGAAAGAATAATTTTGCTGTTTGGGCAGCACTTCATGAAATATCTCCTCTTTGCATTTCCCACCACACAAGGGAGCCTTACTACTTAAAGGTTTTGCCATAAAGGCAGACTCATGACTTGACATATGCAAAAGAAAGACTGACATTGGTTCAAGAGTCAACAGGAAGCCAACTGGGCAGACCTGGTGAGCTGTCAATGGTGTACAAAGATGCAATATTTATGGAAATACATCTTATGATGTCATGAGGACAGACAGCTCAAGGAAGCTTCCTGAAGAACTCTTCCGGATGGCATACACCCTGGTGCATGAACCTGCTCCAACAGAGGATCATTGCAGTGAATTGCATCCATTTTTGGAAGAGACACTTAAGTGTGTCCAGGTTGGCATTACCCCAGTTTTAACTAGGAGTTTGAGTCTCAACCCAAAAGCAAGTCTTATTATGACCAGATATAGCCCTGTAACCTTGTTAAAGTTCTTCACAAGTGCTGCTGGAATTGACTGGATTAACTGTGATTTTGACTGCTATCCATTGTGTCTTCTTATATAGATCTTTGAAACAGAAATACCTTATATGGTAGATGCCATCCAAGTGGTTGCTTATGTTGGGGCAGTTCACATTTAAATGTTCATGCCAACTACCACTCATCTGTAAACCTTCCCTATTTGAGACGGTTCTGGAGAAGATAGCATTCATCTAGTGGAAGCAATGTATATAAGAGATGGGCTAATTTGCTGATTTCATGTCTGATTTCGGAGCTGGTCAAAAAAGGGAGCTCACCTTAGGCTACATGGTGGGTCATTTGCTGAAGGTCCTGTATACAGTTTGTATGACAGTCCTTCTACATTGGACCTTTTAGCAGACTTCAACACCATTGTAGGTTGTTTGGCCATCACTGTGAAATTGCAGGGCTTAAGATCCCATTCTTAAATAGACCTGCTCGCTACTACACGGATGAGACCAGTCGGTGATCATTGGAACTTATGATTTCTCTAGTGGATGCTGTCTGATCTAGGGCGCCACAGGGATCAGCCCTCTAATCTCTAACTTTCAAGCAACATGTCAGACCACTGGTTGCTGATTATCCACGTTGGTTTATTTTCTTGACTACCCTAAAATGGGTCTAACATTTCTGAGAACCTGCAAGACTAATGAAACATGATGGTGGTTTCTGAAAGGCGAGACAAGTGATGCTATGGTGAGTGTGTACTATGATTGGTTATTGGATAGTGACCCTTCTCTGTCACTCAAATGTGTTCTTTCAACATCCTTTTTTTCACAGTTTTAAAATGCATGCACCATGTGCAGACAATGCTATAGTTTATTATTATTATTATCCCAGCATAGCTTAAATGCTACATCAGCTCTTGTTGGTGTACGATTTAGAATCATTGATCTACAATGCCATGTTCATGCATTTGTATTATACAAATGTGCTTTTGAAAAGTTGTCTTTTTTGCCTAACATGGACACCACAGACGAACCAAATATCCATGCTTAACTGCAACAACACCATTTTTGCTTCAGCCATATTACACTCATTCTTCACAATTTGAAATGCCTACCATATATGTTTTGGCATGAGTCAAAGTTGGTAAATATAGCCTTGAGCAAGTTCCAGAGGCATTCTAGGAACCACGTTTTCTCTTAGGCTTTTCCCTGAGAAGGTTCTTCTCAGACAATAATGTGTGTGTCCTGTTATTAGGTGTAGTGAGACCAAACACAGCGCAGGCAGGAAATTGTGTTCTGAACAGTTATTTATAGGTGTATTTGCTGGGGTAAACACATACATTGCCATGAATCAGGATCCTGCGTCAACATATCTAACTTTTGTTCAATATACTAGTTCACCTGGATGTCAAGAGTTGTGATTAACTCAAAGGTTAGTGCCTCCAATAGAGTTTTGAAATAGGGTTCCAAGAAAATATCTCTCAATTCTAATTAGGCTATTATTCTTCTGCAATAGTATAACATAGTCGAATACATATAAAGGGGGGGAGGGTAGGTGCAAATTGGTTTTGGCAAAACAAAACGCTACGAGTAAAATGTCTAAAAATTCCCAGCGAAAACTGGTGGCACACCAACAAATCTCCAGTTCAGCAATTCTATCAAACGCTCCTTTTATAGTGCAAAGAAGACTCACAGAAACACTATTTTCATCCTCAAAAGGGAATCGTCAAAGTCACCAAGTGAAAAAAAAAAACCTATTCATACACTAAACAACTGGTTCATCATTGGTCTTCATTGTTCTAAATCACATGATACATAGAAGCATGGCCATTTTTAAAATTGTACTGCCATGCAACAGGTAGATATACTATTCTTCCTCTGCCTAACAAGAAACACTCTGAGACCGAAGCACCAGCGCCATTCTTATACAATGGTAGCATAAACCACCCAAATCACTTTGGCCTAACCACTGTTAATTGTCAAAACAACTTTAGGTGTCACAAATGTGCAATATTTGCATGTTTCTATTTATGTCGGAAATGTTTTGCTGATCTTTACTATTGGACCAATAGACAGCCTGTACAATAATGAATCCTGATTTTAAATATAAATGAATGAGAGTATGAATTCAATTGAGTTATAAAATGTTAAGTATACTGTTTTCTATAAAAAGGTATGCACATTTGCTCAATGTATATTTTGTTTTCTCCTATCTATCCCTTTCTTCCTGTGGCATATTTTGATCATTGGATATTACTATCACCTGTATGTACTGAGAGACCAAGACTTTCTCATGCATACATAATGCAGAAGACTATCTTGTTGAAGACATTTTATGACCCATAGATCGATACCAGTCAGATTTATGTAATAGAAAGTCTGACATTATAAAGAAAATCATATCATTGTTTGGAAGCAGGCTGTTGATTATAATACTTTGGCATTCTTAGTAGATATTTCTGGACTTTTATGGTGCTCTTCTTTGGCAATTCCAATGAGTGCCAATTGGTAGGTCGTGATTTCTTTGGTGAAGGTGGGGCTATATTCTCCTACTTTTTTATTGAATAAAAGTTGAATTCATTGGAACTAACCTCTGGTGACCAGCGAGTGAAATCTCGACTTAGTGCCCAGCTCCTCCCAATCATCTGCACACATGTATCTAACTCCAAACCGAAGCAGGGACAAGGAATGAAGAATTATTTGGAACACAACTGTGGAGCACTGCAACTGTGTGGAGGTGAGGGGGATGGCTGGTATGTAGGAAAAGACAAAGGGAAAGGAGGTTGAAGCCCAAGCAAGGTGCACCACAGGCACAAGGGGATGTGAGACAGTAGTGTGCATACACAGGCCAAGCAGGTACACATGCAGAGGTACACATGAACTAAGCCCACATGAACATTGCATGGCAACCAGGCCAACAACCAAGCATGGGTTATCATCCACCAGGAGCAGGTAAAAGAAAAGTGCACACAAACAAATAACAAAAAATTAGGAGGGAAAGAAAGATACACATTACAATATAGTCCATTCAAAACATAATCAGCCTACTATGACACAGACACAAATGAACTTACACTTTCTGAAATGTGTACTAATTTATCATGATGTACCCTCAATTGAGTTACAACTAGACTCCCCAACACTCCTCTAGCCCACCATCAGCACTTTCACAAATAAATGGTGCTGGAATTCAATCTATTCCCATTTAGAGTAGTGCACCCCTCCAAATTAAATTTCCTCCTGGCAGTATACCTCCATAGCAATTTATTTTGGATGTCCCACAGATAGGTGGATACCACTGAATGACTGGTTCAATTCTCCTCTTCTGGCAACAGGTGAGCATCAGTCAGCAAGAAGGGCCAGCTTCCCTCTACTGCCTGCTTTCTTTCCTTCTGCATTGGGTCCAACTGTTTCATTTTTTCCACAGAGGATGGTCTGGGTTTAAATTCCATAAAAACCTCTTCTACAGTGCTCTGCTAGTAATCCAAAATGAGTCCAATGGAAGACAGGGTATTGTATTCTTCCTGTTGTTTTCAATTTTTCTCTCTATCTCCTTCTATGAGTCAGTCTGTCAGTCAGTAAATTAGTGAGTGTGTCACTTTCAAACTTTGGGTTTGGACTTTTATGGATTAGAAATCACTCCTTTTAGAAGTGTGCATCATTTGTCAATGTGTATTAGTCTTTCTAAGTGTCTGGACAGTGCTCCAAAAGTGACATCACACTAATGACCCCCTTTGTACTCATTGGTCAAATTAATGAGGAGGACAGTCTAATGGGAATCAGTTCTGAACCCAGTTTCCTTCCCATGTGATGTGATGTCTTATTGTACATGTCTACATTAAACAATTGTGATTTTCTAAAACATTATCTTACTGTCACGACTCGTTCCCTTCGCTCCCATTCCCACCACTTGGGGGCATGAATTGGGGTTTATTCCCTCCTGAACTTTTCCTCCGAACCTTATGCTACAGTGCTGTGATAAATTGGGAGCGCTAAATCCCTATTTTCAAACCTACTTCCCTTCCGGATCCATTCCAGGTTTTTGGCAGCCAGCATGCTTCTTTAATCAAATGACTATGCTTCCCAGAATGCCTGGCCCACTGCTTCACCTCCACCCTTGCAGCACAAGGTTGGGTGGAGGATAGGCAACACCTGTGGCTGCATGTGCAGCAATCAGCATACCTGAGGCGTGTGCTCGTTTAGCAGCTTTAAAAGCCTCAGTTTGCTTCAGTCCAGCGCTGGTCATTGATGCAGTGTTCCCGTTTGTGACTTGTCCCTTGTTCCTGGTTCTTAGCCTTGTGCTTAGCTCCTAGTTTCTATTCTTTGTTCCTTACCCTGGATTTCGAATTTATGAGCTTAATTGATTTCTGCTTTCCAGATTTCCCTTTCGGTCTTCCTCTATTTACAGGCAGCTTTTCTCAGTGCTTTTCCCTTTGGTGCAGCCTAGTTTGCCTATGTTCTTTGTTTCTTTGACTTTGTCCTTTGCTGCTGTAAACCTGATGCTTTAGTCTTTCCTCTTAATAGATTATCTTCCTGCCTTTTTCCTTGGATGGGTGGGGGAAGTTTGCCTTTGTAATTTTGTTTTCCCTGCGCCTGCTCCGTAACTTTCTCTTGGAATCCATTCCATGTTTTCCCTTGCACTTCTGCATTTATTTCCCATTGATTATTAGGTGTGGTGTGCTGTTGTAGCTAGCTCCTGTGTGAATGCCTATGTTTTCCTCACTATTCTATAATCACTATTCCTACTTGCCCCTTGCCTTAAGTCTTATGTATTTAGTTATCCTCCCATTGCTGTTATAGCCTTTCTGGGTCCCTGTTTGATCAACAGTGTTCGTGGGCTTACTGACATTCAAGTGGTATTTCTCGTCCTCGTGAGTACTGTTTTTTTAAGTTCTCTTATTCAATACCATCAAGAGTGTTAGCTCACAGATCCTGTCCTTGCTTCCCCTCTACGTGGGCTTAGCGCTGTCAGTATCTGTAATAGCATAGTGGCTAAGGAACTTGCCGACTCTCCTTGCAGTCATAAGGAGTGTCTAAGTGCTTACCCCACATCCCTTTTCATATATTTGTATTGTTGTCACACTCTGTTTGCACTCCTGGATTTTAGTATACATGAGTCTTGGTTCCTATGTGCATGTTGTATGACTCAAAGCTATTCATTGTGTGATTTTGTGCACATTTCCCTTGCCATATTCGCTGCCTTAGTCCTCACCTGACACTTACTCACAGGTGATTAAGTTAATAATTAGCTTGCCAGATTGCTCTCACTCAGGCAAATTCAATAATGTGATTTCCACCTCGACACAACATATGATGTGTGTGTGTGTGTAGGACAGAGTTTTGCTTTTGCTTCCCTGATACTTTCACTCAACAATCCTATTCCCAGCTCAGAGTAATGGCCTTGCCATCACACACCCTAGGTATATGAATCACTGATGTGAAACATTCTGCACAAAATAGCTACATTCATCTAATTTGCATAATTGTACACATATTTAAAATATATCATTTTCAAATAAGCTGATCAAGCTTTTCACCCTGAACAATTTTAAAAGTAAGTTAAGTTTCTAAAACATTTCTATCAAAATGTATTCTCGAATATGTGAACACATATGTAAAAGTTAAGGAGGCATTTTTTGTTCTTATTAAACTAAATACTAAATAGTAATTCACTTTTATGGCCTGACAGCAGACTTTGTGGTGTTGGTCCTTTTGAAGCTCAGACAGGACCATTTATGACCGCTGAGAAATGTTGTAGTGATGGTACCAGTTCTTTGCATCTCAGTTATTCAGAGCCATTTGCTGACCCAGCTTCCTGCCCATTTTTTGATTACAACAACTTTGTATCACTGATGTCAGACTCCAAATATCTGTAGTCATGAATTGTATCCCCCACTAGAAGGCCTTTTTGAGTGAGCCTACTTCTCAAAATATATTCCTAAATATACCTGTTGTATATTTAGGGCATTTATTTTGATCCCAAGGCCTGTTTAGAAAACAGAGAGTATTTGGCCCTTGGTGAATCCAGGAAGTGTCATAAAGTGTATAGCCCAGCTTCATAAGCCTGGGTTTACATATCCTTGGGTAGAATATACCCCACTACTATTTCTGTGACCATAGAAATCGCAATGTGGTTCCCTAACCTAACATTTTTGGTTTACTTCATACATGTAGCATTTAAAATTGCTTTTCTTTGACATTGCAATATTATAACTGGTTCTTTAACCAGTTATAATACCAGATGTTTGCAATCAGGCTTGTGTTGGTAAATATTTACACTTTAAGTCTTTGTGAGTTTCTTTACACAAAGCTCATTCACAGTCCTGTAAAAAAAAAACAGACACAACACAGGTACTCATTTGTGTTTTTCTTTACTTTGCAATGATGTGCTGTGTTTTTCATCCCATATTTGACTATTCTCTCTCTAATAAAGGTAGTTGGATACTTGCATCTAACTGGAAGGAACTCTTTTTGTACCTTGTCTTTTACTCTGAACAAATGCGCTCTTGTTATAGATGGGCTGCTGACATCACAACATTTAAACGCATATTTCTTTCAAATGCTTTGCACAGGATGCAGTCCGTACATTTACTTTTAAATGTAGAGTTTTACTTTGTGTCCTTACTTTTCCCCTACACTTCCACACACGTGCCCTTATTCTAAGTATATATATATCAAGATCTGGCATGACCTCCTTACAAGAAGTGGAGTGATATTCCTTAGCTTCACAGGTGACTCTCAGATTTGTTTTCAGTCAAGAGGGAAACTGAAGGAAAGCTTGGAACATATCCAGGTAATCGTTAAACTCTTTGAGACATTGATAGGAGATACATGTCTAAGTCTAAATCAATCCAAAAGTGTATTTCTACGTTTGTATACATGGCAATTAAAATGTAAAATGCTTTTAATGCATTCCCATAATTGGATTTCCCAGGAACAATTTTAAAAGTCAGACAACATGAAATAACTTGGCATGCTGTTGGATGGTTCAGTGTCTATCCTTCCTCAAGCCAATACCATTATCAGTTCATCTTCATACTATCTAATGTTGTTAAAACAGATTTGCCAGTTTCTTTATGAAGAAAATGGTATTGTCATTACCTGGTCCAAAAATGGTGCCAAGCTTCAAAACTGTAAAATGCGCTTTCTGTGGGCAAATAAGAAGACCCCGCAGAGGCTTCACATTCTCTTTAACAATGTCAAATGTAACACATCAAAAACACATATCTCACCTATTTTAAGGAAACTCTGTGGGACACCAGTTACAGCCAGAGAGAAGTTAAAATCATTGACCCTTGCACATAAAACTATTTTCAGTAATGTCGTACACTATTTGAAAGATAAAATCCCTTGGCACGTGCCTGCTAGAATCCCAAGCATTCTGAACAAATGTTTAGTTTCCTTTACTCTTTTCAAATGTAAGAGAGGTTTGGGTTGTGCCTTTCGAATTTTTGGCCCTTTCCATTTAGAATCCTCCACCATTGAAGATCCACAATACTAGTCCCATTCTTGTTTTCCAAAAGGAGTTAAAGTCATTTCTCATCAT
The DNA here is from genome assembly GCF_040938575.1 of Ambystoma mexicanum. Lineage (NCBI taxonomy): Eukaryota > Metazoa > Chordata > Amphibia > Caudata > Ambystomatidae > Ambystoma > Ambystoma mexicanum. Next base: position 715,025,991 of record NC_090932.1, read on the forward strand.
CATCATCATCATCATCATCATCACACATCAGCTTAATTTGGTGCAAAAACCATAATTGGGCAAAATACAGTTACAAAATGATAAAAAAAAGAGTTAAAAACCATATTAAGAAAACATATGTAGCAATCATAGACGTGAGGCATAATCTAAATCCGAAAAATGAGGCAGCCTAGAATGAAAAGAAAGAAAAACCAATGGGCCGATCTAAACAGAAAGGTCTTCAATGCCCTCGGAAATTGAGGCAATGATTTAAAAGTCCTTATTCCCAATGGAAGGGAATCCCATAGTTTCAGACCGAAAACAGTAAATCGTCTGTCTCCCCTTGAGGTATACATAGAACGGGGGATGACTAGAAGATGCCAATCACGAGATTGTAGGCATCTTGAAGACTGATACGGTTGAATCAAATCTCTTAGGTCTGCTGGAGCAAGACCATTGATGCACTTAGAGATGACACAAGCCACCTTGAATCTGATCTGGTCTTCTACTGCCAGCCAGTGTAAAGCAGGCCGTGATGGTGAGACATGTGCAGTTCTGTCTAGGGTAAAGATATTTCTTACTGCTGCATTCTGAACTTGTTGAAGTCATTGCATTTGTTTAAGAGGGATGCTGAGCAGCTGGCTGTTACAGTAGTCCAAGTGTGTATTGCTAAGGTGTCTACCACCACAGTATGATCCTCCATGGGGATGTAAGGTAACACCTTAACCTTTGCACTAACTTGTCCTTCGCTGCCAAATGAAGCCTACATTTTGACCTTAGAGACAAATTTCATATTCATCCCCAGCAGTATTGGAGTGGGTAGTCTCTTGACCGCTAAAAGAAGATGTTTAGGTAGAAATAAAAACAACTCCATTTTGGCTGCATTCAGTTGGAGTTGATTGTTGGACATCCGACTACTCACCTCATCCAAGCACTGTGGCAATCTACTAAATGCCTCATCGAAATGGACAATTCTAATAAAGATCTGGGTGTCATCTGCGTAGGAATGAAAGTTCATTCCGTGACACCTAAAGATCTGTAACAGAGGACGGATGTACAAATTAAACAGTAGTGGTGAACATGATGATCCCTCTGGCACACCACAGATCAATCTAATGGCATCCGACAAGAAGTCATCAAACCTCACTTGCTGATAACGATCAGTCAGGAAAGATCAGAACCAAGGATTTGTTGACAAATTTAGTCACAAAAGGGGTCAAGTCTGATGGCAGACGCTTGGCCTCATAGGCAGGGAGAGAAGACAGAGAATCATTGATGCGTTTAAGTGTATCCAACAGATGATGTATGTCTTTTTCAGCTACCTCTTGGAAATTGAAAATGGGTAAAATATTCTGACCTATTTGATCATTCGAATCAACTGTAAGTTGGTTATTGGATGGATATCAAGAAGTCACCTTTGGGACCTGAATTTATTTGGCGATATCTGCCTTGATCCCTTCAATTTTGTTCATGAAGAAAAAATTAAAAAGATTAGCTTGCACATGGGATGGTTCAATCAATGTGGCTTTGCAGGCAGGATTGCAAAATTTGGACACAATAGAGAACAATTCCCTAGGGAGATTGCTCGCAGAATTCATATTTTTGCCTAGAAAGTCTTTTTTTGGATTGAAAGATAGCCTGTTTATAATCTCTCAATGCATTCTTCACTCTATTTCCATTCTCTAGTGTTCATCTACCCTGACATTGTCGGTCAGTCCTACTGACTGACTTAGGTAAAGGAATCGGGTCCGGCGTAAACCATGGCTTGGAGGTTCTTGTTTGTTTAATTTTCAAAGGAGCCATTTTGATACATACAACATCTAAGATTGAGCCTCCATTAGCAAGAGAATCATCAGTAGGAAGCTGTAGATCAATGGTATCAAGAGCCACCTTGATTTCATCACCAGTGATTTTATCCAGATACTTGATCTTCCAGGTATAAATAATAGGCCTGTCCATAGTGCCAACCGTATCCCCAATAGGCAGAGTTAGTGAAAGAAATTGCACAAAATAATCTTCAGAGAGACATAGGCCACGTAACGATAACTACATCTAAACAATGCCCCTTTAGATGAGACTGATGAGTCCCCAAGGGATGAAGACCATGATTTTCCAGGAGCCCCACAGTGCTCTGGAATCTGGTTTAGTCGGATCATCCAACCAGATGTTCCAATCACCCAATAACATTCCTTGTGCTTACAACCCTCACTATTTGTCACGCCAACCCTTCCCCGTCCCTCAGCACCCACATGCCTCCTTTCAGTTCCCAGTCTCGCTCCCGCTTACGCCCTGCCTAGCTCCTCGTTCTCTCCCAATACCTGTGTCCCTTCCCAACAGCAGCAGGATGTCACGGGACGCAAAGGAAGGCAGTACCCATGACATCTGCGGTCCCGCTGGTACTGGGGAATGCCGGCTTACAACATTTGTGGCCGATGCAGACCGCCGCGCTCACTGGTTGGGACTTCCGATCACGTGATCACAAGCAACGTTGCTCGTCTGGGTTCGTGACGTTGCAGATGCGATTATGTGACCTATAACGTGACCTGTCACGTGAACAATTAAGGAAGTAGCCAGTATAAAGAGCTTCTTGCACCGCAGGACCACGCTTCTCAGCTGTAGCTTTCGGCATTGAGTGGCGTTACGTTCTTTGGTGTGTATTCCTGGATTTTTGGGACTTTGCTTACGGACTTTGGATTGTTTTTGTATTACCCTCCTGAATTCGGCGCCTTGGAAACTTTTGGTTACTTGTTTCATGAACTACTGCCTTGCCCCACATATTGTTTTGGATTAACCCTTGAACTTTGGAACTCTGTACTCCTCACTTGGGAAGTTAAACACCTCTTCCTTGAAGGTGCAAGTAACATCACAGGTCTCTACAGGTACTTGATAATATCAGTCATCTTGCTGCTGTTGGGCTCCCCGTTCCCTGACACCCATCATAGGGAGAGAGCACAAGGTGGGCTTTCCTTACTACATCTTGACAGGCTACTCTGGTAGGTGTCATTTAGTTCCTTATACTAGAGAGTTGTTTTCCGTCATAGTTGTGCAATATCCTTACTTGACTGCCTGTTCCTTTGCAGTTGCCTGGTTACCTGAGCCACCTGTGTTCCTGCTTCTGCACCCGTGGCCCCAATAACTGGCCAGGGATTGTCTTTGTTTACTCTCTCTGGCCGGTGCTTGGGGACAGAGGTATACATAGTCATTGTGGTACCTCATCTGAAGTTTTTGACACTAATTAAAAAGGAATCCAAATGATCCAAGAAGGATTTACATAAACCAGGAGGTCTATACCCAAGAACAATATGTATAGAAGCTCTAGAAGATACATTAAATGTAAAATACCCGACTTCATCTACGCAGTCGAGAGTAGATAAATGTGAGATATGCAAGGCAGCTTTATGGATCACTGCGATGCCACCTCCTCTTTTATTTACCACCTCGATAACTTTGATCTGGTAATCTTCTGGGACCAACTCATGGAAAAAAAATGAGAGGTCTCTGTGAACCAGATCTCCGTGATCAGTAACAGGTCTAAGTCATTAGTACCAATAAGTTCAGCTATTTCAATGGCATGAGCGCTTGCTGACCTTGCATTGATAAGCGCACATTTAAAACTCTCTTTATCCCCTACAGGGGCTGTTTGATGGTCTAACGTGGGGCAGCTAATATTTAGGTCCCTAATATTATTCAAAGTGCACAAAACTATGCTACCACAAGAATTTTCTAACTTCTTTAGAGAAGCAACATCTTAAGTGAGCCCACCCATGGTTTACATATACCTTTAAATATGAATACCAATCCCTGACGACAGTCTTAAAAGTCCAATAAAAGGAAAAACTGGCAGTATCTCCTGCCAATTGGTGATCCAGGCTAGAACAGGCTAAAATAGGGCCAGTTATAGCCTGCGGCACGCCCCGCTGTCGTCAGTCGGGTGTGCACTGCAAGGTGCCAATGGAAATGTAGGAAGCAGCTAAGTTATGCCTGCACGGATACGGCGTGTGAGCAGAAGAAAATAAATCCAATATACATTAAAAATCGTAAAATGCTTGGTGGCAAGCTCACGGAACGTCTAGTTACATTGATTCAAACACCAGGCATAAGAAATATCACGCAAAGTAATCCAATATTAAAATAGAACACTGTCACAAAAACAGTCTACATTACTTCACCAGGAGTTTACTAATAGTTTACAAGTCAAAATGCACTTGTAATGCCTCAAGAACACAATTACTTGGTCATGCTGACGCCGGTCAGTTATAGCCTGCGGCGCGCCCCGCTGTCCTCAGTCGGGTGCGCGTCGCAAGGTGCCTTGGGAAATGTAGGAAGCAGCTAAGTTATGCCTGCATGGATACGGCGTGCGAGCAGAAGAAAATAAATCCATTACACACTAAAAATATTAAAATGCTTGTCGGCAAGCTTACAGAACATCTAATTACATGAATTCAAAGACTTCAGGCATAAAAAATATCATGCAAAGTATTGCTGAGTTCTGAATCAAAATGGAGGGGGCGGGAAACCGCTCGAGCAGGAAGGGAATGATAACGTGACGAGATTAATCAGGCACAAACCAGGAAAGCTTCATTTTGCGAGGCGGGGGTCTAGGTCGGCTGTCCGTGGCTTAGGTTGAATAAATCAGTATAGGGTTAGCTTCCGGTGGCGATGATGATGGCAAGGCCTCTCATTAGGCCCCAAATAAGGGTTAGTCAGTGAACATCTGGGGCTTGGGCCAGCTCCTAGGTGTTTGCTGGGTAGTCTCAAAGGTTCTGAAATAGCACCGGGATAGATAAGATTGTGAATGGGAGCCAGAGTCTGATACTGTATGCACAATACAGATACAGTAGTAGGCACATACCTGAATCAATGGGCGTCTGGTAGGCCACTTGACAGGCCTGGACAAGCACAGGCAGTCCTCAGCCTTGTTCAGCAGCCTTCCTCAGAGGGCAATGCCAGCTGTGAATAAGCAGGGGTTATGGCTACACGTTAGCCAATCAGGAGTGCTGATCGCAGGCATGGAGCTTAGGAAAGAGGAAAGAGGAATCTGGTTAGCAGATCACCCATTCCTAGATGGAATGACCTGGATTATTTTATTAATTCAGAAAAATAATAAAGCCAGGGCTATTTCACCCTTGGAAGATGACAGTTCTACACACTGTGTGCAGACCTGTTTGTAGGTGTTCTATTTCAGGTGGCATAGAGATATTTGTAGCCAAATGGGAGCTGTGTGTAGCAATGGGGGATTTGCCAAGGTCATGGTATGTGCGTTGGTTGTAGAGGTGTATAGTTATGTTGTTTGATGTTTGTAGGGAGGCATTTTAAATTGATGTGTGTCAGTGGAATAATTTGTCTGAGTATAGACATTTTGGGGCATGAAGAAGAAGGTGCTACTGTTGGGGCTCACAATTTGGATCTATGAGTGTTGATCAGTCCCAAACTATAACCAAAAATGTGATGGATTGTTTTTTAGTCCATTTGCGCAGTTGCAAAAGTGGTCCAGCCATATGCAAATCAGTCAGGTACTGGCACCAACGCGAGGAGCTCAGCCAGAACTGCTAAGCCAGGTCCCCTCTGCATGGAAACACAAGCAAACCCAGACATGTTTCAGCCTTTTTGGGACTAATCAGTGACATGTAGCTTGGTTTTCTCTGGCACAGGGAGCAAGGGACCAACGTCTGGGCATGCCTTTTCTCACAAAGGAAGACATACTATAACAAAAAAGTGATGGGTGAAAGGTTTTGAATATATCTGAACCTCTGGTACTGCTCTGGGCAACATCCCATACCATACTTTATGAGCCTGTTGGCAACATTGCAAAAGAGTCCGGCCATATGCAAATCAGTCAAGTACTGCCACCAATGGGAACAGCCCAGCCCTTACTGTTAGGCCAGGTCCTGTGTGCATGGAAACACAAGAAATCCCAGACATGTTTTCACCTTGTTGGGCCTCATCACTGCAGTGCAGCTTAGTTCACTCTGGAAAAGTGAGCAAGTGACCCACGTCTGGACATACCCTCTCTCACACAGGGAGACAAACTTAACCAAAACAGTGATGGGTGGAAGGTTTTGAATATGTCGGAACTGCTTGAACTGCTCTGGGCAGTCTTTCACAACATTGTTTTTTAGCCTATCTGCACCAATTAAAAAGGGGCCAGCCATATGCAAATCGGTTAGGTACTACCACCAATTGGAGCAGTCCAGCCTGAATTGCTAAGCCAGGTCCCCTCTAATTGGAAACACAAGCAAACCCAGACAGGTTTAGTATTTGTTTGGCCTCATCAATGAGGTACAGCTTGGTTCAATGTGACACAATGTGCAAAGGACCCACATCTGGGCATACCTTCTCTCACACATGAAGACAAACAATAACCACAAAACTGATGGGTGGAAGGTTTTGAATAAATCTGAACCACTTGCACCACTCTTGACAACCTTGCACACCCTACTTTTTTAGCCCATCTGTTGCATTGGAAATGGGGTCCAGCTATATGCAAATCAGTTTTGTACTGCCACCAATGGGAGCAGCCCAGCCCAAACTATTAGGGCAGGTTCCCTTCCACACAGAAACACATCCAACCGTAGACATATTTCGGCCCTATTGGACCTTATTAGGGAAGTACAACTTGGTTCCCTATGACACAGCAAGTAAGGGACCCACATCCGGGCATACCCGCTCTCACACAGGGAGACACACTACAACCAAAAAAGTGATTTCAGAAAGCTGCTTGCTGAAGGCCACCCTCTACACTGTTACTCTCCATATCGTTGCCCCTCCCCCTCTCCTCTTTTGATGGCATACCCATACATCCTTCCAGCTCTGCGACCCCCAACCGCACATCCCGCCCATCTTCCTCCCACTGTGGGGGATTACTCACAGCCCAAACAAATACAACTGAAAGGCCCACTGGAAAAATTACCAGACAGCCTTCAAAAATGTCCACACTGAAAATGGGCCTAGTAATGCAGACTGTGTGTGTTTCTGCAAGTAACACAAGGAAGAGTTGTGATAAAATTGAAATGCTATATGAATGGCCAAGTACTGAATATCAAAACACCTATTGTTCTTTACAAAGGGAAATGTTGAACTGAAAAAGCAGCCTTTAATTTGCATTTGCAAGTGAAAATCAAAGGCCCCTTCTACATGAAAAGTAGCTTTTCAAATACTGGCACTAAAATGGCCTTACGTGTGTGGGGTAGCAAGATGCAATGCATTATAATGTATAACATGTTTCACATGTAAAATACCAGCAACAATTGAAAAAGCCTATTTTGCTTCCATAGTTCACATGCAAATCGTATTTAGGCCCGAGACAGAACATGTTTCTTGTTGTTGGGCAGATTTTCAAAGTCTGCCTTGCTTCTTGCCTGGAAGGGAAATCTCTGTGAAGCTGATGTACACCAAAGTATTTACAAGAAGGCCATATCAACACATACCCAGCCCTGGATAGGGAAACTTATTAGAAATATAAAGTTTGAGATCAAAATTATGGTCAACTTCAGATTACAGGACATAATGCAGATGTCAGCATGGCCTCATGGCATCACAGGCCAGAGGTGAACTGTCTGCTTCATTATAGTTATCTCCTCAGCACCTCAAACTTCAAAGGAAAAAAAGCTGATAGCTTTTACCCCAGCCTTAAACCAACATTCACCCCAAGAGGCTCTGGTCACATGCTTGCAGAGAAATTAAACATACATGGAGAAATGGGGTTTTGGATTTGTGTAACATGTTTGGATTTCCCATTAGCTTATATGGACTAACATAACTTGGGACTTTCTCAGCAATGATGAGTCGCATGGTGTCCATTCATATGCCATTTTAAAGATAATTTCAAGTTGATTTTGTTGAAATAAAATGTATCCACATGTGACTTATGGAATTGCAATAGCAAGCTAAAACTTGTTTATAGCTATCCCCAAAATGTCCTGAATCTAGGAATTGGCCATCTGATGGGTTATTAAAATAGGTATGCAGAGATGAAATGTCATGTTCATAACTATTCTCCATTGTATGCGTAGGCCAAATAATCATAGCACACCCGTGCAATAAGGTGCTGAAATGAAAGTAAGCTTCACCGATCCGTCATGACAAGGGGTCCGTTAATATCTATATCTCATGGCAGTTATTGGTAAATTACAAAATGCTGTCATGTAGGGGCTTTTTGGGTAAAGACTGACATGGAAAAAATGTTAATTTCAAATGGAAGTTGAAATATTTCTGTTGTAGACTCCTGAACCAATCCTTAAAGAGGGGCTCGACTTGGGTGGTGTAAATGTCCAATCCTGGTTGAAAGATCATAATTTAGCATCACCTTATGTTCATTTTCCATGGGAGGGGCTTAGAGAGTAAAAAGGTTTTGCAATATGGAAGAGGAGATCTGCTTTAACATCATCTGGGTGGAAATATTGGAAGAGAGCTGGAGATTTCATTTCTGGGGAGACCAGAAAACAGAAACTGTAATAATTCCCTGGAGCTATAGGGGAGGATTGCTGCGGGATCACATTGACTGAAGTGCTGGCCAGAATCCTGTTTCTCCCCAGAATCGGAGACCCCATGAGACACCAGTCTCCATGAGTGCCAAGCCCAGAGATTTCAAAAAGTAAGTAGATTGTTGTAAGTAAGTAAACTGTCCAACATAATATCAGTGAGGGGATCTATTTAATTCACCTATTCATTAGTTGTTTACTTTCCATTAGTGGACAGGTGAAGACGCTTAGCATATTTGACTGCATATTAATTTAATTAACTCACAAATAGATTTATTCATGGGAGAGCTATGAAAAATTCGAAATGTTCACCCTCTCTCTTAGTGGGATTAATGTTATAGCCACCTAAATGAATTGGGGTATCCTTACCACCAAATCGAAATTGATAACTGTCACCTTCCCCAAATCTTGCCTTCAAAACAAAAAGGGTTTTTTTTCCATACCCAAACCTTGCTGTTCAATCCAAAAGATACTTGTCCCTAAAATGCAAATCCCCAATGAAACCCATTCCCAAAAACATGCATTTAAATAAAAAGTATACTTATCTTAAAACAAAATTCCCAATTGCCACCTCTCTTTCAACATTGTATTTAACATAGGGGTGCCCTTGGCCCTACAAACAAAATGCATAACTATCCACATCCCCCAACATGGGCCTTTAAGTGAAGAGGGGGCCTGAAAAACTAAATTAACAACTATCCCCATGTTACTATTCAACTTCCCCAACACGGGCGTTTAAGTGAAGGGGGGGTCTGAAAAACTGTTCCCACTCCCTGGACCTGGCCTTTTAAACAGAAGGGTGCTTGCTTCATGTAATTGATGTTTGGGGTTTTGGAGTTGGGGTGAGAAATGCTTTATGAAAGTCAGACCTCATGTGTCTAACAATGAACATGTAATGTATGTCTTGTTTTAAAATCAAACCTGTGTTTACTTCTAAGCTATATTTTGCTGAAGTAATATTTGACTGTGCATTACGAAAATCATTGTCTATGAAGCTTTTTTTGTGCTTCAAAGAAGGTGGTGAGTGTGACTAAATACATGTATTATTCATTGAGCTTATAATTCAAATAAATATATATTCTTTCTATGCCCTAGCCTGGTTCTTGGCTCACTTGGCACAGAGGGGAGATTTGTCTGGCTCTATATGAGTCATCAATATGGCCAGCTCAAAAAACCTAAGAAGATGTTGTGGTGCTCCTTGATTCCGGGGAAGGAACATCCCAGGTTGAGGGTGGTCTCTCAATATAACGCTACACCACCCCTGCTCATGACACTTACATCTTTCTTGCCTCCCGGGTGCTACCCATCTCTGAATTCTGTTAGCGGGAAGCACTGTACACTATTGTGCATCAGTTTTTTTCTGGCACTCATGTTGATGCTGTTTTTCGCCCTAGAGGTCTACAGACCACAATCACATAATATAGTGGGCAAACAATCTTGGATGCAAATATTGATATAGATCATCTATATTTCCTAGCAAGGCTAGTGAGTTATAGCATGAAAGTTCAATTCAAACTTGAAACAAATGACAATAATTGGCACCTAGTTTTAAAATAAAATCTTATGACAACTAAACTCACTCGAAAATCTTTGCAAAGGGTTTCTAAGGGGTGTCCATGCTCAAGCCCCTTGTAATATTATAACCGTTACACCAAATTCCACAAAGCTGTGTGACCACTCAACTTATTGGATTGGTTCTTTTGGCTCTAAAAGGATGGGAGAAGAGCCTGTTGTTCAGCCCTCCCAAATGTTTGTTAGATGCTATAAGTTCATACATTTTCTCCAAGTATTGACCAAGAAAATCTGCACAGGGTGCCTCAAATGTGATGCGTGATAAAAAAAAGAGCCTGGCTCCTTTCTTTCCATTAGAGGGGAAGTCTTTTGCAAGCTTATTTCACATCCCCTTTAGCAATATAACATGACCAAACTTGCTTGCCATTGTTTTCTCCCTAGTTTTTCTCAGATGCAGACTCTGGTTCCCAGAATTCAGTTCCATTTGTCTGACACTTTGTGAAGCTTTATTTAACAGATGGAGCTTATTATGCTGTGTTATGCCTTTACTGATCCCTCCATAAGGGACAGGTTTCCCAGCACTGCAGATGTGCAGTTGTCACATGATACACCCATCCAGATTCACAAATGGCAGAGCCTTCCAGCATTATCGACAAAGGGGGATATCAGAAAGATTTGTGGAAGTAACAGGTGGGATCCAGAAAATGGTTGCAATGTTCAGGACCTCCCCAGTTTTCTAACAAGTAGGAAAGTATACTGCATGTAATAGACTGCCATCTACGTAGCTGCATAGCTAACTACTGTTTCAGCATGCCCTGTCCCTACCACTGCCTTCACCTTCCCGAACACGCACTTATCTCTATGAGTCTGTGACACCGTGCCTCATCACCTGTCATGAGCATCCAAGCAAGAGGAGCTTTGCATGGTGCCCCACCCTCCATTTCCATGGTGCCAACGATCATTGGGTTTCTTTTTTGTCTGAAAGAACGGGTCATTGTGTATGACAAATTGACTTCTGACCTGCAGGAGTACAAGGGTGTGAAGAGTCTAAAACACCCACTCAGCCCTCACACTTCTACAAACCAACAGCCAACACAATCATACAAGTAAAACAGGCATAGTCAAGAGATATACCACCTTTGCCTTTTGTGGTAACGTCAGCCGAGGGAAGGCTAAGAGGGGTGTGAATGTTGTTCAGTAGCAACCTACACAGCGAAGTATAACAGTCCAAAATAAAGGTATGTCCAATCAAGGTGTTATAAAAGAAATACACTTTAATTAAACACACCATGTACACTAATAACTAACTAAAAAATGACTACACAAAACCCACCCCTGAGGAAAGAACACAGAAAAAGCAAAGATGGTAGATGCAGTACTCTGGATATGAATTAGGTGTGAAAGACAAGCAAAAACAAAAATGTTCTTGCAAAAGGATATGCACTTGTGAACAAAAAGGGTTCATTGGGACCTTACCAGTCTGTGGGAGGCCCATAAATGGAGCAGTTAGTGGTCAATAGTACCTACTTTGCAGTTCTTGGTGTTTCAGCAGCGCTGAACCAGATTTCTTGGTGCTCTGTGAAGATCAGGAGAGTGCACATGGCATACACGGAGGGTCCGGCTTGTTCAAATGTGCAGAACAGTTCTTGCAAAATTCTCCAAGCAGTTCAATGGTGAAAACACTAGGATCCTGGCTCTCTTGGCTCTCAGGGCGCTGTGAGTCCTAATCCAGTGGCTCAGGGACACAATGAGTCATTTTTGCATGCTCCCAAACATAGAAGAAGCTGGCACACAACTGCTGTGTCCTGTTAATGCAGTGAGGTCCTGGGCACCGCTGTTTCTGGCGGAGAGGTTGTCTTGCTCCAGCATCAGGTCACTTCTAAGGTTGCTGTGAGTCCCACTCCAGGGACTCAGGGACAAGATTGGACCTTGTTCTCAGGCAATCAAACACGGGAGGCTGGCATACAACTGCAGGGGCCCTCGAACATGGTGAGGCCCTGGCAGAGGGGCAGGTCCTGTTCCAGCAGAATATCACCCCAATGGTTCTTGGAGATGGTTAGGGGACAGTGCTGGTTTCTTCCTTGAAACACCTGCCTCCACCTCACAAGTGGAGGACTTTAGAGAGGACTGCTATGATATGATATGATAAGTCATTTGTAACGCACCTGTACACAAGTGTTTCTAGGTGAGACAAGACAAAGGAGGGAAGACAGAGGGAGGACAAAAACCAAATAATCTTACTAGGGCTTGTGCCATTCAGACTGTGCAAGTGCGATATGCAAAGTGCAGGGAGGAGGGGAAGGAAGTGCAAGGGGGAAGGAGGAGGGAATTGCAATCAGGGCAGCATTGCTCTGAGTAAGTGCAGCCAGGGCAGCACGGCACTGGGTAAGTGCCAGGAGGCAGTGGACTGTAGGGTTCCAAATACAACCCTTAAGTGTGCAGTAGGACAAGAGGCAGTGCAGGGGCTACTAGTCATGGAGGAGCCTGGTACCCAGTGAGACTCAGAGTGTAGCCAGGCAACCAGTCAGCGCAGCGGGCAGGTACACCAGCAGAGGTGAGGGAAAGAGAGAGAAAGCAGAAGCAAAACGGCAGGTCTTGAGCTCTCTCAAAAAGATCCAACTAAATATTCAGGATGGTTCAAGAGTATTACAGATGATTTAGGATGATTTAACAAAGTGATGGGAGACCCCTTCTTTTATATGTAAACATCCCAAATGTCCCCAAGTTATTGAACCAAAGCTAGCCTGCTTTAGGGGTTCAATCCTTGCCCTTGAATTTAGTGGACTTTTCACTTTTGATGTCACACCCAAAGTGCTTTGCTCCAGAGGAAGTAGAGGGGACTGGAAAGAAAAAGAGAGGCAGAGAGAATCATCATGGCAAGAACCTCCCAAAACTGTGCAGACCCCTCTCTGGCTCACCCTAACTCCACCACCCCCTCCCCTCTCAATCGGATAAAAGGCTTTTTGAAATGCAGCCCCTTGGTGTGTGGCCTGGCCCTCTGTGAATGAGTATGCCTCCTGGTTTCTGTTCCCATGCTAGCATCCTGTGGAGTGGCTGTCCTGGGGGAAAGGGTGTTACCTACCCTTAACGAGGAACAAAGAGAAGCAATCCCCAAGGCTAGTCCTGTGGGCCTTGTCTGGAAGGAATACACAGACTGCTGAACTGGGCCCACAGGGCTGACACATGTGGGAAATCAATGTAATGTAATGTAATCTGAAATATGCTGCTGACCACCATACCCAACTGAGGAATGGCGTATGTTTACAGTTTTTTGTGCATGCAGGACAACATCTTCATTGTTATGTCATTTATGGAACAGGGGTGCACATTTTTAATGCACCCCCAGTGCTGCAGAGACTTGCAAGCTACTGCAGCTGTCATGAGGGCACCTGTGACCTCTGAACCTGCCCTGTACCACGGGTCGAGCATGCACTGCCAATCAGGATACCGATGCAGCAAGGCACAAGTACACACTGCTTATGGCATGGAGCATATGCGAGGGGCATCTAATTAGCAGATTTCCCTTTCAGAGATGGAAATACCTGCATCATTTTGTTATTTAGTAAAATAAAAAAATGGGTTTTCACACCTTTGCCAGAAGGCAATTCATCACACCCTAGCCCATTATGTCAGACAAATTCATTTCTCTCAGTAACCTGGTTAGAAATCGGGGAGCTAATAGCAATAGTCATCCATCACGTGTCAAAGGCTCGCAATATTCAGTACAGCTCATGGAATGGGCAATTATAGCTTAATTAGCACACTGGAAGTGCATCTGGGACTACCACATACCTTAGAATGTGGGCCAGAATTTGAGAGCATTGTAACTCATTCGGCCCATTGGGGTTCTCCATTGGGTGGCTGTATAGCACAATGGCACTTACATTGTTGTGCTCTATCGCCAGTTAATCCCCTTGCACTATCTCTGTGTTATTAGCGCACATATAAAACTGGAGACGTGCCACAAGAATACTAGTCTAAAAAGGCAGGTAATGAATGTGGCGCTTGGTAGGTTGGTTTCCTAGCAACCGCCATATGTATTCCGAAAGTGGCGCATTCCTACCATCTTCAGAAGAATGCACCACCTTCAGAATAGGTCTTAAGTACCGAAAAGGTTGTTAACGTTTTTAATAACTTTTCAGTACTTAACACCAGTTAACAATCGTACCCTCAGTAGTGCAGTGAGATGTCCTTACAGTGACATAAAGTGCTAATCAAGAAACCGCCTTAAAAGATAATGTTGTCCAATTCAAACTATCTCACTCTCTCTTGCTCCTCAGTCTGAGGACATCCTGACAGTGTTTAAAAAGTGCTGTACAAGACACTGAAGATGATGACGTTGGCAACAAAGCAACCTAAATACTTTTTGAACTGAAGAAGTAGAACAGGACAGAAGATGATTGTGCTTTGGTGTTTTCAGCTCCACATTCTCCATGTTTTTCAGTGAATGTTAAATAGAAGACAAACTTCAGCACTGGAAGATTGAGGCTTGTGCTGTTTTGCTTGGGAAAAATACTATTGAAAACTTAAATAACATAACATAACCTATGTGCATGCGTACGGTTTTCTGTTCAAACTATTATGCATTATCATTGTAATTTGAATGTGCACAAAATATATCTGTCAAATTGTGTGCCAGGTGGGCAGAGAAGAAATTGTCACATAGAATTAATATTAGTTGCCTCCTGACATAGAGGGGGTCATTATGACCTGGGCGCAAAGGGATACTGGGCACCGGTATTGACACCGGTGGCGGTAATCCCTTTGCGTCCTATTCCGAGGTCCCTTAGCGGGTCCCTCCCTTAACGCCTGGTTTCACCAGGCGTTATGGACGGGACCCGCAAAGGGATACCGGGGTCAAAAAAGGTACCGCAATTTGCGGTACCATTATTGACGCCTTCCCATTGAGCCCTATGGGGACTCAAATGGGAATGGGGAATGGCTTTTCAAATGGGGACTTACCGGTCCCGCAAAGGTCGGAATAGACCGGTAAGTCCCCATACTACCAGTCGGTGGCGGTACCGGTATTGGTGCTAGTCATGGCGCTAGCAGCGCCATGACTAGCACCAACCTCGGAATGAGGGCCAAAAACTATATGGAAAACAATGGTCAAAAATGTGCTCAACCGAGTTACATTGCCATGTGCATTCTTCATACAATAGACCTTTTACCTTTTGTTTAAGTCTTCGGACGTATTCATGCACCTATGTATGTGTGCATGTATGTATTTATTTGTATGTGTACGTTTTGCTTTATCGCGTCATCAGCACACAACGTAAACAGATCACAAACAACTTTATAATACATTTCACTGGCTTCTCTTAAATTAAACACAATACAATATGATACAGGTAAATGATGTGGTTTAAATGCCCCATATGCTTCAGAAGTCAACAGTGTGTGTCAAGTAAGGGGACAAAATGGTGGGGCACCGCGGTTTACAAAGTCACTGCTGATCGAACATGGCACCTTCTAGAAACATTCTCAGGGCTTATAGGCTATTATTTCCACCTTCGCTTCGTTGCATGCATATCCACGCTAACCATACATTATATATATGTTCGCCATGCAGGACCATCTTGAGAGCTCGGAGATGAGACCGCTGGACTGCTCGTGAAGTGCCTGCGATTCATATTTATAAGACAAATAAGGGAACGCGGTTTTCAAAATAAAACACTTCCCTCTTACGACTTTTTTCAATTTCCTTTAATAACAAAACATCACATTCACATTACTTCAAAACTGATGTAGTAAAATGGACCTGAATAATAGATTGCGGCCCTGACCAGAAAATGTTTGCTTACTCACATAAAGTAATGTGCCTCTTAGCACAGCTGGGTTCCCTTTTCCCAGTGTTTTATTTTTTATGAAGTAAAGAGAATACGTTATTTTTTGTAAACCGATGTTTTAATCTAATTGATGACAAGTCAATGGCCTAGAATAGCAATGGTTACTTCAAAGCAACTCTCAATTTGCACATTTTCGAGCCCGCCAAACGCCTGAGAACTGAAGCGTGAGGCAAATGAAAACATATGAAGTTCATAATCTGGGGAGACCAGCATGTTTACATCCATAAAAGCCACAACTGCCAGCTCAGGTGGAAAAATGCTAGAGTGAGAAATGTATTCAATAAATAGAAAACACAGCATGGAGCTGCAAAGTGTGCATGTGGAACGGGCGAGGAGATGGGAATAATGGAACAGGGAGCAGATGGAGGATGAGGGCACATTAAACAGTAGTGCTCATCGCCTGTGCGGTAAAAGAGTTCCTCTGGGACCCTGAATTCTTATCTATCGCGGAATTCCTTCAATTTCAAATATCACCCTCTTGTTATCATCTCATTTTGCTTAAATTGTATCCACACTAGTATTATTCTTCTGGAGTGTATTGAATTTCTCCAGTATGCACTTAGATGAAAATTATTCAAATGACAGTTCACAACTTTTGATCTACAAACACTATGTTCTGTTTTAATATGTTGGTTCTTTGTCCCTGTAAATGATCCCTGCTTGTAGATGCATTTTATTAACTGATTATGTGTCCCTCTACATTGGGGAGTTGGAGGGCAGTCTTTTTATTTCACCTTTTGCAGCTCATCTCACACTCCCTTTTCTCTCAGCTTGTTGCTGGATCTTTTGTACATATTGTGAATTATTGTTTTTAAGGTTAGTATCAGTGCAGATCGAATAATTAGCCTAACTTTGGTGGATAAATGCACTACAAATATTGATGTTGCCAACGGGAAATCCGTGCACAGCTTTTGGTGGGCCTTATCAGAATAATACAGTTTTGGTTCCTGGAAAAAGGGCATTACGATACTTAGCTAAAATAATTTCAAATCCCAGGTGCAATTTACAGACATTATTCCAATGGCTAGTCTGATGTTTCCTTAGATAAAATGGACACTGCCTCTAGTATGCGCATGATTGAGGTATACTGATTTGTGTGCCTGCAATGCCACGCCCCCCATAGTCATACGGGTAGCAGAAGTGATATTATACGCCCTTTGACACTGATGGAATTATGGGAAGTAAAATCACAGTCACCGATTCAGATAACATCAAAGGAAGTAATATTGGGCACCTGTTGACCCTGATGCCATGGGAGGGACTGACATACCGGAGGGACTGCACTCAGCAGGCTGATATCATTTTAAGATACTTAGGACTGAAGGATACTCTTCTTGTTTACTAGCCCTGCTTTGACTGTGTGCTGCCATAGTGTGGCAGACGATTGATTACTGTGCATGAAAGCTGTAATTCTGTGCATGTAAGCTGCACAATGTTATTCAGAGTTTCAAGCAATATTAGCAAGGTGGCACCATATGCCATCAAACTTTCAGTGTATCATGAGTGCTGCTGAACAATGTGCCAAGGTGACGCATTGACACTATGGCTGTTGTCCCTTTCGCAGGATTCCTGGACTTCTAAATCTTTGGCCGATTGACCACGGGCAAGGATCCCATTACGTATTGATGCCTCTGCCTTGATAGTGGACTCCTACTGAGGGAGGGTGGTGGCGAGAGAAGGGGATAAACCTGTCTGCTGTCCATTACTTTCTCTGCCTTCCCCACCACCACCACAATAGAGAAGGTGGCTGCCCTACCATGTGTCATTAAAGACTTAAGAAGAGTGAACCAGGTGAGGTTTGCTAGGCTTCGATTGAAAAATGGTTCATATCCTGTGGACATAGAGCAGGTAGTTCAGGACTACTGATGTTACTCTCTGCTTATAAGAGATAAGAAGAGATAGAGTGGGTGCAAGGGGCTCACAATGGGCTGTAGAGATGATGATAGGTTGTGAGGATGTGAGGCGATACACGAGATAGGTTCGAAGTAGAAGTTAGATTTGGTGGGGTTGAGGGCCAAAGAACAAGCATGTATAGAAACCTTGCATGTTGCAAGGAGAGAGGAAAAATAGCTTATCTGCAAGGCACAGAGGTGGAGGCACATGAACGGCCATAGCTGTCACATCAGTTGATGATCCGGGTTTAGGAGTAGGACAGAGAGAGAGAGTGAAGGAGCAAGTTGGAAAGGGTTTACTGTGATATTAACTCTAATAAATAACAAAAACATATTTAACTAAATATTTTTAAATTTGTGCGGTCACCCCAAGCTCCATATTTCCCTTTGTTTATAACCCCACTCCAGCCCCCTCCCCACCGTTTTAACCCCTTACCCCACTGCCATATGTGGCGTGTAGTTATGGTTAAGTTACTGTTTCCATAGGAAGAGCACTTTTTGGGCAGCTTATAACTTCGCTCCCCCTGGAGGAATGTTCACCAAACTTTAGCAAAAAAAGTATATGGCCCACTCTGATTTTTTTCAAAGTTTGGTGAGGTTTGGTTATGAGGGGGAAAAGTTATAGGGGGGTCCTAAAACGGCTTTTTTCCCCATAGACTGAATGGGGGAAAAACTTTGCGCAGGGCTACAGGTCAAACTGCTGGACAGATTTTCACCAAATTTGCGGCAGAGGCTTGGTCTAGAAATCGTGCTTTTGTAAATATGGTGACCTTCCGTGCAGTACTTTTCATTAAAATGACCAAAAAGTAGGTCTGAAAAAATTAGTGATATCTTTGTCCGCTTCACGGTCATACTTCCCTGTTCGGTCCACGGACAAGATACCGATTGGCTAAGGGGCTGGCATCATGACCGCGAACACGCAACGTCTCTGCCGATTGGCTGCAGCGAGACGTGTTCAGCGTCCGATTGTTTGGATGCAACCGACATTTTGGATCTGCCGATAGCGGAGCGGCAACCAGCGGAAACATGTCATATTTATAAAACTCTTTTGCTGTGTCATAGAGCATTGGGAAAGGTTCAGACAGTAAGACTTGGGTGATGAACGTATTTGTTCTTGCGGTGGTCTTCATGATGTATTTTCTATGGCCACCTTGTACGCACAGAAAATGAGGGGTCTAATAACGGTATTATTTTAGTCCATGCAGTGCAGAGGGAATTTGTAACTGTCGTACGAACACACGTGGGGTTAGCGAACATTGAAATTGACAACATGCCGTAAATTTATAAAACTCTTTTGCTGTGTCATAGAGCATTGGGAAAGGTTCAGACAGTAAGACTTGGGTGATGAACGTATTTGTTCTTGCGGTGGTCTTCATGATGTATTTTCTATGGCCATCTTGTACGCACAGAAAATGAGGGGTCTAATAACGGTATTATTTTAGTCCATGCAGTGCAGAGGGAATTTGTAACTGTCGTACGAACACACGTGGGGTTAGCGAACATTGAAATTGACAACATGCCGTAAATTTATAAAACTCTTTTGCTGTGTCATAGAGCATTGGGAAAGGTTCAGACAGTAAGACTTGGGTGATGAACGTATTTGTTCTTGCGGTGGTCTTCATGATGTATTTTCTATGGCCACCTTGTACGCACAGAAAATGAGGGGTCTAATAACGGTATTATTTTAGTCCATGCAGTGCAGAGGGAATTTGTAACTGTCGTACGAACACACGTGGGGTTAGCGAACATTGAAATTGACAACATGCCGTAAAGTTATTACTTTTTCCAAAGGATATTGTATTCTTTAGTACACCGCCATGGATGTGACATGCTATGGTGGTTGTAGCCAGGGCCTAGAGTCTTGGATGCATGGTCGTCGGCCGAAGGCCAAAGGCCTTACTTCCAAGACTGTAGGCCCTGACCACAACCACCGCATCATGTAACTCCCATGGATACACCCATAGTATTGCATATCGATTGCCTGGTTGTGGGGAGTGTGTACCGTCTTGGGTGCATGGGCAAAGGCCATGCACCCAAAACAAAGTTATAAGCACTGGACGTCCAAGCCACTACACACCCATCACATGTAATATCTATGGACATACAGCTAGGAGTGCAGCCTCTGGCCAGAAGCACTGAAGGATACCACTCCTATAGAAAAACCCCAACTACCACACATCACTGAGGTGGTTGTGGGGAGACCCTGCACTTTTGGGTGCATGGCCTAAGGCCATGCACCCAACAACAAAGTTATAACCTCTTCATGATGTATTTTCAATGACCACCTTGTACGCACAGAAAATGAGGGGTGTCATAAGGGTAGCATTTCAGTCTGTGCAGTGCACAGGGAACTTGTAACTGTTGTAAGGAGATACGTGGTGATAGCAAACATTGAAATTGACAATATGGCGTAATTGCATTACTTTTTCCTACGGGTATTGTATTAATTAGTACGCCGCCATGGGTGTGACATGCTACGGTGGTTGTGGCCAGGGCCTAGAGTGTTGGATGCATGGGTTTTATCTAGTGCGGTGGTTGTGGCTAAGATGTATACTTTTGCATGCATGGTTGCAGACTGTATGCCATACACCCAAGCATGTACACACTGCCCACAACCACTGCAGCTTATCACATTTATACTTCACACCCACACAATCGATTATGTATCTGGCAGGTGTGGCCAGCTCCTACAGTGTTGGGTACATATTCAGTACATGCTACATTTACTATGTTTCCTTCTATGGGTGTGCTACTGATTTTTAAGCAACCATGGTTGTAATATGCTGCAGTGATTGTGGCCAGGGCCTACAGTGTTGGGTGCATGGCCGTAGGCCAGACGCCATACTTCCAAGACTGTAGGCCCTGCCCACAGCCACCGCAGCATGTCACAGCAATGGGTACACCTGTAGTATTAATTATTGATCAGATGGTTGTGGGAAGTGCATACAATCTAGGGCGCATGGCCGAAGGCCATGCACCCAAGAAGAAACTTCTAAGCACTGGAGTTATAAACTACTTCACATCCATATAATGAAATGTATGGGCTTAAACCTAAGATTGTAGGCCCTGACCACAACCACTGCAGCATTTCACAGCTACAGAGACACCCCTAGTATTGAACATCATTCAGGTGGCTGTGGGGAGGGTCTGCAGTCATGAGTGCATGGCCACAGGCCATGAACCCAACAGCACAGTTATATGTAGTGTACTTACAAGTCATAATGGGTCTGATATGGTGTGGTAGTGCATCACTCAGGCGGCTGTGGCGAGGGGCTGTAGTTATGGGTGCATGGCCGAAGGCCATGCCCCCAAAAGCAAATTTGTACATATTGTACTTATATGCCCCAATGGATGTCACATGGTGTGGTAGTAGTGTCCAGGATGTAGAGTATTTGAACAAAATAATAAACACTGCAGTTGTAAGCAACTATGGATTTTATATACTCCCAAAACCAACTTTGTATGTAATGAAATTACAAGGCACAATGGTTCCGATATGCTGTGGTGTTTCTGCCCAGGACCCAGAGTCTTGCCTGCATGCCCAAAGGCCATGCACCCAAGACTGAAGTCATAAGCAGTGGGGTTATAAGTGAATATGGGTGTGGTGTAATGCGGTAGTTGTGTGCACGTCCTAGCATGGGTGCAGACGATGGTCGAAAAAGTTGACTTATAAGTAGTTAATTTACAAGGACCATGGTTTTGAAATGCAGCTATGGTTGTGG
Organism: Ambystoma mexicanum; assembly: GCF_040938575.1. Classification (NCBI taxonomy): domain Eukaryota; kingdom Metazoa; phylum Chordata; class Amphibia; order Caudata; family Ambystomatidae; genus Ambystoma; species Ambystoma mexicanum. The sequence goes on from NC_090932.1 coordinate 715,047,425, forward strand.
GTAGGAACTATACTCTCTGTACCTTGGTCGTAAGGCGTTGGTGGTAGGTTACACAACCAAGATGCAAGGGCCAGCCTACAGCCACTGCAGCATATTAGTCCCATAGATTAGACGTGAAGTTCGCATGTGTACAAATTGACTGCCGAAATACTTATTCCTTACTTTGTTGAGAATCCATATATGTGTTAAATGCCTTTAGTACTTGGCGGAAGTATCCTTTTTTAATTTCTGTGATAAAAGAATAAAGTATGTTAGTCTTTGCATTTTATGAAAACTTACTACATTGCCTAATAGACAGTTTACCTTTTTTTTACCCTCCTATTTAGTTTACAAACCAGTGTACTGTGCATTCTGCTCAGTTTCTGTGTTTGCTTTTCTAATCCTTGGGTCTGGGAAAAAAAAAAATCCATGTCGGATTAATAAAAACCTTTATTTGCTATGGTACTAACTACTTCCTTGTTTCCTTTGAGTGTTTAATTCATCTTTCTGAATAATGTTATGTTTGTTGCCTTGCTGCCGGTTTTTAACAACAGTTAGATACCTGTAGGCGTATTCTAACTGTGCTTTTGTTCTTACAGTTCTGTGATATTCATTTATTTGTGTCGTTGTTATATCCTCTTGGGCAGTTAGATACCTGTTGGCGTATTGTAACTGTTTGTAGTCTTCTCCATAATTTTTTGGTAGTCTTGAAGTACACATTATATATACAATTTTGGCTTTAGGAAGATTAAATACGCATTTGCAAGATTAGCTGGCAATCTCTGCTTTAGAGTAATGGTGCTATCATTACAGTCAAACCATCCACATCTCTTTTTAATGTATGCAGTGTAGTGACGTGCATTGGTTGTAGTTTCTGCATGGTAGATTATACCTACTGTTGTAAAGGTTTCCTTTCCAAGTGACACTTGACCGTGTGTGAATCCAGTCAGTTTGCAGTTGTTTTTGGTACCATCTGCATTATAACGTAGAAGCATAAGTATTATGTAGGCACTATGCGATTGTATCAGTAAGGTGGAGCGATTGTCAGAATTGCAAATCGTACATAATCGGCCATGGTTTGCATTCTGTACAAGTTGCTGAAATGGAATGGATTCACAATTAGGTATGGAAACATACACAAATCACTCATTTGGGATTTGTTCCTGTATTACATTGTTACAGAGAGTGCATTTATGTTTCCACATTTACGATATCTGGAAGATTTCATTTACAGGTATGCTTTTGTTTTCCAATACCAGTAGTAAGTACATTAGAAATTATTGTGGATCTTCTTGTGAGTTCATAGTGAATCTCACCATTCTAGCACAGTAGTCCAATTCTTGCCTTATTCCATGAACACTGTATGTGTTGTCAGGATTGTTTGTTGCATTTCTATGAAGCACTAACATTTGCACACACAATTGGTCTGTACTGTGTAAGTAAATATTGTTAACAATTGGTGGCAATTGAAATAGAATATTCATTGATACATTTGCATAGCAAGGTACCTCAGTTTCATTTGCAAATTTGAATGGACTAGCTAGTTCTGTATCTGAGTGCATTTTTCGGAGTTTCTGTTCCTTCTTTGAAGACGTACCTGGTTTACATTGCCTAATAGGTTCTTCTTTGTTTGTGGTAATTGATGAAGCTTTAGCTTCTTTTGTTTTCTTTGAGGGATTTGTTGTTGGATTCTGTTGCATTTCTGTTTGATTTAGTTTTCTTTTACCACGTTTCACTTTATCTGGAACAGGATATTGTTTCAGATGGGGGGTGTACAATGAACGCAGTCTATTGTATTCTAGAATGCAAGGAATATCAGCTTTGACTTTACTTGCATCAAAGTTCATTAGCAATAGACCGTCAAGTGTACGCAAGCGTGATAATGCTACGTAGCTCATGCCTTCTTTAAAGACTGTGTTTCCTATATCTATCAATGCTTTGTCTAGGTAAGACCTTGGGATTTATGAATGGTAACTGTATATGCAAGAGGTAGAGAAAATAGCTCTATACATACATACATGTCTTTGAAGAGAAGGAATTGAGCAATTGAGCGTCCTATCCTTTTCACTTCTGAAAGTTTATCAAAGCTAATATTGACATGCTGAATGTTGCTGTCATGTGTGTATGATTGAAAGCCAACAACTGTACCCAGTGCTCCATTAACTAGTCCTTGCTCGACGTCAAGGTTACATTTAAGCATTACTCTAAAATTTAAGGATAATTTTAATATTTTTTCCAACCCCGCTGTGTTGGAGATTGAATTTTCTAAACTATTTAATCTTGTTGTGGCTTGCTCACACATGGGTACTGTCATACCATGTACGTCTAGTTTGTCTGTGGCGCTAATTTCAATTATTGGTTGCATTTCTGTATTTAACATTGTTTCATTGAATTTGAAACAGCTTGCAAGAGTCGGCATTAAGGCCATCCAATTGACATTTTTGTGCGCAATTTGTTGCATAACATCAGTTGCACATGCATTATCTCCATAAAGTGTATGAATGTGCCGGTTTCTCAATACTGCTTGTGCTTCTTGGGATACTACACCAACTCTAATACTTTTTAAGATGTTGGCATAAGTGAGATCTGCAGATTGACACATGTTCTCTGTTAATTCTCTGTATTGGAAATGTTGCCAAAGGTTGACATTTCCTATGCTGCCAACAGTTTTACGGCAGAGTTTGTGGCCAACGGTTTTAAAAATAGGTTCACCTTTCACTGGTGTCAATTGTAGAAGATCTCCGAAAACAATAATGTGTTTCCCTGCAAAGAGTTCTTCGTTGTTACTTTTAAGTACTTCTTGCTATCTGAGGTGAATCAAAGTCAACATTAGGTTGGAGACCATGCTCACTTCATCAATTAGTAGCATTTACATTTGTTTTAATACTCTGCATACTTCCATTGCAGCTTCTGCAGAAAGTTTGTAATAGTCTACTTTATTTTGATGCTCTACTGGAAGCAGTAGTAATCGGTGTAAAGTGACACCGCCTATGTTGTAGGCAGCTAAACCTGTGGGGGCCGTTACAACAGCTGACAGTTTGTTGTGTGTCAATTGTTGAAGGAACTTGCTGATGATTTTAATTAAGAATGTTTTTCCTGATCCAGCTTCACTACTAACGTACAGCATTATAGGTTTGTAATTTCGGCAGGTAGATTCTTTATTTTCGTGTTGTACACCATGTACAATTTATTTTGTTACGTCTTCAAAAATGGTGTGCTGGTCTTTGTTAAGTTTTCTTTTTGTACAGTTAAGTCTTCTGTATCTTCTTGATACTGATACATGGTGTTTTCTACTTCTGCCATAGCTACTTCTGACACATTTGCTATTAGTGGTTGTTCTAGTGGTTCTTGACTTCCTGTTATAGAAGGTTGACTACTGTTGGAAGAGTCCTTATCTAGTTGGGCCTGAAGTTCCTCTTCCTGTTGCTGCTCATTGTATAACATTGTTTTGTACTGCGTAAAGTTCACATCAGTGATAGCGCTTTCATTTGCTTTAAACACATCTTCATAGCAGTCATAGTTTTCTAGTATGTCTTCCTCTTTTCTCCATGGTTTAAAAAGTTGTAACAGAGACATGTAATATAGTTCTTTCTGTTGAGGAATTTTTAATGATAATTTTACATGATTAATTAAGATTCGTTTGGTAAGTTTCACTAAGCTCCTTTCACAATCGGTCACTCTATATCTACCTTTGCATTCATCTGGTTTTATATTATTTATGTATCCAAAGTTTTGAGCTATGTGGTATAGACACATGCTTTCCAAACTGCTACTCCTTTTCGGATAGTATGTGTCCAGTAAATTGTCTGTTTGGGATCATTTCTGGCAATTGTTTCTATGTCGTAATATGATTTCAGAACTCTTTTTCTAGATTTAGCAGGACCAAGACTTAGCCATACTATGTTGTCTGATTTTCCATACAAAGCAGTACCGGTTAAACAATCTGCTGCTTCATAGGCGCCACATTCTCTATGAGAGAGCATTTTTATGCCTAGGCTGTACAATGTCTGTGATAGTGTTTTGTCTGATGCTAGGTCATCCCAGAGGTCTTGAAGCTCTGTTTTTTGGGGTGCTCCTCTCGCTTGATATTCTTTTCTCCAAAAGAAGTGTTGCACTTCTCCAAGGGGAGAAACAGTTTTATTGCAAATAAAGTGTAGCATGGCAATGAAACGATGATGGAAATATCTTGACACATTGACTGGATCTAGAGAGCAAAGTTCTCCAGGTGTTAATATATCTATGTTGCTTTTGTTGCTGTTTGCTATGCGTAGGAACTCATGTAAATCTTCCCTTGCATATTCTGCACAACTTAGTATAACAAACCAAGTCGGTGGTCCAAGGTTTCTGATCATACAACGCACATCTCCGTGCCGTCGGAACCAGTATTCCTTTGTACCACGCATGTTTGCAAACAGATTTGTTATACTTGATTGTAAAACCTCATCTTTTTCCTGTACTTTTTGTATTAACTGCATAGCTGACATATTTTGAAACTGGGTTCCAGATTTCAAAATGTGTGCAACTCCATAATATAGCATTGCTAATTCACTTTCATAGAGTAGGTGGAATATGTATTCCACATTTTGTCTAAATCTGGTATCTTGCGAATACATTCGTAATGAGCGGTATTCTGATGCCCCAATCTGAGTGGGTCTATCAATGTATCTTCCACCTTTGCCAGTAGGGAATAGCAGTGGAAAAGCATGTGCTTCTATACTTTATTCCCATATACTCATTGGTGAATCTTTGGTTTGTCGCATTTGGTAAGTTTCTAGTGCATTCCAATGAAAGCAATGAGTGCTTTCATTGGAATGCAATGGATGAATTGTGTACTGGTCCAAAAGAGTGGATACTGTAGCAGGATCCAGAAGTTTGAATTGTCCAGTTTCTGATGGCTCTTGAATTATTTCAGTTGTTTCCCTTAAGCTTTGTTCAATATTTATGTCCTTGTAGTACTCGTTATTGTCTTTTAGATATTGCAATGCTTGTCTAACTTTATGTAAGTCCACCAGTTTTTGTCAAATTTTTTTGTCTTTTGTTGGTACACAATTTACCAAGACTATTAAAGAATGCTCTATTGAACATTGCACTCCTAGAGTGTGTACATTTTCGGTTAGATCTAATGGCAAATAAACTACTTTGCCACAAATGCCTTTCACCAATTCAGAGGGAGGTAATTTTGCTGTTTTTGGATGAAGGCGTATAATTGCTTGAAATGGGTGAACTGTTTGAATTATGATGCTCTCATAAAAATTGGGTTGTTGCAGGATTTTTGGTAGTGGGAACCATTACAAATTATTTGTAATAGCGTGTGAAGGAGTGTGGTTGTTGTCTAATTTTGTAGTACAGTAACTGCAACATATTAGGCGTTCAGTTACTTCATATTTGTTTTCTGCTAAAAGGTAGAGAGCTAATTCAAACCATTTGGAATCTTCATTGTCTTCTATTTTGTATGCTATGTCCACATTTTTTATGTTCCTTTTGTAAAACATTCTGCGGCAACACACACACACATGGTTTGGTACTTCAGCCAATGCCCTTTTAAATTTTAGTATTTCTTTTCTGCATGTGTGTAATAGAAGGTTGCTATGTGCAGATTTGTTGCTACTATGCTCTAAAACTATTGCATTTTGTAAGTGGCGTTCACTTCCAAAATACTTTCTCCGAATACGGTCAATTTCTTCTTGTAAGTATTTGGGTGTACTGTGCAGAAGAGTGTTATTCAAATTGCCTAATTCTGAAGCTGGACTTTTTGCATAATATATTTTATACACTAGATTTCTTACATTTGAATGATGTACTGATATCCGTTTGATATCATGGAAGGTGCTTTTGCAAATAGGCCCAGAAATGCAGGCTAATGAATGTCCTTGCAGTGCTGTGCATTTGCGCACTGGACAAATATCCATATTTTGCAGCACTTTCATTTTACTATTGTCTTTCCCTTTTACATACAGATTGAGGAACTGACGTAAAGATTTGAAAGCTTTGTTTGGAATTGCACACATTGATGTGCACGGCCATTTGTATACTGGACGGTGTGGTTCTGTTGAATCGAGATGTATTTCTGAGTTTTCAGGGGATACTTTTGTAAGCAGTGTTTCTTGTTCCATGATGGTACTATTGATTTGTTCATACCCTCGTCCACTGCAACCGATGGCAATTGTGTTTGTTTGATTTTGTTTGTATGCTTCCTCATTAAAATATGGTTCTGTGGTTGTCGTGTGACTCCATTCACCTCCACACACATTTAAGAAATTATTTTTGTTCACATTCCGTTTATTGCTGAGTTTCTTTTGTAGTTTGGTACTTACTTTTGTTAGTGTTTTCATCCTACTTAACACTAATATAAACAATGTCCTTTTCAGAAGGATTGCACTGTCCACGAGAGCTTGTAGGATTAACTTTCTACGGTAGGTTTTAAGGGGTGAGGATGATTTCGGTCCTCTTCTTAGTAGATTCTGAAACACTCTGTGACGAAACATTTTTGCTAAAATACTTTTTTTACTATGGGTTCTTGTTACTATATATTAGGATTATTAGGAGCATTGTTAGCTGTACGGGTAGCCGATTTTTTGCCACGCATTTTGTGTTTTGTGACACATTTTGATGGAGGAGGTAAAGTTTCGGTAGTTGAAGCTTCCTTTGTTTTGCTAAACGACTGCATTAGCTGGTTTGTTCTAACGTTCTCTACAAGGTCTACTACAGATGGATGCTTAGATTGAACACTTTTATTTTTATTTGCTCTACTTCTGCGTTCCTTTCTGTGAAGTTGCTTTTTGGTAGGCATTCTTTGGTGTCTGTTGAAAAAAAGAAGACATACTTTGGTCTGTTGTTCAATGTATGTGTGCTGTGTGCATGCGTGCATGAGTCCGATGGGGAAGCTCTTTGTCGTGGTGTGTGAATGTGCATTGGACTCTTACAATGATTTGGTAAGTCTATTTTACTGTTTGTATACCATTACAATGTGCTTCAGATGAGAGCACAAAGTGACCTAGTGGTGACGAGAAGCATTATAAGTAAACGAAATGCCATAAACTTGAAACAGCAACTTCTTTTCTAGAACTAACCTTCTAATGATTCTGTATGTTATTTGAGTTCCAAACACACAGGAATATGTGAGCAAGTCTGCCTGTTATTCTCTATTTAATAAATGGATATTTGTAGGTAGAATGGTTCAGAAATCAATGTTTGCTTTGGTGTACAAATTAAATAAATAACCCACGCAGCCTCTTTGAGGAATAGTTACAATATAAAGTTAGTACTGTGATTACTTTTTTTTACGAAATGACCAGGTTTCTTCGGATATGTCGTTTGCAGTGTAGATGCTGTTGATTCTCAGGAGACTAGTCTTCACTGCGATTGAACAAAAAAAACATTAATTACTTTGTGTGTTTACAGCAGTGATGATATTGCACACATTAATTGTGCATCTTTCGTCAGAGCATTCTCCTTTCATATTTCAACCCAGTGCACGTGTGCACTTCACTTCACTCTGTGCTGCTTTTGTATGTTACTTGCGATATGTTACTTGCAAGTCCTTCTGAATTGAGAACAATTTTAAGGTTATGGTAATGCCTTGTTTTTTAAAAGGTATACTATCTATAGGAGAGAGGTTTGTAAGCGATAGGGCATAATAGTAGACGTGAAAAAATGTTCTACTTTCAGATTATAAGCACAATGCCGACACATTGGAAGACCCTCAGTGGGAGATGTCACCACAGCAATCGGGAGCACTTATTTTTCTCAGACCATCACATTGAAAGTACCATTACTGTAGGCTGTATACAGGAGACAACTCCGACATTTTCTAATGCAAAATCGAGTTTCTCCCTAAATAGGCATGCTTGTAACGTATGTATAGGTTATGCGGAAGACAGTAAGAAGTCGTGCGGTTTGTCAATGATAAATCGGACATCTTGCACTTAAAAGGGGGAACGTTGGTATGTATTGCCTATGCACATTTAGCGGCATTAATTTATTTAAATTACATCATAAGGGTTGCACATGTTCTCTGATTAAAATATGCATACCTGTACTCTATACTCATGCATGTGCGCATGCATGGAGCTGCACGTAGAAATCCGCAACACTTGCACAGTAGTTTGTGAAGTAGGTGCTTTGCAATGATATTCGACTTCCAGTCAGAGTCATCGACATTACATTTGAATTGCGCAATGTTGATGACAGAGTTAGATTTAGTGATGTTCAGTGTGATTGGTGGATGGTTGTGTGACTGCTTAGTTGTGTCCAATGAGGGACTCGATTTTCTACCGATGTGGAAATGGTAGAAGGACTGGGTAAGAGCTACGTGCTGCACGTAGGCAATGCTTGTCCGCAGGTAAGGCGCGTCACATACGGGTTTCTACAGCAAATCCTGCATGGAAAGGGGACTGTAGGCATCAGCCAATCAGATGTTCACATTACTCTTTTGTGTCGAAAGACTGTGCGTATACTGAAGATGGCAGAGCTGGAGAGGGTCAGGGTTTTGGTGCTTGGAGACATTTTTCTCCATGGCTTACAACACTATGCCGAGAGTAGGCATGTGGCACACCATTTTGATGTGAGAGGAGTGCAGGTGGTGTGGAGCGCTGACACTGATGCCAATGCTGCGGCAATTCTGCAAGTTTGCAGAGACATGCATACGATGACCACTCCTCATGTGGTAATTTTGCACTATGGTGCTTGCCATTTGGGCTACGTGAGTTCACATACTTTGTTGGCAGATTTGGGACAGTTGGTTGAAGCACTCATGAACATCTTCCCAACAACAAAAGTAATTTTTTCTGGTTTACTCACTAGAGTAAAATGGGACAACAATTCTGTTTTCTGTCCAGATCAATGCATTGGGAGGTGTATCATCAATCGTGGCATGCATGCTTTCATGTTACGAGCTGGTATGTTTTTCTGCAGCCACAATAACATTGTTCCAAGTAATGCGGATTATTTTGAAGCAGATGGTGTTGCACTATCTTCTTTGGGAAATGCCATGTTCTTTTTGGAATTTAAGGTTTGCTTTAGAGAAGGTTCTGTAATGGTTGTAGGAGTACAGTAAGCACAAAAAATACAAAAAATAAACAAAATAACAGATGTCTGTAAGGCATCTGCCCAAAAAACAAAAAAAAGTCTCTTTTCAGAGCCCGCCTTAAAGAGGAAAAAGGGGAATAATACTTTAATGTACGGTTGTCACGCTCTGATCCCATACATGTCCATGGATATGGCTGTAGTTTGCAGGCTACGCACATCACCAACGGAGATTCTGGGGTGGAGACGCATGCAAATGAGAGTGAGCGGAGCTAGGGATTGGCCAATAAGGTTCAGTAGGTGTGTTCTGAACGGTGAGATTCAGTAAGACCATCTTCTACCTGACAGGAGACCACACAGCCATGGCTCTGCATGCTCAAAAACAGATTATCTGGATTTTGGGAGACTCATGGATACATTGGTTGAAGGTGCATGCAGAAATCTGCCGTCTATCTGCAAATCTCGGATTTCCTTATCTGGAAGTGCACTGGCATGGCGTGCGTGGAATGAGGTGGCTGGACTTGGTACCTCTCTGTGTTACTTTGCTGACAGAGCGTCCTCCAGATATACTTATCATGCATTGCGGAGGCAACAGTTTAGGCCATGTCTCTGGAATTTCTTTGCAATTTGCAATGAAGGAAGGACTGTGAAGGTCATGGACATGTTCCAAATTGTCAAATCCTTTTTTACCGTATTGCACAAAGAGAAATATGGCTGCGTTCTTCTGCATTTGGTCCACAAATGGAGAAAGCGAGACGCAATGTGAATAAGGCTGTTTGTGCCTTTCTAAGAGATGTTGGCATGTCCTCATTCCACAATGAAACCATTTTGTTTCGCAGCTCTTTCCTTTTCTGCAGAGATGCAGTCCATCTCACATATGCTGGCAATCAGATTTTTCTTCGCAATGTACAAAATGCATCGCACCCTCTTTTGCATTCACAATAACCTATGTGACAATCTGTTTTCTCCAATCCACAGTTTTTGACCCACACAACACACCACGAAAGGCTCTTTTCAGAGCCACCACTTACTCCCAGCATCCACTTCATTGGGTTTGCTCCGCTTGCAGCCTCCTTTTTTGTGTGTCCTACGACTGTCCGTGAAATTTTTCACAAATGCGCGGGGGCCTACATCGGTCACTTGATAGTTCTATTGTTAAACTGAGAGAGGCGGCTCTGAAAAGAGCCATTTTTTTAAATGTTTGTTGTTTTCCACTTTCCTGCTTTTGACCACACGACACACTAGGAGAGGAGGACAAAGGAGGGTAAGGAAGGTACACCAACCACAGGGATAAGAAATTGCAAGTGCACAGAGAAAGATATAGGATGAGCTTCACTTAGGTAAGGAGCAGATCTTCTAGTGCTCTGTGACCGTAGCCTCAAAAGCACTTCGAAAACTCTCCCCTCTGCAGAGTACTGTGTCACAATACATACACACTATTGTCATCTTTGAAAGGTAAGGGTCAACAGCATCGCAAATGGCTTGTGAGGCAGCTGGAGGGAGCCGCTCCCCCACAGGAGTGTCTCTTGTGGTGGGAGCATCGGACACGAAGGATGTTGCGGAGGAACTCAATCGACTAGGCTCTTCAAATGGCACCATCTTGCGAATGTCTGCACTGTGGAACGAAGTGAGCTGTCGCTTCATGGTTGTCGTACCAAAACTGTAGGCACCAGGTCTCCCGTGACTCAGCACCACCTGGCACTGGTTACAGCTCACCAGGTTCACACATGCTTTTGGTATGTTCCCATACACGGAAAACAACCGCCACACCCACGACTCCCGTCGAGTGCTTGTAGTGCGGAGTTCCTCCACCTCATTCTCTTCCTCCTCTTCTTCCTTGAGCTCTACATCCTCACCCGTATATCTGTCTGCAGGCCCTTGGGGAGGTGGTGGTGGTGGCAGGTTTATGGGTGGTGCAGAGGCTAATGAAACAACTGCAGCCATGGATGCCATACCAATTACTTTCCTTGTGGTCACTTCAGCAGTAAAGGCAGTACACCTCAATCTGCTATAGCTAGAAGGACAATAAAGATGCGCTCGGGGTGTGGCCATTTATAGGGGTGCAGAGGTGCGCCTCGTGACCTTCTTCCTCATTGAAAAGCGTTCCAAACATTTTACACAACATGTCCATAGGTAAGCTATTGTCTGGGATATGTGCAATGATATTTTTAGACTGTACAATAAATTTCCTTGTGTACACAAGTTCCTTTTGTACTGTTGCGGAAGCACACTAACTGCGCAAATTAGTCCACATGCTCAGCGTGGGTGCGGTCACATGATGACGTCCTGAAAACATCCACGACAGAAATGGGTGTCCGCTGGACAGCAAATGCAGACTAACAAACTTGCGCATGCTCGCAAGTGACCTAAGGACAGTGTTCGGGTTCTCAAACTAATTCAAAGTGCGACACAAGTGAGACAGACAGTTAAGGTCAGGCGCGATGTTCGCTGTACTTATGGTTGTACTGCGTATGTGCGTACATGATATGCTCACTGTACGGACAGGTCCACTGTCCTTAGGACAACTCCATTTTGTTTGACTACGAACTTGCCGGCCACCGCGCCTGTTCTATGGATGCCACCATCTTGCCTGCAGACCATACCGACAGGTATACTGTCATTAACACACTCGCATTTTTCTCATTCACTTCCATCCCGGACACCTGGTGTATTCTACAAACATGTTGTATCTCGTTTGTTAGCGGTACAACGAGTTATAACATCCTTAGCACGCCCCTTTCTGTTCATGTACGCACAACTTGCACAGATGGTGCCGTCAATCATCAACTCCATCGCACTTGACATTAGTAAGGGTAGGTGTACTGCCTTCACAACATTCACATTCCATTCCTTACGGATAGGTCAAACAGTCGCGCTGTTCATGAACATTTTAAGTCTTTTAACACATTTTGTCTCAACCACTATAACTACAACTACTATACAAAAACATTCCAAACGCACACACACCTTTCATTCCATAGAAATATCGGGGAAGCAGATACTGACACAAACAGAGGGGAATTAGGATTCAACATGGGCTGGTTATGAGGGGGAGATTTGTGAGGGGAAGAAGGGATGGATGTTTCGTCAAAACGTATATTTTCTCCTTGAAGGTTTGGGGATGGTTGTCTAGGGAATGGAGAAGGGGGGCAGGTACAGATGGGACAGTGGTAATGTACTTTCCCTCTCACACAGTCCTCCACAACCTCCTTTAAACTTTTAAAATTCTCATTCAACGTTTCCATTTTCAGCTCAATCCTTTTCATCCTGTCTTCTTCTGTCTCGTTTGTTGGCCTTTCTTCTTTTCTTTCCTGGTCTGTAAAAAATAATTATATATATATTAAATGCCCATAAATTACTGCCCATTACTTTGCATACACAGAGTGCTGTGTACCATTGTTATCACTCTCTTCCGACATTTCCCCATGCGGAAAGTACTCTTCCAACCACTCCAAAGTACTCGTCATTTTTGTGTCAAAACAAAAGAAAGGCATTCATATTTCTGCACCACATACCAAAAAAATACACACACTTACAAAAAAATGAACTTCACTTACTATGATGATGTTGTTTCCCTTCGTCCTACTGCGTCCGTCCACTGTTGGTCCAGGCTACAGAGTTTCTGTGAAGTAATTACGATGGAGCCATCCTTTTTTTATGGTACCATCCATTTCATTCTACAATGCTATTAAATGCATCTTTTTCATTTCACACGTTCAGCTTTCCTTATTTATTTATTTATCCTTATGATGTCTTCCTGTCTTTTTTCTAAATTCAACATTTTTTTGTGTAAGAAACTAGTACATTTTCAGATACCCCATGCCTGTTTGGGTACTTTTGACCTCGTCCACCCCGGTCCGCAAACAGGCGCTCAGTCCGTCCCTTTCTAATATCAATAGGGAAGGGGTTCTGTATGTTCCATGATACATGTACATCAAGTACGTGCATTACACTACATTTCTCCCAAAATCACATGCCACCAGTGTACATTCAGCACACCAACTTCATTAACACAATCTTACCATTAAGTTCCCCTTCCAAAAAACCTGTAAAATTCAATACAAAAAAAACTTTGTTAAGGGGACGTTATGGTTAAGTTGCCCTACCAAAAACCTGTAAAATTCACTACAAAAAAAACAAAGGGGCTAAACATGTGATGTCATCAGTGATGTCATCAATGACATTGAGATGCCATCTTGCATGGTCTGGGTGTTAGTGTTAGCAGCGCATAGTGGTGATGGCAGGTATGGTGGCTTACTGTACCACAACTGGCGAATTTCAGGGGTTTTTCGGTTTTACTTTGAAGCATAAGGCGGAGGTTGAAAAGTTTTTTGTAGTGAAGTGCACAGTTGTTTTGTAGGGCAACTTAGCCATAACGTCCCCTTAACAATGTTTTTTTTGTAATATATATATATATATATATATATATATATATATATATATATATATATACATATATGTGATAGACCCTGTACAGAAGTCCAGGGAAAGCGGAAGGCACTCCAGGAAGCGGTCTTGCATACAGGAATCACGGCAAAACACTGAGGCAGCAAACCATTCTAGTCAGTCAAAAAATGTTCTTTAATTTATTAAATGTCCAGGACAGAAAAAGATAACAGCACGAAAACGACGCGTTTGGCGGTAACAAACCGCTTGCTCATGTTAAGGGTGAAAGACACAAAGGAAGGACTATTTACACAGATTTGAACTCTATGATTTTAGTATAGAGAGTCGCACATAGTTCCTATAAGTCTGTTACAAAAGTCTACCATCTTTGAATGGGTTCAAGAGCTGAGCTACACGTAATGGCATACAAAGTCAAACTAAACATGCTGTGAAGTCGAACATTCTAAGTAGTAGGCAAAGACATATTACAAAGTAAAAATCACTGCATATCAGGTGTCTATTAATATGAACAATACAGTATTTCAAATTCAGTGCAAAGTACACTATAGATTTTTCATTTTAAGATTTATGGGTATTTCAATTAATTATTCTAGTACAAATGTTTGTTTAGATTAACTGTGCAAAATATGCCATATACAACAAAATGTTGTTAAAGTGCTATGTGCAATCAGCAGCCAATGGAGTACAACTCCTAATTAGTAAAGTGCAATGTGCATTTAGCAGCCTCTCAGTATTACTCTCTAAATGAGAATAAGATAAAGTGCTTAGTGCAAAAGAGGTTTTTTTTGGACTATAAAAATACACATGTTTCATTAATTACCACAATGATTAAAAGTTTGCATCAGTCGTAAAATCAATTGCCTATACATAATAAAACCTCACTTGCAAAGTATATCATAAGTGGTGTTGCCAACCCAAAGGTTTTATCAACCAAAGATGGAGAGGGACAGACAAGGAGAAATTGTGCATGCGGGTAGTTCTGTTCCTGTGTTAATAAAAACTGCAACAAAAAGATAGGTTGCTCGCCCTGACAAGAGAAAAGAAGTGAAAAAGCTTTGTTAAAGGGATGTTATGGTTAAGTTGTGCTACTAAAAACCTATGAAATTCAGTGAAAAAACTTTGTTAAAGAGACGTTATGGTTCCAAGTAAAACCGAAAAACCCTTGAAATACGCCAGTTATGGTAAGCTAAGCAACCATAACTCGTGCCACTACCGTGCACTGCTAAGCCTAACACCCAGGACATCAAAGATGACATCACAAATGTCATTGATGACATCACTGATGCCTCACAGGCCATACAGAATTCTGATGACCCTTACCTTTCGAGGGTCACAGTTGTATATATGTACTGTGACACAGTACTCTGCAGGGTGGAGCGACTTCGGAGTGCTTTTGAGACTATTGTCTCAGAGCACGAGAAGACCTGCTCACTGCCCTAATAAAACCCACTCTACATCTTCCTCTCTCAGCTCGCCCTTTCTTATCCCTGTGGTTGGTGTCCCCCCCTTTACCCTGCTTTCCCCTCCTCTCCTAGTGTGTCGTGTATAAAAAACAAAAAAAAATACAAAATAACAAAAATAAAAAAAAATAAGGCTCTTTTCAGAGCCGCCTTTCACAGTTAAAAAATAGAAGTGAAGATAAATGAAGCAGGGCCCTTTGTATTTTTTAAAAGTCCGCGGACAGTTCGCGAACATCTAAAAAATTGGGGTACTACCCTATTATAACCATTGCAATTTTATCTGGGAGGAAGTGGTGGCTCTGAAAAGAGCCTTTGTGAGGTGTTTGTATGTCAAAAATTATAAATACTTAACACCTACTTCAAAATGGATGCTGTAATTCTAAAAAAGGTCTTAATGCATTCTGAAAATTTCTCAGAAAAATCTGATTGCCAGCATAAGTAAGATGGACTCCATCTCTGCGAAAAATGTATGTACTACGAAACATAATATTTTCATTGTGAAAAGAGGACATTCCAAAATCTCTTAGAAAGGCACAAATAGCCTTATTAACATTGTGCCTTGCTTTTTCCATTTGCGGACCAAATGAAGAAGAACGAAGCCACATTTGTCTCTGTGCAATCCGTGAAAATATCACTTGAGAATTAGGAAACATGTCCATGACCTTCCCAAGTCCTTCTTTCATAGCAAATTGCAAAAAAAATCCAGTCACATGTCCTAAATGGTTCCCTATACAATGAATTACAATTATGTCTGGATGTTGCTCTGTCTCCAAAGTAGCACAGAGAGGTAGCAAGTCCAAACACTTAATTCCACGTACTCCATGCCAGTGTACTTCCACATGTGGAAATCCAAGATCTACAGCTACTCCACAGCTTTCTGCATGCACCTTCAACCAATGTATCCACGAATCTCCCAAAATCCAAACAATCTGTTTTCTGAAACACACAGCCATAGCTATCTGTTGTTCTCTCAGCAAAAAGAGTATCTGAGAAACTCTCACACACCCACTAAACTTTCATGACCAATCCCTTTCAGTGCTCATTCTCATTTGCATGACTTCTGAACCAAAAAATCCCCGGATGTAACTCCCGATGTCCGCGAACTACCGCCATGTCTGCGGACATATCGTAACATGAACAGCCCTTCTACCATTTCCACTTCACTCTCTGTGCCATTCCCTCATTGGATGTAGCTAAGAAATCACATGACCATGCACCAATCACATTCAAGACCTCTACATCTAACTGCATCATCATAGATCAGCACTGCAAATGTACTGTGAATCTCTCTGAGTACAAGTGTCATATCATTGGCAAGCACCATCTCCAAGATTTCTACTTGAAGCTCCATGCATATCCGTATGCATGAACACAAACTACAGGTATGCATATTTTCTGTACAGTAAATGAACACATTTTCAAACAGACTTTTAGCTTGTGTAATCTGTAAAATGAATCTACTGTCTTTTTTCCAATTTCCTAAAATCAACTATCACTTATAAACCTTTATGCTATTTACGTTCCTTATACACACACACTCAAATCATGTTAAACTAACATTTTTGAAATGAAATATATAGACTACATATATTCAAACAAAATTGCATGCATGCACACTCTATGTTCAAATCTCAAAAAATAATACTTATACAATTACATATTTGTATGTATTTATTTATTTATTTATTTAATTACTTTAATTTAAGCATGACATTGAGGCACTATTACCTAGAACAGCTTAGTTACAGAAATAGTGGTATTCAGTGGTACATTATGAATTTCACAAGACATAGTAAAGATATTTTGTTTGCTACAGTTAGTCATTGCAATATAATTTGTTCATTAAGAAAATATCATATGTATTGAACTGGTGCGACGTATCTTATGTAAATAAGATAGTTTTAATGGTTTTGAGGAAGGCTCTGAGGATTTCAATTAAAAAAATCAATGTCTAAATTAAAAACAGTGCTATATACTAACAAAATTACTTATTTGTTTCTTTTACAATTGCAGTGAAGAACATTCTCCTGAAAAGAAGCAGCCGAATTTGAAGAACAAAGAAGAACTAAGAAGTAACCTGTTCATTTTACAAAAAAAGTAAGTAGAATATCACCATAATATTTGTATTATTACTCAAACACACTGTAAAGTTAATTCATGCTATTTCTGTGCCTAAAAATAGAGATTGTGCACCATTCTGTCCAAAAATACCCATGCCTTAAACAGCGATTTACAGCCAGAATGGCCCACAAATTCCTATTTTTGGACACACAAATTACCCAACTCAACTGCTAGAATTTTGATATTATAGATCAAACAACTGTTTTAATTGTATACATTAGATTTACTATTTGTACTTCTCCACACCACTAGCTTACTCTTTTCTTTCATCAGAACCCCAGTTTAGTAGCACATAATTTCAAGAATACCCATCCCTACTAGTTGTAGTTCCCAATGGATAATCACACACCATTACATACATCTTTATCATCTTACTCAAACATTCATGCACACAGCACACATACATTGCAGAACACCCCAACCCATACCATCTTTATTTTTTTCAACAGACCCTAAAGAATGCCTACCAAAAGTCAAGTACGTAGAAAGCAAAGTAGAAGTAGAGCAAATGAAAATAAAAGTGTCCAACATAAGCATCCATCTCTAGCAGAATTTATAAAAAAAAGGTGAAACAAAACAGCTAATACAGTCATTTAGTGAAACACAAGAAGTTTAAAGTACAAAACCTTTCCCTCCTCTATCAAAATGTAAAACAAACCAAAAAACAATTAACAGAAAATCAGCTATCACTACAGATAAAACTGCTTTTTTAAATTTTGATATAATGCAAAGTAAGCATACCAAGAAAAGTATTTTAGCCAAAATGTACCGTCACAAAGTCCTTCAAAATCTTATAAAAACAGGAGAGAAATCAGGTTCAATGCTTAAAAACTATCGTAGGAAATTAATCTTAGAAGCGTTGATAGACAGTGCAATTCTTCTCAAAAGAAAGTTATTTATTTTAGTGTTAAACTAAATGAAACCACTAACAAAACTAATAACTAAATTACAAAAAAGACTTCTCAATAAACAAAATGTCAACAGAAAGAACTTCTTAAGTATCTGCGGAGGTGAATGGAATCACACTACGAGCACAGAACCATACTTTAATGAAGACGCGTACAAACAAAAGCAAACAAATACAATTGCCATACATAGCAGTGGTCGAGGTTATGAAAAAGTGAATAATACCATAATGGAACAAGAAGTACTCCTTACAAAAATATGCCCTGAAAACTTAGAATTACTCCTCCATTCAACTGAATCAGAACATCTAGTGTACAAATGGCCATGCACGTCAATGTGTAAAATTCCCAAACAATTTTTCAAGTCTTTATGCCAATTCCTCAATCAATATGTAAAAGCAAAGACAAAATCAAAATTAAACTACTGCAAAATATGGATACCTGTCCAGTGCGCAAGTACACAGGACAACAAGACATTCATTGGCCTGCATTACAGGACCTACTTGTAAAACCACCTTCCATGATATCAAAAGGATATCAACACATCATTCAACTATAAGAAATCTAGTCTATAAACTGTACTATGCTAAAAGTCCTGCTTTAGCACTAGCAAATTTAAATAACATTCTTCTACATGGTACAGCAAAAGACCTACTTGAAGAAATTGACTATATCCAGAAAAAATATTTTGGAAGTGAAAGCCACTTACAGAATGAAATGGCTTTAAACCAAATTAGCAAAAATTCTACACATGGCAACCTTTTACTAAACACATACAAAAAAGAAATAATAAAATTTAAAAGTACATCAGCTGAAGTACCACACCATGTGTGTGTATGTTGCCGTAGAACTTTTAATAAAAGTAACACAAAAATTGTAGACCTATCATACAAAATAGAAGACAATGAAGATTCTAAATGGTTTGAATTAGCTCTCTACCTTGTAGCAGAAAACAAATACGAAATAACTGACCCCTTAATACTTTGCACTGCAAAACTTGACAACAACCAAACTCCTTCACATGCTATCACAAATAATTTGGAATTATACCCACTACCAAAACCCCTACAACAACTTAATTTATATGAGAGCATCATAATTCAAAGAGTGCACCCATTTCAAGCAATAATATGCCTTCAACCAAAAACAGCAAAATTACCTCCCTCTGAATTGGTAAAAGGCATTCGTGGAAAAGTAGTTTATTTACCATAAGATCTAAAAGAAAATATGCATACTCTAGGAGTGCAACGTCCAATGCAGAAATATTTAATTATCTTGGATGGATTACCTACAAAATACAAAAAAATATGTCAATATCTGGTAGATTTATATAAAGTTAGACAAGCTTTGCAATATCTTAAAGAGAATAATGAATATTACAAAGAAATTAATATTAAAGAAAACTTGAAGGATACAACAGAAATAATTCAAGAAACACAAGACACTGGTCAATTTGAGCTCCTAGATCCTGCTACAATATAAAATACTTAAGACCATTATGCAATTCATCCTTTGCACTCTAATGACACCATAGAAGATGCACTGGAAACATACCAAATGCGTCAAACAAAAGGAACACCAATCAGCATATGGGAAAAAAGTATAGAAGCACATGCTTTTCCTCTACTCTTTCCTACTGACAAAGGAGGAAGGTACAATGATAGACCTATTCAAATATCAGCATCAGAATACCGCTCATTACGGATGTATTCTGAAGATCCCAGATTTAGACAAAATGTGGAATACATATTCCACCTACTTTTTGAAAGTGAACTAGCAACTTTATGTTACGGAGTTGCACACATATTAAAATCAGGATCACACTTAAAAAATATGACAGCTACACAATTATTACAAAAAGTGCAACAAAAGGATGAGGTTTTACAATCAAATATTACAAATCTATTAGCAAATATGCGTGGTACTAAAGAGTACTGGTTTCGACGTCATGGAGATGTACGTTGTATGATCACAAACCTCCGCCCACCGACAAGGTTTGTTACATTAAGTTGTGCAGAATATGCATGGGAAGATTTACATGATTTCCTACGCATATCAAACAAAAACAAAACAAACATAGATATACTAACACCTGGAGAACTTTGTTCTTTGGATCCTGTTAATGTTTCAAGATATTTTCACCATCACTTCATTGCTATGCTACATTTTATTTGTAATAAAACTGTTCCTCCCCTTGGAGAAGTGGAACACTTCTTTTGGAGAAAAGAATACCAAGCCAGAAGAGCACTACATATCCCCATGCTTTTATGGATTAAAGATGCTCCTAAATTTGGTCAAGACAGTGATGCCACTGTTTTACAGTTTATTGAAAAATATGTCACTTGTGAAATTCCATCAGAAGCCACAAATAGTGATCTTCATGTACAAATTTTACAATTTCAAAGACACAACTGTGGAAAATATTGTTGTCGCAAATACAAAAACAAAGGGAAATACTACACCAAATGCTGATTTTGTTTCCCTAAACCAGTTACAAATACAGGTCAAGTGAACAACCTCATGTCTTCAGTTAGACACAGTGTTAAAGGTAAGTCACCTAAAAATACATATTACATAAAAAGAAAAGAAGAAGAAAAATATCAATGATTATAATGCAATTATTGCCCACTTATGGAATGCAAACATAGATGTGCAATACATTGCAGACAATTCTACTGCAGTTGTACGATATGTCACAGCATACTTAACCAAAGCAGAAAAGACAGAGCTCCAAGACCTCTGGAATGACCTGTCATCAGATAAAACACTGTCTCAGAAATTATACAGCTTGGGGATAAAATCGGTCTCCCATAGAGAATGTGGATCATATGAAGCAACTGATCGTTTAACTGTTAGTGCATTGTATGGTAAATCTGAAAATATGGTATGGCTAAGTCTTGGTCCAGCTAAATCTAGAAAAAGAGTTCTAAAATAATACGAAGATATAGAAACAATAGCCAAACGTGATCCCAACAGCCAAGACATTTTAAAAAACAATTTATTGGACACATACTACCCAAACAGAAGTAATACTTTGGAAACCATGTGTCTATAC
This sequence comes from Ambystoma mexicanum, assembly GCF_040938575.1. Lineage (NCBI taxonomy): Eukaryota > Metazoa > Chordata > Amphibia > Caudata > Ambystomatidae > Ambystoma > Ambystoma mexicanum. The sequence goes on from NC_090932.1 coordinate 715,068,376, forward strand.
CACATAGCCCAAAACTACACATACAAAAATAATATGAAACCTGATGAAAAAAAAGGTAAATGCAGAGTGACAAACTGTGAAGGCAGCTTAGTTAAACTCACTAAACCAAATTTAATTAATCATATCAAATTGTCATTAAAGACTCCTCAACATAAAGAAGTATATTACATGTCCCTGCTACAACTCTTTAAACCATGGAGAAAAGAAGAAGAAATACTAGGTAACTATGATTCGTATGAAGATGCTTTCAAAGCAAATGAAAGCACTATAACTGATGTAAACTTTATACAATACAAAACAATGTTGCACAATGAACAGCAACACGAAGAAGAACTCCAGGCCCAACTAGATAAGGACACTCCTGACAGTAGTCAACCTTCTGTAACAGAAAGCCAAGAACCACAGGGAGAACCACTAATAATAAATGAGGCAGCATTAGCTATGATAGAAGTAGAAAACACCATGTGTCAGTATGAAGATAAAGAAGATTTAACTATACTACAATCAAAACTAAACAATGAACAACGTAGCATTTTTCAAGAAGTAACAAAAGAAATTGCACATGGTGTACAACATGAAAATAATGTTCCTGCTATAATTATAAACCTATACTACTCTACGTCAGTGGTGAAGCTGGTTCTGGCAAAACATTCCTAATCAAAATCATCAGTAAGTTCCTTCAACAATTGACAAACAAACTGTCAGCTGTTGTCACTGCCCCCACAGGTTTAGCTGCCTACAACATAGGTGGTGTCCCTTTACACCGATTACAACTATTGCCAGTAGAACACCAGAACAAATTAGACTATTACAAACTTTCTGCAGAAGCTGCAATGGAACTACGCAGAGTATTGAAACAAATGAAAATGCTACTAATAGATGAAGTGAGCATGGTCTCCAACCTAATGTTGGCTTTGATTCGCCTCCGATTACAAGAAGTACTCAAAACAAACTATGAAGAGCTCTTTGCAGGAAAACACATTATTGTTTTCGGAGATCTTCTTCAATTGACACCAGTAAAAGGGGAGCCTATTTTTAAAACATTAGGACACAAACTCTGCCGTAAAACTGTTGGCAGCATTGGAAATGTCAACCTTTGGCAACATTTCCAATACAGAGAATTAACAGAAAACATGCGACAATCTGCAGATCTCACTTATGCCAACATCTTAAAAAGTATCAGAGTTGGTATACTTTCTAAAGAAGCAGAAGCAATATTGAAAACCCGGCAAATTAATGCACTTTATGGCGATAATGCATGTGCTACAGATGTTATGGAACAATTAGCCACACAAATGTCAATTGTATGGCCTTAATGCCAACTCTTGCAAGCTGTTTCAAATTCAATTAAATAATGTTAAGTAAAGAAATGCAACCAATAATGGAAATTAGCGCCACAGACAAACTAGATGTACATGGTATGACACGACCCATGTGTGACCAAGCCACAACAAGACTAAATAGTTTAGAAAAATCAATCTCAAACACAGCAGGCTTAGAAAAGATATTAAAATTATCCTTAAATTGCAGAGTAATGCTTAAACGTAACCTTGACGTGGACCAAGGACTAGTTAATAAGCGCTGGGTACAGTTGTTGGCTTTCAAACATACCCACGTGACAACAAAATTCAGTTTGTCAATATACTCTTTGACAAACTTTCAGAAGTAAAAAGGATAGGACGCTCAACAGCTCGATTCCTTCTCTTCAAAGACATGTATGTACGCAGAGAATAATTTTCTCTAACTCTTGCATATGCAGTCACGATTCATAAATCACAAGGTCTTACCCTAGACAAAGCAATGATAGATATTGGTAACACAGTCTTTAAAGGAGGCATGAGCTACGTAGCACTTTCACGCTTACGTAAACTTGACGGTCTATTTCTAATCAACTTTGATGCAAGTAAAATAAACGCTGATATTCCTTTCATTTTAGAATACAATAGACTTCGCTCACTATACACCCCCCATCTAAACACATATTCTGTTCCACAAAAAGTAAAACGTTATACAAGAAAAATAAATCAAACAGAAATGCAACAGGATGTCACTGCAAATCCTCCAAAGAGAGTAAAATAAAGTAATACTTCATCAAGTACCACAAGCAAAAAAGGATCAATTAGGGAAAGTAAACCAGGAACTTCTTCAAAGAAGGAAGACAAACTCCAAAAAAAGCAGTCAGCTACAGAACTACCTGGTCCATTTAAACTCTCAAATATAGTTGGTGTAAGTTGCTACGCAAATGTAGCAATGAATAGTCTATTTCAATTACCACCGATTGCTGACAACATTTACTTACACAGTACAGACCCATTGTGCATGCAAATGTTAGTACTTCACAGAAATGCAGCAAACAATCCTGACAACACGTATAGTGTTTTTGGAATAAGACAACAATTGGACTACTGTGCTGGAATGGTTAAATTCACTATAAACTCATGTACTTACTACAAGTACTGGAAAACAAAAACATACCTGTAAATGAAATCTTCCCGATTTCATACATGTGGAAACATACATGCACTCTCTGCAACAATGTGACACAAGAAGAAATCCCCTATGAACGCTTCATATATATAGTAATACCTAATTTTGAATCCATTCCATTTCAGCAACTTGTACAAAATGCAAACCATGGTAGATTATGTTCTACCTGCAATTCAGATAATCGCTCCACGTTAGTAATACAAACACATAGTAAATACGTAATACTAATGCTTCTACGTTACAATGCAGATGGTACCAAAAACAACTGCATGCTGACTGGATTCACACATAGTCAAATATCACTTGGTAAGAAAACCTTCACAACAATAGGTATAATCTACCACGCAGGAGCCACAACCAATTCAGGGCACTACACTGCATATATAAAAAAGAAATGTGGATGGTTTGAATGTAATGATAGTACCATTACTCTAAAGCAGAGATTACCAGCAAATCTTACAAACGCTTATTTAATGTTCTTAAAACCAAAATTTGATAACTAAACTGTACTTAAACCTTAAGTAAACGTGTAGTAAAAAAATATAAACTGTTAGAATATTCCAAAAGCTATCTAACTGCCCAAAGATTATACAACTAATCAGATAAACGAATACCACTAAATTAGAGCAAAAAATAGACAGTTAGAATATGCCAATTGGTATGTAACTGTTCCAAAAATTTAACAATATCGAAACAGATAAATCAATACCACTAAAATATATCAAAAAATAGACAGTTAGAATACGCCAATTGGTATCTAACTGTCCAAATATTTAACAATATCCAAACAGATAAATCAATACAACTAAAATATATCAATAAATAGACAGTTAGAATACACCTACTGGTATCTAACTGCTCCAGAATTTCATAATATCCAAACAAATAAATAATATGTTACTGCTCCAAAAAAATACAACAACCCAATGTATAAAGCATTAGCTAGAAGCAACAAGTGAACACTGAAAACAAACAAACAAATAAACTGTAGCATAACAGAAAAAGGTTTTTTTTTATCCAACATTGATTTTTTTTTCTCCCACAGACCCAATGATTTTTGCAACGAACACAGAAACTGAGCAAATTGGTTTGTAATCTACTTAATATGAGGGTCCAAAAAAAAAAATGTTGATTATACAATGTAATAAGTCATTACAAAATACTAATACTAACATGCTATTTTCTTTTATCACAGAAATTAACAAGAAATACATCTACTCCAGTTACTAAACCAAACAGTAAGTATATTATACACTCAATGCCATGGCCACAACCATCGCAGCATATCACACCCACAATATCTTATAACTTTGTTCCTTATAAATTTGTTTTTGACCCAAAGTTATAAGCAACTATAAATGTGATATGCTGCGGTGGTTGTGGCCAGGGCATAGAGTGTTGGGTGCATGACCAAGTGGTCATGCACCCAACACTCTATGCCCTGGCCACAACCACCGCAGCATATCACACCCATAGAGTCTAACATTTCAACTATGGCCTATGGAAACTTTTAATGTCCGCGGACATTACCAGTGTTCTTAGAACACTTTCAACTTGCCAGCGAACAATACGGACAGCGTCTTCAGGTCACCCCCTACGAACATTTCAGGACACCGCAAGAGTTCTTAGAACACTTTCAACTTGACAACAAACAATACGGACAGCGTCCTCAGAACACCCCATTTGGTTTATTTGCGAACATTTCAGGACACCGCAAGTGTTCTTAGAACACATTCAACTTGCCATCGAACAATACGGACAGCGTCTTCAGGACACCACCTACGAACATTTCAGGACACCACAAGTGTTCTTAGAACACATTTAACTTCACAACAAACAATACAGATAGCGTCCTCCGAACGCCCCCATTTTGTTTATTTGCGAACATTTCAGGACACCACGAGTGTTCTAGAACACATTCAACTTGACAAAGATCAATACGGACAGCGTCCTCAGAACTCCCCATTTTGTTTATTTACGAACATTTTAGGACACCGCGAGAGTTCTTAGAACACATTCAACTTGACAAAGAACAATATGGACACCGCGTGTGTTCTTAGAACACTTTCAACTTGACAGCAAACAATACGGACAGCGTCTTCAGGACACCCCCTACGAACATTTCAGGATACCACGAGTGTTCTTAGAACACATTCAACTTGCCATTGAACAATAAGGACAGCGTCTTCAGGACACTCCCTATGAACATTTCAGGACAACGCGTGAGTTCTGAGAACACACCCCATTTTGTTTATTTGCGAACATTGCAGGACACTGCAAGAGTTCTTAGAACATTTTCAACTTGTCAACGAACAATACGGACAGCGTCTTCAGGACACCCCCTACGAACATTTCAGGACACCACGAGTGTTCTTAGAACAAATTCAACTTACCATTGAACAATACGGACAGCTTCCTCAGAACACCCCCATTTTATTTATTTGCGAACATTTCAGGACACCACGAGTGTTCTTAGAACACATTCAACTTGACAAAGAACAATGCGGACAGCGTCCTCAGAACACCCCCATTTTGTTTTATTTACGAACATTTTAGGACACCGCAAGTGTTCTTAAAAGACATTCAACTTGACAAAGAACAATACGGACACGGCACGTGTTCTTAGAACATTTTCAACTTGCCAGCGAACAATACGGAGAGCGCCTTCAGGACACCCCCTACGAACATTTCAAGACAACGCGAGAGTTCTTAGAACAGTTTCAACTTGACAACGAACAATACAGACAGCGTCCTCAGAACACCCCCATTTTGTTTGTTTGCGAACATTTCAGGACACCGCGAGTGTTCTGAGAACATATTCAACTTGCCAGCGAACAATACAAACAGCGTCTTCAGGACACCCCCTACGAACATTTCAGGACACCGCGAGAGTTCTTAGAACATTTTCAACTTGACAACGAGCAATACGGACAGCATCTTCAGGACACCCCCTACGAACATTTTAGGACACCACGAGTGTTCTTAGAACACAATCAACTTGACAAAGAACAATACGGACAGCGTCTTCAGGACACCCCCTACGAACATTTCAGGACAACGCAAGAGTTCTTAGAACACTTTCAAATTTACAACGAACAATACGGACAGCGTCCTCAGAACACCCCCCCTTTTTGTTTATTTGCGAACATTTCAGGACACCGCGAGTGTTCTAGAACACATTCGGCTTGCCACAGAACAATACGGACAGCATCCTCAGAACACCCCCATTTTGTTTATTTGCGAACATTTCAGGACACCGCGAGTGTTCTTAGAATAGTTTCAGCTTGCTTGCGAACAAAATGGACACATATTGAGTCCTCAGAACACCCCCCATTCAGTTTATTTAGAACATTTCAGAACACCCGTGATGTCTGCAGACAAATCGAACACAAAAAGAACGTCTACCACATAAAAAAGCACAACATTTAACCTATCTCATACCCTCCCATCCTCCCCAAACATTCCTACACACCAACACACTCTACAAATACACATTTTGAACAAACTTTCATCGCGCTGTCCGCGGACGTCCGCAAATCCAAGATGGTGAGCGCTACCGAAAATCTGACGCGCTTCACGCTTCACACCATCCATTCAGCGAACACGCCGCATGTCTGCGGACATGACGTAAACCGCCCGGCCAATCAGGACACTGTCCGCGGAGCGAACAGGGAAGTGTGTCCCCGGACCGAACACAGATATCACTAATTTTTATTGACCTACTTTTTGGTCATTTTAAAAAAAACTACTGGACGGATTTTCACCAAATTTGCAAAAGCACGCTTTTGGGACCAAGCCGCTGCTCATGGTCCAAATTTGGTGAAAATCCGTCCAGCGGTTTGGGCTTTAGGCACGAGCAAAAAAAAATTCCCATTCAGTCTATGGGAAAAAAAAAGTTTTGGGACCCCCCCCTATAACTTTGCCCCCCCTGGACGAATCCTCACCAAACTTTGCAAAACAATTCAGAGTGGGCCATATACTTTTTTATATACTTTATTTTGCAAAGTTTTGTGAGGATTCGTCCAGGGGGAGCGAAGTTATAAGCCGCCCAAAAAGTGCTCTTCCTATGGAAACTGCAACTTAACCATAACTACATGGCCACTACTGTGGCCATGTATATATATATATATATAATTCAGTAATTTTTGGATTAAATGATTCCTTAAAAATGTTGTTTGTTATTATTGCTGGATTGGAAAGTGGTATTTCAAGGAAGAATCCAGTTCTGAAATGAAGTCTACAAACTACCTTTGATTGAGGTGGCATGGTATTCAGCAAAAACTTGACGACCAGATGTGGTTTCAGCAAGATAGGGAGATGTAGAGCCAGGTATGATTTGGCATTCGGTCTTAGGAATGTAGGTGAAGGGAGAGTGGAGGTGGTCCAGAGGTGGATACATGTAGGAGGAAGTTTTCAGGGTGAGATATGTGGATATAAAGTATAGTAGTAGAGGAAAGAAGTAGCAAAGAGAGTCTGTAGACACTTTGTGATGAGTAACCAAGGATTGACTAGATAGGGTATTCAAGTTGCAATAGATATTGTGGGAAAGGTTTGGAAGCTTGAAGCTGTCCATGGGTAAAATATAGGCAATTGATGGTAGGAAGTGTATTAGAGTGATTTTGGGTGATTAATGATAACAGGGAGACGTGTACTTTGAAGGACTGCATTGGCAATGTTTTCAAATGTGGATGGGAGAAGATTTAGAGCATCATTAGGGGTGGCATTGATGTTTATGACTCAAATTCTTCTACATTTCATAGCCAGGGATTTAGAGAAGGATGTCCATTTTGTATCATAATCCATATGGTTATCAAGGAACAAGTTTATTTTGTAACAACTTGATTGGGTATTCAAGAATCTAAGGGTGGAGGCATTGATAGAACATGACAAGGCAGTGGGAGAGTTCACTCAAGGGGTAAGCAAGAGAGTTGATAATATTAGAAAAGGTGGGGTGCAAGTGCCAGTGGTCAGTAGACCTTTATTTAGGGAAATACATTATAAGAATGGAATAGAAGTAGGGAGTAGCTATGAGTAGCTCCTACATTTCTTTGCTCTGCAGCGTCGGATCAACATCTTCTGCCACGCTCCTTTTCTCATTTCTACATGGCTGGCTGGACCTTGCCTTTTTGACCTGCTGGGGTAAGGCCTCTCGTCAATAATGTATGCGGCATGAATTGCTAAGTTAACATGATGCAATTTAAACATTTGCAACCTTCCGCTGCATACTGTTGTCGGACAATGCGTTACTCTGGCAACACGTTTGTTTGAAAAGGATCAGAATCCTTGTCATGTGCTTGGGCCACTCTTCTTGGGCTTGCAAGATGGTCACTCTTCTGCAGCCCCTCAGAGCTCCCTCGTGGCCTTGCCTTCTCCCCTCCCTGTGGTTGGCTAGGCTTCTTAGCAAATCACCTTGACCCAGAGGCGGGAGCCGGCACTTTTCATCCAAGGCCTGTGGCAAAGCCCCGACAGAGTGTTCTACTTCCTCTCCTGCATTTCTTCGATCTGTGGCAACATCTTCTATCACGCTTGTTTTCTAATTTTTCCTTGGTTGGCTGGACTTTGCCTCTCTGTGCCCTGCTGGGTAAGGACTCTTGACAATAATGTATGCAGCATGAAGTGCTAATTTAACATGATGCGATTTAAATATTTGGAACCTTCGGATGTACACTGTTGTCAGACAACACGTTTGTTTGCAAAGGATCGGAATCCTTTTCATGTGCTTGGGCCACTGTTCCTGCCCTTGCAATATGGCCGCTCCCCTGCAGTGCCTCAGAGCTCATTCATGGCCTTGCCTGCTCCCCTCTCTGTAGTTTGCTAGTCTTATTAGCCAATCACCTTGACCAGGAGGCAGGAGCCAGAATGTTTCCACCAAGACCAATGACAAAGGCCCCTGTCTGTCACATGTCCGCCACTATAATGCTGCCCCCCTCTCTGGTCCCCCGTGTTGTCTTTGATGCCCCCATCCATCCCCTCCCTGGTCCCGCGTGATGTCTTTGTTTCTCCCCACCGCCTCCCTGGTCCCCTGTGATGTCATTGTTGCCCCCACCCCTCCATGGTCCCCATGAAGTCCTTGTGCCCCCCTCCAATCTCCTCCAGCACTGCCAGCTTTTTTCTTCCCACTCACCCTTCCCCCCTTATCCCTTCTTCCACCCCCCATCCACCTTTTCACTGCAGAAGCTGTCTTGATTCGCTATGGTTTACCATCCCTGACCTGTGTCAATGCTTGGATTTGACCTTTGGACACATTCGCTTTGGTGCCTCACCTTCTCAACCCTCATGCTGGACCTCCCCTGGTACTCAGGGTGGCCCTGAACCATGTTGTGCCCTCTGTCTTCTTCCTTGCCTACAATTTCTGTTCCCTGCAACATTGTGTTTTACTGACCTCTGCAATCTGTATTTGCTCTCCCCACTGCTTCATTCTTCTTTCCACTGTTTTATTCTTTTATTCTCTCCTCCTCTCTCTTCTCCCTCTTTCCTTGCCCCCTCCCTTACTTTTCTCTATGCACTTACTCTATCGGAACTGTCTCTGGACCTAGTGTGAAAGCAACAATTGATTGTCTCCTCCCCCCTTCCCTTACTTGTTCTCCCCCTTCCAGCACTATCTGAGATGTCGTCAGAGGTAGTACAATAGTCGCTTGTTTCTCCCTCCTTTCTCCTCCTTTCTCCTCCTCTCTCCCTCACCTTGTGTTAATTCCCGCTCTACCAGAAATGTCGTTAGGCCTAGTACAGTAATCGCCTATCTATTTCCCACCTCCTTCCTATCTGTGTCTTAGCTCTTGCACTATCTGAAATGTCACCAGGCGAAGTACGATAGTTATTCACATTGTTCCCTTCCTTGCCTTAAAGCACTTTCAAACCCATTGTGTATAGGGGTTATACAAATAAATTATCATATCATATATGATGATGCATGCAAAGGGCTTCATAGAAGCATCATGTTAAGGATATAGAATGGGTGCGCAAGAAAAGGTATTGTAGATAAAAAGCAGATTGGGTGGGATGGTGAAATAGTAGTGGTAGTGTTGGGTGCTGATTTCCAATAGAACAATGGTCTTATCAGTCATTGTGTAAGTGTTACATTAATATAATCAAAGAGTCAGGAGCTATATCAAGTTAAACCAACATGCCAGCAGTCATCAACACATTAACAAAACTGGCTAGTTGTGGGCAACTAAATAAATCGACAGGTCGATTGCAGTAAAATAAATTGAACCAACTGACTGGTATGAATCAAAAAGGCCACTAGCAAAAAATGAAAGTACATTAACAGGCTGCAAACCATCAACAATTTAAATGTACCAGCTGCTATCAACCAATTCATTTTTAAGAAGCTGCATTGAACAACAAAATAAATTAAAAGTCCTGTAGTGACTACAATATAAAAATGATGAGGCCAGAAGTGAACAATACATTATATTTGAATGAGGCATGCAGGCATGGCTGGAAAATGTGATATACAATATCAGCTACTTTAATGAACGGGCAAGTAGCCTATATTTGCTAATGTAAAAAAGAAGGGAGGGGCCATTGCACATGATCACGCTGTAGTATGGATGTTGGAGGAATGGAGCACATTGTGCACTCAAACAGCAATACAATCCTTTCTGAGATCCAATCATATCATATGGTCAGGGAGGGACTGCAGGAATCTAGGCTCTGCATTTCAACTTCTAGACTCCGCAGTTCATCATTCACATTCACATAAAGGTGAGGGCTTGAACTTTAACTAGGGCCAAGGGTGTGAGACTCATTGATGGACTCAAGAGTATGAGTCTCAGGCTGAATTTAAATAGAAGCCAATGCACAGAGCACATGCCAGAAAATGATCACTTTTCTCCATGATGCTATTTTAATGAGCTGAGTTGCACTGAAAAATAATACTAACATGAAACAAAAATTCAAATTAACTCAACCCCATTTAACATCTAACTGACTCCCATAACAACATTTAGTGCAAATTAGTTCATGATATAAGCTGAATGCAGACTGAGCGAAATGCATGATGATCTGAAAATGCAAAAGAAAAATGATTTAAAAGTGCAGGCTGGATCTGTGTTGTAAGCTGAGGAATGTGAAGATCTGTTATAGTAAAATCATGGCATTGTTGTGGGGCAGGAAGGAATGTAGCAAGTTATATAGTGTGTGTTTCGGCTCAGAGGCACAGAGGAAATCATGTGAAATTTGAGTAGGATGATCTTGTCAAAGGGAGGTGCTCTTGAGTGACAGGGGGTTTTATGAAAAGGGGTTGAGGCAGAGTTGCTGGGCATTTGTGCACTCAGTGACGAAGGAGGCAGAAGTGCTGGTTCCTGGGCAGACTAAGTCCAGTGCTTGCAAGAGCTGACTGTCTGCTGGACTGTCTCTCTCCTGAGTTGCCAACCATTAGAAGAGCTGTGAATGACTCTGGGTCACTGCCAAACTGATTCAGGGAATATTGCCAGCTTATACTAGGTAATTATGCTGTTAATTGAGGGGCATGTGAAGTGAGTAAGACTGTATAGCATAGCTACAGAAAGGACTTAGGTCAATTGGTACACAACCACTACATGGGAGGGCATTAAGCTGAAACTATGACCATGGAAAGGCTCTTACAGAACTTCTACTGGCCAGAAATGTATGCAGAAGTGGCTAAATACTGGCAAGACATGTAAAAAAAACTAGTGCCTATATCCCGTCCAGGGCTCCTTTGCAGAAGATTCCACTAATTAAGGAACTTTTCCAAAGAACAGGGATGGACATTGTGGGGCCGGTGGAGCCTAGCAGCAGAGGGTTTTGGTTCCTACTGGTGGGAGTAGATTATGCCACAAGATATCCCGAAGCGTTTCCCTTAAGGGGAACCTCAGCAAAACAAGTCTGTGATGTATTGCTCCCATACTTTTACAGAGTGGGGTTGCCCCAAGAAATTGTTACGGACCAAGGGAGCAATTTCATGTCCATCGTAATGAAGGAGGTATGTAAAACCTTAGGAATCACCCATTTAAAAACCTCAGTATGTCATCCCCAAACTGATGGGCTGGTAGAAAGATATAATAAGACAATAAAACAAAAGATAAGGAGGCAACTAGTCCCACTGGGTTGAAATGGGACAGAGTCCTGCCTTGGGTTTTGATGGTGTTACGGGACACCCCTCAATCATCTACGGGATACTCACCACTTTAATTGTTGTTTGGTAGCCAACCAAGAAAAATATTATGATCAGGGAACCAGACGCAGATACCTCAAAGTCGGTGACAAAGTGTTGGTACTGATGCCCACCAGCACTAAAAGCATGTTGGCACAATGGAAGGGGCCACACAGGATAAACAAAATACTAGGCCTGGTCAACTATGAGGTGGAACAACCGGATCAGAAGGTGAAACTGCAGTATTGCCAGATTAATATGCTCAAACAAATGGAAAGAAGACACTAAGGCTGTATTGTGTACAGAACTATCTGAGATATCCACACCTGAACAAACTATACCAAACCAAAAGACTAATCTGCAAGATGTAATGTTAGGTGACCAACTGAGCAAAGAACAAATAACGGAGGTGTTTTCCAACCTGGATCCATTGTCCACAGTGTTTTCAGGAATAACCGGCAGGACCAAAATGGTGACCCACTCTATACCTACAGGAGCAGGGGACATAGCAAGAGAAATTAAGGAAATGCTGGAATTATACTAAATTACCATCTAAAAGTGCCTAGTGCTCACCAGTGGTATTAGTACCCAAACCTGATGGCACCACAAGATTCTGCATGGACTTTCGCCAACTAAATGTCATCTCATGGTATGAAGCGTATACCATGCCTAGAATCGATGAATTTATTGAAAAATTAGGATCTGCCACCTACCTGAGTATGCTGTATCTGACCAAAGGATACTGGCAAATACCCCTTAAAAAAGAAGACCAAGAGAATACGGCATTTGCTACTCCTCAAGGATTGTTCAAATTTACGGTATTGCCATTTGGCTTACATGGAGCCCCGTTAGCAATTTTTCAGGCTTTGATGGACCAAATTCTGAAACCCCATTAAGACTACGCAGCTGCATATCTTGATGATATTGTTATTTTCAATAATTAATGGAGTGAACACCTCATCCATCTGAAGCAAGTGATTACATCCATACACCAAATTGCCAGCTAAAACCACAAAATACCTGGGGTATTCAGTTGGGGGTGTGATAACACCTCTACTGGACAAGGTACAAGCCCTACAAAAACTCCAGATGCCAACCACATGGAAAGAAATGTGGGTCTTCCTAGGATACTACCGAAGGTTCCTGCCCCACTTCTCTATTATGGCAGCACCACTGACTGATGCCGTGAAAATGAACAGACCCTTGGTGGTCACAACGGAGGCCAGGCAAGCATTCCATACCATGATCGATATGATTTCTAAACCACCAGTTTTAAATTGCCTGGACTTTTCTAAAGAATTATATCTGCAGGCTGATGCATCTGGGTGCAGTTTATGGGCTGTACTGTCGCAAGGGACTGAAACATACTTATGTCCAGTTACCTTTATTAGTAGGAAATTACTACCTCATGAACTTCCATACTCCACCCTAAAAAAAGAGTGCCTGGCAATTAAGTGGGCAGTGGAATCCCTAAGGTATTACTTGTTGGTAAAACGATTCACGATCTTTACAGACCATGCCCCTCTACGATGGTTAGCCACACCAAAAGATTCAAATCATCGGGTCCTCCCGTGGTTCCTCACCCTGCAACCTTACGACTTTGTAACAGTGCACAAACCAGGGAAATGCCAGTTGGTAGCCAACTATCTCTCTAAAGCCTTGCACCAGCCCGAATGGCTTGGCTCAATGGGAAGAGTATGTGAGGATGTGGCGTTCCGAAACACTGGTCAGCCAAAGTCTCCAGAACTAGCAAAACCAACGGCTTCCACAGTTAGTGCTTTAATCAAACAGGATCCCTCTGAAGTGCCACTATCAGAACAACAACGGGACTGTAAATTAGAGAAGTGTGAAGAGGCAGACGCAGAGTGCCTGTCCGCTTCCCATCCTGTGTCTGCGGGATATAAAGAGGAACCCTTTCATAAGCATTACCTCTCGCTAGAACCAGAAGACAAAGCAACACGTGAACTGTGGACTACAGGACCCATAGTACCTCACGGACATTACGAAAATGCACATAGTAACATACAAATCCCAAAACATGGTGAGGCTATAAACAGGAGGTTCTTACCTTATGCCCGGGGTTATGTAGGTGCAAGGACAGAGGATGGCCACGGTCAGTCTTCATTTCAAACCTCGGAAAAACGCTACAGTGCAGAGTACTGAAGGGGGAGGGACACAGGCAGGAACAACTGTGTGAACTAGGAACCCCTGAGGATGGGAGGGGAGGAGTGACGGATTTTTTAAAACCAGCAGAGAGTGATTCAAGGTTGTTCTATGTTTTTCGAAGGAACCAGCAACGATGAAATACGGAGAGTGGCGAGAAGATGCAGGTTTTCACTGGGCATACTAAGAATCAGAGAGGCCGTGTGAGAGGGAAACCATATGCCCAAAGCTCGAATAAGACAGAACAGAAAATTGATGGCAAGCTGAGCAATGCCACGTTTCCATCTGCATATTGATTTTCGTTTTCTTTGTGTGTCACAGAGGAGTTTGTGAACCTGAATAAAGGACTTTGTTTTCACTCTTATCATCTGTCTCCCCTACTGTTTAACACTCATTCACTCTAAATCTGCCATGCTCTTGATTGTATTTCTGGCCTTACCACCCGTGCACCAAATGGCTATTCAGTTCAAACAGGTGGTACCATATTGTGTTGCTTCTCTTCTGCCCCTCGTCACAACAATCAGTAAGCATAGTTTGCTCTGGCAGTGCACCCAAAGTAGAAAGGAATGGCTTCCCTGGAATGTGATAATCAACATCCACAATGTGAATCCCATTCCTGGGAATTTTGTTGCTCCAAAAACAAATGATAGAATTGCTGTTTCTACACTAGTTTGGCCATTTACACTATGTATGATAAGGTCTGCATTGTACGAAACACAACATGCTAAATGTTATTTTAGGAGAATAAACACCACATGGTAAGTACATAAGTATTTAAAACATGAGCTGGGATTCAGACACACAGGGCGTCATTACATGGTAGGAGGTAACCATGCCGCTATTAGCGGCATGGCTACTCCCTTACTGCATACCGGGTCTGGGTAGGGGGTATGGAGACTTACCCGGTCATTCCTACCCTGGAGGACCTGGTAAGTCCCCATGCCAAATACAATTCCCCATTCCCATTCGTGCCCCTATGGGCTCAATGGGAATGGGGAAGGAGCTAATAACTGTACAGCAATTTGTGGTACCATTATTAGCTCTGAACTCCCTTAGCGGGTCCCGTCCTTAACACCTGGTCAGACCAGGCGTTAAGAACCGGACCCGCTGAGGGACCTCGTAGAAAGGCGCTAAGGGATTTCCCGGCACCGGTGACCTTACCGGTACCGGTAATCCCTTAGCGCCTACCGTGTAATTAGGCCCACAGTGTCAGAAGTCCAGGAAACAGCCTGATGCTATAGAATATTATCAGCTTAAACTTCTAATGTTAAGTCGTTTTAAATGTTACAGTTACTTCTTTTTTTATTTTTCTTATTTGATTTAATTGATTTACAATTTTTACAATTTTTTCCAATTTCCAATTTTACAATTCCATGTATCATCATTAGTTTATTTACATAAAATCCTCAAGTCCAAAATGTTTTCAATCTTATTCCCAGCATCTGAGTTTTATCCTGTGAGGGGCGACCCTCCACAGTGGAGAATCTTGTTTAAAAATGTTACCACAGCTATCACCATAGAGGTCCTTTCTCCGTCCATCAGAGCAGGCCACCAGTCTTCTGAGGTGTAAGATGTAAACTTTAAAAATTGATCACTCAAGAACAGATCTCTTTCTTTTGCCAGACTTTGACAGTCCAGTAATAGGTGTTTCAGATTTTCAACTTTGCTTTGCTCCTTGCAAAGTCGGCAGCAATGTTGTTCAATTTGGCCTCTTTTTGCTAGGATCTTGTTGGTTGGAAGATTTCATCTTATCCTTAGAAAAGTTTCTGGGTAAGATCTACTTGGAAGTGTTACCAGGCATGTAGCAGGTAGATTAAAATCTTTACAAAATGTTGGGGGATTTGATGTTAATAGATAAGACAGGGCAGTTTCTTGGGTCCATATCCAATCATGCTCCCCCAGTTTCTTTTTAACTTTTGTGGGATTTAAACATCAATCTTCTTCCGAAAATCCAATTTCCACCAGTTTCATCCTGTGTTTTTCAGCACAGCAGTTCAAAAGTTTACATGTAACCCCTTTTAACTCTTCATATATGATGTTGAATATTTTTGGGCGCTTAGGTAAAAAAAAATCTAAACAGGGCTAGGTTATCCCACTCTAACACAGCTTGTAGTGACAAAAGTCCCAATTCTCTTTGTATTGTGGAAATGGGAATTGAGTTGGGCAAGCCCAATACCCGTCTCCAAAACAAGCCTTCGAGTTTAGGCTATAGTGTTAATGGTATCTCTGGCATGGTTTCCGCTAGTGTTGAAAAACGGCCATACTTTTTGTCCATTACACTGGCCTGGCTTGCCAAAACCCTTGTTTTTTCTCGTAAGGAAACCTCAGTCGCAAACTCAACTGAGCTGTTACAAAGCATCACTCATAGGTATTTGAATTGATCTTAGTCCCGTCTAAGTACCATTGTATATTCTCTTTTAGTTTTTTCACTTTCTCGAAGGACATGATTTTTGTTTTTTTCTTACTTATTTCCAAGTTGTTTATTTTGATATATTTCTGAAGTGCTTTGAGTTGACACTGGAGACCCACCGCAGTTTGATCAATTAAGACTAGTTAATCTGTGTCTAAGAGATGTGACAACCGTACTCCTCTTAAACTTGGAGGGAAGGATCTAAGTAGACTCAGACTCCTTTCAATCTGTAAGATAGAAATGAAATAAAGCAGGGGCAAGAGGACATCCTTACTTAACACCTCTTGCTGTGCATATTTCAGATGATAATATTCCTGCATGGTTCAATCACACTCAAATCGATGTAGTGGAATGGAGAGCGATTATAGGGTCCAGAATTGGCCTTGGGCACTCTTTGTAGCGCAGCTTTTCCCATAGTTTTACTCGGTCAACCTGGTAAAAAGCCTGAACAAGGTTGACGAAGGCCATAAAAATTCTCGGTTTACCTTCAAGCACTCTCCCTTTTAAGATACTGAGGAGGAAGATGTTTGCTGATGGCCTGATCTCCCTTACAAACCCTGTTTGGAAGGGGTTGTTACAGTCCTCTTTCAGTGTCCAGGATTGAAAGCGCTGCAGAAGTAATGAACCAAAGACCTTCTTGATCACATCAAGGAGAGCAATCGGTCTATAGTTTCTTGGGTTCTCCTTCCCACCTTTTTTAAAGAAAGGGACGACTGAAGCTGTTTTCCAAGAACAGGGAATTACATGACTTTTGGTAAAGTAAGCACATGGGTTGTGAGACATGCAGTTACAGCATATCAGTTGAGATGCTGATGCCCTGCATCCATCAAAACCAACAAGCTTATTTCATAATCACAGCTTAATAGCATCATCGATAAAGGTTGCTACACACCTTGTGCTCCCTTTCCTCATCTCTCGCATCAGAGACACTTAACAACATTGTGCAGAATTTCATTTCTAGGGCCTCAAGTAAATGTTGCACCTATGTTGCATCCAAAGTATTCAGGACATGAATAACTTCCCGTTGGGGTATGTATCTATGCCTTCAAGGTGCTGCAACTTCCAAAAGAAAACAATGTGCACAATAGAATTCTGTTGATGGGACAATTTTGTTTGAAACACTTAAATATGATAGAGAAATTCTAAGTGCCTCTACTACCTTGCTTTGCCATGACCTGATCTGTTGGTGGCATCAATCTCTAAATAGATGTGAGGTTGTTATATACTATGTAGTCCTGGCTAAGCAAATAGATGAAGTTTAATGATGGGCATATGGTGATATATATGATGCCTAAAGTGAAAAGGAAACTACCAGAGAAGCTGAATGTCCACAATGGCCAAGAAAGTTTATGTGACTCTGAGGAAGAACAAAGTTCTTATTGGCATCCTGCTCCAGCACAGTTTTAACCTTAGAAACTTCTCCACACCCTACTCATCCCGTGTCAAAACTACACCTCATAAACGCACACACCACCTCGTGGTCATTAAGACTAATTCTGCAGTACTAGATGCAGAAAGCATTGCAGAATTCATCATGGCTTACACCCTAGGTACACTCTTTATCACATGCTCAAACCCACTACCACAAACATGTAGATGTCCTCATACATGTATGCTACAGTGTGCAATTCCAATGAAAGAACTGAAAAGGGAAGACTGGTTTTGGACTCAGAATTAGCCACAAGAACTCAAGGATATTCACCACCCAAAAGCACACCACTCCTGCATCAATACAACTCTTCCCTTGCCACTTCCCACTCACCAACACTCAGACTGCTATTGTCCTCCTGATCTACTCACTATCGCAAAGAAAGGAGGTCTTTCTTAGTTGTTACTGGGCCTCATTACAAGGTGGGCGGAATGGGTTTACCGGCCCCGGTAATGGTGCCGGTGCTTGTAAATCCATTCCGCTCTATTACGAGGTTCCCTTGCGGGACCCGCTCAGAATTTCTGGTCAGACCAGACGTCCTTTACGGGTACCGCACGGGGACCTGGGAGCTAATAACCGGCCCATTATTAATGAGCCCATTATTAGCTCCCTCCCCATTCCCAATGAGCCCTATGGGGGCTCAAATGGTAATGGGTGGGTTTTTGAATGAGGAATTACCGGGTCCTCCAAGGTTGGAATGACCAGGTAATTCCTCATTCAATGAACCCGGACCCAATTTTGGAGGCAGCCATGGCACTAATAACACCATGGCTACTTCCAAACTCGTAATGGGGCCCACAGCCTTCATCAAAACAGCATGTCAACAACACAACTAACATCTTCCTTGGTGACCTCATCTTGACTGGGTGCTATGCCACAAAGAAAACCTCACATTGAACTGCTTGGAACCATGGACATCAGACAACCTGTCAGAGAGCCAGCCAACAAAAATCAAAAACACTCAACCTGATAATCACCCCTTCTCCAGCCATCATATGTTGTCAACCATTCCTTTGGCTTGTACAGACCACAGAGCCAAACCAATGCTCTTCTACCACACACCACACTCTGACCATGGCCAACATAATCAAACCAGACACCCCTCATCTCTTTCAAAAACTTCCTCAGAGCTGCAAAGGAAGGAACGCTCCTCAATTAAGCCTCCAAATGTGGCCACTTGGGGAAATGTCAAGACCTTGATCAATGCACTCACCTATATGATAACTGAGACCACTATCACTCATGCAGAAATGAAACTTCAACTCAAGAAGCATAAGCCTTCCAAACCGTGATTCGCACAGGAACTCACTAACAGCAGAGCAGATACACCATACACAGAAAAGAGAAGAGCTGAAGAAAATTATGCGAACTAGAAGAACTCATCAGCATGAAAGTGCTCTGTTCACCATGAAAATCACCCAACACTGCACCTAAATCAATTTACTGAACAACAACCAACATGGAAGTATACAACAAGTGCAGATTAATATTTCAATGCATGAACCACCTCACACAACCACCTGTCAGTGTCTGCATTACAACAATTCACTGACAAATGTAATTCCATCACCAGCTTCTTCACAGACAATATAAACAAAAGGAGGTTTAACATTGACATCTCTAAATATACCTCCAATTACCCACCTGTATCAGCCTGCAATGAATCAAGAAGGGATGAATTCAGGGCAGTTATTCTAGAGGCCTGGCCAGAACTCTCAAAACCCTCAAACTCACCACATATAAACATCCTCTTCTCCTCCATGGTGATGGTCAACACAGGTGAAATGCTTGCTCCATGTCTGAATGTCAACAACGCATCTCTAACACAAACCACCATTCCAGACACACTTAAAGTGAGACGGTTTTGCCCTGCTAAAGAAGACCACAGCAGACACAGATGTCTAGGCCATATATCACCCCACCATGCATCTGCACTTCCTCTGCAAAGTGATTGATAACTGTTGCCATTCAATTGCACACAAGGATCACTCATCACAATCTCCTAAAGGAATACCATTCCTGTTTATGACAAAGATGAAGAAAAGAATCTGCCATCATCCAAGTTATTGGTGATGCACTGCATCTCCTGGACAAAGAAGAGCTCCGTTTACTTCTCCTTCTTGTCTTTGTGACCACGTAAAATACCACTGATCATGAAACCCCCCTCAACATTCTCACCACCCAATTGGGCTAAAACTGAACAGTCCTGCAGTAATTCAACAACTACTTCTCCAACAGAGACCAATTCACCCAGAAGGACATCAACATATCCTACCGCTTCACAATAATCTGCACATTTCGGCATGACTTCATCCTGTTCTCCTTCATCTTCAAACTTTACTTGGAACCTTTGGGAGAACTGACTGCCAGCAGTGACATCAAGCAACACAAATAAACATATCACATGCAGATGTATCTAAATATCAAAAATCACCAATATACTAAACCAGACAATGAGAGAGGCCATAATCACGGTTTTGCCAAAGCCCCAACATCCTCCTCAGGACATGACATTTTATAGGGCCCATATCGTTGATCAATGCTGATGCCAAGATATTCATGAAAGTACTGACGAGTAGACTACTGCCAAACATACCAACCCATGTCAACCCCGACCAGTGTGGGGTTATCCCCACGAGATCGACAGCCTTGAATCTACAGAGCCTCTTCGGAGTAATGGAATAAATAAACCCTGATAAATGTGCGGTAGCTGTATCCCTTGATGCCGAAAAGGCCTTTGATTCGGTCTCCTGTGTTTACCTTCTTGCAGTGCTGGAGACATTTGGAATAGGTCCAAACTTTATTAAGTATGTTAAACTACTGTACACGGCACCAGGAGCCAGAGTCCTAACCAACCACACTATTTCTGATTTGTTCCTATTGGGAAGGGGTACTAGACAAGGCTGTCCGTTCTCACCCATTTTGTTCGCCCTAACCATCGAACCTATGGCGGCGTCTGTTAGATTGGAACATGCAAACAAGGGGATAGAAATGAAAGGCTCAATTCAATTAATTTCATTATAAGCAGATGATACTCTCCTATACATCTGGGAACCTGAAACGAACCTGGCACCCATTATGGCAAATATACATGATTTTGCTGAATATTCAGGTTATAAAATAAACAACGCCAAATCCCAGATATTCCCATTAACCCAACTGCTACATGCCCGCTGACAACTTGTGGACTGTAAGAGGATTCAATTCAACACTACAGCTAAGTCAATGCCTAGTCTGGGATACTGAATGGAAACCCTTATTGATATATCTTTATGTCCAGTTCATGCGTTCTGGATGACTACCCCTATATAACACCCCTCTCTTGGAATCCCCCTGACCCCACTGAGCCAAGAAGTAGTTCTGTTTTGCAAGTTAAAAGGTTTATTTGAGAATTTAAACAATATATATATATATCACACTTTATAATCAATTAATAATTGAATATCACACTTAATCTGATATGATAAAGATTAACAACGGAGAATCTAGCACTAGCCCACTTCTTTATAATCACTAAGGAGTTGACATGAAATGGATAAGGTAGCACACTGGTAAATAGGGACAGAAGAATAATGTGGTAGAGAATGCTTTATAGGGTTCAAGGAAATGCAAGGTTGAATGAATGAAATGCAGTATAGAAGATAAACTGATATGGTTTCACAAAAGACAAGGTAATCACTTTCCCTTTGTGGCAATTCACCCCCCCTATACAATGTAAGGAGATGGAAGGAAGAGCACACAGTTCTGGTATACAATCACAATGTAATACAGAGTTCCAGTTTCCCAGCAAGCTTAGAGGAGAATAGATATGAGTTTTACACAGGCTCAAAATGCTTTTAAATGTGATAGCAATATATTGGAAAATGTGCTAAAATGATTTTAATTCCCTCTGGAGGTTCAGGTTGAGGATTAGTTGGTTTAAATTAGTTCAGGCTTACTTTAGCAATTTTCTAGGAATGATTGGCAGGTTAAACGAATTTTTGGCAAATGAAAGCAAGGAAGCTGCTGTTTTCACACGTGGAGAAATTTGCAAATCGCGGTAAAATTCGCGAGTGCGTTTTTCGCGATTGCGGCAAAAGTATAGAGAATAGGAATGCGGTTCTAGGTTCGTTGAAAAGCCAAGATTCCCAGCTTTCTAAGACAAACGGTCACGGAGATATGAGCGATATGGTAAAGGTCGTTTTTCAGATTTGAAATTTTAAAAGTTCAAAGTGACAAGTTACAGCTAGCAACTAGAAATGACAGGTGACAGCTTTGCAAATGACAGGTGACAGTTAGGAGACAGTTCTGGTTAGATTAAAATAGATTGAATTATATTATTTTAACTAAGAGATTGGTTCTGCGCAGTTCTGCTAGGTACTCACAATATATTTAGAAATAGAATGGGCCTCGCCACGGATCTGGTCAGGTTTTCTTCACTCGCCACGGACGGTCTCTGCGCACAGCGGTCTGGGTCAGCTCTCTGGTTCTGCGAACAGCGGTCTGGGTCAGCTCTGCTCTGCCTCTGGTTCTGGATACTGCTCTGCTTTCTCTGGGTACAGCACTGCTTCTGGATCTTTCTGCACAGCTTTCTCTGGACCCAGCGCTGATCTGCACGGCTCCTGGATGCTGCTATCGCTGTTAGGTTTGCTGGATGCTGAGGCCCACTGAGAAGAGTTCTCAGTTTGTGGGTTTAGGCCCTTGCTTTGAGTTCTGAATCAAGTTCTTTGGAGTTTTAAAGTCTAAGTGTTGAATCTAGTATCTTCTGGATGTTGTGTGGTCCGGCAGAGCGCGTTGCAGCAAATGGAATTGAATGTCCCTATCTGTCCTGACTGTCTGCTTTTATGTGTTTTGAAAGTGGGTGGAGAGGCTAGCTTTCTAGACCCTACCCCTCTCCACTTGTCATTGGCCACTTCATCCTCTCCCCCTTGATTGGGGGAATAAAATGAAGTGTCATCATGATGAGGTCTGTTTATGATACAGAGAACCCACCCCTGTCAAATTACACACAATCTATATTTTGACCCAAAGACATATTTGCACAGGTACACATTTGTTTAAAATTACATGCACCCATCACATATCACAGGAGGTATACCCTGTCCAAATCTGCTCTTCCTGGGGGCTTGCATTCAGAAATGGCAACATTTGCACTTTTTAACTGGTTTTGCAATATCGGACATTAACCCAAATTTACACACATGTGCGCAAGGAGTATGGACATTAATTGATGAAGTGTCAGATTTTTAACATACATACATTTTAAGTAATACCCTCTTAACTGCTAGCTTGCCCCCAGATCATACCACCGGTTCTAAAAACCTCTTAAAATGTGGGCAGAAAAATCACAAGAATTATGGTATCATTTATAAAATTTTCACAAGTCCGCTCTATGAATGATCCATCTTTTTAGAGTTATGTTCTGGCCCCAAAGGGGTGTGGTTTCCCCCCAGCACAAGGTTGAATTTCTGTTTTTTCCAGTTCTGCCAAGCCAGCTTGCTCTCACATGCAGTGCTCCTCCCCTTTCCTTCCAGGAGGAAGCCACATTTACGATTCCCACCAATAAAACATTTGCCTGAGTCAGGACAGGGCTTTGTTCAATTTCCTGCAGAGCCCAGGTAATTCAATCAGAGAAGTGTCGTATCCCTTTTGGTGGGAACAGCAAAAGGCAGCTAGGCCTGGGAACACAGCAGTTGTGCAAGTCTCAACTCCTGTCGGGGGTAGCTGGTGGGCAGAATTCAGTTCCTTAAGCCAGGCCCCGGCTAATGTCACTTTTAGTTACCCAGTTTTCTGCATTCAAATAAAACTAACCATTTTTACATATGCAGCTAGAATGCTGATTCTAAGTTTAAAACTATGACATTTAAACAATTGCAACCTATGTGACACTCAAAAGTAGGTCACTCATTTCTTTTAAACATTTAGATTTTTAGTGTCTTTCAGTCCAAATTTACTTAAACTGCTGAAATCCACAGCTCAGCCAGTCTTGTTATAAACCTTCAAGTCACTTCAGAATATAACTTTACATTGGATCCACCTCTCAGTAAGTCTTTCTTTGGCCTTCTTTGGGTTCATTTATTCAGTTTTACACAAACAAGTCTGGTGTTGTTTTAAAACGCCGGCTTTCTGATAGTGGTGAGTACTGGTAATGCACCCATTTTTGGGATTTAAGAAAATGAATTCCCCACAATTCTAGGTTGCTTTTGGCAATCAGCATTGCCATTCCCAATGGTTTCAGGCTACTGTGTGGGTAGTCCAATGGTGGTTTTAGGCAGTGCCCTTCTGTGCCCATAACATCGGCAAAAATGGGTGGCAGCCTATTCTTCATGCCTTTCCCTGGGCATTTTCTGGGAAGCTCTGGCCATCATGATGTTTTCAATGCCAGTACTGCACAGTTTTTGAGGTAGGGCTCAGATGCATGGGTAAAAACATCCCACAGGACTTAAGTGGTCAGCTCAATGTATCCGATATCTGGGTGTACTAGTTTCTAGAGATAGACAAACTCTGTATTCTGATAATCACGAACATACACTACAATTGCTCAATAAAAAATGTCTGATATGGGCCCAAATTCCCATCTCATTGCATGGTCGGGTTGCAATCCTTAAGATGGTAGTTCTCCCTAAATTTCTCTACTTCTTCTTGAACATACCCATATGGCCGGCAGGACCATCTTCGTGAAGCTATGGTCCATGGTAACGACATTTCTCTAGAACGGGAAAACAGCTAGGATGGGATGGGAAAATATGGTTGAACCGTACTGCTCTGGTGGTATTGCGGCACCGGATTTCGAACTGTAT
Source organism: Ambystoma mexicanum (assembly GCF_040938575.1). NCBI lineage: Eukaryota > Metazoa > Chordata > Amphibia > Caudata > Ambystomatidae > Ambystoma > Ambystoma mexicanum. The sequence goes on from NC_090932.1 coordinate 715,092,762, forward strand.
TACTTAGTCTCCCAGGCACAATTTTTGAAGTACTGGTATGACACATTAGATAGTTCACCACATGCATGGATAGAGAAACATACTAAATCCCCTACTAACCTCCGTTCTGTTATTTTTAGTACACGTCACAAAGATTCATGTCACTTTGATCTTGTGAGCTGCATGGTCCGAGCTTGGGGCGCGATATATAAGAGTCTAAAGATAGTGACGCTCTATGACCCGGATGTTCCCCTCTGGAAATTCCCCGGCATCCCTCCAACGTTCGATGTAAACCTCCAAAAAACCTGGGACCCTCACAAAGAGGGAAATTCGTGAGCCTGAAGGACTTTGTAAACACAGTTGGTGGGGGCCCACTCAGAGCACTCCAATATTACTGAATGAGATCTGTGTTCAACGAACGCTGGGCACTCTACCCTGATGAACCTCTTTTGCATCCTTGCTTACAATTAGCTACATCAGGGAAGGGTCTTGGAATCTCTAAACTGTATACACTGACTCAGACACACACCCCTACATTGAACAACATTAAAGAAAAATGGGAGAAAGACATGAATATGCCCATTGACAAAGAGAAAAGGTCCAGATATTGTACACTTATTAAAACGATATCCCTAAATGCTGGTCTAAGTCTGATCCAGTTTAAGATCCTGAATAGATTGCATTACACTCCAGCCAAAATGGCCAAATTCAAAACGGACTGTATGGGGGACTGTCCCAGATGTAAATCTCCCCAAGCGGGATCGTATCATATGTATTGAGAATGCCTGTTGATTGCCGGATTTTGGAAAGCAGTAGCAGAAATTATAGAAGAAATTACACAAACCCCAGCCTCACTGACTCCTCCAAAATACCTGTTTGGAGATATTGGCAAGTGTGTCGAAACCACTAGAAGGCTGTTTAATATTTCATGTGCGGTAGCCAAAAAATGCATTTTACAATACTGGAAGAGCCCCTCCCCATTGCGCATTGAACACTTCCTTCGAGAACTGACCTACGTCAACGAATGCGAGGAACAATATGTGCTAACTCAACCTCAGACAAGTCGCCCCAAAGACATCTGGGCTCCCTTTAGAGTGTATCTGTGTGAAAGGCTTTCGGACGATGAAACTTCTATGTAAACTGTAATGTACAACAGTGATTATATGATATTCCTTCTGGCAATGTATGCCTTGTAATTGGGAGCTGATGCTGTGTTGTATCTGGTAAAATGAGTAATAAACAAAGTTTGAAAAAAGAAATCAACTATATACATCTTCTCTAGCACTGTCAGTCATCCAAGCCTGTAAGCCAGACACCTACCTGATGCTCAACTGAATAAAGACACAATTAATTATCTTAGGAAACCCCACCAATCATGCCCAACTTCCGAATCGGCTAAAATAAATATAGACTAAGCTATATTCTCACCTCAATTGTCCTAAAGTTAAAGATCACTCAGCTTTCCCATTCACTGTGACCTCTCATTCAAAACACACATTGCGATCAAGACACAAGCAGAATGGTGCCAGATTGTGCTCCTAGTTTCCGAACATGTGTCCAAGCAATGGAGTCCACGATGCCACTCTGGCCACCCTGAAAGTCGCACAGTAATCTGGAACATGCTTCATCACAGGTCTAAGAAAATTCAACCACATCGCCCTGATCAACATGGTTTGCTTCGCCTACAAAGCAATCACAACCAAAACACCACACAACCTGGTAGAGACACTAACTATCTGCAGATGCCAGTGTACCAACAGAAGCCAAAACATCTCCTGGCTATAAACAAAGCACAGTGAGATAAAAAAACAACAGCCCCTGTGTCTGGAGCAAGTTACGAACACAGATAAAAATGGCCCCCTCCATCTTACACTTCAGGAAGGATCTGAAGACCCTACTTTCCCAGGAGCATCCCTCCAATTGCTGATCTCACAAATCAACCCTCATTCTCCCCTTCAAGAATTCCGACTCCACGGCATCCCTTGTCCATCCAAGCGTGTTTGCTACCCATGTACACTTACTTGCAACCCTTTGGCTGTGCCCCGGGTGTTTAGTGCTCCATTGCTTCCCAGCTAGTTTTGCAGTTTATAAACCTCAAATATACACACATACATACATATATATGTGCATACATACATATGTGCATGCTAGAAAGCAAAAAAAGACACAGAAGTCTCACAGTCGCACGGATGGGCAACAGAGAGAAATAGACACACCAGGTACACTATTAAAGAAGCGGAAGTGTTTTAAGAATGGATAATGTCCGTGCAGGAAATGCAGCCAGCTATGCCTTTCGTGCCCCACCAGGCACTTGCTCACACATACATACTCATATACAGGTATACACGTATACACATATACATACAAATATACACACATGCATACATATTGTGCTCTACAGTGTGTCGCTTTCTTGACTCTTCCTCTACAAAAAACAGTAAGCATTCTATTTTCCGAGTTTGGAGTAAGGGGCGGTGCTGCATCCATCTGATTTGTTTATGTAAGGACATTTCAGAATGAAGAAACAAAACAGATCCATTTCAAAATATGTATTTAGATTTATTTTTAAACTGTCACCTGCTTTGGCCTCATTGCTGCTTCCCCAATAAGGCCCGTGTATTTCAATGGAATCCCCCCAACATACCATCATCCACCTCAAAATACATAATCATCTTCCTCCACTAAAATGGCATTCTCCAAAAGTCGGGGATGACACAATTAATTAGGGGCAATTGCAAGGGCAAGAACAACCTGCTACTGAACTTGATGATGGCGCAGAGGGGCAGCAAGTATAGATGGAGCAGGTGGATGCAGGAATGGAGCTGGAGAGTACCTTTAATTTTTTTTAAAAATGCTGAATGCCCAGAGAGGAGCTTGGAAACTGCATAGTGATTGCCGCTCCTGGCTGCAGCGAGAGAACACTGAACTGTGCTTCCATCAGCATCATCTTTTAAAAGACTGTATACCAGGGACATGCAATGTTGGCTGCACAGATCAAACAAAAGGATGCTAAACATCAGGAATTGAGATGGGTCCCCTCTTTTGATACTGTATTAGTAAGCAACAATCAGGAAAGGGGATGTCTTAATCTGCCTAGCCCAGTATTGCATGCCTTCTTGAACAGTCAGTTACCCTCAAATATCAAATCCAGTGCTGCACCACACCTTTACTAGCAATTCATACAGTGCTCGTAGCACACTCCTTCCTCCCCTCAATTTTCTGACAGCCTCTGACATGATTATTGAACCTGCTTTTCAAACACCCATGACATTCCCATGTTGGTAGCATCACCAAGGACATTTACCACCACACCAACAGGCCCATGTGCTCAGGACATGGGCATGTCTGTGCCCATGTCCAGGCAACCCTTGTTCTACCTGTGCCCGTCTGTGTTTCTATCAGTAGTACAACACATGATTCACCGTGCCCTACTGTTAAAAGGAGTACACATACATGTGTCCCATTACTCAACTGCCTATTGAGTGTCATTAATATATTGAAAGAGAAGGTCATTATTAGCATCTTCAAAATTCTCCGGGTGAGATGGTCTGCATTCTGTGCAAACATTTGGTCAGTTTTTAACAGTATAAGAAATGCTTCCTTAAAGTTTTCTTTGGTTGATCATACAACAAGACAGCCCTAACTCTTAATATGGGGTCCTTGATTCTTCCCTTTGTCCACTCAGTAATCATAGGTTACAAATCCTGGCAGTGCAGGAATAGTATAAATGCATTCTTGATGATCGAATGATAAAATGTTTCCCCCTAAACCTCCTCTCACCAGCACCCTCCGTTATTTTGTCTATGTAATCCATCTCTATGCAACATACACGAATCCACCCTTCAAATCATCCCCCAATTTGAAAGCCTTACCAGGACATAGAATTCCTCCTGATTGAACAATGCACTGATTGATGTAAAATAATGTACGTTTTCAGGTATCTGTTTATTCTGAGATTCACGATGAGTAAAATATGTGAATAAAATGTTAAAAAAGTAAATATATGAGTATGTTGCCTCTTGTTCTGTAAGCAGGGGGGCTGGAGCTAAGGCCTGTAAAAAACATCACTTCGCATTTCTAAACATGCATGGCTACAATGCTGTGGAATGGACCTGACGAGAGCCACCACCACATGCATTAGCCTGGGCCCATACTGTGGAGAAAAACAGTGCACATCTCTAATATATTCCACAAACAAACTTGACATGCTCTGGGATCACAACCACACTGTTGCCCTCCACACATAAAGTGGCTATAAAGAGAAAGATTGGTATACAGCCACTGTCTACATTAAGCACTCTTGGTTCACACAATGAATGACCATAATAACCATAATTTGTGCAATACCGAAGGGTAATGGATGGAAAGTTATGAATTAGCCTTAAACACTGATAGTCACTCTGGTGAACATTCCACACCATTGTTTTCTCATCCTGCCATGCACTTAGAGAATGGGGAAGACAATATCCCAAACAGATTTGGTGCTAGCCGCAGAGGGCAGTTGTACTAGAACTACTAGATCACATTCCTTCTACACGTGACCACAAGCAACCACAGACATGTTTCAGCCTCTTTGGGCATTATCAGTGAGGTTTAGCTTGGTTCAGGGCCCGAATCTGGCCATATCCATCACACTTTCGTTGACAAAGAGAAAACTGAAGGATGATGGCTGGAGGTTCATGGGGTGGGAGAAAGGTTGATTTGCATATGATATTTGTCCTTTGTAAATTTCTTAGCAGGCTGGAAAATTATGGTCTTCAGGGTATTCAGAGCAATGCTTGTGCCTATGATTATTTCCTAATCTTCTAGCCATTCCCATCAATTTTGCTTAAGGTCACCATTAGTAGGACCATTAATCACAGACATGAGTCCAGGGGCTGCTGGACCTACCAACCCAAGCCACACCTCAAAGAGGAAGACCAAAGAGCCAGAAACCTGGCTGGAGTTGATCGTTGTCTAGTGCTAAATATGGGGCTTAGCAGTTTGGTTAACTCTGGGCCTTTCAGGGTTGGGACATGCTTTGTTTACATATAACATTTTCTCTCAGGTAATATCTCATCAGGTTTATACATTGTTGTCTGCAGCATTGACAAGAGCATTACCTGTGGTTATGATTAAATCAAATCTTTCAGTTATCACTCTCCAGCTTTGCTTAAAATAATTCTGTGTGGTTGTTGTATGGTGTCAAAGTGAAACTGATGAATAATAATGATGCACCCAGGTAACCAATTGCAGGTTTTTGCTCATTAGATGTTGAGAATAGGAATTATCAGCACAAAATAAAACAACAGACAAAAGAGTCATATCGAAAATGGACAAGGCAAGATGCCAGTTTATTACTGGATTTACTGGATTACAAACCAATAAACAGACAGAATATCGATAACCCAACCCCCAGGTTAACCCAACACGCCTCCAATTTGCCTTCCCCTATGTCTCCCTATGGTTTGGAAGCCAATACAATGTCACTTCTGTTTGACCTCCACCTCCCCCTAAATATAACAATAGTTCTCCTTGTATTTTTCGATAGTCTGTCTTCCGTCTCCATCCTGTCTCTCATCATCACGTGGGGTCTATGTCCTAAGGCTGTTCAAAAAAGGTTGCACCCAGGCTTGCATCTGAAAAGGCTTCATTTCGAGGTGCATCATTTTGTGCTTGACCCTCTCCAGCCCCCCTGTCTTGGGTCTGCCTCCAAAATTCCAACCTCTCTAATGCACAACTTGCCCCCTCCAGCCTTTCCCCTCCCCCACTTACCTGCTCTGGGCTGCGGCCTCCTGCTGTTCATTCCCATCTGCCATCTACCATCTACAGTGTGCGGCTGGAAGCCCAGGGCACAGCATGCCTTGCTTTTGCGCATAGCCTTGTGTGCCCCCGGGCTTCCAGCTACACTCTCTAGATGGTGAACGCATCACATGATCCTCTGCTTCCCGGATCGGATGCTCTGGTCTGATAATGTCTGGCTTCCACCTCCTCAGGTGATGGGCATCGGGGCCACCGCCCCCTGACACACTTCCGGCATCGAATAGAACTCCATGCGTTGAACTAGTATCATCCTGCAAAATAAAAGAATGGCAGACAGATTGCCTTCACCCAGTCACCTTGCCCCCCCCTCACAAGAGCTCCTGAAAGTTCTGCCTCAGCAGTTTTACAGCACATGTCCGTTTAGAGAACTCTCGGGGCAAGCATTACCTCAAGCCAATAAATGGTGATTTCCCCATCCAATGTCCTCTAAGATTTAAAAGATAAAATAATGAACACTCATGCATTTATATTCGAGGAGTGCCACTTCAGTTATTCAAATATATTCCCAAACTCCTCCTCCCAGTTCATCGTTTATTCATATTTATAATCACTTGTTATCGCATGCCTTTAAGTTATCATCATAACATAAATCTTGTTCCCCTGTACTGCTCCGGGCCATCAACTTTCCCAGACCTCCCTTTTGCACTTACTGCGTGACTAATCTAACTAATCTTCTTATACCCCTGCACTAATTCCTAATTTACCTGTTTTTGCTTTGCACCAGGAATTCTATTCTACTCTTCCCCTAACTATGGTCAACTCCTACTTTTCATTTGTGTAGGTGATCTTTCTACCACTACAAGTATTACTCTTTACAATGCATACAATCATCCTCATGGGTTTGCAACAATATCCCCAATTCCTTCTGTAACATCACAGTTTTGTGCTGTACTTCTAACAGGGCAAAGGAGGGACGAAGGTCAGGGGCCGACAGAAGAGGGGACAGGCTGTAGGGTTAATCGCGTATTACCACTGCGCCTGAATGGCAGCAGCTCTTCATACAACACAAGATCACCACTTCCAATATAGGAGACAATGCTTTGAGACATTCTCTGATGGTAATGTAAGGCTGTTTGACAACTTCTTGATTTGCTGCACACAAAAACTTTCCTGCAGTACATATCATGGCTGTACGATGAGCCACTTGAAATGCCAGCAGAGTCTATGTTTACATGTCTTGCTGCTTCTTCTACTTCCTCTAAATTCTGAAATCTATGTGGCACTAACCTTGGCAACCCTTTAAAAATTCAACATACATGGTGCTACTAATTCTACACAACAATCATTCCCTCGAAACAACCTTCTCCCTACCATACTGTATGCAGCTCCTTCACCTTCCCAGCACACTTTGTTTCCAACCAACACTTTCTGTCCCTAACTTAGCTTACCCAAACATTGCAACGGTAGGAGCTGCAAAGGCTATGACTCTGATTTTTAACCAAGACTAAGGGTCTCATCACGACTTGGGTGGTAACGACGCCGCTATTAGCGCCGGCGCTATCTGCCCTACCACCAAACCCCCCCGGCGCTAATAGCGCCAGATCATGAGTTTGGCGGTAATGGTATTCCCCATTCCCCATTGAGCCCATTCGGGAATGCCCCATTCCCCATTGGGCTCAATGGGGAAATTTCGCGCTCATACCGCCGGCAGATTTCCCGCCGGCAGTATGAGTGTGAATTTTCGGCAGATTTCCCCCCAGGTCAGAGCTTTGGTGAAATCCGCCGAAGCCCTGATTTGGCAGACCCTTAAATCCGTCGGTAATAGGGCTACCGCCGGATTTAAGGGTTACTGCCGAAATCGTGATGAGGCCCCAAATCACAAATCAGGGGTCTTCTCTAGGTCAGAGATCAGAAATCGGGATGCATTGGTGGGTGGTATGATTTCCCATATTTCATGACGTATCACCCACTCCCAGTTACATCCTGCCCATGTTCCATGCAGTATTCAGCTGGCCAGCATCCTTAGTCCTTTGATTGGCCAATGCACTGTGAACGGACACTCTTATTCCTCACAGTACCAGCCACTGTATTTCCAGAAGTTCCTCCATCGCTATATACGTTCAGCTATTCGAGAGTCAACAATCTTGGCCAGTTATTATGTCACACACCTTCTCAGATCAATAAAAATTGGGTGTTCAAATAATCTTGCAGTATTTGACATGCCGTGTCCCACTCCAGGTTCCTTCATGCTTCATCTACTCCATCCCAAAAGTCTCTGAAGAGCCCCTTTGGTAAGCTGACTGAAGATGCCTATTACATGTAGCTAATAATACGTGTCTCATTACTTGTAAACTGTGCCCCATTTCTGTGCCGAGTGGCCTTTTCAAGTCAGTCAACTTGACACTGTACCTTTATATATACCACAAGTTGAAGTGCGGTATTAGCCCCAGTCCACATTTTATCCAGTAATTCCCTTTCCTGTTGTCATTCAAACAACACACCTTGTTGTTGTGCCAGCCAGATCACCTGGAAAGCAGTCGAAGGAACAGTAAACAAAACCATCAAATTTAACACCATATGTCTATAGCCAGATCTACCCAGATTCGACCTGGTATTGAACACACCTTCACTGACCTTGTACTATTTTACCTATCCACTATCGTTAGCAAGTAACACTCCAAACATATTGTGCATTCCTTCCCTTTACCATCTACTGCTCGGAAGTCCTCCAATTTCCAATATCCTGGCACCACTACTTGGTGCATAATCATGGGCAAGTTTACCAAGGGCCTCGTCGGGAAACCAGCTGTGTCCTGGCAGTAATTCCACTGGGATACCACCAGCATAAATAGGGCTGCTGCTACTTTGTCTGGCACTGTTAGTGCCGGATCACGGATAGCGGTACAGCAGTAAGTTCCCATTCCCCATTATGTCCAATGGAACCAATGGGGTTGTGGGCGCTGTTACTGCCAGCAGTAATTGGGCTGCTCTGATTTACCGCCCGACTCATGATTGGGCCAAACCTTAAATGCAGCATTAATAGAATTACCGCCACATTAAAGGGCTAAGGCCCAACTCATGAGGCTGCAGTCTGGAACTACACTATGGTTCATGTCGATTGTTGATACCAATAGATGAGTTTAGAAAACATTTTGTTTCTCCTCCTAGTAAAAAGAACAGAGTGAGAGCAATATATCACATCAGAGACCACTGAAGGCTCTGGATGCAATACAGTTGGCCTTTCAGTAACAGTAATATGCATGCTAGTAGTTGCACTAATTATTTTTTTTTATCGCTGAGACTAGGCTGGGGCTTCACTGTGGTCTCTTCCAAATCAGAGTTCAAGACTTTCAAATAATGTTCATCTTTTGTCCAATTCATTTCAGCCTCACAGGGAGATGGTACCACCCACGCATGACCTTCGGCTGGCTGTGTTATACATCCCAACCAATGGTCGACCCCACATTCTCAGGCTCCATTTAGATCACAGGTTCCCCCTTGTTAATCCACTATCCACCATTTATTATACCATAGCCATGCCTTGACATCAACTGATGTCACAACGTTAATTATGTTTTTCATAGCTAATATAGGTTGCACAAAAGAATCATGTTCTCCTATAAATACATTAGTGTAAGGCAGCACGAATAGACGGATCAGCAAAGCAACAGGATCTACACTGCAGGAGTTACTGCCCATTTGCAGTGACTCACATGACTCATGTTGGGTGCCCATGAACCTTTGCAGATGAGTTTGAGTTGAGTAGTACGAGGTATGCCCCCTTCATCCTGGGGGCTACAGCGTTCTGTCTTTGGTGAACCTTTATCAGGACACTGTCACTGGGCTGTAGCAAATGACCTGGAGAGTCTGATTCCGCAGAGAAGCTTGAACCTGATTGTGAATGAGACTGACAGAAGACATTAATATCTTGACATATTTCAACAATTGGTCATACATCAATTGCAAATTACCTGGTACAGTTTTCACCAATTTTCTTATTAGGTGTGCTTATCATGCCAAATAGAACCAGTGGGAGTGCCTCTGGCCACTTCCACCCTGTTACGTGACACAGTTTGCCCAATTTATTCTTCAAGACCCCATTTCATCTCTCTGCTGCCCCTACTGACTAGTGGTGGTGAAGGCAATGCAAATTATGTTGAATCTTCAATCTGGATAGCAGTGTTTTAATGATGTTGACAAAATGAGTTCCCTCATCACTGTTAATGCATCGTAGTATTCCAAATCTATGTACACATTCCTGAATCAATTGTTTTGTAACAGTGACTGCATCTGCCTTCCTACACCAGCCTTGAAAACACATTCACTATCACTAGCATGTATTGCCACTGATTGCACTTTGGCAGTTGGAGAAAATCAATCTGAAACCCTATACATGGGCCATAAGGGGAAGGATGGGCCCCTGGTCTGATCGGCACACTTTCCCCATGTTATTATGCAGACAAATTAAACATCTCTGGTAGTATTTTTGGGCCATAGAAGTAAACTCTGGTGCAAACCTGTCATGACCACAGGTTAGTTCTCCCATACTAGTCTAGGAAATGCAGGTCCATAGGGAATTCATTTGCCCTAGCTGGTATTTGATTCTAATTCCCAATGTTAATGGTTGGTTGGAGTTTCGTTAATGGCCGCTAGGTGGTGCCTCTGGGTCAGTTAGCTAGCGGGTCTAGTAATTTTCATGTGCCGGCTATTTAAGCCCCGACCATCAGGAGGCTCACGCTTCACGTCGTTTGTCTGAGTTCAGATGCAACGCTCGCCGCGTACCTCCGTTTCCTGTCACAGCTCAATATTCCTTGTCCACAGATAATTACTGTTCATTCCATGAGTAACATTTATTAGATATCAGGCCTTGGAAGTTTGTTTCTAGTCAGATATTTTTGGTCGCACTCATGTTCATATTACGCAAAGTCATAAGGTGTTTCCATGTTTCCGACCGAGTAGTTCTTTGACTCTTCTGTTTGTTTCAGGTGTTTATTATTCCGTCACGCAGTGTAGTGAGGAAGTTTTTCTGTAATTTTACACACTCATCTCACCACAGCATATTGCCCCTTTAGGGTTTAATTAGGATAGGGTTTCTGTCATTTCCTTTTTTCCTAGTGATAATTGCTCTCCATAGTGCCCCTTTAGCCCCTTATAAAAGAAACTATTCTCCTGTGTCCCATCTTCAGGACTTGCGCCCCTGTACAGAGCAGGATGGAGAGCTCAACAAATTAAATACCAAGGTGAGCTATTGCTGGTCCCATAATTACCAGTCTTTTCCTCCTATTTAACAAGAGATAACTAAGGAAGAGAAAATTGTTATTTTCTTCACAGAAATTCGGTGTCTAGTTCCCAGGAAGGTAGAAGTCAGTTGGAGTTCCAGAAGGTTCCCGCAGAATTCAGGTGAGCGTTACAAAACCATGAACACCCCACTAGCATTGTCATTCCATCCCTACCAACATGTGCGTGGCCATGGTGCATCCTGACAAGTTATGATACTGCTATTTTTGGATAAACCTGTGGGCGCGGGCACCACCTTAGCCCTGTCATGTATCTTGCTAATGCAATGTTAAATATTAGTATTTGGAACAGATGGCTGAACAATGACGTCAACAGTGGGAAAACAATAAGTAACACTGAAAACCAATGGGTAACAAACCCTTTTGTGCCACCTGTTACCTTGCAAACTATTGCTTCAGTTTAGTGTCATTTTTAATTCAGAGACAAGATGAACAATGTCCAATGCATTTCAGACCTAATGTCCTTCATCAGGGTCCATATTTGTCTTTTCTCATCATCATTCAGAGCGCTGGGATTTTAAAACAAACATCCTTTCCTGAACAAGAGCATTCATCCTTAAATAACTGAGTTCATGGAAGTAGCCTACAAAGGGGCTGGCATGACCTTTTGTAAACGGTTCTGACGATGTGAAGGACATGGTCGCTGATGAAGGATATTAAGTCCAAAATGCACTGGACATCATGTGTCCTTTCTCTACATTAAAAAAGACACTTGAGCACACCTACAGTGGATTTATGATATCACTGAATATTTTGCTTGAGAGTTACTTGAATATGTTGTAAACTGAAGCAATAGTTTTCAAGGGGACAGGCGGCACCAGTTAGTTTGTTACCCATTGGTCTTTGGTGTTACTACTAGCATGTTTGGAGCCACTAATTGACACTGCTCATTTCGCTACAGAGAGTCCTCACGCAAATGGCAACTCTTTCTGATCCAATTATCCATTTCATTAGATGGTGCATTCTCTTGCATATGCACAATGTCTTCTAATATTTTGTATGGAGTCACTTCCTGCAGTGTTTGAATGGCTAAAACATGTACTTCACTGTGCTCTAATGTGGCAGCCCTTTTGGTTTGAAGGTTTGATCAGCAAGATCATTTGCAAGGCTGAAACAATCATTCAACACCTGGTGGGCTGCACACTTAACAATAGCAATTCGCTCAGGCAGCATTATGGCATCTAAAAGCGCTAATACGCACTGAATGAGTTTACGGGTGTACAGGTTGAAGTCATGAAGCCTCCCTGCTTTCAGAGCTGACCAAAGTCATGGGCTACACCAAAAGCATATTGTGAACCACTATATATATTAACAGACCTCCGAGCCGCCAATCAGCAGGCTTCTTTCAGGGCCACTAATTCTGCCACCTGTGCTGACGTCACTTGCAGCAGTTTGCTACTCTCTACCACCTCCCTAGAGTCACATACCACATACGTTGTGACCACCTGCCCCGCTGACTTCTAAAACACAAACCATCCACAAAATACTTGAGATCTGGGTCTGTCAGTGTTACATCATAGAGGTCTGTAACTGTCAGTCAATGGCACACAGTATGCAGGGTAGAATCGTGTGGCTCTCCTTTCTGTGAGGTATACAACACGAATGCTGCATTCGGAACTGAGCTTCTAGTCAAAGTAATGTTGGTAGAGTACAGTAAAAGCATCTCAAATTTGCTAGCTCTCGAGATAGAGATGTGCTGAGTCTTTGTCTTCAATAATAATGACACCACTGCATGTGGAACAGCCACCTCTAAAGATGAACCCAATACAATATTCTCACTTTGTCCACTGTCAAAGCTGCAGCAGCCACTGATCGTAACCAGATGTCATCCCTGCCACAACTGGGACCAACTCTTTACTGTAATAGGCTATGGGTCTATGATGCATCCCATGCTTCTGGGTAAGGACATCCTGAGCAAACCCAATACTCTCATGACAGTCCAAGGTAAATCCTTTCTTATAATCAGGTAGTCCCAATGCAGGAACTTCAATGGCTCTACAGTGTAAAATCGGGTATAATCCTGAAGTGGTTTAACTATTTCTGAAAATCCTGTGACTCATTGCATGCAGTAACTGACTGTGCCTACGAAAACTTGCATTTGAGTTCTGGGGGTTTGGTATTTTATAAACAGTCTCTTTCTGAGAAATGAATATCAGCTGATATCCCTTAATAATTTCATATCCCAGATAATATACCCTGAGGGCACATAATTGCAGCTGTTTATGTGAAGCCTAAGGCCCTGCCTCTTGCAATGCTATCAACAGTACCTTAGTGTCTTCTTCACAAGCCTCATATGAGGGTGAGGCAACAAGCAAATCATCAACATATTGCATTAGCACTGACTTCCCAGGCAACTTTATATCATCCAAATCTTTCTTTAGATATTGTGAAAAGAAGTTGTGGGATGTGGGGAAAACAGGTCCATGTGTATTGGACCCCCCCATGCGAAAATGCAAATAGGCCCTGACTATCCTTATGTATAGGAACAGAGCAAAAGCTGAACACAAGCCGGCCACTGTAAAATGCATGGCCTCTGGTGGAACACAGGACAATATGGTAGGTGGGTTTTGCACCACAGGAAAGGAAAGGAAGCTATCACCATGGAAATGATAACTTGTAAGTTTTAGCCAGAACGATAAACATCTTTCCCTGGCTTCTTCACAAGAAAAATAGGTGCATTAAATGGGCTACTGGTCGGAAAAGAAAATCCTTGACTCCTCAATGATGTAATCACTCTTCTTCAGTCTTCAAAGGGTAGTGGAGGGTGTGGGGCAACCTCATGAAGGGATCTACCTTTATCTTCACCAGTTCAGCAGCGTGCATATACCCCCCACCTCATTATCATGGGTGGGCCACAAACAGTATGACAAGGCATCAATCAACTCATGTATATCTTCTGACCATTGCTCATCTTTCTCTACGACTCTCCCTCCTGTTGCTTCCCTTAATGTAGGTATCACTGGTACTGCGTTATCTCAGGGTATACTCAAAAACACCCAAACAAGGGTGCAATAGATTGTGAAAAACAAATCTCTACCCAGCAAATGTACAGGTGATGTGGGACTTGGAAGAAAAGCCTGTGGATCTGTAGTGGGCCCTAAAGTGAGAGAGTGGGGATCTGTCACCTGCATACAACAGTCGTATTTGATATGCCTACCTCTCTCACTGCGTCTACTGATATAGGAACATGTGGAACGATATTCATTTGTAAAGCAGATCTATTTGCCCCTGTGTCCACCAAAAATGGCACTTGTGTCCCTTGTACTTTGCATTCTGATTAGGGCCTTCCTGGTTGACTGGGATCAATAGTGCTTCCAGAATCCCTTCCCCTTCTGGTTTTCAGAACCCATTTAAATTCCCACCTGACCCTCATTTGTCCTCAAGGACAAAAGGGTTAGTGTTTGGAACTGGGGTATATGCCCAGATGCAACTGCTTGAATGTGGACCTGTCCCCCTTACTGTGCATCTGAACATTATTGGAAACAGTGCTACCTTGTTACTAAGGTCTAAATGGGAAATCATTTTTCCTACGACCCTCCTGCTTACAATAATTACAATTCAAGGGGTTCATTGTCATGGATCTAGGAGCCTGCTGATTAGTCGAATTTCCCTACACTTGCTGACCCTGTGCTCCACACACCTGCTGCTAATTCCAACCGTCCCCACTAATGCGGTTGCTGTGGCTGTTCCATATATCCCCCCTGATGGGTCTGACATACCTACAGGCCCATTGGACCTTCTTCCCTGCCCCTCTACCCCTTTGTTGGTCTCCCCCCTGGGCCCGAATCCCAAGGAAGTGTGCTGTTCCTTTGAGCTGTTTCTGCACCTGTGCCTGCAAACTCTACATCTGCAACAGCATGAGTTTGTTCTCAAATATTTCCCTTTTCTGCTCTTGGCAAGCAATGCATTGATTTGCCACCGTCAACAGCTCCACTAATGGCTCGGTATGCTAGCCTATACAAACGTTGTCGCTATCCTATTCCTTATCTGCACCAGGATGTCCCCTATGCCTGGATCAGTGGCTGGCCAGGCTTCCCACTAGACTAAAAATTGTCTAACCTATTATGGCATCACTAGCATCATAAGTTAATTCAGATCATCCCACTATGGGTTATTGCTGTCGTACATTACTGTTTGCAGTTTCTTCCATAATCGTTGAGGCTCTTCTCTTATATTGAAGAGCTGTTTGCCAAGGTCCTAAGGACCCTGGGTGTCCAGTGTACATGGGCAGTAACTAAACCTTCATGGTACTTGGCTGAGAAGAGCTTGAAAAGGGTGTGAATCCCTTTCATATATCGTGCCTCCCCTCATCAGAGAAAGGGCATATGAAGGAGGTGGCCCCCTGGATGCCTTCTCCCTTAGTGAAACCCAACCCACCCAGCACTGGGGAAGATGGGACATTTCCACCACAGGTGCCTCCTGCCATGCCTCCTCTGGTCATGGCACTGCAAGTGTTCTCATATTAATGAAAAATTCAAGTGTGTCTTCTGGTGTCTCATTATCTTCTCAATACTTTCTGTATCCATTGCCCCTCGTGAACAATCACTACCACATTCAAGCCCCTTCCGTTCCTCTTCTACCTCTCAAAAACTTTATTTGTCCCATCAGTAAATCTTATTCACCCTCTGTCCTCCAATTGTCCCTTCATTCCTCCTGGATGTTGTCTCTTATAGGCACGTGACAAACGCATGCCACTGTATTGATGGTACCTTTGTACTTTCTGCCTCCAAAGCCCTTCTAAGGGTTGCAAAACGTATCCAAGTTAAATGTCCCTTCAATTTCGTCTATTGCGTTTAGTCAAACAGTGTCATGAGTCCAAATAATCAGAAGACAAATTGCCAAACTGGCTAAACATATAATGGGCGGACAACCCCTTTCACTATTTAAATCTTGATTCATTCATTCCTGACTTGCCACATTAACCAGGTGGCCCTGCTCCATGTGCTCCTTTATGGTCCTGAAAGGTAAGGGGTTTATTTTGTTGGATCAAAGAGACAGCACTAAGAGAATCACACTTATGAGACATGGAAAAACTGCTACAAATACTATATACACAGCCCAAAATCCCCACCCCATCGAGGCATATCCCCTGAAAACATCACATCCACCATTGTACATTCTGTGGTCCCGAACAGAACCCTCAGTTCCCTTGGCAGCCCCACATTCACACTCACCAGCCATGATATCCTCCTCCGGAAACCCTCTATGGAACTTTGAAAGTAGTACTCCTACCTTATTGTCTGGAGCGCTTGTGAGCGTATCCAGATGCAGGCTGTTGGTATTCAGTGGTTTGCAGTGTTGCACAAAAGATCTGAGTCACCATCATCATCTATGAAGGCAAAACAAAACAAAAGACGAAGGAGTCTTGAAGAGAATGGACAAGGCAAGAGGCCTGTTTATTACTGGTTTGCAAATCAATAAACGGAAAGCATATCACTGACCCACCACCCAAGCTAACCCATCCCGCCTCCAATTCACCTTATTTGATATCTTCCCATGGTCTGGCCCCTTACAATACAAGTCACTTCCGTTTGACCTCCCTTACCCCCAAAACATAACAATAGTTCTCCGAGTATATTTTCATGGTCCTTCTTCCATGTCCATCCCATCTTTCATCATCACATGATCCTCTGCTTCCGGGTCAGTCTCTCTGGTGTGACGATGTCTGGCATCCACCTTCTACCATGAGGGGTGTAGGGGCCACTGCTCCCAGACGCACTGCGGCAAAGAATAGGGCTCCATTTCCTGAACGGATATGAGCCGGCGAAATCAAAAATTAGCAGTCAGATGGCCTTCACCCAGTAACCCCGAGAACTCCTGAAAGTGCTGCCTCAACATTCCCACAGTACATGTCCCTTTAGAGAGCCCTCAAGGCAAGCATTACCTCAAGCCAATAAATGGTGATGTCCCTATCTACTGTCCACTAGGATTTAAAAGAAAAATGATAAACACTCTGACATATATAAAAGGAGTGACACACTAGGTATTCAAATACATTCCTAAACTCCTCCTCCCATTTAATTGTGTACTCACATTTATGATCACTTGTTATTGCTTTCCTTTATGATGTCATCATAACATAAATCGTGTTCCTCCTGTACTGGGTCCATCAATGTTAACAGAATATTGAGTATGTTTTCACTTTACCTTGCACCTGTGAGCACAGCAAGGAATGGTTTTCCATATTTTAAGCAAAATGTCACCTACCTTGCAGCAAAATTACCTTTTTTTACTTTTCGAAAATCTCTGTTCACCAATGTGGCTTGTGGGAGTCATACTTTTAGAACCATTCAACATCTGAAGAGAAAAGATTAAGATTACCAACTATTTTTGGGTTTCCGTAGAAATTATCGAATTGAAAAAAATCAAATGGAGAAATGACTGCATGTTCTTACTGATTTTGTTCGGCATTTGGGGACATTTAATTAAGATATGGGGGTACGGGTAATAGCTAAGGTAGGGGGCAGAGGGTGGTGGGGGGTCGTTTCTCCATTCGATTTTTTCATGGACAACCCTATTATTCTACCTGCAATCATGTAAAAGAAAGCTGTTCCTGCTCCTGTATTGATGACAGAGTGTATGACACAATATGTCCTTGTTCCCAAAACTGATAGAAATACTGATAAAATCTACAGCTGTTCAGAATAGTACTCACACCATCCGGCGAGGATGGCTTCTTGTAATGCCTCACTTGTGTTGGCAATGGTTATCTTGAAGTTCTTTAGATTTGCCATCCTCAGAAAATGGGAAAAGGGTGGAAATGTTATTAATTAATTCTTCATAGTGATAATGCAACCTCATTTTCTCTATCCAATGTCAATAGGCCAAAATGAATTTGAAATTGGTGTTTATAGCTCTTTCCTGGAATGTGGAAGCTTGTCCCATTTCCCATATAATCCCTCTTTTTGTTGAGGAGAGAGGGGCCTTGTTCACATGTGTTTGTATGTTACCTTGTGCCATAGAAGTGTGCCACTTAGTTCTCAGACTATTTGGGTAATGGATTCTTAATCAGCTGATATGATACAGAATTCGGTATCCAACTGCAATTTCTCAATTGATGTAAAGAAGTAGTCTACATTAGAGCAAACCTGATGGCTGTTAAATGTGTGATTACTCACTATGCCTTGAACATTTTTAGTCTCTCCGAGTGGGAAGGGTATGACAAGACGTGGGTCCTGAGCCTGCTGGGCCTAGAGACATAAGCTACACCTCACTGCTGACACCCAGTGAGGCCGAAACATGTCTCGCGTTGCCTGTGGTGTCATGCAAAAGAGATGTGACCATGCAATTCGGGCTAGACTGATTTTTATATGGTCTTTCCCCTTTCTGAATGGCTCTGCAGGCTGAAGAACAATGCCAGAGGTCAAGATTATTTCTGAACCTTCACATTTGTTTTGCTTGTTTTGTCTCGTCACTGTGATTGGAATGGGCATGCTCAGATGTGGGTTGTGAATCTGTTGGTCCTAAAGACCGAAGCTTCACTTCACTGATGATACTCAGTGAGGTTGATACATGTCTGGGGTTACTTGTGGTCTTGTGCAAAGGATTGTGGCCATGCTGTTTGGGCTGGACTGCCACTTTTGGGGTGTGACACAGCCTGATTTGCATATGGTCTTTCCCCTTTCTGTAATGGCTTGACAGGCTGTAGGACAATGAATGGTCTAGAGAGATGCTAAGAGCGATAACAGACATTACAATTATTTTAAACCTTCCAGCCATCACCTCTTTTGTTTTGTCTAGTCACCCAGAGTGGTGCGGGTATGCCCACTCTGGGTCCCAAGCCTGCTGGGCCTGGATATGCAAGCTGGAACTCACTGACAATGCCCAATGAGTCTGAAACATGTCTTGGGTTGCCTGTGGTCGTGTGGAGAAGATACGACCTTAGAAGTTGGGCTGTACAGATCCTTTTGGTGTCCGACCAAACCTGATTTGCATATGGTCTTTCACCTTTCTGTAATTGCTTGGCAGGCTGAAGAATGATGGTAGGTTGTGTTGACCAGAGAGATTCTAGAGGTTAAGATGAATCCTAAAACTTCCACCCATCACTTCTTTTATTTTGTCTAGTCACTGTTATTGAGATGGGTATGCTCAGGCATACAGACTCAAGCTACACCTCACTGATGACACCAAGTGCCACTGAAACATGTCTCGGGTTGCTTGTAGTTTTGTGCAAAAGATTGTGACCATGCCGTCTGAGGTGGACTGCCCCTTTTGGGGTTAGACCTGACTTTCATATCGTCTTTCCCCTTTCTGTAATGGCTTGGCAGGCTGAAGAATTATGGTCTGGCGGGTTGACAAGAGCGATTCCAGCGGTTAACATTAGTTCTATGCCTTCCAGATATCACCTGTTTTTTTGGTTTTTTTTCACCTCTTCCAGGACACTAACTTCATCACAGCCCACATTACATGCATTTACAGGTTTCTACCTGGCCACCTCATGGGCTTGCATTAGGTTGTAATATGATATGTTTACATGAGTTTGCACTTACCTATTATGTAGATAAATGCTTGTGGAGTGCCTTTGGTAAGACGGAAAGTTGTGGAATGACAAGTAAGAGAATAGTAACTGTTTCTGTAAAGTGAAGACAACAATGAAAAAACAAATTTTTCACAGATGCAATTAATTTAATAGGAATAGGAGTGTTAGTAACCAATCACATGCCTGTACTAAATAATGTACTTTTCTGAGAACATCATGCTGCTTTGCATACTCTACTGTTGAATGATGTGTAACTTTGAAAATATTGTGACATTTATCAGAAAGGCAAGTTTGCCAAATTGGTTTTTCCATTGCTTAGACCTACCAAGCGTTCTGCTTGCGTCATTTATATGCCAATATGATGGTTAAGGGTTTATGGGGGATATGCAGATCCCAGTGCAACCAAATCTGTGGTAACTTATGGTGACTTTGTCAAATCTATGTAAGAATGCCCCCGGTAAATGTTCTGACAAAAAGTCATTTTTTTCTTTTATTATTTTACCATTGGGTAACAAATCCCCTAAACCAGGGATCTTCAAACTGTGAGGCTGGCCACCCTAGCAGGGCCCAACGATGGTCTGGAGGTTGTGAGGCTCTTAAAAAAGGCAGGATAGTGACTGCTTTCAATAGATTGAAGCAGATTTGGCTTCTATTTTTACTCAAGGGGGGCTCGACAACAGGATATTTAATCAAGGGGGGCTCAGCATCAAAATGTTTGAATACCACTCCTCTAAACCCTGCTTCCCACCACTTTAACATCTGCACTGCACACCCCTAAATTCGGATGAATGAGAAAAGCACCTGAATGTGTTTTACCCGTGGCATTTTTTTAACACAATTCATTCTGCTTGTCTCTCTTTTAAAATGTGCGTACATTGTCCTTGCAATTACTGCACAGGTAGCATTGCTTGTCGTGGCCAACGAGTTTCTGAATTGTGTTTTGAAATGTGTAGACACTGCATTAGAGTGGAACGCTTGCATACTTGATACCCAGAAACCCTTTTCCCATCGCCTTTTCTTAATAAGACATAGGCTGCTCATGTGTGCTGTTCACTACGCTGCAATGGACAGATGAAACATTAGCAGGCTGAGAAATCCATCATAGCTTCAATTCAGGACATCGATGTATGTTATAGCATATGTCTGTGCCTTTTCCAGATGGTACATCATTTGACTTACTAAATAAATCCTATTGGTTTCTTTCGCTAGGATTTGCAATTGCCGATAAACTAATTATACTGCTCTCAATGAAGAAAGCCACAGAATCAGTTCAACAATTCAAGTGCAAATACATCTTTTCCTTTTAATCAAACCGTGTGTGGCAAATACTGATAGATATTCCAGTCACAAAGGGAATTAAAGCCCAGCTTAACTTTTCTCACTTGACATCTAATGCAGTGTAACACCTGGCCGTTCTCTAGCATGGCCTTTTGCCAGCGACAGAATGCTGACTGTCATTAAATGTTAACAACATACATAACATGTAAAATAAATATAAATAAACTATTTGTGTCACATGTGTTCAAGGGAAATTGTTTATTGCAACATTTTTCACATATTAATGTATGTGCTTTCGTGCAATAATCTGAACTATGTTGCCAATTCAAAGCCACAAACGTTACCGTTTCATTCCATACACATAACTATATTGTATCATTTTATAGGTTACCTTGTCCGCTCTAGTTCACCAGAAAGCCAAATAATCTACCAACAATTAATATAATGCAACTAGAAACATATATAAAAAGAGGAGCAATTCTCATATGCATTGAAAACATGGATATTTAAAACTACTGCTTGTTTTTTAGATTGCATTAAAAAAAAACGTAATGGTTGAATACTTCTAGAATTGTACAAACCTTTTTAATGATATTGTATATTGTAGAGTAACACTGTTTACGTGCATATTAGGCATGCTTATGCGTAGACATGAAACACTATGAAAAATCAATGCACTTATAATATGAACACTGTTTCGTTTTTGGAATATTTTCCCCTCGACCCATTGTATCGCCATCTGCTCAACTTGCAAATCAAGCCTAGGTTATAACCTCACAGCAGGGTCAACATTAGCCATGATTTTTCACATGCACACAGTTCATCATAAGTGACATCCTGGCTTGAAGACAAGCCATATTTTATAACTCACAATTGATATATCAGTCACAGCAGACGATGATATCATTCCTACAGACCAACTGTTTACTAGGGTATAACAAACACTCTCCTCCTGTGTCTCATTTCATCGCATTGTTCCAAGTAGTGATGTTTCAGTGTGAAATGAACTTTGCTCATGCTGTGCTTCTGAGTAGAAAAAAGACAGAAATACTAGTATGATAAATGGGGAAGGATCCAGGAGAAGCCTTGCACAGACATACACTTTAAAAGCATTGCATTAGTTTCAATCACTTAGTGCATTCATGTTTTTCATTTTGGGGGTGGGGGGTAAATAAACGCATATATACATATATATTACATGTAAGTATATTACTTACGATGAAATATTAACGTTTAATTTCACATGGTGTAGGCTGTCTCGTTTAATGTCCGATTCATTCCTGTTAGACAAAAAATAATAGTCAGCAGGAATGTCTTTAATTGAACATTCCAGAATGAAAAATGTAATCGTAGTGCATTCCGCTATCAAGATCGCCATTTGAAATTGGGACAAATACCAAGCTTGTCAACTGTAATCGTCATACATTTAGCTCTCTTAAGCCTGTGTCTGCCGCTCTTGCTACAACATATATTAGCCTTCCCTTTTACTTTGAATTTGTGTAATCTCAAGTGTCACACTATGGTGGTCAGTTAGAGCAGGGTTGTCCAGCTCCAGGCCTCAAGGGTCGGATCCATGTCCAGTTTACAGGATGCCCCTAATTAATATTCATGAGATACATTTGCATACAATGATTCTAAATGTGTGCACATTTTTCCTCATGACTATTAATTAGGGATATCCTGAAAACCCATCAGGGTCCTGGCCTTCGAGGCCTGGAGTTGAACAACCCTGGTTAGAGGTTGGCATGACACAAAACAATTGGGCCTCATTACAACCCTGGCGTTGGACCATGGTGCTATGCCGGATTCCGCCATGGTGGATGGCGGATTTACCGCCCCATTCCAAGGTTGGCGGGGCGGTAAATCCCCATTCACCATGGCCCCTTCCCCATTTCCATTTTTGGCCCATAGGCCGTAATTAGCACCAAGGTCCCTTAGCTGGTTGGACTTTAACGCCTGCAAAAAGCAGGCGTTAAAGTGTGAATCGGGCGTTAAGGGTTTAACGACGCCGCAGCCTTTTACGGCGCCGTCAACCCCTTAACGCCAGGGTTGTAATGAGGCCCATTGTAGCAAGTGCATAATAGTTCTCTGTCTGGAAGCAGAAGTAACTGATGATGCCCTATGTACAGTGGCTTAAACTGGGCTGGGCGAACTAGCCAAAAATAACTCAAAATACCCGAAATACAGGATTTTGGTTTTTCCTCAATTGAGCTTCAGACAGTTTATGTAAATACAACATTAAGTTTCAAGCAAAAGCTTGGAAAAAGAGGGTGACTGTTCATAGTCAATTGACACATGAGGTTAAATCGGTTGTCAGCATAGGAATGAAAAGGAAATAGTTTGCCCTTGAAAGGTCCATATACAGCTCGATTTAGAAACTCTTGCAGGGGCATTGACCTCTTATCACGATCTCTACAGTCCCGATGGAGACTTAAATTGGAATTTGTTGTCACCATAGGCATTTGTGAAAGTGTTTCTTTTCAAGAAAGGTTGGAAGTGTCAAATATCAACTCACGTTTGCGGCGGTTTTGGGATTAATATTTAAGTGTTGTAAACATCTATACTGACATGTACCTCGCACTATTGAGAGAGAATTTAGAATGCTTTGAAGATACTTTGGTAGGACAGACACCATTAATCGAATCATAGACTTGACATCATAAAGCCATTTTTCAACTCACAACATCTAACACATGCATACCACTAAGGACATTTACCTTTGTGAATGGCCAAGTCATCATGCATGTGCAAAACCTATGATTGTGTTGTGGCGACCAACATACAAACCTTCAACGAAAATGTGCCTCATTACAAGTATGGCGGTAAGGCAACAACGGTGCCAGTAGCGCTACAGGTACCGTTGGTACCGTACCGCCATACTCCGAGCAGAACAGGACTGTAGCATCGGTACCATTATTAACGGTACCAGCGCTACAACCTTCCCCATTCCCATTGAGCCCTATAGGGCTCAAATGGGAATGGGGATGTACCGGGCTCAGCACCCGCGAAAGGGCAATTACCGGGTCCGGCTGGGCCGGAATAGCCCGGTAACTGCCCATTCGCGGGTGCCGGACCGGGATGCGAGTTTGGAGGCAGCCTTGCCGGTTTTACCAGCAAGACTACCTGCAAACTCGTAATGAGGCCCAATGTGTTTCATTAAGGGCATCTTTCAAAATAACTCTTGTGCTTCTGCTTTACTGTAGTATAAGTCCAGGAATGCATACCTCAGAATTCAAAGAAAAAACAATACTGGACAATAATGCTTCAATTAAAATGGGGTGCATTGCCACAATTGTGAGAGGTACAGACACACCTTGCACTCATGTATGGCATATGACTCGACAATATCATAATGGTTTGTCTCATATTGTATTCTTTGTCCGTACTACTTGTTCATCCTATGACATACATTGGCATTAGATCCTCTAATATGTGCCTACATCTTGAGAATCGTTAGTGGATATTGAGAATAGTAGGAACATATTTTTAAAATGTATTTAACAATTAAGTGTATCTATCATGTGATAATTGTGCATGCATGCCATGATATGTGTACATATTGTGTGATTCATGTATGTATCTTGTCACCGAGCTCTGCATTTTGTTGTATCTGCCTTAATAATGTGGTGCATGTGTATTGTGACCTATTGGTGAATATTGTGCTCTATGTCTGCCTATTGTGATCGTTTTCTTCATTCAAGCCACTGTGTGCATCACGTGATCTCTCTACAATATATTTTCCTTGTCATTATTTTGTGATTCAAGCCTCTATTTTGTGAAACACGTGCATAGTTTGCACTGTGTCTGCATATCATGATACCTGTGAGCATTCTGTACTCTGGCACCGACTGTCATGCGTGTTTGCATATTGTGAACATGCCTACATCTTGTCGTTACCCATATGCACATGATGACCCATCTATGCATGTTGTGATCTGCATCTTGTGACCTGACGACACACAGCAGGCTATGACCTAGAAGCACGGAAACAAGGGGATCTAACCCAGGACAGGAAATGTATCCACAATTTATCGAAATTGAAAAGTCATGGACTATGCCCTATTTCGAAAAAGGCTGCTACCAGCCGAAACACGTGTCAGCTCAAGGGCATCAGAAAATAAAGTGAACTCACAATAAACAATTCAATCTTTGTGCTAAGCCACCATTCTACTGCATCGTGCAACCTGTTTGTGTATATATTTTGAGTTGTGTTTACTGTAGCCTCTGTGCCATTATTTTAGACCATATGCACATCTTGTAACCTATGCTCACATCTTGTGATCCATGGGCACATCTGTTGTCTAGTTTGCCTATTCAGTGGTGTGTGCACGATTGTTTACCCATTTTAAAATTCATATGTGCTTCTTGGGATACTTTACTCATATATGTTGGCTCTGAACTGCATCTTCCGGTTTACGCATACATTTTGTTATTCAGGTGTTCTACACGTTGCCCGGGTGTAGATAGTATGATGACCTGTGTGTGCAATTTGTGACGGTCATGTAAAACTACTCAAGCACACAAGCAAAATCTGACATGGACTGTTTACACATATATGCGTACTAACCACTTAACAGTAAACTGGTTTGCATTACAGACAGCATGAATTTAGATGGTAAGCAAAAGTTGAATGAATATGTGCTAGAGCCATCCCACGCCTGGCCTTTCAAAGAAAATAGCATTGTGTCTGTAATGCAGCACCAACAGTGGCTCCTGCTCTGCCAGACAACGAGTTGTTCAGAAGTGAATACCCACCAAGAATTCATTTTTTGTGTAAGATATGTAAAGACAATATATATATATATATATATATATATATATATATATTTTTTTTGTAATTTCTAGTTTCTTACAAACTTTTATTACAATTTTCTTACATCAACTGATTGATCTCTTCCCTTTTTTTTTGTTTTAATTCCACATCTTATGATGTGCCATTTCTCAAGGTTTTGATAGGCTTTCGTTTAGTGCTTTATCTAGAAAATTTATGACAGCACATGTCAGATGCACTGAGTTCCCACCTAAGATTCGTAACCACAAGTCGTCCATGCTGTCAGTGAGGGGAGCAAATTTATGTAGATGTACAGATCTTAAATCTTTGAGCAGTTGACATTCGATCAGTAAGTGTTTTAGCGTTTCAGGAAGAATGGCGCAAAACCTACATAAGGGATCCGTTACATTATCAATATGCAGGTTCGCTCTTTTCCAACGACATCTTGCGTAGCAGAGCCATCGATTTCCAAATTACAATTCCACGCATCGGCTCCAGCCCTAGTTCATGGCGTATGACTATGATTGATAAATATTTAGGCAATCTTAGTACACGTCTCCAAAACAGACCTTCAAATTTTGCCCAGATCTTGTGGTCAATATTCCAGCCTGTTTCGGCTCCAAACATTATAGATGGTATCACCTTTTGCATGTAGAAGGTTCGTACTGGGATCAAGGAGAATTTCCCATACTGTGCATGAATTCTGGATCCTTGGAGAGCCAAGGTTTTGATTCTTTTTCCAAGTTCAGTCACCCAGCTCCATTCTCTTATCGAGGTGCTGACAAATATGCCCAGATAACGGATCTCATTCACTTCCTCAATATATATATTCTTCCTCATTAAACCAAGCCGTTTGGCATATACTTATAAAATTGGTCCAACATTTTTTGAGTTTATGTGAGCGTGGAATATGAGGTGACTCCATTTTTAGTTCTTCCTCTTTTAAATGTAGTTCAATGGTATGGTGACCAAAAGTAGTTGCAATGCAAAAGAAGGTATTGGAATTGTAGGGATTATGGATAACCCATTTATTGAAGAGACAACAGCAAAACAATGGTCCAATGGATTTCGGATGGATGTCCTTCTTCAGGGACATTAAAGTGCCTATGTGCGATGTAAAATCAAGTGTATACCAATTCTGTGCACTACAGGAATGTAATGCAGCATAATGACAAGTTCAAATGAAGCTCAAAATACACCTACGATGGTAGAAAAAGGCAATGGCACAATGCTGATGAGCAACATCTTACTCTTACATTGGTGGGTCCAGTTTAGACACATTTTACAATGGTATGGCATGTTTTATTAGGCATCAAGGTTAAAGTCAGCATGAACAGTGTTTCAACATATTAGTGGCCCAAATCAGTGTGTCCGATCTGGACATGTTTGTTTTACTGTGGCATTGCATTTTTTTTACTGTGCATCAAGGGTCAGGGCAACATAATGTGTGTTTCTATATGGTACTGGCCTACATTCGTGGGTCCTGTATGGATATATTTACTTACTGTGGCATGACATTTTTTACTGGGCAGTAAGGGTGAAGGCAGCCTGGTGAGGCTTCCCATGTGGTATTGGCCCACATTGTTGGGTCCAGACTGGACACATTTTCACTGTGGTATGGCACTGTTTACTCAGCATCAAACGTGAAGGCAGCATGATGAGTGGTCCTACTTGGTATTGCTCACATTGGTGGGTCCAGTCTAGACATGTCTCTTTACTGTGCCATGGCAAACATTTTCCTGGACTTCAAGGGTGACTGCATCATAATGAGTGTGTCTATGTGGTACTGGCCCACATTAGAGGGTCCACTCTGGACAAACCTTCACTGTGGAATGGCACTTTGACTGGGCATCAAGGGTGAAGGCAGCACATTGGTGGATCCAGTATATAGATATTTATTTGCTGTGTTATGGTATTTTGCACTGATAAAGTCAACAGGTGTATGTTCTTATATGGTAATACTTGCATGTATTGGTGCACTCCCTGGATATGTATCAGCACGGCCAGAATTAACATGGTTTAATACTGGCCTGTAATATGGGCAAAGGCATCAAGAAAAATAGTTAATAAAATGCTCCTGTGCAATGCTGGTGACTTGTTGCATCTATCAGACTTTAATATGTGTTACACTAAAACATATTACTTTGCAAACTGTGGCTTTTTAGCCACATTTTTACAGAAGGTGTTTTGAAAATGCATGTTTTAAGCCAATATGTTCACAATTTTCTTGGGGGTGAACCCCTCTTCACCTCCAGAGCCTCTCTTTGTTGGTCCGGGATCCATCAGTATGCTCGGTCCCACTGCATACTCAGGGAAAACATGTATAGCTCTCCCATTAAACAATTAACCAGCTGCCACTGAACAAACTATTTTCATACTGTGGAAATGTGTATCCTAATCTCAAGGATACGCAATAAGGAACTGTGACTGGCCTGGATAAATTCTGGCAGCACTCCATTGGTTTAGCTGGAGTAAAATAAACAAAAATTTCGCTAAGGAGATGCTGACTTAGTGATTCTAGATGAAAGAGGTTCCCAACCTACTTTGTCTGCTGAGTTAAAGGGCTTAGCCATCACACTGTAAACCACTTCATTGCATTAGACCTTCTTTACATTGTGCATAAGTCCCAGTCAGGATGGTGAAATTTGTTTTTTAAAAGCACTTGTTTGAGTACAAAGCTAAACAGTCTAATTTTCACTGTGATACTGAAAAAGGGGGGATGGAGCAGGTAGGGTCTTATGCCTGGAATGAGCCACAAAACATTCAATGTATTTTCGGCTCTAAAAAGGTTATAGCAATAACATATGAAACAATGTGTTATATAATGGTCACCAAGAGGAACATTGGCAGTGGATTTCCCACACTTTAAATTCTAACAAACCATTGCAGTAACAAAATGTTTCATTCCACTCAGGAATTTTTCTATATTAGTTTTGAATACTAGGGGCTATAATAATTTGTTTAAGACAGGAGAGATTTATTTGGCCAGAGCAGATCTATTTATGCTCCAGGAACACTAGTTGCTTCAAAAACCAGTTCTAGGCACTCTCTTTCTAATTAAGGCAATATCCAATGATATTGGGTGACTGCCATTGGGTTTGCTTGCGGGTATTCTGAATGGATTAGAGATCTCTGCAACAGAGTTAATAGAGCCTAATGCTTACATTCCACCAATCATATACATTTATTAGAGTAATTTGCAATTTTATTTTAAAAAAACATATTTTATTTATTTATTTATGGTTATATACATAAACTTTACAAAAGATAGAATCAGAATAAAAACCAATTATAAATCATCATTAAATATATTACATTAAATACACTGTACATAGCTGTCAGAAACTAAACAGACAGAATATCTACTACATTAAAGACGATTAAACACAATTTTCCCATCAATCAACACAATTGTTCAATTGAATAATAAACATTAGTCAATTAATTGTTTACAATTTAGAATGTACAGTTTACAATTTGCATATGCTTTCTAAAAACCTGACCACAGCAAGCTGTAATGGTTTGCTTCTACCATGTAGCATGTTCCAACACAATTGGTCCAGATTAACGAATCCAGTATCAATAACAAATTCCCCAAAGTGCAGAATTCATGCATTCCTAAATGAGACATACTCCACCATTAGATGTTCGAAATTTTCAATTTCATCTGGATTGTTACAAAATCTGCATGTTAGCGGGTACTCAACCCCCACATTTCGTACCTGCAAAATTTCACGGGTTGGAAGCACATTAAATTTGAAGCGCATGAATTTCTGTCGCACTCACTTATCAGGAAACAGAATTAAGAAGGATTCGAGTATACCCAGTTGTTTAAAATGGCACACAAGATGTTTGTATAGACGTGTTGCACTTAGGTTTTTTGTAGTAACACTCCAATCCCACCAATCAAATATTCTTTTCACTTTTTGTGGATTGAATATTAGAAAATCGAAGGAGATATCCAAATGGTTCAGGTATTCCATAAATTAGATTTCAGTTTTATCAGCTAGTCAGATGCAGTGTTATCAAAACGGAAGCCCAAGCCCAAAAGATCATATAAAGTGTCCTTGGGAGAGGTTATTAATTTCCTAAACAGAATCATCTTTCTCCATATAATCACATTAACAAAAGACGTGAGGCCCAGTGAGGCCCATTTCATACCGGATAGCTTCCACCGGTACACAATTGGGTAAACACTTGACAGATGCCCTTAGGAGACGAGCTTCAAATTTGGGAAATTCAGCAAGCATCCACTTTGGAAACAGCTCAAGGCCATAGCACAATTGAGGTAATAGCTTCAGTTTATGATAATGAAGAGTGGGGACAAAAGAAAACTTACCAAATTTGCTGTCAATTTTTTTTAGTTGTACAATCAGAGGCGCTACTTTCATCTCCAAATAGTCCCTGTAGTGGGATTTCTGGTAACCTTCATAAATTGGATAGCCCAAATATCGCACACATGGACGCACCACTGACTGTTTCGTATAAGGTCTAGGATGCAACAGTATAATTACAGTCTTTTTTTCATTTATATTGAGATAATTGTCCACAGTGTAGTCTCTAAATTTGCTCGGTAAACGCTGTCTGCCAATAGGGCTAATTTGCAATTTAAAACATCACCTATGCTAGTGATTAATGTTTATTGGAATGTGTCAGCTATCAATATAGAATCTATTACAACAGCGATAGAGATCATTATTGCAGAGAATAAACAATGGGATGACGCTATTGAAATATTGATAGGAAGCGACTTTAATAGCTACTGCTTAAAGACAAATAATGGTATGCTCTTTCTTACCCCTCATATGAAGATGTCTATAGCCCATGGTACAGTATGGAATTAATTTTTAATTTTTGGGGTTCATCTATGATCAATGGAAATGTATTGATCATAGATTATCTTTTGGTTTCAGATACAATTTTTGATCAATGTGTCTCCCTCCTGATTGTTGATTCTTCCATAAGTGGTCATTCTAGTTTGTGGTTAACGTGTCAAATTAAGTTGGTTAATCAGTGCAAAGTACATTTTAGGATACTAGTGATTATTAATAATGCTAAGAACAATGTATCATGGCATAACAATATTGTGGGGAAATTGAATTCATTTTTTGTAAACACCATACAGAATAAGAGTATAACTGATTTATTTGCTAAATATCCTTATGATGAGGTAGTTAAAAGCATGTAAAGAATACTTTTCTGTCACCATAGAAAAAAACAGAGGCACCCGCATTTGTTTGATAAAGGTGTGGCCAAACAGAAAAGGATAATGAGGAGGGAGTTAAAGACATTAAACCATCTATCTATCGACCTCAGAGCTGCAGCAAGATCGAAAATTAGATCCTGTTAAATGGGTTAAGGCAACACAAATATACACAGATGCAGCATGACACTGAATTAATTATCAACGCATTGAAGATCGAAAAAGTTAGTTATTTTTGGGAAATCATTAATAATTATTTTAACCTTCAAATTACGGTGAAAACTAATCCTATGGGGGAAGACACATGAATTTCTTTTTACTCAGAATTACATTGTGAGCTTGGTACCTTTATTTTTGAAGAGTTGTCCGTAATTGAAGCTGATTGGATCTTACCATTCACAGAAGAAGAAGATTTGATGATAAAAAATAAGAGTAAGAATTCCAGAGCACCCGGCCTG
The DNA here is from genome assembly GCF_040938575.1 of Ambystoma mexicanum. Taxonomy (NCBI): domain Eukaryota; kingdom Metazoa; phylum Chordata; class Amphibia; order Caudata; family Ambystomatidae; genus Ambystoma; species Ambystoma mexicanum. The sequence goes on from NC_090932.1 coordinate 715,123,969, forward strand.
ATGTGTTGTCTAACATTATCCTTAAGGGCAAAGTAGTTCTCTGGGCATCTGATGTAACTGTGATTTTTAAAAAGATGTTGCAGTGTAAAGGTATTTCTCAGTCTTGGAAATCTATAATAGCACCAATTTTTTAAAAGGGTAAAAAAACGAATCTGGCCAGTTATAGACATATTGCTCTTTTAGATGTTCCCAGGAATAATTTCTGGTCGTTAGTTGAGTGTGAACTCAGAAAATGGGCTGGTGATGCAGATGTTTTGGATTCTTTTCAAACTTGTTTTGTCAAAGAAACAGACACTTCTGTGAATAGTTTAGTTATTAATCTCCACAAAGCAGAATCATTTAGTGAAGAAGAGATTTATATTGGTCTTTTATTAACTTTTTCCATGGCATTTGATAGTGTCAGTCGCCCCTTGAGGGGGGATAACCTTGTTAAGTGAGGCTGCTCCACGAACCTGTTCATGATTAGCAAAAAATTGTACAAAGACACCTCGAACATGAATACGATTAAATTAGGAGGGCTTGTTATCTGCCCCTATTGACACATCTTATGGATTAACACAAGATTGCAAGCTGGCAATGGTCTTATTTAATATCTACATCAATGACATCTCTAAATCCATGGAAACCGTTCGCTCTTTTTTTACCAAAGATGGTTAATAATTGTATTGGTCATTTGCTATACGTGAGTGATCTGGGGTTGTTTGACAGTGTGCCAATAGGTCTACAACACCAAATCCTAGCACTTAATGATTATGCACATTCTAAAAGTCATGGTTATCAAAGTGCACAAGAATAAGTGTGACCCTGCCTTTAGAGGGCTTCTTAATAATTAACCTTTGGAGGTCATTACTGAATTCACATATCTGGGTTTCCCAGTGGCTGAATCATGCTGTGCTACTTTACTAATCACCATACTAAAAATGAAAGTGAAGATACTGTCGGCTCAAACTAGATCGATTGATGGACGTTTTGGGAGATTTTCAATCTATACGGTATTAAAGTTCTCTAGGGCGAAAGTCATGCCAATATTATCTCATGGCTCTGACATTCTTCTGAATTGTGAAAAGATAAATTGAGGCTTCTTGGAGGGGGGTTATTGGAAGCAAATCATGGTTCTCCCAAAAGCTACCCCTATCAGTTTAATTCGGAATGAGCTTGCCCTTTCATCACTGCGAGCAATGGTTATCTGGAAGAATTTAGATTGCTTAAGGAACATTTTAATTGCAAAATATCAATCACTATATTTTCTACTTCATCAAATTGTGAAGGTTGGGAACACACCAGGACTATCTCTGTGGGAAAAGGCATGCCTGTCGATTTTGGGTAAACTTGACAGATCTCTAGATCATTTGACTTATTGGAAGTGCAACAAAATGATGGTTATTTCATTGGCCATGTATGATTGAAAATGCAGAATCCTACTCATACCCACACTACTTAGTTTTAGATGGTCAACTCTTAACTGATCTGCCTTTATATGTCTGTACATTTTCTGATTTCAATGGAGAAAATACTTCAGGAAAATCAGGTTCAATGTATTACAAACCAATGAAATTATAAGTTTGAGAGTGCAAACCACTAGGAATACAGACTAAGCCGTTTTTGTAAATCTGTACTAGTTGAAACAGTACAACATTTAGCTCTTGAAAGTACCAATTTTAAGACTTTGAGAGATAGGTATTTGGGTAAGTTTATTGGAGAATTTTGAATAAGATCTAAAGACATATTATAAGAATTGTTGCAGAATGGATCACAACTCTATTAAACTTGATGAGATTTTTGCTGATTGTTTGGACATTGAGAAATTGACTTAAAGAGAATCAATCATAATATTTATTTTAAATTGAATGACATTTTAAATGTTATGCAACTGAATTGTATGGTTTCAAATGCATTCATTCTGAATTATTTATGGAATGTAATATTAGACTTTTTGTTGGATCTTTTGATAAAAGTTCAATTTTTGAACTAAGCACAAAAAAAGAAAAAAAAAACACTTTAGAGCACAGCCAAAAGAAATAATGTCTACAGTGCAATGGAGTTTTTCATGAACTATTGCACAATACTGAAAAATACATTATAAAATGACTCATGGATCTACCACATTCAGCCAACAGAGGAAACCCACAAGGCAATCGATCTTAGATGCATTGGGGATTTTTTTCAAGTTAAACCCAAAGAGGTTTTGTAATGGGTCTGAGCTAAGAAACATTCTGTTCTCTCATAAAGTATATTAAAACATGTATTCCCCTGTCATAACAATGAGTAAGCGTAGTAGGTAACTAAGGGTGGTTTTGCACAAATGAATTCTCAATCATGGTTTGACTGCTCTGAATACATGAAAGCAAGTGTAAAGAATTTTCCAGAAAGCCTTTATTGAGCAGACTGGAACAAATAAGGGAGTCTCAGAAATTCTTATAACCTGCTACGTAAGATCTTCTGTGGTGTAAATTATAGATCCCGCTATAGAGCATTCACTAATTTAGCAGCCCCTGGTATTCGAGCTAAAGATTATCCCCAACACTGGGATATACACCATAGCGATATATGTCAGTTTGTAGCAGCCTTACACAAATAAGAATTGGCCTTCCTGTGATCCAGTGCAGATATGCACTCATTTCATCAATCAAATAAGGGTATTTCAAATCCTATCAGGACAATGTAATTTATAAACAATACAATCTATATCCATAATTACATAACTACTTATTAACCAGTGTTTTCAAATACTTCCCTTAACATTGAGATAACATTAGTGTCATTTTTGTAGTTGACAATTGACCATTTCAAATATTGTATTTCATTTTCTCCCATATCAAAAACAAGTACTGGTGCCAGAGAAATGTTAAATAGATAAACAGATTTGCAAGATATTTCACATCAGCAATGTATTCCCATATCCAATGTGGTGTGATTGGTTTGTAGCATATGCATGTAAATTAAATAATAGTGCTAGTAAGCTGTGTTATCAGTTTATGACATGCAGAATGTTGATTTATCTACTCTATGTATCCCCTAAGGTAATGTTTTTCTGGAAGAACAACTATCCCTGAATTGAGGTTGGAAGATTTGGGTATATTTAATTCTGGACCCTTTCACTTCTTTACACTATCATTATCATTAGTGAAATGTTACTGTTTCACTGAAATTGCATCTTGTCTATGGAAATGGAAGAGGTCCAGCTAAGCTCATTTTAAATAGCTAGGTTTTTCACATTCACAAAATACAAATCAATTGTGGAAATGTAGATTTGTATTTGTATTTTGTTTATTTATAGTGTGCACCCTGCCCTGGACATCTGGGCGCATGTTTAGTTAGGCAGTTACTGGTTACAGTAATAGGTACGTTTTACATTTTATACATATTTACAAAATGGATAAGAACATTGCAAAGGAGAGCAGAGCGGACCTATGTATACAGTATATACAATGTGCAGCCAGTTAGTGGATAACAGCTGCCTGGATTACAGTGGGGTGCCAAGGGCATCCCGTTCATGAAGCCACAGTTTGGTTTTATTTTTGAAGGATTGGATGGATGGAACATTTCTGGGAGCAATGGGTAGAGAGCTCCAGAGCTTAGCCGCAAGGACTGGGAAGCTAGAGCCTCTGGCTGTCTGAAGATGTTGCACATTCTTTCACAAATCTAGTGTCAGGCTACACAATTCAAAACATGGGAATACATTTACTTGGGTAAGGCTAAAACAACATATACACTCTCTGAATTAGGAAAGGCTATCTGTTCTACACTGACCACATAGCACACGGAAAGGCAAAAATGCTACTTGTTCTTGTTTAAATGTAATTTCTCTTGGCTTTGAATACAGTGAGAACAACACATTTCACAGAAAAAACAAGGGACAACGCCTCAGACCCCTTCTGTTAGTGATAGTTTATCAGCCACTATGCACTTTGAACAGAACAAATATTTTGTGTTCTACAATAAATACAATTTCACTTGGCTTTGAATATAGTGAGAAAGCAATGTTGCATTTCACACTAAAATGTTGAAGCATTTATTTGGGAGCAATGACCCACTCACTTCTGTAGTGACACTCATTCCAAGTCCACCCACTTCTGGGAGTTAGCAGAGAAATAGCTCTAGAGGGCCTATCTCTAAATTACTTTGGAGACCCTCTAGAGTTTCCAAGCAATCTCACAGTCAGCTAGGCTCCTTCTGGTCTTTTTTTCACTCTAAGAAACTAGGTACACCTCAGGAAATTCTGCTTCAGGATTCCTAAGTGTTAAAGCCCCTTCACCTCCAGATATTACACTGTCTCAGCACTCATCCATTTGAAATGAGGATTGCCCTTTCAACAGCATTTAGCATCCTAGCTCTTCCCTATTTCCCTGTTTTTCACTGCCTATATAATGTGTAATATTAACACACTATATCATGGTAACCACACATTTTTTAAAGTCGTCTTTCCATTGGCTTGATAAATGGCTGATACTGCTACAGATTACCCCCCTTAATGTCAAAGGTTTAATATATGTCTGGACATGACTGGGGTATGTTCGGAACAATTGTTGACATATTGACATGACATATTGATTTCTAGACTCCAATGACCCTCACAATTTCAGGGACATGTGATTTGATTTTGTGCGATTAAAAATAGCATTGTTATTAATATGTATATTGTTATCAATTCTGAATACATCTACAGATATTCCTGTTTAGAGTCTCACATATAACTGTAAAACATAATACATTAAAATAAGCTGAGTGAAATGTAGTAGAGGTTGGCTTGCCTTGTACAATATGATGCTTAATTTGAAAACAAATGGTGTTTTTGTGTATGAAATTACAGGTGCATAGATTAAAGTTTCTTTAAAAGTGTGACAATGTTTCCCAGGTAATGTAAGAACTGGCACCAGTTATTTTGCATTTTCACACTCTGTTCACCACTGTTTGCAGAAAATTATGTTATTATTGATTAGATGCAATGTTGCTTTGGCTTTTACTGACCCATAGAACTGGCACCAGTTCTTTTGCATTTTCACACTCTGTTCACCACTGTTTGCAGAAAATTATGTTATTATTGATTAGATGCAATGTTGCTTTGGCTTTTACTGACCCATATTTCCTCTTTGAAATGTTCGGTTTTTTAAGTGCCATTTTTCAGTGGAAAGTAGAATGTTGTGTTTCTTCATGTGAGTATATGCTTCGGCAGAATCCAGACCTTGGACTCTCTCGGATCTACGCCTATGCAGTTCATATATTGATTCACTTTTTGGGGAAATCTGAGTAATTTATCCGGTGCTGTCTGTAGCTTCCTCCATTTTACAGGCAAACATTTTCATGGTATTTGAAGAAAAACACAACACACATGATTACAGCAAAGAACCAGTCCGTTATCTGTTACTCTAGAGTCAGCCAAGCTTCATGTCAATGTTGTCCCTACAGCTCATAGGGTGCATGATACAATCTCCACTTCTAAGGGAATGCCAGTTTCTTTAAACTATTACACTCTCCCAGAGAGTGCTTATCTCTTGACTGAGCTTTCATTTTTTGCAGGTGGAAATTATAAAGGTGGAAATTGTAACATTCATCTAGGCACAACATTCATCTGATTGCCATTCTCCATTTTGCCCTGGGGATATTGAAACCCTGTAGAATTTGCTATTGTTATGTTTGACCCAAGTTAGCACAAGGAAAAGAACACTGACACCAATCCTAAAATGTAGGGATTTTACCTAATGTAAACCTGCATGCCTTTATCTGCTTCTTATACTTCTGATACTGGATAATATGTTGTTTTTGCAATAAAGAGATTTCTGAACTGTGCCCTGAAAGCAAGAAAAATGCAGATGACCCTCTGAGCTTGTTAGAGCTGTATACATTGACACCTACAGTTAGCCAATATGTCCATTCTTCAGAATTGGAAGGACATTGGGCCTCATTACAAGTACACCGGTCCGGAGTTAACGCCGCTGGTAAAACCATACCGGCACCATTTCCACGTCCGCCCAATCATGACCCGCAGCCCCGGAAATAGCACCTCCTCAAACCGCCACCACGGAGTTAAGGGTCCCGTAAAGTCCACCTGCACGGAAACCCCTCCGTTACCAGCAACACGAAACACAGCGAGCATCACAACTAGCGTGGACATGGAAACACCGCCAGAAAAATGGCGTTAAAACCGTGATCACGGTGGCGGTACTGCCGCCACCGCGAACATGACGTTAAACAGTGCCTGCTGAATAGAATCAGGGCACAGGTGCACCAAATCAGCCCAGCTGGACCCACCAGCACACTGGGAGCCCACAAAAGGGCCACACCCAGCCCAACACAACACAGAACCATGGAGGCAGCAGCTCTAGTAGCACTTGGACTGGCCTTACTCAACCAACAGGCAGCACTGCACATGATGGCAGTAATGGTGCAGAGGAGGAGGCGGAGGCGGAGGAGGCGCAGGTGCCAACCAGCCAACCCTGCACCTATGGCAAACCCCATTGTGCAGCCGGCACAACCCCGCAAGCAGCCTGCAATACCACGCATCAGGGCCTCACCCTGGAACCTTACCCCAGGACAGATCCACACACTATACCGGTTGGACCGCCCAACAATCCTGTACATCACTGGCATTATTGAGGACGACATCAGCAGCCACATAGACACCCCCACTCCCACCCCCCCCCTCCTGAAGGTTGTGTCTGTGCTGCATTTCCTTGGCACTGGCACCTATCAACACATGGTCAGTGAACTGCACGGCATATCACAACCCTGTTTCTCAAAAATCCTGGTCCATGTACTGGGTGCCCTTTTGTGCCATGTGTCGGAACACATAGCCCTACCCCGTACTCTCCCCGAGTTCATTGCCACAAAGTTGGCCTTCCATGCCATAGCAGGCATGCCAAATTGCATAGGTGCACTTGACTGCACCCACATTGAGCTGACAGTACCTCGTGCAATTGAGATGGTGTTCCTGTTAAGTGGCTTCACTTCAACACTACAGCTAAGTCAATGCCTAGTCTGGGATGCTGAGGGAAACCCTTATTGATACATTTTTAGGTCCAGTTCATGTACTCTGGATGACAACCCTTATATAACACCCCTCTCTTAGAATCCCCCTGATCCCACTGAGCCAAGAAGTAGGTCGGTTTTGCAAATTTAAAAGGTTTATTTGAGAAATATAACAATATATATCTATCACACTTTTTTGATAAATTAATATTGGATATCAAACTTAAAATATGACAGTGATCAATAATGGATAATGTTCTACTGGTAAACTGATTTGGTTACTTAGAAGTAGTATAGAGGATGAGGTAGCTGAAATGCTTTTTTGGTTTCAAGGAAATGCAAGGTGGAATACATGCAGTACAGAAATAAACTGGTATGGTTTCAGAAGAGATAATATGTTCACTTTTCCCCTGGTGGCAATTCACCCCCCCCTATATGTAGTGCAGGGAGATGGAGGTAACACACACAGTCTTCAGGAATACAATCAAATACAATACGAAATTCAGTCCCCCCCCCCAGCAAGCTTAGACAACAGGTATGCTTTTTTAAAACACGGGCAAGAGTGCTTTGTAATGTGGTGGCAAGGAAGTGAAAAATGCTAAAATTGCTTTTAATTCCCTATAGGAGGTTCAGGGTGAGTGGTAGACACTTTAAATCAGTTCAGGTCAGCCCTAACAATGGTTCAGGGATGCTTATTAGGTTGCAAACGAATTTTAGCAGTTCAGGCAAAAGCGGCTATCTTTTTACAGATGACGAAATCTGGCCAAATCGCAAATCGCAGTAAATTTTGCGAGTGCATAAATCGCAATTGCGGTAAACGTATAAGGAGTAGGAAGTTGGTTCTAGGCTTGTTGGAAAGCTTAGACTCTAAGCTTTAGAATGACAGATGACAGCTCGCAGCTTTAGAATGACAGATGACAGGATTTCTAGGAGGCAGTTCTACTTAGGTTAAAATAGTTTGGATTAGATTATTTTAACTAAGAGATTGGTTTTGCACAGTTCTGCTAGGTACTCACAATATAAATTTGAAATAGGCCTCGTCACGGATCTGGTCAACACGTCCGGCGGCGGTTCTCTCTGCTCGGCGGGTCAATCGGGCACCGGTTCTGCTCACAGCGATCCGGATCTCTGGTTCTGCTCACAGCAGTCTGGGTCTGGTCTGCGGTTCCGGCAAAAGTTCTTGGCAAAGAATTCAAACAGCTCGCCCGGCTGTTGAATAGTTTGGTTAGGTTTGCTGGATTCTGAAGGCCTGCTGAGAATACTTTTGCTTGCAGTGGGCCTACTAGGTTCAAAGTTCTGTAGTCTATGTGTCTCTGGTTCTGGTCTCTGTCTGGATGGGATGTCGGCCGTCAAAATGCTCCGCAGAAATGGAAAATGAATGTCTCTACCTGTCCCAGCAGTCTCTTTTTATGTGTTTTTTGAAGTCGGTGTGTGCGTGGCATAGCTGATCCTGCCCCTCTCTACTTGTCATTGGCCCAATTCTCCCCTCTCCCATGATCGGGGGAAGGAAATGTGAGTCAGAGTCATGCTGTAGGTTTTATGGTCAGAGGAACCTCCCTATGTCAGATTGCACACAAATCTATTTCTGACCCAAACACATATTTATCTATGTAACATTTTTCTAATATTATAGGTCCAGTTAACATATTTTCTGTAGCACCAAACCATCCGATCCCTGTCTTTGTACGATGTCGTGTCCACTGATGACAGAATTCTCCCCTTTTCATCCAGATAACGACCTCTAAACCTTTCCAGATTTTACACAAATGTGCACCAGGGATATGGGTTACAGATGATAAAGTGTCAGATTTTTAACATGCATACATTTGGAGTAACAACTTTTTTTCCGCTACTATCCCCAGGAACATACCACAGGGTCCTAACACCTCTTAACATGTGCACAGAAAAATCACAAGAATAATGATATTATTTATATAATTTTGACAGGTCCGTACTATGAATTATCCATCTTTTTAAAATTATGCCCTGGTCAAAAAGGGGTGTGGCTTCCCACATCACATGGTGGAATAACTGGTTTATCCACTTCCCCCAAGCTCAGTTTGCTAGCAGAGGCACTGCCCCTCCCAGTTTCTCCCAAGAGGAAGCCACTTTACGGCCCCCCCAATATAACATTTGCCTGAGTCTAGGACAAGGCTTTGTTCAACCTCCCTTAATTCAATCAGGGAGGTGTGATCTCCTTTTGGTGGGGGAAACAGGATGCAGCCAGGCCTGGGAAGAGGGGCTGAGCAGGTTTCTCCTGTCGGGGGTAGTTGTCAGGCAGAATTCAGCTAGATGTCACTTTAGTTCCCAGTTTTCTACATTCAAATCCAACTTACATGCAGGTATTCTTTATATATACATTCAATAATTACTTCCTTCAAGTCATTTCAAAATATAGTTTTACATTGTATCCACCTCTTAGCAAGTCTTTCCTTGGCCTGGTTTTGGTTCATTTGTTCAGTTTTACACAAAAGTCTGGTGGTTTTAAAACGCCGGCTTTCTGATAGTGGTGAGCACCGGCACTGCATCCATTTTTGACATTAAGAAAATGAATTCCCCACAGTTCTGGGTTGCTTTTGGCAATCAGCATTGCCATTCCCAATGGTTTCAGGCTACTGTGTGTGTAGCCCAATGGTGGTTTTAGGCAGTGCCCTCCTGTGCTCACAACATAGGCAAAAATGGGTGGCAGCCTATTCTTCATGTTTTCCCTGTGCACTCTCTGGGGAGTTCTGGCCATCATGATGTTTTCAATGCCAGTACTGCACAGTTTTATGGTAGGGCTTGGCTGCATGGGTAAAACATCCCACATTCCGCAATAGGAACAAGTATCACTCACTGAATGTACAGATGGTATGTGATGCCACGCTAGTGATTACACACTGCTGCGCACGTTTCCCAGGCTCAACCCATGACTCAATGGTACTGCAGAATTCCACGTTGCCACGGTACATGGAACGCTATGCCGGACAAAGCACATGACTATTGGGTGAGTACAGCTGACAATGCTCTGACCCTGTTGAAGTGTTATGTATGTGTCCAGGCCAATGAGCAATGTGAGTGTGCCGCTGGACCGCACATGCATCACCCCCCCTCTCATCTACCAAATAGACAGCGGATACCAAACATCACAAAGGAAGATATGACAGGTCACCACAGTGTGCCTGTACACACCCTGCCACAGCCCATCCTGTCACTGTCCCATACACCTTGTGCCACTGCAGACACCCACCCACAAATGGAACACTGCCCTCCCAATGCACGAGATGCCTGTAAATGAGACGTCGTGCATTGACTACTTCAGTACAGTGGAGTCACTCTGCCATGTGTGCACATCACTGCACTATGACATACTCACAATCCAATGTCACCCGCAGGGCACAGTACACATGCACGTAAATGTGTAGGCCAATATCCAGTTGGTGAGATCCACTGTGATGCCCAATGAACACTTCCAACCACTGCATGGCACATATGCATGAATGAACAATGATACAAGATAGCACAGCATCAGATGAAGACATGACACCACTAACACTGACATGTCCCCCCATCTTCATCCCATGTAGGTGATGCTGGATATGCACTCACGCCATGGATGATGACACCTGTACGGAGACCAAGGAACAGGCATGAAGAGGCATACAATAGGGCACATGTCCGCACATGTGGAATGATTGAGAGGACATTCGGACTGCTGAAGGCCCGTTTCCACTGTCTGAGCAGATCTGGGGGATCACTGCTGTACAGCCCAGTGAAGACGGGTAAAATCACGCTCGTATGTGCCATGCTGCACAATCTGTGCCTGCGCAGGAACATCCCAATGCCCCAGACGCAGATGAAGAAGATGGGGATGGGGATGGGGATGGGGATGGAGATGGGGATGGGGATGGGATGGCACCACCTCCCCCTGGGGGTGCACTTGATGGCCAAACAGCACGGGATGAGCTAATTCGCATTTACATTTGAGACACAGCACATTCACAGCAATGCATAGAGTGATGACAATAAATGATTTGTTGTACTGCAAATGAAATGATAGATGTCCACACATGTATGTTTTGCTTTCAAATGATGATATATTGATGAATTCACAACAGGGAAGGAGGTGAAATGGTTAGGGAAGCTGTATCCCTGAGCCCACCCACCACCCAAACGTACCCACCCCCACCCAGGCCCCAATGTTCAAACACCCAAAACAACCTCCCCCACCACCCAAACGTACCCACCCAGGCCCCCATGTTCAAACACCCAAAACAACCTCCCCCACCACCCAAACGTACCCACCCCTCACACCCTTCAAGTCCATGTGTGTCCTGCAGTGCCCCACACACATATCATCACTTCCGTGTGCGCTTCTGTGCCTGTGCATCCTTGCCCGAGAGCCCCGTTAGCCGACTTGAGCACCTCCTTGGACTGGCAGTAGTGGAGCTTGATGGGGTGGTGGTATTTGATGGCACAGAATCCGGTATGGATGGCATCCGTGCAAGATTTGCCTGTTGCCCAATCAACATGGCCTCAATGAGCCTGAAGGTGTTGTCGTTACCCTCCCGCACATGGCGTGCCAGGGTAACTATTGTGCTGGCAAAGCGTCCAATAGACCTTGAGAGGTCGACGCACTGACGTGCTATAGCCTCCCTCTGCAGCCTAGATTCTTCAAGCTGCCTCTCCACCAGCTGGGTGAGGGTTGCCTGCTGCCTCTCCACCAGCTGGGTGAGGGTTGCCTGCTGCTCCTCCATCCGCTGCATGCGGGAATTCAGCTCTGCCATGGATGGGGTGGGTGACCTCATGGGACTTCTGAGTGAAGTGGGGCTAAACTCCAGCTGATGGAAGGAACCCAAGTCATCAAATGTGGGCGTCTCCCCCTGTGGCCCAGTATCAGAGTGCACTACCAGGGCACTGTTGTCACTACAGGCCGCCTCCTCTGCAGTGCAGCTGCCTTCTGTGTTGGTTTGGATGGGCATGGTGGGTTCCTGTGGCACCTGTCTTGCCTCAGGCAGCGTTGAGACGGTGGGGATGTCGGTGGTGGTGGCCGGCACATCTGTTGCAGTTGGTAGTGGGGGCAGAGATGCCGAACTGCTGGCAGCATCCTCTTGTGTGGGGGCGGTGGCTTGGGCACGTGCCGGTGCGGATCGCCTGGCCTTTTGTGCAGTGTCACTGTCACTGGATACGGCTGTGGGGACACAGAGGACATGTGATTAGAGTTGTGGTGGTGGCTGATGGGTGCATCACATGCATCATACAGGTTGGTCATTGTATCGTGTTCGTTACATGCATCTGTTTGCTGGGGGTATGCATTGTTGTGATATTGGGTGCCATACGGATCTTGATGGGTCCTTTGGGCCAGTCATGCACTGCCTGGGGCGGTGGAGGTTCTTAGTGGGTCCTTTGGGCCAGTCATGCACTGCCTGGGGGGGGTTGTTAATGGGTCCTTTGGGCCAGTCATGCACTGCCTGGGGGGGTGGTGGGGGTTGTTAATGGGTCCTTTGGGCCAGTCATGCACTGCCTGGGGAGGGGTTGTTAATGGGTCCTTTGGGCCAGTCATGCACTGCCTGGGGGGGTGTTAATGGGTCCTTTGGGCCAGTCATGCACTGCCTGGGGGGGTTTGTTAATGGGTCCTTTGGCACTGTAATGCCATCAACATATTCTCATATGGCATTCATGTTTGACCACTTACCAGCATCTGCAGGTGGGCTCACTCCTGCCTCAGCCTCCCCGATCCCATGAATGCCCTCAAGTTGGAGGACACTGCTGCAACGCTCCTCCCATGCTTGCAGCCTCAGTGGGGAAGGGGGTCCTCCACCTGTCCCACTGCTGAGTTGGCGGTGTGCGGAGATGAGGTTACGAACCCTCAGCCTGAGGTCGTCCCACCGCTTGTGGCAGTCCTTGATGCTCCTCACTGTCACGCCCACAACGGTGCACTTGTCATGATGCCCGCTCCCGGGGAGCCGGTTCAAGCCCTGCGTCCCCGAAAGCGGACATCCAGTCCCCAAGGAAGGACCCAGCAACCCCATATAGGGGCCCTTTGGACAGTGTCCTGGCGCCTATGGCGCCAGGCTCATAAAAGACATCAGTCCTGTCGCCATAGGCACCAGGCTCATTATGGAAGTGCTTGGGTGCACTTACCTGATGCAGACCATGCTGCAGGATCCCGGCCTCCTTGAGGCCTGAAAGGAACTACTTTACCTGTGGGACTAATTTACCATCCGGGCGTGGTCGGGGAAGGATACATACCTGATTGGAGGAAGGATACATACCTGGAACTTCTTCCAAGGCTATTTAAACCCCACCCGAACAGCCACACGTGCTTCGCGTTGTTCTGCATCTAGCAGCTGGACGCTCACTGTGTCTGCTCCTGCATCCTGACTTCTGCCACACCTGCCAGCATCCTGGATCACCTGCAAAGGAAGAGAAGAAGAGAACAGAAGAAGGAAAAGTCCTTACCTGCTAAATCCGCATCCCGGAGACATCTCGCCGACAATCCTGAAAAGAAAGACTTTTATTTGAAAGCTCATCGCGTCGTTCGCTGCAGCGCCGCATTCCATTCACCTTTACAGGGCGCCTCCATGTTCAGCAGCAATCATCCGGATTCGCAGTCACGCCCCAGCGCCTAGGGAGAAAAAGACCAGAACAAAAGGTGAGAGAGAGAAGGGAATAAGGAAAGCTAATTCTCCATGTTAAGACTTACCTGTTGATTCATTCCCTCTTCATTTCGGGTCCGCGCCGCATCCTGGCATTTCCAGACCCCGGCCCCTAAGGGGAAAAAAGACATCAGCGTTAATGAGCGAATTAAAAGACATTACCAAAAAACACTCATTAAAGACTTACCTGATTTCTACAAGGATTTCACCGCTCATCTCGGGTCGGTGCCTGTTCCCCGGCATTCCGTACCCCGGCCCTTATGGGGAAAAAGACACTAGCATTAGTACATTAATGCATGGACACAAGGGGAATCTCTTATCAAAAAACTTACCTGGAAGCCAAGCAAGTTTGGTTCTCACCAATCCAAAAATCCAGTGAAGTAACTGGATACCAACGCGCCGCTGCATCAGAAGCAGGATGTAGAGCTCGTCCTTCCAGACCCCAAGGTGAGACGCTACGAGGAATCACAGAAGGGTTTCGAGGAGGGTGAGAGGGGAAAGTGGGAGGCTGATTGCATTACCTCGCAGACAGTTAATCCCCTATTTTCGCCTACAGAAGGATACTTCTGCGAGCCAGACAAGCCAGATTTGGGGACCCGGTCCAGTCCGTCTTCCGAACCCTGCGCATCACCTTTGAAGAGGTCACAGCAGCGCGAACCAGGCCAGCGCCTCCGTGGGAGTCAGGTGAGCGTTACAGCACTTGTGTGCTGCTTCCGCCCACACTTCCTTCCTCCGGCCGTTGATCAGCACTGAACAGCATCTCTGCATGCTCCACTATGTGCTCCACGAGCACAGTTAGCTCCGCCTCGCTGAAGCGCTGTTTGCGCTGCCTCTGCACTGGAATCCTGGCAGACATGCTGGTGGTCCCTTTTGCCTTCTCACAGTATGTATTGTGCTTGTGCTGACTCTGGATGGCAATGGATTGTGCTTTATATGATGACCGCCTCTCTGTTTCCGGTTTTTGGCGATCATGGTATTTCCGGTTCCGTTTCCGGGGCGACGGAGGCGGACACGGTTTTTGCGCTACTTGTGGCAGCGCTATGTCCATTTCCGTGGCTTTTTCCGTGATGGCAGTAACAACGTTTCCACGTCCATGTGGTGCGCGCGACCGACAGCACGTAATCAGACGGTCTTTCTGCAACCTTGCGGACACGGAAACTTTATTACCGCCGTCACGGAATCACCGCGATCCGAAGCTGCCAGGTTGTAATGAGGCCCATTGTGTAGAGGTAAGTATGCAAGCTAAGAATTAATGTGTATCCTAGATATTATGGTTTGAATTAATGTATGATGGTTTATCATTTTCCTACCCAGTATTATTGAATGAGGCTCACTGTTTTCTTCAATTATTTTATGTCAATATTTCAGATATGTATGACTTTGTAGAAGGAAAGGAGAATAGCAGATGTTTACAGTTTGTTTCTTCCAGATTTTATTATGTAACTTCTTAAGATTTCTATAATGTTGTACCAAACTGTAGGATTCAATTAATCAATCCTAAATATCAAATTTATCAGCCTCCAACTCCAGGATAGTAGAGTTTGCCCCTCTTACCTTTGCCAGAAATAGAAACTATACACAGTTAGGTCTCCTTCTTGCCCTATCTGGCAGTAAGAAAGAGCTTGAAGCTTCAAAAACATTGTGCTGCTGCAAACAGCATTGGTGTGCACTGCTTGGAGTAGTTGATTATATGTTACAAGGCTAGTAGGCAGCTTAGCCTTGTGGCTTACATTCACACTAAGCATGACAGGAACACCATGTTTATTCATCACAAATGCATCTGATATAGGGCCTCATTACGAGTCCGGTCGTAGCCTTGCCAGTAAAATCGGCAGGCTGCCGCCGGACTCTGCCATTTGTACGGCACCTGGCTCCACGGAAACACCGGGGGATTACGATCCCGGTGTTCTTGGAAGTCAGGCACCGGAAAAATGTAAATCCCCTTTCCCATTTGTGGGAATGGGGATGAGGGAAGCACTGGAACTGTTAATAACGGTGCTGGTGCTTCCCGGAAAGTCTGCAAGTGGGTACCGTTCCACCCAGCAGGTCTGACCTGGTGGGAGGGATGGCACCCGCCTGCATACTCATAGTGTACCGGTTCGGTAACCATGATGCCGTTAGGCTTACCGGCACTGTTGTTACCGGACCGGTACACTTGCAGCTGAGGCCCATAGTCTTCAGGTTATTACCAAGAGACTTGAAAGGGGTGTCCAGTTAAAGTTACGAAATCAAAAGGATCGAATGCCAAAGGTGAGAGTGCATTTGACCGAAAACAAAAGGATCACATTTTTTTTTAAATGTATACATATTTTTTATTTTAGTATAGGTAAAAAAAGGTGTTTTTACACCAAAAACAGGGGTTTGGGGCGGACCCCATCCAAAAAAATAAATAAAATAATTTGATCCTTTTTTTCGGTCGAATTGAGTCGACCCTTTTGTCATTCGACCCTTTTCAGTCGAAACTTTAACCTATAACCCTTGAAAGGGTATGTTGGCCTGCGTATTGAGCTGTCTGAAAAAATACAGGAAGCTTCCTTTCAAGGCAGATATACAAAAGAATCATAACACTTAAAATGATCTTCATTGAGACTCATGTATGGTTTTATTTTTGAGTGGTTGCAAATAGGATTTTTAACAATTTTGTGAATCCAGCGCAGTTTGCTACAGCTACAATTTGTGCATTTTATAAGCCTCAAATGCATTTAAATCTCTAAATATGTGTTGTAAATTGCTGACAGTACAGGTACATTTATGAACCATATAATATCGTGAAATCAAAAATGAATACCAACCATGGATTAAGTTTATGAATATTCTGCCCATTTCATGAACCCCTTGTCAAGACGAAACTTAATGTGGTTCCGGGTTTTCCAGGATTTAGGCTAATTGCGTTAGTACACTTTCTCAGGGGATAGCAAACGATACTTGCATTATTACATTATTATTGCACCCCCTCAGAGAAACGCTAGAAGGGAAGCATCCAAGCAGCCTGACGAACAACCTGGGAGTATGATTAGCAACAAAGGGAAGAGTCCATCGATGATTCATTAGATGCATTTGAATCACTGGGACCAGCAGAGCAGGTGGGTGGTAAGAAATATAATATTTCAGTTGCCCTCTACCAGGAAGCACCGGTTGCTGGTTGCATCCCAGAGGATAATGGGGCGTTGCACCATAGGGAATTCCAGAATCCTGTGATAGAGACTGATACTATTAATTTGATCCCCACCTAAAATAGATTTAGTGCACTTGGATTGGTGAATTTAGCAGTGACACTAAAAGAGAATTGAAAACAGACCTTGGGTAAACCGGCACTAGGATAAAAGGGGAAGTGCCAATAGTCTCAAGTCATCTAGAGATGTTAAAATTGTGGCCTCTGAAGCCATAGTGGCTTGATGGTGCGAGCAAAAAAGTTTGTTCAGGACACACACACACCTGTAAGTGCACTGAAATTACTAGCGAACTGGGCAATTTAAAAGTTTGCATTGCGAAGCTAAGCAGGAAATTGAAAATTGTACATGATGAATTCAAGGCCCAGTTCGTTGTGAATTATAACCTTACTCTTGTTCCCCCTGTGAAACCCAATCCCACTGATATGGCCAAAAAAATAATAGCATTGGGCACTCCAAACGGTTCCCTGGAGAGGGAAGCTCAAGGTGCTCTAATACTTAGGGCCTGATTCATGGAATATATTGCACAGTAAATAGGGACTTTGCACACCAAACCGCCCACGAAACCCCGTTTGTCGATCCATGCAAGGCCCTCGATCTTTCTGCCACCCGAAGGTAGGTGTACAGACACTTGCACATAGGATTCGCACTGCAGAGGTGAGTTTGCATGTCGAACTTTGGTGGGGTGGGGACGCAGACAGGGATCTGATCAGACCTAGGTGTGCACATACGCAGCGGAGTGGGGTGCAGGGACAGTTTACAGGGATTTGCACACAGTTTGACTGAAATATGACATGAGTTACGGGAAACGGTAAGCATTTTCTCTGTGTGTCGGTTGGAGTTACACAGGACTACATGCAGTGTCACTGAGGTTCTGGTTTTGTTATGGTGACCCACGCAGTTTTCACAGGGTGTGCCTGTTCACACCCGGGGAGGCCGCAAAGGTAGGTGAATGTGGCTGTTATGTCTTTGCATAGGGGCATGTCTGGGGCATTCCGGCCATGACTTGTGGATAGGCCTACTTTGCAGGAACATTTTTATCAATATGTGGAGCGTGCAGATTTCCTTCTGTCGGCAGGCTTGCGCAGAGTTGTTGTCAATGCGCAGGCTTTAAGGGGTGTCTGTATACTTTTCCATTAATTGGGCCCTTAATATTCATTCAAATAATGGTATACACCCGGGCACCGGCAGTGGACATATTGGTTCTGGACCCTCAGATTCAATTCCTTGGATTGTTGATAATCCTCCTACTAAGTTGAGAGGAATCCTCAGGGTACCCACTCCCCATGAAGCCCTATCCTCTTGGCCTTTACCTCCCAAAAGATCCACGAGGCCTAAGGAAAATCCATTGCAAATAAATCAGAATAGGATTTACCCCAGGGACTGTTCAATTTACATGCATAAAGTTCATGAATTGGTACGTGGTTCCTGGGAAAACAATATTTCCCTGACAAATATATAAATTTTTGGATAAGAAATATTAGAGGCTGTCTCTTGATTATCCAAGATGTCTTTCTATGAAGTGAGAGATTTGCTTCACGAGAGAACCCTTTGGAGGACTATATACACATAGAATTCAGAGACGCAAGACTTACCCATGGTTTGTAGTGTGTAGGCTACATAACAAATCCTAATCCTGGTTCTGGTATAATCGTAAAATACTCTACCTTTGGGGTTCATGGAGATTTCTTCCCACCCCCTGAACATTAGGGGATACCCCCAAACCGATCTCCCCAATCTACAAATTCTGTTTCTTACTATACATATAGGATGGCATTGCCGACAAGTAGGATCACTCTGGCCATACAAGCTATCCAGACCTAAAAGAAGTGGACTGACTATCCACTCCCTGGGTACCATTATGTGCACCTACAGAGGAGAATGTGGGAATAGCTTGACAATTGATATTACCTCTACATCTCAGGTAGCTTTAGTAGCTTCTGCCCATTTGAAAGTAGTTTCATGGAATTTAGCGGGAGTTGCTGAACATCCAGTAAATAGGGAATGGAAGGAATATATGAGGGGATTTCATATAATTTGCCTGCAGGAAACATGGGCAGTAAACAACATTCATTTACTGTACTATGCCTCCTATTATACCCCATCAACTAGAGAACCCCGGGATAGACCAAGAGGTGGTCTCTTAATTTGGATAGATCCCACTATTAATTGCATCATGAAATAATATGGTACAGGCTCCTCAGATGTTCAAGTCTTGCACATAAATAAATGTATAGAGATGTCCATTATGTTATTAAATGTATATAACTGTCAAACTGTGAAAGATAGCATGAGGGTATATAATGAAAGAAGACTAGACTGGGCTAGAGAGAGCAGAATTCCCCAACCACAGATTATTGTGGTTGGGTATTTTAACCCCCAATTTGAACCAATAAACATATTTGAGGGACTGGCAGAAGAAGATGATCTGGCCTGTGTCAAGGAGAAAAGGAAAAATTAAGGAAGTCCGACCAGTGCTGCTGGCTGGCTGACTGAGCTGTGACAGTGCAGGCTGTAGGGAGACAAGAACTGCATTAGCAGTAGCCAGGTGCAGAGCTGAGGGCTCACTATGACCCTGGAGGGAGCAGATCTTAGCAGCGAGAGACAGCAGCTGAGAAGGGAGGGCGAGCACCAGTGTGATGAATTACAAAGCAGACTGAGGCTTCAGGCACTTAGATCTTGGTGACTAGTGGTTATAAAAAAGATAATTAATTAAGGTAAACCCCATAGTCTAATTAATGAAGTGTCAAACTAAACACAAAAGGACAAGAACTAATTTGTCCTTTAGGTACCAAAAGGCTACTGGGTTAGTCTGGCTGTAAATAGTGAATCGTTTGGGAAGGGGGACGTTTTGTTCTGTCATACAGGAGTGCTCAAAACATGCCAAATATTGATCCAATGTTGCTTCTATGGAATGTTAGCCATCCTGCCAAGTTCAATAATGAATATCAGCTAGGGACGGGTCACTGAGGGGGATGAAAAATCACTGCCCTGGGATGGGAGTTGTGAATGAGCACTAAAGAGGTTTGGATTTTAAAAGCTGTTGGTATTAAAAAGCTGTGAATGCAAATGCAATTTTGAATCGTGGAAGCTGTTCCTGTACATTTTTTTCTCTTGTGCTACACAATAAATATTATTCTACATGTGTGCCCATGTGTGATAAGTAGTTCTTACATGTTGGTTGTTTTTGAAGAAACATAATATGACCAAGAAAAAACAAACACTGAAGCATGTTGTGATTATCATTGGGCCTCATTATAAGTTTGCTGGTCTGGTAACAACGGTACCAATAAGCTTGCTGGTACCATTGTTACTGGACCAGCACACTACGAGTTCTGCTCGCGGGTGCCTTACCGCCCGCCATTTCTGACTTGGTGGGTGTACGGGAGCTCAAATGCGAATGGGGAGTAATGCATTCTGGTGCCTGGCAATGGGGAAATGCAGGGTCCACCAGGGCTGTAATGCCCCTGTATTTCTCCATTTCCAGGCACGAGAAAAATGTGCAGGTTCGGCGGCAGCCTGCCGGTTTACCCGGCTGCTGCTTGGAAAGATACCAAGCCTTGCAGATGTGCTCCCTGACATGGTACTAAGCTTTGTTGATATTTAGCCAAGGATCCCGAAATAAAAGTGTAGCAACAAAGAGGTGGCGATAAACATACATTTTTACAGATCCCAGTGTTTTTGCCTTTTAACTGCTTGGAGCTGTTTTCAAGAACTGTTCGACACATTCGAATCACCAAGGCCCTTAGGCGCTGCCTTTTGCACTCTCCTGTTCCTCCATTTGCATTCACAGCACTAAGAAGTCTGATGTGATGCTACTGGACTACCAAAAAACTGCAAAAAGATACAATTGTCTGCTAACTGCCCCAGTGGTCAATTTTTGGCCCCTGGATAGTGGTTAGGTCATTTGTATCCATTTTGCATCTAAGAGCATATCCTTTTTGAAAATGGTTGTCTTTACTTGTCTGTTCATTACCCAGAGTGTTGTTTTTGCCCTTTACGCATATTCTCTGTTCTTTCTGTAGGGGGCGTTTTTTGTAGTGTTTTCTAGTCAGTTAATACTGTGCATGGTGTTTGATTAAAGTATATATATGTGTGTATAGATACTTGATCAGACATTCCTTTATTTTGGACTGTCATACTTCGCTTTCTGGGTTTCTACTGAACCACGTGCACACCCCTCTTGTGAGTATAGCATATCCTCGGACCACTTTACCACAAAAGGCAAAGGAGGTATATCTCTTACCTGTGCATGTTTTACCTTTATGATTGTGTTGGCTCTTGGTTTGTAGGGGTTTGAGGGCTGAGTAGGCACTTAAGCCTCTACTGCATTCTTCACTATAATCTTGGGGCTACTGTAACTTTCATATTTCTAAACTCTGATGACTCCTCTGTATACTGTGTCCCTTCTCTGATGAAGAACACACAAAGATTGAGATCATGGCAGATGTGTACGCTTTTTATGTATCAGGAGCCAAACGTTTTCCTTGAATCAGAAGGAGAAATACCTTAGTCCTTTCCCACCAATGCTTGTAGATTCTGTGTTATATTATGAGGAAAATGTTTCTTTCATTGTTATCCCACATTAATATGTTCTTGTCACTCTGGGCCAATCAAGGGTTCCACAGTATCCTAGAAATCAAAAGCAGGTTAAAAAAAAAAAATACTAATATCTGTTGAAGTAAGTTCTGGCTCCATATGCAGATGACAGTGGTCAATCAGGCTTGGCATACAATTGTCAAACACAGTAGTAAAGCTATCTACAATCAACAATTAAATAAAGTAAGTCCCTGCAAATTAGGGTGACCAGATTTTCAAAACAAAAAAACGGGACGGCCAACAACATAAAAGAGGGACTACCCCATCGCAGCCAACCAATTACCGCCCCCCCCAACACGTCCCCACTACCACCCCCAACCATATTTCCAGCACTTCTCCTTTCTATAAACTGTATATATCTCATTTGTGCAGTTTTGTCTGTGAATCGTGGCATGTTAATTCAAAAAGAGCGTTAGCTCTACTTGATATTACATGGCTTGTTGTACAATAATTTCCACGCAAGTCTCTGTGGCACAGTCAGTGAGTGTTCCGACTTGTACCTGAGAGGTTGGGGGTTCGAGCCAAACCTCCAACTTCAAAATTGTGAAAGTGTTGTGAAAAATAATTACAGTTTTAATTACCGTAGCCCCCAAAACATGCAAACCCTGGACGGGGTTTCAAAAATGAAAAAACTCCCGGGACCTCGGGATGGAGGGTAATTTCCCCGGACGGTCCGGGGAAAACCCGGACGTCTGGTCACCCTACTGCAAATGTATGAATCATTTATTGTACCAGTCCCTTCCCTCACATAAACATAAAGCATGGCACATTTGTTCTCCTTCACTCCACAGACGACTATAGACTCACAGTTGCCTGTGCGGACAATTGAAAATGTTGTCTAGGGAGGGAGATAACTTCAGAAGTGAGCTTGTTGGCAGTGCTTAATTTGTAAATAAAATAAGTGCCAGGGCCCAAATATTTTCTAGTACTCCCATGACACTGTGGGTGGGCACCACTGCGGCCACCACCCACAGCATCTCCCCAGGGTGTTGACATATTTGGGGTTACAATACAGCTCACACCTGCTCTTTGTGGGTGACGTATGCACTATCACCACTTCATAATTAAAGTCAGTATGCGAAATTAAGTGCTAAGGCTCAAAAATACGTATTTTTAAAAACACTGGGACACATTAATAAACCATTGCACCTCGACAAATGCAGTTTGGCATATTAAAAGGACCAGGACTAAAATGTCCCTACTGCTCAAAAGATACATTTTGATGCATGTTTGCATCGGGGCAAAGTTTGCCCTAGTGTTAACACCATTCCATATTAGCACTAGGGCAATCTTTGCTCTGGTGCAAACATGTTGAGAAAATGCACTTTTGTTTACACTAGAGCAATGTTTGCCCTGGTGCTTGTAATATGACAAACTGCAATTCGAGAGGTGCAATGCTTTTTTAATGTGCAGGGCAGACTTTGGCCTAGTGCTAATGCCGTGCAAACTTTGCACTTGCACCTGAGCCAAGTTTTTGTAATCTGGCCCAGGTGTGTTTTTTGGGGGGGTTGGATTGCGCGTGTGAGGGGCTGTGAGCGGGAGCAGGCCAGCAGGGAGCACAGTTTCACTACGTCTTTTCACTCCGTGAGTCAAGTATTATATGAGAAAGTCGAACAAGTTGGTATGAACTCGCTGATGACCACGTAAAAAGTAAGACTACACCCTACTTGTGTTTGCAAATGTTGGACATCTCCACGCAACACCATAACACGTTCTTATTGAGCAGAGCAGCAGACTTGTGTACTGCAACGTGGCATGATGTATCTGTCAACGCCAAAGCTCATGATCCAGACTTGGTGTGACCATACGAGCGTGTGCACAGAAGTGCGACCGAGACACCACCCAAAGTTCCACGCCGCGTCTGTCACATGGCAGTGCGAGCCGCTCGCGGGACTCTGGGCGGGCGTGGCCGAGAGGAATTACTGCCATCACGATGCTGTTAACACCTCCAGCAGCTGCGGCGGCGAGTTAGCGATAAGCCGCCTTTCGCAGCAACTTGATTAATGCACTGGTGACACACAACGCACACAATCTGACAAAAGGCAATAAATGCTGATGCATTAATAATGTAAGTCAATATTTATTGCACAAGTTGAACACCTCCGGTTACGTTTATTTGACATGTTAATCACGGCGCGTAATTAGTCACCCATAGGCTCGCATGTGCCTTATCCCAGACGGCCTCTCGAGTGAAACAGGAGCTGGTCACATTTGCTGTACACAGAAAGCTCTTCCGCTAATGCTAACATGTCGCTTAAAAATAAATAAAACGTTTCTTGACAGATTCCTTTATATAGCATAAGAAGTACAACAGGAGAGCACATCCTCTATTGCAGGGCAGTGTACAGACGTGTCAGCAGAAGTATGTGCGCCTTCCCTTGACAATGAGCAAGCAGCATGCATGCAACTTCTAAAAGACCCAATTTACCCTGCTCCAGCCAGTGAACTACCACATACTCCATAAGGGAGCATTGACGAGCTACAACACGTGGCATTATGTGAATCGAATCTGGATATATCTTGCACCCTTATGGCAAGGCTGAGAGCATCTGAAAGACCCTGAGGAAGACTCTGCATTCTGCATCAAGGGATCCATGCAACTGACACCTTTATTTATTTATTTATCTATTTATTTATTTATTTATTTATGTAATTGTTTATTTATGTTGGCATTTGTAAGGGGCCCCTAACCCTGAGGCAGCTGGGCGCTGAAATTCTTAGGAACTGCATACATGTTATCAATAGCAGTTGCATTAGCATGGGGGATATACATAGGGATACATACATACATGCCGGTTCAATGTCAAAACAAAAACCTCCCATCCAAGATAGAGATTGTCATATGGCCATGAATTGTGGTGTTTAGAAAATTCTGGAAAAATAATGATTACAAAAGGAAGACAATTTCAAATCCTTCCAAAATATGCATTTTGGTATCTTCTTTATGTTTTATGCTCTATATTATTTACAGAAGAAGATTTGGGATTCGCTAATCATGTATGGAGAGTAAGATCACTTTCAAATTATTATTATAACTGGGAAGACTGTCCATGCATGTTCTAGTGAGAACAAATAGAAATAATGTTAGATGAAGAGAAAGCGCAACTTGGGTGGATCTTAAACACATATGCGTTATGATTAAATCTTGAGAGAA
Source organism: Ambystoma mexicanum (assembly GCF_040938575.1). Lineage (NCBI taxonomy): Eukaryota > Metazoa > Chordata > Amphibia > Caudata > Ambystomatidae > Ambystoma > Ambystoma mexicanum. The sequence goes on from NC_090932.1 coordinate 715,148,496, forward strand.
TTATCAGATTTTATTTGTGTGAAAAACGTAATGTACCTTGTGTTTTTGTATCTATTGTAAAAAGGGAAAATAAATTAGATATGTGGATTACCAATGTTTGTATCGTAACAAAAAAGTTTCTACGGAAATATTTTTCTAGCATGTTTTCATATATTGTTTTTTTATGTGAAATTTATGAGCTATAGAAATTAGGTTTGGACGTTAGTGTCAGTAGTTTTCTTTTTTTGTAAATTAGTTTGTGGTTTGAGATGGCTTATGACTATGGCTGTGGAACCGGTGGTCCTGCAGTATAACACACAAGGGCAAAGCGTTGCGTTGGTGCTGGCCGTTCTTGGCTTTCTGAAAGAGATTTATTCCGAGCTCGAAAAGGTGGAGAAGACTAATGATTTAATCTCAGCTTAAGAATTATTATTATTTATTTATTTTTGCATGGAGAAACGGCCATGACGAAACTGTATAATGCCAATTTGAGAACCTGTATATTTTAATTTGAATCCACATGTGAACTTTCGAACTTCCATATTGGGCTGATGATGATGATGATGCTGTTGTGTTTATTTTTTTTTTAAATGTTGCATATTAATTTAACTTATTTTCCTTTCACTTTGTGTGAGCTTAAGGTTTTCAATTCTAAAGCCAAATGATTAATAAAAATATAAAAAAAATAAAAGGTCACTGCAGTATAACACACACTTTTCAAACTCAGCTTTGGCGGGGAGAGCCAAGGAGGTTATAAGATCAAGAAGGCACCCATGAGGAATGATTCTTTTTAAAGTCAGAAGATACACAACCATGAAATCAACTCACAAAAGGGCACACCAACCATCTTTCTTACTTCTCCCCAAATTTCTTGTGTTTCCCATGCTCTGTGTATCTTGTACAATTTTACGGAGAGCACAGCATCACTCTCACCATTAGGAAATGCTGTTCCAACTGGATAAGTGTGTTGTGTCAATAAAGCATCGGCATATCCATATTTAAGAGACAGTTGTCAACTGGCCACATTTGTATCTAGCCCACCTTCTGCTTTCCCCAACACTATACCCAACATCACCTTGCATACACATGGTGGAAAATGCAACCCTACAAGTACAAGGGTGGGAAGTCTTGTTTGATAAGAAGTCAGGACTTTATGAAACTAAAACCAATGACCAGAGGTTGGCAATGCTAAATTCGTATTCTGTGGAATTCGTGGATCCTTGTTATGAGGACACGTCCATGTAAATTGTGCTTGTGTGAGCCAACAACATCAATGCTGCAAAGTGCTCGCCTTGGAAACAAGACGACACAAAGCAACACAGGTTCGATCTCCTGGTCCGCGCTTGGAATTAAGCACGTTATAAATACGCAACTAAGACATATTCCCGTAACAGCGCCTTGATGCCCCTGGGCTGTGTGAGCATTTTAAAAATGCAAATAAATAAATAAATGCTGAAAGGCTGGATTTCGAAATAGATTTGTAAAAAATAACACACCGAGCTTCTTTAAGAATTTGATAGTAACTGAAGGAAACACCTTCTCTTTTTACCTCTTGCATGATTTTGAGTAAGGGAGAACTCAGAGACATCGTAAGAACAGCATTCCTAAGAGTATTGACCAGTTGTTTTAAACACTGCCTGATTAGGAACTCATCTGAGTCATTACATAGCTCCAATTTTTACTTCAACCCAAAAGATGTGAGTAGACATTGTAAACTCTCCAGATTTTTTTTTAACAAACATCCCTGCAACTTCACAGTAAGAAACATGTGGGGGGCAGACACATGTTGTGAAAACATAGACGTCCAATATGCACACCTTGTCACCCATTATCTATGTTATGAAGAAAAGGATCAGTAATAAAATCTACTGGATTACATTAGATTGTACAGGAGCTAGGTGTATCCACTAGTGTCCACAATCAGTTTCCAGGTTCGAATCAATGCATATTACATGCAGAGTCTCTGCAATACCTGACAGAGTAATTCATAAAACCTTCTGTTAGTGCTGTATCAGGGTTCTTTTCAGAGCAGGGCAGCTTCCAGTATGTCTTAACAGGAAGCAGCAGGTAAAAAAAAAACCTGGAAAATATAGGAAAGACTCAAATAGAGGGCGAGTGATTGATTTTCTGTAACTTGAATCTTAGCTGACAGGGCCATCCAATGGCCTACTCAATCAAACACTCTCCTATTGAAAATATCTTAATCCAAAAACGAAAGCTGGGTAGACCAGGCCTCCTGTAGTCATGTGCTTTAACTTTGAAAGTGCGTTCTTTCAGCTTTTGGGTCTTCCATCATAAATGTGCTTGTCTGTTGCATGCTTTTATCAACTATTTAGGCACATTCAGAAAAGGTTTGCATGGACTACCCAACACTGACTTTCGAAAATCCCATTTTCGTATGATGCTTAGGTCAGATACAACCCCTGGAATTGTGCCATCTCCTTCCACAGTGTTCACGTGATCCACCTGTCTTTTACGTTATCCCTATCCCCTTGCTCCTGCTTCTGTTTTACCCCCACCCTCTGCAGCTCGCCCCTAACTCTGACTCACCATCCTCATGACTCATCCCGTTTCAAACACAAGGGCAATCTTTCTGGTTGCATGTGCACTACAATCACCCATGTAATAAATAAATAAATAAATAAATAAATAAATAAATACATACATAAATACATACATAAATACATAAGCATAAACATACATCTGTTTGGAATGGTCTACAAAACCTTAGTGCGTTTTAAAAACATTTCAATAACTTGTTCTTTACAAAGGTTGTAGTGTTCAGTGATACAAAATACGTGTTCTCACCTATAACATGCAGCACTGGACACCGGCTGACAGAGAAACACAGTGATTGCCATTCAGAACACAATCACAGCTGGCTTTCTCATGTTCCTTTTATAAATGGAGTCAGTGGGAAAACGTACACTAACCATTTGATTATAATAATGTTTAACAACACTGCGTGCTTGCTGCCTATTGCTGCATGAGAGGTGGTCCTCTAACCCCCCGTTAACACGTGGGCCAAAAGGAACTACTTTTATTCTGCCAGCATTAAACAAGTTATTAAAAGGCCATGAAACAAGAGCGGCGACGACAATAAAATCATAAAACATTTCCTCTCCAGTACTTTTAACACGTCAACTTCAGCTTGAGACTGTTACTAAATCCGTAAGTCTGCAAGCGATCAAAGAAATTTGCAAGGTTACCTACTGAGACCTGATCTCTCCCTGCCAGGGGCGTGGGTGCGGCAGGGCACTTTGAAGTTCGTGTACATGTGCTGCAGTTTAACGTGCTGTAATGTATTGATATAAAAAGCAGACTTGAAATTAGCAGTATGAGCCAAAAATAGTGCGCTGGTGGGCTGGGTGGGTGATTATCACGGGTTTTGTCAAAATTGTAGAGGTGTTAAACTGTTAAAAGTTGAACATTCTTGTGGATTATGCAGTGTTATAAGATGGCTGTCTAGCCTCTGCTCAGCTGTCAAGACTTTTCCCAGACTTAAGACTGCATAACTTTAAAGGAAAGCCACGATCGTGACCCATTGTCGTTGGCACAGTACACAGCAATAAAACATCGGAAATGTCCTAGCCACTAGCCACACACATAGTCATGTCTGAGTCCTGAGATCGTGGACATGGGAAAGAGTTGCACAAGTGTTAGAGGACTTAAAAAATTGCATATTCAATATTGCTTGTGGCCATGCAAAAATGTGATTGTCATTGCTTTACATATATTGTAATCAATGTTAATGTCTTAGATTACTGGTACAACAGCGCAATGTGTTGTTGATGTGCATGCCACCATGCCAATTCATAACTAAGATATTCAGACATCTGCTTCTGAGGAGGTGTCACCAGTGTCACACGAGGATTCACAAAACCAAACATGTTTTCTTTGTCATAGAAAAAGCCATCATCTGCAGCAGCCACCGCCCAGGTTCCTGACTAAAAAACCGGAGAATGCACTGCCTCCTAGTCTTCGCTTTTCAAAGCGCATTGTCTGTTGCATGTTACATCCTATGGGCCTGATTTACAGAATGTTTTGCGCTGAATAGTGATTTTGCACATTTATCAACTTGCACATCTCCATTCATTGATTCATGGAATGGATTGTATGTGCCTTTCCGTGTCTTCACGTGGGACTGTCACGTCTTTGCGTGAAGTCGAGTGCTGTGCGCGAGACTCCACACAAAGAGTGGGACTGACCTACGCAAAGAAATAAATACAGGGCAGAACATGCATATTCCCTATTCACCATGCAGAATGAGGAATAAGGTGGGTCTGTTGAGGGATGGGCCACGCAGATAAACCACACGCCCATTCAAGCGCAAACATAATCAAATTTATGGATTTCGCCGTGCAAGATCACGTCTGGAAAAGTCACGCGCAAACCTCCTGATCTTCCCGCCACCAAATACTACACGCAAAGTACAAATCGAGTACAATGTGCAAAGGAAACAACATGTACAAAGCATGCAATGCACACCATTTCAATATCGGTCAGCCACAATGAACGCAGGAATACTGGGAGACATCATACATGCACACAGGATGAGGAGTATGGAGAGCCCCGGGATTTTCGCAGCACACACCATGCTATTTGGGATGCCAGATGACCAGGTATATGCAAGGTACTGTTTCCCATCCCATTTCACACTAGACCTGGTGAAAGAGTGAGAGGAAGACCTTACCTCCCTCACCATCTGCTCCCATGCCCTCACCCCCCTGGAAAAGGTATTGACAGGACTCCATTTTATAGACACAGGCTCCCAAGCACAGATATATTACAACTTGTCAAACGTAATGCCCACTTAGTAATACTCTACTTTTCTCAAGGTATGTATGTTATAAGAGCTGTTCAAAAGTACCCCACATCACTCAAGCACTCAGAAGAGAGTTGTAGATGGGGCATTTTTTTAATACTGCAGGATTTCCACTCTCATGTAACTGTTGGTAGTAATTTAGAAACAATAATCAACAACCTTGTTTGGCATTTTTGCAATTTGCTTGGAAATGGTGTGCTTTGGAAGTGCAGGAATCTATTTGGGTTTCATGCTATGTAACGCATTATGTTGTTACACAATGCACTGACATAGGGAGATGTAAAATGAATGGGGGTGCATAGTGGGATGGGGGAAACTGTATTATTGATGAGGGTCGCTAAGATAGCTTTCTGGGGCTGCCCAGGGTACTTGGTCATTCAACCCCTAGTGATGTGGGGATGGGAAGTGAAGGGAGGACATACATGCTGACATATGTTGTTGAGAAGTAGTAGTAGTGATTGGTTTGTAGGTGAAATGTAGGATAGTGGGTCAGGCTGTTGGCCATATGATGGTGGAATAGGTGGAAACAGGTGAGGTGCTTGACTTTACAGGTTATTTGATGAGGACGACAAAGAAGGACTGATTGAATAGGTGATAGGATGGCGGAGGTTGCGACAGGGCACAGTTATGTGACTAGCAGTAGACTGCTGTCTCTCTGGAGTTGGCCTACAGTTCCTAAGTAGAGGCGTTTAAGGTGTGACCAAAAGAGCTGGGTGGAGCAACTAAGTGGCAGTGTATTATCTTTCAGCTCTTTTCTCTTATTATCTTTCTCATGAATTGAGGACACACCAGAGATACATGAATGGTTGGTTGGTACATCTAAGCTGAGATGTGCTAGACATTATCTTGCAACACCTTTATGAATGTGAATGAAGAAATGATGCAAATGTATGTCATGTTGTTTCAAGTGAACATTTCTTCTCTTTAGAAGTTCTTTGGGAATTGTGGTCCGAATGTATGGTTAGAATATGTGAGGTATTACTGAAGACATGTATAGTGGGATGGGACAACAGTATTATTTATGAGGTTTACTAGGATAGCTTTGTGGTGCTGCCCAGAGAACTTGCCCATTGAAACCCTAGAGAGAGTGGGGGTGGGCAGTGAAGGGAGGACATACATGATGATATGATTTGTTGAGTAGCAGTAGTAGTGGTTAGTTTGTAGGTGAAAGGAAGGATAGTGGGTCACTATGCTGAAATAGGTGGAAACAGATGAGTTGGTTCAATTTGCATGTATTATGATGAGGCTGTCTAAGGAGGATTGATAACATGGGTGGTGGGAAAGGCAAGGGTGTGGCAGGGCATGGTTATATGACCAGCAGTATACTCAATGGTGTGTGCATTAAGTTGGCCTACAGTTGTTAAGTAGAGGCTTCTAAGGTGTGAAAACTGGAGCTGGGTGGAGAAACTACCTGGCAATGAGTTATCTTGAAGCTATGTTCTCTTATCACATTACTTATGCATTACTTATGCAATAAAGACACACCATGGATGAATGAATAGTTGATTGGTACACACAAGCAATGATGTGTTACATATTATTTTGCAACACCTTTATCAATGTGAATGAAGACTTGATGGTAATTTTTGTCATGTTGTTTGCTGTGAACATTTCTTCTATTTTGAAGTTGTTTGGGGATTGTACTCTGAGGTTATGTGTGGAGTATGTGTGGTATTATTTAAGAAATGTATATTTCGTATGGGGGGGTAACAGTATTATTGATTAGGTTTGGTAGGGTATCTTTATGGGGCTGTCCAGGGGACTTGGCCATTCAAACTCTAGTTAGAGTGGGGATAGGTAGTGGAGGGAGGATATACATACTGATATGTTTTGTTGAGTAGCAGTACTTGTGAATAGTTTGTAGGTGAAAGGCAGGATAGTTGGTCAGTCCCTTGGCTTATTGTGCAGAAATAGGTGGAAAGAGGTCAGGCGGTTCATTTTGCATGTTTTTTTTTCATGATGATGGATAAGGAGGACTGATTAAATGGGTGGTGGGAGTAGCAAGGGTGTGCCAGGTCCTACTTATGTGAGCAGCAGTATACTGAATGCTGTCTGCCTAGAGCTGGCCTACAGTTCTTAGGTAGAGGCTTGTAAGGCGTGAACACTGGAGCTGGGGGAGCAAATAAGTGGCAGTACAGTTTCTTGCAGCTCTGTTCTATTATTACCTTACTTATTAATTGAAGACCCACTAGAGATGGATGAATGTTGGGTTGGTACAGATTATCTTGCAACACCTTTATGAATGTGTATTAAGAAATGTTGGTACTTTGTGCCTTGTTTATTGTCTTTAGGCCTAAAATGTCCACTTTGAACCTGTAGGGCCCAATTCATAGAATAATCTGTCTGGAAAAAATGGGACTTGCGTCCCCATTCCTCGATTCATGGAACACAATGCACAGGGCTTACTTGGGACTTGTAAGGAATCCACGCTGGTCTACCACTTCACTGCAAGCCGATGAACGCCTTGCATGAGACTCCAAGAGAAGAGCCGACCGGGCCTGCGCAGCCACCTAAAAAGGGGCCAGAAACACGTGGAATGAGGAAGAACAAGCCAAAAGGTGGGTGTTACGAGGGACGTTCCACCATCAAACAATCGCACCGTCCATACGCACACAAAACAAACATTCATGGAATTGAACAGGGAATGCTGGCACGTGAAAATCACACACAAATCCAGAAACATCTACGCCACGCGATTGCAGGCATAAACATCAATGCGCACACTAACAAATGCATAATAATCATGCACAATCAACAAACACATGGATACAGCCACGATGAATGCACCATTTGTTGCAGCAGTCATCCTGGGACACTGCAGGAGGAGGAGGAGGACGGCCCGGGCCTGCCTTTTTGGGATGCCTGATGACCAAGTCGGCAGGTATTGGTTCCCCCCATAACATCCTAGATCTGGTCACGGAGTGGGAAGTGGACCTCACATCACCCACCATTTGCTCCCAAGCACTTGCAAAAGGTGCTCACTGTTCTGCATTTTTTGGCCACTGGCTCATTCCGGCATACCACTGCCATAGTAGGTGGTATCTCCCAGGCCACGCAGTCACACTGCTAACACCAGGTGTTGGCCATCATAACTGCACGTCCTCTGTCCACCAGCATATCTATATGCCCAGATCTGCAGCCAAAAGACAAGCAGTGGTCCAGGATTTTTATGGGATGGCCCACTTACGAAAAGTGCTAGATGCCATTGATTGCATACATGTTGCTCTACGTCCACCTCAAGCAACAGAGCACATCTACCGAAACCAGGAACATTGTGACTCCATCAATGTTCAGGTTATTTGTGATGGCAAGGGGATCATTACTGAAGTGTATGCCAACTATCCAGACAGCACACATGACAGCTACATTTTCAGGGTGTCCCCACTACACCGGGCCCTGGAAGTTGGGAAGCATGGCAACACATTGCTCATTGGTGAATATGCATGACCAAGCACATTCATGCATGTTGCACACAGACCAATAGACACTGTCAACAAATGACAATGTCAACCATTCTTACCTCTTCAAGGGACAGTGCCTACCCTCTGAGCACATACATGATGATGCCCATACACAACCCCAACACACCTCTCGAGTTAAGGTACAACACTGCCCATATTGAAACTCGGGACATAGTGAAGCACTTATTCAGAGTACTCAAGTCACGTTTCCGCAACCTTGACCACTCTGTCGGTTTTGCTATATGCACCACCAGTAGTATTCAGGATCATTGTGGCAGCATGTGTCCTGCACAATATTGCAACACTGTTGGAGTCCCGGGGGACATAATGTGGGCACCCCATCCACACCCACAGACACATCGCTTGAGTATGGCTTGGCAGAGGGCACGTGGAGATGCTGCCCATACCCAGCTTGTGCATTCTTATTTCACCTAAAATCCCTCCCCTGTGGAGTGCACACGATCCCGCAAAATTCCAGGTGCCATTCACTGATGACAATGAGCCAATCCATTGTGCCCACAAAACCCCCCTGAGAAAGTGACCTTAGAGTGCACATTTGTGTGTGTCCCTTCGAACTAAAAGACATTCAAGGAATAACATTTAGTTGCAGGGACGTTAAGGTGAGCAATGCATTGTAATAACATCTTTGAAATTGAAGGAAAAAAACTTTGTTCCAAGGATGTTAAGGTGAGAAATTAACACAACAAAACCCCTGAACCCTAAAGCCACCTTAACTTCACGCCTCCCAGTTGCACAGCCTATTACCACAATAATGACATCACAGATCACATGAAGAAAAAGAAGTGGCCCAGCCATGTGATGTCATTGTGATGTCAACAATGACATTTGTGATGTCACTTTAATGTCAGGATGTTAGTCTTATTAGTATTATTAGTGCACCGAGGTGGCATGAGTTATGGTTGCTAAGTGTACCATAACTGGCGAATTTCAAGGGTTTTTCAGTTTTACTTGTAACCATAACGTCCCTTTAACAACGTTTTTTCACTGAATTTCATGGGTTTTCGTGAGTGCGACTTAACCATAACATCCCTATAACAAAGATTTTTCAGTGAATTTCATGGGTTTCTGTTAGTGCAACTTAAATGCATCCCTAAGATTGTTAAGGAAAATTGCATTTCCGACATCTGTGAAGTAAACTCCATCTTGACAAAAAAATTCACACCATCAGAAATTTTATTGTCATTCTCAAAAGATGACATTCCAGAGAATATACAAAATCAGATACAGCTTTATTTACAAGCTGCCTTGATTCTTCAATTTGTGGACTGAAAATGTTTGTTGGACATCTCCATGTTTGCCTCTGATTTATTTCAGAATCAATTATTTTAGCAGCAGGAAACAGTTGTGTCAGACTTTTGAAGAAATCATTAAAGAAATCATTCAGGGCAACCTGCAAAGCCACTGGAGTCACAAACCCCAAACTGTTCCCCCACAATGCCCAATCACAATGTCTGGACATTTAGAGTGATCCATACTCTCACAGAATGTAAACACACTTGCCCACTTTAAACCTCAAACTGTATGCCACAAAAGTTCCGCTTCTGCCGATCCAATATTTCTAAGGATGCCATGATTTTCAGCATACACCTTGAATGACTGAATTGAAGAGTGCCCCAGAATCCACACAGTCTGCCTTCTGAAACACATAGCCATTGCCATTGTCAGTGCTCTCACAACTCTTGCAAACAAAACTCCTGCTACCCTCTTTTCTTATACACCACACCCATCAATCCTGATTGGCTAATCCCCACAGTCCCCTTTCCATGCCAGACATCCACAAAAGACCTGGATGTGGTACGTGCCGTCCACAGACTACAGCAGGGTCCGTGAACCCCATAGCACAGGGGCAACCCTTTTACCCTTTCTACTTTCATGTTCTCAACACTCACTCATTGGCTGCTTTCAAACATTCACACATCCATCCAGCAATCACATTCAAAACCTGTGCACCTCACCCTGTCATCTCATTTCAACACTTCAGATGTACACTTGAACTCTCAGAGTAGAAATATCCTGGTATTAAAAGGCATCTGATTTAAAAACTACTGTGCAACTGTCCAAGATTTCTATTCCCAGATTCAATAAGATCTGCATCTAACAAAACATAGTGCAGGTATGCTTACATTTACACACAGGGTTTCTTCAGCTCTTTCAGAAATATATACAAATACAGGGTTCCTGCTACTTAACCTGTAATAGGCTTCTTAATAAGCATATTCTCATTTTTAACCACTCTAGCAAATGCCATGCATTCAGCATTCATCACTTGCTCACATGAAGCAGCAGGCATTTACAATGTTCTGCACTCCCCAATGTTTCTATTTACAATAATTGTCATGAAAGTTAATAAATGTATATGTGCATGTATAGCAGCACTCTGTCACTGCTTCTTAAAATAAAAGAAACACAGATAAAATCGATCTTTAGACCATTTTTAAGTGGCACTTTGTGTCTTTCAGTTTAATATGATGACAGCACATGCATATATCCCAACATCACCCATTCCAGCATATAGGTGCTTATTCAGTCTTTATGTTTTCCTTTGCATTCTGTCACTTCCAATTTACTTCGCCCATTATAAAACTCAAAATACAAGTCCCAGAATGCAAAGAAAAAAAACTGCGACATGTATATCAAATGCACATATAAAATGCTTTGCCTTTCAAAATATTTTGTTTTGGAAGCATTTTGAAGAAAGTTAAAAAAAAAATGCATATCTACATTTACACCAGCACTGTGTGACTTTTTCATAAAAGAAAGTAAAAGCAGATAAAATAGATTTTTTTCTCTACTTTCTGTGACATGTACTCCAACTTTCACAATGGGAAAAGAGGAAGTACAAGTCCCACAACACAAACAAAATATCTAGGACTACATAAACACCTACAGATTAGAATACATCATGTTGACAAGTATGAATATACTCCTAACACATTACACACCAACCGCCATTTGAAAGTGTACTTCAAATCTTTTCCATTAACATTTTTTCTCTTTTACAAAACGTACAGAGCTTCTACAAATGCACATATGCATTTATTGAAGTTCATGAATCTGGCCACTGGCCACAACCACCATAATATAATCATACCATATAACAAGTACGTACAATACACCTTCAAATAACAAAACTCACTGAGAACGCCCTGAGATCCAAATAATGTCTATGGAAAACATCTGTGGCATCTGTGAACCCTTTTTTCACCTAGAAAAACAGCTACATATCAACTGTATTCCACTACCCCTCCCTTTCCAGGACTTCTTTCAGCCACCAAATAACCCCAATTTGTTTTCCAAGCTGTTTGTTCAGAACGATGGCCGGTGTCCGCAGACTTGGCGGCACCTGCACACCATTTTTCATCTATAAAAACTGCTCCATATTCTCTTTATTCGACACTCCCACCCAGTCAAGGCCCTCTTTCGGCCACCAAACAACCCCAAATGTGTTTTCCAAACTTTTTCCCCACCGGGAAATCTGCGGACACCGGCTGTTCTCTGCGTACTCAACATGCCGATCATTTAAAAAAATAGGATGCACATCGCGTTTTTCACACTCCAATCTGCGGGCGCATATGATGTTCACAGACGTAACACTGCTTCCTAATTGGCCTATATGTAAAATAACCACTAGACCGATTTACAACAAATTTACAAAATCACACTTTTGGGACCAAGCTGCTGCTCCTTGCACACATTTGGGGAAAATCTGTCTACTGGCTTTTCTCTGGCGTCTAAGAGGATTCCCACAAATTGTTGACTCCCTCTATAACTTTGCCCTCCCCCAGGACGAAACCGCTCCAAACTTTGCAGAATCATTCCCAGGGGGCCATATACTTTTTCTCCAAAGATTGGTAAGGATTCGTCCAAAGTTAAAAGCTGCCCAAAATGTGCTCTTTCTATGAGTTGAGCAACTTCACCATAACTACAGGGCCACTACCTCACAGAAACTAAAAGAAATCATAATTGAACACAAGTCTGATATTTGGATAGTCAACATGAAGTCCAGTGTGGCTAGACACTTGCACCTGGTCCCCCACCCCCACCTGAAAACACTGCACCCGCTCACCCCCACACCCCACAGTGGCCTCTCCCAACAAGCCCCTTAAATGTGCTCTGATCAACGCCAGATCAGTCCCCACGCACAACTCTGAAATTTACAACCTCCTTACTTCGAATTATCTTGACCTGCTTGCAATATTCGAAACATGGGTTCACCCTTGTGCAGGCCCTGCACTATTCATCGCTATTCCTCCAGGAAACATCATCACACACAATGACAGAGCCCACAGCAGAGGCGATGGAGTCGCTCTGATCTACAAAAATACCATCACCATCAGGGCCACCAAGTCCAACCCAATCCCAAATTGCAAAATGCTGTCCTCCAAACTCACTCTTTCACCTATCAAATACCCTCAATCTCCACCTCATCTATCACCCACCAGACCCCATCTCAGGAAGACCTCATGCTTATCATCAATCCCACCATCAGGCCCAACTCTAATATCCTAATCCTGGGAGACCTCAATCTTGGCCTCAATGGCCCCACAGACCCACACGTAAACAGCCTAGCCACAGCCCTCAACCACATCAGCTTTGCTCAGTAAACCATCCACGTATAGGGCCGCACCCTCGATCGGATTGCCAACCTCAACTGCAACTTGACTGACCTTACCACCACAACCTGCCTGTGATCTCACCACCTCACCATCACATTCGACCTCCCAACAACAAGAGGCTGAGCCCCTGTCATTCAATGAAACCTGAAGTGTGAGCCCTCTGCATCAAAAACCTGAACAAGGACTACTTCACACCCCTCCTATCAGCCCTCACAATCCCACCCAACATGAATAGGAACCCAGAGTTCCTGGTCAAACTGTACAACAAGACCATTGCTCTAGCTGTTGACACTCTAGCCCCACTAAAAAAGCGCAAAGCCAAGCAAGCTTTAAAAAAGAACGCCTGGTTCACCCCTGAGATCCTTGCCTCCAATACCAAGAAACGTGCAACCAAAACCGCGTAGAGAAAAGACCCCTCCACAGTCTCCAAATCCCAGTACACTTCCCTAGCCAAAGACTACAAAAGAGCTATTCGCACTGCCAAAGCCAGCAGCTACAATACAGGAATAAACAACGCACAATTCAACACCTGCAACCTCTTCATGATCTTACGTGAACTTGAGTCACCAGTCTCCCCTCCCATAGACCTCATCATAGATGACACCTGGTGTATTAAGGAACAAGAAGGCCGTACGGTGAAAATCGCCTCCATCCAGACAAAAATCGGAGCCAAGCAACTGGCCATCCTCGCTAAACCACCACTGGCCAACTCTGTAAACCCTGTCCACCTCCATGCCACTCACCCCTCCAACCCATTTCCCAATTTGAAATTTGCCTGTGCTAACAGAACCCAAAGTGACAAATATCAAACCCTCCAGATGCAAAGGAGATGCCTGTCTGACCACTATCATCAAAGACAGCGTGAGACACTTACACCCATAATGACATTTATCATCAACTCCTCCTTCACAACAAAAATTGTGCCAACTTCCCTGAAAGAAGCCTGGATGCTCCCACTACTAAAAGAACCCCCCCTAGACTCCACCATCTTAACCAACTACCGCCCCATCACCTCTGTACCCTTCATTCTTAAAATCCTCAACCGTGCAGCATATATCCAGGTCCAACAACACCTCGTGGACAACCACATTCTGGACATGCACAAATCAGGCTCCCGACCAAGGCATGGAACCGAAATCACCTTACTGGACCTGAAAAAACAGTTAGATGACATCAAAGACTCAAACTCACCCTGCTCCTCATGCTGGTCCTATCAACAGCATTCAACCTTGTTGACCGCCAGACACAATGCAACCACAACAGCAAACCTCTCTCTAGCAGCAACAGACTGGATCAGATCCTTTCTAGCAGACCGATCCTCCTGTGTCTTTATGGACGACAATGCTGCCCCACCGACACAAGGAACCGGTGAAGTCTCACAAGGATCCTGCATCTCCCCAACTCTGTATAACATTTATACTAAAACCCTTCTTGATCATCTGGATGCCCTTGACATATCCTACACAAATTATGCTGACAAAACCCAAAACCTCCTCTCTCTCTCCGGCACCTAGCACCTTGATGCTGCAACCATCTGTTAGGCAAAGTTTGTATGCAGTACCCTCTGGGACCACAACACACAAATAGGACTACAGGTGTAAGCAAAACCAATCTTTTATAAAGCATTCGCTAAATGAGGCAATCAATATCACACAAAAACTATGCTACAATACTGAGTACTAAGCAAATGAGAGCCCTTGAAGTAGGAGCAAAATAGCATTAAAGTAGGAGCAAAAAAGCATACATTGATCAAACAAATATTACAGTTACTTCAAAACAATGCAAAATAGTTTGAGTTCACCAGACGAGTTGATTCAATGCAAAAGGTAGTCCAAAGCCAATTGACTAGTGTCTTGTATAAGTAAAAACAGTTCTGGTTTTTAGATCTTGTTGTTTCTGAGCCTCAGTCATGGGGACAAGAGGGAGGACGTCGGGTGACTCCTGCACTGCACGGGAATGGATCACAAATCTGGCAAATTGGCAAATCTTTGATTCCGGTTGCTGTTCTTCAAGCACACAAGCTGGTGTCCTTCTCCCTGGTTAATCCTAACCAGCTCTGAGAATGGTATCCAGGTGGCTTACGAGTTAATTGGTCCTACCAACTCAAAGGAAGAAGTCATCCTTGAAGGGGCTTCTCTGTCGAGGTGAACTTGGCGATTCGGACCTGCAGCAGGGCTCCACTGGAAAAACCAACGGTCCAGTAGTTGCAGCAGTCGTCCTCTTCCAGCTCGTCTTCGGTTCTTTCGTTCCAGTGGTTGACTCTGCCTTTCAGTCCAAGATACTCACCTTTTAAACAGTTTTCTCCCATTCATTCCAGCCTAGCAGCCAATCACCCAGCAGGGTGGCTGCCCTTGCTGGACAGTCAGCCAGCCAATCATGCCAGAGTGCATTTGGGTCTCCTAGGAGACTAAGCAAAGGGAGTTTCAGGCACCTCCCTCACTTCCTGCCCACCGCAGACATTTGGGCGCCAGAGGCGGTCTTCAGTCCTGAAGCCCACCAAAGGCACAAAAACAAAGGGACCAAACCTGGTTTGGAGTGCAGAGACAAACCCAAAGGACCTTTCCAAAAAGAAATGGTGAACAAAGAAGACCGGGACCTGTTTAAACAAAGGGGGCTCCGGCACCATTTCGAAAAACACGTTCCTGCGATTTTTAGCCACTGATGTTCACGGTCGGGAAAAATCATGGTAGGTCGTTGTAAAACCACTGCCACCATCCATTTGGATAGGAATGGTTAGTATTTTACTGCAACATGAGTTTCGAGACATAGGTGATATTAGGTAAGCCTTCCAGTCAATTTAACTTTACATTCTCTGGGAAACAGTAGTTTATCCCAGAGAAGGTATGTAAACCTTGGGACAGCCTAAAAGGCTTCCCTGTGTCACTGCACTGAGGGTGCTGTGTAACACACAAGAAAATATGATGCCTATGGAGTTGTCTTAAAACACCATAATCAAAGAAAACAAACACAGAAAACAAACCAAATTAAAAGTACAAAGTCCCAAAGGTCAGCAAAAGAGCTGGGGGTCTCGAAGGTAGAGATAAATTAGCATATTTATGAGAATTCTTCCTAACACTCATCCCCCCCAGACTAAGGGACAGGAGGATCTAATCCCCACCAGGATGGATCTCCTGTTGCAAGTCGGTTAAATGGCCTGCTGAGTTCACCAGCAGCCTTTTGTAACCCTTGCTATGGCACTTTTCATCAGGTGTTTTCATTTGCAAACTATATGACCTACAAACCTTGTTTGGTACATCCTTCTTATTTAAGGTATAGGGGATCTGATCTGACAGTCCCTTAGCAGTTGTGACAACCTCTGAACCTACCATAGGCTTTTTCAAAGGGTCCTTAGAAACAAATCCCTTAGACCTAGAGGATCCTCCATGGTTCCGCACCACCTCTCTCACAAGAGCAGGTTGGGTCTCAGGTATCTTGGTTGGAGGGGCTCTGGTCAAGCAAGATACACGCTTCCACTTCCTCTGTGATCTGGTTTTACCTGGCTTAGAAGTTTCCCTCCTAGCACTAGGATTTACACTGGAGTCTTTAGTAGAAGATCAAACAGTCTTATGGTGTTTAGCCTTAGACCTATTTTTCCTGGTTTTCCACCATCTTTGAGAATTACCAGTTCGCACAGGCCTAGAGAGGGGTCCAATTTGTCTATCCACCTGTTCCTCAGAAGCAGGGGGTGTCAAAGACTTTACAACTGGATGGGCAATGATGGAGCTTGGTTGGGTCTCCCATTTCCCTACTATTCTAGCCTCAGATTTGCTTTGGTTAGAGGTCAACTTACTAACACAAGGGCTTACAGTGGGGGACTCTTTAGAGGTTCCCACAGGCTCAGAGTGGTCTCCTAAGGTTGCCTCTCTAGCCAATTTGGTTTGGTTCTGTTTCCTCTCACTGGGAGGCCTGGGGATACTGGACACTACTCATAGAGGTTTTAAGTAATTCTCCAGCAGGACTCTCCCAGGCACCTCACTCTGAATACTGACAGGAATCCTCACTGTCATATTGTTAAACTGAATTAGAGCTGGTAAAATTGGAACCAATTGGACAGGGCCTGCAGCAAATCTAGTGGACCTTTGGGTGCCTTAGCAACATCCTCAAGCTTGAAAAGGCGTTTATCCACTACTGTTCTGCTCACCCCAGTGTCTCTCATGGGAGGGGTGCCCTGGCCATTTACAAGAACAATGTCCATATAGTACCCTTTGGAGTTATCTGGAATTGAGTCATACACATCCATATTCTGTTTCTTACCCAGACCCAGGGACTCTAAGGATACATTGGCTTGAATACCCAAGGGTTCTTCACCCAATAGGTGAAAGCGGGCACTAGCCATATGTACTTCCTCCTCTGGGGAGAAGGATAAGGAGGCAGTGCTGACCCCTGCAGGTTTACCCTGGCATCTGGGATCTCCTTTCAAGTGGTCTACAGTCCCACAGACATAGCATTTACCAAATGCTCTCTGGCATGGGGGTTTCTGTTGACCTCCCTCTGGTTGAGCACCAGAGGATTCACTAGACCTACCAGGTTTCCAAGGGGACCTTCTCTTCTGTGGTTTAGGGACCTCTTCTGATTGGTTGGAATTAGAGCTATCTTTGTTCTCACCTTTGTGCTGCTTCCCCTCATCCTTTTTGTGAGTGGCCCCAGAATCCTTATGAGTGGCCCTGTTGGCTACCCATGAGTCAGCAGCCTTTGCTAACTTATTTGGATCAATTTCCTTAGAGTCAGCCAAGTGCATCAAAAATAGATTGTCACAAAAATAGATTTCTCATTCCTTCAAAAGTGTTAACTCTGTAACTCTTTACCCAACCATCTAAGTTCTTCAAATATCCACACACCCAGGTAGCGCAAGGGGTACAATCAGTCTTTTTGAGGGTCCTAAACTTCTTAAGGTACTGGGAAGGTGTTTTCCAAAATATAGCTATCAAAGCTAGTTTCAAATTTTCATACTCCAATCTTTAAAGTTCCCCCACCTCCATTACAGCATCAATTACAACCTGGGGAACCTAGACAAAATCCAAGGAATCAACTGATTCCCTGTGAAACCCTGAATCCTATAGTTATATTCAAAAGCAGCCAACCAATCCAAAATATCAAGTTTCACCTCATACATACTCACGTCTTCCTTAGGCATGCAAGGTCTCTTAGGACTGGAAGACCTAGAAGACTCTGGGAAAGAACCGCCTTCAAGAGACAATGGGGGTCATTCCGAGTGTGGAGGTAACCATGCCGCTATTAGCGGCATGGCTACCCCCATACCGGGTACCGGTCCGGGTTCCTTGAATGAGGAATTACCGGGCCATTCCGACCTTGGAGGGCCCGGTAATTCCTCATTCAAGGAACCCACCCCCATTCCCGTTTGAGCCCCATAGGGCTCAATGGAAATGGAGAGGGTGCTAACAACAGGCCCAGTCATAACGGGCCCGTTGTTAGCACCCTGGTCTGCTCGCGGTACCCGCTAAGGACGCCTGGTTTTACCGAGCAGAATTTGTAATGAGGTGGTAAGAGGTTGACGGCTCCGGCACCTTTACCGGCGCGTTAACCCCTTACCACCTACCTCGTTATGACCTACAATTTCTTAATTTCAAGAGCATGATGCATTTCCATTTCTCTGAGTTTGATTTCTTGATGTTTACTTTCAATTTGCATTTGGAGCATTTTGAACTCTAACTCAGGTCTCATTTTTTCAAGAGAGACACATTCTGGACTGAGTACTGGACCTGGTAGGGTCCCTGTGGCTAAAGGTTGAGGCACAAGAGCAAGTTTAGGGGCAGTGGGGCTCACATCCTGAGACTCATCTGACTCATCTGGCTCCTCAATACCATTAGCATTAGACTCTATATCATCATTTTCCTCATCAATATTATCCACATGTTCTGAGAGATAAGGGGTTACAGCCCAATTTCTCAGTCTTTGGTGTGTCAACAATCTTTCAACCAATTCATGTTTCTTTCCTTTAACAGGGAGGTTCCTATCCTTACACATTTCCTTCAGTTGATCTACTGTTAAAATGATCAGGGCCTCCTGTTTGTACTTATCCATATTAGGTATGATGAAATTGTTTTTCTAGTGGTGCTTAGCCTTGTGAAGTTTACTATCTGAACAAAAGTAAAGCAGAACTCTCAATGTAACAACTATACAATTTATCCCAACGCCTGCCACCAGTGTTAGGCAACATTTGTATGCAGTACCCTCTGGGACCACTACACACAACTAGGACTTCAGGTGTAAGCAAAACCAACCTTTGGTATAAGTCTGTACCACACAGTTTTTGGTAGCGAGCTGAGCGGCCAGGCTTATCTCAAGAGGGAATGTAAGCTTTTAAGAGTGTTACACAGAGGTCTACAATGACAAGTATTCAGATAGAAACTTATACTCAAGGCTTCTTGGTAAAACAATTATTAATTTATTACACAATCATTTATAAAGCATTCGCTAAATGAGGCAATCAATATCACACAAATACTATGCTACAATACTGAGTACTAAGCAAATGAGAGCCCTTGAAGTATGAGCAAAATAGCATTAAAGTAGGAGCAAAAAAGCATACATTGATGAAACAAATATTACAGTTACTTCAAAACAATGCAAAATAGTTTGAGTTCACCAGACGAGTTGATTCAATGCAATAGGTAGGCCAAAGTCAATGGGCTAGTGTGTTGTACAAGTAAAAACAGTTCTGGTATTTAAAACGGAAAAGACTTTGCCACGGTTCTTAGAAGTAGTTTTCAGAATAAAAGGTGTGTATGTTGAGTCACAAGCTGACTAGGCCTGCAAGTTTACAAAGTTCCACAAACTTTCACGGTGAGAGTTAAGTTTTCTTGGTCGGGTTTTCACAGTACCTTATATTGAAGAAAAAGATGCAGCTGAAGACTCTGTTCCTGGCAGTTCCTGCAGATCTCTTTTATCCTGAGCCTCAGTCGTGGGGAGAAGAGGGAGGACATTGGGGGACTCCTGCACTGCACGAGGATGGATCACAAAGCTGGCAAATTGGCAAATCTCCAATTCTGGTTACTGTTCTTCAAGCACACAAGCTGTTGTCCTTCTCCCTAGTTAATCCTAACCAGCTCCGAGAATGGTATCCAGGTGGCTTACGAGTTGATTGGTCCTACCAACTCAAAGGAAGAAGTCGTCCTTGAAGGGGCTTCTCTGTCGAGGTGAACTTGGCCATTCGGACCTGTAGCTGGGCTCTACCGGGCAAACCAACGGTCCAGTAGTTGCAGCAGCCGTCCTCTTTCAGCTTGTCTTTGGTTCTTTCGTTCCAGTGGTCGACTCTGCCTTTCAGTCCAAGAGGCTCACCTTTTAAACAGTTTTCTCCCATTCATTCCAGCCTAGCTGCCACTCACCCAGCAGGGTGGCTGTCCTGTCTGGACAGTCAGCCAGCCAATCATGCCAGAGTTCATTTGGGTCTCGTAGGAGACTAAGCACAGGGAGTTTTGGGCACCTCCCTCACTTCCTGCCCACCCCAGACACTCGGGCGCCAGAGGCAGTCTTCAGTCCTGAAGCCCGCCAAAGGCACAAAAACAAAGGGACCAAACCTGGTTTGGCACGCAGAGACAAACTCTAGAAGGACCTTTCCAAAAACAAATGGCGATAAAAGAAGACCGGGAACTGTTTAAACAAAGAGGGCTCAGGCGCCATCTTACAAAACATGGCTCCCGTGATTTTTATCTACCGTTGTTCGCGGTCGGGAAAAATCTTGCTAGTTCATTGTAAAACCACTGCCACCAGCCATTTCGATAGGAAAGGGTAGCTTTCCTATCGAAATGCTACATGAGTTTCTAGACATAGGGGATACTAGGTAACCCCTCCAGCACTCTATTGTATGATAGTGTGTGCTGGATCTAGGAATTAAAAAAGACTAGTAAAGTCAATTTATCTTTACATTCTCTGGGAAACAGTAGTTTATCCCAGAGAAGGTATTTAAACCTTGGGACAGCCAAAAAGGCTTCACTGTGTCACTGCACGGAGGGTGCTGTGTAACACACATGAAAAGATGATGCCTCCCAAAACATGGCTCCCGTGATTTTTATCTACCGTTGTTCGCGGTCGGGAAAAATCTTGCTAGTTCATTGTAAAACCACTGCCACCAGCCATTTCGATTGGAAAGGGTAGCTTTCTTATCGAAATGCTACATGAGTTTCTAGACATAGGGGATACTAGGTAACCCCTCCAGCACTCTATTGTATGATAGTGTGTGCTGGATCTAGGAATTAAAAAAGACTAGTAAAGTCAATTTAACTTTACATTCTCTGGGAAACAGTAGTTTATCCCAGAGAAGGTATTTAAACTTTGGGACAGCCTAAAAGGCTTCACTGTGTCACTGCACGGAGGGTGCTGTGTAACACACATGAAAAGATGATGCCTATGCTGTTGTCTTAAAACACCATAATCAAAGAAAACAAACACAGAAAAGAAACAGAATTAAAAGTACAAAGCCCCAAAGGTCTGCAAAAGAGCTGGGGGTCTCTAAGGTAGAGAGGAATTAGAACATTTATGAGAATTCTTCCTAACACCATCAAGTGAGCTTATGACATTGTCCAAAACTGGATGGCAATGCACCAGTTATGCCTCAACAAAGATAAAACTAGCCTCTCACTCCATCCTCCGCGGCATGGAACCAGCTTACAAAGCATTTGACATTGACGGCAACTGGATCCAAACATCTTCTACAGCAAAAACCCTGTGCATCTACCTAGATGGCACTCTTCCTCCACTGCCTCCACTGCAAAACTACTGAACGCCAGCAAGCCATTCTTCACCACAACCAACCGCCTCACCATAGCTAGAGCCATCACTGGAGCCAAACTGAACTACTGTAACTCTCTCTTTGCAGGAACCTCTGAAGATAGCTTGTGCAGGGTGGAAACCATACAAATCAATTCCCTCCGAGCAGCTTTAGGTTTGTCCAAGCACAACCATGTCACAAAGCCTAGGAAAGATGCCCACTGGCTCCCGGTCTGTGAATGGTTTAAATTCAAGACTATCTACAGTAGGAATTTTCAAGGGAAAAAAGACTGAAGGTTATTTCGGAAAAAATGATCTTCTGTCTTTTCTCCCTGAAACCTTTCTAGCTCTGGTTTTCAACCCTGATCCCTTTACTCCAAGTCTACTTTCATGACACGGATTAGCTATAACACTAAGCTAAACACTAGTGTGTTTTCACTTCAAAGCACTTTCCAAAGAATTTGTAGTCCAACGTAAGCAATGCTTGAGATACAATGTGGAAAGGTGAAACTGGTCTATATTTTTGATTTCACAGACATATGATAATTGTATTAAATCTATACCACTAGATAAAGGAATTGATTTTGGAACATGTGCTGTGCAACGATTAGTAAATGACCATTAAAGCAGTGGTTAAGTATGTATTTGAATTTATTGAATGTATACAAAGGAACTATAATGACATATGTTTACAGTGTTCAAACACTACTGGTCTTATATTTGATACACTATGAACAGTCATATTTGTAGAACCCTGAGGGTGATGCCCTGCACCATCTAAATGCATGAGTGCAATAGAGTCATCTCAACAGCATTGTTGCTCCTACAACATGCACGACTACAACGCATGGTGCTACGACACACATTCTAACAACATATACTCCTACTACACAGGCACCTACAATATGCACTGCATCAAGTATGCAGAGCGTATTAGTTTTACAGTTGGTTCATTACAAAATTACCATCACCTGAAAACCTACATCAAATACAAGTCAAACGATCTGCACACCGAGCATATGAGTTTCACTGTTCATACATTACACAATTAACATCTAAAAATGTACTTAATGCTACCTGGAATACAGTGCAATGTTCGCATATTTATTTTATTTATTGGCTATTTATAATAATAATAATACATTTATTGGGAATTAGTTCAAATTTGAACTTTACACAAAGCAGTCAATACTAGATACAAAATACAAACAATCAATACTAGATACAAAATACATCTAATAACTTAATACAAACATACATACAAACTGTAAATTAAATAAGCATAACACATTTTAAGCATATAAATCCAAGTGTAATACAATACATGAATACATGAATGAATGAAGTAAATCTCGCTTCTTATGCTTCTTATGCATCCTGAACAACCCATATATACATAATACCTGAAGCATGGCAATGACAATAGCCACTAAGCACTAACTCTAAGCATCAAGCATCAAGCCTGATGGCCAGAAGGCCAAACATCGAATGACAAGCATAGGGGCCAGGCCCTAGGGAGCCGCTCTAGGGTCCACTATAGCCGGCTGGTTTGGTAATAAACTTTTGACTCTGACCCAGACCCTATCAGGCCGATTCATGGAATTCCTCACAAAAGTGTCGCACGCGGCTGGCGCACAGCATGCCCGTGCGAATGTCTGCGCCAGCCGAGTGCGATAAAATCAATTTCCGCGCACAGCGTATTCATGGATTCTCGCCTCCAAAAGCAGACGTGGCGCAGAGTGGTGCAGCGACCCTGCAGCAGCGCCAGTTACGCCCCCAAGAACGCCCTTGCGCAAGGAAAAGCCATCAAGATCGCAAAACCATTGCAAAGGGCTGCGCCAACCCTGTACCAGTTTACCGGACTGGCAAACAGCAAACGCAAAGCGGGGAACGTGTATTACGGGTTTCGGGAACACGCGTGCGCGAGAAGTCTCACACGCGATCTGGCCTGGGGGAGCGTGTGCGTGTATTTCAGGGGTGCGTGAGAAGTTCCACACGCGATCGGGCCTGGGGGAGCGTGTGCGTGTATTTCAGGGTTGCGCGAGAAGTTCCACACGCGATTGGGCTGGGCGCGTGTCTTACAGATGTGCGCGAGAAGTTCCACACGCGATCGGGCCTGGGGGAGCGTGTGTGTGTATTTCAGGGGTGCGCGAGAAGTTCCACACGCGATTGGCCTGGGCGCGTGTATTTCAGATGTGCGCGAGAAGTTCCACACGTGATCGGGCCTGGGGGAGCGTGTGCGTGTATTTCAGGGGTGCGCGAGAAGTTCCACACGCGATTGGCCTGGGCGCGTGTATTTCAGAGCTGCGCGAGAAGTTCCACACGCGATTGGCCTGGGCGCATGTATTTCAGAGGTGCGCGAGAAGTTTCACACGCGATTGTCCTGGGCGCATGTATTTCAGAGGTGCGCGAGAAGTTTCACACGCGATTGGCCTGGGGGAGCGGGGTACGTGTATTTTAGGGGCTCGCAGGTGTTTTTACACACGATCGGGCCTGGGGGAGCGGGGTACGTGTTTTTCAGGGGCTCGCGGGTGTTTTTACACGCGATCGGGCCTGGGGGAGCGTGTGCGTGTATTTCAGGGGTGCGCAAGAAGTTCCACACACGATTGGCCTGGGCGCGTGTATTTCAGAGGTGCGTGAGAAGTTCCACACGCGATTGGCCTTGGCGCGTGTATTTCAGAGGCGCTGAGAAGTTCCACACGCGATTGGCCTGGGCGCGTGTATTTCAGGGGCTCGCGGGTATTTTTACACGCGATCGGGCCTGGGGGAGCAGGGTACGTGTATTTCAGGGGTGCGCGAGAAGTTCCACGCGCGATCGGGCCTGGGGGAGCGTGTGCGTGTATTTCAGAGGTGCGCGAGAAGTTCCATACGCGATTTCAGCAGGGTACGTGTATTTCAGGGGTGCTGGGGAGTCCTAGATGTGATTTGGCAGTGTGGGTCCTCCCAGGTGTCCCCTGTACACCCTCCACGGCCCCTGCAGGCAGCCCACACCACAGGGGACTACCCTGCATCCCTGGTCATGTCCCGCAGGCAGCCCACCCAACATGGGCATGCCCCCCAGCAAAGGCACATGTCTCCTTGCACTACTGATCACCAACTCATGTCCCCTTGCACCCCCACACCCAGCATTGCGGGGCACCTGCCAGCAGGCACCCACTCATGTCCCACTCATGTCCCCCTGCACCCCCACCACCCAGCATTGCGGGGCACCTGCCAGCAGGCCCCCACTCATGTCCCACTCATGTCCCCCTGCACCCCCACCCCCCAGCATTGCGGGGCACCTGCCAGCAGGCCCTCACTCATGTCCCACTCATGTCCCCCTGCACCCCCACGCCCCAGCATTGCGGGGCACCTGCCAGCAGGCCCCCGCTCATGTCCCACTCATGTCCCCCTGCACCCCCACCCCCCAGCATTGCGGGGCACCTGCCAGCAGGCCCCCACTCATGTCCCACTCATGTCCCCCTGCACCCTCACCCCCCAGCATTGCGGGGCACCTGCCAGCAGGCCCCCACACATGTCCCCCAGCCAACATGTCATCACAATCTAGATCCCTGGCCCTTATGGTCAGCCTCCAAATGCAAAACACCCACTCGAGTATTGCATCCACCCACTTAGAAATGGCAATGACATGATAGAACCCCAATAGCAAGTTTGGAAATGAACACATGGCCCTCACATACACCCAATGGGTGTCAGTGAATCTCAAAACCCATATCATGATATGCATGATACCAATGAGATGATACTACACATTGAAGTTTGATGAAGAAAATGTATTAAAAACAGCATAAATGGAATTAAAAATAAACAAATGACAATGGGAATCAAAAACCAAAAGCAGCATGTCCGTAAAATAATGAAAAACGACAAATCATAATCCAAAGGAAAGGTGTCCAAAGTCACAGTTCAAGAAAGTAAATCCAAGGTAAAAACAAAACCGAAAACCATTGCTCCATGGGTAAGTCAAAAAAAAAAAAATTAAAACCCAACAGTCAACTATATACAGATAAACAAACCAGGGTCCATGATCCCAACTGAAGAAATGAAACCTACATAAAAATACTACCTAATAAAATAAAACTATATACAAAAATGTGGCCCATTGTCCAAAAGGTCCAAAATAAATAAAAAAGCAAAGGAAACCTAACACTAACTACATAACTATTTACAGGGGCAGCGGGCTAGTCCGACGGCTCACTGGTTGTTGTCATGGGCCTTGACATCATCGAACTCCTGTTCAATGGCTTGGAGGCGGGCATGTTCCCTGGCCCCGAGGTCCCGCAGGGATAATGCAGTGTCCAGCTCCAACTCCCTGTGAAGACCCTCGAGGCACTGAGCCCGCCTCAGCGCCCTCCGCACGGAGTTCTCCGCCCTGACCATTGTGAGCCGTTCCTCCTCTGCCTGCTGACGCTCCGCACCTATCTGCTGGCCCAACCGCTCCCACACGGAAGCCACTCCCATTCCAGGGTTCTCCTGCCCTCTGGCCGATGCCTGCACCCCTGATGTTGATGGCCCCGAGCCATGATGCCTCCCACGTCGAGCCTGCCGCTGCCTCCGACGCAACTGCCTGTGCCAGCACAACGGCATCCAGGCTGATGGAAACCACCGACGCCGTCGTGCATGTGCCCTGCCCGATGATGCCGTCACATCCTCCATCTGCTGGGGTCCAGTTGCTGGTGTGTCCACCCTTGCTGGACCTCCCACTCCCGACTGTGGCAGGGATGGGATCCCCACCGAGGTGGCTGCATTGGTCCGGGCAGGTCCACAGGGGGCCCTGGTGACATCTGGGCCGGAAGACGGCATGGAGTACGACTGGCGCATAGCCTCGACAGAGGAGGAGAGGGTTGCCAGAGTGCCCGACACATGTACGAGACCCCCGACCATGACCGCTCCCAACTGGGCCACGTTGGCACGGTGCTCTTCGTGATGACGTGCGTCCTTCCCCCGGGAAGCACGCACCTCAACACGAATGAGAGCCGTGCGCAAAGCGACACCAATCAGGACCTTCTCCATACGGCCAGGGGTCCCCTCGTCTGCAGGTGGAGGGGAGTCAGATGACATGGACATCCCCCCTACCTGCGGACGGGCCTGGGATGGGGCATCCCTGCTGGTGCATGGTTGTGCAGTCACAGTGTCAGGGACAGTGACATGCACAGGCACCTCCACGGCGACCTGTGCTGCCTCCTGCCCCTGCCCCTGGACTGCACCACTTGCACCAGCAGGGATGCCCCCACCAGGCCCCATGTGCGGCTCAGTAGCGGCCTCCTCCTCCTCTGTGGAAACCACCAACCTGGATGGCTCCACACCGTCTTCTGCTGTTGCAAGCCCCTGTGGGGGCTCACCCACCCTTTCCGCTGCAGCTGTGGGGGCATCCCCGCCGCTTTGCTCCACAGCGCCGTCTCCGCCCTCTTCTTCACTTTGCGCTGTGTAGAGGGAGACATAGAACACAAGCATCAGGGTACTGTACAATGGTCCCCTAGACAGGAAGCAATAGCAGATGAGTGGCACTGTCAAAGATCACTTCCATCATGTCCCTCCACAACACATGGGTCAGTGCAGGCAAAACACATGCAGTAACAGGCATGGCGCATGCTATGGACATAAGCAAACATGTCCAAGGGACTCTTGAAGCATACAATGTTGTTTTTGGACTCACATGCATCATGGGTCATGCCTATCACATGCACACACTTCAACGTACTTTCATCCATCTGGACTCGTACACCCCAGACACAGTGGATGCAAGGATAACTAGGCTGCATCAGTGAATCTGAACATTGTCACAGACATGTGTCATGCATCCATGGCATCCACAAGTCACAGACACGCAGGTCAGAAACACAGACATGGACACCATACATGTACATGGCATCAGCACCCATCCCTCACCCACACCCATGTCCAGAAACAGAGACTGGCATGCTCTCATGTGTTCATTCCGCATAGGGCTCCCCATGTTACATTTAAACACATACACCAACCGTGTGCTTCACACATTACTGGTCTCACATGCATGACCATGATATCCCTGCACACACACACGCGTACATGGCCTATGTCACACATACAGGCAAGTATCAGACAACCAGCACGCTGCAACATGCCCTGTCTCACACAGCAATGCTTGGCCACTTACCGCTCGACTCCAGACGGGTCTGCCTCTCAAGGATCTGGGCATGGAGCGCTGGGCGTACTCGTGCCAGGACCCTCAGCTAGATGGTACTCATGCTGCCCGGGCCCCCCTCCACGAGGCGCGGGCTTTTATGAGGGTCCTGGACCTGAAGTCCTCCCAGCGCTTCTTGACTTGCTTGATGTTGCGGGTTGCCACCCCCTCCGCGTTGATGGCAACCACAAAGTCGTCCCAGATCCTGTCCCATCCTTCCTTGTCCGCGCGTGGTGATCCGAAGAGGGCATCATAATGCCCCAGGACAAGCTCCACCAGGACACCAACTTCCTTCTGACTGAAGCTGGTGGCCCTCTGCCCCTCTGGCTGGGGGTCGCCAGTGATCTCGGGCAACTGGGTCCTGGGGCTGGGCTGTGGAGCGATGGTATCCCAGTCGGGAGTGTTCTGTTCCAGCAGGGGTGGACACAGCAACTGGACCCCTGCAGATGGCTGATGTGCAGGCACCAAATGGCAGGGCACGGTGGCAGCAGGCAGGCAGGCAGCAGCAGATGGCTAGTGGGAGGCTGCTCGGGGCTCTGGGGGGCAGTAATTCGGCCTTTTGGGCAAGAGCGTGGTCTTCCGTGTGCTTACGCGTGGCCAGCTTGATACAGAGTGATTTGGCACGTGAAAATTCTGCACGTCAGCGTGTGAATCGAACAAAGGCCCTTAGCGCGTAAGCGCGTCAGCACGCATACGCGATTCCATTGGACCAAAGGCCCTTAGCGCGTATGCGTGTCTGTGACGTATCGCGCACGGGCGTTGCTTTTCGTGGGGTGCGGTGCGTGTGTTTTGCAGGCGTTGGGGTTCACACGCTATTACTTCACAGCAGGTGGGTGTTGGCTACGCGTTCTTCTACACGCAAGGCAGACGGTGAGTGGTACCCTGCTCCCCCAGGCCCGATCGCGTGTAAAAACACCTGCGAGCCCCTGAAATACACGTACCCAGCTCCCCCAGGCCCGATCGCGTGTAAAAACACCTGCGAGCCCCTGAAATACACGTACCCCGCTCCCCCAGGCAGGATCGCGTGTGAAAACACCCACGAGCCCCTGAAATACACGCGCACAGGCCAATCGCGTGTGAAACTTCTCGCGCACCTCTGAAATACACACTCCCAGGCCAATCGCGTGTGGAACTTCTTGCGCACCCCTGAAATACACGCACGCGCTCCCCCAGGCCCGATTGCGTGTCGAACTTCTCGCGCACCCCTGAAATACACGTACCCTTCTCCCCCAGGCCCGATCGCATGTAAAAACACCTGTGAGCCCCTGAAATACACGCGCCCAGGCCAATCGCGTGTGGAACTTCTCGCGCACCTCTGAAATACACACGCCCAGGCCAATCGCGTGTGGAACTTCTCGCGCACCTCTGAAATACACGCGCCCAGGCCAATCACGTGTGGAACTTCTCGCGCACCTCTGAAATACACGCGCCCAGGCCAATCGCATGTGGAACTTCTCGCGCACCCCTGAAATACACGCACACGCTCCCCCAGGCCCGATCGTGTGTGAAACTTCTCGCACACCTCTGAAATACACGCACACGCTCCCCCAGGCCTGATCGCGTGTGAAACTTCTCACGCACCTCTTGAATACTCGCACACGCTCCCCCAGGCCCGATCGCGTGTGAAACTTCTCGCACACCTCTGAAATACATGCACACACTCCCCCAGGCCCGATCGCGTGTGAAAGTTCTTGCGCACCTCTGAGATACACGCACACGCTCTCCCAGGCCTGATCGCATGTGGGCCTTCTCTGGCGCACATTTTTTTTCCTGCACAGGGATGCTACCGCCTGCTTTCGTGTGGCGGACACGTATGGGCCTGTGCGCGTCTTTGGCCGTGCGCTGTTTTTCCTTATTCGATTCCATG
Source organism: Ambystoma mexicanum (assembly GCF_040938575.1). Lineage (NCBI taxonomy): Eukaryota > Metazoa > Chordata > Amphibia > Caudata > Ambystomatidae > Ambystoma > Ambystoma mexicanum. Next base: position 715,178,155 of record NC_090932.1, read on the forward strand.
AATACGTGTTGCAGGCGAGCGTGTGGGCGTTCTGCGCACTTGCCTCCTGTACTTCCCCCGTGACGCCCACATTTTCACGAGTTGTTCCCCATTCTGCGTGTGACACCCCGTGTTACGCCTACTTTTGTTATGTGCGCCGCGCTATTTGCGAATTCGCTGTGGCCTTATCGCACGGCGTTCGATGACCTGTGCGCCATCGTGCGCCGCACACTTTTTTAGCGCACATCCCACATTTTGCACGTGCGCGGACTTCCATGAATTGATGTGCGATGTTTTCTGTACGATAATCGCACTTGCACTGCGATTTTCACTATTTCACTGAGAATCGCACGTTTTCGCACGCGTGCGCTGTTTTTTCGGCGCACATTGATTCCATGAATCGGCCTGTATATAATGCCAGCTGGGTCCCAATAAAGTCTGAATTTAAACAGTAATCCCAGGAGGACTCTCCCTTAATGATGTCGTAGTTGCTTACCAACTTTCCCAACAGGCACATGTACAATGGGCCTAATCGAGGGCACATTGTTAAAATGTGCCTGATGGATTAGAGATGTTCTCCCTTCATGCAAATACGACAATCCCTATCCTTTAAAGGAATGCCCAACCGAGGCCCAACAACTGCTAGTACCTGGAGTTGATTTGTCGGCAACCTTAGCAGGAATTGACGTACCTCTGGGTCTGGGCATAATAACAGGTATTGTTGGGGCTTTCTGTATCTGTGGATTACATGCGTTACAGCTTCGTACCCCTTCAAGGTGGACAAGTGGATATAATTCTGGGTCCAATCCCATCTATTCATTTTATGTATAAATTATTTTTTAAAATTTATAAATGACATTGGATGCTTCTTATCGTATGACCAGTCTATTTCAATGAAAAGAGACTCATTTAACTTTTTATAGCTGTTACCCTGGGGCGACTTTTCATTATCGAAATTAGTACTTGCCAAGCCAAGCAATTTACATGAAGAAGTGGCAATAGCTTTCAGATAGAACACACCTCGAGCTCGCAAGGCCATGCCTTTCAATCAGGTTAAGCCTAGCTCCTATCTCAAGTACTGGACAGAATTTATTTATAAGGCGCTGGTACAACAATGCAGTGTTTCAAAGCGCCACAAGGCAAACGCATGGAAAGAATATTAATAATAATAAAGCAAACAATGGTCCTACTAGGCCTTGTGACATTCAGAGCGTGCAAGTGCAGTGAGAGAGAAACAGGCCATTATGATTCCCCAGGTGGGAAGTGCAAGAGCTGCCTGTTGAGGGGGGGGAAGCAGCAGGTAGGTGCCTGGGCGGGACTCCAAGTGAAGAGGTAAGTCAACCGTCCAACAGGTAAGTGTAGGGTGGAGACAGTTCACCCAGAGATGGGTGGGGTCCCAGAGGACAGTGTAGGGGGCGGTGCTGGTGGCAACTGGACAGGAGGCCAGGACCCAATTGGACTCTTGAGGGACCGGACCACTAACTCTGCGACAGAGGGTAAAGGTAGAATGGCACGGGAGAGGCAAGGAGGAGAAGAAGAGAAAGGTCATGAATTGTTTGCGGAACCTGAGGTGGTCCGGTTCAAGATGGAGAGAGAGAGGGAGACTGTTCCATAGGAGGGAGCCAGCTGAGGAGAGAGATCTGCCTGCAGCCCTCTGTTTGGAGAAACATTTGATTAGCAAAGTGTTGGAGCCAGAGGATTGAAGGAGAGCATTTAGTAAGAGAGAGCTGCAGGTACCATGGTGCCGGGCCCCAGACAGCCTTGTGGATGATGCAAATGGTCTTTAATTTGATCCTTGCAGCAACCGGGAGCCAGTGGACAGATGTTAGATCTGGAGAGATACGGTCCCAGGGCTTGAGGCCAATGATAAGTCTTGCAGCCCTATCCTGGATTAGTTGAAGAAAGAGGCTGGTTGTGGAAGAGGCTGTTACAGTAATCCAGGGTTCTAGGTTAAAAGTTCGAAAACAAAAGGCTCGAATGCCTTTTTTTTACAATAAAATGACCGTTATCTTTTTATAAAAAAGTTTTTTATATATGCTAAACTTAAAAATAATATAAAAAATAAATAAATAAAACAAAATTTCGATCCTTTTTTTCGGTCATTTTACTTTCAATCAAAAGGTCATTCGACCCTTTGCATTCGAACATTTGACCGGACACCGTAATCCAGCCTGTAGATGACCAGAGCTCTAGTGACGTTGAGCTACTGAGGAAAGGTGAGAAAAGGGAGAATGCCTCTAAGGAAGTGAAGTTGAAAGTGGGCCTTCTTGAGTAAAGGCGAGAGAGGAATCAAAGATAACCCTGAGATTTCTGGTCTCAGTGGAAGGATGGGGAGGGGAGCCCAGAGAGGGTAGCCAGAATGCAGGAGGGAGATGGGGAGCACATGTCCCGATAGGAAGAATCTCTGTCTTACTGGCATTAAGACAGAGGTCACTGGAGCTGCACCAATACTGAATAGCAGACAGGCAGTCAGGGATTATAGACGAAACGAGAAAGTAGGGAGCTTGAAGAAGAGTAGCGTGTCTTCCGCATTACATTGGAAATGAGGAGAGAATGCAGAGATCAGGTGAGCATCAGGTGCGAAGTAGATATTAAAATCCAAGTTGAGAGGATAGAGCCCTGGGGAAAACCACATGTAGAACGAGAGAGAGAGGTGATGGAGGAGGTGGAGTTCAGAAGCACATTGGAAGGGTGGTTGGTGAGGAAGGAGGTCAACCAGTCCAGTGCCCGGTCTGAGATACCAAGATTATCTTGGAGATGCTTTATGAGGATACCATGATTAACTGTGTCAAAGGTGGAAGAGAGGACAAGGAGAATGAATACAGCATGAGGTTTAGAGTCTGGATTTGCAAGCAATTCTTCACAGGTGTTCAGGAGAGCAGTTTCCGTGCCCAGATTTATGGTCATGTAAACAACTAATTAACACAGTGTGTTGCATCAGTTGGGGGATGTAAGAGGATTCAATTCAGCACTACAGCCAAGTCAACGCCTAGTCTAGAATACTGAATGAAAACCCTTATTGATATATCTTTATGTCCAGTTCATGCGTTCTGGATGACTACCCCTATATAACACCCCTCTCTCAGAATCCCCCTGACCCCACTGAGCCAAGAAGTAGTTCTGTTTTGCAAGTTAAAAGGTTTATTTGAGAAGTAAAGCAATATATATCTATCACACTTCATAATAAATTAATAATTGAATATCACACTTAATCTGAGATGATAAAGATTAACAATGGAGAATCTGGCACTAGCACACTTCTTGATAATCACTAAGGAGTTGACATGAAATGGATAAGATAGCAACAATACTTTTATGGTTTCAAATGGATGCAATGTGGAATGAAATGCAGTAAAGAAAATAACTTGATAGGATTTCAGCAAAGACAATGTAATCACTTTCTTGGACAATTCACCCCCCCCTTTTATGCAATGCAAGGAAATGGAAGGGGGGCACACAGTTCTCAGAAATGCAATTCAAATGTAATTCAGTTCACCCAGCAACTTAGACTACAGAAGTTGAAAACACAGGCCCAAATGCTTTTAAATGTGCTGGCAATGAAGAAAAAAATATGCTAAAATACTTTTAATTCCCTCTAGAGGTTCAGGGTGAGTGGTATATGCTTTGAATAAGTTCAGGATCACTTTAACAATGCTCTATAATGGTTGTCAGGTTGCAAACGAATTTTTGCAACGGAAGGCCAGCAGCAGCAGATTTTTACACGTGGAGAAATGTGCAAATCGCGGTAAATTCGCGAGTGCGTTTTTCACGATTGCGGCAAAACTATAGGGGGTAGGAATGTTGTTCTAGGTTCGTAGGAAGGCCGCGGTTCTCAGCTTTCAGAGGAAAGTTACTGCAAGTCTCTAGGACAAACGGCCACGGAGATATGAGCGATTAAATAAAGGTCGTTTTTCAGATTTGAAATTTTAAAGTTCAAAAAGACAAGTGCAGCTTGCAACTAGAAAATGACAAGTGACAGCTTTACAAATGACAGGTGACAGTTAGGAGGCAGTTCTACTTAGATTAAAATAGATTGAATTATATTATTTTAACTAAGAGATTGGTTCTGCACAGTCTTGCTAGGTACTCACACTATATTCTTGAATTAGAATGGGCCTCGCCATGGATCTGGTCAGGTTTTAGACTGGACTCTGGTCTCTGCACTTCACAGTGATCTGGGTCAGCTCTCTCTGGTTCTGGAAATTTGATAGATTTGAAGTCTCTATGTTGGCTCTCTGAAGGTTGATGGAGGTAAAGTATGGATTTTCCCGGCAGAGCTTCCAGCTGCAAATGGATTTGAAGGTCCCTATCTGTCCTGTCTCTCTGCTTTTATGTGTTTTGAAAATGGGTGTGTGTGAGCAGCATCACTAGCCAGCCCCTCTCCACTTATCATTGGCCAAGCTTTCATTTCTCCCCTGATTGGGGGAGCTAAGTTGTGTCAGAGTGATGTCATTTTACAGCCTGCAGAAAGTCCACTCCTCCTGTCAACTTGCACACAAATCTAGATTTGAACCAAATACATATTTCATAGCTACACAGTGGTTTGAAATTACATGCACCCATCACATATCACAGGAGGTATCCCCTGTTCCAACTCTGCTCTTCCTGGGGGCTTGCATTCAGAAATGGCAATATTTTGCACTTTTTAACTGGTTTGCAATATCGGACATTAACCCAAATTTACACACATGTGCGCAAGGAGTATGGACATTAGTTGATGAAGTGTCAGATTTTTCACATGCACACATTTTGAGTAATATCCTCTTTTCCGCTAAAACCCCCCTGAACATGCCACCGGTTCTAAAATCCTCTTAAAATGTGGGCAGAAAAATCACAAGAATTATGGTGTCATTTAAATAATTTTCACAAGTCCGTACTATGAGTTATTCATCTTTTTAGAGTTATGTTCTGGCCCCAAAGGGGTGTGGTTTTCCCTCAGCACAAGGTTGAATTTCTGGTTTTTCCAGTTCTGCCAAGCCAGCTTGCTCTCACAGGCAGTGCCCCTCCTTTGTCCTTCCAGGAGGAAGCTACATTTACAACATCTGCAATAAACCATCTGCCTGGGTCAGGACAGGGCTTTGTTCAGAGCTCCTGTATTCTGTGGGGGCTCCCCTTAATTCAATTATCAGAGAGATGGCATATCCTTAGTGTGGCCAGCAAAAGGCAGATAGGCCTGGGAACACAGCTGTGACTCAAGTTTCACTCCTGATGGGGGTGGCTGGTGGGCAGAATTCAGCTCCTTAAGCCAGGTTTCAGATAAAATGTCACTTTTTGTTCCCCAGTTTAAGTCAAGACAATTTTTTTACATATGCAGCTAGGATGCTGATTCTAAGTTTAAAACTATGACATTTAAACAATTGCAACCTATGTGACACTCAAAAGTAGGTCACTCAGTCAATTTAAACACTTAGATTTGTAGTGTCTTTCAGTCCAAATTTACTTAAACTGCTGAAATCCACAGCTCAGCCAGTCTTGTTATAAACCTTCAAGTCACTTCAGAATATAACTTTACATTGGATCCACCTCTTAAAATGTCTTTCTTTGGCATGTTTTGGGTTCATTTATTCAGTTTTCTACAAAAAGTAAAATCTGGTGTTGTTTTAAAATGCCGGCTTTTGGATAGTGGTGAGTACTGGTACTGCACCCCTTTTTGGGATTTAAGAAAATGAATTCCCAACAGTTATGGGTTTGCTTTTGGCAATCAGCATTGCCATTCCCAATGGTTTCAGACTACTGTGTGGGTAGTCCACTGGTGGTTTTAGGCAGTGTCCTTCTGTGCCCATAACATCGGCAAAAATGAGTGGCAGCCTATTCTTCATGCATTTCCCTGTGCATTTTCTGGGAAGCTCTGGCCATCATGATGTTTTCCATGTCAGTACTGCACAGTTTTTAGGTAGGGCTCGGATGCATGGGTAAATACATCCCACAAGCCCCCCTCTTGCGATGGCCATTCTATTTCACGAATGGGACTCGCAAGACCTGGGATGTTTCCTCATCTTCTTCCAATAGATGGCACAGTTCAGCATCTTTTCCTCCATCCGGTCGGATCGATCGGTTCTCCTCGCCGGTCCTGATGGGAAGATTGGGCGGTACCCCGGGCCCGTTGCGTCTCTGCTCCCGGTCTCCGGATCGTCCTCCTTGGCCCGTCTCAAGGTTTTCTTTCTCCTAGGACGACAAAGGAAGAGCGGCAATACCTATTCATAGACATTTTTCCACCACTGTTGAGATAGTGGGGCAGCATATGCATTTCATCATAACGAAACATTACATTCTTATTTTGAAAAAAAAACAGTATAACTAAGAGACAGTTTCATGCAAATCACAATATTTTAGAGACTAGATGTGGTATGTTTTATGGTTGGAACTGAATTAGTCTGAGACAGTACCCGCTAGGATTCCAGAGGATTCCTCCAGTTGTTGCAGAGTGTGCCTGGGATGGCAACATTTCAACTGGTTTATGTGGACCCACTTGTCTTCCCCCGCTGCCAAAGGACCTTTGGGGATGTGGATTTTGTAGGCCACAGGGGAGATTTTGTCGATGATCTCAAAGGGTCCCTTCCATGTAGGCAAAAATTTGCGCTGCTTGGCCTGGTTCCTTTGGAAGTTGTATAGATAGACCCGGTCCCCCACCTGATATTCCTTCCTGGAAGTCTTCAGGTCATAGTGGGTCTTCATGCTATCAGCTGATCTTTCTAGATTCCGCTGAGCAGAAGCAAAAGCATGTTGAAGGTGTTTCCTTAAATTCTCCACATACTCATGAGTGGTGGAGGCATTTATCAGTGTCTGCTCTTGGGTCCTGTAGAGCAAATGCTGAGGAAGCACCATCTTGCGTCCAGTCATCAACTCAAATGGTGACATTTTGGTTGCAGATGAAGGGGTAGATCTGATGGCCATTAGGACCAGAGGTAATCGGATATCCCAACTTGGCCCAGAATCTGCCACAAACTTCTTTAATATGCTCACAATGGTTTGGTTATATCTCTCTACTGCCCCAGAAGAAGCTGGTCTGTAAGCAATATGTAACTTCCTTTTGACCCCCAGTATCTCCCACATCTTTGTCATTACTTCACTGGTGAAGTGGCTACCTCTGTCTGACTCAATCCTTTGAGGTAGACCAAAACGGGAAAAGATGTGGTTAATCATCAGGGCAGCTGCCGTTTCTGCCTTGCAATTTGGGGCTGGGAGACATTCCACCCACTTGGTGAACAAGCATGTGACGGTCAACATGTACTTATTCCCCCTAGCAGAGCGAATCACAGGGCCGACAAAGTCGATTTGTAAATCTGACCATGGCAGTGTCATCCCCCTCTTTTGGAGGGGTGCACGGTGCGTGAGGGATGATGGCTGGAATTGTGCACACACAAGACACCCCTTCAAGTATTGATTGAGGTCCTGCCCCATGTGTGGCCAGTATGCAACCTCTCTTAAGATTTCCAATGTTGTGTGAAACCCCCTATGACCGGCGGTGGCCGCATCATGGGCGTGACTTAACATCAAGCTTCGGAATGAGGTAGGAACCACCCACTGATCGTGGCCAGCTTTGGATTTCCTTACCAGCAAACCGTCTTGGATCCGGAACATTTTTGGACATTTCATCAACACTCTTAGGTCCTCTTTCCCAATGTAATCGGTATCCGTCAGGGGAAAGTTCTCAGGGTCCTCAAGGTGCTGGTAAAATTTATCAATTACTGGATCCCCCTTCTGAGCGGTAATCAAATCCGCATCAGGGGTCTCCTTGCTCCATTGTGCAATTGAAAGATCATTGTGAGAATTTGTCTGGGACCTAGTGATAGCAGTGACCTGGATTTCCCCCAACAGGGACTCAATCTCAATTAGATCCCCTTGGATGGCCCCGGTTTTGGCCAGCTGATCAGCTAAGTCATTTCCAGTTTTGTCTGGTCCCTCTACTTTGGAATGACCCTTGATCTTTTTCCAATAGATGGTCATCTCATTCGAGGTGACCAGATCATCAATGTTTTGGATCAACTTCCCATGTTTCAAGGGTTTGTTGTCAGCCCATAACATGCCTCTGGTTTTCCAATTAACCAGGTGCTCCACGAACCCGTTCCGTACATAATCCGAATCTGTGATTATGACCAGTTCGCGGAGTTGATGCTGGACAGCAGTGAGGATGGCCTGATGCACAGCCATCAATTCTGCCACCTGACTACTTCGGGGACCAATTTTGTATCCCGCGGAGGGTTCTGGGGACTCATTCACCCATGCATTCCCTACGCCAGCCACCAGTTCTTTTTCCCCGTTGTTGTCAACATGGTAAGAGCATCCATCCACATAGACAGTGGGCATTCCCTCACACTTGTCCTCTTCAAAGACTTTGTGTGGGGAATTAAGGTATGCCTCCATGTTGTCCTTGATTTTTAGACTTTCGTCCTCGAGACAGTTTTCTCTGGCACAATCATGCAAGTCAGCCAGACCTTGCGCGAGGGGACTCTTCTTGTTTTGGCCATATCTGACCTCCACAGGAAAGCCTTGCATTGACAGAATCCAGGAAGTAATTCGGGAATTACTCACATTTCCGGCCCGGATTCTGTCACTTTGGAGACATTGCAGAGGCTGGTGTGGAGTCTCCACTATGATGTGTTCCCCCTGGATAAACGGGCGGTAATTCTTCAATGCCCACACCGTTGCCAGGAGTGCCTTCTCACAATCGTTGAATTTTTCCTCCACAGAGGATAAAGTTTTGCTCGCATAGGAGATTACTTTATTGACCTTGTCATGCTTTTGGTATAATACTGCCGTCAAGCACGTATTAGAGAACCCCGTCTCCAGGAAGAACTCCTTGTTTCTGACAGGGTAAGCTAGGCAAGGCGCTTGTGAGAGGCTTCTTTTGAGTTGTCTTACTGCCTCGGCTTGTTCTGGACCCCATTCCCACTTGACCCCCCCCTTCAGGAAATGAATCAGGGGTCTGGTGATCTCTGCGTAGCCCTCAATGAACTTTCTGCTGTAATTAGTCAGTCCAAGGAGGCTCCTTAGTTCCCGCAGAGTTGTGGGGTCTTTCAATTTTTGAAGTGCTTCCACTTTCTTTTCCTGGGGACAGAGACCCTGAGGAGTAATCTCATGCCCCAAGAAATTAACACGGGTTCTACACCACTGTGCTTTCTGAAAGGAAAGTTTTGCTCCGGCGGCCCTCAACTGCGTCAGAACATAACGGATCTCCGCTATGTGTTCCTCCACAGATGAACTTTTGATGAGGACATCATCTACATAAGCCAGGTTACCCCTCGCACCCAGGTCGGGCATGGCCTTATGTAGGAAAATATTGAACTCATTACCGGAGTTAAGGTATCCGAAGGGAGTCCGGGTCCATGTGTACTGCTGGCCCCCAAAGGTAAAAGCCAGCTTGTATTGGTCCTCCCTACTGACAGGCACGGTCCAGTATCCATTGGTCAGGTCTATTGCAGTGAATACCTGTGACCCCTGGATCTGGGCCAGCCCTTGGTCAATGTAGGGCAGAGGCCATCGGGAAGTATGGACCCGTTTGTTGAGCTCCCTGAGGTCGGCGCAGAGTCTCCACTGGCCGTTTGGCTTCAATATTCCCAGCACCGGATTATTGAAGGTGCTGTGGACGGGACGGATTATTCCCCTGGACTCAAGGTTCTTAATTATTTCAGTAAGGGACTCCATTGATGCGAGAGGCAAGCGATATTGCTTCACAAACACAGGAGTCATGCCAGGGTCCGTGGGGATTGTTGTTGTGTGGATGTCAGTGCGACCACAGTCATATGAGTCTACCGCAAAGAGATCTTGGAAATCCAAGAAAACTTGTTTCAACTTTTGCTTTTGTTCCAGAGTCACACAGGCATCAGCTAGGTTGACTCTCTCTTCCACCATCTGCCTGAAGCCTGGAAAGACTTCTGGTTTGGCTATCTCAGCGGCCTCCTCCAACTGGGTGGAGAAGTCCCTGGTCAGAGTGCTGATTTGGACTGGAGGCTTCAGGTGGGAAAGGCAGCCCTCATGGACCTGGAAAATCACCTCATCCCTCCTGAAGTCACAAGTCACATCTTCCTTACCATAGGGGCAGGAAGTGTACACCAGGAAGTTCCCCCCATGCCGGGTAAAAATCCTGTCTGGTGTTGTATTGTCATCACTGTCACTGTCAAAGCAGTCCTTGGGGATTGGCCCTAACAGTTCATTACCTAAGTCTATGGAAAAATGTCGGTCATCAACCACCATTCCAATAATGGTGCCTGCGGCTAGAGTAATACTCTTCAAGTCGCTGTTATCCACCTCTATTGGAATGGTGTCATGTTCTATGTTGACTAATGGTGTTGGGTTTACCCCTAACCCTTGCTGTTGGAGAGAAGCATTTAGATGTATGTAAGCATCAGGGTTTTGCAAATATTGTCCTCTTTTAACTTTCACTTCCAGGGAGAATTGTCGGGTCCTTTCTGGGATGGTGACTTCCTCTTTAATCTGAATTTCAACTGCATAAGGTAGCAATTGAGCTGACCTAAATGCTTTTTCTGGATCATCAAAGCCCATGGGATTATCCGCTAATCGGGACCAAGCTTTGAAGTTTATTAGGTCCAAACTAATGGCAAAGCGATTGAGAATGTCACCGCCTAAGTAAAAGGCGGCCGGGACGTCTCGCACGACCCAACAATTGTGGACTATGCTCTTGTTGCCAATGGAGATTTTGAGCATACACCTGCTTGGCAGGAGATGTTTGGAATTAGGTGCTTCCAGGTCCATTTCCCATTTGTCTATCAATTTGAATGTGGGAATGGCTGGATCTTTTAGGAGTTGGCGGAACATGGCTTCGCTGATGAAGCTCTTACCGTTGTTCACACACACTCGAGCGAGAACAGAGTCCTTCCCATCATTTAACTGAACAGGGATGAACAACTGCTCTCCAATTTGCTGAATATCAGCCAGGCTCTGAGCTGATTTCACATCTTTCTGGACTATAGGAGTGGGAGTTTCTGATTGTGGATTAGTATAGAATTTCAGAGTGTTTCCTTCCAGCGTGGAGTACCACTTTAGACTGGAAGGAAGGTTGATTTTCAGAAATAGAGAGGACCCTCCACCACCAGTCTCTTGTCCTTCTGCTATTACTGTCACGTCTGGAATTTGGCTATTCTGGAAGTGAAATTCTACTTGGTCAGGTTTTTGTTCAACTATGTGGCAGGTGCCGTTTAAACTAACATGGTTGACACTCTGTTTTAATTTTATTGGTCGGCTAGTCTGGGTCCAGAGGACCTTGTTTACACAATCTATTAGGGGTGACAACCTTCCCAGGAGGTCATTCCCCAGTAAACAAGGGGTGCCCTCTGGAGTCACAACTATGACCGGGTGTTTCACCTTGTGTCGCCCGATCTTAATGTCCAAGTCTGCTGTCCCCTCGACGGGAATTTCCTCCCCGTCAAAGTTCTGGAGTTGTCCAGGAAGAGAGGTGAGAGGAATTTGGTAATTCTCTCCCCTTCCTGCATTCAGTTCGTCAAAGGCCCTTCTGGACAGAAGGGTAGCTTGAGATCCAGTGTCCACCAGTGCCAAAATTGTACCCTGCCCCTGTACTTGTACCGGGGCATAATATCTTCCCTCCTTCTCCTCAAGGGGGCACAGATAATGCACATTTTTGGACAACTGGTGGGCTAGCTTTCTGGTTTTGGACATCGCTAGCGAAGAGATTTGGGCGGAATTCTGTGGAGAGCCTTGGGAATCTGAAAGAAAAATTTGGCAACTGGAGATCAGAGCCATTGTGGGTTCCCCTGGCTCCGGTTCCGGGCCGCCCCCCCCTTTTTGGAGGCAGTCACCAGGATGGGTTTGAACCAGGGGATTTTCTTGCTGTTGGTTCTGGGATGAGATGGTGGGCAGATGTAGCTCAGTCTCCACATCTCCCCAGTCTGGATTTGCATCCCTAGGGACCCAGTTTTCTTTGGGAGGAGTTCCCCCCTCTCTGAAGGAGAAGATCCTTTTCCCAGGATCCTCTGAGGATCCCTCTCCCTCAAATTGGAAGATCTGTACCTCCTCCTCAAACTGTGTCTGGTTGGGTCTTTTGTTTCTCCTACCCCCCCTCTGCTCCTTAGGAGGCAGACTTTCAGGGGTCGGAGATTTTGTTTCCGGTTCCTGGGTTTCCAGGGGCTGTTTACAAGTGAGGAAGGAAGCTTCCTCTAAGGCTTTACACCCCCCTTCCGCTTGTGCCTCCTCCCTGGGAACCGGTGAGTTATCGGGGTGCTGCCCCCGTCATTGTTCTGGGGCACCAGGTCCAGAGTTGGGTGCGTTCTGCGCCGGCATGCCGATCTGAGGGTTCTGCTGAGCCCTCAGTATGTGACCCAGATCCCGCGCCATGTTTTGAACCTGGCGCTCTAACTGGGAAACCCGCTCAGGCTGATACGGGGCCCTGTTTTCTCCCCTGGGCTGATCCCGGGAAGGGTAGCTGTCCCTCCTCTGGTAATACCCCGGGTTGGGAAGATTTGGGTACCCCTCCACCCTTGGCCTCCCCTCTCCCGGATTAGGTTGTCTGGGCTCAGGGAATTGGGGAAAGAAGGATGGATGATTTTGGGGTTGGAAGTTGGGTGGATACCTGGGGAAAAAGTTCTGCCCAGGATTTGGAGAATTTCTGCCCTCCGGTGGGAAGTTAGGAGGGAAGTTCCCTGGGCTAGGTGCTTGGCTGGATCCCCCCCCTTGGGCTGGAGGAGTCCACACATAACCCAGGATGGGTCGATTTCCCTTGTAACGGGGACTTACATAATCAGGAGAGCGAGGGACCCCATTTGTGGGGCTGCCTCCCTGGCTCCCTGTCTGTGACTGGCCCGAGGACCTTCTGGGCCTAGCATTATTAGGTGCAGGTAGGTTTTTAGGCCCCCCCATCTCCAAATCCAAAACGGGGGTGACCTTTACCTCTGCCACCTTGGCAGCAGCAGGGGTGCTGTTGGCTTTGGGGTTTTTCTGGGCATTACTTTTGCTATCTACCGGTTTCTGCACCTCATAGATCCGGTTAGCCTGTTCAATGACCCAGTCTAAAGATCTTTTCTCGTGAGAATCCCTCACGAGCTGGGTCATTATATATTTGGGCAAGGCATGGAAAAAAGTATTAACAAATTCTCTGCTGTCTGTGCGCACCCTTCTGGTGGTCTGCGCAAAAGCACGTTTCAGTTCTTGCACAAATTCTTGTGGGGCCTGATCCTCCCCACATTGCAAATTGTAGGCTGCCTTGCGAGCCTCTTGAGGATTTCTATGAATGGAAAAATGTTTCAAGATGGCCGCCTTATAGGTGGACCATCTTAAATGATTTTGGTCCTCCAGCCCCGCAAAGAAACTGGAGTATTCCGGGGAGAAGGTCCACTTTACATATTGAATACAGCTTTGGCTGTCCTTCAAATGGAAAGTCTCCATCATTTGCTCGAACAACTCTAAGTGCTCCCAAACAGAATACTTAGCGTTCTTATGGTAAGGCGTGATGACGCTCCTGATCGCCTTAATCTGCTTTAAGGGGTCCTTAAGCAAGGCCCTTTTTGCCTTATTGGCCTTTTTGGTTCGGGTAACCCTTGTCCATTCATCCTCTAACTCAGAGGCACTGCTCCCAGAGGTTCCTGTCTGTTCTTCCAGGTTTTCCCGGATTCTGCGAGCCTGGGAATGGCTGGCAGAATGTGGGGACCTGGTCTCCTGTTTCCTGTGGTGCTCAGAGGAGTCCTCAGATCCCTCCTTGCTGCCAGGATTTGCTGGGTACCCCCCCCACTGACCTAACTGGGCAGAGGTTTTCAGGATGCCCTTAAGGGGCCCACTCTCCTGGGGTTTCCCGCTGAACTGTACTGTTCTTGGGTGCCCATACCCGGATGCCCACCCCTCCATTCCTGAGTGGTACTGGCCTATGAGCCCCATACTTTTAGCTGGATAGTAATCTGCCATCCCTGTGGCCCTGTGCTCATGTGCGCCAGGGGACATGGGGGTGGTAGAGTCCAGGGACGGGGAGAGATGAAGGCCCCTGGTGTTAGGGCTCCTGAGGTTATGGTCAGGAGTCTCTCTTTCCCAGCGGACCTCATCTCTATCCGCCCCTGCTCCCTGTTGCAATGCAAGAGCCTGCATTTGTGCTTTCAGTTCCTCAGTCAAGGCCTTACTAGACTCTATCAGTCTCTCCTGCATCGCTACCTGTTGTTGGAGCCTATCATTGTGTTGACAGAGGGCCTCATTTTCCCTCTGTGCTTCCTGGTTGGTCCTGGAGAACTGGGCCAGTCTTTGCTGCAGGAGGTTTACCTCCTGAGTCTCATCCCTACTGGCCTGCTCCTTTCTTGCCAGAGCATCTTCCACCCTTCTGGTGTGCTCTACCAAGTTCTGGTTTTCTTTTTGGAGGTCACCCAGCCCCTGGAGGGCCAGGTGATTTTCTTCAATTTCCTTTTTTAAGTGGCAGACTTCCTGACCTAAAGTGTCTCTTTCCTGACTGAGAGCCTGCATCTGTGCTGCCAGGTCGTCTCTCTGTCGTTGAAAGGCACCAGCTTTTTGGCGCTCCTCTTCAAACTCTGCCTGGGTATCCAGGTCTTTCAGAATCAGTTTATTGCTCTCCTCTTTCTCTCTATCTAGCTGGCTTTGCAGGGTGACTACCTGCTCCGCGCATGCCCTGTTGAAATTGATCTGTTGCTCCAACTTTTTCTGGTTCTGCAGTAAGGAGTCCAAACTGTCTTGGTGCTCCTTCTGCAGGGCCAGAAATCTGGTATCCTGGTCTGTCTTTTCCTGTTGTAGGATGCCCATATCCTCTTTTATTTTAATGATATATTGCCTACTATCATTTTCTGACTCCTGGCTCCTCTGCAGCCTCTGCTCAGAAGAGGCCAGATCAGATCGGGCCTTCTCTACTGCCATCTGTTGCCTATTTGCCAGATCTTGGCTTTCAGTGCATTTATCCTGCATGTCTCCCATATATAGGTACAGGTATGCTGCTATCCTGGCAATCTTATTGTGTTCATCTTTGGCTTTAGGAGCCATATATAGTTCACTCAGGGCCACATGTAATGGACCCTGATCTCTCCATAGGTCTGACCCTGTTTCAGTGACCTGTCGCGTGATGGCCTGCAACCAGGCATCCTGGCCCTGTTCAGTCCATTCACCTCTCACAAATAGTTTATGTAAGAGGTGCTCTCTGGCTATTTTCATGTCTACTAAGGTCGTCATTCTAGAGATTGGTCTCTGTCCTGACTTACAGAAGTTTGTATTTTATTTTTGCAAAACAAACCTTTTCCTAAGAGCGTTCCTTTGAGGAGTGCTTTACAGCGTAACACAGCGTGGTGATCCGACCGGATATGTGTATCTGGTCAGCTGGCACGCTGTATTAATCTGCACAAATGGTAGATCTAACCCAAACGTCCGGCACGAGCCCCCAATTTGTAAGAGGATTCAATTCAGCACTACAGCCAAGTCAACGCCTAGTCTAGAATACTGAATGAAAACCCTTATTGATATATCTTTATGTCCAGTTCATGCGTTCTGGATGACTACCCCTATATAACACCCCTCTCTCAGAATCCCCCTGACCCCACTGAGCCAAGAAGTAGTTCTGTTTTGCAAGTTAAAAGGTTTATTTGAGAAGTAAAGCAATATATATCTATCACACTTTATAATAAATTAATAATTGAATATCACACTTAATCTGAGATGATAAAGATTAACAACGGAGAATCTGGCACTAGCACACTTCTTGATAATCACTAAGGAGTTGACATGAAATGGATAAGATAGCAACAATACTTTTATGGTTTCAAATGGATGCAATGTGGAATGAAATGCAGTAAAGAAAATAACTTGATAGGATTTCAGCAAAGACAATGTAATCACTTTCTTGGACAATTCACCCCCCCCCCCTTTTATGCAATGCAAGGAAATGGAAGGAGGGCACACAGTTCTCAGAAATGCAATTCAAATGTAATTCAGTTTACCCAGCAACTTAGACTACAGAAGTTGAAAACACAGGCCCAAATGCTTTTAAATGTGCTGGCAATGAAGAAAAAAATATGCTAAAATACTTTTAATTCCCTCTAGAGGTTCAGGGTGAGTGGTATATGCTTTGAATAAGTTCAGGATCACTTTAACAATGCTCTATAATGGTTGTCAGGTTGCAAACGAATTTTTGCAACGGAAGGCAAGCAGCAGCAGATTTTTACACGTGGAGAAATGTGCAAATCGCGGTAAATTCGCGAGTGCGTTTTTCACGATTGCGGCAAAACTATAGGGGGTAGGAATGTGGTTCGTAGGAAAGCCACGGTTCTCAGCTTTCAGAGGAAAGTTACTTCAAGTCTCTAGGACAAACGGCCACGGAGATATGAGCGATTAAATAAAGGTCGTTTTTCAGATTTGAAATTTTAAAGTTCAAAAAGACAAGTGCAGCTTGCAACTAGAAAATGACAAGTGACAGCTTTACAAATGACAGGTGACAGTTAGGAGGCAGTTCTACTTAGATTAAAATAGATTGAATTATATTATTTTAACTAAGAGATTGGTTCTGCACAGTCTTGCTAGGTACTCACACTATATTCTTGAATTAGAATGGGCCTCGCCATGGATCTGGTCAGGTTTTAGACTGGACTCTGGTCTCTGCACTTCACAGTGATCTGGGTCAGCTCTCTCTGGTTCTGCTAACAGTGGTCTGGGTCAGCTCTCTCTGGTTCTGGAAATTTGATAGATTTGAAGTCTCTATGTTGGCTCTCTGAAGGTTGATGGAGGTAAAGTATGGATTTTCCCGGCAGAGCTTCCAGCTGCAAATGGATTTGAAGGTCCCTATCTGTCCTGTCTCTCTGCTTTTATGTGTTTTGAAAATGGGTGTGTGTGACCAGCATCACTAGCCAGCCCCTCTCCACTTATCATTGGCCAAGCTTTAATTTCTCCCCTGATTGCGGGAGCTAAGTTGTGTCAGAGTGATGTCATTTTACAGCCTGCAGAAAGTCCACTCCTCCTGTCAACTTGCACACAAATCTAGATTTGAACCAAATACATATTTCATACCTACACAGTGGTTTGAAATTACATGCACCCATCACATATCACAGGAGGTATCCCCTGTTCCAACTCTGCTCTTCCTGGGGGCTTGCATTCAGAAATGGCAATATTTTGCACTTTTTAACTGGTTTGCAATATCGGACATTAACCCAAATTTACACACATGTGCGCAAGGAGTATGGACATTAGTTGATGAAGTATCAGATTTTTCACATGCACACATTTTGAGTAATATCCTCTTTTCCGCTAAAACCCCCCTGAACATGCCACCGGTTCTAAAATCCTCTTAAAATGTGGGCAGAAAAATCACAAGAATTATGGTGTCATTTAAATAATTTTCACAAGTCCGTACTATGAGTTATTCATCTTTTTAGAGTTATGTTCTGGCCCCAAAGGGGTGTGGTTTTCCCTCAGCACAAGGTTGAATTTCTGGTTTTTCCAGTTCTGCCAAGCCAGCTTGCTCTCACAGGCAGTGCCCCTCCTTTGTCCTTCCAGGAGGAAGCTACATTTACGACATCTGCAATAAACCATCTGCCTGGGTCAGGACAGGGCTTTGTTCAGAGCTCCTGTATTCTGTGGGGGCTCCCCTTAATTCAATTATCAGAGAGGTGGCATATCCTTAGTGTGGCCAGCAAAAGGCAGATAGGCCTGGGAACACAGCTGTGACTCAAGTTTCACTCCTGATGGGTGTGGCTGGTGGGCAGAATTCAGTTCCTTAAGCCAGGTTTCAGATAAAATGTCACTTTTTGTTCCCCAGTTTAAGTCAAGACAATTTTTTTACATATGCAGCTAGGATGCTGATTCTAAGTTTAAAGCTATGACATTTAAACAATTGCAACCTATGTGACACTCAAAAGTAGGTCACTCAGTCAATTTAAACACTTAGATTTGTAGTGTCTTTCAGTCCAAATTTACTTGAACTGCTGAAATCCACAGCTCAGCCAGTCTTGTTATAAACCTTCAAGTCACTTCAGAATATAACTTTACATTGGATCCACCTCTTAAAATGTCTTTCTTTGGCATGTTTTGGGTTCATTTATTCAGTTTTCTATAAAAAGTAAAATCTGGTGTTGTTTTAAAACGCCGGCTTTTGGATAGTGGTGAGTACTGGTACTGCACCCCTTTTTGGGATTTAAGAAAATGAATTCCCAACAGTTATGGGTTTGCTTTTGGCAATCAGCATTGCCATTCCCAATGGTTTCAGACTACTGTGTGGGTAGTCCACTGGTGGTTTTAGGCAGTGTCCTTCTGTGCCCATAACATCGGCAAAAATGAGTGGCAGCCTATTCTTCATGCATTTCCCTGTGCATTTTCTGGGAAGCTCTGGCCATCATGATGTTTTCCATGTCAGTACTGCACAGTTTTTAGGTAGGGCTCGGATGCATGGGTAAATACATCCCACAGGGAAGACCAACTTCTCCAGGAGATACCCTTGGAAGGGTGTAGTAGAGATAGGGCGGTAGTTGGCCGGACACGAGGGGTTGGCTGAAGGCTTTTTTAGGAGGGGGTGTACAAAAGAGTGCTTGAGGAAAGAAGGGAAAGAGCCACATATTAAGGAGTGGTTACAGAAATCAACAAGAGAGTGAGCGATGGATGAAATGTTGTCCTTAATTTTTCTGGAAGAACAGAGTGAAACCTGGTTAGATGAGACCTTCATAGAGCAGACTACTCTAGAGATTTAATTTATTGTGACAGGTGAGAATGAGGAAAGAGTGGGTGGAGTGGAAGGGAGGCCAGGGGAATAAGGGGACAGGGGGAAGAAGGAATGAAGGAGGAGAAGAGAGGGAGGTCAGAATGTCATGAGTTTTAGAGGTGAAATGTGTGGCCAGTGCAGTGCAGAGGGCCTGAGAAGGAAGAGGTGAGGTGGAGACTTCAGATGCATTGGCTAGTTTGCTGCAGATTTTGAAGAGTTCAGCTGTGTTGTTAGATGGTCCAGAGGTAAGGGCCTGAATGTGGGTGCTTTATTTGGAGTGGATAGAGAGTCAGTATTGCCTTTGGAGTAGGCAACAGGCCATTTTGTCAGAGGATAAGCCTGAGGTCTGCCACATTCATTCAGCAACTCTGCACTTGTGTTTCAGAGCGGCTAGAGCAGAGTTATACCAGCTGTTAAGCTTGGAAGTAGTTTTCAGGCAGATCCGCATGACAGGGGCAAGAATGTCAAGAGAGTTAGTAATAGAAAGATGAAGATTGGCAAGGGCAGAGTCAGTGGTAGAGTCAAGAGGAGGGGAAGGAGGAGGGATTAAGGTGTAGGCAATCACAGCAGCTGGCACTCCTTACATTGGTTGGATGACCGTGAAGGAGGCTGGCAGTGCTGGTGGAGGCTCGGTCAGGGGGCCAAGGGGTCCCAGATGAGAAGAGAGGATGGACTGGGAGAGAGAGGTATTAAGAGGGTTGGCGGGCAGGAGATCAGCGGTGATGAATGCATCAAGAATGTGTCTGGTAGAGTGGGTAGGGCCGTCAGGGAGGATAGTTAGGGAGAGAGAGGTACAGAGATCACAGAAGAGTGTAGAGGCAGGAACAGTGTAGTCATGGCGGATATTGAAGCCACCAAGGAGGAGAAGTTCAGAGGTAGAGGTCAGAGGAGAGGAGTTAAAGCTGGCCCATTCAGATAGGAAGGTAGACACAGGGCCAGGAGGCCTATAGATAGTAGCAAAGGTAAGAGAGTCAGAGAGACACCAAGCTTGCAGACAGGACATTCAAAGGTGGTGTAGTGCTGGGTCGGTATGAGAGAGGTAGTGACCCACTCAGGGCAGACCACGGCAGATCAGGGCTACTCCACTGCCATGTCAGTTGGGCAGAGGCTTGAGGAGGATCTTGTAGTCATCAGGGAGGTGAGAGTCAAAAGCAGTGACCGATATGACACTGAACCACATCTTGGTGAGAGCACGGACGTCAAGATCAAAGTCTTCCAGAAGGAGGCAGATGTCAGAGGAATGTTTGACAGCAGATCAAGCATTTAGAGTGCCTAAATGTAGCCAGTAACCACCTTGGAAGGTTTTCCAACGAGGGGTAGAGAGGGGTGGCATGCCCATCAAAGGTGGTGAAGGAGGTGAAGAGAGAGCGGAAGGAGGAGTAACAGCAGAAGGTAGGAAGTTTATGAGAGCCAGTAGGCGCCGTCTAAAGAGAATAATATTGGGTTGAGGACCCTGGGCCATGACAGTGCCATTATGATAGATGTTAATGATGCACCTAGAGGATGATTAGTGCACCAAGAGTACTTCCCATTTAGTACCACCTTTAATTGGTGAAGAGAAAAAAGGGGAGTGGGTAGAGATCATATAGGAGGTCCATATTTCTGGGGAGGGGACAGAGAAGAGGATATCAGTAATACTCTCTCTGGAAGTAGCACCAACACTGTTGGAGATGAGAACACAATTCGTCCTCCTTTGAAATTTGAGTGCACAAATGAAATGAAGAAATAGAAAATGCTAATATCGAACAAAGGATATCTCACATTGAATAAAATCTAGTTCTATCTTCAAATCCTTTTTAATGGAAGCTTAAAAATATGTTTAGTCCACTATGACTATGGCCATGTTAATGGTGCATCTAAAAAAAGGATCTATTCACATTGATATTCTGAAGGACATAATCAGAAATGTTGCATTTGGCAAGAGGTCTTCTGGATTAACCACATTATTTGGGAGTTTACTGCAGTAAATCAAAGTTAATGTAGACATTGGAGACACTTGTAATGTGCCAGCAAGAATATGTTCCACCAAAATCAGGAATTTTTTTCTGTACCAAAAAGCCACAGTGACAAAAATGTATTTGCCACTCTTTAGTAAACATTGTTTTTTTTAAATAAAAACCCTTTCGCAAGACAAAGGCGCACTTAACATGTTGTTTGCATTGGTAAAGGAAGGTTATGTACCACAGAAATTGGTTTACCTATGGAATACATGTATCAAATGTACAGCATATAATGAAACACATATTTGATTTATTTTGTAGTGTCCTTCATTTATGATTATTGATTAATTCCACACCTGAGCAAATCACCACATTCACCTAATGTATATAGTGCTTCTGGAAATATGGAAAGGCTGTCTTTTACCCAGGAACTTGTGGTAATGACACCTGACACTATTCCCCAAGCTGACTGGTGAATATGAACATGTTGTGGTCCCATTCATCTTCTAGCAGACATTCCTCAGTCACATGACCTGGGATTCTATCCAACCCTTACACGTAACTGGGGAAACCTATACCTCTCCCCTTTGGAACCATATCTGTTATTTTGCTATATTTCTTGGGGCAGAGTTCCTTCAATGTAGTTGACATAGCACTGCACCTGCTTGGTTAATCCCAGGCTTAGACAAATTTCATCCAAGTTAACCAAGGAAGACCCTTTACTTAAAGGAACTACTAAGAAGCAGTTTTATGTATAACATAGCAAAAGCCAAGAGCACTAAACAGCAGCTCAAAAGAGCAGATGGTTTGTAAATATTTTTTTTGCGGCCCTTATGGAGATTAATAGGTATTTTCTCCTTTTCAATATCAAGCTTATGTTCAAAGTAAAGGTTTCCCAGCCGCCATTGATCCATTTTCTCCCACAATGTCTTGCTTCAATCGACTCCGGGATGGCTCTTAACAAATACAAGTGCAAAGTATTTCAAAACAGAAATTCGGATTCTTAGCCCAAAATCTGAAATATGGCCATTAGAAATAGGATTGTCCTCTCTATGAGTCTGTCCATTGCCAGTTCCTATGGTTAATGACATGGTAGAGTATATAGATACATACTCCAATAATACACCTTTGTCATGTTACTAGCAGTTTTTTCTAGCTCACCAATTATATATCAACTGTCAAGCCCTTAATGAATGATTGATTACCAAAAGACATGAGTCAGGCCTATGGCAGTTAGGGATTAAATATTTCAGCTACCAAAACAGAAAAATATGTCAATATTAATATGCATATAATGCAGACACCATGTCCTGAATAATTCTGCAATGATTTGGTATGTAGGAGAAGCAATAACTGTGTGGGAATCTGCAGCCCTAAGAAATGGGCATAAACATGACACATTGTGGGTAATTCATAGAATTAAGAGCACAAGTGGTGCACGCGGCTGGCGCACAGTGTGCGCGTGCGATAGTCTGCGCCAGCCGCATGAACCAAAATCCATTTTGGCGCACAGCGTATTCATGGATTTTAGCCACCAAAAGCAGCCGCGGCGCAGAGTGGCGCAGCGACCCTGCAGCAGCGCCATTAACGCCCCCAAGAACGTCCCTTGCGCAAGGAAAAGCCATCAAAATCCCCAATCCAGCGCAAAGGGCTGCGCTAACCCTGGACCAGTATATAGGGACGCCACACAGCACACGGCAAGCGGGGAACGTGTATTCCTGGGGTTCGCGGGAAGTTTCACCCGCGATTTCAGCAGGGTACGTGTATTCCTGGGGTGCGGGGAAGTCTAACACACGATTTCAGCAGGGTACGTGTATTTCTGGGGTGCGGGGAAGTTTAACACGCGATTTCTGCAGGGTACGTGTATTACTGGGGTGCGCAGGAAGTTCCACATGCCCCGAGGGTTCGCAGGGACGATGACATCTGGAACTCCAGGTCCCTGCGAATGGCCTCGAGGCACTCGGCCCGCCTCAGGGCCCTACGCATGGAGTTCTCTGCCCTGACCATCGTGAGCCATGCCTCTTCCGCCCGCTGCCGCTCCGCATCTATCGCATGGCCCAACTGCTGCCACACGGAAGACACTTCCCGTCCAGGGTCCTCCTGCCCTCCGGCCGATGCCTGCCCCTCCGATGTTGATGGCCCCGAGCCATCATTGCTCCCACCTAGAGCCTGCTCCTGCTGCTGCTGTCCATGTGCCCTGTCCGATGTTGCCTGCATATCCCCCATCTGCTGGTCTCCAGTTGTGGTGTCCACCCTTGCTGGACCGCCAACTCCCGACTGTGGCAGGGATGGGATCTCCACCAAGCTGGCTGTGTTGGTCAGGCCAGGTCCACAGGGGGCCCTGGTGGAATCTGGGCCGGAAGACGATGTGGAGAACGACCGGCGCATAGCCCCCACAGAGGAGAAGGGGTCTGCCAGAGTGTGCGTCACATGTAGGAACCCTCCGACCAGGGCCCCTCCCAGCAGTGCCACGTCACGACGCTGCTCTTTGTGATGGCGTGCGTTCTCCGCCCAGGAAGAACACACGTCATCACAAATGACACGCGTACACAACGCGACACCAACCAGGACGGATCCCATACGGTCGCGGGACCCCTCATCCGCAGGAAGTGGAGAGGCAGGTGATATGGCACTCTACCCTACCTGCGGACGGGCTTGGAACAGGGCCTCCCTACTGGTGCATGATGGTGCAGTCACAGGGTCAAGGACAGCGACATGCACAGGACCCTCCGCGGTGACCTGTGCTGCCTCCTGACCCTGGCCCTGGACTGCACCACTTGCACCAGTGGTACTACCCCACCAGGCCCCATGTGCGGCTCAGTAGCGAGCTGCTCCTCCTCTGTGGAGACCACCAACCTGGATGTCTCCACACCGTCTTCTGCCATTGGAAGCCCCTGTGGGGGCTCACCCGGCCCTTCCGCCACAGCCGTTGAGGCAGACGCAGCACCAGCCCCCTCGCTCCCGGATGATGGTAATTCCTGGGAGGGTGGCTTGGACTTGCGTCACCGCCCAGTGGAGGCATCCCCACCGCTTGGCTCAACAGCGCCGTCTCCGCCCTCTTCTTCACTTGACGCTGCCTAGAGGGAGACATAGAACACAAGCATCAGGGCACAGTACAAAATACCCTAGACAGGAAGCAATAACACATGAGTGGCACTGTCAAATGTCACTTCCATGCTGTCATTCCACAATACATGGGTGAATGCACACAACACACATGCAGAAACAGTCCGGGCGCCTGCAATCAACATCAACATCCATGTAGAAGGGCCCCTGTAAACCAAGATGTTGCCTTCAAAGTCACATGCATCCATGGTGTTTCAAAGTCACACACACACTTCTCA
This sequence comes from Ambystoma mexicanum, assembly GCF_040938575.1. Classification (NCBI taxonomy): domain Eukaryota; kingdom Metazoa; phylum Chordata; class Amphibia; order Caudata; family Ambystomatidae; genus Ambystoma; species Ambystoma mexicanum. The sequence goes on from NC_090932.1 coordinate 715,202,055, forward strand.
GGCACACACATGTGCACCATACATGTAAATGACATCAGCACCCATTCCTCACCCCCCCCCCTCCATGTCCAGGAACAGAGACAGCCATGCATTCATGTGTGCATTCCACATAGAGCTCCCCATGTTGCTTTAAAACACATGCACGAACCATGTGGCTCACACATAACTGGTCTCACATGCATGACCATGATGTCCCTGCACACACACATCCATACATGGCCTATGTCACACATACAGGCAAGCATCAGACTACCAGCACACTGCAACATGCCCTGTCTCACAGAGCAATGCTTGGCCACTCACTGCTCAACTCCAGACGGGTCTGCCTCCGAAGGATCTGGGCGTGGAGCGCTGGGCCTACGCGTTCCAGGACCCTCACCTGGATGGCACTCAGGCGTGCCCAGCCCCACTCCGCGAGGCGCCGGGCCTTGTGGAGGGTCCTGGACCTGAAGTCCTCCCAGCGCTTCTTGATGTGCTTGATGTCGCGGGTTGCCAACCCCTCCGCATTGCTAGCAACCACTACGTCGTCCCAGATCCTCTCCCATCCTTCCTTGTTGGCGCGTGATGTTCCGAAGAGGGCATCATAATGCCCCAGGACATGCTCCACCAGGACACCAACTTCGGTGGCAGTGAAGCTGGTGGCCCTCTGCCTCTCTGGCTGGGGGTTGCCAGTGGTGCCAGATGGTGTAGTGCCCAACATGGCAACCCCAGAGGCAGGAGTGGGTGGGCAACTGGGTCCTGGGGCTGGGCTGTGGAGCGATGGTATCTCAGTCGGGAGTCTTCTGTTCCAGCAGGGGTGGACACAGCAACTGGACCCCGGCACCAAATAGCAGGGCACGTGGGCAGCAGGCAGACAGGCAGCAGCAGATGGCTGGTGGGAGCGTGCTCGGGGCTCTGGGGGGCAGGAAAATTGCCTTCTGGGCAGGAGCGTGGTCTTCCGTGTGTGTATGCGTGGCCAGCTTGATACGGAGTGATTTGGCACATGAAAATCTTGCACGTCAGCGTGTAATTCGAGGAAAGGCCCTTAGCGCGTAAGCGTGTCACCAAACGTACGCGATATCATTGGACCAAAGGCCCTTAGCGCGTAAGCGCGTCAGCACACGTACGCAATATCATTGGACCAAAGGCCCTTAGCGCGTAAGCGCGTCTGTGACGTATTGTGCACGGGCGTTGCCCTTTCGCGTGTAAAACTTGCCGCGCACCCCTAAAATGCACGTACTCCCTCGACCAGGGCCCTTTCGCGTGTGAAACTTCACGCGAACCCCGTAATACACGTACCTTGCTGAAATCGCGGGTGAAACTTCACTTGAACCCCGTAATTGAAACTGCACGGGAACCCCAGGAATACATGTACTCCGCTCACCAGGGCCCTTTCACATGTAAAACTTCACGCTGTACCCCAGAACTACACGTACCCCGCTCGTTATCACAGGACCAACATTCCTGGGGTTCGTGTGAAGTTTCATCCGCGATAGGCCCTGTGCGAGTGGGGTACGTGTATTTAAGGGGTTCATGGGAAGTTTCACACGGTATTTAGCTGTCAGAGCGGGGTACGTGAATTTCGGGGGTGCGTGGGGAGTCCTACACGTGAATTGGCAGTGTGGGTCCTCCCAGGTGTTCCATCTACACCCTCCACGGCCCCTGCAGGCAGACCACACCATAGGGGTCTACCCCGCACCCCTTGTCATGTCCCGCAGGCAGCCCATCCACCATGGCGATGACATCTGGAACTCCGGGTCCCAGCGAATGGCCTTGAGGCACTCGGCCCGCCTCAGGGCCCTACACATGGAGTTCTACGCCCTGACCATCGTGAGCCGTGCCTCTTCCGCCCACTGCCGCTCTGCATCTATCGCATGGCCCAACCGCTGCCACACAGAAGACACTTCCCGTCCAGGGTCCTCCTGCCCTCTGGCCGATGCCTACCCCTCCGATGATTAAGGCCCCGAGCCATCATGGCTCCCACCTTGTTGCTGCTGCTGCTGTGCCGCTGCCTGTGCCCTGGCTCCTGCTGCCTGCACATCCTCCTCCAGCTGGGGTGCAGTTGTTGAGGTGGCCATCCCTGCTGGACGTCCGACTCCCGACTGTGGCAGGGATCTTTTGTCCACCAGCCTGACCGCAGGGTCAGAGGCAGCTCCACAGGGCACCCAGGTGATACATGGGTGGGAAGATCGCATTGAGGACGACTGGGGCATAGGGGGTTCAGTTGAGGAGGGGGTTGGAACTGGACTTCCTCGTGGACTAAGCGTGCCTCAAATTACAACTTGACTCTGGTGAGTGGCGGTGGGCCTGCACCAGAGGAGGAAGAGCTCACTCCGCATGAGTCACTCATTGTGGAGTTCATACAACCTGAATCGGTCAAAGGAGTGGGAGAGATGCTGGATTTGAGCACGCTTAGCCTTAGCGCTGAGTTTGAGGTCAGTCCAATGCTTTTTGCACTCATGTGCCGTGCGCACCTCATGGCCGAATGAACTGACATGTTCCGCAACATGCTTCCAGTGGGTGTCACGGTGGGCAGAAAAGTCTGACAATTAGCACCCACTAGCATGTCACGGCTGTGGTCCCGCACGTAGTCCACGAGGAAGTCCAGTTCCTGTTTGCAGAAAGGCTTCTTCCTTGACGTGCCGGAGGTCGTGGCTGTGTGTGGGGTCCCAGCCTGTGCTGCAGGTGCAACCATCCTCCTCTTGGACTGTGGCGCAGACCCTGGCTGGCTAATGCCTCCCTGACCAGTATGGCCAGTGGGTTCGGTGGATTGAGCCAAGGGAGTGGCAGGTGGAGGGACGACCAAAGGCCTGACTTGTGTCAGTGGCAGCTGGGTGCCCTCTAATGGACCCTGCACATCAACATCCACTGTGGCAGGGTCATTGACCGCAACGGTCCTGGTTGGCAGACTCACAACCGGGGTGTTGTTGCGTGCATCTGTCCCTGCACTTGCCAATACCCGGCTGTTCGGGGCAGCAGATGACATAACTGCCCCAGGGACACGTGTCTTGGTCAGAGCATCCTGCATGCCCCTACGGTTTCCCTCCTGGCCTGTTGTAAATCTTCCAAGGGCTCCTCAAGTGCCAATGCAGCCTGCGCTGGCAGACCCTGAGCCTGGGTGGCGGTGTCCAAAGCTGCACCTGCAGCTACCACTACCCTTGGGCCCATGGCAGTCGATGGAACAGACTGCCGGGTCACACGGGTGCCAGTGCCAGATGCAGAAGCTGCATCTCCCGGAACCAAAGGGGGTGGTGGCATGACTGCACTGACACATGGCACAACATTGTGCTGAAGTGGCGCACCCCTGCCTCTTCCCCCTCTGTGGTGGACACCCTGGAGTCCCCCTACTCCCTGGTCACCACGTCCCCGACCACGCCCGCCATGAGGAGTACGCCCAGCTGAGGCGCCCCTCACCTTTGCTGGCCTCCCAACCATGGCACAGATGGAGTAGTGCCGGCACAGATGGAGTAGTGCCAATGTGAGGTGTACAGCACAATTGACCCGGGCAATTGGGGTGAATGGGGTGGGAAGCAAGATGTTAACAACTCCCCTGCACCTGCAAGGCTGTATGTGACCCCAAAACTGCAGTAAAACCGTGCACGCAACCCTGCAGCCTACGTGCGTGGAATCAACCTCCCGCAGTACGCGGTGGCACCCAGTAACACGAATAACGCGTACGCAGGCTACTATGACCTCGAAAATGGGTGCCATACACAGGGGCACCCGCAGTGGGAAAAATAGCGTGTGCAACTCACCATCTGACTAGCGCGATGCAGAAAAACACGCGTAGCCAATACCCCTGCCAAAAGAAGAGATACGTCCTTGATAGCTGTAAAGTTGTGATGGCGCACAAAACAACAGGAAGCAGCAACACACGTCGGTCTCCACGAAAGGCACGTACAGCGAACTGCTGCCCCCGCTCACCTTTATCCCGTGCTGAGGGAAACACCCGCGTGCGTCATGTCACTTACACGCATGGGCCTTTCCTCAGATTACACGCATTCACACGCAGACGTGCAGTTTTTTCACGCGCGCTGAACCACTATGCTAACGTCCGTCACGAGGGAAATGCCCACGCACGCCCGCACGCATCCCATCACAGAGGAGCTTACGCTTGAAGCGCCTTTGGTCCAATGAAAGCGCATACGAGTGCTGACGCGCTTACACGCTAGGGGCCTTTCCTCGAATCACACGCTGACGTGCACATTTTTCATCTGCCAAATCACTCCGTATCAAGCTGGCCACGCGTTCACACATGGAAGACCACGCTCCTGCCCAAAAGGCCAAATCACTGCCCCCCAGAGCCCCGAGCACGCTCCGACCTGCCATCTGCTGCTGCCTAACTGCCTGCTACCCACGTGCCCTGCTATTTGCTGCCTGCACATCAGCCAGGGGTGCAGTTGCTGTGACCACACCTGCTGGAACAGAAGACTCCCGACTGGGATACCATTGCGCCACAGCCCAGCCCCAGCACCCAGTTGCCCACCCACTCCTGCCTCTGGGGTTGCCATGTCGGGCACTACACCATCTGGCACCACTGGCAACCCCCAGCCAGAGAGGCAGAGGGCCACCAGCTTCACTGCCACTGAAGTTGGTGTCCTGGTGGATCAAGTCCTGGGGCAGTATGATGCCCTCTTCGGAAGTTAGCGCGCCGACAAGGAAGGACGGACTCGGATCTGGACGGACATCATGACTGCCATCAACGTGGAGGGGGTGGCAGTCCGCGACTTCCAACATGTCAAGAAGCGCTGGGAGGACTTCAGGTCCAGGACCCTCAACAAGGCCCGCCGCCTCTTGAAGGCAGCGGATGCTAAGGGGCGCCGGGGCCACCTGTCGGAACATCAGCTGAGGGTCCTGGAACGTATATGCCCAGCGCTCCACGTCCAGGTCTTTGAGAGGCAGACCCGTCTGGAGTCGAGCGGTAATTGTACATGCATACTGATTGGAAGCTGTGCGTGTGGTGGTGTGCCAGTAGTGTGCAGGTTGTACATGTGTTTTTCTAGTGACATGTATGGATGTGTATGTACAGGGCTTTGAGGCAGACACATGCAAGTCCTTTCATGTGAGAGACACATGGATGATGTATGTGTGGGTAAGCATGCAAGCCAAATGCAGATGTGTGAGAACACATGTTTGGATTACTGTGTACGTCAGTTGGCATGGTTGTGTTGTCACACATGGATGTTGGTTCCAGCTGCATGTATGTGCACCATGTACATGTGCATGTGTGTCTATTTGACAAGGGTGCAACAGTGATGCAACATGGATGCATGTGGCACTGATATGTGGAAAACTGATTGGCAGATGTGAAATGGATGCCGATCTCAACACTGTGACCGTTGGCGGAGGTGTACACATGCATGTAAGTGTTGTGGCGTGTGTGCATGTGTAGTGCACTCCCTGTGTTTCATGTGTTGTCTGGCTCACCTTTGGCTGCTCATGCTGTTGTATGTGTATGGATGGTGCTGGCTGTTGCAATATGGCTGTGGAATAGTTCATGTGTGTGAGTCAAAATGACATGTGTGTTCGGGATTGTGATGCCATGTCTGAAGTTTGACAATGCCACTCATGTACAACTGTCATGTGTGTATGATTCCATTGTACAGCGCCCTGAAGCCTGTGTTTAATTTCTCCCTGTCTGCAGCGTCAACTGATGAAGAGGGCGGAGAAGGTGCTGTGGAGCACAGCAGCAGGGATCGCACCGCCAGCCGGAGATGCAAGGCCCGGCTCCCCTCCCAGGTTGTCATCTCGTCGGGGAGTGAGGAGTCAGGTGCCGCATCCCAGTCCACAGCTGCCGAGGGGAGGTCCAAGAGGCAGAGGTCGGAGTTGGACTCCTCGGCAGCAGAAGGGGCAGCTGAGACCCCACAGGGCCCAACGGAGGAAGATGGCATGGAGTCATCCAGGTTGGTGGGGGGGTTTGGTGGAGGAGGAGGCCGTGCAAGGGACAGAGACGGGGACTGGAGGTGGGGCTTCCACTGGTGCTAGTGGTGCAGTGCAGGACCAGGGACAGGAGGCAGCACAGGCCGCCGCGGATATGCCTGTGTGCAATCCTGTCCCTGATCCTGTCACTGCATCATCTTGCCCCAGCAGGGATGCCTACGCCCAGACCAGTTCTCAGGGAGGGATTGGTTTACACCAACTGGCCTTCCTCTCACTGCGGATGTGGCTACCTGGCAACAGGTTGAGCCTGTCCTGGGTGGGGTGGCGTTGCGTCAACGTGCCATGCGAGGTGACCTGCAGTCTTTTCATGAGGAGACTGCACGTCTTCTCGCATGGCTCGTTGACCACCGTGACCCACTGGGATAGCTCACCAGGGACAGATTCCTCCGTTTCCTGGACCTTGTTCCGACCCCCTCCTCAACTGAACCCCCTATGCCCCAGTCGTCGTCCATGCCATCTTCCTACCCAGGTATCACCTGGGTGACCTGTGGAGCTGCCTCTGACCTTGCGGCCAGGCTGGTGGACAACAGATCTCTGCCACAGTCGGAGTCGGACGTCCAGCAGAGGTGACCACCTCCACAACTGCACCCCAGCTGGAGGAGGATGTGCAGGCAGCAGGAGCCAGGGCACAGGCAGCAGCACAGCAGCAGCAGCAACAAGGTGGGAGCCATGATGGCTTGGGGCCTTCATCATCGGAGGGGCAGGCATCGGCTGGAGGGCAGGAGGACCCTGGGCGGGAAGTGTCTTCCATGTGGCAGCGGTTGGGCCGTGCGATAGATGCGGAGCGGCAGAGGGCGGAAGAGGCACGGCTCACGATGGTCAGGGCAGAGAACTCCATGCGTAGGGCCCTGAGGCAGGCCGAGTGCCTCGAGGCCATTCGCAGGGACCTGGAGTTCCAGATGTCATCGTCCCTGCGAACCCTCAGGGCCATGAAAGAGGACCGCCTCCGGGACATCGAGCAGGAGTTCGATGATGCCCTGGCCCGGGACATCAACATGTGAGCCGTTGGACTTGCCCACTGCCCTTGTAAATAGTTGGATAATATTAGGTTTCCTTTGGTTTTTTTCTTTATTTTGGACCTTTAGGACAATGGACCACATGTTTGTATATAGTTTTTTTTATTAGGTAGGAGTTTTTGATAGATTTCATTTCTTCAGTTGGGATCATGGACCCTGGATTGTTCATCTGTATATAGTTCACTGTTGGATTCTACTTTTTTGTTTGGATTACCCCATGGAGCAATGGTTTTCACTTTTGTTTTGCCCTTGGATTTCATTTTTGGAACTGTGACTTTGGACACCTTTCCTTTGGATTATGATTTGTTGTTTTTCATTATTTTACAGACATACAGCTTTTCTTTTTTAATTTCCATTGTCGTTTGTTTGATTTTAATTCCATTCATGTTGCTTTTAATACATTTTTTTCTTCCAACTTCGATGTCTGGTATCATCTCATTGGTTTCATGCATGTCATGATATTGGTTTTGACATTCACTTGCATCCATTGTGTGTATGTGACAGACATGTGTTCATTTAGATACTTGGCATTGGGGTTGTATCATGTAATTGGCATGTCTATGTGGGTGGATGCAATACTTGGGTGGGTGTTTGGCATGTGGAGGCTGCCCATAAGGGCCAGGGATCTAGAGTGTGATGACATGTTGGCTGGGGGACATGTGTCAGGGCCTGCTGGCAGGTTCCCTGCACTGCTTGGAGTGTGGGGGTGCAAGGGGACATGAGTGGGGGCCTGCTGGCAGGTGCCCCTCAGTGCTGGGGGTGCAAGGAGACATGAGTGGGGGCCTGTTGGCAGGTGCCCCACACTGCTGGGGGGTGGGTGTGCAAGGGGACATAGGTGGGGACCTGCTGGCAGGTGCCCCGCACTGCTAGGGGGTGGGTGTGCAAGGGAACATGAGTGGGGGCCTGCTGGCAGGTGCCCTGCACTGCTTGGGGGGTGGGAGTGCAAGGGGTCATGAGTGGGGGCCTGCTGGCAGGTGCCCTGCACTGCTTGGGGGGTGGGGGTGCACGGGGACATGAGTGGGGGCCTGCTGGCAGGTGCCCTGCACTGCTTAGGGGGTGGGCGTCCAAGGGGACATGAGTGGGGGCCTATGGCAGGTGCCCTGCACTGCTTGGGGGTGGGGGTGCAAGGGGACATGAGTTGGTGATCAGTGGTGCAAGCGGACAGGTGGCTTGTCTGTGGTGCATGGCCATGGTGGATGGGCTGCCTGCGGGACATGACCAAGGGTGCGGGGTAGTCCACTGTGGTGTGGTCTGCCTGCAGGGGCCTTGGAGGGTGTAGAGGGAACACCTGGGAGGACCCACACTGCCAATTCACGTGTAGGATTCCCTGCGCACCCCCGAAATTCACGTACCCCGCTCTGACAGCTAAATCGCGTGTGAAACATCCCGCTAACCCCTTAAATACACGTACCCCCCTCGCGCAGGGCCTATCATGGGTGAAACTTCACACGATCCCCAGGAATGTTGGCCCTGTGCTAGCGAGCGGTGTACGTGTAGTTCTGGGGTACAGCGTGACGTTTTACACGTGAAAGGGCCCTGTTGAGCGGAGTACGTGTATTCCTAGGGTTCGCGTGCAGTTTCTTCACCTGCGTTTTTAGCAGGGTACGTGTATTACGGGGTTCGCGTGCAGTTTCACCTGCGTTTTCAGCAGGGTACGTGTATTCCTGGGTTTCGCGCCCAGTTTCACGTGCGTTTTCAGCCGGTGTTAAGACAGATTTCTGAACTCTGTCCTGGAGGCGCAGAGTTTCAGAAGGCCAGCCTAGTTTCTTGGAACAGGGTAACCTCTAGACAAGCCAGACCAATCAGGGTAGCGATCGCGGCGGTCAAGACTAGGTCTCAAGAGGGGTGAGGGTGACTGAAAGCCCGCAATGAGCACACAAAGCAAGGACACTTACAAATTACTCCAAAAATGTGTGTATTTCAGCCCAGTGCACACTTTCACTTCAGACCTGGGAACGCCAAGTGTACGAAGCAGGTGAGAGTGTCGCAGACTCAGAATACAACACAACCTGACGGCGGTAACAGATCAAGACTCCTGTGTAGGCTGGTCAGTCCACTGGATGGCCCAGGGACGCTTCCGAAGGCTTACTTGCAGGAGATGGTGAAGATGCCGAGAATAGTTGTTCCCACTATTTCAATGGGTCGAAGTACCAGTACTGGCCTTCTCGTTCGATCCGAGGTAGAAAGAGTTTCACAGAGCGACAGCAGTGCAGAGGAGCAGTCCTTCAGCGGGTCACCAGCGATTCCTCGGTTCAGCGTCGTAGTTGCAGGATACTTGGCTCCTGTATCCCTTTGTTTGTGAGATCTCAGGAAATCGACCTGGTAGTGGCGTTTCCAGCCCCCTTTTATCCACGGTTCCCATCGTGCCAAAACGGAGGGGACCCAATGGGAGATCTGCTCATAAAACACTCACACCATCTGTGGACCTCATCACGGACCACGGGGGTCCCAGGCATTCACACCACCCTAGACTCTCTGGCGCCCAGGATGTGTATCGGGACCAGACATCCCAGCCCCCATCCTGGAGGCACACACAGGCCTGTAGATGTCACCCGCAGGCGTTCCGCTTGGCGGCTTCTCCCGCGTTGGAAATTAGGACACAGGTATGCAGGGCACTAGTCCCTCCTTTGTGTCCATCACGCTTCCTCCTCACGACGCGGGGCCGCTGGGAGTATAATTACCTTCCTGGCCCAGCGGTCCCTGCGTTGCAACTGTCCAGTGGAAGCCCTCGTTGCTTCCTGGTTCTTCGCTCCTACCCCGTTTCAGCTTCCGTCTACTCTGCTCTGCTCTGCTCTGCTCTCGCGCCCCTTCACGGCGTACGTTTTTTCTCTTTTCTCTCTCTCCTCCAGTTTTCCCTGTAGTCACCGTGCCTCGGCGACTTTTGTTTCAGTTCTCTGCGGTTCCGTCCTCGCGGATAGGCTCCGCCCCTTTTTTCCTTCGTTCCTCTGCTTTCTCTCTGGACTGCCTTGCCGGTGCCTTGCCGGTGTTTTTTTCCTGACCTCCTCCCATTCCTGGTCCTCGCCCCGCTAGTTGCTTGGCTGGCAGGGGTTTCGGGGATTCTTCCACTCAGTAGGACCCTCCTGCTGCTTTGCTGTTCCTGCAACCAACACGGATCCTGCTTATTACTTTCTCCTGCTCACCTGCACGGCCACGTTCAATACTACCTTGCTGACAACCTGAGGAGTCCCAGGGTTTTTTCCCCATCAGGGGTTTTTTCCCCTATTTTCGGCTTAGTCCCGGAAGGGAGGTCCCCGGCCAGCTGTTCCCAGCAGCAGTCAAGGTGGCCTCCCTCCGTGACAAGCAGGCACTTCGAAAAAAGGAGAAGGACTATCTTACTCGACGGCGGCTACAGGATCCCAGCAGTAATTCCGGCAGTTCAGGTGAGGAGAGCTGGACAGAAGGGGGAGAAAAGGGAAATCAGGCACCTAAACCATCACAGATTGCAACGCCTGTAAAGACACGATGTCCGCTGAGGGACAAGTGCAAGAGCTTTGGAAGGCGATCCAAGCTATGTCTCAAGAACTCCAGGGAGTCAAGGCGGAGAACGCCCTCCTTAGACAAATGGTTTCCGCCAGGGAACCCCCTCCTCCAGAACTACCACCTATGATACTATCCTCGGGAAAGTTTGACGGTGCCCCCAAGAAGGTGAAGGAATTCCTAGAGGCATGTACTGTCTACTTTACTTTCCGACCCCGCACTTTCTCTACGGATCAAGCTAAAGTCGGCTTCCTAATCTCGAATATGACCGGCAATGCTTTGACTTGGGCTACTTCCCTAGTCATAAGCAACAATGCCATACTTCAAGACTACTCAGCATTTCAGAATTCTCTGAGACAGACATTCGAACGCCCAGAATTATCATTCACTGCTTCTGAAGAATTGTTGGACGTCAAGCAGGGTTCCTTGGATGTCCTGTCATACGTTTCGGCCTTTAAGACAGTAGCTTCTGGCGCTGGCTGGCCAGAACCTGCACAGTATGCCATTTTCAGGAGGGGTCTCAAAGAGGAAATTAAGGACGAGTTAGCCAGGTCTACTCGCTCGCCTACTTTTTCGGACCTACTAACGGCTGCACTGCATATCGAGTATCGTCTACAAGAAAGGAAGACAGAAAGACGCAGACAACGTGGCTCAGGATTCCCCCTGGATGTTCGGGCATGCTCTCCCCCTCGTCGCTCTTCCACTGCCGCGTCAGAAGAACCCATGCAGATAGGTGCCACAAGAGCACCTTTGACTGCTGCCGAAAGACGGCGAAGAAGGGAAAAGGGACTTTGTGCCTATTGTGGGTCAGACCAACACCTTCTTAAGGATTGTTCTGAATTACCTAGCAAGAGGCAGGGAAACGAGCACCCTCGGCATCAATAGGGACTAGTGTCCGGGGGTTTCCAGTTCTCTCTACTCGTCCCTATGTTTCGCTTACAGTTTCTTCTTCTGAACCCAAGGAAGATACCAGACTCATGGTAGTTACTGCCACTCTTACGGTAAAAGGCGAGAAGGTGGAGACTCTCGCGTTACTGGACTGCGGAGCAGCCGGCAACTTTGTTGATACCCTGTGGGCAGACCAGGTCGGTCTACGCAGGATACCCCGGAAGGAAGGACAGAAGATAGAAGGAGTCGACGGCTCTCCCTTATCATCCGGACTCATCACCCATACCACTGAAGATCTGTCCTTAACAGTTTTTCATCATTCAGAAGTGGTAAGATTCGACATTATCCGGGCTGCACATTTCCCAATCATACTGGGAATCACATGGCTTCGCAAACACAATCCCCAGATCGATTGGACTAAGAACCAGCTGAGCTTTGGTTCTTCATACTGCACCGAACATTGTCTTTCTCCGAAGAGCCAGAAGGGCCCTGAATCCGTTACGGCCTATACCTCGGACTGTGTGAGAGTGTTTGCATTGCCCAACTATTGTTCAGAATACTCTGAGGTGTTCCGGGAGAACCTTCACTCCATACTGCCACCTCACCGGCCCGAAGACTGTACTATAGATCTGGTACCCAATGCCCTAGTTCCCTTTGGCAGAATGTTCTCCCTTACTCTGGCCGAGAAACTTGTGTTACGACACTATCTGGACACTAATATGAAGAACGAGCTGTTAGTGAAGGCTGAGAAGTGTAAATTCGCGGTCCCTTCCGTGCAGTATCTGGGCTATCAGCTGTCCGAAGAGGGTATAGATATGGATCAGAGGAAGGTTCAGGCCATCCTCGAATGGCCCGCTCCCACATCTGTCCGGGAGGTGCAAAGGTTTCTGGGACTTTCCAATTATTACAGAAGATTCATCCCCAACTTCTCTGAAGTAGTATATCCCATCACTCGCCTACTCAAGAAAGAGGCCTCTCCGTTCTACTGGTCGCCCGATACCGAAAACAGTTTCAGACTACTCAAACATCTTTTCTGCTCGGCTCCGATCCTCCACCACCCAGATCAGACTTTGCCCTTCATCCTGGAGACTGACGCTTCTGCAATCGCGATTGGAGCGGTTCTACTTCAGACTGTCAACGGTGTGGAGCATCCAGTAGCCTACTTATCCAAGACTCTCTCACCTAGCCAATTGAATTATTCGGTCCTAGAAAAGGAGTTGTTGGCTATGAAATTGGCTTGTGACGAATGGCGCCATTTACTCATGGGGGCCAGGCATCCATTCCTCATCAGGACTGACCACAAAAACCTGAAAGCCCTCCAAGAAATGGAGTGCTCAAATTCCAGGCAAGCTCGTTGGGCCTATCTTTTCTCACAATATGATTTTCAGATCTCTTACATTCCCGGTTCGCTTAACCGTCTGGCAGACGCTCTATCTCGCAAGGACTCCAGCAAGGAAAGGGCTTCACTAGACACTGAACCCATGTTTCATCACAATCGGATATTGGCCCAGGTCCGTACTTTCCTACAAGGGGTTAAGACCGCCGTGAGTCAAGAGCTTCCTCGAATTGCGTTGCACCCCACTTCTCCTTATCAAGAGAAAGACGGCTGGCTGTTCTTCAAGAAACGTCTATACATTCCGGAAGGCCCGCTGCGGAAGAAGATTCTGGATTGGTGTCACACATCCCGCCTTGCGGGTCATCGCGGGGGAATCAACACTCTGGAGCTCATCTCGAGAACCTTTTCCTGGCCCACCGTGAGGAGAGACACCCTAGACTTTGTGAAGACCTGTCCTATTTGTGCCCGATCAAAATATCCGACGGGGAAACCATTGGGATTACTTACCCAAGTTGAAATGCCTACTCGCCCTTGGGGGTTGGTTTCTACGGATTTCATTGTAGACCTCCCGGAATCTGGATCATGTACCTGCATCATGGTCACGGTAGATGCTTTCTCCAAGATGGCACACTTCTCCCCTCTTTCTGGGGTTCCCACAGCCACCAAAATGGCTGAAGTGTTTGCACGAGAAATTTTCAGGCTACACGGTCTACCCGACAAGATCATCTCGGACCGGGGAAGCCAATACACTTCGAGATTCTGGACAGCCCTGTGTACCCGTTTAGGAATTGAGAGAGCACTCTCTTCGGGTTTTCATCCCCAGTCCAACGGGATGACGGAACGACTTAATGCCACTCTCGAACTATATCTGAGATGTTACGTCACTCAACACCAGGAGAATTGGGTTTCCCTACTCCCTACTGCAGAATTCTCGTATAACAATGCCAAACACTCTGCCATAGGTCTTTCACCTTTCTTTTGTACCTATGGGGTTCACCCTAAGTCCTTTCTCCCTGAAATTCCCAGTTTCACCAATTCCCCGACGGCCGAAGAGGTGTTAGATCAGATCAAGGATGCCCATGACACAGCATTACAGAGTTTGGAGAACAGCAGGAGACGATCTAAGATGGGAGTGGATAAACATCGCAAAGAATGTCCGGACTGGAAGCCAGGCGACAAGGTGTGGCTGTCCACCCGGTTTCTACCCAAATGGACAAGACCCTCTAAACTGTCCCCTCGTTATCTGGGTCCTTTTCCCATTCTTCTCAAAATCAATCCTGTGGCTTACCGTCTTCGGCTGCCGCCTTCTCTAAGTCGCATTCACCCAGTCTTTCATTCCTCTCTCCTTAAAGACTTCTATTTCGATTCCCATCACAGACCAGTGCCCAGACTTGCTCCATCACAGACCCCCACTCAAGCAGAATATGAAGTCTCCAACATTAGGGACTCTAGGTTCTATCGAGGCAGGTTGGAATACCTTTTGTCCTGGAAGGGTTATCCGGAGTCGGAGGACTCTTGGGAACCGGCTTCTCAGGTGCATGCGCCTCGTTTGCTTGCTAGATTTCACCGCCTGCACCCAGGGAAGCCGGGGGTGATACGGTCTGGAAGGGGGCATACTGTCACCCGCAGGCGTTCCGCTTGGCGGCTTCTCCCGCGTTGGAAATTAGGACACAGGTATGCAGGGCACTAGTCCCTCCTTTGTGTCCATCACGCTTCCTCCTCACGACGCGGGGCCGCTGGGAGTATAATTACCTTCCCGGCCCAGCGGTCCCTGCGTTGCAACTGTCCAGTGGAAGCCCTCGTTGCTTCCTGGTTCTTCGCTCCTACCCCGTTTCAGCTTCCGTCTACTCTGCTCTGCTCTGCTCTGCTCTCGCGCCCCTTCACGGCGTACGTTTTTTCTCTTTTCTCTCTCTCCTCCAGTTTTCCCTGTAGTCACCGTGCCTCGGCGACTTTTGTTTCAGTTCTCTGCGGTTCCGTCCTCGCGGATAGGCTCCGCCCCTTTTTTCCTTCGTTCCTCTGCTTTCTCTCTGGACTGCCTTGCCGGTGCCTTGCCGGTGTTTTTTTCCTGACCTCCTCCCATTCCTGGTCCTCGCCCCGCTAGTTGCTTGGCTGGCAGGGGTTTCGGGGATTCTTCCACTCAGTAGGACCCTCCTGCTGCTTTGCTGTTCCTGCAACCAACACGGATCCTGCTTATTACTTTCTCCTGCTCACCTGCACGGCCACGTTCAATACTACCTTGCTGACAACCTGAGGAGTCCCAGGGTTTTTTCCCCATCAGGGGTTTTTTCCCCTATTTTCGGCTTAGTCCCGGAAGGGAGGTCCCCGGCCAGCTGTTCCCAGCAGCAGTCAAGGTGGCCTCCCTCCGTGACAAGCAGGCACTTCGAAAAAAGGAGAAGGACTATCTTACTCGACGGCGGCTACAGGATCCCAGCAGTAATTCCGGCAGTTCAGGTGAGGAGAGCTGGACAGAAGGGGGAGAAAAGGGAAATCAGGCACCTAAACCATCACAGTAGAAGCCCGCGAAAGCATCTGTGTTTCGCGAGAAAGTAGATGCCCAAATAAGGAATGCCCTAGGTCGCCTCGACCTGGGGGAGGTGAAGAGGCAAGACGGTCAGCGAACAGGACAAAGAGCCTCGTGGTCTGCCCATTTTGGGAGCCAGGCCACCATTTTGGGCTAAGCGCGAGAAACGCGCTTAAAACATCAAAAGGAGCTCAAAAACACAAGAAACGATTGCTGCCACCAATCCCGTCCGTGATTCACTTGCACCATTCATTTACAATCCAAAGAGAGTATCTAGGGCCTGTCGAAGACTAGAGACCCAAGAGAGCAGTAACTTAGCTTACAGTGCCCTCTTGTGCCATGTTGCGCGAAAGCTGCAACATGATAAAGAAACTACGGAAAACAGCGTTTCCCGGTACTGACTGTCTTAAGGGCATGTCAGTTTCCCCGTAAGAATGGAGCGAAAGCCCAGAGGAGTGCGGCAGAAGGCTGCACTTCTCTGGCAAAGTCTAGATCATGGTGAAAACAACAGCAAAAAGTTTAGGGGTTGCCACATGGAAGGAAAATTACCCACAATTAAGAAATCTTTCCTAACAGCCGGCTACGTGTATTGTTGGGATTCGCGTGCAGTTTCACCCGCGTTTTCAGCAGGGTACGTGTATTCCGGGGTTCGCGTGCAGTTTCACCTGCGTTTTCAGCAGGGTACGTGTATTACGGGGTCGCGGGAAGTTTCACACGCGAAAGGGCCCTGGTCGAGTGCGTACGTGAATTTCAGGGGTGCGCGGCAAGTTTTACACGCTAAAGGGCAATGCCCGTGCACAACACGTCACAGACGCGCTTACACGCTAAGGGCCTTTGGTCCAATGATATCGCGTACGTGTGCTGACGCGCTTACGCACTAAGGGCCTTTGGTCCAATGATATCTCGTACGTGTGGTGACGCGCTTACGCGCTAAGGGCCTTTCTTCGAATTACACGCTGACGTGCAAGATTTTCACGTGCCAAATCACTCTGTATCAAGCTGGCCATGCGTACACACACGGAAGACCACGCTCCTGCCCAGAAGGCCATTTTCCTGCCCCCCAGATCCCTGAGCATGCTCCCACCAGCCATATGCTGCTGCCTGTCTGCCTGCTGCCCATGTGCCCTGCTATTTGGTGCCTGCACGTCAGCCATCTGCAGGGGTCCAGTTGCTGTGTCCACCCCTGCTGGATCAGAAGACTCCCGACTGGGATACCATCGCTCCACAGCCCAGCCCCAGGACCCAGTTGCCCACCCACTCCTGCCTCTGGGGTTGCCATGTTGGGCACTACACCATCTGGCACCACTGGCGACCCCCAGCCAGAGAGGCAGAGGGCCACCAGCTTCACTGCCACTGAAGTTGGTGTCCTGGTGGAGCATGTCCTGGGGCATTATGATGCCCTCTTCGGAACATCACGCGCCAACAAGGAAGGACGGGAGAGGATCTGGGATGACGTAGTGGTTGCCATCAACGCGGAGGGGTTGGCAACCCGCAACATCAAGCACGTCAAGAAGCCCTGGGAGGAATTCAGGTCCAGGACCCTCCACAAGGCCCGGCGCCTCGCGGAATGGGGCCGGGCACGCCTGAGTGCCATCCAGGTGAGGGTCCTGGAACACGTAGGCCCAGCGCTCCACGCCCAGATCCTTCGGAGGCAGGCCCATCTGGAGTTGAGCGGTGAGTGGCCAAGCATTGCTCTGTGAGACAGGGCATGTTGCAGTGTGCTGGTAGTCTGATGCTTGCCTGTATGTGGGACATAGGCCATGTATGGATGTCTGTGTGTGTGCAGGGACATCATGGTCATGCATCTGAGACCAGTTATGTGTGAGCCACATGGTTGGTGCATGTGTTTTAAAGCAACATGGGGAGCTCTTTGTGGAATGCACACATGAATGCATGTCTGTCTCTGTTCCTGGACATGGAGAAGGGTGAGGAATGGGTGCTGATGTCATGTACATGTATGGTGCACATGTGTGTGTGCCTGAGAGGTGTGTGTGTTACTTTGAAACGCCATGGATGCATGTGACTTTGAAGGCAACATCTTGGTTTACAGGGGCCCTTCTACATGGATGTTGATGCTGATTTCAGGTGCCCGGACTGTTTCTGCATGTGTGTTGTGTGCATTCACCCATGTGTTGTGGAATGACAGGATGGAAGTGACATTTGAGAGTGCCACTCATGTGTTATTGCTTCCTGTCTAGGGTATTTTGTACTGTGCCCTGATGCTTGTGTTCGATGTCTCCCTCTACGCAGCGTCAAGTGAAGAAGAGGGCGGAGACGGTGCTGTGGAGCCAAGCGGTGGGGATGCCTCCACTGGGCGGCGACGCAAGGCCCAGCGACCCTCCCAGGAATTACCATCATCCGGGAGCAAGGGGTCTGGTGCTGCATCTGCCTCAACGGCTGTGACGGAAGGGCCGGGTGAGCCCCCACAGGGGCTTCCAATGGCGGAAGACGGTGTGGAGACATCCAGGTTGGTGGTCTCCACAGAGGAGGAGGAGCCCGCTACTGAGCCGCACATGGGGCCTGGTGGGGCTAGTACCACTGGTGCAAGTGGTGCAGTCCACGGCCAGGGTCAGGAGGCAGCACAGGTCACCGCGGAGGGGCCTGCGTATGTCGCTGTCCTTGACCCTGTGACTGCACCATCATGCACCAGCAGGGAGGCCCCGTCCCAGGCCCGTCCGCAGGTAGGGCAGAGTGCCATATCACCTGCCTCTCCACTACCTGCGGACGAGGGGTCCCGCGACCGTATGGGATCCATCCTGGTGGGTGTCGCGTTGCGCACGCGTGTCATTCGTGATGACGTGCGTTATTCCTGGGCGAAGAACGCACGCCATCACGAAGAGCAGCGTCGTGACGTGGCACTGCTGGGAGGGGCCCTGGTCGGAGGGTTCCTACATGTGACGCGCACTCTGGCGGACCTCTCCTCCTCTGTGGGGGCTATGTGCCAGTCGTTCTCCACATCGTCTTCCGGCCCAGATTCCACCAGGGCCCCCTGTGGACCTGGCCTGACCAACACAGCCAGCTTGTTGGATATCCCATCCCTGCCACAGTCGGGAGTTGGCCGTCCAGCAGGGTTGGACACCACAACTGGAGACCAGCAGATGGAGGATGTGCAGGCACCATCGGACATGGTACATGGACAGCAGCAGCAGGAGCAGGCTGTAGGTGGGAGCAATGATGGCTCGGGGCCATCAACATCGGAGGGGCTGGCATCGGCCCAAGGGCAGGAGGACCCTGGACGGGAAATGTCTTCTGTGTGGCAGCGATTGGGCCATGCGATAGATGCGGAGCGGCAGCGGGCGGAAGAGGCACGGCTCACGATGTTCAGGGGGGAGAACTTCATGCGTAGGGCCCTGAGGCGGGCCGAGTGCCTCGAGGCCATTCGCAGGGACCGGGAGTTCTAGATGTTATCATCCCTGCGAACCCTCGGGGCCATGGAAGAGGACCGCCTCCGGGACATCGAGCAGGAGTTCGATGATGCCCTGGCCCGGGACATCAACATATGAGCCGTTGGACTTGCTCGCTGCCCTTGTAAATAGTTGGATAGTATTAGGTTTCCTTTGGTTTTTTTCTTTATTTTGGACCTTTAGGACAATGGACCACATTTTTGTATATATTTTTTTTTTTAGATAGGAGTTTTTGATAGGTTTCATTTCTTCAGTTGGGATCATGGACCCTGGATTGTTCATCTGTATATAGTTCACTGTTGGATTCTACTTTTTTGTTTGGATTTCCCCATGGAGCAATGGTTTTCACTTTTGTTTTGCCCTTGGATTTCATTTTTGGAACTGTGACTTTGGACACCTTTCCTTTGGATTATGATTTGTTGTTTTTCATTATTTTACAGACATGCAGATTTTCTTTTTTAATTTCCATTGTCGTTTGTTTGATTTTAATTCCATTCATGTTGCTTTTAATACATTTTTTTCATCCAACTTCGATGTGTGGTATCATCTCATTCTTTTCATGCATGTCATGATATGGGTTTTGACATTCTCTTGCACCCATTGTGTGTGTGTGAGGGACATGTCTTCATTTACATACTTGCCATTGGGGTTGTGTCATGTAATTGGCATTTCTATGTGGGTGGATGAAATACTTGGGTGGGTGTTTGGCATGTGGAGGCTGCCCATAAGGGCCAGGGATCGAGATTATGATGACGTGTTGCCTGGGGACATGTGTCGGGGCCTGTTGGCAGGTGCCCCGCACTGCTGGGGGCTGGGGGTGCAAGGGGACATTATTGGGACATGAGTGGGTGCCTGCTGGAAGGTGCCCCACACTGCTGGGGCTGGGTGTGCAAGGGGACATGAGTGGGGGCCTGCTGGCAGGTGCCCCTCAGTGCTGGTGGGTGGATGTGCAAGGGGACATGAGTGGGGGCCTGCTGGCAGTTGCCCCTCAGTACTGGGTGTGAAAGGGGACATGAGTGGGGGCCTGCTGGAAGTGCCCTTCATTGCTGGGGTGTGGGGGTGCAAGGGGACATGAGTGGGGGCCTGCTGGCAGGTGCCCCTCAGTGCTGGGGGTGCAAGGAGACATGAGTGGGGGCCTGTTGGCAGGTGCCCCACACTGCTGGGGGGTGGGTGTGCAAGGGGACATGAGTGGGGGCCTGCTGGCAGGTGCCCTGCACTGCTGGGGGGTGGGTGTGCAAGGGGACATGAGTGGGGACCTGCTGGAAGGTGCCCTGCACTGCTGGTGGGTGGGGGTTCAGGGGGACATGAGTGGGGGCCTGCTGGCAGGTGCCCCACACTGCTGTATGTGGGGGTGCAAGGGGACATGAGTGGGGGCCTGCAGGTAGGTGCCCCTGACTGCTGGGGGGTGGGGGTGCTGGGGGACATGAGTGGGGGCCTGCAGGCAGGTGCCCCGCACTGTTGGGGGTGGGGGTGCAAGGGGGTAATGCGTTGGTGATCACTAGTGCAAGGTGACATGTGGCTTGGCTGGGGGGAATGCCCATGGTTGTTGGGCTGCCTGCGGGACAAGCCCAGGGGTGCAGGGTAGTCCCCTGTGGTGTGGTCTGCCTGCAGGGGCCGTGGAGGGTGTAGAGGGAACACTTGGGAGTAGCCACACTGCCAATTCACATGTAGGAATCCCCTGCACCCCCAAAATACACATACCCCACTCGCACAGGGCCTATCGCGTGTGGAACTTCCCACGCACCCCAGAAATACACTTACCCTGCTGAAATTGCATGTTAAACTTCCCGCGCACCCCAGAAATACACGTACCCTGCTGAAATCGCGTGTGGAACTTCCTGCGCACCCCAGAAATACACGTACCCTGATGAAATTGCATGTTAAACTTGCCCGCATCCCAGAAATACACGTACCCTGCTGAAATTGCGTGTTAAACTTGCCCGCACCCCAGAAATACACGTACCCTGCTGCAATCGCGTGTGGAACTTCCCACGCACCCCAGAAATACACGTACCCTGCTGAAATTGCGTGTTAAACTTGCCCGCACCCCAGGAATACACGTACTCTGCTGCAAACGCATGTGGAACTTCCCGTGCACCACAGGTATACACGTACCCTGCTGAAATCGCGGGTGAAACTTCCCGCGAACCCCTGGAATACACGTTCGCCGCTTGCTGTGTGCTGTGTGGCGGCCCTGTATACTGGTCCAGGGTTAGCGCAGCCCTTTGCACTGGATTGGGGATTTTGATGGCTTTTCCTTGCACAAGGGGCATTCTTGGGGGCGTTACTGGCACTGCTGCAAGGTCGCTGCGCCACTCTGCGCTGCGGCTGCTTTTGGTGGCTGAAATCCATGAATACGCTGTGCGCCAAAATGGATTTTGGCGCATGCGGCTGGTGCAGACTATCGCACGCGCACACTGTGCGCCAGCCGCGTGCGCCACTTGTGCGCTTAATTCTATGAATTACCCCCAATATGTGTGATTTGCCCCATAACCCTAAACCTGATACTCACTTATCTGAGACTGGTCCAGAGGGAAGCTGGGATATTTTGCACAGGTGAGGCTATGAAGTTTCTAAGACAGCCCACAAGTCCCCCTTTGTCTTTGCAATGGTGTGATATATACATAGAGCATGGTAGCAAAGAATGAGGACCCTGAAACAGATCACAGCACAATAAAAGGTGACACACGATGGTGTTACTAACCAGGCAATGTCAGTTATCTTGGGTTCCCTGTAATTTCAATGATTTACGTACATTTTCTGCATGGCTGCAAACAAAGCACTCCTCGCATGAATGATTTTGTAATTTGTAATTAAGAAGAGGTCATTTGGGAAGGGTACTGTGTGTCTGCCATAGTATGAACTAGTCTCTTTTTATTCCCCTATTGATTCTTTCTCACTCTACTTGTGGTACACATCAAACTTCGATTAACCCCTTAACTGCTATGAGGGGTATGCTTGTACTTTGGATGTAGGAGATGCATTGGGCCCTACATTCCTTAGCAGTTAAGTGGTTAATAATATTTTTTGAAAATTGGTAACACATATTCTCTTTTACTTATAGCCTGCTTTATGAACATGGGGAAACTTGTTCTTTTATATGGAAGGTTTTTATATCAATTGTATCTCAGAATAATCGGCAACAAAATCTTTTTTTAAAGTATCGCAGTTTAATGAAATGTGTTTAATGTGTGGTTTTGTATTTAAAGGATTTTAGGCTGAATAAAAGTTTTACTGAGTGTTTGTATTTAGGAGAATTTAGAATATGTTGTTTAAAGGGTGGCAGAGGTGTCACGCAGTGTGACATTTAGTAGGATAGATGTTGATGTTTAGTGACAAAAGGATTGTCGGCTGTGTTAGCAAGAGTTCTGCCATCTTGGATAAGACCCCATTAGTGGTTGCAGCTTCTGTTAGTTAGAAAAGTAGGTTGCATTTTGGAATTCTGTTTTGTTCATTTAATTAGATTTTATTCTTGCTTCACCCCAACCAGTGTTCAGACAGCCAATGTCCCTGGAGGGAGAGGGACGCGCTGTGCAGGTAGTAGTTTCTCAACTTCTCCTCTCGCTGATTATGACACTTCTGCTCTTCTTGCCTGTGTTCATCTTACTGCTTCTCCTTCTGATTCTCTTCCTTCTTCTCTTATCCCTAAGGTCTATCCTCATCATCTTCCTTATCTTACCTCTCTTATTAATTCTTCCTTTTGAAACTCCTGTTTTTCCGGCTGATTTTAAGCATGCACTTATTCTTTCTATTCTAAAGAAATCAACATTAACTCCTGCCCATTATTGGCCGTTCTCGCCTTCATTCCTTTCTAATATTTTTGAGTGAGCCTCTTATGCACAGATAACTTGTTATCTAAATCTTCATTCTCTTTTCCCACCTCTTCAATCTGGCTTTCATCCCTCTCACTCCACAAAAACTGCTCACTTACATGTCTCTAACTCTCTTTTCTCCACTCGTCACTCTAAGCTTTTTTCTATTCCTATTCGTCATGATCGTTCTGCAACATTCAATACTGTTGATCACTCTTCTTATATCTTCTCTTTCTACAGCCCCTCTCTCTGCTCCCATCTCTTCATTCAATCTTTCATTTCATCTGTACACAAATGACACTCAGCTCTTTTTCTCCTTTTCTTCCCTTGATTCTGCTTTGCACTCCACTGTATCTAACTGTCCTTCCGCAGTTCAAAACTGGATGTCTTCCCATTTTCTCCACCTCAACCCTTCTAAGACTGAGGTTCTGTTTTTCCCTGCTTCAACTATTCCTACTACTTTTCCTCCTTTCCAGCCTCTTTTCTCATCTGCACCTAACTTGGGCTTTATTTTTGATCCTTCACTCTCCTTTTCAATCCACATCTCTGCTATTTCTTGTTATTGCCGTTATGCACTATTCAACAGCTGTCATGCTCGGCCCTATCTTTCTTTTCATGCTACTAAACTCTTCTCTTCTCGCTGGTCTTTCCTCTCTTTGATTATCGCTCATCTCTCCTGCTTGGTCTCCCTGCCTCAAATCTTCTCCCTCTTCAATCGGTTTATAAATCTTCGATTCATCATCTTTTTTCTTTACCTTCTTGTTCTTCTATTATATCTTCCTTACTATCCATTTCATTGCTTTCTTTTGAAGCAAGTCTCCGTAATCATTTTCTTTCAATTGTCTTTAAATGTACTCATGGTCTGACTCCTCCTTATCTTTCCTTTTTAGTCTCTATCAGATCACAGAATGTATTTCTTTTTACTGTTCCTAAATCCCCCTGTGACTCTTCACGTTTCCGTTCCTTTGCTCTTCTAGCTCCTAAACACTAGAACTCTATTCCTCTTTTTCTTCGCTCTGCTACATTGCTACATATTTTTAAATAAAATCTTCTATCTTCTCTTTCCACTTTATTCTGTTTGCCTTTCCCTCTTCTGTTTTTAATCATGTTGCATTATCACATGATTGTATTGCTTTCTTGATAATTTTGTTCAGCGCTTTTGGCGAAAAGTGCCTTATAAATTTAATAAAATCAAAATAAAATCAAAACAATACAGTATAGCCTCATAGACCGAGAGAGGGTTGGTTATCGCAGGATAATGACATGCTACGTAGTTATGGCTCGAGGCGTATCCAAAGGCCAAAAGTTGGTAAAAGGGTCATTATCCTAATTGATAAGCACATCTTCCATGGTCTATAACGCAATAAGCACATGGTGGTAATAGCAAAAAAGGTTTTGGAGTTGTGATGTTGAAGTAAAACATGTACGTTGAATAGTGAATAAAGCTCACAAAACAGGTTATTAAGTAAAATTCGGTTTTATTTTGCAATATTTAAATACCTACCTTTTCTTAATACGGTTAATTCAAACTTGCTTCAAAAGGAGCTTGCATTAGATGCACACTAAAAGTGAACATTCGTAAAAAAATGAAAGCATTCTACCATGTTTTAGTTTTCACTTGTGTAGGTTTAGTTAGATTGCGATGTCTAATTGAATGACATCTTGTTCGAAAATTGCATTGCTATTTTCTTATTGCAGACACATGCTTTCTTTTCATTCCATAGCTGCTTCTGCAGTCAGAATCTCAGGACTGTAGTCAATACCAGTAGTTATTGACTGCATTCCGAACATTGTAATTGGTTTAGAGGAGGTTAATAACGATTTCCATGTGCTAATATACAATATACAATACTATGTGGTAATGTTCTTTGGCACACGTTAAACTATCAATTTAACCTAGTAATGACCTTTGGAATGCTGCATTATTGCTTAATTTGTATATGGATTCAGGCGTCAACCAGACAATCAGACTGGATGCAGTCTATACTGTCTGACATTGCAGCTTATTCCAAATATTCTGACCCAATCAGCAGCCTCAAATCAAATATTTTCCTTTTTTAGTTGTACATTACATATCCATTTGCATATAGCCCTACAAATGTCATTAAAAATGCATGTATGCACCAGGGAAGTGTTTATGCAACATTACAAACAATCAATGTATCATTATCTGAAAGATATTTCCATCCAAGCGTTTTAACAAAAAGTTAACAATAAGATTGTTAATCACTTATAAAACAAATGGCAAGGACACTCTAAGAAAGAAATCCTGGTTTGTTGCAACCAGAAACAAAATTAATTGTAAGTAGCGCTACAGCAGTGCCTTGACTCTGTTTGTATCAAGGGAATGGCAAACTAGATCTCCAGAATTGACAGACTATCATCGCGCCACCGCCGAGCCTTATAATTATTTCACAAATGTTTCATCAGGGGCTTCGCCAAGACTCGTTTGTAGCAGCACAGGGATCTGAACATTTGAGTCCACTGGGGCGATGTTGAAGAAACTAGATATTTATGATTAAGAGTGGCACATTGTCATCCCACATCAGAGCAAACCTAAGGGGATTGCACGTTCTAAGGTTGCTCGCTCTGTGTGATGCTTAGGAGGGAGTCTTTTGCGTGCGTTTGGTACTGTAAGTGCTGCCATCACACTGGGGAGCAATGTTGTTAAATGTATGATAATTTATGGCATGCTTTACTCTTGCAAATGAAGATATGAAGGGAATCACAGCTCAGAAGGAAACAGGAAGCCTCCCTGCACTCTCTTGTGTGGATTGCCAGTGTGTATATCTCAAGTCCCAATGCATTTGATTAAAGTAGCTTCCAGGTACCTACCGACCGACTTGTCACCCTTGCGATTTACCATAAAAACGCTAGCTTCTTATCATCACGTATAGCTGTGATATTTTTAAGCATCGTCCTTAAATAGTTCTTGGTATTTAGATCTGTGAGCACATTTATTTGTGTTTGACTTTTTATTAATGCGCTGCATGAATACCTTGTCACTTCCAAGCACCACCGCCACATCTCAGCTGAATGAAAACCGAATTTTACTATCCACACTTGATGCTTAGTACATATTTCGAATTGGATTGTCGAGACGATGGCCAATTTGCTTGTGAAATTAGGGTATTTTTCCCATAAGAACGATCCTGTATATTAATGTATTCTTTCTTCAATGTACTGTTTTCTGCATAGTATTCTACTTTCCTACCCAATTGTTAAAATACATTTTCCACGAATGAAAGTCTGAAGTTATTTTAGCTGTATGTTTGAAAGTGAACTCCAATGGAAAAAGAGCTGAGCTGACAGCTGTTGGGGCATCACGTTGTTGCACAGCAGCATTTCATGAACAACACTGCTTGTACTCTGGGCGTACCTTGTGCGTCACATCTATCATGCAGCTAACACATTCTAGCTTTGTTCCATGGCCTTTTTTATTGTGCTTTTTTGAATGTTTCCTTAAAATATTGAGCAAAGTTGCATGTTGCTAAAAGTCAACTCTGAACTAGTCATTTGTCGATCATATTCTGCTTTTTGTGTATCAGTGACCAATAATGTGTCTGCAGTAAATGAATTGGCAACTCAATCCGAAATCAGTGATGCAGTTGACATGTTAGCCCTAGTTCATGTTAAAATATATTATAAAATGCACTATATGCTTACTGACGCACACCCTACATAGTTGTGTCTTGTGATAAGAAAAATGGGGCACCACACATTCCTTATATCTTGGAAAATGTAATTTGAATTTAAATCCAGGTTTGTTCTTGAACATTCCAAACTACTGATAGTTATGATATGATATGATTGTTTATTTATATAGCGCCTATACTCAATGGCCCTCATTACGACCCTGGCGGAAATCAACTGACATGACCGCCATAGCGTAAATAGCGTTTCCGCCACTGCACGATGGAGGAAAGTGCGGCTAATTCTGACCCATCGGGCACGAGCATTACGCCATGGCGGAAGTGCAAAGTCCGCGATGGCGGAAATGACCCCAAAACGCCCCTTACCGCCGTCGTACGTCGCCCTAGGTGCAATTCCGCCACCCATCTTAGCGGTCACCGTAATGAGCGGTCAGCGCAAAATACGGTCACCGTAAATATACGGAAACGGAAGTAAAAACATGGGGCCGGAACAGGAAACAGCACGCCGTACACCTATAAAAGCAGAATCCCAACACAACCATTAAAAATCCGACCCTGAGACACATCCCAACCCGTTAGCCACCCCAGTCCAAAAAATCAATATGGGAAAAGTTGCTAAAAAAGCGTGCGACCGCAAGCGGCAGGTCCACTTCTCCCACGAGGAACTCACCGTGCTCACAGAGACCCTCCAGGAGAATGCTGCCATCGTCTTCTCCATGCAAATGACCAGGACGGCACTTGCGAACAAGAAGGCCATATGGGCGCTGGTGGCACAGCGGGTAAGTGCGGTGGGGACCGCACCCCGCAACCCACAGCAATGCAGAAAGCGATGGGACGACCTACGGATACGCGTCCGGAGCATACTCTCTGCCAACCGGAACATTGCCACAGCTACCGGGGGAGGAGCGGAATCACCCATCAAGTTGACCCCCTGGGAAGAAATCTGTGCCTCCACCATTGGAATGGAGAGCATAGAGGGAGTCGGAGGGATGGAGAAAGGAGTGCAGACATCAGAAGAATCAGGTAGGTGGCCCAAATAAAACTATGCCAAATCCCCAATTACCAACCGTGTGAAGTACCATGTGTCCCCATAGTGCAATAGAAACACATGTTCAGGAGAACGACCACATACAATGCCATGACAGCGCCCCTTAAAAGTCAGATCAAATAAATAAATATTTAAAAAACCAAAAAACACACTCCACATGTGCAGCATGCACACCCTAACTGCAGACTGCAAAATAACTGCATCCCCAATGCACACAAAAATGAGACCACCTCCAAGGCCCTGACCCAAATCACCCCCAGGTACCACCCCAATGCATGTGATACAATTGCCATTACAATTACCACAGACCCATGAATAACGCTCGCCCTCCTTTACTCCACCACAGGGTCCGATTCCAACGACGAGCTTCAGGACACCCCTACCAGCACACCTGCAAAGAGGGCCAAGACCAACGGCCAAAGACCCTCCACCTCAGCTGCACGGATCAAGGCACGGCAGCTGCACAAATCGAGTGGCAGCACACTGGAGGGGACATCAACAGGCACCCCAGCAGCCAGCATGTCCACAACAGCAGCACCACAGGTCCCCCCAATGGATGCCACAGAAGGCACTGCTTCTGGTGGCAGCAGCACCCTAGGTGACACTGCATTCATGCCAGCATGCTCCGACACAGAAAACGGTGCTGCCGAAGTAGGACACATCCATGACCTGTCCCAATCCCCCTGCATGTTTCATCCCGTACACCATGAGGAAACCACGCAGGGGCACCCACAAGACGACGACTGGCCAACCCCCACAAGGCCTGTTGCAAGGCAACATGAGGCGTCCAGCCCCTCTGTGACACCACCGCAAATGGGCATGGCCCAGCAGAGGCAACAGTCCCTCGAGCAGATGATAGTGCAACAGCAGCAACTAGCCACGCTCCTCAAGGAGCATGCTGATGAATGTGGGGGTTCTAAGGCAGCCATTGAAACATCTACTGAGACACTTAGGGCAGAAATGGAGCGAAGTACAGAGACACTAAGGGCACAAATGGAGAGAAGTACCGAGAGCCTGAGGGGTGAACTGCATGCGACGTCCAAAGATGTATGTGGTGAACTTTCCGCTGTGCGCCGTGTGCTCACTGAGCTCTCACAAACCCTTAGGGACATGCATGGACGTGAGCAGGCAGAGACATCATCCGTTGCAAGTTCCGTCCAGGGCAGCCCCCAACGTAGATCTGGGAGGACCCGGCGCTCCACAGGCAGGGGTGCCCCTGATACCCGGAGAGGGGGCTTGCAATAGCGTCTGCCCACTGACAATGAGCGTCATTGGACACTGGTGTTCGGGGGGAGGTAGGAGGGTGGAGGGGGTGTGTTGGGCTTCTTTGGGTGGTGGGTCAATTGGGTGTGTAATGTCTTTTCACATCTGCAATACAATTCTTCATATTCATCCTATGAGATGTGTGGACATTGATCTCTGTGTACGAGGCCTATCTTGGTGTACAGTCCATATTGTGCATGTCCCAGACACACACAGTGCAACAAGTCCCGTGTCCATGTAACAGCCACCAGGCGTGAGTGCTAGAAGCATGCATCTATGAGATTCTGACGTAATTCACGGGCCTCCTGTGCCTCGCGGACCCCTTGAGGTGCTGCCACATCCCCACCCTCATCATGACCATCTTCAGGTGCTAGCAGTTCTGCGTCGGGGGGCATGGCCACATTCCTACGTACGCACATGTTGTGTAGCATGACACATGCCATGACCATCTTTGCCACCTTCTCATGGCGGTACAGGAGTGCCCCGCCAGACCTGCTGAGGCAGCGGAAACGAGCCTTCAGTAGGCCGAATGCCTGTTCTATGACCACACGGGTACGTGAGTGGGCATGGTTGTAGTCCTCCTCATGCTGGTCCTGTGGGTTCCGGATTGGTGTAAGGAGCCATCTCTTCAGTGGATACCCGCAATCACCTCTATGTGGACAAGAAAGGATGTTTGTGGAATGTCATTGCTACGTACGCACCCCCCCCTTCCTGCCAGGTCATTCACGCATCACCTACCCCACATACTCATGCATAAAATGTGACTCACCGAGTAGCCATGATCGGCGCCCTGCGTGTCGCTCCATGTAGCGTGGTATTCTAGAGTTCCGCAAGACCATAGAATCATGTGTTGATCCCGGAAATCGGGCAGAACAATGTGTAAAGATCCTGTTGGAGTCACACACCATTTGCACATTGATTGAATGATATTGTTTCCGGTTGCGGTACTGGGCCTCCATGGCATGTGGGACAACCAATTCCACATGGGTGCAGTCGATGGCACCAATGCAACCCGGTATGCCGCCAAGTGCATGGAATCCCACTTTTGTGTTTGTAAGCTCCTGCTCTGAGCGTGGTAAAGAGATGTAGTCGTCTGAGTGCTTCAGGAGGGCATCAAGCACTTGGAATAGTGTCCGTGAGAATAGTGGCTGTGAAATGCCATGCAACTGTCCGACTGTGTGCTGGTAGGTGCCTGTGGCCAGGAAGTGGAGTACAGACACCACCTTCAGTAGGGGTGGGATGGCGGTTGGGCTATCTATCATGCTGACAAGGTCAGCGTGTGTCATGTCGACAATGGCGGTTATGCTGTCCCGGTCCAAACGGTAGAGGGTAATTTATGTGTCTTCAGGCTGTATAGCCTTCACCTGTGGTGATTCATTCCACCTGTGTCAGCTGCAATGCCTTTCGTGCGAGCACGTCCCGCACACGACGCTGCAATTCGACGCATGGCATCTTGCATTTGCAATCATGTTCTTAATCCCGATGGATGTGGAATATTGGTTTATATGTTAATTCTGCTATGGTCCCATTGTTGCACATACTATATTTGCATTCGCGAGCAGACTTGTGAAGGGTCAGTGGAATGTAGTGCTCGATCAACGGTGGACCCTCATGCAGCACTGTACCGACGTTCACTGACGGCGGGGAGTCCCATCAGTGATTGAGGCCAGTTACCATTTTCACACACAGCCGCACTGCATAGATGTATTTGTGAATCCAAGCGTTCACAGATGCCTTTTCAACGTGATGTTGCAAATGAGGAATTCGAAGGACAGCGCTTTCGGTTTTCAACTAGCGGCGTGGAGACGCCCACAGGTCTGACTGGAAATGTAACGTTCTATTGTTGAATGTCCTTGGGACAGGGCCCATGATGGGAATGCAATGATTGATATGGTTTGAATGGGATGCGCCATAGCGTTGTGGACGATAAGGCAGGACGTTCCCAAATACATGTGACTTCACTACACAAGGAATCCGGGCAGGAGCACAGTGGATTTTGAAGGCTGCATTACGCACAGACTCAATGGAAATTTCGAATGTAATGTGAGTGAATATTCAGGCGTTTTCATAACGGGATGAGGGAATGATGAATGGATGCATGGAAAGATGATTTAATTGGGAGTCTGCCATGTACATGGCTATTTGGAATCTATCCCCTTCCCCTGCGCTATGTGATGCAAGGCTGCCATAGTGGGACCATCGTCTGTCTGCCCTTGTTGAACCCTCCCTGTCTCGACGCGCCTTCAATCACTTGTGTCTATGCACGTTGATGATCCCATCTGATGGATCCTGTTCTGACAGGCGCATGCACACAGACACTCGTTTGAAATAGTGTATTCACCTCGATTTGTGTCGTAATGATTCGCAAGCGATTTTTGGGTGCAATTGATCCTTATGAGTGGGCTAGCATGCATATGGTTGTAGGTTTGGTGTGTTGAATGAAGTGAGTAATGCATATGGAGTTCGGATGCCCATACTGTCATTTTTTTCATTTGGGTGACAGGTATCTCCTCCCCTTCTGCTGCTGCCATCTGTACGCCACTCCTGCAGATGGCTTCTACAGTCGACACCTGCAGCTTCGAGTTAATCAGTGGAGCACCATTACGATCTTATGGGACGATCGCCAATGGCCCACATGCCCTTACGCAGTACTAGTGGCTAGGTGCAGCATACCTAGCTTCCAGCTGGACTAGTGCCTACTTCATGGGACGGCCCTGTGGTCCTAGGCGCTTCCATGTTGCCTTTTTGGACGTTGATGTAGCCCCTGTGTGCCATGAAGGTACAGGGCGTCACACATGGGGAAGCTGGTCATTTATTGCGGATGCAGCCCACAGTAATGCTGATCATTTGTGAGTTTATGTTCAAATGGCTGTATGGCCTTGGTGATTTTGATGTGCATAAAATTTATATTCAGATATTAACCGTGTAGCGTTATTCTTTGCTGGTAATGTGGCATATTCCGATTTGTGGCGCGATGTATTGTGAGGTGTTCTGCATTGGGTTCCGGCTTCTGGGTACAGTTGTGTGGTACGTCCTTATGCTGATGGTTGGTTTGACTACTGGCATGTGTACAGGGCTGGTGCAGTCTCCCTCAGGTTACTGCTTTGGATGTTGATTTGCACTGGTGGCAAGCGATGGGGGACTGTTGTTGTTTTGTGTCATGGAATTTTCAGTTCATTTTGGTGTACTTGCACCTTCAGATGCCTGTGCTGCATCATTACGGCAATGGTGTGTTGCCAATTGTGGATGGCCACTCACAGGGCACTTGGGGCCCCTGCATGCATTTGTTCGTTGGCATGCATGGGTGACCTGTACATTTCGCTGGTTGCATGGTGTGACTGCATTGCGCCTACGAGGAGTTGTGCAATGTGGCCAGGGAGTGGAGTACAGGCACTCAGTAGGGCCATTACGGTTGGTTCGCGATGCCGTAGTTCTCGCCATGGCGGAATGGTACTTTCCGCCATGCTTGATGGCGTTAGGTGAATGTCCGCTGGGGTCAGCATTCGCGTACCGTTGCGCCATGGCGGATATTGCGGTTTTGCAGGGCGCGCGTGCGCGTACTTGGTGCAGTTAGCGTTGGCGTTCGCTACGGTGTCGCTAATGGCATCGTACTTTACAGTGACGGGTCATGATCGCAACGGGCGGTATTCGATGGCGGTATTACATTTCCGCCATCGTTTTTCGTATTCCGCAAGGGTCGTAATGAGGGCCAATGTGTTTTAAAGCCCTTCAAGGCAAGGGAGGGAACAAGGGAAAATACAACCACATTCTTACAGGCCATGAACAGTAAGGATGTGAAATTAACTATCGCTAAAACATAGATAAGGAAAGGAGGGGGAGAGTGGGAAGGAAATGGAAACAGACAAGCGACTACCATACTTGGCCTGACAACATTTCTGGTAGAGCCGGAGAAAAACAAAAGGTCAGAGAGAGGGGTGCAGAAAGGGAGGGGAGGAACAAAACAAGCGACTATCATACTAGGCCTGATGATATTTCAGATAGTGCTGGAGGGATGGTGTGGAGGAAAAAAACAGTAATGGGAGGGTGGAGGAAACAGACGAGGTTGCTATCATATTAGGTCCAGGGACAATTCTGATACAGTAAGTGCATAGAAGAAAGTAAGGGGAGGAGATAGGCAAAGGGAGTAGGGAAAGGAGGAGAGAAAATAGAGTAAGCAGTCAAAAATAGTGGAGAAGCAAGAGTGGAGAGCGAATACAATTGCAGAAGTCAGTAGTAACACATAATGTTGCAAGCCAGGATACATGATGAAGACGGGAACAGCATGATTCAGGGCCACCATGAGTACAAGATGCAAAGGAAGTCCAGCATGAGAGTTGAGAAAGAGTGACATACCGTGAATGAATGAAGTCCATAAAAGTCAAATCCAGCATTGGCTGGCACTACAAGACAGTGATGGTGAAGCAAGGCACCAGGTGGGCAGGGCTTGCTAAGTGGTGAAAAAGAGCAGCAGGCAGGAAGGTACCAGGTGGGTGGGGCTTAGGCCAGATGACCTAGATCCACTTGCACCTGCTCCCCATCTGCAAAAGAAAAGAAGCTGGAGGGCTCCTTAAGTAGGGAAACAGAGCGGCAAGCAGGAAGGCACCAGGTGGGCATGGCTTGCTAAGTGTTGAAAAAGAGCGGGAAGCAGGAAGGCACCAGGTGGGCGGGGCTTGCTTAGTGGTGAAAAAGAGCAGCAAGCAGGAAGGCAGCAATTGGGCGGGGCTTGCTAAGTGGTGAAAAAGAGTGGCAGGCAGGAAGGCACCAGGTGGGTGCATAGGTAAGGCATATGTAATTCCGTGTGATTTTGAATGAAGGGAAGTTATACCGGGGATGCATTTTAAATGAAGCATATATTCATTCATTAACAGGTGTTTTGTCTGAATTTGTGGCAGAAGGCCTGTGTGACGTCATTAATCGCCAACCACTACAATTTATGAATCAGAATATGATCTAGAATTTCTTCCAGAGTGATCCTATCAAATATTGTCTAAGGGTTTTTTTTGTTCACCATAGAAAACTGAATAAAGAAGATCCTTATAAGAATTTGATGCCTCTTATTGTTTTAAAATGATGTCTAGCATTTTCTTCATTCTATTTTGTTACAGGTTCTGGATTTTTGGCAAGAAAATGTGAACATTATTTAAAAACAGTTAAAGCATCAAATTTGATTCTATCTTCCAGTAAAATATTTTTTTTTTCGAAGGGCGATACTTATAGATATCAAAAGTCATTTAAAAGTATAACGTCCACAATCAGCCAAAAAAAAAGACAGATTACAGACTTTTCTTTCTGTATCTTACATCACAGAAAACCACCTCTCTGTGCTTTTAAAATCTTCATTGCACAAGCTCAGAAAAGAGCGGGAAAAATGTGGGAGGCGCTTTTTGAGGGTTTGGTGCCTTGAGGGCCATTCAAAGGACAAAAAGGCAGGCACTTCTTCCACAATGCCCATACCAGGAACAGCCTCAGATGAGAACAGTGACGCAGACCCACTGGCTGATGATTGCAGTTTTGAATTTCAGATGTATTGGAACTTCACAGAAATACAGCTTCAAGGTTGGCACCTGTGTTATTTATATATGCATATATATATATATATATATATATATATATATATATATATATATATATATATATATTCAGTAAAAAAACTTTGCTAAAGGGACATTATGGTTCCAAGTAAAACCGAAAAACCCTTGAAATTCGCCAGTTATGGTAAGCTAAGCAACCATAACTCGCGCCACCACCGTGCACTGCTAAGACTAACACCCAGGACATCAAAGATGACATCACAAATGTCACTGATGACATCACTGCGCAACTTAATCATAACGTCCCTTTAACAAAGTTTTTTCACTGAATTTCATAGGTTTTTATTAGTGCAACTTAACCATAACGTCCCTTTAACAAAGTTTTTTCATTGAATTTCATAGTTTTTTATTAGTGCAACTTAACCATAACATCCCTTTAACACATTTTCTTTTACTGAATTTCATAGGTTTTTATTAGTGCAACATAACCATAACGTCCTTTTCAATGGATGAAGAACCACTAGCATCCTAGGTTCTGAAAGTGGGAACCCGGGGTGGTAAAAACAAGATTTTTCTTCCCAAACCGGTACGCCTGTGGCGTCCCGGTGTAGGAAGGAACATCTTTTACCCAGGTGGACAACATGGAAAGGGAAGGTGGGGTGTACAAAGAGAACACAACAGGGCATCGGCGCGGGGTGGGGGGGCCAGGAGAGAGACACGGGTCATGTGCGGGGGGTGGAGGGAACAGGAGGGAGACACGGTGCATGACTGGGGGGAACAGGAGAAAGACACGGGGCATGAGCGGGGGGTGGGGGGAACATTAGAGAGACATGGGGCATGAGCGGGGGTGGGGGGCAACAGGAGAGAAACACAGGGCATCAGCGGGAGGTGGGGGGTACAGGAGGGAGACACGGGGTATGAGCGGGGGTTGGGGGGAACAGGAGGAAGACACAGGGCATGAATGGGGGTGGGGGGAACAGGAGAAAGACACGGGGCATGAGCGAGGGGTACGGGGAACAGGAGAGAGACACGGGGCATGAGCGGGGGTGGGGGGCAACAGGAGAGAGACACGGGGCATGACCGGGGGTTGGGGGAACAGGAGCAAGACACAGGACATGAGCGGTGGTGGAGTGCAACAGGAGGGAGACACGGGGCATGAGCGGGGGTGAGGGGAACAGAAGAGAGACACAGGGCATGAGGGTGGGGTGGGGGGAACAGGAGGAAGACACGGGGCATGAGTGGGGGTGGGGGGAACAGGAGAGAGACACAGTGCATGAGGAGAGGGGGTGGGGGGCAACAGGAGGGAGACACAGGGCATGAGCGGGGGAGGGGGCAACAGGAGAAAGACACGAGGCATGAGCGGAAGGTGGGGGGAACAGGAGGGAGACACAGGCATGAGCGGGGGAGGGGGAACAGGAGAGAGACACAGGGCATGAGCGTGGGGTGGGGGGCAACAGGAGAGAGACACAGGGCATGAGCAGGGGGTGGGGGAACAGGAGAGAGACACGGGGCATGAGTGGGGGTGGGGGGAACAGGAGAGAGACACAGGGCATAATCGGGGGCTGGGGGAACAGGAGGAAGACACGGGGCATGAGCGGGGGGTGGGGGGACAGGATGGAGACACGGGACAAGAGTGGGGGGTGGGAGGGAACAGGAGATAGACACGGGGCTTGAGCAGGAGGTGGGGGAACAGGAGGGAGACACGGGGCAAGAGCGGGGGGTGGAGGGGAACAGGAGAGAGACAAGGGGCATGAGCGGGGGGTGGTGGGAACAGGAGGGAGACACGGAACATGAGCGGGGGGAACAGGAGAGAGACACGTGGCGTGAGCGGGAGGTGGGGGGCAACAGGAGAGAGACACAGGGCATGAGCGGGGGGTGGGGGAACAGGAGGGAGACACAGGGCATGAGTGGGGGGTGGTGAGAACAGAAGAGAGACACGGGGCATGAGCGGGGTGTGGGTGGGAACAGGAGGAAGACATGGGGCCTGAGCAGGGGGTGGGGGGAACAGGAGAGAGACACGGGGCATGAGCAGGGGGTGGGGGTTACAGGAGGGAGACACGGGGCATGAGCGGGGGGTGGGGGGCAACAGGAGAAAGACACGGGGCATGAGCGGGGGTGGGGGAACAGGAGGAAGACACGGCGCATGAGCGGGGGTGGGGGGAACAGGAGGAAGACACGGGGCATGGGCGGGGAGTGGGGGGAACAGGAGGGAGACACATGGCATGAGCAGGGGGTGGGGGAACAGAAGAGAGACACGGGGCATGAGCGGGGGTGGGGGGCAACAGGAGAGAGACACGGGGCATGAGCGGGGGGTCAGGGGGGCACAGGAGGGAGACACGGGGCATGAGCAGGTGTGGGGGGAACAGGAGGGAGACACGGGGCATGAGCAGGGGGTAGGGGGAACAGGAGAGAGACACGGGGCATGAGCGGGGTGTGGGGGGAACAGGAGGGAGACACGGGACATGAGCAGGGGGTGGCGGGAACAGGAGGGATACACGGGGCAGGAGCGGGGATGGGGGGAACAGGAGAGAGACATGGGGCATGAGCGGGGGGTGGGGAAACAGGAGAGAGACACGGGGAATGAGCGGGGGGTGGGGGCCAACAGGAGAGAGACACAGGGCATGAGCGGGGGGTGGGGGGAACAGAAGAGAGACACGGGGGATGAGCGGGGGATGGGTGGGAACAGGAGGAAGACATGGGCATGAGCAGGGGGTGGGTGGAATAGGAGAGAGATACAGGGCATGAGCAGGGGGTGGGGGTTACAGGAGGGAGACACGGGGCATGAGCGGGGGGTGGGTGGAATAGGAGAGAGATACAGGGCATGAGCAGGGGGTGGGGGTTACAGAAGAGAGACACGGGGGATGAGCGGGGGATCGGTGGGAACAGGAGGAAGACATGGGCATGAGCAGGGGGTGGGTGGAACAGGAGAGAGATACAGGGCATGAGCAGGGGGTGGGGGTTACAGGAGGGAGACACGGGGCATGAGCGGGGGGTGGGGGAACAGAAGAGAGACACGGGGCATGAGCAGGGGTGTGGGGGGAACAGGAGAGAGACACGGGCATGAGCTGGGGGTGGGGTGGTACAGGAGGGAGACACGGGGCATGAGCAGGGGGTGGTGGAGAACAGGATATAGACACAGGGCATGAGCGGGAGGTGGGGGAACAGGAGAGAAACACGCGGCATGAGCGGGGGGCAACAGGAGAGAGACACAGGGCATGAGCGGAGGGTGGGGGAACAGGAGAGAGACACGGAGAATGAGCGGGGGGTGGGGGGAACAGGAGGGAGACACGGGGCATGAGCAGGGGGTGGGGGCCAACAGGAGAGAGACACAGGGCATGAGCGGGGGTTGGGAGGAACACAAGAGAGACACGGGGCATGAGCGGGGGGTGGGTGGGAACAGGAGGAAGACATGGGGCATGAGCAGGGGGTGGGGGTTGCAGGAGGGAGACACGAGGCATGAGCGGGGGGTGGGGGACAACAGGAGAGAGACACGGGGCATGAGCAGGGAGTGGGGGAACAAGAGGAAGACACAGGGCACGAGCGGGGGGTGGGGGAACAGAAGAGAGACATGGGGCATGAGCAGGGTGTGGGGGGAACAGGAGGGAGACACGGGACATGAGCGGGGGGTGGCGGGAAGAGAATGGGTACACGGGGAATGAGCGGGGGTGGGGGGAACAGGAGAGAGACACGGGGCATGAGCGGGGGTGGGGGAACAGGAGAGAGACACAGGGCATGAGCAGGGTGTGGGGGGTACAGGAGGGAGACACGGGGCATGAGCGAGGGTGGGGGAACAAGAGGGAGACACAGGGCATGAGCAGAGGGTGGGGGAACAGGAGAAAGACACGGGCATGAGCGGGGGTGAGGGGAACAGGAGAGAGACAGGGGGCATGAGCAGGGGTGAGTGGCAACAGGAGACAGACATGGGGCATGAGCAGGGGGTGGGGTGAACAGGAGGGAGACATGGGGCATGAGCGGGGGGTGGGGAGAACAGGAGAGAGACACGGGGCATGAGTGGGGGCTGGGGGGGTACAAGAGGGAGGCACAGGGCATGCGCAGGGGGTGGGGGGAACAGGAGGGAGACACGGGGCATGAGCGGGGGTAGGGGGGAACAGGAGAAAGACACAGGGCATGAGCGGGGGTGGGGGAAACAGGAGAGAGACACAGGGCATGAGCGGGGTGGGGGGCAACAGGAGAGAGACACAGGGCATGAGCAGGGGTTGGGGGGTACAGAGGGGAGAAACAGGGCATCAGCGGCAGTGGGGGGAACAGGAGGGATACACGGGGCATGAGCGGGTGGTGGGGGAACAGGAAAGAGACACGGGGCATGAGCGGGAGGTGGGGGGGCAGGAGGAAGACACAGGGCATGAGCACGCATTGGGGGTACAGGAGGGAGACACAGGGCATGACTGGGGGGTGGGGGGTACAGGAGGGAGACACGGGGCATGAGTGGGGGTTACGGGGGTGCAGGAGAGAGACACGGGGCATGAGGGGGCGTTAGGGGGAACAGGAGAGAGACATGGGGCATGAGCGGGAGTGGGGGGAACAGGAGGAAGACATGGCGCATGAGCGGGGGGTGGAGGGAACACGAGGAAGACACGGGGCATGAGCGGTGGATGGGGGAACAGGAGAGAGACACGGGGCATGAGCGGGGGGTGGGTGGAACAGGAGGGAGACACGGGGCATGAGCGGGCGTGGGGGAACAGGAGGAAGACACGGCGCACGAGCGGGGGTGGGGGGAACAGGAGGAAGACACGGGGCATGAGCAGGGGAGTGGGGGAACAGGAGAGAGACACAGGGCATGAGCAGGGGGTGGGGGAACAGGAGAGAGACACAGGGCATGAGCGGAGACATGGGGCATGAGCGGGGGTTGGGGGAACAGGAGGGAGACACTTACTGTGCAGGCGGCAGAACCCGCTCCTGTTAACTAAGCCTCTCAATGGGATAAACAAAGATGGCGGGCGTCTCTGAAAATATGACGCACTGCACGCTTCCCTGCAGCCAATGGGAGAGCGCGTCACATGTCCGCGGACATCACGCAAGCCGCTTGCCCAATCCCTGTCCTGTCTGCGGAGCAAACATGGAAGTGTGTCCGCGAAGCAGGCATATATATCACTAATTTTTTTCACTTACATTTTTGTCATTTTTAAAAAAAAACTAGTGGACGGATTTACACCAAATAAAATAAAGCACGCTTTCGCGACCAAGCCGCCGCTCCTGTCTCAAATTTGGTGTAAATCCGTCCAGCGGTTTGGGCTGTAGGCGTGAGCAAATTTTTTCCCCATTATCTGTATGGGAAAAAAAGAAGTTTTGGGACCCCCCTATAACTTTGACCCCCTCTGGACCAAACCTCACCAAACTTTTAGCATAAAAATTCAGAGTGGGCCATATACTTTTTTTGCAAAGTTTGGTGAGGATTCGTCCAGGGGGAGCGAATTATAAGCCGCCCAAAAAGTGCTCTTCCTATGGAAACAGCAACTTAACCATGACTACATGGCCACTAATGTGGCCATGTATATATATATATATGGATATATATTTTTTTCTTACTGTTTCATTCTCTGTACTCTCCTCCTCTGCCTTCACCCTTCTCCCTCTCTCTTCCCATCCTCCTTTGATTTTTTTTTTATGCACTTACTCTATCAGAATTGTCCCTGGACCTAGTACGATAGCAACAATTGTTTGTCTACTCCCACACCTCCCTCTACTAACCCCACCCGGCACTATCTGAAATGTCGTAAGGCCTAGTACGATAGTCGTTTGTTTTGTTCCTCTCCCTCCTTTTTCCTCCCCCCTCCCTCACCTCTTGTTAATCTCCGGCTCTACCAGACATGTTGTCAGGCCTAGTACGGTAGTCGCCTGTCTGTATCCCATTTCCTTCCTATCTGTGATTTAGCTCTTGCGTGATCTAAAATGTCGTCAGGCCGAGTACGACAGTTAATTTCACATTCTTGTTGTTCATGGGCTGTAACAATGTCATTGTTTTTTCCCTTGTTCCTTCCCTTGCTGTGAAGCACCTTGGAACACATTGTGTATATGTGCTACATAAATAAACTATCATATTAACAAAGAAAGAAATCTCCCCTTATCAAACCAACATGTTATGAAAAGGTTTTAGAGTGTATTAAGAAGAGAGCCGGGTGGTCTAATAATGAATACTTGAACATAAGTTTCCGATTAGGCAACTTAACACCCGAAGAACTGAAAAATGAAAAAGCATCATGACATTCGGAATGCTAAAAGCAATGTACTCATAAAGCAAACATGGATCGAAGCAAATTTTTGTATGAAGCCGAGTTATGAGAAGTAGAACAAGGCTAAATTACAAGATCAAAAACACCTAGACATGCCAGAAAAAGAAGAAATCAATTATATTGGATAGCAACTGATTCAGCATGCATCTATTTGAAGAGAGCAGTAGAACTGTCTCACAACGACACATTGAAGATTCATCTTAGTGATTGTACAGACCAGGAGACTCTCAAACTAGGGAAATTGCATATCACAAGCTATGTTGGAACACACTTGTAGTGAATGTCTTACGACCAAACCCTACACTAATCAGAAACATGCAGCCTAATTAATTGTCTTATGAAGCAACGCATGTTGAATTTGTATCTTCAATCAGTGATTTTCTCCTTGAAGGCAACGTAATAACTATGGGGAAAATTGAAAAGCTTTTCAGGAAAAGTGTAGCTAACAACAGTTTAGAAGGGCAGATGAAAACAAATCAAATGTTTCTTAGAAGAAGAGCTTGAATGTATTCTGGAAAAAAATAGGAGAACCCCTACATAAACCTAGTATCAGGGGTACATAACAAATACTGGAAAAATTATACTCTTGGGATTCAAATATCAACAATTAAAGGATTTCAATGAATTACAACACCTCGTAAGAGTTCATCATATTCTTCATATTTTTGCTCAGACATATATCATGGAATCAATTAGTTTATCAGTAGACCTCTGGCTATATTTTAATATGAAAAATTGTTAAAACATATTTATGTTTCATGATGAGCAACCTGGCTCAAAAAACACATCTCTTTGAGTGAAAACAACTGCTGTGTTGTCTTCTATAACAGCGGACTGTGGAGGAGAACTGCAGCATAGAATCATCAAGGCAAAATTGCTACTTGAGCTTGAATCTATTGCCATTATTTTTAGTAATCCCAAAAGGGGTAAATGATACACAATGAGTCTCACTGAAAGTAATAACAGCAGAAGAAGGATCTGAGGATATTTATGAAATATAAGAACCCTTCTTGAAGCAGCTACCATTTTATAAAGAGCCATACTAACTTGGGAAAAACAGAAATAGACTGGAAGTTTTGAAAAAGTGAATTTGGCAGCTGTTGTTCCAAAGGAAGTTGTTCTTTTTTACAAGTGGTGCTGTCCAGGACAGATGAATCTGAAAAGTAATTCAGAAAAGTGGAATACCACTTTAATAAACAAGGCTCATAAATTGTCACAAATGTTTATATATGAAATGCTATCACCATGACAAGTTTTCTACAGGAGCACTTCCACCACACGGTATACCCAGGATATGCCCTATCAAGTGGCAGTTGGGCTCACAATGCACAGAGCTACATACGCCAAATTCATCATGCAATTTCTGCACAGAATTAGAGCTTCTATAGATCACACCAGAGTTCTTCAGTTTGAGCCACAGAGGTGATAAAACGCAAGGATGAGTGTGGAGGATTAAACGCTCCCCCAGGGTTGGTCAGAAGCAGATTTGTCTATTGTGCTGCTGCTGACAACATTAACTTCCTCGAGTACACTCTGTATGGTAAAGGAACTTTGCACGATACAGTTATGGTGGCCTATTAGGAGAGGGAGGAGTCAGATGTCCTAAGCCCAATT
The DNA here is from genome assembly GCF_040938575.1 of Ambystoma mexicanum. Lineage (NCBI taxonomy): Eukaryota > Metazoa > Chordata > Amphibia > Caudata > Ambystomatidae > Ambystoma > Ambystoma mexicanum. The sequence goes on from NC_090932.1 coordinate 715,243,788, forward strand.
GAAATATCAGGAACATCATCACTTTGATCACTGCAGAAGATTCCTAAGTCCCTGTCTGAGGTCATGTCTTCCAACATTCCCAAAGAGTGTAGACCACAGAATCCTGTAAGCAGTCAAATAACTGATTATACAGAGAGGAATAAGGTTATTTTAGATTCCAACAGGCATGGGACCTACTTTGGATGATGGTGGATGTCTTGCCATTATGTTATTTTCAAGAATATGTTGATGAATAGTAGCTTTGTAGACATTGTAATCTCATTGAAGAAACAGTGACTGATGATTGTTTCCGACTTGGTCAGCTAACAATTCCATTATAAGTGATCCTCCAACTAAAGAAACTAGAGTCTGAGTCCTCCGACTCATTAATGCCAGCCCAACAAGCACACAAATACAGCTCACATTCATGAAGAAGTTGAAATAAATAGCATCTGTTGTCAGCCCAGAATCAAAAGCAGTTGTAAAAATAGATCGTGGCCTTTACAAGCCTGTTTTAAAATTAGCTATTGCTAAAAAAGACTTGTGAAAGAACTGGATGCTTATATCAGGTAAGCTACAAATAATAATGGTGATGCTTCGAGCTATTGGCTCTTTCTTGGATGGAACAGGCATTGAGGCCACCTTAACTGTATTTATAATGTGAATGTTGTGTGAAAGATTCTATTGGGGAAGGGCGTAAGGAGAGAAGTTGAAAAACACACGTCACAAAGGCTTGCACTTTTCAAATGCATCATTAATGAATTCTACAAAGAGAATGTTGAAATCAAGGAAAGGATCGAACATGAGCTTAAGAAGTTACTTACAAGTGTACAAGTGGATGAGTCCCAAGAAACAAAATCAGTCCTGTGAAAAACCAGAGGCTGAAGGCCAATGGGCTGATCAACAATTTAAAGGATCAAGAGAAAGCCAGGCAAGATTTCCAAGCTTTCGGGAAGCTGGGAGTGTTCAAAAAGCAGAGCCGAGTGAGCGGAGGAAAAAGAAACGTAAGGGTGCTGAAGCGACCTACCACCATCCCGGGTAAACAACAGAGTTGGAGAGAAGCAGAGGATGCATTGGTAACGGCCTTGAGCTGCAGGAAAAAGATGCAAGAAATCCAAGTAATATGAACAGTTAGTTATCGAGAGCAACAAAACTCTGGTTGATCTTAAAGGGAAAGTGACTGTAATTTGAAAGATGAAGGTTGCACGTGTGCCGATAAAACACAAGTGAAGAGGACACATTTTGAATTAAATGTACACAAAGTAGCAGAGTGGTCCTGCGAGATGAAGTCACACATTCGAAAGTCTCTGAAATGTAATAGATTTTGAAGGATTTAACAAGCTGAGATCAAAGGAAAGAAAGTAAAATAAGAGGAAAGCAAAATATGTGAACTGTGAATCATGCCAAGGTGGGAAAAGTAAAATATAAGAACTTTGGAAAAGACCAGGAAGGCAAGTGAAAAAGAATAAGAACTACAAGTACCAAGAGGCATTGGTGCTGCAAGACAAGATTGCGAATGGAAGAATTATTGAAAGAGAGGTCGAAGTGGTCATGCAGTGGTCTGTCGAAATTTCATGCAGTTTTGAACTGCCAGAAGTAAAAGCCTAAGATTGACCCATTGAATTGTACCAGTAAGCCAAAGTGTGCAAGACTGATAGAACTGTGCCATCGACCCATCTTTTGCTTTTGAAGAGACTCTCTAGACCCCGTGCGGTTGAACCTGGGGAAGGGAGTTGGTAGTGAAGCCATTCTAACATTTCTTTTTGAGACACTATTTTCCTTTTGTATTCCCCTAACACATGTGTTATTTTGAGAAGGAAGGCAAGGTTAGGTTTTCTTAGCGCAGGAAGTTTTATTTCGACCAGACTGACTTGGACACATTTGTTATTGTTTAATGGTCGAGATTACTCCCATTTTAGAGTCAGGGCCAGTTAGCAATTCTACTATCCCAATAAATATAGTGAATAAAGGTTTTTAAAACGTATATCCATTGCGTCTGTGTCTACTGCTTGATACCATGCCTTCCTCACATATGGTGTCAGGAGTGGGACATGACTCAATTGAAAGAAACTGGGGAACACTAACATTTCAGAAACTAAGTGGTAGAGCCTCAAACCCCACTTTAGCCACAAACGTTTCTATTGGATTTGACATCTGCAATTGTAGGGAAGTGTCCATCCCTCTAGGGAAACAGAGTATGATTCCCACTGACTTAGTTCTAATAACTGCCTCTGGATGCTACATCAGACTAGCCCCCCTATCTAGTTTAGCCTGCAAAATTCGGACTGGATGTACTCGCAGGAGTTATTAATTCAAATTTAAGGGGAGATTTAAAAGTACTTTTGGATAATCATGGGGAGACATCATTTGACATACATCCTGGGGATAAAATAGCACAAGGGCTTCTTGAAAAGGCTTTACTACCCCAGTTGAAAGAAAAGACAGAAAAGGAGGTGATGGAGAGAGGAAATCTTGGTTTTTGAGAGGATGATGAGAGACCTAAAATCATTACTAGCCATGCTGATGAACCAACTGTCATTGCAGATTTAGCTTTTTCCCAGAAAAATGACCAATTACTGGCAGACGCTTTCCTACAGGTAATCCTGGAATCTGAAGGCAATGATAAAGCAGGTTCCATGATTTTCTTAAAACAAGGATTGACACGTCATAGGGAAACCTCAGGGGAAGGGACATGTAAAACCCAGTTGGTAATCCCCAAAACCCATTGAAAAAATTGTTCTGGAAATTGCCCCCTCACATTTAACAGGGGGACATCTAGGACAAGTTAAAACACAAGCCCATATTAGTGGAAAGTTTTATTGGCAAGGAATATATGCTGATATCATGAACTTTGTACAGACATGAGAGCTATGTCAAAAGACCAGTACACATACTCCTCCAACATCCCCTTTAAATCCACTGCAGATAAAAGAGGTCCCATTCTCCCGAATAGGGATGGACATCATTGGGCCCCTTGAAACTACTAAACTGGGAAATAAATTTGAATTAGTGATTATTGATTATGCTATCAGGTATCCTGAGACCTTCCCCCAGAGGAATAGTATGACCCAGCAGATATTAAAACACCACCTACTATATTTTTCCCAGGTCGGATTCCTCAAAGAAATTCTAACAGATCACGGACTACATTTTATGAGTAGGCTCATGGGCGAAGTTAAAGAGTTATTATACATTACAATGTTAAGAACATCAGTTTATCATCCTCAAATGGACAGATAGGTAGATCGATTTTATAAGACCCTGAAGGCTGTTCTACGAAAGTAGATGATGAAGGCGGGATGGATTGGGATCACATGATTCCATGGGCCTTGTTTGCTGTAAGAAAAAATCTTCAAGCATCTACCGGATTTTCATCCTTCAAGCTATTGTACAGCAGAGAGCCATGGGATATTTGGGAAATGCTCAGGGACAGGGAAGAGAGGGAGGAGACCCCACTACCACTGCAAATCGGTTACGAGAACATATGAATTTAGTTAGGTCTTTAGTCCATACCCAAATGGAGAAAGCTCAGTGCCAGCAGAAGCTTTGATATGATAAAATAAGTCAAAATAGGAACATTTTCAGTGGGTTAAAACGTTCTGGTTCTCTTGCTGACTTCGGAGAATAAATTAATCTCAAAGTGGGCCAGACCTTATGAGGTATTGGAAGAGGTGGGGACATGGAACTACAGAGTAGCACAACCAAACAGAAGCCATACGACTCATATCTATCATGTCAACCTTATAAAATAAAGTGGAAATAAAATCCAGAGTTTTTCCATACTCCCATATTTTTTTGCAGGGCACCCCAAGAAACTGATAATGTAGAATTAATACCCAAAGAACTTCCCCATGAAAAGCAAGAAGGTTTAAATGATCTTCTTACTGCATTTCCTGATGTATGTTTTGACACATTAGGGAGGGTACACAGAATTTACCATTATTTTCGGACACCGCCGGGGAACGTAGTTCATTTTAAGTCTTATATACTCCCTGGGACTTCTGGGAGTCTATAAGACTATAAGAGGAAAAAGATAATTATTGACGAAGTTCAGAATATGCCCAGAGATAATGTTATTGAGCTTTCTTCAACTCCTTGGTCATGTCCTATTGTACTGGTGACCAAACCAAACTTGGAGATTATACTTAGATTTTAGGCAGGTGAACGCCATCTCAGCCTTTGATGCATATCACATGCCTCGTATAGATGACCTGCTAGACAAGCTGGGAAATGCAATTTTCTTGTCAATATTAGATTTAACAAAGGGATACTGACAGGTTCCTTTACATGGCCAAGACAACGAAAAAGCAGCCTTTTCAACACCAATTGGACTTTTCCAATTCAAGGTCCTACCCTTTTGTTTGCACGGTGCACCAGTGACTTTCCAAAGGCTAATGTATGGGATTTTACAGCTCTATTCTGATTTCTGTGGGGCGTATGTGATAGTATTATTTATAGCCCATCATGGGAAGACCATCTTTATCCTCTTTATACCATTATGAGAGCACTACGAGAAGCTGTGCTGACAGCTAACATAAAAAGTGTAGATTAGTTTAATCAGCAGTAAACTATCTAGTCTTTTTTGTAGGAAATGGTAGTATACAGTCTCACCAAGAAAAAATAAAAGCCATTCTAAATGCACCAACAGCCAAGACCAGACGAGACCGTAGAGCATTTGTGGGTTTAATTGGATACTATTGAAGATTTGTCCCTAATTTCTCAGAAAAAAGAAAACATCTTGGTTGACTAACAAGCTAAAAAACACTGAACTGCAAAAGATTTGTTGGGCTGATGAGGATGAAATCTGCAATAATAACTGAAAACACACTTTATGTCAGAATTCATACTGAAAGTGGTGGACTTCTCAAAAGACGCTATACTTCAGACTGATGCCTTTCTGACCTGATTGTGGGCTGTTTTACGACAGATTAGAACACCATGTATTAATTGACAGTCGCAAGTTATTTACCAGAAAGAGAAACTATTCAGTGTTAGAATAAGAAGCGATAGCCACCCTTTACCTTACATATTACGGGAAGAAAAAATGTACTAATTCTAGTTACTGATAATTCTCCCCTTGTCTGGATAAGTCAGCAAAAATAATCTAACCAACGTGTTATGCAATGGTTTCTGGACTTACAGCCATACTGTTTCACAGTGAAACATCATAAAGGCAAAGACCAGAACAACGTGGATTTCCTTTCATGGCTCCTCTGTGAAACAGATTCATCCACATCGCATAGGGGAAGGCTACGTGAAAAACAAGAGGGTGTTTCACAACCTAGTACCCAGGGATCTCATTCTCAGGTGGCCAGGGAAAGGCCATCACTCTAGGATCCCCACCATGGGGGTGGATAAGCGAGGGAGGATCACCTGAGTCGGGGGTCCTCAGGAAGTGGGCAGAAGCACCCAATGGTGAAACATGGTATCCCTCTTTTTCCACAACCCATACTGTTTATATTATGGGAAACTACAACTCCCATATTTCCTCCCCACTTTGTCTTGACAAAAGTACTGCACAGAGGAAGATAAGGAATGAGGCTAAAAGGATTACCTTCCCTGACTTTCATTTGCCCTGTCCCTGTAATGAGACCAGGCAGAGTCAGGCACATAGCCTTAAGAATGTACTCCTGCCACTTGTTAAAACTCCCTGTGAAAATAAACAGGTGGCGCTGTGGGATATATTGGCCAACTCAACAGCATTGCCTCACATCACCAAGCGGCATTGGTGCAAGAAACAGCAACCTGGCTGCAATGGTTCCTGTGTGCACCAGGACATCAAGACTGCATTTTGGCAGCAACAAAAGATGGCTGCACCATCCTGTCTAGTACACTTCAGGCTAGATGGAACAAGGGGACACACTGAAAAAGTATGCCAGTGTATTCTCAGACATATATATGGAATCAAGTGAACCAACAACACTGCATTGCTGCAAAAGCCAAAAATTCCCCTTCAGAATGAAACCTTTTTTCACCCTTTCAAAATGCTGTGTTATGCTATTTCCATCTGTACCTTCTGAAACCACTTTGATGGAAACGGCCCTGCAGGGCCCAGGATAATTCATTGTGCCTCGGAAAAACCAGGCATAATTCCTGAATGACAGGTCCTGTCAAAGAAGATTTCAAAGAAATCAACAAGCAGCTTTCTTTTCACATGCACGGGAACACGTGTTTATTTCTTGACAAAATGTATCCAGGGGCAGCAGTTCAAAGAGACTTCTTACTCTCTGAACCAGGTCAGGGATAAATGTATCTATACCTTAGATAAGAGCCCTGGTGCAAGGAAAATGACCACAGCTGCAAAGACAGTGGCAATCTGAGGAGCTGCAAATCGAATTAAAGAAAAACATGATAGCAGTTTTTAACACATGTGGACAAATGGGCTGTACTGACTGACTAGAAAAAAATGAGCTGTTTAAAACTCAATTGTTAATGAAAGCCTGCTTACTTAACAATGTAAAGGAATTATGGTAGTTGTGATAATACACACACAGGATATCTCCTGTCATAGGTTTGTTTAATTCAAGACCCAAAGTAATAAATGAAACAGTTTAAAACATATAGGGCCTCATTACGAGGCTTGCACTGACGGAATGAAGGGGGCCGGTACGGAACCAGCCACCTTCATTCCGTCAGGGCTGATTATGAGTTTCCCTTTGCGGGACCCGGATCAGACGTCTGGTAAAACCAGAAGTCTGTTACGGGTCCTGCGAGGGGAAGAGGGAGGTAACAACGGGACACTTGTAATGTGCCCGTTGTTACCTCCCTCTCCATTCCCATTGAGCCCTATGGGGGCTCAAATGGGAATGGGGAATGGTTCCTGCAAGGAGTACTTACCGGGTCCTCCTATGTCGGAATGCCCCGGTAAATCCCCATTGCAGGAACCCGGTAATGGAGCCCGGTTTGGAGGCAGCCATGGAGCTACCTCCAAACTCGTAATGAGGCCCATAGGCTGTAGTTGAAAGCTCTCAGAAAAACCTGTTATTCCAGTTGCCAGCTATGAAACGCCTCCAAGGAAGGGAGATGCACCCTAAATCCAGGACACGTAGGAGCGAAGTGCCAGCTTGAAAAACCTTGAATGGGATAGGGCAATGAAAGTTCACATGCTCATCAGACATTTGTCTGTGCTCCAGGCTGGGACAATAGCAGTCCTGGGACACTCACCTGTCAAGTGTGAAGGGGCAATAAAACCTTCAATTAAGACTGGAAACCCCCTTGCCTGGAAGGAAATGACAGCTGCTTGCAGTTGGAGGAAGAAAGACTCCGCCCATGTGAATGGAGCAATTACCGGTCCGTTCCAAGGTTGGCGGGATAGGTAATTCCCTCCCCATTCACCAGGGCCATTCCCCATTCCCATTGAGCCCCCATGGGCTCAATGGGAATGGGGAAGGCGCTAATAACGGTAACGCAAATTGCGGTACCGTTTTTAGCTCTAGAGTGCCTTTGCGGGTCCCGTCCTTAACGCCTGAAAAAAACAGGCGTTAAGGAAGGACCCGCAAAGGGAACTCGTAGTAGGGCGGTAAGGGATTACCGGCACCAGTGCCCTTACTGGTGCCGCTAATCCCTTACCGCCCACCTCGTAATGAGGACCTATGTTATTAAGACACTTTAAAGACTTTTATTCTGTAGCAAAAATTAGCAGAAATTTTTAAATTTGAGAAGTTTTTAAGTTAATTTTGTGGGCTTTCTTTTGAAACTTGGAAGAACTAATTGCTGCTTGGGGAACAGAAGTTACAAAATGGGACAGGTTCCAAGGAAAGTATTCATGTGGCAAACATAAGTTTTGTGCATACCTCCCTGGGGACAATTCATATTTGTGTATAAAATTGTGGAATTTTAGGCGAAATCTTTAATGTGTAAAATTAGCAAAATGTGTCATAAAGGGAAAACAAGGTCGCACAGAGCTGAGGATTGGACTGAAATGTGATGCACATAATATATTAACCGTGTGTATAATTTGCCAAGAGATTGCAAGTGAAGAAATGTATGTTTTTGGCAAAACCGGACTTTAAGTAAAGTAAATGTGGGAGTGTTGAGACATTGTAAACCTCACCTCATAAACCTGACATCATCCCCTTAGAAATCCAACCAACTGAGAGCGAGGCGGGGACTAGCTCCCCTGCCCAATCCAAGTAGTTTAGGGGTGAGTGTAGTTAACCCTGCCCAGCCTCTACCTTGATGATGTCATTTTGCATTATAAATAAGGGTCCCTGACAAGACCCTAGACACACTGATTCCTGATTTCCTACGCCGGCATCCTGTTCCTGTCTGTTCCTGTCTTCATCTTGCACTTATCCATCTAGGCTCCAGATCCCAACCACAACGCCAAACATTGCTGATCTTGCTTCAGCTGGACCTCAATTATAAAATAATCCCAATAACCAAGGGAAACGCTGTGGTGTTTTGGGAAGCATCCTGAATTAACCTGGCTTGCCACTCACTGCATGCTGCTGCTATGCTGCTACCCTGATGACCTATAGTATCCAGTAACCAGAATTGCCAGCCCAGAAGAACTATCCTTTGGAATCCAGTCCCGGCCCGGCAGATCCTGTCCCGCTGATTTTGTCCGGCTGTCCTTTGTTAGACCAGATCCGTGTGGTGACCCGAGCGCTGACTGTCCAAAATCCCAACTAAAAAGTGGACTGTGAGTTTCAATAGGAACCATAGAACCATAGCATACCTTGCCTTGTCTTGCTTTGTTCCATCCCAACCTCTAATTCATCCCATCCTTATCCTAATAACTTATAATATTGTCAAAAATCATTCTTGAAACTCTACATTTATTCCTTGTGCTAGCGACAACATCTTTAATAATTTTGTCTTGGAAAATCCTAACCTATTAATCCTGTTTGGAGTATCAGACTGGGTACGCCAGGGCGGGCGCGGAGGTGCTAGGGTTGAACTCACGAGTCAACCCCGCAGCTTACTGTGTCTCAATCTGGTAGCCTAGCCTGAATGCTCTAGTGTAGAGTGAAACTGTCCTTGTAAAAATTGATTTCTTTTCCTTTTTCGCGCCTTCATTTTCTCAAAAACGCACCTCACTAGATCTTTCATAACTCACTCAATTTACCAGCTAGAGACCTCATTTCATTTCCATATTGTACCTAGGATCAATAGCTACACCCCAACAATATTCCACCTATTTGCAAAGGTTTGCTAATTTACAATGTGTCATTTTGATTATAAACTGTTTTAAATCTTCCATTCAATTTCGAATTGTATGCTTTTGCTCAATCTATTGCTTGTGATTACTAGTATCTTTCCAGTGTTGCTCCAGTAAAGAATTGTTTTATTTCAAGAGTTTTATACACATTCATTCATTTATTCATCCCTTTCCGAGTGTCATTTTAGCATTGCCAGGGTTTAAAATACAGTTTTCGATCTTGTTTGGGGAGGGAAGGTCGGATTTTAATTCTGTTTTCCATTTGTCATTCCTGATTACCTGCTGCTTCTGGTTATCCACTTAGAATTGATTATTTGTGGGTTGAGGAAACACTGCAGGGGGAAATTCTAACTCAGGTGCTATCTTTCCAAAAATACAAAAGTGTTTCTATTCCCTGGTGTCTTCTATCTGTGTTCCTAAAGGGTTGAATTAAGTACATTGCCTACATTCCTATTGTTATTATCATCACATTGGTGATTGCTGCCCCATGTATTAAAATGTATGATTTCTTTTGAATTTTTAAATAAATAAATAAATAAATATTACCTTTACCCACCAGCCTGGTTCTTGGTCCATCTTGACCCGGGTAGTTTGAAAAGGGGGTGTGATATGAGTGGTGTATCATCTCAATATTGAATCTAATCTAACATAAGCATTTCAATCGTGCGCTGCATACTGGGCCGAGACTAAGGTGTGCATCGCCTTATTGAAATCCTTAACAGCGCGCACAGGCAAACTTTGAGAGAGGCTGGTTACTATAAGGAACAACTCTTCCGAGGCTGATGAAAACCAGGCTGTGGAAGTGTGATGGCCAATGGACTGATCAACAGTTTAGAGGATCAAGAGGAAGCCAGGCAAGTTTTCCAATCTTTCGAGAAGCCATGAGTGTTCGATAAGCACAGCCAAGCAAGCAGAGGAAAGAAACCTTCAGGGTGCCAGGAAGGGGCCTGCAACCCTCCTGGCTGAATGGCAGAGTTGGGGAGGAGCAGAGGAGGCGTTGGTAACGGCCTGGAGCTGCAGGAAGAAGATGAAAGAAATCCAATTAATACGACCTGTTAGTTATCAAGAGCAACACAAGTATGGTTCATGTTGAAGGTAAAGTGACTGTAATTTGAAAGTTGAAGGTTGTGCATGTGCCAATTAAACAGAAGTGAAGAGGACAAGTATTAAATGAAATGGATACAAATAAGAAGAGTGGTCCTGTGAGATAAAGTCGCAGATTCTAAAGTCTCTGTGAAATGTAATGGATTTTGAAAGATGTTACAAGCGGAGATCCAAGGAAAGAAAGTCGATTAAGAGTAAAGTGAAATAAGTGAACAGTGCAATATGCCAAGAGGGCGAAAGGAAAATACATTTGATCTGTGAAACATGCCAAGGGGGAAAAATTAAATACCAGAACATTGGAAAAGGCCAAGAAGGCAAGTGAGAAAGAATAAGAATTACAAGTACCAAGAGGCATTGGTGCTACAAGAGAATATTGTGAATGGAAATATTATTGAAAGGGAGGTTGAAGTTGTCGAGCAGAGGTCTGTGGACATTCCTTGTAGTTTTGAAAGTCTTTAACAGTGAAAAGTTACTGTAAATAAAGTCGTGGGGAGGAAACACCCACAAAAGTGAAAGACAGTCTTGAGCCCGGCAGAGGGAAGTCTGTGCAGAACTGTGAGACATTGTGCGATAAAGTGAAATGAGACAGGCTCAAGTCCGGCAGAGGGAAGCCTGTGCAACATTGTGAGAAACTGAAAACATATGAACTAAGTATTGATGGAAAAGGAGTGAATCCTAAGGAAGTGATTGAACTGCCAGAAGTGAAAGCCTAAGATTGAGTGGTTGAATTGTACCTGTAAGCCAAAGTGTGCAAGACTGATAGAACTGTGCCATCGACCTATCTTTTGTTTTTGAAGAGATTCTCTAGACCCAGTGGGGTTGAAACTGGGGAAGGGAGCTGATACTGAAGCCATTCTGATATTTCATTTTCAGGCGCTATTTTCCTTTTTTGTTCCCGTAACACTTTTGCTATTTTGGGAAGGAAGGCGAGGTTAGGTTTTCTTAGTGTAGGCCTTTCTATTTCGACCATACTGACTTGCACACATTTGTTATTGTTTAATGGTCGATATTACTCCCATTTGAATTGGATGGCTAAAATAAAAGCATTTGTGAGGCTTTAGAATCTCAAGATAAACCAACACTCATAGTTGTTCTTTTGTACATTCATATGGTGGACACACTGCTTTTATTTATCAGATCTGTCCGTACTGCAAACTGGGAATTACACCCTGCATCAACTGAAGAGTTTGTTAACTACTTTATTGACCTCGATTTCATAAACTTTGCAAGTATGATAGCATGTTACTCATCAAACATGAAACAGCTTCAAAGCAAACACCCAGACTTGTGGAGTGCATATAAGAAAGGCAATTGGGTAGGAAGCAAGATAAAAGTAACCTTTTGTGCTTTAGGTTAAGTTGAAGCACTAGAACATCAAAACAGGGCAATGAAAGTACTTGGTTGTGTGGTTAATATTAACCAAAAGAATCAGGCTCGGGCATGGTTCTTTTTAGCCTCTCCTGAGCTCTTAAGGCCTTTTAAAGCAGCCAAACAAATTGTAGGAATTACAGATTATAAACGGGCAAAACATCACCACCCAACAGCATCCAAAGCAACCTGCCAAAAGGAAGATGTTCAAAGATCTGAAACTCGATCATGACATTGACTAATCCTGGGAATTATGATGGAAATGAGCTCATCAGTATCTCGACAAAGGCAGTTTTTGATGAAAGAATTCAGAAGGACACATCAAGAATGACAGAAAAAGGTTCCCAAATGTGTCATGATGCCTACCTCCAAGGAGCCAGGTCCGACCCAGCGACCCCAGAGGCAGGCATCATTTCCCCCAGGGGAGTGCCAGCGGGCCCAAGCTGGGGCCCTTTGGACGCAGTCCTGGCGCCTTAGGCGCCAGGCTCATGTTGGACCTCTGTTCTGGCGCCTTAGGCGCCAGGCTCATAAAGCTAGACATGTGTTCAAGTGTTTTCATGTGCACTTACCTGATGCAGACCATGCTGCCACATCCAGGCCCTCTTGAGGCCTGAATGGAACTACTTTACCTGTGGGACTACTTTCCACCCGGGTGTGGCCGGGGAAGGATACATACCTGATCGGAGGAAGGATACACACTTGGGACTTCTTCCAAAGATATTTAAACCACACCCGATCAGCAACTCACGCTTCGCGTTGTTCTGCTCCTCGCAGCTGGACGCTCACCGTGTCAGCTCCTGCATCTGGACTTCAGCCACGCCTGTCAGCATCCTGGGTCACCTGCAAAGGGAGACAAGAGACCTTACCAGCTAAATCTGCACCACGGAGACATCACCGACGATCCTGAAAGGGAAGACATTATTTTTAAAAGCATTTCGTTACGATCGCTGCAGCGCTGCATTTCACTCACCTTTCCTGGGTTCCTCCATCTTCAGCAGCGATCATCCGGATACACAGCCACTTCCCAGAGCCTAGAGAAAAAGACAAGAATAAGAGGTGAGAGAAGGAAGGGAATAAGACTTACCTCATTTCATTTCGGGTCTTGCCGCTTCCAGGCATTTTCAGGACCCCGCCCCCTATGGGGAAAAAAGACAAAGACAATGAATGAGCGTATGCAAAGTCAGTTCCCGAGCGCTCATCCAGAACTATCCTGCCATTTACTGGAACTGGAACTGCACGTTTCACTTCGGGTCGGTGCCATATCTCCGGCATTCCGAACCCCGGCCCCTAAGGGGAAAAAAGACATAAACATTAGCGCTTGCTGCAAAATACAATGAACATTATTATAAGGCTTGGACTTTTGAACTTGCAACAGAACTTTTACAGAGTTTTACCTGAATAGTCAAGCTTACCTGAACTCCCATCAATCCTCAATACAGTGAAGTAACTGGGTTTCAACGCGCCCCTGCATCAGAAGCAGGATGGAGAGCTCATCCTTCCTGACCCTAAGGTGAGACTTCACGGGGAATCGTGGAAGGGTATCGTGGAGGGTTGGAAGAGAGTGGGAGGCTTGATCATAACTCAGTCAGTAGGTAATACTCCCTTTTCACGCACAGGGGAATATTCCTGCGAGCCGGAGAAGCCAGAGTAGAGGGCCCTTCCTGTCCATCTTCAGAGTCCTGCACTTCACCATTGAAGAAGCATCAGCACTCGAAGCCAGACCTGCGCCTCCGTGGGAATCAGGTGAGCGTTACAGAACGCGAAGCCTACCCACAATTTCCCACCCGGGCGCTATGGAGACTTCCGAGACTGACCAGCTGACCCAGCTTTTGGGGGAATTACGGGCAGAGGTGCACTCAGCCCGCCAGGAGACTAACGCTCTCAAAAGAGAACTGATCTTATCCAAGGAAAGAACAGATGACCTAGCCAAAAGGTTATTACAGGCCCAGGCAGGGCACACTCCTTTACCTAATTCCGGAGACATTTCCACATCAATGGGTTTGAGTAACCCGGTACAAATTAATCTACCTGGACACATGCCTTTGGCCCCGCCTGAACGTTTTGCGGGGGATCCCAAGAAATATGCCGTCTTTATGAACCAATGTCGTTTACACTTTCTATGCAGACCTGGAGCCTTCCCTAACGACCAGACCAAGGTAGCCTTTATACTATCTTACCTCAGTGGCAGTGCTGCCGATTGGTCTATTCCATTGGTAAATCAGGATGATCCCATTCTCCAGAATTTTCAGGGCTTCCAGGCCAGCATGGAAAGGTTGTTCGCTCGACACTCTCAAGGACAGGCCCTTGATAACGAACTGCTATCCTTACGACAAGGTAATCAGGATCTTCTGTCCTACATAGCCACCTTTAACAGACTGGTTGTGGAAACTGGATGGCCAGAAAGCAAAAGGATCACATTGTTTCATCGAGGCATGCGCGGAGAGTTTAAGGATGTTCTAGCTCAGATAGTAAACCCACCCCAGGTCTGCGCAGACTACATTGATTTGGTGGTTCAACCTGATCACAGACTTCAAAATAGAAAAGCAGATCAGTTCAAGTATGAAAACCGAGCACCGATCAAAACCCACGCTAACTCCAAGAGTACCGACGTATCTGAACCTATGCAAATCGGTGGGGTTAAAGGACCATTAACGCAGAAAGAACGAGAGAGAAGGCGGCAAATGCAATTTTGTCTGTAATGCGGGACTTCCGGTCACTTTCTTCGAAATTGTCCAGTTAAACCACTTAAGAAGGTGGTTGGAGCTACTGATAACGAATTAATGACACCTGATTCGGGAAACGACCTAGCCCGGCAAGCGTAGGGGTCCGCTTGCCGAGCTTGAAAACTAACTCTTTGACCTCGCATTTTGTCATGCCAATGGTGCTCGTGGACCCAAAACAGCCTCAGCAGTTGCATGCTATAAAAGCATACATCGACAGTGGAGCTATTGGAAATTACATAGACCGTGAATTGGCTTTCAGGATTAAGCTTCCTCTCCGCCTGAAAGTAACCCAAGATGTCATTACTACAGTAGATGGAACTGAAATAGCCTCAGGGCCTGTAACACATTCCACTGTTGAAGTGACACTGGTGGGTCAGGATGGACATCGGGAAGCAATCGTGTTTGTTGTGATCAAGGCCCCACAATTTCAAGTAATTCTTGGAATTCCTTGGTTAGAAACACATAACCCCAGAATTGACTGGCGAGCAAAGAAGATAAGTTTTCCTGATTGTGAACCAACTTGTTATCTAAGAAATCCAGCTATGGGTCTAGCCTCAGCAACTTCCACCCCTGTACAGCTACCGTCAGAATACCTAGAATTCCAAGACGTTTTTCAGAAAGAACAGGCTAACACGTTACCTCCCCATCGGTCTTATGATTGCCAAATCGATCTGGTACCCAATGCTCAACTACCTTGTAGTAGGATTTATGCTCTTACAGAACCTGAGAACCTGCATTTGCGTCAGTATTTAGATCAGTACCTAGCCAATGGTTTTATTCGCCCGTCCAAGTCTCCTGTCTCTTCAGCTCTGTTCTTCGTGCCGAAAAAAGAAGGCGACCTTAGAACGTGTATAGACTGTCGCGCCCTAAATCAAAAAACGATTAAGAATCGTTATCCTCTGCCCTTGATCCCTGAGCTTATCGACCAGGTGAAAGATGCTTGTGTGTACACCAAGTTAGATCTCCGAGGAGCTTATCACCTGGTGCGCATAAAAGAAGGCGACGAATGGAGGACTGCATTCCGCACCAAGTTTGGGCTCTTCGAATATCAGGTGATGCCCTTCGGTTTGTGCAATGCACCTGCCGCCTTTCAGTACTTTATGAATGATGTTCTTCGGGAACTTATCGATGTCTGTGTCATTGTTTACATTGACGACATCCTGGTGTACTCTTCTTCAGAATCTGATCACAGAAAACATGTTAGGGCAGTTCTTGAGAAACTGCGCCAGCACAGATTATTTGCAAAACTCGAAAAATGCGTTTTTCATACCACAGAAGTTGAGTTTCTCGGATTCATCCTGACACCTCAAGGAGTCCGAATGGACTCGCGAAAGGTGGACGCCATCCTCAAATGGCCATCTCCAAACTCGGTGAAGGGAGTTCAGAGCATGCTCGGCTTTGCCAATTTCTATCGAAGATTCATCCCGGAATTTTCCCGAACAGTCCAACCCATCACCTCTCTCCTAAAGAAAAACAAACGCTTCGAATGGACTCTTGAGGCCAAACAAGCCTTCCAGGACCTGAAAACCAAATTCACCTCTGCACCTGTATTGAAGCACCCGCACCCAGATCTCCCGTACATAGTGGAAACTGATGCATCCAGTTCGGCCATGGGAGCTGTCCTGTCGCAAAGAGACCCAAAAACTAACCAACTACACCCAGTGGCCTTTTGGTCCAGAAAATGTTCTCCTCCTGAAATCAACTACGCAATCACCGATAAAGAGTTACTGGCCATCAAATCTGCTTTCAAGGCTTGGCGTCACTACCTTCTCGGGGCAAGACACACCATCACCGTAATTACGGACCACAGAAACTTACAGTATTTAAAAACGGCCAAAGCTCAATCTTCACGACAACTCCGATGGGCTCTATTCTTTGCGGAATTTGATTTTGTAATTACCTATCGCCCTGGCTGCAAGAATGGAAAAGCGGACGCCTTATCCCGGATTGGCATGGAAGAACCTAATTCGAGCTTAGAACCTGTGCCCATCATACCTGAGCAAAGAATCTTAGGCTTAACTTCATTGCAAACTATTGAGGATATCCAAACGCAAGTAAAACAACTTCTAGACTCTTCAACCTTATTGGAATGAAGTCAAAAGGGTCCACGTTACACCGTTAAGGATGACTTACCCTACTTCCAGGAGCGGTTGTTTCTGCCAAGTAAAGAATTGCAAGAACTTGTTATTGCCCATCATCATGAATCTTTAATGGAAGGACACCCTGGTATCGCTAAAACGGAGGAAAAAATCAAACGCCACTTCTGGTGGCCTTCTTGGAGAAAAGGCAAAGTCTTTTGTACTGTCTTGTGGAATTTGCGCCCAAAACAAGGCTCAAAAGAAAAGGCCAGCCGGCCTACTTCAACCCTTGGATATTCCACCGGCGCCATGGCACACCCTGTCAATGGACTTTATAACAGATCTGCCTCCTTGTGCTGGTTACAACACAATCCTTGTAATTGTGGACCTATTCTCCAAAATGGCCCACTTTATCCCTTTAAAGGGTTTGCCTTCAGCTTCCACCTTGACCAAGGAATTCCTGGAGAATATAGTTCGCATACATGGTTTCCCTTCCATATTAGTCTCGGATCGTGGAAGTCAATTTATCTCACATTTTTGGAAGAAGTGTTGCCAACTAGCACAAATTGATGTGCGGTTATCCACCAGCCACCACCCCCAGACCGACGGAGAAACCGAGAGAACCAATCAGACTCTCGAGCAATATCTTCGGTGCATGTTACACCAATCCGAGTTAAATTGGAAAGACATCCTTTGGATCGCAGAATATGCATACAACAATTCAGTGCATTCTGGAACCGGACAAACCCCCTTTTATACTTTGTATGGTCACCATCCTCGGACCTCTGACCTAGATCCAGCTCTGACCCTGGAAATGCCCGCAGTAAATCATCTGCATTCCACAATAACCCGAGCCTTCAAAGAAGCTGCAACTCATTTACAGCAAGCCAAGAAAAAGTATAAAGAAAACACTGATTTGCACCGAAGTAAAACTCCACCTTACCAAGTAGGAGACCAGATATGGCTAGCAACTAAACATTTACCCCTCAAGGGCCCGTGAACCTTCAATCCCAGATTCACAGGACCTTATCCCATCAAAGCTATAATCAACCCAGTGGCCTTTAAACTGGATCTATCGTCCAACATGCGTATTCATCCAGTTTTTCATGCATCACTTTTGAAGCCAGTACAACCAGGAACCCGATTGTCCAAGCCTCCAGATCCAGTTCAAATTGAAGGGGAATTAGAATTCGAAGTTAAAGACATTTTAGACTCCAAGGTGGTAAAGTCGAAACTCTTCTATCTTGTTGACTGGAAGGGATATGGACCTCAAGAGAGATCGTGGGAGCCTAGTAACCATGTCCATGCACCTCGATTAGTACAAAGGTTTCACCGGAGATTTCCGAACAAGCCCAAACCCCCGGAGGGAAGAACCTTGGGAGGGGCCTTGAGGGGGGGTACTGTCATGATGCCTACCTCCAAGGAGCCAGGTCCGACCCAGCAACCCCAGAGGCAGGCATCATTTCCCCCAGGGGAGTGCCAGCGGGCCCAAGCTGGGGCCCTTTGGACGCAGTCCTGGCGCCTTAGGCGCCAGGTTCATAAAGCTAGACATGTGTTCAAGTGTTTTCATGTGCACTTACCTGATGCAGACCATGCTGCCACATCCAGGCCCTCTTGAGGCCTGAATGGAACTACTTTACCTGTGGGACTACTTTCCACCCGGGTGTGGTCGGGGAAGGATACATACCTGATCGGAGGAAGGATACACACTTGGGACTTCTTCCAAAGCTATTTAAACCACACCCGATCAGCAACTCACGCTTCGCGTTGTTCTGCTCCTCGCAGCTGGACGCTCACCGTGTCAGCTCCTGCATCTGGACTTCAGCCACACCTGTCAGCATCCTGGGTCACCTGCAAAGGGAGACAAGAGACCTTACCAGCTAAATCTGCACCACGGAGACATCACCGACGATCCTGAAAGGGAAGACATTATTTTTAAAAGCATTTCGTTACGATCGCTGCAGCGCTGCATTTCACTCACCTTTCCTGGGTTCCTCCATCTTCAGCAGCGATCATCCGGATACACAGCCACTTCCCAGAGCCTAGAGAAAAAGACAAGAATAAGAGGTGAGAGAAGGAAGGGAATAAGACTTACCTCATTTCATTTCGGGTCTTGCCGCTTCCAGGCATTTTTCGGACCCCGGCCCCTATGGGGAAAAAAGACAAAGACATTGAATGAGCGTATGCAAAGTCAGTTCCCGAGCGCTCATCCAGAACTAACCTGCCATTTACTGGAACTGGAACTGCACGTTTCACTTCGGGTCGGTGCCATATCTCCGGCATTCCGAACCCCGGCCCCTAAGGGGAAAAAAGACATAAACATTAGCGCTTGCTGCAAAATACAATGAACATTATTATAAGGCTTGGACTTTTGAACTTGCAACAGAACTTTTACAGAGCCTTACCTGAATAGTCAAGCTTACCTGAACTCCCATCAATCCTCAATCCAGTGAAGTAACTGGGTTTCAACGCGCCCCTGCATCAGAAGCAGGATGGAGAGCTCATCCTTCCTGACCCTAAGGTGAGACTTCACGGGGAATCGTGGAAGGGTATCGTGGAGGGTTGGAAGAGAGGGGGAGGCTTGATCATAACTCAGTCAGTAGGTAATACTCCTTTTTCACGCACAGGGGAATATTCCTGCAAGCCGGAGAAGCCAGAGTAGAGGGCCCTTCCTGCCCATCTTCAGAGTCCTGCGCTTCACCATTGAAGAAGCATCAGCACTCGAAGCCAGACCTGCGCCTCCGTGGGAATCAGGTGAGCGTTACAAAATGTTGCTCTCTTCCTCACTTGACATTTGCTATCCTGCCTCTCCTTTTCTCCTTTTCACCCTTCCTCAGCCATGGCTTTCTTCTCATCTCTGTGCCATGCAACATGTTCTCTGGCACCTTGAACGACACTCGCTGAAATCCGAGAGTGAGGACAACTACAGTTCCTATTCTTCTAATCATGCTCTTTACAATGGTTACCTTCTACTAGCTAAACATTACAATTTTTCTGATCTTTTACATGCACAATCTAGACACCCCAGATGTCCTTTCAAACTCTTTCTTGTCTTTTATCTCCTCCCTCCTCTGATCACTCAATTAACTCTACACTATTGGCTTCCAATTTTTGCCCTATTTTTCTCTTCTAATGTGGCCTCGCTCTGCTATTGAATCTTCTATCTCTAATTTGTCTATGAGCTTTTGTACTCCTGTTCCTACCGGATAGATTTCTTCTTTCAATGCAATCACTAATGAAGTGACTTCTCATCTGTTGGCTCGGGCGCATCCTACAGCTTCCCCTACCAGCCCTATACTGTTGACACTTATCCCTAAAGTCTATCCTTCTCTTGTTTCATATCTTACTTCTTTTTTCAATATGTGTCTTTCTACTTCTACTTTTCCCTCTCTATTCTAACATGCCTCTGTTTTTCCTATTCTAAAGAAACCTTCTGCTGATCTGTCACTAGACTCTAATTTCACCCTAATTCTCTACTACCCTATCTCTCTGAAATACTTGAGCACCCTGTTTACTCTGAAATGTCTACTTTTGTCTCTGTTAATGCTATTCTTCCTACTTTCAATCTGGATCTCTCAATCTGCCTTCTGCCCTTTTCATTCTATTGAGACAGCTTTTCTCTCTGTTCTTGATTCTCTTCTCTCTGCTTGGTATTCCAAACATTGCTCCTTTCTTATTCTGCTTGATCTTTCTGCTGCGTTTGATACTGTCGATCATTCCCTACTACTTGCTTCTTTGTCTTCTCTTGGTTTTACTGGCTCATTTCTCTCCTGATTCCAGACCTATCCCTCTCAAAGAACTTTCTCAGCTTTCTGGGCAGGGTCTTCCTCTGCCAGTCTTCCACTTACCTATGGTGTCCCACTAGGTTGTGTTCTCAGTCCTTTTCTATTTTCTCTTTACACCTCTCCTTTAGCTTGTGTTATCTCTTCCTCTGGTCGTTCCCATCACTCCTATGCGGATTATACTCAGTTGTCTCTGTCCTTCCCATCTTTTTCTTTCGTTATTCATCGCAAACCTTCTACTTAGCTCTCAGATATTCAATCTTGGATGTCGGCTCACTTTTTGGTTCACAGCGCTACTAAAACTGAAGTACTCCAACTAGCACAATACCCCTTCCTCTCCCTTCATCCTTTATGTCATTTCCCCTTCTCAACTATTTCCTCTACTGCTCGTAATCTTGGACTTTACTTTGACTCTAATCTCTCATTTAAATATCACATTTCTCCATCTTCACAAGCTTGTCATTTTCACCTATACAATATCCGGAAGGCTGACTTATTCTTGACATTTGAAGCCACCAAACTCCTGATTTCTTCATTCATTTTTTCTCATCTTTTCTACTGCTGCACAGCGCATTTTGGTCTCTCTCTTACTCCTCTTAAATCTGTCTTTAATGCTTATATTCGCCTTCTCTGTCTTTTACTCTATTTCTTCTTCTCTTTCATCTCTCGGCTAGCTTTCATTCCAGTCTCACATCAAATTTAATTGACTGTGTCTTGCTTTAAATCTCTCTATGGCCTGGTTTTCTGATTATCTTTCTTTGCAAGTTTCATTCTATATCCCTTGTTGCTCGATTGGCTCTTGTTCCCAATTTCTTCTTGCTGTCCCTCATCCTCCTTGTGCTCAGTCGCGTTTCCGCTCATTCTCCCTGCTTGCTCCTTTTCACTGGAATGTTCTTCCTATTGCTCTTAATTCTATCTCTGTTTATTCTGTATTACATGACTCTTTGAGATTTGATTTACTTCAGTCCGGTTAATTTGACATTATGTTTTGCAAATGTTCATTTATTGTTCTGTTGTTGATCATATGTACGGCACTTTGAATTAAAGCATTATATAAAAGCCAAACAAAATACAAAATACAAATAGAAAAGCTTTTAAAAAAACAGATTGACTCATGCAGTTGTATCCTGTGGGCGGGAATGAATGAAGAAAGAAAACCTTCAGCTGTGTCAAAGTGCACACAAAGTTGTTTAGACAAAAGTATCAGACACCATAGTGCGGTTGAAGGCATTTTGTTCTTTGTTCAAATGTTTGCTGATTGCTTCACAAAGTCGAACTGACATTGATCTACAGAATGCTTGAGTAATTATGAATTCTCTGCAGTACGTCTTTCATTGTACAACTTATATGGTACAATGATTGTAGCTGCAAACAAAAGCAAGCTGATGAAGATACTGAAATGACCTGGTTCACAGATTCCTTAAACAAAATTAAAGAAGAATTATTGAAAGAAAGAAAAAAGATGGTTGAAACATAAAGACACACACTCCCATCAAAATGCCAAAGACACACTGGCAATCTATAAACAGGGAATTATTGCAGCAACATCTCAGTTATTTAAAGAGCAGATCAACTCTTCTGACAATAGGTTGAAGGATCTATTTGCCTTGATTAGGAGCCTTACATCACCAGCCTGCATATTATCCGGGCTCCCCTCCTCTCATGCTCTGGCAAATTAATTTAATGAGTTTTTTAATTAAAATATAAATTGTATACGCATGCAATTGGATTCACAATCTAACATCATCGTGGCCTCAAATCAAATTGAAGACCTTCAAAGGAGGGCTATTCCACAAGTCCCCCTTTTTCCTTTTCTCCGGTTAATTCCAAGGTGATTGAAGACTTGATCAGACAACTTAAACCCACAAACTATGATTAAAATCCAAACATGCTTCCCATTTTAGCGGTTGTATGGCTTAATTTGTGAACGTTTCCTTAGCGCAGGGATTTGTGTGCCTCAAGATCTAAAGAAATCTGTTCTCACACCTTTCTTAAAAAATCTACTTTGAATCACCAAGACTTGGGGAGCTACCACCATGTTGCATGTCTACCCTGGAGAGCTGAGGTCCTGGAAAAAATAATCACCACACAACTGCAGAGTCATTTAGAGGAACACTCCATTCTTGACACCCTTTCACTCTGGCTTCAGGCCGTCACAGGACTGAAATATGCCTATTGGCTGTGTGGGATGATATCCTGGCGGTAGCTGATGAAGGGGATCTGAGTATGTTGATTATGGTGGATTTGTCGGCAGCCTTTGACACAGTCGACTTTGAGCTATCATTAACCAGACTTCTCGAAGTCACCCAGGTGTCAGAGGCTGCCTTGAAATGGTTCTCTTCCTTTATGAAAAACCGGACCCAAGTAGTCAAGCTGGGAGGTTACTATTCTGAAGCTCTCCCAGTATTATGTGGAGTCCCACAGCCATCATCACTCTCACCAATACTGTTCAGTATCTATTTTAGGACTGTGATGGATCTCTTCTCCAGGTTTAATCTGAAATACCATTGAAATGCAGACGACACGCAAATATATGTCAGATTAAAATCAGAACCAGAAGCAACAGGGCGTACCTTGGCCTTTGCTGTAGATATGAAAGACTGCATGGTAGAAAGAAAATGAACCCATAGGCCCTTTAAGAGAGGTGGCGCTCTATAGGATGGATGGAGATGCAGATCTTACTCTCGCACCAATAATGAGACTGACTCAGGAAGTTGGAAAATCTTTAGCTGTTTTATTAACAAGTATCTAAAACAGGGAGTACAACGGGCATCAACGGACGCCTCACAAGCATTCTCTCGAAGTAACTCAACACATTTCATAAAAAAACACACTTTTATAATGAAAACTTGTAATTTGTGATGGCAAAATAAGAAAAACCTACTTGTGGTAGTGATAGGATTAATGGAAACATGTAAGTATAATTTCTATGGGGTATGGGTTCTCTACTGTCAGGTGGACAGTTATGTCCAACCCTAGTGCAAGTCATCTTCTGTGTCATAAAAATACACAATGTTTCATTGGCTTTCAAACTATAGGGCTCTTTGCTACGTGGACCTCTACAATTGGTTGGTACGTTTGTACCCTTCTGCAATATTCCATTATATTACGTTTCTTCGGAAACACATTTTCCTTAAACAACAATATAGAATAAGATACAATACAAAATACATGACATCATCTAAAATCACATTGAGTAAGATAATAAGGTTAAAAAGGCGTGTGTGTGTATACAGGTTCAAAACCACTAAGGGAGTACCTGAGTATTCTATAAATTATCAGAGTTCAGTCCATTTCTGAGAAATGATTTTGGTTCACCGATGCCAGGCCTTTCTCAAATAGTCCACCGATCCCCAAGCGACGGGTAGTGTAGCAGCAGACAGTAGATAACAAAGGGCCGGCCTGGCTTGAGACATTCCAGCGGACCTCAATAATGGCAAGAGTGTTTTCCTCCTTAAGTCCAAGTAGGCAGGGCAAAAGAGCACAAAATGCAAAAGGTCCTTCACTGGGCACTGACAACAAGGAAAAGCCTCAGATTGAACATTGTGAGACCAATTTTTTGTTCGGGCCCCCAGCCATAGACAGTCAAAGCGTGCTCTTGTATGTGCCCAGCGGTCATAGGGTTGGTTAGTATGTAACAAATACGGCTGGATAGTGTCTGCAGTCGTTAAAACAACATGCCTTCTATTTGCACTAATGCTCAATTCAGAGAACTCTCTGTTTGACACGAGGATGGATTTAAAAAATGTCTTATGAGCCCTCACATCACTCGGAGTCAAAAAGGCTAGAGGGCATATGAGACCAACACAATTTAACTAGCTCACACATTTCTGAATATACATAAGCCACAGTATTTTTTTACGGCTGGGCTTTTCACCAATGCTATTAAGATTTTATGTGAAAGAACAGCTTTTTGATTTGACCATAATGCCAGCCAATGCGCAAGAGGGGCCGTTAACCATTCATCACGAATATGAGCACCCAAGCTCTAAACGGGTGCCATAATTTGGTGCTGACTACGGTAACCCAAGTAGCTTTTTTTAGAAAGGTATTCTCAGCTTTTTCAATACTTAAAATCTTTTCAAAGCCCCACAGTGCAGCCCCATAGTTGGTGGATGTTTTGGTTTGTGCCCTGTAAACTTCAAGAATTAGCTTGAGTTGCTGCCTAGAACTGTCTTTTTGAAAACGGGACAAGCCACCCAATGCCTGTCTCATCCTCGTACATTGTTTGTCCACATGACCAAACCCTCGCCAGTTCTCAGTAAAGCAGATTCCCAAATATACAAAACTAGTGACCCTTGGAATAGGTTCTCCACCACTCAATATCCTCTGAATCTTGAGGTGTTTAACACCTGTGCTCTTACAAGCCATAACAGCTGTTTTGTTTAGTTCAACGAGAGTTTGTGTGTGGCCATAAATTCAATGTAAACATCCACCAGACATTATAAGGCAATGGGAGCACGCGCTATGATGACCATGTCATCAGCATAGCCTAGGACGGGCAGGGGAACACCTCCTATCCTGAAATAATCAGCTTTGGAATTAACAAGGGCCTGGTATACACAGTTTATGTATAGAGAAAATAACACAGGTGCCACAACACAGCCCTGACCGACACCCAAAAAGGTCTCAAAAAAAGCTGTGCACTGTCCCTGGTCACCAAATCTTACACAAGCTGGTGTTTTTTCGTGGATTATTTGGAGCACCTTGGCCAGGTCCTCCGGACAACCCATGGACCTGAGCACAGCCCAGAGCATTGCCCTGTGTACTTTGTCAAATGCGGTGCTCAGGTCCATGAAAGCCAAATATAGTGGCTCACCCATCACATAGATTGATGGAGCACCCACCAAGTATAGATTCAGAACCTGGTCCCTAGTTCCCAAACCTGGGCGGAAACCATATTGGGTCTCTGTAAGTACCCCCGAATCGGAAATCCATTGTTCAAGCCATGCCAGGACTGCCCTACCAAAATTTTTAAATGAAGTGTCAAAAAGGGAGATCGGACGATAGGAAAGAGGGCCACCAGGGTCGCCCTTTTTGAAGATGGGAAAAATTATAGCCTGTACCCATGTTACCGGATAATTGCCCAATTCTTAGTTAATAATGGGGTCCACAGATTCATCTCTTTACAAGAAATATCAGCAGGGATGGCATCTGGTCCAGGGGCACGATTGGGGAGTTGCTTGCTTATAACCAACTCTACCTCTTTAATTGTAAAACGGACAGAGGAGCCACGTGGACCAACATAACTAGGAGATGGAGAGGTATTGCATAAGGTAGAGAAATGGTCAGACCAGGCCGAGGCTTTTACAGTATTCTCTTTACATGTTTTCAGTCTTTTGTGTGGGGGCCCATTAGCCACGAATTCCCAGAAGTTTTAGAATATTGTGACTGTACAGCCTGAAGAAGTTCTTCCCAGGCTTGCTCATCTAGATAGGACTTCCTTTTGGCAAGGAAGTGTTTATAATGTGCCCGAGCGGTGACTATATCCAGCTGGGTATTGCCTTTTGTTGCCAAGATAGCTTTAAGGTTTTTCTGTGCTAACCGACAGGGTTCATCAAACCAGGTTTCCAGTATCTTACTCCCCCTTTTGAAGTCCCTTTGAAAAATATTCGACATGGTGTTCCAGATTTTCTGTTATGCCACGATTATAGGGCCTCGAGGGGATCCATTTGAGAGGATAAGCATAAAATCCTCAATATTATCTTTACAAATGGATGATAGTGTATCCACGGGATCCAGCTTAGCCCATTTTATTCTCTGTTTGCACAGGGGGTTGAGACCACAATGGTCCAGGTGTGAGAAATTAACAGTTGGAACCATGGGTGGGTCGATTCCCAAGACCAACCGCAATGCGTGATGGTCACTACAAACATTCATAAGGACCTCAAACTCCTTAATTAGGGCCCAATCTCTAACATGGAGACAAAAATAATCAATCGTGGAGGATCCCTGTGTGCCCACAAAAGTTGGCCTACTAGGCTGGTCTATACCCACATGACCGTTCAAAGACCGGACCCCCCACTCTTGGAACCACTCACAAAACTGCAGTCCCCTAGCCCACATTCTTTCATCCTCCATTTGCGCAGGGGCTACCCCATAGGCAAATTCTTCTCCAGGGTCTACATTTACAGACAGTTCCCCCAGGCCTATTTTCACGTTGAAGTCACCAGCCAGGATTAGCAATGAATCCCGATTTGCATTATCACTACCATACGCTTCAATCACATCTCTCAGCGCGCCTGGGCACCCTTGTTTAGTGATGTGTGGGCTATTATAAAAATTGACCATGAATAAGGGAAGGCCACTGGGAGGACAAGCAATAATGCATTGCACATTACCATTCTTAGTTTCTCTCACCATCAACATTAGGGCTAAGGATACCTTCACCAAGATTTCCAGGCCACAACAACAATGCCCACATCTACCTTTCTCGGCTGGGACACATAGTGAAACATAGCGTTCAAAACATAATGGGGAGAGTGCCCACGTCTCCTGAAGGAACATGATATCGTATTCCCTCATAGCAACGGATATAGCCCTCTGCGTGAACTTGGGCACAGCACCTGCAATGTTCAAAGATAAAAAAGACATGGATGTCTGTGAGGGCGCCTGTTCATTAGAAAAATAGTTTTGCCCCATTGAGCCTTCTAGACCAGGGGTATCCTTTAGATGAACCGGCTGTCCCGCGGAAGCCGGTCAATCTAATTCTTTAATTTCACCCAAAGCCTTGTAGCTATTTGTAAGGTCTACCATAGCCACTGGCGTTATTGGTGCCATCTGACTACCTCCCACAGGGCCCTCCAATGCCACACAAGAGTGCAAAGCTTTAGTGATGGTCCGTGGTGCTAATGATAGATGTTTTACTGGATAAAAAGCTCCTAGGGGAAAAAGGCGCTGTTTTGTGCAGAGGGATTCCGGGTCCTCCACTCTGGATTAAGTGAAGTAACTACATAATTGAGCATAGCTGGAGCAGTCATGGACACCACCACGCAGTCCCCCTCAGCCCATTTCGGTTCTTTCCCCACCCAGGAGACCCTCCTGGCCATAAGAATGCCTCTAGGATTCACCTTCATACCAGGCGGACGTGAGTTAATCCATTGTGCTGTCTTGTTTAGAAGGGAGATATTGGGTTCCGCCTGGCTGAGGGCCAGAGGGGGTGAGTGCCGTGATAACTCCTACCAAGGGGACAGCCTCTGGGGGAAGATTGAGAACTACTTGCTCACTAGGGGGACATTTAACTTTTAAGATCTTGTGTGTACTCATGGCTGAGACCCCATGGCATGTCTTAGGCCCCTTCCAAAGAGTGCTTCCAGAAGTGCAGCATTGTGCCGTATTGGAGGCACAATAGGTAAAGCGATGACTATAGGATTATGAGCCACCATCCCGCCCCTATATAGTTTGGTAGAGGAGTTTGGGAGTTGAGTTGCGGGAGCTTCCAGTACGGGCCCAGAGGCGGCTGACACTGTACGTTCTACAACAAGTTCTTTAATTTCCATAATATCTTTTTTAGACCTCTTAATAGGTCACCCATAATGCATAGGGTTGTACTTAAAGAGTTTTTAAGGGCCCTAATTTTTCTAAAACCGGGGCTAGCTTTCTGTCCAATACCGCATCAAAATTCTAAAATCACTTTAAGCTGAATCCAAGGAGTCATTAAGGAGTCATTAAGTGCTGCAACAGGGGGCAAGTTCTGATCACTGTCCATCAGGCTGCCCGTGTGCCCCTGGACAGCTGCTCTCGCTTCCTCATAAATTAGATCTCCAACAAAAATCCCCCCTCTTTCGTCACCCATTGGGTCGATTTCCAAATGATGTTTATTCAATGTAGTTTCGAGACATTGTGAGAGCCTGGGGAATGAGGAGTTTGGGGATGGTAGCGGGGGCATTCTTTTGTCACCATGTGCACTAGATTGTAGACTAGCAACTTCAATAGCTTTCTGTGTGTTGGATGCGCTCTTCCAATTTGCCTGCCATTTGCTAAAGGTATTCATTTAAAGTTGATTGGCCATGATCGACCTGGGCACCTTTGCCTTTTCTAGGCTTCAATTTAGGACTGATGCCGGTAATATCCAGGGTTCCCGGCACACCCGAAATACAGGGCTTACTTTTTTTAGTTTTATTGGGAACCAATGGGGGAGCTTTAGCCTTTTGTTTAGACATAATTCAATAGCACAAAGAGCGGCCCTCACCTAAACCAGAATGGAGCTCACAGAAAGAAGATCCTAGGAACTTTAAACCAAAAGAAACCCCTATTAATAGGGGGACTGAACGTATTGCTTAAAGTGCAAATGCAAAGAGAATAAAATGATTCACACAAAGTAATAAAAACACATAGGCACCAGTTAAAACATCCCATAAGGGGAAGTAAAAAGAGCACAGGTCAAAACAAAATTGTACCATAATGCTAGGGTAGGGGAGGGGAGGGGAGAGATTCACTCCAAACCCCTCTTCCTAACAGCCTAAAACCTTATTACCCTAAATAGCGAAATCAGGGAGAGAAAGTAGAAAAAATAGTGCAATAAGGGACACAGTTCCACTTCCTTTCCAGCAAACACTATAGCGGGGAGAAGAAAAGTCACCACCCCCAGAAGCAGGGACAGGGCACGCCCAACAGCTCAGGGAAGGGCAGGCAGTGAGGGCAGGGCACGCCCTACAGCTTGAGGAGCTGCCTTAGTCCGTCTTTCCCCCCTGACCTCCAACTGCCACTGCTAAGTTCCAAAATTCCAAAGTTCCAAAGTTGCCACTGCCAAGTTCCAAATATCAAACTACCAGGTAATATCGGAGGCCACAATATAACTGTGATTGTAACAACTGGTAAGCAGATGACTTAATTGACATCATGAGGATTCAGGTTGACATTATCAGGGTTCAATTTACATTCGGTAGATACACGATTTTTTTTAAATGCAGCCAATTTTATGAAGTCCTTAATGCAAAAGTGTCATAACGGAAGTCACAGCTGTGCGCAAGGAAGGTAGTCCTGATAACAGGCGGTTCCCTTATACAAACGGCTTTGCAGTTTTAGAGCATAGATGCAACATATGGTGGGGGAACGAGGCCACACATCCAGCCCTACTCCCAGCTCACACCCAGCTTGCAGCTCACAGTACTTCTAGGGAAAATAGGCTGTGTGTGTCGAAGAATAAAAAGCACACAGGTCAGGCAGCGTGACAAATAAAGTAAAAATTCCGGACTTAATACCGGCTGGGGAGCCACGATGTGCAGTGCACAGAAAAGGGCAGGCTGGGAGAAAACAAAATGTTAAGTGCCCCAAGAGTGCCTCACCTCCTCCGTGCCCCAAAAGTATTCCAAAGTGAGCCACAGCTTATTTTCAGCCGTCGATGTGGACCTCGAGGTTAGGGCGTGGTGCACCCTTCAGTTCATGCAGTCCTGCAGAGCCGCACAGACTGCAGAGACTGCGCTTTACAGCGGCTTCGCCGTGTGTGAAGGCTTTTCAAGGCAGCAGTCAGGTGATGGAAATAATTAACCCATCCTCCTCCAGCAGCACTCAGGGGCAGACTGCAGAGACTGCCCTTTATCGCCCATCGCCACAGATGCTCTTGTGTGAAGGTTTTTCAAGGCAGCAGTCAGGTGATGGAAATATTAAACCCTCTTCCTCCAGCAGCATTCAGGGGCAGACTGCAGAGACAGCCCTTTACCGCCCTTCTGAATATTCCACTCGCTAGCAGCATGCAAGCTGGTAACCCAGGTGCTGGAGGGTTGGACTTGACAATACCTCCCCATCCAATTAGCCCAGAATCTTTCATCACTCCTGTGGTCTGCCATTCAATTAGTCCATTGAACTCGGCCAGGCAAGTATCACTGCGCCTGAGAATAGAAGGGATTGTTAGCAAGGTCTTTTCGTCTGGTCTCGGTGCAGCTCACCCAAAGTCAATTTTCATCTGACCATGTGACAGAATACCGTGTTTTTGAGATCCTTCTTCGTATTTAACGCTATTAAATTAATAAAACCTGGCACTGTTTTTCCATTACACCTCAAAAGAAGCTTTTCTCGCTTCTCACAGTCATTGTATCTTCTCGAATACCAGTTTCTTGGCTGCTCCAACCCTTGACACTGGACCAGAAAACCCTTCTCAAATCTTCCTTCAATATCAGCTGTTTTCTATAACTGTGCTACACTTCCAGCCCTTCTATTCACAGGCTCAAGTTTGCTAAAATGTGTCGTGAAACAACCAGACTCTACACACACATATATATATAAGTGAAAAAAACTTTGTTAAAGGGACGTTATGGTTAAGTTGCGCTACTAAAAACCTATGAAATTCAGTGAAAAAACTTTGTTAAAGGGAAGTTATGGTTCCAAGTAAAACCGAAAAACCCTTGAAATTCGCCAGTTATGGTAAGCTAAGCAACCATAACTCGCGCCACCACCGTGCACTGCTAAGACTAACACCCAGGACATCAAAGATGACATCACAAATGTCATTGATGACATCACTGATGACATCACATGTCTGGCTCACTATTTTTTCTTTTGCTGACATATCTAGGCCACATGGTTTTCTTCAGTAACAGTCAGAAACTAAGAATTTTATTTTATTTGTAGACATATCCTTCTAGTAGGTTCTTACAGTAATTCCCTTAGAGTACAGTCACATCATATGAAACATATACATATGGCAAAACACAAGCTTGAAAGACAGCAATCCTTTTTGTGCATAAAGATAATGACTAGACTTATGAGCACTTTCTGATAGTTCTGTTGTTTTTTTTATGGCTGTACTTTCCCTGTATATGGTCATATTTGTATACATTGTACTCACACTACTTTCCTTAGGGTCCAATCACATCAAGTGATACATATACATAGGGTAAATAGCAGCTTTGAAACAGAGCAATCATTTATTTGCATGAAACTAATCAGTTAAGTTATGAATTGTTTCTGCTACTACTTGTGCTTTTTTGCTAACTTCAATTTCCCTGTATATACCCATATTGGTATGTGTTCTTGTGTCTTTGTGTTTTGTCTATAGTAATGCAATTATGTAATACATGGGTTTTATTAGCTACTTATTACATATTTCACAGTACACAAAAATCTATTAAGAAAACAATTATCATTTCATTATTCAACATATTAACATTACGAATATCATACCTTCATCTTGTACGCTGCACACAATGTTATGTTTCTGTATGAGTAGCTTAGTATACTAGATAGAACCCCATAATAGAATGCTATTTATATCAATGCATCGTTCAATGCACTCATTAGAGTATATTTCTTGCAACGATTCTTGACACTTTTTTCGCAACATAATAAGAATCCCTTCTACACATATTTCATGAGAAGTACATACACATGTGATGTCCTGGGTGTTAGTCTTAGCAGTGCACGGTGGTGGCCCGAGTTATGGTTGCTTAGCTTACCATAACTGGCGAATTTCAAGGGTTTTTCGGTTTTACTTGGAACCATAACGTCCCTTTAACAAAGTTTTTTCACTGAATTTCATAGGTTTTTAGTAGCGCAACTTAACCATAACGTCCCTTTAACAAAATTTTTTTCACTGAATTTCATAGGTTTTTAGTAGCGCAACTTAACCATAACGTCCCTTTAACAAAGTTTTTTCACTGAATTTCATAGTTTTTTAGTAGCACAACTTAACAATAATGACTTTGACTTTATATACATGTCATATGGAACTGACTAGATCTCTTCTTATGAACTTGATATCCGCGAACTTATTTAATGTTCGCGGACATGTTCGGAGAACAGTACCACTACCTAAAAACTGTGGGAGGGGGTGGTGGGGTATGTTTGATTGTTATATCATAATATAGGAACATTTAACAAATTCAAAAAGCAGCACACAAACACATTATATATAGTAATACATAAGAAATGTAACCCATATATGTAACACACTAACCATTCATTTAAATACAATATGTTCTGAAATGGAATATACCACAAGAAGATAAATTGGCTTCCAACATAATTACCTCACAGACACAACTGAACTGAGAACAAGACCAGACCCACTGAATACATAGGACTTATCTTACCAGAAATAGTAAGTGTACTTCATTTTACTCATATATTTATAAACTTTCTGTATTAGATTAAAAAATATATTATCTTTTTTTTTTTCTCACAGAAATGTCTAGTACTCTGGAATGGCTAGAGGACAATTTCCCACATGAAGAAATGTCACAAGATAGTGAAACTAATGGTAAACACTTTATAATATAAACCATTTATTTATTATTTTTTTTATATACATTTAACATATATATTATTTTTTTGTACAGAGCATACCAAAATAGAAAAAAAACTTCAGAAAACCCTGTTATGGATAACAGTCTTCACAATATAGAAGAAAAAATGGATGTATTGTTGGCTAATTTTAATAATTTAAAAACTTTTGTAGAAAATCATTTCAAACCAAAAACCTCGTACCATTGCCCCACATGTACTTGTCCCTCCTCACCATATCCCAGTCAATTATCCCCAAACCCTCTCCATAATCCAAAACGTTTTGATGAGACTTCCATCCCTTCTTCACCTAATACCAATCATGTTGAAACCCCAAATTCTCCTGTTTTTGTTTTCTGCCTCACCTTCTCTGTCCTAAATTATTAATATATGTTAAATAAAGTTGAATTTTTATATTGTGTTGTAAATAGTTTCATATTTATTTTTTTTAAAACAATGTAGGTGTCCGAGGACAGTGCAGGTGTTCTGAAATGTTCGTAAATAAAAAAAATTGAAAATGGAGGTGTCCTGAAGAACACTATACCTGTTCGTACTGTTCGCTAGCAAGTTCAAACTGTTCTAAGAACACACGCGGTGTCCTGAAATGTTTGTAAAAAAAAAACATTTAAGTGTCCTAAAGAACACTATATCTGTCCGTAGTGTTCGATATCAAGTTTAAACTGTTCTAAGAACACAATTGGTGTCCTGAAATGTTCGTACGTAAACGAAAATGGAGGTGTCCTGAAGAACACTATACCTGTTCGTAGTGCTCACTAGCAAGATGAAACTATTCTAAGAACACACGCGGTGTCCTGAAATGTTCGTTAATAAAAAATAATTAAAGTGTCCTAAAGAACACTATATCTGTCTGTAGTGTTCGCTATCAAGTTTAAACTGTTCTAAGAACACAATTGGTGTCCTGAAATGTTCGTACATAAACGAAAATGGAGGTGTCCTGAAGAACACTATACCTGTTTGTAGTGTTCACTAGCAAGTTCAAACTGTTCTAAGAACACACACGGTGTCCTGAATTGTTCGTAATTAAACGAAAATGGAGGTGTCTTAAAGAACACTATACCTGTCCGTACTGTTCGCTAGCAAGTTGAACCTGTTCTAAGAACACAATTGGTGTCCTGAAATGTTCGTACATAAACGAAATTGGACGTGTCCTGAAGACCACTATATCTGTCCTTACTGTTCGCTAGCAAGTTTAAACTGTTCTAAGAACACACGCAGTGTCCTGAAATGTTCGTTTCACGTGTGACGCATTTTTAATTACTTCAGCACCCGAACAGTGTCCGTAGAATATCAACGTGCATGCGCTAACCAATCTCCGTGCATTTGGTGTCCTGCGGACATGCGCTTCCTTCGCGGACTTGTTCGCGAACTAATCATATGACCGCGCCCACGCTGATCGCGTGTTCTGAATGCGGACACTGTTTGTGTCCCCGAACAATTTAAAAGTACATTTTCAATTAATCCATAATATTTTTCAATAAAATCTCACCATGGCACAAGTCCCACATAGTAATCCTGAGTTTCTACATACCTTTTGAAACTTTGCAAACTTTTTTTTGTGTTCGATCTGTCCGTGGACAGCGCGCATGTCCGCGGACCATGCACAAGCACCCCTATAAAAGACCACGCCCTAGAGCTTCCTCCTGAGGGCCTGAAGAGGGGAACAGGAGTGAGGATGCAGAGGAGGAAGAAGAGGGTGATGAGAATGAGGTAGAGGAAATCCCTACTACCCACACTAGGCGTGAGTCTTGGGTGTGGCGGTTATTTACCATTCATGGGAATGGTCCTAAGGCTTGTGCGAACTGTGTTACCTGCAATGAGTGCAAAATGATACTCAGTCGCGGGAAGCACGGTAAGTACAGCTTTGGGACCACTACTATGAAGCGACACCTGAGGTCATTTCACTCTGGGGCTATTCGCAGGGTTGTACCTTGTGAAGAATGTAGCAGGTTGATTTCCTCTACTTCATCCTCTGTTTCTGATCCTGTCACCACAAGGACCACCCCTGTGGGACAGCGTCTTCCTCAAGATACCTCACAGGCCATACAGAATGCTGATGACCCTTACCTTTCAAGGGTCACAGTTGTATGTATGTACTGTGACACAGTACTCTGCAGGGGGGAGCGACTTCGTAGTGCTTTTGAGACTATCGTCTCAGAGCACGAGAAGCTCTGCTCACTACCCAAATAAAACCCACTCTACATCTTCCTCTCTCAGCTCGCCCTTTCTTATCCCTGTGGTTGGTGCCCCCCTTTACCTTCCTTTCCCCTCCTCTCCTAGTGTGTCGTGTATAAAAAACCAAAAAAAATACAAAATATCAAAAATAAAAATAAAATAATGCTCTTTTAAGAGCCGCCTTCCACAGTTAAAAAATAGAAGTGAAAATAAATGAAGCAGGGCCCTTTCAATTTTTTCGAAGTCCGCCGTCAGTTCGCGAACATTTAAAAAATTGGGTTGCTACCCTATCACAAACATTGCAATTTTCTCTGGAAGGAAGGGGTGGCTCTGAAAAGAGTGTTTGGGAGGTGTTTGTAAGTCAAAAATTATAAATGCTTAACAACTACTTCAAAATGGATGTTGTAATTCCAAAAAAGGTCGCAATGCATTTTGTAAATTTCTCAGAAAAATCTGATTGCCACCATAAGTAAGATGGACTCCATCTCTGCGAAAAATGTTTGTACTACGAAACAGAATATTTTCATTGTGAAAAGAAGACATGCCAAAATCTTTTAGAAAGGCACAAACAGTTTTATTAACATTGCGCCTTGCTTTTTCCATTTGTGGACCAAATGAAGAAGAACGAAGCCACATTTGTGTCTGCGCAATCCGTGAAAATATCACTTGAGAATAGGGAAACATGTCCATAACCTTCCCAAGTCCTTCTTTCATAGCAAATTGCAAAAAAACTCCAGTCACATGTCCTAAACTGTTCCCTCCACAATGAATTACAATTATGTCTGGATGTTGCTCTGTCTCCAAAGTAGCACAGAGAGGTAGCAAGTCCAACCACTTCATTCCACGTACTCCATGCCAGTGTACTTCCACATGTGGGAATCCAAGATCTACAGCTACTGCACAGCTTTCTGCATGCACCTTCAACCAATATATCCATGAATCTCCCAAAATCCATACAATCTTTTTCCTAAAACGCACAGACATAGCTATCTGTTGTTCTATCAGCAAAAACAGTATATGAGAAACTCTCTTCTGGCACAACACACCCACTAAACTTTCCTGACCAATCCCTTTCAGTACTCATTCTCATTTGCATGACTTCTGTACCCAAAAATCCCTGGATGTAACTCCTGATGTCCGCGAACTACCGCCATGTCCGCGGACATATCGTAACATGAACAGCCCTTCTACCATTTCCACTTCACTCTCTCTGCCATTCCCTCATTGGATGTATCTAAGAACTCACATGACCATGCACCAATCACATTCAAGACCTCTACATCTAACTGCATCATCATAGATCAGCACTGCAAATGTACTGTGAATCTCTCTGAGTACAAGTGTCATATCATTGGCAAGCACCATCTATCAGAGAAACTGTACAAGTCTCCAAGATTTCTACTTGCAGCTCCATGCATATCCATATGCATGAACATAAACTTCAGGTATGGATATTTTCTGTACAGTAGATAAACACATTTTCAAACAGACTTTTAGCTTGTGTAATCTGTAAAATGAATTTACTGTATTTTTTTCAATTTCCTAAAATCAACTATCACTTATAAACCTTTATACTATTTACTTTCTTTATACACACACACTCAAATCATGTTAAATTAAACTTTTTTTTTAAATGAAATATATAGACTACATATATTCAAACAAAATGGAAGCACAATCTATGTTTAAATCTTATATAAAGATTCTTATAAAGATCTTATAAAGCGCTATATACAAACAAAGTTACTAATTTGAATCTTTTACAATTGCAGTGAAGACCAGTCTCCTGAAAAGAAGCAGCCGTATTCGAAGAACAAAGAAGAACTAAGAAGTTACCTGTTAATTTAAGAAAATAAGTAAGTAGAATATCACCATAATATTTGTATTATTACTGAAACATACTGTAAAGTTAATACAAGCTATTTCTGTGCCTAAAAATAGAGATTGTGTACCATTTTGTCCAAAATCTCCATGTTTTAAACAGCGATTTGCAGCCAGAATGGCCCACAAATTCTTATTTTTGGACACACAAATTACCCAACTGAATTGCTACAATTTTCATATTATAGAACAAACAACTGTTTTAATTGTATACATTAGATGTACTATTTGTACTTTTCCACACCACTAGCTTACTTTTTTTTTGTCATCTGAACCCCAGTTTAGTAACACATAAATTCAAGAATACCTATCCCTACTAGTTGTAGTTCCCAATGCACAATCACACACCATTACATACATCTTTATCATCTTACTCAAACACTCATGCACACAGCACACAAACATTGCAAAACACCCCAACCCATACCTTCTTTATTTTTTTCAACAGACCCTAAAGAATGCCTACCAAAAGTCAAGTCCGTAGAACGCAACGCAGAAGTAGAGCAAATGAAAAAAGTGTCCAACATAAGCATCCATCTCTAGCAGAATTTGTAAAAAAAGTTGAAGCAAAACAGCTAATACAGTAATTTAGTGAAACACAAGAAGTTTCAAGTACAAACACTTCGCCTCCTCTATCAAAATGTAAAACAAACCAAAAAACAATTAACAGAAAATCAGCTATCACTACAGATAAAACTACTTCTTTAAATTTTAATATAGTGCAAAGTAAGCATACCAAGAAAAGTATTTTAGCCAAATTTTACCGTTACAAAGTCCTTCAAAATCTTATAAAAACAGGAGAGAAATCAGGTTCAATGCTTAAAACATATCGTAGGAAATTAATCTTAGAAGCGTTGATGGGCAGTGTAATTCGTCTCAAAAGAAAGTTATTTATTTTAATGTTAAACAAAATGAAACCACTAACAAAACTAATAACTAAATTACGAAAAGACTTCTCAATAAGCGAAATGTCAACAGAAATAATTTCTTAAGTATATGAGGAGGTGAATGGAATCACACTAGGAGCACAGAACCATATTTTAATGAAGAAGCGTACAAACAAAAGCAAACAAATACACTTCCCATACATAGCAGTGGTCGAGATTATGAAAAAGTGAATAATACCATAATGGAACAAGAAGTACTCCTTACAAAAATATGCCCTGAAAACTTAGAATTACCCCTCCATTCAACTGAATCAGAACGTCTAGTGTACAAATGGCCATGCACGTCAATGTATAACATTCCCAAACAATGTTTCAAATCTTTACGCCAATTCCTCAATAAATATGTAAAAAGCAAAGACAAAATCAAAATGAAATTACTGCAAAATATGGATACCTGTCCAGTGCGCAAGTACACAGGACTACAAGGACATTCATTGGCCTGCATTACAGGACCTACTTGTAAAACCACTTTCCATGATATCAAAAGGATATCAACACATCAGTCAACTATAAGAAATCTAGTCTATAAACTGTACTATGCTAAACGTCCTGCTTTAGCTCTAGCAAATTTAAATAACATCCTTCTACATGGTACAGCAAAAGACCTACTTGAAGAAATTGACTATATCCAGAAAAAATATTTTGGAAGTGAAAGCTATTTACAGAATGAAATAGCTTTAAACCAATTAAGCAACAATTCTACACATGGCAACCTTTTGCTAAACACATACAAAAAAGAAATACTAAAATATAAAAGTACATCAGCTGAAGTACCAAACCATGTATGTGTATGTTGCCGTAGAACTTTTTATAAAAGTAACACAAAAACTGTAGACCTATCATACAAAATAGAAGACAATGAAGATTCTAAATGGTTTGAATTAGCTCTCTACCTTGTAGCAGAAAACAAATACGAAATAACTGAGCCCTTAATACTTTGAAGTTACTGCACTACAAAACTTGACAACAACCAAACTCCTTCACGTGCTATCACAAATAATTTGGAATTATACTCAGTACCAAAACCCCTACAACAACTTAATTTATATGAGAGCATCATAATTCAAACAGTACACCCATTTCAAGCAATAATACGTCTTCAACCAAAAACAGTAAAATTACCTCCCTCTGAATTGGTAAAAGGCATTCGTGGAAAAGTAGTTTATTTACCATTAGATCTAAAAGAACGTGTGCATACTCTAGGAGTGCAACGTCCAATGCAGCAATATTTAATTATCTTTGTAAATGGAGTACCTACAAAAGACAAAAAAATATGGCAACAGCTGGTAGATTTACATAAAGTTATACAAGCCTTCCAATATCTTAAAGAGAATAATGAATATTACAAAGAAATTAATATTGAAGAAAACTTGAAAGATACAACTGAAATAATTCAAGAAACACAAGAAGCTGGTCAATTTGAGCTACTAGATCCTGCTACAATATCAAATACTTTAGACCATTATACAATTCATCCTTTGCACTCTAATGACACCATAGAAGATGTACTGGAAACGTAACAAATGCGTCAAACAAAAGGATCGCCAATCAGCATATGGGAAAAAAGTATAGAAGCACGTGCTTTTCCTCTACTCTTTCCTACTGGCAAAGGAGGAAGGTGTGATGATAGACCTATTCAAATATCAGCTTCAGAATACCGCTCATTACGGATGTATTCTGAAGATCCCAGATTTAAACAAAATGTGGAATACATATTCCACCTACTCTTTGAAAGTGAACTAGCAACTTTATGTTACGGAGTTGCACACATATTAAAATCAGGATCACACTTTCAAAATATGACAGCTGCACAATTATCAGAAAAAGTGCAACAAAAGGATGAGGTTTTACAATCAAATATTACAAATCTATTAGCAAATATGCGTGGTACTAAAGAGTACTGGTTTCAACGTCATGGAGATGTACCTTGTATGATCAGAAACCTTGGCCCACCCACTTGGTTGGGCCA
This sequence comes from Ambystoma mexicanum, assembly GCF_040938575.1. Lineage (NCBI taxonomy): Eukaryota > Metazoa > Chordata > Amphibia > Caudata > Ambystomatidae > Ambystoma > Ambystoma mexicanum. The sequence goes on from NC_090932.1 coordinate 715,283,194, forward strand.
TGCTGAATATGCATGGGAAGATTTACATGATTTCCTACGCATATCAAATAAAAACAAAACAAACATAGATGTACTAACACCTGGAGAACTTTGTTCTTTGGATCCTGTTAATGTTTCAAGATATTTTCACCATCGCTTCACTGCTATGCTACATTTTATTTGTAATAAAACTGTTCCTCCCCTTGGAAAAGTGCCACACTTCTTTTGGAGAAAAGAATACCAAGCCAGAGGAGCACCACTAGCCACATGCTTTTATGGATTAATGATGCTCCTAAATTTGGTCAAGACAGTGATGACACTGTTTTACAGTTTATTGAAAAATATGTCACTTGTGAAATTCCATCAGAAGCCACAAATAGTGATCTTCATGCACAAATTTTACAATTTCAAAGACACAAATATGGAAAATATTGTCGTCGCAAATACAAAAACAAAGGGAAATACTACACCAAATGCTGATTTGGTTGACTAGAACATTTACAAATACAGGTCAAGTGAACAATCTCATGTCTTCAGTTAGACATAGTGTTATGGGTAAGTCACCTAAAAATACATATCACATAAAAGAAAAGAAGAAGAAAAATATATCAATGATTATAATGCAATCATTGCCCACTTATGGAAGGCAAACATAGATGTGCAGTACATTGCAGACAATTCTACTGCAGTTGCACGATATGTCACAGCACACTTAACTATAGCATAAAAGACAGAGCTCCAAGACCTCTGGAATAACCTGTCATCAGATGAAACAGTGTCTCAGAAATTATACAGCTTGGGCATAAAAATGCTCACCCATAGAGAATGTGGATCATATGAAGCAGCTGATCGTTTAACTTGTACTGCATTGTATGGTAAATCTGAAAATATAGTATGGCTAAGTCTTGGTCCGGCTAAATCTAGAAAAAGAGTTCTAAAATCATATGAAGATATAGAAACAATAGCCAAACGTGATCCCAACAGCCAAGACATTTTAAAAAACAATTTATTGGACACGTACCACCCAAACAGAAGTAATACTTTGGAAAACATGTGTCTATACCACATAGCCCAAAACTACACATACAAAAATAATATGAAACCTGATGAAAAAAAAGTCAATATAGAGTGACAAACTGTGAAGGCAGCTTAGCTAAACTCACTAAACCAAATTTAATTAATCATATCAAATTGTCATTAAAGACTCCTCAACATAAAGAAGTATATTACATGTCCCTGCTACAACTCTTCAAACCATGGAGAAAAGAAAAACAAATACTAGATAACTATGACTCATATGAGGATGCTTTCAAAGCAATTGAAAGCAATATAACTGATGTAAACTTTACACAGTACAAAACAATGTTGCACAATGAACAGCAACACGAAGAAGAACTCCAAGCCCAACTAGATAAGGACACTCCTGACAGTAGTCAACCTTCTGTAACAGGAAGCCAAGAACCACTGGGAGAACCACTAATAATAAATGAGGCAGAATTAGCTATGATAGAAGAGAAAACACCATGTGTCAGTATGAAGATAAAGAAGACTTAACTATACTACAATCAAAACTAAACAATGAGCAACGTAGCATTTTTCAAGAAGTAACAAAACAAATTGCACATGGTGTAAAACATGGAAATAAAGAATGTTCCTGCCATAATTATAAACCTATACTACTGTACGTCAGTGGTGAAGCTGGTTCTGGCAAAACATTCCTAATCAAAATCATTAGTAAGTTCCTTCAACAATTGACAAACAACAAACTGTCAGCTGTTGTCACTGCCCCCACAGGTTTAGCTGCCTACAACATAGGTGGTGTTACATTACACCAATTACTACTATTACCAGTAGAACACCAGAACAAATTAGACTATTACAAACTTTCTGCAGAAGCTGCAATGGAACTACGCAGAGATTTGAAACAAATGAAAATGCTACTAATAGATGAAGTGAGCATGGTCTCCAACCTGATGTTAGCTTTGATTTACCTCAGATTACAAGAAGTGCTCAAAACAGACTATGAAGAACTCTTTGCAGGAGAACACATTATTGTTTTTGGAGATCTGCTTCAATTAACACCAGTAAAAGGTGAGCCTATTTTTAAAACATTAGGACACAAACTCTGCCGTAAAACTGTTGGCAGCATTGGAAATGTCAACCTTTGGCAACATTTCCAATACAGAGAATTAACAGAAAACACGCAGCAATCTGCAGATCTCACTTATGCCAACATTTTAAAAAGTATCAGAGTTGGTATACTTTCTAAAGAAGCAGAAGCAATATTGAAAACCAGGCACATTAATCCACTTTATGGCGATAATGCATGTGCTACAGATGTTATGGAACAATTAGCCCACAAAAATGTCAATTGTATGGCCTTAATGCCAACTCTTGCAAGCTGTTTCAAATTCAATGAAATCATGCTAAGTAAAGAAATGCAACCAATCATGGAAATTAGCGCCACAGACAAACTAGATGTACATGGTATGACACTACCCATGTGTGACCAAGCCACAACAAGACTAAATAGTTTAGAAAAATCAATCTCAAACACAGCAGGCTTAGAAAAGATATTAAAATTATCCTTAAATTGCAGAGTAATGCTTACACGTAACCTTGACGTGGACCAAGGACTAGTTAATGGAGCACTGGGTACAGTTGTTGGCTGTCAAACATACCCACGCGACAACAAAATTCAGTTTGTCAATATACTCTTTGACAAACTTTCAGAAGTAAAAAGGATAGGATGCTCAACAGCTAGATTCCTTCTCTTCAAAGATATGTATGTACGCAGAGAACAATGTTCTCTAACTCTTGCATACGCAGTCACGATTCATAAATCACAAGGTCTTACCCTAAACAAAGCAATGATAGATATTGGTAACACAGTCTTTAAAGAGGGCATGAGCTACGTAGCACTATCACGCTTACGTACACTTGACGGTCTATTTCTAATCAACTTTGATGCAAGTAAAATAAATGCTGATATTCCTTGCATTTTAGAGTACAATAGACTTTGCTCACTATACACCCCCCACCTAAAGACATATTCTGTTCCACAAAAAGTAAAACGTTATAAAAGAAAAATATATCAAACAGAAATGCAACAGGATGTCACTGCAAATCCTCCAAAGAGAGTAAAAGAAACTAATACTACATCAAGTACCACAAGCAAAAAAGAATCAATTAGGGAAAGTAAACCAGGTACTTCTTTAAAAAGGAAGACAAACTCCAAAAAAAGCAGTTAGATACAGAACTACCTGGACCATTTAAATTCTCAAATATAGTTGGTATAAGTTGCTACGCAATTGTAGCAATGAATATTCTATTTCAATTACCACCAATTGTTGACAACATTTACTTACACAGTACAGACCCATTGTGTTTGCAAATGTTAGTACTTCACAGAAATGCAGCAAACAATCCTGACAACACGTATAGTGTTTATGGAATAAGACAACAATTGGACTACTGTGCTGGAATGGTGAAATTCACTATAAACTCACAGGAAGATCCACAAGAATTTCTAATGTACTTACTACAAGAACTGGAAAATAAAAAAATACCTATAAATGAAATCTTTGGCAACAAGCCAAAGTATAAAGCATTACCCAGAAACAACAAGTGAACACTGAAAACAAACAAACAAACTGTAGCATAACAGAAAAAGTTTTTTTTTTTAATCCAACATGGATTTTTTTTTCTCCCACAGACCCAATGATTTTAGCAACAAATGCAGAAACTGAGAAAATTGCACAGTACTCTGATTTGTAATCTACTAAATATGAGGGTCCAAAAAAAAAAAAAGTATGTTGATTATACAATGTAATAAGTCATTACAAAATACTAATACTAACATGCTATTTTCTTTTATCACAGAAATTAACAAGAAATACATGTACTCCGGTTACTAGACCAAACAGTAAGTATACAATAATAAGGAGAACCATCGCAGCATATCACATCCATAGTATCTAATACCTTTGTTCCTTATACATTTGTTTTTCACCCAAAGTTATAAGCAAATATGAATGTGATATGCTGCGGTGGTTGTGGCCAGGGCATAGAGTCTTGGGTGCATGGCCAAATGGCCATGCACCCAAGACTCTATGCCCTGGCCAAATGGCCATGCACACAACACTCTGTGCCCTGGCCACAACCACTGCAGCATATCACATCCATAAAGTCAAACATTTCAACTATGGTCAATGGAAACTTTTAATGTCCGGGGACATTATTAGTGTTCTTAGAACACTTTCAACTTGCCAGCGAACAATACAGACAGTGTTTTCAGTACACCCTCTACGAACATTTCAGAACAACGCGATAGTTCTTAGAACACTTTCAACTTGACAACGAACAATACGGGCAGTGTCCTCAGAACACCCCCATTTTGTTTATTTGCGAACACTTCAGGACACTGCGAGTGTTCTAAGAACAAACTCAACTTGCCATCGAACAATACGAACAGCATTTTCAGGACACCCCCTACGAACATTTCAGAACAACGCAGGAGTTCTTAGAACACATTCAACTTGACAAAGAACAATACGGACAGCGTCTTCAGGACACCCCCATTTTGTTTATTTGCGAACATTTCAGGACACCGCGAGTGTTCTTAGAACACATTCAACTTGCCAGCGAACAATACGGACTACACCTTCATGACACCCCCTACGAACATTCCAGGACACTGCGAGTGTTCTTAGAAACGTCTTCAGAACACCCCCATTTTGTTTATTTGCGAACATTTCAGGACACCGCAAGTGTTCTTAGAAGCGTCTTCAGAACACCACCATCTTGTTTATTTGCGAACATTTCAGGACACCGCGAGTGTTCTTAGAACACATTCAACTTGACAGAGAACAATACGGACAGCGTCCTCAGGACACCCCCATTTTGTTCATTTGTGAACATTTCAGGACACCGTGAGTGTTCTTAGAACAGTTTCAGCTTGCTTGCGAATAAAACGGACACATATTGAGTCCTCAGAACACCCCCCATTCAGTTTATATAGAACATTTCAGAACACCTGTGATGTCCGCAGACAAATCGCACACAAAAAGAACGTCTAACACATAAAAAACACAACTTTCATCCTATGTCATACACTCCCACCCTCCCCAAACTCTCCTACATACCAACACACTCTACTTAATGCAAATGTTGAACTAAGTTTCACCGCGCTGTCCGCGGACGTCCGCGAATCCAAGATGGCGAGCGCTACCGAAAATCTGACGCGCTTCACGCTCCACGCCGTCCAATCAGCGAACATGTCACATGTCCGCGGACATCACGCAAGCCAATTGGCCAATCAGGACACTCTCCGCGGAACGAACAGAAAAGTGTATCCGCGGACCGAACGCAGATATCACTAAATTTTTTTTACCTACTTTTTGGTCATTTAAAAAAAAAACTACTGGACGGATATTCACCAAATTTTTTATTGGGACCAAGCCGCTGCTCCTGGTCCAAATTTGGTGAAAATCCATCCAGCGGTTTGGGCTGTAGACGCGAGCAAAGTTTTTTTCCCATTCAGTCTATGGGAAAAAAAGTTTTGGGACCCCCTATAACTTTGCCGTCCCTGGACGAATCCTCACCAAACTTTGCAAACAAATTCAGAGTGACCCAAATACTATTTTTGCAAAGTTTGGTGAGGATTTGTCCAGAGAGAGCGAAGGTATAAGCCGCCCAAAAAGTGCTCTTCCTATGGAAACACCAACACCACCTGCAGTCTATTCGCTACGTATAGCCAGCCTTATGATTACTTAGTCTACTTGAGTTACTGCATCTGTACAATTATAAAACAGCTTTGCATTTTCTTCAGTGTTTTCCGCACATGCAGTCTTCATTTCCCACATGAAATGTTGCTCAATTCTTTACTTCGCCATTAGATTCTATAAGGTTTATGTACTCTCTTCATAGGCATCTCTTCTTGGTGCGTCATTTCTTCTTCATGTGATGTCACCAGTCTTCTCTTTCATTCATCTTCACACTTGTTCTGGAACTTCCTTCCGAAGACTGTCATTTCTTTGCAGGTACATCATATGGGGTTTTCTCAATAGATACCTTGTTTCAAGGACTCTTTGTGGTAGAGGTACCTTTAGTGGCTTTGCGCATGTCACAATTTCCATTTTCCAACACATAGGCAATGTGCGGGTGGGACTTCCGGTAGAGGCACTTGGCTCCTCCTCTACACCCCCCCCCTCTGGTTGATTCATCGACCACTCTCCCATCAGTCTTCACATCTAGACATCCTTTTCTGAAAAAGTGCTTCTTTGGAGTCCATATCTTCATTACTCCTTTCATAGTTCCTGCTGATTTTAAATACTCAAGGTCATGAGAATACATTGTACATTCGGGCTGCAGTAGATCCATTTTCCTACATACTTTTTGTGGTTTCTCAGATACAGGAACTTTGTTCCCTCATGTGCATGAATGCTGGCTTCTATATAACTTTTGATCTCTTCATCTGTCAGCTCTTTGGGTCCAAACCCTGACTCGACATCGATCATGATCCTCATTCCTGCTTCTTTATTTACCGTTTTATTGGACTGTGTGATTATTAATCTGATCACACAGAATCCAAACATGATTATCACTAACAAGGCTCCAGGGAATGTGCAGATGTTCGCCATCCATTGTGGAATCCATGAGAAGATCGAAGCAAACCAGCTGTCATCTACAATATTTTCCACTTCATCTTCCATCTTCATGTGCAAGTTTGTCGGCATCATTATGGCCTTCTCGATCAGGAGAAGGTGTGAATGTGCAACATGATGCTCTGATTTAGGCACAAACACCTCCATCCATGGCTAAAATCATATCAAAAATATATTTATACTGAAGAGTCATCAGTCTTATGGCTCTCAGTTCTTCCTTGATAGCATTGAATCCCTTTATGGTAGTGTTGATCGCAGGAGGTCACATCTGGTAATCTGTAACCATTTGGCATTCGCCATCATCTGGATCCCTGGCATAAAATTGTTGTCAGTACTGCCGAAGTCTGACTGAACAACCTGTGTTCATACGGAATATAGTTAAAGGCTTCTATCGATTTAGCTGGAAAGGAGTTCTCCCTCTTTGTTCGATTGAGAAATTCAACTGATCCTCTCTTTCTCCGGTGAGCATCTGCTTTTGGAAACTCTCCAATGTTCAGATCACTCTTCGGCATCACCAACACTGGAACACGGACAAGTACTATAAACACAGCCCTCCCCAGTCCTAGGGCAAATTCATGTATGCTCTGGATACACAAGTCTAGTAGTGGTTCATTATCACTACTTTTTCCATCATTCATTCTTGGCACATCGAAGATTCGACTGCACTGCTAATTATCTCCAATCTTTCTTGTGCGATTTTTTCTGAAGCATAGCTCTGCACTAGCCAGAGGCGCTATCTGCAATGGGCCTCCTTTGTCATCAACCCATGTCAGCAACTTTGCAAGATTCCGCCAGAGACGTTTGCATCCCTTTTCCACAAAATCTATAATTGGTTTGTGATGTCCTGTTACTGCTACAGCTCTGCATAGAACAATGCTACCTCCCAACCGGCTGGAGAAAGTACTGTTCCTCTGTTTGCATCTGGCCTCTCTCCTTGCATATTTGTATTTCTTCATCATTCTTGACAATTGAGCTTTTTATTTATTTCCCATCTGATTCCTGCTGCCTTCATTCCAGGTTGTTTGTATCTTATCACATGATCTCTAGTGTGTGCTCTCTCTCTCTCTTCTCTTTAATCTTGCACATAATCATCTTCTGGAGCTGTCCAATCAGTCACCCATACCAAGGAAGCTGTTCGACCCTGGAACTGACATCTTGTATGGCAGAATGCAAGGTGAGTCAGACAATGAGCTGTCTGGACTGCTATTTCTATAGCTATGAGTATCTTGGACTTCCCCATAGCATAAGGTAGGAGATCACAAACATAGAAACTCTGCTCAGAGGTTCTTTTTTCCCACCTCTTTCATGTGCTGATACAAAATGTTTTCCCCAAATGTGCTGTACTGTCTAAGTAATTATTTAAATCATAATCATCTTCCCTTGTGCTTCTCTTGTGTCTCCCTCTTGCAAAATGAGCTTGTGCATAATGATCATGGTGTATATCAAAAATGGACCTTCCCGCAGGGGGAATCATAGGAACACTTTTTAGAGAAATGGGTGACTTTACATGTGTCACTGCCCAACAAGAACAGGATAAACTCTGAGCATAAAAACAAAAACAGCGAGAAGCATCCTTTGGGCATCAGCATCTGACAGGACCATGGGGTTACCCAAAGAGAAACTCTGTGAGGAATGAATCTGGAAATGGCTCCCTTTTCCAGTCATTGAACTCAAATTCTAGATTTGGCATATTTAGCACTTCAACACTCTCTAAAGTCCATTTCAATGATTCCTGTTGCTCAAGATCTTTTTCTTTTGCACTCCTACTATAATATCTATAAAGAGTGTCTGAGGTGAGCCACAGTCCAAATGCACACTTGCATTTATTTAATCAGCAATCTTAGCATCCTTCTTCCTTGTCATCGATCGAGTCTTACACATTCCTCTCCTTTTTCACCAGGAATTCCATCAATTTATGAGAAATAGCCATATCCATCAATACTTTCTAGATAAAGCATGCAAACCCGAAGTATCAGTCTCAGGCCTACAGATCAAATCAAACATTTGTGTACCATTAGGTGCACAGAGTGCTGAAGCCCTCGTGTTCCAGCAGAGGGTACTTCATGAGCTAGACAAATTGGAAAATCAATCCAAAGGGAAACACGCTTTTCACAGCAACAGTAATGCAGAAAATAAATCAATGAGGAATTTGTTAAACAATAGAGAAATTGTTATCGGGAAGGCAGAAAAGGGTGGCGCCATAGTGCTTTTGTATCGAGAAGACTATGTGAGAGAATGTAACCGCCAACTATTAGATTTGGCGTGTTACAAATCATTAACAGAAGACCCCACTATGAGACTGGCAAATGTAATCTCACTAAAAGTCAACAAAGCGGAAGAAAGAGGGTGGATCACGCAGAAGGAAGCAGACTTCTTGATTAAGGATAAGCCACAGATCCCCCAATTTTATATACTTCCAAAAATTCACAAGTATTTGACTTCTTCACCATGCAGACCAATAGTCTCGGGGAAAAATTCTGTCCTCGAACCCCTACCACGCTTTGCAAATAAATTCCTCCAACCACTGGTAAGAAAGATGGTGTCCCACGTCTTAGATGCAACACAAATAATATCGGAAATAGAAGGGGTAGAATTCGATCCTCAGACTGACATCTACTGGGTTTAGATCTGGTCGCGCTTTAAACTAGCATACTCCAAAAGAAACTCCTCCAAGATTACATCGTTAAGACAACTCCAGTTTCTTTTATCGTATGGTGTGAAGAGATGGCACTCATGGAAAGTTACTTCCATTTTGATGGAGAGTTCTATAAACAAACTCAAGGAACCGCCATGGGTGCCACCCTAGCCCCTAGCATAGCTAAGCTTTACATGGAGACGTTTGAGACAACTAAAATCATGAACGCTAGAAACCCATTTGTGTCGCACATCAAAATGTGGTGGCGCTATATAGATGACAATTTTGTTGTCTGAAAAAGGACAGTTGCTGAATTTGAGAATTTCCTCTCATGGATTAATACGCAAAACAGATTTCTGTGATTTACTTTCACACATAGTGAGATTTCACTGGACTTCCTATCCTAGACATTTCCATCATGGTTGATTCACAATTCAAGAAATTGTATGTGGAGCTGTATAATAAACCAACTGACAAAAATGCGCTCTTCACTACTCAAGTTTCCATCCATGTCACGTGCAAGATAATCTCCCCCTAGGCCAATTCCTTAGACTTAAAAGAAATAGCACTAGAAGATCAGATTACAAACTGGAGGTGGAACGAATACAAGAACGACTAACCAGGAGAGGGTACCCACATAAAGTTACAGCAAATGCATGGAAAATAGCTGACAACAATAACAGAGATGCCCTCCTTGAATACAAGGGAGAGAGGATGCAAAAGGAAAAAACTGAAAGGATTGTGTTTGTTAATACCTTTAGCCATATGTCTAACACCATCAAAAAGATCATTGGGAAAAATCTTCAACCATTACAGAGACCTATTATAGCAATTAAAAGGAGTGGCAACATTAAAGATCAGATCACATGAAGTGACGTGAGTCTCAGGCCAACCAAATCTTTAACTTTACCTCAACAATGGGGCTTACCCGAGTTGGTGGGACATTACCCGTGTGGTCACTGTACATGCTGCCCCTTCACTAGCAGAAGCACATCAGTAGACATTGGTTTATGAACCCCCTGGCAACAAAAGACACATACGAACTGCAACTCGAGTATGGTCATTTTTGTTATATGGTGCCCGTGTCAGAAGCTGCATATTGGAAAGACAGACAGAAAAATAGTTGTGTCAAGAACCGCACCCGTAATGCACCTTTGGTGGACCATTGAATAGAGCAAATCCATTGTGTAGAAGACCTGAAATGGTCCATCCTATACAAACTGAAACAGGGCATGGACACGAATAAGGATGAAAAACGTCTACTGAAGAAAGAACAGGATTTCATCTTCTGCACCAAAAGCACACAGATAGGCCTAAATGAGAAAATGGATTGGCTGATTTAAGAAGAGACTGCATATATCACTGTAATAATATCTGGGCGATGTGTTACAGAACTACAGTGGGTAATCTAGACTCAGTCAATTATCATCAGAATAGACCACAAAAATGTGTATCCAGTCCTGTTTTGAGCTGGAAGCCGATGAAACTCCAAGTAAAATACCAATATACCCGGATTTGTCAAGAGTTGGAAGTTGATGCAACTTTAAGTAAAACATAAATGTGCCCAGAGCCTTTATGTTGGACCTGATGTTTGGCCTAGACCCACGTGTGATATACGTGCGCAGCATGATAGTTTGTCATTATTATAGGTATAAAACATTAGATTGAATTCACTGACCTCCAGTGACAGCAGGTGTGGCCAGCTGTTTGTGTGACTTGGTGATCAGTAGATTCCCACATGAAGGGGGCTTTTCTAGCGGGCAGTGCCCTTGTGCAACCAGGAGCTCAGTGCTGGTGAGGTGAGTTGACCATTTTTTGTGACTCGGGGATAAGTTCCCTGCTGAGTTCCATCTTGCCAGCGTATTCCCTCTTGTCTCGCAGATGGGGGAGATTAAGAAGGAAATAGACTCAGCGATCATGGCAGAACCACTAGACATAAAAAGTGGACATTTTTCGACATCCAACCCCTAGAAAGACTGACATGTCTAATACACCAATAGGAAGCAAGCTTATTGAGCATGGAAAGGTTTAAAACCAGCACCTGAATGATACTGGACACATTGGACTCTGGCTAACCACACCCTGTCTTGTTTTTGAGAAGATCAATGTTGTCCTCGTATAAGCTACGCCTGGTAAGATTTAAGATTTTCATTTTGTTGTGATCTGGTCCCGAGCATTGTTACGTAATGAATGATTTATAGAGTTGCTCCCTCATGTGTCTCCCCGTGCGGTTATGTTTCCAGGGAGACTATCGTACTGCAGATATCAGTTCGAGGAGAGTGAGATGCTAGTAATATTATGCTAGTCCCTTGCTATGCAAATTCAAACATTATACACGCAGCATGGACAGTCTCCGGGAAGGATAAAAATCCACCTTTGTTCACCGTTGGGAGGAAAACGTGGATATTCGCAAAAGCCATTTTCTGTAAGACCATGTTTTTACTATGGTCACAAACATTGTAGTGTAACGAGTGGGTTGTGGAGGTGCGCCCTTACATTTGTTTGTATGTGGTTTCATTTTTTGTGAGTTCAATGCACTGTATGCAAGAGGAAAGTGAGACACCAGTAATTTTGCAGCAGTTCTTGTTATGCAAGTCCATTGGTGGACGTGGAGCACGAACGCCTTTAGGGAGAATTAAAAACTCAACCCTGACTATTTACCTGGGTAAGCAATCCGACTTAATCTAGTCAGCATGTAATACATAATCCTGAGAGAACATAAGCACATCAATTAGTTTGGTGGTTACCACCCGTGAAAGATAAGGGGTTGCAGAAACCAGTGAGAATGGGCGACCAGTTAACGTTTCTGCATGTTATTATGTATCTTTCAGTAGCTCTTTGGAAAATATCCACTGGAGAGACTGCGTTCGAGTAACAATGCATAACCATAGTGAGACCCAGGAAAGTTAACGGACGGAGCGTACTACCCTGCTGCGAATTCCGAAGCACGCATTTGCAGGCTTCAGTGGGGTAAGCATGAATATGAAGACACAGACCGTGGAAGAGACAGAAATTTGGCAGGTGGCAGTATGAACCATATATGAAGTAGAACTGATTGTTGCTACCTGTTCTGTCTCTGTTCTAGCCTCGTGGACTAATTAATTCCAAGGAAAGTGTGGTATGCGAGGGTCCAGTATACGGAAACGAGGATTTCAGCAATGGTGTAGAACCTGAAAGTTACACGTAGTAAGGTAAGCATTCGAGGAGCGTGTTACCCAGTGATGCAGGCTTTTTGCTATATCATCGTAAGGGTGCTAGAATGGACTAAAAACAAGGGCTTTCATTGCATGAATGATTAGAGAGCAACTCCTCAGCACACAGTTTAATCCTAATGACTGTTAGGAGTTTGGTGAAAATTCAGGAATATCACTTAAGTTCTCATCTGCTATTCCAGTGGTGATATTGATGGGGGTAAAATATGAACTGAGGTGGAGGTTTTAAAATGTAGCTTAAGAGGTGTAACCTTGAGATGACGATTGCTAATGATAAGCATAACTATGCTATTGAATTAAACACAATGGATAGTCTAATGGATATGTAAATCTAGTTAAACTTGGACATTCATTTTTTATATTTGTTGTTGTAGGGGAAGAAATTTGCAGTTGGTTTAGCCTGTTTCAAGGATTGAAGACTTGACAGAACAATCGCTTTAGGATTTTTTGGAAGCAAACGAATGGCCGAGATGGCTAATGTAATTGTAACATGTATTATGTACAAAACTCTTTAGCCCCTGATGAATTTCCTTTGATTGATACATAGAACCTGTTAGGAAAGAAACATGTTGGGCCTTAGTTGTTCATTTAACATTTTTATATATTGAGTATCTATATGAGAAGATGAGAATGAGAATGGTATGAATGGGATGTAAGTCAAAGAGTGCTGAATGGGGTATGCCCAGTGCGATTTCTGCACAGTACAAGTCACTTTATGAGCAAGTTATGATAGGAAACTGCTTTTGAATTGAATGTGTTTTGTACAGGTCTGTCTTGGTAATGGTGTTTTAACCGGCCTAATGAGATACCGGCCAAAATAGTAATACAGATGCTTTCATATTGTAATTGTAAAAAATAACTATTAAAATATGTACGTTTTAAACTGATTTATTGGTTTGTGATATCTAAAAGAAGACTGCACTAACAAATGTTTCCCCGTTATAACAAACAGCTCAAATTACAGGCCTGTTTTGTTGGTTGTCAAAAAGGTTTTTCCTTTTAATTGAGGGCTCGCATGTTGATTCAAAATTGACCTCCACCTCCTAGTGTGTTCATTTGCACGTGCACAACTACGTCTTGCTTCCGAATCAACACTTGGGGGTGCATTGGTCTCACTAGCATATCGTTTTACGTCACCCAAGTGGATCCAGGTGCATCTTTCTTGAACTTTCCCTGCTGAGGGTGTAATATTCTCAACAAAAACGGTCAACTAAAACGGGGCTCCTGCCAATACCTTTTAAACTTGGGCAATAGGATAGCATCTCCCACAAACAGTCTAGGTAGAGGAAGTAATTCTTGAAGTGTGGTTACTGAATGGTCTTCATCTGTGTCCTGAGACCAACAGCCTTGCGCTTAAGTTGATCTGAAATGACAGATATACTAGCGGTCATACATGTCAAATACGTAGGTAACTAATTTCCTAATAATTCTGCAGTCATCTGGGCATCACTTCTGATCCTCGATGGAGGAGACAAAGGCATTCTCATTCGTCTCCCTGTCACTAGCTCGTGGGGTGTGAGGTGGTGGCCTGACCCAGGCAGATTTTTTAATGCATATAATCAAGGGGCAGGCAATACAGCCATCCCTTCTTCAATGTCAATTTCAATTTAGCAATTCTCTCTTTGAGAAGACCGTTGAGTCTCTCAGATATCACTTTTTCTTACAGTTGATAAGCAGAAGAAAACGTGTGTTTTATGCTAAGCAATAAACTAATCTGTTCTAACACTTCATTAACCAAATGGAGCCCATTGTCGGATCTCAGCACCTCACATACTCACCATCTAGGAAAGACTTCCTGGACTAAAAACTTTGCAGTGCAAGTGGCATCAGGGTGTGTACATGGATCTGATTTGATCCATCTCAAAAAAGGGCACACCACAACTATCATATAACTGTATCTACTACATACTTGCAGCATATTAACATAGTCAATATGTAAATGCTGAAAAGGACCATTTGGTCGAGGAATCACTCCTGTGATTATTCGCAGAGTGTGCCCAGCGGTAAACCTTTGACGTACGATGCAATTTACTATAAAATGCAATGTGTTCTAACAGGCTCGGTACAAACCAGTCCTCTGCAATAGTTGCTGCGAGGCTTTCCCTAGTTACATGCGCATGGTTGTACAGCTGTTCAAGCGCTACCCTTAACAAGGCTACAGGCATCACCGGCTTTACTTTGCTGTCCTGTCAGCTAAATGCTTCAGAGGGTGATAGAGAATATCCCCTGCGTTTTCACAATTCTCGCTCTTCCTGTGGAGCACTGCCTTGAACCTCCATCAGCTCTGTTCTCGACAAATGATTAAACCCTTAATTTACAATCATAATTGTGACTACTTTCTCTTTTACATTTGGAGTATCAAAACTTGAAATATCTTGTGAATATATAACCCTTTTGGCCTCTTCGTCTACGGCTTTGTTCCCGCAAGAGATAAAGTCAGTTTGCTTAGTATGTGCTGCGCATTTTACGATTGTGATGGCTATTGGGAGCTGCAGTGCCATGATAAGCCTACCCAATAATGCTGCATGTTGCACTAGAGTGCCACCCGCACTGAGGTAGCCCCTCCTTTTCCAATGTGCTAGCCCTGTGTGCACGGTTGATGTCACATAGGTGGAGTCACTGTACACTGTCACGTCCTGCGCTGCATGTTTCTCGAGTGCAACAATAAGCGCCACTAATTTTGCTGCTTGTGTCGAAAAGTGAGACGTAGTCTTGCACATGCTACCACTTCAAATTCACCATTGGTCAAGTCTTTTACCACAGCTGAACCTGAATGCCTTTCCGCATCAGTTTGATCCATTTTTGCAGACCCATTAATAAAGAGAACCTCCCCTCCTGCTAGCACATTTCTTATGCAAGGAATGTCATCATCGAACTCCTCGTAATTAGCACAATCATGCACAGGCTCATCCCCTGCCACAGGCTCAGCTACAAACGTGGCAGGGTTCACTATTTTACACCTTACCCTTTTGATTGCTGGATTTGATATAACTACCTCATATGCGGAAGCCCTCTGAGATGTCAATGTACCCTTAGGTTTCTCCAAAATAGCAAACAATGCATGTTCAACAAACAGTGTCATACAACACCCCATCACAATGCTGGTAGTCTTCTCAATGGCAACGCAGCTGCTGCCAACGATTGTTCCCAAGGAGAGTGTCCTCCCATAATTGGATCTAAAATCCCACTAGAATATGCCAGAGGGTTGTACCCTACTGTAGTCCTCTGTGTAATAAAAATAACTCATCAGAATAGTTGGGAATTCCTAAAACTGGAGCTTTACAAATTGCTTTCTTCAATTCTTCAAACCCTCCCCCCATTTCCTCAGTCAATTCTATTTTGTCCTTGTTCACTTGTGCTTTCTTCAGAGCTGGCGAAAGGGGTCTTGTGCATGAACTATAATCAAATACCCATGTTCTAACATAGTTGCATAATCCCAAAAACCGCCGCATTTGGTTTATGGAGTGTGGTTTTGCTGTTTTCATAATCAAATAAGCTCTTTCAGGTGTGGTTTTCTTCCCCTCATGTGAGAGTAACTGGCCTATATACAACACTTCTTCTTGGCAATATTGCAACTGCTCCACGTTATATCCCTTGTCTGCTAAAATAATCATTACCTGAATTGAATCTTACCTGTGAACTGGATGGACCCTAGCCGGCCCATACGACTGGGGGTCTCCAGACAGCCCTTTAAGATGAGCAGCAGCACCCTACAGATAGATGAGGATGCAGATTCATACTCTTGCACCAAATAATAATGACAACACAATAGTTTGGCAAAGGGAGTCCGTTTAATGACAAGTACAGAAAACGGGGAGTTCAATGAACATCAGTAACCGCTTGATCTTCCTTCTTGGTTAAACTCCAATTACTTTCAGAAAAAAACACAATATTTATACCAAAAAATTGTCATCATTGATGCGTAATCTTAAAAACCTAACATGCAACTTGATTGGTTATAGGAAGGTAACTTTGACATAGGTATTATATGATTATATGGTATCAGGGAGAGGGGATTGGATAATCAATGTCAGGTGGGGCAACTAAGCCCTTCCTTCAAACTGGTCACTGTAAACGTCACTAAAAGTACAACATCTCATTGGTCCTGCTTACTATAGGCCCTAGATTACACGGTCCACTATGATTGGGTTGGCATCAATCTCACTCATATTTTTCCACTTGCGCTTAGCAGCATGCAGAATAATCAGCCAGGTGCAGGGAGTAAGTCTACACCTCAGCTTTCCTCCAATTATGTTACAATCATTCATCACTTCAGTGGTTGTGTGTCAATTACTGCTTTGTTAGTTTGGCCTTGAGTCTGATTCTTGGTCTGAGAAAGTTAAGGAGTATGGGTACGGCAGGGCTCCATGCGTAGGTGTGAAAGTCTCATCCCTTCCTGCCTGCCTTGTCACGTGATTCAGACACTGTGACATTGGCCTCTTCTTCATGCATTTTCGTGTATTTGATTTACTTCTGCCAGTCTTCTACCATCTGTGGCTTATCTTGACTTTTCTGAACAGAAGACTCTGTTCTTCTTCTCCTTAATTGTATCCATTGCTAGCCTATTCCAGCCCGATATGACCTTGGCTTCTTGGCCTGGTTACCTTCAGCTGAGTTTCTTTCCGTCTTAACTCTCGATTTGTTTGCTGCAATAATCTCCTCTTGAGACCTTTAGTAACCTCTGTTCCATTCTGCTCATGTGCGTAATGGATTTTCACTCATCTATAAAGTGCTTTTGAGGTAGATATATGTATAGTTGGTACTTACCACAATCTATTTTACTACTAAGCATAAGCAAGTTTCACAATTTCTTTGCTTCTTGCGGTTTCCTTCATCTGTACACGTTTAAACTAACTGAATATCTTCATTGTGAATATGGCATAAGTTTCTTCATCTTGACATCAACTGTTTCACCTTAAGCTCAAGATGTTACTTATCCATGGTATTTTGTCTCTTTGTCAGTATTCTTAGGTCATTATCTCTTCTATATGTGTGTCAGTCCGATTTTCTCATGACGTCATCATTTGTCTTCTTTTAGTATCCTCTTGGCTTCTTCAGGTATTTCATTCTGACAAACATCCTTTTGTCTTGTCTGTAGATATGGTCTTCTCAATGGGTACCTTATTGTCCAGGTTTTCTTGGGTGTCAGTATTTCAATAGGTGCTGTTATTTCGATAGGCACTGGGCAGAGCCCAACTGCGGCTCTCTGCTGGTTTATCTGTTCTCCATTCATCACATATTTTGGCGTGAACGTTCCTGGCACTTCGAAGGGGGTGGCTGGAATGCAGATGATGCCTGGCACTTCCTCTTTACATGCACTCATCTTCTGTAATGCTGCAAACTCAAATGTAATCTACGTACTGCAGCACAACCCTTTTCAAATCAATATTGCCTAATTCTATCTGCAGGACCCCATTAAAGATCAATGGAGATTCAAAGTACCCTTGGGGCAAACGATTCCTCTTCAGCTTAGTTTGATGAAACGTAAATGATGTAAGGTCTTGGGAGTTTGGGAGTCCTTATGCAATGGGATTGAGAAAAACAAATTTTTCAAGTCCATCACAGTGAAATATCGTGCCTCTGTGGGGATAATACATAGTATTGTCGCCGGATTCGGAACTAAAGGAAGCTCTGCCTCTACAATCTGGTTAATTGGTCTCATGTCCTGAATTAGTCTCCACAACTCCCCTTTCGATTTGTTCACAGGGTACACAGCAATATTACACAGTGACTCTGATGTCACTAAGATACCCTGTTCGATCAGGGCCGATATAGTCTTAAAAATACTGTCATCCGCCTCTCGAGATATTGGGTGCTGCCTTGCTCGAGGTAAAATTGCTCCTGCCTTCATCTTAACCTCCTCTACTCAGTTTAGCAGGCCTACGTCATAGGGGCCTGTAGTCCATGCAGAATTTGGCACTTTCTACAAATCTTCATCAAAAAATGCTGGGCGCTGCCGCACTATCATCATTCGCAGTGGGATTTCCCCTTTTCTCTATTCTGATCCAATATGTAATACTCATCTCTAATATTACTTCATCATCTGCTGGGTCATCTCTAAACATATCCTTGTCAGCAACGTCTTTTAATATATACCCTTCCTGAATGGCAATCACTGTTCTCCATGACCTGCACTCGTCATCGGTTCCTTCGAGCATGGCCAATTCCCCTCGCACTATGGCTGCAGTTAACCCTAGGGGAATAGTTTGTCCCCCCTCTTTGTCCACAGGTATCTGTGGCTTGAACAGAAACTCATCAGGTATTCTCATAATCTTTCCCACTAAGCCAGGTAGCCATGTCAACAAAATGCATACCTCATAAAGAACGACTTCTGGCTCTAATGGCATTCCTTGCAGAACCATTTGCCCTGTAAATGCCAATATACATTTCTCCACGCTCATATAATGTAAGATCGCTCATATAATGTATCCCTGGAGTGGAACAAACTATGCCTTCATCAGTGAAAGACATTTTCATATTTAGCATTGTCATTAAATCTCAGCCCAGAATATTAACCGGTGTCTGCCTTGAATACAATAGTGGAACAGACATGTCACACTCTCCTATAGAGACTGGTAATTAATCAGGAAAAGGAACTTTGCTTGTAGCTCTAGAGAACCTTGCACATTCATGGCATTTCCTGATAATGGATATTTTCCCTCTCGTATACCTGAGCGGGTTGTACCCGTGTCTACTAAAAAAGAAAAAAAAATGTGCATCCTATGGTCACATCAACCCTTGGTTCCTCTTGGTGGTCTGCTGTCACCGATAGTACTGAACACATCAAGTCCCCCTGTGAGCTGTCCTATTGTGTGTACATACTTATCCCTGTACTTGTAAAAGGACTTCTTCCCACCATAGTAACACCCGCTATTCTAGGTGTCAACTATTGTCCTGTGTTGGCATTCTGCTGTATTTGCATGGGTGCGTGCTGTGACTGCCCTTGAGGAGGATTCACTGGTGCTTGCTGTGGTTGCAATGCCTGTTGCATTTGCAGTGCTTGTGCTTGATACACTGTCTGATCTTGGGCAAATCAAACCCTAGCTTGTGAGCTATATGCTGGAGGATAAACTGTCCCCCCTCTTGAGAAATGCCCATTATGTACATACCCTTGGCTTCCACATGGTCGTGTGATGTGTCCTGTCATTCCACATGTCCAACATATAGGAGGAGCTCTTTTGACTAGCCCTCCTTGGTTGAATCCGCCCTGCACATTCTGATTATCATTCTGCATATTCTGAAACGTGCCTTGGTTATTTTGAAAACCACCCCTTCCTCTGTAACCCATTCCTCTGCCTCTTTCATCTCACGTGCAATAATTGCACCCATATCTGACATATCAGGATACTGTACAAAGGGTGCCCTGCAGACATCTGCTCTACAATTATTAAATGGCTCTCCATCATGAGCTGTGTTCTGTGCCATGACACTAGAGTAGCCTGCTCTCGTCCAAATGTCATCAGCCCTTTCCCCAAGAATGGCTGCTAGGAGACCCTTAATGTTCCCTATTGCAAGAGTATTTCCTCCTGTCATTTTTTCTAGCTCATAAATCAATTTCCCCACCCCAACTGTTAAACTGGGGAGTTTACATCTTAAATTATCCTTATCCATTTTTGGCCAGGGAATATACTGAGGTCTAGCCCCTTCTTTCTCCAATAAAGGGAATTGCCTGAACCCAAACCTGCAATCAGCTCCCATTGTCTGCCTATCCATAGTATAGATAATGGTTCCTGATCGCCTGCTTCCTGGCACTGACCTCAGCCTGCTCTCATATGATGGTGACTCTCCCTTCTCACTACACAATTGTCCTTTAGGGTGCTCTGGATATGCTATAGGATCTGGTGTCCTATCTTTAGGCTGCTCTAAATCAGGCCATCTCACTTCCTTGTCTGTTTGCAGACATCCAGCGGGTTGGCATGCATTTTCTCCCTCCTCCCCACTTAAGGTTTCTCTTTCTTCGTCTGACATATCTAGTCCCCAATTAGTATGGCTTTCATCCCCATCATCCTTATTTAAAGTCAGCATGCCTAAGGACAAGGCTGTATGCATGAGACTAAATGGGTCTCTTTCTTCGCTTTGTGATTGAACGGCCGGGAATTGTTCTCCCTTCTCTCGGCTTCCCAATTTGTTGCTTTCTCTTAAGTCTTGATAGGCTCAATCGATTCTCTCCCTGATGCTCCCTATGTGAAGATTCTCCTCTGGAGTTATCCTAGATGGTCCTAACTTTGCTCCTGTGATGGGAGGAACTTCTCTGTATGGCCCCATGGTATTACTGGACTTGGTTTCATTAATTCTTTGTTAATGCAATCAATGTCATGTTCCCTTTGTCTTCTTTTTCACTCTATTTTCTTTGTCTAATTCCCTTTGCTTCCTCACTTCTTGTGTAACCCTTTACTCTTCTTGTCTTTTCTCTTCCCTTCTTTCATTCTCTCTACCATCTTCTTCTTCCCTTCATCTTTGTATTCTTGTATCCCTTAATTTATGTGCTTCTCACTTCTGTTTTTGCCTATATCATTCTTCGACTGCTCTCTGCTTGTTAGCATACTTCCTTTGCTCCTCTGCCCTTTCTTTTGTTGCTCCTCTTGATACATCTGTTCTCGCCTCTGCCTATTCATTCTCTTATATTCATCCTCCTTCAGTCTCTTTTCTCATTCTCTGTCTTTTCTATCCTGTTCATCTTGATCTTCCTTTTGCCTCACTTCCTCTATACTTTTCCCATTGAGCTTGAGCAATATCTGTCCACTAATCCATTCATTCTGTATGAGCGTTACCTCGTCAGCTTTATCCTTTTCTCCATTTCATCTCTTAATCTCTCATTCTATGTATGTGGTTGTTCACTTTTCTCCTCTTTATTTTGTAAGACCTTAAAAGTATCCTCCTTTCTTTTAGATTCCTCTGGACTATCGCCACTGCTAGAGGCAGTCATTTTATATATTGGATTACTATATCCTGTTTCTGCCTTTACTTCTCTTAACAGATACAATTCTACATCTTCTGTACTATCACTGTTTATTTTGGGCGAGGTAAGGGGATCAGAAGGCTCAACACCTTCCTCCCTAAACTGATTAAGCATCCACTCCTCAGGAGCTGCGTCTTCCCGTTCCATCTGGCACATTTTACAGAGCTCTAAACTAGCTAGCCTTTTCTCCATTTTTTTCTCCGTGTACGGAGCATGCAAGTATGTGGTCATGTGTTGCAAAACCACTTTTGACAGTGATCCCCCTTGTGGTCATGTGATGAACGTTTTGTCTGCTGTTCCCTTTACCTATTCTGAATGATACTGTATGAGCTTAGGTGCGTGATTTGGCAGTATCTTGCACAGGTGCATGAGTGGATTAACATCCCTCATTGTGACAAGTCTCAATTGACTGTTGATACTTACCGTTTATTTGCACAGATAAGTTTCAGAAAAATAACAAATATGAGCGCGTTCCAACCTCGCTGCTCAAAGCATCTACTTCTCAATCTAATTTTTCAGTCGGCGCCGACAGTGATTAAAAATAGGTAACAACTTTTTATCTCTTCTTTACCTCTCAGTTTGCTCTTCTCGTTCTTCGACACCTCTTTTCAATTACAAAATACACAGACAGATTAGTCAACTTTACACATTTTCACCATGGTACCCCTTTCCTCTTAGCCCCTAAAATACCCTGATGGCAGTTTGAGTCATTCCCTATCATAAACCTTTTTATGTGCCCCCTAAGTACCCACTTTTTTTTCGAAATGACTCCTTCTAAAGCTCCTTGAGCTAGGAAACTGGGCTCGATAGAACACTCCTCATTCAAACACTTCTCATTTACTCCAACAACCCCCCGTTACTTTTTTCAATTACCACAACCCCATCCCATTTAGTTTGCCAGGCCCCTCAATCTGCTCACCATTTGTTTTTCAGCTCAAGACCTTCGGTATCGCCCCCCTCCTCCAATCGACCAGCGCTGCTTTCAGTCCACTCAGTGCCTGTGGAAACCAGGAGAGATTTCTCCAAAGAGGGAACCGTCCCACCTGTATTGATTTCCTTGCAAGAGTTCTATATCAGCCGCTCTCCACAGGAAACCTTGCGATCCTCCGGCTAGATGGCGGAGGATGTCAGATTTTTCGAAAATACAAAGGAGCTACTTATTGATGGGCCAGAACCATCTTCCTTCTGCTACCACATGAACTCATAGGCGTTTTAAGAGAGGTGGCACTCTTTAGGATGGATCGGGATGCAGATCTTACTCTCACTCCAATAATCAGACCAACTCAGGAAGTTGGCAAATATTTAGCTGTATTTTTAACAAGTATCTGAAATAAGGAGTACAACTGGCATCAACGGATGCCACACAAGCATTCTCTCCAAGCAACTCAACACATTTCTTAAAAAACACAAAATCTTGTCATTTGTGAAGTCATACTAAGTGGCAAAATAATAAAAACCTACTTGGGGTTGTGACAGGCTTATGGGGAACATCTAAGTATACCTTTTATGGGGTGTGGGATCCTGATTGGGTCTCTACAGTCAGGTGGACAGTTATGCCCACCGTAGTGCAAGTCATCTTCCATGTCATAAAAATATAGGACGCTTCATTGGCTTTCAAATTATATGGCTCTTTGCTAAGTGGCCCCCTACAATTGGTTGGCAAGCTTGTACTCTTCTGGAATATTCCACTCACTAGGTGCACACAAGCTGGTAACTCAGGTGCTGGAGGGTTGGACTTGACCATACCTCCCCACCCAATTAGCCCAGCATCTATCATCACTCCTGTGTTCTGCCATTCAATTACTCATTTGAACTCATCCTTGCAAGTATCACTGTGCCTGGGAATAGAAGGACGTGTGAGCATGGTTTTATCTTCTGTCTCATGTGCAGCTCACCCAAAGTCTATCTTCATCTGACCATGTGACAGGAGACTGTGCTTTGAGCTTCTTATTTATATTTAACACTATTAAATGAATAAAACTTGGCTCTTCTAGTGTTTTTCCAATACACCTCAACAGAAGCTCATCTCACTTCTTATGGTCATTGTATCTTCTAAAATAGATAACCAGTCTCTTGGCTGCTCCAACCCTTGACACTCGGCCAGACAAGCCTTCTCAAATCTTCTTTCAATGTCAGCTGTTTTCTTTAACTGCACCACACTTCCAGCCTTTCTATTCACAGGGTCCAAGTTTGCTAAAATGTGTTGTGGAACATCCAGATTCTATACACACATCTAGCAATTGGCGGCACCACCTGCAGCCTATTCACTACACATAGCCAGCCTTATGATTACTTAGTCTACTTGCTTTACTGCATTTGTACAATTATAAAACAACTTTGCATTTTCTTTAGTGCTTTCCGCACCTGCAATCTTCATTTTGCACATGAAATGTTGCTCAATTCTTTACTTCCCCATCAGATTCTGTAAGGTCTATGTATTCTCTTCATAGGCATCTCTTCTGGGTGCTTCATTTCTGCTTCATGTGACGGCACCAGTCTTCTCTTTCATTCATCTTCACACTTCTTCCAGAACTTCCTTCAGAAGACTGTCATTTCTTGCGGGTACATCATATAGGGTTTTCTCAATGGATATCTTGTTTCAAGGACTCTTTGCGGTAGAGGTACTATTATTGGCTTTGCGCATGTCGCAATTTCCATATATAGGCAATTTGGGTGTGGGACTTCACTTGGCTCATCCGCCAGAAAATCTTCAGTTAAACCCCACTAAAACTGAGATTAAAGTATTGGGATCAAAGCACCTTCTTTGCAAATACCATGCCTCTACCCCCTGTCCTGCCAATTTTGATTCAGCCACATCCTTCTCCTAAAAGATTAAGAAATTAGGCTGTATTTGGCAAGCATCTGTAGGCAGTAATGCCCATGTGTCAGAGGTAGTCACATCTGTCTGCTTTCAAATTAGACTCCTGAAACCTATTTTGCCTCTGGTCTCCGAATCCGACCATGCAACGATTGTAGGTACTATGGTAAACTCAAGACTGGACTATTGCTGCACATTGCTACTTGGAGCCCTGGATTGTCAACTGCAACGACTCCAGGTAGTTGAGAATGCAGACATGTGTTCAGTGTACAATCTTCTAAAAAGAGTCTCCATCTCCAAGTACCATCAGAAACTGCACTGGTTACCAGTGCGGCAAATAATTGAATTCCGACTAGGATGCCTGATTTTCAGGTGCATCCAGGGAACTTCACCTAGGTATCTGATCTCAAGAATGAAGATCTATCGGACAGCACATATTTCACGTTCATCTGGCAAAAATTGTCTGGCTGTCCCCTCATCTAAATGCCTCTCCTGTTGAGACCGATGTTTTTCCATCAGGGATCCCAACTCTGGAATGCACTTCCAGCAGAACTGCAGAATATGTCATCTATCATTATAAATCCCTAATCTAATCTAATCTAATCTAATCTAATCTAATCTAATCTAATCTAATCTAATCTAATCTAATCTAATCTGAAAGAGAAACAATTTACAGAGGTTTCTAACAACATGACAACGGTCATTTCATTTTTCACTGTGGACAGATTTTCTGTACCAGAGCAAACATATTCAGCAGTTGTCCTTGATATGATATGATATGATTTGGCATTTGTATCGCACCTATACACAAGTGTTTCAAGGCGCGATGAGGCAAGGAGGGGGGAACAAAGGGAAGACAGACAACTAACCTACTAGGCCAGGTGTCATTCAGATCGCACAAGTGCAAGGGTAGGGGGGAAGGGAAAAGTGCAATGGGAAAGGGAGAGGGGAAAGTGCAGTAGAGGGGTAGAAGAATAACAAGATAAATAATAAGGGCCAGCTGGTGGCAAGTGCAAGGTAAGTAAAGACAAGTGCTGGGAAGGGGGGTTGTAGGGATGCAGAGACAGCCCCGCAGTGCAGGGGTTGCCAGGGAGGCACTGCAAGGGGAGAGTGGCTGGGCTAAGGACCGAGATCGGTGAGAGTAGCCCCGTTGCAGAATCAGTGCAGTTTCAGTAGGAATTTATCAGGGGAGAGGGGGAGAGAAAGCAGAAACAAAGAGGAGGGTTTTGAGGTGCTTCCGGAACCGGAGATGTTTCTCCTCAAGTTTCAGGGATGCAGGAAGGCTGTTCCAGAGGGAGGCCCCTGCCGCAGAGAGAGATCTACCACCAACTCGTTGCTTGGAGAAGCAGCTAACCCTGAGGGAGTTGGAGGCGGATGAGCGAACAGCTCGAGAAGGACGATATTTAGGAAGAGAGAGTTGAAGGTATTTTGGCCCCAGGCCCCAGAAGGCCTTATGGACAATGCAGAGGGTTTTGAACTTAATCCTTGCAGCCACTGGGAGCCAGTGCAGAGATTTCAGTCCTGGAGAGATACGGTCCCTGGGCTTGACGTAATTTCAGAATTGCAAGCACTGCAGAATCCGCCATATCTGTAGACATGCCATGACCTTGCAATTGAATTCAACAAGAAAATAGAACCTTATCTGCTTAAGTATGATGAAAATTTATTTAGTATTTGATACCTATCTAGTAAATTCACTCAAGAACTCCATGAGAAGGAAAAGAGCAGGAAAAGCAACAACTGTTGATTACAAAATTACAGATTCTACAAACATTTAAACATTTATCATGATAAACTTCCTATTGCATTGTAAAACTAAGGATGTGTTAACAGCTTACCTCTCAAATAAAGCAATTCTGCATGCACAGAGGATAAAAAGAAGCCTAATAGCCAATTGGAGAAATGAAGCCAAAAAAGCCAAGTTATCATATGGAAATGATGGTGGAGACTTTAAAAGCACACATGAGGAGGCAGACACACAAATCTTTATTCACCCCACCACATTCTTTCACCTGATACCAATGCTTTTGTCTTTTCACTGTGGTGGTCACAAATGTTCCCATATGACGTTTTTCACAGGAGTTGGAACTAAAAGAATACTTATAGATCTCAAACATATATGCTCCTGTTTAAGGCCAAAACAGTGCAGGCATTAATAGGCCTTCATGCACTTTCAGTGTGTGATGTAAATGGTGGTTTACAAAGAAATAAAAACTATTTTCTGAAATTTTTCAAGACTTTTGAAAAAGAAATCCTTGAAGCTTTTGGAAGACTTGGATGCCTAGAAGAATTCAAGAAGAAAGATGAATTATTGATAGAGCAATTCATTTGTGAAGTCTACTCCATAGCAACACAGATTGTGTACATTGGCCAACTGAGTTGGTGGATGTTCAGAAAAAAAGAGATGCAAAGTAAAAATATGCCGCCAACAACATCCTCTCTAGTTCCATTCATCTTAATTAATTAGCAGTTGAGGGAGTGGCAACGTGCTGATTAAAAACACCTGAATCTCCCAGACCCATCATAATTCGGGTAGGAGAAGGCAGATAATCAATAACCTCCTACTATGTGTACACTTCCATGTGCACCACAATCAATCACAAAGCTGGTACGGTGTACATGCATCAAAGGAAGGTCTGCTGTGCATTGTAAATTCTGATCTCAGTCTCTAAGATACACAGAACTGTGTTAGTGTGGTGCAAACTCTGTGGACTCAGAAGATCAACTGTAAAACCATAATTTCTCTCTTCAAAAATAAATAGCTATTGCAGTTTTAATAAATAGTATATTTCAACGAGAAAGTTGCAAATTATTTCAAATGTTCTAATTTAATGAGCATACAGTTGAAAGTTTGCAATGAAGTAGCAATAATTTACGAGGCTATATCTCAGAAACGGTAAAAGATGTACAAAAAATCCTTATCAAGTGTTCTATTCCTTTGATGATGTATAACAAAAAAACATTCATAGAGCCACCCTAAACGCACTTACAGCTCAAACTCGGAATTTGTATTTGTAACAATGGCCATCTTGAATTTATGATGTCACACAGGCCCTATGCCACAAATTCAGACAAAACTATAACCTCAGCCTCAACTCACAAATGTTCATAGTTGTCAATTTACTGTTGAAAGTCCCTAAATTGACTATATTGGACCATTTGCTTGCCACTATTCCTGAGTCTCCTAATTGGTTCCTAACCTTTTCCTCTGATACTTTTATTCAGGAGCAAAAAAGTGATTCAAACCATGATTTGACCCATGATAAACCTAATTATCTTGGGTAGGTGCCATTCTATGTACCCAAAAGCGGTTTCTTATATCATAGTGTAGGGCAAGACCAAAAAACCAATAAGAAACGTAATCTAAATGAGTCAATAAAGAGCACAGGAGCAAGAAAAACAACAATATATTACATGCAACCGCAGTCGGGAATAATTGGAAAGATCATTCAGTGATCCATGCAGTGATCCATACAAAATGGTGGAGTTTAATCATAAACAATGTTTCAGAATACTCCTGCAATGTCATCCCCTGATTGGTTGTTTATGGTTGTTTTATATGTGAATCTATACAATTCCTGGGCCTATTGGCTTATCCAAAACCTTGTATCCATGCTGTTGATTACATCATAAAAAAGGACTTCACATTCATATTATCTGCTTTCCCAGGTTTGCTACTGGAGAGTCAATGTTTCATATTGTTGCACTTAGTCCTTGGTGTTTAACTGGTGGAGCTCCTGTGGCCATTCTGTGGTGGGCCACTTCAAACCTTGTTAACCAATGAGATTGTGAGATGCGAACAGTGTGGCACCAGTTGTATATTTTTCATCCTATTCTCATGGGAATTATACATTGACAGCATCTTACCGTTCCTCCTCTTCCAGCTGTTTCAACCGGCAGATTACTATTGCAGGTTCTGATTGGAAACATGTAACTGTGCTCCTTCCTTTCACATATTCATGCGCAGGACCTCATCTGCTGTGTTCCTAGGCCCTTTGTTCTGGGCCATCTTGGATCCGCGGATAGCGCAGCGATGAATGGGGAAGAATTAGAAATTTGGCAGGTGTGTTGCTGTGTAAGAGTGCTTCGGGAGGGTGGGGGAGTAAGAGATGGGTCAAATGCTGTATTTGTTTAGGTGGCGGGCACCTCTGATGTGTTTGTCATGCCCGCGGTCACCGCGGCTGTCCGCGGATATAAAAAATGCAATGCAGTAGCCCATATAGCCAGTTAAAGTGTTTGATTCTATGGGTGTGATCTATGGATGTGATATGCTGCGGTGGTTGTGGCCAGGGCCTAGAGTCTTGAGTGCATGGCAGAAGGCCGTTGACCGTAGGGTCTAGGGTCTTTTTGTTGTGATTGGATATATTTTTTCATGACTTGGGTAAATTGGGTAACTGGAGCAGATATTCTTTTTCAATTTCTGTGATAAAAGAAAAGATCATGTTAGTATAGGTAGTTTATAAAGACTTATTACATTGCATAATAGACATTTCTGCTTTATTTCCACCCTCATATTTAGTAGTTTACAAACCACTGTACTGTGCAATTTGCTCGGTTTCTTTGTTTGTTGCTTAAATCATTGGGTATTTTGGAAAAAAAAAATCCATGTTGGATTAAAAAAAAACTTTTTCTGTTATGTTACAGTACATTTCTTTCTTTGTTTTTAGTGTTTGCTTGTTTCTGGCTAATGTTCTATCTGTTAGCTTGTTGCAGATTGTTAGATACCTGTTGTCGAATTGTAACTAGTTCTAGTTCTAGTTTTTTATTTATATTCTCAAATTGCTAATCTATCTGTTGGGTTGTTGCAGATTCTCGGGGCAGTTAGGTACATGTTGGCGTATTCTAACTGTTTATTTCTTGTTATATTTTAGTGGTATTGATCTATTTGTTTGGTTGTTACAGAATCTTGGGGCAGTTAGATACCTGTTGGCGTATTGTAACTGTTTATATTTTTCTAATTGAAGTTTTATTAATGTTTATGCAGAGATTAGTTATTAGTGGTATTGATTTATTTGTTAGGTTGTTGCAAAATCTTGTGGCAGTTAGATAACTGCTGGCATATTCTAACTGTGTATTTCTTCTTATAATTTAGTGGTATTGATTTATTTGTTTGGTTGTTGCAGAATCATGGGGCAGTTAGATACCTGTTGGCGTAGTCTAACTGTTTCTAATTTTCTAATTGAAGTTTTGTTAATGTTTATGTACAGATTATTTATTAAATTTTGGTTTTAAGAAGATTAAATAAGCATTTACACAAGGTTTGCTGGTAATCTCTGCTTTAGAGTAAAGGTACTATTGTTACATTCGAACCATCCACAATTCTTTTTTTATATATGCAGTGTAGTGACCTGCATTGGTGTGGCTCCTGCGCGGTAGATTATACCTATTGTTGTGAAAGTTTTTCTCACCAAGTGATACTTGACCATGTGTGAATCCAGTCAGCTTGCAGTTGTTTTTGGTACAATCTGCATTGTAACGTAGAAGCATTAATATTACGTATTTACTATGTGTTTGTATTTGTAAGGTGGAGCGATTATCTGAATTGCAGGTAGTACATAATCTGCCATGGTTTGCAATTTGTACAAGTTGCTGAAATGGAACAGATTCACAGTTAGGTATGGATACATACACAATGCGTTAATTAAGGATTTGTTCCTGTGCCATATTGTTGCACAGAGTGCATGTATGTTTCCACATGTATGAAATCTGGAAGATTTCATTTATAGGTGTGTTTTTGTTTTCCAGTACTTGGAGTAAGTACATTAGAACTTCTTGTGGATCTTCTTGTGTATTTATAGTGAATTCCACCATTCCATCACAGTAGTCAAATTCTTGTCTTATTCCATGAACACTGTATGTGTTGTCAAGATTGTTGCTTGGATTTCCATGAAGGACTAACATTTGCAAACACAATTGGTTTGTATTGTGTAAGTACATTTTGTCAACAATTGGTGGCAATTGAAATAGAATATTTATTGCTACATTTGCATAGCAATTTACACTAGTTATATTTGAAAATTTGAATGGACCAGATAGTTTTGTGTCCAAGTCATTTCTTCGGAGTGTGCGTGGCTTCTTTGAAGAAGTACCTGAGTTAGTTTGAGTAGTAGATTCTTCTTTGGTTGTAGTAATTGATGAAGTATTATCTTCTTTTACTCTCCCTAGAGGATTTGCAGTGATATCCTGTTGCATTTCTGTTTGAAGTAGTTTTCTTCTACAACGTTTTGCTTTTTGTGGAACAGGATAGGTTTTTAGATGGGGGTTTATAGTGAACGTAGTCTATTGTATTCTAAAATGCAAGGAATATCAGCATTTACTTTACTTGCATCAAAGTTGATTAGAAATAGACCATCAAGTGTACATAAGCGTGATAGTGCTACGTAGCTCATGCCTTCTTTAAATACTGTGTTCCCAATATCTATCAATGCTTTATCTAGAGTAAGACCTTGTGATTTGTGAACGGTGACTGCGTATGCTAAAGTTAGAGAAAATTGTTCTCTGCGTAAATACATGTCTTTGAAAAGAAGGAATCGAGCTGTTGAGTGTCCTATCCTTTTTACTTCTGATAGTTTGTGAAAGAGAATATTGACAAACTGAATGTTGTTGTCACATGGGTATGTTTGAAAGCCAACAACTGTACCAAGTGCTCCATTGACTAGTCCTTGATCCACGTCAAGGTTACGTTAAAGCATTACTCTACAGTTTAAAGATAATTTTAATATTTTCTCCAAACCAGCTGTGTTGGAGATAGAGTTTTCTAACGTATTTAGTCTTGTTGTGGCTTGTTGACACATGGGTAGTGTCATACCATGTACGTCATGCTTGTCTGTGGAGCAAATTACAATTATTCATTGTATTTCTTTTTTCAACATTGTTTCATTGCATTTGGAACAGCTTGCAAGAGTTGGCATCAAGGACATACAATAGACATTTTTGTGTGCTAATTGTTCCATGACATTAGTAGCACATGACTTATGGCCATAAAGTGCATGGATGTGCCAGATTTTTAATATTGCTGTATTGGAAATGTTGCCAAAGGTTAACATTTCCTATGCTGCCAACAGTTTTACGGCAGAATTTGTGTCCTAAGATTTTAAAAATAGGTTCACCTTTCAGTGGTTGCTGTCAATCGAAGAAGATCTTCGAAAATAATAATGTGTTTTCCTCCAAAGAGCTCTTCGTAGTTTGTTTTGAGTACTTCTTGTAATGTGAGGTGAATCAAAGCCAACATTAGGTTTGAGACCATGCTCACTTCATCTATTAGTAGCATTTTCATTTGTTTTAACACTCTGCGTAGTTCCATTGCAGCTTCTGTAGAAAGTGTGTAATATTCTAATTTGTTTTGGTGTTCTGCTGGAAGGAGTAGTAATCGGTGTAAAGTGACACCTGCCTATGTTATAGGCAGCTAAACCTGTTGGGGCAGTTACAACAGCTGACAGTTTGTTGTTTGTCAATTGTTCAAGGAACTTGCTGATGATTTTGATTAAGAATGTTTTGCCTGAACCAGCTTGACCACTGACGTATAGTAGTATAGGTTTGTAATTAGGTACATTCTTTATTTTCATGTTGTACACCATGTGCAATTTCTTATGTTACTTCTTGAAAAATGCTACGCTGCTCATTGTTCAGTTTTGATTGCAGTACAGTTATGATATGATATGGCATTTATAACGCGCCTATACACAAGTGTTTCAAGGCGCGACGAGGCAAGGGGGGAGGGAACAAGGGAAGGACAGACAACGATCCTACTAGGCCAGGTGTCATTCAGATCGCGCAAGTGCAAGGGAAGGGGGGAAAGGAAAAGTGCGTGTGGGGAAGGGAGAGGGGAAAGTGCAGTACATGGGAAGTGGAATAAATCCGATCAATAAACACATAAAACAGCCAGCTAGTGGCAAGTGCATGGAAGAGCAGACATAAGTGCTGGAAGGGGGACTGAAGGGATACAGAAAAAACAGTCTCCAAGTGCAGGGGTTGCCAGGGTGGCACTGCAGGTGGGCAGTTGATGGGGTATGGGTCAGAGTTCAGAAAGGGTGGCCAGGTAACCAGTGCAATATAGTCGGAATTCAGCAAGGGAGGGGAGGAGAGAAAGCAGAAGCAAAGAGGAAGGTTTTGAGGTATTTCCTGAACCGTAGGTGGTTCTCCTCGAGTTTCAGGGAGGCAGGAAGGCTGTTCCAGAGAGAGGCCCCTGCCAAAGAGAGTGATCTGCCACCAACTCGTTGCTTGGAGAAGCGACTGACTCTGAGGGAGTTGGAGGCAGATGAGCGAAGAGCTCGAGAAGGAAGATATTTAGGAAGAGAGGGTTGAAGGTAATTTGGCCCCGGACCCCAGAAGTGATTGTGTACAATGCAGAGGGTTTTGAATTTATTCCTCGCAGCCACTGGTAGCCAGTGCAGAGATTTCAGTCCTGGAGAGATATGATCCTTGGGCTTGAGGCCAAGGGCAAGTCTTGCAGTCCTGTTCTGGATAAGTTGCAGAGGGCAGAGAGTGGAGGCAGGAAGATTTAGATAGAGGCTGTTACAGTAGTCCAGCTTGGAGAGGACCAGGGCTCTGGAGGCAGTGAGCTTCTGGGGGAAGGAGAGGAAAGGAAGAATACCTCTAAGGAGGTGCAGCTGGTAGTGTGACATCTTAGAGACGTCAGAGATGTGAGGGGAGAAGGAGAGTACAGAGTCGAAGATGACCCCAAGGTTTTTTGCCTTGCAGGTTGGAGTGGGAGGAGGGCCAAGAGAGGCCAGCCAGAGGGCTGCAGGGAAGGAGGGAGTGGGTGTGCCGATGAGTAGAATCTCAGTCTTACTGGCATCAAGGCATAAATTGTTGGTGGCACACCATTCCTGGATGGCAGACAGACAGTCAGAGATGAGGGAAGGAGAGGGGGAGGAGGAGGCCGCGGGCAGCCTGAAAATGAGCTGGGTATCGTCCGCATAGCACTGAAAGTTGGGACAGAGAGCGGTGATGCGGAGGGCAAGGAGTGCCAAGTATTGATTGAACATTCAGGGAGAGAGGTTAGATCCCTGCGGGACACCACAGGTAGAGAAAAAGATGTCGGAGAGGAAGGACCCAAGTTGGACCTGGGAGGGTCAGTCGGAGAGGAAAGAAGTCAGCCACGCCAGAGCCTGACCAGTGATACCCAGGTTATCACTGAGACGGTTGAGCAGGATGGCATGGTTGACACTATCAAAGGCAGATGAGAGATCAAGCAGGATAAGAACGCAAGGGATGTTAGAGTCGAGGTTGGAGAGCAGGTATTCACAGATGTTCAGGATAGCAGTTTCCATGTTTCTGGCAGCTCTGAAGCCAGACTGATGGTCATGAAGACAACCAACAGATTCAGTGTGGAGATTATTGAGCTGGGAGATGGCCAGTTTCTCCAGGAGCTTGCCCAGGAAGGGAGTTATGGAGATTGGGCTATAGTTAGCCGGGTTGGAGGGGTCGGCAGAGGGTTTCTTAAGAAGAGGGTGCACAAGGGAGTGCTTCAGGGGGGAAGGGAAGACTCCAGTTGCGAAAGAGTTATTGCAGAAATCCACCAGGGCAGGGGCCAGGGAGTCTATGTGATCCTTGATAGTTTTGGAGGAACTGGGGTGAATCTGTTTTGACGAGACTTTCATAGATCAGACTTGTCTAGAAACCTTGACTGGGGAGAAAAGGGGAAATATAGAGAAGGAGGGAGGAGGGGTGGCTGCAGAAGGGCCAGAGGAAGAGCAGGGAATAGTGGGAGGGGGATGAGAGGAGGAGAGTGAGGACAGGATGTCCTGAGTTTTAGAAATTAAGTGAGAAGCCAGTGCCGTGCAGAGGGCTGGGAAGGGACAGGAGAGGTAGAGACTGTGGCAGGATTGGCCAGTTCCTTGCAGATTTTAAAGAGTTCAGCCGAGTTGTTAGATGCCGCAGAGACGCGGTCTTGGATATGAGCTCTCTTCTTGGTGAGGACGGAGAGCCGGTATTGCCTTTGCAGCAGGCGACAGGCCAGTTTGTCAGAGGATGAACTAGAAGCACGCCATTTCCTCTCGGTAACCCTACACTTACGTTTTAGGGTGACAAGGTCTTAGCCGTACCAGGAGTTGCACTTGGCTTTGAGCTTCAGGCGGATTCTCATGACAGGGGTAAGGATGTCAAGAGTATCAGATATAGCAGAGTGGAGCGTGGAGAGGGCTGTGTTAGAGTGAGAGTCAGCCAGGGGGCGAAAGGGGGTGAGAAGGTGGCAGCGAAAGCCTCAACTGACACGCGCTTCATGGGTCGGGTGACCGAGAAGGTGGGTGGCAGTTATGGAGGTGGCTTGGCCTGTGGGTATGGAGGGTAAGGTGGGAGGATAGGAGAAAGTGGTCACTCCAGGAGAGAGGAGTGGAGAGAGAGACAGATAGGGGAAGGTCTGAAGAGATCAGAACATGAGAGTGTGCCCTGCATAGTGAGTCGGGCCAGAGGGGAGAATGGTGAGTGAGAGAGAGTCTCAGAGGTCGCGAAAGAGTTCAGAGGGGGGACAGGAGGCATCCAGGTGGATGTTGAAGTCTCCAAGAAGGAGGAGTTGAGTGTTTGAGGCCAGGATTGAGGAGGAGAGATATGCCCACTCAGAGAGGAAGGAAGAAACCTGACCAGGTGGCTGATAGATAGTAGCCATAGTAAGGGAATGGCTAGGCGAGAGAGAGAGCCTGCAGACGAGGCATTCAAAGGAGGAGTAGGCCTGCGTAGGAATGACAGAGGCAGGAATCCACTCAGGGAAGATAAGGGCTACAGCCCCACCAGATCGGTTGGGCCTGGGTGTGGAGAGGATCTTGTAGCCATCAGGTAGGAGCGTGTCAAATCTGATGACAGAGCTGGCCGTAAACCATGTTTCAGTGAGACCGAGGACATCGAGGTCAAGTTCTTCAAGAAGGCGGCAGATATCAGAGGAGTGTTTGACAGCGGAGCAGGAGTTAAGAGTGGCAATGTGGAGAACGTTGCCCTCCTTGAAGGACTTCCGGGGAGGGGTACAGATCAGAGGAAAGCCCTGCGGAAGTGTAGAAAGCACCCGAGAGGGGGCAGAGAGGGAGGGGGAAGGCAAGGTAGCCAAGGAAAGGGGGGAGGGGACAGCAGGAGAAGAAAGGAAGTTGATGAGGCGCGGAAAGCATCTATCAAATAGATAAAGGTTGGCCTGAGGGCCTTGGACCAAGACGGTCCCATTAGAGTAGACATTAATGATGATCTTCGAGGCTAGGAAGGAGGCCAGGAGGGTATCCCAACGAGTACCACCATTAATGGGAGAAATGGAGAAAGGAGAGAGAACAGAGACCATATGCGGGATCCATAGATCTTGAGAAGGAACGACAAAAGGATGTCGGTGAGAGTTTCCTTGGAGGAGGCACTGTGTAGGTGTGAGTGATAGGGAGTCCTCGGTTGGAGACCAGAATGTCCTTTTTAAACTTTTTCCTACCAGACTTAGTGAGGAGAGAAGGATAGTCAATAGTGAAACAGTTTGAAAAGATAGGGGAGACAGAGAACACCATAGAGTAGGAGGGAGAGGATGGGGTTCAAGGGAGACAAGACAGCGAGAGGCAAGTGCGCAGAAGAGTGGCACAGGACAACGGCACTTAGGAGGCGAGCACAAGAAAGGCACAGGTCAATCTAAGACAGGAAAGACGACAAACCTAAATTCGAGAATCCTAAAGCGGGAGAAAAAGGCCTAGGTTTCACAGAACAACTTTAAATACAGTGGCAGTGCTAGTTATAACAGGTAAAAACCCACCTAAATTAGAGAATCCTAAAGAGGGAGAAAAAGGCCAAGGTTTCACAGAGCAACTTTAAATACGGTGGCAGTGCATAGTTGAACAAGTGTGATCACAGCTGAGTTAGTGGGGCAAACCAGGTGGACACAGTGGACAGGGGGCCCAGACGATTGAGCAAGGTGGTAACTGGCAACAGGCGTCCCCTGCGGACACCTGCAGACACCACCAGGAGCCACATGTCAGGGAGCTGCCCTTTGCCTAGGGGCCCGTAGCCGAGGGGGCTGCCTGGCAGAGGGCTGCCCTGGAGGGTCAGTTAAACCAGAGAAGCACCCAATAGAAGGTGAGGAAAGGGAGGGTGGTGGGCAGGCAGGGAGGCGGGAGGGAGAGGAGGACCAGGAAGTGGCTGCAGGGGGAGGGGGGAGGGGAGAAACAATGCGCACAGAGCACAGGGAAGAAAATACAAATAAATAACACAAGATCACTCACTGGAGGCCCGGGTACCATGCTGGGCTCAACTGCAGTCTGGGCTAGCAGCGACTGCTCACACCCGCTCGGCTCTGCAAAGAAGCGAGCAGGGTGAGTACCCATCGACTAGTCCAGGAGGGACAACCAGGATCCACAAATCAGAGTGTGGGGTGGGCGGGCAGAGAGGCGGGAGGAAGAGGAGGACCAGGAAGTGGCTGCAGGGGGAGGGGGAGAAACAATGTGCACAGAGCGCGGGGAAGAAAATACAAATAAATAACACCAGATCACTCACTGGAGACCCGGGTACCGTGCTGGGCTCAACTGCAGTCTGGGCTAGCGGCGACTGCTCACACGCGCTCGGCTCTGCAAAGAAAAAGAGGTAAGTCTTCTGTATCTTCTTCATAGTGAGACATGGTGTTTTCTACTTCTGTCATAGCTAATTCTGCCTCATTTGATATTAGTGGCTGCCCCAGTGGTTCTTGGATTCCTGTTACAGAAGGTTGACTACTGTCGGAAGTGTCCTTATCTAGTTGGACCTGGAGTTCTTCTTTGTGTTTCTGTTCATTGTGCAACATTGTTTTTCTACTGTGTAAAGTTTACATTGGTTATAGTGCTTTCATTTGCTTTGAAAGCATCTTTATAGGAGTCATAGAAATCTAGTAACTCTTCTTCTTTTCTCCATGGTTTAAAAAGTTGTAGGAGGGACATGTAATATAGTTCTTTATGTTGAGGAGTTTTTAATGACAATTTGATATGATTAATTAAGCTTCATTTGGTAAGTTTCACTAAGCTGCCTTCACAATTTGTCACTCTGTATCTACCTTTATGTTCATATTTTTTATATTATTTTTGTATGTGAAGTGTTGAGCTATGTGGCATAGACACATGGTTTCCAAAGCGGTACTCCTGTTTGGGTAGTATGTGTCCAGTAAATCATTTTTCAAAATGTCTTGGCTGTTAGGATCATTTTTGGCTATTGTTTCTATGTTGTCCTATGATTTGAGAACTCTTTTTCTAGATTTAGCAGGACCAAGACTTAGCCATATTATATTTTCAGATTTTCCATACAAAGCAGTGCCGGTTAAATGATCTGCAGCTTCATAGCAGCCACATTCTCTATGAGAGAGCATTTTTATGCCTAAGCTGTACAATTTCTGAGACAGTGTTTTGTCCGATGATACATCATCCCAGAGGTCTTGAAGCTCTGTTGTTTCTGCTTTGGTTAAGTAGGCTGTAACATATTGTGCAACTGCAGTGGAATTGTCTGCAATATACTGCACTTCTATGTTTGCATTCCATAAGAGGGCAAAGATTGCATTGCAATCATTGGTATATGTTGCTTCTTCTGTTCTTTTTATGTAATATGTGTTCTTAGTTGATTTACCTTTAACACTATGTCTAACTGAAGACATGAAGTTGTTCACTTCACCTGTTTCTGAAACTGGTCTAGGGGAATCAAATCAGCATTTGGTGTAGTATTTCCTTTTGTTTTCGTATTTGCGACGACAATATTTCCCACATTTGTGTATTTGAAATTGTACAATTTGTGCATGAAGATCACTATTTGTTGCTTCTGGTGGAATTTCACAAGTAACATATTTTTCGATAAACTGTAAAACAGTGGCATCACTGTCTTGACCAAATTTAGGAGCATCTTTAATCTGTAAAAGCATGTGGATCTGTGGTACTCCTCTGGCTTGGTATTCTTTTCTCCAAAAGAAGTGTTGCACTTCTCCGAGGGGAGGAACAGTTTTATTACAAGTCTAGCATAGCAATGATGCGATGATGGAAATATCTTGAAACATTAACAGGATCTAGAGAGAAAAGTTCTCCAGGTGTTAGTATATCTATGTTTGTATTGTTTTTCTTTGATATGCGTAGGAAATCATGTAAATCTTCCCATGCATATTCTGCACAACTTAATGTAACAAACCAAGTGGGCGGGCCAAGGTTTCTTATCATACAACGTACACCTCGGTGACGTCGGAACCAGTACTCTTTAGTACCGCATATGTTTGCTAACAGATTTGTAATGCTTGATTGTAAAACCTCATCTTTTTCTTGCACTTTTTGTAGTAATTGTGTAGCTGACATATATTGAAAGTGGGTATCTGATTTCAATGTGCATGCAAATCCATAGCATAGAGTTGCTAGTTCACTTTCAAAGAGTAGGTGGAATATGTATTCCACATTTTGTCTAAATCTGGGATCTTCAGAATACATTCTTAATGAGCGGTATTCTGATGCTGTTATCTGAATGGGTCTATCATCGTACCTTCCTCCTTTCCCAGTAGGAAAGAGTAGAGGAAAAGCACGTGCTTCTATACTTTTTTCTCATATGCTGATTGGTGATCCTTTAGTTTGTTGCATTTGGTACGTTTCTAGTGCATCATCTATGGTGTCTTTAGAGTGTAATGGATGAATTGTATAATGGTCTAAAATACTGGATACTGTAGCAGGATCTAGAAGTTCAAATTGACCAGTTCCTGCTGACTCTTCAAATATTTCAGTGGCTTCCCTCATGTTTTCTTCAATATTCATTTCTTTGTAGTATTCATTATTGTCTTTTAGATATTGCAAGGCTTGTCTAATTTTATGTAAGTCTACGAGTTGTTGCCAATTTTTTTTGTCTTTTGTAGGTGCACCATTTACTAAGACAATTAAAGATTGCTCTATTGGATGTTGCACTCCCAGAGTGTGCAGATTTTGTTTCAGATCTAATGGTAAATAAACTACTTTGCCACAACTGCCTTTCACTAATTCAGAGGGAGGTAATTTTGCTGTTTTTTCTTGAAGGCGTATTATTGCTTGACATGGGTGCACTGTTTGAATTATGATGCTCTCATATAAATTGAGTTGTTTCAGGGGTTTTGGTAGTGGGAATAATTCCAAGTTATTTGTGATAGCACGTGAACGAGTTTGGTTGTTGTCAAGTTTTGTAGTGCAGTAAGTGCAAAGTATTAAGAGGTCCGTTATTTCGTATTTGTTTTCTGCTATAGGGTGAGAGATAATTCAAACCATTTGGATTCTTCATTGTCTTCTATTTTGTATGTTTTGCCTACAGTTTTTGTGTTACTTTTATAAAAAGGTCTGCGGCAACACACACACACACATGGTTTGGTACTTCAGTGGATGTACTTTTAAATTTTAGTATTTATTTTTTGTATGTGTGTAGTAGAAGGTTGCCATCTGTACAATTGTTGCTAGTCTGTTGTAAAGCTAGTGCATTTTGTAAGTGGCTTTCACTTCCAAAATATTTTCTCTGGATATGCTCTATTTCTTCGAATAGGTCTTTGGCTGTACCATGTAGAAGACTGAAAATTAAATTGGCTAGTTTTAAAGCAGGACTTTTAGCATAGTACAGTTTATAGACTAGATTTCTTATAGTTGAATGATGTGTTGATATCATTTTGATATGATGGAAAGTGCTTTCGCAAATAGGTCCTGAAATGCAGGCTAATGAATGTCCTTGTAGTCCTGTGTATTTGTGCACTAGACATGTATCTATATTTTGTAGTAGTTTCATTTTGATTTTGTCTTTACCTTTCACATACTGATTGAGGAACTGGCGTAAAGATTTGAAAGATTTTTTGGCAATGTTACACATTGACGTGCACGGCCATTTGTATACTGGACGTTCTGGTTCAGTCGAATGGAGAAGTGATACTGAGTTTGGTGGGGATATTTTTGTAAGCAGTATTTCTTGTTGCATTATGGTATTATTAAGTGTTTCATACCCACGTCCACTGCTATGTATGGCAATTGTGTTTATTTGCTTTTGTTTGTATGCTTCTTCATTCACCTCCACAGATATTTAAGAAGTTATTTTTGTTGACATTCTGTTTATTGAGAAGTCTTTTTTGTAATTTAGTAGTTAGTTTTGTTAGTGGTTTCATTCTGTTTAACACTAAAATAAATAACTTCCTTTTGAGAAGGATTGCACTGTCTACGAGAGCTTCTAACATCATGTTTCTATGGTAGGTTTTAAGGGTTGTGCATGATTTCTCTCCTGTTTTTGTAAGATTCTGAAGGACTGTGTGGCGGAATATTTTTTCTAAAATGCTTCTTTTTTTGGTATGGTTACTTGCCAGTACATCAAGATTTACAGCAGTAGTGGTAGCTGAATTCTTGTTAATCACTTTCTGATTCGTTTTACATTTTGAAAGAGGAGGGAAAGTTTTGTACTGGAAGCTTGTTTTGTTTCTTTTAATGACTCTATTAGATTTTTTGTTTGAACTTTTTGTACAAATTCTGCTAGAGATGGATGCTTATTTTGGACACTTTTATTTTCATTTGCTCTACTTCTTCGTTGCTTTCCACAAACTTGCTTTTTGGTAGGCATTCTTTGGGGTCTGTTGAAAAAAAAGAAGGTATGGGTTGGGCTGTTCTGCAATGTATGTGTGCTGTGTGCATGAGTGCCTGAGTATGATGTTAAGGATGTATGTGGTGGTGTGTCATTGTGCATTGGACAGCTACAACTAGTTGGGAAGGCTATTCTTGTATTTGTGTGTTAGTATCCTGGGGTTCAGATGACAGTAGAAAGTAAACTAGTGGTGAGGAGAAGTACTAATAGTAAATCTAATGGTATTGAATTAAAACAGGTCTTTGTTCTGCAATACTAACATTTTAGGGGCTGAGTTATGTCATTTGTGCGCTGAAAAACGGGGATTTGTGCACCATTGTGCATGAAAATCCCTGTTTAACAAATGGGGGTTTGTGGGCAGAATGGTGCACAAATCTCTGTTTTTTGGTGCACAAATTCCATGAATGAACCCCGCAGTGTGTTTCAGTAACAGTAAGAATATTAAGGGTTTAATATACTTACTTTTTTTTGTTTAGAATGAGCAAGTTTCTTCTGAGTTGTTCTTTATACTTCAGATGTGTCTGCTTTTCAGGAGAGTGGTCTTCACTGCAATTGTAAAAGACAGAAGTTAGTAATTTTGTGTGTTTATAGCACTGATGTTAATTTAGACGTTGATTTTTTATGTTTTTGTAGTAGTATTCTTGTTTGATACCTGAACATAGTGTGTGCATGCAGTTTCCTTTGACTGTGTGCAGCCTTTATATTTTACTTACAATATGGTAGTTCAACATGCTTTGCAAATGAGTAGAATACTAAGCATATGAAACTCACTTGGTTACGTAGGGCTGTGTTATTGCATATTAGGAGATTGAAGAAATAATTATGTACTTGTTTTGCAATTTTTGTAAGGTAAATAGCAGAAACTGTATAGAAAAGCATAGAATGTATGTGTTTGTGAAGGTTTTCAATAATAAAGCAGAAGGATGAGATGTACAGGCAGTGGTGTTATTTCAGCTGTGAGCTTTTCAATGATAGTGTCTATCTGTGTGAGTGTATAAAGATGCATGAACTTATCCTGGCTGTGTATAATTTTACAATACACTACTAAGTGTTTTTCTACAATTATTCTGTTATTTCTCCCATCTTTTAATATTATACTTTTTCAGATAGTTGTGTGTGTAAAAAAAGAATTTAGATAGCAGACAGGTTTGGAAGTGACAGTTGATTATAGCAGATGGGAGAAATAATAGTAAGTTCATTTTTATAGGTGATACAAGTTAAGTGGCAGTTACTCTGTTTATATGCATTTATAAGAGTTGTACATGTACTCTGCATAAAATATGCATACCTGTGGTTTGTATTCATGCATGTGGATATGCATGCAGCTGCAAGTAGAAATCTATTAGACTTGCACAGTAGTTTTTGTAGTAGGTGCTTTCCAATGAAATGAGACTTGAGATGTGATCAACAGTACATTTGAAGTGCTGAGATCTAATGATGGAGTTATATGTAGAGGTCTTGGATGTGATTGGTGGATATTTGTGTGACTGCTTAGCTGTATCCAATGAGGGAATAGCACAGAGAGTGAAGTGGAAAGGGTAGAAGGGCTGTCCAAGAGTTACGCTGCCCGCGGACACCGCAGCTGTCCGCGGACAGGTCGTGCCACATCCAGGGTTTTCCAGCAAATCCAGCATGGAAAGGGGACTGTAGGGATTTGCCAATCAGGTGTTGAGGTTGCGGATTTGTGTTGAAAGAGGCTGTGCGTAGTGAAGATGGCAGAGGTGGAGAAAGTTAGGGTGTTGGTGCTTGGAGATATGTTTGTGCATGGTTTACAGCAGTATGCTCAATGCAGGCATGTGGCAAACAATTTTGATATTAAAGGAGTGGAGGTGGTGTGGAGCACTGTGCCTGATTGCAATGCACAGGGAATTGTACAAGTTTGTGAAGATATGGGCAGGATGAACAGTCCCCATGTGGTAGTTTTCACTGTGGTGCTTTCCGTTTGGGGTATGTGAGTGCCCCTACTTTGTTGGCAGATTTGGAACACCTGCAAGAAAAATTAATTGCAAAAAATACAAGTACCGGAATCTTTAGTCAAATAACTTGTCACACCTGAAAAGGAAATGAAGACACACCTGAAAAAGCAAAGAAGCACAGCCTCCCTGAAGATTGATGGAGTCATGAAAACGTGCGTTTGGAGGAGAAGTTAATGCAGGAAAACTTGACTTGCAAGAGAGCGCGCGCCTTGTCACTTATTCTCAAGCAGTAATGAACATCCTTCCAAATGCCAAACCTATTTGTTCTGGATTAGTACCTAGGGCAATATGGGACAATAGCTCGGTTTTTGTCCACAGCAAGACATTGCTAGGTGTCCAATCAACCGAGGCATGTGTGCTTTCCTGCTTAGAGCTGGTCTGTAATAATGAGAATATTGATTCCAATAATGCTGTTTATTTTAAAGAAGATGGTATTTTTTTATCTTTTATGGAAAATGCCATGCTGTTCTGGAATTTAAGGGTTGCTTTGGAGAAGGTTATGTGAAGATTTTAGGAGTAAAGTAAGAAAAAAAAGAGAAAAAAAAGAAATAACTGGTGTCTGTCAAGCATCTGCGAAAAAAAACTAAAAAAACGGCGCTTTTCAGAGCCAACCTCAAAGGGGAAATGGGGCACACTATTTAAATTTACATTCACTAAGCTCAGATTTTTGATTTGTCCGCGGACATGGCGGTTCTCCCCGGACACCACATATTAGACACAGGGATTTTGGGGAGGAGAGGCATGCAAATGAGAATGAGTAGAGCAAGGGATTGGTCAATAAAGTTTACTGGGTGTGTTGTGTAAGGAGAGAGTTTGTCAGAAATTCTTTTTTCTCAGAGAAGAACAGATAGCTATGGCTGTGTGTTTCAGAAAACTGATTGTCTGGATTTTGCGAGACTCATGGATACATTTGTTGGAGGTGCATGCAGAACCCTGTGGAGTAGCTGCAGATCTTGGATTCCCTTATTTGGAAGTGCACTGGTATGGAGTACTTGGAATGAAGTGGCTGGACAGGGTACCTCTCTGTGCTACTTTGTAGACACAG
The DNA here is from genome assembly GCF_040938575.1 of Ambystoma mexicanum. Classification (NCBI taxonomy): domain Eukaryota; kingdom Metazoa; phylum Chordata; class Amphibia; order Caudata; family Ambystomatidae; genus Ambystoma; species Ambystoma mexicanum. The sequence goes on from NC_090932.1 coordinate 715,327,001, forward strand.
CATCACCCAGACATAATTATAATTAATTGTGGAGGGAACAGTTTAGGACATGTGTCTGGAATTTCTTTGCAATTTGCAATGAAAGAAGGTCTTGGGAAGGTCATGGATATGTTTCCAAATTCTCAAGTAATTTTTTCTCGTATTGCGCAGAGACAAATGTGGCTGCGTTCTTCTTCATTTGGTCCACAAATGGAGAAAGCGAGGTGCAATGTCAATAAGGCTGTTTGTACCTTTTTAAGAGATGTTGGCATGTCCTCCTTTCACAATGAAAATATTATTTTTCGTAGCACATACTGTTGTATCTTGATGGTAGTAGAGATTACGGGGCCTCTGTCCCCAAGTACCACACAGGGAGATACAAAGCAACCCCCTGTGCGATCCTTGAGGCCACAGGTATTGAGTGCCGGAAATGCCAGGAACCAGGAACACCAGAAACCCCCCGACAGCTGTAAAGCAAGCAATGGGTAAGTACAGTGACAAGGAAAACAGGGAAGGACCACAATGTAACTTAACACTAAAGGGGCTTACCAAGGTGGAGGGAACGAAACCCGAAGTTGGAAAAACAGGATGAGAGGTGTTCTGAGTTGATACAGGGTGTAACTGGCAGCAGCAAGTGATGTAGCACCCTGGACTGCAATCCGGATGGACTCGCACTAGGATACCTGCGTGAGCCGAAATTTCCAGTTCGCGTGTTGCAATGAGTCGGATGATCCGTAGACAATCCGATAAGAGTTCCGAGGTCTAGACCAGATGAGCATGACAAATCGAGGGATAATCCAAAAGGAAGCCAGAAGCAGTCCAAAAGTCTGGTAACTAGCAGGTCAGAATGAAACCAAGGGCTTGAAAAGAAGAAAATATGAGAAAACAGTCTGTAAATCAATATCGTGATCGAAGGAACAGGAACGCCAAACAGTGCCGAATTAGTTCAGCTGTGAAGCACTGAATAAGCATTCCCTCACAGTATTTGAAGGAATAGGAACCTGTCAAGTGATCGCGTCACATGACGCGCGATCCCATACGCTTCCGTGCCACATGATCCGCAGCAACAACAGTCGGCTGGGTCTTCTGGGTCACGTGACGTTGCAGCAAGACTGGCCGATGGCGATGCCGAATAGCTGTGAGACGCCAGGGTATTTGCCACTGGCGGAACGGATGCAAAAAGTTCGGGCGCCCATGTCCAATAGGCTGTCTCCATGTGCGCTGCCTGTGCTTGCCATGTTGCTGCCGCCCTACATGAGTAAGTTGGGATCTATGGATGGGAGGCGGTTTTGGCTGATGAGAATGCGAATGTGGGCCGGGACCAGAGAGGGCGGTGGTAGTAGACCGGTGGGAGCTCGCTTGTGGGGCATGTGGGACAGATGGCATAACATATACGTTTTTCGCAGAGATGGAGTCCATCTTACTTATGCTGGCAATCACATTTTTCTGAGAAATGTACAAAATGCATTGCGACCTTTTTTGTAATTACAGCCATCCATTTTGCAGTAGGTGTTGACCATTTGAAGTTTTACAAACACCACCAAAAGGCTCTTTTCAGAGCCACCACTTCCTCCCAGAGAAAAGTGCAACGGTTTTGATAGGTTAGCACCTCAGAATTTTAGATGTCGGCGAACTGTCTGCAGACTTCTAAAAATGCACGGGGCCCTGCTCCATTTATTTGCCACTTTTATTTTTTAACTGTGAAAGGCGGCTCTGAAAAGTGTCTTTTTTGGGGGGGGTTTTGTTGTTTTGTATATTTTTTGTTTTTTTACACACGACACACAAGGAAAGGAGGGGAAATGAGGGCAAAGAAGGCACCAACCACGGGGATAAGAAAGGGCAGGTGGAGAGAGGAAGTTGTAGGGTGGGCCTTATTTAGGTAGTGGGCAGACCTTCTCATGCTCCATGACCACAGCCTCGAAAGCACTCCGAAGACTCTTCCCTCTGCAGAGTACTGCGTCACAGTACATATACAATATTGTGACCCTTGAAAGAAAGGTAAGGGTCAACAGCATCATGGATGGCCGGTGAGGCAGCTGGAGGGATGCACTGTCCCACAGGAGTGTCTCTTGTGGTGACAGGAGCGGAAACGGAGGATGTTGTAGAGGAACTGAACATACTACGTTTATCACAAGATACAACTTTGCGAACGCCCTACCGTGGATCGACCTTAGGTGTTGCTTCACGGTGACTCGCGGCGAGTTCTGGTAGTAGGGACTTGCACTACCTCATCCTCTTCATCCTCTTCACCCTCCTCCTCTACATCCTCATGCCTGCTCCCCTCTGCAGGCCCTTGGGGAGGTGTTGGTGGTGGAGGGAGTGGGGGTGGTGCTGAGGCACTAGCAGCACCAGCTGGAGCAGCAGTAAGCATAGATGCCATCAGGTCCGATAGTAAGCAGCAAGAGCAACAACAAAATCAGGAAGGTTAGCAAAATCTAATATAGACAATGCTCTGTCTGGTAGCCAGAAGCATAATGAGGATGACCTGTGGGGTGTGGCCTTTTATAGGGGTGCAGGTGCGCGCTCCGCGGACAGCCGTGCCATCCGCGGACAGATCGAACACCCCAAAAAGGCTCAAAAAGTTCCAAAAAGTATGTAGAAAGCCAGAGTCATTGTCTGGGACATGTGCAATGGTGAATATTTACTGTAAACTACTTTGGATTGTCTAAAAAAGTACTTTTTAAATGTTCGGGGACCCGGACAGTGTCCGCAAATCAGGGCACACGCTCAGCGTGGGTGCGGTCACATGATGACGTCACGATCACGTCCACGAATGGGACGGGTGCCCGCAGAACACGAAATGCATAGGCATGGTCCTACGCATGCGCACTGGTGTTGTATGGATAGTATTCATGTTCTCAAACTGATTAAAAGTGTGACACACATGAGACGGACAGTTACTGACAGGCGCAATGTTCGTAGAATTTATGGGTGTGGTGCGCATGTGCGTAGATTTACTACAGACAGAACGGACATGTATGGTGTCCTTAGAATACATACTTTATGGTTAATTGCAGATATTCTGGACACCGAGTGTGTTCTAAGAACAGTTCCATCCTGCTTGTGAACAGTTAAGACAGGTATAGTGTCCTTAGGACACCTCCATTTTGATTAATTGCGACAATTCCAGACGCCGAGTATGTTCTAAGAACAGTTCCATCTTGCTTGCGAACAGTACGGATACGTATAGTGTCCATACACCTCCATTTTGGTTCATTACAGACATTCCGGACACCAACCATGCTCTAAGAACAGTTTCATCGTGCTTGCGGACAGTACGGACAGGTATAGTGTCCTTAGGACACCCCCATTTTGGTTAATTGCAGACATTCCGGACACCAAATGCGTTCTAAGAACAGTTTCATCTTGCCTGCGGACAGTATGGACAGGTATAGTGTCCTCGGGACACCCCCATTTTGGTTAATTGCGGACATTCCAGACACCCGCACTGTCCGCGGACACCCTAACTGCGTTTAAAAAAAAATAAGATACAAAGGAATGAAGTAACAACACATATAATATTTAATTATTATATACAAATATAACATTTATGAAAGAGAGGGGGAAGCAGAAACTGACACAAATATAGGGGAATTAGGGGTTTGGAGAGGATCGACGTGAGGGAATGAAGGTATGGAAGTCTCATCATAACGTTTTTCTTGGTGGTGAGGGTTTGGGGATAGTTGACTGGGACATGGAGAGGGGGAACAGGTGCATGTGGGACAATGACATTTAAGTTTTTTTAATGTGGATATTTACAAAATGTTGCAAAAGATTGAAATTTTCCATAAACATATCCATTTTTTGTTCCATGCGCTGTAGAGTATTTTCTAATGTCTCTTTTGCTGTATTATGTTCAATGTTTGTATGGTCTGTTAAAAATATATGTATATTTTAAGTACACATGAAGTAATGATTATTAACTTTCTTATATAGAGAAGTCTCTACAATTAGTATCACTGTCTTCAGACATTTCCTCACTTGGAAAATTTTCTTCAAGCCATTCCAAAGTACTGAACATTTCTGTGTAAAAAAGAAATATTACTTTTAGTGTACCAAATACAGAAAGTTTAGAAATATATAAGAAAAATGAAGTTTACTTACTAGTTTCTGGTAAATTGTGTTCTAACTGTTGTGTAGGTCTGCTGATGTCATCAATGGCATTTGTGATGTCATCTTTGATGTCCTGGGTGTTAGGCTTAGCAATGCACAGTGGTGGCGTGAGTTATGGTTGCTTAGTTTACCATAACTGGCGAATTTCAGGGGGTTTTCGGTTTTACTTGGAACCAGAACGTCCCTTTAACAACATTTTTTTTACTGAGTTTCATAGGTTTTTAGTAGCACAACTTAACCATAACGTCCCTTTAACAAAGGTTTTTTTTACTGAATATGTATATTCATATGTTTTGTGTGCTGTAGTCTCTATAACTTAGTGTTGCTATCACACATTCTTACCTACCTAGTGTGTTTCTCTGTTCTTATTATCTATGCTATTGTGTGTATATGTGCTTGGTTAGGCCTAACTCCTGCCCCTATGTTATCCTCTCATCACCATTACTTTCATGGTTTAGCCTATCTATGCATGTTTCTATCTATGGGCCTCATTACACGGATGGCGGTATTAGCACATGGACCAAGGTGCTATTAGCACCTTGGTCCATGCCGGTAAAATACCGGCACCGCCTTGGTGGAAGGGGGAATTACCGCCCCATTCCAAGGTTGGCAGGGCGGTAATTCCCCCTCCCACCACTGCCCTTCCCCATTCCCGTTTTTGCCCCATAGGGCATAATGGGAATGGGGAAGGTGCTAATTACGGCACCGCAATTTTGCGATGCCGTAATTAGCACCAAGGTCCCTTAGCGGGTTGGTTTTTAACGCCTGCAAAAAGCAGGCGTTAAAGCACCAACCCGCTAAGGGACCTCGTAGTAAGGCGGTAATGGTTAACGGTCACCGTTACCATTAACGGTGACCGTTAACCATTACCGCGATCCATGTAATGAGGCCCTATGTATGTTCATTTTGCTGGTTGCTATCCTTATCATGTAAAAGCGAGAACTAGCCCTATTGCTCGCATATCATGTTCAAATCCTAAGTCTATCACAGCTGGTTTGTCTAGTAAATGTTCGCTTTAGCTCCTATCGCACGTCTTGCCTAGTGGGCCTACTTTCTTGCACCTACCCCTAAGTGCATGTCACATTGGGCCTTGGCATGCATATTGGTTGGTTCACTGTGTCTGCTTGTCTATTGGCACATCTATACCAACAGTGTATGTGTGTATGTGCCCCTCTCTATTTTATCTCTCGGTGAAGGGATATAGTGGAAATGACAGGGTAATTTGCCTGCAGCCTGAGCCTTTGGCCTTTGATGTGTGTCCTGACTCGTGCTTCGAGGTTTTCCTAATTTATATTTCCTCTCACATGTAGGCCATGCATGACATTCATCCCAACATTCCCCACTTTCGTTCCTTCCGGAACAAGTCCCCTCATCAACTCCTCATCTCTTAATTCTTGTACATGTGCCCAATCGTAGGTATGTTTTGGAAACAAAATCCTACTGACATTTCTTAAATTCCATCCCCCCTTTGCATAGTCCCTGGGGGCTGCATCCAAAAAAACAACAACCCCTGCTCCTATGGGGTCGACATAGCATCCAAGGCAATTCTTGGGGTCTGGAGGTGGTGACCAGCAGGTACCTGACAGACCTATGGGACGATCTATGGGTACCATCTTGGGTATGGATTTAATTGTTTGTTGCTTTTATTATTTATTTATTTATGTATTTATTATTTATCTGTTTCTCCTTTGCTCTGCACTTTCCACTTCTACCCCTTTCCATGAACTTTTCCCCTCCCCCTCATCCACGCACTTGCGCGTTCTCAATGTCACTGGGCCTAGTAAGATCGCTGTTTTGTTTTCCACTGTTCCCCTCCCTTGCCTTGTTGTGCTCTGAAACACTTGTGTATGAGAGCGATAGAAATAAAATATCAATTCAATTCAATTCAATTTCTACCTCATCAGTTTGTGTGTTCTCATGTTTCCAATGAGAAGTGGCTTCCTCTACCTTAACTGCAAGCAATTTTATACCATCGTCATAGGACACACAACACAACAGGCTCTCAGGATTTTATAAATTGTCCAAATCACGATAAAGAGGATCAAAATTGGCAGAATGATTTGATAGACATTTATTAACTAGTTCATCATCCATGAAAACATTTCTGACAACCACTCACTGTCTTTTTTTAATCCCTCCCTCATTTTCCATTCCACCTCCACGTGATGCAGAGCCTTTATTGAAATGGTAAGAGACCCATTATCATTGTCATTTGGGTCTTTATAGGTGCAGCAAGAGCTGTCCATTATTTTACAGAGCCCACAATACATGGCAGTGAGGAGATCGAGAACCATTCTGTTCTGGAGGGTCATTATCCGAATCATCCTCAGCTCCTCCCTGACAGTAATAAATCCATGTTCAGTTGCATTGGCTAACTGGACCAGATTCTAGGGGATTATTTGTAGCTACTTTGCATTAGTGACTGCTTGTATTATCAGGCTAAGAGTGAGGCAAAACATGACTCAGTTTTGGTACAAAGTCAATATTGGGTTGGGACTTCTTCGAGGGCTTTGTCTGCATCTTTACTAAGATAACGTGACTGTTTCTTGCAGACCAGTTTCTGTGAGTCATTTTCCTTTTGCACTGTTGGGGGCATAGTAGAGGACTGTTTTTCTCTTCTTGCAGATCAATAAGTGTTCCTCAGGGATCAGGAGCACTGGAGTGTGAAGGTTCACGAGGGAGCGGACCCCATTCTAAGACGATGGTAGATGGAAGTAGGCATCAGTCCACACTGCCAATAAAGACTTGGGATTTCATTGCGCCTATGTTGTAGTCCTGTCCCCTGAGTCCTTCACACTTGCTTCTATCTGTCTCTTCAAGCCTTATTTGAACTGTGTTTCCTGGAACTGCCCTTTCACCTTGCAGAGTACTCAATGTGCTAAGCGCTATGATTCTAACAATGATATTTCTTGGTGGATGAAAAAAGAGGTGTATGTTCCCAAGATGGGGAACTCCCATCCTCTGCACACTGTCTAGGGTCTGTATAAACAGATAAATAGTTTAGCAATATGGTGTGTATTATATGGGCAATATTATTGCTAATATTGTCCAATAAATTCACCATATGAAGTTAGTTGGATTTAATTGATCTATGGCATCTTAATATCTTGTAGGTAAATGAACCAAAACAAATTGTTCATACAAAACATTAATGAGTGACAATCTTCAAAATTAACACAAGAACTTCAGTTTAATCAATAAGTCGATGGTCCAACGCGTTTCGAGAATTCACTCTTCATCAGGGGCAACAATAGATAATTTCATAGTTTCTACAAAAAATAAATTTGAAGAAAACATATTAATAGAGTATCATAATACATTCTACTATGCAACAAAAACCTGTACGTTTACCAAACAAAGCTTATATGCTGAGAAGTCTCTGTATCAAACATTAGCAATGTGGTCAGGTAGTGTGTTCTTGTGTTTCTCTGACATCATCCTATTAGTAAGTACATTCATTGCATATAAATCTTAGATTCAAGGCATACCTACAAAATTAGAATACCATTTCTTAGGCTTTGGAAAATACCCTATATGGTAATAGGCAAGTTTTAACGTGAAGCTATAGGTAAAAATGAAGTATGCTAACCTTGTGTATAGAGTCTTATGTTTCATCAGGAAATACTAGTTTCAAAGGAGACGATAAACGTCTATAGGAGTTGTAGAGAGAACTGGGTTCATCAAAGAAACACGTGGCTTCCTATGAAAAAGTGTTAATAAATGCAAAGATGTAAAGAGGTCTATAGATCTGATACAGAAAAACTAGCGTAATGTAAACCAATGCTGACTTTGATATAGACTATCCATTGTGATGACACTCAGGATATTGGTAGTGGTTCCATATGTTAATGATGGAAATTCAGGTCAGAAAAGACCTTAATGCGGTCTGTATCGCAACCCAAGACGTCAGCCTAGGAAGGAAGAAAGAACGCAGAGGTTCAATTTATCACAATGCAACAAGGTGGGTATGTGATTAGCTAGTAGTCTGTCCAGTGAAGACTAACTTGTAAAGAAGACGCTCTGTAGAATACACAGAGACTTGCAGGAACGGTCGCCGCTGAAATGGAACATGTGGACAACAGGGGTTTGTTTACTTTACATAGCGTCATAGAAATGACATATGCGCGCTCAAACGTGAACGTGTCAGAAGCCTCTGACATCACAATGCGCATGCGTGATACTGTGCAGCATTGTTAACACATTTGAAGAAAAGACGTTATGCCGTAACACAGTGTTTGTCATAATAAACGCTCATGTAAGGTAATTGAAGGAGTACATAATACCGAATGAAAGTGTCTAGACCATTAAAACGTCTAAATCCGACCGGAGTATGTTTACTTTAATAAGAATTACGTTTGCTTGTCGTAGCGTGAACATGTCAGAGGCCTCTGATGTCACGGTACGCATGTGTGGTTCTGTGCGGTATCGTAAAGGACATGTTAAAAGTGTTTGTCGTCACAAACACTTATGTGCGTTTAGCTGAAAGGGTCCATAATACCCGTTAAAGATGTCCGGAACACCAGAAAAGCTTGTTTGCTAGAGAGATGTTACTCCAAGATGCTAAAAATGCAAGTTAAGAGAAGTACGCAATGTCAGTACAACTTGACAAAAAAAATAAAGGGAAAAAAACCTGTTTGAGTAAGATAAATACTAACCTAATAGTATCAGACCATAGAGAGATTTACACTAATATTCAAACTCATTATATCAGTATAGTAACAAGACAGGAGTGAAAGATGTTAATATATCAAGTTAAAGTCATAGTTAAATTCAGTTAGTAGCATCCTAGACAGAGGTGATTTACATATCTAGTGATAAATATTTAGACAGCCGAACTGGTAGGTCAATCCAACATGATGTAACAATCTTGTCCTATAAGTATATCCAAATGGGACGCATCATGCCACAAAAGTCGTTCTAGTACTGTTCCATGTAAGGATTCACAATCTGTTTGCAGGATTTTATACAACTGTACATTCCAGGGCTATTGTTGGAATATTGTGTTGACAGAGCAAAAGTCAATGAAGTGCACCAGTGTGCTCAAATGAAGTTTTTAAAGGCAGCATGTGCATCTAATCATATACTGCATTGCCTACGTGGTGGTAACAACGTATTTAATGGCTGCTATTTTATAACAAATGGACCCAAATATTAGTCCTCATTAATTCCTAATGGATTTAATGAGTGCAGGCGATGGATCCAGTGTAATTCTCTTTGGGATTATCTCTTTTGAAGATCCCCTCCTCTTGGAAGTTGGTGTAGTTCCTCAAGTATAACTATCCTCATTTGTGCAACATTATGATGATGATCTCGAAAATGTCTGTAGACGGGTGACTTAATGTTTTTAGTTCTGATGTTTGATTTGTGTTCCGTCCATCTTTCTTTGGCCTTCCTTGCTGTTTTGCCCATGTAATATTTACCACAAGGGCAACGTAACGCGTGAATGACATTTTTAGAATCACATGTAGCATACTGTTTGAGTGGAATTTTCTTGCCTGTGTTAGCATGTCTGATGTGATCACCCTTGATCACGTTCGAGCAGTGTTGGCAGTTGAGACAGAGAAAAGTCCCATTCTTAGGTTTACTTAGGAGGGTTTGCATAGGTTTTTTTTGTTTCTCCGCTTTGATTAATCGATCTCTGAAATTGCTGCCTCTTTTGAAAGCTGACATCGGTGGTTCTGGAAAAAGAGTTGTTGGGGAGAAGCTGGACCCCCACCAGGGCAGTGGGGGGCCAGCAGCCATATCCTCACCATCTACACCTATGCACCATCCTGTCACCACCTGGTGGCGTTCAATGGCGGTCTGACTGTAAATTGTTACACAATTCGAAATGTACCCGGAAAATGGGTAGGCACTTAATTTATGTGAAGATACTCATTACACACTTGGATCATATATACGCAATTTAGGTGCTAGTGTACAAATGGGCCTTTGGATCTTTATATTTACTGTGCTTTTGTTGTAAGCTATTTATAGTGCGTGCCTTTGTCCCGTGGGGCATCAGGCACTGACAAGCTAAACAGGGAAACATCAGGGTGGTAAATTTGTCATATAGGGTGGCTGTGTTTCTAAATTAAGTGGACCATGTTACTTAGTTAAGATAATCGCTGGGTTTTTACATCTTTTTTTTCTATGGCTCCTCTCTCAACTTCTCAGGGCGTGTCTCACAGTGAACTGCAGGCACTTTAAGCTTGTACTAATGAAATTCACTACCAATTATTCTCTACATGTCCCTCCCCCTCTTTGTATTGTATTTATTTATTTATTTATTTACTTCCTCTTTTCTTTCAAACCCAACCGTCACAATTTACTCCCATTCTCTCTATCCCACCCCATGTCCACTTTTTAAACCCTACCTACTCTGTTAATTACTCATTTAGTCTAGTATTTTATTACTCCACTACTGTAATTACTGTTAAATTTAAACAATATATTTATCCCCCATTATCTGCTCTCAAATTTTAATACAACCATAATTCTCCAGTTCGTGCAGCAATGACCTCTTTCCCTATGTGTGTTGGCTAATGCATTTGTGCCAGTGCTGTTTTCAAAAGCGCTAGTGGCATTACCACTTGCACTGTTATTTTGTTGCCAAATTCATTCTGTTGGGAACATGGATCATCCACCCTTTACGCCTATTTCTCTCCTCCCGTGGTGAACCGTCAATTAAATGAAATGTAGGCCTCCCCCTCAAGTGCACCTTATTCCACCTTGTGTGTCTCATTTAATTGTTCTGTGTTATTCGTGTATTCATGAGCACAGTCTCCTCGCTGAAAGATGTGTGCTCAAAATGTAGCTAAATGTACTCTCTTGTGATGCGCTATCATTATGCACCCCCCTCTGTACCGTGCACCCCCATTATGCTTAAACAATCTTCCTTACTTTTAACATGTGTATGCCTGGTGTTTAACAAGTTATGGATTTCTCTGTTAATAAGGTGGTCATATCCACATCGCTCATGATGTCACAAATGTCTCTTCCCTAATGCATGGCCTGGTCGCCCCGCTGTCACCCAGAAAAGAAAATGTTTTGATACCTATCACCACCCCTATGCAATTGTCCTCTGCATTATTTAGTGTGCGTGAGTGTGTGTGTCGGCGTGCGTCTCGCCCGCTCTGTCGGGGAGGTGGAGCATGAGTGTGTGTGGCAGAGTGAGTCAAATCAAGTTTATCTTGGGCTGTCGTATTAGCGGTATAATGTCAATCTATGTCCTTTGAAAGGTTTGTTCCCCATCAGGAAGACCCCTCCCAGTCATGTAACCGGTACCATTGCTATTGTGTCAGTTTTCTGTATGGGTGCTGGCTGCTGTGCAGTGCCCTTGTGTTGTGATTCTTGTCAGTCCTGGGGTAGTGGTGCTGTCATTTGTTGTGTCTGTACATGTAGTGGTGACAGTGCCTGCGTTGGTGCTTGTGGTGTCTGCTTAAATGATCCCGTCCTGCCCCATTTATCCTCCCCACATGGGCAGTGCGCATTGTGGTGGTTGTTGACACTGCTATTGTGATTCTTGTGCGTGTGTGTTGAGGCTGTTTTTAACTGCCCCTCCCATTGCATACTTTAATCATTTATTTTGTTCCTACTTGTCCTCATCTGCCTTTCTCTGCCCCTGCCGTTTTATTTAATTATTAACCGTCTTCTCTTGCCACAATCTACAATGCACACAGTCAATGTCCAGCGCGCTATCCTTCCTTCCTCCCTTCCATAACCCCATGCATGCTGCACCACCCCTTACTGATCCTCTATCATGTTTGGCTGTGCTGTCTCGTTCAGTCCTTCTCTCCTCCTCCAATCCCTTTCTTCCCTTTCCAGTTCCCCCTCTCTATTGCTATTGTTACTCCTTGCACCTCCCCCGTTATCTTCCCTTTAAATTTAATTCCTCTGTACCTGTGCCTTCAAATCTGCTTCCATGCACTGCAGCCCTCCCTTGCTCGCTCCTGTGCTGCTAGTGGGTTGTTCTGCACCTTCCTGTTTGTTCGCTTTAGTGTATTGTGATTGTGTGTGTGTGTGTGTGGTGTTTAAATGTCCTTCTGCTGTTTTCAGTTCTCTCATGCAATCCATTCCTTGCTTACCATCTGTGTCATCAAATATTACACTCCCGGAGGTTCAGAAGGGTGAGTCCCCTCTTCCCTCTGCTCATGCTGGTTCAGCATCAGCTGACCCCTCGCATCTTCCCTTTCCTTCGTGCACACAGTTCAACTGTAGCCATGTGCTTTTAAAGCTATTCCCGTGTAAGTGCTGTGTATGTGTGTCCTTAGCGATTGCTGCACGCGTCTGGAGAAGCCGCCTATGAGCAGCCATGGTCTTTTTTAATTTACATTCAGTACTTTTGAATCTTTGCACACTAAGTTTTACTGACTTATTTCGGCATGGAAGCTGTGTGCTACACAACAGGTGAAGGGGAGTCATTTCTGTATTGTGTGATACATTTTACCTCTATTCAATTTGAAAACTTCGATAGTCCGCTGTTCAGGGAGCAAAAGTTAGAAGATAATTGAACATTTTTCAACTTCTGTGAGTCTTCTTGGCTCCACACCTTAGCCAGTGCACTCCACGTGCAGCCCATCTTCACCAAACCATTGCCTTCTCCGGCACACCCCCACAATCTTGCGCATGTGTCTTCCACACACCGCCTCTGGGTCACCTATTCTCCAAATCCAAAACCACACCACTATCTTCTCACCATCAAAACTCTGTGTCCTATGCATCAATCTGAAGGTGACGTCACCAAACTAAAAACACGGTGCAAATGAACAGACAAATGTGCATACACAGAACAATAACCCATTTCTCCCAACCACACAAAAATCCCAAAATAAAACCCCACAATCCCCACAGCTGTCTTCCTGTCTCAACTGGAACAAGGTAAACCACAATAAAAACTCTTATAATTGGACTGCGCACACTGCGTCGCCTCACGTGTGACACGACCCTCACCAGGGGAGCTTAACCAGTCAATTATCTTCCGCACTCGGGAACAATCTAGCTACCTCCTGCGGGGAAACATCATCCACTCACTGAACTAAAACGCTCAATTAGCAGGGAACCTCATCTACTCATTGATCTATAACGTCAATTCATAGGAAATCTAGACCCCCATACATGAAATCGCCATCCGGACCAACCAGCGTGGCACTCCTTTCTATATGTGGGGAGTTACTACCCCACCCAATATCCTCATAAACACAAGAAGGGACCACTGCCAGCGCTCCAGTCCCAACTACAATTTTCGTGCCGATCACCACCAATGCGCCAAATTTTGCGACAATGTACAACCTCCCACCACCCAATTTACAGTGCCTCCCCCCAGTTTCTACCCAAACAAGAGAACTTAACATTTCTGCAACATACTGATCAACAATACATTATAATACTTGAAACATTTCCCCCCCTCAAAGCCCATGTTGCTGGTTGACTTACATTTCCTATGCTGCACTGGCACTTGCTCTGCTGCTGGACACCCCCTCAAGGCGCTTCACCGGACCCCTTCTCCTGCAGGGCTCTCACCTGCCCTCAAGCGGGGTATTTCCAAGTGGCCCCCGAAGCCTTTAGCTGGTTACGCGTTTTCCGGTGGTCTTCAGGTGCAGGCGAGGGTCCCACAGCTTCCTTGAGTCGGCGGCAGGGAGTGCAGTTCAACGCAGGGCTTGCGCAGGCAGTGCTCATTCACCCATGTTACAATGAGCAATGAGCCTCACAGAGGGCACCAACTTGTTGGGGAGAAGCTGGACCCCCACCAGGGCAGTGGGGGGCCAGCAGCCATACCCTCACCATCTATGGGAGACCCCAACACCTCCCATATAGCCCCCAGAAATGCAACAGAGACCCCAGCAGCCAACCACATGTTCCAAACTGCGTTTATTCCTGGGCAGCAAAAAAGAAAAAAAACACGCAGCGCATCGTGCACATCGAGAGTTCTGGCGCCGTCTCCCCCGGGGCTGGCTTGCAAGCCAGCTTTGTAATCACACTGCAGGCTGACCTCACAGAATTGGATCAGCTCCCAGAAACCTATCTCCTCCTGCTATTGGCTGCTAAGTGATAGGTTACCTATGTAGCCCTTATAGAGAGCCTGACAATTGGATGTTAGCCTTTTGCGTCAGTGGGTTGGTTTAGCTGTGCCAGCCCCCCATTACCTAATTCTAACTTGTTGCATTATGACTTTGTTCCCATAACTTTTTAGCTGAAACAAGCAGTTCGCACCTGAGCTCTGAGCGCTCATTGGCTGGGCTGATCCATTCTTGTTACAATTATGTTTCAAATGTTGTGCGAGTCTTTGCGAAAATGTGTTTCTTTCAAAGAAAGAAAAGAAAAAAACACACTGGGTTGCTGTGGCTTATTCGCATTTGTGGAGAATTAAAAATGTTTGTCTGCAGAAAGCAATCTTATCTTGAATGCGCGACCTTGGCTGCTCGTGGGTTTTGTGAGGAGCATTGCTGAAGGCTTCAACAGCCAGTGTTCAGTGAGAGAAATGAACTTGGCTGTAATTTTCCTGAAACATGGCTTTACACTGTGCAATTAGACCATGTTAATTCATATAGGCATTTGCAAGCCTTTAAACAGGGATTTTTGTGTTTGTAGATTCTGATATTGCAGCATTGATTCTAATGTAGCATGGAAGTTGCACTGTTGGTGAAGTGGGTGTGTTTCAGCATATTTGTCACCCATGGGTGCGCTGGGGCCTGGTTCAAATAATAAGTGCGCTACTTGTTCTTCCTGCTGTTCTTCTGTATATGCGCCTGGGGTGAGGGGGCATGGGATTGATCTCGATTTTCCCTCTTCAGAGTGTTCAATTGAGGGTCTGTTTGGATAAGGTCCCAGTTTTTGTGGATTATCCACTTTATTTGAAAGCTTTATTGAAGATTGTCACTCATTAATGTTTTGTATGAACAATTTGTTTTGGTTCATTTACCTACAATATATTAACATGGTATAGATCAATTAAATCCAACTAACTTCATATGGTGACTTTATTGGACAATATTAGCAATAATATTGCCCATATAATACACACCGTATTGCTAAACTATTTATCTGTTTATACAGACCCTATAAAGAGTGCAGGAGACGGGAACCCATCTTGGGAACATCCACCTCTTTTTTCGTTAATGTACCAACCCAGATGCCAAGGTTGAGATTATCTCCCCTGCACCTCAAATATTTTTTAATAATTACTAGATAGATTTGATCATAAAATCATGAACACCATTACCAACATTTATTTAAAATTAGGTGTGCATAGTGTTGTACATTTTGTTCTATTTCTTGGTGGATGAACAATCTGGGGGTGTCAACTGCATGTGGAATAAGCCCACACATAAAAGATGACTCACTATATTCAGCCCTGCAGATTGCTTTCATAGTCATATAGCAAACCTTGCTCCCTTTGGAGTGATGCTCTTCAAATATTCTAGCATTTATACTTTCTTCCTCTTGTAGACTTCTTTTATGTCTGTCACAAGGTTATTTCTAATTTTCATTACATTCATTACTTCTGTATCATTTCTATGTCTACATTTAGCTTCTACTGTTAGTAATTTCATCATACAATAGGAGAGAAGAACATAGAAAAATAAACAACAAATCTGTTAGACAGTTGCTTCATTCTGCTGGTTTCTGTTACTTGAGTCTCATAAGTTTGAGTCAACTGTTTTTTCTGCTCAAATGGTTGCACTCTCCTTAAAAGTGCTCATATCTCTCTTTTTACTCAACTTTTGCTGTGGGTGCTTGTTCTAGCGCTGGCTTCGCGTTGGAGCTCTGTTGCTGTGCTGGTGTCTTTCTTGACATCTGACAAGTGTATCCAGGCCTTGCGATCTTTCTGCTTCACTGCCGTCGGGGTAGCTTGATGGGATTTTGTATCATTCTGTATACTTGGGCTGATGCGACTTGCGTTTGTGCTGTCATGTGTAGACCATATCTACTTGGCGCAGTTGGGCTGTCATTGTTGTTGCTGAGTCACTTGAGTATGTTGGGGAGTCTTGACTATTGAGTATGTTGGGGAGTCTTGACAATTACCTGATGAGACAAAACTTTTGCACATGTTGACAGATTCCTAAGATATACATTTAACTCTGGCCTGAGAATATCAGTACTGCTGTGGGTGTGTGTCAGTGTTCAAGTGTGTGCCGCGGCATATGCATTTGGCTCCCTGTCACCACCTCATGCGGTGACAAGTAGTAGTCTTTGCTTAGCTGGTTGCACAAACTGAACAGGCCCAGGGGTAAGCAATAGAGCCAGCTATTCTTGAGCCTGGTGCACATTTTGGCCAACGTATTCTTAATTAGTCCATGGAGTCTTTCTACAATGCCTTTGAATTGTACGTGGTACGCTCTGCATAGCTTGCGTTTTATCCCCAGTAATGTTGGAACCTCATTGAAGAATTTATTTGCAAAATGAGGACCGTAGTCGGACCTAGGATACTGCATATTTCCCACCTTGGGAAGACCTACCTCACCAGAAATGGGGTTGCAGATTTTGCTTGAACGTTCACACATAGACCAGCCACAATCCAAAGGGAGAAATGACATATAACCATAATCTTATACCTATATGTACTCCACCTGTTCACAATGTCAATAAAGTCAACATGGGGTTCCTTAAAAGGTCCTGATGGGCATGCCAGGGTTCCACATAGATAGATAGATAGATAGATAGATAGATAGATAGATAGATAGATAGATAGATAGATAGATAGATAGATAGATAGATAGATAGATAGATAGATAGATAGATAGATAGATAACAGCTATTGGGGGCGAGACTTAATAAAAACAAGACATGTTTGAACTAAACATTTTCTTGCCATGCGCTTAATAGAGACAACAATATACTTGCATAAATCGTTACCAAATTGAGAATCTACACAAGCCAGGACAAAATTCAAAGCGTCTGAGGCGAGCATAATATTGTTGGCAATAAAATGTATTCTCAGCCACTGACGTCTCAAATCTAAAAATAGATCACAGATAAATAAAAAGTGAGTTAAATCCTCAACAGTTCCACTTCCACAAGTACTGAGCTTGGTATTGAACTGCCACAACATCCAGGCCCTTAATGGTAAAACATTCAGTCGCACCATACCCATGATGTGTCTCTGTACCGGTGAACAAATTAAATTAATTGAGAAATTCTCGTGGTAAGTGCGACGTGTCACCATTAGGTGTCCCAGTGAATGTGAGTTTTTCATTCTGTTTATAGCAAGATCAAAATCTCTTCCTCTTCTATGTTCAACTGTTATTGAGTCATCAAGCCCGCCATCAGTTTGGCAAAACCAATTTCCCACATTCTGCACAATATGGAACTTTTCTCATACAAGGGGTATGTGGCATAGGTCTCAGCTTTTGCTAACTCGTCCATGATACGGCACAACTATATATTATCAGATAATGGATGAATATCTACAAAAATTTGAAGAAGAATTAAAAATGAAAAAAAACAGAAAAAATCTATTCGAGACGAAAATGACTATCTACAAAAAAGAATTTATACATTTCAAAGAAAGTATGACCAAAAATCAACACTAAAAGCTAAACCGAATATGGGAGGTACAAGAAACATTAGCCCACAAATATCACCATTATCATCAGATAAAGACTCTGCAAGTGATGCTGACCAACGAGCAGAGTGCAGAAATGAAGAAGGAAGTACAATTGAGGGAGAAGATGATATCCTTCAGAATGACCAAGAGTGGCCTTTTTTAGACAAGCTTCGTCTACACAAAAAAAGTCAACGACAAAATACCTTGAATCCAAAAATCAATTTAAGGTCACAACAAAATATTTTGACAACAGCACCAAGCGGAGGAGAGGCAAGAGAGGAGGACAAAAGCGTCCAAAGAAATCAACAAGGAATGCAAACAAGATCGAAGCTGAGAGGGAATCAAAGGTAGACTTAGTCCTTAATCTTTCAAATTATGTAATAGACGCTGATTTAAATTCAGCACTTAACAAGGGTCTGTCTTTTAGCCCTTCAAATAAGATGGATTACTTTCAGATGCAATTAGACCTTTATAGATTTTGCAGAAAACTGAAATTGAAGTAATACTTCGAGGAGAATCCCACACGTGAAACACAGTCAAAAGTGACATCAATTCCTTCAGTACTCTCAGAAGAGTTTATAGAGCAAACAGTTGACCTGTTGAATTTAGCCGGAGATGATGAGTACACAGTGCAAAAATATATAGAGGAACAAGAAAGAGACACTTTTCTATCAGAAGAAACAAAACTTAAACCGACTTCAAAATTTACACCGAATTTCAATTCAGAAAATGTGATTGACCTTTTCCAAAAGGCTGTAAAGGAGGATTTGAGGAGAAACTATCTAGGAAATCAGAAAAGCAAGATAAAATATAACTTAACATCAAAAGAATGGAATGCAATTGGAAAGCTACCCAGGAATGAGGAACTTATTGTAAAAAATGGCCGATAAAGGAGGAAAACTGGTACTAATGAACAGGCATGACTATATAAAAGAAGTTTCAAAACAATTAAATTAGCAACAAAATTATGAAATACTACAACAAAGTCCTCTAAAGAAAGTAACCAAAACTTTGAACGAAATGAGCAAAAACTGGCTGGAAACAGGCCTATTAACAGAGGAAGAGCACACATATATGAATGTTCAAAATCCAATGATGTCAACAATTTATTTCCTCCCAAAAATACATAAAGACTACAAGGGATATCCTACTTTTAGACCAATAATAAATGGAATAGGTTCAATAACAGAAAGAATATCACAATTCATAGATATACATCTGCAACCCTTGACAATGCAATTGGCATCCTTTATAAGAGACACGAAACATATCATTCAGCAACTGGACTCAATTCCCTGGCAAAACAACTACAGTCTGGCAACACTAGATGTCTCATTATACACCAGTATCAACCACAACCAAGGAATTACTGCATCTGAATTCTTTTTGAAGACAAGATCGATATCTTTTAAGGAGGAGAATAAAATGCTTTTGGAAATGTTGAACTTTGCTCTGCATAATAATATCTTTTGCTTCAATCAAAAAATCTTTAGGCAGAAGCAAGGTACCGCGATGGGGTCGAAATTTGCCCCATCGTATGCAAATCTATTTATGGGATATTTTGAGCTTAACCATGCCTGGAAACACAAGGCCTTCACCCACTCCAAGAATATCATCTTTTGGGGAAGGTATACTGATGATATTTTTCTAATCTGGGAAAGAAACCAAGCTGAATTTGAACAGTATGTGGAGCATTTGAACACAAATGAGTTTAACTTAAAATTCACTACCAACTTAAGAAAAGAAATAATTCAGTTTTTAGATCTTGAAATCTATGTGGAACAGGACAAAATTCTAACAAGGCTAGATGTCAAACCCACTGCAGGAAATAGCCTTTTGCATGCCCAAAGTAACCATCCAAAGCACATTATTTCAAATATCCCATATGGAGAAGTATTAAGGATAAAGAGAAACTGTAGCACAGATGAAACATTTGAAACCAACATTGAAAAAATGATCACTAAATTTAAACACAGAGGATACAAAGAGAAAAAAATAAAGGAATCAATTAAGAAAGCGGAAAAAATATCAAGAGAGTACTTATTAAAGGATAAACCGAAGAGTGAGAAGAAATTGACTCAAACTAAATTCATTACCACCTACGGTTCAGATGCCTCAAAACTAAGAAAAATTTTAACTAAGCATTGGAACATGTTAAAATTGGACAATAGTTTACTGAAGTTTATTGATGAAAAGCCAGGTATTTGCTTTAGAAAAGCGCCAACACTGAGGAATAAGTTAAGTCCAAGTCATCTCAAATCAACACAAATGACAGATATAAGGAGTATGTTCCAGCAGCAACCGATCTATGGTACATTTAAGTGTGGAAATTGTAAATTATGCCCGCAAATAGAAAATGGCAAGAAAGTAATTATGCTACCAAATGGAAAAGAATTTAAAATGAACAAGTTTATCAACTGCAATAGTAAATTTGTGATATATGCGATTGAATGTACTTGTATGAAAACCTACATAGGCAGTACAATAAGAAGCTTACAAATAAGAATTTATGAACACTTACGTGCCATAAGAAATCAAGACCTCAGATACCCATTATCATTACATTGTCTAATGGAACATACAGAACTTAAAATGGAGCAATTGAAAATCTATGGATTAGAAAGAATTGAAGACCTGCCAAGAGGTGGTGATAAAGAAAAAATCCTGAGACAACGAGAATCAAGATGGATTTGCTCTATGGACACATGTGAAACTGGTCTCAATTCAGAGAATGAATTCTGTAATTGGCTCTGAAATTGTATATAATAGCAAAAAGTCTGTTATTTGAATTGAATTTACAGGAAATTCTGAGTTTACTAACCTTTTATTTTATTTTATTTTAATTAACAACTGTCTACATTTTTCTCTTATTCTTTGGTAGAAATTGAAATGTAATCTGTTAAAATAATATCTAATTAGTTCTAAAAAAATACTCCGATAATGGCAGAAACATTGAGGAATATAAATGCTACCCTGATAATATAAAGTAAAATAATCAAGCGAATTCAAAATGGCCTCCGAGGTGAAAGCAAAAGCATGATGACGTCATCACGCATGCAGAAACGCGAGCGTGATGACGACACGCGCATAAATAGAAGTAATAGTGCAGAAATGGAGAGAAATAAGCATTCCTATATAGGAGATTGTGAGCGCATCCAAAATGGACACCGCGGTGACCACGCATGCGTGATGACGTCATCACGCACGCAAAATTAAGAGCGTGATGACATCACACGCCATATTAGTTTAAATAGCGCGAATTCAGAGGAAAATGAAGCGCGCTAGTGTAGAAGATTGAAAGTGACAAGCGGATCACTTCAAAAAGTGACAAGCGGATCACCACTCAAAAATTAAGGTAAGCTAAGGAAAACCTTTATTCCCTCATAGGCTGTAAAGTCTGGTAGCAAATAGTTAAGAAACTAATTTATCTTAACCTAACTCTTAAAAAATGTGTGCCCTTTTATTTAACTAGGGTTAATAAACCAAAAGGAAATAGAAGTAAAATCAAAGGAAGCGCCTAAAAATAAATGATTGAATTGTGGCAAAAACTAAATCTACCGTACTGGTGAGTGCCATCTAATTGGAATTTTTTCTTTCACCCTGATCTGTTTGAAAATGTTTGGAAAAATGAGTAGTCTTGATTAATTTTTTGGTACAATAAGAATGCAATTTGTATGCTCTCTTTCTTTGCAGAAAATAGAAATTGAACCTCTCCTGAAGATCCTTAGTGATAGTAACTAAGGTGAAACACGTGTAGAGAGAAAAGAACTTGAGAGAATAAAACTTGAAAATGATACAGTAAAATCAGTGAATGGAACAAAATCATGAGAAATATATGAAATATATGAAATAAATATATTTATATTTTGAAAAAGACACGTAGTGTGAAGGAAATTTATTTTGGCACTCAAGAAAATATAAAAACTGAAAACTGGAAAGTCGCAAGTGGAAATGTATTTTATTTGGAATACGGCACAACTATAGTTTGCAAAAATACTTAAGGAACCTTTGTTCTGCCCGAACACCAATATTTAAAACCCCCAGCTTTCAAAGCCAGAGGGAGCCCTGAGGTGCTAGAAATCAAACCCAGCAAAGTTCTCAGATAAATATGCAAATGCAAAATGCAATCCAAGGCAGTACAACTCGCACTTCCCAGTTTCTCTGCCTTCAAAGATGGAAGAACAAACCTTTGCTTTCAGCCACAGAATACAGGGGAGTGAGTGGAGGTTACCAGAGACCCTGTGCTGAGGTGCCCGCTACACAATATAGTACCGAATAGTGATGGGAAGCGGCACTGAGGGACATCTGTGCACCACTGCGTGCTTGCAGCAGTGATAAGATCTATCCCATAAGATCCGTCCCGGGTGGGTGAGAGGAGCCCAGGTCTTCCGGTCGGGAAGCCAGGGAAAAGGGCGTTGTGAGCCCTGCACCCATCAGTGTCTCTGGCAGAGGACCGCCGAAAAACAGACACTGCCAGGTGAAATTGGAGGAAGGCGACCGTGACCAAGTGAGCAGGATGCTGTGTGAGGAGGTGGGAGCCTCTCCCTGAGGGCTCCGGTGCCTGTGAAGTGCCAGCATCAAGTTCAGCATCAGCGCTTGTATTTTTCAACCACCGGGCCCTGGGGGGGAGCTCATCACCCGCTGTGGTGGGTTGGCAGTATCAAGACATTAAAGTGGCACAGGAACAATTTAGACTGCCCAGCGGCCTGGAAGACATAGGAAGGCAACATAAGCTGGTCTTATCTAAGGCTTGCAATGTTGAGCCCTATATCCAGGAAATTAAGCCCGGCAGCAACCTGGGACGTGTCCTCTGAACTGGAGAGGAAAGCACTGCCTCTGTAACCCATCCAGACAGCTTTAGTCAAGGTTGCTGGTAGGCACTGGGGCCAGGCACCTCAGGGAAAAGACAGAAACTGGGGCTAAGTTGAACACACACACAATGAGTCAAGGTAGATATCAGTGGGGGGGAAGCAAGTGGGGAGGAATGTGGTCTCTTGTGGCCTGTTGGAGTTGGGTGAGATGGAGAGATTACTGTCTGAAGCTCTGGTAAGCAAGCTACTTCAATATTACTCCATTGTTGACTGAGTGCTGAGTCAATATTGTTTTGGAAGTCTAGGGATGGCAGAAGGCGGCGACTGCCTAACTGCTTATCTGCTTTAACTGCTTAGCTGGTTCTTGTCAGTCTAAAACTGTGGAACGTTGGCTCCATTGATCACAGATTATACTTGGGCAACCGTGAGCCTAGAACATTTTAAAGTGGATTTTGGAAACTGGGAAAATCCATCAACTTGGTTCTTTTCTCCCCGAGTGAGACGGGTTTGCCGGGTTTGGCCATGGTGTCCTGGTCTCAGGGTTGTCATGCACTTGACTCTTGGACCGTTAAGCAGCTCATGGGGTGAGAGAGAAGGACTAATGCAGCTCCTCAAGCTGGCTGGGCATGCCCGGGGTGCTTATCACTGTTGTATTTTGTCTCTCCTGCCTCTGATCGATATTGGGACCAACATCTTCGGAAAATTACCAACATTTAATTGCTGCTACTGCCATCTTGGTTTGGCCTGGCTTGGCCTCGAAGGGCCTGAATTGATTTTAATTTTTTTTCTGTTTTTCAAAACTGCCAGAATGCAGAGCTTTTATGAACTTTACCTTGAATCTATGTTTGGCACTGCTTTTATTGTCACTTCAATTTTTTTAGGACATTGCCTAGTTGCCCTGGCATTGTCTGCTGGTTTGCAAATATTTGCAGAGTGTGCACATTTTGTTTAACTCTTGCTTGACCAGACTAATCTGGCCATGCACAAGACTTCTATAAAGGTGCCCTGGTTTGTCATGGCTAATTTTGGTGTGTGTGTATTAAGTATTAAGAGTGGGACCCACTACGACCAAACAGAAGGCAAGAGATTTATTGCCTGCTGAGAGCAAAATTAAAAGAATAAGTAGAGTCAAAATGGCACCAAGACGCAGGGCGCTTTTATCTCTCAACAACCCACTCTAAATGAATATTTGAAACAGATTGAAGGGAAAATTGAGGAATGAATTTTAAATACCGAAAGGGCAATTGAAGTAGCCTCCAACCACACAGGCGATCTGGAGGGTATCTTAACTGTCCCATCACTTCTTAACTCCAGCACTCACAGGGGGCTCCCTGGTATAAACTGGAGTGACCCCTCACCTGGGGCTGTTGCAGACCTTTTTTAAACCAAGCGCTGTTTGATCATATCCAAAGCAGCAATGGCCCTATAGAGATGGGTAACGAGAGTAGGGCTTTGTTACACTCATCGCACTCACAGGGGGATGACAGTATGGACTCAGTAGCCAGTGACTTTAAGATTCTTGAAGAAGTCTTGGATAAGAAACAGGGGCTGGTATTGGATGGTATTTCACTATTAAAAAGATCCCTTAACATGTCCCTTACCATTTTAGATGATCTCATTAGAGGGATGAAGAACGACATCCAGGATCTTAAGCAGGTGGTCTCTGGTAGTAACACGGTCATTGGCAGGGGTTAGCCATTGTGATCGGTTATTGAGGCACAGGTTAAATTCCAGGGAAGTGCCAAGTCCACAAGGACAGCAGACATTGTGCATATTTCCCACAAGAGTGTCGGAACCCCTTTGAATGGGGCAACAGTGTCTAAGGAACCAAAACAACATTACCTCATTAAAGCAACATTATAGTCAGGTCAGACTACACTACAGTAGTTATTGACCGCCCGCCTGAAGCTGCCCCATTGCAGGGGTTATCACTGGCATTCCTATTTTGGCAGAAAAGGTGGAGGAGACAACTATCTCACTAATAAACAAAACAAATCATTGGATTAACACCCACTTATCTGACATGAAGATAAATCCATGGGTCATCTTGATGGCCAGAAGAACTTTGTGGGTTAACAACACGGTTAAACTGGGAGAGGGTAACCGCATGATTGTCACAGTAGTAACACCAGCTATGCTGGATTATTTGGTCTCCGTCCAGTACAACATGAAGGGCTCAAATACAGTGAACAAATGCATTCCTTTGGCTGCCTTTTATCTCCTGCATATTGTTCCTCAAGTTTCACAGTGGGATCACTGGGAGGTGGTGGGAGGGAGAGTACGGGCTAGCTGTCCAACTAGTCCAGGTGTAAGGGTTGCCTGGAATGGGAGCGGGGCAGTGCTTACATCTTATCATTTTGATTCCCTCTCAAATATTGAAGAATTGGACTGACTAGGGGATTCTGATGCAGGAACTCTAAATCCTTTGGGGACTGAGGCAGCTCCTCAGCCGGCTGCAGAATTGTTAGACCACCCTACAGATGGTCACTTATCTCAGCTGGAATATAGCGGGGGTTGCGACCAAACTTTAGAGAATATATGTTGTGGCATATATGAATCAGTATGACATCATCCTTTTTACAGGAAATTTGGGCCTTGGAATCCGTGCGGCTGGATGGATTTGTCTCATTCTCCATTCCGGTACAAAAGAAAAAAAGTGGTCGCTTTTATGGGGGTGTGGAGCTGAGAATTATGGTCAAATCATCCCTGAACTACTGCTTCAGGGTAAGGAAAACCAACACCTCTTGTATTCAATATTTATTTATTTAAAAATGTTGCAAAAGATTGAAATTTTCCATAAACATATCCATTTTTTGTTCCCTGCGCTGTAGAGTATTTTCTAATGTCTCTTTTGCTGTATTATGTTTAATGTTTGTATGGTCTGTTAAAAATATATATATATATATTTTAAGTACACATAAAGTAATGATTATTAACTTTCTTATATATAGAAGTGTCTACCATTAGTATCACTGTCTTCAGACATTTCCTCACTTGGAAAATGTTCTTCAAGCCATTCCAAAGTACTGAACATTTCTGTGTAAAAAAGAAATATTACTTTTAGTGTACCAAATACAGAAAGTTTTGAAATATATAAGAAAAATGAAGTTTACTTACTAGTTTCTGGTAAGTTGTGTTCTAACTGTTGTGTAGGTCTGCTGATGTCATCAATGGCATTTGTGATGTCATCTTCGATGTCCTGGGTGTTAGTCTTAGCAATGCACGGTGGTGGCGTGAGTTATGGTTGCTTAGCTTACCATAACTGGCGAATTTCAGGGGGTTTTCGGTTTTACTTGGAACCATAACGTCCCTTTAACAACATTTTTTTTACTGAATTTCATAGGTTTTTAGTAGCGCAACTTAACCATAACATCCCTTTAACAAAGGTGTTTTTACTGAATATGTATATTCATATGTTTTCTGTGCTATAGTCTCTATAACTTAGTGTTGCTATCACACATTCTTACCTACCTAGTGTGTTTCTCTGTTCTTATTATCTATGCTATTCTGTGTATATGTGCTTGGTTAGGCCTAACTCCTGCCCCTATGTTATCTTGTCATCACCATTACTTTCATGGTTTAGCCTATCTATGCATGTTTCTATCTATGTATGTTCATTTTGCTGGTTGCTATCCTTATCATGTAAAAGCGAGAACTAGCCCTATTGCTCGCATATCATGTTCACATCCTAAGTCTATCACAGCTGGCTTGTCTAGTAAATGTTCGCTTTAGCTCCTATCGCACGTCTTGCCTAGTGGGCCTACTTTCTTGCACCTACCCCTAAGTGCATGTCACATTGGGCCTTGGCATGAATATTGGTTGGTTCACTGTGTCTGCTTGTCTATTGGCACATCTATACCAACAGTGTATGTGTCTATGTGCCCCTCTCTATTTTATCTCTCGGTGAAGGGATATAGTGGAAATGACAGGGTAATTTGTTTGCAGCCTGAGCCTTTGGCCTTTGATGTGTGTCCTGACTCGTGCTTCGAGGTTTTCCTAATTTATATTTCCTCTCACATGTAGGACATGCATGACATTCATCCCAACATTCCCCACTTTCGTTCCTTCCGGAACGAGTCCCCTCATCAACTCCTCATCTCTTAATTCTTGTACATGTGCCCAATCGTAGGTATGTTTTGGAAACAAAATCCTACTGACATTTCTTAGGTTCCATCCCCCCTTTGCATAGTCCCTGGGGCTGCATCCAAAAAAACAACAACCCCTGCTCCTATGGGGTCGACATAGCATCCAAGGCAATTCTTGGGGTCTGGAGGTGGTGACCAGCAGGTACCTGACAGACCTATGGGACAATCTATGGGTACCATTTTGGGTATGGATTTAATTGTTTGTTGCCTTTATTATTTATTTATTTATTTATTATTTATCTGTTTCTCCTTTGCTCTGCACTTTCCACTTCTACCCCTTTCCATGAACTTTTCCCCTCCCCCTCTTCCACGCACTTGCGCGTTCTCAATGTCACTGGGCCTACTAAGATCGTTGTTTTGTTTTCCCCTGTTCCCCTCCCTTGCCTTGTCGTGCTCTGAAACACTTGTGTATGAGAGCGATAGAAATAAAATATCAATTCAATTCAATTCAATTTCTACCTCATCAGTTTGTGTGTTCTCATGTTTCCAATAAGAAGTGGCTTCCTCTACCTTAACTGCAAGCAATTTTATACCATCGTCATAGGACACACAACACAACAGGCTCTGAGGATTTTATAAATTGTCCAAATCACGATAAAGAGGATCAAAATTGGCAGAATTATTTGATAGACATTTATTAACTAGTTCATCATCCATGAAAACATTTCTGATAACCACTCACTGTCTTTTTTTAATCCCTCCCTCATTTTCCATTCCACCTCCATGTGATGCAGAGCCTTTATTGAAATTGTAAGAGACCCATTATCATTGTCATTTGGGTCTTCATAGGTGCAGCAAGAGCTGTCCATTATTTTACAGAACCCACAATACATGGCAGTGAGGAGATCGAGAACCATTCTGTTCTGGAGGGTCATTATCCAAATCATCCTCAGCTCCTCCCTGACAGTATTAAATCCATGTTCAGTTGCATTGGCTAACTGGACCAGATTCTAGGGGATTATTTGTAGCTACTTTGCATTAGCGACTGCTTGTATTATCAGGCTAAGAGTGAGGCAAAACATGACTCAGTTTTGGTACAAAGTCAATATTGGGTTGGGACTTCTTCGAGGGCTTTGTCTGCATCTTTACTAAGATAGCGTGACTGTTTCTTGCAGACCAGTGTCTGTGAGTCATTTTCCTTTTGCACTGTTGGGGGCATAGTAGAGGACTGTTTTTCTCTTCTTGCAGATCAATAAGTGTTCCTCAGGGATCAGGAGCACTGGAGTGTGAAGGTTCACGAGGGAGCGGACCCCATTCTAAGACGATGGTAGATGGAAGTAGGCATCAGTCCACACTGCCAATAAAGACTTGGGATTTCATTGTGCCTATGTTGTAGTCCTGTCCCTTGAGTCCTTCACACTTGCTTCTATCTGTCTCTTCAAGCCTTATTTGAACTGTGTTTCCCCGGAACTGCCCTTTCACCTTGCAGAGTACTCAATGTGCTAAGCGCTATGATTCTAACAATGATATTTCTTGGTGGATGAAAAAAGAGGTGTATGTTCCCAAGATGGGGAACTCCAATCCTCTGCACATCTATTGTTGCTCCTGATGAAGAGTGAATTCTCGAAACGCGTTGGACTATCGACTTATTGATTAAACTGAAGTTCTTGTGTTAATTTTGAAGATTGTCACTCATTAATGTTTTGTATGAACAATTTGTTTTGGTTCATGTACCTACAATATATTAACATGGTATAGATCAATTAAATCCAACTAACTTCATATGGTGACTTTATTGGACAATATTAGCAATAATATTGCCCATATAATACACACCATATTGCTAAACTATTTATCTGTTTATACAGACCCTATACAGAGTGCAGGAGACGGGAGATTCCCATCTTGGGAACATCCACCTCTTTTTTCGTTAATGTACCAACCCAGATGCCAAGGTTGGGATTATCTCCCCTGCACCTCAAATATTTTTTAATAATTACTAGATAGATTTGATCATAAAATCATGAACACCATTACCAACATTTATTTAAAATTAGGTGTGCATAGTGTTGTACATTTTGTTCTATTTTTTGGTGGATGAACAATCTGGGGGTGTCAACTGCATGTGGAATAAGCCCACACACAAAAGATGACTCACTATATTCAGCCCTGCTGATTGCTTTCATAGACATATAGCAAACTTTGCTCCCTTTGGAGTGATGCTCTTCAAATATTCTAGCATTTATACTTTCTTCCTCTTGTAGACTTCTTTTATGTCTCTCACAAGGTTATTTCTAATTTTCATTACATTCATTACTTCTATATCATTGCTATGTCTACATTTAGCTTCTACTGTTAGTAATTTCATCATACAATAGGAGAGAAGAACATAGAAAAATAAACAACAAGTCTGTTAGACAGTTGCTTCATTCTGCTGGTTTCTGTTACTTGAGTCTCATAAGTTTGAGTCAACTGTTTTTTCTGCTCAAATGGTTGCACTCTCCTTAAACGTGCTCATATCTCTCTTTTTACTCAACTTTTGCTGTGGGTGCTTGTTCCAGCGCTGGCTTCGCGTTGGAGCTCTGTTGCTGTGCTGGTGTCTTTCTTGACATCTGACAAGTGTATCCAGGCCTTGCGATCTTTCTGCTTCACTGCCGTGGGGGTAGCTTGATGGGATTTTGTATCATTCTGAATACTTGGGCTGATGCGACTTGCGTTTGTGCTGTCATGTGTAGACCATATCTACTTGGCGCAGTTGGGCTGTCATTGTTGTTGCTGAGTCACTTGAGTATGTTGGGGAGTCTTGACAATTGAGTATGTTGGGGAGTCTTGAGAATTACCTGATGAGACAAAACTTTTGCACATGTTGACAGATTCCTAAGATATACATTTAACTCTGGCCTGAGAATATCAGTACTGCTGTGGGTGTGTGTCAGTGTTCAAGTGTGTGCCGGCGGCATATGCATTTGGCTCCCTGTCACCACCTCATGCGGTGACAAGTAGTAGTCTTTGCTTGGCTGGTTGCACAAACTGAACAGGCCCAGGGGTAAGCAATAGAGCCAGCTATTCTTGAGCCTGGTGCACATTTTGGCCAACGTATTCTTAATTAGTCCATGGAGTCTTTCTACAATGCCTTTGAATTGTCGTGGTACGCTCTGAATAGCTTGCGTTTTATCCCCAGTGATGTTGGAACCTCATTGAAGAATTTATTTGCAAAATGAGGACCGTTGTCGGACCTAGGATACTGCATATTTCCCACCTTGGGAAGACCTACCTCACCAGAAATGGGGTTGCAGATTTTGCTTGAACGTTCACACATAGACCAGCCTCAATCCAAAGGGAGAAATTACATATAACCACAATCTTATACCTATATGTACTCCACCAGTTCACAATGTCAATAAAGTCAACATGGGGTTCCTTAAAAGGTCCTGATGGGCATGCCAGGGTTCCTCATAGATAGATAGACATATAGACAGACAGACAGACAGACAGACAGACAGACAGACAGACAGATAGATAGATAGATAGATAGATAGATAGATAGATAGATAGATAGATAGATAGATAGATAGATAGATAGATAGATAGATAGATAGAAGACAGCTGTTGGGGCGAGACTTAATAAAAACAAGACATGTTTGAAATAAACATTTTCTTGCCATG
Organism: Ambystoma mexicanum; assembly: GCF_040938575.1. Taxonomy (NCBI): domain Eukaryota; kingdom Metazoa; phylum Chordata; class Amphibia; order Caudata; family Ambystomatidae; genus Ambystoma; species Ambystoma mexicanum. The sequence continues at coordinate 715,357,180 of NC_090932.1, forward strand.
CGCTTAATAGAGACAACAATATACTTGCATAAATCGTTACCAAAGTGAGAATCTACACAAGCCAGGACAAAATTCAAAGCGTCTGAGGCGAGCATAATATTGTTGGCAATAAAATGTATTCTCAGCCACTGACGTCTCAAATCTAAAAATAGTTCACAGATAAATAAAAAGTGAGTTAAATCCTCAACAGTTCCACTTCCACAAGTACTGAGCTTGGTATTGAACTGCCACAACATCCAGGCCCTTAATGGTAAAACATTCAGTCGCACCATACCCATGATGTGTCTCTGCACTGGTGAACAAATTAAATTAATTGAGAAATTCTCGTGGTAAGTGCGACGTGTCACCATTAGGTGTCCCAGTGAATGTAAGTTTTTCATTCTGTTTATAGCAAGATCAAAATCTCTTCCTCTTCTATGTTCAACTGCTATTGAGTCATCAAGCCCGCCATCAGTTTGGCAAAACCAATTTCCCACATTCTGCACAATATGGAACTTTTCTCATACCAGGGGTATGTGGCATAGGTCTCAGCTTTTGCTAACTCGTCCATGATACGGCACAACTATATATTATCAGATAATGGATGAATATCTACAAAAATTTGAAGAAGAATTAAAAATGAAAAAACAGAAAAAATCTATTCGAGACGAAAATGACTATCTACAAAAAAGAATTTATACATTTCAAAGAAATTATGACCAAAAATCAACACTAAAAGCTAAACCGAATATGGGAGGTACAAGAAACATTAGCCCACAAACATCACCATTATCATCAGATATAGACACTGCAAGTGATGCTGACCAATGAGCAGAGTGCAGAAATGAAGAAGGAAGTACAATTGAGGGAGAAGATGATATCCTTCAGAATGACCAAGAGTGGCCTTTTTTAGAAGAGCTCCGTCTACATAAAAAAAGTCAACGACAAAATACCTTGAATCCAAAAATCAATTTAAGGTCACAACGAAATATTTTGACAACAGCACCAAGCGGAGGAGAGGTAAGAGAGGAGGACAAAAGCGTCCAAAGAAATCAACAAGGAATGCAAACAAGATCGAAGCTGAGAGGGAATCAAAGGTAGACTTAGTCCTTAATCTTTCAAATTATGTAATAGACGCTGATTTAAATTCAGCACTTAACAAGGGTCTGTCTTTTAGCCCTTCAAATAAGATGGATTACTTTCAGATGCAATTAGACCTTTATAGATTTTGCAGAAAATTGAAATTGAAGAAATACTTCGAGGAGAATCCCACACGTGAAACACAGTCAAAAGTGACATCAATTCCTTCAGTACTCTCAGAAGAGTTTATAGAGCAAACAGTTGACCTGTTGAATTTAGCCGGAGATGATGAGTACACAGTGCAAAAATATATAGAGGAACAAGAAATAGACACTTTTCTATCAGAAGAAACAGAACTTAAACTGACTTCAAAATTTACACCGAATTTCAATTCAGAAAATGAGATTGACCTTTTCCAAAAGACTGTAAAGGAGTATTTGAGGAGAAACTATCTAGGAAATCAGAAAAGCAAGATAAAATATAACTTGACATCAAAAGAATGGAATGCAATTGGAAAGCTATCCAGGAATGAGGAAATTATTGTAAAAATGGCCGATAAAGGAGGAAAACTGGTACTAATGAACAGGCATGACTATATAAAAGATGTTTCAAAACAATTAAATGAGCAACAAAATTATGAAATACTACAACAAAGTCCTCTAAAGAAAGTAACCAAAACTTTGAACGAAATGAGCAAAAACTGGCTGGAAACAGGCCTATTAACAGAGGAAGAGCACACATATATGAATGTTCAAAATCCAATAATGTCAACAATTTATTTCCTCCCAAAAATACATAAAGACTACAAGGGATATCCTACTTTTAGACCAATAATAAATGGAATAGGTTCAATAACAGAAAGAATATCACAATTCATAGATATACATCTGCAACCCTTGACAATGCAATTGGCATCCTTTATAAGAGACACGAAACATATCATTCAGCAACTGGACTCAATTCCCTGGCAAAACAACTACAGTCTGGCAACACTAGATGTTGTCTCATTATACACCACTATCAACCACAACCAAGGAATTACTGCATCTGAATGTTTTTTGAAGACAAGATCGATATCTTTGAAGGAGGAGAATAACATGCTTTTGGAAATGTTGAACTTTGCTCTGCATAATAATATCTTTTGCTTCAATCAAAAAATCTTTAGGCAGAAGCAAGGTACCGCGATGGGGTCGAAATTTGCCCCATCGTATGCAAATCTATTTATGGGATATTTTGAGCTTAACCATGCCTGGAAACATAAGGCCTTCACCCACTCGAAGAATATCATCTTTTGGGGAAGGTTATTGATGATATTTTTCTAATCTGGGAAAGAAACCAAGCTGAATTTGAACAGTATGTGGAGCATTTCAACACAAATGAATTTAACTTAAAATTCACTACCAACTTTAGCAAAGAAATAATTCAGTTTTTAGATCTTGAAATCTACGTGGAACAGGACAAAATTCTAACAAGGCTATATGTCAAACCCACTGCAGGAAATAGCCTTTTGCATGCCCAAAGAAACCATCCAAAGCACATTATTTCAAATATCCCATATGGAGCAGTATTAAGGATAAAGAGAAACTGTAGCACAGATGAAACATTTGAAACCAACATTGAAAAAATGATCACTAAATTTAAACACAGAAGATACAAAGAGAAAAAAATAAAGGAATCAATTAAGAAAGCGGAAAAAATATCAAGAGAGTACTTATTAAAGGATAAACCGAAGAGTGAGAAGAAATTGACTCAAACTAAATTCATTACCACCTACGGTTCAGATGCCTCAAAACTAAGAAAAATTTTAACTAAGCATTGGAACAATAGTTTACTGATGTTTATTGATGAAAAGCCAGGTATTTGCTTTAGAAAAGCGCCAACACTGAGGAATAAGTTAAGTCCAAGTCATCTCAAATCAACACAAATGACAGATATAAGGAGTATGTTCCAGCAGCAACCGATCTATGGTACATTTAACCCTTTAAGTGCCATGGGTATTTCTCCCCAGTGCCAGAGCCTTTTTTGGTGATTTTGGTATGTGGCCATTCAATGGCTTGTAACTTTTTTGTTACATGAGATATCTCGGCCAAATTTGGCTCCTTTTTTTCCCACATGTAGGCGGTCGTAACGCCACCCAGGAATCCCAGGTTGCTGTAGGGGGGTGAGAGAAAATAAGGAAAATGTGCGAAAATTTTGGGTTTTTTCAAAAAATGCCAATAAAATGATGAACAAAGAAGCCTGTGGTTTTTTCCTTGTAAGAGCTAGGAACAAATGGTTTGCTGTGCTGAGTTCCCCAATGTGTTGGCTTTCAGGAACAGGTTGAGTGGAAATGGAAAAAAATTATTTTGATGGGGATATCAACCGTTTTGTGAGAGGTAGGCGATTTTTGCCATTTTTGCCAATTGGACATGCATGGACGGAATGGAAGAAAAGGGCAGGAAAGCCAAATTGGAGGACAGAAAGGCATATATTTCTGAAAAGTAGACAAAATTCCAAGTTTAGGAAGGGGTGATTTGTATAGGTCAGGCAACAACTAGGTAGGGGAAACTGCCATCGAATGGGGGAAAAGCGGGAAAATGACTGAAAAAAAAGGTATGTGTTGGACATGGTTGGCTTGGTACGGCAATGGCTTCTATGAATTTTGAGAAAAGCAATGCTCCGCTACATTCCCCCGACTCTTGCAGTTAGGAGAGCATACCATTTTTGTAGTGTTTGTACAAAACAAGCAATACCACAAGCCAAACACTGAGCCATGGTACACAGGAGTTTTACGCTCACGGCCTGACCAGACGCACTTAGCATGTGTAAATTGGGAAAACCAATGTGGTGAGGAACGGCAGCCATACATTTTTTGAAAGAGCACAGGCAGACCTTTTCAAGGGTAGGTGACTTGTGCAGGTTACAAAAGTGTATGGTGGCTAAAGCAGCGACTAAATGTAGGTCACATTTGGGAAAAGAAAGGGTTGTGAGACAAAGGGCTCCAGCAAATGGGTCAAAACGTTATGAAAACCACACAAACACAACACATGGCCTACCGTCCCGCGTTCCCACAGGTGTCCCGATGAAAACGGTACCTCACATGTGTGGGTGCACCTACCTGGCCGCCAAGGGGAAAGCCCAAAACACAAGTAACCCCAAGTCTGTTTTCACACCGGAAATGTCACACTCTCCCATCATACAGATATGGGCCTCGGGTGTCCAAGCCACCGAGGAAAACAGGGAACCCCATGCATTTCCGAAAAGAGGACACCCGTGGGAATCCGCAGAGGTATGATATGCCCAAATTGCCCCAGAATTTATTACCCAGACACCCCTGCAAAGTCCGAAATGTGGGGAAAAAAACGCTTTTTCCGCACATTTCGCTCGACGCACCCATCGAAACACGCCCCCAACAACTCATGGCCTACCGTCACGCGTTCCCACAGGTGTCCCGATGAAAACGGTACCTCACATGTGTGGGTGCACCTACCTGGCCGCCAAGGGGAAAGCCTAAAACACAAGTAACCCCAAGTCTGTTTTCACACCGGAAATGTCACACTCTCACATCATACAGATATGGGCCTCGGGTGTCCAAGCCACCAAGGAAAACAGGGAACCCCATGCATTTCCGGAAAGAGGACACCCGTGGGAATCCGCAGAGGTATGATATGCCCAAATCGCCCCAGAATTTATTACCCAGACACCCCCGCAAAGTCCGAAATGTGGGAAAAAATACGCATTTTCCTCACATTTCGCTCGACTCACCCATCGAAACACGCCCCCAACAACACATGGCCTACCGTCCCGCGTTCCCACAGGTGTCCCGATGAAAACGGTACCTCACATGTGTGGGTGCACCTACCTGGCCGCCAAGGGGAAAGCCTAAAACACAAGTAACCCCAAGTCTGTTTTCAGAGGGAAAACTCAGACATTCTGCCGACCGGCACAATGTACAGATATGGGCCTCGGGTGTCCAAGCCACCGAGGAAAACAGGGAACCCCATGCATTTCCGAAAAGAGGACACCCGTGGGAATCCGCAGAGGTATGATATGCCCAAATTGCCCCAGAATTTATTACCCAGACACCCCTGCAAAGTCCGAAATGTGGGGAAAAAAACGCTTTTTCCGCACATTTCGCTCGACGCACCCATCGAAACACGCCCCCAACAACACATGGCCTACCGTCACGCATTCCCACAGGTGTCCCGATGAAAACGGTACCTCACATGTGTGGGTGCACCTACCTGGCCGCCAAGGGGAAAGCCTAAAACACAAGTAACCCCAAGTCTGTTTTCACACCGGAAATGTCACACTCTCACATCATACAGATATGGGCCTCGGGTGTCCAAGCCACCAAGGAAAACAGGGAACCCCATGCATTTCCGGAAAGAGGACACCCGTGGGAATCCGCAGAGGTATGATATGCCCAAATCGCCCCAGAATTTATTACCCAGACACCCCCGCAAAGTCCGAAATGTGGGAAAAAATACGCATTTTCCTCACATTTCGCTCGACTCACCCATCGAAACACGCCCCCAACAACACATGGCCTACCGTCCCGCGTTCCCACAGGTGTCCCGATGAAAACGGTACCTCACATGTGTGGGTGCACCTACCTGGCCGCCAAGGGGAAAGCCTAAAACACAAGTAACCCCAAGTCTGTTTTCACACCGGAAATGTCACACTCTCACATCATACAGATATGGGCCTCGGGTGTCCAAGCCACCGAGGAAAACAGGGAACCCCATGCATTTTCGAAAAGAGGACACCCGTGGGAATCCGCAGAGGTGTGATTTGCGCCCATCGCCCCAGATTTTTTTACCCAGACAGCCCTGCAAAGTCGGAAATGTGGGGAAAAAAACGCTTTTTCCGCACATTTCGCTCGCCGCACCCATCGAAACGCGCCCCCCACAACACATGGCCTACCGTCCCGCGTTCCCACAGGTGTCCCGATGAAAACGGTACCTCACATGTGTGGGTGCACCTACCTGGCCGCCAAGGGGAAAGCCTAAAACACAAGTAACCCCAAGTCTGTTGTCAGAGGGAAATCTCCGACATTCTGCCGACCGGCGCAACTTACAGATATGGGCCTCGGGTGTCCAAGCCACCGAGGAAAACAGGGAACCCCATGCATTTTCGAAAAGAGGACACCCGTGGGAATCCGCAGAGGTGTGATTTGCGCCCATCGCCCCAGATTTTTTTACCCAGACAGCCCTGCAAAGTCGGAAATGTGGGGAAAAAAACGCTTTTTCCGCACATTTCGCTCGCCGCACCCATCGAAACACGCCCCCCACAACACATGGCCTACCGTCCCGCGTTCCCACAGGTGTCCCGATGAAAACGGTACCTCACATGTGTGGGTGCACCTACCTGGCCGCCAAGGGGAAAGCCTAAAACACAAGTAACCCCAAGTCTGTTGTCCATTCTGCCGACCGGCGCAAATTACAGATATGGGCCTCGGGTGTCCAAGCCACCGAGGAAAACAGGGAACCCCATGCATTTTCGAAAAGAGGACACCCGTGGGAATCCGCAGAGGTGTGATTTGCGCCCATCGCCCCAGATTTTTTTACCCAGACAGCCCTGCAAAGTCGGAAATGTGGGGAAAAAAACGCTTTTTCCGCACATTTCGCTCGCCGCACCCATCGAAACACGCCCCCCACAACACATGGCCTACCGTCCCGCGTTCCCACAGGTGTCCCGATGAAAACGGTACCTCACATGTGTGGGTGCACCTACCTGGCCGCCAAGGGGAAAGCCTAAAACACAAGTAACCCCAAGTCTGTTTTCACACCGGAAATGTCACACTCTCACATCATACAGATATGGGCCTCGGGTGTCCAAGCCACCGAGGAAAACGGGGAACCCCATGCATTTTCGAAAAGAGGACACCCGTGGGAATCCGCAGAGGTGTGATTTGCGCCCATCGCCCCAGATTTTTTTACCCAGACAGCCCTGCAAAGTCGGAAATGTGGGGAAAAAAACGCTTTTTCTGCACATTTCGCTCGCCGCACCCATCGAAACACGCCCCCCACAACACATGGCCTACCGTCCCGCGTTCCCACAGGTGTCCCGATGAAAACGGTACCTCACATGTGTGGGTGCACCTACCTGGCCGCCAAGGGGAAAGCCTAAAACACAAGTAACCCCAAGTCTGTTGTCAGAGGGAAATCTCCGACATTCTGCCGACCGGCGCAACTTACAGATATGGGCCTCGGGTGTCCAAGCCACCGAGGAAAACAGGGAACCCCATGCATTTTCGAAAAGAGGACCCCCGTGGGAATCCGCAGAGGTGTGATTTGCGCCCATCGCCCCAGATTTTTTTACCCAGACAGCCCTGCAAAGTCGGAAATGTGGGGAAAAAAACGCTTTTTCCGCACATTTCGCTCGCCGCACCCATCGAAACACGCCCCCCACAACACATGGCCTACCGTCCCGCGTTCCCACAGGTGTCCCGATGAAAACGGTACCTCACATGTGTGGGTGCACCTACCTGGCCGCCAAGGGGAAAGCCTAAAACACAAGTAACCCCAAGTCTGTTGTCCATTCTGCCGACCGGCGCAACTTACAGATATGGGCCTCGGGTGTCCAAGCCACCGAGGAAAACAGGGAACCCCATGCATTTTCGAAAAGAGGACACCCGTGGGAATCCGCAGAGGTGTGATTTGCGCCCATCGCCCCAGATTTTTTTACCCAGACAGCCCTGCAAAGTCGGAAATGTGGGGGAAAAAACGCTTTTTCCGCACATTTCGCTCGCCGCACCCATCGAAACGCGCCCCCCACAACACATGGCCTACCGTCCCGCGTTCCCACAGGTGTCCCGATGAAAACGGTACCTCACATGTGTGGGTGCACCTACCTGGCCGCCAAGGGGAAAGCCTAAAACACAAGTAACCCCAAGTCTGTTGTCAGAGGGAAATCTCCGACATTCTGCCGACCGGCGCAACTTACAGATATGGGCCTCGGGTGTCCAAGCCACCGAGGAAAACAGGGAACCCCATGCATTTTCGAAAAGAGGACACCCGTGGGAATCCGCAGAGGTGTGATTTGCGCCCATCGCCCCAGATTTTTTTACCCAGACAGCCCTGCAAAGTCGGAAATGTGGGGAAAAAAACGCTTTTTCCGCACATTTCGCTCGCCGCACCCATCGAAACACGCCCCCCACAACACATGGCCTACCGTCCCGCGTTCCCACAGGTGTCCCGATGAAAACGGTACCTCACATGTGTGGGTGCACCTACCTGGCCGCCAAGGGGAAAGCCTAAAACACAAGTAACCCCAAGTCTGTTTTCAGAGGGAAAACTCAGACATTCTGCCGACCGGCACAATGTACAGATATGGGCCTCGGGTGTCCAAGCCACCAAGGAAAACAGGGAACCCCATGCATTTCCGGAAAGAGGACACCCGTGGGAATCCGCAGAGGTATGATATGCCCAAATTGCCCCAGAATTTATTACCCAGACACCCCCGCAAAGTCCGAAATGTGGGGAAAAATACGCATTTTCCTCACATTTCGCTCGACTCACCCATCGAAACACGCCCCCAACAACACATGGCCTACCGTCCCGCGTTCCCACAGGTGTCCCGATGAAAACGGTACCTCACATGTGTGGGTGCACCTACCTGGCCGCCAAGGGGAAAGCCTAAAACACAAGTAACCCCAAGTCTGTTTTCAGAGGGAAAACTCAGACATTCTGCCGACCGGCACAATGTACAGATATGGGCCTCGGGTGTCCAAGCCACCGAGGAAAACAGGGAACCCCATGCATTTCCGAAAAGAGGACACCCGTGGGAATCCGCAGAGGTATGATATGCCCAAATTGCCCCAGAATTTATTACCCAGACACCCCTGCAAAGTCTGAAATGTGGGGAAAAAAACGCTTTTTCCGCACATTTCGCTCGACGCACCCATCGAAACACGCCCCCAACAACACATGGCCTACCGTCACGCATTCCCACAGGTGTCCCGATGAAAACGGTACCTCACATGTGTGGGTGCACCTACCTGGCCGCCAAGGGGAAAGCCTAAAACACAAGTAACCCCAAGTCTGTTTTCACACCGGAAATGTCACACTCTCACATCATACAGATATGGGCCTCGGGTGTCCAAGCCACCAAGGAAAACAGGGAACCCCATGCATTTCCGGAAAGAGGACACCCGTGGGAATCCGCAGAGGTATGATATGCCCAAATCGCCCCAGAATTTATTACCCAGACACCCCCGCAAAGTCCGAAATGTGGGAAAAAATACGCATTTTCCTCACATTTCGCTCGACTCACCCATCGAAACACACCCCCAACAACACATGGCCTACCGTCCCGCGTTCCCACAGGTGTCCCGATGAAAACGGTACCTCACATGTGTGGGTGCACCTACCTGGCCGCCAAGGGGAAAGCCTAAAACACAAGTAACCCCAAGTCTGTTTTCAGAGGGAAAACTCAGACATTCTGCCGACCGGCGCAACTTACAGATATGGGCCTCGGGTGTCCAAGCCACCAAGGAAAACAGGGAACCCCATGCATTTTCGAAAAGAGGACACCCGTGGGAATCCGCAGAGGTGTGATTTGCGCCCATCGCCCCAGATTTTTTTACCCAGACAGCCCTGCAAAGTCGGAAATGTGGGGAAAAAAACGCTTTTTCCGCACATTTCGCTCGCCGCACCCATCGAAACGCGCCCCCCACAACACATGGCCTACCGTCCCGCGTTCCCACAGGTGTCCCGATGAAAACGGTACCTCACATGTGTGGGTGCACCTACCTGGCCGCCAAGGGGAAAGCCTAAAACACAAGTAACCCCAAGTCTGTTGTCAGAGGGAAATCTCCGACATTCTGCCGACCGGCGCAACTTACAGATATGGGCCTCGGGTGTCCAAGCCACCGAGGAAAACAGGGAACCCCATGCATTTTTGAAAAGAGGACACCCGTGGGAATCCGCAGAGGTGTGATTTGCGCCCATCGCCCCAGATTTTTTTACCCAGACAGCCCTGCAAAGTCGGAAATGTGGGGAAAAAAACGCTTTTTCCGCACATTTCGCTCGCCGCACCCATCGAAACACGCCCCCCACAACACATGGCCTACCGTCCCGCGTTCCCACAGGTGTCCCGATGAAAACGGTACCTCACATGTGTGGGTGCACCTACCTGGCCGCCAAGGGGAAAGCCTAAAACACAAGTAACCCCAAGTCTGTTGTCCATTCTGCCGACCGGCGCAAATTACAGATATGGGCCTCGGGTGTCCAAGCCACCGAGGAAAACAGGGAACCCCATGCATTTTCGAAAAGAGGACACCCGTGGGAATCCGCAGAGGTGTGATTTGCGCCCATCGCCCCAGATTTTTTTACCCAGACAGCCCTGCAAAGTCGGAAATGTGGGGAAAAAAACGCTTTTTCCGCACATTTCGCTCGCCGCACCCATCGAAACACGCCCCCCACAACACATGGCCTACTGTCCCGCGTTCCCACAGGTGTCCCGATGAAAACGGTACCTCACATGTGTGGGTGCACCTACCTGGCCGCCAAGGGGAAAGCCTAAAACACAAGTAACCCCAAGTCTGTTTTCACACCGGAAATGTCACACTCTCACATCATACAGATATGGGCCTCGGGTGTCCAAGCCACCGAGGAAAACGGGGAACCCCATGCATTTTCGAAAAGAGGACACCCGTGGGAATCCGCAGAGGTGTGATTTGCGCCCATCGCCCCAGATTTTTTTACCCAGACAGCCCTGCAAAGTCGGAAATGTGGGGAAAAAAACGCTTTTTCTGCACATTTCGCTCGCCGCACCCATCGAAACACGCCCCCCACAACACATGGCCTACCGTCCCGCGTTCCCACAGGTGTCCCGATGAAAACGGTACCTCACATGTGTGGGTGCACCTACCTGGCCGCCAAGGGGAAAGCCTAAAACACAAGTAACCCCAAGTCTGTTGTCAGAGGGAAATCTCCGACATTCTGCCGACCGGCGCAACTTACAGATATGGGCCTCGGGTGTCCAAGCCACCGAGGAAAACAGGGAACCCCATGCATTTTCGAAAAGAGGACACCCGTGGGAATCCGCAGAGGTGTGATTTGCGCCCATCGCCCCAGATTTTTTTACCCAGACAGCCCTGCAAAGTCGGAAATGTGGGGGAAAAAACGCTTTTTCCGCACATTTCGCTCGCCGCACCCATCGAAACGCGCCCCCCACAACACATGGCCTACTGTCCCGCGTTCCCACAGGTGTCCCGATGAAAACGGTACCTCACATGTGTGGGTGCACCTACCTGGCCGCCAAGGGGAAAGCCTAAAACACAAGTAACCCCAAGTCTGTTGTCAGAGGGAAATCTCGGACATTCTGCCGACCGGCGCAACTTACAGATATGGGCCTCGGGTGTCCAAGCCACCGAGGAAAACAGGGAACCCCATGCATTTTCGAAAAGAGGACACCCGTGGGAATCCGCAGAGGTGTGATTTGCGCCCATCGCCCCAGATTTTTTTACCCAGACAGCCCTGCAAAGTCGGAAATGTGGGGAAAAAAACGCTTTTTCCGCACATTTCGCTCGCCGCACCCATCGAAACACGCCCCCCACAACACATGGCCTACCGTCCCGCGTTCCCACAGGTGTCCCGATGAAAACGGTACCTCACATGTGTGGGTGCACCTACCTGGCCGCCAAGGGGAAAGCCTAAAACACAAGTAACCCCAAGTCTGTTGTCCATTCTGCCGACCGGCGCAACTTACAGATATGGGCCTCGGGTGTCCAAGCCACCGAGGAAAACAGGGAACCCCATGCATTTTCGAAAAGAGGACACCCGTGGGAATCCGCAGAGGTGTGATTTGCGCCCATCGCCCCAGATTTTTTTACCCAGACAGCCCTGCAAAGTCGGAAATGTGGGGAAAAAAACGCTTTTTCCGCACATTTTGCTCGCCGCACCCATCGAAACACGCCCCCCACAACACATGGCCTACCGTCCCCCGTTCCCACAGGTGTCCCGATGAAAACGGTACCTCACATGTGTGGGTGCACCTACCTGGCCGCCAAGGGGAAAGCCTAAAACACAAGTAACCCCAAGTCTGTTTTCACACCGGAAATGTCACACTCTCACATCATACAGATATGGGCCTCGGGTGTCCAAGCCACCGAGGAAAACGGGGAACCCCATGCATTTTCGAAAAGAGGACACCCGTGGGAATCCGCAGAGGTGTGATTTGCGCCCATCGCCCCAGATTTTTTTACCCAGACAGCCCTGCAAAGTCGGAAATGTGGGGAAAAAAACGCTTTTTCCGCACATTTCGCTCGCCGCACCCATCGAAACACGCCCCCCACAACACATGGCCTACCGTCCCGCGTTCCCACAGGTGTCCCGATGAAAACGGTACCTCACATGTGTGGGTGCACCTACCTGGCCGCCAAGGGGAAAGCCTAAAATACAAGTAACCCCAAGTCTGTTGTCAGAGGGAAATCTCCGACATTCTGCCGACCGGCGCAACTTACAGATATGGGCCTCGGGTGTCCAAGCCACCGAGGAAAACAGGGAACCCCATGCATTTTCGAAAAGAGGACCCCCGTGGGAATCCGCAGAGGTGTGATTTGCGCCCATCGCCCCAGATTTTTTTACCCAGACAGCCCTGCAAACTCGGAAATGTGGGGAAAAAAACGCTTTTTCCGCACATTTCGCTCGCCGCACCCATCGAAACACGCCCCCCACAACACATGGCCTACCGTCCTGCGTTCCCACAGGTGTCCCGATGAAAACGGTACCTCACATGTGTGGGTGCACCTACCTGGCCGCCAAGGGGAAAGCCTAAAACACAAGTAACCCCAAGTCTGTTGTCAGAGGGAAATCTCCGACATTCTGCCGACCGGCGCAACTTACAGATATGGGCCTCGGGTGTCCAAGCCACCGAGGAAAACAGGGAACCCCATGCATTTTCGAAAAGAGGACCCCCGTGGGAATCCGCAGAGGTGTGATTTGCGCCCATCGCCCCAGATTTTTTTACCCAGACAGCCCTGCAAAGTCGGAAATGTGGGGAAAAAAACGCTTTTTCCGCACATTTCGCTCGCCGCACCCATCGAAACACGCCCCCCACAACACATGGCCTACCGTCCCGCGTTCCCACAGGTGTCCCGATGAAAACGGTACCTCACATGTGTGGGTGCACCTACCTGGCCGCCAAGGGGAAAGCCTAAAACACAAGTAACCCCAAGTCTGTTGTCCATTCTGCCGACCGGCGCAACTTACAGATATGGGCCTCGGGTGTCCAAGCCACCGAGGAAAACAGGGAACCCCATGCATTTTCGAAAAGAGGACACCCGTGGGAATCCGCAGAGGTGTGATTTGCGCCCATCGCCCCAGATTTTTTTACCCAGACAGCCCTGCAAAGTCGGAAATGTGGGGGAAAAAACGCTTTTTCCGCACATTTCGCTCGCCGCACCCATCGAAACGCGCCCCCCACAACACATGGCCTACCGTCCCGCGTTCCCACAGGTGTCCCGATGAAAACGGTACCTCACATGTGTGGGTGCACCTACCTGGCCGCCAAGGGGAAAGCCTAAAACACAAGTAACCCCAAGTCTGTTGTCAGAGGGAAATCTCCGACATTCTGCGGACCGGCGCAACTTACAGATATGGGCCTCGGGTGTCCAAGCCACCGAGGAAAACAGGGAACCCCATGCATTTTCGAAAAGAGGACACCCGTGGGAATCCGCAGAGGTGTGATTTGCGCCCATCGCCCCAGATTTTTTTACCCAGACAGCCCTGCAAAGTCGGAAATGTGGGGAAAAAAACGCTTTTTCCGCACATTTCGCTCGCCGCACCCATCGAAACACGCCCCCCACAACACATGGCCTACCGTCCCGCGTTCCCACAGGTGTCCCGATGAAAACGGTACCTCACATGTGTGGGTGCACCTACCTGGCCGCCAAGGGGAAAGCCTAAAACACAAGTAACCCCAAGTCTGTTGTCCATTCTGCCGACCGGCGCAACTTACAGATATGGGCCTCGGGTGTCCAAGCCACCGAGGAAAACAGGGAACCCCATGCATTTTCGAAAAGAGGACACCCGTGGGAATCCGCAGAGGTGTGATTTGCGCCCATCGCCCCAGATTTTTTTACCCAGACAGCCCTGCAAAGTCGGAAATGTGGGGAAAAAAACGCTTTTTCCGCACATTTCGCTCGCCGCACCCATCGAAACACGCCCCCCACAACACATGGCCTACCGTCCCGCGTTCCCACAGGTGTCCCGATGAAAACGGTACCTCACATGTGTGGGTGCACCTACCTGGCCGCCAAGGGGAAAGCCTAAAACACAAGTAACCCCAAGTCTGTTTTCACACCGGAAATGTCACACTCTCACATCATACAGATATGGGCCTCGGGTGTCCAAGCCACCGAGGAAAACGGGGAACCCCATGCATTTTCGAAAAGAGGACACCCGTGGGAATCCGCAGAGGTGTGATTTGCGCCCATCGCCCCAGATTTTTTTACCCAGACAGCCCTGCAAAGTCGGAAATGTGGGGAAAAAAACGCTTTTTCCGCACATTTCGCTCGCCGCACCCATCGAAACACGCCCCCCACAACACATGGCCTACCGTCCCGCGTTCCCACAGGTGTCCCGATGAAAACGGTACCTCACATGTGTGGGTGCACCTACCTGGCCGCCAAGGGGAAAGCCTAAAACACAAGTAACCCCAAGTCTGTTGTCAGAGGGAAATCTCCGACATTCTGCCGACCGGCGCAACTTACAGATATGGGCCTCGGGTGTCCAAGCCACCGAGGAAAACAGGGAACCCCATGCATTTTCGAAAAGAGGACCCCCGTGGGAATCCGCAGAGGTGTGATTTGCGCCCATCGCCCCAGATTTTTTTACCCAGACAGCCCTGCAAAGTCGGAAATGTGGGGAAAAAAATGCTTTTTCCGCACATTTCGCTCGCCGCACCCATCGAAACACGCCCCCCACAACACATGGCCTACCGTCCCGCGTTCCCACAGGTGTCCCGATGAAAACGGTACCTCACATGTGTGGGTGCACCTACCTGGCCGCCAAGGGGAAAGCCTAAAACACAAGTAACCCCAAGTCTGTTGTCCATTCTGCCGACCGGCGTAACTTACAGATATGGGCCTCGGGTGTCCAAGCCACCGAGGAAAACAGGGAACCCCATGCATTTTCGAAAAGAGGACACCCGTGGGAATCCGCAGAGGTGTGATTTGCGCCCATCGCCCCAGATTTTTTTACCCAGACAGCCCTGCAAAGTCGGAAATGTGGGGGAAAAAACGCTTTTTCCGCACATTTCGCTCGCCGCACCCATCGAAACGCACCCCCCACAACACATGGCCTACCGTCCCGCGTTCCCACAGGTGTCCCGATGAAAACGGTACCTCACATGTGTGGGTGCACCTACCTGGCCGCCAAGGGGAAAGCCTAAAACACAAGTAACCCCAAGTCTGTTGTCAGAGGGAAATCTCCGACATTCTGCCGACCGGCGCAACTTACAGATATGGGCCTCGGGTGTCCAAGCCACCAAGGAAAACAGGGAACCCCATGCATTTTCGAAAAGAGGACACCCGTGGGAATCCGCAGAGGTGTGATTTGCGCCCATCGCCCCAGATTTTTTTACCCAGACAGCCCTGCAAAGTCGGAAATGTGGGGAAAAAAACGCTTTTTCCGCACATTTCGCTCGCCGCACCCATCGAAACACGCCCCCCACAACACATGGCCTATCGTCCCGCGTTCCCACAGGTGTCCCGATGAAAACGGTACCTCACATGTGTGGGTGCACCTACCTGGCCGCCAAGGGGAAAGCCTAAAACACAAGTAACCCCAAGTCTGTTGTCCATTCTGCCGACCGGCGCAACTTACAGATATGGGCCTCGGGTGTCCAAGCCACCGAGGAAAACAGGGAACCCCATGCATTTTCGAAAAGAGGACACCCGTGGGAATCCGCAGAGGTGTGATTTGCGCCCATCGCCCCAGATTTTTTTACCCAGACAGCCCTGCAAAGTCGGAAATGTGGGGAAAAAAACGCTTTTTCCGCACATTTCGCTCGCCGCACCCATCGAAACGCGCCCCCCACAACACATGGCCTACCGTCCCGCGTTCCCACAGGTGTCCCGATGAAAACGGTACCTCACATGTGTGGGTGCACCTACCTGGCCGCCAAGGGGAAAGCCTAAAACACAAGTAACCCCAAGTCTGTTGTCAGAGGGAAATCTCCGACATTCTGCCGACCGGCGCAACTTACAGATATGGGCCTCGGGTGTCCAACCCACCGAGGAAAACAGGGAACCCCATGCATTTTCGAAAAGAGGACACCCGTGGGAATCCGCAGAGGTGTGATTTGCGCCCATCGCCCCAGATTTTTTTACCCAGACAGCCCTGCAAAGTCGGAAATGTGGGAAAAAAAACGCTTTTTCCGCACATTTCGCTCGCCGCACCCATCGAAACACGCCCCCCACAACACATGGCCTACCGTCCCGCGTTCCCACAGGTGTCCCGATGAAAACGGTACCTCATATGTGTGGGTGCACCTACCTGGCCGCCAAGGGGAAAGCCTAAAACACAAGTAACCCCAAGTCTGTTGTCAGAGGGAAATCTCCGACATTCTGCCGACCGGCGCAACTTACAGATATGGGCCTCGGGTGTCCAAGCCACCGAGGAAAACAGGGAACCCCATGCATTTTCGAAAAGAGGACCCCCGTGGGAATCCGCAGAGGTGTGATTTGCGCACATCGCCCCAGATTTTTTTACCCAGACAGCCCTGCAAAGTCGGAAATGTGGGGAAAAAAACGCTTTTTCCGCACATTTCGCTCGCCGCACCCATCGAAACACGCCCCCCACAACACATGGCCTACCGTCCCGCGTTCCCACAGGTGTCCCGATGAAAACGGTACCTCACATGTGTGGGTGCACCTACCTGGCCGCCAAGGGGAAAGCCTAAAACACAAGTAACCCCAAGTCTGTTGTCCATTCTGCCGACCGGCGCAACTTACAGATATGGGCCTCGGGTGTCCAAGCCACCGAGGAAAACAGGGAACCCCATGCATTTTCGAAAAGAGGACACCCGTGGGAATCCGCAGAGGTGTGATTTGCGCCCATCGCCCCAGATTTTTTTACCCAGACAGCCCTGCAAAGTCGGAAATGTGGGGAAAAAAACGCTTTTTCCGCACATTTCGCTCGCCGCACCCATCGAAACGCGCCCCCCACAACACATGGCCTACTGTCCCGCGTTCCCACAGGTGTCCCGATGAAAACGGTACCTCACATGTGTGGGTGCACCTACCTGGCCGCCAAGGGGAAAGCCTAAAACACAAGTAACCCCAAGTCTGTTGTCAGAGGGAAATCTCCGACATTCTGCCGACCGGCGCAACTTACAGATATGGGCCTCGGGTGTCCAAGCCACCGAGGAAAACAGGGAACCCCATGCATTTTCGAAAAGAGGACACCCGTGGGAATCCACAGAGGTGTGATTTGCGCCCATCGCCCCAGATTTTTTTACCCAGACAGCCCTGCAAAGTCGGAAATGTGGGGAAAAAAACGCTTTTTCCGCACATTTCGCTCGCCGCACCCATCGAAACACGCCCCCCACAACACATGGCCTACCGTCCCGCGTTCCCACAGGTGTCCCGATGAAAACGGTACCTCACATGTGTGGGTGCACCTACCTGGCCGCCAAGGGGAAAGCCTAAAACACAAGTAACCCCAAGTCTGTTGTCAGAGGGAAATCTCAGACATTCTGCCGACCGGCGCAACTTACAGATATGGGCTTCGGGTGTCCAAGCCACCAAGGAAAACAGGGAACCCCATGCATTTTCGAAAAGAGGACACCCGTGGGAATCCGCAGAGGTGTGATTTGCGCCCATCGCCCCAGATTTTTTTACCCAGACAGCCCTGCAAAGTCGGAAATGTGGGGAAAAAAACGCTTTTTCCGCACATTTCGCTCGCCGCACCCATCGAAACACGCCCCCCACAACACATGGCCTACCGTCCCGCGTTCCCACAGGTGTCCCGATGAAAACGGTACCTCACATGTGTGGGTGCACCTACCTGGCCGCCAAGGGGAAAGCCTAAAACACAAGTAACCCCAAGTCTGTTGTCAGAGGGAAATCTCCGACATTCTGCCGACCGGCGCAACTTACAGATATGGGCCTCGGGTGTCCAAGCCACCGAGGAAAACAGGGAACCCCATGCATTTTCGAAAAGAGGACACCCGTGGGAATCCGCAGAGGTGTGATTTGCGCCCATCACCCCAGATTTTTTTACCCAGACAGCCCTGCAAAGTCGGAAATGTGGGGAAAAAAACGCTTTTTCCGCACATTTTGCTCGCCGCACCCATCGAAACGCGCCCCCCACAACACATGGCCTACCGTCCCGCGTTCCCACAGGTGTCCCGATGAAAACGGTACCTCACATGTGTGGGTGCACCTACCTGGCCGCCAAGGGGAAAGCCTAAAACACAAGTAACCCCAAGTCTGTTGTCCATTCTGCCGACCGGCGCAACTTACAGATATGGGCCTCGGGTATCCAAGCCACCGAGGAAAACAGGGAACCCCATGCATTTTCGAAAAGAGGACACCCGTGGGAATCCGCAGAGGTGTGATTTGCGCCCATCGCCCCAGATTTTTTTACCCAGACAGCCCTGCAAAGTCGGAAATGTGGGGAAAAAAACGCTTTTTCCGCACATTTCGCTCGCCGCACCCATCGAAACGCGCCCCCCACAACACATGGCCTACCGTCCCGCGTTCCCACAGGTGTCCCGATGAAAACGGTACCTCACATGTGTGGGTGCACCTACCTGGCCGCCAAGGGGAAAGCCTAAAACACAAGTAACCCCAAGTCTGTTGTCAGAGGGAAATCTCCGACATTCTGCCGACCGGCGCAACTTACAGATATGGGCCTACGGTGTCCAAGCCACCGAGGAAAACAGGGAACCCCATGCATTTTCGAAAAGAGGACACCCGTGGGAATCCGCAGAGGTGTGATTTGCGCCCATCGCCCCAGATTTTTTTACCCAGACAGCCCTGCAAAGTCGGAAATGTGGGGAAAAAAACGCTTTTTCCGCACATTTCGCTCGCCGCACCCATCGAAACACGCCCCCCACAACACATGGCCTACCGTCCCGCGTTCCCACAGGTGTCCCGATGAAAACGGTACCTCATATGTGTGGGTGCACCTACCTGGCCGCCAAGGGGAAAGCCTAAAACACAAGTACCCCCAAGTCTGTTGTCAGAGGGAAATCTCAGACATTCTGCCGACCGGCGCAACTTACAGATATGGGCCTCGGGTGTCCAAGCCACCAAGGAAAACAGGGAACCCCATGCATTTTCGAAAAGAGGACACCCGTGGGAATCCGCAGAGGTGTGATTTGCGCCCATCGCCCCAGATTTTTTTACCCAGACAGCCCTGCAAAGTCGGAAATGTGGGGAAAAAAACGCTTTTTACGCACATTTCGCTCACCGCACCCATCGAAACACGCCCCCCACAACACATGGCCTACCGTCCCGCGTTCCCACAGGTGTCCCGATGAAAACGGTACCTCACATGTGTGGGTGCACCTACCTGGCCGCCAAGGGGAAAGCCTAAAACACAAGTAACCCCAAGTCTGTTGTCCATTCTGCCGACCGGCGCAACTTACAGATATGGGCCTCGGGTGTCCAAGCCACCGAGGAAAACAGGGAACCCCATGCATTTTCGAAAAGAGGACACCCGTGGGAATCCGCAGAGGTGTGATTTGCGCCCATCGCCCCAGATTTTTTTACCCAGACAGCCCTGCAAAGTCGGAAATGTGGGGAAAAAAACGCTTTTTCCGCACATTTCGCTCGCCGCACCCATCGAAACGCGCCCCCCACAACACATGGCCTACCGTCCCGCGTTCCCACAGGTGTCCCGATGAAAACGGTACCTCACATGTGTGGGTGCACCTACCTGGCCGCCAAGGGGAAAGCCTAAAACACAAGTAACCCCAAGTCTGTTGTCAGAGGGAAATCTCCGACATTCTGCCGACCGGCGCAACTTACAGATATGGGCCTCGGGTGTCCAAGCCACCGAGGAAAACAGGGAACCCCATGCATTTTCGAAAAGAGGACACCCGTGGGAATCCGCAGAGGTGTGATTTGCGCCCATCGCCCCAGATTTTTTTACCCAGACAGCCCTGCAAAGTCGGAAATGTGGGGAAAAAAACGCTTTTTCCGCACATTTCGCTCGCCGCACCCATCGAAACACGCCCCCCACAACACATGGCCTACCGTCCCGCGTTCCCACAGGTGTCCCAATGAAAACGGTACCTCACATGTGTGGGTGCACCTACCTGGCCGCCAAGGGGAAAGCCTAAAACACAAGTAACCCCAAGTCTGTTGTCAGAGGGAAATCTCAGACATTCTGCCGACCGGCGCAACTTACAGATATGGGCCTCGGGTGTCCAAGCCACCGAGGAAAACAGGGAACCCCATGCATTTTCGAAAAGAGGACACCCGTGGGAATCCGCAGAGGTGTGATTTGCGCCCATCGCCCCAGATTTTTTTACCCAGACAGCCCTGCAAAGTCGGAAATGTGGGGAAAAAAACGCTTTTTCCGCACATTTCGCTCGCCGCACCCATCGAAACACGCCCCCCACAACACATGGCCTACCGTCCCGCGTTCCCACAGGTGTCCCGATGAAAACGGTACCTCACATGTGTGGGTGCACCTACCTGGCCGCCAAGGGGAAAGCCTAAAACACAAGTAACCCCAAGTCTGTTGTCCATTCTGCCGACCGGCGCAACTTACAGATATGGGCCTCGGGTGTCCAAGCCACCGAGGAAAACAGGGAACCCCATGCATTTTCGAAAAGAGGACACCCGTGGGAATCCGCAGAGGTGTGATTTGCGCCCATCGCCCCAGATTATTTACCCAGACAGCCCTGCAAAGTCGGAAATGTGGGGAAAAAAACGCTTTTTCCGCACATTTCGCTCGCCGCACCCATCGAAACGCGCCCCCCACAACACATGGCCTACTGTCCTGCGTTCCCACAGGTGTCCCGATGAAAACGGTACCTCACATGTGTGGGTGCACCTACCTGGCCGCCAAGGGGAAAGCCTAAAACACAAGTAACCCCAAGTCTGTTGTCAGAGGGAAATCTCCGACATTCTGCTGACCGGCGCAACTTACAGATATGGGCCTCGGGTGTCCAAGCCACCGAGGAAAACAGGGAACCCCATGCATTTTCGAAAAGAGGACACCCGTGGGAATCCGCAGAGGTGTGATTTGCGCCCATCACCCCAGATTTTTTTACCCAGACAGCCCTGCAAAGTCGGAAATGTGGGGAAAAAAATGCTTTTTCCGCACATTTCGCTCGCCGCACCCATCGAAACGCGCCCCCCACAACACATGGCCTACCGTCCCGCGTTCCCACAGGTGTCCCGATGAAAACGGTACCTCACATGTGTGGGTGCACCTACCTGGCCGCCAAGGGGAAAGCCTAAAACACAAGTAACCCCAAGTCTGTTGTCCATTCTGCCGACCGGCGCAACTTACAGATATGGGCCTCGGGTGTCCAAGCCACCGAGGAAAACAGGGAACCCCATGCATTTTCGAAAAGAGGACACCCGTGGGAATCCGCAGAGGTGTGATTTGCGCCCATCGCCCCAGATTTTTTTACCCAGACAGCCCTGCAAAGTCGGAAATGAGGGGAAAAAAACGCTTTTTCCGCACATTTCGCTCGCCGCACCCATCGAAACACGCCCCCCACAACACATGGCCTACCGTCCCGCGTTCCCACAGGTGTCCCGATGAAAACGGTACCTCACATGTGTGGGTGCACCTACCTGGCCGCCAAGGGGAAAGCCTAAAACACAAGTAACCCCAAGTCTGTTGTCAGAGGGAAATCTCCGACATTCTGCCGACCGGCGCAACTTACAGATATGGGCCTCGGGTGTCCAAGCCACCGAGGAAAACAGGGAACCCCATGCATTTTCGAAAAGAGGACACCCGTGGGAATCCGCAGAGGTGTGATTTGCGCCCATCGCCCCAGATTTTTTTACCCAGACAGCCCTGCAAAGTCGGAAATGTGGGGAAAAAACCGCTTTTTCCGCACATTTCGCTCGCCGCACCCATCGAAACACGCCCCCCACAACACATGGCCTACCGTCCCGCGTTCCCACAGGTGTCGCGATGAAAACGGTACCTCACATGTGTGGGTGCACCTACCTGGCCGCCAAGGGGAAAGCCTAAAACACAAGTAACCCCAAGTCTGTTGTCCATTCTGCCGACCGGCGCAACTTACAGATATGGGCCTCGGGTGTCCAAGCCACCGAGGAAAACAGGGAACCCCATGCATTTTCGAAAAGAGGACACCCGTGGGAATCCGCAGAGGTGTGATTTGCGCCCATCGCCCCAGATTTTTTTACCCAGACAGCCCTGCAAAGTCGGAAATGTGGGGAAAAAAATGCTTTTTCCGCACATTTCGCTCGCCGCACCCATCGAAACGCGCCCCCCACAACACATGGCCTACCGTCCCGCGTTCCCACAGGTGTCCCGATGAAAACGGTACCTCACATGTGTGGGTGCACCTACCTGGCCGCCAAGGGGAAAGCCTAAAACACAAGTAACCCCAAGTCTGTTGTCAGAGGGAAATCTCCGACATTCTGCCGAACGGCGCAACTTACAGATATGGGCCTCGGGTGTCCAAGCCACCGAGGAAAACAGGGAACCCCATGCATTTTCGAAAAGAGGACACCCGTGGGAATCCGCAGAGGTGTGATTTGCGCCCATCGCCCCAGATTTTTTTACCCAGACAGCCCTGCAAAGTCGGAAATGTGGGGAAAAAAACGCTTTTTCCGCACATTTCGCTCGCCGCACCCATCGAAACACGCCCCCCACAACACATGGCCTACCGTCCCGCGTTCCCACAGGTGTCCCGATGAAAACGGTACCTCACATGTGTGGGTGCACCTACCTGGCCGCCAAGGGGAAAGCCTAAAACACAAGTAACCCCAAGTCTGTTGTCAGAGGGAAATCTCCGACATTCTGCCGATCGGCGCAACTTACAGATATGGGCCTCGGGTGTCCAAGCCACCGAGGAAAACAGGGAACCCCATGCATTTTCGAAAAGAGGACCCCCGTGGGAATCCGCAGAGGTGTGATTTGCGCCCATCGCCCCAGATTTTTTTACCCAGACAGCCCTGCAAAGTCGGAAATGTGGGGAAAAAAACGCTTTTTCTGCACATTTCGCTCGCCGCACCCATCGAAACACGCCCCCCACAACACATGGCCTACCGTCCCGCGTTCCCACAGGTGTCCCGATGAAAACGGTACCTCACATGTGTGGGTGCACCTACCTGGCCGCCAAGGGGAAAGCCTAAAACACAAGTAACCCCAAGTCTGTTGTCCATTCTGCCGACCGGCGCAACTTACAGATGTGGGCCTCGGGTGTCCAAGCCACCGAGGAAAACAGGGAACCCCATGCATTTTCGAAAAGAGGACACCCGTGGGAATCGGCAGAGGTGTGATTTGCGCCCATCGCCCCAGATTTTTTTACCCAGACAGCCCTGCAAAGTCGGAAATGTGGGGAAAAAAACGCTTTTTCCGCACATTTCGCTCGCCGCACCCATCGAAACGCGCCCCCCACAACACATGGCCTACCGTCCCGCGTTCCCACAGGTGTCCCGATGAAAACGGTACCTCACATGTGTGGGTGCACCTACCTGGCCGCCAAGGGGAAAGCCTAAAACACAAGTAACCCCAAGTCTGTTGTCCATTCTGCCGACCGGCGCAACTTACAGATATGGGCCTCGGGTGTCCAAGCCACCGAGGAAAACAGGGAACCCCATGCATTTTCGAAAAGAGGACACCCGTGGGAATCCGCAGAGGTGTGATTTGCGCCCATCGCCCCAGATTTTTTTACCCAGACAGCCCTGCAAAGTCGGAAATGTGGGGAAAAAAACGCTTTTTCCGCACATTTCGCTCGCCGCACCCATCGAAACACGCCCCCCACAACACATGGCCTACCGTCCCGCGTTCCCACAGGTGTCCCAATGAAAACGGTACCTCACAAGTGTGGGTGCACCTACCTGGCCGCCAAGGGGAAAGCCTAAAACACAAGTAACCCCAAGTCTGTTTTCACACCGGAAATGTCACACTCTCACATCATACAGATATGGGCCTCGGGTGTCCAAGCCACCGAGGAAAACGGGGAACCCCATGCATTTTCGAAAAGAGGACACCCGTGGGAATCCGCAGAGGTGTGATTTGCGCCCATCGCCCCAGATTTTTTTACCCAGACAGCCCTGCAAAGTCGGAAATGTGGGGAAAAAAACGCTTTTTCCGCACATTTCGCTCGCCGCACCCATCGAAACACGCCCCCCACAACACATGGCCTACCGTCCCGCGTTCCCACAGGTGTCCCGATGAAAACGGTACCTCACATGTGTGGGTGCACCTACCTGGCCGCCAAGGGGAAAGCCTAAAACACAAGTAACCCCAAGTCTGTTGTCCATTCTGCCGACCGGCGCAACTTACAGATATGGGCCTCGGGTGTCCAAGCCACCGAGGAAAACAGGGAACCCCATGCATTTTCGAAAAGAGGACACCCGTGGGAATCCGCAGAGGTGTGATTTGCGCCCATCGCCCCAGAATATTTACCCAGACAGCCCTGCAAAGTCGGAAATGTGGGGAAAAAAACGCTTTTTCCGCACATTTCGCTCGCCGCACCCATCGAAACGCGCCCCCCACAACACATGGCCTACTGTCCTGCGTTCCCACAGGTGTCCCGATGAAAACGGTACCTCACATGTGTGGGTGCACCTACCTGGCCGCCAAGGGGAAAGCCTAAAACACAAGTAACCCCAAGTCTGTTGTCAGAGGGAAATCTCCGACATTCTGCCGACCGGCGCAACTTACAGATATGGGCCTCGGGTGTCCAAGCCACCGAGGAAAACAGGGAACCCCATGCATTTTCGAAAAGAGGACACCCGTGGGAATCCGCAGAGGTGTGATTTGCGCCCATCACCCCAGATTTTTTTACCCAGACAGCCCTGCAAAGTCGGAAATGTGGGGAAAAAAATGCTTTTTCCGCACATTTCGCTCGCCGCACCCATCGAAACGCGCCCCCCACAACACATGGCCTACCGTCCCGCGTTCCCACAGGTGTCCCGATGAAAACGGTACCTCACATGTGTGGGTGCACCTACCTGGCCGCCAAGGGGAAAGCCTAAAACACAAGTAACCCCAAGTCTGTTGTCCATTCTGCCGACCGGCGCAACTTACAGATATGGGCCTCGGGTGTCCAAGCCACCGAGGAAAACAGGGAACCCCATGCATTTTCGAAAAGAGGACACCCGTGGGAATCCGCAGAGGTGTGATTTGCGCCCATCGCCCCAGATTTTTTTACCCAGACAGCCCTGCAAAGTCGGAAATGAGGGGAAAAAAACGCTTTTTCCGCACATTTCGCTCGCCGCACCCATCGAAACACGCCCCCCACAACACATGGCCTACCGTCCCGCGTTCCCACAGGTGTCCCGATGAAAACGGTACCTCACATGTGTGGGTGCACCTACCTGGCCGCCAAGGGGAAAGCCTAAAACACAAGTAACCCCAAGTCTGTTGTCAGAGGGAAATCTCCGACATTCTGCCGACCGGCGCAACTTACAGATATGGGCCTCGGGTGTCCAAGCCACCGAGGAAAACAGGGAACCCCATGCATTTTCGAAAAGAGGACACCCGTGGGAATCCGCAGAGGTGTGATTTGCGCCCATCGCCCCAGATTTTTTTACCCAGACAGCCCTGCAAAGTCGGAAATGTGGGGAAAAAACCGCTTTTTCCGCACATTTCGCTCGCCGCACCCATCGAAACACGCCCCCCACAACACATGGCCTACCGTCCCGCGTTCCCACAGGTGTCGCGATGAAAACGGTACCTCACATGTGTGGGTGCACCTACCTGGCCGCCAAGGGGAAAGCCTAAAACACAAGTAACCCCAAGTCTGTTGTCCATTCTGCCGACCGGCGCAACTTACAGATATGGGCCTCGGGTGTCCAAGCCACCGAGGAAAACAGGGAACCCCATGCATTTTCGAAAAGAGGACACCCGTGGGAATCCGCAGAGGTGTGATTTGCGCCCATCGCCCCAGATTTTTTTACCCAGACAGCCCTGCAAAGTCGGAAATGTGGGGAAAAAAATGCTTTTTCCGCACATTTCGCTCGCCGCACCCATCGAAACGCGCCCCCCACAACACATGGCCTACCGTCCCGCGTTCCCACAGGTGTCCCGATGAAAACGGTACCTCACATGTGTGGGTGCACCTACCTGGCCGCCAAGGGGAAAGCCTAAAACACAAGTAACCCCAAGTCTGTTGTCAGAGGGAAATCTCCGACATTCTGCCGAACGGCGCAACTTACAGATATGGGCCTCGGGTGTCCAAGCCACCGAGGAAAACAGGGAACCCCATGCATTTTCGAAAAGAGGACACCCGTGGGAATCCGCAGAGGTGTGATTTGCGCCCATCGCCCCAGATTTTTTTACCCAGACAGCCCTGCAAAGTCGGAAATGTGGGGAAAAAAACGCTTTTTCCGCACATTTCGCTCGCCGCACCCATCGAAACACGCCCCCCACAACACATGGCCTACCGTCCCGCGTTCCCACAGGTGTCCCGATGAAAACGGTACCTCACATGTGTGGGTGCACCTACCTGGCCGCCAAGGGGAAAGCCTAAAACACAAGTAACCCCAAGTCTGTTGTCAGAGGGAAATCTCCGACATTCTGCCGACCGGCGCAACTTACAGATATGGGCCTCGGGTGTCCAAGCCACCGAGGAAAACAGGGAACCCCATGCATTTTCGAAAAGAGGACCCCCGTGGGAATCCGCAGAGGTGTGATTTGCGCCCATCGCCCCAGATTTTTTTACCCAGACAGCCCTGCAAAGTCGGAAATGTGGGGAAAAAAACGCTTTTTCTGCACATTTCGCTCGCCGCACCCATCGAAACACGCCCCCCACAACACATGGCCTACCGTCCCGCGTTCCCACAGGTGTCCCGATGAAAACGGTACCTCACATGTGTGGGTGCACCTACCTGGCCGCCAAGGGGAAAGCCTAAAACACAAGTAACCCCAAGTCTGTTGTCCATTCTGCCGACCGGCGCAACTTACAGATATGGGCCTCGGGTGTCCAAGCCACCGAGGAAAACAGGGAACCCCATGCATTTTCGAAAAGAGGACACCCGTGGGAATCCGCAGAGGTGTGATTTGCGCCCATCGCCCCAGATTTTTTTACCCAGACAGCCCTGCAAAGTCGGAAATGTGGGGAAAAAAATGCTTTTTCCGCACATTTCGCTCGCCGCACCCATCGAAACGCGCCCCCCACAACACATGGCCTACCGTCCCGCGTTCCCACAGGTGTCCCGATGAAAACGGTACCTCACATGTGTGGGTGCACCTACCTGGCCGCCAAGGGGAAAGCCTAAAACACAAGTAACCCCAAGTCTGTTGTCAGAGGGAAATCTCCGACATTCTGCCGAACGGCGCAACTTACAGATATGGGCCTCGGGTGTCCAAGCCACCGAGGAAAACAGGGAACCCCATGCATTTTCGAAAAGAGGACACCCGTGGGAATCCGCAGAGGTGTGATTTGCGCCCATCGCCCCAGATTTTTTTACCCAGACAGCCCTGCAAAGTCGGAAATGTGGGGAAAAAAACGCTTTTTCCGCACATTTCGCTCGCCGCACCCATCGAAACACGCCCCCCACAACACATGGCCTACCGTCCCGCGTTCCCACAGGTGTCCCGATGAAAACGGTACCTCACATGTGTGGGTGCACCTACCTGGCCGCCAAGGGGAAAGCCTAAAACACAAGTAACCCCAAGTCTGTTGTCAGAGGGAAATCTCCGACATTCTGCCGACCGGCGCAACTTACAGATATGGGCCTCGGGTGTCCAAGCCACCGAGGAAAACAGGGAACCCCATGCATTTTCGAAAAGAGGACCCCCGTGGGAATCCGCAGAGGTGTGATTTGCGCCCATCGCCCCAGATTTTTTTACCCAGACAGCCCTGCAAAGTCGGAAATGTGGGGAAAAAAACGCTTTTTCTGCACATTTCGCTCGCCGCACCCATCGAAACACGCCCCCCACAACACATGGCCTACCGTCCCGCGTTCCCACAGGTGTCCCGATGAAAACGGTACCTCACATGTGTGGGTGCACCTACCTGGCCGCCAAGGGGAAAGCCTAAAACACAAGTAACCCCAAGTCTGTTGTCCATTCTGCCGACCGGCGCAACTTACAGATATGGGCCTCGGGTGTCCAAGCCACCGAGGAAAACAGGGAACCCCATGCATTTTCGAAAAGAGGACACCCGTGGGAATCCGCAGAGGTGTGATTTGCGCCCATCGCCCCAGATTTTTTTACCCAGACAGCCCTGCAAAGTCGGAAATGTGGGGAAAAAAACGCTTTTTCCGCACATTTCGCTCGCCGCACCCATCGAAACGCGCCCCCCACAACACATGGCCTACCGTCCCGCGTTCCCACAGGTGTCCCGATGAAAACGGTACCTCACATGTGTGGGTGCACCTACCTGGCCGCCAAGGGGAAAGCCTAAAACACAAGTAACCCCAAGTCTGTTGTCCATTCTGCCGACCGGCGCAACTTACAGATATGGGCCTCGGGTGTCCAAGCCACTGAGGAAAACAGGGAACCCCATGCATTTTCGAAAAGAGGACACCCGTGGGAATCCGCAGAGGTGTGATTTGCGCCCATCGCCCCAGATTTTTTTACCCAGACAGCCCTGCAAAGTCGGAAATGTGGGGAAAAAACGCTTTTTCCGCACATTTCGCTCGCCGCACCCATCGAAACACGCCCCCCACAACACATGGCCTACCGTCCCGCGTTCCCACAGGTGTCCCAATGAAAACGGTACCTCACATGTGTGGGTGCACCTACCTGGCCGCCAAGGGGAAAGCCTAAAACACAAGTAACCCCAAGTCTGTTGTCAGAGGGAAATCTCCGACATTCTGCCGACCGGCGCAACTTACAGATATGGGCCTCGGGTGTCCAAGCCACCGAGGAAAACAGGGAACCCCATGCATTTTCGAAAAGAGGACACCCGTGGGAATCCGCAGAGGTGTGATTTGCGCCCATCGCCCCAGATTTTTTTACCCAGACAGCCCTGCAAAGTCGGAAATGTGGGGAAAAAACCGCTTTTTCCGCACATTTCGCTCGCCGCACCCATCGAAACACGCCCCCCACAACACATGGCCTACCGTCCCGCGTTCCCACAGGTGTCGCGATGAAAACGGTACCTCACATGTGTGGGTGCACCTACCTGGCCGCCAAGGGGAAAGCCTAAAACACAAGTAACCCCAAGTCTGTTGTCCATTCTGCCGACCGGTGCAACTTACAGATATGGGCCTCGGGAGTCCAAGCCACCGAGGAAAACAGGGAACCCCATGCATTTTCGAAAAGAGGACACCTGTGGGAATCCGCAGAGGTGTGATTTGCGCCCATCGCCCCAGATTTTTTTACCCAGACAGCCCTGCAAAGTCGGAAATGTGGGGAAAAAAACGCTTTTTCCGCACATTTCGCTCGCCGCACCCATCAAAACGCGCCCCCCACAACACATGGCCTACCGTCCCGCGTTCCCACAGGTGTCCCGATGAAAACGGTACCTCACATGTGTGGGTGCACCTACCTGGCCGCCAAGGGGAAAGCCTAAAACACAAGTAACCCCAAGTCTGTTGTCAGAGGGAAATCTCCGACATTCTGCCGACCGGCGCAACTTACAGATATGGGCCTCGGGTGTCCAAGCCACCGAGGAAAACAGGGAACCCCATGCATTTTCGAAAAGAGGACACCCGTGGGAATCCGCAGAGGTGTGATTTGCGCCCATCACCCCAGATTTTTTTACCCAGACAGCCCTGCAAAGTCGGAAATGTGGGGAAAAAAACGCTTTTTCCGCACATTTCGCTCGCCGCACCCATCGAAACGCGCCCCCCACAACACATGGCCTACCGTCCCGCGTTCCCACAGGTGTCCCGATGAAACGGTACCTCACATGTGTGGGTGCACCTACCTGGCCGCCAAGGGGAAAGCCTAAAACACAAGTAACCCCAAGTCTGTTGTCCATTCTGCCGACCGGCGCAACTTACAGATATGGGCCTCGGGTGTCCAAGCCACCGAGGAAAACAGGGAACCCCATGCATTTTCGAAAAGAGGACACCCGTGGGAATCCGCAGAGGTGTGATTTGCGCCCATCGCCCCAGATTTTTTTACCCAGACAGCCCTGCAAAGTCGGAAATGTGGGGAAAAAAACGCTTTTTCCGCACATTTCGCTCGCCGCACCCATCGAAACACGCCCCCCACAACACATGGCCTACCGTCCCGCGTTCCCACAGGTGTCCCAATGAAAACGGTACCTCACATGTGTGGGTGCACCTACCTGGCCGCAGAGGGGAAAGCCTAAAACACAAGTAACCCCAAGTCTGTTTTCACACCGGAAATGTCACACTCTCACATCATGCAGATATGGGCCTCGGGTGTCCAAGCCACCGAGGTAAACGGGGAACCCCATGCATTTTCGAAAAGAGGACACCCGTGGGAATCCGCAGAGGTGTGATTTGCGCCCATCGCCCCAGATTTTTTTACCCAGACAGCCCTGCAAAGTCGGAAATGTGGGGAAAAAAACGCTTTTTCCGCACATTTCGCTCGC
The DNA here is from genome assembly GCF_040938575.1 of Ambystoma mexicanum. Taxonomy (NCBI): domain Eukaryota; kingdom Metazoa; phylum Chordata; class Amphibia; order Caudata; family Ambystomatidae; genus Ambystoma; species Ambystoma mexicanum. Next base: position 715,387,858 of record NC_090932.1, read on the forward strand.
CGCACCCATCGAAACACGCCCCCCACAACACATGGCCTACCGTCCCGCGTTCCCACAGGTGTCCCGATGAAAACGGTACCTCACATGTGTGGGTGCACCTACCTGGCCGCCAAGGGGAAAGCCTAAAACACAAGTAACCCCAAGTCTGTTGTCAGAGGGAAATCTCCGACATTCTGACGACCGGCGCAACTTACAGATATGGGCCTCGGGTGTCCAAGCCACCGAGGAAAACAGGGAACCCCATGCATTTTCGAAAAGAGGACACCCGTGGGAATCCGCAGAGGTGTGATTTGCGCCCATCGCCCCAGATTTTTTTACCCAGACAGCCCTGCAAAGTCGGAAATGTGGGGAAAAAACCGCTTTTTCCGCACATTTCGCTCGCCGCACCCATCGAAACACGCCCCCCACAACACATGGCCTACCGTCCCGCGTTCCCACAGGTGTCGCGATGAAAACGGTACCTCACATGTGTGGGTGCACCTACCTGGCCGCCAAGGGGAAAGCCTAAAACACAAGTAACCCCAAGTCTGTTGTCCATTCTGCCGACCGGCGCAACTTACAGATATGGGCCTCGGGTGTCCAAGCCACCGAGGAAAACAGGGAACCCCATGCATTTTCGAAAAGAGGACACCCGTGGGAATCCGCAGAGGTGTGATTTGCGCCCATCGCCCCAGATTTTTTTACCCAGACAGCCCTGCAAAGTCGGAAATGTGGGGAAAAAAACGCTTTTTCCGCACATTTCGCTCGCCGCACCCATCGAAACGCGCCCCCCACAACACATGGCCTACCGTCCCGCGTTCCCACAGGTGTCCCGATGAAAACGGTACCTCACATGTGTGGGTGCACCTACCTGGCCGCCAAGGGGAAAGCCTAAAACACAAGTAACCCCAAGTCTGTTGTCAGAGGGAAATCTCCGACATTCTGCCGACCGGCGCAACTTACAGATATGGGCCTCGGGTGTCCAAGCCACCGAGGAAAACAGGGAACCCCATGCATTTTCGAAAAGAGGACACCCGTGGGAATCCGCAGAGGTGTGATTTGCGCCCATCGCCCCAGATTTTTTTACCCAGACAGCCCTGCAAAGTCGGAAATGTGGGGAAAAAACCGCTTTTTCCGCACATTTCGCTCGCCGCACCCATCGAAACACGCCCCCCACAACACATGGCCTACCGTCCCGCGTTCCCACAGGTGTCCCGATGAAAACGGTACCTCACATGTGTGGGTGCACCTACCTGGCCGCCAAGGGGAAAGCCTAAAACACAAGTAACCCCAAGTCTGTTGTCAGAGGGAAATCTCCGACATTCTGCCGACCGGCGCAACTTACAGATATGGGCCTCGGGTGTCCAAGCCACCGAGGAAAACAGGGAACCCCATGCATTTTCGAAAAGAGGACCCCCGTGGGAATCCGCAGAGGTGTGATTTGCGCCCATCGCCCCGGATTTTTTTACCCAGACAGCCCTGCAAAGTCGGAAATGTGGGGAAAAAAACGCTTTTTCCGCACATTTCGCTCGCCGCACCCATCGAAACACGCCCCCCACAACACATGGCCTACCGTCCCGCGTTCCCACAGGTGTCCCAATGAAAACGGTACCTCACATGTGTGGGTGCACCTACCTGGCCGCCAAGGGGAAAGCCTAAAACACAAGTAACCCCAAGTCTGTTTTCACACCGGAAATGTCACACTCTCACATCATACAGATATGGGCCTCGGGTGTCCAAGCCACCGAGGAAAACGGGGAACCCCATGCATTTTCGAAAAGAGGACACCCGTGGGAATCCGCAGAGGTGTGATTTGCGCCCATCGCCCCAGATTTTTTTACCCAGACAGCCCTGCAAATTCGGAAATGTGGGGAAAAAAACGCTTTTTCCGCACATTTCGCTCGCCGCACCCATCGAAACACGCCCCCCACAACACATGGCCTACCGTCCCGCGTTCCCACAGGTGTCCCGATGAAAACGGTACCTCACATGTGTGGGTGCACCTACCTGGCCGCCAAGGGGAAAGCCTAAAACACAAGTAACCCCAAGTCTGTTGTCAGAGGGAAATCTCCGACATTCTGCCGACCGGCGCAACTTACAGATATGGGCCTCGGGTGTCCAAGCCACCGAGGAAAACAGGGAACCCCATGCATTTTCGAAAAGAGGACACCCGTGGGAATCCGCAGAGGTGTGATTTGCGCCCATCGCCCCAGATTTTTTTACCCAGACAGCCCTGCAAAGTCGGAAATGTGGGGAAAAAACCGCTTTTTCCGCACATTTCGCTCGCCGCACCCATCGAAACACGCCCCCCACAACACATGGCCTACCGTCCCGCGTTCCCACAGGTGTCGCGATGAAAACGGTACCTCACATGTGTGGGTGCACCTACCTGGCCGCCAAGGGGAAAGCCTAAAACACAAGTAACCCCAAGTCTGTTGTCCATTCTGCCGACCGGCGCAACTTACAGATATGGGCCTCGGGTGTCCAAGCCACCGAGGAAAACAGGGAACCCCATGCATTTTCGAAAAGAGGACACCCGTGGGAATCCGCAGAGGTGTGATTTGCGCCCATCGCCCCAGATTTTTTTACCCAGACAGCCCTGCAAAGTCGGAAATGTGGGGAAAAAAACGCTTTTTCCGCACATTTCGCTCGCCGCACCCATCGAAACACGCCCCCCACAACACATGGCCTACCATCCCGAGTTCCCACAGGTGTCCCGATGAAAACGGTACCTCACATGTGTGGGTGCACCTACCTGGCCGCCAAGGGGAAAGCCTAAAACACAAGTAACCCCAAGTCTGTTTTCACACCGGAAATGTCACACTCTCACATCATACAGATATGGGCCTCGGGTGTCCAAGCCACCGAGGAAAACGGGGAACCCCATGCATTTTCGAAAAGAGGACACCCGTGGGAATCCGCAGAGGTGTGATTTGCGCCCATCGCCCCAGATTTTTTTACCCAGACAGCCCTGCAAAGTCGGAAATGTGGGGAAAAAAACGCTTTTTCCGCACATTTCGCTCGCTGCACCCATCGAAACACGCTCCCCACAACACATGGCCTACCGTCCCGCGTTCCCACAGGTGTCCCGATGAAAACGGTACCTCACATGTGTGGGTGCACCTACCTGGCCGCCAAGGGGAAAGCCTAAAACACAAGTAACCCCAAGTCTGTTGTCAGAGGGAAATCTCCGACATTCTGCCGACCGGCGCAACTTACAGATATGGGCCTCGGGTGTCCAAGCCACCGAGGAAAACAGGGAACCTCATGCATTTTCGAAAAGAGGACACCCGTGGGAATCCGCAGAGGTGTGATTTGCGCCCATCGCCCCAGATTTTTTTACCCAGACAGCCCTGCAAAGTCGGAAATGTGGGGAAAAAAAGCTTTTTCCGCACATTTCGCTCGCCGCACCCATCGAAACACGCCCCCCACAACACATGGCCTACCGTCCCGCGTTCCCACAGGTGTCGCGATGAAAACGGTACCTCACATGTGTGGGTGCACCTACCTGGCCGCCAAGGGGAAAGCCTAAAACACAAGTAACCCCAAGTCTGTTGTCCATTCTGCCGACCGGCGCAACTTACAGATATGGGCCTCGGGTGTCCAAGCCACCGAGGAAAACAGGGAACCCCATGCATTTTCGAAAAGAGGACACCCGTGGGAATCCGCAGAGGTGTGATTTGCGCCCATCGCCCCAGATTTTTTTACCCAGACAGCCCTGCAAAGTCGGAAATGTGGGAAAAAAAACGCTTTTTCCGCACATTTCGCTCGCCGCACCCATCGAAACACGCCCCCCACAACGCATGGCCTACCGTCCCGCGTTCCCACAGGTGTCCCGATGAAAACGGTACCTCACATGTGTGGGTGCACCTACCTGGCCGGCAAGGGGAAAGCCTAAAACACAAGTAACCCCAAGTCTGTTGTCAGAGGGAAATCTCCGACATTCTGCCGACCGGCGCAACTTACAGATATGGGCCTCGGGTGTCCAAGCCACCGAGGAAAACAGGGAACCCCATGCATTTTCGAAAAGAGGACACCCGTGGGAATCCGCAGAGGTGTGATTTGCGCCCATCGCCCCAGATTTTTTTACCCAGACAGCCCTGCAAAGTCGGAAATGTGGGGAAAAAACCGCTTTTTCCGCACATTTCGCTCGCCGCACCCATCGAAACACGCCCCCCACAACACATGGCCTACCGTCCCGCGTTCCCACAGGTGTCCCGATGAAAACGGTACCTCACATGTGTGGGTGCACCTACCTGGCCGCCAAGGGGAAAGCCTAAAACACAAGTAACCCCAAGTCTGTTGTCAGAGGGAAATCTCCGACATTCTGCCGACCGGCGCAACTTACAGATATGGGCCTCGGGTGTCCAAGCCACCGAGGAAAACAGGGAACCCCATGCATTTTCGAAAAGAGGACCCCCGTGGGAATCCGCAGAGGTGTGATTTGCGCCCATCGCCCCAGATTTTTTTACCCAGACAGCCCTGCAAAGTCGGAAATGTGGGGAAAAAAACGCTTTTTCCGCACATTTCGCTCGCCGCACCCATCGAAACACGCCCCCCACAACACATGGCCTACCGTCCCGCGTTCCCACAGGTGTCCCGATGAAAACGGTACCTCACATGTGTGGGTGCACCTACCTGGCCGCCAAGGGGAAAGCCTAAAACACAAGTAACCCCAAGTCTGTTGTCCATTCTGCCGACCGGCGCAACTTACAGATATGGGCCTCGGGTGTCCAAGCCACCCAGGAAAACAGGGAACCCCATGCATTTTCGAAAAGAGGACACCCGTGGGAATCCGCAGAGGTGTGATTTGCGCCCATCGCCCCAGATTTTTTTACCCAGACAGCCCTGCAAAGTCGGAAATGTGGGGAAAAAAACGCTTTTTCCGCACATTTCGCTCGCCGCACCCATCGAAACGCGCCCCCCACAACACATGGCCTACCGTCCCGCGTTCCCACAGGTGTCCCGTTGAAAACGGTACCTCACATGTGTGGGTGCACCTACCTGGCCGCCAAGGGGAAAGCCTAAAACACAAGTAACCCCAAGTCTGTTGTCCATTCTGCCGACCGGCGCAACTTACAGATATGGGCCTCGGGTGTCCAAGCCACCGAGGAAAACAGGGAACCCCATGCATTTTCGAAAAGAGGACACCCGTGGGAATCCGCAGAGGTGTGATTTGCGCCCATCGCCCCAGATTTTTTACCCAGACAGCCCTGCAAAGTCGGAAATGTGGGGAAAAAAACGCTTTTTCCGCACATTTCGCTCGCCGCACCCATCGAAACACGCCCCCCACAACACATGGCCTACCGTCCTGCGTTCCCACAGGTGTCCCAATGAAAACGGTACCTCACATGTGTGGGTGCACCTACCTGGCCGCCAAGGGGAAAGCCTAAAACACAAGTATCCCCAAGTCTGTTTTCACACCGGAAATGTCACACTCTCACATCATACAGATATGGGCCTCGGGTGTCCAAGCCACCGAGGAAAACGGGGAACCCCATGCATTTTCGAAAAGAGGACACCCGTCGGAATCCGCAGAGGTGTGATTTGCGCCCATCGCCCCAGATTTTTTTACCCAGACAGCCCTGCAAAGTCGGAAATGTGGGGAAAAAAACGCTTTTTCCGCACATTTCGCTCGCCGCACCCATCGAAACACGCCCCCCACAACACATGGCCTACCGTCCCGCGTTCCCACAGGTGTCCCGATGAAAACGGTACCTCACATGTGTGGGTGCACCTACCTGGCCGCCAAGGGGAAAGCCTAAAACACAAGTAACCCCAAGTCTGTTGTCAGAGGGAAATCTCCGACATTCTGCCGACCGGCGCAACTTACAGATATGGGCCTCGGGTGTCCAAGCCACCGAGGAAAACAGGGAACCCCATGCATTTTCGAAAAGAGGACACCCGTGGGAATCCGCAGAGGTGTGATTTGCACCCATCGCCCCAGATTTTTTTACCCAGACAGCCCTGCAAAGTCGGAAATGTGGGGAAAAAACCGCTTTTTCCGCACATTTCGCTCGCCGCACCCATCGAAACACGCCCCCCACAACACATGGCCTACCGTCCCGCGTTCCCACAGGTGTCGCGATGAAAACGGTACCTCACATGTGTGGGTGCACCTACCTGGCCGCCAAGGGGAAAGCCTAAAACACAAGTATTCCCAAGTCTGTTGTCCATTCTGCCGACCGGCGCAACTTACAGATATGGGCCTCGGGTGTCCAAGCCACCGAGGAAAACAGGGAACCCCATGCATTTTCGAAAAGAGGACACCCGTGGGAATCCGCAGAGGTGTGATTTGCGCCCATCGCCCCAGATTTTTTTACCCAGACAGCCCTGCAAAGTCGGAAATGTGGGGAAAAAAACGCTTTTTCCGCACATTTCGCTCGCCGCACCCATCGAAACACGCCCCCCACAACACATGGCCTACCGTCCCGCGTTCCCACAGGTGTCCCGATGAAAACGGTACCTCACATGTGTGGGTGCACCTACCTGGCCGCCAAGGGGAAAGCCTAAAACACAAGTAACCCCAAGTCTGTTGTCAGAGGGAAATCTCCGACATTCTGCCGACCGGCGCAACTTACAGATATGGGCCTCGGGTGTCCAAGCCAGCGAGGAAAACAGGGAACCCCATGCATTTTCGAAAAGAGGACACCCGTGGGAATCCGCAGAGGTGTGATTTGCGCCCATCGCCCCAGATTTTTTTACCCAGACAGCCCTGCAAAGTCGGAAATGTGGGGAAAAAAACGCTTTTTCCGCACATTTCGCTCGCCGCACCCATCGAAACGCGCCCCCCACAACACATGGCCTACCGTCCCGCGTTCCCACAGGTGTCCCGATGAAAACGGTACCTCACATGTGTGGGTGCACCTACCTGGCCGCCAATGGGAAAGCCTAAAACACAAGTAACCCCAAGTCTGTTGTCAGAGGGAAATCTCCGACATTCTGCCGACCGGCGCAACTTACAGATATGGGCCTCGGGTGTCCAAGCCACCGAGGAAAACAGGGAACCCCATGCATTTTCGAAAAGAGGACACCCGTGGGAATCCGCAGAGGTGTGATTTGCGCCCATCGCCCCAGATTTTTTTACCCAGACAGCCCTGCAAAGTCGGAAATGTGGGGGAAAAAACGCTTTTTCCGCACATTTCACTCGCCGCACCCATCGAAACACGCCCCCCACAACACATGGCCTACCGTCCCGCGTTCCCACAGGTGTCCCGATGAAAACGGTACCTCACATGTGTGGGTGCACCTACCTGGCCGCCAAGGGGAAAGCCTAAAACACAAGTAACCCCAAGTCTGTTGTCCATTCTGCCGACCTGCGCAACTTACAGATATGGGCCTTGGGTGTCCAAGCCACCGAGGAAAACAGGGAACCCCATGCATTTTCGAAAAGAGGACACCCGTGGGAATCCGCAGAGGTGTGATTTGCGCCCATCGCCCCAGATTTTTTTACCCAGACAGCCCTGCAAATTCGGAAATGTGGGGAAAAAAACGCTTTTTCCGCACATTTCGCTCGCCGCACCCATCGAAACACGCCCCCCACAACACATGGCCTACCGTCCCGCGTTCCCACAGGTGTCCCGATGAAAACGGTACCTCACATGTGTGGGTGCACCTACCTGGCCGCCAAGGGGAAAGCCTAAAACACAAGTAACCCCAAGTCTGTTGTCAGAGGGAAATCTCCGACATTCTGCCGACCGGCGCAACTTACAGATATGGGCCTCGGGTGTCCAAGCCACCGAGGAAAACAGGGAACCCCATGCATTTTCGAAAAGAGGACACCCGTGGGAATCCGCAGAGGTGTGATTTGCGCCCATCGCCCCAGATTTTTTTACCCAGACAGCCCTGCAAAGTCGGAAATGTGGGGAAAAAACCGCTTTTTCCGCACATTTCGCTCGCCGCACCCATCGAAACACGCCCCCCACAACACATGGCCTACCGTCCCGCGTTCCCACAGGTGTCGCGATGAAAACGGTACCTCACATGTGTGGGTGCACCTACCTGGCCGCCAAGGGGAAAGCCTAAAACACAAGTAACCCCAAGTCTGTTGTCCATTCTGCCGACCGGCGCAACTTACAGATATGGGCCTCGGGTGTCCAAGCCACCGAGGAAAACAGGGAACCCCATGCATTTTCGAAAAGAGGACACCCGTGGGAATCCGCAGAGGTGTGATTTGCGCCCATCGCCCCAGATTTTTTTACCCAGACAGCCCTGCAAAGTCGGAAATGTGGGGAAAAAAACGCTTTTTCCGCACATTTCGCTCGCCGCACCCATCGAAACACGCCCCCCACAACACATGGCCTACCATCCCGAGTTCCCACAGGTGTCCCGATGAAAACGGTACCTCACATGTGTGGGTGCACCTACCTGGCCGCCAAGGGGAAAGCCTAAAACACAAGTAACCCCAAGTCTGTTTTCACACCGGAAATGTCACACTCTCACATCATACAGATATGGGCCTCGGGTGTCCAAGCCACCGAGGAAAACGGGGAACCCCATGCATTTTCGAAAAGAGGACACCCGTGGGAATCCGCAGAGGTGTGATTTGCGCCCATCGCCCCAGATTTTTTTACCCAGACAGCCCTGCAAAGTCGGAAATGTGGGGAAAAAAACGCTTTTTCCGCACATTTCGCTCGCTGCACCCATCGAAACACGCTCCCCACAACACATGGCCTACCGTCCCGCGTTCCCACAGGTGTCCCGATGAAAACGGTACCTCACATGTGTGGGTGCACCTACCTGGCCGCCAAGGGGAAAGCCTAAAACACAAGTAACCCCAAGTCTGTTGTCAGAGGGAAATCTCCGACATTCTGCCGACCGGCGCAACTTACAGATATGGGCCTCGGGTGTCCAAGCCACCGAGGAAAACAGGGAACCTCATGCATTTTCGAAAAGAGGACACCCGTGGGAATCCGCAGAGGTGTGATTTGCGCCCATCGCCCCAGATTTTTTTACCCAGACAGCCCTGCAAAGTCGGAAATGTGGGGAAAAAAAGCTTTTTCCGCACATTTCGCTCGCCGCACCCATCGAAACACGCCCCCCACAACACATGGCCTACCGTCCCGCGTTCCCACAGGTGTCGCGATGAAAACGGTACCTCACATGTGTGGGTGCACCTACCTGGCCGCCAAGGGGAAAGCCTAAAACACAAGTAACCCCAAGTCTGTTGTCCATTCTGCCGACCGGCGCAACTTACAGATATGGGCCTCGGGTGTCCAAGCCACCGAGGAAAACAGGGAACCCCATGCATTTTCGAAAAGAGGACACCCGTGGGAATCCGCAGAGGTGTGATTTGCGCCCATCGCCCCAGATTTTTTTACCCAGACAGCCCTGCAAAGTCGGAAATGTGGGAAAAAAAACGCTTTTTCCGCACATTTCGCTCGCCGCACCCATCGAAACACGCCCCCCACAACGCATGGCCTACCGTCCCGCGTTCCCACAGGTGTCCCGATGAAAACGGTACCTCACATGTGTGGGTGCACCTACCTGGCCGGCAAGGGGAAAGCCTAAAACACAAGTAACCCCAAGTCTGTTGTCAGAGGGAAATCTCCGACATTCTGCCGACCGGCGCAACTTACAGATATGGGCCTCGGGTGTCCAAGCCACCGAGGAAAACAGGGAACCCCATGCATTTTCGAAAAGAGGACACCCGTGGGAATCCGCAGAGGTGTGATTTGCGCCCATCGCCCCAGATTTTTTTACCCAGACAGCCCTGCAAAGTCGGAAATGTGGGGAAAAAACCGCTTTTTCCGCACATTTCGCTCGCCGCACCCATCGAAACACGCCCCCCACAACACATGGCCTACCGTCCCGCGTTCCCACAGGTGTCCCGATGAAAACGGTACCTCACATGTGTGGGTGCACCTACCTGGCCGCCAAGGGGAAAGCCTAAAACACAAGTAACCCCAAGTCTGTTGTCAGAGGGAAATCTCCGACATTCTGCCGACCGGCGCAACTTACAGATATGGGCCTCGGGTGTCCAAGCCACCGAGGAAAACAGGGAACCCCATGCATTTTCGAAAAGAGGACCCCCGTGGGAATCCGCAGAGGTGTGATTTGCGCCCATCGCCCCAGATTTTTTTACCCAGACAGCCCTGCAAAGTCGGAAATGTGGGGAAAAAAACGCTTTTTCCGCACATTTCGCTCGCCGCACCCATCGAAACACGCCCCCCACAACACATGGCCTACCGTCCCGCGTTCCCACAGGTGTCCCGATGAAAACGGTACCTCACATGTGTGGGTGCACCTACCTGGCCGCCAAGGGGAAAGCCTAAAACACAAGTAACCCCAAGTCTGTTGTCCATTCTGCCGACCGGCGCAACTTACAGATATGGGCCTCGGGTGTCCAAGCCACCCAGGAAAACAGGGAACCCCATGCATTTTCGAAAAGAGGACACCCGTGGGAATCCGCAGAGGTGTGATTTGCGCCCATCGCCCCAGATTTTTTTACCCAGACAGCCCTGCAAAGTCGGAAATGTGGGGAAAAAAACGCTTTTTCCGCACATTTCGCTCGCCGCACCCATCGAAACGCGCCCCCCACAACACATGGCCTACCGTCCCGCGTTCCCACAGGTGTCCCGTTGAAAACGGTACCTCACATGTGTGGGTGCACCTACCTGGCCGCCAAGGGGAAAGCCTAAAACACAAGTAACCCCAAGTCTGTTGTCCATTCTGCCGACCGGCGCAACTTACAGATATGGGCCTCGGGTGTCCAAGCCACCGAGGAAAACAGGGAACCCCATGCATTTTCGAAAAGAGGACACCCGTGGGAATCCGCAGAGGTGTGATTTGCGCCCATCGCCCCAGATTTTTTACCCAGACAGCCCTGCAAAGTCGGAAATGTGGGGAAAAAAACGCTTTTTCCGCACATTTCGCTCGCCGCACCCATCGAAACACGCCCCCCACAACACATGGCCTACCGTCCTGCGTTCCCACAGGTGTCCCAATGAAAACGGTACCTCACATGTGTGGGTGCACCTACCTGGCCGCCAAGGGGAAAGCCTAAAACACAAGTATCCCCAAGTCTGTTTTCACACCGGAAATGTCACACTCTCACATCATACAGATATGGGCCTCGGGTGTCCAAGCCACCGAGGAAAACGGGGAACCCCATGCATTTTCGAAAAGAGGACACCCGTCGGAATCCGCAGAGGTGTGATTTGCGCCCATCGCCCCAGATTTTTTTACCCAGACAGCCCTGCAAAGTCGGAAATGTGGGGAAAAAAACGCTTTTTCCGCACATTTCGCTCGCCGCACCCATCGAAACACGCCCCCCACAACACATGGCCTACCGTCCCGCGTTCCCACAGGTGTCCCGATGAAAACGGTACCTCACATGTGTGGGTGCACCTACCTGGCCGCCAAGGGGAAAGCCTAAAACACAAGTAACCCCAAGTCTGTTGTCAGAGGGAAATCTCCGACATTCTGCCGACCGGCGCAACTTACAGATATGGGCCTCGGGTGTCCAAGCCACCGAGGAAAACAGGGAACCCCATGCATTTTCGAAAAGAGGACACCCGTGGGAATCCGCAGAGGTGTGATTTGCACCCATCGCCCCAGATTTTTTTACCCAGACAGCCCTGCAAAGTCGGAAATGTGGGGAAAAAACCGCTTTTTCCGCACATTTCGCTCGCCGCACCCATCGAAACACGCCCCCCACAACACATGGCCTACCGTCCCGCGTTCCCACAGGTGTCGCGATGAAAACGGTACCTCACATGTGTGGGTGCACCTACCTGGCCGCCAAGGGGAAAGCCTAAAACACAAGTATTCCCAAGTCTGTTGTCCATTCTGCCGACCGGCGCAACTTACAGATATGGGCCTCGGGTGTCCAAGCCACCGAGGAAAACAGGGAACCCCATGCATTTTCGAAAAGAGGACACCCGTGGGAATCCGCAGAGGTGTGATTTGCGCCCATCGCCCCAGATTTTTTTACCCAGACAGCCCTGCAAAGTCGGAAATGTGGGGAAAAAAACGCTTTTTCCGCACATTTCGCTCGCCGCACCCATCGAAACACGCCCCCCACAACACATGGCCTACCGTCCCGCGTTCCCACAGGTGTCCCGATGAAAACGGTACCTCACATGTGTGGGTGCACCTACCTGGCCGCCAAGGGGAAAGCCTAAAACACAAGTAACCCCAAGTCTGTTGTCAGAGGGAAATCTCCGACATTCTGCCGACCGGCGCAACTTACAGATATGGGCCTCGGGTGTCCAAGCCAGCGAGGAAAACAGGGAACCCCATGCATTTTCGAAAAGAGGACACCCGTGGGAATCCGCAGAGGTGTGATTTGCGCCCATCGCCCCAGATTTTTTTACCCAGACAGCCCTGCAAAGTCGGAAATGTGGGGAAAAAAACGCTTTTTCCGCACATTTCGCTCGCCGCACCCATCGAAACGCGCCCCCCACAACACATGGCCTACCGTCCCGCGTTCCCACAGGTGTCCCGATGAAAACGGTACCTCACATGTGTGGGTGCACCTACCTGGCCGCCAATGGGAAAGCCTAAAACACAAGTAACCCCAAGTCTGTTGTCAGAGGGAAATCTCCGACATTCTGCCGACCGGCGCAACTTACAGATATGGGCCTCGGGTGTCCAAGCCACCGAGGAAAACAGGGAACCCCATGCATTTTCGAAAAGAGGACACCCGTGGGAATCCGCAGAGGTGTGATTTGCGCCCATCGCCCCAGATTTTTTTACCCAGACAGCCCTGCAAAGTCGGAAATGTGGGGGAAAAAACGCTTTTTCCGCACATTTCACTCGCCGCACCCATCGAAACACGCCCCCCACAACACATGGCCTACCGTCCCGCGTTCCCACAGGTGTCCCGATGAAAACGGTACCTCACATGTGTGGGTGCACCTACCTGGCCGCCAAGGGGAAAGCCTAAAACACAAGTAACCCCAAGTCTGTTGTCCATTCTGCCGACCTGCGCAACTTACAGATATGGGCCTTGGGTGTCCAAGCCACCGAGGAAAACAGGGAACCCCATGCATTTTCGAAAAGAGGATACCCGTGGGAATCCGCAGAGGTGTGATTTGCGCCCATCGCCCCAGATTTTTTTACCCAGACAGCCCTGCAAAGTCGGAAATGTGGGGAAAAAAACGCTTTTTCCGCACATTTCGCTCGCCGCACCCATCGAAACACGCCCCCCACAACACATGGCCTACCGTCCCGCGTTCCCACAGGTGTCCCGATGAAAACGGTACCTCACATGTGTGGGTGCACCTACCTGGCCGCCAAGGGGAAAGCCTAAAACACAAGTAACCCCAAGTCTGTTGTCAGAGGGAAATCTCCGACATTCTGCCGACCGGCGCAACTTACAGATATGGGCCTCGGGTGTCCAAGCCAGCGAGGAAAACAGGGAACCCCATGCATTTTCGAAAAGAGGACACCCGTGGGAATCCGCAGAGGTGTGATTTGCGCCCATCGCCCCAGATTTTTTTACCCAGACAGCCCTGCAAAGTCGGAAATGTGGGGAAAAAAACGCTTTTTCCGCACATTTCGCTCGCCGCACCCATCGAAACGCGCCCCCCACAACACATGGCCTACCGTCCCGCGTTCCCACAGGTGTCCCGATGAAAACGGTACCTCACATGTGTGGGTGCACCTACCTGGCCGCCAATGGGAAAGCCTAAAACACAAGTAACCCCAAGTCTGTTGTCAGAGGGAAATCTCCGACATTCTGCCGACCGGCGCAACTTACAGATATGGGCCTCGGGTGTCCAAGCCACCGAGGAAAACAGGGAACCCCATGCATTTTCGAAAAGAGGACACCCGTGGGAATCCGCAGAGGTGTGATTTGCGCCCATCGCCCCAGATTTTTTTACCCAGACAGCCCTGCAAAGTCGGAAATGTGGGGGAAAAAACGCTTTTTCCGCACATTTCACTCGCCGCACCCATCGAAACACGCCCCCCACAACACATGGCCTACCGTCCCGCGTTCCCACAGGTGTCCCGATGAAAACGGTACCTCACATGTGTGGGTGCACCTACCTGGCCGCCAAGGGGAAAGCCTAAAACACAAGTAACCCCAAGTCTGTTGTCCATTCTGCCGACCTGCGCAACTTACAGATATGGGCCTTGGGTGTCCAAGCCACCGAGGAAAACAGGGAACCCCATGCATTTTCGAAAAGAGGATACCCGTGGGAATCCGCAGAGGTGTGATTTGCGCCCATCGCCCCAGATTTTTTTACCCAGACAGCCCTGCAAAGTCGGAAATGTGGGGAAAAAAACGCTTTTTCCGCACATTTCGCTCGCCGCACCCATCGAAACACGCCCCCCACAACACATGGCCTACCGTCCCGCGTTCCCACAGGTGTCCCGATGAAAACGGTACCTCACATGTGTGGGTGCACCTACCTGGCCGCCAAGGGGAAAGCCTAAAACACAAGTAACCCCAAGTCTGTTGTCAGAGGGAAATCTCCGACATTCTGCCGACCGGCGCAACTTACAGATATGGGCCTCGGGTGTCCAAGCCACCGAGGAAAACAGGGAACCCCATGCATTTTCGAAAAGAGGACACCCGTGGGAATCCGCAGAGGTGTGATTTACGCCCATCGCCCCAGATTTTTTTACCCAGACAGCCCTGCAAATTCGGAAATGTGGGGAAAAAACCGCTTTTTCCGCACATTTCGCTCGCCGCACCCATCGAAACACGCCCCCCACAACACATGGCCTACCGTCCCGCGTTCCCACAGGTGTCGCGATGAAAACGGTACCTCACATGTGTGGGTGCACCTACCTGGCCGCCAAGGGGAAAGCCTAAAACACAAGTAACCCCAAGTCTGTTGTCCATTCTGCCGACCGGCGCAACTTACAGATATGGGCCTCGGGTGTCCAAGCCACCGAGGAAAACAGGGAACCCCATGCATTTTCGAAAAGAGGACACCCGTGGGAATCCGCAGAGGTGTGATTTGCGCCCATCGCCCCAGATTTTTTTACCCAGACAGCCCTGCAAAGTCGGAAATGTGGGGAAAAAAACGCTTTTTCCGCACATTTCGCTCGCCGCACCCATCGAAACACGCCCCCCACAACACATGGCCTACCATCCCGAGTTCCCACAGGTATCCCGATGAAAACGGTACCTCACATGTGTGGGTGCACCTACCTGGCCGCCAAGGGGAAAGCCTAAAACACAAGTAACCCCAAGTCTGTTTTCACACCGGAAATGTCACACTCTCACATCATACAGATATGGGCCTCGGGTGTCCAAGCCACCGAGGAAAACGGGGAACCCCATGCATTTTCGAAAAGAGGACACCCGTGGGAATCCGCAGAGGTGTGATTTGCGCCCATCGCCCCAGATTTTTTTACCCAGACAGCCCTGCAAAGTCGGAAATGTGGGGAAAAAAACGCTTTTTCCGCACATTTCGCTCGCTGCACCCATCGAAACACGCTCCCCACAACACATGGCCTACCGTCCCGCGTTCCCACAGGTGTCCCGATGAAAACGGTACCTCACATGTGTGGGTGCACCTACCTGGCCGCCAAGGGGAAAGCCTAAAACACAAGTAACCCCAAGTCTGTTGTCAGAGGGAAATCTCCGACATTCTGCCGACCGGCGCAACTTACAGATATGGGCCTCGGGTGTCCAAGCCACCGAGGAAAACAGGGAACCCCATGCATTTTCGAAAAGAGGACACCCGTGGGAATCCGCAGAGGTGTGATTTGCGCCCATCGCCCCAGATTTTTTTACCCAGACAGCCCTGCAAAGTCGGAAATGTGGGGAAAAAAACGCTTTTTCCGCACATTTCGCTCGCCGCACCCATCGAAACACGCCCCCCACAACACATGGCCTACCATCCCGCGTTCCCACAGGTGTCGCGATGAAAACGGTACCTCACATGTGTGGGTGCACCTACCTGGCCGCCAAGGGGAAAGCCTAAAACACAAGTAACCCCAAGTCTGTTGTCCATTCTGCCGACCGGCGCAACTTACAGATATGGGCCTCGGGTGTCCAAGCCACCGAGGAAAACAGGGAACCCCATGCATTTTCGAAAAGAGGACACCCGTGGGAATCCGCAGAGGTGTGATTTGCGCCCATCGCCCCAGATTTTTTTACCCAGACAGCCCTGCAAAGTCGGAAATGTGGGAAAAAAAACGCTTTTTCCGCACATTTCGCTCGCCGCACCCATCGAAACACGCCCCCCACAACGCATGGCCTACCGTCCCGCGTTCCCACAGGTGTCCCGATGAAAACGGTACCTCACATGTGTGGGTGCACCTACCTGGCCGGCAAGGGGAAAGCCTAAAACACAAGTAACCCCAAGTCTGTTGTCAGAGGGAAATCTCCGACATTCTGCCGACCGGCGCAACTTACAGATATGGGCCTCGGGTGTCCAAGCCACCGAGGAAAACAGGGAACCCCATGCATTTTCGAAAAGAGGACACCCGTGGGAATCCGCAGAGGTGTGATTTGCGCCCATCGCCCCAGATTTTTTTACCCAGACAGCCCTGCAAAGTCGGAAATGTGGGGAAAAAACCGCTTTTTCCGCACATTTCGCTCGCCGCACCCATCGAAACACGCCCCCCACAACACATGGCCTACCGTCCCGCGTTCCCACAGGTGTCCCGATGAAAACGGTACCTCACATGTGTGGGTGCACCTACCTGGCCGCCAAGGGGAAAGCCTAAAACACAAGTAACCCCAAGTCTGTTGTCAGAGGGAAATCTCCGACATTCTGCCGACCGGCGCAACTTACAGATATGGGCCTCGGGTGTCCAAGCCACCGAGGAAAACAGGGAACCCCATGCATTTTCGAAAAGAGGACCCCCGTGGGAATCCGCAGAGGTGTGATTTGCGCCCATCGCCCCAGATTTTTTTACCCAGACAGCCCTGCAAAGTCGGAAATGTGGGGAAAAAAACGCTTTTTCCGCACATTTCGCTCGCCGCACCCATCGAAACACGCCCCCCACAACACATGGCCTACCGTCCCGCGTTCCCACAGGTGTCCCGATGAAAACGGTACCTCACATGTGTGGGTGCACCTACCTGGCCGCCAAGGGGAAAGCCTAAAACACAAGTAACCCCAAGTCTGTTGTCCATTCTGCCGACCGGCGCAACTTACAGATATGGGCCTCGGGTGTCCAAGCCACCCAGGAAAACAGGGAACCCCATGCATTTTCGAAAAGAGGACACCCGTGGGAATCCGCAGAGGTGTGATTTGCGCCCATCGCCCCAGATTTTTTTACCCAGACAGCCCTGCAAAGTCGGAAATGTGGGGAAAAAAACGCTTTTTCCGCACATTTCGCTCGCCGCACCCATCGAAACGCGCCCCCCACAACACATGGCCTACCGTCCCGCGTTCCCACAGGTGTCCCGTTGAAAACGGTACCTCACATGTGTGGGTGCACCTACCTGGCCGCCAAGGGGAAAGCCTAAAACACAAGTAACCCCAAGTCTGTTGTCCATTCTGCCGACCGGCGCAACTTACAGATATGGGCCTCGGGTGTCCAAGCCACCGAGGAAAACAGGGAACCCCATGCATTTTCGAAAAGAGGACACCTGTGGGAATCCGCAGAGGTGTGATTTGCGCCCATCGCCCCAGATTTTTTTACCCAGACAGCCCTGCAAAGTCGGAAATGTGGGGAAAAAAACGCTTTTTCCGCACATTTCGCTCGCCGCACCCATCGAAACACGCCCCCCACAACACATGGCCTACCGTCCTGCGTTCCCACAGGTGTCCCAATGAAAACGGTACCTCACATGTGTGGGTGCACCTACCTGGCCGCCAAGGGGAAAGCCTAAAACACAAGTATCCCCAAGTCTGTTTTCACACCGGAAATGTCACACTCTCACATCATACAGATATGGGCCTCGGGTGTCCAAGCCACCGAGGAAAACGGGGAACCCCATGCATTTTCGAAAAGAGGACACCCGTCGGAATCCGCAGAGGTGTGATTTGCGCCCATCGCCCCAGATTTTTTTACCCAGACAGCCCTGCAAAGTCGGAAATGTGGGGAAAAAAACGCTTTTTCCGCACATTTCGCTCGCCGCACCCATCGAAACACGCCCCCCACAACACATGGCCTACCGTCCCGCGTTCCCACAGGTGTCCCGATGAAAACGGTACCTCACATGTGTGGGTGCACCTACCTGGCCGCCAAGGGGAAAGCCTAAAACACAAGTAACCCCAAGTCTGTTGTCAGAGGGAAATCTCCGACATTCTGCCGACCGGCGCAACTTACAGATATGGGCCTCGGGTGTCCAAGCCACCGAGGAAAACAGGGAACCCCATGCATTTTCGAAAAGAGGACACCCGTGGGAATCCGCAGAGGTGTGATTTGCACCCATCGCCCCAGATTTTTTTACCCAGACAGCCCTGCAAAGTCGGAAATGTGGGGAAAAAACCGCTTTTTCCGCACATTTCGCTCGCCGCACCCATCGAAACACGCCCCCCACAACACATGGCCTACCGTCCCGCGTTCCCACAGGTGTCGCGATGAAAACGGTACCTCACATGTGTGGGTGCACCTACCTGGCCGCCAAGGGGAAAGCCTAAAACACAAGTATTCCCAAGTCTGTTGTCCATTCTGCCGACCGGCGCAACTTACAGATATGGGCCTCGGGTGTCCAAGCCACCGAGGAAAACAGGGAACCCCATGCATTTTCGAAAAGAGGACACCCGTGGGAATCCGCAGAGGTGTGATTTGCGCCCATCGCCCCAGATTTTTTTACCCAGACAGCCCTGCAAAGTCGGAAATGTGGGGAAAAAAATGCTTTTTCCGCACATTTCGCTCGCCGCACCCATCGAAACACGCCCCCCACAACACATGGCCTACCGTCCCGCGTTCCCACAGGTGTCCCGATGAAAACGGTACCTCACATGTGTGGGTGCACCTACCTGGCCGCCAAGGGGAAAGCCTAAAACACAAGTAACCCCAAGTCTGTTGTCAGAGGGAAATCTCCGACATTCTGCCGACCGGCGCAACTTACAGATATGGGCCTCGGGTGTCCAAGCCAGCGAGGAAAACAGGGAACCCCATGCATTTTCGAAAAGAGGACACCCGTGGGAATCCGCAGAGGTGTGATTTGCGCCCATCGCCCCAGATTTTTTTACCCAGACAGCCCTGCAAAGTCGGAAATGTGGGGAAAAAAACGCTTTTTCCGCACATTTCGCTCGCCGCACCCATCGAAACGCGCCCCCCACAACACATGGCCTACCGTCCCGCGTTCCCACAGGTGTCCCGATGAAAACGGTACCTCACATGTGTGGGTGCACCTACCTGGCCGCCAATGGGAAAGCCTAAAACACAAGTAACCCCAAGTCTGTTGTCAGAGGGAAATCTCCGACATTCTGCCGACCGGCGCAACTTACAGATATGGGCCTCGGGTGTCCAAGCCACCGAGGAAAACAGGGAACCCCATGCATTTTCGAAAAGAGGACACCCGTGGGAATCCGCAGAGGTGTGATTTGCGCCCATCGCCCCAGATTTTTTTACCCAGACAGCCCTGCAAAGTCGGAAATGTGGGGGAAAAAACGCTTTTTCCGCACATTTCACTCGCCGCACCCATCGAAACACGCCCCCCACAACACATGGCCTACCGTCCCGCGTTCCCACAGGTGTCCCGATGAAAACGGTACCTCACATGTGTGGGTGCACCTACCTGGCCGCCAAGGGGAAAGCCTAAAACACAAGTAACCCCAAGTCTGTTGTCCATTCTGCCGACCTGCGCAACTTACAGATATGGGCCTTGGGTGTCCAAGCCACCGAGGAAAACAGGGAACCCCATGCATTTTCGAAAAGAGGACACCCGTGGGAATCCGCAGAGGTGTGATTTGCGCCCATCGCCCCAGATTTTTTTACCCAGACAGCCCTGCAAAGTCGGAAATGTGGGGAAAAAAACGCTTTTTCCGCACATTTCGCTCGCCGCACCCATCGAAACACGCCCCCCACAACACATGGCCTACCGTCCCGCGTTCCCACAGGTGTCCCGATGAAAACGGTACCTCACATGTGTGGGTGCACCTACCTGGCCGCCAAGGGGAAAGCCTAAAACACAAGTAACCCCAAGTCTGTTGTCAGAGGGAAATCTCCGACATTCTGCCGACCGGCGCAACTTACAGATATGGGCCTCGGGTGTCCAAGCCAGCGAGGAAAACAGGGAACCCCATGCATTTTCGAAAAGAGGACACACGTGGGAATCCGCAGAGGTGTGATTTGCGCCCATCGCCCCAGATTTTTTTACCCAGACAGCCCTGCAAAGTCGGAAATGTGGGGAAAAAACCGCTTTTTCCGCACATTTCGCTCGCCGCACCCATCGAAACACGCCCCCCACAACACATGGCCTACCGTCCCGCGTTCCCACAGGTGTCGCGATGAAAACGGTACCTCACATGTGTGGGTGCACCTACCTGGCCGCCAAGGGGAAAGCCTAAAACACAAGTAACCCCAAGTCTGTTGTCCATTCTGCCGACCGGCGCAACTTACAGATATGGGCCTCGGGTGTCCAAGCCACCGAGGAAAACAGGGAACCCCATGCATTTTCGAAAAGAGGACACCCGTGGGAATCCGCAGAGGTGTGATTTGCGCCCATCGCCCCAGATTTTTTTACCCAGACAGCCCTGCAAAGTCGGAAATGTGGGGAAAAAAACGCTTTTTCCGCACATTTCGCTCGCCGCACCCATCGAAACGCGCCCCCCACAACACATGGCCTACCGTCCCGCGTTCCCACAGGTGTCCCGATGAAAACGGTACCTCACATGTGTGGGTGCACCTACCTGGCCGCCAAGGGGAAAGCCTAAAACACAAGTAACCCCAAGTCTGTTGTCAGAGGGAAATCTCCGACATTATGCCGACCGGCGCAACTTACAGATATGGGCCTCGGGTGTCCAAGCCACCGAGGAAAACAGGGAACCCCATGCATTTTCGAAAAGAGGACACCCGTGGGAATCCGCAGAGGTGTGATTTGCGCCCATCGCCCCAGATTTTTTTACCCAGACAGCCCTGCAAAGTCGGAAATGTGGGGGAAAAAACGCTTTTTCCGCACATTTCACTCGCCGCACCCATCGAAACACGCCCCCCACAACACATGGCCTACCGTCCCGCGTTCCCACAGGTGTCCCGATGAAAATGGTACCTCACATGTGTGGGTGCACCTACCTGGCCGCCAAGGGGAAAGCCTAAAACACAAGTAACCCCAAGTCTGTTGTCAGAGGGAAATCTCCGACATTCTGCCGACCGGCGCAACTTACAGATATGGGCCTCGGGTGTCCAAGCCACCGAGGAAAACAGGGAACCCCATGCATTTTCGAAAAGAGGACACCCGTGGGAATCCGCAGAGGTGTGATTTGCGCCCATCGCCCCAGATTATTTTACCCAGACAGCCCTGCAAAGTCGGAAATGTGGGGAAAAAAACGCTTTTTCCGCACATTTCGCTCGCCGCACCCATCGAAACACGCCCCCCACAACACATGGCCTACCGTCCCGCGTTCCCACAGTTGTCCCGATGAAAACGGTACCTCACATGTGTGGGTGCACCTACCTGGCCGCCAAGGGGAAAGCCTAAAACACAAGTAACCCCAAGTCTGTTGTCAGAGGGAAATCTCAGACATTCTGCCGACCGGCGCAACTTACAGATATGGGCCTCGGGTGTCCAAGCCAGCGAGGAAAACAGGGAACCCCATGCATTTTCGAAAAGAGGACACCCGTGGGAATCCGCAGAGGTGTGATTTGCGCCCATCGCCCCAGATTTTTTTACCCAGACAGCCCTGCAAAGTCGGAAATGTGGGGAAAAAACGCTTTTTCCGCACATTTCGCTCGCCGCACCCATCGAAACGCGCCCCCCAAAACACATGGCCTACCTTCCCGCGTTCCCACAGGTGTCCCGATGAAAACGGTACCTCACATGTGTGGGTGCACCTACCTGGCCGCCAAGGGGAAAGCCTAAAACACAAGTAACCCCAAGTCTGTTGTCAGAGGGAAATCTCAGACATTCTGCCGACCGGCGCAACTTACAGATATGGGCCTCGGGTGTCCAAGCCACCGAGGAAAACAGGGAACCCCATGCATTTTCGAAAAGAGGACACCCGTGTGAATCCGCAGAGGTGTGATTTGCGCCTATCGCCCCAGATTTTTTTACCCAGACAGCCCTGCAAAGTCGGAAATGTGGGGAAAAAAACGCTTTTTCCGCACATTTCGCTCGCCGCACCCATTGAAACACGCCCCCCACAACACATGGCCTACCGTCCCGCGTTCCCACAGGTGTCCCGATGAAAATGGTACCTCACATGTGTGGGTGCACCTACCTGGCCGCCAAGGGGAAAGCCTAAAACACAAGTAACCCCAAGTCTGTTGTCCATTCTGCCGACCGGCGCAACTTACAGATATGGGCCTCGGGTGTCCAAGCCACCGAGGAAAACAGGGAACCCCATGCATTTTCGAAAAGAAGACACCCGTGGGAATCCGCAGAGGTGTGATTTGCGCCCATCGCCCCAGATTTTTTTACCCAGACAGCCCTGCAAAGTCGGAAATGTGGGGAAAAAAACGCTTTTTCCGCACATTTCGCTCGCCGCACCCATCGAAACACGCCCCCCACAACACATGGCCTACCGTCCCGCGTTCCCACAGGTGTCCCGATGAAAACGGTACCTCACATGTGTGGGTGCACCTACCTGGCCGCCAAGGGGAAAGCCTAAAACACAAGTAACCCCAAGTCTGTTGTCAGAGGGAAATCTCAGACATTCTGCCGACCGGCGCAACTTACAGATATGGGCCTCGGGTGTCCAAGCCAGCGAGGAAAACAGGGAACCCCATGCATTTTCGAAAAGAGGACACCCGTGGGAATCCGCAGAGGTGTGATTTGCGCCCATCGCCCCAGATTTTTTTACCCAGACAGCCCTGCAAAGTCGGAAATGTGGGGAAAAAACGCTTTTTCCGCACATTTCGCTCGCCGCACCCATCGAAACGCGCCCCCCAAAACACATGGCCTACCTTCCCGCGTTCCCACAGGTGTCCCGATGAAAACGGTACCTCACATGTGTGGGTGCACCTACCTGGCCGCCAAGGGGAAAGCCTAAAACACAAGTAACCCCAAGTCTGTTGTCAGAGGGAAATCTCAGACATTCTGCCGACCGGCGCAACTTACAGATATGGGCCTCGGGTGTCCAAGCCACCGAGGAAAACAGGGAACCCCATGCATTTTCGAAAAGAGGACACCCGTGGGAATCCGCAGAGGTGTGATTTGCGCCCATCGCCCCAGATTTTTTTACCCAGACAGCCCTGCAAAGTCGGAAATGTGGGGAAAAAAACGCTTTTTCCGCACATTTCGCTCGCCGCACCCATCGAAACACGCCCCCCACAACACATGGCCTACCGTCCCGCGTTCCCACAGGTGTCCCGATGAAAACGGTACCTCACATGTGTGGGTGCACCTACCTGGCCGCCAAGAGGAAAGCCTAAAACACAAGTAACCCCAAGTCTGTTGTCCATTCTGCCGACCGGCGCAACTTACAGATATGGGCCTCGGGTGTCCAAGCCACCGAGGAAAACAGGGAACCCCATGCATTTTCGAAAAGAGGACACCCGTGGGAATCCGCAGAGGTGTGATTTGCGCCCATCGCCCCAGATTTTTTTACCCAGACAGCCCTGCAAAGTCGGAAATGTGGGGAAAAAAACGCTTTTTCCGCACATTTCGCTCGCCGCACCCATCAAAACGCGCCCCCCACAACACATGGCCTACCGTCCCGCGTTCCCACAGGTGTCCCGATGAAAATGGTACCTCACATGTGTGGGTGCACCTACCTGGCCGCCAAGGGGAAAGCCTAAAACACAAGTAACCCCAAGTCTGTTGTCAGAGGGAAATCTCCGACATTCTGCTGACCGGCGCAACTTACAGATATGGGCCTCGGGTGTCCAAGCCACCGAGGAAAACAGGGAACCCCATGCATTTTCGAAAAGAGGACACCCGTGGGAATCCGCAGAGGTGTGATTTGCGCCCATCGCCCCAGATTTTTTTACCCAGACAGCCCTGCAAAGTCGGAAATGTGGGGAAAAAAACGCTTTTTCCGCACATTTTGCTCGCCGCACCCATCGAAACACGCCCCCCACAACACATGGCCTACCGTCCCGCGTTCCCACAGGTGTCCCGATGAAAACGGTACCTCACATGTGTGGGTGCACCTACCTGGCCGCCAAGGGGAAAGCCTAAAACACAAGTAACCCCAAGTCTGTTGTCAGAGGGAAATCTCCGACATTCTGCCGACCGGCGCAACTTACAGATATGGGCCTCGGGTGTCCAAGCCACCGAGGAAAACAGGGAACCCCATGCATTTTCGAAAAGAGGACACCCGTGGGAATCCGCAGAGGTGTTATTTGCGCCCATCGCCCCAGATTTTTTTACCCAGACAGCCCTGCAAAGTCGGAAATGTGGGGAAAAAAACGCTTTTTCCGCACATTTCGCTCGCCGCACCCATCGAAACACGCCCCCCCACAACACATGGCCTACCGTCCCGCGTTCCCACAGGTGTCCCGATGAAAACGGTACCTCACATGTGTGGGTGCACCTACCTGGCCGCCAAGGGGAAAGCCTAAAACACAAGTAACCCCAAGTCTGTTGTCCATTCTGCCGACCGGCGCAACTTACAGATATGGGCCTCGGGTGTCCAAGCCACCGAGGAAAACAGGGAACCCCATGCATTTTCGAAAAGAGGACACCCGTGGGAATCCGCAGAGGTGTGATTTGCGCCCATCGCCCCAGATTTTTTTACCCAGACAGCCCTGCAAAGTCGGAAATGTGGGGAAAAAAACGCTTTTTCCGCACATTTCGCTCGCCGCACCCATCTAAACGCGCCCCCCACAACACATGGCCTACCGTCCCGCGTTCCCACAGGTGTCCCGATGAAAACGGTACCTCACATGTGTGGGTGCACCTACCTGGCCGCCAAGGGGAAAGCCTAAAACACAAGTAACCCCAAGTCTGTTGTCAGAGGGAAATCTCTGACATTCTGCCGACCGGCGCAACTTACAGATATGGGCCTCGGGTGTCCAAGCCACCGAGGAAAACAGGGAACCCCATGCATTTTCGAAAAGAGGACACCCGTGGGAATCCGCAGAGGTGTGATTTGCGCCCATCGCCCCAGATTTTTTTACCCAGACAGCCCTGCAAATTCGGAAATGTGGGGGAAAAAACGCTTTTTCCGCACATTTCGCTCGCCGCACCCATCGAAACGCGCCCCCCACAACACATGGCCTACCGTCCCGCGTTCCCACAGGTGTCCCGATGAAAACGGTACCTCACATGTGTGGGTGCACCTACCTGGCCGCCAAGGGGAAAGCCTAAAACACAAGTAACCCCAAGTCTGTTGTCCATTCTGCCGACCGGCGCAACTTACAGATATGGGCCTCGGGTGTCCAAGCCACCGAGGAAAACAGGGAACCCCATGCATTTTCGAAAAGAGGACACCCGTGGGAATCCGCAGAGGTGTGATTTGCGCCCATCGCCCCAGATTTTTTTACCCAGACAGCCCTGCAAAGTCGGAAATGTGGGGAAAAAAACGCTTTTTCCGCACATTTCGCTCGCCGCACCCATCGAAACACGCCCCCCACAACACATGACCTACCGTCCCGCGTTCCCACAGGTGTCCCGATGAAAACGGTACCTCACATGTGTGGGTGCACCTACCTGGCCGCCAAGGGGAAAGCCTAAAACACAAGTAACCCCAAGTCTGTTGTCAGAGGGAAATCTCCGACATTCTGCCGACCGGCGCAACTTACAGATATGGGCCTCGGGTGTCCAAGCCAGCGAGGAAAACAGGGAACCCCATGCATTTTCGAAAAGAGGACACCCGTGGGAATCCGCAGAGGTGTGATTTGCGCCCATCGCCCCAGATTTTTTTACCCAGACAGCCCTGCAAAGTCGGAAATGTGGGGAAAAAACCGCTTTTTCCGCACATTTCGCTCGCCGCACCCATCAAAACACGCCCCCCACAACACATGGCCTACCGTCCCGCGTTCCCACAGGTGTCGCGATGAAAACGGTACCTCACATGTGTGGGTGCACCTACCTGGCCGCCAAGGGGAAAGCCTAAAACACAAGTAACCCCAAGTCTGTTGTCCATTCTGCCGACCGGCGCAACTTACAGATATGGGCCTCGGGTGTCCAAGCCACCGAGGAAAACAGGGAACCCCATGCATTTTCGAAAAGAGGACACCCGTGGGAATCCGCAGAGGTGTGATTTGCGCCCATCGCCCCAGATTTTTTTACCCAGACAGCCCTGCAAAGTCGGAAATGTGGGGAAAAAAACGCTTTTTCCGCACATTTTGCTCGCCGCACCCATCGAAACGCGCCCCCCACAACACATGGCCTACCGTCCCGCGTTCCCACAGGTGTCCCGATGAAAACGGTACCTCACATGTGTGGGTGCACCTACCTGGCCGCCAAGGGGAAAGCCTAAAACACAAGTAACCCCAAGTCTGTTGTCCATTCTGCCGACCGGCGCAATTTACAGATATGGGCCTCGGGTGTCCAAGCCACCGAGGAAAACAGGGAACCCCATGCATTTTCGAAAAGAGGACACCCGTGGGAATCCGCAGAGGTGTGATTTGCGCCCATCGCCCCAGATTTTTTTACCCAGACAGCCCTGCAAAGTCGGAAATGTGGGGGGAAAAACGCTTTTTCCGCACATTTCGCTCGCCGCACCCATCGAAACGCGCCCCCCACAACACATGGCCTACCGTCCCGCGTTCCCACAGGTGTCCCGATGAAAACGGTACCTCACATGTGTGGGTGCACCTACCTGGCCGCCAAGGGGAAAGCCTAAAACACAAGTAACCCCAAGTCTGTTGTCAGAGGGAAATCTCCGACATTCTGCCGACCGGCGCAACTTACAGATATGGGCCTCGGGTGTCCAAGCCACCGAGGAAA
This sequence comes from Ambystoma mexicanum, assembly GCF_040938575.1. Taxonomy (NCBI): domain Eukaryota; kingdom Metazoa; phylum Chordata; class Amphibia; order Caudata; family Ambystomatidae; genus Ambystoma; species Ambystoma mexicanum. Next base: position 715,414,703 of record NC_090932.1, read on the forward strand.
ACAGGGAACCCCATGCATTTTCGAAAAGAGGACTCCCGTGGGAATCCGCAGAGGTGTGATTTGCGCCCATCGCCCCAGATTTTTTTACCCAGACAGCCCTGCAAAGTCGGAAATGTGGGGAAAAAAACGCTTTTTCCGCACATTTCGCTCGCCGCACCCATCGAAACACGCCCCCCACAACACGTGGCCTACCTTCCCGTGTCCCCACACGTGTCCCGATGAAAACGGTACCTCACATGTGTGGGTGCACCTACCGGGGGCGCAAAAGGAAAAGGGTAACCGACTGGGAACCCCAAGCCATTCGCCACTGCCCATTTTGTTCATGTGGGCAACCTACAGATTTGGGCCTAGGGTGTCGCAGCCAGCAAGGGAAACAGGGAACCCCATGCATTTCCCAAAAGAGGACACCCGTGGGAATCCACAGAGGTCTGACTTACGCAAATTGGCCCAGAATGTAATACCCAGAACCACCAGCAAAGACCCACATGGGAGAAGGGTGCCCAAGGCCAGGGATATTACCGCCGACTTTGCTGGAGCCCTGGCTGCCCTGCGTTACAGCTTCTCCCCACCAAGGAGTCTCGGCAGTGTGCCAATACCTCCCCGAAGGGAAAAGCTGTAATGCAGCCAAGCCGCAACTCCAGGACAGTTGGAGGTGATCTGCCCAGACGGGCCATTCCCACCCACACCACCAACAATCCAGCCCCAGTCTCACCCACCCCACTGACAGTGGGCCCTAACCATAGAATAATAAAAAACAGTACTCACATAACGTTGCAGCTGCTCGGGTAGAAAAAGCTGTAAACAAAACAAAGAACATGTGTTACCTATGGTCACACCAGCAAAATGTAGCCCTCCCCGGGGGCAGATAGGGGGGGGGGGGTTGTCCTGCACTCCTCCCTGGGCTGAGGCGTCCGTTCCTAGGAGCAGATATCTGGTCCCAGGAAGGGCTGCATGACTTGGCACCCACTCCATTGCGGGTGGGGGGGGGGGGTCAACGCCCCATCCCATTAGAAAATTCCCTGACCCATTGGGGTGCCCCACCGCCCCCCCTAAAAAGCGTTCCACCATTTTCATTTTTTTCCTTTGGTAACCCAACTCCCCTTGGTGCAGAGGGTCACATTGGTGTGCCAATCTGGCGCCGGGGTGCCCAAACCTTACTGCCCCACCCACTGGGGGGGCCTGTCCCACCATTTTTGGGGGCCCTCTCCCCCCTCACCCCAAATGGCTGGGGGACACACCTCATGCAGGCCTCCCTGGGCCTCCTCCAAACGGCTGCGTGAGGTACACCCCACCTCCATTTGGGGTGAGGGGGGAGAGGGCCACCCCAAAAGGTGGGGCAGGACCCCCAATAGATGGGGCAGTAGGGTTTGGGCACCCTGGGGGCAGATAGCCACACTAATGTGGCCATCTGCACCAAGCAAAGTTGGGTAAACAAAAACAAAATATACAAAACCACAGGCTGCTTTTTAGGGGGGGCTGAGGGCCACCCTAAATTGGCAGCGCATGATGTACCGCAACGGGGGGTGGCCCTCAACCCCCCCACCCCAAATGGAGGGCCCCACCTCATGCAACCCTCCCTGGGGGCAGATATCTGCTCCTAGGAAGGGGCATCTGACCCCAGGGAGGGATGCATGAGGTGAGGCCCCCCCTATCTGCGCCCAGGGAGGGTTGCATGAGGTGGGGCCCTCCATTTGGGGTGGGGGGGGGTTGAGGGCCACCCCCCGTTGCGGTACATCATGCGCTGCCAATTCAGGGTGGCCCTCAGCCCCCCCTAAAAAGCAGCCTGTGATTTTGTATATTTTTTTTTGTTTACCCAACTTGGCTTGGTGCAGATGGGCCCATTAGTGTGGCTATCTGCCCCCAGGGTGCCCAAACCCTACTGCCCCATCTATTGGGGGTCCTGCCCCACCTTTTGGGGTGCCCCCCCCACCCCACCCCCAATGGCTGGGGGACACACCTCATGCAGGCCTCCCTGGGCCTCCTCCAAACGGCTGCGTGAGGTACACCCTACCTCCATTTGGGGTGAGGGGGGAGAGGGCCACCCCAAAAGGTGGGGCAGGACCCCCAATAGATGGGGCAGTAGGGTTTGGGCACCCTGGGGGCAGATAGCCACACTAATGTGGCCATCTGCACCAAGCAAAGTTGGGTAAACAAAAAAAAATATACAAAACCACAGGCTGCTTTTTAGGGGGGGCTGAGGGCCACCCTAAATTGGCAGCGCATGATGTACCGCAACGGGGGGTGGCCCTCAACCCCCCCCCCCCCACCCCAAATGGAGGGCCCCACCTCATGCAACCCTCCCTGGGGGCAGATAGGGGGGGCCCCACCTCATGCATCCCTCCCTGGGGTCAGATGGCCCTTCCTAGGAACAGATATCTGCCCCCAGGGAGGGTTACAAGGGGTGCCCCCTTTCTACTTTGGTTGGGGGGGCACCCCCCCCTATGGGGGGACACCCCCTTCCTTTCATTCAGTAAAAAATCCATGGTGGCTAGTGGCCCCCACCCCTTCCCCCAACCCTGTTTCCCATCATTTCATTTTTATTTTTTATTTTACATTCCCTTGGGGCAGATGGTCAGCCATCTGCCCCAGGGTTCACATACACGTGCCCCCATGCTCGGGGTCGGGAGGGGGGAGAGGGCTGCTTACTTGCAGCCCCCTTCCCACCCCCCACCTCACAAAGAGATCCATGGTGGTCTAGTGGGTTGCTGGTCACGGATCGAGCGCTCTGCGCCGATCCGTGACCACCAATGCCTCATATGTGGTGTCCTTGGAAAGGGGAGAAAGTCCCCTTTCCAGGGACACCACTTTCTGCTCAATCCCTGGTGGCCTAGTGGGCCCCAGGACCCCAAACCCCCTCCCAGCTCCCCCCATCCCTCAGATTATTTTCACGTTTTCTTTTATACATTTCCCTGGGGGCAGATGGTCAGCCATCTGCCCCCAGGGTTCATTTTCATGTGTCCCCATGCTTTGGGGACCGGGGGGGGGGGGAGAGGGCTGCTTACCTGAAGCAGCCCCCCTCCCCCCCAACTCGCAAACAGATCCATGGTGGTTCAGTGGGTTGCTGGTCACGGATCAGCGCTCTGCGCTGATCCGTGACCAGCAATGCGGCATATGAGTGGTGTCCCTGGAAAGGGGAGAAAGTCCCCTTTCCAGGGACACCACTTTTAGGTCAATCGCTGGTGGCCCAGTGGGCCCCAGGGCCCAAAACCCCCTCCCACCTCCCTCCTTCCCTCGATTTTTTTTTTTTTTTCCCCCACCCCTGGGGGCAGTGATCATCTGCCCCCAGGGGTCCCTGGCGCTGTGGCCCCATGCTTTGGGGCCACGGGGGAAGGGGGCCGCTTACCTAGTAAGCAGCCCCCCCTCCCCACGCGTCACAAAAGGATCTTCGTTTGATCCGTGACGTTGCTGCCCGCGGATCGAGGCGCCCTGCGCCCGATCCGCGAGCAGCAAAGCCACACAATGGGTACCGTTGGAAAGGGGAAGATCTCCCCTTTCCAACGATACCCGCCTCGATCTCCGGCTTGAAATACAGCCGGAGATCGAGGCGGAACAAGAAGGGCACTCACCTTCTCTCTCCAACGCAGCAGCCGAAAATGGCTGCTGCGGTGGAATTGCTTTCAGTTTCACGCCGACGTGCGTCACGCACGTCGGCGTGAAACTGAAGGAAATCCAACCCCCGGGCAGTGAGGGGGGACCTCCCCCTGCAGGGATCGCTCAAAACAAGGTGCCGAAAAGGACGAGCTATCTCGTCCTTGGCACTGCGTGTGCACTTCCAAGGACGAGATACCTCGTCCTTGGCACTTAAAGGGTTAAGTGTGGAAATTGTAAATTATGCCCGCAAATAGAAAATGGCAAGAAAGTAATTATGCTACCAAATGGAAAAGAATTTAAAATGAACAAGTTTATCAACTGCAATAGTAAATTTGTGATATATGCAATTGAATGTACTTGTATGAAAACCTACATAGGCAGTACAATAAGAAGCTTAAAAATAAGAATTTTTGAACACTTACGTGCCATAAGAAATCAAGACCTCAGATACCCATTATCATTACATTGTCTAATGGAACATGCAGAACTTAAATTGGAGCAATTGAAAATCTATGGATTAGATAGAATTGAAGACCTGCCAAGAGGTGGTGATAAAGAAAAAATCCTGAGACAACGAGAATCAAGATGGATTTGCTCTATGTACACATGTGAAACTGGTCTCAATTCAGAGAATGAATTCTGTAATTGGCTCTGAAATTGTATATAATAACAAAAAGTCTGTTATTTGAATTGAATTCAAAGGAAATTCTGAGTTTACTAACCTTTTATTTTATTTTCTTTTAATTAACAACTGTCTACATTTTTCTCTTATTCTTTGGTAGAAATTGAAATGTAATCTGTTAAAATAATATCTAATTAGTTCTAAAAAATGCTCCCATAATGGCAGAAACATTGAGGAATATAAATGCTACTCTGATAATATAAAGTAAAATAATCAAGCAAATTCAAAATGGCCGCCGAGGTGAAAGCAAAAGCATGATGACATCATCACGCATGCAGAAACGCGAGCGTGATGACGACACGCGCATAAATAGAAGTAATAGTGCAGAAATGGAGAGAAATAAGCATTCCTATATAGGAGATCGCGAGCGCATCCAAAATGGACGCCGCGGTGACCATGCATGCGTGATGACGTCATCAAGCACGCAAAATTACGAGCGTGATGACATCACCCGCCATATTAGTTTAAATAGCGCAAATTCAGAGGAAAATCAAGCGCGCTAGTGTAGAAGATTGAAAGTGACAAGCGGATCACTTCAAAAAGTGACAAGCGGATCACCACTCAAAAATAAAGGTATGCTAAGGAAAACCTTTATTCCCTCATAGGTTGTAAAGTCTGGTAGCAAATAGTTAAGAAACTAATTTATCTTAACCTAACTCTTAAAAAATGTGTGCCCTTTTATTTAACTGGGGTTAATAAACCAAAAGGAAATAGAAGTAAAATCAAAGGAAGCGCCTAAAAATAAATGATTGAATTGTGGCAAAAACTAAATCTACCGTACTGGTGAGTGCCATCTAATTGGAATTTTTTCTTTCACCCTGATCTGTTTGAAAATGTTTGGAAAAATGAGTAGTCTTGATTAATTTTTTGGTACAATAAGAATGCAATTTGTATGCTCTCTTTCTTTGCAGAAAATAGAAATTGAACCTCTCCTGAAGATCCTTAGTGATAGTAACTAAGGTGAAACACTTGTAGAGAGAAAAGAGCTTGATAGAATAAAACTTGAAAATGATACAGTAAAATCAGTGAATGGAACACAATCATGAGAAATATATGAAATATATGAAATAAATATATTTATATTTTGAAAAAGACACATAGTGTGAAGGAAATTTATTTTGGCGCTCAGGAAAATATAAAAACTGAAAACTGGAAAGCCGCAAGTGAAAATGTATTTTATTTGGAATACGGCACAACTATAGTTTGCAAAAATACTTAAGGAACCTATGTTCTGCCCGAACACCAATATTTAAAACCCCCAGCTTTCAAAGCCACAGGGAGCCCTGAGGTGCTAGAAATCAAACCCAGCAACGTTCTCAGATAAATATGCAAAATGCAAAATGCAATCCAAGGCAGTACAACTCGCACTTCCCAGTTTCGCTGCCTTCAAAGATGGAAGAACAAACCTTTGCTTTCAGCCACAGAATACAGGGGAGTGAGTGGAGGTTACCAGAGACCCTGTGCTGAGGTGCCCGCTACACAATATAGTACCGAATAATGATGGGAAGCGGCACTGAGGGACATCTGTGCACCACTGCGTGCTTGCAGCAGTGATAAGATCTATCCCATAAGATCCGTCCCGGGTGGGTGAGAGGAGCCCAGGTCTTCCGGTCGGGAAGCCAGGGAAAAGGGCGTTATGAGCCCTGCGCCCGTCAGTGTCTCTGGCAGAGGACCGCCGAAAAACAGACACCGCCAGGTGAAATTGGAGGAAGGCGACCGTGACCAAGTGAGCAGGATGCTGTGTGAGGAGGTGCGAGCCTCTCCCTGAGGGCTCCGGTGCCTGTGAAGTGCCAGCATCAAGTTCAGCATCAGTGCTGCTATTTTTCAACCTTGGGCCATGGGGGGGGAGCTCATCACCCGCTGTGGTGACTTGGCAGTATCAAGACATTAAAGTGGCACAGGAACAATTTAGACTGCCCAGCGACCTGGAAGACATAGGAAGGCAACATAAGCTGGTCTTATCTAAGGCTACAAACCCGGTTGCAATGTTGAGCCCCATATCCAGGAAATGAAGCCCGGCAGCAACCTGGGACGTGTCCTCTGAACTGGAGTGGAAAGCACTGCCTCTGTAACCCATCCAGACAGCTTTAGTCAAGGTTGCTGGTAGGCACTGGGGCCAGGCACCTCAGGGAAAAGACAGAAACTGGGGCTAAGTTAAACACACACAATGAGTCAAGGTAGATATCAGTGGGGGGAAGCAAGTGGGGAGGAATGTGGTCTCTTGTGGCCTGTTGGAGTTGGGTGAGATGGAGAGATTACTGTCTGAAGCTCTGGTAAGCAAGCTACTTCAATATTACTCCATTGTTGACTGAGTGCTGAGTCAATATTGTTTTGGAAGTCTAGGGATGGCAGAAGGCGGCGACTGCCTAACTGCTTATCTGCTTTAACTGCTTAACTGGTTCTTGTCAGTCTAAAAATGTGGAACGTTGGCTCCATTGATCACAGATTATACTTGGGCAACCGTGAGCCTAGAACATTTTAAAGTGGATTTTGGAAACTGGGAAAATCCATCAACTTGGTTCTTTTCTCCCCGAGATAGACGGGTTGCAGGGTTTGGCCATGGTGTCCTGGTCTCAGGGTTGTCATGCACTTGACTCTTGGACCGTTAAGCAGCTCATGGGGTGCGAGAGAAGGACTAATGCAGCTCCTCAAGCTGGCTGGGCATGCCCGGGGCGCTTATCACTGTTGTATTTTGTCTCTCCTGCCTCTGATCGACCAACATCGAGGGACCAACATCTTCGGAAAATTCCCAACATTTAATTGCTGCTTTTGCCATCTTTGTTTGGCCTGGCTTGGCCTCGAAGGGCCTGAATTGATTTTAATTTATTTCTGTTTTTCAAAACTGCCAGAATGCAGAGCTTTTATGAACTTTTACCTTGAATCTATGTTTGGCACTGCTTTTATTGTCACTTCAATTTTTTTAGGTCATTGCGTAGTTGCCCTGGCATTGTCTGCTGGTTTGCAAATATTTGCAGAGTTTGCACATTTTGTTTAACTCTTGCTTGACCAGACTAATCTGGCCATGCACAAGACTTCTATAAAGGTGCCCTGGTTTGTCATGGCTAATTTTGGTGTGTGTGTATTACTAGTGGGACCCACTACGACCAAACGCAAGGCAAGAGATTCATTGCCTGCTGAGAGCAAAATTAAAAGAGTAAGTAGAGTCAAAATGGCACCAAGACGCAGGGCGCTTTTATCTCTCAACAACCCACTCTAAAAGAATATTTGAAACAGATTGAAGGGAAAATTGCGGAATGAATTTTAAATACCGAAAGGGCAATTGAAGTAGCCTCCAACCACACAGGCGATCTGGAGGGTATCTTAACTGTCCCATCACTTCTTAACTCCAGCACTCACAGGGGGCTCCCTGGTATAGATGGGAGTGACCCCTCACCTGAGGCTGTTGCAGACCTTTTTTAAACCAAGCACTGTTTGATCCTATCCAAAGCAGCAGTGGCCCTGTAGAGATGGGTAACAAGAGTAGGGCTTTGTTACACTCATCGCACTCACAGGGGGATGACAGTATGTACTCAGTAACCAGTGACTTTAAGATTCTTGAAGAAGTCTTGGATAAGAAACAGGGGCTGGTATTGGATGGTATTTCACTATTAAAAAGATACCTTAACATTTCCCTTACCATTTTAGATGATCTCATTAGAGGGATGAAGAACGACATCCAGGATCTTAAGCAGGTGGTCTCTGGTAGTAACACGGTCATTGGCAGGGGTTAGCCATTGTGATCGGTTATTGAGGCACAGGTTAAATCCCAGGGAAGTGCCAAGTCCACAAGGACAGCAGACATTGTGCATATTTCCCACAAGAGTGTCGGAACCCCCTTGAATGTGGCAACAGTGTCTAAGGAATCAAAACAACATTACCTCATTAAAGCAACATTATAGTCAGGTCAGACTACTCTACAGTAGTTATTGACCGCCCGCCTGAAGCTGCCCCATTGCAGGGGTTATCACTGGCATTCCTATTTTGGCAGAAAAGGTGGAGGAGACAACTATCTCACTAATAAACAAAACAAATCATTGGATTAACACCCATTTATCTGACATGAAGATACATCCATGGGTCATCTTGATGGCCAGAAGAACTTTGTGGGTTAACAACAAGGTTAAACTGGGAGAGGGTAACCGCATGATTGTCACAGTAGTAACACCAGCTATGCTGGATTATTTGGTCTCCGCCCAGTACAACATGAAGGGCTCAAATACAGTGAACAAATGCATTCCCTTGGCTGCCTTTTATCTCCTGCATATTGTTCCTCAAGTTTCACAGTGGGATCACTGGGAGGTGGTGGGAAGGAGAGTACGGGCTAGCTGTCCAACTAGTCCAGGTGTAAGGGGTAGGATTGCCTGGAATGGGAGCCGGGCAGTGCTTACACCTTATCATTTTGATTCCCTCTCAGATAGTGAAGAATTGGACTGACTAGGGGATTCTGATGCAGGAACTCTAAATCCTTTGGGGACTGAGGCAGCTCCTCACCCGGCTGCAGAATTGTTAGAACACCCTACAGATGATCACTTATCTCAGCTGGAATATAGCGGGGGTTGCGACCAAACTTTAGAGAATATATGTTGTGGCATATATGAATCAGTATGACATCATCCTTTTTACAGGAAACTTGGGCCTTGGACCCCGTGCGGCTGGATGGATTTGTCTCATTCTCCATTCCGGTACAAAAGAAAAAAAGTGGTCGCTGTTATGGGGGTGTGGAGCTGAGAATTATGGTCAAATCATCCTTGAACTACTGCTTTAGGGCAAGGAAAACCAACACCTCTTGTATTCAATATTTATTTATTTATTTAGCATTTATAGAGCACGCCAAACCCATAGGTATCTGGGCACTGGAAAACAGGTAATGCAGTACATTCAACAATAAAAAGCTTAAGTTTAACATATATTATGATAGGCATAATTACAGGCATAGGGTAATTTACAGATGCATCGGAACCGTAAGTCAGAAAATCAATGATATTTACATGTGCAATATTGTTCACATAAGTATTGTGCTTATGAAGTGACAATAGAAATGACAGTAGATGAGTGTATTTACAGCAGCATATAGAGTAGTACATATACTGTGGGCATTGAAGCAGCGACGGCTACACATTGGAGGTGAAGAGCCAGGCCTTTAGGGTTCTATAAAATGAGGTGTGGGAAGATTCTGCTCTGATGTCTAAGGGTAGGGCATTCCAGCCTTTGGCTGCCACAACTGGGAGGCTTCGTCCCACTGCCTTAGTTCTTTTGAATTTTGGAACTGTGAGAAGGAATGCTGAAGCGGAGCATGTGGGCTTGATGGTTTGGGTTGGAATAAGCAGATTGGTGAGATATTTAGGAGCAATGTTAGTGAGGCATTTGTGAGTGATTACCAAGGTTTTGAATTTGATCCGGTCCTGAACTGGTAGCCAGTGCACTTTGCATCTGATTTCAGAGATATGTTCTCTTCTTGGTATGTTGAGGGCTGACAGTTAGGCATTGTTCTGGGTGACCTGTAGTTTTTTGATGCTGTTAGTTGCTGTGCGCGCCAGGAGGATATTGCAATAGTCAGGTTTTGACAAAATGAGTCACTGCTATGCCTGAGCAGGAAGATAAACTAGTGTTGGTTAATTTCTATAATAGCCCCCATGCCTCGGAAGTCAATCGGCTCGGGGCATTGAAAGATCTGCTCAAGTGTTCCCTTCTTGACCATTTGGAAAAGCAAACAGTCTTGGTTCTGGGAGGGGATTTTAATGTGAAATTGAGTAATGGGATTCCAATTGACCGTGTTGATTTGGTTGAGGACATTGCCTATGCGATTGTGTGCCTGCAGATGTCTGATGACTGGGTATGCTCAAGGGGTTTACAAGTGTGCATGTGGCTCATGGAATGGGGAATGTGTTCAATGGACACTCAAACTCTGGTGTACCTGGTAAGACGACATTTACATACGCCCAGGCTTCATCTACCATTGATTACTACTGCATGTACGTCCAACATTGGAAGTTAATTGTGAACATTTTAGCGGCTACTTCCCATTGAGAATGGTTTTAAAACAGGGTTGCTCCAAATTGCCTGCTGTCACTCACCCACAGCTGGATTTATGTGAAATCAATCCACATTGCAAACATAGAATAAAATGGGCAAAGCGCGATCCTACAATAATGCAAAAAAAGTGGTGTCTATTAATTTAGAGCACATCTTGTGTATCCTTGCTCAGGATGCTTACCGGAATCAGATCATTCTGTGGTTTGAGGGTTTGTGGAGGTCTTTGACTAATTCATTTCAGCATGATTTTAAATAAAGGAATAGTAGGTTAACTAGTTGGTTCGATGATTCGTGCAGGACCATGCAAAATTAGTCAAGGGGGATATTGAGAAAAACGGACTGCCCTAGGGAAGAGGTCGTCAAGGCAAGGGCTAAATACAAAAGGGCAGTGGAACTTAGGAAAGACTCCCTGGAGAATAAAGAGTGGGAAGAACTCTTGCTAGCCGTCTCTAAAAATAAATTCTGGGACTTCGTTGCAGGAGGCCCGTCCTGTAAGAGAGTTAAGACACACACTGAAAATCATGTTGCAGCCAAAACCTGGTTCGACCACTTTTCGTCCCTATATCACGGCCAGGTGATCAGGTACGCTGGTTGAGACAGATGCTTCATGATACGGCTGACTTTGAAGGAGGTGGAGACAGTAGTTAACCAACAATCACCTCATCGTGCCCCGGGTCAGATGCAGTCCCAACAGATTCATATAAGGGTGAATTGGATTTGTGGGCTACTCTCTTGACAATTTGTTTTCATTGCTTTTTTGAAACAGGTGTTTATTCGCAATCCTTGAAATGTGCAATTATCCAACCTATTTTTAAAAAGGTTGATCCTGGAACTCCTCTGGCTTTCAGGCCAATCTCACTGTTGGGCACATCCTTCAAGGTCTTTGGACGTGCCATATTATAACACCTAGAGGACTGGATTTTGACAAGCCAGATTCTCTCAGAGGTTCATTATGGCTTTAGGCCAGGCTCGGGCAGATGCGATCAAGCCCTCAACTTGTATTTGGTGAGGGCATTTTCTGTTTTTGCCAAGGGTGAAGCTATTTACTTGACCTTTATGGACCTGAGCACCACTTTTGACAGGGTGGATAGGGCAGGTGCTTGGGTCCATGGGTTACCCGGCCTAGTTATTGAAGGTGCTACAAATGATTCATGAGGACACCAGGGCTTGTGTTCATTTTGGGAAACAGGGGCAGTGCACAGGCTACTTTGAGTTTGAAAAGTGAGTATGTCAGGGCTGTGGCTTACCACCGGTATTGTTCACTCTTCATATTAATGGCTTGCACAAGACAAGGCCCTTGTGGACTCAAATGCAGACTATCCTCGTATGGGTGCGAAGGTACTCCCATTGTTAGCATATGCCAATGGCAGGGTAATAATTGCTCTAACTGCGAAAGCCCTCTAGAAGCTCATAAATGTTTACACTGATTTTATGTCTAACCTAAAACTAACAGTAAACACTAGTAAGTCAGCAGTGATGGCATGCAGTTCTGCGAGAGGGCAAAACATTTAAATGTGAAGCATGGTAAGCGATGGTGCCATCACCGCCCAGGTATCAAAATTTGATTACTTGGGCATTTGCTTTTCAGAAAATTGGAAAGGGATGGCCCAAGTTCAGAGACACAGCATTAAATTTAAACACTGGGGGTTATTTCACAATTCACAAATATGTGCCACGGTCAACTACTCAATCACATCATGGAAGTGTATTCAGTACAAGCAAATGCAGCTACCAGTTATGGGGCAGCACTGTGGGGGAATAGAAAGACATTGGCATTGAGGTCATAGAGAATAATTTCTTGAAAAAGATACTAGGGCTTCCTAGTTCTGCCCCAAACTATGCTGAGCATGCAGAACTAGGCATACCCCACATACCCCACATTGGGGATGTTTGATATGCAGCATCACTCATGCACTGGATTGGAATATGGTCAAACTCAAGAGCCTTTGTGTCTCATGAAATTAGTAGAAGTCTGCTGTCAGGTTCCCTGTGGCGCAAAATACCATGGTTGAGTTCTATTTCTGTTTGTATGAGACAGCTGAAAGTCCCAATTCTGCAGTGTCCAGATGAACTGCTAACTGCAGTTGAGAGTAAGATGTACAAGAGGGCCCTTTGATCCTTAATCTAAAAAAAATGAGAATCTACTGGGCCTTCTATTGAGTCAAACAGAAAACACACTCTCCTCATGAAACTGTATGTAATACAGCCCTACATGATACACAGCAACTGTCTAGGGTGTGTTTTAACCTTACAAAGCTAAGAGATAATATGAGAATTGGCAGGGCTATTAGCAGACATCAGTCTTCTCAGGCTGCAGTGCTGTGAAAGAAGATCTGTTACACTTCTCTTTTGTCTGTGTTATGATGATATTATGAAACTGACTATTACTCCACTTATAAGAGAAGGCAATTGTCATATTTATCATGCAAGCTGAACCCCCGGTCGTTGCCTGGATCTCCCTAGAATATTTGAGGAAGGCGTGGAACAGAAGAAAACGTATTATGGATGCTTAATATAAAATGTTTTTACTGAACGTCATTCAAGTTTAACCAATGAGTGTTTTACCGTGATTTTGAATATTGTATTTTATCATATTGAATTGTGGATATTTGCATTGCTCTGTATTGGTTCATGGATTTTATCCGAATAAACTATATTATGAATTAATTAATTAATTTACCAAAACAGAAGCTGCCATTTATTTGATAAAATCTTTTTAAACTACTCAGGCTAGTCCGTAAGCGATTTTCTAATAAAGCTAATTGAGCATTCCACAGGCAAATACTTGAAAATGTGACACCCAGAAGCAATATGATTGCACCACATTTAGATTCACATTGTCTATGGACCAATTGTGCTTACTTTTATGAGTGCCAAACACCACTATCTTGTTTTTCTCCAAATTAATTTTTATCCTTGTAGGGTTTTCATTGAATAACCGGGGTGGCACATGTGGCCCATTCTACAGTTGACCACAAAGGTATCCATATGTTCTGAGAGGTTCAAAACAAACCAATCTTCACTGATATCGGCAGACATGTGCTGCTTAGATGAGTGGGATGGGTAATGGAGCTCTTCCAGGGCACATCTCTAATGGCATTACTACTTTACATGTGTGGTTCTGTCTCCACAAGATGTCGGTGGGTGATAACGTGCATCCTCTCTTAACCCACAGTCATTTTTCCTCATTGGGTGCTTTTTCCTGAAGCCCTACAACTTGTGCCATAGACCATGAACTGTATGCTTCTGGTAACTGTTCCTTCTGTACTGCTGTTACTGGCCTGTTACTTTCCATTGGAAAGGGCATATGCATTGCCTGTTTGAGAGGTGGGACCACTGCTGCATTTCCACATTGAATTACATCTTTCCCTTTGGTGGGCACTGCACACTTCACAATAGCTACATGGAGGGGACATTTCAATTCCTCTATTAATCTGGCGACTAGTTCAGCATGCTGGACTGATGATCTGTCAGACCTCCTGTAGCCTCTCCTTTTCCATCTTGATAATCATGAATGAATAATCATAAATTGAATCTGCATATATGGTGATGCCATTGTCTGATGACCCCTGAAGTGCTTCTACGAGTGCAACAAGTTCTGCTACCTGTGCTGACATGTGTGAGGGCAATCTTTTTGCATGATTATTTGAATGTCCTCTTCCTGATCTTGTGCATTTCTCATCACTGCTGCACATATATTTCTCTGACCACCCTCCTAGTTTAATGTTGAGGAACCTTCTACATAAAGTGTTTCTCTTGTCTCAAGTGCATCTTCACTTACTCTGCTTCTGTCTTCTGATTCTCCTTCATACACTGCACAATCATGTACTTGAACTTGTGGCTCTATGGGTTGCTAAAAATGTTGCTGGGTTTACAATGTGACATATATCTTATTATGTTAATGGCTGGGTTGGACAGTACAATCCGATATCATGACATTCTTTGTGTTGTGAGGGTGGCCTTGCTTCTCTCTAATATGGTAAAAACTGCTTGTTAAATATACAAAGTTGTTGGGCAACCTATGGTGATCATAGCAGCTTTCTGGTTTGCAAATGCAGCTGCTGCCAAAGCCTGCTAACAAGGAAAGTGTCCCTGCATAACGGAATCCAAGAACCCTCTGTAGTAGGCTAAAGGTTTGTGTTTCTGAGATGATTACTCTCTGAGTACTGCATTCATTTCCTGTCCATTTGCATTTGAAAACAAGTAGGTCTGTTTGTTATAGTCTGCTGCTGCTAATTCTGGGGCATTGCTGATGGTCATCTTCAGGTCATCAAAGCATTCAGTCATCTCATCTGTCTATTGAAGGGGCTCTTTACTTTTCTGGGCATCTGTGAGTGCTGGTATTAAGGGCCAGACATATGTTGAATAGTCGAATACCCATGTTTTTCAATAACTGTGTAGCCCTAAGAATTGCTGCATTTCTTTCACTGTTTTGGGTTTTGGTGTGTTCCTGACTGCTGTCGCTCTGTCTGGATCTACCTTCCTCCTGCTGCTGAGAGTATCTGCCCTAAGTACACTACTTCTTTCTGGTAGTATTGTCATTTCTCCTTGTCTATCTTGTACCATTTGATTGCAAGGAGTAGCAGCAGCTTGATGGTGTCCTCTCTACAGTGGTCTTCTGTGGGGCTGCATACAAGCAAGTCATATACATATTTTAGTACTGTGCTTGGCATTTGTATGTTTCCTAAGTCCATTTGAAGCAATCTGTTGAAGACACTCAGGGACTCGCAGAACCCTTGTGGTAAACAAGTGTGTTGGTATCTCTTGCCATGGTTGGAGAACGCAGTAAGGTTTTGAGAATCTAGGTGTAAGGGTGCTGAGAAAAATGCAGGAATGTTGCAGAGTATAGAAGCTGGGCAGGGCACTAGTGGAAACTCTGCTCCAATATATTGTTGAGAATCCTAAGGTCCTGTATGAATCTCCAAGATGAGCCTTTTTGCTTTCTTTGTTGATGTATACATGTTGCACAGTGATGTGGATGGTACTATGATGCCTTGCTCAATCAGTGCTGTAATGGTGTCACATATTCCATCATCTGTGTCTCTAGGAAGGGGATAGTGTTTTGCCAATGGAAGTATTGCTCCTGGTCTGAGTTTTATTCAAACTTCTCCTTTGCTGTTTAGTAACCCTATGTCATTTGGGTTGTATGTACACAGACTGTTAGGTACTGCTACCAAGTCCTCTTCTAATAATGTGGGTGACACTGTTGCTACTAACACTGTCAGTGGTACCTCTCTGTGTTGTAGTACCATCTGGCATGGGACACAGATTTTGAACAATGCCTCAGATTCAGTGCCTGCAAAAGAAACGGTGTGTCAGTGATTTCTCTCAATGGAAGTGTGAAGTCTATGCACAATACTGTGTGCCATTTTATTTGTTCATCATCTGTGCAAATGATAGCATATTTTCTGGTAATCACTGCATCTATGTGTAACATGAACTGTGTTCTGAATAAAACTTCTGCTGGCGTAAGAAAATGTCATGTTCTGAATTCCTGGCAGCCATCAAATCAGGATGGTTACTAAGTATAAGAACATTTGCTCATGCAATGGTAGGGATCGAATTGTATTAGTGCTGCATAGCACTTGGACTACAGCTGCTACTCTGGTGTAACGTACACCTGGTGTGGGGCACACTGTTACTTTGTCTGTGAATGAGATTGTCAGCTACAGCTTTTGTAAAAAAAAACCTTCCCAACAAGTTTACTGGTGTCTCAGTACTGTATAGTAATGGTGCTAGCATCTCTTGTGTCCCTATGGTGATGGGTAAATCTTCTGTAAAATGAAGTTTTGTTACTGCCCCAGAGAATTCGTGCGTGTCCATATATCTGTTGGTCAACAGAAACCTTCATTCCCTTATACAAGACTGAAGTTCACCAGAAGATTTGGTGATTTGCAATAACAATGTCCTGAATTAGCTGAGTATCTTAGGCCTATCAAAACTCCCCAATGCAAAAATGGAAAACTCAGCCATGGGGCAAGTTTTACTGTCTTTATTTTTCCATAAGACACGGATCATACAGGAAAAGACCATTCTCCAGCAATCTGAGCTCCCGAACCTGTGTCAATGGGTTTTATGCCTTAGTGACGTCACCAAACTTAGGTCCATCCCAAAAACCTATGTGGCATCCCCGTTAGTTAGTTAGTTAGTTAGTTAGTTAGTTAGTTAGTTAGTTAGTTAGTTAGTTAGTTAGTTAGTTAGTTAGTTAGTTAGTTAGTTAGTTAGTTAGGGTTTACCACCTATATAAATACCCTTTATTAGTTATCCCATTGGTCCACAATGTCAGGTGGCTCTGCCTGAGACTACCCCAAAAAGTTGCCCACTACATTGTTGCAGGGTCGCAGGAAGAGCATTGGCCCGTGCAACATTTTATACCACCTCACAAATGGAGCTTCTGGATTGGTTGGAGTGGCCTGGGACCCTTTCTGGTCACAGAGCTCCATGTACCTTTTCATGGTAATGGGAATGGCTATGGAGTGCTGTGTGTTCCATATTGTTGCTACTGGTCTGATCACCTAGCCTGAGAGATTGTCTGCAGGTTGCACTTTTGGTGCACAACACTTGTATCATTGCACTTGATTCTCTGGACCACCATGAGTAAACAGGCATTGTCTTTCTCTGTGAAGGGACCACCAAACGGAGCCCTTCTGTCTGCATTTATGAGGATTCTATGCTGAATTATTTCAAGTAACTTGATGCTTCGGGAACCAGAAATGTTCCACTTGTCCTTGGCTGTGAACACAAGCACTGGGCCGTGTGCTACAGGGATCATCTCTCCCCTTCCATGTATTTTATGCCTTGCTTTCCCTACCTGATTCACTTTAGTCACTCCATAAGTTCCCTAGGTGTTTTTATGGCTTTTTATGGTTAGTTGCAATACAGTGTATGCAAGCTTGGTCCACGTATATGCAGTTTCTTGCAGTTCCGCTTTGGCGAGAGGAAGGAAAGGTTCTTAGCATTTTGTAAGTGTATCTGTCCTCTACCTACAGGAGTCACAAGCATGTTTTTCATATCTATAAGCAATAAAAACAAGTGTGTGCCTACGTTATTTGATGCATGAGTGCAGATCTGCTTCATAACTAACGCTGCAATGTCGGGATGACTCTAGTGACATCAGCACTGTTTGTTTGGCTGTCAATCGACCTGGTCCATTGATGATGCCTCTGCCCCCATGAAACCATTAACTGGATACAGTTTAAATGGCTGCCTGAGAGAATATCTCTTGTTATATTACTGATACATCAGTGCATTTGGTGGCTGGTCAAACAACAAATGACACCTTTCTTTCTTCATTCTGCGGGTTGACAGTCACATAGGGGACACAAGGGTCATCCCAGGGACCCTCTCTTCAATCTCCCCTCTGGTTGATCTGTTGACCACTCCTCCAACTTTATTCAGCTTCAACTTCATGAGCCATAGCTTTGTCACTCCTCTAAGTGTCCATAGAAGCTTGCATGATCATTCAAGCTCCATGTAACGTAACTGCAGTCTCCTCCAGGGTTGCACCAAACCCATTTTCCCCTATAGTCTTTGGTGCCGTAAGGATATTCAAACACTATTCCAGACGGGAACATAGGACAGCCTTTTATCTAGACCCTCAGTATATCTTGAGCCTTTATTATCTTGTCATCTTCTGAATCTATGTCTACCAAAACTTTCTTCTCTACAGTCTTATCAGTTGTCTTTCGGCATTATGTAATGCATATGCTGATGACACGAAAAGTCAGAAATACTAACACTAGTGCTGCACCTAACACCTTCAATCCATTGGGCATCCATATTGGTATGCATGAGAATATGTATGACAGCCAACCTTCATCTTTTCCTGCTGAATTTCTCTCTGCCTCCATATTAGCATGCATCTCTGATAACCTGGTAACCGCCTCATTGAGTGTCCCATTGTCTTCATCATTTGATGGAATAAATGTGCAACAAGAGGACCAGCTCTTGGCGCAAACTCCTCCCTTCATTGCCATCAGCAAATCCAAAACATATCTATTGCGTAACGTCATAAACCTCACTGCTCGGACCTCTTCTTTGGTTGCATTGAAACCCATGACCGTCTAAAGTATTGTCTGCGTTAGCTCCCACCTTGTGATCTGGAGATATTTTGTGTTTGTGCTGGCCTGCACTGCTGAAATGATGAATGCAAAGAATATCTCTGTTCTGCTGAACAGTCTTTCTCAGGTGGCATTACATCCAGGGACTCTTCCATTTTTGATAATGCATAGTTTCCCCTCTTCATTCTGGTCAGTTCTGCAGACCTCGTCTTCCTTCTGTTAAAGTCCATCTTGGGGAATCCATCTACCTTTATATCCTTCTGGGCTACTACCAGTGCTGATGTGTTAAGGTGCACCAGTGAACATGCCCTCCACCACAGTTGGGTGGCAATTGCACATATGCCTTTGAGACGCAGGCTCAATAATGATCCATCAATACAGCTGTTCTAACCTTCATACCTGGAAATGTTAGTTTCTGCATGCATTCCTTGTTTTCGCCAACCTTTACTGGACCATCATTCTGTAACCATAATGCTGCTCCATTAATTGGTATTATGGGCATTGGTCGAGCTTCATTCTCTATCCATGTAAGTAACTTCACACTTGCTTCCCATTCTTTTAGAGGTTTGTGGTTTTCTTATTGTACTATTCAAACTGGGACTGTTAGGAGTGCATGTACCTTGCTCCACACTACCCCTTCTTTCCTGCCATCAGCTGTGCATACTAGAACATGCAAAATTATGTGTGGTCTTTCCCAGCATCCCAGTTCTCCTCCTATCTCCAATGGTCCTCTTTTGGGACATGGCAACTCCTTTAATGTCACTGCTCTCGTTTCTCCCTTTTGTGGACCTTAGGTTGTGTATTCTATGGCCTGATCTTTTTTTCCAGTAATCATCTATCATGTCTAGGATTTTTATATCGTTGTATTCATATGGAAAATGTGTTTTGGACATTAATCTTAGTGTAGCTCTCTTCCCTTGAAATCTTTCCCTTGTGGTGCACAATAAAAAATACATGAGGCATTTCGCCCTTGCTCCAGGGATTTCAGTTGCCACACGCGTTCAGGCGGCACTCATGGCATAGGGGATGAGAGAGCAGAGATAACAGCTCTCCTCAGTGGTTTGTTTACATACTTTGGTCAAGTGTTTATATCACATGTCATTAGATATCCAGGCCAAATCAGTTAGATATGAATCAACCACACCTAAATCTAAGTCTTCACGGTGCCTCCTTCTTTTTACTGGTTTGGTAGTGCTTATCACCTGACCTGACATGGTGACCATACCTGCCTGGATTGGGCTTATGTAAGTAGGGGTCACAGCTTGTGCATCTAGTCTCCTGAACAGTATGAGGGTAAAGAGGTAGAGACAACACAAGGCACAAAATGCCACAATTACATTTTTTATAATTGTACCCATCACTTACTCCTCTTCTGACTCTTGTGTAGCTCCAAAGGTGATGGATATTGCACCTGAAATGAATGTAATTACATTGTCAATATATGTTAGCTCAATCTCCATGGGTGTAGTATTGTGCAAGTGCGATTAACAGTTATTCCCACACAATACAGATTCTGGGGTCACAAAGCACTTCTAAGACAGTTGGATTTCCATTACGGGTATGTTTGGGACAAATAAATCAGAAAAGCACAAAAAATAAACTAGGAAGCGGTCCTCTCTCTTGTTCAGACCATACAAAGAATTGAACAAATTGATCTTGAAATGTTGGGGGCTTAGGATCACAGGAAATCAAGGGACACAGAAATGTTTCTGTCAGAGTGTTTCTACAGACTCGAACCATAGCGCCCTGAATCTGTGAAGCCCACTGAATTTGGCTTCTAATTTCTGCCTAAGCCCACTACCAACCCACAGAGACATCGATATTGCCAACAGCACTGTAGCCGCAGCTGTTTCCATCCGGAGACCAATGGTACACACGAGGTCGGAATCCATTCCAAGATGGCCGCCCCACGACCATTTGTTTGCCTGTAATTGGCAAACACCCTTCCAGGCCACCGCCGATGTGGATTGGCTGCCGGAGCTACTATTACAGCCAATAGCACACCGGATAGGTGTGAGCCGGCCCACAGCAGAGAAGGACCACAGAGACAAGGACAACTGCCCGTCGGCCCCTGTCCAGCCCTTCCAACCACCATCGCCATTACCCACTGCTTAATCGGAGCTTCCACAGCCAGGTAACTCCGGTGCGGCTACTTGACTACGTCACAAGGGTAAGTCGCTATCCCCAACATTGATATATCTAGCGCGCTCACAGCTGTCCGCCTAACGAAAGTGCAACTGCCTGACATTGCACAATGAACTCCACTTAAGGCAAAACACCCCCCACTGGCCAGCAACCCTTTGTACTATCTCACCCTACACTGACTGCAGAGCTCATTCGGAAATATTCCGCACCGATGGCCCCACCAGTTTGCACTCGATGATCAGCCACTGCAAGACTGTAAGCCCCTCTCTTAACTTGCACCCCTTGCATATCCACCGCGACAAAGCGACTTAGCCTGATCACACCCACCTTGTGGCCGCTGAGCACTGTATGCTTACACAGCTAGTATTTGTACCTTCTGCTCCTCCTGGATTTATTGTAACTGAACTATTGCATACTAGAAACTGCATCATAAGACTGCTTTTCGCCAGAACTGTAAGCAACATAGCAACTGTGATGTCTGATCCGATCGCAACTATTTAACAACCAAGACTTTACTGCTGAAATAGTACCGTCACTGTAACTGTATTTTGGTGAAATTTCCTGCTTTCTTGTTGCCTACTGAACTCCTTAGTGTCCCTACTACCCTGTTGATCCACTCCTAACTTTGAACAGACATATTTATGCTACTTGGACCCTATTAACAGACTCATGTCTCTGGCTTCTAGATGAACTCAAAAACTTCCTCATATTGATTTTAGTCGTTTACCCGTGCATTTTGCTAAAACTGCTGCCTCATCCTGAACTTAGATGTTTATCCTTGCTTTCTGCTAAAACTACCCCCTCTCGATTTTGGTGCTACATTTTGCTAAAGCTGCTTCATTTCGATTGTAGGTGCTTATCCATGCTTCATTTCGATTTTAGGTGCCTATCCATGCTTAATTTCGATTACAGTCGTTTATCCATGCATTTTGCTAAAATAGCCTCATCCTGAATTTAGGTGTACATCCACGCATCTTTAAAACTGCTGCCTCACCCTGAACTTAGATGCTTATCCTTGCTTTCTGCTAAAACTACCCCCTCTCGAATTTGGTGCTACATCTTGCTAAAACTGCTTCATTTCGATTTTAGGTGCCTGTCCTTACATTTTGCTAAAACTGCCTCATCTTGAACCTAGGTGTTTATCCAGGCATCTTTGCCTAACTGCCCCATCTTGACTTTAGCTGCTTACCTCTTAGTTGATCTAGCTGCCTACCCCTGCAGTTTAGACTAATGTTATTTATCGGAACTACCTCTTAGTATGTGTCTATTTACCACTAACCTGTTGGCCTACATCTTGATCAGCCTCAACACGGCATCACCAACCGAGATGGCTCCACAACTACCTAACATGCCAGCCCTATCAAGACTCAATAACCATGTCCCACATTTAGATCTAATCGACCTTCAGGTACTGCCACCCCCGAGTCACCCTTACAACACCACAGAAAGGAACCTAGGACTCAGAGCCAGACTAGCCAAAATCCACGAACCCTTAGCCTGCTCACTGCCCACCACACAAAACTCTAGAACGTTGCCACTCCGACCCAATCCCTCCACACAAATCAGTAACCTATCACATAAACTCTACTCCACAACCCTTTATAACCCCCTCATCCAAGGCACTCCTGAACCCACTCAGGACAAGCGCTATACTATTACCTCAAAAAAGTTAGCCAGTATTCCTAAAAATACAGTTAGCCCTAAAATTAAGGGAGCCCTGATCAACGCTAGATCACTGGTAGCCCATGCCACAGAAATTGCAGACTTAATCCTCACAGAATACCTTGATTTCCTCGCTATCACCGAGACCTGGCTCCACCCAGCTGCAGGCCCTATGCTCATGCTGGCAGTCCCGGATAACTACACCATCTTGAGACCGGACCGCCCCAATTCGAGAATTCGAGAGGAGGTGGTGTTGCCATTATCCATAAATGCAGTCTTATCATGAGACTAGCTACTTCTATAGACGCCCCCTCTTGTGAAATACTAGCAGTTATAATACCACTTACTAACACCCAAACGCTCAACATCCATCTGATCTACCGCCCGCCAGGCCCCATTGGCACCTTCGATGAAGACCTCAATTCTATTCCTTTTAGTAACCTTAAGTGCCCCACTCAAGTACTCACCTTAGGAGACTTCAACTTGGGCTACAATGACCCGGAAGACCATCCTGCTAGCACCATAGCCAACACTCTCACTGAATTAGGCTTCGTACAAAGATGCACGCTACCAACACACTTGAAAGGCAGAACACTTGACTGGGTACCCGACTACAATTGCCTAGGGAATATCACAAATATCTCACCTTTAGCCTGGACTGACCACCACCTGATATCATTCACGCTTTCCACTGACAGACCTCCACCTCTGCCCACTATTAAGACCCCACCCACCCTCACCAGAAACAAGAAAAACATGACAGCAGAAAGCCTTACCTGTAATCTACTTCCCACTCTTAAAGCACTGCCCGACAACCTGGACGCCGAGTCCCTGGTTGAAGAATATAACAAGATTATGGCCATTTCGCTGGATCGTATCGCCCCTCTCAAACTTAGATCCAGTAAACCAAAAATGCCCCTCAACAAATGGTACACACCATTCCTCAAAAATCTTAGGCAGCAAAAAAGAAATTGTGAGGCCATTTGGAAAAAATCCCCCTCAAACTCTAATAACCTCAAACTCTCCAAACTAGCTGCACTCTACAAAAAAAAAATATACCTGGCCAAACGTACCTCATTTGACTCCCACATATCCCATCGAAATCTAATATGAAAGAACGTTTCTCAATCCTCAAAGAAATAGAAACCCTCATTGCACCCGCTGACACTAGTACCAAAGATAAAAGCTGGTGCTCAGAAATACAAAATGCCCTAGCAAACAAAATCGTGACTCTTCAAAGTAAAATCTCTAGTAAAAGAGCCTCCTTGAATAATACCTTCAACTCAAAAATTCCTGATACAACCATGTCCACTAACCTAGCCCGCTTCCAGTTCTCTAATGTTAACATATTGGAAGTTGAAAAAATCATCTTATCTCTGAAACCGTCGAATTGCCAGGGAGATCTGTGCCCTGCACAGCTTATTAAAGATGCTGCCCGCAACCTCTCCCCTTTCATCACAAAACTGATCAATGCCTCCTTCTCCTCTGGAACCATCCCCACTAACCTAAAACAATCCTGGGTACTCCCATTACTGAAAAAACCCACCCTCGACCCAGCCATAGCCACAAACTACCGACCAATAACGACCGTTCCCTTTCTACTAAAAATCTTAGACAAGGTTGCCTATGTACAAATACAGAAGCACTTGGAAGAACACAACCTCCTAGGATCTAGACAATCTGGGTTCCGTCCCCAACACGGGACTGAAACTGCTCTCATTGACTTGAAAGCCCAGATCAACTCGCTCAGAGACAATGGGCAAGCCGCCCTACTCCTTCTCCTTGACCTTTCTGCAGCGTTCGATCTGGTCCATCACTCTGTCCTCTGCTCACACCTCCACACCTCAGCTCACTTCTCTACGGAGGCCATCACCTGGATCACATCCTTCCTTAACGGCAGGACTATGAGGGTCTTCTCTCCCACGGCTGCAGCAGACGCTATACCCATCACCTGCGGCGTTCCTCAGGGCTCCTGCATCTCCCCCACACTATACAACATATTTACCAAGCCTCTTTTCAATGATCTGGTTAATCTCGGTATCACCTACACTAACTACGCAGATGATACTCAGATCCTCCTTCCGCTTTCTGGAGATTATGGAAAGGATTTGGCTTTGTTAAATAGGGTGTACATCATCATCCAGGCATGGATGGACACTCACTCATGGACTATGCCTGAATGTGAATAAAACAGAACTCATCATTTTAGGTACTTCATTCAGCATAAAGAAACTTGGCCCGGCCTACAATTCCTTCATGATTGACGGAAACAATATCAAAGTCGGCCAGGAGGTCAAAACATTGGGATTCTATTTAGACTCCAATTTTTCCCTCAAAAGACAAGTGAGCTCCCTTGCATCCTCTACGGCTTATACATGTAAATGAATCCGCGCAGCTAAACCCTTCCTGTCTGACTCCAGCTGCCTGACTCTCGCCAGAGCTCTTATTTTGTCTTGCCTCGACTACTGTAATGCCCTTTACCTGGGAGCCACTAAGGCCACCACAAGCAAACTACAAACCCTGCAGAACAACGCCCTCAGAGCAGCTCTGGGCATTTCCAGAAGAGAACACATTACAGGACTCAGTCAACACAACAACTGGCTCTCCACCAGAGATAAAATTCTACTGAAAACTGCATCACTTATTCACAAGTCGCTTAACAATGCAGCCCCAACTTACCTGATCAACAGATTCCACCGACAGTCCTCATTAAGACCCACCAGAACTGCATACAAAAACTGTATATCTGTTCCCCACTACAAATGGGCCACCATAGGGGGCAACAGCTTTGCGGTAAAAGCTGCCAAGTTATGGAATTCCCTGCCTACAAACCTTAGAGTAGACATGCCCTATCAGAGCTTCCACTCCCTGGTAGTCTCCTGGCTGAAACTGAAGACCCACTAACACCATGAAGTGCCCAGCGCTACCCGCACAAACTGTTACCATGTGTGCCTTCCTGCTTACCTGTATATAACAAACTGCTGGCTTTGTCGGCCCACTACTGTTTTGTACATAGCATTGCTGTATTCTATTCTTGTGTTATGCATATTCTTTGTACTGTAACTAAGCTTAGAAAATTCTTGTAAAGGCTGCGCCCTGATAACCCCGCGCATTATAAATAATAAAACAAATAAACAAACAAACAAACAACAATCATCACTTTCACGATGAATGGCTATGTGTGAGTAACAATAGCGTGCCTTGTCTGGATGTATAGGGAGTCCTTGCCCTATCTCTCTTGCTCTAGAGCATGTTATATTTGGCTGCAAGTCTTCTGATCTGGGATTTTGTTCTTCCTCGTACCTCGAATCGCCACCCTCCTCTTCAAGGATGGGAGAGCTCTCTGCTCAAAAGTGTTTCATGTCTTCAATATAGTTTGAGGCTGTTTTGCCCTTTATCTCACGATACAGTATGGGTGAAATTGCAAAGAAGCACAGAATCTATCGGGTAAAGTTATGGTGGTTTTAGGCGATCTTTGTTGACTTCTGGATGCTAATCTCTTCATTCTTCCTCAACCTTGATAGATAAAAGACGCACTAGCCATCAAAGAAGCAGTAAACTCATGCATTTCATTTCCTAGAACATGAAATACAGGATCGGCATCTGTTATTGCCCTAGTGGGAGGAGCCAGGGGTAGTCACATGCGCTGTCCAGTTACCACCTTGTGTAGCATTAAATGATGGTTGGATCCAGGTTGTTTGCATAATGCGAACAATGCTAAGGGCAGACAATGCAGCCACCTCTTATTTAGATTGGATTTTATTTTTGCTATTTTCTCTTTTAGAAGGCCGTTGAGGTCTTCACACACCCCATTCGCTTGTGTGTGATAAGCACAGGAAAACTTGTGCTGGATCCAAAGTAAGTAAGGGCCATTGTCAGACCGCAGGACCGCACACAAACCCCAGCATGGAAAACCCTCTCTAACCAGGAACTTTGCCACACTAAGAGCATCACGGTGTGAACAGGGACCTGCCTCAATCCATAGGGAAAATGGGCATACAACCACTATCATATAGCGGTAGCCTTGACATACTTGGATCAGGTCTTTGTAATCTATGTGTAGATGCTGTAATGGGCCCAGTGGGTGAGGTATGGCTCCTCTCACTACCGTCAATGCATGCCCTGCAGTTAAACTTTTACAAGTAAAACAATTCTCAATAAACATAATCACACATTCCGCTAAACTGGGACAAGACTAGTATTCTCCAATGTGAGTACCAAGTGCATCCTTCCCCATCTGTGTTGGATGGTGTAGTTGGGTGAGTGCAGGCTGTAATAATGACAGTGGCATTACCAGTTTGCCTGTGCACTCCTGTCGTCATAGGGCGTCTGATGGAGATATAGAGCATCTCCTTTTCACCCATGATTATTTTTCTTCCCTTGGTGTGCTTTCCTGTAATTCCATTATTTGTGTCACTGGTAACACGCTCTACCCTTCTTGCAACACCATTGTGTGCACACAAATATGCATACGCGATGGAGTATTCAAATCTGAAAAGCCAACAGAATATGCTGCTTGCTTTACTTCTGCATCTGCTGATTTGCTGCTCCTCGAGACGGGATCCTCCCCTCTCATGTGGGCTTGGCACTTCACGACCGCTATGCTTATTCGGAGTAAAAGCATCTGTATGAGTATGAGTCTGCCCAATAGGGGCCTGTGTGGCACTGGCGTGCCGTCAGCATGTCGGAAGCCTTACCTTAGCCAATGTATCAATCCAGAATGTACTGTAGATGTCACGTAAGCTGAGTCAGAATACACTGTTACTTCCTGGTTCTTGGTCTTCTCAAATGCCAATAAAAGAGCCACTAATTCTGATGACTGTGCTGAAATATGTAACGGTAATGATACGCTTGTTACTACCTCAGCTGTCCCATCTGCCTTTATTCTTACTACTGATGTCGCTGTGTGTCTCTCCTGGGTGGTCTGGTCTATCGTTGAAGAACTGTCAATATAAATCACTTCTCCCCCCTCGAGTGGCTTCTGCCTCACTCTCGAGGTTGTCATACTGATCCATGTTTGTGGTGCAGTCATGATCATAGTCTCCCTCCTCTGTTGGTTCAGTGACAAAAGTCACCAGATTCAGGGTCCTACATCTTACAACCTTTATGGCTGGATTAAATAGTATTAATTTGTTCCATGAAGCACTTTATGTCATCAGTGTACTCTTGGGTCACTCGAGTATTGCAAAGAGTGCTGCTCCATGAAACTGTTGGTGCTACACCCCATTGCAATAATTGCTGACTTCTCTACAGCGAAAGCAGCAGCAGCCAATGCTTACTCGCAAGGTTAATGTCCCCTCATTACTGGATATAACTTCCCATTATAGTATGACAATGGCTTGTATCCTAATGCAGTCTTCTGTGTGAGCACTGCAGTCATCACTACTCCATTGGAGTGTGAGAACAAATACAATTTGTCCTGATAATCTGTCTTCCCTAACACAGGAGGTGTGCATTTTGCTTTCTTCAGCTCCTCGAATGCCTGTCATTTCTTCTGTCCATTGTAGTGTGCCCTGCACTCTTTGTGCTTCCTTATGTGTACTTAACATATGTCTTGTGTATGTGATGTAGTCAAATACCCAAGCCCTGCAATAATTACAAAAACCTAGGAATTGCTGCATCTGCCTCACTGTGGTAGTTTTTTGTGTCCTATGAATTGCCTCCGTTCTTCCTGGTGTCACCCTCTGCCCCTCCGGTGATATTAACTGTCCAATGTAAAACACCTCCTGCTGACAATACTGCAATGTTGCCTTATCTACCTTGTAGCCCTTCTCTGCTAATGCTGTCAACATGTGCACTGAGTCACTTCTGCACTACACCTCTGACTTGCTACAGACCAAGATGTCATCAAAGTACTGTATAACAGTACTTTCCAATTGTACATTGCCTGGCTCCATATGGAGGACCCTATTGAACATAGAAGGTGACTCACAGTACCCTTTTGCTAGCCTAGTATGTTTCCACTTCCGGTTTCTATATAGAAACGAGGTCAAGTCCTGTGACTCTGCGTGAAGTGGTATAGAGAATACGGCATTCTTCATATTACTGTGAAGTGGGTGGCGTCTGTGGGAATGCTACATTACATTGTTGCTGGAGTTGGAACTAAAGGAAATTTGGCCTCTACAATCTGGATCATAGGGTGCAGAACCTGTATGAAATGGCACAAACCCCCTGTTGCCTTTTTCACAAGGTATACTGTGGTATTGCACTGTGACTCTGATGGCATTAGGATGCCCTGCTTCACTAATGCTACAATTGTTTTATAAATGCCCTAATCTGCTTCTATTGACAAGGGATATTGGTTGGCCTTTGATAGAATTGCTCCTGACTTAAGCTTTATCTTTATTGACCCTAGCCCTTTGAGTAGACCCATGGCATAGCGACTCGTGGACCATAAGACACTGCGTACCCATCCCAAGTCTTCTTCGAGAAATGGTGGTGCCCCTTTCTGCAACATTGCCATTCTCTGTGGTTCTTCCTTATAGTGTATTCTCACCCAATATGTGATGCTGATATCAAACACCATTTTGTGATCTGATCAATCGTCCTGGAGCAGTTCTTCGTCGGCTGCCTCAGACAACCTGTACCCCTCCCCTACTGCAATCACTGTCCTCCAGGATAGTCTTGTTTCATCTGTCCCATGTAGTGTTATCCTGTCATCCCTCACTATTACTGCCTCAAGTTCTATTGGAACCACTTTCCCCTCAGGTTCATCTAATGGAACCTCTGGCTGGTAGCACCAGAGCACATGTTCTCACTATGGCAAAGTGTCTCCTCAACACTATATTGTAATTGTAATCATCATTTATATAGCGCCCTTCCACATTTGTATGGCCTCCATGCTATGTGTGGTTGGAACAAGCTCGGGGACCGAAGTCCATGCCTGGGAGATTCTAAGAGTTAAGTGAAAGATGCGTGTGTGCATTCTGCCAGGTTAGGACATAGGAGGGTTGACTGGGCCCCAGTAAACAGCCCCAAGGTCAGGCACGTGGGTGGGTGCTGTTGTTGGATTAGGATAGAGTGTTAGTGGAGGATATTCAATGTGTTCCCAGATAGACTGAATTCCTTTTTATAGGTTGTCACTATATACTAATGGCAGAGGTGTTGAGGTACGTCAGGAGTTTTAGTGTGGATAGCTATACGAGCTGCATGACTGGATCTGCATAGCCATAACTGCATTCCAGAGTGCAGGGATGTGGAGCCATGCCTGTGGCATGTGCCCACAGATGTGGTGTGAGTTATTCATACCTTAGTCTCAGACACCTGGCAAGTGTAGATAACACCCAGACCAGAGACACAGCAGCAGCTAGAAACACCCAGACCGGGGACACCTACCAAGTAGGAGAAACAACCAAACTAGGGACACAGAAGCAAGTAGAAGTAACTTGATTTGAGACACCCAGCAAGTGGGAGAAATGCATGCAGTTTGAGGCACAGCAGAACGTAGAAACACCCAGATTTGAAATACCTGGCAAGTGGGAGAAAGGCCCAGATCAGGGACACTTCAGCCATAGCACTAGTGGTACAACACCTAAGTTTGGGACAAAGGAGTGGTGGGCAAACCCATAGGTTGGGGACACAGCGATGGTGGGGAACCCCTAGAATTGGAACATCCAGATTTGGGATACCTGGATAGAGGGAGAAGTGCCTACATGGGGACACAACAGTAAACACAGAAACTGATATACTGTTGTCTAGTATAAGGATCAGAATGCTTTCTGTTTGAGTGCAATCGACTTGGTGTTTTAGATCTTAATCCCTCTGATGTTAAGGACCCATATCTTGTAGCATTTTCAGGATACCCTAAATTGCACCGTAGCCATTTTTAATGATCTATGTTTTCTACAGCGAATTCAGAATATGTTTATGGTGCATATTCTATTTCGTCTATCTTCTTCCTTCTGTGAAGGGTTTCAAATAAACCCCTTACTTTAGCAGAAAGATGTGTTTCTCATCTAATTTAAAAACAAAATAAATTCCTAAACACGTTTTTTGTGGAAGGAAAGAAGAAAAACTATCTTTTTGTCAGAAGTTCTAGATTTTAGCTCTAGAGGTATTGGGAGACAACTATTATGTCTAACCCGATTCCATTAACTGTTACAAATGTGTATTGTTTTGGCAACCAAAATTCTGATGGCAAATTGTTTCAGGGCTCATGGCTACCTTGAGTTGCAATTTAAGACAACAGGTGCCAGCTCTTATGGCTTGCCAAGGCCCAGAATAGGTGTTAAATGTGCGGGCACCAACTGTCATGATTTACTTCATACGCTGCATGTCAGAGCCTTACCTCCAACCCAAGAGGTGGTCTAAATGCCTACCTGGGGCTATGGCAGATTTGACAACAAAGAACAGTCAATTACCCATCTGTGTATGATTATATTAAAGGCTATCAATATCTCCGCTACACAGTTTAATGTGTGAACCAACAAGTATTGTGCTTGCAATACAGTTTGTACTTGCTCATAGAAACGCATTCATAATTGGCTCACTCTCTTGCTTAGAATTTGTGTACATTTATTCTCTTGTACAAATGATATATGAGCATTCATGATGGTCAAACACTACACAGTAACTAATATTAGAAAAGCAGTATTTGGAGCAGATACCAATAAACATACTCTGCTAGTCCGTTGTTAAACCTACCAACAACTGATTAATAATGTGTCTACAGCCCATGTGGCCCAGTAAAACTTAAAATCATACTTCGGTTGTTGGCTGTTCCCCCCTGTGGTTGGCAGTTCCCCACTGTGGTTTTGAGAATTGCTGGAAGGATGAGGAACGAGGATCAGACTACTGGCATTGTGCAGGCGCTTACCTTTGTTGTTGAGAAAGGAGACTGAACTGAGTACTTAAAAAGGTCTCAACCGTGTGACACCGACTGGCTGTATGCGCTGGCTTTTCCCTGCTGTCCCTGCTGTCGTTATCAGAATTGCTGAAGGGATGATAAATGAGGATAAATGAGGATCAGACTACCACTGGCTGTTCCCTGCTGTTCCTTACTGGGCTGCTTGGTCACCTAACCTGGAGCAAATCTGAGACTCATTAATTTGTGACTGGGACCAGTGGGTGGAGCGGACTGCACTGCGGCCTGGGAGCTTTCATAGATGGTACATTGTGAGAGGGGAGAGGGCTGCATAAGGTTCTCTTGTCTTCTCTAAGAATTATTCTAGTTGGGACAAAAGGGAGCGGGTTTTCAGTGGGGGTGGAGGGGGCTCATCAGAGGACTTTGACAAAGCCTTATCAGGGTCCTATAATACAATAAAAAATCACTGAATTTTGTCAACCCATACAACCTCCCAGAACATGTAATGTAGCTCTAGTCTGATACAATCTGATTCCATTGTGTTGAATGAATCCTTTATGAGAAAGTGCCACAGATTATATGAGGACTATTTCTCGTCTCGTCATAGCGAGGACACTCTATTACCTACTAGCCCCCAACTTCAAACTAGGATCATTTCTAAATGGTTCTGAGCACTCAAAACATAGATGACCCATTTAAAACCCCTACTAATTTAAAAGAGAGGGTAAGTTTTACTACTCCCCACCCTTTGGACACATTGGGCCATTCCTCTATTTTGGCTCTGCAACTTTTCCTTCTATCAACTGGTTGATTTTTTGACAACATAGACACTATTTAACACAACTCTTCCTTATTGTCTACAATTATAAAATTAATTGTTGACAACAAATGCACTAGTAAATCTCTTAGTGGGGGCCAACTCTAAATGAATTCAACCTCGAAGTGTCCAATGCAGGAAGGCTTCTTGCTGGTCCAACTAGTTTGTTGCATGACCACCAGCACACTTCCATATGTACTGAGTGTGCCTCTTCATATTTAGTTTGAGCTCCAGGCCTAATTGGAGTGAAGGACAAAGAACTTAACAAAGACACCTGACCTGCTAATGATACCTATGTCCCTCGTGTGCAACAACTGACAAAGCATAGAAAATGAAAAGTTGTTCCAATTAATAACCAAAAGAAAATAAAGAATCTTCCTAACCTCAATCGAAATAAAAACAGATCTTGAAGGAAGTTCTTAAGGTCTCTACCCTTAGAAGACAACATAATTGATCTAAATACCCAACCTAATATCCTTGAGAGAAACAGTGTCCCTACCTCACTTTCATCACCCCATCATGAACCAATAAGTGCCAACAAACCTACAAAGAAGACCAAGGGGAAAAACGAAAACAAGGCTAACCCTCAAAACAAAATTTTAAAATTCCTATTACTAGCAGAAAAGAGGATTTCAACTTAAAGGCGCTCACATGGAGATTAACCCTCGGACCATGATAGCCTTCCCTTGATGCCACCTGTTGTCAATGTTGCAGAATTTGATCAAGTCCTCGACATAAATGAAGATTATCCACACCAGTCCATCAAGGTTGATAATAAGGATGGAAAGGGGGGTTCTCATCAGTCTACTACTGAAGGCTATTTATGCTCTTGTGTATCTTCCAACTTTGATGTAAGGGGGATTGACTTTGAAAATATTAGACAGATAAATGCGAACCTTCACCTTAATCAATCTAGATCTTTGCATAAATGCTCTAAGATACCAGTCTTTCACCTCATACACGCAGGGGATAGCAACTGGGTGGAAATTCCAGAGGCTGGGGATGACAGATTGGTGGTCCATTTTTTCTCACATATTGTGACATGGCTAGTTTGGGAACAAGCTGATGATTCAGGTCTATGGGCCTCTATGTATTCAGTTTCAAGAACCTTTCACAGGTAAACTCATTTTTACAAGTAGTCGAGGTCCAGCTATATGTAAAAATTGTGACATCCCCCCACTAGTGATAAGAAGAGACTGCACCAACAACACAAGAACAGTTAATGCTACTTTGAATATCTCTAACAATGCAGGTACACAAGACGACTGGTCTTGGTTATCAGCTGCCCTAAATAAAAATCCTAAGGGCATACATTTTCATCTTTTGCACCCGTTTTATAAACATCCAGTCATTGAACATTTGTGGTTACTCTAACATTGCAAATGCCAATAATCAAAAGTCTGTATTCTTGGGATATGGAACACCAATGTAACAAGCTCACAATTCTCTGCAAGATTTTACATTTCACCCCTGTTAAATTTCACACCCCTTTGGTAGCTGCCGTTGTGCTAAACAGTATTGATTACTGTGACACACTTTATTTGGCCCAACCTACTTATCTCTTATCTGCTAATATCTTTTGCCAGTTACAGCTCTTAGAGAATGCAGTGGCTAGATTTGTATTGCAACCTACCTTTGGTGCACATATGTCACCTCTTCTTCGCCAGCTTCATTGGCTTCCAGTTGAGAAGTGAGTACTGTTTAAATCCTTGTGCATAATCCACAAAACCTTTTATAAACTTGGAGCGGAATACCTTCAAACAAAATTTTCCAAGTATGTTCATGTCAGAGCTTTGCACTCTCAAACTGCTCTGACGAAACAAATACCTCAGGTAAGACATTCTCTTATGGGCAGTCATGGCTTTTCTGTAGCTGCAGCAAAGGTCTCAAATTCAATTTCCTTCTCTCAATTACCTCTCCTTTCATCTTGCTAAGAAGACGTTTCTTTTTTTTTAGAAAGTAGTCCTGTTGTCTCTTCTCTGGCTCATATCTGTTAGGTGGTGCTATGATGCACTTGAGTGAATGTGCGCTTGTATATTTTATTAACATATTAACATATTACAGGAAACCATTATTTTATTAACATATTAACATATTACAGGAAACCATTTTGACTCTCCCCTGCATATTGAAGGCTATAAAACAATTACTTGGAAGGCACTAAAGGCTCAAGGAATCATTCATAAGGGGGCTTAGCCATAGCAATTAATTTAAGGTCTGATATATGAGCGTCGCCGATTGGGACCTCCACTGACACCTTGGTGGCTGTCTGTATGCAGACTGATAACAGCAATAGATCTAGGTTTGACGCCCTTTTAATAAACGTCTATTGGAATTCTGAAAAAACACCTGTAGGTACCATTCATAATGCTCTTAATGACATTTTGTATACTTGGTTAGGAGATGGTCATAAAAATAATATTGTGGTTTGTGGAGATTGTAATTCTACTTGGCAGATGATTATGTTCTTTCGAACTTAACCATCTTCAATGTTCTATACTGCCCCAAACCACATTTGAATCTCAGAGGTGATCTTTGGGTGTCTTTGTTGGAATCTTGGCATCTTCAACTTTTACTGTCTCATATGTCAATCTCTTTTTCTAATATTAATAAATAGAGAAGAGGGAGTTCTTCTTGCTATATTGATCATTTCTTTATATCAAAACATCTCTTTTCCTTTTGTTCTCCTTTAAAGATCAGCTATGTTGAACTGAGTGACCATGTGTCGATTACCTTGAACATAAACATATCTTTATATGTTCATGTATTACAACCTTTGTGGGCTTTTGTCACTCCCGATAGGTGGGGAATTGTGTGTGAAATGGAATTCTGCTCTTTTAGAAATGTGTAGTTGTGCCCACACTAGGCTTTGTGATGAAAACCTGTTGTGTAACTATAATAACTTCTTTGAAGTCAATGCTATGAATGACACTGTATATAACTGTTTAAAAAAGCCAATTGGGAAAGTCTCCTGTCCAGCCCTTAAACCAATAATGCCTGCATTTGAAAGTAGGATTGCAGAAGCTAAAAAAAAAAACAGCAGGGCCCTAATCAGCAAACTTAATTTGCAGCATAAAAAAGATCTACAATCTTACATTTTAGTGAAAAAGAAGATCTGTTCAGAGTACAGAAATGTAAAAAAAGATGAAAAGTACAAATGTTCATTAATGACAGCCAGAAACACTTCTTTACATCCAGGGTGCAACAAAACATCCAAGTTTTGAGAGCTCACAAACAACTTAGTGAAATCCAATTTGTTGATTCATATTAATGACATTGAAGAAACCATTTGGGTGTCTTATTACGAGAAACCTTATACAAAAATGACAAACCAAACGGCGTGTCAAATTACAAAATAAAGGCAACTTTAAATTCAGGTTGCGCCCATTTTCAAGTGAGGACATTCATGAAGTAATTTGGAAAACTAAGCCATCTAGGACTTCGGGTCCTAACCGCTTAACCCCCATCACGATCAAATTTGCTACTGACATATGGTCAGCTATTTTGACACAGTTATTTACTGACATTTTGTAAAATAACGTCATCCCACATTCTTGGGTTATGTTGTACATTATACAAATATTTAAAAAGACTCAAACCAGCCAACTATTGCCCATTGCAATCCTGGGCGCTTCCAGTACGATTTTAATGTTCAATAGGTCGACAAACTGAAGTTACTTTGTACATTTCAAGAAGGATTTCATAAAAAACTTGGCACATCCCGCAATGCAGGCCTTCATCAAAAATAATTTGGGTAGCACAATCTTTACAGCAAGTAGGGACATGTTAAATATGTTTGATGATGTCATCTGCGAAAAACTCTGGGCAGAATTAAGATGGTGGGGTATTCCTGACCTAGTCAATCTCCCAACAATGTTACATGACAACTCTCAGATTAGGAATAGACTTGTGACAGACGGTCCTATTTCATGACATATGAAATCCTACATCGGCTTGAGACAAGGCTTCATCCTAGCTCCAATGCTGTTTAACTTGTATATATCTGACATCAACAATTGATGGGACTCCTTAAATGCATTTCCAGTAAATATGGGTGCACTGACCTTGCACTGGCTTGCATTTGCAGACACTCTTCGCTTTTTTTTTCTTACCCCTATCGGACGGAAAATTGACTACAATGTCAGTTTATAACATTGATAACAACCTTTTGATAAATGGAAACAAGTCTATGGTTATAATATATTCTAACAAATGATCATACAAAAGTATGTACTGATCCATGGGGGATTTCAAATTGGAAAGAGTAACATCTATTAAATATCTGGGATTTACAATCTCAAATAGTACTTCAACCCAAGCAAGTAAGGCATGATTGAGAGCTAGGATACTGCCTTTGGCTGCTTAATTGAAAACAGTCTATCTTACCCTGTGTAAGTATTCTGTTTTGTCTGCATTGAAATTGCATACAGCTAAAATAATCCCAGCTCTGGCAGATGGACTGGAAGTAATCCTTGAAGAAATGGGCCCCTATCCCAACTCCCTCCAAGTAATAATTTGGAGAAAAAAAAACCTTAGGCCATGTTTTCTCAATTCCGAATTGCGTCATGAGACACAAACTAGGGCTTATACCCATGGCATCAATTGTCTGTTGGAAAAACCTATCCCTTTAAGTAAACATGATTGCCCCACCATCTAAGTCCCTCGTTGTGGATTTTAATGCTTTAAATAATCTCCTGAAAAAACATTGCCTCTGATATAGAAGAACTGGTCAATAACCCAAATAAAACTAAAAGGATACTCTATGGGGGGGGACTGGATACAGACATTTGATCATAGCTTGCGAGAAAACGATCCTGCTTACCTAAGTACATGTATCTATTCCTCTGTAGTTATGTTAGAGCCAGTTACATTACATTTAAATTAAAACAAGTTCCATCCTTAGAATGTCTTGGGCCTAGGATGGGACTCAGTAAGGAGGATATAATATGCAGGTTGTGTAGAGCAGATGAATCCCTTTAAACTAAAATATCTTGTTATCTACTGCCTGAAAACTGGAAATATTAGACAACTACCTTTCGTGAGCTTCGTCCACTATTCCTACGATCATGGAGGAGAATGTTTGTGGTGTCAATTGATGGAAGGTCAGAATATTTCATTGATATTATTACTTTATAGATTTTTACTGGAACTTAATGAATCTTTGTAATTTACAACTCATTTAACTGATTTTATAACAGCTAATAATATAATTTATCTTTTTGATACTTGTACTTTTTTATTATTGTATTCATGATATATATATATTGTTTTTTCTTGTTATATATTATTCACCTATTGTAACATAAAGTAACTTAATTTGTGCAATGTTTTACTATATTAAATCAACTTACAATAAACAAATCATACAATTGTGGTGTTGTGGATTGGGAAGCAAGGGGACAGGTGAGGTTATACAGACCAGCCTTTGGAAAAACCATTAGGTGGACTGGGTTAAGAACCCACTCAAAAAGGCACTAAGGCCAGTTACCGAAGAGCAACCTAAAAGTGATCTACAGAGACTGGATCAAAAATGTTATAGGTAAAGAATTTTAATTCCTCCTGTATGGATTCTTCTTATAATTCCTCTGTGCTTTGGTGGCTTCACTAATCCTGGCCGAAGACCTACATGGGCAACACAATTTATAAATTGAGGCTATGCTGAAAAACAGTACCAACCTAAACACAGAAATAGAACAGATGCAATAAAAGGCTAACCTTACAAAAAATACATCATGGAGCCTATTAAGTATGTGACCAGGGAAGAGAACAATATATGTTGCAAAAATGGGTATAAATGGCTTATTTCTTTCCTGTTCCCCACAAATATTAAAATTTTCAAAAAATAGACAATGTGGAAACATTGGCAAAGTGCCAATTTATAGCTCTATGTGCAGTTCACTGTTTCAAAGAGAAGGCATATGAAAGCTCTTTGCTTCTTTTTTCCAGGGTCGCTCAGCTTTGTAATGTTGTTATGTAATGATTTAATAATATATATGAAGTAATTTCAAAACAAAGAATTATATTCCATTAAGCAAAATTGATGTCATTGATTACTGGTATTGAGTGCCCTTAAAAACCACTGAAAGGGATGAAACGATGATACATGTCCTCTACAATTAGAAAACAGAGGGCTCCTGAAGAAGGCGATTGAAATTGAATTACACCAAAATGTTGATAAACATCGACCTGTGTAAAGTTCACCTAGAGAGAATGGACTTGCGACCTATTATGAGTTCAATTAGTGATAGTGTATTTCATAGCACTCTGTCTGCCTGATTCACAGAGCATTTTCCTCTGGGATCGTGCCATTATAAAACGCTTCTGTGAATCAGGGCCTAATAAGCACACATAATAATAATAGCTTTGGTTCTGACTGTGTTCAGCTTTGATTCAAATTATCATTATTTGTAGTTCTTAGTGTAAATGTATTTGTGTTTTCCTATGTTAACAGTGCAATTGATATGATATGCACTATCACTTTGCTTCAGCACTGCTACACTATGTATACTGTTAAATAATATTGATTTTGTTCAAATTCTTGTTATGCCTCAAGAAATATTCACACATTTGTAGGTTGGTTTCATGGAT
The DNA here is from genome assembly GCF_040938575.1 of Ambystoma mexicanum. NCBI lineage: Eukaryota > Metazoa > Chordata > Amphibia > Caudata > Ambystomatidae > Ambystoma > Ambystoma mexicanum. The sequence continues at coordinate 715,453,084 of NC_090932.1, forward strand.
GTGGATGAGGTAAATAAATCATTGTAAATTGGCAGGACCAATAATTGTATTCATAATCTATAGTCCTCAGTTCCGGGCACAACAAGGTGACACAACTGAGTATAGTGGTATTAGTATTATTGCAAAGTTTGGCCTTTGGCAAAAAACTATTTTTTCAATGTATTATTCCACTGGTCAAAGTTTTCCCTAGTGCTAATATGGAATTGGATTAGCAATAGGTCAATCTTTGAGTAGGAAACATTTAAAGTTGGGCTTCGAAGGGGATTTAGTTGCACAGGGGCAAATGCATTATTGAATTCAAAATTATATTTATGAGGGAAATGATAGGACAATGTGTTTAAAGCCACTAGTTACTAGGCCGCTATTCCTAGTGATGCCAAGCTCAATCTAAGAAATTGGGTTAGGAGATGCTCGGTTTGGACATTAATTAGACAAACATTTCTCAAAGACAAAATTGTGTAAACCCACTGCTTATCAATTTGATCAGCTTGCAAACATGTTTCACAGATTTCATCAGAATTGTGCTTTTGTAACACATTCTGTAAGTTACATTGTATTCATTTCCAAACTGCCAAGGTAAAAACCCCAGTTTACATTCAATTTCTGACTGGTGGATAATCTCACTTATGTAGTACGGTATTGGTTTAATGACAGTTTAATGATTATTCTTGATAATTGTGCCAGAGCTCAGCATCAACTAGTTTGGGTCTTCGGAATACCCCCCTCAGTACCCTGTATGTGTCACAGCAAAGCCATGGACAAACTGTACACCAGGTATTCATGTTCCAATCCCCTTTTTCAGCTCTGTTTCCAGGTACTAAGGTATTCTTTGTTCTGACCCTTGATGGTTTCATAATGGATTATGAATTCCCTCCAAGTATGTCCGAGTTCATTGTCTGCAAATTGACATGGAATTCTCTGTCGCATGGTCGGAGTTCTGTGCATGAATGAAGAATGGGTTGAATTCTGATTTCCTCAGGGTTTGCTCTAGTATAGTCAGCACATTGTTTCCACATCAAATAGAGTATGATGCAACAAAATCCTGTTGTACCCATTCTCTCACTAGTCTCTACTGCTAACAAAATATCAACAACGTATAACTACACATCTCTATTTCCGAGTGGCTTGCTCTGTCAACCAGTAGGGATGTCTAGCTTTTCATTTCAACATGTCCTTTGGGATCACCAAGTGTGTGACCTCATAAAGTTATGTTTGTGCTTGAATATTTGTTTTCTTCAGTTACATGGTTTGTATATATCCTATCTTGTGTTAAATACCATCATGTAAATTGAAAGATGTGCTGTATGAAATGCACCCTATATAGATTTTGTGTGCATCCGAAAACCTGTTTATTACAATTTGTATTATGTGTGAAAATATTCTCTGCTATACAAGAAACCAATTATATTCTGAACAGAATTATTGTAACAAATGTGAACATATGATTATTTTGGGGTGCAACATGTCAAGGATACAAGTGTATTTTACTGTGATAGGTAACACAAATATCTAATTTCCTCTGTGTAAAGGCAGAATGCTCACAGCATATTCTTGCAAGACTAAATATTTGCCACGTGGGTCCGTGGAGATGAAAGTTAATTGTATCCTCTGCCATAGAGAATAACAATTATTGTTCACTCTGACATATGGTTTGTGATTAGAGCCCAGTAACGGTTAACCCCTTAAGTGCTAAGGACGAGTATGCTCGTCCTTTTTGCATATACTTGATTAAAGCTCATCAGGGTGATATTCCTCTATTCATAAAGCCATTCGTTCTTTTCAATTATTTTGCCCATATCAATTGTTTTTCACAGAAATGTCAGTTCTCACTGATTAACAGGTTCCTCTTTTTGTATAAGTCACAAGGTAGCTTTTAACTTGCGTTGATATCACACCAAAACATCTCAATAGTCGTTTTTCATTGTAAGTTTTGAGATGGAAGTTCCTTCCATCTGCTGCAGGTAGCACGTATGTCTGATTAAGATTTCAAGTTGAATAGCAAACTCCAAGTTACAACATTCCCTCAGCTGAAGTTTTCACATGTTTGACAGCAACTAAAAAACAAATCTATTTAAATCATAAATAACAGATACATACCCTTTGCCTTCTTCAAAAACACGAGTATTTGTAGCAGAGGTCCCCCATTTTTTTTGGGCAATGAGCAACATTTGCGTATCATTGTGAATGGTAAGCAACTTTGACATAACATATTAGCATTCTGCACATGACAAATAAATGACACCGCAATGTAAAATTGATATTAGAAATGGAACATGTTAATGTGAAGTAATTGACAGTAATCTAGATCTGGGGCAATCCCAGTGAATCTGCAATGCCTTTAACTTCATTTGATATTAAGTTAGTAAGTAATCTTTATCAAATCCATTGGCAAGCAGGCATTTGTAAAGAAACATCATAAGGGGCTTGGTGTTCTCCATCTAAAAATTGTCAGGATATATAGTAGCAAATAGTGTATTTTAAGAATGTTTCGACAATAACATTGAACACAAGTGGGACAATTTAAATAAAATTTGCATGTGTATTTTTAGTGTTCACCCAGGTAGTTTCGATGGTTCTGGTTGATAGAAGGTGCAAACCTAAGCCTGCAAGATCAGTAACACTGGTCAAAACATGGAAGACGTTCAAGGTCACATCATAGGTGCTTTGGCTGTTATTCTCCTGAGAATTCTTGTGAAACATAGCAGACATGGCATTTTAAAGCACAGGGGGCTTGTTATCTTGGTGAAAAAGCGGTTAGGAATAAAAAGAACATTTTACTGAAGGAGTTGGGGGTTTTCTCCCAGAGGGACCTTCCAGGAAATATAGCGGCACATGGTTCATTTTTAAACAAATTCAGTCAGTAACATTGGCTATAAGTGGAGCATTTGAAAATCTAGTTACAGGCGAAAAGTGGGAGTTCTACCTTAATATTTGGAGGACATAATGAGACTGTTAACTAGACATTATTAACAGTAGCTTTATTGTATTTTTATTGGCAGTTACAAGGATACTTAATAATGGACTACTTGGCTTATTTGCCCATTATCCATTTTCCATCAATGACATTTGTGATGTCATCTTTGATGTCCTGGGTGTTAGTCTTAGCAGTACACGGTGGTGGCACGAGTTATGGATGCGAAACTTACCATAACTGGCAAAGTTCAGGGTTTTTTTGGTTTTACTTGGAACCATAACGTCCGTTTAACAAAGTTTTTTCAATGAATTTCAAAGGTTTTTATTAGTGCAACTTAACCATAACGTCCCTTTAACAAAGTTTTTTCATTGAATTTCATAGGTTTTTACCAGTGCATGCTATTTTCCTACAACTTACTAATATCATTCTTAACCAATATAGCAATATTTGTGTCTAATTTCCAAAGTTTCACCTTCAAACTCTGCCATTTCCCACCATCTGGAATAATTTTTAACACTTCTATACACTTCTTGCAACTATTTCAACTAGTTTTGCATCCGTAGACTTCTACGAACATCTGACTTCATAGAGGACCTTCCGGACAGTGCCACATGACCATATGCTGGCGCGCGGCATGATGACATGTCTGCGAACCCGTCCGCACTTCACAATAAGATCTCTTCTTGTTGGACAGTTCAGAACTGCATTTTCTACTGATCTAGGAACTTCCAACTTCAAAATTTCCCTTGCACAGCTCCAACACCTATTCCTACTGATTATCCATTAACAATCTAGTACACAGTACATACTTTTAGCAAAACTGCTATTTATCTTAAAATGGCATCAGCTAATGTCATCCCTCCTCCCCAAGAGCCACCACCACTGCTGTAATCAAGACGCATGAGAAACAGTGTGCCCTACCTTTGAAATAACACAAGTGCAACATTTTCCCTTGTCCACCTACCCCTCCAAATTAGTGTTTGGTTGCTCCTCCCTCATTTCCCTCCCCACCTTTAGTTCTCAGCTCTCCTGCCAAAAAAATAAATACATCCAAAAACAACAAACGACATATTCCTTTAGGAGCTACCTTTCACAGTTAAAAAATAGAACTAAAAAAAAAAATGTATTGACTCCATCTGCTTTATATTTCTCAGTAAAGTAAATAGACTAAATAAGATTTTTCAACATTTCCATTTGAATTTTGTGTTGTGCTAATGGGAATATTGTGGCCTTCATCCTCTGTTCCAGGGACTGGAAAGGTGGATACCGGCCCAGCAGCCCAAGTTATCAGCCCAAGCGAAGCAAAGGTGGATACAGAGGTCTCTGGACCATTATCCCCCCATTCCAGCCCCTGAGTGGGGGGTGAAGGCCATTAGCACCCTACGTTTCCAAAGCAGGAACCCGGGGTGCTAAAAAATAGGATTTCTCTTCCAACCCCGGAACGCCTGCGGCGTCCCGGTGTAGGAAGGAACATCCTTTTCCATGATGGCCACCATGGAAAGGGAAGGTGAGGGTTCCATACAGGGCCCCTCTTCGCTTTCCACAGCAGCCTGCAGAAGGCAAAAAGAGAACCCTATGACCACCACAAGCACATTTTTCTTCCCTTTCAAATCTATCCTAATTTCGAATAGTTTTACCACAAAGACAGTCCCAGACGGCCTTGGCCATTTTAATCCTATGTTTTGTCCCTTGTGGTCATGGGCAGTAGCCAGATTGTCTGGATCATGACCTTATTCCATGACCCGGACAATCTGGCTACTGCCCATGGCCACAGGCTACCCCCCAGTCACTAAAGGTATACCACTATTTTTTGTAGCTACATTATGACACTTGTCAAATAATAAAACACTGGCACATTTGCAAAACCATGCTTGTAGGTCCTTGCCAATGCTCCTTACACAAGTTTGCTGGAAATCCACCCATGTTTTATTTTTTCCAAAGTGTCAAATGTATGCACATACAATCGTCATATAACCTAGCCCGACTTGACAAAATCCATTCAGACTTTACGAAAAAATCTAAATTTAGATCTATAATCTTTTTGCAAACCTTTGACTAGATTTGTCAAATGGCACCACATTTACAATCCTTTACAATATTTTGGGACCCCCACTCTAATTTTGCTCCCTCTAGACAGGATCCCACCAAACTTTGCAAAAACATATATATCTTGATCTATTATCAGTTTGCCAAATGAAGTGTAGATTTGTCAAATGGCACCTCATTTATAAGCCTTTACATTCTTTTGGGACCCCCCCTCTAATGTTGCCCCCTCTTCACAAAATCTTACCAAACTTTGGAAAAACATTCATATCTATTTTCCCAAATTAATTGAGGATTCGTCAAATGACACCTCATTTATAAGCCTTTACATTATTTTGGGACCCCCCTCTAATTTTGCCCCCTCATGACAGAATCCCACCAAACATTGCATACTCACTCAGAATCAGCCCAGGAATATACATGCAAAATATCATGCAGTTCCATTAAGTGGCGCCAAAGTTATAAGCCATCCAAGAACTGCATTTCACCAATCCTGTAATGCTAAGGTGTTCGCAAACTTTTCACGGGACTGTTCACGAACATCCAAACTGTTCGCTGACTTTCACCGTTTTTTGCTTCTTGCAGCCATATCCCATCCCATCCTCATCACCCCTCACCTCCCCAGAGATTATTTGATAGGTTTGACAAGTGGAATGCTGTGTTTTTTCATGTTTTTACCGTGATGTCCGCGGACATCGGCCGCTTTACCCGAATCCAAGATGGCGGGCGTTTCCAAAAATCTTATGCACTTCATGCTCCTCACCATCCAATCAGCGAACACGTCGCATGTCCGTGGACATGACGCAAGCCGATTAGCCTATCAGGACACTGTCCGCGGATCGAAAAGGGAAGTGTGTCCGCGGACCGTACATAGATATCACTAATTTTTTGTGACCTACGTTTTGGTCATTTTTTTTTAAAACTACTGGACAGATTTTCATCATATTTACAAAAGCACACTTTCGTGTCCAAGCCGCTGCTCCTGCCGCAAATTTGGTGAAAATCCGTCCAGCAGTTTGGGCTGTAGGCGTGAGCAAAGTTTTTACCCCATTCAGTCTATGGGAAAATAAGACATTTTGGTACAGGGGTAATCAGAAATTAGAGGAAAAGAAAATGCTGAGTGCATAGATGTCAGACGGTGGGGTGGGATAGCAAGAGGCAAAATATGTGTGCCACCCCATCAGCCACTCAGAAAAAAGGTCCAATGTACACCACAAAACAACCCACAAGTCCCACAAAGCATGCAGCACATTATACTGCCTCTCACACCTTGCTTATTGCCAAGTCCATCCCTTGAAGGTACATGCACTTCAACACCCATTGACTGGCAAGGAAATACCAAGTGGTGAAAAAATGAATTGCATCTTGAAGGCGGCGTATCATGTGTGCCTAAGACAAACAGATTTGCAAATGTGGTTGAGATATCTGGGTCATGTGGGTGATTTAAACGATACAAAATTAATATGTACAAATGTTTCTCTGTGGTAGTGCAGAATTATCATTGGGTTTTTTTTATTGATGTGGTACAATTGTAAAAAATGTGTACAATGGGCATTAGAAAAGGTGGCTGCTTTTGACAGCGCTGATTGTAAAAATAGGGAACACTTACAACAAAAAAAGTCAGAAGATGTCAGTGAATACATCCTTGGTCTAAGCTGGTCTAAGCCTAGAGGGCTTCTTTAAACTATGCACTGGAATTGGTACACAGATTTGCAATGCAACACCAACCCTACTGCGTTTCAGCATCTGGAATGCATTGAACAACTGGCGAGCCGGTCTCTTAACTTCATCTTGGTTGGACATGATGTTGATCTGCTGCCAGAAAATATAATCAGCTGGAAGAAAAACTTGACTTGGAAGATATATGCAAGGCGGGAAGTCCTTAACTCAATATTAACTCCATTGTGACTGCAATATATTTAGCATTTCAAAATTCCTACTATGACTGTTTGTGTCTCGCTTGTAAATAAAACCAAGTCATCTAATAAATCCTTTAGCATACTATTTTCCAACTAATAACTTATGTTTTCTCTCGAATCATGGGGGTCTTTCAGACTTTGATTGTCAGCTCAATGTTGATGAGTGTTCTTCTTTCATGTTTCTAGTTCTAATAGGGTGTGGACTCGATTCCCAATCGGAGCAAAAAAACAGACTTCAAATTTAGGACTGAGTTCAACATTTTGGGTTTCCTTCCTCATTCTCTAAGTATGCGCTATCCTTAATGTGCCTGTCATCTTTATGTTAAATGTTTGCTCTACCTTACTGTTGTAGTTGACGGAGCGCTATTGTGATCCAAGCACACTTTTGACACAGAAGTATTCCCAGAAGTTACATTGTGCATCCATTGTAATACATACATTTTCCTCAATTCCCGCTTTGGTTATGTGTCGATGATTTTCAATATACCACTACAACTTGGACCCAGTATGTTCCAAAGGGAAAGCAATCATGTTTTATTTCATTCATGGGTGTGGTTCAGGTTTGGGATGTTACTGCTTAGGCATTGTTGACATTGCTGTTGCTCTAAACATATTATACTTCCCAGCTGCTCTACTTAGCTGAACATTCTCTTACGCGCCAAAAAGCGATTACGTTGCTGGTGTGCATGGTTGAAAGGACAAACATAAATTAATTTGAAACACAGTTTTTATGAGCTGCATCTGTCATTGTCATCAACCTCGTGAAAGCCAAAATTCTAAGTTGCAATTTATAGGGTGAGCCCTAAAACTTGAATCAGAGCCAAGAGGTAGGGATACCGTACCTCATAGACTGCAGTGTAAATACAACCGCAACACCTTCAGAAGGTCATGAAACCTGCTTTTCAATTACTCCTCACCTCCAGTGGTCAGCCTTGTGAAAAGAATTGATCATCATGTTCAAAGCCATTCCGCATTTGAACTACAACCTTTTGTTAGTAAATTAAGTTAAATAGATATTGTTCACAAAATAATATTTATTTAATATTTGTTCATCGTGTGTTTATCATTCGAGCCTGTGTTATATTTTCAAATATGGGGGAAGTCACGTGTTTACGATATGATTTTTTTCGCTTGCAAAGAAATTGATTTTTTTTTTGTTTACAAAAGAAAACGGGCTTTCTGCCAATTAACAACTAAGGGTCAGTGTAAGACCTCAGTGATGGAGGTCAAATGCTGACCTTGGAGATGCACTCTCTTTAGGAGAAATCAGAGCTGAAAATGATAAATCAATGTTTCCCAATGGCTTCCTTGTTGAGGTCCAGCTGACTTTCCTGTTGCTTTTTAAGCTGTTTTACTAACATGTTTATTCTGTTCACAGGCTGGAAAAAAATTTACAAAAAAAGAGACGTGATGGTCGCTCAGCAGGTGCCGGATCAAACGGGGCCTGCACTTGCACTCCTGGGAGGTCCGCACGGATCACAGCAGTTCTGACACTGCCCTTCAGGTGACCTGCAGTTATAGCGAGAAGAGCGGCTCAGTTTATTTCCCTAAATAAACAAAGCGTGGATGAAACACCGGTGTCTGTGCAGAAAGTGGTGTACAGTATTACAAGGGCTGTGTTGTCTCGTGAGAATCATGGAATGGAGAATTAAGTGCATTGAGCACTGTGTAGCAAATGTGTTCGGTAGTGTAGCCACAGCCATTTAATGTAATTCTAATTACGTGCGTTGGTATGGAAATAGGTATTGCATGTGCGAGATGCACTGTAAAAAGAAAATGTACATATAGTGTAGCCACAGCCATTTAATGTAATTCTAATTACGTGCGTTGGTATGGAAATAGGTATTGCATGTGCGAGATGCACTGTAAAAAGAAAATGTACATATGCAATGCTACCCTAGCATTGTCGTGTCCTGTCCTTTATCAACACATACTTCAATGTTCCTCAAAACAGTGGTTTCCTCTCTGCTGAGAAGGAACATGACCAAATAAATTCTTCTTTGGGATGGTAATTACGCGTCACGTTTGACCTCTCTGTGCCATGTCAGAGGAGAAAAGGCCATTTGAATTTCAGTTTTGTCCTGCACCAAAATACCACGTAGTTCTCCTCCGGACCATGCTGCCAACAGCAACCACAGGCACATATTTCTGCAATTCTGCCCATTCTCACTGAGGTGCGGCTAAGGTGCAGTGTCTTTCTGCAAACATAGAGAAAAAAATCCTTACCTGGATTACACGTCTGAAATGTGTAGAAACCCAAATGTCAACTTTTTCTGAAAGGTCTCTCTGTACTTAGTGATACTGCATTTTACATACATATCACTAATGACGCCCAATGTGGAAGAACCGTGTAGGGCAGCTGCTGCCAATCATAATCTGAGGATAATTGACTGGTATTTCGGAGCTGGTCTTTCCATTAGTGCTGGACTTTCCATATGGGCGTGCGGAAACAAAGTGATATGCAAATCGATATATTGGATCTGATTCACAGAGTGTTTTTCAATGGGACTGTTCACAAAACACTTCTGTGAATTAGGCCATTTACAGAGAGAGAGAGAGAGAATTATAGATCTTCCTGAGTGGGCGCCATCCAATAGAGCAGCTTGTTAGGCCGAATTATTTCTAATTCGAGGAAATGTAACACTTTTGGAATTTGATTTGTATTTGATTCATAGAAAGATTGCCTAATCTCAATTTCACCTTGAAAAGTACATAAAAGTATGAAACTGGGGCAGTTCAAACGGTGTTCTGTGCAGTCTTATAATATAAGCCTCCACAACGTAAATCCACACTCATTCTCTAAGATAGTTGAATGTTAAATTTGGGTAAGATGGAGGGACACATACCCTCTATAACCACAGGTTTCTGGAAGAGGTACATGAGGATGTGTATCTCTTTTGATCTCAGATTTTAGGAGGGCAGATGTACAAAAGCTCAGAACCTCAGTGGAGTTGTAACCTTGGATTCATTGAACAGCAATGATGGCAGCATACATAAAGGTTGTTGAAAAGCACAGTTAAATTCACGGTATTGTAATGTCTAAGTCTCTGTGCTTTCTCATGGTCTTTAGTGCTAAGACAAGTCCCTGACTCCTCATGCCGGAGGAGCGCTGGGAGCTACTGCTGCTCCGTGGCTCTCTATTGTTCCCCCGTTGGGATGCTGCTCCCTGCAGCTTTCTGCGCCATTGGCATCTAATCTCGCGAGATCTCGACATTGCCGGGTCTTGCAAGGAGTCCTACAGCAAAGTCATGAAACAGTCATGAAAAAGTCAAAATATTTTCAAGGATTCTGCAAAAGAATGTTGTGATGTGTACCCATGTCCCCAGCCACCCCAAAGCAGTTTAAATTGAGGAAACTATATTAGGGGTATAAAGAAATGTGGCAGCAAGACAGTAGAGGGAAGGAGGGTGAGCTTCAGGCTCAAAGAATGAATGGAGGCTGGGACAGCCAATCCAGTCCTCCGGCAAAAAAATGATGAACCGCTGCCATTTTAAGATTGAGGCCTAGAAAGGCCAGGCCTTAGAACCAGCTATAGCAGATCCTGGCATTCAGCCTCAGTACACTTTCCCATCCCTGTTCCCAACTCAGGTGGCAGACTAAATGGTCTGCAAACTGAATAGTCACAACCATCCCATGGTCTCACGCTAGAGGCCTATAAAACTAGAAAGGAGTGTGAAAAGTCAAGCGGGAGCAGGGCTGTGCCTGTCCCTGAAGGACAATCTCCGAGAGTCAGGGCAGAGATCCCAAACTTCCAAGACAAGCCAGTTCAGATTTAGGGCCCTGGGGCCCCCACGATACTGTTCACTCTATTTGAACTACCAGATGCCCACCATTATAACCCCTACATCCCTCAATGATTGACTGATTAATGTGATCCTGATAGAGCCCAAGTAAAGGTCCAGGCAGGGGGCAGCTGCCAAGCGAGGGACACAGAGCAGGATGTCCTGTGATTTGTACTACATGGTGCACAGGGTGAGGCTAACTAATCTAGGTCAGTGCAGAGGCGGCACCTCGCATTTCAGAGGGCTAATTTGAAATCGAGGGTATCCACTGTGCTCATGTAAAATTACCAGGTGCACATCACGTGAGTTGTTCGTGGGGAGAGAAGCATCCTCAATTAGGGATCTAATCATATTTCTGGGACTCACAAGTTACAATGCCAGAGACCACGTGGAATGGAAATGGCTCAAAGAAATGGTAGCCAATCACCTAGCATCCCATATGGGGTGGGTGGTATGTACATAGGGAATGTCCAATGAGCTAGGGGAATTACTACTGTATACTGCTTGCATCATTTGTGACGACATCTTCATTTAAAATGTACTGTCCTGCTGTGAACTAACCAGTGTGCTGTATGTCAGTAGCGATTGAATGCCCTACTTACATGGTATTTTCTTTATATTAGAAACAAACACTTGTTATCCTTGGAGGAGGTGAACCAAGCATGTTTCCTTAGAGGATTGTCTTTTACTTATCTGATTGCTGGTGGTCTGCCCTGCAAGAGTCACAAAACATTGGAGGAAGACTTTAGTCATTAGCCATTAGTCTTCCCATGCCCACTCACTTGTATGACTTTGCTATGGCTTCTCCATGTACAAGCAAATATATGATTTAGGTGCAGCTATGTATTAGGAATATTATTAAACAGTTACTATGAGACATTTAGCATGGTCTGTTTAAGTCAAACTGTTGCTTGCCTAAGAGCTCTGATTGGGCCAAGGCCTTGCTATGTCGTTACTGTGCTTACTCGTTATTTTGAAGAGCCAATCCTTGACCTTTGAATACTGTGTCCCCACCTGGGAAAACCAGACCTTAGTCTATTGCAACGCAATATATTAAAATCTGTGGGCCTTCAGGTGGTAAGACAAAGACTAGGTTTAATATGTTCATGGCTTAAAAGAACACCACCGTTCAGGATGACAAGCTCATGATAAAGGCGTGTATTTAAATATACTGCTAAATTTCCAAACCATGTTTAAAGTATAATAATTATATTTTAATTAAACAGCATCTGCTTTGAACATATTATCTCCAGGGGACAAGACAGCATTTACAAATTGAATGCAATATTAAGGATTGCTGCCATTGGGGCCTTGACTAAAAATGTAACATTAATCTAAAACGTGTATCTGTTGCCAAGCATGTTATGTCGTTCCGTTCTGTCTGTGAAGGAGAGTGTGTTGCTTGTGGCAAGGCACTCCTAAACAATATACTGTGTAAGGGGAACCTTCTAGAAAGGCTTTTAATATCTCAATGCAGTCAACATTACAAATAATGTCATATTCTAGACACATCACTACTCTTTTATATTTAATATTTTGTACCATTATTTTAAAGCAAGACTTCAAATGAGTTGAATATTCATTTTTGCTCATTACAATCAGAGGACATACATGCTAAACACCCCTAACCACTGTTACACAGATTATATGAATGTATTAATGCATGAGATTAATTTTGCATAGACCAGCATCAATACTTCTTCAATGTGCTATGTAAGCACCACCCATTCAGATATAATGTTGATTTATTTATTCAACAAATATTTTCCAAAAGACATCATATTTGATGTATAGAAAAGTATCCAATAATAACACAGCACCACTGAAACCTATTTTCTTGCACATTGAAACATAGCTTCATCTTTAGATGGGGTGAACCTATCCATCAAACCCTGATTTAAGTCCTTCCTCATTGTATCACTAGCAGACACACAAGTGATCACAGTCTAACTCACATTTCTGTCAGCCTTTAGCGAGGTAGCACAAACAAATTGTTCAGGGCTATACACAACATTATAGTTTTTAGCAATTCCTTCATCATTTCTCCATTTCTTAAATCTGGATGCTTCAGGAAAAGCAATAATGTACAGAGGCATATCTAAGAAGAGGTCGAAATTATATTAAATTCCAGATGCTCAGGTGTTATTTAAAACCTAAAACAATGGTTTAATGTGGAGATCAATTGAACATTGACATACCTCTTGTGACCAATTACTTATCACTATGCAGGGGTAACAAAAAATGATGTAAACATGTTGCCATTCCTCAAAATGCACCTGAGATATTTAGTGATAATTGATTCTGAGTTGCCAGTACACGTAACTTCAAATTGATGACTGACATTTACTGTTGTCAGGTTATTTAATGTAACAGAGGCACATGTTATTAAAGACAAGGTATGGTGCAAAACTGTGTCATCTCTATAATGTATATCTCGCAGAGCTTTCCCTTAATAAACACAATGTTAAACCGAACAGTTTTCCTTCGTGCGGGTATGTTATACACAAATGACAAAGGGCGTTTTAAGTGTGCAAGAAAACAACTGTATTTAAAATTGAATAGATAGTATATATTCTGAAAAAATGATATTAATAAATGCTGAATTAAGTACAGTTCACACAAAGTACATATAGCCTTCTATTTTTGTATGCCATGGTAACCTTACTTGGACCATGTGAATCCCAGTTCCCAAAACCAGAATTCCAAGTTTAGTTCTCTGGCAGAACAGTACAGTACACCATCAATCCGTAACTATTCCATTAAGCTGAGCTAGACACAGAGATGGAATAATAAGGGCATATGGGACGTTTAAAAAAAATACAACACAGTCAAATCCTTTGCATTCCAAAGTGCCCAGTTTTGCAGTGTTTCAAAATCTGTATGAAGGTGCCGGTTCATACGGTTAGAATCTATTTCTTAATAACACAATATATCAATTGAATAGTTTTTCAAGCAGACCAAGACCTTTTGATCCGTGGCTCTGCAACATCATTTCAATCTGTTTATGCCTGTTTGATGGCATGCTACCCAATGGGCCTAAGCCAACCTTTAAGTCAATATTTATACTCGGATGAACACATGCAATGCACAGAAATGGAGAAAAAATAATTATTTAATTTTCGCATGGCATAGTAATTCAATCACATTGTCAGTCATACCTTTGGAATGATTTGATTGTCTTACAAAACGAAAACCTATTTGAATTCATCATGTTGAACATCCAAATACAAAACAGCAACATATACAATTATTAAAAAAATAAATGTTTCAATTAATTACTCATATTACAATGTTTTGAAACATCTAGGTTATCTACAGATTGCAATATCGAATATGTGGGCCTCAATAAGGGAGGAAGTTCATAATAGAAGTTATATGAGAGAAATATAGATCTATGTTCAAACTGACCCATAGCACCAGAAGAAAGGGACAAACACCTTCCATTGCACAGGTCAAAATATGCTGGATCAATCAAGGTAAAGGGAGTTTAATTATGAGTGTTTGCATCTGAAAAGAATTAATGGAAGGCCCTATCCAATCCGAAGAAAATGTCACATCAAATGACATTGCATGGATGGCGTTTATCAGCTATTACATGCCAAACATTAAGAAAATAAGCAACCATCTGACAGGAGAAGTGTTCAGTGGGTTGCCACCTTGGATGTAGTTGATGGGAATCCTCTTTAAGGAGGATTTTATCCAGAAGGAGCCTGGGGCAAAACTCCTGTCAAAACAGACAGGAGGTATTTTAAAATCAGGGGGCAGATGAGGAGCAGTCTAAACCTAGGTGAACTGCCAAAGCTGTTCACATCCCTACCTGTCCCTGTCTGTCCTTTAAAAGATGAACAAAAAAGTTAGCATTACAGTCCAGGTGTATTTAAATGTATATATCCCAGGAATTAGCGACACATTCTGATAGCAATTGAAAGTCTTTTAGTGGAATCCTTGACTAGCTGGACCACGGAATGTGAACTGGGCTCTAGGATAACTTTTGTTGAGATGTATTTAAAGTAGTGTACACCAGAATTAATTCTTGCACAGGGTACACCATATTATCTGACTGTAGCCAAATACATTTGGTTCACAGTATTTAAAGGGGTGATGTGTTCCCAGATGTTTGGCATGAAATACAACATTCCATAGCATTGAAAGGATTGACCAATTTACTGACCAGTGGAAACCACAGTTCATATAAAAAGAGAAGTCCTGAGTTGAGTTAAAGTAGGAAGCAGGTTAGTTTGGCCATGTTATTCCCCGGAAAATAATGTACGTTTGAATATCCAGTGTCCCTTTCCAAATAACATTGCACAGAGAGGAAATGGTTCAGCATTAAGTAGACTATTAATATCAAATGAAAATAAAGTGTTGATTTATGTTCTATCGCAAAGCTACATACTCATGTCATGTTTTTGGGGCACTATGAACATAGATTTTGTACTCTTCAAAAATAAAGGTTATTTTCTAAATCCAAAATTGAAACCCAAAGTACACAACAGAGCAAATGTATCCTTAGAATAAGAAAGTAAGATATAAATAGTGTATATTTTCTCAGATACAAACACTTGTCGATGGTGTTAGTAGAAATCAAGTAAAGTACATATGTCTTAAAACTTTTCTCTGATGCCAACACTTGTCCAGGGTGTTACAGAAAGCCAGGTGAGATATATACTATAATTGCTAATGAGAATATTGAAATGTTTTGCATTGAAATTCAATGCCTGCAAGCTGCAATGATTTGAATGTTTACACTGGAGATTATATATATATATATATATATATATTGTCTAGAATGTGTATTCAGATTGGATTTTATACAAACAGATTTTTGTATGTATTGTGAATATAAAAGGGTAATGAGAAAATAGCAGACTGTGTTTTTCTTCTGTAGGCAAGCTACCTATATGTGTAAAGAATATTGTGGGTGATTTCCCCAGCATAAAGTTAGGAGAACATTGCATATTTTTTTTTGTATTTCATGTTTTATTTTAAATAAAACGGAATATTCAGATCAAACACACTGTTTTAGCCCAGGATTTTGGATTGCCTGGTAGGGGGTATGTTACATCAGAAGATCCCTCACTGCATATAAATATGTAAAATCGATATAATCAACTAAAATGTTATTCTCCTATCTTTGTTAAACAATACAGAGAAAAATGCGCAAATGTACATTCAAACATGCATGTAAAAGGGACCACTTAATTTAATTTAAGTTGGTAGAAATGGTGTGTTATGAAGCAGTTTAATATGTAAGAACAAAATAAGTTGATCAAAAAACTAAGTATATTGGAAGAATAAATGAATAGCCTAAAAATGTCAATAGAAACTATTTATGGAAAGAGGAAATTCCGTTTTTAAAAGTCAGAAAAAAGAAGAAAGATGTGTCCAGACAAGGCAAAGCAAGAAAGACCGGGAAGGAGGAGACAGCGGGCTGATTTATTGAACTGTACTTTGAAAATGAAAGTCTATCACAGAATAATTATTCATCAGTTTATACATTCTATTTTCACAATTTATGCCAGAAATCTGGTCCAATGTCTGTAAAAAAAGTACATTATTTCTAATTTCAAAATAAACCTTATCCAGGACTGTGTACAAAAGACAATAATCGTGAGATTTACATGACACCTTGTAGAATACATTCTGATGCAAGAAGATGGCTAGGCGATGTCCTGGAATACCTGGATTTTTAAAGACAAAATAACTTTCCAAACTTTAAAAGCAAGCCTATTAAACTATTATGTATTTCGTAGAAGCCAACCCCTTTGTAATGCATTCACAAAATAACACATGTAAGAGTTCTGACAGCGAACGTGACGATGCGCAAAGCTGTTTTCATGCGCAGCTTTCCACTATACCCCTCACTGGAGGTAAATTATCCATACGTTTCCTTTACTGCTGCATCAGGTGGTAATGGTGGTAGTGTTTTATATGTTATGTCACTGATGGTATTACTTTATTGGTGTGATTCATTTTACCATATTCATATTACCACTATTAATTAAAATAGGCTATAAAAGGAAGGCTGGCAGAACATAGATATTTCAGCTGTTAAAGATTTCCCATCGCAAGATCAAAAGAAAACGAAATTGTCGTCCATGGCATATGTACATTTTAGGAGCCTCTTCAGAATTAAACACACCAATAAAGTAAAATCAAAAAGAAATATATCAGCAGCTCCTTAGGCACCGGACGTTTTTTGATACCAGCTCAAAGCCGTTCGTATTGTTTGTTAGACTGCCTTTTTAAGATGTCATTTTTTTTAAGTGATGGGATTTAATGGGGATTTATGTTTTACTACCAGAGGTAATTTCACAACCAGCAGAAAACCGGTGAAGCAGATTTTACAGTCAAGTGGTATTTTACAATCTTGTGATTGTCAGTATTTATGTTCTGCTGTTATTTTTCATTAGTACCCGGAGTGGTGTGAAAAATAAAAAAGCCACTTACCTATTGGTCCTTTTCCAAGCCTTACCTGCTGGTAATCCCACTCACATCACACTGCATCCCTTACGCCGGTCCTCGCCTTTCTTCCGTGTTTCGTCAGCCTGACATGGAAAGGGAGAAGGGACTACACGTAATCCCTTCTCCCTGTTCCAAGATGGCCATTTCCTTTGTCTACTATGGCCACCACTGAAAGAGAAAATAGACTATGTTTTTCTATCCGTGGCAGGGATTTTTTTTTCGGATGTGAAATGCAATGCGTCTCGCAGCCAGAAAAAAAACATCATTATTACCCCGGTCTAACTGGCCAGGGTACTAATGGCAATAAGCCCCTTGACTTAGGGCCATTACAGCCTACGGTAATGCCCTTGAGCCTTTATTACGCTCAGGCCTGCAACTATGGGCCCCAGGAGCATTACCTTAGGCGGTAATGGCCCGCAGTCTCGGGGCTTATTGCCAAATGAACAAACAATATTAGCAACACTCACCCTTGAAATGAGCCTGCATTTTGCATTTTGTACAACTCTCTACTATTGAGACTGTTACCAAAAGAACAATTGCTATTTAACACTACCTCTTTTAAAGAGATCTGCAGGTCACCCACGTATATCTGTCAAGCACCTGAAGTAGCAGCTTTCCCAACAAGTCTTTCCTCCTGACCAGAGGAATGTATCATCAAAAAGACAGCCAAGTATTCAGGCAAAGTATCATTATTTATGTTTTATCACATTGACATTGTTTCCGCTGACCATCCAAATGAGGATAACATGAAAGCTTTGTGTCTTAGTACATAATGGGGGTCATTCCGAGTCGGGCGGTAAGGGTTAACGGTCACTGTTAACGAGACTGGTGCCGTTAAACCCTTACCGCCCTACACCGAGTTCCCTTTGCGGGTTGGTACTTAACGCCTGCTTTTTGCAGGCGTTAAAAAACCAACCCGCAGAGGGACCTACGAGCTAATTACGGCACCATAATTTACGGTGCCGTAATTAGCGCCTTCCCATTCCCATTGAGCCCTATGGGGCAAAAATGGGAATGGGGAAGGGCCCTTGGTGAATGGGGAATTACCGACCCCGCCAACCTTGGAATGGGGCAGTAATTCCGCCATTCACCATGGCGGAGTCGGAAAGATAACGGCGTCAACCAAAACGCTAATAGTGCCTTGGTTAACGCCAGGGTCGGAATGAGGCCCAATGTATTTACAGCCAGGCACCCCGGTATCTACCATCATATTCTGTTGTCCTGCTCTCCAGTTGTACTTGCCAGGCTCAGAATATTTATTATTAGTCTACCCTATCCCTTCCATAGTTCAATCATTGAATATAACTGGCAGAGTCCCATATCATTAACACATCTATAACGCCTAAGGTCGGTTATTAGACTAGGGACCTGATGACTGTCCATCAGGAAATGTTTGAGTGCCACAGACACGTTTTTGCAACACAGGGAGGTTGAGATCCATCAAACTCGAATGCCCTTGCCTCCCCAAAAGCCCTTTCTTCATAGGGAAATATGAGAGAGTTCACTTGGGTGTACCGCAGTTCTTCCTTCCTTCTCACAATATGTTTGGAGTTGCTGGTAAATGTATCCATCATATGGAGTGTCTGGGATTGAGGGGTCATGTCTGCTGAGCCTGTTGTGTCACAGGGGACATAACCTAATTGCTAACATCCTCCTCTTCTACTCTGCTTCACAATGTGCTCCCTAGTCCCCAACTCACTGTCAGCCCATTTTTCCTTTCACTGTCATTCCCTGGATTTCTCTTCCAAACTCACCTTCTGCTCTTTCCATTTTATCCTTTTTCCTAAAATGTCCTCTATTTCTTTTCAAACAACCTCCTAGTAAACCAACATTGGAACAATCAGGCTCACTATAACCTTGGTGTATCCTGACAGATGGAATTACCGTTACAAATACTCAGTTCAGCGGTACTACAGCTGGATTGCAAGTGCCGATATGCAGTATTAGTCCCAGTTCCTACAGGACTCCATGGAGGACTTTGCCAGTATTAGAGGCACCAGTATTACTGGCACCTGTAATACAGGCAATGTTTGCCAGTAGGGTGGCAGGATTACCTCCAGTTCTTAGCCGGAGGTGATTCCTGCACCCCATCAGCAAACTAGTAGTTGGCTGGTGCGGAAACATGCTGGTATACGTTAATACCGGCACATTAATCCCACAACAGCCAACTTGCAATGAGGCCCCATATTCCTTGCATTATGTTTTTTCTTTCGGTAAGGACTCTCCATAAGGTTGAAATCACAGCAGTCTCGTTTGTGAGATGATGCAAATGTGTTCATTTGTTGGAGGAACAGATACTCATCTTTTCCAAATCGAAAGAGCAGATCTAATCCCAGAGTTCAGCGTGAAATGGTTTGTTTACCCCCACTTTTGGGAACTAATAGTGCTGGTAATGGCACACCAGACTGATGCCTGAACAAAATAAAGTTATTGGTTTGAACAGGTGGGTGATCACACTCCTGTTCTCCTCCGGAGAACGACTAGTGTTCTACTGGCTTCTTTTGGATGTGGAAAGGATTCTGCATGTTTTGCATGTGCCAATCTGGCAATCAAAAAAGAAAATCAAAGATGCCCACCACCATAGCAAATAAGAAAAGAACAAACTCAATTTTTCTATTCCTACCACCACCCGCTGATCCTTCTATGGAGGCAATCCATGCTACTGGGGAGGCTAGAGTTAACGGCGGCACCATCAGAGATAGCAAAGACATTGCTTCATTCCAACTTGAACAGAAGCTACCGAGGCAGTGCCACAGAATTTGTCCCCCAAAAATGATTATCAAAGCTGCAGCAGCAGCCAAAACTGGAAAACTGACAAATGTCTTCCCTAAAGTCAGTGAATTTAGAAGAATAGATGAAGAAAATGCAGTGAAAGAAATCATAGCAGATCTCAATTGCTGTCTAGGTACTAAGCTGATTGAGAATGTGATTAGTGTACCAATTAAGATAGTGGCTGCGCCTAATGTAATAATCACTGCCGCCCTGGTCGATGCTAGCAACACTGACAATATAGACAATTTAGACAATATAGATCACCTACCTATCTCGGGAAAAATTCTGAATTATCCCAATCCTGCAAGTGCGACCCTAGATGTACAGGAAGCTCAGCATGACCTTAGCACTGTAACTGCCCTGATAAGTGGAATGGTAAACAGGGAAATTGATCTTTTGGATCCCACACATGATAATAACATGGATATCTACATAGAGGTACCCGAAGTTGAATATCTGGGAGACCTTATGAACATCACCTCCACACCATGCTTGATGAGCATTGATGCACCAACATTCTTTGAACCTAGAATTAAGACTGGAAAAATGCTTGTGGAAAGTGCATACCCTCATGAATGCGGAGCTGATACACGAGAAGCATCTGATGGTATGCATGCCTACACAAATACATCTCGTATGTCTAATATTAGTGAAAGTGACATCAGTAATACCAGCATATCCTCAAGCACTATCTTCAGGGTTGTTGAACCTCTACTTGCCACGTTAGTGGAGAAATGTAAGCGATTGGAAAACAAGCTTGATCTTCAAACGGTGTTATTACACAAGAGTATCAACAGAGGTCGTAAGACATTGAGAGACCAAGGATCTAACACTGATGAGAACACATACATAGTAACGGTGGGGGATACTACTGCAGTAGACAATATCCCCCTAGCATTCTGTCCTGCGAAGGTGGTTGATACTCTCTCAGGGGAGCCTAATAGACATAAAAATAAAAAGGTATCAAAAGCTTTTATGTATGCAGAAAGATCTAAAGTGCATACAAATGCATGTGCTGCAAGTGAGAAGGATATCAATGGAAATATTGAATGCTCAGATTTACCTATTGTTAATGTTTCTCTGGTTAATTTCCCAATACCGCATGTGATGAATGATAAATGTGTGGGCAATGATCCACCCCAGAGTAAGGTATCCTCTATGGCCAATGAATGTGGGTACCCCTGGAGCACCAGCTCCAACGCCTTTGGATACCAACAAAAAGCTGGTGAATGAACAACCTGTTATGAGCATTGCGACACAAACAGGAAGTAACAAACAACCTAAATGACCTAAGATTTGGGTTGCAAAGACACCAACATACAATAGAACTGAAGCTAGTGAGCTAGCCACTAATGACTGAGCCGAGGTCACTGCACTTCAACTGCAACCTGTATCTTCAGTAGCAATTTACCTCCACTGAATAGAGCAGCAATCTTAAATATCCTACACTCTGTAGCATCTCTAAGAGTCATCACCTCTGATGATATTAAGATTGTAGATTAAATTGACCATATAGCTACTTCGATATCTAACATCTGGTTCTTATCTGAGGTGACTGTGGAATAAATACTTAAATGCAAAAATCAGCTATATACATTGGGATATATCTGTAAGATTGTGAAAATGACTCCATCTAAAATTAGGAACATTCCACCCATTACTTCAACAGAAGGTTGTAGGAAATGTGTTAAAAGGGAAGCAATCTACTACCACCCAAAATATGGGCTCAATGGGAATGGGGAAGGAGCTAATAACGGGCCCGCAAATAGCCCGTTTTTAGCTCCATGGTCCCTTAGCCGCTCCCGCTAAGGGCGGCTGGTAAAACCAGCTGGCCTTAGTAGGACCCGCTAAGGGACCTCAGAATGCGGCGGTAGGGGGTTAACGGCACCAGCATCCTTACCGGTGCCATTAACCCCTTACTGCCACACTCGTAATGAGGCCCTATGTCTTTGCAAATGCAGCTGGATTGGCATTGGTCACAGATATGGCTATTG
This sequence comes from Ambystoma mexicanum, assembly GCF_040938575.1. Taxonomy (NCBI): domain Eukaryota; kingdom Metazoa; phylum Chordata; class Amphibia; order Caudata; family Ambystomatidae; genus Ambystoma; species Ambystoma mexicanum. The sequence goes on from NC_090932.1 coordinate 715,474,973, forward strand.
TGACACGCGAAGACAGCGACGATATGCCACTGTGTGTACTCCTTAAACCTTTAGCAGTGAGTATGGCAACCTACTCATATGATCTAAATGGGGACATACTTATCAACACTGGTCAAATTCTTTGGAATGCACCTAATTTAGATAAAGCTAAAACTACAATTTGGCATTATGCTGCTGTCAGTGACTCATGTCCCTCTAATATTTTGTCTGACTTTTCAATATTGATTGTAAGTGTAAAGGAGACTATCCAACAGAAACACCACTATAAAAGTACCCAGGAACGCTGGAATAGGATCCATAAAAAGGGTTTTGACCCCAGGATTGCTGCAGCCAAAAAATGACTCTGTAAATATTACAGAAATCCTCTTCCCTATACTAGATTTGTACAATGCCATTGAAATTAATAATTATATCAAATTAGTCAAAATAAATTACGGTAGATGGCTCACAGAACATCAGCTTTGATGTGAAAGGAAGACATGGCACCAGATTGCCAATATCGCCATCACTGGAAATACCACTGAAATCTGGAGGGTGATAAGGGGGACTGCTAAAAGAGACTATCCCATTAATAGTGTTCCCGAGTCTAGGTGTACTAGCCATATTGCATCCACACTAGGTGTGACTATCCCTGTTGATGAAGTGTTGCCCTCTCCATTTGTAAAATGGGAATGTAAGGCCTCAGTTTTAGATATTACTCTAACAATTGAAAGATTACAGAGCTCCCGAGCAGTGGGACCTGATGGTACATGCAATAGTCTCCTTAAATTGTCTCCTGGAATGTGGGCCCAAGTATTACTTCTACGTTTTGCTCAAATCGGGGAATGTGGTATCCTCCCTGCCGCTTGGATTGAAAGCCATATCCTTCCGGAGGATAAGAAGGGACTCTGGAATGAGCCATCTAACTATTGCATGTTAGCCATGTTGGAATTACCAGTGAAAATCTTTGCAAAGGTATTTTCAAATTGATTGAAAGTGTGGATAAAAGAGCACTCTATTCTCCCTCCTAATCAGATTGGCTTCAGAATAAAATCTAAAAAAGCTCACAATCTACTCATCTGTGTTTGGGCAGTTGAATATGCATGCATGAGATGTGAATCTGCCGTCTACTGTGCATATATAGATTTTAGTGCTGCATTTGACACTGTGATTTGCAACAAACTGTGGAGAAAACTAATGTCATCGGATTTTCCTTGTGGCCTGTTAAAGATGCTTGTGTTGTTGCACACACACACACACACACCATTATTATGATTCGTCTAGATGGTCAAGGTAAACTATCTGAACCTATGAAAACAACAAGAGGGTTGTAACAAGGCTGCACAGTTGACCAAACAAGACAAAATAACTCTCTCTCAAACAGAAATAGATAACCAACCCAGAATAAGAAATCATTCACTTTCAAGAATCCGTATAGTGGGCAGAAAAAATCACGATGTATTTCAGAAAAGGTTGCAAACCATTCATGTTACGAACAATTTTCTCCACAACATGACTGATCTGCACATAACATTGCCCATATCCACAGAACTATTCGCATATCAATGCATGAGTTTGACATAATCAACCTGGTGAGAAATATGATAGCCTCTACACTCTTTGCTAAGCTTGCCCTGACTCCTTTATCCAAGAAAATGCTGAAGTGTTTTCCCAGCCATCAGCATGCAATGCGAATCATTATCCAGACAGTAGTAGTCCCTGAACAACGGAAACAGGAAACCATCAGCCTCCTTTAAAAAAAAAGGGAAGACAGACCCTTCAGAACTCGTGTATATTTTATAATTTTCAAAACTCTGATTCCTAGCCAGGATCTGAGAAAATGTTCTCACAGCACAATTGCAAAACTACAATGAGAGACAATCTCTTTCACAATAGACAACTATGCATTGTAACTCAGTGTATCACTGTCTCAATCTTGCTTAACATCAAATAATCCATGCCAAATTTGCTGCGCAATAACTAAAAAGGATTCCTGACATTCCTCAACCACTTGAGTGTCTGTGATACAGTGAATCATAAAACCTTCTCAGAAGATTACATTGCTCTCTTGACATACCGAATACATCCCTGTGAAGATAAAATCATTCCATACAGATTTCAAATTCTTTTGTAAAACTGTGCAATCCCTGTCCTATATGACACCCATCAACTGTAAATCAGAACAAGGGGTGTTCATCTCCACCTGGATTTTCAATGCATACATGCACCCTCAATACACCCTATTGGATAGCCTCTCAGTTTCCAGCTTTAAGCAGATGGATATCTAATTCAGCACATTTTGCCGTGCTCTGCTGTCAGAGTTGCTACGCAATTCACTAATCGGGTTCATGTTTCTCCTATTTCATACCCCCTTCAATGGCTTCCCGTTCTTAGTCACATTCATTTTAAATCTTTGTGTATTGTTCATCCTGCCTTTTATGATACTGGCACTGAATACCTTCAATTGAAGTTTTGTCCATATGTTCCTTCTCAAGCTCTTCACTCACAAGATGCTCTTCTTGTTCAGGTTTCTCATTTCAAACAATCTCAGATTGGAGGATGTGTTTTTACGGTGGCTGTGGCTGCTTTATGGAACCAGCTTCCTCGTCAACTCTGGGCTCTTGATAATCACCTACTTTTCTGACTCTCTTTGAAAACGCACCTGTTGTTCTAGGTCGAAAGGCATTGTTGGTTGGTGGCTGTTTTTCTCTGCACGGATGTGTTTTAGTGCCACAATGCCATGTTGGTGTAAGTGGGTGCTCTATAAATTTGTATTTGTATTTTATTTTTGGTATTTTATTTGGGATTTATTAAGCACATTAAGCCAAAGCGCTGTACATAGATTCTTAAACATGGTACAATAAAATGAAAATACAAGCAAGAATGCAAGCAAGAATAGAGCAGCAATCAGCCTTATATATCAGTTTGCAGATAATAGGTCATCTGTGAGTAACGAAATAAAGAGTTTGAAGAGATAGAGCGGAGAGAAAGTGGGAGAGAATTCAAATGAAAAGGAGCTAACAAAGTAAAGGAATGAAAGCAGGACTAAGCACAAGTGGGACGCAAGACTGCAAGAAGAAATTGTTACTGAGAGCGAAGAGAACGAGTCGGGATATGAAAAGAAACAAGAGAAGAAAGGTAAGTTGACACAAGACTATAAAGAGAATTAAAGACTAGACACAGAAAATTAAATTTAAGATGAGAAAGGAAAGAGCCAGCCGACATTAGAGAGGGAAGAGATAATTGAGTTACATGGAAAGAGAAGATAAAGAAGAAGAATGGAGGCATTGAATACTGACTTCATTGGGACAAGACAAGAGAGAGGAAGACCAAATTGAGAGACTGAACAATAGAAAAGTCAGAACAAAATTATTGAGAAGATCAGGAGTTGTATCGAAAGTTAAGAAAGGATGAGCTTAACTGATGTTGTACAAGTGCTAACGACAGGTGTGGGAAGGTAAGGAGATATGATGAGCAAAGGACAGATCATCATCAAAGTAGAGTCCCAAATTATGACCCGTAGGAGAAATAGGAAACTGAGACAGTGGAATAGAAATTGAGGAGGGAGGAAGAGGAGATGGGATAGTGTTTGCATGGAAAAAGAGTACTTAAGTTTTGGCAGTATTTAATACCAAACATGTTCAGTCATCCAAGAATTGATAGCTAAGACACATGTAGATAGATATGACCGAAATTGAGAAAGAACAGACTCAAGAATCCAAAAGAAGAAAGGTAAGAAAGTAAGAGAGAGTGATCAATAGTATCAAAAGCTGCAGACAAGTCCAAGAGAATAAGCAAAGATGAGTGTTTGGAATAACGTGCAGAAAGTAAAGATTTAGAGACAGAAAGGAGAGCAGTTTCAATGGAATGAAAAGTCCAGAACCTCAACTGACAGTGGGGAAAAACAGAATTATCTGAGACAAAAGTGGAGACTTGAGAATAAACAAGACGTTTGAGTAACTTAGAAAGATTTGGAAAAAGAGAAATAGGATGAAAAATAGAAGCCAGAGAAGGATCAGAAGAAGGTTTTATTAGGATAGGAAGGATAGATGCATGTTTAAAAGAGGCAGGAAAGACAGAAATTCAAAAACAAATATTAAAGAAGGGTGTTGGATAAGAGACGAGAGAAGGATAGATTTAGGAATAAGCACTGATGGAATAGGGTCAAGCGGAGATGCAGTAGGAAGAGCAAGGGTTAACATGGGAGAAGTCTCATCATGCAAAATAGGAAAAAAACAAGAAATAGTAGTTTTAGGAGGCAACAGTGAGACAGTATTACCAGTAGTAGAAATAGAAGACTCGATGACGGCACGAAGAGAGGCCGCCTTTGAGGAGAAAAATAACACAAGATCAGAGGCAGATAGGGTAGAGTTACTAGAGTGATCAAGAGTAGCAGGAGAAAGGAGACTTGTGAGAGTTTGAAATAAACACTTGGGGTGAGTTGAGTGAGTCTGTAGGAGATCAGAAAAATAAGAATGTTTGGCAGAAAGCAAGATACCTTCATAAAGTGCATTCTAAGAAGAATAAGACAAATAATTTCCTTCAGACCTGGACTTGCACCAACAACGCTCAAGACAACAAAGTACACATTGCACAGCCCAGAGATGAGAAGAAAGCCAGTGTTGAGGGGGTTTGCGGTAGAGATAGAATGTTGATGTTGGAGACACAGCATCCAGTGAAGACATAAGAGAAGATGACAAGGTAGTAGAAGCCTCATCAACAGATAAGATAGCTAAAGAGAAGAAAAGAGCTGAAAGCTGCCAGAAGAATGTGCACGAGATGCTGGCAGCATATATTTAGTGTGGAAATGAGAAGAATACACAGTGTGTAGGAGGACAAATAAAACAGACCCATAGATGGTATGCAGAGAATGGCCAGCAGGTGCGTATGCTGAATGTGCTGCAGCTGGGAAGTCAGGAGAGGCTGCCCTGCATCGCATGAGGGCTGCTTAGAAGATATGATTGCGCAAATATGTAATAAATATTCAGGTCTAGGCTGTGTCCCTCCACGGACAGCCTCAGACAGCGAGGTCAGACATTACCTGACTACACCTGGGATTTGCCCGGGCCAAATGTTGTATTTTAAACCAAGCCGTTGGATTGGCTGAGGCAGGGGGGCGTGGCAACAGCAGAAAGTAAACCCTAGGAGCAGCGCACTGTTCACTACCAACCCTTTTCCTTTTATTGCTTCTGCAGAAAGCTTCTGGTGAGTTCTGGAGGGAGGTCCTGGCTGTATGTTCTGGGGACTGAACAACTAGCCTCAGGAAAATGTTCTCTGTTTTTCTTCTTTCTTGCAGGCTAACCTTCAGAACTGGGGAACAGGAGCTGGAGATGGTTCTAGCAGTGAACCTGGTGGTGCAGCATTACTCTCTGAATGCTAAGCATGGGCTCAGTGATGGGCATGGCTCATAAAGCCGTGCCCATCACAGTGTAGCCTGAGAGTTCCCAATCCCGCAAGATTTCGAAGTCTTGTGGGATTTCAGGTAACAAAAAGGATTTTGGTATCCCGTGCTGCATTCCTGGGCCTTCTTTGCCCACTGAACTCGCCTCCATCTCCGCAACTAGGAGGTCCATGAGCAGGCCTGGATGTGTGTTTCAGTGGGATGTGGCTTGTACAATGACATGAAGTCTCTCAAAATCATATTCAATTCACCTGGATTCACACACCACCCATACAAGCTTCTTTTATAACTTACTTCTGTTCACTTGATTGAAGGTTTTGGTAAAAATAAAAACACGGTATGTCATGGGTAGAAGCAACAAACCAACGTGGCCGAAATCCCGACTGGGAAATAAGAAAATATTTATTGTGGCCCATTCTATGAGTTGTTTTAACTTCTAATTCTGATTGAGCAAATATACTGCAGTTGCTAATTTAAATAAATGTGCCTCTTTTATGTACTTACTTCTAAGGCAGACCACCTGCATGCCACCAGCAGGAAGTACCTGTAAACCCTAATTGGATGGGCCATTCTGGCCGGTAGCTTTAGCTTTTTCCAGTATGGTGCAGGCTGTAATTTCATCAGTCAAAGAGGTTTCACTATTAAACTTTTCTTCTCCTTGATTGGTAAAACGTCCTAATGTAGGACAATCATACTGCTTTTAAAATATTTACTATGCTACTCTTCATGATCCCACTGTTATATTGCCCTTGGATCTGTCTCCAACACAGTATTAGCATAATTCACCTAAAAACATTTGACCTAAAAGATTTGATCAAATTCTTTTTTACCTTTTTTTCCAGTCACATTTTATTAAATATACATTTGGGGTGGATAAAGGTATAGATTAGGTTGAGGGGAAGTATGGAGGAGAGTTGCAGGGGGTCTCGCCCTGCATTTTAGATGAAAAAAGGTCAAATATATTTGATCAAATGTGATTAGGTCAAATGTTTAAGGTCAAATAGACCCAAACCACCAACACTACACACCTGTATTTGAATTGTTAGCATGTAATAATACTATCCAATATTTCCTCCATATATTTTCCGCTAACGAAATTCAAGAAGGCTTTTCCTTACCTTGTGTTTTGCCAACTTGACATTTTGTTAATGAATTGTTAATAGGTGGCATGTTTTTTGCAAACCCCGAAAGATCCATTTGCATCCATAAAAGGGCTAGAAGTGTGGTGCCCGTTTCATGGACTTTTTCTGTGTATTGCTGCAGTATTTACACTACTTATGTAATGGAATACTAGTGGTGGTGTCCAAGCCTGTCAGGGGAGTGAGTTGCTTTGATGTAAAACTCTTTGTATCTATCTTTGTAATCAGTTGAATGCAATACTGACAGCAAGCCAGCATCTGCGGAGTTGAGTTGTAGTCTCTTTTTTGTTTTTATTTTTGTATTCCAGGAACAAACAAGCCACCACAGCAGAACACTAAAGGCACAGCTCTTCCGTGAGCTCTCAGAAGAAGTCAACTCCTCTACCTGGTTGAGTTTACCACGCACTATCACAATGCGACTCCGCGCATCAATCTTGGTACTCAACTATAGAACATTTAGCAATTTATGTATGAGTGTCATCAGACCCCTAGCTTGAGATGAGTAGGATCTGTGGAAACGATGGTTCGCCCAGTTCCTGGCAAAGGCTCTAGCTTGGTTCGTATGTGCATGTGTTTCCTGCAAGAACAGTACGTGGGTATCATGTATTTGCATATGTGTGGGTACATTTTGGCTTTGCTAGGGGTACCCAACCCTCCCACATTCCAGCCGATAAATGTAAGTCCTCCTACATTCTTATGTGACAGAGCCATGGAGCAAAATGCAATAGCCATCAATATTCCCAGCGAAAGTACACAATTTAGTCACTACAGCTATGCGATCTAACAGGCAAATGCAACTTTCAGTTTTATCCCCCAAAATAAGCCTGTTACCCACCCCCACTCTCACAACAGTCCACACTATAGCAGTGCAGTGCACCGAATTCCTCCCAGAAAAATCTACCACACAATGTACCAATACAATCACATAGGCGCTAACGGCTTACGTGACAACGGTTATCAAAATATGAAGATGAAAAGGAAGGCTGTCAAGTGGAGTTACACCATAACAATTAACATGCAGCAGATATGGAGGGTGAGACTTAAAAGTGTTATGGCCATACACCCAGCCTCGGTTAGGAAGGAGCAGAGTCCAGGTTTTTTTTTTTGGGTTCCAGGAACAAGAAGCAAACATCAGGTACTATAAAGAAATATGCTTTGTTCTCAAATTAGAACCTGAGTTGCGCAGAAGATAGCATAGCCAAAAGTTTGTTACCCTGAGGAGCTTCTTACACCAAGAAATTAACACTGCTCCTGCTGAACGGGAATAGAGAAATCCAGGTCAAATGTATGCAATTAGAATCTTTTTGTTCTCGAGCATACTTCAGAAGCAGGTTCCTTTCTCTGATATTTAGAAGGTGTGCAATTATTAGACGTGGGTAGTCCCGGGGCTTAGGTTTAGGGATCGGGGTGCAATGTGGATTCTTCGCTGTGAAGTGCAGTGACATGTCGGATTACCCAGAATATTCTGGAGAAGGTCTTCCACCACCAGCTCCATATTGTCTATCAAAGTATGTTGAGGGACCCCAGTAATGCAAACCTTCTTCCTGTGCAAGTGTGAGTCGAGGTCATTGCACATTTCCTTAACTCCCTTCATGTTTTCGGTCAGAGTGTTTATAGTGCTTTGGAAAGCTGAAATATTGTCCTTAGCTGAGCCAATCCTGCTCTCTGCTTCATTAATCCTTTGAGACTTCCGTTCCAGTGGGACATGTGTGGAGGTGGCATTGATGCAGCTTGTTCTTTATGGAATCAAAGCCCTTCTTCATGGAATTAAGGACCTGCTGGATATTGGGCGGAGTCGCAGCTGAGGCACCTGGCCTGCCGGGCTGCTCACTTTCTTGCAGTGGTGTGCTACCATTTCTGGGCATCGAATGAGCATAGCCATCCATGCTGCCTTGTTTTTTGCCCACGCCCTTTGTCATTTTCTCCTTGTGTAGGCACCGAGGCCGTAGGGAAGGTCGTAAACTAGATCTGGTGACACACTCTGAGGGAGACATGCAGTGCCGGGTTACAGTACAAAAAAGGCCATCTTGGAAATGGAGATCAGTGTAGCAGAAACCTGTCACTGTATTCTGTGTTTAGCCAAGGCCAGTCACGGTGTAGTTATGTGCAAGGTGAGCACCATTTCTTATAAATGGCCAGACAGGTACTGCCGTGCCCCAGACAGACTTTGTCTATGAGAGGGAAGAAGGATAGAGGCGACAGAGCATGCCAGACAGAGGAGAGGACAGCATCAGGAGATCGCTGGAGCCATTGGGGGCCATGTGATGCAGCCAATCACAGCACTGTCAGAGATGGAGCCAGTCATCAGGGCTCTGCAGGTGGACCATCAGATGTTGGTCGTTGATATACGCAGGATCGGTCTGAAAGCTGTAATGCTCAACCACACTCCCCTGCAGCCACTGCAATTGGGACAAGTAGTCACAGGACCCAGCCACAGAAGCACTGCCCAAGTATACAGCATACGCCGAAGACCGGCGTGAGAGCCCCTTCATCCTGACAGCAGGGGTGGACACACTGGGTTATTCCCCCGACTCCTTGAGTTCCCCAGAAAGTGCTCAGCAAACTAGACACTGCATCTATGTGCACCTCAAGAGGCGAATACTGTTGCCGGTGAACAGAGCTCACTTGGAAGCCTCCATCTTGTCCGGCTGCTCCACAGCACCTAGGAGATCTCAAATATAGATCATGATGCTCCATCCTCTCATGATCAGGGTTCCTGAGATAGATAATTTCCATCAAAGTATTTTAGTACTATTCTACAGCATACAGAGAATTTAAGCTTTGGTTGCACTCTGGTTACATTTGTGGAAACCACCTCTCTCCCCAGGTAAATGAAATCAAACGTTTATGCTATCACTGCTCTCCCCGGTCAGCAGTGATCTTCCAGGGGCCACCAGACAGCTTTTCTGGTGGTCGAAGAGGAGTTTCAACTTCAGCTTTTTTAGCTTTCCATTGTGCCCATTTCTTCTCAACTCATCACTCATATCTTGGAGTCTGTCTAACTCACCTACCTTTATTGCAGGGGTGCACTCAACTCCCCTCCTCTTTGGGCCTGTCTAGCTCTTATGCTTTCATTGACTACCAAACTATCATTCATTTGTATATGGGTCAGAAAGCGCAACTATATAATACAATCCCAAACTTAATAACCTGGTACACCCTTCCAATAATGCAAAAGTGTTAAGTTTATAGGTTATACAGAGATAAAATAATGTTGCTTGGTATACATCTTAACTTAAAAACGAATATTAAATACCCATCGAAGACCAGAAAAACTCAAGTAAAAATTACCTGGGTGTCGTTTAATACACACTCCTGCACAATATTCGTAACTCACATCTATTTAATATAAATACAGCTTGAACTGACTGTAGTGCTATGATGTTATGCAAGTGACCAGTAAGTAGTTTTGAATCACTAATGTTTTTAATGTGGCTTTCTGAAAGTCGTTCACACCTTGACCGCCAAGCTCTACCCAGGTAATTCCATGCACAGACAGTGACCATGTTTCTTGTCCGTGCAAGGCAAATATGCAAAGCTTCCTGCACAGTTCTAAAATGTAATCAATTAAACATAGGTCTAAACCAGAGCCTCCAGAGTGTGGCATACTTTAAAAAATAAATAAATAAATAACCTAGGCCATGTTTTCAGTTGTATCTGGACAGGACTTCAGCAATCATGTTAAGGTACAAGAATCATTGTTTTGTTTGTTTTTGTTTTATTGTGATATTGGTTTAAACCATGCAACCCTTACACAAAGGATTGTCATCATCATATAGCCTGTACATTTTATACACATGAATAAATCCTGAAACAATGCTACACAAAAACAATACTACACGAAAGAACAGTACAATCACAATTAAAAATAAATTTTCTAAAAACAGCAATAAATGATAACACACAACTTAAAAGGGTATAGTTAAAGAGTTACAATAAAGTGACGTGTTTAAAAAGAAGGACAGCCACATGTCAAACAATCGGAGTACATATTTTCTATAGCATATGACTTAAAGGAATTTCTAAAAGGGTGGTTTCTAGATCACGTTTGTATTTCAAAAGCAAAAGTTGATTAAATTAGTTATCTGTAGAAATGTTAAAACCGCTGTTGTTAGTGGTATTTGATTTCCACTTTATAGTCGAAACGAAAGGTCGGGCACCAAGAACCATTCTTCTCCATTTACAATGGGCCCGCAAAATTGTTAATCGTGTGCTATGCAAATCAGTACACTCCATCAGGAGAAGCTGGAAAGATTGCCCTGTGAGTCTTCTGCCCCAGGGACAGCACCCTTTCTCCAGTTCAGATGGCCAGAACTTCTCCAGCTGGCAAAAGATTCAATCTAAACCTCAAGAATTGAACATTTGGAAACGTACTCAAATATCTCAGGAGTGTTCCCCGTGGTTTATCAAACTTCAAGCCATGATTGTGGATTTTGTATTGCCCAACCTATGCTATAGTGTCACATAATTTCTGCAAAAACAACTTTTTCTTAATCCCTAATGGATTCTCCCTTAGCGATTCAGCAGTTTCGAATATCCTCATTAAAATGGCTGCACTTTTCCCCGTAAAATCATATATAGGCACAAGATTCCTTTCTTGAATACATTTTTTAAAGGCAGGCCCAGTTCGAAAAAACATATAATCGATATAGGAACACAATTAGTGAGGGCTATTTTTTTTTTTTCTTAAAAATTCCATTTGGCCCTAAATTCTGCAAAGCGGTTGATCCCTATCCTTAACTTCAAGAAAAGGATTTTGCTAGAAGAAAACTTGAACTAGATAAATAACATGGACATTTGAGGTACTTTTAGAGCCCAATTCATAGGAAAAAAGTCCTACATTCGTGCAAACTACTTTGCGCATGAAAAACTTTGCATGCATTAAAAGATTAGTGCCGGGGCCTAGTCATGGATTTCAAAGCGCAAAGTAACCACCAGCCGACTAAGTCAAAGCAGACCCCTCAAGTCCTGTCTCCTCCCACTTTTCCCACTGACCTCTGCCCCCATTCCCAGGCAGTTCCCTCCTACTCCACTCTCCTCCCAATACCCACCCTAGTTAGCCCCATCAAATCCTGCTCCCTCCCACTAACCTCACTGACTTCCACCCCAGCACTGGCAGCTCCCTGCTACTCTGCCCTTCTCCCACTAGTCTATTGACCTCTGCCCCCACCCCAGGCAGCCCCTTCAAGTCCTGCTCCTTCCCACTACCCCCACTGACCTTCGCCCCCACCCAGGCAGCTCCCTGCTATGACGCCCTCCTCCCACTACCCCTACTGGCCTATTCCGCCTCCTCAGGCAGACCCCTGGAATCCTGCTCCCTCCCACTACCGGCAATGACCTCTGCCATGACCCCTGGCAGCTCCCTGCATCTCTGCCCTCCTTCCACTACCCCTACTGTCCTCCTCCCACTACTCCAGGCAGCCCCCGCTAGTCCACACACCTGCAAGTCCAATGTAGAGCAACAGCCTGCCTCAACTTCTCTGGCTTGTCACCATCATGAAGTACACCTGCCACACATCTTCGACCAACACAATCAACTGGGAGCACTGTTGTTGAATTCAGAACTGTATCTTGGTGCACCACACTCAGCTGCACATCAACAGGACAGCATACTGTTGCACCAGATACACTTTGACCACTCCATGTACATGTAACATAGTAACGCAATGCAATGCAATCTGGCATTTATATAGTACCTGTGTGCCATTGCAATGGACTCAAAGTGCTGTAGCAGAATGCCCTGGAGGACCCAAGTCTGAGGAATTACAGTTTGGGCTGAGTCATTATAAAAAGGCCTGTGTGCATTGCAACCTGTACAAAGGTAGGTAAGTAGGTAGGTAGGGGAGGCTAAGTTCGTGCTAGTGCGGAAATCAGTACATGCCTGTGGTTGGGTGATGTGAAGTCTGTCAGAGAGTGTGCGACTCAAGGAGACTGATGATGTGTCCATCAAGACTGAACAATCAGTCATGGGACTCAGCTGCATTCGAGTGGCAGAAGTGATGCATGATATGAGAGCATGTAGTGAGTAATTGCAGATGTGCGCTGTGGTTGGCCGTACCTCGGGATCAACACAGCAATCGACCATTGTGTGACCACAACCATCGCACACGCCAATAAAGACACTCCGACAACACGCATTCACTGACACCAAGCAGGCAGTGTCCCTGAACAATGGATGGAACACAGAGAAACATCCATAGCCAACTAGCCAACTAGCCAACTCCAGCCGTAGGATGGCACCGCAGCTACATGTAAAACACATGTGCACATGCCTCAGTAAATCGAAAGAATGTCACCATATCAAGCACCCACAACACACAACATCACCAAACACACATGAACATACAGCAACGCAGTACAAACTCAACCACAGCACACAACAACCACACACACATTCACAACATGAACACAATTGAACAACATGCCTGTCTTGTAAAGCAGACATGTAGACAAGCAACCGATGTGCATGACAAAGCTGTCCAAAATGTCAATCCCAAAGCAAATCACCTCCCCATATCTACAGCACACCACCCATGGTCTTCGAGCATGATACAATAACTATCACACACATAGAGCATGCACACATGCCTCCCAGCAAACATCACAGTAATAACATGACACACACAGTGAGGCCCTAACCCACATGACTGCCATAGAACATATGCACTGTGATAACATGCAAAATGTAAATGCACACATGCATAAAGAGACTAGAAGAAGTGTGGAATGAACAGACTACTTGTATTAAAATAAAGCATAGGACACAACACAAAGTCTCACTAGGTGCCTCACTAACAGATCAAGAATCATGTACCGATATTGTTTATGTATTATAAGTGCATTCAAGTATGGTAGTAGATCCTTCAATGGAAGGACAAAGTGCAACTTGCAAGAATAAGTATTTTCATAATTATACATGATATGCAAAGGTGTATAACACATGCGATTACAAAATTAAGCATGTCTCAAAGGTTTTTATATTAAATTATAGTATTTCAAAAAAGACACATGTGTTCAGACACACTTGTGTTCAGCCAGCCGACATGTGTTTTGAGCGAGGCTTTTCTTCAGGGCTTTTACTATCAAATGCATTTTCCAAAACACAAGTGAATCATCATACGAATACATGGCCAACAATCAAAACAAACAACAGCGAGAAAGAGATAAGACAAGTAAATTACTATACATAGTTATGAGTATACATATGTCATCAGTAATTTTAAACAAATGTATTAGAATAGCTTTTTCAAAAGTCTGTTAGCTTAAACATTAGGGATTATAGCCGCTATGCCATTGATGCCCTACAGTAGTACCCTTCTCGAGAGCCCAGGGAACCTGACTGCCTTATGGTGCCCCACTTGCACTTCCCTGGGACACCTGGCCATTCCTGACTGGCCCTTCAACTGCGGGCCTTGATAAGCTGCTCCCACAGCAGCCAGGCCTGTGTTTACTCACCTGCCCTGGTGCCCCGGGACCAGCACGGAGGAGCCCCTCAAGCTACCATGTTGCATGTCCACCACACAGGGAGACACCATAGACTAATAAGCATGCAAAAAGTGGGGTCCATTGAGCCCAGCTGCAGACATATGTGGCACACAGCTGGGCCACTTGCCACTCAGGGCACCAGGTTTGCCCAGCTCGGCCACATGGGCAGTTGTGCCTGTCCGAAGGAACTGGCCAAAGGAATAGATGGACATGTGGCCATGATGCAGTGCAAGCCATAAGGCCACCACGCAGGTCTGGCCTTAAGCAATCAAAACTGTGCTGGGGTCTGCTAGTGGCATAACACCGTCTGTGGGTTGAGCTCCATCAAAATAACATGTCCCCCTTTGCAGTGCTGCGAAGTTGGCCACTTACGCTACATTCCCCATGTCCGCTGTCAGATGTTAAATTAGCACTGTTCACTGTGGACTTCCCACATCAATGGATGTGACTGAGGGACTCCTGGACATGTAATGCTGATCCGCTCAAAAAGAAACATGCCTAAATATAGCAGTTTGCCATGTCTGCTCTGAGTACATAGCCAGGTAACAGGAGCCCAAGTGGCTAGCTTTGCAATGAGCTTCACACCCTCGAGCCTGTCAGTGTGACATCAGTGTCAGTAGATGGCCCAATGCTGCAGGCTGTGGCGCCCTGTTGCTCACGCATGCGCCAACGTCCCCGCTGGATGGGTGGGAGGGAGTGCTTGAGCCTAGGCACTAATCTTGCGATAAGAGTGCGGCTGGGGACGGCTGCTGCACACACCCACATCACTGGTGTGTTGAAGGGTGGGCTGCTACCTGTGTAACTGTTGTTGCCTGTTAGGAAAGATTTCGTTATTGTAGGGAATTTTCCTTCCATGTGGCAACCCCTAAACTTTTTGCTATTGTTTTTAACCTTGTTGTTGACTTTGCCAGAGAAGTACAGCCTTCTGCCGCACTTCTCTGGGCTTTCGCTCCTTTCTTACGGGGAAACTGACATGCCCTTAAGACAGTCAGTACCGGGGAACGTGGTTTCCCGTAGTTTCTTTTATCGTGTCGCCGCTTTAGTGCAACACGACACAAGAGGGCACTGTAAGCTAAGTTACAGCTCTCTTGGGTCTCTAGCCTTCTACAGACCCTAGATACTCTTTTAGGATGGTATTTGATCGGTGCAAGTCATTCAGGGACTCGAATGGTGGCAGCGATCGTTTTGTTTATTTTGAGCTCCTTTTGGCGTTCTGAGCACGTTTTTGCACTGAACCCAAAATGGTGGCCTGGCTCCCAAAATGGCCAGGCCGCGAGGCTCCTTTGTCCTGTCCACTGTCCGTCTTGCTCCCTTCACCTTCCCCAGGTCCGGCGACCCGGGGCCTTCCTTATTTGGGCATGTACTTTCCCGCGAAACGTGGTTGCTTTCGCGGGCTTCTACATGTCGTTTGTGTGCCTCCAGGGTGTGGGCTGGGATGTCTGGTCCCAATACACATCCTGGGTGCCAGAGAGTCTAGGGTGGTGTGAATGCCTGGGACCACCGTGGTCCGTGATTGGTCCACGTATGGTATGTGTTTTGATGAGCAGATCTCCCATTGGCTCCCCTCCGTTTTGGCGCGAAGGGAACCGTGGATAAGAGGGGGCTGGAAACACCACTACCATGTCGATCTCCTGAGTTCTCACGAACGAAGGAATACAGGAGCCAAGTATCCTGCAACTACGAGGCTGGACCGAGGAATCGCTGGTGACCCGCTGAAGGAATCCTCCTTTGCACTGCTGTCGTCCGGAGAGCCCCTGTCCTCCTTTGATCGAACCAGAAGGCCTGTACTGGTGCTTCGACCTTTGGAATAGCAGGAACAGCTATTCCCGGCATCTTCAACCATCTCCTGCCAAGTAAGCCTTCGGAAGCGTCTCTGGGCCATCCAGTTGACTGACCAGCTTACAAAGGAGTTTGGCTCTGCAACCGCCGCCAGGTTGTGTTGTATTGCGAGTCCTTGTCCCTCTCCCACGCTTCGTACGCTTGGCGTCCCCAGGTCTGAAGGGAGGAGGGTTCATTTGGCTCGAATACACACGGCCGCTCCGTTGTCCTGTGCGGCAACAAAACTGTGCTGGTTTCGTCGATTGGGACGTCTTTTTGCTCTACACGACTACAAAGCGTTCCCTGCTCTTCTGAACCTGCCAGCTGCTGAAACTATCGTGGAGAAGCCTGGGTCTGCTTGCTTCGGGGACCGGTGAGTAGTATATCTAGGATCTGGTCGCCCTCCTGCAGTATCCCATTGCTTTTCCCTGCTGTGTAAAAACAGCACCCTTTTGCCGCGCTCGCGCTCTGCTTCTGCCCGCTGTGGAGGCTGCGCTTGAGTTGCGGAACCTGTTCTTCTCCTGCTGTGCACTAACGTGAACCGCCTGACTTCCTCCGAAGAGCTTCCCCTTGTGCCCGTCGGCACCGGCGTGGCAGGTACTTTGAGCACAAGGCTCCACTCTTCGCAGGGCTCGGACTTCCATCTAGTTAGGTGCCTATGAAGGCGAACTGAGTCGAAAGCATTATCGCACTGCCTGTTTTCCTTCCCTGGCAGGTGGACTACATATTTCGTGCTTTAAACGCTTGCGACTGTGTATTTGTATATATATTGTGTTGATATGGTATGTGTTGGTTTAATATTGTGATATTGTGATTTTCTCGCTACGGTCATTATTTTAAAGGCCTTAAAATAAATGTGTATCTATTTTTGATATAACAACTGTTTGGAGTAGTTTGTCAGCGCTCTTGCTTTGTGTGCTCATTGCGGGCTTTCAGTCACCCTCACCCCTCTTGAGACCTAGTCTTGACCGCCGCGATCGCTACCTTGATTGGTCTGGCTTGTCCAGAGGTTACCCTGTTCCAAGTAATTAGGTTGGCCTTCTGAACTTCTGCGCCACCAGGACAGAGTTCAGAAATCCGTCTTAACAAATTGGTGTACAGCGGTGGGATACGACTGAAGGTATCCAGTGTTGCGCTCGAACTAAGGCATTTCAGGTTATTCCAAACAGTACACGTAGTGAATTGTTATAGTATAACTTTAAAAAGGCCATAGTCCTATCAAACAGTATGGAAACAAGTACGTTGTTAACTTTAAATGCTTCCAAATCAGAAACGCTGAAAAAGATGTGTGCGGAGAGAGGTGTTTCCTCTCAAGGCACGAAATTGGAAATGATCCAAAGAATCGTGGCGTGGCAAGAAGCGCAGCTTGACGCTATTACTTCTGAGGACAGTGCGGAAGGTGGTGGGGCTGCTCTCACTGGTAGAACCGACGGTTCTGCCGCCGCACTGTTCCACCGCGACCACGAGGACAGGGAGGACGAGCTGTCTAATGTTTCCTCTGCCAGTGCTGATGGGGAGGCTATGCTTGAATTCAAGAAGCAAGAGCTGCGGTTTAGGCAGCAGGAGCTTGAATTCAGCATAGCCAAACTAAAAATCGAACAGGCAGAAAAACAAAAAGACAGGGATCACCAGTTGGAACTGGCCAAGCTTCAGGTTGCAAATGGATCCAAGGGTCCTGGACATGGGTCTGGGGCCTCCTCTCATCCACGGTTTCCAAAAGATCTGCTCAGTGTGTATGAAGAGAGGAATGACATTATGGACTGGCTGAATGCGTTTGAGTATGCATGCGAGGTCCAGGAAGTTGACAATGCTGATAAGATTGCGTGGTTGCTCAGTAGACTGCCCCATTCTGGCTGTAGTGCCATTATGGAAATGTCGAAGGCTGAGCGGGCTGATTTCGCAATGTTAAAGCAGACTCTCATTTTAAAGTTTGGGAAGACTCCGGCCCAATATTTAAAGCGTTTTCGAGAGTATAAGAAAAAGGAAGGTGGTACTTGGGTATCTTATGTCGCCGAATCTTTGAAAAACTTAACTGGCTGGGTCGAAGGCTATAAGGTTTCTACCTTCGACGGCATGATAAATCTTGTCATGCTGGAACACATTTTTGCTTCTTCTTCCCCGGAGCTTAAGCAGCATTTGGCCGATTCGAAGGAGATAGATCCTAAGAAGCTGGCCATTGCAGCAGACTTATGGGTGTCACATCGAGTGTCCCATAAGGACAAAACTCATCCTGGTAAGCAGGAGGAGGGGAAAAAGTCCAAAGATATGGAGGGTGGGGAATCTGCTAAATCTTCTTCCCAAAAGGGCCACAAAAAGAAAAACAAGGGTAAGACACAAGAGAACTCACAGGGTAGTGGAGGTGCGCCTCCGAAACAGAACTCTGGTTACAATAAGCCTCCCTACGTAAACAGACCCACTGGGGCTTGTTTTTCTTGTGGAGCAACTGACCATGTGAAGGGGGATCCCCGTTGTAAGGTTAGACCTTTGGGGGTCCACTCCGCTAATCTGGCCTTCTCCTCCTACGAGGAAGAAGAGATTACAGGAGCATCCTTCTCCTCGGACTCATTTCCCAGCGGAATAGAGGCCGAGGTAGTTTTAGTGTCCCTGGGTTCCTGGGAGCCTAAAGTCGCAGAGGCGTATGCTAGGATTCCGGATAATACCAAGCACTACTTTAAAGACAGTGTGCTGATCAATGGAGTGGATACTCCAGCTCTTAGGGATAGTGGGTGCAGTCGAACTGTAGTGGATTCTACCTTGGTAGACTCAGAGGAAGTTGCCAGAGCTACTCTGATGCCCACTAAGTTGGCTGGCGGCCCCCTCCGTATGTTTCCCGTGATCCCTGTTAATCTAACTTTAAATGGTACAGCAGTCAGGATTCCAGTGAGCATTCAGAGAAACGTCCCGGGAAAGGTCTTATTAGGTAATGATCTCAGAGCTTTAGGGCTCGTAGGAGACACTGCCGAACGACCCTACACACGGTCTCAAGCACGGGCAGCATTGGCCAAGTCCAATACGCCGCCCCAGCCGAAGGGGCAACCCAAGGCGAAAGGAGTCTACAAGTCAAGACGGGGGAAAGAGAATATTCCCCCGAGCTCGCCTACCACTGCGGTGGAGGAAGTTGGTCAATCGCCCGAGCCTGACGAGGAGGTGGCGATGCCTGAAGTATTCGACCCCAACGACCATCCGGAACTAAAAGACTTGTTAGTTGAAGGAGGTCCTGATAGGGACGAATTCAGTAAAGGCCAACGTGAGTGCCCATCTCTGGAAGGCCTAAGGAGACAGGCCTGCTCCCAGCTTGAGGGTGAACCTCCTGGGAAGCATAGGATTTATTGGGAAGGTGGACTCCTGTATAGTGAGCCCACAGAGTCTACAGAAGGAGACCATAGGAGGTTGGTGGTTCCCCTTGCTGTTAGACCCTTCCTCCTGCAGTTGGCGCATGAAGTTCCCCTTGCTGGTCACCTTGGTATGAAGAGGACCAAGCAAAGGTTATCCATGCACTTCTACTGGCCCAAGATGGGGGTGCAAGTAGAAAGTCACTGCAGGAGTTGCGCCTCCTGCCAGTTGTCTGGTAAGGTTGGCGCGACAATCCAAGCTCCGTTGGTACCGCTCCCAGTTGTGGGGGTACCATTTGAAAGGGTAGGGATCGACATCGTTGGTCCCCTTGACCCGCAAACATCCTCGGGCAATAGGTTTATCCTGGTGCTGGTCGACCATGCAACCAGGTATCCTGAGGCCATCCCATTGAAAACTGTAACTGCCAAGTCAGTTGCAAAAGCTTTACTCGGCATATTTACTAGGGTTGGCTTCCCTAAAGAAGTTGTGTCAGATCGTGGCAGCAACTTTATGTCGAAGTATATGCAGGCTATGTGGAAAGAATGTGGGGTCACCTACAAGTTCTCTTCTGCATACCACCCCCAGACCAATGGTCTGGTGGAACGTTTCAACAGGACGTTAAAGAGCATGATTGGGGCTCTGGAGGAGCCCCAGAGAAGAAAATGGGATCTTCTTTTACCATGCTTGCTGTTTGCCTACCGAGAGGTACCACAGGAGGGTGTTGGCTTCAGCCCCTTCGAACTTCTGTTCGGACATCCCGTACGGGGACCCTTAGCCATTGTCAAGGAGGGATGGGAGATGCCCACTCCCCCTGTTACTACCAATGTAGTTGACTATGTGCTAGGGCTCAGAAAACGGATGGTACTTCTGATGGGCTTGGCTAGTGATAAATTGAAGGCAGGGCAAGCGCTGGTGAAACATTGGTACGACCAGAAAGCTTCTCTCATCAACTTTACACCTGGTCAGCAAGTCCTGATCATGAATCCAATAAGGCCTCGCGCTTTACAGGACAAATGGTCAGGCCCTTACACAGTGGTGGAGCCCCTGGGTGAGGTGAACTATTTAGTGGACCTTGGAAGGCCTGGACAGGCTCCAAAAGTGTTCCACGTGAATAGGCTGAAGGCTTTCATCCCAAGAGTCGAAATCGCAGCACTGCTACTGGCATCAGACGTTGAGGAAGAGGAGTCTGAACCTCTCCCCGACCTGTTCCAAAGCGGTCCTTCAGATAGCTCCGTTGAGGGTGTCCGAGTGGCCCCTCACCTGACTTCTGATCAGCAGGCTGAGGTGAAAAGTTTGCTTAGGCAGTTTTCCCCCCTGTTTTCACAGTCCCCTGGTTTGACACCTTGGTGCAAACATAACATTGACACAGGAGACAGTGTACCTACCAAAAGTAGGGGATACAGGATGTCAGATAAAGTACGGTCTTATATTAAGACCGAGGTCAACAAAATGTTAGACCTTGGGGTGATTGAACCCTCTAGTAGTCCTTGGTCCAGTCCTGTGGTTCTGGTTCCAAAGGCAGGCACTTCTGAATTGAGGTTCTGCGTGGATTACAGGGCTCTGAATGCTGTCACCAAGACAGATGCCCACCCCTTGCCTCGAACAGATGAGCTGGTGGATACTTTGGGTGCCTCCAAGTACCTCAGCACGTTTGACCTTACTGCTGGCTATTGGCAAATAGCTTTAGCAGAACATGCCAGGGAGAAGACAGCATTTTCGACGCCAGACGGCCTTTACCAATTCCGGGTAATGCCGTTCGGGTTGAAGAATGCACCTGCCACTTTCCAGAGGCTTGTGAATCATGTGTTGAATGGGTTGGACGAATTCTGTCTTGCATATCTGGACGATATAGCAGTTTTCAGTGCCACCTGGGAAGACCATGTGAAACACCTCGGGATTGTGCTCCAGGCTCTTCAGAAAGCCCACTTGACCATAAAGGCTAGTAAATGCCAGATTGGACAAGGCTCAGTGGTTTACCTTGGACATGAAGTAGGTGGAGGGAGGATACAGCCTCTACCCAGTAAAGTACAAGCAGTACAAGACTGGCCTACCCCCACTACGCAAACCCAAGTGAGAGCCTTCTTAGGACTCACGGGGTATTATCGCAATTTTGTGGCAGACTATGGCACCATAGCTGCTCCTCTGACTGCCCTCACAACTCCGAAGAAACCCAAGAAGGTAACTTGGACCGACGAGTGTGAGAAGGCCTTCAATGGCTTAAAAGACTCCTTGTGCCAGGCCCCTGTGCTCAGGGCCCCTGATTATCAAAGACCTTTTATCGTGCAGACGGATGCCTCTGACACTGGGATAGGAGCTGTACTATCACAAGTAGATGAGAAGGGTAAGGAACACCCTATCGGTTTTATTAGTCGCCAGCTTAAGGACAGAGAGCTCAGGTGGTCCACGGTAGAGAAAGAATGTTTCTCTGTTGTGTGGGCCCTAAGGAAGCTGAGGCCCTACCTCTATGGGACCCACTTCACTGTGCAGACTGACCATAAGCCGTTAAAGTGGCTAATGAACATGAAGGGGGAGAATCCAAAGTTGCTTAGGTGGTCCATAAGTCTTCAAGGCTTCGACTTCACTATTGAGCATAGGCCAGGTGTCCAACATAGCAATGCTGATGGGTTGTCCAGAATGTTTAACCGACCTGAACAAGAGACTCATCCAGGGGTGGATTAGTTCCCCCTGTCCATAGTCTGGGAGGGGCGAGTGTTAGGAAAGATTTCGTTATTGTAGGGAATTTTCCTTCCATGTGGCAACCCCTAAACTTTTTGCTATTGTTTTTAACCTTGTTGTTGACTTTGCCAGAGAAGTACAGCCTTCTGCCGCACTTCTCTGGGCTTTCGCTCCTTTCTTACGGGGAAACTGACATGCCCTTAAGACAGTCAGTACCGGGGAACGTGGTTTCCCGTAGTTTCTTTTATCGTGTCGCCGCTTTAGTGCAACACGACACAAGAGGGCACTGTAAGCTAAGTTACAGCTCTCTTGGGTCTCTAGCCTTCTACAGACCCTAGATACTCTTTTAGGATGGTATTTGATCGGTGCAAGTCATTCAGGGACTCGAATGGTGGCAGCGATCGTTTTGTTTATTTTGAGCTCCTTTTGGCGTTCTGAGCACGTTTTTGCACTGAACCCAAAATGGTGGCCTGGCTCCCAAAATGGCCAGGCCGCGAGGCTCCTTTGTCCTGTCCACTGTCCGTCTTGCTCCCTTCACCTTCCCCAGGTCCGGCGACCCGGGGCCTTCCTTATTTGGGCATGTACTTTCCCGCGAAACGTGGTTGCTTTCGCGGGCTTCTACATGTCGTTTGTGTGCCTCCAGGGTGTGGGCTGGGATGTCTGGTCCCAATACACATCCTGGGTGCCAGAGAGTCTAGGGTGGTGTGAATGCCTGGGACCACCGTGGTCCGTGATTGGTCCACGTATGGTATGTGTTTTGATGAGCAGATCTCCCATTGGCTCCCCTCCGTTTTGGCGCGAAGGGAACCGTGGATAAGAGGGGGCTGGAAACACCACTACCATGTCGATCTCCTGAGTTCTCACGAACGAAGGAATACAGGAGCCAAGTATCCTGCAACTACGAGGCTGGACCGAGGAATCGCTGGTGACCCGCTGAAGGAATCCTCCTTTGCACTGCTGTCGTCCGGAGAGCCCCTGTCCTCCTTTGATCGAACCAGAAGGCCTGTACTGGTGCTTCGACCTTTGGAATAGCAGGAACAGCTATTCCCGGCATCTTCAACCATCTCCTGCCAAGTAAGCCTTCGGAAGCGTCTCTGGGCCATCCAGTTGACTGACCAGCTTACAAAGGAGTTTGGCTCTGCAACCGCCGCCAGGTTGTGTTGTATTGCGAGTCCTTGTCCCTCTCCCACGCTTCGTACGCTTGGCGTCCCCAGGTCTGAAGGGAGGAGGGTTCATTTGGCTCGAATACACACGGCCGCTCCGTTGTCCTGTGCGGCAACAAAACTGTGCTGGTTTCGTCGATTGGGACGTCTTTTTGCTCTACACGACTACAAAGCGTTCCCTGCTCTTCTGAACCTGCCAGCTGCTGAAACTATCGTGGAGAAGCCTGGGTCTGCTTGCTTCGGGGACCGGTGAGTAGTATATCTAGGATCTGGTCGCCCTCCTGCAGTATCCCATTGCTTTTCCCTGCTGTGTAAAAACAGCACCCTTTTGCCGCGCTCGCGCTCTCCTTCTGCCCGCTGTGGAGGCTGCGCTTGAGTTGCGGAACCTGTTCTTCTCCTGCTGTGCACTAACGTGAACCGCCTGACTTCCTCCGAAGAGCTTCCCCTTGTGCCCGTCGGCACCGGCGTGGCAGGTACTTTGAGCACAAGGCTCCACTCTTCGCAGGGCTCGGACTTCCATCTAGTTAGGTGCCTATGAAGGCGAACTGAGTCGAAAGCATTATCGCACTGCCTGTTTTCCTTCCCTGGCAGGTGAACTACATATTTCGTGCTTTAAACGCTTGCGACTGTGTATTTGTATATATATTGTGTTGATATGGTATGTGTTGGTTTAATATTGTGATATTGTGATTTTCTCGCTACGGTCATTATTTTAAAGGCCTTAAAATAAATGTGTATCTATTTTTGATATAACAACTGTTTGGAGTAGTTTGTCAGCGCTCTTGCTTTGTGTGCTCATTGCGGGCTTTCAGTCACCCTCACCCCTCTTGAGACCTAGTCTTGACCGCCGCGATCGCTACCTTGATTGGTCTGGCTTGTCCAGAGGTTACCCTGTTCCAAGTAATTAGGTTGGCCTTCTGAACTTCTGCGCCACCAGGACAGAGTTCAGAAATCCGTCTTAACATTGCCATTGACTGCAGTTGAAAAACAAGCTTGGTTGAGAAATGAAAGGGCATGGCTCACATGGGCCCACACTCACCATGTGTAGGCCAGGCCCTGCCGTCATGTCACCATCCTTGTACTATTGCATGACAACTGGAGAACTGCTGGCCTACCCAGCCTTTGCACTGCTTGGAGGTAAGATAAACCCATGTGAGGGGGCACTCCCTGAGGGGTTATGCTCTCGAGTCAACACCATCCCAATGCAGTTGGTATGTAAATCCCTGTCTCAACGGCCATGGCCAAACAAGCAGTCCAACCCAAGATGAATCAAGTGTCCAAAGTCAACCTATGGAGTGTAGGGAGCCAGATGGACAGACTACGCTGCTGTTGCAGTGCAAGTCATCGGAGGTACATTAGTCAGCCAAGCCCACGTGTTTCGGTGGTTTCCTGGTGGCAAATGTCTGAAAATTGTGTTTTTACCCCTAAATATTGGACTTTGCCGGGCCTTGTTGGTAATAAATTCTAAGGCGATTTGTGAAAGTCAGACCTCTTTCGATTCCCACGGGTGTCTTCTTTTCAGAAATGCATGGGTTCACCATTTTCATTGGTGGCTGCGACACCTCAGGCCCAAATGTGTGGTTTATCCATAAAGCCAAATCCTGTATTCCTCAGGTTGTTTGATGTATCTGTGGTTTAGCCTTTTACCTTTGTGCCCAGGTAGGTGCACCCACACATTTGAGGTACTGTTTTTGTTGGGACACCTTTGGAAATGTGGGAAGGTAGAACATGCGTTGTTGGCGGCGTGTTTCGGTGGTTTCCTGGTGGCAAATGTCTGAAAATTGTGTTTTGTACCCTACATTTTGGATTCTCCAGGTCTTGTGGGTAATACATTCTAGGGCAATTCACGAAAGTCAGACTTCTTCAGCATCCCACCGGTGTCTTCCTTTCAGAAATGGATGGGGTTCCCTGTTTTCCTTAGTGGCTGCAACACCCCAGGGCCAAATCTGTGGATTGTCCACAAGACCAAAAACCGTAACAATGTCATATTCTCAGGCCCTTTGGTATACCAGTGGTTTAGCCTCTTCCCTTTGTGCCCAGGTCAGTGCACCGATACATGTGACACACCATTTTTATCGGGACCCCTGTGGAAAGGTGGGAATGTGGGAAGGCGGGACATTTGTTGATTTCTCTTGGTTTTTATGAATTTTTCATGCATTTGCTACTGCATTTTGTTACACAACCCTTTCATTTCCCAAATGTAACCTGCATTTAGTCGCTGTTTTAGCCACTGTACGCTTTTGTAACCTGCACAAGTCACCTATCCTTCAAAAGGTTTGTCGGTGCATTTTGTATGCTTGCCATTCTTCACCACATTTGTTTTCCTTATTTTCAGATGCTAAGTACATCTGCTTAGGCCATCATCATAACAACCATGTGTACCATGGCTTAGTTTATGGCTTGTGGTATTACTTGTTTTGTGATTTCCTAACTAGAAGAGTCTGGGGAATGATGCGCTGCATTTCTTTACTCAATATTCACAGAAGCCATTACCTTACAAGTCCAAACAGCGGCAGGGAAGTGGATGTCAGACATTTAGTTGAAACTGAACAGAGAGAAGACAGAGGTACTGATGATTGGCAAGGAGTGGGATAATTCTTGTTCGACTTCTCACTACTGGCCTGCTTGTCTGGGACCATGTCCAACTCAATCAGTGGTTGTCAAAAGCCTAGGCATCAATGTTATGGCCTTTGGCTCAAGAGAATCTCAAATTTGGGCAGTCTGCCAGGCAGGGTTTGTTAAACTGAAAACCTTATTGAAGGTTCTCCCCTTTCTCCCAGTTGAGGCTAGAGCTAAGAGCGTTACTGCCTCTATCATGGGATACTGTACCGCCATCTATCTCAGTCAACCAGAGATGCTGATCCAAAAGCTCCAAATTCTTCAGAATGCTGCTGCCAGGCAGGCTCTTAATGCCCCTAGGTTATCAAACTCACAAGATCTTCTTCAGCGCTTTCACTGGTTGCCAGTCAAGAATAGGATTAATTTGAAGATTCTATGTATGGTTCGCCAGGCCATTCATGCTGTGGGTGCCCAATTCCTTCCATCTAAGGTTTCCATCTATCAACCTACAAGAACACTAAGCTCCGCCAATCAACTTTTGTTGTGTGTTCCCCAATTTAGATGTGCCCGAGCTGGCGGCAGATCTTTTTCTGTGCTGGCTCCGCTGTTGTGGAATACTCTCCCCCCGCATATTAGGAGCAACCATGTACTATTGAGCGTCCGCAAGAAAATCAACACACTGTTGTTTTAGAGTGGTTAGTCTTCTGCCTCCTTTCTGCTCCCTCCAGCGCCAAGAATCCCTTTGGCCCATGTAGCACTTTAGAAATGCAATTACAATACATTTGTTACAATACCAACATGCCCAGAACATACCTTTTTTCCTGTAATTTTTCTAATTTTTTCCCAAACAATGGGAATTTTACCTTCATAGTTGCTGCCTGACCTACGCAAATGACCAATTCCTACACTTGGGATTTTGTTTACTTTCCAGAAAAGTATGCCTTTATGTCTTCCCATTCAGCTTCCCTACCCTCCGCTTCCATTCCGTCCAAGCATGGCCTATTGAAAAATAAGGGAAAAATCACCTACCTCTCACAAAACTGATGGTAACCTTATTAAAAAATATGTTTTTTTGTTTCCACTCAACCTGTTCTTGAAAGCTTCGAAAATGGCGAATTCAGAACAGCAAACCATCTGTTCCCAGCTCTTACAAGGCACAAACCATAGGCTTCTTTGTACCTCATTTTATTGACCTTTTCTGAAAAAACACAAATGTAGTCACATTTTTGTTATTTTCTCACACACCCATTACAGCAAACTAGGAATCCTTGGTGGCGTTATGAACACCTACTTGTGGGAAGAAAAGGGTGCCAATTTGGCCTGGATATCACTTCTAACATAAAAGTTACAAGGGATTGAATGCAACCTACAGAAATGTCCAAAAAAGGACTCAGCACTGGGTAGGAAAACCCTCAGCAGTTAAGGGGTTTTCAGATGCGCACTTTTTTGAGGACGTGGATAATAAGGGGAGATGATATTTGAAGCATGTATCCCAGGTTATATAATGATTCAGTACCAAAATGTTCCCTGCTGTATAATGTCAGCAGAAAGTGTACGGGTTTGCTCAAGGTGATTTGGCACAGGTGCCAGACATGTTGTGGACAAGCAACCCTCACGATGTAGGCCTAGTGAAGAGTGTAGCGGCAGCACATATCACCCTCAAACCAGGAACGATACTACCCCGAGTAAAACAGTACCCGCTCTCAAAGGAGGCCGATGAAGGAATATATGATAGCATTACAGCACTGCTACACCCGTGTAATATAGTACTATCAGAGTCCCCATGCAATACCGCTGTATAACCTATCAAGAAATAAAGGGGGCAAGTTGGAGGATGATTCAGGACTTAAGCGACCTGAACAGTATAGTGTAGGATGAGTTCCGAGTTGTACCAGTTGTACCAAATCCAGCCACGGTACTTTGTAATATACCCATAACAGCGATATTTATAAGGCACTTATACAGCAAGACAGTGTTTCAACGTGCCACAAGGGAGCAAATAAAATATTTAAATGAACAATGAACAAAAGAAACAAACAACAGTCCTACTAGGCCTTGTGACATTCAGAGCGTGCAAGTGCAGTGAAGGGAAAGGAAAATAGGGTGTAGGGTGGGGGAGTAAGTGCAATTAGGGTCCCCCAAATGGGGAGGAGGTGCCAGAGGTGCCTGTTGGAAGGCAACAGGTAATTGCATGGGCAGAGACCTCTTTGTTTTTGCTTTGTCACCCCGAGTGGGACGGGTATGCCCAGACGTGGGTCCCGTGCCTGCTGGGCCTAGAGACCCAAGCTACTCCTCACTGATGAGCCCCAACAAGGGCGAAACATGTTTGGGGATGCTTGTGGTCTTGTGCAGAAGAGATGTGACCTAGCAGTTCGGGCTGGACTGCCCCTTTTGGGGTGGGGCCAAGCCTGATTTGCATATGGTCTTTCCCCTTCTGTAATGGCTTGGCAGGCGAAGAATGGTGGCCTGGAGGGTTGCCCAGAGCAACGCCAGTGGTTAAGATTCATTCTAAACCTTCCAGCCATCACCTCTTTGTTTTTGCTTTGTCACCCCGAGTGGGACGGGTATGCCCAGACGTGGGTCCCGTGCCTGCTGGGCCAAGAGACCCAAGCTACTCCTCACTGATGAGCCCCAACAAGGGCGAAACATGTTTGGGGATGCTTGTGGTCTCGTGCAGAAGGGATGTGACCTAGCAGTTCGGGCTGGACTGCCCCTTTTGGGGTGGGGCCAAGCCTGATTTGCATATGGTCTTTCCCCTTCTGTAATGGCTTGGCAGGCGAAGAATGGTGGCCTGGAGAGTTGCCCAGAGCAACACCAGTCGTTAAGATTCATTCTAAACCTTCCAGCCATCACCTCTTTGTTTTTGCTTTGTAACCCCGAGTGGGATGGGTATGCCCAGACGTGGGTCCCGTGCCTGCTGGGCCTAGAGACCCAAGCTACTCCTCACTGATGAGCCCCAACAAGGGCGAAACAAGTTTGGGGATGCTTGTGGTCTCGTGCAGAAGGGATGTGACCTAGCAGTTCGGGCTGGACTGCCCCTTTTGGGGTGGGGCCAAGCCTGATTTGCATATGGTCTTTCTCCTTCTGTAATGGCTTGGCAGGTGAAGAATGGTGGCCTGGAGGGTTGCCCAGAGCAACACCAGTGGTTAAGATTAATTCTAAACCTTCCAGCCATCACCTCTTTGCTTTTGCTTTGTCACCCCGAGTGGAACGGGTATGCACAGACGTGGGTCCCGTGCCTGCTGGGCCTAGAGACCCAAGCTACTCCTCACTGATGAGCCCCAACAAGGGCGAAACATGTTTGGGGATGCTTGTGGTCTCGTGCAGAAGGGATGTGACCTAGCAGTTCGGGCTGGACTGCCGCTTTTGGGGAGGGGCCAAGCCTGATTTGCATATGGTCTTTCCCCTTCTGTAATGGCTTGGCAGGCGAAGAATGGTGGCCTGGAGAGTTGCCCAGAGCAACGCCAGTGGTTAAGATTCATTCCAACCTTCCAGCCATCACCTCTTTGTTTTGCTTTGTCACCCCGAGTGGGACGGGTATGCCCAGACGTGGGTCCCGTGCCTGCTGGGCCTAGAGACCTAAGCTACTCCTCACTGATGAGCCCCAACAAGGGCGAAACATGTTTGGGGATGCTTGTGGTCTTGTGCAGAAGGGATGTGACCTAGCAGTTCTGGCTGGACTGCCCCTTTTGGGGTGGGGCCAAGCCTGATTTGCATATGGTCTTTCCTCTTCTGTAATGGCTTGGCAGGCGAAGAATGGTGGCCTGGAGGGTTGCCCAGAGCAACGCCAGTGGTTAAGATTCATTCTAAACCTTCCAGCCATCACCTCTTTGTTTTTGCTTTGTCACCCTGAGTGGGACGGGTATGCCCAGACGTGGGTCCCGTGCCTGCTGGGCCAAGAGACCCAAGCTACTCCTCACTGATGAGCCCCAACAAGGGCGAAACATGTTTGGGGATGCTTGTGGTCTCGTGCAGAAGGGATGTGACCTAGCAGTTCGGGCTGGACTGCCCCTTTTGGGGTGGGGCCAAGCCTGATTTGCATATGGTCTTTCTCCTTCTGTAATGGCTTGGCAGGCGAAGAATGGTGGCCTGGAGGGTTGCCCAGAGCAACGCCAGTGGTTAAGATTCATTCTAAACCTTCCAGCCATCACCTCTTTGCTTTTGCTTTGTCACCCCGAGTGGGACGGGTATGCACAGACGTGGGTCCCAAGCCTGCTGGGCCTAGAGACCCAAGCTACTCCTCACTGATGAGCCCCAACAAGGGCGAAACATGTTTGGGGATGCTTGTGGTCTCGTGCAGAAGGGATGTGACCTAGCAGTTCGGGCTGGACTGCCCTTTTTGGGGAGGGGCCAAGCCTGATTTGCATATGGTCTTTCCCCTTTTGTAATGGCTTGGCAGGCGAAGAATGGTGGCCTGGAGGGTTGCCCAGAGCAATGCCAGTGGTTGAGATTCATTCCAACCTTCCAGCCATCACCTCTTTGTTTTGCTTTGTCACCCCGAGTGGGACGGGTATGCCCAGACGTGGGTCCCGTGCCTGCTGGGCCTAGAGACCCAAGCTACTCCTCACTGATGAGCCCCAACAAGGGCGAAACATGTTTGGGTATGCTTGTGGTCTCGTGCAGAAGGGATGTGACCTAGCAGTTCGGGCTGGACTGCCCCTTTTGGGGTGGGGCCAAGCCTGATTTGCATATGGTCTTTCCCCTTCTGTAATGGCTTGGCAGGCGAAGAATGGTGGCCTGGAGGGTTGCCCAGAGCAACACCAGTGGTTAAGATTCATTCTAAACCTTCCAGCCATGACCTCTTTGTTTTTGCTTTGTAACCCCGAGTGGGACGGGTATGCCCAGACGTGGGTCCCGTGCCTGCTGGGCCTAGAGACCCAAGCTACTCCTCACTGATGAGCTCCAACAAGGGCGAAACATGTTTGGGGATGCTTGTGGTCTCGTGCAGAAGGGATGTGACCTAGCAATTCGGGCTGGACTGCCCCTTTTGGGGTGAGGCCAAGCCTGATTTGCATATGGTCTTTCCCCTTCTGTAATGGCTTGGCAGGCGAAGAATGGTGGCCTGGAGGGTTGCCCAGAGCAAAGGCAGTGGTTAAGATTCATTCTAAACCTACCAGCCATCACCTCTTTGCTTTTGCTTTGTCACCCGAGTGGGACAGGTATGCCGAGACGTGGGTCCCGTGCCTGCTGGGCCTAGAGACCCAAGCTACTCCTCACTGATGAGCCCCAACAAGGGCGAAACATGTTTGTGGATGCTTGTGGTCTCGTGCAGAAGGGATGTGACCTAGCAGTTCGGGCTGGTCTGCCCCTTTTGGGGTGGGGCCAAGCCGGATTTGCATATGGTCTTTCCCCTTCTGTAATGGCTTGGCAGGTGAAGAATGGTGGCCTGGAGGGTTGCCCAGAGCAATGCCAGTGGTTAAGATTCATTCTAAACCTTCCAGCGATCACCTCTTTGTTATTGCTTTGTCACCATGAGTGGGACAGGTATGCCCAGACGTGGGTCCCGTGCCTGCTGGGCCTAGAGACCCCAGCAACTCCTCACTGATGAGCCCCAACAAGGGCAAAACATGTTTGGGGATGCTTGTGGTCTCGTGCAGAAGGGATGTGACCTAGCAGTTTGGGCTGGACTACCCCTTTTGGGGTCGGGCCAAGCCTGATTTGCATATGGTCTTTCCCCTTCTTTAATGGCTTGGCAGGCGAAGAATGGTGGCCTGGTGGGTTGCCCACAGCAACGCCAGTGGTTAAGATTCATTCTAAACCTTCCAGCCATCACCTCTTTGTTTTTGATGGGCAGAGACGTTCCAGGCGAAGGGGGGGTGTCAATTGCAAAACAGGTACCTGCAGGGCGAAGGTAAACCACCCGACAGGCAGGTGTGGGCACAGAGAGTAGTGCAGGGGGTGGGTGACGGTGGTAGTTGGGCAGGGGGCCAGGATCCTATTGTACTCTTGAGGGATCAGGCCACCAAGCTCAGCGACAGAGGGGATGGTTAGAACGGGAGGGGAGAGGGAAGGAGAAGGAGTAGAGAAAGTTCTTGAGTTGTTTGTGGAACTTGAGGTGGTCTGGTTCTAGGCAGAGAGAGAGAGGGAGACTGTACCACAACAGGGAGCTAGCAGAGGAGAGGGATCTGCCCCCAGCTCTCTGATGGAGAAGCGTTTGAGCAGCAGAGAGTTGGAGCAAGAAGTTCGAAGAGATCTGGAAGGAGAGTATTTAGTAAGAGAAAGCTGCAGGTAGTGTGTTTCCATGCTCCAGACAGCCTTGTGGATGATGCAATGGGTTTTGAATGTGAACCTTGCAGCAACCTGGAGCTAGTGGAGAGGTGTTAGGCCTGGAGAGATATAGTACCTGTGCTTGAGGCAAAGGATATGTCTTGCAGCCCTATCTTTATTTGTTGAAGAGGGTGGAGTGAAAAAGAAGCAGGTTGAGTAAGAGGCTGTTACAGTAATCCAGCCTGAAGAGGACCAGAGCTCTAAAGACATGGGGCACCTGGGGGAAGGTGAGGAAAGGGAGAATACATCTAAGGAGGTAAAGTTGAAACTGGGCCTTCTTGGTAAGTTCCAAGATGTGAGGAGTAAAAGAGAGAGAGGAGTCAAAGATGACCCCAAGGTTTCTGGTTTGAGTGGAAGGAGAGGGAGGTGAGCCCATAGAGGGTGGCCAGAGTGCAGTAGGGATAACAGAGAATAGGTGTCTATTCCATTGCATCCTGATTCCCAAAACCTCACTGCATTTACCGAATGTGGGTTGAAATTTTAACATACCCAGCTCCCACAAGAGTACTGTGAGTACCCCAGTATTTTTGACAGGGAACTCCATGCAGATTTAGGGAACATACAAGTGACTAGCATCATTATACACTACATTGATGATTTGTTGGTGTGCAGCGTCATTTAGCAGCAGTGCAGAGAGCAGTCCATCACACTTTTGCAATTGCTAACAGACAAAGGGTACAAGGTAGACAAGGCAAATGATGGAGTATTGTCAACTGGAAGTTCTATATTTAGACCAATTGATTTCTGTTGATGGTAAGAAGGTAACGCCTGAGTGTGTCACTGCATCCCCCAGCCAGTCACACAAACATGCAAAAGATCCTAGGGCTGTGTAATTACTGCAAGGTCTAGATATATGACCATACAGCATATAGTAGGCTGTTATTACACAGACAAAAAGAGGACCAAAGGATGAAAAGCACCATAACATAGACAGGAGAGATGCTCAGTAGCTTCCAATAACTCAAACATGTCATCAGCACAGCCCCTGTTTTAGCAATCCCAGACTACACACAAGAGTTCTACTTGTTCTCCCACTCTGATGGACAAATGATGTAGGCAGTACTGACACGTAAAAGCACCATGGGCCACAATCCCTTGGCCTATTATAGTGGTATTCTGGACTCAATGATGCAGGTCCAATTTCCATATGAGCAGAAATTGGCAGCAGCAGTGTAGCTATTGAAAAATCGGCCACTATTATGATGGGCTGTTCAGGTACCCTCTGTGTTGAACACGCAGTATTCACAATCCTTTAACTGTCTAATTGCAAAACCGACGACCCAGAGAGCATCAGTGTACAAGGTCATCTTTTCCAGGCCCTCTATCCATATTGTGAGGTGTAAGACAGTAAACCCAGCAAAATGTATTACTGAACCACTTATGGATGGAGATGACACACATGACTGTGTTAGCGATGAAGGTCCTGTGGATGACCTACTTAAGGCAAGAGAATGTGCTCTTGACGATATGGAAGTAATCTTCATTGATGGGTCAGTAACCATAGACCAAGAAACATGCAAGAGGCACACAGGGCAGTGGTGATTTGCCTAGTGAATGAGGAATTGGAGGACCTAGTGCAGAAGATGTTACCAATTCACTATTCTGCCCAAGTGGCAGAACTGATTGCCCTGAATGAGGCACTACAGGGATCGCAGGGATGCCGAGTGACGATATACTCTGACTCAGCATAAGTCACCACCACCGTGCATTATGGACTATCAGTGTTAAAGAGGAGGGGATTTCAAAGGGCTGATGGGTCCCCTACAAAACATGCAGTATTATTACACAGGTTGATCTATGCTCTTTCGCAGCAAAACTTGTTGCTGTCATCAAGTGTGCCACCCACACTAATAATACAGACCATTTCCCCTGGAAAGGAGACAGCAGATGAAGCAGCTAAAATAAAAAGCATATGTGCGAGAGTCAGACATTGGGGCATACCCGGAGGTAGCATGGGTACATGTGTAACTAGAGATCCTCTATGCAGCAGTGCCAATCACTCAGATCACAGTACTGCATGGACAAGCAACCGAAGAAGAAATAGAGTTGTGGCATAAGAAGGGGTGCCAGCAGTCCCCCACTGATCTAATATGGAGACAGGTCCTTACAGACAACGTAGTAATGCCCCTGGAGCTACTAACAATTGCATTTGAACAGCTGTACTATCCTTTACACATATCCAAACAGCATATAGCTGCAGACATTCCTGAGTATTTGTTTGTGCCAAACCTCAAATAACTATTAAATACCTTTGTTGCAAATTGTATCACTTGAAATATGTGCAGTAGTAGGTAAACATTTAGGGCACTATGTGGCACATTACCTCGCCCCAGTGGACCATTCTGAGAATTTCATTTTGACTTTGCCAACATGGGAGAATGGTGCAACAGAAATTGCTATCTCATTCTTGTAGTTTTTCTGTTCTCCCATTGGATTGAGCTATATCATGTGCACATCTAAATGCTAAATTAGTGGCCACATTTTTAGTTCCCCCATTGGGGAGCGTGAAAAGTTCTTAAATCCGATAACGGCACTCACTTCTTCAATGAGCTTTTTAAAGAAATAGCTGCATTATTAGGTATTTAATACAAGATGTGCTTCATATACAACCCTCAAGCCAACAGCAGTGTTGAGATGATAAACAGCCTCTTGAAACACAAATTGACCCTTAAAAAGAATTGAGTCTATTGTTTTCCACTGATCCTTTTCAGTTTGAGGATGCAGCCCTGTAAAGACCATCACCTCTCACCACACAAAATAGTGATGGGGAGGAGAAAGCACATGCCACTTTCATCTATACGTAGTGCATCTGATGCTCACATAGTTGCAACAATATTGGAACATGAAGCTACAGCATATCTGCATCAGTTAATGAGGTGCATAAGGATTATTTCTCGCCAGATAGTACCAAGGAGAGAAGAAGCAGAGGACTGCATGGCACATGTTCCATCATGTTTCACACCACTGCTGTTCCCCAGTGAGACTGTTTATATTCAGAAACTTTGTCCGCCATGGAGCCAACTGAGAATCAATAGTCCCTACCAAGGAGTTTATGCCATCCCATTTTCTGTGAAGGTAAAGGAGGTGCATTATTGGGTGTACCTTTCTGATGTCCAGAAGGCTCCTCATACAACTCCCGCTTTGCCGATTGCCAGTGCCCTTCTGAATAAACCGGCAACTAGTCTGCCATTCTTTGACTTCCAGGGCTCTTGTAAATAAACTTGCCTGCAAGTATTTTGCCGTTCTCTGTAAATAAAGGTTCCAGCAAATAATGTATGTTGCTTTTTGGACAATATTTACCCAGTGGTACCAAGCACTTGTTTTGATATTGAGCAACATGAGAAATTCTGAGTTCTGCTTGGCTGTCTCATTTTTCTCACCCCCTGCAAGTTTCTCATCACAAGCATCATACAATAAAGTCTACATTGTATATATGTGTAAGATTTATCTCAGGATTATATTTATATTCATTAAGCCAGTTTATATGGTGGGGAAATATAAAGGGGCGTGTACTGTGGGGTATACAGACAATGTGAATTAAGTATTTGAATACAGTACTGTTCAGAATTATGTTTTTCAAAATGAGGTAATCAATATTAAAAGAACCCGGATGCTTGATACAGTTACATGTCAATGGAAGTTGCAGGTCAAAAGAGGGGTTGAAGAAAAGAAGGGGTATGATCAATGTAAAGGGGTTGTGTTTGATGCAATGACTGATGTGGACCATCCAGAATTTGGTAGCTTATGGCCCAGTTACATGTGCTCAGTGGGGAAGCAGAGGTGAAATGGGAGCTGTAATGTGCACTCTCTCATCCCGCATGCAGCAGGATCACTCAAAATGTTAGCACCCCAAGAGAAGCAACCCCTAGAAGTCCAGTGTTTGGTACATTTGGCGCTGTGTCGGGTAAGATACATGTTACCGGGACACAGGAGTTGTATTGATGGATAAAGATGAAGAAAAATTTGCAAAAGATTAAAAGAACCTCTCATGCAAGGCACGCCCATTGCTGAAGATAGACAGAGTGTTGTTTGTGTCTAACAGATGGGAAGAGGCAAGAGCATGCTGTGCAGCATGTGGGTTGGCAGGATTCAATGAAGAGATGATCTGGAACATAAACAAAAACTGTCTCATCATATGGGCCATGTATGTGTCAAAATTGACATGGGTCAAAACAAAATAATCTTCAGTGAAGGTGCAAGCAACAGACGAAGATGACAAATATGAATTCTGGTTCCAAGGACAAGGGACTGTTTCCGGTAGGAACCAACAGTAAATGCAACAAAACACTGTTTCTTCCCTATCTCAGCAAAGGTACAGCGGCCCTCATGGACATATTCTGGGTTGCGGTCAGCGGGCATACATGTATCTCACACCATCATGGAGAGGAGCATGCTCATTAGCATCCCTTCATTCAGCAATCTTAGTGATTGCTGATTCCCACCTGACAATAGTAAACATGCCCACCGCAGGGTCAGAGCTCTCCCAACCCCCACAAGCAAAGTGAAAGAAGCGTTCACTAAGAAGAAAATGACAGAGGCAATCAAACTATTTATCCAAAGACTCTTCCAAGGTGTCAAAAGCAATTCTAGATTAATATTGCTTGTATGCCAAAACAGAAGTGATATTTGCCTCCCTTCTACGGCCAGGTGCCCAGGCCGCAGCCAACACCAAATGGCTGAAAATTGGCAGTGGGAAATGATCCAGTTGGCAAAAGACACAGAGCAAGGGTTGAATTGGATCAAAAGCAAAATTTGTGCCATCCGGCAGATGACCCTACAAAACAGATACGTATTGGACTTGTTGACAGATATGGGGGGACGTGTGCAAGAAGATTGGGTTGTCATATTGCACATACTTCCCCCCAAAGGATGCAGAAAATTGTCCCTGCCACACATCATAGGGGCCCTACAAAAACCGAAGACAGGCATGGAGACTAAAGCATGAGTGGAAGCTGACCATTGGTTCAACACAATGTTCTTGTGGGCCCCAATAGTGGTGAACATACTGGTCCCCATCATGGTGTTCCTGTTGGTGATGTTCTGAATGTGCCAAATGATACTTTGGTGTTGTAAAAAGAATCTCCCGCACAGTGCCCGATGATGGTCTCGATAAAGGCAGGTGGAGCTCCTT
This sequence comes from Ambystoma mexicanum, assembly GCF_040938575.1. Taxonomy (NCBI): domain Eukaryota; kingdom Metazoa; phylum Chordata; class Amphibia; order Caudata; family Ambystomatidae; genus Ambystoma; species Ambystoma mexicanum. Next base: position 715,511,924 of record NC_090932.1, read on the forward strand.
CTTTCACAAAAGGCAGGTATACCCAAACAGAGAATACTTACAAATTCTGCATGGAGGCAACTGACCGGCCCTTACATCTCCCTGGGACTGTAACAGCACCCCCACCAGACACGGAAAATTATATAGAGAACTGGGTCGACCTAGCACGAGACAGGGACTGCCTTTTCCTCCCATGTACTCTTGAACAGTATGCCCAGGGTGGGGGAAGGCTTTGTCAAGTATGTAGGGCATGGGTGTCCAAAGACGATAACGATAGGAGAAGAGAGGCAGCAGAAGCAGCTGGATTAGTTTGAAGGATTAACTAAAGGTGGGAATCTTGGACTGCACGTCCAGCTCCTATGCCCTACTAAGCAGTTCAGAATGCAGAAAATATATAAGTGCACGTGAAAGTGAATGTGCGCAGCTGAAGGGGGGGTGTAATGTGCTAAGTGGGAATAATAAACATAGTTGTTGTGTAGAAGTTATAGAAATTTAGGAAGGCCCACATATGGGGCACAAGTGATATTGAATTATAGTAGTCAAAATATAGTGTACAAGGATGACGACATGGTACCAGATGCGAGAAATAGTGAAGCACTGCCAAATTGGAAGTGAGGTCTAGCATTTTGCAAGCTCTATTGAAAGTGGCAGTGTAACGGGATAAAGAGTTTGAATCACCTCCCATCCCAAGCCTTAGCAGTATAAGCAAGCATAGAGGCCTTTAGGCCGAACAGATAAAAAGTAACTGTATTGAGCTTTAGGCCTGCAACAGCAAGAAAGGAATGTGAATGGCCGAGCATGGGCAGGTCTGCGCTCAGCCCGAACAACAAACCCATTGGAGCAGGGGTAGAGGTCTTGAGCTGCCAAAATGCCCAATCTAGATTAAGGGCACTATTGCCCCTGGGAGAATGGCCACCCCATTTGAACTGTCAGATACCCATTAAACAGAATTCTTAAATCCATCAGAATTTGGTTCACTATTGTGGTCCTCGAAAGGCCCAGGTGAAGCTCCAGGTAGAAGAAGCTAATAAGGGATGAGCCAGGACTGAAACATCCCATGATTTGTGACATGAGGAGCCGGGGGTGCTGTCAGCAAATTTAGTTCATCGACAGAGAGGAATGGTGGGGGAGCCTGCAAATCTGATATTAAGACAACCACACCAATATTCTAAAGTACCAATTTTACCTCTAAGGTATCCACTGTGCTCATGTTAATGACTAGGTGCACACCATGTGACTAGGCCGATGGGTCAGGTAACATTCCCGGTAACTCGCCAATCCTGTAGCTGGGAACCACAGTGACAGAATGGGGGGACCACATGTTAGAGACTGCTGGGATAGTTTAGGATGTGGCCACTCGGCAGAGGGACTATAGGGAATTGGTAGTGTGTATATAGGTGGTAGCCAGAGAGGGTGGGGGATGAACAGTGTATATTGTGTGCATCATTAATGAAAATGTTTTTTCTTTTAACCCCGTGTTTGCTTTGAACTAACAGAGAGCTCTGTGGCAGTTGGGTTCTATTGGACCCTCTGTCACCTTATTCCTTTTTGTATACAAAATAAATATTTTTTCCTTGCAAAGAGGTGCACCAAGCTTTTTTCCTTAGAGGAGTGTTCTTTACTATCTGGTTGTCTGGAGGTCTGCCTTCCAACCCTCCCGAGGTCTATAAGGCTATTAGCATATAGTGGTAATAGAAATACATGTTTCAGAGTTTTTGTGGTGAAGAAAAACGTGACTTTAATAGTGAGTAAAGTAAACAGACAAACTGAGTTAGTAATTTAAATATGCTTTAAGTTGTATTTAAATAAGGCGGTCTTCACATGTTAAGCATTTAAATTGGAAACTTTGTTATACTGGAGCGGGTTTAACATTAACATGCATTGGATGTCATGTAAAAGTAAAAGATTTCTCTCTTAGAATGTTGAATAATTTTCCCATGTTTTTGCTTTCATTTGTTGTGATAAATAAGATGTTTCAGCAAAAAAAAAGTATCTTGCATATAGGAACTGTCTTGTTGAAAGAATCTTGTCTGGAAATTGCATTATTGTTGCTGTGTTTACTTTTGAAGACAGAACGTTCGCCATGCAGTTAATACCAGCAGTTATTGACTTCACTCTGAAAATGTGATTGGCTGATGGGAGGGCAATATCAATTTCCATGTGCTAAATTAATTAGTGCTGATCACATGCTGACAACATGTAATAACCTAAAGGCACTGTCACTTGGCACGTGGCTTTATCAGTCAACTTGAAATATTTCTGAACGTTTTTCAACAATTAGGAATATGTGAAATTGGGCTCTTTCAATTTATAAAATGTCATGAAATTGTGCAATAAAGTTTGCACATTTCACAAAATTAGGTACATCTTGCAAAAATAGAAAGGCAATGTAATCAGTGCATATGGTGTAAATAAAGTTCAAAGAAATAGAGTTTGTAATTTTCAAGTCCCATAAAATTGCAAAAAAATAAGGCAGCAAAGGGCTTGCTGTTGAACATTTTCTATGCAAATTAATTATACTTTACTCACATACTGTGCTGAGAAAACGTCCAGAAAAAGTTGTTTTGCATTATTTTTCCATCCCTATTTTGAAAACGCAAGTACATGTTTTCAAGGCAAGGCAACAGCAGCAAGGACAATTGACTTCTGCCCCTTCGGTTCCTTCTGCTGTATCGGCATCTTTTTTAGACCAACGTCTCACTATGGACGAGTGGGAATACGATCAACGGAGAACAAGGAGCAATCATCCCTATTAGTGAATCTCTCTGATTATGCTCCCAACGAACAAGAAGTGAGTGTGATCAATAAAGGATTGGGATTTGTTCCTACTACCAAATATGACAAATTTCAAACTCGGATTGAAATTAGCCAATTCTTAAGGAAGATCCATTTATGCCAATATTTTCAAGATAAAACCTTTGACGAACAGATTAATGAAAGTGGTCTGAAGGCGAAATCTACATTTGACCCCCAAACCAATAGTCACACTCCCGAGGCTACGGTGTTCGCGAGATGTGTATGGGAAGATCTCCATAGATTAGAGCAAGAAAGCAATATAGGCCCCTTTCAGAATTTTAGTAATCTAGAAAGGAAGGCAGTGGCAAGTCTTGCCCAGAATTCAAACATTGTCATAAGAAAAGCGGACAAGGGTGGAGCCGTGGTGATCCAAAATAGAACTACTTATGTTGAAGAATGTACCAGGCAGCTAGGAGACAAAACCTACTACCAGTTGATCACTGTCGATCCGACCGAGCGTTTGCAGAGTCTGATTAATGACAAATTGAGCAAAGCATTAGAAAGAGAATGGATTTGCCGAAAAGAATATGAATTTTTGAGGGTTGATAAGCCTGTTACACCTAAATTTTAAACACTTCCTAAAATACATAAATCTTTGAGCAACCCTCCAGGTCGCCCAATTGTCTCAGGCAGTGGTTACTTATTAGAACCACTGTCGAAATATGCAGACAAATTCTTTAAACCTTTTGTGACCACAATGTTTTCATATATTCAAGACAAAACAGAAGTGATAAATCTGATAGAAGGTCTTGCATTTGATAAAGATTACAGCTATTAATCAGTCTCGATATTGTCTCCTTGTATACGTGTATACCACAAATAGACACGATAGCCGTACTTGAAGAGACATTACTAACTAAGAGGACTACAGGTACGACTCCAAATAGTTTTATTTTGTGGTGCGCAGAGATGGATTTGACCGAGAATTACTTCATGTTCAATCAAGATCTGTATCATCAAATTCATGGAACAGCTATGGGTTCACCGGTGGCGCCTACTGCAGCTAACCTATATGTAGAATACTTCAAAACCCAGATTATCTATCAGGGAACCAATCCTTTTTTTGACCAGATCTCCTTATGGAGAAGGTTCATAGACGACATCCTAATAATTTGGGATGGAACAAAGGCTTCATTTTCATCATTTATGGAGTGTATCAACATACAGAATCCATTTTTGAAATTCACGTCCACTTGTGATAATACTGAGGTTAACTATTTGGACATTACCATCAGTGTGAATGTAGCAAAGAAGGTACTTCAAGTTCAGCCTTTCCATAAACCCACGGACATAAATGCTTTGTTATGTTACGATAGTTTCCATCCCCGTCAAACGAGGGAGAATTTGCCATTTGGGCAATTTCTACGCCTGAAACGTAATAGTACAAAGACCAGCACCTTTTTGTCTGAAGCTGACAGACTGCGTACCAAATTGCTTGCCCGCAAATACCCTAAAAAAATAGTGAAGAGAGCACTGAAAAGAACTAAACACAACAACCGTGAAGGACTTTTGGAATATACTAACAAAGAATCAAGTAATTCTAAGTTGTTTTTTGTGAGCGCTTTTTCTCCTAAATCCAATAAAATAACAGGAATCATCAAAAGAAATTGGCACATCTTACAAAGAGGAGAATGTCCCCTTGGAAGACCACTTTGTGCCTTCAAGCGTACCTCCAATTTGAGAGAACTAATGATGAAAAATGACATCTCTATACGAACACCTAGGCAACAAAAGATCACGGAAAGTTGGGGCCCGCCTGAGACCAAAGGACACTCACCTTGTGGGAGTTGTGTGAACTGCAGATTTACGAGTAGGACCAAGGAGGTAGATATTGGTTTGGCCAAACCATGGTCACAAAAACAGTTCACTAATTGTAATTCATCATACGTAGTATATGCTATTTGGTATCCTTGTTCTAAGATCTATATAGGAATGACAGAGCGCAAAGTGAAGATTAGGATTAGTGAACACCGCAGCAATATCAAAAATAAGGTGATCACAGCACCTATGGTTGGACATTTTATCTCAATGGATCATGGGCATGATATTTTGCATTGGACGGTGTTGATTCAAGTGAAAAATACCACCTCTGCTCATTTAGCAAGTAAGAAACTTTTTACGAAAGAACAATGGTTGATTTTTTTAACCAATTGGTCAGAGGTAGGCCTCAATGAGCAGGTTAATTGGTCCAAATGCGGTTAATAGTTTATGTTTGATACACTCAGTGTTGTATTACTTTGTCTGTCTCTGGGTTACAACTGTAGATAATTATCCATGTGCATATACTGCATCATTTTGAGTGTTGGCATTATTTGTCAATGGCAATACACACACCAAATATGAAACCAACATACCATTTGAGGTCGTATGGTCTTATCTTATGGGTCTTGCGTAGGCATAGTAATAGCACTAACCATGTGATATTTTCTGAGTCACCTGGTAGAGGTCACATAAAGGCACGTTTATATGTTTTGGAGAATGTGTGCCTGTGATTAGAAGGCAGGTAGTGCTACCTTACGCAGTCAATGGATGTTGCCATTTACGTTCCTGATACAAACCCAATAACATACATATTTGTGAAACATGTGGTGCTCTCCCAATGAGTGTGAACAACTTACTGAACGAAGTGCACAGAGTCGGGTAGCGCTTATCTTCATCCACGGCTCATTTAGTTTTTTAGTTTTTCGGTACGGCGAGTGGCTGTTGGTTGCGATGAGTGCGTTTACGCGGTGTGAACGTGTTGAGTCACCGTCCACGTGCGATTTGATGTTTACATGGTGGTGGACGCTGGAGGTCACACTCGCGTCCCAGGAAACATCGTATCACGTGATGCAGGAAATACTCCATTTAACCGCGACCTAGTACATAGGAAGAACCAGCTCCTTGACTCGTAGCAGTGAGACTGCCAGGAAGATGTCTGCAGTGAGTGGATCGATCTAGGAACGATTTAGGTAAGGCTGTTTGTCACTGTAGGGACGTATTGTTCCTGTTATCTAGAGACTTGAAGTATTTGAGCCCGTAGCTATAGATACTTGTATATATTTATATATAACCGGGCTCCGGTTCGTTTTCAGCTGCATTGGACGCTTTAACCCTCACATGGCCGCAGAAGAGGTGGGCGCCGAAAGTATCAAATTAGGACCATACCTCCTCACCTTTGGGTGACAACATTTGTTCGACACAAGGTAATTACATTATCCTTGGATGTTGATCCAACCTTCCAATAATATATGACTCATGACGTTGGGCTCTACAGCTTACAACCAATGAATGCCTTCTTTCATGCTCTTTTGTAAAGATGTTAACATGTGTAGTCAGCTACTTCATTAATCCTGCATGTAGATACGCCGAATTCTGTGTTCAGTAGCCAGTTGCTGGACGTGGTGTGCTGTTAATAGGGTCTCTCTTTCTTTTTAGGTGTTGTCCATAGGGTGCAGTCCAAGTTGTGGACACCTGTTTATTCCCAAGCACTGAAATACTAAATTAATTTTCGCTTGGTAAGTGTGTAGAAAGCATAATGACATGCTTTTGAAGCTTTTTTAGTAGCTGCTAGTTATAACATTTAGTGTTACTTGCTACTATTCTCTTCTTTTCTCTTTTTTCCCCTCTCTCCTCTCCTCCATTTTCCCTCTCAGCATGACGGTTGCCATATATATCCTCCCAAGGATCCAATGTGAATTGACGGAAGAAAGATACTTGTAAACAGATTCGAAGGAGGCTAAATACATTTTTGGCTAGAGTTCTGGTTTTTATCACACTAATATTCATTCTGATTATATATTGTAGAATTTGTGGTTGTATCACATTGGTTCCCCTGAAGAAGTCCTTTTAGTAAGCATTAATAACAACTCCCATAGGACGAAACATGTTGGGCACATTACACTGTGAATTTACAACAGTGTTATAACTAAAAGCGTTATTAAATACGACATACCTTTCGGAAGAAAGGAGTTTATGAAAATACCCTAACACAAGGGTTCAATAGGTCCTTTGCTTTTGGTCAAGGGTTCCTTTATACATCTGAATAAATTGCATATAAAAAAAGCCAACGGAGTGTTTACACTACAATTGTATTTGTTGTTGTTTAAATAGTTTTTGAATTATTAATGTGGGAAGTTTGCACTTTTTTGCAGGTTTTGCACTTTTTGCAGGTTTTGCACTTGTGTACTTTAAGGTCGTTTGGTCCATTAGTGGACAATTGTCCACTAAGGCTACATCAATCAAAGTGAAATATAGACCTTTAGTATAGCGATAAAGATGAATTTTTATGTTTATTGATGATTGTTCTTAAATTGCCAGGCTGTGTTTAATAATTGTGTTTTAGAACTTTATACGTGAATTAGGATGATTGTGAAAAATATATTTATGATAAAAAATGTGTTTTAAGACTTTACCTGTGTGTTACCCAGTGCCTATTTGGTTCATGGTCTTGGTGTTCTTGTTTTGCTGAGTGGGAGTGAGGAGAGGAGATTGAGGAATAATTTGATTAAGGAAGACTGACGCATTGGTTCCTTGGTTTCTGATTGGGTTGTTCTAAAGGGTTGAACCTCTGTGTCTTTAAACTAGCCCATAGCCTCCCTTTTGTTGTTGTTGGTTCAAGGCATTTACATCACTTTGTCCATTTTCTTTTTTTAAAGAAAGAAGGCTGCAGATTTCAGTAAACTAATTGAAGACACTTTTCTAGTTCAGCTGTTTCCCACTTTTATGCTGATAAGAACTGGTGGGGTTTATGTTTATCAAATTGTGTGAAAAACTCTTGTTAGTGTTTTTCCATTGGTCTGCTGTTAAAACATCAAGCATGCGTAATTGAAAACGAAATTCTTAATTATGTAGAGTGAAAAATGATGGATGTTGACAGATACACCCGAAGAATTAACATATGCTGAACGATCACAGATGTGTTTTGGACTTTATGGAGAGTGAGAATAGCTGCAAAAGTGCAAACATGCAGAATAGCGCACCACAACATACACTTTGCAAAGATATGATAATTCACTGACGACTTCTGCTCCACTTAGCGCTCAGGATTTGAGGAAGAGTAGTTTATCTAGGCATATCATTCTTTAATGTACGAAATCATGATGGATGGTTTACTCCTATCTAAGGAGTCTATAATTGCTTGTAAGTTAGAATTCCTGTTTTAATGGTTTAAATATGTTTGTATCTTTTGGAAAGTGCAGCTACCTTCTAGGTACTGCTTCCGCCTTGTTAAGGGAGATTGCCCTCTTCTCTTCCTCCAATGAGCTGAATTTCCTGCCTGCCAGGAAGTCTTCAAAGGCGTCGCACCTCGTCACTAATAATTCAATGTGTGATTTCTGATCTCACAATTTGAGGACAATGAAGCCGTTAACTCCCAAAAATGACAACCGCATTGTGTTTGCACAGGGATTATAATGCACAAACACAGACCCATAGTACAACTGAACACGGCATCCACTGAAATAGTTGTATTTTCCACATACATCGTCTTTGGTGGTTTGCGAACTCTTTCCGTTTAATGATAACGAGACCTAGTAGCACAAACAAAATAAGGGTGCGCTCATGCTTGGCCCCACACATATGTACACACCTTTCAGAGAGAACTGTAGGAATGTTCATCGTATAGTGGCCTGCCTCACTCAGCGGCCGAACTATTTCATTAGTCAAAATGGAGCGTGTTTCTAAAATCTGTATTCCATCAAGTGAAAGTAACCCCTGTCTGCAGCAGGCACCCTCTTAACCATCTGTGGAAGTTGTGTTATGTTTTCACAGGAAAGGAGTCCTATCAGTTGAGCAAACGACCCACATCTTGCAGATGTTAAGGCCGGCCCGTTGGGATCATCTACATGTCAAGGTCTATGTGGGGAGAACAACGCGTGCATTTACACAACCAGCGTCCAGCTGAAATCCCGCCGTGATGTCCGATGCTTTCATGTCGGACCAGGCCCCATGCTCTGTTCCTTTGGCGAGAGAATACAAAAAAAAAAGAATTAGCGCTCACTCGGTTATGCTCCTGCAACCCTTATGCCACCATATGCGCCAAAACAAGTATAATTGCCTTTAAAGCAGTTTCTGCTAAATAAGCACACCATTAAACCTAAACTGTATTAACACCCAAACTAAGATATGTTATATTAACTGTACACTACATTATGGGTTACAGAATTACTCTAGTTAGGAATAATGAAAAGGGAAACCTTGTGCCTTGTGTTAAAGATACTGCCCCCAAGAATTTTTCTCTCATTATGAAACCCATGCTGATTGGATTGTACAAACAACATGTAGACAACATTACAACCTACACTCACAATGATTTGTTTTGTTTTTGTTTATGAATGCATAACCCATTAGCAGTTAGGCACTCAATAATAAAGGCTAGACCAATAATTCTGGTCCATAGTAAAACTATACTATTGTGTGAGTTGGCAGAGCCTTTATTTTTCCCATGATAAATGGATCCGGGTTGCAAGATGACTAGCTCATTTGTGAATAAGCTCTATCTCAGTGAAGATACTGGGCCTCATTTGCAAAAATGTTTGCACGGCGCAAAATGTATTAACCCGATTTACAAATCGGACTTTGCGCTGGTCCTTCCTGCTTTGCACTGTGCTGGAGCATTTTGCGGGACGGGCCAATGCAAAGTAGAAAATAGGGGGTGGAACGTGCAAAATCCTCATTATATGCGGATAATGAGAAATAAACTGGGTGTGGGGAGGCAGGCACCATACAAACAACCAAGACACCCCTTAGCAAGCGCTAAATAATGCCTATTCACAGAATACATCCAGTAATCTGCCAGACTCTTAAGGAAACAGATCAAACCGCCATCCTTAACCTGTCGCAAAGCCCAAAGCGCAATGAAGGGCAACATATAAAAAGCGCTATGCAATCCCAACTAATTTCGGAATTCCACAATGCCGGATCCTGCATTGATAGCTGTCAACCTACTACATAGAAGGAGGAGGAGGGCCACAATATTCCTACCACGCACCAAACTATTTGGCATGGCAAACGAGGAGGTGCATATGAGATACTGCTACCCTCCTCATGTCATACTAGACCTGGTCAAGGAGTGGAAGTATGACCGGGCATAACCAACCATGTGCTCAAAGGCTGTACCACCTCCGGTCAAGGTGCTAGCAGCCTTACACTTCCTGGCCACTGGTTCATTACAGCACAACAATGCCATCATTGGTGGCATGTCACAGCCCACGCAATCCAGGTGCCTCCGCCATATTGAACTGCAACCTAGCACTTGTGCATAGGCACATATACATGCCACACACACTGCAGTCAAGGCAGTGTGCCAGGAATTCTACGCAGTTGCACACTTTCCATGGGTCCTGGAAGCCATCGACTGCACACATGTGCACACTACGATCCATCGACTGCACACATGCACTCATTTTCAATCCTGAGGTGCTGGGATGAGTTTGTGCCTGTCTAGGCACTGAAATTCCCTTTTTTTCATTTCTTGTTGGCGCCGTAGCTCGTTGTGCCCTCCACTACCCCTCCCCTTGCTTCATCTTCCTTGTTGCTCGCCACCACCACCCTCCTGCCCACCATGCTCCCATTGGCCATCCTGGCCGACGTGCAGCAAGGGTCCCTCTCTCCTTCTCTGCTCCCTGCACCAATTTCCAATTATCCGGTGCTGGTATAGGTTTGTGCCTGCCTAGACACTAACATTTCTTTTTTTCCCATTTCTTGTTGGCGCCATAGCACGTTGTACTTCCACTCCCCTTCCCTTGTCTCCTCTTCAATGTTGATGGCCTCCCCCCTCCCTCCTGCCTACCGCTCTCTCATTGGCCATCCTGGCCCTCATGGACATCCAAAGTAGGCAGCCCCTGCCATGATAGCACCCCCTCGGCGAAGGGCCCAAAGGGAAAGGGAGGCTCCCAGAAGCAGCTCCGGATAGTATCTGCCAGTGTCCACTGCAGAAGCCTTGAGCCTGCAGCCGTCAACCTGCTGCAACGTATCAGGAAAGTTGAATCTGGGTGTTTTACATTGCTGTTGTGTTTAAATGAATAGGTATTTTTTCCCCTTTTAGGAAAGTTGAATCTGGGTTTTTCACATTGCTGTTATATTTTTAAAAAACTAGGCATTTTTCCCCCTTTTAGGAAAGTTTTATCTGGGTGTTTTACATTGTGGTAACTGTGGTGCTGTTTATTCTTGCCAATTAGGATCACTCCCAATCCCTAGTTCCCACACTCCTAAAAGGGTGCTGTGGTACTGTTGTGAGTTCACCTGTTTCTCTCCTCCTGTGTCGTCCAATCTCAGTTGTAACCCACCACCTCTGCGCATCCTGCATTGTGAGGCACTGAGCTGTGCAACTCTCTCTCTCTTCTCTCGCACCCTTCTCCTCCCACCTTCCTCCTTTGCACCCTCTATGGTGCTCTCTGTTTCTCCCATTGTCTCTAACTGCTATGTTATCTCCTACCCTATCCCCCTCACTAAGTCTGGAAGGAAGAAGTTCAAGAGGGACATCCTGGACTATAACCCAGGCCTCCCTATCATTGATAGCTACATCATTGCTACCTACATCAGTGCTTCCTCCAGACAGATTCTCACTGACATCCTCTTTGTCGTCTCTTCACCAGACCTATGGACCCTTCACATAGTCTCGGTTTGCTTTCCTATCTCTTAATCTCTCATTAATGGTGGCACTCAGTGGGAGGCCCTCTTAGTCTCCTTCCACTCCTCCAAAGGTGTGGAAGGTGGTCATCATTAATGTCTATCTTAATGGCACCATCTTGGTCCAGGGCTCTCAGCCCAATCTCCTCCTGTTTGATAGGCATCAACTGCGCTTTATCAACTCCCCTCCTTCTCCCACAACTCCTACTAGCACCCTGATGGCTCCTCTGCCACCTCTCATCTCCACCTCTGCCCACTCTCGGTCCCCACTTCCACTTTCCAGTGAGTGCACCTCAAGCCTGTACCCCTGCCACCTGTAAGTCTTTCAATTGTGGCAATCTGCTCCTAGTCACTGATCGCAATGCTCACTCTGCTGTCAAACACTCCTCTGACATCTGTCACCTCCTCAAAGAACTTGACCTGGATATCCTCACTCTTACCAAAAAAACATTTCACAGCCAGCTCTGTCACAGGTTTTGACACTCTTTTCCCTTAAGGCTACAAGAACCTCTCTGAGGCCAGAACCAACCGACCCAGAGGTGGTGTAGCTCTGATCTTTCCTGAGTGGCTCTCTGCTTCTGTCATTCCTACGCAGACCTACACCTCCTTTGAATGCCTGGTCTGCAGGCTCTCTATTTCTCCTAGTCTCTATCTGACTGTGGCCACTATCTTCAGGCCACCTGGCCAGTTGCCCTCTTCCTCTCTGAGGGGGCTGACCTCTCCTCTTCTCTCCTTGCCTCTACCTCTCCTCTTCTCTCCTTGCCTCTACCACTCAACTTCTCCTCCTCGGAGATCTCAACATCCACCTGGATGCTTCTAATCCCTCCTCTGGGCTTTTCCACAACTTCTGTGACACACTCTTTATCTCAATTTTGCCCTCTGGTCCGAAACATCTCTCCAATCCCCCCACCACTCCCCTCTCTTGACTGACCACTTTCTACTTTCCTCTCACCTGAATCTCTCTATCCCTCATACCTTCACAGTCATTTGGCCCATGAAGCTTGTGTCAGTGGATGCCATTGCCTCTACTTTCTCTGCTCCTCCTACTCCTGCAGCTGACTCACACTCTGACACAGCCCTCTCTAATCTACATCTTGCTACCTCCAACACTCTGCACATCCTTGCCCCTGCTGAGAATCCGGCTGAAGCCTACCTCCAAGTGCAACTCTTGGTATGACTCCCACCTCGCCGTCCTGAAATGCAAGTGCAGGGTGGCTGAGAGGAAGTGGATGGCTTCAGGCACATCCTCTTACAAACTGGCCTGCTACCTGATCCACAGAAAATACAGACTCTCTTTCCTGCCCAGGAAGAAAGCCCACATTCAAGCCTGCGTTACCGTGGCTTCTAACAATACAGCCAAACTCTTTCAAATCTGCAAGGAACTGGCAAATCCTGCTGCAGTCTCTACCCCTCTTGTTTCATCCCAGGCCCTCTGTATGGCTCTGGCATCTCACTTCAACACAAAAATGTAGGAAATCCTCTCCACTATCTCCCCTTCCTCTTCCTCTCCCTCTTCTTCTCTTGTCCCCACCCTTTGGCCAACTCTCCCTCTCTTCCTCCTTTTTCCTCTTTCTCTCTGACAACACCTGACAAGGTTTCTAGACATGCCCGATCTATGAAAGTGTTGTCCAAATAGGTGCTCCCCTGCTCCTCCTGAACCATCAAGGAACATATTGACACCCTCGTTCCAGCCTTGGCATATTTCTGTAATAACTCTTTGGCTACTGGAACTTTCCCATCTCTCCTCAAGCACTCCCTTGTGCACCCCCTCCTCAAGAAGCTGTCTGCTGATCCTACCTGTCCGGCAAACTATCGCCGGATCTCTAGGTCACTTTTCCTGGACAAACTCCTGGAAAAGCTGGCCATTTCCCAGCTTACCCTCCACAATAAATCAGTTGGTTTTCTCCATGACCATCAGTCTGTCGTCAGAGCTGCCAGAGGCACAGAAACTGCTCTCCTGAACATCTTTGAAAATCTGCTCTCTATCCTTGAATCCAGCACTCCTTCTGTCCTCATCCTCCTTGATCTTTCATCGGACTTTCACACGGTCAACCATGCCATTATGATCAATCACCTCCAGAAGTATCTGAGAATCACTGATCAGGGCTGGGAGTGGTTGACCTCCTTCCTCTTGGACCACCCCTCCCAGTTCAAATTTGGTTTCTTTCTCTCTGCCCACTCTCTCTCCACCTGTGGCTTCCCCAAGGCTCTATCCTCTCAACCTGGTTTTCAACCTCTACTTGGCCCTTTTGGCCTACCTGATCCCTACCTTCTCCTCTAATATTCTGTTTAATGCGGATCACACTCAGCTCTCTTTCAGGCTCCACTCAGCCTCCTCTCTCGCTCATTCCTGACTGTCTACCCGTGATTCAGAACTGCTGTGCCTCCAATGAGCTCCACCTAAATGCCTTTGAGAGGGAGATCCTTCTTATTTGGACTCCTGATACTGCTTGCCCTCTCTCATTCTGGTCGCCCTCCCTTGGCCCTCTTCCTCCACATACCTGTGAGGCATAAAACCTTGGTGTCATTTTCAACTCCACTCTCTCTTTCTCTCCGCACATCTTGGATGTTGCCAAGAAGTCCCACTACAAGCTGCACTTCCTCAAAGGTACTCTTCCCTTCCCCACCTTCCCGCAGAAGCTTACTGTCTACAGAGCCCTGGTTCTCTCTAGGCTAGACTACTGTAACAGCCTCTTTCTCAATATGCCTTCCACTGCTCTCCGCCCTCTGCAACTAATCCAGAACAGGACTGTGAGACTTATACTTGGCCTCAAGCCCAGGGACCATTTCTCTCCAGCCCTGAAATCCCTCCACTGGCTCCCAGTCGCTGAACGGATCGAGTTCAAGACCCTTTGCATTGTCCACAAGGATTTCTGGGGCTGGGGCTCGTACTACATCCAATTCTCTCTTCCTTAGTAACTGCCTTCTCGAGGCCTTTGCTCAGCTACCTCCAACTCTCTAAGAGTCTGACACTTCTCCATCCAGAGTGGGGGTAGATCTCTCTTCTCTGCAGATGCCTCCCTCTGGAATGGCCTCCCTGCCCCTCTCAAACTTGAGCAAGACCACCCGAAGTTCCAGAAGCAGTTCAAAACATTCCTCTTCTCCTCTGCTTTCTCTCTCTCTCCCTCCCCTACTGACCTACCTGTTTGCCACACCAACTGACTGCTTGGCCACCCTCAGAAACTCACTGGGTGCCAGTCTCTCACTTGATAAGTCACCCCGGCACTGCCTCCAGGCTTCCTCGCACTTAGGGGCTGTAACTGTAACCTCTACAGTCCCTTGCCTCCTTGCACTTACCCAGAGCTGTGCTGCCCCTGTGCTGCACTTACTCTGAGCACTGCTGCCCTGTTACCTGTCCCCTTCCTCCTTCCCCTTGCACTTTTTGTTCTGGCACTTCTCTCCCCCTTTTCCCTTGCACATCTCGTTCTCGCACTTGCATGATCTGAAGGACATAAGGCCTAGTAAGTTTGTTTGTCTTGTCCTCCCTCTGTCTTCCCCCCGTTCTGTTGTTGTGCCTTGAAACACTTGTGTACAGGAACATAATAAACGACTTATATCGTATCACCATATCATATATCATATCATGTAGTGCTGGAGCCCCCGAGAGAACCCCTGAGAGACTGAGCACATCTATTGCAACAGGAAACATTGGCATTCCATTCATGCATATGTGATCTCTGATGCCAAGGGACACATCATGCATGTCAATGCCAATTACCCGGGATGTATGCATGACAGCTATATCTTGGGCCAAGTTGCACATATCCCAGGCCCTTGCATCGGGAGCCTTTGGAAACACCTGGCTTGTGGGTGAATCAACTATCATTCACACACAAGCAGTCACATGACACACATTAACATAGGCCAAATGCCATAACACAGAGTGAAGACATCCCCAGGTACAATGTCACCATACCATGTGCTCCCCTGAGTGCATGCACCAACTGCAAGAAAGGGCTCACATTATTGCCAGCTGCATGATGTCTGCCTCTTCACCATTGCTGCTGGACCTGCTCACCTCCACTCAACACAGGTCAAATAGCATAACAGAGTGAAGACATCCCCAGGCACAATGTCGCCATATCATTTGCTCCACTGAGTGGCATCCAACAACTGCAAGAAAGGGATCACCTGACAGCCATCTTCATCAGTGCTTGAAAAATCTCCCTGTCCACTTGCATAGACCTGCAGTGTGTGAAAGAAAAAAAACAGGGCTGGCTTGAGGCGACCCACATGGAAAGGGCAAACTTGCCACTATGGTTTACCCAAAAGCACACAAGAATAGGGTGGCACTGCCCTTTATACCTTAGAGCTTTTCCCTCCCAAGATGGCACATGCCCCCGCGAGTACCGCCGCTGAGTTAGGGACAACTGTGCCACATGTCTCTCTCTCCCACAGGGAGATACTTCCCACCAACTATTATGGAGCCTGGCCACAGACAATTGTAAGAGATAGCCGGGCCAGCCCTGACCACCCTTGCCAGATGGCCAGTTGGGTCCAGCCGAAGGACCAGATGGCCTGGGATGATCCTCTCCAACCCGATGGATGTGCGCCCATGAGTTTGCACATGCTTTAAGGCCACCGTCCAGGGTCCAGGGCTTAAGCCGCCACCTACGCACCCTTTGTCCAGGGTGTAAACAAACTCCTCTGTGTCCTGGGGCCAGTGCTCAAGCCATTATCTGCAAGCAGGGCCCAACCTCTCTTCCCTGCCTCCCACAGGCTGGATCCTGCCACTTTGCTGCTGTTTGGGTCAAAGCTAACTGGCCTGCTAGGCTGACTAGAAAGTGAGAATAGAGCTATGTGCCCAGACCACAACCCTGCAGCTTCACCCAGGGTGTGTGGGAGTTTCCTGTGTGACTTGTGGCACAGCAGGAGGAGGAAGGATGGAGACCCTTACAGCACTTGCACCATGACAGTGTCTTTGACAAAACCTTGTCTCAAAGGATGACTTCCAACAGATTACAGGGAGGTAGCTGCTCTGCTACTTACGAAACACGGACCCAGATTCAGGTCAACTACAAATGATTTTGCACCACATTCCCCATGAACATGTGGTGCACTATGGGCAAGAGAGGTTGCCCCCTTCTGTCCACACTTGAGTCCTGAGGCGAGTGGCTCTATGCACCAGGGCAGAAGCTGGCCATGCAAGATCAACCGAGGCTCTGCAGTGCTACAGAACCATTATGGTTTTGGGGGGATTCTGACTTAGAGGTGTTCTGTCATAATTCCACAGATGGCATCTTCACCCCACTGGCTCCACAGCCAAGCACATAAACCAAATATCCCTCTCACACTGAGCAGGATTACTATTGGAACAACAATCATCAGTACACAATGGCCTAAACCCAGCTGAGATTCCCTATTAGTGAGTGAGCATTCCAATGTTTGGTGAATTCTGCTTCACAGTGATAGGAAGATTCGACATGAAAGGATCAAAATGCGACATTGCTATGAGCGCTTGGCCACCACAAGACAGTTATCCCTGTGGTAATTGACACCTCTTGCTTGAAACCCAAAAAGTCAGAAAGATCGTGAGGCCCCACTTTCCCGGTCTGCACTCATACTGAAAATTGAGATCCAACAAGCCTTTGACCTTTGGCTGTGCAAGAGAATTCTATCCTCCGTGAGCTTACCTTATGACACCTGAGTTATCGTTTGACAGGTTTACTGCTCCAGGCAAGCTGCCTGTCTGCCATTTTCCCTGAAGTGGGTCATGCCCCGCTTGATCCGGGTGCTTTGCGCCAGAAGTGACAGACCCAAAAGGCTTCCCCCGCCTCACTGTGTAAGTGAAAAAAATATACCAGTAATAGTATATCACCACCGACCTGAGGGCCTCCCACTGATCCTATACCTCTCATCTCTCTTCACAGTGCTATACTAGAATCAAGCTCGACAGTGTCTCCTATCCCCGCTGATTCTGTCAAGCCTGTTCCATTGGCTGTGGTTTTGCTAAATAGTAAGTAGGCCACAGTCAGACTCCCGTTCCTCCATTCATGCATGCCACTAATGGCATGATGATGAGGCACTTTGCCACCTAAGAGAGTCACAGTTACTCCCATGTCTACCTGCGCTTTATTAAATTTTTCACCTTGACATTCAAAGAATTGGGAAGAAATCAGATTGTGTCAACAGCCGCCACAGGTCTTTGTGTTGCCTTGTTTTAATAAAATTGTTGTATTCCCTGGGAATGCACCAGTTCTAAGTCAACTGTGAGGCATCAGCTGAGGCAGAATGCTGGCACCGAAACCACAGGAGGGAAATGGATAAAGGTAACCACCCCTGCTGAGGCATCCATATGGAGGGCCCGGCTTGCAACCAGAGTTGGCGGGGCACCCAGGGGTTGATGCCTCGTCCAGCTGCGCTGCGCGCCCATCCTTGCTTCATACACCCTGCCTCAACCACTGAGCCCTCAGGGACAGTTCTCATCCTGAAGTTACAGATCTGACTAGCCGACTTCCCTTACCTACATTGTTCCAACATTCCAGAGGCTGTTAACCTTTGAGACCTGCTGTGGATATGGGTACGGGCTGGTGTGAGATTTACATCATCTGCCCAAGATTAACAAAGACCAGCGAGAGCTCAACGGACACTGCTGGAATCGCAATGCTTTCCAAGGCTCAAGCTACTCTCTTGCGGCAAACATATTCCAGGGTGACATGCCCTTCACAAAGAAAATAGAACTCTTCCTGGGGCACCCGCCAGATTCTCCGGGAACGTTTGCATTAGTACAATGAATGCCACAAGGGTACCCTTCTCCACCACTCTGGATTCAGGGATGTGAACCCAACTCCCTTTTGATCAGATGAGGTCAACGGAGGACATTGACTGTCACTTCTGAACAGTGCTCACCCATCTCTTAGGAACGACACATGTTCACATGGTACCCTGCTTCACTTCTGCCTTCAAAGTTCTCGATTGAATGCTTGTTAATACCTCCAAAATCTGCACCTGTGGTGGCTCCACTCGGGCTCTCCCCCTGGTCTACTGTGTGCACCTCAGCAGCCTTCTACTCATCCTGACTTAGCCCCGGTAGCTCTCAGCACTGGTGCTGGCCGGGTATGGGCCTGACGCTCCAGCGCCATCCATTGTAAGAGCTTGTTGATTCAGCAGGTGAGTTGTTACACACTCCTTAACAGATTAGGACTTCTATGGCCACTGTTCTGCTGTCTATATCAACAAACACCTTTTCTAGTCCCAGAAGTGGCACACTGGGCACTGCAATACAATGCTCGGCTACATGCCAGCGAGATGGTCTCCTTACCCATGTAAAGTTTGAAAATAGTTTGAGATTGTTTTGGCCCAAAGATCTCTAATCATTTGCTTTACCAGATAAAACTGGGGTATTCGAGCACCAGCTGTCCCAAGGGACACTTCGGAGGGAACCAGCTACTAAATGGTTTGATTAGTCTTATGCCCCTATACCCAGGTCAGACGACTGATTTGCATGTCAGGACCACTACAGACCTCCACCAAAGTTCCCCAGCGTTGCCCTGTCCATGCATACTTCACCAGCATTTGCTTCCTATCACACACACTCATGCTCCTCTTCCCCAACAGAGTGGGCAAGAGGTAGTGGAGTAACTTTGCTGAAAATGTTGGGGGGACATGACATCTGAAGAAAAGGTGCCCCAGCCAAATGAATGGGGACAAAATGGTGTACCATGAAAGTTGGGGGGGACAAACACCCCTGTCCCCTCCTAAAATTATGCCCGTGGCAAGAGAGGCTGGTGGCATACCCACTGCAACAGCACATCGGGATCTCACCTCAGCCGGTGTGCGCCAGACCTCACATTCTATGTGCCACAGGTTTTTGTTTGGCTCTCAGACCACTGGCACCCTTCGTGGCTGTCCCAGCCTGGTGCTGCAACACAATTGCGGCACACTGAGGACAGCCCACCCCAGTCAACAGTTGCACCAGGAGCAGGGGACCTCCAGAGAGGGGCCAGGGCAGTTGCCGATGGAGGGCGTGCTGGTGGTCAATACTCAAAGGCCCCGCAGACATGGTGATACTTGCAACCAGGGGGCTGTACGAACACCACCTATCACCTAAGGCCTTCCCAGTTGACCCAGAGCCATACTCGGTGCACCGCCACTGGAGAAATGCATCCTGCGGGGGCCAGGTCTACCCAGGTGGCAGTCCCAAAAAGGGATCCGCCATTCAGGATGACAAACCTGCCAACAGTGTCCATTTACCTCTGAATGGTTTCACTCCCTCTTGAAATTGTTCTTCCAAGTTCTTTTCAATGTTCCCTTATGGTACTTCTTGGCTATTGGTCTTGCAGCCATATATTTTCTTTTTTTTTTAAAGATTTATTTTATTATTTTCATGTACAAACTGGGAACACATATCCGTCCCTGAACTACCCCCAACCCTCCCCCCTCCCACCCTGGAAGATTTCTAATTATCTCTGTTGCTCCTGGGAAAGTCTATGATCTGAAAATGTCCAATATTCTTATATTATGCGGGCACCATTGTTCCATATAGTCTGATTGTAGGTAGTCCAAATTCTCTCCCCATTCCTTTGTAAATGTTTTTTTTATCCTTGTATTGTGTGTGTAAGCTTTTCCGTGGTCAGTTGTGCCCAAACTTTTTGGAGCAATGTATATATCAGTGGGGGTTCTTGTTTTTTCCAGTTTTGGGCTATTGTCGCCCATCCTGCTATGAGTAGTCCCATAAAACTTCTCCATTGTGGTTTCCTAAATTTCGTAGCCGCCTGATCTTTTATACCACATAGCCACACTTTTTCCCCTAGTTGTTCCGCCTCAGGGAATATCTTAATGATTTCTGTCTTTATTTCCCACCAGAAAGATTTGATCCCCATGCAGTCCCACCAGATGTGTTTCCACGTGCCCACCTCTGAGCAGCCTCTCCAGCACGTGTTAGGTGTTTGGGGGTACATGGCGTGCAGCCTTTCCGGTGTGTAGTGCCATTGGGTTACTATTTTTAGCCGCATTTCCCTTTTTTGGACTGATCGGGTCATTTTTGGAATGGTATTCCACAGATCGTCCCACTGCTGTTTGTGGACATCCTCACCCAGTGTCCTTGCCCACTTCACCATATATGCCCATTTGACTTACTCTTCCTTGGAGTTGATAAAAGCGTAGAGTGAGGAGACCAGTTTACGTGAACCAGAGTTGGTTATTAGTAACTTCTCAAATGGCTTGAGTTCTCTAGTGGCTGCTGTTTTGACGTCTGGCGTTGCCAGCCAGTGTCTGAACTGTTCATATTTGTATCTGTCTGCTTCCGTTAGTTTTAGTATCGCTTTGCATTCTTTGAATGATCTTATTTCTTCATTTTGGTACATTTCGCCTATTTTTGTTTATCCCCCTGCCTCCCATTTCTCATAGGCTCCGTGCTCCATTCCCGGTGGGAACTGTGGGTTCCGGTATATGGGTGTGAAGGGACCATCCATTGTGGTCATTATGCCCCTCCGTGTTTGTTCATCCCATGCCTCTAGGGTGGTTTTCATGATCTCACTTATAGGGAGGTTGGGATGTCTATGTTGTTTTGCTTTCCATAGGGTTTCCTCTAAGGGGGATCTGGCGACCGCCCAGTCTTGTGTCACCCATACTGTTTGTTGGTTGTCTCCCAGCCATTCTCTCAGGACCCAAAGTTGTGCTGCCTGATAATATTTGCGGAAGTGTGGCAGGGACATTCCCCCCTCCCTCGTTGGTGCTGTAAGGGTTGCTCTAGCGATCCTCGGGGGCTTTTTATTCCAAATATAGGACGAGGTTGCTTTGGAGAGTGCCTTAAAGAAAGAATTGGGAACTTTGATTGGGAGAGCCTGAAAGTGATAAAGCATTTTAGGGGGGACGTTCATCTTTACTGCTTGAATTCTACCGCACCAGGACACCATTAGGGGGGTCCAGCGCTCCAGGTCCCTCTTTACCCATTCGAGGAGGGGGGGTAATTCTCGTTATAATGTGCTTCTATCTTGTGTGTCAAGGTTATCCCCAGATATTTGATTCCTTTGTCAGCTATTGTCAAGTCCAGTGATGCTGCTATTCTTTCTAGTTCCGGCCTCTCCCCTGCTAAAAGTAACAGTTCTGATTTGTTCGTGTTTATTTTTAGACCCGAGATTGCCCCAAAAAATTCCAGCTCCCTAAGTGCTTTGGGCAGTACCGTCCCCGGGTTCGTTAGGGCAAGCAGCATATCGTCTGCGTACGCTATTACCTTATGATGTGTGCCTCCCATTTCTATCCCCGTTATGCGGGCTGACTCCCTTAGTCTAATTAGGAGTGGTTCCAGGAAGATGGCGTATAGGAGGGGGGACAGTGGGCAGCCCTGTTTGGTGCCCCGTGTTATCTCAATTTTGTCTGTGACCACCCCATTTATGGCAATCCTGATGTTTGGGGAGGTGTAATTGGCTTTTACCATTTTTATAAACTGTTCCCTAAATCCCATATGCTGTAGAGTTTTGAATAGTATTGACCATTCCACCCTATTGAAAGCCTTTTCGGTGTCTAGTGAGAGTAAGACTGCCGGTGTGCGGGTGATCTCTGTCTTTTCCACTAGGTGTATTATTCCTCTCAGATTATCGTGCATTTGTCTCCCTGGGATAAAGCCTGATTGGTCTGGGTTTATTATGGACAGGAGGAGTGGGGATAGCCTACTTGCCAGGATTTTGGTATATAGTTTGGCATCTAAATTAATCAAAGCAATGAGACGGTAGGAGCTTGGGAGGGATGGGTCTTTCCCTAGTTTATGGAATACTAATACCTTTGCTTCATTCATGGAGTGAGTCACATTACCACTGACTTTAAAAGAGTTTAGGAGTCTCGTCATGACGGGGATGAGTATCTCTGCATATTTTTTGTTAAAGGGGGCGGTAAAGCCGTCCGGGCCTGGTGCCTTGTCATTTGCAAGTGTCGCTATTGCCTTTTTTACTTCCTCTTCCGTGATCGGATTCTCTAAAGCTTCTCTGTCTTCTTCTGGAATTTTTGGGATGGGGAGAGATTGCAGATATGTGTCTTGGTCGGCCCCATTCGGACGATCTGAGGCATACAGTGTTTAGTAGAATTCCCGGAAGACTTTTCCTATGTTCTGGGTTCTTGTTTGTATTTTTCCTTGCGAGTCTCGAATGCTCTTTATGTTTATAGTCTTTTGTTTTTCTGAGAGCTGCCTCGCTAGGAGTATGTCAGCCTTATTGGCTTTTACATACAGACGTTGTTTAAGGTATTGGAGGGATCTTTCGGCCCCTTTGGTGCGAAGCATTTCTAGTTGTCCCTGTACCTGTTTTAGGGCCTTATTGAGGGTTCTGGAGGGGTGGGACATAAGTTCTTCTTGTGTGTCCGCTACCTTTATTTCGAGTTCTTTTTCCCATCGGTGTCTCTGGTTTTCCTTGGTAGCCTGTAGTGCTATGAAGTGTCCTTGGGTTACCGCTTTGAATGCCTCCCAGACTGTATTTAGTGGGACCTCCCCTGTGTCGTTGTGAGTGAAGTATTCTATTATCTTGTCCCTGATCGTTTTTCCCAGTACTGGGTCCTGGAGAATATCCTGTGGGAGCCTCCAGCGCCAAAGCCCTCCCCCCTTTTCTGGGGTCATTATGTCTAGCCAGAGCGGGGCATGATCTGAAAGAGATACCGATCCCGTTTCTATATCTTGGATTGTACCCATGAGGCCCACCGACACCCAGAAATAGTCTATCCTTGACATCGTATTATATACGTGCGAAAAGTACGTGTATCCTCTCTGGTGGCCTTTTTGTTGCCTCCATACATCGCAAAGTGCCAGTTGGTCCATTTTATGTCTGAGTAGTTTGGAAGGGGCACCCTGGGTACAAGAACCCCCCGTGCTCCTATCTGTTTGCGGATGCCATGCTAGGTTTAGGTCTGCCCCCATAATCACTTCCCCCTTTGCAAATCCCTCGAGCTTCTCCAGAGCGTCTCGAATGAAGCCGTCTTCACCCGTGTTAGATGCATATATTGAGGCCAGAGTCAGGTGGCATCCATCCAGCTGAATATTAACGATCGCGAGCCTCCCTTCCTTGTCTGTTAGCTTGTCTGTTAGGACTACGTTTGCTCCTTCTTTTATCGCTATCAGGACTCCTGCCTTTTTCTCTTTGACTTTGGATTGCGCCCATATCCGGTATCCCGTGATATGTATTTTCTGTTTTTCCTGGGCTTTAATGTGTGATTCTTGAAGTAGGAGAATGCTCGCCTTTTCTCTCTTCAGCAGGGTCTCTACTTTCTTCCTCTTGACCGGAGAGTTCAGGCCTCTTACATTGTATGTTAGGATTCTATGTTTCCCCATATAGTATTATGGCGTTGTGAGTTTTAATGATTCCCTGTGCTGTGCGATCTTGGCTTCTTCCGGTGCATTTCCCTCCCCCCCTCCCGCCCTGTCCCCCCAACTTAGCCCCAACTTCAAACTGTGAAAAATAGAACTTCCCGAGGAGGGCCCGAGTACCTAAGGTTGCTAGGGCGTTGAGCCTATCGCTCCGGGCCCTCAATGCGCTCTGTATCAACTTTGCGGGGGATGTTATACCCCGCATTTCCTCAGACCTTCCTGAGTTTCAGTTCCAGGGGCTCCTTACCGGGCCGCCAGTGTATGCTTTCCATGGACATTTAAATATGTTTATGTAATTACCCATTTTGCTTCTTCTTTTGCCGTATCTCTTCCCAGACTCTCTGCCTTTTGTGGTACCCACCGCTTGTTCTGTTGGGCCCTCCCGTCTCCCCCTCTGTTTGTATTTCCAATGCGTGCAAACCTTCCTCGCAGTGGTCACTCTTCTTTGTTTGCCTTCCCATGTGAATAAGAGGCCGAACGGGAACATCCATTTGTATCATAGTTCCTTCTCCACAAGTTCCTTTACAAGTGGTGCCATATCCCTCCGTTTTTGCAATGTCACTGAGGCGAGATCCTGGTACAGGTGGATGTCCGTCCCGTTCATCCTGATATGATCCAATTGCCGCGCCCTCTTCAGAATTTGTTCCTTTTGTGGGTATAAAGATAGGGCTGCCAGGACATCTCTAGGTCTTTCTCCGGGCACCCCTGTTCTTTTTGGGCCCACTCTGTGGACCCTGTCGATCCCTATGGAGTCCGCCTCCTGTGCTTCCAGGATGTCTCTGAACACTTCCTGGACTGCCTTCCTGAGATCCTTGTCCAGTACCGACTCTGTGATGTTCTTGATTCTAATGTTGGATCTCCGGGAGCGATTTTCTAGGTCCTCGCACTGGATCTCTAGGTGGTGGGTTAAGCACACCAAGCGTTCCTGGGTCTCTCTGTATTGGCGTGTTTCGTCTTCGAGGTTTTGGATAATTCTCTCAGCCGTGTTGGTCCTCTCTTCGAGTTTGGCGACGTCCCTCTTGACTTCTTGGATCACCTGTTTTATTTTGTTTCTCATTGTGGCAAACTGGTCCTGGACCGTGGTCATAAACTTATCCTGAAGCTCCACGAATCATGAGTGCATATCCTCCCTTGATGGAGGTGGTGGGGGGGGCGATGGGGTGGTTGCAATCATCTGGGGGGTCTTCCTGAACCCTACCTCTTGTGTGGACCTGGGGTCCGCCGACCACATCTGTACTAAGTTTGCATCTTGTTTGGCAGGCTGTGAGTTCGGAAGTGCAGAGCTCCCCTTCCCTTTAGCTCTCGACATGCCTTCCCTTGAGTATATCTTTCTCCTTTGGTTGCTGGGTGGCGTGATGTGCTTTTGGAGGGTCCCAGGGGCTGTCTCTTGTTTGTCGCCCTTATGGTCCTCCCCCTTGTTGTGTGGAGAGTCGCAGGGTGGCCGAGGGTCTTCTTTGAGGGGTAGGAGCCCTCGTGGGGGGCTACCGCCTTAGGCAACGTCTTTAAGTTCCTTGGTTCCCCCTCTGCCCCTCTCCCACTCCTCTCAGCCCCAGCGTAGGGCCTGAGCGTGGTTTTGGGGTCGGGCCAGTGTCCACCAGTGTTCTCTTGTGTTGTGGGGGGGGGCTCACCTTGTGCGCCTCCGGGCGACCGATGACGTGCGGCGTGTTGATCAGGCCGCGGCCCCTCCCCAGAGAGGGGCCCCACGGTCCTGCATTGTCTATGCTGGCCCGCCGCTGCTCGTCTCCTCGGTGGGGGGGCAGGTGTGCTCCGAAGGTGGGGGCTGCTTCTCGGTCACACTCGAGCCCGCTCCGGGGGCCTTGCAGTGTGCGATGTGTTACCGAGGCCGCCTGCGCCTCCCTGCTGGTTCCCTGCCTTCGCTGAGGCCCGCGGCTGGCTCCGGTGGGGGAGGGGTGGCCGCATCGACCAGCCTCGGTGGCCCCGCATCTCTTGGACCTCGCTTGCGAGGCCGACTCTCGCCTGCCGGGTGCTGCCTGAAGTATATCGGGTAGGTTTTCGTGACGATTTAGTCGTTTCTGTCCAGCTTTATTGAAGTTTTAGTGGCGGCCCGGGCGGAGAGAGATCTATGTGCGTCTCCCTGTCCCGGCGGCCATCTTGGAGTCTTTGCAGCCATATTTAGCCATAAATGGAGTTTGCGTCACTCACTTTGGGCTGCATTCCTAAGCAATCCAACTCAGAGAAGAACCGATCCCGATGTGCTGGGCCACCACCGGCCTAACACCATCCACATGGTGTGCCACGATCAGAAGGACTTGGGCTCCTTGAGTGACGAGAGGGAGTCAGTTTTTTGTACGCCACATTTTCTGAACCTACCGCCAGACGGGGTTTCGGCACTGGGCTCTTCACTCCCCATTACTGAGGGAATCCAGGTTAGTTTCTTTTCCGTAGCTTAGTGAGATGCTTACATTCAGCGGGTCACCACACCTAGTCTGTGGTTGTAGTTGGGGAGCCGAAGATAGGGTGGCTGGCCTCGGGCCAGAGGCTGTTGGGTGGTTGCCTCTTCCCCATGCCTCTGGTGCTGTTCAATGCGTGCTTTTCCCGATTCGCAGCAAAGCCTGCTTCGTGAAAGGTTGTCTGACAGACATGGTCAAGAGTTCTGAGCTCCAGGCCTCTCACATGCAGGCAGTGGTGGGACACCACAGAAAGGCACACACAGAACGGCCAGCTGCTCTGAGGTAGGGGAAGTTGTGTTAACTTTCATTTATCCTGACGTCGACCCAAACCTGCCTTGGAGGAGATGCTTGGTGGAGGCAGCACCACCCATCCTGGCCACATAGTGAGTAGGACCCACCCCCATCTAGCTTCCCCAATTGGGAACTGGCCAAAACCATCATGGTTTTAAAAATTGGGTTCAAGGCACTGATCCCAGGAAGTTCCCCCACCGTCTTCTGTGGCTGCGTGACCAAGCTTCCCACAGTGATGGAGGCAGGCCATTCTGCCTCCGGCCCACCGATCTAATATGCTCATCCCCCGACTGTGACTTCCTACCCCCATTTCGGGGTCACCAGGAGGGACTGCTAGAATATTCAAACCCCAGCATGGTCACACAGTGCTGAGCTCCTGGTACCTGGACATGAGGGAAATGCGCCGTCTGTGACAGCGATCCTAAACATTGCTCACCCATGGCGGTAAACTTTGATGGCCACCCATCGAGTATGCTTGGCTGCACCATGGCTCAGATCATGCCCAGTGTGCCGGGTCCCTGTCCACCTATGGAGGCGTGCTTTGAGAACAGCCAGGTTTCCCTCAACTCCTGACTTCCCCCACTCAAAACTACCCTTCTGACTGGGAGGGCCGACGCCCACATGCAACCAGTGGTGGGTTGGAGACAGGACTGCACAACCAGCACAGCGGCTCAGGGGCCGAGCCAGAGATGAGTGGTGGCCGCTGGGGGCTCACTCTCTGGTGCGTGGGTGGGGATGTTCCATCAGATTAACCCAACCCTGCTGGACGTCCATGTTCATCTTCTGAGTCACAGACCCCTCCGGTTTAAGGGATAGAGCTAGCCAGCACCTGTTCCCCCATGCGCTCCAGCCAAGAATCACTCCACTGTCCAGACCGTAGTGCAAGGTGTGCCTTGGACTGTGAGTGTGAGCGTCTAGGATGCAAGGGAGGTTGGGCCCGCAGATCTCCTTCTGGTGGCTCTACCGTTAATAACCCTTCTGCAAAAAAGTATTTTGGTCAAATTTTATTAAATATATGTATGGGTTGGGTAAGGGTATAGAGTAGGTTGAGGGTAAGTGGGGTGGGGTTGTGGAGTTTCTCAACTTAAAAAAAATAAAATCCAAGACTACATGTAGTCCCTCCTCCCTTTCCATGGTGGCAATTGCTGCGATGGGGATACATCAGGAACACTGTTCATGGTACCGGTGAGGGACACAGAATCTCTAGGTAAGTGGGGCAGGGGTGGGGTTGGATTTGAGATGTGGACATGGGTACTGGGGGCAGGGGGTACACACAGGAACACGGGGGCACACTTACCTTAGTCCCAGCAGGGAAGATGGAAGCCTCCCAGTTCGAGGAGGCTCAGATCAGTGGCTTTACCATGTGGTAAAACCCCGGTTCTTTGTCTTCTGATTGGCTGGTAGGCCGCCACACCCTACTCGTCAGGTGCTAATTGCCATTATGAGTATCTAATTTTTTATTGGCATTGGAAGGATACCATGCCATGGGGGTACAGTATTGTTGGTTGTGTACTTTCAATATATGGACACCACAATACTAACATTCTATTTATTTATTTTCATTAGCATAAACACCTCTGTTGACCGTTCTAGTGCTAGACTTGAAAAAAAGGTCAAACGTGAGACCAACTTGCATGCAATCTCAGTCATGGAGTGGAGATGCAAAGAATTCCTAATAAGCTAGTTGACAACACTATCATGTGGGGTAAGGATCAAGGGTGAAATCCCACCTATTATCTTGATGAGGAGGCTGATGTTCAAGGAATGCAAAAGTGCCTAAGCATTGCTAAGAATCTGGGGTACATGACTACTTCAGAGCAGCCAGAGCACAGCAAGTGCTTTCCTGAACACCTGTGAGGATCTGTTTGCTAATCTTGACTCCAGCCTTCCTTCTGTCATCATCCTTTTGATCTTTCCTCTGCTTTTGACATGGTCAATCATGCCATCCTGATCAATCGACTCTGTGAGAACCTGGGCATCAGAATGGTTGACCACCTTCCTCCTGTACTGACCTTGCCAGGTTTAACTGGGGTACTTTCTCTCCACCATCGCCATCTTAACATAAGGTGTTCCCAGGGCTCTAACCTCTCAACCTGGCTCTTCAATATCTACTTGGCCCTTTTGGCCCACCTGATCTCTACCTTCTCCTCTAACTTGCAGTATTATGCAGATGACACCCAGCTCTCTTTCAGGCTCCCCTCAGCCTCCTCTTCTCTCTTGCTCATTCCTAACTGTCTATCCGCGATCCAGGATCAGTGCGCCTCCAACGATCTCTGCCTTAATGCCAGTAGGACAGAGGTCCTTCTCATTAGGACTGCTGCTTCCGCTTTCTCTCTCTCTCTGGCCGCCCTCCCAGGGCCTCTTCCTTTGCCTTCCTGCGAAGCAAAAAACCTTGGCATCATCTTCAACTCCACTCTCTCCTTCTCTCCTCACATCACAGACTTTGCCAAGAAGACCTATTATCAGCTGCACCTCCTCAGAGGTGTTATTCCTTTTCTGACCTTCCAACAGAAGATCACTGTCTCCAGAGCCCTGGGTCTCTCTTGGCTGGACAACTGCAACATCCTCTTTCTCAACCTACAATCCTCTACTCTCAGCCCTCTGCAACTATTTCACAACAGGACAGCAAGACCTGTCCTTGGCCTCAAGCCCAAGGACCGTATCTCTCCAGCCTTAAAGTCTCTCCACTGGCTCCCAGTGGCTGCAAGGATCAAGTTGAAGACCCTCTGCATCATCCACAAGGTTTTCTGGGGCTGGGGCCTGGACTATATCCAACTCTCTCTTCCTACATTTCTTCCCTCTCAAGCCCTTCGCTAGCTACCTCAAACTCTCTGATGGTCAGACGGTTCTCCAGGCGGACAGTGGGGGGTAGATTTGTCTCCTTTGTTGGTGCCTCCCTCTGTAATGGCCTCCATGCCCCTCTCAAACTTAAGCTGGACCTCCTGAAGTTCCGTAAGCAGCTCAAGACCTTCCTTTTCTCTGCTGCTTCCTCTCTATCTCTCTCCCTTGCTGAACTACCTGTCTGCTGCACCAACTAGTTGCTTGCCTACCCTCAGAGTCTCACTGGGCACCAGGCTCCTCCATGACCAGTCCCCCCTGCACTGCCTCCGGGCATATCGATCACTTACGGGCTAAAACTGCAACCCTGAAGTCCCCTGCCCCCCTTGCACTTACCCAGAGCCGCGCTGCCCTGTTTGCACTTACTCGGAGCTATGTTGGCCTGATTGCACTACCCCCACCTCCCTGGCACTTTCCCTTTCTCCCTTAGCTTGCACTTGCACAATCTGAATGACACAAGGCCTAGTAAGATCGTTTGTCTTGTCTTCCCTCTGCCTTCCCTCCCTTGTATTGTCGCGCCCAGAAACACCTGTGTATAGGTGCGTTATAAATGACATATATCATATGATATCATATGCTTTATATGCTTTCGTATGTACACCTGGAGAATTTAGGGCAGAGTCTGGAACCTTCAGCTCTCAAGATGTTTCAGACTAATATTCTCATCATATTCTCATCATCCACATGTGATGACATGACTTCAACCATGCAAGAGTACAAGGCTGAGTAGTGGCTAAGGTTTCTATTCAGCCATCAATTTGCTACAAAAGAAGTGTTATCCCAATCATAAAGGTGAAAAAGACACAGTTAGGAGATATACCACCTTGGCCTTTTGTGGGGGGCCGTGGAAAGGCTATGAACTCAAGATGTGTGGGAATGTCATCCATTGGCAACACAAACAGCTATAATACTAAAGTCCAAAATAAAGGGAATGTGTATAAATATATGTACTTTAATTAAACACACCATCTGCAAAAATAACTAAATAGAAAAACACTATACAAAACCTCCCCCTGAGGAAAGAACACAGAATAAGCAGATAGCAAGATGCATCACTCAGAGTAACCAATTAAGGGTTGAAGTCAAGTAAAAATCACAATGTTCGTTTAAAGGATATATTTTTGCTGTAAAAGGGGATTCATGGTGATATATCCAC
The DNA here is from genome assembly GCF_040938575.1 of Ambystoma mexicanum. Lineage (NCBI taxonomy): Eukaryota > Metazoa > Chordata > Amphibia > Caudata > Ambystomatidae > Ambystoma > Ambystoma mexicanum. The sequence continues at coordinate 715,542,294 of NC_090932.1, forward strand.
TCTCTAGAGCCCAAAGGTGCTCAAAGGGGTCAGTTAGCAGTCAATAATATCTTTCTGCAGTTCTTGCTGGTTTGACAGCATCGAACTAAGCTTTTTGGTGCTTTGAGAGTCAATGGAGCCATGTTCGAGTGCAGGAGATCGTGTAACCCCAAGCGGGGAGCTGGCATGTAGCTGGTTTGAAACAGTATCTCGGGGCAATTCAAGTGCAACTTTCGAGTGATGCAGCTCAGGTGGCTCACCAAAATCGGTTCAAAGATCGGGTCCTCTTGGAGTCAAGGTAGCTCCTGGTTGGGGTCAGCGTGTGACACTACAGAGGTTTGATATGAGGCCTGGTGATTGTTCGATATTGTGAACCTGATGATACAAGATGCGGTTTGAGAATGCGTCAACATGATTTTTTACCAGATCCAGCCATTTGGTAAACAATGGTTTGGGTCGATGTGTGACCCAATGCTTAAAAAGGTTTGAGGTGAGGTCCGGCAAATTAGCAATTGAATCAAGACAAACATGTGATGGGTTTTGCTTTGCACGTGACAGTGTCGAACTGAGGCTTGCTGTGTTTCTAAGATATGCTGATACAAAATGTAGATCATAAGGATCACCCAGGTCGTCTTGACAGTCATGTTGACATCAAAGATGCTGGTGACTGGATGTGCAGTTTGAGTTGCAAAGATTGATGCAGCATTTGAAGGTCACAGTTTGATGCCTCCCCCATGGTCTGGTCGAATGTCGATGAAGATTGGCAATGAAGGTGCTGATGGTTTGAAGAACATTTTCGAATGGTGCGGGTGCAGTGATGGCTCTTATTTGAGCAGAGGCAATGACGCGCTCAGCTGGCATGGCGTGGCAGCAAACTGATTAAAAAAACACAACACTGCAGTTTGCAGATGAGGCCAATGCCAAAGGCAGCACCAGAGGACCTGTTATTTTGACTGGTTCAAACAAGCTTGAATCATGGTTTGAATCGTTTTGACTGGGAAAATACACGCATCTTGGTTTTCTTGACTCTGAGGTTGCTGTGAGCCCGGATCCAGGGACTCAATCCAGGGACTCAAAGATAAGTTTAGTCCTTGTTCTCAAACTCGCAAACACTGTGGATGCTCCGACACAACTGCTGGCATCTTTCAACACAGCATGTTCCTGGGTACCATTGTGGCTGGCAGAGAGGTAGGTCTTGCCCCAGCAGCAATTCCACCCCCAATGTGCCCTGGTGATGTTTATGGGCCAGAGCTCATCTCTGCCTTCGACACTCAGGCTTCCCCTCCCCGGTGGAGGACTTTGAAAAGATCAACTCTCCCAACAGAAGTCCAATAAATCTTTCCTTAGTCAGTGAATCAAAGAAGAAATGGGAGACCCCTTCTTTTAAATGTAAAGGACCACAGGTGATTAGACTAAAGAAAGCCTGCTTTTGGGGTCTGATCCCTGTAATTGCAGTCAGTGGTCTTTGCCTTCTGATATCACACCCAAAGTGCCTTCTACAGGAAGTGGGGAGGACAGGAAGGACAAAAAGAGAGAGCCAGATAGAAACACGATGAGGGAACCTTCCCATTCAGCTGTACGGAGCTCCAAATGTCTATCGTAGCCCCTTAACTTCCCTTCTCAGTGCATGTCATACCACAGTAGGAGGCTATCCTTTTTGTGAATGTGTGTGCCCTTTCATTCCTGTTCGCAGGACAGCTTCCTGTGGAGTGGTTGTTTCTTATGGGAAGGTGTTATCTGCCCTTGCAAAGGGACAAAGAGACTACGGTCTTGCTGTGAGAGCAGAGGCACCCAGGTTGTGGGAAAGAAACATAACCCTTCCAGAGCTGAGATGCGCTCACAGGGCTGACACATGAGTGATACCCATGTGATGTAGGTATAATATGTACGTGAAATACTATCCACCACACATTAACTCAGGAATATTTTATACTCACATTTTAAAGTGCCACCAGGAGAGTAGACTCAATTATAGGGATTTGGAACAGAGATGCATATCCTAAATTCAGCCCCTGCTCTGCAGACACGTGGCTGTCACTGCAGCTGTCAAATGGGCTCCTGTGACCTCTCAACCTGCTCAGTTCCACCGCAAAGCAGGTTCTGCAGATCAGGTTAATGATGCAGCAGGGCACAGGTGTACACTATTTCCCTCACCACCCCCAAAGGGGTGTATTTGCTGACCCAACTCCTGTGTTCTGTGTGGATCCCCTATCACCAGAGGGTGCTGTCGGAACAATTGGGGTGAAAAGTAGGCCTTTCTCCCACTATAAAGGACCCTCAGACCTAGCTGTTTTTTTTCCTGTATCTAAACTGCATTGGGAAAGCAGTGCTCTTTTTGGTTTTACCTTCTTAGCAAAGTGTTCATCTAGCATACTGTTTTACTATTGTCTGAGCTCTTGTTGTTTTGTCCAATTGTTCACTATTGTCTCAGCTCTCTCTGTCTAGTCTGCTTGTGCCCCTAGCTGTGTCCTTCCGTAGTGTTCTCCTCCCTCCCACCCCTTTTCCTCTTCTCTCCTCCACCTATTCTATGGTGCGCTCTGTCTCTCCTATCTTTTCTAACTGCTTCTCTATCAACTATTCTGCTCTCCTCGCTAAATATGGTAGAACAAAGTTTAAAAAGGACATCCTGGTCTCCAACCCAGGCCTCCCTATTGCTGACACCTATACCAGTGCTTCCTCCAGGCAAAACCTCTCCAACATCCTCTTTGCCGTTCCCTCACCAGACTTATGGATTGATATGATATGATATGATAGTTTATTTATATAGCGCCTATACACAAAGTGTTTCAAAGCGCTTCAAGGAGGGAGGGGACATAGGAAAATACAGTTCATTCAGTAAAAGTGCTTGAACAATACAGAATGTGAAAAATAACTATCATACTAGGCCTGTCGACATTTCTGATAGTGCAAGTGCATAGAACAAGTAAGGTAAGAGGTAATGGATAGGAAAGAGAACAAAGCAAGCAGTAACATTACTATGTCTGACGACAATTTACGCAGTGCAGGTGGTAACAAGAGGCGGGGTGGGGGGGCAAGGGGAAGGAGGGGGAAGGAAGGAGAACAAGGCACGCTACTGAGCAAAAATGTCGGTGACAATTTTAAAAAGCAGGGGAGGGGGGAGGAGGGAGAAGAACAAGGAGGGGAGGAGGGGAGACAGACAAGCTGCTGTCAAGAGTCACGGAACAGATGACAGGAGTAAGTGCTAGGAGAAGGAGGGCTGAGAGGGGGAGAGAGAAGGGGGGAGTAGGAAGGTAGTAGAGGATGGAATTGAGGAGGGGGTTACACATTGACTAAAGGGGGGTCAGGGGGCTCACAGTGAATAACGGGGAGACAGGGGGTCACACAGTGACTAAAGGGGGGGCAGGGGGCTCACAGTGACTAACGGGGAGACAGGGGGTCACACAGAGACTAACGGGGGCAGGGGTGCCACACAATGACTCAGGGGGGGCAGGGGGGCACACAATGACTCAGGGGGGCACACAGTGACTAAACGGGGGGGCAGGGGAGCACACACTGACTCACGTGGGGCAGGGGGGCACATAGTGACTAACGGGGGGCAGGGGGGCACACAATGACTCAGGGGGGGCAGGGGGGCACACAGTGACAAAACGGGGGGGCAGGGGGGCACACACTGACTCACGGGGGGCAGAGGGGCACATAGTGACTAACGGGGGGTCAGGGGGGCACACAGTGACTAACGGGGGGGCAGAGGGGCACACAATGACTCACAAGGGGCAGGGGGGCACACAATGACTCACGGGGGGCCCGGGGGGCACACAGTAACTAACGGGGCACACAATGACTAACGGGTGGGACAGGGGGGCACACAATGAATCACGGGGGCAGGGGGCTCACAGTGACTAACGGGTGGGCAGGGGGGCAACAATAACTTACGGGGGGCAAGGGGGCACACAATGACTCACGGGGGGGCAGGGGGGCACACAGTGACTAACGGGGGGCAGGGGGGCACACAATGACTCACGGGGGGCAGGGGGGCTCACAGTGACTAACGGGGGGCAGGGGGGCAACAATGACTCACGGGGGGCAGGGGGGCGCACAGTGACTAACGGGGGGCAGGGGGGTACACATTGACTCACGGGGTGGCAGGGGGGCACACAGTGACTAACGCGGGGGCAGAGGGGCACACAATGACTCACGGGGGGCAGGGGGGCACACAATGACTCACGGGGGGCAGGGGGGCTCACAGTGACTCACGGGGGGGCACGGGGGCAACAATGACTCATGGGGGGCAGGGGGGCGCACAGTGACTCACGGGGGGCAGGGGGGCACACAATGACTCAAGGGGGGGCAGGGGGGCACACAATGACTCACGGGGGGCAGGGGGGCTCACAGTGACTAACGGGGAGGGGCAGGGGGGCACACTGTGACTCACGGGGGGGCAGGGGGCACACAGTGACTAACGGGGGGCAGGGGGGCACACAATGACTCACGGGGGGCAGGGGGGCAGACAGTGACTAACGGGGGGCAGAGGGGCACACAAAGACTCACGGGGGGCAGGGGGGCACACAATGACTAACGGGGGGCAGAGGGGCACACAATGACTAACGGGGGGCAGGGGGGTACACAGTGACTAACGGGGGGGCAGAGGGGCACACAGTGAGTAACAGGGGGGCAGGGGTGCACACAGTGAGTAACGGGGGGCAGGGGGGTAGACAATGACTCACGGGGGGGCAGGAGGGCACACAGTGAGTAACGGGGGGGGCAGGGGGGCACACAATGACTCACGGGGGGCAGGGGGGCACACAGTGAGTAACCGGGGGGCAGGGGGGCACACAATGGCTCACGGGGGGCAGGGGGGCACACAGTGAGTAACGGGGGGCAGGGGGGGCACACAATGACTCACGGGGGGCCGGGGGGCACAAAATGAGTAACGGGGGCAGGGGGGCACACAATGACTCACGGGGGGGCAGGGGGGCACACAATGACTCACGGGGGGGCGACGATCCGGCATACCACAGTGGACAGCGGTAGACAGGGCCTTAGGAGTGGGCCTTGTGAGGAGTCTCTGTGCTTTCTCCTTTCTCTTCTTCTCCCATTAATGGTGGAACCAGGTGGGAGGCTCTCCTGGCCTCCTTTCACTCCTCTAAGGTCATCATCAATGTTTACCTTAATGGCACTGTCTTGGTCGAAGGCACTCAGGCCAACCTTCTCCTCTTTGATAGATGCTTCCTGTGCCTCATTAATTTCCCTTAATCTCCTGCTGTCCCCGCTCTTCCCTCCACAGCTTCCTTGCACCCCCCATGCGGTCTCCTTCTTTGGTTACCTTCCCCTCTCCTTCTTCCTCTTCTGCCCCCAATCAGGCCTCTACACCTCTGCAGGGCGTACCTCTGATCTGTACCCCTCCCCAGAAGTCTTTCAAGGACGGCAACCTTCTCCATATTGCCACTCTCAACTCTCACTCATCTGTCAAACACTCCTCTGACATCTGCTGCCTCCTTGAAGAACTTGACCTCCATGTCCTCTGTCTCACTGAGACATGGTTCACTGCCAGCTCTGTCACAAGCTTTGACACTCGCCTCACTGATGGCTACAAGATCCTTTCCGCTGCCAGGTCCAATCATTCCAGAGGGGGTGTAGCCTTGATCTTCCCTGAGTAGATTCCTGCCTCTGTCATTCCTAAACAGGCCCACTCCTCTTTCAAATGCCTCGGATGCAGGCTCTGTCTCTCTCCTAGCCATTCCCTAACTGTGGCTACCATATATCGCCCACCTGGTCAGAACTGCGCCTTCCTCTCTGAGTGGGTGGACCTCTCCTCTTCCCTCCTGGTCTCAACCACTCAACTCCTCCTTCTTGGAGACTTTAACATCCACCTGGATGCTTCCTGTGCTTCCTTTGGACTCTTTCGCAACCTCTGCCACTCTCTTTCACTCTCTAGCCTCCCGTCTAGCCCGACTTATTCTACAGGGCACACTCTGGATGCTCTGATCTCTACAGACCTTCCCCTTTCTATCCCTCTCGCCACTCCTCTCTCCTGGAGTAATCACTTTCTCCTTTCCTCCCAGCTCTCTCTCTCCACCCCTCAGGCCAAGCCAACTCCAGCACTGCCACCTACCTTCTCAGTTATCCGACCCATGAAGAAGTTGAGGCGTTTGCCGCCACTTTCTCCGCCCCCATCCCCTTCGAGTGACTCACACCGTGCCACAGCCCTTCATATGCTCCACTCTGCTATATCTGATACTCTTGATGCTCTTGCCCGTGTCATGGGGATCTGCTTGAAACCCAAAGCCAAGTGCAACTCCTGGTACGACTCACACCTTGTCACCCTTAAACGCAAGTACAGGGTGGCTGAGAGGAAATGGCGTGCTTCCTGTACATCCTCTGACAAACTGGCCTGCCACCTGATCCAAAGGCAATACCGGCTCTCTGTCCACTCCAAGAAGAGAGCCCTTATCGAAGCCTGCATTTCTGCGTCATCCAACAACTCAGCCGAACGCTTTAAAATCTGCATGGAGATGGCCAATCCTGCTGCAGTCTTTACATCTCCTTTCCCCTCCCAGGCCCTCTGCATGGCCCTGGCTTCTCATTTCATCTCAAAAACTCAGGACATCCTGTCCTCTCTCTCTTCCTCTCCTCCTGCTCCCTCTCTTCCCCGCTCTTCCTCTGGCCATTCTGTGGCCACCTTGCCTCCCTCCTTTTCTGCCTTTCCCATGTTCTCCCCTGACAAGGTTACTAGAGAAATCCGATCTTGAGAAAATCTCATCAAAACAGGTTCTGCTCTAAAACCATCAAGGACCACATTGGCACCCTGGCTCCTGCTTTGGCTTACTTCTGCAACTACTCCCTTTCCACTGGAGTCTTCCCTTCCCCCCTGAAGCGCTTCTTAAGAAACCATCAGCCGACCCCGCCTGCCTGCATAACTACCACCTAATCTCCATCACTCCTTTCCTGGGCAAGGTGCTGGAAATGCTGGCCATCTCCTAGCTTAATCTTCAGACTGAATCAGTTGGTTGTCTCCCTGACCATCAGTCTGGCTTCAGAGCTGCCAGAACTGCCAGAAGTATGGAAACTGTTCTCCAGAACATCTGTGAAGCCATGCTCTCCAACATTGATTCCAATACCCCCTGTGTCCGCATCTTACTCAATCTCTCTTCGGCCTTTGACATGGTCAAGCATGCCATCCTGCTCAACCATCTCCGTGATAACCTGGGTATCACCCATCAGGCTCTCGCTTGGCTAACCTCTTTCCTCTCTGATCGACCCTCCCAGGTACAACTTGGGTCCTTCCTCTCCTCTATCTCTATCTCTACCTGTGCTGTTCCCCAGTGGTCTAATCTCTCTCCATGGCTGTATAACTGGCACTCCTTGCCCACTGCATTTCCACTCTCTGCGCCAGCGTTCAGTGCTATACGGATGACACTCAGCTAATTTTCAGCCTCCCTTCCCCCACTTCATCTCCTTCTCTGATCTCTGACTGTCTGTCCACTATCCAGGAGTGGTGTGCCGCCAATGATGTATGCCTTAATGCCAGTAAGACTGAGATTCTCCTCATCGGCACATCTGCTCCCTCTTTTTCTGTCGCTCTCTGGCCGGCCTCTCTCGGGCCTCTTCCTGCTCCCACCTGTGAGGCTAAAAACATCTGAGTCATCTTTGACTCCACAGGCTCCTTCTCTCCTCACATCTCTGATGTCTCTAAGAAGTCGCACTATAAGCTGCACCTCTTCAGAAGTATTCTTCCTTTCCTCTCCTTCCCCCAGAAGCTCACTGTCTCCAGAGCTCTGGTTCTCTCTAGGCTGGACTACTGCAACAGCCTCTTTCTAGATCTTCCTGATTCTACTCTCCGCCCTCTGCAATTCATCCAGAACAGGACTGCAAGACTTGTCCTTGGCCTCAATCCCAGGGATCGTATCTCTCCAGGACTTAAATCTCTGCACTGGCTCCCAGGCTGTGAGGATTAAGTTCAAAACCCTCTGCATTGTCCAGAAGCCTTCTGAGGTCTGGGGCCTCAATACCTTCAACTCTCTCACTAAATTTCTTCCTTCTCAAGCTCTTCGCTCCTCCGCCCCCAACTCCCTCAGGGTCAGTCGCTTCTCCAAGCAACGCGTTGTTGGTAGATCTCTATCTTCGGCTGGGGCCTCCCTATGGAACAGCCTCCCTCCCTCCCTGAAACTTGAGGAGAACCATCTCCGGTTCCAGTAGCACCTCAAGACCTTCCTCTTTGCTTCTGATTTCTCTCCTTCTCTCCCCTGCTGAACTCCTGACAGAAACTGGAATGGTTTATCTGGCTGCCTTCTGATCTCTGACCCAGGTCCCCTCCCCCACCAGTTGCACACCTGCACTGCCTCCCGGGTAACCCCTGCACTTGGGGGCTGTTTCTGTATCCCTACAGTCCCTTACCAGCTCTTGACACTTGATGTCTGCACTTAACCCTGCACTTGCCACTAGCTGGCCGCATTTTACCTATTGTTTTATTATTCCCCCCTCCCCTGCACTTGCACAATCTCAATGTCACCTGGCCTAGTAAACTTCTTGTGTTTGTCTTCCCTCTGTTCCCCCTCCCTTGCCTCGTCGCGCCTTGAAACACTTGTCTATAGGTGCTTTATAAATGCCATGTCATATCATATCATATCAAAGGCCCATTCAGAGATGAAATCAGCACCCCCCTACTTAAAACAGATAAGGGGCCCACATTCATGGATCACCGGGTGAGGCATACTTCAGCCGAAACACCCTGTACCTGAGAGGGTTCACATATGATAGACAAGGGGTCCATCTCAGTAACTCTCTGCATCTCATGAAATTCTGAGGAGACACCCTGCTGCCGGCTATCCTTATTAATTGGTTCAACCAAAGTTACATCCCCTGACAGGTCCTGCCCCGGGTTAACACATTGTCCAACCACCTCCGAAACAGAAGTGGAATTCGTATCAATCAGGGCCACACATCTAGCAGCATCAGTAGATGGTTTACTCAAAAAAGCTTTCAGAGAAGGCTGGGAATATAAATTCTGCAAAAAGCTATTTTCAGTTAAGTTGTTCCTTTCAATGGCATGCCGGTTGTTAGATTTCTTTGCTTGCAGCCCAATGCTTCTCACGCTTTTCACTCATCCCAGTCTAGCAGCCATTGGTATAGAGGTCGATATTTGAGGTCCAATAGTACTCTGATTTGTACTTGTTTCCTTCCCAGCGTTAACATCTAAAACATGATTTTGTGTTATAGAGACACTGCCCACCTCCGCCAGGCCCTGTTCTCTGGCATAGGCTGCTGAACTAGTCTGGGATAACAAGATAAAATCATCATCTACATTAGCACTCGCCCCAACATTCAGCCAGAGCCGAGCCCATACCTCAGCACCATCCGTGACCAATTCTGATATCGGCTGCCCCATTCGTTCCTCAGTGTTAGTTCATGTATTCATTGTTTGCACCCTTAACAAAGCGTCTGATGCATTTCGCCTAACAATCTCTAGCGATCCGATCCTTTGATGTTCTAAGAATTCTTATCCAGCTAAGTGCAATGCAACGTTGTTGAATTTGAGGATGCTGTTTAAGGAATCCAGGAGACCCGAATTAGATTAAACCTCTTTTTGAATTTCCTCATACAGCTAAACAGATACACAAAGATTATGATGTGTGTCAGTCCCTGTAGGATACAATACGTTACGCCTCTCACCAATGACCTCAGGGGGAGGGGGGAAAAGAGAAACGCTTTCTGGGGGTATAAATTCTGCAGAAGATTCTATCGAAGACAGTGTGGAATCAAAGTCTGGTCACCTAGTACAGTTGCCCTTGTGTAATGTGGTACTGTGCCTGTGGTAACACATTATAATTCCATTGCAGAGTGGGTATCTGTCCATTCCTTTCTACCTGTATTTGGAAGGAATTTGATTGTGAAAGTGTAGGAATTTGCTGCTCTGTCGTAGTCTGTGCCATTTGAACAAATTGAGGCTGTTGGGGAATTGGAGATGGTGTTTGTGTGAGCTGTTGCTGTGGGGCACTGTGTGTGTTCTGATAATATATAGGATGAACCTGTTGGGGCTGTGCCTGAGGCTTTGAATGCTGCTGCTGCTAAAACACCGGTGGTGGTTGCATCTGTGATTGTAGCTGTGGTTGTACTTGTTGCGGTACCTAGGGTTCTGCAGGGGGAAATATCTGCTGGGGCTGTGCTTGATACACTGGGATACCTGCTGGGCCAAATACCACTTGATTCCTGCTTCTGAATTATTTTGCAAAGTGTCCTATCTTCCTACGAGCCCAACATTGTCCCTTAAATCTTCGTCTCACTCCCCATATACAAATCCAAACCACCTTCCTCTTTGGAAACCTCCTCTACCCTGCTGACAATTTCCTCCTGGCTGAAAGTATCCTTCCTACTGAACCTGTGGTGCAAACCCTCCCTGCGGTATCTGTGGGATAGATCCTCCTTGTGCTATCTGTGGACAAATCCTGTATGAGGTGCCTGTGGAAAACCATGTGTGTGGTAGTGGTGGAGCTGCTCCAATGTCTGAGCTGTTGTTAATGTGTTGTCCATCAGTCGCACTTGTTATCACTGCACCCTCCAAACTATATCTAGCCAGCTTCTTCTTAACTTACTTAGCCACTGCCTTCTGAGCATCATATATCTTATTCTTTTCCTTGTCTTGTTTAAGTCTGCAAGGGTGTACTCTGTGTGCCTGTTTCAACTGCCCATGCCTTCGTCTCTATTCCCATCGCCCTTCCCAACTCCTTCCATCTGTGCAGATACCCCCAGACAAAAAATGATAAAATATGGGGATATTCATATAACACAGCTGTCTTGTTTCTAAGCGCCACATCCCCTGCATTAGTTAAATGTATTGTGCAAGGTCGTCAACTGGTCTCATGGAACAAACTAGAATAGATGGCATGTCAGAAATCTTTGGGTATATCTTCCTTAGTGCCTCACATGTTGTTGAATGGCACTCTGTCTTGAACATTGCTGCTCAGCATTACACCTGCATATCCTGCTTTCTGAGAAGGGCTTCCACCTTTTCCCCCAATAATGTCTCCAACAACTAAATTTGTCCCTGCAATTCTTTTCTCCAGAGCATAAATCTTCTTGCTAGCTCCGGCAGTAATTGATGGCAAGCTATTCATTAAATTCTCCTTTTCCATATTTGGCCTGGGGACATACCGTGCTCCTCCTTTGCCTTTTTGCAACAATGCCAACTTCATCCCTTGCTTTCGAGGTTGCTCCATTTTACTTTCTTTGCTTGTTGCAACCGCTATTCTGCAAGGCAATTTTCTAAGCCTTCTCAGAAACGGTATCATGCCTGTATACATGGGAGATCGTCCAACACTTTTGTCCTTGTCATCAGTTTTTTCATCACAACATACGGAGTCCTCGTCTGCTACCCCATCCACTGTCTCTAGGATCAGTAGTGCCAGTTCATCAATTAGTTGACTATCAATCTTAAACAATATCTGTGCTGCTGTGCACGGTATCATTTGGTATTGTCATTCCCTACTCTTCCTCTTTCTCCCTTGCTGCTCTAATAAGCTCCCCCTCTGCCTCTCTGAGGACATGCTCTATTTGCATTTGTGTGTTCTTCCCTACATTAGATAATACTGTGTTACTGCGGGCACTTGTTGGTTGCTTACTGGGCTATGTTACCAACATCTTTGCCTGTCCCGTTTTTCCTTCTACTGTGGGCATATGTCAAGGGTTAGTATAACCCATTGCAGGCTGCAGTCAATATATCCCGTAATGGGGTGAGGCCGAAGTAAGTGAAGCAAGGGACGACAATGGTGTTTTTTACTTGCTCACAGCTGGAGGAGCAGGTGCCTTTGCCTATGAAGCTGAAGGCTGCACATGTGTGACCTTTTTTCTTCCCTCACTCTATCTTCTTCAGAGTTAGAGGCATTGACATTCCCTTTACCTTTCCCTTTCTTGTCATCATTGGGATCTACCTCTTTCTCGAACATCTTCTAGAGTTCTAAAATATTCTGTTTTTCGTGTGATTTCTTTCCTTTGTATTTCGCCACTAAGTAATGTAATGTAATGTAGGCTTCTATAGCGCCGGCAGCCCGCAGGCATCAGGGCGCATTAACAATACAGACATAAACTATCCAGGGGACTTCCCTAAACAACCGGGAGAGCTGAAGCTAGAAGGTAGGAATTACTTGAAGAGATATGTCTTCAGGAGTTTCCGAAATTGCAGATGATTCTCTTGTACTCTCAAAGCCCAAGGAAGAGAATTCCATAACTGAGCTGCCTGTACTACAAAGGATCTGCCCATGGCCGATTTGAGTTTGTATTTGTGTATTACTAGCAGGTTTTTTCCTGCTGAGCGCAACTGTTTCTTCGGAGTATATAGTACAAGACACCTCTTCAGATAATTAGGAGCTTTTCAGAAGAGGCATTTGTGCACCCGAGTTAGGGATTTAAACTTAATACTCTCCTCTACTCTGAGCCAATGGAGCGATCTTCTGGCCATTGTGGTATGATCTCTTCTCGTGAGATGTTTTACTAGCCTTCCAAACATCATTCTGAAGGACTTGACAGGTATGCAGATCTTTGGCGAGGGCGCCTATAAGAAGGGCATTACCATAGTCAAGCCTCGATAACACAACAGCCCAAGCGATGGTGGACATGTCGTTTTTGCTTAGGAAGGGCTTAATGGCCCTCATAAGCCTCAGGTAGTAGGCTGTATTCTTTTGCAAGAGATTGGCCTGTGCTTCTGAGTTAACAGAAGAGTTCATCATCATACCCAGGGTTTTAACCTGGTTGGATACTGTGCTTGTAGCCTCCTTGATCTGAAATTATTTGTACCCGTCCCCCCACCCAGTTTATCTAGAAGGCGATTGGACCCAAACAGCATGAGTTATGTCATAGAGTCGTTGAGGCACATCCAGTTGGATTGCATCCAGTCATTGATTTTACTATATATTTGTCCGGTCTTTACACTGTCTACACTATGTGATCCCTCAAGCTCTATTATAAATTGCGTGTCATCTCCGCAGTTGGTAAAAAAAACCTCCAGTTTCTACCAGAATATCACACAGTGCACGCATATACAAATTAAAGAGCATGGGCGAAAGACTAGCACCGTGGAGCGCACCGAATAGTATTCAGATAGGATCTGAAAAATTGTCTCCCCAATGAACTCTAGCTTGGCGATCTATGAGATAGGAAATTAACCACTTCAGTGCCATGTCTGAGCAGCCCACATTATCTCTCAACGCTTTGACCAACAGTTCATGATCGACCAGGTCAAAAGCTGCGCTGAGATCCAGCAGTATCAGAAGCCCCATTTTACCCTTGTCCATAAGACCTAGCATATGTTTCTGAAGATCCAGCATGGCTGTTTCCGTGCTGTGTGAAGCCCTAAAACCAGACCGTTGGTGGTGTAGGGATGCGTGGGTTTCCACATAGCCCTGTAAATGCTGGGTGGCTATTTTATCTAAAATTGTAAGTATGAAGTTGGCGCTGGTGATCGGTCAAAGGTTCCCTGGGTCCTTAGGGTCCAAACCAACTTTCTTCATTAGGGGTGTAAAGTGACCTTCTTAATTTCCTTGGGGATTACACCCTCTTTAAAGGAGGCGTTAATAATTCTTAACAGAATAGGAGCAAATTGCTCTTTATTTTGAAGAATAATGTTTGGTGATAATACATTTTCCGCGCAGGACGTGGGCTTCATATGGCCAAGCACTTCCAATAACTCTGTTTCAGTTATGGAGGTGAATGTAAAGGTCTCCTGTCCCATATTATTATTGATCTCCTAGGTACAAATGTAGTGTTTTAGTTTATTCCTGGCATTGATTATGTTTTGTCTGGCCTTGGCTATTTTGGCGGAGAACGCATTTTGCACAATATCGCAATCTTCTTTCGATGGTGATAGAGGTGGGGTAAGATTATGCGGTTTCTCTACACTCTTGAGTATTTCAAAACGTTTACTGGTCTTATTATCAGCTGCTTCAATTTCCGCATTGAAGAAGTTGGCCTTGGCTAATCTTATCTTATCTTTATACTTCTTGTTAGCTGTTTTCCATCTCTCTTTATTTCCCATAGTCTTATCTAAGTTCCAATTCCTCTCAAGGGCTCTTTTTTCAATTTTAATAGTATCTATTTCCGTATTGTACCATTTCTTATGATTGCTAATTTGTCTAGCTAGCTTGGTTTTGAGTAGCGCAATTTCCTCTACCAACTCTTGTATGTGTGTGGTGTATTTCTTAAGCATTACCTCACAACTATCATGCTCCTGAAAGGAGGTAAGTAATGTATCTAAGCGTGGCTGGATGTGATCTATTGTCAAGTTTCTAAAATTTCTACTAGTGACCTTAATGTGGGGGTTGTATTTTATCTGGGGTGCCTAGAGTTCAATGTCCAGGGTAACTAGTCAATGATCGCTCCATATACAAGGTTCTGTTGTACAATTCTGATATTTAAGATTGTTGGCTATACCCCAGTCTAATTGATTCCCTTGTGGTGTGGTGGGCGCCTCATTTATTACCTTAAAGTCTAAGTTGTTTAATGCTCTCTCCAGGGAGATAGCTTCCTTGTCTTTTTCATTCCACGCCAATAGTTAGAGTCACCTACTACCACAGTAGATACGTTGGTAGATCTCAAGTTAACTAATTGTGAGCAAAGTTTGTTTGAGAAATCAGTACTCAGTGACGGGGGCCTGTATACTACTATTAGATTGAAGCAGCTATTGGGGGTAAATATCTGTTTCATCTGGATGATTTCACACCCATTGCAGTTGAAAGTGGCTTTAAACATCTTTAACATTTCCTTGGCTATGAATCCCACCCCGCCCTCCTTGAGTTTCTGCTCTGTTGACATTGTAAATAATGTAACCCGTTGGGACAGCTGTTTCACAGGTAGGACCTATGGGATCCTTAAGCCAGGTTTCAGTCACACAACATAAATCAATGTCTTGTTCCAGGATTAAATCATTAATATTTTGTGCATGTTTGACCAACAGCTGGTGTTTAACAAGCCCACTTTTAAGTTTATACGAGGTACAATAGGCCTCGACATCGCCATCTCAATAAACTGGATGTTACCAGCGATCTGTGTGACCCTATCCATTTGCGTCGCTGACTTCCGCGACTGTGCGTTGTCTATACTGTTATCAATGTATGCCATGGTTGCTAGGAACTAACACCCAACGTGATCTAGAAGAAGAATAAGAATTACCTTAATTTAGATGAAAAAGGGGTGGCAGAGCAGAGCACACCCAGAGCAAACCGGAGTTAACCGGCCCCTACGTGCCGGCAGTTATGTGCCTGACGTGTCAATAAATGGGCCAGAGAACTACAGAAACTCAAAGAGTTGTAGTTTATTGCAGGCAAATCTGCCAAGCAACAATCAATTGCCGAAAAAGACGGAACATAGCTATTAAAACTGCTTGTTTCCTAGCTAGAGTGCTACAGTTGAATTTAGCGGGTCCTTACAAGCAAGATACCAATTTAAAAACAATTCTGTATCCCCCACTAAGAACACGACTTAAAATCAATTAAACACACAGCTTATTGCTAAAATAGGTGGCGACCTAAAATACACTAATTAAAATACATTTTTAACAATTCTGGGGGCCTAACTGGCAGAGTAAGTGCGTGTACATGTTTTCAAGAATGGACCTGTCATGCATGCCTTCTCTTGGCCAGCGTATAAACAAGCAGACTCTGCTTTTACAGACCCACTTGCATGACATTTTCATATTTTTTCCCTGCACTTCGGAAGTGTGTCACATATATGCTTCAGTGGGGTCACCATGGTGCCCTTAATGTGTCTCTCTATAGTTCCGACAATATCTTTTATTCAAAGCTCTATCCCCTCACCACACATCCAATTTTGCACAAATTCAAAGTCCACCACAATTTATGTGTTTAATTGTCACCAACCATTCTTCAATTAATAACTGGTTCACCACCCTAAATTCCTTTCATTCACAGATTCTTCACAACAGAATATACTTACCTTACCACAACCCACACCAACAAAACATAAAAGACCCAATTTCACAAGATAAACCTTGCAACACCATATTTTACCAACTACAAACACACTTCTTTATTATAATCACGCCCTCACACCCCCCACTGGGATAAACCAAAAAACACCATCTGCTACATACAAAATATAAACAAAAATAATCCACCGTCCTCCTTACTGGGACTAAATAACACATCCTATATTTCTACATGGTGCTGTCCTTCCCCTTATAAGAGGAAATATACCACTTCAATGCATATTTCTATTCTATTATGATGTCATCATCTCCCATAGCGGGGGAGGGTCACCTCAGTACTTTTATAACACATGTAATACTGCTACCGGAAAATGTTGCCTTTCCCTTTTCTCCTCAATATACTACAAAATACAAAAATATTCTTCAAAACATATACACAATATCGCTTCTTGATGTAGCAGCATACTCCCGTCGTTCTGGAGACTCAGAGTGCTCTTGATCCTGGGATCCCTCTCAACTACATGGACTGCCTGTGTCAGTTTCTCGCCCCAAGGGATCAGGCAGGTGTTTTTTGATATAAGGGGCACCTGCAACGCTCTTCTGGATGTGAACATGGGAAAACTGATCTCTGTAGGCCAACTTCACTTCCGCCAGGAGAGCTGCAGGGTAGCCAAATCCTTGGAGGGGCACCTGGAGGATCTTGCTGGGGCTTGCAAATGTAAAGGTGGAGATGTCCAAAACGACCAGAAATTACGAGACAAGAAATGTACGCAAACCGCAGAAAGAACGCAGCCCTATTTCAAGAACAGCCAGGAGAGAGCACACATCATACAACTGGACACCGTAGCGCACGGCCATTTGAGGCTAACTAAATTTAAGCTGCAAACCCCACATTTAGCATATTTGATAAGTATAACAATAATAAAAACTTTAAAATATTGGCTACACGTCACAAATCCCCTACAGAACACTATACATCCTGCTCACTTACTGGCAGATCCATCCTTGCCGCCGCAAAAAATTCCCACTCTCAAAGCATGACCTCATTTAGGTTCGGACCGCGTTCCTTTTGGTTGGACCATATAAGGTATTCCTGACAAAGAAGCTCTGTACTAACTGGATTATAAAACTTTTTAGATAACTTTGAGCCTTTGCTTCTCACCGAGATCTGACCAATGGGAAAGTGGGAATCAGGTGAACATGGGGAGAACAAAGCATATGGCCTGTGGGTTTATGGGAGAAGTGGTTTAATTTTTGCTGTTAAAATAAAATGAAAGAGAACTGCCTAATACTCACATCTAATTGTAATTATGCTTTAAAAATGAAAATATTTTATTTTACTATTGTGAATATCATAACATGATTCTTTATCATTTTCTTAATGACTATTTCTGGATCTGTTCCATAAAGTTACTGTATTTGTGGTGAAATATGTTCATAGTGCATAAATAAATAAACAGCAGATTGGTCTTAATAAAATGTAAAGAAACATTATTTGATCCTTTATAAAGGTTTATGCATAGGCATGTTCATGAAGCATTCAAGTAAAGATTCTGAGAAATACATTAAATGAGCTCAACCATTTGGCTCTGGCATGCTACACTACCTTTTCATCGTGTGCACCATAGTATGCAAGCCACTTCCAGATTTAATATTTCTTTCATGGAACATAAAGAAATGCATTATCACATCCCACTGGTATTTCGCCATATACAGAGCATGACTTTCAATTTCTCATACTAGGACTGCACAGGGCACAGTATCATTCATTTCACGACTCTCCCATTTCGATTTGTGTTTGATTCCACTTTCTGCAAATTGTATCCAGCCATTATTTATGTCTCAGCATCTGAAAGACGTATTAAATAATTGTTAGTTTAGAGTTCCGTAACTAAAATATGAGTTATTGGATATACAGACATGCCTACATCCCCCTGGAGAGAATGTCGTAAAGGTTAGATGTGATGTTAACAAATGGAATTTTAACAAATTAAATTATAATGAAAATAAAAAATTCCATATTTTATTTATTTTTTATTTGCGAGCCCCCCTAAACTCCCTGTTTCCCCACATTTCTAACCCTACCCTGAACCCCCACGACCCATTTAAACTCCTTACCCCCACCCAATATCTATTTATGTTTTGATATTTTGTTGTTATAATTTTATTTATTATTTTAAATTCATTAAAATCACTGCATTCCTTTCGTAAACTGTCCCCAATAGAACGTGTGCTTCGGAAGGAGACACATTAGTACATAGGGACTTAATTTATTGTTGGCTTATAGGTGGCACTTTAGTTTTAGCAAAAACGAGTGTAGCAAATGCTATCTGTATGTAGAAAAGCATTTTGGCAAATGTGTATGAACACAAATCTGCCTTTTGTACATTTATCATCATTCTGTCTTTTCGTTTATTTCAAATATTGAGATTTACTGAATGTGCTTTAGTTGTAAATGGTTGCTTTTATCTGCTTTTCGGTTTCATGGAAAGAGTCCTGAATATCTTAGGCAACACACAACATTGTTTTCTTTGGTCTACTTTTTGGTTTTGCACATTTTGGCGGCACAGCCATCAAGATATCGCCAACACCATTGCTACAGAGGAGCGAGTGAGCAAAGGGTTGCCAGAATTCTGACTTTGTGGTTGGCACAACAAATGGAAATGCTGTGGCATAATCGTACGACACACTGAGGGTCGATTCATGGAGAAAACGTGTGCCGAAAATCCCAGCGCAAGCAGGCGTAAGGTGGCGCAAGCGTGAGAAACCCAGCGCACGCATGCGATTCAAGGAAGACGCTGCTTGTGTTTCCCGCTGTCCGTACGCCAAATCCTGCCATGGCGCACGCGGGCACACACGGCATGCGCTACGCGCACAGCAAAAGCGCACATAGCGCGGCGCACACAACCAAAGTAGGCAGAACAGTGGGCGTAACACGCGGAATGGGGAATAACCCGTGAAAAAGAAGGCGTAACTGGGGAAGTACTGTAGGGAACTACACGGAACGCCCACACGCACGCGAACAACCCGTATTCATGGATTCGAATACGGGAAACCCGCGCACGGCAAAAGACGCACACAGGCGTCAACGCGTCTGCCACAGGAAGGCAGGCGGAAGCGTCCCCACACACAGTATAAAAGTGCGCGCAAACAACAAACACGTATATACAGCTAGGATGAATGCCCCATTTGTCGCAGCACTGATCGTGGGACACCGCAGGAGGAGGAGAATAGCCAGGGCACGCATTTTCGCACCACGGACAAGCCTTTTTGGGATGCCTGACGACCAGGTCTACGGCAGGTATAGGTTTCCACCCCATATCATCCTAGACCTGGTCAGGGAGTGGGAAGATGACCTTATATCCCCCACCCTTTGCTCCCAAGCATTGAGCCCCTTGGAGAAGGTGCTCAATGTCCTGCATTTCTTGGCCACTGGGTCATTTCAGCGGACTACTGCCATAGTGGGGGGGGGTCTCACAGGCCACGCAGTCACGCTGCCTACACCAGGTACTGGCAATCATGACAGCGCGCCCCTCAGTCCGCAGGCACATATACATGCCCAGAACCCCCGCAGAAAGGCAGGCCGTTGCCTTGGATTTTTACAGGGTGGCACACTTCCCCAAAGTGCTTGGTGCCATAGATTGCACCCATGTGGCCCTACGTCCACCTAGGGCCACTGAGCACATCTACCGAAACCGCAAGCACTGGCATTCCATCAATGTACAGGTGGTATGCAATGCAAAGGGAATCATCACCTCTGTCTATGCAAACTACCCTGGCTCCACCCATGACAGTTTCATATACAGAATGTCCGCCCTGAGCCGGGCCCTGGAAGCTGGGCAGCATGGCGACACCTGGCTCCTAGGTGAATACAAATGCCCTTGCACATGCATGCATGTCACACACACACACACAGATACACAAACCCCAATAATCACAACCATGTACACCTCCCCAGGGGACAGTGCCTACCCTCTGAGCAACCACATGATGACGCCAATCCGGAACCCCACCACACCACCCCAGGTAAGATACAACGCCACCCATATTGCAACCAGGGCCATAGTGGAGCGCACATTCGGAGTGCTGAAGTCACGTTTCCGCTCCCTTGACCGCTCTGGCGGGCAGCTACTCTATGCACCCCCAGTAGTGTGCAGGATCATTGTGGCAGCATGCGTCCTGCACAATGTTGCAACACGGCAGGGCGTACCGGTCGACATGGTGGTGCCCCCACATCCCCAACCACAGGCACAGGCGCTGCCCATGGGAGGGGACAGTGCACGTGGCGAGGAAGACCGGACCCAGCTTGTGGCCACATTTTTCACCTAAACTCCCACCCCTGCGGAGTGCACACAGGTCTGGAACATACCGGGTGACAATCGATGATGACAAAGAGACAGTCAACTGTCACAACCTTACCACCCTGAGATAGTTGCCATGGAAGTGCCACATTGTCTGCATTGCTAGCTACTTAAACACAAGCTATCCTGTGTGACCAAAAGGCACACATATGACATATGACATGACATGATATGGCATTTGTAACGTGCCTATACACAAGTGTTTCAAGGTGCGACGAGGCAGGGAGGGGGGAACAAGGGAAGACAGACAACGATACTACTAGGCCAGGTGTCATTTAGATTGCGCAAGTGCAGGGGTAGGGGGAAGGTAAAAGTGCAAGGGGAAGGCGAGGGGGGACTGCAGTACAGGGTAAGTAGAATAAAAAACAAATAAATAGGCCAGCTGGTGGCAACTGCAAAGGTAAGTGCAGACAAGTGCTGGGAAGGGGGGCCTGTAGCGATAGAGAAACAGTCCCGCAGTGCAGGGGTTGCCAGGGAGGCAGTGCAAGTGGAGAGTGGCTGGGCCAGGGACCGAGGTCAGTGAGAGTGGCCCAGTTGCAGATCCAGTGCAGTTTCAGTGAAGAATTTAGCAAGGGAGAGGGAGAGAGAAAGCAGAAGCAAAGAGGAAGGTCTTGAGGTGCTTCCGGAACCGGAGATGGTTCTCCTCAAGTTCCAGGGAGGCAGGAAGGCTGTTCCCGAGGGAGGCCCCTGCCGTGGAGAGAGATCTACCCCCAGCTGGTTGCTTCGAGAAGCGGCTGACCCTGACATGCAAGGTGTGAATCACACACACCTGCAAAACAGGCCATGACCATCACTGTTATGTCACTCAAACCCTCCCAAACCACAACATGACATGGCAAGCAATAGCCATACACCAACACAGTACCAATAAGGTACACATTGCCATGTCAAAAATGTACGGTGGCATTAGACAATGATGCCGGATATGGAATCAGATGAAATGACTGACCAACAACCTCCCACCCAAAATAAGTCATTCCCAAATGCATTACAAAAGTTGTAGACGTAACATAACAATGAATGCCTGTCTACATGCACATTGTGCATTGCAAAATCAACGCTGCAGCTTCTGTGTGCTGTGTCCAACTCCTGCAACACACTGCTCAGCGCACAGCACAGTGAACAGCTATTGTGTGTGATGCACACCCTGAGCATCACATCTAAATGACAAACCACATCAAAAAGCAAATTAGGCATGTACAGGATCCATAATTGGTCACAGAACATGTGCTGCAGGGACACAGTGGGCACCAGAAGGCAAACAGAGTGTACACGTGGATATCCAAGGGTGGTTGTACATGTAGTGCATCATAGTGCAAGTGTGTGGGTCAGTAAGGACATGCACCCAACATCTGCATGTGCAATCAAGTGACCATCAGTGTCCTCTACACATCACATGTGAACATTCACCATGTGTACACCCCAGCATGTCAAACCACAACTATCCCCTCACACTTGAAAGGTAAACACAACACATGAACAGGCATTGATCAGCAGAACAAAACATGTACATAGGATACCACAATTACAATGTCAGGGTTCCCATCACACTGCATGGCAAGGCAACTATCAACAACAAAACACCCCCCCTCACAAATGACCATGACCCACTGAACAACTGCACCTGGGTCATGGAGCCTTCAACCCTCAATTTCACCTGGCCACAGGATCACCCTTCCCCTTCGTCACCATCTCCCACCTTGTGTGTAAAAAGGTGCCTGCACCCTCAGAGTCCACCTTCATTTGCAAAATCACAAAATCCAAGGCAGAAAAACGAACCAGAACACCCTCCAGTAGATGAATTGACGTAGCAGTACCTCACAAAGGCCAAGTACTACCACAATGATGTAACAACCAAGGTAGCACAGTAAAACAATGTCACAGCAGGATGTGAACCATGTGTGGTACATAACATAGAATGATGCACCACGAACGGATGTGTTCTGTCACAGGTCCCGTGTACAGGCGCAGGAGTGGCACGAACCAACCACCCCCACCGTGGCCCGGGTGCCTGCAAGGTCAAACTCACTCAGGCCTCTGAGACCCTGGTGGGGAAGGAGTGTCAGGGATATGCAGTCGTGACAGGCGTTGGCACACTGGATAACTGGAATGAGTGGCAGGAGAGTGGAAGAGGAATGACACATGAAAGTAGGGAATGCACGAAAATGTACTACCTGCATGAACACATACACAATCCGAACAAACTTGGACATCATTGTTATGTCCTTCTGGAGTCCAGGCTTAGGAGTGGCACGAACCAACCACCCCCTCTAGGGTTTTGGCGCCTGCACGTTTGGGGCTTACACAGGCATCCGCAACCCCAGCGTGGAAAGAGGGTTAGGGAACGTTGGTTGGATAGGTACGGGAAGCAGGAACACCGGGTAGAGGGTACAGGGTTTAGAATTGGATAGGACTCCGGGTGATTAGGGGAAAAAAACATACCAAATTGAATTACACATTCATCCATGCATTAGTGCACCCCCCAGCAAGCCTATGCAGAGCAGTTTGAAAGAAAAACAACAAGACACTTAGCTCTGGTTTTGAGTGCTGGCCTCCTGCCTGCGCACTCCCTGGTCCGGTTACAGGAGCACTTCAATGCTGCAAAGAGACCCACAGTTAATAATCTGTGCATGCCCATAACACAAAAACACACCACCAAATATGCCCCATAGCAACAAACTACTCTACAAACAGACAATCTGGTGTAGATGCTTCGTACCCATATGTAACATTACCCCTGTGATGGGTCATACACAGTCAATGCAGTAAGTCAGCCGCTGGTGGGTGCGTGGCAAATGGAACACCAATGTGTCACAATTCACACAACATGCAATGTTCCCTGGGTAAGCAGACAGACCCATATAGCAAAGCATGACTTCAGAACAAGTCGTGTTCCACCATGACCAAAACAAAGTAGGCAATGCATGTTTGAAAATGTACATGGAAATGAAATGCACTGCACCCGAGTATGTCCCTTGCTGTATGTCCCTGTGAGCTGCTCCTTTCCATGTCTCGGAAGGCTACATGGTTGATACAAGTGCCTCAATGGACCTTGGTGTACCGGAGGGTATGTTCCACTGCCCCTGCAGGTGCCCCAGACAACCTTACAATCAACAGCCATCAGTCCACCAACACATCTGAGCTGTATTGTGTGCTTCAACACCAATATTCGTCCAAGCTCACCCTCAGTGCTGTTACTAAGCCTGCATGTGCAACTGGCCTGGTGGAAGCTTTGCTGTGTTGTGGCCCCCCTGTGCTGCTCACCTTGCCTGGAGTTCCTTGGAACACGTCAGCAGTTCTAGGATGTAGGTCTGCAATCCCTGTGCCTCTGCTTGTGCACACATGTGCATGTGGGCACCAACAAACGTGTCCAGAATTCAGACGTCCAATGGGCCACGTCTGCTGGCAAAGGTGGTCTGGAGGCTCACCCCCCTGCAGAAAGGGCATGAAACACATGATTAATGCTTTAAAGTCATTTGTGTGTGTCTCTTCAGGCATCTCATTACTGGACCATGTGAGAGACTTACATCAGAAATCACACCATCAGTCCGTCTTTCACATCCAAAGTGTGGAACACACTATCTATGGCATGAATTGCGTCAAGCACGTGTACAGTAAAGATAAGAAACATACTACACAATGCATAGCAATGAATGTACACATTAATCATGAAACACCCCATCTAGCAAAAGCTGAACAGTGGTCAATAACACCGCAATCATCCCCACTAGGGGTGTCAACACAAGTTACACAGCACCAGACATGCCATAGATATGACAGTCCAAAGCCCTTGTGTAATAGGCTGTCACACCAAACCATCCTTGCGAGCCCATGGATAAGGGAGGCAGGAGTGGCATATGTGAGTCAAGGACCCCAAGCAGCAAACACATACACAAGACAAGCCTGAAGGGACCAGCTGGAACAGACAGTGGATGCCTTCAAAAGCCACAAAGCACCGCACCGTCACATGAAAGCACAATAGACAAGCATTTTTAAACTATATTAACTAATTACACTAACTATGAAAAAACTACATTACCTAATTAAACTAACTATCAAAGAGAAACTTAACTAACTAAACTAAAAGAAAAATCAAAAATGGCCACATACCACCCGGGGGGGGAGGGGAGGCACCCAGGAGGGGGGAGGTACAGGGTGTTGCTCAACACCCACATGCGATGATGCTGAGCCATTGGCTCAACGCCTGCACAGCCCGACCTATGTGGGAGATAGATGGTCGTCCGAGTCTGGCTCATCCTGGAAAGGAGGACGTGGCACAGTAGCCTGGCCACGCCTAGCCGCAGCTTGCCCCTCGTCGGCAGCAAGTCTGCCGGACGGGTGAGCCTGGTTCTGTGTGGCGATGTGACGTAGGTCTGCATGCAGAACCTCACGTGATACACGTGCTTCCTCTTGCAAGGTAGCACGTGTAACACAGAGTTCCTCCTGCAAGGCATGGCTGGACAACCGCTGCCCCTCCCGGCAAGCATGTAGCTCAGCCAAGATGGTACGCTCAATCTGTGCAAACCTCTCCTCTGACCGCTGCCTCTGGGACATCATAAGGACACCCAGAGTGGATTTGAGGGAAGCATACTCCTCCCTCAGGGCATCCATGTGCGCCTCTGCATGAGCAGCAAATTGCTTTACGCAGAGACGACATTTCAGCCTGGCGTGCACTGTCTGAGGCCGCCATGCCCAGCCTGAGCGAGCCGACCGTGGACCGTGCCGCCTGCTGCTGGAGAAGCACCTGCCTAGCAGGGGGGAGCACAGATCGGGCCACACGCTCCATGCTCTCAGCGATGTTCTCCATTGCTGCCCCCTGCCGTTCTGAATTGGCAGTCATGTCTTGCTCCCACTCAGTATACTGTGGTTGCGCGCAGCAACCGCGTTGCTGGGCTTGACCCCTGCGGGACCCAAGGACCGGGTGTCCTCGCTGTGTTTGTACCGCCCGCGGCTGCACGACTACATGCCCCCATCAACGTGATGTCACAGGCACATCAGTGACTGGTGTGGAGGGTGACCCTGCGTCCCGATCCACCACGGGCAGAGGAACCAAGACTGTCTGATCCATCAGTGCAGGTGTCGCGGACAGAGGAGTGTCCACATCAGAATCACCCACCCCTGACACATGGACTTGATGCTCATCCAACTCGACATGGACGTCAGAGTCGTCATCAAGGCTGGACTCATAGGCAGCCAGAGACAAGAAGGACTGTAACATTTGGGGGTTTTCGTGGCCTACTACCCCACGACCCCCACTTGTGCCGGGTTGATGTAGTGGTAACAACCCTGTGTCTGGCATGACAACACCATCCTCCGCCTCCATTGTGTCATCACCTGAAAAATAGAGAGAAAAGAGGTCACTACACATGTCAGAAGCACACAACACACACACACACCAACAACAAACACATCAGGCAGACATGTGACACACAACATATAACCTGGCATGCATGCTGGGTCAACTTTGAATTGCTTCTGTGATCAGACCTGTTGAAAGGTGGCAGTTTCCATGGAAGTGGGTCTATGCAGTGCAGAAAATGTGTACGCCACTCACTACCTACATGTACAAAATCTCCATGGTGTGTGTCAGGAAATGTGAAGGCAGTGCAAGGTCAAATTCAGGCATCACGTGCACTGTGCATTCAATGTGTAGCATATCTACAAGCCAAGCTCCCCTCCACCCAAGTACAAAAGCAGGGATGCCTAGCATGGTATCAAAAGGCTGACCATATACCTGTGTATTGACAGGCAGTGTTGACTGGCATCAACAGCTTAATGTGATTTAAGTGACAACACTGAAAATGATGATGGGACAGTAAGCAGGACACATGATGAAAACTCTAGAGGTTGCCCACGTGTGAAGAAGACACTACAACAGTCGGACAGAGTCATTGGCCATTAAACAGGTTGAGGCCTGTGAGCCACACAGATTGTCAGACCCTAAACATGTGTGCAACGCAGTACTGAGCCACAGTTGACATGGGAAGGCTGATTAGATGCCATGCAATGTATGTCGCCCAGGAGTTGTATTACAGTGATCATCCAGTCAAGGACACATAGGGGCATGCGTGCAATGCACATGGAGCATGAATGGGCACTCATGTCCCTGCAGGACATCTGACCTATGCACAGTACAAGTGAGATACCCTGCATCAAGTACTAAGGCTGTACCACACGGCATATGTCTGGCAGATTGTACGCTGGAAGTTAGCATCTACACAGGACGCATGAACAGGAAAGTACACATTGGCAAGATTGAAGCAGACCAGTGCAAAGGTGGAACTGGGGTGCAGAGTGGCGGAGGAGGGGCAAGGGAGCATGCCTACATGGAGCCCCTGCATGCAGGCAGAGGAGACATGCACGTCAGTCATGCAATGACATTGTGCCTGGGCTGAGAGGAAGGTCACCCCACGCCACATGCAGAAGGGCCAGTGAGCTGCAACATGGACCGGAGGGGCATACTTGTAACCATCATGTCAGTAGGGTGCAATAGTGGTGATGCGGACAGTCCCCGTCTGCTCCACATGTCCACCATCCAGCAGAGCAGACATGCATCACGGAAGCATTGCATTACTTACACATCAGAACCATGTACACGTCACATGTAGTGGCAATCATGCACAACACATCCCACAAGTGAAACACACACGTCCTCAACAAACACGCATCAACACTCACTGGACTGGGCATCAAAATCCAGCATCTCTCCCACTCCTTCGACCAATTCAGGTGGTATGAACTCCGCAAAGAGTGCCTCATGCGGAGTGAGCTCTTCCTCCTCTGGTGCAGGCCACCGCCAGTCACCAGAGTCAAGTTGTAAGTAGAGGCACGCTTAGCCTTAGCGCTGCGTTTGAGGTCATTCCAACGCTTTTTGCACTTGTGCGCCATGCGCCCCTCATGGCCGAATGAACTGACATGTTCTGCAACATGCTTCCAGTGGGTGTCACGGTGGGCAGCCGTAGTCTGACTATTGCCACCCACTACCATGTCACAGCTGTGGCCCCGCACGTAGTCCACGAGGAAGTCCAGTTCCTGCTTGCAGAAAGGCTTCTTCCTCGATGTGCAGGAGGTTGTGGCTGTGTGTGGGGTCCCAGCCTGTGCTGCAGGTGCAACCTTCCTCCTCTTGGACTGTGGCGCAGACCCTGGATGGCTAATGCCGCCCTGACCAGTATGGCCAGTGGGTTCGGTGGATTGAGCCAAGGGAGTGACAGGTGGAGGGACGACCAAAGGCCTGACTTGTGTCAGTGGCAGCTTGGTGCCCTCTAATGGACCCTGCGCAGCAACATTTGCTGTGGCAGGGACATTGACCGCAACAGTCCTGGTTGGCAGACTCAGAACCGGGGTGTTGTTGGGTGCATCTGCCCCTGCACTTGCCAACACCCGGCTGTTCGGGGCAGCAGATGACATAACTGCCCCAGGGACACGTGTCTTGGTCAGAGCAGCCCTGCGTGCCCCTATGGGTTCCCTGCTGGCCTGTTGGAAATCTACCAAGGGCTCCTCAAGCGCCAACGCAGACTGCGCTGGCAGACCCTGAGCCTGGGTGGCGGTGTCCACAGCTGCACCTGCAGCTACCACTACCCTTGGGCCTGTGACAGTCGATGGAACGGACTGCCGGGTCACACGGGCGCCAGTGCCAGATGCAGAAGCTGCATCCCCCGGAACCACAGGGGGTGTGGCATGACTGCACTGACACATGGCACAACATTGTGCTCAAGTGGCGCACCCCTGCCTCTTCCCCCTCCGTGGCCGCCCTGGACACCCTGGAGTCCCCCTACTCCCTGGTCACCACGGCCACGTCCCCGACCACACCCACCACAAGGAGTATGCCCAGCTGAGGCGCCCCTCACCTTTGGTGTCCTCCCAACCATGGCACAGATGTAATAGTGCCGGCACAGATGGAGTAGTGCCAATGGGAGGTGTACACCACAATTGACCTGGGCAATTCGGGTGAAGGGGGTGGGAAGCAAGATGTTAACAGCCCCCCTGCACCTGCAAGGCTGTATGTGACCCCGGTGGTGTAGTGATGGGTCACGCAATGCTCAGGCACCCCAAAACTGAAGTAAAACCATGCACGCAACCCTGCAGCCTACATGCGTGGAATCAACCTCCACAGTACGCGGTGGCACCCAGTAACACGAATAACGCGTACATGTGGGACACGCAGGCTACTATGACATTGAAAATGGGTGCGATACACAGGGGCACCCGCAGTGGGAAAAATAGCGTGTGCCACTCACAGTCTGACTAGCGCGATGCAGAAAAACACACGTAGCCAATACCCCGGCCAAAAGAAGAGATACGTCCTTGATAGCTGTGAAGTTGTGATGGTGCGCAAAACAAAAGGAAGCAGCAACACACGTTGGTCTCCACGAAAGGCACGTACAGCGAACTGCTGCCCCCGCTCACCTTTAACCCGTGCTGAGGGAAACGCCTGCGCGCGTCACGTCACTTACGCGCCTAGGCCCTTTCCTCGGATTACACGCATTCCCACGCGGATGTGCAGTTTTTCACGCGTGCTGAAATGCCCGTGCACGCCCGCGCGCGTCATGTCACAGAGACGCTTTCGCTTGAAGGGCCTTCATTCCAATGAAATTGTGTATGCATGCAGACGCGCTTACACGCTAAGGGCCTTTCCTCGAATTACAGGCTGACGTGCAGAATTTTCACGTGCCAAATCACTCCGTATCAAGCTGGCCACGCGTAAGCACACGGAAGACCACACTCCTGCCCAAAAGACCGAATTACTGCACCCTAGAGCCCTGAGCAGCCTCCCACGAGCCATCTGCTGCTGCCTGCCTGCCTGCCTGCCTGCTGCCACCGTGCCCTGCCATTTGGTGCCTGCACATCAGCCATCTGCAGGGGTCCAGTTGCTGTGTCCACCACTGCTGAAACAGAAGACTCCCGACTGGGAAACCATCGCTCCACAGCCCAGCCCCAGGACCCAGTTGCCCACCCACGCCTGCCTCAGGGGTCGCCATGTCGGGACAAACACCATCCGAGACCACTGGCGACCGCCAGCCAGAGGGGCAGAGGGCCACCAGCTTCAGTCAGAAGGAAGTTGGTGTCCTGGTGGAGCATGTCCTGGGGCATTATGATGCCCTCTTCGGATCATCACGCGCCGACAAGGAAGGATGGGACAGGATTTGGACGGACATCGTGACTGCCATCAACGCGAGGGTGTGGCAGTCCGACTATTCCATCATGTCAAGAAGCGCTGGGAGGACTTCAGGTCCAGGACCCTCAACAAGGCCCAGCGCCTCTTGAAGGCAGCGGATGCTAAGGGGCGCCGGGGCCACTTGTCGGAAGATCAGATGAGGGTCCTGGAACGCATATCCCCAGCGCTCCACGTCCAGGTCCTTGAGAGGCAGACCCGTCTGGAGTCGAGCGGTAAGTGGCCAATCATTGCTGTGTGAGACAGGGCATGTTGCAGTGTGCTGGTTGTCTGATACTTGCCTGTATGTGTGACATAGGCCATGTACGCGTGTGTGTCTGCAGGAACATCATGGTCATGCATGTGAGACCAGTAATGTGTGAAGCACACGGTTGGTGTATGTGTTTAAATGCTACATGGGGAGCCCTATGCGGAATGGACACATGAGAGCATGCCAGTCTCTGTTCCTGGACATGGGTGGGAGTGAGGGATGGGTGCTGATGCCATGTACATGAATGGTGTCCATGTCTGTGTGTCTGACCTGCGTGTCTGTGACTTGTGAATGCCATGGATGCATGACACATGTCTTTGTCAATGTTCAGATTCACTGATGCAGCTTAGCTATCCTTGCATCCACTGTGTCTGGGGTGTACGAGTCCAGATGGATGAAAGTACGGTGAAGTGTGTAAATGTGATAGGCATGACCCATGATGCATATGAGTTCAAAAACAACATTGTATGTTCAAGAGTCCCTTGGACATGTTTGCTTATGTCCATAGCATGCGTCATGCCTGTTACTGCATGTGTTTTGCCTGCACTGACCCATGTGTTGTGGAGGGACATGATGGAAGTGATCTTTGACAGTGACACTCATCTGCTATTGCTTCCTGTCTAGGGGACCATTGTACAGTACCCTGATGCTTGTGTTCTATGTCTCCCTCTACACAGCACAAAGTGAAGAAGAGGGCGGAGACGGCGCTGTGGAGCAAAGCGGCGGGGATGCCCCCACGGCTGCAGCGGAAGGGGTGGGTGAGCCCCCACAGGGGCTTGCAACGGCGGAAGACGGGGTGGAGCCATCCAGGTTGGTGGTTTCGCCAGAGGAGCAGGAGGCCGCTACTGAGCCGCACATGGGGCCTGGTAGGGGCTTCCCTGCTGGTGCAAGTGGTGCAGTCCAGGGGTAGGGGCAGGAGGCAGCACAGGTCGCTGTGGAGGTGCCTGTGCATGTCACTGTCCTTGACACTGTGACTGCACCACCATGCACCAGCAGGGATGCCCCATCCCAGGCCCGTCCGCAGGTAGGGGGGATGTCCATGTCATCTGACTCCCCTCCACCTGCGGACGAGGGGACCCCTGGCCGTATGGAGAAGGTCCTGATTGGTGTTGCGTTGCGCACGGGTGTCATTCGTGATGAGGTGCGTGCTTCCCGGGGGGAGCACGCGTGTCATCACGAAGAGCACCTTGCCAAGTGGCCCAGTTGGGAGTGGTCATGGTCGGGGGTTCCGTACATGTGTCGGGCACTCTGGCGACCCTCTCCTCCTCTGTGGAGGCTATGCGCCAGTCGTTCTCCATGCCGTCTTCCGGCCCAGATGCCACCAGGGCCCCCTGTGTACCTGCCCCGACCAATGCAGCCAACTCGGTGGGGATCCCATCCCTGCCACATTCGGGAGTCAGAGGTCCAGCAGGGGTGGACACACCAGCAACTGGACCCCAGCAGATGGAGGATGTGGCGGCATCATTGGTCAGGGCACGTGCACGACGGCGTCGGTGGATTCCATCAGCCTGGATGCCGTCGTGCTGGCACAGGCAGTTGCGTCGGAGGCAGCGGCAGGCTCGACGTGGGAGGCATCATGGCTCGGGGCCATCAACATCAGGGGTGTAGGCATCGGCCGGAGGGCAGGAGGACCCTGGAATGGGAGTGGCTTCCATGCGGGAGCGGTTGGGCTAGCAGATAGGTGCGGAGCGGCAGCGGGCAGAGGAGGAACGGCTCACAATGGTCAGGGCGGAGAACTCCATGCGGAGGGTGCTGAGGCGGGCTGAGTGCCTCGAGGGTATTCGCAGGGAGTTGGAGCTGGACACTGCATTATCCTTGTGAGACCTCGGGGCCAGGGAACATGCCCGCCTCCAAGCCATTGAACAGGAGTTCGATGATGCCCTGTCCCATGACAACATCCAGTGAGCCGTTGGACTAGCCCGCTGCCCTTGTAAATAGTTATGTAGTTAGTATTAGGTTTCCTTTGCTTTTTTATTGATTTTGGACCTTTTGGACAATGGACCACATTTTTGTATATAGTTTTTTTATTAGGTAGTATTTTTAGATAGGTTTCATTTCTTCAGTTGGGATCATGGACCCTGGATTGTTTATCTGTATATAGTTGACTGTTGGATTATGGTTTTTTTTTGGATTTACCCATGGAGCAATGGTTTTCGATTTTGTTTTTCCCTTGGATGCACTTTTTTGAACTGTGACTTTGGACACCTTTCCTTTGGATTATGATTTGTGGTTTTTCATTATTTTACGGACATGCTGCTTTTTGTTTTTAATTCCCATTGTCGTTTGTTTATTTTTAATCCCATTTATGTTGCTTTTAATACATTGTTTTCATCAAACTTCAATGTGTAGTATCATATCATTGGTTTCATGCATATCATGATATGGGTTTTGACATTCACTTACACCCATTGTGTGTATGTGAGGGACATGTGTTCATTTACATGCTTGACATTGGGGTTGTATCATGTAATTGGCATTTCTGAGTGGGTGGATGCAATACTTGGGTGGGTGTTTGGCATGTGGAGGCTGCCCATAAGGGCCAGGGATCTAGATTGTGATGACGTGTTGGCTGGGGGACATGTGTCAGGGCCTGCTGGCAGGTGCCCCACAATGATGGGGGGTGGGGGTGCAGGGGGACATGAGTGGGACATGAGTGGGGGCCTGCTGGCAGGTGCCTCGCAATGCTGGGGGGTGGGGGTGCAGTGGGACATGAGTGGGACATGAGTGGGGGCCTGCTGGCAGGTGCCTCACAATGCTGGGGGGTGGGGGTGCAGGGGGACATGAGTGGGACATGAGTGGGGGCCTGCTGGCAGGTGCCCCGCAATACTGGGGGGTGGGGGTGCAGGGGGAGATGAGTGGGACATGAGTGGGGGCCTGCTGGCAGGTGCCTCACAATGCTGGGGGGTGGGGGTGCAGGGGGACATGAGTGGGACATGAGTGGGGGCCTGCTGGCAGGTGCCTCGCAATGCTGGGGGGTGGGGGTACAGGGGGACATGAGTGGGACATGAGTGGGGGCCTGCTGGCAGGTGCCTCGCAATGCTGGGGGTTGGGGTGCAGGGGGACATGAGTGGGACATGAATGGGGGCCTGCTGGCAGGTGCCCCGCAATGCTGGGGGATGGGGGTGCAGGGGGACATGAGTGGGGCATGAATGGGGGCCTGCTGGCAGATGCCTCGCAATGCTGGGGGCTGGGGGTGCAGGGGGACATGAGTGGGACATGACTGGGGCCTTCTGGCAGGTGCCTCACAATGCTGGGGGGTGGGGGTGTAAGGGGACATGAGTTGGTGATCAGTAGTGCAAGGAGACATGTGACTTTGCTGGGGGGCATGGCCATGTTGGGTGGGCTGCCTGCGGGACATGACCAGGAATGCAGGGTAGTCCCCTGTGGTGTGGGCTGCCTGCAGGGGCCGTTGAGGGTGTAGAGGGAACACCTGGGAGGACCCACACTGCCAAATCACGTGTGGGACTCCCCGGCACCCCCGAAATATTCGTACCCTGCTGAAAACGCGTGTGAAACTTCCCGCGCACCCCAGTAATACACGTACCCTGCTGAAATCGCGTGTGAAACTTCCCGCGCAGCCCAGTAATACACGTACCCCGCTCGCACAGGGCCAATCGCGTGTGAAACTATCCGCGCACCCCAGTAATACATGTACCCTGCTGAAATCGCGTGTGGAACTTCCCGCGCACCCCAGTAATACGCGTACCCAGCTGAAATCGCGTGTGAAACTTCCCGCGCACCCCAGTAATACACATACCCTGCTGAAATCGCGTGTGAAACTTCCTGCGCACCCCAGTAATACACGTACCCCGCTCGCACAGGGCCAAGTGTGTGTGAAACTTCCCGCGAACCCCAGTAATACACGTACCCTGCTGAAATCGTGTGTGAATCTTCCCGCGCACCCCAGTAATAACCATACCCTGCTGAAATTGCATGTGGAACTTCCCGCGCACCCCAGTAATACACGTACCCAGCAGAAATTGTGTGTGAAACTTCCCACGCACCACAGTAATACATGTACCCAGCTGAAATCGCGTGTGAAACTTCCCGCGCACCCCAGTAATACACGTACTCCGCTCGCACAGTGCCAATCGCGTGTGAAACTTCCTGCGCACCCCAGTAATACACGTACCCTGCTGAAATCGCGTGTGAAACTTCCCGCGCACCCCAGTAATACACGTACCCTGCTGAAATCGCGTGTGAAACTTCCCGCGCACCCCAGTAATACATGAACCCTGCTGAAATCGCGTGTGAAACTTCCCGCGCACCCCAGTAATACACGTACCCCGCTCGCACAGGGCCAATCACGTGTGAAACTTCCCGCGCACCCCAGTAATACACATACCCTGCTGAAATTGTGTGTGGAACTTCCCGCACACCCCAGTAATACACGTACCCAGCTGAAATCGCGTGTGAAACTTCCCGCGCACCCTAGTAATACGCGTACCCCACTCGCACAGGGCCAATCACGTGTAAAACTTCCTGCACATCCGAGTAATACAAGTACCCTGCTGAAATCGCGTGTGAAACTTCCCGCACACCCCAGTAATACACGTACCCTGCTGAAATCGCGTGTGAAACTTCCTGCGCACCCCAGTAATACACGTACCCCGCTCGCACAGGGCCAATTGCGTGTGAAACTTCCCGCGCACCCCAGTAATACACGTACCCAGCTGAAATCGCATGTGAAACTTCCCGCGCAGCCCAGTAATACACGTACCCCGCTCGCACAGGGCCAATCGCGTGTAAAACTTCCCGCGCACCCCAGTAATACACATACCCCGCTCGCACAGGGCCAATCGCATGTGAAACTTCCCACGATCTCCAGTGATACGCGTTCCCCGCTTGCCGTGTTGGTACAGGGTTAGCGCAGCCCTTTGCGCTGGATTGGGGATTTTGATGGCTTTTCCCTGCGCAAGGGGCGTTCTTGGGGGCATAACTGGCACTGCTGCAGGGTCGCTGCGCCACTGTACGCTGCGGCTGGTTTTGGTGGCTAGAATCCATGAATACGCTGTGCGCGGAAATCTATTTTAGCGCACGCAGCTGGCGCAGGGATTCGCACGCGCACACTGTGCGCCAGCTGCGTGCGCCACTTGTGCGCTGAATTCTATGAATTACCCCCTAAATGTCATTTCTTGTTCCATTACGCAAATGTAATCCAAAATTGCCTTATTTAACTAATTTTCTCCCAATCAGGAGTTCTGTACCATGTCATGTGACTGTTTCACGTTCAAGCTCATTTTCCCGGCCCACCTTCAGTTTTCGTTTTACAAGCCTCTAGTTAAGGACTGTAGGCCATCTCCAGGCAGACAGCATTGAGTAGGATGCTGGTCATGTGCCCAGGCCCTGCCTCTCATTTGCTCCACCAAGCTCCAGTTCTTGCACCTTCCAAACCTCTACTTAAGGACTGTAGGCCAGCTCCATGCAGAAAGCATTGAGTAGGCACAGATGTTAAATGTTAAATGTTAAATGTTAAAGGTATTTGTACTGCACACCGTCCCCAATGGAGTTGGTGCCCAGGCGCTCAGGCAGATCTGTAAACGAGAAGGCAGGTTGGGTGGGTTAGTAAGGGTGAAGAGGGAGCAGGATAGTGAGAGAAGTGGTGTCCTGTTGGCAGCTTCAGTTCGGCTAACACCGGGTGCTGAGCTTTGGTGTGAGTATCGGATTGATGCCAGACCTCGTGTGCTGTTTGTGCGGCTTGTGTGTTGTTTATTGTTGTGGTGTGGTGAAGTGCATGTGGTTTGCTGTGCGAGAGGTGGTTGTGTGGTTTTTTGGGTTCCATGTAATGTCGCCACAAAAAATCTCGCCATGCAAAAATATTGCCGAAAAATTGCCGTTTTTTGTGGCGACATTATTGTATGGAACATGCGGGGGACACCCCTGCAACCGCCAAATGTATTTTTTTTTAGTTTTGATTTTTTTAAAAAAAAATGTTTTGCCACTGTCCCCATATATATGGTCATCCATATAATAAACTTTTTTAGTTAGTGGGTTATAAGTCTCGCAGCTGATCTCGCCGTTTGGCTAAATGCCTAGATTTGAGAATCCTGTATGGTGGGGGGGGCAAGGTATCTCAATACGCTACATTTCCTCATACAATAGACAAAGATGGAGGCCACACCTAGACCCGAGAGTCCTACACAGTGGGAGAAAAGGCCAGGGTTCCACAACCCACTATGTATCATAATAAGATAGACAGGGCTGGAGGCTACACCCAGACTTGAGAGTCAGAGTGGATGCGACGCAGGCTAATGTTCACAATTCTAATTAAATGTGGCACTTGCTAAGATTCACAATTCTAGGTGTGGCACTTGCTAACGTTCCCAGTTCTTTCTAGATGCGCTGCTGGCTAATGTTCATAACTCTATCCAAGTGTGGCATTTTCTAGCATTTATAGTTCTAACTAAGCGTGACACTTGCCAGCATTCACAATTCTAGGTGAGGCATTTGCTAACATTCACAGTTCTGTCTAGATGCGGCACAGGCTGATGTTCGAAACTCTATCCAGGTGTGGCACTTGCCAACATTCACAGTTATGTCCAAGTTTGGCACTTGCTGACATCGCCAGTTCTGCCTAGATGCAGCACAGGCTAATGTTCATAACTCTATCCAGGTGTGGCACTTGCTAACATTCACATTTCTAAGTGTTGCAGTGCTAGCATTCACAGTTCTGATTGTGGCACTGCTAGCATTCATAATTCTGAGTGTGGCACTTGCTGACCTTGTCAATTTGTCTGGATGCGGAGCAGGCTAGTGTTCCCAATTCTATCTAAGTGTGGAACATGCTAATATTCACAGTTCTGGATAAATGTGATGCAGGCAAGTGTTCACAGTACTATCTAAGTGTGGGACATGCTAGTAATCACAGTTCTATCTAAGTGTGGGACACACCAACACTCACAATTCGATCCAAGTATGGAGCATGACTACATTGACATTTCGGTCCAGGTGTCGGACATGCTAACAATCACAATTATTTTCTAGTATTCACAATTCTATCTAAGTGTGGAACATGCTAATATTCAAACTTATGCCTAAATGCGACACAGGCAAGTGTTCACAATACCATCCAAGTGAGGAACATGCTAACCTTCACAGTTCTATCTAAGTGTAGCACTTGCCATCATTCACAATTCTAAGTGAGGCATTTGCTAGCATTCACAGTTCTGTCTAGATGCCGCGTAGGCTGATGTTTATAACTCTATCAATGTGTGCATTCACAGGTCTATCCAAGATACAGATATGTAATGGTTGGGGTGTAATCTAGGAAGGGTGTGCTAATCTCCTAAACTATGTGTGTGCCATTCATTGAGAGGTACTCCAAACCCTCCCAGAGGTTTACATGAAATTAAAAGTATGATCCAGATATAAAGCGCTATGGCAACAATCCTTAGTGTCCTTAGATATCTTTCAAATTGATATGCCATTCAACACAGTGTAATTTGTGCAATCCGTTGCCATAGTACTTTATATCAGCATCAAACTGTAAAGCATTGAGTAGGCTGCTGGTCACATGACGTGGCCCTGCCACTCAGTTGCTCCCCCCTCCAGCTAATTAATCAGGCAAAGGTGAAAAAAAAACTTGCGCTCCGCGCTTGGCCAGTAACGTTCACACTAATTGTCCTGATACAAAGTGCCCCAAAGTCTTCAACTGCTTGGTATTCCAGTTTATTGTCTGGTATTTAAGTTAGCAAAAAGTAATTTTCAAGGCAATTGGGTTTTTTCTATAGTTTTTCAATAAGTAGATTGGAGCGTTCCTTTGAAGTAAGTATTGGAGTCAAAGATTTGGTGATGTGTCACACCTCACCAAATCTTTGACTCCAATAAAGGGGACGGCTGGCTTTAGCATTATCCATATAATTTAATACTTAGCAACGCTCCAATCTACTTATTGATAAACTATAGAAAAACCCCATTTGCCTTGAAAAAGACTTCGAAACACGTGTTGGCTGGTTCTGCTATCTTAAATACCAGACAATAAACTGGAATACTAAGCATTTGAAGACTTTTGGACAATTTGTATATGGACAAATATTGTGAACTTTACTGGCCAAGTGCAGAGCGTGAGTGGTTTTTTCACCCTTGACTAGTATTTGTAGTGGTATCAGGGTTAACCACATACTACTCACCATGTAGCTAGCACACCATACTCCTGTCTCCCCTGCGCAATAGGACACAGTCTATCCCTGTTTCAGGTTTCTCTCCTAATTAATCAGTCCGCCTTAGGTGTCCTCATCGCTGGCGTCCTCAGCAAAAGATGTGCAAATCCAAGTACTTCACCTGCTTTTGCCTATTTGGGCCTGATAGCGCCAAGGGCCTGACTTGCTATCCTGCATTTCACTTACAAACTAATTGCTACTTCTGCTACTCACCAAAAGACATCACCATGTGTGTCTCCTCCCACCACAGCCTATAACCACTCTCACTAGGGTTTGAATGGCCAAGTGCCCTGGGATGCCCGCGCAAGCTCCCCTTTCAAACCTCATCAATATTTAACTTGCCTCATCCAGCACCCATGGACCACATACACACGCCCTCTCATGTTGATCAATGATCGCTCAGCAGGTCACTCGTGCTGCAAAGATCACTGACCTCATCTCGTACAACAACCTCGATGACCTGTTCATCAATGAAACATGCTTTACTCTATCCTCCCCATATGTTTTGACGTCCTCCTACCCCAAGGCTACTGCATCCAACATGCCAACTAACCAGGAAGGGCAGGAGTTGGAGTGGCAATAATCCACAGGAGCCGTTGGCCATGCTCCATCATCCCGTCTCCCAGAACATTTCATTTGAATCATTCATCTGCCGGTTGTCTATATCGCACAAGTAATCCATCACCTTCCACTTTATCTACAGACCACCTCACTTGAGTGACGCTTTCATTGCAGACATATTCAACTTTCTCTCCTCTGCTAAATTTGCACATTCAAATAATATCTTTCTCAGTGATTGTAACATCCCTGAGTTACATGCTGACAACCATACTCGAAGCAAGCTTTTCGGACTGACCGCTTCCCTGTGTCTTAAGCAAATTGTGCTCTCCCCCATGCACAACAAAGGCAACACCATAGACTTTTCACATCATCCCCCTTCATCACCTGTGCAGACCCTTTCCCACTTGACTGATCTGGCCACTCAGCATTTCCATTATCAGTCACCAACGAGAATATGTCTCACAAAGGTCAGGCTAAATACCCCCTCACTCAATGCCACTCATTCAAAACCTTCCCTGTCTATGAGATACAAGCAAACTTTGCAGACTGTCTCACCTCAGGGAATGCCTCAGGCCTCCTGGAAATATAATGCAACTCTTCTATGAAACTGGTGGACACTTACACTCCACTAAAATGAAGCCAGTCTAAGAACACACCATCTCCCCCATGGTACACCCCGAGCTAGCCTCCAACAAATGCTCAATCAGAGCTTAAGAGAAACTGCAGCACAAAAACCATCACACGGGAGACCTCACCAATCTCAAATCTCGGTGTGCAAACCATAGGATTCTGATTACTGAGGCCAAAGCTGCTTACTGCTCCACCACCATTGCAGCAGCCTCTAACAGTAGCAAAGCTCTCTTTGAAGTAGTAAAGCATTGTAGCAAACCCTCACCTGGCCGAAAATACACTTTGCACAGTTCCATGAGTCAGGGTCTGTGTCGGAGGTGCAATGTCACTTTTCAGCAGTGCATAGTTTGAACAGTGCAAAAATAATCCATGAATCGGGCCCTAAATTGTGAGGATATCTGCGAGTTGTAGTTTATTAAAAAGGTGCAGTACTACTGACAACAGATGTTCTTGTCAGAAATCACATTGAGATCAAAACTACAATATAGGACAACTACAACCAAAGGCTGCAATTATATATGTAAACAACACTTGGGCTATTGCTCCTTTCCCCATGTGCTGTCCCTCCTCCCCCATTGTTCTGTCCATCCTCCCCCTTGTGCTGTTCCTCCTACCCCTTTGTGCTGTCCCTTCCACTTTTGCCCTGCCCCTCCTCCCTCCCATGCGGTGTGCCTCCTCCCCACCCCATGTGTTTTTGCTCCTTCCCCCTTGCCCTGTCGCTCGTTCCCCCTTGCCATGTCCCTCCTACCTTCCTTGAGCTGTCCCTCCTCCCTCAATAGAGCTGTCCCTCCTCCTTCGCTTCCACTATCCCTCCTCATCCCCTTGTACTGGCCCTAAACTCCCCCTGGCACTGTGCCCCTTGTGCTTTCCCTCCCCCTTGCACTTTCTATCCTCCCCATGTGCTGTCCCTCCTCTGCCTTACACTTTCTCTCCTCCCCTCTTGCGATGTTCATTCCCCTTGCACTGTTCCTCCTCACCCTTGCACTGATGCTCCTCCAACCTTGCTCTGTCCTTCCTTCCCCCTTGTCCTTTTGCTCTGCTCACCTTTGCGCTGTCAATCAATCCCCTTTTGCCCTGTCGCTCTGCCCACCTTTGCACTGTCAATCAACCCCCACTTTGCCCTTTCACTCATTACCCCGTTTGCACTGTCAGTCCTTCCTTCAAATGCTGCACAATGCTCCTGTGTACTGTTGCTGGCCTACCTTTCATCTATTGGAGTTTTTTTATTCTTCCTTGTTTTGCCATGTATTTCTTATTCCTCCTCACACAGTGCTTCTCTCACCCCCAGGCACAGCCCTTCATTCCCTGCCATGCTGTCATTTCTTCCTCTCTGTGCTATCATTCCTCATTCCTTCCCTCCATGCTAAATGTAAAATGCAAAAAACAACTACAAACGCCAAAACTATTGACTTTGTCAATGCTTGTTTAATTGAAGTGGGTGTCTATTCTGAGTTACATAAACTGAGTGTTGTCAGTTCTAAAGGTGTTAGATTTACATTGTACTTTAGTCATAGCAGACCATTTATTTGGGCATTTGTGGAATTTGAGATAAGACGTCCACAACCTCTTGGCGTTGCAAATTCTTTTATGTATGACACAGGTCACTTTCGTTTTTCTTTGATAGCATACATTTTTGCTAATTGTAGGTATTTATTTTAATTTTATTTTATTTATGGGATTGTACCGTGCCGTAGCCCATGGGCATCAGGGTGCCCACGTAGACAAAGTTATTTTAGATATGGACCGGGATAAAATTACATTCAGTTAAAGAAGTTTGAGACTTTTTTTAGTGCTGCTCATTTAAAAAGATGAGTTTTCAGCTTTTTTCTAAAGCTGTTGTGTTTTTTTTCTATTCTTAGTTCAATGGGGAGGTTGTTCTAATTTTGTGCTACTCTCACCGGGAAGGCCCTGCCCATTCCATTTGAGTGTTTGAAGGACGGGCACTTGATCTGACACGGTACTTCGGCTCTTAAGGATCTTGAGGGAACATATTGGATGATCTTCTCTTTAAGATAGATTGGGGCAATTCATACAAGCATTTGTGTGCCAGTGTCAAACTATAGAAAGAGACCCTATCTCTAATGGTGAGCAAGTGCAATTCCATTCTATCCTTGGTGATATGGGGCCTCATTACGAGGTGGGCGGTAAGGGATTACCGGCACCGGTGCCAGTAATCCCTTACCGCCCTACTACGAGTTCCCTTTGCGGGTCCTCCCGTAACACCTGGTTTTTCCAGGCGTTAAGGACAGGACCTGCAAAGGGACTTTAGAGCTAATAACGGTACCACAATTTGCGGTACCGTTATTAGCGGCTTCCCCATTCCCATTGAGCCCTATGAGGGCTTAAATGGGAATGGGGAAGGGCCCTGGTGAATGGGGAATTACCGGTCCCACCAACCTTGGAATGGACCGGTATTTGCTCCATTCACCAGGGCGGAGTCGGTAAGGTTTTGGAGGCACCATGGCACTAATAGCGCCATGGTTACCTCCAACCTCGTAATGGGGCCCAGGGTCTCTTCTTTTTTATTTCTTTAATATTCTTACCGCGTTATTTTAAATAACTTGACAGCTAGCCAGGCATCTGTGGCTTGCACCTAATAACAGTGCATTGCCATAGCCCAGTCTTGATAAAATTGTTGCTCTGGCTATAGTAGCACTGTTTTCCTCATTTAAGTAAGGACGAACATCCTGGAGAAAAATATTTTCAATTGAGCTAATTTGCATACCCACAATGCCTTGCTGTTGTGGTTCAGAACTGGGGGTGAACTTCCAGCAATGACTATTTGGTGGGTGGCTGGTGTTGTGGAATGTGCGACTTGGCTCAAAGGGACTTTTGTACTTTTAAATTTCATGTGAATGGGTTTGTTTGAAACCTTTTTAAACCCACCACAACTTTCTTGGCTTTACGAAAACATGGCCAAATGCTCAAACCACAAGGCTGTAATAAGGGTGAAATCAGGAATGTAGTTGTCTTGGCATCCGTACAAATGTCTGTCTTGGGTTGATTAAGCTATGTATGAAGTAGCACTGCCCTCTTAGACAAAGACGTTTTCCTGGAGAAAAAGGTTTGGTTTTGAGCTAATTTGCATACCACAATGCCTTGCTGTTGTGGCTGAGAACTGCAGGTGAACTTCCAGCGATGGTGTTGTGGAATGTAAATTAACTTTCCTACTATCATTACTACTATTATATATTATAACTGGAAACTGCATTCACTCCCTGAGGCAACATATATAATGTTCCATCTCATACTCAAAGTGCAGGCGTACAGAGGGTGTATGGACCGCTTTTCTGCACACCCACCTTTTAAATGCGTTGCTGCAAACCAAGATCTGAATACAAAGTGATGATTTAATAAGTTCATTACACTTGACCTGTCAGTGTTAATTGAAGTATATCCTTCTCCAACGGCTGGGCCCCATATCGTTGTTTTCCAGTGGAGGGCACCTTTTTCTATATCAGTATAATACAAGGGCCTCTTCATCGGGGGATCTGAGTTAAATTGCTTTCTAAACATACTGAAAATCCTGGTGGGTGAAATCATGAGTTTGAACGGTTCACCGAAATTATCCCTAACTTGCCCATAGTTCCCGAAATTTGACAAAATGTAGTAGAATAATGTTTGAGATAGAGAGAGAGTGGGTCAGTATGAAAGTGTGGCGTGGAGGATTGTGAATAGCTTTTGTGACATATTCCTCTTGCTGATCCTATGCAGTTATTGTAAAGCAGAATGAGGAATTGCTTATGGTTTCCCTTCTCACCTGGCCACTGTTTTTTTTTTTTTAACAAATAATGTTGGTGGGAGCACTTGTACTGGTGCCTGAATTCAACAACAAGATTATTCATACTATTTGATGTTATGTGAAATGTTATATTTCTTGAAGTAAGCACAGTAAAAAAGATAGTAATCCTAACTTTTCCTGATATACACTTTTGCCAAATTGTTTGCCACAGTTTTTACCACTTTGGTTCAGCAAAAATGCAAATGGTAAATTGGGATAGGGCGTATAGAAGGGGGGAGTTGGTGGGTTGAGGTAGGGATGGGGGGCACGGGTCTCGCCACACGTTTTGCAGTAAAAGTGGTCCAACCGGCAAAAATAATTTGGCAAAAGTGTATTTCGTTGAAAAAAATATCAGAAACCTCATGGAACCAAAAAGTCTACTCCATTCCAGACATTCATATATTTTGGGCTCTCTAAAAATTGCACTGGTCTCCCTTTTGTTGGACAGCTGAGAATGGATTTATATCCCTCCATCCAAAGAAAAATCAGTTGGCTATTAAGAGAGAAATGGTTACAGAGAGCCAACGGATTTACTTGCTACAATCCACCTGGTGTAAAATTAAACACATGTATCAAACGAGTCAAGGCTAATGACAAGCAATGAATCACCTGGGAGATGAGTCTCTCTTAGGAACCCTCCCGGTCACATTGTTGGATGAGCCACAAATCAACTCTGGGATTTCTGTCATCACTAGGTAACCCTCTGAAGATTAGGACTTGGAAACACATTAATCACATAGATATGATCCCTTCTATAGCACCAAGACAGCTTGTCTCTCTTTGAAATCCTTTGTGGGGCCGTGTGCTAATTGGAGTTAAGAGGCCCATGTGTATCAGCAAGGTAAGTTGTTATGCTTGAAGGGAGCTTTCTCGACTAAGTCTCTACTTGCAGGGC
The DNA here is from genome assembly GCF_040938575.1 of Ambystoma mexicanum. Lineage (NCBI taxonomy): Eukaryota > Metazoa > Chordata > Amphibia > Caudata > Ambystomatidae > Ambystoma > Ambystoma mexicanum. The sequence continues at coordinate 715,585,974 of NC_090932.1, forward strand.
TTTGAAAATACACCATCCCTTCAGACCTAAAGGACCCAAGAATCCCCCGGAGGCATAGTACCAGTTGCTGCACGTGTAATCATGTGTCCAGTAGGGAGGTGTGGTGAAAACAAATATTAAGCAGCACCACAAGTGGGTTCTCTGGGTGCGACCAAATGGACCATCTCTGCTTCTATGATGTGGAACTGGAAGCCATGGTGTCTCACACAAAAGAAACAGGTGAATGACATCATTATTGATATTGTTGAGCAAAGCTTCATTCCCCAACTCTGTCACATGACAGAAGAATCTCTATAAGACTCCTACATTTTAAGACAGAGGACAACCACCTGTGCATTGACAGATGCTATTTGTTGACAAATTGTTCTTGTAAGTATAAAACATATGTAAAAAGCACCGCCCGCTGTCCTCGAATTTCAATCTATGGTGTCCTTCTCCTTTGTCTCCTCGGCATTATTGCTTTCCAACAGCAATTCTTGCTCTTCTGTGGATTCAAATAGAACATAATCTCTGTCTTGAGCATCATCAACCTCCTGTGTGATGCAGTGGATGGGGGCCACAGATATGGAGACCTTGGATGCTCAATCTCCTCCTACTGGTCAAGTAGTTCTTCTGTTGATATTTGTTAGAGAAAACATGAAGACCACCCCCTTGTGCTCCTCAGACAGTAGCCGGAAACTGAAAGTGCAACCTCCTATGTTGGCCTATGTGTATATTCATTGTCATTATGCACATACATTTTATCCTGAACTGGCTCATTTTCCCCCAAGTGACTAGGGACAGGTGTGGGGGCGAGGGGATGAATGTGAGTTACATAAATATTGGGTGGAAGATCTGTGTTTGTTACATCTCTTTTTCTACTTATTAGTTTGATTTTACAACCAATAGCATATGTCAATTAACAGGAGGTGGTACTCAATAGTAAAATAGATATGCCTAAGAATTCACCAAGAATTCACTTTTTGCTGATTCTGTTGTCAGGTGTGTCCCTCCTCATACCACACATGCAGTGTGCTTCCACCATTTGAACAATTACCATAGAAAACTGCAGATTTAAAAGTGGTTCGCAGTAGGACTCCATGTTCTGCCCCTTGTTTTCCAGAGGTCTGCAGAAGTGACACCCTATTGCATCAGGGCAGTGTTAAGGAAGCATTTGAGCGAGGCAAAAAATAACAAAAATCCCATGACAGACACTGCCTGCCTGATGCTAGCAAGACTATAATTTAGGCAAAAGAATCTTTTTCTCTACCCATTTGTGCAAAATCTGGGACATTATAGGAAAGGTTAGGCACTGCTGGGAACATCCAGGCTGCTGTTTCTTATCTCACAGATCGGTACTAGAATTATACAAGTTTGTGGCTGCAGTGGGAAAGACAATAGGTGGGGAAAAGTCCACTTCACCATGAACATGTGGAAAAGGATCATAACATGGACGGCATGGCTCTCACAGGATACTGGATGCACTTCCTTCACTCAAATTGCCAGAAAAAGCCATATAGTAATTTAAAGGTGCAGCAAGGTGCAGCAAGCATTGCAGTCTGGTGCCAGGCAAACATGTCCATGCCAGGGTGTCGAGGCTGAACCAACAGCAGAGTTGACATCTGGGAGAAAGTGGAGGAGTTGGAAACACTGCCTACAAGGATTCATGGTGTGCATGTTAGGCTTTGTTGAAGCAGACTGTGGATCAAATGCCCTTGCTGCTTTATGACTTGGCCAGACAATGCACATCCCCTGCCTACAGCATGTCCTTCATCTCGGGGTCTCATGCTTTATCAGCAATTGTGTGCATTTGAAAGGAATGGTCATTGTGGCCCAGAAGATGAGCTACCATTTCAGTTTGGCTTACCCGTCCAGAAATAGACTGTGCCAACTAAAGTGTGCCTCAAGGTGCGACTGCACAGCCTGAAGGCATCAGCGGCCACCTGTTTGAACTCTCCTTTGTACATTCTGGACAGGCTATATGAAAAATGCAATGTCATCACAGATTACTGCAACACTCACAGCAGAGCTCTAGATGGGGAATTAATAGCACAATGTAGTCACAGCTACTATCTAATTTCTGATCTGCACTGCATCTTTCCGGGTAAGCCTCAAAGCAGGCTAACTGTCACACTCTATCGCTGGGTGAGGGTATCCCCCTGGTTGGCATGCTGAAGCACAACCTGACCATCACTGTAACCAACATGTCCATGGTAGGAGATGCAGGTATGGCACATCTGGTGAGAAACGTCATGCCAACTTTTATGGTAATTCACAAGGAGTTGGAATTAACATTAACATTGAATACCTCCTGACTTCCTTTGTGGATTCACATTTCAAAGTTTCACTTTCAATGTATGTTTATTTTGGGCATAGCCTATGAAACAACAATCGATATAACATGTATTCATACAGTAAAACCAACATTACATTAAACAATTACTCAGCATACATACTTCATTTTGAAAGGGAAACAGAGTCAGTGGTCAGCACAATAATATAACAGTAGTTCATTATTTGATATCTGCAGAGCATGGGCACAACAAACCAGATAGGACCTTGGAGGGCCGGGGGGATTCCTAAAGATCCTTTTGACTTTGTAATTTGATTTTCCAATAAAGTATGGCACATAGAACAATTGATCGCTCTTACACAACCATTTTACCACAGTTTAACTCCTTCACAGTAGTACTTTGGTGCCATGATCTGAGCAAGTAATTTGAAATTGCAAAACCCTCTTCCGGTTTATCAGTCATTTTACAAAATTCATCTTCTGTAGCAAGAGTCTTGATTTTATAATTTACCAAGCATAGCTTTAAATTCCTTGTTGATAGGTATTTATGATATAAGCAAACAAACATGACGTTTTGTACGGTTTCAGTGTTCTGGTTATTTCCATAGCATACATCAGTGACACAATTATTCCAGCATTTCAGATCGGCACAGATAGACAAGATGCTTACTGAAATTGATAGACAGTGAGTGTGATAAAGGGTAGACAATATAATCAAAATATCTTTCATAAACAAAATCTGTTTTGATTTTCAAATACCATTTAATAGTTCATTGTCTCTATCTTGTGTTACATATTTTTATAGACTACAACTTTGATATCCGAATTTGATCACTGTTTGGTAGTCACGCCCAACAGAAGAGGGATTTTGCCAAATTTCTCCAAAGCCTATCTTCATTTATACTGCCCTGACATGTCTGAACTAAGGTAGGGAGATACTCCCTTCAAGGGCCAGTAGGTCTAGCATAGATCCTCTGTAGTTGTGCACCTGAGTATTTGTCCAGACCTTTTCCCAGTGCACCTCCAGCTTCAGGGCTGCCCTGGAAGCATTGCCAAACCAAGTTAATTTGCAATAAAATGCACTAGTGGGTGGCAACCATGAGATCCCCAGAAGGCCCTTTAAGAATTTATTTTTATATACATTGAGTGCATTTGCACAGCTATGTCCCAAAGTTCAGCTCCATGAGGCATGACTTGTCGGACCTGAATACTGTAGATGTTCAGAGCTGGTTCAGTTGCACAATTGCCTATGATTTTTGAGTATCTTGCTATGGTGGTCCTGCTGTTTTTCACCAGTGTCAAATTGCTCTTCTCTCCTTGCAAGACCAGATCACCTTGGATGAGAACCGCAAACCCAAATTGGAGCTTACTTGCTCTGGAATATGGGCATTAAATACAACATGCCTTTTTTGCAGATCTCTCTGCTTCACTCCACATAACATAACCTTTGCTTTGCAGTGGTAGATCTCGACGCCCTTCTGGGCACACATTTATTCAAACAGTTTTAATTGTGTGTTTAAACCAGATGAACATTTAGAGAGAACCCAAGCATCATCAGTATACAACAAAATTCCTCTTTACTGGCCATTATGTACTGGAGAATCAGCTCAAAAGGTCTCAATAGCAATCCACATGTATATGGATATGTAATATATAAGAGAACCATGTGGGGGCTAGCAGACAGCCTTGTCTTACATCTTTGTATACTTTGAAGCAAGGGGTGTTTTCCTCCCCATGCCCGATCTTGTCATGGCTTCATTATTTGTATACAAGCTAATAATGGGCTTTTTTAAATTATTTTTTTTACTAACAACTCACCAAACATTACATCTTAAGAGGACATTACATTCAAGTCTACTTCGATGTAGTCATACATCCGACATTGCGGTCCCCCTCACCCCTTTAATTCGAGCCCCTATTTCCATGCCGCCCGCCCAAGTATCTCGTTTTGCTCTCACGTCTCCTCTGCAGTGTCCTCATTGGGACGCGCCTTGGGGGGGCCTGCTAATGTGGTCACCAGTTGCCTCCATTCTATCAAGGGTCCCACTTCTTCCTCCCCACCCCTACTGATTGCTTCATACCAAACTGTCGTTTCTGCGTCCGCCCATTTTAGGAGGTCCGCCCACCACGTCTCTATCCTGGGGCGCTGGGCGGCCTTCCAGCACATTGCGATTCTTCGTTTGGCCAGAATGTAGGTCAGGTCCTTCATTTTACTAACGTGCTTTAGGTTACGCGGTCTGGCGAACACCCCCAGCAAACATGCCCATACTGATTCCACCTCCAATGCAATCCCTTTCTCTTCCAGGCGTAGCTTGATCTCTGTCCAGAATCTGCCCAATGTGTATCAACCCTGCTTCCACCTCCCCGCACCGAGGGCACTTTTGCGCCGCTCGTTCCCGAACTTGGCAATGCTACCGGGGGTCATATATGCCCTATGGGTGACATTAATAATGGTCTTTAAAAACATTTTTGGCAGTAATTTTTTCACGAAAGCCTTTCAGAGTTTTGTCAGTGGGGCATTGTCAAAATCTGGCCTAAAGTCAAAGAAGGCGATATAAGCCGGCATCTTCCTTAACAGAATATATTTATGTGGCGCTGCAAAAAGCATAATGTTTTGCTCAATCGTGCTCAGTCCTCTATGAAAGCCTGTTGGTGGTCAGTAATTGCTTGTTTTTCTTCAATCCGACCCTTCAGCTGGGTTAATACAATTTCAAAGTAAAAGTGATCGCTTTTCAACTGCATGCCGTGAGGAATGAGGAATCGTAGTAAAGATCACAAGGAGGAGACACTGTGTAAATTTTCAAAGATGCTTTGCTGCAGCACCTGCAAAATTAATTGTAGATAGAATGAAGGCAGCAGGAAGCACACCAACCAGCCCAGATTTTACCAACTGCACCAGGCATTTCAGTTCATGGAAGAGAGCAGCATCAATGGGCAGCATATCACTGACATGTATTGCAAGTTTCTATTTATTTATTTATTTATTTATTTATTTTATGTATTTTATGTATTTAATATGCATACAACAATAGAGGTTTTACATATATAAGCACATCACATCATAAGCATTTCCATCTTAAAGCTACTCATAAAATCCACTCTCATTTTACAATATAAAAAATATATTTTGCTAACTCTTTTAAGATATCTAAAATCATTGCATAAAATTTCATTATATAAAAATAAAAAATTGAAATCAATTCCACCAAATAATTGTATCCATATATTACTCATATTACAGTTATACATTGAATTCTCATAGGCATAGTTTGTCAACACTTTCACACTCAGTCGACAGAACCTCATTTCTCTCAGAATGCCCACTTTAGGCCCTAGTATTTCCATAACATAACAAAAATTAAATTTAAACAACAAATACCAACGGATAGTAGAGCAATCAGGATAAGCCAATTGATATTTAGGTTTAGACTCTCTCACAGCCAAGTGATCTATAAAAACTCCACTGTTGGATTTAGTTGGCAGATTCACTAGTCTTTGTTCTTGATCTACATCATATATCAGTTTTTTTCAATTTACGTTTTATCGGTGTATTATTGCAAGATCAGTTTTGGTGTTAATCAAGCCATATTGCTCCATTATCTGCACCATAAAAGTACTATTAGCTAGTCGAGTCAATTTGACGTATAGCATAGCTGTCAACAATTGCACTCTACTACTTACAGTGATTAGCTCGCATTCTAATAATATATATTCATAAGGGAGAGTTTTAGGCATCCGCATCAGTAGCCTCAGCATTTTTGCCTCAAATTTGTCCAGCTCATTTCTATAATGGTTTCCCCATATTGCGGCTCCGTATGTCAGGCAAGAGACAATTTTAGCACAGTACAATTTTAAAAGCGTTTCTACAGAAAAACTGCCCTGACTTTCCACAAACTTACTTAGTGCCATTGTTGCGATCATACATTTTCTCTTACTTTCAGTCCAGTGCTTTTTCCATGTGAGTTTATTGTCAATTATAACCCCTAGATATTTATATTCATTGACTACTTCAATCTGTTGTTTATTGATTGTCCATTCGCCGTTATACCTTTTCTTATTGAGATGTTTCGTCTCAAACATCATGGTTTTAGTTTTCCCAATATTGATAACAAGATCATTTGATATAGCAAACTTTTCTAATTTGTCCAGCTTTGCCTGTAGACCCTTGGGTGTGTTGTCTAATAACAGTAAGTCATCTGCATAGCCTAACCATCTTAACATTAGTTTGCCTATCTTAAGGTCGTTCATTTGGGCATTAGTCACATTTTTAAGAAAATCTGCCAGATATAAGTTAAACAGGATGGCTGCCAATGTGCACCCTTGTTTTACCCCACATGACGTCTGGATATTTTCAGACATTCTCCCCTCTATATCTAAGCGTATTCTCACTGATGTATCCTGATAGAGCAGCTGTATCATGTACAGCAGCCCTCCAGGTATTCCCCAAAGTTCTAATTTAGCCCATAATTTGCTTTGTGTGATAGTATCAAAGGCAGCCGAGAAATCAATGTACGCTACATATACTGGCAGCCCCCGATTCTTCCAAGAATACTCAATAGCACTTACCAAAATAGCTATGTTATGAGAAGTTGAAGACGCAATTCTAAAGCCAGATTGATATTCTGGTAGGATCCCACAGTTGGATATCCACTGATTAAGTTCAATCAGCAGGATTTTAGCAAAGATTTTTGCAGGGATATCCAGCATAGCACGTAACCTGTAGTTGACCGGATATTTACAATCTCCTTTTTTGTAAATGGGTAATATGATACTCTTCCTCCAGGTATCAGGTATCTTCCCATTCCCTCCAATCCACTGAAAGACAATGTTTAGGACCTTAGCCCATTTTTCAGGAGACTGTTGTAATCAGGCATTACAGGTGCTATCTGGTCCGGCAGCTATAGTTTTAGGTAGTTTTTTAATTTTATTGGTAAGAGAGTCCACTGTGTAAGTACCCTTCCATATTGCTCCTTTATACTGGTGGTCTTTTTCATCGCTCCCCACGGTTCCTAATGTATTCTTGACATTGGTAATCCACCTGCTCTCTAACACACAATTAATAGGGAGTGTTTTTTTCTTTTCTCTCATTAATGATATCCTACATGATTTGGCTATTCTTATTATTTGATGCATGGGCCAATGTGAGCCATATTTCCTCTTTCTTTTCTTCAAATGATTTTCAAGCCATTTTCTATACTGAGTTTTACATCGGTGTATCTTATCTATAACCTGTACGTCGTTCTCTTTGATACAGTTCTGAATATTCTTCCTAAGTGTTTTTCTTTTTAGTTGTATCTCTTTATCAAATTTTGTATAATGTTCTACATTCCATCTTTCATTCGCCAACTTATACCCACATTTTATACTAACCGCATCTTTTATCTGCTCAGTCATTTGCTCAAACATACTTAACATATTACATGCTTCATGCATTTCACCTGATTCAAATGTTTCAATAAAATGTACCAACAGAGGTTGGGTGATGTTATTACCTTTCTCTATATTCCTACGGTTACATTTTTTTGTGAGCAGTGAGGGTGCAGCATACAGAGAGGAACATCTGTGGGACACCCTCCTTGGTAATTCACACTTCCTCAATACAGATGGGACATAAATAGCAACAGACAGTAAACTATCAGCCACACCCATGTTTTATGCCTATCTATTGGACACTTTGCCCATGGGAAGGGATGATGACTCATAACAGTACTGACAGATTAAGTGGTCTTTCTGGCCAGCATAACGAGTGTGATTAAGTTTAAAATCACTAAATTGCCCTGGAGAAGGTGCAGTCCAATAGAGTTTTTAGTGTAGGCGGGGCTATTTACACCAATTACTGAAGACGCCTTGCAGAGCCGCATGTTGAACAATCAACATTTCTAAAAAAAAGAATGAGCACTTAATTGTGGAAGACAATGGAATGACATCTATCCATAAACACACCAGCTCACATGATGATGATGATTTGTTACCAAGTCAGACACTGAGAGGTGGAGTGGGTTCTTTATTGGTACAAGTGGTTGGGGAACAGGTAGCTGTAGTAGTGGCTGTGACTGAGAAACCCTGTGTGCATGCTGGTGTAATAACTATAGTGCAAGTAGTGTTTTCAAATCCTGATCATACACTTGTCAAAGGTTTTCAGATTCTCCTGTAGCATGGAGCCACTAACTAAACTTCTCAGTCCCTTTCACAGTGCAAACACACTCGCTATCATTGCTGTACTCTTTCACAGGGTCTAGACATGCCTTAATGATTTTAAATTCTCCCACAGGGTGTAGTCTACTCTTAAGGTTATAGGGTTTTTTCACAGGGCATAGCCTACTGCGCGGGATCTCATACCCTTTGACAGAGTCCAACCACCCATTAAGGTTCTCGAAATCACAAACATGTTTTGGCCACAACATACTGTTCTTAGGTTTTTCACTGGCTACAGCTACCAAGTATAGTTCTCAGGTTCTTTCAAAGGTTATAGCCACCCTATATGTGCTTGGGCTGTTTTCACAGGGTGTAGCTAACCACTAAGGAGTTCAGTATGTACCACATAACTCAGCCATGCTCTTACGTTTCTCTGGCTCTTTCAGAGGGCACAGCTGCCCATTAAACCTCTAAAGCACTCCCATTGACCATTTCATAAAGTTCTTCAGCCCCCTTTCATGACTGCATCACCCCCCACCTGCACAATGCCCTCTAAACAGGAAGGGTGGTAGAGCTCCATATGTCTCCTCAGTTTGTCCATCCTCACTACATGGACCAGCTCCCGGAGGTAATGGTCCACCCCAATAAAGGCAATAGGTCCCTCTGTGCTGCATTATGTAGTGAAGGGGCTCCTACCCAAAGATGCATGCTGCCAATGGTGCATCAGCCCCAGCTGTTTTTCAGGTCAGTGCTGGCAGCAGGAACCTGCAGATGTCAACAGATGTTGGTGCCACTGGCTCTGATGAGGCAGGGATGTCCAGTGCAAGGGGTGGGCACATTATGCCAAATGTCACTGTCATGCTGCACCCCAGTAATGGAGCATTCTAGCACACTCCACCTCCTCCTCACATCCTGTGGAGAGGTCAGTACCAACTTCATGGTCACCATCGTCCTCCATGGATACTGGCACATGCACTTCATATACCTTTCTGTAAAACGAGCCCACATAGTTCCTCCTGTGTCTTGAGTGCAGATCTTGCCCCATGACATTTGCCCACACTTGACCTTTTTCCCACACACCTCCACCATGCAGAATAAATAAGACTACGCCCCCTGCCATCTCTGGTGGCAGGGCAAATAGTCCAACATCCATGATCCCTCGTCCTGCATAGGAGAGGTTGGTTTTTCTGTTTTTGGATGCTCTTCGCAGGCATGGCGTTCCCCTTACACCACGACAGGAGAAGGAAAGACCCCTGAACCACTGCTGCTTCCTCTGCCTTCTCCTTTTCTTCCTCCAGGTATGCCCAACAGCTGCTGCCTCTGCAGGCTGGCCCTTTCCCTAAGCCTACTCTTGATAGACCTCCACTTCATCTCTAGCAGCACACTCACCCTGCTGGTTGGTGACCACTTCTTACTCTATGCTGCCCCATCCTGACAAGAGCTGTACCAAACTCCTCCTCACAGGTGCTTCATGGAGTCACTCCCTCCATTTAGATGAGGAGGATGCCCTCTTGCTCCTTCAATGTCTCTGTGGGACCTATCATATGAGGTCCTTCCCCCCTGCCTCTGCATGGGCAAACGCATAACACACAACTTCTTTTGTCTATGTGTGTTGTCACTGCCGGTTCCTCACGCGATGACCCTGCCTCCACTCCAATTCATGAAGCCTCCACCAATGCCTCTGTCTGACCCACCAACTTGGAAGAGCTTTAAAGCTCTGTGAACCAGCACCCACCAGGAGATTGTGGTTCCCATCTCATCATCCATTAACTGGGCCTCCTCAACCTCCATCCACAATGAGAAATACACTCCCTCCTCCTCCCCAACCATCTTCCACTTCCCATTCTGGCATTGCAGGTTTGCCATAAAGGCCACAAATGGCTGAGAACTGTGTCCAAAGATTTACAGCCACAAGGGACCCATAAGGAACCAGAGCACAACCCCAAGTGAGCCAAAAACTGAACAAACAAAAAAGGATACAATTCTACTCCTACAATCTACAGCTAAAACTAAAACACTGTTCAATGCTAATGTAAAACTACTACTGCAATATTGTACCGAACAGTACAAGACATACTCAGAAAGGGGAAAGTGAAAACAGTTTTTGTATTTTTTGATGATTTTGGGGGTTCAAAAGTCACAGGAGTCATTTTTTTTAACCTTTTTTAAAGTATATAAGGGACACAAAATGGGAATGTAACCAGATGACAGGCCAAAGTTGTCTTTTTTCTTTTTTATATGTGGAAGCTGACATAACGCACTCAATAAGCAGGAGCCCAAACACTGGCTTAAAAACACATACAGCTAGAATATACAAAAAGGGCCAACACCAAACAATACAATTCCTCAAAACGCATTAAGATATTTCTCAAAAACACCAGCATCGCACAAAAAACCCTCAAAGCAGGGGTGCACTGGGAACCAAAAGAGGCCCTGGAAATAATTTTCAAAGTGGCCCCATATTACACAATTTCAGCAGTCTCAACCCTTTTCCTATGGGAAAATGTGGAAATACTACACAAAAGAGGCCCAAAGCTCAAAGGCCTACTGGGAAAACGCCAAAATTCACTATAGGCCAGTCCACCCCTTCCTCCAAGTGTTAGTCTACCCTGTGTTACACCTTCTCCCACAGCCCAGCAACATCCATAAAGGACCTAGAAGTGGGCTGACCTTATATAGGGGGACACAACTTCATTCAGAAGATTTCTGGCCTTTGATTGGCCGAGTGAACTCAAACGAATTTGATAAATCATCTGAGCGCGTCCAGATTGGCTATATTAATCTGCCAAATAAACCCGTTATTTGTCACACAACCCGCCGCTTCTGATTGGACAAAGATTAATTGTGCAAACTCTGGAAGCTCACAGTGAATTCACTAGTATTCATGAGCATCACAATCATGAGCATCACAACATCTTCACTAAAATATTCTTCCACTGTTGTGGAGCCCTTTCTATGGGTCGTTCTTCCTGGATTAGTACTGACATTGTGCTGGTGGAAAAGAGACAAGTGCGGAAAAGGACAAGTGAGGGTTAAAGAACGACGTTGAATGGCAGCAGACTTGCATGTTTGGGAAGAATTCAGAATTGAACAGGCAGTATGCTCCAACAAAACAAACACCAGGACAAAGAGGAGAGCCGTGAAATGGTTGCCAATGCAGCTGCTTGAAAGGAGAAGTGATGGGATCTCATCTTTTCATATGGTCTCCTGGAGAGATATTATAAAGTCCATAGCCATATTTTCTGGATGAGAAGTCATAAATTAAGTGCTTGCTTAAGAGCTATGACTAGCCAATGGACATCATTCAAGCGGTCAGCAGGCGTATGAGGTGCTAAACCTGGCATTCTCCTTATTTATTTATTTATTTATTTATTTATTTATTTTCATTTTTGTAACGCGCCAACATGCCCGTGGGCCTTGCAACCACTGGCACTGCCATTGATGCTTCTAGCAGCAGGTCATGTGCATAACAACTTTGAGAAAACCTTTTCAAGTCTTGGTTCTATTTATAAATAAATAAATAAATAAATAAATAAATAAATAAATAACTAAAATAAATACAATTCTACATGAGTTGATTGCAAAGATCTTCTGGTATGCCTAGTTATTCATAATACAGAATGGTGTTTCTTTTTTCATCAAATCAAAATGCCCTTTCATTGGTGTATCTACTACATGACTACATAAAAATGTTGTATGCACTACTTTCAATAATATTACATATTGGCACAATGTATTTATAATATAAAAAGGATTATTGCGCTGACCAACACGCCGGCAATGATCAGATTAGCATAGTTCATTTATTAAGTGTTTACATTAATTGAACACTTATTAAAATATATGATCGTTACCCAGAATTACTGGTCTATTGATGAAAATGTATGCCTATCTACATACCTTGTTTCTCCTTATTGCTGCTTTTATTTTCATTTTTTATAAGACTTAATATGTTGGGCCACTAATTGTCGAAGATATTTTTGCACATTGTGGCACTATCTGATGTGTAATTATTGTGGTGAGGCTGCACATGTCAAATGATCGCAGCACCTGAGGCTCTAAATGGGTAGCATGAATATGATGAATACACCTGACTAATAGGCATTACCGAGCATCAGATGTTAATGCTTGGGCATTCCCATCATAGCATGGCAGTATGTGAGCCTTTGAGGCTGAACTTCCCATACATATGGCAGTACCTATGCATGATATGATATGACATTCATAACACGCCTATACACAAATGCTTTAAGGCACGACAAGGCAAGGGAGGGGAAACAGAGGGAAGACAGAGAAAACGATCCTACTAGGCCAGGTGACATTGAGATCGCGCAAGTGCAGGAGAGGGAGGGAAGGGGAAAGTGCGGGGTAAAAAGAGGGGTAGGCAGTGCAGTACATAGGATAACAGTAAAATAAATCAAAACAATAAATAAAAGTGTGGCCATCTGGTGGCAAGTGAAGGGTAAGTGCAGACATCAGGTGTTGTCAAGTGCTAGAAGGGCTTAAGGGATACAGAAACAGTCCCCAAGTGCAAGGGTTGCGGGAGGGGGGCAGTGCAGGAGTGGATCTGGCAGGGAGGAGACCAGGGCCCGAGATCAGCAGGGGAGAGGGGAAGAGAAAGCAGAAGCAAAGAGGAAGGTCTTGAGGTGCTTCCGGAACCGGAGATGGTTCTCCTCAAGTTTCAGAAAGGATGGGAGGCTGTTCAAGAGGGAGGCCCCAGCAGAAGAAAGTCTTGGAGAAGTGACTAACTCTGAGGGAGTTGGAGGTGGGTGAGTGAAGAACTCGAGAAGGAAGATAGTTAGGAAGGGAGAGTTGTAGGTATTGAGGCCCAAGGCCCCAGAAGGACAATGCAGAGGGTTTTGAACTTAATCCTTGCCGCCACTGGGAGCCAGTGTAGAGATTTCAGTCCTGGAGAGATACGATCCCTGGGCTTGAGGCCAAGGACAAATCTTGCAGTCCTGTTTTGGATGAGTTGCAGAGAGTGCAGTGTGGAGGAGGGCAGGTTTAGAAAGAGGCTGTTGCAGTAGTCCAGCCTGGAGAGAACCATAGCTCTGGTGACAGTGAGCTTCTGGTGGAAGGAGAGGAAAGGAAGAATACCTCTGAGGAGATGCAGGTGGTAGTTTGCTTGCTTAGAGACATCAGAGATGTGAGGAGAGAAGGTGAGGTTTTTAGCCTCATAGGTGGGAGCAGGAAGGGGGCCAAGAGAGACTGGCCAGAGTGTGACAGGAAAGGAGGGGGCATGTGTGCCGATGAGGAGAATCTCAGTCTTACTGTCATTAAGGCAGAGATCATTGGCGGCACACCACTCCTGGAAAGCAGACAGACAGTCAGAGATGAGAGAAGCGGAAGAGATGGCAGAGGGGAGCCTGAAAATGAGTTGAGTGTCATCCGCATAGCACTGAAAGTTGTGGCAGAGATCGGCAATGCGGTGGGCAAGCAGTGTCAGGTATTGGTTGAACAGCCTGGGAGAGAGGTTAGAACCCTGGGGAACACCACAAATAGAGATAGAGATAGAGGAGAGGAAGGACCCAAGATGGACCTGGGAGGGTCTATCAGAGAGGAAGGAGGTCAGCCATGCCAGGGCCAGATCGGGGATACCCAGGTTATCACAGAGACGGTTGAGCAGGATGGAATAGTTGACCGTGCCAAAGGCAGAACAGAGATCAGGTAAGATGAGGACAAAGGGGGTATTGGAATCGAGGTTGGAGAGCAGGTCTTCACGGATGTTCAGGAGAGCAGTTATGTGCTTCTGGCAGCTCTGAAGCCAGACTGATGGTCATGGAGACAGCCAACAGATTTAATGTGAAGATTAAGCTGGGAGATGGCCAGCTTTTCGAGGAGTTTGCCCAGGAAAGGAGTGATGGAGATTGGACGATGGTTATCCGGGCTGGACTGGTCGGCAGAGGATTTTTTAAGAAGAGGGTGCACAAGGGAGTGCTTCAGCAGGGAATGGAAGACTCCAGTGGCGAAGGAGTGGTTGCAGAAATCAGCCAGAGCAGGAGCCTTGGTGTCAATGTGGTCCTTGATGGTTTTGGAGGAACAGGGGTGAACCTGTTTTGACGAGACTTTCATAGATCATACTTGTCGAGAAACCTTGTCTGAGGAGAACAGGGGAAAGGCAGAGAAGGAGTGAGGGAGGTGGCCGACGAAGGGCCAGAGTAAGAGCAAGGAGTAGAGGAAGCAGCAGGCGAGGAAGAGAGAGAGGACAGGATATCTTGAGTTTTAGAGAGATGAGAAGCCAGGGCCATACAGAGGGCCTGGGAGGGGACAGGGGAGTTAGAGACTGCAGCAGGATTGGCCAGCTCCTTGCAGATTTTAAAGAGTTCGGCCGATTTGTTAGATGCCGCATAGAGACAGGTTTGGATGTGAGCTCTTCTTAGTACGGACAGAGAGCCAGTATTGCCTGTGGAGCAGGCGGCAGGCCAGTTTGTCAGAGGATGTACCAGAAGCACGCCATTTCCTCCTATATAGGCATATGAGCATGTACCTGGCAAGTGAGGCAATAATCAGTTTAACATTATATTCTTTGGGCATTTGAAGTTGCACTTCCCGCATCATTTGAGCACCTAAGCATGTACATGTGTCCCTTGTCACAAGGGGCTAGGAACCCTTCTCACCCTGGGTTGGGAGGCATAACAGGATGGAGGCCAAGGGCCGTTTTACTCCAGATGGTAGCTGTGGCAGTTGAGAGGGACACATTTCCTATCCCCTCCCAAAGTGCCAGTCTTTGCATGCACAGTTTCAACTCGCATTACCCCATACCTCTTGACAAAATTGCTAGCCAAGTTTTCTCTTTCTTTTCTAGAATTTTCAGAGAAATAACAACCATGCAAAGAGAAGACTCATGGGCCATCAACCCATCAAGGGTATATTTAAAGATCGAAACCTGAGAGAGAGAACCAAGTAACACAGCCAAAGCAACTGTGCAGCATTTCCAGGTTGCAGGTAGTCAGTTTATAGATATAACCTGGAGAGAAAGAACTAACGAAAGAGGAGCTGGAGCTCATACATGGATTCTCAGACCCTGTGCGCTTCTTCACGGCCTCGGCTAGTACAGAAGCAACACCACTGAGGCCACCATACACCACCAGGTACTTAAAATAGAGTGGCAACTAGTCAACAGGTCTTCACAGACCGTGAGGAGGACAAAGCCTCTCTCCCCTAATACAAACACAACATGGGCCGCAATTGTTGCAGCATGGTTCCACACATGGAGAAATGGAGCCAGGCTTAACCCGATCTTTGTAACATTGTGTGATTGTGACCCTTACTGGGTGGGAAAGACAGTGCCAAACTGGCAATGGCCAGAAAAACAATCTATACGATTGGGAGGAGGATAAGAGAGGCAACAGGAAACAGAAAGTTGTGGCTTGTTCAAGCGATGTCAGAGGAGAAGGTAGAAGACCAAGAGACCAGCATAAAGAAGGATGGGGTATTGGGGGCTTGAGGCAATTTTTGGAAAAGGTGATGTATTGGTTGGTGAGGGCAAGTGGTACTGATTGGTGGTTGTGTGTGCAAGACCAGTGAGTGAGATTGTTAAAGGGAGTTTAGGGAGTGAGTGGGAAGTGGTTGTGAGAGTGAAAGGAGTGTGAATGGAGAAAGTGGGTTGTTGTAGTAGTAGTAGTTGTAGTAGTTTGGAGGAACAGGTATTAGTGTGGAGAATGAAATTGCATGCAGGAGGGAGTAGAAGTGCAGAAGAGGGAACATTAGCTTGACAGATGGAGTAGTAGTGTGGCCGAGGGAGTTGCAGTGCAGAGGAGGGAACAGTAGTGTGGAAGATGGAGTTGCAATTTTGAAGAGTGGAGGCAAGCAGTATAAAGAGTGAAACACATGGGAGGGACTCAGGAGGAAAATACAAGGAGTCAAAGGAGTGAAAGTGAGTGCAGTTTGAGTAGGAGAGTTGAAAGAGCAACATTGCATCCAGAGACAGTGAGAGAAGCACAATATTGTGAGAGGAAGAAGACAGAGTGGGAGAGTGTCTTTAGGCACATCTCCATATCCTCTGTTAATGACAGACATAACTGTTTAGGGCCAGGCTATACATTTTGTGAGGGAGACTAAATAGAGAACGCAAGCAGGCTTAGAAAGTGGACATTAGGGGTCAATGGTTTGTATATACTAGCACAGGGATTTAGGACACTTGAGTTAGGGTTGAAAACACGACTTCTAGATGAGAGGCGGAGGGAGGGATTGCTCTCGCACCTTCCTAAAAAATCAATAAAAACCCTTGAACCATCTCTGCAAGTTGGAGAATTCTTGTACCATTTGTGACAAAGCATAAAATTAATTTTACAATATATAATGATCTTCATTTCCTCCGACAGGATCAATAAGCGTAGGTATCAGAAAAAATCATAAGATTCTTCTTATTCAAAGTTTGACTGTACAATAAATGTTGGACCTGAATGGTTACTAGTTTGAGCATATATTTATAACAAGGATTGCCAAAGCCAGTAGGTTTATTGCTGTTCTTTGCATTTTGCATTTATAGTCAACAGGATGCAAGGAGGAGAGTGTAAAGTTTCACAAGAGGATGCAACAAGGGGTGCATGTATGCAAGAGAATGAGAAGTAAGGAAAATAGAGAATAGAGAGAGTGGGGTTAGGGTGGATGGAATGAGGTAGAGAGTGTGGGGTAGGATGCGTGGGGGTAGAGAGAGTGGGGCTAGGGTGGGTGATTTTGCAGTGAGTGGTGGTAGGGTAGGTGGATGGGGTAGGGAGGGTGGATGTAGTGTGGATTGTTGGAGTCATAGAGAGTGGGTTAGGGTGGCTGGATTGGGATAGAGAGTGCAGGGGTAAGGTGGGTTGGGTTAGAGATGGTATGGGTAGGGTGGGAGGGTGGTGTTAGATAGGGTGGGTGTAGTATGGGTGGGGTTAGAGAGAGTGGGGATTGAGTGAGTGAGGGTAGAGAGTGTTGGGTTTGGGTGGGCAGTGCTAAAGAGGATGGGGTAGATAGAGTGTAGTGAAAGAGAGAGTGTGGGTAAGGTATGGCAAGGGAGACAGAGTGGGGTAGTGTGGGTGGGAGTAGAGAGAGTGGGGGGTAGTGTTGGTAGGTGGGTTAGAGAGAGTGGGAGTACTGTAGTTAGATGGGGCTAGACAGAGTGGGGAATAGCTGGGTGTGGGTAGAGAGTTTGGGGATTTGTTGGATGAGGTGGGGGAAGGGTGAGAGGGGGGTGTAGCGGTAGGGTGGTTTGGGGTTGGCAGAGCTAGTGAGAGTGGGGGTTCAATGAGTTGATTATTGGTACATGGTTGGAGCAAAAATATGGGGAACGAAGCAGTCTCGGGAGGACTTGTCAAAAGTAGCTCAAACAGCATAAACAAAACCCAACTAGCACATGATATGGGGGGTAGAGTGGTAGGGTGGCAGTAGAGAGACTGGGGTGGGTGTGTGGTTGAAGAAAGGCAGCCTTAGGAGGACATAAATAACAGATCTGCCATCAAAGGTAGCCCCAATATGAAACCATTGTGCAGCTAGGAAAGGGAAAGCCCAAAACACAACTTGCTTCTTACAAAGCTTCAGATTGGAGCAAATATTGTTAGGGAGCTTCTCATTTGGGTAGTACAGCAGAGAAGTTTAGAAAAAGAGATGTTAGAGATTTGGTGGTTTGATGCCATGGCTTTCCCTATGATATGCCATGGGAAAGCCATATATATGCCAACCATATATTCTCAGTTCAGAACCTTCATTCCCTCTCCCTTCTGTAGCAATGGTTTCAGAAATTGTGTCCACAAGCACCATAAAAATCACCAAAACCAAAAATATATATAATTTTGGTAATTTTTGTAAGCACTATTAAACTGTTATTTTGGTAAGCACGACATTGCGATTCATTTGTAGAGTCACACAAACAATCCTGTTGCAGTGTTTTCTAAGAACTATACACATTTCCTTTGTGTTTGGCCTTAAATACTTGTGACACTCCACCCACACAGCATCACTTGTTGGAGAATGTTCTCATTGGATGGGGCCTAGGAAAGGTTCTCTTCAGATGCTGACTCTCTCAATCATCAACCCTTTTATTTTGTTTGGTCCAATGTGTTTTGCCTTGTGACAAGTGGAGGTTTTACTCTCTATCCCACCATAATTATGATCAAATTGGAATGAACTCTATCTTTCACTTTTAATTTCTGCTTTTGACCATTCCATTATAAAGGCCAACATATTCAGATGCGGAAGAAAATTCTGAATTCATCAGCATCCTTCATGTTTCAATAACTGGCAATATGAGAACGTTATTGAAATATGAAAATGTATTACAAATGGACACATTTTAATGTATTGTGTATATAGGCCTGTGACTTGGACCGCTTTGCTGAAATCCAATCTGATTTAGATCATAATTTGGTACTTGTTGCATTTAATCCATTAACCTTTTTTTCAAAAGCTTTGCATTTCAGGTTTATGGAGTTCACCATTAACAGATAATGTGCTCAACACATGTTCTTATTCCCCAAGCCATTATATGATCCCTCTGCACAATTTTAAAATCTTTTCCAAAAGGATCTGAAACACACCTTAGTGGTAGTACAACTGTGCATTAGCTACAACAATAACACGGATATATAAATGCAGAAAAGGAGTGGGGCATGTACACAGCCTTGCCACACGCCTTTTGTAATATCAATGGGGTCAGTGATTTTTTCAGCAAGTCTGTATCTTATCACTGTAGTATTACTGGAGTAAAGACTTTGCACTGCCAAAATCAAATATGCGTACATTTGCCTTTTCTCCAGTACCTGCCATACCTTTTCTCGAGACACAAGTTCAAATGCAGTGCACAGGTCAACAATTATCGTGATAAGGTAACTTTATGCAAAGCAGTATATGTTTGCACCAATAAAAACCAGCGAAATATTTGATCTGTAGTACACTTTCCTCTCTGTAACCCCGCTTGCAGGTCACTGATCACTCCATTGGCATGTGCCCATATTTAGAAAGTGGTTGAAGTATATGTAAAGAAGTAGTGGAACTATGTTCCCTGCTGGCCTTCCCCCGCTTCCCACAAACCCTTCACCACACCCTCATGCATGCACAATTCAAACCAACAAACACACCTGCTACTTAAGGGAATGTTCAGTGCACAATATATTTACCCGCACTATCTAATAAAGAGATTGGTCTGTAATGACCTGGTATGTCCCTATCTCCTTTTTTAAAAATAGGTACAATAATCGCTTGTCACCAAGAGCGAGAAACCATATTTAAGCCAATTACTATATTAAACAATTTCCACAAAAGGGGAATTCAGATTGACATCTCACCTTTAAACAGATCTGTGGGTGTTTCCGTCAGGTCCAGGGGCCTTCCCTGCCTTCATGATTGCAAACACTGATTGATGGCAATTCCAATCTCTACACAATCAGTGCATGGGAACCCTTCACACTCACGAATCGGGTTCTTGGGCATTTCAACAATGCCCATACTGGGCACAGTGTCCATTCTACCATCAAAAAGGGCTAATAAATGTGTATGCCAGATGTTAGAAGTACTACTGCAGTGCTTGGCAGCTTGCCTGTTAGCATCAGCTCCTGAAACCAATTTCCAGAGCTGCAAGAAGACTGTCCCATTTATGTCTGGCAAAGTTCTCCTTTTTTCCCCCCAATGATTTTCTTATAGTTGGCTCTACATACTTGTATATGTAATTTGTTAGCTTTTGTGCCCTGGGACAGCCCTGCTAAAAAGCAGTTGCTTTGCTGCTCTGCAGTCTTCATCAAACCACACTTCTTTTCTTATCGAATACCTCTTTACCATCTTCTTGGGACGAGTAGCATGCAGGAAGAGTTTTTCCCCATAGCTTTCCATATTCCTGTACAATCTCCAGGTCATTAAGTTCCCCAATACACATATTTTTCAAATATCCCAGTATGGACTCATAGGTAACTGGTTTTAGATGTAGCTGCATTAAATGAGCCCCTTTGAGCAATCTGCAATGCCTCTCCCATTATTGTTTAAGCCATGGCTAGATCTAACTCATAAGTCATACAGGCTTTGTCCTTATCAAACTCAAAGGTGATCCCCAACCGTAAATGATCAGATTTCTTTATAACTTCACAACCCCAGACAGCACCCCAGACCGTAGCTGAGATTCATATGTAATCAATAATAGTACCACTATTTAGACCATAAAAAAGTCGTATTGGATGATTGGTGAATAGGGAACCTACCATTGCATGCTCTTAGTTCTAAACCATAAACAATACGAGCTGTATCAATGGCCTGGCTACGTGCCCTTTTGGGAAGTTCGACAGCAGTGACTGAATCTCCCAAGCTAGATCCTGATCCTGCCATAGCCCCTCTGTCTCTCTTAGCAAATCAAATTGGAGATTAACATCTCTGGCTGCTATAATAAAAGTACTCTCTGGCTTAGTTCCATTCCATAATTCAACCAGCTCTTGGATTTTGTAAAAAAAATATCAATTGGTGCATGGTATTTGACCCCTTATATACATTCTAAAGAAGAATATATCCCCCACCCCCCTGAGTGCACACTACAACATGCTTTAAATCCAATAGCCCAGTCGGTCATTCCAGAGTCTGCCAATTCAGCTTTGAATCAAACCAGATGAGCAGACTACCACTAGGTTTGCACTTATGCCCCTTCCGCACTGGGATCTGAAAAACCTGATAACCTGGTTCTGCGAAGGACCCTGAAGGTGGCAGAAAAGGAGGGCGGAGAGGGCAAGATAGCCAGGGGGGGAGTGAGAGGTGGGAGGCAAGGAAGTCAGGGAAGGGAGAGAAGGAACAGCAGGTGAAGGAAAGAAGTTGATGAGGCGCTTGAAGAGTCTATCAAAGTGGAGGAGGGTTGCCTGGGGGACTTGGATCAGGATGGTGCCATTCAGGTAGACATTAATGATGACCTTAGAGATATTGGAAGGAGGCCAGTATGGCCTCCCATCTGGTGCCAACATTAATGGGAGAGGAAGAGAAAGGGAAAGCACAGAGACCATATGAAGAGTCCATAGGTCTGGCGAAGGAACCACAAAGAGGATGTCAGTGAGGGTCTGTCTGGAGGAAGCGCTGGTGTAGGTGTCAGTGATATGGAGACCAGGATTATAGCCCAAAATATCCTTTTTGAACTTCTTCCTGCCAGACTTAGTGAGAAGGGGAGGATAGTCA
This sequence comes from Ambystoma mexicanum, assembly GCF_040938575.1. Taxonomy (NCBI): domain Eukaryota; kingdom Metazoa; phylum Chordata; class Amphibia; order Caudata; family Ambystomatidae; genus Ambystoma; species Ambystoma mexicanum. The sequence goes on from NC_090932.1 coordinate 715,607,497, forward strand.
CCGGAGAAACAGTTGGAGAATATAGGTGAAACAGAGAGCGGATGCAGAAGATAGAGGTGCTAGAAAGGGGGAGGGTGGGTAGGTAGGGAGTGAGAGGGGTGGAAACTAATGGGCAATGTGGTGGGAACACAGGGGGTGAGCAAAGAGGGGGTGTGAGGGTGAAAGTAGAGGAGGTGGAACGGAACAGCAAGCAGTACAAGGTAGCACAAGGCAGTCCCTGTGCCAGACAGAAACAAGAATTTGCAACAAGGTGAACACAGTTACAGCCGCAGGGCAACGCTAGGTTTTAAAACTAAGCAAACTAGGTGAACACAGTAACAGCCACAGGGCAACGCTAGTTTTGAAAACTAAGCAAACTCAGTGAACGCAGTAACAGCCACAGGGCAATGCTAGGTTTTAAAATTAAGCAAACTAGGTGAATACAGTTGCAGCGACAGGGCTCTGCTGTAGGCAGTGAGAGGTGGAGTCCAGGTAAGATGGGTTGAAGGTGGGAAAGTCAGAGGGGTAGGAGGCAGTTTTAGATTGAGAACTAACCCAAGGAGATGTGTGGAGACACGCTGGTATCAGTTCACCAGAGAAAACTGTGTAGATGCAAAGAAGCGCCAGCATCATTGCACAGCAAGGGGTGCAGGAAGTCCTCCTGTAATGTCTCGGCAGCGGACAGGGAGCAAACAAGGGCCTTAGGCAGTGGGCCTTTAGGGGGTGGGCCGGCTAAAGCCTGTTGGTCCACCATAGGCTAGATGAATCGTGCTGGTAGCCAATGGCGGGGTAGATGGCAGATGAAGAGGACAACAGAAGCCTCTTGTGATTAAATGGTTTCAGCAATCTTTTACTGTCTAAGAGGTCGGTGCAGAAGGGGCCAATGATGTGGCTCTCACCATGGACAGTGAACTTCAGGCATTGTGCATCTGGCAGGGAGTGTGGGATGCGTGGTAGACGGAGTGCGTGATAGAAAATAAAAATGCAATTTTCAGAATCCCTCATTTGCTTTCACCATAAATGTAGGCCTCCTACCTCAGGTGTGGAGGGGCTACCAGGGGATCCTGTAAGGCATCAGGTTTCTCGGCAGGACTGCAGGAGGGGGTCGACCACCACATGCTCCTATGAGCTCCTATGAGGCAGGAAATGAAGGCAGAGCAGTGCTGGCCTGAGACAACAGAAGCCTCTTCATGTGATTAAAAGGCGGCAGCCATCTTTTACTGTTCACGAGACAGTGCAGAAGGGGTCACTGATGTGGCTCACACCATGGACACCAAACTTCAGACAGTGTGCATCAGGCAGGGAGTGCAGGGTGCGCGGTAGATGGCGAGCGTGATAGAAAATAAAAACGCTCTGTTTTTTTTCTTTTTAACAATGTTCAGAAACCCTCATTTCCAGAACCTTTCATCCCACAACTTAACCAAAATTACAGGACCACAACCCCATGCCCTGTAATTACTGGTCCCCGATGGTTACAAGTTAAATTGAAAAACCCCAGAAATTTGACAGTTCCGGTAAGATAAGCAACCATAACTCACACTACCACCGTGCATTGCTAAGACTAACACCCAGGATGTCACTGGTGACATCACATATGTGGGCTACTTGTTCACAGATATGTCTAAGCAAGTTGTTTTTCTTCAATGAGAGTAAGATTTTTACAATTGAAAAGGTGCTTTATACCTAGACATTAACCTTGTCCTATGTTGTTAAGGTACTTTCTTTAGGATATGGCCTTAGCTCATGGTAGACATACATGGGGAAATAAGCCTGCCTCTAACACACAATTCATTTGTATGCATTACAATAAACTCTAATCTTATTGTTATTTTCTATTGATGTTCTTTCTTTCCTCCTTACTGGAGTTTCTCTGTATGTGCCTCAGATTCCTATGCATTTTGGCTCTTCATATGTATTGATTGTACTAACACAAGTGTGTAGTAAGTTTTGTAATGTTAGCTATTAATTCCAAATTTTACATTAGTCAAGATTCTGATAGCCTTGCATTCATTATTTTTCTGACCAATGTTACCAGATTAAAAATACTGTATTTCTGTGGTGCATGCAGCAACCATTGCTTATGTGTATGTATTAATAGGTTGATTTATTAACAAGAACACTCCAATATAACATTTTGTTTAAATGATTACATTGTAAACACAATCCCTTGTAGAGACGTTTCATCATAAATAATTTGATATGTGATGCCATCAATGAAATTTGCTACTTACCTGATACATTCGAATTTCTTCTGTTTTGCAGTTACTTACATGCAAGTGTATTGCTTACATAAAGTACATTTTTCTAAAATCAGTAGTGTATGAATATAATATTAGTTGGCATTAACGAAAAGTATGCACTGCAACTTTAAACCATTCGACTTGACCTCCTGAGATTTATACCTTAGCTGCTCTGTCACACCTTCCTCTTGGAGGGCCTGGTGCACTTGAGGCAACCATTGGCAGTGCCGGGGTCAGGAAGATACACTTAATTACCATGACCACAGGACTCGTGAAAACTAACATTGTTCCCCTGCCCATCAGGTTTTTACTATCGACACTCTGATCTTCTTAAGCATCTACTTCTCTCCCCCCTCTCTGCTCCTCTATACCCCTCACCCATCTCCATCTTTCTCACACTTCACCAGCTCTGGCTGGAATATTTGACTTGCCTGCTGGAAACACTTCCCAGTTCATGCCCACAATGACTTGCTTAGGTCACTGGATACCTGACTTGCCTGGCTACCTTGTTAAATCAAGCATTAGTAACATCGATCGGCCCGAGCTTGTAAATGTAGGGTGGTTTGCATGTATTGATTAGTATTGGTGTTTTATGATGCAGTACACTCATTTACAAGAGTCTGACCTCTACTTTGTCATGCAGGTGCTTTGCAGTAAAGCAGTCAAGCCCATGCATCTACAGTGCCAGGCCTAAAATCGTTGCCAAGGCGTATGTACAAGGCCCACATACATAAAAAATAAATAAAGAATGACTTACCATGGGCACGGTTTAGTATAAATATGCACATGGATCACAGAATGATCTAGTGCTCTGAAGTGTAGGCTGTTCAGAAGTTGTGTCTGTAAGAAGAAGCAACATCTGAGCACAGACACGAAATGTGACAATGTGGTCAATAATTCGGTCGTCCACAATGTCCAGCCTTGTTCTTGAATAGAACTCGCATCCCTACTCCTCAAACCTCGCACTAATAATGTGATTAGTGGAAAAAAAAGACGATTTACTAGCCTTGATTTCGTTCATATCTGTCAGGGTAAATAGTTGGAAAATTAAATGTAATGAAAATGGAAAAGCATATTAGCACTCTTCCCTTTTTGTTTTAAAGATCAAAGTTTCAAACACCATTGATATTTAATAAATGCACCGGTTCCATGGCTAATCAGAGTTAATCTGCTGCAATAAACGAGATTAGCAAACCCCAACCCGTATACTACATGCATCTTTCAATGTGATAAAACCATGGGAATTATTGAAAGCGAGCGATTACTTTCTCAAGGTGTTTAATTAAAAATGTTTTGTAATATGTGACAAAAGAAGGCATTGCATAGAGAGGATAGGAACAGCATCTTTTTTTAAAAAATCATCTCTTGAATATTCCCCATGTGGGGTTATTTGCAATGTTCGTTAGGATTATGCTTTTCTATAACAACATGCAAAGGACGCTTCTATATTGCACGAGGTAACGGACAATCATGCAAGCCTCTTTCATTAGCTAGGAGATAAACTCGGCATTTGTTGTATAGAGTAAGGACTATATTTAGACAAAACCTTTTAGCTATATTTGAAAAAAAACATGTTTTTGCCTGGTATTGATATATTGGCAGAACATAATTACATGGGCTACTTAAGCAAGGTTATGGAGAGGGTTCCATATTGTGAACTGCACAGCCTCCATAGTTAGCCATAGTGCTGCACTCCATGGCTGGCCATTGTACTGAATTGTGAAAGGAAATGTGTTGCACCTAAATATACTTTAGGGGCCGGAAAGGTGTTGTACTTAGATGTATAGTGGAGAAAGGAAACATGTTACAATAGACTTATTGTGAAGATTAGCCATTCGTTACATTTAGATAGACTTGTGAAGATTAGCTGTTCCGTCACATTTAGTAGAATAGCGAAGAATAGCCACATGTCACATTTAAAATGGCGCAGACTAGTCACGAGTCACACTTAGATAGAATTGTGAAGATTAGTCATGTGCCACATTTAGATAGATTTGTGATGATTAGCCATGGATCACATCCATTAGAATTGCAAAGGTTAGCCATGCATCACAATTGCATAGACCTTTGGCCATGGGGGATAAAGCAAGCAGCTAGAATTTTATTTTAATCCAGCCAGTGAAGGATAGCTCATCCCTGATCCATCAAAGCTGTTCGAGCATCACATGGACATCCTGGATCCATTTATTCAGACCCGTAAGGACCCCGTTCCAATCATCCTTGTGCAATGCTTCACGGAGGTGGCAGAAACACAATTGTCCTTGCCTGATGAGTCAGCCTACTCCTGCACTTGCATGGAGTTTGGAGTTGCTGACTCAACCAATAACTGTACAAACTCTTTCGCCTCGGCTTCCCCTGTCTCTGTCCAATTGTTATTCCCCCCCCCGGATGCCTCTAGAGATAGTCTGCAGCATTATTTGACTCAGGGCGATGTACTAGGCACATTGCTTATTTCAACAGTCCAAGCATCCAATGCTCCATCCGGGCAGGGGGTCCCGTTCACGATCCAACCATGATCGGAATGAGGGGCTTGTGGTCGGTGTCAACAGTTACTGGTGCTCCCCAAATGTTTAACCTAAAATGCTGGGACCTCCACAGCACCATCAGAGCCTCTCTCTTATCATATAAAGTCCAGAGAAGGATCCAATAGAAAAGGGCTCTAAATGCGGACAAGGACAGAATGCGAGGAGTGGACAACACAAAAATGCAGACAGTACAGCGAAGATTCAGGAGAGAAAGGATAGCAGGTAAACAAGCAAGCGGAATATACGAAGGGCAAGCCGACAACAGCAAATGGAAAAATATTAAAGGCAGGATCAAAAGGTTGGAGAAATCAGGGGAAAAGGTTTAGAACAAGAGGGCGCAAGGACAAAAATCACTAGCATTTTACCTAAGTTATGAAAGGTTGCAGTGCATTTATTCTCTGTGGCTTCTCTGTGTAAATAGTAGTGTGGACTCCATAAGAGAAATAACTAGACCTGCAAGTCACGCTACATTTAGCACATAGTGGTGCGATCGTATGCAACCACTCCCACCTTCTACAGGCAGAAAAAGGCTGTGCTGTGACAGCATTGAATGCCAGTCTAGCTACATAGTAACCGTTATCATGCTTCTTTTATCAAAGATAAATGTCCAAAGCAAAATGTCATGCCACAATAAGAATAATATCACTGATCATGCTTGCTTTATCAAAAATTCTCAATGGAAAATGTCATGCCACAATAAGAAATGGCTACACTGGCTGCATTGAAATACCAGTCTCTATACATAATAGCACTTATCATGCTTGTTTTATCAAAGATGCTCAATACAAAATGTCATGCAGCAGTAAGAACAATGCCACTGATCATTCTTGCTTTATCCAAGATGCTCACTACAAAATGTCATACCACAATAAGAAATGGCTATACTGGCAGCATTGAAATGCCAGTTTAGCTAAATAAAGCACTTAAGCTTGCTTTATCAAAGATTCCCAATAAAAAATGTCATGACACAGTAAGAATGTTACCACTGATCATGCTTACTGTATCAAAGATGCCCAATATAAAATGTCATGAAACAGTAAGAAATGGCTAGACTGGCTGCTCAAAAATGGCATTCTAGCATCGTAATAACACTTATCATGCTTGTTTTAACAAAGCTGACCAATACAAAATGTCATACCACAATAAGACATGAGTAGACTGGCTGCATTAAAATGGCAGTCTAGCTACAGAATAACACTTATCATGCTTGCTTTATCATCCAGGGCAGTAAACAATGCCATGCCTGCCCCTGGTGCACCAGCACCTGACTCTCAGACATAATCACATTAATAATGAATGTGATTATGTGTGAGTGTGAGGCGCTATGGGTAAAGGGGGCAGATGTGTGGCAGGTGCTGGGGTCCCAGGGTACAGCCATGGCATGTATTACTGTGCATAGATGCCCAGTAAATACTGACATGCCCACCCCATGGCCCCAAGCACCTCACAGGCGCACAATCAATTGTGGGATTGAGAGGTACTGCGGATCCAGGCATGGCATTTATTACTGGGCATCTATCACAGATACCCATTAATAAATGACATGCCTTCTCCCTGGGCCCGCCAGCACATCACATGCACAGCTAATCAATTATGTGTAATTGTGAGGCACAGCAGGGCTTAGGCTCAGGCATATCATTGCATGTAAGGTGCTAGGAATCCCAGCAGACTGGGCTGGCCTTCTTTATGGGGCATACCCAGTAAAAAATGCAATACCTGCCCCCTGGGCCCCAGTGCCTCACACAGACATGAGGTATGTAATTGCATGCATGCAAGGCACTGGGGGACATAGGGGCCAGGTACGATATTTGTACTGGACAACTATCACAGATGCCCAGTAAAAAAACATGACATGCCTGCTCCCTGGGTCTCCAGCTCATCCATGCACACACACACAATCAATGTGATAATGTGTGTGTGAGAGGTGCTGGGTGGTCCATGGGGCAGGCATGTTACATTCTTCTAGACATTTATCATAGATGTCCAGTAAAAATACCATCCCTGTCCCCAGGGCCACACAGCACCTCACAGATGGACACAATCAACATGATTGTGTATATGCAAGGTGCTGGGGGGCTCAGTAGACAGGCATGGTACTTTTTTACTAGATATCCAGTAAAAAGATGCCATCCCTTTCCCTTGGGATAATCAAAGTGAGTATGTGTGTAGTCAAGGTGCTGGGGGGACCAGGGGCAAGAATGGCACTTTTTACTAGACATTTATCATAGATGTCCAGTAATATAATAGCATCCCTGTCAACTGGGCCCCAGAGCTCCTCAGAAGGTGAGCTGATTTTGGCCAGTGGGGAGGGGGATTGTGCAACAAAGGTATTTTTAAAATGCCTTTATTGTACAGCCTTCCTCCCTCCACTCACCAAAATAAGCTGCACAGACCAACACAAACACACACACACATTCACACAGCAAGCACTCAAGCAATCACACAAGCACTCATCATCATACACTCACTCATAACACAAGAATACATACATCCATAAACATATTTAAATATATAAATTAAAATAAATGTACCTTCTGCTGAGGTTTCCTCCCCATCGCTCCAGCTGCTGCATATCTTGAACAGGAATCAGGAAGCAAGATTTTCCTGGTTCTTGCACACACGCTCAGGAGCCTGAGCGTGGTTGATGAAACACCCCATTCCAACCTGCTCTGTCAGTATGTGCGAGGAGGCACAGGAGCACCGCCTCACACATGAGGACATGTAGTTCCCAAGCCAACATTTCCAATGAGCAAAACACCCCCAGCCCTCCATGGTTCATTCATTGAGCATGCACAACAGGGAACTAAACTGTCAAAGGGAAACTGTGTTTCCCTTTGGTACTTCAGTCGGCCCAGGAGCACTCCCTCAGCTGGAAAAAAAGCACCTGACGAAGCACATAGTGTTTCACTGGGTTGATGCCCTCTCGCCAAAAATGGAGCTGCCACTGCCCGTATCCTTTTACATTCTGATCCCTTTAGCACTAGACTTCTCCAACCAGCACAGGCCTCTCCCTGAGCTTTTCACCTTCAAGTTTCATGAGCACTGGCCATCCTGTAGCCTCAAATGCACACTTCCTGTACTGGCATACTCCTGTACCTTCGACAAGCACCAGCCTTCTGCTTCCAGCACAGGGTTTCGTCTTCAATAACAAGCTTTTTTTCTTATGTGCCAAGTCTTTGTGAAGCGCAAGGCATCTCTCGCCTACAGCTCACTGTTCCAGCACCAGCTTCTCTCGTTTTCCTGAACTGCTCTTCTCCTCAAGGTTACAGCCGCTGGCTCTCTACAGTACCAGCTCTTGAGTCCTGATATTTCCACATCTTGCTATGCCTCACATTCAAGCTACTTTTACCATAAGCCTTCTGCTCCCTTGCCAATGTGATATGTCAGTTGAACTGTTTGGCGCAAAGCCATAACAGGAACAACATGATTAGGGCATTGCTGGATGAGGTGCTGGGGATCTGCAGGATGGAGGTAAATCACGATCAAGGCGTATAAGTCTGTACTATGCACTGACATAAGATTACAAGTAAGAATAACCAGAAGACTGGAGACTTGTGACTGCGCTGTAGGTAATGTGGATTGCAGCATGTGAACATGGGTTACAGCTGTCTGAGTAATCAGACTTGCATTCTCATTTTCCCTTAAAGCCGGGACGTCTCTATGGGGGAGGGCAAACGGAGAATGTGCCCTGGGCCCCCATTCTGGGGCCCTGGAGGGGGCAGGGGCCCAGGCCATGTTGGGCTAGCGTAGTGAGAATAACACATGCCTGAAGGATGTCTGCAGCAGGAGGCACGGGCACAGCTCCTCCGTGACTTTAATTTAAAGTTCAACTCAAGTCTCAACCAAGCAAAGCAAGTAAGCAACAACGTAATTGTGCTCTGCAGTGCCCCTACCATCACCGAGCCCGGCTTTTACTGATTTCGACAACACGTCGTCACTCAGTGCCAGTGTGTCTGGCTTTAACAGAATACTTGACAGGAAAAAAGAAATTTGATGAATTCGGCTCCTCCCCTGACTCTGCCTCTGCGACTGCCCACCCACAACACATCAACCAATCAAAGTCTGTTGCTATGCATCATCATGCAGGCAGGCAGCAGCTTCTAGACAATGGTTGATTTGAATATGTGGGTGGACGTGTCAGGCCGGAGCAAGAGGCTTCATGTGCTGCTCTTCTCTTCGTGGGTCCAGGAAAAGCCATTTTATGGCTTGGAAAGTGTGTGGCCTAGTATTCGCATGAGTATTATACCCAGTCAGTGCTTAATTTGTAAAAAAAGAAGTGCCAGTGCCCAGAAAATATTGGCCGTGTAATGCCGGGCGCGGCGCCGCCCTCAGCGCGGGCGCGCCGGCCGTGCCAGTTCAGTGCTAGACCTACCTCCATTGGCCCACCACCAGCCCATCACACTGCTGCTGCTCCATGTCACATGTTTGGCACTGCAGCAACTGCTGGCACAGACTAGTAGTAAATACGCAACTAAGACATGCTCCTCCTGTAACTGCGCCTCGATGTCCCCAGGCTGTGTGAGCGCTTTAGAAATGCAAATAAATAAAAAAGCATTCTGTTTCAGTCACTGTTGACCTGTATTTGTCTCTACCCCTTCTGCCCCATCTGACAGTCTGTTAAAGTACACCAAGTATTCTTAATCGGTTACCTCCCGGGAAGAGCACCCTCCCTCATCCCGTTCTTCAGTCACCTCATCCAGGTGTTTTGTGTAATCAATTCACTCTCAAGCCCTTATCAGTCATCACATCTCATAAATGCACCTCCCTTCACTCTTCCTTCAAGCATGAGCATGGTGTTGTATAAATTTCTGCAAGACATTGTTGTGAAATCAACAGCCTGTGCTACTTCTGATGTAGGGCCTCTATCCACCTTAACACATATTAAAAAACTAAATATGTTTTGTCACCCAATATTTAGAAGCCAGAGGGGAATGCATATTCGGGTACCTCCTTCCCACTGACATGTTCTTGACATACTTCATTAAACTGCGGGGGGTAACAGACATGCACCTCCCTATCTGAGGATTCTTATCTGAGGATTGCATGTGCTCTCATTCAGAGTACATGTTCGGAGCATATTGTACCCAGGTTAAGGGGCCACATCTGTTGTATAAACCACACATCAGGATAGAAAACATGCGCTGGAATTATGTAAAAAATGACAGCAAAAGACGTTTGAGAATTATACACAAATACTCAACTAGTGCTTTTATTTATGACGACAGATTAGTGGGCATGTGCACCATGTTTATCCCCGTCTAGTTTCCCTGTGTGTATCTTTAAGCCTGAAATGGCATTTCAGAAGTTCGTCTTTGCATGGGCTTTTCTCACGAAGTACAGCCGGTTCGGTTTCGGTCCAATACGTACACCGTTCCGGGTCCCCTCGCTGAAGCTCGTTTGTGAACGAATGAGGCCGATAAGATTAAAAGGAAGAACGGAAACACCCAGGCAAACATTCACAGTTCATGTTTTGCTTAGATGAATGCTATCCAGGGTCGGACTGGGGCATACAATTGTCTCGAGTCGGGCTCGGCACCAATGAAAAGGTTGCCAGAGTTGCAAACGACAATTCATTCCTTTTGTGACAGACACTAGTGGGACCACGCTGCCGCCCATGCCCCGCCCTGTCCTGGGCTTTGCCCTGCCTTGCCTCAATCACTTAGGCTACCTTCCGTGGGGACACCACTGCCATGGCCATGCTGAGCCTGATGATGACAAAAATAGGTGCGCAGCGGCCCCAAAGATTTTAAAAGAAAAAATGTATATTTGGGCAGATGGGGCCCATCACTTTCGAAGTGATGGGCCACAGCCGCCACTCAAAATAAGTTATTTCTTTTAAAACCTACCTTCCATGGAGTGGGGCCCCGGCCACCGGCTCCACGGAAGGTCAGGCTTTCAAAGAAAAAGGTAAAAAAAACCATACTTTTGGGCACAATCCACGGGCGCGGCCGCCCGCGGCAGAGTCATCCGACTCAGTCTGCGGCAGCCCCTGGTCACAGAAATTGGCATGGGCCTAGAACTGACTGCAGTCAGCAGCACACTGCACACAGGTCACACAGACAGAAGCCCGGGCTCAGGCTGCACCGCATGCAACAACAAGTGGCTTACCTGCTTTGCCGGCTGGGACTTGGTCTCCTGTCGGGGCCTCAGGGTGGAGGTGCGGGGGGGCGGGTGCGCACACTGGCACCGCACAAATGAAAAAGCAGGCAGAGGGGGCCCCAGGAAGCAACTAGGCCGCACCACGCAGTGCAGCAGGGCAGGCTCTCTCTCTCACAAGTCAGGACCAACGATGCCACGCCTCGACACCTTCACTTCACAGTAACTCGTGAAATGAAGGTGGCGCCGCGCTGCCTCCTGTGGCAACAACATCACGTGACCATGTAATTTCACTGGCTCAGAAGAACAGCCAATGAAAACTGCACATTCTGTGTTACTATACAGAATGTATCAAATACTGCATAGTAACAACAGAATGGTAGTTTTCATTGGCAGTTTGTAACAGTTTGTTGTTCATTGCTATTGCTGGCCCCTCCCGGGCTCAGCCAGCCATGGCCTGCAACCTGCAAGCACGAGAGAGATCGAGATCAGAATGACAAATCCCAATGATTTCTAATCGAAGCAGAGGGAAGTGGAAGAACAAACAAAGCAATGGCACGCATTAGTTCCGGTGCCCAAAAAAGAGTGCTGGTGTTGGGCACTGGCAACCACCCCCACAAATTAAGCACTGTACCCAGTGGGTGCGCACTGAGAGGTGGCCCAGTGGAATGCAGCACTAGTGTAGGTGAGTTCTCTGGCTGGGCCTGGGCGCGCTGGGGCTAAGGGCGCAAGCCATTCTCGGGCTCAATAGACGCCATTCATGTTTTTTGTGGCGGCCGGGCCCGCCAAAGTACGAGGCGCTATAGGAGCACCATTCTGTGCCATGGCCGATGGTAAGGCAGGACCTGCCTCAACAAGGCCACCAATACAAAAGGGGCAGGGGAAGGCTCACTTCACACTGGGAGCCCCGTAATACCGCCAGGCCCAGTGCAAATTGCCCCCATCTCACAGCGACGCTCGGAAGCTGGGGAAATCAGTCCTGTCCTGGCTCGATGCTGTCTTTTTCTCAGTCTGTAATATGCAGCGAGGACAAGTTCACACCCCTTGCCTCTTCCAGTGCCCCCAAGCAACGGCTGGTGGGCTCCTGGGGAGTAAGCATTCACACGAAATGAGTGGTGTCCAACAACGGTAACTACACTCTCCCTGAGTGACCTCGTATTGGATGCCAACCACTGGCGTAACAGGGGCCCCCGCAGCCCCCGCGGTGCGGGGGGGCCCGCGGTGTGGGGGGCCCCACCAGCACATGGCTGGGAGGGGGCCCCAGTAAAAAAAAAAAAAAAAAATTTTTTTTTAAAAAAAAAAAAAAAAAAAGTTTCTTTTGAAATTCACTCTGCATTCATATAGAACATTTCTGTAACAGAAATAATTTCTTTATGAAGGCAGAGTGAATACAAAAAGAAACTTTCTTTTTGAAGTTTGAGGGCCCCCGTATCCCATGACATGGAAGACCCTAGGCTGGAGGCCTCCATGTCATGGGGTGGGGGAACCCTATGCCTTCAAAAAGAAATTGTTTGTTTTTGAAGCCACTCAGCCATCATAAAGAAATTATTTTGATTATGGTTCGGTCCTTAACTGAAATAATTTCTTAATGAAGTTATAGTGACTTAAAAAAGAAACAATGGGGCTCATTCTGACCATGCCGGTCCGGAAACAACGGTGCTGGTAAGCTTACAGGCACTGTTATTTCCGGACCGGCATATTACAGGTCTGCCTGGTGGGGCTGCCGTGCCCGACAGGTCTGACCCTGCCAGGCACAGCAGCCACGGTAGGCAGACCTGTCACGGAAGCACCGGCACCGTTAACAATGGTGCAGGTGCTTCTGTGTCCCCATTCCCGTGGAGTCTGGGGTTTAACGAAATTACCGGCACCTGATTTCCCAGCCGCCGGACTTGAAATAGCACGGTGGCACCGGGAAGTCAGGCCATAGTAATTTTTTATGGGTCTGGCGGCAACCCGCCGGTAGCACCGGCACGGTTACCGCTGGACCCGTAATGAGCCCCAATTTCTTTTTTAAGTAATAGGGCCCCCCCTCAACTCCATGAGGTGTGCGTGTATGAGTCTATGGTGAAAGGGTGCACACTCAAATGTATAGCCGGCTGCCTGTGTGTGTATGGTGAAAGGGTGCACACTTAAATGTATGGGTGGCTGTGGGGGTGTGCCTGCATGGTGAAAGGGTGCACACATAAATGTATAGGTGGCTAGCTGTGAGAGTGTATGGTGAAAGGGTGCACACTTAAATGTGTGGATGACTGGGTGTGTTTAAGGTGAATGGTGTGTGTGCTTGTGTACAGGGGCACAAGAAAACCTTCATTTCGGGGGGGGGCTAACCCTTCAAATGTTGGGAGAGGCGCTAACTTCACATGCGGTGGGGAGGGGGAAACTTATTTGTGTGGGCGCATCCAAATTATTTACACATTTTAATGAGACTATTCTAGTGCAGATTCAATGTTACAAGCAGTTAACTCTCTCCTATAAGTCTCCTGTTCCCTTTCTACCCTTCCAATCACTCCCCTGGCATGCAAGTACTAAACCCACATCACGATTTCAATTGCCTAAACAATGTGGAATTTGAATGCAGGTACTAACAGTGAAATGCTTTACGTTGGTAATTGCTGGGTTCTTGTTAACAGCAAAAACCAGGTGCCGTTTAAAATCTGTGTCCTGTTCGGTCTGGCAACTGCTCTAAAGGTTAGCCAAGTTGAGTCAATATAGCCCAAAATGTCAGGGGGGGTAGTGCTGAAGCCCAGTCAACTCAATGGTGTTGCGCTACTACTTGTGTTTAATGCCTTGCTTACTCCTAGCCCTATTCTTCCTCGTCCCAGTACTTATATACGAGGCAGTACGTGTGTTTGAGGCACTCTGCCTCATACAAAAGTACTGGGAAGAGGTAGAGGTACATGGAGGTAATGCCTGATTTAGCTACCTGTAATCTTCATCACTCCTAGTCCCACTGTTCCTCATCCCAGTAGTTACCTATGAGGCAAGGAGCCTCATACGAAAGCTCTGGGACAAGGAAGAGGGACGCAGAGGTAATTCTGGGCCAAGGAGCTGATTGTGGAGGTTGGGGTGGTGGGTGGGAGGGAGAGTGGATGTGTGGGTGGGCAGGATTGTGTGATAAATCATAATGGTTGTCCATGTCCAGGCTAAGCAGGCATGATATGTGGTATTAGTGGCTAGAGAGGCATTTTGATTTAGCCAGTCTAGTCATTCCTCAGTTTGGTATGACTTTCTTTTAACTGGACATTTCTGATAAAGTAGTCCTGCTAACTTTAATTACCTGGCTAGATTGGCATTTGGGTGCTGCCAGTCTAGCCATTTCTTACTGCGGCATTGTATATTTTTCTGGGCATCTGTGATAAAATGATATGATGTGATTCAAGTCATTTATAATGCGCCTGTACACAAGTGTACATAAGGGAGGGATGATAGAGGGAGGACAAGACAAACGATCTCACTAGGTCTTGTGTCATTGTGAGAACGAGAAGTGCAAGGGAAAAGGGAGCAGGGAAGTGCAAGTGAGAGGGGAGGGGAAAACAGGGCAGCAATGCTCTTAGTAAGTGCAGCCAGGGCAGAGCAGCTATTGGTTGTGCAAGGAGAACAATGGACTGCAGGGTTACAGTTACATCCCCTAAGTGCATGGTAGGCCCGGAGGCAGTGCAAGGGTGACCAATCAAGAAAGAGCCTGGACTCAGAGAGACTCTGAGGGTAGCCAAGCAGCCAGTCAATACAGCAGACAGGTAGGTCAGGTAGATCAGCAGGGGGGGAGAGAGAGCGAAAGCAGCAGAGAAGAGGAAAGCTTTTAGCTGCTTCCGAAACTTCAGGTTGTCCGCCTCAAGTTTGAGAGGGGCAGGGAGGCCATTCCAGTTGGAGGCACCAGCAGAGGAGAGAGGTCTACCCCCACTCTCTGCCTGGAGAAATGTCTAAGCCTTAGAGAGTTGGAGGTAGCTGAGTGAAGGGTTAGAGAAAGAAGGTATTTTGGAAGAGAGCATTAGATTTAGTGTTGGCACTGGCCCCAGAAAGCCTTGTGGGCAATGCAAAGGTTATTGAACTTGATCCTTGCAGCCAGTGGAGAGATTTCAGGGCTGGAGAAATACAATCCCAGGGCTTGAGGCCAAGGCTAAGTCTTGCAGTCCTGTTCTGGATTATTTGCAGATGACGGAGACTAAAGGAAGACAGATTGAGAAAGTGGCTGTTGCAGTAGTCCAGCTTAGAGACAGTGAGCTTCTGGTGGAGAGTGAGAAAGGGAAGAGTCCCTTTGAGGAGGAGCAGCTGGTAGTGGGACTTCTTGGTGATGTCCGAGATGTTAGGAGAGAAAGAGAGTGTGGCGTTGAAGATGACACCAAGGTTTTTTACCTTGCAGGAAGGCAAAGGAAGAGGGCCCAAGGTGGTCTGCTATAGTGAGAGAGGAAACACAGTGGCAAGGGTCCCAATGAGAAGGATCTCTGTCTTACTGGCATTAAGGCAGAGATTGTTGGAGGCGCACCAATCCTGAATCGTGGATAGACAGTCAGGAATGAGCAAGAGAGGAGAGGAGGATGAGGGGAGCCTGAAGGAAAGCTGAGTCATCCGCACAACACTGAAAGTAAGAGGATAAGGTAGAGATCAGGGAGGCCAAAGTGGCCAAGTAGAGGTTGAAAAACCAGCATGAGAGGATAGAGCCCTGGGGAATGCCACAGGTAGAGAGAGGTGGTGGAGATAATGGGACCACGATCGACCTGGGAGCGGAGTGGCGGTCCAAGTGGAAGTAGGTCAGTCACTCTAGGGTCTGATCTGTGATGCCCAGGTTCTCACAGAGTCGATTGATCAGGATGGCGATGTTGACCCTGTCGAAAGCAGAGGAAAGATGAAGGATGAGAAAAGAAGGAATGCTGGAATCAAGGTTAGAGAGCAGCACAGGTGTTAAGGAGAGCAGTTTCCATGCCTCTGGCAGCTCTGAAGCCAGACTGATGGTCATGGAGACAACCAACAGATTCAGTGTGGAGAGTAAGTGGGAGATGGCAAGCTTTTCCAAGAGTTTGCTCAGGAAAGGTGGAGATTGAGCGATAGTTTTCCAGCAGGTAGGATCAGCAGACTGCTTCTTGAGGAGTGGGTGCACAAGGGAGTGCTCAAAGGGAGAGGGGAACATTGCAGTGGCGAAAGAGTGATTACAGAAATCGGCCAAGGCTGGAGCGAGGGTGCCAATATGGGCTTTGATGGTTCTGGAGGAGCAGCGGAGCACCTGTTTGGACGACACTTTCATAGATCGGACTTGTCTAGAAACCTCGTCAGGTGTTGTCAGAGAGAAAGAGGAAAAAGGAGGAGGAGAGAAGAGATGGGCAAAATGGGCCGAGAGAGGAAGAGGACATAGAGGACAGGATGTCCTGAGATTTAGCAGAGAAATGAAAGGCCAGAGCTGTACAGAGGGCATGGGAGGGAACAGAAGAGGTATAGACCACAACAGGATTGACCAGTTCCTTGCAGATTTTAAAGAGTTTGGCCGTGTTGTTCGAGGCCATGGAGACACATGCTTTATTGTGTGCTCTCTTCTTGATGAGTGTTATTGCTTTGACTGGCATTTTGCTGAAAACAGTCTAGGTATGTCTAAATGTGGCCTGGCATTCTGTACTATAATGTTATCACGTGTTTACACTGGTCTACATTGTGCAGCCAGTTGGAAGCATTAATGTTCCTGTGCACTGTTGGTGACTTGCATGTATTGGATTGTGTTACCCTACAAAACAATTGCAAACACTCTGGCTTTATAGCCAATTTATCTCAGAAAGTGTGCTGTATATTGCATTAAAACACATATTTATATCTTGTTCCTAGTGCAGTGTGCGGCATACCCCTTCAGCAGCACGTTCATGCGTATTGTGCAAGCGTGACAGTCTAGGCCGGCCCAGAGTGTGGCGCAACCCGTGATTTGTTGCCGAGTTGGGGGGCCCCCTCAGCATGGCTCGCAGGGGGGCCCCCACATTTTGTGTTACGTCACTGATGCCAACATGGAAGGGCTAGGAGGTGTCAAATGGCGAAAGTGAACGGGTTTTGTGAGAGCCATGTGTGCTTTCCTTCTCTGACGGTCTGGCTCTGTGATCTTTGAGGAAGGGGCCAGGACCAGGGGTTAGCAGATACCACACCTGGCGAATACGAGCCCCCCTGCCCCACAGACTCCCCATATGATGTTCCTGATCTGTGTCTGGTACTTCACCTCGCTTCCTCCTTTGCAAGGACTGAAATCTGCCCGGATGTCACACCCGCCACCCGGCAGTATATCCTTACGACCTGCGGCAGACAAACCTGGAAAATAAAACGCGTGTGACGTATTGGTTGCCACTCCTTGTCTTGAGCTGAAATGAGGGGTCATGTTATAGAGCATGGGGGGGGAAAGTTACCCCAAGGAGTATTCTTTGAAAAGAACACCTCAGAGAAATCCATAAATGTAAAACAGGCCCTTCCAGTTCGTCTCGTACATAGAACGTGAAGTGAGCAGAAATGGCAGTTGCACACCAGGGGACACCTTTTAATAATGCTTACAATCTTCGCTCTGAAGTGTGTGCTTTGGCACCAGCAGATAGGTGCACTCCCCCTCACTATGGCTGCATGAAGACTTAGAGCGCAGTCCGCTTCCTCATCCTTTTTCTCTGCCCCTGTTAGTGCTGCCTGAAGAACGCCTGTCACATGACACGCCCTCTCTCAGTCCAGGGGCTGCCACTGCTTATGGCAAATGTGTCCTTTCTGTGCAGATTTGCAGAAAGGTTTTGAAAATCAAGCTCTGTGTGGCCAGAGTAGGAATTCCTACAGTAAAATATTGCACTCTTAAACTTAGAAGATAGTTTTGGTTTAAAACGTGATTGTAATGTTATGGTGTATTAGAAACCCTTTCTTCTTCTGTCACAACCATCCTAATTTTCTTTCAGCTTCCATTCGCATGGGAGATAAAGGGCACCTAAGCGTGCAGTGACCCCTCATGGTCAGTGCTAGTGTTTGGTAAGGTATCTCGTCAGGTTTAAGAGTGTGCTACTTGAATATTAAAATACTCAGGACCCGTAAACCAGTTTAGTGAAATTGTGAACTTTGTTTAATCGCACAAAACAGTTGTGTTTAATTTGTTTGGTTGAGAATCCGGTGTTGTTGCATCTATCGGTTGTGTTGAAAGAAATACCCGTTGTAATTTCCCCATGCAGCATTCAGCCTGTGTGCTTATGGGAACAAACGGTAAGCAGAGGGATGTAAATAAATACATCACAATCAGGTGGCTACTAATACAAACCTAGTCTTGTGAAATCCATTGTATGCTTCTAAGTCATTTAAGAGGAGAGCTTCTTGCATGTACTTTACGGATAGGCGGTTCATTTCTGAAACAGTATCTGAACCAGTGTCTTTCTTTATCTGAACATATTCATTTGTATCAGCAACATTTTCGTGGATTGTTGAGTTTCAAGCCATGTCCACAATAAAGGTATGTGTTCCAATTATACTCCTTCATATCATTCTCAGCCAAATTGTTGATAGTTGATTGTACACATACAAAGTGTGTTGGATTGTTGTTATCTTATTCTTGACGAACAAACCTGCAAACAATTGTTTCTAGATTTCTAGATATTTTATTTTAAATCTAGCATTTCACTCTGGAAGCCTTTCGCGGAGACGGAATATTGATTTCTTTGACACCATGGAGAGTGGAGGAGAAATAATTTGTAATTGCACTCATGCATTTGTCACTTTTAGTGTTTCAGTCCCTCTAAACTTATACTTTTCTCTGAGCAAACATTGTTAAAGCGTTGCGGTTCTCAGCAATCCATGAGTTTGTTGATGTGTCTAATTAGGGCAGCATGTACAGGCGGTGAATAATCGAACACGGCAAGTAACCCTGTCGCTGCGCTTATTTTCCAGCTTTGAGATGTGATGTTTGATCGGACCGTTAACGGTATGATGAGTTGAAGCCCACATCGGTAAACAAGGGTAAAGCTGGAGACCCCGTGCAGTGCAGACATTCTGTAAAGCATGCATGGCACAATCTGGCTGCACAGGCGTAGTGTAGTGGTCATTCTCTCCCATTCAATGTTATGTTCTTAAGAAAAGCATCATCCTTCTTAATAGTAGATGTTGAACAAGGCGGTTGCTTAGCTTTCCATTCGGTGCCCTTTGTAGAAATATGTAGCAGTGGCGAGGCACTGCAGGGATAAATGGCCACTGGACCCTGCTGCCAAATCACTAATTATATGACACTGTTTGCTATCTTTGAGGTCTCTGCGTCCCAGTACACCCCTGACTCTAGCCTCTACGGCCTGATATACTGGACAAACGGAATGAGGTGTGCAGCGTCTTTTAAAATGATTTCAAACGCATTTGCAGATAGTTTCAGTAGTTCTGTTAACGTGTCATCAAACAACAAACAAAAACAAAGTGAGAAGTCCTTAATCTAGCATCCTCTTGGAGAAACAGATCACAGAGGTGTATAAAGTTTATATTTTATTAACAACTAGATAATCCATCTAAAGCTTAGAGGACTATCTGTTGTATTGGACTCGAGATATGTAATCCCTTCATTTTTCACATTGGGAGAGGCCTTGGGTTTCAGGGTGGGTGACATGGGTTTGGAGGGGTGAGGAATAGGACATGGGTTTTGGCGGGTGGTGCCCCCAAGGCCGTCTGTGCCCCAGGACCCCAGAACTGTTAAGATGGCTCCTCCTTGACAATATAAACAATAGTGATTTATTAGTTGGCTTGAAAGCCACACAGACAGCATCCTGTCCATTAACCTGTTCCCTCCTAACTGACACAACCTGCCCTCCAGACCCACTCCCTTTCATGACCATATAAACATTGAGATATTCAAGACTATGCATTCTGGCATGTTTAACCCACCTTAAACAAATAGCTTATTCATGCAGCCAACTCAGTCTGTCTTCCTTGTCTATTTTAAAATGATATATGGAAATGTGCTTCTGATTCACAGTAACTTATTAAATGTACTTCCGGTCTTACCACCTCGGGCAAGGGGTGTAGAGCCTACATCCTTTAATGACTTCCTGCTTCTATGAACGGCTCACTGTCCAATTCGGCCTGTACTGGCATGATCCACTGGCCTTAGTCCAACAAATCTGTCCCAGTTACCTCAGATGGGAAAAGGGCTCATAGTTCAGCTTCTGGCGTACATGCACAATTCAGTTCATAGCAAACAATCACTGTCCACAGCCAATAGGGAAAAGAGGTAGCCTAGAAAATTGTGCGAAAGAAAGAAAGAAAGAAAGAAAGAAAGAAAGAAAGAAAGAAAGAAAGAAAGAAAGAAAGAAAGAAAGAAAGAAAGAAAGAAAGAAATGTATAGGGACAAAATTCAATGTCAGGAAAAGTATTGACGCTTGCCTTCCAATGGACGATCCTTAAAAGAACCCGCCCATCCTCGCTTTCCATTTCGATAATTTACTAGAGTGGAGAACACATTTTACCACAGTCAACCCTTTTGTGTTTCTAGGGCAACAACATATTTCTACTAAAACACTGATTTTTTTTCTTTACTATTTTACTATTTTACAAAGAAGCGTTTGTTGGAACCAGGCCACCACGGACTGGCCTTTACTGCTACACTAATATACAATCTAAATGTGTGAATTTTCAGTCATTACAAATATTCATGAAATGGCTTAGCTCTTGTAGCTTCCAGTATGCTACATTCACGTCTCAGAGTATAAAGGACAGCTATGAGAAATCTTGTGGGTCATGTCTGATGGATCAATTGGTATTAACAATTATGTTCCCTTCTATATTGCAAAATGTATGACTGCATACCATCGTACCTGGCAATAAAACAAAGAACAGAGTCACCCATTCAGTTGTGGTAAAATAAGGTTATTCAGATATCTCATTATCAATAGAGCATATCACATCATTGGGAGTATGCAGGGTATATGCACTCTGGGAAGCTTTACAAGCCTTTTTCTCTTCATCAAAGAGTACCTCTAGAACTTGTATGGTTATCTTAATATGTGTTATTCTTTTCTTCTGTAATTAAACGTACAAATTCTCAGATCTTCTAAGCACATACTTTGGGCAATCCTGGAAAATATTATGGGCCTCATTACAGTAGTGCCGGTCCGGAAACAACAGTGCCAGTAAGACTACCAGCACCATTGTTTCTGGACCGGCACACTACAACTCTGTGGGCGGATGCCGTCCCACCCGCCAGCGTCAGAACTGCCGGGTGGAATGGCACCCACTCTCAGAGTTCTCACGGGAGCACCGGCATTTTTGTTAACGGTGCAGGTGCTACTGTGTCCCCATTCGCATGGAGTCCCATGGGAATGTGGACTAACAAAATGACTGGCGCCTGACTTCCCAGCCACCAGACTCGGAATAGGCCGGTGGTACAGGGAAGTCAGGTGCTGGTAATTATTTACAGGTCCTGCGGCAACCCACGGTTAGCACCAGCAGGGTTACCGCCGGACCCCTAATTAGGCCCTATGTGTATAATATCCTCTCTACTGCTGGAATACATCAAACAGTTGCGTTCCTTTTTTGTAATATGAAATGGATGTCAACAGCAAGGGTACACACAAGCTAGACACACATATCCTCCTCCTGAAACAGGAACCTACCATTCAAGGTTATTCCTGCTGTTCTTCCATCGCAACAGATTCTATTTACCAATAATAACAACTGTCCTCTAGCTAATTTACTAAGACATTTCAGCTGTGGGGGAAGAGGGGCAGAGGCCATCATTTCCAAATGGAACTAATTCCTAACCGTAAGTCAGAGGTTACCCTTGGGGCAGTGGTCACATAGCAAGCTGGACACTTGTGAGGTCACACTTGCCACACATCTCGAATAGTCACACAGTCTCAGCTGCATCAAGACCATGGGCCAGGAATAGTCCTGATGGTTGGAGCCCATATTCGTTGTACTGGTCCCTTTGTCCTAACCAAACATTCTCAGTTTTTACAAGTCCATCCACTGTACAGCCAAAAGTCTCTACATGGCCATAGTTCGTCTGGTATTTCTGAATAATTTCCTATGAGTCTCAGCCAGCTATTGTGCAGAATGTCTTCATGAATGCTGATCAGTTCAGAATTCCGATAATCTTGCACCTCTTTACAGGTGATAACCCATTGATAATCTCACCCGCAGGAGACCATTCCCTTCACTAACTGTATTAGTGCATTTCGGGTAAGTGTAGTGAGAGTTCCGATTACATGCAGTTCAACCATATTTGTTTCTGTGTTGGTGTGCTGTGCTCAAGTAAAAATCCCTGTCAATCCTTCTTACCTGTTAGAATGGTTAGCTAGTTCTTGGTCTGGTATATACCCCAGGGTCAAGAGCACTATTGTCACCTTCCTGGACCTCATCCGATATTTCCTTTTTTCTTCTTCCTCTGCATAAATCATCAGATTGCTGCTGTAATGGTATGGCGGACCCACTGTACAATCAGGAAGCTCCATTGTGACCCGTAATGCAGACACTCAGATTGAAAAGTCCCATAGGGGGAGGAGAAGAATTTGAATAGCGTACCGAAACTGCAATTTATCTATCTTACTGACTGTGTCATATATAGGTGTTATAGGCCAGTTGAGACTTTTGCTGTTCAACTTTTATTAACATGTAGTCTCCCGGCTGTAGGGAATGGCACAGTTCCATTGGCTTAGGGCAAGTCAGCGTTCACCTTGTGGTAAATGGAACTGACAGAAGAGAATAATAACCTCACATACCCAACTAGATTTTCATCAGCCAAATGCTGATAAGTATTTATAGGCGGGGACAAAGGGAGTCTTATAGGGTGCCCATGCAAGACTTCATGTGTACTGAGTCCTGTTTTCCTGCTTGGGGTGTTTCAGATGCCAAGTAGAGTGAGGGGAATGGCATCTGGCCACTTTAACCCTGTCTACTGACTTTCCCTTCACAGTTCCTGCTGACTGGGGGTGATGGGAGCATTAAAGAGTGTGCTGTACTTTGAGAGCTGTCAGTACTCCCTCATCACATTATTTACAAGTAGGTGCCCTGATTACTATTGATACTGGCAGGTTTTTCAAATCTCGATACAACATTTATGACAAGAATTTTGACAACTGGGATGGCATCTGATTTCCAACAGAGGTAAGCCTCTATCCATCAAGAGAACACATCCAGTACCAGAAGAAGATATTGCCAACTGCTGCCATGAGGAAACTGGAGAAAATCAAACTAGATGTTCTGGAAAGGACCGTAAGGAGGTGTATGTGATCTCTGGTTTGTAGGAACCACCATTCCAAAGTTAGTTTGAATATATGTAACACATCATTTACAATGCTCCTGTGCCTTTTTGCCAGGCTTTGGGGGATAACAATATGTGTTCAGGGTCCTTACCATACTCCCATTTCCCACATGAACCTTTCCATGATGTAGTCTAATGAGATGCGAAAGTAATATCTTTGTAGCAACCAATCAACGGTGGTCATCTTTCCATAGAGAGTCTTCATGTAATGAGCACCCCTTTCTTACACAGCTGCCCTTTTCACCTGAGAGGTATTTTCTTGTATCTGAGGCAGTTGCTAAAATGGCTTATGTTGAGATGGTTAATAACTGATCTTTATGGGGGAATGCACTCATCTATTGATTTGTTCACCGCATCCAATTTTGGACTGGAGTCTACAAAATCATTGCCATAGTTAATGTCATTATCCCGGGGTTTGTTTGTTGCACGCTTAACTATGGCTATTTGACAGGAAGCATAAAAGCATCCAGGGGTTCATTCATATAGTGACTGTTTTAGTAGGGGAACCAGTAGAGGTTAAAGATCCCATTTGTTGCCACACCTGACCAAAGTCCTCGGGTACCCCAAAGGAGTATCTGGAGTCAATGTACGTATTAACAGACTATTGCGTTTCCAATTGCCATGCTCCGGTGAGTGTCACCAGCTCTGCAACCTGTGCAGAGTTGAACTCTGGCAGTATCCCCACTCTCCACCACCTACGTTGGTGCACTTACTGCATATTCCAAGACCAGTTTCCGTTTTGATCCCAGCAACATTACTGATCAACGAAATAAATCAAATCAGCCTCGAGCAGAGAGCGTACCAGATGGATCAATTTGAGGCGTTAACAAAAGATCAGTGATAGCAACACAGTCATGGGGAATTGTATCATGTGGTTCAACATACCTGGGAGTGGAAAGAAGAAATACTCGGTTCAACACTGAACATATAGGAAAAGTAATGTTGGAAGAATTCAAAAGCAGTATATTGTACTTACTAGCTCAGGATACAGACATTCCTGAGTTTTACTTTTCAACAATAATGAGGTCAATGAATGCAGCACCCGCAACTCTAGGGGGCAGCCAGAACAACATTTTCACACTGCTAACATGGAACCAGCAGCTGTCCACAGACGTAATTCCCACAGCAACTGAATCTAGCTGTTCATTGTAATACGAGAGTAGTTCATGATGAATCCATTCTTTTGCGTTAGAACTCCTGAGACAGATCTGTCCTTTTCATGTCTGTATAAAATGAATTATTTCTTACAGTCGGGCAGCTCCAGATCTGGAGCCTCAACTAGACTACTTTTTACCATTGTAAATGACTACTCAGCCTTTGTTGTCTATTGTCATGGCTCTACAGTGTTGGCTTTGGTGTAGTGTTGTAAACATGTGTCAGTCTCCACATAACCTAATATCTGCTAATGGCAGTACCTCACCATCCCTGACACCTTTTACATCTGGGTAACAGTCTGGGACTTAGGGATTTTATACACTGCCTCTGTCTGGGAAGACGCTATGAGTCAGTGTCTTACAGTAACGGCATGTACTAAATAATGTACCCTCTGTCTACAGAATTGTAGCATATGTTTGGATATCTTTTGATCCTTCTCTGCAAATTCTGTTAACATTACTTGGTGTCCTTTTTACATGCTTCATAAGGAGGTGAGGGTACCAGTAAATCACCCGTGCACTGCATTAACACTGACAGTCCAGGAAATGTAATATCATTTACGTCCTTATTCAGCTGTTGAGAAAATAGGGTAGTGGAGCCAGTGTATACGTGGGGGAGCCTAGTCTATGTGTACTGAATTCCCCTATGAGTACATATGAGCAGGTACTCACTGTCTTCATGTGTAAAGACCAAAAACAAAGGTGAACATAGGGTCACAATGGTAAAATGTGTAGCTCTTTGGGGAAAACAAGACACAATTGAAGCAGGGTTTGGCACAACTGGAAATGAGAGTACCACCACAACATCAACTGCACTCAGGTCTTGAAGGAAATTGTATGTACCCTTTCCTGGCTTAATAATAGGCTAAACTGGAGTTTTACCAGAACTAGTGGTGGGGACAAATATGCTCTTTTTCAAGAGTGATTCAATGACAGGAGTAATTCCTTGTTCAGCTTCCAGTTTCAGTTGATATTGTGGAATATGGGTCTTAAAATGGTCAACAACAATCTTTACAGGTTCAGCATTGTGAATATAACCCACCTCATCATCACACGCTGACGATAAGGATGCAGGTAAAGAATTAATCAATTCCTTCAAATCATCTACCCACTATCTCTTTCTCACAATTCTTCCTAAGTGGTGACCTGAAGGGTAGCTAAAACAACCTCAGCATTGTTGTGAGGAAGGCCCAAGAGCACCTCATCTGGGGTGCAATATATTGTGCACTGGAGCTTACATAGTAAGTTCCTCCCCAAAAGGTTGACCAAAGCTGAAGGACTGAAGAGGAAGGCACATTTATATGTCTGCATCAGTTATTTACAATAGTTATACTTCAGCAACAATATGTTTACAGAAACACAATATCTGATACTGTATATATATACATTTTTAATCAAAACAAATAAAAATAATGAGCTGTTTGTATTTCAGGCTGTGTCCTTCCTCAGGAGAAATTATCTTTGGCAAATTTTAATTTCTTCAAAATGTGTGATGTATCTGGAGAGTAAGTACATAATAAACATGTTGTAAAATGATGTTACGTCTTTAAGATATCTCCGTTAAATTCAATAGCAAACACTCAACATTGAGGACTCTTGGTAAATCACCTGGTTGACTTCCATAGTCAAAAATCTTTTTACATAGGGAAACTATCTACCAGTAGAGCAGACTTACTGGCCTCATTGTCCATTGAGCAAGGTATGGATTTTCTTTCTACTTCACATGGAAAATGCAGACCATCCTGCTCTACTGATACAAGATCCTCTATCTGGACTTTCTCCCCTAAATTAGTCAGAAAGAGTACTGATCAATCTAGGAGTTCAAAGGAGGACTAGGAACACAGGCAGGTGCCCTCGGGTTTGAGAAGGTGGGGGTTACCTTTACGTTTGTGTTAGGAAAGGACTCTGATCACCTTAAGGGAGGACTGAATTCTTTTCCTGGCCATTTTGGAGAAAGGATCAATGAGGTCTGTAAGGGTACTTGTTCTTCCAATCACAAATCTGTGTGCAGTAGATATATGCCAATGGATCTATCTGGATTCTGGATGGACCCTGAGACCTCGGGTGTCCCTGAGAGTCCTGTTGTCTGAGATATCCTTGCTGCCCTTTTTGACCATCTTGTCCTGAATGGGGTGCTCCACTTCCCCTGCCTCGACCTCTGCCTCCAGTGGTGGTTTTTGAATTCTACAATCACCAATTTACTGTTATGCCACAAAATGATTTACAACCACCACTAGCTCTGATAAGGGCTTATTCTGCCACCTTCTGCACACTGTTTTCAATTGCACCTGAATCTTTGGTAGCAGACCAAACACAGAGAAATTTGCTATGGCTTCCTGGGTAGTCTTGTTCAGTTTACTGAGGACCAATTCTCCGTAATTCTGCTTGTAGTTAGCCATATTTGCCCAATCTGTCTTTCTAAGGCAGATGGCCAGCATCGCAGTGAATATTCTATCTCTATCTTGCTCAAAGGCATATCCCTATGTAGGATCCGCCGCTGCCCAGGTAGCATACTGAGAGGGCTGCTGTCTAAGCTCAGGTGGCAATATTACTTTCATATGTTGGTTCATACCAGAACAAGCTGGGTTGTAGGATTTTATAACAGTGAACATCTCCGCAAATAACCATTGTGGTTCCTCACTAATCATTTTGGAACTCCTCTGCTAAACTCTGTTAAACACCTGGTGGAACATGGACAGTAAGAAGGATTGGCAGACCCACCCGCCCCCGTCCTGTGGGCCTCTTAGCATCTGTTTCACCTGTTGGATGATGGAATCCATTACATAGGGTGTACCTCCGCTCGTCACTGATGGAGTGTAAGAAGGAGGCAGGTCAGGCACATGTGAGATCCCTGGGATACCGAAGGGCACTAAGCTCATTGCACATGACATCAGTACTTATTGTTGCACAATGACAGTCAGCTATACAGCACCCAGTATCTTGCCCATGCACCCTCTCATGCCAGCTGTCTCGTTAACATTATCGTGTATACACTAGTAAATGCATCTATACTATCATCTGCAGTTTTGCCATCTCCTTTGCCCTGTCTGGGATCTGACTTTCCGTCGATGATCTGACAGCATTAAAACACAGGGGAATCTGCAGCACCCTTGCTCTGAAGAAACGTTGTCTGTCCTCACAATCTCTGTCAGTTGTTTAATTTGTTTCCTTCAGTTCGCTTATCTTGGGCGCATTCTGCCTAGTTGTCGCCTTTTTTAGCCATGTATCATATGCTGCCCACTGCCTAGGGTTTGCATTTTCTTTATCCTGCTCCAAAGCCTTTCTCAATTCCCCTATTTTTTCCAGATCGAAAGTCCCTTCTACTGGAAACCGAGTACCATAGTTCCAGAAACTTGCACGTAGTACTGTTAAAATTGGTAAACATGAAATGAGGGTGCCTTTAGGTGTTTTGACTTCACCTGCTTTGATTGTTCTTTTCCCATTTCTGTCGCTCGATTTATCAGTATTCCACAATTTTGCTGAATGCAACTTTGCCAAAACTGTTGTCGATATTTTTTACAATGTATTTATTACCTCAAAACTATAGATGGTAATTATGGATATGGTATATGGAGGGGGTGGGGTCGGGGGTGAAAGACGGCGGTGGGGCTCTCCCGATATTTTTGAGGTAAAAGAAGTGATACAATTCGGGGGTGGGGGATTGCAAAATTGCATTCAGCAAAAAACAAACAACATTTTTCAGAAAACACTCAGATTCGTTTTAGCACCAGTCACCCAGTAAAACAGTGACCCCAGTACCACACACTCTCTGACTCAACTACTTTTCGGTCCTGATAAAACAGGGGTTTTTACTGAGACTCTAAGAAGTGGTCCTAAAAAAGTCTTTCAGTGATTTATTCGTAGAATCCCATTTCCTATTTTCACCCAGTTTATACACCCTGTGTATTCCCTGACTATAACAGGAATACCATAATACAGAAATGGGCCCTGTGAAAGAGCCCTTAACCAGACCATAAATGAGAACATGTCAGAGAGCCTAATGGTGCCTAACAGACCAGTCCTAACCATATTGCCACTGCCAATATTGTACCAGGTTTATCTCGGCACAAAAAACGTATGATTGTTAATACCACAGTGTCGGAATAGGCAAAGAGAAGTACTAAAATGAAATACCCAACACAAAACTGTCATCCCATGGTCGCAAAACCCCAAAACCTATCGTCCTGTTTTTTAACTATCATGATAAAACACTTGACTCCCCAGACTGGCTTACGCATGTAGGCCACTTATGGGCTTCCCCCTTCCTGATGACCCCAGAGAGTTCTTAACCCGGACTCCTCACCTTTTTTGGTTTGCAGTTTGGGAGTTTTTGAGAAGGTTGTCTGCAAGTATGGAAATGCCCATGCATTGTGCACCAGGTCAGAGTCCTGGTACCAACAGTTGGCAAAATCAGCATTGCATTCTCATTTACATTGATGGCATAAACAGAGGGGATTTGTTTATTGGCTCCCCAGTCAAACAGACAGAATCCCAACCATTAACCCATCCCCTCTGAAACTACCCGACCCACCTTCCAGACCCGTTCCAATTGTAGGTTTTGACCACAGTAACTATAGAAACATCGAGCACATCTAGACTAGTCCTTCGAGCATATTGATCGCGCCTCAGTTTGTCTTCTCTATCTATGCTAAAATTACACATGGAAATATTCTTCCAGTTCACCCTAATTTATTAGATGAACTTCTGGTCTTGCGCCCTGAGGTGAGGACCGTATGACCTTCCCCCCCATGATGACTTCCTGCTTCTATGAAGGCTCATAAGGGGTCATTACGAGGTGGGCGGTAAGGGTTAACGGGCACCGGTAAGGAGACAGGTGCTGGTAAATCCTTACCGCGCTATTCCAAGGTCCCTTAGCGGGTCCAAGCAGGAATGGCTGGTCTGACCAGCCGTTCCCTGTGGGTCCCATTAAGGGACCTTGGAGTTAATAACGGGCCCTCAATTTGCGGTGCCGTTATTAGCGCCTTTCCCATTCCCATTGAGCCCTATGGGGGCTCAAATGGGAATGGGGAATGGTAAACTGAATGGGGACTTACCGGGTCCACACAGGTCGGAATATCCTGGTAAGTCCCCATTCTGCTAGACCCGACCCGGGTTTGGAGGCAGCCATGGCACTAATAGCGCCATGGCTACCTCCAAATTCATAATGACCCCCATTGTCTGATTCAGCCTGTGCTGGCATTATCCACTGGCCTTAGTCCAACAGTCTTTTCCCAGTCACATCGGCTAGCAAAAGGGCTCTTTCGGCTGTTTCTGGTACACATGTGCAGTTTAGTTCATAGTGAACAATCATTTTCCACAACCAACAGGGGAAAGGAACAACCTAGAAAACTCTACTAAAGAAGGAAAAAAAAAAAACAGTAATGATAAGGACAGCATCCTATATCATAGTAGAGGTATTGAAACACTCCTTCCAAAGGACAATGCTGGAACAAAGGCCCCCATGCCCCTCCACCAGTTATTACTGTATTTTGATTTTTTATTTATTCACTACTCCAGGGATTGCATACTACGACATAGTGTACAGCAGACTATGGGGAATGAGATACTGTAGGGTGTGCTGATAATGATACGGAACACAGGGGACTGCACAGTCGAGTTATTTGCAGATATAAACACTGAATCAGGGCTATTAGGAAGCTCTTATGTGTCAAGTGACTCCAATCAAGCACTCCCACTAAGTCAGTGCCTTGTCTGGGATTTCTCAAGGGAAGCCCTTATTTATATATTTTTATAGCAAGTTATACCCTGGATGATGAACCCTTCTATAACGTCCCTCTCTTTGAATCCCCCTGACCTCACTGAGCCAAGAAGTAGGTTTGTTTTGCAAATTAAAAAATGTATTGGAAAAATTAAACAATATATATATATATCACACTTTTATAATAAATTAATATCTGATAGCACCCTAATGAATATAATGTTGATCAACAATAGATAATCTGACACTAGCACACTTCTTTACAATCAATGAGGAGTTAGTATAGGAAGGATAAGGTAACAGAAAATACCTTTATGGTTTCATGGAAAAGCAATGAGGGAAAAATGCAGCACAGAAATAAACTTGATATTATTTCAACAAAAGATAATATGATCACTTTTTCTTTGACAACCCCCCCCCTATGCAAGATAAGGAGATGGAAGGAGAGCATACAATTCTCAGGAATACAAAATGCAATACAAATTTCCAGTTCCCCCCAGCGAGCTTAGAGGAAAACAGGTATGATTTTAAAACAGGCTAGATCCTTTTACATGTGGTGGCAATGAAGTGAAAAAATATGCTGAAAATGCTTTTAATTCCCTCTAGAGGTTCAGGGTGAGTGAGAGATAGTTAAAATCAGTTCAGGTCAGCCCTACCAATGATTCAGGGATGGTTATCAGGTTGCAAGTGGGATTCAGTAATGGAAGCAAAAGACAAATATTTTTACACGTGGTTCAAATGAAGCAAACTGTCAATTCGCGGCACTTTTTCTGAGTGCGTCGATCGCGATTACGGAGGAACTGTAAGGAGTAGCAAGTCGGTTTTAGGCTTGTTGGAAAACTTAGAATATTAGCTTTAATATGAAAGTTAAACCACGTTCTTAGCACCTACAATCCCAAAGATACGGATGATTTTATGAAGGTAGTTTTTCAGAAATGAAATAATGATTCAAAATGGAAAAATGACACTTTGCAGGTGTAAAATCAGAGAAGGAACACACGATTCCTATGATGCAGTTCTGGACAGGTTCAAATGTTTTGAATCAGATTATTTTAAGCTAAGAGATTGGTTTTGCAAAGTTCTAGCTGAGTACTCACACTCTAAAGTTGAAATAGGCCGTCAAGGTCTGATCAGGTTTAGACTGGACTCCTGGCGGGTGGTTCTGAAGTCACAGCTCTCTGGGTTAGCTCTGCTCTGCACTTCACAGCGGTCTGGTCTGGGTCTCTCTGGTTCTGGTCTCTGCTACCGGTTCCGGCAAAAGTTCTTGGCAAAGAATCCAACAGCTCACCCGGCTGTAGAATAGTTTGGTTGGATTGCTGGATTCTGAAGGCCTGCTGAGAAGAGTTATCAGCTTGTGGGTTAGGCCTTTGCTTTAATTTCTGTAGTATATCTGGAGTCTAAGTTCTGGATGTTCCTTCTAGATGTTGTGTGGTCCGGCAAAATGCTCCGCAAGAAAATGAAAAGTGAATGTCTTGCCTGTCCAAGCAGTCTCTTTTTATGTGTTTTGAAAGTGGGTGAGTCGGCTCATTCTGCATGCCCAACCCTCTCATGATTTGATAGGTCAAGGTATTCTCTGTGACCTGATTTGAGAAGGTTTAGTGTGTCAGAGTGAGTCAGAGTCTTACAGTCTATTGAAGAAACGCCCCTTTGCTTTTACTTAGAAAATGCATTTTTCATAACTAACAGGTTTCCCAGATACACACGTCGTTGAAATTACATACACATTTCACAGATTAAATTAAGATACACTCTCGCCCAACTCTGATCCCCCTCAGAGCCTGGGTTAAAAAACGGCAACATTTTGTGCTTTTTAGTGACTTTCGCCATATTGGTTTTTCCTCAAAATGTACACAGACCTGCACCCCTTCCCTGAGCATATTACTGGAAATTACTATGTCTCTATCCTAAACACAGTGTCTGCAATATTAATAAATAGCGGGGTTCGGTCCCAGAACACCGTACAAAGTGGAATTTGGGCTCAAATCGTGAAGGCATTTTTCATTTTCAGGATCCCCAATGTACATTTCTGTGAGCTTAATACAAGATTTTAGAAGCATTTAACTTAAACATATATTTGCTGAAATATGAATCCACAGTCCTGTCTGGCCCACCCCTAGGAACTGGGGGAGTCAGGGATCACATGTCTCTCCTTCCAGGCAGAGCTCTGTTTACAGTCCACACCCAAAATCAGCATACCCCATTCAATTGAAAGGGTCTTTTGTGTTGGGTCAAGCAGGCTGCAGGGAAGTCCCTTCCCTCTCAATCAACAGGGCCATGTGATATCCTGCCCCTGGTGTGGGTCTCTGGGGTGTTAAGAGTTCTCAGGAAAGGCAAGTCTTTTGAACTTTTAATTACATAAGACCCCCTTCTGTTCACTGCACAGTTCTGCAAGACAGCTCTCCCGTCAGGATTTATAGAACGCCAGCGCCGGTCAGTGTCCGATGCCGGTACTGCACCTATTTTTGACAGCTGTCTTGAATTAATACATTTCAAAAAGAAAGGATTTTACTTGATAGTATATGATCCTTGCTTGACATGGCATTGATGTGGATCTGTAGTAGAGAAAAGTAAAACACTCAACTATAGTTTGATTTTTGTTTGGTGGTTTCGGGCCCATGATCTTAGCAATTTTTGACATTAATAAAAACGGGTTTTGAACAGAACCATCTTTCTTTGCACTGGTGGGTGGCAGGTCAGGGGACCATTTTGGTGTGCGCAAAACTGCACGGTTCTTTTCAGCCATCTTGGATTTCCTAAGCCCACAGCACCAAATGTTGCAGCATAATAGTCCAAACGTGGGTCAGGACACCCAACAAAACCCCCCACCCAACTGCGCTTTGATTTCGAGTCGAGGGGGAGTTGGGTGCAAAGGATGTTTTGATCCACGCGCTGTGATGTGCGCATCACCTTCTTCCGATTCCGCAGATGACAAAGTTCAGCATCTTTTCCTCCATCAGGGTGAATCGATCAGTTCTCCTCGCCGGTCCTGATGGGAGTTTTGGGCAGTACCCCGGGCCCCTCTGATCTTTGCTCCCGGTCCCCAGGTCGTCTTCCGTGGTCAGTCTCCAGGTTTTCTTTCTCCTAGGATGACAAAGCAAAGCGGCAATATCTATTTGTAGACATTTCTCCCCCACTATTGATAAATTGGGGCTGCATATACATTTTATAAATCAAAAGACATGAACATATGCATTTTTTCTTCTCAGGAGACAAGAACATGTACATTTTTTTTTAAATCAGGAGACAATTTGCATTCAAGAATCATAGAATTTTATAGGATATATGTGGAATATTTTAGGGGTGGAACTGAATTACTCTGGAGGAGCGGCCCCCTCTGGTATTGCAGAGGACTCTTCCAGTTGCAGCAGAGTGTGCCTGGGATGGCAACACTTTAGCTGATTAATATGGACCCACTTCTCTTCCCCTTCCGCCAAACTACCTTTTGGGATGCGGAACTTGTAAGCGACTGGGGAGATCTTGTCTATAATTTCAAACAGTCCCTTCCATGTAGGCAAACATTTTCGCTGTTTGGCCTGGTTTCTTTGGAAATTGTATAGATAGACCCGGTCTCCCACATTGTATTCTTTCCGGGTGGTCTTCAAATCGTAATGGGTCTTCATGCTATCAGCTGATCTTTCTAGATTCCGCTGAGCATAGGCAAAAGCATGTTGAAGGTGTTTCCATAAATTCTCCAGATACTCATGAGTTGTGGAGGCATTTATAAATGTCTGCTCTTGGGTCCTGTAGAGCAAATGCTGGGGAAGCACCATCTTGCGTCCATTCATCAGCTCAAATGGTGACATTTTAGTTGCAGATGAAGGGGTAGATCTGATGGCCATTAGGACCAGAGGTCATCGGATATCCCAACTTGGCCCAGAATCTTCCACAAACTTTTTTAATATGCTCACAATGGTTCTGTTGTATCTCTCCACTGCACCAGAAGAGGCTGGCCGGTAAGCAATATGTAGCTTCCTTTTAACCCCCAGTATCTCCCACATCTTAGTCATTACTTAGCTGCTAAAATGGCTACCTCTGTCTGACTCAATCCTTTGAGGTAGACCAAACCGAGAGAAGATGTGGTTTATCATCAGGGCAGCTGCAGTTTCTGCCTTGCAGTTTGGGGCTGGGAGACACTCCACCCATTTGGTAAATAAGCATGTCACAGTCAACATGTACTTATTCCCCCTCGAGGAGCGAATCACGGGCCTATGAAGTCGATTTGCAAATCTGACCATGGCAGTGTCATCCCCCTCTTTTGGAGAGGCGCCCAGTGTGTGAGGGATGTTGGCTGAAATTGTGCACACACAAGACACCCCTTCAAGTATTGGTCGTGGTCCTGCCCCATGTGTGGCCAGTATGCAACCTCTCTCAAGTGTTGTATGAAACCCCCTATGACCGGCAGTGCCTGCATCATGGGTG
The DNA here is from genome assembly GCF_040938575.1 of Ambystoma mexicanum. Taxonomy (NCBI): domain Eukaryota; kingdom Metazoa; phylum Chordata; class Amphibia; order Caudata; family Ambystomatidae; genus Ambystoma; species Ambystoma mexicanum. Next base: position 715,641,852 of record NC_090932.1, read on the forward strand.
TGACTTAACATCAGTCTTCGGAATGAGGTAGGGACCACCCACTGATCATGGCCAGCTTGGGATTTCCTTACCAACAAACCGTCTTGGATTCAGAACATTTTTGGACATTTCATCAACACTCTAAGGTCCTCTTTCCCAATGTAATCGGTATCCGTCAGGGGAAAGTTCTCCGGGTCCTCAATGTGTTGGTAAAACTTCCTTAAGAAACCCTCTGCCGACCCCTCCTGTCCCGCTAACTATCGCCCAATCTCCATCACTCCCTTCCTCCCTGGAGAAACTGGCCATCTCCCAGCTTAACCTCCATGCTGAAGCTGTTGATAGTCTCCATGACCATCAATCTGGCTTCAGAGCGGCCAGAAGCACGGAAACTGCTCTCCTGAACATCCATGAGGACCTGCTCTTGAACCTCGACTCCAACACTCCGTGTGTTCTCATTCTGCTCGATCTCTCTTCTGCCTTTGACACTGTCAACCATGCCATCCTGCTCAACCGTCTCCGTGATAACCTGGGTATCACTGGTCAGGCTCTGGCGTGGCTGACCTCTTTCCTTTTCAATCGACCCTCCCAGGTCCAACTTGGGTCCTTCCTCTCTGACATCTTTTTCTCCACCTGTGGCGTTCCCCAGAGATCTAATCTCTCTCCCTGGCTGTTCAACCAGTATCTGGCACTCCTTGCCCACCGCATCGCCGCCCTCTGCCCCAACTTTTAGTGCTATGCGGACGATACCCAGCTCATTTTCAGGCTACCCTCGGCCTCCTCCTCTCCCTCCCTCATCTCTGACTGTCTGTCTGCTATCCAGGAATAGTGTGCTGCCAATGACCTCTGCCTTAATGCTAGTAAGACTGAGATCCTACTCATCCGCACACCCACTCCCTCCTTCTCTGCAGCTCTCTGGCCGGCCTCTCTTGGCCCTCTTCCTGCTCCTACCTGCAAGGCAAAAAACCTCGGGGTCATCTTCAACTCCACACTCTCCTTCTCTCCTCATATATCTGACGTCTCTAAGAAGTCACATTACCAGCTGCACCTCCTCAGAGGTATTCTTCCCTTCCTCTCCTTCCCCCAGAAGCTCACTGTCTCCCGAGCCCTGGTTCTCTCGAAGCTGGACTACTGTAACAGCCTCTATCTTAATCTGCCTGCCTCCACTCTCCGCCCTCTGCAACTCATCCAGAACAGAACTGCAAGACTTGTCCTTGGCCTCAAGCCCAGGGACCGTATCTCTCCAGGACTGAAATCTCTACACTGGCTCCCAGTGGCTGCGAGGATTAAGTTCAAAACCCTCTGCATTGTCCACAAGGCCTTCTGGGGCCTGGGGCCTAAATACCTTCAACTCTTCCTAAATATCTTCCTTCCCGAGCCCTACGCTCATCCGTCTCCAACTCCCTCAGGGTCAGCCGCTTCTCGAAGCAACGAGCTGGGGGTAGATCTCTCTCCGCGGCAGGGGCCTCCCTCTGGAACAGCCTTCCTGCCTCCCTGAAACTTGAGGAGAACCATCTCTGGTTCCGGAAGCACCTCAAAACCTTCCTCTTCACTTCTGCTTTCTCTCTCCCTCTCCCCTGCTAAATTCTTCACCTAAACTGCACTGATTCTGCAACTGGGCCACTCTCACCGACCTCGGTCCTGGGCCCAGTCACTCTTCACTTGCACTGCCTCCCTGGCAACCCCTGCACTGCGGGACTGTCTCTGTATCCCTACAGCCCCCCCCCCAGCACTTGTCTGCACTTACCTTGCACTTGCCACCAGCTGGCCCTATTTATTTATTATTTTATTTCTATTCTACTTATTTGTACTGCACTCCCCCCTCCCCCTCCCCCTTGCACTTTTTCCCTTCCCCCTACCCCTGCACTTGCGCGGTCTGAATGACACCTGGCCTAGTAGGATCGTTGTCTGTCTTCCCCTTGTTCCCCCCTCCCTGCCTCGTCGCGCTTTGAAACACTTGTGTATAGGCGCGTTACAAATGCCATATCATATCATATCAATTATTGGATCCCCTTTTTGAGCCGTAATCAAATCAGCATCTGGGGTCTCCTTACTCCATTGTGCAGTTGAAAGATCATTGTGAGCATTTGTCTGGGACCTAGTGATAGCAGTGACCTGGATTTCCCCCAACAGGGACTCAATCTCTATTAGATCCTCTTAGATGGCTCTGGTTTTGGCCAGCTGATCAGCTAAGTCATTTCCAGTCTTGTCTGGTCCCTCTACTTTGGAATGACCCTTGATCTTCTTCCAGTAGATGGTCATCCCTTTCGAGGTGACCAGATCATCAATGTTTTGAATTAACTTCCCATGTTACAAGGGTTTGTTATTAGCACATAACATTCCTCTGGTTTTCCTATTAACCCCCACGAACCCGTTCCGTACATAATCTGAATCTGTGATTATGACCAGTTTGTGGAGTTGATGTTGGACAGCGGTGAGGATGGCTTGATACACAGCTATCAATTCTGCCACCTGACTACTTCGGGGACCAATTTTGTACCCAGCGGAGGGTTCTGGGGACTCATCCACCCATGCATTCCCTACGCTGGCCACCAGTTCTTTCTTCCCATTGTTGTCAACATGGTAAGAGCATCCATCCACATAGACAGTGGGCATTGCCTCACACTTGTCTTCTTCAAATACTTTGTGTGGGGAGTATGCCTCCATGTTGTCCTTGATTTTCAGACTTTCGTCCTCAAGACAGTTTTCTCTTGCACAATCATGCAAGTCAGCCAGACCTTGCGCGAGGGGACTCTTCTTGTTTTGGCCATATCTGACCTCCACAGGAAAGCCTTGCATTGACAGAATCCAGGAAGTAATTCGGGAATTACTCACATTTCCGGCTCGGATTCTGTCACTTTGGAGATATTGCAGAGGCTGGTGTGGAGTCTCCACTATGATGTGTTCCCCTTGGATGAACGGGTGGTAATTCTTCAATGCCCACAACGTTGCCAGGAATGCCTTCTCACAATCGTTGAATTTTTCCTCCACAGAGGATACAGTTTTGCTCGCATAAGAGATTACTTTATTGACCTTGTAATGCTTTTGGTATAATACTGCCGTCAAGCACGTATTAGAGAACCCTGTCTCCAGGAAAAACTCCTTGTTTCTGACAGGGTAAGCTAGGCAGGGTGCTTGTGAGAAGCTTCTTTTGAGCCATTTTACTGCCTCGGATTGTTCTGGACCCCATTCCCACTTGACCCCCCCCCTTCAAGAGATGAATCAGGGGTCTGGTGATCTCTGCGTAGCCCTCAATGAACTTGCTGCTGTACTTAGTCAGTCCAAGGAGGCTACTTAGTTCCCGCAGAGTTGTGGGGTCTTTCAGTTTCTGAAGTGCTTCCACTTTCTTTCTTTCTTTTCCTGGGGACAGAGACCCTGAGGAGTAATCTCATGCCCCAAGAAATTAACACGGGTTCTACACCACTATGCCTTCTGAAAGGAAAGTTTTGCTCCGGCGGCCCTCAACTGGGTCAGAACATAATGAATCTCCGCTATATGTTCCTCCACACTTGAACTTTTAATGAGGACATCATCTACATAAGCCAGGTCACCCCTCGCACCCAGGTCGGGCATGGCCTTGTGTAGGAAAATGTTGAAATCATTGCTGGAGTTGAGGTATCCGAAGGGAGTCCGGGTCCATGTGTACTGCTGGCCCCCAAAGGTAAAAGCCAGTTTGTATTGGTCCTCCCTACTGACAGGCACGGTCCAGTATCCATTGGTCAGGTCTATTGCAGTGAATACCTGTGACCCCTGGATCTGGGCCAGCCCTTGGTCAATGTAGGGCAGAGACCATCGGGAAGTATGGACCCGTTTGTTGAGCTTCCTAAGGTCGGCGCAGAGTCTCCACTGGCCGTTTGGCTTCAATATTCCCAGCACCGGATTATTTAAGGTGCTGTGTACTGGACGGATTATCCCCCGGGACTCAAGGTTCTTAATTATTTCAGTAAGGGACTCCATGGATGCGAGAGGCAAACGATATTGCGTCACAAACACTGGAGTCATGCCAGGGTCCGTGGGAATTGTTGTTGTGTGGATGTCAGTGAGACCACAGTCATATGAGTCTACCGCAAAGAGATCTTGGAAATCCAAGAAAAATTCTTTCAACTTTTCCTTCTGTTCCAGAGTCATGCAGGCATCAGCTAGGTTGACTCTCTCTTCCACCATCTGCCTGAAGCCTGGAAAGACTTGTGGTTTTGCCGGTTTATGGTCATAATCTCGAGAAAAAAAAAACTAAAAAAAAAAAATCGAAAAAAAGGCCGAAAAAAAAAGTCGCATTTTTTTTTAATGATGTTTTTTATTCGAAATGGGGGGTTCCCCCAACCCCCCTTTTTTAATTTTTATTTTTTTTACCATTTTTTTTAACCCCAAAATAAATATATAATTAAAAAAAGAGAAATTTGACTTTTTTTTCGGTCTTTTTTTTCGACCTTATTGTTAGTCGAGATTTTTTTTTCGATATTTTGACTGACCACCGGTTTTGCCATCTCAGCAGCCTCCTCCAGCTTGGTGGAGAAGTCCCTGGTCAGAGTGCTGATTTGGACTGGAGGCTTCAGGTGGGAAAGTCAGCCCTCATGGACCTGGAAAATCACCTCATCCCTCCTGAAGTCACAAGTCACATCTTCCTTACCATAAGGGCAGGAAGTGTACACCAGGAAGTTCCCCCCATGCCGGGTAAAGATCCTGTCTGGTGTTGTATTGTCATCACTGTCACTGTCAAATCAGTCCTTGGGGATTGGTCCTAACAGTTAATTTCCTAAATCAATGGAGAAATGTCGGTCATCAACCGCCATTCCAATAATGGTGCGTGCGGCTAGAGTAATACTCTTTAAGTCGCTGTTATCCACCTCTATTGGAATGGTGTCATGTTCTATGTTGACTAATGTTGTTGGGTTTACCCCCAACCCTTGCTGTTGGAGAGAAGCATTTAGATGAATATAAGCATCTGGGTTTTTCAATTTTTGTCCTCTTTTAACTTTCACTTCCAGAGAGAATTGTCGGGTCCTTTCTGGGATGGTGACTTCCTCTTTAATCTGAATTTCAACTGCATAAGGTAGCAATTGAGCTGACCTAAATGCTTTTTCTGGATCATCAAAGCCCATGGGATTATCTGCTAATCGGGACCAAGCTTTGAAGTTTATTAGGTCCAAACTAATGGCAAAGCGATAGAGAATGTCACTGCCTAAGTAAAAGGCGGCAGTGACATCTCGCACAACCCAACAATTATGGACTATGCTCTTGTTGCCAATGGAGATTTTGAGCATACACCTGCTTGGCTGGAGATGTTTCGAATTGGGTGTTTCCAGATCCATTTCCCATTTGTCTATCAGTTTGAATGTGGGAATGGCTGGATCTTTTGGGAGTTGGCGGAAAATGGCTTCGCTGATGAAGCTCTTACCGTTGTTCACACACACTCGGGCGAGAACAGAGTCCTTCCCATCATTTAACTGAACAGGGATGAACAACTGCTCTCCAATTTGCTGAACATCAGCCAGGCTCTGAGCTGATTTCACATCTTTCTGGACTATCAGAGTCGGAATGTCTGATTGTGGATTAGTAAAGAATTTCAGAGTGTTTCCTTCCAGTGTGGCATACCACCTTAAACTGGAGGGAAGGTTGATTTTCAGAAATAGAAAGGACCCCCCATCACCAGTCTGTTGTCCTACTGCTATTACTGTCACATCTGGAATTTGGTTATTCTGGAAGTGAAATTCTACTTGGTCAGATTTTTGTTGAACCATGTGGCAGGTGCCGTTTAAACTAATATGGTTGACACTCTGTTTTAATTTTATTGGTTGGCTAGTCTGGGTCCAGAGGACCTTGTTTACACAATCTATTAGGGGTGACAACCTTCTCAGGAGGTCATTCCCCAGTAAACAAGGGGTGCCCTCTGGAGTCACTACTATGACCGGGTGTTTCACCTTGTGTCGCCCAATTTTGATGTCCAAATCTGCAGTCCCCTCGACGGGAATTTCCTTCCCGTCAAAGTTCTGGAGTTGTCCAGGAAGAGAGGTGAGAGGAATATGGTAATTCTCCCCCCTTCCTGCATTTAGTTCATCAAAGGCCCTTTTGGACAGAAGAGTAGCTTGGGATCCAGTGTCCACCTGTGCCAAGATTGTACACTGCCCCTGTACTTGTACCGGGGCATAGTATCTTCCCTCCTTCTTCTCAAGGGGGCACAGATAATGCACATTTTTGGACAACTGGTGGGCTAATTTTCTGGTTTTGGACATTGAGAGAGAAGAGATTTGGGCAAAATTCTGTGGAGAGCCTCGGGAATCTGAAAGAAAAAGTTGGCAACTGGATATGATTTTGGGTTCCCCTGCTTCCGGTTCTGGCCCCCCCCCTTTTTGGAGGCAGTCACCAGGATGGGTTTGGACTAGGGGTTTTTGGTATTGTTGGTTCTTGGATAGGATAATGGGCGGTGACAGCTCGATCCCCACATCTACCCAGTCTATTGATTCGGTTTTAGGTTCCCCTGGTTCCGGTTCTGGGCCGCCCCCCCTTTTTGGAGGCAGTCACCAGGATGAGTTTGAACCAGGGGTTTTCGGTATTGTTGGTTCTGGGATAGGATGATGGGCGGCGACAGCTCAATCCCCACATCTACCCAGTCTGGGTTGGAATCCCTTGGGACCCATTTTTCCTTGGTAGGAGTTCCCCCATCACTGAAGGAGAAGATCCTTTTCCCAGGATCCTCTGAGGATCCCTCTCCCTCAAATTGGAAGACCTGTACCTCCTCCACAAAATGGGTCTGTTTGGGTACTTTGTTTCTCCTACCTCCTCTCTGCTCCTTGGGTGGCAGACTTTCAGGGGTAGGAGATTTTGTTTCCGGTTCCTGGGTTTCCAGGGGCTGTTTACAAGTGGGGAAGGAAGCTTCCTCCAAGGCTTTACACCCCCCTTCCCCTTGTGCCCCCTCCCTGGGAACCGGTGGGTTATCGGGGTGCTGCCCCCGTCATTGTTCTGGAGCACCAGGCCAAGAGTTTGGGGCATTCTGCGGTGGCATGCTCATCTGAGGGTTCTGTTGAGCCCTCAGTATGTGACCCAGATCCCGTGCCATATTTTGGACCTGGAGCTCTAACTGTGAAACCCGCTCAGGCTGATACGGGGTTCTATTTTATCCCCTGGGCTGATCCCGGGAAGGGTAGCTATCCCTTCTCTGGTAGTACCCCAGGTTGGGAAGATTTGGGTACCCCTCCACCCTTGGCCTCCCCTCTCCCGGATTCGGTTGTCTGGGCTCAGGGAATTGGGGAAAGAAGGATGGATGATTTTGGGGCTGGAAGTTGGGTGGATACCTGGGGAACAAGTTCTGCCCAGGATTTGGAGAATTTCTGCCCTCCTGGGGGAAGTGCGAGGGAAGTTCTCTGGGTTGGGTGCTTGGTTGGATTCCCCCCCCTTTGGGCCGGAGGAGTCCACACATAACCCAGAATTGGACTGTTTCCCTTATAGCGGGGACTTATATAGTCAGGGGAGCGAGGGACCCCATTTGTGGGACTACCTCCTTGACTCCCTGTCTGTGACTGGCCCGAGGGCCTTCTGGGCTTAGAATTGTTTGGTGCAGGCAGGTTTTTAGGTCCCCCATCTCCAAATCTAAAACGGGGGCAACCTTTACCTCTGCCACCTTGGCAGCAGCAGGGGTGCTGTTGGTTTTGGGGTTTTTGGGCTGATTCTTATTTTCCACTGGTTTCTGCACCTCATAGATGCGGGTGGCTTGCTCATTGACCCAGTCTAAAGATCTTTTCTTGTGAAAGTCTCTCACGAGCTGGGTCATTATGTATTTGGGTAAGGCATTGAAAAACGTATTAACAAATTCTTTACTGTCCATGCGTACCCTTTTTGTAGTCTGCCCAAAAGCACGCTTTAACTCCTGCACAAATTCTTGTGGGGCCTGATCCTCCCCACATTGCAAATTGTAGGCTGCCTTGCGAGCCTCTTGGGGATTTCTGTGAACAGAAAAATGTTTCAAGATGGCCGCCCTGTAGGTGGACCGTCTTGAATGATTTTGGTCCTCCAGCCCCGCAAAGAAACTGGAGTATTCTGGGGAGAATGTCCATTTTACATAGTGAATGCAGCTACTGCTGTCTTTCAAATGGAAAGTCTCCATCATTTGCTTATAAAGCTCCAAGTGTTCCCAAACAGAATACTTGGCTTTCTTGTGATAAGGGGTGATGACACTCCTTATTGCCTTGATCTGCTTTAAGGGGTCCTTAAGCAAGGCCCTTTTTGCCTTATTGGCCTTTTTGGTTCAGGTAACCCTGCTCCACTCATCCTCTGACTCAGAGCCACTGCTCCCAGAGGTGCCCGTCTGATCTTCCAGGTTTTCCCGGATTCTGCGAGCCTGGGAATGGCTGGCAGAATGTGGGGACCTAGTCTCCTGTGTCCTGGGCCGCTCAGAGGAGTCTTCAGATCCCTCCTTGCTGCCAGGATTTGATGGTTACCCCCCCACTGACCTATCTGGGCAGAGGTTTTTAGGATGCCCTTAGTGGGCCTACTTTCCTGGGGTTCCCCACAAAATTGCACTGTGCTTGGGTGCCCATACCCGGATGCCCGCCCAACCATTCCTGGGAGGTACTGGCCTATGAACCCCATACTTTTGGCTGGATAGTAATCTGCCATCCCTGTGGCCCTGTGCTCATGTGCGCCAGGGGACATGGGGGTGGCAGAGTCCAAGGACTGGGAGAGATGAAGGCCTCTGGTACTAGGGCTCCTGAGGTTATGCTCAGGTGTTTCCCTTTCCCAGCGAACTTCATCTCTGTCAGCCCCTGCTCCCTGTTGCAATGCAAGAGCCTGCACTTACAGTTCCTCAGTTAAGGCCTTACTAGACTCGATCAGTCTCTCCTGCATGGCTACCTGTTGCTGGAGCCTATCATTGTGTTGACAGAGAGACTCATTTTCTCTCTGCGCTTCCTGGTTGGTCCTGGAATACTGGGCCAGTCTTTGCTGCAGGAGGGTTACCTCCTGAGTCCCATCCCTGCTGGCCCGTTCCTTTCTTGCCAGAGCATCTTCCACCCTCCTGGTGTGCTTTAACAAGTTCTGATGCTCTTTTTGGAGGTCACCCAGTCCCTGGAGGGCCAAGAGATTTTCTTCTATTTTTTCTTTTAATTGGCAGACTTCCTGGCCTAAGGTGTCCCTTTCCTGACAAAGAGCCTGCATCTGTGCCGCCAGGTCGTCCCTCTACCTTTGAAAGGCACCAGCTTTCTGGTGTTCTTGATCAAACTCTGCCTGGGTATCCAGGTCTTTCAAAATCAGTTTGTTGCTCTCTGTCTTCTCCCTATCTAGGTGTCTTTGCAGGGTGACTACCTGCTCTGCGCATGCCCTATTGATGTCCAGTTGTTGCTCCAGCTTTTTCTGGCTCTGAAGTAGGGCGTCCAAACCTTCTTGGTACTCCTTCTGCAAGGCCAGAAATCTGCTATCCCGGTCAGACTTTTCCTGTTGCAGGATATCCATATCCTCCTTTATTTTAATAATATACTACCTACTATAATTTTCTGACTCCTGGCTCCTCTGCAGCCTCTGCTCAGAAGAGACCAGGTCAGATTGGGCCTTCTCTAATGCCATCAGTTACCTATTTGCCAGATCTTGGCCTTCAGCACATTTGTCCTGTATGGCTCCCATATATAAATATAAATATGCCGCTACCCTGGCAATCTTGTTGTGCTCATCCTTGGCCTTAGGGGCCATATATAGTTCACTCAGGGCCACATGTAAGGGACGCTGATCTATCCATATATCTGACCCTGTTTCTGTGATCTGGGGTGCGATTGCCTGAAACCAGACTGCCTGGTCCTGATGAGACCACTCACATCTCACAAATAGCTTATGTGGGAGGCGTTCTCTGGCTATTTTGATATCTACCAAGGTCGTCATTCTTGAAATTGATTTCCTTCCTGACTTATAGAAGTTTGTATTTTATTTTGCAAAACAGACCGTTTCCTTAGAGCGTTCCTTTGAGGGGTGTTTTTACACTGTAAGCGTGGTGATCCAACAAAATGTATGTACCCTGTCAGTTAGCACACTGTATTAATCTGCACAAGTGATAGTTCTAATCCAGAATCCCCGGCACAAGCCCCCATCTGTCAAGTGACTCCAATCAAGCACTCCCACTAAGTCAGTGCCTTGTCTGGGATTGCTCAAGGGAAGCCCTTATTTATATATTTCTATAGCAAGTCATCCCCTGGATGATAAACCCTTATATAATGCCCCTCTCTTTGAATCCCCCTGACCTCACTGAGCCAAGAAGTAGGTTTGTTTTGCAAATTAAAAGATTTATTGGAAAAATTAAACAATATATATATATCACACTTTTATAATAAATTAATATCTGATAGCACCCTTATGAATATAATGTTGATCAACAATAGATAATCTGACACTAGCACACTTCTTTACAATCAATGAGGAGTTAGTATAGGAAGGATAAAGTAGCAGAAGTTACCTTTATGGTTTCAGGGAAAATCAATGAAGGAAAAATGCAGCACAGAAATAAACTTTATATGATTTCAACAAAAGATAATATTATCACTTTTTCTTTGACAATTCCCTCCCCCCCTATGCAAGATAAGGAGATGGAAGGAGAGCACACAATTCTCAGGAATACAAAATGCAATACAAATTTCCAGTTCCCCCCAGCGAGCTTAGAGGAAAACAGGTATGATTTTAAAGCAGGCAAGATCCTTTTAAATGTGGTGGCAATGAAGTGAAAAAATATGCTGAAAATGCTTTTAATTCCCTCTAGAGGTTCAGGGTGAGTGAGAGATACTTTAAATCAGTTCAGGTCAGCCCTACCAATGATTCAGGGATGGTTATCAGGTTGAAAGCGGGATTTAGTAATGGAAGCAAAAGACAAATATTTTTACAAGTAGTTGAAATGAAGCAAACTGTCAATTCGCGGAACCTTTTTCCGAGTGCGTCGATGGCGATTATGGAGGAACTGTAAGGAGTAGCAAGTAGCAAGGACTTAGAATCTTAGCTTTAAGGCGAAAGTTAAACCACGTTCCTAGCACCTACGATTCCAAAGATAGGGACGATTTTATGAAGGTAGTTTTTCAGAAGTTAAATAATGATTCAAAATGGCAAAATGACACTTTACAGGTTTAAAATTAGAGAAGGAACACATGATTCTTATGATGCAGTTCTGGACAGGTTCAAATGTTTTGAATCAGATTATTTTAAGCTAAGAGATTGGTTTTGCACAGTTCTAGTTGAGTACTCACACTCTAAAGTTGAAATAGGCCGTCAAGGTTTGATCAGGTTTGGACTGGACTCCTGGCGGGTGGTTCTGAAGTCACAGCTCTCTGGGTCAGCTCTGCTCTGCACTTCACAGCGGTCTGGTCTGGGTCTCTCTGGTTCTGGTCTCTCTGGATACAGCACTGCTTTCTGGGTCTGCTACCACTGGCAAACGTTCTTGGCAAAGAATCCAACAGCTCGCCCGGCTGTAGAATAGTTTGGTTGGATTGCTGGATTCTGAAGGCCTGCTGAGAAGAGTTCTCAGCTTGTGGGTTAGGCCTTTGCTTTAAGTTCTGTAGTCTATCTGGAGTCTAAGTTCTGGATGTTCCTTCTAGATGTTGTGTGGTCCGGCAAAATGCTCCGCAAGAAAATGAAAAGTGAATGTCTTGCCTGTCCAAGCAGTCTCTTTTTATGTGTTTTGAAAGTGGGTGGGTCGGCTCATTCTGCATGCCCAAACCACTCATGATTTGATAGGTCAAGGATTCTCTGTGACCTGATTTAGGAAGGGTAGTGTGTCAGAGTGAGACAGAGTCTTACAGTCTATTGAAGAAACGCCCCTTTGCTTTTACTTAGAAAATGAATTTTTCATAACTAACAGGTTTCCCAGATATACACGTCGTTGAAATTACATACACATTTCACAGATTAATTTAAGATACACTCTCGCCCAACTCTGATCCCCCTCAGAGCCTGGGTTCAAAAATGGCAACATTTTGTGCTTTTTAGGGACTTTCGCCATATTGGTTTTTCCTCAAAATGTACACAGACCTGCACCCCTTCCCTGAGCATATTACTGGAAATTACTATGTCTCTATCCTAAACACAGTGTCTGCAATAATAATAAATAGCGGGGTTCGGTCCCAGAACACCGTACAAAGTGGAATTTGGGCTCAAATCATGAGGGCATTTTTCATTTTCAGGATCCCCAAATTGTACATTTCTGTGAGCTTAATACAAGATTTTAGAAGCATTTAACTTAAACATATATTTGCTGCAATATGAATCCACAGTCCAGTCTGGCCCGCCCCTAGGAACTGTGGGAGTCAGGGATCACATGTCTCTCCTTCCAGGCAGAGCTCTGTTTACAGCCCACACCCAAAATCAGCATACCCCATTCAATTGAAAGGGTCTTTTGTGTTGGGTCCAGCAGGCTGCAGGGAAGTCCCTTCCCTCTCAATCAACAGGGCCATGTGATATCCTGCCCCTGGTGTGGGTCTCTGGGGTGTTAAGAGTTCTCAGGAAAGGCAAGTCTTTTGAACTTTTAATTACATAAGACCCCCTTCTGTTCACTGCACAGTTCTGCAAGACAGCTCTCCCGTCAGGATTTATAGAACGCCAGCGCCGGTCAGTGTCCGATGCCGGTACTGCACCTATTTTTGACAGCTGTCTTGAATTAATACATTTCAAAAAGAAAGGATTTTACTTGATAGTATATGATCCTTGCCTGACATGGAATTGATGTGGATCTGTAGTAGAGAAAAGTAAAACACTCAACTATAGTTGGATTTTTGTTTGGTGGTTTCGGGCCCATGATCTTAGCAATTTTTGACATTAATAAAAACGGGTTTTGAACAGAACCATCTTTCTTTGCACTGGTGGGTGGCAGGTCAGGGGACCATTTTGGTGTGCGCAAAACTGCACGGTTCCCCTGGATTCTGGCGCAAATGTGGGCTTTTCCGCCAACTTGGATTTCCTAAACCCACAGCACCAAATGTTGCAGCATAATAGTCCAAACGTGGGTCAGGACACCCAACATATGTTTAGCTGGAGCATTGCAAAAACACTGATAATAATAATAATAATAATAATAATAATAATAATAATAATAATAATAATAAAACTATTATTATTATTATTATTATTATTATTATAATTATTATTATTATTATTATTATTATTAATAATAATTTGTGCGGAAGGAGACAAATTGATACAGAAATGGTTTGGCGACGTTATAAATAATGGAGAATCAATTTCCAAACTTAAACACTCTCTAAATGGTTTAAATTTGCTGATATGAAGGGCTTCTTTTTGCCTCACAGAGGTGGTCACCTTTCTTTTGAGGGCACCTTCCATGTCTTTGGATAAACACCTATTTTCCATATAGGCCAGTCTATCTTGTACCTGGAAACAACTTGAATTTGAGAATAGATGTATGGATTATTTTTGCCATTTTTCATCCATGCAGTGCCCATGTTGGCCAACATAAATGTAAAGAAACTGCACTATTTTACAATATTTCTTCTGTGGATAGCAAGGAATACAGTATTTTCAAGCAATGGTAAATATTGAGTTAAAGGTGGCTACAACTTTATTAAACCTTGCAAATGCACCCCTATTTAAAAGGTTATGCAAAAGGATGAATATCTTCTAAAGATGTGGTGTCCTGAGGCCTACCATGTGATTGTTTGACAACCAAACATTGTATTTCGTTTTATTGTCAGTTTGGCTAGTGATCCATGCCAATCAATCACCTACCTGCCTTTCCACTTGTATGTAATTGAGTTCAATTGTATCATACATTGATATACAGGAATGAAGAGGAAATCACACCCATGTTTGATATCAAAAGGATACAAACAAGGCATAGACTGCTTATTGTGTTCCAAACATTGATATATGGCAAATCTTGACTGTGTTCTTCCTTTTTGTGACTGAAGGGGAGTGGTAGTCCATCAGCATCTATACAACCTGGACTGTATTTTAGCTATTACACTGGTTTGAAGGAGCGCCAACTTAGAGTCTTGTCTGATTATTACTTCTTCGAATGTGTGAATGTGGCAAATACCTGTGTTCACACTCTGCCACGCTGAACACTTTCTGGCTCGCTCTCCCTCCCTCCGGCACCCTGCGAGATGACCCACCACACAGATTTGTTCATTTCAACATGGTAATCCCATCAGGGCTTTGACTGTAATCGGAGCGCACCTCACCGCGCGTTGCACGTGCCATCAGCTGAGCCCACTTCAATCCATGGGCACATGGTGTGTGTGTTGTGTGCATGTGATGCTTGTTGCATCAGCCTTGGCATTATTTGCTGCCTTGGGGGCCTTTTGTTTGGTCTGTGCTTGTCGGCCTTCTCCCTACCAACATGGCCGGTGGCTGCACCGTTGCTTTCTGGTCACCCGAGTTCTTTATGTTCACCTTGCTGATGGTGCTACTGATAGGCCCACTCCACATTAACCTGGCCAATCATCAAGCCGGCAGGCTGCAAGCCAGCCCTTTCCTCCCAAGGCCCTCTGTAAAGGCCCCCTGCCTGGCCCTGAAATCCTCTGTGTTCACCCTCTGCCACCCTGGACACTTTCTGGCTCACTCTCCCTCCAGCACCCTGCGAGATGACGCGACATGCAGATTTCCTCATTTCAACATGGTAAGCTCAGCAGGGCTTGGACTATAATCGGAGCGCACCTTACCCGCACATTGCTCGTGTCATCAGCTGAGCCCGCATCTATCCATGGGCACATGGTGGGTGTATTGTGTGTGTTTGCTGCATGCTGCATCATCCTTGGCATTATTTGCTGCCTGGGGGGCCTTTTGTCTGGTCTCTGCTTGTCTGTTTTTGCCCTACCAACATGGCCAGCACTGTTGCTTTGTGGTCACCCGAGTTCTTTATGTTCACCTTGCTGGTGGTGCTACTTATTGGCCCACTCCACCTTTACCTGGCCAATCATCAAGCCGGCAGGCTGCAAGCCGCCCCTTTCCTCCCAAGGCCTTCTTCAAAGGCCCCTGTCTGTTCTCTGTCCATTTCCTGGCTGGGTCTGAGAGTCCACTCCTACCTCCCAACGTGCATATGGAGGCTGAGGTGAACCCCACACTTTCTGGACACACTGAACTACTGGAGCATCGAACATCTCTGAAGGTCAATTACCTCAACTATCATCATAGATCCTCTTCCATAGACCTGGAATCTGTCCCACCTCTCACTCCCTCTCATCTGGACTCCCACTCATTTTGGCTGTGCCCAGTTGCATCATGTGTTTCACCTTGTCCTGCCATAATTCAAATTTAGCTATGCCCATTTGCTTCATGTGTTTCACCTTGTTCTGCCATAATTTGAATTTAGCTGTACCCAGTTGCTTCATGTATTTCACCTTGTCCTGCCATAATTCAAATTTAGTTATGCCCAGTTGCTTCATGTGTTTCACCTTCTATTCTATTCTACCTCTACTTCCTGCCACCTGTTTCTCCTCCTAACCCCTTCCCACCCCAACCCATCCTCCCCGCTAGCACTTTCCTCTTCTTCTTCTATCCTCCTGTATTGTTGGTGTATTGCTCCTCCCCTCTGGTTCGACCCCCCCAACACCATCCTCATCTCTTCTCTACTCTACCTGCTCATTTCTTTATATCTTAAAACTGCTTAAACTACCTGGAGCATAGTAATGTCCAGTAATCTACCTTCCTACACTCCTCTTCCCTCCCCTTCTCAATCCACCCCTCCAATGTATTTATGTCACTCTGCCATATAACTGTATGATCCACTCCAATTTAGCATTGTATAGTAGCTGTCTGTTCTTCCGTATCTCCCATTCACCTTTACCCTATTTGTGTTATCTCCACTGTTATATGTATTATTTGCACTTATTCCTGCACTTACCCTACTCTGTGTAGGCGTGTATCATTCAGAAAGTCAAGGGCTCTAAATGACTGTTATTTTTTTTCCATTGTTCCCCTCCCCTCCTCGAGCGCTTTGAAACACTCTTCTGTGTATAGGCGCTATACAAATAAACAATAAAGAAATACAAATAAATACTGGACAAAAGGGCTAAAATACATCTAGGGAGGGCTGTTGGTTTTGCATAGACCTGTACACACGTGTTCAGGCAAATCCACATTTGTCAGGTTGAATTTCAGACAAACATTTAAGAAGATTGTACAATTTCAGCTTTGTGGCTATAATGGGGCACACATGGCCGGAGTATATTTTCAGCCTTACACATTGAGGTAGGGTGTTACTGTTGGAAGCAGGCCTAGCAAATTACAGGCAAGGATTATAAACCGCAGTTAGAGTAGTTGAGTAGTAAAAAGGCTGAGAGGTTATGAGGAAATATTTGAGTTCTTTGGGGTAGATTTTGCTTATATCAGTTTTGATATTTGCATTTTATGCTGTGTGACAACACATTAATTATTGTGAAGTGGGTGAACAATGCAAGTTCCATCAAGTGAGTCTAGGAAGAGGGATTCCCTGATAGTTAGAGCAGCTTAGGTGACCATCAGTGAGGCACATATTTGACTTTTGCTTTTGCATAAAGCCTGTTGGGTGAAAATGAAAGTGGTTGTTGCAGCCAGGAGATAAAAGGCATTCAATGTATTTCAGTGACTTTAAACAATACACAAACCCAAAGGAAGAAAATCATGTGTCCAGAATATTCTTGGCACTAGGGCTGTAGAGGAGCAGGAGAGACTCCCTCTGGGTAGCATGTGCAAGATATATGCTTGCACAATGTGTGTGAGAGTGAGTTTCAGATATTCAAGAAAGTGGGAGATACCATTCAGTGTTGGCATAGGTAAATGACAAATGGACCGTCATGTGAAATTTGGGAGACAGATGGAGACAGATAATCGGCAGGAGCAGCAAAGGACGCCTGGTTGTAGGAGAAGCAATCACGTGATTTTTGTGAAAGACATGAGTAGAGCTTTAAGCAGGTGGGAGTTACAGTTCAGTTTCTGTCTTTTGAAATTAGTTAACAACACACATGCCTTCGGGCGACATGTAGGCGGAGGATGAGGAGGAGTGGATAATCTTTCAGGGGTGTGTGGAACACATGCTTGTGTGATATTTGTGGAAGAAAGTAGCAAGGAATCAAGGCAGTGTGCAATACTATTCATTGTCCGTCTCTTGAAGAGAGTACATGTCATATTTGCCATCAGATGACATGTGAGTGGATGAGGAGGAGCAGAGTGTCATGGGGCAAGTTGACTGATACCCAAACACAAGCTATCGAGGAGAAAGAAGCTGAGAGTTATGGAGGCAAGAGTTACCTGTCATGGGTACCAGGCAGGTAGTCGGGCGAGCTGGGTGGAGGCTTGGCAGGCCTCGCATAGGCACACAAAAACCCCATAGCAGATACCGTCTTTTAATTTCTTCCTGGTGTTTATAGTAACTTCCTGGTTGCCACTTCCTGTTGCCAAACAGGAAGTGCATGACAATTCATGAGCTCTCTAGTGTTCGGATGTGGCTGGCTATATAAGCCACACTCAAGGTTTTTCCAGTGCTTTGTGTTGCTTACTGTGAGCTGCATCAGCAACACACTCGCCGTGCTCCTGATCAGCCTGCTTCGGCTTACCTGCTCCGGATCATCCTGCTTCTGCTTACCTGTTCCGGATCATCCTGTTTCTGCTTACCTGCTTCGGATCATCCTGCTTCTGCTTACCTGCTCTGGATCATCCCACGTGCTTTCTCCACACCGCAGCTTTCTCCGGTCAAGAGGGGAATCCTACACCGACACCTGTCCGTGCTCAAAGTCCTGCAAAAGAAAGAAGAGACATTATTCATTGCGCTCGCTCCAATAATGCAGAGACATTCTTCACTGCGCTCTCTCCAATAACACGGTGCATACTTACCAAAGCCTCTGTGCATACTTACCAGACCACCGAGTCTTCAGAAGCGCTGAACCCAGACTCGAGGCACTAGCACTCCATAATCCACTCCTGCAAGGGAAAGGAGAGACATTACCAGGTGCGCTCGAACCTATGACACAGCGCATACCTACCAGCGGCTTACTTCTACACGCAGCCCTACTCACCCAAAAATACCTTGGCAAAATAAAGACAATACGGACAATTCTGGACACTCTACAACCACAGTGCAACGTTCACTTTGTGGAAAGGATTTCCTAGCTAGTGAAGAAACTGGCACACAGAACACTCTGCCTCGCTGTGAAGGCATATAACAGCGTGTGGCATCAGAACTCAGCCAACAGACATTGGCATCATCCCTACAAGTGAAACACGCTCCTGCGAATGCAGGATGGAGTGCACACCCTACTAAAAATCAATGTAAGCCCTTAGGGGACATCACAACACACAGAAAGAGAAGGGAAGGGCCCAGGGGAATCAGGTAAATTCAGGTCTAAGTGTACATCTTGTATTTGACAGGTGTTCCTCCGGGTGAAACAGGGGAAGTGAGAACTCGGGGTCAAAGGAGGCTCATCCATCGCTCCTGCAGAGACACAGGTGAGTGTGACATTAACAAGCATTAGAACCTGGCACGCGCAGCGGGAACACAGCGTGGTGATTGGCTCACTTGTGAGCCATACCACACGGTATTACCTTGTACGCCGTGCTTGCCGGGTACTCTGTTCCCGGTGAGGGGCGTGGCAGCCCCACAGCCAATGAGGAGGCTCGAAACGGGGTAATCCCCGCTCCGAGCCTCCCCATGGCTGGAGGCTTTCTTTGTCCCCCGGCAGGGACTCAGGTAAGACATTTTCTTTCCCCCCTTTCCTCCCTCATCCCAACCCACCGCACTTACCTTCTATCCCACGGTCTGCGGCGGGGGACAATGGAAACCTCCAGCCGTGTGGAGACTCCAAGCGGGGCCATCCCCGCTCCAAGCCTCTACACGGCTGGAGGCTTCCATCGTCCCCCACCAGAGACCGTGGTACATTTTTTGTTTCTTACTTCCCCTTCCCCTTCCCCTCACTTCCGCCCTCCCAACCCCACTTACCTTCTTTTTTCTTCTGGTCTTGGGAGCAAACGCGCTGGGAACACTTCTATTCCCAGTGCGTCCACTCCCGATGGCCGCCATGGAAAGGGAAAATGGACTACATTTTCCCTTTCCCGGAGGCCATTAAAATTCTGTTTCGAAATGTGCGAAACAGAAAAAAAAGGCCGTTAGTACCCCAGTCTAACGGGCCAGGGTGCTAATGGCAATAAGACCCTCGGTGGTGGGCCAATACCACCCACAGTAATGCCCCTGGGGCTTCGTTAAGGCCCTTGCTACGCACAGGCCTGTAACTATGGCCCCGGGGGCATTACCTGGGGCGGTATTGGTCCGCCGCCTCGGGTCTTATTGCCAAAGTGTGCCTTTTTTTAAATGACTGATTGGCAAATTTTGAATAGGATGAAGTTTAGTGGAAGAGTAGGATGAACAGGAGAAACAGAGGATCTCTGAGGGCAGCTTGTGTAAGACATGTACCAACAAAGTATTTTCGACAGAATGTAGCAGAGATTCAAGCAAGCAGGAAATACCATTCAATTTGGCAGCAACACATTTTGACAACATCTCAGGATCACTCAAATCTGACAAAGGCAGTTCGAGACATTCTGCTTGAGGTCTTTTCACATTAGCTGCAGAATGTGTTGTGTGCATTGGAGATTCAAAAATGTCATGTGGTCAATAGAAGGTATCTGTCAGTCAAATAACTTTTTTTCAGATTGAGGACAAAACCATGAAAGTACAAACAACGACATTAAAACAAAAATCAGCATAAACATAATCATTAAAAATGGTTCATATCAAATCACGATGATTTAAAAAGATCATGCGGCAAGTATAGAATTCATTAGTGATTTTCTAAGACAAAGGGCTCATTGCAAATATTGAAGTGCTTCAGACCACCGCAGGAGTATTAGTATCCGAAATAAAAACTATAGCAACCATACACTGCCTAAAGATAAAATAAAGTAATATCAGTTTAATTGTTGTACTCCAGATTAGCTTGTAGGCTGGGCAGAAGAATGAAAAGTGCATGAGATCTTCAGTTTCAGAATCAAATAGCAAACAGCCAAAATCATTTGAAGGTAACATTTAATCTCTCGCCCATCTGGCAGTAGCAATCCTAAGAGGCAAGAGGTTAAGTCTAGTTCTAGTAATCATTATTCGCTCTTTTTTAAAGTTGATCCACAAAAGATATTCTTAAAGGTTGGGCATAGACAACAGAACATGCAAACTATTAGAGGTTTTTTGTAGTTTGTTCATGTTCTAAGTACAAATGAGCAATACGATTCTGCAGTACTACCTTTATGTATGCCACAGTGATAATGGTGTGGTAGACCAAACAAACTGTTGCATTTATGTCACTCAAACATCTCTTAACATATGAAATCCAGGTGATTAGCAGGTAATTTGCATCAGACTCCAAAATATGGTTGAAAAGCAAACAGGTCAGGTTAGCTTTCGTATTTAGCCAAACTCTAAGCCACAGTTTGACTGGTTCAAAACAGATCTCATCTTCAATGCAGTGGATCCCCAATTCAGTACGGACAGTGGACAAAGGAGCAGGGTTAGGTAAACCCACTAGAGGCTTCAAAAAATGATTCTCTTCTAATTACAAAACCATCCATGCCTGCTATGGCCCATAGAAGTGTACCGTATTTAGCAACCGATTCAGCCATGACAGAATATATTCTCAAAACTATGCTTACTGGTTGTGCTTTATATAATTAGGCAAAATGCAATACAACTCCACATGCCTGTGACATTTTAGTGAGATGCCCCATTCAGACTTGGGTTGAATTTGAATCCTAAATAACCATAACTTTCACAAACCTTAACTTGGGCATTCCCAGCAAAAAAAGGCATGCAGGTTACATTTTTTGTGAGTGGTGTGGCAAACCAAAATAGCTGATATAGACGTGTTGATAGATAAATCAAGATTGAACATAAAATCGACATAAGCCATAATCAAAGCCTGTAATGAATGAGCAGATCTTGCAAGTAACAGAGTATCGTCAGTGTACATCAGGATCATTATTGACTTACCACCCAGTTTTGGAACATTTACATGAAGTTCAAGTAAACTATTATAAAGATTATTAACATATAGAGAAAACAACAAAGGGGCAAGGACACAACCCTGACTTACCCGCACAATGACAGAAAACCATGATGTGCAATGCCCTTTGCCTTCAGATCTCACACAGGCCTCATTATTCATATGTAACATAGCAAGAACATTAACAAGCTCTTCAGGACAGCTCATAGAGGCCACAATAGAGCACAGTTTCTGACTATTGACCCTATCAAAAACCAACCTGACACCCATGAAGGCTAAAAATAGTTTTTCTTTTTTAAGGAAGATATTTGAGATTACAAGAATCAAGTTAAGAGCCTGGTCCTGGGTTCCTAGTCCTCCCCTGAAACCTAATTGGGCCAGAGAAAGACTGTTATTAACTACAACCCAGTCTTGAAATCTGTCCACATTTTCCCTACCTAATATTTTAAAAGAAGAATCCATCAAAGAAATGGGCCGATTAGGAGTTGTTACATTTCTTGATCAGTTTTTATGAAGGGGCAAATAATGGCTTGGTTCAAGGAACCAGGATTGACACCAGTGGTAAGATCACATTGAAACCAACTATCAGTAGAATTGCCTAGAACCCCTGTTGTCCTCGGAATAAATCTGCAGGGATTCCATCTGGGCATGGACTCTTGTTAAGTGATAGTTTCTTTAGAGCAATCATCACCTCTTCTTGAAATAATTTAATAGAATATGACACAATAAAAGGCCCATTATCAGTAGAAGCAGGAGAAATAACAGACTCAAGAACCATCAGGTTTGTATCAATCTTTGCATACAATGAAGAAGTATTATCCACCTAATCTGGATCCTGAACACTTGTGACATTCAGGTGGTCTGACTGAGGAATTTTCAGCATGATGAATATGACATTCTTACAACTAATATTGTAGGGCAGTCAAAGGGGATTTGCACCACCTCTGTTGATAACAAGGCTCTGACAAGTCTGGCTAGACCACCAAAAAAGCCACCACGATTATTCACTTTTCTGGCTGGAAAAGAGAATGTAATAAACCCATCAAGGGAAATATCTGAACTTGACCATGTTTCCTGAAGCAATATTACATCAACCATGAACAATCTAGTTAAAGTTTCTAGAACTGCAAACTTACTATCAACTCCCGCAATATTCCAGGAAACTAACAATATAGGGATTGAATCAAGGGGATTACAGTTAATAACCTTGACAGGTAAGTGCTCTATCAGAAAACATGGGCTGGGTGATAAGGCTAGTGTAGGTGTGGCACCATTCTATTGGTAACATTTTAGAGAAACCACATCTGATCAGTCTATTTATCCGATTGTGGATAAAACTATTGAATTGATTCTCTGTTAATATTGGTCCAGTAACACCTTGGGGTAGATTGTGTACTGATGGTGCAGATGAAGTATGGACGTTTACAGTATGCTGTGACTAGCCAGGCAAGGGTATCATCAATCTCATATTACATAACTCCCTCATAACATGCTATGGAGTACATTTTCCAGTAAAAGTACATTCACATTTTTCACTGCAATGAACATCCACCAAAACTGAAAAAGGAGATTGCTCTTTCAGTTCCTTGCACTATCACAGTGACAGAAGCTGCACTGATCTAATCCGCTTAAGATCATGGATGAACAACATATGTAGTGTAGTAGGAAATACAAAAAATCCAGGTGTCTTCCTCATCAACCCCTGTCCATTGATAAGTCAGACATTAATGATGAGGATTGTTATGACAAGAGTAATCATCTAGATAAAGATTCAGATAAATCACAGCCTGGGGGGAATGTGCATTGCTGCTGGCAAGAAGTGACACTATGAAGATGGGAGGATTAGAATGCCACCACATAAGCAAAGGATAAAGTAGTGATACAAGCTCAACCTACCACATGCGAATGGACTCCGCGAGAAACATCCCTCCTGTCACAGATCAAAAAACTATGATACATAGTCATGTGGCAGCAAGAATACCACCACCAGCGCCACACATGTGAACCCAGCATGCATGTTATTAGCCCACAACAGAAACCAAATATTTGACACTGCTTTATCTGCCCACTTACATACTATGCCAGAAAATGGTTTGTTGAAAAATGGCAGTGATCAACTTGGGTATCTCATCTTTGCACCCCCATATAATGCAGCACAGTCTGCAGACAGAGGAAATAGATATATGTTCTGAACTTCATCCCTTCCAAACCCTCAGACAAGCACACTACTAACACCACCAATCTGCACAATTACCCTTAAAAATTCTGCAGCTGCATCCTTGCTTGGGCACCAAACCCCACTATTAATACCCAGGCAGTGGATAGCAGTGATCCCCTATTGTGCCTTGGCAGTATCATGTCAGTGTTTGAGTGTGGGAGTAAAGGTATCACAAGTCACATGACAGTGCCTAATGAATGTTAGCCTGCTTATATTGTTGACAACAAACCTCTTGCCATATTCTTTTGTTGACAATTCTTTATGCAGGCAGCTTGGCAGAGTAGCCTTTGACTGCTGGTAATGTCTTGGCCACCATTTATGTCTCCTCCAAGGCAGTACCAGAATGGAATAATATGATCATGACAACTGTGGCACAGCTATTTCAGCAATTTAACTATCACAAATTCAATTTTGCCATGGACATGTTGACCAGATAGCAGAGCATTGAATAAAGGGCCATCAAAGCACACTGGGTGGCTTTCCTTTAATCTATTAGCCAAGAGGGGCCCTGGGGTAATGCAGAAGGGCAGCAGGCATTTGCAGTTCAGCACCAGTCAACATTGTGCATGGTTAAGACCTCATAATTTGCATTTGAGCTTTGTTGCAGCATATAATGGATCACATTAATGTGCTCCCTTATGATTTGGGAAGCTAAAGCATATATCCTGCTTTGTGCATGTCTTTGCATAATGGTTGCATGCTTTATCAGCAGTTGTCACCCTGTGTAAGAAGTGGTCTCTATGACTCAGAAGATCCGTTCACATTTCAGATGAGTTTACCATGCCAAAGGTGTACAGCACCAATTTCAGGTGTGCCACACGTAATCTCAGTGCAACCTGAAATACTCACTGACCACACATTGGAATGCTACTTTGCACATGCTGGGCAGGGTACTTGAGCAGTTTAAGGTTATAACAGTGTATTGCAACATTTGCAGTTCATCTTTCAGTGAGGTTCTCATCATAGAGTACCTGTTTGAGCTGAACCTGCCGAACATTGGGGGGGGCCTCTGCCTTGCCAGGACATGTGAATGTACATCAGCTGGGATGGACCTCCGTGTAACCTTGTGTGCTGATCCATGTGGAATCAGATTTAAAGATTACATTGAATACCTGATAGCTTGTTTCCTGGACACACATTTGTATGTAGGAACAAGAATAAAATGTACAAAATGAGGGTTGATCGTGGGTGCACTCTCTGTTGGAGCCCCACCAAAAGGTAGGGGGGGCTCCCTCAGGTGCACAGGTAAGCATAAAGCAACTTTTCTGTGGGTGCAAATTCTGGCAAAGCCTCACATCATGGTATGGGGGCTACATCAGGTCTACAGGTAAGCATAATAGCAACAAGATGATAGAGCACATTCTGGCAAAGTCTCACAAGTTGATAGTGCACATTCTGGCAAGGTCTCACCTCATGGTATGGGGGGTACATCAGGTGTACAGGTAAGCATACATGTCATGGAGGTGCGCACAGGGAAAGCATCAACAAGAGGGCTGAGGTTTACAAAGGCAGTACGGCGGAAAGGGGCATAGAAGTGTTATGTTACAATGAATTTTATCTTCTCAGAGGTATGGTGGTTGTAGGATGCAAAGTTCAAACAGTTTCTATGAAATATCAACAGTCAGAAATGTGTTTGCAAGAGAAAACATTGAAGGTAAAACACATGCCCTACCTACTGGTCAGGAAAAGCATGGTCGGTCAGCAGGGACACAGTAGGCAACAATCAGCGCTCAGTAAAGTATAGTGTCACAGAGCACACACCTGGAAGGTTTCACCCAGTGGGGCTATGCATCAATGCTAGATGAGGAGTCTAGAGTCTGTGGAAGTAAAGTTACAGGAGCAGTAGTAGTGACAGTGCCAGCAATAAGTTACAGAAAGTTAGCAATGCAGATAGTGCCAGTCGCGTTGTTGGAAGGAGTGAAGCCACCTGGATGCATAAAAGGATGATTGCATACCTTGTAAAACAGAAGATTAAGGTGGCCATCCCAGCCCTGACAGGCCCAGACAGGGGTTGCAGGCCTTATAAGGGGGCCTTGCATGGGGACCGGCATCTCCTTATGGCTCCCACTTCGTCTATGGTAAAGAACTGCCCTTTCCTCTGCCTATCGGCAGTGGGTGGAGGCAGGCACACCACAAAGGGAAGCTCCGGCAGGGCTGCCGTAAAGGTGGGGGTCATATTAGAATGGAGTATCTGACCCCGAACAAGTATAGGGGCTGCAGCAGCACTCACATTGGAATGAGCCTCTGCTGTCTTACATCCATTGCTGGTGGTGTTTGGAGGTATACAGCTGCCGGGTGTATCCTCTGCTGCAGTGAAGATGCCTTGATGGTAATGGGAACCCCACACAGGGGTTGCAGGCCTTGTAAGGGGGCCTTGCATGGGGGCCAGCATCGACTGCCAGTTCCCACTTACTTGATGCTAATGAACAGTTCTAGGCAGTGGGTGGAGGTAGGCACTGCACAAAGGGAAGCTCAGGCAGGACTGCCGTAATAACGGGGGGAATTTTCGAATGGTTGCCATTGAATTGCTGAGCTGCCTCCCCCTGAATCTTTGAATTTGGAGCGAGTTTGTAGTACAGTCATGGCTATTGTCTTTGACCATAGGAGAAGCCTATGAGTGCTGCATCTTGAACAGTTAACTTGTATTTAAAGGAACAAGGAATTCACTGTGGCAGACAATGGAAAGACATCTACCCTGATCCAACACATGAGTTCAGAAGATTATACTGAAAAATGGAGTGTTG
This sequence comes from Ambystoma mexicanum, assembly GCF_040938575.1. Taxonomy (NCBI): domain Eukaryota; kingdom Metazoa; phylum Chordata; class Amphibia; order Caudata; family Ambystomatidae; genus Ambystoma; species Ambystoma mexicanum. The sequence goes on from NC_090932.1 coordinate 715,667,723, forward strand.
TTGCAGGTGGTTCAGAAATTAATAGCTCCATTAATGACAGAAAGGTTGGTGATGACAATTTGGCAGTGTTATTTGGGCCATTTGGGACAGTACTGTTTTTGAATCATTCTGTTGCTATGATACGCCACTTGCTAAATGTTCTCATGCTTTCCCTCATAACTCAGCCACTCCTTCACATTTACACATTCTCAAATACAGCATATCAACTCCCTCAGGTTCCCATGCTTGAGAAAGAGTGCAGCCATCCTGTGAGGTTCTTAGGTGTTCTGCAGATTGAAGACACTTTCATATGAGTGTGGAATCTCCCTAAGAATGCAACCACTTCCCCCAACACTGCCTCAATCTTTCACCCATGCAGAGCTACATGCAGGAGGGAATGGTCATGCTGCAGCATATGCTTCTCTATGACAGCATTGGATAGCATGGAGCCTAGCTCCCCTGACTAATAGGCATCATACAATTGAAGCAGAACTTATCTGCATGAATCATCATCTGGTCCCATTGATTCTGCCCATATGTAGTTGCTGCCAGTTTCATGCTGCTTTCAACAGGTTGCTGCGGCAGCTCCAGAAAGAACAGCCTGCTCTTGCAGCAGTGATCAGTGCCATTGGCACTCACTGGAAACGTTTGGCAGGTGTGGTGGTTTTCTGCTTCATTGCATGACAGTGCTATGACATGGTGTTGCCACCTGTGCCTGGAAGGAGAGCACAAGAAGTGTCATCACTGCTGCAGTGTCTGTAGTCAATGCTGGATCACTGGTGGTTGGGTTCTCATTCAGAGTCTAAATGGCTTGGTATCACCATCAAATGTGATTATGCATGACCATCCTCCACATTGTAGGGCCCTTGCATCTCCATCCCTCCCACACCATTTGCCACAGTCATCCACCTTCCAGAGCACCACACACTTTTCACACTTGGCAGTGTTTTCATGTGAAATGTCAAAGTACGGCAACACTCAAGATAATGTAGTGTGTGTGAAGGAGAGAGAGGTCTTTGATTCATTTTCCAGTTGTAGGCAAATATATACTGAAGAAAGGAATGCAAAGAAAGACATTCTCAATTTAAAAAATAAACATGTGAGCTGGAACCTGCGCACATCATCTGAAAAACACATGTGTTAGGAAATATGCAAATGTTTGCAGCTCATCTACAATCCGAATCCATGTCTTAAGTAACTGTCAAGGCAGAGATAAATATTTCCAAGTTACCAGAAAGTATCCAACAACTTTTATTAATATTAAAAAATAGTCCAATCTGAAATGAAAAGCACAACATTTCGTAGCATAGCCAACATCAAGAGGCCCGCTCGCTTTTTGTTTTCATTTCATTTACAGGATTAAGAATCAGTATTTTGTTCCTACAGATGTTGAAATATATACCTTTGATAGAAATGTGCTTGCATAAAAAGTTATAGTGTTATTCTGTTTTAAAGTGACAGTTGAAAGATGGAGAATAAAAGGACTTTTCAAGGCTGTATTAGAGAAAGAGGACCTTTTGGGAATATAAAGCTAAGAGACAATTTCCTGACTTCCCCCAAGAAGTCACCTTGCTTTCCAATGAAATAAACAAAACTCAAGGTTTTGGAAGCTGAACAGAACACCTAATGACTACACACTGCAATAAAACAAATGGCACACATTTACAACTTACATTTCTCTGAGTTTGGGCTAAAATCCATTAAAATACATTGAACTTATTCTGAGTAGCGGTCATTACGGTTCCTCTCTCAAGTAATCAAATTCCACATCTCAATGGGTGAAGGACACTCCGCACCTGAGAAGACTGGATGTCTCAACCAAGGGGCAGGAAGATGCTGGAAACATTCAAGGAGACATGAACTCCATAAAAACCCTACCAGATTAACTACAAAGATCTTTCACCATGACAACATTCAGAGGAGTTACGAAATGCCTCATCCCTGGTCTAACAATGTGGGGTACCAGATGTTTTATTTTTCTGAATGTCAACTAGAGATGTAACATTTTGTAAATAAGAAAAAAAACGCACCATTTAAATCTCTTAAAGGGAATGTCAGAGAGGCTTATTATTTTAATGTTTAGCTGGAAAACTCTATCAACTGAATACAAAATATGTTTTACAAAAATATGTCTATTATGCAAATTAGAGGATGTGGACACTTTTGCACAGGAATGGCACACATTAGGAATTCATATTTCCTAGCAGGAGTGACAGGGAGCATGTTGCTTTCAGATGGAAGCATTGTTTGTGTGTAACAGTATTAGTGAGTTCAAATGTAAACATCTATAATTTGTCACCATAAATTGCACTCAGATGAAAATTGCATTATTTGTTTTGCCTAAGTTAGAACAATCTAATGAACTTATTTGTAACATGATCACGTGTGTGGAATATGCTGTTTTAGAAAGTTACACATTTTGAATGTCCCTATTTCCAAGATGATATGACTTCACATCAAATGGGAGGGAAACTGGGTTTAGAGGTTACTGCCATCAGTGTGCCCTCCTTGTGAATATGCCCAATGAGCACAGAGGAGTTATCTTAACGTGATTTCACTTTTGGAACACTGTCCAATCATATACATTGACGAATTAGATAGAGAAATGATACACCCCTTTAATGGGTGTGGTTTCTGCTCTATTAAATTTGAAACCCGTCCATTCTGGGACAGCCACTATCTCCCTCACTGTCGGAGTGGAAGAAATAGCGAAAGGCGCAGTGCTAACAACAGGCAGGAGATGGAATAGATCACTTTCCTTTTGGACCTATTTTTGGATTATGATATGATATGACATGGCATTTATAACCCTCCTATACACAAGCAGTACACTGTAAGAGAAGCCTACCTCAGGTTAAAGTACCAGGCCTTCCTTTTTCAGTGTAAGAGACAGTAGATAGGTTGTGGAGGGAAGCTGATCCCATCTTACTGACTGAGGCCTGTCTGTTCCTGTAGGGGATAATTAAACCATTCCTTGGGTGCCGACCTGTCTGCGAGACAGCCAAAGAAAATTCATATGTAAGTATAATATAAAGGGGATTTATTCCTGAGGGAAGCAATACTATAAAGGGAAACCGTCTAGCCCCCGGCCCCTGCCATGTGTAACTATTGTGGGTGTTTAGACTGACTGTACATTCTGCAGAGTAAGGAAATATTTCAGAAGCGTGTGTGCTGCTGTTATTATATATTTGATGAATTAGATCCTACGCTGTGTATACTGGAAGATACATTGACTCCTTTTCCATGTACAAGCACAGAGGTATTTTGAGAACTAAAAGGACATCACACTTTGTGCATACCTAGAAAAATAATATAAGTAATTCCTTGGTTGCATCACCACACAGAGTTCTGTTACTGGTGGTGAACCATTTCGGAATCAGGGAAAAGGGTTATTTACGATTACTTCCCACTTTTAAGTTGCCCATTGAAAATTAGAAAATGTACATTTTCTTTTACTTTAATTAATTAGAAGTCGCCAGATTAAGACATCCTACCCGGTGCCATCAGTTCCTCCAGTGCCTGCCCTGCTCCTGCTGCAATGGAAAGCACAGTATGAGGCACCTCTTCCACCACCTCCTTGCCCCCCTCCAAACTATCCACCAAACCCACCACAGCTAGGTCCACCAACTTCTGTGGTACTCGCACATGTTGATCCCTCCCCTGGGTTTCCTCCATGACATGATCCTTAAGGTCCTCTTCTTCATTTACACACTTGTCCACCTGGCTCAAGACCTTTTCCTATTTGCAAGGTCTGCACAGAGAATGCAACCACCTCTATAAATAACTGACCACTTCTGCCACATGCCTGTGTCCTCTTCCTGTACAGCCACGTGCATCATGCCCTTTTTCCCAACCACATGGCCTGCATGCTTTTTCTCCATACTCAAGGGGGCCTCCACCAATGTATTTTCTTTCACTGCTCCAATCATCAAGGGAACCTCTACCTCAGGCCCTACCTCCCTTACTTTTGTGCTCCAGGAAGCCTACACCACAGCCCTTGCCGCTCCTGCATCCAGGGTAAGGTCTCCATTATTACCCATCTTCTTCGACTGCTCATCTGCACCTGAGCAAACCCATATCCCTCAGCCTTCGATGTCGAATCATAAACCTGGTGATGCTTTCTGGCCCAAATAAATGAGCTCGTGCCAACAAATAGGACAAGGTTACTGCCCCCTGAGCCTAAAATGGGAAATGTTTCCTGCTCCATTGAAGAGAAAAAGGCCCCTCCTTTTTTTCTATAACCCCATGATTGTCCCAGTGTTGCGAACATGCCATTTGCCATGTTTTTACCAAAAACTAGAAGAGAACTAGAAGACTAGAGACCCAGAGAATGTGAACCAAAAAGAACCAAAGAACCCGCATAGAACCCACTCAAAAACAAAACAAAACACAATGCAATACTGCAGTATTGCCAGCCTACAGCTGCACACAACACGATTGAAAACCTTTAAAGCGAACAGAGAAACAGGCAGAGTTTCGTGTTGCTTTCTTCAGAGGGAAACTAACAAAACAAACACTGTGCAAAAATAAAATAGACAAAGAGCTACAACAAAACTAAACCCAACAAAAACTCTCCAAAACAACACCAACAACTTTACAAAATGCTCCGAACAGCCCCCTCTCGAGACCCATTTTAGGAAGTATATCCAGCATTAGTTTTGCATAATTCAGGACTCTTATACATTACCCTGTCTCTTCGACCTTGGGCAAATTAAAGGTACTAAGATTTAGGAAGACAAGGCACTAAGATTTAGGAAGACATTAGCAGCTTCAAATAATGTCATTAATTCATCAAATAGTTAGAGATGAAAATGTACCCACGAATAGCACCATCCAGTCAGATATCCACATTAAATATGCATGAGAACAACATACATATAGCGCTTTTCAGTGGATGCCATGGGTATATGGTTGGCCGTTGTGCAATTACCACAGGCTTTCCCTTATCTAACTGACGTCAAACGCAGTGCCATGTTATCAGAGATCAGACTTTTGCGAAACGAATTTCACAACGTTTTAGCTCACAGAGGCACCCCGGATTCAAGAACATCTAGCACAAATATCTGTAATGTAAATAGTTTGATATTTGAAAGAATTGAGCTGTGCTTTAAACAGAACTGCAACACTCCACACACAACTTAATTACATGGTAGTTTGTATTTTGGTTCAAGGGGTCACAGTTAAGAGCACAAGTCTGCCAACATTGGATATAAAATTGTCTTGATTTACACAAACGTATAAAACCCAATCTTCATTTTAAAGAAAAGTAATTCCCTTTTAATGATCTCTCTACACTGCTATTACCATCTCGGCTTCTATGTTCAAGCTTTGCCAAAGTGCACCCTGCTTATTAATTTTACTGAGAAATGTGTGTGTCAGTCTTAATTCTGTAAACCTCTCTCTCGGGGCTGCATACCAGCTAAATAATAAACTAGATTTCAGATTGCTTGTTTTATATTTTATTTTTGGCAGCCTTTACTGTTCTGTAGCAGAAGTCCTTACATTGCTTCTTATCCTTGGCCGTATTGCAACGCGGCGTTGCTGTCATGCCAAAATGCCAGCTGTGCCAGGCTTAAAATTGCACTGCTATGTCATTTTAAGCGAACTCCGCCTCTCCTTGCGCGCACAAGATTATATGATTCTACTGTGATTAAGGATATTATGCATATGTTCCAGGCATGGTGTGGCTCTAAACATGTGCAATGTATGGTGACTAATGTGCAGCTTTAGGGAATGTTGTAAAATAAGGATTCAAATGCTTACGCTTTCAAATAACACCTCATGTCGGAGCGTGGATCAGCTGTTAAACAGCTTAATGTGTATGAATAGCTCACTTTCAGTGGAATTCGCTTCCGCCTTGAAGATGTTAGCAAGAGAACTAGAAAATGAGGATTACTGGCGGGATGGCCAATGTGACAGCAGAGTTGGCGGAATGTGAGATATCAGAATGGTGTATTGTTGAATACACTTTTCTGTCATGATTTTCGAACTGTATATATATATATATATATATATATATATATATATATATTCAGTGAAAAAACTTTGTTAAAGGGACGTTATGGTTAAGTTGCGCTACTAAAAACCTATGAAATTCAGTGAAAAAAACTTTGTTAAAGGGACGTTATGGTTCCAAGTAAAACCGAAAAACCCTTGAAATTCGCCAGTTATGGTAAGCTAAGCAACCATAACTCGCGCCACCACCGTGCACTGCTAAGAATAACACCCAGGACATCAAAGATGACATCACAAATGTCATTGATGACATCACTGATGACATCACATGTCTGGCTCACTATTTTTTCTTTTGCTGGCAAATCTAGGCCACATGGTTTTCTTCAGTAACAGTCAGAAACTAAGAATTTTATTTTATTTGTAGACGTATCCTTCTAGTAGGTTCTTACAGTAATTCCCTTAGAGTACAGTCACATCATATGAAACATATACATATGGGAAAACACAAGCTTGAAAGACAGCAATCCTTTTTGTGCATAAAGATAATCACTAGACTTATGAGCACTTTCTGATAGTTCTGTTGTTTTTTTTATGGCTGTACTTTCCCTGTATATGGTCATATTTGTATACATTGTACTCACACTACTTTCCTTAGGGTCCAATCACATCAAGTGATACATATACATAGGGTAAATAGCAGCTTTGAAACAGAGCAATCATTTATTTGCATGAAACTAATCAGTTAAGTTATGAATTGTTTCTGCTACTACTTGTGCTTTTTTGCTAACTTCACTTTCCCTGTATATACCCATATTGGTATGTGTTCTTGTGTCTTTGTGTTTTGCCTATAGTAATGCAATTATGTAATACATGGGTTTTATTAGCTACTTATTACATATTACATATTTCACAGTACACAAAAATCTATTAAGAAAACAATTATCATTTCATTATTCAACATATTAAGATTACAAATATCATACCTTCATCTTGTACGCTACACACAATGTTACGTTTCTGTATGAGTAGCTTAGTATACTAGATAGAACCCCATAATAGGATGCTATTTATATCAATGCATCGTTCAATGCACTTATTAGGGTATATTTCTTGCAATGATTCTTGACACTTTTTTCGCAACATAATAAGAATCCCTTTCATGAGAAGTACATACACATGTGATGTCATCAGTGATGTCATCAATGACATTTGTGATGTCATCTTTGATGTCCTGGGTGTTAGTCTTAGCAGTGCACGGTGGTGGCGCGAGCTATGGTTGCTTAGCTTACCATAACTGGCGAATTTCAAGGGTTTTTCGGTTTTACTTGGAACCATAACGTCCCTTTAACAAAGTTTGTTCACTGAATTTCATAGGTTTTTAGTAGCGCAACTTAATCATAACGTCCCTTTAACAAAGTTTTTTTCACTGAATTTCATAGGTTTTTAGTAGCGCAACTTAACCATAACGTCCCTTTAACAAAGTTTTTTCACTGAATTTCATAGTTTTTTAGTAGCACAACTTAACAATAATGACTTTGCCTTTATATACATGTCATATGGAACTGACTAGATCTCTTCTTATGAACTTGATGTCTGCGAACTTATTTAATGTTCGCGGACATGTTCGGAGAACAGTACCACTACCTAAAAACTGTGGGGGGGTGGTGGGGTATGCTTGATTGTTATATCATAATATAGGAACATTTAACAAATTCAAAAAGCAGCACACAAACACATTATATATAGTAATACATAAGAAATGTAACCCATATATGTAACACACTAACCATTCATTTAAATACAATATGTTCTGAAATGGAATATACCACAAGAAGATAAATTGGCTTCCAACATAATTACCTCACAGACACAACAGAACTGAGAACAAGACCAGACCCACTGAATACATAGGACTTATCTTACCAGAAATAGTTAGTGTACTTAATTATACTCATATATTTATAAACTTTCTGTATTAGATTAAAAAATATATAATCTTTTTTTTTCTCACAGAAATGTCTAGTACTCTGGAATGGCTAGAGGACAATTTCCCACATGAAGAAATGTCACAAGATAGTGAAACTAATGGTAAACACTTTATAATATAAACCATTTATTTATTATTTTTTTTATATACATTTAACATATATATTATATTTTTGTACAGAGCACACCAGAATAGAAAAAACTTCAGAAAACCCTGTTATGGATAACAGTCTTCACAATATAGAAGAAAAAATTGATGTATTGTTGGCTAATTTTAATAATTTAAAAACTTTTGTAGAAAATCATTTCAAACCAAAGACCTCGTACCATTGCCCCACATGTACTTGTCCCTCCTCACCATATCCCAGGCAATTATCCCCAAACCCTCTCCATAATCCAAAACGTTTTGATGAGATTTCCATCCCTTTTTCACCTAATACCAGTCATGTTGAAACCACAAATTCTCCTGTTTTTGTTTCTGTTTCTGCCTCACCTTCTCTGTCATAAATTATTAATATATGTTAAATAAAGTGTAATTTTTATATTGTATTGTGAATAGTTTCCGTTTTTTTTTTAAAAAACAATAAAAGTGTCCGCAGACAGTGCGAGTGTTCTGAAATGTTCGTACATAAATGAAAATGGAGGTGTCCTGAAGAACACCACACCTGTTCGTACTGTTCGCTAGCAAGTTGAAACTGTTCTGAGAACACACGTGGTGTCCTGAAATGTTCGTAAAGAAACAAAAATTAAAGTGTTCTAAAGAACACTATATCTGTCCGTAATGTTCGCTATCAACTTAAAACTGTCCTAAGAACACAATTGGTGTCCTGAAATGTTCGTAAATCAATGAAAATGATGTGTCCTGAACAACAGTACAACTGTTCGTAGTGTTCGCTAGCAACATGAAACTGTACTAAGAACACACGCAGTGTCCTGAATTGTTCGTAAACAAACAAAAATGAAAGTGTCCTAAAGAACACTATACCTGTCCGGTACTGTTCGCTAGCAAGTTCAAACTGTTCTAAGAACGCTATTGGTGTCCTGAAATGTTCGTACGTAAACGAAAATGGAGGTGTCCTGAAGAACATTATACCTGTTCGTAGTGTTCGCTACCCAATTGAAACTGTTCTAAGAACACAATTGGTGTCCTGAAATGTTCGTACATAAACTAAATTACACGTGTCCTGAAGAACACTATATCTACCAAGTTTAAACTGTTCTAAGAACACACGCGGTGTCCTGAAATGTTCATTTCACGTGTGACGCACTTTTAATTACTTCAGAACCCGAACAGTGTCCGTAGGACATCAATGCGCATGCGCTAACCAATCTCCGTGCACTTGGTGTCCTGTGGACAGGCGCTTCCTTCGCGGACTAGTTCGCAAACGGATCATATGAACGCGCCCACGCTCATCGTGTGTCCTGAAATGCGGACACAGTTCGTGTCCCCGAACAATTTAAAAGTACATTTTCAGTTAATCCATAATATTTTTCAATAAAATCTCACCATGGCACAAGTCCCACATAGCAATCTTGAGTTTCTATATACCTTTTGAAACTTTCCGATCCTTTTTTTGTGTTCGATCTGTCCGCGGACAGTGCGCATGTCCGCACAAGCGCACAAGCACCCCTATAAAAGACCACGCCCAAGAGCTTATTCCCATTGTGTTTCTGGCTATTCTTCAGAACACAGTGATTTTTGCTGCCTCCTGCATACTACACCATCATCGAGATGGCATCCTTGGCTGCTGAACTGCCACTTGGTGCTGCACCTGCTTCAGCACCACCCCCACCCCCTCCACCACCACCACCTCCCCAAGGGCCTGAAGAGGGGAACAGGAGTGAGGATGCGGAGGAGGAAGAAGAGGATGATGAGAATGAGGTAGAGGAAATCCCTACTACCCGCACTAGGCATGAGTCTTGGGTGTGGCGGTTATTTACCATTCATGGGAATGGTCCTAAGGCTCGTGCGAACCGTGTTACCTGCAATGAGTGCAAAATGATACTCAGTCGCGGGAAGCACGTTAAGTACAGCTTTGGGACCACTACTATGAAGCGACCCCTGAGGTCACTTCACTCTGGGGCTATTTGCAGAGTTGTACCTTGCGAAGGACGTAGCAGGTTGATTTCCTCTACTTCATCCTCTGTTTCTGATCCTGTCACCACAAGGACCACCTCTGTGGGACAGCGTCTTTCTCAAGCTGCCTCACAGGCCATACAGAATGCTGATGACCCTTACCTTTCGAGGGTCACAGTTGTATGCATGTACTGTGACACAGTACTCTGCAGGGGGGAGCGACTTCGGAGTGCTTTTGAGACTATCGTCTCAGAGCATGAGAGGACCTGCTCACTACCCAAATAAAACCCACTCTACATCTTCCTCTCTCAGCTCGCCCTTTCTTATCCCTGTGGTTGGTGTCCCCCCCTTTACCCTCTTTTACCCTCCTCTCCTAGTGTGTCGTGTCTGAAAAACCAAAAAAAATACAAAATTACAAAAATCAAAAAAAATAAGCCTCTTTTCAGAGCCGCCTTTCCCAGTTAAAAAATAGAAGTGAAAATAAATGAAGCAGGGCTCTTTGTATTTTTTAGAAGTCCGCGGACAGTTCGCGAACATTAAAAAAATTGGGTTGCTACTCCATCACAAACATTGTAATTTTCTCTGGAAAGAAGTGGTGGCTCTGAAAAGAGCCTTTGGGTGGTTTTTGTAAGTCAAAAATTGTAAATGCTTAACATCTACTTCAAAATCGTTGTTGTAATTCCAAAAAAGGTCGCAATGCATTTTGTACATTTCTCAGAAAAATCTGATTGCCAGCATAAGTAAGATGGATTCCATCTCTGCGAAAAATGCATGTACTACAAAACATAATATTTTCATTGTGAAAAGAAGACATGCCAAAATCTCTTAGAAAGCCACAAACAGCCTTATTAACATTGCGCCGTGCTTTTTCCATTTGTGGATCAAATGAAGAAGAACGAAGCCACATTTGTCTCTGCGCAATCCGTGAAAATATCACTTGAGAATTAGGAAACATGTCCATAACCTTCCTAAGTCCTTCTTTCATAGCAAATTGCAAAACAAATCCAGTCACATGTCCTAAACTGTTCCCTCCACAATGAATTACAATTATGTCTGGGTGTTGCCCTGTCTCCAAAGTAGCACAGAGAGGTAGCAAGTCCAACCACTTCATTCCACGTACTCCATGCCAGTGTACTTCCACATGTGGGAATACAAGATCTACAGCTACTCCACAGCTTTCTGCATGCACCTTCAACCAATGTATCCACGAATCTCCTAAAATCCAAACAATCTGTTTTCTGAAACACACAGCCATAGCTATCTTTTGTTCTCTCAGCAAAAAGAGTATCTGAGAAAATCTCTCCTGGCACAACACACCCACCAAACTTTCCTGACCAATCCCTTTCAGTGCTTATTCTCATTTGCATGACTTTTGAACCCAAAGATCCCTGGATGTAACTCCCGATGTCCGCGAACTACCGCCATGTCCGCGGACATATTGTAACATGAACAGCCCTTCTACCATTTCCACTACACTCTCTCTGCCATTCCCTCATTGGATGTACCTCAAAAATCACATGACCATGCACCAATCACATTCAAGACCTCTACATCTAACTGCATAATCATAGATCAGCACTGCAAATGTACTCTGAATCTCTCTGAGTACAAGTGTCATATCATTGGCAAGCAGCATCTACCAGAAATACTGTACAAGTCTTCAAGATTTCTACTTGCAGCTCCATGCATATCCATATGCATGAACTCAAACTTCAGGTATGCATATTTTCTGTATAGTAGATGAACACATTTTCAAACAGACTTTTACCTTGTAAAATCTGTAAAATGAATTTACTGTACTTTTTTCAATTTCCTAAAATCAACTATCACTTATAAACCTTTATACTTTTTACTTTCTTTATACACACACACTCAAATCATGTTAAACTAACATTTTTTAAATGAAATATATAGACTACATATATTCAAACAAAATTGCATGCAAACACAATCTATGTGTAAACCTTTATAAAAATACTTATACAATTTCATATTTTTTGTTTTTATTTATTTATTTACTTAATTACTTTAAATTAGACATGACATTGAGGCGCTATTACCTAGAACAGTTTACTTACAGAAATAGTGGTATTCACTAATATATTATAAATTTCACAAGACATAGTAAAGATATGTTTTTTTTGCTACAGTTAGTCATTCAATACAATTTGTTCATTAAGAACATATCATATGTACTGAACTGATGCAATGTATCTTATGTAAATAAATTAGTTTAATGGTTTTACAGAAGGCACTGAGGATTTCAATTAAAAAAATCAATATCTAAATTAAAAACAGTGCTATATACAAACAAAGTTACTAATTTGAAGCTTTTACAATTGCAGTGAAGACCAGTTTCCTGAAAAGAAGCAGCCGAATTCGAAGAAGAAAGAAAAACTAAGAAGTTACCTGTTAATTTTTAAAAAAAGTAAGTAAAATATCACCATAATATTTGTATTATTAATCAAATATACTATAACATTAATACAAGCTATTTCGGTTTCTAAAAATAGAGATTTTCTACCATTTTGTCCAAAAATTTCCATGTCTTAAACAGCGATTTACAGCCAGAATGGCCCACAAATTTCTATTTTTGGACACACAAATTACCCAACTGAACCACTACAATTTTCATATTGTAGAACAAACAACTGTTTTAATTGTATACATTAGATTTACTATTTGTACTTTTCCACATCCCTAGCTTACTTTTCTTTTATCATCTGAACCCCTGTTTAGTAAGACATAAATTCAAGAATACCTATCCCTACTAGTTTTAGTTCCCAATGCACAATCACACACCATTACATACATCTTTATCATCTTACTCAAACACTCATGCACACAGCACACATACATTCCAGAACACCCCAACCCATATCTTCTTTATTTTTTTCAACAGACCCTAAAGAATGCCTACCAAAAGTCAAGTCCGTAGAAAGCAACGCAAAAGTAGAGCAAATGAAAATAAAGGTGTCCAACATAAGCATCCATCTCTAGCAGAATTTGTAAAAAAAGTTGAAACAAAACAGCTAATACAATCATTTAGTGAAACACAAGAAGTTTCAAGTACAACAACTAATCAGATAAATGAATACCACTAAATTAGGCCAAAAAATACACAGTTAGAATATGCCAATTGGTATCTAACTGTCCCAAAATTTAACAATATCCAAATAGATAAATCAAAACCACTAAAATATATTAAATAAATAGACAGTTAGAATACGCCAATTGGTATCTAACTGCTCCAAAATTTTATAATATCAAAACAAATGAAGAATCTGTTACTGCTCCAAAAAAAATACAACAAAGCAAAGTATAAAGCATTAGCCAGAACCAACAAGTGAACACTGAAAAAAACAAACAAATAAACTGTAGCATAACAGAAAAAGGGTTTTTTTTTTAATCCAACATGGATTTTCTTTTCTCCCACAGACCCAATGATTTTAGCAACAAATACAGAAACTGAGCAAATTGCACAGTACTCTGATTTGTACTCTACTAAATATGAGGGTCGAAAAAAAATAAAAGTATATTGCTTATACAATCTAATAAGTCATTACAAAATACAAATACTAACATGCTATTTTCTTTAATCACAGAAATGAAGAAGAAAAACATGGACTCCCATTACTAGACCAAACAGTAAGTATACAATAATTAGGACAACCATAGCAGCATATCACATCCATAGTATCTAATACCTTTGTTCCTTATACATTTGTTTTTCACCCAAAGTTATAAGCAAATATGAATGTGATATGCTGCGGTGGTTGTTGCCAGGGCATAGAGTCTTGGGTGCATGGCCAAACCGCGGGTGTTCTTAGAACACATTCAACTTGACAGAGAACAATACGGACAGCGTCCTCAGGACACCCCCTACGAACACTCCCCAGACACCGCAAGTGTTCTTAGAAGGGTCTTCAGAACACCCCCATTTTGTTTATTTGTGAACATTTCAGGACACCGCGAGTGTTCTTAGGACACATTCAACTTGACAGAGAACAATACGGACAGCGTCCTCAGGACACCCCCTACGAACACTCCCCGGACACCGCGAGTGTTCTTAGAAGCGTCTTCAGAACACCACCATCTTGTTTATTTGCGAACATTTCAGGACACCGCGAGTGTTCTTAGGACACATTCAACTTGACAGAGAACAATACGGGCAGCGTCCTCAGGACACCCCCTAAGAACACTCCCCGGACACCACGAGTGTTCTTAGAAGCGTCTTCAGAACACCACCATCTTGTTTATTTGCGAACATTTCAGGACACCGCGGGTGGTCTTAGAACACATTCAACTTGACAGAGAACAATACGGACAGCGTCCTCAGGACACCCCCTACGAACATTTCAGGACACCGGGAGTGTTCTCAAATACGTCTTCAGAACACCCCCATTTTGTTTATTTGCGAACATTTCAGGACACCGTGGGTGTTCTTAGAACACATTCAACTTGACAGAGAACAATATGGACAGCGTCCTCAGGACACCCCCTACGAACACTCCCCAGACACCGCGAGTGTTCTTAGAACAGTTTCACTTTGCTTGCGAACAAAACAGACACATATTGAGTCCTTAGAACACCCCCTAGTCAGTTTATTTAGAACATTTCAGAACACCTGTGATGTCCGCAAACAAATCGAAAACAAAAAGAACGTCTAACACATAAAAAATACAACTTTCATCCTATCTCATACACTCCCACCCTCCCCAAACACTCCTACATACCAACACACTCTACAAAATACACATTTTGAACAAAGTTTCACCGCGCTGTCCGCGGACGTCCGCAAATCCAAGATGGCGGGTGCTACCGAAAAATCTGACGCGCCTCACGCTCCACGCTGTCCAATCAGCGAACACGTTGCATGTCCGCGAACATCACGCAAGACGATTGGCCAATCAGGACACTGTCCGCTGAGCGAACAGGGAAGTGTGTCCGCGAACCGAACACAGATATCACTAATTTTTTTTTACCTACTTTTTGGCCATTTTAAAAAAAAACTACTGGACAGATTTTCACCAAATTTGCAAAAGCATGCTTTCGGGACCAAGCCGCTGCTCCTAGTCCAAATTTGGTGGAAATCCGTCCAGCGGTTTGGGCTGTAGGCTCAAGCAAACATTTTTTCCCATTCAGTCTATGGGAAAAAAAAAGTTTTGGGACCCCCCCTATAACTTTGCCCCCCCTGGACGAATCCTCACCAAACTTTGCAAAACAATTCAGAGTGACCCAAATACTTTTTTTTGCAAAGTTTGGTGAGGATCCGTCCATGGAGAGCGAAGTTATAAGCCACCCAAAAAGTGCTCTTCCTATGGAAACAGCAACTTAACCATAACTACATGGCCACTACCGTGGCCATGTAATATATATATATATATATGTACATATATATGTATGTATATATATATATATATATGAACATTATTTGGTGTCAAGGTATCTAACGAAACTCCAGGACATAAAAGTGTGTTAACCACATCGAAAGAAGGAGAAACTTTAGGACATAAAAGCGTAATTACACACATCCAAAGGAGGAGAAACTTTAGGACAGAAACGTGTAATTGTAAATTGCACTTTTTTGTTTTAGAGTTTCTCCTCCTTTGGATGCCAAAGGAGGTTTGAACGTTACCAAATGATGTCTTTTATGCCTTAACCTTAGTGAAAAACTATGGTAATACAAAACCCTTGAAATTCAGCAAAAAAAAACTTAGTTAGGGTGCAGTTAAATTGCAGAGATTTAAAGGGAAAAAACATTCAGCTTAACTTGATGTTCCACATAATGCTATGTCCCCCATATTACCATTTTGTATGTCATTACGAATTCCTTTTATTAATATGTACGTGCTCATGGGCTTTGCAAAGGGAACTAGCAGCGTTAAGCTGGTCATGACTTCACACATCCGCTGAATTTCAAGGGTTTTGTTGTGTTAAATCTGTGCAACTTCACTGCACCTTATCTAAGGTTCTTTTAGTGAATATCAAGGGTTTTGCCATACCATAGTTTTGAACGGGCCATTAGCCCTGGTATTTGGCAATGTCCAACGTACATGTCCCCCCAATATGTGTCTTTTGGACCCACTAGGTGGCCACAGCCTTTGCACATGGCCATTATTAATGTCTTTTAGCCCACTAGCCAGTGCCTCCAGCCCTGGACAGTGAGAACAGCCTTCAGTCGTGCCCACTGTACATTGTAAAACAGTACTGGGCCACTACAATGGCGGATTGACCTAAAATGGCGGCTTACATTGATTCTAAGGTCAGGACCTTGCAACACAGAATTCTTCGCAAGTGACTTATAAGCAGCTTGGCGTAGACCAATATACATATATTCATTGCAATAGGAGGTACGATATAATTTCCCATTTGATAAACCCTCCTTTTGGCCTAGTGTTCCTGCGATGGCAGGTTAGGCTTCATTGGTCTATGTGTGGAGGCATGTTACGTGGAAACTCCAATATGGCTAGAGAGAACTGCTCCAGCAGACTAGTTGTTACACGCTGCCGGCAGACGCACATGACTGATCATGTGACCCCTCTTAAGGAACACGGAACACCGCTTCGATGCATCGCTTCTTCTGAATGTGATGCATCGTAATTTCGCAGAGAACCCTATCCCTGTATCTGTACCATATTGAATATAATTGAACTCTCCCTTCTGACTACCTTCTTTCCTTCTTAGAAGTCTGTCTCGTCTTGGTCTCCCTGCCGTTCGCTCCCTTCTCGTTTCCCCGAGTCTCTCCCGTCCTTCCGAGCTGGGCTTCTAGTTCGAATCACAAACCCGATACAGAAAGGAAATCTGCCACGCGGAAGTAAGTTCCTTTCGCTACGTTGACTCTCACTTCCCCCCTTTTCTTTTGTGCCATTACTAACAATTCTTACCTTGCTAGGTGCTCCCTCTCCTTCGATCTACATAACTCCGAGCTCCCAGGATCGGTCAGCTCGAATGACCTACTTCCAGTCACATCAGTCTTCAGTAAGTGCAGATCTCTTCCACAAAACTGCCATTCATAGCCCTCCGCTCCATCTGTTACTTACCTGTCCTTCTCTCGTCCTGTGGGACTCCTCTCCACACTCGTCACCCTGAGAAGAGCCATCAACCCAAGAAAACCGGCCCAAGACGTCCAGGGTTTTTTCCCCCAGAGGGTTTCCCTGGGGTTTGTGTTTCCCTTCACTGCTTCTCCGATTTCCGGTGATTGGGGGGAACAGGGACTCCCAGGTGATCCTTTCATTCTGAAGTTGTTGCTCCAGACGAGTTGGTGTCCGATCAGGATATTGTCTATCCATTGCCAGTTCTCCCTATGGACTTTGTTTATATAAATACAGTATTGTCAGTGGTTCATAGACGTTGATTTGTAACAGTCGTAACACCTATGCCAAGTGCTAAACTACTTTAGATCTCCTTGCAAATAACTCCATGCATCATCATCCATGCACCCTGAATCGCTGTCAGAAATATTTATTGCCATCAGGTCATTCGCTAAAATTTCCTTTAACACGTATTCTTGGAGGTTTTATCCTAGGCATACACTTTATGTCCTATCATACCTATCGCTTGTGCACAACATCCCCCAAGCATCTAACATATACTAGGTAGACATTTTTTTAAAAGGTAGCAGGAACTCCTCTCCAGAAAGAATATGGCATGATAACCTGTTCTGAGATGAGAGTTTGCAGCACATGCTTTTTGCTCACTGTACCTTTCACAGATGGGAAATATCCATTTGCATATCAGTCTTTGTCCTGCCCACATGGGCACTCCAGCACCAAAATGCTATGGCAATTCCTCTCTGAACAAGAGTAGCACCAGCAACCCCATACACGTGTTTCAGCCTTGTTGGGCCGCATCTTTCAGCACATATTCAGTGCAGTTTTTGTCTGGGGCATATACTGTGTGTCCTAATGCAACCATCGCCTGTGCGCAACATCCCCCTAGCATCGAACACATACTAGGTAGACACTGGATACAACAACAAAGGAACAACAGAATTCCCAAAATGATCAGTAAGACCGAAAGTACCTTCCAACCCCAAGATCGCAAGAAGTCCCAGAACCAAGCGCTAAGATCCCAATTTCCCTCGGGAACATGCACTTCTGAACTAAGGACGTGCAGATTCTGTATTGCCTTGTAGATAGTTGGGGAGGAATCTGGCACGAAAACACAGCAAGCGGACCCCACTATTTTACACACACCACCACATTCAGCCAGAATGACATCTAATGCCATCCAGTTCTGAAGCGCTACTAGTATTATCGCTTTCTGTTCTAGTGTCATATTATAGAGTATGTCCGTGGTCCGGTTGATGGTTCTCTCCAGTACTCTTGCTAGTCTTCTGATATCTTCGGAATTCGCTGTCTGCCCCCAAAATGGCACAAATGATTTTGCTACATCTCCCAAGACATGTGCTGGAGTGTCACCATTCTCGTCCCGCCATGGAGGAGCCTTTGAAACCTCTACTGTACTAGCTATAAATACCCCAGGTTACAGGATCCCCAAATAACAGGTTCCCTGCCAATCCCTGGGCAACCATGGAAATGCTACATTACCGCAAACAAAGTAGACAGGTTCGCCTACATACAAAGGTCTGTCTTCCCCAGTCAAATTTGCAACATCGGCACAACCTCTAAAATCTCCCATTGACTGAGTACCATTCCTCTGTATGCAGAAAGAAACTGAATCGGGGCTATGGTTAACAGTGTAAGAAGGAAGCATGGTATCCTTATTGCCTATCAGAGCCATCTTAAAGGAAATCAAAGATTGGAAAGGACAAGACAGTCTATCAGAAGGCCTAATAGAAGCGACGTTGAGCTTACTCCTATTTGCGAAAAGCGAGCATCCCAGGGGAGTCAGAACGTGTTTCTCAAAGCTATTCAAATTAGTGCCATCAAATTTCCCCGAGATGCTATCATTCCAACGGCCAAAGAACAGTGATTTAAGAGAAGCATAACAAGCAGTTGTCAAAGGTAAAGGATGAATATACCAACCTAGCCCCTTATCCCCGTGTTGCGGTAAATGTCAGCAGACCCAACAGTTGGATTTATTAAAAATTGCATGGGTGGCATTCATGATAAGTAACAAAGTATTATTGTGGTACCTTTGTCTATGCTGGGAGTCCATAGGGGACAGAGTATGCAAATGTAAAAAAGGAAGTAGGAAAAGTAGGTACATTTTCAGTCAGTAACAAGGACTCTAAAGGATGAGTTTCCTCAAGGTACCATAAGCCTAAAACAGTGACCATTATAAAACCAAATATTATTATAAAAATACAGCAATACGTTTTCGGGGCCCAAGTACTTTGTCCATTACCCCGGTTGGTCACACATTCATTTACAAGTCCCATACGAGGGGTAGCGGTGGCAGGCATTGTTGTCTTCAAACGGAAACCCCAATGTTCGTTGCTGGCGACCTCCCGGCCGTGCGACTTCTTAGTCCTTCCACAACCCTAGCCAACAGAATCCCCTTTCTCGAATTTGGGCAAAAACAAGCCCTCAATGATCCGTTCCTTCTCCGAATGCACAGCCGAACCGTGCCGTAAGTCTATCAGATGCACAGCAAAACCGTGCCGTAAGTCTATTTTCTTGGAGCAGATTGTACCTTGCTTTTCCCGGTACTGATTGATCCGGAAACAATGCGTCGTCACTTCCCTTTGGAAGCAACGTATGAAGAGCGAGTGAAGATGCCGAATTTGAAATGACAGTTTCCGGAAGCAAAACTTTTGGAGAGTGTGGAGACAAAATGGCAGGTTTCATAAGCCTTACGGGCTCAGAAAGATTCTCCGACACATTCTCAGTGCTATCTACTGCTTTGGGATTGTCGGTTGCAGCGTTAGTGAGGGGTTCTGTTTCTTCTGTATCGTGAGGCACTGGGTGAGGAAGTTTCTTGACGTGCGACGCGTGGATCCAGTTCTTTCTACCAGAGACCCGCACCGCCGTCTGTTTGACCAACAGGACCTAGAATGGGCCCCGCCAGAGAGGTGCAAGGCAGGAAGAATGCTCAAATACCTTGATGAGCACCCAGTTCCCAGGCCGTATGCTGTGGCCCGGGCCCTCATATCGCACAGGTAAAGCTTCTCGCACCTGGTGATAAAGCAAATACAGGTTTTTATTCAACTGGCTGCAATAATCTGAAAGTAATACATTTTCAACATTTCTCAAAGATCTACATTTAGGAAGGTTCCAGATATTGGCAGGTCTCCCCATTACCACCTCAAATGGAGAGAGCCAGTCTTAGTTTGAGGGGTCATAGGCATGGCTAATAACATGATTGGTAAGGCGTCCGGCCATTTAATTTAGTGCCGGCACATGTCTTAGCGAGCTTGTTCTTGATGATACCATTGTGTCTTTCTGCTAGTCCGGTGCTCTGAGCGTGTCTGACCGAATGGAACCGTTTGACGATCTGTAATGCCGCATATATCTGCAGAATTACAGCAGTGACAAAATGTGGACCATTGTCCGACCAGATGACTCTTGGTAGCCCGAACCGCGGGAAGTATTCTTTTAACATGATTTTGGCAGTAGCCATGGCTGTAGCATCTTTGACAGGGAAAGCCTCAACCCATTTACTAAAAGCAAAGATGACCACTAATACATACTTCATATTGTTGCACCGTTCCATTTCAATAAAGTCGAAATGGATGACTTCAAAGGGGACAGAGGGTGGCCCAAAACTTCCCCTTGGAGTTGCTGTCCCCTTTCCCACATTGTGTTGTAGGCAAATCATGCAGTCCTGAACATAGCACTGGGCAATATTTCGAAATTTTGTCATTTGCCCAAACTTTCTCTAACATTTTCGTGACTTTCTGGGCACATATATGCATAGGGCCATGGGCCATGATGAGCATCATCATTACATAAGCGTCAGGGAGTAGCCATTTTCCTTCAATTATGTCCACCCAACACCCGTCATCACCGAGTTTCCCCAAGCCTTCAGCCCACCTCTTGGATTCTTCTAACGTGGCATCAGCTTGGATATCCCATACAGACCCAACACCCTTGTCCATTGCATAATCATTTACAGTCTCCCTTGAAACATACATCTCCGTAAAGAGTTTGGTAGCAGTTTGTCTAGCTATCTCATCAGCAAAAGCATTCCCTTTTCCTATGTCATCTGTAATCTTTCGATGTGCTGCACATTTTATGACGGCTAACTGAGTATGGAGCGCAAGCACTGAGAGCAGTTGTACTATTAGTGAGCCATGCTGGATTTTTGTGCCATGTGAAGTTAAGAACCCTCTCTCTGACCAAAGTCTCCCAAAGTCTTGAACCACCCCAAAGGCATGCTGACTATCAGTATATATATTTACTGTAAGCCCTTCAGAAAGTTCACAAGATTGGGTCAATGCTATAATCTCTGCGGCCTGCGCGGAGTTATGCATGATTCTCTTGGTTTCCACGACCGTGCTCAATGTGGTGATTGCATAAGCAGCTGTGGATGTACCTTCCGGGAGTTTGAAACAGGAGCCATCACAAAACAGCTCTCCTTGCGTATTATTCAAAGGAGTGTTTTACAAATCAGTTCTACCCTTTGTCTCTTGTTCGGTAGTATACAGACAGTCACGTGACTCTTCATCGCCGCAAGCAGTACCTTGCAGGAAAGGTAGGAGTTCAGCCGGATTCAGAACACAACACCTCTTAATTTGGATTTGAGGAGCAAACAAGATCAATTCATATCTCGTCAAGCGTGCGGAAGTGAGGTGTTGCGTTTGGGTTCGGTTCAGTAGAACATCTATAGAGTGAGGCACCATCAGGGTTAGATCACGGCCTAGGACCATTCTCTCACTCTGTTTTACAGACGCAGCAGCAGCAGCAGCGACAGCTCGGAAACATCTTGGCAAAGCGCATGCTACAGGATCAAGGGCGGAAGAAAAGTAACCGCACGGCCTATTCTTCCCTCCATGTTCCTGCGTTAATACAGACAAAGCACATCCATCACATTCATGCACAAACAACACAAAGGCCTTTTCATAGTTTTGTGTGCCCAAAACTGGTGCCGAGCATAATGCAGTCTTGAGCAAGTCAAACGATTGCTGGTGCTCTGTGTTCCATTGCAATGGCAAAGAAATGCCCTTCTTTGTCAAAGCCAACATAGGTTTGATCACTAGTGAGAAATTTGGGATCCACAACCTAGAGTAAGAAGCCATACCTATCAAGGCTCTAACTTCCTTCTGTGTATTTGGGACAGACATGCCAGAAATGTGTTTTATTCTTTCAGGTGTCAATCTTCTTCCTTCCTTTGACAGGAGATAGCCTAAATAGGCGACTTCCTGGCAACAATATTGAAACTTTTTAACCGAAGCTTTGTGACCATGTTTAGCTAGATGTATAAGCACCAACACAGTGCCCTCCTTACAGGTGCTCTCAGAGTCAGCAGCTAAAAGCAAGTCATCAACATATTGAAGCAATGTAAAAATAGAAGGCAATTCAAGGATATTAAGCTGTTCTTTCAAAGCCCTACCGTAGATGCTAGGACTCTCTGTGTACCCTTGAGGTGCACAAGTAAATGTGAACGAGCATCCCCCTAAGGTGAACGCGAAAAAGTATCTACTATCCTTGTGTATAGGGATACTAAAGAAAGCATTCTTCAGGTCCACAACACTAAAGTAAGTAGCTGTAGCTGGAATCATGGTCAATATTGTCGTCACATCAGGCACAATTGGAAATTGCGGAGCAACAACTTTATTAATGGCACGTAAATCAATTATGAAACGGAATGGAATTGCATTATCGCCTTTGTTGTACATGGGTAAAATCAGACTATTGCACAAACTTCCTGAAATTTCCTCAATCACCCCGCGATGCACAAAATCGGAAACAATGCATTTCAAAGCTTGCTCGCCCTCAACTGAAATCTTATAATGGGGAATGCATGGCAGCTCAATTCCATGTTTCAAGACTATCTTAACAGGCTCAATCTGTAAAACCCCGACATCATTGTCATCAACAGCCCATAAGCACTCTGGTATATCACTGAATTCTGGCGGGAAAGGTCTGGTTAAGAATTGAGAGACAGAAAGTTGCTGTGGTGAAATCATCAAGCAAACTCCATCGGAAGAACAATACATTATTGCATTCAATTCTTTCAATAGATTCAACCCCAGCAAATTCTCTCCACAATTTGAAGTCAAAAGGTATGGACAGTGGTCCGTAAAGGGACCCAAAGAAATAGGTACCAGCGAAGAAACTGGACAAACAACTGGTATGCCAGAAAACCCTACAGAAACATTGGTTTGCCTTGACAGTGGAATGTTTGGAACCCGTGAATGATCAATGGAACACTTCTGTGCTGCAGTATCTATCAAAAATTGATGTTTCCTATTTCCCACTACCATTTCAACGTAGGGACCTTTCTGATTGACGGTAATAGGTGTAGGTTCCAAACCCTGCTTCGGGCAATCCTAACAAAACAGAATATCATCAAAAGGAAGCTCTTCAGATAGATATGCAGCAGAAGGATGATCAAATATGTTCCTAGTATCCACACTCGGAGTCTGATTATCCTGTGAAAAAGGTAGCTGAGGATCCTGTGCAAACGGACCTCTACAAGGGCCCCCTACACGCGGGCGACCTCTGGATCGTCTACCCATATTCCCAAATGTGTTATTTGACCTCTGTCGAAGGACGGGGCATTGTGCACACCAATGACCCTCGTGTCGACAATATGCACACTGGTTAATGTTCACAGGACCCAAGGGCACATTCCCTTGTGGAACATACTGACCTTTAATCTGCGAACTACCCCCTCTGGGGCCTCTAACAATATGCTGTAATAATACTTCAGTCTTTAAATCACCTTTTCGTTTTTCAACTCTATCTTTTTCATTGTTTACACGATTCTCGAAGTACTGAGCCATGTGCGGTACTTCTGATTGGGACTTAGCCTGCCAAGTGCTCTCAGAAGACATAATTTGTGACTGGATGTCAGGCAGCAATCCACGCACAAATGTGTCCACAAATAATCTTTTCCCAGACTCTGCGCCTAAGTCTTGTCCGCTGAAATCGTTGAATACCTGTTCAAACCGATTAAAGAACTCGGTAGCACCCTCAGACTTCCCTTGGACACAGGCCATAAGTTTGTCCCAAATAATTATTTTCTCAGGTATTATGGTTTTCAATTTTGTAATAATTCTAGTTATGTTCGCCCATGTATCTCCCAACCCTGGTCCGTCATCTATATTCCTAACTTGTTTCCACAAATCTACGGGCAGGAGTACAGGAAATAACAAATCAATATCGCCTAGGGTGAACACTGAGGCAGCAAGATGGACTCTATTTCTTCATAGAATCCTGTCAGATTTTTCTTAATGTCCGGAATAGATTGTCTAATAGTATTCACTTCCTGTCTTGAGAACGGGACATGAACAAACTGCGATACATAATGTGCATGAATGTCCACTGCGACAATACCCGCCGCAGCATCGGCCGCAATCTCAACCTTCGGGACAAATGTCGGAGGAACCTCTCTCATAGGCAACTGAGAAGTAGGCAACTCCGAACGCTTACTAAGCAACAGAGCTAAGTCGAGCGCTAAAGCAGTCGAAGAAGTGTCAAGTGAAAAAGCTCTCTTATAAATATTCAATAACTCTGTGGGACAACTAATTTTTCTCTTTATACAATCATTCTGTAGGTACTCTATCATTACCTGTATCACTTTCCTCTGCATTTCTGGTGTATACTGACTGTATGTGTCATATATCTCAACTGGAGATATCGACATATCTGAAATCCATCTAATCGCATTTTCGTACAAATTCCTGCTTCCTCAGATATCGATTTTCGACAAGGAAGGAACCGTTTCTGTACATACATACTTTCCCCCTCGTCATCCTCATTCTGTAACTTTTCCAACTCCTTTCTATACTCAAATAACCTCTCAACATGCTCATTTACTTTCTCCACAGTGTCTCTTGAAAACGCTAAAGTGTTTAGATCCCTTAACCCTTGTGGGAGATCTGTATTATTTAATTTGCCCCACATTACACATGAATGAATCCCTAAACCTTCAATAAAAACATTATTCTCAGGAAAATTATCCATATTAAAAAGTGTGGCAAAAACATTAGCTTGATCTTCTCTCTCCATACAATGCTTAGCCCATGCAATCAAATCACGTTTCTTCTCTGGCAGTACAGTATTGCGAGTGACAACCCTTGACCCTGCACCCTGATCGACTACAAGCGGCACAAGACCACTTGGAAGAGGGGGAGCAGGCAAATTCAATGGGGGTACTGTTACTGGTGCAATAGGAAGGGGTGGAGGAATAGGTGGAGGAACAGTTACTAGAGGAAGAGGAACATTAGGAAGAGCAGGAACAACAGGAAGAGGCAAAGCAGCGGGAAGAGGAACATACGGAGGTGGCGCAGAGGCACCAGGCCTTCGTTCATTTAACAATTTGTCGATGAATTAGTTGGAAACATGAAGGTCTTTAGAAGGATACATTTTCTGAATTCCAAGTGAGAAAGCCCTATCCATATTCCTAGTCGACTCAGAATGTTTATCTTGGTAATACAATAATGCTTTTTCGGCGTTCGTTTTACGATGGGGCACATGTTTTTCTCTACTCTTAAGTTGCTGCAACGCTTCTTTTTTCCAATTCTGCAAAACATTGAATGGTGCAGGTCTAGCCTTTTCTTTAATAGAATTGACTCTAAATACTCAATATGAGGGATTTCAAAACTACCATTGATTGGTCACTGAAGTTCAGAGGCATGTCTGGTTTGTCTGTGCCAAATATCATTAAACATTATACGTCCAATGCCATGCTTACAGTACATAGTACACGCCGGTGACCCCTCCTCTGGTGCTGGATGGCTAAATTCCAAAGATTGTCTAACGCTGCGGAACAACGCCCTGAAGCAGGTAGACAATTTCCCAGGCATATCAAATTATTGGTGTTACCTGGTCAATAATTGTGTGCGCAAATACAATACCCCAAAGTCAAATTATCAGGATATTTAAGAATCGGGTCACGACTCACCTGATCAATCCTAAGGAGGTCCGATCGGATTACAAAGAATCTTACCTAACTAATCTTACCTCGTGTTTGGTGATTCCGGCAAATCTGCCCACCTCGATAAGTGGACCCTCGTCAAGATGCCGTCTCGGAACACAAGCTAATCGTCCAGGAATCAGGTCGTGTAGCGCTGCTGAGGTGTCACGTCTCGTTCAGAAGGGGCCCCTTATTTTGTCACACCGTCCGATCCCGGTCCGATAGCGTGTGTCAACCTTCGGCAATCCGGCATCAATCTTGAGGGTCCCTATTCGGCGCCAACTGTGAAAACAAAATCAAAATATCGAGGCTGAGTACCCCAAAGGAAATACACTGAATTACAAAGGAACATACAAAGATCTTTAATTTATACTGAACAGTTACAGAGAAAAAAGGTAAGAGATAGCTATCGACGCTCAGTACAACAAAACGAACTCCAGCGTGGTTCAGTGTGCTTAGTGAGAGACGCTGTACATTAGAATTTGTTGCTCTTTTATACCATTTGTGAACATGATGTCCAACCCTACATCGAGTTAATATTCCTCTAATACATTACTGATCTAGGGTTCATGCCGAGTTCACACCACTATATGCATAGGGATTGCCTTTAATACATTTGCTGAAAAGTCTACATGGTAACAGTGTATTTTAGGATTTCTCATAAAGGTCTTCTCAAACATTAATACAATGTAGTTAAACAAGTGTTCTTAGTTCAGTATTTGGATACATTGTTCTTAACATATGCTTGCGGATTAGTTTCATTGGCGGGAGTAATCCTTTACACACAGGTCAACGAAGGACAAGGTCTCAGTTCACGACCCCAACAAGTGGCCTGCAGGCAAGTTACATATTAATTACACACAGAGGTCAAGACGGCCATGTTGTATTTCGGAATGACATCGTCCACCATTTTAACTTACAGGGTAACTTTACAGAGAGAACCTAAAATGGCGGATTGACCTAAAATGGCGGCTTACATTGATTCTAAGGTCAGGACCTTGCAACACAGATTTCTTCGCAAGTGGCTTATTAGCAGCTTGGCGTAGGCCAATATACATATATTCGTTGCAATAGGAGGTACGATATAATTTCCCGTTTGACAGAGTGAGAGGACCTAGAAAAAAGAAGAGTAACTGTTGAGTGGCTTTGAGGATGCAGAATACTTTTGAATACTTAGCAGTTTTTCCTGCTATCATGTGAATCTGTGAACCTCTGCTCTACCGCAGGAATGTCTGTCATTGGAAATTATTACTGTGAAATTATTGTGAGAATAAATAGTTATAAAAAAAAGGTTTAACATTTGAAGTGCCTACATCTACTGGCCAGACAGCAATGGGTGTTTGGTAACAAAGTAATAGTTTGACATGGCCATTGGACCCAAAATAAAGATATTTGTGCAACACGGACAGAGGCCACGACCGAAGGCCGTACCTAGTGAGACTTAAAAAAACTATGAAACATGTTCGGCCATGGACACCGGCAATGTCATGGACATGAGTAGTTCAATGCCACTCAATGTGTAGTTTGTTGCCAATATCCATGGAATATCATGGGAATACTGAAAGAATGGGAAGAGACTGAAAAAATAAGCAATTGTACACATTCATGGTTACACCTCATAGGCAGTGGGTTATGGATCTCTCTGCCCAAGGCCATGACAAGTGGGCTCCAATCAAACCTATTGGTGCAACATTTACAGTGGCCATGGCTAGAGGTCCCCAAGGAAACCTCAGAGAGGCATGAAGGAATGGGGTAGTGTCAGTCATAGCATGTGCAAACTTACTATTGTCCGGTATGTTTTAAACATAGTCAAGTGAGTGTCCATCTCCAAAAGGCGAGCTGCCCACCATGCCCACCCAAGCCCAAGCAGGGACAGGAAATGCAAACAGTCACCCGCTGGATAGTTGCATCACGAATATGATTACGGTTGTTGGTCACATGCTCAGCATTGTTCTCCTAGAAGGCCAATAAGCAGGGCAAGGCCACAGCTGTTTGCTGCCACAGGCTGTTTGTTGCTCCCTATCTCTCCCACCCGCTTGGTTTAACGTGGTGCCATCAAATACTTGCATTTGCTGACTCATTTGTCGAGCGGGCTGTTGCTTTATCCCACCGGGATGCCCTGTAACTCATTGGATTAACTGGACCTACAGGTGGAAGCTACAAAGCGACTCAATGTATACCATCCCCGTAGGCCGGTTTACTTGCCCGATAAAAATTGACTTGGCAGATTCTTTGTATTCTACCTTGATGCTCTTAAAATTGTAACTGCTATTGCCATACTACCAAGTGGCAGCTGCCTCACACTGGGTTATTGCAACAGATTCTATATTTTGGACTATTGCATTTGGGATATCGGAAGACGTTGGTTTGAAGGTCTAAGGATTAAGGCGCCAGGTTGATCCACAGCCTAAGCCATTTATCCTGCTTATTAGAAAAGAGGCATTGAAACTGGGCATTTTAAACTTTAATGAGCCGGCTGAGTGTTACTTTCCCTGTGTGCAGTGGGAGTGAGGGGGTGCCTCTGACTATGCATGCCGCCTAAGTAGTCGGGCGTTCCTTACTTTGTATATCAGCCTGGACATTTTACAGATGGTTTCTTCCTTCCTAAACCATCATTCTAGGATTTCTATTATTGTGCCATTCTTTTTTTTACTTGTGATTTAACTTTGTTTTATGTTGGTCTTTTAAACAGTTTTTTATATCGCCTCAGAACTGCTGCTGTGGCAATAAGCCCCAAGACAGAGGGTCATTACCACCTAAGGTAATGCCCCCGGGGGGTATAGTTACAGCCCCAAGCATAGCGGGGGCCTTAACGAAGGCAATGGGGGCATTGCCGCAGGTGGTCGAGGGGCTTATTGCCATTAGTACCCTGTCCCGTTAGACCAGGATACTAATAAAAAATGTTTCCCAGCTGAGAGAAATGTTGCGTTTTGCAGCCAAATAAAAAAGTTTTAAAAAATAGCGCTGCATGCAGAAAACATAGTCCATTTTCTCTTTCCATGGTGGCCATAGTAAACAAAGAAAATGGCCACCATGGAAGGGGAGAAGAGACTACGTGTAGTCCCTTTTCCCTTCCCATGGCGGCCATTGAAGTAATTTGAAAAAAAGTAAACAAAAAAAATGGCCACCATGGAAAGGGAGAAGGGACTACACATTGTCCCTTCTCCCTTTTCATGGCAGGCATTCCGGAACGAAAATGCTGTCGGAGATGGGAGCGAGCTGCACGGCATTGCGTGATCGGTATTACCATCCATTAAGGCTTGGAATCCAGCCAACCACAGGTTAGTGTTTTTTTTTTGTTGTTGTTGCGCCGGGTACTAATGCTTTGTATGCATACAAATAAGTGATTTAAGCGATTTAAGCATTTCAAGTGTCCATGCCTGATTGCAACGGTCCGGCAATAACTTGACAGTCCATCTGCAACAGAGAGTTTGATATTACAAATGTGCTTTCCCTGCTTTTACCTTCTTTTTTTCATTTCTCTTTCAGTTTTGTGATTACTGTGACTGGAATGTCTAAAAGGAAAGCTACCCAGTCCATTTGCCAAACAGTGGGAGCAATTAGAGATGTTAACGTTCTTATAACAGAGATCAAGGTTCTGCTAAGTTATATAAATCGGCCCTATGCTAGCAAAGTGGCCTCCAAGCAGAGAAGAAACGCTTAATCTAATTGTGTGTCTCCGGCAGAGGCCTATGAGATTACACCTGCTGGCTGCGCTGCAATCATCATCAAACCAACTCTTGTTCCAAGTTTAGGGAAACATAATGAAATATTAAAAGACCCTTTGGATAGTTATGAAATAGGAAAATTCCATAGCCAGATGTGGGTGGGAGTTAGAAATGTTGACATCCCAGTTATAACCCCAGGTATACAGGGGGATACAATTTTAGAGTTACATCAAAAACAACTTGGCAAATTGGCATTGAATTCTCCAGTTACGAGCCCCTCGAACTCAGATGGAAATTTCAAAGTTGAATTGTTAAGCTCTGACCAGGTGGAGTTGGTTGCTACTCTACCAAGAATATTTGAAATACGTTTTAGCTAAAGGACAAGAGAGCTGAGCTTTCCTTGTGCTGCCTTTGGGGAAGCCTAGCATTTTCTAAAAAAGCTGCAGTAATGTAGGATTTATCTTGCTTCACAAAGGGTTCACCATCAATGCCTTTTGCCAAAGCTTGGATCTGACTTTTGGACACATTGACTCTTGGTGCTTCACCCCACAACTCTTACGTTGGACCTCCTCTGAATCTTGCACTCAGGTTGCTACTGAATCATGCTGTGCCCATCATCGACATAAATCCTTGCCTACATTTTCTGTTCCCTTGCAACATTATGTGATTTACTGAT
The DNA here is from genome assembly GCF_040938575.1 of Ambystoma mexicanum. Lineage (NCBI taxonomy): Eukaryota > Metazoa > Chordata > Amphibia > Caudata > Ambystomatidae > Ambystoma > Ambystoma mexicanum. The sequence continues at coordinate 715,698,054 of NC_090932.1, forward strand.
CTCTGCAATTGTATTCACTCTCCCCTCTGCTTCTCTGCTCTTTTCACAGTTTTTATTCTCTGTTATCGTCTCCTCTCCCTTCCCCCACCTTCTCTTCTCTCTCCTCCCCCCTCTTACTTTTTTCTACGCACTTACTCTATCAGAATTGTCCCTGGTCCTAGTATGATAGTAACACATTTCTGTCCCCCCTTACCTGTTTTCCCCGCTCCCCTTCAGCACTATCTGAAATGTCATCAGGCCTAGTATGATAGTCGCTTGTTTTGTTCCTCTCCCTCCTTTCTCCTCCCTTCTCCCTCACCTCGTGCAACTCTCTGGCTCTACCAGAAATGTCATCAGGCCTAGTACGGTAGTCGCCTGTCTGTTCCCATTTCCTTCCTATATGTGTCTTAGCACTTGAACAATCTGAAATGTTGCCAGGCCGGGTATGATAGTTAATTTCACATTCTTGTTGTTCATGGCCTGTAAGAATCTTTTGTATTTTCCCTTGTTCCCTCCCTTGTCGTGAAGCGCTTTGAAACACATTGTCTATAGGCGCTATATAAATAAACTATCATATCATATCATATCATGTCATACCTCCCATTGAAACAGATCCAGCGGAAGTAGTTCAAATTAACATATCAACCACAAATAGATTTCAGGTCTTGGGAGAGGAGCCATCTTCGCTTGAACCTAATTTTAGGTTGAGCAAATTAGGCAAGAAAGTACAAACATCACCTTCAAGGTAAATAGGGAAATCAAGGGCTTTGCCCCAAATAAAATAATTAGTATAGGGGGCCAGATGGATGGCCGGGGTGAGTCAAATGTGAGTTCGACATGAATTTAACCACGTCTTTTAGATCACTGAAAATGGCAGTCAAAAAATGCATGAACAAAAGAAGAGTTCCTATTGGTAATAGGAACTCCTGTCCCCTGCGCACCATACAAATGGAAAAAAGGAATTCCAATCAAAATTCAATCAGTGTTTTACTTTGTTTGATCATTTCAGTATTCAAATTTGAAAAAAATTAGAAGGTATGTACAACCAGTACATTTGTAAATACACCAATGCTTAATGTTTATAATTCATCTATTCTTTTTTTATACACTCTTATTTATATAACTAAATATACCACACAAATTTGGTTTGCCAGAGAGTTGAGTTTACTCAAAATGTATAACATCGAAAAATAGTGATTTTTTTATATACAAAGCGTGTTGAAAAAAACATCACATAATTAAATACAGAGCTCTAGGCGTTTTAAGAGTTAATTACTCTCTTCTTCAGGAGCAAAACTCTTTAAACATGTTCAAAAACAAAGACATTTTCCTCAAATAACTTGATACAAATACATTTTTGCAAATCACTCTCTGTTTGAAGTGCAATAACGTTGTGAGTTCATGGGAACATCATCTGTTGGTGTCAAAGTTCATTTGGAATTGATCTGTAAATTATATTACATAAATTAGTGCTGAGAATATGAACATGGTGTTACATGTTATAATAAAGGTGTTGTAGTAATGTCCTATGACCATGCAGTCTGTACCTGAATGTACCAAGAAGCACTTCAGATCACAAAAAATCATTATTTTTCAATGTTATAAATTTTTAGTAAACTAAACTCTTTTGCACAACAACATTGTGGGGTATATTTGGTTACATAAATAAGAGTGTATATAAAAAAAGAATAGATGAATTATAAACATTAAGCTTTGGTGTATTGACAAATGTACTGGTTGTACATACCTTCTAATTTCTTTTCAAATTTGAATACTGCAATGATCAAACCAAGGAAAACACTGATTGATTTTTGATTGGAATTCCTTTTGTATGTTGTGCAGGGGACGGGAGTTCCTATTACCAATAGGAACTCTTCTTTTGTTCATTAATATGTTGACTTAGGATACCAGAGTCATTTGTTTTCTCCCCCGTACCCTTTGAAATCATAAGGTTATGAGCCTCAGGAACTCTAAATTTACGAAGAATAGACCTTGTATTTTTTTTACATACCCAGAACTAATAGGGTGTGCTTTTCTCTTTTATGTGTTAGTCATAAAATGCTTGACTAATAAAAGTATACCAACTAGGGTAAAAAGGGCTATACCGAACACAGGAGGTCAAAGCATACACAAGTCACAAAATGTAAATAACTGCACACCAGGGGCAAACCCAGTTATTCCCACACCATTTGGATATAGAAACCCCACCTCTTCATCGAATAAGAATAATTCCTAATTATGTGGGAAGAACCAGCCTAAATATAAGAGGCGGGAGTGTATATAAACCACAAGACCCAATCACTCGTCCTCCTAAGGTAAGCCCAGCCAACTATATACCACTGGGGCACAGAACCTTTACTGCATTACGGTCTGCAACTGATCCTTCTAGGTCTACCCTTAACAGATTAAGTGGGTATCCCAACTCTTGTGCCACATTGGAATTTCCCTCTGTAACCTTACAAAATGTCCCCAGATTACACAATGGAATTAAAAAAAAACATGGAAACACTCATTAATAAGTGTGTGCATTACTTCCGACACACAAGAGGGTGTGTCTCTATCATTAGAGATGACATTGGAAGTGTGAGAGATGGAGAATGATGGACTGTGATGATTATATGAATGAGTTTAAAAGACAATCTTCTTTGGTGGAGGGCTTGTTATCAATCAAATTTCATACTTAGCCACCTATTTACTCTAAAATCACAATCAGACTCACTCTAATTACAACAGCATCAGTATCAGTATATGGCAACAACCAAAATAAGCCCATTCTACCTAATGCACTAATGTCAGGAAAAGTCACCCCTGAACCTACGACCCTTGGTGGGTTGGAGAAAAATTGCCTAGATGAGGTGGACTGATGCTGTCAGACCCCCGTTTTGAAACCTGGGAGCACCTTGAGATCTTATAAGATGATCTCATGGAACATTGCAGGCTTAAACAAACTTCTAGAAGATCCTGTTTGGTGTTACTTCCACTGGGGTATGATATAGTTTGTTTCTAGGAAACTTGGGTCCTGAAGCAAATATATTTCCAGGGTTATGAAATGTTTCAGATATCCATTGATATGGGCTGAAAGGCAAACCTTACCAAGGTATGGCCATCTGGATTAATGTTGCTCTTTGTTGGCAGACAGAAAGGCATGAAACTGGATCCCTAGTTCTTCAATACCAAGAACTCAATGTATCAAATGAACAACCCATATTACTTTTCAACATTTGCAACCAGCAAAGATATTCATAGAATAGAAGGAAGACCAAGTAGGGTATGACTTACATGTAGCATTTCATATTGACTTGATCCTGCAAATTGTACCATTAAATGACATGGAGTATTTTTAGGATAATCATGATGAGGCTGGGGCATAGCTACATTGATCGCTGCCTGACCAAAGAGGACCAATCCCCGCACTTTGAACTTCACCAGAATTCTATCTGGGCTGGAACTTAAGGCATGTAATGGTTGTTTTATGAAAGACCAGCCTGCGATACCCACTTTTAACGGGAGCAAATGTGTGTCTCACACAGATTATATTCTGCTTTCAGTAAGGATGTGGGGCTTCATTTTAGATTTTGAGGTCTGGGGAAGGATGAAAAGCAACCACAATCCAATTACTGTAGCACTTGTCTTCCCTTTAGAATGGGAGACATTAATTATACCTGTCAAGCCAAGCTGTGGAATAGAAATTTGCGGGACAATCACGGAAGGCGGTTAAATGGGTTTCCCTTAATTCACCTGATGTAAAAATTGACATTTATCATTTATTGCTGCCTGATCCTGAACAACTTTTGAATATGGATCTTTTGGATGACGACATTGAACAATCTGATATCCAACCATTCATCACCAAAATCTGCCACCTCATAAAGAGGTGCGCTATTAGAACAGATAAGTGGTATGATTAGGAATGTAGTCTAGCAAATCTCCACCTTCTGTACTAGCTCGACTGTCACCAAAGAAGATCTCTGACTTTGAGTGCTAATTACAAACACTTAATTAAGATTTAAAAAAACACCCAAGTCCGAATTAAGTGGGAGAAGCTGCAGGAAGGCACCAACTTTTGTGGCACGAGTACATTCTGGGACCTTTTAAGTCGAAAGGGGAGGACGGACAAAATGAAATAGTTTCCAGTAGCACCCCAAGCAGCTGGAGAAACCATTTCTCTAATTTATATGGCCCTTGGAAAAACACACCTATCCCTGGGAGTCGCCTATAGGATCCCAGAAAAATTGATCATGTCACTGAGTGTAATAGCTTCCCTTTCCAACTCAGATATCTGGAAGTTGAGAATGCCATCAAGGCGCAATGAGAAGGAAAAGCTCCCTGCCTGTATCATATCCTGGTAGATCTTTACCAGGATTAATTGATCATATGGGCCCCTACCCTAAAGGAGATATTTTAACGTGGCCCTTAGGTTTCATAAGTTGCCCACCTTGTGGCAACACACTATCTTTATCCCCATCATCAAGAAAGGTGGGAGGGACAATGCGGGGAATGATAGGCCCATCTCCTTGTTAGATAGCATTGGGAACATTTTTGCTATGGCATTTTACAAACAGCTTCAGGCATGGACAGTGGACAAGGGCATAATCAACCATTTACAGGTGGGCTTTCAACCCAAGACAAGTACTGTGGCAGATGACTGCTTTTGACAGTGTCCTGCATAATCAGTTACGGTCGGTACTGGCTAGAATGGCGGTCCCACGCAATTTACTCAACATCTTGGAACAACTCTTTTTTTATTTTAATAATTTTCTTATTGTTTAAGGCAATAAAGATAATACATATTATAGCATTAACAGACTTTGAGAGGAGTTTGTGCTAAAATAGAACAGGAAGAGAAGTTGATAATATTAACCAGCAAAGAAATCAATAAAAACCAAAATCATGCATTAAAGAGATTGTCTCATGATACATATTTTATCTATATAATAGATGAAAATAGAATAAGTTTAAAATTAATTATACTAACCTGTCTGTAATTCCTAGATTATGGGAAATAAAAGTGGACATATGGGGAGACAAACAAAATAGACAGAAGAAGACATGAAGGAGAAAGAGGGAAGGAAGGTGAGGGGGGATGGGTATAATGCATTATTTAATCAAGCTTTTCTTACCACTGTAATCAAAATACATAACAGGCATTAGAATAAGAGAAAGATCACCTACTAAAAAAAAAAAACTTAAGTATGAATACAGTGGTTCACGATCCATGAGCCGTAGCATTAAAACAATCAAGATAACGGATGAAAAAATAACATTTAGCATTACCTTGGAACAACTCTATTCATACGATAAAGCAACTGTGTGTGGGAACTGGGGGGGGTGAACTCACTGATCCTTTTGCTGTGACTAGAGGGGTGGGGCAAGGTTGTGTCCTTGCCCCTCTACTATTTTTAATATACATAAATGAAGTGATCAGTGAATTTAGGATGAAATGCTTAGATCCACCAAAGTTGGGGTCTGATCAATTCCAGCATTGCTTTTTGCTGGCAACGCTGTGTTTTTGGCCATGTCAAAAACAAGTTTGGAAAGAACTGTGCATTTATGGAAATGCTCTGAAATTCAATATAAGGTTAATCTGGGGAAAACCAAAACTTTGGTCTTTTGGCCTAAATTTAGTAAATTCAAAAAGCACATGCTGTATGTCAATGGGCTAGCTCTGGATCAAGTCTTGATCAAGTCTCCTATTATGACTATCTATGTGTCAGAGTTAACGACTATGGGCAGTCGACAACCCAGATGCATAAGTCTTGTTTAATTTGGTGGAGCAATATTGAGGTTCTTGAACACCCATGGAAGAGGTGCCATAACCCCTGCTGTTATGATGTACACAGCACAGGCAAAGTCAGCTGCCCTCTACGGGGAAGAAATATGGGAATACACAAATAACAACAAGCTCAGTCTGGTGGAAAGAGCCTTTCTTAAGCATATGCTAGGATAGCATTTTGCATATCTCATTCCTTCCCTTTATTTGGTGCTGGGCTCGAGGCCCATAGATGAAGACGCTGGACTGTGCTCAGTAGTACATTGGTTGAGAATATGGATAGTCCCGGGACTTGTGAATTACTTCAACTCAGTCGAGCATATTTATGCCTGGCGAGTGGCAGATCACTCTGGTAGTTTGCATACATCAAAAGGTCTTTGTATGCTAAGCAAGCTATGGGAGAATCCCTCCAGGATCACAAAAGGCAGTGTGAAAGTGGTCAAGTCAACGGCCCGTGAACTGGCAGAAGTCAAACTTATTGATGCCTGTAGTGTCCTACACAAGTGCAAACTTTATTTATCTGGCAAGTGTTCCCTGGGATTAAAAAAAATATTTGGACGTTGTGTGCCCATCACTGGCGCGACACCTGCATTTGAACATGAGATTAAATATGCTGAATACAGCGAGTTATACCTGTGCTTGGACAGTGGATCGAAGTGGCTTTTGCACAGTGCGTGGTTTAACAAAAGAAACAATATGCCACTTATTGTTCTTCTGCGAGGGGTATGAAACACTCTGCTCCTGGTTTTTTTAACCAATTCGTAATGCCCATAATGTAATCTGTGTTAATCAAGCCAAGCCTGGTTTAAAATAACGAGGTTAATAAGGCTTTTTGGCAGGGGATCACACAATGAAGTATGAAACGCCAATATATGTAAAACATGTATTGCGTGATTTTGCACTTTGCCATATTGCAGAGTTTGCACAGGCTGGAATGTTTAATTACTTGCCTATTTTGCACTACTATGCAATTTGTGTACTGTATATGTAGATGTATTTGTTTTTAATTATAAACTTTCTTACATATTTATCCCATTTTAATGTTAGTCTATGTTTGTCAAACTAATGGTTGTGTTTATATGTATTTTATTATTACTTTTTTGCATTTATTTTGGAAAATGACAAATAGTTGAATAAAAGCCTTGAAGATTATGATGGTGATGATGATAAAGGTGATAGTGATGTTATGTTTTGGCCCTGTGGCTTGTGAAGGCTGGTGTGAAAAGATGCTGCCGTAAAAAGTGCTTCTCTATATCTGGGTGGGGCACACAAAACAAACAGGCTATGAAAAAAAACCTGATAGGAATTTAAGTGCATCACATAAAACCATGAGTGTTGGGCGGGGGGCAAGGGAGGTAAAAAGGAGTTGAGGGTGGTGGAGGGTGCATGCCAAAGGGAGGGGGGCACAGGGCCGAAAACCCAGTGACATTATCCCAGAGAGAATCAGGTCAGGCGTAAATGGAAGGCCCGGGGAAGAGAAGGAAAATCATTGTATGAAGATTTATACTCATCCCAGTTAATATACTGAGAATATACCAGTGAAAAGAAGAGTCGTTTTTGAAAGTCTTTATATTAACATGTTTACTTGTCACAGTCAATACAATGAAAATATACCAGTGAGAAGAAGAGGAATGAATGAAAATATTTATACGAACATTCATTCTCGTCCCACTCAATATAATGAGAATATACCAGTGAGAAGAGAAGTGAAAATCATTATATGAACATTCATACTTGTCTCAGTAAAATAATAAGAATATATCAGTGAGAGAAGTGAATCACAATCATTTTAAGAATAATCATACTCCCCAAGTCAAGACAAGACAACCAGGAAATAGCCTGCAGGAAAAGAGCAGTAAAAGAAGAGTGTTATCAGAGTACTCATACTCATCATAGTTGAGATAAAGAGAACACAATAGTAAGGACAAAAGAAGCAAAGAGGACTTGTTATGAAAGTATTTCTACTCACCACAGTCAAGACATTATTGACTTGATTCATGGAATTATGTGCGCCGAAAATGCAGATTTGCGCGACTTTCTGGCCGCAAATCCCCATACTTTAAACAGGGACTTTCGGCCAGAAAGTAGCGCACATCTGCGTTTTTGGCGCATATAATTCCATGAATCAGGCAGTGAGAGTATAACCCAAAGAGATAAATAATTTGAGGATAATCATTCTTAGAGTAATCATACTTGTTACAGTAAAAGAAAGGAAAGCATCATCATACAAGGGAAGGAACATGTGAGAGAAAGTCCTGAGAGTACGTTTCTATCAGCTGAAATTTCAAGAAATCCATCTCCTGTGTAATGAAACTCCAGTAGAATTAGCAGGCTGGGTACAAAATACACTGACACAGTGGCTGTGAAACCGCAATCTAAATACCACCCTAAAGATGGACAAAAACTGAAAAAAAGCTACAAATGTCAATACGGAGGAAATCCATTAAAGAATCACTGCATTATCACTAACTAAAGCTCCGATATCTCATAGAGAAGAAATGGGAAACGAGTTCCTCTCCCTACAACCCCAATTTGCTTCTAACTGGAGAAAAAGGACACATCACCTGGTTTTGTCTTAATAACAAATCAGAGGAACCCATAGAGATCGGGTGGATATCAGCCGAACCATGGGAAGAAGAAAAATAACTAGAGTTGGAGGCAGATAAATCTGAAATGTATTATTTAGGGCTAACACCTATTAGGACTCATTAAAAGGTTCTGGTGACTGGGGTATGGGTTTATGTGCTCATAGATTCAGGAAGCAAGCAAACAGCTGTCCAATCAGATCTCCTATATCCGGAAGACCTATAAGATAACCATCCAGTGAAAATATTGTGTGACAACGGGATGTTGCACCCTATTCAAAAACACCCATACTCCTAGAGATGCTGCCAACCGATCCAGCACTTCAGGATGCAATAAAATCTGCCATAGTACCAGATCCTGACTCTCTTATATGGTTTTGCATTGAAAAAATCGTGGCTACGGGCTCAGTACAATTGGCCAATAAATTGTCCTATAAGGAACAAATGTGGATATATAATTTGAATACACTCCACAAATGCCTTAACACACTTGAATCGTGGGACTTCAATGCCCATTAGAGAAACCTTGTAGCCTGTTCTTCTTACACATTAACTATTGCCTTATTTCCTAAGTCTAATTAGTCCCAGTGGCCTGCATAGGCTCCTTGTTGGCCACTGATACAGTGGATCCCTGTTCAGTTCAGCTTCGCTTCGTTTGTAGCATTTATTTCTCTTTCCGGCCATTTCCATGCATTTTTTCGGAACGTAATTGCCAGGTGACCCCTTGCCACCACTGCTTTAGTTTTCTTTGAGCTGGGGCGCCTGTAACTTACTCTGGGCACCCACAGTTCGAAATATTCTTTCCCCAGGGATGTGCCTCTTCATGGACATACAGTGCTTTCACCATTCACCTGCTTGAGCCCTTGTCAGGCATGCGCAGCAGTTTGGGCCTCCCAGTTCCTTGTTTACATTTGTTGCGCATGCATGCTCTTCGGTACTCTGTCTTTTAAATCCACCCACTTCTTCTAAAGGCGGAAATTGTGGTTATTCTGCAGGCTTCCTTCCACGCATGCGCAGCGTTCATCTACACTACTGTCGCGAGACGGAGAGCGGGACGGAGAGCGAGTGAGGTCGTCCCTCTACGAGTCCATCTACAGTGTTACAGTAATATTTGGCTGCTGGCACGGGACGGCTTGGCCGAGTGGTCTTGGGCTGCCAGCTAGATGCCTATAGCTCCAACATTGACTGCGCCCCATTACTGAGGCGTTGCAGGTCACTTGTTTACCCGTATTGTTCACCCTTCTCATGGGAGCTGTATGAGCAGTCCATTCCATACCTTGTGTCGGCCTGTCCAGGTTTAATGCAGGGGCGGCCGCAGTTATTCGCCTATGTGTCAGGGCTGTGGCGGCCCACTTGAGGGGATTAGCCGTTAGACGGGCAGATTCAGCCAGTTCTCTTGTGTTCTCCTAAGTACCGCATTAACGGCTATGCAGTGTTCACTTCCTTTTCTTTCTCTTTTTCTTTTTAGTTGCAGTTTTCTGCCTCAGTAATCCTAACGGCCGCTACTCTGTTCACCTACAGTTAGCATGTGCTGGCTTGGAAAGTCATCAGGAAATTATAGATTTCACCAGGTAAGATTTTGTGCAATTTATGGCCATTTACCTGTATTATGATGGTCCACTCTTAGACAAGGTTTTGAGGTAAATAATTGGGCTTAACCTGTTTTTGTCTTGGTTTAGGACTTAGCCCTTGAGGTCTAGCAGATTCATTTTCATCTTTTGTTGTCGCCAGCAGCTGGCCGCCCTCCAGGTTAATGATTTCACAGACAACACTGATTTGGGCTGGTTCTGTGATGGTTGGCTTGGGTTCACTTACGTCTGTTTGTTGCTTCTCTACTCAGCACCGCTCATTTCCGGGTGTCACTAACCCCTTGCTTCTAAGGATGCAATGCTGTGTTTTAGGGTACCCAGCCCACTAATTCTTGTGATGGTGTTCTTGGTCCCAAATGGTTTTGGTAAAATTTAGGTGCTTCTTGACACCTCCATATGGTTTTATACGGCAGCTCATCAGCAATTTGGAAGGGGTTGAGATACACTGGTCAACAGCCACGTTTTTATCTTTTTTTACAGTACGGATACATCCGCCTCCTGATAAAGACGTTGTGCTAACTTACACCCTAGATTGAAAGTGGTTGAGAAAAACTTTAAAGGATGTGATCCTTGCATTTCTTTTTTCTGATCCACCCTTATAATAGATGTGTTATTAATAAGCTCTATTATGTGTTTTGGCAATTAGAATACCAATGAATGCCGCTGTGGGGAGCAGCAATAGATTTTCTCTCCTCACCCGTTTTTAGTGTAAGTCTTGTTGTATGTTAGCATTTTGGATGTCTGTCACTGTGTGTTGAGTCCTGATTGAAAGTTGCACTATGAATGGCAAGTATGAATGATGTTTTAGCCTATTTTAGATACATTTTGCTGCTGTGTTGCGATGTTAAACTTACTAGTATTTATTAAATTGTAATTAAATTACTTTTCAAATTTTGTATCACCTTAAATACATTTTGATACATTGTTATAAATGATGTTGTGCTCTGGACACATTTTTCCGCTTTTCATGTCCTAATAATACTCTGGTTTATAGGTTAGAGTTTTCCTGCTCCTTTCAGGTTTTGCATAGTACCAGGTCTGACAGAAGTAATTATTATAGGCACCGGCATTACAAACTTTTAGTGAATTACTGACTCAGTCTGAAGATCAAAACATCTACATTCCGTACTCCCCTTTCAATCTTGGGAGCATTCCATTAAATGGTCCAAAGCCACTACATGCAACTGGAGAGATGTCTGATCTCTAAATTCAGAACAAGCCATGTCACATAGACAAACATTAAGAACAAATAATTGCCAGCTAAAGGAAGAAGGGAAAGCCACTGAATTAAGGGGAAAGGTATGTGACAAATTGCAGGAATGTATCCATTCTCCTCAAGGGGGGGGGGCCCTCCCCCTGTGAGGGTAGGAGGGAGAGCCCACACTGAACTCTGATATACCCTCCCTAGGGGTAGAGACAAGCAGGCTCTCCCCAGGAGAGTCGATGTAGTGGATGTGTGGCATCATGTCAACTACAGAGAGGGAAGAACTGCAAGTGGTCACGTGGCCACAGAGAATCCATGGTTGACCGGAGGTCCTAGCAATTGCACTGAGACTACTACGTGACTTGGAACGTGCAAAAACAAATGTACCTGGGATATCAATAATCCAAAATGAAAGATGATACAGAGAATGAGTGGTCGGAAGAAGAAAATGTCTCAGAAGAGGAAAAGGTCTCGGCTGGGAGAAAAAAAATTTCCAAACCAATTGAAATGGAAAGATGGGGATCTTATCCTCACTAGACTCATCCCAGTCAGTATAATGAAAATAGACTAGTGAGAAGAAGAGAAGTGAATGAAAGTCTTTATATGAAAATTCATACTTGTCCCTGTCAATATAATGAACATATACCAGTGAGAAGAGAAGTGAATGAAAATCATTATATGAACATTCATACTTGTCAAAGTCAATAAAATGAGAATATGTCAGTGAGAGAAGTGTATGAGAATCATTATAAGAATATTCATACCCCCCCAAACCAGGTCAACCAGGAAATAGCCTGGAGGAAAAGAGGAGTAAAAGAAGATTGCTATCAGGGTACTCATAGTCGTCTCAGTCGAGATAACCAGAACACAATAATGAGGACACGAGTAGCAAAGAGGAATCATTATCAATGTATTCCTACTCATCTCAGTAAAGACATTGAGAGTATAACCGAAAGAGATAAATAATTAGAGGATAATCCTTCTGAGAGTAATAGATTGCTGTATTAACAACATTTCTGTTTCATTAAGTTCATTTTGTGATACATGGAGTAGTTCATTATAGGCCTACCGATATGTTGCTAGTAATACTCTAAAAATGACCCCTTTTAGGGATTTTCTATCAAAATTGTTACAGAGTAGTAATGGTGTTTGTGATGTCATCAGTCAGGTCATTGATGATGACATTTGTGATGTCCTCTTTTATGTCCTGGGTGTTAGTCTTTGAAGTGCATGGCAGTGGTGTCAGTTATCATTGCATAGCTTACAATACCTGGCAACTGTTTTTTCGATTTAACCTTGCAACCATAGGGGCTGATTCATGGAATTTGAGCACAGAAAAAAATGGGGATTTGTGTGCCATTCTGCCTGTAAATCCCTGTTTAACAAATGGGATTTACGGGCAGAAATGGCACTCAAATCCCCGTTTTTCAGTGCACAAATTCCATGAATCAGCCCCATAAGGCCTCTTAAACAACGTTTTTTTCAATGAATGTCATGTTCTTATTAGTTCAACTTAACCACAAAGTCCCTTAAACACATTTTTCACAGAATTTCAATGGTTTTCTTAAGTGAAAATGTATCATGAAGTTACAGAACTGTATATAAGTTATTACTAATTCCTCTTTTAACATATATGAAAGGACTATAAAACATCTTTAACAAACATAACTTTTGAAGTGCATTCTGGGGCTGCAAGTCATGGTTAAACTGCCTAGTGCTTGAGGCTTGACCATGACCCCGGACCCACCAAACCATCTCCGTTATCAAGTGCACCTACCCTGCATCCTGGTCCAGTGACCAATATACACCCATAATGTGGCCAATGACTAGTGCTCATGTCTTGCAGCCATGGCCAGTGTCCACAATCCATGGGGCATGGATGTCAGCCATGCTGCAGGCCCCAATATGCAATTCAAAGTAGACAGTTGGCCCTACTGAGGGCCAGGCACACTGCCCAGACTCTATTTTATTTTTGATATGTACAGTTTGACACTTTGGAAAAAATAAAACATATGGCAGATTTGCAAAATAATGCTTTAAGGTCCTTGCTGATGTTCCTTGCGCAAGTTTGCTGCCAACCGATCCAGCACTTCAGGATGCAGCAGTGAGCAGAATTTCTTTTCCCATTCAAGCCCTTCCCGATTTTGACAATATTACCACATAACCAGTCCCTGGTGGCCATGCCCACTTTGACCCCATTGCCAGTCCCAGGTGGCCATGGCTAGTGATCATGTCCATAGGCTATGCCTCAGGTACCAAAGTTATATAACAATTTTTTGTACCTACAAATCCATCAAGCACTTTGTGCTGCAGCCGCAAGCAGAATATTTGTTCACATTGTTACCTATTCCGATTGCGAAGATTTTGGTCCACCCCTACAATTTAGCCCCCTCTTTACAAAATCCCTTCAAACTTTGCACACACATTCAAAGGTGGGTCTATGATCTTTGTGCAAAGATTTGTTCACCAAAATGATTTGCCATGTAAAAATAATGGAGCCACCCCTCTAATTTTGCACGGAATGGCACCAAACTTGCAGCAACATTCAAAGTTGGAAGTGCAAAATTTCATGCAGTTTCTTTGAACAGCACCACATTTAGAAGCCATCTAATGACAGCTACATAGCGATCTTGTAATGCACACATTTGCTTTGATGTCCTCGGACATGTGTCAAGTTTGCAAACATGTGAGATGTCAGCAGACATTGGAGAAGAACAAACACGATTTTTTGCCTTTTCTGGGCATATCCCACCCCATCATCACCACCCCTCACCTCCCCAGAGATTGTTTTAATGAGTTTGACATTTGTAATGTTATGTTTTTTCATATGCTTTTAACGTGTTGTTCACGGACTATGGGCGCAGTTCGCAAATCCAACATGGCATTAATTTCAAAGATTTTTATGAACTTCACATTTTTAATTGGCCAGTCAGTAGCCACGCATGATGTCTGCAAATATTATGTGAATCCCTGATTGATCTAGAGGCATCAGTGGACCCCGAATCAGGAATTGAGCCCGTGGACCAGAAAAAGATATCACACATATTTTTGCCCTACATTTTGGGCATTTAAAAAGAATATACAGGATGAATTTACACAAAATGTACAAAAGCATGCTTTTCGGACCAGGCTGCTCCTCCTCGTGCAAGTTTGGAAATCTGTCCAGCGGTTTGCACTGTGACCACAACCAAATAATTCTACATTCATGTCTATCCAGATTTTAAATGTTTTGGGACCCCCCTCTGTAACTTTGCCCCCCTTTGACGAAACCACACAAAACTTTGCAAAATAATTCAAAGTTGCCTTATACTTTGCAAAGTTTTTTGAGGATTCATTGAACGGTGCCAAAGATATAAGCCACCCAAAAACGACTCATCCTGTGGTTTGAGTAATTTAACCATAACTATAGGGTCACTACCGCAGACCCTGTTATATATGTGTATATATTTGCAAACAAAGGAGGGCAGGGGACACACTCTGGTGCCCAGCTCATTAAGCCTCCCAAAGTTCAGATGACGTTCTCCTCCAAGCACTTTCATGCATCTCACTCTCATTAGGGAGGCAGTATGTTCAGGTGTTGCTGTTGAGTACAAGTTTGAAGCCTCAAGGAATTCTGGCCGCTGTAGTACATTAAGGCCGCCAGGAACCAACTCTCCCTCCCATTTCACAATATAAATCCCACAGTGGGGGGCATTGTCGAAAACCAGTAAAGTAGCTCTGCAAATTGGGTCATATGTTACCCTGGTGCTGCCCCACTGGAGTAAAGAGCTCCTAAATATCGGTGGGACAAAATATAGCCGCTGAATGTCAGAAATAAAGGAGCCAGGCCAGTATTTAAGAGTGAAGCTGGCTTTTGTCATCCATTGGGAAATGCAGGCTAGTACAAAACACTTCTTTTTCCGACTTTAAAAATGGGCCTAGTTAAATCCTGCTGCAATGGATAAGTGCGCAAGTGGAGAAAGGCGCTTCCTTTTTATAAATAACGTGACATTGAAATGCATTACATATGGACATATTTAAAAACTGCAAAAATGCACATAGGATGAAAAGAAAATAGTTGTGCATTTGGAGGCTAAAAAGAAGGAACAAGGCCTTTGCAATCTAGAAAATAAACTGAAGGACAGATTAGATTCATCCGGAGGAAAGAGACCTAATTTCACCATATAAAATGACAGCATGGACAAAGAAAGACATATTTCGTTTGGTGTACATTTGAATACTGCTTCTTTATGTAAAAATTGCCTATTTTGTATTCAGGAGATTGTTTAATTGACCTCTGTTCTAATATTGTGTAAAGAAAATATTTTATGTCTGGGCAACAGGCCTGGTGCAGCATGGAAAGTTGCAGGCACACAGTGGTTAAAGGTAATATGCTAGCCCGTCAGAATGGTAAACTGCACCTTGGTTTCCCTCTAAGCTGAAATCCCCCACTGAGCTGTGTCTGGATCCTGACCTTGCAGCCCTTTGGTTTGATGAATACTAGGGATGCAGGACTGGTTTAAAGAAAGTGATCGAATTTGTGGTAAACTGCTGATAACAGAATGAACAGAATCAACCTTTAAGGTCAAGGTCCCATAAAAGTGCATTTAGTTCTAAACAAAGACCCTTTGAAATCTGAACTCCAGACCTTTTGGGGCTGGGCCTACCAAAAAGAATGTCTGATTGTCAATTAGTTTCTGATAACATGTCCTGCAGAAGTGACCTTAAGGTCAAGCTGCCGATGAACTGTACATTAAGAGCACAGAGCAAGGCTTTGAAGCAAAAGCAGGGAAAAGGTTATGGTGAAACAGATGGCTGGTCACATGTCTTCAGAGAAATGAAACTTACTGACACGTGTAATGCATTACCATTGATTAAACATTGAATACTGTTTATCCTAAATAAATGGAGCATCATATGTTCTATTAAGCCCACCACAGATTCAAATTAAACAGAAGAAAAAGTTCATTTGGACCCTGCAAAAACAACATTATTTTGATGTACATAATTTATGTTACATGGAAAATTATGATTCTGCCATTTTCATACACCTGAGAAATGGGAAAGTTGCCACAGGGTAGATCATTAAAATAAGTTTGAAATTAGAAATGGTCCAAATTTGAGCTATTTTGGTGCAGCAGAAAACCACGAAAAATGATAGATCCACTCAGTAAGTGCGTGCCAAAATAAACCTAGTATTATCTGATTCACCATAGAATATAGAACCCAGATATATACATCATCATGGCGTTATCTGAAAAACCAAGGCAGTTATTACATTATGAGAATTTTCAGAACAAAATATTTAGAAACTCTCTGTCATTTTGAAACGATGTAGCTATTCTTCTCCCTCAGCCTACATTATACATATCTCCCAACTTTTGGTCCTATCAGCAGCAAGTGGGCGTCTTGGTGGGAGGTGTAGGGAGCAAGCTAGCCAATCCTGACCGCAGGAATTATGACCATGTTGCAGTGTCATCCACACTATAAGAGGGCAGGTTTGCATCAGAACAGGGCTTTTTGGACTTTATTCCAGGAGACAGCCTGCTGCTAGGCTATAGCGAGGAACCACTAACAGAAAGGCAAGGAGAGCTACCAAGGCAATCAGAGAAACCTTGCCTAGTAACCTGGGAGCCCTATCAGAGAGTGCCCTGTCTGGATGGACCTTGCTGTGGGAGAGGCCTGGTGTGAGCTGCCTACCAAAAAAAGGTCCTAAAAATCTAGTGGGCTTCCAGAGCAAAGAGCATAGAGCTCCTATGTAAGTAGATATCCCAAAGCCATCAATTGTGTGGTGAGCCACCTACCTTTATCCCTTTCCGTTAGTGGGTCAATGGGGGTGAGGTGTGAAACTGGATAGGCCCTTCACACAATTTATTACATCTCATTCATGTATTTCCCCATAGAAAACCACCCCTCTGTTGAAATTGCATTATGTTCTGTTGTGTATTATGCCTGCCATAATCCTTTCCATCAAATTGTGGGGAGGGGGGGAGCCTCTGTAGACCCTTAGCACATTTGATTAACGTAACACAATTAATTCCCATATAGAAAATCATGGGATGAGTGTTGTTAGAATTTGAAACTGACAAAACTCATGCCCAGTGTGCTAGAGCGGTGTAGCCCATAAAGACTTGGTTGACTGTTTCTGAAATCCTTGACTTCCACATAGAAAGGAGGGGGTGTCCATAATCCCAAAATAAGTCATCATAAATGCTGCCTTTCAAGTCAAAGTATGTTGCAAAACGAAATTCCCCATTCATTTTAAACCAGTATTACTAAGTACTGCATCTCATCTGTATGTGTGTTACAAAACAAAATTTCCCTTTTGTTTTCCTTTTTCTGACCCCAAATTACCAAGTCCTGCCTTTTATTTTCATGTGTGTTGAAAAACAATTTCCTTTTGAGTCCCTTTTTCCCAACCTTGCTTTTTAAATAAAAGTTAAAAAATGATTTTTCCCATTGTATTCCTTTCCCTAATATTGCATTTCTAGTAACAGGCACAAAGCATTTGTTTTCCCATTGAATACCCTTCCCAAATAGCGCCTTTTTAAATCAGGGGCCCGGACGATTTTTTCATTGTGCTCTCACTCCCTGCACCTTGCCTTTCAATCAAAGGTGTCACATTTCATTGTGGCCTGCAGAGTAGGGGTAGCTGGGAGAAAAGTATTGTTTCAAATTAAGTAATTCTTTTGGACCCTGTATTGTATTGTGAATGTTTTCCAATGGTAAAATCGAAATGTCATCTGCTGTAAATTGTTATTGCATGTTTTACAATTCTGTTTGTGTTGTTTGAATAATAAAGTTATTGTTGTGATTTTGGGTGTTACCACAGCATTGCTGGCTGTTGTTAGTCTGTTTGTAAAACCTTAAATAAATAAATAAATACATATTCCTACTATACACAAGCCTGGTTTGTAGTCCATTGGTGACACAGGGTATTTGTTGGGGTTGTGTACGAGACGGGTTGGAGGCCTCACCAAAGTTAACCTCAGGTTATAAGTGCTTTATTGAGGGCCACCTTGCTTGAGGGGTGGGGGGAGGAACTCCCTGAGTTGAGAGTGACCGCATAATAAAACGCAACATATTTTTGCAAACAAAGAGGGGGTGAGGGGGTTCACTCTGGTTTCCAGCTCATTAAGCCTCCCACAGTCCAGATGCTGTTCTTCTCTAAGTGCTTTCGTGACTCTCGCACTCATCAGGAAGGCAATCTATTCATGCGTTGCTGTTAAGTACAAGTGTATAGCATCATGGAATTCTGGTCACTGTAGTCCATGAAGGCAACCTGGAACCAACTCTCCCTCCCATTTCACAATGTAAATCCCACAGTGTTACCAATAATGTGACTCTCCAAAGTGGGACATGTGTCGCCCTGGTGCTACCGCTCTTCAGTCAGGAGCTCACAAATATTCATGCGAACTAAGCAGGGTGAGGAGCACTCTGGTTCCCAGATCAGTAAGCTTAGACCTCCCACAGTCCAGATGACGTTCTCCTCCAACTATGTTTATGCCTCTCACACTCATCAGAGAGGCAACCTGTTAAGGTGTTGCTGTTTAGTACAAGTTTGTGACCTTAGAGAATGCTGGTCTCTGTGGTCTATTAAAACAGCCAGAAACCAACTCTCCCTCCAATTTCACTATGTTAATCCAACAGTGGCAGTGAGGGGGGAAAACCAATAATGTGGTTCTCCAAATTGGGACATGTGTCCCCCCATTGCTGCCCCTCTGGTGGTTGGAACACCTTAATATTTTTGCAAACAAAGGGGAGTGAGGAGTGCACTCTGTTTCCCAGCTCATTAAGCCTCCCACAGTCCAGGTGATGTTCTCCTCCAAGCGCATTGGTGCCTCACACTCATCAGGTAGGCTGTCTGTTCAGGTGTTGCTGTTTAGTACATGGTTGTAGCCTCAGAGAGTTCTGGTTGCTGTAGTCCATGAAGGCAACCAGGAGCACTGATAGGTGCTTCAACAGGAGGGAATAGACGTTGCAGTCTACATTTCAGGCGGTATTTACTGCTCGATTTCTGCCAGGAGGCTGTAGATGAAGCACAAGTTCCGGTGGTAGGTGGTGATGATCTTCTGAACAGTGAGGTCATAGTAGGAAAGCTTGGGCCTGTATACACTCTGGGTGTAGTGCCATTGGGCTCCCCTATGCCAGTCTTCTTGCTGCAAAGCTACCGGCTAGTGAACTGCTTGTGGGGAGCTTAGGTGCAGGTTGATGAGCTTCTTGGGCAGGGAGTTGAGCACGGGCTGATGAAAGCCTTAGTGGGGTTGGGCTCAGCCTGGTGAGCTCATAGAGGGAGTGCTGGGGAATATCCTAATGGGCTTCCCCAGGGTGGGATATAACGTCCTTTCATCAACACCCATTTTTACGATGGATGTTTTTCTGCGGAAATCATTTCAAATTTTTTGGGGGGATGTGGGACAGGGCATATAAAGGGTTGGGGTGGTGGGGAAAAAAATAGGTAGATGGCAGTGGGCTTGGGTGGCTAACCCCACCAAAAATAATAAAAACAAATTTGAAAAATGTTTTTCAGAATAAAATCTGTCATAAAAACAGGTGTCGATGAAATGACATAGAACCCTCAGTGTGGACAGGGGTGGAGGCTGATCAGCTGCCTGGGGGGAGTTAGGTACAAGCTGATGAGCTGCCTAAGAGGGAATTGGGGCACATGTTGAAGAGGTAATTGATGGATGGCCAGGACGCATACTGCTTGGCCGCCTCATGTTGTTTTTGCCATTCCATCTGTGCCTGTAACAGGAGTCTCTGTAGAAAGCTGAGGTGAACCGAAAAAGTTCCTGCTCTTTCCATGTTTGTGAAAAGAGTGTTTATGTTTGCCTTTAAGTGCTTGTCCACCTCTTAAGTTGTTTATTTTCCCATGTGTGGCATATTGTAGTTATTGGAAGGACATAATAAGCTCATCTCGGCCTCTTGTTTTATTTGCCTCCTCCAAAACGCATCTGCTCAGGAGCATGTGTTATTTGAAGGAGTAAAAGCGTGTCAGAACTGAAATGACATTTCGTTATGATAGCAGGTATTTTGCCTAATTGTTATTTGTAAGCATAAAATCAAGCCTTAAAATGAAACATAGTTACAGGGCGGTTGAAACAACCTGCGGGCCATTTCACACCTGGCAGAGAGCATATCAAGGCATAAAACCAAGGCATACAACTGTTTACACCTTCCTTTACCAGTCTGTTTGATTATCTAAAGCTTTTGCAAGTGGAGTGTAAGACGAGAGGAGCATAGTCTAGCCAAGGATGTCATTTGGACATCGCCAGGAGTTGCTCCTGTGAACGCTGTGGTCTCATTTGTTACCCCTAAAAAAAGTATTTAAAAAATAACATTGTATTTCTTTTCTTTTTTTATTGAAGCTCCTGCGCTGTGGGCACTGCCATGTGTCTCTTTGTTTCTGGAGTGGCTGGCTTTCTTGTTCCGGCCTCTAAAAAAACCGGGGGTTCCACAAGTGTAACACTTTGAGCAGTGACCCTAAATAAGAAAGAATAGGAATAACAAATAATATGTCTTTCTGGAATTCTATACAATAATTGCTAGACTCATTAAAGTTTTATTACAGGCACACATCAGCGGGTGAGACACTGATTTAGTCTGTTCTTAAACCCCTCAAATTCACATTGCAGACACAAAATTCCAAAAAGCATTTAGAGTACAATAAGTATCCATTTGGACTATGTATTTTACTTTTCAGAAGTTGCAGTTATAGCATGTTTCTTTCTGCTGTTGTCTCTGTTACAATGAACACAAGACATTCCATCACGGTGTCCTCAGTCTCTTGACAAAATCCTTGTGCCTAAAAGCTTGTGTACAGTGTAGAAATGTTTGACCATAGCACATAAAGTGGCCATTGATTAAATTAATTGTGCCACAATTACTGCTTTGTTGTAATTTGTCTATCTTTCCTATCTCTGTGGCATGATGTTCAGGATGTTTGTTTGCATGTATGAGGTAACGAGTGCCCAGAGTATAGGATGTTGTGTGAGTGCGCGGCTGTCCCTGCACTACTCTCTAAATTTTTTAATACACAGTTATAAATCCTACCAATGGTATGTATTTTGCCAACCTCTGAAGCCTGAAAAGTAAATCCACGTAGGCTTGACATGTGGCCAACTTTCCACCAGACCTGCAGATGAACTGGCCTGCTGTTAAATCTGTTACCAGTTTAATGGTCTCCACTACAGAGTGTAATTTGCTTTCTGATTTTGAGAAACATTCAGACATGTAAATGCTCATTTTACTATAGCTGGTAAGATAGCTCAGTGTGTTGATTGCTGTAATGTATGTGTGATTTGCAGGTTGCAGGTTGAAATCCGGGTAAGGCCAACCCAGCCTGTCATCTTTCTGAGGTTTATAAATGAGTACCAACAGAGGTTGGGTGATATTGTAGATATATTTGTTCTATATAAAGTGCTTCAGCGTATATAGTAACTCATCATTATCGTTTGGCCTTGGACGTCTGCTTGCATTCACAGTAATTTGTTAATATGGGCCTGTACACAATGACATTAACGATACATATGGTGATCCATTCTTGTATTAAATGTATATCGCATTACAGAGATATCGTAACCATACTTTTCGTAGTGTACTTAGGAACAATGCTCTGTTATGCCACTTCCTGTTTTGTCAAGGGGTGAAAGATCATGTTCCATCAACTTCCCGTGATGTCACTTCAGGGTGGGGTCAAATGGCATCAATTCATGTGATGACATCAGAGGTCAAGGGTCGTGTGATGTCACGTCCGCTGCCCCTGGCATTTTGGTGAAATGAAGTCCCTGGGCATAGCCTTGTACATCCCACTTTGCCTGCAAAACCTCCTTGTGTAAAGCTACCATGACATGTTCCTGTTCATGTTAAACTAGTGCCTTCCTATGAAATCTGCATGCAATTAGTACTTGAAAAGAGCAGGCAGATTCTATAGGAATCCCGTGGCAAATGTCAACTTCAATGCGTAATTTGTAAGCAGCATTTACTTTTTTACAAGCCAGAAAGTGAAACCGAAGAGAAAGAGCGATTTCGCCTGGCATAACTCTTCACTTTTGCATTCCGCCTTGCAAAAGTGGAAATTTGCATGAAGGGAGCCCAACAACACGTGACCAGGGTCGGACTGGCCCTTTCGGTCTTTCGGCCCGTGGCCGAAAGACTTTGGGGTCCCCTGGGGCCGGTTTTCCGGCAGCCACCTCTGGGCCGTTTTTAAAAAAAAAAATAATGTCTTTTTTTTTTGTGTGTGTGCGCTGCAAACAGTGCGCGGCCAAGTCAGATGGGGATAGCCGGGGGGGGGGGCGGGGGGAGTGAGTCGCCTCGCCTGCCAGTGCCCTGGTGTGAGTGAGGAGCAGGGCATGGAGGCGGGAGGCGGGAGCCAGCCAGGAGGGGCGAGGGGGAGGTGCGGCGCGCCGGCGGCGCCGGCTGCTCTGCACAATCATCATAGCAAGGTAACACTAGTAGTCACTAGATGTTACCTTGCTTTGATGATTGCATCTGCATCATGCATGCATCATAATTTATGATGCATGCAGATGCATGTGCATAATTCACGGGCCGGTGTCGCGTCGGTGGGCCTGCTGGGCGCCCGCCAGTGCCACTGCAGGGGGCCGGTGCGCCTGCCGTCAGCTCACGAGCCTCTGGCCTGCGGCTGCGGCGGCCACAGCCCACAGAGAGAGAGAACGACAGTTGTGAATCTGTACTGTGGGAGGGAGGCAGGCTGAATTTAGCAATTGCAAACACGGTACACCGACCAAAGCAATTGTAACACCTGCCTCCCTCCTCCCCCCTCCGAGACCTCCTGACCCAGGGGGGTGCAGCCTGCCTGCGGGCTCCGCTGAGCTGGGGCCGAGGCGCCGAGCCCGGCACTGTAAACACAGTGACTGACACTCCACATTGATTTCACACTTGCTTTCAACTTTGATGCAGGAAGTTAGTAACACTTCTTTGCAAAGTTGAAAGCAAGTTAGCAACTGTCTTCAACTTGTGTGCCTGGGGGCTGGGCTGGGTCCCGGGGCCGCCGGCACCGTGGACGAATGCCTGCCCAATTTGCCGCCAAATGCATTCATACATTATGCTGCTGGAGTGGCTGGGCTGCTGCTGTATGAGCCCCAGTGCCCCACAACACAAGCACTGAAGCACACACCGTCTGCAGTGGACCTCGACTCTCTCGACCGAAGAGCGACGACAGTGCCAGTGCCCACAGCCCACACAAGACAGGAGGACCACAAGGCAGCACTGAGGCGGCCGGCCATCAGACAGTGGAGTGCCCAGTGCCAGTGCCGGCCACACAGACAGCAGCAGGCAGCCCAGCCAACTGAGGTGAGGAATGGGCTGTCTTTTCAGGGGCTTTCCCTGCCATGCCATGCCATGTGAGTGTGCCTGGGGTGGGGTCGGGGGGGGCACTGCATGCAGGTCTGCTGTGTGAAGTGATACAAGAATGGATCACCATATGTATCATTAATATCACTGCAGGTACTACTTTAACATTTTTTAATGGATCTTTCCCAATCTTTCCAGTTTTGGAGGGGCATTAGAAACTTTTTGTTTGGAATACTTCACCCAAATCCGAGCAGCCAGCCAAAGGTTTACTGGCAGGAGATTTGGTCGAAGCCAAATCCATCGAATCTTTTCAACTGAATTTGGCTGGGATCTTGCAGTTTGAGCTGGCCCGTCCTTTTTGGGGTGGAGCCAAGCCTGATATGATATGATAGGTTATTTATAACGCTCTTAATACCCGAAGGTTTCTAAGCGCGGACCAGGGGAATCGAACTTGTGTTGCTCTGTGTCGTCTTGCTTCCAAGGTGAGCGCGTTGCCCCCGAGCTATCCTCCCGAGACAGAGCCTGGTTGGCACATGTTTTTTCCCCCTTTTTAATAGCCTGACAGGCTGCAGAACGGGAGCTGCAGGGTTCTGTAGAGGAATGCGAGTTCTAATGATTCAACAGTTCTGGGTACTAATTATTAAGACTGGGTGCAAATTCCCCCTCTATTCATGTTTACATTTTACAATCTGTCCCCAAGTTCTTTATTTTAGATATACAAAGCTTCTAGAAGTTTCCAGAAAAAAAAACTCTCTCTACCTGCTTTGACATAAAAAGAACCATGTGTAAATCATTAGAACAGAACAAAGCACAACAGCTAACCTCTGGCCTGACGGCAAACCTACCTGAGACACAAGTACATTATAATAACTTTTTTTATTTACATAGCGCTTTTACCCAAAGCGCTTTACATAGAACAAATGTTACATACATTTATATTACCCAATAGAAGATGTTACTCAGGAAGAAAGCCTGAGTCGACCTTGCCGGGATTTGAACCTGTGAATCAAACAGTTTGCACGAACGAGAGCTCAACCTACTGAGCTATCTTACCAGCTGTATGAGTTAGTTGAACAATCCATTTCACAGTCATTTCACGGAAACAAGCATTTCATCTGAGGGCATCATTCGTCGACAGTAGCCGATTCCTTCACGCAGATTAGGCCGCAAATGGCCGGGTCCGCTCCCTGAGCATTTCGCTTCATTCATCACTGTGGTTTTTTTTTGAGTTGATTTTTTTTTTGTTTTGTTTTAACGCCAGTGACACTAGGCACCTGCTGTACTGCCTGCCATGTGAAGTATGTGGGCTATACGAATTCCAGAAAAGAGGGAGTGTGGAACACTGGCCATACAAACCAGCAGTGCTGGGATCCATGAATGGAATATTGTCAGGGCAGATGACCTGGTCAAGTCATAATGAATTCATTACTAGCACACTTTACAGGAAACGAATGGAGGGGGGGGGGCAAGCCCAGAATCGCACCACTTCATTCCTGCTTCCTATTTGTCTCAATGACTTGACCCACCCCTTTACCCTTCACTTTGTTTTATTTTAGAAAAGCCCACGCATTTATTTGTTTAAGATGTACAGTACACATTCAAGTGCTTGGATGGTGCAGAGACCACAAAAACTAGTATTAGGCGCTACTATGAACAAGAGCGCAGGGTCTGGATGAGCCGGGATTTTAGCCGTTTCCGGAGCGAGGAGGTGAAATGTGGCTAGGTGGTAAAAGCAACCTAGTGGTCTACAGATGGGAACGGTTTAAGTTATGTTTAGGGCAAATGGCTCATTTTTAGGAGAGGGCACGTGTGTGCATTAGATGTGGGCGGCGCGCCTTCTGTAATGATGGATCCGTCAGAGTGAGGGGACTACGTTACAAGAATGTACTGCTTTTTGCGTTTCTTCTCTGCTTGACTGCAAAAGGTCAAATTCAGAAAATGTGTAAGCCAGAAAAGGCAGTAACCTGCACATAGAGACTTAGGACCGCCTTTTGGTTTTTCCAAATTTGAATGTTAAAGCATCGCAGCGGTATTTCAAAATGAGTGCGTTTTTTTACGACCCTGTGACCTGCCTGTAAACATATGTGGGGAGAGGGGTTAAGGGTAATAATTTAGGTGGGGGCAAGGTGGGGCTCCGGGGGTCTCCCACCTGCATATATTTGCTGAAATATGGCTTAAAAGAACAAAATATTCGATGGATTTGGAGTCGATCAAATCTCCTTGATGAAGTCACATTCTCTCTCTCTCTCTCTCTCTCTCTCTCTCTCTCTCTCTCTCTCTCTCTCTCTCTCTCTCTCTCTCTCTTTTTTTTCTCTCCCCCTCTCTCTCTCTCTCCTTTTATCTCTCTCTCTCTCTCTCTCCATATAATAGGTAGTATAAATAGGGTGACCAGATTTAAAAAGTAACAGACCGGGACAGGGCAACTAACATAAAAGTAGGAATAGCGCTTGAAAGTGGCTGTCAAGGCACTACATTTCAATAGTGGTTGGAGCAGAAGGAGGTTCAAGTGTTATTGGTGGAATAAACACATATTATAATTATTGTATCACAAATTACCACTAGCTTTGAAGCACTACACTTGTGTTTAAGCACTCTACAAATAATTACAATCACAATCTTAATTTGTAAAATGTCACATTCCTACTGTTTGAGATTGTGCATTCCTGCCTGCCAGCTAAGAAGACCTACTACCAAAAACCGGGAACAATGCAGTGAAAAAAATAATCTTGAGAAAGGGGGAAAGAGCAGAGCACCCCATTACGGGACAGTCCCGGCAAAACTCTTAACTATAAAGGAACAACTTTATGGCACTCATTTCCTTGGTGACTTTCCTACTTATTATCATCAGTGTGCCGTCTGCCCTCTGTTCGTTCTGTTGTGATCGTCTGGAGTCACTGTGACAAATGTACACATTTATAAACATTTACATTTCACACACCTACACCCGCCATAATGACGTCCTGGAGCGATGGTAGTGCGTGCGAGTGATTCTATGCATAGCTTTGAAATCGCCTTCCTTTGCAAGTCAGGGCCAGCGTTTTACACTCATATTTAGTTACAAAATGGCCATATCCCACCTGTGACCCCTCCACGGCCACCCCAAACAAAAATTATGCCCCATCTGATCTCAACTGCATTTCAATGGAATGTGCAAATAAATAGTGTCAATATTTAAACGCATGAGGACTTCATTACAATGTTGATAGGCTCGGAGCTGTGTGCTGCGGTTTGGGGGGATATGTTTAGTTGCGTCTCGTGCATCTGGCTGCCCGAGTTCACCTTGTATATGTTTGAGAGGGTATAGGTGGTGGACGTGCAGTAAGTATCGCGTGTGTGTTACTGGACGTTCATGATTGTGTAGGGTGCACCACATATGTACTGTGCGTGATTATGTGTGAATATATAGTTTATGTTGCTCATGTCTGTATGTGGTTGGTTGGTGCAGTATCTATGTGTGTGTGTGTGTCTGCCTGTGTATGTCTCTGCAGAGAATGTGTATCTTGGATGTGTCTGTGAGTTGGTCTATGCTTATGCAGATGCGACATGCAAACATGTGTTTTGTTAGTGTAACAATCAAGCGTGTAATGTGTGTGTGTGTGTTTCGTGTGGATCTATGTTGTGGATGGTATGTCGTGGTGTAGGTGTGCGGAGACGGAGTATGTGTTCTGAGTATTTGTTTGTGATGCATTATGGAGGCACCTGTTTGTGTGTGTGTGTGTGTGTGTGTGTGTGTCAAATCTTTGTCTGCTGTATGTGTGCATTTGGTTTGGGTATCTGCTGGTGTGTGTTATCCACCTACGTGCTTTAGTAGGTGCAGCGTGTTTCCATACCAGTATATCAGCGCATATGGGCCAATTTACCAAATTACTGTGAATGCAAGCAGATGTCCAAGGACAAATGATAATGGTGTGTTATTATATAGCACTTACTTGTAAGAGCTTCATATAGACCAAATATACCTACAAAGTCACTCAACCTGTGTTGGTACTCACTCAACCTCAGCAGGATAAAAAGCTGAGCTGACCTGTCTGGGAGCTGAACCTGCAACGTGCAGAGCACACGCACATTGCAGCAGTGAGCGCTGAACCCACTGAGCTATCTTACCAGCTATAGCTATCAGAGAACTAGCCACTTAAGAAACACAGAGCCACATGCTGCTGACCACAGCCCAGGAGCCCCAATTTTAAATTAGGGGTAGCAAGGGAGACCACAGGGGTAGCAGGGAAGGCTTCAGGGGTCACCAGGCAGAGCCCTGGCAACCCCTACATGACATCCCTGCCAGATGTGGTTTGATTTACAAATACCCGTTTCATTACCTTGCGCTATCTATTGCCTGACATATGTGGGAATTCGCTCCTCTACATGTCACTAAATGGGTGCAGCAACGTTCACAGAGAATGATCAGGAGCCGATTGTGTTTGAGCTGGCTTTACCATAGCTGGGAGCAGGCTGTACCAGTTATGCTGTACGGCCCCTTGGGCATCAGAGCTGGTTGTATTTGTTGGGCAATGTGGGCATGAGCGAAATGTAACCGTATCCGTTTTGGAAGCTGGCTGTACCTGTTCATTGGCGTGAATAGTTAGGTAAAGAGTATTGCATGCTGCTACATTGCTCTCAAAGCATTTAGGCTTCCTTGATAGAGATGGATTGTGGCCCTGCCCATGGTAAAACATGACTTTTTTTCTGTGGGGAGGGGTTGCAACTGGGGGAAAAGATGAGGGAAAAAGTGTCAGTACTGAAAAGTCAGTTGAGCTGGGAGCAGCCTCGGACTGGCCTGTAGGACAATAGGCCCACGGCCAATCAAAAACACAAAATGCTGGTGTGGGACCGTTTTTTTGGCCAAAGTCGGACCCTTATTGGCCCATGTGGGCCAGTTTGATGAGTTAATTCACACTGCGACTAGTAGTTTTGACCAGTGTTGCTTGCTGAATAAATATTCTTTAAAATATACAATTTGCATGTCACTTTATCAAAAAGCTCCGCCTGGGTACTATTCAAACAGTATCACAAAAGGAATGAAAAGCCATTTGCAACTGCGGGCCGCTTTTTCTTTGGTGCCTGAGACAATTGCATGGCCCAGTCTGACCCCGGATGATAGCTAGCCTTTGTTGCTGACTGTGTGCAGTTCGGAAGCACCCCACAGTGTCTTTGTCGAGGGCATAGGGGCATTGGTATCCCGAAAGGGGCCACTTTTTTTGAGGCGAGGGGTGGGCCACTTTTTTGAGGCGAGGGGTGGGCCACTTTTTTTTTGTTGTCCGGGCCTATTTCTTGTCCCAGTCCGACCCTGCACGTGACTGCAAATGTTGGTGGTCACCTCAAGAACTTTGCATTTCATACAAAATGGCCATCTTCTGTTAATGCTTGCTGTAAAGTATACCTGTTCGCTCATCCTTGTGGAATATTGACCGAGGAAAAAAGTGAGGTGTAAATCGTTTGCGCCTCGATTTTACACATCATTTTTAAGCCACGGGGACCTATAAAATGACTCTTTTACGACCTTAGCTCCAAATAGGTAAAGTCTATTCATGTCAGTTAGACAATGGAAAACACTACTTTGGTCTAGTAACTATTTTTGCAAAGAAAAAGATAACATTTTGCATATTTCATTTAGCTAAAATGTCACAGTTGCACTATTCTCTCTCCAAAGGGCGCTATATAGGTTGAAAACACATGCAAGGTAATTCATAGAATTTTGCACAAAAGTGGCGCACGCGGCTGGTGCACAGTGTGCGCGTGCGAATGTCTGCGCCAGCCGCGTGTGCTAAAATCGATTTCCGCGCACTGCGTATTCATGGATTTTAGCCTCCAATACCAGCCGTGGCGCAGAGTGGCGCAGCGACCCTGCAGCAGCGCCAGTTACGCCCCCAAGAACGCCCTCGCGCAAGGAAAAGCCATCAAAATTCCCAATTCAGTGCAAAGGGCTGCGCTAATCCTGGACCAGTTTACAGGCCAGCCAAACAGCAAACGCTAAGCAGGGAACGTGCATCACTGGGGTGCGTGTGAAGTTACACACGCAAAAGGGCGTGTGCAAGTGGGGTACGTGTATGGGGTTGGCGGGAAGTTTCACATGCGATTCCAGCAGGGTACGTGTATTACGGGGTTTGCGGGAAGTTTCACACGCGATTGGCCTGGGTACGTGTATTTCAGGGGTGCGCGGGAAGTTTCACACGCGATTGGCCTGGGTACGTGTATTCCAGGGGTGCGTGGGTAGTTTCACATGCGATTGGGCTGGGTATGTGTATTTCAGGGGTGCGCGGAAAGTTTCACACGCGATTGGCCTGGGTACGTGTATTTCGGGGGTGTGTGGCAAGTTTCACATGCGATTGGTCTTTGTACGTGTATTTTGGGGGTGCGCGGGAAGTTTCACACGTGATTGGCCTGGGTAAGTGTATTTCAGGGGTGCGCGGGAACTTTCACACGCGATTGGCCTGGGTACGTGTATTTCAGGGGTGCGTGGGAAGTTTCACACGCGATCGGGCTTCATACATGTATTTCGGGGGTGCAAGGGAAGTTTCACACGCGATTGGCCTGCGTACGTGTATTTCAGGGGTGCGTGGGAACTTCCACACGTGATTGGCCTGGGTACGTGTATTTCAGGGGTGCGCGGGAAGTTCCACACACGATTGGGCTTCGTACATGTATTTCGGGGGTGCGCGGGAAGTTTCACACGCGATTGGCCTGGGTATGTGTATTTCAGGGGTGCGCGGGAAGTTTCACACGCGATTGGCCTGGGTACATGTATTTCAGGGGTGTGCGGGAAGTTTCACACGCGATTGGGCTTTGTACATGTATTTCGGGGGTGCGCGGGACGTTTCACACGCGATTGGGCTGGGTAAGTGTATTTCAGGGGTGCGCGGGAACTTCCACACGTGATTGGCCTGGGTACGTGTATTTCGGGGGTGCGCGGGGAGTCCTACACGTGAATTGGCAGTGTGGGTCCTCCCAGGTGTCCCCTCTACCCCCTCCACAGCCCCTGCAGGCAGCCCACACCACAGGGGACTACCCGGCACCCCTGGTCATGTCCCGCAGGCAGCCCATCCACCATGGGCATGCCCCCCAGCCAAGCCACATGTCACGTTGCAATATGATCACCGACCCATGTCTCCCAGCACCCCCACCCCCCAGCAGTGCAGGGCACCTGCCAGCAGGCCCCCACTCATGTCCCCTTGAACCTCCACCCCCCAGCAGTGCAGGGCACCTGCCAGCAGGCCCCCACTCATGTCCCCCAGCACCCCCACCCCCAGCAGTGCAGGGCACCTGCCAGCAGGCCCCCACTCATGTCCCACTCATGTCCCCTTGCACCCCACCCCCCAGCAGTGCAGGTCACCTGCCAGCAGGCCCCCACTCATGCCCCCCAGCACCCCCACCCCCCAGCAGTGCAGGGCACCTCCCAGCAGGCCCCCACTCATGTCCCCCAGCACCCCCACCCCCCAGCACTGAAGGGCACCTGCCAGCAGGCCCCCACTCATGTCCCCCAGCACCCCCACCCCCCAGCAGTGCAGGGCACCTGCCAGCAGGCCCCCACTCATGTCCCACTCATGTCCCCTTGCACCCCCACCCCCAGCAGTGCAGGGCACCTGCCAGCAGGCCCCTACTCATGTCCCACTCATGTCCCCTTGCACCCCACCCCCAGCAGTGCAGGGCACCTGCCAGCAGGCCCCCACTCATGTCCCCCAGCACCCCAACCCCCCAGCAGTGCAGGGCACCTGCCAGCAGGCCCCCACTCATGTCCCCCAGCACCCCCATCCCCCAGCACTGAGGGGCACCTGCCAGCAGGCCCAACTCATGTCCCCCAGCACCCCAACCGCCCAGCACTGAGGGGCACCTGCCAGCAGGCCCCCACTCATGTCCCACTCATGTCCCCTTGCACCCCCACCCCCCAGCAGTGCAGGGCACCGGCCAGCAGGCCCCCACTCATGTCCCACACATGTCCCCCAGCACCCCCACCCCCCAGCAGTGCAGGGCACCTGCCAGCAGGCCCCCACTCATGTCCCACTCAGGTCCCCTTGCACCCCACCCCCCAGCAGTGCAGGGCACCTGCCAGCAGGCCCCCACTCATGTCCCCCTGCACCCCCACCCCCCAGCAGTGCAGGGCACCTGCCAGCAGGCCCCCACCCATGTCCCACACATGTCCCCCAGCACCCCCACCCCCCAGCAGTGCAGGACACCTGCCAGCAGGCCCCCACTCATGTCCCACTCATGTCCCCTTGCACCCCCAGCAGTGCAGGGCACCTGCCAGCAGGCCCCCACTCATGTCCCACTCATGTCCACTTGCACCCCCACCCTCAGCAGTGCAGGGCACCTGCCAGCAGGCCCCCACTCATGTCCCACTCATGTCCCCTTGCACCCCCACCCCCCAGCAGTGAAGGGGCACCTGCCAGCAGGCCCCCACTCATGTCCCACTCATGTCCCCTTGCACACCCACCCCCCAGCAGTGCAGGGCACCTGCCAGCAGGCCCCCACTCATGTCCCCCTGCCCCCAGGTCATTATAATCCTCAATCATGGCCCTTATGGCCAGCCTCCCCAGCCCAAAGACCCGACCAAGTATTGCATCCACCCACATAGAAAAAGCAATTACATGATACAACCCCAATGGCAAGTATGTAAATTAACACATGTCCGTCACACACACACAATGGTTGCAAGTGAATGTGAAAACCCATATCATGACATGCATGAAACCAATGAGATAATACCACACATCGAAGTATGAAGAAAAAAATGTATTAAACGCAACATGAATGGAATTAAAATCAAACAAACAACAATGGGAATAAAAAAAGAAAAGCTGCATGTCCGTAAAATAATGAAAAACAATAAAGCATAATCCAAAGGAAACGTGTCCAAAGTCACAGTCCAACAAAGCAAATCCAAGGGAAAAACAAAAGTGAAAACCATTGCTCCATGGGGAACTCCAAAAAAAAGAGATGAATCCAATAGTGAACCATATACAGATGAACAATCCAGGGTCCATGATCCCAACTGAAGAAATGAAACCTATCAAAAATACTACCTAATGAAAAACTATATACAGAAACGTGGTGTATTGTCCAAGCGCAACCAAAATAAAGAAAAAACCAAAAGAAACCTAACAATATCTAACTATTTACAAGGGCAGCGGGCTAGTCCAACGGCTCACTTTTGGATGTCCCGGGCCAGGGCATCATCGAACTCCTGCTCAATGTTCCAGAGGCGGTCCTCTTCCATGGCCCGAGGGTTTGCAGGGACGACGACATGTTCACTTCCAACTCCCTGCGAATTGCCTCGAGGCACTCGGCCCGCCTCAATGCCCTCCGCATGGATTTCTCTGGCCTGACCATCCTGAGCCATGCCTCTTCTGCCCGCTGCTGCTGCGCATCTATGGCATGGCCTAACCGCTGCCACACGGAAGCCGCTTCCCGTCCTGGGTCCTCCTGCCCTCTGGCCGATGCCTGCCCCTGCGATGATGAAGGCCCTGAGCCATCATGGCTCCCACCTTGTTGCTGCTGCTGCTGTGCCTCTGCCCGTGCCATGGCTCTTGCTGCCTGCACATCCTCCTCCGGCTGGGGTGCAGTTGTTGAGGTGGCCACCCCTGCTGGACGTCCGACTCCCGACTGTGGCAGGGATGTGTCCTCCACCAGCCTGGCCGCAGGGTCAGAGGCAGCTCCACAGGGCACCCAGGTGACACATGGGTGGGAAGATGGCATGGAGTACGACTGGCGCATAGGGGGTTCATTTGAGGAGGGGGTCGGAACAAGGCCCAACAAACTGAGGGATCCGGCCCTGGTGACCTGTCCCAGTAGGTCGATGTGGTCAACGAGCCATTCGAGACGACATGCAGTCTCCCCATGAAAAGACTGCATTTCGCCTTGCATGGCCCGTTGACGCAATGCCACACCCCCCAGGACAGGCTCAACCCAGTCCCGGATAGCCACGTCCGCAGGCAGAGGAAGGCCAGTTGTCGTAAACTCATCCCCTGCCTGAAAACGGGTCTGGATGTAGGTATCCCTGCTGGTGCAGGATGATGCAGTCACAGGATCGGGGACAGGATTACACACAGGCACCTCCGCGGCGGCCTGTGCTGCCTCCTGTCCTTGCCCCTGCACTGCACCACTAGCACCAGTGGAATCCCCACCTCCAGACCCCGTCTCTGTCCCTTACAAGGCCTCTCCTCCACCAAACCCCCCACCAACCTGGATGACTCTGTGCCATCTTCCTCCGTCGGGCCCTTCGGGGTCTCAGCTGCCCCTTCTGCTGCCGAGGAGTCCAACTCCGACCTCCGCCTCTTGGACCTCCCCTCGGCAGCTACGACCTGGGATGCAGTACCGGACTCCTCACTCCCCGACGAGATGACATCCTGGGAGGGGAGCCGGGCCTTGCGTCTCCGGCTGGCGGTGTGATCCCTGCCGCTGTGCTCCACAGCACCCTCTCCGCCCTCTTCATCAGTCGACGCTGCAGAGAGGGAGAGATAGGACACAGGCATCAGGGCACTGTACAATGGACTCATACACACATGACAGTTGCACACGAGTGTCATTGTCAAACTTCAGACATGGCATCACAATCCCCATCACACATGTCATTTCAAATCACACACATGAGCTATTCCACAGCCATATCGCAACAGCCAGCACCATCCATACACATACAACAGCATGAGCAGGCAAAGGTGAGCCAGACATCACATGAGACACAGGGAGTGCACTAGACATGCACACATGCCACCACACTTACATGCATGTGTACACCTCCACCAAGTGTTGCAGTGATGAGATCGGCATCCATGTCACATCTGGCAATCAGTCTTCTACATATCAGTCTCACATGCATCCATGCTGCATGACAGTTGCACACTTGTCAGATACACATACATGCACATGTACACAGTGCAGATACATGCAGCTGCAACCAACATCCATGTGTGACACCACAACCTTGACAACTGACATACACAGTCATTCAAACATGTGTGCTCACACATCTGCATTTGGCCTGCATGCTTACCCACAAATACACCATCCATGTGTCTCACACATGAAAGGACTTGCATGTGTCAGCCTCACGTCCCTGTACATACACATCCATACATGGCCCTACAAAACCACATGTGCAACCTGCACACTACTGGCACACCACCACACGCACAGCTTCCAATCAGTATGCATGTACACTTACCGCTCGACTCCAGACGGGTGTGCCTCTCAAGGACCTGGACGTGGAGCGCTGGGCATACGTGTTCCAGGACCCTCATTTGGTCTTCCGACAGGTGGCCCCGGCGCCCCTTAGCATCCGCTGCCTTCAACAGGCGCCAGGCCTTGTTGAGGGTCCTGGACCTGAAGTCCTCCCAGCGCTTTTTGACATGATGGAATTCGCGGACTGCCACCCCCTCCGTGTTGATGGCAGTCACGATGTCCGTCCAGATCCTGGTCCGTCCTTTCTTGTCGGCGCGCGACCTTCCGAAGAGGGCATCATACTGCCCCAAGACTTGCTCCACCAGGACACCAACTTCGGTGGCAGTGAAGCTGGTGGCCCTCTGCCTCTCTGGCTGGGGGTTGCCAGTGCCGCCAGATGGTGTAGTGCTGGACATGGCAACCCCAGAGGCAGGACTGGGTGGGCAACTGGGTCCTGGGGCTGGGCTATGGAGCTATGGAATCCCAGTCGGGAGTCTTTGGTTCCAGCAGGGGTGGTCACAGCAACAGCACCCCTGGCTGACGTGCAGGCAGCAAATGGCAGGGCACGTGGGCAGCAGGCAATCAGGCAGCAGCAGATGGCAGGTGGGAGCGTGCTCGGGGCTCTGGGGGGCAGTAATTCGGCCTTCTGGGCAGGAGCGTGGTCTTCCGTGTGTGAACGCGTGGCCAGCTTGATACAGAGTGATTTGGCACGTGAAAATCTTGCACATCAGCGTGTAATTCGAGGAAAGGCCCTTAGCGTGTAAGCGCATCAGCACACGTACGCGATTTCATTGGACAAAAGGCCCTTAGCGCGTAAGCGCGTCTGTGATGTGCGCGCGCGGGCGTTTCCCTGAACACGGGTGCATGTTACACGTCCAAGAACTGCACATCCGAGTGTCAGCTCGTGTAATTTGAGGATAGGGTCTTAGCGCGTATACGCAGAAGTGACGTTGGACGTGTGGGCCGGTTTAAAATGTACGTGTAGGACGGCATTTCCTTGTAAGTGCTTTTCGCGGAGAGCGAGTGGGTGAATTCTGTACTTCTTGTCGCTTCACATGCGCTTTACTTCACAGCGTTTCTAATTCGTACTCCCTGTTACCTCTGACAGCTTTTTTCTGATTTTCTGTTGGGCCTGTTTCCTCAAACAGCGTTCACTTCTTCTTTTGTCCTGTCTCCTCAGACAGCGTACAATTCTTCTTTTGGCGGGGGTGTTGCCAACGCACACATGCGCGTCTTTTTCACGCTCTTTTTCCAGGCAGACGGTGAGTCGCGCACGTATTTACCAACTGTGCTTGCCCCATGTGTCGCGTACCCCTTCAGAGGTCATTGTAGGCTGCGTGTAACACGCGTACGCTTATTTTTGTGTTTCTGGGTGCCACAGCGTAGTGCGGGTTCATTTTTCCACGCACATGGTCTACGAGGGGTTGCGTGCACGTTATTTTCTGTTTTTGGGGTGCCTGTGCGTTGCGTGACCCGTCATCTTCCCCCAGGGGTCACATACAGCCTTGCTAGTGCACTAGGGTACGAATTCCATCTAGTACCCTACCCCTTTGACCCCCAATTGCCGAGGACAATAGTTTACTGCAACTCCCATACGCACAACAACATCAGTGTCATGGCTGGGAGGCGAGCAAGCGGTAAGGGAGGCAAAGGTGGCCGAGCTTCAACAGGTGGGCGTGGTGGGCGCGTTAGGGGACGTGGCCGGGATTTGCAGAGTGCCCCTATCCCCCCATGTGTGGAGGACCAATCAGGGACACCCATGCCCCCCCTCCATGGTTGAGGGAAACGTGGCTGACACCATCCCAGCTCAGCCCTTGTTGGTCCGGCCCATTGTGGCACCTGACCTGGCACAGGAAGACTCCCAGGCTGACTTCCAGGGCAGCAGGTCTAGGTCACCTGTGGCGGTGCAAGTTGGTGTCACCAGGCCACGTGGATCTGGGGCAGCTATGTCATCTGCTGCCCCGAGTAGGCAGGGTGGTGAGGCTGCAGGGGCAGCTGCAGCTCCATCCACCCCAGTTCTGACTCTCCCAGCCAGGACAGTGTCGGTCCCGATCCATCATACTGACATTCCCTCTGCCAACATCACACTCCAGCCAATGCCTGCACCAAGTCCTATGGTCAGTGTGTATTTGCACACTCCTACTACCCGGTCCACCGGTGCTCCTGCCCCTAGTGACCGGAGCGGCGTAAGCCACTCACGATCCACACCACCTTCCAAAAGAAAGAGGAAGAGTGCTCGTCCACTACAGGCTGATACCCCATACACGGCTACACAGTCCGGCACGCCAAGGAAGCCTAGCTTCAATGATGCCGAATGTGATGCACTTGTGCAGTATGTGTTCGCACATGACCACAAAATGTTGATAACTGCAGGGTGCAAGACCACACCTGCTCAAGGTCAGGCACACTGGCAGACCGTCGCGGACATCATAAGTGGCCTTGGATTTGTGAGGCGCACAGCTGGTGATTGCTACAAGCGCTGGAATGACCTTAAAGGCAGGGCAAAGATAAAGCTGGCCTCAAGTCATGCCGCTACTCTGGTGACTGGAGGTGGGTCTCCACCAGAGGACATTGAACTCACTGTACATAAGTACGTTGCTGGGACGTCACAGAGGAACAGATCCAAGGTGTCGGAGAACTGCCAGATTATGAGGCATTGTCCGGTGAGTGCACATGCATGTGTGTGTGATCCATGTGTATGTTGTGTGTGTGAGGGGTTCGGATTGAGTGCCAGGGGAGGGTGTGTGCCTGAGTGGTTTGGGTCACCCATGTGCTTCATCCAAAACATTCTGCGCCCCTGGATTTGGGTATTACAGTATCCCTTCTGACCACAGTAGACATTTTGCGCAACATCACGCCAGTTGCCCTTGAAGTGGCATCTTGCAGCAACATTGTTCCGTATTTTTCAGTGTTCATTCAGGCTGATTGTTTCAATTCCCCCACTTTTACTACGCATTTCTCAGCCCTATTGTCAAACAAAATGTGACATGCCTATGGTACATGCCATCTGTGTGTTGGCATGTGTCATGTATGGGGATTAGATATGCCACTCACAGGCCAATGTGTGATGGCACTGCTAGCCAGCATGCAGCTAATGTGTTGCTCTTCCATCTTGGTGTCATCAGTGTCTGCCATTTGCCTACCCTTCAAACTCAGTGACAGTGCATGCATGGGAGGGTTATAGTCATGTGGGACATGTGGCAATCAAGTACTGGTTATGTAGCTTGTCAGGCCTAAGTGTGTGCCATGGTGCTAATGCCTGTGTCCATTTTTTGTCTTTCATGTTTTTGCAGGGGATGACGCACTTGATGCTGTTGAGGTTGAGGAGATGGTGCAGACCCAGGAGGGATCTCAGGCACGACCGGGCACCAGTGGGGGACGTGGTGTGGTGGTGGGTGAGAACCCACTCTTGCTGCAGACCATTCTCTCCAGGGGTGTTTCTGGGTGCACCTCCCCAGACCTCTATTCAGGTGTAAATTCGGATGATGAGACCGATGTGGCGTCGCAGGTAAGTGTTCCTGGCAGGGATTCTGTTCTGTCCAACCCACCTGCAGCAGGGGTAGAACCCTATATGGGGCTGTCAGTGTTGGTAGGTCTGCCTTTGGTGGTTACGGATGCAGGGTCACACTCTGCAATATCTGATCCTGTTCCTTGGCCAGCAGATCAGAGGGGGAATGCAGTCCTGCAGCCTCAGGCAGTGCCGGCACAGCGAGGCGCAGTTCGCCTTGCCCCAGACAGGTGTGGTGCCCGCCAATGCGGTGGCCGTACGCCGCCAGGCAATACCTAATGGGAGCAATCCATATACGGTATGGCAACACAACAGGCAGCATCATCTGATATGATGGCTCAAGCAATGGAGAGGGTGGCCACTTCCATTGTCCCCCCTGAAAGGCAGATGGAGCAACTACAGCAGGCAACAGACTCCATTTGCCAATCACTCAGGGAGGACATGTTGGCGTCCAACAGGGACAGACGGGCGGCACTGGAGACTCTGCGGGAAGCCATTTCTATAGAGTCCCAGGGCCACAGGGA
Source organism: Ambystoma mexicanum (assembly GCF_040938575.1). Classification (NCBI taxonomy): domain Eukaryota; kingdom Metazoa; phylum Chordata; class Amphibia; order Caudata; family Ambystomatidae; genus Ambystoma; species Ambystoma mexicanum. Next base: position 715,736,658 of record NC_090932.1, read on the forward strand.
AGCCCTGAGGGTAGAACTCCATCACCTCAGGGAGACTCTTGTTGACCTTGAGGCTTCCACTAACTTGAGGACAGAACAGCAGCTGGAGTGGGTCACACGTACGCTCTCAGCTGAGATGCAGGAAACTCGGGAGGAGGTCCGGGCATCACGGCAGGTGGTGCATGGGGATCTCCGCACTATAATCCTCCAGAACGAGACCTTCCACACCCGCATGCTTGCTGCCATGGAGGACCAGACTAGGGCTTTGCGTGGGCTGCCTCCCATAGCACCCCCACCTCCTGTGGCGGCAGCAGCACAGGGTGATGAGAGCGACCACAGCGATTCTGATTCTCCCACGATAGCGTAGCCGTGCAGGCCATGAGCCCATGGAGGTGTTTTTTTTCCCCAACATCCACACAGGTGGCTGCTGGTGTGCACCCTGTCCTCGGACCTCCTGGGTGGCCTCCCCCACCCCCCCTGGCCTCCACATGGCCATTTTTGATTTTTGATTTTTTGTTACAGTGTGTTGCCTTGTGTGGCTCCCGTGGGCATCCACTGTATTCCGGCTGGGCACATGCAGGCTTGTCCTGAGTTTGGGTTAGATGCTTGGGTTCGTGAGACACACACCCCTCCTGCTTCCCATTTCCATGGGCTTGCAAAGGGTGTGCCCAAGTGACAGTGACTTACACAGTGACGTTGGACTCCCATGAGCTGTGTGGGCAGTCTGTAGTCAATACTGTGTAGACATTCTTTGTGTATATTGTTGTTGTATTGTACACTGCATGTTTTAATTATGTATGCTCTGCTTCCATGTCTCCCTCAAAATTTTCAGGTTCGTTCCTCATGTCTTCACAAAGCCGTCTACTTTGGACATGGAGTTCATGTTGTATGCAGTACACAGACAAGTTTTGAAGCCTGCAAGACTACAGTTGGAAGGGGGCGAAGTGGTGGCATATTCAGGTTGTAAGACTACGACTACTTTAACTTAGTACTATCATGTTTTAGTTATGTTTGAGCTTGTGTAGCTGCATTGTATTGTTGGTAAGTATTTGGTCATGTGTGTTGTTAGTTCAACATTACTGGGAGCATATTGTGTGTGGCCAGTTTCCATTAGGGACACTGTACTTTGTGACACTTGTGTCAGGTTTTCGGGATTGCTTTGTTTGCTCTCACATAGCATGACATGCCATGGTGTGTTGGGTGGTGGTGCTGTGGAGGGGTTGGGTGACATGGCACTGTTCTCATGTTGTATTTTGCAAGGGGGTAATGCATTTAACAGCATATGTGTCTATTGATGACACAGCATTGGTGGTGTTTCTGTAGGTAGGGATGCACACATTGTGACACTTCCAGGTGACCAATCTCAGGCTTTTATGGTTGTGACAGTTGACTGTCCCTTGTGTCATCATCGATTGTCAGCTGGTATGTGGCAGGGCTGTGTGCACTCCACAGGGGTGTGATTCTAAGTGAAGTAATTAGCCATCAACTGCGTTTTGGCTGCCTCACCCCGTGCCCTTTCCCCTCCCATGCGCAGTGGGCGTGCATGTGGTTGGGGATGTGGGGGCACCACCATGTCCACCGGCAGGCCCCGGCGTGTTGCAACGTTGTGCAGGACACATGCTGCCACTATGATCCTGCACACTACTGGGGGAGCGTATAACAGCTGCCCGCCAGAACGGTTAAGGGAGCGAAAGCGTGACTTGAGCACTCCGAATGTGCGCTCCACTATTCCCCGGGTTGCAATATAGGCTGTGTTGTATCTTACCTCGGGTGGCGTGGTGGGGTTCCGAATTGGCGTCATCATGTGGGTGCTCAATGGGTAGGCACTGTCCCCTGGGGAGGTGGTGATGGGTATCATTAGTAGGGTTGTGACATTACTCAGTATCTGGCATGCATGCATGTGCTGTGGCATTTATACTCACCAAGCAGCCATGTGTCGGCATGCCGCCCAGCTTCTAGGTCCCGGTTTAGGGTTGACATTCTGTAAATGAAACTGTTGTGGGTGGACCCTGGATAGTTGGCATATACTGAGGTGATGATTCCGTTGGCATCACATACTACCTGCACGTTGATGGAATGCCAGTGCTTGTGGTTTCTATAGATGTGCTCTGATGCCCTGGGGGGATGTAGAGCCACATGGGTGCAATCAATGGCACCTAGGACTTTGGGGAATTGTGCCACCCCATAGAAATCCTGGATGGCAGCCTGACTTTCTGCAGGTGTTCTGGGCAGGTATATGTGCCTGCGGACTGATGGGCGTGCAGTCATGATGGCCATGACCTGGTGTAGGCAGCGTGACTGCGTGGACTGTGACACCCCCCCCCACTATGGCACTTGTCCGCTGAAATGATCCGGTGGCCAAAAAGTGCAGTACATTGAGGACCGTCTCCAGGGGGCTGATGAGTGCTTGGGAGCAGAGGGTGGGTGATGTGAGGTCATCCTCCCATTCACTGACCAGGTCGAGTATTATGTGAGGTGGAAACCTTTACCTCCCATACACCTGGTCATCAGGCATCCCAAAAAGGCTGGTTCTGGGTGTGAAAATTCTGGGCCTGACTATCCTCCTCCTCCTCCTGCGGTATCCCACGACCACTGCTGCTAGGAACGGTATGTTCATCCTGGCGTCTGAGCTTGCTTGTTGTTTGCACGCACTTTTATGCTGCGCGGGTCCACGTACGCCTGCTTCCTGCTGGCGTACGTGTTTCCGGATTAGCGCGTCTTTTTTGGCGCGTGCGTGTGGGCGTTCCGCGCATTTGCCTCCTGTACTTCCCCGCCCACCCCAGTAATACACGTACCCCGCTCGGCCAGGCCCAATCGCGTGTTAAACTTCCAGCGCACCCCCAAAATACATGCTATTTTTGACACAGCGGGTGTCCGTGTTTGTCGCGTACCCCTTTGCACGTCATTTGTCTTAGAGCGCCACAATATGGGACATTAATCAGAGATGTATATACGTGCTTTTTGTTAAGGCGCACATTTTTCTAATGCGCAGGGATGCTACCGCCAGCCTTCGTGTGGCAGGCATGTGTTGATGTACATAGTTGACTTTTGGTTTGTGTCATGAGATCGCCATTTCACTACTGGGGGTGGGGGTACAAGGGGAAATGAGTGGGACATGAGTGGGGGCCTGCTGCAGGTGCCCTGCACTGCTGGGGTGTGGGGGTACTGGGGACATGAGTGGGGGCCTGCTGGCAGGTGCCCTGCACTGCTGGGGGGTGGGTGTCCTGGGGGACATGAGTGGGGGCCTGCTGGCAGGTGCCCTGTGCTGCTGGGGGGTGGGGGTGCTGGGGGACATGAGTGGGGGCCTGCTGGCAGGTGCCCTGCACTGCTGGGGGGTGGGGGTGCTGGGGGACATGAGTGGGGGCCTGCTGGCAGGTACCCTGCACTGCTGGGGGGTGGGGGTGCAATGGGACATGAGTGGGGGCCTGCTGGCAGGTGCCCTGCACTGCTGGGGGTGCTGGGGGACATGAGTGGGGGCCTGCTTGCAGGTGCCCTGACTGCTGGGGGGTGGGCGTGCTGGGGGACATGAGTGGGGGCCTGCTGGCAGGTGACCTGCACTGCTGGGGGGTGGGGGTGCTGTGGGACATGAGTGGGGGCCTGCTGGCAGGTGCCCTGCACTGCTGGGGGGTGGGGGTGCTGGGGGACATGAGTGGGGGCATGCTGGCAGGTGTCCTGCACTGCTGGGGGGTGGGGGTGCTGGGGGACATGAGTGGGACATGAGTGGGGGTGTGCTGGCAGGTGCCCTGCACTGCTGGGAGGTGGGGGTGCTGGGGGACATGAGTGGGGGCCTGTTTGCTGGTGCCCTGCACTGCTGGGGGGTGGGGGTGCAAGGGAACATGAGTGGGGGCCTTATGGCAGGTGCCGTGCACTGCTGGGGGGTGGGGGTGCTGGGGGACATGAGTCGGGGCATGCTGGCAGGTGCCCTGCACTGCTGGGGGGTGGGGGTGCAAGGGGACATGAGTGGGACATGAGTGGGGGCCTGCTGGCAGGTGGCCTGCACTGCTGGGGGGTGGGGGTGCAAGGGGACCTGAGTGGGACATGAGTGGGGGCCCACTGGCAGGTGTCCTGCACTGCCGGGGGGTGGGGGTGCTGGGGGACATGAGTGGGGGCCTGCTGGCATGTGCCCTGCACTGCTGGGGGTGGGGGTGGTGGGGGACATGAGTGGGGGCCTGCTGGCAGGTGCCCTGCACTGCTGGGGGTGGGGTGCAAGGGGACATGAGTGGGACATGAGTAGGGGCCTGCTGGCAGGTGCCCTGCACTGCTGGGGCGTGGGGGTGAAAGGGGACATGAGTGGGACATGAGTGGGGCCTGCTGGCAGGTGCCCTGCACTGCTGGGGAGTGGGGGTGCTGGGGGACATGAGTGGGGGTCTGCTGGCAGGTGCCCTGCACTGCTGCGGGGTGGGGGTGCTGGGGGACATGAGTGGGGGCCTGCTGGCAGGTGCCCCTCAATGCTGGGGGGGTGGGGGTGGAGGGGGTCATGCGTTGGTGATCAGTAGTGCAAGCTGACATGTGGCTTGCCTGGGGGGCATGCCCATGGTGGATGGGCTGCCTGCGGGACATGACCAGGGGTGTAGGGTAGTCCCTTGTGGTGTGGGCTGCCTGCAGGGGCCGTGGAGGGTGTAGAGCGAACACCTGAGAGGAGCCACAATGCCAATTGACGTGTAGGACTCCACGGCACCCCCGAAATACACATACCCTGCTGAAATCGCGTGTGAGACTTCCCGCAAACCCCAGATTTACACGTACCCTGACCAATCGCGTGTGAAACTTCACGCGAACCCCAGATTTACACGTTCCCCGCTCGCCCAAGGCCAATCGTGTGTGAAACTTCCTGCGCACCCCCGAAATACACACACACGCTATTTTTGACACAGCGGGTGTCGTTGTTGGTCGCATACCCCTTTGCACGTCATTTGTCCTAGTGGGCCACAGTATGGGACATTCATCAGAGCTGTATATACGTGCTTTTTTTTAGCGCACATTTTGGTGCACATTTTTTTCATGCGCAGGGACGCAAGCGCCTGCCTTCGTGTGGCGGACGTGTTTAGACCTGTGCGCGTCTTTGCCCGTGCCCTGTTTTTCCCTATTCGATTCCATGAATACATGTTGTAGGCGAGCGTGTGGACGTACCGCGCACTTGCCTCCTGTACTTCCCCCATGATGCCCACATTTTCACAAGTTGTTCCCCATTTCGCGTGTTACGCCCCGTGTTACACCTACTTTTGTTATGTGCGCTGCGCTATGTTCGCTTTCGCTGTGGCCGTAGCGCACACCGTTAGATGACCTGTGCGCCGGCGTGCGCCACGCAGATTTTCAGCGCACATCCCAGATTTTACTCACGCACGGACTTCCATGAATCGATTTGCGCGGGTTTCGCTGCGATTTTCGCACTTGCACTGCGATTTTCGCACTTGCACTGCGATTCGCACGTTTTCGCACGCTTGCGTGGGAATTTTTATCGCACATTAATTGCATTAATCGGCCTCATGGTTTTATGTGGGCTGAAAAATTGGCGATGACTGTATTCTTGGAATTTTTTGTGTAAACAGTAAACAGCACTAAACTTGGGAGAGAACCGAAAATGCACATGAAACTACGAAAGAATCATTTAGGTTTTAGTACCCCCATCTAAAATGGGCAGACAATGGATTCAAACATCTATTTTAACATCTTGGTTTTTATTCTTTGAACACCAATTGCTTTTCTGTCCCCAGTGGGAGAAATGAAAAAGGCTGCCTCTTCTCAATGGTGAAATCATTTTAAGACTTCCCCGATTCATTTTATATTTAGCAGATTACAGTTTTTGAGTCATCAGTGGGGAAGCAACTGGCCAACTAACAGACCTGAAATCATGCTCCTTTGATTGTAATTGACAGAAAAAGCATTTAAGGAAAAGAAAAAAAATGTATTTTATTCATCTTTGATTACACTGTGATGTGATTTAGTGACATAATACAGCTGTGAACTGCGACGAGAGAGGCAGTAATTCCTACTCGAGGGCTTGACATGCGGTAGCCCTTTAGTCTTCTTCATGGAAGGGCCGCTAGCACAATGGAGCGCTTGATGGAGTCTAGACAAATAGACCTGCTTCCTTTTACCATTTCAAAGGCAAACATGTTCAAGACGGCCTTTCCGAAGGCCCCTTGCTTTTGCATAAAATGCTGACTTCAAGATATATGCACGTCAAGAAAGCAAAAAAAGGAAATGAATGCAAAATACACCTGACAGTTCTAATGTGTCCGTCAGTAAACTAACACACAAATCCAGAATTATGAAATGAAATGGTTATATGGTTAAGTGACATTACCATTTCACCTTTTTTAAAAGATGTATACTCAATAAAGTATCACATTTGAAGCAGTACAATACATCTATGTGTACTGTTTTGTGATGTAACAGTAATATTTCTTTGTTAAACTCATCTCTTTTCTATTACTGGGGTTATTTATTTACTGTATTCAGTATTTTATAATAGTTATTTGTAATCCCAATAACACGTTTAACCCCTCCATATAAACTGGCTGTCGCATAAGAGTAAATTTAAATACATTTCAAAAGCAACTTGGAGCCATTGTTCAATGGAGTGCATTACAAATACTGTTAATTAAAAAATAACAAAATTTTTCTCACACTTACTAACATACTGAGAATTTTTATTAACACTACAATAATGTGATGTTAATAATGTTTGTTTGTTGAATCCGACAGTTTGTAACATTGCACTGCATTTATTACAGCATTACTCTTTCAACTGTCATTTACTTTGGTTTAATTTCATTAAATCAAAAAAAGAGAGTGGTAAAAAAGAAGTGACCAAGAATGAGTTTACAATGGCAGTCTTTTGCAAGTCTCAGCTTTTATCAAACATGTTTGACCTTTGAAAATAGACATTTGTGGTAGGCAGTAACCAGTGAAACTATACCCTGATTATCTTTTAACAGGGTCTTCTTTTAACTTATCAAGTAAGTTGAATAATTTGTCAACACATTGTTAACACTATCACTGAGTCATGAATAAAAAAATATTCTTTTTTAATATAACTCTGCTCCATTCATAAAGGTCATTATAGGAGGTATACATATATATATTATAGGGTGGCAATAGCCACTCTTTAGTCAAGGTTAGTCGGGCACACATAGGAATTACTCAAAATTCTATTGTTAATAATTTTTGATTCGAGTTACGGATTCGGCTGAAATTGGGAAAGTGATTAAAAGTCTGCATGCCTACCCAGACTGCAAAGTTTCATAAAGATTTGTTAAAAAGTCAAAAAGCTATTAAGTGTCCCAAAAATGTTTTCTTCCAAAAGTGTGGCCCACTTCCCATTCATTTTCCCACAGACAAAAAAGGTCAATATTTGCCAAAGTGCACAGCTCAAACCACTGAATGGAATTGGATCAGGCCCAAAATAACTTGCGTGCAAAGCATTGACTCGCACGCCATGCGTGGTTTGGGGTTTTTCCGTGCTGTGATTATTTTAAAATTTGACGGAGAAGGGGGTGCCGCATGTTCCAACAATTATAGTTATATCTCCCATGGTGCATTGCAGGATCATGGTTTTCAGAAATGAAACGACCGCCATCTTGTTTGTCTCTCGATGCAAAAGAAATTCGAGGCTATACCCGAGGTTATGGGAAAATGAAACACAGTAAAAAGCTATGCGCAGGTCAAAAAACATACAAATGCCATCAGGGTAGAGGTGGGGGGATGGCTAGAAAGCATTGAGTTAAATTTGGCATTTAGGGCGGTTTCAGGGACAGAGTTTGCAACACAAAGCTTTCTGTATCCTTGGCTATAGCCGCAAATAGTCGACATCTGAAAGAAAACTGCGCCACATAAGCAGCAGGTGCTCTGGGGTGAAAGGGAGAGTGCAGGGGAGGTGAGGAGGCCGCCTGGGGAGTGCGGGGAGCTGGCACAGATGAGGGGGGACTTGGTGATGGCCTAGGGGGCAGGGAAGCCCCTTTTATACTTTGCCAGCATATTTATTGAAAGACTTCCTCTCTCAGGTTATTTTTCATTACTTTATTAAACGTCAATGCTATTTTTCTTGCACACTTTCTTCTAAGGAGAAGGTCAATTGAACTACATTTGTATATTTCATTTTAAAATATGTGACCACTTACTTTGCATATATTCATGGGTGCCAGGTTTTGATTTTTGCTATGGGGGCAAAAGTACCTGGGCGTACGTAATTCTTGCAGTCAATCATTTTTTACCCTTTTTGTGGGTTGTTGGGGTCGTGCGATGTATCACAACAGTCACCAAGACACCGGCCATTGGGAGTTCTCAAAGCCTGCAATGTTTTTACATAATAAAAAAAAAGATATTTTTACAGCTACAGTGACATCAAGGATGAACAATCACTGGTGGCCCAGGTCTCCCATCCTTGCAATAATGAGGCCTGATCCTGCTCAGCTTCAAACTGAGGTAAAGGCCAGCCCCCTCAGGCCATGGTGTCTAATAAACAACACACACTTACAAGACCACTTAGAGCAACATGCTCTGAGGGGGCAGGCCCCTTCCTCACTTTGAAGCTAAAGCAGTACTGCGCGTATATTCATTGGTGCCAGCTCTAGATTTTCGCTATGGGTGCAGAAAGTACCTGGGCATATGTTATTCTTGCAGCTGGTCATTTTTTTGTCCTGTTTCCGTGAGGCTTAAAAGTGGTTAGTTGGGGTTGTGTGATATATTACAAAAGTCACCAAGAGACCGGCCATAAAACAAGAGGCTTGGAGCACAGGATAGGACATTTTGGCATGGCCAGTTAGGTACACCCGTTATGGCGTGACTGTTTCTCGCAGGTTCTATTTGGGGTTATCCAGTTAGACGCAGCCAGTTGGGGCAGGGACCTCTCGGCGCAAGGATGTTTTGGCGTGAGAGGTCGCAATTGCCATGAACCTGCAGGCACTTTGCATTTTGTGAGAGGGATTAAACGTGAAACAGATTTATTTACTGCAACATTATAAAACAGGATAGGACATGTATTACACCGTCTTTGCAGAATTGAACACGCATTAAACATGAAACACATTTATTTACTGCAACATTATATATACTGCGTGCAACTATCCCTAACGGTATATACGCATTTCATTGAATGATTTTACATCGTGGGACTTTTCATCGCCAACCCTTTCGTTGCCAAAAACTTTTTTTTTAAAGTTTTTTATGGGGGGGGGTGTTTGGTGCGGTTTGGGGTATGAAATAAAAAAAAATTAAAAAAGTAGTTTTTGGCGATGAAAGGGTGGCGATGAAAAGTCCCACGATGTAAAATCATTCGGCGAAATAACGTAGAACCATCCCTAACAACTTCACGCACACACACACACACACTCACATCAAGCACACACACACACATTGCATGCACACCCTCTCAGATGACATGTAAACCCTCACACCACACATTCCCCCTTACACTGCACTTATATTCAAAAGGAGGACTACATCGTCTCTGGGCAATATTATTAAACAGAAAAACTGAAATAAAAAAATCACATGTATGCTGAACGCTGCTATTAGAGAACCCTAACCTTAAGGAGTTCAAGACACATTAACCAATATGCTACAATTAAGTTATTTGGATTTTCGCAATTTTCATACCTAGCCTTTTATCATTGAACATATTAAATTATAGGCTAAGTATGAAATGTATGCTGCATGAAGCACCAACCCATTGTGGGCTAGTGGTTAAATGCTGGGCCATGAACTTTGGCAGACCAGGGGTCAAGGCTGTATGTTATTTTCTATGATTTAACACAGGGTCCCCAACCTTTTGTGCGCAATGAGCAAAATTGGCATAACAAATTAAATGGTGAGCAACATCCATTTTTTTATGTAACATATCGGCGCACAGTTGGCAGAAAAATGATTGCAACACAAATTAGAAATGTAGCAAAGTTAAAACTGCGTATAGAACATTTCATTTGCAGTACTTAATAGTTATCTAGACCACGTGTTAGTGTAGTCAAGGATATGTGCAAGGCCTTTAACTTCATTTGATGTTAAGTGGTTGTCTACAAGAAATGTTGAGGGAATTGAGTGGTCAGTAGTACATTTTTAGACATATAGGACCAGTCCAGATCTTCAAAAATAGAGTAGGAGTAAACAAACATTACCAAGGCTTTCAGGTTCCCGAGCAAAATATTAGTGCAAATGTATGGACAGTAAAAATGGCCACAAATGGACCACTGATTTTTCAGGTCTACTGAGATTCCGCCTAGGATTTTATGCGATCTTTAATGGCAAATGGTGCATTCCTAAGCATGCAAGATCGGTATTACTGTTACACAGTCATTGATGACTGTCTTGTGGAGGTTTTTTGTCTCCAGGAATGTTATGAAATGGTACATTTCTTATTGATCAAAGAGTAAACACAATCCTCTTGAGTTCATTTTACAATGGCCAGGGTAGGCACCACGAAGAAGATATCTGACAGCCAGAGAGTCTGGTTGGCGATGCCTACGCTTGAAAAGGTGGCATTGGAAAGAATTACTAATTCACAAGAAATTAAGATATTCTCTTAAAACTGTTAACCAGTTCAGAGGCCACAAAGGAAAGCGTCAGTTTGTTTGAGTCTTTAGGAGAAACTATCCAGGGCGGAGCTATTGGCAAACCGTGCCCCCAAGTTCAGGAGTTCCAGTTTATAGAAAGGGATGCACCATGGTTCGATTTAATGAGGGGTGTGTACACTGCTGGTCAGATTTATAGTTTCAAAATGGCAAAAAGAATTGCCTTAAGCCAAAAAAAGAATTTGAGAAACAATGGGAGCTTTTTTGAAGGACACCAAATCGTTTTATGTTTATTGCTGTTATTAAGACTGGCATTATGCCATCCCCTTAGATAAGTATTCCTTGGACCACCAGCCCCTCACGTTTATAGGCCAATTCCCTTACTGGACATTGGGGCTCATAACGTGTTTGGTGGCATCTGAATGATACTGTTACTGCCACTTGGTGCAGTGGTATCACTGCTAGATTCCAAATGGTGGTTTGGTGGTGTTAGTCCCCTATTATGGAGTCCGTAGAACTCCACAGTGGATTTCGTCAGTATTTGATTGATAGAAACATAATGTGGTGTAATTTACATTTTAATGGAGTCTGCGACACATCTGTGGATGCTGTCCCTTTTCCCCTATGGGAGGGACCATTCCCATGGGGCCAGGACGGTACGTACTGGGTACAATAGTTCCTCTGAGGGTGGTGCACAGGGAGAGGATCACATGGGAGAGGAAACCCCTCATGGGACTAAGAACGACACTACCCTGAGAACGCAGTATCCTCACCAATCACCAGACCCTAGACCCCCCTTCCTATAACCCAAAAAACAACCCCTTCCCTAATAGGCTCATGAGCTATAGGCGCCCTGCCATTTCCCTAGATAAGTACTGGGGCTATGAAGAGCACAACCGACCCAAGGGAGAGGAAGGGTAGAAATACTGAGACAAGGAAGAATGGGGAAGAGTTGAAAGATATGCTATTGACAACCACTGAGACAAAGAAGATGCATGGAGGAATGTAGAGTGTTCCGCATAACCAACATTAGCATTCTGGACTACTTGAAATAAGTATTGGGATGAAAAGGAGGAGCAGAGGCATGAAGAGTTTTCCTAAGAACCACAATGAGCAGTCTAGTTGTTGCTGGCTGCTCATTGGCCAATGCAGAGTAGAAAATGAAGAGGGACTCAGGAGAAAGTTGTCTAATCCTCCATGAAGGAGCTGCAGGAGCCAGCATGGTGCAGGAAGGTTCAAGGAAGCACACCAGGATGCCAAGAGGGGAGCTGGAAGGACAAGGGCCAGTCCACAGTGGAAGGACCAGAAGATGAGCTGGAAGAGAGAAGCTCCTGATGTTCCTGCAGACAGGAAGCTCAAAAAGGGAGCACTCAGACTGGCTGGTGGGAAACTAAGACGGTGTAGTCAGCATCTTAATAGTCACAGTACCTGGCAGGCATATGAGCCATGTCTGTCCCCCAACAAGAGAAACTTAAGGGTCTGGTACCCACCAAAAGAAAGCAACATGAGTCCTCTTCCTTGTGGCGGTACTTGTGAGGAAAGGGCTCCAAGCACCCAAACACAAAGAAGAGGTGTCTGGGACCCACTACACGAGAACCACACAAGTCATCTTCCTCTTGGTGGTACATGGGATAAGAGAGCTCCAATACCCTCACGCAAAGAAGGGAGGTTTGGGACCCACTACACGAGAAACCCACAAGTCCTCTTCCTCGTGGTGGTACTTGGGAGAAGAAGGCTCTCAGTTCCCGAACATAAAGAGGGGTCTGGGGGCCAATCCCATGAGAAGAAGGGAAACCACAGAGTAATTTACTAATGACCATACTTGGCAGGGAAGTGAACTAAGTTGGCCCAAGCGGAAAGAGAGAGAAGCAGAGATCTGGGACCTACAGGAGAAGGAACCAGGGCAAAGGAGTCATTGCCCCTGGTTGTTGTCGAATAAATAGTTTCCAAGAGAAGGAACTAGGACAAGGGAGTCATTGCCCCTGGTTGTTGCAAAGTTTGTGCAATGGAGAAATATCTAAGAACTGTATGGAACTTTATTTTACATTTAAGAAATTTGGGTTTGGAACCTTTGTTACTTGGAACTCTTTGATTGGATCTACAACCTATTCTTCTGAATTAAGAAGACCTTTGGTTTTTTATAAGTTAGTCAATAGTGTGAGAGATGGAAATAGGATTTGGACTTGTGACAGTGGACTATTTACTTTAGACAAGACATCCTGACAGTTTCCTTAGTTTTTGTTGAGGAAGGGAAACCCTCTTAGCTTTAGGGAAATGGAGGCGTTTCCCCAGTCCCCCACCATTTTACTTTCAATAAAAGTATATGTCAATCAACATGAGCCCACTGTGTCTGAGTCCTACTCCTACATTCCTACAGGTCACTATTGGTTTTTTTTTAAAGTCTTTTCCAACGTGATATGCAGACATCTCAGCATCAGTCCAATATACAAGATTATGAATTATACATTATTTTCCAACACCAATAAATGTGACAAGCAGGGATGTCAGTTGGTCCCAATGTATTCCTTTTGGATGTCGATTCTAGTACTTCTCTTAGGAAAGTTAATCCACCCTCTGCCTGAAGGGTTCATTTTGAAGCATGCTTCCTTATGCAGAAGACACAGCTATTTTGGACTTGCCCCCTGCAGGTCTCCAACAGGGCCTGCTAAACACAAGTTACTATTTTGAGAATTACAGTTTGAAATGAAATATAATAAAAACTAAAATGATGGTATTCAGGCAAAGGATGAAACCTGTAGCTAGTTTTTAAATGAATGTAGAGATGAGGGGGCAGTCTCATTTTTATTTGAGCCTACGCTTCTGAAAGAGCTGTGCTTGCGTCAGTCATTTAAAGAAGATAGCTGAAAAGGCATCATTAGTGATTAAATGGCTTTTTACGTTGTAATTTCAAGTTTGCGGCATTCTGATTGGAGAAGTGACTGGAGGTATATAAGACAAATGTCTGATCCATGATTTTAAGGCTGCAAAATCTAGGGTGGTTTGAACTTTCATTTCCTGGAGGGGTTGCAAAATAAATTCCTGTGCCAAATAGCAGGTCTCCCCACAGATACACCTGCTAGTGTCTTGTGAGCTGAATTGGGGGTGTTCAATTTGAAAGTGCCAAGCCAGTTAAGAATGTTCCTTATTTTTTAATAGCACATCTGGGATTTTCTGCTAATCATAAAGTGAATTTCAGTGCAAGTGCGATTGTAGCCTCCCCTGGTGAAGAAAAATACTGTGGTTATGGGTGGTTGTAAGGCACTGTCCATTTGGATAGGGATGGGATATAACTGTATTTGGCGCCTTAAGTCACCTCAAAATAGCTCCAAAAGCAAGAGCTTGTCCGATGGAAAAAGAGTCAGATGTCCAAAATATACATAGGCTGCCCACTTTAGCCTTATGTACAGACTTACATACACCTATAAGATGGCAAGGAGAAATCTGTGAAATAAGATACCCAGAATGCAGGAGGCTGGTGGTAATGGTACGTTAAAATGTACCCACGCCTCAATAAATTAAGAAAGTGTGCAGGAGGAAGCACAAAGTGCGCTTTCAAAATAGGAGTCAAAGATTTGGTTCATTGTCTGTTAATTTGCCGTTGTTTGTCTGTTTTGCATAAGCGTGGACTACATCGGAGCTATGTTATATACAATTAATTGTAATAATCAGGCTTTTATATATAGCAGGTTTGAATATGTTAAAGTTGCTTTTTATTTTGGGCTTGTTCTGTGTGAATTGTATGAAAAATATGAAACATGTTTTTAAATGTTGCTGACTTAATGGAGAAATATCATTAAATATTAATTAGTACTTCAGGTCATTACATGGTAGGCTTTAAAGATCACCTCATTGGGCCTTTGGAGGTTACCTCCTGAGAATTATATGGGAATGTTATGGCAAATGTGTTTTAAAGCTCCAGAAGGCTGTTGCATTGGTGAAAAATGATTAGGATTAAAAATAATAACTTTCTTAATTATTTGGAGCCGATTTTCTCTGCCCAAAAGAGATTTCACACAAGACTTAGTGGCAAACATTGGTCAGACCTTTGAATATTTGATGACCACTTCATAGAGGGGTGTGGTGGTGTTAACAAAGTATTTGAATCAATTAATTGGCTTGTTAGTTTAAACCTATTAACAATACCTTAATTGGATTGGAATATAGGGCAAATTAATTATGAAACATGTGGCATGCATTTACCGTTTCTGCCCATCAACCATGTGCCATGGGCAGAGTATCAATCGATGACCATTTTTCTGCTAGGACACTACGTAATAATAAATAGAGGTGGCACCAAAATGAATATTGTCGATAAATATGCATGGTGGCAACAGACACAAACCTCACTTGTACAGAAAGTGTTCATGGGCATTATTTAATAAAGGAAAGTTGGGTATGCATACCACCTCCTTGTCCATTGTGCTCATACTACCTGTACCAAGGAACAGAATAGGCCACTTTTCTCCATGACACAAACATGGTTCAAATATTGTACTCATTAATACATTTGTCAGTTGGGCAAAGTAACTGGAGAGGACAGGGTTTTAGCAATGTCACTACCATAACAAATAAGGGCATTTACTGAAAAATGATGTGCATGGCCGCACCAAACACAAATCTTGCATGTATAAAAATAAGCCAGCTGGAAACACAGCGGCTCATTGGCCAACATTCTTTCACAGTCCAGGACTCTGTCATGACTACAGTGCTACTGAGGTCTCATCCATTCAGCACCTCCTTCTAGTCCTCCACATCATGGCCAAGAGCAACTGGCGAGCAACAATTTAGGGTGCCACGAGCAACATGTTGCTCCCGAGCTACACGTTGGGGATCCCTGATTTAACACATTGAATGTAAGTAAAAGAAAAACAATGCAAGTGGGAGGTGGAGAGATTTGTTGCAGAGTAGTCCTGTGATCTTATTTAGCATGAGGGCATTTAGACGTGGCTGCAATGTCAAAGGATGCAGACATTCTATTGGCTTATTTTGCACACACAGGTAACTCATTTTTTGTAACAACAGGTTTATTTGCTTGGTATGTGGTTATTCAGTTGCTTTTTATTTTACTCTGTAGACATAATACAGTGTTTTGATTAGCTGAATTGTCTGTATTATTAATGTGAATTATGTATGCAATAACAAAACCCTTGAAATTCAACAAAAACATTTTTGTTGCAGGGACGATAAAGTTGGAACGTAATGCAACAAAACCCCTGAAATTCAGCTAAAGCCACCTTAGCTTAACACCCCCTGTTGTGCAGCCTATGACCACTATGATAACCTCACAGATCACATCACTGATGACATCACTATTTACATGCTGTATGAGAACACTGATGACATTACAAATCACATCACTGATGCAATTACTGGTGACAACACTAATTACATTACAGCAATAACTGGACTTAAGCATGGCCTTCAATCAAGGTCAGCTGGCCAAATATATTTTATCATATGAATGAGTACTAGTCATGGCCTTCAGTTATGGGCAGTGGTGACAACCTTCACCCATGTGCACGGAATATTTTAAAACACTAACAGTCTACAACCATTGATTTTGGCCTTTACCAGTGGAACAGCTTTCAGCCATGCCTACTGTATATTATTTTCACTGGTCAGACATTAGCCATGGACATTAGCACAATACAGGCCTGTGGCAACTATCTGTGGCTGTGCCCACTATATATTATAACATATAAAGGGGCCACTAACCATGTTCTTTGACCATCAACATTTTGTACATCTTTTGACCATGTCGATTGTATATTTTACAATAATAAAAGGCAATAAGCAATGGCCTTCGGCTGTGCCCACTCTGCGTTATACAATACTAACCAGCCACTAGCTATGGCCTTCAGCCGTGCCGACTGTATATTATATACACTACCAGCCACTAGCCATGGTCTTCAGCACAATACTAGCCAGTGGCCAAGGTTTTGAGCTGTGCGGACCGAAAATTCTAACATATTAATGGGCACTAGCTATGGCCTTTAGCCATGGTCACTGACTACAGCTTTCAATGTTGCCCACTGTATACTTGAAAACAGTAGTGGGCTACTAGGCATGCCTTTTAACCATGCACATTGGCATTTTTGAACAGTAACCAACCACTAGCTATGGCCTTTGGTACTGGCCAGTGACCGCAGCCTTTTTTATGGCCAAGTCCACGACCTAAATTGTTAATAAGGTAATCAAGCTTTTCATGAGCTAACTTAAAAGTGATGTTATGTATAATTCCATGTTTGATGAAATCAGTTATATTCAATGTAATTAGGGTTGTCACCAGTGACGGCATCAGTGATGTGATTTGTAATGTCATCATTGTAGTCATAGACTTCGCACCAGGGGGCACGAAGTTAAGGTGGCTTTAGCTGAATTTCAGGGTTTTGTTGCATTAAGTTCTCACCTTAACGTCCCTGCAACTAAAGTTTTTTCCTATACATATATATATATATATATATATATATATGTATATATATATATATATATAGAGAGAGAGAGAGAGAGAGAGAGAGAGAGAGAGAGAGAGAGAGAGAGAGAGAGAGAGAGAGAGAGAGAGAGAGAGAAAGAGAAAGAGAAAGAGAAAGAGAAAGTTGATCCAACAGAAAAGAAGTTGATACCTTATTTAGGCTAATAAAGTAATGTATTTGCTTTTTTGCCAGCTTTTGTGGTGTTGACTTCCTCGGGAAGGAATGAAATGGAGCCTTTGACAAACATCACACCAGGCCCATTCTGTGATTCCTTTTCTATCTGATTTATAGTTTGCTCAGAGAGGCATGCATTACACGATTAAATATTTTGCTAAACTCCCCTCCAACTCTCCCTGTCCACTCCTCGTCCCCTAGTCTAACTACTGCCAGACTCCTAATCAAAAGTGGTGAGGGCTGGACTGTTCAGAATTAATCTTAGCCTCTGGAATAGATCTGGGCAACCCTTTGGAATAATCCTTATAGAAGCGTGAAAGATCAAATGCAAATCATCCTTGTTCCCATCCTAAGAGGGACAGTCCAGCCGAACTGCTTGGTCACAAGCCCTCTGCACGTAACCACAGGCAACCCCTGACATGTTCAGGCCTAATTAGGTATCATCAGTGAGGTCTAGTTTGAGTCTCTAGGCCCATTAGACTGAGGACCCACATTTGTGCATACACTTTTTCATCTGCTTTAACCCCTCACCTAATACCATTTGTCCCTTGGTTCTTCCAGGATACACTTCATATTCCAACAATGATGCCTCAGTAATCCCTTGACATTTCTAAAGAAAGAGGAAATTAATCGGACTCAAAAAAAAAAAAATCTAGCCCTAAACTAAAGTTGCCATTTCATCAATGGGTCCCCTTTCAACCTCCCCACAATTCCCCTGACATGAATCCCCCCTTTCCCCCCTACTAAAAGCCTTTTGAGTACTTTTCGTTGTCTTATTCCCACAGGATTATGTGGGAAAAACTCTCGTTGGGCAGTGCTCTGAAAAGCCTCAGTGCTGCAATGCAGCATAAAATATACATAAAAATATTTTTTTTGGGCTAGGGCACCCTCATCTCTCTCAACATTTTAAAATACTACACAATGGATTTGCACTAAACTACCTAATTGCTCACCAGCAGTGCCTTGTGCCTAACTTGTGAATAGCGTGGCCGGATTTCTCTAGCAATCACACACATTTATTTGCAGAGAACTCTTGAGCCTCTCAGAAACTCCCAGCCACAAGAAGGGTGGACTCAGCCATGGGGCAAAGTTACTGTTGTTTATTAGCATATAAATATAACAGGGATCACACCAGAACAACAAGGTTCATTTAGAGCTCTCAGCTTCTGTTCTTGTGTCACCCAGTTTTATTCTGGTTTGAGGTCACAAATTCAGGTTCCCTCCCAGAAACTATCAACCACTTACATTGGTCAGTTTGGGTAAGGTTACATTTAGAACTTCCATAAGTTAGTCATCTAATTGCCTAGCCATATCTAGTGGCTCCTCCTCGGACCACCTCGACTGCACCCGAGTACAAGGTTGCAGGGTTGCTGCAAAATCATTTGCCTGTGCAACAAATTATATACCCCTCATAAATGTACATTTGGATTGGGCAGAATGTGTCCTCCCATCCCTGGGACCCTAGACAGTTCTCAGACTGAATATACCTCTTCAAGGTAATGAGAAAGAACATGGAGGTGTGAAGCGTTCCCTAAAGTTGCTATTCTCTGATCACCCAACCCTGTGAGAGTGCATACAGTTAAAGAAACACGGGCAGCACTTGTATCTTCTTCTCCCTGGTTCTCTGGGAATGGTCTGCTCTGTCGGGCTGTACTGCCCCTTTTGGGGTGGGACAAAGCCTGATTTGCATATGTTCTTTCTCCTTCTGTAATGGCTTGGCAAGCAAAGAATGATGGTCTGGCGGGTTGCCCAGAGCAATGCCAGATGTTAAGATTTATACTAAACCTTCCAGCCATCACTTCTTTGTTTTTGATTTGTCACCCCGAGTGGGGCGCGTATGCCCAGACGTGGGTCCCAAGCCTTCTGGACCTAGAGACCCAAGCTACTCCTCACTAATGAGCCACAAAAAGGCCAAAACATGTTTGGGGATGCTTGCGGTCTCGGTAGACGGGATGTGACCTAGCAGTTTGGGCTGGACTGCCCCTTTTGGGGTGGGACCAAGCCTGATTTGCATATGTTCTTTCCCTTCTGTAATGGCTTGGCAGGCAAAGAACGATGGTCTGGAGGGTTGCCCAGAGCAATGCCAGAAGTTAAGATTTCTTCTAAACCTTCCAGCCATCACCTCTTTGTTTTTGCTTTCTCTTTCTGGGTCATGTTTTTCAAAAGCATGAAATGAAGCCTTCTTGTCTGTAATTATGAGGATTTTAGCCTGAATTTCTGCAGGTGGCTTACTATCGCGGTAGCTGGAATTTTACTGCTTCCCCTTCATGCTTGGCTGGGTTTCCTGTTTCTGCTTGCCTCGAGCTGCGGCGATCATGTCAGCTAGTTTTTGCAATCTGGATCTGTCTCTCCTTTCTTGTTTGTTTCAGAGACCTACAACTTCTATAGTATTCCACATGCCTTCTCCATGTTAGTAGCAGTTAAGCATGTGCAAGCTAGATATATGAATTCTGTGCATCTTGCGGTTTCAGCTTTGGCAAAAAGATATGAATATAGAGATATGTATGTGTGTTCGTCCCCTGCCCAAGTGGGTCATAAGCATGTGCTTCATGCCTATATGCAATACACCAGTTCAGGTTTATGTAGCTTCATGCATGAATGAATATGTGCTTCATGTATAAAACATGGCTACGTCGTGATATCAGTGATGACGTCATTGGGTTCTGATTTCCCAGTCAGTCAAGCCTGATCGATTGATGTCAATTCCACGTCTTGCAAAACATCAATTGGGTATGGTCTTAATGGTTGTCTAAGAGAATACAATTTTTCACACCTTCAATACTTTGATGAATGCTGTGATGGGCCTAAGAGTGAGGCACATCTATCGTTTCTCTGTCTTTGTGTTGAGAGTTTTGCTGGGGCATGAGAGTCAGATTTGGCCCCTACTCTACAATCCTCCAGCTGGTAAATGAATTGAGCACACTACTTACACAACTTTCTCTGTTCATCTGCAGTTTTGGGAGTAATGCCTTTGTTTTTCATCCGAGATGTCCATTGTATTTGGCATGGTCATCTAGGCTTCAGGTAATGTAAATGCATTCTCTATCAGGGGTGCACCAAACCCACTTCCCCCAATATCCGCATGTGTTGTAAGGATACTCGAACATTGCTCCTATCGGGAACAGAGGGAACTGAATTAGTTGTGTTTTTTATGCATTTCGTGCTTTCGGCTCTTTATCTTCTTCTGTTTCTATGTCAATCAGCACCTTCATCCCTAAAGTCTTCTTAGTTGTTATTCTACACTGCGCTATTATGATCCTGATGACACAACATGTTAACAACACTAGTAACAATGCTGTTGCCAGTACCTTCAGTCCATTCTCTATCCATGTTGGCATCCATGAGAATATGTATGATAGCCAACCCTCATTGTTTCCAACATTCTTTGCTTTTGCCTCAATCTCTGTATGAACTTCAGAAAGCCTGGTGATGGCCTCTGTCAGCATCCCATTATCTTCGTCATTGGCACAAACGAATGTACAGCAGGAAGACCATATATTAGTGCAAACATATCCTTCCATGGCTGTGGGGAGATCCAAAACATATCTGTTCTGGGGGGCCTTCATTCTTACCGCTCTCAGCTCTTCCTTGATGGCGTTGTACCCTTTGACGGTCAATTGTATTGTCTGCATTTGCTCTCAATGGGTAATCTGGAACCACTTGGCATTCATGCTTTTCTGTACTGCTGGAACAATGGATGTAAAGAACATCTCAGTTCTGCTGAACAGCCTGTGTTCTGGTGGTATCGCATACAATGCCTTTCCCATGTCAAATGAAGCATAGTTCCCTCTCCTTATTCTTGTCAGCTCTGCAGACCTCTTCTTTCTTTTGCTGTTATCTATCTTACAGAACCCTTCCGTTTGTATGTCCTTCTAAGGCACTACTTATGCCGGGTTATTCAGATGTATGAGTGAACATATCCCCCCCCCAATTGGGCAGCAGCTGCAGTGTGCTTTCGACCCACAGGCACAGTAGTAATCTGTTTGCATCCTTCATTCTCTCTAGCCTCTACCGTTTCCATCATCCTGGAAACATAAAACAGCTCCCTTAAGCGGAATAATGGGCATGGGTCCTGCTTCCTTTTTGACCAATGTGAGTAATGTGACGCTTGCTTCCCATTCCATAAGGTGCTTGTCATTTTCCTGCTGTACTATTTACACTGGAACTATTAGGATAGCATGTGCTTTGCTCCCAACTACTCCCTCTTTCCATCCTTCTGAGGTATATAATTGTCCATACACCAGCATCTGCGATCTTTCCCAACATCCTGGCATTCCTCCTATCTCTATATGCCCCTTCTTGGGACACTGTAACTCACTTGTGTTACTGTCTGCACTTCTCGTTTGTGCGGTCCTTCTGTAATATATTCTATACTTGTATCTGTTTTCCAGTAATCGTCGAACATTTCTTGAGTCTTTATATAGTTATCTTTGTACGAGAATGTTTTCTTGGATATCCACCTGTGTTGCTGCATTTCACTTGGAATCGACCTCTTGTGGTGCAAAGTGATAAATGCATGAGGCGTTGATCTCCTGCCGCTGGAATTTCAGTTGCCACAAACGTTCTGGAAACACTCATTTATGTGTATGTAGTATTCTTTTTTGAGCTCTCTCTCGCTCTGGACCTATTTATCCTCAGCAGTGGTTCTTCTTCCTTGTGTTTGTCTTCTTCTTGCAGCAAATCATCTTTGACGGGAAGAGGTCTCACAGGGCTTGACGTCTCTAATATAATTCAACACGTTTTTACCAGTTTTACTGCTCTGTCTGTTGCTTTTTCGACCACAAAGGGAATCTCAAACTGTGGTTTGTTCCATGGCCGCACACAATTCCTAAGTATGACAGTGTCCCCAGGATACAACAATGGCTGTTTCAAAAGTCTCTCAGTTTTGTCATTGCTGTTGCCATCTTCAATATTTGTCTACCTCTCCCCCTGCGCCTGCATCTGACGAGAAATAAAAGACGCACTAGCCATCAAAGAAGCCACATATTCATACAATTAATCTCCACAAATACTGTGTGTTGTATTCGCGTCAGTCAGAGTCCTAGTGGGAGGAGCCTGGGAAGGTTGCATGAATTGTCCTGTTAGCACCTTATGGGGCGTTAAATAGTGGTTGGATCTAGGCTGATTGTACTATGCGAACAGTGCTAAAGGTAGACAATGAAGCCATCATTCTTTCAAAGTTACCTTTATCTTGTCAATTTTCTCCTTGAGAAGGCCATTCAGGCACTCATACATCCCATTCATTTGTGGGTGATAGGCATCGGAAAATGTGTGCTGTATCCCCAGTAGGGTTGTGATTTGCTCAAAGGTCTCATTCACGAAATGAAGTCCATTGTCAGACTGCAGCAGCTCACACACCTCCCATCATGGGAACACCTCCCTAACCAGGAATTTTGCAGCCCTGAGGGCATCGCAGTGTGAGGGACCAGCTTTGATCCATCGGGAAAACGGGCACGCACCCACAATCATGTACTGGTAGCCCTGGCACACATGCATCATATCAACGTAGTCTATATGAAGATGTTGGAAGGGACCAGTCAGGCATGGTATGGCTCCTCTCACTACACGTAATGTATGTCCTGCAGCACATGTTTTAAGCGTCTCATGGTTTTCCATAAATGCAGCTACATATTCCACAATATTAGAACAGAACCATTCTTCCTCCATGTGTGCAGCAAGTACCTCTTTACCTATGTTAGTAGGGTAATGCACTTGCGTGAGTGCAATCTGCAATAATGCTAAAGGGTTTCCTTTCTTTTCACCACAAGGTGTTGGTGGGGGATGGGGTGATCTGGGGTGGAACATTGATAAAGGGCCTGCAGTTGTTGCATCAAAAGGCTTTGGGGTAAGGGGCTTATTTTCAATATTTCTTTGACCAGAGTCCGGCGGTGCGAGTTGAGTTCATGGTAACATCATGTGTCAAAGGGCTGAGGGTAGGGTGGATACTTGGTGCAGGCTCAGCGGAAGGGTGAGAGGTTACATTTGTAGCATCAAAGCACCAGCAAAACAAGGGCCTTTAGCTGTCAGTCCAGCCTGAGGGGGGAGGATGATAGGGGCTGAGTGTGCGGCACTGCAGGAGAGGGGAGAGAAGGCCCTGTGGCCTGTAGCCGGTCCGCCTTGCGGGGTTGCACGCGAATCATTAGGATGCGGGGTAGAACTAGGCCAGTGTGATTGCAGGTACATCGGCTAATATGTGAACTATGATCATACTATAAGTTACCCGTTTACGTTTATCATGAGCATCATGTTACAAAATAAATTCTATTTACAACAGCGTTGTGGCTTTACCGTTTTTGCATTATACACATTTAAAACTGTATGCTAGTTGAACATGCTTGTGAATGTACATATATTGGAGAACCAGAGGCCATCTGGATCGTGCACCTTGCATCATATCGAACAAGTATATCAACATATCATACATTAGTGTGAATGTTTTGCAAAGAACAAGATTTGCTCAACATTATGTGGCCTAGACATATAACCAATAGCTTTGTGTGCAGTAAAATAGATAAAGATCTTTTTGTTTCATTTCCCAAAATCAGTCCCTTAATACACCCCTTTCAGGAGGGGATTTATAAACTTTACAGAGGGATTAGCAGTGTGGGTGGAACAGAGTGGCACACAGGCGTAGGGTCTGTATCTGTTACTTCAAAAGGATAGCAAGGTTGGGGGGATATCCACAGTGAATGTCATAAATGTGGGGTATGCAAGAGGACGGGTCATGTTTGTGGAGATGAATTGTTTTCGTCAAACCCAAGGCTTTGCCCGGTCATTCACATGTCAGCGATGAACTGCAGAAGGTGAATGATACAGTGTTTGTAATGTAGCTCGTTTGCGCCTAGTCTCCCGTGGGAACGGGCGTTCTGGAAGACATGCAGAGGGGAGGGGGATGAGGGAGGTGACTGGCTTGCTGTGCGCAATCTCGAGGGGAGAGCTGCAGTCTGCAGGCAGCCTTCGTCCATGGGGCCTGTGGTGCCATGTACAAAATGGAGTCCGATTGTGGTACAAAATGGGGTCTGTGATCAGCTTTCTGGCCAAGGTGTGCATCCATATGGGTCATCCCGCAGCCATCCGCATCCCTGGCCACAGGAGCATAGGTGGCCGGGGGGACGAGTCATGATCTGCAAGAGGGTTGGAATGGAGGGGAGGGTTCTTGAAAACCTTTCCTCCCATACAGGTGGTATGCAGACCTACGGAGGGGACTGTCAATGCGTTGGAGGGTAGAGCTGGTGCATGCTCAGAAGGGGAAAGAAGTGAGGTGAGATGTGCATCATTCTTGCAATGCACTTACATTTCTCAAAGTCTGCATGACCGCTTTTATGTGAATGTGAATTTTGAGCATACTTATTGTCACGCAATGGGGTGGGCACTCAACCTGTATATTGTTGTGTGACACGCATAGGGTGGGCAGGGCAGTCCTGACATGCATTACCTGCTGTTTTACATTGCGTGCTGTGCCTTCCTACTGTATTCTCCTATGTGTTGTTTGTGGTCTACATGCAAAATAGTTGATAGTGTCCATGTGACAGTGGTCGGGATTTTGTTGCTTTTGTTGTGTGCTTTGTTGTGGTCAATGTAAGGTAACCTCACATCAAACAGACATTGTATTAACAACCCACTAGGGGAAAAGGCTAGGTGCATCCTTTTTCGTGAACAACAAGTACTTTGGTTTGTATTCTAAATGGAAAATGCCAACAGGGTATATGTCCACTGCCACAGAGCTTGCTGTCTTAATCAAAGTAGGCAGCACATTATAAGCGTGTGGTTGTCATGCGTGATGCATTTCATGTACAGTGTGCATCCACCACCCTCATCGACTACTGCCTATTTACATGCTAATATTTGAATATATTTCCCTCTCCCATTAGCCATGTCATCTTCTCTAACTTCTTCACACATGGGTGATGGAGTCTTCACCTTGGGTCACTGTGGAATAATTGGTAAGGCTTTCAAAAACCCCACCCAATCTTCTGGTTTTACCACGTGTTCTGCCCCTGGCCATCAACATGAGCTCGGTAGACAACATCGAGGTCAGCCTGGTCTTGCAAACAAGGCAACTGTTTTCTCATCGCAGACTCGCAGGCGCACCCATAAGGCCTCCTTGCCACAATATTATTAACATCTGCATCACCCTTTGCTCTCCCTGGTACAAATGATGCACCTTGTTGCTCTCTGTTACACCCTTTGTCAGGCACTCCTCCCAAGGGGTAGGCCTGGGGTTCCTGCATGTCCCACTAATCCATCTGATTCATGAAGGATTTAGGAGCTCTATCCCTGGGTGTCTGGTGGTTCAAATAGGATGACCATTATCCTGGGGGGTGCTGGTGTCCTAAATCTCAGCTTGTGTTTTGGCAGCTCAGGACCGCCGCCCTGGCCCCAATGGGAATGACCTACACGATTGGCTTCAGCCCTACTCTCATTTGCCTGCTCACATTCATGTCTAATTGTTCTAAGTTTTAACTTGATATATTTGTATGTGTACGTGCATATTCCCTACCTTCCCTGGGGATTGGGATGTGATAGTCAAGCAAGAGAAGAGGCCTCATTGTTCTGTGTTTCCAGCACAGCCTGTGAGGATTGTGGCCTACTCTTGAATAGAGTGTTAGTTAATTTTCTGTACATCATGGGCATGCAATGTATTGTACATGACACGTCTGCAAAGCAAGTGGTTCTTTTCACTTGCATATGTATGTGCTTCTACAAAACACGTGTCTCCAAACAGTCACCTCTACCCACAAGATTCCCCCTCCCCTATGCCCACCCCTATGCATTTCCCATGTGTTAGTGTTCATTCAGCAATCTGAAAAATTTGGGAGGGCTGGGATCGGAGCATGATTCACGACAACAAAATGGATACTGTTGTTTCCATTTGCTATGACTGTGTTATGTTTGGGGCATGTTATATTATGTCTAGTGGACACACACAGTTTGCCCCTCAGAGACACACATTCTGAGGGTATTGTTATGGGCACAGAGGATATGCCCCAAATCATCATTGACTGGAACCAGGGCAGTGGCCTCACTGTGTGTGCTATACAGGTGCAGGTTTTCAGGTAAAGTATGTTTGCACAAGCTGGTTGCATGCAGCCTCTCCCTGTGTCCTTTGGCCAACCAAGGGCAAGGATTGTGCCTGTGGTTGAGGGTGCTGTCCCACCTGCATATGAACTGGTATGCCGCGCTGTGTGACTTCATTGTGCTGTAAACATGCTGCAACAAAGATTATACAGACTGCTAGAGGGGCATATAGCAAAACCCTACCAGACTGGTCCCCTTGTGGCTACATGTGCTGCATTATATCTTACCTGAGCTGGTGTGGCAGGATTTCTGTGCGGTGTCATCATGAATGTTGATAGCGTGTAGGCACTGTCCCCTTAAAATGTTTACATGGTTGGTATTGGTACTTATTGTCATGGTCTGTTCTTAAGTGTGTGACGTACAAGCATGTATGCATGTATGTGACATTTCATACTCACCAATGCGTCAGGTGTTGCTATATTTTTCCGATGCCAGGGCATCTTAAAGTGGTGACTTTTGGTAAATGTAGCTGTCATGCGTGCTGCCACGAAAATTGGTATTGACTTGCATGATCCCTCCATTTGCATCACAGATGACCTGCACGTTGATGGAATGCCAGTGCTTGCGATTGTGGTATATGTGCTCTGCCATTAGGGCGGGGGGGCAAAGCACAAAATGTGTACAGTCGATGATTCCAAGTACATGTGGAAAGTATGTAACCGCACAGAAGTCCTGGCACTCTCTCTGCCTTTCCTCCAAAGTTCTCAGCATTTAAATGTGCCTACGCAGACAGGCATGTGATGTTCTGCAGGCAAAGACCTTGCGGAGAAAGCAGGATTGTGTGGCCTGAGATATCCCACCAACTATGGCAGTGGTGCGCTGGAAGGAGCCTATGACAATGAAATGTAGTGCTGGAAAATGGGGTATTTTCATGTTGCGCCCCTTATTTTAATCGCTGCACAGGCCCCACCCATGTTCTGCGAGGAGTCTTTTGCAATGTGCTCAACAGCATGCAGGGACCTACCGGACCATCGCGGAGTCCCTGCAAGGTCCTAAAATGGCTGCTAAAGCGATTTCATGATTCAACGACGGGGCTGGGGGGGGATGTTTGTGCACAGAATGGCCCACAAAGTCCCTATTTTCTCTGCAAAGTATATCATGAATTGGGCCCAAAGTTTCAGGATGTGATTCAAGTTTAACTAAGATTGTCGAAATGATAATCAGGGCCAAAATTGAAATGTTGAATAGTGATTCTAAAGCGTCCATCTCTAATGTGTGGATAGGGTCAAAAGATATCCTAATTCCAAAACTCAAAGTGATTGGAGTCACCCGGCCTGCACCAAAGGATGTCCCTGTAACAATGTCCAGTGCTAAAAAAGCTCCAATGCAAACTTCGTGAAAACCATGGCAACAAAAAACCCAAAGGTCAACATAACAATCCTCCAATTTCCAAACAAAAGAATCATAAATGTCTCTTTTAAGGAGGCCTTCTCATTTCCTCCTATTGTACACAAAAGGAGGACAATTTGCTCCTCTGTCCCTTTCCTGGTCTCATAGGAATTTCCCTTCCACACTGCAAAAGCTCTCTGACAGACCTGCACTTTTGTGGTCTATCAGTCCTCTCTCTACTCGATTGCTTTCCAGCTCATTGCTCAGGGTTTTAATTGCCAAGAGTTCATACTGGCCCTGGCAGAATTTGAATGAGAACTATGGCCCTGTTCTCACTGGCCCACTTTTTCAATCAACACATTCTTCTGGAACTACTTAATGTCTCCTTTCTCTTTCTGTTCATTTCTTCATGCATCCTGGTGTCACATCAGTTTCAAACCTCCACAACTTCTATGTTCTCCCCTATATCAATAGGGTACCTCAGAACCTACTTGTTCTTGGATCTGCCATTTTCACTGATGGTTTAGTTTTATTTCCTTCACTTGTTTCTCACTTTTCCCCAATATCTTTGCCTTTACTTGACTTGAATTCCTTTTTTCCCTTTTGTATATTTGTGTGGTTTTGTGCACACGGTTCTTTCAATCTGACTGGACTATCTGTGAGCTGGTGCACTTTTTGTTTTACTCCCAATAATTATCTTTAACTTTCTTTGTATACTTAAAGGCTTCCTTCTGTTCCACTCTCTCCGCTGCTTCCAAGATAGGACACCTTGACTCTCTTCAAGCTCGTACCCTCTGCACTCTGCTCCCATTACATGTATTCTGCTTTCTCTGTTTCCTTCAAGACTTCTTCATGTTCCGGTCACCGACTTACTTCGCAGGTCGTACCACTTAAATCTTTCTCTGACGTTGTGTTCTTCTTGTTTAGTGACTCTCTCTTTTCTCTAGCAGTGCAAAATGCCTTTTGCTTTCCCACACTGGAATATCTGAGCTCTCACCAGGGCTTCCTCTGTGCAGCACTTATCTGTTGCACTTGTTTCTATGTGTTGGCCAACTCTGGTCCTGGTCTGCTGCTCTGCTTTGCCCAGTTTTCCTCAAGTCTGTCTTCTTCTAGCCAAGTCTCCTCACTTGAGGCCTTCGAGAATCTGGCTTGAAGTCCTTTCCAGAACTGACCAACTCTAGCTTGGGTGATGGGTTATAAAGGTTTGTTGTTCTTTCCCTTCAGCAGACTTAATTGAAATACAATATACCTGTGTTCTATGGGTTGTGGCACAAGCAGATGAGCAACTATGTGAGCCCTCCAAGCAGTCCCTTTGATCAAACTCTCTTTCAAACGGCTGACACCATTGATCACATCCAGTGAAATATCAACATTAAAACAAAATGATTGCCACACACAGACTGTCAATCCCCGTAATCAAGAGTAGATACGTGCTGACAGGGGTTCATTAAGGGAACAGTGGCAAAGATAGTTTTCTGGTGCATTTAAGTGGGGCCACTGGTGCATGGATCATATTTCAGGAATTACCCGAACTTGAAGAAGGGAAAACATAGTGGAATGGGGGCATAACATTTTAATAAACACCGGACTACACGTTTCAGCAAGATGTCCATGCAGTCTCCCTACAGTATGTTGCCCTTTTTCAAACATCAGGTACTCTTCTGGCTCCTCGAGTTTCCTCCTCGAGTTTCATTGCACATATATTTAAGTTGGCATGCATCTGAAAGGACACATAATTTACAAGGGTAATTAAATCCTCCCTTCTGTCCAAAGATAAATTACAAACCTGAAACATAGGGTGTCTTGAGGTGTCATTTTAAATTATTTGAATCAGGAAATGAAGGTGTATAAGGAAGGTGAGATGCTTTTACACATTCATTTACTTCTCTGCCCCATGTTCATTTGCTTTCAAATCAGATAAGGGGCACAAAGAGGAGTTTAGATCTCTGCCGTGCTTTCATCTTCTGTCCTGAAAGTACATTTTCATGCAGGCAACAAAAGGATTCTTATGGAGTTCGCCATTAAGCGCCTGTTGAAAGCAAGCAGATTGCATTGGAATTAATTGGTAAACATTGTCTACAAAATGCAATTTGAAGGTGGCATTTCGTTTTTTACAAGACATAACGTAAAAGTAAAGAGTGCAGATGATTGCACCCAGCAACATTATTCCACCCAAAGACCAGGGTTAGCTATAGTGGCACCACACGACCCTTGACCTCTGATGACATCACAGGAAGTGATGTAATTTACCCCCCCCCCAAATGACATCGGGAAGCGATGAAACACAACCGTTCACCCCTTGACAAAACAGGAAGTGGCATCACATAGCATTGTTCATAAGTACACGGCGAAAAATATGGTTACGATATATATAAAGAAAAAAGTTTTTAATTAAAAAAATAGCCTGATTCATGGAATTATTTGTGTGAAAAACGCAGATTTGCACGCCTTTCTGCCCGAAAATCCCCATATTTCAAACAGGGATTTTCGGGTAGGAAGGCGCGCAAATCTGCGTTTTTCACACAAATAATTCCATGAATAAGGCTGATATTTTTTTAATTAAAAACATTTTTCTTTAGGGGTAGCAAGAGAGGCCACAGGAGTAGCAAGGGAGACTTCGGCGGATGCAAATGTGACCCCTGGTTACCCTCAAATGACGTTCCTGGTTGCACCAAATTTTACAGTTGTCTATTACACTGTAGCTTTAAAACTTGAAGACTGCATGCAGAGGACCGAACAGAATTTGAATGCTAGCAACAGTGAGTCTACCGGATGCAATTAACACTTGCAATACAATTACCCCATATTGTTAACAAAAGAAGCAGTGTGGGTTTATATCTAAAATGGAACCTTTTTTATGTTTTTTTAATGACAAACCACCATCCAACTCTCTCCTGATGAATCATTGTGCCTAAAAGGGCGGTTTATCCGTAAGGTTTTGTGAAAGCCTCAGTCAGTATTTGCACAGGGGGAAGTATCATATGTGAAATCTGCTGCCTTAAGGGCAAGTACGAACTCTGATCTGTCTGATACACACAACCAACCCTGGGCTTTCGCAGCCACGGTGGTGCCTAATCCTGCCATGTTATTGTGTAATATACCTCCCACAGCAACCCATTTCACAGTGATTTATCTTAAAAATGTGTTTTTCAGTATACCCCTTCATGAAGATTTGTGGTAGTTAACAGCATTTACTTATAGAGGAGTAAGACTAGAACATTGTCGTCTCCCACATGGGTACTGTGAATCCACCAGTGTGTTCAACAGGGTGCTGCAGATGGATACGGGAAACATACAAACGCTCATTGCCAATATACAATATGTAAATGATTTGCTCTTATGCAGAGACTCTCAGGGACGGTGCAGAAATTACTCCATGCGGGTACTGATGTTGCTGGCTAAAAAAGAATACAAAGTTGACAAACAGAAAATGCTATATTGTCAGGAAGAAGTACTTTATTTGGGCCAAATAATCTCAAAAGAATGGAGGAGACTGCTACCTGAAAAAGCAGAGGCCATCAGTAATACACCTCGTCCAAACACAGAGAAGGAGTTGCAACAGTTTTGGGGATTATGCAATTATTGCAGAGAATGGGTGTTTGACTACAGCTCATACCTCCAACCACTGTTAGAAGGGCTAATGGAAGCACAGAAAAACAAAGAGCCCATACAATGGACAAGAGAAATGAGCAGTGCAGTTGTTTAACTAAAAAAGGCAATACATACAGCACCAGTATTAGGAATCCCAGATTACAAAGCACCATTTTTTATATTCTCCCATTGCAATGGAGTGGTGATGATGGCTGCCCTCACACAACAGACTTTCTTGGGACACAAACCCTTGGCATATTACAGTAGGCTGTTAGACCCAATGATGAAAGGTCATTATCCATTTGAACAATCTTTGACTGCAGCAACATTTGCAATTGAGAATTGCTCACTGTGACAATGGCTACTCAGTAACATTATATGTGGACAATGTATTTATTTATTTATTTATTTATTTATTGTGCATTTGTTAGACACTTATACAGTAAGTCAATTTTGTTTCAAAGCGCCCACAGGGCAACAGGGAGGTACCATGGGATTGAAAACAGTGAATACAGTGGAAGATAAAGACGAACCTATTATGCCTTGTGAGTATTCAGAATGTGCAAGTGCAGCAAGAAGAGAGGAAGTGGATAAGTGCTGGAATGTCTGTGCTTGTGGGTGAGCAGCAGATAAAGTGCATGGAATGGTAAGAGCTATGCTGCCTGGAGCCGCATTATATAGAAAGTTCAGACCTAGAGGATTGAGGCCGGTGGATGCTGAGACAAGTGCCATGTGGTAGGCAGAGGCTGGGGTGATTGGGTATGGGAGGCTAGCTCCCCGAGGGATACGTAAGAGCCCTGGCCACCAATCACAGCAGCTGTGGGATTAGCAATGGAGAGAAGAAGGGAAGGAGGAGGTGAAGAGGAATGTCTTGAGGAGCTCCTGGAAGTTGGGGAGGTCCTGCTCAAGTCAAAGTGGGAGGCTGCTTCATAAGAGGGAGCCAGCTGAAGAAAGTGATCGGCCTCTGGGCCTCTGTTTAGTTTAGCGAAACGCTTTGCACACTGAGAGTTTGTGCCAGAGAACTGTGGAGGTCTAGAGGGAGAGCATTTAATAAGAGAAAGTTGCAGGTAGTGTTGTCACAGGCCCCAGACAGCCTTGTGGATGATGCAGAGGGATTTGAATTTAATCTGTGCTGCAACTGGGAGCCAGTGAAGGGTTTTAGGGCAGGAGAGATGCGGTCCGTGAGTTTAAGGCCAAGGATAGGTCTTGCTGCTAATTCTGGATTAGCTGGAGGGGGTTGAAAAGTGGAAGAAGGTAGATTCAGGAGAAGGCTATTGCAGTAGTCAAGTCTAGAGAGAACCAGGGCTTGCGCAACATTGAGCTTCTGGGGGAATGTGAGAAAAGGTGGAATTCTGTTCAGAAGGAAGAGTTGAAAGTGGAACTTCTTGGCAATGTCCCGAGTGTGATGGAGGAAGATGAGAGAGGAGTCAAATATGACTCCAAGGTATCTAGACTTCAGAACAAGGAACAAGGGAAGGATGACCAGAGTGAGGGGATGCAAGAGGGTGCAGGGGTCCCAGTGGGAATGGTCTTGCTGGCATTGAGACAGAGATCCTTGGAAGTACACCAGAAATGGATGGCGACAGGCAGTCAAGGATGATGGAAGATGCAAGAGGGTCAGCAGGAAGTTTGAAGAAGAGTTGTGTGTCATCTGCATAGCACTGGAAATGTGGGGAGAGGGAGGAAATGAGGAGTGCTAGCTGATCAAGGTAAGTGTTGAAGAGCCAGGGGGAGAGGTTTCAGCCCTTAGGGGAAACCCAAGGTGGAAAAGGAAGTAGCTGAGTAGAAGGTGCCCAAAATGACTTGTGGCAAGCATCCGGTTAGGAAGGAGGTAGGCTAATCCAGTGCCTGCTCCAAGATACCAAGGATATCATGGAGCCATTTCATGAGGATAGAATGGTTCACTGTATCGAAGATAGAGGAGAGATGGAGTAGGATCAGGACAGCAGGAGAGTTAGAGTCCAGAGATGCGAGCAGTCCATCACAGGTGTTCACAAGAGCAGTTTCCGTGCCTCTCGATGCTCGGAATCCAGATTGATTGTTGTGAAGACCACCAACAAGTTCAGTGTGTGAGGTAAATTCTTGAAAGGCCAGCTTCTCCAGCAGTTTCTCAAGGAAGGGGCTGTTAGAAATAGGGCAGTATTTGGCTGGACAGGTAGGGTCTGCTGAAGGTTTTTTTTCAGGAGGGGGCACACAATAGAGTGCTTGAGGGAGGATGGGAAAGATCTAGTGGCAAATTAGTGGTTGCAGAGATCAGCGATTACATGGGCAAGAGAGCCAATTTTGTCCTTGATGGTTCTAGAGGAGCATGGGGAACCCTGTTTGGAAGAGACCTTCATGGAGCGAACGACTCTGGTGACTTCTTCAGGTGTGACATGAGAGAAGGAGAAGAGAGGGGAAGAAGGAGGATGAAAGGCCATAGGAGGCAAGGGAGTGAGGGGGCGGGTTTGGGCTGGAGGGTAGCAAGGGTGCTCAGCATGTGTAGAGCTTTAGTAGTGAAGAGTGTGGCCAGTGCATTGCAGAAGGCCTGGGATGGAGGAGGGGAAGAGGAGACTGCAGAAAGGTTGGCTAGTTCCCTGCAGACTTTAAAGAGTTCAGCCATGTTGTTGGAGGCACCCAGTACCTGTGCCTGGGTGTGGGCCCTTTTCTTGGCCCGGATGGAGAGTCTGTATTGCATTTGGAGCAGGCCAATGAGGCCATCTGAGTTGTGGTGCAGTCCCTGCTGGCAGGTAGAGGAGGTGGTCACAGAGCCTGCACAGGATCCCACACAGGAACAAGCAATGGAAGTACAGCAGGAACTTGATGGCAGTGCAGGAGCCGTACACCCCAGTCAGAGGGGGTACCTTCGCAGGGAACCCACTGCCAGGCAGTTGCAGATGGTCAAGGTGAAGAGGCACATCTTACAG
This sequence comes from Ambystoma mexicanum, assembly GCF_040938575.1. NCBI lineage: Eukaryota > Metazoa > Chordata > Amphibia > Caudata > Ambystomatidae > Ambystoma > Ambystoma mexicanum. The sequence continues at coordinate 715,770,696 of NC_090932.1, forward strand.
GGGATTGCCACCCAGAGGAGGCAAAGTGGCCAACATGTGGCTCAGTTGAGGCAGGGGGAAAGTCTGCAGCTGGAGAGTCTAGTGTCGGCCAGGCGGTGATATGGAAGGCAACAGGAGGTGGAGAGGCAGTGGGAAAGGCATGCAGCAATCAAGAGGGCTGAGATAGAGAAGAGAGTGGTGAGTGGATGGGCTGCCTTTCTGGGGAGTCTTGCAGGGTGGCCTAGGAGGCAGAGTTGGATTTCCTCCAGGCAAGAATGGAGGCCCACCGACATGCTGGGGAGGTGGTTGGATAGTCAGGCCTGGTCACAGCCATAGCCAGAATCCCATCCAACTCGCACGCTGCCAGTGTAAATAGTTTAATAGTGTTACATTTCATTTTGGAATTTTTATATTTTCACCCATGGACATTGTTACCCTTCCCCTTATTTTTGTGTGCATGTCTTCAATACAGGTATCGATATTTTTCAGAGCACTCTTCTTGCAGTGTCTTTGTCCATGTGGAAATTTACTTTTGACATTTTTCTCCAGGTGCATTTGTTGTATGGCTGTCATATGGGACATCACTGTGTGTGTCATGGTGTTATTGTGATGTTTGCGGAGGCACATGTATGCATGCTCCATGTGTGATGGATGTTAAATACATGCTTGATGAACATGGGTGGTCTCTTGTAAATGTGGGGAGGTGAGGTGCTTTGAGATTGCCATTTTTGAGTGCTTTGTCATGCACATGTGTTTCTTGCCTACTTGCATGCTGTGCAATACAGGTGTGTTGAATTGTGTACATGGTGTGAATGGCCACCCACTCGCACACATGAGCAATCACCCACTAACTGCTTTCAAAACATGCATCCCCTCAGCCACTTTAATGGAGCTAAGTCCCATGATGGATTGTACAGTGCAGCTGTAGACATTATCAGTCTCCTCGAGTTGCACACTCTCTGACAGCCTTCACATCACCCAACCACAAGCCTTTTCTGCCTGGGTCACCAGCAGGGACTTTGCAAACCCTACGTATCTACCTACCTTCCTACCTTTGTACAGGCTACAATGCACACACACATTCTAAATGACTCAGACCAATCTGTTATTCTGCAGACTTTGGCCCCCCAAGGGCAATCACCTACAGCACTTTGAGGCCATTGTAATGGCACAAATGTTCAAACAAAATGGCACATTGTATTCCATTGCATTAGTATGTCACATGTACATGTTGTGGCCAAAGTGCAGCTGGTGCAGCAATATGCTGTGCTGTTGATGTGCAGCTGAGTGTGGCCTACCAGAGAGCTATGGAAAAAGCTATATAACTGGATTCAACAGCAGTGCTCTTAGTTGCTCATGTTGGAGGAGGATACATGGCATGTGTACTTTACGGTGGGGGCAGGCGAGAGGTGTTGAAGTAGGTTGATGCTCCACATTGGACTTTAGGGGAGTGGTCAGTCAGGGGATGCCTGGGGTTGGGGCCAGGGGTCAGTGGGGGAGGTGGAAGGAGAGCAGATGAGCAGGGCCTGCCTGGGGTTGGTGGCAGAGATGAGTGGGGATGGTGGGAAGTGTCAAGACTTCTGGTGGCTGCCTGGGGTTAGGATGGAGGTGGGTGGTATGGTGGGAGGTGTCAGGTTTGAAGGGGCTGCCTGGGGTTGGTGGCAGAGGTGAGTGGGGGTTGTGGGAGGTGTTGTTATTTGAGGGGGATGCCTGGGGTTGGTGGCAGATGTGAGTGGGGGTGGAGGGAGGTGTCAGGACTTGAGGGGGTTGCATGGGGTTGCTGGTGGAGGTGAGTTGGGGTGGTGGGGGGAGGGCAGACTAGCAGGACATGCCTGGAGTTGGTGGCAGAGGTGAGTGATGCTGGTAGGAGGTGTGAGGACTTGAGAGGGCTTCCTGGGGTTGGAGCCGGGGGTCAGTGTTGGTGTCGGGAGTTGTCAGGACTTGAGGGGGCTGTCTGGGGTTGATGGCGAAGGTGAGTGGGGTGATGGGAGGTGTCGGGTCTTGAACAGGCTGCTTGGGGTTGGGCCGAGGGATCAGTGGGGGTGGTTGGAGGTGTCAGGACTTGAGTGGGCTGCCTGGAGTTGGTGGCAGAGGTTATTGGGAGTGGTGGGAGGTATCAGACTTGAGGTAGCTGCCAGGGGTTGGGGCCAGGGTCAGTCTTGGTGGTGGGAGGGGTAGGGACTTGAGGGGGCTGCCTGGGGTTGGTGGCAGAGGTGAGTGGGGATGGAGGGATGTGTCGGGACTTGAGGGGGCTGCCTGGGTTTGGGGGCAGGGGTCAGTGGGGGTGATGGGAGGTGTCGGTACCTGAGGGGGCTACCTGGGGTTGGTGGCAGAGGTGAGTGGGGGTGGTCGGAGGTGTGGGGGTGGTGGGAGGTGTCAGTACTTGAGGGAGCTGCCTGGGGTTGGTAGCAGGGTGAACGGTGGTGGTGGGAGGAGGGTAGACAATCAGGGCCTGCCTGGGGTTGGTGTCCGAGGTGAAGGGGGGTGGTGGGAAGTGTTAGGAATTGAGGGGGTGGCATGGGGTTGTGGCAGAGGTGAGTGGGGGTGGTGGGAGGAAGGCAGACTAGCAGAGCCTGTCTAGAGTTGGTACCAGAGCTTAGTAGGGGTGGTGGGAGGTGTCAGTACTTGAGGGAGCTGCCTGGGGTTGGTAGCAAGGTGAGTGGAGGTGGTGGGCATAGGGCAGACAAGCAGGGCCTGCGTGGGGTTGTTGGTGGAGGTGAGTGAGAGTGGTGGAAGCTGTGCAGACATGAGGAGGCTGTCTCGGCTTGGAGGCAGAGGTGGGTGGGGGTGGTGCGAGGCGTCAGGAATTGGGGGGCTGCCAGCAGTGTGGCAGAGGTGAGTGGGGGTGGTGGGAGGAGGGCAGACTAGCAGGGCCTGCCTGGGGTTGGTGACAGAGGTGAGTGTGGGTGGTGGGAGGTGTGGAACTTGAGGGGGCTGCCTGTGGCTGTGGCAGAGGTGGGTGGGATTGGTGACAGGTGTCAGGAATTGAGGGTGCTACCTGGGTTTGGTGGTGGAGGTGAGTGGTGGTGGTGGTAGGAGGTCAGACAAGCAGGGCCTGCTCGGGGTTGGTGCCAGAGGTGAGTGGTGGTGGTGTGAGGTGTCAGAACTTCAGAGGGCTGCCTGGGGTTGGGGCTGGGGGTCAGTGTTGGGAGGTGTTGGGACTTGAGAGGGCTCCCTGGGTTTGGGGGGTAGGTGAGCAGGGGTGGTGGGAGGAGGGCAGTCTAGCAGGGCCTGCCTGGGAATGCTGGCAAACGTTAGTGGGGGTGGTGGGAGGTGTCGGTACTTGAGCAGGCTGCTTGGGGTTTGGGCAGTGGGTCAGTGGGGGTGGTGAGAAGGGTAGGGACTTGAGTGGGCTGCCTGGGGTTGGTGGCGGAGGTGAGGGGGGTTGGTGGGTGGTATTGGGACTTATGGGGGCTGTGTCAGGTTTGGCTAACACTTCCTGGTCATCACTTAATCCAGTATCATCCTCCTCCTCCTCACCTGTTTCTTCAGATGAAGTATACTGCGGTCTACCCTTTTTTTTCTGATCCTTTCATTTTTTACAGAAGAGGTATGGCCTCCCCCGGGTGGAAGCCACCCTGCCGCCTTTCCAGTGTAGGCAAGCAAAGGACTCCCTCCCGAGAGCGCCAGAGAGAGGAAAAAGCCAAGTGGCATAAAAAACCTCTCTAGGATGAAGTTCTTGTGAGGCACTCTTGATGGTGGTGGAATGGAAGTTTCTTCAAAATAGACTCCAGGTAGGATTTGCAAGAAGCAAGTTCGTGGATAGCAGGTAAGTGGATCCAAAGGTACTGCAAGGAGCTGTCCGAGGAAGTATGAGGACAGAGAGGAAGCAGAGCAGACCGCTCCGCGCATAAGACTTGCAGTATAGCCAACCATGCACTGGTTAGGATGAAGACAGAACCGGTGGTATCAGAAAAAGTAGCCGGGACGAAGGACAGGAGGTAAATGAGTATGGAACGCCCCAGAAAAGGCTGTAGATGAAGGCAGAATAAGCAAAGAGGGAAAGGCGTGTAGATGTACTCTTAAATAATGTAAATAAAAGTCTGAGCCAATGAGTAGTTTGTATGGATTACAAAGAGAACCCACATCTTTTATTAACAAATTCTTTCTTCTCTTTTAGGTTTATAGAAAAGGATATGTCTTCTCACTGGCTTTCAGTCTCCTTTGACCGGATGTCATCTCAGGATGCATGAAGGTAAGAACAGTTTCAAAGGTTCAATGTCCTTTACTCTTCTTTTTCTCTTCTTCTTTCCTCTTTCCTTACTTATAAGAAATTTCTAAATGTATTTCTCTTCTCTCATTCACTTGTCTCTAACCCTGTCTCTTCCTGTCTTTGGTCTCCCAACCTGCTGTTCTTTCCTCCTGTTGTTCTTGTTCTTGGCTAAAATCCAGGTATGGCTGGACTGTGAAATATTTCTGATAGTGTTGTTATTCAAATTTCAAGCTTCTGCTCGCTTGTATTTAGGGCTGGTATCTTTCACCGGCAACACTTCGCTTTGAAATATGATCTAGGCATATAGGTTTACCCTTAGCGCAACGGCGCACACACTTTCAGGCCGATTCATCGAATAATTAGCGCGGCGCAAGTGGGCAAAAACGTGCGAATCGCAGTGGAATAGCGAAAATCGCAGTGCAAGTGCGAAAATCGCACGAAAAGCAGCGCACGTCGATTCATGGAAGTCAGTGCGCGAGAAAACCAGCGAATGTGCGATAAAAAAGTGCGCGGCACACGTTGGCACACAGGCCATCTAACAGCGTGCGCCAGGTCACAGCGAAAATCGCAAAGGCCACAGTGAAAATCGCACATAGCGCGGCGCACGCAACAAAAGTAGGCGGAACACGGGCGTAACACTCGGAATGGGGAGCAACTTGCCAAAACGTGGGCGTCACGGGGGAAGTACAGGGCACAAGTGCGCGGAACGCCCACACGCTCGCCTACAACACGTATTCATGGAATAGAATAGGGCAAAAAAGCGCACGCTCAAACCAGCGCACAGGCACAAACACGACCGCCACAAGAAAGCAGGCGGTAGCATCTCTGCGGCTGTAAGAAATGTGCGCCAAAAGGTGCGCCAACAAATAGCACCTATATACTGCCATGATGAATGTCCTATACTGTGGCCCTCCAGGACAAATGACGTGCAAAGGGGTACCCACAAACACGGACACCCGCTGACAAAAAATACATGTGCGTGTATACCGGGGTGCGCGGGAAGTCTCACACGTGATTTGGCCGGGTACGTGTATTTCAGGGGTGCGCGGGAATTTCCACACGCAATTTCAGCAGGGTACGTGTATTTCAGGGGTGCGCGGGAAGTTTCACACGTGATTTCATCAGGGTACGTGTATTTCAGGGGTGCGCGGGAAGTTCCACACGCGATTGGCCCAGTGCGAGCAGGGTACGTGTATTTCAGGGGTGTGCGGGAATTTCCACTCGCGATTTCAGCAGGGTACGTGTATTTCAGGGGTGCGCGGGAAGTTCCACACGCGATTTCATCAGGGTACGTGTATTTCAGGGGTGCGCGGGAAGTTCCACACGCGATTGGCCCAGTGCGAGCAGGGTACGTGTATTTCAGGGGTGCGCGGGAATTTCCACACGCGATTTCAGCAGGGTACGTGTATATCAGGGGTGCGCAGGAAGTTCCACACGCGATTTCAGCAGGTTACGTGTATTTCAGGGGTGCGCGGGAAGTTCCACACGCGATTTCAGCAGGGTACGTGTATTTCAGGGGTGCGCGGGAAGTTCCACACGCGATTTCATCAGGGTACGTGTATTTCAGGGGTTCTGGGGAGTACCACACGTGAATTGGCCATGTGGGCCCTCCCAGGTGTACGCTCCACAACCTCCACGGACCCTGCAGGCAGCCCACACCACGGGGGACTACCCTGCACCCATGCTCATGTCCCGCAGGCAGCCCATCCACCATGGGCATGCCCCCCAGCCAACCCACATGTCACCTTGCACTACTGATCAACAATGCAAGTCTCCCACCACCCCCACCCCCCTGCCACCATGGGCAGCCTCCACCAGGCCCCCACTCATGTCGACCACCACCCCCACCCCCCTGCCACCATGGGCAGCCTCCACCAGGCCCCCACTCATGTCTCCCACCACCCCCACCCCCCAGCAGTGCAGGGGCAGCCTCCACCAGGCCCCCACTCATGTCTACCACCACCCCCACCCCCCAGCATCCAGGGTCACCCTCCCCCAGGCCCCCGCTCATGTCTCCCACCACCCCCACCCCCCAGCATCCAGGGTCACCCTCCACCAGGCCCCCACTCATGTCTACCACCACCCCCACCCCCCAGCAGTGCAGGGTCACCCTCCACCAGGCCCCCACTCATGTCTCCCACCACCCCCACCCCCCAGCAGTGCAGGGGCAGCCTCCACCAGGCCCCCACTCAGGTCTACCACCACCCCCAGCCCCCAGCATCCAGGGTCACCCTCCACCAGGCACCCACTCATGTCTCCCACCACCCCCACCCACCTGCCACCATGGGCAGCCTCCACCAGGCCCCCACTCATGTCTCCCACCACCCCCACCCCCCAGCCACCAGGGGCAGCGTCCACCAGGCCCCCACTCATGTCTCCCACCACCCCCACCCCCCAGCATCCAGGGTCACCCTCCACCAGGCCCCCACTCATGTCTCCCACCACCCCCACCCCCCTGCCACCATGGGCAGCCTCCACCAGGCCCCCACTCATGTCTCCCACCACCCCCACCCCGCAGCCACCAGGGGCAGCCTCCACCAGGCCCCCACTCATGTCTCCCACCACCCCCACCCCCCAGCAGTGCAGGGGCAGCCTCCACCAGGCCCCCACTCATGTCTCCCACCACCCCCACCCCCCAGCAGTGCAGGGGCAGCCTCCACCAGGCCCCCACTCATGTCTACCACCACCCCCACCCCCCAGCATCCAGGGTCACCCTCCACCAGGCCCCCACTCATGTCTCCCACCACCCCCACCCCCCTGCCACCATGGGCAGCCTCCACCAGGCCCCCACTCATGTCTCCCACCACCCCCACCCCCCAGCCACCAGGGGCAGCCTCCACCAGGCCCCCACTCATGTCTCCCACCACCCCCACCCCCCAGCAGTGCAGGGGCAGCCTCCACCAGGCCCCCACTCATGTCTCCCACCACCCCCACCCCCCAGCAGTGCAGGGGCAGCCTCCACCAGGCCCCCACTCATGTCTCCCACCACCCCCACCCCCCAGCATCCAGGGTCACCCTCCACCAGGCCCCCACTCATGTCTCCCACCACCCCCACCCCCCTGCCACCATGGGCAGCCTCCACCAGGCCCCCACTCATGTCTCCCACCACCCCCACCCCCCAGCCACCGGGGGCAGCCTCCACCAGGCCCCCACTCATGTCTACCACCACCCCCACCCCCCAGCATCCAGGGTCACCCTCCCCCAGGCCCCCACTCATGTCTCCCACCACCCCCACCCCCAGCATACAGGGTCACCCTCCACCAGGCCCCCACTCATGTCTACCACCACCCCCACCCCCCAGCAGTGCAGGGGCAGCCTCCACCAGGCCCCCACTCATGTCTCCCACCACCCCCACCCCCCAGCATCCAGGGTCACCCTCCACCAGTCCCCCACTCATGTCTCCCACCACCCCCACCCCCCTGCCACCATGGGCAGCCTCCACCAGGCCCCCACTCATGTCGACCACCAGCCCCACCCCCCTGCCACCATGGGCAGCCACCACCAGGCCCCCACTCATGTCTCCCACCACCCCCACCCCCCAGCAGTGCAGGGGCAGCCTCCACCAGGCCCCCACTCATGTCTCCCACCACCCCCACCCCCCAGCATCCAGGGTCACCCTCCACCAGGCCCCCACTCATGTCTCCCACCACCCCCACCCCCCTGCCACCATGGGCAGCCTCCACCAGGCCCCCACTCATGTCTCCCACCACCCCCACCCCCCAGCCACCAGGGGCAAACTCCACCAGGCCCCCACTCATGTCTCCCACCACCCCCACCCCCCAGCAGTGCAGGGGCAGCCTCCACCAGGCCCCCACTCATGTCTACCACCACCCCCACCCCCCAGCATCCAGGGTCACCCTCCCCCAGGCCTCCACTCATGTCTCCCACCACCCCCACCCCCCAGCATCCAGGGTCACCCTCCACCAGGCCCCCACTCATGTCTACCACCACCCCCACCCCCCAGTAGTGCAGGGGCAGCCTCCACCAGGCCCCCACTCATGTCTCCCACCACCCCCACCCCCCAGCATCCAGGGTCACCCTCCCCCAGGCCCCCACTCATGTCTCCCACCACCCCCACCCCCCAGCAGTGCAGGGGCAGCCTCCACCAGGCCCCCACTCATGTCTACCACCACCCCCACCCCCCAGCATCCAGGGTCACCCTCCCCCAGGCCCCCACTCATGTCTCCCACCACCCCCACCCCCCAGCAGTGCAGGGGCAGCCTCCACCAGGCCCCCACTCATGTCTACCACCACCCCCACCCCCCAGCCACCATGGGCAGCCCCCACCAGGTCCTCACAATCCCCAATCATGTGCGTAATGGACAGCCTCCACAGCCAAAAAGCCCTACCAAGTAACCCATTCACCCACATGGAAATGGAAATCACATGTTACACCCCCAATGTTCATTAAGCTAATGAACCCATGTCCGTCACACACAATGGTTGCAATTGAATGGGAAAACACACAACATGACATCCATGAAACCAATGAGATGATACCACACAGTGAAGTATGGAAACAAAATTGTATTGAAAAAAATAAAGAATGCTAAAGAAAGAAAACAAACTACAATGTGAATGAGAAAAAAAAAGCTGCATGTCCGTATAAAAACACAAAACTGCAAATCAGAATCCAAAAAATATTTGCCCAAAGTCAAAAGTTAAAAAATCTCCATGCAATAAAGAACTATGTAAAAAACTACCAAGGGTCCATGAGCCCAACTGAACAAAGGAAACCTACTAAAAAACCTACCTAAAAATCAACTATATACAAAAAGTGGAGCAGTGTCCGTCGACTCCAAATCATAATAAGAAAGAAAGGAAACCTAAAACTAAAGAACTATATACAAAGGCGGCGGGCAAGTCCAGCGGCTCACTCCGTGGTGTCCCGGGCCAGGGCATCATCGAACTCCTGTTCGATGTCCCGGAGGCGGTCCAGTTCCATGGCCCCGAGGGTCCGCAGGGACGACGCCGTGTCCTCATCCAACCCCCTGCGGATTGCCTCGAGGCACTCGGCCCGCCTCAGGGCCCTCCGCATGGAGTTCTCCGCCCTGACCATTGTGAGCCACGCCTCTTCCGCCCGCCGCCGCTTCGCACCTAAGGCGTGGCCCAACAGCTGCCACACGGAAGACACTCTCTGTCCTGGGTCCCCCTGCCCTCCGGCCGATGCCTGCCCCTCCGATGTCGAAAGCCCCGAGCCTTCATGTCTCCCACCATGTTGCTGCTGCTGCTGCTCTGCCTCTGCCCGTGCACTGCCTCCTGCTGCCTGCACATCCTCCGCCGGCTGGGGTGCAGTTGTTGATGTGGCCACCCCTGCTGGACCTCCGACTCCCGACTGTGGCAGGGATGCCTCCTCCACCAGCCTGGCCGCACCGTCAGAGGCAGCTCCACAGGGCACCCAGGTGACTGATGGGTGGGAAGATGGCACAGAGGACGACTGGCACGTAGGGGGTCCAGTTGAGGAGGGGGTCGGAGCAAGCCCCATCAGATGGAGGAATCCGGCCTGGGTGACCTGTCCCAGCAGGCTGACGTGGTCAACGAGCCATTCGAGATGACGTGCAGTCTCTCCATGAAAAGACTGCAGGTCACCTCGCATGGCCCGTTGACGCAACGCCACACCAGCCAGGACAGGCTCAACCCGGACCTGGATGGCCACGTCCACAGGCAGAGGAAGGCCAGTTGACGTCAGCTCATCCCCTGCCTGAAAACGGGTCTGGACGTAGGCATCCCTGCTGGTGCAAGAAGGAGCAGGGACAGGATCGGGGACAGGATTGCACACATGCACCTCCGCGGCCGCCTGTGCTGCCTCCTGTCCCTGGTCCTGTACTGCACCACTAGCACCAGTGGGATCCCCACCTCCAGACCCCGTCTCTGGTGCTTGCACGGCCCCCTCCTCCACCAAACCCCCCACCAACCTGGATGACTCCGTGCCATCTTCCCCTGTTGGGCCCAATGGGGTCCCAGCTGCCTCTTCTGCTGCCGAGGAGTCCATCTGCAACCTCCGCCTCTTGGACCTCCTCCCGGCAGCTGCGGCCTGGGACGCGGCACCGGACTCCTCACTCCCCGACGAGATGACAACACGGGAGGGGAGCCGGGCCTTGAGTCTCCGGCTGGCGGTCGGATCCCCGCCGCTGTGCTCCACAGCACCTTCTCCGCCCTCTTCATCAGTTGACGCTGCAGACAGGGAGAAACAAAACACAGGCATCAGGGCACTGTACAATGGACACATACACGCATGACAGTTGCACATGAGTGGCATTGGCAAACCTCAGACATGTCATCACAATCCCCAACACACATGTCATTGCAACTCACACACATGAGCCATACCACAGCCATATCGCAACTGCCACCACCATCCCTACACATACAACAGCATCAGCAGCCAAAGGGGAGCCAGACATCACATGCAACACAGGAAGTGCACCACACATGTACACACAGCACCACACTTGCATGCATGTCTACACCTCTGCCAAGTGTTGCACTGTTCAGACGGGCATCCATGTCACATCTGCCAATCAGGCTTCCACATACCGCTGTCACATGCATCCATGTTGCATCACTGTTGCACCCTTGACAAATACACACACATGCACATGTACACAGTGCTCATACATGCAGCCGAAAACAACATACATGCCTGACATCACGGACATGTCTACTTACATACACATTCATCCAAACATGTGTGCACGCACAACTGCATTTGCCATGCAAGCCCACACACACAAGCACCATCCATGTCTCACACATTACAGCCCTCGCATGTGTCAGACCCACGGCCCTGTACACCCCCACCCATACTCGACCCCATACAAACAGATGTGCAACCGGCACAATGCCGAATAATCACCACACGCACTGCTCACAATCAGGATGCATGTACACTCACCGCTCGACTCCAGACGGGTCTGCTTCTCTAGGACCTGGACGTGGAGCGCTGGGGATATGCGTTCCAGGACCCCCATCTGTTCTTCCGACAAGTGGCCCCGGCGCCCCTTGGCATCCGCTGCCTTCAAGAGGCGCCGGGCCTTGTTCAGGGTCCTGGACCTGAAGTCCTCCCAGCGCTTCCTGACATGTTGTAAGTCCCGGACTGCCACCCCCTCCGCGTTGATGGCAGTCACGATGTCAGTCCAGATCCGAGTCCGTCCTTCCTTGTCGCCGCGGGAACTTCCGAAGAGGGCATCATACTGCCCCAGGACTTGCTCCACCAGGACACCAACTTCGGAGGCACTGAAGCTGGTGCCCCTCTGCCTCTCTGGCCGGGGGTTGTCAGTGGTCACAGATGGTGTTTGCCCCGACATGACAACCCCAGAGGCAGGAGTGGGTGGGCAACTGGGTCCTGGGGCTGGGCTGTGGAGCGATGGAATTCCAGTCGGGAGTCTTCGGTTCCAGCAGGGGTGGTCACAGCAACAGCACCCCTGGCTGATGTGCAGGCAGCAAATGGCAGTGCACGTGGGCAGCAGGCAGTCAGGCAGCAGCAGATGGCAGGTGGGAGCGTGCTCGGGGCACTGGGGGGCAGTAATTCAGCCTTCTGGGCAGGAGCGTGGTCTTCCGTGTGTTTTCGCGTGGCCAGCTTGGTACGGAGTGATTTGGCACGTGAAAATCCTGCACGTCAGCGTGAAAACCGAGGAAAGGCCCTTAGCGCGTAAGTGCGTCAGCACGCATACGCGAATCTATTGGACCAAAGGCCCTCAGCGCGTAAGCGCATCTGTGACGTGACCCGCACGGGTGTTTCCCACACAGCACGTGATGACAGAGCACACATGGAAAGACTGCACGTCAGAGTGTCATCGCGTGTAATTGGACAGCACGGCAGAGTCTCATTGCGTGTAATTGGACAGCACTTCAGGGTGTCATCGCGTGTAATTGGACAAAAGTGCACGTACACGCGATTGGCCTATGTACGTGTATATCAGGTGTGCGCGGACACTTACACACGCAAGTACGTCAGCGCACCTGTATCCCGGTGTGCGCTGGAATTTCCACACGCTATTGGACTGGGTACTGGATTTCAGGGGTGCGCGGGTCACACGCTCGCCTACAACATGCGCGACGCATTAATTTGCGCGCTAAAAAAATAACAAGCTCAGACCCAGGATGAACATACCGTTCCTAGCAGCAGTGGGCGTGGCCTACCAAAGGAGGAGGAGGAGGAGGATAGTCAGGGCCAGAATATTCACACCCAGAACCAGCCTTTTCGGGATGCCTGATGACCAGGTGCATGGGAGGTACAGGTTTCCACCACACATCATACTGGACCTGGTGAGTGAGTGGGAGGATGACCTCACATCACCCACCCTGTGCTCCCAAGCACTCAGCCCCCTGGAGAAGGTCCTCAATGTACTGCACTTCTTAGCCACTGGATCATTTCAGCGGACAAGTGCCATTGTGGGTGGTGTATCACAGGCCACCCAGTCACGCTGCCTACACCAGGTCTTGAACATCATCACTGCACGCCCATCAGTCCGCTGGCACATATACCTGCCCAGAACCCCTGCAGAAAGGCATGCTGCCGCCCTGGATTTCTACGCTGTGGCACGATTCCCCAAAGTGCTAGGTGCCATCGACTGCACCCATGTGGCTCTACGTCCCCCCAGGGCATCTGAGCACATCTATAGGAACCGCAAGCACTGGCATTCCATCAACGTGCAGGTAGTATGTAATGCCAAGGGAATCATCACCTCAGTAAATGCCAACTATCCCGGGTCCACCCACGACAGCTTCATTTACCGAATGTCCACCCTAAGCCGGGACCTAGAAGCTGGGCGGCATGGCGATACATGGCTGCTTGGTGAGTATGAATGCCACTGCACATGCATGCATGTCAGATACTGAGCAAGGTCACAACCCCACCAATGATACCAATCACCACCTCCACAGGGGACAGTGCCTACCCTCTCAGCCCCCACATGATGACGCCAATTCGGAACCCCACCACGCCACCCCAGGTAAGATATAACGCAGGCCACATTACAACCCGGGGCATAGTGGAGCGCACATTCGGAGTGCTGAAGTCACGCTTTCGCTCCCTTGACCGTTCTGGCGGGCAGCTGTTGTACGCTCCCCCAATAGTGTGCAGGATCATAGTGGCAGCATGTGTCCTGCACAACGTTGCAACACGCTTGGGCCTGGCCGTGGACATGGTGGTGCCCCCCCATCCCCAACCACATGCACAGCCGCTGCGCATGGGAGGGGAAAGGGCACGGGGGGAGGCAGCCCGTACACAGCTAGTGGCTAATTACTTCACATAGAAATGACACCCCTGTGGAGTGCACACTGCCCTGGCACATTCCATCTGACAATCAATGATGACTCAACCTGACACTGACCCTGAATGTCTGGAGAAAGAACCGTGAAAACCATATCAGCCTGAGATTGTTCACCTGGAAGTGTCACAATGTGTGCATCCCTACCCACACAGACACCACCAATGCAGTTTTGTGAAGTTACACATTCAAGCAGCTAAAATGAATACCCACTTGCAAAATGCAACAAGAGGACAGTGCCATGTCAGCCAACCCAACCCCAGCACCGCCACACCACACACCGTGCCATGTCATGCTATTTGCAGGTAAACAAAGTAATCCCCACAACATGACACTAGTGTCACAATGTACAGTGTCCCTATTAGATACTTGCAACACCTGAAATGCTCACAGTAATGCCGGACCAACAACAAACTTGAGCACGTACTACCATTAACATGACATCACTAATGTTAAATATTAGTAGTCTCACCACCTGGAAATGCCTGCACTCCCACCACTACCAACTGTGCAGTGTTGGCGCCATGTAGAGTTGTAGGTGCACTGCTGCCAACATGGACCACATCTCCAGACTAGAGGTCCTTGTGTAGACATGAGGAAGGGACCTGCAAATTGGGAGGTAGACACAGAAGATGAGTTACACATCAATGCAACATGCAGTGTACAACACAACAGCAATATGCACTAGGAATGTATACACAGTATTGACTACAGACTGCCCACTCAGCTCATGGGAGTCCAACGTCACTGTGTATTTCACTGTCATTTGGGCACACCCTTTGCAAGCCCATGGAAACGGGAAGCAGGAGGGGTGTGTGTGACTCAAACCCAAGCATCTGAACCAAATACATTACAAGCCTGCATGTGCCCAGCCACAATGCAGCGTATGCCCACAGGAACCACGGAAGCCAACAAATCGTCCCAAAAAAATTGGGAATAAAATAAATAAAAATGAAAATAAAAATAAAAATAAAAAAATATCAAAAATGGCCATTGAAGGGCCCGGGGGGGTTGGGGAGGCCACCCAGGAGGTCCGAGGACAGGATGCACACCAGAACCAACCTGCGTGGATCCTGGGAAAAAAAAACACCTCCATGGGCTCATGGCCCACACGGCTACCCTATTGTGGGAGTATCACTGCTGTCGCTATTATCACCCTGTGCAGCTGCATCCGGAGGTGGTTGCACTATGGGAGGCAGCCCACGCAAGGCCCTAGTCTGCTCCTCCATGGCTGCAAGCATGCGGGTGTGGTAGGTCTGGTTCTGGAGGATGAGTGTGCGGAGGTCCCCATGCAACAACTCACGGGATGCCCGGACCTCCGCCCTCGTTGCCTGCATCTCAGCTGAGAGCGTACGGGTGAGACGCTCCAGCTGCTGTTCTGTCCTTTGGTGTGTTGAAGCCTCAAGCTCAACAAGAGTCGTCCTGAGGTGAAGGAGCTCCTGCCTCAGGGCTTCCCTGTGGCCCTGGGACTCAATGGAGATGGCCTCCTGCAGAGTCGCCAGTGCCGCCCGCCTGTCCCTGTTGGACCCCAACATGTCCTCCCTGTGTGACTGGCAGATGGAGTCGGTTGCCTGCTCTAGTCGCTCCATCAGCCTTTCAGGGGGGACAATGGAAGTGGCCACCCTATCCATGGCCTGAGCCATCATCTCGGATGATGCTGCCTGTTGGGTTGCCATACCGTAAATGGATTGCTCCCATGCGGTATTGCCAGGTGGCGTACGGCCACCACGTCGGCTGGCACCACACCTGTCTGGGGCAAGGCGAACTGCGCCTTGCTGTGCCGGCACTGCCTGAGGCTGCAGGACTGCATTCCCCATCTGATCTGCTGGCCCAGGAACAGGATCAGATGTCGCGGAGTGTGACCCTGCATCCGTAACCACCAAAGGCGTAGCTGCCAACACTGACATCCCCATTGAGGGTTCTGACCCTGGTGCAGGTGGGTGAGACAGAACAGAATCCCTCCCTGGAACACTCACCTGCGACGGCACGTAGGTCTCATCCGAATCAACACCTGAGTACAGCTCGGGGGAGGTGCAGCCAGAGACACCCCTTGAGAGCAGGACCTGCAGCACTTGTGGGTTCTCACCCACCCCCACACCACGTCCCTCACTGGTGGTTGGTCGGCCCTCGGACCCCTCCTGGGTCTGCACCATCTCCACAACCCCAGCAGTATCAGGTGCGTCTTCCCCTGCAAAGATATAAAAACAAAGAAATGGAAACAGGCATTAGCACCATGGCACACAATGAGGGCTGAGAAGCAAGAGAACCAGTACTTGTTTGACACATGTCCCACATGACTAAAACCCTCCCATGCATGCACCCTCACTGCGTATGAAGGGCAGGCAAATGGCACACACTGATGACACCAAGATGGAAGATGAACACATTTTCTGCATGCTGCCTGGCAGTGGCATCACACATTGGCCTGTGATTGGCAGGTGAAACACACATGCCATCACACAGATGCCATGTACCATTGCTATTGAGTGAAGATGGAGAGGAGGGCAGCACCTATTCATTCAGTCCAGTTCCCGCATGTAATAGCTTTTCTAATTCAAACAGGTCAGATTCTTCACCTGGAGCTGCCAGTCCGCAATGGTGCAATTTTACAGGGACATGTTTGTACAAATGATATCCAGGTAACAAAGTCACTCCACTTTACCATAGCCATGTCAGACATGTGACTAGAGGACTGCGACATGCCTAGTAATAGTGGTGGAATGCAAACAATCTGACTAAATGAACAGTGAAAAATCAAGCAACAATGTTGTGGCAAGGTGACACTTCAAGGGCAACTGGCGTGCAGTTGGGCTAGATGTCTACTGTTGGCAGAAGGGATACTGCTATGGCCAAATGCAGCTGCGCAGGATGTATTGCATGAAGCACATGGCTGACCCATACGACTCAGGCGCACACACTCTCACCTGTCACACAAACAGAAGCCCTCACACACACCATGCACATGGATGACACACACATGCATGTGCACTCACCGGACAATGCCTCGTAATCAGCCAAATCTCCCACGCCTTGGATCTGTTCCTCCGTGACGTAGGTCCCAGCGACTGACTCATGTGGAGTGAGTTCCATGTCTACTACTGGAGACCCACCTCCAGTCACTAGAGTTGCGGCATGACTTGAGGCCAGCTTACTCTTTGCCCTGCGCTTTAGGTCATTCCAGCGCTTATAGCAATCATTGGCTGTGCGCCTCACGATTCCAAGGGCACTTACGATGTCCGCAACGGTCTGCCAGTGTGCCTGGCGTTGTGCAGGTGTGGTCTTGGATCCTGCAACAATGACCATCTCGTTGTCATGTGCGGACACATACTCGACAAGTGCATTCACTTCGTCATCCGTGAAGCTGGGCTTCCTGGATGGGCCGGACTGTGTAGCCGTGTCTGGGGCATCAGCCTGTGCCGAACGAGCACTCTTCCTCTTCCGCTTGGAAGGTGGTGGTGATCCTGAGTGTCCTGCGCCGCTCTGGACACTAGGGGCAGGAGCCCTGGTGGACTCTGTATCAGGAGTGTGGGATTGCACACTCAGCATGGGAGTTGGTGCAGGCATTGGCTCTAGTGTGATGGTGTCAGGGGGAATGTCAGCAGCATGGACTAGGACCGACACTGTCCGGACTGGGTGTGTGAGGGCTGGGGTGGATGGAGCCGCAGCTGCCCCTGCAGCCTCT
Organism: Ambystoma mexicanum; assembly: GCF_040938575.1. NCBI lineage: Eukaryota > Metazoa > Chordata > Amphibia > Caudata > Ambystomatidae > Ambystoma > Ambystoma mexicanum. The sequence continues at coordinate 715,787,842 of NC_090932.1, forward strand.
CCGCCCTGCCTACTTGGTGCAGCAGATGACCTTGCTGCCCCAGATGCACGTGGCATGGTGACATCAACGTGCACCAGCGCACGTGTCATAGGCCTGCTGACCTGGAAGTCAGCCATGGAGTCAGCCAGGTCTGGTGCCACAATGGGCTGGTCCAACAAGGGCTGAGCATGGATGGTGTCAGCCACATCAGCCTCAACGGGAGGGGGGGGGATTATGGGTGCCCTTGACTGGTCCTCCACACATGGGGGGACAGGCTCACCCTGCAAGTAACGACCACGTCCCCTACCGGATCCACCACGGCCACCACTTGTGGCTCTTCCACCTTTGCCACCCTTACGGAATCCTCGCCTCCCAGCCATGGCACTGATGTTAATGTGCGTATGGGAGCGGCTGTAAAATATTGTCCTGGGCAATTGGGGGTGAAAGGGGTTGGGTACCAGATGGTAATTGTACCCTAGTGCTCTTGCAAGGCTGATTGTAACCCCTGGGGAAAGATGACGGGTCACGCTACGCACAGGAGCCCCAAAAAAGGGAGATGACGTGCACGCAACCCCTCCTAGACCACGTGTGCAGAAAGAAAAACCTGCACTACGCTGTGGCACCCAGTAACACAAGAATGAACGTATGCGTGTCACACGTAGCCTAGAATGACCTCTGAAGGGGTAGGCTACACACGGGGCAAGCACAGATGTTAGATACGTGCGTGACTCACCGTCTGCCAGGTAAAAGAGCGTGAAAAAGGAGCGCGTTTGGTTGGCAACACCCCCGCCAAAAGAAGATTTGTACGCTGTCTGAGGAGACAGGACAACAGTAGAAGGGAACACTGTTTGAGGGAACAGGCCCAGGTAAACCAGTAAAAGAGAAAAAAGAGAAAAAGCTGTCAGAGGTAACAGGGAATACGAACTTGAAACGCCGTGAAGTACAGAATTCACCCACTCGCTCTCCATGAAAAGCACGTACAAGGAAATGGTGTTCTACGCGTACCTTTTATACAGGCCCACACGTCCAGCGTCACTTACGTGGCGTGTACGCGCTAGGGCCATTTCCACCAATTACACGCTTTGTCACTTCTGCGTGTAGGGCCATTTCCACCAATCACACGCGATTACACTCTGACGTGCAGTCTTTCCACGTGTGCTCTGTCATCACGTGCTGTGTGGGAAACACCCGTGCGGGTCATGTCACAGACGCGCTTACGCGCTGAGGGCCTTTGGTCCAATAGAATCGCGTATGCGTGCTGACGTGCTTACGCGCTAAGGGCCTTTCCTCGGTTTTCACGCTGACGTGCAGGATTTTCACGTGCCAAATCACTCCGTACCAAGCTGGCCACGCGTAAGCACACGGAATACCACGCTCCTGCCCGGAAGGCCGAACTACTGCCCCCCAGAGCCCCGAGCACGCTCCCACCTGCCATTTGCTGCTGCCTGACTGCCTGCTGCCCCTGCACTGCTGGGGGGTGGGGGGGTGGGAGACATGAGTGGGGGCCTGGTGGAGGCTGCCCCTGCACTGCTGGGGGGTGGGGGTGGTGGGAGACATGGGTGGGGGCCTGGCGGAGGCTGCCCCTGCACTGCTGGGGGGTGGGGGTGGTGGGACACATGGATGGGGGCCTGGTGGAGGGTGCCCCTGCACTGCTGGGGGGTGGGGGTGGTGGTAGACATGAGTGGGGGCCTGGTGGAGGGTGCCCCTGGTGGCGGGGGGGTGGGGGTGGTGGGAGACATGAGTGGGGGCCTGGTGGAGGGTGCCCCTGCACTGCTGGGGGGTGGGGGGGGTGGGAGACATGAGTGGGGGCCTGGTGGAGAGTGCCCCTGGATGCTGGGGGGTGGGGGTGGTGGGAGACATGAGTGGGGGCCTGGTGGAGGGTGCCCCTGCACTGCTGGGGGGTGGGGGTGGTGGGAGACATGGGTGGGGGCCTGGTGGAGGCTGCCCCTGCACTGCTGGGGGGTGGGGGTGCAGGGGGACATGAGCAGGTGTGCAGGGTAGTCCCCTGTTTTGTGGGCTGCCTGCAGGGGCCGTCGAGGGTGTACAGGGAACACCTGTGAGGACCCACCCAGCCTAATCGCGTGTGTAACTTCCCACGCACCCCTGTAATACACGTACCAAGCCAAATCGCGTGTGATAATTCCCGCGCACCCCTGTAATACACGTACCTGGCCAAATCGCATGTGAGAATTCCCGCGCACCCCTGAAATACACGTACCCTGATGAAATCGCGTGTGGAACTTCCCGCGCACCCCTGAAATACACGTACCCTGCTCGTACTGGGACTATCGCGTGTGGAACTTCCCGCGCACCCCTGAAATACACGCGCCCAGGCTATTCGCGTGTGGAACTTCCCGCGCACCCCTGAAATACACGCGCCCAGGCTATTCGCGTGTGGAACTTCCCGCGCACCCCTGAAATACATGCGCCCAGGCTATTCGCGTGTGGAACTTCCCGCGCACCCCTGAAATACACGTACCCTGCTGAAATCGCGTGTAAAACTTCCCGCGCACCCCTGAAATACACGCGCCCAGGCTATTCGCGTGTGGAACTTCCCGCGCACCCCTGAAATACACGCGCCCAGGCTATTCGCGTGTGGAACTTCCCGCACACCCCTGAAATACACACGCCCAGGCTATTCGCGTGTGGAACTTCCCGCGCACCCCTGAAATACACGCGCCCAGGCTATTCGCGTGTGGAACTTCCCGCGCACCCCTGAAATACACGTAGCACGCTGGGAGACATGAGTGGGGGCCTGATGGAGGGTGCCCCTGGTGACTGGGGGGTGGGAGACCTGGGTGGGGGCCTGGTGGAGGGTGCCCCTGGTGGCTGGGGGGGGTGGGGGTGGTGGGAGACATGAGTGGGGGCCTGGTGGGGGCTGCCCCTGCACTGCTGGGGGGTGGGGGTGGTGGGAGACATGAGTGGGGGCCTGGTGGAGGGTGCCCCTGGTGACTGGGGGGGTGGGAGACATGGGTGGGGGCCTGGTGGAGGGTGCCCCTGGTGGCTGGGGGCGGTGGGGGTGGTGGGAGACATGAGTGGGGGCCTGGTGGGGGCTGCCCCTGCACTGCTGGGGGGTGGGGGTGGTGGGAGACATGAGTGGGGGCCTGGTGGAGGGTGCCCCTGGTGGCTGGGGGGTGGGGGTGGTGGGAGACATGAGTGGGGGCCTGGTGGAGGGTGCCCCTGGATGGTGGGGGGTGGGGGTGGTGGGAGACATGAGTGGGGGCCTGGTGGAGGGTGCCCCTGGTGACTGGGGGGTGGGAGACATGGGTGGGGGCCTGGTGGAGGGTGCCCCTGGTGGCTGAGGGGGTGGGGGTGGTGGGAGACATGAGTGGGGGCCTGGTGGGGGCTGCCCCTGCACTGCTGGGGGGTGGGGGCGGTGGGAGACATGAGTGGGGGCCTGGTGGAGGGTGCCCCTGGTGGCAGGGGGTGGGGGTGGTGGGAGACATGGGTGGGGGCCTGGTGGAGGGTGCCCCTGGTGGCTGGGGGGTGGGGGTGGTGGTAGACATGAGTGGGGGCCTGGTGGAGGCTGCCCCTGCACTGCTGGGGGGTGGGGGTGGTGGGAGACATGAGTGGGGGCCTGGTGGAGGGTGCCCCTGCACTGCTGGGGGGTGGGGGTGGTGGGAGACATGAGTGGGGGCCTGGTGGAGAGTGCCCCTGGATGCTGGGGGGTGGGGGTGGTGGGAGACATGAGTGGGGGCCTGGTGGAGGGTGCCCCTGCACTGCTGGGGGGTGGGGGTGTTGGGAGACATGGGTGGGGGCCTGGTGGAGGGTGCCCCTGCACTGCTGGGGGGTGGGGGTGGTGGGAGACATGAGTGGGGGCCTGGTGGGGGCTGCCCCTGCACTGCTGGGGGGTGGGGGTGGTGGGAGACATGAGTGGGGGCCTGGTGGAGGGGGCCCCTGGTGGCTGGGGGGTGGGGGTGCAGGGGGACATGAGCAGGTGTGCAGGGTAGTCCCCTGTTTTGTGGGCTGCCTGCAGGGGCCGTCGAGGGTGTACAGGGAACACTTGTGAGGACCCACCCAGACTAATCGCGTGTGTAACTTCCCACGCACCCCTGTAATACACGTACCAAGCCAAATCGCGTGTGATAATTCCTGCGCACCCCTGTAATACACGTACCTGGCCAAATCGCATGTGAGAATTCCCGCGCACCCCTGTAATACACGTACCCAGCCGAATCGCGTGTGATAATTCCCGCGTACCCCTGTGATACACGTGCCCTGGCTAATCGCGTGTAAAACTTCACGCGTACCCCTGTAATACACGTACCCTGGCCAATCGCGTGTAGAACTTCCCGCGTACCCCTGTAATACACGTACCCTGGCTAATCGCGTGTATAACTTCACGCGTACCCCTGATATGCACGTTACCCGCTTTGCGTTCCTTGTTTGGCAGCCCTGTAAACTGGTCCAGGGTTAGCGCAGCCCTTTGCGATGATTTAGCGATTTTGATGGCTTTTCCTTGCGCGAGGGCGTTCTTGGGGGCGTTACTGGCGCTGCTGCAGGGTCGCTGCGATACTCTGCGCCACGGCTGGTTTGGGAGCCTAAAATCCATGAATACGCTGTGCGCGGAAATCGGTTTTAGCGCACGTGCCTGGCGCAGACAATCGCACGCGGACACTCTGCGCCAGCCGCTTGCGACACTTTTCTGCGAAATTCTATGAATTACCCTGTTTGTCTTCATATGGCGACAACGATTGCCTTTTCCATCAAAACAGCTTCCACCTAAAGCGCCATGGCGCCAGCTTCTATCATCGTTCACACGGCGACAAATATCGCCTGTTTTCATCACAGGTCCTCAACTCAAAACCCAACGGTGTCAACTTTCACTGGAGTTAATGCGACAACAACAATCGTCTGTTTTATGTATATCTCTCCTTTTTTTATAGCGCAGCGGCGCCGCCTTTCCCCACAGTTCATACGGCGACAACGATCGCCTGCTTTTATATTTATATGGCGTTCCCCTTCTCACAGTGCAATGGCGCTGGCCTCCCAGAGTCCATACGGAGTCAACGATCGCCTTCTTATTCTTATATTTAACTTTGTTTTTGTGCGTAATTGTGGACTTGTTCACCCCCTTACATGGTGGCAACACTCGCTTCCTTATTTAAATGTTAGCCTTCTTCTTTGAAAACTACGAGGCAATCACTCACTGTTTTAAATGTGTGATAACGATTGCTTCCTTGTTTCTGCCAGATGTCTCCATTTCACATAACGATGCCTTCAGACTATCAGCTGGAGATGTTCCGCTCTTCACCTTCCGTCACTTTCAATACGCCCAGCTGCAATGGTCTATCTCCGAGTCCTCCCGCACGTCCCTTGTCTCCTAGGTAACCAAGAAGCACAGCAACTTCATTAGAGGAAAGTACATACTGCAGGGTTTCCTGTATGTACAACAATGGATTTCATGGGGAAGACTGTAGAACTGTATAGGTAACTATTCACATCGCCACAAGGAGGAGACGGGAAGAGCCCCGAAAAGGAAAGACCAGAATACAGTAACCAGCGGAGAATGGAGGCGGGATGAGACCCGCAAGTGAAGCTGCAGAAACGCAGCAGTCGGAACGAGACGATGGGTAAGCGGAAAGGGTAGAGGAAAATGGTATACCGTCATTTCATCGCCGCACTTTTCATCGCAGGGTTTTTTGCCGCAATTTTTTTTTTTTTCCTAAAAAAAAACATCACATTTTTTGTGGGGGTACATTTTTTAAAAAATCGGTTTGGGTGTTCGGGATGTAAAAAAAAGGAAAAAAATAAAGGGGGGTTTGGGGCGGTTACCCCCCCCCCGAAAAAAAAGAAGAAAAGTAACAGGAGAAAGAGTTAGCAATTCACTAGCATGTAGACCCAGGAGCGAAAGCTAAAGGGTTACAATGTACCGTTGCTAAGGAAGGGCGTAGCTTTAAGGCAAACAAAGCAGCAGACTGAAAAGACTAGACCTGCACATCAGGAAACGGAGAATGCGTAGTGGAACATACTAATGGCGGTGCAATTTCCATGAGCCAGGCTCGGTGGGGGTGGTGGGACGTGCCAGTACTTGAGGAGGGTGCCTGGGCTTGGTGGCGGAGGTGACTGGGGGTGGTGGGAGATGTTGTGACTTGAAGAGGTTGCTTGGGCTTGGGGGTGGAGGTGAGTGGGGCTCGTGGGACTAGGGCAGACTAGCAAGGCCTGCCTGGGGTTGGTGGTGGGGGTCTGTGGGTGTGATGGGATAAGTCAGGACTTGTGGGGGCTGCTATGACTTATGGATAACAGCCCGCAGTTTTGCAGGGTTGTCCGTTGAACTTAGGGTGACTGTCCGCAGTTTGTGTGCTGCTTGGACTTATGGGGGACGGTCCGCAATTTGAGTGCTGCTTTTACTTACGGATGACAGTCTGCAGTTTGGGTGCCACTTGGACTTAGGGGTGACAGTCTGCAGTTTGGGTGCCGCATATACTTAGGGTTGACGGTCGATAGTTTGGGTGCCACTTGGACTTTAGGGTGACAGTGTGCAGTTTGGGTGCTGCATGTACTTAGGGGTGACGGTCGCTAGTTTTGCTGGGGTGCTGCTTTCAGTTACGGGGGACGGCCTGCAGTTTGCCTGCTCTAAGGTTGTTTAATAACACCTGTTTTTGTCGACAAGGAGGTGTATAGTGGGTGTTCCAGGCACAACTCTTTTTTCGTTGCACTGCAGGTTACTTTGCGCTTTGTAATCCATGAATCAGTGAACAGCGCTGAACCTTTCTTATGTGCAATGATCACACAATGGGCCTAATTACAAGGTTGGAGGTTGCCTTGCCAGTTAAAACCGGCAAGACTACCTCCAAACTTGCAACAGGGTCTGGCACCCACGAATGGGCAATTACTGGGGTATTCCAGCCCCGCCGGACTCGGTAATTGCCCTTTCGCGGGTGCCAGAGCCGGTAGATCCCCATTCCCCTTTGAGCCCCATAGGGCTGAATGGGAAGAGGAGGCCTGTAGCACTGGGACGGTTCATTACCATGCCGGTGCGACAGGCTTGCTGTGCTCGCTTTGCCTTTCATTCCGCCAGGTCAGACCTTGCGGAATGAAAGGCACCCACGAGCACAACTCGGTTACCTGTACATGCCTACCTGTACCGGTGTATCCGGTCCAGCAACCTTATAATGAGGCCCAATTATTTTTCTTGTTCAAAGTAGTTTGCACGGACTTAGTGCTTTTTAGATAAATCGGCACCTAACTGTCTTGTTGAGCTTTCATCCTACTCTGGTCCTGATTTGTCCTATACACATGAAGAAAAACACTAACCACTGGGCAAGATATAATAGACAAAATCAAAGGGTGATGTCAAAAATCTGCAGAAGTGAACAAGAAAAGTTTAGAGAGCAATATGAAGAGCAGAAGGGGTGGTGAACCCTCACTGGGAATCATTCAGAATACACAGGAAACATGTGGAACCACTTGGGCAACAGGCATGACACAGACCAGATTACTCACACAATAATTTGAATGCTAACCTTAGAAACTTGAGATTTTAGGAGTTTAGGCGCTTGGGAACCAAAGCTGTCAGAACAGAAGGCCTCTGTTCACTGCTCCTTGCTGCTGCCGCTAACCTGCAGTCCACTAGTCTGTGAGATTGTCCTTTCCTCACACTTTGCCCAGACATCAACCTCCACAGCTGTTTTAATTTATCTCAGCACTGTGTCGTAGTGTGGCTCCTGCAACCACCTGTGTAAAAGTGTCGCAAAGCTACATCCTTACACTTATCCCTCACTTTGCCCAGCGTGGCCCTCTGCAGACATTGTGAAACACCCCACAGAATCCTAATGCTGTCACGGTTGCTCCACCTCAGAAAAATATTGTAAAACTGAATGCACCCTTCCTGCAATATATGTGTTTTTTGACAGCTGGATAGATAGTTGTTCAGCAACGTTTCAGTGCTGCCACACAAAATGACTCCCTGGTGCTCAGCCAAGGGCTGTAATACAGGGATCTCTTGGCTTGGAGCATTCAATGCATATGGCGGCAGGATACATGCCCAGTAATGAAATTGCACTACTGGCATCTTGAGACCTTGATTTAAATTCATGTATATAGTGCTATTAACTGCCACCCAGAACATGCTTCATGAATGAAAGAGTGTTGACAAAAAACTAATGAAAAGCCTTCCGCCTTGCTAATTTCTGGCAAGTGAAGTCACTATAATCATGTCTTCTTAATTAATGGAATTTGTGTTATGTGCACAACAGAGCACATTAAAAACGTGTTGATCTTGTCCAAATGTTGTCCACACAGCAGTGGGAATTCAGGTACCTCGTAGCCCCTCTCATGTGCTCAGTTTTGCCCCAGAAAGCGTGTGTTCCTCTTGTCATGAAAGTCACATCATGGAAAAAAGGGGTTAAACATACCACGGTTAGTGAGACAGTGGGCAACATAAATCTTCGTCTTTTCACCTCATGTCAATGCCCCCATAGTAAACCCTGTTTCTGTATTGAAGAGAAATGCTGGCGCTTTTCTTCGGTCCCTAGTGAAAAGGTTCTTGGCACATGTTATCATGTTTACGGCCACCAGTGTGTGGGGACAGTTGGCGCAATAATTGCCAGAATTTGTTTAAGTGGCTTTTGCGCCCTATTCCGAGGTCCCTTTACGGGTCCCGCTAAGGCTGCCTGGTTTTACCAAGCAGCCTTAGCGGAGCCGCAAAGGGTCGAGGGAGCAAATAAAGGTACCGCAATTGCACCTTCCCCATTCCCATTGAGCCCTATGGGGGCTGAAATGGGAATGGGGAATGGCTTTTTCAATGGGGACTTACCGGTCCCGCAAAGGTTGAATAGACCAGTAAGTCCCCATTGAATGAGGGCGGACTCAGTACCATTACTGGAGGCAGCCATGGCGCTATTAGAGCCATGGCTACCTCCAATCACGGAATGAGGCCCACTGTCTGTTCTAACATTACCACCATAGTTATAATGAAGACCTTAGTTGGGTAATAGTAACATCTATTATTAACGGATGTAATATGAATAAGCTGTGAAATACTTTGGCCAAGTCTGCGGTTGCCCGCTAAGCAAAACAATTCAAATACAACAAATAGCATATTTCCATTAGTTTACAGCCTAGTGTGCTGTAGGCCCACATCTCTAAAGTGCCTCACTCCCTCCAACAAGTGTTCCCAGCCGCATCACTGGCAGTGGGAATGTCCCATAGCTAGTCAATGGTGAAGCAGATTGGATCCACCTGGATATTCCAGATGGGCAAATACCTTTAAAAGGGCAAGGCTAAGATTGGAAGAAATGGAGAGGCTTTTCCCAAAGCAGGGCGAGATTACCTGAGAGAGATTTTGGAGCAAGTGCACTGGCAGAAGCGAGCGCTTACTGACAGAGCTGTTTGTGGCCAGTTAGTGTCTGCATCTTTCCTGGTCCTTTGCCCAAAAATAATGTAAACATTTTTCCAGAGAACTAAATAAATCCCAGATAGCATTTAAAAGTATTTGGGAGCCCTGTTTAAAAGTCATATAATTTAAAAAGAGAGAACATGGCGCAAAGTGTATGTGTTCTATGATTTATAATTCCTTCAAAATAGTGAATGAGCGTGGTGCCACTGCCCCAGCATTCCAAAAGTAACACAAATCCAGAGAAAAGAAAGTCTTTACAATGGTTTGTAACAAGTCCTCTCTCATAGAGGATGAAGTCAAGTAGTTTCAATCCCAAGCTAGGAATCAAAAGTTTGTCAAAAACTTCGTCCAGCATTTTACAATTAAATCAGTATGATAATTGGAGAACTATAGATATAAATGTTTTTGTTTTAAATGTTATTCCGAGAACTGCTTCACCCTTTGATAGCAGGATGGTTTCGGCTTTAAAATATTTATAATTCTCTGATTTAGATTGAGTTAATGTTCTGTAAAAACTGTTTAGTTGCATCACAACCTACATAGTTAAGTAAAACCTCACAACTGGTTTAGATTGAGGTGTGGTTGCAGACCCATTGTAATTCAAGTGGGAATCACCTGTCACCATATTTTGATACTTTCTTGTTTGTTCAAAGAAATTGTTAATGCAAAGCATCTTTTTTCTTGTCTCCGAGTATGAGAGTGAGATGCTCACACATTAAATTATTAAACTGAGGTTTATCCAAGACCAGAAATAGAAACTCAATGGGCCTCATTACAACTTGGGCCTCATCCCTTAATAAGGGCATGGCTGCCACCAAAACCGGGTCTGGGTTCCCTGAATGGGGAATTACCGGGCCATTCCGAGTTTGGAGGGCCGGTAATTCCCCCTACAGGAAACCCGGGGCCGGACCTTCCCCATTCCCATTAGAGCCCCCATAGGGCTCAATGGGAATGGGTTCAGTGAGCTAACAACGGGCCGATTACGACTGGCCCGTTGTTAGCTCCTTAATCCCCTCGCGGGACCCAGTAAGGACGTCTGGTAAAACCTCGTAATGAGGCGAAATGGGTTTAACGGGTCCGCCACCATTCGCGGCACCCGTTAACCCATTCCTCCAGGGTCGTAATGAAGCCCAATATCTAAATGTTGATTGTGCATATCTTGTTGGCGGTGGATTTTTAAGATTTCTTGGACAATTGATAAATATTCTGACAGAGTACATGGACCTAATTCATAGACATTTAGAGTGGAGCAAAGTGACTTTGCAGTGCAAAAAAACACGTTCCACTGGGCCTATTTCACAGAGCGGTAGAAAGTGTATTTTCGTGGAGCAAAGTCACTATGCACTGCAAAAGTATTCTTTGCACTGCTCTAAATCGGCATAATTCACAAAAAAAGCACGAAGTAGCGCAGACTTAGGGCCCGATTGATGGAATTATCTGCTTGAAAAATTGGGACTTTGCATGCCTAAATGCATGCGAAATCCCGTTTGTCGATTCATGGAACTTTTTTTTCGCACTTTGGGTGGACTTGATGCAGGCTCGGGAAAGTCACTGTAAGAGGCCGACTGCCTTGTGTGAGACACCACGCAGACCGTGGACATGGCTTGCGCAGAGGGCAGGGTAGGGGGTGGAACACGGAAAATTAGGAATAATAAGGCAAAAAGTGGGCATTACGAGGGATGGCCCGCAGGCAGTCCATTGCTCGCCCGCTATTGTGTGCAATGATACATATTCATGGATCTGACCGTAACTTCTCAGCGGGGAAATGGCCATGCAAAATCCTCATACTATCCGCCACCCAAAGGCAGGCGTACACACAGTTGTGCATAAGATCGGGTGTCAGATTTAAGGGTATGTGTATGCAGCTGTGGTTCTGATCTGACTTAGGTGTACGTGAGCGCAGTGTAGCCGGGTGCAGGAACGGTTTATAGGGGATCACACGCAGATTTTCTGCATTTTACTGAGTTACGATAAATCATACGCATGTTTTTGTGGTGCCGTTAACAGTTACGGTGGACACCGGGCAGGGACCCCGGGAGGGAGACCAGCTTGCATGCACTGTTTGAAGGGTGTGTGTATTTGTACCCGGAGGAGCACGCAAAAGTAGCTGTTCTGGCTGTTTCCGCTTTGCGTGTGGTCGTGTTGGGGCATTCCGGCTGCGACTTGCGTATACGGTTACTTTGCACCAGCAATTACATTTTTCATTCTGCATGCAGGCTCATGCAGTGTTGTTCTCAGCATGCAGTCTTTTCAGGATAAATGCACACTTTTCCATGAATCGGGCCCTATGTGTTTTTTTTGTGCATAAATTAGGCCCATTGAGCATGGTGCAAAGAGTGCTTTTACAGTGCAAAGTGACTTTGCTCCGCAAAAATACACTTTACACCGCTCTGTAAATTAGGCCCGGTGGAATGTGTTTGTTGGAAGTGCAATATCACTTTGCTCCACACAAAACGTTGTATGAATTAGGCCCTATGTCTAAAACACAGCTGTCCCCTCCCTTCTCCAACTCTTGGAACTTTGTGATAAATTAAATGCTCTCTATGTGCCAGATTCGCAGAATGTTTTCCGATTGGGATTGCGCCATTATAAAGCGCTTCTGTGAATCAGGCCCATAATGGGGAGATATAATAGAGGCTGAGGGATGTCTATTGCAAGTAGCCAAAAGCTAGACACTCTTTTGTACATGGCTTTCCGCAAAATATTTTTTTCTGTGATTACATTTTAACAAAGAGAGCACTTGCAGGTTTCCACGTATGCACAATGTGGATTGCAGTGCATTTCTTTCACGATGCAATACGATCACATTTGCATGCACTTTGCAACTAAAGGGCCATGTTCACTTCATAAAATGATATCATAGAAAAGCATTTTAAGCCCTTGGACATGCTAACAATGGCTGTGTGAACAGTTCCTTGCGAAAAGCCAGCCACAGAACTACCTTAATACTGCTCATGCTGTTTAAGTAATGTTTTTCTAGCCAATAAAAGATTGTCTTCACGTGTTGCGCCCTCTCCTACTGTTAGTAATTTCCTATAGAGCCTGGCAATCTGTAGTTTTTACACTAGAAGCCTAATGTATGGAAAAATGGAGATGCCTGGAGAGCGACGTTGTGAAATCATGCTGCCGTAGTCCCAAGCATAAAGACCATCTGTTCTAGGTAGATTGTTGGTGCCCTTAAATGATTACAAGACCCTAGACAACAGCCTCTCCTATCTGTACTGGAAATACAGTAATGCTACTTCAGATAAATCTGCATTTTCTATTATACAGGAAAGAAAAGACACATGAGTTCACGAAATTGCACAATTCACATTCAAATCGGTCACAGTTACAAATGCCTTAAAATAGAGTTATTCAAAAAATGGTTGTGGACTGCTTCTCACTGTCCATTCGCATCATATTGCCTTTGTATTTTTTTCTGAAATCTGTGACTTTTTGGTTATCTCCAAACTGAGAGCACTACATTGCAAATAATAAGAAAAAAAAGCAACATGCAATTTATGTGCAAAAGGTCTGCAAGGCCGCTATGTTGTTCTTTTGATTTTTAAACCTAATAAAAGCACATTCTCCATGTCTTAGGATGAGATTATAGTTATTGCAAAATGTTTACAATTTACAGTAGATGCATTACAACTTTCATAAAATGGCACATGAATTGTAAGCACAAACAATTATGAATACAAGGTATTTTGCTTATCGCTGGTAGAATCATAGTAGGGTTATAATATATTTCTTTCCTGTATGAGCTTCAAAAAGATGACTGTACTTCTTTGTCCTCTCTGAGGGTTCAAACGAAAAAAGCAATGGATTTTATTATGTGTTAACCCTGAAACTGCACATCACAGTTATGTAACATGATCCCCGAAATTAGCATTTGAATTGCGAGCACTGTAAGGAGTAATTATAGGGCACACTCTGCATTTAACAGAGTCTTGTATATGGACATTTAGTCCTGCAAATATAATCTACACTGAATTGAAAACGGTATCAAGGTATTGCTGAATTCATTTCACTGCGCAATTTAACACGCAGTTATGTTAGGGTACCTACCGATAATTCTTTTTTTCACACATGGGTTTCTTTTTCGGACATTGTTGGTTTGCTTTCAAGTGGTCTGGTGTCATTGCCGATTTAAAGCAAGGCCCTTGATACCTACAGCCCATGTGTGTTTCGGGGATGAGATAAGGTCAGCAATCATTTTAGCTACAAAAAGATGGATAGATTGGCAATGTGTCTGAACCATGTCAATGGTACTAATGCTTAAGTACATTGTTAATCAGGTTCCTATGATTGCTATCAAAAGCGGTATAATTTACGTTCAGGCCTGTGCGTGGCTCCTCTTGAATATTAAAGAGTTTCGATTGTATATGCCTTCAGGAATATGGAACACAACAAAGCAGCATTCTCAATGGACATACTCACGCTTCTTACTGCTTGACATAAAGTGATCCATTTCGAATAATTTGGGATTAAGAAATGAACATTGACATGTCGTTTCTGAGTATGTGTGTGTATATATTTTTTTTTTTCAAGGAAAACACTTTAGTTGCAGGGATATTAAGGTGACCAATACATTGTAATAGAACCTTTGAAATTTAAGGAAAAACCTTTAGTTGCAGGGACGTTAAGGTGATACCTTAACACAACAAAACCCCTGAAATTCAGCTAAAGCTACTTTATCTTTGAATCCCCTCTTGCGCAGCCTGTGACCACAATGATGACATCACAGATCACATCACTGATGACACCACTAATTACATGTTGTATGAGAACACTGATGACATTACAAATCACATCATTGATGCCATCACTGGCGACAACACTAATTACATTGAATATAACTGATTACATCATTAATGGAATTAGACATCACATCATTTCTAAATTAGCTCATGAAAAGTTTGATTACCTTAAGAACAATTTAGGCCATGGACTTGGTCATGACAAAGGCTTGGTTAACTGGCCAGTAACAAAGGTCATATCTAGTGGTCGGTTAGTGTTCAAAAAATACAAATGTGCATGGTTAAAAGGCATGCCTATTAGCCCATCACTGTTTTAAAATATACAGTGGGCAACATTGAAAGCCGTAGTCAGTGGCCACGGCTAAAGGCCATAGCTAGTGCCCATTAATATATTAGAATATACAGTCTGCACAGCCAAAGGCTGTGGTCACTGGCTAGTATTGTGTTGAAGACCATGCCTATTGGCTGGTTAGTGTATAAAATATACAGCGGGCACGGCCGAAGGCCATAGCTAGTGGCTGGTTAGTGCTGTATAATACACAGTGGGCACAGCCTAAGGCCATAGCTTATTGCATTTTATTCTTTTAAAATATACAGTGGATATGGCCAAAAGATGTACAAACTGCTCAAGGTCAAAGGCCATGGCTAGTGGCCCATTTATTTGTCAGAATATATAGGGCACACAACCAAATATTGTGGCCAGTGGCCAGTATTGTGCTAAAGTCCATGGCTAATGCCTAATCAGTGTAAATAATATTCAGTGGGCAGGGTTGAAAGCTGTATCGACTGGTAAAGCCCAACAGCTATGGCTGGTAGCCTGTTAGTGTGTTAAAATATTCAGTGCATATGGTTTAAGGTTGTGACCACTGTCCATATCTGAATGCCTTGACTACTACTCATTCATGTGCTAAAATATATTTGGCCATGCATACTGACCATGGCTGAAGTCCATGCTTAATGCCAGTTACTGTTGTAATGTAATTAGTGATGTCATCAGGGTTGTCATCTGTGATGTCATCATTGTGGTCATAGGCTGCACAACAGGGGGTGCGAAGTTAAGATGACTAGCTGGATTTCAGGGGTTTGTTGCATCAAGTTCTCACCTTAATGTCCCTGCAACTAACGTGTTTTTCTTGAATTTCAAAGGCTTTGTTACAATGCATTTCTCACCTTAACATCCCTGCAACTAAATATTTTTCCATGAATTTCAAGGGCTTTGTTACAATTTATTACTCACCTTAACGTCCCTGCAACTAAAGTTTTTTCCTTTAATTTCAAAGGTCTTGTTACAATGTATTGTTCACCTTAACGTTCCTGCAGCTAAAGATTTTTCCTTGAATTTCAAAGGTTTTCTTACAATGTATTGCTCACCTTAACGTCCCTGCAACTAAAGATTGTTCCTTGAATTTCAAGGGTTTTGTTATTTCATAGATTTATAGAATGATGCCAGGCCACTAGCATGGTCTTCGGCCATTGTCAGTGCTCAAAACGGTACCAGACCACTTGCCATGGCCTTTGGATTGCAGGCTTTGAGAACTAACAATGTTTTTAAGCATTGCCCAGTGAGATTACTTTATTTGCCATGGAGCACACACTTTGGTTAAGCAGCTCCATTTTGGCACGGCCATTCCGCTCGACGCCCCTTTCACCCATGTATTTATTTTAGCTTGAGGGATGTTTGAACGTGGCTAACATTGCAGCCACGTCTAAACGCCCTCATGCCAAATAAGATCACATGAATGCACTGCAACCAACCTCACCACCTCCCAGTTCCATTGCTTTTGTTTTAATTAAATTAAATTAGTTAAATAAAACAAAACAAACATATAGGGCCTCATTACACGTTGTGTGGTAAAAACTGCAAATTAGCGGCATGGCGCTATTAACGTGTCCGCCCTCGCAAGAGGGCGCTAATAGCGCACGATCACGAGTACGCGGACACGAGCATAGCGCCATGCCGTTAATGACTCTACCGCCAGGCCGGTAAAGTCCCCTAAAAGTCCCTTACCGGCTTCCACGAAAGTGCAGATAGCACCTCCGCCCTCGCGCTACATGCAAATAGCGGTCACTGCTATTAGCGGTGACCGTTAAATTGCGGAACCGGAAATAGCGTCATCACACAGGAACGGGAAAGAGCACGGCGGCCATCTTTAAAAACACAATCCATTGCCATCCTCTGCCCCCAGGACCCGTTTCGAGTTGTGAGCAGTGCAGAATCATCTGGGACACCTGCATCATGCCCAAGGCATTAAAAAAAACCTCTGACAGGCAGCGCAAGGAGAAATATACGCCAGAGGAATTGAACATGCTAACACAGACCCTGGCTGAGAATGCTGAGGTAGTTTTTGCTAATGACATGCGCCGGCCAACCTTATTGAAAAAAAAAGCCATCTGGGAGGAGGTAGCAGTCAAAGTCAGTGCTGTGGGCACCAGCACGTGCACTGTGCGCGAATGCAGGAAGAGGTGGGACGACCTCAGACTCCGGGTGAGGGGCAACCTGGCTGAAAACCATTGCATTGCCAGTGCTGGTGGAGATGGTTCACCAATCAGAATGAAGGAATGGGAGGAGACATGTTCAAACCTGATTGCCGTTGAATCCATTGAGGGAGTGGGCAGCATGGAGTTCTGCGTGGGTACCACTTCAGATGGAGGTGAGTGTACACATGACAGGATGCGATGTGAATGTACTGTACCCCCCATATGTGAGCACAGACTCCTCTCATGCAGGGACACACATCCACACATGCATCTATCCCTCACCATGTCAGTGTCAGACCCAAACACACACACATGCACACATCACCAGAGACAAGTTCCAAACACAACCATGCATGGATGAGGCACTGAACTGGCACATCACCTGCATCCACAACTACTAAGTCCCAATGGCCACAACTGCATCATTTATGTAATCTGCATTAAGTATATTGAAACACAACCAACGCCATCCCCCTTCTCGTCCCTGACAGGCTCACATACAGATGGTGAGGATGCCACTGATGCATCCCAGGCACCAGCTACGTGCAAGAGGCCAAGGGCACAGGAGCCGGAGGACACCCCAACAACATCCAGGGGAAAGGGGGGAAGGTCACACCTGACGAGCAGAAAACATTGTCACAGTGCCACTGACAGGGCAGTAGTAGCTGCACCAGAAACTGCAGCCCCACCACCGGTGGTGAACCCACTGGCCCCATTGCCAGCCACCGAGGGCCCACCATCAGCTGCGGCAAGCTCCGCTGGTGAGGCAGCCGCCACTGCCCCCCTATCCGATCCGGAGGACACCCTAGTTGAGCCTATGGAGATGCACACCTCAAACCCCCCTAGGACTCCAGAGCCAGCCCCAACCCAGACCCCTGGGTCTGATGCGACTGTTGAGGACAACTACCCAGCAATTATGTCCCCCATGTTACCTTCACCTGCTGCAGTGGGTGCATCAGATGGCACAGCATCCAGTGCACGGTCACCCAGCACTGCCCCCCCAACTGACCACCATCCTGGAGCGACAACACAAGCTGACTGTGCTGGTTGGCCAGCATGTCGAGGAGGCTGCCCAACTCAGGGAGAACATTGTGGAGATGGTGAGGCACTCCACTGAGAGAATGGATGCAAACACCGTCAGGCTATGCAACGAGATAGCGATGCTCAGGGAGGTTCTTGTTCACATGGCCGACACCATGGACCGCCACTTTTCACAGCCAGCCCAGTCTGCCCCATCATCATCTTCGGGGTCGAGACAGACAAGCCCCCTCCAGTGCTCTACATGCACCACCAGGCGCACGACTGACCGTCCCCAAGATGCTGCCAAAGACAATGGCAAATAGGGTGTCAATGGAGATTCCTCTGTGTGCATTGGCCAGGGCAAACATGCCAGACACATGAGGGACTGATGGTGGGGGGTAGGGTGTTATGGGTCTGTTGTGGGGGTTGGGGGGTAGGGTGTTATGGATCTGTTGTGGGGGGTGGGGGGTAGGGTGTTATGGGTCTGTTGTGGGGTTTGGGGGGTAGGGTGTTATGGGTCTGTTGTGGGGGGTGAGGGGTAGGGTATTATGGGTCTGTTGTTAGGGTTGGGGGGTAGGGTGTTATGGGTCTGTTGTGGGGGGTGGGGGGTAGGGTGTTATGGGTCTGTTGTGGGGGTTGGGGGGTAGGGTGTTATGGGTCTGTTGTGGGGGTTGGGGGGTAGGTTGTTATGGGTCTCTTGTGGGGGGTAGTGTGGTGGGATGTTTTGTTTCTTGCATTTCTACACCTTTCTGTTTCTCAACACACTGGTTTATGATCAAAACACAGGCTTGGACATCTTCATTGTGTATGTGTACTTTATTGGCGACAGGGTCCATTGCGTGCTCCCAAACATACACCAGTGCATTGATACCCATATCCATGTGACAGTACGAAAACATGTTCCTCAGAATATTTGGTTGATCAGATGCTGTCTCACAGCACGTCCCTCCCGCCCATCCCCTCTTGCAAGACCTGCATCCCCTTCACCTCCGTCCTCATCACCATCATCATCCTCATCAGGTGCTTCCATTTCAACCTCAGGGGGCAGTGGCACATTCCGTCTGATACACATATTGTGCAGCATGACACATACCGTGGTGTCCTTGCCCACCTTCTCATGTCCATACAGGAGAGCACCGCCAGACATGCTAATGCACCTAAACCGTGACTTCAAAAGGCCAAAAGTCTGCTCGATCACGATGCGGGTACGGGTACGTGCACAATTTTATTCCTCCTCGTGCCTGTTCTGTGGGTTCCGTACAGGTGTGAGGAGCCATGTCTTCAGGGGATAGCCCGCATCACCTGTGTGGGGGAAGGAATGGGGTCCTGTTACTGTTCACCTCAAGAGCGGCCTGTTCATATCACACAAATTGATATTGCATTGTGATTCAAGTACACAATTGACAGCATACATGCAGATGGTCTGGGTGACAGCAACGTGCAAGGGGGAGGTTGACCCTGCAAGTAGACATGCCACATTGATGCCTCAAACAGTAATTGACATGTCCTGGGTGATGCGAGGTCTTCGGTGTCCCTGGGCTCAGGCAGATATGTTTCCACACTGCTGGTGTACTGCCATTCCAACATTGATGTTGCCATGCAGAGAGGCATCTCTTCAGTGGTGGAATAGGTGCGTGGGGAAATGCTATGGCTAGTGGTGATCCCTTTGCATGCATTATAGGGCACATTGCATTATTGATGTTGTGCTGGACTAATTCAGGATGCTATCTTGATGGCATGTGTGGAATTTTTGTATTTTGTGGCGTGGGATGTTGTGCAATTTGTATGTGGATGGATGTTTAATGTTACTAGACATGGAATGTCATCTGTGTTGTGTAGCTTATACTTGCATGTCGGTTCATCTCAAGTACGTTGCTTCCTTCCCAGATGGACATTGCCATACATCTGTATGTGCATTTTGCCCACATACGACAGGCTACACCCAGTTGGAGTACGTATCTCTCCCCCCCATTCACACCCAGTTGGAGTACGTATCTCTCCCCCCCATTTACACCCAGTTCGAGTACGTATCTCTCCCCCCCATTCACACCCAGTTGGAGTACGTATCTCCCCCCCCATTCACACCCAGTTGGAGAACGTATCTCTCCCCCACCTTCACACCCAGTTGGAGTACGTATCCCCCCCTTCACACCCAGTTGGAGTACGTATCTCTCCCCCCACCCCCCATTCACACCCAGTTGGAGTATGTATCTCTCCCCCCCTTCACACCCAGTTGGGGTACGTATCTCTCCCCCCCTTCACACCCATTTGGAGTACGTATCCCTCCACCTCCCCAGTCACATTGCCATGTGCTTGCCCTGCTACTCACCAAGTAGCCACAAACGTTGTCCGGTGTGTTGCTCCATGTAGCGTGGGATAGTTGAGTTCCACAGGACCATGGAATCATGGGTTGATCCGGGAAATCGAGCACAGCAATGTGTGATTATCTTGTTGGCGTCACATACCATTTGGGCATTGGAGTGGAATTGCTTCCTGTTTCGGTAGACTACTTCATTGTGATGTGGGACCACCAATTCCACATGGGTACAGTCGATGGCTCCGATGCAACTTGGGATGCCTGCCAGTGAATAGAAGCCAACTTTTGTGTTTGCAATCTCCTGGGCAGTCCGTGGCATGGATATGTGTTCAGGTGCATGCTTCAGGAGGGCATCGAGTACCTGGTTCAGCGTGCGGGAGAATACTGGTTGTGGGATGCCATGCATCTGTCCCACTCTATGCTGGGAGGTGCCTGTGGCCAGGAAGTGCAGCACACTCACCACCTTCAGTAGCGGGGGGATGGCAGTTCTGATGTCTATGAGGCTCACAATGTCATCCTGGATCATGTCCACGATGCTGGTGATGGTAGCCCTGTCCAGACGGTACAGGGTGTGTATCTGCTCAGGGGTTAGGTTAAATGGACTGGCTCTGATCCTGGGGATTGGTGGGTGCCTCTGTGGTATGATTGGGTGCCGTGGTGGTGCTTGCTGTGCCTGTCTTGCCCTCCTCCTCCTCCTGCGTCTCCTTTGTGCTGCCTGTTGTTGTTGCAGCTGCACTGCAATGAGGTCCTCCAGGCCATGTAATGCTGCCAGTATTGGAACCATCTTGGTGTGGGAAGGGGTGTGGGAAGGGGTGTGGTGTGCTCCTTTTGAGCTGCCACAGTCTCCATTGCCTCCACCTGTGCTGATTTTGTCCACCTGTGGCAGGTGGGAACACTGCTCAGTTCTCTTAACGGGTGGTTCGTGATGGCGGTATTAGCGCCATGGCAGTAAGGGGTTTTGAGTGCTTTACCATGCCGCTATTAGCATGGCCGCTTGACTCGTGATGGTGTGCTATTGGCGGCATGGCGCTATTTACGGGATGGTGGGTCACTCGCACGCACGCGGACTGGCCGTTATTAGTGGCAGCCTACTTAGCGGTGCTGCTAATAGCGGTGAGCCGGGTCGTGATCCGCATGGGGATTTAACGTTACCGGTATTCCATTACCGGTAACATTAAATCCCTACCGCCTACCGTGTAATGAGGCCCATAGTCTTAAACCCTGGTGTGCCAGAGTTTAAGGCACAACATTTAACCACCAGTCCACAATGGCTTGGTGCTTCATGGGCATACATTTCATACTTAGCCTATAATTGAATTCTAATATGTTCAACGATAAAGGGCTAGGTATGAAATTTGTGAGAATCCAAACAATAACATAATTTTAGCATAATGGTTAAGTGCTGTGTTTCAAACTCGTTCAGGGTTCTCCGATGGCAGAGTTCAGCATAAATATTATTTAAAAAAAAAGATTTTTCTGTTTTATAATGTTGCCCAGAGATGGCGTAGTCCTCGTTTTGAATATATGTGAAGTGTAAGGGTGAATGTGAATGTGTAGTGTGACAGTGTGCATGTCATCTGAGAGGGTGTTCATGCAATGTGTGTGTGTGTGTTTGATGTGAGCGTGTGTGTACATGGTGTGAAGTTCTTTGTACGGGATTGTGCATGCAGTGTGCATTAGCTTCATGAAGGTGAGTGTTAGAGTGTGCACACATGCGTGCACCCATGTCTGTGAGCATTGTGACATGTTCAGTGTGAGTTTTCAGTGTCAGTGTGTGTGCATGTGGGTGTGCATGTCTCCATGTAATTCGGAAGATGCCCATCCAGTTCTTGTTTTTTTTGTTGCATTTTGTGACTTGCAGTTTTGTTTTGTCCATCAAGTGTCCTGTACTACAAGTCCCAAAGTAAAAAGGAAATCTGAATGATCATCATATAAATAACAAAGGGCGTGCAGCATATAACAATATATACAAGACATGCAACTTGGCTATATTCATGATTTCTCCAGCACCTGTATTTGTTTGGGTTGAATGGCAGTAGAGGATCTGTAAGTAAAAGTAAAATATGTTATTTTCAGCTGGGAGAAAGCGAGAATGAGGGGCTGGAGATGAGTGATGTCTACTTTCCGCCGCCAATTTCAAAGTTTAAAAGTAGCGCAAAAAATTAAGGGAATGATTGGACTATTTGGCAAGCCCCTCCCTTTAGCTGCAAAGAAAGTCTTGTTTGCGCTGGCTCACATGCAATGAAAGATGTGCAGCTATTATTAACCCATTGGTATTGCAGCACAAAAGACCTTCTTAAAATCATGCAGTGATTGGGTAACGTTTCCATGAAGCAGGCCACATGGCTACCAGGCATGCCTGTTAGACTACATAGTCCAGAATACAGAGTTTTTATCAAAATATACTGTTTTAAATAAAGATTTTTTTAAAAGTCTTGATCCGTGGTCTGCCAGAGTTCAAAGACCAGCATTCAACCACTACGCAACAATGGCTTAGAGCTTTAAGGTGCATACATTTCATACTTAGCCTACAATTGAATTTGTCCAATTGTAAAAGGACAATTATGAAACTTGTGAGCATCCAAACAGTCATTGTACCATAATGGTTAAGTGTTGCATCTCAAACTCCTGCAGGCCAGGGTTCTTCAAGGCAGCCTTCTGCACAAATGTGTTCTTTTTCTAATTTTTGCAGTTTTAAAATGTTGGCCAGAGAATGTGCAATACATGTTCCATTCTTTTTTACAATGTTGCAGTAAATAAATGTGTTTCATGTTTAATACACGTTCAATTTTGCGACAATGGTCTAATACATGTCCCATCCTATTTTATAATGCAGTAAATAAATGATTTTCACATTTAATCCATTTTACAAAAAGCAAAATGCCTGCAGGTTCATGCCAATTGTGTCCTCTCACGGCAAAACATCCTTGCGCCGAGCGTTCCCTGTGCACAACTGGCTGTGTCTAACTAGGTGCACCCAAATAGGACCTGCAGTGAAACGGTGGTGCCCTAATACCGTGCGCCTAACTGGCTGTGCTGAAATTTCCTCTCCAATGCTCCAAGACCCTTGTGTTATGCCCAGTCTCTTGGTAACTGTTGTGATACATCGCAAAACCCCAACTAACCGGATGTAAGTAGCACAGAAATAGGAAATTAATGACTGGCTGCAAGAATAACATATGCCCACGTACATTCTATACCCATAGGGAAAATTAAAAGCTGGCATCCACGAATATACGCACAGTACTACATAGCTTCTGTCACAGTTTATTAGGTGGTCACACTCAACTCAGGGAGTTCCTTTCCCCCCCAAGCAAGGTTGTGCGCAAAAAGGGCTTTTTATTTCAGATTCACTTTGGTGAGGCCGCCAACCCGTCTCGCAATCAACCCTAACAAATACCATGTGACCCCAATGGACTAGGAACCAGGCCGGGGTATAGTAAGAGTCTTTTTTTCTTAAGGCTTTTTTTCTTAAGGTTTGACAACAAAATACCTAGCAGCCAATATCCGCCACCAATGCTGTGGCAACACCCAATATCACAACAATAACTCTGTTATTAAAATAACACACGTACAATTTTGAAACATGCAGTCACAGCTTACAACACATTTAATTTCCATTTAACCAATAGAACACATTCACAATACAATGGGAACATTGTTTTTCAACACACATTCACACATTCAAAGAACAGACACACATTCAAAGGAACTCAAAGGAAAGTCGTTTTTCAACACACATGAAAATGAAAGCCAGGAGTTTGCTATTTAGGTCATAGAAAAATGGGACAAAAGGGGAACACACTGAGCATGAGTTTTGTTAGTTTTGAATTCTAACAACACTCATCTGATGATTTTCTATATGGGAATTAATTGATTTACTTTCATCAAATGTGCTAAGTGTCTACACAGTATCTTCCCCTTCCCCTACAGTTTAATGAAAAGTATTAAGGCATGCAGTTCCAAACACAATTACATTTCAACAAAGAGGGTGGTTTTCTATGGGGAAATCGTTTGAATGAAATTTCATAATTTGTGCAAATGGCCTACCCAGTTTCACCCCCTAATGGAGAGGGATAAAGGCAGATGGCTCCCGATGCAATTGATGGCTTTGTGATATCTACCTACTCCCACAGCAAGGTCCCTCCAGATAGGCCTCGCTCAGATAAGGCACCCAGGTTTCCAGGCAAGGTTTCCCTGATGGTCTTGGTAGCTCTCCTTGCCTCTCTTCTGGTTGTTCTTCGCTAGAGACCAGCCACAGGCTATCTCCTTGAATCAAGTGAAAAGCCCTGTTCTGATAAATACCTGCCCTCTTATAGCGCTGATGACACTGCAACATGGTCATAATTCCCACTGTCAGGATTGGCTAACTCACTCCCTTCCACTTCCCCCCCACACTCCCTCCCTGCAAATAGGACCATGAATTGAGAGGAGTGTATGATATAGACCGAGGGAGGAGAAATGATACATCATTTCAAAATGAGAGGGAGTTTTAAATGTAGTTTTCTGAAAAATCTCAATGTGACAACTCCCTTAATCTTTCAGATAACCTGCCCTCTTATAGTGCTGATGACACTGCAACATTGTCATAATTCCCATGGTCAGGATTGGCTAGCTCACTCCCTTCCACTCCCCCACCACACCCCCTGCCTGCTGATAGGACCAGGAATTGAGAAGAGTGTATGATGTAAACTAAAGGAGGAGAAAAGATACATAATTTCAAAATGACAGGGAGTTTTACATGTTGCGTTCTGAAAAATCTCATAATGTGACCACTCCCTTAATCTTTCAGATAACAACCTGAATATAGATATTTTTGAGTTCTATATTTCATGGTGAGTCGGCCAATGCTAATTTTATTTTGGCACGCCCTTCCTGGGAGGAGCTGTAATTTTTCGCGTTTGCTGCTGTGCCAAAATAGCAAAAAATTGGACCATTTCCAATTCAAATCTTACTTTCATGATCTATCACTTTGTCAACTTTGGCAGCATCATCATTTTGATGTGAATTTAAATTATATAAATCACAAAAATGTTGTTTTTACATGGTTCCTACTGGCTTTTCATCCCCTTTAAATTGAACCCGGTGTGGGCGCGATAGGACACACAATGCTCTTTTTATTTAGGAAAAGTGTGTTCAATGTTTAATAAATTGCAGGGCATAACCTGGCCCCGGTTCATACTCAGATCAGACTCAAGCAGTTTCCATTTCTCTTAAAACATGTGACCAGCCATCTGGTTTATCCATATTGATCTTAACCTTTTCCTCCTTGGCTTCCAAGGGACCTTGCTTGGAGCTTAATGCTGTTTATGTGAAGGCCTGACCTTAAGATTACTTCTGCAGGGCATGTTATCAGCAACTCCCATAATTTCAATCTACTTTTTGTATATCTTAGCATTTCAATTGACAGCAAGACCTTTTTCCTTGCTGGGCCCAGCAAAAGGTCTTGAGTTCATATTTTCAAAGGGACTAATGCACTTGTTATGTGAAACCTGACCTTAAAGGTCATTTCTGTTGGTCATGTTATCAGTAATTCACCACAATTCCGATCGCTTTCTCTGTATGTTTAAGCATTTACTTGAATCCAGCCCTGCAGTCCTGGTATGCATCAAATCAAAGTGCTACGAGGTCAGGATCTAGATACACTATTCAGCTCCCAGTTCGGTAGGGGGTTTCATCTCAGAGAGAACAACAAGTTGCAGTTTATCATTCTGAAACGCTAGCATATTACATCTACCCACTGTGTATTTGGAACTTCCAATGCTGCACCAGGGCCTGTTCACAATATCATCTTGTCTTTACACAATATTAGAACAGAGGTCAATGAAACAATCTCCCGCATGCAAAATAGGCCATGGTTAGCACAGGGAATCAGTGTTCCTTTATGACAACAAAATAGGCCTTTCTCCTACAACTGTCATTTTGATGTGCTGAAATCAAGTCTCTTATTACTGGATAAAAGCAGCATGCCATTCGACCTTATTTCTAAGTCGAAAAGGCTTTATTCCTCCTTTCTTTCTTCGAAATTTCATCCCATGTGCACTACTGCAATTTTTAAATCTGTCCATGTGTAATGTATTTCTTTAATATAACAGTTGAAACGACATGAGGATCCCTTCGGTATTGTCCACGCATAGGCCATTATTCACCATGGGAAACCATTGTCCACTTTAATAACTCCTTGTCAGCCTCTCTATTTAAATGCCAGTTCATTTGTGAAAAGTAAGTGTCTTTTTCCACTTGCGCACTTGTCCATTCTAGGAGAATTTAACTAGGCCCATTTCTTTCCATGTCACTAGGCCTTAAGTCAGAAAAAGAAGTGTTTTGAACTGGCCTGCATTTTCCAATGGATAGCACCAGCCATCTTCACTCTTAAATACTGGCCTGGCCTCTTTATTTCTGAAAGTCAGGGACTATATTTTACCACACACTTCAAAGTGAGGAAGGGGGCTGCCCCCTCACGCCATGTTGCTCTAAGTCGTCTTGTAACTTAACTTTACATATTAGGCACCATGGCCTAAGGGGACTGGCCTTTTTTTCTCACATTGAAGCTAAGCAGGATTTATTCTTGTTACTGCATTGATGGGAGACCTGGATCACCAGTGATTTTTCACCCTCGATGTCACTAGCTGTAAAAATATCTATTTTTTTAATATGTGATACATCCCACAACACCAACTAATCACATTTAAGCAGCATGGACATGGAAAGAAAGTTTTCAGCTGCAAGAATAACATATGCCCAATTACTTTTGCCCCCATGGCAAAATTCGAAAGCTGGCACCCATGAATATATGCACAGTAAGTGACCATATATTTTAAAGTGAAAGATACAAATGTAGTTCAAATTGACCTTCTCCTTAGAAGAAAGCAGGCAAGACCAAATAGCATTGTACTTTTAATAAAGTAATGAACACCAGAAAAATAACCTGAGAGAGGAAAACTTCCAATAAATATGCTGACAAAGTATAAAAGGTGCTCGCCTTTTAAACCCAACAAGGAGACTGAACCCTCTCTCGCTATGAAACTAAGCAGACTCTCTCCTGGTTAGTGCATGGATGGGAGTCCTGGATGATAATCAAGTCACTGCTAGTGATTTTTCACCCCCCATGTCATTATTATTTTTTATTGTATTGATTATCAATGGAATCTTTACAAAATATACAGATAAAATCAATGCAAAATGATTACAAAGCATACATATAAGAGCATTACACAATGTTGTCATCATCTTGATCGCTTGTATCACCTGTGTTTCTCTAAAATACTCACCAAAATACGCCATAAAACTTAAAATGTGTATAGCCATCTAAAACCTGATTTCATATGGGCATGAAGCCTATATGTCCAAACTTAGTAATTTATCAGTTAGCCCTCATTGATTTCCTAGAATTCCCAAAATTAAGATTCATACAACAAACTTTTTTTTAAAAAAATGGTAAAACATATAAAATCACACAAAAATGATTTTGGAAATTTCCAAGTGTAACAATTGAGCAAAATGTAATGTTACTTAATCTCTTCATTTTAAGTTCAACGATAAGAGAAATCTAACAACAGCAATTCTTACTTTCGTAAATTGCGGCTGAAATATTTCATACCATGGTATTTCAGGTGTTATATTTCTAAGGTCTTTGAAATACATTTTCAAGTGTGAGATTGTTAGGATTGAAGGGAAGGACAAACACACGTCGCTGAGTCTTTATTTACTTAAGCAGGAACTCAAGATTATAAGCAGGTATGATGGTGACCCCCAGCTAAGGAGGCTCTCCAGCAACTGCTTTCTCTGGAATCCCCACTTTCCCCACCAGGCTCCAAGTTCTGCAATAAGCTCCAGAACTTGGAAACTAGCAACTACATACATGGCAACTCAATAACAACAGGTTGCTAAACAATAAACACATGTGAAAGAAGAATGTCTGCAGGTACAAGCACCTCTAACAGAGGTGTGCTCAGCTATATGCATAGGACATGCTGTTATTAGATGTTGCAGATTTTCCGGCTCAGCTATTTTTTTTTCTAAATCTGAATACATTATCGGATTTGGGGATAAGTTTCCATTTCGATAGCACATCATTTGTTCTCCATAAGTTGAACCAAAATCTCAGAAAAGCATTTCTGTATATGGGGGAGGGAAACTTGACTAGATATGATTCATGAGTGTGATACTATTTAGATCTGTAAGGGTTGTTTTTTAAATCTGTGTATTTCATACAGAGTTCTTGAGTGCAGATCCAGTCATGTTGGTAAAGTTTTGCTTAGCAGGTGTCGGGTTTTACATTAACAGCTCAGGTAAGATGTTTGCCTCCCTCATGATTTTCATGGTTTCTTGCCTCCATGTTGCAATGAAGCAGTGGTTGGATGATGTTAAATAGTGAGATAGTGTCTACAGTAAGGATTCTGAAGTGGTCAATATAAGACACTTCCCATATAGGCAACAAAGTTTCTAGGCCTAAGAACTGTAGAGAGAAAGTAGGCCTAGTTCATGCCTGATTATGCACATTGGTTGTGAGAGTGCTAGGGAGAGAACGCGCTTCCAGAATTTTCCTTCTAGACGGAGCCAGAATGATACAGGTTTCCACGGCTTGATTTCTGCAACATACAATAATATGAGCATGACTTTCTGATTATAGAATGTAAGTAGAGGTGAATAGGAAAAATGTCCATATTTTTCATGGATAATACCAGCTTGTGCAATTGCAGTTGTGATCTTTTTCTTAAGCTCCATGGTGTAAAGAAGATTGGAGTTGTGATTGTTCAAATTTGCACACATGTAGTGATACTCGTCGACAACTTGGATTTTTGTTTCATGCAGAGACTATTTATCGGAGCATTTATCATTCTGCCTCCTGCTACAATGCAGAATTTTTGGTTTTAACAGATTGATCGATAGAGACATTTTGTCTACATACTTCCTAAGGGCTATCAAGAGCTTTTGTAGACCTATTGAGGTCTTAGATAGCAGGACCAAATCATCTGCGTAAAGCAGCCATGGAATGGGATGCTGCCCTAGTTTAGGATGATCAGAGATGACTTTAGTGAGATTTTGCCTTAGGTCGGAAATAAAAAAATTAAACAGTGCCGATGCCAGAATGCACCCATGCTTTAGTCCTCTGAAGGTCGAGATTGGAGGGGTTAGTTTGCCATCCATAGTCAATCGAATTTGGACCATTGTATCGGTGTGGAAGTGATGAATAAGCATTAGGATGGGATAAGGGCAGTTGGTGTTTTTCAGTTTAGACATGAATGGTTCTCTAGAAACTGAATCAAAAGCTGTTTTAAAATCATTGAAAGCTACATAGATTGGTGGTTTCATCTGAAGGCTAAGGGCTTTCATGGCGGTGATAGACAGCAACTTGATAGCAGTTCCCAGGCCAGGAATGAAGCCAGTCTGAAAGGGATCTTGTAACTTTTGTTCAATTACCCATTGATTAAAATCTCTTAAGATAAGTCACACAAATAATTTGCCCAGGGCATTGAGAAGGGCAATGGGCCGGTAATTAGCTGGGGATCGTCAATCTCCTTTTTTAAAGATCGGGACTACTATTGATTTTCTCCATGAAGGGGGGATGACCTTCGCTGCTAGTACTTTCTTAAATACAGTATGAAACATTTTTGCCCACGCCTCAGGATGGATCTTAAGCATGGCGTTGTTAAGACCATCTGGGCCCGGAGCTCTAGAGGAGCTTAATTTCGAGATGTAATACAGGAGATCACCTTGGTCAAAGGCCAGATCAAGGGTGGCAGGTGGCATTAGGTTTGTAGAAGTTAACGTTGAGGAGATTGGTGCGTATAAGGTGGAATAATATGAGTTTCACACCTGTTCTGTGACTGCATTTATCTCTATCGGAAGCTGAGCAATATGATTTGCCTGGTTCAGTAAATTACAGATTGCGGCCACATTTTTGGTTGCCATAGCTTGTAACATTTGCTTGATATCTTTCTGGAATAGCAGTGCTTTACGCCCACGGACCCAGTTCTTATGTTGTGTTTTGATCTGTCTTAATACCTCAACTTTGGCCTCTTGGGGCAGTAAGCATGCCACTCTTTTTGATCTTTGGAAGGCAGATTTCCTCTCCTGTAATTCAGGATCATAGCTGTGTTTGTGCCTATAGATGTACATGGCTGTCACAGATGGCTGCTGCTTAAAAATGTGTAGACCTGCAACATAATGGCTATCAAGTTTAGTTGTTATTGGACCTAGGTTGTGTGTATTATTTGCAATCGGTCGTCCAGATGTACTAACAACTCAGGGGACCAAAGAAATCAGTTCCTACCTCCAGTTAGCATATGTTTGTTTTTATAGCAAGGACTGTGTTCTGCCAATTTCAGAGAGGGCCATATCCAACATACTGTGAGTATCTCATGGTCACTATGTTTCTGGGGTATTATTTCAAAACTTTCAGCGACTGCAAATAGATTTATGTCGGTAAACATGTAAGGAATACTGGCTTCTTGATGAAGTCTTCTCCAAGTACTACAAAGGTAGCGGGCGCCCCTCTCTCGCAAGAACAGACATGATAACCTGTTCAGTGGTTATTAACCACTTGAGAGTTCGCAGCCACTGCTTTTACTCACTGTGCCTTTCACAGATGGGAAATATCCATTTGCATATCAGTCTTTGTCCTGCCCAGGGGCAGTCCAGCACCGAAATACAATGGCAATTACAATCTGAACGAGAGTACCACCAGCAACCCCATACACGTGTTTCACCCTTGTTGGGGATCATCAGTGAGGCGAAGCTGATGCCTCTCTAAGCACAGTGAGAGGGAGACCACGTCTGGTTGCCCCCAGAAGACCTAGGGTTACCAATCCCAGGTTCCTTATAAAATAGTTTTACAAAGGTAGCGGGCGCCCCTCTCTCGCAAGAACAGACATGATAACCTGTTCAGTGGTTATTAACCACTTGAGAGTTCGCAGCCACTGCTTTTACTCACTGTGCCTTTCACAGATGGGAAATATCCATTTGCATATCAGTCTTTGTCCTGCCCAGGGGCAGTCCAGCACCGAAATACAATGGCAATTACAATCTGAACGAGAGTACCACCAGCAACCCCATACACGTGTTTCACCCTTGTTGGGGATCATCAGTGAGGCGAAGCTGATGCCTCTCTAAGCACAGTGAGAGGGAGACCACGTCTGGTTGCCCCCAGGAGACCTAGGGTTACCAATCCCAGGTTCCTTATAAAATAGTTTTACAAAGGTAGCGGGCGCCCCTCTCTCGCAAGAACAGACATGATAACCTGTTCAGTGGTTATTAACCACTTGAGAGTTCGCAGCCACTGCTTTTACTCACTGTGCCTTTCACAGATGGGAAATATCCATTTGCATATCAGTCTTTGTCCTGCCCAGGGACATTCCAGCACCGAAATACAATGGCAATTACAATCTGAACGAGAGTACCACCAGCAACCCCATACACGTGTTTCACCCTTGTTGGGGATCATCAGTGAGGCGAAGCTGATGCCTCTCTAAGCACAGTGAGAGGGAGACCACGTCTGGTTGCCCCCAGGAGACCTAGGGTTACCAATCCCAGGTTCCTTATAAAATAGTTTTACAAAGGTAGCGGGCGCCCCTCTCTCGCAAGAACAGACATGATAACCTGTTCAGTGGTTATTAACCACTTGAGAGTTCGCAGCCACTGCTTTTACTCACTGTGCCTTTCACAGATGGGAAATATCCATTTGCATATCAGTCTTTGTCCTGCCCAGGGGCAGTCCAGCACCGAAATACAATGGCAATTACAATCTGAACGAGAGTACCACCAGCAACCCCATACACGTGTTTCACCCTTGTTGGGGATCATCAGTGAGGCGAAGCTGATGCCTCTCTAAGCACAGTGAGAGGGAGACCACGTC
Source organism: Ambystoma mexicanum (assembly GCF_040938575.1). Lineage (NCBI taxonomy): Eukaryota > Metazoa > Chordata > Amphibia > Caudata > Ambystomatidae > Ambystoma > Ambystoma mexicanum. The sequence goes on from NC_090932.1 coordinate 715,819,578, forward strand.
TGGTTGCCCCCAGGAGACCTAGGGTTACCAATCCCAGGTTCCTTATAAAATAGTTTTACAAAGGTAGCGGGCGCCCCTCTCTCGCAAGAACAGACATGATAACCTGTTCAGTGGTTATTAACCACTTGAGAGTTCGCAGCCACTGCTTTTACTCACTGTGCCTTTCACAGATGGGAAATATCCATTTGCATATCAGTCTTTGTCCTGCCCAGGGGCAGTCCAGCACCGAAATACAATGGCAATTACAATCTGAACGAGAGTACCACCAGCAACCCCATACACGTGTTTCACCCTTGTTGGGGATCATCAGTGAGGCGAAGCTGATGCCTCTCTAAGCACAGTGAGAGGGAGACCACGTCTGGTTGCCCCCAGGAGACCTAGGGTTACCAATCCCAGGTTCCTTATAAAATAGTTTTACAAAGGTAGCGGGCGCCCCTCTCTCGCAAGAACAGACATGATAACCTGTTCAGTGGTTATTAACCACTTGAGAGTTCGCAGCCACTGCTTTTACTCACTGTGCCTTTCACAGATGGGAAATATCCATTTGCATATCAATCTTTGTCCTGCCCAGGGGCAGTCCAGCACCGAAATACAATGGCAATTACAATCTGAACGAGAGTACCACCAGCAACCCCATACACGTGTTTCACCCTTGTTGGGGATCATCAGTGAGGCGAAGCTGATGCCTCTCTAAGCACAGTGAGAGGGAGACCACGTCTGGTTGCCCCCAGGAGACCTAGGGTTACCAATCCCAGGTTCCTTATAAAATAGTTTTACAAAGGTAGCGGGCGCCCCTCTCTCGCAAGAACAGACATGATAACCTGTTCAGTGGTTATTAACCACTTGAGAGTTCGCAGCCACTGCTTTTACTCACTGTGCCTTTCACAGATGGGAAATATCCATTTGCATATCAGTCTTTGTCCTGCCCAGGGGCAGTCCAGCACCGAAATACAATGGCAATTACAATCTGAACGAGAGTACCACCAGCAACCCCATACACGTGTTTCACCCTTGTTGGGGATCATCAGTGAGGCGAAGCTGATGCCTCTCTAAGCACAGTGAGAGGGAGACCACGTCTGGTTGCCCCCAGGAGACCTAGGGTTACCAATCCCAGGTTCCTTATAAAATAGTTTTACAAAGGTAGCGGGCGCCCCTCTCTCGCAAGAACAGACATGATAACCTGTTCAGTGGTTATTAACCACTTGAGAGTTCGCAGCCACTGCTTTTACTCACTGTGCCTTTCACAGATGGGAAATATCCATTTGCATATCAGTCTTTGTCCTGCCCAGGGGCAGTCCAGCACCGAAATACAATGGCAATTACAATCTGAACGAGAGTACCACCAGCAACCCCATACACGTGTTTCACCCTTGTTGGGGATCATCAGTGAGGCGAAGCTGATGCCTCTCTAAGCACAGTGAGAGGGAGACCACGTCTGGTTGCCCCCAGGAGACCTAGGGTTACCAATCCCAGGTTCCTTATAAAATAGTTTTACAAAGGTAGCGGGCGCCCCTCTCTCGCAAGAACAGACATGATAACCTGTTCAGTGGAGAGAGGGGCGCCCGCTACCTTTGTAAAACTATTTGTTAAGGAACCTGGGATTGGTAACCCTAGGTCTCCTGGGGGCAACCAGACGTGGTCTCCCTCTCACTGTGCTTAGAGAGGCATCAGCTTCACCTCACTGATGATCCCCAACAAGGGTGAAACACGTGTATGGGGTTGCTGGTGGTACTCTCGTTCAGATTGGAATTGCCATTGTATTTCGGTGCTGGACTGCCCCTGGGCAGGACAAAGACTGATATGCAAATGGATATTTCCCATCTGTGAAAGGCACAGTGAGTAAAAGCAGTGGCTGCGAACTCTCAAGTGGTTAATAACCACTGAACAGGTTATCATGTCTGTTCTTGCGAGAGAGGGGCGCCCGCTACCTTTGTAAAACTATTTGTTAAGGAACCTGGGATTGGTAACCCTAGGTCTCCTGGGGGCAACCAGACGTGGTCTCCCTCTCACTGTGCTTAGAGAGGCATCAGCTTCACCTCACTGATGATCCCCAACATGGGTGAAACACGTGTATGGGGTTGCTGGTGGTACTCTCGTTCAGATTGGAATTGCCATTGTATTTCGGTGCTGGACTGCCCCTGGGCAGGACAAAGACTGATATGCAAATGGATATTTCCCATCTGTGAAAGGCACAGTGAGTAAAAGCAGTGGCTGCGAACTCTCAAGTGGTTAATAACCACTGAACAGGTTATCATGTCTGTTCTTGCGAGAGAGGGGCGCCCGCTACCTTTGTAAAACTATTTGTTAAGGAACCTGGGATTGGTAACCCTAGGTCTCCTGGGGGCAACCAGACGTGGTCTCCCTCTCACTGTGCTTAGAGAGGCATCAGCTTCACCTCACTGATGATCCCCAACAAGGGTGAAACACGTGTATGGGGTTGCTGGTGGTACTCTCGTTCAGATTGGAATTGCCATTGTATTTCGGTGCTGGACTGCCCCTGGGCAGGACAAAGACTGATATGCAAATGGATATTTCCCATCTGTGAAAGGCACAGTGAGTAAAAGCAGTGGCTGCGAACTCTCAAGTGGTTAATAACCACTGAACAGGTTATCATGTCTGTTCTTGCGAGAGAGGGGCGCCCGCTACCTTTGTAAAACTATTTGTTAAGGAACCTGGGATTGGTAACCCTAGGTCTCCTGGGGGCAACCAGACGTGGTCTCCCTCTCACTGTGCTTAGAGAGGCATCAGCTTCACCTCACTGATGATCCCCAACAAGGGTGAAACACGTGTATTGGGTTGCTGGTGGTACTCTCGTTCAGATTGGAATTGCCATTGTATTTCGGTGCTGGACTGCCCCTGGGCAGGACAAAGACTGATATGCAAATGGATATTTCCCATCTGTGAAAGGCACAGTGAGTAAAAGCAGTGGCTGCGAACTCTCAAGTGGTTAATAACCACTGAACAGGTTATCATGTCTGTTCTTGCGAGAGAGGGGCGCCCGCTACCTTTGTAAAACTATTTGTTAAGGAACCTGGGATTGGTAACCCTAGGTCTCCTGGGGGCAACCAGACGTGGTCTCCCTCTCACTGTGCTTAGAGAGGCATCAGCTTCACCTCACTGATGATCCCCAACAAGGGTGAAACACGTGTATGGGGTTGCTGGTGGTACTCTCGTTCAGATTGGAATTGCCATTGTATTTCGGTGCTGGACTGCCCCTGGGCAGGACAAAGACTGATATGCAAATGGATATTTCCCATCTGTGAAAGGCACAGTGAGTAAAAGCAGTGGCTGCGAACTCTCAAGTGGTTAATAACCACTGAACAGGTTATCATGTCTGTTCTTGCGAGAGAGGGGCGCCCGCTACCTTTGTAAAACTATTTGTTAAGGAACCTGGGATTGGTAACCCTAGGTCTCCTGGGGGCAACCAGACGTGGTCTCCCTCTCACTGTGCTTAGAGAGGCATCAGCTTCACCTCACTGATGATCCCCAACAAGGGTGAAACACGTGTATGGGGTTGCTGGTGGTACTCTCGTTCAGATTGGAATTGCCATTGTATTTCGGTGCTGGACTGCCCCTGGGCAGGACAAAGACTGATATGCAAATGGATATTTCCCATCTGTGAAAGGCACAGTGAGTAAAAGCAGTGGCTGCGAACTCTCAAGTGGTTAATAACCACTGAACAGGTTATCATGTCTGTTCTTGCGAGAGAGGGGCGCCCGCTACCTTTGTAAAACTATTTGTTAAGGAACCTGGGATTGGTAACCCTAGGTCTCCTGGGGGCAACCAGACGTGGTCTCCCTCTCACTGTGCTTAGAGAGGCATCAGCTTCACCTCACTGATGATCCCCAACAAGGGTGAAACACGTGTATGGGGTTGCTGGTGGTACTCTCGTTCAGATTGGAATTGCCATTGTATTTCGGTGCTGGACTGCCCCTGGGCAGGACAAAGACTGATATGCAAATGGATATTTCCCATCTGTGAAAGGCACAGTGAGTAAAAGCAGTGGCTGCGAACTCTCAAGTGGTTAATAACCACTGAACAGGTTATCATGTCTGTTCTTGCGAGAGAGGGGCGCCCGCTACCTTTGTAAAACTATTTGTTAAGGAACCTGGGATTGGTAACCATAGGTCTCCTGGGGGCAACCAGACGTGGTCTCCCTCTCACTGTGCTTAGAGAGGCATCAGCTTCACCTCACTGATGATCCCCAACAAGGGTGAAACACGTGTATGGGGTTGCTGGTGGTACTCTCGTTCAGATTGGAATTGCCATTGTATTTCGGTGCTGGACTGCCCCTGGGCAGGACAAAGACTGATATGCAAATGGATATTTCCCATCTGTGAAAGGCACAGTGAGTAAAAGCAGTGGCTGCGAACTCTCAAGTGGTTAATAACCACTGAACAGGTTATCATGTCTGTTCTTGCGAGAGAGGGGCGCCCGCTACCTTTGTAAAACTATTTGTTAAGGAACCTGGGATTGGTAACCCTAGGTCTCCTGGGGGCAACCAGACGTGGTCTCCCTCTCACTGTGCTTAGAGAGGCATCAGCTTCACCTCACTGATGATCCCCAACAAGGGTGAAACACGTGTATGGGGTTGCTGGTGGTACTCTCGTTCAGATTGGAATTGCCATTGTATTTCGGTGCTGGACTGCCCCTGGGCAGGACAAAGACTGATATGCAAATGGATATTTCCCATCTGTGAAAGGCACAGTGAGTAAAAGCAGTGGCTGCGAACTCTCAAGTGGTTAATAACCACTGAACAGGTTATCATGTCTGTTCTTGCGAGAGAGGGGCGCCCGCTACCTTTGTAAAACTATTTGTTAAGGAACCTGGGATTGGTAACCCTAGGTCTCCTGGGGGCAACCAGACGTGGTCTCCCTCTCACTGTGCTTAGAGAGGCATCAGCTTCACCTCACTGATGATCCCCAACAAGGGTGAAACACGTGTATGGGGTTGCTGGTGGTACTCTCGTTCAGATTGGAATTGCCATTGTATTTCGGTGCTGGACTGCCCCTGGGCAGGACAAAGACTGATATGCAAATGGATATTTCCCATCTGTGAAAGGCACAGTGAGTAAAAGCAGTGGCTGCGAACTCTCAAGTGGTTAATAACCACTGAACAGGTTATCATGTCTGTTCTTGCGAGAGAGGGGCGCCCGCTACCTTTGTAAAACTATTTGTTAAGGAACCTGGGATTGGTAACCCTAGGTCTCCTGGGGGCAACCAGACGTGGTCTCCCTCTCACTGTGCTTAGAGAGGCATCAGCTTTACCTCACTGATGATCCCCAACAAGGGTGAAACACGTGTATGGGGTTGCTGGTGGTACTCTCGTTCAGATTGGAATTGCCATTGTATTTCGGTGCTGGACTGCCCCTGGGCAGGACAAAGACTGATATGCAAATGGATATTTCCCATCTGTGAAAGGCACAGTGAGTAAAAGCAGTGGCTGCGAACTCTCAAGTGGTTAATAACCACTGAACAGGTTATCATGTCTGTTCTTGCGAGAGAGGGGCGCCCGCTACCTTTGTAAAACTATTTGTTAAGGAACCTGGGATTGGTAACCCTAGGTCTCCTGGGGGCAACCAGACGTGGTCTCCCTCTCACTGTGCTTAGAGAGGCATCAGCTTCACCTCACTGATGATCCCCAACAAGGGTGAAACACGTGTATGGGGTTGCTGGTGGTACTCTCGTTCAGATTGGAATTGCCATTGTATTTCGGTGCTGGACTGCCCCTGGGCAGGACAAAGACTGATATGCAAATGTATATTTCCCATCTGTGAAAGGCACAGTGAGTAAAAGCAGTGGCTGCGAACTCTCAAGTGGTTAATAACCACTGAACAGGTTATCATGTCTGTTCTTGCGAGAGAGGGGCGCCCGCTACCTTTGTAAAACTATTTGTTAAGGAACCTGGGATTGGTAACCCTAGGTCTCCTGGGGGCAACCAGACGTGGTCTCCCTCTCACTGTGCTTAGAGAGGCATCAGCTTCACCTCACTGATGATCCCCAACAAGGGTGAAACACGTGTATGGGGTTGCTGGTGGTACTCTCGTTCAGATTGGAATTGCCATTGTATTTCGGTGCTGGACTGCCCCTGGGCAGGACAAAGACTGATATGCAAATGGATATTTCCCATCTGTGAAAGGCACAGTGAGTAAAAGCAGTGGCTGCGAACTCTCAAGTGGTTAATAACCACTGAACAGGTTATCATGTCTGTTCTTGCGAGAGAGGGGCGCCCGCTACCTTTGTAAAACTATTCTCCAAGTACTATTCGGAGGGATGTCATCAGGAAGGGCTCCATTAAGCATGACTAACTGTCTATCAATCATAAGGCTGGACCATTGTTTTATTAGGGCAGATTCAACTGCATGTGCTTTGGAAATGCAGTGTAAATTTAAATCGCCAGCTAAAATTGTTTGGGTTAAAGATGTGTCAGATGTGATGAAATGTAGAATGCTCTCAAGATTGTGAAAAAAGACATCTGTGTTTAAATTTGAGTGGTTCCAATAGATGTTTAGTAGAGCTATTATTTTCGAAGGAAATTTGATTTTTGCTAGCTGGGTGTATATGTTTGGAGCTGCCCAGGATTCTATATGTAGGCCAGATGATTTTTTGGTGGCAATGAGTAATCCAGCCATGGCTCTTCCTTTAGAAACTGTTTTTGCAGGCCATAATAGGATGTTATGATTGTTTCATATAGGTGGTTCAGCTAACTATGTCTCTTGTAGAACCACAATGTCATAATTGTCAATATCGTGTGTGGTGCAATTCAAAAGATGTTTAAAACCTCGAGTATTCCAACTAGCAAGGCTGCAGCTCTGAGTGGCATCAATCTCGGATTGCTAATTCTGGGTAACTTTGCACGAGAGCAAGGGGAACTGATTTCTTATGGTGTTCTGTGGTTGTTGTGAGTAAAGAGAAGATCGTTGTGTGCGTGTGATTTTCTAGAATGGGCAATCGGGTGCTGCTCTTTTGGGGATGTTTAGTGCGACTTGTTGCTTGGGTTTAAAAGATTGGTCAAACGAGAGTTCTTCGGACCGAAGAACACCCAAATCTAAGAGAAAAGCTCTGGCTTGCCATATTGTATTGAGGATGACCACAGATTGCATCCACAATCTTGCTATGGATAAATCAGAGTATTTTATGAACTCCACGTGATTTATGTCAGACAATGACAAGGCTTCTAGTATAGGGATATCACTAAATATGTTGAGAATGCTAGTTCTGTTGAAGTCATATGCCATGTAAGGACTAGGTCTACATTCAATTACTAGATGGTGGTAGTGATATTGATGAACCACGTTCTTGCCTTTGTTAGTAAAAGTGGTGGTTTTCTCCATGTTGGTTTGGGCATTAGATGTCAAATTGTTGAGTCTAGAAGGAGCCTAAATGGTAGCAGCCGTGGAAGGTTGTACACTAGATTCATGAAGCGATTCAGAACAAGTGTTTTGCAGAGAGCTGAAATGCAAAACGATTGATTTAGCTATTTCTACTCGTCTCTGTTCAAAGGTTGGAAAAGCAGGGCCATCTAGTAAAGGGGGCAAAGGAAAAAAGTTGGTCGCTGCAGTGAGTCACATGAAGAATCCTTATTTCCTGAAGTTTTTTTGTTCTGGGCTATGACCGCATATTTCTTTATCAACGCAGATTTAGTTGCTTCTATCTGCTTGTTAGGCAAAGACAAGAAGCGATTGAAATGTCTTGAATTGGAGCGAGTTTGGGGTGTAATTACGTTCATATTTTTAGTTTTTTATAGTTTTGCGAGGACGTTCTCTTTGGCTTTGGTAAACATAGAGAATGCAGGCTTGTCCGGAGGTATATCCAATAGAGCTGATTCAACTGGTAGCTTTTCTTATGAATCAATTATCTCAAGGGTGGTTGAAGCATCAGAGATGCAGGCATTTTCTCGAACATTTTGCAGAGGAGATGCCTTGCTTTGGCACCTTTTAGGCAAAATAGCTTCCGAGGACAGGTTATTAACAGTTTGGGCCCGCAAATTTGTGCCATGAACAATACACAGTTCGCGCTGGAGCAATTGTAAAATTAGAGATGTCTGTGTGTTAACTTTGTTGTCCAAACTCTCAAAGAGTTTAGCCAGTGACATGAGGACTGCATTCATGACAGCGAGTGTTATATCCCCAAACAAAGCTACTGTGGTTCTAGGAGATAAACATAGTTCATGGTGTTTGACGGATGTGTGTTTGCTCATAGTGGGATTCGTAAAGGATATAGCTAGAGCAGATAAGTTATGTGAGGAAATGGCGAACATGATTGGTGATTGGGAAAGGTTTGTGGTACTTGGAGGGGTTAGGGAGGGGAAGGGCAGATTGAGTGTTTCTGAGGAGTTGGACAGAACAGGGGCCACATTTTATGGGAAAGCGGCACTCAGTTGTTGAGAATCACTGGCTAGCCGGTTGTCAGTTCCTAGGGAGATTTCTATAAGATTGCCAGTTAGCGCTTTGTTGTGAATATGAGCCGCAATAGTAGTTTGTCGTAAAGTTGTGTCTTCAGTTAGATGGGCAGAGGTTTTGTTTTCCTGCAATGCAATTACAGATGGAACCAGAGGAGCTGACTGGAGCGAGAGAGAAGGCATGGTAGTGTAGCGTGCCACCAGCAGAGAATCAGTCGGTGTGGATAGATCAATTACAGGAGATGGAATTGGTGTTTTTTCATTTGAAGCGGACACAAGATGTATTTCCGAACCGCTATTCATCAGTGCAACACGAACCAGTACTAGAGGCTCGGAAGAGTAGAAGCCTGTATTATCAGAGGTGAGTTACTGTGTGCATGTCCTCATGGCAGCATTGTTGCTGTTTTTACCATGTGAGACTCCCTCTGCAGCTTTCTTTTGGAAAGATGAGCAATTTGGAAATTAATTTTTGAGGCGACATGGGGGATTTTAGTATAAATGAGCCAGATGTCATTCTAAATTCATTAGCACTCGAAGTTCAGATGTTTTAATGTGCAAGTTGCGAATGCCAGACAATAGAATTCTTGTTTGCCTGTGAGTTCGAGTCAAGGATTTAAGTAGCCGCTACCCGCTGCACAGCTAAACCGCAAAACAGCTCTTAACCAGTACTTCCACGAATGGATTAATATAGGACATCTGGGTATTTGGGAGGAGCTATGTTGGTTTCCAATAAAGTATTTCCAGAGAAGAAGTGCAAATCTAGGGATTTAAAGAAAAAGTGGCAAAAGTCTAATTAGTAAAAAGTAGAGCAGTTTCAGTTGTGAGGATCCTTGAGCGTTGGGTGATGCAAAAGGGGAAATGTTTTGGGCATACAAGTTCCTTGTTTCTGCGCAGGAATCAGAGGTCCGGACAGCCAAACAGCACCTCACAAGCACTTCCACGAATATGCACTTGCGAAAGTGCGTGTGCATGGATAATATAGGACTTCTGAGTAAATGGGAGGAGCTGTGAAAATATCTTTTTTTTTTAAATGTAACTGCGGGTACCGAACTACACATACCTGCTTTTATCTGTAGTCCTTTGTAGCTGCGAATATCGACAAAACGGCTGATAGAAATGCTTCCCATCACCAAGTGCCCCCTCATCTATTCCAGCTCCTCCCCCCCACTCGCCAGTCAGCCTCCTCACCTCACCTGCTCTCTCCCTTTCACCCGAGAACACACACAGTGCTTCTGTGACGTAGTTTGCTTTCAGATGTCGGCTTTGTATTGCAAACTCGGTCTCTGGACACCCTCCATCTCCCAAATGTCACTGAGTGCCCTCTTTTTTTATTTTGAATTGGTTTAAATGAAACCTTATACAAAAAGACAAAAACATATTACAATTATACAAATATACAAATATACAAATCTTCATAAAAATTAATCAGGAAAATAAGTAGAAATTACACAACTTTAAATATTAAATCATGCAGTATACCGACAATCCAAATGACCCAGAACATCTATTAAAAATGGACATAAAGAAAACATCAAGGATACATTTTCTCCCCACATAAACCTAGACCATATAAATTCCTTTGAGGCCACATATTCGAAGCATTGCAGTTGTTTAAAGTACCTAACTCTCTGTAGAACAAGAGCTGGTAATTCCATTGCCCAATGCTTCAGCGTTTCAATGGGTATATAACCAAAACAGAAGCCACATTTTAAGAATGTATCGGGTAATTCATGCAACCCTGCCCAGTGTTTGGTCCATTCATTGGTGGGTAGTTGATTAGGCTTAAATCGCATGTAAAGGGAAAGCATTTTCGTAGATGGAAAACGAATTAAATAGGTTGAAAAGTATTCCCTTTTTCTCAGGAATTTCCCCTAATACTGTATATGAAGAATATCATTTGATAGAAACAAGCGTACACAGCCAATTATGCCTTAAAAGTGTTAATTTTGCTATCGTTAGATGAATATGCAGTTCTTCTTCTGTTGACCGAATCATCACAAGCAGATCATCTATCATCATTCCCACATACTTATTAATGGAGGGTATATTTTTTCCCTTCATAAGACTATGTAACTCAGCATAAAGTGAGTTCCCCACTGGTCTAGGGAAATTTTAGTAGCTAAGCAATTGTCTCCATAGACAAGTTAAGGCCAACTCATGCCGGATAACCGAGTTAGGGTTAGACTTTGCCAATGACAACACCTCTTTCCAGAGGTGGGCCTGTAACTTATTCAAATAGTCCAACAGATCCACAAGTGAAAGATCCAACCATACAAAAGCACAGGTTCAATTTTCAAAAGATAGTAGCGAAGCGCAGGCATAATCGAAAATCTGCATACTTTGTACAGTAACCGTTTCATGTGTGAAACAAGTGGCGTGATCTTATCCCTCAACGACTGTTGCCACGTCGTAATAGAGGATGAATTAGAGAGGTTATATCCTAGATATCTAACAGATGGAAGCTGCTCAATTGTTTCCCCTTCCAAAACCCACCTCATAAGCTTAGGCTGCCTTTGGGTTGTAAAAATGACAGTCTTTGATTTTGAGCCACTGCCTTGAGGTTGTGTTTAAGCGCATATTGAAAAATAATGTCTAATTTGCGCTGCAGGCCAATTGGCGTACTATCAAAAATAATTAGATTGTCTGCAAATACAAGCCAGTGAAGTCTGAGATTACCTAGCCTAGATGGATAGATGCCATTTCTACACCACAGACTCTCAATGTCAAGAGTGGCAGCAAGGGTAGACCCTTGTTTTAGGCCCATTTGAGTAGGAATTGTTCTAGAGAGGGCACCTTCGCTGGTTAGACAGATTCTGATGGAAATATTTCTGTGTAGAAGAGCAATAAGCCGAACTAGTTTGAGCAGAACTCCAAATTTGATCTAATTTCGCCATAGTTTTTCTCGCAATACAGAGTCAAAGGCAGAGGACATGTCCAATGATGCCATATAGACTCGCCCCCTGCTGTGGTTTTTCACGTTATGCAAAAAATTCGCCATTACTGTTGCATTTAGAGCAGTACCCATGTTCAGCCTGAAACCTACTTGGAACTTTGACAGAAGAGGGATCTGAGCGATAACCAGATTCAGATCTCTAAGGAGAAGAATTGAAAATGCCCTTACTAGTAGAGTCCCTGAGTGAAATAGGTCTACCATTCTTGGATAGAGTTGGGTCACCCTTCTCCTAGACTGAAATGACTATGGATTGAGTCCAGGACAAGGCAGTATTGTTGGTTGTAAATATGTGACCACCATGGAGGACCGTCCCACCAATAACCCCAAGCTGTCCTAATGTATCATGGAGCCTGGCATCTGAGGCAGCAGCGTGGCATTGTCATCAATACAGTTTGTAATAGCCGCGGACAGAATGTAATTCATGTCCCCCACAGAAGACTTACTGCGAAGTGCTCTATCCATGCTCTAGATCAAGCAGCCAGCCACTGGTGCTGCGGGAGCCCCGAGAACTTGCAACACTCTCCTCACTGTGCTCTCTCCGCTATGCAAGCAGTAGATGTAGGAAACAGTCTCTGAAGTGCACACCTCCCCTTGCAGTAAAGCTGGTAGAGAGACTCTGAAAAGTGGCTCCAAAATTCAGAACAGTCTCCTCACTCTGCTCGCTCTGCTATGCAAGTGGTAGGTGTAGGAAACGGGCTCTGCAGTGCGGTACCTGCCCTTGTGGTGAAGCTGGTAGAGAGCCTCTCGCAAAGGTGCTCCAAAACACTGAACACTCTCCTCACTTCGCTCGCTCCACTGTGCAAGCAGTAGATGTAGGAAACGTGCTCCGAAGTGCAGCACCTTCCCTTGCAGTAAAGCTGGTAGAGAGACTCTGGCAAAGTGGTTCCAAATTATGGAACAATCTCCTCACTCCTCACTCCTCAGTGGCCTCAAGACATCCCCCGACCTCTACGCTGATGGCATTTGTATGTTTTTTGACCTGCAAATAGCTTTTTACTGCATTTGAATTTCCCATAACCTCGGACATAGCCGCAAATATCTCTTGCATCAAGTGAAAAAGTAGATGGCGGTTGTTTTATTTCTGAAAACCATGATCTTGCAAAGCACCATGGGAGATATCATTATTTTTTGGGGGCAGGGGGCACCCACTTCTCTGTCAAATATTTAAATAACTACTGCACAGAATAACCCCAAACCAAGTAAAGCACTCTTTTGAACGCTTTCTGCCCAAGTTGTTTCAGACCAGGTCCAAATCCATCCAGCCGTTTGGACTGTGCGCTTTGGAAAATATTGACCTGTTATGTCTACGGGAAAATGCATGGGAAGTAGGCCGCACTTTTGGAAAAATATATTTTTGTTGACGCTTAATAATCAAATTGTTACAAAACGTTGCAGCCTGGGTGTGTCCGCAGGCTTTTAATCACTTTTGAAATTTTGGTCAAATCCGTTACCTGAATCATAAGTCATTAACAATAGAATTTTGAGAGCTTCTTATGTGTCTCTGACTCACCTTAACCATAGGTCGGCTATAGCAGCCCTATAATAAATAAATATATATATATATATATATATATATATATATATATATATATATATATATATATACACATATATATATATACACATATATATATATATATATATATATATATATATATATATATATATATATATATATATATATCATAGTGTGGTAAGGTGAAACCTAGCATCTATAGGAAAAGCAAAGATTCTATAGTTAATACCTTTTGAGATGTATGACAGATCAGCGTTTGACATTGCAGTGTTAGGGCCCACGTCCCCCAGGACAAGAACGTTTCATGCACATCCGTTTTACAGTTCAAAAGATAGAAAGGGTCAAAAAAGGGTGTGTTTTTTACTATTCCATTCATTTTAGCATTGGGAAAATGTCCACTTTTGGCGCACATGCACAGCCCAAACCGCTGGACAGATTTGCACCAAATAAGAAGTCGGGCACCAAGCATTCAAAGGAAATCCTTTTTTTTTTGGTGCAATTCCATAAAGTATTTTTTTTAAATGTGACGCAGTGCGGGTGCCCCTGTAGCAAAAATGTTAGTCATATTAACAGTGATGCATTGCTGTTGCCAAGCTTTTTCAGTTCTGAAAGTCTGCCATTACATGATTTGCAAATCACGTTCCGGATTGACATTGAAAAGTGCTCTAAAGTGACATAAAGTTTGTCAATTAGGGAATTCTCAGGGCTGGGATCATGGGGCAGGGTGAGGATCGATGATAGGTGAAGGATTGGGGTTTGGAGAAAGTGTCGTTTTTTTCAACTGTTTTACAGAGGTCAAGAAACGGCACAAACCGGGAAAAAGAGTAAATACTTAAAAAACATGATACATTGAAATGTGGTAATCATTGTGATTGCTAGTTTGGGGAAGATGAGTATTTCAAGTTAATTTAGGATTTTCTTTTTTGAAAATATGTATTTAAAAATAGTTTCTAAATTAACTTAAAATGTGTAGGGGGTTGTATTAAGGTGATTCAATGTCCATGTTTGTGTATTGAAATCAAGAACTGGTTTATTTAACTTTGTTTAGTGAATATAAACAGCTGAAAGGATGTTGTTTGTTAAGATGTGTAGACATTTGCTGATTTTTGTTATTGAGAATGTTTTGCCAGAACCTGCTTCACCACTTACATACAGGAGCAGAGGATTATAATGTATACAGCTACAAGTTTTAGTTTTATATTTGAAACCATTTCAATTTCTACAGTGACTTCTATGTAAAAGGTGAGTTGGTCATCATTTAGCTGTGATCTGAGCACTGACAAGTCTTCTTCAGATTGCTTAGATTGATACATACTATTTTTTTACCTCAGTGATGGCTATTTCTGCTTCATTTAGAATGAGTGGTTCTCCAAGTGGTACTTGGCTTCCTGTAAGAGAAGGTTGACTGCCTTCAGGAGTGTCTTTATCTAGTAGAGCTTCAATTTCTTCCTCTTGTTGGCTTTCCGTGTCCAACTTTGTTTGTATTGATTAAAATTGACATTTGTTATACTGCCCTCATTTGCATTGAATGCAGCTTCAAGTGAGACCTAATAAATATTCTTCTTTCCTCCAAAGTTTATAAGGTTCCAGTAGGACCATGTAATAAGGTTTTCTATGTTTTTGAGATTCAAACAATAACTTTACATGATTAATTAGACTGTGCTTGGAAGGTTTTACTAAGCTTCCTTCAGAATTTGAGACTGAATATGTGCCAATTGTCTCATATGGTGTGAAATTGTTTTTGTAGGATTAGTTTTGGGCTTTGTCATACAGCATATGTTTTCCAAAGCAATACTTCTGTTTGGGTAGTATGTGTCAATTAAATTGTTTTTTTTTTTTTTAAATGTCCTGGGTGTTGGGATCATTTGTGGCTATTGTTTCCATCTCTTGGTAGGGTTTTGGTACTCTTTTGTCATAATGAAGCTGGACCAAGGACATTAGCACCGGTCCTTTGTATGACCCCTATACTAGTTTGCAGATTCCGTAAATAGATTCCACAACCAAGATACTAATATGCTCAGAAGATGTCATACGCTTGACCACTCAATAGTTTAATTTAAACCAATCTCAACTTTATTACACAGGAAAATTAAACTTTGTTCTTATCCAAACAGTTTCTTCTTGTCTACTGATGGACTTTCCTACAGGCAATTTGTAGGAGTACAGTCCACTTAAAAGAGTCAGGCGGAAGGTTCATTGCAATGAAATGGCCAACGAGATGTGCAGTCAATGCTTGATTTTTAATACAACTCCTGTGTTCTATTATACAGACCTTAACTTTCCTTTCTGTCATACCTTTGTGCAATTCTTTACACGGGCACCAGACTGTATATACAACCATTTTAGAGTTGCAGTTTGTGAATTGTTGTTGTATCCATTTCCTCTGCAAACCCACATCCACTTCTTTTGTCCTACTTGTTGGGCTACATCAGCTACAGCCCCCACATGCAGTATTAACCACTGGTTTTGACAGCCCCCAGGATTCTGTAATGGTCATTTGGGTATGATTACGTATTGAAATATTATTTCTTGTTACCAGATCTCTGAGATTGGCACCTGGTTTAAAGGTGCACAATGGTGATTCTAACGGCACTCTCCTCTATTGAGAATGTGGCAGTTCCTTTTAACAATATCATTCACTTTATTTGAAAGTGAATTAAATGTGCTCACAAAAACAATACTGTTTTTGCTTTCAACTTTAGTCTTGTACTCTAATAAGGCTTCCCTATTATTATTTTACGCTTGCTTACAAGCCTTTTTTACAATTGAATTCGGGTGGCCTCTAGTCTTCAACTTAGAGCTTAAAGCCTGAGTGTCGCTTCAGTCTGAAGAACTGACCTATGGGCAAGTTCTCTCTAGTGTGTCTAGGTTGGCAACTATTAAACAACAGTAAAGAGATCTTATCAATAGGTTTGTGAAAAGGTTTCACTCGTAACACTTTCTCTGACATATCAGCCCATATTGTAACATCTAAAAAATGAATCTCAGTAGGACTACTCACTGCTGTAAACTTAAAAAAGGGGTTTTGTTCATTGATCCATTGTTCAAATTTCAAAATAGTACAGCTGTCACCATCCCACATGATCAAAATGTCGTCAATAAATCATCTCCATAAATGAAGATCAGGTAAGTAAGGATTTGTTGTGTTATACATTTTAGTAATTTTGAATGATTCGACATACACATTGGCAGCAGACAGGGCCACTGACAACCCCATTGCGGTCCCAAGTGTCTGGCCGAATAGTTTGATGTTAAAACTAAAATAATTCTCTGACAAAGCCATTTTGGCACACAACAGTATAAAACTGTTTGGTCTGGTTCTGCTTTGTCTTTTCGTCATGAATACCTCTTCGATTACCGACTGCGTAGTGTCTTGGGGAATGCATGTATACAATGATATGATGTCCAAACTCACTAGCAGTTGATTTTCACCATTGAAGGGAAATTCTTCAATGGGATTAATTATCACAGTGGTATCTTGTACATAAGAATACTTTTCAAGCACAAAAAGTTTCAGATATTTGTCTGCAAATTTAGATAATGGTTCGAGCAAAGAACCTGTACCTGACACGATAGGACAACCTGGTGGATTTTCAAGAGACTTGTGTATTTTAGGCAGGATGTAGAATTTAGGAACTATCAGGTAGTAACTATTAAATAATCATGCTCTTGCTTACATATCCACCCTCGCTCCAATGCTTTGTATACTTTAGTCGTAATTAGAAGTTGCAAACATTTAGTTGGATCTTCTTGGATGGCTTCATAAAATGTAGTATCGTCCAATTGATTAACACATTCATCCACATAAAACTGTCGGTCCAACATCATGATAACTCCACCCTTATCTGCCTTCCACAACACAATGCGGTTGTTATTCATTAGGCTTTTGATCGCTAAGCGTTCCAATCTCGTTAGATTCTGAAATGGGGTTGGATGTTTAATTTCCTCTAATAGTGACAACTCATGTGATACTCTCCTTTCATAGACAATAGCTTCCGGTGTATAGCTCGAAGATGGAGGACAAAAGGATGAGGGATTGCGCAAACCACTGGCGTTCTCCTGAATATCATAGCACTTGTCTTGAAAAAATTGCTGTAAGTGTATTTTACGAAATATTTGCTGAATTTCCACTCATGTTCTAAACCTGTCATACCCACTGTTGAAACAAAACTGAAGCCCTCGTTCAATAACTGCACTTCTGCTTCGGTGGGTATATAGGTAGACAGGTTTACTAATAAGTCTTGTGGCTCCTAGTCTGATGCGGAGCAAAGTCCCAGTCTCTCCGGCAGGGGTCACAAGACTTGCTGGTGTACATCACTGCCTTTAATTGTCTCGTTGCTGAGACAAATTGGCCGGAGGTGAAGAGGACTACCCTATTTTACTGAGTTCTTCACAGCAAACTGAAGGATGTCCTAGCCCAAGTGGGAAATCCGCCTGAGCGCTGCTCAGAATATTTAGACCTGGTGGTGCAACTAGACCATTGATTGCAGGAAAGAAAGACGGATTGATCCGGAACGGAAGGGCGTCCCTTGTAAGTACGCCCACAAGAGGTTCTGTCACACTCCCTAGAGACTCCTCCAGAACCCATGCAGCTGGGTAGTGTGATAGGGCCATTGACCAAGGAGGAGAGGGAGAGGCGCCATCAACAACAGCTTTGCCTGTGTTGAGTCAAGGCAGGCCATTTCCTGAAGGACTGTCCCAGTAAGCCCCCTAGAAGGCTGTTAGGAACAGTCGATGTTAACTCAGCGAACTCAAAGGATTTCAAGCAGACATCAGAAAACTTCATTACTCGACAAGAGAAGGGATCGGCTTGTTGAGGGAAGAAAAAACACCAATGGTCTCACACCTTACAATACTAGCAATCCTCATCAATCCAGGGCAACCTCGGAGGATGTACGCTATGGAAGCCTATATCAAGTGTAGAGCAATCAGAAACTACATGGACTTAAAGGTGGCCCAATGGATTGGCGTACCTGGACAATGGAAGGAGGAGGTAAACAACATAGTCTTGGTGGATCGTTCACAGCTATCATCTGGACCTGTAACTCTAGCATACTGAAGAGGTTGAACTGTTATGTCGGGACAGCAACCGGGAGCGCATTGTATTCAACCTGATTAATGCACCCCAGTTCCAGCTCAAACTTGGCATGCCCTGTTTGGAGTGCCACAATCCGGTCATCAACTGGTGAACACACGCAATGGTCTTCCCTTCAGAGTGCCTTCATACCTGTTACCCGGTCGCACCTACCATGGCCCATATACCAGGGTCTAATACTCCAAATCAAGGGGAAGCAGTGCTGCTTGGCCTGACCGGACAATTGGCCGCCATATACAAAGACTATCAAGATGTGTTCCAAAGGAGCAGGCCAATACCCTACCCCCTCATAGACCATACGACTGCCAAATAGACTTAGTACTAGGATCTCAGGTTCCATGCAGCCAGATTTACGCTCTCACCGAGAAAGAAAATCAGCACTTGCTGAACACCTGGACCAATACTTAGCAAATGGGTTCATCTGACCCTCAAAATCCCCAGCCTCCTCAGCTCTCTTTTTCATACCAAAGAAGGAAGGAGACCTCAGGACCTGCATTGATTAAAGAGGGCTCAACAAAATTACCATAAAGAACAGGTACCCCCTACCATTGATTCCGGTGCTTCTGGACCAAGTGAAGAATGTAAAAATATACACCAAATTAGATCTACGCAGGGCATACCATTTAGTAGGCGTAAAAGAAGGTGACGAGAGGAAGACAGCCTTCCGCACCAAGTTCGGGTTATTCAAATATACCGTTATGCCCTTTGGACTGTGTAATGCCCCAGCGGCCTTCCAGTTCTTTATGAACGGCATCATGCGAGAACTCTTGGATGTCTGCGCTATGGTCTACATTGATGACATCTTGATCTACTCAACCACCGTGGAAGAACATGTATGCCACATAAGGGCTGTCCTGGATAAGTTATGACAACACCGGTTGTATGCAAAATTGAAGAAATTATACTTTCATGTGACCAAAGTGGAATTCCTGGGGTTTATCCTCACCCGACAAGCCATCCAAATGGACAAAGGAAAAGTGGAAGCGATCCTCCAATGGCCCTCACCCACATCCATCAAAGCAGTACAGAGCTTCCTGGCATTCACTAATTTTTGCAGACGATTCATAGACAACTTCTCGAATATTGCACTTCCAATCACCTCATTGCTCAGGAAAAACCAGACCTTTGTGTGGACCGCAGAAGCTGAACAGGCTTTCAACCAACTCAAAATGCAGTTTACCTCTGCACCAATACTAAAGCGCCCGGATCCCGAGCTCCCGTTCCTGGTTGAATCTAACCTATCTAGTGTGGCAATGGGGCCTTGCTGTCCCAACGAGATCCTGTAACCAACCAATTGCATCCAGTGGCATTCTGATCCAGGAAATTCTTCCCAGCCAAGCTGAAATATGCAGAAACTGATAAGGAGTTACTCGCCATCAAGGCAGCTTTCAAAGAGTGGTATCACCATTTCCTGGGAGCACGGCACATGATCACAGTTTACACAGACCCTCACAACCTGCAATAATTACGGACGGCCCAAGCGCAGTCTCCGCGCTATCTAAGGTGGGCCCAGTTCTTCACAGAATATGACTTTACAGTAACGTTCCATCCAGGAGTGAAGAACGGAAAAGCTGATGCCTTATCCCACATAGGATGGGATGTAGAAAGGAAGGATGTGTATGCAGGTCCAGAACCAGTTGCAATAACACCTAAGGAAAAATGACTGGGTTTAACAAGCTCAACTGTACGACCATTAGACCAGTTATGGAAGAAAGTCAGACAATCATGGAAACCAGAGCATTTTCGGTCCTGGGTTCCCTAGGATCCTCAACGAACCATAGAGGACGACCTAAGCCACTACCAAAAATGCTTGTATTTACCACATTCCATTATTCAATGCAAGATTCTGCACACCTACCATGATACACTGACAGCAGGCCACCCGGGGATCACCAAAACTATGGCAAAAATCTGACACTTCTGGTGGCCTACTTGGTGAACAGACGTTATACAATACATAAAGACCTGTGATGTGCACACCTGTAATAAAACACTAAAGACTAAGCCACCAGGATTACTTCAACCATTGTCCATACCACCTGCCCCATGGCATACAATCTCTTTGGATTTTATCACAGAGTTCCCTTCCTGTAATGAGTACAATACCATTCTGGTAGTTGTGGACCTTTGAACAAACATGGTGCACTTCATTGCTCTGAAAAGCTTACCTAATGCAGGGACCTTTGCACAAATATTCCTGACAAACATCGTACGACTACATGTGTTCCCGTCTGTGATCATCTCCGACCAAGGAAGCCAGTTTGTCTCCAAGTTCTGGAAGAGTTGCTGCGACAAAGCCCAAATCGAAATCAGATTATCCACCAGTCGCCACCCACAGACCGATGGCCAGACTGAAAGGACCAACCAAACCCTAGAGCAATACCTGCGTTGCATGTTTGTACAGACAGACAGCTGAGTTGATCTTCTTTGGCAGCTGAGTATGCGTATAACAACAGTGTCCACAGTTCCACAGGTTTATCACCTTTCTTTTTCTTTCATGTGAGAGATCCACGCACTACAGCCCTAGATCCATCAACACCATTGGAAATGCCCACTATAACATCACTATATACAAGTATTCAAGAAACCCTAAAAAAAGCTACCAGAACTCTGCAAGATGCCAAAACCGCTCACAAAAGCTTCACTGATAAGAAAAGAAGGGACGCACCTGTATATCAAGTAGGGGAAGAAGTCTGGTTATCAACCAAGCACATCCAACTGAAAGGTCCCAAAAGGTTCCATCCCAAATACATCAGCCCTTATCCTGTTGTCTCTATCATTAACCCCGTGGCAATTAAGCTAGGGTTGCCCTCATCTCTAAAAATACACCCTGTCTTTCATGTGTCTTTAATAAAACCTGCACACCCAGGCACACAGAACTCCATGCAAAAACCTCCTCCAGTAGAAACTGTAGATGGGGAAAAGGAATACGAGGTATTAGACATCCTAGATTCCAAAATCATTAGAAAGAAGTTACATTACCTGGTCTATTGGAAAGGTTACAAGGTGTTATATAAGATGTGGAAACCAGCGGCAAACATTCATGCACCTCGATTACTAGCTCGTTATCACCACAATCACCCAACCCGGCCAGGACCTGGATTAGCTATCCTTGGGGGGGCTTTTGAGGGGAGTGCTGTCACGATCCCTGTAAGAACACAAGGCATATGCATAAGGACACAAGGCACACCCTCCTATGTTAGTGTAGGAAGAGACTGGACATTCACGGCGCTGGCTGGTGCAAGCTTTTATTAGGAGCTGCTTTGACCCACACCAACATGGCCGCCAAGATAGAACCTGCTGTGGAACTCAAGATGGCCCCTGGCAGACCCGAAGATCTCAACCTTATAAAATGCCAAAAAAAAACCTTTTCGAATATTCCCTCTCTCACACGGTCAGGGGATGACCATAACTGTTTATATAGCAAGGAGACAGTTACATAATTTATAAAATTTACTGATCTTATGCAAATTTTCTGATGAAACACCAACCTCCCAGTACCTCTAGTCTTGAAAAAATAGACCAAGTACGTGTTACTTCTGCACAGTATCAAAAATTGTTTTAATAGAGTTTTCACAATGATAAAAAGCTCATAGAAATGTTCTGTATGAGTATGACCCAACCCAAACACAGCATGGTATAAAAGCAATACAAATTACAAGTTTCACATACATATAACCACATACAATAGTAAAAAACGGTACAAAAAACATACAAATGGCTTTAACACTTTTCCAAAAACTGAGTACACTGACTCAGATGGGTCTAACAGTACACATCAGTCTATTTACTTGTCCTTTTTTCTGTAAACTGGTATATGGAAGCCAAAGTGACATTTGGTATAGGATTTCCCTTTGTTTTTATTTCAACGTCGGCAGTATTTGTCATAATTATGTTTTGGAAAGCAGAGGATTTGTGTACGTAGGACACTATGAGCCTCATCACGAGTTGGGCGGTAACGCCAGCGGTATTACCTCTGGCGGTATTAGCCCTACCTCCTAACCCACAGGCGCTATTAGCGCCGGATCACGGGTTTGGCGGTAATGGAATTCCCCTTTCCCCACTGAGCCCATTTGGGAATGCCTCATTCCCCATTGGGCTCAATGGGGAATTTTTTCACGCTTTTACCACCGGCAGATTTCCCGCCGGCGGTAATAGCGCAAATTTTCGGTGGATTTCCCCCCAACTCAGAGATGGGGAGAAATCCGCTGAAGTCCTGAATTGGCTGACCCTTAAATCCGGCGGTAATAGCGCGACCCCTGGATTGAAGGGTTACCGCCAAACTCGTGATGAGGGCCAATGTGTGTTTTCTGAAGGGATGTCACAGATAATGTATTTTTGAATACATTGTAAAACAGTGGCATCACTGCCATGGCCACATTTGGGTGCATCTTTTATCCACATAGCTCAAAGAAAATTTGTGGAAGCATTCTTATTTATTTTGTCCACAAATCAAGAAAGCAAGGAGCAATGTAAACAAAACTGTATATGTTTCTTTGCAGGATGCTGACATGACACCCTTTCACAATCAAAACATCTAATTTGATATTGTCAACATTTTTCAAAGAGCTGGAGTACATTTGACTGATGTTGACAATCAGATATTTCTTGAAAATATTCAAAATTAATTGAAACCGTTTCTCTGAATACATCAAATATGGATTGAAGCATTTTTTAGTAGTTGAAGTAAAGAAAAAGGAAAAACAGCAAAGAAATTAGAAGCACTTTTTGTCAAAGTTAGAATAAATAATTAAGTTTAATAGAACATGTATTAGTTCATATAAAAAACAAATAATCCCCAACAAATATAAAAGCCAGAAAGAGAGAAAAAAGTTTCTTTTAAGAGCCACCATTTTTAAAAGAGTTAATTGATTTTTATTCCCCCAATTCACACCTGGAATTTCCAACGTGTCCACTGACTTTTGTACTGATTAAGCAGGCTGCAAGTGGTGCTGTGATTTTTTATTGTTCTATTTTTTTAACTTTGAAATGTTGCTCCTAAAGGAACCTTTTTTTCTTCTTTTATATTTTTTTGGATTTCGTTTTTTTTGTAGGAGAAGCAAGGTAAGGTGGGGGAGGGACGGAGGAGGGAAGGGGGAAAAGGAGGGATGGGGCAACAACTATAGATATGGAAGGGCAGGTGTACAGGGGATGATGTTGGGCGGGTCTTAAATTTGAGGTAGGTGGCAGTGTTTCTCGTGCTCTACAGATCAGTGTGTCACAGTACAAAGAGAGTACTGTGACCCTCCTAATAAGATCGCTGTTTTGTTCTCCCCTGTTCCCCTCCCTTGCCTTGTCGCGCTCTGAAACACTTGTGTATGAGCGCGATAGAAATAAAATATCAATCAATCAATCAAAACCCTCAAAAGGTAAGGGTCAAAAGAATTCTGTATGGCCTCTGAGGCGGCCAAAGGGATCCTCTGGACCACACGTGATGCCTGTGTGGTAGTAGGAGCGGATGGGGAAGATAGGGTAAAGGACGTTAATCTGCTTCTCCCTGAGAAAGGAACAGCCTTTCTCAGAGCACCCTGGTGGTTGGATCTGGTGTGGTGGCACATGGAGGTGGTCCCATAGGAGCTCTGCCCAGGTTGTCCATGGCTGAGTACAACGTTGCACTAAGTGCATTTCACCTTGGCAGCCCGAGCCTTCGGTACACCCCCAACTATGGTGGAGGTGGGCACTTCTTCTACCTCATCTTCCTGTTCCTTGTCATCATATTCTGACTAAAAGTAATGGGTGGGTACCTTTAGAGGAACCATCTGCTGACCGCACAACACTCCACGGACTATTGAGTCAGAAATAGGCCTTGGAAAGTTTTTAAAAGTTGACAGATCAACAAAAGATGGGTCTAGGAGCTCTGAAAGGGTAGACTTTCACCTTGAAACTTCTTAGATTGCCCAAAAATGTGGTTTCAAACTGTGCACAGTGAAAGACACCGTCCGTGGACATGCCATCATGCCGCATGGGAGCGTTCAGCTGATGACAACCTGGGGAGCGTCTGGGGACTTATGGGTGTCTGTGGACCTCGATGTGTGTGAACGACCGGGCGAATGAGCAGGAATGTCTGCAAATGGGCGTGCACTCTGTGACTAATTAAAAGTGTGTCATGCAAGAACTGATGCCCCATTTCGTAAACGGACACCCCAGACAGCCTAATAGTCTGCGGCCTATTAGTTGGGGTTTAAAAGAAATAATGATGACAGAATAATATAAAAATATTTATAGTAGAACAAATATATGTATTTATTAACGGATAGGGTATCAGAATGGGAAACATAAATAGGAGAATTTGAAATTTCTAGGAAGTCATCATCGGGGTGGGATTGAAGTTTCATCAAATCAATTTATATTTTGTGAATTTGATTGGAGTGTTGTCTGTGGGTAAGGGTGACAGTTGCAAGTAGGAAAGTGATAATTAACATTTATAATAACATGGTTTTTTACATAATGTTACATTTCTTTAAAGCTATTACTCAGTTTATCCAATTTTGCAAACAAGAGCATGATTTCATTTGTACAGTTGGAGATTGGGAATGTCTTTGTAATTGTTGGGATTCTTCATGATTAATTTGTGGTGCAGTTTCTTCAAGTAAAGTATGTTTAGAAAAGAAGACATTTTTATTTCAATGAGCTGTATATAAATTAAATGATGTGTTTATATGGAAAGATGCATTGTTTACCATTAGAGATTTCGTCATCACTCATTTCTTCTTTGGGAAGGGTGTGTTCTAACATTTCTGATGTCATCTTTTATGTCCTGGGTGTTAGTCTTAGCAGTGCATTTTGGTGGTGCGAGTTATGGTTGCTTATCTTACCATAATTGGCAAATTTCTGAGGTTTTGGGGTTTTACTTGTAACCTTAACATCCCTTTAACAAAGATTTTTCATTGAATTTCATGGTTTTTTGTTAGTGCAACTTAACCATAACGTCCCTTTAACAACTTTTTTCAGTGAATTCCACAGGTTTTTGCTAGTACACCTTTCCTGTGCTACAAGTCCCTTATATTGTACGACCCCCCAATGTGGCAGCAATGGAGGTCGGGAACAGCGCAGTAGTAATGTTTACAACATGTAAATATACTGTTTCCTAAAAATAAAACTTTTTTTGAGGTAACACACATTGTAATGGAATGCACCAATCACGAACCAAAACTGTACACGTCATATAATGTCCCCAGTACGACTCTGGATACAGATTAAAAAGAACAGCTGCTTACTGGACAAACCATTCATATTAAATAGTAAGTGCTTTGCATTTTGTTTTCTTTTATTAGTATGCATTACATAAACATGTGTTGTAAAACAGAAGTCCTTTTCTTTCTTGCAGAAATGGCAAGCACACTGGAATGGTTGGAAGAGAACTTCCCAAGAAGTGAAATGAACAATGATAGCATCTCCAATGGTATGCAATATATATTTTTCTGTCAACAAATAATATACTTTGTACACCCCGCACTCAAATAATTATTTCTATGTCTCTTACAGTACATGGTGTTCATGACGAAAGCACGCCCCAGGTGTGTCATTTTCAGCCCCCACAATCAGAAACAAAACTCGAATCCCCAAATGTAAATATTCAAATCAAAAACTTGTCAACAAAATTGGCAACACTAATGAATACAGTGAATGAACTTATACAAAGCATGAACAAGCACTTGATTAACATTATACACAAAGACAATTTGATGAAACCTCAGTCCCGTCCTTCCCTCATGATTATTCCACAGAAATACTGAATTCTGAAATGTATGTTTCCTATTCCGCTACCCCATCCCTTTCTTAAATAAATATATTTTTTTGTACTACAAATATTTTCTGTATTGCTGTGTGGTATTCCCTTATTTCTTAAAAGTCACATTAAAAGTTAGCCGAAACTTTCACACTCAAAATGGAGGTGCCCCCGGACATTCAGCGCATGCGTGCTAACATTTTCATCCAAAAAGGTGCCCGGAGACAGACTTCAGGGCCGTGGATGTCCGGGGACTTCAACATGTGACCCGGCCCATGCAGCGTAATGGCGCAGACAGTATAAAAGTGCTTTTTTCACAACTTTCCAACGCCTATTTCTGACTTGGAAGTCCCTGAACAGCACGACTGTTCGCAGACGGTTCCTCTAAAGGGACCCACCCATTACCTTTCCTTTGGCTGTCCAGAAGAGAGCATCTGGAGAACACCTGCCTTCGAAATCTCTGAAAACCTGCTGCAACGGCATCTCCTATGCCCATCTTTACTTCCCAAGCACCCCCTCCACCACCACCTTAACAACCTGGAGTGCCTCAACAGGGGAACAGGCATGGTGATACACAGGATGATCAAGAAGAAGAGGAGGAAGTGGAGGAATTCCCTGTGACCAGCAGTCAGAGTGAGTCCTGGGTGTGGCTATTTTTCACCACTGTGGGAAATGTTCCAAAGGCACATGCAAACAAGGTTCGATGCACTCAGGACAACGTTTTACTCATTTGCGGGAAACCTGGCTTGTATTCCTACGTGACTGCTTCCATGAGGTGGCATACCAAATCGGCCAACCAGAGTGCTCTGAGAAAGGCAATACCTTTCTCAGGTAAGAGCAGGTTGACTTCCTCCACCCCATCACCTTCATCTGCTCCTGTCACCACAAAGGGTAATCCTTTGGGCCAGAGGATCCCAGTGGCAGCTTCACAGGCCAAACAAACACTATTGACCCTTACCTTTCAAGGGTCACAGTGCTATGCATGTAATCCGAAGCTACGATCTGTAGGGGGGAGCAGTTGGAGGAGCAATAGAAACACTGCCATCTACCTGATTAAGACCCGCCCAACATCTTCTTCTCTCCACCTGCCCCATCATCCCTGTGGTTGGTGCCCCTTCCCTTCCCTACCTTGCCTCTTCTGAGAAAAAGGCAAAAAAATACAAAATTGAAAGAAAAAAAGTTTCCTTTAGGAGCCACCTTTCACTGTTAAAAAATGAAAGTTTTAAAAAAAGTCCCAGGACCTTGTGCATCCCGCTAAATCCGTGGATAAGACAGTAGTGCACGACATTTACAAATGTTGGGCCTATGGCAATTGGAAACATTGTAATTGTTTTGCGTTCAAAAAGGGTGGCTCTTAAAAGAACCATTTTTGGGGGTTTTGGCCTTTTATATTTTTTTTAAAAATGTACATTTTACAAACTAAAGTAACACAACATTTTACAGATTTTCATAATTTCTTTTCACTTTCACAAAAACTGCTTTAAAGCGTTTCGAATGTTTTCCACAAAAATCTGATTACCCACATCAGTTAGATGGACTCCATCTCGCCAAAAAAAGTTCGCCCTATCAAATTTAATGTTCTCATTATGGAACAATGTCATGCCAACATCGCAAACAAAAGCATACACAGTTTTATTGACGTTGCGCCTTACTTTTTCCATTTGAGGACCAAATAAACTGGAGCGCATACACATCTGTCTCTGGGCAATTAAAATAAAAAATATTTTGGAATTAGGGAACATTTCATTCAACTTTCCCAATGTGTCCTTCATTGTAAACTGCTATGTGATTCCAGTTACATTCTACAAACTGTTCCCACCATAATGAATAATAATAATATTTTCTGGATGCTTCAATTGAACCATAGTTGCACAAAATGGGAGCGGGTCCACCCTCTTCATGCCACCCACTCCGTACTAGAACACATCCAATTCAGGAAATCCAAGATTTTTTTCTTTTCCATAGTGCTCAGCATACAGCTTCACCCAGTGGTCCCAAGAATCCCCCAAAATCCAAACACTCTTCCTGCTGAAAGACATTGCCATGGCATATTCAATCTTCTCACAACTCCTACCAACACAACTCCTGCTTCCCTCTCTTCCTATACACCACACCCAGTAAGCCTGATTGGCTGATCCTCCCACCAGACTGTCCGCGGCCTCCAGAGTCCCCTTTCCATGCCAGGCAATCTCAAAACACCCGGATGTGGCATGTGCCACCCGCGGACTACCGCAGTGTTTGTTTGTTTGTTTGTTTGTTTATTTGGTGTAGCGCAGAACCAAACCCGAAGGGGTAGCTGGGCGCAAACAGTACAAGATTACTTAAGAACTTAGTTACAGGAGAAATACAATTTATGCAGTTCGCAGTTAAATCAAGAAAAGTGCAGTTTATACAGTTCACGATAGATCAAAGGTAAGTATAGAAGGAAAGCAGAAGGAAAGGAAGAAAAAATGCGGAACTACGGTTCAGTCTAGTTGATCGGATGTCATTCAGCTGGTTGCAGACGTCTAGTGTCTATGTGGGAGGGGAAGGTCAAGCTAAGTGTCATTGGCATGGATCCAAGTGAGGACTTTTCGCCTGAACCTAGAGTAAGGTTGGTCCATTCTGAGATCCAAAGGGAGTTTGTTCCAAGTTTGCGCAGCTATGATTGGGAAACTAGAGCCGCCGGCTGTACTCTTTTTGTATCTAGGCATCACTAAGGTGAAGGCGTTGGTCAGTCTAGTGGGACGGTTTGAGGTTCTCCTGTGGATTCTATTGGCCAGATAAGGGGGGGCAATGTTGTTAAGACATTTGGAGGTGAGGGAGAGTATTTTGAGGGTGATCCTGTCTTTGATTTTTAGCCAATGGATATTTTTCCTAAAGGTGGAGATGTGGGCTCTGTTAGGAATATTTAAAGCTACTCTGATAGCGTTATTTTGGAGAGTTTGTAGTTTGTCAAGGATATACTTGTTAGAGCCTGCATAGAGGGCATTGCAGTAATCCAGCTTGGATATGATGAGAGCATTGGCTAATGTGATGCAGCTAGTCTCAGTTAGAAAAGGTCTACATGCTCGGATCAATTTGCAAGTATATGCCGTGGAGGATGCTAGAGAGTTCGTTTGTTTTTTGAAGGTGAGCGTTGAGTCAAGATAAACCCCGAGGGTTTTGACTGCAGGCATCACTTTGATGACGTTATTGTCGATGTTAAATGAGGCATAGTTAGGGTCAAGTTTTTTGATAGCCAACGCTGAGCCAATGATCAGTAGTAGAATGGGTGTCTGCAAACATATCATCCAATTGACTGGGCAGGGAGGGAAATTAAACACAATTTAGGCTATTTCATCTGTAGTGGTGGCTCTGAAAAGAACCTTTTTTTTGGGAGGGAGTTTGTAAACAAATACATTTTTATTTATTTGTTTTGCTTTTATGTTTTTTTCTCTTACAGGAACCTCTTCAATGCATTCCTTACATGTTAAACGAAATTTCTCATGGGCATTCACAGTACTTTTTGGATCCATTTAAATAAAGTTCGAGATTAAACTGATACACAGAACTGACGATAATCAGCTATTTTCCCCATTCTACAACGGGATTTATAACTAAACAGAATAATTGGCTGTCTTGAGAACGACCAGTGGTCGAAACACGTGTTGGCTGTCCACCATATTAAAATAATTTCTGGAACTTTGGAACCTCTCTTTCTGAATGATTTTTTGGCATCATAACACCACTCTTTTGGACTTGATTAGTTATCAGGGTCTGAGCGCGGGGTCTGACAGCCCTCCCAATTTCTATCAACCATTTACCAAGTGCAAAATTTTGTGGGAAGCTCTGTGGGAGCGGTTTTTCTGCAGCCACCCTTTCTTTCCTTTCTCTTAAACCTTTCATTTTTGAATGAATTACATTTTCTTGGCAATTTAAGAGTAATCACTAGTGCACAGTCTATATACGATCCCACATCACACAGATATAGGTACAAAAAAGCAGACACACCTTATTTACAATCTGTATAGATAGTTCAATGTGAAGACTGAAAAACATTGTTGGACATCTCCATGTGCGTCTCTGATTTATTTCCAAGAAAATAATCTGATCAGCAGGAAACAGTTGTATTCGGCTTTTAAAAAAATATTTCAACGCAACTTCCAAAGACACTGGAGTCACGAACCCCAAACTGTCCCCTCCACAATGGAGAATCACAATTTCTGCATATTTAAAGAGAGCCATATTCTCACAAAATGAAAGCAACTTGCCCAGCTTGAGCCACAAACTGCATACCAGGAAACTTCCACTCCTGCCATTCCAATATTTCCAAGGATACACTCATTATCAGCCTATATCTTCAATGACTGAACTCTATGAGTCCCCCAGAATCCACACAGTCTGCCTTCTGAAAGACATTGCCATAGCCTTCATCAGTGTTCTCACAACTCCTGCAAACAAAACTCCTACTCCCTCTCTGTTCCTGTAGACCACACTCAGCAAATCTGTTTGGCTACTCCCCACAGTTCCTTTTCTATGGCAGCCATTCACAAAAGGCCTGGATGTGGCATGTGCCATTGGCAAACAGCCGCAGTGTCTGCGGACCTGCTTGCAAAGGGCAGCCCTTCTACCCATTCTACTTCCATGTTCTTACACAGCCTCATTGGCTGCTTTCAAACACATACATTCACCAATCACATCCAGAACCTCTACACCTAACCCTGTCATCTCGCTTCAACACTTCATATGTACACTTGAACTCTCACAGTACATATCTCTTCTTAATAAAACCCATCTGGATCAAAAAGTACTGTGCGACTGGCCGACATTTCTATTTCCAGATTCACCAACATCTGCATCTAAGAAAATATAATACAAGTATGCTTATATTTAGAAAAAATGTTTTCTTGAACTTTTCCAGAAAAAAAAAATATATATATAATATTTTATATATAGGGTTCCTGCTACTTACCCTGTAATAAGGTTTGCAATAAGGATATTGTCTTTTTCAACCACTCTAGCAAATGCCATGTAGTACAGCATTCATCTCCTGCTCACAAGACGAAGCAACTGATTAAAATGCTCTGCATTTCAAAATGTTTCTTTTTACAAGCATTTTCATTAAAGTTAAAAATGCATATGTGCATGTACAAAAGCATTGTATCACGTTTCCATAAAATAAGGGACACCAAATAAAATACACCTGTTAATCATGTTGTAAAGCACCTTAGTGTCTCACAGTTTCATATCTTGCAGCACATGCATACATCCCAACATCGCTCATTCCAATTTATAGGTGCTGCTTAAGTCTTTCTTTTTTCCTTTGCATTCTGTCAATTTCAATTCACTTCCCCATTATAAAGTTGAAACTAGATGTCCCAGAATGCAAAGTAAAAAAACACCACTAAACTTCAAAATGGCAAACAGTGACATGTATTCCAAATAAACATATGTAATGTTGTGATTTTTCTAAATATGTATTGGGAAGCCTTTTTAACAAAGTAAAACAATGCATATCTCCATTTCCAGCAGCAGTGTGTCACTTTTGCACAAAACAAAGCAAAAGCAGGACAAATTAATTTGTACACCATTTGAAATTGCCGTTCAGTGCATGCCAGTTTAATATATTAACAGTACATGTATACTTTCTAACAGAACCCATTCCAATCTTTAGCTGCTTATGCAGTCCTGCTTTTTTCTCTATATTCTGTGACTTGTACTCCAACGTTTATAATGGTAAAAGTGCAACTACAAATCCCATAATGCAAACAAATAATCTATGACTACATAAACACCTACAGATTATGATGCATCATGTTGGCAAGTATTCATATACTCCTATCACATTAAACTTATACACAACAACTGCATTTAAACTGTACTACAAATATTTTCCATCATTTCTTCACTTTTACAAATTGTTACAAAGCTTCTGCAAATGCACACACACATTTCTTAAATTTCCAGAATTTGCTCCTAAAACCAACCGTTTTTAACCATCCACCAATTTTATTAACTTTTCCCCCACCCATCCTCCTTCAATTACAAATGTAACCCTTCCTTCCTAACGGTACTTCACCATTACCAAATATGTCCACTAACATTCTTTTAAAATTACAGGAAAGAAATACATCACTGCAATCAAGAAATGAAAATTGAATACCCTTCGCATCTGGCAAAGTAAGTACATTAATTGACCAGTTATATGTATTTTATTACAGCAACACAGTGCCACTATATATATTTCCCCATACTACCTTTCTCAAACCAACATTTTGTTCCCTCTAGCCCATTATATTGTACAATACACACTCCTGCTATTTCCATCTACACATCACCATTGCAACACCCACTCTGTTCCTCAAAACTGCCCAATCACCATACAGATTTCATCACCCTACCACTGCCTCCCTCACTAACTCAACACCATCACACCTCTGTACACTCATATTCCCCCAACCTTTCCAACCACACCTAATATACCACCTCACAATCAAACAATACTCTATTCGTCTCTACAATCACACCCACGCACCCATGCACCAAACATGCATACACATTGCACAATTTCCCAATACAACCTTTCTCTTTTTCCAACAGACATGACACAATGCCTACCAAACAGCAACTCTGTAGAAAAGAAAAAGTAAAGCAGATAAGACTAAAAGTAGACCACATAGTCATCCACCTCTAAAATACTTATATAGAAAACCTTAAAACAAAAGAGATAGTAGCCTAAGGAAAAAAACGAAACCAACCATGACTAAAAAAGGCAAGGCCCCTCTTTCAAAAACAAAAACAAAAAAATGATGTACCAAGAAAAGTGTACCTACTAAGAAACCCAATCCTTTGTCTACCAGTGTCAACATAAACATGGTAAAGCAATCCAAATAAATGATGTTACAAAAGAATGCCCACCGTAGAGTTCTGAACAATCTTATAAAAACATCTGAAAAGTCACAATCTTCCCTTAAAAACTACCGCAGGAGACTAAACCTGCAAGCTCTTATAGACAGTGGTTTTCTACTAAAGCGAAAATTATTTATATTAATTTTAAACAGAATGAAACTACTAACTAAATTAATCAATACATTACAACAACTACTTCTAAACATGTGCAGTGTCAATATACAGACCTTTTAAAACTTCTGTGATGGTGAATGGATGCACACAAGCAGCACAGAACC
Source organism: Ambystoma mexicanum (assembly GCF_040938575.1). Classification (NCBI taxonomy): domain Eukaryota; kingdom Metazoa; phylum Chordata; class Amphibia; order Caudata; family Ambystomatidae; genus Ambystoma; species Ambystoma mexicanum. The sequence continues at coordinate 715,852,419 of NC_090932.1, forward strand.
ATACTTCAATGAAGAAGCTTATAAACAAGCCTGGTTATTGCGAGGTGGGGAGACCTGAGTCACCAGTGATTTTTCACCCTAAATGTCACTGTCGCTGTTAAAATATCTCTTTTTTTATTATGTATAAAACAATGCAAGCTTTGTGAACTTCCAATGTTTTAGTTAATGCCCTGTGCAATTAAATTATTTGCAGATGATGAAACAGTTTGGTTAAGCGGCGTTCTACAAGCCCCTTGTTTTATGGCCGGTCTATTGGTGACTGTGGTGATACATCGCACAACGCCAACTACCCGCATTTAAGCAGCACAGAAAAGGTTAGAAAATGATTGGCTGCAATAATAACATATGCTCAAGTACTTTTGCCCCCATATCATTAATCAAAAGCTGGCACACAAGAATATATTCGCCTTAAGTGGCCACATATTTTAAAGTGAAATATATAAATGTAGTTCAATTGACCTTCTCCTTAGAAGAAAGTGTGCAAGACAAAATAGCATTGGACGTTTAAGAAAAGTAATGAACACTAGAAAAATAACCTGAGAGAGAAAATCTTTAATTAAATATGCTGACAAAGTATAAAAGGTGCTCACTGTTTAAACCCAGCAACCTGTACTGAAATATTCCCCGGAAAACAAAATCCCAATATGAAACAAGTGCTGATGGTAACTTGTGCCCTGAAAAGCAGCCACAATCAGGGGGAAATAATTGCAGTAGTGTGCAGGATTGCAAACTCTCTTGCCACATCATAGGCAAATACTCATGACTTACTTGCCCACTCATCATTTCCCATCCACACCCGCATGTCTGGCTTTCAACAATACTCTGCTTTATAAAGCTAACTTGAAAAGTACATATACCATAGTGTCATTCAAAAATATAAAACGTTATAGAACTATGTTAGGCAAAAAGTGTACAATGGTGGCATTATTCTCCCCATCTTGACTGTGAAACTACAAATACCAGAATGCAATTCAGCAAAAGGCAAATAAATAGTTTCAGAGTGCAAAACTTTCATGGACTCACAGTAGCCCGGTTTAAAAAAAAAGAATGCGGATGCCGTGTGTTAAGAGTTATTTAAAACTTTGAGAGCTTGCAATGTTATTAGGCAATGCGCAGAGAGATTAAATTATTTGCCATGGAGCACACACTTTGGTTAAGCAGCGTTCTCCCCTTACGGCACCATCATTTTGGCACAGGCCGATTTGGCATGGGCATTCCGTTGCAGCGCCCATTTCAGCATGAAAGCCATTGAGGCACTGTTATTTTGGCACAGGGTATGTTTCGAACCTGGCTGACACTGTAGCCACATCTAAATGCCCTCATGCTAAATAAAATCACAGGACTGCACTGCAACAAACCTTGCCAGCTCCCACTTGCATTGCTTTTCTTTTAATTAAACTAAATTAGTTAAATAAAAAAAAAAACACACACAGCCTTGATCACTGGTCTGCTAGAGCTCGAGGCCCAGCATTTAACCACTGGGCCACAATGGCTTGGTTGGTCATGGGGCCTGCATTTCATACTTAGCCTATAATTTCATATGTTCAATGCTAAAAGGCTAGGTATGAAACTTGCGAAAATCCAAACAATATCATTATCGTAACATAATGGTTAAGTGCTTTGTCTTGAATTCCTTAACGCCAGGGTTCTCAGATAGCAGTGTTCAGCATAAATGTGTTTTTTTTTCAAATTACATTTTTTCACTTTTATAAAAATGCAGATGCAGTATGTTATGAGATATTTAAAACTAAGAAAAAACACAGCATTCAGGACTGTGGCCTTTCTGCCATCCATGCAGTAACCGGGACCAACCCTGCTTAGGTTCAAAGCAAGGAAGGATCCAGCAACCTTAGGCCAAGTTTCTCTGAATGTTCTTCTAAGAGAAGGGCCATAAATTAGGCAACAGGACCTTAGCAGGCTGACCCCGTCCTAACTTTGAAACTAAAAAGGGTTCATCCCAGTTACTGCAGCTATGGGAAACCCACTGTTGCTGTAAAAATACCTATTTTGTTATTTTTTTATTATTGACTTGGAGACTACAAATACCAGAATGCAATTCAGCAAAAGGCAAAACATTGTCTATGTGTGATATGATATGATATAGCATTTATAACGCGCCTATACACAAGTGTTTCAAAGTGTGACGAGGCAAGGGAGGGGAAACAGAGGGAGGACAAAGACAATGATCTTAATAGGACTAGTGATATTGAGATTGCGCAAGTTTAGGGGACAGGGTAGGGGAGAAGTGCCGGGGGGGAGGATGGGGAATTGCTGTACATGGTATCACAAACAAGTAGTGTAGCCAACAGGTGGCACGTGCAAGTGTTAAAGCTGCAGACAACAGGTGTCAATAAGTGCAGGTAAGGAGACTGTAGAGTTGCAGATACAGACCACAAGTGCAGGGGATGCCAGAAGGCAGTGTGGGAGTGCATCTTGGCAGGCAGGCACCTGGGCCCGAGTTCATAGCGTAACCAGGTGGCCAGTGCAGTATCGGACAAGAGATCAGCAGGGTAGAGGAAGAGAGAAGGCAGAAGCAAAGAGGAAAGTCTTGAGGTGCTACCGGAACCATACACAGTTCTGCTCACATTTCAGAGAGGCAGGGAGGCTGTTCCAGAGGAGGGGTCAGCTGAAGAAAGAGATCTGCCCCCGACTCATTGCTTGGAGAAGTGACTGACTCTCATGGAGTTGGAGGTGGAGTAGTGAAGAGCTCAAGTTGGAAGGTATTTCCGATGAGAAAATTGGAGGTATTGCGGTCCCAGGCCCGAGAAGGCCTTGTGGACAATGCAGAGGGTCTTGAACTTGATCCTTGCTGCCACTGGAAGCTAATGGAGAGATTTCAGGGCTGGAGAGATACATTCCCTGGTCTTGAGTACAAGGACAAGACTTGCAGTCCTGTTCTGGATGAGTTGTAGAGGACAGAGTGTAGAGGGAGGCAGATTCAGAAAGAGGCTGTTGCAGTAGACCAACTGAGGAAGAACCATAGCTCTGGAAACAGTGAGCCTTTGGGTGGGGAAAGTAAGACTACCTCTAAGAAGGTGCAGCTGGTAGTTTGAGATGTGAGGCGAGAAGGAGAGTGTGGAGTCGAAGATGACCCCGAGGTTCTTAGCTTCACAGGTGGGAGCAGGAAGAAGGCCCATAGTGGATGACCTGAGAGTGGCAGGAAAGGAAGTTGCAGGTGTGCCGATGAGGAGGATCTCTATATTATTGGCATTAAGGCAGAGATCATTAGTTGCACACCGCACCAGGATTGCAGACAGACAAGCTGGGATGAGAGAGGGAGAAGAGGCAGCTGAGGGGAACCTGAAAGTGAGCTGAGTGTCATCCGCATAGCAGTGAAAGTTGTAGCAGAGAGCAGTAATGCGCTGGCCGTGAGGTGCCAGGTATTGGTTGAACAGCCAGGGATAATGGATAGACCCCTGGGGATCTCCACAGGTAGAGAGTGAAATAGAGGAGAGAAAAGACCCAAATTGGACCTGGGATGTTCGGTCAGCGAGGAAAGACATCAGCCAGGCCAGGGCCTGATCAGTGATACCAAGGTTATCATGGAGCCGGTTGAGCAGGATGGCATGGTTGACTTTGTCAAACGCATAAGAGATATCGAGTAAGATGAGGACAGAGGGGTGATTGGCATCAAGTCTAGAGAGCAGGTCTTCGCGGATGTTCAGGAGAGCAGTTTCCATGCTTCTGGCTGCTCTGAAGCCAGACTGATGGTTGTGGAGACAACCAACAGATTCAGTGTGAAGATTTAGCTGGGAGATGGGCTGCTTTTCCAAGAGTTTGCCCAGGAAAGGAGTAATGGAGATCGAGCGGTAGTTAGCCAGAACAGAGGGGTCGGCTGAGGGTTTTTTAAGAAGAGGATGCACAAGAAAGTGCTTCAGGGGGAAAGGGAAGGATCCAGTGATGAAGGAGGGATTGCAGATGTCGGTCAAGGCTGGAGCGAGGGTATCAATGTGATCCTTGATGGTTTTGGATGAACAGGGAAGAACCTGTTTTGGCGAGACTTTCATAGATCGGGCTTGTCTAGAAACCTCGTAAGGGGTGAACAGAGGAAAGGCAGAGAAGGGAGAAGGAAAGGTGGCAACAGGCAGGCCAGAGGTACAGGAGAAAGTCGAAGGAGGAAGAGAGGACGAGAGGGTGGACAGGATGTCCTGGGTTTCAGAGATCAAATGTAAAGCCAAGGAAGTGCAGGGGGCCAGGGAGGGTACAAGAAAGGTAGAGACTGCAGCAGGATTGCCCAGCTCCTTGCAGTTTTTCAAAGGTTCAGCTGAGTTGTTAGATGCGGCAGAGATGCAGGCTTGGATGTGAGCTCTCTTCTTAGTGAGGACTGAGGGCCGGTATTGCCTTTGGGGCAGGCAACAGGCCAGTTTGTCAGAGGATGCACAAGATGCCAGCCATTTCCTCTCAGCCACCCTACACTTGCGAATAAGGGTTATGAGGTCTGAATCATACCAAGAGTTGCACTTGGCTTTAGGCTTCAAGCGGATCCTCATGATAGGGGCAAGTACATCAAGAGTGTCAGAGATAGAAGAGTGGAGGTTGGAGAGGGCTGATAGAAGAGGAGAATCAATCAAGGAGAGAAAAGGAGAGGAGAGGAGAGGAAAGGAAAGGAGAGGAGAGGAGAGGAGAGGAGAGGAGAGGAGAGGGGAGGAGAGGAGAGGAGAGGAGAGGAGAAAGTGGTCACTCTAGGAGAGAGGGGTGGTGAGAGGGTTAGAGAAGGGGAGGTATGAGGAGATCAGAACATCCAGAGTGTGCCCTGCAGAGTGATTCAGGCCCAAGGGAATAATAGAGAGAGAAAGAGAGTTGCAGAGGTTGCGAAAGAGTCCAGAAGAGGGACAGGAATTATCCAGGTGGATGTTGAGGTCTCCAAGGAGGAGTAGTTGAGTGTTAGAGGACAGGAGGGAGGAGGAGAGGTCTGCCCACTCAGAGAGGAAGGGGGTTACCTAACAAGGTGGCCGGTAGATATTGGCCACAGTGACAGAGCAGCCAGGAGAGAGAGAGAGAGAGTGCCAGGGCATTCAAAGGAGAAGTGGGCTTTTGTAGGAATGATAGAGGCAGGAATCCACTCTGGGAAGATCAAGGCTACACCCCCACTGGAACAGTCAGATCTTGGTCACGGAGAGGGTATTGTAGCCATCAGGGAGGGGAGTCTCAAAACTCATGACAGAGCTGACCATGAACCATGTTTTGGTGAGACAGAGAACATCAAGGTTAAGTTCTTCCAGGAGGCAGCAGATGTCAGAGGTGTGTTTGACAGCTGAACGAGAGTTGAGACTTCAATGTTGAGTAGGTTGCAACCCTTGAAAGACTTCTAGGGAGGGGTACATGTCAGCGGTACTCCCTTCAGAAATGTAGAAAGAGCCCGAGGGAGGGCAGAGGAGGAAGGGGGACATGGCAAAGTAGCCATGGAGGAGGATCAGGGCACCAAAGAGGTGGCACCGTATGGAGGCAAGGGAGTCGGAGGAGGGAGAGAAGGGACCGCAAGAGAGGAAAGGAAGTTGATAAGGCGTGAAAAGGATCTATCAAAGAGGAGGAGGTTGGCATGAGGGCCTTGGATCAAGACGGTGCCATTTGGGTAAACGTTAATCATGATCTTAGAGGAATGGAAGGGGGCCAGGAGGGCCTCCCACCGGGTGCCACCATTAATAGGAGATGACGAAAAAGGAGAGAGCACAGAGATCATATGTGGAGTCCATAAGTCTGGCGAAGGAATGACAAAGAGGATTCAGTGAGTTTCTGTCTGGAGGAAGTGCTGGTATAAGTATCAGCCATCGGGGACCTAGTTTGGAAACCAGGATATCATTTTTGAACTTCTTCCTAACAGACTTAGTGAGAAGGAGAGGATAGTCAATAGAGAAACAGTTAGAGGAGATAGGAAAACAGAGAGCACCATAGAGGATGCAGAAGAGGGGGAAAGAGGAGAGAGGGGGAGGAGACAAGGTAAGGAGGAGGGGGAGACACTAGGGAAGGGTACAAGACAAGGGGTGCAAGCAGACAAGACTGAATGAGACAAGAACAATTAGTAATAAAAGTTAAGTAGATGATGGGCTGAAAGGGACAAGAGGAGCAGTCAAGTAGAAGTGAAAGCAAACCAGTAAGAACGAGGGAACCTGAAAGAGAAAAGGGACACTGTAAGGGAACAACCAGGCAAAGCAGTAGCTAGAACAGAACAATCAATCAAGGGGACCTGTGGAGAGCATGAACAAAAACATAAAGAAATAGGCAGTACAAGTATATAACAGAACGAGGGAACCTGAAAGAGAACCTGAAAGAGAAGGACACAGCGGAAACAACCAGACAGAGCGAGGACTAGATAAATGAACAGTGATCAAAGGGAACATGCAGAGATGGGTGAAAAACAAATGGAGGTAGGCAGTACAAATGACAATAGTTGAAGAATGCAAATACAGGAACAGTGAAATAAGCTCAAAAGAGGACACACAGAGCAACACAGTGTAGCGACAGGGTCTGGGAGGGGTAAAGAGGTTGTGGAGGTAGCAGAGCTGCAGGGGAGCAAGGACAATCAGGGGGCGCATGGGTGCTAGCGATCTGAAGATGAAGGGGTGTGAAGCACACTTCAGGAATGTGAGGAACCACGCGGGCTGGGTACTGGTTGGTTTAGAGTGTAGCCAAGGATGGAAGGTGTGGGGAAAAACACGTGATCAAGGATTGTGAGGGACCAGGCGGGCTGAGGATGAGCAGGCGTGAGAATAGCAAGGATGGAAGGGGGTCGTAGAAGCACACAAGATCAAAAAAGCATTGCAAGGATAGAAGGGGCGGGGAGGCACACACAATCAGGGATTGTGAGGGACCACAAGGGCTGTGAGCGTGCAGGCACGATCATAGCCAAGGATGGAAGGGGCACGCAAGCACACACAATCAAGGATTGTGAGGGACCACGTGGGCCGAGGATGTGCAGTGCGAGCAGGGAAGGATGGAAACAGTGCGCACCCAATCAGGGATTGCGATTGACTACGTGGGCTGGGTGCGTGAGCGTAGCCAAGGATAGAACGGGCGCAGAAGCATACGTGATCAAGGATTGCGAGGGACCACGCAGATCAGGGACACGCAGGCCAAGCAGGAAAGGATGGAAGCGGCGTGGAGAGCAAGCAATCCGGGAATGCAGGGAACCAAGCAAGGAGAGGACACAAAGGGGGGACAAGGATGGAAGTAGCAAGAGGTGAACTCAGGCAGCGGTGTGAGGGGGGTCAGCACAGGTAGGAATCAAAGGGAAGGGGTGCACCCAGCGAAGGGGCAAGGGCAGAGGGGCAGGTCGCAGTGGTAGGGGGCTGCAGTCACAGGAGAGGCACAGTCGGAATGGCTAAGAAGTGCAGAGCAAGCTATCTCCCCACAACTTCTTACCATGGCCTTGTCCTGTGAGGGCTTTGCAGCAGAGGGCCCAAACCTTGGATTTTATAGGCTCGGAAGCGTGGACGTAGCAAAAAAGCTACATGTCATCGGGCTGCATTTCCGGCAAACCTGTGTCATTCAACACTGTGGCATTGTCCTGCGAGGGCTTTGCCTCAGAGGGTCCGAACCTTGGATTTTATAGGCTCAGAAGTGTGGATGTAGCAAACGTGCTACGTGTCTTTGGGCAGTGTATCCTGCGAACCTGCATCATTCAACACTGCAGCCTTGTCCTGCAAAGGCTGTCCTGTGTGCAAAACCTTCAAGGACTGACCTTCAATGACCTACCCTCCAAATCTCTATCTGATGCACTCAACAAACTGAGCTTCACTCAACGCATCACCAATCCCACACATAACAAGGGCCGCACACTGGACTAGATTGCGGATCACAACTGCCAAATCACCACCAGCACCAACACACCCTGTCCTTGGTCAGACCATCATACTATCCATTTCTCCATCACACAGCCTAACAAGCCAACAGGTCTACCTAATCCACTTCCTCCCTCTCTCTCTAGGAGCTTGCGGAAGTTCACCAGAGATAGTATACTACCCTTCATCAACACTCCCTGCCTTCAGGCACCTTTTGCCTCGAACCCCACCTTACTAGTGGATACCTACTCTTTAATCCTCGCTAAAGCTGTGAACACCCTAGCCCCCGTAATACCACACAAAGGAAAGATGATCAGACATTCCAATTCAACGTGTAACCCTTACCTACTAGAATTATGCACCATGAAACGAAAAGCTCAATTAACCTAGATACAAGATCCCAACATCGCTGCAAAACAGCTCTTCATCGAAGCCTCCAAACAATACAAAGCAGCCATAATCACAGCTAATTCCAATTTCTTCAACACCAGAATCAGCAATGCAAAGTCGGACGCTAAATAAATATTTACCATCTACAGAGAACTCGAATCCCCTGCTGTTCTCCCTACAACCATCATTAAAGACAAGATCTGGTGCTCTAGCATCCAAGAGCCACTAATAGGCAAAATTGACACCTTAAATATGAAGATCTTATCTCAACAAGCAACTTTTAACATAGTATCCATTAACTCCAGCAACAAATTCTCACCTCCCTCCCCTACCTACATCACCACTCAGTTTTCTTTCAAAATCCTCTCCGAAACTGATGTTGCCAAACTAATTAATAGTTTAAAACCATCAGAATGTAAAGGCAATATATGCCCTGCACCCCTAGTCAAAGACTGTGCCGACATTATACCCTATTATCACAGCTATCATAAACAAAGCACTGTTCCAGCCAGCCTCACGGAAGCATGGCTACTCCCCCTCATGAAAAAGACATCCCTTGACCCAGCCATCCCCACAAACTACCGGCCAATCACCACTGTCCCCTTCCTCTGAAAAACGTTGGACCGAGCAGCCTACCTACAGGTTTAGCAGTTCTACGAGGGAAATTACATGCTAGGGATGCATCAATCTGGGTCCGCCCAAGGCACGTCACAGAATCAGCCCTGCTCGATCTAAAAAAACAATTAGAGGAGATCAGGGATGAAGGCAAGTCTGCACTGCTCTTATCCTAGACTTATCAGCAGCTTTTGACCTGGTCAACCACCAGATCCTCTGCCACCGCCTCACCACCCACACTCATTTCTCACCCTCAGCCACTGCCTGGATAGCATCTTTCCTTAATAGAAGAGTGATGAGAGTATTCTCTGAGACTGCCAACGCTTCTCCCTCTCCTATCACCAGCGGTGTGCCACAAGGACCATGCATCGCCCTTACGCTGTACAATATATTTACCAGGCCCCTATTCCACATCTTAGATTTTCTCGGCATAGCTTACACTAACTATGCCGACAATACACAAATCCTGATCCTCCTCTTAGGTAACTATATAGAAGACACCAACACCCTCAACACAATCTATTTCACAATTCAGACATGGATGGCAGCCAATCACCTCTGTCTCAACAGCGACAAGACAGAAATCCTGATCATTGTATCTCCATGGGCCCTAAAGAACCTCAATGATCAATATTTAGCCTTCACAATCGACAATTCCTTGATTCCTTGCTCTAACACTGTAAAGACCCTAGGGGTCTACCGAGACTCATCGCTCACCATGACTAGACAAGAAAGTACCTTTGCCTCCTCACCAGCCTATGCCACCCAGGTCCTTAATGCAGCCAGACCCTTCCTTTCTAAGAATAACTTTCTAACCATTGCCAGGGCAATCATAGGCTCAACGATTGATTATTGTAACGTCCTATTCAATGGCACCTCTTCCAGAAACATACTCAAACTTCAAGTAATCCAGAACAACGCCCTCAAAGCTGCCCTTAACATCCCAAACAGAGAGCATATCTCAAAAGCTAGAAGAGATGCACACTGGCTTCCCATCCAAGAGCGGATCATTTTCAAAACACTCAAAACACTCTCCATCACACAAATGCCTTTCAAACCCCACCTTAACTCTCCAACAGAATTGCCAAAGCTCATTATTCCAGACCCACAGGGACACCCTACACGGGCAGACTAAAGGTGCACAAAGCTTCCCTTACCTTGCAGCCAAGCTTTGGAGCAACCTCCCACCCTCCCTGAGGGCAGAGAAATCCTACTGGATTTTATGCAAAGCATTGAAAACCCAGCTTTTTACCTAAACCTGAATTCCCTTTTTCGCGCCTCTCCCCAAGAACCTTTCTGTCCAACCGCCCATCACCATGTTTTGTAGGATTATTGGCACCTATTGTTATTCCTATGTATAATTATGTATGTTTCCTATGATAACTGCTGTTGGGTCACACCTTGTCACCTTGAACATGTACGAAACTATGCCTGCATAACACTAGCTTGTCTAGTACTTTGTACCTGCAACAGCATCTAAATGCCTACGGGTTGTATGTGTGCTTTACAAATGAAATAAACAAATAAATAAATAAACTGACAATAGCACAGTTTAAAAAAAGTAAATAATTCAGAGGCCCATTCGGCTGCCCATCCATGCAGTAACTGGGACTGACTCTGCTCAGCTTCAAAGTGGGACTGACGCAGCTTAGCTTCAAAGCAAGAAGAGGGCCGGCCCATTCCTCTAAGTGGTCTAGAAAATTCAGCTCATTTATCAGGCAACATGGCCTCAGGAGACTGGGCCCATGCTCACTTTGAAGCTGAGCAGAGCCTGTCCTGGTTACTGCATGGGAGACTGACAGAGGCAAATATAGCAGAAAAATAAAAAGTGCCCCCCCCCCCTTAACTGTGCCAGCTCCTCTGCCCTCCCCCTTTCACCCCAGAGCACACACTGATTCTGTGATGCAGTTCGGCTATATGCGAGCTTTGTGTTGCAAACTTGGTCTCTGGATCCCCACCAACTCCCAAACTTCGCTCAGTGCTTTCCACCTCTACCCTGATGGCATTTGTATGTTTTTTGACCTGCAAATAGCTTTTTACTGTGTTTCATTTTCCCATACCCTCGGCTTTAGCTTTGAATATCTCTCGAATTGAGAGAAAAACAAGATGGCGGTCATTTCATTTCTGAAAACCATGATCCTGCAATGCAACATAGGAGATATAACTATAATTTTTGGGGAAAGGGCACCCCCTTCTCCGTCAAATTTTAAAATAACTATGGCATGGAATAACCCCAAACCACTCATGGATCGTGAATCAACTCTTCATGCCCAAGTTGTTTCGTACCTGGTCGAAATCCGTCCAACGGTTCAGGCTGTTTTGGCAAAAATGTACCTTTTTTGCCTGTGGAAAAATGAATGGGAAGTAGGCCAAACTTTTGGAATGCTTAATAACTTTATTTTTTATTTTGTAACAAATCTTTACAAAACTTCTCAGTCTGGGGGGGACCGCAGACTCTTTATCACTTTCAATCTTTTTCACCCAAATCTGTTACTCGAACAAAAGGTTATTAACAATACCATTTTGAGGGGTTCATGTGTGTCTCCGACTCACATACATATACAATTATGCAATCCAGTGGTGATGGTACTTGGGGAGCTTTCGGGAAAGGTGGTTAATAACAATATAAGACTATGCACCCCCCCCCCTTGGAGGTGAAGGTGGTTCTAAAGGGTGATCCTAAATGCAGTCACTGTTGGCAAGCTCCTCATTTCTGCGCATAGGGAGTTCTAATAACGGGAAAACAGGAGGCTGAACGTGAAAAAGGTAGAGGTATCACAAGCCGTGAGACAGGCGAACAAGAGTTTGGCGGCACAGAGGGAACAAGTAGTAGGATATGCATTCTGGCAGGTACGCTCTAAGCCCATGGAATGATGCTCATAGCATGTGTTAATCTGCAACGTATTTGTATTTATGCATTGAAAAGGAAATAGAATGATGCACAAATGATATATTGATGGCTAGAATAGTCCTCTTGTTGGGTGTATTACAAACGTTTAGGAACTCATAATATAATAGCTAATGCACTAAACCGCTGACAACATTGATTTGGACGAGCACAAGACAGACCTTAAATACTCTTTCATTGTTTACAGATTCATACACATATACAATTCAGTGATGAAAGTGGTTGATCAGTGGGGAGAGAGGAGGTCAACAGCACTCTCATAATCTGTGGTCCTTACTTGGAGAAAGTGCTTTTCTTAAGGACATTCGTGAAACGAATCACTGTTGAAAGACCCTTACATTCGGAGGAAAGTGAGTTCGAGTGAAGAGGATCGAGGAGGTTCAACAAGTAAAGACAGGAGTGAGCACAAGGTGGACAGGGACAGTTATTTTGTGTCGTTATGGAGCATAGATTGTGAGTGAGCGAGAGTGGATTCAGTCCTGTAGTGGTGCTAGCCCTGGGTGAGTTTAAGCACATGAATGAATTTAAACCAGGATTGATTTTTCATGGAGGGCCAATCTGTGTGAAGGTAATACAGACAAGTGGAAAAGGATAATGCAAGGCTGTAGACAAACCCAATAGAAATATACATTGGGCCTCATTATGAGGCTGGCGGTAGCCGTGCCTGAAGTACATGCACGGCAGCTCCCGGTATTCATTTCTTTCCGGCGCCCAGAAAAGGGCAATTACTGGGTCATTACAACATTGCCGTACCCTGTAATTGCCCTTTTCTGGGCACCGGAAAAAAATTATTCCCCATTCCCACCTATAGGGCTCAAATGGGAATGGGGAGGGTGGCAGCACCGGTACCGTTAATAACAGTACGGGTGCTACCGTCATGTTCTGCTCACGGGTGCCAGTATGGCCACCACGTCAGACCTGGTGGCTGCAAGGGCACCCGCGAGCAGAACTCGTGGTATGGCGATACGGTAGCAACGGTGCCGTTAGTGCTACCGGCACCATTGTTGCCTTACCGCCATACTTATAATGAGGTCCATTACCTTTTAAAGGAGTAAACAGTGAGTCCCATGAAGAGACTGGAGCAATAATATAGCTTGGTGAATACAAGACTGTTGATGAATATTTTAGTAGAAGGAAGGGTGAGGTGAAAACACATTTTACACATCTTGATGCAGTTGAGGTAGGCAGCCTTAGCAGTGTAGGTGAGCTAATGTTTCAGGTCACTCTCCCAGAGAACCTCCAGGCTGAGAGCCTTGAGAGACAGGGCAAGCAGAAGAGTCGCAAATGACTTAGATGAGAGGATAAGGAGTGTGACATTTGAGGGGATAAGGAAGGAGACTTCCGTTTAGAGGAGATGAGCATCAAGCAATTCCCTCTACTGGCAGGTAGCAGAAAAGCAGTTAGTAGCGAGAGGGGATCTCAGGGCTGAAGGAGGGGAAGGAGAACCGGATATTCATGTCATCACGCGAGAGATGCGCTCTGGAGCCACAGAAGGTGGTGAGTTTGCAAATGGAGGAGCTGTAGAGCGTGGGAAGTTATTGTGGGAACCTTTTTGGGATAGAAGTGGCAGAGGATCTGTCAGAGTTGCAAGACACAGAAAAATCGTGATCATCCTGATTAAAGACAAGTGAAAACACTTTAGCAAACAAAACAGAACAGTTTTATTAAGCTAGTAGACCATTTGTAGAGGCGTAATGCTCACTTCCACTTTTCGTGCGTGTGTGTATAAGGTTTTAATCAATAATATGGGAAGTCTTTAAACGTTGGGAAGGCTAATGTTAAGGTTTAACCTAAAATGAAGCACTACACGTAGCATAGAGAAACAATAGTATTAGAACTAAACATAACCTAAAATGATCTCAACATTGCCTATCCCTTTTGTTGATAATGCCTAAATGTATGATGTGTTAATAAATGTTTTGCTTAATTTATAAATTGATGTTGTATGTGTGCTTGTTTGTATATTTTTCTTTAGCTTTTTCCCTCTGGCTTTACAGAGCATTGCTGAATGTTTGTGTGTTTTCGGGCTGCAGAAAGGTTTGTGCATGTTGTCGTATATTTTTCATAAGGTTGTATCACTCTTCATCTATTGCACATCTAGGGATGATACCTGTTGCCAATCAGATATTTTATTTCACTGTGCAGTTTTTTGTCTCTCAGACCCATATGGTGTCATGTTCAGTTTGCAGTACGTATTTTTGTATCCCTTCACCCCTACTGTGCATGCTCGGCAGCCCAATTGCATGTTGGATGCAGCAGATTATCTTACACTTGTCATGCAATATTTTTACTTTGAGGGCATTCATTTCACACAGTCTCACCACTCTGACAGTCCTTTGCATGACTGATTAGGGTTTTGTGTTTTGGGAGGCTGAAGATTGTGTGTTTGAAGTATATTTCAAAATCGGTTTTGTATTTTACGGGAATATCAATACTTTTAGGGCGCTAAAACGTGTGTGTGTGTGTGTGCGTGCGTGCGTGCGTGCGTGCGTGTGTGTGTGTGTGTGTATGTGTGTGTGTAAAGGTATGCATGCAGGCATACTTTGTTACCTGTGTTGCACCTTTCCTCTCAACCACCTAATCAGTTGTCCTTATTCAAAATAATTACCCACCTTCAATCTAATATCTGGCATTCGTATATAGGTGAAGGAAGTCAATAATCTTTCTGAATCAAGATAGAGTCATTATTTAAGATGCCCTCTATATCAGCAGACAACTGTAGCTTGCAAAGAAGCACACCGTTATTTCACTGTCTATGAATAAGGGGAGTTTTTTTGTGAATTGGTGTCTACCCTTAAAATGTCTCTCCATGGGAATTCAGCATAGGCCTCAGAATCCGCTTATCCTGGGCTGACTCACCGCTGATCAGTGATCCCACAGAACAGCCTGTCTGAGCAAGTAGAGACTCCCACAAAGTAAGATGGGCTCGCTGAATTCAACACTCAGATCCTGGATCGAACCAGACCCGCTATGGGAGACAGTGGAGAAGCCACCTCTATCCACATATAACAGAGCACATTCAAAGCCATAGAGGCAAGTCCATAGGATGCAGCCCAATTCCCCAAAAGTGATCCGAGGAAGGGTGATCTAGCAAGTTATATGTCCAGAAGATACTGGCTGCCCCAACATCAAGGCTGTAATAAGTCTCATTACGACCCAGGCGGTAAGTTACCGCCTGGGCCGTGACTTTACCACCATGGCGTAAACTACGTTTACGCCATGGTGGTTGGCGGACTTACCGCCCCATTCCGACCTTGGCGGGGCGGTAAGTCCCCAATCCCCATTTACCCTTCCCCATTCCCATTTTTGCCCCTTAGGGCATAATGGGAGTGGGGAAGGCGTTAATTACGCCACCGTAAATTACGGTGGCGTAATTAACTCCATGGTCCCTTAGCGTCATGGATTTTAACACCTGCTAAAAGCAGGTGTTAAATCCGCCATGGCGCTAAGGGACCTCGTACTCAGGTGGTAAGGGTCGGCGCTGTTTACGCTGCCGTAAACCCCTTACCGCCTGGGTCGTAATGAGGCCCAAGTCACTTTGAAGTTCTTAGCACATGTGGTGACAGAATGTTATCTGTGTGTGTGAAATCCCAAGCTGTAATATTCCAAGATTAAAAAGAATAATACACATGTATGCTCTGGCTGGGCCTGTCTACTGACATTTCTTCAACTGCAATGTAACTTGGCAACAATGCAGCTGCATATGCCTTCCTAAAACAGCGAGCTGAGACACATTAATTCCAACACCCTTGGATTGCCTTTAATAGTGGATCCCAACAATTAAAACAATATAGTGATGTATATTCATTGCCTGGAGGCACAACTTTATTTAAAAATAAATATAAAATCATGGGCTTCATTACGAGTTTCGTGGTAATGAAAAAAGTGGTGGTAACTGAATTACCACCATTTTTACCATGGTGGCAAATTACAGGCTACAGAAACCAGCGGTAATACCTCCAGTGGTAGTCCCACTGGCAGAATTGCTGCTGAAGGAATTAGCTCCAATAAACTAGTGGTAATTCCTCCAGTGCTAATTCTGCCAGTGGAAATAGCCCCCAAAAATACAACATTAAATCAACAGTATTATAAACTGAAATACACCTGAAATACTGTCAAAAACAGATAGCAATTCCTCTAAAGGGCAGTAGGGTGGGCACCACTGTTGTATAGTTAAATGGTTATTAAGATCACTGAGTTAATCAGAGCATGTCTTTAAGTCTTGGCACAAAGTTACCTAAATCAAAGCAAAAAGAACTAGAAGGAATTCTAGTTCAAGGTATACTCACGCTGTGCTCTTATGAAAAAACTGCATGTGGTATTCATATTCTCTTGTGCACCCTCTTCTTAAGAAACCCTCAGCCGACCCCTCCTGTCCGTCTAATTGTCACCCGATCTACATTATACCTTTCCTGGGCAAACTCTTGGAAAAGCTGGCCATCTCCCAGCTTAATATTCACACTGAATCTGTTGGTTGTCTCCACGACCATCAGTTTGGCTTCAGAGCAGCCAGTGTCATGAACCATAGAACTTGCCCTTTCTGGACGTCCTGGTCCTTATCGTGCCGGGGCTTGTATTCCTTGTTACGCCCAACATGGCCGCAACAAGCGACTAGCCTCACACCAGCTTTCACGTCGCACACTGCACGTCCTATAAATTGGCCACGCCCCTGCGGCCCCCTTGACGTGTGTGTGCTGTTCGGCGAATCTTCTATCCAAGATCCTGGTTTCCTTCCTCTTTCCTTCTTCCTTTCCCTCTATTCGACTCCTGGAATCCCCATTCTTAGCGACCGCTACCTACTTTCCTGGACATCCTGAAACAGTGGCCTTCCCGGAACTCTGAACGCGCTCTGCAGCCGGACAAGACTCGAGCGAGTCTATACAAGACCCGATCCGTCCACAAGAGGAATCCTCCCACGGAACAGAGCAAGAAGCGATCCCAGGTGAGACGGGGGGAGATTTATGACAGTTTGAGACGCCAAAGCATTTTTTGGGTTTGGCTAACAGTTTGCTTTCACGAAGTCGTTGTATCCAGATAGACAATGACGAAGAGGAACAACATATCAGAGAACACCCTGTCCATAAAACGCTGAAAGACTGCGGCAGCATTGGCTAGTCCAAAAGGCATGACTAGGTATTCAAAGTGACCAAAGGGTGTTCTAAAGGCTGTCTTCTATTCGTCCCCTTCCCGGATTCGAATTAATTGGTAGGCACCCCGGAGGTCAATCACCCCTCTGTCCTCATCTTACTCGATCTCTCCTTTGCTTTCGAAAAAGTCAACTATGCCATCCTCCCTTACTGGCTCCATGATAACCAGGGTATCACTGATCACTCTCTGGCCTGGCTGACCTGTTTCCTCTCTGGCCAACCCTCCCAGGTCCAACTTATGTCCTTCCTCTCCTCTATCTCACTCTCTACCTGGGGTGTTCCCCAAGGGTCTAACCTTTCTCCGTGGCTGTTCATCCAATACCTGACACCTCTCACCCACTGAATTTCTGTTCTCTGCTCCAACATTCAATACTATGCAGATGACACTCAGCTCACTTTCAGGCTCCCCTCAGCTGCCACCTCTCCCTCTCTCATCCCGGATTGTCTGTGTGCAATCCAGGAGTGGTGTGCCACTAATGGTCTCTGCCTTAATGCCAGTAAGATGGAGATCCTCCTCATAGGCACACCTGTACCTTCCATTCCTGTCACTCTCTGTGCCCTCGTCCTGCTCCCACCTGTGAGGCTAAGAACCTTGGGGTCATCTTCGACTCCACACGGTCATTCTTTCCTCACATCTCTGACGTCTGTAAGAAGTGAAACTAAGAGCTGTGCCTCCTCAGAGGTATTCTTCCTTTCCTCACCTTCCCCCAGAAGATCACTGTCTCCAGAGCTCTAGTTCTCTCTAGGCTGCACTACTGCAACAGCCTATTTCTAAATCGGCCTGCCTCTACTCTCCGTCAACTACAACTCATCCAGAACAGGACTGCGAGACTTGTTCTTGGCCTCAAGCCCAGGGAACGTATCTCTCCAGCCCTGGAATCTCTCCTTTGGCTACCAGTGGCAGCAAGGATCAAGTTAAAGACCCTTGGCATTGTCCACAAGGCATTCTGAGGCCTGGGACCGCATTACCTCCAACTCTCTCTTCAGAAACATCTTCCAACTCGAGCTCTTTGCTCCTCCACCTCCTACTCCTTGAGGGTCAGTCACTTCTCCAAGCAATGAGTTGGGGGCAGATCTCTTTATTCGGCTGGTGCCTCCCTCTGTAACTGCCTCCCTGCCTCTATGAAACTTGAGCAAAACCATCTACGGTTCCGGAAGCACCTCAAGACCTTCCTCTTTGCTTCTGCCTTCTCTCTTCCTCTCCCCTGCGGATCTCTTGTCTGATTCTGCATTAGTCACCTGGCTACCGTCTGAATTTGGGCCCAAGTCCCTGCCCCCCCATCGCACTCCTGCACTACCTCCTGGCATCTCCTGCACTTGTGGTCTGTTTCTGCAACTCTACAGTCCTCTTACCTGCACTTATTGACACCTATTGACTGCATGTTTAACACTCGCACTTTGCACCTGTTGGCTGCACTACTTGTTTGTTGTCCTGTGTCTGGCAATTTCCCATTCTCTCGCCCCCCGGCACTTCTCCCGTTCCATCTCCCCTGCCTTGCGTGATCCCAAAGTCACTAGTCCTAGTAAGATTGTTGTTTTTGTCCTCCCTCTGTTTCCCCTCCCTTTCCTCGTCGTGCCTTGAAACAGGGGTATAGGCGCATAATAAATGCCATATCATATCATATGTTCATAAGGTTTTCAAAAAAGGGAGTTCAAATAATTTTTTATTATTTAATTGCATAAAAAGGCAATATGCATCCAGAAGCCAAGTGTCCCAACATTGTATGCTGATGCATTTAAGACATAGTCCGTCTTCAGGGCTTGGACACTGGCTGTGAAACCTTCGAGATATCTGTATTGAGGAGATCGTCCTTCCAAAGTTCGAATTCTTTCCACCTTAGTGATGCGTGCACAACTCGAAAAACACAGTCTAGCTACCTGCAGTTACAGGTCTAGGTAAAAGCATCCATGTGATGTAAATGAATCCACAAGTGCCCGCAATGCTACCAGTGTTGCTGGAAATCACACATCCAAGTAAATTCCAGCCACAACCTTCCACAGGATATGGCATCCACAACCTGCTACTGTTCATTGAACTGCAGTGGCATGCAAGGCCAGAGCAGGGAAGAATGCAGCAACCACAAAGGTGGAAGAGACATGTACTGAGGAAGCCACCCAAACCTCATGTTGATCCTTCCACCCTGTCACTGTCTGATTAACAATTAGTCACACTATTTTTGCTGAATCACCGCACCTTTGCAGACTAATTGACCATAATTGAGCCAGACATTCAGAGCACCATCACCATCAGTACAACCATCATATTCTGTTTCAAGCTTGTGCATGTCCTCAACTTTTGTGCCATGGGCACATTCCAAAAACATGGTTGGGATTCTACATGGCATGTCCCTACTAACCGTCTCCAAAGTGCTGGAGCAAGTGTTGGATGCACGCATTAGACATGTCCATCAGCATATCTCCCTGCCCACCACCCATGCTCAAGTGCATGAAGAGAAGGCACAGTGATATGCCAAGGCACACTTTCCCAATGTTGTATCAGTACTGGACAGTACACACTTTGGTGCTCGCCTAGGCAGTGGAGCTGGCATATCAGAAACCAGAAACAGTATCATTCCTCGAACATTCAGAGGGCATGTGATGCCAATATCACCATCAGCCACTGCTGTGCCAGATTTCCAGATTCCAATCATTCTGCCATAATCCTGAGAAACATTACCCTGCCAGGATACATCAACACCCACAAAGGACAGTTTAGCTGGATTTTGGATAGTCAAACTGCCAATGAATGGGCACAGAGGCACAAATCTAGACAGCGATGAGAACACATATGACTGAGCTGCAAGTCCCATAATGCCTAGTCCAAATGCATGAACTAGGCCATGGCATGTTACCCACCTCTGAGCACAGTCTGACCCGATCGAATAACATAGTATGGAATCCTGGTATGCATGAAAGCAGACACACAATTACTTGCATCATTCAAGGTTCCAGTCATATCCTGCAAGCCTTTCCCAGCGAATAAAGGGAATCGGCCAGAGAATTGTCAATCCCCATACCCATTGTATCACCTATTGGGGTGGTGTTTAAAGCCACAAGCACCCCAAGTGTTTTAAGCAGAGGTATCCACAAACACATATCAGCACACTAAGGCTAGTGGCACAATAGTAATAGTCACAAGCACTTTGACAACTAGCAGACTTGCCCAACACTGTCCTTTCTACCTGTAATAGGCTATTGAGCTGCTGAAGGGAAGGTCCAGGTGCCAGACAGGTGGGGCACTCATCTACAGCCCAGTAAAAGTGGGAAAAATTGTCATTTGCGCAATGCTGCACAACATGTGTATACAGAGGAATATTCCAGTGCCTCCAGCCAAGGACATACCACTCCTGACTCAGATGATGAAATAGGTGCAGGTTACTTCAGGGGACCTAACGAGGGGCATGACACAGTGAGGGAATGATGCATTGGATGCCAGGACATAATGGACAACTATTTGTAAGTACACACATATACATACACCTGTCACTTTACTGATACCTTTCACTAAAATCACATATATCACCAAAATGAAATGACCACTGGGTTTGTTGTCTATATTGTTACGTGATTTATTTAACATCTACACACACCTGCCTTTCCCACACCCTTGCCCCCAACCCGCTGTCCCCAACTACTCCCTGTCCCAAGCCCTCATTTCAAACGCCCTGTCCTCATCACACCCTATCCCCAACATCCTGCCTTCCACATGCCCTCATGCTATGCAGTCACTCATAGGGAACCTTCTACCTCTTCCTACGCTTTGCACTTCCAGAGTGCCTTGGTGGTGTGTTTGCCACGGATCCCTCTATGGGAGCGGCTGACAAAGAACTAGCCCTTTCAGCGTCTGCAAGTTCTGGAGGGTGTGTTTAATAGTCCATGACATATTTTTATTGGTGGCAGACCTTTGCTCTACAATCTCCCTCACCTTTTGGCTCATAAGAGTAATGCTGGCAATGCCATTTGGTGCATTCCGGGACACACGGGGTATAAGCAGTAGCTACCCTCCTGGAGGGAATTTATACTGTGTTTTGCATTGCCTGGGAGTTGCTGGGTTGTTCCATTCGCTCCTGCCGCTGCTTCATCTGAGAGGTTCATGGTGATGCCTACCTCCAGATGCAGAAGATCCAAAATCCTGTACACCTTCAATGTCATCATCCTCCTGAGGTGACTTTGCGGCATCACTATGGTGCCCATGCCTTGCACAACCAGACGATAAGGGGCAAATATTGGTGTCCATGGGTGGGAAGCTCGGAAAGGGAGAGAAATCCATGTATAAGTGGCTCACTGTAGCAGTTAAAGGAGTTTGGTCAGTGGTTTATGCCACAGGTGCTGCGAGATGGGCAGGATGTCCTCGGCAGTGGGCTGGCAAACAGGATCCCTTGTCTCAGATGTGGTATTGGTGGTTTGAACCACAGACTCAGTGCTGACAATGGTGGATGGTGACTGAATGTTAGGTGCTTCTAATGCTGCCCTGTGGAAGCAGTAGTTGCCACAATAGTTTGAATTATGCCACTGGTCCAAAATGTGATGCATTGTTGCTCGCAGACAGCAAGGCCCTCGTTGCAGCCTTGTGTTTTGGCTCATGACTACCTGACTTCCCAGATGCTGCATCACTGGACAGTCTAGCATTTTCTTGTGTCATAGTAGTAGGATCATAAATTACAGTGACACTGGGGCCTTCCGGAACCTCCTGTATGTCTTGTGTGCCTGTTGGGAGACATGAAACAGGACATGCTTTCCTTTGTTGTAATGTTGTTAGGTGTGCTTGGTGGGCAGGGCAAGTCCCAAATGGGACATGATGACATGGCATCTAGTATCACAGGTGACTGGATTGATGACTGTTTCTGACATGAATGTGTTGAGAATGTCTAGATTGGCAGGTTTGTAGTCTTTTGGACCTTTCAAGTCGGGAAAGCACATTGGTGCCCATGTAAACCTGAGCAGTTGTTGTTTTTAATCTGAGTTGTTCACTCACCTGAGACCAGCACTTGTACCAGTCATAGTGTGATGGTAACATTTGGGGGATCACACCATACATACTGAGGGCTTGCTGTTGATGCTCTATAAGCCTCAGTCTGTGGTGCCAGGCCATTCAATGTCTGCCCAGAATCTGCTGGACTTGCACAGTGTGTTTTCAGGGTGGGAACTCTTTGGCTGTAATGTGCTGTGCATACATTGGTGTAGTGGCTACTGCTAAAGGTTTTTGGTGATGTACTTTGTGATTCACTGTCACTTCAGTGTACTTGCTGTTGCCTTTTGCTGATGTTTGTCCTATAATAAGGGCCTCCTACTACTCTATGGTGGCCCTTTTTGGGGTAAATCATCTGCTAATATATGGCTCAATGATGTTGGATATGTTTATTGTGCATGTGTGTTGTCTGTCTCAGGCACTGCGGGTGACTGCAAGTTTGTAGGATGGCATTCAAAAGGGGTTGGTGGGTAAAGGGCCAATGAGCCAATCATCTACTCACCAGGGTCTTTCTGGCTGCTGCTCTAAACTCTGCCACTCTTACGCCCTCCAGGCCTGCCATTTGTACTATACTACTCGTAGTCTCCTCCCTAAACTCTATTACAACCCTGTGGAACAAATGCAGAAATGTTATAGACCCTATTATGGATCTATCTATACATTATATGCCCAACATGTTTCGTTCTCACAATATTGGAATCAATTCCTAGAACTTCTTCAGGGGCTAATGCTCCTTTTGAACCCATCCACTAGCACTGTTTTCTAGGGACTTTGCTATTAGGAAACATACAGTCTAGCACCTTCATCCTTTTTACAGTGTTTTGGAGCAGATATAAATCTCTTCCTACACCCTCGTGGGTTATTTATTCACCCCTTAGTAATTAATACAATAAAGAGAGCCTCCTTGGGTGAGCTACTTGTCTTAATTTTAAAAGCCTTCTCAGTCAGCCCTGCATCACTCAGACGGTGTCCTGCTTCGCGCTATTCACTGTCAAATAACTTTATTTCTGTGCACTACCTTCACTTTTCTTCTGAGTGCGCTATCACTTTCCTGACTGTGCTTTTGTTTCAATGCCAACAAACTGTCCACGATATTCCAGATCCCAGTGTTTACAATCCCTTTTCATGTTTCTTAATTTCCGAATTCAGAACACCTGCAGTAATTTCCAATTCTCAACGGTCTCCTCGATGTCACCTCAATGTCCCTATTTGTCTCTCAGACTGTCTTCCGGGTAAAAATGTGGAGCTCCAAACATCAAAACTAATTGGTTTGCTGTTTACGGTCGGCGCATTGCTGATCAGTGTTGGTTGATGCTGTGTTACTACTTGCATTGGTTCCTCTCCAATTGGTCTTGTGTAGGCTTCACTTAGTTCTAATTTCTTCGGTGTAAAAAGGCACCCAGCGCTACTCAATGCCAGACTAAAACAAGTGGAGGATTATGAAGCCAATTGTTAAGGATATTTTTCTTAGGCTTTTCTTGGCTACTTGGCTCACAGGTTGTTTCCTCTGAGGTTATATGGACTCTCCTACTCGTAGGATGGCTGAACAGTCCAGGCAAACTCCAAACTCTGATTATGATGTTGAAGGTCTTATCACAGGTCAACTCTGGGAGAATCTGATGATGGTAGGGAAGGACACATAAACCATCAGGAGGCCCTTCAGAAGCATTCCTCCTACTCCACGATCCTTGTACAGGAGACCCATTCTGTCCCCAGGGGTAACCTGACTGCTGTGTTGACAAATGTCCCTGGTATCTTCAAGATTTTTCTGAAGCCGTAATACCACTGCAAAGTGCTGGATTTACTGATCAGTAATTATTTTTGCCATCAATTCTGCTGGGTGGAATTACAGTTACTGCCAATGATTTGGACACACACATATGATCTTGTAAATTGGTGAGAATTCCGCCGGACCCCAAAGCGTTAACGGTAATTCTGTCGAGTGGAATTAACACAATTTTTGCTGCTAAACTCGTAATGAGGCCCATAGCTAAAAAGATGCCATTTTAACTTTAACTGGTCCCTTTCAATTCCTGCAGCTGCCAGAGAACCTTATAATTTGCCGTCTGGTGTGAGGTTTCTATCCACGCCGATATTGGGCTCAGCCATAGATGCCCCATTATTCTCTGCTGGGAAGACTTGACAAGAAGGATAGGACATACCCCTAGGGTTAGGGTGGGAGCTAGGAAATTCAAATAGGACCCCTGCAACACAATGGGGCGGTCACACCATTGGCATAATTGCTGAGGTCTTTTTGCTCTCAGGCAGACAGAGGATGGGGTAAATATGGTGTAGCTCAGGAAAATATGTATACACAGAATGGCCCTGTCATCTTGAAACTGCCTAGGCCACATTTGTTTCCTGAAAGCCAGTCTGCTGCTGGATCACCGGTGCTCAGGACTTTGCCTGCTCTAGAGGCAAAGCTACAGGTAATCCTGGCACCCTCCCACCTACCTACTATCCAGCTTCTTTGAGCAAATTGCTACTACAGAACTACATCACGTCATTGGACCCAGCTAAAATGGCTCACTGCTTAAAGTGAATCGCTGCATGTCCGCAGTCGATCCAGTGTTGAGCCATCGAACCACATGTAGCTGCACATCGCTGCTTGTCCTGCGCCTTTCCAGCCTTGAGTCTTTTCTGCTTGTTGGGTTGCCCAAATTGATGAATCCCATCGAACCAGCTCAGCCCACTCAAATTTGACATGACTCATCAGAAAGCACACAGATGCCTAACTTGATGCTGTCAAGACCATGAAAAAAGATGAAAGGTTTAAAACAATGGTTCTGTCCACCTGGCCTTGCTCTATTTGCCCTAGTAACAATGAAGACCTAAATGTGTTCCATATTTTTGCATTGGAACTAACTATAAAGACGTGTTGCCTGATTTTTTTTTTTTAATAATGAATGTGCCCTTTTAGTATGAATAAAGTACTATCTTTTATAGAACATTAATTGGACATTGCTTTTATTGGTATAATGTTAACATTATTGGTTTTGAATGCTTCTTGGCTCACAAAGCTCTTGCATAGTGTAGATCCATGCTACCTGAAAGAAGCCAACTAGGTGTACTATACATGCTGTGCCTGTTTCACCTTCACAAATAGGGTCACTTCTGGTTTAGTAGAAACATGGGGATGGGTAGGGGTTTAGGGTCCCATTACTGGCATAGCCCTCCAATATGTACCCACAAGCTTTGTCAGAATTTCGAATTTCAACTGGTCCAGGCAACCATGTGTTTTAGTCACTCATTTCATGCAGGACACAAGTCAAAACTGTTAATTCATTCTTCACTCCTGCAGGATGTTGATTGCATTAGGGCATGCAGATTGAATATTTAAAGAAATCACTTTTGTAATTATTAAATGTCCTTCAAATTGATAGATCATTTAATTATTTCTGCACTTGACATGGATTCATTCAGTTCGGAGGAGAAACTGAAATGAAACACTCTCCCACAGCTGGCCATCCCAGCTATATTTGGTATGCCACAAAAGTGAACCCATAGTTGTGATGGACCTAACATATTTGAAGAACATATAATACATCTGTCATTTGTATGTGTTGTTTTTTGAATGGATCAGGGAATAATTGTTATATATATAAAGTATTGTAGTCATAACTTTACAACATTCTTTTATTTTAAAGTTATGCATGATGCTTGATGAGAAAATCATTTTCTGCAAAGTTGATTCTGTGAATTTCATTATATATAATGGGAGTAAGGAAATTTGGCTTTGAATACGTATTCAGATGAATTTTGGCTGAAAACCAGCTATTAGGCTTCGGCTGAATATTTCTTTGAATACTTACTTGAAGTAGAAGTCCAGTCCACTTTCTATGATTATCTATATTTGTGTTTGAGTGAGCTAGTTAAACAAAGAAAGCAGGGACAGGCTGCAGCTGCCAAATAAGGTATTTCCTTATTGGCTGCTGCAGCCTGGCCCCACCCTGAGGGAAAGCCCCCTTTACACCTCCCGCGCGCCTGTTGCTAGAGGGTCAGCACGTCTTGACCTGGCAGCTTTCCCGCTTGTTACTGCAGCTGCTGGAGTTGCCAGGGCAAGACTCAGAAATCCCTGCAATTGTTGCTGGTGTGTTGCTAGGCCTTGCCCTGGCAGCCCACTTGCTCATTAATGCAGCTGCAGTGGCTGCCAGGTCAAAACCTGGTGACCCCCGCCATTGATTTAGGGGGGTTGCTGGGCCTTGCCCTGGTGTCCCTCAGCTCATTTAAAAAAGAAATGTAACTGTAGGGGGTGCTAGGGCTGCAATTGTTGCAGGTTGGGGACGCCAGTTCATGCTGCCCTGGAAGCCCCGGCTCATTAATGCATCTGCGGGGGCTGGCAGGCAAAGACCCAGTGGCCCCTGCAATTGTTGCCAAGGTGTCTCTGAGCCTTGCCCTATGGCCCCCAGGCTCATTAATGCAACTGGAGTGGCTGACAGTGCAAAACCGGTGAACTCCGCCATTGTTGTTGAGTGGGTTGCCAGGACTTGCCCTAGCAGCCTCCCCGGTCATTAATGCAGCTTTGGTGGTCCCAAGGGCAAGACCCAGCAACCATCCTAGTTGTGCTGGTGGCAGAGTTGCCTGGCCTTGTCTCGCAGCCCCCCTCACATTTAAAAAAAGAAAAATTAGCAGCAGGGGCCACCAGGGCAAGACCCAGTGATCCCCGCAATTATTGCTGTGGGGACATTGCGGCTAGCACTGGCAGCCCCCAATTTAAAAAAAAGCAACAGTAGGGGCCACCAGGCAAGACTCAGCGACCCCCTTAATTGTTGCAGAGGGGTCACCAGGGTTTGCCCTAGCACCCTCCCATTTAAAAAAAAAGCAGCAGCAGGGTGTGCCAGGGCAAGACCCGGCGACAACCATGATTGTTGCTCAGGAGGTCACCTAGTCTTGCCCTGGCTGCCCATCTCCGATTTAGAAAATAAATTCAGCTGCAGAAACCATACGGACAAGACCCAGAAACCACTACAGTTGTGCTGCGGTAGTGGGGGTCGCCATGCCTTGCCCTGGCGACCCCTACAGTTGTGCTGCAGTGGTGGGGGTTGCCATGCCTTGCCCTGGCATCCCCCACTCACTTACAAAATAAACAGAAGTGTGGGCTGCCAGGGCAAGACCTGGCAACCAGCGCAATTGTTGCTAGGGAGAGTTGCCTGGCCTTGCCTGGCAGCCACCCAGGTAATTAAAAAGAAATACTGTATAAGGGGCTGCTGGGGCAAGGTCTGATGATCACTGTAGCCTGAGTAGTTTTAAAATGCAAAGCAATATGGGGGACTACCAGGGTAAGGCCCATTGACCCCATGCAACAATTGGGGCAAAGACAGAGGTCGTCAATCCTTGCCCTCGCGTATCCTGTTTTGTTTTGTCTTTTAAAACCAGTCAGCTCACTTTTCAGCTTCGGCTGAATACTTTTCCCAACTATTCGGTATTTGGCCAAATAGTAAATTCACTCATCTGTACAGCCCTAATCATAAATTTGGTGGGTACTCTTATTGGTCATCATTCTTTGTGAGGCCCCTTTCTTGGAAAGTTTCAAAGTTCATCTGAGGGTTACAATATATTTTTGCCATTTGAGTATTACGACACATAGGCCCTGATTCATGGGATTTATTGGTCGGTAAATAGGGACTTTGTGTGCCAAACCGCACGCCAAACCCTTTTTGTCGATTCATAGAATCGACTGCACAGAACATTACCTGCACTTGCACGGAGTACACGCAGGCCCGGCACGCCTCTTCAAGTGGACAAGAGGCTTGCGCAAAGCTCCTTGCAGAGTGTGGGCCTTGCCTATGCAGAGGCCCAAATAGGGGGCGGAACTTGCAGAATGAGGAAGAACTCCGCAAATGTGGGCGTGTTGAGGATCGGTCCATGGGTAAGCAAGCATAGGCCCATTCCTATGCAAACCCAAACGTATTCATGGAGCTCAATGTGCAACCTCGTGTTTGGAAAAAGTACACGCAAACCCTGTGATCAATACATCACATGATAGCAGGAGAAAACACCAATGCGCATAGAAACCAATAAGTATAAAGCACACAGGGGCGTGGCTTGGCGGCCATGCAAGCGTGAGCAGACTCCGAGAGGCTCCCACTAGATCCGACTAACGATCCTGAGAAAGGCGAAAATAAAGTGTAGAAAACCGAACAAACGCCAGGAAAAGGCATCGGAAGACCCAAGGCACACACGGGAGAAGACCCGAGAAAAAACGGAGGTCGGAAGAGTGAAAACGGGAAGAGGGAGAGATGCGCGGCACCACCAACAAAATGGCGGGCGCACAACGCTGAAATAGCGACCTGCGTCCCAACACACGAAGAAGGACCGAAGGAGAAGAGCGGTGCCGGGTGAGATAGCCGGCCAACATCCAGCCCAGGCAGGACCGGAGTACCACCAGAGCGGCGGAAACACGAGGCACCAACCGCAGCAGGTGGAGGAAGAACCCGAGACAACATTGCACGCAGCAACGCGGTACCGAACCGGAGAAGGTAAAGACGGCTTGGCTCAAGAACAGGAGGCGGCCCACAGATTGGACCGAAGGAGAGCCCTTCCCTGCCGACGCGGAGGTGAGCAACAGCAACGGAGACCCAGCAGAGCAACGAGGGATCCCGAGAGGCGAGGCAGTGGAGAACGTGAGGCAGCCCACAGACCGGACCGAAGAAGAGCCCTTCCCTGCCGACGCGGAGGTGAGCCCGAGGGGCGAGGTAGTGAAGAACGGGAGGCGGCCCACAGACCGGACCGAAGAAGAGCCCTCCCCTGCCGACGCGGAGGTGTGCAGCAGCAGCGGAGACCCAGCAGAGCGACGAGGGAACCCGAGAGGCGAGGCAGTGGAGAACGTAAGACGGCCCATAGACCGGACCGAAGAAGAGCCCTTCCCTGCAGACGTGGAGGTGAACTGCAGCAGCGGAGACCCAGCAGAGCAACGAGAGATCCCAAGAGGTGAGGCAGCGGAGGACGAGAGGCGGTCTACAGACCAGACCGAAAAGAGCCCTTCCCTGCCGGTACAGAGCGGAGCCGAGGGAGACAGCAGACCAACACCCGGCCCGAGCAGGACCGGAGCACCACCCCGAGCGGCGGAAGGTCAAGGTACCAACGGCAGCAGGCGAAGGAGGAGCCCGAGCACTGCAAGAAATCGCGTGGCACCGAACTGGAGAAGGTAAAAACGTCGCGACCCATGAATGGGAGGCGGCCCACAGATCGGACCGAAGAAGAGCCCTCCCCTGCCGACGCGGAGGTGAGCAGCAGCAGCGGAGACCCGGCAGAGCAGCGAGAGATCCTGAGAGGTGGGGCAGTGCCGAGTCATCAGAACTAAGACCGGGGAAACAAGAGACAGACTGCGGAGCCTGCGAGGGGAGCCGAGGCCCAACAGGGACAGCACAGAGGAGAGAGGTAGCCACCGACATAACGAGGTGTGCAAAAGAAATACACACAGACCCAGACCCCGGCCCAATCGGCTGCCCCAAAGACCACTAGTAAGCGGGTGAGAGAACATAACTCACGAGGCAGTACCTCAACAGTAACTACGAGCCACAAATCCACCCGACACGACGGACCCCCCGCCACAACACCAGAACAAAGGCAGAGACTAGGGGAAGAGCCGCCCCACGCTAAACACAGACTGCAAGTACCCACAGGCGTGCGGGAAGAGAACACTACAGAGAGACACGGCAAACGGACAACGGGGGAAAAGAAACAGAAGGAAGACGCTCACTAAAAGCCAACACACGCAGGAAAGTGCGAAAGTGAGTGCGAGGACCGTGCAAGAACTCACCGAAGCGCAAACAGACCCCGACCAAGCAGGACCCAACTGCAGGCCAAGAGTAGCAGGTACCAGCATGCCAGACAAGCCAAAAAGCGGCAGAGGAAGACAAACAGTCATGGAGACATTTGCCCGCAAAAGTGATGACCAGCAACCGGAGGCAGGGGAGGAAGCTACGCCGGAGCCATACGCCACGCAAGGAGAGATCAGGCAAGTGGAAGGCAGCATTTTAGAAGCCATAGGGGCGTTAAAGACGTCGATAGAAGGCAAGCTGGACGCAGTGATGGTGGATGTAGGACTCCTCAGACAAGATACGAGGAACCTGGCGGAGAGGATGACAACAGTAGAACAACAAGTACAGAGCAACTCAGTGGAAGTAACCACCTCGCGAACACAAATGTCGGAGGCACTGGAGAGAATCAATATACTAGAACGCAGAGCTGAAGACGCAGAAGGCAGGGCCCGGCGCAACAAAGTACGCATAGTGGGGCTGCCAGAGGGGGAGGAAGGTAGAGACCCCACGAACTACATAGAGCACCTCCTGATCCAAGAAGTGGGAGCTGAGACCCTGTCCCAAGGCTTCGTAGTAGAGAGGGCACACCGGGCGCTAACTAAGAAACCGCGCCCAGGAGCACCACCAAGACCAATGATAGCAAAAATCATGAACTTCAAGGACAGGGAAAAAATCCTGACTTTCTCAAGAGAAGGAGGGAACATAACAAGAAACGGGGCCAGGATAACGATATATCCAGACTATACGGTTCTCGTACAAAGACAGAGAGCCCAGTTCTGGCAGACCAAAGAGCGCCTTCGAGCGGCAGGGGTGAAATTCATGCTGCTGTACCCAGCCAAACTAAAAATACTGCATGACGGAAAGACACAGATCTTCGAGACAACGACCGACGCCCAGGAGTGGATGGACCAACGAGGGATTCCGCAGTTGGCAGAGAGAAATGAGCGAAACAGAAACCCCCCCGGCAAAACAGGGACTAGAACCGAGCACGACATGCAAATCCAACACTACGGGAACAAGGCGGTAGAGACACCCTACCGGGAAATAACGAAATGGGGCAACCGACAGCCTCCAGTTGAAAAGCCTACAGCAAAGAGACTTACAAAGGGAGCACAAGACTCAGGGAAGTGGAACCGCCAAGACCCACAGAGAAACCCCAGTAAAAACAAAGTCTATAGTGTCAGTTTCAAGACACTACGCCGCGACAGGCATGCCCGAGGAGGAAGAAGCGGCACCTGGAGAGCGGTGGAGCCCGAGCAGATGGGGGGAGGCTGGGCGTTTGTTGATGTTATTTAGGTTAATAGTTATAATAGTTCGAAAGTCAAGGCTAAGCCCGCAAGGAAAGAAGAAGAGCAGAAAAGGAAACAACAGTTGTCACACACAAAGAATCGGCATGAAAAGCAAATTCAGGGAGCAGCACCCACAAACAAAGAGCTGGTGGAAAGCACAAGGTGAGACCGTCCACAACAGAGTGCAGCCAACAGCAAGAGAACCAACCCGAGAAAGTGGACGAATAGACGATTCAAAACTCAACAGCCAGAGAAAGGGACACAAATCCCCGACAGGAGCAAACCAAGAGAATAAGACACTGAGCGGGCCCATGGGAAAAAACAGACCGCGAGCGCTAATCCCCACAAGGACCGAGATGACCTGAGGATTGTCACGTGGAACGTCAGAGGGATGAATGCATATGTCAAGAGGCTGAGAATTTATACCTGGTTGAACAAAACGAGGACCCACATTGCACTGTTGCAGGAAACGCACCTGACGGCCGAAAAACAAGCTAAAATAAAGAAAAAATGGGGAGGTCAGATGTATAGTGCAACATATTCTAATTACGCAAGGGGAGCAATAACCTGGGTCGCCCCGGGCGTCCCATTCCAGCTCATCAACCAGGAAAAAGACGTGGAAGGCAGAATCCTGGTAGTCCACGGGATGTTAGAAAATCGGGAGATATGCCTGGTGAACACCTATGCTCCCAACCATGACGCCACGGCCTTCTTCAGGACGCTTCCGTCCCGGCTGGCCCCGTACAGGAATGCAACGGTGATCTGGGCAGGCGATCACAATTGTACATTGGACCCCCGGCTGGACAGGTCGGACAATAAGTACAAGAGAGCGGCGCCACCAGCGAGAGCACTACGACAGACACTAGACCAACTCGACCTCGAAGACATCTGGAGGAAGGTACATGGGGAAGAGAGGGGATACACGCATTATAGTGCCCCACATGGGACATTCACACGGATAGACTACCTGTTTACGGGCAAGGAGACACTAGGGGAATTTACTGAGGCACACATACACGCGCGAACCCTATCTGACCACGCCCCCCTGAGAATCACATGGGCGCACACACACAGGAGAGCCCCTATACCCACGTGGAGATTAAGGGCAGAGGCATTATCGGACGTAGGCTTCCAGGAACACATCCAAAACGTAACAGAAGACTATTTCGAACATAATGTGGGTAGACCGTTCCTGTGGAAAGCACAGGAACGGTCTGGGAGGCCTTTAAGGTGGTAGTCAGAGGTGAGGCGATGGGGAAAATGGGAGGTCTCAGTCGAGAAACCCTAGCACAACTAGATGAGCTAGAAAAGAAAATCGAGAAGGCCGAAGGACAAGCGGGGCAGAAAGGGGCGGAACGAGAGAACCTCACCACCCTGCGACAACAGTGTGCGGAGACCTGGGAAAGATTAGGGTGGCTCGACTATGGGAAATATATACAGAAACTACATGCTGAGGGGGACAAGCCTGGCAGGCTCCTGGCCTGGCTAACCAAACAGGAAACTAGGCGGGAGCCGATTAATGAAATTCAAAATAGACAGGGAGAGGTGATTAGATCCTAAGAGGGAATAAACGAGGTGTTCTCGCAATTTTACGAGGACTTATACTCCAGGGTCCGGGAGGCGGAAGAAGGGGACCTAGAGGAAGCCCTCGCGGAAATCAGACTCCCACAATTGACGGAGGAACAGGCCCAAATGTTAGACGCCCCTCTCACTGTAGAGGAACTAACAGACGTGATCGCCCAGCTGCCGACAGGGAAATCTCCGGGGCCAGATGGGCTCCCGGGGGAATTTTATAAACAATACAAAAACGACATAGCCCCGAGACTGCTAGAAACACTAGAAGAAGCATATGAGAAAGGAAGACTCCCGAATAGCATGTCAGAATCTATAATAATCCCGATCCTTAAACCAGGTAAGCCGCCCCTCGAATGCGGCTCCTACAGACCGATCTCCCTAATAAACCAGGACTCCAAGATCCTGACGGCGGCATTAGCTAACCGCCTTAAAAGAGTGCTACCCACCCTGATCCACACAGACCAGACAGGGTACGTGCCAGAACGAAACACGTCCTGGAACCTACGCAGACTCCATTATGTTATAGAAAAAACGAACCAAGAGGGAGGAGAGTGTGCCGTAGCCTCACTAGATGCAATTAAAGCATTCGACTCAGTGGGATGGGACTGGCTCCTGGGAACGCTCACCCATTACGGGATCGGACGAGGGTTTACACGATGGATAGAACTACTATACAAGGACCCGAGAGCAAGAGTCAAGACGGGTAGACAAGTTTCTAGGGAATGGAGCATAGAGCGAGGCACAAAACAGGGATGCCCCCTGTCCCCAATGTTATATATTCTGGCCCTGGAGCCGTTCGCAGTATTCCTAAGAATGCACTACAAAGAAATGGGCATAGAGATAGATGGGGAAATACACCAGATATCCATATACGCAGACGATATACTCCTCTACATACAGAATCCACGCACCCACCTGCAGGACTTGCTGGAGGCGCTGCGCGCGTTTGGTAGGCTGTCCGGAATAGTGGTCAACAGGGAAAAATCCTTACTGTTTCCCCTGGCAGGCCTACGCGCAATACCGACGGATCAATTGCCGCACTTGGGTATCACATGGGCCCCGAACACCTTCAAATACCTGGGAGTGGACATTTACCACGACACCATGGAAACACATGCAGGTAACACACAAGTAGCCCTAGACAAAATCGAAAACGCCATGAAATTCTGGCAGACGTTGCCGTTGGCAATGATAGGCCGGCCGGCACTGCTAAAAATGACGGTCCTACCCCGACTCTTATATTACTTTACAAACATCCCATATAACATACCAAGGTCCTTCTTCAAACACCTACACACCATGGCGAGAACCTTCCTGTGGGGAGGGGGGAGAAACAAGGTGGCACTAGACACACTACAAAGAAGCTACGAATGGGGGGGCATTAAACTCCCAGATTTTGAATACTACTACTTGGCAGCACAACTCCAATTCGTGGTGAGATGGCTGGGTGAAGAGACCTCGATAGACACAATACTTATGGGACCAACACTCCGGAGATACCACCTGAGAGAACTACTATGGATAAAAGCCGCCCAAGCCAAAGACCTACCCAATATAGCCCAACTAGGCCGGACACTATGGAAAAGAGCCTGGAAGACACAAGGCATACGAGACCCCTGCTCAAGACATACCACTGGCGGGGCTGGTAGACACCCGAGTGGCCAGCCTGGCCACGTATAGAGCACAATGGGAAGACAAAGGAGTAGCACAAGTAGGGGACCTGTGGCGTGACGGACAATGGGTTGAATTCCAGACCCTGATGGATGAACAAGATGTACACAGGGGCCAATTCATCCTGTACAATAGCCTAGTTCGGACAATAAAGGAGAGGTGGAACACCATGCCGGAGCCTGAGGACACCGAAGGAGAACTAGATGCATGGTATGATGTTTCCGAGCGAGGACACACTGTGTCCAGACTCTACGAGCAACTACTGGGATACACCAACAAAAAGACATTAAAAGCACGAACGAAATGGGAGGAAGAACTACAACGACCCTTCGAAGATGAGGAATGGAACAAAGTCCTCACGTACACAAAAAAGGTGTCCAGGAACGCCAGGTTTAGACAACTGCAAATCTACATAGTGCATAGAGCATACCTAACTCCCAAGAGAATGTCGAGGATGGGAGACGGACAGACCCGGTGCTGCCCGCGCTGCGGAGACGAACAAGCCGACATGGTGCACATGTTCTGGTCATGCCCGCAGATAACAGACTTCTGGAATGTGGTGAAAGAAAAGACGCTGACAGCAGATATACATATGCCAGCAAGATCGCCAGCAACATATTTATTGGGCCTGTTCCCAAGGGGGCACCGGCAGATGTCACATGTGGCAAAAATGAAAGACTTAATGACAATATTAGCGAAACGCCGCATAGCGATGGCATGGAACAAGAGCGAAGGCCCCTCGAGGGAGGGCTGGTGGGCCGACCTACAAAAATGGGCAATAGCAGAGACAGCAGTCTGGGCGAGAGCCACGGAAAAGGGGGAGAGCAACAGTGGGACCAGACTACTAGCATGGAACTCTCTGGTGCAAGACCTGTTTGGCAGCAGAAGCAGGGATGACACGGACGACCCAAGTGACTCAGGAAATTAAGAAATTGGCCCGCCCACGCCGAAGGGGCACCACATAACTTAGAGAAAGGGAAGAAATGGGAAGAAGGAGACGGGATCGGGACCAACGCACACACTGAACAATGCAATCCTACCTGGAAAGGCCAGCGAATACACACATGGACGAAAGCAGAGGAAACTCCCAGGGAGAGAAGGGAGGTCGCCGAGAGACCGGCCCCCCACTATAAACTCGACATCTGTTTGAGCCAGGCCCGAGGAGGCATCGGACCATAAACATACTGCGGCTGCCTTTGGGGAGAGGGAGGGGGGAGGAAGAGGGAAGAGGGAAGAAAGGGGGCTATGTTGTAAAACCAATAAAAAGAAGTTAAAAAACAAAAAAAAGTATAAAGCACACAATGCACACCAAACTAACGTCTACAGCCACAATGAACCCAGCAATAGTAGAAGCTATAGTGCATGGACATCGCAGGAGAAGGAGGAAGTCGAGGGCCTGGATCTTCAAACCACGCACCATGCTGTTTGGGATGCCGGATCACCAGGTACGTGCTAGGTAAAGGCGCCCCCATGTAATCCTAGACCTCGTCAGGGAGTGGGAAGATGGTTTATCATCACCCCCCATCAGTTCCGAGGACCTTACCCCCTAGAAAAAGTGCTGAATTCACTCCATTTAATAGCAATTGGGTCTTTCCAGTGAACCACCCCAATAGTTGGTGGGATATTGCAGCCCACCCATTCCCACTCTCTACACCAAGTATTTGCATGCATAACAGCACGTGGGTGTGTGTACAGACACATATATATGCCCCAAATACTGGCAGAAAGGCAGACAGTGATCCAGGAATTCTATGTCATAGCACACTTCCCCCGTGAAGTAGGTGCAATTGACAGCACACATATCGTGCTACGGTCCCCCGATTGACAGAGCACATCTGAAAGCACTGGCACTCTATTAATGTGCAGCTAGTGTGTGATGCCAGTGGAATCATCATGGAAGTGTAGGCCAATTTTCCGGCCAACAAACATGATAGCTACCTCTTCTACCAGTCACCATTGCACCGGCCCCTGGGATCTGGAAAACATTATTGAGTATGAACAGTCATGCACATGCATGCACGTGACACACTGAACAACAGACCCTGAAAAGAAATGCCATTGACAACCATGTACACATTTAGAGGGGACAGTGCCTACCCGCTGTCAACATTAATGCACTCCAGAATCCCACAACAGCAGCTGAGGTGAGATGCAATACAGCACATGTAGCCACTAGGGGCATAGCAGAGCGCACATTTGGAGTGCAGAAGTCACGTTTCTGCTCCCTTGACCATTATGGTGGTGTGTTGCCATATGCACAACCAGAAGCATGTAAAATCATAGTGGCTGTATGTGTACTGCACGATGACGCCAAATGGCATGGTGTAACTTTGAAAATGCAGATGGGACATCACCTGCACCCAGAGGCACCACACTTGCACTTGGTTGGCCAAAGGGCACATGGAGAGGCTGAACACACCCAGCTGGTGCAATCTAACCTCACATAATAACCTGCCCCTGTGGAGCAAACACAGTGAGGCCACATCCCAGGTACCATTCAATGATGATTCGGGGCCTATCCTCCGTGCCCATAACAACACTCTGAGAATGTTTCTCTGGGAGAGCCAAATTGCTTGCATTCCTTAGACATAAAAACAACATGCACAAACAGAGCCCCAGATATGTTGGGAGTACAATGATTTTAGCAGCATAACAAATGTAAGTCCAAATCGCAAATGCGAGAAATTCATAAGCAAGGAAAAATATGTTGGAACAGAAAAAGGCATTAACTTGGCAACATTCAATTCTTAGCACCTAGTTATTCATGGCCATCAAACGCTAAATGTTTACTTATTCCAATCAGCCAGTCAAAATACTTTTGTCCACCTGTGGGACTACGTGCACTACTGGTTGAACCCTATCCATGTTGCTGTAAGTGTAAAAGCAGGGGTGCAAGATTACACATGTCTCTTACATACTGTGAATAGGGAGCATTTTTAATCCATATCTTAATTTCAACTGAGCATTAGCTAATTTGCAGGTGAGCAAAAGTGGTTGAAACAGCCCTAATCTGTATGGCTGTGCACAAATCACCAACACAGTCATAGCAACTTGAACCAACAGTGTCCATGTATCACACCCAAAAGCACACAACACAAGCAACAAAGTCCTTGACCACTGTCATATGGACAATAACTGTTCTGCACGTAGACACCAAACTACACACATGGGACCACAACAATAAACAAGTCGAGTGGCCAACCCATTCCCGGACAACAACTATTCTCACAATACACAGTCACATCAAAACAGTCATGCAGATTCAGAAAAATGCAAGTGCACTGCAACAAAGATACACATCTCACCTCACACCATATCCCTTGTGAGCCTGCACCAGCCTGACCCTGGCATCCATGGATGTCTCACTCGGCCTGGAAACCACCAAACCCTGATGCTGTGTCCTGTACATGCATGCAGCAGCAACTTCCCCTTTAATCGCAATGTCAGGGTAATTTCCCGGGGGTCGGCAGGGCCGTCCACGGACCTCTGGGGTTGGGGAGGCCCCAACTCCCCCCGCGTCCCAAAGGAGTATGAGGCAAACACAAGAGCAAAAGAGTTACTGCTGTTTATTGCATAAAAACAGACAGGCACAGGTTCTCGGATCACAGGTACCCAGGAAAACGTCTCATCCATGGTGGGCTTGCAGGCCCTTTTTCTAGCCAGATGACGCGACGACTTGCGTCACCTGGGAAAACTAGCCCCTAAACCTAATGCTATCTCGGGTTGGCTCCCCGAGTGGTAGGGTCAGTATGGACCCGTATAGAAGAGAAGGTTATTGGTAGAGAAGGGGTCAGGTGGTATGTTTGGGTCGTCCCTAATAGTTGCTACATGAAAATTGTTACAAGGGGGAAATTAGTGATTGGCTAAACTATAGTTGCGTCAGTGGTTAGCCCCTCGTATTCTGATTGGTTCACCCACGAGCCCCAAGCCTGGGACCATCGATGTTCCCAGCTCGCGGTTTACCTGGTGCTGGCAACAATGTATGACTATGTGTCAGTGGCTGACAATGGAAAGGTCTAACTACTGGCTGTTGGGTGTCCCTTTCCCATCGCTGACGGTGTCCAACTTGTCACTTCATTGATGCAGTCTGTGTCCCAGACGTGAGACACCAGAGCTTCTCTGGTCCTTGGGGCTTGGCATTGTATCAGGTCGGCTGGGTCACGTGT
This sequence comes from Ambystoma mexicanum, assembly GCF_040938575.1. NCBI lineage: Eukaryota > Metazoa > Chordata > Amphibia > Caudata > Ambystomatidae > Ambystoma > Ambystoma mexicanum. The sequence continues at coordinate 715,890,690 of NC_090932.1, forward strand.
TGGGAGACTGTGGCTGGAGCAGAATTATGGGTATTTGATTTGTATTTCAGCTCTGAGGAGCGTTTAGCAGTAGCAGTTGTAACCTTGGCGCAGGAAGCACGGCGTGTAGATTGCAACTTCAATGCCTTGGCTGTGGGGCTCTCGTCAGGGTTTGTTCTGCATGATCAGCATCTTGCAGCTTCATCTGAGCTGCTCCGGCCTGGGGACTCTGGTTTGCGGCCTACTTTGCCCTGGCTCATGGGTGGCGGTATACAGTGCATAATACAGGGGTCGCGAGAGGTGACATGGGTTCTTATGCACTAGTCCATATACAGGGCTATATCTTCACAGTTTTAGTACCGAAGAAGCATCTGCAAGCATATACACAAGCTCTTCTAATGTCTTGCGTTTCTGCGGTGCTGTAGTTGGCCTATGTGAAAAATAACAACGATGCACATGTGAGTGGTCCTCTACATCATAGCACTGAGTATGTTCTTCTTGTGGATTGGTATGTGTCTGATCCATGTGCTTGGTGGCACGTGTGTTCTTGTCCGCTGGCTATGTCATCATGGCATCTCTAACGATGGCGATATTGGTGGGTAGTGTCTAATCGAGTTGGTCCATATGGTCGGTGTCAGCTCCACCCGAGGTCCCAGCCCGAGGTTGAGATGACGCGCAGCTGACCTGGGTGTGCGGAACGTGGCCACGGTGGATCTTGACGTCTGGGTGGCAGTGAGCGGGTCTAACTCCTCCCGCGGTGGGTGCTTAAGTCGTGATGTCATAGGCCATGGTCTGGATGAGAATTGGGGTAAGGGATCATCCCATTTTCCCTCTTCAGTCCCCCCTCTGGTCGACTTGTCGACCACAAAATTATCAACTCTCTCATCTCCTCGTACTCGCCATACCTTTGTTATTCCTGCCAAGTGTCCGTACCGGTCCACATGGTCTTCAAACGAACAGTACATATATACACATCCACCACCGCTTGCAATAAACCCATTTTCCAACATAGCTTTTCGGGTTTCTTGGATTTTCAACTTTTTTTGATGCTAGGTACAAGTATGCTTCTACTATCTGCTGGCACAGCCGCTCACGTTCCTTGATGATGACATCTGTGTGTTTGTCGTCTTCAGCTGGCATAAGGACGTGCATGCCGATCATTTCCTCAGCAGCACGCTTTGATCTTGCCTTCCATAGCTTTATCCCCAACAGAGAAGCCATTCCCAGGATCACGCATCCTGCCACAACCTTGAGGGCGTCTGAGAGCCATGATGGCATCCAGGACCAGATGCATGAAAACCAGCTACCATCCTCGTCAATTGCAGGAATGAACGTGCAACATGAGCTTCCAATTTTTGCACAAACACCTCCTTCCATTGCTGTCAGAAGGTCCAGCACATATATGTTCTGTAGGGCCACTATTCTGATCGCTCTTAATTCTTCCTTTATCGCGTTGAATCCGTTAATGGTGGAGTTAATCATTATCATTATCTACCATCTTGTTATTTGTAGCCATTTTGCATTTGCATACGCCTGTACACTTGGATGATTATGGAGGAAAAGAACATTGCTGCTTTGCTAAATAGTCTGTGTGCTGGTGGAAAGTGACTCAGGGCTGTTTCTGACTTTCCCCACAGGTAATTTCCTGTCAATGGTTCTCCTTGTCTTTTTAATCTGGATAAGTGTGCAGTGTCGCTCTGTGACTTGCTTGCTATCACCTTCAGGGATTGTCATGATGCCTACCTCCAAGGAGCCAGACAGGGCCCGGCACCCTCAGAGGCAGGCAACATGTATACTAGGGACGTCCCAGCCACCTCGGATAGGGGCTCTTTGGATTCAGTCCTGGTGCCGTTGGCGTCAGGCTCATAAGGGATAACAGTCCTGGCACCATCAGCGCCAGGCTCATACAAGATATGGAAGGAAATGTGTTTGGTGCAAACTTACCTGGCAGACCATGCTGCAATTTCCTTACCTGGCAGATCATTCTACAACTTCCAGATGAAAAAGGACTACTTAACCACAATGGTGTGGCTGGTGGCAGGATACATACCTTCAGTGGAAGGATACATACCTGGGACTACTTGAAAGGCTATTTAAGCCACGCCCAGACAGCAAACCACGCTTCGCGTTGTTCTGCTCATAGCAGCTGGATGCTCACTGTGCCTACTCCTGCTCCAGTCCTCGACCACGCCTGCCAGCATCCTGGAAACACCTAAGGATAGAAAAGGAAAGAAGAAACAGGTGAAATACAAACCTCACCTGTTAAAGCTGCATTCCGGATTCAGCGCGCCAACGTTCCTGCAAAAAGACATCATTATAAATACTCACCGCGTCGCATACATCTCGGCGCACTTCTCTTACCTGCACGTGGCGCCTTCGGCTCTGCAACGCCCATCTGGATCTCCTGCAGCATTCCAGCATCTACGGGGAGACGAAGAGAAGAAAGCAAGGTGAGAAGGGGAAAATAACCAAGAGGCACTTACCCGCCAAGCTAATTCTTCTTACCTTCGGGTCAATGCCATTCCTTGGGCATTTCAGCACCCAGGGCCCTATGGGGAAAAAGCAAACATCACATTAGTGAATGCAAGAACCGTAGCAAACTAACTATTTTAAACTTACCTGCTTACAGGTCGGACTCAGCTTCTGCTTCATACCGGCTCCAATTCTTCAGCATTCTCGAACTCCGGCCCCTAAGGAAAAAGAGACAGGAAAAGACAGTAGTGGGCCTACACCAAAACTCACCTGAAAATCAGGTTTTCGACGGAAACCGCCCTCAGCCCGGAGTCTTCCATTACCTGCAAAAGAGAAGAGGAACAGTTTAGACTCAAGCTTGCCATAAACATTTACGGTACTTACCAGAACAGACAAGCGAACTCGAACTTACTATCCAGTGACGTAACTTGATCCCAACGCGGCCCTGCATCAGAAGCAGGATGGAGAGCTCGCCTTTTAAATCCCTAAGGTGAGTCTCCACAGGGAATTACAGAAGGGTTGCAAGGAGGGTGAGAAGGGGAACGGGAGATCAACACAAAACCTGCAGAGTATTAACCCTTCCTTTTCGCTCACCGAAGGGTATTCATCCGAGCCAGACAAGCCGGATTTGGGAAACCAGCCCACTCCATCTTCAGGGTGCTGAACATCTCCTTCGAAGAGGCCACTGCCGTCCAGACCACGCCCACGCCTCCATGGGAACCAGGTGAGCGTTACAGAACACGAAGCCTACCCACAATTACCCACCCAGGCGCCATGGAGACTTCCGAAACAGACCAACTGGCCCAACTATTGGGGGAATTACGGGCGGAAGTTCACGCCGCCCGCCAAGAAACCAACGTTCTTCGAAGAGAACTGATCTTGTCCAGAGAACGAACCGATGACCTGGCTAAATAGCTTTTGCAGAATCAGGCTGGACAAACACCATTACCTGCTTCCGGGAGAGAGTCCACTCCTATGGCTTCCACTAACCCGGTGCAAATTAACCTGCCGGGAAACATGCCTTTGGCCCCACCTGAACGTTTTGCGGGGGACCCCAAGAAATACGCTGTTTTCATGAACCAATGTCGTTTACACTTTTTATGTAGACCTGGGGCCTTCCCTAATGACCAAACTAGGTTGGCTTTTGTTTTATCGTATCTCAGCGGCTGTGCAGCCGATTGGTCTATTCCGTTGTTAAATCAGGACGATCCTATCCTTCGTGACTTTCAACGCTTCCAGGCTAGTATGGAGAGATTATTTGCCCGGCACGCCCAGGGTGAGGTCTTGGATAACGAACTTCTGTCTTTGCGTCAAGGGAACCAAGACCTCCTATCTTATATCACCACATTTAACAGACTGATATTGGAAACTGGGTGGCCTGAGAATAAAAGAATCACCATGTTTCATCGAGGACTTCGTGGAGAGCTAAAGGACGTTCTGGCTCAAATTGTGAATCCACCCCAACTCTGTGAGGAATACATTGATTTAGTGATCCAACTTGATCATAGACTCCAGAATAGAAAGACTGATCGGACTAGATTTGAAACGCGGGCTTTGGTAAAAACCCATGCAAACCCCAAGAGTACCGACACTTCGGAGCCAATGCAAATTGGGGGAGTAAAAGGACCCCTAACGCAGAAAGAACGAGAAAGAAGACAGCAAAACCAGTTATGTCTCTATTGCGGAGAGTCTGGACACTTTCTACGAAATTGCCCGGTAAAACCACCCAAGAAGGTGGTTGGAGCCACAGACCAAAACCTTCCAAAATCTGATTTGGGAAACGATCAAGCCCGACAAGCGTAGAAGTCCGCTTGCCGAGCGTGAAGACAAACTCTTTGACCTCGCATTTCATCATGCCAATGACCCTCGTGGATCCAAAGCAGCCTCAACGATTACATGGCTTAAAGGCCTATCTCGACAGTGGGGCTATTGGGAACTATGTTGATCTTGAATTGGCTTCCAGGATTGGTCTCCCTCTCAGACCAAAAATCACCAAAGATGTCATTACCACAGTTGATGGGAACGAAATTGCCTCTGGGCCGGTAACACATTCTAACACAGAAATGACACTGGTTGGCCAAGATGGTCATAGGGAAACCATAGTGTTCGACGTAATCAAGGCTCCACAATTTCAGGTAATCTTGGGGATCCCTTGGTTAGAAGCACATAATCCTCGAATTGACTGGCGAGCAAAGAGTATCACCTTTCCTAACTACAGACAAACTTGTTATTCTGGAAATCCACAAGTGGGTCTAGCCTCAGAAACCTCTGTGTCAGCACAACTACCACTTGAGTATCAGGACTTTCAGGACGTTTTTCAAAAAGAACAGGCCAACACCTTACCACCTCACCGACCATACGATTGTCAAATTAATCTGGTACCCAATGCGCAACCGCCTTGTAGTAGGATTTATGCCCTTACTGAACCATTGAATCTTCATTTACGCCAGTATTTGGATCAGTATCTTGCCAATGGGTTTATTCACCCGTCAAAGTCACCGGCTTCTTCAGCTTTGTTCTTCGTGCCGAAAAGGAAGGCGACCTTAGAACATGTATAGACTATCGCGCCTTAAATCAGATAATGGTTAAGAATCGTTACCCCCTGCCTCTGATCCCTGAACTCCTTGACCAGGTGAAAGATGCCTGCATCTTTACCAAGCTGGATTTAAGAGGGGCTTACCATCTGGTGCGCGTCAGAGAAGGCGATGAATGGAAAACGGCCTTCCGCACCAAATACGGACTCATTGAATACCAAGTGATGCCCTTCGGGTTGTGCAACGCACCTGCTGCCTTCCAGTATTTTATGAATGACATCTTTCGAGAACTCATAGATGTTTGTGTCATCATATATATTGACGACATCCTAGTGTACTCTTCCTCGGAATCTGATCACCGAAAACATGTTAAGGCCGTCCTGGAGAAACTACGCCAGCACAAACTATTTGCAAAGCTCGAAAAGTGCATTTTTCACATCACAGAGGTTGAGTTTCTTGGTTTCGTCCTAACGCCAAAGGGAGTTCGAATGGACTCACGAAAAGTGGACGCGATCCTCAAATGGCCATCCCCTAGTTCTGTGGAAGGGGTTCAGAGCATGCTTGGTTTTGCCAATTTCTATCGAAGGTTTATCCCGGAGTTTTCTCGAGTGGTTCAACCCATCACAGCCCTCTTACGGAAAAACAAACGCTTCGAATGGACTACGGAAGCAGAACAAGCATTTCAGGAACTAAAAACTAAATTCACCTCTGCACCTGTGTTAAAACATCCCCGTCCAGATCTCCCTTACGTTGTGGAAACTGACGCATCTAGTTTAGCCATGGGAGCGGTTCTATCACAGAGGGACCCAATCTCGAACCAACTGCATCCTGTGGCCTTTTGGTCCAGAAAATTCTCAGCTCCAGAAGTTAACTAGGCAATCACAGATAAAGAACTATTAGGTATCAAGTCAGCTTTCAAGGCTTGGCGTCATTACCTTCTCGGCGCAAGACATACTGTTACCGTAATTACAGACCACAGGAATTTGCAATACTTAAAAACGGCCAAAGCTCAATCCTCACGCCAACTCCGTTGGGCCCTGTTCTTTGCAGAATTTGACTTTGTGATCACCTATCGCCCCAGCTGCAAGAATGGCAATAGGAATGGGCCCATTCGAATAGGAATGGGCGGTTCTACCCCAACTCTAGATCCAGTTCCGATTATTCCCGAACAGAGAATTTTGGGGGTGATCTCCTCACAAACTCTAGAGGATATTCAAACTAGAGTTAAATTGCTTTTCGACGCTGCAGCCTTGCAAGAATGGAGCCTGAAAGATTCCAGATTTTCAATTAATAACGATTTACCTTATTTCCAGGGGCGATTGTTCTTGCCTCAAAAGGATTTGCAAGATCCCATCATCATGAGACACTAATGGAAGGACACCCGGGCATCGCTAAGACTGAAGAAAAAATTAAAAGGCATTTCTGGTGGCCCTCCTGGCGAAAGGATATAAAATCTTTTGTGATGACATGCGCAGTGTGCGCCCAAAATAAAAGTCAAAAGCAAAAACCAGCCGGTCCGTTACGACCTCTGGACATTCCACCGGCACCTTGGCACACTTTATCGCTGGATTTTATAACTGACCTACCTCCTTGTCAAGGATTTAATACTATACTGGTAATTGTAGACCTCTTCTCCAAGATGGCCCATTTTATTCCCTTGAAAGGGCTGCCTTCAGCCTCCACCCTAGCCAAGGAATTTCTTGAGAACGTCGTTCGTCTACATGGTTTTCCATCCATATTAATCTCCGATCGGGGAAGCCAGTTTATTTCTCGGTTCTGGAAGAGATGTTGCCAAATGGCAGAAGTTGATGTGCGTTTATCTACCAGCCACCATCCTCAGACCGACGGCCAAACCGAGAGAACAAACCAGACATTGGAACAGTACTTACGATGCATGTTGCATCAATCAGAATATAATTGGAAAGACATTTTATGGATTGCTGAATACGCCTACAACAATTCTGTGCATTCAGGAATTGGCCAGACTCCTTTTTATGACTTATTTGGCCACCATCCCAGAACTTCGGATCTTGAACCACCTCAAGGCCTTGAAATGCCCGCCGTGGATAACTTACATACCACCATAACCCGAGCCTTCAAAGAAGCCAAGACTCATTTACAGCAGGCCAAGGACATATACAAGGAAAATGCTGACTTACATCGGAGCGAAGTACCTCCTTACCAAGTTGGAGATCAAGTGTGGCTGGCGACTAGACATCTACCACTTAAAGGCCCACAAACTTTTAACCCAAGAAATATAGGGCCTTATCCAATCACGGCTGTAATCAACCCGGTAGCCTTCAAACTCGATCTGCCCCCTAACATGCGAATCCATCCGGTTTTCCACGTATCACTGTTGAAACCTGTACAACCCGGAACCAGGCTACTCAAGGCACCAGAACCAATCCCAGTAGATGGGGAACTGGAATTCGAAGTTAAAGACATATTGGATTCTAAAATGTCCAAGTCAAAGGTTTTTTACCTAATTGATTGGAAAGGATATGGACCTTAGGAGAGATCTTGGGAACCAAGCGATCATATAAATGCACCTCGTCTAATACAAAAATTTCATCGTAAGTTTCCACACAAACCAAAGCCTCCGGACAGTACGTCCTTGGGAGGGGCCTTGGGGGGAGGTACTGTCATGATGCCTACCTCCAAGGAGCCAGACAGGGCCCGGCAACCTCAGAGGCAGGCAACATGTATACTAGGGAAGTCCCAGCCACCCCGGATAGGGGCTCTTTGGACTCAGTCCTGGCGCCGTTGGCGTCAGGCTCATAAGGGATAACAGTCCTGGCACCATCGGCGCCAGGCTCATACAAGATATGGAAGGAAATGTGTTTGGTGCACTTAACCACACGGGTGTGGCTGGTGGCAGGATACATACCTTCAGTGGAAGGATACATACCTGGGACTACTTGAAAGGCTATTTAAGCCACGCCCAGACAGCAAACCACGCTTCGCGTTGTTCTTCTCATAGCAGCTGGACTCTCACCGTGCCTGCTCCTGCTCCAGTCCTCGACCACGCCTGCCAGCATCCTGGAAACACCTAAGGATAGAAAAGGGAAGAAGAAACAGGTGAAATACAAACCTTACCTGTTAAAGCTGCATTCCGGATTCAGCGCGCCAATGTTCCTGCAAAAAAACATCATTTTAAATACTCACCGCGTCGCATACATCTCGGCGCACTTCTCTTACCTGCACGTGGCGCCTTCGGCTCTGCGACGCCTATCCGGATCTCCAGCAGCATTCCAGCACCTACGGGGAGACGAAGAGAAGAAAGCAAGGTGAGAAGGGGAAAATAACCAAGAAGCATTTACCCGCCAAGCTAATTCTTCTTACCTTCGGGTCGATGCCATTCCTTGGGCATTTCAGCACCCCGGCCCCTATGGGGTAAAAAGCAAACATCACATTAGTGAATGCAAGAACCGTAGCAAACGAACTATTTTAAACTTACCTGCTTACAGGTCGGACTCAGCTTCTGCTTCGTACCGGCTCCATTTCTTCGGCATTCTCGAACTCCGGCCCCTAAGGAAAAAGAGACAGGAAAAGACAGTAGTGGGCCTACACCAAAACTCACCTGAAAATCAGGTTTTCGACGGAAACCGCCCTCAGCCCGGAGTCTTCCATTACCTGCAAAAGAGAAGAGGAACAGTTTAGACTCAAGCTTGCCATAAACATTTACGGTACTTACCGGAACAGACAGGCGAACTCGAACTTACTTTCCAGTAACGTAACTGGATCCCAACGCGCCCCTGCATCAGAAGCAGGATGGAGAGCTCGCCTTTTCAATCCCTAAGGTGAGTCTCCACAGGGAATTACAGAAGGGTTGCAAGGAGGGTGAGAAGGGGAACGGGAGATCAACACAAAACCCGCAGAGTATTAACCCTTCCTTTTCGCTCACCGAAGGGTAATCATCTGAGCCAGACAAACCGGATTTGGGAACCCAGCCCACTCCATCTTCAGGGTGCTGAACATCTCCTTCGAAGAGGCCACTGCCGTCCAGACCACGCCCGCGCCTCTGTGGGAACCAGGTGAGCGTTACAGGGATCTCTTCTTCCTTTTGTTCCCTTCTTCCATCTTAGGGAAGTTCTCCATGTTGACTTGCTTTTGTGGTACTACTAGTGATGTCACATTGATGTGTACCATAGTGCACACTCCATTCCACAACGGAGGTAAGCTGTTGTATTCTTTAGCTCTGCAGGCCCAATAGTGGTCCATTAATACTGCTGTTCCTGCGCCCCCCTCAGGAAGCTTGATCGTTCTCTTGAATCCGTCATTCATTCAACATCAATTTCTCCATCATGCTGGTAACACAGTGTGGGTGCTGTGAGGGGAATTATTGTTATGGGTTCTTCTTCTTTATCTAACCATGTTACCAATGCTGGGCTCTTTGTCCATTCCTTGTAGCATTTGTAATTTTCTTCTTGCACTGTCATCGTTGATGATTTGGCCAAAGGTTTACTTCCCACAACTCCATCCACCCATCCACTCTTCGTGTATACCTTGCCATATATGAGTATTAGTGGCCTTTCCCAGCACCCTGGTTCACCTCCAATCTCTCCAAGATTGGAAACCTCCAAGCGCTCCACTGGCATGGTAGAGAGCTCAATGTAACCTCTTTCATTTCTCCTTTGTCGGGTCCATCTGTTATGTATTGAAGTCCTTCGGTCAGCTCCCAGCAATTGTCAAACATTGGTAGTGTTTTGATGAAGTTGTCTTCATAGGGGTATGTCGACCTTGAGTTCCATCTTAGTATTGCTCTTTTCCCTTGAAATCGTCCTCATGTTTGAAACAACACTATATACAACAGACATTCTGCAGTTGTTGCAAGTACTAATGTTCTTGAGGCACTCATGGCATATGGGATCAACAAGCACACATAGCAGTTGTCGTTTGTCGTGTCGTTACCAATTTTGGACATGTGCTTGTACCATATGTTGTTGGAGATGTGTGCAGATTCTGTGAGATGTGTGTCCACCCCATGTACATCAATGGAAACACTACATGAATCCCTCTTTGTGTTGGACCTCTTGCTACTTGTACCACCTGACACCGTGCTCCGTGCAGCCATGGTAGGGGAAGTGTTAGTAGTGGGAGATGCCATCACATAAAAAGCATAGTAGTCCTGCCAGACAGCAGCAGTAATCAGACCAATGGTGAAAAATATCCCTATCATCTTTATTACAGTTGCTATTACCACTGGCATTTTCTTCTTACATTTGCTGCGGTCCTACAGCTACTTTACTTTAGATGATACAGGTGCCCACCTGAAAATCTCTCAAAATGTGCGTTATTACTGTAAGTACTTTTTATTCAAGCCCTGCATATCAAGTGATGGTTCAATGCCCAGGCAAAAAGCTCTTCCCACGATTTCCTGCACTATCTCAAAGTGAGATGATGTAGAATTCCTCTTCATAATTAGAGGTACCTAGTATTGGTGCTGTTGAAATGGCGTGCTTGAGCTCATTGAATGTGTCTGCCATCTATCATGTCCACCACAACTTCCTTGCCCCCCTCTGTGCCTCCCTGAGGGCCTCTAGCAGTGGTCCTATGTATGAGCTGTAGTCAAAGACCCATGCTCTACAGTAGTTGCATGGACCAAGAAATTGTTGAAATCCCCTTACTCTCTGCAGCTATGGGGTGTTCTGAATTACTTGTGCCCTTTGTGGTGCAATGTTCCTTCCCTTTTGTGAAATGATCTGCCCGATATAAAGTACTTGTTCTTAACAGTACTGCAGTTTCCCCTTGTCAACCTTGTATCCTTTCTCAGCCAGTACTTTGAGCATCTTTATAGAGTCCCTCTTGCACTTTTCCTCAGTGGTGCTGCAGATGATGATATCATCTACATACTGCATCACTGTTCTTTCCATCTCTATGTTTCCTAGGTCCATTTGTATTACTCTGTTAAAGATGGATAGTGACTCACACTACCCCTGCGGTAGTCTAGTGTGTTTCCACTTTGTGTTGTGGTATGTGAAGCTTGTTAAATCTTGTGAGTCAGGATGTAGTGGTATTGAGAAAAATGCATTTTTGAGGTCGATCACTGTGAAACGTGATACCTCTGCTGGTATTCTGCACAGTATGGTGGCTGGTTTACCTGTTATCGGGTACTCTGCCTCCACAATATGGTTAAGAGGCCTCAAATCTTGTATGAAATGCCAAGACCCTCCCTTTGCCTTGCGCACAGGATACAGTGCAGTGTTGCACGGTTATTCTGATGGTACCAATATTCCTCTATCCACTAGGGCAATTATTGTCTTGTAGATACCCTCATCAGCTTCCTTAGATAGTGTGTACTGCTTCACCCTGGGTAGCATTGCACCTTCTTTAGTTTTATTTTTACTCCTCCAATGCTTTTTATGTAACCCACGTCATAGGGACTAGTAGTCCATAGAGAGTCGGGCACAGTTGCTAAGTCTTTCTCGTAGAAAGGTGTTTGGGTAGGGATGGGTGCTTCTAGTACCATTGCCATTTTCTGCGCTACCTCCTTGTAGGTCACTCTCAACCAAACATAGACGTTCATCGGGAACACCTCTCCCCATCTCCTACTTCGTCTGAGAACAGCTCCTTATCTGATACCTGCGTCAGCCTGCATCCTTCAGCTAATGCTATTACTGCTCTCCATGCTTTCCCTTCCCCATCTTGAGCATGAACTGCAATGTAGTCCCTGGTTGCTACAATACTCTCGATGTCCACTGACATTATTGCCCCTTTCTCCTAACTAGTGGGTGTTTCTGGCCTGAAAATGTACGCTGCTGGCCTCCTCCACACCTTGCCCTCAATTCCCGGTAGCCATGCTATTGCCATGTCTGTCCCATATTGGAAGAGGTCTCTGTCTGCTGGTTTTGCCCTTGCCACAGTTTTGCCACAGTAAGCCTGGAGTATGTGTCGTGCTGTGAGCATGTGTATGCCTGGTGTGGAGCACACTATTCCCTTGTCAGTGAAGGATATAGTCATGTTCAGTCTGCTCATGATGTCTCTTCCAAGTATATTTATGGTGATTGTTTTGAATACAACAATGGTAGAGATAGGTCGTGATCTCCAACAGATAAGGAGATTTTATCAGTAAAAAGGAACCAGCCCTTGAGCCCCAGAGAATCTTTGAGTGTGCATGGCCTCGCCTGACAAGTTGAACTTCCCTTCCCTAATGCAGGACCTAGTGGCCCCTGTATCAACTAAGAAAGAAAATGTTTTGTCACCTATCGCCACCTTTATGCGTGGTTCCTCCGCAGGGTTAGGTGTTACCGACATGATGGGACACAGCAAGGACGTCTGTGGACTGTCCTATTGGGGGTATAGTGATTGTCCATTCCCTGTTTACGGGTTGTGACCCAGTATCGTCACCTTTCCCAGTTGTTTCTGTTGTATTGGCATGTCTGTGGGTAGTTGTTTATTGTCCTGTATTTATGTGAGCTGTTGCACTGTCTGGACGTGTTGTTGTTGTGCTGTCGCCATTTGCAGTTGTCCTTTGTTGTGTCCTTACCAATTTTGGACATGTGCTTGTACCACATGTTGGAGACCTGTGCAGATTCATTGAGGTATGTGTCCACCCCATATACATCAATGGAAACACTACATGAATCCCTCTTTATGTTGGACCCCTTGCTACTTGTACCACCGGACACGGTGCTCCTTGCAGCCATCTTAGGGGAAGTGTTAGTAGTGGGAGATGCCATCACATAAAAAGTATAGTAGTACTGCCAGACAGCAGCAGGAAATCAGACCAGTGGTGAAAAATATCCCTATCATCTTTATTACAGTTGATATTACCACTGGCATTTTCTTCTTACCTTTGCTGCGGTCCTGCAGCTGCTTTACTTTAGATGATATAGGTGCCCGCTTGAAAATCTCTCAAAATGTGCGTTATTACTGTTAGTACTTTTTATTCAAGCCCTGCATATCAAGTGGTGGTTCAATGCCCAGACGAAAAGCTCTTCCCATGATTTCCTTACCGTCCTATCTCTTAAGGCAGGTAATGCTGCGTGGAGGAGTGGAAATGAGCGTACTATTAGCATGAGAAACACGTTATAATAGATGCTTATTCTCCATGGTTTTAAGTATTTTGGCCTTTATATAATACATACAAATTGGTGTGACAATGCTTCTGGGATATCGTCGTGGAGGGCAATGGCGTATATTCTTTGTCATCCACTAACATGTACAATAACAATGCGCAATACCTGCATGTATGAGACAAAAAAGAGAAGAGAGCATGCACGTGTTTACACAGTGTGGTGTATATTGCAGATTCCTTTGACAAAGTTCTTCGTTAACTTGTGGCTCGTGAGTGTTAATTTTAGCTAAACCTATTTATTTTGTCTGGGATCTCGTGATCATGGGGTGGGCTATGGGTGATTGATTGTTTGTGTCTTTGGCACCTGTGCTGTGTCGTTGTTGTCAGTTGATGTTGCTGAAGCGTTGGCCCCTTCACTGAGGTGAGGGCAGGTATGTGCTTTGTAGGGCTTGATGTCATGAATGTGTGTCCACACATCCTTATCATGCTGTTTTACAGCTCTAGGGCTACTTTCTGCACTATATGGGGCCCTGTAAATCTAGGGGGCTTTCCACTTTCTGCGATAGTTCTTTAGGAGAATTTCATCTCCTTCTTTCACTGTCCACTGTGCAGTCAGTTCCTGTTCCTCGTTGGTTGCCTCTCTTTGTTGGATGTTCTTCGACCCGCCCTGTGTCCGTTGGATCTATTGAGAGATGAAAGCAGCACTAGTAACCAACAAAGAAACATACCTGTGCATTTCTTCACCAAAAACAGTACTTGTATTATTACAATCACTCATTGCCCTTGATGGTGGTGTGAGTGGAAGGTGCATCTGGCGTCTGGTCAACACCTCTTGGGGTGTGAGGTGGTGGTCAGACCCTGGTCTATTTCTTAACTCAAACAGGGCCAGAGGGAGGCAGTACAGCCAACTCTTTTTGGTTGTTTGCTGAATCTTTGTTATTTCCTATTTTAGGAGACCGTTGAGGCGTTCACAGAAGACATTAGCTTGTGGGTGATACGCACATGCAAATGTATGCTTTATTCCTAGGAGAGCTGTTACATGCTGGAATAACTCATTGGCAAAGTGAGGACCATTGTCTGACCTCGGTACTTCGTAAACTCCCCGCCTCGGCAACACCTTGCTTACCAAGAATTTAGCTGCTCTGAATGCATATGCATGAGAGCACGGACCGGCCTCAATCCACCTTGAAAATGGGCACACTACTACAATCATTTATCTGTATCCTTGACATACGTTGATCATGTCGACGTAGTCAATGTGTACATTCAAAAAGAATCATTCAGGCCGGGGTATGTTACTTTTGATCACTTCCAGTGTGTGACCGGTTGCACATTGCTGACATGTAAGGCAATTGCTAATGAAATAGGCAAAGTGTGAGTTTAGCTCGGGCCGAACCATGATTCTTTTATTCGTGCTGCAATTACTTCTTTCTCTGTGTGCGTGGGATGGTGTAGTTGGGTCAGAGCTGTTTTCAGTAGGGCCAGGGGCATCACAACTTTCCCTGTATTGTTCTGTCGCCATAGTGCATCAGTGGGGGACATGGTTCATCCTCTTTTGACCCACAGTTCCTTGTCTGCCATTGGTGCTGCTGCCTGCAGCTCCATAATATGTGTTTCTGGGATGTGTATGTACCCATCCTTCATTAACATCTGTCTTACCCACCCTATCTTTTTGTTTTTCTGGGAGGTTCCATGTCTCGCCAAAGTATGCAGCATATTTTCCATGTGTGTCTGCTGTTTCGTTACCTCTTGATATTGGATCGTCACCATTAGTGTGTGCCTGACACTTCACCACGGCTACCTCTGCTGGGTAATGTATCACTTCTATTAGTTCACCCAGTAGGTGAGCATGTTGTACAGGAGTACCATCTGCTCTTCTTAATCCTATTTGCCACTTTATTAATCCTGAATGTACTGTTGACGTAACATATGCACTGACAGAGTATGTATTTACTCTGTTCTCATTGCTTTCTTATAAGACCAGAATAAGCACTACAAGTTCTGCTGCTTGTGCTGAATAGTGCTGGGGTAATTTGACTCATTTTAATGATACGTAAGTCCAGTCTTCCCTCAATCGCACTACTGCTGCTCCTGTCCTTCTTATTCCATCACTTTGATCAATAGTTGATGGCCCATCGATGTACATTATCTCATCCCCCTCTAGGGCATTCTCTTCTACTTTTCTTGTACATGAGTAGAATTCATTTGCATGTGCAAGTCGTGTGCATCCTCTCTATTTTCCACTTCCTCTGCTATAAATTGTGCTGGATTGACATTACTGCACCTTTCATTTTTTAGCTCAGGTCTAGACAGGATAATCGTGTACCCTGTTGCTCTTTGGGTAGTCAGTGTGGATTTTGGCTTGTTTAAGATTGCAAAGAGAGTGTGTTCCACGTACAGTGTGGTGGAGCATCCCATGGTGATTGAGGAGGATATGTTTACTGCAAAAGCTGCTGCAGCTAGGCTCTGTTCGCATGGGAAGTGTCCCATCATTACAGGATCCAAATGGCCACTGTAAAATTCCACTGGTTTATGTCCCATGCTTGTGTTTTGTGTTAATACTGCTTTCATTACTGCACTATCACAATGTGAGAAGATGTAGAATTCCTCTTCATAATTATGGGTACCTAGTACTGGTGCTGTTGAAATGGCGTGTTTGAGCTCATTGAATGCATCTGCCATCTCTCCTGTCCACCCCAACTTCCTTGCCCCCCTCTGTGCCTCCCTGAGGGCCTCTAGCAGTGGTCCTATGTATGAGCTGTAGTCAAAGACCCATGCTGTACAGTAGTTGCATAGACTAAGAAATTGTTGAAATTCCCTTACTGTCTGCAGCTGTAGGGTGTTCTGTATTGCTTGTGCCCTTTGTGGTGCAATGTTCCTTCCCTTTTGTGAAATGATCTGCCCGATATAAAGTACTTGTTCTTGACAGTACTGCAGTTTCCCCTTGTTAACCTTGTATCCTTTCTCAACCAGTACTGTGAGGGTCTTTATAGAGTCCCTCCTGCACTTTTCCTCTGTGGTGCTGCAGATGATGATATCATCTATATACTGCATCACTGGGCTTTCCATCTCTATGTTTCCTAGGTCCATTTGTATCACTCTGTTAAAGATGGATAGTGACTCACAGTACCCCTGGTGTAGTCTAGTGTGTTTCCTAGTCTAGTGTGTTTCCACTTTGTGTTGCGGTATGTGAAGATTGTTAAATCCTGTGAGTCACAGTGTAGTGGTATTGAGAAAAATGCATTTTTGAGGTCGATCACTGTGAAACGTGATGCCTCTGCTGGTACAGTTTGGTGGCTGGTTTACCTGTTATCGGGTACTCTGCCTCCACAATATGGTTAAGAGGCCTCAGATATTCGATGAAATGCCAAGACCCTCCCTTTGCCTTGCGCACAGGATACACTGCAGTGTTGCACAGGGATTCTGATGGTACCAATATTCCTCTACCCACTAGGGCAGTTATTGTCTCGTAGATACCCTCATCAGCTTCCTTAGATAGTGGGTACTGCTTCACCCTGGGTAGCATTGCACCTTTCTTTAGTTTTATTTGTACTCCTCCAATGCTTTTTATGCAACCCACGTCATAGGGATTAGTAGTCCATAGAGAGGCAGGCAAAGTTGCTAAGTCTTCCTCGTAGAAAGGTGTTTGGGTAGGGATGGGTGCTTCTAGTGCCATTGCCATTTTCTGCGCTTCCTCCTTGCAGGTCACTCTCAACCAAACATAGACGTTCATCGGGAACACTATCTCCCCATCTCCTACTTCGTCTGAGAACAGCTCCTTATCTGATACCTGTGTCAGCCTGCATCCTTCAGCTAATGCTATTACTGCTCTCCATGCTTTCCCTTCCCCATCTTGGGCGTGAACTGCAATGTAGTCCCTGGTTGCAACAATCTCTCAATGTCCACTGATATTATTGCCCCTTTCTCCCCACTAGTGGGTGTTTCTGGCCTGAAAATGTATGCTGCCGGCCTCCTCCACACCTTGCCCTCAATTCCCGGTAGTCATGCTATTTCCATTTCTGTCCCATATTGGAAGAGGTCTCGTCCGCTGGTTCTGCCCTTGCCACCGTTTTGCCACAGTAAGCCTGGAGTATTTGTCATGCTATGAGCATGTGTATGTCTGGTGTGCAGCACACTATTCCCTTGTCAGTGAAGGATATAGCCATGTTCAGTCTGCTCATTATGTCTCTCCCAAGTATATTTACTGGTGATTGTTTCGAATACAACAATGGTAGAGATAGGTCGTGATCTCCAACAGATAAGGAGATTTTATCAGTAAAAGGAACCAGCCCTCGAGCCCCAGAGAATCCTTGAGTGTGCATGGCCTCACCTGACAAGTTGAACTTCCCTCCCCTAATGCAGGACCTTGTGGCACCTGTATCAACTAAGAAAGAACATGTTTTTTTCCTATCACCACCTTAATGAGTGGTTCCTCCACAGGGTTAGGTGTTACCGACAGGATGGGACACAACAAGAATGTCTGTGCGCTGTCCCATTGGGGGTATAGTGATTGTACGTTCCCTTTGTACGGGTTGTGCCTCAGTATCGTCACCTTTCCCAGTTGTGTCTGTTGTATTGTCATATCTGTGGGTAGTTGTTTATTGTCCTGTATTTGTGTGAGCTGTTGTACGGTCTGGACGTGTTGTTGTTGTGCCGTCACCATTTGCTGTTGTGCTTGTTGCTGTGCTTTGGTACTGCATTTGTTGTGCATGGGGTGTCGTGTATGTTTGCTGCTGCTGTTGTGCCGGCACATCTTGTGGCGCTTGTGTTTCTGTCATTTGTTGTGGTTTTGGCTGTTGATAGTATTGTTGCCCCCATTGTAACCCTGTTGCCCTTTCTTTCCCCATCCTGTTGTGCCAGTCTTGCCCTGCATGTATGTGATACGTGTCCTACCAGCCCACATGTCCAACACGTTGGTGGCTCTTGGGCTTGCCACGGGAATCCACCAGTGTTGTCTAAGTAACCCTGATGTCCATATTGGTTGTACCCTCGGATCCCTCCCCCTTGCTGTGGTGCTGCTGGTCCAAATCCCCTCCCTCTTGATAACCCACCCCTTCCCCTGTAGTTGTTTGTGTAGCCGTTTCCTACTTGCGTGTATCCACCCCTCACCGCAGGGGCGTATGTGTGTTAGGCTGTGTATGGAGGCGGTGGTGGCAGTTGTTGTGTTGTAATCTGTGCTTGCTGTGGTGGTGCTGCTAGTTGTTGCGGTTGCTGAGCAGTGGCTGGTAGTTGTGTGGCTGGTACTGCTGTCACCTGGGTGGGGCTTGTTATTAGCGCACCTTCCATGGCATATTTTGACTGTTTCTTCTGGACCAGTTTAGCCTCCTCTGCCTTTCTGTCTTCCTCTTTCTGTTTCATCTTTTCTTGCCATAGCCTACAATGGTGTAATATTGTTAGTTGTATCTCTGGCCATGCTTTTACTTCTATTCCGACCAATTTTTTTAACTGCCTTTGTACTGGTTATGGGTTTCCCTGTATCAGTATGTGGTAAAATATTGCTAGTGTTTTGACCCACAGTTCCCGCGTTTCAAGGCACCACTTCTCCTGAATTTCCTGGATGTAATCAACCGGGTCCTCATTCTCATGCATTTTGCATGACGTTGTTACCCCTATGTCTGAAGTGTCTGGATATTGTACCCTTAGCGCCTGCCATAGTGCATGTCTACAATTTGCAAATGGCACCCCATCATGCGATGTGTCACTGATTGTCACCCCTGGGAATCCCGCTCTCTTCCAAATGTCATCTGCTGCGTCTCCCAGTATGGAAATTACCAACCCCTTGACATCGCCCACTGCTAGCTTTTGAACTGCAGTTTGCTTTTCCATTTCATTTATCCATTTCCCTGCCCCGCCGCTCAATGACGGTAGTCTGCATTTAATGCTTTTTTTGTCTGCATGTTTGCATGGGACATATTGTGGCCTTGCCCCTCCTCTCTCTAGTAATGGCATATGTGTGTACTCTTTTATCTCCCCTGGCATGCGTCTGTGTGGCGATGTGTGCGTGTACTCGCTCTCCTCTTCCATGTTGGAAAATTTGTCAAGAATGTCAGTAATGTGTTGTGTAAACCGAGTATCTCTTATCCCTTTTTGTCCTCTCTGCTGACCCATCTGATACTTGTTGTGTGGGGTGGCTGATCCCTCCATTCTGCGTCCTGGGAGATTTCTAAGCCTATTAACATATGGCGTGTGTTGTGCCGGTGGTGTCAGTGGTCGTTGTGTCTCTTATCTTTGTTTCCTTTTGCCCTCCCTTCCTATCTTTCCTTCTTCTTGTGTCTTACACTCCCATAACGACCTGCAGTCTGTGCGTGTTATGTATAATATACTTAGCCCCTCCCCACTTCCATCACTCCGTCCTCCGCAATATCCCTCTTCCTTCTCACTGCATAACCTGTCTGAGAATGTCAATTTTGTGCTTAGGCGTTTTCCCCCCACTGTTACAGTTTCTAAGTCTATGTCTGTGTACTCACCTGTCTTCTCTGTGTCTCCCTGTATGTGTGTCATTGTTACCTCCTTATTGTCACACGCATGTGTCTTAGCCCCATGTGCTTGGCTTGTTCCTCTTAGCCCTGTATTACTTCATTTGTTTCCTTTATTCCATAACTCCGTTCTTGCCCTGCAAAGTTTGTTCATTATCGTGTTCCTTACCTGATCTAATACCTTTGAGTCTCTATCCTTGTCCTTCCATATCCCAACCTCCTTTGCCAATATACTCTCTATTAGTTTCCCTTCCTCATACTTCCGTGCACTCTCTGCTATAATCTTCCTCTTCCATAGCGTCATCTCCCAGTCGTTCTCTTCTCGTTCCTCTTCTTTCCTCCTGATCTCCCGCTGCTCCATGCATGCTACTCTTTCTGCAATCCCTCTTATGTGGTCCTCTTCCCGTTTCCTTCTTTCTTCTTCTTGTTTGTTTGGACCTGTTCGCTCCTCCTTACCTTTGTCCCTCTTCACCTTTTTCTCCCGCTCCTCCTGCTCGAGCTGTCTAATCAACGCGCTCCGCGCCTCACTCAGTTCTGCTAATTTCGCCTCCAACACTGCCTCTTCTTCCCTTGTCATGCTTCCATCTTTCCTCGTACTTACATTGCATCCTCCCTGTGCGTGTCCGATCTCCTCCTTACCTACCCTGTTTACCACTTCGTCCTCTTCTCCCGTTAGTGTCCCCCGAAGTTTCAGTAACACCTGCGCTGCTATCCATTCGTCTGGCCCTATACTTGCTAAGTCTATTTGTGCCTTTTTTAGGCTCCCAGAGCTCACCTGTGCCAATTTTGTGTCTCCTGCCCTCCCCGCCTCCCGCCCCTTTTGGTAGTGGTCTGCTGGTGCATATGGCGGTGGGCTGTATGTAGGGTTTGAATACCCTTCAGGTGCCGTCAACTGTGATCATGTCGCTTCTCTTAATTCCCTTATTGGATACAGCCCTTCTGTTTCTTCCATCACTTCTTTAACTGTAGATGTATTTCCTTCGCTTTCCTTTTTTACTTCTGCAACTGGGTATGATCCTTCTGCCTCTTCCTCACTCTCTTCTGCGCTGGGAGGAGCTTGGGGTGCGCTGCACCCCTCCTCCTCGCTCACCTTCTCCTCCTTTGCCCCCTGCATGCTGAACATCCCTGGTACACCTCGCACAAATCCCTGAAACATTTTCCAGAAATCAAAAACTTCTAGGTGGCTTGCTAACTTCTTCCCCTTATATGTGTTATGCAGATATGCTAGCAATGAATGTTGGGTGGACATGTCAAAGCTGCCGTTGGGCGGCCATGGAATCCTAATTCTGTTATCCGTCCCTTGATTCCATTCAACACTGTACTTTACTATTATATCTCTGTGTGGTGTTAGAGTTGCGCAGATATGCTGGAGTGGTGTGGTTAAGGTGCTGGCTCTGTATCCCGCCCCTGCCCCATAATACATAGACATTTGGAAATTTTCAATTTTTCAATACCGCCGTTACCGGGTGCCGTAGTTTGGGGACTTCTGTCTTTCTGCTCTAATGGAAGGCAAGGGTATTATTACAACACTTTCGTGCTGGGTGCCAACGCCCCCTTGGTCTTTACAACACTAGCATCTTCCTTTACACTCCTTCTTTTGGATCTAGGGCCCCCTTGGACATGTGGCGTGCAAAGCCCCCTGCGGTTTCGCCCCACGCAGCATGATTTTGAGCCGCCCCGCCTTTCCAGTGCTGCCGCTACACAGCATACCAGCAACGTACTTCTAACTCCTCCTCCTTCTCCTTTGACCTCACTGCCTGCGCAGTGTATGCCCTTCTCTTCCACCTCCGACTGGTCGCACTGCCTCTCAGTGCAACTCCTTTGACCGAGGACGTGCCAGTGTTCTCCGTGCGTGGCCGCCTCTCCCCCTTCACCCCTCCTTTACCACGTGTCTCTGCTCCAGTCGCGCTTGAAGAAGACCACGGTATCCTATGCAAGCCCTATGGGTGATGTCACCAACTACTACAACGGTTTACCGGTACATACAATTATAACAGAAAAGGAAACACATGCTAGTTTTGACAATGTTATTCCTCACAATCCGCACAGCTCATGTGCGATATGCGCCCTCACTAGGGGAACTTATCCAGCCAACTATCTTCCGCACTGAGAAACAATCTAGCAACCTCCTGCGGGACTACGTCATCTATTCACTGAGCTAAAACACTCAATCAATAGGAATCCTCATCTATTCATTGATCTACAACGCCAACTCATAAGAATGCCACACCTGCTTATACAGGTGTCCGCGATCTAGACCAATCAGCGCGATTTGCCAGTCACACGTGGGTACTTGAAGCCCCACCTAGCATGCCCCATAACACTAGAGGGGACAGCCTTAGTTCCGGTCCCCACTACACCTCACACATCGATCGCCGCTCAATGACCAAAATCTTTTCTTAACACACTGAAAAAAAAACACCTGCCACCCTAGTTACAATTCCTCCCGCCACCCACACAACATTATACTGCTGGTTGTATGTGCCATACTCATATCGGGCTCTCGCCGGCCGGTGCCGCTAGACTGCGGGCACCCCTCCCAATCAGCTCACCGCCTCCCCTCGTCTGGACCACATCTGGACACTCGCCAACCACGGGCAGGATACTTCTGAAGTCGGCTCTCGACGGCCAATCCCCGGATTGCACTGTCCGGTCGTCTCGCAGTTCCGCAATGGTCCTGCAGTCCTCCAAAGAGGGCAACGGCAGAGGGGGCCACGTTGCCGGCCCACCTTGACACAAGCAGCCTCGCCAATCTCAGTAGTGCCGCCAACTTGTCGGGGTAATTTCCCCGGGGTCGGTAGGGCCGTCCGCAGAACTCCGGGGTTGGGGAGTCCCCAACTCCTCCTGCATCCCAAAGGAGTATGAGGCACACACAAGAGCAAAAGAGTTACTGCTGTTTATTGCATAAAAACCGACAGGGACAGGTTCTTGGATCACAGGTATCCAGGAAAACGTCTCATCCATGGTGGGCTCGCAGGCCCTTTTTCTAGCCGGATGATGGGACTACGTGTGTCACCTGGGAAAACTAGCCCCTAAACCTAAAGCTATCTCGGGTTGGTCCCCTGAGTGGTAGTATCAGTATGGGCCCGTATAGAAGAAAATGTTATTTGTAGAGAAGGGGTCAGGTGGTATGCTTGGGTCGTCCCTAATAGTTGCAACATGAGAATTGTTACAAGGGGGAAATTAGTGATTGGCTAAACTATAGTGGCGTCAGTGGTTAGCCCCTCATATTCTGATTGGTTCGCCCGTGAGCCCCCAAGCCTGGGACCATCGATTTTCCCAGCTCACAGTGTACCTGGTGCTGGCAACAATGTATGACTATGTGTCAGTGGCGGACAATGGACAGGTCTGTCTACTGGCTGTTGGGTGTCCCTTTCCCATCGCTGTCGGTGTCCAACTTGTTACTTCATTGTTGCAGTCTGTGTCCCAGACGTGAGACCCCAAAGCTTTTCTGGTCCTTGGGGATTGGCATCGTATCAGGTCAGCCGGGTCACGTTTTGGGAGACCATGGCTGGAGCAGAATTACGGGTATTTGATTTGCATTTCGGCTCTGAGGAGCGTTTAGCAGTAACAGGTGTAACCTTGGCGTGGGAAGCGCGATGTGTAGATTTCAACTTTGTGGCCTTGGCTGTTGGGCTCTCGTCAGGGTTCGTTCTGCATGATCAGCATCTTGCAGCTTCGTCTGAGCTGCTCCGTCCTGGGGACTCTGTTTTGCTGCCTACTTTGGTCTAGCTCACGGGTGGAGGTATACAGTCCATAATACGGGGGTCGCGAGGGGTGACATGGGTTCTTATGCACTAGTCCATATACAGGGCTACATCTTCATGTTTTTAGTAGCAAAGAAGCATCAGCAAGCATATACACAAGCTCTTCTGGCATCCTGCGTTTCTGCGGTGCTGTAGTTGGCCTATGTGAAAAATAACAGCGATGCACAAGTGAGTGTGAGTGGCCCTCTACGTCATAGCACTGAGTATGTTTTTCGTGTGGATTGGTGTGTGTCTGATCCATGTGCTTGATGGCACGTGTGTTCTTGTCCACTGGCTATGTCATCATGGCATCTCTAATGATGGTGATATTGGTGGGTGGTGTCTAATCGAGTTGGTCCATATGGTCGGTGGCAGCTCCACCTGAGGTCCCAGCCCGAGGTTGGGATGATGCGCAGCTGGCCTGGGTGTGTGGGGCGTGGCCACGGTGGATCTTGACGTCTGGGGAAGCAGTGAGAGGGTCGAACTCCTCCCGCGGTGGGTGCTTAGGTCGTGATGTCATTGGCCATGTTCTGGATGAGAATTGGGGAAAGGGATCATCCCATTTTCCCTCTTCAGCATCAACCATCTTCCCCTGCAGAATGCCTCTGCAGAGGAAGGCAGCATATCCATGCACCCAATTACAGATGAACATGTGCCCTCCTGAGTTACATGCAACAAATTCAAACAAAAACTCATCAGCCACCCTTCACCATGTGTCCCTGCACCAATGCAGCCAGATCTATGCACCTCACACCAAAGCAACATGAACACCCCACATAGTGACACCTTACCCACCCACAACACCTACACTTCCTGCCCCTCGAGTGCCATGCAGTGAAGGACCACGTAACACATACTTATTTTCTTGTTGATGTGACATTGTGAACACTCTGATTGGGCCACAGTCCGTATGACAATGAGAAGACTCCCAAAAAGAGAACACTGAGAGGTTGGAAACCCAGGATCACCTTGGAAGTACTCACAATGCCACTATATGGCATCCCATGATTAACATGGCAGTGGGACAGTGCGGTAAACACTGGCAGGGGAGCTGATGATGTAAAGCCCAGGACGATGGGATGCAAAATGATCACCAATAGCACAGAAGACAGGATCCGTCAGAAATCAGCTCTTCACAGAGGCAGTAGTCATCATGGAAGGCTGGGCACAGAGGCAGCTGGCATGAAAGGGACAAGCAGACATGAGATAGGAATGAGAAACATAGGCCAAGGACACCACCACATACAAGGGAGCAGGCAACATGAAAGAGGAAGGGAAGGCAGACTTCACAGGGACTGGATTGAATTGGGTCCAATGGGCTTTTTACTGATGGGATCATTGAGATGCACTCAGCAGCTGTCAACAGGGCCCAAAGAATCTACTGGTGTACCATGCATGATGCATGTTCACCATGGCAAACAACAACACCTGGCCAATGGTGTGTGCCTAGTGTTTGTGATGAACATGACATCCCCCAAATGGCCAGCAATGTTGTTCAGTGTGTGGAATTGTCTTGGGACAGCACCCCAGAAGGGGAAGAAAGACCAAGATTGGACTGCCTTAGTGGGTAGACATGACTAGTAAAAACACATTGAATGGGATGACATGCGGCAGTCAAGACATGTGAAAAGTGCACGGAAACACGCCCCATCACTACCATCACTGTGTGTCACAGCACACAAACAGACAAGCCTACCACCCTCATGACAATTCACTAACAAATGCCATACAGTGAGAGCCCCCGTCCCAACTATGTACCCTCAACCCACACCCTGAATATCTTGAGAAAATCCCATGAATAGACACACCAGCCTACCATCATCATGTGTCACATGCACCCATGAAGCTGGACCCATTCACTTCAATACAGGTAAAAGATAAACAACCCCACACAGTGCCAGACTCCCAGTCACCAACCACAACACAAGAGCCACCTGAGTGCCTTTCACTTACCTGCACAGTTGACCCACCTGACTTGCATCCACTGCATCCCACCTGAAAAAACATTTGGAATCTGCAAAGACATGCATTGTAGCAACATAAAGATACTGGACGTCCATGACAACTCCTGCATGGAACAAGGAAATAGTAATGGACCACTCAGTATCGAAGAATGACAGACTGCAAGAGGGAAACAGGACACTTAGTGATGATTGCCTAGCAGTGAAAGAGAGAGAGATACGTGAAAAGCATTGAAAGGAGGAGGCTGGTCAGAGAGCCTGGAAGGCATATAGATGGAAAAGTACCACACATAGTGGGCCATGAGGACAAAGGTGAGTGATGGAGAAGAGCAGAGTGGAAAAGAATGGGCCCCTGTGAAAGGTCAATCGGCTGCTCTACATCAGACAAACTACAGGCAACACTCACAATGGCATGCAAAGCAGAAAAAGACCCATATAAGCAACACCCACGCAAAGCAGTGCCTACAACCACATACCCATACACTAAATCAACCAACAATCCCCCTGTTGGAAACCACTGTAAATGGACCTCAGGACAACATGCAGCTGTTCAATCAACCTCCAACAGACCACACACCCTGTGTGAGACCGTCAAAGTAAGTGTGCATGGATCCCAGGGTGTACTGGCAACTCAAACAGGGAAAACAGATGTAGTCAAGCTGTGGAGAGTGGATGATGTAACACATGCATGGGCCCGCAATGTGCACACACACACTGTGCAGTCACTCACAGTGCCCGGTGAGGTGAACAAGTAATACAAACAAAAAATCATGCAACTCATTCTGGTGCAGAGAACATACAGAAACAACCAATGTACAACAAGTGACTTGATTGGTTAACACACGAGCAGTCTGTTAAGGGTAAACATGTGCATATCTGTACAACCCTACATTTCACCATCCATAGGTCACAACCATGCAATCATGACACATGTGTGTAAAGATTCCCTCAACCCATTATTACCTGCACATGCCACCATGTCGACCTCAAGGCAACCATTGCAGTTGACACCACTGTGCATGGCTGCAAGTCCATTGCTGCACCCATCATGCCTTTGAGAGGGTAACAGCACATCTCAAGGGAAAAAAGAAAAAATAGAAAAATAGTCTACCTCGGAATGGCCTAAAAAATACACTTGCCAACATCCTGGCCAGGAGCATTGAAAAACAAGATAGAAGTGCCCATGCCTTATTCAGGGGCTAAAGAAACAACACAATCTGCCCAATCTGGTCATGTCATATCATAACATATCATATCATGTTAAAAAAAAATAATAAAGTCCATCCTGGACTGGGGGGTGGAAGGAGTCCACCAGGGAGGGGGCAGGTGGAGGGTGCATGTCAATATCCACATGAGTGGAAAAAAATAAAATCCCCTCCATGGGCTCATGGACCTCACGGCAACGGTGGTCCAGGAGGCTGGTCTGTGCTGGGCCCCCCATTCTTCAGTTGATATGGAGGTGGTTGTGGTGGGGGACCCTTACCATGCATTGCCAAGATGTTTTCATTGGCCAGGGTCAGCTGTGACACAGTTGAATACACCAGCACAGTAAGGGCTGTGTGTTCTCCATGCACTACCGCACGAATGGCTGCAGAGTCTGCATGCACACTCAATTATGATGCATTGAGTTGTTTGGAAAGTATCTGTCTGAAGGCATCCATCTCCTCATGGAGCACTGTCCTTGTGGCTGAGAGTTCTTCATGGGTTGTGCTCCTCAAGGGCTTAATCTCACGCATCAGGGGCTCAAAGCATGCACAAGCATCTGCATGCAGGGACTCCTGCAGACATCTAAGATCATTCCGTCAGCCCTTGATATTGGCCTCCATATGCAGATTACGGGAGCGGCTTGAGGACCACATGACCTGCAGCTGTTGCTGTACCCAAGCGGCTGGTAGGGTCATGGTCTTGTACATCTTATCCATGCCTCTGAAATTTTGTCCAACACATTGCCATGTTGGATGGTGGCACTCAGAATATGCTGCTCCCAAACTGTTTCCCCAGCCTGCACACATCTACCACATGTGCGGGGCCCACGGCGGCCTGATGCAAGGGACCATGCCCATTGCTCTGGTACCCTTGTGGTAGGCTGAAGGTCTGCAATACTCCCTTGGACTTCAGCCCCAGAACCGGATGCCAAGTATTTGGTGGGTGGCCTTGCAGCCGTCGACACAGTTGTTGGGCATAGTGATGAAGGTCAAACAAGATCCATGAGTGGCATGTATGTGCAACAATCAATCCGTACAGCAATGCCTCCGGGACAGGTGTCCTCGTTTGTAAAGCAGTCCCTGTCTATGAACATCATCAGACGGTGATGTGTCAAATGTTATTTTTTTATTTTATTTATTTATATATTTATAACGCGCCACAGCTCGCAAGCATCAGGGAGCGACAAAAACAAGAAGACTGAAGAAATCACGGGACTACATAAAACAGAGAAGAGATGGACTCAAAATGAGTCCGGAGCTGAATATGTGACAGATTACCGAAAGAGTAATGTCTTCAGCTGCTTTCTAAAGGAAAGGAAATTAGTTTCCAGACTAAGATTGCCAGGAAGCTCATTCCAGAGAGCAATGGCTTTGGTGGGAAAGGCCCTCCCAAGGCCAGTGGCTTTTACTCTGGCATGGACGGATCTGAGTAGCCCTTATTTAGCTGATCTTAAACATTGGCTTGATTCATACCATTTGAATTCCTTTTGAAGATATGATGGGACCGTGCCGTATAGACAGCGGTGGACCAACGTCAAGGATTTTAATTTAATGTGCTCCTCTATGGCGAGCCAGTGAAGGCCA
This sequence comes from Ambystoma mexicanum, assembly GCF_040938575.1. Classification (NCBI taxonomy): domain Eukaryota; kingdom Metazoa; phylum Chordata; class Amphibia; order Caudata; family Ambystomatidae; genus Ambystoma; species Ambystoma mexicanum. The sequence continues at coordinate 715,918,664 of NC_090932.1, forward strand.
ATTCTGTCTTGGGTTTTATGGTCGCTCTTGGGTTTCCCAGTGATGGATCTAACTGCATTGTTTTGGATTATTTGGCATTGTTTAATGCAATTGTTGCTAGACCCTAGCATCAATTCATTCCCATATTCGAGTCGAGACAGGATGGTGGCTCTAGCGATGGTGGCGCTATTTTTGGCGTTAAGGAATGGCCTAATGCGGCGTAGTAATCTCTGATAATACTGGCAATTTCTTTTTAGGTACGAGACCTGCGCCTCTGCTCCTAGTGAGGATTGCAGGTATATGTCGAGTGTTTTAACTTTGTTTGTGACTGTGATATTGGAGTCTTTTATGTTGAATGTGGAATAGGCTGGGCCTAGATATGATAAGGCTTTTGTGGATCCAAATGTCATAAGTTCTGTTTTGGAACCATTTAAGCACATCCGGTGAGCTTTCATCCAACTCTCTATGGGGTTATAGATGGCTGAAAGTCTGTTGTTGTCTGTAATATGGTCTTCACAGAGTTCTAAGAACAATTGTGTGTCATCTGCGTAATTAGTGAAGTAAATCCCCAACTGTGAGAGGAGGGTGCAGAGACAGCAAATATATAGGTTAAAAAGGAGAGGGGAGAAGCTAGCTCCCTGAGGGATGCCACAGTCCACGGGATTGGAGCAAGTGGAATGTCCACCCCAAGTGATTTTGGAATGTCTGTCCTCCAAGAAGGAGGATATCCATTCGATTGCTTCCTCTGAGTTCCTGAGCTTCCTCTTAATTGCTGTGCATGCTCAGAATGTGAACCAGCACCTTCTCTAATACCTATCACATTACAAATGGAGCAACAGAGCAATCATGGCACATCTGAGTGGGCAATGTAGCTGACATGTATGAACTTATCAGACAGATGATACAAGTATGAGGATGTGTTCTTGTATTCGGTTCACAGATAGGCCAATGTCTGTGCAACTACACAGCACAATGATGGTTGTGACAAGGCATGTGCCTGTCAAGTATCAACTGACAGAGACATACAGGCCTTTGACATCAGGCGGGTGCTTCCAATTTGAAGCTGTTTGACATGTTTAAACAACTACCGTGCAAATACATACAATGGAATGCAGCCAGGCACAATCGTTGACATTCATGATGCCCAAGACCTCCCACATGGGCTGTGTATGGCCATGTCATTTTCCAACTGCAAAGATGGCAACCTCTGCATAACAACCAACCATAGCAGTGTCATAGCACCAACATTGTGCATGCAACTCAGGGCTGTTGTCTGTGAGCACATATGCAACTTCAATCTGGGCACACCACAAGGCATGGTTACAGACAGCTCAGATATGCATCATGACAGGGCATCTCATAGGGGTAGGTGGCAAATGGAACATGTAACTCAGCATTAGATGATGTGGTTGTTCAACATCAATCGCAATGTACTTATCTTGTAGTGCAGAGCGACACGCCAAATGAATGTAGCAGACAATAGTACATGTTGTTTCTCAATTTCTGGCCACAATTCAGGGGAGTACCCTGTGGGAGATGTGTACTGTCACACGGACATGTGCCACACATCTCCACCACACAGGATACTCCCAGAATGATGACCATGTGACATGTGTCCCAAAGTCGCCAAACATGCATTACCCAGGGATGTCATACAACTGCAGCCATAAGTACCACTACACAATAATGGTGGGGCAGGCATGATTGGCCAAACATATGATGCACAATGACGGCCACTCACCAGATGTGTCCTCATAGTTCTCCCAGCCTCCCACACCTTCCACTGCTCAAAGACGATGAATTGCCTTGTGGCCTCTTCATGCGGTGTCAGCTGCTCCTCTTCTGGTGGCCCCCTCCAGTTGCCTGTGCAGAGGCCATGTCGACACTGAGCTTGTGCTTGGTCCAACGTGTGAGATCATTTCACCGCTTCTGAACCTGTTCAGCATTGCGCATCTCCACAGTTAAGGCATTGTTCTGCTCTGTGACCCACTGACAATGCACCATCCGCTGTGCAGGTGTATTCGTGCTCCCCGCGTACTGGCACATCTCACGATAGCGATTGCTCAGTTAGTCAATGAGGATCTGGAGTTCCTCATCAGTGAAACACTTCTTCCTCTGCAGGCTAGTGTCCTGTGCCGTGTCTTGGGGTGGAGCCTCTTCCTGCTGTGCAGGGCATCTCTTCTTGGCCCGAGTGGCAATAGCTGTTGGTGCTGCTCCTAGCTGGTTGGGACCATTTTGGCATTCAGGTGCTGGGCCACCTTGAACTTGGGCCCGCCACATCCTCCTGGGGCTGGGGCAGATGTCTCCACGCCACATCCCGACCCCTTGAGGATGGGACAGATGTGTCCTCACCACGTCCCCACCTTCACCCCATCTGCTCCCTTTTCACTCATGTCACACGTGTAAACTGATGAATGGAAGGCACACCAAGTCATTTTCCTTGGCAATATAAGGAAGGAAACAGCCTACGTGATGTGCAACGTAGATGTGTGGTCCAGCAAGGCTTCAATGTAACCCAAAAGCAAAATAATACTGTACATGATACACAGAGGCACCCAAAGACTCGAACATTGCGTATGCGATACCCGGAATGCTTCTGAAAAGTGAAACAAGCGGTACATGATACGCAGAGGCACCCAAAGTTTCAAAAATTGGGTATGCGATACCAGAAAGCTTCCAAAAAGTGGTACGCAATATGCAGAAGTACCCAGAGAATCAAAGAATTGCATAAGAGACACACTATTTGGCTCAAAATGTAAAAAGAAAAATGCCTGTGTGCCAGAGACAAACCCCAAAAAACAAAAATGTGTTACATGTTACCTGAAGGAAACGGATTGCCTAGCACCCCCAAATATGTCTGCAAAACTCGTCCAGATTGTAACCTTCAGGCGCACAACCAGTGATGCTAGTTGCGGGCCTTATATCACCCCATCATTGCCGTGAGCCACGTAGGTGCGCTGTGTCACTGTTCGCAGGATGGAACTTACATGTTAAAGGCCTTTACTCTGCTATGGGCTGCTGTGGATTCAAGAGGCACACCACCATTCCTCCCGCCTCCATACTGTTGTTCACTCTTTGACTGGCCCTGCTTTGGCACACTAACTCCTATTCTTCTACTGCTTGCTCAAGAGGGTGTGCCTGCCTGAACCTGCACTGTCTTGGCGTCCCAGCTGTCCCAGTTTTGCCTAGACACCTGTGCTAGGCCTACAACTTCCTCTTCTGTACTTGCCAGGACTTCCACCTCTGTCAACACCACCAAAGTTCCACAGCACCTTACCAGGACGCAGGGAAGCCATACCTGCCTCGGGGTTGCCATGTCTGTCCCATCTACGTCATCTGAGGAGTGCAGCATCCCCACGTCGAAGCAGAGGGCATAAAAATTCACCTCCACCAAAGTTTGCATCGTGGTGGATCGTGTCCTAGGTGCCTATGATGCCCTATTCAACATAGCTACGCAACTGGGCAGCGAAGAAAGTCTGAGAATCTGGGGCAAGATTACAGCTACCATCAAAGAGGAGGTGGTGGCAGTCTGCACCAAGAACACGTTACTGAAACATTGAGACGACCTTAAGACCCATAGCCATTCCAAGGTGGTGGAATTCCTCGACAGGGGACCCACAGTGGAAGCCTACCATGCTGGCTGCCACCGGTTCACCCAGGTAGAGCTACAGGTACTTGAGTGGTTCTATCCAAACCTCCACTCCCAGTTCTTGGCCTGGAAAGGTCATCTGGAAGCTGCTGGTGAGTACCCGTGTTGACAAATGCTCTACTGCATATGTGTGGCATGCATGTTTGCAGATGCCTCATCCTGTTTGCAGATTGTGTATGGTGTGAGATGCAGCAGATTGCTGCCTCATGCCAATGCTGGGCATTTGTGGCGTCAGACATTCTATACTGGCATTTGCGTATTGGCAGATTGCATATGAATGACTTGTTGTACTTGGACACATGCATTGTGTGTTAATGTAGCAAGTGCTGGAACATGACAGATGCAGACATGCTATGTTGTGATCATGTGGGTGACGTGCATGAAATACGAGTCCATGTGGGGCACACCTGACAGTGCATCCATGCAAATTAACAAGGGGGGTCCTGGGAGTGCCTCTGCCAGACATTAGTCCTGGTTGCAAGAGACTTACCCAGAGTCTTTAGCTCACTATCTTTCACAGAGAAGAAATATCCTAAACATATCAGTCTTTGTCCTGCCCTGGGGCAGTCCAGCACCGAAATGCTAGGCAATTTTCCTCTGAACAAGAGTACCAACAGCATCCCCAGACACGTTTTTTCGACCTGGTTGGACCTCATCTAAGAATAGTGAGCAAGGTGTCCACGTCTGGATTCCCCTAGTAACTTAGGGTGAGACCCAAAGTTACTTAAATATGCAAATTAAAAATGGGGGTCCTGGGAGTCCCTCTGCCAGACATTAGTCCTGGTTGCAAGAGACTTACCCAGAGTCTGCAGACATGTGTGCATTGATGCCAGTGTATGTAAAGGTGATGCATTGACGTCTCCGGGACAGGGGTGTGACCTCTCATCCCTTTGCATTTGTAACACAAGTGTATGTGTGTATATACAATATATATACACTTGGCCACCGCACATGTGTAACTTGTTCCCAGATATGTGTGCCAGTATATGTTGCTTGCTTGCAGGTCATGCTGTCGCATATGCACACTAGTGACTGTGATTGTGTGGGAATGTGCCCTGGTGCTGTTCCGATGCACATGAATGCATGCTATTCTTGTGTTGGCTGGTCATTGGTATGGTGGTGTTGCCATGTTACAATGTAGGTTGCCTGGCACGACCATTTGTGTGGGTGTATTGTGTGTGAGTCCTTTCATGGTTGAAACATGCTGCATGATTTGTCATGTGTATTTTGTGTATGCCTCACATCCATTGAAAACGATAACTGATGTCAATGTTTTTTGTCCCAATTTTCCGCAATTGCTGCAGCTCATGAAGAGGGTGAAGACATTGCTGTTGAGCAGAAGGGCAGAAACAGAACCACTAGACCAAAGCACACACCGTGGTCAGCCAGATTTGAGTCCACATCATGTGAGGGTGAGTTGGCTGGGGAAGGGCAAGTTCCATTGGGCAGGGCTTCTGGGGGTACGTCTGAGGAGGTTGTTGTGGAGGGTGGACTCCTTAGTGGCTGTGGGCCAGGGTGCGGATACGGAGGAGAAATCAAGGGTGAAAGGCTCCCTGGAGTCATCCAGGGAGATGGAGGAGGTGGTGGAGGAGGAGACAGATGAAGGCCAGCACATGGGGTCGGGTAGAGGCATGCAGGAGCGTGTTCAGGCTACACTGCTGGGTCATGGGCATGAGGGTGTGCAGTGCACTATGGAGTGAGCTGCCCAACCTGCTGTCCCTGCTCCATCTGATGCAGCAATGACCACCATTGTGGATGCCTGCACCCAGACAGTGCCCCCCCCTTTGGGTCCAGGGAGATCACCCCTGAGTTGATGCAGGCCGTGCTGGCTGGATTGTATGGCGGATGGGCTCGATTCGTGATGATATGAGAGAGATTTGTGAAATGCTCTCACAGCATCACGGATCAATGACCCTCTACCTGGCACAGCTGGCATGTGCACTGCTCTTGGGTGGTCTCTGAGCACTGGCACATTCAGCTGCCCCCTCCTCCACTGCCTCCTGCGTGCCCCAGTCATCCTCTGGGGGCATTCTTTGCCAGTTTCCATCACAGCCCCTCTACTCCAATCCCACCCACACTGCCTTTTCTTGTGGTCAGGACGTCCCTGCCTCAGGTGTAAGTCCCGGCAAATACAGAGGTGGTGGACGCTATGCCTACACAGGCACCTGCACAGGAACAGGCATCAGTGGGACAGTTGGCACATCAGGACAGGGCTGGTATGCTACCCCCCAAAGTACAACATCCAGATGGCGGGGGTACATGCACAGTGTATTCTTGGCCAGGCAGCAGCAATATAGGAGTGGCTAGACGCAATCCGCACAGGGCCCATCAACATCATCGAGGAGGCAAGGAAGGCAGGAACGTATGACCACCTGGCAGGAGGAGCTCAGGCGCTTTGGAGAATTGGTGTGCACCTGGATGGACTTTAGGATGCAGCTGATGGTGGAGAGGCACTGGGCAAGCATGGCACAGTTTTCCAGGGCAAGGGCAGAGGTATTGGAGGCTAGGACACTAAGATGGCTTGTTATACTGGAGGAGGCTTTCAGGGATACAAAGGAGGAGGAGAGGAGGTTGAGGGAGAGCATGAAGCCCTCAAGGACTGAAGAGTGGCCAGCCTCCAGGTAGAGGACGAGGAATATGACTCTGCCATGGAGGATGTCATGAGAGACTATTGAGACTGCTGCCTATGTATACTGTTCATTGCTAATACAGATTTCTCTTTATTCATCACACAGTAGTTGTTGTAAATGTGTTCATGTGCTGCCTTTGGTTTACTTTTATTTCTTATGCATTTGTTCTGTGATTGTCACGTGGGGTTGGGACCTAACTGTGGATGTGTGACATACACTCATCAATTGTGCAGTTGTGAGGGGGGGTGCCTCACAACACCTGGCCACCCACCTACCCACATCAGCTACCAGCAGTGGGTGCTCTCATGTCATGCTGCACATCTGCATTGAAATGCTTTATCATCACATGTGAGTTTGTTTATATGTGGCTGTGCACATCATTAATCTGCTTGGCTCACACACTCTCAGACTTCCTGCCTGTTCAACTTGTGCTAGTTGTATGGCCTTGGAACTCTCCGCTTTCCTACCCGAGTCCATTCATTCATTGATTGTTGCTTGCTACTATGCACTCACATTACATGTGGCTCTGTCCTATCAGTGATGTCTTAGACTAGTGTCCTCCTTGGTCATTCACCTACAGCACTTTGGGCCATTGCAATGTCACATGGGCACAATGATACATCAGATTGGATTTCATTACTTTACTGTGTCATATGCATATGGTGCTTTCACTGTGTACCTGCTGCTACATTCTGCTGTCGCAGTGCCACTGGTTGTTATGTACCAGGGAGTCCTGTGATGAGCTACAGACATGGATTCTGCATCAGTTCCCCCAGTTGGTAAGTCTATGGGTGGGTCCGTGGGCAGTGTACTTCATGTTGGTGGCAGGCCAGTTGAGGTAAGTTGCTCGTCCATATTGGACTAGTAAGGGGGTTATGTGGCAGGGCCAGGCTGTGTGTGTCATCAGAGATGTGGGGGGCTGGTGGGTGGATTGAGGGCCAGTGGGGCTGCCTGGGGGTGTCATTGAAGGTGAGGGGGTTGGTGGGTGGAGTGAGGACCTGTGGCGCTTCCTGTGGGTGTCATCTGAGGTGAGGGGTCCAGTGGGTGCTGTGAGGACTTGTGGGGCTGCCTGGGATGTCATAGGAGGTTGTGAGGGCCAGTGGGTGCTGTGAGGACTTGTGGGGCTGCCTGGGATGTCATAGGAGGTTATGAGGGCTGGTGGGTGGTGTGAGGACCTGTGGGGCTGCCTAGGGGTAGTGTCAGTGGAGAAGGGGGCCTGTTGGTTGGTGTGAGCACCTGTGGGGCTGCCTGGGGGAGTCATTGAAGGTGAGGTGGGCTGGTGGATTGAGGACCTGTGGGGCTGCATGGGGTGTTGTCAGAGGTGAGGGGCACTGGTGGGTGGTGTGTGGAAATGTGGGTCTGCCTAGGGGTGGTGTTGGTGGTGTTGGTGGTGAAGGGGGCTTGTGCGGGGTGTAAGGCCCTGAGGGGCTGCCTTGGGGTGTCATCAGAGATGACGGGGGATGGTGGGTGGTCTGAAGACCTGTGGGGCTGCCTGTTGGTGGTGAGGGGGGATGGTGGGTGGTGTGAGGACCTGTGGGGCTTCCTGGGGGTGGTGTTGGGGTTGAAGGAGGTTGGTGCGTGGTGTCTGGGCTTGAGCGTGCTGTTGTACAGTTAGGGTATTTAGCAGCAGTTTCGGTGTGGGTAGTAGGGTGGAGAATTAGCAGGATCGCAGGGGTGCAGCCTTTACTAACATGGGGCCTCACGCAGATTGGCTGGGGTGCAGCCATTACTTACGAGGGAGCTTGCACAAGTTTGCAGGGGTGCAGCCCTTACTTACGTGGGTCCTTGTGCAGATTGGCTGCGGTGCAGCCATTACTCACGTGGGGCCTCATGCAGATTTGCTGGGGTGCATCCGTTACCTACGGGGACCTCACGCAGTTTTGCAGGGGTGCAGCCATTACTTACGTGGGGCCTCTCGCAGATTGGCTGGGGTGAAGCCATTACTTACATGGGAGTTTGCGCAGGTTTGCAGGGGTGCAGTTGTTACTTACGTGGGGCCTTGCACAGATTGGCTGGGTGCAGCCATTACTTACATGGGAGTTTGCGCAGGTTTGCAGGGGTGCAGCCGTTATGTATGGGGGACCTCACGCAGGTTTGCAGTGGTGCTGAGGTTTGAGTCAATGGTGGACGCAGAGGTTTGCGGAATGGTTGGTCTATGGCTATGTTTTTGGTTTGCATGGAGGTGTGTTGTGGGCATTCCTCATGCAGCTTGGTTTTCTTTGAGGGTCGGGTTGAAATGCGCATTTCAATCCATGAATACGCAAAGCGCACATTGGAGACTTTTTGCGTAGGGCCGCGTAGAGCCATTCACCATGCGCATGCATTGCGGGGTCAACATGCATGTTTCCATGAATCGGCTCCATAGTATTGTAATAATAATTTGCAAGGCAGCATATAGCAGTTGTGGTGTGTGGGTATAACCACTAGGGAGTGCGCTTAGGTGACTTCAGTCTGTGTGGTGGTAAACTGCGTCACCAGTACCAGGGGCTCTGTCCATAAAAAACACTGATACTTGAAAATAAACTCCTAACAGATTAAGAGTGATTGGGATTGATCAAATCATTTTGTACAGCAAAAACAATAGAGGCATAGCGCAATTCGCCAGCACCAACCAATACTGTGAGCATATAGCATTTGCGGTAACTGGGTTTCCCTCTCTTTTGATGTTAAAGGAATGGTTCGCCCAAAATTTTATATTGCAAAAAAAGATGGGCAATAATAAAAAAAATAGATTGCCACTTTTTTTTAAGTCCCTGTGTAAGATTTTGAGCAATTGAAGCTCAAAATTTACAAAAGCAAGGGGGCATCCATTTTGTGAAATGGATGCCCGCCTGTAGTTGCTTTTGCTTTTGCGGCACTAATGAAGGAAAAGCCTGCCAGCTGTAGTAAACAAAAGCTACCACTGTGTGGCTTTTCCTTCATTGGTGCCGGGACTCAGAGGACGCAGACCGGAGACTACAGGCAGAAAAGCTGCAGCTGCAACTCGGTAAGTGCTTTTTATTTATTTTTTAAAAGCACTAGCTGTGTTTTTTTTTCTAAGTTTTACGGGTTGGAGGAGCCCGGAAAACTTACAAATAAAACCGCAGCTTTAAAAACATTGTATTTATGTTTGCGGTAGCTTTTGAAGCTACCGCAAACATAAATACAATGTTATTGTGTTTAAAAACGCTGCGGTTTTTCTTTCTAAGTTTCTCAGCCTGAACTTAGAAAGAAAAACCGCAGCGTTTTTGAAACACAACCGCGTTGTGTTTCTGCCTGTCGTGGCTATCACTTTGGGTCTCCGGTGCTCCCACAGGGGAGCACCGGAGACCCAAAGTGAAAGCCAAGGCAGGCAGAAACACAACGCGGTTGTGTTTCCATGCCGCAGTGTTTCAGAAACACAACGCGGTTGTTTTCTGAAATGCTAAATGCTGCAGTGTTTCTGCCTACAGCTGTTTTCCCATTTGGGGTTCTCGGGTTCCCAGTGGGGAGTCCGAAAGCCCCATATGGGAAAGCAGCTTTAGGCAGAAACACAACGCGGTTGTGTTTGGAAAATGCTGCGGTTTTTCTGTCTAAGTTTCTCAAGCTCCTCCGGCTCGGAGGAGCCTGAGAAACTTAGAAAGAAAAACTGCAGCGTTTTCAAACATAACGTTGTATTTATGTTTGCGGTAGCTTCAAAAGCTACTGCAAACATAAATACAACGTTTTTAAAGCTGCAGTTTTATTTCTAAGTTTTCCGGGCTCCTTCAGCCCAGAAAACTTAGAAAAAAAACTGCAGCTAGTGCTTATTTTTTAAAAAATAAATAGTTACATAGGGACTTAAAAAAAAAGTGCCAATCTATTTTTTTTATTATTGCCCATCTTTTTTTGCAATAAACATTTTTGGGCGAACCATTCCTTTAATTCCCTAGACCCTCAACCACTCCTTTCTGCAGAAAGACTGAAGAAGCAAATGTTCTAAAGTGGGCACATTACAATTCCACAGTAAATACATGATTGAAATAATCAATAGATAAGTATCTGTTTTCATGGATTTTTTCCTGTTAACAGACCACATTTTAAGTGCACATTGAGCGTGAAAGTATGTTGTGGATGGTTGCAGATGATTTTGAAATTATTTTATGAGTTGTGATGCGAGTGAATGAATGCACATTTTGTGTACTGTTTATATGTCTGTGCGGCAGGGAAAATAGCCAACTGGAAGATAAGGAAATTGCAGTTGTCATTTGAATATACACAAAATTGTGTGTGACACTTTTGGGGAGGTTTGTCAAGACTTACTTGAGAGTGACATGTATACATGTTAATCTTCTTTAATCAGTTAAATGGCCTTCTCGTCAACACACCTTGCCACTGCTTAGGCCATAAATTATATCTCAGAAAGGTGCTTCTAGGCAGGGTTGAGGGGGCTATAGCCCCGGGTCTTTTGGTTGTAGCCCCAGGTAGAAACTCAGGGACTACAACCAAAAGGCTACAGCTAGCCTCGACATGAGCTTATCCCCTGATCTTTTCCAGACCGAGCAACACCCTGTGCTAGACGCTCTCTATTATTTTGCCGGTAGTAACTTCCTTGTAATTAAAAGTTCAACGGGGGTTGAAGTGTCTCTGCCTGCGTGCCCTCTCCACAATGGAGCATGTTGCACCATTCCATGCACATACGCATTCAGGCGTGAATCATAGCCATGACGTATACACAAAGTTGGAGATTCTGCTTTGAGAAAGTGAGAAGTCAAACGTGTTGGCATTGAGCCTTATCAACTTTATTTGCTTTATTGTATCCATTTAACAAAGACATCCATTCAATTCTGACAACATAATGCAGCATGAACCAGTTAATTTACCAAAGTAAAAAATAATCCCTGTTTTCCAAGATAACGCTTTAATTTACACAAGCTCTCCTTTAGTTTGCCCTTTAATTGTGCTTTTGTGCAGCTCAGCCTCTTTCCCCATAATAAATTATTATTATTTTTGGATGGACCATGTTGTTTTTACTGGATCCTGCACAGAAGAGGAATGTCTCCTATAGACCAGCGAGACTGCCCAGAGCTAACGAGCTCGTGAAATTAAAGTGATTTTGGATTGGGTTGCACCGCAAATTGACAGCAGCCCCTTCCCTGCAGAGTTTTCATCAGCTCCCTCAAGGTGCACTCCCCCAATTGTTTCGCATAACTTCAAACAGATAAAGTAAGGAACGTTGATTAGAGAACTTTTCCTGCTGTGACAAAGGACTGTGCCTTGTGCAAACAAGAGAGGGATTCCTACAAGCACCGTCCCGGGTGGTGCACCTCTGAGCACAGCATTTGCCGAATCTTTTCTGTTAACATTACCAATCTCTCAATGGAGGACAAATAGTACTAAAGTAGGTGGACAATGCACACAAACAGCACAAGTTCATCGTTAGACCAAATCGTGAATTCCCGCCATGAAATGCAAAAAGAAGCAGAACCGAACAGCACCTTGAGTAAATAGCAGTGCCTCTCAGCAAGAACGAAGCACTTTTCATTGCTGAGGGTAAATTGCTGTGCTGTCAAATGTGTACATTTCTTTTCTCTTCCTATATCGGGAACTAGTACACTTTCCATTGGAATTGGGAAAGGTTGATGTGGGGGTGAAGTACTGTGGGCTGCATTATTTCCTCTTGTAGGGGTCTCCTTCATGTTCTATGGGCCTTGGAAACAGTTCTCTATTGAGGTGCATTACTTTGAGTTACATTATCCCCATTGGTGAGTGTCCATGACATTAACAACCTATATATATATATATATATATATATTTTAGCACCGACAGCTCCTGTGCTCTTGCCAGTGCTGGGCCTTGCCTTGAGGGGTGCCTTCAAACTGGGTGACACCATTCAGTGGGAACAGGAGAAGGATTTCCACGATGGAGTGGAGGTTCAGGAATAGCAGCAGGAGGTACACTTGCTCAATAAAGCAGTAGGTGACAGCATTGAGGGAGAAAACAAGCAAGGGTGAGAACATTATTCCAGTGATCTCAGGGAGGGAGCAGCTATAGAAGAAGCACAAGAGGGCAGATAAATCAAGCAGGAGAATATCTCAAATGAAGAACAGTCCCTGCAAAAGACCCTGACACCTAACGGGCTACCCTGGCTTCCTACACATTTTTGGAGGCAGAGGTTTTCCAATTAGGTGTGTAGGCAAAAGCAGTGTTTGTGGATCCCAATCAACAATGTGCACCCCTTAGGATACAACAATAACATTGGGGGCTGGCTTCCAGGTCCAGCAGTTCAGCAGCACAAAGAGATAGAGGGGGCCCTTGAAGAGTGGCATCTCTCTCCTTGAAGAAGAACTCCAGGAAAGAAAAAAACATGACTTATAGCTTAGCCTTCCATGGCTTCCATCCCAGCCGTCTCAAATGTCCCTGCCAAAGCATCATAGACGTGTCCTCACCTTCAAACCTTTAACCATCACCCCAATGCCTCCAACACTCCCCTCTACACCCAGTTCACGTGAAATGATTATTGAAGCCCCATGACACTTTCCGCATGACAGCGTCCTCCACACCACTACTCCACTGTGTACTGGATATGGGCACCCCGTTATCCCTTATCCCTCCTGGCACGTCTATGTTGCAGATCCCCTGCACAACCCTATGGTTCCAAAGAAGAAAAGAACAAATGCACCATTGCCTGAACCCATAATTTAGGAACCATTTCTGCAGAATTAACTTCGGTCATTCTTAGCCCTTACAAACACTCTCCGGAGCAGATGTCTTGCATTCTGTTAAAGTATTTAGTCCCTTTTGAACTGTCACCGCAATGGTTTAAAACAGTTAACGTTGATGAGTCAGACAACAAGATATCCCTGCATCTTAATCTGAGGGACAGGAGTCTTCCGGTGCCCATCAATGTTGATTGGTGCTCACAGCCAGCACTGTAAATATAAACTCTGCATATTTTTGAGGATACAGCTGCAGCATACCTGGCTACTTCCTGCCTGGATTCCCCCATCATTGTACCCCCCCCCCATTCATGCACTCCTACACCTCTCCACCCCTTAGTCAAGGTGTGTTCTCATCCACCTGAGGACAATAAAGGTGCTTCAAACCTTTCATAGCAAAACAGCACTTAAAACCAAACAAACCCAATCAATATATACTAATTGATTTATTGATGTACTTATTTATTTAGTTACTCATGCATAGCCGATTTCATCTTATGTCAATACATGTATGAAAAGTAAAAATGTGTGTGTGTTCTCTGTAAGCATGAGGGATTGGGCTCAGACCTCTGGGAAATCAAAAAAGGCCATGCTGCTTGAGCTTACAAAAAATCAGAGACAGGGAAACGATTGCTCCCAAATGCTCAGGTCATCCTTTCATTTGCAGCATTTGTTTAGGTAAAACAGTGCATTGCAAAAATCCCACCCTCCTGCACCATCCTAAACACACACTAAAGCAGTCAGTAAAATTAACAATTGTCTTCCTCCTCTGGCTTGTTGTTCATTGCATAGGAACATAAATAAAGTAAGAGGGACATTCCCTCACTTTAAATCAGGGGATATTCTTAGCCCAATCTCGCAGCAGTGACTGTGGGGTTAAATCCCATAAACAATCAAGCATTCAACTCCCATCCGCCCTAACCAGAATAGTCAATTGTGAGCAATGATGGGAAAACAAGTCTAAAATATCTGGAAAATCACAGGGCAGGGGACACCAAAAAGGCCAATAGCCAAATGACTGTACATGGATAAATTGAGTCAGGAGACCATTCCCTGCATCATGCTCCCTCCTAAGGCACAATACAATGGATAGGTATACACCTACTGGGTACACTATGCACAGTCTGTTCACAATGACTCCTTAAGGGTGTCACTGATGTAATGGGGCAGATGAATATGCAATTATCACCTACTGCCCCTACTCAAGTACCAATTCCTGGCCCTACTCCTCACCATTATCGTACAGGTCAGAAATGATACGAGCTGAGGCAGCCCGACGACCCCCTGAATCTAGGGGTGAGAGACAAACTAAGGCAGATTCCAAGAAACAATGCTTCAAACAGTCAATGTACAGTACTTTGTCATAAAGAATTAGGTTGTGCGAGACTATTAGGGATTACAATTAGATAGCAGAAAGCACAAGTAATGTGCTGTATGTAGCACAGAAGGGCGGAGGATCCCGGAATAATAATAATAATAATAATAATTATTATTATTATTATTATTATTATTATAATAATAATAATGATTCAATATTTATATAGCGCTTTGAGCCAATGCACTTTACATAGCACATGTTTGCATACATTATTATTATGCCAAGAGAGGGACTCACTACACTGATATGGCAGATTAAACTATAGGATACAAGTTTTTGGCAATGTGCTTCTTTTTTTTATTATTTTTATTTTATTTTGATACAGCTGAAAACATCAACTTTTCAAAATTATCACAAGGTATACATTTCCGAATTCATACAACAATTTAAACAATGATTTGATTTTAAAAATAATAAAATAACAATGAGGAACATAAGAAAATGAAACCAAGTCTGAGCAAATAATAAAATAATAGAATCTAATACATTTCAGTTCATTTGTCCAGAATAATTTTTTCACCAGGCAAAATGGCTTCCAGAAAGTGCACCAGGGCCTTTATAACTGATATTCTTGTGCTATTAAATAAAATGCAAGACCAAACAACTAATGGTATTTGTATTGACCGTGGACCTGTTCTCTTGGACACAGGGTAAGAAGCTGGTCTGATGCAGGGTGGGAGTGGGGGCAACCAGCACAATTATGTGAGAGAGTGCGAGAGGGGAATTAAATCTCGTATTCTTAAATCTAGGCAGCTAGCGGTCACAACTGCAAAGATTGAGGCATCGGAATAGTCATGTAACTTTATTTTAACACTGATGACTAGAAAGTTCCTTGCAAAAGGGTGATTGCCCAGGGAGTGGTTTCGGTGATACCAAATTATCACTTAAAAATGCACTGTCCCACTTGTTGTGGGATGGGAAAACCCATGCTTTTTGGGTTTTCTCTCAATTTCATGCAGTAACCCCTGTTGGTCTTGGGGGTATCATAAAAGTGTTGTGGTGAAGCCACAACAGGTGAGGTCGACCGGTTTCGATGGTTCGTGAGTGATTACCGACCATCTTCTTCAGGACAAGATCGATCTTCATGTGCTACTGAATAGTGTCTGTCCTCTTAATAGGGCAGCGATGACAGGCTGCAAGTGGATCCTAGAATGGGAGACACAAAAGACATAATTGCAGAGAGGGCATGAGTTGGCCTCTAACTGCAATGTTGCAACTATGGTACATCCAGAGTACAGCTAAAGAACCTGTTGCAAGGCAAGTGAATGCTAACACAGACAAGGTGCTCGCCAATTCAGAGCGAAAAGCCAATATAGTGGTGGCTGAAAACATAGACAAGTCAACCCCGTGGCGGAGGGAAGGGAAAGTGACAGAACCTGTGCACGTGAGGGAAAGGGGAGGGAGGGAGGGTGGAAGGGGGGGGGCGAGGGAGGGACCTACCTGGAAAGGATGGCTGGGCTATCCAGGAGGTCCGCTGGGAGCGGAAAATGAGCTCTCTCCAGTGGCGTACCTGCGGAGAAAGCGAGGCTGATAAGGGACTGGATGAGCCGGGGGAACGCTAGAAAAACGCGAGTGAATTCGCTTACCTGAGGACAATCGGGGCAGGCACTGAAAAGCTGCAGCCTGCTCGGTCCCAAGGCTGTGGGTGTACTGAGCGGCTGCAGCGGTGAATATCCGCTGTGTCTGACGCTGCATGGAGGCGTGGCACCATCCATGATGGGCACGTGAGCCAATCGGCTATGGCCACGTCACGGGTGTCTGGGTGGATCGGTGGCCTATCAGAGGCCCCCTCCCCTTCCACCCTCCCCCCCTCCCTTTTCCCTCACGTGCACAGGTTCTGTCACTTTCCCTTCCCTCCGCCACGGGGTTGACTTGTCTATGTTTTCAGCCACCACTATATTGGCTTTTCGCTCTGAATTGGCGAGCACCTTGTCTGTGTTAGCATTCACTTGCCTTGCAACAGGTTCTTTAGCTGTACTCTGGATGTACCATAGTTGCAACATTGCAGTTAGAGGCCAACTCATGCCCTCTCTGCAATTATGTCTTTTGTGTCTCCCATTCTAGGATCCACTTGCAGCCTGTCATCGCTGCCCTATTAAGAGGACAGACACTATTCAGTAGCACATGAAGATCGATCTTGTCCTGAAGAAGATGGTCGGTAATCACTCACGAACCATCGAAACCGGTCGACCTCACCTGTTGTGGCTTCACCACAACACTTTTATGATACCCCCAAGACCAACAGGGGTTACTGCATGAAATTGAGAGAAAACCCAAAAAGCATGGGTTTTCCCATCCCACAACAAGTGGGACAGTGCATTTTTAAGTGATAATTTGGTATCACCGAAACCATTCCCTGGGCAATCACCCTTTTGCAAGGAACTTTCTAGTCATCAGTGTTAAAATAAAGTTACATGACTATTCCGATGCCTCAATCTTTGCAGTTGTGACCGCTAGCTGCCTAGATTTAAGAATACGAGATTTAATTCCCCTCTCGCACTCTCTCACATAATTGTGCTGGTTGCCCCCACTCCCACCCTGCATCAGACCAGCTTCTTACCCTGTGTCCAAGAGAACAGGACCACGGTCAATACAAATACCATTAGTTGTTTGGTCTTGCCCTTACCGGCAAGTTGATGAACCTTTTCCCCAATAAACCGTTCCCTGTGTATCAGTATCTCCCTACGGTTTGGGAAGGCAATTGCCACTCTGGCTCTCTGAGCTTTAACTTACCCTGTTGTTCCTATTAAATAAAATGCACCATATCTGGTTCTCATCCAGTTGCTCATGCAAATTTAGCAGATTAATAAAAAATGTATCCCGTATGCCATTCAATTTAGGGCAGGATATAATCAAGTGTTGTAAGGTTTCTTTCACACTATGGGATTCACAAAACCGACAAAAGTTTAGGTCAGCAGAAATAATTTTACGCCTCACCAATACTTCCCTAGTAGACCATAAATTGAGTCTTCAGCGCAGAAACTTATTTCGTACATTTGCAGAGGGGCATTTCATTAAATAAGCCTCCACTTGACCCAACCTCTTATTTCCAAAATGATTACTATTGTAATCTTTCTATTTCATACAAAGGTCATAATTTTGTAT
Source organism: Ambystoma mexicanum (assembly GCF_040938575.1). NCBI lineage: Eukaryota > Metazoa > Chordata > Amphibia > Caudata > Ambystomatidae > Ambystoma > Ambystoma mexicanum. The sequence goes on from NC_090932.1 coordinate 715,936,061, forward strand.
CCAATCCCAAAGATGATACTTTGTTTTAGCACGGGCAGGATTTTCAATTAAGAGCTGTAATGAAATATCAGCTTTTACCAAGGTATTCAATACTAGATTTCGCCATTTTGCAGGAAAAGCTAGAGTGGAAGAGGCCAAATAGCGAGCAACCGTGCTCAATATGTTATTATTCGCCACACCCAGCAAACACTTACGAAAAAAGGAACACAGTCTCCATTTGACTCTACTAGATAGTGAGTTCAAACCTAATTCGAAACATAATATAGGCATAGGTGAAGAGTTCGGTAGGTGTAAAACTCTCTTCCAAAAGCCTGCCTCCATTTTGTTCCAGATTTTGTCATTTGAATATAGCTTTGCTTCAACACCATAAAGAAGAATAGGGATAACTTTTTGTTCGTAAAACATTAATAGATGCTTTACAATAAATTTCCCATATTTATACAGAAGTATTTTAGCCTGCGAAGTCAGAGTCAAAAGTTTCGACTGTAAAGTGATCAAATATCTATTATCGCCAACACTATTTTGTGTAAAAAGCCCTAAGTATTTATATTCCAACACCAGTTCCATGGGTTCCTGTTGCATCCACCAGGTTCGATTAATGTTTTTAGCTTTCCCTTGTGGTTTACAAACCAAGATCTGAGATTTAGACAGATTTACTATAAGCTGGTTTCTTTGAACATAATCAGATAAGGCGGTTAGCAGGTTCTGAAGTCCCTTGGGAGTTTGAAATATTAAAACTAAGCCATCAGCGTACAACAACCAAGGTATACGCTGGCCTCCCAATTCAGGCGCATCCAACGCAATTCTAAGAAAAGATAGACCCATATCAAGAATATATAAATTGAACAATATTGAAGCTAGAATACATCCCTGCTTAAGACCCAAAAAAGTGGGAAAAGAAGAAGACAGACAACCTTCTAACGAAAGTCTAACTCGCAAGAAGGTATCAGAATGTAACTGAATCACCAGAGCCAAGAGAGACGGTGGACAACCAAGGAGTTTTAACTTATAAAATAAAAGATTGCGGTTTATGGAATCAAAAGCTGATCGGAAATCAATAAATGCAAAGTATAAAGATTGTTTCCGACAAGCATATTGTGACTTAAGCATATTAATAGTAATGATGTTAGGAAGGTTGCCCAGTCCAGTGACAAAACCAGATTGTAAAGGATCTCTCTTGAAGTGGTTTTTAGTCTGAGTGTTCAAATCTCTTAGGATTAGCCGACACAAAAAATCGTCCCTGGCACATCAAGCAAGGAAATAGGCCTATAGCTAGCTGGATTAGCCCAATCGCCCTTTTTATATATAGGGATAACAATGGATTGTTTCCAGGACATCGGAATTTTCTGCGAAATGTTAATATTTTCAAAGATAAGATATAATATATCTGCCCAGATGTCCGGGAACTGCTTCATTTGTATATTCGACAATCCATCCGGGCCAGGAGCTCCAGAGTTAGTTGCCTGCTTGATGAAATACAAGATGTCGTCTTTGTCAAAAGATAAATGAAAGAAAAGTTGTGAATCAGGTATAAATGGATGTAATTGAGCCCGGGGTGCAGCAAATAATTTAGAATAATGTTGGACCCAACTCTCCTCAGTCACATCATTGGTTTGAATAGCAACTTGGTGGCCTGCTGTGACTTGATTAATGATGTTCCATGACTGAGCGGAGTTTTTAGATGCCAATAGTTTCAACATGTTACTTCCATCAGTTTGATAAAGTTTGTCCTTCATGCCTCTTACCCAATTTCTATATCTGGTTTTAATAAGGGTTAGAGGAGATAATCGTACACCTACAGGAAGCTTGAGGGCTTCCCTTTTTTCAGCCCAAACCGCAGATTTCCCAAGTCTGATTTCATGGTCAGGGATGTGCAAGTGCAGCGTTTGTTTTTGTTTATGACTGATTGAAGATGGTTGAAATAACTGCATGAGATCATAATAGACTACCTCTCGGTTTTGTTTAGGCACGGCTTTGTTCTTCAGCTCAGAGACATAGCAAGACCTAAAGGCTTCCAAGGAAGACTCGGTCCACGTTAGTCGATTTCTGGCTGAGTTTACTTTATAGGAACCCATTAGATAAGAAGATTTCTCTTGTGCTATATTGGAAGTTAGATGCCAAGTTACATTTAACACATTATGATCGCTCACATCTGTATCGATTACTTGAAAGGATTTTACTTCATTTAGCATATGTGCATTGACATAGATGAAATCAATAATTCCATGGCTATGAGCACGGTGCCAAGTCGGTCTGGGGGGAATATCCCGAGGAAAAGCACCATTTAGGATGAACACATTTCGAGATTTAATAAGACTTGTCCACTTGGCAAGGCGCTGTGTTTCTGATTTACAATTCAGAGCCAGACCATGAAGATTCAAGTCTCCAGCTAAAATAATGGAGTCTGAATGTCCATCAAGAATTATGATATCAATGGCTTTATTCACGCCTTCAAGAAATCGATCATCGGAGATGCCCAGCGGATTCCAATAAACATTGATAGCAGCACATGAAAAGTTTTGTCCAACAATTCTAGTCATTTGCAAAAATATGTTTGGGGAAAACCAAGGTTCAACCTTTAGGGCAGAGGACTGCTTAACAGCGGTTACCAAACCAGAGACAGGACGCCCCATAGACCCCTTGACTGCAGGTATCAAAAGCACATCATAATTGTTCCATGATGGGACATTGGTGAGCCACGACTCTTGTATCAAAATTACTTCATGATCTAGCAACTGCAAGGCCTGATTATTCAGTAAATGCCTGAAACCCCTGGCGTTCCAGTTTATCAAAGACAAAGTAGATTCAACAGATTTGGGATGCTAACATTGATTACTTTTAGGATCACAGCAGCATGTGTGGAGAGAAGTACCTTGAGTTTTGTTTGTGTCTTGCTTTGAATATGTATCCTGTTGTTGCATCAGTGAACAATCTGAGGAGTCAGAGGTTGACAATAGACTCAAGCCTAGATAAAACAGATGAGACTTGACTGGCCAGATTGCATTGACTACGACCCTCAAATTGATCCAAAGAGTCACTGAGGACCGTTTTAGATGATCAATGAACTCCACTAACTCAATGTCAATGGTGCCAATGTCATCAAGCTCGGGTATTTCGCTAAAAATTGACAACATTGAAGCACGGTTAAGATTGTATTGTTCAGCTGCTAAAGGTCTGCAACTGAGTGTTAATGAATGAACTGCAGGACGTTTAGAGCACTCAGTCACAGATTTTTGTGTAGATCGGTTAGAAGGAGCATTGGAGGTTAGATGATTGACACTGGGTACTTTGCTATGAGAGGGGGCAGAAGCCTCAAAAAACTTGATCAATGAAGATTGAATCAGCCATTCCATATCACTTGAAGCCACATGATTAGATGTAATAGAATTTGTCTTATGCTGGGAAAGGGCCTGTGGCACGGTCTGTGTCGGGTCAATCATATCAAAAGTTTGCAAAGGTGTTGTTTGCGCTTTCTGTGCGACGGGAGCAGAAGACTCATACATATTGACTGTTTCACATGGCGCAAAGGACAACTTCTTTACAATTGGTTTAGAGGATATGAACTCTTCCACAGCTTGCCTTATTTCTTTGCAACGTTTTTCAGTGCTTGAGGCTTCTGGAGCCAAAGTAGGTTTGAAACAGAAGCCATTGGATATTTGTTTTTTGGCAGTTTCTCTAGACATGTCAGCAGCCGCACTTATCAAATCGCTTAAAGGGCTGTTTGCAATGACAGGGGCAGCAGGGGCAGGCAGAATCTTAGCCCTCTTTGCCTGCGATTGAAGAAGATTTGTTTTGCTATAGCTTTGGAAGCAGTTGCAGTAATTGTTGCTGGTGTTGAAAGATTTTTAACAAAAGATTTAGTTTGAGTTGCTCGTTTAGCCACAGATTTGATTTTTTTGGATGGTGACCCTTTTTGGGCCCCAGCTTCACTGCATCAAAAGGATTAGTATTTGGGTCACCAAAAAGTGAATAATTTGTTATTTTTTTCTGGGCATCAGGAGCTTCATTTGCAACATTCATCAGATCATTTATAGGGTTTGGTATGTACGGAATGGTCTGATATCGCTGCAAGGGAACATCAGATAGAAAAGAAGTCTGGGAAACCACTGACCTTTTGATGATAGGTAAGGAAGTGGAAAAACTCAGACTTTGAAGCGCATTAGAAATAATAAGTTGCTCAGAAAAGAGTTGATTAAGCTGATTAGAATGCACATCAGCCTTGTTAGCTAATACTTCAAACAATTTGGCTAAAGCAAGAATCGCAGTATTCATGGAGGTCAAAGCAATACCAGTGTTTACATTTTGGCTTTCAACCAAACCAACATCAGGAGGGCAATTTCCCCCCATTTTTCAAGGTATTGGTGCAATGAATGACAATTTGTCCACAGAGTTAGCAGCACTGATGTTTGTAAGTAAAATTGGGGACTTGGACATATTTTCAGAAATAGTATGTGATGAAAAACATGATGCATTTGTTTCAAGGTCAATTACGGCAATATCTCCAGTATCCCATATGGTAGATTAATTAGAGATGGAAATATCATTTACAAGTGAAGGAGAAATGTCAAGAGCTTTGGCTGAAGGCACAACAGGTCCAGTTAACACATTATTTAACAAAATTCTATTGGTAAGGGACACATTTTCCTTTGCAAAAGTAACTGTGGGAACAGTCACTGGTAAGGACTTTGATGTGTCTCCGGTTTTTCCATCATCCAGTGTATTGAGCCTTGAAGAGTCTCCATGTGAAAAATCTTTTTTCAATCCGGCATGTGTTTTATCCACACAATCTGGTACTGCTGCTGGAATGTTCCCATTATTCAGATCAAAAGAGTCAACATGGTTTGGCTCACGACAAAACGGACGAATATCCATCCCTAGCAAAATTTCAGCTTTACTTTTCAATTTGGGTTTTATAATGCCCATGCGAGGTGTGGAACTTAGACTAGGTTTTTTAGTTACGTAGGGCGAGGATTTATGAAGAAGGCTTTCACCATTTAGACAGTGCAAAGCAGTAACACTGGGCATGCCAAATTTTAGGGAAATGGTACCTCGCTTCATGGTAAAATTGATTCAGTAAAGACCATCAAAAAATAAACCAGTGCAAAATAGGGAGAAAGCAAAGATTTAACTTTTAAACCTGGAATTTGAAACCCTCGCCACTCACTGCGACTAATGTGGCGAAGCTGCAGAGCAGAACTTTACAGGACTTTACGGGAGTGTGGGACTCAGTGTGAACACGTATGGAGAAGACAAGTAGCTAGCTAACTCAGGCAGCTGGAATCAAAGGGACATGCCCCACAGTCTCCCGCTGATCGGTATTTGTAGGCGCAACAAAAGACCTAATGAAGGTGCTTATGCACTGAATCATGAACACTACACAGACAGAGCATTATCAAAAGGGGTCACGTCGGCCTCGGTAACATAACACCCTCAACCTGCGCCAAACTGTCGCACAACAGCCAACGCCCTTGGCACCAACAGGCTTATCGCCGCAAGGGTGGTTTTTGCAGATCTTTATGCCGAGTGAAGGTCACGTGATGAGCATGTGATCACGCCTAAGCTCTGCCTCCTCCAGAAAGCGAGCGTTGTGCAGGCAAGCTCTTAGTGGATCCGTACGTCGGAATCAGAGTAAACAATAAATTAGATATTTTCTAGCAGAGCGTTTCTCCTCCAGTACAGCAATACACGCTGCTCGGCTGGTTTGTGCAGCTCTTTATGCTAAGTGAAGGTCACGTGATGAGCACGTGATCACGCCTAAGCTCCGCCTCCTCCAGGAAGCGTGCGTTGTGCAGGCAAGCTCTTAGTGGATCCATATGTCGGAATCAGAGTAAACAATAAATTAGATATTTTCTAGCATTGCGTTTCTCCACCAGTACAGCAATACACGCTGCTCGGCTGGTTTGTGCAGCTCTTTATGCCGAGTGAAGGTCACGTGATGAGCACGTGATCACGCCAAAGCTCCACCTCCTCCAGGAAGTGAGCGTTTTGCAGGCAAGCTCTTAGTGGATCCGTACATCGGAATCAGAGTAAACAATAAATTAGATATTTTCTAGCAGAGCGTTTCTCCTCCAGTACAGCAATACACGCCGCTCGGCTGGTTTGTGCAGCTCTTTATGCCGAGTGAAGGTCACGTGATGAGCACGTGATCACGCCTAAGCTCCGCCTCCTCCAGGAAGCGAGCGTTGTGCCGGCAAGTTCTTAGTGGATCCGTACGTCGGAATCAGAGTAAACAATAAATTAGATATTTTCTAGCAGAGCGTTTCTCCTCCAGTAAACCAATATTAGAAAAAGTCGATGGGTTTTTTCAAAAAAATATTCTCGGTAAAAAACCCAGTAAAAAAACATCCCGCGATGAAAGGACGTCATACCGAGATGATACACAAGGCCAAATGCAAAGGAACAGATATGCGACATAGCCTGGGAACGATGGGGAGTACTTTAAATTGGAATTAGTACAGACCATGGATTTCTCTCTCCCCCTACCCTATGGGTCTCTCATATTTTGATGGCTCATCAAACTGTCCAAGGTTGATGAGTTAAGTGCCAACCAGTAGAAATCCCTCTTGCCACACTGCTCATGTTGAATAATGCCAGCCAATTAGTGGCCAATGTAATGATGTAGTGAAACTATTATATATGATGGGTTGGGCTCAGGAGGAGCCTGCAAAGATCTATGACCCAATGAGGAAATTAACACCTATGTAATCTAGATATTAATCAATCCAAACCACGTATACATTTTGTAACTGATAGCGTATTATGACATCATTGCTTATGTATTTTTAGTACAAAATCTACTCACACTCGTAATGTTGAGAGCTCCTTGTATGCTGTCCCTGCTGAGATTCTGTGTTTTGAACAAAGCTGGGTTTTGACATTCATTTAGAGTATTCCATTCTTGAGTATTGATTTTACTAGGTTTGTGAAATTGGGGCTCTTCTCTACACTTAATAAAATACGACAAGTTCATTGGCAGGTGACTTTTTGCACTTTAAAAGTGACAATTACAAATGTAGGTCCCATAATCTGCTGCACAAGTAACACTGATGGTTCACATAATAAAGAGCCCTGATAATGTCACAGCATAGACATAACCGTAAAAAACTAGCAAAGGGCAACAGCTGCGTTGGTTTTCACTGTGAGAGTGCTGTAGAACAGTGACAGTATAAGGGAAGTTTGCATTTTCCCGCACAGAATGTTCTGACAGAATTGCTGGAATTACATCAGTAAAGAACTGAGCGAAAATAGGACAGTTTAGAAGCGAACATTGTGTCATGGTCCATGTGCACCGTACTGATGTGTGCACCTAACATAATTGTCATTGATAATATCCCAGTTTGAATCTGAAGAGAAAGGTAGGGGCATCATAGCATGTCTAACGAAAATTTGCAAGTCAGAGGCCTAAGCATAACGCATTTTTGTAAATGATCAATGAGGCTACAGTTGCATTGTTTCATGAAAACCCCACAAAAGTAATATTATCTGGATAGATTTGCCCCTGCTCATGTGTTCTACCTATGCTGTCACTGTTCCTCCCTCTGCCTGATATGACGGAACATGCCTGCCCACTCTCCCTACACTGCTGTGTGTTGTTAATTTTTGGGAGGTGTTACTGGATCAAGTAGTTGATATGTATCATGGGTGTTGTCTTCTGTGATTTAGGTGGGAGATTAAAGACAGATTGAATTTTTTCTTATCTATTTTACAGTTGGAAAAATAAAGACCAATTGTCCTGCAGCAAATGCCATTTAAAAGTACTTGTGACCAACATGTTGTGTTGCCATCCAGCCACTCTGGCTTGTCCACGGGTTTACGAACATGCTCCTCTTACCATTTCAACTGTGCACAGAATATTTAAATTGGATTTAGGTCCGGAGACACAAAATGTCTCCTGACTCAGAAAAGGACTGGGCTCTCCCAGAATGACAAAGCTGACGATTTTTTTAGATCATTGGTCATTATTATTCTGAGTACATGGTTGTCCTCGGCATGAACCCTACTCCCACGCATGACAATACCCAACAGAAAATGTTTTCCTTCCATGTAGCTGTTCCAATTATGCGTTTTAAGATGGCTATCAGTCCTGTGACATGTTTGATGTGCCCCCCCCCCCACTTGAACTTTCAAGATATGCCAGATATTGTGACTGTAGCTTAATATACAGGTGTTCTCTCCCAAAAAAATTCAATCCTTTGAACCATTCCAGTGTGGTGGATATGTTGTCCATAAACAGCATATCTGGAAAATCATTGCCAGTCTCTATCTATTGTTTTGTTGCAAAACCTGGTCCTCCTTATTCATGTCACAGAACGTGTGTGACAGCCAAGAATGTAAAATAGACACACCAGCATTGTACATGAAGACAGCACAAAAACAAAACATGAGGTTGCGTTTTTGGACAACAGTTTACAACCCCGTTATAGTCTAACTTCCCGAGTAGACCGCACCATATGACTTCCCAGAAGCACACCATAACGGGTAATACATAAACACTTCACATAAACGTATTGTAGAATCAAAGTAAAGATTCACACCCACACTGCTCAGTCTGGTCCGCCAGTACACCTGTAACACATTATTCATGTGACATCTTGCAGTGGAGGCCGCCATTTTGATAAATTAGCATAGGTCTGGCAGTGTAGGTTTAGCATAGATACCAGGGTTAATTTTAGGCCACTTTTTGGGTGGTCGCTATTGCTTCTTCCTCAGTATCTCCCTGGAATAAACCCTTTAATTTATTTCTCTGTTTTATTTTGTATTCCACCAACCTGTTCACACATCCACCAACCTGTTCACAACAATAGTACACATTTCACTGCATCACTATCTCCGACAGCCTGTTCTTGCATTTCAGACAAGTGCATTATTGAACATGTAGTCAAACATACATTACATGAAAGACATTTATAAATTCACATAAAGATGGCGTTGTGTCCCTCCTAGATTTTGTCCATAAGCTATGGCAGATTGGAAACAAAAAAACAAAACGGCAGTTGGTCATCTAAGAGGTCCAAACTTCTGCAATGTTAGCAATGGATTGACTATCTCCACCTCTGAATGCAGCAGGCCAACCCCTCCACTACTAAAGGCATGAGTTACACAAGCCCCAGCACCATGTAAAGCTCTTCTGTGACGTACCTTGCTGTGCTTCTATTCTCAAATTGAGCATCGCTGTGTTTTAGATGGATAAATGTGCATTGTACAACTGTTTACTCTGAATCATTTAACATGTTGATGAGGGATAAAACCTTGCCCAAGGGCACATTTGATTGTGTTAAGCACCACACCATGGAGGTAGTGGGGTGGCGTCGTTTGTTTGCCTTTAGATGTATCCCCGATGGGGAAAAATAAATAAATGTGTTGGAACCTTCAAAGGTCTCATATTGAGCCAAGGAAGCTAAATTACCATGCATTCGATGGCTGCGTCAAAATACCTTCCTTGTGAGCCTGTCTATCTTGTATTTTTAATGACGCAGCACAATGTTTTTCTTTTGATATCTGTGCATAATTTTTGGGCTCTAGGTTGGCTGTTCATGAGGCGTTTTTGTAACGTGAGGCCACTATTGTTGACAGTTCGTTAATTTGAATACGATTCTTCTCTGTCAACTCTCTTCATCACTGTAGATCAGGAAATATTTAAAATTCCCGCTTTTTGATTTCGTCTGTATCTCCTTTTGTAGCAGACTGATTTCAAATTGTTGTAACCACTAAACATTCTTTATTCACAGAGCCCAGAGTCATCCAAAATTCTTCTAGTACTGAGGGTAAAACAGAGGATTTTTTTTTTATTTATTATTAAGTGCATATGGTTGGGTTATAAACAACCTTTTACACTTTTATAGAGGATTTTAGGAAGGAATCTTTAGGGCCCGATTCGCGGATTTTTTTTTGCCCGGGGCAAAGTGACTTTGCACTGCTGAAAAGCGACTTTGCAGAGCCGACACAAACCCTGTTATATGGAACTGTGCACAGAGTATTTGTGCAGTGCAAAGCCAGTAAAATACACTTTGCACAGTTCCTTATATCAGGGTTTGCGTCAGCAGTGGAAATTCACTTTGAACCGTGCACACAATTCCATGAGCCAGGCCCTAAGTGCACGTTTCCTCTTCCACTTAGCATCAGCCTTAACAGATGGCTTCACGCGGCAATGCCGGAAGGTGAGCAGGAATAATACATGGGATGTTTGCTTGAAAGCAGTTGACTGTTGTTCTACATGTTCAGAGTGAATCCACAATACCAATGCTACCCTCATCAAATACCTTTATTTTGCAAACACATTTCCATAAGCCTTTCGAAAAAAAAATACAAATACATGCAATAAACGACATAGGGGAAAACCTGGATAGAAAAAATAAATAAACATGAACATCAGAGAGACTGCATTCATAATCATAAAGCACTTAAGCACTTTCACGAACAATAAACAGCAAATATATCAATAAAAGCTGCCTTTGCAATAGTTGCAGTGAAGGGCTTGTGTGCTTCAGTGCGCAGCATAGACCGGAAGTGCCAAGGACGAGTATGCTCTTCCTTTTTGCATAGACTTACATGATAGGGTGGCACTTAAGGTTAAAGGACACTCTCCCATTGCTGACAAATCAGCTTCCAATACAAAATACAGAACTGGGTGACAATGGGTAAGACCCAACTCCTTGAGAATTGGCAATACAGTTCCTGTCCTCATTTAACAATGTAAGGGCCGAAACGAAAAAGTGCATTCAATCGTCTATAGATGCAGGGCAAAATATATAGTTCTGATCAGCATCTATCACATGAAACCGCTTTCAGTGTTAACCATTGAATCTGACTTTGGTGATCAGAACACAGTCCGATTTAAAATGGCGACTTAGGAAATAGGGCTCAATATCGGGTGAATTAAATATGTTTTGTTTTTTATCTCACTCTCAATAAAAATATAATCTGTTTTTTTTTTTGTAACTGCTGTACGGCACCTGTACATATATCCACAAAGATTGGAAACCAATCTAGCTCCTTTCACTGTTGAAAGAATCTTTTTCACATGCCCCATTTGTTGTATAGAGAAGTGCAATTTGCTAAGCAAAACATTTCTAAGATGATGGGTAAGGCACACCTTTGTGTTGCCCCAAACGCTTAGCCAAAGCAATATCATTTCTGCGACTAGTTTTTCCTCTAGGTATGGCATTCGTTGTGTAGTGTGAACAGCATATTTGGGTGCAGATCCTGGTAGGCCAAGCAAACCTCTAGCCCCATATTTTCCCATTGCCTTGACCCTGATCTCATGCACTAACAAACAAATAGCCACAGGTTGGGCCTTATAAATCTTAACAAAGCGCGGAATAGCACATATTCCCTGTCTCATTCTGGCCCTCTGCTTATTAGCATGCGAGTCACCATTACATTTAGATGTGAACGATATCTCAAGATAATCACACCCCACTGGCATTTTCAAGTTAGGTAGTCTAATTCACTTTGTTTCTAGTTTGCATAGTAAACTAGCAGATTTCGAGGCATTGACTTTGAGGTCATGCTTATGCATGAAGATTTTATCAGGAGTTGGAGTGGTCAAGCAGTCATTGCTATTAGCACAGTGCCATCCAGAAAAAGAAAGACAGGAACCACAATCCCTGTTATTGTTATAACATCGGCCCCGATTCGCAATAATATTCTCTGTAAATAACATGTATATACATGGAAACAGGTATATAGCCGAGATACGCACATGCCTTGCTCCAGCAATCACTGTGAAGAAGGGGTGTAGATCTCCCATCACTCCCTGTTCTCACGCATGCACTCGTGGACCTTAATCCCGATATTCAGAATATCTTCTGGGCATGCTATGCCTTTCAAAAAGTACCAACATGTGCACCTTTTAATTTTGTTGAATGTAGTATTAAGATCCATAAATACTAAATATATCACTTCCTTCTTAATTCATACAGAGAATGAATATCTAATAAATGTAACTTTAGCACCTGCTCAGCAGTCCCTAGACCTTCTCGAAAGCCCAAATGTACTCCAGAAAAATTATTTTCAGCAACTCGTTTTTTTATTTTATCTATATTTCTCTACCAAAGATTATGAACTGTGAGTTTAATAAGAATATGCAACTAAAGGCAATTGTATTTTTTAAATACTCTTTAGAAGATTTGACATATTACAGCACCCTTTTAGGACTCGGGTAAACTCCCTTTCTCTAACATGATATTAAACAGAGCAGGACTTAGGTGTGGGCCGGCTGGGTGACTGCCTGGAGCCCCCTGCACTTTGCCCCCCAACAAACAGTCTTTCAAGGTCTCCCCCAAGCTGGCGAGGTGGGAGAAGGCATTGCCCGGTGCCCTGTTGAAATTAAATGTGCTCGGCTCTCAGGATCTGAGCAAATGTAATAACAAGAGGGAGCTGATCATTTTTGTTATGCCGCCCATGGCTCTGCGGCCGCTAAGGCCGGCCCTGATATTGAAGATATCATTAGGTAAAGGGACCCATAAGCTGTCTAACCTTTGTTTGTAAATCGAGTCTTCTTGCTACCTTATAGTTGCAGGGTCTTTCAGCAAGGACAATAAAGTGTTTTTTGCTGTTTTTCAATCACAATCAAAACAGATTTGAGAATATTTTGAGGTTTTTAAGATCTGTTCTGTTAATAGGTTATAGTTTGGCAAGACCTGTTTGCAGACAAATCAAACTATCAATGAGCCTGGCAATCGATGTAATGATCTATCCATAAATAAAATGTTTCTTGAATCCCATCTTATCATTCATCTAGATGGTGATAACGAGGCTTTCATTAACGGAATCTGTATCAGGCATTTACTAACTCTAAGGTGTCCCTTAATTCTCAGCATTGTGGGATGCTGATCACTAATTTCATCCTGTACTACACCCGCGTCTTCTACTATATGCCACTTTGCCAAGGTAAAACAAGAATGATTCATTAAAGAGGATTCCTGATGGCCTTTGAATGTGCGTTGGCCAGGTGCATCATGGCCAAAATGTCCATTAACACTATGAAGTCCATGAGCACCATTTTAAACCCTGTGCACATGCTCGTTTTTCTTCCAGGGAATACTGGCATGTAAAGGTACAGTCGACATGGAGATGATATGGGCACGGTCAGTGTGAAATCTTTTTTATTCTGCTGTATACCGTGGGGAAAGGATCATGAAAATGTGTTCAGAAATAAACCTGTGCTCTGTTGGTGAATTGTATCTATAGACTTTTTCATGAATTACCCTAGAAAATCGAATCCAAACTGTCTAGCTTTTTTACCCTATTATTCACAGAAATTGTGCTGTTTAATGCAGTATTTAGATGTAAGCCCCCCCGTTAACAGTAGATGTATTTGCCCATCTATATGATCCTGAATGAGATCTTACATTCTCGATTTTAAATAAATATAAAATGCTGATGCCATAAGTCTGTTGTGAACTGTTGTCAAAATGACTTGTATCTCCAAGAATAACCATTACTATTATTAAAAGAGTCATTAAGAATTATCAGCCACTCCTAATGTGCATTATGGTCATGTTGGGGGAAGATTTAATAAGGTTTACCAAGTAGTATTCACAATATGGCATAGAGGCTTTGATCTAATGTGACGTGTAGCCATCCAAATGAATGTCACCCACAGCCCAAACTTCCTGTAAAATGACATCATGCCTTCCTAAAACGCTGATTGTGCAGGGCTCTCTGATTTAACTTTCCAACCCGTAATATTCCATGATATTTACAAAACTGGTATGTCATTGTTTTAATCAAGTGGCTATTTCCCTGGTATTTTGATGTCTTCTGATGACCTAGTTTTAACATTCAATTTTCCATTAACCATACTTTTTCCTAAAAATAGAACGTGGGTTGTCATAGTGCTGTCCCGAGCTTACCCTGGTGATCAGTATATTTCCTCCAAGATGGGAAGGGCTTCAAACTTATTTTTCATCAAAAAGCATCCATAAATTCCCTTATGCATATATTCTAATTCTGTTGGAGGTAACACGCTGATTTCAGCCAGTTTTCACAACCCTTCCTATGTTTCCTTGGATAATTGACTGAGTGATCAGAAATACAATTAATATATTTGTTAAAAAGCACACAGAAATCCTGGTTAGGGAGAAATGCCCACTCATTTGCCAGGTGACAAAAGATACAGGTACCATTCTAACATAGGTATGCTCAGATGGTCTGCCCAGATAATGAGCCACGCCCAATTTTGCAAATGTTACCACAACACATTCTCCTCTCTCGGATCTGTCGGTACCAATGAACCAGGAAACCCTTCTTGGTATCAGTATTATTTGTGGGTTAGTTGTTTGCCCAGTATCCTCAGCTCCACTGCCACAAAGGGCTCTGTGGGCAGTTCAAAGAGATTTCATATGAACGATTTTCTTGACAAAGAGCTCGTGGAGCGATCTTAAAGCTGGTTTAATGTGTTCCCTCCTGCTGAGTCTGAGTAATGATCCGGCCATAGTGTTATGGGTGTGTTGATTTTTTTTTTGTTAGGGAATTCTGCATGTTGAAGTACATGTTGTTGGCATAGTCTATTCTTTATATATACAATAAATGAGCGTCCTGTGTGGGAAGGCGGGGAAGGGAATTATTCACCTGATTGATCATAGATGGTAGGATAATGTATGTACTAATGGGTACAAATGATGTTTCCATGTTTCGGGATTGGTGCATCAAAATACCTTGAAAATTGTCCACTTTCAAGATTTACTTGCAGATACCCATTTCTGTAAGCCAAGGGATTGCTGCCTGTGGTGTGACATTCGGTCAGGAGATTGTGTTCTCATTTTGTCTGGGCTTAGTTTTAGGTTGTTTTCCTCGTCCAGGTGCACACTTGTGTGAGGGAGTTGGTGAGGGTGGCATCTGCGTCTCTGCTGGTGCCCATTTTGAAAACGGTTGGTGTGGGATATGCACAATTGTAGCAGGCGTGGCCATGCCTTTCGACGAGTGTCATAAATGGGGCCAAATACATACTAAAGAGAAGAGGTGTGCTCTACGGGCTATGTTCCATGATTTTGACAGCTAAGGGAGTAGCCATGTTTCTAATCTGTCCGTGGGAAATGATCTCATTGATTGTAACATCGTGTTGTGATCTAAACTCGATACAATTGTGGATTTGTTTCACCTCATTGGTTTAAATCCAATTCAGGCATGTTTCAGGGAGATATTGGACAACATGTGCTCCAGGATTTGTGTAAAGGCATAGCTTTTCTCGATTTTACAAGTCAATGGTACATTGGAAATCAGTGGGTAGTTTGTGTGGTCTACTCAATATCTAGCAGTGTTTCTGACCAGTGATTTAAAGTAGAGCACCTTGAACTATTGTGGTATAATTGTTTTTATGTGAGTGAGGAGTCTTTGGTAGAGGGAGATTTGGGTTTGCTTGGCAACCATGTCTTTGTATATGTCTGGTGGCCAGACCAGGGTTGGTAGGGCAGTCTAGTTGGTTGCTCTCCTTCACCACTTGATGAAATCTTCATGGTGTGTTTGAACTGTTTAATGGATGCAGTTGATGCTCTGGGTTCATTGTGGAGAATCTTATCTTTACGGTTGGTTTGTGTAAGTCTATGTTTTGCTTTATGTTTTAGGATGTAATTGGTGATATTGTTGAACAGTTTCTAGGAGAGTTAATTCACTTTGTTGCCTGATTTAGGACTTCTCATGTCCTTAAGATTTGGGATAAGGGTTTTTCTGCTGGTGAGTTGCTCACCTGTTCTGCTCTGCTTAGTGCAGTGCCTTTTCCATTAACATTGCCACTTTGTAGTGTCCAATATGTCACTTATATACTACTTGGTCTTGCTTATTGGGATGTTTCCTCCAAGCTCCTTTGAGCCTCCAGTTTATTCAGGGATCGTAGTTAGGGTGTGAACCTCTTTGCTGATTGTGTATCGCCAATGTGGGGAATTGTTTCATAGTTATTTGAATGTCCAGGGCTTCGGAAATCGAGCTAAGAAGTGGCTATCCCTGTTCCCTCGGGAGCCAGTGTCCTGATGCTCCCGTCCTTGCTTTGGTGACCTCCAGTAGTTTCCCAACTTCATTAAGTATGAGCAGTTGGCCATCTCCACCTGCTGATAGCTATGCGTCCTTTGGAGTGGGAAACATGCATGCCAGTGCATCGGTCCCAAGGCCTACCCTGAGGTGCTCTCTCCACTGTGTATGTGTCAGTGGGGATGCTGCTGCCAGGCCGTATTCGCGGGGAGGGTGTTGCCACTGTAACCATGTGTTTCAGGTGAAGACTGGCCATGTAATCTTTCAGTGACTTTGTTGAAGTTTCATTTTCTTCTCTGAGCCAAATAATGAAATCTCCAAGTACTTGTGGGCCACCAGAAGTCTGAAGAAAGTTTCTGAAATACATTATTTCTGTGAAGGTGTGGTTGTATGAGGGAGGTGTGTATATTATACAGGTGGATGTCATTTTGGTGGCAGAGGTACACGTCGATGGGACTGATTCCAGCCACAGATGTCAATGGAGATGCTAAAACCCTGAGATGATCTTGATGTGCCATTGCATTTCCTCTACCTCTCTTGCATTATCAATTGGCATGGGGGAGTTTGATCTTCAAAACAGAAACCCAAACTCAACTAATTGGAAATAGTTTAGACCATTCTTTAACCTTTGAGGTCTGGGCTTTTCATTTAAATAGATTTCAAAACATCAGCTAAAAATAGCTATTTGTTTTTTGCTTAAGCAATTGAAATTTCTATAGAAAATATGTCTAAATATTGACACATCTCAAAGATAATCAACTTATCATCCAGGAAAGTATGAAGGATAAATAAGCCCTACCGGTATTCAAAATTGTGAGTGGAGCTTGCAGGCATATCTCTGAATGGAGCGCATACCTTGCTGAGCTATCTTACTAGTGGATCAGTGTGCGATGCCATCTTCCCATTGGTCCACCTCTTGGACATGAAATATAGAGTAGGATGTCAATGTATGAGTTATTGCTTCTTGTCCCAACGTGGAGCAGAGGTTAGTCAGCACACAGCATTCACACGTCATTAAATTAACAAATCATTCACACAGCATTCACGCCCTCATACATTCACTCATTAATTTAAATGCATTCATGTTCAACTACTCATCCGTACAGCATTAATTTCAAACAGCATTCATTCGCGTATTCAAACACACATTCACACGGTATTAACTCACTCATTCACACAGCATTCATTTCAAACAGCATTCACTCACTCATTCACACGCTCACACACCTAACCACCCATACATCATACACTTGCTCATTCACACACGCTTACATTCACACACTCATAACACCATACACAAACAAAATTACATTTGACATTTATCTCTGCCTGGGTCCGGATCCTGATCCTCCCAGACGCTGCCTCATGAGCCACGGGTCCTCTGGCTCCCACGCACAAGAACAGGAATTCGTGCACATGCTCCCAGTAGTTGGATTGCTGCATTGCCAGCACCCTATTCAGTCTGACTACACAGGGAGGGTCAGCTGTACCCTACCATGCACATTCGGATGTGCAATTCATCAGCCTTCGTCCCCAATATGCCATGCAGGACTCGGGGGCCAACACGCATCCAACCTGGCATGGTCCATTCGACAGGCATGCTTGGGAACATAAACTGTCATAGGTAAATGACGTTTGCCTTTGACAATTTAAACAACAGTTTCTTCATGATGGGCGAGGGTACTAGTGGGGCAACACCCGATTACCTATCGTGTACGAGCTGCACCTGGATGCAAACAACTGCACATGACTCGATGCATTAAGACACAGCTCAATGACCTGGCAAAGACTCCAAGCTGTACCACGTGGGAGCCGAAACGTGAACAAGGGCGTGATCACTCCAAATGCAGGGCCTCCATCATTTTACTAAAGGTATGGCTGCCCGTCTTTCTGGCTATCTTGATGGACAACTGAGTTACCCCTTTGCCTTTCTGTCTACCTGGCATGGAACTTAATGTCGCCCAGTGAGCTGGATCTCGATCTATTGTAAGCTATCATTCATCCCATAAAGATATACACTGTTTACCCTGAGGAGTGCACTACAGAATATCCCCTCTTTAATAAAATTAAATGTTACATCATTAATCGTTTCGGTACTCAGTAGGATGAAAGAGGAGGACTCCATCGCAAAGCCTCATATACTCAGTTGGACCACAGAACGCGAGTGGACAGTGGGTGAAAGTGGTCTGCAGTGGGGGACTCCGGAGTCTTTTCACCATTACCATTGTTGGAGATCTGGCACTGACAGTAGGACTCCAGAGCAAAGCCTCATATACTCCGTTGGACTGCGGAAAGCAGAGCGGAAAATGGGTGAAAGTGGTCTGCAGTGCAGAACACTGAAGTCTTTTCACCATTACCATTGTTGGAGGTGTGGCACTGACAGGAGGACTCCAGAGCAAAATCTCATGTACTCAGTTTTGCCGTGGAACGGAGAGTGGAATGTGTGCCAAAGTTGTCTGCAGAGGGGGACGCTGGAGTCTTTTCAACATTACCATTGTTGGAAGTGTGGCACTGACAGGAGGACTCCAGTGAAAAGCCTCATATACTCAGCTGGACCACAGAACGTGGAGCGGAAAGTGGGCGAAAGTTGTCTGCATTGGTCTGCGGGAGTCGTGGCTCTGCTACTATTCCCAAGTAAGTACTTTATGGGAAGACTGTCATGACTTTTTGGACCCCGTGTCATAGCTAATGTGAGGTGTTGACTGCAGGGATTTGATCCCTGTGAGCCTCCTGCTGGGTCTAGCCACGTTGGAGCCAAAATACCACAAGGTGATGTTTGAAGTTACTGTTTTGTTACTGACAGGCGGAACGAGCCACGCAACCAAGAGCCGCTTCGCCTACATGGCTCATTTGCCACAAGTGAGTCTCACACTGTCAGTTCAGTGGTTGGTTTTACCCGCCAATTGTGTAGACTAAGTAATTGTTGGATCACTACTGAGTGCCTGTCATCAACAAATGTATTTAATTTCACTCGCCTTGATGGACACAAGAAAAATTAGATATGGTCTCTGCAGCTTGAAGGCCCTGAGAGGAAAGCAGGGCGCAGTCTGGCACCTCAGGTACATTAAACAAGGGTTTTCACATGTGCTAAAAGAAGGGAAAAGGAAGTAAATGGGCCATCATGGGGTTTTGTAGCAAACCACCTGTCTTTTCCCAAAAGAGTAAAGAGGCCTGTGTCCCTCTAAATGCCTTCAGATAGCAGTGAAGGGGAGCCTTCTGACTCAACAGTGCAGGCTCCTTCCCTGGTTAATTCCTTCACCATTGACGACAACAGGCCCTGACTCAATGTATGTGAAAATGTAAGGAGGAAATATTTGGGTCCCGACTGCATCCCCCTGGCGGAATTATCTGCAACAAATTTGCAGGTACCCCAGATCTGGGCAAATTCGCCTCTACGTCTATCTCGGAATACGAAGACAGTGACTCTGAAGAAGAGTCAGTTTACAGTGAAGTCATTGATCCCCCAGGTAGAGGGGAGGTGGAAGAAGGAATGCTACAAGCAATCCAGTCTATGTAATCTAAGATGGAAGCTCTTCTACTGTTAGTTACTAAATTGGCTGAAAATCGTTATGAACAGACTGGTTGTGGGTGAGTGATCCCAATCCAAAAAGATATTTTCCTTAAACGAAGTGAGCAATTTGCAGACCACAGCGCCTAAAACCTCTCAGAATCAAGAGGGATAAAACAAGTGGCTCCTCGGCGACATCAACGATTGTGGAGCCAAAAAAGCCACCAAAAAAGCCTGAAACTGAACAGGGCATTGTTAATATTGTGGCACACTCTGAGGACCATGCACTTGTAGCCCTATCCGCTGAGATTTCGCTGCTAAGTAGCCCTCTGGCGATGAACCCTGTCAAAGCAGATTCTAGCAGACAGCCACCGATCAGAACCACCACTTCAGGTGATCAGAAACCCAGTACCAGACAATTTGAGCTCAAAGCTTATCGAAATGTTCCTCCTGTTTCTGGCGATTATATCATTACAAACGAAATGGGTGAGGACACACTGAGGATGGTGCAGCCATGTGGGCCCCTGGATGGAGGGGCCACAGCATCTAATGGAAATAGCATGGTGAAGTGACCCATGCAGGAAGAACTCCAAAAGGAATATGCTCATGGTATGAAGGTGGAAGATGACAAAAATGGCAGATTCCAACCTAACCTCATCCTACCCGTCATCCCCTTGAAGTTTAATAAGGTGGACAAAGGTCCCAACTGCCAGAATACTCTCAAATGATCGAGTGAGTGGCGGCAGGAAACTCTGAATGAGCAAAAACATCGGCCATCAAGATCGTGCCCGCAAGAAATAAAGCCAGCACATGCTACAGAGCAGATTGACCTGACCCGTCCCCAAGAACGTCACTTGCAGTTATCTGCAATGGAACATTCCAAAAAGAGTGACAAAAATAGCCGGCCATCCTGCATTCATTTCGTGGAGCAGTCACAACAATGAAAGGACCATCTAGGGCAAGGGCAAGGCCATGGTAGACAGACTCTGGATTCAAAGTTCATTAAGATTGTGGAAAGATGTACTACTGACCCCAACCCATTTTTAAATCGAACATGGCTATTTGAATTGCTTAGGCAAATACCGTCTTTAAAAAAACGGACCTCCACAGATATTGTTTCTCTTGAATTGCCTCGTGTTGGTAGCCTCACTTACTGGGTTCTGGTGCCCAGGGCCTGCGCCAAAGCGGCGGAGGCGATTTGCCAACATACTAGTGAATTCACTGAGCTTGGCTTTGAGGTGGCAATATTTATGCCTTTTAAAGTGCTGGACAACGACTTTGAACTGAGGCTGAAGGGCCACCTGAGAGGCTTCCATACAGCTAACATAAAAAAGGATCAGTTCAGGAACGATGCCCGAATTGCTGGTACTTGGTTAAATATCTCTCCTAGTTTGCAGTGACCTAAGACTCCCTCAACTTCCACAACACATCTGATCTCTTGGAACACACAAGGACACCGCTGTTTCGTGACAAATAGCGAGGGTCTTGCACAATTGAAGAACACTAATATATTTTTCCTACAGGAGACTTGGTTGACTAGTGTGTTTGAGTTAGATGGTTATACCCTGCTCTTTAGTTTGTCCAAGATCCCAGTCAAGGTGTGACCTAAAGGTGGACTCTGCATGAGTGCCAACGCAGCGTATAAATTGAAGCCTCTCTTGGGCAGTAGGTCACGTAGTAATCTTCTCTGTGGGGTTATGTACAATCTCCCCTTTCATAAACGCCCCTCATTACTGTTGATGCTCTACGACCCCAGGGATGGTAGCTGCGCATCCACACTTATGAGCCTGGTGAAGGATTCTCTTCTGGGTTGGCATCCCAAGAGCCTTAACGGCATAATCATACTAGCAGGCAATTTCAACATAGACTGCCTGGCCAAGTCTGTTTCTTTTTGGGGAGGCATCCTAAGACACAGAGGGGGAAATTGAGTGGTGATTGGTGCAACATACTTTCAGAATTTGATATGCCCCCTTCCCCCCCCACCCCTCCTCCCCAAGGACAGAGGCTTTAGACCTACGTGGTCCAATGGTTTGTACGCTAGCTGAATTGATTTTATATTTATAAAGGATACCCTGAAGCAGCACAATCTGGTGCTGGATGTTGTTCCCACGCACCTAAGCGACCATGCAGTCCTCTCCATTGTGCAAGCTATATGCTCCATTCCTAAGGACAAACTAAGGGTCAATCTAGTGGCAAATTTACAAGGTAACCATCTTCGATGGACTGCCTCCAACATAGAAAATTCAACAGCAATGTGTCTAACACTGATAAACCTCATTTTGAGATTCTAGCTTCAAATCAGTGGCAATTGGACGGTACGGGGAGAACATTTGGTTTTGTCCCTGGAAGACATCTACCGTGATGTAGATTTTGCCACATATGTGGCCTGATCTATGATGTGGCGATTGCTAAAATGAAGAGGGAGAAAAATAAAGCCCTCAGACAGATTCAACGAAAAGAATGTTTATAGGTGGTGGAGAGGACCGAAAAAAATGATTTGCCCTATCAGATCGCACTTTAAACAATGGCTGGGTACCTATCATCATGGCACCGCCAACACGAACTGGAATTACATTAATAGACTGATTTTGACAAACGATTCCAAGAGGTTTTGGCCTTTTATCCACTTTGCTATGGCTGGATACACTACACAATAAATCACCTACATCCCTTAAGGGGTCTGGGGATCATATATAAAAAAACATCTATCGGGACCCAAAAGAGGCCCTCGACACAATTCAAGATAAATCAATGACTGACAAATGGTTGTGGCATCAATTCAAAGGAATAGACTATGAGTCACTTATGCATAAAATGAAATATTCCTGGGATGTAGCAGCTGATGGCATGAGAAACATGGTCATCAAGGATGACCCTGTTCTTGTGGCAAACCTACTCCATCTCCTTTTCTCACATGTCTGTGAAACAGGCATAATATCAGAGACATGGGCTCACTCGGTCGTGGTGCCGGTCCATAATTATGGCCTGCCCGATTTTCCAACAAACTTTCGTATGCTCGCCATGTTGAACAGATAATCTAAAATCATGTTGAGTGTACTGTTAGAACTGTTGACATCTTGGGCTGAAGGGAGCAGTCTTCTGAACTTTCCCCAAGCTGTTTTTTTAGAAAGAACTACAATACCT
Organism: Ambystoma mexicanum; assembly: GCF_040938575.1. Classification (NCBI taxonomy): domain Eukaryota; kingdom Metazoa; phylum Chordata; class Amphibia; order Caudata; family Ambystomatidae; genus Ambystoma; species Ambystoma mexicanum. The sequence goes on from NC_090932.1 coordinate 715,958,679, forward strand.
CCCATCCAATCTGGGTTATACAGACCCTCATATCAGACACTTGGCATTAAGCAGATTCCTATCTGTATGTATGTTTTGTGGACTACGCTGTTGCCTTTGACAGTGTCATACGAAGCAGATTCTGGCTGAAGCTAAGCAGTTGGGGCGTTGATTCCTCACTGCTGTATTTCCTCAAGCTACAAAATCAGAATTTGTTTATCTCAGGAGGGTGTCTTATCCGATTCCTATCCAACTAATAAAGGGTCAAAACAGGGCTGCCCTTCAGCGCCCCTGCTGTACAATTTATATGTTTCTGAATAATTCCCAAAACACCTTCAATTGGTCAGAAACAATCACCCCCCCTAGTTATGGTCATAGACATCTGCACTCCCTTACATACGCAGACGACTCAGTGATCCTGGTTAGAACCCCAATCGGACTATAGCGCTCACTAACCATATTGCAACAATATGCCAAAATAAATGGTCTGGTGATTAATGCTCTCAAAATCAAGATTCTTATTTCTGGGAAGAATGTCCCAAAAAACAATACCTTCAATTGACAGGTGGTAGACTCTCGAATTGAACGAATTAGTGAGTATAAATGTTTAGGTGTATATCTGCGAAGAAATTGTGCCCCCACGCAGTTATCCAGTAGTATTGTACCCAAAACTTGGAAGAAGTGGATGGTCTTGAGGAAGATTATTGTCGGGGTTCGGGGCAGGGGGGCTCTATTGAGGCAAAGGTCTGAGCATACAGGATTTCAATTGTACTTACAATTCTATATCCCCTGGAGGTTTACCCCGAAGGCTCTATTAAATGATTGACGTCCTCTGAGGCTAAAATATTACGCTCAATTTTAGGTTTACCTTTTGCAACACCAGTTGAGGCAATTAGAATAGCGCTAGGTCTGATAGCAATAATATCTTGCTGGACAATTGCCACGTGTAGACTTTGGGCTGACCTAACATTTACGGACGAGGCCAGCAATCCATTATTGAGGTCAGTCACTGCCCATCAGACAAGGCGCTCTCGAAGCACCTAGTTTGTAGATTTGTGCTGCATGGTTAGAAACCACCTCTCCACAAATGGGGTGACCAAACTCCCTGAGACCCTCATTGAGTTTTATTGGTCCTACCATGTTATAAAGACTATGGAATGGGACCGAATCCAGTAATTAACAAATCCGTCAGGGAAACCTAACTACGAGAGATATGTCCTTCACGGCTGTTTCTCAGACAAACCCTGTAGCTATCTAATGAACGCCCTCTAATACGGTTCATTATATATCTGAGACTTGAACTATTACCAGTATTTGTCAACATTGGGGCCTGGACTGGTATTCCAAGGGAGCATCGTCTATGTACACTGTGCAAAAGGGACATAGAAACCGCCAGACACCACCTGATCAGCAATTGTAGTCTTGTGGTTCCTCCATGCAACAAAGGCTACGCAAAAATCCATGACTATTGCTCGGATCAATTTTGGAGCGTCATATATGGTGCTGAATCTCTGGTGATTACGTCGGCAGCATTCCACATACGGCACTTGATCAAGGATAGATTGATCTAAGCCAATGGACTGACCACACTATCTTTGTTTAAACCTCCCTATGCTCCATTTTATCCGATACTGATCCGATACTGATCCGATACTGATCAACCAGTCTGGAACTTTTATGTAACCAGTGATTTCATCAGCAGAGCTTTTAACATGACAATTGAAACTGCAAGAAATGATGCTTTGTCTTTCAGTGAAATCGGTGTTGCCGATTGCTGTGCCATGATGTAATATGTTCATGTCTAAAGGTTGCACAACGAAAATGCACAATGATTTTTTTTAAAAAAAGAAGAAAGGTTGGGTCAGTCGTGCTGGGAATGGAATTGGGGACCTGCAGAATAGACAATGCAGAAGGAACAGGTAGGCCTCGTTTCTATCAGCTCCACCCGTGTACTGATCAGCCCTGTGCCTCTGTATGCCTTTGCCCAAGACACGCACAAGCTCGTCTATGCATAATTCTACATGACCTGCCTACCAAACGACAATGGGCGTGCCGAGTGTGCCCAGGCCGCTCCATTCTGCATTGGGCAGAGCATATTAGCGGGCGCGAGAAGCAGAAAATAGCCCAAACTCAACAAGTCCAGGAGAAATGACGCGCGCCATGATGTCCCTGGGAATACTGATGGAGCCATCGCGCGCGTTTCCACTTGGGGGCCAGATGGAGAACATGCGCCTTGCCGCTGGTTCGAAATCTTCAAAGGGGAGGGCATCCTTCATTGGTGAGAGGAATTGTTCCCAGGAATGTCCCCCTCGGGGAACAATAAATGCTCATCACCAGAGTGGGTCGATGGTGTTTACCTTAATGAGGCAAGACTGTCACTGATAATTAAAAGAACGAGAAGCCGCGTAGCTTTCTAATGGCCCTCGGTTCGCATTCTGCTACCAAGAGCTGAAGTGGCAGCAGGTCATCCGTTCTAATGTTATATTGATCTGTGCGGATACGCTTTCATCTCTCGGCACCGATAAGTATTCTTGATTTATAATCGAACACGTTGTCTTTCACAGATAAACACCACGCTCAGCTTTTTACTACGATCAGGGGTGGTATTTTGACTTGCTCCTTGGTATATACGAATGCTTTAAAATGTAATTTGCACTGGCATCCCTTCTTGCAGTATTATATGTTTATTTTTCTAGACTTTCATCCTGCGTTCCTTGGGCTGTGAGCTTGTGTTTTTTCTTCTTCATTTCAGAGCCGTTCGCTTCTCTCTACTGCCCTCTAGCGGCTGTTTGCCGCGGCTTGTAAATCGCAGAGCTGCAGAGAGTTGGAGACCAAAGGATATGTTATGTTGTCTAAAATAAGCAATCCAATCTTTCTGAATTAAGGGAAGCGCTTTCATGAAAAAGCAAGCAAAAGAGCCTGCACTTGACACGCTGAGAATGGCCTAAAATAAAATAATACATATATAAGACGGGAGCGCGCATTCTTCTGCGTAAGCACGATTGTTGACATGCAGGTTAGCTGGCGTAGCTCCCCTGTGTATCTGTGCTCCACGTTCGTGAACTGTCCATGCTTGAACTACCAATGCCTACATCCTCAAAATCTGGCCTCTAAAGTTTTAAACTTGAACACGTGCAGAACTCGCATGGTCGTTTAGGGGCTTCACAAATTACCCGCAAGAAGTCAGTGCTCATAAAGTCGTGGGCGTGTGCACAGCTCACGGAAAACGGCGATGGACTGAGATGTCCCCTCACGTCCTAAATGTCGACCGGCATTTTGATCGAAATGACAGCAGCGCTCTGGTGACGGAACCTGCGCATCGTCGGCCTACTCTAATGTCGCCAGGGCCATACGTCCATGTTCTCGGCAGTGTCGCACTCACTCGCTTCACAATAGAACGAGAGCTTTGTGGTAGAATGGGCGGACGAGTGTGGTGACACCGAGAACGAGTGGAGGGGGGAGGGGGGAATTAAAAGCCGACGACTGTGTGCAAGTGAGATCGAATTCAAGCGACGGGGTCAAACAAGAAACGACAAGTTTCAACATTTCCAGAAATGCAGCAAAAGTTGCGCAGGGACGTTCCCATATAATGAAACTTTTTGGACACACACTGCAGCATAGACAACTATGAAATCCGCTTCCCAAAGAGATCACAGACTGTTCAGAACCGTTCTTCATTTACGTTTTGTCAAGTCATTTAATCCTATTTTAATTGAATGGTGTGCTTTTAATTATTTCTTTTTAATTACATTTCTACCCAGATAGGAAGTATGTATGTGTCTGTGTGCAAAGTATTGTAAACACATATTATGTAGTCGAATAATGATCACGCAGGTGTGGGATTTCTGTTTGTTTTGGTAATATCTTTGTGTTCCAAGGTTTGGGAAAACTTAAACTTGTCACGTCTGTTAGTGTGCCCCGAAGAAGCAATGGTTAGCCGCTGGCACGGGCTGGGGGAGGGGAAGGGGCTTCAGACGACCAGCCCAGCCGCCCCACGCGCTTGTGTTATTCATGGGACTTGCTTATAACTCCATTCGATAAAGCACATTCGATCTTCTCGGGCTGAGCGATCTAAACATGTTGGTAACTTTCTTTAAACGCTTTGGTATCTGCTGCTAAGGGGCGAAATTAGGAAACATCCGCATGGCTTGTTGAGAACAGAAGGGCGAACATCAAGGGCACGTTTCCATAACAATGAGAAATGGGTGAGAGCGGTTATTTTAGCGACTTTCCACGCGAACGCACATATTGCAATGAGCTACTTTCCAAGTTACACTAAAAAAAATGTTATTTTTACCAAATGACCAGAGCATGGCTGAAAAGGCTGGGGTTCATAAACTAAGGTGCCTGTAAGAGGCAGGTAAATACTAACTCTTGGATTGAGCGATTTTTTTTTAGAGATTAATTCGAGAAAAGGGAGCATGGGAAAAGTAGCGATATTGTATATTTAAAATGTGGTTTAAGTTTATATCACCTACAAAGTTCACGAACAAAAGTTTGTATGGCTATGGCGGCCTGATATAGTGTGAACGCACGTTTCGATACTCGGCTGCACCACTATGCGCTGCGTGTGCTGTTTCCCATTACCTTTGTATATGATGAAATCCCCATTCATAATGCACGGTGCCGTTCTCGTATTGGCTCCCATCTAAACAGGGCATGTATGCTAGAAGACGGCGCTAAGAACGCACTTTAAATATCGTGACCGCACTTTATGTAGAGAGCAACTCAGATGCCTTTACTATGTTTTGATCCACGGCACGTTACGTACTGCCACATATCAGTCTGTGTCCTTTAAGTGGTTCGCAACAGCGCTCTTGTGCCACAACGGTTGGGCGCTTTACAAATGGATAAATAAATAAATTGCCAGTGCTGGTTGCATAGCCTCGGCTAATAGATATATGTTTGATAGAATTGGTATTCTATTTTTTTTTTAATTCCATGACATAAACAGAATCGCACGCCAGCTGAGGGGGGCGAGCTCGTCAATGCAGGCATGCACAAGAGATCCTGTCAACGCATGCTTGTATTACATACTACTATTTAGGGGGACATGGCAGACACAATAGAAACATTAGTCAAACCACAGACCCTGCTCCATCTACTTAATCTTCTTGTTGCATAAATGAATACACCCGAGGGCATGTTCACACACACACACAAAAGAAATGGAAGCATAGTTTCTAATTCAACAGAAACGGAGCAGAGGCGCCCATTTTGGAACAGGCAAGCTTCCTGCGCGGCGCTCTTCGGCCGCAGCACACATGCAAGCCTCCTGGCCGCTTCCCGCGAAGGCGGTCGGCTCTGACAGGTTGCTCGGCAGGCGAGGCACCAGGCGAGAGATCTGTGGAGCCACGGGGTCACGGGTTCACCGAGTACGGGGGCTCCCGCAGCCTGTCATCCTCTGGGGTCGGAACAACGAGGACCAGGTGCAGTGGGGGCAAGGGGTGCCACTGGCATGGAGCGAACCCGAACATGGCGCATAGCAAGACACGCAGACAGCAGGACATAGGGGCTGACCCGGCTGGGTATTCGTGGCATCTGAATGACGAGCACCAACATCTCGCGATATGTTGTATGATCTGTATGTGAGTTCTTAAAACCATTTACCCGATGACTGTCCTGTTTTTAAAATAACAGGGCAATTAATACCAGGGCACGCCTCAATTATAAGAGGAACACCGTCTTAACCTGAATTGATTACGATGTGTAGTGTACTTTTGAGACACTTCTGTAATTGTCCCCCTTATGTGAACAAAAACGACAGAAAGGATAACCGCTGAACGTGTCTGGTGTTCATAAGTACGTCAAAATGCATGCTACTGTCAATTGTAAAAAACAAAAAAAAAATCTGCCTTTGGTCATTACTCAATAAATAAATAAAAAAATAAAGAGGCAATAACCCTTGTTGGCAGCAAAATGTAAGAAGCCCGTCCTCTACCTGATACAATAGAAATGGTTTTCACGTTATTAGAGATATATTATGCGACTACATTTAGAAGTCAAAACTATATTCACATCTGGGTATACACATGTGAAATAACGATAAGAAAATACTAAAAACGGGAAACAATTCACTTCAAGGGACACGCACAGTCAATTCGGAAGGGAACATCTGTCACTTAGGGTTGGACATCTCTGAATGGATTTCACCCACCGCCAGTTGCTCTGGGTAACTAACTTCCATCCCATCTCCTTTGGCCCACGTGTGCCATTTCTGAGGGCGACCGACACTCTGAAAATTAGTTGCCAAAAGCTTGTGAGTCCCTTTACTGCGAACACAAAGGCAACAGGAGAGATCTGACGGGATGGTGCACGAGCAGGCAGTGCTTTACGCCATGCAAGTTTGGGATCCGCTCACAGGGACAATCTGGCGCCAACATGCTAGGCATTTCTCTTCTGAACAAGATCACCAACAGCGACCTAAGAGACGCAGACAGAGAGTTGAACACTGACTGTAAACCTCTCCGAGTGACCACCAACCCTCAGAATAAGCCATTCCACAGTTATCAGTGGAGAGACAATTCCACACTTGTCAAACACATGAAAAACACTCTTGAAATAGTGTGGTGCAAAGTCACTTTGCACTGGTGTAAAACAGGGGTCACATCCTAACAAAACAAGTGGGGGGAGCATTAACATACCAATTGAATGTGGCGTCACCAGAATTTAGCATATCAAGGTGCCGTCTGTAAAAAGTTGGGGGACTCTGTCCACCCACGTGCACCCTCGACTTGAGCCGTGGTGTAAAGTGACTTTGCACTGCCAACACACACCCTGATTCGCAGAGCGGTGCAAAGTGTATTTGTGATTCAGAGTGTTTGTTGGCAGTGCAGTCACTTTGCACTGCACTAAAACATTCCACGAATCAGGTGCTTAGACCTGCCACAAGTGGGAGTTCAGGCTGAAAGATGAGTAGGCCCGTCGCCTGTGCACAGGAGCGCGCGCAGTCACCGCTTGCCACGTTTCTGGCTTGATGGGTCTCATCCGCCAGGTGCAGCTTTCCCCCCAGCAGTACCCCTTTGCCATTTTTAGTTTTGCAGGTATCCATTTTATGCATGAAGGAGAGGGAAAGCACATTTGCGCATGGGTGAAATGATTGAAAGAAAAATACATTACAGAGACTTAGGGTTAAGCAAGCCTGCTTATTCACAGATATGTTTGACTTTGCTAATGTTAATCAGGTGGTTGGACCAGATTCTACTGGAAAAGGCCAGATGTATGACAATGACCTAGATTAACATTAACATTGAGGAATAAAAGGATAATGTAGATTGTAGCCACGGGCATCACAGTTGATGTGGACGCTGGAATCAAGAGTTCGATGCAACTAGTTTTAATATGTTCCCATTTTAAGAATATTGGGCCTCATTACAAGGTGGGCTGTAAGGGATTACCGGCACTGGGAAGGGCACCGGTGCCGGTAATCCCTTACAGCGCTACTACGAGGTCCCTTAGCGGGTCCCTTCCTTAACGCCTAGTAAAACCAGGCGTTATGGAAGGGACCCGTTAAGGGACTTCAGAGCTAATAACGGTACCGCAATTTGCAGTACCATTATTAGCACCTTCCCATTGAGCTCTATGGGGGCTGAAATGGGAATGGGGAATGGCTTTTTCAATGGGTACTTACCGGTCCTAAAAAGGTCGGAATAGACTGTTAAGACCTTACCGGACATGGTACCGGACACGGTACCGGACACGGTACCGGTATTGGAGGTAGTCATGGCGCTAATAGCGCCATGACTACCTCCACCCTTGTAATGAGGCCCATTGTCTTCTATGTTTGAGATTGTCAGAAGATTGTCTTCTGAGGTCAAGAAGGCAACCTTTTCTCTGTGCACACAGATCTCATGTGGCCTTCTCTGACATGCTACCATCCTGTATGGCCAGGTAAGAGGGGGAGAGAAGCCAAGGTTTGAAATAAATAAGATATCATTCCCTAGCTGTGCTTTACATTTCTGCAGTCGGTGCCAGAGCTTTCCATCATACGTGTGGCATCTTCATCCAGTTGGCCAACAGAACTTTTCATGAAAGGATATGCGGGTTCTTACTTATGCAGTGAGATACAAAAATAGCAAGAGCCAGAATGACAACCGCAGCTATGTAAAAAGTCAAGACTAGCTGAAGTTGTGTCAAGACTAGCTGAAGTTGTGTCAAGACTAGCTGAAGTTGTGTCAAGACTAGCTGAAGTTGTCAAAAATGACATAGGGCCTAATGTAATTTTCTTTTTTTACCATGGCGCAATCCCATTGGAGAACCTTTTGTAAATCAGGCCCATAGCCTTTATCAAGGGAAGGAGATAACTAGAACTGTATTCCACCCCTCAGACGATAAACCCCCATGAGCTAATATGGTCTGGACTATACAGAACTGCAAGAACACCACGTCCTACAAGGGAGACCCATAAAGACCCAATGGAGCCCCCAGAACTTACGAATCCCCCCATCCCAACGCCACACCCTGCTGAGAACCCAGATTCTGAGTGATGACGACCAGATAAGGAGACCGTTAATGTTATTATCTTTACTTTTAAAAATGTTTTTGTTTATTATGAAATACTGATGATCTTGCAATGGATGCCACACTTAACACGACATGTGTGACTATGCAATGTTAAATGCCAATAAACACATTTTAACATAAAAATAGCCTTTATCAAGTAATTGCCAGAAAATGCTGAATTACTTCAGGTAAAATCATAATCACACACAATTCAGCTAATCTTATGGTGAATGTTCGCAAATTTTAGATATTACTTGCGATTTCGAAATTGCATAATTGAGATGCCGGCATAGAGGTACTCAGTGCCTGATTCTGAAAGCCTTCTTCGGCACAACTGCAGACACATTTCGTCTTGTTCCCAAAAGGTGTCCAAATGTGTCATCAGAGTTGCAAACCCTCAGATGGCCTTTTCCACCGCCTTGCGCATTTGCGTGTATCATGGGGCATTTTAGCACATTTGCACGAGCCTCTCATATGCATAAAAATGAGATTCAATTTGAAAAGCACAAAAATGAGCCACGTTCCACATTCCTCAGGCACACAGGGGTGCAAACATCTTGACAGTGTCCTTTCTGACACTGTCATGTATCTTTCTTTAAGTGTTTTCAACTGTGGTTTAAACCCCAGCTGTCACACTTGTATTTCCATCCCCCAAACAAGGAGAGGAATTCTAATTTTTTTGTTTGCATTCCACAGTGAGCAGCCCTTTAAGGGACCACCTCTGTGAAATGCACTCTCAGGATCCACATGGGTGCTGGCTGACAGTCAAATATTACTGCCGGGAGCGTGCTGCCAACACTCATGTGTGTAAGGGGGCTGGCCAGCACATATTTTGTGCTGCCGGACAGCAACCAAGAAATGTGAAGCTCCCCTTTTAGAATAAGGTCACCTGCGCATTTCTAAAAGTAACACACATGTAACAAGTGCATCCCCGGTGCTCTTTTAATTTGCGTTACTTTTTTGAGGATCTGACCCTCAGAGTTTAAAGCATTGCATGAGTCTGAAAGATGCATTGGGGGTCGGAGAGAAATCATGGAAGACACTGACATGTTTACAGTCGCTAGAAGTACTAGCTACATAGCAAAACCTTTATGTATCTATATATATATATAAATGTCAAAAGTTGTGTGTGGGTTTGTGGCAAAGCTTTGTTCCTTATACAATTCCACACTGTTTCACCAATCTGCACCAAATTGTGGACAGTTGTCTGTTAGTACCTGTTAGTTGCTACATGACATTACGCCATTCCACCCGGTTCCCTGGATTTCAGCAGAAGTCAAAATGTGTTTGTGGGTTTGTGGCTTGGCACACTGTTGTTTCTTATACAATTCCACACTGTTTCACCAATCTGCACCACATTTTGCATAGGGCTCTCTGGACATTACTGGCTACATGACATGTGAGGCTACATGACATGTGACCCCATCCCTTAAACTGGATTTCAGCAAAAGTCAAAATGTGTGGGTTTATGGCTTGGTAAAGTGTTGTTCCGTATGCAATTCCACAACGTTTCACCAATCTGCACCAAATGTTGCATAGTTACCTGATAGGCTCCTCCAGATATGACTGGCTACATAACATTTGAACATCCCACCCCATCACTTGGATTTCAGCACCGTCACACATAAAACGGTTGCCTGAAATCGGCGAAACCTCAATGTGGTTGGAGAAGGACATCTCGTCAAGAGGAACACAATTTGAACTCCCTATGGGGCTTCAAAAACTATGTTTCTAGGCCCTATGATGTACAGTTTCTGGGATATTTGCACCACAATGCACCCCAATGAACTACACCATGCCAGTGTGAGGCGGCAGGTGGGGAGAGAGCACAGAAGTCCCAGTATGCAGCAGCACCCCAACTCTCGTCTCCCCACAAATTCTGCTCCGGGTTAAGTCAGCCAACCACACGCACCCATTCTCAGTGAAGTATACTTCAGGGTGCAAAGCACATCAAGTGATAAGTGAATCAGAACAGCGACCTGCAGTATCATTGATTTATATGATATCTGTCTACAGAACTCTTTCAGAGAACAGGTACTTTTGCTAGTAACATATTTAACAAAAAAGAACCAGACCAACCAAAATTACCAGGCATCCCCCACTAGTAACGTTATACTCTCCTAGTGTTTGTTTAGCAATGTATGAATAGAGAAAGACAAGTATGTGAACAATAAGCAGTAATTGTGGGAATACATTCTCCTGATGAGCCCTAAGGACTCGATTCCTCTAGCCTGCTGGACACAGGATGCGAAGAGGAGGGGCACCCACCACATCCTGCATCCTCTAGGTCACACACACTAAGGGCCTAATTCACAGAAGCATTGTATAATAGCAAACTTCCACTGGGAAACCCTCTGTGAATAAGGACCATACACCGTTACTGACAAAGCGTTCCTAGGTGTATTCAGGGTCCAGGGCCTCTAATGAAAATGCTGCACAGCCCCGCAATCCATGTCTATGAAAGTGTTTGGTGTGCACCTAAGACTTAGCTATGTATTGATTCTCAACACTCGGATGGAGGGCTAGGCATCAGCTAACATTAGCAGACCTATGAGGTTTCGGGGGCTGCTTAAAGGCACCTCCCATGAATGCTTGGGTTGCTCGAGTATTCCTGTCCCAGGCACAAAGAGCTAGGCAGCAGTGAAGAGAAAACCGTCTGACCTGAGTGTTCCCCCTGTGGCATGCCTGCGCATGCTCAGACGCAGCACAGTGCCACTTCCCCTCAGAGGAAGCCCATTCGGTTAATGCCTCCATCTGCGAATCAGGCTTTAACTAAGAAAAGTGCATCACATGACCCCTTGTGATAGAGCTGGAATGTACATTTGTCCCTGGAAAAAAGGTGCCCCCTTCAGAAATTCTTGGCAACATGCTTCTGTGGTGTGATATGTTTTTCTTTTTTTAGAAAAAAAACATCATTTTTTTAGGAAATCATTTTGTTCAAAGACTATAATTTGAATAACATCTGTTCGAAGAAATAGCAAAACCCATGGAATTCCAAATTAAAACAAGTAAACAATTCAAAAGAGAAAATGGCGCAAAGGGGGAATATTTATTATAAAAAGGAACATTTATGAAATACAAAATAATCTGTATGCACGATGACAGTGCACAAGCTGACTAGTCACAAACGAGCACAGTAGTGTTGGCCGCAGTGGATGCCAGTCAGGAAATCTATAGCACCCTCAGACAAAGCGATACTGCGGCGTGACGCGTCTCGCGTCGGGTGAATCAGTATCCGCAGGCGCCGGCGCTTGTTCTTCTTCTTGCTGATAGCTTTTTATCCATCAGCGGTGATTTTTGGATACCGAGGCTTGAGCCTCATTACTCCATCTTCTCGGGTTGAGTGTGTAGTCGTGGGTTTGTATTCTTCTTGGTCTGTGTGGTCTTGTCACAGTAGGGCTGGTTTTACTGGGTCTTCGCAGTGATGGGCCGCGGGTAGCGGTCGAAGGGGTTTGCTGTGGTGGCAGTGAGTCTTCTGATCAGAGGGTTCGGGTTCTGATCCAGTTCTTGGCAGAAGTTCTTACTCAGCTTCGCTAGATGTTCATCCAACATCTCGATGTCCAGGTCTCTGTGAAGGTCTGCTATCCTTGTGAAGATTGGAGCTCCAGATGATATCCGCAGGGCCTTGTTCTGGACTATCTGAAGACTCTTCCGGTGTCGCTCATGGCAGGTCATCCATGCTGGTGAGGCATAAGTCAGGGTTGGTCTGATGATCGCCTTGTAGACGTTGATCTTTGTCCGGAGGGGCATGGACTTGCTCTTCAGGAGTGGGTACAGCGCTGCCATCTTTCCTGTTGCCTTCTGCTGAGTATTCTCGATGTGGCTTTCCCAGTTGAGTTTGCTGTCCAGGGTCACACCGAGGTAGCGGCTGCTGCTCTCCCATTTGATGGTCTCCCCGTTGAGGCTGATGTGTGGGTGCTCCTTGATCTTCTTTCTGGTGAACAGCGTTGCAGTTGTCTTGCTGGTGTTGAGTTCTATCCGCCAGTCGCTGTACCACTTTGCGATGGTATCCAATGAAGCTTGCAGGTTCTTCGCCACTTCCTTTTCGCTGAAAGACTGGGAGATTACTGCAACATCGTCTGCATACAGCGCCAGGTTCGTCTTGTGGAGATCTGTCGGGATGTCGTTGGTGAAGAGGTTGAACAGGAAGGGTCCGAGGTTCGATCCCTGTGGCACGCCTGCTCGGATGGGATGTGAAGAGGACATCTCAGACCGCATGGCGACATGGAAGGTGCGGCCTCCCAGATAGCTTGCAATCGTCTTCACCAGGTAGTTCGGAAATCCCAGGCAGGCGCCGGTGGGTGACATCAGCTTTTATCTGTAGCAAGTCTCGCGAGTAGATCGCCTGCTACTACGACTACTTATCAAGACCGGAAGGAAGATGCTGTGAACTTGGCCTCCTGTGAACGTGTGAAGGAGAGGAAGATAGATGCGCAGTTGACCTTTTCAGAGGTGTGAGATAATGTGCTTCTAGGTTTGCAATCGTGCTTGCACAACGCATACTGACCTTCACATGAGCATCGCTGTAATAGTGTCTCTGACTATGGCTCCGACCAGCGCGTATCTCCCAGGGTGGGATATGCCCCTCGGCCTTTCGGCTCGTGGCTGGGCCGAAATTGTCCCTGAGGAGTGGGGGCAATTTCAGGCCATGCCTGGGCCGGTTCGGAAAAAAAAAATGTTGTTGAAAAAAACCCGGATATTTGAAAAAGAAATATAGATTTTTGAAGAAAAAAATGCCTGCAACGGCATAATTCATCAAAGCAAGGTAACAGATGTTACCTTGCTTTGATTTATTTGCATGCATGATGTGTGCATCATAAATTATGATACATGCATCATTCACATGCTGCTGCAGCATGCAAAGTTGAGGGACCGGCACTGCCACCAGGCTGGCGGCTGTCAACGTGCTGCCACTCAAGTGGGCACGGTTGTATTAGTGATAAATATGAATTAGTGATATTAGTGATAAACAACCAATTTTAGAGTAGAATAAGCATCCATTTCGGACTATGGGCCTGATCACGACTTTGGTGGTAACGCCAGCGGTATTACCACCAGCGGTATTAGCCCTACCGCCGATCTCCCCGGCGCTAATAGCGCCGGATCACAAGTTTGGCGATAATGTAATTCCCCATTCCCCATTGAGCCCATTCGGGAATGCCCCATTCCCCATTGGGCTCAATGGGGAAAACTTGCGCTCTTACCGCCGGCGAATTTCCCGCCGACGGTAATAGCTCGAATTTTTGATGGATTTCCCCCCAGCCAAGAGCTGATTTGGCGGACCCTTAAATCCGGTGGTAATAGCGTGACCGCCAGATTTAAGGGTTACCGCCAAAGTCGTGATGAGGCCCAAAGTATTTTGCCTTTCGCAAGTTGCAGTAATAGTTACGATCATCGCAAGACATTCCATCTCGGTGTCCCTGGGCACTTGACAAAATCCTTGTGCCTAAAAGCTTCTATACAGCGTATAAATATTTGACCATAGCACATCAAGTGTCCATTGACTTCATTGTGCCACAATGAATGCTTTGTTGTGATGTGTCTATCTTTCCCATCTCACTGGCATGCTGTTCACAATGTTTGTTTGCATGTATGAGGTAACAAGTGTTCAGAGTATAGGATGTCTTGTGTATGGGATGCTCTGTGAGTGCACTGAGTTTCCTGTTTTGCCAACCTCTAAAGCCTGAAAGTAGATGCATGCAGGCTTGACATGCCGCCAACTTTGCACCAGACCTGCAGATGAACTGGTCTGCTCTTAAATCTCAGTTACCTGTTTAATGGTATCCACTACAGAATAATTGCTCATTTTACTATAGCCGATATGATAGCTCAGTGGGTTGAGCGCTCACTGCTGCGATGCATGTGTGAGCTGCAGGTTCGAATCCCCGGAGGGCCATCTCAGCCTTTCATCCTTCTTCGGTCGATAAATGAGTACCAACACAGGTTAGGTGATATTGTATGCATATTTGTACTATAAAAAAGAGCTTAAGTGAAAGTGCAATAAAATTACATATTGTCATTTGGCCTTGGACGTCTGCTTGCATTCACAGTAATTTGACAATATGGATTTATACACGCAGATATTAATGATACATATGGTGGTCCATTCTTGTATGAAATGTATATCACATTAGTGAAATCATAACCATATTTTTTGCTGTGCACTTAGGAACAATGCTATTTGATGCCACTTCCTGTTTTGTCAAGGGGTGAAAGGTCGTGTTTCATCTCTTCCCGGGATGTCACTTTGGGGTGGGGTCAAATGACACCACTTCTGGTGATGTCATCAGAGGTCAAGGGTCACGAGGCGAGGGGTGGGCCACTTTTTTGAGGCAAAGGGTGGGCCAATTTTCTTTGGGTGTCCGGGCCTATTTCTTGTCCCAGTCCGACCCTTGTATCTCCCACCCAAGATCTGCTAGACCCAGATGCCAGTGTCTTCTTATGCACGCAGCCATTTTCTTTTAAACTGTCTAGTTTGCTTCTGGATGATTTAAGTATGCTGACTCTGCCACACCACAATAAAGACCAGGGGCACACACCCATTTAGAGGGGTGCTGGGATAGGTACAGATGATATGATATGATATGATATGATATCGTAGGTTATTTATAACACGCTTAATACCCAGAGGTTTCTAAGCGCGGTCCCGGGGATCGAACCTGTGTTTCTCCGTGTCGTTTTGCTTCCAAGGCGAGCACATTGCTCCTGAGATATCCTCCCGAGACAAATGACAGTATGAAGGGGACAGATACAGAGCTCAGTGGTGCACGGTTGCATCCTTTATGACACATCCTAGCGGAGCATAGTAGACATTCTGTGCTGACTGCGTTTTACCATTTGCTACATATAAAACCAATGCAAATGCTTTGCAGAAGAACACCATATGCAACATTTCCTTCACTGCAGTGGGCAAAGGATTTTGTATTGCTTTTCACTTGTCAACCTATTTCTGTTTCTTTTTAGCTAATAAAAAGAATAGTTGAAAGAAAATAATCGTACACAAACTGAGAGAAAACACGCAATGTGACTGGCATGTGCATGGAAGAAAACAGATCAATAAGTATGTTATGGGGAAGAGAGAAGAATGGAGCGGGGGAGACTAACCTCATCATTATACATTAAGGGCCGTATTCATGGAATTATCTGTGCTGAAAATCGGGTCTTTGCCTGCCAAACTGCGTGCAAAATCCCTTATGTCGATTCGTGGAATCGACTGCGAAGCACTTTTTGGTACTTTGCAGGGACTTCGTGCAGGCTCGGCATGTCACTGCGAGAGGCCGAGTGCCTTGCGTGAAACACCACACAGAGCATGGATGTGGCTTGTGCAGAAGGCAGGGTAGAGGGCGAAAAATGGAAAATGAGGAACAAGGCAAAAAGTGGGCGTTATGAGGGATGGCCCGCAGGCAGTCCATCACAAGCCCGCTATTGCGTGCAACGATACGTATTCATGGATCTGAGCACGCAACCTCTAGACTGGGAAATTGCCACGTGAAGCCCTCATACTGTTTGCCACCCAAAGGCAGGCATACACATGTTGTCGTGGTGATGGCAACAGTTACGGGGGACCCCGTGCAGGGTCCCTGAGATGCAGGCCTGCTTGTGGGGGACCCCACGCACTGTTTGAAGGGTGCACATATTCACGCCAGGGCGACCAAGTAAAGGTAACTGTTCTGGCCTTGTTTGCTTTGTGTGGGGGAGTGTTGGGTATGTTCTGGCCGCGACTTGTGTATAGGGTTACTTTGCAAAAGCAATTCCATAATTACACAGAGTATGAAGAATAAATTCTGCGTGCAGGTGCACGCAATGTCGTTCACGGCGCGCAACCTTTGCGCGATAAATGCGTCGTTTCCATGAATTGGGCCCTTAGAGTTGTATTCGTTTTTGAAATAACAGACCTCCAATCTTTGCCTTGTGTGCATAAAAATAAAAGTGCACTGAAAGAAACAAAACGCTCTTCAAACCTGTGCTCCTTTTCATTGAAAGAAGACCGTTTCGCACAGTGGATTTAAAACAAATGATTTCAAACATTTTGCTTTTACAAAACAAATGCTGACCATTTCACCTAGATTACTTTTTGTGACTGACAGTGGAGCGCGACCGTATCAATTCTACGATCTGAAGTATTGCTAACTTTCACTTTTACAGCTTTCATTAGAACCTATCAATCTGATTTCAAAGACATCTCAAACATACGTTTTTACTGAGATGCCGTAGATGCTGGCATGTTGTGATTGGCCCGGAAAGCCGAACCATGGATATGAGATACATATTGAACTGTTGACCCTGTAGAACTATCATAAATAACTACATGACAACGGTGCAAGAGAGTCTAAGAGCTTTCAATGTTTCTATGAAAAAATTGGCCTGATTTACAAAAGCCCTTTTCAATGGAAAAATCCTGTCGAAAAAACGCTTTGTTAATCAGGCCCATAATCTGTTACATGTGTGACCAAACTCCATTATAAGGAGTGCACCTTTAAGTCCAACAAGTGTCATGATAATACAAATCATTAAAGATGAATTTTCATGTCTTTACCTAGATCCTGCTCCAAAGAACATGTTGCTCTCAGGTTTAATCCAACATGTGAAAATATGACCTGCTTCTGTAACTTATTAATATAGCATTGGGTTTGGCAGAAAGAGAAATATATTCTTTTGGCCGCCAGAGTTTACATGCCAGACTATCATGGAACTGCAGACATAAAGGGGCCACCTTTGCTATCCGTGTACAATTGCATACACTGTGAGACGAGCAGGCAAGGCGCCCACCAGAGTTTCTCATGGACGTTTCTAATTACCGAACGAAAACATGGATGAAATGACGCAAGTTTGTGACGACACAGGGACTGAGTCACACAAAATTGCTAAAATAGCGTCAATCTTTAGAGCCAGCACACATATTGTGTCCCTCAGAGCGATGACCACCAAGAAAACACGGCACAAAATATAGCAGGCCAAGCATAAAACGTTGCACCGTACACTCCACACTACTCACTTTTGGCAGGCAAATTCTGTGATTTGGGGTTAAGCAAACGCGGAGGGCAAACAACAGGAAGCAGTGCAAAACAACAGGATTGTACATACAGGCGAATGCAGGGAGTGAGTGCTGAAAAAAATGCTAACCCTCACTCACTAACATATAAAACTCTGGATAGAGGGACCAGCAAATTTGCGTCGCCCCCCAAAAAAACAACACAATGCCTAGAAACAAATAACATTGTGATGCACACCCAACAGCAGACACTACCAAATCCCCAGATAACACATCTTGAGGCAGACCCAGCAAGGGCACACACTAAAGCCACTGTATACCTGCCATAAGCACCTACCTGCATCCATGTCATGGAGCTGCCAATGCAATCAACAGTCCTATTTCAACTTTCTTACAACTGTGTTACTGTGCCGGTCTGACAGCAAAGCGAGTAGAGCGCTCGCTTTTACATCTGTGCAGAGCATGCTGACGCAGGTTAGAATCTCAGCAGGGCCAAAGTCAACCTTTCATCCTTCGGAGGTCGATACATGAGCACCACACACAGTGGTAAGCAGCGCTCAGGTGCCTGAGGGTTTGTAGCGCTATATAAATGCTAAAAACTAAACTGACCATGTTGCTCCCACAACCATCCATCCACCTACCAAAATGTCAGCCATAAACTTGCATTATGCCCACCAAACACTGCACCCGGAGGTGTGTCAGTACACCGCACACCAAATAGCAAGACACTCCCATCTGATGCATGCACTCTGCAGAAAAATGTCCACAATAAAAACAAATTCACACACCACATGGGAGCACAATGAACATTAGCGTGTAGGTGAATGCACACACAACACCCTGCAAAATAGAAAAAGACAGACACAGAATAGGAACTCGATAAATATAATGCAATTAGATGAACCACAAACAGTACCCAGGACCAAGATCAGGAGACAGCATACTCAAAAAACAACAATCCAAACAAACTACAATTGAGGGGGAGCCACCAACGCCCACCTGGCCACCAAACACCTGGAACAACTCTTGAACAGAAATGGAGCAATTGCCCTTCGTGCATTGCCAACACCGTGCAATGACATCCAATGAACATGTCTGCAGAACACAAAATGAATGACGATCATGACCATACACAAAGTGTACATGTGCCATTCCCAAAGCAAACCTTCACACATCATATCTCCCATACACTCAGGGTGCTCCACTGGCTGCCCATCAGTCGACGGGTCGCTTTCAAATCAATGCACCCTCTAAATGAAAGGCCCTGAATTTCCCCAAAACAAACATATGCGCTACCATCCTAACCGATCCCTCAGGTCAGGTTCAGCACACCTGCTGGTAGGCCCCCCTTTCAAGATCCCCAGACTAGTAGATTTCTCCTTCTCCATCCTAGCACCCTCCATCTGGAGCCCCCCCCCCTCTCCCTCTGTCTCATAGAGAACCATCTGCCTTCAAGGAAGGCCCTCAAAACCTCTTTTTTTCCTCCCACAACCTGACATCCGTGCCACTCCCACACACGCACAGGCCTTACAACCCACAATGCATTGTGAACATACTCATGGTGAAAGGCACTATAAAAATGACGAAAATGAATGAATTAACATCACCTCAACTATGTGGTATATGTAACCTGTACACCCGCCAGCAGAAAACACATGCATGTTACCGGCGCAATATACAAAGCAACTGCTTATCACCAGCTGAGCAAATAGTGTATAGGCTCCTCATCAATGCAAGGACACCTCAGAAAATGAATCGCTATGTCTGACTCTGCCACAGCCCATCAAGTCATGTGATCACACCCTGCAACATGACCTATGCACATCACCCAAGTCCATGCTTCTCAAAAGAACACCAAACATGCAGCTGGCACTACACATGGGGACAACCCAGGATGCATGCCATGGACTATATCATGTGATCAGCATCTCAGACATGGCAGTTGCGCCATCCATGTGCAGAAGAGGATCCCTACCCAGCAAGTCCACGTCACATGACCCCAAAAGACACACAAAACACCACTTCTGAAGGCGCCAACACCCACCTGCAGGCTGCATCCATAGCCCGATGGGCACATAGATGACTACAACACTGACTAAACAATGGTCACACATCAACCTGATCACGCAGAAGAGAATGATAAAGAATTAGCATATGTGAGCACACCCCGCAGGATTCCCTTACACATTTATGGGTAATTCCAATGTAAGGCATGAACATCAATGGCCATCGGGACTGGCTAAAAACCACTTAGAACAGTCAATTATGTCATGCCATAGTGTGTAGCAAAGTATGTTGAATAAATACCAAGACACATCTATGCCATGTCACATGTCGAGGCAACCTCAATGCACTGCAATCGAGACACATATCTCACATAGGTCAAAGACTGACCAAGATACAAAGGTGTATCCAGCTTGCATAAGTGACAGCTTTATTTGACCATGACTATGTGAGTCATGTGTACCGTAACTCCAACAACCAGCCAATAGGTGACCCCATTAATATGGGCACCATACACAAACATTGAAGCAGGTAGGACAATGCAAGCAGCGTGTATGTCAGAGAAACAAGAAACCTACTCCACACAGATGTGTTTTTTTGTTGCTAAATGCTATCAGTGCATTAGCCACATGATGTGAAATGTGGTTTATGGACAGTGACCATCAACTGGGTTCAGCCTAAACCCCAAATCGCCATGGTTATCTTACATGAACATGGAGTGCATACTACATCTCAGTAAATGATGGTCACCGATGAAATCTGCCAAATTCACACTCACAAGGTGCAATGCAGCAGGCCTAAATGCACAGCTCATGTGGCCATGATGGGGCCCCCATCTATAGACATATCATGGAAATCACTCACCATGTTGTGTCCATGTTAAGAACACCTCATGTGGCTATACATCCACACCACTGTATCTGCATTAGTGGGAAACATTGTATATGTCACATAGCCAGTAGATGTCACAGAATGTAGAATGATCAACACGTTACATGCAAATACAACTGCAAACACATATTCACAGAGTGGCCATGCAGCCCAGCACATATGTGCTATGTACCATAAACCATGGACACATGGCCTGCAGGGCCATAACATCTTCCAGATTGCACACCGTAGTATGGTCTTCAACCTTGCGTCGCACATCACACAAACCATTACATGACAACATGAGAGCCTAAATACATGTATACATGGACAGTACACAATGCATCCCCTCATAACAGAGTATGCATGCCCCTTCTCCACAGGGTCAAAATACAACGCACCAGCATGAAAACGATGCCTGTGCAAAACAATATACAAAAAATAATGAAAACACATATTTGGAGCACTTACAAAAACACATTTTGTAGATAAAAATAAGAACCATTCAAGATTAAAATCAAACCTCACTGAAGAAAAGTTCACAGGTCCTTGCCCTCTTCATCTAGTTCCAGCAATGTCCAGGCCCAGGACAACGGAGGCTCTTCCTCACACCTCAATTAGTCTTGCAGCTGTCTCCATGTCGAGGTGCCCCAGTGCCTGCCTCCTGTGGGATGTATTTACCCATGCATCCGAGCCCTACCTCAAAACTGTGCAGTACTGACATGAAAACATCATGATGGCCAGAGCTTCCCAGAAAATGCCCAGGGAAGTGCATGAAGAATAGGCTGCCACCCATTTTGCCGATGTTATGGGCACAGAAGGACACTGCCTAAAACCACCATTGGACTACCCACACAGTAGTCTGAAACCATTGGGAGTGGCAATGCTGATTGCCAAAAGCAAACCCATAACTGTTGGGAATTCATTTTCTTAAATCCCAAAAAGGGGTGCAGTACCAGTACTCACCACTATCCAAAAGCCGGCATTTTAAAACAACACCAGATTTTACTTTTTTGTAGAAAACTGAATAAATGAACCCAAAACATGCCAAAGAAAGACTTACTGAAAGGTGGATCCAATGTAAAGTTATATTCTGAAGTGACTTGAAGGTTTATAACAAGACTGGCTGAGCTGTGGATTTCAGCAGTTTAAGTAAATTTGGACTGAAAGACACTAAAAATTTAAATGTTTAAAAGAAATGAGTGACCTACTTTGAGTGTCACATAGGTTGCAATTGTTTAAATGTCATAGTTTTGAACTTAGAATCAGCATTCTAGCTGCATATGTAAAAAAATTGTCTTGACTTAAACTGGGGAACAAAAAGTGACATTTTATCTGGAACCTGGCTTAAGGAACTGAATTCTGCCCACCAACTACCCCCATCAGGAGTGAAACTTGAGTCACAGCTGTGTTCCCAGGCCTATCTGCCTTTTGCTGGCCACACTAAGGATATGCCATCTCTCTGATAATTGAATTAAGGGGAGCCCCACAGAATACAGGAGCTCTGAACAAAGCCCTGTCCTGACCCAGGCAGATGGTTTATTGCAGATGTCGTAAATGTAGCTTCCTCCTGGAAGGACAAAGGGGAGGGGCACTGCCTGTGAGAGCAAGCTGGCTTGGCAGAACTGGAAAAACCAGAAATTCAACCTTGTGCTGGAGGAAAACCACACCCCTTTGGGGCCAGAACATAAATCTAAAAAGATGAATAACTCATAGTACGGACTTGTGAAAATTATTTAAATGATACCATAATTCTTGTGATTTTTCTGCCCACATTATAAGAGGTTTTTAGAACCGGTGGCATGTTCAGGGGAGTTTTAGCGGAAAAGAGGATATTACTCAAAATGTGTGCATGTGAAAAATCTGACACTTCATCAACTAATGTCCATACTCCTTGCGCACATGTGTGTAAATTTGGGGTAATGTCCGGTATTGCTAACCAGTTAAAAAGTGCAAAATATTGCCATTTCTGAATGCAAGCCCCCAGGAAGAGCAGAGTTTGAACAGGGTATACCTCCTGTAATGCATGATGGGTGCATATGATTTTAAAACAATATGTACCCCTGCAAATATGTATTTGGTTCAAATCTAGATTTGTGTGCAAGTTGACAGGAGGAGTGGACTTTCTGCAGGCTGTAAAATGACATCACTCTGACACAACTTAGCTCCCCCAATCAAGTGAGAAATGGAAGTTTGACCAATTAGAAGCTGAGAGAGAGGTAGGGTCAGTGATGCTAGAACACACCCACATTCTAAACACATAAAAGCAGACAGACAGGACAGATAGGGACCTTCAAATCCATTTGCAGCTGGAAGCTCTGCCGGGAAAATCCATACTTTACCTCCATCAACTTCAGAGACCCAGACCAGACCAGCAGAGTAGAGCTGACCTGTTAGCAGAACCAGAGAGAGCTGAACCGGAGTGCAGTCCAAAACCTGACCAGATCCGTGGCAAGGCATATTTCTAAATATATTGTGAGTACATAGCAAAACTGTGCAGAACCAATCTCTTAGTTAAAATAATATAATTCAATCCTATTTTAATCTAAGTAGAACTGTCTACTAACTGTCACCTGTCATTTGTAAAGCTGTCACTTGTGATTTGCTAGTTGCAAGCTGCACTTGTCTTTGTGAACTTTAAAATTTCAATCTGAAAAACGACCTTTATTCAATCGCTCATATCTCTGCGACCGTTTGTGCTAGAGACCTGCAGTAACTTCCATCTGGAAGCTGAGATCCTAGGCTTTCCTAGGATCCCAAAACGATATTGCTAGCCCTTGTATTTCCTCTGTAATCGCGCCAGACGCATTCGCGAATTTTGCCGCGATTGCAAATTTCTTCACGTGTAAAAATCTGCTGCTGCTTGCCTCCCATTTGCCAGAAATTCGTTTAACCTGCCAATTATCCCTGAATCATTGCTAGTGTGAGCCTGGACTAATATTAACTAGATACCACTCACCCTGAACCTCTAGAGGGAATTAAAAGCATTTTAACATATTTTCACTCTATTGCCAGCACATATAAAAGCATTTTGCCTGTGTTTTCAACGTCTGTAGTCTAAGTTGCTGGGTGAACTGAATTACATTTGAATTGCATTTCTGAGAACTGTGTGCTTCCTTCCATTTCCTTGCATTGCATAAAAGGGGGGGGGGGGGGGTGAATTGCCAGAGAAAAGTGATTACATTGTTTTGTTGAAATCATATTGAGTATTTTCTGTACTGCATTTCATTCAACATTGCATCCATTTGAAATCTATAAAGCATTCTCTACCACATTATTCTTCTGTCCCTATTTACCAGTGTGCTACCTTATCCATTTCATGTCAACTCCTTAGTGATTATAAAGAAGTGTGCTAGTGCCAGATTCTCCGTTGTTAATCTTTATCATATCAGATTAAGTGTGATATTCAATTATTAATTTATTATAAAGTGTGATATATATATCTATATTGTTTAAAGTCTCAAATAAACCTTTTAACTTGCAAAACAGAACTACTTCTTGGCTCAGTGGGGTCAGGGGGATTCCAACAGAGGGGTGTTATATAGGGGTAGTCATCCAGAACGCATGAACTGGACATAAAGATATATCAATAAGGGTTTTCATTCAGTATTATAGACTAGGCGTTGACTTAGCTGTAGTGTTGAATTGAATCCTCTTACACTCCACTGTGCCTCTATATGCTCAGCAGCCCTGAGGGAATAATTAATGATGGAAGCCTTAGCCTAGGTTCTGGATTCCACTGTCTCAGCCTTGGTGATGGCCTTGACATATGCAACACCCTGGCAGCAAGCCTCTCCTCCCCCTGCTGCCACATATGTTCACATACTGCTAGGACCTGTCACACCTTGTGTCTGACCTCCTGCCTTACCCTCTTGGTGATGCAATGTAATTAGGCCCTCTTGAATGCCTTTCTCCATATTCTAAGCCGATTCTGATAACAACTCCTGCTGTTT
This sequence comes from Ambystoma mexicanum, assembly GCF_040938575.1. Lineage (NCBI taxonomy): Eukaryota > Metazoa > Chordata > Amphibia > Caudata > Ambystomatidae > Ambystoma > Ambystoma mexicanum. Next base: position 715,982,979 of record NC_090932.1, read on the forward strand.
AGCAAATCGTCTGAAGAGCCATTTCCCCGCCACAAAGATGATCAGGTGCAAAGGGGGACACTCATCAAGACACTGTCTGGGATGGAGTGCAGTTCCACCACAGCCTGCCCTCCAGTGGGCCACATGACAGTGCCAGATGCCTGCAGTTCCCAGTGAGGGATGTCACCTCATCTGTAATCTGTATGGACCTCCACCTCAGTAATGGAGAAAGGCATTTTCAGAGGGGTGGATGGCAGGACAGCACTGCAGCAACCAGAGCTGATGTCATGATTGGCTATATGTTCTTTCCTTAATTAAGATGTTCCTTTTAAGATCAACATTTACATATGGTTTAAGCATTTACATTCTTCTTTTTTATTACTTATTTGGTATGTATATCTTTTTATTTACTAGATCTATGATCCAAGATTGAAGAATGAAATGATTGTATATACATTAACATTTACGCACAGAAAAATCCACTTTTTTCAATGTTCTATGACACAGATCGCCGTGGCAACAATCCTGCCCCCCTGCAGCAATGTAGAGGGGTGGGACCCGAGGCGTACGTAGAGCATCGCTCGCGCTGCTCTGTGCTGCTCTGCGTCGCCACGCCCACGTTCCCATGGCGATCTTTGATAGCGTCTGAGTTCGCACGCATTACACTTTCGCTTCCAACGCGATCGGTTCTGCGTGCGAGCTCTACGCACAAAGGTAAGATACCCTTTAGTATAGAAATATTAGGTATGTGTAAATGTATAGATAGAAGTTTTCAGACTCTCTTACTATTAATCAACAGGAGTGTTGGAGACAACTGTTGAGAATACTGATACGAGAGGACAACTAATCTAAAGCAGGTATAGACTGCCGCAATTTGGGAATAGTTAAACACTGGAAACATTTAGTTGTTCAATAAAATTGACATACTTTTTGTTTATTTTTTTCCCTTATTCACTCGCACGGATCCACCTGGGGGTACGTGCTTTATCTGTTTTTGAATTATCCTTGAATCATTGATATATGTTTTGTGTTGAAATGCTATATGGTTTTATGAAAGATTAGTTGGTGGTATATTCACTAAAGCATGGCCCTGACGAAGGTTGTAGACCGAAATGCATTGGCATATGTGCTTATTGATAGAACAACTTATGCTTTTCGAAGTTGCCTCACTATAAGAAAATGCAACTGGTGATACTAAACTAAGGAATGTGAATAAAACATTTCTCGTTGAAGAATTTACTACAACTATTTGATATCTTGGAATCAACATATAATACTGGATTGTATATTTAGAAAAATATTGCAACCCTGCCAAGGGTCAACTGAGAGCTCTAGCCTTTAGTAAGGTAACACTACCTTACTTTTCTTCTTTAATGATTGGAGGCCTACCCTGATGTAATCTTTGGCACAGACATGGCAGTGGACAAGGGTGTAATCGATGGTGGATGGCCAAAGAAACCACCCCTACCAAGTGTTGACACCAGTTGGGTGAAGAGTATGACCCTTTATCTGTGATACAGGCCAGCCTGCTTTTGACTGGTGAGTACAGCATCATTGAGATCATTTGTTCTCCCCAGACCACCCATGCGCATTGGCAACACTGTGGCCTGCATGGTCTCATTAGACAATGAGGCAAGGTGTAGCTGGGTGTGTGTTGACACCTCCATGGTGCACTGCACACACTCCTGTCTCATATCTACCTCTGAAGCATGTAACTGCTACTCTGATCCTCCACCAGACACAGAGGCCAGCACCTTATGAGTGTAAGGTATTGTATTGTAAATAAATAATATAAAAGTAATTCAATTAGCCAATTAAAAATGCACAGGAGCAAGAAAAACAAAACATTGTATAGCATCCAACTGCAGCTCGGAACAATCCACAAGTTGTACATCATAAAAATGCCTGCTTAGATAGTGAAGAGAGGAGTGACATTTCAAACATTTTTTCAGAATACCTTTGAATTCATATTCGCTGATTGGTCATCTTTGGTTGCTCCTTAGGTGATCCTATACAATGCCTAGACCTATTGACCTATCCTAACCCTCGTGACCATTCTAATGACTCCCTCATGGTAATGATCTCATAGTGGGACCATCTAGGTTCACATGATTCTAATTAGACGGTTGATATGTCAAAATGTTTCATATACAACTCGACTGCTGATTGTTGTGTGGGTCATTGTTGACCAATAGATTTATGAACTATGAACAGTGTGGCAACAAAAAAATGACTTTGCATCCTTTCCCATGAGTGCTAAGAGGTTGGGACCATCTGTGTGCACCCTTCTGACGGCTAAACCAGCAGTTAATGTTGCAACCTCTTATTGGAAACTTGAATCTCTTCTATTTCCTTTCTCATGATGTGACTACATGACTTCATGGGCGTTCTTCTTGGCCTCTTGCTCTGATACCATGTGCATTCCTAAATGGTATACTCAATGAATGGGTCGGTGTGCATGGTTTGCATATCTAAATGTAGGTGTACGTTGTGGGGAAATGTATTCTGAATTTCAACTAGGGCTCCACATGTCAACAAGGGGAAAAGATTGGGTTCAGTGGTAAGCAAGCGTGTGTGACTCAGGGGTGAGACTCAGGCTGAATCTAGTAGATGTCAATATTGGGAATGCACAGAACACATGATAAAAAAAAAGGTTTTGAATTGGGCATTGCATAGCAGGGTGTTATCATTTTGCACCATAACACCACAGTTGTGGGCTGTGTTGCACTAAAATAAAAACATGAGACTAACATATACTAATTTGACTCATCCATCTAACATATAACATATTCTCCTACTAATAATCAGTGCAAGTCAGCTCATGCCTTTTATATAAACTTGGTGCAGATTGATAAATCCAGTGTGCATGGCATTTGGGCTGTGCAAGGTTATCTTGGAAATGCAATGAATACAAGTGGAGAATGAAATCCATTCTGCTAAAAACTAGTTGTTGTTTAAAAGACTTTCAGAGCAGGAAACAGGGCAAATGTAACTTTTCCATCCAATTTGGTTCTGCTCTAAACTGGCAGATTGGTCTTGTGATTCAGAACTATCTGGAGGGTTGGCTGGATGACAATGGGAGGTCACTTCTCAGGGAAAGGCAGGACAATTATATATTATGTGTAAGTAGGACCTACATGGTGGGCAGTCTTAGTTCAGAGAGTTTAAAAAGGCTGGCAGGAGGAAAGTTAGGCTGACTCACTCGCTCACACACTCTCAGGTTCCTGGGCTGGCAGGTGTCTCAGAAGAGTTTTCAGTCTCAGGCACTCTTATCCTTTGGCTGACTCTGTGAGAAGCGTGCAGCAGAAAGGCTGGAAGAGTACTCGGTGGGCTCATTCCAAATGCAACGGGTGTCGACCAGATAAAGAGTTCTTCTGTTGGACAACTACACTGGGGTCACAAGCAGTTCATAACACACACATGATTAAAGATTATTTGTGGTAAATTCAGTTAATTTGACGAGGGTGCTGCTGAGTGAATGCTTAGTATTGGATACTGTGGGGTGGAGAATATCATTATAACTTATTAGATGTGGATGTGCATAACTATGTTTATATTTCTTTTTATTCATGTGACAAAATTCAAATGTAACGAAAGGTTAGTTTCTGCCAAGATTTGTTAGCAGATCAAGGCCAGTTTCCACAGGGCGCTGGCTAGTTACCAAAATACACTGTTTTGAAGCTCATGGTGAGCAAGGCTCATGTTATCACAAAAAAAGAACAGTTTGAAATCTAGCATAGCAAGGCCCTTTCATTGGAGAAAAAATAATCACAAGCAAATTGCATTTAGGCATTTTTATTTTAAATTCCTGGTTCAATGATGTAAGGGCTATGTGAACATTTTGCATTGGATATTCAGTTTGTGTATCTTGCATATTTCAAACTTCTGATAAAGAATAACAAATCAAAAGTTCAATCATCTCAGAATTTGTATTACAATTATTACAATTATGTAGTTTGTCAACAAACATTTAGCATTGTTCAGGATAATAGCTGTTGTTGGAGTTGCTGATGATGTGTGAGTGCTGTGTAAGTGACTTCAATCTAGCAATCCCACTAAGTCAATGTCTAGTCTGGAATGCCCAATGGAAGCCCTTATTTATATATTTTTATGTCAAGTTCTTAAATCTGGATGATGAACCCTTATATAACGCCCCTCTCTTTGAATCCCCCTGACCTCACTGAGCCAAGAAGTAAGTTGTTTTGCAAATTAAAAGGTTTATTGGAAAAATTAAACAATATATATATATCACACTTTTATGAATAAATTAATACTTGATAGCACGCTTATGAATATGACAGTGATCAACAGTGGATAATATTACAGTAGCACAATTCTTTAATTGCTTAGGAGTTGGTATAAAAAGGATAAGGTAGCAGAGAATACTTTGTATGGTTTCAATGAAAAGCAATGATGGAAAGAATGCAGCACAGTAATAAACTGATATGGTTTCAACAATAGATAAGATGATCACTTTTTCCCATGTGACAATTCACTACCCCCCTTATGCAATAGAAAGAGTTGGAAAGGAGAGCACACAGTTTTCGGGAATACAATCAAATGCAGTTCAAATTCCAGTTCCCCCCAGCAAGCTTAGATAAACAGGTATGATTTTAAAACACAGGCCAGATACTTTTAAATGTGATTGCAATGAAGTGAAAAATATGCTAAAAATGATTTTAATTCCCTATAGGAGATTCAGGGTAGGTGACAGCTACTTTGAATTAGTTCAGGTCAGCACTAGCAATGATTCATGAATGATGTATCAGAGTGAAAACGAATTTCAGCAGTGGAAAGCAAGAAGCAGCTATTTTTACAAGTGGTGAAATAGAGCCAACTTGCAATTTGCAGCACTTTTTGCGATTATGGAAGAATTATAAGGAGTTGAGAGGTCATTTTAGGTTTGCTGGAAAGCCGAGGATCTTAGTGTTAAAATTACAGTTAAATCTCGCTTCTAGGGCATACGGTTCAAAAGATACGGACGTTTTTGTGGAGGTACATTTTCAGAAATGAAGTCAAGATTTCAGAATGACAGATGACACCTTTGCAGCTTTGAAATCACAGAATGGACACACGATTTCTATGCAGTTCTGGACAGGTTGAAACGGCTTGAATAAGATTACTTTAAACTAAGAGATGGGTTCTAGACAGTTTTAGATACGCTCTCTGGCACTGGTTCTGCTCACAGCGGGGCCTCTGGTCTGCTATCGGCACTGCACGGCGATCTGGTCTGGGTCTGGATACAGCTCTGCTTTCTGGGTCTGGATATGGTTCTGGCACCGGGTTCTAGCCAGAATCAAACAGCTCGCCCGGCTGTTGAATAGTTGAGTTAGGTTGCTGGATTCTGAGGCCTGCTGAGAAGAGATCAGCTTTTGGGTTAGGCCCCTGCTTAAGGTTCTAGAGCTGGGTTCTAGAGTCTGGTCTCTGGATCTATCTGGGTTTGAAGTCGTCTGGCAAAGTGCTGCACAAGAAATTGATTGAAGAGTGGAAAATGAAGTCCCTATCTGGGTCTCAGCAGTCTCTTTTTATGTCTTTTGAAAGTGGGTTGGAAGGCTGACTTTCTATGCCCAACCTGCTGAGGATGCTGATAGGTTAAAGGATTTACTGTGACCTGACTGGAGAACGGAGTAGTGAGTCAGAATGAGTCAGAGTGATGCTATGTTTATGGCTTGGCTGAAAGAACACTCCCCCTTACATTTACTTAGAAAACAATTTTTCATAACCAAACATGCTTCCCAGATACACAAGTTTGTTGAAATTACATGTACACTTCACAAATTAATTAAGGCAGGTCTCTGTTCAACCCTGCTCTTTCTAAGAGCTTGGGTTCAGAAATGACAACTTATTTGCAATTTTCCTGGGTTTCTCAATATTGGGTTCACCTCAAACCTTACACAGAGGTACACACCCTCTCTGTGCATATGACAGTAAGTTCTTAGGTTTCTAGCATAAACACAGCAGTGACAATATTAATTATTATGGGGTTTGGTCTCAGAACATCCCACAGCATCCAGCTTAGTCTCAAATTGTGGGTGAATTCTTCACATTATGAATCTCCAAATTGTACATTTTTGTCCGCTTGGTGTAATTAGTTATCAGTATTCTTATAAAATATACATTTTCTCTCAATTCAGTAAACCCATTGGTTTGTCCCCGCCCCTAGACACGTTGCTTGACTCAGAGGTCAAATGTCTTGCCTTCCCCCAGAGCAGTTTGACAGTTCACACCCAAAATCAGCATACCCTATTCAGCTGAAGGAATCCTTTGTCCTGTTTTTCCTGCTAGCAGGGCATCAGTCCAGTGTGCCACTCTCCATCTGATTAACAGAACCATGTGATTTCCTGCCTTGTTGCTGAGAGGACTAGGTGTCAAGACTTCCCGGGGACAGCCAGCCTTTCAAGTCTCAGCTAACTCCAGGTACAGTTTAGCTTCAGAAATACAGGTCTCCTGTCAGAATTTAGATCGCTAGTGTCGGTCAGTGTCAAGCACCGGTATTGCACCCATTTATGACAGTTGCCTTACCAGTAAGCAATCCTCAAAATATACTTTGTTCAAATATAGATGCACTTCTGTGGACCTCAGATTCATGTAGATTCTTGCGGTTTTTAGTGGTTTTGGTGAGCCCTAATTTTAGCAATTTCTGACATAAAAAATGAATTCCCCACAGCTCTGGGTTGCTTTTAGCAATCAGTATTGCTATTCCCAAATGGTTTCAGGCTACTGTGTGTGTAGCCTAATGGTGGCTTTAGGCAGTGACCTCCTGTGCTCACTAATATAGGCAAAAGTGGGTGGCAGACTATTCTTTAGATTTTTACTGTGTTTTTTTGGCTGGTTTTGAGCGAGCAGCATGCTTTCCAGTGGCCATTCTGATGGTTCCGCTGCCAGTAATGCACAATGATGTTGCAGGGCTTGGATGTGTGGGTTCAAACATCCCACAGCTGATAGGTTCTGGTTTTTGAGATTTTGGAATCATTTTCGTTATTTTCTCCCAGAATTGCATTGTTCTGAAGAAAAGAGGAAAGGAATAGCCACCTGTGATCTGTTCCCATCTCTCAGACTGGTTGAGATTGACGTGTTCTCTCGGGAGCATCTGAGAAAATGTTTTTAGCGTCTCAGATAGAGAGGCACATTCCATGAAAAGGTGGAATAGTGTTTCAGGTGCGGTGTTGTTTTTGCAGAATCTGCAGTGCTTTTCCTCCAAAGGGATTTGACGGCTGTATGCAAGGTATTCTCTTGTAGGCAGAATGTTCAATCAGAAGCGTAAGAAGATGTCTCAGATGCGGTTGCAAGGACATTTTGTCAGGTACTTTGGAAGATCGTTGAGCGCTCTTGTCTCGTAGAGTGTAGGTAGTGAGAGTTTGTATTTATTCTTATTCTCACATGTCTGGATCGAAAGTCTTTTCTTTACTTTGAAGGGACGATTTGTCAGCATATCGTTGTCTATTTCATGGTATTTTAGGATTTGTTGGCAGAATTCTTTCCATCTTTTTATGGTAGGATTGTGGACAGTAGATGGAGTGCTCTTTAGGAATTTGATCGAGGGGATGTTATTGTCGATGATAGTCTTTCTATAGAGTGAGATGTGTTTCCAGAGGTTACAGGATTTCTGTAGTGCCATTATAAAGAAAATATTGCAAAGGGATAAAGTCATCATTGAGAGTGTACTAAGTCCAGTATTTATGTACCATTAGTGATCCCGGTATAAGAACAATTATCAAGTGGTGCTCTAAAGTTAGGCTCACCACTATACCACAAAATACCAAAATTACCACCAACCAAAAATACCACCAATCAAAAGATGTGCCAAAAATACTCTAACAACTTTAATAACTGCCAGGAAACTCTATGTGTTATATTCCTACATTACTTGATGTATCTCTTGGTTTCAACAACCTTAATTAGCTGCTTCTTTATGCACTTGGGAAGAAAGAAGAGGTTATGTCCACTAATGCTTTTGCTTGAACCCTAAGTGAATATTTTCCTACAGGGGGCAGTGTGGGTCTACCGTCTGAGTGACTTTGTCTTGTGCACGCTTCTGCACATTGCCTCATTCCCACCAAGCTGTGGCCTTGCATGTGTTAGTTTCTAAGAGCATGGGCATGAACTTCATTGATCTTATGTTTCATTTGTTGGATGTGTGGGACTGTGCTGTACCTTTTTGTCAATGATCAATCACTGTGTGGCTTTTGCCTCTTCCCCTCATGGTCACAACATCTTGATTGAATCATGTTTTCTCATTCTGTGCCTGGGAAAGCATTTCACCTCATAATCCTGACCAATTGAAGTACGATTTTACACCATGTTCAAGGCTGCTAGCCGTGTCAGTGCGTTTCGCATGTATAAGCTGAAACCAAATGCATTTTACTATTTGGAATAATCCATGAGATTTTGAGGCCTACTAAAATCTAAATGGCATATTAACTACCTCTATTCTGAGACCTACTCTATATATTTCCACTTACACGACATGAGTTATACTTGTGTTGTGTCTGTATCTGATAAAGCTTGCTGTATCTAACAAATTAGCATTTGATTGCTTAAACTGCACCCTATCTCTTGAGGCCTATTCTCGTGTGCATGTGTGTGTTTGTACTGCATTGTTTCTTAACATGTTCTTACTGGCTAGATGTGTCTGCCATCATTCTATACAGCTGAATTCAAGTGTATATGTATGTGTCTTGCTGTCTACTGTTTACTTATCATCAAAGGGATATGGCGGAAAAATAAGTGTGCCAGACCTGGTGTCTGGGCCTCTGGCTTTCAGTGTGGCTTCAGACTCATGCTTTGTGGATTTTCTCAGTTTATATTTCCTCTCACTTGTGGGACATTGCCCGCTCATCCCAACAGTATGTTGACACCCCTGAGACAATCAAGCCACTGCATCCCTGCAATAATAAAAATCAATGACCTGGTCCCATTTGGATACCTACCAGCAGCTTGGAACCTGGCCTTCAGGTCAAGAACTGGGGCATCAATCGCTGGATTCAAATTCCCCTGGATCCAGACCTGTAATGGTGTCATCCAATGGCGGCCATGGGAATGGACCTCAACACGGTGTCCTTCCTCAATGAAAGCCCTTGCCTTCTTCTCACTCATGATTCATATATCATCTAGCATTTCTTAATGTTTTGAACACTGCAGACTATGACCACTCGATATTGACAGCAGTCATAATGTGCCCCCAGATCCTTAGATGTGCTTTGGCCTCAAGTTGCATATATATGCTGAAAAGTGACTCATAATTACTCACGACCTAGTCACCCAAGATGTCAACTCTCCCTACCAGAAACTTTGGCAGCCCTTAGCTTCACCATCCTTGGCTGGGTGAGATAGTGTGTCTGCTATTGTGAATGGAAGGTTGGTAGAGGTGACAGTATATCCTGATTATAGCTGATTAGAGGAGCAATGATGGACAACTGGAGGTGCTAGTTCCAGATGAGGCAGACAAGGTGGCATGGAAGAATTGATAGTGCTGTAGCTGGAAAGGACAGACTATGGTGGTGATATCGCCAGTGATGTGCTACCCATGGCAGATGACCAGACATCAGTAGGTTTTACCCTCACAGGCTAGGCAGACAAAAGTGTTAGATAAGGTAGGATGATTGTTCAAGAGCATGCGCAGAGTTCATTTTCTGTAGTAGTGAGGAAAGGCCTTTGGTGCATAACTTCCACTTGTCCATTACTAGCTATGTGATCCATCATGTCATCATGTGCATGGTTTCTGCACAAACTTAGAATACAATAGTGAGGCGCATATGCGGAAACTGGTTGCATCACAGACTGGTAGTCAGCATATGTGCAGTGCAAATCAATCCGGATGGAGAGTGCACCTCACATAATGACCAATAGGGGACAGAGTCATAAGGAGTCATAAGGAGAAAGGCCCAACATATAAGAAGTACTTCACAGATGAGAAGCTAGTCATCCTCCCAGACTTTGTAGAGTAACATCAGGTAGATGTTTATGCTTGGCCTGCCAGCACACCTATAGTGACACAACATGCTGACCTTTGAAACAAGTTACAGATGTAATAAATGCATGCAGGGTGAAATATAGAAAGTCCAAAGAGGTTCATATGTGCATGAACAATGTCTGCTGCTGCAACAATGTGAAGTTAAGAAGGAATGAGTGGACTGTTCAGACCACCGCTGGAGGATCCTCCAACTCAGAGGTCATGATGCCACTGGAAGAGGTTGTGATTTGCAATAATATCCACAAAGCAGGTTGTCGGCATGGGAGGGACTGACACCTATGTGCCTTCATCTGGTGAGTTACATGTCTTCGTAAATTCTATCAGACCATGTGCATTACTGAGAGGTATGTGTAGTTGATGTGTAGCATGGGAATTAGGGTCTGTATATGAAAGGGCATGGTGACTTCCTATAGCTGTTGGTTGTTCATGTGCACAGAGTTGACATTGTCATGTCACTCATGTATGGAACTTAAACAGTGGAACATATTTAGCTAGGTGTTTTCTCCATGGCTGTGGATCATGTACAGCAGTTTCAGACAATTATGGGTGCTTACAATACAGGTCATGCGATCATGCCACAGGTATGGATAATGTCTGTGCATCGCCTGGGAGTGAGGGGTAATGCCTGCTATGAGTGTGTGATTGTTGAATGTTTGATTGCCAGATGTGCAGATGGTGGGTTGCAGTGCATGCGTAGGGCACCACCAACAGGCACATTGGAAATCATAGCTGTGCATAAATTACATGGCATGCATAGTGACACATTTGTTGGAGTGTGTGGAAACATTACGTGGAGTGGGGTTGCTCATGACAGTATGTTGGCATTCATGCTGTCCTTCCCAGGCAGGTGTGCTAATTGTGGTCCTGTATACAAACTTTCACCTGATGTTTCAAGGCATTTAGCATGTTTCGTATGTGTTCAGGTAGCAGATGGTGTCTGTGTGTATGACAAAGGTGAAGTTATCCTGGACATTCTAGACTTCTGTTGGGTGTCATGTGCCAAAGTTATGTGGCATTGTGATAGGCGTGTTAACATGTAGCTTTGTATGAAATGTGTTCTGTGATCATTTGCAGATGAGGAACCTCTGACAGAGGAGGAGATGGTGGAGGCGGAGTGATGCACATTAACCAGCATGGGCTGGCAGACAGTTGTTGGGGAGAAAGTACAGTGCTTGCAGGAAGTTGGCAGCATGACTGATGGCTCTTCGAGATCTTAGTATATTCCATGTAGCATTTGTTAAATATTTTAAAAAGTGCTGCATGATCCAGAGCTGGCAAACCTGAAGGAGCAAGAGTACATGCTCATTATGTGCCAGGGTTCATCGGCCCCACGTAGCACCTCTTCATCTGCTGCTTACTCCCTGCAAACCTATCTCACATCTGTTGAGTATGACCAGAAAACTACTCATGCATACGTACGCCAGAAGGCATGTCTGTCTGCCTCTGGTTTTTGTGCAGTTGTGTTGGAACACAGGCCCTTAGGCCATAACAGGATTTCACGGACAACAGTGCCTACTGGGTTTGAATGGGCTGTGCCCATGCCACCTGCATCTATGGCCAACATTGAGGAAGGGTCCTGTTCTCCCCTGATGCCACCACTATCTGTAATGTCTTCAAGACTGGCAGGCCCAAGCAGGTAATGCTCATAGCTACTTACTGCTTCTGGGTCCACATTAAGACATCAGAGACCTATGCCTTGCAGGCATCATAGGTCTCAGAGGGACCTCTTTGGTTGGTGGCAGGTGGACTGGGAGATGGAAATGCTCAAGGCAAGCAAGAGTTAAATGCGGCTTCTGAAGGATATGTCTGAGAACATCACACAGATGCAGAGGCTGTGTGAATGCCATTGCTGAGCACCGCCAGGTAGTGCGCACACTCGGGGATGACCTGCACCAAGACATGGTAGCGATTGGTGTGATTGTCCATGCATTTCTCTCCCTTGCATTGGTGTGGGATGTGAGGATCTGGCATTGGCACTGGATGGGTTTAGAAGGTACGTTAGGCCGTAGCCTGGCTATGATATCACTGAAGTTTCGATGACCTGGAATGGGACATTAGAAACATGCTTTGCCATGACCACTGTGACACAGACATGCTATCACTCTTTGTGTCCTTGGCATCCTAACTTTATGACATTTGTCTGGGCCTTTACCAGGTGTTTGTATTCATATGGTGTTAGTTATTATCATTCTCACAGTATTATTAGTTTTCTTTGGCCTGCCTATGTTTCTATGGCTCCTTGTTTATAATAATGTTGTTAATCTGATTTTTTGGATGAGTGAGATCCGAAATGTGCTGTTTGGCTCCGTTGTGTGTTCTTTGTGTCACCCCATATCCATTGCTCTAATGTGTCACTGCTGGTAAAGGTAGGCATGTTCTGTTACAGAGATTGTGATGCAAATCCGAATACAGGTTTCAACAAGATGTGAGTGTGCAACATATGTCACCATTACCTGCTCATTTCAATTGTACTTCTATGGAGTTGACATAGTAATTTGACATTTTGTATTTTTCTATGTCAGTCACCTGGCTTGAGAGTTATGGTACATTGTTGACTATATCCTTCTGGTGATGTTTGCAGTAGGAAGTGGTTTGGCACATGGATGTTTCTAATGTATGTACATGGAACTTAGTATTGAACATTTCGGTGGCACAGTGGATGCTGTGCTCTGGGCTTGGGTGCAGTGGATGTGTATGTAAATGTTTGTGATGGATGCATACATGTGTTATAGTCATAATGTGTTTCATGATAAATGTTTGCAGCATCTATGGTGTGGAAAATGTCACGTCTCCCCCATGGGCGTAGGACATAGGGTGACAGGGGGGACAAACCCCCCCCACAATTTTAAGTGGGGGGATGTAAGGTCATTTATCCCCCCAGAATATGTGTTTGGTGTGTCGTGCAGGGATCTGTTTTCTATGTAAGATGCCCTTTCCCCCTACCCCCCAAAGCATGGGGGCAATACCCTGGGGGCAGATGGGTGATCATCTGCCCCCAGGGAAGGGGGGCAAACAATTATTTTAAACATAGTTTTGGGTAGGGTGGGTGCGGGTGGGACCACTAGCCACCAGGGATTTTTGCAAAGGGGGTGGCCCTCTCCCCCCCACCCTAGGTGGATGGGGGGCACCTTATATAGCCCTCCCTGGGGGCAGATTTCTGCCACTAGGAAGGGGTACATGAGATGCCCCCATCCATTTGGGGAGGGGGGAGAGGTCACTGCAAATATTGGCAGAGCCACCCCTCCCAAGCCTGGGGCAGTATGTTTTGACCCCCCCCCCGGGGGCAGATGGCCACACAGATGTACCCATCTGCCCCTAGGGAAGGGCAAAACAAAAATATATATATATATTATAACTTGTTTTGGGTGGGGATGCGGGGGCCCACAGGACCACCAGCATTCTTTGTGTTTGAAAGGGGGTGGCCCTCCCCCCACCCTAAGATGATGGGGGCACCTTATGTAGCCCTCCCTGGCGGCAGATTTCTGCCCCTAGGAAGGGGTACATGAGATGCCCCCATCCATTTGGGGTGAGGGGAGAGGCCACCCCGCCCCCAAGCCTGGGGCAGTACATTTTGCTACCCCCCTGGGGGCAGATGGTCACACACATGTGCCCATCTGCCCATAGGGAAGGGCAAAACAAAAATATATATATTATAACTTGTTTTGGGTGGGGGGCCCACTAGACCACCAGGATGTTTTGTGTTTGAAAGGGGGAGTGGCCCTCTCCCCCCACCCTAAGTGGATGGGGGCACCTTATGTAGCCTTCCCTGGGCGCAGATATCTGCCCCTAGGAAGGGGTACATGAGATAACCCATCCATTTGGTGTGGGGGGGGTACTGCAAATATTGACAGAGCCACCCTCCAAGCCTGGGGCAGTACATTTTGCCCCCCCGGGGGCAGATGGCCACACATATGTGCCCATCTGTCCCTAGGAAAGGGGCAAAACAAAAATAAAACAAATTATAACTTGTTTTGGGTGGGTGTGGGGGGCCACTGAACCACCATGGATGTTTTTAGTGGAAAGGGGGTGGCCCTCTCCTCCCACCCCAAATGGATGGGGGGGGGCATCTCATGTTGCCCTCCCTGGGGGCAGATTGCTAGCACAATCTTCCCCTAGGAAAGAGGCAAAACAAAAAACAAAAAAAAATGATAACTTGTTTTGGGTGGGTGTGGCGGTCACTAAACCACCATGGATGTTTTTAGCGGAAAGGGGGGTGCCCACGGGTGTCTTCTTTTCGGAAATGCATGGGGTTCTCTGTTTTCCTTGGTGGCTTCGACACCCTAGGCCCAAATCTGTAAATTGTCCACATGAGCAAAATCTGCTTTGCCGAAAGGCTTGGGGTTATCAGTGGGTAGGCCTTTTCCCTTATTACCGAGGTAGGTGCATCCACGCATTTGAGGTATCGTTTTCATCCGGACACCTATGGGAACACGGGAAGGTAGGGCATCTGTTGTTGTCGGTGTGTTTCAGTGGGTGGGCAGAGGGAAATTTCTCTGAAATTTGGTGGGAAAAAAATACAATTTTCAGACATTTCACTCTGGCCACCCACCCAAATCACCAAAAAAAGCCTTGACACTGGGGGGAAATATCCATGGCAGTTAAGGGGTTAAGACGGTAAAGCCCCAGAGGAGATATAATTTCTAAAGTAGCTCAGTTAGTTAATGCTCCAAATGCAGATTGTGCACAGGAATATGTAACACCTGTGTTCAGCACCTGGCTTAAACTTCCGGTGGGATAATAGGCAGAGTGAATGCATTCAGCTTCCGATGCAACACAGCATTTTCCAGGTCAGTTGGTTCAGATAAAGTGGTGGAAAACACTATTACTGTCGCTTTTTCTAATTGGCCAGATTTTTGGGCATTTTCTGTGTGGAGTTCAGGAGCCGAGTGGACACACCAGGACCCCCTGTATTTCCCACTCCACCAGACAAATGCGGCCTTACTGCCAGCATGGATTCTCATGCTGGAAATAAGGAAAGGGATTCCTCTGCGATCTGCTTGGAAATGAAACCTGGTAAAAGCGGGCACAGTCCAGAGGAAGCCATTGTCAATTCCACCAGCAATCGCTAATTGTGCAAGGTTTTTACACTCTTCCAAAGTGGAAAAGCAATGTGATTTCACCTGCCTTTTATGCTAAAATCTTCCATTTGTGGCGGAAAAGTAAAAACGTGCGCCAATGGAAGTGGTCCACTGCATGCAGTTTACTTCGTGCCTTGATGCTTTGGGGTTTTGCGTGATGATACACATGTAATAAATAAATAAATACATTTAACATGATCCCAAATAAATGATAATTCGTGATCAGAATGCGTGAGCATGGCATGTCACTGGTAAGAGGGTGTCCTGTGCTTCTTGAGTGCGTTGGCAAATGCCATTAATTGCCATCTCGCGTTAAGCAGGTGCTTAAACTCATCAGTGTGGATTGCGCAATAATAAGTCGACAGAGGTATTCCAAATGGCCAATTTCGCTATTTGGGTGACATTGTCAAAGTGGGAGAATGTTGCCCAGCATGTGCCACTTTCTCTGCGGAGTGAATTGTGCCAGCCCAGAGGAAGAAGTGTGAAAAACCCACAAGGGCACTGTGCCCTGCTCTTTCTGTGTGTTTCTTCCCCACAGGGCAACAGATGTCGACGCAGACATGGGTAAGTCTCAGGTGGCAAGCCTGTACCCTCGTTGATGTGGCAATGGATTCCAGACTTCTGAGGCTGATATCATTAGTAGCATTGAGTTACATGCCACCTGACAGGTATGTGTGATAAAGTTGCAAAGCAGAGCTGTTAGTGGGCTAAAGCAGGAGGCAATGTCTGCCCACCCTCAAAGGGTATGTACAACCAAATGTAATAGGCCCCTCCGCCCATCATGGCTGTAGGGGCCAGGCTCCAAACCAGGGCAAGAATGCCCTCCACTCATCCATGCCCACGTGCTCCCGGAACCCTGTTGAGCAACCTCTGTGCTTTCCAGGTGATACTAACGTTATCTAAAGCCAGAAGTCTAAAAGGTAATCGCTTAATTGCAGCTGGAAATTAGCTCCTGGTGTGATCAAAATGTATTAACCAAGTGTGACATCATCCCCTTCATTTATAAGCAATATGTGTGTTCTGGTGTTTCTTCATCCACTGAATTACTGTTAGAAACAGAGGCAAGAATTGTGTCTCTTGTGTAGGCATTAGGAAGGCAGTTGCCAGCCTCTGGCATAATATGCCCATGTTCTTCCAATATTGGCTAGCTGTTGCCCTCTTATGGCCAGGTAGAACCATCATGGCAGTGATTGGCAAATGTCTTTCCCCTGCAGACAGAAAAGCAGAAATAAGAGGCCAATTCAAGACACGGAACAAATAGAAGTTAAAACAAACTGCAGCTGCCATTGCTGTGTTAGGGAAAATATGTTGAGTGTTCAAGCAAGGAGGTATGTATTAACCAAGCAAGCAGTGAGAAAAGGGAGAGGCAAAGAAAGGCCAGAGGGGCTCTTAGAATAATGTAACAGGGCAGAGGACCCATGCTCTGCCGTCCTAGTAACATATGAGAGAATCAAATAGATCAGGCTTTACAGCAAATGTTAAACGAGAAAGGAACAGAGTCCAGCTCTGCATTCAGAATAACAAAGGCAACGAAAGGCTAGGCTCTGAAGCCAGCATGAAATGGAATAAGAGGGACCAGACTCATCGTGCAAGGCTGACCCGGCCCTCGCAGGGGCACTAGAGGGGCAGCCCACATAGCGGGCTGCCCCTCTGCCCACCCCCCTGGGTCCACATACACCCCACCTACTAGGCATCCCCCGGGTCTGACACATCTGGCCACAGACTTGGGGAATGCATATAAGGAGGTGGGCTTGCGATCGCTCATCCTCCTCGTTTGCTGTTTTTCCCCCGCCGGAGGACAGTCAAAGCAGCAACATCACACGCCTGGTCCCGCTACTCCCATAACAGGGCTTGCTCAGCGGTACACAAAAGATTTCCTCTTTCTTTGAAACCCCCATCCTTCCATTCCAAGAGACACAAACGTCTCTTTGCCCCACACAAAAAAGTTGCAACTTGCAGTTGGTAGAAAAGGCTGCAACTCCTTTATTTGGCAGGAGTCCACTTACAGGTGATCTGCCTCTTAACAAGCTGGCGTCCTAGCTGTGGCCCACTGGAAGTAATTGTTATTTCCTCTCTTTCTTACCATGAGCTCATAGTCAGATGAAAAATGCAACATACAAAGACATGTTCTTTGCTGCTGCATCCTTTAATTTTCTTCTGTATTCTTTTCTTCTTTTCTCTTGTTTTATACAGTGATATTTGTAATTTAATACATACTGCTATTTTAATTCTAATTTTGATAACGATTGGTGCAACACGTTAGATGAACTAAAATCATTGAGAACATATAAAGAATATTCCAAGTTTCCACAGAAAAGAGATGGTTGTTGGGGTTATCTTATTATATTCTCATGCAACGTAAGCAGAATGTATTACATGGGATTTAGACTAAACCAGTACCATACTCTTGAAAGAACAAAACAATGGGGAACTTCTAATGGTTATCTTGGTGTTTCTAAATGTCGTTTTCTGAATTGTTTAGAACCAAAGGAAACTTTGAAACACTTGATTTTAGAATGCTCATATTTTAGAGATTTAAGGTCTAAGCTCTTTCCACGATTTGTAAATGTGAATTATGAAGACTGCATGGAGTCTCTTTGGAATCGACTCATGCAGGGATATGAGAGAGGACTAATCTTTGCATTGGTTGTTTTTCTGAAAGCAATAGAAAAAAGAGATTACGTCATTTTAGTGTATATTTCTTCTATATTAGGTAATGAAATTGTTGATTCGGATTAATTGTTGTTTTAATCTGTTTTATTTTCGTTTAATAATAAGAATTGCTTTGTATTTGATATGTGTCATGCATGCTGGACGCTACGCTCGTAGAACAGCTAGACCGTTCTACTCCAAATGGAGGCTATTCGATACGTTACCGGGAAAACGACGTTTACACTTTTCACGTCGCTAACTTCACGTGACTTTTGCTTCGTCACGTGAAATACGGTATCACGTATTTAAGCAGCGTAGAAACTTCACTCGCTGCTTCTGATCGTCTCTATTGGCGTCGTGTTGCTGAACCTCTGATCTACATCCTGGTATATTCCTACAGCTACTTTTGGGCCTTCGATAGCGTGTGTTCCGCCACACGCTGATTCCTGGAGCTATCCCTTCGCGTGATAATCCACACGCGCTCCTTGTCTTCACACGCGGCTGGCCAAGGCTGCGTGAATCCTGCCCGCGTGTAATATCCACACGCGCTCTTTGTCTTCATACGCGGCTGGCCAAGGCTGCGTGAATCCTGCCCGCGTGTAGAATCCACACGCGCTCTTTGTCTTCATACGCGGCTGGCCAAGGCTGCGTGAATCCTGCCCGCGTGTAAAATCCACACGCGCTCTTCGTCTTCAAGTGCGGCCGGCCCAGGCTGCGTGAATCCTACCCGCGTGTAAAATCCACACGCGCTCTTTGTCTTCACACGCGGCTGGCCAAGGCTGCGTGAATCCTGCCCGCGTGTAAAATCCACACGCGCTCTTTGTCTTCACACGCGGCTGGCCAAGGCTGCGTGAATCCTGCCCGCGTGTAAAATCCACACGCGCTCTTCGTCTTCAAGTGCGGCCGGCCCAGGCTGCGTGAATCCTGCCCGCGTGTAAAATCCACACGCGCTCTTCGTCTTCAAGTGCGGCTGGCCAAGGCTGCGCGAACCCTGCCCGCGTGTAAATCCACACGCGCACGCTGTCTTCACACGCGGCTGGCCCAGGCTGCGCGATTCCTGCCCGCGTGTAAATCCACACGCTCACTATGTCTTCAAACGCTATTTTCTTCTAACTCCTGCATCTGTGGAATTAACAGAAGGATTGATCCCTAAGTGGGAAGGAAGCCTTTCAAGGATTATTGGAAGTGACTTTGAACTGAACTTTGGACGCTATCCTGTGGTGAATTCAACCCGTATCTAGCGTGAGCCTCGTTCCGTCCGGGATAAGTCTCCCTTACTAATTTTCCCTTCCCTGTCGTTTTGTTCTTCAATTCAAATCCATCAAGAGGCTTCTGGATTGTTCTACCCAGAGATACAGGTCAGTGTGATCATTCCTGTCATTATCTAACTCATCATACTCAGGTTGGAGCAGTTATTCATGATACTTTAATTTGTCCTAGGCTGGATTACTATACCTTACCCACGCCCTTTCCAGTGATCCATCGCTCTGCCTGTTTTATCAGCCAGAGGGTTGTATCATTTGGAAGGTCTTTGTTGACTTCACGACTATCAAGTCGGGTGAACAGGGATCCGGAAGACCCTACCTCCTGTATCATTTTGAATATCGTATCCTTTTCAGTTGATACTTTGGTGCATTCTGACAATATGTGTAGTACTATATGATTGATCTTCTATTTTTGTAAAGGTTCATTTGAACCACACACAAAAAAAAAATCTAATTTTGTGAAAAGTCGAGTTCTTTGACTAAAACACAATAAATAAATAAATAAATAAAGCAAAGTCCCCAAGATGTCCCCTGTCCCCCCCAGATTGTATGTGTCTGCTACGCCCCTGTTCTCCCCTCTCATGCCATGGCATGACTGATTCCCTCTCTCGGACAAGCAATCAATTTCCCCCAGAATCCTTTGGAGGTGTGCAAAAGCATGGAAGGCTTTCCCTACTCTCTGCCTTCCCTACATAGTATGGGGCATTGCTATGTGTATTTGCAGGTAAACCATGACGCATTTCAGCACATGATGTATGCATTGGGATTGACTGCCCCCTGTTATAGCTATTGTACACTAGAAATTAATCTTTTCCGTCTGGCATGGTGTCCTAGTGCGAGCGCTACCAGTAGTGGATCCCATATTTTGGGAAAATTTGCCAGCATTTGCGTTCAGCATTTGTACTTTGTCCCAGCTCTGGGTAGGTGCAAAGTTTTATTTGCTCTCCATTTTGTACAATGCCGTTTTTGGGTATGTGAATTAGGGTATGTTAGCACTTTCGTGGGTGTGTGTGTTCTTTTGCCTGTTGCCTCCCAAGATACTCCAATTGCGCTCACCTTTCATGCAGTACAATGAGCCTTCAAGCATATTTCACCAAGTGCTCCACCGGTGGGTTTGCCCTTCCTTTGAGCTCTTGTGGCACTGATGCAATGGGCACAATATGGCAGTCCAGAGTGTTAACTGCACCTTATTGGTGCTAAATTGTCTTTATGAATTGGTGATGCTCTTTGCATCATGTGCGATTTGTGCTTAATCTAACTTTGCGTGGCACAACATTTTTCGGAATCAGGCCCTTTACATGATTATTCGGCACACACAATGAACTCTCTATTTTTTTATTCATTTATGTACGCTTCCATGTATTTATTTATTTATTTATGTGGTGTATTTTACCATCCTGCATGCTAGGTATGCTGCTTCAGTTTCGAGACACGCATACCTCAAATTTACTGTTGAGTCAGTTTAGATAAGAATAACATGATGATTCCTTTTTTGACAAGTAATGTATGAAGACTTTGGGCCTCATCACGAGTTGGGCGGTAGCCCTTAAATCTGGCAGTAAAGGTATTAGTGCTGACAATACCGCTCCGCTGCATCACGAGTCAGCGCAAATATCGCCAGACCCAAAATGCACCAGCTCTATTGCAGCCAGAGCTAGTGGCGCCGACAACACAAAGCACAATTACAGCCATATCACAAGTGCAGGCACAGTGATATTAGCGCTGAAATCCAGCTGGAGGTAAATGAACCCAGGTGCCATGAATCAAGCCACAGGTGAACACAATTCACACCCAAGGGCTATATAAGACCCACCCGTTCCCCAACCACTGTTTCCAGCACCATGCTGCCATTATTTGCTGCAAGCTGTGACAGGCAGCTGCTTATGCAGTGCCTGGACCTTGAGATGCAGGACAACCAGGCCAGGAAACACGGAGTACTGGGGGAATGAGGAGGTGGAAGAGGGGGGAAGTAGGAGGAGGTGCAGAGCAGCCCCAGCAAGGCAAGCACCCACCCCCAGGGCCAGGCCATCACCCGGGCCCTCAGTGACACCCAGTTGGTTAATTAGTACTGCCTGGACAGAGAGACCATCACTGAGCTGCTGGCCACAATACATGAAGACATTGGGAGCAGGATTAACATCTGTACAGCTGTGCCCACACTGGTGAAGCTGGTGGCAGTCCTGCAGTTCCTGGGGACGGGCACCTTCCAGCACTGTGTGGCCATGATGCATGGCATGACACCGTCAATATTCTGTGCAGTCCTGGTACAGGTACTGTATGCCCTTCTGCACAATGTCAACCAACAAATTGCACTGCCCACCACCCATGCCCAGGTCAATGACATGAATGCATGCTTTTATGCCATTGCAGAAATGCCCAATGTGATAGCAGCCATCGATTGCAATCATGTTGTGTTAGTGGTGCCCCTGGCCCATGAGGTCGTTTACAGGAACCAGAATCACTACCACTCCCTGAACATGCAGTTGACCTGTGGCCCTGACCTCATCATAACCCACTGCTTTGCCTGCTACCCAGGATCCACCCATGACTCCATGTCATCCTGTGCACACTGCCAGGATACATGGAGAGGCATAGAGGACAACAGACCTGGATAGTGGGTGATTACAAACCCTGCCACGTATGCACAGTGAAGCAGAAGAAAAAGGGAGAAATACCCACAGGAAGCATTACATGTCAAGAGCAGGCACTAGAAGCACCAGTGCAGCCCCTGGACCATCGAAAGGGGGCCTCTGAAGGTGCATGCACATGTTTGGCACACCTGGACACACACAGTGATGGACACACACCACTGTCATCACAATGACAAATCAGACCAGGTGAACCACAATGCATCTTGAATGTGACACAACGCAGATCCACAAAGCAGCACCCAACAGCATGTCCACCCATGCCACAGCTGTAGGCCCATGTGCAGTTAACTGGTAGAAGCCACAGAACACCCGCCACAATGACACTGGGTACATGTACAGGACAAGGAATATATGGCATAATATAGAAAGGATGCACACACATACACATTGTATGGGCCAGATGCACACAAGAATGCTCACAGCTAACAATTGCCAAATACATTGAGACTCCTCACCCATGCGTGACACAAATGACTGATGTCTGTATACCACCCCATGCAGGTGACTCAGGATATCCACAGCTGGCATGACTGATGAGCCCTGTGCATGACCCACGTGCACCACATGAGACTGCCTACAACAATGCCCACAGCCAGACCCGTGTCAGCATAGAGTGTACCTTTGGACTCCTGAAGGCACAATTCCAGTGCCTAGACAGTACTGGAGGGACCCTGATGTATGCCCCTGACAAAGTAGGGAAAATAGTCTTGGTGTTTGCTATGCTCCATAACATTTGCCTGAGGAGGAATGTGTCTCTACTCCCGACACTGACGGTCCACACCCAGAGGAAGATGGAGATGACGACCATGTGGCAGGAGCCAGGGCAGACACCCACAGGGATGAAGTGAGGGATGGGAGAGTGGCCCGACAGGCACTAATAGACAATTACTATTTGTACAGTGACCTGACCATGTATACAACTAGCACCTTGTGAATAAAGAGCACAAGAACACAATCACACATGCCCTTGCATGTTATTAATGAAACAACATTTTATGTAACTGATTTCAACCAACAATCCCAGCTCCTCCCACCCACCACCAACACCCCAGAACATAATCACCCCTCACCATCCACCTCCAACACCCCAGCACACGCAGCCCCTTCCGCCCACCCACCACCGACACCCCAGCAAACAATCCCCCCAACCCCCATCCACCACCAACACTCCAGCACAAAATTCCCCCCCTCACCAACCATTGTGTCCATAACATGGCTACTCAGGCTGACAAGAGTCCTGCCTTTAATGATGGCCATGCCCTCTTCATCCGACCCCCAGCATCTGCACGGTGTGAGCACAGCTGGTGCAGGGGTCGCCACCTAGGGGTGCCTTGTTGAGATTCCTCCATGGGTGTGGTGGTGGTGGATGGAACAGAAGCTGCCACCTACAGCTGCCGGTGTTTGAGAGCATTGCTCTCCCTCATCTGCTTGACTAAGGCAGAGACCCCCTCACAGATCTCGCGCACCCTCTGTCCAAACCCTGTCAGTGAGGCTGTGCAGGCTTCCACAACTCTGCTGGTCCATGCAGTGTCACGGGCCATCCTCCTCATGGCTGTTTGGATGGTGTCCCTAGTAGCCTGCATGTGTTGACCATGTACCATTGCAATGTTCTCCATTTGCGGTGCCATTCCTCCATTGCAATAATCTGCTCCATGACAGCGCCTAGGGTAGCCGTCGACTGGCATGGTGAGGGGGTACGTCGCCTTGTGTGCCTGACTACTGGGGAGATATTGGAGCTGGTGTCATTGTCTACCTCCGGGGTGTGTGCCCACCGCCGGTGACCTGGGCCCTGTGGGCTCGGCCTGTTCTCATTTCCCAGACTGGGCTCTCTGGTGTGTTGAGTGGTGGATGGCAGCATCTGAGGGTTGGCATCAGGGGGAGGCTGCATCATGGTAGCTGTCACTGCTGCTCACCCCTTGTTCCTCCTGGGTGATGGTCGTTGGGACTGTATCCTCCCTGAGAGTCTGGACTGTAACAATGGTTACCTCACTGGCATTCTGGACTGCCACGGTGGTGTCCTCACTGGCAACAGGCGTGCTCCTGGGGGGCCTAGCTTGCAATGCTGGCATGCCCCTGCTGTGGTGGTGTGCGTCTTGCGCCTTGTTGACAATTGTCATCCCCTTTTGTGGGGTGGTGGTGAGACGGGAGGGTGCACATGAAGATGGCCCTGCTGCATCCTCGTTCCCTGATGCCTCTGGAGAAGCTTGTGTGCCTGTTGGGGACATAGCGGATGTCGTTAGGACACATTCCCTCACATGTTTTGGCATACATGACAGTATTTACATATGAGTGTGGCACAGGGCTGTTGTATTGATGCACAGGCCTGGCCTACCTATGGAATGTATTGGATTGGCAACAATGGTAACATCTGCTGCAAGGAGGGGGGACTTGGGGGATTGGAATTGGCCGTGAAGGCATGACAGGGATACATTGGTGGCCTAGCTGTTGGTTTACTTGCATGTATCTGATCCCCATTATCAACTTGACTGTTACGCATGATGATTGGGGGGTCTGGTACTTTTCACTGCCATGTCCCGATGTGGCACTGCTTTTCCCCCACCACGGCTGTGTGGTGCATGGCACTTGGAAGTTTCCCTTGGTTGCCCATCCCACTGCTCTGGCTCACAGCGGTAGCCTTGGTGCAGTGGTGCATTGGTGCTGCCATAGGTGCCTGTAGTGGCTCCCACGCAGTGCCCCCAGTCGCAGTGCCTGGCTCATGGGTAGTTACACTGGGGGATGCTGTGCTAGGCTGTTGTAGTTAAGTGCAAATGGAGGGGGGTTTGACTCACCTTCTGCCTCCTGGCTACCAGCACCCACCTTGGCTCTTCCAACTCCCTAGATCCCCTCCATTGCAAGGACAGTACTACATTTCTCCTCCCAGGGTGTCAGGTCAAGTTGTGGAAGTGAGCTTCGCCGGTGGCCAGGCTGTCCTGTCTGTGCTACGCCAGTATACCACAGAAACACACACGCAGGTCATTCCACCTTTGCTGTAGTCGTCCCGTCTCGGGGGAAGCTGCCAAATGCCGACACCTTCTGGCTCACCGCCTGCCATATCTGGATGCAGCGCTGGGAGGATGTGTTCCTCTGTCTGGAACCGTAAACTCTGCATGGTTGACCACGACCTCATCCACCAAGACAATGAGCTCTCCCTCTGTGAACTTTGGTTTGCGCAAGCGATATTGGGCTGCCTTGCCCTTGGATACTCTAGGTGTGTGGATGTTTGGAAGGGGCTCTGATTTTCAAAATGTCTAACGCAGTGCTTCCTGTTTCAGTAGTGGCACATTTCCCGCCGGCGGTAATAGCGCATAATAATATCACGCGGTAATTGTGCCGGCACCGGTAGCGCTACTGGATTTTCTGGCAGTAGCCCGCTTTCTGGTGCTGTTTCTGCCGGGTGCAATTAGCGTTACTGGTGCGTCCGTGTGCATGTGCATGCATACTTGTGATGTGGCGCTATTTGCACCACGGGTCCCAGCGGTAACGCTATATAGCACCCGCTTACTGCCCAGTTCGTTATGAGGCTCTTTGAATTGATAATCTATAGGGTAACACGGAAGGTAGGTAAAATTGCTCTGAAAAGAGGGAAACTGAAAAGAAAATGAATTGAAAGGATAGGCAGCGGGCAAGGAGGGTGGATTAGGGATTTGAACAATCCATCTTTTATGAAAACAAATCTATTGAAGTCATCAAAAAAGATGGATTGTTAAAAGACATTTTCAGGAAGCTAGATACTTAAGAACAATCAATGTAAAAGGTCTGAAAAAACAAGGTTGCTAAGTGCGTAGTGCAGATGAGTGTTGCTAGTGCACAAACAAAGTGTTTTACAATGGTTCGATCCCATTGAAAAACAATTTGTAATTCAGGCCCATACTAGTATATCGAGAAGGATCCGAAAGTATATGTGAACATTTGTTTGATTTCATATCATCAACTGGAGCTGATAAGCAAATACATATTTACACCCATTTAAAATGAGTACACATGTATACAAGGCAAATGCTGACAAGCTCACAATGTAATGGACACTTGGTCATTAGTCTCAAAAGTAGAGTCAGACCATATCCTCCAGGCAGTTTCCTGCAGAAATGAATGTGTCTTATGCACACAGACTTTCACAATTCTCTGCACGTTTTAAATGTCACCTGCAGATTTTGAGAGATTAAGACAGTTCCTGGAAGTGCCCCCTCCGTAAATATGGAATTAGTGACTCCACTGAAAATAAAACATTATTCTGCATATTTTCTCATTGATTTTCGTAGGTTCGTAGGTTTACACTGTCCCTACTCAAAAGCACTACAAAGGTCTATTTACATATCTTGTTATTTTCATTCAGTTGTAAATTATATTGAAAATGTCACAAAGTTGAAAAAGCATATCTGTTTTTTACAGAATGAATTATTTTGCATAGTAGTGATGAAGCATAGATCGAGCACAGACTGGATAATATATATCTGGATGTTTTGTAAAACACCCTATTGCATCCTGATTACTGCTCCAGAAGGCATTGAGGCATTTTTAACAAAGAGAAATGCAAAGAAGAAAGCAAAGCTCATAAAATATACATGGTTGTTACAAAAAAAAATACACTTCTGGTAACCAGGCTGACAGGAAGGTGATGGCCTAATAGTCTTGTTCTGTGAACCACTAGATTTTCTGTTGCTGAAACTCGGCTAAAATATGCAGACACTCTCCAACAACTAATTTCACACATAAGGTGGTGACATAAGTGACACTGGCAAATGAGTTGGACTTTTCTGGTTCACTTTGAATGTATCCAATGCAAGCACACATGTCACATGCAGATGTGATGTCTTTAGGGATGCCACGGATGACATCATTTCCATGTAATCTGTGGTGGTTACTTTGGGAATTATTACAGGCTCACTTTTTGATGTTTTGTTGCTTGCACTGACATCATTTAATCCCATTTACATCTCTTAAAAACGAATTTCCGTTGTATTTGTAATGCCATAATAACCGTAATATCGCCTTGAGATAGTTTCTCATTGAATCTCATGATTCTTTGATGCCAACATAACCTTAACTCCCCTATAATAACTTTTATCGATTAATTTCAATGGGTTTTCTAATTACAACGTATCCAATATGACCCTTTAACAAAATAGTTTTTTTCTGAATATTTAAATATACATCTCGAACTAATAAACAAAGAAAATTTAAAGAAAATTATGTATTAAACAACCATATATCGGCATTGCCAATATAACCTGTTCAACTTTTCTTGTACTTATATTTAGTACTCGGATGAGAAGAAATTCAGCAGCCCTCAGCCATTGTTGGGTTTGTCCATGTTACTGTTAGCAATTTGGCTGCATTTACCGCTAGTCTAGAGCTAACTTATGACATGTTCATGTGTCCAGGAACAGATGCCATTGCATGCCATCCCATGATCCACTTTTGTCCGCAAACATTTTGCAAATGAGTATGTTCTCAAAGCGTGCATTCGTCTCAATGGACTCCATTCCCTCTGTTAATATTCAAGGTGACTGGCATACATTTGTTTCAAAAACAACAACTTCCCCAAACAGATGTATTAGATGTGCCATATCTGGTTAAACAATAGAACAATCTTCATACATTACACATGTAAAATATATGTTCCCTGTTACATCCCTGTGTAAGGTATTCCAATAGTCACAAAGTGCAGCCTAGTGCACCAATTGTGACATACAAATATATTCTTTGTCAGCAGTGGTAACCATAATAGGGGTATACTAGCACTTGGTTACTATCAGTGTGTATAGGCTTAACATCACAACAGGAGGATACTGATTGCATTCACAAAGGGAAATAGTTGCCATTTGGTATCAGAAACTGGTCCCCGGTATTATGTGAGTTATAGAATAGCAATTTTACTTAATGTCTCATTTTGGAAGACCTAAACAAAATATATTGCAGCACAATGTTTTTATTTTCCTAAATGGTTCTAAATGTTTTGTACGACTTACTTTTAAAAGTATTAATTTAGTTGTGTACTTTTGTTCAACAAGAATTCAACCCATTTTCTTTTTTTTATTGTGGGGGTCACACCATTCCCTCTCCATATCCCATGCAACCACCTCCATACTCCCCTAATTCCTTACCCCGACATAGACATTGAAATACCTATAGAAGAAACTGGTCAGATTCTTGTTGAATCATCGTACACAACCAAATTGAAAACCTTTTAAAGTAATTTGTTCAAACACTGTATAGATCCTATATTATTGATGCTTAACTAATTTGTCAGTTGAATACAAATGTGAATGCATAGTAAGTAACTTACACATAAAACACATATTACACTTTTGCTTCTTCCCTTAATCCTGCAATGATATCTGTCTAAGTAATATATTTACATGTCCTTCAGTTGGTTATTTCTCATGGAGCGGTATCTACAATTATCACATTTTAGTCATAGGCGCCCCTCTGCGAGAACAAACACGGCCCATTGACCTGTTCTTTGCGAAGGTACCCACTCAAGAGTTCGCAGCCACACTTTAGCTCTCTATACCTTTCAGCTCCACCTCACTGATGACGCCCAACAATGCTGAACCACGTGTCTGGGGTTGCTGTTGCTACACTTGTTAAGAAGGCAATTGCCATAGCATTTCAGTGCTGGACTGCCCATGTGGGCGGGACAAAGACTGATATGCAAATGGATATTTCCCTTCTGTGAAAGATACAGTGAGCTAAAGTGTGGCTGCATACTCTCAAGTGGGTATCTTCCCAAAGAACAGGTCATTTAGTCGTTTGTTTGTCTGTTTGCTTGTTTTGTTTGTTTATTTGTTTGGTAATGCGCACCAAACCCTTAGGTAGACGGGCGGAACAGAAGAAGAAATCTTATGACTTAGTTACAGTACAAGGTAGCAGTAAATAGAGTAGGAGATTGCAGTAGTATACATATACACATATGTATATACTACATTACAAGTCTGCGTCGATGTATATCCATGGTACATACATGTATGACCGAGCAGATACCCATGCGTGCACGGTTAACCAAGTACAGTGTAATTTAGCAGAAGCGAGGGTCATGTAGGGGCCTGAGAGGTAGAGGTGTAAATCGTCAGTTAGGTGTCATATGTGTGTAGCCCGTTGAGTATTTTATGTCTAAATTTAGGGTAAGGTTTTTCTAGTCTGAGGTCAAGGGGTAGTTTGTTCCAGCATTGGGCAGCTTTAACAGGGAAACTGGTTCCTCCCGCTGTCGAGCGTTTGAACCTGGGAATCTCCAGCATAAATGAATTGGCAGTTCTCGTGGGATGGGTAGCTGTTCTCCGGGTAATTTTATCCGCTAGGTATGGAGGTGCTAAGTTGTTCGGGCATTTGGACGTAAGTGATGCTGTTTTGAGGAGAATTCTGTCCATTATCTTCAGCCAGTTAGCCTTTTTCCTGAATTCAGTAATATGCTCTCTGGAGGGGATGTTCAACACTGCCCGCGGGGCATTATTCTGTAGTCTTTGAATCTTGTCTGTGATATACTTGTTGGCTCCTGAGTACAGGGCATTACAATAGTCTAATCGTGACATGCTAAGAGCATTGGCTAGAGTGATACAGCTAGCACTCGAGAGGTATGGTCTGGAGGCTCTGATGAGTTTGCAAGTATAAATTGTGGATGAGGCGAGGGAGTTGACTTGATTTTTGAAAGTGAGAGATGAGTCCAGATAGAATCCTAAAGTTTTAACTACAGACATCACCTTAATAGGGTTGTTATCAATGTTAAAGGATGAGTAGTTTGGGCTGAGTTTTTGGATGTTGGCTTCAGAGCCTAGGTTTAGTAACTCTGTTTTTTCATCATTCAGGCAAAGGCCATGGGATGCCATCCGTGCCTGAATGAGGGAGTAAATCTTGTTCACCAATGCTAAATCCGCCTCGAAGTTGCCCGAAAGGGGTATGAGGATCTGTGTGTCATCTGCATAGTTAGTGTAGGTGACACCCAGTCTGTCCAACTTGTCAAACAAAGGCTTGGTGAAGATATTATACATGGTAGGGGAGACGCAGGAACCTTGTGGGACCCCACAGGTTATTTTGATAGGGTCGGCAGTGGCTGAAGTAGAGAAGACTCTCATGGTCCTGTTGGCTAAGAAGGATTGGACCCAAGCTATAGCACCTTTGGAAAAGTTGGCGTCAGATTGGAGGTGGTTGCATAAAACAGCATGGTCCACCAAGTCGAACGCTGCCGACAAGTCCAGTAGGAGTAGCAAGGCTATTTTTCCATTATCCTTTAGTTCTTCAATGTGTGTTTTAAGGTCTAGTAGCGCTGTTTCAGTGACATGGAGGGGGCAGAAGCCCAATTGTCATGAGCCGAGTAGGTAGTTTGCTTCCAGATAGTCCTGGATTGGTATGTAAGCAGCTCTGTCTAAGATTTTGAGTAGAAAAGGCACAGTGGTGATAGATCTGTAATTAGTGGGGATGGTAGGGGCCAGTGTTTGTTTATTAAGTAACGGGAGGACCCATTATTCTTTAAGATTGGCTGGTACTGTATTAGATTTGAATGAGTTTATAAGCTTGGAGATAAAAAGGGGCTAGGTCTCTAGCTACATCCTTTATTATCTGTGCTGGGCAAGTGTCTCCTTTACAGTCAGAAGTTTTAAGGGAAAGTATTATTTTTTCTGTTTCAATTATGGAGATGGTCTTGAATCAAAGGGTGTAGTTGTCCTAGTCACCAACGGTTGAGTAGTTTGTTGGTCAGGGGGTGCTAGTGAGGACTTTTTTTAGCAATTTTACATTGTAGGGATGAAATTTTGTTCGATAGAGCATTTTGTATGTTCGTACACCATGCTTTATCCCTTGGAGCATTATCTACTGGTTGGATTGGGGATTCTAGTTCACGGAGGATGGAGAATAATTCTTTGGTGTTAGATTTAGCTTTCTCGATCCTGTCATTGAAGGTGTTCTTTTTAGCTTTGGTTATTTCTTTTTTGTACATTTTTGAAAATTCCGTTAGATTATTCTTGTTATTTTCAGATGGGGAGTGACGCCAGAAAGATTGAAGTTTCCATTTTTGTGATCTTAAGAATGTGAGTTGGGGGGTAAACCAGGCATTCAGGTGCCCTACTTGCCTAGTTTTGCGCAATTGGACAGGAGAGATCATGTCGAGTGCCTTAGTCATAGCATTATTGAAGGTGTTTACCAATGCGTCAGGGTTGTTACTTTCCATTCCAGAGATGGCCGGGAGGAGAAGCGGGATACATTTTTCAACAGTAATATCCTTCTTACTTCTGGTGGGGAGAGGCGGTGCCATGTTGTTAGACTTAGGGCTTAGAAGGTCTAATGCGGCAGCAGAGAAGTTTATTAAGTGATGATCTGTCCAAGATTGTGGGACAATGTCAGTAATGTTGATATTGCAGTTTAGTTCAGATACCCAGTCAAGGGTCCTTCCTTTGATGTGCGTTGGGGAGAGGACTTTTTGCATAACACTGTGGTCATTTAGTAAGGCTGCAATAGATTCAGCATGTTGTTGTCTGTATCATTAAAGCCTAGATTGAAATCTCCCAACAGTAGTGTTTGAGAGTGATCTTTAGTGTTGTCGGATAGGAGGCTAGTTAGATCATCTTCAAAGGTGCCTAGTGGCCCAGGGGGTCTAAATATCAAGTTGATGGTGAGAGTGCGGTTGTTAGAGAGGGGCAATTTGGTGGTGAGTACTTCACAAGATGTGAGGGGAGCTGAAGTGGCAAGTCTAATAAGGTGGATTGTTTTGAAGATAATGGCTAGGCCACCACCTCTGGCATTAGGCCAGTCCACTCTAATGATTTGGTAGTTGTCAGGTACTGATAGCATGAGAGTTGGTCCTGCAGCCTCATGTAGCGAAGTCTCAGTTATGGCCAGTAAATCGAGGTTGTCATTATTTAAGATGTCTGCAATTTCAGTAGCATGGGCTACCACTGATCTAGAGTTAATGAGGGACCCTGTTAGCATTAAGGTACTGTTCGGGTTGGCTGTTAGCAAAGTTTTGTGAGAGAGGGTATTTCGGAGAGTGTGATTCTTAGTGGGAGTTTGGCCAGTGATATTAGTGGTTTCCGTTAGTGTGGATGAGGGGTTCTTAGACCAGGTAATGGTACGTTTATTAGCACTGATAGCTAGTTACAGTCATAGTATGTATGCAGCAAAGTTTCTCGAGTACCAAGTCTGGGAAGTGCAAACATCTAGATTCGAAATTCAGTACATATGTGTGAGCAATTTAGCGGCAAAAGGTGTAACTGAGTGGCACAAATCAGGTTAGAATACAGTGCATCAGTAAGTAGCAGCAATTGTGGCAGCAGGGTCAATCTAGATTCAAAATCACAGTGCGGTCTAGAATACAGTGCACCAGCAGGTAGCAACAATTGTGGCAGCAGGGTCAATCTAGATTCAAATTCACAATGCGGGCTAGAATACAGTGCACCAGCAGGTACCAACAATTGTGGCAGCAGCGTCAATCTAGATTCAAAATCACAGTGCGGGCTAGAATGCAATGCACCAGCAGGTAACAACCATTGTGGGTCGTGTTTGTTCACGCAGAGGGGCGCCTATGGACGTTTTTTGATTCAGTATCCACAATGGAATACCCCATACTGCAACAATCCCACTAGACCCTCTGGAAAAAGAAACAACATTTTTTAATCTGAACAGTATGTTTTATTTAAAAAAATACATCAAGGGATTAAAGGTGGTCCCCTAACCTTCAATTGATGGAAATACACCCACAATACTTCAGGTATATACATGCAGTTTGTCTATAGAATTTAAGAGGCAACCTGCCTGCTGTAATCTTACTATTCTTGTAACTCAAATTTGCACAGACATCCCCTCATTGAACCACACACATGAATGACTATTGTAGACATACTTCACAGTGTAAGCACACACATCAGCATTGTGTCTGTAAACTTCAATCTACAATATTGAGTTATAATTGCCTCTACTCCTCATCCCCTGAAATCAAAAGGTAAAGCAGTTTTCAAAATAAAGCTGTAAACAATACACTTTACTCAGTTTTCTATGACACCATCGACAGGTATTGGCATGGGAGAAATATATTGCTTTGCTATTGTTCACCAATTCTTGGCCTGATATCAGTATACAATGTTGGGTTGTATCTATGACAAATGATTGTTTTCTAGATAGGATATCTATACAATTTGACACCTGTTCTAATGTTGGATTGGTTGCAAATGATTGCAAAGGCGTGTGTTTCTCTGAAATTATATTTCTGTTGTAAGTCTTTCACAGCAGGGTGTAACTCAATAGTCTTGAAAAATCAGCGTCAAGTTCACAGCACTCTGTTCAATGTGTTCATTGAGGAATAGATTTAGATTTCACATTAAATAGTACATTTATCTGCAACATTATGTTTTGTTTGATCAGACGAATGCTCACTGCTGGCTCTGAAGGAGCTCATCTCCTTTCCTAAAAAAAATAGTGACATATTCTTCCCTCATTGGTGAACAAACATGGGAACATGCCTGAAAAGGATGTAACATGTATCTTTTATCTTTAGCATGTGCCATGATATCCCTTACCCGACTGTATGGTTTACTGTATGTTCACCTTCCATTGTGTGCACCAATGCAAGTATAAAAGGAGCTAGAAAGCAACATCCCTTCTATAGATTTTGCTGTTAGCTTCAATCATAACACCTTTAAAAAAACACGTTACCTACGTTCACCTGAATGAACCTATGAGTTGTCGTAGACCACATGACATTTAGGTACCAATAATAAGGCACATAACAAATTCCATGCTGAATACCACTATGCAAGAGAATGTCAGTATCAACTTACAGGTCATTAAGATGTTATCTATACATTGATGCCATATACTTCTGTCTAGTTTCATGGAGACATTTGTTGCTTTCCACAAATGACTATGTGAAACTTGCATGTGTGAATCCAACATGTATCATCATGACGCTTTTCTGCCACTAGCAATACAATGTCATAGTAGGAGGCCAGCACAGGATAGAGCGGGAAGCCAAGCACATGGGTCAATTTACAATGGCTCGACTTGGATTAAAAACTGTTTAATATCCTGGTGGATCATATGAAAGGATGGAGCAGGTTCTTCAAACATGCTTTTGTGCAAGTGATGGGATGCGACTGCATATCTCATCAATTCCAGCCAATAAATTGTGCGCTGTTCCCAAAGGGCATCTGAATGTGTGCATCACATATACGCACAATAGATGCCCTTTTCACCCCCTTTGCTCATTTGCATCAATGGGGGGGGGGGTATTTTTCACATTTTAAAGTGTGTCCTGGATCCACAAGGGGAATATTATTTGACTTGCACAGAAACAAGCCACATTCCCTTGCTCCTATGTGGAATAGGCAAGGGAATGTGTAGTGCATGACAAGGACATTGCTGACCCCGCCTTGCATTTTCTTTTAAATGGAACAGCAACGCTATGAACCACAACTAGAGCCTTCACATTCCTAGCCCTCAAAAAGGGATAGGCACGTTTTCTTTTCTTTTCAACATTTCTCAATAAGAAGCTATTGAAGGGTTTATAAATGTGAAATGCCCCATGACCCACGTGGTTGCTGGGAACCTGTCAGGTCAGTGTCAGGGCAGTGCTCCCAGTGTATGCAAGCGGGCTTGCCACAGCATCATTTCCACATCTCCACAGCCTCTCTGAAATGTGCAAGCCACATTTGTGAAAAAGGTTTTCATTTTCTTGGAGCAAAAGTTGAGATATGCTTGTGCATCTCATCGCTTGCACTAAAAAAGCCTGAGCCCTGTTCTCAAGGAGCGTTTGGATGTGACCATCAAAGATGCACACATTTCAATGCACTGTTTCACCCTCTTTGCACTTTGGCTCAAATACGGGTGTGTTCATGTGAATTTCAAAATGCATCCCAAATTCACAAACAGAATGCTCATTGAAACACACAGAAAATAGTCACATTCCACTGTGTCTATTTGAAATAGGTTGCAGGGGATGCTCAATGCATTACAAGATCGCTCCCAAACCTGTTATGCGTTTTCTTTTAAATGGGACAACAGCGGCATACACCACTTGCATTTCCACCCCTTAAACAAACAAGGACAGATTTGTTATTTAAGTTTTCAAAATGATGGACCTTTTCCAGGCCTGGCATTATGAAATGCTCTCACAGCAGTATTGTGGCTGCTTGGAACCTGTTATACGTTAATATCAGTAGCATTCCTAACACCAAGGAGTGAACGAAGACATTCCTGTACATCAACTGCACCGCTGCACAGCCCCCCATGAACAAGCAGGTCACGTTTGTGTGTTGCACGTTTCTAAAATGAATGCAAATGAAAAATATGCACCCTTTCTAAGATACAGGTCCAGTAAACAGTCCTTATTTGACATATATTAGAAACAAAAAGCACAACCTTTTTCTAAATTCCTTTACTACAGATATGCTGCCTTATCAATATTATTGAACATAACAGCCATAGTGACCTCTATGGTGTGACTTCATACCTTTTACAGGAAGGTTTCATAAAATAATGTAAAAGTTGAAGAAATAGTTAACATAACCACATAGAATGAATAGTTCCATATAATTATGTTCACGTGCACCAACCCTCTGTGCCCAAGGTTTATTTAACCACTCACCAGTTCCACCAAATGGAGGTCGAAAAAAAACAAACATTAGAAGATATTTCTCCAGGAGATTATTAGACAGAGGAAAGAAACATATCTTCCTGCATATGTGGGAAGACATATTGAAGTTCCCCTTCTGATTCTTTCTCTGACTCAACTTCAGAGAGGCCAGATGTTCAACTGAGAACAAGTCCCAGAAAATAGCCCTAAGCCAATATACCAGGGCAAGGAGGTTGCAGACATCCGGGACACTACAAAGCTCAGCAAAGTAGTCCAGGTTTACAGAACAAAATATATAATTTATACTGAACATGTACAGCGTGAGAAAACCAATGTTGAACAAAAGTTGTAAAAAAATCAGAAAACTATCTTGAAGTGCAGAGCCATGTCTCACCAGGACAATAAGGAGAAAGGCAAACACAAGGAGGAAACCATTCAAAAGCTACACGATTAAAATGTAAAAAATATCCACTGTATAGTATCAATACAAAAATAATTGTGAAAAAACATATTTAATACACTTGCTGTGCCCATATTGAGAGCATAATACATTGCAGAAAAGCCACCCAGTGGAGACAAGTTAAGCTGTTTGACGTGGGAGAAAGATTTCCATATATTATGATCTTCTAATTGTGACTTTTCACCACTAGCAGGCCGATTCATGGAATAATTAGCGCGGCGCAAGTGGGCAAAAACGTGCGATTCGCAGTGGAATAGCGAAAATCGCAGTGCAAGTGCGAAAATCGCACGAAAAGCAGCGCACGTCGATTCATGGAAGTCCGTGCGCGAGAAAACCAGCGGATGTGCGATAAAAAAGTGCGCGGCGCACGTTGGCGCACAGGCCATCAAACAGCGTGCGCCAGGTCACAGCGAAAATCGCACAGGCCACAACGAAAATCGCACATAGCGCGGCGCACGCAACAAAAGTAGGCGGAACACGGGGCGTACCACTCGGAATGGGGAACAACTTGCCAAAATGTGGGCGTCACGGGGGAAGCACAGGGTACAAGTGCGCGGAACGCCCACACGCTTGCCTACAACACGTATTCATGGAATAGAATAGGGCAAAAAAGCGCACGCTCAAACCAGCGCACAGGCACAAACACGACCGCCACAAGAAAGCAGGCGGTAGCGTCTCTGCGCCTGGAAGAAATGTGCGCCAAAAGGTGCGCCAACAAATAGCACCTATATACAGCCATGATGAATGCCCAATACTGTGGCCCTCCAGGACAAATGACGTGCAAAGGGGTACCCACAAACACAGACACGCGCTGACAGAAAAAAAACATGTGCGTGTATACCGGGGTGCGCGGGAAGTCTCACACGCGAATTGGCCGGTTACGTGGATTACAGGGGTGCGTGGGAAGTACCACACGCGATTTGTCAGGGTACGTGGATTGCAGGGGTGCGCGGGAAGTTCCACACGCGATATGGCCGGGTACGTGGATTTCAGGGGTGCGCGGAAAGTACCACACGCGATTAGGCAGGGTACGTGGATTTCAGGGGTGCGCGGGAAGTCCCACACGCGATTTGGCCGGGTACGTGGATTTCAGGGGTGCGCGGGAAGTTCCACACGCGATTAGGCAGGGTACGTGGATTGCAGGGGTGCGCGGGAAGTTCCACATGCGATTAGGCAGGGTACGTGGATTTCAGGGGTGCGCGGGAAGTTCCACACGCGATTTGTCCGGGTACGTGGATTTCAGGGGTGCGCGGGAAGTTCCACACGCGATTAGTCAGGGTACGTGGATTACAGGGGTGCGCGGGAAGTTCCACACGCGATTTGGCCGGGTACGTGGATTTCAGGGGTGCGCGGGAAGTTCCACACGCGATTAGGCAGGGTACGTGGATTGCAGGGGTGCGCGGGAAGTTCCACACGCGATTTGGCCATGTACGTGGATTTCAGGGGTGCGCGGGAAGTACCACACGTGATTTGGCCGGGTACGTGGATTTCAGGGGTGCGCGGGAAGTACCACACGCGATTAGGCAGGGTATGTGGATTGCAGGGGTGCGCGGGAAGTTCCACACGCGATTTGGCCATGTACGTGGATTTCAGGGGTGCGCGGGACGTACCACACGCGATTTGGCCAGGTACGTGGATTTCAGGGGTGCGTGGGAAGTACCACACGCGATTTGGCCGCGTACGTGGATTGCAGGGGTGCGCGGGAAGTTCCACACGCGATTAGGCAGGGTACGTGGATTGCAGGGGTGCGCGGGAAGTTCCACACGCGATTAGTCAGGGTACGTGGATTTCAGGGGTGCGCGGGAAGTACCACACGCGATTTGTCAGGGTACGTGGATTTCAGGGGTGCGCGGGAAGTTACACACGCGATTTGGCCGGGTACGTGGATTTCAGGGGTGCGCGGGAAGTTACACACGCGATTTGGCCGGGTACGTGGATTTCAGGGGTGCGCGGGAAGTTCCACACGCGATTAGGCAGGGTACGTGGATTGCAGGGGTGCGCGGGAAGTTCCACACGCGATTTGGCTGTGTGCTCCCAGGTATTACCTGTACACCCTCCACGGCCCCTGCAGGCAACACACACCACAGGGGACTACCCTGCACACCTGCTCATGTCACCCACCACCCCCACCCCCCAGCAGTGCAGGGGCATCCTCCACCAGGCCCCCACCCATGTCTCCCACCACCCCCACCCCCCAGCCACCAGGGGCAGCCTCCACCAGGCCCCCACCCATGTCTCCCACCACCCCCACCCCCCAGCAGTGCAGGGGCAGCAGGCAGTCAGGCCCCCACCCATGTCACCCACCACCCCACCCCCCAGCCACCAGGGGCATCCTCCACCAGGCCCCCACCCATGTCACCCACCACCCCCACCCCCCAGCACTGTGGGGCACCTGCCAGCAGGCCCCCACCCATGTCACCCACCACCCCCACCCCCCAGCAGTGCAGGGGCATCCTCCACCAGGCCCCCACCCATGTCTCCCACCACCCCCACCCCCCAGCAGTGCAGGGGCATCCTCCACCAGACCCCCACCCATGTCACCCACCACCCCCACCCCCCAGCAGTGCAGGTGCAGCCTCCACCAGGCACCCACACATGTCCCCCTGCCCCCAGGTCCTGACGATACTCAATCATGGCAGTAATGGGCAGCATACCCAGCACAAACACCCAGGCAAGGATTGCATCCACCCACATAGTGAATGCAATTACATGATACAACCCCAATGGCAAGTCTGTAAATGAACACATGTCCGTCACACACACATACACAATGGGTGCAAGTGAATGTCAAAACCCATATCATGACATGTATGAAACCAATGAGAAAATACCACAAGTGAAAGTTAAAAAAACATGTATTAAAGATGAAAAATAAGTAAACAAATCAAACATACAACAATGGGGATAACAAAATAAATGGTCCATGTCTGAGAACAAATGTAAAAATAAAAAAAACAAAGTAATCCAAAAACAAATGTTGTCCAAAGCAATATCATGTGGAAGGAAAATAATGAAAAACCATTTCCTCATGGTGAACACAATAATTAATAAAAAAAATGTTTCTTCAAAAAGCAAACTATATACACGAATATTCAAGGGTCCATGAGCCCAACACCATAAATGAAACCTACTACTACCTAATGAAAATAATATATACAAAAAAGTGGCCATTGTCCGAGCGGTCCAAAAAAATAAAAATTAATAAAGGAAACCTAACACTAACTAACTAAATAACTATATACAAAGGCAGCGGGCAAGTCCTGCGGCTCACTCGGTGATGTTGCTGGCCAGGGCATCATCGAACTCCATGTCGATGTCCTGGAGGCGGGACTCTGTCCTGGCCCCGAGGTCTCGCAGGGATAACCCCATGTCCAGCTCAAACTCCCTGCGAGCTTCCTCGAGGCACTCAGCCCGCCTCAACGCCCGACGCATGGAGAACTCCGCCCTGACCATGGTGAGCCGCTCCTCTTCTGCCCGCTGCTGCTCTGCACCTATCCGCTGGACCAACTGCTCCCACACGGAAGACACCACCATCCCAGGGTTGCCCTGCCCTCCGGCCGATGCCTGCCCCTCTGATCTTGATGGCTGCGAGCCATGATGCCTCCCACGTCGAGCCTGCTGCTGCCTCCGACGCCACTGCCTCTGCCAGCACGACGGCATCCAGGCTGATGGAAACCACCGACGCCGTCGTGCACGTGCCCTGCCCGATGATGCTGTCACATCTTCCATCTGCTAGGGTGCAGTTGCTGTGTTGTCCACCCCTGCTGGACCTCTGACTCCCAACTGTGGCAGGGATGGGATCCCCACCGAGCTGGCTGCATTGGTCGGGGCAGGTCCACAGGGGGCCCTGGTGGCATCTGGGCCGGAAGACGGCAAGGAGAACGACTGGTGTATAGCCTGCACAGAGGAGGAGAGGGCCGCCAGATTGGCCAACACATGCAGGAAACCCCCGAACATGGCCATCCCAATTGGGCCACGTCGGCACGGTGCACTTCGTGATGACGTGCGTGCTCCTCCTGGGAAGCACGCACGGCATCACGAATCACAGCCGTGCGCATCGCGACCCCAATCAGGACCTTCTCCACACGGCCAGGGGTTCCCACGTCCGCAGGTGGAGGGGAGTCAGGTGACATGGACATCCCCTCTACCTGCGGACGGGCCTGGGACGGGGCATCCCTGCTGGTGCATGGTGGTGCACTCACAGGGTCAGGGACAGCGACATGCACAGGCCCCTCCACGGTGACCTGTGCTGCCTCCTGCCCCTGGCCCTGGACTGCACCACTTGCACCAGCAGGGATGCCCCCACCAGGCCCCATGTGTGCCCCAGTGGCGGCCTCCTCCTCCTCTGTGCAAACCACCAACCTGGATGGCTCCTCACCGTCTCCCACCGTAGCAGGCCCCTGTGGGGGCTCACCCACCCCTTCCGCTGCAGCCGTGGGGGCATCCCCGCCGCCTTGCTCCACAGCGCCGTCTCCGCCTTCTTCTTCACTAGCCGCTGCGTAGAGGGAGACAAAGAACACAAGCATCAGGGCACTGTACAATGGTCCCCTAGACAGGAAGCAATAGCAGATGAGCACCACTGTCAAAGTACACTTCCATCATGTCCCTCCACAACACATGGGTCAGTCCAGGCAAAACACACACAGTAACAGGCATGGTGCATGCCATGGACATTTCCATGCAGGTCCAATGGACTCTTGAAACATTCAATGATATGTAACTCACATGCATCATGGCTCATGCCTATCACATGCACACACTTCACCTCAGTCACATCCATCTGGCCCCAAACACACCAAACACAGCGGATACAAGGGTAATTTGGCTGCTTCACTGAATCTGTGCATTGTCACACACATGTGTCATGCATCCATGGCATGCACAAGTCACAGACACGCAGGTCAGGCACACAGACATGGCTACCATATATGTACCTGGCATCAGCACCCATCCCTCACCCCCACCCATGTCCAGGTACAGAGACTGGCATGCTCTCATGTTCAAAATCTGCATAGGGCTCCCCATGCGGCATTTGAACACATGCAACAACCATGTGGGTCACACATCACTGGTCGCACATGCATTACCATGATGTCCCTGCACACATACATGCATACATGGTCTATGGCACACATACAGGCAAGTATCATAGAACCAGCACACCGCAATATGCCCTGTCTCACACAGTAATGCTTGGACACTTACCGCTCAACTCCAGACGGGCCTCCCTCTCAAGGATCTGGGCGTGGAGCGCTGGGCGTACGCGTTCCAGGACCCTCATCTGGATGGAACTCATGCGGCCCCGGCCCCCCTCCACGAGGCGCCGGGCCTTCACAAGGGTCCTGGACCTCAAGTCCTCCCAGCGCTTCTTGATCTTCAGGACGTTGCGGGTTGCCACCCCCTCCGCGTTGATGGCAACCACACAGTCGGCCCAGATCCTCTCCCGTCCTTCCTTGCTGGCGCGGGACGATCCAAAGAGGGCATCATACTGCCCCAGGACATGCTCCACCAGGACACCAACTTCGGTGGCAGTGAAGCTGGTGCCGCTCTGCCCCTCTGGCCTGGGGTTGCCACTGGTGCCAGATGTGGAAGTGCCTGACATGGCAACCCCAGAGGCAGGTGTGGGTGGGCAACTGGGTCCTGGGGCTGGGCTGTGGAGCGATGTAATCCCAGTCGGGAGTCTTCAGTTCCAGCAGGGGTGGACACAGCAACTGGACCCCTGCAGATGGCTGATGTGCAGGCACCAAATGGCAGGGCACGGTGGCAGCAGGCAGGCAGGCAGGCAGGCAGCAGCAGATGGCACGTGGGAGGCTGCTCGGGGCACTGGGGGGCAGTAACTCGGCCTTCTGGGCAGGACCGTGGTCTTCCATGTGTTTTCGCGTGGCCAGCTTGATACGGAGTGATTTGGCACGTGAAAATCCTGCACGTCAGCGTGAAATCCGAGGAAAGGCCCTTAGCGCGTAAGCGCGTCAGCACGCATACGCGATTCTATTGGACCAGAGTCCCTCAGCGCGTAAGCGCGTCTGTGACGTGACCCGCACGGGTGTTCCCCACTCAGCACGTGATGACGGAGCACACGTGGAAATACTGCACGTCAGAGTGTCATCGCGTGTAATTGGACAAAAGTGCGCGTACACGCGATTGGCCTATGTACGTGTATTTCATGGGTGCGCGGGCACTTACACACGCAAGTACGTCAGCGCACCTGTATCCCGTGGTGCGTGGGAATTTCCACACGCTATTGGACTGGGAACTGGATTCCAGGGGTGCGCGGGTCACACGCTCGCATAGAACACGCGCAAAGCATAAATTTGCGCACTTTAACAATAACAAGCTCAGACGCCAGGATGAACATACCGTTCCTAGCAGCAGTGGCAGTGCGCTACCAAAGGAGGAGGAGGAGGATAGTCAGGGCCAGAATATTCACACCCAGAACCAGCCTTTTCGGGATGCCTGATGACTAGGTGTATGGGAGGTACAGGTTTCCACCACACATAATACTGGACCTGGTGAGTGAGTGGGAGGATGACCTCACATCACCCACCCTGTGCTCCCAAGCACTCAGCCCCCTGGAGAAGGTCCTCAATGTACTGCACTTCTTAGCCACTGGATCATTTCAGCGGACAAGTGCCATAGTGGGTGGGGTGTCACAGGCCACCCAGTCACGCTGCCTACACCAGGTCTTGAACATCATCACTGCACGCCCATCAGTCCGCAGGCACATATACCTGCCCAGAACACCTGCAGAAAGGCATGCTGCCGCCCTGGATTTTTACGGTGTGGCACGATTCCCCAAAGTGCTAGGTGCCATCGACTGCCCCATGTGGCTGTACGTCCCCCCAGGGCATCTGAGCACATCTATAGGAACCGCAAGCACTGGCATTCCATCAACGTGCAGGTAGCATGTAATGCCAAGGGAATCATCACCTCAGTATATGCCAACTATCCCGGGTCCACCCACGACAGCTTCATTTACCGAATGTCCACCCTAAACCGGGACCTAGAAGCTGGGCGGCATGGCGATACATGGCTGCTTGGTGAGTATGTATGCCACTGCACATGCATGCATGTTGGATACTGAGCAAGGTCACAACCCCATCAATGATACCAATCACCACCTCCACAGGGGACAGTGCCTACCCTCTCAGCCCCCACATGATGACGCCAATTCGGAACCCCACCACGCCACCCGAGGTAAGATATAACACAGCCCACATTACGACCCGGGGCATAGTGGAGCGCACATTCGGAGTGCTAAAGTCACGCTTTCGCTCCCTTGACCGTTCTGGCGGGCAGCTGTTATACGCTCCCCCAGTAGTGTGCAGGATCATAGTGGCAGCATGTGTCCTGCACAACGTTGCAACACGCCGGGGCCTGGCCGTGGACATGGTGGTGGCCCCACATCCCCAACCACATGCACAGCCGCTGCGCAGGGGAGGGGAAAGGGCACGGGGGGAGGCAGCCTGTACACAGCTAGTGGCTAATTACTTCACATAGAAATCACACCCCTGTGGAGTGCACACTGCCCTGGCACATTCCATCTGACAATAAATGATGACTCAACCTGACACTGATCCTGAATGTCTGGAGAATGAACCGTGAATACCATATCAGCCTGAGATTGTTCACCTGGAAGTGTCACAATGTGTGCATCCCTACCCACACAGACACCACCAATGCAGTTTTGTGAAGTTACACATTCAAGCAGCTAAAATGAATACCCACTTGCAAAATGCAACAAGAGGACAGTGCCATGTCAGCCAACCCAACCCCAGCACCGCCACACGACACACCGTGCCATGTCATGCTATTTGCAGGTAAACAAAGTAATCCCCACAACATGACACTAGTGTCACTATGTACAGTGTCCCTATTAGAAACCTGAAATGCTCACAGCAATGCCGGACCAACAACATACTTGAGCACGTACTACCATTAACATGACATCACAAATGTTACATATTAGTAGTCTCACCACCTGGAAATGCCTGCACTCCCACCACTACCAACTGTGCAGTGTTGGCGCCATGTAGAGTTGTAGGTGCACTGCTGCCAACATGGACCCCATCTCCAGACTAGAGGTCCTTGTGTAGACATGAGGAAGGGACCTGCAAATTGGGAGGTAGACACAGAAGATGAGTTACACATCAATGCAACATGCAGTGTACAACACAACAGCAATATGCACTAGGAATGTATACACAGTATTGACTACAGACTGCCCACACAGCTCATGGGAGTCCAACGTCACTGTGTAATTCACTGTCACTTGGGCACACCCTTTGCAAGCCCATGGAAACGGGAAGCAGGAGGGGTGTGTGTGACTCAAACCCAAGCATCTGAACCAAATACATTACAAGCCTGCATGTGCCCAGCCACAATGCAGCGTATGCCCACAGGAACCACGGAAGCCAACAAATCGTCCCAAAAAAATAGGGAATAAAATAAATAAAAATAAAAATAAAAATAAGAAACAATCAAAAATGGCCATTGATGGGCCCGGGGGGGTTGGGGAGGCCACCCAGGAGGTCCGAGGACAGGATGCACACCAGAACCCACCTGCGTGGATCCTGGAAAAATAAAACACCTCCATGGGCTCATGGCCCACACGGCTACCCTGTTGTGGGAGTATCACTGCTGTCGCTATTATCACCCTGTGCAGCTGCATCCGGAGGTGGTTGCACTATGGGAGGCAGCCCACGCAAGGCCCTAGTCTGCTCCTCCATGGCTGCAAGCATGCGGGTGTGGTAGGTCTGGTTCTGGAGGATGAGTGTGCGGAGGTCCCCATGCAA
Organism: Ambystoma mexicanum; assembly: GCF_040938575.1. Classification (NCBI taxonomy): domain Eukaryota; kingdom Metazoa; phylum Chordata; class Amphibia; order Caudata; family Ambystomatidae; genus Ambystoma; species Ambystoma mexicanum. Next base: position 716,027,384 of record NC_090932.1, read on the forward strand.
CAACTCACGGGATGCCCGGACCTCCGCCCTCGTTGCCTGCATCTCAGCTGAGAGCGTACGGGTGAGACGCTCCAGCTGCTGTTCTGTCCTTTGGTGTGTTGAAGCCTCAAGCTCAACAAGAGTCTTCCTGAGGTGAAGGAGCTCCTGCCTCAGGGCTTCCCTGTGGCCCTGGGACTCAATGGAGATGGCCTCCTGCAGAGTCGCCAGTGCCGCCCGCCTGTCCCGGTTGGACCCCAACATGTCCTCCCTGTGTGACTGGCATATGGAGTTGGTTGCCTGCTCTAGTTGCTCCATCAGCCTTTCTGGGGGGACAATGGAAGTGGCCACCCTATCCATGGCCTGAGCCATCATCTCGGATGATGCAGCCTGTTGGGTTGCTATACCGTAAATGGATTGCTCCCATGCGGTATTGCCAGGTGGCGTACGGCCACCACGTCGGCGGGCACCACACCTGTCTGGGGCAAGGCGAACTGCGCCTTGCTGTGCCGGCACTGCCTGAGGCTGCAGGACTGCATTCCCCCTCTGATCTGCTGGCCCAGGAACAGGATCAGATGTCGCGGAGTGTGACCCTGCATCCGTAACCACCAAAGGCGTAGCTGCCAACACTGACATCCCCATGGAGGGTTCTGACCCTGGTGCAGGTGGGTGAGACAGAACAGAATCCCTCCCTGGAACACTCACCTGCGACGGCACGTAGGTCTCATCCGAATCAACACCTGAGTACAGCTCGGGGGAGGTGCAGCCAGAGACACCCCTTGAGAGCAGGACCTGCAGCACTTGTGGGTTCTCCCCCACCACCACACCACGTCCCTCACTGGTGGTTGGTCGGCCCTCGGACCCCTCCTGGGTCTGCACCATCTCCACAACCCCAGCAGTATCAGGTGCGTCTTCCCCTGCAAAGACATGAAAACAAAGAAATGGAAACAGGCATTAGCACCATGGCACACAATGAGGGCTGAGAAGCAAGAGAACCAGTACTTGATTGACACATGTCCCACATGACTAAAACCCTCCCATGCATGCACCCTCACTGCGTATGAAGTGCAGGCAAATGGCACACACTGATGACACCAAGATGGAAGATGAACACATTTTCTGCATGCTGCCTGGCAGTGGCATCACACATTGGCCTGTGATTGCTAGGTGAAACACACATGCCATCACACAGATGGCATGTACCATTGCTATTGAGTGAAGATGGAGAGGAGGGCAGCACCTATTCATTCAGTCCAGTTCCCGCATGTAATCGCTTTTCTAATTCTAACAGGTCAGATTTTTCACCTGGAGCTGCCAGTCTGAAATGGTCCAATTGCACAGGGACATGTGTGTACAAATGATATCCAGGTAACAAAGTCACTCCACTTTACCATAGCCATGTCAGACATGTGACTAGTGGACAGCGACATGCCTAGTAAAAGTGGGGGAATGCAAACAATCTGCCTGAATGAACAGTGAAAAATAAGCAACTATGTTGTGGCAAGGTGACACTTCAAGGGCAACTGGCGTGCAGTTGGGCTAGATGTCTACTGTTGGCAGAAGGGATACTGCTATGGCCAAATGCAGCTGCGCAGGAAGTATTGCATGAAGCACATGGCTGACCCATATGACTCAGGCGCACACACTCTCACCTGGCACACAAACAGAAGCCCTCACACACACACCATGCACATGGATGACACACACATGCATGTGCACTCACCGGACAATGCCTCGTAATCAGCCAGATCTCCCACGCCTTGGATCTGTTCCTCCGTGACGTAGGTCCCAGCGACTGACTCATGTGGAGTGAGTTCCATGTCTACTACTGGAGACCCACCTCCAGTCACTAGAGTTGCGGCATGACTAAAGGCCAGCTTACTCTTTGCCCTGCGCTTTAGGTCATTCCAGCGCTTATAGCAATCATTGGCTGTGCGCCTCACGATTCCAAGGGCACTTACGATGTCCGCAACGGTCTGCCAGTGTGCCTGGTGTTGTGCAGGTGTGGTCTTGGATCCTGCAACAATGACCATCTCGTTGTCATGTCCGGACACATACTCGACAAGTGCATTCAGTTCGTCATCTGTGAAGCTGGGCTTCCTGGACGGGCCGGACTGTGTAGCCGTGTCTGGGGCATCAGCCTGTGCCGGACGAGCACTCTTCCTCTTCCGCTTGGAAGGTGGTGGTGATCCTGAGTGTCCTGCGCCGCTCTGGACACTAGGGGCAGGAGCCCTGGTGGACTCTGTATCAGGAGTGTGGGATTGCACACTCAGCATGGGAGTTGGTGCAGGCATTGGCTCTAGTGTGATGGTGTCAGGGGGAATGTCAGCAGCATGGACTAGGACCGACACTGTCCTGGCTGGGTGTGTGAGGGCTGGGGTGGATGGAGCCGCAGCTGCCCCTGCAGCCTCTACGCCCTGCCTCCTTGGTGCAGCAGATGACCTTGCTGGCCCAGACGCACGTGGCATGGTGTCATCAACGTGCACCAGCGCACGTGTCATAGGCCTGCTGACCTGAAAGTCAGCCATGGAGTCAGCCAGATCTGGTGCCACAATGGGCTGGTCCAACAAGGGCTGAGCATGGATGGTGTCAGCCACATCAGCCTCAACGGGAGGGGGGGGGTTTATGGGTGCCCTTGACTGGTCCTCCACACATGGGGGGACAGGCTCACCCTGCAAGTAACAACCACGTCCCCTACCGGATCCACCACGGCCACCACTTGTGGCTCTTCCACCTTTGCCACCCTTACGGAATCCTCGCCTCCCAGCCATGGCACTGATGTAAATGTGCGTATGGGAGTGGCTGTAAACTATTGTCCTGGGCAATTGGGGGTCAAAGGGGTTGGGTACCAGATGGTAATTGTACCCTAGTGCTCTTGCAAGGCTGATTGTAACCCCTGGGGAAAGATGACGGGTCACGCTACGCACAGGAGCCCCAAAAAAGGGAGATGACGTGCACGCAACCCCTCCTAGACCACGTGTGCAGAAAGAAAAACCTGCACTACGCTGTGGCACCCAGTAACACAAGAATAAACGTATGCGTGTCACACGCAGCCTAGAATGACCTCTGAAGGGGTAGGCTACACACGGGGCAAGCACAGATGTTAGATACGTGCGTGACTCACCGTCTGCCTGGTAAACGAGCGTGTAAAAGGAGCACGTTTGGTTGGCAACACCCCCGCCAAAAGAAGATTTGTACGCTGTCTGAGGAGACAGGACAACAGTAGAAGGGAACACTGTTTGAGGGAACAGGCCCAGGTAAACCAGTAAAAGCGAAAAAAGAGAAAAAGCTGTCAGAGGTAACAGGGAATACGAACTTGAAACGCCGTGAAGTAAATCGCGTGTGAAACGACAAGAAGTACAGAATTCACCCACTCGCTCTCCACGAAAAGCACGTACAAGGAAAACGTGTTCTACACGTACCTTTTATACAGGCCCACACGTCCAGCGTCACTTACGCGGCGTGTACGCGCTAGGGCCATTTCCACCAATTACATGCTTTGTCACTTCTGCGTGTAGGGCCATTTCCACCAATCACACGCTTTGTCACTTCTGCGTGTAGGGCCATTTCCACCAATCACACGCGATTACACTCGGACGTGCAGTCTTTCCACGTGTGCTCTGTCATCACGTGCTGTGTGGGAAACACCCGTGCGGGTCACGTCACAGACGCGCTTACGCGCTGAGGGCCTTTCCTCGGTTTTCACGCTGACGTGCAGGATTTTCACGTGCCAAATCACTCCGTACCAAGCTGGCCACGCGTACGCACACGGAATACCACGCTCCTGCCCGGAAGGCCGAACTACTGCCCCCCAGAGCCCCGAGCACGCTCCCACCTGCTGCTGCCTGACTGCCTGCTGCCCCTGCACTGCTGGGGGGTGGGGGTGGTGGGAGACATGGGTGGGGGCCTGGTGGAGGGTGCCCCTGGTGGCGGGGGGGGTGGGGGTGATAGGGGACATGAGTGGGGGCCTGGTGGAGGCTGCCCCTGCACTGCTGGGGGGTGGGGGTGGTGGGAGACATGAGTGGGGGCCTGGTGGAGGGTGCCCCTGGTGGCTGGGGGGTGGGGGTGATAGGGGACATGAGTGGGGGCCTGGTGGAGGGTGCCCCTGCACTGCTGGGGGGTGGGGGTGGTGGGAGACATGGATGGGGGCCTGGTGGAGGGTGCCCCTGGTGGCGGGGGGTGGGGATGATAGGGGACATGAGTGGGGGCCTGGTGGAGGGTGCCCCTGCACTGCTGGGGGGTGGGGGTGGTGGGAGACATGGATGGGGGCCTGGTGGAGGGTGCCCCTGGTGGCTGGGGGGTGGGGGTGGTGGGAGACATGAGTGGGGGCCTGGTGGAGGGTGCCCCTGGTGGCTGGGGGGTGGGGGTGATAGGGGACATGAGTGGGGGCCTGGTGGAGGGTGCCCCTGCACTGCTGGGGGGTGGGGGTGATAGGGGACATGGGTGGGGGCCTGGTGGAGGGTGCCCCTGCACTGCTGGGGGGTGGGGTGGTGGGAGACATGGATGGGGGCCTGGTGGAGGGTGCCCCTGGTGGCTGGGGGGTGGGGGTGGTGGGAGACATGGGTGGGAGCCTGGTGGAGGGTGCCCCTGGTGGCGGGGGGGTGGGGGTGATAGGGGACATGGGTGGGGGCCTGGTGGAGGGTGCCCCTGCACTGCTGGGGGGTGGGGGTGGTGGGAGACATGGATGGGGGCCTGGTGGAGGGTGCCCCTGGTGGCTGGGGGGTGGGGGTGATAGGGGACATGAGTGGGGGCCTGGTGGAGGGTGCCCCTGCACTGCTGGGGGGTGGGGGTGGTGGGAGACATGGATGGGGGCCTGGTGGAGGGTGCCCCTGGTGGCGGGGGGGTGGGGGTGATAGGGGACATGAGTGGGGGCCTGGTGGAGGCTGCCCCTGCACTGCTGGGGGGTGGGGGTGGTGGGAGACATGAGTGGGGGCCTGGTGGAGGGTGCCCCTGGTGGCTGGGGGGTGGGGTGGTGGGAGACATGGGTGGGGGCCTGGTGGAGGGTGCCCCTGGATGCTGGGGGGTGGGGGTGGTGGGATACATGAGTGGGGGCCTGGTGGAGGGTGCCCCTGCACTGCTGGTGGGTGGGGGTGGTGGGAGACATGAGTGGGGGCCTGGTGGAGGGTGCCCCTGGTGGCTGGGGGGTGGGGGTGATAGGGGACATGAGTGGGGGCCTGGTGGAGGGTGCCCCTGGTGGCTGGGGGGTGGGGGTGGTGGGAGACATGGGTGGGAGCCTGGTGGAGGGTGCCCCTGGTGGCGGGGGGGTGGGGGTGATAGGGGACATGAGTGGGGGCCTGGTGGAGGGTGCCCCTGCACTGCTGGTGGGTGGGGGTGGTGGGTGACAAGGGTGGGGGCCTGGTGGAGGGTGCCCCTGCACTGCTGGGGGGTGGGGGTGGTGGGAGACATGGGTGGGGGCCTGGTGGAGGGTGCCCCTGGTGGCTGGGGGGTGGGGGTGATAGGGGACATGAGTGGGGGCCTGGTGGAGGGTGCCCCTGCACTGCTGGGGGGTGGGGGTGATAGGGGACATGAGTGGGGGCCTGGTGGAGGGTGCCCCTGCACTGCTGGGGGGTGGGGGTGATAGGGGACATGGGTGGGGGCCTGGTGGAGGGTGCCCCTGCACTGCTGGGGGGTGGGGGTGGTGGGAGACATGGATGGGGGCCTGGTGGAGGGTGCCCCTGGTGGCTGGGGGGTGGGGGTGATAGGGGACATGAGTGGGGGCCTGGTGGAGGGTGCCCCTGCACTGCTGGGGGGTGGGGGTGATAGGGGACATGGGTGGGTGCCTGGTGGAGGGTGCCCCTGCACTGCTGGGGGGTGGGGGTGGTGGGAGACATGGATGGGGGCCTGATGGAGGGTGCCCCTGGTGGCTGGGGGGTGGGGGTGGTGGGAGACATGGATGGGGGCCTTGTGAAGGGTGCCCCTGGTGGCGGGGGGGTGGGGGTGATAGGGGACATGAGTGGGGGCCTGGTGGAGGCTGCCCCTGCACTGCTGGGGGGTGGGGGTGGTGGGAGACATGGATGGGGGCCTGGTGGAGGGTGCCCCTAGTGGCGGGGGGTGGGGGTGATAGGGGACATGAGTGGGGGCCTGGTGGAGGCTGCCCCTGCACTGCTGGGGGGTGGGGGTGGTGGGAGACATGAGTGGGGGCCTGGTGGAGGGTGCCCCTGGTGGCTGGGGGGTGGGGGTGATAGGGGACATGTGTGGGGGCCTGGTGGAGGGTGCCCCTGCACTGCTGGGGGGTGGGGGTGATAGGGGACATGGGTGGGGGCCTGGTGGAGGGTGCCCCTGCACTGCTGGGGGGTGGGGGTGGTGGGAGACATGGATGGGGGCCTGGTGGAGGGTGCCCCTGGTGGCTGGGGGGTGGGGGTGGTGGGAGACATGGGTGGGAGCCTGGTGGAGGGTGCCCCTGGTGGCGGGGGGGTGGGGGTGATAGGGGACATGGGTGGGGGCCTGGTGGAGGGTGCCCCTGCACTGCTGGGGGGTGGGGGTGGTGGGAGACATGGATGGGGGCCTGGTGGAGGGTGCCCCTGGTGGCTGGGGGGTGGGGGTGATAGGGGACATGAGTGGGGGCCTGGTGGAGGGTGCCCCTGCACTGCTGGGGGGTGGGGGTGGTGGGAGACATGGATGGGGGCCTGGTGGAATGTGCCCCTGGTGGCGGGGGGGTGGGGGTGATAGGGGACATGAGTGGGGGCCTGGTGGAGGCTGCCCCTGCACTGCTGGGAGGTGGGGGTGGTGGGCGACATGAGTGGGGGCCTGGTGGAGGGTGCCCCTGGTGGCTGGGGGGTGGGGGTGGTGGGAGACATGGGTGGGGGCCTGGTGGAGGGTGCCCCTGGATGCTGGGGGGTGGGGGTGGTGGGAGACATGAGTGGGGGCCTGGTGGAGGGTGCCCCTGCACTGCTGGGGGGTGGGGGTGGTGGGAGACATGAGTGGGGGCCTGGTGGAGGGTGCCCCTGGTGGCTGGGGGGTGGGGGTGATAGGGGACATGAGTGGGGGCCTGGTGGAGGGTGCCCCTGGTGGTTGGGGGGTGGGGGTGGTGGGAGACATGGGTGGGAGCCTGGTGGAGGGTGCCCCTGGTGGCGGGGGGGTGGGGGTGATAGGGGACATGAGTGGGGGCCTGGTGGAGGGTGCCCCTGCACTGCTGGTGGGTGGGGGTGGTGGGAGACATGGGTGGGGGCCTGGTGGAGGGTGCCCCTGCACTGCTGGGGGGTGGGGGTGGTGGGAGACATGGGTGGGGGCCTGGCGGAGGGTGCCCCTGGTGGCTGGGGGGTGGGGGTGATAGGGGACATGAGTGGGGGCCTGGTGGAGGGTGCCCCTGCACTGCTGGGGGGTGGGGGTGATAGGGGACATGAGTGGGGGCCTGGTGGAGGGTGCCCCTGCACTGCTGGGGGGTGGGGGTGATAGGGGACATGGGTGGGGGCCTGGTGGAGGGTGCCCCTGCACTGCTGGGGGGTGGGGGTGGTGGGAGACATGGATGGGGGCCTGGTGGAGGGTGCCTCGGTGGCTGGGGGGTGGGGGTGATAGGTGACATGAGTGGGGGCCTGGTGGAGGGTGCCCCTGCACTGCTGGGGGGTGGGGGTGATAGGGGACATGGGTGGGGGCCTGGTGGAGGGTGCCCCTGCACTGCTGGGGGGTGGGGGTGGTGGGAGACATGGATGGGGGCATGGTGGAGGGTGCCCCTGGTGGCTGGGGGGTGGGGGTGGTGGGAGACATGGATGGGGGCCTTGTGAAGAGTGCCCCTGGTGGCGGGGGGGTGGGGGTGATAGGGGACATGAGTGGGGGCCTGGTGGAGGCTGCCCCTGCACTGCTGGGGGGTGGGGGTGGTGGGAGACATGGATGGGGGCCTGGTGGAGGGTGCCCCTGGTGGCGGGGGTTGGGGGTGATAGGGGACATGAGTGGGGGCCTGGTGGAGGCTGCCCCTGCACTGCTGGGGGGTGGGGGTGGTGGGAGACATGAGTGGGGGCCTGGTGGAGGGTGCCCCTGGTGGCTGGGGGGTGGGGGTGATAGGGGACATGAGTGGGGGCCTGGTGGAGGGTGCCCCTGCACTGCTGGGGGGTGGGGGTGATAGGGGACATGGGTGGGGGCCTGGTGGAGGGTGCCCCTGCCCTGCTGGGGGGTGGGGGTGGTGGGAGACATGGATGGGGGCCTGGTGGAGGGTGCCCCTGGTGGCTGGGGGGTGGGGGTGGTGGGAGACATGGATGGGGGCCTTGTGAAGGGTGCCCCTGGTGGTGGGGGGGTGGGGGCGATAGGGGACATGAGTGGGGGCCTGGTGGAGGCTGCCCCTGCACTGCTGGGGGGTGGGGGTGGTGGGAGACATGGATGGGGGCCTGGTGTAGGGTGCCCCTGGTGGCAGGGGGGTGGGGGTGATAGGGGACATGAGTGGGGGCCTGGTGGAGGCTGCCACTGCACTGCTGGGGGGTGGGGGTGCAGGGGGACATGAGCAGGTGTGCAGGGTAGTCCCCTGTTTTGTGGGCTGCCTGCAGGGGCCGTGGAGGGTGTACAGGGAACACCTGTGAGGACCCACCCAGCCTAATTGCGTGTGATAATTCCCGCACACCCCTGTAATACACGTACCTGGCCAAATCGCATGTGAGAATTCCCGCGCACCCCTGTAATACACGTACCCAGCTGAATCGCGTGTGGAACTTCTCGTGTACCCCTGTAATACACGTACCCAGCCAAATTGCGTGTGATAATTCCCACGTACCCCTGTAATACACGTACCCTGGCCAATCGCGTGTAGAACTTCCCACGCACCCCTGTAATACACGTACCAAGCCAAATCGCGTGTGATAATTCCCGCGCACCCCTGTAATACACGTACCTGGCCAAATCGCATGTGAGAATTCCCGCGCACCCCTGTAATACACGTACCCAGCCGAATCGCGTGTACAACTTCCCGTGTACCCCTGTAATACACGTACCCAGCCAAATCGCGTGTGATAATTCCTGCGTACCCCTGTGATACACGTGCCCTGGCTAATCGCGTGTAAAACTTCACGCGTACCCCTGTAATACACGTACCCTGGCCAATCGCGTGTAGAACTTCCTGCGTACCCCTGTAATACACGTACCCTGGCTAATCGCGTGTATAACTTCACGCGTACCCCTGATATGCACGTTACCCGCTTTGCGTTCCTTGTTTGGCAGCCCTGTAGACTGGTCCAGGGTTAGCGCAGCCCTTTGCGATGATTTTGCGATTTTGATGGCTTTTCCTTGCGCGAGGGCGTTCTTGGGGGCGTTACTGGCGCTGCTGCAGGGTCGCTGCGATACTCTGCGCCACGGCTGGTTTGGGAGCCTAAAATCCATGAATACGCTGTGCGCGGAAATCGGTTTTAGCGCACGTGCCTGGCGCAGACAATCGCACGCGGACCCTCTGCGCCAGCCGCTTGCGACACTTTTCTGCGAAATTCTATGAATTACCTTGATCTCTTACTTTCACTGCCGAAAGTAGGGCCTGACAGAAAACATGTCTTTCACAAACACACCCCGTAGTACATTCTCAACTAATGGACACAGAGGAGCTCATGCCGCTCCTAATTGTAATTTGACAGCGGGAACCTAGTATGTTGGCACTCTGGTGTAGCCAGGTCCCTTTTGCCATATTTTTGTCGTTTACGAGACAGAGTGCAAATGTCAGGCAGCATATCATTGTTCTTGTGAACACTGCTTGACATGCAAGCATGGTAAGCAGTGTTCAGAGTTAAAAGTAAAGTCTGCCCAACATGCAAGCATGTCAAGCAGCATTTGATCGTAATTGTATACGTTTCTTGCCATGTGAGCATGGCAGGCAGAATTTACAATGGATCCTTATGTGGTCTGATGTATGCTGGTGCATACAGCCTGCGGGCCCCAAAGGGATCTCCAGCATTTGTGCCACAGTGAAAATCCATGATGTAGCAAATGCTAGAGCATTCATATGGTGGAGAGGAAGGAAGGGGTGGAAATGCAAATTGCGTTCCACCCCTCCTTACGGCCATAAAAATGATTGTAAACGTAGCGTGAACGAAAGGCGTAAAATCCTTATTTAAGGCTTTTACGCCTTCCATTCGCATTTAGCCACTTTAGAACATGAGCTCCAGAGAAGTGAATCTTTGTATAATGCAGTGTCTGGTAGAGAGTCAACAGGTTTTAAGTGAAGGAGGATAAAGAACCTTAATTTTTCTGTGATGTACATACACCAATTCAAAGGAGCCCAAGCACATTGTCCTTTTTGATGCAAAGGTTTTGGTGTTGGAGCAAGTGTCAAGACATCCCTGATATAATTAATCAATAAACCCTGAGACGTGGGGGCATTACCAAGTCAGGTAATGCCCCGGGGCCCATAGTAAGAGGCCCGGGTGAAGCAAAAAAATAAAATAAAAAAAAATGTAAAAGAAAGGGCCACCGGGAAGGTAAAATGGAGTCCATTTTCCCTTTCCATGGTGGCTATCGGGAGCGGACACGCTGGGGACAGAAGTGTTGCAATGCCCTCGCCGGCAACAAAGGAAAGGAATCCCAGGCTAGGTATTCCTGGTCGGGTAAAGCCCCTGCGAGGGCCAATCAGATTGCATGTCACAATCAGATGGCCCCTCGCAGGGGTAGTAATTTAAAATATGAATGCTTCTTCTGTTGTTAAAGGCAAATGTTGCAATGTTGACTAATTGCAACACCATGCACAGAGTCAAAGACACCCCAAGCACAGAATATTCAGTGCATCATCTACAAACCACATGGGATAGAGATAGGTATATCACAGGCCACACAATCAAGGTGCCTTCACCAGGTCTTGTGCTGCATCCTAGAATGTGTGCCTAGGCACATATACATGCCGCACATACTGCATGCTAGGCAGAGAGTGTGCCAGGAATTATATGCAGTTGCACACTTTCCTCAGGTCCTGGGAGTCATTGACTGCACCCATGTAGTGCTGCAACTACCCTGAGAGACTGAGCACATATATTGCAACAGGAAACCTTGGCATTACATCAAAGTTCAGGTGATTTGTGATGCCAAGGGACACATCATGTATGTGAATTCTAATTACCCAGGATGCACACATGATAGCTACTGGCATTCCCCACTATACCAGGCCTTTGCTTCTGGAACCTTTGGAAACACCTGGCTATGTGTGAGCATCAACTATCACACACACACACACACACACAAGTAGTCAGATGACATACAGGGATACAAGAAATGACTATGCATGAAATTAATAACCATTGTGTCTTTTGCAAGGGCCAGTGTTTACCCACTGTCACCATTCCTGTTGATACCAATCAGTAATCCAGCCACCCCAGGTGAGGTGCGCTACACCTCAGCACACTGAGCCACTAGGGGCATAGTGGAGTGCTCATTCTGATTGCTCAAGTCACGCTTCCTCTCCCTTGACCGCTCACATGACATATTCCTATGTGCACCCACTGTAGTATGCACATTCACCTCTCCAGGCCTAAAATCTCTAGTCTGTCACCTAGTGGCTGCGAGGATCAAGTTCAAAACCATCTGCATCATCCACAAGGCTTTCTTGGGCCTGGGACCCCGCCACATCCAGCTCCATCTCCCTGCTAGAGCACTTTGGTCCTCTATCTCCAACTCTCTGCAGATCAGACGCTTCTCCAAGCAGAGAGTGGGGGTAGATTTCTCTCCCTCGCAGATGCCTCCTCTGGAATGGCCTCCCTGCCCCTCCCAGAATTGAGCTGTATCTCCTTAAATTCTAGAAGCTTCTTAAGACCCTCCTTTTCTCTTCCTCTTTCCCTCTCCCCCTTCCCTACTAATGTTCCTCCTCTGCCTCTTGACTGGCTGCCTGGTTCCTTCAGATGTATACGGGGCACCAGGACCTCTCCTAGTAGTCTACCCCTGCACTTGGTCTCCTCTGACCCCCCTAACATGCACTTGCCCTTCTGGGCTCCCTTCCCCTGCACCTTTTTGTCTGGATTGCACCCCCTGAGCCTTCCAGCACGGATCCTCCTACTTAGCACATGGGCCTTCTGCCCCTGCACTCTCTTTTCCCTGGCCTCTGTCCACCTGCCCTCCCCTGGCACTTGCTTAATCCTCCTGCACTTCCCCATCCCTGCTCCTCTGCACTTCTGTTTACTTCACTTGCACAAATATCCCCGCAGTCTTATTGCACTTTGAAACACATTGTGTAAAGGTGCATCAAAAAATCAAAATAAAAATACAAAAGAAATCAAAATTGCTGTATTTTGTGTACTGCATAATATTGCCACATGTGGAATAGCAGTAGAGCTGCAGAAGGGTCTCCGTCCTCATCCACAGTACCAGCCATTCTTAGCAGGCCAAAGGGCACAGGGACAGGACACATGCAACCAGGTCGTACAAATCTAGTTCACATTAATTGCAACCCCTGTGGAACATACACAGTAAAGCCACATCCCTGATGACCTTCAATGATGCAATCGGACTAATCCAGCTTGCTCATACCAACACCCTGAGAAAGTATGTTGTGTATTGGCCAACCGTGTGTGCCCCATAACTAAAGAGGTACAATGCCACCCCATTGACCTCCATCACAAAAAAGAGCAAACACCATGGCCACAGTTGCTTCAAGTGAAATAAAATTTTCCATGTCACAGGCCCAAAATATCAGATTTTGCAAAGCCAGCCCTGGTATAATGTCTCCATACCATGCGATCCCCTGAGTCGCATGCATCAAGTGCAACAAAAATGGCTTTGGCTCACCTGACTGCCATCTTGATGATGGGTCTGTCTGCACCATTGCTGTTGGTCCTGCTCACCTCCACTCATCACTACCGTGTATGTGCTCCAGCAATGGAGAACAACAACAGCTGCCCACCCACCCCTCCTCATGCATGTCTCTGATACCCTCAAAATGTCCCTTGTCCAATCATGAAGATTGCCTCCTAATCTTCCAGAAAGAAATGTAGCCACTTTCAGAATACACAAACATAAAAAAAATGGTGTATGGTTACACACTCTTCAACATGAACAGTTCTTGATCATATCAATAGAAGCACAGCAGCAACATTAAACATGGCACACGAGAAAGTCATTTAGGCTTCCCACACCCGCATGTCACCAGCAATTCACTGCATATTTCATACATCATCCGCACGCATACTTGTCATCTGGATGATCTTCTTACGTGGTGTGTGAGAGTCAGGTGTGTTGCATACTCATGCTTCATGGACCGGGGTGAACTGGGAACTAAAAGAGGCCCTGGAAATAATTCTCAAAGTGGCCCCATATCACAATTTTTCACCAAGGCCAACTCTTTCCCTATGAGAAAATGTAGAAATACCACAAAAAAGAGGCACAGGGTGCAGAGCCCTATCAGGACATGTCCAGAGTTCCCTATAGGCCAGTCCTCCCCTGATCATGGAGTGTCTACTTGGCATGGCACATGTAAGGAGATGGCGTGCAAGGCTGACATGGCAGAAGTGTAAATGTAATGCCACACCAGAAAGAAGTTACTGCATCAGCCCTAACCAAAAACATTTGCAGAGGAACATCCTGAAGAGCCTGACTCCAAGAAGTAAATCATGGAGGTGTAACCAGTAACACAAAGCATAGCTGACCATGGAGACACGCAAACACACAATTATGTAGGACAACTCACATCTTCAGTGACAGTAACCATCTCCCAATCATCAGGATAGGTAATTATACATTGTTTCTTGTTTGCTGCCCGCAGTGCATGACATCTCTTCAGTAACATAATTTTTGACCTGCAAGTAATTGCTCTGATATAAATAATTTCAGAGAGATGTGTTTTATAGTAATATTTATCTGCACCGACTTCCTTGGTTTGGTTGGTAATACATTAGCAAAATGTAACTTTCCGCTCCCACTTCGGCTCTTTGCTCTGGGGTAATGCAGACGGTCCAAGCACTTCATTTACCCTGCACATGATCCAATGTTTTTATTTTATTGCCTGTTAAACCCATTTAGAAGTCATTTAATGATCCCTGTGAAAGTATTTTCATGAAGTTTGCAATGTTTTGCAGTAAACTACATGATGTGTGCAAAGGCAAAGTCCCACAACTTTGCACAGCAATGTGTCAAGAGTGGGGGTCATGGCAGTGCATGACCTTTCTGTTTTTATTTTTTTATCCTGTTTTCTTTGAGGTTGGTGGATAATATTAGTCTGTGCGCTCTAACCCGTTCTTAGTTTGTAGTGGTTTATTCAAGTTCAGACTAATCCAAGCTATGTGGAGGTCAGTGGCTGCATGGCTAAATAGAGACCGGTATCCACTGACCGGTCTGTACGTTTAGGTAAGCGGTTGTGTGTCTATGTTAGCCTGTGTGCATTATTGTATACAGTTTTCACATAATTTGTTTCTTCAATAACTTTCAAATGCACACTAATTAGTGAATAAAAGCATTGGTTTTAATTCAATCATTTCAATGTATTCATATACGTAATTTATAACAATTTTGTGCCAACATACTCCGCTAGGAAGGCACGTGCTTGTGTTTCGCCTTTCCTTGGGCTTTTTCAAGGCACTAGACAGTGGTTTAGTGCACCATGTGTTTTCTATAAATACAGTGCAGTTTGTAAATAGTATAGAAATTTGCAATCATTAATTCACAAAAAAAGTTCTTTGTTCTTTTGTTTTAAAGTTCCTGTAAGGAACGAATTTCTGTGGTTCGGAGGAGTTAGATGAGAAAATAGATTTGGGTTAGTCTGATAATAGTTGGTGTATGAGTAGATATCATCAACTAGTTAACTCAACTAATTGTCGGTTGTGCTTAGGTAGGGCATTGCTTACCTTAACTTTAGGTAAGTGGTTTTCACTACTGTGGTGTCCTGTTGAAATTGAAGATCCTGCAATGATTTGCAGTCCATATTCTGATCTCTGCCAAATTTGGTCAGTAGGTCTGGGTTCTGAATGTAGGTAACATATATATCATTCCCTCAGATTGAAAAATATATATGCATTTTAATTTTATTTTCGTTTTTTCGCTTTTTTGCCAGCCTTAGAGCTTAATCTATTTGATTATATTACCATTGCCCATAGTTGGTTGGCATTCATTGGTATCTTGTATCAAAGTGCAACCTATTGCACATGATAATGTGAATTTCAGTGCTCGTTATTACAGTCATACTAGTTTGAACTCTCGTGCTTGGAACATTCTTATGGATTTTGACCCAATATGGTCTGTTTAGTCTTTGCCACTCTTTAATTGTGTGTAAATCCGGAATTGTGACTGTGCCCTGTGCCTCCTAATTTATATGAGCTATGCTCATATCAAATTGAATCCTGTTACACGTGCATTTAGTATCAATATGCAAACTAGTGCACATGATAGTGTGATTTCAGTGCTCATTATTTCAGTCATATCAGTTTGTACTAGCCGAGCTCGGTACATTCTTATGAATTTTGAACTAATTAGTTCAATTTTTTCTTTTTGATTGTGTAGAAATCCAAGAATGGTGGCTGTGCTGTGTGCCGCTTAATTTGTATGAACTATGCACATATCCATGTGCAACTGATGCACCTGTCCATGTAACTAAAAGTGCTAGTCATAGTTACATATTTTGTTTGGTACGTTCCGTGTTCGATATGTTTCGTACTCGTCATAATCTTAAGGATTTATTTCCTTTCATTTCATGTCGTCCTCAAATGTTCCGAATTCCAAGATTAGTGGCTATCACGTGTGCCGCCTGTCTCATGTGATTTGATTCATTACTTTGGGGCAATCTCTGTGCGCTTACGCTGCGTGAGTTCAATAGTGCTCTGTGCCCTAATGTTATTAGAAAGGCTGAGTGCGTTTATTCAAGTATCAGCCATTCATTAACCTAATTTTCAACTTGGTATCTGTGATGTATATTTCTAATGTGATACTCGGGTCTTCACTAATTTTTTTATGTATAAGGTCCATACATTATATGCAAAATCATTGTGACTAGTATGTCATACAAGTTATGGTATGATATGATTGTTTATTTATATAGCGCCTATACACAATGTGTTTCAAAGCGCTTCAAAGCAAGGGAGGGAACAAGGGAAAACACAACCACATTCTTACAGGCCATGAACAGTAAGGATGTGAAATTAACTATCGTACTCGGCCTGACGACATTTCAGATAGTGCAAGAGCTAAGACATAGATAAGGAAGGGAGGGGGAGAGTGGGAAGGAAATGGAAACAGACAGGCGTCTACCATACTAGGCCTGATAACATTTCTGGTAGAGACGGAGAAAAACAAAAGGTGAGGGAGAGGGGTGCAGAAAGGGAGGGGAGGAACAAAACAAGCGACTATCATACTAGGCCTGACGACATTCCAGATAGTGCTGGAGGGGTAGTGGGGAGGAAAAAAACAGTAATGGGAGGGTGGAGGAAACAGACGAGGTTGCTATCATATTAGGTCCAGGAACAATTCTGAGAGTAAGTGCATAGAAGAAAGTAAGGGGAGGAGATAGGAAAAGGGAGAAGGGAAAGGAGGAGAGAACAGAGAGTAAGCAGTCAAAAAGAGTGGAGAAGCAAGAGTGGAGAGCGAATACAATTGCAGAAGTCAGTAGTAACACATAATGTTGCAAGCCAGGATACAAGATGAAGATGGGAACAGCATGATTCAAGGCCACCATGAGTACAAGATGCAAAGGAAGTCCAGCATGAGAGTTGAGAAAGAGTGACGCACCGTGAATGAAGTCCATAAAAGTCAAATCCAGCATTGGCCACAAGACGGTGATGGTGAAGGAAGGCACCAGGTCGGTGGGGCTTGCAAAGTGGTGAAAAAAAAGCAGCAGGCAGGAAGGCACCAGGTGGGCGGGGCTTAGACCAGGTGACCTAGATCCACTTGCACCCGTTCCCCATCTGCAAAGGAAAAGAAGCTGGAGGGCTCCTTAAGTAGGGAAACAGAGCGGCAAGCAGGAAGGGACCAGGTGGGCGGGGCTTGCTAAGTGCCGAAAAAGAGCAGCAAGCAGGAAGGCACCAGGTGGGCGGAGCTTGCTAAGTGGTGGAAAAGAGCAGCAAGCAGGAAGGCACCAGGTGGGTCGGGCTTGCTAAGGTGTGAAAAAGAGCAGCAAGTAGGAAGGCACCAGTTGGGCGGGGCTTGCTAAGTGGTGAAAAAGAACAGCAGGCAGGAAGGCACCAGGTGGGCGGGGCTTAGGCCAGGTGACCTAGATCCACTTGCACCTGCTCCCCATCTGCAAAGGAAAAGAGTATGGAGGGCTCCTTAGGTAGGGAAACAGAGCGGCAAGCAGGAAGGCACCAGGTGGGCGGGGCTTGCTAAGTGGTGAAAAAGAGCGGGAAGCAGGAAGGCACCAGGTGGGCTGGGCTTGCTAAGTGGTGAAAAAGAGCGGGAAGCAGGAAGGCACCTGTTGGGCGGGGCTTGCTAAGTGGTGGAAAAGAGCGGCAAGCAGGAAGGCACCAGGTGGGCGGGGTTTGCTAAGTGGTGATAAAGGGTGGCAGGCAGGAAGGCACCAGGTGGGCAGGGCTTAGGCCAGGTGACCGAGATCCACTTGCCCCTGCTCCCCATCTGCAAAGGAAAAGAAGCTGGAGGGCTCCTTAAGTAGGGAAATAGAGCGGCAAGCAAGGAGGCACCAGGTGGGCGTGGCTTGCTAAGTGGTGGAAAAGGGCGGCAAGCAGGAAGGCACCAGGTGGGCGGGGTTTACTAAGTGGTGATAAAGAGTGGCAGGCAGGAAGGCACCAGGTGGGTAGGGTTTAGGACAGGTGACCGAGATCCACTTGCCCCTGCTCCCCATCTGCAAAGGAAAAGAAGCTGGAGGTCTCCTTAAGTGGGGAAACAGAGCTGCAAGCAGGAAGGCACCAGGTGGGCGGGGCTTGCTAAGTGCTGAAAAAGAGCAGCAAGCAGGAAGGCACCAGGTGGGCGGAGCTTGCTAAGTGGTGGAAAAGAGCAGCAAGCAGGAAGGCACCAGGTGGGTCGGGCTTGCTAAGTGGTGAAAAAGAGCAGCAAGTAGGAAGGCACCAGTTGGGCAGGGCTTGCTAAGTGGTGAAAAAGAGCAGTAGGCAGGAAGGCACCAGGTGGGCGGGGCTTAGGCCAGGTGACCTAGATCCACTTGCACCTGCTCCCCATCTGCAAAGGAAAAGAAGCTGGAGGGCTCCTTAAGTAGGGAAACAGAGCGGCAAGCAGGAAGGCACCAGGTGGGCGGGGCTTGCTAAGTGGTGAAAAAGAGCGGGAAGAAGGAAGGCACCAGGTGGGTGGGGCTTGCTAAGTGGTGAAAAAGAGCGGGAAGCAGGAAGGCACCAGGTGGGTGGGGCTTAGGCCAGGTGGCCTAGATCCACTTGCACCTGCTCCCCATCTGCAAAAAAAAGAAGCTGGAGGGCTCCTTAAATAGGGAAACAGAGCGGCAAGCAGGAAGGCACCAGGTGGGCGTGGCTTGCTAAGTGGTGAAAAAGAGCGGGGAGCAGGAAGGCACCAGGTGGGTGGGGCTTGCTAAGTGGTGAAAAAGAGCAGGAAGCAGGAAGGCACCAGGTGGGCGGGGCTTAGGCCAGGTGACCTAGATCCACTTGCACCTGCTCCCCATCTGCCAAGGAAAGGAGGCTGGAGTGCTCCTTAGGTAGGGAAACAGAGCGGCAAGCAGGAAGGCATCAGGTGGGTGGGGCTTGCTAAGTGGTGGAAAAGAGCGGCAAGCAGGAAGGCACCAGGTGGGCGGGGCTTGCTAAGTGGTGAAAAAGAGCAGGAAGCAGGAAGGCACCAGGTGGGCGGGGCTTAGGCCAGGTGACCTAGATCCACTTGCACCTGCTCCCCATCTGCAAAGGAAAAGAAGCTGGAAGGCTCCTTAAGTAGGGAAACAGAGCGGCAAGCAGGAAGGCACCAGGTGGGCGTGGCTTGCTAAGTGGTGAAAAAGAGCGGGAAGAAGGAAGGCACAAGGTGGGCGGGGCTTGCTAAGTGGTGAAAAAGAGCAGCAAGCATGAAGGCACCTGTTGGGCGGGGCTTGCTAAGTGGTGAAAAAGAGCAGCAGGCAGGAAGGCACCAGGTGGGCAGGGCTTAGGCCAGGTGACTTAGATCCACTTGCACCTGCTCCCCATCTGTAAAGGAAAAGAGGCTGGAGTGCTCCTTAGGTAGGGAAACAGAGCGGCAAGCAGGAAGGCACCAGGTGGGCGGGGCTTAGGCCAGGTGACCTAGATCCACTTAAATGTTATTCTATATGGCATACAAATGCTACCTTAATGCGGTGAAGGTATAAGTCATTTTCTATTTGTTCTTACTTGTTTGGATTAAACCTTGTGCTTGGTGCTCCGAGTGTCCGCCTGTTTCTCGTGGCTGTTAGAGACTAATGCATTGTCCCAGCCTTGATAACCCGTCACACCCTGTGACATTCCCATTTGTATCATTTGATCTTAGTGTTGTGATTACGTGAGTTAGCTCCTATTGGCGTCCCTTTTGCTTTACCTATTCCATTCATTGTATAGCTGATAGTATGTATGTGGGATTGGTTTAAATTATGTTATGAATTATGTTATCAATTGAAGGAGCATCTTCACTATTGGAAATATGGTTTCACATAATCTGCTTGGTTTCAAGCCCATTAAATCGGTCTATTATCCGATCATTATCTTGCAGCATTATCAAATTTGCTTGGTAGAATTGCCAGGATTCTTTCACAATGTGCGCCTGTCTTTTGATGTTAGGTTATAGTACTTTCTTTTGAATGCAGTATATCAATTTAAGGTTTAGACCCAATTCATAGTGCGCACTCGTAATATGGTATATAGTTATTACATTTTCTTTCCTTTCTGGCATATTATATTGTGAATAGTTCATTTTTTTCCATGGTTATGTGAAGTCTAATTTGGATATTAGTTTTTCATAAATCATGCCTATTTACTAATGTCATTGTTACCAAAGGGCCTCATTGATAACTTGCTGTTGGTGAAAATGCTAAGGAGTGGCGGTTGGTGCTGGGGGTGGGGTTTTGTTTTATTGTTAATTGCCTTCCCAGAAACCACTTCCATTTATTCATTCATTTGCTACAGAAAATGGTGCATTTCTGTGTCTGTGTTTAATCCATTTGTGATAGCTCTAAGATTACATATTAATTTACATTCATTTTGGAGCAAATATTTCTCTTGGTCCTCTGTTCTCTCATCATTGCTTAGGTGTTTAGCTCCAAAGAACTTTTAAGTCTTCTTTTTTAGTCATTTTGATGGTTCTTATTCCAGTGTTCCGACAGCGCTGAAGGGGTGTCTACATTTGTGATGCTCCAAGGAGTTCTCTTATCCTCACTCTTAATTCGTGCATGGTGCTTCCAACATACATTTTGTCACACACACAAATAATCACATAGATTACAAAAGTAGTTCTACAGTTGATAAATTCGTTAATTACCACATTTCTTCCATTCACAGTTCTGTAACTCTGTATGTTGTTAAGCCATATCTACACATATTAGAGTTTGTACATTGAAAGAAACATGTGTGCTTCATCCCAGTCAAAATATAAGTCTGCAGAAAAATGTTTTTTTTTGTTTTGTTACCTCCATATGTTCACTGTATTGCATACACAGTTGTATCCACCAATCTGTGTGTATGCAGCTCTTTCCATGGTGGTAGTATTCCTGATTATGTTATTCTAATCATCTTTGGAGGTATGGGTAGACAGCTGATTTCACTAATCTCAGGTACACACTATAAGCAAGTATTGTGACCCTCCTCAATCATATTCTCAGGCTAAATTATATGCTTTCAGCCCCTCTGCACTTGTTTACAAACGTTTTACAGGGACCGTCCCTCCTGCATATTGGACCATGCTGGATTTAAGATCTCATCAGGATTGGAATATGCACAGCAAGGTTTTCCTGCACGAAGATTAAACATGGACCACAATTCATAAATTGAGCCAGCAGTCAAATCCTCTGTGTCCACAATAGTAATTTTTCCATAGTCTTTTATGCTGACTTTAGGAAAAACTGGGAAACACAAATGGTACAGTTGCCAAATCTTGGATATTTGGACATAGCAGCGTCCAAGGTGTCCTGCATGGAGGTTTGTGTTGGTATGCCTTGCTTTCCATGGATTTAGCAGTGCCTGTGGGGTCTGTGAGATAACCTTGCAGGTTTCAACCAACACAATGCTCTCTTCATCATTGACAATCTACCTGTATAGATATTGCGTTCTATTCACCAAGTGTTACTTTTCAAAATATTATAGGCCTGGTGCTACACCACTTTTGATAGGTGCATATTCCTGTTAGCAATATGTGCCAGTATGTCATCCAGGTTAAGCAACCTACGACCGAAGATATAAGTTGGTATGTATCACACCATGCTTACACGCAAATATCCTTGACAGCATGCTTATTGGACTTCTTTGGTTAGCCTTTTAAGAACATGGGAGACATGCAATCAGACTACAAAGGTAACCTGTCTATTGCACTCAGAGAATTCCTTTCTATGATAGCCTGTGTGTCCCTCCGGCAAGATGTTCTATCTACTTCACCTAGTCTATTTAATTTGGTAAAATAGTATTGTAGGCCGTCCATAGTTCCCAAAACATCTATCAGAGTAGTCACCTTTTCTCCCCCACAGAAGATCAGATGACACAGCAACATCAAAGATTAGCTCCATCTGAGCTTAAGGTATGTGTAAATGCATCACTTTGGTGGACATCCACTGCAGGCACGGCTATCCATACATGTACTCTAAAATGCAGCTACAACTCTGTCAAATTCGGTATTGCTGGTCACAAAACGATTTCCCACTGAAACACCAGGCGTGCCTCAACACTTCTGCCATTAGAATACAGCAACACCTATGAGAAAATTCAGTCTAGCTAGATACACATTGAGTCTCCCACACTAGCGTTCTGTCATGACCTCCCGTAGCACCCGTCCATGTGCCTAAACTCCTGGGTTGTTTAATGGAGCCTAGCCAGCCCTCATAAGTCCTGATCTTGGCCAAATGCACACATGCATAGCAATCCTCATTTTATAATTTTCCCATAGTTCCGTCCCAGAGGGCCTTCGAACCACAAAGCATATTGAGGCCATACAAATGGGGAAATTGTGTTATATAAATTATGACTATAATACCACAATATGAAGCGCGCACCCAGCAAGTTCCCTGAAGTCCCGCTTTGCCGCGGGGAATCTCTGCTGTTTGCTGCATTTCATTTTGGATCTCCAACTACGTGTCCCAGAAGGTGAACTATTTCTCGTGGGCAACGCTTTTAAGCTTACAAGCTTAAATCATCCTAAAACAGTCTTTTCCTTTTTTTATATAGGCTGTGCCTTACCTTACGGGGGCGGACCTACTTAAGGGAGACTGCACGCGCACCTGTGCATGCGCACCCAGCAAGTCCCCTGAAGTCCCGCTTTGCCGCTTCGCTGTGGCGCAGTGGGAAAGGGGGCCCGTCCCGATATATATTTTTCCTTTGATTTTTCTTGTTTTTGCCCCCCTTGGATCATGATAAACACGCTTAAAACCGGCATGCCAACTTCTTTGAACATTGGTCTCAAGCCTCTGATGCCAAAGGTTACAAAAAGCAAACCCTCCATAACTGCTTCCACCCCGAAGTCACTCTGCTTTAGAAGAGGAGTGAAATTAACGGTTGGGAAAATCAACGCCACGGACATTCGCAAATTTTGCAAAGAAAGTCCTATTCAACCTCCTGTGCCACCCGAAGCACATGATCACTTAGATGCTCTTAGTATAACTCAGCGTGCTCTGTTAATGACCAAAATGGGAATTGTTTCCCGAAACTCCCTGGAAGCGACAAGGAGGTTTCAACATCAACAGGTGATCAGCATTTCGATCCAATCGGCCCAATGTTACCTGTTGAACCTCTTTCTGTTGTAGTTGAGCCCGTATCTGGTATTGAACACGAACATCATCCAGTTGACCCATTACTAACTATTGATCACATCCCTCTCTCTGCTGTTGCATGTGGTACAGCAAACACGAATTTAAATGGTCTCAATGCTATTATTGATAACAGCATTCTTGCAAATGTCCCGCCAACTGCAGAACTTGAAGGTGCACCTGTTTCTGTGTCCATGACGATTACAAATGTTGCACCTATTAACCTCAATATGTCTAACACCTCTTTTTCCCCACAGTTGAATTCATATAATCTGTCAAAATCCCCCATTATGTTTTCAAGTTGTTGTTCCACCATTTCTAACATTTCCTTTTGTGCTCCAACGCCTCGTAGGCCTATTCCCCCATGCGGCAATGAACTACCTATTTCTATCACGTCAACAGTGACCAGTCAGGAACTAGATCCCTACCGGGAATGTATTTGTAAAAAATACCTTTGCAATAAGATTAGCAAAGATCCACAATGTCCTCTTACTGACAATCCAGCTTGTATTGAACATAGTAACCAAGCAATCACCAAATTCGCGTTTGATGCCTTACATGTTTCTTTGATTGCAATAACAAAACTTTATGACTCTTTGGACACAAAATTACAACTCCAAATGTCCTTGCTGAAAAAAAATGTGCTAATCAATGTAAACCTGTAACTAACCCTGTGACTATTGAGCCTCGATCATGTACTATCACGGTCGTGACACAAACGACACATGCTGACTCACAATGCCTACCTCAGTTTGACCACACTATTCTTCCAGTTGGTGAAAATGTTGAATTTGTGTGCCCTGAAACAGGCCTCAATAGTGACCAAGATGAAGCGCTAAAAACACAGATTAATCGAATACAACCTCCAATCATTATTGACCCAGATGAGCGTCCAGCAAAGCGAAAGACGGCAAAAAAGCCCACTCAATCCGCAGTGGCAGTATCCACTTTACCTGACACACAAGAAATGGGCTCTGCTCATCCTTGTCCTTTGTTACCACCTCCAGTTTCACAGAGTGTTACAAACCCACAAACATACACCATCTTTGCTAAAACCAATCAGAAAGCAGATCTGGTCCACTCATCCAAGTTAGCTAAAAACATGTCACAGAGCACTAAGAATACAACTGCTAAAACTAAAGTGTTTATTAAAAACTTACATTTAGCAAAAAAAGAGCTCAATTGCAACTGCTCGGGTGATTGCCAAAAAGTACTTATCAAAAAAGCAGCAAAAAATGAATAATGTTAATTTTGCTGAGCCTAGCCGCCCTGGTGTACAAGAGTATGCACCTCTGAACCAACTATTGGAAACTCTGAAGTCACAAGCTAGCTGTAAGCCCTCTAATCCTCTATTGGGTTTGCAGGCAGCTCCTCATGCTGTTGAAATGCAACCTTCAACTACTGCGGCCCCTTCTTTGCCGGAATCCTCCGCCGATGTCTTTCAGCGGCGGGAAATAAAATTAGCGGTTGAAGCTTGTATGTCTAAACTCCCCTGTGATCTCCTGAAAATTCCCACACCAGCTATTGTTCCTATTCCTGATCCACTTAGTCTAAAGTCTTTACCTAGCCAACCCTCCATGGCAGTGAAAGCATTATTGACACATCCTACAGTGGCTGCTGCAAATGACCCTCACACAATCTTAGCTCAATTCACTCCTGAGATGCTTGAACTTTTGCAGAACGTCTCGAAATCTCATACCCCCCCTATCTAATGTAATTCCGAAACCTCTCACAGCTCCCCCTGTGAAGGTAACTCAAAGAACTTCAAAGTTGATAGGCAGACCTCCTGCAAATTTTTCTTTGCTCTTGGCTTGTAATCCATTACCGTCTTTACAATTCAGTCTTAACAGAAAGTCTCTTCTTACTATCTTCTCAGATATTCTATCTCTTGAAGATATTAGTTCAGAAGACATAACTCTGATTGAATTTCTGATCCCACAACAAACAACGTCGGTCAGACTATGGCTCCAATCAAGAGTGATTCAAAATCTGATATGGAAAGCCAGGTCAGAACTTCAAGCTCTTGGCTTCACACTTTCAATTGACTCTTTCAATGACCATGCAATTAAACAGAACACTCTACCTGATAATAAAAGAAATTTGACGCATGATAAACAATGCGTCTCTAACTTTACTCCCGCATATGGTTCTCAGTCACATTCATATGCTCACTCACAATAACTAGCTTCTGCACTTATGGTTCATTCAACAGCACTTGTCAGTTGGAATACCAGGGGTTTTACTCATTTAATTAATAATGACAACAATGATCTTGCATTTCATGACATCTTATTATTTCAGGAAACTTGGATGATGACTCCCCCTTTATGAGATAATCATATTCTATTTCTTAACCCTGCTCATAGAGGTATCGCTGGTCGGCCTACTTCTGGTCTTCTGACTGCAATTAAAATGGGTCCGGGAATAATTGCTCAGCATT
Source organism: Ambystoma mexicanum (assembly GCF_040938575.1). NCBI lineage: Eukaryota > Metazoa > Chordata > Amphibia > Caudata > Ambystomatidae > Ambystoma > Ambystoma mexicanum. The sequence goes on from NC_090932.1 coordinate 716,052,523, forward strand.
GGCATACTCCAAATCAGTTTCTTCAAATGATCAGGCTCAAAATTTATGGTGTCAGCTATGCTATAATCAATGTATATTGGAATGCGGCAGGCATTTCTGATGAAGGCTTCCTAGAGGCTCTAACAAACCTATTGAATTTGGTAGCTCTGGATTCGTCAGTCACAAATATCATCCTAGCGGGTGATTTAAACCTAAATTGTTTCCAACCAAATTCTATAAATCGCCCCAGAATTTCGAAGTGGCTGGCAATTGTCTCAAATTATAACCTTGTGATGCTCAATGGAGCCTTTCCTGCAGACTTGCCTCCGCACTCCACATGGTCGAGAGGAAATAGTACCTCGATCATTGACTACATTTTTGTAAATGCTGAGGTGTTGGGAATCATTGATAACTTTAAGGTAGTCACTAATGTCAATAGTGACCATAATCAACTTGTTGCTGAATGGAGGTACTCTGACTCATATACCCATATATCTACACCCTGTTTACATGGAAATTTAACCTTGAACAATAAGGGAAATCGCCTATGATGATCCGTCCACTCTTTGACTGACCTAAACGGTGCCCTGGACCTTTTTTCTAATAAGCAAGTAACGCAGTACTCAACATTAATGCAATACTTTCAATCTTGTAGACCGTCAAACATAAATAAAGTGTTTGGTCCAAAGTTTCATGCCTTTAACCCAAATGTTCGTCAACTAAAAATTCACACGTGGGCTTTAAAACGTCAAGCTATGCTTGGGCCGAGAGTATTGAGGGCTGATCTGTTAAAAACCATCAATACAAGACACAAAAATGCACTTAGATCCCTCAAGGCCCAAATGTATCAAGCAGATGGAGAATTACTTCTTCAGTCCGCATCTGCCAAAAACGCAGCTGGGTTATGGTCTCTCCTGAATAAAAATACCAACTCTCTCCAAATAATTTCACAAGCCAATGGTGTTTCTGAACAACTGTGGGCTGCTCACTTCACATCTGTCTATGCTAAGCCTCCTGTAAATCATTCACTTATGGATTTTGATATACAGAAGCCCTTTCACCTTTTTTTTTATATACATGACATTAGTTTTTATATCGCTAAAGTTAGCAACTCTGGTGCTTGTGGTCCAGATGGCCTGTCCAATCAAATGTTTAAACAACATCCACTCCTTTGGGCAGAAATACTGCATAAGATCTTTGTTACAATCAATGAGACCCAATGTCTACCTCCTAGCTGGACCCATTCCATAATAGTCCCATCTATAAAAAGGGGGATCGATCTTTACCATCCAGTTATAGACCGATTGCGCTACTGGATGCGCCAGCAAAAACTTTCACGAGGCTCATCCTATGGGACTTTAACATCTGGACCAAGGAAAAGAACTTAAGAGACCCTTTTCAAACAGGTTTCATTGCGGGCCTGGGAACATCTCCAAATCTTATGGTCCTGAATATGTTGAGATCCAAGTATGCAGACAGAAACCAATACTGTTTCTGTCTGTTATTAGACATATGATCAAAATTCCTTCTATATCTTGTTAGGCAAGCAAAATATCTCTTCATCACTCAGATATATTCTACTATTCACTTTCTGCCAGCACTCTGATGCTTCTCTCAACTTGCTTTAAATTGTTGGTCTGCAGCCTAAAGAGGGGCTTTACAACACTGCTACAGTGTTGTTAATTTAGTATAAATTTCTTCCACAGCACCTCCTCCCCTTTGTCTGACATTTCCTGGATACCATGTATCATCATTCTGGCCCCTTAACTTGTTTTTACAACTGCAAACAATCTAGCTATTTCTCTTTTCATTATTTTCTCATCAAATCCATCAATTAGCCACACATTTACCATGTCAGGGCCTCCCAACAGTGGAGTTGCTATATTCTACCATCCTATTCACTTTGACAAACACTTCAGTTTCCCAGTTGATTTTGGATTTGACTGCATATTCTTGTTGGAAGGAGGCATTACATCTCTGGTGTAATTATTTGACTATGGTATCATTCAGGGCCATGTCTAGACTTATAAGGACATGGTCTGATAGACACATGTTCCCCTACTATGCAGTTATTGGTACAGCCATGGCTCACCCTCAAAGATGTGAGAACTGGATCAAGCCCAATGTAAGTGTCATTCACTTCAGAGCACAAGGCAATGTCTCTCCCAAGTGTATGTTGCAGCCTCAGACATACAAAACTGCATGGTTTCTGATTAGTCCAAACAGTACTTTGATGTATTTGCGTGGTCACAATGTGGATGCCTCCCCCTAAGACCTTTCAAAGACCTTGTCTAATATGCCATTATTTTATCCTCCCATGATACATCCTATAAATATTATTAGATCTTGTGAAAGAAAATGTGGGTTACCAGAAGTCGGGGATGAAAGCTGTACACAACAATCCTGACTTACAAAATGGACATATTCAGTTCTATCCTCCAAATTAGCTGAAGGAGAACGGACTGTAGAGATTATTGTTAGCACATTACGATTCCCATCTCCATTGACCAAAAATTGTAGGATGAGAAGTACAACTTTCTTCTATCAAGGCAAAGTTCGCCAAGAATTCTGGTCAATGTGGTCCAGGGACCCAAAGCGCCACTCCTCCAGGACTTGTTATCTCACTTCTGGTGGATCTGGCCACAGAAGCCCCCTTGCTGCCCTACCGCCACAATCCTGACACTTAGATCACATGGGAGAAATACAAGAACAGACATATTTCTTCAAACCATTTCAGTAGTGTGGGGCTAATTACATATTTGCTCTGAAAACATTATGGGAATAAAGGTTTTATAGTTGGAGAGATGAAGAATTGATATAATGTTACCATTTAAAACTGGATCTTGGCCTCAAAACGCTAAAATTGAAACATCTATGTAGCTTAATTTCATGTCTAGAATTCCAAGATTTAAATGTGGGAATGTAGCTTCAGTCTTGGACTCTAAGAATGTTGGAAGAATCCACAGAAAACAAAGGTAAAGTTTGAAAAATACATAGAGCTGGAAGGAAGAAAGGGCTTTAGTGCAGACATTATTAGATAGTATTTGTCTTGGTTGAGCAAAACCATTTAAAAGAAAATAATTATATAAGATATAAAAGTTCATGAATTAGGTCTAAAATCAATAAATTCCAGTTTGACTTAATAATAAAGACAAAATATACCATATGAACTCCAAGATTAATACATTGCCCACAACACTGTATCGTGAAAAGGAAGCTCTCCCAGTGTGCCAAGTGCTTAATATTAGTAAAAAAATATGAAATCTGGACTAGGCTACAACCAAACCATTCCAAAAATTGCTGACTCCAATTAAAATGAACATATGATCAACAAGGAATTAAATGGCGATTGCATTGGATGCCCAATGTAACAATCTAAAAATCCAATCGGCCTCTCCAAATCTAGGTTATGTTGAAGTGTAATAATTCAGAAGTGGATCTAGTTCATACGTTCTTCAATAGTGGCAACATACAAGAAAAACAGTTTTGAGAATAGTATACATAATGCCTTCTACAAGTAAGGGTTCGCTTTAAGGGTTGCAAAGATAACTGTTCATTAGGAGAAGAGTGGTGTTATTAAATAGTGTATCAACATATTCCATTAGACTGAAAGAAAAGGCTTGCATGATGAAATTCTTTAATTTAGAAAGGACACCTTTCTTAGCAGAGACAAGAAATAACATGTTATGCCCTATAGAAGAACGTTTTAGATGCATGTGTTGATCGAAGTGATCTCTGGAACATGTGTTCTTTGTCCTTTCAATTCTAAGAAAAATATACTTGTCTTTTGATTGATATGGTGTTTTTATATACAAGATTAAAACCCTCATCATCACTTAAGAAAATGCTACTGATATCCCAAAGCCGGTGGTCAGGACGTACAATCAGCAAACTCCCTGTTCATCGTGTAGCCACCAGTGTGTGCATACAGATCTCTTTTATTTTTTTTATTTTTTACAAAGTGGAGTAATCCATATGACAAAATGAAAACTGCTCTAGTGAAGTACCAGGGTGAATTGTGGCTACAAACCCTACTCCAAAACCAGCAGTGATCCTAATCATAAAGTGTAGATAGGCATAGCCTGACAGGTATGCCCCCTTCATCCCTTGAATAGTGGAGTGCAAGGACAGGTAGTACCCATCAGGAGTGGTGTAAGTGATCCTTGTGCAAACCAAACAACAAAAGTACTGTGGTTAACAATATCAAATAATGTTCAACCAAAGTTCTAGACTAATAGGACATTTAGTAAAGACTAACAATACATATAACAATTAAAAAACACTAAATACCCACCCATCTAGAAGAAGCACAGGCAATGCACCATTTGTTAATGCCATCTTTATTTTTAATATGCTACACTTAAAATGTCTGCATTTTCCTGACTTGCCTGCACATTGGGCACACGGAAGGGGAAGTACCTTTTGTCGCTGGTTTAGTGTATTAAGCTTACAAATGAATAGAATGTTTCTATTTAAAGTAGTTTATTTTGTATTCATCATATAGACACTAACGTGTGACATTTAGCAGACACAGCAGACACATTAATGTTTCACAACTGTAAGGGCATGAAAGGAGTCATGCATAGTCCTCTCTTTTTTGCTTATAAAATAAAGCAAACTTTTGAAAAAAGAAATAAAAAGCAAAGAGAGAAAAAGACAGGGGACTGAATGGTGACTCTGGCAAAAAACAGTACATACGCTGAAAAATAAATACTGAATTAATGAATCAGTGAATGAAATAAAGCTCAATTTCAGAACATTTCATTTTGAAAATATGAAAAGTAAAACTAATGTAGTTCAGTGGAGGGGGTTGTGGCTAAATGAGTATTCTTTAACTCTTTGAAGTGCATTCTCCTCAAGCGCTTTGAGGTCATACCAATGATATATGGAGCTCTATGTAAATGCCAAATAACATAACATAACATAACACCTTAGTTGCGATAACATAGGGCCATTATTTACAGCCCTGTGGTTTATTTGGGTTTATTTTCTCATTCATTTGCATTTCGGTAAACAAACAAGTCAGCGAGTATGAACATTTCCAAATAGACATGGCTACTTCTGCAGCCAAATATCAACGATGCGGACAAACAAAGCCTGCATTATTAAAGAACACGTTTGCATCATTTTTCAAACAGATTATTAGGGATTCACACAACAAATTCGCCGGGGAAAACAAAAAGAGTAGGAAAGGGACCAAATCAGTAAATATTTAAAACATTATTTCTGTTCAGCATTTTGCAAATTGCAAAAAGGAAGCAAAATATTCCAAATCCAATTGACCAAGTAATGATGCAGAATCAATTGAAAAAAAATACAGTTTTCAGCCACGAGCTTAACTTGGAAGAAATGCTAAATGCGTGTCCTTTTTTATTTACTTATATTAATGTAAAGCTATTTCACATATCTATCGGTCCAAAAATCGGATCATTACTGCTCTACAGCAATGTTTTCGACTGTGCAACGTTTGTGTAATCTCACTCAGCATTAACACTAATTACATCACTCACATAACCTCAGCTGTGTGCATATTGGCTTCTTTGCCCAATGAAGTCAAACATTGCTCCATATCCCAAAAAAATAATACCTTTAACATTAACATTAACATATCCGACAGCATTAAGTAAACATGAAATTCAGCAATACCAGGCTGCTACTGTCTCTGTTAAAAGTTGAAGGCAGATACTAAAAAAACAAACTGGCGTACATATTCAATTCAATATGTTTGATGATGTAAGTGAAATCATGTGGAAAACAGGTGGGTCTGATTTAGAAAAGCGTTTTCCAATGGGAAAACCCATTGGAGAATGCTCTGTAAATCAGGCCCTGGGTCTTTTTAAACCCTTGCTTTGGGCAAGTGATTCTCGCTGCCAGATCTTGGGTCTGTGGGTTTCCCGGAAGTACACATCTTGGTGCTTTATGCCTTAATTGGTACCAAATGTAGGCAAAAGTCGGATCCTCCCATTAAAAATGTATAACTCTTTTTTAAAAATCTTTTTTCATAAAGAACATCCATCTATCAAAGCCCATGTATCCTTTGTTGTCTTGGTCGTTTTGTCTGCATTTCTTTTCTGCCTTTTCGCTGCATTGATGAAGCCCTGTTTTAGGGTTTGCATCCTTTTTTTTCAGTACGCTGGAGCCCCCCGGGACATGGTTAGCGCAACAGAAGAACGTTGATATTAATAAATAAATGCACGAATAAATAAGCGGGAGACACCCAGGTTGCTGTGATCTGTGGGCGCTGATAATGGATCTCCGGCTCCAATCTTAACTAATGTTACAGCCTTCCAACATTTAATTGTGTAAAATACCCCATCCCTCATTTAAGATTAAGTAGTACAGTGCACGCATCGAATACATTATAGACCCCCTACTGCGTACATAATTGTTTCCACACAAATATTAATACATATCACGATTGCATTTATTAGGAACAAAGAAGAACACATTTCTTTTCAAGGGCTGTACATGCAAGTCTTCTGTCCCTAAGAGCTACTGATTTTACTTTTCATCAGGGGTGTTGCTAGGTCTGGAAAAGACCCGGGGCTTCGCTAATGTTGGAACTGGCGGGACTGGGGGCTAGGTAGCCTTTTGGTTGTAGCTCCTGAGATTCTATCCAGGGCTTCAGCCAAAAGAACAGGGGCTATTGCCCCCTCAACCCCCGCCCCCGCGTCCCCCAGCAACGCCTCTGCTTTTCATGAACACAAAGTTACAACCTGCACATCATAGTAGCATTAGCCGTGTGGGTATGGATTTCAATGGTTAGAATGAGGAGCCGACAAAATAAAGTAACCATTGCAATTATGCAGAAATGCCAGATCACGTGGTGAATTTCACTTGTTCTGTGAGGCCTTAGATCAATTTCAAGCTATGGTCCTTTCACAAATCCAATCGGAAAATCTTTGTGGAAAATTGCCAGCTTTTCGTCCTAACTACATGTAAACCAGATTAGACAATGAATGGCCTGAAATGGTTCAGAATTGTGCAGCCTTGCATTGCTGACCATCTGTGTCCTCAATATTCAGGTGCATCTGGTAGATACATTACAAGCGGAACTTCTTTTGTGTGTCTTCCGGATCCTGAGACATTAGCCCAATAAGGGATGGGATATGCTGCTAATCAGCTCCTGTAGCCATGGTACCACAGCCCTAGTATCATGTACGCAGGGCCTGCAGTGCCATTCTACGAACATTTGCATGAAGGTCAATGTGAAGGTCATGGCCTAACGAGTGCTGTATTGGCTAGGACCCTTTTTTGAGGCGTATTTTGTAGTAAAGAACATTTTAGTGAATTTCAGAGAAGAGACATTTTTTGCAAACCCATCCAGAAAGGTAAATGGTTTTGAACAGAATGAAGAGAAAAAGGAGCTTTCAAGTGAATCGGCTTGTGCCGTCTCCTAAATCTCTCTAAAAATGAGGTTTAAAAGGATTTCTTGTGAACATGGATACAGAAAATGGGTAGGTGTGGCTGTGGGTGTCTTTGTATGCGTGTCTGTGTTTATTTTCCTTTTTTTTTAAAGGACACACCGAGATAGCTCATCTAAATCTGGGCCACCCTGGCCCCCCAGGCCCACAAATGGCCTGGCCTATTCAGCGGGAAAGGGGTTATATGCTACCACCATCACCACCCCTGTGTCCATTGTCCCAGCTGCAGGCCCAACGTTGTGACACATTCCTCAACAAGCCCCTGCTGATCCAAATGTCATATGGGTTGCAAGCTCTGTTCTGGCTCAACTTGCCCATAGTGGTCTGGACGCATGGGGCAGAAATGTCAGTACAATTGGAGGGTCTGAGGGACATGTCATCCTGTGAACACAATGGCTGTATTTGTGAGAATGAGTAACAGTGGGCCCTGATTCTCGGTCTGTGAAATAGAAGGGCAGAGTTGTAAAGCCCTGGCATAACAGTTAAAAGACTACTTTACTTCCCAAACAAGGAGCGTATCACCCAGAAGGAAGTCACACTATATCAGCTCTCTGACAGCACCTGTATTCTTCGTATGATGTATGGAAGCGGCCGCCTGAAAGGTGATGGCAAGTTGGTAAGGGAGGAGTGGGGGAATGGGCACTACTTAGAACACGATTTGCAGTACCAGCACATAGCCATGTTTTATGTTTATCAATTCATACCTCTCCTTCACCGTGCAATGATAGATGAAAGTATAGCTATGCAGGGATATTTTGGGCTAAGCAGTAAATGAAGAGGATGACAGCCTGTATCCCTGATTTCGCCACGCCAGCACCCCTTTACTTTTCCCACACCGCCCCCAGATACTTCAGTTCTGTTGCAATGACATCCAGGGCATTCAAGACACCATACTTACATTTGGTTCACATGGGAAGTACCCTCTTCATCAGTGTCTGCATGTCCCTCGCCAGAGACCTCTTCTCAAGAGATTTGAATCTTCACGTTTGGTGCATTTGTTCAAAGACTGTTTTTTTTTCTCAAATCAGCTGGCACTTGATGGGTACATAAGTCTTTCCAGATTTTCTTATTTAGCTTCTGATTTGTTTTTCTATCTTGGCCCAACAACAGGTTCTGTGGCTGCACGTATTGGGCCAATAGGAACATTGCAGTTCTGCTGAGGTCTGGCATTTTTAGAGCATTCCCTGGGATAATGTTTCTCTGGTGTTTCATCTCAGGCGGGCTTTGTGGTGGGTTGGTGCCGGTGCTGTTGACGGCATCATTCATAGATGTGGCCTCACGTGGGGCTGCTCTAGGCTTGCATTACATATCTGAGAGTCGGCTTGGCTGCTTGTTGTTGTGCTGAAGGAGCCTGCAGGAGCACTGGAAAAACCCTTCAATGGGAGTGTCCTGGTCACACCAGACGTCTGCTGATTCACTTCCTTGGAATTGCTGGTTTCATGGCATGCTGGCTTTGGAAAGGCTTCTCATCCTCTTGCCACTGCTGCATGAAGGACTGCTGTACCTGGTCTAAATTCCCATGGTGTTTGTACACACAGATATTTAGGTTTTATTGGGGAGTTTTCTGGTGGTGATTAATGATGTCTTCACAGCTTTCAGCATGGGATGCGTACAGTTCTACTGAGTAGATTAGCTGTGCATAGGTTTTGCCAGTTTTCCCTCATCAGCAGCAAATTGTGGAGTTGCATGTTTTCAATGGTATTTTGATTTGGATGGCATGGCCAAATGCTTGGTGCCACTTGTTCAGTTGCCTCTGTTACCTCTAAGTGACCGGATCCCTTGTTCCAGTTTGTTTGTAGGGCGGTTTCCATTGTGACTACTCCAAGTGAGGGATAACACATTGTTTTATGTGACCCAGGCAGCATGCCCTGTGGGCCTTGAATTGGTGGATGTGGGTGTCTAGTGTTGCATTTGCATAAAGGTTACACTGCTGAATGTTTGCCCCTGTCCAGATATACATGAGACAAGTAATTCCATTCATAGGAAGGGGATTTTCAGTGTCTGTCATGGCTCCTGTGAACTTCTGGACTATTTGTATGTAGACTGCTGGGCTGTCCACATTCCATTCTCCTTCAGTCTCACCCGCAGGTATATGCATTGCGCATTTAGCAGATGCTTATTCCTATTATTGCTGTTAGGTAAACAATGGCATAATGCTCCTGCTCTTTGCAGCTGGGTCAGATGCCAGGTGTTTGCATTTATTGTTCCTTGTCCTCAATATTGTTCTATTTTTCTGAGTTTTGGTGAAGGCAATGTTCACATTTTCGTGGTAAGACCTGTCTTTAAGTTGTACATAGTTTGTCAGAGAATGTTTTTTCACCTGAGGTCCATTGGGCAAATCACGCTTTTCCTCACTGTACTACACAGGACACTCCAATCTTTGCACTGCTTCTGTTGAGATTGTATCCTGAGAACTGCACTTACATGGACTGTTATTCCTAATGAGTAACCTGCAACAAATAGAAAATGCTAACACCATACTACTGCTGTTACTAAACAATATCTAAAACATTACACCAAAGGAATCAACTCAAAGCACGCTACATTGCCTACTAGGTCATGCAGATTGCACGGTAGGGGTCTGGAAATTATCCAAAAGAAAGTCATATTATATGAACCTGCAGGGTTATTAGGACACAGAAATGCTGACTTCCTTAATGTGTCACGTTAGAAAAAGCAGAAAGGAAATGGAAGAATCACATTCTCAATCTTGACTAACGAACTATGGACTCTCTATCTAAAGCAATCTGCACATTACAGGGCCTCCCACCAATCAGCCAAATCACAGAATGGCCCCATGCAGCTATCATACTTCTCAGCTTCTAAACCACCAGACAACTCCAACCAACACAGTGGTGTGGCCATCTAACACAAGGAAGCAAACAACAAACCTCAAAGACACATGTGTCAAGGTTGGCTACCAGCCTTACTCAACTCAAAATGACTGTAGTAACCATAGCCTTTCATTTGTGCCTACACAAGCTCCATCAAATGTAGAAATAGAAATAGGGGAACACTAGTTTTCAAGACAAATCAGATTACAGGCATTTGTTTAAAATAATGACTGGACAGGGAAAATAAGCATCACAGATTTTAGATCAGAGCATCTGATAATATCATGGCCCTGCAGGATCTAACATTTGAATAAAATAACTATGATATGCATTGCAAGAATGTTGGCGATACCCAAGAAAAATGATAACAAAATCTTAAAAGCACTATGGCATTCCCTAAAAGACCTTAAGTCAAGATATAATAATCAAACCAGCTAATGGTGGTGGTTGTATAGTACCCATGACCGTGGAACAATGTAATAGAGCAGTTCTTGAACATCTTAATTACCCTAAGAATGATCAACATCTTAACTATAATGTCACAAGAGAAATAGAAGAATTAACAGGCATTTACACAACTAATGACATTATAATTTCAAAAGAATATGGTTTCTTAAACTGCAAAGAAAATAGAGGTTGGCAGTATTTTACCTTCTTCCCAAAATTAACAAAAACAATATGCAACCACCAGGGTGGACCATTGGATTCTGACATAGTTCACTAATTGAACCACACTATAAAAGCAACAATTTCTTTCTTAAACCATTATCTACTAAAACTAGAATTGTTGTGCTAAACACCAAAGATATGAAAAACGTAATTGTGGACCAAGATTTCAATGAAAGAAATTAAATACTAGTATAATTTGAAGTTGAATCGTTGTATAATTGCAACCTCTCAGGAGAATTGAATAGATGCATTAGAAGTGTGTCCTAATAGAAAAACACGCTCACTTGAAGACCTACAGAACCATTATTGATTGGGTTACGATAGCCCTACAACAAAACATATTTTACTATAAAGGCAAAGCTACCTTCATATTAAAGGTGTGATCATTTGCCCCAAACTTGGCAAATCTCTATATGTTAATATTTGAGGAAACTTACATTTTCTACTTGTAGAATGCATTTTTCTTAGAAAATCCCACGTTGGAGAATGTGCATAGATTTTTATTTGGAATGCTTTAAGCAAGATCTAACTATTTTTCAGGTATTGTTTAACAAACAAATTGGTATTTTCTTTTTATTATATTGCTTTAATAAAATTACAAAATGTAAAAAAACAAATATATAATTATAATAAACATTCCATAAAGTTACAATCATCCAGATTAAGTCCATAAATTACAATATGGACAAGATGCTGATAAATCATATTTTATTATCTTAATGTTCAGTTAAACTTTATTCGACATAAGTCTTCAGCACAAACAAATAAACCTTGGACTCAAGCCCAGGGACTGCATCTCTCCGGCGCCGAAATCCCTTCACTGGCTCCCCGTTGCTGCAAGGCTCAAATTCAAGACTCTCTGCATTGTCCACAAGGCATTCTGGGGCCTCGGACCTACTTACCGTCAATGATGCCTTCCTAAATACTGTCGCCGTCGAGGCCTCCGCTCATCTACCTCCAACCGTCTGTGGGTGAGCCGGTTCTCCAAGCAGAGATTTGGAGGGAGAACCCTTTCCTCAGCAGGTGCCTCCCTCTGAAACAGCCTACTTGCCACTCTCTGTCTTCAGCCTGAAATTCTCAAGTTCCGGAAACTCCTCAAGACCTTCCTCTTCTCCTCTTCCTTCTCTCCCACCCTACTCTGCTAATCTAGTTCTCTGCTCTTCCTTCTCTCCCTCCTTCCACACAGCTTATCGACTGGCCGCCTGGTGTACCTCAGAATCTCACAGGTCGCAGGCACCACTGCCAGTCTTTCTGCACTTGCCGTAAGGCCCTTCAACCCACTGCACTCGTAATTAAAACCTTGAGAGCTTCTCTCTCTGCACTTCACCAGTCTCTATTGACTGGACGCACTCGTTCCCCTGCCCTTACCTTGCTCTCCCGCACTTGCACGATCTGTATGCAGCCCTGCCTGAAGATCGTTCTGTCTCTCCTTCCTTGTCTTCACCCCCTAATGTGCACTTGGAAAAAATGCAGAATCGCTGGCAGGTCTATTTGCTGTATCTAAACTGTTAAATGAATAATATTCACTTAATCTGCCTGAGCAGACCGTTATTGTCTCAGAAATTCAATGACTCTGAGAGACTGTTGTTTTTTCCCAGTGTTTCTTCCCTCCTTGAGCCCTTTGAAACACTTCCTGTGTATAGGCGCTATATAAATAAGCATTACCATTTTCCATTTACCATCTGAAAAATGTATGATATGCCATAAGTTAAAAGACACATCAAACAGAACAGATCATGAATACACCACAAAAAACACAGAGTTATGGTCACAAAAAGTAAATCTCTACAATCAATAGTTTCATGTGAACTATAAAATCACATGTAACATTTATTTTTGTAGTTAAAAGCAGGACGCCATTGATTAATAAATAACTTCATAAAAATCCTCAAACATTAGATACGTCTGTATTTCATTATCTACGAACTCCATCAAATATCAATAAATTAAATCATTTAAAAAAACTTGACTACAGCTATGATATGATATGATATGTTATTTATACCGCGCTCATACCCAAGTGGTTCAGAATGCGACGAGCCAAGGGAGGGGAACAAGGAAGGACAAAAACAACGATCTTACTAGGCCCAGTGACATTGAGAATGCGCAAGTGCAGGGAGAGGGAAAGGGGAAAGTGCAAGGCGCAGGAGGAGTAGAAAGTGCTGAACACGTGATCAAAACAACAATAGGTAGTGCGGCCAGCAGGTGGCAAGTGCGAGAATAAGGCGCAGACAACGGGTGTCTATTAAGTGCTGAGAGGCACTATAGGGTTGCAGATACAGACCCACGTGCAGGGTTTGCCAGGAGGCAGTGTGGGTATGCGACTGGGGGGGCAGGGATCTGGGCCCGAACTCAGAGGGTAGCCAGGTGCCCAATGCTGAAGCAGACAGGGATCTGCATGGGAGAGGATGTGCGAAGGCAGAAGCAAAGAGGAAGGTCTTGAAGTGCTTCCGGAACCAAAAATGGTTCTCCTCAATTTTCAGAGAGGCAGGGAGGCTGTTCCAGAGGGAGGTCCCAGCCAAAAAAAAAGAGATCTACCCCCAACTCATTGCTTGGAGAAGCATCTGACCCTGTGGGAGTTGGAGGTGGAGGAGCGAAGAGCTTGAGTAGGAAGGTATTTACGTAGGGAGAGTTGAAGGTATTGAGGACCCAGGCCCCAGAAGGCCTTGTGGACAATGCAAAGGGTTTTGTACTTAATCCTTGCAGCCACTGGGAGCCAATGAAGAGATTTCAATGCTGGAGAGATGCAATCATTGGTCTTGAGGCCAAGGACAAGTCTCGCAATCCTGTTCTGGATGAGTTGAAGTGGGCGCAGAGTAGTTGCAGGCAGATTTAGAAAGAGGCTTTTGCAATAGTCCAGCCTAGAGAGAACCAGTGTTCTAGAGACAGTGAGCTTCTGGGGAAAGGAGAGGAAAGGAAGAATACCCCTGAGGAGGTGCAGTTGGTAGTTTGACTTCTTAGAGACGTCAGAGATGTGTGGAGAAAAAGAAAGCGTGGAGTCGAAGACGACCCCAAGGTTCTTAGCTTCACATGTGGGTGCAGGGAGAGGGCCGTATTTCTCCCACTAAACATTCATTCCCAGAAATCATCAGTGGTCAGGCAATTATCCTCATTGACAATTATAGTGTATGATTTGTAATGTTGAACATTGTGTCATAGTGTGTCAAAAGGTCTCAATTTCTTGATTAATACCACACAATCTGCAAGAGCTATCATCCACAGTCTTCCAAATATATTCGATTTCTCTAGTCAGGATAAGATTTAGTTTAAATCTTAGGAAGATATTCATATAACGCCCATCAGGGAATGTATCCAAATAATGAAGCAGAACGCCAAATATTTGGTTTTCTTGTGCGATATTTTTATATAAGGTGCATTGACCGCTGGTATCTCAAGTGTTACACCAATGCCACTCATATAGTTTTATCCTGACGGCTGCTGGGTGTGTAATAATATGCTCTTGACTGAACGTTAAAAGATTTGACATTTTAAAATGCTTCCCTTTCAAATTTGTCATGATACCTGTGTTAGGATTCTCCATCTGTTGCCATAGATCATTTTAAAGTCTATTTTTAGAGGACATTATAATGATTCTAAAGAAGGATAGCACCCTCCATATGTAAATCACCTACAAAGAGAGGAGCCCTAACTCATATTTTAAGATTGTGATTGGCACACAATTAGGCAATGATAATGCCTTACACAAAATGTTCCCTTCCGAAACTGAACAGTCAATATCCTCTGACAAGGTACAAACCTCCAAACTGTTTGAAGTGGCTGGAATAACGTTTGCATGATAACATTTGATTAATGGAATCAGGAAGAATTGGCTCTGTTTCTTAAAAATTCCTTTCATCTGGGCTTCAAATTGCTCTTCTTTGATATTAAGTCTTGCTAGTGTATCTGACTTACAAGCTTTAGTTACATTTCACAGTCCCCGATATTTTATTTAATTTACAACACTCGGGACCTCATTATAAGGCTGGCGCTCCCATAATGAAGGTACGGGCGATTGGGCGATAATTTGCTGGTTATGATCGATCGCCCCCTTGAACAGAGGAATAATTGTGGCAGTTTTGCACGATGAGGGAAACATTTGACTCTCTAGGATCTCCTTAAAAAGCAAATATAACATTTTAGACCATAAAGGAACGTGGTTCTTTAGAGCTTGATACGTCAGCCCATTTGGGCCAGCTGCTTTTGAAGAGGAAGATTTAACAATCAGGTCTGCTAAGTCCTGTTCCTCAAAGGATAAATACCAGGTAACATCTTCATCTGGGTTGCTTAGGGACTTAACAGGGTTTTCAAAATGATGTGTCAAATATTCTGTCCACCTAGTCTCAGGCACCAGATTACATTGGGTGTTGTTGGAATTGTTCTCCAACTGGTGAATGACCAACCAGACATTTCTGGAGTTGTTATTACAGATTATATTCAACATCATTTCTCCATCCTGCTGGAGACACAACATCATTCTACCCACTGACCAAAATTTGTACTCAAGAGTTAAGGACATAGACTCTCTCCTGAGCACATCCGAACTAAGATGCAAGTTCCTCAGCTTTCTCAGCTTCTGTCTCAATAGCTTTTTAAGCACCCATGTCTCCTCATCAAATGTATGGCAATTCAACCTTTTCTTCCTCATTCTCCAGAATTTGGAGGAGGGATTGAACAGACAAACTTTACAAATGTACCTGGCTGACAATTTATTTGCTGGACATTGTTGGGGATTTTCGATAAACTTTTATTGAGAACTCGGCCGCCCAGTCTGTATTTGGCGAGATGCACTCTCCCCTTTATATAGAGCAGGGTCTGGGGCTCTTTGTCTGGCCATCTGACCGCCATGTCGGAGAGCACCAGATCTAACCGGGAGTGATCATTGCCCCATTCGACTTAATGCTCAGAGATTCACTTCGGGGAAATAGACCTGATGACATGAAGATGTAGTCGAAAGTAGAACAAGACTGCCCTCAAGACTGCCCTCAATGCCATGTTGAGGCTGGGGGAGTATCCCCCGGTATCGACCCATTTATCATCTTGAGCCCCTTGCTTCCATGAAGTCCACCTAGTTTCTGCCCTTACTTGATATTCTCAGTGGTCCCAATACCTTCTTCACCTTTGTTAGTGTTACACACTGGGTATTCAAGTCCCCTGCAAGAATTACATGCACTCCCTGTATGATAGTTTAATCAACTCTAAAAATTCTTATTGCTAGAAAGACCTGAAGTTCGATCCAGGTGGGGTTCCAGTACACATTGAGGACAATCACCTGGAAATCTGTTTTTACAGATCTTAAGTTCACTTTACAGGTTTGGATACCCTTTTTATTATTGAAAATTAGAGATGTTTCTCTAATTGTAGAATTTTTAAAAGCCGACAGCAGTCCCCCTGATGGCCTGCCTTTGGCCTTTTGAAGAACTGGTTGTGTATACACTGCTGAGCCTTCAGTTGCTATTGCATTAACAAGCCAGGTTTCCTGAAGGATTAAGATATCAGTGTCGCCAAATAAAGTCTCTCATTTTCTTTGATGTAAAAGTGTTGAGACCCTGCATGTTCCAACTTATCAGGCGGAATTTTTTTTGTGTAAAGAGAGTGCTCTCCTATCCCTACTGTATGCAGCACTTGGGACAGTATTTCTAGGAGAAGGTTGAGAGCATTATCCTGCAGGTTTGTAGCGTGTTCTTTTTACCTTCCAGAAGGGGCTACTTCACCCAGTGTTTTACCCTTACCTGAGGTTGGTTTAAGTAGACAACCCATGGCAGAGTAACTCCCTCTTTTTGTTTCTACTTAAGGGCCTGAAGAGACAACTAAACCTTGCCTCTCCAGATTTCTTCCAAGCACTCAGGATAGCATCTTGTGCTTTTCGTGATGTTAAACCAATTTCTGCCTTGTAACAATTATGAATATCAGGCAATCGTACACATTTTATATCCTGTGAAGCAAGTAGGTAGAGATTAGGCACGTTTTATGAAATATGACAGTAATACACTTCTACAGAGTGATTTATGTGTAGGCTTCTTTGTTACTAATGTAAGCTCGACCTTCAGGTCCGCAAAGGCGGAGATACCTTCATCGTTGCTCTTCTGGCATGCGACCGACCTCCCCGTATCTTGTTGGGCTTTATTGGTCCAATGATCGAGTACCTTGATCTCGGACAACTTTCTAGCTCCATTAGACTCTGTGATAATCACAGCCGGTTTTCCTTCTCCAGTCCTCACTTCTTCAGTTATCAGGGTTTTTACTGATTCCTTGACCTGATGTTTTAAAAATATTGGGGCTAGTTTCACAGTTTCCCCCTGAGGACAAGTTTTTACTAAAGTGAGAGTTGACTTTGGTGTAAGTATGGGTTGTTTATTCTTCAGAAAGATTGGAGCCCATGGCTGCCTAGTGGCCCCTAATCCTTGCAGATTCAAGGGTGCATTTGTCTATGCCAAATCTCCAGAAGGAATGCTAGCCACCTTCGTGTTGTTATTATTGGTTGACTGGACTAAGCTTCTCAACACGCACTCTTGTGGCTTTGTTTGGAGCCCCGTGCTTACGTTTGTGATCTCAATCGATGTTGGGAGGCTCCCGAGGGAACGATCTTCATGCTTTTTTTATTTCTTCTTATTTTTCCCTGATTACACTTCTCATGGATATTTTCACTTTTGTCCCCCCTGGATGTTAACTGTTTTGCTGTGGTTGTCTGTATCCCCTGAATCATCTTCTCTGACAGGTCCTGATAATGATTTGAAGAAGGAGTTTGTTTCTTTCCTGCTTGGAATGGAGAGTACATTCAACCTCCTCTTTCTGACTTATTTTTTCCTTGCTCTCCTTCTTCGTCTGGAAAGTTGAAGCCCTGCTTCTATCCATTTTGGACTGGTATCCTCTGTGGCCCGAGAATTATCCTCTGATGAAAGCTGTGAGGAGGCTATATCACCTGCTCCAGCCCCCTCTACCACATTGGCTAATCTTCTGAATTCCTCCAGAACCGACTCAGAGAGGGCGGTGTCATCAAAAGGTTGAGATGTTTATTTCTCCCTGCCCCCCTCTCCTTCTCTTTCAGCTGAGTGAGATGGTGTTTTCAGGTAGTGCTGATTAATGTCCTCTTCCTTTTTCTTTTTCGCTCCAAGGGCTAATTGGATTGCAGAGAGGTCCAACCCTTGTCTGGCCACCTCCAGCCTTGACTCTTTTGGGGTGGGGATCAGAACTGAGTTGATTACATTATTGATCCCCACCAACGGTGATTCACAGCTTGCTGTTTCTTTGGTGAGTTTGAGCAGTATACCTGCTTGGGATTGCACTTCTGTGTTTAGAAGTTTAAAAACTGAAACCAGGGAGTTTAGTACAAAGTTCAAAGCCAACAGTGTGGCTTAATTTGTTTGAGGATTGGCCGACATCTCCTTGATGACCAATGGAGAGCTTAGCTCCCCTATGAAGTCCCTTCTCCTCTCTTCCTCTGATATGTCCCCCTGAAGATTGGGGCAAGCCTCCATCAGGGCGACTGAGTCATCCAATGACACCCCTCCAATGATCATTCCACACTGACTATTACCCCCTGCTGAGGGATCTGGTTCCCTTTCCATTTGTTTAAACGGTGTGTGCAAGACGGGAGCCGAAGCGTCCCCGACTTGATCATTCATACTTCTGCTTCTTTTTCTTCCAAAATGATCCTCTACACTCCTTTGTATTTTCTTTGTGGTCACTGTATATTCTAGACCATGTTTCCATGCTTGAGTTATAGTTGGATTCCCCTCTTTGATAAGCTCCCCACCCTGGGGCATGTGATGGTGATGTCCCAGATGGGCTTGTGCTTGAATCAAATGGGTAGAATTAGCCGACACGGAGCTTGTAGCAACCACAGGGACTTGAGGGTCTAGAATGGCCGATGAATTCATGAAGGAGCCGTCCCATTCTGGGGTTCTGGTATTGTCCGTAAGAATTGTCCTACGGAGCTTCATTGTCTACGTTTCCTAAATCCCCCCCCCCCAGAAGATGGATATTCCCGGAACTCTGTGTGTGGTTTTTAGCCAATGATTGCCAAGCTTTCCAGACTTCCCCCCGCTAATGTGCGGCTCAAGTTCTGGGATTGGAGGTCAGTTGTCGAAGTGCCCTCATACCCAATACTTAGCAAGGAGAATTATGTGGTTCAACCTCTTAGTGAACTTTAATAGCCCAATGTCCCATGCCCAGATATAGACATTTGACAGGTAAAGTCTTAACCAATATTTGGGCTTGGGAGACTCGACTGAAGGACTACCACTGTGGCACACGCTGAGTAACAACTGCTGGGGACCAAAAACAATAAGGATTCATGAAGAGCAAGTCTTTACTGTCTGATGGTGCTGCTCGAATGCCCCCAATCCCCAGCACCCAGTCTTACCGTCACCTCACGCCGTCTTAGTCTGCCCAGTTTGTAGATAGGAGAATATAGGGAGAAGGATACAGCTCCTATGGGTCTGACGAGCCCGAAGACCCAAAGACTCGACAGCCGACTCCGCGGCCGCTCCTGGGCGTGGAACAGTTTTTATATGATGGGCAGCAAAAGAGGACTAGAGTCCAATGCACTCCACACAGCAACTCGGAAGAACAGAGTCTCGACCCAAAGACTCAACAGCCGACTCTGCGGCCACTGCGCGGCGTGGAACAGTTTTTATATGATGGGCAGCAAAAGAGGACTAGAGCCCAACGCACTCCACACAGCAACTGGGAAGAACAGAGTATCGATCCAAAGACTCGACAGCCGACTCCGCTGACAGCTGACAGTTTTCCAATTTCTTCCACAGATGAGTCCGGCTAACCATGTCAAGGCCTGTGTGAGGTCTATACTGGCAATATACAAGGATGAGTTATCCTTGTTATGGGTATTAACAATTAAAATATTAAAAATGAATCCATTAAGGGATGAACTCCCTCCATGAAGCTAGTTTGGTTCTTTGATAGTCTACCTGTGGCCTTTTCCCTTTCTTCAATTTCTTTCAGGACTAATGATGAGAAAATGTCGCTGTCTGCAAAATTAATTCTTTAAAAAAATCTTAAAGATATTTTGGTCCATTCACTCCAAAAAGGTACCCCTAACCAACATTCAGTTAGATAGATATGGGGACTACCAGAAATTAAAGGCCATCACCCATGTGGCAGCTATGTGGCATGTGTCATCATTGAGAGAATTTACACATTTCAACATCGATTGATTACTTGGAATTTAAACTTATTTTCCAATTATAAAATTGCCAATGTTATTAACTGCAATAAAAGTCTGTGCAGCAAAATCTAAATTGGCAAGACTACTCGTTTCGTGGATAAATGTATCAGTGAGCATTGATCCAAGGCCCCTTGGTTTCACATTATCTCTCAGAAAACCACACGGAATTGAAATACATTCTGTATTCATTGGTTTCATTGTTTGAATTGCACAACATAACCAAGTATGTAATCTATCAGAGGTAAACTGCATCATTGCTTCAGTATTACTAAATGATCACACATTGTAAAGTACACCATTTTCAATCATGAATTGGCTATTTTTTACAACAGGGGTGCACAACTGATTTTGACAGAGGGCCGAAAGTACCTTACATGAGGGCTATAGTGGGCCGAAAAGTAAAAGTGGGCGGGGCGGTAGGCGGGACATGTCAGGAGGCTTTTTCAACCCCCAATTTGTACTAAACACATGGAAAAAGATGTTTTTGAGGGGTAACGATTTTTATTGCATTTCAAACTTACATTTTGTACTACACATTTTCCATTGCTATCATTTATTTCGATTTAGTTATTGTATATCGTCTGTTTAATTAAATTATATATATTTTATTGACCCTTGATTGGACATTCTGTTATTTTGGACTGCTATAGTTTGCTGTTTGGGTTACCCAAGAGGAGTATGGCCTTCGTTGAGTCAGGTTTCCTCAAAAAAGCAAAGGATGTACATCTCCTAACTGTGCCTGTTTTAGCTTTATTATTGAGTTCACTCTTGGAGTGCAACACTATGCCCCATGGCTCCCATCCCCAACCAAACACTATGCCCCATGGTCCCCTCACCCCCAACCAAACACTATGCCCCATGGCTCCCATCCCCAACCAAACACTATGCCCCATGGCCCCCTCACCCCCAACCAAACACTATGCCCCATGGGCCCCCTCACCCCCAACCAAACACTATGCCCCATGGGCCCCTCACCCCCAACCAAACACTATGCCCCATGGCCCCCACCCCAACCAAACACTATGCCCCATGGCCCCCACCCCCAACCAAACACTATGCCCCCTGTCCCTCACCCCCCAAGCAAACACTATGCCCCCTGTCCCTCACCCCCAACCAAACACTATGCCCCATGGCCCCCTCACCCCCCTAACCTCCAACCAAACACTATGCCCCATGGGCCCCTCACCCCAACCAAACACTATGCCCCATGGCCCCCAACCAAACACTATGCCCCATGGCCCCCACCCCCAACCAAACACTATGCCCCCTGTCCCTCACCCCCAACCAAACACTATGCCCCATGGCCCCCAACCAAACACTATGCCCCATGGCCCCTCACCCCCAACCAAACACTATGCCCCATGGCTCCCATCCCCAACCAAACACTATGCCCCATGGCCCCCTCACCCCCAACCAAACACTATGCCCCATGGGCCCCCTCACCCCCAACCAAACACTATGCCCCATGGGCCCCTCACCCCCAACCAAACACTATGCCCCATGGCCCCCACCCCAACCAAACACTATGCCCCATGGCCCCCACCCCCAACCAAACACTATGCCCCCTGTCCCTCACCCCCCAAGCAAACACTATGCCCCCTGTCCCTCACCCCCAACCAAACACTATGCCCCATGGCCCCCTCACCCCCCTAACCTCCAACCAAACACTATGCCCCATGGGCCCCTCACCCCCAACCAAACACTATGCCCCATGGCCCCCAACCAAACACTATGCCCCATGGCCCCCACCCCCAACCAAACACTATGCCCCCTGTCCCTCACCCCCAACCAAACACTATGCCCCATGGCCCCCTCACCCCCCTAACCACCAACCAAACACTATGCCCCATGGCTCCCACCTCCAACCAAACACTATGCCCCCTGTCCCTCACCCCCCAAGCAAACACTATGCCCTCTGTCTCTCACCGCCAACCAAACACTATGCCCCATGGCCCCCTCACCCCCAACCAAACACTATGCCCCATGGGCCCCCTCACCCCCAACCAAACACTATGCCCCATGGCCCCCACCCCCAACCAAACACTATGCCCCATGGCCCCCTCACCCCCCTAACCCCAAACCAAACACTATGCCCCATGGGCCCCTCACCCCCAACCAAACACTATGCCCCATGACCCCCACCCCAACCAAACACTATGCCCCCTGTCCCTCACCCCCCAAGCAAACACTATGCCCCCTGTCCCTCACCCCCAACCAAACACTATGTCCCATGGCCCCCTCACCCCCCTAACCCCCAACCAAACACTATGCCCCATGGCTCCCAACCCCAACCAAACACTATGCCCCCTGTCCCTCACCCCCCAAGCAAACACTATGCCCCCTGTCCCTCACACTCAACCAAACACTATGCCCCATGGCCCCCTCACCCCCCTAACCCCCAACCAAACACTATGCCCCATGGGCCCCTCACCCCCAAGCAAACACTATGCCCCATGGCCCCCTCACCCCCCTAACCCCCAACCAAACACTATGCCCCATGGTCCCCTCACCCCCCTAACCCCCAACCAAACACTATGCCCCATGGGCCCCTCACCCCCAACCAAACACTATGCCCCATGGCCCCCACCCCAACCAAACACTATGCCCCATGGCCCCCACCCCCAACCAAACACTATGCCCCCTGTCCCTCACCCCCAACCAAACACTATGCCCCATGGCCCCCTCACCCCCCTAACCCCCAATCAAACACTATCCCCCATGGGCCCCTCACCCCCAACCAAACACTATGCCCCATGACCCCCACCACCAACCAAACACTATGCCCCATGGCCCCCACCACCAACCAAACACTATGCCCCCTGTCCCTCACCCCCAACCAAACACTATGCCCCATGTCCCCCTCACCCCCCTAACCCCCAACCAAACACTATGCCCCATGGCCCCCTCACCCCCAACCAAACACTATGCCCCCTGTCCCTCACCCACCAAGCAAAGACTATGCCCCCTGTCCTTCACCCACCAAGCAAACACTATGCCCCCTGTCCCTCACCCCCAACCAAACACTATGCCCCCTGTCCCTCACCCCCCAACCAAACACTATGCCCCCTATCCCTCACCCCCAACCAAACACTATGCCCCATGGCCCCCTCACCCCAACCAAACACTATGCCCCCTGTCCCTCACCCCCCAACCAAACACTATGCCCCCTATCCCTCACCCCCAACCAAACACTATGCCCCATGGCCCCCTCACCCAAACCAAACACTATGCCCCATGGCCCCCTCACCCCCAACCAAACACTATACCCCAAACACACTCTCAAGCATGCACCCATACAGACCCGAACCCCCGCCCCTAACGCAGCACACACATTCTCAAGCATGAACCCATACAGACCCGAACCCCCCGCCCCCAACGCAGCACACACATTCTCAAGCATGCACCCATCGAGACCCGAACCCCCCACCCCCCAACTCAGCACACACACATGCACCCTTACAGACCCGAACCCCCCACCCCCCAACTCAGCACACACACACATGCACCCTTACAGACCCAAACCCCCACCCCCCAACTCAGCACACACACATGCACCCATACAGACCCGAACCCCCCAACTCAGCACACACACATGCACCCATACAGACCCGATCCCCCACCACCCAACTCAGCACACACACATGCACCCATACAGACCCGAACCCCCACCCCCAACTCAGCACACACACATGCACCCTTACAGACCCGAACCCCCCACCCCCCAACTCAGCACACACACATGCACCCTTACAGACCCGAACCCCCACCCCCCAACTCAGCGCACACACACATGCACCCATACAGACCCGAACCCCCCACCCCCCAACTCAGCACACACACATGCACCCATACAGACCTGAACCCCCACCCCCCAAATCAGCACACACACAGACCCGAACCCCCCCAACCCCAACTCAGCACACACACAAACATGCACCCATACAGACCCGAACCCCCACCCCCCCAACTCAGCACACAAAAAACATTCAAATCAAAACATTCATACACATCCGACACCCACCCCCACCCCCGCATCTCAACATACACATAAAATGCATTCAAATTCCAACATTCATACACATCCGACACCCCCCACCCCCGCATCTCAACATATACATATAATGCATTCAAATTCCAACATTCATACACATCCGACACCCCCCCACCCCCGCATCTCAACATACACATAAAATGCATTCAAATTCCAACATTCATACACATCCGACACCCCCCCACCCCCGCATCTCAACACACACACAAAATACATTCAAATTCCAACATTCATACACATCCGACACCCCCCCACCCCCACATCTCAACACACACACAAAATACATTCAAATCAAAACATTCATACACATCCGACACCCCCCCACCCCCGCATCTCAACACACACACAAAATACATTCAAATTCCAACATTCATACACATCCGACACCCCCCCCACCCCCGCATCTCAACATACACATAAAATGCATTCAAATCAAAACATTCATACACATCCGACACCCCCCCACCCCCGCATCTCAACATATACATATAATGCATTCAAATTCCAACATTCATACACATCCGACACCCCCCCACCCCCGCATCTCAACATACACATAAAATGCATTCAAATTCCAACATTCATACACATCCGACACCCCCCCACCCCCGCATCTCAACACACACACAAAATACATTCAAATTCCAACATTCATACACATCCGACACCCCCCCACCCCCACATCTCAACACACACACAAAATACATTCAAATTCCAACATTCATACACATCCGACACCCATCCCCGCATCTCAACACACACACAAAATACATTCAAATCAAAACATTCATACACATCCGACACCCCCCCACCCCCGCATCTCAACATACACATAAAATGCATTCAAATCAAAACATTCATACACATCCGACACCCCCCCACCCCCGCATCTCAACATACACATAAAATGCATTCAAATCAAAACATTCATACACATCCGACACCCCCCCACCCCCGCATCTCAACATACACATAAAATGCATTCAAATTCCAACATTCATACACATCCGACACCCATCCCCGCATCTCAACACACACACAAAATACATTCAAATTCCAACATTCATACACATCCGACACCCCCCCATCCCCCCATCGCAACATACACACACAAACATAAAGTGAAACAGACCCGACACACAAACGCAAACAGACCACTTACCGGAGACGTGCTGGAAGGCAGGCAGGTAAGCGGCAGGTAAGCAGGAACGCTGGAATCGTACTACGGCTGGCGTGGTCCAAGGCTGAAATGCCTTCCGGCATCAAGCCTTATGGACCACGACAGCCGTAGTGCTGGCCCTCCATTGGGTCAGCACACACACACTACGTGGCTCGTAGGAGCAACGTGGTGCATGTGTGCTGAGCCAATGACGGCCAGTGTTTTGTCCGGCCCGGAAGACAACAAAGACTTTCCTAATGGAGGGCGGCCGCGGGCCGCCCTCCATTAGGAAAGTCTTTGTGCCTCGCGGGCCGGACAAAAGAGCATGGCGGGCCGCAACTGGCCCGCGGGCCGTAAGTTGTGCACCCATGCTTTACAACAACCCCTTACCACCTAGCCAAATCTCATTTTGTAAATATGTCTAATGGCCAGTTTAATATCTTCTCTGCCAAGTTCATAATTGTCTTCATCTGTTATAGTTCAATAATATGGCACAACAAATCTACTTTTTTCAGATGCCATCACCACTATCATTTTTAAAAATGGGCAGATAAATGGCGGCCATCTTTACATTCAAGGTGGTGCCCAATCTATCCACCACATATGAAGGCTAGTGACCTTTTACTGACCCAGTGTTTCTTCAGTACCATTTTCCACCCCCAGATGCGGAACTGTCATCAAATAGATTCGGGAGGCATCTATTTTTACTTCTAAAATGGCGCCTGCTGAGTCCATCACATTGTTGATTTATTCATGTTTGTTAGCTTCTGCGCTCAGGAACATTGGCAAAAAGCAAAAGAATGCCATCTTCCAGACAGACGTTGTTCCAGAATCACTTTACTAATTCTTAAATGAGTAAATGGTAAGAGATCATCTCACTCTCACCTTGGTAAAAAAAAAAATCTAAGAAAATGGTTTGAAATAAATATATATTTTTATTTTTGCCCAGCATTAGCATTTCCCCCATTACTATTTCTGTTTATTGTGGTTTCTTTAGAGAGCAAATACACCACTGTTAAGCTGATCACTTTAGAAGCTCCAAATTAAATGTGTTTTTTTAATTGGTGCCAGTATTTTAAACATTCACATGAAGAATTTAAGAAAAACAAATAGCGAATGAATAAGATACAGGTAAGTAACTGTTCCTTTTCTTAGTTTACTTTCCTGAAAATAATGCCAGACTTGGAACTTCGTTAAGCGTTAATGCACGAGAAAGACGATTTCCTGTTTTAATATGCAACATTTGGAAACTGTGGCCCGATCCTAAACATGATATTTTTCCATCAGTTACTATCGATCACTTTTTAAAAACAACTATTATTAGTAGTATTCGTTTGCAACTGTGTAGTGAACTTAGAACGAATCCCTATAGGTTATTACCGGTAAACAGTGTTTATTTTCCATACACAGCCAATTTACAGATGGGGACGTGAAAAGTATAACCACTGTAGGCCACAGAACCACTCACAACTTATGATCGCCTGGGCAGTCCTGGTTCAACTGTCTGCAGTGTCGGCAAAGCAATAGATCCAACGTGCTTCACGTTGTGTGCGTGTGTGACCTACTGTTCTAGCCCTTGCTGGTACATGTTGAAAGGCTGCACATTTTAGACATGATAGTTTGTTCCATGCATGCGTCTTTAGCCAGTGATTGGCCTCGGGCTGCTTTCATCTTTATTTCTAATTGTTTTAGGATGTTTCTAAATCCTTATCTTCAGAGGCTGATGGCGATGATGCCAGTATTGTATATTTTCGCTGATACAGAAGATGACAGTCCCACAGAATGGGTAGTAGCTAAATCATAGATTATTCTCGATTCTATTTTAAATCCAAGAACCTATGGTAAGGTTATTCTTTAGGGTAGACATGTATTCAGACAAGCTGAAGCACATAGGTTCTATTGCTCTGCCGCTGCTACAGACGGTTTGAACCAGGGTCAAGAATATGTAAGTTTCCTCCGATATTCAGAGTAAAAGCATAGCATTGGTACATTTACTGCCACCTTAATGTGGTGTGTCTTTGTGACTGAGTATATGAACTAAAAATGGCTGATGGCCGAAACATGTCTGAGGTTGCTTGTGTTTCTGTGCAGAGGGGACCTGGACTGGCAGTTCGGTCAGGGCTGCACCCATTGGTGGCAGTACATGACTGATTTGCATATGGCTTGACCCCTTTTGCAATGGCGCAGAGGGGCTAAACAACAGGGCTATGGAAGGCTGCCCAGAGCAATGCCAGTAGTTCAGATCTATTCAAAACCTTCTACCCATCACTTTTTTGGTTTCAGTGTGTCTCCCTATGTGAGAGAGGGTATGCCCAGACGTGGGTCCCTTGATCACTGTGCCATAGGGAACCAAGCTGCACCTTACTGAGGAGGCCCAACAAGGCCAAAGCATGTCTGGGGTTGCTTGTGTTTCCATGCAGAGGGGACTTGGCCTGGCAGTTCGGGCAGGGCTGCTCCCATTGGTAGCAGTACCTGATTGATTTGCAAATGGCATGACCCCTTTTGCAATGGCGCAGACAGGCTAAAAAATGGTGGTGTGGAAGGTTGCCCAGAGCAATGCCAGTGGTTCTGATCTATTCAAAATCTTACACCCATCACTTTTTTGGTTCCAATTTGGCTCCCTTTTTGACAGAGGGTATATCCAGACATGCTCGCTGCACAATAGGAAACCCAGCTGCACCTTACTGAGGAGGCCTAACAAAGTTGAAACATGTCTGCGGTTGCTTGTGTTTCTGTGCAGAGGGGACCTGGCCTTGCAGTTCAGGTAGGGCTGCTCCCATTGGTGTCAGTACCTGACTGATTTGCAGCTTGACCCCTTTTGCAATGGCACAGACAGGCTAAATAACGGTGGTGTGGAAGGATGCCCAATGCCAGTGGTTCAGATGTATTCAAAACCTTCCACCCATCACTTTTTTGGTTTCTGTTTGTCTCCCTAAATGAGAGAAGGTATGCCCAAACTTGTTGAATTACCAGTCTCCATAGGAGAGTGTGACATGACTGTTCCATTATTGTATCCAAGACAGTCGCCAGTTAACATTCTAGGAAGAGATTGAATGATGAAGCTTAATTTGATGATTTCTTTTACTGATGAAGGCATAGTGTGTTCTACTCCAGGGATACATTATATGAATGTGGGCAAATTTATATTGGCATTTACAGGGCAAATGGTCCTGCGAGGAATGCCACTAGAGCCAGAAGTTATTCTTTACGGTGTACACATTTTGTTGACATGGCTACGTGGCTTAGTGGGAAACATTATGAGAATACCTGATGAGTTTTTATTCAGGCCACAGATACCTATGGATGAAGAGGGGGGACAGATTATTCCCCTAAAGTTAAATGTAACCATAATGCGAGGGGAGATGGCCATGCTCGAAGGAACCGATGACGAGGGCAGGCCATAGAGGACAGTGATTGCCATTGGGGAAGTATATAGATTGACTGACGTCACTGACGAGGATATGTTTAGAGAAGATCCATCAGATGATGAAGTGATATTCGAGTTGAGTATTACATATTGGATCAGAAAAGAGAAAGGAGAGACCCCACAGCGAATGGTGATGGTACGACTGCGCCCAGCATTTGAATCTTATGAAGATTTGTTAAAAGTGCCAAACTCTCTATGGACTGCAGGCCCCTATGACATAGGCCTATTAAGCTAAAGGCAGGAGACATTTTACTTCGACCAAGACAGTACCCCATGTCTCGAGAGGCGGATGAGGATATTTTTAGGACTATATCAGCCCTGATGGAAAAAGGTATTTTATTGACATCAGAGTCACTGTGTAAAAAATTGAAGGGAGGGTCGTGGAGATTTATTCAAGACATGAGACTGATTAACCAGATTGTGGAGGCAGAGTTTACTTTAGTTTTGAATCTGGCTACAATACTGTGTAGTATCCCACCCGAAGCACGATATTCTACAGTGATTGACTTGAAAAATGCATTTTTCTCAATCCCGTTGCATAAGGACTCCCAAGACATTTACGTTTCACCAAACCAAACTGAAAAGCACTCTTTTTCCCCAAGGGTACTGTGAGTCTCCACCGATCTTTAATAGGGTCCTCGAGATGGACTTAAGCAATACTGATTTGAAAAGCGATATGATACAGTACGTAGATGATTTTTTGGTTTGTTGCACAACAGAAGATGAGTGTAGACAAGACTCGATGCAGTTAATGACTATCCTAGCAGACAAGGGATTTAAGGAAGAGCAAGAGAAGTTTCAATATTGTCAAGAAGAAGTGTAGTATATAGGCCAGTTGATCTTACATGATGGAAACAGGGTCACACCTGAAAGAGCTGAGGCGATTATGAAAAGAGCAAAAACAACACACAGTAAAACAAATGCAACCATTTTTGGGATTATGCAACTATGCTAAAGCGTGGGTGGTTTATTATAGGTCATAAACAAGACCCCTTTTGCAGGCTCTGAAGAAAGCACAAGTGAATAAGGAAAAAAATAGAATGGACTGAGGAAATGGAGGAAAGGTTTGAAGAACTGAACAAAGCAATCTGTATATTTCCAGTGTTAGGAATTCCCAACTATGATGAGGAGATCTTTTTATTTTCGCACACAAATGGGAGAGTCATGACAGCAGTGCTTACACAGAGGACTATGTTATGGTATAAACCTCTGGCATATTTTAGTGGAATTCTGGATACAGTTATGAGAGGGCACTTTCCTTGCAAACAATAGCTGGCAGAAGCAGCATTCACAATCGAGAAGTCTACCAGTATTGTGATGGGGTGTTCTATGACCTTGTTTGTTGAGCATGCTTTGTTTGCCGTTTTGGAGAAACCTAAGAGTACTTTGATATCTCAGAGAGCTTCTGCACATGAGTGGGTTATATTGAATCTAGCAATCAAAATAGTAAGGTGTAAAATAGTGAACCCTGGAGGAATTCTATGATGACATCCAGCACATAAAGGAACATGTGCTATGTGGGGGTCGGGAGATTGTCTTTATTGATGGTTCTTTGAAAATGTATCAAATGAGTGGGGAAAGGCAGTCAGGTTACGCTGTGGTAAGATACAGAGCCAATAGTGAATTTGAAGTGGTAGCAAGTGCAAGAATACCGTCTCACTTTTCAGCACAAGCAGCAGAATTGGTCGCACTTATGGACACCCTTGAGAAACATGTAGGGCAGGAAGTAACGGTTTACAGTGACTCTGCCTATGTGATGTCGACCATGCATGCAGTGCTAGCACGTTAGAAATGGAGGCGCTACCACTGAGTGGACAGCACTCCAGTGTAAGACGTAGAAATACCGGACAGGCATATTAAGGCACTACAATTCCCCCAAGCCATTGCAATAGTTAAATGCACAGCACATACTAAGATAACTGACTTTATCTCTTGCAGGAACAAAGCTGCAGATGAAGAGGCCAGAAGGGTTGCATTTTCAATAGATATTTCAAGTTTTGATACTCCAGACATAAAGGAAAAAAAATAGTCACAATTATGACAGTAAATTAAGGGTTTAATCATTTATCGAGAACACAGTTGATGGAAGTTCAAGGCAGTGTGCCACAGGAAGAGCAGGAATTGTGGAAATAAAGGGGTGTTACTTATGCCCCTTTAAAGCATTATGGCGACAGGACAGTTCTGGAAAGCCACTGATGCCAGTAGCATTGTTAAGGGTAGCACTTGAACAGCTGCACTACCCTGCACATGTAACTAGGGAAAGCCTCGCAGCAGCTATTGTGGAGGACGAGTTTGTACCAAACCTGTTAGAACATGTTGCATTTTATGAAGTAAAGTGCATCCTATGTCAAAGGTTTACAGCTGGGCATACACTGCAAACAATCAGAGGAGTGAATCCTCGACTGAACAGTCTTTTCAGCATTTACATAGCGATTATGTTGATATGTGGCAAGTATGTAGTGGATATAGGTATATGATAGTGGTGGTGTGTCCTTTTTCTGGGTGGATCGAAGCAGGTCCTTGTACACACCCTGATGCCACTTGCACAGCAAAGTTTTTAGTCTGAGAAGTCTTTCCCAGATGGGGAGTATGTGAGTTGCTGAGATTCGACAATGGGCCCCTTTTTGTTAATGAAGTATTTTGAGCAAATTAGCCTAATGCTTAGTATAAAACACAAGTTTTCTTATGCTTATCACCCTAAAGCGAACAGGATATTTGAGCAACTCAACAGTCTCCTTAAAGGGAGAATTGCAAAATTTTAATTGACACTGAAGAAGGGATGGCTGTATTGCCTGCCTCTTGCATTATATACATTAAGGAATCAGCCTAGGTCGGACCACCGCCTCACACACCACGAGCTAGTGACAGGGAGGCAAATGAGAATGCCTTTGTCTCATCCATAGAGGAGCAGAAGTGATGCCCAGAACACTGCAGAAATGTTAGGAAATGAGTAACGTATGATCGCTAGTATCTCTGTCATTTCAGATCAACTCAAGCATAAGGGGGGTCGGTCTCAGGACACAGATGAAGACCATTCAGCAACCAGATTTCAAGAACGACTTCCTGTACCTCGACATTTTATTGGAGATTCAGTTCTAGTGCACAACTTCACCCTGGAAGAGGCACAAGCCACGCTTTAGTGGTCCCTTTATTGTAGAGAATATTACTCCTTCAGCAGTAAAAGTCCAAGAGAGACGTGCCTGGATCCATCTAAGCAACATAAAGCCATACGCAGGTGAGACCGACGCACCCCCAACGGTAGATTTGGAAGCAAGGCAAGAAGAAGAAATTCAGCATGTGCAGACCCGTTCGATGACAAGGAAGAAGGACGCTAAGGTTGCTGATTAAATAAATGCAAGTGTGCATTTGGACTGTGGCTCACCCTAGACACTCTTTATAGATATTATAGCAGGAGTGCAAATCAAGTTCTTGAGTTACAGAAATCTTTGAATTTGACTTCAGAAAGTGTTGACATACTAAATATGCCAAATCTGGAGTTCAAATTCAATGACTGGAAACGTGAGCAGTTTCCAGACTCATTTCTCACTGAGTTTCTGCTTGGTTAATTGGTTATAACAGATGCCGATGTCCATAGGATACTTCTCGCTGTTTTTGTTTATATACGTCAAGCTTATCCTGCTCTTGTTGGGCATAGTACTAATATATGTGTGTTTCTGCAAGATCCTAAAAATGGCCCTGCATTTAGGAGGCTGCTTATGGTGATAGTTGAACAGATCCTACAGTTACCTGATCATTTAACAAGGTTGTTTGATTAAAAAGAATGTTTCCTTCCTTGAAGCAGTACACAGGCATAATGAGGACTGTCGAGAATGGTACAGTTACAGAAAGTGAGCAAACTCAATGACGTGTGGAGAATCGTAAATGGTGGGTATTAATGTATTGGTGCATAACATATGCGTGCTCAGCATTTATCATTGTTTTCCTGATTTTGTTGATTCATAGTGTTTACTTCATTGGTCCAAGCAAGGAAGAAGTCCCTTTGATTCTTCGAACTCCAGTGACTCCCACAGAATTGTCTATAATTGAAAGGTTTAGGCCATTTGTGATTATTCCTACACTAGTGGTACGTGTGAGGCCACCCATTTCTATGACAAGTGTTCCTATGATTCCCCCTGTAGGAAGAATCCTTATTGATATACTTCATGAGCATTATGCAGGCACCCCCCTTGCAAGAGGGAGAGACAGGAGAAGCAAAAGGGAAGACGATTATGAGTTAAACAATTATCTAGAAAGCACAGCACACTTGGGTAATAACATGTGGTATCAGCACATGAAAAGTTGGAAGAGAGAACATCCAAAGAGAGTTGCTATGTTTATGCTCTCATACCTTATGCTATGGGGAATTTCAAGATTTTCATAGCTATAGAAACTAGCAGTCCAGAGAGCTCACTGTCTGATGCACCTTGCACTCTGCCATAGGAGAGGTCAGTTCCAGGGTTGAACAGCAACCTTGGTATGGTCGACTGAGAAGACAACACCAGAAGAAGATGATTATGTGCAAGACCTACAGACAAGAGAGACACCCCACACCAGAGATCATGTAATAAGATATGAACAGCCTAGAATTAATGGATCAATAATTAGATGGGAAATATACAAAAAGCTCAATTGTCAAGTAAAGTACCCTGAAGAAATACAAAGATGAAATGAGAGAGGTCAGCTGCAAGTCAAGGGAACACTGCTTACTCCAAATGGATGGATGGAATGCCTGAGTGTGTTAAGTGCCAGCACTAACCGGATGACCTGAAGCAATTGTGTGGCATGCAGAGAATTAATGCAAGCATCATTGGCCGAACATTGCAAAGTTGCTGACATGGTTCAATGATAAAGGAGGGCATTTGCAGATAGTACATCTAGCGAATGCATCCTTGCGTTTCAGAAACAATGGCACAAGAAAGGTTGGAATGAATCAGCAGTGCGACCACATTTTTGATGTACCAGGAATGAAGGATGGAAAAGTAGTGATAATGTATCACTGCTGGGCCTGTGGATCCTGAGCTTATATGAAGTTGCCCAAGGAATGGGGAGGGCTGTGTTCTATAGTGATTGTTCATGTTGCAGCATTAGTGATTCAAAAGAGTGACCTGAACACAACAGAGTTTCCAATAGCTGATGTTCATCTAAGAAAGAGGAGATCAGTTGGATTTCTCAATCGAACAAAAAGGGAGAACTACTTTTCAGCCAAGTCCATAGAAGCCTTTGATTAAATCCCGAATGAACTCAGGTTGTTCAGTCAGATTTTGGCAGTATTCACGACTATATTCATGCAAGGGATCCAGACAATGGCAAATGTCAAATGGTTACAGATTACCAGATGGGAGCTCCTGCAGACAATCAACACTACCATAAAGGGATTCAATGCTATCAAGGAAGAATTGAGAACCATAAGACTGATGACCCGGCAGAATAGATATGTCTAGGACATGATTACAGCTACGGATGGAGGAGTTTGTGCCAAAATCGGAGAATCATGTTGCACATTCACACCTTCTCACAACGATGAGAATGGGACCTTGAAAGAGGCCATAACGATGATGATGAATTTACACATCAAGATGGAAGATGAAACAGAAGATATTTCAGATGACATCTTAACATCGATCTGTTCATGGGTTTCACAATGGATGGCGAATATCTTCAAGTTCCTTGGAGCACTATTGGTGATGCTCATGTTCTGATTCTGTGTGATCACAATAATAATCACACAGTGCAAGAAGGCACCAAAGAAGGCAGTCGGAATTAAGATCATGATCGATGTTGAGTCTGAGTCTGGACCCAAAGAGCTGACAGATGAAAAAATCAGAAAATATATACAAGCGAGTATTTGAGCACCTGAGGGAACGAAGTTCCTGTATCCACAGGAACACAAGAAGTATGTGGGAAGATGGATCTACTGTAGTGCAAATGGACAGTTTAGTCACATGACCTGGAGTGTTGACAAACATGTACAATCAGCAGGATCTCTGAAAGGAGTAATGAAGATATGAACTCCAAAGAAGCATTTTTGTCAGATGAGGATGTCTAGACGTGAAGACTAGTGGGAAAGTGGTCGAGGAATCAACCAGATTGGGGAGTGTATAAGAGAAGTTAAATGCCTTTACCGGAGGTCCTGCCCCTACTCATCCTATATGTTGGAAGTAGTAATTTGTGACATGCACAACACCAATAATGATACCTATCCCACAAAGAATCCTCGAGACAAGGGCACATGAAGCAGGGATGACTTACCAAGAAGAGATGCCAAGGAAGAGAGTATATAAACATTATAGAATCTGATTATGAAGTAAAGAGTCGAGTAACATTTCATATTCGGGAATGAAGATTGCACATGTGCAGAGCACTGAAGAAAAATGCAAATCACAAGTAGACTAAGTAACCATGAAGTCTGGCTATATGTAGTGAGAAGACTGCAGGTGGTTCTGCCATTATTTATACGTATATAGAATCTGGATGGTCCACGTCATATCTTAGCAAACTAGGACCCCGTGAGCAGAAAGGGCTGAAAGTGTGGCGCAGTATAGAAAGAGGGCTGACGATAAAGTAAGATTCGAAGAAGACTTGTCTGGCCCAGTGTCAAGGGTTGGTGCAGCCAAGAAACTGTTTTTCTATTTGAGAAGATACAATGAACGTGAGAAGCGAGGCGAGCTCCAGTTGAGTGCCAAGTTTTTTTTATTTAATAGTATTAAAGGTGAAGATGGAGCTAAAACTCGGTCTCCTGTCACATGGTGTAAATGAAAATAGACGTTGGGCAAGCTACATTGAGACTGAAGACAAGACTGTGCTCACACTCCCCTTTATTCTCAGGCACAGTAATACTTTGTAAGGCCAAGTTCAAAGACAATTCGAATGGCAGACAGCAGGAGTGATGATGGATGATGGGCCAATTTGATGGGAAGGCATGGTCAAGTCCACCCACTAGTACCTGGCTTACCAGCTTGTGTGCTGCTTGGAATATTCCAGAAGGGTACAACTCTGCCAGCCAATTATAGAGGGTCACGTAGCAAAGCGCCCTACAGATTGAAAGCCAATGAAATGTTGTGTATTTTATGACACTGAGGATGACTTGCACTAGCGGTGGGCATAGCTGTCCACCTGACCTTTGAGACCCAATCACAATCCTATTACCCATAGAAAGGATACCTAGATGTTTCCCATAGACCAACCACAATCCAACTTAGGTTTTCTTATTTTGCCACATAGTGTGACATCAATGATGATGTGTTTTTACTATATAACTGTGTTTTGTCATGTAAATCATTGAGAGAAATACTGTAAGACGTCCGTTGATGTCCGTTGTACTCCCTGTTTTAGATAATTGCAAATAAAACAGCTAAGTTTTGCTAACATCCTGAGTCAGTTTTATTATTGTTGTAAGAGTAAATTCTGCATTCCCATCCATCGGATTAGTTTGGTTTAGTTTATTTATTTGTAAAGCGCACCGAACCCTGAGTTATCTGGGTGCTTTTTGCTTGAACAAGGAGACAGTGTTTAAATATACGATACATAAAGCAGTTGACTTGTGTTACATATCAAGTAAACATGTCGGACAGTTGCAAAGAATACAATGTGAGTTAGAAATACAGTTGAGGTGAAACAGTTAACAAGTGCCTGAAGAATACAATGTGCTTTAGAAATAAAGTTGAGGTGATACAGAACTAGACATTTAGTCAGGCGATAAGTAGGTTTTAGTTTTTTTGGACGAATAACCATTCTTTTACTTTCCTTCTGAAAGTCCAAAGGGATGTTCAGCTCTGAGTGCTGTGGGCAGTGAGATACCTCACTTAAAGGGCCTATGGGTTTACTATCTCCAATGGCTTTCCTCCTGGCACTACCAGCAATTCTTCAGATGCTATCTTCTTTAGGGATATTGTGCCCTGCCCACTACACTGTTCACAGGGATGCAGCTGAGCCATCCCCTAGCCAAGCCTATAATGCCCTGCTCACTGAATTGCATCCAGGGATGTAGTGCCTTTCTCATGAAAACCTCACCATGAAATACAATATCCTGCTCCCAAATATAGCCCCAGGGATGAAGTGTTCTGCTCACTAATCTGGCTCCAGGGGAATAGTTCCCTGATCACTAAAAGTACAACTAGGGACATATGGCCCCATTCAGAGTGTCAAATAATTTGTGGTAATGGAAATTACCTTTCCTCTACACTATGCTAAATCCAGAGTTTGGCCATGAACTGGAGGATTTACCTCCAGCATCATGCTGGCATTAAATACTCCACCTTACTTCTGAGAAATCAGCAAAATCTGTGGAATTTCCTCCAGTGGAATTGCTGCCAGTGGTAATTCTGTCAAAATCCCCATGAGTCCTATGGAACTTACACCATCTACCACCACCTGTAAATCCGCCAGATCAAGTGATGGTAACAGTAATTACATTTGATGGTAGTTTCCTCGGAATTACTACCAAACTGGAAATTAGAGCCATAGTGCTTTGCTCACTAATGTGGCTCCAGGGACTCTATATCTGCCCTCTACGTGCTTGCGATTTCTACTCCATACTCTGCTCCTCCAATCTCCCACTTCTGGCACTTCTTCATGCTCTCCTTGTCCTCTCCAGCTCTCTTTCCACACAACCT
Organism: Ambystoma mexicanum; assembly: GCF_040938575.1. Classification (NCBI taxonomy): domain Eukaryota; kingdom Metazoa; phylum Chordata; class Amphibia; order Caudata; family Ambystomatidae; genus Ambystoma; species Ambystoma mexicanum. The sequence continues at coordinate 716,089,862 of NC_090932.1, forward strand.
GCTCTGCTTGCCATAACTCTCACCTGGCTGTGTTGAGAGGTCCTTTTATCCTGCCTTAACTGATTCCTGGGCTGTCTTCCAGAATAACAGGATGCAGCTTTGAATGCAGCGGAGAGCGTTGTTCTGATTATTTGTTTGTCCGTCCTTAATGTGCCTGCTTTTGGGTGGGTCTCACCATGTCAGAGATTATAAGAGGTAGGTGTGCCATCTTGGATTTCACTATACTTTCTGACTCCCCTTTGCAAGCCTGCTGCCTGCCACTTTCCCCTGCTTCAAACACAATTATTTCAGGCTTCTCTCTTGACTATAAGGGCTCCGCTGGCCATAAATACTCCCACTTAGGGATTGGTAGGCCTCGGTTGGCCTTTTATGTGTTAGATATGGGCTTCCCATGGGTTTGATGATTTGTTGCTCTCTGCAGGTCAGCCTGGATGGTACAGATTCCTAAAGACCAAAAGGGACGGTAGAATTTAGTTTTTCACAATTGTGGGAAAGGTGTATGGATTTCCTTTTACTATTTTCTTTGGGTCTTAGATACCATATTTGGGGGCTGACCTGTTCTGCCCCCAGTCTTGCTGCTCCTGTGACCATGGTTGTGTTTTCCCTGTCCGGCCCAGGTTTTCATTGAATGACCCTGAGGGATTATTGGAGTCATGGTCCTTCTTTTCCTGATCTGTCTTATGTTGGATGCTTGCTATTCAGTGAACCACTTGACTGTCCTCTGTTATGAGGGTGGGTGCTGCAGAGGTGACATGGACGGTGTTAGTATGTCCTCATCTGGCCCTGATAAATACCACCAGAGAAGTTCATTTCACATCTCCCCCTTTTCTCTCAGGCTCTCTGCTGGGGGTTTCAAATGTGAGTCCCTGTCTGGAGAGAGGTTTTGTAGTTTGAGTCATAGGGTGGCAGTGAGGGTAACCCTCCAGCTAGGTAACGCCATGATGGATCTCTGCACAGATGAAAACTCTAATGTTCTGACCTTCTGTATTTTTCAATTCGATTGGCAGTGTGCATTCAAATGTATATAAAAGTGCTGGTGCATTCTGTTTAGATCTACATCATTCATTAAGTATTTGCATGAAGGATCAAGCAAAATTCGAGCCTGTAGAATTTGCAGGGGATTTGTTTAGGTCGAACTTTGCTGCTTTTTCCTGAGGTTCGAGTTAAGGGGCTCTACTGGGTTTTACTCACGTCTATATAAGGACAGCTGAGTAGAATCTAAGGAAAGACGATGGTTGGCAGTTGAGGAGACAGAAGAAGCTCAGGCCTGTTAGGATAAGTATTTGTAGGTTAGTTCGGTTAGAGTAAACTTAAATCGATAATAAGGATTACCTTGATTTGCAAAAATTAAGTTGGAATTTTTTGAGGAGGAATTGGGGGCATATGATTCGTGGGTGGGGTGTGAATTATGGCTGGAGGAGTAGTACAACCTATTTTCATTCTACAAAATAGGGACAACGCACTGGGAACCCCATGTGCATTTACTAAAGATATGGGAAGGCCAAAGATCTAAGAACCCCATGAGCATTTACTATGTGTAAGAAAAGGGAAAAGCACAGATAATGCCACATACATTTACCATTGCCAGGAGATGAGCACTCAGAACACACATGCATTTAGTAGGCAGCAACAAGGCCAGGGCACTGAGAACCCCATGTGCCTTTATTAGGTGTAAGTAAAAAGTAAAGGCCTAAGCACTGAGTACCATGTGCATTTGGTTGGCAGAGGGGAAGGCCAAAGCACGGAGAGCACCACATGCATTTAGTAGGTGAAGGAGAAAGCCAAAGTACTGGGTGTGACAAAATGATTTCTACTCTGCAGGAGTATGAGGATGAGTAGTAGTAAAAATACGTACACAGCACCCACACTTCAACAAACCTACTGTGATCCCAATCATAAAGATAAAACCTCCTTTGCCTTTTCTGGTAGCATAGGCGAAGGGAAGGCTATACTCTCAGAAGTGGTGTGAATGTGATCCAGAAACAAACATAACAACGAGGTACAACCGTCCAAAATAAAGGAATGTTAAATCAAGGTTCTATACAAATATAAGCATATGTTCACTTTAATTAAACACAGCACTAGATAGAACCCAGAATATGCAAAAGTCAGAAAGATGCAACACTTTGGGTTATGAAACCCGGGTGAATAAGGATTCAGCAATCAACATGAATGTAAAGGGATATGTCATTTAATCAAAAAAGGTGCACAAGGTGCTTAGCCAATTTCTATGGTCCCAAAAGTGGACCAGGGAGTCAATGTTCAACAGCTCAACAGAATCGAGCCAGGCTTTGCACTGTTGTGCTTGTAGTCAAACCGGGGTTGGAGGCAGTGAGTCACATTGATCCCAAGCAGAGTGTTTGCATCAAGTTGGGTCAGAGTGGGTGTTCTGTGCGGGTGGAAACGTCTGGTTTGAATGCAGAGAACATGGCTCAAATGCTGCATGCTAAGTTGGATGGGGTGAAAACAGGAATCCTGGATGTTATGGCCCTCAGGATGCTGTGACACCCATGGCAGGAGATGTAGGACAGGGTAAGTCCTTTCAGATTCTGCTCTCCCAGCCTACAGAGGTTTGGTGCACAGTAAAATGTTCATGTCCTCAGCAAGAGTCACCCCAATGTGGACTGGAAGTGAATAGGGAGCAGGGTTTGCCTCTGCCTTGGAATCTCCTTCTTCATCCCTGTCTGTCACTGCCAATACAGTGCTCATTCCTATCCTGCAGCCATTTCACAATCCATGCCCCCATGTTTAGGTCAAGGTGACACACATTTTTATTGAGAAATCTCCACACTCTACCTTCCATCTTTTCTGCTCCTCATTTCATTGTAAAGAATCCCCTGCAGGGTTGTAGCAGCAACTCCGATGCTGAAGGTCTGGTGCCATTTAAAAAATGAGTAGGTTGTGTCTGTTCATAGAAGTGGAGAGGGGATTTCAGTTTTGGACTATGGGTGCGAAGAGTCTGAAGTTTGTCGGAGACCGCAGGATAAACCTTTGGGCAAAATGAGCAGGGATTCCGGCCAATGCTTGACAAAAACCTGACAAATAACTTGCACTGCCCTTGATGGGGAACCGTCTCAGCAGGCCACTGAGCCTAGCACCTGAGAATGTTAGGGTGAGGTTTGCGGCATCTCTCAGCCTGCTAAACCACATACTAAGGAAGGTGAAATAGGTGGCTGCAGTCCTCAAATGTCAAGCTGCCCTTCCACTAAATCTTAACGTCTTGCCTTCCATACGCCTTAGCAGGTTATGCTAATGTATGAGTTTTCATACCAGCCCTTTCCCTCTTCTGCCAACTCGCAGATGTTTGTTTTGTTCCTCAAGGGGTACAATGTATATATTTTCCCGAGAGAGAGAGAGAGAGAGAGAGAGAGAGGTGGCATTGGGAGCTAAAGAAATGAGATCTGTCTGCAAATGACCAGAGGAAGGAATGCAGGGTTGCAGGTTTCTTTTACCTTGTAAAGCCTACTCCTGCCTTCCCCTGAATAACTGACTTGCCCTCTAAGATCTCCTATCAGCCTCCAATAGCACTTCCACACTAACCGAGAAATGGCTAAGCTCTCCTTTTAAGCCCTGTCACATTATCCCAATTAGCGGATAACCAGGCCCATAGTGCTGTAGTCTATCAGATCTTGGCTCTTCCCTATGGATAACACCCTCCCATGTTTCTCTGTCAACCCCATAGAAAGCAGATTGGCACTTAGAAAGCAGGCACTTTGTACCCTTTAACACCACAGGTTTTACATCTGCTTTTCCCACTGTCCCACTAATGAACCTCACAATTCCTTTTTTCTTACAGAGTCAAGTGCAGCAAGACCAACAATAGTGGCAAACGGGTGTTATAGAAGACCACTCACATTATATTACAGACACATTCAGGTGTGGCATGACTTATAACATGAAATACCATCCACCTTAACCCAAGCTTAGATATGGCTTATTTTTCAAGATAATAACTGCCACCGGGATGGTGATTCTTTATAATTATGTAGTTTGAATAAAGGAGTGCTTATTTTAAATGCAGCCCCTGCGCTCAAGTGACTTGGATGTTACTGCAGCTCAAAAGAGGTCACCTGTGACCTCTGAACCTGTGTTCCTGGCGAGCAGATGCTATCGATCAGGATACTGATGTGGTAGGGCACAGGTGTATACTATGATATTGGCATAGAGCTGTCTGAAAGGCGGTCTGCTAAGCAGGCCACCATTTCTGAGATAGAATTACCCACATCATTTTATTGCTAATAAAAATAAAAGAAGGCTGTGATTCTACACCCGTGCCAGATGGCAATGCTTTGCACTGGGACACTTAATAACTGAGTATCCAACATGCATTTATTAGGCAATGGAGAAGGCCAATGCACTGAGAACATCTTATTCATTAAGAACGCCGAGAAGAACAACAAAGCACTGAGAACCCTGCATGCACTTTTATGAAGAGTAGAAGGCCAAACCACCCATGTACATTTATCTGCTGGAGAAGAAAGCCAAAGCACTGAGAACCCCATGTAAGGTGAAGAAGAAAACCTAATGACTGAGAAGCACGCATCCATTTACTCGGCAGAGGAGAAACTCAAAGCACTGAGAATCCAATGCGCATTTACTGGGAATAGAAGACAGCCAATGCATAGAGAACCTCACATGCATTGAGTCAGCAGCAGAGAGGAGCAAATCACTGAGAACCACAAGTGCATTTCTAGGAAGATTAGAAGGAAAAATCACTAAGAATCACATGAAGATTTAGTTGGCAGAGAAGAAGCCCATAGCACTGAAAACCACACGTGCATTGACTAGGCAGGTAAAGCAATAGCACTGACAAACACGCATACATCTAGATGGCAGAGGAGTAAGCCCAATTACTGAGAACCCCATCTGCATTTAGTTGGCAAAGGAGAAGTCCATAGCATTGAGAATACCATGTGCATTTAGTAGGCAAAGGAGATGGTCAAATGACTGAGAGCCCTATATTCATTAGGTAGATGGAGGAGATTGCCAAACCACAGAGAACCCCACAAACATTTATTAGATGGGAAAAAGCAGAGACATAACCATATGCATTTTGTGAAGGGAGGTGATGAATTAAAGAAACATGTTTGTATCCAAAGCAGAACCCAAACATGGTAGGATGGGAGGTAAGGGATGGGGTGGATGTATCTGTTGGGGGTTCTTAAATAGCTTCAGCATCAGATGTTTGCATCAGGGAAGCCCAGATAATATGTGATCTCTGTGCCAGCCCTTTGCCAACCCTGCCTGTTATCCTCTAGCCATATCTCTATCATTTGTTTCCTGGGTAGACTTCTGCAAAAGCTGGCCACCTCCCAGCTTACTCTCCATACTGAATCTGTTGGTTGTCTCCATGACCATCAGTCTGGCTTTAGAGCAGCCAGAAAAATGGAAACCCCTCTCCTGAACACACGTGAAGATCTGCTCTCTGATCTCGAATCTAGCCTTCAGTCTGTCCTCATCCTCCTTTATCTTTCCTCTCCCTGTGACACTCTCAACCACGTCATCCTGATCAATCATCTCCATGACAACCTGGGCCTCATGGGTCAGGCTCTAGTGTAGTTGACCTCCTTCCTCTCCAATTGACCCTCCCAGCTCCAACTGGGGTCCTTTCTCTCCACCACCTCTCTCTCCACATGTGGTGTTTCCCAGGGCTCTAACCCCTCACCCTGGCTCTTCAGCCTTTACTTGGCACCTCTGGCCCATCTCATCTCTTCCTTCTCTCCTAACTTTCAAGTTATGCGAATGACACTCAGCTCTCCTTCATGCTCCCCTCTTTCTCCTCTCCTCTCTCACTCATTCATGACTGCCTATCTGCAATTCAGGAATGGTGTACCTCTAACCATCTCTGCCTGAATGCCAGTAAGATTGAGATCCTTCTTATTGGGATCCCTACTCCCGCTTTCCCTCTTTCACTCTGGCCGTACTCCTTGGGCCCTCTACCTGCGCCATCCTGCAAGGCAAAAAACCTTGGTGTCATCTTTAATTCCACCTTCTCCTTCTCTCCTCACATCATGGGCGTCTCTAAGAAGTCCCACTACCAGCTGCACCTCCTCACAGGTATTCTTCCTTTTCTCACTTTCCCCCAGAAGCTCACTGTCACCAGAGCCCTGGTTCTCTCTAGGCTGGACATCTGCAACATTCTCTTTCTTAATCTGCCTTCCTCTACTCTTCGCCATCTGCAACTATCTAGAACAGGACTGCAAGACTTGTCCTTGGCCTCAAGCCCAGGAATCGTATGACTCTAGCCCAGCCCTGAAGTCTCTCCACTGGCTTCCAGTGGCTGAAAGGATCAAGTTCAAGACCCTCTGCATTGTCCACAAGGCTTTCTGGGGCCGGAGACCACACCGCATCCAACTCTCTCGGCCTAAGCACTTCCCTTCTCCAGCCCTCTGCTCATCTACCTCCAACTCTCTGAGGGTCAGACGCTTCTCCATGCAGAGAGTGGGTAGTGGATCTCTCTCCTTGGCTGGTTCCTCCCTGTCTATTTCAAACTTGAGCAGAACCACCTAAGAGTCTGGAAGCAACTCAAGACCTTCTTTTCACTTCTGCTTTCTCTCTCTCCTGCTGATGTTCTTGTCTACTGCACTAACTGGTTACCTGGCTTCCCTCTAACCTATGAGGACCAGACTCCTTCTCGACCAGTAGCTCCATGGACTGCCTCTGGGCCTACCATGCACTAGGGACTGTATCTGCAATCCTTCACTCCCCTGTCTCCTTGCACTTACTTAGAACAGACCACCCAGCAGCACTTACTTGAGCTTTGCTTTGGACTCCCCTTTTCCTCCCCTGGCACTTCTCCTCTCTCTTCCCCTTGCACGATCTGAATGACACAAGACCTAGTAAGATCGCTTGTTTTGTTCCCCTTTGTCTTCCTCTTCCTTGTCTTGTCGCGCCTACAAACACTTGTGTACAGGCACGTTATAAATGACATATTGTATCATATCATATCGTATCATAGAGCTCTTCCTCTTTAAAGGACAGTGGTATTTGTCCTAAAATAATCTTGTGCTTTCGGAAGAAATATAATGGTGTATGCAGCACTTTTACATATGCATCAGATTCCAGAGGATGGAATGCAGGTGGATGGGGAGGCAGTTGAGCTGCCACTAACCAAAGTGCAAAGAGAAAAGATATGACTTCAGCTCAGAAACAAAAAGAAAAATTCACAAATGTGAAAGAAGAGGTGATTTCTGACAATTCCCCACTTCTGATTTCTTTGGAAATAGATAACTAGGAAGAACATGAAAAATATTATGTTCCATACCTTTATTCAATATCTATGCTCAGACATATTTTCTTTGATGATATCACAGGCAGCAGGGGAAAACAAGGGAGGGAAGAAGAGAATGCAAGCACTGACAAACCCAATCAGTAGTCAAGTGGGAGCATTGCAATCAAGATGCAAGCTTCAGGCACACCTGTTGCTGCAGTGTACAACCTTTCTTTACCAGAAATGGTCTGGAAAATCACATGCTAGTGGTAGTACAATTTTGCAGACATTAAAATCAACAGCACCTGCCTCTTTTTGAACAGCATCCAGATATCAACCATTGCAATGACACCAAGCAGACGCCAAGACGGTGTGTAAGTAGAGGCCAATCATGACCTGCCAAAATTAGGATTGGGCAGTATTTTAAATCACTGACATAACCACATGGATTTTTTGAAGGGAAGTGGTGAATTAAATGAACATGTCTATATCTCCTGCAGCTCCCAGGTATGGTAGAATGGGAGGTAAGTAATGGGGAGTAATGCATCTGGTGGGTGCTTTTTAACAACTAAAGCCTCACCTGTTTGCATCAAGAAAACCCATATACTATGTGAATGTTGTGCCAGCCCCACTGGTCAATCAGTAGCCATAGATCTCTCCCTAGAACAAAGGCATTTGCCCTAAAAGAAACTTGTGTTTTGGGAAGAAGTGCAATTGGGTATGCAGCACTTTTACATATGCATCAAATGCCAGGAGATGGACTTCAGGTGAATGAGGAGGCAGTTCGGTTGCCCCTAACCAAAGTGCAAGAGAGAGAAAATATGACTTCAGCTCAGCAACACAGAGAAGAATCCACAGATGTGGAAGAATGTGATTCCTGATGACTCCCCACTTCTGATTTCTTTGGAAATAGATGACAACGAAGAACATAACAAATGTTATGATCCAACCCGTGACTCAATATCGAGACTCAGACACATCATCTTTGATGATACCACAGATAGCAAGGGAAAACAAGAGACAGCAGAAGAGAATGCAGGCAGTGACAAACTCAATCATCAGTCAAGTGGAGCAATGTAGTTAGGAAAAAGGTTTTAGGCACACCCCTTGCAGCAGCAAGCAGTCTTTTCTTTTCCAAACATGGTCCGAAAAAACATATGCTACCTGTAGTACAATTTCGCAATCATTACCCATTGAGTAGACTGCTGCTCACATGACCACACCTTGCCACTCAGTTGCTCCACCCACCACCAGTTTTCCTCACCTTCCAGGCCTCTACTCAAGGACTCTAGGCCGGCTCCATACAGACAGAATTGAGTAGTGAAGGCAAGTCCCTGTTTACTCTCAGGCCAGAATGAATACAACCCTTTGGGAAATAGGCCAAGAGATAGCTTGCAAGGATAATAAGGTTTAATTGTACAGAATACAGAAATATCAGCAAAGAACTCTGCTGCTCGAGAACATGCTGGTTCTTCCTAGTACAAGCAGAATCTTAAAAAGCCAAATGGCATCATCACATACAGTAAAAACGATAGCAACTGATTGGCGAGACCATATACATGGGCCTTCTCCAAAGGGGATGCCAGGCTACAATTGGTTCACATTTCCGCTGTCTGTCAGTTTCCACGTAGGTCAGCTGGGCTCATCCCTCCATGGAGTGAAGATCAGGTCTCTCATAGGTTACAATATAAACATATAAAAACTGCTATGATACAATAAGCCAACTACAATATCACTATGACATGCACCTTGGAGGCTTAGGGACTGGTGCCAGGGGGAAGGGAATAAGAAATATGCTAACAATGACCCATACATTTGGAGCTTTGGTGATATCACACCCCCTCAAAACCAAGGCTTCTACTCTCGTTTTGATCTATAATTTATCTCTCCCTTTACCTCGTATTATAAAGGATGTATTTATGTAGAGAGGAGAAACAGTCACACATGCTTATATCTTTCATGACCAGTAGGTTTATGGTTTGGTTTGGGGTCATTCACTATCATAGAATGCAGGGGTGTGGGGGTTGGACGGTGGCATGGGCCATGGCTCTGGGTAGGCTGGGTGGGATTAGAGGTCTGCTGGCAGTTCAGCTGTGATGAATCGGCTCTGCAAGGAGCATGGTGTCGTCTCATGACCTTGCAGGGTGCATTTCTCCCAGTGATACTGAGTAATTGCAACAATGGAGGGACAGGGGGAAGCTTCCGTGAGAACCAGGTGTGCAAACTCATCCCATCAGAACGATCTGGGCCTAGTCGAGTTCTTCCATGGAGCTAAAGTTATACCACATAGCCATGCAAGACTGTGCATCCACCATAACTACTAAATAGCGTTCCTTTCTATGCACGCACACTGGGTTTATATATCTATCATTCGCGCTATATTATTTCCGTACCAAGTTTCATAGAACAGTCCTCTCCCCCCTTGTACACTACACTACTTCATACTGGACTCGCCTCACCTTAAAGTGCCTGGGGGGTGGGATATACTCATTTCTAGCCCAACATTCCCCCCTTTCATTACTTCTACAGTAACACATTGTACCCGATATTTGCACTCATTTTCCTGCCTCACTGCGACCTCTTGGGGGGCGGGGGGCATTCCCTTTATTGGCATCCATGCCCTATACACATGTCTCAAGCTTTCTCCTGCTTGCACATACTCTTCAGGTGTACATGTCATATAAATGCAACCCCCATTCCCGTCTTTTTAGTTTTCTGGGACAGGGGGCAATAGTTGTGTGACTACATCTCCCTCGGGGATAGGGACCATGTGGGGAATGGGGTGACTAGTCTGCACCTCTACTTCTTTTGTATTACGAGGTGCCCTTGGACCGCCAATAGAAACCATCATCATTGCGCTATTAGGCACTGCTTTGTCACAACATCAGAGACCCAACTGGCATATGCAGAAGATCATCAGGACGAACACGATGATGGGTCATCATCATTTTCACCAATGTTCCAAGACAGGATGGGGCCCAACTGAACCCAAGCAAGAACCAATCTTCTTCTTGGACGCCAGCTTCCTTTTGCATCTTTGCCCCTAGATCATGCACTGCAGCAATAATGTGTGACAATGTCCAATTTTCAGCATCTTCAAAACGTACGAATGTGCAACATGAACTTGCGTTCTTTTTGCAAGCACAACCTTCCATTGATGTCAGCAGATCAAGCACATAACGGTTCTGCATCATCATCAGCATGAGGGTGTGCAGCTCAACTCTTATGACATTGATCCCTTGCTCTGTGTCATTAACCAACTGGACCATATCCCAGTGCACTATCTGGAGCAATTTAGTATTCGTTCGTGCTTGTACGCTGGGTAGCATTAATGATGCGAAAAATGTCTCTGCTGGAGAAAACTGCTTGCATTCGTCGGGTATTTGTGCGAGCAGTTCTGTTGAGTCTTTTGATAGATAGCTCGATTATCTCCTTTTCCTTCATAGTTAGCCATACAGTTCTTTTTCAGGGAGGATGCGAAGGTCTGGTGGCAGTAGCGTATGCTGTGCTGCGATGGTTGGGGGCACTGTGGGTGCATCTTCAGGCATTGGCCCCCCCTTTCAGGTGTTCTCTGGGACTACTAACAGGGCTGAGTGTAGCTTAGCTAGCGAACAATAGCCCCTCCAGGAGGACAGCAGGTGCAAGAACGCCTGTTGGCCACACACAAGTAGTAGTCCATCAGCTGTGTGGTTCCCTTCTTGCAGTCTGGAATCAGCACAGTCCTGTTACATTATTCATTTGAGCCGACAGAAATAGTTCCTTGAATGCAAAAGCACAGTTCTTAAGTCTTTCCTTGGTGCACTTTACCGGTTTCTGTACAGCTGCAATCCATGTCAGTTTTGTGACGTGCTTTGTCCATATCTGTGCGCAAGCCTGTTCCACAAGTGCCCGTGTTTTTTTATGGAAACCCTAAAAGTCCTTCAGCCTTACACGTGAAGGTAGTTGCTTTCCCCTTGTTAATGTATCTTTCCCATTCGATTACCAGGTAGGGCTGTTTTAGACAGTTGCTTTTGGTCAGAATCATTATTTTCATTTCTGGCCGTCTGAATCCACCAGTTCCAAATGGACGTTGCGTGCCTGGAAAGTACCTCGGATCCAACATAGCGCAAAATAAATTAGGCATTGTGCCTGTATGATTGGTACTTCCTGTGGTACTAGAACCTTGGGTGCCCCAGATGTATGCACTATTAAGGAACACACATAGCAACTGCTATTAGTTGTTTGCCCTCCCTCTGCACTCATGTCGGAATACCAACGGTTGGAGTGCTCAGGATGACAAATGTCTTCAACCGCATCCAGGCCTAGGCTGTGGTATGTGTCATATTTAGGTTTAGGTGCTTGTCTTTATAGTCTGTGTGATACATCTCTTTTTGTCAATCGGCATCTACTGTTTGTAATATTTACACTATTATTTGTATTACACAAAAGATTCTTGACATTCGGAACTAAAACTTCAAACATTTTACTTTTACACACAGTCATGCGGGTGTTGCTGTCATTGGTGGGGGTCATATTATACATATATGCGGTCATATTTTCTGGTGCAGTAAATTAAAGGATGCACTTTCATTCAGGCTTTCATTCAGGTTCAGGTTTAGGGCCAATTCAGTTCAACTGAAGGGTGCACTTTTATATAAATTCCAGTTCCCCATGAAGCTACCCCCTTCTTTTAGATGGCATGCCCAGATAAAAGATGTTCCCCAGTTTATTCCTAACAAAAACATGAGAAAAATAAAAGAAAATGGCCGAAAAGTGTAGGCCATACTGGTGAGAATACATTCTAGTGCTACTAATTACATTTTCATTACTAGGAAATGAACAATTTGATGTTGAAGTCTTCATCTTTCCAACACCTGTAGTGGAAATAGAACAGCTAAAACAAAGGAACGGGATGGTAGGGGGATGAGGGTAAATGAGGTAAAAACTGGGGAGGGACAAGGAGGAAGGAGAGAGAAAGAGAAAGAGAGAGAGAGGGTTTTAATTTTAAGTAGCGTTTTACTTTAGCAATGCATGTTTTCTATAACTCTTTTACATGCAAACATATATAGTCAGCAGTAAGCTACATGAGGTGAGGTAGACTTGCTACATTAACTTTCAGTAGCTGGTGTGGAATCGGGTGAGGCCCTGCGAATGTTTGAGAGGTGTATCCAATACCGGAGCCATTTCACTTTTACTGCGAGAGGGGTGGAAAACACAACCTCATAGGGCCCATGGTACCTGGGATTGTTCAATTTTCTCACAAAATCTTTGATGTACACCAGTTCCCCCGGCAAAAATGGTTGGGCGATTGCAGGGTCAGCTGGTGGGGCTGTCACGTTTTGTGGATCTTGTGGGTGCTGTGGTACCATCTGGCATGACACACACTTGATCGCTGTGTTAGGTATGTCAAATATTGTTTGAATTTGTCCCCTAGAATTGAAACTGCTCTATGGACATCTGATGCCCTCCTTACAGGGGAGATGGGCGTTTCCATACATCTGTCCATCCCTATTTCATGGAGGGAGAGGTGGTGGTCCTTGCTTGGTTGAGTGCATACATTGAACAGGGCCAGGGGCAAGCAGTATACCCAAATCATTTTCAGGGTGTTGTATAATTTGGAGATCCTGCTTTTGAGGAGGCTGTTGATCCGTTCTACCACCCATTGGCTTGTGGGTGGTAAATCAAGCACATGCAATGTTGTATGCCCAATAGCACTGTGATCGCCTTAAAGAGTTCATTGAAAAAATGGGTGCCATTGTTGGATCTCGAAACGTCACATACCCACCATCACGGGAAAACCTCACATACAAGGAATTTAGCCACACACTTCCATCTGGGTGGGTGCATGGACTGGGCTCGACCATCTCGAGAACGGACAGACCACTACAATCAGGTATCAAGCCCATTGCATTGCTCCCCCATGTCTGCATAGTCAATATGCAGCTCCTGGAAAGGTCCAATGGGGAGGGGCAGGGTGCCTCCCAAAGTCCTGAGTGTCATCCTTGTACTGAATACTTACAAACAGAATACGTTCCTATATGAAGGAACTCCCGTCCCCTGCACACTATCACTGGCCTCTCTAAAGAGCCGAACAGTTAAGGTATAACTTGTGTTCACCCAATGGGGGAGATGTGTTCATTCAATAATGTGTAGTTTCAATAGTTAGGTAGACAGTACATTTAGAATTTCTTAATGACAAGCATCAAGACAACGTTCTTTGACTTCTTCATATGTTGTTTATTTTTCAAAAATAGCCCAACGCGTTTTGAGAAAAACATCTCTTCTTTAGGGGTATATATATTCAAAATATCAATCCAATCTAAGAAAAAATGTCAGAAAACATAGAGTTACTATTGCTGTATGAAATTTTGCTAATACAGTGAAGATTCTCAAAAAGGTGTAGGTATGGACACCATCATACGTCTTCTTCAACATACCCTGTGTACAATTACATATTGCATGCTCACATTAGTGTCACGTTTTCAAATGCATACAATTGTTAACAAATAGTTCAACAAGAAGAAGTATAGAAGTATACATTGTGACTTGTCTACATAAAAAAACAGGTACTGAAATGAGGACATTTAAAAGAACAAGAAGTTACCCCTATTCAGGTACGGATATTCAACAGTGCAAGTTATTGCCTCTAATATCTCAATTGTCTCTCTGGTTAATGGATGTCAAAGTATGACATGTGGGACTCTAAAGAAGGGTGAATATTACTGCGTAGGGTAAGAGTGGGATCATACAACATGTTATGGGAGGTAATGAATCTGGAGTAAGTCAGGTTGGTGTTAAGGATTGTAGGGGCAAAGCCGCTATCAAATTTACTTAAAAGGGTAAGAATTCTTACCAAGTAGAGTAAGTAAAAGTCCCAGTCCTCTGATGTGGCTGATGCAGGCTGGCTGCGCGGATAGGCTTCTGGAGAGTAGATCCCTCTAAGTGGATATCTCTGAACAGATGTCAGTATCTAGAGATAGAAAATGAGGTAATTTAAATGTGAGCCAAGGGGCTCGAGTAGGATGTAGGCTTTTTAGTCTATGATAAAGGGAGGGACCTAGGTCCATAGGTTGCTTACCCCAAGTGAGTGGATTAGTTGTAGGTGAGATGGCGATGCTCCTTCCTCGCTGGTCCGTGCATGTTGATGTTCTGTAAATGAAACAGAAGAAGGGCACCTTTGCCTGCCTTAATTGTCAACATTGTTCTAACCTAATCAAAGCCGTTCACATAAGACACCCCCATAGGGGCAAGAAGATATTATTGAAGGACTTCACTACCTGCAAAAGTAAAAATGTGGTCTACGCACTCAAATGCCCATGTGGCATATTGTATGTGGGGAAAACCATAAGAAAAGCACGCTAACGTTGGACCGAACACAAGTCCAATATAAGAACAGGGAATATCAAATCCCCAGTAGCCAGACATTTTAAAGAAAATGGCCACACCATAGCCCAACTACGGGTGGTGATACTAGAAGTGGTTAGGACATCCCCAAGAGGAGGAGACTTGGCCAGACGATTGGCACAAAGAGAGCTCTATTGGATACATAAATTAGACTCAATGACACCCATGGGCCTCAATGACGACTTTTACCTAGGGCCATTTCTGTACACATACGAGGTACCTTTAATACAATTTGTTGACCTATATGTCAGTATAAACATATCAACTTGAGCCATTTTTTCTTGCCATGACTGCAGGTACCACAAAGATTGTAAGTCTCCCTAGGATAGACATAGATACAGAGGTATGGACACCCTGTTCTAATATAAAATAGTCGTTTTTGAGAATCTTCACTGTATTAGCAAAATTTCATACAGCAATAGTAACTCTATGTTTTCTGAAATTTTTTCTGAGATTGGATTGATATTTTGAATGTATATACCCCTGAAGAAGAGATGTTTTTCTCGAAACGCGTTGGGCTATTTTTGAAAAATAAAACAACATATGAAGAAGTCAAAGAACGTTGTCTTGATGCTTGTCATTAAGAAATCCTAAATGTACTGTCTACCTAACTATTGAAACTACACATTATTGAATGAACACACCTCACCCATTGGGTGAACACGAGTTATACCTTAACTGTTTGGCTCTTTTAGAGGGGCCAGTGATAGTGTGCAGGGGATGGTAGTTCCTTCATATAGGAGCTTATTCTGTTTGTATGTATTTCACAACCCATATGCCAGGGTTGGCTGTTTTCTCCTCTGCACCTTAAACATATCTAAAAGCAAAGTCTGTTTCCCAGAATAATCTGTCTAAATTGTAAGAACTATTAAGCCTAGGTGTGCGTGGTGAAAAAAAACTGCAGATTCTTTGTACTGAATACTTGGCAGGTGGTGCATTGGACAACCATCATGGGGTGGTGTTCTTGGAGATTGGCTATGAACCAGACTTCCTGGATCACTGGTGCAATGTATTGTTTGGAGCTGTGAGAAGGGTAGTGCAATTGCCCAAATGATGTGCATAGCAATTCTACGGGCATCACTACTTTCCCAGTGCATTGCTGTCTCCATAAGAGATCAGTAGGAAATTGTACACGGCCACACTTGAGCCACATTTGTTTCTTTTCCTGTGGAGCCCTATGCTGAAGTTCAATTATCTGGGCTATGGGCAGGGCTGTGGGTGGGTCTGTTTCTGGTCTTGTTGTAACTGCTGTGAGAATGTATTCAGCAGGAGTGGGCACTGGGAGATATCCTGCAGCTTTGGCTGCTGCATCGGCGGCTGCATTCCCCAACAGGATTTTGTCAGTGTTGTTTGTGTGTGCTGCTCATTTAATGACCGCCATTACAGAAGGTTCTGCAAGGGCGGAAATTAGTGTATTAAGCAGAGCAACATGTTGCTCTGCTTAACATGTTGCACTGTTGAGCCGTCCACTTGCTTCAAGGCCCTCCTTCTCCAGCGTGAAAGACCTGTGTGTACCATTGTGGTGATGTACGCAGAGTCTGAATACATGGTGGCATAACACCCTTTAGCCACCCGAAGGGCCTTACTAAAGGCTATGAGTTCTGCTGCTTGGGCTGAGTAATGCCTGGGCAGCCTTTTCATTTCCACTGTCTCATAGTTGTCCCCCTCTAGACGCACCACTGCCACCCCAACATGTCTCTGGCCCGTGTTCGCATCAATTGTCGCTGACAACAAAAAGTCCCTTCCCTTCCCCCAAAGGGCTATCGATGGCTTTGGGAATATTGTCCTCCTCACCTTCATAAGTGGCGCAGTCATGCTGTTGTAAGACCTCGTCAGTGCATGGCTCTGTGAGGAACGTGTCTGCGTTCATTGTTTTGTACCTCACAACGTAAATGTGTGGGATTGATAGAATAATCTCCTACGCTTATACCCGCTGGGTGGTGAGGGTGAATTTTGAGTGATCCAGGAAGGCAAAAACTGAGTGTTCCACATAAAGAGATACTGAGTACCCCATCAGAATTGTCGAGGTTTTTTTTTTTTTCGATTGCAAAGGCTGCAGCAGCAAGAGCTTGTTCGCATGTGAACTGTCCTTGCATAACCATGTCCAGTGTGCTGCTGTAGTAGGCCAGTGGCTTGAGCCCCATGGTACTTTTTTGTGTCAGTACCGCTTTCATGAGTGTGCCATTGGAGTGGGAGAATATGAAAAATTCCTGCATGTAATCTGGGGTGGCAGGAAGGGGGGTTTTGAAATTACTCCCTTTAGGTCATTGAATCTCTTAATCATAGTAGAGGTCCATTCTAATTCCCTGTTCTCTTTTTGTGCATCTTGGAGGCCCTGTAACAGTGGCTTCATGTATGCTGTGTAATCAATATTCCATGTTCTGGAGTAATTGCATAACCCTAAGAATTTTCGCATGTCTTTCACTGTGAGTGGCTTGGGAGTGACATGTACTGTTGCTGCCGTGTCAGAGATCATTCCTTTTTGATGTGCAGAGATAAGTTGCACCAGGTAGAGTACTTCCTGTTGGCAGTACTGAAGCTTTGCCTTGTCTACCTTGTACCTTTTACATACTAACATTTGCAATAGTGCTATGGAGTCTCTGCTGCAGTTCTGTTCACTGTCACTGCATACCAGTAAATCATCCACCTACTGAATTATGGTGCTGGGTAACTGAATGTTACCAAAGGCTTCTTGCAGTATCCTATTGAATATGCGGGGGCGTTCGCAGTACCCCTGGGGCAAACAAGTGTGTTCATAGGGCTTTACACCCAGAGTAAATGCCATGAGGTACTGTGAGTCTGGGTGCAGGGGTACCGACAAGATGGCATTCTTTAAATCAACTACAGTAAAATCTGTCGCTTCTTTGGGGGTACTGCACAAAATGGAGGCCAGGTTGGGGACAAGTGGAAACTCTTTTTGAACTATGTCATTAAGGGGGAAGAGATCCTGGATTTTCCTTCAACTGCCCCCTGTTGCCTTTTAATGGAGTATTTGGCAGTGTTGCATTATGAGGTGGAGGGTACTATGATCCCTTGGTGGAGTAAAGCCTGTATCGTCTCTCTGATCTCCTCTTCTGCCTCCCTCGGCAATGGATATTGTTTCACCCTGGGGCCACACCGCCCCAGCCTTTTGAGTGATCTTTACTGGGGCCACTTCCTTCAACATCACTACATCATGTGGGATAGTTTTCACAATTGTGTGTGAACCTGTTGTGCATCTGCCTGGCTGAATGGGGGTGGTTCGACAACAACCACAAGGGGGCTTTAAACCCTTCAGTACTGTACTATAATCTTACAGGGTATGCACATTTCAAGTATGTTTTCCCCTTCATTGTTGTTGCCATAAAAATGATCTGCATCAGTCAATTCTTTAAGGGCCATAGTTGGATCTATGCATAAAACTGTGTGCCACTGACATCTGTGGGGGTCAGTACCTAGAACTACAATTCTTTTGACCGGTACTAGCAGACCCTCTAGGTCCAGGGAGAGTATTGTACCTGCATTCAAATCTGGGGGAACCACGGGCTGAAAAAAGTAATCTGTGGGTAATCTCCAACAAATTCTGGTAATCTGGGGTACTGCTCGTGTAAGTACTGTAATACCATAAATGAAAATGCTGGGGTTTACAAGGATACCTCGTACCACTTAATCACATGCCATGGCATGTATCATGAGCATTGCCCTTATTGAACACATGCCAGGTGTGGCAGAGACGATACCGCTATCTGTGAATGAGATCATCGTGTTCAGCTGGCTTAGCAGATCCCTACTGAGCAAATTGACAGGAGAACTCTCAGAGTATAAGGGGGGGCTCTTACAACCTCCCCTCCCACCTTTACATATAGGTATTTTGTGTATGGAACCATCAAAACAGCCCACGTCAATCCCTGCATGTCAAGGGTTTTTCTTGATAATGGGAAGTCACATTCACTGAAGCACAACTTCTCTGCTCCTGGGTCCACCATAAAGATGAATTGTTTGTTCTCTATCCCTCCTGCCACCAACAGTTCCTCTTCTGGATTGAGGGTCATTGACAGGACTGAATATTCAAGTGCTCTCTGTGGGCTGTCCGAGTCAGGATATGTGTCTGTCGCTGGAAACGAGAAAGGGTTCCCCCATACTACTGTAGTGCCATGAAACTGAGCCACTGTGCCTTTAGGGGTGCTGCAAAAGGCATTCCTGTTCTCTGCCTGCTGCATGTTAGTGCAGGGTTGGCAATGCTGTAAGTGATTTCAATCCGGCATACACCCAAGTCACGCCCAGCGTGTAGTGCACAATTAAAAATGAAGTGGGAGAATGGAACAAAAGGCTCCCACCAATCCCCTCACACCCCTGGCCTAGAGGATCACGGCCGAGGCACCCGCCACGAGAGGAGTTTGCCCATCTATCAGACGACCAAATACCCTGGTACAGGAACATACGGATGTGCCCACCCGCCTGCCCACCAGCCTGCCCTGCCCATGCCGACACCTGCGGCATGGATGAACTCGACTGAACTATTCAACACTAAATCAACACATCGTTAGAGATGCCATGACGACCTAGCCAACGGTCAGCACACCCGTGCAAACATGCACACTGGACACTCCCACACCAATCCACACGAAGAACATATTCAGTGCTATGACGTAGGTGACGGACACACCCACTGACGCGCATCTTTATTATTTTTCACATAGGCTTTTCAAAATGCAGAAACGCAAGACGCACAATGAACTCATCTAAAATGCTTGCTCACGCTTCTCCTAAACCGATGCATTGCCATGAGAAATATAACGAAGACATGATACTGGGGATAAAGCAATATGATACCATAACCTAAAGCGCCGTGCATCAAACGTTTCCACCTATGCACCAGGCCCAAGTAGGCCGCAAGTGAGGGCTTCCATGAACATTGAATGAGCAAGACTACAGTTGCTGACCCTGCAGAACGAGCCCGGCGAGAACAGACAGTCAAGGGCACAATGTTGCAAACTCGCATGCCGCAAGCCAACGCCAAGGTCACACCTGCAAATTAAGCCAGGCACACAGTGGAAAATGCAATATTAATTGTGCAGAATTCTGCCTCAACCACGGTCTCACCTCACGTGACCAAGCCGAACCTGACAGGGTGCCAGGCCCAGGAGGAGGGAGGCACCTGGATCCCACGTTTTAAGACACAGGCAGATACAATTAAGCGACTCAATGGACATCTGCGGCGGTGGGAGTAGTCTGCCTTCCAGCATATGAATAAATCCTCACATTGTCTGCACATACCCATAGTGATACATTGTTACAAATGGCAGGTGCACCGCGAGCTGGGAACAGCGATGGTCCCAGACTGGGGGGCTCGCGGGTGGACCAATCAGAACATGGGGCCTTTATCACTGACGCCATTAACATTAGCCAATCCTCAGGGGTCTTCATGTAACAATTTTCATGTATCAAATTGAAGGGACAACCCAAGTATACCACCTGACTGACCCTCAACCACTAATAAAGCTCTCTATACGTATGCTATACTAACCCTACCACTTGAGGAACCAATCTAGAGTGGCGATAGGTTTTTTGCTAACTTTCCCAGGTGACGCAAGTAGCGCGTCATACTAAGATAAAAAGGGCCTGCGAGCCCCACGATTTAGAGAGAGAGTGTCAGGACGGACGCGTACGATCCTTGACCCATCCCTGCCGTTTTGTTTAATAAACAGCAGAACCACCTTGCTTCTTGCGTGTGTTTCATACTCATTCTTTTGGGATATACGGGAGGAGTTGGGGCCTCCCTGCCCGGAGGTCCGTGGACGGCCCAGCCGACCCCGGGAGAATTTCCCCCCGACAAGTTGGAGGCACTGCTGAGATCTGTTTAAGATCTGCTTTTATTTTATTTTTCCGAGTACTCCCGTTGCGAGGAGGCCCGGCGGCGTGGCCCCCTCTGCCGCTGCCCCCTTTTGAGGACTACAGGACCATCGCGGAACTGCGAGAAGACCGGACAGCGCAATCCGGATATTGGCCTTCGGGAGCCGGTTGAGAAGTATTCCGCCTGCAGTTGGCGAGTGTCCAGACGTGGTCCAGACGAGGGGAGGTGGCGAGCCGCTTGGAGGGGTGCACGCAGTCGAGCGGCCCCGCATCAAGAGAACTTGGTGAGTATGCCACGCAAAACAAGCAATGTGAAATTGTGAGAGAGGGGGAGGAATTGAATACGGGAGGCGGGAGGTGGTACAACCATACACGACTAATATGGAAGGAGGGTACTCAACGCCAGGTGCTGGGTATTATAATTACAACAGGGGAAGGGGAGGAATGATGAGGGGGAGAGGATACGGATATAACACACAACAGCAGGGGGGAGGATTTAGAAATTTCTACCCCACCGGGCAACCAGTATACCAGGACAACCCAGGAAGCTTTCCATGGCAGAACAGGGAACCACCGGTGTGTTGGATTTGTGGATTAGTAGGGCACATGTCACGCACGTGTAGAGTGAGACCAGGCACACCATCATGGGATGAACAGGGACAACAAGGGCCTACACAGGAACAGCAGTACATCCAGCAACAGCAGGCATTGCAACAGGGAAATGGGCAGCAACAACTAGTAACACAACAACAGCCACAGACATTTTCACTGCCACAACAACAGGTAGCGATAACACAACAACCCCAAGTACAGCAAGTACAGCAACCTGCCCAAATCCAAGACCATAACATAACCTCTACCAAACACATCTGGGAAGGGTGACGGTCCTGGGACACAACCCTTACACAGGAAGTGGTCAATCATTATACCCTCAATAGGACAGCCCACAGACGGCCTTGGTGTGTCCCATCCTGTCGATAACACCTAATAGTGCGGAGGAACCACGCATAGAGGTAATGATAGGTGACAAAAAATTATCATTCATTGTTGACACCGGGGCGACACGGTCTTGCATAAGGGAAGGTAAATTTAAGATGTCAGGTGAAGCCATGAACACCCACGGATTCTCTGGGGGTAGGGGGTTGGTTCCCTTTACTGATAACATCATCTTATCGATAGGGGATTATGACATGTCAGTCCCGCTTTTATATTCTAAGGCCTCACCAGTAAACATACTGGGGAGAGACATAATGAGCAGGTTGAATATGACGATCTCCTTTACGGAGGACGGCATAATTTGCTCCACTCCAGGAATTAACATGCTCACTGCACGACAAATTATGCAAGCATACTGTGGACAGACAGTGATTAGGGCTGAGCCAGTAGATGGTGAACTGTTCCAGTACGGGACAGACATGGCATTTACATGGATGCCAGGAATAGAAGGAAAGATCTGGAGGAGGCCAGCAGCCTATTTGTTTAGACCAGAAACACCAGCCAATGAACCAGAAGGAAAGGTGATTTCAGTGAACATAGAGAGCATTATAGCAACTGCTGATTACATCGCAGTACATGCCCAAGATAGAGAAGGAAGAGCATGGAGGGCAGTGATAGCATTAGCAGAGGGATGTAGGCTCACCCAGGTGTCAGATGAGGAGCTCTTCTCAGAAGAAAAGGAAGAAGGTGAAATGGTGTTTATGATGAGTGTAGAAATATGGCTAAGAGTGACGTACAAACAAGTGGCACAGAAAATTGCAATGGCACTTGAAGCACCCACATCCACCCCAGTTCCCTTCTTTGAGGAGGATATGGCAAAGGTACCAACATCATTATGGACTACTAGTCCCTATGACGTGGGGTGCATAAAAGCATAAAAAGTATAGGGGGAGTAAGAATAAAATTGAAAAAAGGTGCAATACTCCCCAGAGTGAAGCAGTACCCACTATCAAAAGAGGCAGATGAGGGCATATATGAAACAATAACGGCCCTTATAAATAATGGCATATTGGTACCATCAGAATCACCATGTAACACAGCTGTATACCCAGTGCGCAAAGCTAAAGGGGGGTCTTGGCGCTTCATACAGGACCTCAGGCTCTTGAACAACATAGTGGAAGCAGAATACCCCATAGCAGCAAACCCGGCCACAATATTGTGTGGCATTCCAGCAGAGGCATCACGATTTACAGTGATAGACCTCAAAACTGCCTTTTTCTCAATACCCCTGCACCCAGACTCACAAGATCTGACAAGCTTCACGTACAGAAATACAAAATGGAAACACACCAGATTGCCACAAGGGTACTGCGAGTCACCCTCAATTTTCAACAGAGTAATACAGATGGACTTGGGTAACATTGAAGTGGAAAGCACAGTGTTGCAGTATGTTGATGACATAATAATTTGCAGCACAAACAAAAGAAGGTGCAGAGAGGACTCACTGAAGATGCTGACAATATTGGCTGAAGAGGGTTACAAGGTAGACAAGGAAAAGTTACAGTACTGCCAGGAACAGGTACTTTACATTGGTCAGCTCATATCCCAACACGGAAGAAAGATTGCACCACAAAGAGCACAGGCCATTTAAAAAATGCCGCTGCCCCAAACAGTGAGGGAACTGCAACAGTTCCTGGGACTGTGCAACTACTGTAGAGCCTGGGTCTTTGATTACAGCTCATACATAGGACCCCTACTTGAGGCATTAAAAGAAGCTAACAAAGGGAAGAAAAAGTTGGGGTGGACAATGGAAATGAAAGAGGCCTTTGATGAACTGAAAGATGCAATATCAACTGCTCCGGTACTGGCCACCCCAGATTATGAACGACAATTCTTTATATTTTCACATTGCGACTCAGCAGTAATGAAAGCAGTGTTGGCTCAAAAAACAAGCATGGGTTACAAACCAGTAGCGTTTTACAGCGGCCACTTGGATCCTGTGATGTTAGGTCATTTCCCTTGCGAACAAGGTCTCGCCGCAAATGCCTTTGCGGTAGAGAAAGCATCATCAATAACAATGGGGTGCCCAACCACACTATTTGTGGAACATGCACTATTTTCAATATTGAACAAGCCTAAGTTCCACACTAACCACGCAGAGGGCATCAGGTTATGTAATAATCTTATCTAGACCAGAACTATCAATTGTTAGATGCAGCACGGTTAACCCTGCAAGGTTTATAGCAGAAGTAATTGAGGAAGGAGAATATGCACATGATTATACCAGACTAACGAAATGTGCTCATGTACTAGAAAAGTTGAAGAGAACACACTAGAAGGAGGTGAGCTCTTTTTCATTGATGGGTCATCAACAATAGACCAAAGTGATGGGATAAGGAGAACTGGGGCAGCAGTGGTAAAAATGACAGAGGAACCGGTGTGTGTGGCGATGAAATGCATACAATTACCACAGCATTACTCTGCTCAAGCAGCTGAATTGGTTGCACTGATCTTGGCATTGAAGGAAAGCTTTGACAAAAGAGTGACTATATATTCTGACAGCGCATATGTCACGTCTACTGTCCACTCAGGATTGTCCAAATGGAGGAGAAGAGGGTTTAGGAGAGCTGACGGTACCCCAGTATAACATGCTCTATTGTTAGCTGAACTAATTGAAGTAATAAATGACCCCCAAGAATTAGCTTTGGTCAAATGTACCGCACACACTAATGGAGAAGATCATATCTCAAAGGGGAATGCAGCAGCAGACACACATGCGAAGTATGCTGCATATTTTGGTGAGATATGGAACCCTCCAGAGTTAGAGAGAGGGAGAGGGAGGGGGATAGCTAAGGAGATGTTGATAAGAGAAGGGTACACCCATCTCCCAGCCACACAGATAATGGAGCTACAAGCGGCTGCACCAATGGCAGAAAAAGAAATATGGGTAAAAAGAGGATGTACAATGTCACCAACTGACGCACTATGGCGCCAGGGTAACACTGGAAAGATGGTAATGCCATTGGCACTATTGAACACAGCCCTGAGGCAACTCCACCACCCAGCTCACACAGGCAAGGAAGTTATTGCAGCACGAATTAGGGAAGATTGGTTCTGTCCCGAGTTAAATTCCCATGTGACAAATTTTATCAGCAATTGTCTCACATGTCAACAGTTCACGGCCGGTCACACGCTGAAGGTGATAAAAGGTACTATACCCCGGCCAGAGGGACCCTTCCTGCACATCCATATTGACTATGTTGATATGATCAACGTATGTCAAGGAAATAGGTATATGATTGTAGTAGTATGCCCATTCTCCAGGCAGGACCCTGCTCACACCCAGATGCATTCAGAGCAGCTAAATTTCTAGTGAGGGAGGTTTTCCCCAGGTGGGGAGTGTGCGAGGTACTGCGGTCAGATAATGGCCTGCATTTCGCTAATGAAATGTTCCAGCACATCACTGAACATCAAGCATAAATTTGCATGTGCATATCACCCGCAGGCCAACGGTGTATGCGAACACCTGAATGGCCTACTGAAGGAGGCAATTGCAAAGATACAGCCAACAACAAAGAAGAGTTGGTTGTATTGCCTTCCGCTAGCGCTATTTGAGCTAAGGAATAGACCAGGCTCCGATCACCACCTCACCCCTCACGAGGTGGTGACCGGACGTCAAATGCGCCTTCCTCTAACGCCAACATCAAGAGCATTCACAGATTATGAAAACACTGCAACTGTTCTTGGTGATGAAATGTACCAATATGTGTCTTCTTTGATTACTAGTGTAGTGTTTGTGTCTCAACAGCTCGAGCGCACACGGGGCAGGTCTAAGAGTGATCAGCAAGAAGACGCAGATAAAGAATTGGAAAAGGGAAAACTGTGCAAAATTGCTAAAGGTGACCACGTGCTACTCCGCAATTTCAACAGAAAGTGGAACAGCCCACGCTTCACTGGCCCCCACCTGGTAGAGGAAGTATCTATGAGAGCAGTAAAGATACAGGACAAAAGTGCTTGGAATCACCTACACGACGTAAAGATCTGCAAACTCCAGACCCGCCCTAGCGTCATCGACAGGGCCATTGGAAGAACAGCAACAGCGTCACCCACGGAGGAAGAGACTTCTACCACAGCTGACGACCTAAGTGTCTCCATACCTTACCACCCCCCAGATTCCCCAGAGGCAACTACTGAAATAGAGAAGGGTAATTCCCATACCGCCCACTCCATGGTCACACGATCAAAGAGTAAAGAGACTTCCGCCAGTTGAGCTTTAAACCCTCTGCCCATCGACCCCCTACCCACTGCAGTAATCACCCGACTGAAGGACATTATCTTGCACATATACACATGTAAACACTTGAATGTTCTCTTTTTTCTTTCTCGCACATGCAGGTACCGCGTATTATTGTACTGCTAAGGAAACAGATAACTAACAAAGCTCATTGCCCAGGAGTAGATGCTACCCTCAGACGATAACTACCCTGAAGAGCTATCACACCAATTTGTCTATCACATAAAAAGGCCAAAGAACCTGAAAAGAAGGAGGGTACGTGTCTACTACACAGCATTTCTCTTGGCCATAGAACAATCAATGCCCCATCTTCACCAACACTTGCCTGCCCTAAGAGATAGATCGCTTAGATTGGCGTGGGAACAGCTCTTCGCCTGGGCACTGAACGACTACTTGATAGGGAGAGCTTGAAAACAACAACTAACACTAATAACAAGCAAATTGAGAATTTTCAGGCGGGCAACTTTAACGTTGCAAGAATAAGCTGCCGGACTGCAGCAAGGTAAGAGCAAAATGCCGGTGAGACTAGCCTCTGTAATAAAGATGATAGGGATTTTGATGATCACCGGGTTCTTGGCTGCCTCTGTATGGCAGAAATGTTATGCTATCAATATTTTGGCTGTACCCAAACCTAATATACCCCCACCCACGGCTGCAACAGGTGTTACGTCAGGTGGTACTAGCAAAATTCCACACAAGGGAAATAGAGTTAAACGCAGCACATACTCAGATAATAAAGGTATTGACAACTACATACAAGATTCAGCTCACGTCTCGAACAACAT
This sequence comes from Ambystoma mexicanum, assembly GCF_040938575.1. Lineage (NCBI taxonomy): Eukaryota > Metazoa > Chordata > Amphibia > Caudata > Ambystomatidae > Ambystoma > Ambystoma mexicanum. Next base: position 716,116,302 of record NC_090932.1, read on the forward strand.
GTGGTACCAACACATGACCCAAATAGGTAAGCAGACAACAGAAGACAGCTGCTACGTTTGCTCATTGATCCCATACGCCATGAGCGCTTCTCGAACTTTCGTTGCCACGGAAATAGATGAAAAGACAGCACGATGTATAGTATACTTGGCACTGTTCCAAACGAAAGGGAGATTTCAAGGGACGACGGTGCACCTGGTATGGAAAACGAAAGACACATAACCATACGAAAACAACTTCCTGAAGACTTATTTGAGTTACCACAAGACCAGTTTGCATGCTGAAGCATTCAGATACATGACAAGTGGCCGTGAAAAAGGAGAAACAAAGAAAGTAACACTACAATACCTACCATGTGATTGGTACGCCACTGAAGTTCCTGGTAAACAAGGATGTTGGGAAAGACCACTGGTAATAATAACAGGGAAGGTGTAACTGGACAACAAATGGGACATAGGAGTGGTTGGCAGCAACATGGTAACGAAAGAGGATACTCCAACTATTGCTGAACACAACGACAGATGTTGGATGACTTGGGTCAAGTACGTACCCATGCTAACGTGGATAGAGAAGGATGAAGACCCAATAACAATTCTGCCGCTCCGCTGTCTGCACCTAAGGTATGCTACCAACATAGAGGAGAAGTGGACGTGGGATACAACACCAACTGTGCAAGTGTGATGGAGTTACCTGAGGGGGGAGCAGGAACAGCAGTATTAATGGACCATTACTGGGCCTGTGGAGACAAGGCATATCACACACTCCCCCTCTGTGGAATGGTATATGCACAATGGTACACGTTAATGTACCATCACTAGTGGTGCCACAGAAACATGTGAACGTGGCGAACTTCCCTAAAATGGATGAAGGAAACAAGAGGAAGAAGAGATCTGTACAACCTCAGAAGGGACCAGAGAACAAAAACAACAGCAACAACACTGTCCTGAATAGAAAGAAAAGACAAGGAGAACCTCTGACAGGAAATTACCTATGGGGAAGGTCGGAAACAGCACTCACTTCAATCCCACCAGAACACAGACTATTCAGCAGAGCAGCAATGTTCTTCTCCTCAATAATACATCCGGGACTATAAGCTTACGCAAACGCAAAATGGCTCCAGATAACTCGATGGGAACTAATGATGACAATTAATTCTACAGTAAATGGATTCAACGCAATAAAAGAGGAACTGCGAGCAGTAAGGATGGTAGCACTACAGAACAGATATGTAGTGGACCTCCTTACAGCAATGGAAGGAGGAGTTTGCGCAAAGATAGGACAATCATGCTACACATTCAATCCTGCTAACGATGCTGACAATGGTACACTGACAGAAGCAGTATCACAACTGGCCCAGATGCACTCCAAAATGATGGATGAAAGTAAAGGTGTGAAAAAGGATGACAGCTGGTTTTCGCTATTATGGTCATGGATGCCATCTTGGCTGTCGGACGGACTGAAGATTATAGTTGGATGCATAATTCTGGCTGGAGCTGCACTGATCATAATAAGATTTTGGAAGGCCCGGAAGGCACGCACCACAGACGAAATGATCAAAATGGTTGGTATGCACCCCTTGATGCCGGCAGATGATGGCCAACACACAGGCACAATAATAAAAGAGAGAGAGAAATTGCGCAACCAGATCATCACCAACCACCTGGACCCACCATCTGTAAAGCTCGAAAACCCAAGAAACCCAAGGAGCTACATAGGGAAATGGGTATACTGCACACCTGGAGGAACCTGTGTATATATGTATTGGTCATTTGAAGACCATGTCAACCACTATGGACATTTGGGAGGAGTAACTAAAATATGGAGAGTGAGAGGAGATAAGGGAAAGGATATTTTTGTGGTCGACAAGTCAACCAGAGGGGGGACTGAAGTGGGAGAATGGAACAAAAGGCTCCCACCAATCCCCTCACACCCCTGGCCTAGAGGATCATGGCCCAGGCACCCGCCACGAGAGGAGTTTGCCCATCTACCAGATGACCAAATACCCTGGTACAGGAAAATACGGATGTGCCCACCCGCCTGCCCACCAGCCTGCCCTGCCCATGCCGACACCTGCGGCATGGATGAACTCGACTGAACCATTCAACACTAAATCAACACATCGTTAGAGATGCCATGACGACCTAGCCAACGGTCAGCACACCCGTGCAAACATGCACACTGGACACTCCCACACCAATCCACACGAAGAACATATTCAGTGCTATGACGTAGGTGACGGACACACCCACTGACGCGCATCTTTATTATTTTTCACATAGGCTTTTCAAAATGCAGAAACGCAAGATGCACAATGAACTCATCTAAAATGCTTATTCACGCTTCTCCTAAACCCATGCATTGCCATGAGAAATATAACGAAGACATGATACTGGGGATAAAGCAATATGATACCATAACCTAAAGCGCCGTGCATCAAACGTTTCCACCTATGCACCAGGCCCAAGTAGGCCGCAAGTGAGGGCTTCCATGAACATTGAATGAGCAAGAGTACAGTTGCTGACCCTGCAGAACTAGCCCGGCGAGAGCAGACAGTCAAGGGCACAATGTTGCAAATTCGCATGCCGCAAGCCGACGCCAAGGTCACACCTGCAAATTAAGCCAGGCACACAGTGGAAAATGCAATATTAATTGTGCAGAATTCTGCCTCAACCACGGTCTCACCTCACGTGACCAAGCCGAACCTGACAGGGTGCCAGGCCCAGGAGGAGGGAGGCGCCTGGATCCCACGTTTCAAGACACAGGCAGATACAATTAAGCAACTCAATGGACATCTGCGGCGGTGGGAGTAGTCTGCCTTCCAGCATATGAATAAATCCTCACATTGTCTGCACATACCCATAGTGATACATTGTTGCAAATGGCAGGTGCACCGCGAGCTGGGAACAGCGATGGTCCCAGACTGGGGGGCTCGCGGGTGGACCAATCAGAACATGGGGCCTTTATCACTGACGCCATTAACATTAGCCAATCCTCAGGGGTCTTCATGTAACAATTTTCATGTATCAAATTGAAGGGACAACCCAAGTATACCACCTGACTGACCCACAACCACTAACAACGCTCTCTATACGTATGCTATACTAACCCTACCACTCGAGGAACCAATCCAGAGTGGCGATAGGTTTTTTGCTAACTTTCCCAGGTGACGCAAGTAGCGCATCATACTAAGGTAAAAAGGGCCTGCGAGCCCCACGATTTAGAGAGAGAGTGTCAGGACGGACGCGCACGATCCTTGACCCATCCCTGCCGTTTTGTTTAATAAACAGCAGAACCACCTTGCTTCTTGCGTGTGTCTCATACTCATTCTTTTGGGATATACGGGAGGAGTTGGGGCCTCCCTGCCCGGAGGTCCGCAGAGGGCCCAGCCGACCCTGGGAGAATTTCCCCCCGACAAAACTTTATTTATTTGTATCTATAAATTCAATATTATGAACAATATACCACTCGTACCACATTCCTCTTCTCTTACCCCCCCAGGTCACACTGAACCAGGAATCAGTCTATTTATGTAATTAAAATTTAATCACAATATATTTTAATAGGTAAACAACAATCACCAATGGGATGACAGAACACTGAATAATATCTTTAATACACTAGCAATCAAGGAATGAGCACAGAAAACAAATGCAGCACAGAAAATAGTTTTGTGTTGGTTTGAAATAGATAGCACATTTGTCAGAGGTTTCCCCTGCAATACCCCTTAGTCCCCCAATAGGCAATAGAAAGAGATGGGAGGAGAGAGCAGGTATTCAGGAATAGCACAAATCAAACAGAATATCAGTCCCACCTTCCCCCTTCAAACACAAGAGAAAAACGGAATTGACTTTTCAGCTGTCAACATGGCTTTGAAATTGTCTTTGGAATTGACTGAGCAAAAACACCAAATGTGGGCAAAAATACTTAATTTGTTATAAATTCTTATGGGAGCCGCTTTGAACAGTTGCAAACAATCACAAGCAATGATTTAATCAGAAGAAAACATTTGAAATCTTAAAGTCCAAGTTGGAATTAAATTAAAGCTGTTTCACACGTGTAAAAATTCTCAGAATGTAAAATCGCAGCAAACTTTTCCTTATACGATATTCGCTATAACGGGATAATCACACTGTTTTGGGTTATTTGGATAGCTAAGGATGTTAGATACAAGTAGGAGTTGAAATCTCGTTGCTATCATAAAAACTGAGGCAGTTATAGAGGTTTTGGTAAAGGTCATTTTTGTAAAATAGGCGCTAGAAGGGAAAACAGAAATGCACTTTTGAAAATGACAGATGGGTTGATTACAATAGATGATGAAAAAGCAAATGCCACAGATGGATCTTACAGTCATGTGATCAGCGTAATCCACCTGTTGTGGATACTCTACTTCTTCAGATGAGAAAAGAGTCAGCGCAAAGATAGTTCTAGCAACACTATGGTTCTGAATTAAACTGGGATGGGTTTGAGATAGGGATCAGACAATGCAGATAAATTAGGATCATTTTTCTTCCTATTAATACTCACAGGAGAAGTTATTAAATTTGACCGTCAGTTCTGGTCAGGGATTGGATCTGGTCTAGGAGGAACAGCACGTCAGGCACGGGATCGGATCAGCTAGGCTGGTCACCGGATTTGCACAGGATCTGTCCTTCTTATTTGTGGATATTTCAATAAGCTGGATAGCGAGTTCCTCAGGCAAGCCTAGCAGTAGCAAGCCAGAGAATTTCAGGATCTTAGTTCAAAAGGCCTTCTCACACCACAGCGCTTCACTGGATTGCAAGAATAAGTTTGAAGATTTAGGCCTTGCAGAAAGTCAATAGTGCAATATATAAGACACTTTGGATAATCTGCATTTTTAGGCACAAAATACTTATTCCTTTTGTAAGGACAACCATGTAGGACAACCATGTAATGCTACCAACCAGGCAAGTATAATGTGTTTAATGCAAATTTGGTTCATATTTGCATTCTCTAAGCCCATACACACCCTCCCCATAGTTTCTTCTACTGTTATGGGATTCCTGCTCTTCTGAATATTGATGATCCCTGTACCTTAGTTTGGTCATTCAGATAGTGTTGGGCTGTTCTGTTTAATATTCATGTTGAGGGAACATGTCTTTATATTATAATAGATAATCTCTGGGAATAATCTATGGTATGTTTGTGCTATGATTGTTATTAAGTGGAGTCTATAGATGTGTAAGATTCAGATGTCATACTGAAATGCCTGGAATGTCTTTTGTTATATTCTGAAGTTTCTAGAATAGGTGGGGGATTGAATTATATGAGAGTTTGTGTTTGATATATGATATCTGAGATATGAAGCTCTCAATGGTTATCCTCAAAGGGAAAATAGTTCAAGGATGTGTGGTGCACCTCCCTGGGAGTATAGTAAGGAATAGTGATTGTAATGTATATAATAGGCTAACAATTGAGTCCATAGTTAGTTGGACTTTGATCAAACAATGCATTTAATTATGTTATTTATGTTTTTATGTTGTCCTTGTGTCTATTTATGTGGGAGTAATTGTGTTGTATCACACCTTGTTTTATCATAACAATGAAAGGCTTGTTATTCGAAATGAAAGGAATCTCAAATTGATGAAAAACAAACATGACATCGAAAAATGAGATCTGAAGCTATATTGAAATTGTTGTGCTATGCGTAAGGGGTTTAAGGTAGTAAGAAAATATAATTTATAATGGGGGCTTTATCCTTTGGTACCTGCAATGTGAAAGGTCTGAATTGTCTGAGGAAAAGGAGGAAAGTATTATCTAAATTGTGGAGAGATAAGATAGATATCGTTTTCCTCAAAGAGAGGCACTTGATGAGGGGATCTGAAGGTTTGTTGACTAACTGTAAATACGCAAAAGTACTGTTAAATTGTCACGTGTCAATTTCGAGAGGTATGGGAATTCTGTTTAGGAAAAATTTGAATGTGCGAGTAGTTAGTGGATAAAGTGAGTATGGATGCAGAAGGTTGCATTATATTAGTGGACTTAAAATATGAGGGTAGACTGCTTACTATTGGTTCTGTGTATGGCCCTTGTATTAGGATTGGGGTGTTCTTTGAAGCCTTGGAAACGATGTTGCATGGCATGAGAGGTGAATCTGTTATTTTGGGAGGGGACTTTAACAGTGTATGAGATTGTACGATGGATAGATCCTCTGCATGTAAATTCTCAGGACAAAAATCAAGTAGGGAATTTAATGAATTTTTTGATGTTTTTGACCTTGTAGATACTTGGAGGAATTTGCATTTGAGAGAGATGGGTTATTCTTTTTACTTGCCTGCACATGATTCATACTCACGGCTGGATCATATTTTGGTCTCTGATGTATTGGTTGAATCTGTAGTTGAGGCAAATATAGGGGAACATAATATTTCTGACAACTCGATTGTGAGGATTAAGGTAGACTTTACTGCAGAAAGACAAGCACTGCACAGGTGGCGGCTCAAAACCTTTATTCTAAATGATGAGAGTGCTTCTGAAGCTCTGCGTAATTGCATAATGAATTATTTTCATGAGAATAAAGATTTGTCAGATAGTCTGGTGGTCTGGGATTCTTTTAAAGCCTTCATCAGGGGAGAGTTGATGAACTGGACTGCCAGGGTTAGGAAAAAAGGGGAAGCAAAGTTGTTAGAGCTTGAGACAGAATTAGGAAAACAACAAAGGAAGTATTCCTTGTCTAAAAATAATAATGATAGAACAAAGTTAAATTTGATAAAAGAAAACCTGAACATTGAGATTGATGCTCAGCTGGAGAAAGGAATGTTTTACATGAAACAAAAATATTGGGAAGGAGGTGATCGACGGGATAGATTACTGGCTAACAAATTAAAGGGTTTTTCAGAAAGGTCACATGTACGTAAAATTGAAAAAGGGGTTGGGGGTGTAGCAGTAACCAAGAAAGAGATAGGAGAATGCTTTAGCTTGTTCTATACTGATTTATACGCTGATGAATCTGTTCCACTGGTAGAAGAATTAGATAGATTTTTTGAGAAGATTGATCTTTCATCCTTGACCGAGGAAGGTAGAAGCTTCATAGATGCATCAATTGATCTATCAGAGGTTTTATTAGCAATAAGTGAATTTAAGGATGGGAAATCCCCAGGTATGGATGGATTATCTACAGAATTTAAAAAATGTTTTGATGAACAATTCGCACCAGTATTATGTGAGCTGTATAATCGATTCTTAATGGAGGGGAATAATGTCAATCAATGAGAGAGGCTATTGTTACTGTTATTCTGAAACCGGGGAAAGATACAACTAAGTGCTGCAATTATCGCCCTATATCGTTGTTAAATGTGGATATGAAGATTTTCATTAAGATTTTGGCAAGTAGGTTAGATAGACTTATAGGTGACCTGATTGACAGAACGCAAACAAGTTTTTTGAGACAGCGATATGGATATGATAATATTAGAAGTCTTTTGGACATCATGAGTTTGCTGGATCAGAAAATAAGAGATACTTTGTTCATTTTTTTAGATGCCGAAAAGACTTTCGATAGAGTAGATTGGACATTTTTGAATTACACTCTCTTGAAGATGGGATTTGGGCCACTGTTTATCAATGCCATTGGGGCTTTGCAATCTGGTATCTCAGCCAGAGTCTTGGTAAATGGAGGATTGTCAGATTCTTTTCAATTATTTAGAGGTACAAGACAGGGCTGCCCTTATCTCCCTTCCTTTTTAATTTGGCACTGGAACCTCTGTTAGCATATATCCGAGAGAATATAAATATTCGGGGGTTGAGTGTGGGTGGTGGTGAAGTTAAGGTATTTGCTTACGCAGATGATGTTGCGGTGGTCTTGAATAACCCAACAGAGGGTGGTCATGTTTTAAAAAATATGATTGAAAAAGTGGGAAGGTTGTCAGGATATAAGATCAATTGGGGAAAGTCGGTTGTTTTTCCGGCAAGATTTGATCCTAATCGAACTCACTTGTTAGGTTGGGACTGTAAGTGGGAAAGTGAATGTGTGAAATACCTGGGAATATACTAGATTCGTGATATTAATAATATTGTCCAATACAATGTGAATAAAATAATTGAGACTCTCCAAAAAGATATTATGAAATGGCGTAGTATTATCATTAAAATGATGTTGTTTCCTAAGGTATTATATGTTTTGCAATCAATCCCTCTGAAGTTCACGAAGAAAGTTTTGGGGCGAATTGATAAGGTCTTTCAAGAATTTCTGTTGGGTGTAGGGAAAAGAGCTAGAATTCCACAATATATTATGGTCCGAAGTGTTCAAGATGGTGGATTTGGTTATCCCATTCTAGGGAATTATTGTAAGGGTTTTCTGCTGAAAGAATTGTTTATCTTCTCAAATGATGATTGGGACCCGGTGCCTTGGTGGGTGCAAATAGAAACTAAAGCGTTGGAACCATATCATGTAAAGAGCGTATCCTCCATTGGGAAGTTATCGTGTCAAGCTATGAATCTAAAATCAATTATTGTCACAAAGGATGCATTAGTGTCACTGATAGTGGACAGTGGTCAAGGAATCCATTTATATAAAGATTCTTCGCTCTGGGGTAACCCGGGATTACAGGTGAATAATAGGATGTTGTTTTGGAGGAGTTGGAGTAATAAAGGTATTCTAGTGATTGAAGATGTCTGGAATAATGATGAAATGATTTCCTTCGAGTCTCTGAGAGATAAATATGGGCTGAATAGTCGGGAATTTGGAAGGTATGTGATTTTGAAAGATTTGATTTTGGAAAGGCATCAGATGTTAGGCACACCAGTTGTACAGAAACCGGATATTTGTGTACTATTTTCTGCAATGCAACAGAAGGTGTCAAGTTTTATGAACCTTATGGCTTTGGAAAGCCATTGGCTGGAATCGTGGGAGAAGAAGGATCTGGTCTGAAGAATTGGGTAAAGAGATTTTGGAGAAAGAATGGGAACAGCTCTGGAGAGTACATGTAAAGGCAAAGATGGACTTCAATTTACGCTACATCCACCAAAGAGTTTTGGGTAGAGTTTATTGGACCTCTGTCCGTATGTGTGGCTTGGGTCTGGTGGATAATGATTATTGTTAGGGTTGTCGAAAAGAAAAGGGGACTCTGTTACACATGCTATGGAGTTGTGATAGGGCGATGGACTACTGGAAAGAAGTGATGGACAGAAATGATGCGATTTGGAACGTCAGCTTTCCATGAAACTCTTCATCAGTGATATTACAGTCTCCAAGATGCGGCCAAAATGTTGACTATGTAACAAGAACCTGGATTAATAGAGGCGTACTTGTGGCAATTAAGCAGATATTGAAAGTGTGGAAGACGAGGAAAAAGCCTCTGGTTGAAGAATGGCTTTTTGATATGAAGATTCTTTCAAAGTATGAGAAATGTTTGTTATGTAAGCAATACAAGGAAACAGTATATGAAGACCTTTGGGGGCCTTTCAATGATTTTAATGGAAATTGATGAATGTGTATTGGGGTGTGGGTGTGTATTTGTTGTCCTTTGTTTTGTCTTGTCTTTTCTGTCATTGGTTTTGTTGTGTTGAATTGTACCTTTAGAGATTATGAGTTTGGTTTTTGAACGAATGATAATATACAGTTGTGATTCATGTTATACTGCTTGTACAAGAATGTATTATTGTATCTGTACATAGTTCAAACTCTATATTGTTTGCTATATGATTTAATTGTTTGGTTGAAATTATAAATAAAGAATAAAAAAAATAGAAAAAAGAATGTCTATCTTCAATTAACATGTTTCCCAATCTTTACCAATTAAATAATATATGCATGTTGATGCTATCTGATGAAAAACAACTATTTATTTTGTAGCATCTTCTCCAAATTCACTTTGCCTCTAACATACTTGTTTTTCTTGTGAATATTGGCCTGTGTCATATATATACAGGATTGTGAATATTAGCCAGTGCCGGATCTAGATAGAAATGCAGAGATATTCACGCGCCACATCTAGAAAGATTTGGACATTTAACACATTTCTATACAGGATTCTCAAATCTAGGTGCAGCCTCCATATTTGTTTATTATATTCAGATACCTGCTACAGTATTATAGCTAGGCCCACTGGTATAGGACTTTAAATTTTGGACCTGGACAAATATTGCCCCAGCCGAGCAATATCACAGCCTACGGTACGTATATCTCACACCACTAGTGTGGACACAGGCCGCAGGCACAGCCAAGCATCCATGCACGTTAGAAACGGCAATGGCCAAGCACATCCGGTCAAGTTTCACACATAGCTGTCCAGACTGAAACACCTGATGTACCCCGACACCTCTGCCACTAGCATACAGCGACCACCACCCGAAAGGAAACCAGTATAGCTGGCCTCACATAGACTCTCTCAACAATAGCAATCTATCTCTAACCATCACCAGCACCCACCCATGTGTCTGGCCTCTCTTGGGCTGCTTAGTTGAGCCTTGCCAGCCACCCAAGTCTTAGAATGGCAATATAAACACACACATCTCCGGAGCAACTCCCTAGAATTTCCAACCAGAATATCTCTGATATATACATTAAAAGATGATCAATAATGATGAGCGAGAGCTGAATATCCAACAGTTTATTTACAGTACTTGATGATTCCCCTGAATCAAAGAGTATATCCTGCAATGCATTAAGCATAGACAACAAATGTAGAAGGATGTTTTACACACTTCTGACTCCTAATTTTACTCTACTGCGCTGGCAGAAAAAGCAAGTCTTGTAAATTGTCTGACACTAAGTCTTTGAAGAAGATTTAGTAGATTCAGGAACATCTTCCAGGATATGGATTCAATTATGGACTTCAGGAAATACTGGACCTTTGCCATACATTCTATTGCTGTTGGTCATAATTACATTACTAGAGGTATGCATGCATTGTTAAGGAATTACAGGTCCCATATGGTATGTTGCTCTTTGGGAAAGTCCTTCTGGGGTTGCAGGTACCTTTTATATCTGTTTCTTCTTCCACTAAGACAGATCAATCTCTGCAGCCTCTTTTACATCTACATCCAGTATTACAACACAGGTTGGGAAGTTCCAAATAACTTTGTACACAGACTCCATTCCTATCAAGCCGCCATACACTCATCAACCCCCGCAATCCCTCCACTTCCTTCACCATTGCCAATGCTATTGCATCACCATCGAGCCTTAGTTATGGATGTGCAGAGAGGGAAGAAACTGAGGGAGGGCTGTATAATCTGTAAAAAGTCTCTGTCACCCCATCATTATTTGCTATTATAGGTTATAACTTTGGCATAGATGTTGGGGCTACCTCATAGAATTTCCCTTGCCTTCGATCCTATCCCAGAAAGCGGACAGTTTTTAAACTAGTGTCAGCAAAATGTAACTTTTCCTTGGTTGTAGAATTACTCTTTGGTATGCAAAGCAGAACTGTGTTCTTGAGGTAGGGGATGCCCCACTTTCTTTTCTGTATCTTCTACAGTTAAAGATCAATTTGCTTCTGGAGAGGAAGTCAATTTAGCAAGTAATCCAAAGGACATTGACTTTTATTTAGATTGTCTATGTTTTTTTGTTGAGAGTCTACACCCCCCATTCTCATCTGCAGGACCAGGAATAATCTTACCTCCTTTACTTCTCGAGGAAGCTGATCATAACCAGTTTTCCCTCCTTATCTTTGTTTTCATAATATCCAGTGGGTGGTGTTGTAATGGTGTCATCTGTGTATTCCTTTCTTTCTTCCCAAACTGAACCTCTGCCAAAACCTGCCCTGGAGCCTGTTCCTTCCAGCGCTCTTCATACTTAGGCCCTAATGTCCACATCTTGAGCCTTAAAGCCCTATAGTTTAAATTCAATTTATTTTCAAATACCAACTTTGGGAGCTTGTCCTCTTCAGAATATTGATCCTGCCCACTGCTCCTGCATGTCCTCGAGCAGGCGGCCTGTGGAGGTGCCACCAGATGTATTATGAACAGGAGCAGTGGGTTTCCACCACATGCAACATATCCCAGATTTTAAACTACAGAGATAATGACTCTCATTTTCAATATTAACACATCAGAGCAATGTAACGGCAAACCAAGTATTCAAAACCATCAAGAGTAATATGGTATTTCAAGAGCTGCACTGTCCCCATTCCTTGACCGACTATTTTTGACACTCGATTTGAGACACCCGGAGTGTTAACCTTACCTGACACTGCTACCATCAGCATGTGATTCGTGGGTAACTCCAAATGGAAGTCTTTATTTATGAAATATAAGGGTGTACAAACACCCACAGTTGCATATTCTCTGTTGCTTCCTTAGGTTAAGTGCAAAGCAAAGTGACTTTCAATGGTTTCCAGTGGATGCTTAGTCACTAAGATGCTGTGCAACCATAAGCGAGGGGTATGCTAAAAAATAGAGACCATCCCTTTCTCTTGTCTGGATGCCGCAATTCCATCAAGCTCGCCATTCACACACTGGTAATATAGAACAATTATCCATGTGTCTGCAGAAGAGGGCAAGCTCCAAGATATGGAATGGCATCAACACCAGACTGCAAGAGAATTAGCAAGTCCATAATGGTAGCCCCACGGGACAGCCGTCTGCAGGTCAAGCAAAATAATTGACACAGAGAGGAAAACAGCCATTACTTGAATTGTCTCACTGGAGATTGTTTATCACAAAGCACATTCCCACTAAAGGTACCCATTTTAAGGTATTGTTCTCATTGCTACATGCATTGCTGGCCTTGTGCAAGAGTGGTGGTGCTGAGTCATCAGTGTCGTGTCACAGACTGGTTATCTGTCAGTCATCTTTAAATGTTAATCTGAAGTGTTTGATTCAGATCAAAATAAAAATCTGCAGATCAGAGACTACAAGGTAATGGTGTGCTACTCTAGTTCTGCTGAACCGTGATATGCACATTTTCTGGCTGTCAACAGCCAAGGAAAAGAAGAAAAGATTTCAGGTATGATAAAACCCTCTAAATCTTCAGGAATAACCGCTGATTATCGAGAGTGGAGTTTATCCATATATAGAAAAAACAAAATTCTTACAGCACATAGCTTCTCTGAAAGAGCCATCAACTGTCACACCATTGAAGCACAGGGGGATCTTTTCCAATGTGGGCCTCGTATCCATGTATACTGTTTTATCCCATGGGCCATCTTGTCCATATACAAGAGACCAATGTAAAGTCGCTCTCAAGTTTCAGTGGCCTGTCTTCCTCCATCAGTGGTGCCTTAGCATACAGACAACTGCCCTGTTCACAATTCCAATTATCCCCCGCTGACTTGTCTTGCTGAAGTCTTACTTGCCATTTTGCCCATATCAAATTCACCATTCAGGAATTAATCCTTTGAAAACACTGGCACAACTAGTTCTCACTGAGCCAGCAAATTGTCGAAAAGTTATTCTGGGTCCAATTCGCTCCCGATTTTCGATTCCACATTAATGAATATTTGTTTAGAGATAACATGCCTATTATTTTATGAATACTTTGGCATGGCCATGCGCTCTTTAAATGTTTTATTTTATAATGAAACAATGCCTGTAGATGTATGCATATTCCAACATATTTGAGATCAACTAGCGAAAGTTGAGTCAAAGGGTTCTCTTTGAAGTGGGCCTATATCCAAACCCATTTAAAAATAAATTGAGGCTATTTAGGTAAACTGCTTTCAGCCTGAAGTAGCATTCCCACTCCAGTCCTCTCTGATCGGCTTATCATATTTAATTTGTCAGTTTCATGGTTGTTTTTTTTTTAATTATTATTATTTTAAACTTAGAGAATGTCATTGATGAGCCATCCCAACATTGTTTGCGTGCTAGTTCCATTTGATAAGAACATAGGACGCTCTAACAAAATGACATCAGGCTTGCACTTAATATTGGGGCATGCAAACTCGAGGTGAACGGTCAGTGATGGCTATTCGGTGGTGCTGTGAATGTGTGGCTTTTCAGCTTAAATAGCCCATTCCACTGTATATTATAGGATGACTGACAAGGCATGCTTTTTCAGGTACCATCATTGATTTCCATGGGCCTGCGAGCGTACAACTGAAATGGATGCCCACTGGCAGGGATGATTCCATTTGTGCAAGAGTTACATTTCTCTGCTTGGTCTTCTCTCGTGTAATGTGTCACACTTTCTTTTAAAGATTTCTTTACAATCCATGTTTACTGACACCTTTTTGATGGCGGCAAAAGTGTTCAAATGGAAAATGAAATCATAATCATACCCTTTGAAATGTGATCAAAACCCCATCAAGGTAACTTAAAAGATTATCGGCCAAATACATGAATTTTGGACTGCAATTTACAAGACAGTAGACTCGGGCCTCACGAGTTCAGCGGTAATAACAAAAATCACTCTGTAGCGGTGTTACCACCTGTTTTTTCCAGTCCACCAGATAATGAGGCTCCTTTTGCAAGTCCCCGGAGTAATAAACATAGTGCTAAAAGTAGGTAAAATAGTATTATGTATGCTTTAACACCACTTTTAGCACTCGAGGGAATGTTCTAAGCTTTGGCAGGTGAAGTGAAAGAATGGAACGATATTACCAACTCTGCCTTTCTCACCCATTTCAGCTGGCAAAACCAAATGATTTTCCACCAGCATGTAATTTTCATGCTGCCAGAAACACATGGGATGGGATGCCTGTGGAATCCGTGTCTTTTTTAGCACCTCTTCAAAGAAAGAGGATTACATGGGAATCCATTGTAAAAGCCTCACACAATTCTAACGTGAGGGAGGCCTACACATTTTTTGCATTCAAAAGTAAAACAAAAGTGTTAAACTTGATCTGCGAGGTTTAATATGTTTTTCCAGCACTCCATAGCGAAAATGCCGATAATTGCACAGAGGGGACAGAAATGCATGGAAATGCACACATTGCTTGTCTACGCGGTGCAATTTACACTTCGAAAAAAAGGACCACTTGTGTACTTTACAACTCGAAAAGGGGTGATACCTCCAATTTATGGATTAAGATATTACCTCTAGATCACTTGTATTATAGGCAGTATTATTGTGAATCCCCAATAATTTCTTATACGACTTCGGAATGGGCAACACCTACGAAACACTTGTGTATAGGCGCGTTATAAATGCCTTTTCATATCATATAATGCAGTATCATTACTGTATTACATCCCATAATACCACCAAACTCCCGATGAAGGTATTAAATCCTGATATAACATGCTATTTACTTGCTGAAATAGAAGCACATAGAAATATTAACCATGTCTTCCTTTTTGGAATACATGTACACAATCATGGGTATTCTATCAGGAATAGTTTCCATAGCATGCATTTCGGATATCCTTCTGTCTGCATATGTCATACTATTCAAGAGAGCAGCAGAGCCAAAGGAGGGGCAGGAGTTGTGAATACCCTCTTAGATCCTCTCCTCCCTGGCTAGTGTGCCCCCCCCCCCGGCTCCCATTGGGATGTTTCTATGCTCAGCATAGCGCACAGAGACATTTTCATAGGGGAAAACTAGTACTAGAGACAAGTGTTGCATGGAGCAGACAGGTTGTTCATCATCAGGTCCCATTGATGTATTGACAACCAATGTTTGATCTCTGCCCTCACACACAAGTTTTACTCCTGTCCTGCCAGCACACCCTGCTTGCTTCTGGCGTCTGCCTAAATCGAATGATTAGATAGCCACAAGTATGCGTACAATGTTTGAATGTAATGGGGTGTGTGTGTGTGTGTGTGTGTGTGCCTGTGAGTGTGTATGTTTGTGTGTGTGCATGTGCCTATTTTTAAATGAGTGTGAACACATGTGAGTTAGTGGGCCTCTGTGCCTGTATGTGTTTGTCAGGATGTGTATTCATGAAAGAATTTGAATGAATGTGCATGGATATAAGTACATTACTAGAGTGTGTAAGTGCATGTGTATGTTTTTGTTTGTGTGTGTGTTTGTGTAATTGTGCTGCATTTATATAATTGTTTGAGGGGGTGGGACAGCACAGCTAGAAGGTTATTTTAACTGGAAAGCTAGCATATACTGTGTGTGGAACGTCATCAAACTGAATTACAGTGGGAGTGATTAGATAACCTGTGGATGCAGCATTATAAAAGTGATATACAGTGAAAATACTGGCATATGTTTGAGGAACAGCTTTGAACAAGTGATTTATATTAGCAATGTTGGCATGTATTGTGGGCACAGTCTCATTAAATTGATTTATAGTGACAATATTGGTATGTATTTTGGAAGCAACATCAACACGGTATGTTGACAATTATTGTGCATAAAGCATTATGAACAAATAGTGTACAGGCCCTTGTACATGGTTCAGAGTGCAAGTTTTTTATTGACACTGTAGGACCACTATACATCCTGAGCCTACAGCTCCCCCCAGCGGTGACAACAGGTGAAGCTATGTGAATTGGCATTGTCTCTATATATCCTAAAGCAACAGCTCCATCTAGCGGTGACAACAGGTGATGCTACTGCATCGGACAAACATACAGGACAAACATACATCTGGCCTGTTATTATATTTTTAGATATACATAAACTGCAAGTGCTGGCATATACTAGGGCAGATTCATCACAATTATATACAGAGTCCATTCTGTCATTTACAACTACATTAACATGATACACAGTTGCAATGTTGGCCTATATCGTGTGTAGCTTCATGAATGTTATTTCCTGTGGTAGTGTTAGCATATTGTGTGTGCAGCATTTTTAGAGTAAGTTAGTCAGCTGAGGCAAGTGGCTGTAGTTTGTGTAACCTTTGCCCCATCCACCTGTTAATAACTGCTAATCTTAGCCTACTTGTTTTGCAACTCTTTTTTTTCTACTTACGCAGCCTTCCCTCTTTTCTTTTTTAACAGATCTAGGACAATTAAACTCTGACTCACTAACCTGATAACTGTTCATCTGTTGGTGTCTTCTTGCTTTGTCTCTCTTTTGTTGGTATTTAAGCAGTCTTCCAGCCTCTTCTCATTTACAGTTGGTAGGCTGTTGCAAGTGGATCCAGGTCACATGACCTGTGCGTCACAAACCTGTCAATCACACCTAATATGTTGGTGCCTTCTAGTGTGGCTGTTATTTATTCCCTACTTCAGCAAACTTCCAATCTCTTTTCTTTTGTAGTTGGTCAGCTGGTGCAAATGGATCTAGGTCACGTGACCTTTGCCTCACCACCTTTAATTACTGCTAATATGTTGGTGTCTCCTAGTTTTGCTGTTCCTTTTTTTCTCTCTGCTTAAACAGTCCTCCATCCTATTTTCTTTTTCAGTTGATCATCTGGTGCAAGTTGACCTATGTGTGTGACCTCTGCCAAACCCACCTGTCAATCACTGCTAATTTGTGGGTGCCTTCTTACTTTGCTGCTCTTTTGTTTATACTTAAGCAGCCTGTAAGCCTCTTCCCTTTTACAGTTGGTCAGCTAGTGCAAGTGCATCTAGGTCGCATAACCTCTGCCCCATCTACCAGGTTAGCTCTTCCTTTCCATTTCTTTCTTAAATGTTAGATCACAGGATGTCTCTTGCTGGGGTGTCCGAAGCGAAGTGCAGATGATGAAAGGGCAAATCATGTTTGGACTTATTCAGACCGGAAGGAACAGCATCAGGCATCAGTCATCAGACAAGCTCCCTCTCTCCCAAAAGCCCATCCGCACCATCATACCTCATCACCAACCACAATTCCAAACAGAAACATCATGGAAAACACATTGCAGCAACCGCACCTGAGTTACCATAAATGCCATCAAAGGACCATCATCCTCTCTGTACAAAATCTGCTTCTCATCCATATCCGCCCAGGAATCAACATCACAGAAGGCATCACCAACCTCATCACTACACATGACTTGGAGGCCATCTTTATCACTATGACTAGGATGACATCAACTTCCGCCCACATCCTAAATGTCCTCATCCCCAATGGCTACAGCATTCTACAAAGACATGCTCTATTTGCCATCATTCACAAAAGATCATCGTCATGCACCCAAGTGGATGAAACCAAAATTGGTTCTTTCAAAACCTCTCATGTCACATCCCCAAAGGACACTGTCACTGTATACCTGAACTATGAACCAACCAAGCCCAACATTTCTTTCATAAGTTCTTCAGGGAAGTGGCCAGCACAATATCTCTCACGCACGCCAGCAACATCTTCCTCTGTGGCTTTAGCATCCCTGACAACCCAACAACCAAATCCATGAATGGTATCTCCACTGCCTTCTCAACACTGAGCATCACACAGCACATGAATGACCCAACACATAGGATTGTTAATATCCTTAACCTCATCATTACTGTCCTGCCCAACCGCCTGCCTCCATCACAGTGCTCATATACCGCTCCACTGGTTGGACAATCTGGCAATCACTTTTGACATTAGTCACCCCCCCCCATCAAGCACACTCATTGGAAACCCAGTAAACACGCCTTCAGATCATTAAAGAACTTCCCAGTAGAATCTCTTATGGAAGACCTAGTCACCCTGCACTGATCATGCCCCAGTCTTCTTCAGACGAGCCAGGGCAGCAAATAGCTTCTCCAAGAGCTCAGCACCACCCTTGCAACAACATAAACCACTATTTTCCGGTGAAACAATGCACCCTCAAGCCCAGAGCTTCTACACACCCATAACCTCAGCACATTGATACATTAAACAACTCAACCTGGGCAAAAGAACCATAAGAAAACATGAAAAGATTTAGTGACATTCCTGTAGTACATTTGAACTCGCCCTGCTCAAGGAGCTCTGTGCTACAGACACACAACTGATCACAACTGACAAGGCCATATATAGCAGAACAGCATAGCCAAGGCCAACAATGAAAGCAGAACCATCTTCAAATCTATTAAGACATCAACCTATTCCCCAACCCACCCATACCACACTCCATTGAACAATCAACTGCCATCAAATCTTTCCTCATCAACAAGATCAGCATAATCTAGCAGCACCTGGACACAAATGCCCCAAGGGACAGCACGCCACACATCCCATCTCAAAAAACAACTACCACCTGGGCAACTTTTACAACACTCATAATGGAAGACCTGACTGCAACTCTAGCATCCATCAAAGCCACATGCACATGAATCCTCCCTGCCTCTGTAATCAAGAGCTTCTGACTGAAGCACTTCTCCCTTACCTGGCAATCATCAGCAGTTCCCTCAATCAAGGCACCTTCCACCTCAAACCTCAAGACCTGACAAAAACTCCTGCTTCCCAAAAAAATCAACACTGTACCCCAATGAACTCAGCAACCACCACCCCATCACTCATCTCCCCTTCCTAGGTAAGATCCTTGAGAAAGCAGTGGCCATGTAACTTCCCCTACATAAGGACCCCAACAACCTCCTTCAGTCCGACCAATCTGGTTTTAGACCCAGATGCAGCAAGAAATGGCTACCATCAAGGTGATTGATGATGATGTTAACATCCTTCAACGATGGGCAGCATTGGCTCATGGCTCTCCTGAAACTCTGAGCCATGTGCAGCTCAGTAGACCACAGACGCTCACCAAAATTCCACATCACTGCATGGGCATCATCTACACCATCCTCAGCTGGTTCAAATCCTCCCTTGCTAATTGACTTCTACTTTTCCAAATGGAATACTTCAGATCACCAACTCTACACATCATTGCAGTCCTGCAAGAATCCATCTCCTCTTGACTGACCTTCAATCTTTACATTAAACCACTCTAAACGCTCCTGGCTCCATATAATGTCCACATGCACCAACATGTAGATGACATCTAGCTCTACCTCGATATTTCCTCCATTAAAGACATCCACAGGCTTAAGGCTTCCTCATGTTTTTTCAGACCTACAGGTCCAGTGCTTAACTGAAGCTCAACCACTCTCTGACCAAATTCCTATAATAATGCCCATTCGGACATCCAGACCCTGAACCTTGGGGGCTTCACAAACAAGCTAGTCACCAGTGTCACGTTCCTAGGGTTCTACATATACAGCCTTCTCTGCCCCAGGTAGCACATAGTAAAACAGACACAAACCGCATGGTATCAATGTTCACTCCTGTGTACAATCAAGCCCTTTATCCCAGCAAACAACTTTGGGTATGCTCCCTAAGTCTTCAGGCTTCATCCTCTCCCACTTGGATGGTGGCAATTCCCTCCTGGAAGAACTTTCAGCTGCCACCCTGACACCTTGGCGATGTGTCCTACATATGGAAACATGACTCATCAAAAGACTCTGTAAATCTGACCACATCACCCGAACCTATATGAACTATAATGCCTTCTGCTGCAAACACATATCACCTTTAAATTCTACTGCAGCATATACAAGGCCATCGCCCACAAGTCCCCAAAGCACCTCACTGAGAAGCTCAGATCCTCCAGAGTCCTATGATCCATCAGAAGCAAGGGCATGTGCATACTTGAACTCTGTCAGTACATGAGGTAAAGAAACAGAAGGATAGCCTCCTATGTCTATGCCTCCAAAGTCTGAAACCTCATCCCCATCAACACCAAACTCCCATGCTCACTTTTATATTTCAGGCGGTAGCTCAAGACCCTCTCCTCGTCTTCAAGGAATGGCTCCTCTGTAACAGTTAGGTCCACAACCCTCCACTACCACCTAACCTGAGATTGAGGGATCTGATTCCCCTGTTTCCTCCTCTGGTTGATTGTAGATCTCGGGAAGCTAAATTGCCTGCACCACACCTCCCCTGTTGTGAGCTCCCTTCCCTCGGGTATTGATCACCTTTGATCTGTTTCCCTTGCCATGAACTTCCCCTTATAACTTGAAATGTGCTCCTTTGCTTTCTGAAGCTCAGTCTGTGGTTATTAAAAAATAAATAAAACATAAATGATAATAAAAATAATAATTGCAATGGGAATGCTGGCATATATTGTGGTTGTAGCATCAAGAAATGGATTTACAATGCCAATGCTGTCATATATTTTGGGGCTCAGCTCAGGAACGTGATAGTGCAGACATATGCTGCAGGCACAGGTTCATGAAAGACATTTAAACTGGCGGTGATGGCATATTGTGTGTGCAACATCATCTTCATGACTTAAACTGTGAACGTTGGTATAGAATGTGGATGCATCATTATGAAACTGATATATAGTGGCAATGCTTGCATATATTGTGGGCACATCATCATGGATGTGACAATCAGCAGCAATGTTGCCATACATTTTGGGTACAGATTAATGAAAGTGGTTTAAAGTGACAATGCTGGTATGTTGTTAGTGATTTGGGGCAGTGTAAAGATCTGGTAGCATAACATAAAATATATTCTGGACACAACTTGAATGAAATGTGTTATAGAATCAATTATTTCATGTATTGTGGGCATGACATACAAGTGGCTACCATGTATTGTGTCAGCTTCTTCAACGTTTTATATAAAGGCAGATCCTGTGTATATTTGGCCAACGTAATGAAAGGGATATACAAAATATTATGTTATGTTATGTTAAAACATTTTATAAAGCGCTCATTCACCAATGTCATCTTGGCACTGAACCTAAAACCAACAAAGTAAGGACAGCCGACAGGAATTAAAACAAGTGTTTTCAGTTGGCGTCTAAACGACAAATGATTTTTAATAATCCTAAGGGAGGCAGGTAGGGCATTCCATAACTTAGCGGCTGCAACCGAGAAGGCATGACCACTGATTCCAGACAACTGCACCCGAGGGACCTGAACGAGGCAGCCATCTTGAGAATGAAAAGGACAAGCTGGTATATAGGGATGGTGTTTCTCCTGCAGATAATTCACACATTTAGCATAAAATGCCCTGTGAAGAACACAAAGTGCTTTCAATTCAATCCACTTCCCAAAAGGAAGCCAATGCAAGTAACGTAAAACAGGCAACATTTCGGAACCACAGGGAGTACTAGTAGCTACTGTCACCCCATAATCAAACTGATTTATAGTGGCAATGCTTGCATATATTGTGGACACAGCATAATGGATGTGATAAACTGCCATACATTTTGGCTACAGATTCATGAAAGTGGTTTAAAGTGATAGTGCTGGTATGTTGTTAGTGATTTGGGGCAGTTTAAAAGTGTGGTAACATAACATAAAATATATTGTGGACACAACTTTGATGAAATGTGTTATACTGCCAATTCTTTCCTGTATTGTGGGCATGTCATATAAGTGGCAACCATGTATTATGTCAGCTTCTTAAAAGTGTTATATAAAGGCAGATCCTGTGTATATTGGGCCAGCGTAATGAAAGCGATATACAAAATGTTATGTTATGTTAAAACATTGTATAAAGAGCTCATTCACCAATATCATCTTGGCACTGAACCTAAAACCAACAAAGTAAGGACAGCCGACAGGAATTTTTTCAGTTGGCGTCTAGACGACAAATTATTTTTAATAACCCTAAGGGAGACAGGTAGGGCATTCCATAACTTAGCAGCTGCAACCAAGAAGGCACGACCACCGATTCCAGACAACTGCACCCAGGGACCTGAACGAGGCAGCCATCTTGAAAATGAAAAGAATGAGCCAGTATATAGGGATGGAATTTCTCCTGTAGATACTCTGCACCTTTAGCATAAAAGGGTCGTTGGACAACACAAAGCGCTTTTAATTCAATCCGCTTCCCAAAAGGAAGCAAATGCAAGTAACGTAAAACAGGCAACATTTTGGAAACACAGGGTGTACCATTAGCTACTTTCGCCCGAGATTTTGAAAAAGTTGGAGTCAACGGATGAGATAATTGGGCTAGGTGAGATAAAGCGAGTTGCAGAAGTCGATCCAACTCAGGACCAGCAAAGCCACCGTGGGAGCATGCACTGATGAAGGTAAAAAGGAGGGAGAGACATCATTTCACCTATATCTGACGGAAGGGATTTGAACAGGACAGAAAGAGATAACAAATGGTAGTATATATTCTAGGCTCAGCTTCATGAAAGAGATTTACATTGACAATCCTGGCATATGTTGTGAGCGGAGCTTCATGAACACGTATACAGTAGCAAGGTTGCCATATATTGTGAGGGGCGCTTCAAATGTATTTACAGTGGCACTGTTGCAATATTGTGCAAGCAAGACAAAGCAATTCATGGTGAGAATGCTTCACATTAGTATGGCTGCAACATGCTGAAAGTTAAATACAGTAACATGGGTTGATATATTGTGGGTGCAGCATCATGAATGTGATATATAGTGGCAATGGTGGCATATATTGTGTGTGAGGCTTCATGAATGTGGTTTGTAGTGGCAGTGCTGGAGTACTGTGTGTGCAACATCATCAAACGTATATGCAGTGAGATTGCTGTGTTTACTTTGGGTGCATCATGGGGAAGGTGATTACACAGTGACAATGCTGGCATATTTTATGTGAGCAGTAATATGAAAGTAGTATGCAGTGATGATTCTGGCATATAATGTGGGTGCAGCTTCATTAAAGAGATATACAGTGACAGTGTTGGTATATGTGTACCAACATCATAAAAATAATTTTACAGTGGAAATGCTGGTATATATTGTGGGTGTAGGAAAAACAATACAGATTGCAACCGTGGTATATATCAGCAATGCTTGAAGAAAGTCAGTTTAGGTACTAGGGATGCCATATATTGTGGGTGCATGTTTACTAAAGTAATTCAATATGGCAATGCTGGCATACATTGTGGACACGTGCATCATGAAGATGTTGTTAAGTGCTCCTGTGCACTTTTAGTGAGCTGCCATATATTTGATTTGTAATATTCGATGTGCACATGTGTTATGTAAATGGATTATTTTACCGCACATTTCTCAAAAATAGTGTAGTAAATGCATCATTTCAAACCATCATTAAGAGACAGCGTTTTTCTATGGCACCTATCAGTCACCAGTAGCCTATCCATCTTCAATATGTTGCTATTCTTCATGGGGTATTTTAATTTCATCTATAACCTGAATTTAAACATGCAATTTGAGCAATAGCCGACACTTCCCATGTTGTTGTTGACAACTTCTGCTAGCACAGGTGTGTGCCCGGTGACTATGTTTGTGTGGGAGTATGTGTTACCTTGTCTTGCAGGCTGAAAGATTTGGCTGCTGTGACTTATAAATATTGAGGTGACTGTGGGGTTTGCCGTTAACAAGCATTTCAGATGTGCATTATTTTGGCAGCCCTAGCTTTTTAGTTTCCATAAGAATGTTCTTCGTTGTTGGAATGTTTTCAGTTTGAAGAACAATTACCCTCTTTGCTCACTTTCCGATTTTGGTGATCTTTGACAAAACAACCTTGAGCTGTCATTTGCCTACTGCTAAACTTGCAGATTTTTCAGTCAAGGGCTACGTTCACTCTTCCACAACTTCTCCATTTTCGATCCCTTTCGAAAATAAATGTAGTAATGGTCTTGCTCATTTTCGTTTCACACAATTCTAAGCATTTCACATCAATCAAAAATATGGCTTTTTTTTAGAGCATCTAACGAAAAAGTCCAACATACCTCTGTGACTGCCATTTGTTTCGCTTATCGTATAGTCCCTTTTGAAGTGACCATCCCAGTAAACTTACAGGTTATGGATGAGAACTTTGACTCCTCTATGTGAATGGAATGGCTATAGTACATCCCTTGCGAGCACTCTGGACTTGGCCACACACTCGTTTTCTGGATGATGCTCTCAAAATGACACTCATTCAACCACACGCAGCTGCTAAAGGTGTTGTAGCACAGAGTAGCAACGTCATTACAGCCGTTTCTAAGTATATTCAAGCACATTAGTTTAAGAATACAAAGCTACAAAGGATGGCCACTGGAAGCCTATTTGGTGATATCCTTACTTGGGATTTGGGTGAGCTTTTAACGGCATGATGTTTACGCACCTGCCATAAGAAAACAATCGTGTTTCGATCCTACAAATTCAGCTGTAAATCGCAAAAACAAGAACGCAACAAGTCTTGAGAGGATAGCTCAGGGGCAAGGTGCATGCCTTAGAAGCAAAACAACACTAAGTAACGAGGTTCGATCCCCCGGGTCCACGCTTAGAAACCTCTGGGCATTAATGGGATTATGTAACCAATTACAATGGAACTTTCGATAACAATTAGATGATTTTCAGGAACAGAAACTTCAAAATGAATGACAGCTATTTAAAATTGTCAGGAATGTCTATTTTAAATTAAACTTTGATTTGGGACCCACTGATGGAAAATAATCTATAGTTTTCAACACATGGATTTGAAATGCAGCATCTTTACACAGTCTGAAAAGGCAGTGGAGATTATCCCACCTCATCTATTTCTTTCTGTCATATTCATGGATTCTCAACTTCTCTTCATAAGAGAGCTGTAAGCTTATGTTAGTAATGGGGACATTTCATTGGTGCCTTTTCTGAAGTCACATGTTGTGGACATGTGTACTTCCATCATACCTCAAGGTTAACAAACGTAATGTTCTTGAAATGTAAACATCACTTCTCCATATTGTTAACAATACATTTCACTCAAACTTTACAAAGGTTAAATTGATGAATGTTTGAATTTCCAAGTTCCTCATAGATCCTTGTGAAATGTTTCACTTTACGTTTTAAGTGTGTGGGGATACTCGCTCATAGGTTCGAATGTGATTACATGTTTCTTTCCTATAACTTGCGAATTCTCCACTAAAATGGCCGCCTTCCACAGTCCTTTTCTGCCATCTCGAAAATCCCATTGTTTATATTTCATGTTCGTATTTCGTTTAACACAACCGTTTTGGGTTTTGTTCTCGCATTATTCATATGATAAATGTGGCGACATGCTTTGAAAATTGAAACAGTTGTTCCAATTGCAACACCACAATAAACTTAAAAGCTTAACACGAGTGGAGTCAATTGGGCACAGTGGTTTGCCTGCATTTTAGCTGTTCAGAAACCATGTGTTGCTTAGCCAATAAGGCAGGTTCAAGCCCATTGAAGTCAAAATGGTGGGCACCCATTTCTCCCTCAAGTTCTTGTATTTTAAAATCACACTTTTAATTCACAGAAGCGTTTTATAATGGCGAAACCCCATTGGAAAACGTTCTGTGAATTAGGCCCTTAATCAGAATTCTTTTAATCTAAAACGGTTTGCATAAAAAATGTATGGCCTATGAACAGCAGGTGCACGGCCATTGCCTTTTAATCAGTCAGTCAGATGTAACAGAAGGAAAACACAGTATTCTGAGAAAGTACTGGAAGTGTGAAGGTTCGGAAGATGGGGAATGCATTGAGGGACAGAGGCCTTGGAGAAGAAAGTGGCGCACAGCAGGACCATCAGTTTGAGCTGAAGGGAGTTGGTCTAACAGATCAAGCAGAGGAGAAGATGAAAGTGGCTGGGTCAGGTGGCAACGGGGCCATATGGTGGGGAAGACAACGCCTGTGGTTGGGGGAGGGGAGAATATAGAACCAAGCTGCAGCCACTCCCATATGTGCTGTGCCCATGTGTCGCACAAACTCGCACTAGCTTTCCCAGCTCCGTAGTTCTTTTTCCTAACCTGCCAATTCATCACATTACAAAATACGGGATTCAAATTGGGTGTAGGCGTTCACATTATTCGAAAGACGTATACGCAGTATATGGCAACACATGACTAAATCAGAAGTCATATTTTGAAATTGTAACCATTGAAATTAGGCTTTTAGAATGAATACAAATTCAATCTAAACTGTAGTTCTGCACAAATCCATGCCGCGCGGCCTTTGCTGTGGGCATTAAGTGGACGTTGGCACTGAAACACATTGGACCAGCGCACTGTTGTGAGTGATAAACAATAGGGAGCGGCCATTTTGGGGAAACATGTTTTTGTGCAATGCTGGTTCACTTTAAGCCATCATCTACAGCAACTTCTCCCCTCTCCAGTTAAAAGCCTTTTCTTAATTGCCCAGGCAGACGATACACAAGAAAGATCTCTGCGTTCACAGATACATACGTTTTATTTGTGAAATGTTGTTGCGATTTTCATTTGCGTTGCCCTCTGAAATGCCAGAACCCCCACTTGTGTGGGCACATATCATTCTAGTTCCTTCACTTTAAACCAGAGTCTAGTGGTTCCAGTAGTGTCAGTATCTTCGAGTCACAGTGCTGTGTTATGTGTTTGACGGGTGGGGGACTCTGTGTCAGGGCCTGATTTACAAAAGCATTCTTCAATAGGGAAATCCCCTTGAAAAACGCTAGAATGTGTGCCCTGCCAGCGTTCAGAGGATTTTTGAGCAACACATTTCAACGGTTCTGTAACAGTCCTCAAATTTGAGAGACGGCAATGGGGCACAAAGGAGCTTGCACCTGTTTCAGAACACCATGAATCTTTATAACACAAACGTAAAAATACATGACCCATACATATGCAAGCATAACATAAATATGTAATATATTCTATTTAGTACGTATATTAGATGCATGTATGCATCATATAGATCTATAATGTACCACATTCCTTGTCTTTAGGAGGGTGCAGGGATCCCAAGGCAAAGCATTAGGGATATCCAGAATCTTTCATTGGTTCACCTAGTGGTAAAGTGTCTGGGCTTAAGGTCAGCTCTTAGGATGGCACTGGGGTGGCTAGGATGCTGTATAATACATAAATGACATTCATTGAAAGATCGTCCCCACAAAACTATTATGAAAATAAACAGTATCTTTTTTAGAAGGTGTACATTGTTATGTAGGCCACAGATAAGTAAACTTAATTAGGAAGAGTATCTTAGTGTTTTGAATAATGAACTTACCAGTTAAGGTCCGTGTGAATGTCCAATGTTAAGCAGAGATCAAGCCTACTACTCGACACCACATAGATACCTAGGAGTCCAAATCAGTTAGCCGAACATCAGCCTTTCATCAGAAACAATAGGGGAGATGTAGACATACCTGATTTGATAAGCAGGATACGAGCCTGAGGTAGCAGTACCCCTCAATGTTGAGGGCAAGAATACTGTTTTGAATAGGGGTCGATCATGAAAACCTGCATCCATGAAAATGCCAGTTCCTAAGATTTGTAAGTTCACGAGTCAAAGTTCCCCAGTCTTGGTGCTGATTTTTAGGTTCTTGCATTAAAGCTCTACTATGGTACTAACAAAGACGTGCTGCTGGCAAGCAGGGCAATGACTTGACTGGTGTAGATTGTGCATAAATGGAGGCAGGATGAACTCTTGACTTTTGGGGTATAGCACAGCTTTGCTCTTTATAGCCAATACTGCATGGAACATGGCAGTAGGAAATGCAGGCATTTTCTAGCAGTGCAGGTGTGAAGTGGTGTCATTGGATCCACAATACAACTTCTAATATCCTTGGTAAGTCTTGGTTGTGTGAACATATGCCCTTAGCACAGCATGTTATCCGCACTTGAGGTCTTCCAGTGCTCCCACCTTTTCATGTAACATACATCCAGGGATGAGCAGCAAGCTTCTCAAGAAGAAGAGATCCTTTGAGGCTTTCAACCCAACGTTACCTTTGAACTCTCAAGAAGTCTGCATCTGCAGGCATCATTGAGAGAGTCACATCATAGATCTTGACAAGTTGCAGCCAAGACTTCCTCATGATATTCTTCAGCGTGGTGTTCTGCTAATGGATCAAACTCCCAGTTTATATAGAAATACTGGAAGCTGAGTGTAAGCCTGGTTTCCATTCACAAGGGCACATCCAACCCAACTTTCCATGGCCTCCTAATTACAGTCTTACCTGGGCTTCTTCCTTGGCAAATGTTCCCATGTGGATTATTCAGTTGTATACGAATTGACCGTTTCACAACTGAACTTTTCAAAACTGACCAAATTTAAAAGGTCAATTAGGACATAGATATAAGCAGGGGGAAAACCCCTGCAAGTCCCTACCCAATCCAAACTCCCCACAACCCTCCACACATCCCCTTAAATTATTATAAACCAAAACCAACCCATTATATCCATATAATAATTAAAAGGTCAATTGTACAGAAGGTCAAGTAGGACCACTGTAATTCGGTCAATTAGGTCAAAAGGTCCATTGTGATCGGTCAATTCGGGTAATACCGATTATTCAACCCCATACTTCCTTCAAGTATCCACCAGATCTGGTCTCAGTTTTATCTGCCCTCGCACTTTGAGGCATGGAGAGGCCAAAATCGTAGATGATTCCATTCATTTCCTTTTACATAAAGGGAGACAGATATGGCTTTAAACCTCGCTCTGGTCTTCAAACACAGGAGGTCCCTCTAGAACCTTTTAAGTATTCATCAAGTGGAATGCCACTATTGAAGAATAAAGGAATATTCTGGAATGAAGCAGGTAAACACACAGCTACCTATGTGAGGAGGTAGACATGGGGGACAGGTTTTGATTGGGACACATTAACCCTGAAACTTCAAGGGTCTCCAAAGTCTACATCACAGAGTCAATCCCACATGGGGCCATTGACTTGGCTCATCCAGAAAAACAGAAACATATAGAGAAGCTCTTGGCAGTGTTCTTGTCTACGTTTTGCTTTGTTTCAACCATGTTCTGTACCAGTACACATATGTCGACATGAATTCAGCACCTCTGCAAAAAAGAAACACCAGTTAGTATGGCACCTATAAGTGTCTTCAATTTTGCAGCACACATGGTGGGATCTTTGGCATGGTGTCCCTAACCCCTCAGAGATTGTAATGGCCACCTGATTGTATACACGCATTGAAATGCTTCAACCCCATAAAGAACAACTCAGATTAATCAAACTGGGGACTGAAATCTGTAGTTATACTGTACAATTAACAAACTAGCATAAGAACCCATAAAAATAATGGAAAACCTAAGTTTCCAATTACATGTGAAAGGCCCAACACAAAGAGATAGGCACTACATAAACGTACTTCTCTCCTGAAACAAACATCTCTGTACCCAAGCAACCGTTCCAATTCTTGGCTTTCCATGCATACATTTTCAGCTGCTTCAAGGAACCACATCCTCTCACTAAATCCAACAGCATCTACTTGAGATCTATAGTCCCTTGCTATCTCAATCAAGAAAATTACCAGTGACGATTTAAAACATATTATTAATGACTCCCTATCACTGCCAGGTCCAAAAACAGATCGCATTATGGTGGTAAATGCATTGATAAAGGAATTGGAAATATCTCTCAATATTGTTCCCTGTCCATGGCCAAAAAGACTAAACTCTGAAACTAATGTTTCAGCAAGAAACCTGCCTCATGGAAGAAAAAGGACAGAAGGAGAGAACAAGAGGTGGCAATCTAATTCCAAAGACTGAACCACTTCCTGTAAAATCCACAAACAAAATAGAAAGACAACAAACCTACACAGGGTCAAAGAGGCACCAAAAAACATAAAGACCACCCAATTAACAGTGATCTTGCGATTGGGACGTAGAGTACATCCATATAGCATAAAATTAAGAGGAGCGTGTTGTTGCTATAGAGATAATGGACCACATTATGACTCTGGTGGGTGCTGTGCCCGTAAAACTGGCACGGCTGCCGCCTGAGTAATTTTTTCTGGCACCCGGGAATGGGCAATTACCGGGGCATTACAACCCCAGCAGACCCGGTAATTGCCCATTCCCGGGCACAGGAAAATATGAGTCCCCATTCCCATTTCAGTCCCATTGGACTCAATGGGATTGGAGAGGTCGGATGCACCTATTTTTCTTCCCTGCCTCAGGGGCCTGATCCCATTTCCAAGCCTTTATCAATGTGCTACATGCTGACCTGATGTTCTCTCTTGCCTGGTGCCCTGCCTCTAAGTTTCACTTCTGAGCCTTCTGCTAGCTGCTGGTAGACTTCCTCACCATTCTGTCATAAGCTCATTCCAATTTCCACTCCTCCCAGACAATGGTTAGACTGTTATCATCTTGTCTGACTGCTGCTGGCCTTGCACCTCCAGGTAAATGTCCCTGCATTTCTGTCTTATGTTCTGTTCCTTGCAAATTCTGGCAGCTTATAACCTTTCCTCCAATCCATTCTATACCTTTCTTTCTCCCGGTGTTTTGGCTTTCTCAATCTTGCCCTCTTTCATTGTCTCCTAAAACTTCTTTGCTCCCTTTCTTTCTTGATTGTCTTCATCTCCTCCAAATTATGTTATCCTTTTCCATCCTCCTCAATAGTCTTCTCTTCCAAACTCCTACATAATCTCTTCTCCTCTGTGGTGTTCTACTCCCTCAACCTATTCTATACTCTTCCCCTCTTCCTCGAAGTTCTCCCTCACCATCCTCTTCTGTACTCTCCTATGATCATTGATGTCCCTATACCTTAACTGCTTTTTTACCCTCCCTTTCTCCTTGATTTTCTTGTACAAATTCTTCAGTACTATTCCATCATCCTTGATTTCTCCTCCTCTAATTATGTACTCTCCTAACTTCCCCGATGTTCTGTTCTCAAACCTCTTCTGTAAGTTCATCGACTCCTGGATGTTCACCTCCACCAATGCCTGCTATATTCATCCCTCCTTCTGTACCTTCAGCTTTCCCGGCATTTCCACCTCCTCCTGCACCTTCATCTCTCTCTGCACTTTCACTTCTCCATGCCTTTACAGCCTTTCTGCTCCACTACTCCACACTTCCAAACGTTGCACATGTCTGCTGGGGCTTTTTCTAGGGCCCTGTATTCCTCCTCTATGACTTGCAGGTGTGGCTGGTAATTGTTTCTAGTTTGAGTATGGCTGCATGGTAACATTTTAGGTAATTATTCCTCTACGGGCCTCCCAGCTCCATGGACCAAGCCAATCTGCCACCTTGAAACTCTTAGTCCCATGCTTGCATGGTGACGTGCACTTGTGGAGTTAGGGCAGGTGTGGTTGGAGGACTAGCAACAGTTCTGTGTCCTGATTACATGCCACTCTACCCATGGAAGTAAAGCCCTGTTAGGAATTTAGACTGGTTAAAGGTGACTTCAAAAGAAATAATTTCTGTAGGTCTGCATAGACACATGATGCAGGGATTGTGGGGTTATTGTAGCCATGTCTTGCATCAAATCCCCTCTGTTGTGGAAGGCACAATCGGAATCTGCACAATACCACCACCAGGCCCTACATCATGTAGTGGGTGGGTGGAGCCAACCCCTGGAGTCTCCCTCACAAACACCCTCAGAAGCAGGCAGAGGATTGTTTTACGGTTTCTAATGCAATGGTTTGGGCTATGAGTTTTTAGTTTGTCTTAGAACCATGGAAAGTTTTGATGCTTTGTTTTGCAGATTCCATTATGGCAAGCAACTTTTTTAAAGACCAAAGACATAAACTATAGGTGTTGTCTGACTTTATTCTATAGGGCTATAATCAATACAAATGTTTTCACTAACGTTCAGTACAGCATCATTGACATTGGTTTTTAACGAGTTATAAACTAGTCAAATGGGTTGACCAAGTCCTTTTCTCATTTAGCATAACACCCTACTAGGTCAGTTAAGTTACTATTTGCACTACATCTATAGTGTATTAACATAATACTGTTAAACATTTCTGCTGTGTATGCCAATTGATTTAGCTATAGATTTGAACACATAAGTCTGTTTTCAAATACTATTCCTGAAATTGTGACTATCTTCAAAATGTTATGCAGGTTCTAAGTCTTCTAACCTGCAAGGCAACATAATCAGCTGGGAAAAGTCATTCCTGGGTTTTTGGTTCTATTTTGCATTATGATTAGTAATAATATGAAAAGCATTCCATTATGTTCAGGTTAATGATGAAGGGGGAAAGCAATACCCTTGTCTCACACCCAGGACAATGTTCACTGGATAAGGTAATTTACCCATTCTCTCAATCTCGATGTTATCTTCAAGCCAATATGCAACTCCATCAAGAAATATATAAATCACATAAATGTACATAATAACTACATAAATTTGCTTCTATCGTTATATTGTTATGTTTTATATATTAAGTTGTTCTATTATGCAGCGCTTTGGTGTAAAGCGCTATATAAACAAATACATACAAATACAATATGCTCCATCTCAATAATGGCTTAGTTTCTAATTATCAATCATGTCAAAAGATGTACTAAGTTCAATGACGCCAGCAAGGTTCAATTATTTTTGCAAACATATTTAGAGCAGACTACTCAAAAGACACTACCTATTCCCCAGCCCTCACAGAAATAAATCCTCTGACAGGATCCCTTTGTCATTAGCCAAAATCATGAAGTAAACCAAAACCAGTTTTCAACACAATTGGGCAGAGGGATCCAAGAAGATGCTGGCCTGCTAATGCAAAATATTTCTGTAATCCACCTCCCTTCTCTGTAAGAAACTCACTCTAATTGTCATTGACTAAGTGGCTGGATAGACTTGTGTTTCGAGTGCTATTCTGGTACTGTTCCTTACCTACAACTTGCCAGAAAGTATGGCCATGTATTTTATGCAAAGCCTTTCTTTGGCCAACTAGGCTTCAGTTTGAAAATGTACTTTATTTACATGAACTAAATGTTACTACTTTTTCTACTTTATCACAATGAATTCTCTGAACCAGTGGTGGACTGGTCTACAGGGAACTCTGACTCTGGAGATTTCCTGGTGGGCCTCTACCCCCAACTGCCTCTTTTGCGTGGGTACCTAGTTTTCCGATCTGCTTATGTTCTATCCAAATCACCCCACCCCATTCCTTCCATCCTTCCAAATCCCACACATACCTTTGAATCAAAACATTTGTTTTGGAGCTTTGCGTCTACTATTGCTAACTCCTAGCAAATGCTTTGTCAGTTATTTGTTATATTTAACAACCTTTCAATCCATATATAAGAAGAACTGTGTTTTAAAATGCACTATTTGAACGTATGTCTTGGGTGGAGAGCCCCACCAACTTCTAATGAGAGGGGTGGGCACTCTCTGCGTGGTACATTTGCTGGTACAGTGTAATACAGGGCCATTTTGAAAAACGAAGCAGGGACTATTTTATTCCCCAGTCCACGCATGTTTCCCTCTGTATTGTGTTGCTCAAAATTGAATTAAGTTACTACTATTTGCCCTTATTAAAGTCCAGATCACACCATGGTCTAGCCTTTTATCACTTGGGCGTTGTAAGGAAACTAGCCACAGGCTTAATAATGGGCCAATCACCCACTAGTGAGTTACATTTTATTTCCCAGCATAAAAAAGCATTCCACCCTCATGAACTTCTATCTTCTACGTGATGATAGTTATGACAACCAGTAACTTCCCCCCTTAACTTTTTAAGCATTGAAGAATAAAGCCACGCCAACTGAAAAATGCCCACTGCAGCCAATTCTTACTCTTCGTTTATTATGGGTGGGAATGCATTGAATTGTTGTGTTGTATTTAGGACTCTCAGCTACCAACATTTCTCATGCATGCAGTTTCATAGTGTATGAGGCTAGAAATGGCTTTTTGGCAAATTGTATGTAACAGAGGTCTATTAGAGCCATATTCCTATTAATAGAAATTCCATTACAATCCAACAATATTGCAGGTAATATCATCTTCTGTTTTATACTCCCCTGGCAGTTAACATAATGCTCTCAGGAACAATGTAAGGGGTTGAGCCAAGACATTAATGAGTAGGGTCCTGGTCCGCTGCTTGCATAAAGGGAAACTCCACTCTCGCTGTACAAAGGTGCACCAACTCTGACACCCCTAAGAGACAAGGTTGGGATTTTATTTATTTTTTATTTATTTTATTGTTCATTTAAAACACAAGTAATACCAGCGAGTGGCTTCTGAGCACGGGATCGTGATTGGAACCTCTGCGCCACGTTGCCTTGCTTCCAAGATAAACTCCTTGCCACTGAGCTATCCTTCCTGGCATGCCACACTGAGACAGGCTCTCAAGTGACAAAGGAATGTTATGCATAGATTGTTGTGGCAGAGCCTCTGCAAGCATCCCATTGAACACCCTAATGATTTACAACTCTCACCTCCATTGTTTGCTCACCTATGCATGCCTTTTCAAAAAAGAGTCTCACTAGTCAAAGGCAACCACTAATTCACAAAGCAACAGTCACCAAGGAACACACCTTGTTGTTTGCATGAATTATCTGATGCTTTTCACAGCCGCAGCGACTTTATGAAGACACCCTAAAACAGATCTTTGCTTCAATTATACAGTAGAACATGGAGTTATTAAAGCAATGACGTTTCTACTTGGCATTACCATGGAACACATATTTGTATGGGGTCACGTCTCATCCAGCAAGGCGACCATAGTGGCTTGGAAAGACATTGAAGGTGCTTGGTTTGTGGCAGAACTTCCGTGGGTGATCTTTCTTTGGCAGCATTCATTTTGGAAGCCTAGCAGGAGAAATTGAGGAATGGGAAACACAGGAGGGAAGGCAATGCAAGAATACCTAACAGGCTCTCTTATCCACGTTCATTTTGCTGAGATATCAGTGTTACACCACATTTTATTCTCCTATGTAACTCACTCATCTTCAAACATTCCTTTCAAAATTGTCACATTCATATGTCCAGAAATGACCAAAATGTATTCTTGGAAAACATCCTGATCAATTATCTCTGTGAGAACCTGGGCATCACGGATCAGGCTCTGGCCTGGTTGGCCTCCTTAATCCTGGACCGACCCTCCAGGTCCAACTTGGGTCCTTTCTCTCCACTACCTCTCTCTCCAAATGTGGTGTTACCCAGGGCTCCAACCTCTCACCCTGGATCTTCAATGCCTATTTGGCCTCTTTGGCCCACCTTATCTCTACCTTCTCCTCGGTCAGTGTTATGCGGATGACATCTCTTCTTCAGGCTGCCCTCAGCCTCCACTTCTCTCTCGCTCATTCCTGTCGGTCTATCCGCGATTCAGGAATGGTGCGCCTCCAACGTTCTCTGCCTTAATGCCAGTAAGACTAAGATCCTTCTCATTGGGATCCCTGCTCCTGCTTTCCCTCTCTCACTCTGGCCACCCACCTTGGGACCTCTTTCTTCGCCTTTCTGCGAGGCAAAAAACCTTGATGTCATCTTTGACTCTACTCTCTCCTTCTCTCCTCAGATCAAGGAACTTGCCAAGAAGGCTAACTACCGGCTGCACTTCCTCAGAGGTATTCTTCCTTTTATCACTTTCCCCCAGAAGCACACTGTATCAGAGTCCTGGTTCTCTCTAGGCTGGACTACTGCAACAGCCTCTTTTTCAATCTGCCTTCCTCTACTCTCCACCCTTTGCAACTAAATCAGAACAGGACTGCAAGACTTGTCCTTCGCCTCAAACCTAGACCGTATCTCTCCAGCCCTGAAATCTCTCCACTGGCTCCTAGTGGCTGCAAAGATCAGGCTCAAGACCCTCTGCATTGTCCACAAGGCTTTCTGGCACTACATCCAACTCCCTCTTCCTAAACACCTTCCTTCTCGCACCCTTCGCTCAGCCACCTCCAACTCACTGAGGATAAGACGCTTCTCCAGGCAGACAGTGGGGGTAGATCTCTCTCCTCAGCAAGTGGCTCCCTCTTGAATGGCCTCCCTGGCCCTCTCAAATTTGAGCTGCAATACCTGAAGTTCCGTAAACAGCTCAAGATCTTCCTTTTTGCTTCTGCTTTCTCTCTCTCTCTCTCTCTCTCTCTCGCCTGCTGACTGACCTGTCTCCTGCTCTGACGGGTAGGCTGCCTAACCTCAGAGTCTCACCGGTACCAGGCTCCCCACAACCAGTAACCACTAGAATGCTTTCTTGATGGCCGCACATTTAGGGGCTGTATCTGGAACCCTAAAGTCACCTGCCACCTTGCACTTACCCAGAGCTTTGCTGCCCTGGCTGCACTTACGCAGAGCATTGCTGCCCTGACTGCACTTCCTCCTCCCCTCCTCTTGGCACTTCCTCTCTCCCCCTGCACTTTTGCATATCTCACTTGCATGATCTGAATAACACCTTACCTACTTTCAAAATAACTAAATGCAAAGGGAGTCAGTATCTGCCCATGGGCATTGGTACTTTTTGTATTGTCTGAATGACACAAGGCCTAGTAAGATTGTGTGTGTTTTCCTCCCTCTGTCTTCCCTCCCTTGTCTTGTCACACATAGAAACACTTGTGTATAGGTGTGTGTTATAAATGACTTATCATATCATATGATACAATGGTTTTCCCCTCACCCATAGCTAGTCATTTATTTGCTATCATAGGTTTCGAAAACTAGAGCATGCATAATGCCCCAACTAAATACATGTGAAAGGTGCAGGTAGTACAATTGGAGATCATGGGACTGGCTCAGTATAATTCTCAAAATGAAAAAAGTCACTCAGGGCACTTTTCTGGATTAATTCACACTTGATAATCTATACTACCCTACATCTTCGACAATGACCTACTACCCATCATGATTATCTACAACCTTTATGGTTCATGTGACCATGTGAACCACAATATCATATGGAAAAGACCTCAGAATTGGCCAGAGATGCCCTGAGCTAAAACCTCCAATTCCCCCAGAACAGTACATATCAAGTAGGATTTCAGTAGCAATGATAAATGAATGGGTTGCTCCGTAAGTTAAATGCTCACTGCAGTTAAGTGGCTAGACTGCAGTTTGCAAGTATGCATTCTGCTATGGTAGACTCAGCCCTGCATCCTTCATGGGTTTGTAAATTGAGCACCATTAAATTGGGTAATAGTCACAATAATGTTTACTTTGAAAAGATACTGTGTGAAACCTGCCCTGAAAAAAATTGCCCTGGTTTCAGTGGAGTCCAGAAGTACACTCAGAAAACACTGTACCTTGCATCCGGCTTATTACAAAGGCTCAGATTGTCCACTAAAATGGGAATACTCACTGCGGCAGACAAGGACCGATGTTAAAACAATACTCACCTCATTAAGCAGGAAAGTTGAAGTGCCCAAATCATGGTGGCAGAACTCGGGGTGTCTAATGATGCAAATCCTTACATCACCTGATCCCATGTCTGATAGCAAAAATCAACAACATACTCTGGAGGTATTTCTACATGCAGTGCTGACTATATGGCATATTATGTTTCCCTCTGTGCATACAGTGTGCACCTACATGATTGCAGAGCTCCAATGTGCAAGTAATGTCCAGCAATGTGCATGTAGTGTCCCAGTTGCGTTCATGCAGTGTACATGGAATGTGCATGTAAAGTATTGCACAGACCTCAGCTGCAGTCAGTTGCTCTATGGTTAGTCACATTGTTATATTTTGCTCACTCACACTTTTATTGCAACCTCCCTGCATTATTTGGTTGGGTCCCCTGCCAAATCTGGGCATCGCCAGCCGCCACAGATTTACTGAGATGTCAATTCACACTGCACCCAGTGCATGCAACTGCCACGTACAGCACAACTCGTTACTGCCAACAAATATCATTGGCACACAATAGTTAAGGGGTATGTCATCATGTCACATTGGGCAGGATGCCAACTACCCGCTTGGGGCATGTAACACAGCTTCCTAATAGGTAAATACAACATCAATTGATGAATTAAGAGGTAAACAATGATGGGGAAACAAATGAAATGTGTTAAAATGATGGTTGATGTGGAGTTTGCTCAAAAAACGGATTTTTTAAACATTTTCTGGCTGGTCCTATTTACCTGGTTGTCAAACAGTTCCTGCTATCCTTGCACGTATGTGTTCTGAATTGCGATTGGTCCTCGTCTGCTTCTCTGCAAAGCCAGTGACGCAGGACAATTTCCACAGTTAGGACGTTTTCCAAAATACTTTTTTGACAGTGTTCTTTCACTTCCGTTGAATTCTTTCTGTGCTATGCACTGAGATTTAGCAGCAATGGGCCTCATTACGTGTCTGGCGGTAATACTGACAGTGCTACCGGCGGGTTGCCGCCAGACCTGTAATAATTTACTGGCACCTGACTTCCCGGTGCCACCAGACTATATAAGTCCGGCAGCCGGGAAGTCAGGTGCCAGTAATTTTATTAATCCCCATTAGGTCTGTATGGGAGTGGGGACATGGAAGCACTGGCACTGTTGTTAACGGTGCCGGTGCTTCCGTGACGGATTTGCTTACCGTGACCGTTGCGCCCGGCAGGGTCAGACCTGTTCGGCAGAGCCACTCTGGCAGGCAAAACTGTTGTTTGCCCGTCTGGGAACAGGGGTGCCGGGAAGCTTACCTGCACTCTTATTTCCGGACCGGCAACCTTGTCATGAGGCCCAATGCCTTCAGCCCATTCGCTGTTCATTCTAATGGTGGTCGTATTGGTACTATAAAGCAA
Source organism: Ambystoma mexicanum (assembly GCF_040938575.1). Lineage (NCBI taxonomy): Eukaryota > Metazoa > Chordata > Amphibia > Caudata > Ambystomatidae > Ambystoma > Ambystoma mexicanum. Next base: position 716,155,285 of record NC_090932.1, read on the forward strand.
TCTTCAAATATGTTATTAGAGTTGTGTGCTACTGTTAGCATGCGTTACAGCATACACTACAATGAAAAGCCACAGACTGGAGCAACACATTAGAAACTTCGAGGTCAAATGAACACAGTACTGTAGCTCGGTGCAGAATGGCAAGTTCGCTGTACCTTCACGAGCAACCACGCACCCAAACACGCTTACAAATTGCCGAACATATACTGACAGGGACCTTTCCGAAAAGGTAAACAACATAGGACTGCCATGTTTTCACGAAGCCTCCCGACATCAAAATCACTTCTCAGGACGTGGCACAGCGCTCCACTGCAGTCAGAAAATAGCACGCTATCAATTTGTGTCAGCTTTCTACGCAGTCAATCTCACACTCTCTAAAGCACTGGGAAGCAACAGACGTTTTTTTGCGATTCCGCGAGCCCAGCGCAATTAGGCGGCATGTGAACGCGCGCCATATGCATTTATTGCTCCTCGTAGCATGTGTTACTTTGATGTGCTAGGTTCGAACGCTCACCCTTTTCTTGGGCAGCCTTCCTCCTGGGTCTTTATGCTGCACAGCAGCTGAGTCTAGGCTTTGAAACACAGCCTAATTTAGAGGTGGAGGCTGCAGCTGCCACTGTCATTTCAGCTGATTTTGTTCCCTCTTTGATGTCAGCCGGGAATCCTGGGAGCCGCATCGGTGCATCAACCTTCAGCGCTTGCAACAGAAACGACACCGTCGTAAGCCTTTGTCTTTTGCCTGCAAATATAAGAGCCTCTGCAAAATTGAATATTTTCTACCAGTGGCTTGCAATCATGCAATCATCTTGCAATGTGTTCCTTCTAATCAGGAGGCAGAAATGCACGGTCGGCGATGGGCTGTCTTGAAATCCATATTTTAAATACCCAACAAATGGCAGGATCTGTTGATATAACATGTTGATATTATACATTATGCATAAAGGATAAACATCCCATCAGTTTCACCTTCCAGCTATTTCTGCTGCCTAGTAAATGACGTTTCAGATGGCATTGCATTTGGGAACTCAATTATTTACTTGTACTCAGAAATTTTAATCAGGTTTGGTAGCCTGAAACACAATAGTGAGCACACATTTAGATGTTTAAAGGGTCCGCATGTTGAAAGCACTGTACTGTAGTACAGCAGCGGGAATTTACTCCCAAAATGTTAGTGAACCATATGTCCTTGTGCCTTACCGTGGAAGGCATTCTAAAATGTAACGTGCAGAAGTCTATGTCCAATGGCAGAAAATCAATAGGCTGTGTTTTTCAAGCTGCACCGGTTTGTGTTCAATATGTACCATTGCATGTGTTACGTTGCAGAATAATTAGAGTAGAATTAAACTGTTCACCAATGCGGAAACTAGACTCATGGTAAAGCTAATATTAGCATGGCTGGCATGGTCCCATGTCATGTGTGACACTTTGATCCAGTCATTGCTTTTCAATTTCCATGCCTGGACATGTGCGCCCATAATTCAAATGGGAAACATGGAACTGTCCCATCATGCAAACCCTGAAGACAGCCAATGCGGTCGAAACATGACTGGGCATTCTTGGGTCTCGTGCCAAAGGGACATGACCTAGCAGTTCAAGATGGACTGCCTCTTTTGGGGTGAGAACATGCCTGAGTTGCATATGTTCGCTGCCTATTTGTAACACCCTGGCAGGCTGAAAAACGATGTTTTCCCAGAGTAATTGACAGTTGATAAGATTAATTCCTTATCTACCGCTATCAATGTAAAGTTTTGTATTTGTCACAAGTGAGTGAGGGTATTGCAAGACGTGGGGACGGAACAGTTGTGCCTAGAGTGTTAAGCTACACCTCAACAATTACACACAACGGGCTGCAATATCTGTGTTTGCTTCTGGTCCCACCAAGAAGGGATGTGACCTAGTAACTCGGGCTGGGCGGCCTTTTTTGGTCTGGGACCAAGCCTGATTTGCATATGGTCTTTCCCTTCTATAATGGCATGGCAGGCTGAAAAATGATGGTCTGGAAGGTTACTCAGATCGATTGCCAGTGGTTAAGGTCAATTCATAACCTTCCAGCCGTCAACATTTAGTTTTGCACATGAGCTGGAGCCACTCTGCATCTGTTTACAAACATTTCATCGCTATGTTTGTGGATCAAGGTAGCAGTGCTTCTTAGATTTCAAAGCTCAGATTTTAAACGAATCATTGAGCTGGAGCATGCCAACTCTTTGTTATACAGCCTACTCTTTTCAAAGACACCATAGATGATACAGAATGGATTAAATTGCCTTCTCTGTGAAAATTACTTCCTACAAATAGGAGTCAACTCCAACATGCTAGTTCCTGTAGCACTCTGCATCTTGCTCCTTCCTTTAAATCTAATATGAACCCATTTGCTATTATAAGTCTCTGCACACAGGGCTCATTGTGCAAACTATTTCCCATTTTGTACATAATCTCTGGGTTAGCTCCAATTTATGGAGATGTTTAGGTCACAGGTGCACTCTTGACAGATGAAGTGACAGCCAAAGTCATTGCAGCATAGGGGTGGCATTTAAGATGTCTCAGGAGGATAGCTCAGGGGCAATGTGCTCGCCTTGGAAGCAAGATGACACCGAGCAACACAGGTTTGATCCCCAGGTACGCGCTTAGAAACCTCTGGGTATTACGTGCATTATAAATAACCTATCATATCATATCACATCTCCCCTGTTCCAAAATATCATCACTATAAGCAGTCCACATTGGTGGCATGGTAAACTCTAAATGGAAGCTATGCATGAGTTAGGGCACAGTGCATGGCCTTGCTCATAATTATTGCAGCCACATGCAGTTTTATATCACACATGTATCTGCTCCTTAGAGCCAGCTCAGCTGTGGAAGGTGATGTGTATTCTGACTAGACAGGCTGGTACTGCCAAATTAGAGCATATGATCCTGAATGGCCATGCCTAGTATTTGATCTCATTGTGAGGGTAGATAACACCCTCCCCAAGAGACAGCCACTCACCAGGAAGCCTCACACTAGGGTGCTTCATAACAAAGGGGCCTTTAATCCCATTGATATGGGGGTGAGTGAGGTTAGTGTAGCCAGGGAGAGCTGTGAACAGTTGGGAAAGATTTCCATCATGTTTTCTCTTTGCCCCTCTATCACCTTTCTTTCTCCTCCACTTTCTCTAGTGCAAAGCACTTAGGGTGTGATGTCAGAAGGGCAAAGTCTGCTTCTTTTTTAAGAACAGTGATTGAAAGCTTTAAGCAGGCTAGCATTAGCCCAATCACCTGCAGATGTATAAAAAAGGGTTCTTCCACCATGCCGTAAAATTATCTTTTGAACTTCAACCATTGAAGAAGAGTTTGTTGGATCCTGTTGGAAGGGCAGTCCATTCCAATGTCCTCCAGTTTGGAAGTAAAGTCAGGTGTTCCAAGGCAGAAGCATGCTCTGTGCCCTCAGAGACCAGTGGGAATAAACCTACTGCTGGAACAAGACCTGCCTCTCTGCCTGCCACAGCGGTACCCAGAAAATCACTAAGACCCCTGTAGTTGTGAGCCAGCTTTCCCGTGTTTGGGAGTGCGGGAATAAGGACCCATTTTGTTCCAGAGTCCCTGGAGTGGGACTCACAGCAACCTGAGGATTGATTTGCTGCTGGAGCAACACCCTCCTCTCTGCCAGCAACAGTGGTAAACAGGACCACACAGTGCTGCAATTATTTTCCAGCCTCCCCCATGTTTGGGAGCACAAGAAAGGACTCCTCTTGTCCATGAGCCCCTGCATTGGTACTCACCGCATCCCAAGAGACAGGGCAGCTGGGATCCTACTCACTGTTGAACTGCTTGAAGCCATGTTTCAAGAAACGTTTAACACATTTAAATAACCAGAATCCTCCAATGCTGCCTGTTGCACTCTCCCAATCGGTGAATTGCTCGAACAGTGACAACAAGTCTAGTGTGGTGCTGCTGCATTGAGCCCTATGGGGGGCTCAATGGGAATGGGGATGTACTGGGTCAGGGTTCCCTGAATGGGGAAATACCGGGCCCTCCAAGGTCAGAATGGCCCGGTATTTCCCCATTCAGGGAACCCAGATCCTGACCCAAGTTTGGGGGTAGCCATGTCCTTATTAAGGGCATGGCTACCTCCAAACTCATAATGAGGCCCTGTGTCTCGAATTGTGGACATCATACTTGACAATAGTTCCCCTGGTGACATCTCTGTACCATTAATGGAAGTTGCCATGCTTGATGGAGCACATGGTTTAAATGAAGTTCTGGCATGTCCTGTTGATGCTTTAGTACAGGTTATTAGTGTAGATGGGCAAGAGGGTAATATCGAGTACATATCTATTTTACCACCTCACACAAAGTAGGTATTTTAGTGCCTGTTATATGGCAGAATGCAAAACAAATACAAAAAAGGGATAGAAGGAGAAAGAAGCCTCAGGGCTTAATGTCCACGAGTGTTGTAGAGACGACCTCTGAAGGAACATACTCCCTTTCTGAAAAGTCCAATATAGTTGAGATTAAGGCTGCAATTGAAAATTGTACTGATGCTACAGAGAGAGGAGTGACTATAGCAAGTAATACAAGAACTAGGAGCAATGGATATTATACGATGGAAAGTTTGGGAATTGTCAGTGAACCAAGTCTATTGCATGTGGATAATTTTTTAACCATAGTAAACTGTAATTCAATGGCACACATACCGAAATAGGGAAAAAGCTCCAAAGATATTGCTAAAATTGGTGCATCAAGAAAGTTAAAGGATTGAGAGTTTGGTGGTATCTCAAAATTGAACCCAGTATCAACTAGCTTTCCCAAAAAACCTATCAAGGCCAGTAGAAGAATTGCATTCACAGAAATGTTTGCTACTCATAACAGTCCGTTTTTAGATAGAAGGTGCATTTTAGAATGAATACATTGTGACCCCCAGTTATCAGCAATATCAACCAATGATATTGTGCTTGTTATAATTCCTGATGAGCGGGATACATCAGATTGGGCTGTGGGTCATTTTATCTCATCAGATTTTAGCAGATTTTGTTCTAAATTATGCAAATACGGTGTTAAAGTTGGGATATGAGTGTGAGTCTTAAAGTGAACCTACTGTTGATGTATTTGTTGATGATGAAAAGACCAGACCTGAAAGTGAATTGGAAGGTAAATTATTAAAAATGATGAGATCTAGCTTTTACAAAATGAAAACCAATGGTGAAGGAAACTGAAGCTGTGGAAATATGGCAGGTGCCTCTTGAAGGTGTATTTCATCCTTGATGATTTATTTCTCATTTGCTATGAATAATCGAGTTTGGGGTGTCTGATCTCGTCGCCTTTCTCATTTGCTATGAATAACTGAGTTTGGGGTGTCTGATCTAGTCGCCTTACAGGAGACATGGTTGACTGACCCAGTCTAAGTTGAAGGGTATTCGGTGATACAAATATATGCCAATATACACGATCACTGCAGACCATTTGGTGGTTTGTTGCTTAGGGTGAAGACCATACATAGTATTGGCGAATATCCTGGGTTCCTCCATCCTTCGATTCTCCCGTGCATTATCTTGTTTCATTAGCGTTCTATTATCTTGCGCTTTTTACTTATTGACGTTTATGTACCTTCCGACTCCAGCTCGGACTCCACTATTTTTAATATTGTTGAGGATATTCTCCCTGACTGTGTTTTAAATAATCCTAGTCAGCAATATATGGTGTTAGGCGTCTTCAACGCCAGCTGTGATAACGTAGAGCAGGGGTTGTGTGGTTTGGGAAAAAAGAAAGGTATTATTGGAGGAAAATGGCAAGTCTTATTTGAAAGTTTTGGCATGCAAAATCTAAAGCTAAAGAATGAGCAGAACAATGTAGATTGTGCAACCTGGTCTAATGGAAGACAGAAATCCAAAATATATTATATATTTGTGACTTGTCAAATTGTTTGTAATTATGATGTACTTACTTTGCACTGGACTGGGGTAAGTGGGCATGCAATTTTATGCTGTGTATTAAATTTAACAGCAACACACCCATCCAACATAATCCATGATAAAGTAATGTCTAATATGAATGGTAATAGGTTAACATGGAATTTTGGTATGGTCAAGAAATGTAATAATTCATTAAAAAAAGATCTTTTGGGACTTTTAGAGGATTCAGGATTCAGGGAAGTTATAGTAATATTTGCAGTAGTTTGTGGAAACAGATCAAGATAACATACTGTCAAGTATTAAAGGAGGAAAAACCAAGTGTTGATTACAGCCTTACAATGTGTTCATTGCAGAAAGAAAGAAAACTCTTCAGAGAGAGATTAGAGTAATTAGCTCTAGCTCACTGAAGCCTATTGAAAAAGCAAAAATGGTGTCCAAGTCTAAGACTAGATTTAAAAACTGGCTAAATCTTCATAAGACATTGAAGAACAGTGTCCACTGGTATATAATGTTCCTGGCTCGAAGGGTGAGGTGCACTCATACGTTTTGGCATTATTTTAGAAAACGCATGCTGGTCACCGATGTACGAGAGATTAATCAGATACTGGAAAATTATTCGATTAGATATTCTGGAACCTTGTTTTATAACATAGAAAGTGAGGTTTACAATCTGGAGCATAGATGTTAGTGTAGCCAGGAGGTATTCCACCCGTGGTTTGATTTTTCTATAGACAATATGGTTTTCATTATCAATACAGTGAAATCTTCCAGGGCACCTGGCCCAGACGGGCTTCCAAAGCTGGTAATTACAAATAAATAGAGATGTGGGGGCATATGCTATTGTTTGTTTTCCAGAATATAATTAGAGATCGAATAATTCCTTTCAGTTGGAAAAAAGCAACATTGTTCCCAGTATTCAAAAAGGCAGCAAGACAGATCCCGAGGAAATACCGCCTTCTTTCTCTTACGTACTCCATTTCGAAAATGTTTGCCATGTGTATTTTGGAGAAATTAAAGGCATGGGCAAAGGACTACAATATTTTAATGCCACAGCAGATGGGGTGGCGTAAGGGCTTCATTACTGAACATAACATATAGACACTGGTCTGTCCGATAACCAGCACACTGTTAAACCAGGGTCAAAAACTTTACATCTGCTTTATAGATTTCACAAAAACATCTGACACTGTTAATAGAGGTAGACTATGGTCTACATTAAGAGACTGGGGAATCAATGCTGGTTTGTTGTATTTTATTAAGCAGCTTTACTCTAGTACCATGGTAATGATTAGATTGAGCTATGCAGGTAAACTATCAGCTGAAATACCTACCAATTATGGAGTGAAGCAAGGGTGTGTTTTGGTCACCTTGTTGTATAACTTATATGTGACAGATATGTCTAAAGAGATTGAAAATACAAATAAACCCCCACACTCCGAACAGGCACCTCTGCATTATCCTGAACACAAAATCAATACATAAAAACATCACAGACACTTTCATGTGATACAATCATCATATGCAGCCCAAGAAAATAGATTAACATTCAAATATTCTTGGGTCAAAAAACACCAGTCTCATCCTAATACAGCAATCTGTGCTCAAAAACTGCTCAACATGTTTCGGTCCCACCGTTGTCACCAAATACAGGACATTCCTCAGAGACTGAGATGTTAGAAGGCATATGTTCCTTAACAATCAATTGCAGTGCAACATAGTTCTTTCACTAAAAACAAAACATAAGTAAACTGACTTAGTCCAACTGCTGATTGGATCTCAAAAGAGATTCACATTGACTTGTTACTCACCTCATTTAAAACAAAATAATAAAAGTACCTGGTAAATAATCCATGGTATAATTTATGGGCGATCATCGTTCGCCAGATGCTTCACTTCAAATGTGAATACATTCATCAACTGCCATTAAACTGGCTATTCTGCACCCCAAAAACATATACGGGTTTACTTTAAAATACTTGTTCAAAAGATTAACAAATCCATTATCATCTCTTGTATCATCAATATTGATGATAAACAATTATGTAATGTTGGCTTTAGCAGTCACCAACAGCTGAGTGTTTGATCGCACTGGGTGTCAAAAAACTTCTGCCTCTTATTATGTTGCCAGCAGTATTGGACTTCAAATAGAAAAGGTGGATTGGAATTGGAATTAGGGGCACTATTGCACTTCTCTGTGTGTGCTAGCTACAACCCAAACAATGCTACACTAAAAGTCCTTGGGTCCACACTTGCCTGCTTAGAAATGGCAAATAACAATGTGTCTCTCTCCAAAAGGACTTGAAATTATCGTGAACAACCACAAAGATGAGCACTCTTCTTATAGATACGTAATGTGGTGCAATGATGTCACCGCACGGGAACACAATGACATCATGCATCACCCCACGGTAGGGCAGGACCCCCTTATAACAAAGCATACAAATGAAAGAATGTCATGTACTGCCCATACCCAAATGAGTAAGAGTACACCTAGAACCAATGTACGTGACAGCACCAAGGTCATGTTGATTCCGATAATGTCCCATAATGAGATGGGACTAAGATGGCCCATCTGATACCTATTGCCATAGTGATTTAAGCTGTCTTGAACAAAATAGGGAGGCCGGCCGGGGTGGCGAACCCAAAATATATACAGTCAGACTAAACCACCCCTACATAGAACAGTGCAGTCTACAATTTAGCTCTGTGTCCTATGCACCCTTTTACACATGGATGTCATGTGTGTATCTCTTGGTACTCACAGTTCACAGTCTAATTTCACCAAATACAATGTAAAATGTTCAATACAATATGGATACTGAGCATAGAGCAGGCAGCAAACACATTAGCAATCATGAGAGTTCACGGCCTTGAAAATCAGAAGCAGTCAGATGAAATCATGAAATGACCACAGTTCACATCACAGTACCAAGGGGATTGGTACTGCTGGAGATAACACAGGCTCATCGAACACGGACCACCATTCAGAAGATAAAAGTGGCCATTGTGCCATTCAAAATTTTCATTCAGCCCTGTGATATGACTCAAGTGTGGAAAATTAGGCTCTGTTTAAAATGTAATGGTTTTTGATTGATCTCATTCTGATTATTGCCCCTAAACCTTTTACGTATCATCCAATGCAGAGCCATAAAGGTATGTGATTTACTGATGTAATTTTTGACAGGGGGATGCTGTTCAATCCTGTTCTATATGCAGCGCTGATGTTCAATGAGCCTGGTCTTATACTTCTGGTTGGTTTTGCCTATATAGTGCAAGCCACAGGGAAATGTGATCAGGTAGATCACATTATCAGTGTTAAAATTGGTGTGTTCCCTGATACTCCATGGTTTATCCAAACCAATTTCAACAGTAAGAATTTTGGAAGTGAAGGTACACAGAACATATGACCTACATGGATGATGTCCAACCACTGGGTCGAGACCCAATAGGGTGGTGTGTCTACTGCCACATGATTTCCTTCTGGTTATATAATTCCTGATAATCACATTTCTGAAATACATGTCCTTTTGAAAGCTATGATGGGGTAAGTAACATTTCTGCTCAAAGAATGCCTCCAGTTCTTTTTAATGATCTGTTTGATTTTGTATGACTAGTTGGCGAATTGGCTGACAAACACCAGACTGTCTTCTTTCCTTCTCTTGGGTTGGTGCTCCAATAGCGCATCCCTATTGTTGTTGTAAGTTCATTTGGTAGATCATTTAACTTAAATAGATGGATAACCATGAGCCCTCAACTTTCATAACAAATGACGTGCTGCTATTTCAAATGCCTCCTTGGCCCTGCTGTTACGCTGGAACCTTAAGAATTGCACAAAGGGCAAGTTATCTTTTAGATGCTTAGCGTGATGATTGATGACTTGCGTACTGGAGAAATGCATTCTTGTCTGTCATATTTGTGTAGGGTGTGATTAGAAGGATCATGGTGGTATATACTGATGTCTAAGTAGCTCACTTCTTGGTTGCTCAAGCTGGCAATACATTTCAGGTACCGATTTTGACAATTGAGCCAGTGCACCAATTCTTTAGCAGTGGTTTCTGACCCTTCCCATTCTAGAAAAATGTCATTGATATACCTGAACCATTTAGTAAGGTGGAGTTTGAACGGATTGGTTTCAGGGAAAATTATAGATTCTTCAAACATCTCAACATAGAGGTTAACTAGGTTAGATGTTAATGCAGCCCCCATGGCTGTGCCTTCAATGTGTAGAAATAACTGTCCCTGAAACTGAAAAAAAGTTGTTAGTCAATGTGGTTTCCGTGCACCACATAATAATGAATTGCTCACAGGATTATCATCCTCTATTTTCAATTCGATCTCTTCAATGACCTGCAAAGGGGCATGTTGCGGTATACGTGTGTATAAAGACTGTATATCTAAGCATATCAACAAGTTGTCGGTAGGTTCAAAAGATAAACCCTCAATCTTTTACTTGACATCTTTTGTGTCTTGTGTGTAGTGCTTCATTTTCAACACAAAAGGGCGAAGATGCCTGTCTACATATTTTGAGAGTGGTTCCAAGATAGAGTTCACACCAAACACAATTGGCTTCCAGGGTGGCTTCATTAAGCGTTTATGAATCTTGGGGGGGTGTAGGAGACTCGCACCCTGCCATCCTCCCTCACCAGAAACTCAGCCTCTTATTTTCTAATGCTCTACTCACTCTGAGGGGTCGGAAATGAGAGGCAGATACAAAGTAGTAATGTTTTCAACATCAGACAGAAAAGGGTTGGACAAAGGCCTCTCTGGCTCAATCATAAAGAGTGTTCCCCTACCCAGGAAACGATAACTAAAGATCAGTGTGTGTCTTGTCAAAATGACGTAAACTGTCCTTGTGTCCAAAATAAATCTGACCCTCACACTAGAAATGAAACAACTAAGAAGTGTAAGGTAAATTGTCTCTGATTTAGGTTTAGACAAGAAGTGTTAGAATGTAAAACAAAATAGATAAATCTAGCAAAATGATTTCCTCCAAGGATACATTCTTGAATCCTAAGGATGGTTCGCTTCCCTAGATTATTCTCAGAAAGGACGGTAAACATGCCTTTCCCAAACAGTGTGCTTTTAAGAATCAAAGACATATTTTCCAAACAATGTTCTCTTTTGTGCAACACACAAAATATCTTTCTGAGGATGGCACAAATATCTTGTTTATGTAATAACTTCTCAACCAGGAAACCTCCATTAGACTCTTTAGATCAACTGGCATACTCTCCTACCAGGAAACCTCCATTAGACTCTTTAGATCAACCTGCATACCCTCCTGCCAGGTATCTATTCACAATTCCCTTTTCTTCCATATGACAATGATTACCTGGTGTACTTCCCTGACAGATATCCCCCACCGGGTCTTGTAGATCCCCTGGTATACTCTCCTGCCAGGCATTTCTTTCCAAAAAGGCTCACTGTCTGATGTACTTTACCAGGACTTCTTTTAATGTTCTCTCAATCTTTCAGTATAGCACAGTTGTACTCCTGCACTGTCTAAAGTGTATTGGCTTTATATATTGCTCTTTCCAATTTTCCCCATATTGGAATTTCATATGTGGACACTTTTTCAAGTCAACTTCTTCACTAATGTTCATTTGTTTATGGCAATATTGGTTCCAACCTTCTCCATATTGGCATCTCATATATTGAGAATTGTGCAAATTCTGACTTAACTCCTTGCTTAATATTCATCTTCTTATAATAACCCTTGCACCAACTTTTCCCATCTTGACCTTTCATGTATGAGGATTTGTGCAAATTCAGTCTTTCTACTTTACTTGGACGGTATTCAAAATTAGTTTTCAATTGTTTCTGTGCCTGTCGGTACACCCTGGAATTCCCACTATCATTGTGCTAACGCAATGGAGTTTTCCAACCTGTGGCACACTGCTGGGGTGAAGTCCTCACTCGAGAATGGTGTATCCTGATTAGTAGACCTTGTTCCAGCTTCTTCGCTGGCGTCACGTGCACCTGCCGGTGAAGCTGTTGTTTTCCGGCATGACCTTCTCTAGACAGTGTCTCTGCCACTGCTGTTTCTGGAGTGGTTCTTCCAGGGTGCCTGCCATGCTTCCCTGGGTCTCCCTCCACTCCGGTAAGGAAGGCTGAAAAGCGGTTGCTTGAAAGCCTCTGCCTTCTGCTGCACGGTTCATTCCAATGCGACTGTCTTTACTCGTGGTTCTGCCTCCTGCTTTGCCTGCTCTGCTCTCCTATGCCGACTTGAAAGTGCAAGCCATTTTTAAATGACCCGATCAGCTGATCTCCACTCTAACAACTAGCCTGTGTATTTGACTTGAAGTTCCTTTTAATCCTTATAAATTCCTTCTTCCTCGTCCTGGTCTCTGTACTTGAGTCTTTCTGGGAGTTGTAGTCCATAGGATTGTTGTCAAAATTAAAAACATCAGAATAACAAGATGTTAATTATGAATTATATGTTTTTGAGGTGTGCATGATATTTTGCTCATAATGCCTATTATGAGTGGGTTTTAAGGTTTTACATTTGGAGGTATTGGTGTATTGACAACATGCCATCAGAAAGGGAAGAATACTGTGAGCCTCATTACGAGTTGGGCGGTATCTGACAGAATACAGCCCAAGCAAATTACCCTTACCGCCACTTGGTCCGGCGGAATTTCCACTGGTTGAGAAGTGGTGGTGTAATTCCCCATTTAATTTAAGTCCATTGGACTCAATGGGGCTTTTTTGGCGATATTACCGTGGCAGAATTTCTGCCGTGGTAATTCCACCAATTCTGCCAATTTCCCAGTGGTGAGTTGGATGATTTACCTCCAGGATTTTCCTGGAGGCAAATTCTCCACTCCATGCCCAAACCTATAATTTGGTATAGTGGTAAAGTTGGTGGCAACTGAGTTACCGCCAACTTTACCACTTACCGCCAAACTTGTAATGAGGCTGTGTATCTCTCCTGATGGGATCCCCACATCTCCCTGATAGCCATCTCCTTCTCCTTAGTCAGGATCAGGTAGCGGCCGCCTTCCCCTGGTCCCATGGGAGTAGACCTTAGGCTGCAGATCAGTGAGGACTCCACCAGATTCATCACATCACTTTCTTACTGCCGTTTACATAATACAGTAGATTGATACATTCCTCCATGTAGTTAATGGTATTCAGGACACAACCCCACTACATGTGTCTGCCTGCCTCACCACTATATCTGAGTTATTACCCAGATTGCAAAGGAAAAAAATCTCTTCTTTACTCATGTTGGAACGGATGTAACTGCAACGCGACTCAAGCCGTTCAACTTCTTTAAGTAGTTTTTTCTCAAAAGCGATAGATTTATTTTATTTCATTTATTGAACATTTTATTGGTGCCTATACCCCAGGAAATGTTTCCAGGTGCTACAAGACAATAACGCGAGGAGGTCAGGGGGACAGAAGAGAAAACAACAGTAACTGTCCTACTAAGTCTTGTGACATTCAAATCGTGCAAGTGTAGTAACATGAAGTTCAGGAGGAGGGGGAAGGACAGGGGAAGGGATGGGAGAGGGAAGGTCTTGAGGGAGAAGTGCAGGAGGGACAGGGCCCACTGGGGATGAACACGTGCCAGGGGGAGGGAGGGGGAGCAGTGAATAGTGCGAGGACAAGGACGAGAATGGACCAGACTCAGTGCCTAGTCAGGAAAGGTAGCCCGAGGGCAACTGCTCATGAAGAGGGTGCAGGGGAAGACTGATTGAATCAAAGGCCTGGCCTCAGAAACAACCATTTGCAATGGCAGATAGAGGCAAGCTACGGAGGGGGAGAGGGAAGGAGGAAGAAAAAAGGAATGTCTTGAGTAGTTTCTGGAACTTAAAGAGATGCAGCTCAAGACGTAGAGGGGCAGGGAGAACATTCCAGAGGGAGGCTCTTGCCAAAACAAGAGATCCAGCCCCCTCTCCCCCCACTGTCTGCTTGGAGAATTGTCTTATCTGCAAAGAGTTGGAGCTACAGGACCAAAGAGCTCTAGCAGGGAGGTATTTAGGGAGGGAGAATGGGATGTAGCGAGGTCCCTGGCCCTAGAAAGCCTTGTGGATGATGCAGAGGGTCTTGAATTTGATCTTTGCAACCACAGGGAGACAGTGGAGAGATTTTAGGGGTGTAGAGATGCGGTCCATGGGCTTGAGGCCAAGGATAAGTCTTGCAGCCCTATTCTGGATTAGTTGTAGAGGACAGAGGGTGGAAAGAGGAAGATTTGTGAAGAGGCTGTTGCAATAATCCAGACTGGAGAGAACCAGAGGTCTGGAGACATTGAGTTTCTGGGGGAAGGTGAGGAAGAGGAGAATGCCTATGAGAAGGTAAAGAAAAAAGTAGGTCTTCTTGGCAAGGTCAGCAATGTAGGGTGAGAAGGAGAGAGAGGAGTCAAAGATGACACCCAGGTTTTTAGCCTCACAAGAGAGATGGGGAGGGGGCCCAAGGAGGGTGGCCAGAAAGTATAAGGGAAGGACAGGGCAGGAGTCCCAATAAGAAGGATCACAGTCTTACTGGCATTAAGGCAGAGACCATTATCAGCACAACATGCCTGGATTGCAGTCAGACACTCAGAATGACAGCAGAAGGAGAGGGGGAAGAGGAGGAAAGCTTGAAGGAAAGCTTTGTGTCGTCAATGTAGCACTGGAAATGAGGAGAGAAGGTGGAGATCAAGTGGGTGAGAGGTGCAAGGTAAATGTTGAAAACCACAGAGAGAGGATTGAGCCCTGAGGGATGCTGTAGGTAGAGATTGAGATAGAGGAGAGAAAAGGGCCCAGTTGCACTTGGGAGAGCCGATTCAAGAGAAAAGTGGCCACCCAGTCCAGTGCCCAGTCTGTGATGCCCAAAGTTTCATGGAGCGATTTATAAGGATGAGGTAATTGACTGTGTCAAAGGCAGAGGACAGATCTTGGAGGATGAGAACGGAAGGAGAGTTGGAGTTGAGTTATGAGAGACCAGTTCCATACCTCTGGCTGCTCTGAAGCCAGAGTGGTGGCGTGGAGTCATCCAACAGATTCAGTGTGATGGATTAGTTGGAAGATGACCAACTTCTCCAAGAATTTGCCCAAAAAGGGGGTAGTGGAGAAAGGGAAGTAGTTAGCCGGTCAGGAAGGGTTCGCCAACACCTTTTTTAGGAGGGGGTGCACAAGGGAGTGCTTGAGGGGTGATGGGTAGGATCCAGTGGCAAAAGAGTGGTTATATAACTCAGCCAAGGAGGGCGCAAGAGAGGCAATATTGTCTTTGATAGTTCTAGAGGAGGAGGGAAGCACCTGTTTGGGGGAGACTTTCATAGAGCAGACAGACTTGGTGACCTCATTAGTTGGTAAAGGTGAGAAGGAGGAGAGTAGGGAGGAAGGAAAGAGGAGGACTGAGGTAGACATGCGTGCAGAGGTTGGGGGGAGTAGAGGAGACAGAGGACAGGATCTCCTGAGTTTTGGTAATTAAATGGAAGGCCAATGTCATGCAGAGGACATGGGAAGGAAGAGGAAAAGGTGAAACTGCTTTAGGATTGGCAAGTTCCTTGCAGATTTTGAAAAGTTTGGCCATATTGTTAGAGGCCTCAGAGATGCAGACTTGTATGTGGGCCCGCTTATTGGAGCGGATGTATGGTCTGTATTGTCGTTGGAGTAGGCAACAGGCCAGTTTGTCACCCTGGCCACATACGGACACAAATAATGTGATAAGGACACTTCCCAGTCTCACCGCAGGAGCAGGAAAGTGGGGATACATGCACTGCAGAAACAACAGCGGTAGTCACATTAGCAGTGGGTGACATGAAAAGCATACTCGCCACCATACTGGGGAACAGACAAATGCTATTTGGGAGAAAACGGGGTACCATGGAGTCCAATTAGAGAATGATGCACATGATGGGGCTCCATTCAATAACTGTAGAGCCCATGTATTGGACGCTCTCAGAAGGGCCTACTCAGACAAACCTTACATAGGATCAATCATGGCATACACAATGCTAGCTGACGGAGACCCAGCATTATACTACATTCATTCAGTTCAGAACATGTAGTGGGACGAGACAGGTGAAGCATAGGATAAAACTATACCAATATTCTACCATGTGTTATGCAGGGATTTTCCAACAGAGGTGCAAACAGAGTTAAACAAAATAGTGGGCATTGAGGCTAACACATGGGGAGAAATTCAAGCGCACGTATTGCATTATTGTAAATGCAAGCGAGAAAAAGAAAGGGAAATGGAGAGGGGGGACAGCATGCCAAAGCAAAGCTAGTGCAGAAGAAGTTGGCAAAGGCGAGTATGGATGCTGAAATTGTAACACATGTAAGTGACAACCGACAAGGCAAAAAACCTCAACAAAGAAGTGTAGGCAATACAGGTAATGATAAAAGGAACATGGGAGGGGTAAAAGGAGCCCGGAGCAACTCCCGTACAGTACCCAAACCCCCATGCTGCATGGAACACTGCACAGTAGGCACCATCCCAAGCAGTCACACCACCCTGGTAACAAAACAAACAACTTTTGCTGCTCCTCAAGTCTAATGCGCCCAGTTACCCCAGGGCTGGGCTGTGCTATACAAATAAAAAAACCAAAACTAAACTACTGCAATGTACAGTGAAGCACTACACACAAGTAAATGTCATGGGAGATGCCACATTCCCATTTCCAGGGAACAACATTTATTCCCAATAGGACAGCCCACAGTGAGCCCTGACAGGCCCAGTCTTATCTATCACCCAGAAAAGGAACCAAAAGTGGGAGTGAAGATAGGAGAAAGAATGTTCACTATCATGGTGGACACACGAGCTACTGTGTCCTGCATAAAGGAAGAAAGGTTCCCATTGACTAACCGGTGAATGAACATGCAGGGATTCTCTGGAGCAGTAAGCAAGGTTCCTTTTACAGAAGATTTGCTCATTACCATAGGTACCCAAGAGATGCTATCACCATTACTATCCAGCACTGAAACACTAGTAAACTAGCTTGGTAGGGATTTATTACAAAAGTTGAACATGACAATCTCATTCACAGACAAAGGAATAGTGTGTTCCATACCAGGCATGCAATACACCAGAGTAGCAGCTTCAGTCCAGACACCATGCAGCACTAACGCAGTATGAGCCCTATTCATGCATGAGCAAATGTTTGTATGTGCAGTGACCATCCTGATTGAATGACTCCCAGGAATTCAGAAAATGATATTTCGCTTGACAGCATAATTCCTATTCAGATCACCAGTCCCACAAGAAAGAGCATCAGGTACAAAGTTTATGCTACACATTGACACATTGATCAACAGAAAATATGCCATCAATCAGAAAGATGAAGAGGGGATAGAATGGCACACAGTCTTGTGCATAGACCCCACATGTGCACTCTTAAGCAAGTACCTTGAGAAGTACTGCTTGGTCGCTTGGGAGCTCTGGACTACTAACGTTGGATTCTGCTTTCATTTGGACTGTTGCTTTAACCAAGGTCGATTTCGCTATCATTGCAGGCACACCCATTGTTTGTGCCACCCATTGGTCCTCCTACATAACAAGAACGCCTGCGCAACCGCGCGCGCATACTCGTTAGCAAGTACCTTGAGAAGTACTGGTTGGCTGCTTGGGAGCTCTGGACTACTAACGTTGGATTCTGCTTTCATTTGGACTGTTGCTTTAACCAAGGTCGATTTCGCTATCATTGCAGGCACGCCCATTGTTTGTGCCACCCATTGTTCCTCCTACATAATGAGAACGCGTGTGCACTTGTGAGTAGGTACCTTGAGAAGTACCGATTAGGCGCTTAGCCGCGAAGCCGCAGTGCAGCAGGATTACATGTATTTATTTTTATCTATTTAGAAATTGACTACTCTTAGCGAATAAGTGCATGTTTTACAACTTCCATTCATTGAAATCTTGCATGCCTGAACATTTGAACAATTCGATCACAATGACGTCAAGTGGCGGCAGGAGTGCTACTCGCTTGTTGCATAAAACTAGCACGCTGACCCCTATTAGTTCACAAAAGGTTGCACGGAGTGATTGCGCATTGCCTCTTTTTAATGTGACACAATCTGTTGTGAATCCTCAAGGAGCCTCGAAAAATTGACAAAATAGTGTTGTTGTACCTGTTTTAACTGGTTGGCTGAGCAGTAAAAGTCCAATACATTTTTTAACCAGTTCAGCGGCCATAGTGCCCGCACCCCACTCACTCTCGGATCAAACTATTTTACCTTAATCGGAAGGTGGAACGTTAGTTCCTCCTCCAGTAGTTGGATTATATAATCTGCCTAGAGTGCACCAGTCAATTTTCACAAGTCAATGCAAATCTCCTATTTCTATATATAGTGAACAAACAATCAATTGGGAAAGATGCTCATTGGTCTCCTATATTCACTCAGTTTCCTTATCCTATGCACAACCAACCCCGCGCCAACGAAATAAGTCTTTCAGGTGAGAAGACGTCAACTCTAATTCGGCCATGATAGAGCTGATGCTTACAGTAATTAATACTACCATGCTGAGCCTATTTAAACTGTGTGAGTCACTGGTTGCTAATGTGGCGAAGCAATCTGCCCAAATGGATCCTCTTTCCCAATGGATAGTCACTAATTTCAAAAAACTGCATTTGTTAGCAAACCTTACATCTAAATTGACTGCACTACCTGCGGATACCACCTCCGTTACAGACATAAGAGTGGCCGCTCTGGTTGGCTCCTCCTCATTACTTCCAACATTTACTCAAATTATTCAACCTGTAGTGGATCCTGTGGTATGTTTGACTGATCAAGTATCAAATTAATCATGGACCAGTGTGGAGCCTGTCGAGCTGAGTTCACAGTGCTCCCCGAAGCGCACCTTGCCAGAAAGGGAGCCTATTTAAAATGTGCCTATATTACAAGATCTTAATCTCAAAAAGAAAACAAAATGCCCACGTACATACTTAAAGAAATCAAAAAATGTGGCAGGTTCAAAAAATACTAAGAAAAGTTGATCATTTTTTTCAAGCAATTACAGCACCTAAAAAATCCATTATCACTCCTAAAAATATAAGTGGGTTGACTGTTGCCACCACGACCACGTTGAAGAACTCTCTAGATAGGATTAATATTGAAAATACTATACCTAGCTCAGAAATATCTCATCCTACAGAAATTACACCACAAGTGATATCTCCTCACACTTCTGTGCACAAGCCCTCTCTTTCTTACTCACCCTCGAATGAGCTAATACAGGTGATTGAACAAGCAGATCAGAGAACTGCTCTAGAGGTCTCGTGAAAACTTGCTGAGTACAGTGGTCAATCTAAACTGGATATTACAAAGCCGGTGGTACCGCAGGACCCTGCGATGACCATTTCGATGGAGAACATTAGAAAAGCTGTGGATGTTTATTTAGAAAATCGCCTTTTGACATTAATATCCAAAGCATCTCCACAGGCTCTGATTTCCATTCCTCAACCTCTGCTATGTGCTCGAACAAATTTGTCAAACGCTGATAGTAGATCTGTGGCAGGTTATGTTGATAACGCACACTCACATGAACAGTCTAATGTTTTCACAGGCTTACATTCTGAATTCACCCAAGCCACTGTCCCGTTAGCACACCAAACTCTAGTTGCTAATCAAGCATTTGTAAATCAGAAAGATACTCGTCATACACAGCGCCACACTTCTGCCAGTCATTCGTTAATTATGAAGTGTCGTGAAGGTCCATTTAGGACTTATGATCTTAACAGAAGAAGTGTGCTCAATATATTTAACGATGTGGTGGAGTTAGAAGACATTACCTCTGGGGATATAGACCAGATAGAATTCCTTTTGGATTCTAACTACTCCATAGTGAGGTTACGGATTCCGTCTGGTGTTGTGTTAAACACCATCTTGAAAGCTAAAATGGTGCTGTTTAATATGGGTTTTTTGATTGCATAAGACCCGTAACATGCCATAGGTAGGGATAAGTATATGAGCATAAAGCCAGGCAGCAATTCATGGGCTCCCATTGGCAAGGGAGCAACATCGCATGCCAGTATGTTACATCCATTAACAGCATTACCATTAAAACAAGATGCTTTGCTCTTCTTTTCCCAAGCCAGTTGGAATACTCGAGGTAACTCTCATCTTCAAACATCCGTAGGTAACTTTACCAGTGCATTTAAAATATTGGTATTTCAGGAAACGTGGCTCATCACTACTCCTGTTTGGGACAACTATGAAGTGTCCCTTTTACCAGCGATTGCAGTCAAAATAAGTCAAAATAAGTGCTGGGCTTTCAATAACACCGTCGGCTTCATTTAGCTCCTTTTTACAACTAGTTAAAATTCCATGCCAACAGCATAATATTGCATTTTTGAATATGTATCGCAATCCGACAGGTTTAGTAGATGAGGCCTTTTATCAAGGCCTAGTTAGATTATCAGACATGATACTCATGATGTTGGATATATCAGTCATGACATTTACAATAGCATAGCTGGTGATTAAAATCTTGACTGTGTGAACAAGAAGCAAGGGCGCAAATTACATGTTGTCCAAAAATGGACTTGATTTATGTCTGAAAGGAACCTTTGTATGGACAATGGTGCTGTATCGGGCGACATACCTGCACAAAACACATGGCATAGAGATACCTTGTCCAGCATCATTGACTATATATATGGTCATACAAGATTTTTTAATGTTGCAATCCTTTGAAATTGTTTCCCAACAGTTTAGTGATCATATTTATTATCACTTAAAGTGGCTTGGCCATCAGGTCTGGGTAAGAGTCAAAGACAATAGACTAACCAACAACTCGTAGTCAATAATGCCAAGACGCGGTATAGTTGGTCTGAGTCCAAATTAGTTGCCCTTAGTCACTCAATTGATGTCAATCTGACCCATCATTCGCTGGTGCAATATTCAAATTTATTGTTTTGTTTCCATTTAAAAATACCATCACAGTAATAGGCCAGAGAGCCTTTAAACATACACATGTTTTTAATCAGGAGATCAGGACCAGGCTAGAGGAATATGGAAGAGAAAGAAAATTAATTCTTACTCTTCCAGAGTCGGCTCAAATTGGTGCCCACAAAACAGTGAAATGCAGGTATCAGAAGTGGATAGGAGCACGAAAAGCATTCCTATTCCAGAAAGACAGTGAGGCGATGCTTAAGACTATTGCCAATAAAAACTCTGCTGGAACTTGGGCCCTACTTAACAACCACACTTACTATGTTCAAACTCAAGCCCAATCCAATGGGGTGCAAGAACACCACTAGATCATCCATTACACAGAATTGTATGCAAATGAGCGGTTTGATAAGCTGACTTATATTCAGCGATCAATCTCCTGTTGGACAGTTGAATGTTCAGTTTTGATTATTGAGGACTTGATTAAAAAAGCCAGCTCATCTATAGCGGCGGGCCCTGATGGGTTAAATAATGCAATGTTGAAAGCTAATTCCTATCTATGCGCGACAATTCTGAACAAGATTGTTTAACGGATACTGGTCACTCGTGTAATACCACTCTCATGGAGGACTTCACTAATTGTATCTGTGTTCAAGAAAGGAGATTGCATTCTACCACAAAACTACCACCCAATTGCATTGTTAGATGCCCCAGGCAAAATCTTTGCGAAGTTGATCTTGCAAGATTTTAACGCCTGGATGCTCTCTCATCAGCTATGAGATCCGCAACAATCCAGCTTTGTGGCGGGAATGGGCACTACCATAAATCTGTTGTGCTTAAATGCATTAAAAATCCAATGCCAGACCGTGAAAAAATCTATTTATTTTGCGTTTGTGGACTTGCATTCTGCATTTGATTCTATTACTCGAGTTTTACTCATGTCAAAGTTATGCAGAGATGATTGCCCACCTACATTAAGTGACATAATCTATGGCCTTCACTCTAATACATCAATTCGATTTCGATTGACGATAGATTGGTTGCTTTCTGCTTCCATTCCTTCATTTCGGGGACTTAAGCAAGGGTGTTTGCTTGCATCAGCTATTTTGAATTATTTCATAAAAGATGTAAGACAGGTATTTGACAAAGTCTGTTCTGATTCTCCAAAATGTAATGGCTCTCCAATTAAGGCATTCATGTACGCAGATGATCTGGTACTTATTTCCCAAACACCTGCCGGTCTCCAAAAGTTACTTTTGGCCTTCAACACATACATAAAACAAAATGAATTAAAAATGAACACTGACAAAACACAGATAGTAGCTTACTCCTCTAACAAGTTAGGTAGAGGCCATATGGTCTGGTCTATTAATTCAATTAAACTAGCAATTGTTCCTAGCTACATTTACCTAGTTATGGTATGTGAAGGGTCTGTTCAAGCAAAAGGTCAGATGGAGAGTGTTGTGCATAAACTGGACACAGCCATCTCACAAACTAAGATAATATTACATTGATATGGCAAATTTTCATTAACGCCAGCCTTATCTTATTGAATTTGAAGGTGACACCATGTCCATTGTATGGACTAGAAACGCGGGCACATTTGCCAAATCAGTTTCTAGACAAACTAGAAGCTACATCTTGGAGAAACATTCTACATCTTCCGCAGTGCACTCCTGGCCCTTGGTTATGATATGAAGTGGGTTTTGTTTCACTCAACGCTCTTTATCATTGGCAAATTTGTGCTCTGTTTAGAAAATGTTTAATATCCACTGATTTTAATGTCATGTTAAAGTATTAGCTTCTTACTTGTTTTCAACTCAACATGCCTTTGTGCAGATGTGGATAATGGGCACCTATTGCATTCTTGCTAATGCTGATGTCCCAATCGAAATGTTGCTTTCAAATCCTGATAAAGCGAAGAGAAATATTTATCGTACTGACTGGATTGAAACCAGAAATCTGTGTTTGCAATAGAAAAATTCTTCTAGTCAGAGGTTTCGGGACAAACAACTACGCACAATGGAACAATACCTCTGTAAGCCACCTTCGCCACAATATCGATCTTCTATACTTCGTTTATGCCTTACCTTGTGGCCTACAAGAGAGTTGTGGTCCTCACGAAGGATGATCCCTATGAAACAGAACTTTTGCCGGTTGAATTGAATTGTGCTTGCAAGGAAACCCTTGAACAATTGATTTCACTCTGCCCTGCCCTTATTGGTTTGCGATTGACTCATTTTTCAAATCATTGTACATATCTGGGCTCTTTGAATGAACAGCAGCAATGGTCATTTATATTATGTACTTCTTCTGTCTCTGTGCAAATTGCTACTGTGCATTTTTTTAATGCCCTAAAACTAGAGTTATTATTGTGAGTTGATGATGTAACCTTGTGATTATTTTTCTTTTCTTTATTGTAAATGTTGACAAGATATTATGAAATGATATTATTTAAATGTCATCTTTTGTTATTGAAAAGTTGAATAATTTCAGCTGATTCAATAAAAAAAAAATAGACCCCACACCACCATTGAGAAAAATCACTGATGAATGTTTATTTGCTGACCCAGAATCTGAGGGAGAAATATTATTTGAAATATGTGTCCCATGCCACATGGTGATGCAACACAACACAGAGAGATACCACAGACAGTGTTTGTGGCAACAGCACCACCCACCCAATTAGAAGAAGACTTAGCAGCAGTACCCAATATATTGTGGACAGACAAGGCCCATGATGTAGGGTTATTAAACAGCATAGGAACAGTGAGAATCAAACTCAAACCATGAGCAATACTTCCATGGGTGAAACAATGCCCACTTTCAAGAGAAGCAGACATGTGACACAGTTTGAACACTCAGTGAGCAAGGCATCATAATATCACCCACATCACCATACAACACTGCAATATACCCAATCAAGAAAGCAAAAGGCTCATCTTGGAGATGTATACAGGATCTCTGGTCTCTTAACAATATAGTGGAAGCAGAGTATCAATTATTGCCCAACCCAGCTTCAATACTCTGCAACATTCCTGCAGATGCCACATGCTTCACAGTGATTGACCTAAAAAATGCATTATTCTCATGACTTTTATGCCCAGATTCCCAGTACCTTACTGCGCTCTCTTATCATGGTCAAAGATACCAGCACACATGTTCACAACAAGGATACTGGGAGTGCCCAGGTGTCTTCAAAAGAGTCCTTCAGATGGACTTAATACACTAAAATTCCAACTACAGTACTATAATATGTAGATGATGTACTAGTATGTAGCCCCACAGAAGAACAGGGCTGAGAGGACACAATCAAGCTCCTGCAACTCCTAGCAGACAAAGGATACAAGGTGGGCCAACAGAAGTTACAATAATGCCAGAAAGAAGTAGTATACTTAGGGCAGGTACTCTCAGCAGCAGGGAGAAATGTCCCCCCATTCAGAGCAACAGCAGTCAGGAACACACCAAGCCCAGAACTGTGAAAGAAATTCAGCAGTTCTTAGGGCTATGTAATTATTGCAAAACACAAATATTTGACTATTCAACATACGTCAGACCCTTACTACAGGTACACAAAGATGCCCAGAAAAAGAAAGAGCTCCTTCAATGGACAGATGAGATGACGGAATGCTTCGATGACCTGAAGATGGCCATAGCAATGCCCCAGTGTTAGCAACACCAGACCACGACAAACAGTCCTATTTGTTTTCACATGAAAATTGGCAAGTAATGACAACAGTACTCACGCAGAAATTGTCTCAGAAACACAAAGCGCTAGCCTACTATAGTGGGATCTTGGACCTACTTATGCAGGGGCATTTCCCTTGCAGGCAGGCTCTGGCAGCTGCCACATTTGAAATCTATAAATCTGCAACTATCACCATGGGTCTACATGCGACAACACAACCACAAGCGGCATCAACCCAAGTACACGGGACCATATGAAATCATCCAAGTCACCCCCTTGGCAGTCAAGGTAAAGAACCGTGAAGCCTGGATCAACGTGTCCGACGTCAAGACAGACACCAGAACAGCAAAAGAGGTCCATCAAGAAGCCGAAACTGAGATGAGCTCCTTCAGCCAAAGTTACAAAGAATAAGTATGAGCTTGTGCCTTAGGAGAGTACAACCATTTGGGCAAACAAAGACTGATAGGTTGTCTCAAACTTTAGAGACTCAAGTAAAAGAAATGAAGCAACTTTTTAAGGGGATTTGTTGTTTGTTTTTCTCTCTTGTTGGGATGAACGTCCTACGTCCTACATCCTACATGTGAGAGGAAGTATAAACTAAGAAAGCCCATGAAGCATGGGTCATGAAACACCTCAAAGGCCAAAGGAACAGCCCACAAGCAGATTCCACCATATCTATATACGGCAACGGTCAATACGACACGCATGTAAGAGTAGGTTTAGTAAGTAGGCACATGAAATAAGAAACACAATAGAAGCTAGAGAAGCCATTTATTGGACAAGCACGCTGTGATAGATGTAGGCTATGAACATAAGATGCCAGTATTAGGGATTATTCCTGATGCCACACAAGAAAGATAAAACTCAGCAACTAACCATACAGAAGAAAAGCCTTCACAATAGCATAGATGATGTAGACAAACAATGAAACACATTAGGTAGGTAGGAGTGTGTGATAGCAACACTAAGTAATAAAGAATATAACACACAATACATATGTATACGTATATACATGCATACATCAATACTGTATAGGAGCTCAAAATGTAAAAGGCCTCAAGATTGCAGACAAGGCCTAAGCCATTAGAATAACAGACCCGCAGCATTAAAAATCGTTCTATGCAGCAAAGGCAATTATTTTAGGACATTGCAAAGGAATGCAGTGGCAAAGGTGAGAGCCTTGAACATAGAGTAAAGTCGTGCAGCAATTGTTAGAAGTATGAGGTGAACCTCTTTCCCAGCCAAAAGTACAGGGAAGCATGACCTAATCAAATGTTGCTAAACGAAGCAGGGTCCACAAGGGGAAGGTGTAGAAGGCTGTTTGTGTATTGGCTGCAAAGGAGAAAGTTATATCCGGCCCACACAGTTATCAAGTGAAACACATAACAAATAAACGTTGAGCCCATGTTCCCAAAACTAATCGAGGCAAGGTCATAGCCCTGGTCAGAATCTGACCACATGCAGCGAAAGGCATGGTACAAAAGTCATTCAGACAGACAGGACACATCGCCTCCTGTAGGAAAATATCTGCCCAAGACTGGAAGCACACACATAAGGGAAGGTCAGCTTCCCACCCAGGTAGAACTCAATATACAAAGGTTCAGATACCCTAGATTAACACGAAGGATAGCTCAAAACGTGTGCATCGATCAGAAACTCTAAACAAGTATAGGAATTATTTAAGTGTCATATCACTCAGTCATTTAGAAGTAAAACCCACATAGTCCCAGCAAAATGCTCAAGCCAGAGCAATGGGCCTAAGAGCACAATCACAAGAGGTCATGCCATGAGAAATGGAAGAACAGAGTTACATGTATCCAGTCAGAAGTTGCAATAATATGTTGCTGGTTGACGCAGCTCGAAGGGGAAGAACGGTAAGATGGTGCCAACAATTTTAATTCCCATGAGACCAGAATGTAAAATATACAACTATTGTCCTCTGTCGAGCACCTCACAAAGTCATTGGGTAGCGATGCTCAAAGAGGCCCACCGCAGGATGGCCACAGGATCTCCACCAATTAAACACTAAGGACCGCAGGAAACAAAATTAAATTTTGCTTGTCCAATAGCAAATCTAGGAAAGTAACTGAAAGGAATATGAAGTAATTTTTACTAATTAATTAACAGTATGGCCAGTAGGGTTAGGTTAAGCCAATAGGGGTATTCATTGTATAGACTCACCTATAGAGCAACCATGCGCAACCATTCAGAGAATTACATTGTCTAAGCATTCTGTAACATTGTTAATGTTGAACCACTGCACATCACTATAAAACTCCACCATTTTTTAATGCTTGCTGGAGATTTATTTTGAATGATTCCTGACTGCGGTTGCATGTAATACAATTTTAGTTTTTTTCGTGCTCCTATACACTTTATTGACTCATCTGGATTACTTTTATTATTGAACACAATTATTTTAATAGTACATCTTTAATGTGAGATCTTTACTGAAATGTGTGCTATGTTATGGGCACCATTAACATATTAAACAATTAAGCACACACTTTAATCAAGCAGGCTGTTTAGTACATTTCTATTCTTCTGTATTAACTCAAATAAAAACAATGCAAGGCTAATGGCTAAAACGCATTGTCAGAGATGGTATTTGAACCCAGATCTCTCAACTCCTCATCATTTTGTGAGCCATGTCATATCCACCTGCCAATTCAACTACTGGTAAGTGAAACCTGCATGACCATGCATAAGCTTTAACCCAACCCCCATGTCATCACCCACTCAGCTCTTCAGCTCAAGCAAAACCTTTACTGTGGGTATTTCAATATCCACCCACTGTCATACCATGGAGTCTTGAGAGGTGCAGTGACTTTCTCTTTATGCATATTGCCAATGGGGAAAAATAAATAAATCAACCATAGGTCACTCAATGAGATAATGGGTCTCACACTGGGGTAAAGGGAGAATTGTGTGTCAGCCATTATTAAATTTGTCGATGACAGGTACTGTAACTCTACTACATGAACAGACATTTAATTGTGAAAGACCAGTCATTTCTAATTGTAATTAAGTAGTAAACCCTGAGATGGGCAGGCATTACTGGGACAGCCAATGTCCCAGGGCCCAAGTTACAGGCCCGAACGAAGCCAGGGGCTTACCTTGGACCTTGGGCCATTATCATTCCACAGTGTTTTGCTAGTTGCACCCTGGCATGCTTTCCCAGGGGTTTATTGCTTTTTTTAAAGTTTAGAAGCAGTTAATTTGCCATTTTTAAGCTTTAAAAGAAAACTACAAAACAAGATGGCCCCCATAGACATAGGAAAAGGGGAACTATGGGTAAAACATTCTCCCTTTCCATGGCGGCCATTGCCACAAAGGGAAATGACAGGACTAGCAAATGTTTCTGGAGCCGGTGAGGGTCAAAAGGCTGCATTTAAGTGGGGCCAGGATTGTGATGGGAGGGAGTAGGTTGGGGAGGCAGAACTGTTGAGGGACAAACGAAGAGGGCACAGGGTAGAGAGGGCTTACCAGACCAAGAGGGAAGATGGTGGCATCCTGATGCACATGTTTATGAAGTACTAATCCATTTCATAGATGCATCCTGGTATATAATAATTTCTATTCTAAGGAATGGCACAGAGGCTTCCTATTATGCACCTTACTACAACTACAAAAACCCTAATCCTTTGCCTTCTTCGCACTCCTCTCTGGACCTGTCATATATGAATGCCTTCCCCCCTTGTCTGTCTTCTTTCTCTACTGCTGTGCAGGAGTCCTCAGTTTAAGTACTGTCTGCTTATCTGATATCCCATGAGAGTTCAGTGCGTTGGGGAGCACGTACAGGTGCTGGATCGTATGAGGCAGATTAGTGGAAATGACTCTCCTTTTAGCATTCGCCTCCCTGCCACACGTTTAGGAGATTATGTCTGGGGCTAGTGCTCAGTACGCTTTCCCATAATTCAATTAGCAGTGCCCTAATCTCTTCCTGTTGTACCACCCGATTTAAGGAACAGTGAAGGGCTGTCCAGATGGACCAGGAGGGTGCTAGTGGGGTAGTGTCTATAGAGCAGATCCTAACTGAGGACAAAGAGGGAAGGCAACTTCCAACAGAAAATTATTTGTGGCAAAGTCACTTCTTAGCCTTCATTAATTCCTCCCTTTCACAAGCAGTGGACAAGGTTTTAGATTAAAAGATCTCTGCTCTATCCCAGACTATGCATGCTTCTGTGTCACAGGCCCCTGTTGTCAGTTGCTCTTCCCAGGATAAGGTTAAGCAAGGGGCAGGGATTGGCGATTGGGGATCTGGGTCTGATTATTGTGCTCCTATGAAAAAAGAAAAAAAACATCCAGAGTGGCAGAACAACTGGGATCTATGTGATCACTGCACACCTGAAAATACAGCGTTCGGACATTCTGAATGCAAATATGCAGGCACACAGTGATCACATATATATCTGTGCCATTGTGCAATGGCAAATTCCCAGCCTTGCAAGTGCTGGGAACATCCCCGCAACCACTGAACCCATTTTACCACACAAGGGGAGTGGAGGACACCCGCACAACCCCTGATCCACTTGTGCAGGTATTCAGCATTTTCGTTTACTGAAAAGGCACAGTAAACATACATGCAGTTTTTTTATTTTCTGCATTTGGTATGATACTGAACCACTGTGGTGGTTTTCCCCAGCCTGGCAACCTCAGGGCAGGGATGACCCTGGAATACTCCATGATGGATTTGCTACAGGCAATCACAACATGCTCTGGCCTGGAGGATGATCAGTTACAGAGAGCCAGAAGTGAAACTCTAGACCCATCGCCAGGTTACCTAGACACAGGTAACTAATCCCTTTTTTTCACAGATCTACTGGGGACTCCAGTATCCCAGGATGGGGACTTAGATCTGCAGGAAACTGCGGAAGGTCATTCTGGATCAGCAAATCATTTGGGTAACCCTAAATTTAGTCCCGAGTTACTCTCACATCCCAATTCTCCAGAATGGGTCCTAGCACAGACAACTGGGGATTTTGCTGCCAGGTTTTTGAGGCACAAGTTAGACCCTTCAGCCACAACTAAAATGAAGCCAGAGTGCTCCCATATGGTCATTCATGATGGTATGGCATCCACACCTGTATTTGACTCTAAATTAATAACATTCTTTTGTAAGTTTGGACGGGACGTCTCTAAAGGTGTGGACAGGGCTTGGCAGGTGTGTTAGGACAGGGTGTTGGTCAAGTTATTGGATTTGGCCAAAGAAGCCAAGCGATCTCAGGAACCACTGGATCTTGCAGAAATCAGTCATTGGGCCCCAAGGGCAAATCATTTCTTAGGTGATGCAAATGCATCCATGCAGGAAGGTAATTCACCTCAAGATTAGTTCTAAAATTGGGGGAGTGGAAGAATTCCAAGGGAAGGGGACATCAGCTGCATTATTGTTTGGGGATGATATTGTAAAGGGCCTTTGAGCTTTGAAAATACATTTACCTCTTTAGAGAAGACCCACGTCTTGTTAGGAAATGTCTATTCCCCACAGGTCTCTCCTGAAATTGGCCATAGCAGAGGCTGTTTCGCTGGCTCAGGTACGCATACCTCAGGGCTCTTCACTTCCAGGCAGTCTGACACACAGTATCAGAGTCTGAAGCAACCCCTTCTTTCCCAAAGGGCACAGATCAACCGAAGATCAGGTTTCAGAGGGGGCAAGGGAAGAGCTGCTTTTTCTCAAGGTAAGTTTACATCTTAACCTGGATGGCCCAGTGGGGGGATGGCTGTGAGGTGTTTACAGGAAATTGGCAGAATATTTCTCACAGCCCCTGGGTGCTACAGATGGTGGAAGGCTTCCCTGTAGATATTGTGGACTCACCTTCTCTGAGCTGCGCCAAGAGTATGATATTTCTTTTCCAAAGAACACCAGGAGTTGCTCCACTGGGAGATCATGAATCTATGGAAGAAGTGGGATTTAGAGACGACCAGGTTACTTCCTGATGAGCTTCTCAGCAATATTGTTCCGGTTTGAAAGACAAATATTTCAGACCGGTGATCAATCTTAAGAGAATTCAATCCATTTATTTTGTATCTTTAATTAAAGATGGAAACATTGGCCAAATTCAAGGACATTTTGAGACCAGGGAACTGGTTTGTGCGTCTTGACCACGAGTAGGTTAACATGACGGCAACAGTTTTCAGGCCATGCCGACGGTTTTAGTAATTCCTTATTGAAGACCGGTGTTACCAATGCTCTTCCATTTGGGTTATACACTCAGCTCCTTGGTGTTTCAAAAAGCTTCTCATGCCAGTGTTAGAATTCTTCAGGGCCAGGGGAGTTTGTCTGTTGAAATATTTGGACAACATCCTTCTTATGTGCGAATCCTTCCAGATATTACATGCTCATGCCAGCATGACACACAAACTTCTGAGGGTGCTGGAAATTATGATATACTTTTAGAAATCAGAGCTGGTTCTGGCACAGGAAATGTTATTCATGGGGTTCTTGATAAATTCCAGGAGGGGCACACTGAGTTTGCCTTCCAACAGATTGAAAGCTGCTCAGAAATCTTGGCAAAGCACAATCAGGTTGCCAGGTGTGTCAGAAAGACATCTCGCCTGGGTCAACAACCTCCTCTTTTCATCCGTCCAAGCCGTGTTTATCAGAACACTATGCTACCGGGCTCTGCAGAGATGGAAAATTCATGCCTTAAGGGAAGGGGTAGGTTATGCCTGTTGAGTCCCACTTTCTTCCAATGCCAGAGAAGTTCTGCATTGGTGTGCAAAACACATTGGGCCTCATTACGACCCTGGCGGAGTGGGATACCGCCAGCGGTAATCGCGGCGGACCCGTCCGCCCTACTACGAGTTCCCTTAGCGCCATGGAGGTTTTCTCCGCCTGGTTTTACCGGGCGGAGAAAACCATGGCACTAAGGGACCTCGTTGTTAATTACGCCGCCGTACTTTACGGCGGCGTAATTAACTCCTTCCCCACTCCCATTATACCCTATGGGGCAAGAATGGGAATGGGGAAGGGTAAAATGGGGATTGGGGATTTACCGCTCCGCCAAGGTCGGCATGGGGTGGTAAATCCGCCAACCCCCATGGCGCTATCGGCGGCTTTCCGCCATGCTCCGCGGTGCATTTTGCACCGCGAATTCCGCCAGGGTCGTAATGAGGGCCATTGAATCCTAGAACAGACATGTTGTCTTTGCTACTTCCTGCAGTCTGCAGTCAGAATCAGACGCAGGTCAGATGGGGTGGGCACCAGGTGTGGAACAATCTTGACTGGAGGGCTAAGGTTTGTGCAGGAGTCTCATGAACAATGCGGCAGCAGTTCGCTATATTGACAGATTGGGAGGGAACCAAGTTGCTCTTCCACTTAGACTTGGCAAAGGCATTTTCGAGTTTTGCATCTTGTTCTGCATCAAGGTGTGAGCAGAGTACCTCCCATGGTCTCTCACTCTGGTGGTGTATTGGTCCTCATGGCATGGCAGGGACAGAAGTGGCTAGGTTGCATCGGCCCCCTGTTCTGAAAATAGAGAAGGTTTGGGGTCCATTTTGAGTAAATCTGTTTGCATCCTGTCTGAACATGCACGTTCAATGTTTTGCAGCCGGAGCCCAGATCTGTTTGCCATGGGGACAGACACATTCTTCCAACGGTGGGGAGATGGGACGCATTATGCATTTCCTCCCTTTGTCAAAATTGCCTGGCCACTGCTACATGCACGTCTGCAGAACATGTGACTGGGCCATATAAATCCTCTCTGGAAGAGTCAGGGATGCTTCCTGTTGGTTCTGAAGATGGCAGTGCCACCCTCGTTGCTGCTTCCAGTTTTTCCGTATTTACTAACATACTCACTTCAGCAACCACATCCACTGGGTGGGCCACTGCAGCATGCACACTATTATCACACTATTAATACGCACAGATCCAGCAGGCAAACACGCTTTGATATGTAGGCTGTTGAACGGTATGCAGATGTCACATCCCTCACCTCCTTCATGAAACTCATGTCTTTGGAATGTTAATGATGCGTTGACCATGTTTATTTCTTGGCCAGATAATCATGACTCTTCTCTGCAGCCCTTGTCATCTAAACTGGTCATGTTAAAGTGTTTGGTTCCTTTTCGGATACTGAGGGACGTCTGAGCTCTGGACTTGTCAGGGCGGGTTTTTTACACAGAAGGCATTCGTTTTTATCTGCATCGAAGGACTTAATGTGGATTGAGAGTTATTTCCGTCCCGGCTCTTCCAGATTTAAAGCAGCTTTGCGTGGTTCTGTGTTTATGAGCCTTTGAGGCCAGGGTACTGGGGCTACAGGCAGCTGAAGATCAGCTATTTCTGTCCTTCTGGAAATCCTTCTGCCCTGTGTCTTCACCAGATAGGTTCTCTGGGTGATGGATTGGGCTGGTGAGGATGTTTCCTTGTTTGGAGCCCATTGCGCTAGGTGGGCTATGGATCCTAAGGGTTTCGCAGTGGAAGCTTGCTTGCAAAACATTCTTCAGGCAGCTAATTGTTCTAATGCAGTCTTCTTACCAATCCTACTGCAAACCTATTTTATAAGCTTTGCAAACTGTCTTGGTAAGAATGTGAATGTGCATAATAAAAAGCCTCTGTGCCATGTCTTAGAATGCTGATTGCTCAGAGCTTGTGATGGAGAGTCAGGATTCTATTAATTAATGGCATGAAGGTGAGAATTACCCTTCCACTACTCTCCCTTTCATATGTTCTGTTTTAGTTTTGGCAGATGACACACCCCTGGACACCCATTTTACTGATGTGAATAGCAGTTGGTTGTGGTTTGCTCAATTGATGTGGATCTGTTTGACATTGCTGACTTTCCTGCCAATAGAGGCACTAGATGTATCATCACTGTTAAAAAGGAGGACAAACAAGGGGGAAAAGCCTTATTATATTTCTTTCTTTCTTTATTTCTTTAATTTTATTGGGTATTTATAATGTGCCTATGTGTTTCGAGGCGCAACAAGACAAGAGGGTGGGGGAGCAAGGAGGATAAAACAAAAACGATCCTGCTAGGCCTTGTGACATTCGGATTGTGCAAGTGCAGTAAAGAGAAGTTCAAGGGATAGGGGACAAGTGAAGTGCTGGTCGGGTCAGATGGGCCCATAGGAAAAGTGACTGCCAGGGGAGGCCAGTTGGACAGAGTCAGGGGAAAGCAGAGAGTGCAGGGGAAGGAAGGTCTACAAGCTAAGTGCAAGGTGAGGGGCACGAAGGGCTACAAGGATACAGGCGCAGCAAGGCAAGTGTGAGTGGAGGGGCCCGGAAGGGCAAGTGCAGGTAGAGGGGGATGGGGGTTATGGGAGAACAAGTGCTGCGGTAGTCTGGACTAGGCAGTCTGGTGCCCTGTAAAACTCTGAAGGAACCAGGCAGCAAGTCAAGAGGCAGAACAAGGACATTAGCAAGGGGGGAGGTAAGAAAGAAGAGAAAAGGAAGGTCTTTAGAAGCTTCCATAACTTAAGGACATCTGACTCAAGTCTGAGAGGGCCAGGGAGGCCATTCCAGAGGGAGCCACCTGTGGAGGAGAGAGATCTACCCCTCACTCTCTGCTTGGAAAAGAGTCTGATCTACAAAGAGATTGAGCTAGACGACTGAATGGCACTAGCAGGGAGGTATTTAGGGAGAGGGAGTTGGATGTAGCGGGGTCCCAGGCCCCAGAAAGCCTTGTGGATGATGCAAAGGGTCTTGAACTTGATCCTTGCAGCAACCGGTAGCCAGTGGAGAGGTTTTAGGGCTGTAGAGTTGCAGTCATTGAGCTTGAGGCCAAGGATAAGTCTTGCATTCCTGTTTTGGATTAGCTGAAAGGGGCGAAGGGAGGAGTTAGGCAGATTGAGGAAGAGGCTGTTCCGGTAGTTCAGCTTGGAAAGGACCAGAGCTCTGGAGACAATGAGTTTCTGCGGGAAGGTGAGGAAAGAGAGAATGCCTATGAGGAGGTGCAGCTGAAAGTGGGCTATCTTGGCAAGATCAGTGAGAGAACGAGAGTGAAGTTAAAGATAACACCAATGTTTTTTTCCTCACAGGAGGGTGAGGGGAGGGGGCCTGTGGAGAGCGGCTAGAGTATGGGAAGGAAAGAGAGAGCAGTGGTCCCAGTGAGAAGGATCTCTGTCTTACTGGAATGAAGGCAGAGATCATTAGCTGTGCACCATGCCTGAATAGCAGATGGGCAGTCAGGAATGAGAGAGGAAGAAGAGGAGGAAAACTTGAAGGGGAGCTGTGTGTCATCCACAGAACACTGGAAGTTAGGCGAGAAGGTGGAGATCAAATGGGCTAGACGAGCCAGAAAGAAGTTGAAAAGCCAAGGCAAGAAGATAGAGCCCTGAGAGACACTGTAGATGAAGAGTGAGATTGTGGACAGAAAAGAGCACAGTTGAACCTGGGAAGCTTATATGATTGCTCCAGAGAGGGGAGGGACAAAGGCAAAGGATTGTGTTTTTTTTTTAAATTGTATTTAATTCCTTCTGCTGT
Organism: Ambystoma mexicanum; assembly: GCF_040938575.1. Lineage (NCBI taxonomy): Eukaryota > Metazoa > Chordata > Amphibia > Caudata > Ambystomatidae > Ambystoma > Ambystoma mexicanum. The sequence goes on from NC_090932.1 coordinate 716,190,106, forward strand.
GAAAAGAAAACTAAGCATTACATGAATAATACTCTCTTTCACACCATTAATAACATCCTGACTTTCCTTCACAAGGTAGGAGTGATTGACATTTTGCTGGTATATTGTTTTCTGGCCCACATTCTTTAATGTGCTGTTTGCTGGAACAGGAACTAAGCATTATATCTGGTCACAACATTTCAAACTGATGTTAGGCCAAATAATCCCTTTTGTTAGCCATTCTTGCTATGCTAAACTTCTTTGCCAGGTCCAATGTATAGCTAGTATGATCATACTTTCTAGTGTTGCCCTGGGTTCCCAGACCACAATGCATTTAACATAATCGTGACAGGAGGTAACTTGATAAAGCTTTCCCACTAAGCTTTTTACTGCACAGTGCTCAAGGATGTTAGTTGAATGAATTATTAAATCAATGATGGTCTATTGAGTTGTTAAAGGTATGCATTAATTTCCAAATGTCTTCCCTTACATATACATGAGTGCAACCATTTTTTCATTTTTTACTTTAGCTCAAAATACCATTGGTTGGAATAAGCATAGAAGTAAAAGAGTCACACAAGGCTCTGAGCAGTAACATCACCTAATTGCAGGACGTTTCCCAAAAGCACTCTAAAGGAGAGACTATTGCCAAAGAGGTTTAACCATTTGGAGTGTCTTCCACACAGTTTGAACTGTTTCTGATAAACAAAGGATCTGGGGTAGAAACACCAAAAACACATGCCCAAGCACCAAACACATCATAACTCGCCACACAAGAATCGTTAGCAGATCAATAATAACTTCAGTCTGTAATTACTGTACCAAATTTAAATAGAAGGCGGATAGCTAAAATCCCCAAATTTGACGTAATTTAAGAGCTGACTATGCCCCCAGCCCAGGGACGTAATTTCACCAAAATGCCATGGGTAGCGGAAGTGACATCACATGACCCTTGACCCCTCTGATGACATAGCAGGAAGTGATGTCATTTGATCCCGCCCCCAAGTGACATCACCGGACGTGGTAGCAAACGACCTTCAGATTTTGTAAATGCATCTAGCACCATGTTTCTAGGTGCACTCATTTCAGCCAGATATAAGAACCGATGCACTACTGCAAGTGAAAGAAGTAAATATGTTTTTCAAAGCTTAAATCTTTGATGTAACATAGAGAGAAGCGGGCGGTGCCTGGTCCACAAATATACCAGCCACCAGTGTGTTGATTTTTGCAGAGTTGTTTTTTGCAGGGTGTTAATATTTGCCACAAGTATGTGATTGCGACTGAGCATAGCGAGGGAGCCCAAACTAATGAAAATGGATTGGGGGTAGAGGGGTGGGGGGTTTTGTCTCCCTCCCCAGAGTAAATGTTTTGAATAATGGGTAAAAATGGTGCATTACACAGCGCACTTTCAGGGAAAATGTGGGTAAAAGGCCAACAATGTAGGTAAAAGGCCAACAACCAGTTTTGTATGGTGTAGGGTAAATCATGAAAAAAGTACAATAGATGCAAGTCACCAAAAGTGCACAATGCATTTCCCAGTGCATTATCATGCCTGTCCCTACAATATATGTCTGTATAAAAAATATGCCCATACATTTCCATGCTGGCTCCACCAAAATATGCTAGTATTCCCATATAAGTGTCTGAGTAGGGTGAGTTGGCACAGCTTGTATATATCAAAAAAGTGCATTTAGAAATGACTTGTTTTGAGTCTAGTTCAGTTATTTGGTCCTGTCGCCAGATCCCGCCCCATTAGCACCAGGGAGTGATAAGAAATATATGCCAAGTGTTGATCTGGGTTATGTGTACGAGACAGCTGGAAGGACCTGAGTGGTAATCCACTCTATTTTCGCTTTGCTTGATGTCAGTCTTTCTCATATATATAAATGATACTCCAAAAGATCTATAAATGTTTACAAAATCATTGGGCCTTATTACGAGTCCGGCGGTAACCGAGGCGGTAAAACCACCTGGTTACCGCCGGACTCGTATTACCATTCTGCCTCTGTGATTCCCGAAATTTCCGGGGCATTACAACCCCGGTTTTCCGGGAATCACGGAGGCGGAATGGTGTTAATCCCCATTCCCATTGAGTCCTATGGGACTCAATGGGAATGGGGATCATGGAAACACCGGCAGCATCTCGGTAAAACCGCCGCGGTTACCGCCGGACTCGTATTACCATTCTGCCTCCGTGATTCCCGGATTTGGCGGTGTTTCCTCGTCCGCCTGCAGGCGGGCGGTGTTAAACCCGCCAGGTCAGACCTGGCGGGAACATCACCTCCTGCCTGCAGGAGTTGTGATCGCCCGGCATGGAAACAACTGTGGCGGCGGGTTTACCGCCACCGTTATTTCCGTACCGGGCGATTTGTAATGAGGCCCATTGTTTTTATTTTAAAGCCTGTTAAGAAGTAGGCCTATATATAGTAACTTATATCCTGTGTCCAATGCATTTCGGTCAAACTTGACCATCTTCAGGAACTGCTGTAGGAATAAAGAAACATGTACACACAAACCATTTTAATATTGAATATTTACAAAACAATTTTGGTTGTTTTACCTCATTTCCTATAAGGTAGTCATTTACATTCACTTTATGTTAAACTTCTTTTCTCCTTACTTGGTGATAACCCAAGTTTATCTTACATTCAGTCTGGTACCCTCCATTACTCAGCAATACATTAATTGTTCCACTGGTATTACTAGATAACATTAAGAACACTCTCATATCTACTTTTGGTTGATGCACTTAAGACTAGAGTACAGCAGCAATTTCTGCAATTTTACTATTGTTCATCTTTTATTTTTTTCGTCTCTCTATTTTTTTTATTTTGCGCGATTTTCTTCAAACATTTGGATTTGCATATCAAAGAGTTAGTTATGTTTTGTCTGAATAAGCAGCATAAGTGTGTCATCATAAAAATATTATGTTTACATTTTTCTAGAAATACACGTTTGCTACAAATTCACAGAATCTTAAACACAACATTTTGCAAATTAAAAATGTCCGCCGACGCGTGATGACGTCATCACGCGGATGATGTCATCAAGTCAAACATGCCGGTGCCATTTTTTAACATATATAAACAAACAGGGCACCCAGACACGTTCATCTCTGCGAGTCTGGTGACCTGCTGGATGATACTTCGTGAAAATAAGGTAAAAACCTCCCAACTGAAGTGGAAACTTTAAAATTATAGTACTATGGATTTCTTTTGCCTAAAATTCAAAGTTGGGGGTACCCCTTTTAAGAAATTTAAATATCTTTGACATATGTCTCTTTAACCATAAGACCAGTGGAAAACCACCTACTGACATGAAACAAGGTATGAAATGGATTCATGTATACGATTGCACTGCATATCACAACAATGGCCCTCATTACGACCCTTGCGGAAATCAACCGACCGGACCGCCATAGCGTAAATAGCGTTTCCGCCATTGCACGATGGAGCAAAGTGCGGCTCATTCCGACCCATCGGGCACGAGCACCACGCCATGGCGGAAGTGCAAAGTCCGCGATGGCGGAAATGACCCCAAAACGGCCCACACCGCCGCCGTACGGCGCCCTAGGTGCAATACCGCCACCCATCTCAGCGGACACCGCAGTGAGCGCCAACCGGAAAGTACGGTGACCGTAAATATACGGAAACGGAAGTAAAAGCATGGTCCCGGAACGGGAAACATCCCGCCGTACACCTATAAAACCACAAATTCCACACAACCATTAAAAATACTACCCTGAGACACATCCCAACCCGTCATCCACCCTAGTGAAACCAAGAAAAATGGGAAAAGTAGCGAAGAAAGCGTGCGACCGCAAGCGGCAGGTCCACTTCTCCCGTGAGGAACTCACCGTGCTCACGGAGACCCTCCAGGAGAATGCTGCCGCCGTCTTCTCCACGCAAATGACCAGGACGGCACTTGCGAACAAGAAGGCCATATGGGCCCTGGTGGCACAGCGGGTAAGTGCGGTGGGGACCGCACCCCGCAACCCACAGCAATGCAGAAAGCGATGGGACGACCTGCGGATACGCGTCCGTAGCATACTTTCTGCCAACCGCAACATTGCCACAGCTACCGGGGGAGGATCGGAATCACCCATCAAGTTGACCCCCTGGGAAGAAATCTGTGCCTCCACCATTGGAATGGAGAGCATAGAGGGAGTCGGAGGGATGGAGAAAGGAGTGCAGACATCCGAAGATTCAGGTAGGTGTCCCAAATAAAACAATGCCAAAACCACAACGTCCAATCATGTGAAGTACCACGTGCCCACATAGTGCAACAGGAACACATGTCCAGGAGAACGTCCACATACATAGGCCTGATAGCACACTTTAAAACTCACATCAAATACATAAATAATTAAAAATCCTAAAAACACCCTCTACACGTGCAGCAGGCACACCCTAACTGCAGGCTGCCAAACAACTGCACCCTCACTCCACACACAAATGAAACCACCTCCAAGGCCCCGACCCAAATCACCCTCAGGTACCACCCCAATGCATGTGATACATTGCCATTCCAATTCCCACAGACCCATTTATAACGCTCGCCCTCCTTTACTCCACCACAGGGTCCGATCCAAACGACGAGCTCCAGGACACCCCTACCAGCACACCTGCAAAGAGGGCCAAGACCAACGGCCAAAGACCCTCCACCTCAGCTGCACGCATCAAGACACGGCAGCAGCACAAATCAAGTGACAGCACACAGGAGGGAACTCCAACAGGCACCCCAGCAGCCAGCATGCCCACAACACCACCACCACAGGTCCCCCCAATGGATGCCACAGTAGGCACTGCTTCTGGTGGCAGCAGCACCATAGGTGATACTGCATTAATGGCAGCATGCTCCGACACAGAAAACGGGGATGTCGAAGTTAGATCCATCCATGACCTGTCTCAATCCCCCTGTCTGTTCCATCCCGTACACCATGAGGATACCACGCAGGGGCACCCACAAGACGACGACTGGCCATCCCCCACAAGCCCTGTGGCAAGGCAACATGAGGTGATCAGCCCCTCTGTGACACCACCGCAAATGGCCATGGCCCAGCAGAGGCAACAGTCCCTCGACCAGGTAATCGTGCAACAGCAGCAACTGGCCACGCTCCTCAAGGACCATGCCGATGAATGTGGGGGCACTAAGGCAGACATAGAAACATCAACTGAGACACTTAGGGCAGAAATGGAGAGAAGTACAGAGACACTAAGGGCACAAATGGAGAGTAGCACCGAGAGCCTGAGAGTACAAATGGAGAGAAGCACAGAGAGCCTGAGAGTACAAATGGAGAGAAGCACCGAGAGCCTGAGGGGGGAACTGCATGCGACGTCCAAAGACGTATGTGCCGAACTTGCTGCAGTGCGCCGTGTGCTCACTGAGCTCTCACAAACCCTTAGGGACATGCATGGACGTGAGCAGGCAGAGACATCATCCGTTGCAAGTTCCGTCCAGGGCAGCCCCCAACGTAGATCTGGGAGGAACCTGCGCTCCACAGGCAGGGGTGCCCCTGATACCCGCAGAGGGGGCTTGCAATAGCGACAGCCCACTGACAATGAGCATCTTTGGACACTGGTGTTCGGGGGGGAGGTAGGAGGGTGGAGGGGGTGTGTTGGGCTCACTTGGGTGGCGGGTCGATAGGGTGTTTAACATGATATCACATATGCCATAAACAATGCACGATCATGCAATGAGATGTGTGGACATTGATCTTTGTGTACGAGGCCATTATAGGCGTACAGTCCATATTGTGCATGTTCCAGACACACACAGTGCCACGAGTCCCGTGTCCATGTATCAGCCACCAGGCGTGAGTGCTAGAAGCATGCATCTATGAGATGCTGACGAATGTCACGGCCCTCCTGTGCCTCGCAGACTCCTTGAGGTGCTGCCACATCCCCACCCTCATCATGACCATCATCAGGTGCTTGCAGTTCTGCGTCAGGGGGCATGGGCACATTTCTACGTACGCACATGTTGTGGAGCATGACACATGCCATGACCATCTTTGCAACCTTCACATGGCGGTACAGGAGTGCCCCGCCAGACCTGCTGAGGCAGCGGAAACGAGTCTTCAGTAGGCCGAATGCCTGTTCTATGACTACACGGGTACGTGAGTGGGCATGGTTGTAGTCCTCCTCATGCTGGTCCCGTGGGTTCCGGACTGGTGTGAGGAGCCATCTCTTCAGTGGATACCCGGCATCACCTGTATGTGGACAAGAAAGGAATTTTGAGGAATGCCATTGCTACGTACGCACCCCCCCCCCTTCCTGCCAGGTCATTGCCGCATCACATACCCCACATCATCATGCATGAAATGAGACTCACCGAGTAGCCAGGATCTGTTCCCTGCGTGTCGCTCCATGTAGCGTGGTATAGTAGAGTTCCTCAAGACCATAGAATCATGGGTTGATCCAGGAAATCGGGCACAACAATGTGTAATGATCCTGTTGGAGTCACACACCATTTGTACATTCAGAGAATGAAATTGTTTTCGGTTGCGGTACTGGGCCTCCATGGCATGTGGGACGACCAATTCCACATGGGTGCAGTCGATGGCACCAATGCAACCCGGTATGCCGGCAAGTGCATGGAATCCCACTTTTGTGTTGGTAATTTCCTGCTCCGAGCGTGGTAGAGAGATGTAGTCGTCTGCGTGCTTCAGGAGGGCATCGAGCACTTGCAATAGTGTCCGTGAGAACAGTGGCTGTGATATGCCATGCAACTGTCCGACTGTGTGCTGGTAGGTGCCTGTGGCCAGGAAGTGGAGTACAGACACCACCTTCAGTAGGGGTGGGATGGCGGTTGGGCTATCTATCATGCTGACAAGGTCAGCCTGTGTCATGTCCACAATGGCGGTTATGGTGTCCCGGTCCAAACGGTAGAGGGTGTGGATCTGCTCATCAGTGAGGTTGAACGGATGTGCTCGGAGGCGTGGGATTGCGGGCTGCCTGCGTGGTGGTAGTGGCTGTGCTGGCGGCCCTTGCTGGCCCTGCCTTGCCCTCCTCCTCCTCCTGCGTCTCCGCCGTGCGGCCGGTTGTAGTTGGTGTTCGTCTTCTTCTTGAAGTTGGAGTACTTGCAGTGCTATCAGGTCCCCCAGGGCCAACATAGCTAGTCCTGCCGGTAGCATTTCGGAGTGGGTGTGGTTGTGGGAGGAGACTGGGTGTGCAATTTATGTGTTTTCAGGCTGTATGGCCTCCACCTGTGGTGATTCATTCCACCTGTGCAAGCTGCACTCCCCTTTGGGCGAGCACGTCCCGCACACAACGCTGCAATTCGACGAATGGCATCTTGCTATTGCAATCATGTATTTGTACCCGATGGCAGTGTAACATTGGTTGATATGTTCATTCGGCTATGGTCCCATTGTTTCACATACTATCTTTGCAGTCGCGAACAGACTTGTGAAGGGTCAGTGGAACGTAGTACTCGAGTAACGGTGGACCCTCATGCAACACTGTACCGAGCTTCACCGACGGGCGGGGCGTCCCATTTGTGAGTGAAGGCAGTTGCCATTTTCACACACAGCCGCACTAGATGGATTAATTTGTGATTTCAAGCGGCCACAGATGCCTTTTCGACGTGATGTTGCAAATGAGGAATTCGAAGGGCGGCGCTTTCGGTTTTCAGCTAGCGGCGAGGAGATGCCCACAGGTCTGACTGCAAATATAACGTTCTATTGTTCAATGTCCTTGGGACAGGGGCCATGGCGAGGATGCAATGATTGATATGAATAGTTTGGGATGCGCAATAGCGACGTGGGCGATGAGGCCGGACGTTCCCAAATACATGTTACTTCACAACACTGGAATTACGGGCTGGGGCACAGTGGATTTTGCAGGCTGCATAACGCACAGACTCAATGGAAATTTCACATGTTATGTGAGTATGGAAACAGGCGTTTTCATTACGGGATGAGGGAATGATGTATGGATGCATGGACAGATGATTTGATACAGAGTTTGCCATGTACAGGGCTTCTTGGAATCTATCCGCCTCCCCTGCGCTATGTGATGCAGGGCTGCCATAGTGGGACCATCGTCTATCTGGCCTTGTTGAGCCCTCCCTGTCTCGACGCGCCTTCAGACACTTGTGTCTATGCACGTTACCAATCCCATCAGATGGATTCTGTTTTAACAGACGCATGCACAGGTACACTCGTTTGTGATAGTGTTTTCACCTCGATATAGATAGTTATGATTCGCAAGTGGTTTTTGGGTGGTGATGATCCTTTGGAGTGGGCTAGCATGCATATGGCTGTGGATTTGGTGTGATCATTGAAGTGAGTAATTCAAATGTAGTTCTGATGGCCATACTATTCTTTTTCATTTCATTTGGTTGACAGGTATCTCCTCCCCTTTTGCCACTGCCATCTGTATGCCACTCCTGCAGATGGATTTTACTCCCGACACCTGCTGCTTCGTGTTAATCAGTGGAGCAGCATTACGATCTTATGGGACGATCGCCAATGGGCCACATGCCCTTACGCAGTACTAGTGGCTAGGAGTAACATTTCGGCCTTTCAGCTGGACTAGTGCCTCCCTATTGGGACGGCCCTGCGGTTCTAGGCGCTTCCATGTTGCCTTTTCGTACGGGAATGTAGCCCCTGTGTACCATGAAGGAACAGGGCGTCACACAAGAAGTAGCTGGTCATTTATTGCGGATGCAGCCCACAATAATGAAATATATTTTGGAGTTCATGGCCTAATGGCTGTATGGGCTTGGAGAATTTGTTGTGCATTAAATTTCTATTCTGATATGAACCGTGTAGCGTTCTTCTTTGCAAGTGATGTGGCATATTACTATTTGGGGAGCGATGTATTGTGAGGAGATCTGCATTGGGTTCCGGCTTCTGAGTATAGTTGCGTGGTACTGTGCTGGGCGCGTTTGCCTACGAAGCCCAGTGAGGTCAGGGATGAGGGCTGCCATTATGACTGTTTTGATGATGTCATGCTCAGGGGCGGGGGATTAGCTTTTGTGTAACAGATGCCGGTCAGCCAGTTGGATAGGTGGAATGATGTGATTATCGGAATATTGCTGGTCACAGGTGCCTGTGTTTGCGTGCGTTTCTTGGTGGGAGACTGAGGTCATGTCCATTTGTATGGCTTCTGTATTCGTGCCATCTGTGCCCTGCAGCTCCCATTGGGCCCTCTTGAGATTCATTTGTTCGTTGGCAGGCATGGATGACTAGTACATTTCACTGGTTGCATTGTGTGACTTCATTGCACCTACGGGGGGTTGTACAATGTGGCCAGGGAGCGGTGTACAAGCACTCAGTAGGGCCGTTTACGGTTGGTTCGCGATGCCGTACTTCTCACCATGGCGGAATGGCACTTTCCGCCGTGCTTGATGGCGTTAGGTGCATGTCCGCTAGGGTCGGAATTCGCGTACCGTTGCGCCATGGTGGTAATTACGGTTTGGCATGGCGCGCGCGCGCGTACTTGGTGCAGTTAGCGTTGGCGTTCACTACGGTGTCGCTAATGGCATCGTACTTTGCGGTGACGGGTCATGATCGCACCGAGCGCTATTCGATGGCGGTATTGCATTTCCGCCATCGTTTTTCGATTTCCGCCAGGGTCGTAATGAGGCCCAATGTGATTAATCTATGTTAGCAAAAATGCTCCAGTGATCCCCAGTCTCCCAGGGCCTTACACACACATGTGCCCCCTTTCACACAGGCACACAACCACCCAGAACATAAAAAATCACAGCATCATATTCATGCTCATTCACCCACCAGTCACTCACTCATACGCCTTTTCTGACCTCCACCCATTGCATTTTCTACACAGACACACACTTGAATATTCAAAAACTCACCATCACATTCCTACTCATTCATCCATCAGTCACTCACACACACATGCTCTTACATACACCCATTGCATTCTATACACAGGCACACACTCATCCACTCATTGCATTTCCTGCATAGGCACACACCGACCCACTCAGAACATTCAAAAAAACACATCACATCACTTCTCATTCACCCACCTGCCACTCACACCTTCTATTACATCCACTCATTGAATTCTATGCACAGACACACATCCACCCACCCAGAAAATTCAAAAACACACATCACATTACTTCTCATTCACCCGCAAATCACTCACAAACTCTCTTACATCCACTCATTGCATTCTCTAGACATGCACACACCCATCCACCCACAATATTCAAAAACACACATCACATCACTTCTCATTCACCCACCAGCCACTCACACCTTCTCATCCATCCACACACCTTCTCATCCATCCACTCATTGCATTCTCTACACAGGCACATACCCACCCACCCAGATCATTAAAAAACAAACATCACATCTCATCACTTCTCATTCACCCACCAGTCACTCACGCCTTCTCTTACATCCACTCACTGCATTCTCTAAACAGGCACACAATAGACCCACCGTCCCAGACCATTCAAAAACAAACATCACATCACTTCTCTTTCACCTACCAGTCGCTCACAACTTATCTTACATCCGCTCATTGCATTCTCTACACAGGCACACACCCACCCACCCAGAACACACAAAAGCACACCTCACATCAGGTCACTTCTCATTCTCCCACCCACCAGTCACTCACACCTTCTCTTACATCCACTCATTACATTCTCTACACAGGCACACACCCACCCACCCAGAACATTCAAAAACATACATCACATCACTTCTCATTCACTTGCCAGACACTCACACTTTCTCTTACATCCACTCATTACATTCTCTGTGCACAGGCACTCACCCATCCACCTAGAACATTTAAAAAATACATCAGTTCACTTCTCATTCACACACCAGTCACTCAAACTTTCTCTTACATCCACTCATTGCATTCTCTACGCAGGCACAGCCCCGCCCACCCAGAACATTAAAAAAAACACATCACATCATATAAATTCTCATTCACCCGCAAATCACTCACAAACTCTCTTACATCCATTCATTGCATTCTCTAGACATTCACACACCCATCCACCCACAATATTCAAAAACACACATCACATCACTTCTCATTCACCCACCAGCCACTCACACCTTCTCATCCATCCACACACCTTCTCATCCATCCATTCATTGCATTCTCTACACAGGCCACCCACCCAGATCATTCAAAAACAAACATCACATCTCATCACTTCTCATTCACCCACCAGTCACTCACACCTTCTCTTACATCCACTCATTGCTTTCTCCTAACAGGCACACATCCACCCACCCTCCCAGAACATTCAAAAACACACATCACATCACTTCTCATTCACCTACCAGTCACTCACACCTTGTCTTACATCCGCTCATTGCATTCTCTACACAGGCACACACCCACCCACCCAGAACACACAAAAGCACACATCACATCATGTCACTTCTCATTCTCCTCTCATTCTCCCACCCACCAGCCACTCACACCTTCTCTTACATCCACTCATTGCTTTCTCTACACATGCACACACCCACCCACCCACCCAGAACATTAAAAAACACACATCACATCACTTCTCATTCCCCCACCAGTCACTCACACTTTCTCTTACATCCACTCATTACATTCTCTGTGCACAGGCACTCACTCACCCACCCAGAACATTTAAAAACTATGTCACATCACTTCTCATTCACACACCAGTCACTCACACTTTCTCTTACATCCACTCATTGCATTCTCTACACAGGCACACACCCACCCACCCAGAACATTCAAAAACACACATCACATCACATCACTTCTCATTCACCCACCAATCACTCACACCTTCTCTTACATCCACTTATTGCATTCTCTACACAGGCACACACCCAGCCACCTAGAACATTCAAAAACACACATCACTTCTCACTCACCCACCATTGATATACATACATCTGGCACACAGTTCACACATGCACAACACACATGATATTACAAAAAAAACCTTCTTACCTTTTTCTTGCTGCTTCGGTCGTCCGTCCATGCCCCCTCGGCTCCTCCATTCTGCTCACAATCAGGAACCAGGAAGCTGCCAGACCTTCCTGGTTCCTGTTTGTGAGCTGCAAGGAAGCCGAGGGAGAAGATATTGGAGCTGAACGTGGCATGTGATATGTGCCACGTCTCAGTTAGCTCCAACCCCTACTGAGTGCCTCCCCGGGCCAGCCTTCTCCCTGATGAGTGAGGAATGGGATGGGGACCCACCAGACCTGATGTTGCGGGCCCCCACACTGCGAGTGCGCGCTACACCAGGAACACCCATTATATTTTAGCAAGGAGTCCCCAGGGGTTGCAACTGTGGACATCGGGGGCTGCAACTGTGGACCCCAGGGGTCACAGTTGCGACCCCTGGCGACTGCCAAATGGTGTTCCTGCCGCAGCCCATCGTTTCTTTCTCTCCCTCTATCTCTCTATGGTTCTTCAATGTCCACTTTCAAAATGCCCTCTCCTTCCTGCGCACAACTCACTTTTCTTCTACATGCACTATCTCTCACTCCACGCGCATTGCTCTCCTTCTCTCTATCTCTCTCTCTCTCGCGTTCCCTTTTCTCCTCAAACCCCCTTCTTTTTTTGACTTTGCACTGTCTCTTTTCTTCTGCTCCCACTTACTCTGTAACTCTGTGGTTATTATTCTTTTACTGCTGGGTTAAAAATGAAGCTGGGTTTTTCGCTTCTCTCTTGTGGCCTTTAATGCAATTTATCTGTAAATCCATATATTATAATGCTCATGACAGTCAGTGTCGGCAATCCTGCATCTACAATGCATAAACATGTGTTTTGCTGGAAAGTTATTATAAAATTAGCAACATTTAGCATAATTAAATTCTATCTCGGTGGGATACCTGTACTTAATTGTATCTTGTAAATGAAGGGAAAGACCCCCTACAGCACATTACTGTATGTTGTTTTAAGATGCAGCATTCACATCAAAATATGTTCACACGTAGTGTATGTACACTGAATAAGTAGTGCATGATTGTAATTAAAATAAAACATTGTACACAGCACAACGTTGAGCCTATTTTTGGAAAGGTCATATTCCATTATATAGATTGCGTTCTAGAATAAGTGATAAACTGTGTTTCAAAGACGTATGCAATATTTCTTAGATGTACATGACTGTCTGCTAGTTTGCACGCACCTTACTTTGAGGCCCTTGGATATTGGGCTGTTAAATTCAGACGAGTGAGGATATTGTAACGTTTGTTTGTCTACCAACATTGTCTTTATGCATATCTGTAATGCGCCATAGAATTCCTGTCTTTGTCAAACCAACATGGCTGCCAATAAATGAGCGGGAAGATAAGATCAAAGGGAATATTTGATCGTTTTACCCTTTTAGTAACATACATTCTTTTTACAGGCACAGATAAGGAAGAAACAACCAATACCTCTCAGAGAATCCCAAATAGTACCAATGAAAAAGAACACGGACATATAGAAAAATGGGGACGTTTTGGTGCTACTGGTAGCCTCTCGATTTATGGTGACATGAGACAAAGGGCATGATTTACAAAAGTGATTTCAATGGGAAAACCCCATTGAAACACGCCTTGTAAATCAGGACCTAAAGGTGTCAAGTTTGAAATTAAGTTCAGCACTCAGCTTTATAAACAAGGTTGCTTTCTCTAGAACTAAAGTGTGTGCACAGAGGTGCTGACATTGAAATGACATTCAGCAATATTTGTTAAGGATGCTGAACACGGAGATGAACAAAGCACCAAATGTTCTTATGCACGAATATGTAATTTCCCTCTTTGCTCGTGTCAAACGCGTCGGCTCCAGTCTCAGTGTCAGGGTACAGTTTTAATTGTAAATGCATCAAACAATTAAACGATTTCATCTAATTATTTAAAATGTAAAGCTATTACTTTTACTGGAATAACAGTTTGATTGACATACATCATAATCTGTCCCCCATTTCCTATCGTTGTCAAACGCCAACAAATATCTGTTGCCTGTTTTCTGTTAATACCGTGGAAAGCATTGTCCATTTTCCATCATTTGTTCAACAATATTTGCTTCCATATTAAATAAGATGCATTTTAAAGAATTTCTACTGGCCTTATTAACCTTTATTCAAGCAAACTGTCCTGTGATTGTACGGTCAACCAATGTGTATACAGGGCAATGGTAATGAGAAGTGTATTATTGCCTTCTGTTTGTTCAATATTTTCCTTGCTACAGTTAATAATATATCTGCCTATTCTTTTTATATTTATATATTTCACAATTCGTATGTATTGTGTATTTGTATCTCTGTATGTTTGCTTATTTTTTATGGCCTATTTGGCCAAAGGACTATTTTCACTACATACGTCAATTTTAAGTGAAACTTTTCAAGTCTTTGGGGGTCATTACGAGATGGGCGGTAGCCATGGTGCTGAAAGCACCATGGCTGCCTCCCATACCGTGTCTGAGTCCGGTCTTGTTCAATGGGGACTTACCGGTGCATTCCGACCCTGGAGGGACCAGTAAGTCCCCACTGAACAAACCATTCCCCATTCCCATTTGAGCCTCCATAGGGCTCAATGGGAATGGGGAGGGTGCTAATAACGGACACGTGCATAGAAAGCCCGTTATTAGCGCCCTGGTCCCTTAGCGGGACCTGTAAGGGACGTGTGGTCAGACCACACGTTACTTACGGTTCCCGCTAAGGGACCTCGGAATTGGGCGGTAAGGGATTACTGGCACTGGTCTCCTTACCGGTGCCCGATATCCCTTACCGCCCAACTCGGAATGAGGCCCTTTGACTTGAATCTTAGTATAAAATAAAGACTCCACATGTTGATTTATTTTGCCAGTTTAGTGTGTGAATAAACAGCCATTTTCTCTTGGCAATGGTCGCACATGCATCAAGATTGTGCCTAGAAAACCTTTTTCTTTTTAAGGACCATTGAACACTTCTAGCCTTATTTGTATCAAGAGTAGTTATTTGACTAAACAGATGCATCTTGCATAGTTGGTTGGTTGAAAGAATAATAAAACACAATCTTTTTTTTTAAAAAAAGCACTTTGCTTTGATATGTATGCTCTGTTGCAGCATTCCTTTACAAGGAGTATTTCATGGCACTAAACGCGTATTTGAAATTCATTAAATAAAATCCATGAGCCTCTAAAATTGCACATTATATCCATACTGCGCTTGTATGACAGGTTTTTGACCCACTCGAATCCTTGGTCAAACCTAAGACTTGCTTCTGCGTTTCTCGCAATGATTTTTGCACCAATCATGAGCTCTGATTGTTGGGTCGAATTTTGAACTGATTAATTGAGCTTGCTCATCCAACCTGGACTCTAAAATACGCTAACAGAAATGTGAAGCTCTATTAAAGAACCACCTCATCTCATGTTCCTTTGTGGGTTTGGCGACAATGGGAGGGAAGGTGATGCACAGGACAGGTTTACATTTGAAGGGAACTTTGTGAATTTTGAGCAGAGATTTGAGCAGTTATAAGAAAATGGTGGAGTTAGATGATTGGTTTTGTGTAGTTTAGTGTTCTTAGGAGGAGCATCTTTGTTCATCTTCGTCCAATTAGTGTTTGTTCTTTATTTTGTTGGTTTCGTCATATTAAACAATGGGGGAAAAGAAACCTTGCATATCCTTTTGGCCTTTTTCCCTTCAGTGCTGCCCTTTAAAACTTTAAAAGCAAAACATGTTCTTGCTCCAATTCTACCACAAATAAAATGGTTGTCTACCCTTTTCCGCTTTACCCTGCATGTGTGTTGTTGCCATCCTCTTATCTCACCACTCCATGTGTCGGTTTGTCATTCTTGTTAGTGTAATGTTGTGTTTTGAGACTTGATTTGTTCCTTTGGTTCATTCCTAGTTCCTTGGGTGTGTTTCTTGTTTCTAGGATTATTTTAGTTTTTCTGGTTCTCTCCCTCTAGGTGAAGGACCCTCTTACAACTTTGGCAAAAGAGGAAGGTGCGAGGAGAAGAAGGAGCTTCTTTCCTACTAGCAGGAGGAGGAGGATTCCCACATGATTGCACAACTCTCAGGTTTCCCGCAACCATATGTGAGAAGGCCATGCAGTCCTGTTTTTCCTTTGAACTCTGGGAATTGTAGTCTTTCTTAAATTGAAATGGGAAATATAACACTGCAAGATGCTGAAATTACTTTTTTTCAGAGGAGAATTGCCTTGCATTTTGGTGCAGGACTGCTCTTGTCGGTGGGGCCAGACTGATTTGAAAATTGATATTTCTCCTCTGCGAAGGGTGCAGTGAACTAAAACGTAGTTTTAGATGCCGCCCCCCCTTAGTGGAAGAAATCCATAGAGCAGGATATTTGAACCATGTTCATTCTCAGTAGAGGGGCACCCACTCACATCTCTATGTTTTAATTCTAATTCACATGTAATAAGCACTGCTTCTCCCTATTCTTAAGTTTCCACTTGATTATGTTGATTAATTCAAGTATATAGGTAATGTATGTACTTTACATTTGTTAATTTCTCCCCACCCCTGTCTCTTCTTGAATTACAGGGACCCCTTAATATGGCAACCTATTCAACATGTGGCACTAAGTGGCTTCTCTGTGGATAAACAAAATAGCTCCAGCCAGACTGAAAACTCTCTCTGCCTGCACAACTAAGGAGGGGACACGTATTAAATCTAGCAAAAGTGCTGTTGGTCAGACTGACCTCTTGCTGTATCAAGCCTATACTGGGTCATCATCGCTCCCCCAGCTCAAGTGTCCAATAGATTGCATAAAGCATCTGGGCATCTGTATATTCCTGTTGATTACCTCTCTGTAGAAAAGATGCCTGGGTCACTGAGGAGTGTTTTACTTTACATACCCTCCCTGTGGGATGCACCCACACTCCACATGAACTTTTCAACATACTTCAGTGATGTACAGGCCATCATGTCATCACTTTTGAGCTTGACATTCCCAGTGCAGTTGGCAAAATGTGAACAGTTAATGTTCCTGTTGCTCGTTTCCATTCTCCAATTGGTGTTGAAAGCATAGCAGCAAAGCATTCTTGCACATTTGCACAATGTTTCCTACGTGTGATTTCTGATGCAAATCTTCCTTTCACGATGCAGGTGTTTGTGAATGAAGTGTGGCTCCTTTTACTTAGAAGGGTACTCCATATAGGAAGCCAACAGGAACTTAATTTTGAATTTATATCCAACTCCCTGTTGCTCACTTTGCAATATTGAAAGCAGGACCACGACTGGCTTTGCCATACCTCCATCACTTGTCTAGGGACAGTCACTACCCAGTTGGACTATTTCAGCTCATGCAGGTACACAAGATAGATAACCTTACTGAGGCATGCCCTGTGTTGGTTGACACACTTTGTGGCCTCTCCAATAGCTTATAGTGCAGAGCAGATATTACGGAGCAGCTGCCACTGACAGTGTAAGAAATTCTATCATTTATAAATCTGCTGTGATAGCTGCAGTATTCTGTGATTTCTTTGCATTGCTCATATAACAAATCTAACACATTGAAAATAGTGTTCCAATGGTTGGCCATAAAAGTCTTTAGGTTGTGCAGTGGCAACATGAGGCCCATCTGCAACTGGTGCTATGCTCTTTTTGGTATGGTAAGGCTGACTGAAATGTGGGCTGATGGACTGGGCCACCAATAAACAATTATTTTACAGGCTGACAATTAATTATAAGGTTTTTGACTCAGAGATGAAGAACATACACAAGAACATTTCACCACCACCTAGCTCTCCCCCCCTCCTCCTCCAGCTGACTCACCTCCTCACACAGCCCTGTCCAAGCTCTACTCTTTTATCTCTGAAACTCTTGATGCTCTTGCCCCTGTCATGAGGGTCCATTTGAAGCCCAAATCCAAGTGCAATTCTTGATACAACTCTGACCTAGCTACTCTCAAACGTAAGTGCAGCGTGGCTGAGTGGAAATGGAGGGCTTCTTGTTCATCCTCTGACAAACTGGCCTGACACCTGCTCCTAAGGCAATACCGACTCTCTATCCATACTAAGAAGAGAGCCCACAGTCAAGCCTCTCACCCCGTGCCCCTCTTCTCCCTTCTCCTTCTGCAAACTCTGGACCTCAGCATCCTCCTCCCCACCCTCTTTCTCTTCCTTTCCTCTTTTCTCCCCTGACAAGGTTTCCAGACTTGTCCAATCTGTGAAAGTCTCGTCAAAACAGGTTCTTCCCTGTTCCTCCAAAACCATCAAGGCCCACGTTAACACACTTGCTCCTGTCCTGGCTGATTTCTGCAACCTCTCTTTCACCTCAGGAGTCTTCCTCTCCCCTCTGAAGCACTCGCTTGTGCACCCTCTTTGAAAGAAACCCACAGGTGACCCTCTGTGCCCAGCAAAACTAATGCCCGATCTCCATCACACCTTTTCTAGGCAAACTCTTGGAAAAGCTGGCTATCTCGCAGCTCAACCTCCACTCCATTTCTGTTGGTTTTCTCCATAACAGTCAATCTGGCTTTAGAGCTGCCAGAAGTACGGAAACCGCTCTCCAGAACATCCGTGAAGACCTACTCTCCAACCTTGACTCTAACATCCCTTCTGTCCTCATCCTACTCTATCTCTCTTCGGCCTTCGACGTGTTCAACCATACCATCCTGCTCAACCTCGGTATCACTGATCAAGCTCTGGCCTGGCTGACTTCTTTCTTTCCTCTCTGATCGACCCTCCTAGGTCCAACTCGGGTCCTTCCTTTCCTCTATTTACCTCTCCACCTGTCGGTTTCCCCATGGGTGTAACCTCTTTCCCTGGCTTTTCAACCAATACATGGAAACACTCACCCATCGCATTACCTCTTTCTGCTCCAATTTTCAGTGCTATGCAGATGACAATCAACTCATTTTCAGGCTTCCCTCAGCCACCTCTTCTCCTTCTCTCATCTCTGATTGCCTGTCTGCTATTCAGGAGTGGTGTGCCGCCAACGATCTCTGCCTTAATGCCAGTAAGACCGATATCCTCCTCATTGGCACACCTCCATACTCCTTTGCTGTCCCTCTCTGGCCAGCCTCCCTTGGCCCTCTTCCTATCCCCACCTGCGAGGCTAAGAACCTTAGGGTCATCTTCAACTCTACGCTTTCCTTCTCTGCCACAACTCTGATGTCTCTAAAAAGTCAAATTTCCAACTGTACCTCCTTAGAGGTATGCTGCCTTTGCTCTCCTTCCCCCAGAAGTTCCCTGTATCTCGAGCACTGGTTATCTCTATGCTGGATTACTGCAACAGCCTCTTTCTAAATCTACCTGCTTCTACTCTCCACTCTTTGCAACTCATCCAGAAAAGGACTGCAAGATGTATCCTGGGAGTCAAGCCACGGGATCGTATTTCTCCAGCCCTGAAATCTCTTCATTGGCTACCAGTGGCTGCAAGGATAAAATTCAAGACTCTTTGCATCGTCCACAAGGCTTTCTTGGTCCTGGGTCAAAATATCTCCAACTCTCCCTCCACAAATATCTTCCATCTCGAGCTCTTCACTGCTCCGCCTCCAACTCCCTCAGGGTCAGTCGATTCTCAAAGAAACATGCTGGTGGTAGATGTCTGTCTTTGGCTGGGGTCTCTCTCTGGAACAGCCTCCCTGCCACTCTGAAACTTGAGGAGACCCATCTCTGGATCCAGAAGCACCTCAAGAAATTGCTCTTTGCTTATGCCTTCTCTGCTTCTCTCCCCTGTTGATCTGTTCTGCTTAGGCATTGTGCACCGGGTTACCCTCTGATTTTGGGCCCGGGTACCTGCTCACGCTGCCATGCACCAGCACTGACTGCTGGCAAAACTTGCACATTCGGTCTGTACCTGTAACCCTGCATACCCCCACTTTCCCTGCACTCATCAGACACCAATGGTCTATACCTTTTACCTAGCACTTTCCACTTGCTGGCTGCACTACCATTTGTTGCTGTTGTTCATTCATGTGCCGAGCACTTTCCACTTCCCCGCTCGCCCCACTGCAACTTCCACCTTCCCCCTTCCCTCTCCCCTGCACTCGCGTGTTCTCAATGTCACTGGGCCTAGTAAGATAGCTGTTTCTGTTCTCCCTTGTTCCCCTCCCTTGTCTCTTTGTGCTCTGAAACACATGTGTACGAGCGCGATACAAATAAACTATCACTATCACTATCACTAAAGCAACATGCATTGTGATGGCTGTTCATAGTGCACCAATGACTTTGAATCCAATGAAGACCAAATGCAAACCACCTTCTCACATTTGTCAACTTTTCAGTGACTCCTGCCATGAAACTCGTGTATGCACGTTTCCTTGTGCCACACTGTGTAAACCTGCTGGCTTGAAATATTGTGGCAACCCATGTGGTACTTAAAGGAAGGAAAGACTACCCAGTGTTTGTGATAGACATGATGCCAATGCACTGATTACTGGTTCACATGTTAATTGGATAGAGACATGTTGTCTTACAGGCTGTTGCAATGTCTGAGCTATGGCATAAAGGATTGGTTCCCATTTCAGCCTGTGTCAAGGAGTTCCCCCCTTCTCACCTGGGTCCGTTCTTTGCCAGAGTCCTTGGTCACTGCCTTCTTGAGGACGGACCTGGTTTTGAATAAGGCTGCCTGAGTCTTTTCCGACTCCAGAGTGCGTTCAAATTCCAGGGCGCAGGATCCAGGAATCCGGGAAACTAGGAAGAGTGCAACTAGCACACGAGTCCAGGAGATAGGAAGAAAGGGAAGGGCAAGGAACGGGTTAGATGGACAGGAACAAGGAAACTATACCGTGAGCTACGGAGCACACGTCAGGTCGCTACTTTGCAATAACATTGAGACGCGCGGAGCCGCGGAGGGCGTGGTCTATTAATAGAATACGCTACGTCCACTGTGTGGAGCGAGAAAGGGGTTTCACGCTGGACATCCATATTGGGAGTATTAGGGATTGCAAGCCCCGTTGTGACAAGGACCAGGAAGTACAAAAGGGACGTCTTCTGCAGTTCATGACAGCCTGGCTTATCAAGACAAAATAAAAAAAATAAAAATGTAATCTACTATAAGGGGTCAGGAGTAAAACTCGGACACAGTGGCATGTTGGGTATTGGTTATAGACTTTTATTCAATAATATAATAAGTTGGGGAAATTCCTATCTATTCCTAAACTCTAAGAGGGGTTTCCCTGCCTCAACAACCTAAGGAATGTCTGTGTCAGGATATAAAGCAAAAAGAGCATCCTCTTTCCTATGTCTAAATCTTACATTGACTGTTACACTATCAACAATATAGAATGTGCAAAAGAAGATTACGGAACGCTAAACACCTATAGCTATTCTTCAAAGTTCCAAAAACATAAGATTAAAGGCGCAGGAAAGAAAGAAAGAAAGAAAGAAAGAAAGAAAGAAAGAAAGAAAGAAAGAAAGAAAGAAAGAAAGAAAGAAAGAAAGAAAGAAAGAAAGAAAGAAAGAAAGAAAGAAAGAAAGAAAGAAAGTTCCACCAGGGAAGGGGTTTCCCTTGCCCTAGATTTTGTCTGGTACTTAAAAAAAGTCACTTCAATACAGATCAAGATTATTCAAGAGGCATAAACTTTCCCTTTAGCATCCTTTAAAAACAGTTTGCCTCCATTGTTCAGGCCTATACTTCCATTGACTTTAAAGGGGCATGACACTTCCATTTTCCATGGTATTCAACCTTATATTCCTGGTACACTATCCTGCCATGCTGTATGCATAACTTTAAAATGTCACACTCCTGGTTTACTCTCCTGCCAGGGTATTTGCTCAACTTCACAATTTGACACTCCTGGTTTACTCTCCTGCCAGGATGCCACAACACTGTTTCCCAAAATTCAAGTTTATTTTGTTTCCCACCCCTGGTTTACTGTCTTGCCAGGATGTCACATTAGTGGGTCTCTTTATCTCTCATTCAAGGGTGTGAGTCGCAGACTCACGGCATGCATGGTTCACTAGACTTCCAGGTCTTTTTAATTGTTTAATCACTTCTCCTCTTACTCATGAACTGATATTTGTCCAATATTGGGCTACTGCCCCTTGTTTAGCAAAGTCTGTTCCAATATCTGTTCTTCTGTGACCCTTTCTAAGCTTATTTTTATTCACATTGATTTCTCAATTGAGATATGGGGCCATGGACTTGTTCATGGTAATGTTCATAAATGTGTCAATTTCTTCACAGGCTTCACTTCGCTCGTGCAATTTCTATGACACAGCATACACGTTCAGGCACCCTGGTAACCCATCTGGTTTCCTGGGCTTAGTAGGTGACTCGAGTGTCTCTCGTGTCTCCCTGTCTCTGCTCCCTTCGATTTGCTGGCTCGGTGTGCGTCCCGTTAGCCGTTTTGCCTTTACCTTACCTTCATCCACTGTGCATGGCTCCCGCTGCCTCACGATCTCAAGCGGTAAGCTCCCTTTGTTCCTGTTCCTCTGCATGCCATTCGGTTTAGCCTTTTCACTGCTTCCCATGGTTTGCCATACTCCAGCGTTCTGCCTGGTATCAGAACAAGAATCCAAACAACTCACAGGCCGATTCATGGAATAATTAGCGCGGCGCAAGTGGGCAAAAACGTGCGAATCGCAGTGGAATAGCGAAAATCGCAGTGCAAGTGCGAAAATCGCACGAAAAGCAGCGCACATCGATTCATGGAAGGCCGTGCGCGAGAAAACCATCGGATGTGCGAAAAAAAAGTGCGCGGCGCACGTTGGCGCACAGGCCATCTAACAGCATGCGCCAGGTCACAGCGAAAATCGCACAGGCCACAGCGAAAATCGCACATAGCGCGGCACACGCAACAAAAGTAGGCGGAACACGGGGCGTAACACTCGGAATGGGGAACAACTTGCCAAAACGTGGGCGTCACGGGGGAAGTACAGGGTACAAGTGCGCGGAACGCCCACACGCTCGCCTACAACACGTATTCATGGAATAGAATAGGGCAAAAAAGCGCACGCTCAAACCAGCGCACAGGCACAAACACGACCGCCACAAGAAAGCAGGCGGTAGAGTCTCTGCGCCTGGAAGAAATGTGCGCCAAAAGGTGCGCCAACAAATAGCACCTATATACAGCCATGAAGAATGTCCTATACTGTGGCCCTCCAGGACAAATGACGTGCAAAGGGGTACCCACAAACAGGGACACCCGCTGACAAAAAATTACGTGTGCGTGTATACCGGGGTGCGCGGGAAGTCTCACACGCGATTTCGGCAGGGTACGTGTATTTCAGGGGTGCGCGGGAAGTTCCACACGCGATTGGCCCAGTGCGAGCAGGGTACATGTATTCCATGGGTGCGCGGGAAGTTCCAACGCGATTTCAGCAGGGTACGTGTATTCCATGGGTGCGCGGGAAGTTCCACACGCGATTTCAGCAGGGTACGTGCATTTCAGGGGTGCGCGGGAAGTTCCACACGTGATTTCAGCAGGGTATGTGTATTCCAGGGGTGCGCGGGAAGTTCCACACGCGATTTCAGCAGGGTACGTGGATTTCAGGGGTGCGCGGGAAGTTCCACACGCGATTGGCCCAGTGCGAGCAAGGTACGTGTATTTCAGGGGTGCGCGGGAAGTACCACACGCGATTTCAGCAGGGTACGTGTATTTCAGGGGTGCGCGGGAAGTTCCACACGCGATTTCAGCAGGGTACGTGTATTTCAGGGGTGCGCGGGAAGTTCCACACGCGATTTCAGCAGGGTACGTGTATTTCAGGGGTGCGCGGGAAGTTCCACACGCAATTTCAGCAGGGTACGTGTATTTCAGGGGTGCGCGGGAAGTTCCACACGCGATTTCAGCAGGGTATGTGTATTTCAGGGGTTCTGGGGAGTACTACACGTGAATTGGCCGTGTGGGTCCTCCCAGGTGTACGCTCCACAACCTCCACGGCCCCTGCAGGCAGCCCACACCACGGGGGACTACCCTGCAGCCCTGCTCATGTCCCGCAGGCAGCCCATCCACCATGGGCATGCCCCCCAGCCAACCCACATGTCACCTTGCACTACTGATCAACAATGCATGTCTCCCACCACCCCCACCCCCCAGCCACCATGGCCAGCCCCCACCAGGCCCCCACTCATGTCCCCTATCACCCCCACCCCCCAGCAGTGCAGGGGCAGCCTCCACCAGGCCCCCACTCATGTCTCCCACCACCCCCACCCCCCAGCCACCAGGGGCAGCCTCCACCAGGCCCCCACTCATGTCTCCCACCACCCCCACCCCCCAGCCACCAGGGGCAGCCTCCACCAGGCCCCCACTCATGTCTCCCACCACCCCCACCCCCCAGCCACCAGGGGCAGCCTCCACCAGGCCCCCACTCATGTCTCCCACCACCCCCACCCCCAGCCACCAGGGGCACACTCCACCAGGCCCCCACTCATGTCTCCCACCACCCCCACCCCCCAGCAGTGCAGGGGCAGCACCACCAGGCCCCCACTCATGTCCCCCTGCACCCCCACCCCCCAGCATCCAGGGGCACCCTCCACCAGGCCCCCACTCATGTCTCCCACCACCCCCACCCCGCAGCAGTGCAGGGGCAGCCTCCACCAGGCCCCCACTCATGTCTCCCACCACCCCCACCCCCCAGCAGTGCAGGGGCAGCCCCCACCAGGCCCCCACTCATGTCTCCCACCACCCCCACCACACAGCCACCAGGGGCACCCTCCACCAGGCCCCCACTCATGTCTCCCACCACCCCCACCCCCCAGCAGTGCAGGGGCAGCCTCCACCAGGCCCCCACTCATGTCTCCCACCACCCCACCCCCCAGCAGTGCAGGGGCAGCCTCCACCAGGCCCCCACTCATGTCTCCCACCACCCCCACCCCCCAGCCACCAGGGGCAGCCTCCACCAGGCCCCCACTCATGTCTCCCACCACCCCCACCCCCCAGCAGTGCAGGGGCACCCTCCACCAGGCCCCCACTCATGTCTCCCACCACCCCCACCCCCCACCATCCAGGGGCACCCTCCACCAGGCCCCCACTCATGTCTCCCACCACCCCCACCCCCCAGCAGTGCAGGGGCAGCCTCCACCAGGCCCCCACTCATGTCTCCCACCACCCCCATCCCCCAGCAGTGCAGGGGCAGCCTCCACCAGGCCCCCACTCATGTCTCCCACCACCCCCACCCCCCAGCAGTGCAGGGGCAGCCCCCACCAGGCCCCCACTCATGTCTCCCACCACCCC
The DNA here is from genome assembly GCF_040938575.1 of Ambystoma mexicanum. NCBI lineage: Eukaryota > Metazoa > Chordata > Amphibia > Caudata > Ambystomatidae > Ambystoma > Ambystoma mexicanum. The sequence goes on from NC_090932.1 coordinate 716,215,141, forward strand.
CACCACCAAGCCACCAGGGGCACCCTCCACCAGGCCCCCACTCATGTCTCCCACTACCCCCACCCCCCAGCAGTGCAGGGGCAGCCTCCACCAGGCCCCCACTCATGTCTCCCACCACCCCCACCCCCCACCATCCAGGGGCACCCTCCACCAGGCCCCCACTCATGTCTCCCACCACCCCCACCCCCCAGCCACCAGGGGCACCCTCCACCAGGCCCCCACTAATGTCTCCCACCACCCCCACCCCCCAGCAGTGCAGGGGCAGCACCACCAGGCCCCCACTCATGTCCCCCTGCACCCCCACCCCCCAGCATCCAGGGGCACCCTCCACCAGGCCCCCACTCATGTTTCCCACCACCCCCACCCCCCACCATCCAGGGGCACCCTCCACCAGGCCCCACTCATGTCTCACACCACCCCACCCACAGCAGTGCAGGGGCAGCACCACCAGGCCCCCACTCATGTCCCCCTGCACCCCCACCCCCCAGCATCCAGGGGCACCCTCCACCAGGCCCCCACTCATGTCTCCCACCACCCCCACCCCCCAGCAGTGCAGGGGCAGCCTCCACCAGGCCCCCACTCATGTCTCCCACCACCCCCACCCCCCAGCAGTGCAGGGGCAGCCCCCACCAGGCCCCCACTCATGTCTCCCACCACCCCCACCACCCAGCCACCAGGGGCACCCTCCACCAGGCCCCCACTCATGTCTCCCACCACCCCCACACCCCAGCAGTGCAGGGGCAGCCTCCACCAGCCCCCCACTCATGTCTCCCACCACCCCCACCCCCCAGCAGTGCAGGGGCAGCCTCCACCAGGCCCCCACTCATGTCTCCCACCACGCCCACCCCCCAGCAGTGCAGGGGCAGCCTCCACCAGGCCCCCACTCATGTCTCCCACCACCCCCACCCCCCAGCCACCAGGGGCAGCCTCCACCAGGCCCCCACTCATGTCTCCCACCATCCCCACCCCCCACCATCCAGGGGCACCCTCCACCAGGCCCCCACTCATGTCTCCCACCACCCCCTGCCCCCAGCTGTGCAGGGGCACCCTCCACCAGGCCCCCACTCATGTCTCCCACCACCCCCACCCCCAGCAGTGCAGGGGCAGCCTCCACCAGGCCCCCACTCATGTCTCCCACCACCCCCACCCCCCAGCAGTGCAGGGGCAGCCCCCACCAGGCCCCCACTCATGTCTCCCACCACCCCCACCACCCAGCCACCAGGGGCACCCTCCACCAGGCCCCACTCATGTCTCCCACCACCCCCACCCTCCAGCAGTGCAGGGACAGCCTCCAACAGGCCCCCACTCATGTCTCCCACCACCCCCACTCCCCAGCAGTGCAGGGGCAGCCTCCACCAGGCCCCCACTCATGTCTCCCACCCCCCCCACCCCCCAGCAGTGCAGGGGCAGCCTCCACCAGGCCCCCACTCATGTCTCCCACCACCCCCACCCCCCAGCCACCAGGGGCAGCCTCCACCAGGCCCCCACTCATGTCTCCCACCATCCCCACCCCCCACCATCCAGGGGCACCCTCCACCAGGCCCCCACTCATGTCTCCCACCACCCCCACCTCCCAGCTGTGCAGGGGCACCCTCCACCAGGCCCCCACTCATGTCTCCCACCACCCCCACCCCCCAGCAGTGCAGGGGCAGCCTCCACCAGGCCCCCACTCATGTCTCCCACCACCCCCACCCCCCAGCAGTGCAGGGGCAGCCTCCACCAGGCCCCCACTCATGTCTCCCACCACCCCCACCCCCCAGCCACCAGGGGCACCCTCCACCAGGCCCCCACTCATGTCTCCCACCACCCCCACCCCCCAGCCACCAGGGGCACCCTCCACCAGGCCCCCACTCATGTCTCCCACCACCCCCACCCGCCAGCAGTGCAGGGGCACCCTCCACCAGGCCCCCACTCATGTCTCCCACCACCCCCACCCCCCAGCAGTGCAGGGGCAGCACCACCAGGCCCCCACTCATGTCCCCCTGCACCCCCACCCCCCAGCATCCAGGGGCACCCTCCACCAGGCCCCCACTCATGTCTCCCACCACCCCCACCCCCCAGCAGTGCAGGGGCAGCCTCCACCAGGCCCCCACTCATGTCTCCCACCACCCCCACCCCCCAGCCACCAGGGGCAGCCTCCACCAGGCCCCCACTCATGTCTCCCACCACCCCCAGCCCCCAGCAGTGCTGGGGCAGCCTCCACCAGGCCCCCACTCATGTCTCCCACCACCCCCACCCCCAGCCACCAGGGGCAGCCTCCACCAGGCCCCCACTCATGTCTCCCACCACCCCCACCCCCCAGCAGTGCAGGGGCACCCTCCACCAGGCCCCCACTCATGTCTCCGACCACCCCCACCCCCCAGCCACCAGGGGCACCCTCCACCAGGCCCCCACTCATGTCTCCCACCACCCCCACACCCCAGCAGTGCAGGGGCACCCTCCACCAGGCCCCCACTCATGTCTCCCACAACCCCCACCCCCCAGCCACCAGGGGCACCCTCCACCAGGCCCCCACTCATGTCTCCCACCACCCCCACCCCCCAGCCACCAGGGGCACCCTCCACCAGGCCCCCACTCATGTCTCCCACCACCCCCACCCCCCAGCCACCAGGGGCACCCTCCACCAGGCCCCACTCATGTCTCCCACCACCCCCCAGCCACCAGGGGCACCCTCCACCACGCCCCCACTCATGTCTCCCACCACCCCCACCCCCCAGCAGTGCAGGGGCACCCTCCACCAGGCCCCCACTCATGTCTCCCACCACCCCCACCCCCCAGCCACCAGGGGCACCCTCCACCAGGCCCCCACTCATGTCTCCCACCACCCCCACCCCCCAGCCACCAGGGGCACCCTCCACCAGGCCCCCACTCATGTCTCCCACCACCCCCACCCCCCAGCCACCAGGGGCACCCTCCACCAGGCCCCCACTCATGTCTCCCACCACCCCCACCCCCCAGCAGTGCAGGGGCACCCTCCACCAGGCCCCCACTCATGTCTCCCACCACCCCCACCCCCCAGCAGTGCAGGGGCAGCACCACCAGGCCCCCACTCATGTCCCCCTGCACCCCCACCCCCCAGCATCCAGGGGCACCCTCCACCAGGCCCCCACTCATGTCTCCCACCACCCCCACCCCCAGCAGTGCAGGGGCAGCCTCCACCAGGCCCCCACTCATGTCTCCCACCACCCCCACCCCCAGCAGTGCAGGGGCCGCCCCCACCAGGCTCCCGCTCATGTCTCCCACCACCCCCACCACCCAGCCACCAGGGGCACCCTCCACCAGGCCCCCACTCATGTCTCCCACCACCCCCACCCCCCAGCTGTGCAGGGGCACCCTCCACCAGGTCCCCACTCATGTCTCCCACCACCCCCACCCCCCAGCAGTGCAGGGGCACCCTCCACCAGGCCCCCACCCATGTCTCCCACCACCCCCCAGCCACCAGGGGCACCCTCGACCAGGTCCTCACAATCCCCAATCATGTGCGTTATGGTCAGCCTCCACAGCCAAAAAGCCCTATCAAGTAACCCATTCACCCACATGGAAATGGAAATTACATGTCACACCCCCAATGTTCATGAAGCTAATGAACCCATGTCCGTCACACACAATGTTTGCAATTGAATGGGAAAACACCCAACATGACATGCATGAAACCAATGAGATGATACCACACAGTGAAGTATGAAAACAAAATTGTATTGAAAAAAAGAAAGAATGCTAAAGAAATGAAACAAACTACAATGGGAAGTAAAAAAAATTAAGCTGCATGTCCGTATAAAAATAAAGAACTGCAAATCATAATCCAAAAAAATGTCGTCCAAAGTCAAATGTAAAAAAATATCTATCAAATTAAGAACTATGTAAAAAACTCGAAAGGGTCCATGAGCCCAACTGAACAAAAAGTGGAGCAGTGTCCGTCGACTCCAAATCATAAGAACAAACAAAGGAAACCTAAAACTAAAGAACTATATACAAAGGCGGCGGGCAAGTCCAGCGGCTCACTCCGTGGTGTTCCGGGCCAGGGCATCATCGAACTCCTGTTCGATGTCCCTGAGGCGGTCCAGTTCCATGGCCCCGAGGGTCTGCAGGGACGACGCCGTGTCCTCCTCCAACCCCCTGCGGATTGCCTCGAGGCACTCGGCCCGCCTCAGGGCCCTCCGCATGGAGTTCTCCGCCCTGACCATTGTGAGCCGCGCCTCTTCCGCCCGCCGCCACTCCGCACCTATGGCGTGGCCCAACCGCTGCCACACGGAAGACACTCTCTGTCCTGGGTCCTCCTGCCCTCCGGCCGATGCCTGCCCCTCCGATGTCGAAGGCCCCGAGCCTTCATGGCTTCCACCATGTTGCTGCTGCTGCTCTGCCTCTGCCCGTGCACTGCCTCCTGCTGCCTGCACATCCTCCGCCGGCTGGGGTGCAGTTGTTGATGTGGCCACCCCTGCTGGACGTCCGACTCCCGACTGTGGCAGGGATGCCTCCTCCACCAGCCTGGCCGCACTGTCAGAGGCAGTTCCACAGGGCACCCAGGTGACTGATGGGTGGGAAGATGGCACAGAGGACGACTGGCGTGTAGGGGGTCCAGTTGAGGAGGGGGTCGGAGCATGCCCCATCAGACGGAGGAATCCGGTCTGGGTGACCTGTCCCAGCAGGCTGACGTGGTCAACGAGCCATTCGAGATGACGTGCAGTCTCTCCATGAAAAGACTGCAGGTCACCTCGCATGGCCCGTTGACGCAACGCCACACCAGCCAGGACAGGCTCAACCCGGACCTGGATAGCCACGTCCGCAGGCAGAGGAAGGCCAGTTGACGTCAGCTCATCCCCTTCCTGAAAACGGGTCTGGACGTAGGCATCCCTGCTGGTGCAAGAAAACATGTTTGGGGATGCTTGTGGTCTCGTGCAGAAGGGATGTGGCCTAGCAGTTCGGGCTGGACTGCCCCTTTTGGGGTGGGGCCAAGCCTGATTTGCATATGGTCTTTCCCTTCTGTAATGGCTTGGCAGGCGAAGAACGGTGGTCTGGAGGGTTGCCCAGAGCATTGCCAGTGGTTAAGATTAATTCTAAACCTTCCAGCCATCACCTCTTTGTTTTTGCAAGATGATACAGGGACAGGATCGGGGACAGGATTGCACACAGGCACCTCCGCGGCAGCCTGTGCTGCCTCCTGTCCCTGGTCCTGGACTGCACCACTAGCACCAGTGGGATCCCCACCTCCAGACCCCGTCTCTGGTGCTTGCACGGCCTCCTCCTCCACCAAACCCCCCACCAACCTGGATGATGGGTGCCCTTGACTGGTCCTCCACACATGGGGGGACTGGCTCATCCTGCAAGTAACGACCACGTCCCCTACCGGATCCACCACGGCCACCACTTGTGGCTCTTCCACCTTTGCCACCCTTACGGAATCCTCGCCTCCCAGCCATGGCACTGATGTAAATGTGCGTATGGGAGTGGCTGTAAACTATTGTCCTGGGCAATTGGGGGTCAAAGGGGTTGGGTACCAGATGGTAATTGTACCCTAGTGCTCTTGCAAGGCTGAATGTAACCCCTGGGGAAAGATGACGGGTCACGCTACGCACAGGAGCCCCAATAAAGGGAGATGACGTGCACGCAACCCCTCCTAGACCACGTGTGCAGAAAGAAAAACCTGCACTACGCTGTGGCACCCAGCAACACAAGAATGAACGTATGCATGTCACACGCAACCTAGAATGACCTCTGAAGGGGTAGGCTACACACGGGGCAAGCACAGATGTTAGATACGTGCGTGACTCACCGTCTGCCAGGTAAAAGAGCGTGAAAAAGGAGCGCGTTTGGTTGGCAACACCCCCGCCAAAAGAAGATTTGTACGCTGTCTGAGGAGACAGGACAACAGTAGAAGGGAACACTGTTTGAGGGAACAGGCCCAGGTAAACCAGTAAAAGAGAAAAAAGAGAAAAAGCTGTCAGAGGTAACAGGGAATACGAACTTGAAACGCCGTGAAGTAAATCGCGTGTGAAACGACAAGAAGTACAGAATTCACCCACTCGCTCTCCACGAAAAGCACGTACAAGGAAATGGTGTTCTACACGTACCTTTTATACAGGCCCACACGTCCAGCGTCACTTACGCGGTGTGTACGCGCTAGGGCCATTTCCACCAATTACACGCTTTGTCACTTCTGCGTGTAGGGCCATTTCCACCAATTACACGCTTTGTCACTGCCGCGTGTACGCGCTAGGCCCATTCCCACCAATTACACGCGATGACACTCTGATGTGCTGTCCAATTACACGCGATGACACTCTGACGTGCAGTCTTTCCACGTGTGCTCTGTCATCACGTGCTGTGTGGGAAACACCCGTGCGGGTCACGTCACAGACACGCTTACGCGCTGAGGGCCTTTGGTCCAATAGAATCGCGTATGCGTGCTGACGCGCTTACGCGCTAAGGGCCTTTCCTCGAATTTCACGCTGACGTGCAGACTTTTCACATGCCAAATCACTCCGTATCAAGCTGGCCACGCGTATGCACACGGAAGACCACGCTCCTGCCCAGAAGGCCGAACTACTGCCCCCCAGAGCCCCGAGCACGCTCCCACCTGCCATCTGCTGCTGCCTGACTGCCTGCTGCCCACGTGCACTGCCATTTGCTGCCTGCACATCAGCCAGGGGTGCTGTTGCTGTGACCACCCCTGCTGGAACCGAAGACTCCCGACTGGTATTCCATCGCTCCACAGCCCAGCCCCAGGACCCAGTTGCCCACCCACTCCTGCCTCTGGGGTTGTCATGTCGGGGCAAACACCATCTGTGACCACTGACAACCCCCGGCCAGAGAGGCAGAGGGGCACCAGCTTCAGTGCCACCGAAGTTGGTGTCCTGGTGGAGCAAGTCCTGGGGCAGTATGATGCCCTCTTCGGAAGTTCCCGCGCCGACAAGGAAGGACGGACTCGGATCTGGACTGACATCGTGACTGCCATCAACGCGGAGGGGGTTGCAGTCCGCGACTTACAACATGTCAGGAAGCGATGGGAGGACTACAGGTCCAGGACCCTGAACAAGGCCTGGCGCCTCTTGAAGGCAGCAGATGCCAAGGGGCGCCGGGGCCACTTGTCGGAAGAACAGATGAGGGTCCTGGAATGCATATCCCCAGCGCTCCACGTCCAGGTCCTGGAGAAGCAGACCCATCTGGAGTCGAGCGGTGAGTGTACATGCATCCTGATTGTGAGCAGTGCATGTGGTGATTATTTGGTAGTGTGCAGGTTGCACATCTGTTTGTATGGGGTCGAGTATGGGTGGGGGTGTCCAGGGCCGTGGGGCTGACACATGCGAGGGCTGTAATGTGTGAGACATGGATGGTGCTTGTGTGTGTAGGCTTGCATGCCAAATGCAGTTGTGTGTGCACACATGTTTGGATGAATGTGTATGTAAGTAGACATGTCCGTGATGTCACGCATGTATGTTGTTTTCGGCTGCATGTATGAGCACTGTGTACATGTGCATGTGTGTGTATTTGACAAGGGTGCAACAGTGATGCAACATGGATGCATGTGACAGCGGTATGTGGAAGCCTGATTGGCAGATGTGACATGGATGCCCGTCTGAACAGTGCGACACTTGGCAGAGGTATACACATGCATGCAAGTGTGGTGGTGTGTGTACATGTGTGGTGCACTTCCTGTGTTGCATGTGATGTCTGGTTCACCTTTGGCTGCTCATGCTGTTGTATGTGTATGGATGGTGGTGGCAGTTGCGATATGGCTGTGGTATGGCTCATGTGTGCGAGTTGCAATGACATGTGTGTTGGGGATTGTGATGAGATGTCTGAGGTTTGCCAATGCCACTCATGTGCAACTGTCATGTGTGTATGTGTCCATTGTACAGTGCCCTGATGCCTGTGTTTTGTTTCTCCCTGTCTGCAGCGTCAACTGAAGAAGAGGGCGGAGAAGGTGCTGTGGAGCACAGCGGCGGGGATCCCACCACCAGCCGGAGACGCAAGGCCCGGCTCCCCTCCCGTGTTGTCATCTCGTCGGGGAGTGAGGAGTCCGGTGCCGCGTCCCAGGCCGCAGCTGCCGGGGGGAGGTCCAAGAGGCGGAGGTTGGAGTTGGACTCCTCGGCAGCAGAAGGGGCAGCTGGGACCCCACAGGGCCCAACAGGGGAAGATGGCACGGAGTCATCCAGGTTGGTGGGGGGTTTGGTGGAGGGTGCCCCTGGTGGCTGGGGGGTGGGGGTGGTGGGAGACATGAGTGGGGGCCTGGTGGAGGGTGCCCCTGGATGGTGGGGGGTGGGGGTGGTGGGAGACATGAGTGGGGGCCTGGTGGAGGGTGCCCCTGGTGGCTGGGTGGTGGGGGTGGTGGGAGACATGAGTGGGGGCCTGGTGGAGGGTGCCCCTGGTGGCTGGGGGGTGGGGGTGGTGGGAGACATGAGTGGGGGCCTGGTGGAGGCTGCCCCTGGATGGTGGGGGGTGGGGGTGGTGGTAGACATGAGTGGGGGCCTGGTGGAGGGTGCCCCTGCACTGCTGGGGGGTGGGGGTGGTGGGAGACATGAGTGGGGGCCTGGTGGAGGGTGCCCCTGGTGGCTGGGGGGTGGGGGTGGTGGGAGACATGAGTGGGGGCCTGGTGGAGGGTGCCCCTGGATGGTGGGGGGTGGGGGTGGTGGGAGACATGAGTGGGGGCCTGGTGGAGGGTCCCCCTGCACTGCTGGGGGGTGGGGGCGGTGGGAGACATGAGTGGGGGCCTGGTGGAGGTTGCCCCTGGATGGTGGGGGGTGGGGGTGGTGGTAGACATGAGTGGGGGCCTGGTGGAGGGTGCCCCTGCACTGCTGGGGGTGGGGGTGGTGGGAGACATGAGTGGGGGCCTGGTGGAGGCTGCCTATGGTGGCTGGGGGGTGGGGGTGGTGGGAGACATGAGTGGGGGCCTGGTGGAGGCTGCCCCTGCACTGCTGTGGGGTGGGGGTGGTGGGAGACATGAGTGGGGGCCTGGTGGAGGGTGCCCCTGGATGGTGGGGGGTGGGGGTGGTGGGAGACATGAGTGGGGGCCTGGTGGAGGCTGCCCCTGCACTGCTGGGGGGTGGGGGTGGTGGGAGACATGAGTGGGGGCCTGGTGGAGGCTGCCCCTGCACTGCTGGGGGGTGGGGGTGGTGGGAGACATGAGTGGGGGCCTGGTGGAGGCTGCCCCTGCACTGCTGGGGGGTGGGGGTGGTGGGAGACATGAGTGGGGGCCTGGTGGAGGCTGCCCCTGGATGGTGGGGGGTGGGGGTGGTGGTAGACATGAGTGGGGGCCTGGTGGAGGGTGCCCCTGCACTGCTGGGGGGTGGGGGTGGTGGGAGAAATGAGTGGGGGCCTGGTGGAGGGTGCCCCTGGTGGCTGGGGGGTGGGGGTGGTGGGAGACATGAGTGGGGGCCTGGTAGAGGGTGCCCCTGGATGGTGGGGGGTGGGGGTGGTGGGAGACATGAGTGGGGGCCTGGTGGAGGGTGCCCCTGGTGGCTGGGTGGTGGGGGTGGTGGGAGACATGAGTGGGGGCCTGGTGGAGGGTGCCCCTGGTGGCTGGGGGGTGGGGGTGGTTTCAGACATGAGTGGGGGCCTGGTGGAGGCTGCCCCTGCACTGCTGGGGGGTGGGGGTGGTGGGAGACATGAGTGGGGGCCTGGTGGAGGGTGCCCCTGGTGGCTGGGGGGTGGGGGTGGTGGGAGACATGAGTGGGGGCCTGGTGGAGGCTGCCCCTGGTGGCTGGGGGGTGGGGGTGGTGGGAGACATGAGTGGGGGCCTGGTGGAGGCTGCCCCTGCACTGCTGGGGGGTGGGGGTGGTGGGAGACATGAGTGGGGGCCTGGTGGAGGGTGCCCCTGGATGGTGGGGGGTGGGGGTGGTGGGAGACATGAGTGGGGGCCTGGTGGAGGCTGCCCATGGTGGCTGGGGGTGGGGGTGGTGGGAGACATGAGTGGGGGCCTGGTGGAGGCTGCCCCTGCACTGCTGGGGGGTGGGGGTGGTGGGAGACATGAGTGGGGGCCTGGTGGAGGCTGCCCCTGCACTGCTGGGGGGTGGGGGTGGTGGGAGACATGGTTGGGGGCCTGGTGGAGGGTGCCCCTGGATGGTGGGGGGTGGGGGTGGTGGGAGACATGAGTGGGGGCCTGGTGGAGGGTGCCCCTGCACTGCTGGGGGGTGGGGGTGGTGGGAGACATGAGTGGGGGCCTGGTGGAGGCTGCCCATGGTGGCTGGGGGGTGGGGGTGGTGGGAGACATGAATGGGGGCCTGGTGGAGGCTGCCCCTGCACTGCTGGGGGGTGGGGGTGGTGGGAGACATGAGTGGGGGCCTGGTGGAGGCTGCCCCTGTACTGCTGGGGGGTGGGGGTGGTGGGAGACATGAGTGGGGGCCTGGTGGAGGGTGCCCCTGGATGGTGGGGGGTGGGGGTGGTGGGAGACATGAGTGGGGGCCTGGTGGAGGGTGCCCCTGCACTGCTGGGGGGTGGGGGTGGTGGGAGACATGAGTGGGGGCCTGGTGGAGGCTGCCCATGGTGGCTGGGGGGTGGGGGTGGTGGGAGACATGAGTGGGGGCCTGGTGGAGGCTGCCCCTGCACTGCTGGGGGGTGGGGGTGGTGGGAGACATGAGTGGGGGCCTGGTGGAGGCTGCCCCTGCACTGCTGGGGGGTGGGGGTGGTGGGAGACATGAGTGGGGGCCTGGTGGAGGGTGCCCCTGGATGGTGGGGGGTGGGGGGGGTGGGAGACATGAGTGGGGGCCTGGTGGAGGGTGCCCCTGTACTGCTGTGGGATGGGGGTGGTGGGAGACATGAGTGGGGGCCTGGTGGAGGCTGCCCCTGGATGGTGGGGGGTGGGGTGGTGGGAGACATGAGTGGGGGCCTGGTGGAGGCTGCCCCTGCACTGTTGGGGGGTGGGGGTGGTGGGAGACATGAGTGGGGGCCTGGTGGAGGGTGCCCCTGGTGGCTGGGGGGTGGGGGTGGTGGGAGACATGAGTGGGGGCCTGGTGGAGGCTGCCCCTGCACTGCTGGGGGGTGGGGGTGGTGGGAGACATGAGTGGGGGCCTGGTGGAGGGTGCCCCTGCACTGCTGGGGGTGGGGGTGGTGGGAGACATGAGTGGGGGCCTGGTGGAGGGTGCCCCTGGTGGCTGGGGGGTGGGGGTGGTGGGAGACATGAGTGGGGGCCTGGTGGAGGGTGCCCCTGGATGGTGGGGGTTGGGGTGGTGGGAGACATGAGTGGGGGCCTGGTGGAGGGTGCCCCTGCACTGCTGGGGGGTGGGGGTGGGGGTGGTGGGAGACATGAGTGGGGGCCTGGTGGAGGCTGCCCTTGGATGGTGGGGGGTGGGGGTGGTGGTAGACATGAGTGGGGGCCTGGTGGAGGGTGCCCCTGCACTGCTGGGGGGTGGGGGTGGTGGGAGACATGAGTGGGGGCCTGGTGGAGGGTGCCCCTGGTGGCTGGGGGGTGGGGGTGGTGGGAGACATGAGTGGGGGCCTGGTGGAGGGTGCCCCTGGATGGTGGGGGGTGGGGGTGGTGGGAGACATGTGTGGGGGTCTGGTGGAGGGTGCCCCTGGTGGCTGGGGGGTGGGGGTGGTGGGAGACATGAGTGGGGGCCTGGTGGAGGCTGCCCCTGGTGGCTGGGGGGTGGGGGTGGTGGGAGACATGAATGGGGGCCTGGTGGAGGCTGCCCCTGCACTGCTGGGGGGTGGGGGGGGGTGGGAGACATGAGTGGGGGCCTGGTGGAGGCTGCCCCTGCACTGCTGGGGGGTGGGGGTTGTGGGAGACATGAGTGGGGGCCTGGTGGAGGCTGCCCCTGGTGGCTGGGGGGTGGGGGTGGTGGGAGACATGAGTGGGGGCCTGGTGGAGGCTGCCCCTGCACTGCTGGGGGGTGGGGGTGGTGGGAGACATGAGTGGGGGCCTGGTGGAGGCTGCCCCTGGATGGTGGGGGGTGGGGGTGGTGGTAGACATGAGTGGGGGCCTGGTGGAGGGTGCCCCTGCACTGCTGGGGGGTGGGGGTGGTGGGAGAAATGAGTGGGGGCCTGGTGGAGGGTGCCCCTGGTGGCTGGGGGGTGGGGGTGGTGGGAGACATGAGTGGGGGCCTGGTAGAGGGTGCCCCTGGATGGTGGGGGGTGGGGGTGGTGGGAGACATGAGTGGGGGCCTGGTGGAGGGTGCCCCTGGTGGCTGGGTGGTGGGGGTGGTGGGAGACATGAGTGGGGGCCTGGTGGAGGGTGCCCCTGGTGGCTGGGGGGTGGGGGTGGTTTCAGACATGAGTGGGGGCCTGGTGGAGGCTGCCCCTGCACTGCTGGGGGGTGGGGGTGGTGGGAGACATGAGTGGGGGCCTGGTGGAGGGTGCCCCTGGTGGCTGGGGGGTGGGGGTGGTGGGAGACATGAGTGGGGGCCTGGTGGAGGCTGCCCCTGGTGGCTGGGGGGTGGGGGTGGTGGGAGACATGAGTGGGGGCCTGGTGGAGGCTGCCCCTGCACTGCTGGGGGGTGGGGGTGGTGGGAGACATGAGTGGGGGCCTGGTGGAGGGTGCCCCTGGATGGTGGGGGGTGGGGGTGGTGGGAGACATGAGTGGGGGCCTGGTGGAGGCTGCCCATGGTGGCTGGGGGTGGGGGTGGTGGGAGACATGAGTGGGGGCCTGGTGGAGGCTGCCCCTGCACTGCTGGGGGGTGGGGGTGGTGGGAGACATGAGTGGGGGCCTGGTGGAGGCTGCCCCTGCACTGCTGGGGGGTGGGGGTGGTGGGAGACATGGTTGGGGGCCTGGTGGAGGGTGCCCCTGGATGGTGGGGGGTGGGGGTGGTGGGAGACATGAGTGGGGGCCTGGTGGAGGGTGCCCCTGCACTGCTGGGGGGTGGGGGTGGTGGGAGACATGAGTGGGGGCCTGGTGGAGGCTGCCCATGGTGGCTGGGGGGTGGGGGTGGTGGGAGACATGAATGGGGGCCTGGTGGAGGCTGCCCCTGCACTGCTGGGGGGTGGGGGTGGTGGGAGACATGAGTGGGGGCCTGGTGGAGGCTGCCCCTGTACTGCTGGGGGGTGGGGGTGGTGGGAGACATGAGTGGGGGCCTGGTGGAGGGTGCCCCTGGATGGTGGGGGGTGGGGGTGGTGGGAGACATGAGTGGGGGCCTGGTGGAGGGTGCCCCTGCACTGCTGGGGGGTGGGGGTGGTGGGAGACATGAGTGGGGGCCTGGTGGAGGCTGCCCATGGTGGCTGGGGGGTGGGGGTGGTGGGAGACATGAGTGGGGGCCTGGTGGAGGCTGCCCCTGCACTGCTGGGGGGTGGGGGTGGTGGGAGACATGAGTGGGGGCCTGGTGGAGGCTGCCCCTGCACTGCTGGGGGGTGGGGGTGGTGGGAGACATGAGTGGGGGCCTGGTGGAGGGTGCCCCTGGATGGTGGGGGGTGGGGGGGGTGGGAGACATGAGTGGGGGCCTGGTGGAGGGTGCCCCTGTACTGCTGTGGGATGGGGGTGGTGGGAGACATGAGTGGGGGCCTGGTGGAGGCTGCCCCTGGATGGTGGGGGGTGGGGTGGTGGGAGACATGAGTGGGGGCCTGGTGGAGGCTGCCCCTGCACTGTTGGGGGGTGGGGGTGGTGGGAGACATGAGTGGGGGCCTGGTGGAGGGTGCCCCTGGTGGCTGGGGGGTGGGGGTGGTGGGAGACATGAGTGGGGGCCTGGTGGAGGCTGCCCCTGCACTGCTGGGGGGTGGGGGTGGTGGGAGACATGAGTGGGGGCCTGGTGGAGGGTGCCCCTGCACTGCTGGGGGTGGGGGTGGTGGGAGACATGAGTGGGGGCCTGGTGGAGGGTGCCCCTGGTGGCTGGGGGGTGGGGGTGGTGGGAGACATGAGTGGGGGCCTGGTGGAGGGTGCCCCTGGATGGTGGGGGTTGGGGTGGTGGGAGACATGAGTGGGGGCCTGGTGGAGGGTGCCCCTGCACTGCTGGGGGGTGGGGGTGGGGGTGGTGGGAGACATGAGTGGGGGCCTGGTGGAGGCTGCCCTTGGATGGTGGGGGGTGGGGGTGGTGGTAGACATGAGTGGGGGCCTGGTGGAGGGTGCCCCTGCACTGCTGGGGGGTGGGGGTGGTGGGAGACATGAGTGGGGGCCTGGTGGAGGGTGCCCCTGGTGGCTGGGGGGTGGGGGTGGTGGGAGACATGAGTGGGGGCCTGGTGGAGGGTGCCCCTGGATGGTGGGGGGTGGGGGTGGTGGGAGACATGTGTGGGGGTCTGGTGGAGGGTGCCCCTGGTGGCTGGGGGGTGGGGGTGGTGGGAGACATGAGTGGGGGCCTGGTGGAGGCTGCCCCTGGTGGCTGGGGGGTGGGGGTGGTGGGAGACATGAATGGGGGCCTGGTGGAGGCTGCCCCTGCACTGCTGGGGGGTGGGGGGGGGTGGGAGACATGAGTGGGGGCCTGGTGGAGGCTGCCCCTGCACTGCTGGGGGGTGGGGGTTGTGGGAGACATGAGTGGGGGCCTGGTGGAGGCTGCCCCTGGTGGCTGGGGGGTGGGGGTGGTGGGAGACATGAGTGGGGGCCTGGTGGAGGCTGCCCCTGCACTGCTGGGGGGTGGGGGTGGTGGGAGACATGAGTGGGGGCCTGGTGGAGGGTGCCCCTGCACTGCTGGGGGGTGGGGGTGGTGGGAGACATGAGTGGGGGCCTGGTGGGGGATTCCCCTGCACTGCTGGGGGGTGGGGGTGGTGGGAGACATGCATTGTTGATCAGTAGTGCAAGGTGACATGTGGGTTGGCTGCGGGGCATGCCCATGGTGGATGGGCTGCCTGCGGGACATGAGCAGGGGTGCAGGGTAGTCCCCCGTGGTGTGGGCTGCCTGCAGGGGCCGTGGAGGTTGTCGAGCGTACACCTGGGAGGACCCACACGGCCAATTCACGTGTAGTACTCCCCAGAACCCCTGGAATTCACATACCCTGCTGGAATCGCATGTGGAACTTCCCGCGCACCCATGGAATACACGTACCCTGCTCGCACTGGGCCAATCGCGTGTGGAACTTCCCGCGCACCCCTGAAATACACGTACCCTGATGAAATCACGTGTGGAACTTCCCGCGCACCCCTGAAATACACGTACCCTGCTCGCACTGGGCCAATCGCGTGTGGAACTTGCCGCGCACCCCTGAAATACACGTACCCTGCTGAAATCGCGTGTGGAACTTCCCGCGCACCCGTGGAATACACATACCCTGCTGAAATCGCGTGTGGAACTTCCCGCGCACCCCTGAAATACACGTACCCTGCTGAAATCGCGTGTGGAACTTCCCGCACACCCCTGAAATACACGTACCCTGCTCGCACTGGGCCAATCGCGTGTGGAACTTCCCGCGCACCCCTGAAATACACGTACCCTGCTGAAATCGCGTGTGGAACTTCCCGCGCACCCGTGGAATACACATACCCTGCTGAAATCGCGTGTGGAACTTCCCGCGCACCCCTGAAATACACGTACCCTGCTGAAATCGCGTGTGGAACTTCCCGCACACCCCTGAAATACACGTACCCTGCTCGCACTGGGCCAATCGCGTGTGGAACTTCCCGCGCACCCCTGGAATACACGTACCCTGCTGAAATCGCGTGTGGAACTTCCCGCGCACCCCTGAAATACACGTACCCTGCTCGCACTGGGCCAATCGCGTGTGGAACTTCCCGCGCACCCCTGAAATACACGTACCCTGATGAAATCACGTGTGGAACTTCGCGCGCACCCCTGAAATACACGTACCCTGCTCGCACTGGGCCAATCGCGTGTTAGACTAGAACATCCTGGTGATTCTTCAACTACATCACAGTAAGCCATGTAGGTATGTTTTAAGAGCACATGAATGTCAATAGAAATGAGGGTTGCCAGAATATTTTGGTCTAGCATTTTCTCATTCCTCTGGAGGTTGTCTTCCCCAATGTGGTCCTCCTGCAGATGGCCACACCCAGTGTCAGATTCAGGTAGCATCTGCCTTTCCCTGGCCAAGTAGGAGAAGCTTCCCTCTAGAGAATCAGTGAAGACATTATTATATTTGTAACACTACTCTATCAACTGCAAGTGTGTCGCAAGTTGCCACTGGACAGTCTGAAGACATCAGTGACCACTGGTTGAACTTTACTTTGCACATGTGGGTAAGTCAATGTGAGCCATGTAATCCAACCACAGATTACTGTAACACAGTAGAACTTTAAATGTGCTATTTTTAATAGTCTGCCAATGGCAGCTGTATAATCCAAGATTTTGGGGAAGCCACCAATTGAGTTAGGTTGCTTGCGGTTCTCGCTCTGGTGTACCTGCTTGAGTTTGTTCAAGATGGCAAAGGCCATGACTTGCCAGGTTATGCCGATGTGGCACAGCTGGTGATGGAACTTCTATCAAATGTGTGTGGTGATCCACATGTAGCTGCATTCATAGGTAACATTGAATACCTGCTGGATTCATCAATTAACCCACATTTCAAAGTAAAAGTGTCACATTTTCATCTGGATGTCACAGTGGAAGAGGCGCAGCACAACATGCATCAGACAGAGGAGACACTGTTCAAATGCGCCAGAATGCGTTTCTGCATCAATTATTGCAAGAACACAGGCAGCAGGAAGTACACTAACCAATCCAACCTTTGCCAACTGCACCAGGCATGGCAAGCTCATGGATGATGGAGGCATCAACGGGCCATACATCCATTTGAAAGCTTTGTGATCAGTGTGGGCACAGCTTAAGGAGAGGAGCATCTGTGGAATCTGCCTCAGTGACTCAGATGCCTTGAATTCAGAAAGGTAATAAACAGGAACAGTCTCTGTGCCCTCAGCTTAACATATCCTTGATGCCTATCTACTGGACACTTCACCTATGTGAAGGCATGATTACTTGTTACAGTATTGGTATCACAAGCAGTCCACCTGGCCAGTGGCACTTGTGCAAGATGCTTTTGTGTGCTAAACTGCCCTCCACTAGTAAGAAGTCCCTGCCAGTTTTTAGTGCTGCTGGCAACAATGTCTCCAAATAATGGAAAGGTGTCCTTGCGCCGCAAGTTGAACAACAATGAATAATCAATTATTCGTTGACTATTGAATGCCATCTACCCGTTGCCAAACCACCAGCTCGGATGGCAATAATAATGACAAATATTTCTTACCCAATATGTGGCAGAAACCTAAAGATGAGTGGAATTGCATCGTGGTGCTCATGGCTGGCAAACAGTTGTAATAGTGACTGTGACTGACTTACTCAATCAATCAATTATTGTTTTATTCGACACAGTGGCCCTCATTACGACCCTGGCGGAAAGTAACTGACCTGACCGCCATAGCGTAAATAGCGTTTCCGCCATTGCACGACGGAGTAAAGTGCGGCTAATTCCGACCCATCGGGCATGAGCACTACGCCATGGCGGAAGTGCAAAGTCCGCGATGGCGGAAATGTCCCCAAAACGCCCCTCACCGCCGTCGTACGGCGCCCTAGGTGCAATTCCGCCACCCATCATAGCGGTCACCGTAATGAGCGGCAATCGGAAAATACGGTGACCGTAAATATACGGAAACGGAAGTAAAAACATGGTCCCGGAACGGGAAACAGCACGCCGTACACCTATAAAATCAGAATTCCCACACAACCATTAAAAATACTACCCTGAGACACATCCCAACCCGTCATCCACCCTAGTGAAAACAATAAAAATGGGAAAAGTAGCGAAAAAAGCATGCGACCGCAAGCGGCAGGTCCACTTCTCCCGTGAGGAACTCACCGTGCTCACAGAGACCCTCCAGGAGAATGCTGCCGTCGTCTTCTCGATGCAAATGACCAGGACGGCACTTGCGAACAAAAAGGCCATATGGGCCCTGGTGGCACAGCGGGTAAGTGCGGTGGGGACCGCACCCCGCAACCCACAGCAATGCAGAAAGCGATGGGACGACTTGCGGATACGCGTACGGAGCATACTATCCGCCAACCGTAACATTGCCACAGCTACCGGGGGAGGATCGGAATCACCCATCAAGTTGACCCCCTGGGAAGAAATCTGTGCCTCCACCATTGGAATGGAGAGTATAGAGGGAGTCGGAGGGATGGAGAAAGGAGTGCAGACATCCGAAGAATCAGGTAGGTGGGCCAAATAAAACAATGCTAAATCCACAATGTCCAATCATGTGAAGTACCATGTGTCCACATAGTGCAACAGAAACACATGTCCAGGAGAACGTCCACATACATTGGCCTGATAGCGCACTTTAAAAGTCACATTAAATACATAAATAATTAAAAATCCTAAAAACACCCTCTACACGTGCAGCATGCACACCCTAACTGCAGGCTGCAAAACAACTGCATCCTCAATCCACACAAAAATGAAACCACCTCCAAGGCCCTGACCCAAATCACCCTCAGGTACCACCCCAATGCATGTGATACATTGCCATTCCAATTTCCACAGACCCATCAATAACGCTCGCCCTCCTTTACTCCACCACAGGGTCCGATTCAAACGACGAGCTCCAGGACACCCCTACCAGCACACCTGCAAAGAGGGCCAAGACCAACGGCCAAAGACCCTCCACCTCAGCTGCACGGATCAAGACACGGCAGCAGCACAAATCAAGTGGCAGCACACAGGAGGGGACTTCAACAGGCACCCCAGCAGCCAGCATGCCCACAACAGCACCACCACAGGTCCCCCCAATGGATGCCACAGAAGGCACTGCTTCTGGTGGCAGCAGCACCATAGGTGACACTGCATTAATGGCAGCATGCTCCGACACAGAAAACGGTGATGTCGATGTAGGATCCATCCATGACCTGTCTCAATCCCCCTGTTTGTTTCATCCCGTACACTATGAGGATACCACGCAGGGGCACCCACAAGACGACGACTGGCCATCCCCCACAAGCCCTGTGGCAAGGCAACATGAGGTGATCAGCCCCTCTGTGACACCACCGCAAATGGCCATGGCACAGCAGAGGCAACAGTCCCTCGACCAGGTGATCGTGCAACAGCAGCAACTGGCCACGCTCCTCAAGGACCATGCTGATGAATGTGGGGGTACTAAGGCAGCCATAGAAACATCCACTGAGACACTTAGGGCAGAAATGGAGAGAAGTACAGAGACACTAAGGGCACAAATGGAGAGAAGCACCGAGAGCCTGAGGGTACAAATGGAGAGAAGCACCGAGAGCCTGAGAGTACAAATGGAGAGAAGCACCGAGAGCCTGAGGGGGGAACTGCATGCGACGTCCAAAGACGTATGTGCTGAACTTGCCGCTGTGCGCCGTGTGCTCAGTGAGCTCTCACAAACCCTTAGGGACATGCATGGACGTGAGCAGGCAGAGACATCATCCGTTGCAAGTTCCGTCCAGGGCAGCCCCCAACGTAAATCTGGGAGGAACCTGCGCTCCACAGGCAGGGGTGCCCCTGATACCCGGAGAGGGGGCTTGCAATAGCGTCTGCCCACTGACAATGAGCATCTTTGGACACTGGTGTTCGGGGGGGAGGTAGGAGGGTGGAGGGGGTGTGTTGGGCTTACTTGGGTGGCGGGTCGATGGGGTGTGTAACATAATTTCACATATGCTATAAACATTTCACAATCATCCAATGAGATGTGTGGACATTGATCTTTGTGTACGAGGCCTTTATAGGCGTACAGTCCATATTGTGCATGTTCCAGACACACACAGTGCCACAAGTCCCGTGTCCATGTATCAGCCACCAGGCGTGAGTGCTAGAAGCATGAATCTATGAGAATCTGACGAATTTCACGGCCCTCCTGTGCCTCGCGGACTCCTTGAGGTGCTGCCACATCCCCACCCTCATCATGACCATCTTCAGGTGCTTGCAGTTCTGCGTCAGGGGGCATGGGCACATTTCTACGTACGCACATGTTGTGTAGCATGACACATGCCATGACCATCTTTGCAACCTTCTCATGGCGGTACAGGAGTGCCCCGCCAGACCTGCTGAGGCAGCGGAAACGACCCTTCAGTAGGCCGAATGCCTGTTCTATGACTACACGGGTACGTGAGTGGGCATGGTTGTAGTCCTCCTCATGCTGGTTCTGTGGGTTCCGGAGTGGTGTAAGGAGCCATCTCTTCAGTGGATACCCGGCATCACCTGTATGTGGACAATAAAGGATGTTTGTGGAATGACATTGCTACGTACGCATCCCCCCCCTTCCTGCCAGGTCATTGCCGCATCACATACCCCACATTATCATGCATGAAATGAGACTCACCGAGTAGCCAGGATCTGTTCCCTGCGTGTCGCTCCATGTAGCGTGGTATTGTAGAGTTCCTCAAGACCATAGAATCATGGATTGATCCAGGAAATCGGGCAAAACAATGTGTAATTATCCTGTTGGAGTCACACACCATTTGTACATTAAGAGAATGATATTGTTTTCGGTTGCGGTACTGGGCCTCCATGGCATGTGGGACAACCAATTCCACATGGGTGCAGTCGATGGCACCAATGCAACCCGGTATGCCGGCAAGTGCATGGAATCCCACTTTTGTGTTCGTAATTTCCTGCTCCGAGCGTGGTAGAGAGATGTAGTCGTCTGCGTGCTTCAGGAGGGCATCGAGCACTTGCAATAGTGTCCGTGACAACAGTGGCTGTGAAATGCCATGCAACTGTCCGACTGTGTGCTGGTAGGTGCCTGTGGCCAGGAAGTGGAGTACAGACACCACCTTCAGTAGGGGTGGGATGGCGGTTGGGCTATCTATCATGCTGACAAGGTCAGCGTGTGTCATGTCCACAATGGCGGTTATGGTGTCCCGGTCCAAACGGTAGAGGGTGTGGATCTGCTCATCAGTGAGGTTGAACGGATGAGCTCGGAGGCGTGGGATTGCGGGCTGCCTGCGTGGTGGTAGTGGCTGTGCTGGCGGGCCTTGCTGGCCCTGCCTTGCCCTCCTCCTCCTCCTGCGTCTCCTCTGTGCGGCCGGTTGTTGTAGTAGTTGGTGTTCGTCTTCTTCTTGAAGTTGGAGTACTTGCAGTGCTATCAGGTCCCCCAGGGCCAACATCGCTAGTCCTGCCGGTAGCATTTTGGAGTGGGTGTGGTTGTGGGAGGGGGTTGGGTGTGCAATTTATGTGTTTTCAGGCTGTATAGCCTCCACCTGTGGTGATTCATTCCACCTGTGCCAGCTGCAATCCCCTTTGGGCGAGCACGTCCCGCACACAACGCTGCAATTTGACGCATGGCATCTTGCTATTACAATCATGTATTTAATCCCGATGGCAGTGAAATATTGGTTTATATGTTCATTCTGCTATGGTCCCATTGTTTCACATACTATCTTTGCAGTCGCGAACAAACTTGTGAAGGGTCAGTGGAATGTAGTACTCGATTAACGGTGGACCCTCATGCAGCACTGTACCGAGGTTCACCGACGGGCGGGGCGTCCCATTTGTGAGTGAAGCCAGTTGCCATTTTCACACACTGCCGCACTACATGGATGGATTTGTGATTTCAAGCGGTCACAGATGCCTTTTCGACGTGATGTTGCAAATGAGGAATTCGAAGGACAGCGCTTTCGGTTTTCAGCTAGCGGCGAGGAGACGCCCACAGGTCTGACTGCAGATATAAAGTTCTATTGTTTAATGTCCTTCGGACAGGGGCCATGGCGAGAATGCAATGATTGATATGAATAGTATGGGATGCGCAATAGCGTAGTGGACGATAAGGCAGGACGTTCCCAAATACATGTTACTTCACAACACTGGAATTCCGGGCTGGAGCACAGTGGATTTTGCAGACTGCATTACGCACAGACTCAATGGAAATTTCACATGTTATGTGAGTAAATAATCAGGCGTTTTCATACCGGGATAAGGGAATGATGTATGGATGCATGGACAGATGATTTAATAGAGAGTTTGCCATGTACAGGGCTTTTTGGAATCTATCCACTTCCCCTGCGCTATGTGATGCAGGGCTGCCATAGTGGGACCATCGTCTATCTGCCCTTGTTGAACCCTCCCTGTCTCGACGCGCCTTCAAACACTTGTGTCTATGCACGTTACTAATCCCATCTAATGGATTCTGTTTTAACAGACGCATGCACACAAACACTCGTTTGTAATAGTGTTTTCACCTCGATTTATATAGTTATGATTCGCAAGTGATTTTTGGGTGGGAATAATCCTTTTGAGTGGGCTAGCATGCATATGGCTGTGGATTTAGTGTGATCATTGAAGTGAGTAATTCAAATGAAGTTCTGATGCCCATACTATTCTTTTTCATTTCATTTGGGTGACAGGTATCTCCTCCCCTTTTGCCGCTGCCATCTGTATGCCACTCCTGCAGATGGCTTTTACTCCCGACACCTGCTGCTTCGTGTTAATCAGTGGAGCACCATTACGATCTTATGGGACGATCGCCAATGGGCCACATGCCCTTACGCAGTACTAGTGGCTAGGAGAAACATATCGACCTTTCAGCTGGACTAGTGCCTACCTAATGGGACGGCCCTGCGGTTGTAGGCGCTTCCATGTTGCCTTTTTGAACGTGAATGTAGCCCCTGTGTACCATGAAGGAACAGGGCGTCACACAAGAAGAAGCTGGTCATTTATTGCGGATGCAGCCCACAATAATGAAATATATTTTGGAGTTCATGACCTAATAGCTGTATGGACTTGGTGATTTTGTTGTGCATTAAATTTCTATTCTGATATTGACCGTGTAGCGTTATTCTTTGCAAGTAATGTAGCATATTCCTATTTGTGGAGCGATGTATTGTGAGAAGATCTGCATTGGGTTCCGGCTTCTGAGTATGGTTGCGTGGTACTGTACTGGCCGCGTTTGCCTACGAAGCCCAGTGAGGTCAGGGATAGGGGCTGCCATTATGACTGTTTTGATGTTGTCATGCTCAGGGGCGGGGGATTAGCTTTTGTGTAACAGATGCCGGTCAGCCAGGTGGATTGGTGGAATGATGTGATTATCAGAATATGGCTGGTCACAGGTGCCTGTGTTTGCGTGCGTTTCTTGGAGGGAGACTGAGGTCATGTCCATTGGAATAGCTTCTGTATTCGTGCCATCTGTGCCCTGCAGCTCCCATTGGCCCCTCTTGAGATGAGCCTGGCTGCTCAGTCACTCTGCCAACTTGTGTGGTACATGCTTATGCTGATGGTTGGTTTGTTTACTGGCAGGAGTACAGGGCTGGTGCAGTCTCACTCAGGATACTGCTTTGAATGTTGCCTTACACTGGTGTCAAGCGATGGGGGGCCTGTTTTTGTTTGTCTCATATTTCAGTTCATGTTGCTGTACTTGAACCTTCACATGCCTGTGCTGCATCAGTACGGCAATGGTGCCATGGCAAATATGGATGGCCACTCACAAGGCACTTGGAGCCCCTACATTCATTTGTTCGTTGGCATGCATGGGTGACTTGTACATTTCACTGGTTGCATTGTGTGACTTCATTGCACCTACGAGGAGTTGTGCAATGTGGCCAGGGAGTGGTGTACAGGCACTCAGTAGGGCCATTTACGGTTGGTTCGCGATGCCGTACTTCTCACCATGGCGGAATGGTACTTTCCGCCATGCTTGATGGCGTTAGGTAAATGTCCGCTAGGGTCAGAATTCGCGTACCGTTGCGCCATGGTGGTAATTACGGTTTCGCATGGCGCGCGTGCGCGTACTTGGTGCAGTTAGCGTTGGCGTTCACTACGGTGTCGCTAATGGCATCGTACTTTACGGTGACGGGTCATAATCGCACCGAGCGCTATTCGATGGCGGTATTGCATTTCCGCCATCGTTTTTCGATTCCCGCCAGGGTCGTAATGAGGGCCAGTGTGTTATAAAAGAGACATGCAATCAACGAAACAAGTTAGTCAATAAATATAGCAATACATTAAGAACAGATCAAGCAAAGCTATTAGCACCAAAATGATTCAGAAGTTCGAATCCGCACACATACACAACACAATACAGCAATGCAACCCCAAAAAATCTAAACAGAGTACAGACTAAAAGTAGCTTTCATAATACACAAAAAAAGCTGGATAGCTTCCACGTTATAGTTGAGCTATTTAAAAACAGTAATGTCTCCTCAACAGACTGTGTTAATCTGGGCCTCAGGCGGAAGGCTTAACACATGTATGACCGTACCGCCCAGTGGTACGTGGGGTCTCTACCATTATTAGGTAGCATAAGACATATCTACATTGCCGGATCCCTGACTCTCTAAGGATGGGCACTATATTGTTTCTTCTGAACCAGGATTACATTTGACAGAAGAAGAAAAAGTTTAAACGATCTTCACACGTTGCCCTACATAACAGACAACTTGGCCCCCTTGATTGGACCATACAGCAGTTATGGCCCTTAACAGTGATTTATTTACTCTAGTACTTGTGATCGAACTTTGTTTATTAATTAGGTTACTGCACAGGAGATGTTCTTGGATGGTGTTGCTAAAAAGAATCACATGATAACGATTGGTTTGCAATTTAAATACTTTGTGCTCTCTTTGTGCTTCTGTAACAGCAATGAATTGTCTTTTGAGGGCAATTATACATGCCTTCGCCTTAACCATGGGGTTATAAAAGTAATGATAAGCGAGATAAGAATGCTGTGAGTATAAAATGAGTTAAAACAGCCTCTGAATTATTCCAAAAGCAAAGCCAATAAAAGATAGGCTCTAAATTGAAGTCATCTTCCAAAAAGGCTGGATTTACTTCCACATGCGTCACAAAGTTTGCAGTAGAATAAGGCAAGCTTAATAATTTTATTATGAAGTTGTTTGCTCTAACTTGTACACATCCTAAAACCCCCAAATAGAGAAGCCATATTTGGCAATTGTCACCGGTTTGGATTTATAAGCGTTAAGGGCTATAGCTACTGGTTGATTAATGCAGGATCTCATAAACCGGTATATGCCACAAACTGCTTGTTGCATTTTATCACTTTGTTTTATGATGTGGGCATTTCCTTTTAAGTTAGAGGCAAATCTTAACGCCAAATAATCAAATTTCGGGACATATGGAATTTTATAGGAATTTGTGAACATAGTAGGTGGTTTATTAACTCGTTTACTGCACTGACAACCCAAAAATGTGTATATTGAGTGATCAAAGATCGTAGGGCATGGGAGTGTGGGCCACACAGCACAGTGTCATCTGCATAGATCAATGCCAGGAAAAACCAATTGCCAATCCTTGGTACATCTGCATTGACTGCCAGCAGCGATTCCTGCAGACCATTAATACATAATGAGAACGGATGTGGCAGTAATATGCAACCCTGTCACGCCTGCATATTAACTGGGACATCTGTGGTGCAATGGCCATTGGCTTCAGTCTTTGCGCATTCAGTGTTTCCGTTCTGTATCTCTGCTAAAACGTTCACCAGCACGATCGGGCCATTCATAGATCTGAGCATGGGCCATCATTTCTCTATGTTGAACTTGTCCCCTTGATTGGACCCTACAGCAGTTATGAATTGTCAAAGGCCTTGTTGAATTTGCGCCTGAGGAAGGGGAACAGAATCCTGAAACGCGTTGTGCAGATGACGCTAAATATAAATAATGTTTAACCTACTGGACCATTGTTGACTGTATCATTGTTATTAGTTTTTCTTGTGAAATGAATGAATGAAATATGTAAAAAATCTGATATATTCCAATCCATTTATAAATATATTGACAGAACTTTCAGTTCAAAGGTATGCAGGGCACTGGAGTATCTGACACTTTTGGATACTCTTTCTTGTCTACATTGTATTTCCAACCTCTTGTCAAGGTTGTGCTACCTCCTCTGCATCCAAAACTACTTTCAATTCATGTAAATTGTTGGCCTATTAGGATTCAAATTGAAGGTGTGCACCTCCACTCAGTTGTTGTTTATACACCTATGTTCTCTGTCAACCCCAGAATGTCCTAAATGAAGGGGGTGTCCTTGTACAAAAACGAAATTCCTAACTGCCACCATTCCTCAGATCTGGCCTTTAAGCAGAGGGGTGCTGACTGTAATTGAAGGGCTGGGGCTTTTGTTGCTGTTAGAGAAGTGCTTGGCTAAATGAAACACAGTGTAATTCCTATTGGAAAAAATGCACACTCTTTCCTTAGAGTGAGAAAGTGACCCTGAAATAAGAGTGATTTTGTATTGCTACAGGGTGAAGAAGGAAGAAGGGTTCTATTAATCCAAAATATTATCAAAAGTCTGTTGTGCTTTCAAAACTGCTAGCATTTCCAAGTGTGCAGGGAAATTAAGCATGTGTGAAATTGCTTTTGAAAATAGAAAAATGTTGCATTTGATTTAAATCTAAACCTTATCAAGGAATGCTAATGCTCGTGATCTTGTAATGTTCCAAGGTTTTGTTTACTTTTGGCATAAAGGGGTTTGCGTTACAAGAGGTTTGAACTGGTTATTTGTCCTGTGTTCCATGTACATGAGACCCAAACATTAAAAACCATAAAGTGAGTTTTTCAGTCAGTCAATCAATAACTTTATGTTGTGAAGCAGCTTTCATAAAAAAAAATGTTTAAAACCCTGCCAAGCTGTATGGTTCATCAGGTTTATTCCTTCAAGGTACATCAAGTTACTCAGGTACAATCAGATGACATCAAGAGAGATACTTGGGGAGAGCCCACCGGCTCCCACCACCCAGGCTACATTTTTATCAACTGCCTAGGTTAGAACCCCAACCCCACAACACTCTACTTAGGCACACAGGGTTCCACATTAACATTGCACTCAGACATCATCACTCACCAGACATGCATACAGGGCCATGCCTCAGATATAACACTTTATTTCGGCCGTAAGGCCATAAAAGTACATCCTAACGCATACAAATAACATTTAGCTACACATCCTTCCATGGAATAAAGGTGCACACACGATTGCCCATTTCCCAACAGATCATCAACAAAACCTTGTACTAGTTGAAATCTCTTCGGTGCACGCACGCACGCGCACCTACACACACACACACACACACCTACCTGCCCCTACTTATTTGGGATTACCCAGGCTCCTTCTCCTCAGTGGCACTATATTGGTGCCAGAGAGCCCAGGATACTGTGGCCTGGTTTAAAGGGGGAACACTGTTGAATTTAAATCATGCTCTTTTGCACTGGGTAACATCTCATGTCAATGCCCACAATACTAGTTTCCACTCTCTTGTCCCTAGATTCAATATGAAGAGAATCAAAGGCGCTCTCCCCTTGGATAATGCAGTCAGGCACAGTTGAATGGAATACAGTCCCCCACATGGACCCCCTTCTCACTCCACTAGTTTTCATACACTGCCCTAACTGTGGTCTACAGAGACTGAGGGAAATATCATTAAGGGCAGGGTGTGCTGGTACAGAGATAGCCCTAGCAGCTGACTTGTCAACCTTGGAGTTACCACTAAGTACAAGGACTGTCCACAGGGCAGTGTTTTGGGGGATTGGTTGCGTTGAATATTTCAATTGTCTTTCAGTAGAAAACTGGAGCATGAGTGGTTTAGAGCCTGGAGCCCCTTGTCGGCTACAACAATGTTAGTGGCAGCACTCTCTATAGTAGCTAAAATGGAACTCACTCCGGTAGAGCAGATACTAGTGGAATTTGTAGGGACATCCAGTTTCTGATGATGTAGTTCCTCCGGTGATTTAAGAGCCCCCGGGACATCATCCCATTTAGTTGTTAGATCTCCCATGTCTCCCCCTCTTCCGTGGGCTTTGAAGAGAGAAAGAATCAGCCTCTTTAAGCCTCACAGCTTCGACAGGACTGGCTGCATTGGCAGCCACAATCCGTGGGTGCCCCTCTGGCAGCTGAATCAGTGTTATGCGGAGCAGGTAGGCCAGGTGCAATAAGTGGCAGCTGACGCAGAGCTCAATGCTTGTGGCCAGCCCTTTCATAGTTAGAGCTTATCTGTAAAGTGGGGGCTGGCTTCGTTGACAGCACACCGTTTGTGTTCGGTGCCCTCTTTGCCCATGTTTTCCATGAATGTGGTGAGTTGTTTATTGTGGGCCCTGGGTAGCAGCAATGTAATAGGGTCAGGTTGTAATCCCTGTGTGGTTGTTGTTTCATCGTCCTGACTGTCCCTCGTGGTGCTTTCTCTGGTTGACAGCCCCCTGTGGGAAAATTAGTGGCACTCTACTCGCAATATTCTGGTCTGTGCTGTCAATTGGAGGCACTGGACCAACTTTGCGCACACAAGTTCTAATTAAGGGGATGGCAATTTTATCAGTGCTAGTCATCAGGATCTTGTTGGGAGTCAGAACCTCAAGAGATGTGATGAATGGAACAGCTACGTTGTCACCCCTTATGCTCCTTGCACACAGTTTGAGACCTCCTACGGCATTGATGGGCGTTAATGAGCCGGCTGTGTCATTGACTGCAACATTGTCAATAGCCCTGTGCTCAGGGATCTGAATGGTCGCTCTGCTGCTACTGTTGTGAAGTGGATTATCCTTTTCCTTATTTTCTGTGGCTGTGCCCCTTCCCCTCCCCTGAGCATCCAGATTCATGCTGAGAAACAGGTTTATTTCCTTGGTTAGGGTGTATGCCTCTCCGGTGAGCCTGGCAGGGCTGCAGCAGCATTTCTTATCAGTACTATCTTCGACATTTAATGGAGAGGGATAGTTTAGTATTTTCCGCTTGACTGTGAGTATTTTCCGTTTCGGTACCGCAGGTTCTGCATGGTCTGTCATGATGTGAAATGTAAATATACTTCAAGTATGGAGATTGTTCGTGGGTTTCTTGGCCTCCCTAACGGCAGCAATGGGCAATGGGGGTATGAGGGTAATGACAACTATATAGTCCCCTAGCCCGGCACAACTTCTTGGCCTCACTGCCCCACGTTGCCCCTCACCTGGTCAGATGTTTCAGGCCTTTTCACGTGTCACTTCTTCTACGCTTCTTCTACGCTTCCTCTGCCAGCGTTATCTGCACATTATTAAAATATACCGCCCCGTGGGAGCTAAACACCCAAGCCCTTTCCCTCGAGCGTTGATCTGCAGGTCCTTCTGGCTGGATTTGAGGTGGGGGTGTGGCCTGCAAGTCGTACAGAGACCTCCCAGGGCCAGGTGAAGAGGGACCAAACTCGACTGATTCAAATTGCTTTCTTTTCAAACAAAAATACAAATGTTACCTCTCAAACGTTTAAACAGACACTCCGCAGGTGAGTCTTCATGTTTGCAGGCAAAGGTAATGGGGGTGAAAGGTAATCATTGTTCTGTTTCGAGGCAGGTGGGTGTGCTGAATATCGGTCAAGAGTTATTTAAAAATGAAATTACAACTCGATCCTCCAGTCTGCGTGGGCAGCTAGCAGTTCAGAGCCGATGAACTGTATATTTCCCACATGAGCTCAGTGAGCTCGGTCTCCAATACCACTAAAGCATGTGGTCTGAGACGGGCTGGATCGAAGTTAAACACGCAAGCAGCGATGCGCAGGAACTCTGCAGCTGATCCCAGCTCCTCACAAGTGCTCAACTCCGGAACTTCCCCTGCAGACGGTCTCAGAGCTCCTAGCGGCAGCATCCACGATTGCATGGCTCCGGTGCGTTTTTGTAAGGATGCTTTATTTTGTGCCACAGAGAAGGTGGTGTGTGTAATCATTTGGTGCAAATATGCAATTAACCTAATATTTAATAAATGGAACCGGGGGAAAAATGGACGTGTCTCTATATGAGTCTTAGACAGGGCTAGTAAAATCAAATAGATGATATATCGAGTGGTACTTTAATCAAGGGGCAACAAACTCCTCCTATTAATGGTAGTCCCTAAATATATCGTTACAAGGTTATGCTACAATGGAGAGATTATAAAATATTAACTCAGGCAAGAAAAAGACAGGATTGGTTATAAACCTCGGTGCATTAATAGGAGCAGTGTGTTACATAGATTAGCACATTTTTGGGAAAATTGTAGCTTAAGGATATATAGACCACAAACACATGACAGAGGAATTAATCCCAGAAGACACTGTGGGACTGATTCATGGAATGTTTAGCGTGGTGCAAAGTGACTTTAAACTGGTCCAAAATGACTTTGCACGGCCAGCAAACACCCTGATTCACAGAGTGGTGCAAAGTGTATTTTTGTAGTGCAAAGTCACTTAGAACTGTAAAAGTACTCTCTGCGTCGTGAATTATGATTATAATTGTTCTTTTATAATGCGCTTAATACAAGAGATTGGTTTCTAAGTGCAGGATTGGGATTTGAACCTGTGTTGTGCTTTATTGCTTCCAAGACAAATGCATTGCCCCTGAGCTATCACCCCCCGTAAGGCCCCTTAAGCGCAGTGAACAGAGTACTTTTGCAGTGCAAAGTTACTTTGCACTGCAAAACTACACTTTAAAAGTGTTCTGTGAATCAGGGTGTTTGTTGGCAATGCAAAGTCACTTTTCACCAGTGCAACGTCACTTTGCACTGTGCTAAAAATTCCATGAATCAGGCCGCTAGTGTGAACATTTTAGTAAGTTATATAAGTCAGATCGGTCAGGAGCTTGTGTAGTCTATTCCCCTATTCCTTTCCTGGACTTAGTTGTCAATGACAAAGGGGATCACTGGATATAATGACAAACTCTTGAGAGTGAGGTTAGAACTCAGAGCAACAATGATGGGACGTCCCCGGATAAATTGCCTGTAGAGCTATTTAGGACAGAATTCATCACGTCTATCATAAGGGTCCCTGATCTGACCAGGATTGTTAAGCAGAGATTATCTTCTTATACAAAACCCGACTTCTGTGATCCAGATAATGATCACCCAATTTCCCTTATACATAGTGTGGGCAATGCCTATGTTAGGGCTTCATGACATCTTTTAAGACTGTTGGATAAATGTTCATTTTTGTTTCATCTTCCAGATAGTTATTAGCATGACATTTATTTATTTATTTATTTATTTATTTATTTATGCACTTATAGCCGTGCACAAAGCCCAAAGGCATCTAGGCGCTAGTTACATTGGATAAGGTCAAGTCAGGTAGGTTATAGACAGGTTAAATTACATATACATCATGCAGCTTCAAGTCAAATCAGAAAAGTTACATATACAGCATGTGGCTGCAAGTCAGATCAGGTAAGTTACATGTATAGCACATGGCTGCTGGTCAAGTGAGATAGGTTGCAGACAGGCTAAGTTAGCTATACAGCACATGGCTGCAGCACAAATCAGGTCTGTTGCAGACAGGTTAGGTTACATGTACATCACACTGCTGCAGGTCAAATTAGGTATGTTACAATCAAATTAGATACATGTTCAGCAGAAGATTGTTGGTCAAGTTAGGTTGCGGACAGGTTAAGTTAGGTATACAGCAGACAGCTGCAGGTCAAAACAAGTATGTTGCAGACATGTTAGGTTACAGTGAAGATCAAATAAGTCATGTTGCATACAGGTTAGGTTACATGTGCAGCACATGGCTGCATATGAAATTATGTATGTTACAAACAAATTCAGTTACATGTGCAGCACACAACTGCTTGTCAAGTCAGGTAGGCTGCAGACAGATTAAGCTAGATAAACAGCACACAGCTGCAGGTCGAATCAGGTAAGTTACTATTATTATTATTGAATTACGTATACAGCCAAGGTTACAGAGACAAGACAGGAGTGTAGAGTGAGACTAGGGCAGCCCCATGGTGGTAAACACTAGGATTGATAGCATTGCGTTTGGAGAGACAAAGTGGTAGGGTAGATTAGTAGACCTTTACGTCGGGCATCTAAAATAGGCATACTGAGACAAACAATGAAGTAGATAAAGTTGTACAGGAGCCAGTTGCATGCCCCTGCAGAAGTCATGTCCCCCTACCTCCTGTATGTTGGAAGCCTGAGATTGTGCAGTGTTTGAAACCAGCCATTCTGACCATACCACAGCGAATATTTGAGAGAAGATACCCACTGAGCAAACCCTTTCAAATGTATTCCCAAGGAGTCTATATTCTGAGGGAGTAACTCCCTGAAAGAATATGAAAATGAGTGAAAGAGGAGCTGATGATGTCATAATAGACGAGTGTGACACCTGGAGAATACTAGCTGAAGAGAATGTATGGACCTTATAGAAACTGGTGACAAAGTTAAGAATCGAGTAAACTTTCATGTGTGAAGAAAAGATTGCACGTGTGTGACGCACTGCAGAAAATGCAAGCTGTTCAATAACTAAACAGATGCAGCAACGCAAGTAGACTAAGTAATCTTAGAAACTGGCTATTCATAGTGAATAGACTGCAGGCGGAGCATCCATTGCATAGAAACTGGACATCAGTATCATGAATTTAGTAAGTCCGGACCCATGGAGAGGAAAGACCGAGAACTGTGTCGCAGCAAGAATGAGCTGAGATTGTGGATACAAATTGCGAGGCTGTTTGGCCCGGAGAAAAAGATGAGGTAGTCAAGGCCAGTTAGCTATTCTCGAAGAGAGTGAACGTGAGAAGCTGAATCATCCCGTGATAAGGTGCGAAGAAAGAACACCAAGCGTGCCAGGTTTTATTCATTTAAGATTTTTAAATGCTGTAAAATGGAGCAAATCATGGTCTCCTCTCAAGTGAGCCAAGGATGGAAATACGTTGAGCTTGGAGTTCTAGAACAGCGATAGTGCATGCTTGCACTCACTTATATTCCCAGAGACAAGAATAATTTGCAAGGCCAAGTTCAAAGACAATCTTCATGGCAGAAAGCATGGGTGATGAGAGATGTTGGGCTAATTGGATAGGGAGGTAAATTCAAGTCCACCTCCTGCCACCTAGGTCTGAGCTCACATGCTGCCAAGTAAACTGAATATTCCAGACATGGCACGAGCGTGCCAACCAATTTTAGAGGGCCATATAATGAAGGGCCTTATAGTTTGAGAGCCAATGATATACTGTATTCTTAATAGTGTTGAAGAAGACATGTTTTAGAGGCAGGCATACTTTGTCCACCTGACAGTAGATATCCTACCACAATTCCACCCCGCATAGAAAGTATACTTAGATGTTCACTTTGAACCTATCGCAACACTTTGTAGGTTTTTCTCATTTGCCACGTAGTATGACATCACCGATGACAACATTTTAGCATATAAATGTGTTTTTATGTGCAATTTACAGAGAGCACTCAAGCAAACATGTATTGGTGTCCGTTGTAACTCCCTGTTTTAGACAACTGATATTAAACCAGTTAACTTTGCCATCTTCCTGAGTTGGTTCAATTATTTGGTGTCAGAGTTATTCTGCATCTCCATACATTGCATGAATGATATCCAATGTGCCCTACGCTCATGTGGTAGCGGTGCAGATGGTTAAAAGATGCAAATTAGTTTGTCCCCAGTCTTTGAGATGATCGAGTATCCTCCGCAATTAGGTTCGCAGGGTTTCCTGTGCAGAGCGGCCGATAGAAACAAACTTGCAAGAAGAACCGAGAAGGTGGGCAGGGCCTCCTTTGATGAAATCCCTGCCCGGTTTCCATGGGCGCTCTACTGACCGAAGCCGAAGTGGTTAGATTGGAGGAGGAATCGATACTGAAGGCCTCGAGTCAATTAATGAACGAATGGTGAGTAGACTAAGGGGAATTGCAAATGAAGGGATGAGGTTGTGATCATTTTTGAGTAAAGGGAAATATTGTGTGAAGAAAATATAGCACCTTGAGTTCTGACTCAAGGGAGATTAGAAAGAGACGTCTCAAATCCCAACGGGGGGAAGAACTGAAATATATAATACATAAACAGGTTTACGTAAGGTGACGTCTCAAACCCTGTTCAGGGTATAAGTAAAGGCAAGTGAGAAAGAAAAAGGTGATCACAGTGTTTATTGATGTGTAAAGTAGAATAGTCTGTATATTATTTGTTGAGTAAAATTATCAAAGAGCGATAGAAGTTGTGAAGTAATTGGAAAAAGTCAAGAAGCTATAGTGACTACCTTAGCGAAGTGGTTGGAACCATCCCAAAGGTGGACATAGCTAATTAAGAAATTAGAGGATTGAGTAGCAATTGATGGTGCATGCTCATATTTGTTGTTTTTAAGGCATTGAAAAAGGGGTGATTTACGCAAAAGTGTTCAGGTTTTTTTTTATAAGTCTGCTAAGTATTGACAGTTAATTGAGACTTGCCATTTATGGGAGATGCTCCTCCGATGCACTTGTGCAAGACACTGCCAAAGCACATGCTCAAAGCCAAACAGTATGGTGCGGAATGGGTGAAAGGCACATCAGATAACATTTTCATGCCGTGGCCACAAGGGGATCACTGTCAAAAGTGGTATTGCAACACATGACCACATACTTGCACGCTGCGTACACAGGGAAGAAATTACAGAAAAGATTAACAATTTTAGAGTTCTAGAAAATGTATCAGGAAAAGAGGGAAGATACGCCACCTGAGGAGTGTATGTTTAGTCAGTGAAAGGAGGAAGGTGTTGAGCCCTCAGCTCCCCTTACCTCGCCTGAAGAAAAAAGGGCTAGTATGGGAGAAATGGGTTATATCCTTTAAAGGAGTTGAAAGCGGCGACGGGGTATAGTAATCCGATATACAAACCTTCAGCTTACAATAGTGATGATAGTCCAGAGGAGAGTAAAAGAAAAGAAGAGATCCGTAATATCATACAAGACAAAGAAGAAACAAGTGAGCAATTGAATCTGTCGACAGAAATAGAGAGGGGGATTAATAGATGGAAAGGAGAGAAGGATAAAGCTGATGAGGTAACACTCATGCAGAATGAGTGGATGGGAGGACAGATATTGCTCAAGTTAGATGGGAAAAGCATCGAGGAAGTTAGGCAAAGAGAAGATAAGGACAAACAAGATAGAAAGTACAAGGAACTAGAGAAGCGATTGAAAGAAGATGTGCAGAAAAGGAAGAGCAGGGAGAGACGAGAACAGCTGTATCAGGAGGAGCAAGAGAAAAAAGAACAGGCAGAAGAACAAAGAAAATATGACACTAGGCAGAGAGCGATAGAAGATAGGGGTAGAAGAGAAATTAAGAGAGACGAGGAGGAAGCACAAACACTAAGAGACAACAAAATACAGAGAAAGGAAAGAAAAGGAAAGAAGAGAAAGAGTATGGAAAGAAGAACAAAGGCAAAAGGAAGAAAGAATTAGAAGGGAGACAAGAAAGCGAAGAGTGCTAGATGAAGAACTAGAACATTAAGACAGCAGGGTGTTGATACTAGTTTCGTTTGTAAAGAACTAGTAGGGCCAAGCCAAGCAATACTCTTGGGTAATATAACATGTCTTATCAGCATATGAGAAAGGTGAGAGAGAAAACGCCTAAGGAGAGTTATTACGTCTGTGCTCCCATACCCTATGCCATGAATACAGTGCAAACGTTCATTTCCAGAGAATTTCCAGAACACAATGCCAGGTGGCTCATTCATCTTGCAGCATGCATGACCAGAGGACAATTTCACAGAAGTTGGGCAACTTTGCGATGGAGATCGAAATGGTTGTTTCCATATCAGGATGATTATATCAAGACTGCACAGATGGAAAAGGAACCTGACTGGAAGAGTAAGATGCTTACATATCCTGCGACAGGACAGGAAGAGGTAGTCATTAAAGAGATCAAGAGAATGAACGGTCCTAATAAAATGAACTCAAGTCTTAGTTTATGGTCAAGTGAAATCCAAGATGGGAAGAAGGACTGATGTCCTGTGCAGCTCATGTACTGAAGCCAGAAAATGTGCTGGGCTTTTTGCTTGAAACAAGTGAACCGATTGGTGCATTTGCAAGCCTAACCAGATGGTAACCCTGCACACGTACTTGCACGTCCCTCGCGCGGGTCGTCATCTTCTTTTTTTTTCAGGCGACCATGGAAAGGGAGTAGGGACCACACGTAGTCCCTTCTCCCTTTTCCATGGTGCCCATTTTTTCTGTTTACTGTTTTTTCATTGTAAGTGAATGGCTGCCATGGAAGCGGGAAAAGGGACTACATGTAGTCCCATTTTCTTTGTTTACAATGGCCACCACAGAAAGAGAAAACGGACTACGTTTCTGTCCACGGTGGCCATTTTTTGTTACTTTTTAAACCTTTTTTCCAGCTGCGAAATTCAACTCGTCTCACAGTGGGGAAAAAAATACATTAGTATCCCGGTTTAACGGGCCGGGGTACTAATGGCAATAAGCCCCTCGATGGCGGGCCATTGCCACCTACGGTAATGCCCCAGTGGCCTTTGTTAACTGTAACTGTGGGCCCTGTTAATGGCCCGCTGTCTCTGGGCTTATTGCCTCAGTGTTTGAAGAAAACCCAATCTCAGCCCAGAGGAAGAACCCATTTTGAGATGACAGCAGCGGGTGGTTAGTCTTTTCAGAGACCAAGAACAGGAGATTGTTAGTCTTATCTCAGAGTGGAAGAACATTCTCAAACTCACTAGAAGGAAGGAAAAAATCATTAGCATGGAGGATAAGGAATGTAAAGAGCAAGGTAGTTGAGGATGGAGACCAACAATTGTATGGAGAGGGCCAGAGTTCTGTCCCCAACGAAGCAGTAACAGTGCATGGATTTAAGATATGAAGTGGTGGTCTCCTAAAAAAAAAAGTAATAACACAAATGTTTCAGTGATAAATGGCTGCATACAGAACTTGGAAAAAGCAAAGAGAACGAGTGCAAATTTAGAAAATGGTATCATTGCTCATTGACGCCACATACTGTCCCACTAGATGATACATTTTCAGCAGAACCTAGGACAAGGGTCACAGCCATGCAGTCACAGAAAATTATTATCCACATCATCCGGGAGGCATCTCTAAATAGTCCCTGGAGTAGAGATAAGTGAAAGTCACATTCTCCCATGCCAGGTATGGAGTCCAGTACACAGCATGAGGTTTACCAGATGGGGTTCATTTTCTGTAGTCCATAAATGGCAAGTAGAACACACAGCGCAATGAGCCTATTCAAATGACAGATGAAAGAAACAGTTAAGAAAAACAAGAATTCAACATCCTATATTTGAATTTGAAAAGAAAAATTGTATTCGAATAAATGTGCAAAATTAATCATAAGCAGGACAATGTTTCCGAATGAGACCACGCGGAAGCACCTACACTCATGAACCCATTCTGTCTTAAGGGCTGTTTCATGGAATTATTTGTGCAGTAAATAGGGACTTTGCGGGAAATCCCATTTGTCGATTCATGGAATCGACTGCGCAGCACTGTTTCGTACTGTGCAGTGCCTTAGAGCAGGCTTGGCACGTCTCTGCGATTGGCCAAGTGCCTTGCGCGAGACACCACACAGAGTGTGGGCGTGGCTTATGCAGAATGCATGGAAATAGGCAGAACTCGGAAAATGAAAAAGAACAAGGGAAAATGTGGGCATTACGAGGGACAGACCGCAGGCAGTCCATCGCACAACCATTATTGCGTGGAACAATACGTATTCATGGATCCAACCGCGCAGCCTCTCGGGGGGGCAATGGCCAAGCAAAGCCCTCATTCTATCTGCCCCCGCAAAGGCAGGCGTACAGACACCTGCGCATAGGATTCAGCGCTCATAGGTAAGATCGGGTGTCATATTCAGGGGTGCGTGTACGCAGCCGGGTTTCCGATCTAATTCAGGGGTGGTTGTACGCAGTACGAGTTTTACCCAAGTTACGATAAATCGTACGCATGTTGTCGTGGTGTCGGTAACAGTTACGGGGGACCCCATGCAGGGTCCCCGAGATACAGGCCTGCTTGCATGGGACCCCACACAATTTTTAAAGGGTGCATGTGTTCGCGCCTGGGGGAGCCCACAAAGGTACACTGTGATAAAGATACCACCAAACTGTATTATCATTACCGCCACTTGGTCTGGTGGTATTAACACCAGATTACAAGTGGTGGTAGGTGGTGTTAGTCCCCATTAATTGCAGTCCATATGACCAATGAGAGATTTTGTGCTGAATTCTGCCACAGTAATTTCATTGAAATTTGGTGGAAAGCAGGAGGATTTACCTCCAGCTCACAGTTGGAGGTGAATCCTTCAACTTTCAGCCAAAGTTGTAGTTGGGCAGTGCATTAATGTGACGGCATGAGATAATACTACCACATTTTACCTGCACTGCCCAACTTTTAATGAGCCCTATAATGTCTGCATTTACAGTAGATTGGCCGTTACTTTGAAAATGGTTGGTTTGAGTATGGGACATGATTTGATAAGGAGTTTATTTTTTCTTTGGGGGGGGGCGGTTTAATGAGGCCCCACAACCCATCACCACACATTACCCTTAGAAAGGAATTAAAATGGCAAACAAACTGTTAACAGGCAAGGATACTAAGAAAATCCACCAGTGACCCTCACCACCATCAAATCCAAAATAATTCTGAAGGGTTTGACGGAAAAAAAAGGAAGACAGATTTTTGCAGGAAAATAAATATTGCATTGTTGCATAATTGACAGGGACTGGACCCCCCTGGGTTTATTTCATATGGAAAAATCTCTCAACTTGCTAAGTACGAGGTTGGACATGACAATCCTTCAAACTCGCATTTGCCGAAGTGCGTCAACAATGATTGTCTTGGCTCTTGCCACCTATTAACCAAACAATCTTTCTTATTAGCGGAATTCATGTGTTCAGAATGCTGTACGCTTTTATTTCTATATTTATACATGCCATATGCTAAAATAATGGCACTGTCCTTTGGAACTAAGGTAAATGCGTTTCCTTGACAGGTTGACTGATGGCTAGATTGAAATGGTTTGAATTAAAAAGTGAAAGCTGTGTGATTTCTTCCTTGAAAGTGTTATTTTTCGGTTCCCTTTTGTGGAGAATTTATAGGCTGGAAAATGTGCAGTTGTCATCTGCCTGTAACTGTTATGTACACGTACAGTATAGGACATTAGAGCAGCTGTTCTATGCGATGGAAATGACAACCTGTGCATACCGAAATCAGAAATCAGAACGCAGAAGCTGGGTGGACCTGACAAGATTAACTCGCTGTTTCCGTTCCTTTCAACTAATTTCCAGTGCTTTCAAAGTAAATGTGACCAACGTTTTCTTTCACAGGCTTTCAATGTTCGGGGAAGTTCACGGTAAGTCGCAATTACCAGGGTCTTCACCGTGTGCACTGGGGCAATTGGGAAAATATGCGGGGCCTGATTTACAAAAGCGTTTTCAATGGAAAAATGCCATTGAAAAACGCGTTGTCAATCAGGCCCATGGTACTGTACGTTCTTCATGTGCTACAATCCCACCGAACTTTGAGTTTCCGGGAGATATTTACACACCAAAGTAGTGCATGGGAAAAATGGGCCATATTTACGCCATAATACACTTTCTGTACACCGCATGCAGTAATTCTGGGACCCCAACTCATAATTTGGTGGAATATTAAAAATGAGTGGTATTCAAAATACCAGCTGTTTTCTTTTTTTGTCACAAAACCCGTAATGCGTCCCATCAGGCAGTGTGTCATCTTTCTGGATAGTCACACTTGTTCTGCTTTCAACGTTAAAGGAGAGATTGCAGTCTTGCTTCTTGTAAAATATCCATTAAAAATGTCCCAGCCACAACCGAAAGTGATGAACCACCAAACAGCATGCAGCCATTCAATGATACCAAATAGATACGACAATCCAAAAAATGTGTCTTTTTTCAAGATAACATTTTTCCCAGTATCTCATTTCGAGAATTCATATCATCAATAGCACACCCAACAGGCATTATCCCCCAGATTCACTTTCACTCAATTGCCTGGTAAAAAGACGCTAGGAAAGGGAGAGAGAAAATACATAATCCCATAGACAAGGCGTGACTCGAGTCCGATGTTTGCCATGAGGAAACTGTGAGTTCCCTACACAGTTCTGTGTTAACGAAGGCAGGGGTGGACTGGCCTATAGGGAACTCTGGAGATTTCCAGGTAGGTCTCTGTACCCTCGGCCTCTTTTGTGTGCTATTTCCACATTTTCTAATAGGAAAAGGGATGGGCCTGGTGAAAATGTGTAATATTGGGACACTTTGAAGATTATTTCATGGGCCTCTTTGGGTTCCCAGTCCACCCCTGGGACGAGGCATGGATGTGCAAATGGGCCTAAAAAGATCCGTGCCAGATCAGCAAAGAACATGACTGAATTAC
Organism: Ambystoma mexicanum; assembly: GCF_040938575.1. Taxonomy (NCBI): domain Eukaryota; kingdom Metazoa; phylum Chordata; class Amphibia; order Caudata; family Ambystomatidae; genus Ambystoma; species Ambystoma mexicanum. The sequence continues at coordinate 716,254,996 of NC_090932.1, forward strand.
CAACAATGGCAACCTCAATGAATGCATTTCTAATCAAATAATCTGCGTTTACTACTAAAACTTGGAAGTGTATTGGATGGATATATAAGTCAGTGTTGCATGTTGGAAAGAAACTGCGAGCCCTGTGCATAAGGCTTCGGTTGAAATGTTTAGTATATTTTGAAATTGCTTGTGGCGAGTTTTAGTTTAATTTCTAAGCTAAGATTGTTGTCTTTTAGAATGTTTGGAAAAATCCTAGGCACATTTCAATGCGTAAATATTGATCCCTGTCTGTCACACAAGGGCCTCTTTACGAGTTCTGGGGTGAGGTAAAAAAAAAAATGGTGGTAATTCCGCTAACATACTTTTATTAGTGGTAAGGAAACTACCACCACTTTTGCTCCAGATAATCAGCAGAATTATCGCTAGCGGTAATTCCACCAAAAACCACATGGTGTCTTATGGACTCCAAAAATGGGGACTAACAGCGCCCTGCCACCACTTGTTTTCCGATGGCAAACCCACGGGACCAAGTGACAGTAACAGAAAAAAAAAATGTAAGTACATTTTTAGAATTGCCACCGAATTACCACCAAATTTTGAATGAGGCCAAATGGAAAAAAAGTCTGCTCATTCACCCCAGGTAAAACTACTAATGTATGCATCATAAGAAAAAGTGAACAACTGGGGGCAGTCAGACTCTAACTTGGCCCCTAATTGGAGAGCTTTGCTCCTAAACTCTGGTCCCTGCTGCTTTGCTCAGTAGAAGAATCCAGAGCAGTCTGAGTTTCAGCATAGACTTATGGCATGTGGGTATGGAATGGGTCTTCACATCTGCAAACCACAAGTGGCTTCAGGAGGCTTATGGAGGGCAGCACCACTTCAATGCCACTACCAGATACTTGAACAGACATGCAAGATGGCAGACCCTCTCCCACAAAGCAAGCAGGAGCCAAGCAGTTAGAGGATTAGCTGGTGGGAATGCTACATCAAGGCAGAAAGGAGCGTGTTGAGTTGGGGGCAAAAAGGTCATGCAATGAGATATATGGCTGCAATAAGGCTGCTGGTTGCACTAACTACTTTACCCTGCATAAGTTAGATGGAGGCGACAGAGGGAACAGGCTTGCCACGTGAGTCACTCTTAGGTCTGGGGAGGAACCTGTACCATGAGGATTTGCAGAGCATATGGTGCACAAAAAACAGGACATGGCTGAAAGATATGAGCAACCAGACATCACACAATTCCAAGAGTGTTTTGATTTTCCTTGAGTTCTAGACACATTGCGTTTCAGTGAGTACAAGTTCCTGTGACAAATATTTTCAGAACGTTTTTTTTTTGTCTTACAAGGACTGGATGCTAGGAGAAAAGGATTAATGACTAAGGTTTAGGGATGAAGGTTTAGTGGCAAAAGGGTGGTGGCTAGGATAAACGTTTAGCAGTGAGTTGGAATTGGTTAGTGGTAGTTTACTGCTATATGGCTATAGTGTTATGTGGCTATAGGGGTGAAGTAGTCAGTGACGATTTAGAAGCAAAGGTTCCTTTCTTCGAGGGGAAGGGTTAAAGGTTAGTGGTAGATGAGAACGGCAGGGCATGAGTGGGCAGTGTGACAGCATAGGGTGAAAGGGTTCAGATGAAGAGTTGGTGTGAATAGATACGGCTGAATCATGACTAGTTCTATGCTGCAGACGAAGGGTTTGGGGTGATGAGGGTAGAGATAGGGGTGAAGGTGCATCTGTATGCAACTAGGAGTGAAGGCCTATAGGCAAACGTTTCAGAGTAAGGAGTTTGGGGGTAGAGGAGATTGTGCCTTGGTGTATAGACTAGCAGAATTACAGATTCCCAGAACTAACCTCCAGACTAGGAAAGACTATGTGTGTGGGGATGTCAGTTCTATCCTATGCAGCTTTCTCTGGTTCACCTTCTCCAAGGCTAACCTTCTTTACTCTGTGGAAAACTGCCTAATGCCTAACTCAGCTGCAGCATGACTGCCCTGGGACATAGCCGACACGCAGGGCCTATGGAAAATCACACTTCCTATCCAATGATACGAGTGCAAGAAAGGTGGACATTCTCACTCTTTCTGCCGTCTCCTACTCGACCCTCTAGGATAGTATCTCTCATTCTGACTTCAGGGCACTACCTTCCCCAGCAATCAATTCAGTCTGCTTTGCTTCCTAAGAAGCGTGCAGATTCTTTATCATCTCAGGATTGGTAACCAGTCTGCCAATGGAGAGTCTTCTCTCCTGGAGGGATCCTGAACTCCTCTGGATTTCATGAACTTCATAGTGTCCATGGCCAGTTCCATATAACAACAAATGCCTGAACTAGTGTTCTTAATACTGGCTCCACTGTTCGTGACGCACCGGTAGATGCAGTAGTGAATCCCGCTCACTGACACCATTTTGATGAAGTCTCATGCGGGCGAGAAGAGGTAGACAAGAGAGCAATGTGCGGTGTCCAATATTACACCATGACTGGACTCTTTGGTGTTTCGTTCATAAAAGCACAATACCTGTTACCATAGAGTCAGCAGTAGAAAGCTCCCAACAACAGTAGTAAAGTTAAAGACACACTAAAGTGATTGGTCAAGGAAAGGTCTTTCAAAATAAGAACCTCACTCAAAAAAAGAGAACAGTGTCTAAACACACAGCACTAAAAACCCACACCAGCAAGAAAAACACACATATAATTCAGGCAAATACAATACAATATAATATTATTTTATCTATATGATATGATATGGCATTTATAACGCACCTATACACAAGTGTTTCAAGGCACGACAAGGCAAGGGAGGGGGAACAGAACAAAGACAGAGACAACGATCTTACTAGGCCAGGTGGCATTGAGATCGTGCAAGTGCAGGGGAAGGGGGAGGGGAAAAGTGTGGGGGGAGGGGACAGTGCAGTACATGGGACCGACAATAAAACATATAAATAGAATAAATAACAGCAATAAATAAAAGTGTGGCCAGCTGGTGGCAAGTGCAAGGGAAGTGCAGACATCAGGTGTCAAGTGCTGGTAGGGGACAGTAGGGATACAGAAAACTGTCCCCAAGTGTGTGGGTTTGCCAGGGAGGCAGTGAAGGTGTGCAACTGGTGGGGGAGGGGACCTGGGCCTGAGATCAGAGGGTGGCCAGGAACCAGTGCAGTTTCAGTTTCAGCCAGTAGTTCAGCAGGGGAGCAGAGGAGAGAAGGCAAAAGCAAAGAGCAAAGTTTTGAGGTGCTTCCGGAACTGGAGGTGGTTCTCCTCAGGTTTCAGGGAAGCAGGGAGGCTGTTCCAGAGTGAAGCCCCAGCCGTAGAAAGAGATCTACCACCAACTCGTTGCTTGGAGAAGCGACTGACCCTGAGGGAGTTGGAGGTGGATGAGCAAAGAGCTTGAGAAGGAAGATATTTAGGAAGAGAGAGTTGAAGGTATTGAGGCCCCAGGCCCCAGAAGACCTTGTGGACAATGCAAAGGGTTGTGAACCTAATCCTTCCAGCCACTGGGAGTCAGTGCAGATTTTTCAGTCCTGGAGACATATGATCCCTGGTCTTGAGGACAAGGACAAGTCTTGCAGTCCTGTTCTGGATGAGTGGCAGAGGGCGGAGAGTAGAAGCAGGCAGATTTAGAAAGAGGCTGTTGCAGTAGTCCAGCCTAGAGCGAACCAGAGATCTGGAGACACTGAGCTTCTGGGGGAAGGAGAGGAAAGGGAGAATACCTCTGAGGAGGTGCAGCTGGTAGTGTGACTTCTTAGAGACGTCAGGGATGTGAGGAAAGAAGGAGAGTGTGTCCCTTCTGCCTTTCCATAAACAGTAAGTATACACAGTCAACTACAGGAGCACAGTAAGCGATCACAGTTTTTAGGACATTAGAGCTTTCCTGAATTAAGGTCAAAGGACCCCTAATGCAGGGAAGCTCCACATTTCATAGAGGTTGATTCCATCTTTTCCTCAGGGACGGTTAATGAAATGGACTCTATCCCTTCTATGATAGATGCCTTCAACACATGGAAGGGGATTTGGAGCTGTTAACAACTGTGATAAGAATCAACTGAATGGTGGATGAATATGTACAGCACAATCCTTTCAGAAGATGAGTGCATTTCAAAGTTCTCTGCTAGGATCCAATAAGGATGACATCTTAAGGAAGTGTCCACCAGGAGCCACTGCAGTTCCCACAGCAGCTTGTCCTCAGGTTCACACATTGAGGAAGAACAAAGCATCAAGCGAAGCATTAAAGATGTTGGAAACTTGATTTCCTCCCTCTACAATTCTGGCTTCCTTAGCTCAGTCATTTCTTGCCTCCCAGATAGAGAAACATTATTACTTTCCTCTTGCTACCTAAACCCTGCTAACAGGCTCCTGTGCATATGTTTGTGATTTAACCCTGTGTTTAGAAACTAGCTTCTCAGATGTGTGTGTGGTGTTAGATTCTCAGTTAAGGATAACTCTTGCTTTTCCTGGATCAGATTGAAACATACACTTACCAGCTTCTAAAGGAGAAATGCTTCCTAGCTGATGCTCCTTTCATCTGATAATCAAAGATTGGTGGGCAAGATGTTGATAACTTTTAAATAGTAAAATCAGAATGTGCTACAATTTCCTTTCTCTGCATATCTACCATGGCAGAATATATCTGCAGATGGGTCCATCATTCAATTTCTAATATACCAGGACAATGCCAATATATGTCAGAGTGTGTTGCTAAAGGCCACGTGCATTTACTGGTGAGGAATTGTATTGACCTTTTATCATTGAAATAATACCACATGATTGCAAGGTGAATGTTGACTTTAGTAGACCGTATTAATTAATTAATTAATTAATTCATTAATCGAAACATGTATTCAGTTTATCTTTTAGCAGTAATATAGCGAGAGGTGCCACTAAACAGCTGCTTGATACTAGTTTGTCTCCCTACTGCCAATGGATGTCTTGAAGGGAACGCACAGGAACAGCTGCTTCACATTTTCTGTACATGAACTCTTGAGGCAACATGGCCGTTTTGCCTCCGAAACTCAACTTGTGTGATTTTTGGACTGTACAGATCAGCACTATCCACATATCCACTATATGCATGTCAGTAAATGGGCTACCCTCTCGCCGAGCCTGATGTCAGCTCAGGTGTAACCACTGACATGACCATTTACATTTCAGCAGAAAAAAACATATTTGAAAAGCATGTCTCTTTTGCAGAGCACAATTTCCTGCAGTGAATCCACCTGGGCGTTCCATTGAAACTGAAGCCTAGTAGATTGCATTCTGCTACAGGCTCATTTCATGAAACAATCAAATGCATTTCTGCCTGTGTGAGTAAATATACATGTGATAGCTAAAGCAATACACATGCAATAATATGGCTGTAGTGAAGGAGCCCCCTCCACACTGATTACACAGTGACCTTTCATTACAGCAACACACTGCTACATCTAATGATGGATGAACTTGTCTGGGGGTGTTATGTTAATCAGGAAAATTGACTGAATCCACCAGCAAAGCCTAAAAAAAATGACACTTTCAACAATTTAAATAAGCAAATGGCTAGTTTCACATATACTGATCTTCTTTTGATCTTGTACTTCAAAACGAAATGAGAATGTTCTGACATTTATTTTTATTGTGGCCAAATAAATATCTCTCAGCAACACACCCCGTGTTGTGTTTATGATAATTGGCCAAAAGAATATTAGTTACTGTTACATGCCCCAAATCAACTTAAAGGAACATGTTTGGAAAACTTAAAATTACGTTTTATTTATGTAGCAAATAAGTTGCGAATCATTTTACTGGAAACAGTTACTGTTGGTCTTTTCAAACGTAAATGTCAATGATATGATAGGTCATTTTTAACGTGCTTAATACCCAGAGGTTTCTAAGCGCGGACCCGGGAATTGAACCTGTGTTGCTCTGTATCATTTTGCTTCCAAGGCAAGCAGGTTGTCACTGAGCTATCCCCCGATACAATGCTATCACCCATATCTGCTGTTGTCTGTCAGTTAGTCAGTCAAAGCACTTTGTTGCAGCTTTATGCCATAAAAGTATGCAAAATACAAATCCATATAAAACTTAAAACAGTAAAAAAATCTCAACGCATACAGACAAAGGATAATATTCAGCTGAAATACAACAGTGCCTAAATTGATTAAAAATGTAATAAAATCTTGCTGAGTTTAAAAAGAACATCCTTTTCAATAAAAGCATGACATGAGCATAACACATTCCCAGATTATTGTAACCTCATATACAGCAACAACTTCAAAGTGGAAGTGCACTTAGTAGTTAAAGAGCCTGTTACAACCATCTGTATATTTTAAATCTTATTATGAGAAATGTATTGTTCAGCTATTAAATCATAATTTCTGAAAATCTTTGCCTGCTTTGAACTGTATAGGGTCATCTACCCTTTTAAAATTGTGAACTCTGTTATTACACATATATTTGGGGGTACACTCGCCTAGTGCTGCTCACACGTGGTTTTGAACTACAGTTCCAATCTCTTTTGTAGTTCCCATGCACATTTCGCCCGAGGTCAGGTGCGTCGGGCCAGTTTGTGCCGGTTAGTGCCGGGTAAGTGCCTGGTACTCTGCTGCTTGTGGTCATGGTTCCATCTTCCTCAGAGGTATTCTTCCCTTCCTCTCCTTCCCCCAGAAGCTCACTGTCTCTCGAGCCCTGGTTCTCTCAAGGCTGGACTACTGTAACAGCCTCTATCTTAATCTGCCTGCCTCCACTCTCCGCCCTCTGCAACTTATCCAGAACAGAACTGCGAGACTTGTCCTTGGCCTCAAGCCCAGGGACCGTATCTCTCCAGGACTGAAATCTCTTCACTGGCTCCCAGTGGCCGCGAGGATCAAGTTCAAAACCCTCTGCATTGTCCACAAGGCCTTCTGGGGCCTGGGACCAAAATACCTCCAACTCTCTCTTCCTAAATATCTTCCTTCACGAGCCCTTCGCTCATCCGTCTCCAACTCCCTCATGGTCAGCCGTTTCTCGAAGCAACGAGCTGGGGGTAGATCTCTCTCCGCAGCAGGGGCCTCCCTCTGGAACAGCCTTCCTGCCTCCCTGAAACTTGAGGAGAACCATCTCCGGTTCCGGAAGCACCTCAAAACCTTCCTCTTCGCTTCTGCCTTCTCTCTCCCTCTCCCCTGCTAATCCTGCTTAACCCCCCACTGAACTCAGCTCAAACCTGCATCTGGGCCACTCTCAGCAACCTCGGTCCAGGGCCCAGCCACTCTCCACCTGCACTGCCTCCCCGGCTCCCCCTGCACTGTGGGACTGTCACTGTATCCCTACAGCCCCTTTCCCAGCACTTGCTCTGCACTTACCTCGCACTTGCCACCAGCTGGCCCTTTCTATTTATTATTTATTATTATTTTATTTTATTTATTTTTTTTACGCTACTTACCTTGTACTGCACTTCCCCCCCACCTCCTCCCCCCTGCACTTCCTCCTCTTCCCCTTACCTCTGCACTTGCGCGATCTGAATGACACCTGGCCTAGTAGGATCGTTTGTCTGTTTTCCCCTTGTTTCCCTCCCTCCCTGCCTCGTCGCGCCTTGAAACACTTGTGTATAGGCGCGTTACAAATACCATATCATATCATATCATATCATATCATTTCATATCATATAATAATTTTTTAACTACTTAACTATAATTATTGTTTAATTATCTCTGCTCCAACAGCCTCACGGTTCCCTGGTTTCTGATACATTTTCTATAATAATACGCCATGAGCTTGCCACTAGAACTTATTGCCTCCTTTCAGAGAAACCATCAACAACAACTTGTAAATGTCCAGCATGACCTCTCTCTACCCTCTGGGAGCTTTTTAAGACATGTTGAGCAGGAAAAACAGTTTACCCCATGTTTGGGACAAACAATAACATATGTATCTCCTGAGTTGTGTGCTAACGTCAGTACACAATGTAAATTACAAACACTAACCCAAATACATTCAAGTAGTTGTAAACCTATTGAGGGGACTGAGGTATTGTCCCTAAAAAACATTGTACTGAATACTCGTTCACTTGTCTGCCATGCAGTTGAGTTACCTGACTATATACTTGAAACTAATGTTGACATCATGGTGATTACGGAAACCTGGCTTCAGAAAGCTCCCCTACATGTGACTGAATTAGCAACCCCAGATGGTTATAGTATCTTGCACTCAGATTGTGAGGATGCAAGACGGGGTGGTGTGGCCATAATTTATTTAAAAAAAGATTGCCTTATTTTTATTTCGACAATACCAGATTTGGATGCTTGTGACTCCTTGATACTGAAATTGGTCCTGACTCCTACAACAACACTTAACATTCTGGTATCATATGTCCCCCCAAATTGACACATCTATTTGAGGAACAATTACTAGCCTTTCTTGGACTGACCCTAAAACCTTGGTCTTCTTTTTTGATTCTCTGCGATTTTACGTTTGGGTCAATGATCCCTTTGATCAAGCTGCTTCCTCCCTCATGAACACCCCAAATGGTCTGGGCTTTAAACAGCATGTGAAAACACCTACTCACAAAGGGGGGAATACTCTGGACAGGGTTGTGACAAAATAGCAAGATATTTCACCTGTAATTGGTCGGATCATTTCTGGATCAAGTTCAACCTATTCTTATCATGTAATATTACCAAACATAACATTTGATACCCAAAACGTATTCCAACTAGAAATACCCTGAAGGTCACACGCAAAGCTTTGGAAGCACTGGTTACACCCAATCTTCTGCCTCTAGAACATCATTTATCTCAATTAAATCTACAACACAGCAGTAAAAAGCCTCAAGCCTAGTATTTTCAAGGCCAAAGAGGCCAAAATAAATGAGTGTATCATGACAGCCAGCTCAAATTCAAGGGAACTGTTTGTCATTTTACCTGAACTTAAAGGTTCATTATCAGAGACACATGTTAATATTGAAAACGACTGGTGCCAAAACATCCATGAAGGCTTCTTACAGAATATTGTTCAGCATCAAGCTTCCATCATGGATAGGGTAAATAAGCTCCCGATTATAGAAAAGAAATTCTTATCTAATCAATCAATGGCAATCTTTGACTCATCTACATCTTTTTTTCATTTAAAGACATATCTGATGCATCTGCTCTAGACATTGTAAAAAGAATGAAGCAGACCTCTTGTAAAGGAGACGCCTTTCAGGGAGGGTCTTGTTCCTGAAAATCTTAAATAGGCATGGATATCACCATTATTGAAAAAAGAAAATCTTGATCCTGATGACCAAGTAAATTATAGACCAATTACAAATGTTCCTCTTCTGTTGAAAATCATGGATACTATAGCATGCAATTAGTATGAGGATTATGTTAAACAAGAAGGAATTCTCGCCTCTGGTCAATCAGGTTTCCGCAAGATGAACAGCACTGAGACAGCACTCCTAGATTTTAAATCTAATGTAACTAAAATCATCGATAAGGTTTGCCTGGTTCTGCTGCTACTACTCAAATTTTCAGACGCTTTCCATTTGGTCGATCATAGACTACTGGCTGAGAGATTGGATGAGATTGGGAAATGCTCCAACACGGCCATTCAATGGATTAAACCATTTCTTGGCTCCATATTTGCTAAAGTAGTAAAGGAAGATGTCCAGTCGAAGCAGGTCCCCATGGTGTGTGGGGTTCCTCAGGGATCCTGCTTGTCGCCCTTGGATTCTGCTTCTCTCACTTTCTGTTTAACATTTACTCTAGAACCTTTTTCAACCTCCTGGATGATCTGGGTGTGATAGTCACTATTTATGCTGATGACACCCAGATCATCCTGGAACGAACTAGGTCCTATGCTGTAGATCAAGAAAAAGTGAGTGAGGTCTTTGAGGCCATCCAATCTTGGATGGTGATGAATTTCTTCTCCCTAAATGATTTTAAAAAATACATTATGATCATGGGTACAGTACAAAGCTGAAGAAGCTAAACAATCAATATAGTTCTTTTTCTATTGCACGTAACACTATTGAGGTGTCAGAGTCTGTTAAAACACTTGGACTCCCAACTAAGTTTTAAGAAGAATGTCTCATATCTAAGCGCCTCCTGTGCTTACATGACACATCTGCTATAGCAAATACGTCTGTATCTTTCAGAAAACAACAGGGCGTTCATTGCCAAGGCAACTGTTATTTCGAAAGTGGATTATTGTATTAGCCTCTTTGTTGGCACCACCCAAGCAAATATCAAGAAACTTCAGGTAATTCAAAATGGGTCGGTTCAAGCAGTCTGTGGCCTGAACATGCGGGCACATATACACATGGCCCATAGGAAATTACACTGGCTTCCTGTTGAGCAGATAATTTCTTTTGAAGCCTCAAGTATTGTGTATAAGTGCCTATTCAGTGAGGCTCCAAGATACCTCAGAACTTGGATTGAGTGAGCCCATATTAGGCACTCTTTACACTCTAATAATCAAGAGCTTCTAACTCACTTTATTGAAAAAGATTGATGAGTGAAATTTTGATTTTTGTGCACCGTCGCTGTGGAATACCCTTCCTCATCCACTCAGGTCAATTCCGTCAAGGGCACCATTTAGAAAAAACTTAAAAACCTTCCTTTTTGATCGAGAAGTTGCTTAACCGTCCGAGACAGCTATTGCTGCCATTGATATGTGATTGATAGCCCTGAGGTATCTATTCTTGTCACTTGTATGTTTTTTCTGCTTTCTTCGTATGTGAGCGCCCTGAGGCCTTCGGGTGTGTGGCGCCATATAAGAACCCATTAGAATAGAATAGAATAGAATAGAATAGAATAGAATAGAATCATTAGTATGTTCCCCATTTCAGATGGAATGCCATCTTTAACCACAATCTATTTAAACATTTTGAGACAGCAAATATCTTTGCTGGCTATTAGACCTTCCGCACAGTGAAGTTGCATCAGTTATACGTGTTATTCTTGTAGATAACAACATAGGCATCAGATACAAACGCCTGTACTGATTTTAGGTTGGACAATCTAAAACAAAGGTGTTCATCATTTTCTATCATATTCATGCATGTCATAAACAAATTGGATGTATTGGGGTCCCACATATTAGTTCTATATGTAATGGGTAACATATACAATCTGAAGTTCATGTAGAGTATACAGGATAGTCTAGGTTTCATGCACTCAAGGTAAGGTACAAAGCCTACAACACATTTATTTTCCAAATACAAGCCTAATCCTCCTGATCTAGCAATGGCAGCAAAGAATGGGCTGTCCTGGCCTCCTCTCTTCCTCTCAACTCATCCCGATGAGTGATCTCAACATCCACCTGGACTCTCCTGACTCCTCAGGACCTTTCCACAACCTATGCGACTCTCTCTCCCTTGCTATCCTACCCTCTGGATCCACGCACATCACAGGTCACACCTTGGATCCTCTTGTCCCTGCTCACATCCCTATCTCTATCCCTCTCACTACCTCTCTCTCTTGGACTGACCACTCTCTTCTCTCAACACACCTGTAGCTCTTCTCTCCTCTTTCAGCGACAAACCCGGCATGGCCACTCGGCTTCAAAGTCACCCTACCCATTATAAAAGTGGCAGTGGCTGCCTTTGCTGCCACCTACTCTCCTCCTCCCTTTCCTGCAGCTGACTCCAACCCTTACACAGCCCTCACTAACCTCAAACCCACCATCTCCAACACTCTTGATACTCTTGCCCCAGTCATGAGGGTCCAACTCAAGCCTTCCAAAAAGTGCAACTCTTGTTGCGACTCCGATCTGGCTGCCCTTAAACGCAAGTCTAGGGCAAATGAGCGGAAATGGAATTCTTCAGAAACTCTGACAAACTGTCCTGCTGCCTCCTTCAAAGGCAATATCGACTCTGCATCCACTCGAAGAAAAGAGTCTTTATTCAAGCCTGCATTTCCGTGACATCAAGCAACACGGCCAAACCTTTCAAAGTCTGTAAGCAGCTGTCAATTCCTGCAGCAGCCTCTTCTTCTGTCACACCCACCCAGGACATTTACTCGGCCTTGGCTGCACACTTCATCACAAAAACCTAAGACTCAATGTTCCCTGTAAGCTGTGCTCATGTGCACTTGCCCAGCTTGCTTCTGGGTGCCGCTCAGAAGAATTTTAATAGCGCACACAGACAATTTTCACCTAATTAAAAAGTAATAATAAGGTACAATCCAAAACAATTACCTGACATTAGCTTTCTTTTAAAACCACTAAGTAATCTTCATATTCTGGTATATTCTGCCTTACCCTACTATGTAAGCATGACCTTAAAAACCTAAAATCCCCAACAGAATACACGCACAAGAGGTTAAATATGAATATAAAAAAGTGTCTCCATGAACAGCAGAATCTAACCAAGATTTGCCTGGACAGATTAACCAAATAATGCTCCCTCCCCACCCATGACTCCGATACTTGACTCTACCACACTTTCACTGTATGAACACATTTAGATATCAACCTTGTCTCTTCCTCTTTTGTCTCTACAAAAGGTTACCAGACTTGTACCTGCATCCACTTGTTTTATATTTTTTGTAACATGAATAATGTTCAAGCACCAGAATTTCTGTTGCTCATGGTGCCTTACCAAAAGCGTCACCCACACTATGTAAACCAACTATCAGCCACACATTGGTTACTAGCCTCCAGTAAGCAGTCTACTTGGGTGTGTAGCCTCATCTGATGTTTCCTCTTCCTTCTTTGTACATATGTCACCTAGTGTTTTGCAGCGGTCCCCTTGCAAGTTAACACATTCTGAAACTCAAATAATAATTTGCCATCTAAGGATTTTGAGTAGACAATCTGTATGCTCAGCATCTCCTACTTTAGCACTGCTAACAATACCCTATAGGTGGAGAGCAACATTTCAATATCATTTTCTTGGCCTGGAAGGGATGATGGGTATGGAATATGCCTAGCATTACTTCTCTATAATATTAGAGTGATGGATATTCAGATAGTAGAATGGTTTTCGCACAATCTGCATCCTTTCCAAGTGTTCAGAGTTCCATTGGGTATAGACCTTAATTATATGGTAACTTGCTGCTATACAGAAACAGCTTCACTGAGCACTTGTATAATACTATAGGGTTGTATGTGTGGGTATGTTGCGAGAAATCATACAATTATGCACTGCAAAATAATTATGTACATGTCGATTGATGACATTTTCTTAAAATAATCCCAGTGAGTGTTTACTGCTACAGTCTCTCACTTTTTACAGTGCTCTGGCAACTAGTATTGGAGGCTAGAACCAAAGCTGGGGGATGCGGGAGTACAGGTGGAAGGGCACAGGAGAACACTCCTTGGTGATAAACAAATCAGCAAACTTGAAAAACGAAGTCACACCTTTCAGCATGACCCAGAAGGAAATGTGGTGTGTGTTTGCTAAAGTGTAGAAAACTGCATCTTCCGTTTCCATCTATGCTCTGCCGTTGAAGCTTTTCTATATAATCATGTGTTCTTCCATTTATTGACTCAAGCATCCCACTGCAACTTATTTAAGTGATAACGAATTACAGAAGAGGGGTTCCTGGTTACAGAAGAAGGCACTCCATCTGTTGCACCTATGAGCATTACTGCTATTTACTTAAAAGGCATACATATGTGATTTTCTTCAATGGGCTCCATTAGAAACCACAGCAAGGCTCTTGGTGAATTTTGACTCGGCTGTGGTGAGGAAGGGAGGGCACAACTATGGGCTGTATTATGAGCCCTGTCATTTCACTTCCTATGTCAGGGTTGCAAGCAGGGCTATGATAAGATGTTGCTCCCTACTTGGATGCAAATGATTCTTCAGAGAGTGAAAAAGTAATTAGCTTTTCCATTAAGGATATTTTATGCTTATTAAAACATGTTCTTTCCTCTTAAAACTCCTCTTGAGATCGGGCAGCAATTTTATTTCAAGTTTTTTCCTATGCCTCTGTTCTGCTTGTAACTAACTTGTAAACCCATCAGTGCAGCTTTGTGGGTAGAAGCACGGATTAGGCTCCCATGTGTTCATTGTTTCCCATTTTTGTTGTGCACATTTTCCTGTTTTTAGGGAGTGAAAATGGATGGTGTATGTCTCTTAGCTACAAGGCTTGTTTTGAGTAAGTGTTGTCCCAACTCACAGGACAAAGCAATGATGATAGTAAGCAGAGGCCTGGGAATTTTGACCATCATATTCTGAGGTGCAGTTATTCCAATTAATTTATCGTTATTACACATTACACATCCTTACACAAACTATGCATGTTCACCTGGCCCTTGAATTACTTAGTGACCCATACATCCCTATCAGCATGTTTTCTGACACATTCCCTTTCGTTGCCATTATTCCATCTATACATATTGTATTATGTCTGAATTGTTTGACAGCTACATACATTTTGCAATATTTGTAAGTCTTGTACTAGTCAATGAGCGGTCTTTATAATAACATATTTTTTAACCTATGTATTTGGAAAAACTTTGTAAAATGCACCATTTACACAGATTTGTAGAGAATTAAAATGTATGGGAAGCGGAAATTCCTTTCCAAACTCTATTCAATGACAGTAGCTCACTAACTTTACATGCTCACAAAGTGGCTTCCCTCATTAGTGGTTGCGCCCACGGAAAGTAATGTGCGCACTGCAGCCAACCAGTTCCGCACATAGAGAAAAATAATTAGAGGGAACATTGCCTAAGATATAATTTCTTCCCTCTTCCACACCACAGCATTTACTAACACCGGAGCATCCCTTGGCCCCCTTCAACTTCCCTTTTCTTCTCTGTCACTCATCACACCAGAGGAGGTCTCCAGACAAGTCCGGTCTATGAAGGCTTCATCCAAACAGGTGGACTCCAGCCCCTCCAAAACCATTAAGGACAACATTGACTCCCTCACCCCTGCCTTGGCTGATCTCTGCAATCTCTGCATTTCCACTGGAGTTTTCCCAACTGCTCTTAAGCACTCCATTGTGCGCCCTCTTCTCAAGAAACCCGTTGCTAACCTGTCCATTCTGGCAAACTACTGCCCTGTCTCTATCACTCCTTTCCTGGGCTAACTCCTGGAGAAGTTGGCTATTTCTTAGCTGACCCTCCACACTGAATCTATGTATTGCTTCCATGAACATCAGTCTGGCTTTAGAGCATCCAGGGGCACGGAAACTGCTCTCCTGAACACCTGTGAAGACCTGCTCTCACACCTTCACACTAACTCTCCCTCTGTCCTCATTCTCCTTGACCTCTCCTCTGCCTTTAACACAAATAACCACAACATCCTGATCGCACATCTCTGTGACACCCTGGGAATCTCAGGTCAGGCCTTGGCGTGGTTAACCTCCTTTCTCTCTGACCACCCATCGCAGGTGGAACTCGGAGCTTTAGGCCCTCATTAGGACCCTGGCGCTAAGTGTTTAACAGCGTCGTAAAATGCTGCAGCGGCGTTAAACACTTAGCGCCTTACTAAGAGGTCCCTTTGCGGGACCCGACCTTAACAGTTGGTCTACACCAGCCGTTAAAGTAGGGACCCGCAAAGGGACCTTGGTGCTAAGTACGGTACCGCAATTTGCGGTACCGTACTTAGCGCCTTCCCCATTCCCAAAGAGCCCTATGAGGCAAAAATGGGAATGGGGAAGGGCCATGGTTCAATGGGGAATTACTGCTCCGCCAACCTTGGGATGGGGTGGTAATTCCCCATTGAACCATGCCATGGTTTAGAGCCGGTGTTGTAATGAGGACTTATGTCTTGACTATCGCTCTCTCTACCCATGACATTCCCCAGGAATGTAGTCTATCCTCCTGGTTCTTCAATGTCTATATCGCTGGCTTGGCATGTGTGATTGCCACTTTCACCTCTAACGTCCAGAGTTACACAGATGACACACAACTATCTTTCAGGCTTCATCTCTAAAACTCAGGACATCCTGTCCTCACTCTCCTCAGATCCCCTCCACCCCCCTACTCTCTGCTCTTTCTCTGGACCTTCTGAAGCCACCCCTCCCCCTCCTTCTCTTCCTTTCAACTTTTCTCCGCAGACAAGGTTTCTAGACAAGTCTGATCTATGAAAGTCTCGTTGAAACAGGTTCACCCCTGTTTCTCCAAAACTATCAAGGACCACATCGACTCTCTGGCTCCTGCCCTGGCTGATTTCTACAATCACTCCTTCACCACTGGAGTCTTCTCATCCCCCCTGAAGCACTCCCTTGTGCACCCCCTCCTTAAGAAACCCTCTGTCGGCCCCTCATGCCTGGCTAATTATCACCCAGTCTCCATCACTCCCTTCCTGGGCAAGCTCCTGGAGAAACTGGCCATCTCCCAGCTTAATCTCCATACTGAATCTGTTGGTTGTATTCATGACCATCAGTCTGGCTTCAGAGCTGCCAGAAGCACGAAAACTGCTCTCCTGAACATCTGTGAAGTTCTGCTCTCCAACCTTGACTCTAACACCCCTTGTGATCCTCATCCTACTTGATTTCTCATCTGCCTTTGGCACTGTCAACCATGCCATCCTGCTCAACCATCTCCGTGCTTACCTGGGTATCACTGGTCAGGCTCTGGCGTGGCTGACTTCTTTCCTCTCTGACCGACCCACCCAGGTCAAACTTCAGTCCTTCCTCTCTGCTACCCTTTTCCTCTACCTGTGGTGTCCCCCGGGATCTAACCTCTCTCCCTGGCTGTTCAACCACTACCTGGCTCTCCTTGCCCACCACATCACTGCTCTCTGCCCCAACTTTCAGTGCTATGTGGATGACACCCAGCTCATTTTCAGGCTACCCTCTGCCTCCTCCTCTCCTTCCCTCACCTCTGACTGTCTGTCTGCTATCCAGGAGTGTGTCCACCAATGATCTCTGCATTAATGCCAGTAAGACTGAGATTCTACTCATCGGCACACCCGCTCCCTCCTTGGCTGCAGCTCTCTAGCTGGCCTCACTTGGCCCTCTTCCTGCACCCACCTGCAAGGCTAAAAACCTCGGTCCATCTTCGACTCCACACTCTCTTTCTCTCCTCACATCTCTGACGTCTCCAAGAAGTCACACTACCAGCTGCACCTCCTCAGAGGTATTCTTCCCTTCCTCTCCTTCCCCCAGAAGCTCACTGTCTCCAGAGCTCTGGTTCTCTCTAGGCTGAACTATGGAAACAGCCTCTTTCTAAAACTGCCTGCTTCTACTCTGCGCCCTCTGTAACTCATCCAGAACAGGACAGCGAGACTTTTTCTTGGCCTCAAACCCAGTGATTGTATCTCTCCAGGACAGAACCTCTGCACTGGCTCCCAGTGGCTGCGAGGATTAAGTTCAAAACCCTCTGCATCGTCCCCAAGGCCTTCTGGGGTCTGGGGCCTCAATACCTTCAACTTGCTCTTCCTAAATATCTTCTTTCTTGCGCTCTTCACTCCTCTGCCATCAGGGTCAGTCGCTTCTCCAAGCAACGAGTTGGTGGTAGATCTCTCTCCTCGGCTGGTGTCTCCCTCTGGAGAACCCTCCCTGCCTCCCTTAAACTTGAGGAGAACCATCTCTGGTTCCGGAAACATCTCAAAACCTTTCACTTTGCTTCTGCTTTCTCTCCTCCTCGCCTCTGTTGACCTCCTGGCTGATACCGGCACTGCCCTGGCTACCTGGACACCCTCTGATCCTGGGCTCAGGTCCCTCTCCTGCCAGTGTCACACACCTGCACTGCCCACCTGGCAACCCCCGCACTTGGGGACTGTTCTGTATCCCTACAGTCCCCCACCAGACCTCGATAGCTGATGTCCACACTTACCCATGCACTTGCCACATGCTGGCCGCTATTTTACTTATTGTTATTATCTATTCCCATGTACTGCATTTTCTTTCCTCCATTCCTATGCACTTGCATGATCTGAATGACACCTGGCCTAGTAGGATTGTTGTATGTCCCCCGTGTTCCCCTCCCTTGCCTCGTCACGCCTTGAAACACTTGTGTAAAGGCGGATTATAAATGCCATATCATACCCTCAGCCTGCTCCTCCTTCTAACTCATATCTGACCGCCTCTCCGCTATTCACTCACAATGTGCTGAAAATGACCTCTGCCTCAATGCCAGTAAGACTGAGATTGTTTGCATTGTGACTCCTGCTCCCGCTTTCCCACTTTCACTCTGGCCGGCCTCCCTTGGCCTCGCACCCGCAACCACCTGCGAGGCTAAACACCTCAAGGTCATCTTCGACTCCACTCTCTCCTTCTCCTTTCACATTTTGGACATCTCTAAAATGTTTATTAGCTACACCTCCTCAGAGGTACTCTACATTTTCTCACTTTCCCCCAGTGGCTCACTGTCTCCAGAGCCCTGGTTCTCTCTAGGCTGGAATACTGCAACAGCCTCTTCCTCAATCTCCCTGTTTCTGCTTTGTGCCCTCTGCAACTTATCCAGAACAGAGCCGCAAGACTTATCCTTAGCCTCAAGCCTCACGTTCAAGATCCTCTGAATTGTCCACATTGCCATCTGGGGCCTGGGACCCACCTATCTGAAAGGATTCCTACCTAAATACTGTCCCTCCCTAGACCTCCGCTCATCTACCTCCAACCTTCTACGAGTGAGCCAGTTTTCCAAGCAGAGATTTCAAGGGAGATCTTTATTCTCAGCAAGGGCCTCCCTCTGGAACAGCCTCCCTGCTGCCCACCATCTTGAGCCCGATCTCCTTAAGTTCAGGAAACTCCTCAAGACTTTCCTCTTCTCCTCTTCCTTCGCTCTCCCTCTACCTTGCTAACCTATCTCTCCTCTTTCCCTCTCTCCCTTCTCTTTTCCGTACAGCTTGATGACTGGCCGCCTGCTTTACCTCAGAGTCTCACAGGTCCCTGGAACCCCCGCCAGTCCTTTGCACTCAGCTCCGAGCCCTGCACTCTCCTTATTCTCATTGCACTTGAGAAATGACCCAAGAGAGTGGCTCTCGGCACTTACCCCAGTCTCCACTGACTGGATGCACTTGGAACCACCCATCTCCAGGACTTGTTCCGGTTCCAACTCCCCCTCCCCTGTAACAGTCTGTGCAATTGCGCAATCTGAATGTACCTGCCTGTAGATCGTCTGTCTGTTCTCCCCTGTCTTCAATACTTAACTGCACTTGGAAAACTACAGAATCATCATCAGACCTATTTGCTTTTGTCTCAACTGTTATTGTATTATATGCACTTATTCTGCCTCTGCAGACTGTTATCGCTTCTGAATTTCAAAGGCTCTGAATGACTGTGGTTGTCTGCCATGTTCCCACCCTCCTTGAGCGCTTTCAAACACTTGCCTGGGTATAGGCGCTATAAAAATAAACTTTACCATTACCATTACCAAAGGTGGCACGATGACATGTAAAATTGTAATTAATCTGCCTTACCTATCTCTGTTAGGCTACTGGTAATATGATCTGTGTTTGCCCATTTTTTCCTGATTACCTATTTCATGAAGGATATTTTTCACATGGAGCGATGACCCACCCTCTATGCAAACCTGCTTCTTGGAATTTGCAGAGTTCAGACCTGGACCACAACCCAATCCAGTAGAGTACTGATTGTAGGTCAATCAGATTGGATAGGTAGAGTAGATTTGTTTCCTTGTGGATCATCACTGTAGAGGTTCCAGGTGGGAGGCCTAGATTCATTTTAAGGAACCCATTCCCTATCACACAAAGGTTCTTACTTTTTGTGTGGCCCCAAATTTCAGCCCCATATAGGGTAGACTGCCTCGCTCAGACCTTATTTACCTCTAACGTTGGGTACATGGCATCATCTCCATATTCATAAGCTAACTTCCCAATTGTGCAACAATACCCAGAGATGGACACCCCTGCCCTTACCAGTTGTTGATCCCATTTACCATCATCCTTTTATCTGCTTTTGGAGAATGATCTGTTTTCATTTTTCGCAGACGTAAACACCATTTCAAAGCCAACCTCAAATTCACATATACTGGTACATGATCTCTTAAAATCAGACTCACATAACATTGAAATAATGCCTCGTGATAGGGAAAATACTTCTCTCATTCAATTGTTCACAGAGGTTCCAAACCCGACATACAAATCTTTGTATAAACATAAACATTGTTATGACCCGCAACTCAAACAAAAAAGAAAAACAGCTTTGTAAAGACATACGGCGAGTATTACCAACGGATGAGAACAGGATCCATATAATAAAAGCTCTTAAATCTAAGTATAAAAATTGGGTATCTTCCAGGCAATCATACATGTATCAGCGAGATGGAGAAATTATGCTCCGAGCCATATCGTCCAGAAATTCTGCAGCAATATGGAATCTACTCAATAATACAACATCAATGTCTCAAGCTGCCCTCCAGATAAATGCTGTCTCCGAGCAGTGCTGTATTGATCACTTTTCAGACTTTTACTCAAACAAAGATACGATAGTAACTGTCTTCTCAAAGTCCCATCGCTAGATTAAGCCCCTCTAGAGCTCCTGGTCCTGATGGCCTCTCCAATAAAGACTTTAAAACAAATCCAGAGCTTTGGGCGGAAATACTCTTACTAAATTTTTAAGAGGTAATGACAACTCACCAGATACCTGAAAGTTGGCGCAATTCCATCATAGTGCCAATATTCAAGAAGAATAATCGCCAACTCCCTGCTAGCTATCATCCGAAAGCCTGCTCGATGCTCCGGGAAAGTTGTTCTCTAGACTTATCCCCTCAGGGATCTTAACAGCATGGATTAACCATAATCAACATTTTGATATCCATCAGACAGGATTTATACCAGCCATGGGCACATCAATTAATCTTCTAACAATCACTGTTATACAACAGATGAGTGATCTAAAACAACCTTTATTTATGGCTTACGTTGACTTGAAATCAGCGTTCGATTTGGCTAGTAGACACCTCTTGTTCCAAAAGTTAGCAACAGCAGCTGTTCTTCAAATGTATTGAACTTAATTATTCGATTACACACATAAACTTCTGTACGTGTAAGACTAACCTTGGATGGTAAACTTTCCACTCCGATTGAAACTGCACGTGGTCTGAAGCAAGGATGTGTTCTTGCATCTCTAATATTTAACTTCTTTATTGCTGGCATGAGCCAAATCTTTTTTTTCTTTAATATCTGATCCTCCACGACTTGGCAATCATTCGGTACCCTGGCTTTTTTATGATGATGACGTGCTTCTCATGTCTAAAACTCAACTTGGACTCCAAAAATTATTAATGGCTCTTGAGATCTATGCAATCAATAATTACCTTGAAATCAATGTGGAAAAAACTAAAATTTTTATAAATTTACCCCAATAAAGCCACTAAAATACGTACATTTAAGTGGCTACTCAATGGAAATGCTCTAGAAGTTATACATCAATATAAATATTTGGGAGTTAATGTCATTGACCTCAACAGTGATTTACCGTATCTTCAAGACTTGGAAATCAAAATGCAAACAGCAATATCGCAAGCCATTATACTTAAATCTAAATTTGGCAAATTTTCCTATTCATCTTTGTTGACGTTCTATTTGAAAAAGTTACTTTCATAATTTTATATGGCTCAGATACCAAGCTTTTGAAGACTCAACAATTTTGGACTAAAGCAGAGGGGACATTTTGGAAAAGGATTCTAGCCATTCCACAAAGTACACCTATGGCAGTGGTTAGATATGCATTAGGCTTAACTTCCTTATTCGCTGGAGGATATTGAGTTTATATAGCAAACTTACTACTGCTCTGAAATCGGATCTTCTTATTTATAAGCCACCACTTATATGCTCAGTTCGAACCACACATTTCCTTCCAAATGGCGTCTCCTTGTCGAGATTGTAATGGATGCGGCAGGAATTACAGCTGATATGCTAGCTATCAATACTACCAAGGCCAAGAACAAATCATGGCACATAGATTGGATATGGACTTTAGATTAATGCACACAATATAAGTCCTACCAAAACATCTCTTTTTTGCAGAAGAAATGTCCAACTGTTGAACAGTATCTGCTTAAATTTCCAGTCCCGCGTTACAGGCAGATATATCTAAGGTTTTTTTTTAACTTAATTAAGACAAAACAAATACAACTCCAACACAAGCAAATAACTGAAGCTTGAAATAGCTGTCGCTTGTGCCACATACCAATGCACAAGGAGGCCATAGAGCACTTGTTGACTGAATGTGATCATTTGTTAACCAAACGAATATTGATTGCTATTGAAACCCCAATTTGAAGAATTCTTGATTATGACATCACAAGAGTTGTGGTGTAATTTGTATCATTCAAAAACACCAATGGTCCAAACAGCAATAGCAACATTTATTGAGCAGTTGGGCATAGAGGACAGGACATCGTTTCTTATTGTTGTTTTGTTCCAATGAACACTCACCCCAAGTTATCTTTGAAATCAGTATTAATCATGATCAAAATCTATGAATTCAAAACTTAAGCTGATATATTATGTTGTTACTTTTTAATAGCGATTTTAATAATTTCTTTAACCATTTAATTGTATGCAAACTTAATTTAATTTAAGTTATTTCTCTTGCTTTTACTTTTATCTTCTTTTTTCTTCATCTGAAATTTGAACAAAACACATTCTAAATGTTTGACTATGGTATCGTATTGATCATGTGAATTTGAGAAAACAACACTTGTAATCACATTTTTTCTAAACATTACAATTGTATAAATATGTACAGATATACTTTTATAAGAAACAAAAGATTGAAAAGTTGTTTATCAACTGTATCAATAAAATAAAATATGTACTGTTTATCTTGCTGTTGTGTACACATTTGGACTATGTTCACTTCTGCTATGATACCCTATGGAGATGTATTAATTCAGTGTCTTCCAGATGCTGTTACACTATAAATTCAAGTAGCATGACTATTCTGTGTGGACTGCCTTTGGACAGTATCAGTTCACTGACTTTAAAAATCATTGGAGTTCAAAACAAGACACCAGGACATAGTTTAAATGGGTGTGTCTGTGATCCTTCTCAGAGAGCATCCTCCCCTCAACTCTGTTCTCACGTGGGGCTCTCCAAGCAATGAAAAATAAGGTTTTTTCCCTTTTTCTCCTGATTTAGGCATTTTCAAGGATTTCAAATGGACACAGGTTAAATTAACTAGGTGGAATCATCTTTCACCGCTGGCCTCTGCCCCCTCCCAGAAGAGGATATCTGGACTCCCCTGATTCAAGTATGGATGTCTTTCTCGGTTCATTTGGATGTGACTTGTGTTTTCTTGTCTGCTTTGTCTTGTATTTCTTGTGGAATATTTTCTCTGCATCTTGTGTTCATTGTGTCGTGGTTGAAATAGAACTCTTACCACCCACACCCGGAGGAGTGTCTCTTATTTAAAATACTTCTTTTAGTCACATATACCTAAAATATAAACTGTGCACGTGTTTACAAAACATTTGGCCACTACACATTGTGAAATATTTCCAAAGTACTCCCCTAAATCCCCATTTCTCTATAATTCGCTCGGTCATCCATTTAATATTCATGTCCTCGCTTTATTTTTCATTTTGTTAATTATTTTTTGGGGTATTCATTGAGTTTGACCTAGCTTTGGATGAGAAGCTGTTGGGATAAAGGGTGTCTAAGGTGCATAAAGAAGGTGCTCATTGAAGAGAAGGGTCATGAGAACCTTCTTGAATCAAAGGAGGCTGATCTTGTGTTTAATGTTGAGGGCTATGACGTTTGACATTGTAGGAAAACCTTGTACTGGGATATTCTGTTTTTGCAGCTGTAATCAGGACAGGTCCTGGCTTCTTGTGGAGCGTTGTCTCACAGAGATGGCAACGCCATCAACTAGGCAGGAGGGAGCATACAAAGTGATGAACTTGTAAATGATGCTACAGGTTTTTAAAGTGGTGCATGTTTATAGTTTGATGAGTGTAGACCTAATGTGGTCAAATTTGTGGAAGCCTTTCTTTGATGAGTTTTGGCTGCGACGTGGAGGCCACATTTCATTGGTGCCTAGATGGAGGTAGGTAGGGCTGTGAGTAGGGGGTTCCCACCATCCAGGTGGGCCTCTACTGTGAATCAGAATGTATTGTCCAAAAGGAAGGAATACTCATATACACCCTGTCCTTATATTTCAGAAAACAAATGAGATGTAGGACATCCCACACATAGGTTTTTAGGGGGAAAATCTGACTTACCAAATAAAAGTTTATTCCAATTGAGGGATATTCATACAATTTACAGTATGGCACTGTGTTTCCTCACTTAAACACGATGACTCTTAGCTATGTGAAATGTTCCTGTGAAATGATATTTAATTGATCTATACATTTTTGAAAATATCTCCTATAGAAATACAATTTATATGCCTTGAAATTCCCATAAAAGTATGAAGTAACTGTAACGCAGTTCTCACTATATCGTCTATATCCCTCAAGCTATGTGCATTCGAATGTAGTGCACTTCTAAATGGAAAGCTTTTAATGCAGATATGTCTTCACATGGAATATGTTCACCCCTTGCAACAGCATGCGTCTCACCAGGCCTATTCAGGCAAACTGATTTCCGAACTACAAAGGTCAGCTAACAAATATGTAGTGAACAATTATGGTGCTAATCTCTTTTCATTAATTTGTAGCATATCCGTTCTGTTCCTTGTTCAAATCAATATTGTTTTTGTTTCAAGTCAGAAACTATACATCTTAAGGGTTGCAAAACCCTTTTGGTTCAACATTGCTAGACCTTGTTTCTCTCTTTTAGGCATAGGATAAAACTCAAACCATTTGATCTTACATAACAGAAGCAAGGTCGTATTTCAGGGTTCACCGAATCCTACAAATAGCCGTTTGTCTAAGGATAGGTTAACTACATTGATAGTGCATCGTTGCCTAGTGACTAGCCAACTGATTTTCCAACTCCTTAGGGCTGTGACATGGCTTTCAACAACACTTTATGTTCAGTTTTAAAATCCGATGCACAAGTTAACAATCTTTAGCCATTGTAGAAAATTCTCAGTAAATCGCTCATGAAAAATAAAAGTGTCTTTCTTCACTCCTAAACTGTCAGCTATTTCCCAGACCGGGGTTATTTTGCAAAGGCTGCCTTGGGAATTTCTTAACTGGCATTTCAGACATCTTTTAGGAAATTGTTGCCATCATGGTGGACATATCAGTTATCAGAGTGAGCAATGTGTATACATTTTAATGAAACAAGAGCCTTGCACAAATTATTAGCCATTGGTAATACAGGGATTTAACAAGATTTGGTGACGCAGTGAAAAAATATGTGGATTGTCTATTCAGTGTTTTGAAAAGGAAGGCGTGTCAATTAACATACAACATGTTGCAGATTTGTTTTTTTTATAATGCACTCATGTACACATTACACGTCTTATTCATTTTTCTGAGTGCATCATGATGAGAGGAGCATGTGATTTATGAAACAATGTATCATGCTCAATCAACATGTTTCGGCTGTCTGGCAGCTACACATGTGTAATGAATGGCTACTGTCTCACAGGAGAACAAGGATGAATAGAGGGTCTAAGCTTTTACTTAGGCCCACGCTACTGCTAGGATAGAGGTGAAGCCAGTCAAAATGGTGAAACAGGCACAGCTTGAACCTACTTCGACGCTTCAGGTCAGCCTGACCAAGCATGGAAGCATCTACAACATCACAGGTATGGTTAGTGCCAAATTAAAATAAATGTCCATACGGGTTTGTATAAAATAAAAAGACTCTAATTATTATTGAATGACAGAAATCTATTCCAAACTCTAACAACCTACCCCTGTAATGAGATGCATTATCTGAAATCTGCTTATTAACCAAGTTGGGTTTCTAAGCGCGGATCCGGGATTCAAACCTGTTTCTCTGCGTGGTCTTTCTTCTAAGACCATTGCGCTGCTCCTTTGCTATCCTCTGTTGAAGTCAAGCTTTCCTATAGCAGATCACTTCAAATGTTCCCTTAAAGTGCTTAGGAAGATAGTCTGCACCCTCCCTGGAGGTTGTTGTCTTCGCTGAATGAATAGGACTTTGAGCCGTTATCCCAACAAGCTTTCAGTGAAATCCTCTACAAGCTGTTCCAAGATAGTTCCAAGAAGATTCCTCAATATAGTCTCAAGCATGATTCCCAATGATGATTCTTCAGGAAGATCTCAAAGGGGATTTTATTAAGGGGTGGATCTCACCCCCTAGCATAGTCACTTTGCCACAGTGGCAGATTGGTCCACATCAAGCCTTCTTTAAGAGAGCAAATCCTGGATGCTGTTTCAGGGATTATTCCTTGTGATGTCATCCTCAAGAGTGCCTTGTCTTTAGGAGTTTAGGGGAGGGGAGTCTCAGGATCAATGTGGATTATGGACATATTTATGATGCTAGACCCATCTCCAGTGTGTAGGTCATCTATTCAGTAGTTCTTCTCCCTCCTCCTTGTCTGCCTCAGATAAAAGGAGTAATCTCTAAGGTATGACTCTGCCATTATGTTTACGAGGCCCCTATGAAGATTTCAACCCCTGCCCTACCCCAAAGGATGTATGTCCTTGTTTTCTGGGGAAAATAGTCAGGGCTTCCCAGCAGAGGACACCGGTTATACTGAGCAAGTCCACTAGCTGTTGCAAATAATACTCCCAGAGCCAGACACACATGTACAAATATGTGCATTATACTTTTCAGCATGGAGCTTTGGAATGTGTGGCCTATTTTTCAGAGCACACTTTCTGGGAGAGATACAGTCATTTTGCATAGCAAAAATCCAAAACCCCAGGATTGCACACCCTAGCAGACAGCATTCTACCAAAATGAGTAGGCTAGGTTTTTCTGGGTGGTTTGTCACATATGTTTACGGTTTTATAGAAATGGTGGTTTTTCATTGGTCTCTTGATTTGTATTTGTCTACAAATCTTCACAGTTAGCCTAAAGTAAACCACTCGGCTAAAACTGTAATACGTGTGTGTGGTCTGATACTTTTCTAAATAATCTAAAATGGATACACTGCTGTGTTCTACAGCAGTGTGTGAACCAACAGAATAGATATTACAGGGTTGAAAGTAAGCACCCTTTTGTGGCAAAGTGGAACATCTGTGCAGATGATACTGCTGTTTAAAAAAAAAATCTTAATTACTGTATTAGGGAGGATAGGGTCTGATTGGTTCATTTAGGATTCTCAGATGATGATAGAAGAATGGGTCCTGAACGTGATTTTTGAGGGTCTGCAAAAGACAGCATTGGGACTGTGATTTCCAAGTTGAAATGGAAAGAATATGTTGTACCCGGTAGATGAACTGGTGGGGGCAGCTCAAGCCTTCTTAAGAGGCTTCAAGAAAGACACAATGTGAAGGTTGGTGTTACGGGTCCAAATGACACATTTAATTTCCCAAATATTCCAATTTCTGTTTATTTGAACAACAGGGATGTCAGTTTCGATTAGAAATGACTTACAATAACATATTTTCAAAGGGCCGATGCATTCCAAAGAAGGGCGGCTGTATAATAGTACAGGGCTGAGGACAAGTGGTGAGCAAGTTTATGAGTGTGAACAAAAGCAGGACATAAACCAGGGCGAAAACAAAACACACACATGATACAGATAAGAAAACAGGTGACTTACAAAGGTAACATTGCAAAATTACTTTAGTAAGCATCCTTGGAGGCAGTGGTGGGGTCAGGTACAGAGGATGGAGGAGAGGGTAGGGGAGCCCACTCTTTAGTAGGTAAGTGAAGATTAAGTTGTGCTTTGAAGAGATCCACAGTTGGGCTGGCTGTGATTGTTTGCCAGGGAGTTCCACCAGAGCATGCTGAGTAGGGAGAAAGATGAGAAGCAAGAGGAGGCACGGGGATGGGGTGGGGCAGTGAGGCTGAGCACAGTGGAGGATCAAAGGGAAATCGATGCTGAGCGAACTGAGATACAGTCAGACAGGTACTGAGGAGCAAGACCATTAATAGCTTTGTAGACTGAGAAGGAATGTGAAAACAGAGTGGTCGTGCATGGAGATCCAAGCAGCATGCTGATGGAGGTAAGAGTGGGGAGAGGATCTAGAGAGTGCAGGTAGCAAAGATGAGCACTTTGTCTAGAAAGAGGATGGAGTAGAGAAGGCCTAGGAGTAAGCTTTTGTGAGCACGAGATTGGGAATTTGAGTTTTTCTAAAGTGGTTAGTAAGAAAATGACACATTTTTCAACTGTTGAGGAGTCAAATACAAGATAGAGAGGCAGTGGTAGTGAAGCCTAGTTGCAGTTGAAGGTCACTATAAACGAGGACATCTAGAGTGAGCGTGTTAGGTGAGGGAGAAGCAAGGTAAGGTAGGATGGAGATAGAAGAGGGTTAGTTAGGGATGGCTTTGGAAGCCAAAAGAAAATGACTTTCATTTTTGAAGAGCTAAGCATGAGGCCATCTATTCACAAGTTGCAGGGAGACAGTTTGCAATCTGTTCTGTGATGGCTGGGCTGTAGAGAGGAATAATATATTTGAGTGTCATCAGAAAAAAGGCTGGTAATGAAAGCCAAAGGATGACATAAGTCTTTCTAGGGCAGAGGTATAGAGGATAAAGGGCAGTGGTCCATAGACTGATCCTTGGGGGACTTCTAGAGTGTTAGGGTCATAGGTTTGTGCATTTTAAATGATCAGCCTTCCTAGTCGGAGGTGATCCTTTCACAAGCAGATTTGCAAACACCCTTGGTCCGGGAGGTTGAGGAGGAGAGCGTAGCAGTCAACAGCATTGAAGGTGGCAGAAAGGTACAAAAGGATGAGTATAGAAATATTAAGCTGATACAAAATCAAGGATTGCTGTCTGGAAATGCATATCTTAAAGCAATACTTTCCACAGAATGGGTGCCTTAGTCCCCCCTACCATAACTCCACGATGGACTTTGACACAGATGTATGGATTAATGACTGTACGATAAAAAAGTGTAACTCTTTACATGTTTCTCAAAGATACATGATCTGATCAGACATACACCATTATGAGGTGCACTTATAAAATGTGAAGCTTTACATTGAAAAATGAGAGTTATAAATTAACATGTATTTTCAAACCAATTGACGCATAATACATGTATATTATTTTCTTTCACATTTATTTAATATTAAAAACAGCAGGGTGTTGGACAAAACTGGAAAGTGAAATATGCTCATGCATAAACATTTGGGGGGGTGACTTGAAAATGAAATGTCCTCATCAATTAAATAATTAAAATTGATGTTAGACAAAGTATAATGATTTGCCGAGCAGCTGGCAGTTTTTTTTTAATTTCTGTGTCCGCAGATATATTTCTGGTTGGCAAGGAATTTTAGGGAGGTGTCATTTGCCTCTGTCATGATGGATCATATGTAATTAATTTACACCAGTGAGTGTTAGAATAAGAGTGGGTTAGTTACCAACAGTGTACAATCACCCAATATGTATCATTACACATTGTGAAGCCTACATTGATGAGGTTTTCTGAAAGTGTCAATATTCTTTTTTTTTAATGTACACAGTTGAGTTTTTTTTGTCAAATGTGTGAGGCTGTACACACAATACAAATAGAGCCAAGACATTTATTGTATCAAGGCAAGTTTAAATTGGTGCAACAGTAACGGTGTGTATGATGCACAAGACACTTGTATCCTTTTTTTCCCCCAGATATTCGAAACAGCCCCAATTAAAATGCATTTTCTTGGTATGCTTGCTTAAAAAGATGTATTGTCAAAAATATGTATTCACAGAGGAGTATGCCAATGAAGTCAACGCGCAAGATCCCTCAAGCAATGCTAGCACAGCAGAACTGAAATATGGCACTAGGGAATTAACAAAGTGTAGCAACACTATTCATCAATAATAAGGTATGTTAAAGCATGTTATTTTATGCTGTGTTTTGTTATGTTATTGAGATTTGTACTACGCACTGCTGTCGTCATTTTCATGGTCCCCGGCACTCCGATGGATCTAAATGGAAAAGAGGGAGGTTGCTAGAGGAGCATAGGGAAAAGGCATTTGGCCCTCATTACGAGTAAATGGTGGTCATTCCATCACTGGCACCTTTATTTGGCAATAACAGAATTATCACCATTTTTGCAACACCTCTGAATTATACATTCAGAGATGAAGTGAAGGATTTACTAGCAGCAGACAGGTGAAGGTGGATCTGCCACTTTAGCAACAAAAATCGCTGGATTTACTGTGAAGTGATTCTGGCAGTGACAACCCCACCAAAAGTCCCCATGGAATCCTTTGGCCTCCAAAAATGAGGAGTTAGCTACATTTATAAGCCAATGGTAACTCTATGTGAACAAGTGGTGGTAACAGTAATAAGGTTTGGCCATAATTCAGCAAGTGTATTACCAATTTATCATCCAACTCATAATGCGGGCCATTTGTGGTGAGTTTAACTGTTGGTGCATGTAGAGCGAGGAGCAACTTGGGTCTGTGTGGGTCAGTTCTCCAGGTGGAGAGTTACTTGTACAATGGAGGCATTTTGTTTCCAGCTGGGAGACCCTAAAGTCTGTGCAGAATCTGGGTATTGTGGATACTGAATGGGTTTGCAAGTTCATCTGAGAGGTATAGAGTTGTGACAGATTTGGTCTGGGTTGAGGATTTTGTTTAGCCATTTGTGTTGGCGAGTTGGTGAGCATGTGTTGAGCGAGTGTGAATGACTATCAAGTGGAAGAGTGTTCCAGTGTTTAGGGGGCATGAGTGAACATGAGCAAAAGATTGGACAAAGGAGGTTTGAAGAATGTGAAAACAGCTTTCGAGTGAAGAGGGTAAGAAGGTAGATAACAAGAAACCAAGGATGAGACGTAGAGTGTTCTAAGTCCATGAGTGCATGTGTAGACAATGCAAAGAACCAAACATTGAAAGGAGAGTCAGGAGATGGAAAGAAGCCAAGAGGAAACAAAGGGGCGGTGCACAAGCTGAAAGAGAAGCTGAATGGATGCATTGTAAATAGAACAAAGAAGAGAGAAGTGACAAGCAGGAAGTCCAATTAAAATATTGGAACACGAATCAAGCAATGAGAAGATGAAAAAAGAATGTTTGTTGCATAGAAGGAATGAAAGGGACGGTCTTTGTTAATATTATAGAGATAAGACCACAGATATGGTCGGTGTTGGAGATGTGAGAAGAACAATAAAGAGTGTAATCAAACAGGATGCCAAGATTCCGAACAGGAGATACCCTTTCTGATTTCTCCTATGCATTAACCCTTACTCTGACATCTTTGTGGATGAGGATGACCACATGGTTTGATTGTTTGATGAGGAGTGCAGCCATCTTCATTTTTTAATCAGTCTTCTCTTGCTGTTGCTCTGTAAAGGTTGTTGGTTTGTATTGCATCACTGTACAGCTGCATATGTCTTTCATTCCCCAATCGTATCTACATTAACTCGGAGAAATATTGCGAATTCGAATTTAGAAGTGTTTGTTGTTTAGAACATTTCATAAATATTTATAAGCTTGCTCAAATATTTTGAAAGTACACCTGATTCACCAGAATAGCAAACAAGCAATCTCAAGTTCTCGTCATCTAAGTATATTTACATAATTGCAATTAATAATAAAGCATCAACACATCATTGGTTTGTTCACACTTTTGTATATAGAGGCTGCAGTTCACACTTTTGTATATAGAGGCTGCAGCTAATTCCATTAAACACTACTTTTACAAGTTTTGAAGTATTTCCTTCAGAAATTGAGCCAAGTCGGATTACTGTTACTGCATGTGGTAAGTATACAGTAACCTGAAGGGTCAGTCTGAATCAGAGGCATGCAAACCCTTCAGTTATTCCCCAGTCCGAAGTCCCATAGAACCTTGTGGGCGAATGCCATATTACGAAATGCAATAATATGGTGTCCATTAAAGCGTTTGTGTGGAGGTAATTACCTTCATGCAGCCGTGCTTGGGCAGTTGGGTCAATTATTAACATAGATATTGCTTTCAAATGACTATCTAGGGGACACATTTACTAGAACTACAGATTTCAGAGTCTTTAAAATTGAGAGTTAGCAGCCTGCGAAGGGAAGATTACAACATCCTGCACACCACGGACATTAAAGATCACATTCTCCAAAAATGAGGCATATAGAAACAGTGCAGATGATGTACTTTTTAGGATGGCTCACTTATTTTAGAAATGGTCACGTCAACATACGCACAGAGGTGAACTGTATATCTATGTGGGGCTGAGCTGCTGTGCAAATAATGTACTGGCCAGCCCCTTGCATGTGGTGGGCTCCAATCCTCCACATGGATGCTAGGAGTGCATTTCACAGTGATTGGACGTTTATGCGACCGGCAATGTGAAATGGTAAACACAGATGAAAGCATTTCTAGCCCTGTTCAAGGGGTAGACATGCAAGAAGGACTGACTGGAGGTGTTCATACTGCTGCTGTACCACATTCTAACAAATGCATAAACGGTTCAGCAAAGACACTGTCATGCATTGCGCATCACTTTGGGACAGTTCCAAACAGGAACTGGTGAATATGTCTGTTTTGTGTGCACTTTTAATGCTTATGCCATTTGTGAATGCGGAGAGCACATTGACATGCACAGATTAATCCCAAGCAATTTTAAAAAGAAAGTGAAAAGGGGCATCTGATGAGTGCATTCATCATGTGCACTTTCAGAAGCTCCTTGTAAATGATGCACAGCATGTTTGGCAAAGGTGAAGGGGATATACATGCACATCCATTTACTTGATACAAAAACGTTTGGAGAATCTGTCCCATAATCCTTTTTATATAATTACTAGCGGTACCACCGGGCGTTGCACGGGTCTGTAGCTGACATGCATGTGGGAGTCTGCTATGGCCTTGTGTATGTGTTATTGTGCCATAACTTCCTATTTTTGAAAAATCGCAAATTGGCAATCTCCTCAAATCGTCTATACTGATAGCAAAGGGCTGGACTGTGCTCCACCCCAGTGCTGGGCGAATGAGTGGGGTTCGTCAAAGGTCACTACCATCAGTACATCGCAGACTGGTATGCCGACCTTGTGTCCTACCTTCCTATCATTGGAAAAGTCACAAAATTGGCAATCTCCTAAAATCCTCTATACTGATAGCACAGGGCCAGACCCCACCCTGTGCAGGGTGAATGGGTGGGGTTGGTCAGAATTCATAACCATCAGTACACCCCAGATTGGTATACCAACCTTCGGCCAAAGTTTCAACCCACCAACTGTTATGGGGCTGGAGCCCACCCCGAACATACAAACACACTTTCACAAATGTATATATAGATATACTTACACAAACATTATGAGCAATTAAAAGCTATATGAATGATAGAAACTACCATCAGAATTAAGGAACTGAGGGCTAATGTTTTGCTTTCATCTATGCATATTTATTTCTATGTTGGTGGCAGATAACATGGTTTCATAGTGATGAGAGACAGGTTTGCATAGAACATTTCATCATCTGGCTTTCACATGTGGATCACTTGCTCAGCATTTGGGATGTCGAACTGGAAGTAATAATCAAAGTTGAGGAAGGGTGTCTTAATAAACAATTGCTTAGAACTTTAATATCATGAAATATAGTTGTACATGCTGGAATTGCATACCCCCTATCGGTTAAATGGAAAACCATTGAGGGACTGCAGGAATTGCAGGAATTGCAGGTTTGAGAAAGACTACAATGGGGTAGATTTGAATATATGTTATCAGTACCCTGGATGCATGAAACCTGAGTGGACCTCAAGGAAGGCCAAGCAAAGGCCAAACAATGCATTGAATATGTTGCCACAAATTACTGAAAACAAGATTATAAAAGATCATAAGAGTAGTGTGATAGAAAAGATCTGCTTCATAAACCATTACAACAAGGACATGGTGAAGATACTTCACATATATAACAACAATTGGCATGTTTTGAAACTAGATAAGAAACTGCAAGACATAGTAGAAGACAATCTCAGTACGAGTTTGGTGGTATTTGAGCAGTGAATCCGCCCAGATACCACCAAACTGTATGGCTCCAGATTACAAGTGGCAGTGGTGGTTTAAATTCCTATTTATTTTGTAGTCCATAGGACTCAGTGGGGTGTTTTCAGCAGAATTACCACAGTGGTAATTCCACTGAAATTTGGTGGAAAGCTGGCAGATTTACCTCCAGCTCATAGCTGGAGGTGAATCCTAGATCTTTTCGCCAAAACTTTAGTTGGATGGTGTGGTAATGCAGTGGTATACAGTAAAACTACTGCATTTAACCTGCACTGTCCAACTTGTAATGAGGCCCAAGCTAACAACATTTAGAAGATCATCATCGCTAAGAGATCGCGCACAAGTGGCACACGCGGCTGGCGCACAGTGTACGCATGCGAATATCTGCGCCAGCTGCGTGCGCTAAAATCGATTTCCGCACACAGCGTATTCATGGAATTTAGCCTCCAAAACCAGCCGTGGCACAGAGTGGTGCAGCGACCCTGCAGCAGCGCCAGTTACGCCCCCAAGAATGCTCTCGCGCAAGGAAAAGTCATCAAAATCCCCAATCCAGCGCAAAGGGCTGCGCTAACCCTGGACCAGTTTATAGGGCTGCCAAACAGTAAACGCCAAGCGGGAACTTGTATTACTGGGGTTTGCGTGAAGTTTCACACGCGAAAGGGCCTGTGCGAGTGGGGTACGTGTATAACTGGGGTTCACGTGAAGTTTCACATGCGATTGGAGCAGGGTACGTGTATTACGGGGGTTCGCGGGAAGTTTCACACGCAAAAGGGCCTGTGCGAGTGGGGTACGTGTATAACTGGGGTTTGCGGGAAGTTTCACATGCGATTGGAGCAGGGTACGTGTATTACGGGGGTGCGCGGGAAGTCTCACACGCGATTGGATCCGGGTATGTGTATTTCGGGGGTGCCCGGGAAGTTTCACACGCGAAAGGGCCTGTCCGAGTGGGGTATGTGTATAACTGGGGTTTGCGGGAAGTTTCACACGCGATAGGCCCTGTGCGAGTGGGGTACGTGTATTACTGGGGTACGCGGGGAGTCCTACACGTGAATTGGCAGTGTGGGTCCTCCCAGGTGTTCCCTCTACACCCTCCACGGCCCCTGCAGGCAGTCCACACCACAGGGGACTACCCTGCACCCCATGTCATATCCCGCAGGCAGCCCATCCACCATGGGCATGCCGCCCAGCCAAGCCACATGTCAGCTTGCACTACTGATCACCAACGCATGACCCCCTGCACCCCCACCCCCCAGCAGTGCAGGGCACCTGCCAGCAGGCCCTTACTCATGTCCCCTTGCACCCCCACCCCCCCGCAGTGCAGGGCACCTGCCAGCAGGCCCTCACTCATGTCCCCTTGTACCCCCACCCCCCAGCAGTGCAGGGCACCTGCCAGAAGTCCCCCACTCATGTTCCACTCATGTCCCCCTGCACCCCCATGCCCCAGCAGTGCAGGGAACCTGCCAGCAGGCCCCCACTCATGTCCCCCTGCAACCTCACCCCCAGTAGTGCACGGCACCTGCCAGCAGGCCCCCACTCATGTCCCCCTGCAACCCTACCCCCCAGTAGTGCAGGGCACCTGCCAGCAGGCCCCAACCAAGTCCCCCTGCACCCCCACCCCCCACAGTGCAGGGCACCTGCCAGCAGGCCCCCACTCATGTCCCCCTGCACCCCCACCCCCCAGCAGTGCAGGGCACCTACCAGCAGGCCCCCACTCATGTCCCCCTGCACCCCCACCCCCCAGCAGTGCAGGGCACCTGCCAGCAGGCCCCCACTCATGTCCCCTTGCAACCCCACCCCCCCAGCAGTGCAGGGCACCTGCCAGCAGGCCCCCACTCATGTGCCACCAATGTCCCCCTGTCCTCAGGTCATGACGATCCTCAATCATGGCCCTTATGGCCAGCCTCCCCAGCCCAAAGACCCAACCAAGTATTGCATCCACCCACATAGAAAAGGCAATTACATGATACAACCCCAATGGCAAGTATGTAAATGAACACATGTCCGTCACACACACACAATGGGTGCAAGTGAATGTGAAAACCCATATCATGACATGCATGAAACCAATGAGATAATACCACACATCGAAGTATGAAGAAAAAAATGTATTAAACACAACATGAATGTAATCAAAATCCAACACACAACAATGGGAATAATAAAAGAAAAGCTGCATGTCCGTAAAAGAATAAAAAACAAGAAATCATAATCCAAAGAAATCCAAAAGAAATGGTGTCCAAAGTCACAGTCCAACAAAACAAATCCAAGGGAAAAAAGAAAGTGAAAACCATTGCTCCATGGTGAAAATAAAAAAAAGAGAATAATCCAATGGTGAACTATGTACAGATGAACAATCCAGAGTCCACGAGCCCAACTGATGAAATAAAACCTATCAAAAATACTACCTAATAAAAAACTATATACAAAAACGTGGTGCATTGTCCAAGCGCAACCAAAATAAAGAAAAAACGAAAGGAAACCTAACACTATCTAACTATATACAATGGCGGCGGGCAAGTCCAGCGGCTCACTCTGTGGTGTCCTGGGCCAGGGCATCATCGAACTCCATGTCTATTTGCCGGAGGCGGGCCTCTGTCCTGGCCCTGAGGTCTCGCAGGGAGGCACTCATGGCCTGTTCCAACTCCCTGCGAGTTGCCTCGAGGCACTCTGCCCGCCTCAAAGCCCGACACATGGAGAACTCTGCCCTGACCATGGTGAGCCGCGCCTCTTCCGCCCGCCGCCGCTCTGCACCTGTCTGCTGGTCCAACCGGTGCCACACAAAAGACACTCCCATTCCTGGGTCCTCCTGCCCTCTGGCTGATGCCTGCCCCTCCGATGTTGATGGCCCCGAGCCATCATTGCTCCCACCTAGAGCCTGCTCCTGCTGCTGCTGTCCATGTGCCGTGTCTGATGGTGCCTGCACATCCTCCATCAGCTGGTCTCCAGTTGTGGTGACCACCCCTGCTGGGCCGCCGACTCCCGACTGTGGCAGGGATTTAAGCTCCACCATGCTGGCTGTGTTGGTCGGGCCAGGTCCACAGGGGGCGCTGGTGGAATCTGGGCCGGAAGACGGTGTGGAGAACGACTGGCGCATAGTCTCCACAGAGGAGGAGAGGTCCGGCAGAGTGCGCAACACATGTAGGAACCCACCAACCATGGCCCCTCCCAGCAGTGCCACGTCACGACGCTGCTCTCTGTGATGGCGTGCATTCTCTGGCCAGGAAGAACTCACATCATCACGAATGACACGCGTGCGCACCGCGACACCAACCAGGACGGAGCCCATACGTTCGTGGGACCCCTCGTCCGCAGGTAGTGTAGAGGCAGATGACATGGCACTCTCCCCTACCTGCGGACGGGCCTGGGATGGGGCCTCCCTGCTGTTGCATGGTGGTGCAGTCACAGGGTCAGGGACAGCGAAATGCACAGTCCCCTCCGCCGTGACCTGTGCTGCCTCCTGACCCTGGCCCTGGACTCCACCACTTGCACCAGTGGTACTACCCCCACCAGGCCCCATTTGCGGCTCAGTAGCGGGCTCCTCTTCCTCTGTGGAGACCACCAACCTGGATGTCTCCACACCGTCTTCCGCCATTGGAAGCCCCTGTGGGGGCTCACCCGGCCCTTCCGCCACAGCCGTTGTGGCAGACACAGCACCAGCCCCCTTGCTCCCGGATGATGGTAATTCCTGGGAGGGTGGCTGGGCCTTGCGTCGCCGCCCAGTGGAGGCATCCCCGCTGCTTGGCTCCACAGCGCCGTCTCCGCCCTCTTCTTCACTTGATGCTGCGTAGAGGGAGACATAGAACACAAGCATCAGGGTACAGTACAAAATACCCTAGACAGGAAGTAATAACACATGAGTGGCACTGTCAAATGTCACTTCCATCCTGTCATTCCACAACACATGGGTGAATGCACACAACACACATGCAGAAACAGTCCTGGCGCCTGCAATCAACATCAACATCCATGTAGAAGGGCCCCTGTAAACCAAGATGTTGCCTTCAAAGTCACATGCATCCATGGCATTTCAAAGTCACACACACGCTTCTCAGGCACACATAGACACATGTGCACCATACATGTACATGACATCAGCACCCAATCCTCACCCCCCCTTCATGTCCAGGAACAGAGACAGCCATGCTTTCATGTGTGCATTCCGCATAGAGCTCCCCATGTTGCATTAAAACACATACACCAACCATGTGGTTCACACATAACGGGTCTCACATGCATGACCATGATGTCCATGCACACACCACACACACATCCATACATGGCCTATTTCACACATACAGGCAAGCATCAGACTACCAGCACACTGCAACATGCCCTGACTCACACAGAAATGCTTACCCACTTACCGCTCAACTCCAGACGGGTCTCCGAAGGATCTGGGCATGGAGCGCTGGGCCTACGCGTTCCAGGACTCTCATCTGGATGTTACTCATGCGTGCCCGGCCCCCCTCCATAAGGCGTCAGGCCTTGTGGAGGGTCCTGGACCTGAAGTCCTCCCAGCACTTCTTGACGTGCTTGATGTCGCGGGTTGCCACCCCCTCCGCGTTGATGGCAACCACTACGTCGTCCCAGATCCTCTCCCGTCCTTCATTGTTGGCGCGTGATGTTCTGAAGAGGGCATCATAAATCCCCAGGGCATGCTCCACCAGGACACCAACTTCGGTGGCAGTGAAGCTGGTGGCCCTCTGCCTCTCTGGCTGGGGGTTGCCAGTAGTGCCAGATGGAGATGTGCCCGACATGGCAACCCCAGAGGCAGGAGTGGGTGGGCAACTGGGTCCTGGGGCTGGGCTGTGGAGCGATGGTATCCCAGTCGGGAGTCTTCTGTTCCAGCAGGGGTGGTCACAGCAACTACACCCCTGGCTGACGTGCAGGCAGCAAATGGCAGGGCACGTGGGCAGCAGACAGTCAGGCAGCAGCAGATGGCAGGTGGGAGCGTGCTTGGGACTCTGGGGGGCAGTAATTCGGCCTTCTGGGCAGGAGGGTGGTCTTCCGTGTGTTTTCGCGTGGCCAGCTTGATACGGAGTGATTTGGCACGTGAAAAAATTGCACGTCAGCGTGTAATTCGAGGAAGGAGCCTTAGCGTGTAAGCGCGTCAGCACACGCACGCGATTTCATTGGACCAAAGGCCCTTAGCGCGTAAGCGCGTAAATTACATTACGCGCGCGGGCGTTTCCCTCATAGCACATGATGACAGAGCACACGTGGAAAAACTGCACGTACGAGTGTCATCGCCTTAGCGCGTAAGCACGTAAGTTACATTACGCGCACGGACGTTTCCCTCATAGCACGTGATGACAGAGCACCCGTGGAAAAACTGCACGTCTGAGTGTCATCGCGTGTAATTGGATGAAAGGGCCCGCGTCCACACGTATCTGACGTGTACGTGTGGGCCGGTCTAAAAGCTATGTGTAGGACGCCATTTCCTTGTACATGCTTTTCATGGAGAGCAAGTGGGTGAAATCTGTACTTCTTGTCGGTTCACACGCGATTACTTCACAGCGTTTCTAGTTCGTACTCCCTGTTACCTCTGACAGCTCTTTTCTGATTTTTTGTTGGGCCTGTTTCCTCAAACAGAGTTCACTTCTCATTTTGTCCTATCTCCTCAGACAGCGTACAATTCTTCTTTTGGTGGGGGTGTTGCCAACACGCACACGCGCATATTTTTCACGTTCTTTTTCCAGGCAGACGGTGAGTTCCGCACGTACTTAGCAACTGTGCTTGCCCCGTGTGTCGCGTTCCCCTTCAGAGGTCATTGTAGACTGCGTGTATTATGCGTATGCTTATTTTTGTGTTTCTGGGTGCCACAGTGTAGTGCGGGTTCATTTTTTCACACACGTGGTCTACGTGGGGTTGCGTGCATGTTTATTTTTGATTTTGGGCTGCCTGTGTGTTGCGTGACCCGTCATCTTCCCCCAGGGGTCACAGACAGCCTTGTTAGAGCACTAGAGTACGAATTCCATCTAGTATCATACCCCTTTGACCCCCAATTGCCCAGCACAATAGTTTACTGCAACTCCCATACGCACAACAACATCAGTGCCATGGTTGGGAGGCGACCAAGGGGTAAGGGAGGCAAAGGTGGCCGACCTTCAAAAGGTGGGCGTGGTGGGCGCGGTAGGGGACGTGGCCGGTATTTGCAGGGTGCCCTTATGCCCCCATGTGTGGAGGAACAATCAGGGACACCCATGCCCCCCCCAGGGTTGAGGGAAACGTGGCTGACACCATCCCAGCTCAGCCCCTGTTGGACCAGCCCATTGTGGCACCTGACCTGGCACAGAATGACTCCCAGGTTGACTTCCAGGTCAGCAAGTCTAGGCCACGTTTGGCGGTGCAAGATGTTGTCACCAAGCCACGTGGATCTGGGGCAGCTATGTCATCTGCTGCCCCAAGTATGCAGGGTGGGGAGGCTGCAGGGGCAGCTGCAGCTCCATCCGCCCCAGCTCTGACTCTCCCAGCCAGGACAGTGTCAGTCCAGGTCCATCAAACTGACGTTCCCCCTGCCAACATTACCCTGCAACCAATGCCTGCATCAAGACCTATGGTCATTGTGCATTCCCACACTCCTACTACCCCGTCCACCAGTGATTCTGCCATGACCAGAGCGGCGTAAGCCACTCTGGCTCCGCTCCACCTTCAAAGAAGACAGAGAAGGGTGTTCCTGCATGACAGGCTGAGACCCCAGACACAGCTACACACTCCGGCACGTCAAGGAAGCCTTGCTTTAATGACGCGGAACTTGATGCACTTGTGTCCTATGTGTCGGCACATAGCCGCGAAATGTTGGTGACTGCAGGGTGCAAGACCACACCCGGTCAACGTAGGGCACACTGGCAGACCATTGTGGACCGCATAAGTGCCCTTGGATTTGTGAGGCGCACAGCTGATGATTGCTACAAGTGGTGTAATGACCTGAAACGCAGAGCAAAGAACAAGCTGGCCTCAAATCATGCAGCTACTCTGGTGACTGGCGACGGGTCTCCACAAGAGGACAACAAACTCACTGAACATGAGTCTGTTGCTGGGGCCTTCGTCACAGAGGAACAGATCCAAGGTGTGGGACAACTTCCTGATTATGATGCATTGTCCGGTGAGTGCCCATGCATGTGTGTGTAATGCATGTGTATGTTGTTTGGGTGACGGGTTCTGATTGAGTGCCAGGTGAGGGTGTGTGTGCCTGGGTGGTATGGGTCACCCATGTGCTTCATCCAAAACATTCAGCGGCCTTGGATTTGGGTGTGACAGTATCCCTTCTGCCCACAGTAGTAATTTAGCGCAGCATTACAGCAGTTGCCCTTGAAGTGGCATCTTGCAACAACATTGTTTGTATTTTTCAGTGGTCGTTCAGGCTGATTGTTTCAATTCTCCCACTTTTGCAATGCATTCCTCAGCCCTATTGTCACATTTGAGACGTGCTTCTGTCATTGATGAACCCCACATTGGCCCACATGTGTTACCTTATTAGGTGAATGATTTGACCAGTCAGGCTGATTGAGTATTGGCCTGATCACATACATTTTTGGGGCCTGTTTGTATGTGGAACATGATAGTTGTTTCCTGTCATGTTGAAGTGCACAACCATTGATGTGTACATCGGCCTGCAATCACTGTATTTTTGTACACTGGACGTGTTCCAGTGTGTGGCACATGCGTA
This sequence comes from Ambystoma mexicanum, assembly GCF_040938575.1. Classification (NCBI taxonomy): domain Eukaryota; kingdom Metazoa; phylum Chordata; class Amphibia; order Caudata; family Ambystomatidae; genus Ambystoma; species Ambystoma mexicanum. The sequence goes on from NC_090932.1 coordinate 716,296,387, forward strand.
TTTTGTCACACTATGTAGCATTTTTCATCTCATCATGTCCATCTCACATGGATGGCTGACAGTACTCATTCACTGACATATGGATGTACTTGTGGAATGTACCATGGCTATGGTACATGCCATCTGTGTGATCGCCTTGCCCCAAACAGGTGTGGTCATGTATGTGTATTGCACATGCCACTCACAGGCCAATGTGTGATGGCAGTGCTACCCAGCATGCAGCAATTGTGTTGCTCTTCCATCTTGGTGTCATCAGTGTCTGCCTTGTGCCACCCCTTCCAACTCAGTGACAGTGCATGCATGGGAGGGTTATAGTCATGTGGGACATGTGTAAATCATGTACTGGTTCTGTAGCTTGCCAGGCCTATTTGTGTGCTATGGTGCAAATGCCTGTTTCCATTTTTTGTCTTTCATGTTTTTGTAGGGGATGACGCACTTGATGCTGTTGAGGTTGAGGAGATGCTGCAGACCCAGGAGCAATCTCAGGCATGACCGGGCACCAGTGGGGGACGTGGTGTTGCGGTGGGTGAGAACCCAATCTTGCTGCAGACCATTCTGTCCAGGGGTATCTCTGGGTGCACCTCCCCAGACCTCTATTCAGGTGCTGATTCGGATGATGAGACCTATGTGCATTCGCAGGTAAGTGTTTATGGCAGGGATTCTGTTCTGTCCAACCCACCTGCACGAGGGGTAGAACCCTCTATGGGGATGTTGGTAAGTCTGCCTTTGGCGGTTACGGATGCAGGGTCACACTCCACAACATCTGATCCTGTTCCTGGGCCAGCAGATTAGAGGGGGAATGCAGTCCTGCAGCCTCAGGCAGTGCCGGCACAGCAAGGTGCAGATCGCCTTGACCCAAACAGGTGTGGTGCCCGCCGACGCGGTGGCCATACGCCACCAGGCAATACCGTATGGGAACAATCCATGTACGGTATGGCAAGCCAACAGGCAGCATCAGTTGAGATGATGGCTCAAGCAATGGAGAGGGTGGCCACTTCCATTGTCCCCCCTGAAAGGCAGATGGAGCAACTACAGCAGGCAACAGACTCCATTTGCCAATCACACCGGGAGAACATGTTGGTGTCCAACAGGGACAAACGGGTGGCACTGGAGACTCTACGCCAATCGATATCAATAGAGTCCCAGGGCCACAGGGAAGCCCTGAGGGTAGAACTCCATCACCTCAGGGAGACTCTTGTTGACCTTGAGTCTTCCACTAACTTGAGGACAGAACAGCAGTTGGAGCGGCTCACACGTTCGCTCTCAGCTGAGATGCAGGCAACTCGGGAGGAGATCCGGGCATCACGTCAGGTGGTGTATGGGGATCTCCACACTATAATCCTCCAGAACTAGACCTTCCACACCCGCATGCTTGCTGCCATGGAGGACCATACCAGGGCTTTGCACGGGCTGCCTCCATAGCACCACCACCTCCTGATGCAGCAGCAGAGGGTGATGAGAGCGACAGCAGCAGTTCTCCCACATTGGCATAGCCGTGCAGGCCATGAGCCCATGCAGGTGTTTTTTTTTCCCAACATCCACACAGGTGGCTGTTGGTGCGCACCCTGTCCTTGGACCTCCTGGGTGCCCCCCCCCTGTCCCACACATGGCCATTTTTGATTTTTGATTTTTTTTTAAAGTGTGTTGCCTTGTGTGGCTCCCGTGGGCATCCATTGTATTCCGGCTGGGCACATGCAGGCTTGTCCTGAGTTTGGGTTAGATGCTTGGGTTTGTGAGACACACACCCCTCCTGCTTCCCGTTTCCATGGGCTTGCAAAGGGTGTGCCCAAGTGACAGTGACTTACACAGTGACATTGGACTCCATGAGCTGTGTGGGCAGTCTGTAGTTAATACTGTGTATACATTCCTAGTGGATATTGTTGTTGTATTGTACACTGCATGGTGTATTGATATGTGCTTGTGCATCCATGTCTTCCTCCTAATTTGCAGGTTCATTCCTCATGCCTTCACAAGGCCGTCTACTTTGGAGATGGAGTTCATGTTGTAAGCAGTGCACATACACATTTGCGTGGCAGCAACACTGTACAGTTGGAAGGGGTCAATGTGCTGGCATAATCAGGTTGTAAGACTACCACTCCTTTAACTTAGTACTGTCATGTTTTTGCTATGTTTGAGGTTGTGAAGCTGCATTGTATTGTTGGTAAGTATTTGGTCATGTGTGTTGTTAGTTCTACATTATTGGGAGCATTTTGTGTGTGGCCAGTTTCCATTAGGGACACTGTACTTTGTGACACTTGTGTCAGGTTTTGGGGATTGCTTTGTTTGCTCTCACATAGCATGACATGCCATGGTGTGGTGGGTGGCGGTGCTGGGGAGGGGTTGGGTGACATGGCACTGTTGTCATGTTTTATTTTGCAAGGCAGTAATGAATTTAGCAGCATTTAAGTGTGTCTTTTGATGACACAGCATTGGTGGTGTTTGTGTAGGTAGGGATGCACACAATGTAACACTTCAGGTGACCAATCTCAGGCTGGTTTGGTTGTGACAGTTGACTGTCCCTTATGTCATCATCATTGATTGTCAGATGGTGTGTTCCAGGGCTGTGTGCACTCCACAGGGGTGTGATTTTAGGTGAAGTAATTAGCCACCCGCTGTGTACGGGCTGCCTCACCCCATGCCCTTTCCCCTCCCATGTGCAGAGGGTGTGCATGTGGTTGTGGATGTGGGGGCACCACCATTTCCACAGCCAGGCCCCGGCGTGTTGCAACGTTGTGCAGGACACCTGCTGCCAGTATGATCCTGCACACTACTGGGGCAGCGTATAACAGCTGCCCGCCAGAATGGTGAAGGGAGTGAAAGCGTGACTTGAGCACTCTGAATGTGCGCTCCACTATGCCCCGGGTTGCAATGTGGGCTGTGTTGTATCTTACCTCGGGTGGCATGGTGGGGTTCCGAATTGGCGTCATCATGTGGGTGCTCAGAGGGTAGGCACTGTCCCCTGGGGAGGTGGTGATGGGTATCATTAGTGGGGTTGTGACATTACTCAGTATCTGACATGGATGCATGTGACGTGGCATTTATACTCACCGAGCAGCCATGTATCGCCATGCCGCCCAGCTTCTAGGTACCGGTTTAGGGTTGACATTCTGTAAATAAAACTGTCGTGGGTGGACCCTGGATAGTTGGCATATACTGAGGTGATGATTCCCCTGGCATCACATACTACTTGGACGTTGATGGAATGCCAGTGCTTGCGGTTTCTATAGATGTGCTCTGATGCCCTGGGGGGACGAAGAGCCACATGGGTGCAATCAATGGCACCTAGGACTTTGGGGAATTGTGCCACCCCATAGAAATCCTGGACGGCAGCCTGCCTTTCTGCAGGTGTTCTGGGCATGTATATGTGCCTGCGGTCTGAAGGGCGTGCAGTCATGATGGTCAAGACCTGGTTTAGGCAGCGTGACTGCGTGGCCTGTGACACCCCCCCACTATAGCACTTGTCCGCTGAAATGATCCAGTGGCCAAGAAGTGCAGTACATTGAGGACCTTCTCCAGGGGGCTGAGTGCTTGGGAGCACATGGTGGGTGATGTGAGGTCATCCTCCCACTCACTCACCAGGTCAAGTATTATGTGAGGTGGAAACCTGTACCTCCCATACACCTGGTCATCAGGCATCCCAAAAAGGCTGGTTCTGGGTGTAAATATTCTGGGCCTGACTATCCTCCTCCTCCTCCTGCGCTATCCCACAACCACTGCTGCTAGGAACGGTATATTCATCCTGGCGTCTGAGCTTGTTTGTTGTTGCGTGCACTTTTATTCTGCGCGGGTCCACGTCCGCCTGCTTCCTGCTGGCATATGTGTTTCCGGATTAGCACTTCTTATTTGGCGCACGTGTTAGCCCCGTTCGAATCCATGAATACGTGTTTGGAACGTGCGTGTGGGCGTTCCGCGCATTTCCCTCCCGTACTTCCCCCGTGACGCCCACAATTTCATGCGTTGTTCCCCATTCCGCGTGTCACGCCCTCTGTTCCTCCTACTTTTGTTATGTGCGCCGCGCTATGTGCGATTTCGCTGTGCGCATAGTGTACACTGTTTGGAGACGTGTGCGCCAGCGTGTGCCACGCAGAATTTTGGCACACATCCAGGGATTTACACGCGCACAGACTTCCATGAATCGCTGTGCGCGCGTTTCGCTGCTGAAAATTTCAGCTCACATTAATTCCATGAATTGGCCTGAAAGTATTAGCTACTTCAAAGAAAAACACACAAGCAGAGAAATAACGTGGTTTCCTAGAATTGTGGAAGGCTATTATATGTGTAGAGATGTTTAAGTATGTAAACGTGGATTAGATAAAGCAACCAAAATGTGGGAGAAGTAAACAAGAAAAGATAATTCTTGATCAGCTTATTAATTGCCAAAGCAATATTGTGATGTGTGTGCTGTGCTATCCATTTCACTGTGACTGTGCATACATTGGGGGTATGATTAAACAACTGAAGAAACATCTGAGGTCCAAATGAAAGAAGAATACATTATACCCTATTGCAACTCTCTGCAAAACACAACATAAAAAGTGTCAGCAGAAAGTTGAGATTTAAGGGCTTGAGAAAAACTGTCGAGGGGGGAAATTGGGAAGACTTACTGAGAAGAGAAGAATCTAAGATGATTATGAGGCTAAAAACGATTATGTCCAATGGTCATAGTATTGCGTAAGGGTTACATACCTTCATGGGGCAGTAAAGGATCCTGCTGAAGATTTTCACCAACCACGTACTCTCTACTATATGTAAAGGGTGTTATGTGTCTGCCCTAGGTAGAAGGTGCTGTGTCAACCCTTCAACGGAAGCCAAAAAGATTTTGTCAAGAAGACGTTGTGCCCTCAGAAACAGAACTGGATTCGCATGGTAGGCACCAACTATCCTTAAAGTCACTTTTAGTATGTGGGTCTTACTTGGTGGTCCACATGGTATCCTACAAAAACTGGTCGGGTATGCCCTCCCGCTTGAGCGGGACAGGGTTTGGGAAGAAGTTGAACAGCAGGGCACAAATGTTACTATGATGCTTTGCTGGGTTGGTCATTGGAATCAGCTGGTATGGTAGCACCTTGAGTTTCTCTGCGTTGGAGTGAATTACCCAAAACTGTGCAAGGGCAGGTCTACCATTTGGTCACTCTAAAACAGGAAATTCTCAATTGTGAGAGCCCAGTAATAATACACAAACATTGGATCATCTTGTCATATGGGGATCTGTGAGTTGGTGGATGTGCACACTGATCAGTACCTGGAATATCTGATCAGACACTCTGCTCTTCTCCAATAGTGTTCTGCTGGGGTTAGAATCCAGTACTGACTTCTACTCTTGTGTCCTCATTCCCCCTCCCGTGTGTATCCTCTATATTGATGTCTGAATGACCCTGCAATCCCACCTGGGCTTAATAAGTCCCATACTCTTAAGGAAGATTCAAGGGTTTCTTTCTTTATTTTTTCAAAGTTTGGAATCACTGTGTTTATCCTATCAGAATTTTCTTGTGGTGCCCTGACCTAACACGCCCCTGGTTTTAATAGGAAATCATTGCTATCTTCAACAAATGCTATGAACAATTCATTCTCCTTTCCTTTCACTCACACTCCCATTCTCTCCTCTCCGTGTTCTTACTACTCCTTCTGCCTCACCTTGTACTCTACTCTGTCTCACCCCTTCCCCACCTCTGTCAATCCTTTCAGTCTTCTTCCTCTCCCCCTCCACCCCTTCCTGTCACTTTGATGTCTGCACTGTCTCTTCACCACCCTCCTCACCCCTCTCCACATACTAGCCCTTCCTTCCTCACTTCTCTGTGCACACTTCTGCTCTCCTGTCTCCCCATCACTCTAGACAGCCGTATTGTCTCCACTCTCTCCATCTAGTCACCTATCTACACCTCTGTACCTCACTCTCACCATACAATCTATGCCTATAACAGGCCTTTCTGCTTCACTTCGCCCTTGCCACCACTTCCAATACCACGTTGTATTCTCTCCAATCGCTCCTATCATACACTGTCTCTCTCACTCTCACTCACTCTCAAATGCCCTGTATACCTGTTTAACTCTGGTTTGCTATAAGAAGGATGTTTTGTTAAGATCTATGTTCGTCTGTTGATTCTACTTTACCTTAAAACTCCCACTGCTCGAAAGTGTGTCTGACAATCCCTGCTGCCCAGATTTTTCAATTGCACAATTGTTTTCTCAGATTTCTTTATATCAATGACCCCTCCGCCCCACCCCCCCTATAAATTGAGACTCACCTCTTGTGTGGAATGGATTTTTTCCATTTCTTCCACTCCTTTTCCACTCTCCTCTGCTAATGTTCCCTTCCCCCATTTTCTGTATTTACTGGCTTCTTTTCAGCTACATTCTTGGCACAATGTTCATGCTGAAATGCCTATGTTCACAACCAAATGTCTTATTTCACGTGCTCTCCTTTTATCCTACTCCCACTTGCCTCCTTCACTAACTTTCGTAACACTCTGGCTTCCAAGCTTATTTTCACTCTTTTGTCATGTTTGGGCAATACAGTTTTAAGCACTTAGGGCCCGATTCCTAGAAGAATTTTACAATGGCACAATCCCACAGGAAAACGCTCTGTGAATCAGAATCTCAGCCTCAAGCTTTGAGAAGGTCAGGAATTCAACAAATACACTTTGTTTTTGAAAAAATGTACCAGGTTACATGTTCACAACCTGGCTTTGGTGTGTTATGATTTATTTATAATTTATAATTGTTCTTTTATAACACGATTAATACCAGAGATTGGTTTCTAAGCACGAGATCAGGATTCAAACCTGCATTGTCTTGCTTCCAAGACAAACAAGGTGCCCCTGAGCTATCCCCCTAAATATAAATTATGAAATATATAATTAGATAACTTTTCAATGTTTACCCAATTACATACTAAATTAAGGGGTTTCAGAGGTTGGGTATTTCTTTACAAGGTAAATCTAGTAAGAGATCAGCAGCATCAACGTCCATGTCACTCAAGTATCCCCAATGCCCAATTCTAGGGCAGAAGAAATAACTGGGTGTCTCCGGTACTTAAAATGTGGCTCTGAATTAATTTACTTTAGTTTATACACTTTGGAACAAGTGACATTTGTGTCATGTCTTGTACACAAATGAATGTGTACAGGAATGTATCAGTGGGTTAAGTGGATCAATCAATGAATTTTCCCTTGTTCTGAAAATACGTACTTTTTTCACCATTGCAGGTACATTTGGACTGAATTGGCAATGGGGTAGAGATTGTACTGATTCAAAAATGCATTTCCACAATACATATTTGCACCACAGTGATAAGGGCAGTGCACATTTTTACTGCTCCCCTGCATACGACATATCACTTAGGCATATGTCTCATAGGTTTAAAATCTCACAATGTGAAATGTGCAAAATAGGCATGACGCATCTGGTGCTAAGTTAAGAGATATATTAACTATCAGATATAGGGTGCGATTCATGGAAAAGGGGGCATAGAACTCGCAAAGCCTGCGTGCAGAGAACGATTCTGTGCGGCCCTTCGCGCAGAAGAAAATCCGCATGCTACGTGTATTCATGGAATTGTACACACAAAGTTACCCTATGTGCAAGTCATGGCCAGAACGCCCACGACACGCTCACATGCAAACAGACCTTTGCGCACTCCTCCCGCACAATGCAGTACACCCTTGAAAAACTGCCTGTAAATCCCCACAACCAGGCAGCCACCGCGGCAGTGTGCATGGGGTCCCATGTAACTATTCGCAGTACTAACTCGACATGCGTACCATGTATCGTAAAAGTCATCACATGAAGACACGTGCAAACCCCCATAAACCGTTCCAGCACCCCCAACACTGCTTACGCACACCCCCAAGTCCAATTGGAACCCCAACAACATGCACTCATCCCTTAATCCAACTTCCAATCTTACCTCTGCGCTGTGATTCCTATGCGCAAGTGTCTGCATGCCTGACTTTGGGTGGTGGATAGATTGGGTGCTTTGTGTGGCCATTTCCTTGATGAGAGGATGTGCAGACAGATCCATGAATACGCTTGGTTATGTGCATTTGTAGGCGTGCCATGGACTGCCAGTGGGCCGTTCTTTTTAATGCTCACATTTTCTCCTCTTCTTCCCCATTTTGAGGCCGATTCATGGAATTAATGTGCACTGAAATTTTCAGCGCAAGCGTGCGAAAGCATGCAAATCGCAGTGCCAGTGCGAAAATCGCAGCGAAACCCGTGCAGAGCGATTCATGGAAGTCTGTGCGTGTGGAAATCCATGGATGTGCGCTGAAATCCTGTTCGGCGCACGCTGGCGCACACACCTTCAAACAGCGTGCGCTAAGCGCACAGCGAAAGCGCACATAGTGCGGCGCACACAACAAAAGTAGGCGTAACACGGGGTGTGACACGCGGAATGGGGAACAACGTGTGAAAATGTGGGCGTCACGGGGGAAGTACAGGAGGCAAGTGCGCGGAACGCCCACACGCTCGCCTACAACACGTATTCATGGAATCGAATAGGACAAACCAGCGCACGGGCAAAGATGCGCACAGGCCTAAACACGTCTGCCACACGAAGGCAGGCGGTAGCGTCCTTGCGCATGACAAAAATGTGCGCTAACAAAAAGCACGTACATACAGCTATGACAAATGTCCCACACTGTGTCCCTCTAGGACAAATGACGTGCAAAGGGGTACGCGACAAACACGGACACCTGCTGTGTGAAAAATAGCATGTGCTTCTATTTCGGGGATGTGCGGGAAGTTTCACACGCGATAGGCCTTGGGCGAGTGGGATACGTGTATAACTGGTGTTCGCGTGGAGTTTCATACGCGATTGGATCCGAGTACGTGTATGTCTGGGGTTTGCAGGAAGTTTCACACGCGAAAGGGCCTGATGCGAGTGGGGTATGTGTTTTTCTGGGGTGCGCAGGAAGTTTCACATGCAAAGGGCCTGTGCGAGTGGGGTACGTGTATTTCTGGGGTACGCGTGGAGTTACACACGCGATAGGCCCTGTGCGAGTGGGGTACGTGTATTCCTGGGGTTCGGGAAGTCTCACACGCGATTTCAGCAGGGTACGTGTATTTCGGGGGTTCCGGGGGGGGGGGCCTACACGTGAATTGGCAGTGTGGGTCCTCCCAGGTGTTCCCTCTACACCCTCCATGGCCCCTGCAGGCAGCCCACAGCACAGGGGACTACCCTGCACCCCTGGTCATGTCCCGCAGGCAGCCCATCCACCATGGGCATGCCTCCCAGCCAAGCCACATGTCACCTTGCAATACTGATCTCCAAGCATGACCCCCTGCACCCCCACCCCCCAGCAGTGCAGGGCACCTGCCAGCAGGCCCCCACACATGTTCCCCAGCACCCCACCCCCCAGCAGTGCAGGGCACCTGCCAGCAGGCCCCACTCATGTCCCACTCATGCCCCCTGCACCCCCACCCCCCAGCAGTCAGGGATACCTGCCAGTAGGCCCCCACACATGTCCCCCTGCTCCCCCACCCCCCAGCAGTGCAGGGCACCTGCCAGCAGGCCCCCACTCATGTCCCACTCATGTCCCCCAGCACCCCCACCCCCAAGCAGTAAGGGGCACCTGCCAGCAGGCCCCCCACACATGTCCCCCAGCACCTCCACCCCCCAGCAGTCAGGGGCACCTGCCAGCAGGCCCCCACTCATGTCCCACTCATGTCCCCCTGCACCCCCACCTCCCAGCAGTCAGGGGCACCTGCCAGCAGGCCCCCACTCATGTCCCACTCATGTCCCCCTGCACCCCCACCCCCCAGCAGTCAGGGGCACCTGCCAGCAGGCCCCCACTCATGTCCCACACATGTTCCCCAGCACCCCCAACCCCCAGCAGTCAGGGGCACCTGCCAGCAGGCCCTCAACCATGTCCCCCTGCACCCCCACCTCCCAGCAGTCAGGGGCACCTGCGAGCAGGCCCCCACTCATGTCCCACACATGTCCCCCTGCACAACCCCCAGCAGTCAGGGGCACCTGCCAGCAGGCCCCCACACATGTCCCCCTGCACCTGCACCCCCCAGCAGTGCAGGGCACCTGCCAGCAGGCCCCCACACATGTCCCCCTGCACCCCCACCCCCCAGCAGTGCAGGGCACCTGCCAGTAGGCCCCCACACATGTCCCCCCTGACAGGTCATCACACTCCAGACCCATGCTCCTCATGGCCACCCAAAACCCACCCCAGTGCAAACACCCCACATTGAATTCCCAAAGTCATGATAGAAAATACATAACCAGCATGGCCATGAATCAATGTCCCTCAGACCCACGGAATGGTGACACATGACTGTGAAAAGATCAACATTGTGACATGCACAAAACAAATGAGATAAGACCACATCAGTAAAGTATATGATAAATGTGTATTCAATAATTAACCAAATGAATTCAAAAAAATCACACAATAATGGAAATAATGAAGAAAAAGCTGCATGTCCAAAATATTCAAAAAAAATGTGTGAAACCAGAATCCAAATCAATCCAAAAGCAAATGGGTCTAAAGAGTCTGTCCGTCCAACCAAATCTAAAGTGTAAAAATAAGACACATCCATTGATCCATGGTAAAAAAGAAACTTAAATGAAGTGAAATCCAATGTAGAACTATATACAAAGTACAAATCCAGGGTCCATGAGCCCAACCATTGAAAGGAAACCTACAAAAACCATACCTAATGAACAACTATACACAAAAAGGTTGGGCATTGTCCAAGCGCCCCAAATGAAATGAAAACCAAAAGGAAACCTAACACTAATTAACTATATACAATGGCAGCGGGCTAGTCCGACAGCTCACTTCCTGATTTCCCGGGCCAGGGCATCATCGAACTCCTGCTCGATGTCCCGGAGGCGGTCCTCTTCTAAGGCCCCTAGGGTTCGCAGGGACGATGACATCCGGACCTCCAGGTCCCTGCGTATTGCCTCGAGGCACTCGGCCCGCCTCAGAGCCCTTTGCATGGAGTTCTCCGCCCTGACATCATGAGCCGTGCCTCTTCCGCCCGCTGCCGATCCGCATCTATAGCATGGCCTAACCGCTGCCACACAGAACACACTTCCCATCCTGGGTCATCCTGCACTCCGGCCAATGCCTGCCCCTCCGATGTAGAAGGCCCCGAGCCATCATGGCTCCCACCTTGTTGCTGCTGCTGCTGTGCCTGAACCTGTGCCCTGGCTCCTGCTGCCTTCACATCCTCCTCCGGCTGGGGTGCAGTTGCTGAGGTGGCCACCCCTGCTGGACGTCCGACTCCCGACTGTGGCAGGGATGTGTCCTTCACCAGCCTGGCAACACGGTCAGAGGCAGCTCCACAGGGTACCCAGGTGATACATGGGTGGGAAGATGGCACGGAGGACGACTGGCGCATAGGGGGTTCAGGTGAGGAGGGGGTCGAAGCAAGGTTCAGCAAACGGAGGAATCCGCCTGGGTGACCTGTCCCAGTAGGCTGACGTGGTAAATGAGCCATTCGAGATGACGTGCAGTCTCCCCATGAAAACACTGCAGGTCACCTCGCATGTCCTGTTGACACAACGCCACCCCACCCAGGACAGGCTCAACCTGGTCCCAGATAGCCATGTCCGCAGGGAGAGGAAGGCCAGTTGTTGTAAGTGGATCCCCTCCCTGAAAACGGGTCTGGACGTAGGCATCCATGCTGGTGCGGGATGATGCAGTCACAGAATCAGGGACAGGATTAAACACAGGCACCTCCGCGGCGGCCTGTGCTGCCTCCTGTCCCTGCCCCTGCACTGCACCACTGGCACCAGTGGAATCCCCACTTCCAGACCCCGTCTCTGTCCCTTGCGTGGCCTCCTCCTCCACCAAACCCCCCACCAACCTGGATGACTCCGTGCCATCTTCCTTTGTCGGACCCTGTGGGGTCTCAGCTGCCCCTTCTGCTGCCGAGGAGTCCAACTCTGACCTCTGCCTCTTGGACCTATCCTTGGCAGCTGCGACCTGGGATGCGGCACCGGACTCCGCACTCCCTGACAAGATCACAACCTGGGAGGGGAGCCGGGCCTTGCGTCTCCGGCTGGTGGTGTGATCCCCACCGCTGTGCTCCACAGCACCCTCTCCGCCCTCTTCAACAGTTAACGCTGCAGACAGGGAGAGATAGGAGACAGGCATCAGGACACTGTACAATGGACTGATAGACACATGCCAGTTGCACATGAGTGGCAGTGTCAAACTTCAGACATGGCATCACAATCCCCAACACACATGGCATGTCAACTCACACACCTGAGCAATTCCACAGCCATATGGCAACAGCCAGCACCATCCATACACATACAACAGCATGAGCAGCCAAAGGTGAGCCAGACATCACATGAAACACGGGGAGTGCACTAGACATGCACACACGCCACCACACTTACATGCATGTGTACACCTCCACCAACTGTCGCAGTGATGAGATCGGCATCCATGTCACATCTGGCAATCAGTCTTCTACATATCAGTGTCCCAAGCATCCATGTTGCATCACTATTGCACCCTTGTGAAATACACACACATGCACATGTACATGGTGCAGATACATGCAGCTGGAACCGACATCCATGTGTGACACTACAACCATGCCAACTTACATTCACAGTCATTCAAGCATGTGTGCTCACACATCTGCATTTGGCATGCAAACTTACACACACATGCACCATTCATGTGTCTCACACATGAGAGGATTTGCATGTGTTAGCCTCACGGCCCTGTACATACACATCCATACATGGCCCTACAAAACCACATGTGCAACCTGCACACTACTGGCACACCACCACACTCACAGCTTACAATCAGTATGCATGTACACTTACCGCTCGACTCTGGACGGGTCTGCCTCTCAAGGACCTGGACGTGGAGCGCTGGGGATATGCGTTCCAGGACCCTCATTTGATGTTCCGACAGGTGGCCCCGGTGCCCCTTAGCATCCGCTACCTTCAAGAGGCACCAGGCCTTGTTGAGGGTCCTGGACCTGAAGTCCCCCCATCGCTTCTTGACATGTTGGAATTTTTGGACTGCCACCCCCTCCCTGTTGATGGCAGTCACGATGTCCATCCAGATCCCGGTCCGTCCTTCCTTGTCGGTGCGTGAACTTCCGAAGAGGGCATCATACTGCCCCAGGGCTTGCTCCACCAGGACACCAACTTCGGTGGCAGTGAAGCTGGTGGCCCTCTGCCTCTCTGGCTGGGGGTTGCCAGTGGTCTCAGATGGTGGTGTGCCCGACATGGCAACCCCAGAGGCAGGAGTGGGTGGGCAACTGGGTCCTGAGGCTGGGCTGTGGAGCGATGGTATCCCAGTCGGGAGTCTTCAGTTCCAGCAGGGGTGGTCACAGCAACTGCACCCCTGCAGATGGCTGATGTGCAGGTAGCAAATAGCAGGGCACGTGGGCAGCAGGCAGGCAGGCAGCAGCAGATGGCAGGTGGCAGCGTGCTCGGGGCTCTTGGGGGCAGGAAAATGGCCTTCAGGGCAGGAGCATGGTCTTCCATGTGTTTTTGCATGGCCAGCTTGATACGGAGTGATTTGGCACGTGAAAAAATTGCACGTCTGCGTGTAATTCGAGGAAAAGCATGCAATTCCATTGGACCAAAGGCCCTTAGCGCGTAAGCACGTCTGTGATATATCGCGCACGGGCGTTGCCCTGGCAGGGCTTGAAGATCCCACGTGGATTTCCATTGCTCTGTACGTGCTTTTCGTGGGGTGCGGTGCGTGTGTTTTCCAGGCGTTGGGGTTCACACGCTATTACTTCACAGCGGGTGGGTGTTGGCTACGCGTTCTTCTACACGCAAGGCAGACGGTGAGTGGTAGCCCGCTCGCCCAGGCCCAATCGCGTGTAAAACTTCCTGCGCACCCCCGAAATACACGTACCCAGCCCAATCGCATGTGAAACTTCCCGTGCACCCCTGAAATACACGTACCCAGACCAATCGCGTGTGAAACTTCCCGCGCACCCCTTAAATACACGTACCCAGGCCAATCGCATGTGAAACTTCCCGCGCACCCCTGAAATACACGTACCCAGGCCAATCGCGTGTGAAACTTCCCGCGCACCTCCGAAATACACGTACCCAGCCAAATCGCATGTGAAACTTCCTGCGCACCCCTGAAATACATGTACTCAGGCCAATCGCGTGTGAAACTTCCCGCGCACCCCTGAAATACACGTACCCAGCCCAATCACGTGTGAAACTTCCCGCGCACCCCTGAAATACACGTACCCAGGCCAATCGCGTGTGAAACTTCCCGCGCACCCCTGAAATACACTTACCCAGGCCAATCACGTGTGAAACTTCCCGCGCACCCCTGAAATACACGTACCAAGGCCAAATGCGTGTGAAACTTCCCGCGCACCCCCGTAATACACATACTCCACTCGCACAGGCCCTTTTGCGTGTGAAACTTCACGGGCACCCCAGTAATACACGTTCCCCGCTTGGCGTTTGCTGTTTGGCAGCCCTGTAAACTGGTCCAGGGTTAGCGCAGCCCTTTGCGCTGAATTGGGAATTTTGATGGCTTTTCCTTGCACGAGGGCGTTCTTGGGGGCGTAACTGGCACTGCTGCAGGGTCGCTGCGCCACTCTGCGCCACGGCTGGTTTTGGAGGCTAAAATCCATGAATACGCTGTGCGTGGAAATCGATTTTAGCGCACGCGGCTGGTGCAGACATTCGCACGCACACACTGTGCGCCAGCCGCGTGCACCACTTTTGTGCAAAATTCTATGAATTACCCTGTTTGTATGTTCCGCCCCCCTACTCCAGTCAATGTGCAGGCCACACCTATGCTCTGTGAGGTGTCTCAGACAAGGCATTTGCAGCTCGCAGAGACATGCCGAGCCTGTGCAAAGTACGAAAATGCCCTGCCTAGTCCATTCCATGAATCAACGAAAGGAGTTTTGCATCTGGTTTTGCGCACAATAGGGGTCATTACGACTCGGGCGCAATGGGATACCGGGCACCGATAAGGACACGAGTGCCGGTAATCCCTTTCCACCCTATTCCGAGGTCCCTTTGCTGGTCCTTCCATTAACGCCTGGTTTTAGCAGGCGTTAAGGACGGGACCCGCAAAGGGATACCGGGGTCAATAAAGGTACCGTAATTTATGGTACCGTTATTGCCGCCTTCCCCTTCCCATTGAGCCCTATAGGGGCTCAAATGGGAATGGGGATTGACATTTTCAATGGGGACTTACCAGTCCCGCAAAGGTCGGACTAGACCGGTAAATCCCCATTGAACAAGGGCGGACACGGTACCGGTAATGGTGCTAGTCATGGTGCTAATAGTGCCATGACTAGCACCAACCTCGGAATGAGGCTCAATGTCCCTAGTTGACATGCAAATAATTCCATGAATCAGGGCCATGGTGTACTGCACAGTTTTAAGATATTATAACCCCATCCTATGCAGTAACATTGTAAATCGAATGTGTTATAACACTTCATATGCTATATAAGAATTTGGAAGACACGCCTTACTTCCCCATTTTCAGGCGGGGCCTCGCCCTTTTCACTGCTCCTCATTCTCTGCATTCTTAAAATATATGCCATATATGTCATTTGAAAGTTGTTCAGCCTTATCCATCACTCTGCAAGATAATAGGAATCTGCATCAGATACGCGTGAGTGAAAATGAGTGAATGGGGAAATAGATGGAGAAAGTTGAGGAGGTAGATAATTGGCAAACCGAAGGGCTACTTGCACGACCTAACTTCATACTGGCATACATTGTAGCTGCAGCTTTATGACAGGGATTTACAGTGACCATACTGGCCATAAATTGTGGGCACAGGTGCATGAATGTGGCTTACAATGACAATGCCATGGATCACAGGCATTATGCAAATGTTTTAAACCGCCCCTTTGTACTGTTGGTCACATGGTATCTTATTTATGTTTTACCATATTGAGGGTATTGTGTGGCTTTTAAATCCATTTGTCTCAACAACTGTGCATGAAAATGCACCATTTCAACACATTGCGGCTCATTACGGGTTTGCCTGCAAACCCGCCTTACTGTTACTGGCACCTGATATCCAGGTGTTACTGGGATATTATTGGTACCTGCAATGGTGGTAAGTCCCCATTCCATGGGAATGGGGTTACCTCAATAACCAGCACCGATAGTTGCGCTGCCGGTGATTGTGGCAATTTGGCGGAAGGGGGCTGTACACCCAGAGCTGCCAATGTCCATGAATCAAAACCTGTCTCTGGTACTGACATGCATATGCTAATTTTACTGGCCACACAGGGGCCCAATTAATGGAAAAGTATGCATATGCATTTATCCAGCAAAGTAACCGTATATGCAAGTCGCAGCCGGAACGCCCCGGACACACCCCCATGCAAAGCAAAAACAGCACAAATACACACACCCTTCAAACAGTGTGTGATGTCCTCTGCAATCAGGCCTGCATCCTGGGGACCCCTGCGCGGGGGTCCCCCGTAAATGTTACTGGCACCACGACAACATGCATATGATTTATCGTAACTCGGGTAACACTAAGCAATTCTGCGTGTGGACCCCCATAAACTGTTCTTGCACCCCGCTACACTGCGTGCACACACCCTTAAGTCAGATCAGAACCACAGCTGCGTACAAGCACCCCTAAAATGGACACCCAATCTTACTCCTGCGTGGTGAATCCTATGAGCAACTGTCTGTATGCCTGCCTTCGGGTGGCTGATAGTATGAGGGCTCTGCATGGCCATATCCCCGGTGAGAGGTTGCATGCTCGGATCCATGAATACGTATTCGTCCACGCAATAGAAGGCGTGCAATGGATTGCCTGTGGGCCCTCCCTTATAACGCCCACTTTCTGCCTTGTTATTCCTTGTTATTCCTCATTTTCTGTGTTCTGCCCCCTACCCTGCCCACTCACCCTGGCATTTGGCCCCTTGCAGTGATGCGCCGAGCATGCGCCAAGTCCCCGGAAAGTACATAAAAGTGCTGCGCAGTCGATTCCAAGAATCGACAAGTGGGATTTTTCACGCAGTTTGACACGGAAAGTTTCGATTTCTTGCACAGATAATTCTATGAATCGGGCCCTGGGTGTCAATTCCTTGTTTCTCTGTTAGGTAAAAGATGCACGGTTTGATTAACAACGTGCTTATATAATTTCCCTACGGAAACATGATCGTTATACACATTGAACTTGCCCAAACTGGCCTGGGATTCTGACGTGCCATGCGCCTCTTTAATGTCATTGGTGGTGCCCTCAGGAGGAACACAGGGAACTCTACATTTTGTATTACATTGTGTTACATCAATTACATAGAACTTAGAACTTCGCCTTTCTATGCACTGCATCATGTGTACATTTGACTCAGTCAGTGATTTGATGCTGAAGCAGGTGGGCTCATTCTTAATCATAGTATGAGGGCTTGTCAATCAACCTGAAAATTCATTTGGACAATCAAGGCTTTTGAGAAAACTAATGGTACTTATAAAAATGATAGCTAATACAAGGTGTATTTAAACATTTGTTGCTGTGGCCACTTGCAAATGATGCCTTAGACAATACAAATCCGGCAAATCACTGACATTGGATAAAAGCAAAAGGTTTAGCCAAACCAGATAGCACTTTTCAATAGAGGTAGAGGCAAGGATACCATATAGCAGGAAATTTCCATCCAAGCACCAAAATTAAACAGCTTACTGTGGAATAATAGGTTGTGGATACATAATGTATGATATCTGCTGCAGCAAAGTAAATATGGAGAAGAAGCACCAAAACAAAACAAACTGACATGTGATGTGGGGGAGGGCATGCAATTTCTTTGTCACTTTAAGGATAGTGATTCACATAAAGATGTCCAGATAAGAGCAAGACCCGGTGGACAGAGAGTAGCAAATGACCATCCACTCTAGAAAGAGGTGCAGAACTGGGATGCAAGACTGTACTCACAGGAATCATCCCTGCAGAAGTGCAGCACAGCACTGGTCAATATACAATATTTGGAACAGCAATAAAAGTTCCAAAATTAGCCTTTTTGGCACAACAAATAACCACACCAGGAGATGGTGTTACCATTTGCATTTCTAGCCGACAGCCAGTTTCTGAATGTTTTTCCTTACAATGTGACACAGAGTAAGAGGTCTGGTTGTCCACATTTTCAACCCAGGGAGCATATTTTGATTTGCTCAGACAGCTGATGAAATTGTTTTCTGTCTTTTTTAATAGGGAAGGCCAACAAAACATCAGGCCTAATCATGAAGGATATCCAATATGTAGCAACATCATGTTTCCAAAATACGTTCTCCTGCATATAGAGAAGAAGACATTTCTGAACCTATAAATAACAGCAGCTGATACAAAATCTTCCTTTTTTTACCCTTTCATATTTAAAGAGTGGACAACCAAAACTCGAAATCAATTCTTCCCCCATTTAAGATATCCATATAAAAACATGTCATATTGCCTAATTAAATGGGAGTTCTTCACATAACCAGTAGTTACCCTGAAAACCATGCGTTGCTGGTGCTTTCAAGAACCGAACTTGGGAAATTCATGGTCGAATACCCACACTGTGTTATACATTCTTGGCCTTTGCGTGGATCCAGAATTATCCGAAAAGGCATTACAGATGATGAAAAGAAAAGTTCTGATCCATGTTGTCAGATTTAATATCAGTGCTCTATTTTTCTAAAAAATGCATTGCTAAAATGTACCTTGCATTAATTAATGCAGTTGAAAAGGAATTCCATGCTTTAGACAGAAGAAATGATCACCTTGTTTTGGAACTGTCTGGGAGAGGTCAACATACCAGATACCTAGCCATCATTAGTCAGAATGTATCGTTCCCCCTTTCCGGAAAATAATAGGAACGTCCAAAGTAGATTACCAGGAGACCACACTAAGTGCAAAATGTGGCCAACCTCATTTCTATAGTTCCAGGATACCTTCATGTGATAGCTCGTAGTTTACAAAATGTGTAATACCTTCATACATACATTCAATGGAATTTCCTGTTAAGAAATTGATCTTCGCGAGAAGCTGCAGAACAACATGAGTGATTAGTGTGTTCTATTTCAGAAGCAAGGTTTGTATGAATTTAGCAATCACCCCGGCAATGGCCCGCCAGCCTGAGCCTAGGCAGGCCTGAGTGAAGTAATGGCCTTCGTCAGGGCTCAGGGTCATTACTGGCGCTGTACCCCTATTTATGCAGGGTAACTGCTAGTGCAGGGTTAATCTGTGGTGCAAATCGTATTTTTTTTATCGTTACTGGAGATGGGCTCCACGCACATTGCTCGAGGCCTAGCGCCAGTACAACAAAAAAAATGATGGTCACTGCCATAGTAAATAGGAAAAAGGTATTAAGCGGCTTTTCTATTTCTATGGTAGCAGCAGGGGGGTGGAGGGGATGGACTTTTGGCATATGCACTCAAACCATCAGTCCAGCAGGTATGTGGGGAGGATGGAGGCTGGGCAAAGGGTGCGGGATGGCTTGGTATTTGGTGGTGAGAGTGGATGTGTGGGAGGCAACAGGGAGGGGCTACCTTTTGGCTCCCCACAATAAAGATGGCATCACCTGGGGAGGGGCCTGAGGTGGATGGAGAACAATGGATGGTATATTGTGTGTTCTCACTGGGGTATTCAGCAACCTGATTGGCCTAGCGTTGTTCCCCGGGTGTGGATTGAGATTTGATTGACAGATGTTGAAAGACTTTCCAAAGCTAATAATACATGATTTGACAACAAGAGTGGGCAGATTTGAACAACCAGGTGTAATACAGATTCATAAGTGTCCCTAACATCACTGAACAAACAAAACAAGATAGCAACTCTATAACATTTGATCTTGTAATCTTGACAAAAAGAAGTTGAAGGGTATTATCCCTGTCAATTACAATCGGGGATTTCACCTGCTAGAGTGAAAATAGTGGATCAGCGATCACAAGTGCCTCCATCCTGAATTCACTTGTCAGAACCTGACCGACTCAATTGCAGAAGATGTGATAAATCTGATATCGATAGAGTACCTTACACTTATTCAGGATTATCTTTATTCAACCACCCCACTATCTACAAAAATACCTTGGTTAGCAACAGGGGTCTCATTTACTTGCAGTTGGTATAGGGGTTTATAATGTATCTCTCTTAGATCACCAGTCAATTTGCCACAGAATATCGACTATGCAGTTACTGTTTTAGAGATGATGAGTCAGTAATGTATGCTTTAATGTTTGACAAAGCAATGGCTCACTGAGAGAATGCCTGACCCATTAATGGGAGGGCTGCAGTAGGCCTGTCCACTGTGCATGCTTCATCACTGCTGCTGCTGTCTATCTCTGGTCACACGTTACCACTTCCCTCTAACTCTCTATGTAGGTTTTCTATTCTGTCAGTTTCATCTCCTTTTTACTTGTACCTCTCCTCTTCCTCCCACACTCTCACTCATTCACTCTCTCACAAACACTCATAAGAATCAACCTCTCTTTCTATGATGCTTTCAGTGTTATTTTCTAACACAAGCTCTCACAAGCTCATTGTTACTCTGGCATTATTGCTCACCCTACCAAACTCTTTCGCTCATCCTCACGCCCTGTCTTAATTTGATTTAAAAAAAGAAACAAGTACAAATGGGTGAAATGTGCCATTGTCCTACGTGCGTTTATACTGTAGCATTGAAAACCTTGCAAAGACACAAGCTAGCGTAGAAAAGTTTAAGGTAATTTACAGGCAGCATTGTAAAGCTTAAGAAATGTTCATTTTAAGACAGAAAAAATACTGAATGGGGAATACAGAAAAAATATAGAGATGGATGCTGTTCGCAGTCTTTTAAGATCCGGTGGATGGACTGTATGGCCACAGAAAGCAAAAGCAATTTTTTACACACTTAAAAAAAAAAGAACTCCACGTAATACATGGTGAAGACGCCACTGGGAAAGGAAGTTTTATTCTTATCCCTGTCAATAGCAGTTAAATATGAAGTCGATGATGTCAGTGATTTTCTTTTTCCTGAGCAAAAATCGTGGGCAATGTGTTCCTCTGGTTTCACTTTTGCATTTTGCACCAGGAACGGTATTACACATGCTAACAAGCAGATTGGGACTGGGAGAATCTAAGCAAAGCACAGAGAATAGTTTGATCATTGAGGAGGTAAAGAAGTTTGGTTAAGGCCAGATGTCCTTAACAGAAAAGTAATGTCAAAAGTGACACATGCTTTTATTTTGTTTTGTATATTAATGAGGCCCTGATTCATGTAAAAGTAAGCAGAGATCCTGCAAGGCCTATGCGTCGAGAACGACTCTGCACGAGGTTCCCCGCAGAAGGAAATCTGAGTGCTCCGCATATTCCTGGAATTGTTCCCGCAAAGTAGGCCTATACGCAAGTTTCTGCCGGAGCACCCCCGACATGCCCCATGCAAAGCCAAAACAGTCACATTCACCTACTTTTCCGGGCCTCCCCAGGCGTGGGGTCCTCCACAACCAAGCCAGCAGTTCGGCGACACTGCAAGGGTTCCCTCTTAACTGCAACCGGTACCCCGAGAACATGCATACCGTTTCCTGTAACTCACGTCATATTTCAGTCCAACTGCATGCAAACCCCCATAAACCATTCCTGCACCCTGCTATGCTGTGTATGTGCACCCCTAAGTCCGATCAGTACCTTGTCTGCGTGCACGCTCCCCTAAATCCGACATGTAAACTCACCTCTGTGCTGCGAATCCGATGTACACCTGCCTGCACGCCGGCTTTCGGGTGGAGGAAAGATCAAAAGCTTTGCATGGGCATTTCGTAGGTGAGATGGTGTGCATGTCAAAGCCATGAATACACTTTGTTGTACGCATTTTTGGGCGTGCTATGGACTGTCTGTGGTATGTCCCTCCAAATAACCACTTTTTTCCTTATTCTTCTTAAATTTCTGTGTTTCGCCTCCAACTCTGGTCCCTGGCCAGGCCACAACCACCCTCTACGTGGAGTCTCACACAAGGCACTTGGCTGATCATAGAACTGTCAACACAAAGTATGGAAAAGTGCAGCGTCTGGTCAGCGTCCATGAACCAACAAACGGGTTTTGCGTGCTGTTTGGTGCGCAAAGTCCATATTTACTTCGCAAAATATAGTCAATGAATCAGGCCCTAAAGGAACTGGGCTGACACCTGTGCACAGTCTGTTTGTTTCTGGGCTATGCTTCTAAGGACCCATCTCTCATTCAGAAACAAAAGAACACTGTGTAGTGCACAGCCTTGGCAACTCCCTGAGCGTCATGCATTCCCAGGTCGTGTGCGCTCAGGTGCGCAGCTTAATGGGAATACAGAATTCCCAGCCAAAAATTGTTCCTGTGATCACAGATTGGTCGCCATTTCCAGGCAGAGCCAATAAAAGCCAGGCAAGTAGTTCACCTGGTGCATAGTGTTGGGGGTTTGTCCTAAAACCCCTCGCGACGCCCGGAAGCCCCCCGCGAGCACAGACTCACACGACACACATCTGTACTGCTCGGGCTTCCCAGTCGCACTGCTGCGGCCAGGAACGCCCCCTTTATTTATACTGCACGCGGCGGCGTTCAACGTCACACCACTGCGTGCGCGTCCCTTAAAGGGGCAGCGCCACATTCCTCCTTTTTCAGGAGGACAACAAGAAATACTTTAATGCTACACACTGCAAGTCAAAACTATAACAACACAATACTTGAAAAACAGTTTCCCCACACATCCCCTTATTAGCATCCACCCGGGTCCCCTTACTTAACAATCCCTGGACTCAGGCTGCTCAGATAAGTGTCCCAGCACATAGTCACTGAGGTAAGCGGGTTTCCCTCGCTCAGCCCTCTGGGGGTACCTCCCGTTTACCTCCGGCACGGGTGTTCCATCCACAGTCATTCCCCTGGCAGGGGACTCAGGTGTGCCAGAGTGGTCTCCTCCGTCGTCAGGCACCTCCATTAAGTCCAGTTCTGGGGGAGGGTCAGTTCTCGGGTCTCCTAGCTTCTTGAAGAAGCTCACATTGCGGGTAACGGCAGACCTTCCGTCTGAGGCGGTCACCATGGACCCTTTCACTGCCACGACGTCCAACGTCTCTGGCTCGTATGGAAGGGAGAGCTTTCCATGGGGATGTCTGTTCCGGATGAGGACTTTGTCACCTGGCTCCAGCCGTTGCGGGTGGAGCCCCCTTCTGATGTTTTCCTGCTCAATCCTCAATCGCTGGTCCACCTCTACCTGTTGGTTATCAATTACCCCCGGCTCCTTCTCCCCCACCTCGGGCAGTAGCCCCCGAGGGCAGCATTTGAATAGAGCCTCAGCCGGGGCCACTCCCGTGGAAGCATGCGGGGTGGTGCGGTACACCGGCAGAAATTGATAGAGAGCTATTTGACCTTCCACAGCTGCTCGAGTCCCGTCTTGGCCTCTTGAGTACGCCCCGCCAGGGACTCCAGCACTGACTCCCAGGAGCCCTGCTGCAGGGAGTGTCTCAGGATTTGGAAGCACTCGTCTTCTGCTGCTGCTGCCTCGAGTTCCCCCAGGGGCATCGCATTGGGCGTGGCCGCCTCCACCACCGTTCGGACATGATCATCGGCTTCTTCAGCACACGTGTCATAGTCCACTCCCCCATGTGCACCCGGGTGTCGGGAGAGATAGTCTGCAGCATTGTTCGCCCCCGGTCGATACACCAAGGTGACCCCATACTCCAGGAGAGCGAGGATCCACCGCTTGATCCTCGCCGGTGGCTTGGATGACGACCCTGTCAGAATGGGAAGCAAAGGCTTATGGTCCATCACGACCGTCACTGGGCGTCCCAGGACATATAGCCTGAAATGCCTGCAGCCCCAGAGCACCGCCAACGCCTCGCGCTCAATCTGCGAATACCTCTGCTCCGTCTCAGACAGTGCCTTGCTGGCGTAGGCCACCGGACAGACACCCCTGTCACAATCTATCTGAGTTAGCACGATGCCCAAGCCAAATAGGCTGGCGTCCACGATGATCTCCGATGGTAGAGCTGGGTCAAAGAACGCCATGGTGTCCTCAACCGCCAGCGCACCCTTGATGTTCTCAAACGCCACCTGCTCAAGCGGACCCCAGTGCCAGGTGCATTCTTTCTTCGTCAGGGCCCTGAGGGGTTCAGATCTCAAGGCAAGATTTTGAATAAACCGTCCACAGTAAGTGACCATGCCGAGGAAGCTCCTCACATCGGACACCGACTCGGGTGGGTGTGCCTTCTTGATGTCCTGGACCTTCTTGGGATCCGGTGACACCCCCCCTCCTTGAAAACAAAACCGAAGAATTCAATGGACGGGCGCAGGAACTCACATTTTTCCCTGTGAAGGGTGAGGCCCAGCGACTGCAGTCTTTCGAGGGTCTTTGCCAGCCTCCGCAGGTGGTCCACCTCAGTCCTCGCGAACACCAAGATATCATCACTAATGTTCAAAACGCCCTCCAGGTCTGGGATGGCGCCCGGATGATATTCTGAAAACCTCCACCCCCAAGGACACGCCAAAGCTCAGTCTTTTATAGCGGTAGAGTCCCCGGTGGGTGGTGAACGTGGTGATGTACCTTGATTCAGGGTGTAGGACCACCTAATGGTAGCCTGCCCGGAGGTCCAGCTTAGAAAAGAAATGAGCACCCTGCACCTCTGCAATGATTTAATCAATTGTTGGGGTAATGTGTCTCTCCCTTTTGATAGCTTTGTTGGGCAGCCTCATGTCAACACAGATGAAGACAGAGTCCGGTTGCTTGGGTTTCCTCGCCATGACAATCGTGGACAACCAGGGGGTCGGACCCTCTACCTTCTCGATTATGTCGAGGTTAACAAGTTTGTCCAGCTCCTTCTCCACCTGCTCACGAAGGTGAAAGGGTACCCTGCAATGTTTTAGGGCAATGGGCTGCACGGACTCATCTATATGTAACCTCACTGGGTCACCAGCCATCTGTCCAATGCCATTGAAATTGGCGTCATACTTGTCAAGCAGGTCGTTAATGTCCTCCAGGTACACTGAGTATGCAAAGCTGACGATGCTGAGGGCCTCAGACGCTGCACAGCTCAACAGGGTGTTCGTGCTTACCGGCGTTACATGGAATCGTGCAGTGATCTGCGAGCCATCATGCTCCACCTTCGCCAAGAAGACACCATCCAGCGTGATCGGTTCCAGCCCCCCGAATGTGAAGATGAGAGCTTTCGGTGTTATTAGCTTGGGGGGCGTGTCCATGGTGTCGTAAAGCCCACGGGCCATTACGTTGACTGACGCTCCCATATCTACCAGGACCGGGACTGGTGACTTGTTGACCTGCACCACACACCTCGGCTGTCTCCTGCTCTTCCCTTTCAGGGAAGAAAATGTTCTCTTCCTTCCCTTCGTCTGCCTCCTCCAACGGGGCCTCTTCCTCGCTCTGGTCCACCTGGGCAACATTTGGCGGGCGATTCTGGCGCGGAAACCCGGACCGGGCCGGGCTTCTCGGCACCATCACGGACAGGGCTGCCTTGCACACCCGAGAAAAATGATCAGGCAGACCACATATCCTTCCAGCCACTGGGCACTCAGTCGGGTGGGGAAGGTTGTACCTACACTTCTGGCAAGATTCGCCAGCTCTTCCAGCTCTGTCACGGGGTCCAGCACCAGGTCTTCTGATGCCTCTACCCCCGCGCCACATGGCACACACCTCCTCCGTTTTGACTGAGCAGGACCCAGCCTCCATCCTAGCTGCTCAAGCCTCAGACACCTCGTGGCACCTGTAACGCTCACCTGATTCTCGCAGAGGCGCCGGTCTTGACTGGGCGACTACCGTATCTTCGAAGGTGATGTGTAGCACCCGGTTGGCTCTTTGGGCTGGACCTCTGTGCACTGTATGCCTGACGTATAGAGTAAGATGTCTGCAGATAGAAAATATGGGGTTAATGAACTGGGGTTATTGGGGTGTCCCTATCTCTTTCCTCTTCTCCTCTCCTGTAGACCCCCAAAGGTTAACGCTCTCACCTTAGGTAAGTGAATGCCGAGCTCTCCATCTGCCTCGGGGCAGGGTGCTGTAACCAGTTTCTTCACTGGATAGGTAGCACAGGCCTCTTGACTTCAGAGGACTGCTGTCCGTCGTTTACTGCACGAACGGTAAGTTTCGAGTCATTCAAATGTCTTTAAAGTCTTTAGTAATGATGTCTCTTGTTTTGCAGGGTTCCGGCGATGGCGGATGACAGGCTGAAGTGAGTTGAAGATGGAGCCCGTGTGATGAATAGAAGCGCCTGGAAGCACGTAAGTAAGCGCTTGTTGCCTGCTTCACTATGCGCTCTCATTGTCTTTTATTTTTGCAGGTACGAGTTCGGAGCGGCTGCAGGGTGCCGGAATACCCACTGGATTAGATGTGGAAAGGAGTAATGGCACGTGAGTATTAAAGTTCCCCAATGTCTTTAAACGCACCTTGTTTTGTCTTTCAGATGCGGGATGCAGCGCCGAAGGCCTCCGGAGCGTGCGAAGAGTTGGTAAACTTTTGTCTTTCAGATGCCGGAATGCAGTGTGAAGACCTCCGGAGCGCACGAAGAGTAGGTAAGCCTTTGCCTTTCAGATGCCGGAATGCTAACCTGTTCTTTCTTGTCTTTATAGGTGTTGCTGAAGACTGGATTCAGGATGGTAAGCCTTTGCCTTTCAGATGCCGGAATGCTAACCTGTTCTTTCTTGTCTTTATAGGTGTTGCTGAAGACTGGATTCAGGATGGTAAGCCTTTTTCCTTAGGCCCAGGACCGGATGCAGAAGACACGATGAGCGTTCTGCTGCAGAGGTTGCAGAATAACGCAAAGCATGATTCATCCACCGGGTGTGGTTTAAATAGCCTCCTGTAGTGCTTAGGTGTCTCCTTCCACAGCCACGCCTAAGTAAGAAAAGAGTTCCTGGTAAGAAAAGAGTTCCTGCCTTCCAGAAGAGTTCCAGTGTTCTGAATCTAGGGAGTGGCTCCAGCCCCACCCAACAGGAAAAGTAGTTCCAAACAGAAGAGGATCAGAGGCTCAACTGGCAGGCAAGTAAGCAGCATGGTCTGCTGAAGGTAAGTCCACCCAAGCATTATGAGCCCGGCGCTTCCAGCGCTGGGACTGGGCATATTTATGAGCCTGGTGCCACTGGCGCCAGGACTGGGTCCAAAAGGTCCCAATTGGGACTGGTTGGCACTCGGGACCTGGGTTATGGATCTGCTTCCAAGGGAGTTGGGAAAACCCTGACCTTTTGGAAGCAGAGATCATGACAGTACCCTCCCCCCCCTCAAGGCCCCTCCCAAACCGGGCTTCTCCGGGGGTTTTGGCTTGTCAGGAAATGTTCGGTGAAATCTTTTGATTAGGCGAGGAGCGTGGACATATTCAGCAGGTTCCCAGGATCTCTCTTGGGGGCCGTAGCCTTTCCAGTCAATTAGGTAGAATAGTTTAGATTTGGAGATCTTGGAGTCCAGAATGCTTTTGACCTCAAACTCGAGTTCTCCATCCACTAGGATAGGTTTTGGAGATTTGGTTAGTCGGGTTTGAGGTTGCACGGGTTTTAATAGAGAGACGTGGAAGACCGGATGTATCTTCATGTGCGGGGGCAAGTCCAACTTGACCGCTACTGGGTTTACTATGGTAGTGATGGAATAGGGACCAAGGTATCTTGGGTTGAATGTGCGTGGCCCTTTTAGAGATAGATATTTGGTGGATAACCAGACTTGATCCCCTACTTGATAGTGAGGGGCTTCCTTCCGATGTTGATCTGCTCCTTTCTTGTATTGTTCTTTAGCCCTTTGAAGGTGAGAAACAGCTTCCTTAAAGGCTTGGGTGATTGTAGAATGCAGGTAGTCTACTGCTGGTGTTTCAAGATCTTGGAGGGGATCCAACTCCGAGGTTCGAGGGTGACTGCCGTACAAAAGAAAAAACGGGGTTTTCCCAGTTCCCGAATGGACAGAGTTATTGTAGGCATACTCGGCTATCCAAAGGATATCTTTCCAAGTTTTTTCAGTTTGTTGCAGCATGCAGCGTAAATACTGTTCCAGAGTTTGATTGGTCCTCTCGGTTTGTCCGTCGGTCTGAGGGTGGTGACTGGTCGATAGTCTCACATCAATTTGAGCCGACCGACAGCAACTTCGCCAAAAATGAGAAATAAATTGACTACCTCGATCCGAAATTAGAACCGAAGGAAAACCGTGCAGTCGGACGATGTTTTCGAGAAATTCTCGGGCCAGAGTTGCTGCTGTTGGCAAGCCTTTGAGCGGAATGAAATGCGCCATCTTGGAGAATAAGTCCACGATTACTAGAATCGTATTGTATCCGGAGCATGGAGGTAGATCGGTGATGAAGTCCATAGAAAGCGTATGCCAAGGGCGAGGTGGGATGTCAATAGGGCGTAAGAGGCCTGCTGGTCTTTCCTTTTGACTCTTGTTTTGGACGCATACTCCACAGGACATTATAAAGTCTCTGATATCTTTTTTCCAAGACGGCCACCAGAAGTAGCGCTTGATCTTTTCTGAGGTCTTGGCTATACCGGGAGGACCTTCCATTAAAGAGTCGTGATAACAAGAGATTACTTTTTTCTGTAAATCTGTGCTGGGTAGGTATAATCGTTCTTGGAAATACAATAAGTTGTCCTTTACTGCAAAGTCCTTTCCCTGCAGATGCCAATTCTGTATGTCTGCTGGAGTTACAAGTTGCCTGGCTTTATCCTTAATTTCCTCTATGGATTCTGTGGCGATTACACCCAGAATTCTTTGTTCGGGAATGATTGGTACAGGTTTAGGGTTGACCAAGTGTTCTTCCACTCCCATCCGAGAAAGGGCATCGGCTTTACCGTTCTTTGTACCAGGTCGATAGGTAATTATGAAGTCAAACTCGGCAAAGAATAATGCCCAACGGAGTTGTCTAGAGGATTGGGCTTTTGCGGTCTTCAAATATTGCAGGTTTCGGTGATCCGTAATCACAGTAACGGTGTGTCGGGCCCCCAGCAGATAATGCCGCCAAGCCTTAAAGGCAGACTTGATAGCCAGAAGTTCCTTGTCAGTAATCGTGTAATTGATTTCAGGAGGCGAGAATTTGCGGGACCAAAATGCCACGGGATGCAACTGATTGGTTACCGGGTCCTTTTGTGATAGAACTGCCCCCATGGCAAGGCTTGAAGCATCAGTTTCCACGATGTAGGGGAGTTCGGGGCGAGGGTGTTTTAAGATTGGTGCAGAGATAAATTTAGTCTTCAAATCCTGGAAAGCTTGTTCCGCCTCGGTAGACCATTCAAAACGTTTGTTTTTCTTTAACAAGGCAGTGATGGGCTGGACTATTCGAGAGAATTCGGGGATAAACCTGCGGTAAACGTTAGCGAAGCCTAACATGCTTTGCACACCTTTTACGGAGGATGGTGATGGCCATTTGAGAACTGCATCGACCTTCTTTGAATCCATACGCACTCCGCCAGGTGATAATATGAATCCCAAGAATTCAACTTCAGTCACGTTGAAAACACATTTTTCCAACTTAGCGAAAAGTTTGTGTTGACGCAATCTTTCGAGGACCATTTTCACGTGTTTCCGATGTTCAGATTCCGATGAAGAATAAACGAGGATGTCGTCAATGTAAACAACAATACATACATCTATGAGCTCTCTGAGGACATCGTTCATAAAATATTGAAAGGCGGCCGGGGCATTGCAAAGTCCGAAGGGCATGACCTGATATTCAAATAGCCCATACTTGGTGCGGAAGGCCGTCTTCCATTCATCGCCCTCTTTTACTCGTACCAAGTGGTAAGCTCCTCTAAGATCCAGCTTTGTATATATGCATGCTTTTCTGACTTGGTCCAGGAGTTCAGGGATCAAAGGTAACGGATATCTATTCTTAACGGTGATCTGGTTCAGGGAGCGATAATCGATACAAGTTCTAAGGTCTCCTTCCTTTTTTGGAACGAAGAACAAAGCTGAAGAAGCAGGGGACTTGGAAGGACGAATAAACCCATTTGCCAGGTATTGATCCAGGTATTGTCGAAGGTGAAGGTTCTCAGGCTCGGTGAGGGCATAAATTCTACTACAAGGAGGAGTAGATCCAGGTATCAGGTCTATCTGGCAGTCATAAGACCTATGAGGAGGTAGAGAGTTAGCCTGATCCTTCCGGAAAACATCTTGGTATTCTAGGTATTCGGGAGGTAACTGGGGAGTCTCTGAAGAAATTGCGGCCAGTGCAACACCAGGTGGAGGGTGACAAGTAGAGACACATTCTGGAAACTGGACCGTTCTTGCTCGCCAATCGATCAGAGGATTGTGTTTCTCTAACCAAGGTATTCCTAGAATAATCTGAAACTGAGGGGCCTTGATCACATCGAACACGATCTTCTCATGGTGTCCATCTTGACTTACTAGCGTCACCTCTTGAGTGGTATGCGTTACTGGCCCGGAGGCTATCTCCGTACCATCCACCGTAGTAATGACGTCCTTTACAGCCTTGGGACAAAGAGTTAGATTCATCCTCAAAACCATTTCATGATCCACATAATTGCCGATGGCACCGCTGTCGACGTAAGCTTCAATTGCATGTAATCGATCCGGATTATCAGGGCTAATGAGGACCATAGGTATCACGAAATGCGAGGTCACGGAACTGGTTTTCACGCTCGGCAAGAGGACCTCTATTCTTGTCGGGCGAGGTCGTTTCCCTGCTCAGAGTTTGTAACTTTGATAACTGCAGCTCCTACTGCCTTCTTGGCAGGTTTCACCGGACAGTCTCGAAGAAAGTGCCCTGAGTTTCCGCAATATAGGCATAATTGCAACTGTTTCCTCCTTTCCCGCTCCCTTTGTGTTAGAGGACCTTTCAGACCCCCTATTTGCATGGGTTCCCCGGAGTCTACTCCTTTGGAAGGAGTTGGCGGTTTGGAAAATACTCGAGCATCAAACTTGGAACGATCGGCCTTCCTGTTCTGCAGCCTGTGATCTATTTGAACGACCAAGTCTATATAATCCGAACAGTCTTGTGGGGGATTCACTACTTGGGCTAAAACGTCTTTGAGCTCTCCACGTAGACCTCTATAAAACAGCGTAATCCGTTTGTCCTCAGGCCATTGAGTTTCCACTATTAGTCTATTGAAAGATGCAATATAAGCCAAAAGGTCTTGATTACCCTGTCGCAACGAAAGAAGCTCATTGTCCAAGGCCTGCCCCTGTGAATGTCTTGCGAACAGTTTTTCCATACTAAGCTGAAAGGCTTGAAAATCATGGAGAACCGGATCATCTTGATTAACTAGAGGGATCGACCAGTCTGCCACATTGCCACTAAGGTACGAAAGTACAAAAGCTACTTTTGCTTGATCAGTTGGAAAGGCTGCTGGCCGGCATAAGAAGTGCAACCGGCACTGATTGATAAATACTGCAAACCTCTTTGGGTCACCAGAAAATCGTTCGGGTGGAGCCAGAGGTACATTCCCAGGTAGGTTGATCTGCACTGGATTCATAGAGGATGTTGAAGGAAGATTTGCCCCTGATGCGGGTAACGGGGTCTGTCCGGCTTGTGACTGTAGCACTTGTCTAGCAAGATTGTCTGTTCTCTCCTTGGAAATAATTAGTTCCCTTCTTAGAGCATTCGTTTCCTGACGAGCTGCATGCACTTCTGCCCTTAGTTCCCCAAGTAACCGGGCTAGGGGGTCAGTATACGAGGTTTCCATAGCGCCTGGGCGAGAGTTTTGCGTTAGGCTTTGCGTTCTGTAACGCTCACCTGATTCTCGCAGAGGCGCCGGTCTTGACTGGGCGACTACCGTATCTTCGAAGGTGATGTGTAGCACCCGGTTGGCTCTTTGGGCTGGACCTCTGTGCACTGTATGCCTGACGTATAGAGTAAGATGTCTGCAGATAGAAAATATGGGGTTAATGAACTGGGGTTATTGGGGTGTCCCTATCTCTTTCCTCTTCTCCTCTCCTGTAGACCCCCAAAGGTTAACGCTCTCACCTTAGGTAAGTGAATGCCGAGCTCTCCATCTGCCTCGGGGCAGGGTGCTGTAACCAGTTTCTTCACTGGATAGGTAGCACAGGCCTCTTGACTTCAGAGGACTGCTGTCCGTCGTTTACTGCACGAACGGTAAGTTTCGAGTCATTCAAATGTCTTTAAAGTCTTTAGTAATGATGTCTCTTGTTTTGCAGGGTTCCGGCGATGGCGGATGACAGGCTGAAGTGAGTTGAAGATGGAGCCCGTGTGATGAATAGAAGCTCCTGGAAGCACGTAAGTAAGCGCTTGTTGCCTGCTTCACTATGCGCTCTCATTGTCTTTTATTTTTGCAGGTACGAGTTCGGAGCGGCTGCAGGGTGCCGGAATACCCACTGGATTAGATGTGGAAAGGAGTAATGGCACGTGAGTATTAAAGTTCCCCAATGTCTTTAAACGCACCTTGTTTTGTCTTTCAGATGCGGGATGCAGCGCCGAAGGCCTCCGGAGCGTGCGAAGAGTTGGTAAACTTTTGTCTTTCAGATGCCGGAATGCAGTGTGAAGACCTCCGGAGCGCACGAAGAGTAGGTAAGCCTTTGCCTTTCAGATGCCGGAATGCTAACCTGTTCTTTCTTGTCTTTATAGGTGTTGCTGAAGACTGGATTCAGGATGGTAAGCCTTTGCCTTTCAGATGCCGGAATGCTAACCTGTTCTTTCTTGTCTTTATAGGTGTTGCTGAAGACTGGATTCAGGATGGTAAGCCTTTTTCCTTAGGCCCAGGACCGGATGCAGAAGACACGATGAGCGTTCTGCTGCAGAGGTTGCAGAATAACGCAAAGCAAGATTCATCCACCGGGTGTGGTT
This sequence comes from Ambystoma mexicanum, assembly GCF_040938575.1. NCBI lineage: Eukaryota > Metazoa > Chordata > Amphibia > Caudata > Ambystomatidae > Ambystoma > Ambystoma mexicanum. Next base: position 716,329,055 of record NC_090932.1, read on the forward strand.
TAAATAGCCTCCTGTAGTGCTTAGGTGTCTCCTTCCACAGCCACGCCTAAGTAAGAAAAGAGTTCCTGGTAAGAAAAGAGTTCCTCCCTTCCAGAAGAGTTCCAGTGTTCTGAATCTAGGGAGTGGCTCCAGCCCCACCCAACAGGATAAGTAGTTCCAAACAGAAGAGGATCAGAGGCTCAACTGGCAGGCAAGTAAGCAGCATGGTCTGCTGAAGGTAAGTCCACCCAAGCATTATGAGCCCGGCGCTTCCAGCGCTGGGACTGGGCATATTTATGAGCCTGGTGCCACTGGCGCCAGGACTGGGTCCAAAAGGTCCCAATTGGGACTGGTTGGCACTCGGGACCTGGGTTATGGATCTGCTTCCAAGGGAGTTGGGAAAACCCTGACCTTTTGGAAGCAGAGATCATGACAGTACCCCCCCCCCCTCAAGGCCCCTCCCAAACCGGGCTTCTCCGGGGGTTTTGGCTTGTCAGGAAATGTTCGGTGAAATCTTTTGATTAGGCGAGGAGCGTGGACATATTCAGCAGGTTCCCAGGATCTCTCTTGGGGGCCGTAGCCTTTCCAGTCAATTAGGTAGAATAGTTTAGATTTGGAGATCTTGGAGTCCAGAATGCTTTTGACTTCAAACTCGAGTTCTCCATCCACTAGGATAGGTTTTGGAGATTTGGTTAGTCGGGTTTGAGGTTGCACGGGTTTTAATAGAGAGACGTGGAAGACCGGATGTATCTTCATGTGCGGGGGCAAGTCCAACTTGACCGCTACTGGGTTTACTATGGTAGTGATGGAATAGGGACCAAGGTATCTTGGGTTGAATGTGCGTGGCCCTTTTAGAGATAGATATTTGGTGGATAACCAGACTTGATCCCCTACTTGATAGTGAGGGGCTTCCTTCCGATGTTGATCTGCTCCTTTCTTGTATTGTTCTTTAGCCCTTTGAAGGTGAGAAACAGCTTCCTTAAAGGCTTGGGTGATTGTAGAATGCAGGTAGTCTACTGCTGGTGTTTCAAGATCTTGGAGGGGATCCAACTCCGAGGTTCGAGGGTGACTGCCGTACAAAAGAAAAAACGGGGTTTTCCCAGTTCCCGAATGGACAGAGTTATTGTAGGCATACTCGGCTATCCAAAGGATATCTTTCCAAGTTTTTTCAGTTTGTTGCAGCATGCAGCGTAAATACTGTTCCAGAGTTTGATTGGTCCTCTCGGTTTGTCCGTCGGTCTGAGGGTGGTGACTGGTCGATAGTCTCACATCAATTTGAGCCGACCGACAGCAACTTCGCCAAAAATGAGAAATAAATTGACTACCTCGATCCGAAATTAGAACCGAAGGAAAACCGTGCAGTCGGACGATGTTTTCGAGAAATTCTCGGGCCAGAGTTGCTGCTGTTGGCAAGCCTTTGAGCGGAATGAAATGCGCCATCTTGGAGAATAAGTCCACGATTACTAGAATCGTATTGTATCCGGAGCATGGAGGTAGATCGGTGATGAAGTCCATAGAAAGCGTATGCCAAGGGCGAGGTGGGATGTCAATAGGGCGTAAGAGGCCTGCTGGTCTTTCCTTTTGACTCTTGTTTTGGACGCATACTCCACAGGACATTATAAAGTCTCTGATATCTTTTTTCCAAGTCGGCCACCAGAAGTAGCGCTTGATCTTTTCTGAGGTCTTGGCTATACCGGGAGGACCTTCCATTAAAGAGTCGTGATAACAAGAGATTACTTTTTTCTGTAAATCTGTGCTGGGTAGGTATAATCGTTCTTGGAAATACAATAAGTTGTCCTTTACTGCAAAGTCCTTTCCCTGCAGATGCCAATTCTGTATGTCTGCTGGAGTTACAAGTTGCCTGGCTTTATCCTTAATTTCCTCTATGGATTCTGTGGCGATTACACCCAGAATTCTTTGTTCGGGAATGATTGGTACAGGTTTAGGGTTGACCAAGTGTTCTTCCACTCCCATCCGAGAAAGGGCATCGGCTTTACCGTTCTTTGTACCAGGTCGATAGGTAATTATGAAGTCAAACTCGGCAAAGAATAATGCCCAACGGAGTTGTCTAGAGGATTGGGCTTTTGCGGTCTTCAAATATTGCAGGTTTCGGTGATCCGTAATCACAGTAACGGTGTGTCGGGCCCCCAGCAGATAATGCCGCCAAGCCTTAAAGGCAGACTTGATAGCCAGAAGTTCCTTGTCAGTAATCGTGTAATTGATTTCAGGAGGCGAGAATTTGCGGGACCAAAATGCCACGGGATGCAACTGATTGGTTACCGGGTCCTTTTGTGATAGAACTGCCCCCATGGCAAGGCTTGAAGCATCAGTTTCCACGATGTAGGGGAGTTCGGGGCGAGGGTGTTTTAAGATTGGTGCAGAGATAAATTTAGTCTTCAAATCCTGGAAAGCTTGTTCCGCCTCGGTAGACCATTCAAAACGTTTGTTTTTCTTTAACAAGGCAGTGATGGGCTGGACTATTCGAGAGAATTCGGGGATAAACCTGCGGTAAACGTTAGCGAAGCCTAACATGCTTTGCACACCTTTTACGGAGGATGGTGATGGCCATTTGAGAACTGCATCGACCTTCTTTGAATCCATACGCACTCCGCCAGGTGATAATATGAATCCCAAGAATTCAACTTCAGTCACGTTGAAAACACATTTTTCCAACTTAGCGAAAAGTTTGTGTTGACGCAATCTTTCGAGGACCATTTTCACGTGTTTCCGATGTTCAGATTCCGATGAAGAATAAACGAGGATGTCGTCAATGTAAACAACAACACATACATCTATGAGCTCTCTGAGGACATTGTTCATAAAATATTGAAAGGCGGCCGGGGCATTGCAAAGTCCGAAGGGCATGACCTGATATTCAAATAGCCCATACTTGGTGCGGAAGGCCGTCTTCCATTCATCGCCCTCTTTTACTCGTACCAAGTGGTAAGCTCCTCTAAGATCCAGCTTTGTATATATGCATGCTTTTCTGACTTGGTCCAGGAGTTCAGGGATCAAAGGTAACGGATATCTATTCTTAACGGTGATCTGGTTCAGGGAGCGATAATCGATACAAGTTCTAAGGTCTCCTTCCTTTTTTGGAACGAAGAACAAAGCTGAAGAAGCAGGGGACTTGGAAGGACGAATAAACCCATTTGCCAGGTATTGATCCAGGTATTGTCGAAGGTGAAGGTTCTCAGGCTCGGTGAGGGCATAAATTCTACTACAAGGAGGAGTAGATCCAGGTATCAGGTCTATCTGGCAGTCATAAGACCTATGAGGAGGTAGAGAGTTAGCCTGATCCTTCCGGAAAACATCTTGGTATTCTAGGTATTCGGGAGGTAACTGGGGAGTCTCTGAAGAAATTGCGGCCAGTGCAACACCAGGTGGAGGGTGACAAGTAGAGACACATTCTGGAAACTGGACCGTTCTTGCTCGCCAATCGATCAGAGGATTGTGTTTCTCTAACCAAGGTATTCCTAGAATAATCTGAAACTGAGGGGCCTTGATCACATCGAACACGATCTTCTCATGGTGTCCATCTTGACTTACTAGCGTCACCTCTTGAGTGGTATGCGTTACTGGCCCGGAGGCTATCTCCGTACCATCCACCGTAGTAATGACGTCCTTTACAGCCTTGGGACAAAGAGTTAGATTCATCCTCAAAACCATTTCATGATCCACATAATTGCCGATGGCACCGCTGTCGACGTAAGCTTCAATTGCATGTAATCGATCCGGATTATCAGGGCTAATGAGGACCATAGGTATCACGAAATGCGAGGTCACGGAACTGGTTTTCACGCTCGGCAAGAGGACCTCTATTCTTGTCGGGCGAGGTTGTTTCCCTGCTCAGAGTTTGTAACTTTGATAACTGCAGCTCCTACTGCCTTCTTGGCAGGTTTCACCGGACAGTCTCGAAGAAAGTGCCCTGAGTTTCCGCAATATAGGCATAATTGCAACTGTTTCCTCCTTTCCCGCTCCCTTTGTATTAGAGGACCTTTCAGACCCCCTATTTGCATGGGTTCCCCGGAGTCTACTCCTTTGGAAGGAGTTGGCGGTTTGGAAAATACTCGAGCATCAAACTTGGAACGATCGGCCTTCCTGTTCTGCAGCCTGTGATCTATTTGAACGACCAAGTCTATATAATCCGAACAGTCTTGTGGGGGATTCACTACTTGGGCTAAAACGTCTTTGAGCTCTCCACGTAGACCTCTATAAAACAGCGTAATCCGTTTGTCCTCAGGCCATTGAGTTTCCACTATTAGTCTATTGAAAGATGCAATATAAGCCAAAAGGTCTTGATTACCCTGTCGCAACGAAAGAAGCTCATTGTCCAAGGCCTGCCCCTGTGAATGTCTTGCGAACAGTTTTTCCATACTAAGCTGAAAGGCTTGAAAATCATGGAGAACCGGATCATCTTGATTAACTAGAGGGATCGACCAGTCTGCCGCATTGCCACTAAGGTACGAAAGTACAAAAGCTACTTTTGCTTGATCAGTTGGAAAGGCTGCTGGCCGGCATAAGAAGTGCAACCGGCACTGATTGATAAATACTGCAAACCTCTTTGGGTCACCAGAAAATCGTTCGGGTGGAGCCAGAGGTACATTCCCAGGTAGGTTGATCTGCACTGGATTCATAGAGGATGTTGAAGGAAGATTTGCCCCTGATGCGGGTAACGGGGTCTGTCCGGCTTGTGACTGTAGCACTTGTCTAGCAAGATTGTCTGTTCTCTCCTTGGAAATAATTAGTTCCCTTCTTAGAGCATTCGTTTCCTGACGAGCTGCATGCACTTCTGCCCTTAGTTCCCCAAGTAACCGGGCTAGGGGGTCAGTATACGAGGTTTCCATAGCGCCTGGGCGAGAGTTTTGCGGTAGGCTTTGCGTTCTGTAACGCTCACCTGATTCTCGCAGAGGCGCCGGTCTTGACTGGGCGACTACCGTATCTTCGAAGGTGATGTGTAGCACCCGGTTGGCTCTTTGGGCTGGACCTCTGTGCACTGTATGCCTGACGTATAGAGTAAGATGTCTGCAGATAGAAAATATGGGGTTAATGAACTGGGGTTATTGGGGTGTCCCTATCTCTTTCCTCTTCTCCTCTCCTGTAGACCCCCAAAGGTTAACGCTCTCACCTTAGGTAAGTGAATGCCGAGCTCTCCATCTGCCTCGGGGCAGGGTGCTGTAACCAGTTTCTTCACTGGATAGGTAGCACAGGCCTCTTGACTTCAGAGGACTGCTGTCCGTCGTTTACTGCACGAACGGTAAGTTTCGAGTCATTCAAATGTCTTTAAAGTCTTTAGTAATGATGTCTCTTGTTTTGCAGGGTTCCGGCGATGGCGGATGACAGGCTGAAGTGAGTTGAAGATGGAGCCCGTGTGATGAATAGAAGCTCCTGGAAGCACGTAAGTAAGCGCTTGTTGCCTGCTTCACTATGCGCTCTCATTGTCTTTTATTTTTGCAGGTACGAGTTCGGAGCGGCTGCAGGGTGCCGGAATACCCACTGGATTAGATGTGGAAAGGAGTAATGGCACGTGAGTATTAAAGTTCCCCAATGTCTTTAAACGCACCTTGTTTTGTCTTTCAGATGCGGGATGCAGCGCCGAAGGCCTCCGGAGCGTGCGAAGAGTTGGTAAACTTTTGTCTTTCAGATGCCGGAATGCAGTGTGAAGACCTCCGGAGCGCACGAAGAGTAGGTAAGCCTTTGCCTTTCAGATGCCGGAATGCTAACCTGTTCTTTCTTGTCTTTATAGGTGTTGCTGAAGACTGGATTCAGGATGGTAAGCCTTTGCCTTTCAGATGCCGGAATGCTAACCTGTTCTTTCTTGTCTTTATAGGTGTTGCTGAAGACTGGATTCAGGATGGTAAGCCTTTTTCCTTAGGCCCAGGACCGGATGCAGAAGACACGATGAGCGTTCTGCTGCAGAGGTTGCAGAATAACGCAAAGCAAGATTCATCCACCGGGTGTGGTTTAAATAGCCTCCTGTAGTGCTTAGGTGTCTCCTTCCACAGCCACGCCTAAGTAAGAAAAGAGTTCCTGGTAAGAAAAGAGTTCCTCCCTTCCAGAAGAGTTCCAGTGTTCTGAATCTAGGGAGTGGCTCCAGCCCCACCCAACAGGATAAGTAGTTCCAAACAGAAGAGGATCAGAGGCTCAACTGGCAGGCAAGTAAGCAGCATGGTCTGCTGAAGGTAAGTCCACCCAAGCATTATGAGCCCGGCGCTTCCAGCGCTGGGACTGGGCATATTTATGAGCCTGGTGCCACTGGCGCCAGGACTGGGTCCAAAAGGTCCCAATTGGGACTGGTTGGCACTCGGGACCTGGGTTATGGATCTGCTTCCAAGGGAGTTGGGAAAACCCTGACCTTTTGGAAGCAGAGATCATGACAGTACCCCCCCTCAAGGCCCCTCCCAAACCGGGCTTCTCCGGGGGTTTTGGCTTGTCAGGAAATGTTCGGTGAAATCTTTTGATTAGGCGAGGAGCGTGGACATATTCAGCAGGTTCCCAGGATCTCTCTTGGGGGCCGTAGCCTTTCCAGTCAATTAGGTAGAATAGTTTAGATTTGGAGATCTTGGAGTCCAGAATGCTTTTGACTTCAAACTCGAGTTCTCCATCCACTAGGATAGGTTTTGGAGATTTGGTTAGTCGGGTTTGAGGTTGCACGGGTTTTAATAGAGAGACGTGGAAGACCGGATGTATCTTCATGTGCGGGGGCAAGTCCAACTTGACCGCTACTGGGTTTACTATGGTAGTGATGGAATAGGGACCAAGGTATCTTGGGTTGAATGTGCGTGGCCCTTTTAGAGATAGATATTTGGTGGATAACCAGACTTGATCCCCTACTTGATAGTGAGGGGCTTCCTTCCGATGTTGATCTGCTCCTTTCTTGTATTGTTCTTTAGCCCTTTGAAGGTGAGAAACAGCTTCCTTAAAGGCTTGGGTGATTGTAGAATGCAGGTAGTCTACTGCTGGTGTTTCAAGATCTTGGAGGGGATCCAACTCCGAGGTTCGAGGGTGACTGCCGTACAAAAGAAAAAACGGGGTTTTCCCAGTTCCCGAATGGACAGAGTTATTGTAGGCATACTCGGCTATCCAAAGGATATCTTTCCAAGTTTTTTCAGTTTGTTGCAGCATGCAGCGTAAATACTGTTCCAGAGTTTGATTGGTCCTCTCGGTTTGTCCGTCGGTCTGAGGGTGGTGACTGGTCGATAGTCTCACATCAATTTGAGCCGACCGACAGCAACTTCGCCAAAAATGAGAAATAAATTGACTACCTCGATCCGAAATTAGAACCGAAGGAAAACCGTGCAGTCGGACGATGTTTTCGAGAAATTCTCGGGCCAGAGTTGCTGCTGTTGGCAAGCCTTTGAGCGGAATGAAATGCGCCATCTTGGAGAATAAGTCCACGATTACTAGAATCGTATTGTATCCGGAGCATGGAGGTAGATCGGTGATGAAGTCCATAGAAAGCGTATGCCAAGGGCGAGGTGGGATGTCAATAGGGCGTAAGAGGCCTGCTGGTCTTTCCTTTTGACTCTTGTTTTGGGCGCATACTCCACAGGACATTATAAAGTCTCTGATATCTTTTTTCCAAGACGGCCACCAGAAGTAGCGCTTGATCTTTTCTGAGGTCTTGGCTATACCGGGATGACCTTCCATTAAAGAGTCGTGATAACAAGAGATTACTTTTTTCTGTAAATCTGTGCTGGGTAGGTATAATCGTTCTTGGAAATACAATAAGTTGTCCTTTACTGCAAAGTCCTTTCCCTGCAGATGCCAATTCTGTATGTCTGCTGGAGTTACAAGTTGCCTGGCTTTATCCTTAATTTCCTCTATGGATTCTGTGGCGATTACACCCAGAATTCTTTGTTCGGGAATGATTGGTACAGGTTTAGGGTTGACCAAGTGTTCTTCCACTCCCATCCGAGAAAGGGCATCGGCTTTACCGTTCTTTGTACCAGGTCGATAGGTAATTATGAAGTCAAACTCGGCAAAGAATAATGCCCAACGGAGTTGTCTAGAGGATTGGGCTTTTGCGGTCTTCAAATATTGCAGGTTTCGGTGATCCGTAATCACAGTAACGGTGTGTCGGGCCCCCAGCAGATAATGCCGCCAAGCCTTAAAGGCAGACTTGATAGCCAGACGTTCCTTGTCAGTAATCGTGTAATTGATTTCAGGAGGCGAGAATTTGCGGGACCAAAATGCCACGGGATGCAACTGATTGGTTACCGGGTCCTTTTGTGATAGAACTGCCCCCATGGCAAGGCTTGAAGCATCAGTTTCCACGATGTAGGGGAGTTCGGGGCGAGGGTGTTTTAAGATTGGTGCAGAGATAAATTTAGTCTTCAAATCCTGGAAAGCTTGTTCCGCCTCGGTAGACCATTCAAAACGTTTGTTTTTCTTTAACAAGGCAGTGATGGACTGGACTATTCGAGAGAATTCGGGGATAAACCTGCGGTAAACGTTAGCGAAGCCTAACATGCTTTGCACACCTTTTACGGAGGATGGTGATGGCCATTTGAGAACTGCATCGACCTTCTTTGAATCCATACGCACTCCGCCAGGTGATAATATGAATCCCAAGAATTCAACTTCAGTCACGTTGAAAACACATTTTTCCAACTTAGCGAAAAGTTTGTGTTGACGCAATCTTTCGAGGACCATTTTCACGTGTTTCCGATGTTCAGATTCCGATGAAGAATAAACGAGGATGTCGTCAATGTAAACAACAACACATACATCTATGAGCTCTCTGAGGACATCGTTCATAAAATATTGAAAGGCGGCCGGGGCATTGCAAAGTCCGAAGGGCATGACCTGATATTCAAATAGCCCATACTTGGTGCGGAAGGCCGTCTTCCATTCATCGCCCTCTTTTACTCGTACCAAGTGGTAAGCTCCTCTAAGATCCAGCTTTGTATATATGCATGCTTTTCTGACTTGGTCCAGGAGTTCAGGGATCAAAGGTAACGGATATCTATTCTTAACGGTGATCTGGTTCAGGGAGCGATAATCGATACAAGTTCTAAGGTCTCCTTCCTTTTTTGGAACGAAGAACAAAGCTGAAGAAGCAGGGGACTTGGAAGGACGAATAAACCCATTTGCCAGGTATTGATCCAGGTATTGTCGAAGGTGAAGGTTCTCAGGCTCGGTGAGGGCATAAATTCTACTACAAGGAGGAGTAGATCCAGGTATCAGGTCTATCTGGCAGTCATAAGACCTATGAGGAGGTAGAGAGTTAGCCTGATCCTTCCGGAAAACATCTTGGTATTCTAGGTATTCGGGAGGTAACTGGGGAGTCTCTGAAGAAATTGCGGCCAGTGCAACACCAGGTGGAGGGTGACAAGTAGAGACACATTCTGGAAACTGGACCGTTCTTGCTCGCCAATCGATCAGAGGATTGTGTTTCTCTAACCAAGGTATTCCTAGAATAATCTGAAACTGAGGGGCCTTGATCACATCGAACACGATCTTCTCATGGTGTCCATCTTGACTTACTAGCGTCACCTCTTGAGTGGTATGCGTTACTGGCCCGGAGGCTATCTCCGTACCATCCACCGTAGTAATGACGTCCTTTACAGCCTTGGGACAAAGAGTTAGATTCATCCTCAAAACCATTTCATGATCCACATAATTGCCGATGGCACCGCTGTCGACGTAAGCTTCAATTGCATGTAATCGATCGGATTATCAGGGCTAATGAGGACCATAGGTATCACGAAATGCGAGGTCACGGAACTGGTTTTCACGCTCGGCAAGAGGACCTCTATTCTTGTCGGGCGAGGTCGTTTCCCTGCTCAGAGTTTGTAACTTTGATAACTGCAGCTCCTACTGCCTTCTTGGCAGGTTTCACCGGACAGTCTCGAAGAATGTGCCCTGAGTTTCCGCAATATAGGCATAATTGCAACTGTTTCCTCCTTTCCCGCTCCCTTTGTGTTAGAGGACCTTTCAGACCCCCTATTTGCATGGGTTCCCCGGAGTCTACTCCTTTGGAAGGAGTTGGCGGTTTGGAAAATACTCGAGCATCAAACTTGGAACGATCGGCCTTCCTGTTCTGCAGCCTGTGATCTATTTGAACGACCAAGTCTATATAATCCGAACAGTCTTGTGGGGGATTCACTACTTGGGCTAAAACGTCTTTGAGCTCTCCACGTAGACCTCTATAAAACAGCGTAATCCGTTTGTCCTCAGGCCATTGAGTTTCCACTATTAGTCTATTGAAAGATGCAATATAAGCCAAAAGGTCTTGATTACCCTGTCGCAACGAAAGAAGCTCATTGTCCAAGGCCTGCCCCTGTGAATGTCTTGCGAACAGTTTTTCCATACTAAGCTGAAAGGCTTGAAAATCATGGAGAACCGGATCATCTTGATTAACTAGAGGGATCGACCAGTCTGCCGCATTGCCACTAAGGTACGAAAGTACAAAAGCTACTTTTGCTTCATCAGTTGGAAAGGCTGCTGGCCGGCATAAGAAGTGCAACCGGCACTGATTGATAAATACTGCAAACCTCTTTGGGTCACCAGAAAATCGTTCGGGCGGAGCCAGAGGTACATTCCCAGGTAGGTTGATCTGCACTGGATTCATAGAGGATGTTGAAGGAAGATTTGCCCCTGATGCGGGTAACGGGGTCTGTCCGGCTTGTGACTGTAGCACTTGTCTAGCAAGATTGTCTGTTCTCTCCTTGGAAATAATTAGTTCCCTTCTTAGAGCATTCGTTTCCTGACGAGCTGCATGCACTTCTGCCCTTAGTTCCCCAAGTAACCGGGCTAGGGGGTCAGTATACGAGGTTTCCATAGCGCCTGGGCGAGAGTTTTGCGGTAGGCTTTGCGTTCTGTAACGCTCACCTGATTCTCGCAGAGGCGCCGGTCTTGACTGGGCGACTACCGTATCTTCGAAGGTGATGTGTAGCACCCGGTTGGCTCTTTGGGCTGGACCTCTGTGCACTGTATGCCTGACGTATAGAGTAAGATGTCTGCAGATAGAAAATATGGGGTTAATGAACTGGGGTTATTGGGGTGTCCCTATCTCTTTCCTCTTCTCCTCTCCTGTAGACCCCCAAAGGTTAACGCTCTCACCTTAGGTAAGTGAATGCCGAGCTCTCCATCTGCCTCGGGGCAGGGTGCTGTAACCAGTTTCTTCACTGGATAGGTAGCACAGGCCTCTTGACTTCAGAGGACTGCTGTCCGTCGTTTACTGCACGAACGGTAAGTTTCGAGTCATTCAAATGTCTTTAAAGTCTTTAGTAATGATGTCTCTTGTTTTGCAGGGTTCCGGCGATGGCGGATGACAGGCTGAAGTGAGTTGAAGATGGAGCCCGTGTGATGAATAGAAGCGCCTGGAAGCACGTAAGTAAGCGCTTGTTGCCTGCTTCACTATGCGCTCTCATTGTCTTTTATTTTTGCAGGTACGAGTTCGGAGCGGCTGCAGGGTGCCGGAATACCCACTGGATTAGATGTGGAAAGGAGTAATGGCACGTGAGTATTAAAGTTCCCCAATGTCTTTAAACGCACCTTGTTTTGTCTTTCAGATGCGGGATGCAGCGCCGAAGGCCTCCGGAGCGTGCGAAGAGTTGGTAAACTTTTGTCTTTCAGATGCCGGAATGCAGTGTGAAGACCTCCGGAGCGCACGAAGAGTAGGTAAGCCTTTGCCTTTCAGATGCCGGAATGCTAACCTGTTCTTTCTTGTCTTTATAGGTGTTGCTGAAGACTGGATTCAGGATGGTAAGCCTTTGCCTTTCAGATGCCGGAATGCTAACCTGTTCTTTCTTGTCTTTATAGGTGTTGCTGAAGACTGGATTCAGGATGGTAAGCCTTTTTCCTTAGGCCCAGGACCGGATGCAGAAGACACGATGAGCGTTCTGCTGCAGAGGTTGCAGAATAACGCAAAGCAAGATTCATCCACCGGGTGTGGTTTAAATAGCCTCCTGTAGTGCTTAGGTGTCTCCTTCCACAGCCACGCCTAAGTAAGAAAAGAGTTCCTGGTAAGAAAAGAGTTCCTGCCTTCCAGAAGAGTTCCAGTGTTCTGAATCTAGGGAGTGGCTCCTGCCCCACCCAACAGGAAAAGTAGTTCCAAACAGAAGAGGATCAGAGGCTCAACTGGAAGGCAAGTAAGCAGCATGGTCTGCTGAAGGTAAGTCCACCCAAGCATTATGAGCCCGGCGCTTCCAGCGCTGGGACTGGGCATATTTATGAGCCTGGTGCCACTGGCGCCAGGACTGGGTCCAAAAGGTCCCAATTGGGACTGGTTGGCACTCGGGACCTGGGTTATGGATCTGCTTCCAAGGGAGTTGGGAAAACCCTGACCTTTTGGAAGCAGAGATCATGACAGTACCGCCCCAGCTCGAGGATGCGGGGCAGTGTGGTGCCCGGCTTTCTTAGGACTTGTCTTCTGAGTTTTCCCAATGAGCACGCCTGGAAGAGCATAGTTCTTATCATGTCCTCTGCATCGCCCCATGCACAAGCCAGCGACAGGTGCCTTAGGCATCCATAGAAGGTGTCCAAAGTCTCATCCTCCTTTTGCTTTGCAGATAGCATCACAAAGCACTCATAGTCTGAGTTGGCAAGGGGCAGAAAATGAGCCTGGAGTGATGCCTTTGCAGCGGCATAGGACCCATCCACTGGTGGAAGCGACTCAAATATCTCCTGGACCGAAGGTCCCGCCAAGTACAACATCATTGCCAGCATGCTGTCATCATCCGTCACCTGTGCGGCCCTAAAGTACATGTCGAGGCGGTCCACCCACCTCTTCCATCTGGGCCCTAAGCTGGATGGTGGGCCCGTTACGTCAAATTCCGGGATGGGCTCCAGGGCCGCATGGGCTCGTGCCTGGGCCATGACAGGATGTCCTGGCTGAGCAGCCGGTAGCACCACTGGCGGCGCATGGGGTATCGGAGCCTGACCTCCTGCTTGCACCTGAGGAGGATGTTGTAGAGCTGCTGGTTGTCTGCCATCCTAAGGCGGCTGCTGTGGAGCTTGCGGTTGTCCTCCGTCCTGGGGAGGTTGCTGTTGGGCAGCTGCTAGCACACCGTCCTGAGGTGGCTGCTGTTGCACTGCTGGCCGGTCACTGTCTTCATCACTAGTCCCACACATGGGCGTGAGTGCACAGGCACCACCAGCGTGGAATTTGGGGGCCGCAACTCAACTCCCACTACCATAGCACAGTCCAGACACACACACACAGGCAACTGAAATGTCCAACCTGGGAGCGAAAAAGACAATGGCAGAGAGTCCCCCTTCACAAACAACCTCATGCACAGCCACAGCAGCTGGATGTGATGATGAACAGGTTGAGAAGAAAGGAGTATTTAAAGCTGCAGTAGCCCTTCCTGATGATGAAGAGGATGAAAAGGAATGAGATCCCCAACCTGATGATGAAGAGGATGAGGAAGAGGTCACCCCTCAGCTGCTGCAGCACCTTGCAGGCACAGGATTTCCAAAAATTGAGTCAAAAGAGAATCAGGGCTATGCAAGCCCAGCCAGTTCACCCCTTCTCCTCGCTTGCACTCGAAGTAGGAGGCCCAGAATTCAAGAACAATTCAAAAATTGGGCATAGGCATGCAGGTATAACTGCCTGCTAGCAGTGTGTCCAAAAATTAGGCCTAGATGCCACTCACCGCTCAAACCGGAGCCCAGTGAAGTTCCACGGCCGAAAACTCAAAATAGCCGCCAGCCGCGTGGTCGATGCACGGCCTACGGCGTGAAACAAAACGAAATCACAGTTCCGCTTCAGGAAAAAAATTGATCGTTCTATCACCGCCGGGCCCAGGCATCATCCCCACTTCGTCACCACTGTTGGGGGTTTGTCCTAAACCCCCTTGCGACGCCCATAAGCCCCCAGCGAGCACATACTCACACAACACACGTCTGTACTGCTCGGACATCCCGGTCGCACAGGTGACGGATGAAACGGAACACCCCCTTTATTTGTACTCCATGCGGCGGCGTGCAACGTCATGCCGACGCATGCGCATCCCTTAAAGGGGCAGCGCCACACATAGTAGCATGCCTTAATTGCCTAAAATCAGTGTTCAGCCGTTTCAATTATAACAAACGCATCTGTGGGCTCATTCTAACTGGTGAATGAGCTCTATACATTTTTGTTTCATTTGATGGCCAGGGCAATGGCATCGGTTTCTAAAATGCAAAAGGAAATAAAAAGGAAAAGAAATGTAGCCAAATGTATATGTGACAGACTCTATATTTTCCTGTATTAATCCCCAAACCTCATTCGGCCAGTAACCACTCAAATACATAGACTAGTGGTTATAAGCAGAGAGCCCTTCGGCCCAACACATGTAAAGTCTGTTGACACTCAGTCAGGGACAACACTCAGTCATTTCTACTTGCGACCTGTCCCACATACTGCTAATAATATCTAATCCCTCAAATTTTTTGGACAGCAAAGCATGGCGGAAGTTGGCATATCCTTGCCCAAAATTCAACAAAAACAAATAAGCCATAATAGACACTTGCTTTATATACTTCCCATAAAGGGCACAATTGGTTCATGAATGTATTCCTGTCATTAAATAGAGCAATCCTTTTGAGCCAAGTCACACATGTCACAGCACCACAAATTAACCATGACTGAAAGTCACCTCCAGTTCAGAGACACATCAGCAAGGCACCCTTTCTGATCTCTGGCCCAGGCCCCCGTAAAGGCCTCCCTGGCAACCCCTGCACTTGGGGACCGTTTTCTGTATCCCTTCAGTCCCCCTACCGGCACTTATGTCTGCACTTCCTTTGCACCTACCACTAGCTGGCTGTTGTATGTGTCTTATTTATTCCACTTCCCATGTACTGCACTTTCCCCTCTCCCCTCCCCCTGCGCACTCCCCCCCTTCCCATGCACTTGCGCAATCAGAATGACACCTGGCCTAGTAGGATCGTTGTCTGTCCTCCCTTTGTTCCGCCCCCCATGCCTCGTCACGACTCGAAAAACTTGTGTATAGGGGCATTATAAATGCCATATCATATCATATCATATCATTGTGGGTATGCAAATTAACCTAAATGCACATTTTTGCTCCAGAAAATTGCCTGTGTGGTACAGATCCGTGTTTCTGTTTACAAAACTTAATCAACCCAAAACCTACATTTGTAAAGACTATATATGATACACACACGGTTACACCCGCACTAAGGATCATCAGTGCAATACATTCAGACACTCATCTTCTTCTTCTTCTTAATTATTGGATGCATGGGCGGACCCACGCAGGCGCTCACATAAACTCACAACTCCTCCCACCGCCCTGACTGCCTCACAAAATCCAACATCACACTGCTCCTCCTCCAGCCTCTCACCCCGTCACCTCCAAGCAAAGCCTTCCCACTCAGCTCAGCCACACCCAGCGCAGACAACCGAACCCGCATCAATTCTCTCTCCTCAACATGTCTCTCACACCTAAGCAGAAAATGTCCCACAGTCTCAGGCACCCCACAAACCGCACAGTCTCTTGACTCACGCTTCCCCACTCGAAAAAGACAGTCATTCAGCCCCACATGCCCTTGAAGCATTGGTTCAGGTTTATTAAACACCAGCCAAGTTATGGTGTGTTAAAACAGTCTTGAACAAATTTCATTTCACCCAAAATTTTAAAAGTAGAATGATCAGTTTCAGCAGGTCATACATGCCACAACACCTCAATGTAACCATCAATGGCACTTCACCTCCAGTTTAGACCCACATCAGCAAGGCATTGTGGGTATGGAAATGAGTCCAAAATGCAAGCCTATTTCTACTGAAAATTGCCTTTCTTTCCTGGGGAGTATTTCTTTCTGGACGGTAATTTAAAATCACAGAAATAACATTATTTCAAAGAGAATGAACACCCCTTGCAACAGAAAGGATAACTGGGTAGCATTATTGTGATTTTAGCATGACCATTTTCTAAATCTTACCTGGTAAAAAACCTAGGCTGTCTTCAACCCATCAATCCCTCACTCCCTTTAGTATATGGAAACTACCTTAATCTCCAGAATCTATTTTACCCAGCATATCACACTATAATAGAAAACACGCTTATGTGTGTGCAGCAAAGGGAAATATGTCAGGCATGGTAGAAGCCTTCAATATCTGGCAAAGATGTTATGGCTGTAAGTAAAATGAACAAGACAATAGTAAAAGAAAGGGCACCCAGTTCGCATGTGTAAATGTTTTCCTTAAATAAAAATATCACATTCTTTTTTTATCTAATGCTTCATATCTGTGCCATCACAATTCTAAATCCGATTACAGAAGGTGTTATTTTTATTCGAAATGTATCAATAGTTCGTATTTTAATTTCGGAGAGATGAGCAGCTGAGTTGGATCTGTAGTTACAGGTTGTTCATAGATCTCAGACATAACGGAAGACGCTGTTAACTTATTTCACTGGTACTTGTCATCCTATAAAAGGCTCCCCATAAAATGCCTAATGAGAGAATGACCTAGCATGAAAACGGTCAATTGTAGTTTTTTCAGTAGGTCAGAATCATAGTTACATTCTAAAAAAGATCTGCTCCCATAAGTGGTCAAACAACATCATGGACAGTTGTACAGAAACTTTGTACAGACGGAAGCAAAATTAGCATTGGTTATGGGTCCAATGCAAAATACACGTGTTTAATGTATTTTTGCACTTGAAGATTGGTTTAGTATTACGGCAAACATTTCCCTGGTGCAAAAATGCATTAACATGATACATATTTGTTTTTTCTCAGGAGGTTTTTGCCCTAGTGATATTTGCTGTATGCCTTATACCAGTGCTACGATTTTGCAATACTAGCCCATCTGATTCTGAGATGATTATATTATGGCAAATGCAAGGATACATGAAAGTTGCCATCCAGTGAGTGTTTCCTGGTTAAGACTGTTGACTGCTCAATTAACACAGACGAGGTAACAGTATCTCAGATGTATGGGGATACAGATCGTACTCATACATCAACAGTCGGACCGACTCAGGAAGTTGGCAAAAGTCAAAACTGTTTTAATAACAAATCTTTAAAACAGGCAGTACAACGGAAATGAACGGACGCTGGACACCTTGCTCAGCGAGTTCTCAAAAACATATAATGAAAAACATTCTTTTATACAAAAAATTCGTAATAGGTGACTTCATGCTATCTGGCAAAATAAGAAAACCTACTAGGGGTTGTGGTTGTTCAACGGGGAACATCTACATTTACTTTCTATGGGATACAGTGATGTGATTGGTTCTCTAAGATCAGGTGGACAGTTAAGCCCACCCCAAGTGCAAGTCATCGTCCGTGTCAGACTAATACATAGCATACTCTGCACCCAATTAGCCCAACATCCATTACCACTCCTGCGTTCTGCCATTCAATTCGTTCTTTTGAATGCCTGAGAATAAAAGGGAGTGTGGCATGGCCTTATCTTCTTGTCTCTGTGTAGCTCGCCCCAAAGTCTATTTTCATCTGACCATGTGACTGGAGACCATGCTTTTGAGCTCTTTGTTGTATTTAATACTATTAAATGAGGAAATCTTGGCACCCTCAGTGGCTTTCATTCTACCTCAATCAGGAGCTGCAAAATGCTACTTAACAGGAATGAGAAATCTAAAACATGGGAGAATGTTTTCTCTTAAAGATGAACCATTTACTTTTACAGAACACCTAATGTATGCTCATGTTAACCCTGTTCCAGTTCAACCAAATTGCAATAAAATAACTTATAATGACAACCATGTTATTTAAATACAACTATATAAAACCACATTTCATTTTCTAACTCAGTTTGTCTGTTCACTGTACTCACTCTTAATATAACATGTTTTACTTCACCATCAAAACATGCCTTGCTTCTAATGCTATATACTAATACGCTTATAGACCCCGGTAGGAGTCATGATCGCTTGGTGTTAAGATTCATTTAAAAAATCTGGCCTGCTGATGATAATTTAGGAGGCCACCATAGTTATAGTGAACAGGGGACTCTGGGGGTTAGCAAAACCCAATCAAGTTAAGCATGGAGAGTGGTCAGTGCAAGTCCCCCGAGAGGTTAGTGGGATCAGGGGTTCACAATGAGCCCACACAGTAAAATAGACAATGATTATACTTAGACAAGTAAGTACAAAAATACTCTATTTATTGTAGGAGCAAAAACACACTATAAGAATAATGCAGGTAATGTTATCCCACACCACTATAAATATAAAACATACATAGTCACAGTAGGATAATTCAATGCCTAGAATTCACCATACACCTGAAAGGAAAGGTAAGTAGTTAGGCAATTGTGTATCCAGCCCACAGCAATAGAAGCCCTAACTTCACTCTCTGTCTGTAAAGCATTTTGCTAAACAGATGGCTGTAAGCCGATCGCTTTCTTCAGCTGGCTCCCTCTTGTGGAACAGCCTCCCCCTTCCTCTTCGTCTTGAGCAGGACATCCTCAAATTCCATAAGCTCCTCCAGACTTTCCTCTTCACTTCCTCCTTCCCTTCTTCCCTCTTCTGCTAACCTCACAGTCACTGTGATTGGTGATCAGGGCCCTTATTTCTCCTTCAGGGTCCTGGCCTTCCACACCCAATCGCCTCAATGTCTGCCTAATCACAGCACTTGCCTCAGCACCTACCTGCCATCATCCTGTAGGCTCCGCAGTTACCTACCTTTTGTGGCTCCACGCCTCATTGCACTTACTACACTAGGCACTTACATCTGCTGCTCACCCATGAGCGCAGATCCTCCAGCACCTACCCCGACTCCCCTCTTCTCCCTGCACTTGCACAGTCTGAATACTCACAAGGCATAGTAGGTTTGTCTTTATCCTCCACTGTATTTATTGTTTCAATCTCATGTTCCCTCCCTGTTTCCTTGTGGGTGCTTTGAAACAGAATTGACTTACTGTATGAGCTCCTAACAAATGCACAATAAATAAATAAATAGATAAATAAGTATGAGTCCAACCCTAGTTTGAGTGGTGCCTTGTACCCAAAAGTCCACAAAGTACCTTTAGAAGATGGGAAAAAGTTAGAAAATGTTCCCGTGGGTCTGAAGATTGTTCCAGAAGACTGTAAAAGGAATTTATAGGTGAGTAAAATACTGTTCGTAGCTTCTACAGCAGCGTTTTCAACAACCATTTGAAAAGCAATGAAATGGAATATAAATCAAAGTTCTTCACACACTTTATAATGGAGGAGATGGAGGCCCCAGTAAGTATTGCGACTACTCATCGACATTACTCCCATTTTCCCAAAGGACTTGGCAAGTAGGTCAAATGGGGGTCCCTGGAGGTAGGTTTTCCTGCTGTTGGACCCAGTAGAAGATGCCCAGGAGCTGCGGGTGCAAGCAAGTTTCCAGTCGGGTCCATGAGCTGAGTGTAACCCTTTCCAGTAAAGAAATGCAGCAGAATGGTCACTGCACATGGGAGACAGCAGTAGCATCACTAATCGCAAATAAAGAAATCTCTCCAGAACTGGGCCCATCAATGGTAGGATGCTGAAACGTGGCAGGAAGGCTATTTGTAGGACTACCTGGAGTTCAGAGTGAAAACACAGAACAGTGACGCTTCTAGAACATTAGCCCAAAACTGTCCGGGTCAGTCCATGGGATGGTCCCGGGACACTTCTGAAGGCTCCATGCTGCAGGAACATGACAAGGAATCGAGTCAGGTTGGTCCCACCAATCCAAAGGGTCGAAGCAACATAAAGGGTCTTCTGGGATTGGGTTGTCAAGCAGGGTTTCACCAGGACAGCAGTAAGAATGGTCACCAGGCCTCTTCAGGATTCGTCCTCTGGTCTTCTGTCATCTGCACAGCTAAACAGGATACTTGGCTCTTCTTCCGATCTGCTTGATTGGCTACAGGACTCCTTATTGAAAATGCAGGTAAGAGATCAAACTCAGGCCTCCAATAGGATGATCTGCCCACAAATTTACACCAACAGTGGTCTAGTCGGGGATCACTGTGGGGCTGACTCATCCATGCACTCTAGACATACTGGCACAAGTATGTGAATTGGGACTAGACAGTCCCAGCTCACTTCCTACGCCCATGCACACATGGCATTCACTAGCATTAAAAAAACACCGCTTTCCCCGGGCAAATACATGACCATAAAAGGAATTCCTGACCTGAGAAGGCAGAAGAAAGGCCAAAAAACTAAATGGCCAAAGAACAAGCGACAAATCTCGTGGCACAGCCATATTTTAGTATTTAGTATTGTATTTATTTGAAGAGCGCATCACGCCTTGAGGCATCTCGGTGCATTTTTTACATAGACAATGTTACATAGTTACATACAGATTAGTGGGGAAAAAACAACAAAAATATTGCAGAGGGAGTGCCTACATGATAAAGAGCAGGCGGTGAAAGAGGATTTCTAGGTCTCTTGCGTGATGAGCCATATTTTTACATTTTTCCTGAATCTCTGGCAGGAAGGTTCTGTTCTAAGAGTTATAGGTAGAGTGTTCCACATTTTAGCTGCTAGTACAGGAAAGCTGCTACCTCCTGCCTTCTGAAGTTTGAATCTGGGGATCTTGAGGTGATGAGCCTGTGCACATCTGGTATGGTGGTCTGAGGTGTTGCGAGAGAAGTTGTTGCACAAGTAGCTAGGTGCTAAATTCGAGAGGCACTCATGTGTGGGTGACAGGGTTTTGTATGCGATGCTTTGATTGACAGATATCCATTTCAGGTTGCGTCTAGATTCAGAGATGTGTTGGGATCTTGGGATGTTCAACGCTAATCTAATGGCGTTATTCTGTAATACTTGCAGTTTTTTTAGGTTTTGTTGGTTAGTTCCCAGATAGAGCACATTGTAATAGTCAAGTTTTGAGAGGAGTAGTGCTCTAGCTATGGCTATGCAGTTAGTGGTGGTCAGGAATGGTCAGGATGCCGTAATTAACTTACAGGTGTAGGTCATACCGGAGGCTGTCACGTTGTTTTGTCTTGTTAGGGGTAGTGTTGAATCGATGTAGATACCTAATATTTTCCCGTCCTTAAAAACCTTAATGGTATTACCGTCAATGTTGAAGGAGTTACACCATCCATCTAGTCTATTCAGTTTTGTTTGGAAGCCTAGGAGGAGTAGCTCTGTCGTATCATCATTTAGACAGAGTCTATGCTTAGCCGTCCAGGTTTATATGGTAAGATAGATATTGTTAAGTACTTTAGAGTCGGTTGCATAGTCTCCGGTGATAGGGATGAGTATTTGGGTGTCATCGGCATAATTGGTGTAGGTGACACCCAAATAGTCAAGGTAATTGAAAAAAGGCTTTGTGAACGCATTATATGGTCAGAGATACGCAGGATTCTTGGGGAACTCCACAGGTTACTGGTGCTGGTTCAGCAGAGGCAGAGGGTGTGAAGACCCTTATGACTCTATTATCAAGGAATGATTGGATCCATGCATTGACTTTATCAGAGAAGTGTGCTGCTGAGGTGATGTGATTGCAAAGGACTTTGTGATTTACAAAGTCGAATGCGGCCGTCAGCTCTAATAAAAGGAGGAGGGCAAGTTTGCCTTTGTCCTTTAGGTCTTCAATATATGTCTTGAGGTCAATCACAGAAGTTTCCGTACCATGCTTGGGTCTGAACCATGATTGACTGAGACCAAGAAGGTTGTTGGTTTCTAGATGATGTTGAATCTACGGGTATGCTGCACTGTCCAGAATTTTCGATAGAAATGGTACTGTGGTGAATGGTCTATAATTCATGGGGACGCTTGGGTCTAGGATCGGCTTTTTTAGTAGTGGCAAGACCCATGCGTCTTTTAGGTTGTTGGGGACCATGCTTGTTTTAAATGAGGCATTGATTAGGGAGGTGATGAATGGAGCTAGTTCCTTGGCTGCTTCTTTGAGGATAGGAGCAGGGCAAATGTGTCCTTGACATTTTGAAGATTTGGGTTTAGAGATTATGTCCTCGACCTCCTCAATAGAGAGAGGAGAGAAGTTAAATAGTTTGCGAGTATTCGGGTGTGGCGTGGATGAGGTAGGGAGGAGACTGAGTTTTTTAGATTCTATTTTACTTTGTAGCAATGTTATTTTGTAATAGTGCAATAATGCTTTCTGAATATTGGTGCACCAGGTGGTGTCTTTAGTACAAGTAACTGGTGGCGTGGCAGGGGATTTAAACTCTCTGAGTATATTGAAAAAGTTCTTTGGTGCTGGTTTTGGCTTGAGTGATTTTAAGACTGGAAAATAGCCTCTTTGTAGTTGAGGGATGCTATTATGAATGTGTCTTTGTTGGTAGCTGACAGGCGGCTCTTCCAGAGAGTTTCTGAATTTCTTTTGAGTTTGCGTAGAGATCTAAGGTGTGTGGTGAACCATGAGTTAAGATGTGCGTAGGGTTTTGCTTTGCGCAATTTTAGCAATGCTACTGAATTAATGGCATTAAATAAGTTGTGGTTGTATAAGTCAACTAGGACAGTGGGGTCTCTATGAAATGTAGTGGAGTTGGTAATTGGCTGTAGCAGGGGCAGTAGTTTATCAATTGTTATGTTGTGATTATTCCTGGTGTATACTGGTGTTGGTGGGTCCTGATGGGTGAGTTGATTGCCTTCTTTAATGGTAAATAATATGAGGTGATGGTCTGACCAGGCATAGGGTGTGTTGGATAGGATGTTTATGTTACAGTGGAAGTCGGCTAGCCAATCTAGGCTCTTACCCTTATTGTGTGTGGCTTCAGTGATGCGATGGAGAAAGCCTAGTTCTGAGATCGTATTAGCGAGGGCAAGCTCCTTGAGATCTTTCGGGTCCTGGAAGCCTAGGTTCAGATCACCCATAAGCATGATTTGTGAACCTGGTTTGGTGTTAGCAATGAGGAAGAGAAATGTCTTCTTCGAAGGTGGATAGAGGCCCAGGCGGTCTATATACGAGGTGGATGGTGATTGTTCAGGATGCTGATATCGGGAGCTTAATGGTCAATAGTTCTGCTGAAGGAATGGATTGATCTGGTACATGCCTCAGACCTAGGGTGGCTTTCGCAATAAAGGCAACGCCTCACCTTTGGGTTGATTTGATTCTCAGTCAAGACGGATGATGGAGTAGTCATCAGGGATGGCAAGGAAGAGTGAAGGCCCGGCCGCAGCATGAAGCCAGGTCTCGTGATTGCTAAAAAGTCAAGGTAATGTGCTGTTATGAAGTCGGCAATATCTAATGCGTGGGCAAACACAGATCTGGCATTCATGGGTGCACATTTAATCTGAGTGGTAGTATTGATTGGATAACCTTTTGTATGGGAGGTGTTTACCCATGGCGAGGTAAGGTTGTTTATTGTATTTTTTGTGGCATTGGGTGATGAGTGAGCTGGCGTGAGTCGAAATCTGGAACCTAGTCTTGCGTTCCTGTTTTCATAGAGAAAGGTTGGTTGTGTGTGGGCCTTACGGAAAATTGTTTGATCCATTAGGCTGGAGAAATGGGATTGGGAATGGGATTATTTAGCATAGCTGCTGTGATGAGCAAGGGTGTGTATACTGTTTGAAGGCAGGAGGGTAAGACTGCTGAAGGTGGAATACAACTAGATAGAGAGATGATGTGGGAACTACACGTAGTGTTGAGGTCACATTTGAAGGGCATAGGGTTGTTCCTACCATCATTAGCCATCATGATAAACAGACTCATGGTCCTGAGCAGGAGTAGAGAGTGATAGCATTGGGAGGTGCAAGAGCATGATATGGCACATTCAGTATTATGCTATGGTCAGGTGAGTGGCTTGGCTAATTATTAGGTTGTGTAAGCTATAGCTAGTCAGTGAGAGGCAATTGATATTTTAAACAAATATGCAGGGTGCATCAATTAATATTTCTAGACAGCTAAGTGTGTCAATCAATATTTTGAACAAATATTCAGGATGCATCAATTGATATTTCTAGGCAGCTAGGTGAGACAATCGCTATTTTAAACAAATATGCAGGGTGCATCAATTAATACTTATAGGCAGCTAGGTGCGGCAATCAATATTTGAACAAATATGCAGGGTGCATCAATCAATATTTCTAAGCAGCTAGGTGTGGCAATCAATATTTTGAGCAAATATGCAGGGTGCATCAATTAATATTTCTAGGCAGCTAGGTGCGGCAATCAATATTTGAACAAATATGCAGGATGCATCAATCAATATTTCTAGGCAGCTAGGTGCAGCAATCAATATTTTGAGCAAATATGCAGGGTGCAGCAATCAATATTTCTAGGCAGCTAAGTGCGGCAATCAATATTTTTGAGCACCTGGCCTATGCTCAATGGTGAAGTCAAAGCCTTGAAGACTTATGCACCACCTGAGCAATTTATGATTTTATCCCTTCATGTTCATCAACCGTTTTAAGGGCCCATCATTAGTCTGCACAGTGAAGTGAGTCCCACAGAGGTAGGGAACCAGCTTCCCAAAGCTCCACGCAATGGAAAAACATTCTTTTTCCACAGTATACCACCTGAGCTCTCTGTCCTTAAGATGGTGACTGAGGAAACATATAGGATTTCCCTGCTTTTGTCATCTAACTGTGATATTACTGCCTCTGTCCCAGTGTCAGAGACATCTATCTGCACTATGAATGGTCTTTGGAAGTCAGGTGCCCTGAGAACAGGGACCTGACAAAGGCAATCCTTAAGGCCTTGGAAGTCTTTCTCACACTCCTCAGACCAAGAATATTTCTTAGTTTTATTTGGAGTAGTGAGACCAGAGAGGCAGCTATGTTACCATAGTCTGCCATAAAGTTCTTGTAATGCCCAGTGAGGCCCAGGAAAGCTCACACTTGGTGTTGGGTACTGGGGGTTGCCCAGTCTTGCAGAGTCTGTACTTTACTGAGAAGATGATGAATCTTGCCCTAACCAACCTCATGCCCAAGGTAGACCACTGAATCCTGACCAATCTGGCACTTCATAGCCTTTATGGTCATGGGGGCCTTCTGAACAGCCTGTAACACAATCTCCAGGTATCTAACTTGCTCCTCCCAAGTGGGGCCGACGACTGCTATATCATCTAGATGCAATGCAGTATTCATCCAATTCATTCAGAGCATGGTTGACCATCCTTTGGAATGTGGCAGGTGCATTATTCAACCCATAAGGCATTACCCTGAACTAGTAAGGTCCTTCAGGTGTGGAAAATGCTGTCTGCTCCTTGTCATTTCCTGTCAGTGATATCTGGAAATACCATGCAGTGAGATCAAAAGTGCTAAAGTACTTGGAAGCAGCTAGCTTGTCTACCAATTCATCATTTCTTGGGAGAGGGTGAACATCTGTCTTGGTGACAGCCTTCAGAGCTCTAGAGTCCTTGCAGAATCTCAAATAAGATGTACATGCTTTTGGTACCAGAACCACAGGGCTTTACCAATGACTGGTAGAGGTCTCAATCACCCCAAGATCCAACATTTTGTTGACCTCAGACTTAGTGTCAAATCTTACTTGGTCTGAACACCCACAACTCTTAAACTTACTAGGTCCACCAACTCCAGTGACAAAGTCCTGTTCATACCAATGTATAAAGCCTGGAATTTGGAAAAGCAAGGGGTGAAAATTGCCTCAGCAATGATTTCCCCTCACCTTGCTGTTGTGGGGTCAGTTGAGGGCACACTAGGCCACCCTCAATGAAGCTATGAGAAGGGCTGCCGTGGAATAGGTCAGGGAGAGACTCCGATTTCTCTATCTTCCTTCGTAAACCAGTAGCAAGGCTCCTATTTCATCCCTAATGACAGCATCCTTCATACTATCCATGGAAAACTCAATGGAAGCCTTTCTAAGTCTTCCAAGGCCCACTGAATAACTCACCTTACTTTAAACTTGGTAATGCCCAGGGTATGAGCCCATGATCAGGGATGTTGACAATATGTTTGATATAAGAAGGTGCCAATAACTTCTTTGGTGCTCCCTACGGACTCCAATCAAACTTTGGAGAGTTCCCAAGAATTTCTCATTCAGACCAACTGATTGTGGGGTGGCAGTTGATTGACCAATCACTAGTCACTTCCTTTTCCTTCCACAGGGTCTGGCTATACCTGAACCTGAAGATGTTGTCTGTGTTAAGCACAACTTCAGAGGAGCTAGTGCTGGAAAGCATGTCCAGTAAAGATTTAATGACTGACCTAGCAGTCGCTATCTGATGTGGGTTGGCATCAGGACACCTAGTGGTGTGATCAGCAGCCACTAAGTGATTTCAATTGCCCAAGGATGTACACAGAGTCAAAGGTCTAATCAGGTTAGTCCTTGTCTCTTCAAAGAATGGTTACACTGCTGATAGAGGAGCCTGGTGATTCTGAATTCCTGTTCCACTTCTGCCGGATTGCTGACAAGAAGCAAACCTACTACAGTGTTTTTCTTTTTTTTCTGGGACCCCCATTATGGGCCAGAAAGATTGGATGGTTGACCATACTTGAGTTACCCTGATGTCAGGCTGAACTACAAGGGGAACTTCATGCACCAACTGCAGGAGGAAGGGCCAACATCCTGAGAAACCACCAAACTGTCATGGTCCCCTCTTGTGGGCTATGTGGGCTTACACACTAGTAACACACCTTCCTTTTTGATCCTTTGCTTCACAGGAGGCTCATCCTCTAATTGGAAGCAGGCCTTTCTCCACAGGCCTTTCAATTATGGTTTCTTCTGTGCACCCTTACCAGTCTCGTCCTCTTCTACAAGAAAACTGGCAGTTCAGGAGTTTATAGGCATAGAGAGTTTCCTGCAGTGCCTCTTCTCCTTCAGGTTCAGAGACTTGGCCAACTACCTCAACCTCAGTTGTAGGTGGGACAAGGGAATATTGTCTTTTCCTCTACCTCTTTGTTTTCTTTCTCCTCTTGCCTTAGGTTTCCCTTTCGGATCAGGCTTCCCTTTAGACTTGACTAAGGCAGCCTGATTCTGAGACCTAGTGTTTGAAGGGTCTGCAGAGTGTCCCTCCCTACTCCTTTGTCAGCCAGTTGAATCCCAACATTTTAAATGGCACATCACCACCACCGAACAACGCAACCACATACCCCACAACGCCCTCTTCACATTTAAGGCCTTCTTCAGAGTCCGGCAATGTGTACAAGAGAATGAAAGCACCCATTATTTGCATTAACGTTCAAAGGCAGTTGCACATGCAGTTCATTTTTTGAATGGGCCCCATGCAATATGTGTGCATTTTCCTAACTTGCATTTGCAAAAGCGCATACAATAATGGTAATTTTTGTGTGAATCAGCCAATAATTGGAGTCCTTCTGCTGTACGTACAGGTGCAACATCAAAACTATGCCTCATCAACACTGGATGTTTTTCAATCAGTGTTGGTCATTGCAGATGGCCAACATTTGCAATGCTTGCATGAATGAGGTTTCACAACATATCTAATTTCTCTATGCAATAATGTGATGCGCCAACTATCCTCAATGTCACCACATAAAAATGAATGGCTGAGGACTTCATTAGCGATCATTGACGTTAAGGGCATTCAATTGATTGGTGTTGTCACACATTTAGCACTCCCTTCACAATAGAGTACAATCTATTCTCAAGCAAACACAATGAAAAATTTCACTCTTGATGAAGAAAAGGTCTTTAAAAACAGTTGTGCATATAATGGATCGGAATTTTCTTTAACATTTAGAAAATAACGGATTCTGAACATCTAAATTGAGTGAGTTTTGTTTTCCTCATTATTATTATTATTATTGTTATCATTATTGTATTTATTATTATTATTATTATTATTATTATTATTATTATTATTATTATTATTATTATTAAGCATGGACCCAGCTTTGTGAAGCAACAAAGCACTTTACAAATTATAGCGGGAATGACACAGTCAGGGAACAAGATAGAGAAGGTAAAAGGGAGCTAACAATGGGTGGGCAAGGGTGGATAATTTGGCAGCAAGGGATCTAGCAACCAGGGGATGAAACAGTGGGAAGCAGATCACCCAGTCTCAGGAAGGGTGTGGAGTGGAGGCTGTGTGGACCTAGGTGTTAGGGAGGAGCCATTCCTTGAAGAGGAGTGTATTAGGGTCCTTCCTGAAATGTTGAAGCAAGGGGTAGAGTCTGGGTTTGATGGAGAGGAGGATCCAGAGTCTTGGGGCACAGGCAGAAAAGTTCTGTCTTTTGGGTTATTCCGTTCTACCCCAGCTGAGATCACATCTGCACATGTCCTTACTTCTGGTGGATCGTAGGCTTGTGGAGATGCTGAGTTTCTCAGTGAGGTTGCCTGGGGATTTCAGGGTGACAGCATTGGAGATGATGCAACAGTATTTGAAGATAATACATGGTCAATCATGCCCTCCTGATATATCGGCTCCATGACACTTTTCTTATCACAGCTCTAGCACTGGATTGGCTGTCCTCTTTCTTCTCCAACCGACCTTTACCAGGTTCAACTGGGCCCTTTTCTCTCCCCTATTTAATTCTCCACCTGCGGCGTCACTCTGGGCTCTATCCTCTTGCTTGGCTTCTAAACATCTATCTTTCCCCTTTGGCCCACTTGATCTCCTCCTTCACTCCCCACTTCCAATGCAATGCTGGTGACACCCAACGCTCCTTCAAGCTTCCCTTGTCTTCCTCCTCTTCCTCCTCTCTCATCCTTGACTATCTGGCCAGTATTCAGTCTTGGTTTGCTGCCAATGATTTCTGCCTTAATGTCAGTAAGACTGAGATGCTTCTCATCAGGACTCCTGATCCCACATACTCTCCCTCCTTCTGGCCTCTCTCTATGAATCCCCCTCACCCTCTTAGAAGGCAAAAAACCTCAGCATGATCTTTGACTCCTCTCTATCCTTCTCTCCTCATATCTCGTACCTTGCCAAGAAGGCCCACTATCAGCTGTACCACCTCCGAGGCATTCTCCCTTTCCTCACCTCCCCCAAAAACATAACATCTCTAGAAATCTGGTTCTTTCTAGGCTTGACTACTGAAACAGCCACTTCCTCAATCTTCCTGCATCTTCTCTTCAACTATCCAGAATAGGACTGCAAGACTTATCCTTGGCCTCAAGCCCAGGAACCACATCTCTCCAGCCCTAATTTCTCTTCACTGGATCCCTGTGGCTACTGATAGGATAAAATTCAAGACACTCTGCACCATACATAAGGCTTTCTGAGGCCTGGATCCTCACTATATCCAACTCTATCTCCCTTAATATCTCCCTTCTAGAGCCTTTCGCTCTGCTACCTCCAACTCTTTGCAATCCATATGCTTGACTAAGCAACGAGTGGGTGGTAGATCTCTCTCTCCTCCTTAGGAGCCTCCCTCTGGAATGGTCTCCCTTCCACTCTCAGGCTTGAGCTGGATCACCACAAGTTCTGCAATCTCAAGACTTTCATTTTCTCCTCCTCCTTCACTCTCCTCCTCCCCTGCTAATACGCTCATTCATACTCTGTGACAGGCTGCCTGCTTTCGTCTGAGTACAACAGAGCTCCACCCCCCCCCAGTCCCTGCACTCATCTGAATTCCATGGCACTTTTTATGGCCTCCCCGCTGCACTTCCCCATTCATCTGCCTTTCCTTCCCACCTTCGCACTTCTTGCAAACCGGCACTTCACCCCCACACCGTTTTTTCAAGCACATCTTTTTGTTCACTTGCACGTTCCTAATGTCACAACGCCTAGTAGGACCGTTATTTTTATTTCCCCGCTGTTACCTCCCTTTTTTATCTTGCGGCACTTTGAAACACCATGTGTTGTATAGTAGCCTTACAAATAACCAATAAATAAATATTTTTTTTTTTTTTTTTTGCAGCTGGAGCAGTTCGATGAGTGTCGGGTGATATAGTTGAATTTGCGGAGTCCTTCGATGAGTTGTGCTGCAGCATGCAGGCAATCTCAGGGGTGGCAGGTTGGTCACCACAATGCCTTCCAAAAGGGCTTTGCCACCACCAGGTGGGAGAGGAACAAGGCTTGGACATCAGATCTGAAGTTAGTGTCTGGGATGAATAGCTTGATTTACAGCAGGAGAGAAAGTTGGTTCCACGTTGTGTGTGTCGTCCCTGCTATGTGCTCAGCCTTAGGTGTAAGGCACACATTGGGCCTCATTACGAGGCTGGCGGTAGCAGTGCCTGTAATACAGGCACGGCTGCCGCCGGTATACATTTTTTTCTGGCGCCCAGAAAAAGGCAATTACCGGGTCATTACGACCTTGCCGGACCCAGTAATTGCCCTTTTCTGGGCACCGTAAAAATTTCCGTAGGGCTCAATGAGAATGGGGAGGGTGGTAATAACGGTAGCGGTGCTATTGTCATGTTCTGCTCGCGGGTGCCGGTAGGCCACCAGGTCAGACCTGGTGTCTGCAAGGGCACCGCGAGCAGAATTTGTAGTATGGCAGTACGGTAGCAACAGTGCCGGTAGAGCTACCGGCACCATTGTTGCCTTACAGCCATACTTATAATGAGGCCCATTATCTGCATTACGCTGGTGCATTGGCCCTCATTAGGAGTTTGGAGTCCGTGGACTCAAAACTCGGGTCCGGGTCCGTGGTCCCAGAATGGGGAAATACCGGGCCATTCAACTTTGGAGGGCCCGGTATTTCCCCATTCAGGGAACCCGGACCTGGACCGTCACCATTCCCATTCGAGCCCCCATAGGGTTAATAACGGGCCCGTTGTTGGCTCCCTGGTCCCCTCACAGGACCCGCAAAGGACGTCTAGTCTGACCAGACGTCCAGAGCGGGTCCCGCAAGGGAACCTCGTAATAGGGCGGAATGGGTTTAACAGCGCCGGCACCTTTACCGGCGCCGTTAAACCCATTAGGCCCGCCTCGTAATGAGGCCCATGTACACATCTCTTTTTCTGCTGTGTGCCCC
Source organism: Ambystoma mexicanum (assembly GCF_040938575.1). NCBI lineage: Eukaryota > Metazoa > Chordata > Amphibia > Caudata > Ambystomatidae > Ambystoma > Ambystoma mexicanum. Next base: position 716,359,717 of record NC_090932.1, read on the forward strand.
TCTGATTAAAATAATGGCGGGTTAATAATGCAGGCTAAAACTGCTTACACCTGCCTCCCTTTAAAAAGAGTCTCACCTCAGCAGCCCTCACAGATATCCTCAGGGCCAGTCAGGGCAGGTGTAGGGTACCCCCCATTTCGAATAGAGGATATTTTGTTTTATTTTATTTGTGCAGTGTATCATAATGTGCCACAGGTGTACAGATTCTCCAGAACTCAGAGGAGAAAGTGTGTGTGTGGGGAAGTGTGGAGCCGGGGGGGGGGGGGGGGGGTGAAAGGCCGGGAAAGCAGAGGAAGATACAGGAAGCCCAAACTCGCAGATATGTGGGAGAGCAGAAATAAGCCAAGGTTAAAAGCATTACAAACGCTGTTCAACAGCACATTCCAACCTGCAAACCATACAGCTTTTCATTCAAAAAAGATGATATTATCTATGCACTTAAGTAATACTTCCATGTGTCATTCATAACATGTTATAACATAAAGTAGATAAAATAATGTTCTTTATGAAAGCGTGCGTGGCAATTGTGTGTAGCCAAGCTGTTGTTTCATTTCATTTCAATCCAGTTTTGCATTGAAAAGTTGCCTTTCACTAAAATGCAATCACGTGGAAGCATTAACTTTCAAAGAGCATCTACGTGCGCGCTGAAGAAAATTACATCAGAAATATGGAAATTAATTTGTTGGTTTGACCCAGCAGCCAGCATGCACACGAAAGCCCTGAAGTGAATTGATAATAAAATAACGATACTTGACAGATATAATAGTTTAAGTGATTTCAAATTAACCACATCCGGCTGACCGCAAGTGAAGGATGTGTTCGTTCTCTTGCAATAAACCACGCTCGAGGGACACATTACCCCGAACGGAGTAAGCAAAACCATAGTCTGGTAATTGCAGCAGAGAAAGGCGGGCGCTTACTTCATAATTTTTCTTTAAATTATTCACGGAGATATCATGCTCTCATTAGAACAGTTTTACTTAATATCCTAAACCTTTAGGATAAATGGCGCTGCACTGTGCCTGGAAAACACGTTGACGCTGGAGGCCATTTTGCATTGATTTGAATGAACTCTTATGATGTAATGAAGTCAAATGCATTGATATTGATTGAACTGGTGTCGAAACGAGTTTATTTAGGGTATATTTTTAACTGCAAGAAACATGACCCCTTTTCGGAGATCACATATTTAATTAAACCATTTGGTTCAAGGCAGTGGCCACATCAATTGCATATGTAGCTAATAATAGAATTGTGTTCCTTTCATACACCTTTTTTAACCTAAGGAGTAGTCTGCATTCACAATAATCTTAATAACATCACTCTACCATAAAGCTACGTTGTTGTGCTCACTAACAGCACAATTGTGCCAATAGTTTGTGATTTCAATTATTATTGAAAAAATAAAGGGTTGCTACAAAATGGTCGGGTACAGCATACCACCAAACTCTCTCTCTCTCTCTCTCTCTCTCTCTCTCTCTCTCTCTCTCTCTCTCTCTCTCTCTCTCTCTTTCTCTCTCTCTCACTCACTCTCTTTCCATAATACAGTTTCAATTTTTAGCAAGGGCAAATCTTGGCTCACTTTTTAAAATATCTTTCTCTGCAAGTGGTTCACTGGCTAAAATACGAAACTGTAAATATTTATGTGGCGGGGGTGGGGGTGGGGGGTTTTTGTGACCACTGTTTTTTTTGTGTTTGCATTACAACGACTTGAGAACCAAGGTGCACATTTTGTTGTGATAGCTGCTGTTGGCAGTCACATTTTTATCACACAATCATTAAACAGTGCCCCCACTCTTTATAAAAAATTGCAACAAAAAATCACGCTGTTCTAACGGAAGCCCTCGCGGGGGAACCGACACAGAACCAATGCCGCACAACCAGCTTGCGAGCAGCACATATGTCATTTGTGTTGAATCAGAGTGGGGCTTGAAGTGTGGATCAGCATAGCTACACAGTGTGGCCCCAAATCATTTCATTAAGTGAGTCCAGAAACCTAAAGGGGGCGGGGGGTGTCTCTGAGAAGCAGACTTGATCCAGTTTGAGGCTGTGAACATCTGGCATAAGGTACCAGCTGCAAATCAGAGGTGGTGACAATGTTGTACTCATTTACTCCAGTGAAGATCGTTGTGAATTAGGAAGACAATATTGTAAGAATGATGTACATGGTAATCTAATTTGTATGTTTAGCTGCCAGCTTTGGTCCCATTTTAAGAGAATTATGATACAGCTGAAAGGGTCCCTTCCTCTACAGGACAGAGATTGCATTACAAAGTGTCTGAACTTAAATTCAAGTTTGTCTAAAAAAAACGGTGTGTGTTTGTAATGTCGGTTTAACGTTTGGTTATGCACACCATAGGCTCAACGCCTGTACCTTTGCACCAAACTGACCTTTTGAAAGCCTACACCCTAGAATTTGCCACTTTCTTGTGATTTGTAACATAAGGTACAGCTTGTGAGAATGTGACGTCCACCACGCTATACTGTAGCTCCTTGCGTGAATCCTATGGCCAGCACGTCGTACTGCAACCCCTTAATGCATGCCAAGCAATTCCTTTCAACTTACATTCCATTCCTTTGAGAGTTTTGTCTTGGAGGATAGCTCTGGGGCAATGTGCTCGCCTTGGAAACAAAACCGCACAGAGCAGCACAGGTTCGATTCTCGGGTCCACGCTCATATCATAACATTAGCTTCCAGAGGCCGCTTGCTCTGTCAGCATCTCATTCACACAGCAAAGACGCAAGTGCGGCTACGACGAAACTGGTGAACATTCTATGGTAAATGTTAGCTCCTCCTTTAATATTCTGAACAATTTGATTTCAGACCATAACAAATTTCTTTCTGAAGCCTTGCAGGGGGGTTGCAGCCCACATATCTTAAGTCTGTTCCAATTCAACCTTTAAAATGTGCTGTTATTAAGGACACTTGCAAAACAGGGTGTGCAATCTTCAAATTATCCGAACAAGAAAGGCCTTGAATAAGAACCAGATAGCGGCTGTTTGTTAAAAATTAGAGACATTTAAACCATAGAAAAAGTTTGCAGCTGAAGAGATATTTTTTTGAGACTTTCTGAAGTTGAATTTGGCGGTGATTAATGAGGGTGGATGCTTTGTCCAGGCATTGCTGTGTGTACTGTCCTCCTGATTATTGGCAGGTGACAAAAATCATTGTTCGTATCACGCAGTTCCATGTGAAATGATTATTTCTGGAGGTGGTTCTGTAACTGGTGCTTGCTTGTGGCATAGATAAAGAATCTCTTTCATTCGTTGTTGATCAGACTGACAGTATATCCAACACTGGGTCATGATAAATCCCTCTGTTTAAGCTCAAAACATGTGTCGACAACTTTTATCGAAAAAGTTCTCCTTTCAACTACAATAAACAGATCGTAGACCTGCAACCATTGGCTACCATCAAAATAATCAACAAATTGATATATTGCTCCACTCTCTTCAAGGCGCGACTGTGTGATAGTCTGCTATTCTTGTTGCATAGTTAGCCTACCAAGCACTACCTGAGTACTTCAAAATAAATCAGTGCAACCTGCTGCCTCCAGAAAATTCCACCACGCTCCTCACTAGCACGGACAGGGCTCATCAGCCTTTCTCCCCTTACTATTCATCTTTCACTTAGATGATGGATTTATTTCCATTTCCAGGGGTGTCCTCGGCATGTGATTTGTGACGGTTGTGTCGGGTGGTCGTGATGCTGATAGCATTAACAATGATAACTCCTTACACTCTCATTTTCTGCAGGTTGCAGAATGGTTTGGATCTGCAGGGCTCAAGTCGAGGGTACACGCGGGTGGGACGGAGTCCCCCCACTTTCTTCAGAGTGCACCTTGATATGCTAATTTCTGGTGACACCACATTCAATTGGTATGTTAATGAGCCCCCCCCCCTTTTATTTTTAGGACTTGTACTCGTGGCAAAATGCAAAGAAACCAGGTGCTGAAAGCTGTGCTGTATTTGCAACATTTTGAATCGGATTGTATTTATGGTGCAACAACCACAGAAATACATCTATTGTGTTTGTTTAACCTCAAGGTTGAGTGCATCCAAATGATCCTCTGTGAACTCTGCCCAATTTGTGGCCTGTGGTTAGATCAGGTAGAGTACTTGGAGATCTTTTGTAATGTCGACTGCTGTCCTTTATAATTGGGCTGCCATTACTGATCTCCACCGCGGGAGAATGTCAGCTTGGTAATGATCACAATGGATTCGTTTGGATCCCTGTGCCTAAAATGCCTTCACTTGGTGAATCGCTGTAATACCTCTGCATGAGCCGCACCACGGAGGTGGCATTACATGGCCTCTTTCCATTGGATTCCACACTTCATTAAATATGAGGCTGTCACTGATGATGCTGATGATTATGGTGATGACGAAGAGTAGGAGGAGCACTGACCACTTAGAGCAATGCTTTGTGGCAATGTGTGACTTCCAGATAGTGGGTCACATCTCACATGTATACATATTGTCTTACAGAGACAGCCACATCTGTATTTTTCCAGATCATTGATACAGAAGATCGGTACTGACTTACAATTGTTGATGTTTTTTTAATGGGGAATAAAGCTCGCATAAAAAGAGTGTTTACATAATGTGTTCAATCACACATTTTATATAAGTACCTTCAGGAGTACCTTCGTTGAAAAACATAAACCACTCTCACAGAGGTAGACACTAAACATTAGTGTTACTAATCGACTACAGAACAATTAATGCAATTTGCCCACCTTTAAACTTCTCAATCAAGGTTGGTATCAAGTTAATCAGATCAGAAATGTTTCCTATCATGGAGAATAGGTAATTGTCCAGCTGTACGTGTTTTCTAAATTAAATACTTAATATCCTTTTCTTTAACTCAATCGAAATAATTATCATGGGAACATTTTTGCTTTTTGGCTCAAGTAGAAAAGCATTTTGAAACCCTGAATCTATTTGTGTTAGAAAAATAAACAAATTGTGGCAACAACAAACTTTGCCTGATTCACAAAACAGTAAAAAATGCCATTTGGGACCAATCACGATGAATCAAAATGTGTCTGCAACTTGATGAGCAGAAAGGGGTATACCAAAGGTATCCCAGAGCCGGTTCATAAGGGTTGCATGATTGACTGTATCAGAGGTAGAGGAGAGGTCAAGAAGGATGAGAACAGAAGGAGAGTTGGAGTCGAGATTTGAGAGTAAGTCTTTACAGGGGCTCAGAGTGCAGCTTGCATGCCTCTAGCAGCTCTAAAGCCAGACTGGTGGTCGTGGAGACAACCAACAGATTCAATGTGGCGGATAAACTGGGAAATGGCCACCTTCTCCAAGAGTTTGCCCAGGAAGTGGGTAATGGAGATAGGGCGGTAGTTCGCCAAACCGAAAGGGTCAGCAGAAGGCTTTTTGAGGAGAGGGTGCACAAGGGAGTGCTTGAGGAGTGACAGAAAAGATTCAGTGGTAAAAGAGTGATTTCAGAAATCAGCCATGGCTCGAGCAAGAGAGACAATGTTTTCCTTGATAGTTCTGGAAGAGCAGGGGAGCAACTATTTGGATGAGAATTTATAGAGCAAAAGAGAGAAAGAGGAGAGTAGGTTGGAAGGTCAGGGGAGGCAGGGGAGGCCTGAGAGCGGGTGTTGGAGAAGGGTGAGGTGTAGAGGAGAGAAAGGTCAGGATGCAAATAAACACATACATACATATTATGCACACATGAGCAAGTATTCAAGCATTGCAATTCATCTATACAAACCGTTTCCTGAGGGTTAAAGAAGAAGAAGTGTCCATCCCACTAAGTGGGGTTCTACCCTCAAGAGGTAGCATAATATATTTCTATCATACAAATCAATACCTCTACCAAGAAGCAGGAGTGAGGCACCCTTTTCTTTTTAAAGAACTCTTGTGAAAGTTATTCCTATCTGTGTATTTAAATCGTACACTGAAAAGCCTACTATATTGTATTAAAGACACATTCCAATTCAAAGTGACACCTTAAAAATAATATTGTCCTCAGTATATTTAAGAGTATTGATGAAAATAACTGTCAAGAAATAGGTGCACAATTCCATTGTAAAGGTCGTCCTTTTATAAACCTTGTCTTTTGTGCAGGTCTATTATGTTTAGGGCCCCATTAAGCAATGTGGCTAATTCTTAATTTTATAGGTTTTGCACAGTCAAATATTTGTCCACCTGTGTATTTTTGTTAAACACATATAAGACATAGCTGGTCAAGTGGCACAGCGAGTAGAGCGCTCACTTTGACATCTGTGCAGAATCCCGGCAAGGCCAAACTCACACTTTCATCCTTCCGAGGTCGATAAATGAGCACCACACACCGTGGGTAATAACAAGCAGCGCTCAGATACCTGAGCGTTCGTAGTGCTATATAAATGCCAAATTATGATTATTAAAAGGCCATGCACACCTTTCAAGCAAGGGCTCCTTTTAGAACAGTCTTGGGGTCTGCCTATTTCTCTTAAACATAATAAAGCCCTCAACACGTAACCCTCTCTTTGTGTGTCTCCCAACTAGGCCCTTAATATAAGTTAGGCATACACGGTAAAAATAAGCATAGTTGCCAATGCCACCTGCTTTAACCAATCACCGGATAGTTATCAGACACCGTATGGGATTTGCTGTTTACGTCTTTACTGCATGCTTAATGCAAATACATGTAGAGGGTTTAATTCATGCATTGATCTCAGCAGGTAGTACCTCTGGATCTGCTTGTGCTATTTACCACCTGAAAATGAGTGGAACAACCACTTGAATAATACCAACAATACCTCCAAATGGCTACTACAAACAAAAGTGGGCGGTAATGGCTACTAGGTAAGTCTGAGCAAAGCTCCGCCCAGACTTGCTCGCATCTAGACCTCAGCACAGCCCTCAATATTTGATCTTTATACGGGGTGCTTCGGAACTCACTTGCATCTAATAATGTTGCCAGAATCCAAACCATAGGTTTGAGGAAACAGAGCTCTGTCCAGAAGATCCATCCAGTTACCATATCGCCTGTGAGATTTGTGGTGCACCTGTGAAGTCGGGAGCCATAATAAGGGTAAGATTGCTTTCACTTTCTCTTTGTGGGTTTAGTTAGGCTGGAAGGGCATCTATCTGCAGGGAAAGACCAGAATTGTGTGTTTTAAAGGCGTTTGGTGAATTTTAGGTGGAATTTGGTGATTTGTTTTTGCCAGTGGATAAGCGTTTAGTGCATTCCAATCAGTCTGTGCCCCCTTTTGTCTGTGTGTGTCTTATTCAGGCGGCCTTTGACATCTTTCCAATTTTTCAACATTTTCTTATAAAGGCACAAAACAAAAAAGGCATCCCCTATCATTCCACTACCTCCTCTTTGTTTCTTCCAAAAAAGGCAAATAAAATCCAAATTCGCGTTATGCCATTTTTCTTTGTGTTTGTCCAACTGGGCTATGTGTGACTATGTGTGACTTCTTCTATTTGTTTACCACACCTGGCCTTTCAACCTAAATAAATATATATGTATTCTCGCTTGATTGTGAAACTTAAAAAACGTTCACATTTGTGGGTGAATGGAGAATATTTCCAGAATATTAGTCTTCTTCCATTGTGTGTCCAATAACTCTGTGTAAATGGATTTATTTGACCTCGTAGGTTTCTTGTCTTTCTTTTCTTCTCAGAAAGTAATTGTAGTGCTCACGCTTTGATTTTTGAAGGAGAGATGAGGAGGAAGAGGAGGTAAACTTCTTGGCGGGCAAGGATGTTTAGTGCCCGGTCTCTATGGCATGCTCTGCTTATTTTGCTTATAGTAAGGTGTTGTTAAGATGGAATATTGCCATTGGGAGACAGCTCGACATGAGGTGAGAAACCCCGCCGACATGAAGAAGTAGCCATATTCACAGGGGGGAAGGTGGAGAAGGAGGATGGGCAGACAAGGTAGTGGGTGAGGTGTATTAAATGCGGTCCACTTGTCTGGGGAGGACTTGGTCGAAGTAGATTACTTAGCACAAGAGAAGGACATTGTAGTTGTAGTTGTGAATATGCTAGAGCTCATGATGGAGAACGCTGTGTACAACTTTGCAGTTGAAGAGCAGACAGTGGTGAAACAGGCAGAGGGTGGTGCAGAGGCGATGGACTACCTCCTAGAGACTAATAAGGCAAGGGCTTAGGTGGTGGTGGAAGGGGAGGAGGAGTAGAAGTATGTAGAGGAGAGCGAGGAGGTCCTCAGGCAAACTAACTTAAGAGTAGGAAGAGACTGAGGGTGCTGTGGCTGCTCTTGCATAGGGGTCAAGGAACGCACAAGCATCACTTATCAAGTTTTGAGGTAGTATAGGAGACATGCTGACCTGGGGTTGGCCACAGCACATATCAACGTCAGCTATACAGAGCTGTGTTTGTCCTCTTTTTAGGGGACGTGTGGGTCAGGACTAAAACATTTAGTATACCAAAGGAAAATCCCACAAAACGGCTTCCTCCCTTTAAGCTATAAGGTTGTTCTTAGTATCCACCTGGCACATACACACACAACCTATTCAACATAATTGAGGTGAGAACACATGGTTTTCAAAAACAACATTCATATTTTAATGGTCATACATTAATAAAACACAATCATAATAGAAACATTTTTTTTAAAAAAATTGACCTTAATGGTTCACAAATCTGAATCATTTATCTCAAACACCGTTTCATTATTGGTGTACATGCATTAAGACACAAATTGCCATATTATCAAAAAAAATGGGTAAAATATGCCAACAGTTAATCTTGTGTCTTTTATGAAGCTCCTTTTTAGGGGAGGGTGGATGTGTCACCTTTGCTTGGGCACAGGAGTGCATTACTTGAGAGCCAGTCCTTTTCTTCTGAGGCTCTCCCTTGGAGGCAGGGTGAATGCTGATGGGTGTGGGTTGTCTGCCTTTGCTTTTGTTCTGAATGTTAAGGGCAAACACTGATGAAGACGGCCCTTAGGAAGTTGGAGGAAGCTTAAATTCATGGGGACTCGGCAGTGCCAAATAGTAAAGGATTGCAGCGTCTACCATCCTTCTTACTCTTCGTGTAAAGCATGGGCATCAATAACGCACAGCTCCTTCCATAGAGCATTGAGTGCAAAGCAGGGCTTCTCCTTATCTTCTGACAATACACAAAGACCCTGATAGAGGAGCAGAGGGCTGGAGTGTAGTTTACGCCCCTTGTGGTTCTTTACACCCCCCCCCATGGAACCTTTCTTTCTTCCTTTTTATGTGGCACTCCACGTTTCTCAAGGGCACCACTCAGGGCTGATTTGGGTCTCTCGCTACATTTCTTCTGTGGTGTATGGAGTGCCGCAGTCATTATGGGGAACGGTGCCCATTTCTTTGCTAGTGCTGGTGCAGGAATGCAATAGGACTCTAACTAACAATCCCCCATGCTCTGTGGACAAGGCGCAGTGAGCAGCAGCCAGTGCCATTTGATTAAGACAGGGCCTGTGGACTCACAGAGGCGGCTTCATTTACGTTGGCACAGATGCATTGAGGCCAAAGGCAGCAACCTCTCATGAGTGCCAGTGAGGGAGCTGGCCGGTCCATCTGGATGAAAGAAGCACCACAGTTGGAACACCAGAACTAGCCCAGGCTAGGTCTTAAAGGGGAGATAGCTGGACTGCTGGGGGCAGCGTTCCTTCGAGTGCAATGTTCCACTCAGCCCTCTCTAAAGATTGATCAGGTAAAGAAAGATACGTATGTGCAGCCTGGAGGAGGTACAGACTCAACGTTTCACCAAAGGGGTCATAGACTATAAAAAAAAAATACATATGTATTGAGGTAAAGTCTAGTGTAGCCCTGCTGGGAAATCAAGGTCAAATGGTACTGTTTTAATGAAGTGTTTTACAATTGCTGAAAAGGAAAAAGTATTGCAGTTATCACCAACTCATGTATATTTCAACTGTTAAACAGTCACATTTTACACTTTCTAACATACATTTCAGGTTCCCCTTTTTTAACATTTCCATTGCTCATAATAACACGTTTTACCAATGCACTCGGATCTGGGTCTTTAATGAGTATTGAAAGTGCCAAAGTGCTGGACATTACATTATTTTCACAACACCAAATGAGGCCATTGGTGACCCCACAATGTATGTGGTGTTACACACAGGACCTACAGAACGGAAGCATATAAATGGGAGGTTTGCTTTTGGATTTATTTCAATAGCAGGGGTAATGCTCAGAAATTAAAAGAACAAGTGGTCATGCCAATTTATGATGATGTTTATGTGTATGGTGGTGTTAACCAGTTGGTACACAGACCAGGCACCAACAAAAAGCAGGTGACATACAAAGGTAGCCTTCACCTGGGGGAATGAGTGCTTTAAACTAAATACTGTACACATGTGCAAAATAACATTATCACGCAGCAGTGGAGGCAGTGGCGGGATGGGATAGGGAGGAGGGCGGAGAGGGTGAGTGTGCTCCCAGCTTGGCAAGAGGCAGAATTTTAAGGAGACCCTGAAGGATATCCACATATAGGCTGCCTTTAATTGTAAGGTTCAGCATGTTCCATTGGAGTGGAGCAATTGGGGAGAATTAGCAGAAAAGGGATCATGCGTAAGTAAGTTTAAGTAAAGAGGTGGAGGGGAGGGCATGAGAAGATGAGCAGAGAGAGATAGAAAACGTTAGGCACTGAGGAACCAACAATTGATAGCTTTGCAGACTAAGAGAAGGAACTAAAAATGAGTAGCTGTGCTCGGAGATTCATACAGCATGTTGCCAGTAGGTAGAAGTAGAGGCATTTGGGCAAGTAGCAGAGAGTGTGGGTAGCGAATTTGAAGACTTTGTCCAGAGGCAGAACTGGTTGGAACGGTAGGCCAAAGAGCAGACACGAGCAGTAGTCCTGTTTGCAGTGCACAAGGTTAGAGATTAGAGTTTTTGTGGAATGGAGAGTAAGACATGGATGAATTTGCCAAATGTTGAGAAGGTTAATGCATGGAGCTAAGGCATCAGTAGTGATGATATGCTGCAGTTGAAGGTTGCTATCAAAGAGACCCCATGTTTGTGAGACATGAGTCCAAAATATGATTTTCAAAGTTAATTATGAGATTAGAATTGGGATGAAATGATTTGCTCAGCAACACTTGGAACCCATTGGAAATACTTGGAAACTGGCCAAACCAGAGTTAAATCAGACATCATAGGCCTTCTTTTCTTCCTCAAACAATGTATAGGTTTACCTTCCTAAACAGGTGGTGTAATTTGCAATGATGGGTCAAAGAGAGTGTTGAATGAAGGGACTTTGTGGGTTCAAGGAGGGACCAGCAAAGGAAATATTTCCTTGACCACTTCAATTTGCTCAAGAAATGTTGATGAAATTAGGAGGGATTTCTGAGGGAATGTCTGGTCATCTACCTTGCAATGGATATCAAACTCGACCCCCCTACATCTTTGATCTGGGGCAGATATTGCTAACCATTTAGTGAGACCACCATCCAGATACTTTCTTTAAGGCAGCACCAAAAGGCCTTTCCAACAATGCCAGCAGCATAAAGGTACCAGTCGAAACGGAAGACGTCCTTTTTAAATTATTACACCCGTATGTCCTTAGCAGAACGTAATACATGACCAGAATCTACGTCTACCCTACCCTTTAAAAATGCCTCACAAACAAAACACTTGGAATTGAAACATTGAGTGATATTCAGCTGGTGCTTTATAAGGTGTTGGCCTTCTCTCGCTTTGATGAACACCCTTTTTTCAAGATGTTCAGTTAGGGTTTTTGTGGTTTTCTGTGACAGCCTTTGCAGAACTGCTAGTCTCCTATGAAGCAATGTAGATTGTTAATGTTTTTTATTGAACCTTCCTTCAGCCCCAACCTTTTGGTGCCTATACTTTGTGTGGAATGGCCTCATTTATCCATTCCTCACGTACAGGAAGTCTCCCTTCATCGGGATGCGGATCCTGATGGTTTGCCAGCCTTAGTGATGTAGGGGTATGCATCTAGCCCTGCTTTGATAATATGTCGTGCCCCCACTTTTGATGATGCTTTCGTGACAAATATAGACAGGAGCATTCAGAACAACAATCTGTTGTTCGGTCTCACACTTAGTACATATATCTTTTTAGTGCATTCAGGGATACACCAAATTAATTAGGGATGCTCCTCTGTGTGGCGACATCCTTTGTAAAGGAAACTTCCCTCACATTACTTCCCCAGTGGTGGTCACAGTTTAAGCATTGTATCTTTATTGACCTTGCCCACACCTAAGTCTTCTGGGGAGGGGAATCTGCATTTATTGGTATTAAGACATCTGTCCCTCTATTCACCTGCCCATCCTTTCCTCGGGCACCCTTTATGACTATCAGCAACCATCTCCAGGTCTGCCCTCCTTCAAATCAAATAAACCTCCCCACCTCTTACGAAACCCAGCCCACTGGAACAAACATATAGGTATAAGCCACCAGGGTCAAGCTTCATTCAAACATGGGTCAGGGGGCTGTATGTGTGTTACCCACTTCCAAACACAAATTCAGAATGATGGATAGCATGACTGCAGCAATGGCAATATGTTTGGGAAAGACAATTACATTCTGTGAAGCAAAATATAATGGTACGGTATTCAGACTTTTCTCAATCGAGGAACTTCAACAAGAAAAAGGAAATTAAGCATTAAAGAAGTTGATAGTGTTGTGTTGAGCTGCCAGACAAAACAGCTCTCAAACATTGGCTGTCGCCTTATTCTACGACTTATTCCTAGTGTAGTAAAGAGAGAAATAAGACAAAAACAGTCAACGATAACAACACAACATATATAGGTTAGCATTCACAACGCTGTGCAAACCTTGTTTCATGTGGTAATGACAAATTGGGCACTGTATTCAGTAGGTGGTTCCTAGGTTTGAAGTGGTTAATGTCCTAGTAGACAGTTACATCTAAATTGCACAGGATGAGTCTATCTAAGTGGGTAAATTGTCCTGTTCCATTTTTTCCAATTTCACTTCCAGAAAAGTATCGCGTGAAATTAATTTAGACTGTGGGATCATCGAGTGCACTTCAGGTGAAACGTGGGCATGCATAAAAGGTTGACATGTCTGTGCCATAATCACATTGCAAGTCTGCTCCTGCCATGATGCCACTTGTATTATGGTCAAACTGCAGTGGAGGATAAGTGATGAGCAAACAAATAGATGTTTTTGGTCATATCCCTTTGTTAGCTGCCATGGTGAGACTGTCCTGACTCCCACCATCAAGATCCCAATGAGACTCATGGGGTGCATCAATGATTCTACTGGCTGTTCACACCATTCTTGGAGTGGCTAATGGTCTGTGGTTGGTGTGACGCGACACCATCTGGCGAGGATGTGAAAGCCCTAGCTTTTTTGATTTTTATTAGTAAATGAAATGAGACGGGCAATCATGTTTCTAAAAGGAAGCCCTGCTAATATAAAAAAAAAACACTTTCACACAAAATCTCCATGCCAAAAGCAAGGTGCATACATGAGCCCTGGCTGAACATCTCTGCTGACAACTGAGGCAGTGGCACAAGGCAGGTTCAAAGGTCACATGAGCATTTCGTTTGAACCTGTGCACCTTTGATGCAACATGTAATGGTGATTGCCTCATCTGGTTAGTTGCAAGGTAATCTGTAAAATAAATAATACAGGGTTATGGTATGGTGGCTGATAAGAGCAACTCATTATAAAAGCCAAACTAATGTGATATCATACCAGTGATACGAGTATCAACCCTGTGAGACCAGCTCACTGATGTGAAGGTTATGTATATGTGTGGTTATGCTGCCTGTGTCACACTGCTCCCTTTGAGGCAATAGACACAATGGTGTCCTCCTTTGATTTTCCAGGAGGAAGAGTAATACCTCCCACCAGGCACCAAAGCACTCACCAGGAGATCTCCTGGTAATGCTGCTTGAAATGGGTACTCACATAACAAAATCCAGGCTTCCACCAGCGTATTGCACACTAACGGGCCTTCAAAGTCTGCAGGCTTGGCATGGGTCAGAAAAAGAGAAGCCAGGGAGGGCAAGGTGGAACTGAGAAGGGGTTTCACCATCTTGGTTTTCTGTTGAGGCTCTTTTCCTTCCTGTCCTATCAATTTCCTGCAGGACGAAGCTCTGTGGGGATGATGCAAGAAGGCAAGTGTAATTTCTTACAGCAACAGGGATTGGACTCCTTACAGCAGGGTTGACTGTGTCCAACCCCCAGTGATTTTTTGCCTCATTATCTCCCACTCCTTAATGTCTTTCTGACTGGACAAATCTCTGGATCCCTTTTTGGGGTGCAGCCCATTTGAAGGACATCTGCCATATAGGTGAAGACATGTGATATCCAATGCAGAGTAAAGCTCTACTCTCTAACCAACCCCAGGGCATAATGGGGGGAACTTCTGTGTTCAGACTCAATTTTGGCTACATTGGAACCAGGTCCCAGTAACAAAAGTTGAATGAACCGCTTTAGATGCCAGCCAAGCTCCAGGGTGTGGAGTGTTTCTGAAGTACCTTCCTTGTCCAAGAGTCCTTGGTTTGGAACTCACAGCAACCTGAAGAAGTCCAAAGCATCCTGAAATCCTATTTTGCCACTTTGAGACACATTCATAATACTTTGTCGATGCATAACACAATACAACAATCGCTGGACCTACAGTGCTGCTTGTGGCATTATTTGCATCTTTGAACCACTTCATGCATCTTGAACCGGTACGATGCTGCATCTCACCTGCAATGCTCATTGCCACCTTAATTCGAACAGTGCCTCACCATTGTGAAAGGCTTTGACTTGCCACTTCTGCGAGCACAGCATCCAAACAGCGTGACCTCACCTTGACCTCAGACACTGTTCGAACCGCTTGAAGCTATCATGTAATCCAGCAGTTACATCATCTCAAACTGACTCGACCACTGATGTTGGACCTTTTGAACGACATCACATCGAATGCCCACTCGAACCACGCAGAGCCCTGTCCCGATGTTGAATAACCACCTGGATCAACATGACTTGCCACATCTTAAAGCTGGTTCAAATGCAACAAAAGTACAGAGGAGCCTTGTTTCGACAGCACTCAACCACTCAACACCAAGAACAAGGTAATGTTAAGATGCCCTGCCCCCGTTTCCACTTTTAGAACATAGTGACTGAAATGCCTCCTTTTTAATCCTCATCTTGAAATACATATTTGTTGATCATTGACATTGCCGCAATTTCTTGCATGAACACTCCTGCTCAAGCACCCACAGTGCTCATACTAGTTATGAGTTTTCCGTGTCCTTCCCACAGTAGTGAGTTTTTGTTGGTGTTTTTAGTTATTTGCATTTTTGTTTCATTAAAGTATAAATATTATTCGAGAATGTTGGTTGGCCATTCTATTATTTTGATGTCTTTGTATTATTGCTATTTGGGTTGCTAAGGTTTTCATCTCACACCCTTCAAGAGAGTGTAGCCTGCTTTTGCCCACATTACCAAAAAAGACAAAAGAGTTATACCCATCAGGCTGTGTCTGGTATATCTTTATGGTTTTATTAGTTCTGTGGAGCCTGAGTAGGTGGTTAAACCATGACACATTCCGGTTCTTCTGCAGAGTTGTAGTCATTTTGTCACATTCTTACCCGGCGTGCCGATGCCACGGGATACACTTAATGTGGATTGGCTCGATTCCGAGCCATACCACAGTGTAAGCCTGCGTATGAATTTGCATGCATTGCGCGCCGGGTCTAGTGAAGCTTCTTCACTCACCTTATTACGCAGCCATTTCCACAATAGACACGCAGAACCTCTCCCACAACATGTTGCTGCTTCGAAAAATAGCCAGCTCTTTCAGGAAAAACAGCTTGCCATAAATGAAGAAAATGCATTTCACGTGTAAAACCATTCCTCCCCATTCACTATTACGGATCAACTTGGCACAAAATGACGCCCTGTTGATCCGTAGTAATGAAGCAGTGCTTGCGTACTAGTGTTTGTAGAACAAGCACAAAATGCGCCTTGAAAAGTTTTAACTACGCCATTAGTATCCCGGGGCTAAAAACCCTGGAATACTAATGGCAATAACCCCCTCGCCGGTGGGCCATTACCGCCTAATTGTAATGCCCTGTGGGCCTGCATTAAGGCCCTTGCTGCGCTCTGACCTATACCTATGGGTGCCAGGGGCATTACCTTAGGAGGTAATGGCCTGCCGGCTCGGGGATTATTTCCACAGTAGGGCAAGTGTGGACAGCAAACATCGATGTGGGACCAGCAGATGGGGAGCCCAGTCCCTCTGATGTTCAGCATGTCAGTGACATCACAAGTAGGAAACATTAAAGGTCAGAAGCATCTTTTTTCCTCACCAGCTTCTTCGTACATTCACCTGATCAAGAGGTTATACTCCTCCATTATACAAGACGTCTAACAGATTTCATTTTCCAGGACCTCCTGTCAGCACCCTTGGGTTTTTACAGTCTCCACTGTTTGGATTTTGCCCACTCAGGGGGAAATGGCTGTATTGCAACCTTTTGCTGGTAGTGGGCTTTCAGCTTTGGGGAATAAGACTCCCTGGTCCTTTGTTTCTATGTGTGACCAATCTTAGCACTACAAATTGTATCTGGTGCTTGATATATGTCACACCAGTGGCTATTCTTCCTTTCAGCAACTGAATACAGGAACCTCCTGGTTTTTCTGTACTCCTGCACCATCTTGTGGGCCCATTTGCACACATACTTATCCTCCCCATGCCTGCTTTAAATATAGCAGATGCTGGTATAATGAAGCCAAATAGTTATTCAGAATGCATTCTGTAGCTAGAACATTAAAAACAAATGTGCCTGTGTGCTGCCTAGAGGATTTTAACTAGTTTGTTTGATCTCTTCCTCCTCGCCCTGTGTACTGCCAAGGTAACTACTACCCTTGTGTTCATCTCTCTCTGGTGATTTGCTTTCACTGACAACATTAAACGAATGTACTTGAAGTTCATATTTCATTTTCAGCTTTCATAGGGCTATATGCTTTCTGCTGATGTTTTTTTTTCTTCCTGAAATTACTGTAAGGCCTCTCTGGTAGCACAAAATAAAGGTAGCAGTAGTAAATGTTTATTCGAATAAAAAATATTCATCAAAAACATATATGTTACGTAACACATAATTAAGACATAATCCATTAATACATATTGATAACTCAAACACCATTGCATTTTATCACACAATTACATAGTTCTAAAATGCAGCATCTAAACCTCAGCAGGGCCCAGGCCGTCAAATCTGTTTCTGCCATTAATAGAAAGATCATAGCTGGCATATACAGATGCACATCTGTGCCTTTTACTGCTTGCAAGATAGTCGGTTGTCTTATTTTCGCATAGCCAGGGCAAAACAGAATAAAGTGGCTAAAATGTTCATTCGGGGCGCCGCACACAGGGTGACTTGGGTCATCTGGATAACCCGCCCATTTCACTGTATTGCCTCTCAACTGTAAACACTCAAAGTGTGCCCTTGTAATGAGCCAGCTATGGGGGGTAATTACGACCCTGGCGTTAAGGGGTTAACGGCGCCGTGAAAGGCTGCGGCGCCGTAAACCCCTTAACACCTTACTACGAGGTCCCTTTGCGGCTCCCGACCTGAACGACTGGTCTGGACCAGCCGTTAAAGTAGGGACCCGCAAAGGGACCTTGATGGCAATTACGGTACCGCAATTTGCGGTACCATAATTGCCGCCTTCCCTATTCCCATTGAGCCCTATGGGGCAAAAATGGGAATGGGGAAGGGCCATGGAGCAAGGGGGAATTACCGCCCCGCCAACCTTGGAATGGGGTGGTAATTCCCCCTTTCTCCATGGCGGACTCCGGCATGGACCATGGTGCTAATAGCACCTTGGTTTAGCGCCAGAGTCCTAATGAGGGCCATGGTGTTTTACCCTCGCCCAGGCAAGGTACGGTTGTAGGGTCAATGTCACACATATGAGCTGGTGAAAGATATCCCCCTGTGACACCTGGGCTACATTTGTACGTTTAGCCACAATTTCCCTAGTTACCGCTTCCTTAAATCATCTTACTTCCTCCTGCAGTAACATCACGGTGGGAGGTAGCTCGACTGGCACATTCGCCTTACACATTAACTCCATTACAGACCTCAGCCACAGTATATTATGCCACAGGTCCCTTTTCAGTGTGGCTTTGATTATAAAGTGACATTGGGGGTCATTATGAGTTGGGCGGTAAGGGATACTGGGCACCGGTAAGGAGACCGGTGCCGGTAATCCCCTACCGCCCAATTCCGAGGTCCCTTAGCGGGAACCGTAAAGGACGTGTGGTCTAACCACACGTCCTTTACGGGTCCCGCTAAGGGACCAGGGCGCTAGTAACGGGCCTGCTATTCGCGGGCCCGTTATTAGCGCCTTCCCCATTCCCATTGAGCCCTGTGGGGGCTCAAATGGGAATGGGGAATGGGGAATGTTTGGTTGAATGGGGACTTACCGGGCCCTCCAGGGTCGGAATGACCCAGTAAGTCCCCATTCAACCAGATTGGTGCCGGACCCGGTTTTGGAGGCAGCCATGGCGCAAATAGCGCCATGGCTACCTCCAAACTCGGAATGAGGGCCATTGTGTGGAATTTTTGTTCCCCCATATTCAAAGCCATAAGATACTTGGGGCTGCTCCCCAATCGTCATCCCTGAAGGTCATCCCCAATTCTCTGTGCACAGAAGCACAGGAAGAGAAGCCAGTAAATCCCAAAAGCTTTTTTAAAAATGGTTTTCCCTGGCTTGCATGTCCCCAGGCTTACAGTACCGCCATAATGCAGCTCCATATTGCGTTGCGGCCCTTACTTGCATAGAATAGACCTTAAGGGCTGGTTCCATGTGCTGGCTCTTGCATTTGGCAGAAAAAGGGGCAGACCCCCCAGGTATTGGCACATTTTCTTAGGACTGTTTTTTTTTCATGAGCCATACCGGTCAGGGTTTCTGAAAACCTGACCCCCAGATAATTGTACTCGGCCACTCTTGGGATGACTTCCCCCTTGCAGACTATGGGGCGCATCTTGATGAGCTTTCTACCTTTACTACAACTCATCAACGTTGATTTAGTACTGTTGATTTTAATGCCTAAACTGGTCATAAAAGAAGGGTAAGCATTGACCATGCCTGCAAGGCCCTAGGGGATCTGGCCATAAGAACCGTATCATCAGCATACGCTAAGACCGGGAATGACCTACCCCCCACTCTTAGGAAGTCCACCCCAGTATTCAGCAGTACTTGGCAACAGGCCATTGATGTACAAAGTAAAATGTATGGGAGCCAAAACTCACCCCTGGCGGACACCCAACATAATATCAAACCACTCTGTACACCTGCCCCCGGTCCAAATCAAACGTTAGGTTTATTATCTGGGTGGATCTCCTGCAACACCCTCAGAATATCCACAGGGCAGACCATGGACTCAAGCACGGCCCATAGCTTAGTGCGATCAACTTTATCAAAATCCGTGCTTAAGTCTATGAATGCGAGGTAAACAGTCTGACCCTTACAAAAGACCAAGTTTGATACAAGAAGATACAGATTCAAGACCTGCTCCATTGTGCCCAAACCAGGGCGGAAACCAAACTCAATATCTGTTAAAAGAAATACTACCTGAAAAAAGAAATAGAATAAATGGGTTAAATACCAAAGTGTGAATATTGGAAGGAGAACAGCAGTACCAATGCAGCATGAGGGATCTAACCCTGTGAATATTTTTGCAACAATTGGGATCTAACCCAGTGAATTGGACACTTTGGGATTTAACCAATTTATTATTTTTCTTTTTTCTGGTAGTATATTGACCAGGAATTGGAGTGCGTGCCTCACCTCTCCTTTTTTCAATATCTGTTAAAACCTCAGCCTCAATAAGCCACTTCTCCACATGGCCCAACAATACCCAACCAAAGATCTTAAAGGCGGTGTCCAAAAGAGAGATAGGACGATACGAAGATGGTTTGGTTATATCTTCCTTTTTAAAAATTGGAAAGATGGTTGTCATCTTCCAAGATGGTGGATAATGCCCTAAGCTTAAACAAGCATTAAAGGCCAATCTTAGCACCGGAGCCCATAGGTCAACTAATAATGATACATGCATAATGATACACCCCCAGGCATCTTTTCCTTTCTTACACAGCCATCATCATACAAGGACCCAAAATAGGACACCCAATCCGCCTCCCCCACATGAGTACCCTGTGAACCTTGTTTCCCCTTACTGGGGGAACCAATCATTACACATTCCCAAAAGCTCTTTACATCATTGAACCTAATGACCTCTAGAAATTCTTCCCAGGCCTTCACTTCTAGCTCCAATTTCCTTTATTCAATTGCCCTACGATAGTCAGCACACCCCTGAACAATGCTGTGTCTGTCCGTTGCAGGACATTTTAGAGTGTCTAAAAGGGCTGTTTTGCCAGCCTACAGGCTTGATTGAACCAGCCCCACTTTCCATCACTCCCTGACTATCTGGGAACCACTGAAAAAAACCCTGACAGGGCCTCCAGAATAGCCAGGAAGAGACCCACAACTTCCCTAGGGCTAGTGGATGTATCCATTATTCTTGTTAATGCACTTTGTTGGGTGGCTAATGTTTTCAAGTGCAAACCAGAGCCTAGGATTTTCCCCCATTTGATTCTCCTGAGCAATGCAACATCACTGTCCACTTGACACAGTGGGCTAGACTCAGACGCCACCCCCTCCACCAGACCTTTTAGGGTCAGGACCAACGGATAGTGATCGCTGTTTCCCACTCTTAATACTTCAAAACTCACAATGAGTTTCCATAGGTCCAGCGTTAAACAAAAATAATCAATAATAGAGGATCCCAGGTGATTGTTGAACGTGCATTTGCCAGGGATATCTGAGTTAATGCGACCATTTACTGATCTCAAACCCCACTCAATAAGCCAAGTGCTCATTTGGAGGCCCCTCGTACAGACCCTACTGTCCTCCAGTTGGGGTTTCAAATCCTTTGTCAAGCCACAGCCCATTTTAACATTAAAATCCCCCACCCCCCAGATTAATCTGTTCTTGGCATTCACTGAATCTGCCATGTACTTGTAAACAAAATCCTTCAATTCAATTTCAACCATATCTCCCCCTCTGCCTTGTTGGGGGTGTTATAAAAGTTTAAGACATTGAACCTATCAGTGGCAGATATTTTAAATCTTAAGAGTTGTAAACATTCCAACTTTCTTTTTTCCTAAGATTACTTTAAGACCACTCTCTTAGCACAAAATAAAGGTGAGTATGGGTATTTGTTAGCAATGACCCAGACATTTCGCAAAGTTCAATTCTTCTCAGTTCCGTTCACTTTCTCCTCAAGCAAATGTAACACCTTCCTTGGACGGAAGGCGAAAGAAAGGAAGGGAGAAAGAAAGAAAGAAAGAAAGAAAATAGAACGCGGATAGAAGGACACATAAGAGAGATGCACAAGAAATAGGAGAATTAAAGAAAGAATTCCAGTTGAAATGTTTTTCAGCTGTAGAGGAGCAAGTTGAATCTGGTGTGCCCATCTCAGCAGTTGAGATCAGGCACGCAGTCAACGAGGGTGCAGGTTGTAGCAGGCATTCCAGTGCCCATGCTGCCGAAGCTTGCAGTGTCCTGTCCAACATCGAGATGGTCTGTGAACTGCTGGCTCTACGGATGAATGACTGTTATCAATGGTGCCATTGTCAGTTAAGACCTCTTATATTGCATTGCTGCTGAGAAACGCGATGTTGAAAATCATGAAGTCATGGGCATGAATGTATTAGCTGAAGGGAAGGAATGCTTGTGAGATGCGGGACTGCAGCTCAATCCATTGCAACAAACACTCCTGAGGGAAAGCATATGTCATCATGGTAAAGTTGCACAGTGTGATCCTAGTGATCTATGCTGCTTGTGCCGTAGGTACAATGGATGTCAAACCTGTCTGCTGGTACTGTGGTATGGCTGAACACAACGGTGTGAGCATACTTAAATGATGCCTGTGTGAGCTGGAGTGCCCATTCAATATCATCAAGGAAAGCCTCAACGTCATTGAAGTAATGGCGCCGTTATATAAGGGTTCAAGTATGTCTGCATCATTGGGACAAACTGTAGAAAACTCACCTTTGATGTTGTTTATGAAAAAGTTAGATACCACAGCCACAGCACCGCAGGAATTGTTAACACGGCCCTTCCAATCTTGGACATGCAGACAAGATTTTGTTAATTGCCTTAACATTGAATGCTATTGAAGATACTGAGAGATGCGGAACACAATATTGACATTGTTTTGAAATATGAATGTTGTTATTCTGAGTGGCTACTGTTCATGGGTGACAGCATTCAGGGCTCAAGTCAAGGGTAAACCCGGGTGGACAGAGTCCCCCCAAATATTTTCACAGGGCTCCTTGACCTGCTGATGTCTGTTGACTCCACATTCAAATTGGAATGTTAATGAGTCTCCCCACTTTTGCTTTTAGGTCTTGACCCCTGACAGCATTGATGTTAACGTTGTGGCCCTGTGTTTTTCAAGCAGCATCTAATATGTGAGTAAAGGGATGTATTTTCTCTCTGTGTTTATTACGTGGTATGCATTTTCTGATACATTTGATGGATGTTATTTGCCTTACTGTTAGGAAAGACTCTATTGGATACACGTTTGGTGTGTCATGGAGTATTGCAAATGAATGAGTAGTCAGATGCATGGTGTGGTGCATCAATATTCTAGTGGTGTTCAATGTACAGTGAGTTGCATGGTGTTTAAGTGTCACCAGATGTATGGTGAGGTGCATCAGTGTCAAAGTATAGTTAGATGTTGGCAGTCTTGCATTAGAGTGTGCAGGCATTTTGATGCATGCTGAAGTGCATCCGTGTTCAAGTGAATTTAGGAGAGGTGGTCTTCCTCTCTAGTGTTTACAGAGGCATGACGAGACTCATGCAATGTCGTGGTGCATGTCTCCAGCACCCCTTATGGCTGTTTTTAGTTTTGAGCTTTGTTCATTCTTTCTCTGTGAGTTTACAAAGGAGTGAGATGTGTAGCATGTGTCTTGATGCATGAGGCTTGATGAAGTGTGGTATGATTGATGACATGCATGTGCTGGAGACTGAAGAGTGAAGTGCTTACAGCCAGCGAGAATTCTCTTGTTTTCAGTTAGGAGTTTAGTGCAGCAGGATGTGGTTCGACTGGTGGATGATTTTCTCCAAATACAGACCTGAATTACTCTTTAGATTTTTGGAAGTAAGCCATTTACGAGTTAGAGTTAATCAGTTAACGTATGTGTCACTCGAATAGTCTAATTCTACGAACTGGACCTAAAGAGTTTATTTTTTGCATCTACTTCAGTTCCTTTGAGTCAGATCTGCCACTTTTATTATGATCATTTGTATCAGCCTTAAAACTGGCAATCATTCCATAAGGAGTTTCAGAGAGGAAACACTGTGCCCACTTGAATAGTTTGTTAAATATCCTTTTTCACTACCAACAATTATTGTAAACATTGATAAATTGCACGGAAATGTGGTGCTATGCAGTCTTTATATCGAATATTTTTTAAAGAATGAACTTTTATAAATGTTTGTAACAAACATTTTTTATAGAAAATGCATTTAAGGGTAGGGTAAAGGGTTTCATATTTTTGGGAAACGGATGGGGTGAGTTTTTAGGGGTGGGTAACAGGGGTTTGGCCCCCTTAAAAGTACATTCTCTATAAACTTTTTTCGTTAAAAATATTCGATATATGTGCATTCTTTAAAAATTACTTTGGTATAAATACATGCAACCAATTGTGGTTTGTTTTCGATACAGCTGACACTGAACTACTTGTGCATTTTTGCTTGTGTATACTCCCATTAATGTACAGCATTGTGATGCCATGGCAAGACTCCTGGGTTCCATGCTGGAATTGATTCCTTACTCAGAAACCATGGCTTCACACTGCAGCTCCTTTCTCTTTAGGAAATACACGTTTCAGTAGCTGGCAATTTGTGGCAACCTGTCACTCCAGAAAGAGGCGACATGTAGACTGTTAAGGACCCAACTCAGCTGAAGGTAAAGAACATAACATTAACAAATGTGACAAATTAATATTCCTAAAACAGGACTTTTGTTCCTACCATTGGGTCTTGTCTATACTGATTCTTTTTGTCTGCAGTGTTGAGGTTACATGGGTCAACACAAGCTGCATGACGAGAGTGTGCTGCAGTGAAGGCACACTTTTACGTTTGCTCCTAGGGAAGGGAGCTCAGTCAATCAGCTGACTGGAAATGAGGCAAGAACTGCCAGTGTTGCTTGTGTTTTCCCAGCCACCTAATGGCCCTTCCCCTAGTACAGCCATCTTGATTTTGGGGAGGCAACAGGGAAGACCTCCTTGAACCGTCACTGGGGCCCTTTAACTCAAGCCTGCCTAGACTCTGGCTAGGAAGCTGTTACTGGCCATTTATGCCACTCACACTAGGGTGATTGCTACTTTTCGCTACACACTTATTGTACTGGACTTTAAAGGTATGGTATCCTACTGGAGCATTCGGAAATCATTTGCCATTAATATTCTGGACCCAAAGATTTGACTTCGGTAAAAACATATTGGAGTAGAATCTGAGGTCATATAAACATTTTGAAAATACAGAATGGGGTTGAAATTAATGCAGGCATTTCTAATAATACTGACACATATGTCATTCTTATGAATATTATATAAAAACAATACTCAGAGAATAACACTTGGACAGTGACAAACTCAAATAATTGGAGACATTTCAAACTATTGCAGTAATATTGACAATATGGCCGACATACATTTATCAAAATGATTTAAGATAATAAAATATCAGCATTTGTCAAACATATTTATATACATCCCTTGGTTTAAAACATTATTCTCTTCATATGGTTGGGTTCTACATTATTAACAACACTTGTCTCATTGGCTTTTGTTGGCTATATTTATGAATAACAATTCGGGGATTGTAGTCTCCCCGATCAAAAGTGCCACACCATTATACCTGTGATGTAATTCAATCTATCCCTGTCTGTGACTGATATAGAACCATGTCGATCCCTCACCACTGTGCCATAGATAAGCCAAGAATCAGGTTGATGCATAGAAAGAATACATCTTTATTAATGAATAGGAACATGAATATTTGCACAGAACCACAAATCACACCACCTCACTCTGTTGGCCAAATGCTTTTTTTTGCAACAACTCCCTTTTCACACAAATTGAAAACACTAGTTGGTTTGGGATGACACGGATCACAGATTCTTTTTTTTAAAAAAAACCTTTATTTATAATTGCCTACAGATAGGACTCACACACATTCTGTTATGATTACGAAACATTACATTACAATAAGTTGCATTCCATATTATTCACTGTCCTCGCCTTCAGTTTTGTCAGACAGGTATTGTTTGTATCTGGCCCATATATTTCTGGGTCTAGAGGTGGGCTGTACTGAGTCTATATATAGTTCCTCTGTGTTGTTTGTCCATATCATATCTCTGTCCCAGTCTGCCTTCGTTGGTGGAGTATTGCTTTTCCACTTCAGCAGTATCGCCCTCTTAGCTATCAGTAAACTCAAGTTCAGTAGCCACCGCCAAGTTGGGTCCATCTTCCATGTAGCCCCCAACAGACACAGCTGAGATGACCATTCAATGCGCTGATAACCCCCAACATGTAAAGTCTCCTTCATTGGTTATTTCCATCCTGATTACATAGAAACAAAGATCTTTGGAATACTTCAAATACTTGGGTCACTTACAAAATACTCTTAATGTACCAAATTGTGCAGCACCCTGGACATGACAAACAATGTAGCTTCCCCATACACTTTACATGGGATTTACTTTAAATGACATGCAACACTTTCCCATGGGAACATTTTTTTCTTCTTCACACATGCAGTGCTTTGTATTTGTAATCTCCCTGCGCACTTAGCAATGTAAAACGTGTTGCAGCACAGCAGACTTTTAACACAAAAAGCTTTTGATATATATAGAACGCTGCTTCCTTCACTCGAATGCCATGAAGAATCTCTCTTCTACCACGAGTCACTTTCCCACTCTCAGTAGAGAGTGTGCTTTTCACTCAGGGACTTTGCTTTATTTTATTTTGACAAGACACTTTTCTGCCCCAGCACAAAAACCCAGATATTCAGTTTACATTGAGTACCGCTCTGCTTTAAGGCAGTGTCTGAGGAATGGTGAACAGTTAGGAATTTCGTTTTTAGGTACCCCTCTCTATTTGGGGGGGGGGTTGGCAAAAAGAAATATGAGTAACCAATTACTTTAACAGACTATGGGCCTCATTCTGAGGTGGGCAGTAAGGGATGCCGGGCACCGGTAAGGAGACTGGTGCCGGTAATCCCTTACCGCCCAATTCCGAGGTCCCTTAGCGGGAACCGCAACGGATGTGTGGTCAGACCACACGTCCTTTACGGGTCCCGTTAGGGGACCAGGGCGCTGGTTTTTCTCCTCTTGAGGCTTCTCGTTTACTATTACACAATGTTGACGTCCAGTTTCTCAACATGGCTGCTTTACCTTTGTTATATTTCCTACTTTAGCAAGCTTCTACGTTGTTTTATCTACCTTGCATTTCTGTGTATGTACATCTACTACATCGCTTGTCACTTATCTTCTTAGGGTATACTGTTCTTCTTCATATTCGCATATATATTTACTTTGTCACTTCAATCACGTCCTCATTCTTTAGATTTCCATACATTGAGTTCAAAGAATCTACGTGTCTTCCCTTCTTGTTGATGTCACTTCACATCTGTTAAACTTCACTTATAGTTCTTCTATATTGTGGGGTGCATTTAAAGGCCCCAAAACAGAAATCCCTTTCACCTGAAAAGCTGCATTTAAACATTGCCACCAAAAACGGCCTGCTTTGCTTTTATTTCACATGAGTGGGAAGCATTTCAAAACTGCATCCACAAAACAGCCTTGATTTACTTGTAATTCACATGAGGGGCAAGAATTTCAATACTACAACCAGAAACAGCTCTTGCTTCCCCTGACACTTGAACAGTAGCCCCTTAAAAACCGCCAACAAAAAACTGCGTTTTTCTTTGGTTCACGTCAAATTAAAGAACCATGTGGAAGGGGACCTACCCCTCATTATCAATGGACCCACAGTAAATGCAAACATCCTCAAAAAGGAGAAATCAAAGAATCCTGTGACCTGCAAGACAGGATTTTAAACATTAGAAGCAAAAAGCCTGCACACGTGTGAAAAGAAAAACGGCTTTAAAAAGCCACAGTGGAAAAATGCAGAAATGTCAGGGAAATATGATGGTGGGGGGGTGAGGGGTGACCAAGCAAAGTTACATTATGTTTCAACCCACAAGACTCCAGTCACCTTTGAAGAGCCACTTATTACAGGAAAAACCCATTCGGGCTGAGGCAGGAAACTTCATGATAAAATTCCCTGCTTCCAGCTGGAAGTCGCATCTACCAGTGAACCATCCCGCAATAAAATGTGATGCTACTAAGGGCGTCATAATTCCCTGCTCTGTCAGACATGAAGGCAGGAGCCAGGGGGGGTGCTAGAGAGCCTGACCAAGAAGGCCACAGGCCCATGAACTCCAGTGCATTCAAACTATCCGGAACGATATAAGGAGGTTTTCCCCGACAGAACGTACCCTCAAGTGAGACACAGCTAAGATAAATCCCACTGCGTCCTAAGGAAACAACCCCAGAGAAAATCGGAGTCACAGACCACCAATCGCAAAGAAACACTGAAACCACGCGTGGGTCTTGGATAGCAAGGGAGAGAGGAGGAGCCGCCTTTCCATACGATCAGAGGCCTCGCTCCGGTGACCTGCGGACTGGCTGGCACGGCAGAGGGAACCCACTCAGGACTGAATGCCTGGTAACATAAAAGTAAGGAGCCGGCTCTCCCGGCCGCACTAGGGGAGATCCGTTGCCTCGGACGGCAGAGAAGGTTGCCCACAGCATGAGGACTGCGGCGCCCATTGGCTGCAATGAAAGAGGACACGCTACCATCCCCCCCTGGATGCCGGCGGGGAGCCAACGCTCGACTGCAAGATTTGACCAAGTGGCGTCTCAGACTGCAACCCGGAGGGAAGGTAGATCCCACGGAATGCATGGCATCGGACCATGGTGCAGGAAGAGTGACACGGGCATAAGCCCGGACAAGAACGGAGGATCCAGTGGACCTTGGACCAATGATCCCAAGCAGAGAACCCGCTCGATGGTAAAGCCACAGCGTTAGTCAACAACAACCCACCAGGGATACTATATCAAGATGAAGAAAGCCTCGGACTGCAGGTTTCACGGATCTACATAGGACCCAGAGCAGCGGGAAGCTGATCCACGCTGTGCAGCACGACAGGCACCCTGAGGCGCAGAGGACAAAATACGGCACTACGGTCAGTTCAACCTGGGGGGAGCGGGAACACGTGGTACGAGGACCCAGCGGGGGGAGCAAACACTTGTCGAGCTACCCGAAAGGGGTGGCACTGACGGGAGAAGGCTCCAGTGCGTTGGATTCTTAACAAGGCTGCAGGCTCGCATATGGGGAAGGGCGCAGAGCACCAACGTAGAGAAGTGAAATCGGTTGCGGGCAGAGGCGCTCAGAGGCAGAAGATGTAAACTCTCAGCACACACCCTCCATAGCGGTGCTTCCCCCTGATCTCTGCCACATTGGGGGACACCGCGGGTGGCCCATAAGGACTATCAAATCCTGGGAAAATCAACAGAGGTCCCGCACTGGAACACCCTGCCCAGGGGTCATCACTATTCACAGTACTCCGGGCCGGGAGGTGCTTCAGGCACAGGGAATAATACAGCCTTGATCCGGATCAGGGGTATATAGGACAGTAAACATAACCATGGACGCAGAAACAATCACAGCGCCCACGGCATGACGTATTGACACAGCACCTGACATACCTGTAACTGCCCACCCCAGCGAGATAGTCCTGACCCAATAAATACACTAGCCACAACAGGATTAACATTTCAACAGTCCCATAGAACACCAATCTGCCAGTCAGGGAGTTAAATACTACTGGGGTATAACTATCAGCACAGAGGAAAGCTGTTGTTAACCAGGCTTAAGCTAAGGACCTTTATCCCCTGACACGACTGACAAGTGGATCATTACCAGATTGGGCATAGTATATGGGTCACCCCTGCCCACCTGCCATGTGAAAAATAGCAAACCGCAGGGGTGGAGTAATAAGCAATAAGGATCAGAGACACCATTAACCAGGACACAACGGGTTGTGGTCAACGGCGATGTCAAAATCAGGCAAATTGGGCAAACATCAAGCGAAACTTCAATTTGATTCACCGGCGCAAACCAAAGCCAGCAAGGCCATGGAGGTCTCATCAGAGGTATGCCCCCAGGTGCCACCTCAGGACTCGGCAGGGGTGTTTCAGGACACAAAGGAAATGTTCACTCAGCTAAAATCTAGTATTCAATCCCTGTATGGGAAGCTTGATTCACTTACTTGCAAGGTGGACCAGATGCAGGTCTGGCTAGACAAACACAGTGAGAGACTGGATGAGGTGGAACAAAGGGTCTCAGACATAGAAGATACATCTACTCACCACCGTTAGCAAAAATGACTGAAGTGAAGAAAGTGCTCAGAGAACTCTCCGACAAGGAGGACGATTAAACTGTTCTCAGACTTCTCAGATAAAGTACAGGCTTCAAGGAAGACATTCATAGAAGTCAAAAGACAGATTTGATATCAGGGAATTAAATATGCAATGATGTTCCCGGCCAAGCTATGCATTGAACAAGAGGGGAGGGCGATTTTCTTTAATACTCCAGGGGCGGCCACAACTTTCCTGGAGATGCAGCCAAAAAATCCTAGGCTGAAGGAGAAAAATTACTGACACACCGCCTGAATTTTATATCCTTTAAAGTAACAGGGCGCTGATGTCAGGGGAGATGCATTCTTTCTGAGAACGGGGGAACCAAGAAACAATGTATATGTTCTAGGAGGTCGGTTTCACAGCTGCCCCTCAGCGGAAGCTCAAGTGTGCATATGTTTGGGGAAAATGGGAAGCTGTGCAGTTGGGACGATCAGCACGGGGAGGGGGTATAGTTCATGTTGGGAAGAGGGGGTGGTTGGAAGGAGGAGGGAGAGCGAGGGGGAGGGGTTCTATATCACTGGCAAATTGCGGTTGTCGGTGGGGGAGGGAGGAACGAGAGGTACACCAGTCAAGGTAACTCCATCACACAGGCTGTCCAAGCACCTTGCAGGCAGAGTCACAAACCTGAATTCTTTCTCTAAAAAAACACACATTGCATGGAGTCTTGAACTGTGGGATAGAAGGATGTAGTAACCAAGCATGGGTTGGAAGCCGAGGCACATGAGGAGGTCGGATTTGTCAGACAAAAGGGATGGCCACGCTTAATTTTTGCACCTGAAACATTAGAGGGCTAAAATGTCCCAATAAGTGTCAGAAAATATTGCTATATATGTAACAACATCAAGTTGGAATCTCATTCCTACAAGAGACCCACCTGACACGGGGCACCAAATCTAAATTCGGCAGGCCATGGGGTTGCCACAGGTACTTTTCTTCCTACTCTTGAAACACAAGAGGGGCGGGCACACTAATACACAACACAGTTGGATTCCACCAGACTAGGGTGGCAAGAGACAAGGAAGGCAGGGGTCTCATTGTCCAAGGCACCATCAAAGACAAATTGTACACATTAATTAATTACTCTGGACCATACCAAGACACAGTGCAAACATTAGATTCGATAGATCAACAACTTGGGGATTTTCCATCAGGTAGGATTATTTGGGCCAGCAACTTCAACGAGGTGATGCAGCCAGAACCTGATCGGACGAGAGGTGGTCATGGGCCCAAAAGCAAGAGGACTAGTCGGATGCAAGATATGGCTCTGACATGGGAGGTTGCAGATGTAGCGAGAATCAGGAACCATCTTGCATGACAATACACCTACCATTCTAGGCCTCACAACTCAGCATCAAGGCTAGATTTCTTTCTGGTTTTACACTCAGTGCTAGACCGGGTGAAAGAAGTGGGAATTCTCTCCTGCACTCTATCAGATCACGCCCCTGTGAGGGACTCTCTGACACGGTCTTCCAGGAAGGTCTGACATCTGCTATAGATTACTTCTTTGAAATTAATGTGGGCTTGGTGCAGTCTGCAGCAACATTATGGGAACGTTTCAAAAGTGTAATAAGGGGCATATGCACATCTAAAGAGGCGGGAATTCTCAGACAGATTAGGAAAGAGCTAGCTGTCAAGGAGGGCAGTATTCAAAACCTGCAAGCAGCGACCCCCACACCCGCGAACAGTGAATGAGCTGTGATTGTGAAGCAGCTACAAGACTTCCAGGCACTTGCGCTCCGGATTGTGAAATATATGGGCAACTTGGCCAATATTCGTCAGCATGGGGAAGGGCATAAACCTGTTAGAACACTAGCTAAGACAAATAGGGTGGACAGTTTGAAAGATAGGGTTCACGTGATAGCAGATGAACAAGGGAGAGACAGGTACGAAGACACAGAAATAGTGCAGCAGTTCTTTAAATTCTATAAGCAGTTGTACTCTTCTCAAACTCATGACACCAAGGCAGACACTGAGGAATACTTAGATCAGGTAGCCTTGCACTGGTGCACCGATGACAAAAGAGAACTTCTGGGTCGCCCCCTATCATTGGAAGAGGTTCTAAATGCTATCAAATCTTTGCCAAATGGGACGTCACCGGGGCCTGATGGGCTCCCGGAAGAATTTTATAAACACTATGCTGATAGACTGGGCCCACACTTGCTAGATATGTTCCAACACAGTATAGATACAGGACTCCTGCCAGACACTCTGAGGGAGGCGATGGTGGTAGTACTGCTAAAACCTGATAATCCCAGTACTGACTGTGCATCCTATCACCCGATCTCATTGATCAACATAGATAATAAAATCCTAGCAAAGATCCTTGCATCGCGACTTTCGCCATTGATGTCAGGGTTGGTGAGGTTGGATCAGGTGGGATTTATCCCGGGGTGGTCTACCTCGTACGGACTCTGAAGGATGTTTGGTCTGCTAGTGGCAGTATAACCCGAGGAAACTATGGTAGCCGCCCTACTGGATGCCACCAAAGCATTCAACTCGGTCGAATGACCGTTCTTGTTCACTGTGATGAGATCAATGGGTATGGGTGAACACTACATCTCCATGGTTAAGCTGCTGTATGCACAACCGGTATGCATGGGTGAGAGTGAATGGGCCGCTGACTCCGTCCATGACATTGGAGAGGGGAATGCGTCAGGGGTGCCCACTCTCGCCAATACTCTTTGCCCTGGCAATAGAGCCATTTGCCGAGAGGGTATGGGAACTACACCTACACCGTGGAATCGTACTCCACACTCACAGGGTGGTAATATCTCTGTATGCGGATGACATGGTGCTGTTCATTAAGGACCCTAGGGTGAATCTGCACCTGATAATGAGGGACGTCCAGACCTTTGGGGAAATATCGAGACTGAAGGTGAACGCCTCCAAATCAATACTTTTCCTATTGATCAAAAGGGCCGTGCAATACCTAGATGGATGGGGATTCCAGTGGCACATGATTCAAACACACTACTTGGGAATTTACGTAGTCAGAGATGTGAATGTGGTATACCAAAGTAACTATATGAGGGTCCTGAGCCAAGCGTGGGACGCCATGGAACTATGGAAGAACCTACCTCTAAACCTGCATGTCAGAATATATATCATTAAAATGACGCTACTCCCCAGATCCTCTATGTCTTTCTAAACTCCCTGATACATGTACTGGGAAAGTATTTCCGTAGTCTGAGATCAGCAATTTTGCAGTTTTCGGGTGGGCAAACCGGCCAGTATATCTTGGGACAAGCTCACAGCACAAATACATGAGGGGGTCTGGCACTACCCGAATTTCAGACATACTACAATGCAGCACAGGCGGGATTCCTTAGATACTGGTACGAGATGCAGGGTGACAGGAGACATGTGGAGGTTGAAAGGGTGGTAGCAGCATCGGATCTTCTCAGGTCAATCATCCTAACTGCACCGGGAAAAATACACCATATGCGACATTTGCTAGATGTGACTTGCAGAGCCTGGACTTGCATAGAACAAAAAAGAAGGGGGAGGTCCTTTATTTGCCTTCACTCCCAGAATTGCATGTACCAGGGATTACTATCACGAATGAGGCAGGATACGTGACCATGATAAAAAGGCTGGGGATAACACACTTTGTGGAACTCTTATCTGATGGGAAGTTTATAACACTGGAAGGGCTAAAAGAGAAAGGAATGCTGTCATATTACACGGCCACAGTAGTGGCCGTGTAGTTATGGTTAAGTTGCTGTTTCCATAGGAAGAGCACTTTTTGGCGGCTTATAATCCTCAACAAACTTTGCAAAATAAGTATATGGCTCACTCTGAATGTTTGTGCACAGTTTGGTGAGGTTTGGTCCAGGGGGGGTAAAGTTATAGGTGGGGGTCCCAAAACTTCTTTTTTCCCCATAGACTGAATGGGGGAACATTTTTGCGCACGGCTACAGAACAAACCGCTGGATGGATTTTCACCAAATTTGGGGCAGGAGCAGCAGTTTGGTCCCAAAAGTGTGCTTTTGTAAATTTGGTGAAAATCCATCTAGTAGTTTTTTTTAAACAGTCAAAAAGTAGGTCTCAAAAAATGTGTGATATCTATGCCCGCTCCGCGGACACACTTCCCTGTTCGCTCCGCGGGCAGGACACCGATAGGGTAATTGGCTGCGTCATGTCCGCAAGTGACACATTCGCTCATTGGATGGTGAAGGACGTCAAGTGCGTCAGATTGTTCTGATGCATCTGCCATCTTTGATCCGTGTTTTGGTGTCCGCGGACATCGCTGCAAAAACATATAAAAAAAACACAACATTGCACTTATTAAACTTATCAAATACTGTCTGGGGAGGTGAGGGTTGAAGAGGATGGGACGGAATGTGGCAGCAAGAAGCAAAAAAGTGGTGTTTTTTGTGACGAAAGTCATACGGTATATTTGGAGGTAGGGTGGGCAACTGTCCCGTAATTTGCGGGATGGTCCCGCAATTGGCGCCTGTGTTGCGCAGTTTGCAAAGTGGCTCTGCGGGACGCGGGTTATCCCGACTTGCTCTGTTCGAGCACAATTTGTGATCTAACAGAGTAAGTTAGAAGTCACAATTAGTCATGCTGGGGGTTGGGGCCGAGCGGGGAGGGGGTCATATACAAACATTTCCCGCAAATGGGAATAACAGTGGCTGGCAAGTGGCAGCTAATCTGTAAATAAGAGTCTTATTGTATTGCATTGCAACCAAAGCTACTGACGTGACAGGCTTGCAGGCCGGTCATGTCAGTAGCTTTGGGTACAATGCATTGATTCTGCCAGGTGAATGACGCTGTGACATCATCACCACCTTTTGTCCCGCAAAGAGATGTGACAAAGTTGGCAACCCTATTTGGAGGTATTCCTCAATATATTGTGCGTAAAATACCAGTAAAGGAGTAATGTCTCTGTGTTACAATGTATGTACAATAATATTGGAGTCAGATTGGTGCCCCCTAGAGTTCGGCATCTGAGGCAGCCACCTGCAGTGTTTGATGGAAACAGCGGCCGTGCACGTGTATGACAATACAAGTTCTCATGGGTGCGTTGAGCCGTGTTATTGCAAAGTGAGAATGTATTTAGATTCTGAGTGAAGGTCAGAAACTTTGATTTTTTGGTTGCAAGCTAAGGGAGCCCACGCATGGGACAGAAAGTAGAAGGG
Organism: Ambystoma mexicanum; assembly: GCF_040938575.1. Lineage (NCBI taxonomy): Eukaryota > Metazoa > Chordata > Amphibia > Caudata > Ambystomatidae > Ambystoma > Ambystoma mexicanum. Next base: position 716,394,381 of record NC_090932.1, read on the forward strand.
TCAATTGTTTTTTGACCTTGAGAGAAAGGGATTTTTTCGTGAAGAGTCAGTGAGAGGAGGTTTGTAATAAAGAACATTTGATAAGGTTATGCATTCCAAAAGTGTGTACGGAACATGTAAATTCAGTTCATGAAGATTCTTTGATGCAAGCGGATTGAGTTAGTTTAAACTCTATGCCGAATTAAGAAAATAATACATATATTGCAATAAAGTGTAATACAGGGTCGGGGATTGATACATATTTGCTGTTATGTTTTCCAAATAGCTACTTGCTGCCTTACTGCGATTGCCATGGATTCCAGATGCCAACTGATGGGTTCTTTATTCATCAGGTGCACGTAGTCGTCAACGGCTGGATACTGTGACTGTTTTGTGGGACGATCGGCCAGGGCCCATCTGACCGTACGCTGCACTAGCGATTAGGAGTAACATAACATCTTTTATGGTGGCCTAGGCGTAAGTTGATGCAGACACCCTGGAATTCACTGTGGGACCCAAGCGGTTCCTTCATCAAAAACAAACACTTTGTGTATGGAAAAAGAAGAACGTGTGTCTCGCAATTAACATTTTGGATCACGAGCGAAGAAACAAATTTGCAATTTGATTGAATATGGGAACAGTCGGATGTTCTCTGAGAGTTTATTGTGAAATAAAAGTACTTTACAAATTGTATACTGTTATTGTTTTCTTTTAAAGAGCGGTTTAATAATTTGAATTGTGATGTGGTATGTTGTTAGCCGCTGTGTGTTGGTTTTTGGGTTCTGCGTCACATCACGTAGGTGATTATGGGCGCATTTCGCTACACTGAAGAGGAACGTCACCGAAAAAGGTGATCATTATCATTAGGGTTGGTTATATGAGAGTCAGGGGCGGGGCATATGATTTAGTGACGTCCGGCCAGTTAAACCTTAGACCGATGCAGCAATGGTTAACAATAGCACAAGATGGACGCGCACTGTTGCCTGATTTCGTACGTTTCTCAAAGAGGAGAAATGCGGTAAGCTGATGTGGAAATGTTTGCGATAAATCAACGTATGTACAAAAATACATGGTCAAACCCTCGGGACAATAATATTTTGTGAGCATTGCACTTGTGAAACTTATGCAATAATGGTTGGGGAGGTGAGGGGTGATGATCATGGTTGGAATATTTCAGACTTAATTTCAAATGACTTTACAAAGTTTGTTGGAATTTTGTACACAGCTTTTATGACGAATGACTTGCGTATTATTTTGACAGTTTTGAATAAATAAAACATGGGTGGATTTACATAAAATTTGCGTAAGGCTCATTGGCATGGATCGAGAAGCTTGTTTTTTTTAGTGCCTGAGGGGTAGGCTGTAGTCATGGGCAGTGGCCCAAATGTCGGGGTCATGGTATAAGGTCATGATCCGGACAATGTGGCTACTGGCCATGACCAGAAGGGACAAAACATAGGATTAAAGTGGTCATGTCCACCTGGGACTGGTTTTGTGATAAGGTTATTCGCAATTAGGATAGATTTGAAAGGGAAGAAAAATGTGCTCATGTTATATGGTCAGAGGGCTTTCTTTTTGTCTTTTGGAGGCTGCCATGGAAAGTGAAGAGGGGCCCTGCATGGAACTGGCGCTTTCCCTTTCCATGGTGGCCATCTTGTAAAAGGATTTTCCTTCTTAAACCGAGAAGCCAAAGGCGTCCCGGTATAGGACGAAAAATTCTCTTTTTTAGTAGCACGGGTTACCGCTTTGCAAACCTAGGCTGCTAATAGCATTCATCCCCCATTTTAGGGGCTGAAATGGGGGGTAATGGTCCAGAGACCTCGTTATCCACCCTCGCTTCGCTTGGGCTGATAACTTGGGCTACTGGGCCGTTATCCACCGTTCCAGTCCCTGGAACGGCCCATGAATGCTACAATATTTCCATTACTATAACAAAATAATGCAAATGGAAATGTTGGAAAATGTTATTGCGTCTATGTATTTTACTCAGAAATACAAAGCAGGTGGAGTCTATGCGATTTTTTTTTAGTTCTATTTTTTAACTGTGAAAGGTGGTTCCTAAAGGAACATTTATTTTGTTTTTGGATGGATTTTTTTTGGCAGGAGAGCTAAGAACGAAAGGTGGGGAGGGAAATGAGGGAAGAGGCACCAAACACTAATATGGAGGGGCAGGTGGAAAGGGGGAAATGTTGCGCGTGTGTTATTTCTAAGGTAGGGGGCAGTGTTTCTCATTCTCCTTGATTACATAAGTGGTGGTGTCTCTTGGGGAGGGGGGATGGCCTTAGCTGATGTCATTTTAACATAAATAGCAGTTTTGCTAAAAGTATGTACTGTGTACTAGATTGTTAATGGATAAGTATGAATAGGTGTTGGAGCTGTGTAAGGGAAATGTTGAAGTTGCAAGTTCCTACATCAGTAGAAAATGTAATTCCAAACTGTCCACAAAGCACAGATGTTATTGTGAAGTGCGTACGGGTTCTCGGACACGTCATCATGCTGTGCACCAGCGTATGGTTATGTGGCATTCTCCAGAAGGAGTGCACTGAAGTCAGATGTTCGTAGACATTATGGTTAAGTTGCGCTAATAAAAACCTATGAAATTCATTGAAAACACTTCGTTAAAGGGACATTATGGTTAAGTTGTGCTACTAAAAACCTATGAAATTCAGTGAAAAAACTTTGTTAAAGGGACGTTATGGTTAAGTTATGCTACTAAAAACCTATGAAATTCAGTAAAAAAACGTTGCTAAAGGGACGTTATGGTTCCAAGTAAAACCGAAAAAACCCCTGAAATTCCACAGTTATGGTAAGCTAAGAAACCATAACTCGCGCCACCACCGTGCACTGCTAAGACTAACACCCAGGACATCAAAGATGACATCACAAATGAATAGGTTTTTAGTAGCACAACTTAACCATAACGTCCCTTTAACAAAGTTTTTTCACTGAATCTAGATATATTTACATATTACAGATTGAAGGTATGTCTGTGTCAAGTGTTCACCACATTCCCGATCAACCACAGATCTCTCAAGTATTGGATAAGTTGATCCGTGGCTTGATAGGTCGTAAGGTGACATCCAGATTATACTACTTGGGTATACAATCAAGGGGAATGGTAACAACCTCCACGAGGGAGAAATGGGAGAGAACCTTGGGGCGGGAAATTACTGTAGAAACACAGAGATATTGCTGTGAGGGAACCAGAAAAGGGGTCATTAATGCACGATTTAAGCTGATCCATTTTTAATATATACATTAGTTTTATTATAAACTAGCTAAACTGAAGGAATATTTCCCGGACAACTTGGGGAGGTGTACCCGGTGCAATGCAGAACAGGCAGATTTCCTCCATGTGTCCTGGAAATGTCTGACTATAGCTCAGTACAGTCCAGACAACCAATAGTACCAGATCCGCTACTCGGGCTGCTGGGCTACACTAAAGAAATTCCCAAAAGTACTAGGAAGATGGTGGTCCTACTCCTCATTCTAGCTAAATGACGGATAGCAATGCAACGGGGGAGAAGTGGAGTCCTAAAATCTTGCAATGGCGGGCAGGCATAATGTACTATATCAACATGGAAAATGGATGGGGATCAATGAATCTTAGCCATTGCAGTGATAGAATTATGTGCGATGCGTATACGCATTATCTGATTCATCAGGCGGACGATGGAGAGGGAACCGCAACCAAGACCGTGAGTGACTATCAACAGAAGGCAGAGGAGCACGGGAGAGAGTGAAAGAACATCATGTTAAAATGCAGGATGTACCCAATGTTTACAATTTGCACATGTAGTACGGATAACGTATTGATTGCCACAGATGTTATTTAATGCCATAAGGAGCGCAAAGCAATATGTTATTGACTGTAGTGTACCAGGGTACAGGGGAGGGATGGGATATGTTGGCCCACTGTGCCGTATGTTTGTTCTTAATTAGAAATGTTTATAAAGAGAGAATTAAAAAATAATGAAGGCAGGAGCCCAGAGATTTCAAAGAAGGCAAATTGTGGATGAAGCTTGACCAGGAGGTGTGAGCCCTTCCTGCACTCACCTTAAAGAGCATACTGCAAAGTTCAAAGGGACTAATAAAATCTCTGGTCACTGGCTGAGCCCAGAGGAAGACAGATGGCTGTGGGGGATGAAGCGGCCCTCTCACAGTGGGGACCAACACTCCCAATTGACATTAAAAGACTGATTTCATTTTAGGCATTTTTCACAGCAATCCGAATGAAAATTAATTTCGTTTTATGGTATTTTTTCATTTAATTTCCAGGCAGTTTTCAAGGTATTATTAGCATTTTCCTAGGACATTGGGGACTGAAATGGCCAGTTAAGACTAGTTTCTGCCAGATCCAAAAATGGGACAGATGGGACAGTTGGTGAAAAGATGGAAAATGAAATTAGCAAAATGCTTGATCATTTGCTAGTCATAACTATTGTACATTTTATGAAAATGACAAAAATGTGCCAGAGGGTCATGCTACCTCATACGGAATTGGTGATCGGCTTACCTAATTCCCTGTGGCCAGCTAAAACTGAATATCTGTTTCATATAGCAGGTGCTAGTATAATTATAAAGTTATGAGACATAACTCGTTTTTTCAAAAAAGTGGTAATGAGAACAAAGATTTGTAATAAATGCAAACTGACAGCTCTCTTGCTTTGAACCAATCATGCCAGGGTGCGGAGAGCAGAATGGTAAACTGTCCTATCTGAGTGGCAGGGATAATTACAGGGTACTCCCCCTACATTGTAAAGTTAGTGATGTCATTCATGCTATATAAGGGGGGGGCTGTACTAGGGTAGAGAGTAAGAGACAGACACACACAAAATCCAGGGAGACTGGAGAAGGAGGACAGAGAGAAGGCGGCTGAACCTTACCATCCTTGAGAATGCAGTGACCAGACCCCTTGTTCTAGCTGTCCAGAGTGTATTGAGATCCAGCTGGCTTTCCTGCATCCCAAACCAAGGCTTGCTTTGTAAGTAGCAAATACCCCAGCCCTAAATTGCATAAGCCCTTCATTTTTGTAGCATTGCACCCAATTGAAAACCACATCAAAAAACACCATGGAAAACCCCGTTGAAAACTCCAAAAATTGCAAGTGTAATTCAGTCACCTTCCCATAGAATAATCTATTATTAGCCTGTGTATATTAGTAGATCTCCTTTGGAAAACCTTTCAGTTGTCTGTATAAATCCCTAGTATTCTCTTTAAAGTAAATCAATGAACTCCCACATTGAAATTCACGGTTCAAGATTGTTGAAGTTTGAAATCAACCATCTTGTCCCTGGTCTCGTATTTAATTATTATAGTCATTAAGGTGTTTCCTCAAAAGAATTAGTTTCCTTGTAACTGAAAACCGATTTTTTCTGTGTATTGTGTGCATTACCAAACAAATTCCCATTTGTATGTGCCCTATTAAACCCCAACCCGTTATTCAATTGTGAGCAAACTCTTTTGCCTAGAAGTCGACCTGTTATATGCCTCTGTCCTTGTCATTGAAAACTGATTTTCCTATTGTAAGCTAAACTCCTTTGCTGAGCTGCCTGTCATTGTAAACCCAGTGTAAACGAATTTACATGTGCCACTGTATTTTTCCCATTTGCATTTGCTTTTTACCAAAACCGGTTTTCCCCCTTCATTTCTATTTTTTCCCTGGTGCGCTGATTAGTATTCTATACACTTTTTCAAATCTCCTAAAGTGTAAGCAATATGAAGGCAGTGGCAAGGAGTAGGAATAGAGAGAGAAAATTGGGTTTGGGTAAAGCCCACCACCACAAGATGGGAAGCAAGCAAAGAAAGTGAAAACCTGTTTTTGTAGCAAAATTGAAGAATGGCACTTTGGTTATTTCTCACAAATGCTAGGGGACAGAATGAAAGGAAATTCATATTGCTCTGTTCGTCCAAAAAAAACCCTGCACCACTGTTTGACATGTTGCCTGTATGCCACAACATTCACATGCAAATTTATGTTTGAAGTACTTATAGTATTAACAGTATTTCCTGTTCCTTCATGCTGTGTTTAAAGTACCTTAAAAATATCTAAAAGGTCCTTCCCAGAAACCACAGTTACTACAAACCAAGAAGTGTATGGACCTGCAGTTTGATTTTGCATTGTCACGTCACTATTTGATGTATTTATTATATGTTGTTGAGACTGATCGTCATGGACATTTACTACATTTTACGTGCCCCATTCCCCGATGCCCTCTAGGTTTATCGGCATTCCCAAAGACTACTAGTCCGGGTCCCCACAACGAGCATGCACAGATACAGTAACACTACCCGCTCCACACATGCGCCACTTGAGCGCGCCTTTAACTAATTCGATCTATATATGCATGCGCGCGTATCAAACAGCTCTGTCAGTCGCCGACAGAGCTCGACTGCAGAGGTAAGCTTTGCTTCAGACTGCTCCCATTTCCACTAATGCATGGGTACCACCAGCCTTAGCGTTCCTGCAAGCTGTTTGCCACTCCCCACTGCATCTACATCACGGGAGCCCCAACCCCCATGGGACACTGGTCTTTGATTTTTCTTCCTTTAAAACCGTAACTTGCAACTACATGGGCACCAGCCTTTTGTTGATTTCTTAGTCTCACATCCAAGCCACAACAATAAATAATAATAAAATAACCACAATCACAAACAACGAGTCGACCACAGACACTCGATATTGACTAGACCGCTGGTCACTAGCACCAAGATATTTTGATGCCTGCACCAGTATGCCTTATCATTACCCAGGCAACTACCTTAATCAGAGGCACTCTATATTGATTCTACAAGTGTGCACCAACAGCATGACATCTCGACGCTTGCAACAGTACGCCTCACTAATCACTTCTTACCTCCGCAACTAGCTGCCTAATGGCCAACACCCCCCTCTCTCTTTTTTCTACAACAGACCGCGGCTTTACCCCGCGCCCTAGATAGAGACATCTTCTCATCTAGTACCACCTGGGACTCAATTTTCTGACCAGACCAGGTAACTGCTTACCTACCACCATTGCCTGTATCGCTCATTGTAATTCATTACATCCCAAATAACTCGGTTTTCCAACTTGTTTCAGAGACCGCCGGTCCATTTTTTGGACTCAACTATTTGCCAGTAATTTACCCAGATTCTGGCCCCTATCAAACCACGCAAGCCATGATGCTCCAACTACCCTAGGTAGGTCCGTTTTTCGCAGTGTCTCCCTCCGAACACCCCATGTTTTTAAATCTTCCCTTATAACACTCCATCCTTTGTCTCACAAATTTCAGGTGCCTGGCACTTAACAAGCACTCCTGTGCTCAAAAGTTCCCCCAGTCCTGAAGACAGTCCGGTGCATCCACCAGCAGGTTCCACACTTTCAACCGCTGGCCGCTCCATCTACTCACCGAACTAGAAACACCTGAACGCTGTGTGTGTCAACAATTTTTACGTACTGCCGCAACACTAGCAGTACTTGTAATTACAGTCACTATTGATGTACTAACCCACCTATATGCACAATCGTTGCATAACCTTGTGTTAAAAAATGTTTTTCTGTGCCAAGGATGGCATATTTCGTTTTTAAAAATATCTACTCTTGAAAATGTAATAAATCTCAACCTTTTATGTTTGAAAAAGAATCTAACTTCTTTGTGTTCATGTTAAGAGCTAATAGATGTGTGCTAATTTAGCTCCACTGCCTCTCAAAAAGAATCCTATCAAAGCGTCAATGACCAGGGTAGCTGTTGACTCCACACTTTTCTCAAAACTTTCGCCTTACCCTCTGGAGTCAAGCCCCCTTATAAAAAAAGAGGGTTCCTTGCCTTACCTTATACACACTTCAAAATAGCAATATATATATTGCAGCGTTCACTTTTTGACTTCTGCAACAGCTTTGTACGCCTGCTGGAATAACGACCAAGACCATTACAGCTGTTTCACTCACTCCTAATGCAATGCTCTATACTACATAAAATACATATGCGTTGTCCCAAAAGCCATTTCACATTAAAACAACTTCCTATGTTGTTATTAGCCTGATCACTTACATTGAACTATGTATCCTTAATGAAGGGTACACCAATAATAATAGAAAAACGTATGCACAATAGAGCCCCTACCTCACCCTCTAATTGTGTGGAAGATCATTTATCGACTCAGGCGGTGCTTGCGGCATTCAAGCCCACCACTCAGCTCAGATACTGAGCACCTGCAACCATGTATGAAAACCTGATGTAGACTCCATGTCCTAAAAGAACTATAAAACATATGTAGCCCATTGAGATATGCCGTAAACAGTCCTCCTGGTGGTAATGGCTTGGCAAAGTGGATTTTAATCAAGAAATATCATCCCTATATTGTGGGTGGCAAATAGGGCTGTTCATCTGTTTTGCTGTCTGCCTGGCCATTTCTGCCCAGCAAACATGTATTTTATTTTATTTCATTTTATTGATTAAAGCGCAGACCCAGCTCGAGGGCAGCGGAGCACTGTACTGAGAGTGGGTAGCTGGCATGTGGGCTGTTATCTCTTAACAGTAGCACAGTACTATGAGGTCTGTGCATCGGTATGTGCGGTGATTGGAATTAGTCCTTGGTCTGGTGTTGAAAGTGCCATGTTTTGAGAGATTTGCAAAATTGAAGAATTGTGGTGGCATTCCGAATGAACACAGGAATCGAGTTCCAGAGGGTGGGTGCATTTTTATTTATTTATTTATGTATTGGTTATTTATATGGCGCTTGTATAACAAAACAGTGGCCACAAGGCAAAAGGGGAGGGAGCAAATAAACCATGGAAATGATAATGAATAATTAAAACAATGATCCTACTAGGCCTTGTGAAATTCAGAATGTGCAAGTGCAAAAAAGGTGGGGGGGTGATGGAGGAAGTGCTAAAGGACCCCCGAGGGTGGGGAGTGCCAGGGTCCCTGTTGGGGAGGCAACAGGTAAGTGCATGGGTGAAGGCCCCCCAAGCTAAGAGGGAGGTCGGAGGCCCATCAGGTAAGTGCAGGGATGAGACCAAAACCCATCTAGGTGGGCCTAAAGGGCAGTGCCGGGGGTAGGGCTCTGGTGGTGATTGGGCAGATAATCGGGACTCTATTGGACACTTGAGGCACCAGGCCACCAATCTCAGTGGCTGAGGGGAAGATTAGCACAGGAGGGAGAGAGAGAAGGAGGAGGAGAAGAGAATGGTGTTGAGTAGTTTGCAGAACTTGAGGTGATCCAGTTCAAGACAGAGAAGGAGAGGGAGACTGTTCCAAAGGAGGGAGCCCGCCAAAGAGAGAGACCTGCCCCCAACTTTCTACTTGGAGAAGCGTTTTATCAGCATAGAATTGGAGCAAAAAGAATGAAGGGATCTGGAGGGAGAGTATTTAGTGGGAGAGAGTTTCATGTAGTGTGGTCCCAGGCTATAGACAGCTGTATGGATGAAACAATAGGTCTTGAATTTGATCCTTGCCCCACCAAGGAGAATGTGGAGAGATGTTAGGGCTGGAGAGATTTGGTCACTGGGCTTGAGGCCAAAAATAAGTCCTGCAGCCCTAGTCTGGATTATTTGAAGAGAACGGAGGGAAGAAAGAGGTAGGTTGAGAAAGAGGCTGTTGCAATAATGAAGCCTGGAGAGGACCAGAGCTCTAGTGACACTGAGCTTCTGGGGGAAGGTGAGGAAAGGGAGAGTGCCTGTAAGGAGGGACATGAGAAGGATTGTTTGCGGGTCCTCTCTTTGCAGCTGCATGAGGAGCGTGTGCCACCAGATATGTGGAGCGTAGTCACCAGGTACGCTGGTGTGCTACTTGTAACAGTTTTGTACAGGATACATGCAGTCTTGAACAGTATCCTGGCTTGGAGTGGAAGCAATTGTAGTTCACGTAGGATGGGGTAATTTGGTCAAATTTCTGTGCTCGTATAATAGGTGGTGCTGCAGCATGGTGGACTGCTTTTAGGGGAGCCAAGTAAGCAGCTGGGAACCCTGCCAGGAGAGCATTTCCCGCATCGATGTGAAGACCAAAAAGCCTGCACTACGGTCTGGAGATCCTGCTGTAGGATGAAGGGTTTGATTTACCAACGAGTAGAGCTTCTGACCCAGGCTATTTGGACCTTCTTGGCTATGTGTTTCTGGAAGGACAGATTGCTGTCATTGGTGAAGCCCAAGAATTTTGCTGAGTCTGAGAGTCGTGGATCAAATCCTTCTATGCGCATATCATTGAACCATTGTTGGACAAGTTGTTTTTGTAGTGGGAGCACTGAGAAGGATGAATTGTGGGATATATTGACCCACTCAACGCATTGCCTTACATCACTGAGCTGCCGTGCGCAAGAAACAGAAACCTGGCTGCACTGGCTCCGGTACGCACCAGGACCTCAAAAGTGCTTGTGGCAGCAACAACAGAAAAAAGGCTGCACCATTTTGCCTCACACACTTCGTGCAAAATGGAACAAGGGGACACACTGAAAAATATGCCAGTGTATTCTGAAACATATATGGAATCAAGTGAAAAGGAAAGCCTGCCACTGCTGCAAAAGCTAAAATCCCCTTCAAAATGAAACTGTTTTCACTCTTTGTAAAAGCAGCGTTGAGGCTTATTCCATCCATTCATTTTGAAACCACTGTGATTAGTAAACCCTACCAGGCCCAGGAGAAGTCCGTGTGCTCAGCCAAACCGGGCCTAGTTCTGAATTGATGAGCCCTGTCAAACCAACTCTGAAAAAAATCAACCTGGTGTAACGCTCACCTGGTTCCCACGGGGGCGCTGGTCTAGTCTGGATTGCTGTGGCCTCTTCTAGCGTGATGCGCAGGACCCGGAACACCGATTGGACAGGACCTCCAAATCGTGCTTGCCTGGCCCGTAGGAATATCCTTCTGCAGATGAGAAAGGGGATTAACAGTCTGCAGAATGGTGTGCTAGCTCCCCCCTTGCCCCCTTCCCCCTTCGTTCCTCTCTAACTTCCTCCAAACCCCGGTTGAAGCTCACCTTATGGTTTGGAAGGATGAACTCTCCATCCTGCTTCTGCTGCAGGGGCGCGTGTTCGTCCAGTTACTTCACTGGTTTTCAGAATGGCGCTGGCAAAATCCACTTGACTTTCCTGAGCGATGCGCCGTAAGTATGAAAGTTCAAAGTTCAAGTGAGGCCCCCTTTATGTTGTCTTTCTAACCTGTGATCTGTCCTTTATTTCAGGTGCAGAATGAAGGCGATGCGTCGAGGGGTTAAACTGCCGAGGTGAGTAGTGATGAGGGCGATCCCTCTAAATGTCCTTATCATTCCCCAGAAATGTCTCTTGTCCTTTCCCCTTAGGGGCCGGGGTACGGTACCTGCCAACGGGGCGGCGCCGACCCGAAATGTGGAAGAAAAGCCGGTAAGTATTATGGCTGTTAATCAGGCTTTCCTTCTGTGTTCCTTCTGCTCACCTTTTGTTTCTTCCTCTCTCCCCTAGGTGCAGAGATGTGGCGTCCGATGCTGACAGCCGCGATGGAGCCGGGAGATGTCTCGAGGACAGGTGAGTGAAGCGTGGCGCTGCAGCGAGCAACGCAATGCTTTTAAATGGAAGTCTTTCTTCAGGGATGCTGGCGAGAAGATTCTGGATGCAGGTAAGAAGTTTGAAATAGTCCTTGGTTTTCACTTTTCTCTTCTCTTCCTTCCTTGCAGGTCTTCCAGGTTCGAGGAGGGCGTGGCTGGAGTCCAGGAGCAGGAGCAGACACGGTGAGCGTTAAGCTGCAGGAAGCAGAACAACGCGAAGCATGAGCTGCTGTCTGGGCGTGGCTTAAATAGCCTCCAAAGAAGTCCCAGGTATGTATCCTTCCCCAACTAGGTATGTATCCTTCCCTGGCCACGCCCGAGTGAAAAAATAGTCCCTATGAAAAAATAGTCCCTTTCAGGTCTCAGGGAGGCCTGAAGCGTGCAGCATGGTCTGCATCAGGTAAGTGCACAAAACACCTCCCTTTATGAGCCTGGCGCCTATGGCGCCAGGACTGATGTCCAACATGAGCCTGGCGCCAAAGGCGCCAGGACTGAGTCCAAAGAGCCCCTATAAGGGGCCGCTGGGCTTTTACCCGAGGGCATGATGCCTGCTTCCGGGGGTGCTGGGTCGTTCCTTCTGGAGGTTTCGGTTTGTTTGGGAAATTCTGATGGAACCTTTTTACCAGCCGAGGTGCATGTACGTGATCACTGGGTTCCCAAGACCTTTCCTGAGGCCCGTACCCTTTCCAATCAATTAGATAGAAAAGTTTTGATTTTGAGATCTTATATCTTAAAATGTTCTTCACCTCGAATTCAGGCTCCCCATCTATCTGAATCGGTTCTGGTGGCTTTGTTAATCTGGTTCCTGGGTGCACTGGTTTCAAAAGTGACACATGAAAAATGGGGTGAATCCGTATGTTAGCTGGTAGATCGAGCTTGACTGCCACTGGGTTGATTATAGCTTTGATCGAGTAAGGGCCTAAATACCTTGGATTAAAAGTTCGAGGCCCCTTGAGTGATAGGTGTTTGGTAGCCAACCATACTTGATCCCCTATTTGGTATGGAGGCGCCTCTCTTCGATGCAGATCCGCATTCTTTTTGTATTTCCCTTTCGCATGTTGCAAATGTGCAGTTGCATCCTTGAAGGCTTGAGTAATGGTAGAATGCAAATGGTCCACTGCAGGCATTTCAAGGCTCAGAGGTGAGTCCAAGTCTGAAGTACGAGGGTGATGTCCATATAGGGTATAAAAGGGGCTCTGACCAGTTCCAGAGTGTATCGAGTTATTGTATGCATATTCTGCCACACATAAAATGTCCTTCCAATTACCCTCCGATTGGTGCAACATACATCGTAGATATTGTTCAAGGGTCTGGTTCGTTCTCTCCGTCTGACCATCGGTCTGTGGGTGGTGGCTGGTATAGAGTCTTATATCGATTTGTGCCAGTTGACAACACTTTTTCCAAAAATGAGAAATAAACTGGCTTCCCCGATCGGAGACTAGTATGGACGGGAATCCATGCAAACGGATGATATTTTCGAGGAATTCTTTGGCAAGAACAAAGGCTGAAGGTAATCCTTTCAACGGAATAAAGTGGGCCATTTTGGAAAATAAATCCACCACGACCAGAATAGTATTGTAACCATTACAAGAGGGCAGGTCCGTGATAAAATCTAGTGACAGGGTGTGCCAAGGTGCTGGTGGAATGTCTAAGGGCTGAAGAAGACTGGCGGGTCTTGCCTTTTGACCTTTGTTTTGGGCACAAACTCTACAGGACATCACAAAAGATTTAATATCCTTTCGCCAGGAAGGCCACCAGAATTGTCGTTTAACCTTTTCCTCTGTTTTGGCAATGGCAGGATGTCCTTCCATCAGGGTATCATGATGATGGGAAATAACCAGTTCTTGCAATTCCTTTTCTGGCAAAAATAAGCGTCCTTGGAAGTAAGGTAAGCCATCCTTGACTGAAAAGTTAGACCCCCTTTTGATCCAATCCTGCAAGGCTGAAGAGTCCAGGAATTGTTTCACTCGTGCTTGAATGTCTTCAAGGGTTTGTAAAGTGGTTATCCCCAAAATTCTTTGTTCGGGAATTATCGGCACAGGTTCTGAGTTTGTGTCTATTTCTTCCATTCCAATTCGGGATAGAGCGTTGTAAGAGGATTCAATTCAACACTACAGCTAAGTCAATGCCTAGTCTGGGATACTGAATGGAAACCCTTATTAATATATCTTTATGTCCAGTTCATGCGTTATGGATGACTACCCCTATATAACACCCCTCTCCTTGAATAACCCTGACCCCACTGAGCCAAGAAGTAGTTCTGTTTTGCAAGTTAAAAGGTTTAATTGATAATTTAAACAATATATATATATCACGCTTTATAATAAATTAATAATTGAATAGCACACTTAATCTGATATGATAAAGATTAACAACGGAGAATCTGGCACTAGCACACTTCTTTATAATCACTAAGGAGTTGACATGAAATGGATAAGATAGCAACAATACTTTTATGGTTTCCAATGAATGTAATGTGGAATGAAACGCAGTACAGAAAATAACTTGATAGGATTTCAGCAAAAGACAATGTAATCACTTTCTTGGACAATTCACCCCCCCTTTTTATGCAATGCAAGGAAATGGAGGGAAGCACACAGTTCTCAGAAATGCAATCAAATGTGATTCAGTTCACCCCAGCAACTTAGACTACAGAAGTTGAAAACACAGGCCCAAATGCTTTTAAATGTGCTGGAAATGAAGAAAAATATGCTAAAATGCTTTTAATTCCCTCTAGAGGTTCAGGGTGAGTGGTATCTAGTTAATATTAGTCCAGGCTCACACTAGCAATGATGCAGGGATGGTTTTTATGAGGCAAACGAATTTCTTTCAGAGGAAAGCAAAAGCAGCTATCTTTTTGCAAGTGGAGAAATTTGCAAATCGCGGTAAAATTCGCGAATGCGTCTGGTGCGATTACAGAGGAACTACAAGGGATAGCAATATCGTTTTGGGGTCCTAGGAAAGCCTAGGATCTCAGCTTCCAGATGAAAGTTACTGCAAGTCTCTAGCGCAAACGGTCGCGGAGATATGAGCGATTGAATAAAGGTCGTTTTTCAGATTGAAATTTTAAAGTTCAAAAAGACACGTGCAGCTTGCAACTAGAAAATGACAGGTGACAGCTTTGCAAATGACAGGTGACAGTTAGGAGACAGTTCTACTTAGATTAAACTAGATTGAATTATATTATTTTAACTAGGAGATTGGTTCTGCACAGTTTTCTAGGTACTCACACTATATTCTTGAGTGAAATGGGCCACGCCACGGATCTGGTCAGGTTTTAGACTCGCCTCTGGTCTCTGCACTTCACAGTGATCTGGGTCAGCTCTCTCTGGTTCTGCTAACAGTGGTCTGGATCAGCTCTGCTCTGCTGGTCTGGTCTAGATTTCTGGTTCTGGATATTTGATAGATTTGAAGTCTCTATGTCTGCTCTCTGAAGGTTGATGGAGGTAAAGTATGGATTTTCCCGGCAGAGCTTCCAGCTGCAAATGGATTTGAAGGTCCCTATCTGTCCTGTCTGTCTGCTTTTATGGGTTTTCAAAATGGGTGTGTGTGAGCAGCATCACTAGCCAGCCCCTCTCCACTTATCATTGGCCAAGCTTTCATTTCTCCCCTGATTGGGGGAGCTAAGTTGTGTCAGAGTGATGTCATTTTACAGCCTGCAGAAAGTCCACTCCTCCTGTCAACTTGCACACAAATCTAGATTTGAACCAAAGACATATTTGCAGAGGTACATATTTGTTTAAACTTACATGCACCCTTCACATATCACAGGAGGTATACCCTGTCCAAATCTGCTCTTCCTGGGGGCTTGCATTCAAAAATGGCACATATTTCACTTTTTAACTGGTTTCGCAATTTCGGACATTAACCCAAATTTACACACATGTGCGCAAGGAGTATGGACATTAGTTGATGAAGTGTCAGATTTTTCACATGCACACATTTTGAGTAATATCCTCTTTTCCGCTAAAACCCCCCTGAACATGCCACCGGTTCTAAAAACCTCTTAAAATGTGGGCAGAAAAATCACAAGAATTATGGTGTCATTTATACAATTTTCACATGTCCGCTCTATGAGTTATTCATCTTTTTAGAGTTATGTTCTGGCCCCAAAGGGGTGTGGTTTTCCTCCAGCACAAGGTTGAATTTCTGGTTTTTCCAGTTCTGCCAAGCCAGCTTGCTCTCACAGGCAGTGCCCCTCCCCTGTGCTTCCAGGAGAAATCTCCATTTACGACTCCCGCCATAAAACATTTGCCTGAGTCAAGACAGGGCTTTGTTCAATTTCCTGCAGAGCCCAGGTAATTCAATCAGGGAAGTATCATATCCCTTTTGGTGGGAGCAGCAAAAGGGCAGCTAAGCCTGGGAACACAGCTGTGACTCAAGTTTCACTCCTGATGGGGGGTAGTTGCCAGGCAAAATTGGAATCTCTTTAAGCCAGTTTTCAGATAAAATGTCACTTTTGTTCCCCAGTTTAAGTCAAGACATTTTTTTACATATGCAGCTAGGATGCTGATTCTAAGTTTAAAACTATGACATTTAAACAATTGCAACCTATGTGACACTCAGAAGAAATAGGTCACTCATTTCTTTTAAACATTAAGATTTTTAGTGTCTTTCAGTCCAAATTTACTTAAACTGCTGAAATCCACAGCTCAGCCAGTCTTGTTATAAACCTTCAAGTCGCTTCAGAATATAACTTTACATTGGATCCACCTCTCAGTAAGTCTTTCTTTGGCATGTTTTGGGTTCATTTATTCAGTTTTCTACAAAAAAGTAAAATCTGGTGGTTTTAAAACGCCGGCTTTTGGATAGTGGTGAGTACTGGTACTGCACCCCTTTTTGGGATTTAAGAAAATGAATTCTCCACAGTTATGGGTTTGCTTTTGGCAATCAGCATTGCCATTCCCAATGGTTTCAGACTACTGTGTGGGT
Source organism: Ambystoma mexicanum (assembly GCF_040938575.1). NCBI lineage: Eukaryota > Metazoa > Chordata > Amphibia > Caudata > Ambystomatidae > Ambystoma > Ambystoma mexicanum. The sequence goes on from NC_090932.1 coordinate 716,410,785, forward strand.
AGTCCAATGGTGGTTTTAGGCAGTGTCCTTCTGTGCCCATAACATCGGCAAAAATGAGTGGCAGCCTATTCTTCATGCATTTCCCTGTGCATTTTCTGGGAAGCTCTGGCCATCATGATGTTTTCCATGTCAGTACTGCACAGTTTTGAGGTAGGGCTCGGATGCATGGGTAAATACATCCCACAAGCCCCCCTTCTTGCGGTGGCCATCGGATCCTTCACTGGTGGGAACCGCAAGATCTGGGATGTAGTTCTCATCTTCTTCCGGTGGATGGCCAGTTCAGCATCTCTTCCTCCATCCGGTACTGGTCGATCGGTTCTCCTCGCCGGTCCTGATGGGAATATTGGGCGGTACCCCGGGCCCCCTTGCGTCATCCTCCCAGTCTCCGGATCATCCTCCTTGGCCCGTCTCCAGGTTTTCTTTCTCCTAGGACGACAAAGGAAGAGCGGCAATACCTATTCATAGACATTTTTCCACCACTGTTGAGATAGTGGGGCAGCATATGCATTTCATCATAACGAAACATTACATTCTTATTTTGATAAAAAACAGTATAACTAAGAGACAGTTTCATGCAAATCACAATATTTTAGAGACTAGATGTGGTATGTTTTATGGTTGGAACTGAATTAGTCTGAGACAGTACCCGCCAAGATTCCAGAGGATTCCTCCAGTTGTTGCAGAGTGTGCCTGGGATGGCAACATTTCAACTGGTTTATGTGGACCCACTTGTCTTCCCCCGCTGCCAAAGGACCTTTGGGGATGTGGATTTTGTAGGCCACAGGGGAGATCTTGTCGATGATCTCAAAGGGTCCCTTCCACGTAGGCAAAAATTTGCGCTGCTTTGCCTGGTTTCTTTGGAAGTTGTATAGATAGACCCGGTCTCCCACCTGATATTCCTTCCTGGAAGTTTTCAGGTCATAATGGGTCTTCATGCTATCAGCTGATCTTTCTAGATTCCGCTGAGCATAAGCAAAAGCATGTTGAAGGTGTTTCCTTAAATTCTCCACATACTCATGAGTAGTGGAGGCATTTATCAGTGTCTGCTCTTGGGTCCTATAGAGCAAATGCTGCGGAAGCACCATCTTGCACCCAGTCATCAACTCAAATGGTGACATTTTGGTTGCAGATGAAGGGGTAGATCTGATGGCCATTAGGACCAGAGGTAATCGGATATCCCAACTTGGCCCAGAATCTGCCACAAACTTTTTTAAGATGCTCACAATTGTCCGGTTGTAGCGTTCCACTGCTCCAGAAGAAGCTGGCCTGCAAGCAATATGTAACTTCCTTTTGACCCCCAGTATCTCCCACATCTTTATCATTACTTCACTGGTGAAGTGGCTACCTCTGTCTGACTCAATCCTTTGAGGTAGGCCGAAACGGGAAAAGATGTGGTTAATCATCAGGGCAGCTGCGGTTTCTGCCTTGCAATTTGGGGCTGGGAGACATTCCACCCACTTGGTAAACAAGCATGTGACGGTCAACATGTACTTATTCCCCCTCGCGGAGCGAATCACGGGGCCTACAAAGTCGATTTGTAAATCTGACCATGGCAGTGTCATCCCCCGCTTTTGGAGAGGCGCGCGGTGCGTGAGGGATGATGGCTGAAATTGTGCACACACAAGACACCCCTTCAAGTATTGGTCGAGGTCCTGCCCCATGTGTGGCCAGTATGCAACCTCTCTTAAGATTTCCAATGTTGTGTGAAAGCCCCTATGACCGGCGGTGGCCGCATCATGGGCGTGACTTAACATCAGGCTTCGGAATGAGGTAGGAACCACCCACTGATCGTGGCCAGCTTTGGATTTCCTTACCAGCAAACCGTCTTGGATTCGGAACATTTTTGGACATTTCATCAACACTCTTAGGTCCTCTTTCCCAATGTAATCGGTATCCGTCAGGGGAAAGTTCTCAGGGTCCTCAAGGTGCTGGTAAAATTTACCAATTATTGGATCCCCCTTCTGAGCGGTAATCAAATCAGCATCAGGGGTCTCCTTGCTCCATTGTGCAATTGAAAGGTCGTTGTGAGCATTTGTCTGGGACCTAGTGATAGCAGTGACCTGGATTTCCCAGAACAGGGACTCAATCTCAATTAGATCCCGTTGGATGGCCCCGGTTTTGGCCAGCTGATCAGCTAAGTCATTTCCAGTTTTGTCTGGTCCCTCTACTTTGGAATGACCCTTGATCTTTTTCCAATAGATGGTCATCTCATTCGAGGTGACCAGATCATCAATGTTTTGGATCAACTTCCCATGTTTCAAGGGTTTGTTGTTAGCACATAACATGCCTCTGGTTTTCCAATTAACCAGGTGCTCCACGAACCCGTTCCGTACATAATCCGAATCTGTGATTATGACCAGTTCGTGGAGTTGATGCTGGACAGCAGTGAGGATGGCCTGATGCACAGCCATCAATTCTGCCACCTGACTACTTCGGGGACCAATTTTGTATCCAGCTGAGGGTTCTGGGGACTCATTCACCCATGCATTCCCTACGCCGGCCACCAGTTCTTTCTCCCCGTTGTTGTCAACATGGTAAGAGCATCCATCCACATAGACAGTGGGCATTCCCTCACACTTGTCTTCTTCAAAGACTTTGCGTGGGGAATTAAGGTATGCCTCCGTGTTGTCCTTGATTTTTAGACTTTCGTCCTCGAGACAGTTTTCTCTGGCACAATCATGCAAGTCAGCCAGACCTTGCGCGAGGGGACTCTTCTTGTTTTGGCCATATCTGACCTCCACAGGAAAGCCTTGCATTGACAGAATCCAGGAAGTAATTCGGGAATTACTCACATTTCCGGCCCGGATTCTGTCACTTTGGAGATACTGCAGAGGCTGGTGTGGAGTCTCCACTATGATGTGTTCCCCCTGGATAAACGGGCGGTAATTCTTCAATGCCCACACCGTTGCCAGGAGTGCCTTCTCACAATCGTTGAATTTTTCCTCCACAGAGGATAAAGTTTTGCTCGCATAGGAGATTACTTTATTGACCTTGTCATGCTTTTGGTATAATACTGCCGTCAAGCACGTATTAGAGAACCCCGTCTCCAGGAAGAACTCCTTGTTTCTGACAGGGTAAGCTAGGCAAGGCGCTTGTGAGAGGCTTCTTTTGAGTTGTCTTACTGCCTCGGCTTGTTCTGGACCCCATTCCCACTTGACCCCCCCTTCAGGAGATGAATCAGGGGTCTAGTGATCTCTGCGTAGCCCTCAATGAACTTTCTGCTGTAATTAGTCAGTCCAAGGAGGCTCCTTAGTTCCCGCAGAGTTGTGGGGTCTTTCAGTTTCTGAAGTGCTTCCACTTTCTTTTCCTGGGGACAGAGACCCTGAGGAGTAATCTCATGCCCCAAGAAATTAACACGGGTTCTACACCACTGTGCTTTCTGAAAGGAAAGTTTTGCTCCGGCGGCCCTCAACTGTGTCAGAACATAACGGATCTCCGCTATGTGTTCCTCCACAGATGAACTTTTGATGAGGACATCATCTACATAAGCCAGGTTACCCCTCGCACCCAGGTCGGGCATTGCCTTATGTAGGAAAATGTTGAACTCATTACCGGAGTTAAGGTATCCGAAGGGAGTCCGGGTCCATGTGTACTGCTGGCCCCCAAAGGTAAAAGCCAGCTTGTATTGGTCCTCCCTACTGACAGGCACAGTCCAGTATCCATTGGTCAGGTCTATTGCAGTGAATACCTGTGACCCCTGGATCTGGGCCAGCCCTTGGTCAATGTAGGGCAGAGGCCATCGGGAAGTATGGACCCGTTTGTTGAGCTCCCTGAGGTCAGCACAGAGTCTCCACTGGCCGTTCGGCTTCAATATTCCCAGCACCGGATTATTGAAAGTGCTGTGAACTGGACGGATTATTCCCCGGGACTCAAGGTTCTTAATTATTTCAGTAAGGGACTCCATTGATGCGAGAGGCAAGCGATATTGCTTCACAAACACAGGAGCCATGCCAGGGTCCGTGGGGATTGTTGTTGTGTGGATGTCGGTGCGACCACAGTCATATGAGTCTACCGCAAAGAGATCTTGGAAATCCAAGAAAACTTGTTTCAACTTTTGCTTTTGTTCCAGAGTCACACAGGCATCAGCTAGGTTGACTCTCTCTTCCACCATCTGCCTGAAGCCTGGAAAGACTTCTGGTTTGGCTATTTCAGCGGCCTCCTCCAGCTGGGTGGAGAAGTCCCTGGTCAGAGTGCTGATTTGGACTGGAGGCTTCAGGTGGGAAAGGCAGCCCTCATGGACCTGGAAAATCACCTCATCCCTCCTGAAGTCACAAGTCACATCTTCCTTACCATAAGGGCAAGAAGTGTACACCAGGAAGTTCCCCCCATGCCGGGTAAAAATCCTGTCTGGTGTTGTATTGTCATCACTGTCACTGTCAAAGCAGTCCTTGGGGATCGGCCCTAACAGTTCATTTCCTAAATCAATGGAAAAATGTCGGTCATCAACCGCCATTCCAATAATGGTGCCTGCGGCTAGAGTAATACTCTTTAAGTCGCTGTTATCCACCTCTATTGGAATGGTGTCATGTTCTATGTTGACTAATGGAGTTGGGTTTACCCCCAGCCCTTGCTGTTGGAGAGAAGCATTTAGATGTATGTAAGCATCAGGGTTTTTCAAATGTTGTCCTCTTTTAACTTTCACTTCCAGGGAGAATTGTCGGGTCCTTTCTGGGATGGTGACTTCCTCTTTGATCTGGATTTCAACTGCATAAGGTAGCAATTGAGCTGACCTAAATGCTTTTTCTGGATCATCAAAGCCCATGGGATTATCCGCTAATCGGGACCAAGCTTTGAAGTTTATTAGGTCCAAACTAATGGCAAAGCGATTGAGAATGTCACTGCCTAAGTAAAAAGCGGCAGGGACGCCTCGCACGACCCAACAATTGTGGACTATGCTCTTGTTGCCAATGGAGATTTTGAGCATACACCTGCTTGGCAGGAGATGTTTGGAATTAGGTGCTTCCAGGTCCATTTCCCATTTGTCTATCAGTTTGAATGTGGGAATGGCTGGATCTTTTGGGAGTTGGCGGAACATGGCTTCGCTGATGAAGCTCTTACCGTTGTTCACACACACTCGAGCGAGAACAGAGTCCTTCCCATCATTTAACTGAACAGGGATGAACAACTGCTCTCCAATTTGCTGAATATCAGCCAGGCTCTGAGCTGATTTCACATCTTTCTGGACTATAGGAGTGGGAGTTTCTGATTGTGGATTAGTATAGAATTTCAGAGTGTTTCCTTCCAGCGTGGAATACCACCTTAGACTGGAAGGAAGGTTGATTTTCAGAAATAGAGAGGACCCCCCATCACCAGTCTGTTGTCCTACTGCTATTACTGTCACGTCTGGAATTTGGTTGTTCTGGAAGTGAAATTCTACTTGGTCAGATTTTTGTTCAACCATGTGGCAGGTGCCGTTTAAACTAACATGGTTGACACTCTGTTTTAATTTTATTGGTCGGCTAGTCTGGGTCCAGAGGACCTTGTTTACGCAATCTATTAGGGGTGACAACCTTCTCAGGAGGTCATTCCCTAGTAAACAAGGGGTGCCCTCTGGGGTCACTATTATGACCGGGTGTTTCAACTTGTGTCGCCCAATTTTAATGTCCAAATCTGCCGTCCCCTCGACGGGAATTTCCTTCCCGTCAAAGTTCTGCAGTTGTCCAGGAAGAGAGGTGAGAGGAATTTGGTAATTCTCTCCCCTTCCTGCATTCAGTTCATCAAAGGCCCTTCTGGACAGAAGGGTGGCTTGAGATCCAGTGTCCACCAGTGCCAAAATTGTACCCTGCCCCTGTACTTGTACCGGGGCATAGTATCTTCCCTCCTTCTCCTCAAGGGGGCACAGATAATGCACATTTTTGGACAACTGGTGGGCTAACTTTCTGGTTTTGGACATCGCTAGCGAAGAGATTTGGGCAGAATTCTGTGGGGAGCCTTGGGAATCTGAAAGACAAATTTGGCAACTGGAGATCAGAGCCATTGTGGGTTCCCCTGGCTCCGGTTCCGGGCCGCCCCCCCCCTTTTTGGAGGCAGTCACCAGGATGGGTTTGAACCTGGGGATTTTCTTGCTGTTGGTTCTTTGATGAGATGGTGGGCGGCGGTAGCTCAGTCTCCACATCTCCCCAGTCTGGATTTGCATCCCTAGGGACCCATTTTTCTTTGGGAGGAGTTCCCCCCTCTCTGAAGGAGAAGATCCTTTTCCCAGGATCCTCTGAGGATCCCTCTCCCTCAAATTGGAAGATCTGTACCTCCTCCTCAAACTGAGTCTGTTTGGGTCTTTTGTTTCTCCTACCCCCCCTCTGCTCCTTAGTAGGCAGACTTTCAGGGGCAAGAGATTTTGTTTCCGGTTCCTGGGTTTCCAGGGGATGTTTACAAGTGAGGAAGGAAGCTTCCTCCAAGGCTTTACACCCCCCTTCCCCTTGTGCCTCCTCCCTGGGAACCGGTGAGTTATCGGGGTGCTGCCCCCGTCATTGTTCTGGAGCACCAGGTCCAGAGTTGGGTGCGTTCTGCGCCGGCACACCCATCTGAGGGTTCTGCTGAGCCCTCAGTATGTGACCCAGATCCCGCGCCATGTTTTGAACCTGGCGCTCTAACTGGGAAACCCGCTCAGGCTGATACGGGGCCCTGTTTTCTCCCCTGGGCTGATCCCGGGAAGGGTAGCTATCCCTTCTTTGGTAGTACCCCTGGTTGGGAAGATTTGGATACCCCTCCACCCTTGGCCTCCCCTCTCCCGGATTCAGTGGTCTGGGCTCAGGGAATTGGGGAAAGAAGGATGGATGGTTTTGGGGCTGAAAGTCGGGTGGATATCTGGGGAAAAAGTTCTGCCCAGGGTTTGGTAAATTTCTGCCCTCCTGTGGGAAGTTTGGAGGGAAGTTCCCTGTGTTCGGTGCTCGGTTGGATCCCCCCCCTTGGGCTGGGGGAGTCCACACATAACCCAGGATTGGACTGTTACCTTTGTAGCGAGGACTTACATAGTCAGGAGAGCGAGGGACCCCATTGGGGCTGCCTCCCTGGCTCCCTGTCTGTGACTGGCCCGAGGACCTTCTGGGCCTAGCATTATTAGGTGCAGGTAGGTTCTTAGGCCCCCCCATCTCCAAATCTAAAATGGGGGTGACCTTTACCTCTGCCACCTTGGCAGCAGCAGGGGTGCTGTTGGCTTTGGGGTTTTTCTGGGCATTACTTTTGCTATCTACCGGTTTCTGCACCTCATAGATCCGGGTAGCCTGTTCAATGACCCAGTCTAAAGATCTTTTCTCGTGAAAATCCCTCACGAGCTGGGTCATTATGTATTTGGGCAAGGCATGAAAAAATGTATTAATGAATTCTCTACTGTCTGTGCGCACCCTTCTGGTGGTCTGCGCAAAAGCACGTTTCAGTTCCTGCACAAATTCTTGTGGGGCCTGATCCTCCCCACATTGTAAATTGTAGGCTGCCTTGCGAGCCTCTTGAGGATTTCTATGAATGGAAAAATGTTTCAAGATGGCCGCCTTATAGGTGGACCATCTTAAATGATTTTGGTCCTCCAGCCCCGCAAAGAAACTGGAGTATTCCGGGGAGAAGGTCCACTTTACATATTGAATACAGCTTTGGCTGTCCTTCAAATGGAAAGTCTCCATCATTTGCTCAAACAACTCTAAGTGCTCCCAAACAGAATACTTAGCGTTCTTATGGTAAGGCGTGATGACGCTCCTGATCGCCTTAATCTGCTTTAAGGGGTCCTTAAGCAAGGCCCTTTTTGCCTTATTGGCCTTTTTGGTTCGGGTAACCCTTGTCCATTCATCCTCTGACTCAGAGGCACTGCTCCCAGAGGTTCCTGTCTGCTCTTCCAGGTTTTCCCGGATTCTGCGAGTCTGGGAATGGCTGGCAGAATGTGGGGACCTGGTCTCCTGTGTCCTGCGCAGTTCAGAGGAGTCTTCAGATTCCTCCTTGCTGTCAGGATTTGATGGGTACCCCCTCCACTGACCTAACTGGGCAGAGGTTTTCAGGATGCCCTTAATGGGCCTACTCTCCTGGGGTTCCCCACTAAATTGCACTGCGCTTGGGTGCCCATACCCGGATGCCCGCCCCTCCATACCTGGGTGGTACTGGCCTATGAGCCCCATACTTCTGGCTGGATAGTAATCTGCCATCCCTGTGGCCCTGTGCTCATGTGCGTCAGGGGACATAGGGGTGGCAGAGTCCAGGGACCGAGAGAGATAAAGGCCTCTGGTACTAGGGCTCCTGGGGTTATGCTCAGGAGTTTCTCTTTCCCAGCGAACCTCATCTCTATCCGCCCCTGCTCCCTGTTGCAATGCAAGAGCCTGCGCCTTCAGTTCTTCAGTTAAGGCCTTACTAGACTCTATCAGTCTCTCCTGCATCGCTACCTGTTGTTGGAGCCTATCATTGTGCTGGCAGAGAGCCTCATTCTCTCTCTGTGTTTCCTGATTGGTCCTGGAGCACTGGGCCAGTCTTTGCTGCAGGAGGGTTACCTCCTGAGCTGTGTCCCTATTGGCCTGCTCCTTTCTTGCTAGAGCATCCTCCACCCTCCTGGTGTGCTCTAACAAGTTCTGGTGTTCTTTTTGGAGGTCACCCAGTCCCTGGTGGGCTAGGTGATTTTCTTCCATTTTTCTTTTTAAATGGCAGACTTCCTGGCCTAAGGCGTCTCTTTCCTGACTAAGAGCCTGCATTTGTGCCGCCAGGTCGTCCCTCTGCCTTTGAAAGGCACCAGCTTTCTGGCGTTCTTCATCAAACTCTGCCTGGGTATCCAGGTCTTTCGAAATCAGCTTGTTGCTCTCTACCTTCACTCTATCTAGATGACTTTGCAGGGTGGCTACCTGCTCCGTGCATGCCCTGTTAAAGTCTAATTGTTGCTCCAGCTTTTTCTGGCTCTGCAGTAAGGAGTCCAAACTGTCTTGGTGCTCCTTCTGCAGGGCCAGAAATCTAGTATCCTGGTCAGCCTTTTCCTGTTGCAGTATATCCATGTCCTTCTTTATTTTAATGATGTGCTGTCTACTCTCATTTTCTGACTCCTGGCTCCTCTGCAGCCTCTGCTCAGAAGAGTCCAGATCAGATTGGGCCTTCTGTAATGCCAGGAGTTGCATACTCGCCAAATCTTGGCCTTCAGCACATCTGTCCTGCATGGCTCCCATATGTAAATATAAATATGCCGCTACCCTGGCAATCTTGTTGTGCTCATCCTTGGCCTTAGAGGACATATATAGTTCACTCAGGGCCACATGTAAGGGACCCTGATCTCTATATATATCTGACCCTGTTTCAGTGACCTGTTGCGTGATGGCCTGCAACCAGACTGTTTGGTCCTGGTGAGTCCACTCACCTCTCACAAATAACTTATGTAAGAAGTGTACTCTGGCTATTTTCATGTCTACTAAGGTCGTCATTCTAGAGATTGGTCTCTGTCCTGACTCTTACAGAAGTTTGTATTTTATTTTTGCAAAACAGACCTTTTCCCTAGAGCGTTGCTTTGAGGAGTGCTTTACAGCGTAACACAACGTGGTGATCCGACCGGATATGTGTATCTGGTCAGCTGGCACACTGTATTAATCTGCACAAGTGATAAATCTAACCCAAACGTCCGGCACGAGCCCCCAATTTGTAAGAGGATTCAATTCAACACTACAGCTAAGTCAATGCCTAGTCTGGGATACTGAATGGAAACCCTTATTAATATATCTTTATGTCCAGTTCATGCGTTCTGGATGACTACCCCTATATAACACCCCTCTCCTTGAATAACCCTGACCCCACTGAGCCAAGAAGTAGTTCTGTTTTGCAAGTTAAAAGGTTTAATTGATAATTTAAACAATATATATATATATCACGCTTTATAATAAATTAATAATTGAATAGCACATTTAATCTGATATGATAAAGATTAACAACGGAGAATCTGGCACTAGCACACTTCTTTATAATCACTAAGGAGTTGACATGAAATCGATAAGATAGCAACAATACTTTTATGGTTTCCAATGAATGTAATGTGGAATGAAACGCAGTACAGAAAATAACTTGATAGGATTTCAGCAAAAGACAATGTAATCACTTTCTTGGACAATTCACCCCCCCTTTTTATGCAATGCAAGGAAATGGAGGGAAGCACACAGTTCTCAGAAATGCAATCAAATGTGATTCAGTTCACCCCAGCAACTTAGACTACAGAAGTTGAAAACACAGGCCCAAATGCTTTTAAATGTGCTGGAAATGAAGAAAAATATGCTAAAATGCTTTTAATTCCCTCTAGAGGTTCAGGGTGAGTGGTATCTAGTTAATATTAGTCCAGGCTCACACTAGCAATGATGCAGGGATGGTTTTTATGAGGCAAACGAATTTCTTTTAGAGGAAAGCAAAAGCAGCTATCTTTTTGCAAGTGGAGAAATTTGCAAATCGCGGTAAAATTCGCGAATGCGTCTGGTGCGATTACAGAGGAACTACAAGGGATAGCAATATCGTTTTGGGGTCCTAGGAAAGCCTAGGATCTCAGCTTCCAGATGAAAGTTACTGCAAGTCTCTAGCGCAAACGGTGGCGGAGATATGAGCGATTGAATAAAGGTCGTTTTTCAGATTGAAATTTTAAAGTTCAAAAAGACACGTGCAGCTTGCAACTAGAAAATGACAGGTGACAGCTTTGCAAATGACAGGTGACAGTTAGGAGACAGTTCTACTTAGATTAAACTAGATTGAATTATATTATTTTAACTAGGAGATTGGTTCTGCACAGTTTTCTAGGTACTCACACTATATTCTTGAGTGAAATGGGCCACGCCACGGATCTGGTCAGGTTTTAGACTTGCCTCTGGTCTCTGCACTTCACAGTGATCTGGGTCAGCTCTCTCTGGTTCTGCTAACAGTGGTCTGGATCAGCTCTGCTCTGCTGGTCTGGTCTAGATTTCTGGTTCTGGATATTTGATAGATTTGAAGTCTCTATGTCTGCTCTCTGAAGGTTGATGGAGGTAAAGTATGGATTTTCCCGGCAGAGCTTCCAGCTGCAAATGGATTTGAAGGTCCCTATCTGTCCTGTCTGTCTGCTTTTATGGGTTTTCAAAATCGGTGTGTGTGAGCAGCATCACTAGCCAGCCCCTCTCCACTTATCATTGGCCAAGCTTTCATTTCTCCCCTGATTGGGGGAGCTAAGTTGTGTCAGAGTGATGTCATTTTACAGCCTGCAGAAAGTCCACTCCTCCTGTCAACTTGCACACAAATCTAGATTTGAACCAAAGACATATTTGCAGAGGTACATATTTGTTTAAAATTACATGCACCCTTCACATATCACAGGAGGTATACCCTGTCCAAATCTGCTCTTCCTGGGGGCTTGCATTCAAAAATGGCACATATTTCACTTTTTAACTGGTTTCGCAATTTCGGACATTAACCCAAATTTACACACATGTGCGCAAGGAGTATGGACATTAGTTGATGAAGTGTCAGATTTTTCACATGCACACATTTTGAGTAATATCCTCTTTTCCGCTAAAACCCCCCTGAACATGCCACCGGTTCTAAAAACCTCTTAAAATGTGGGCAGAAAAATCACAAGAATTATGGTGTCATTTATACAATTTTCACATGTCCGCTCTATGAGTTATTCATCTTTTTAGAGTTATGTTCTGGCCCCAAAGGGGTGTGGTTTTCCTCCAGCACAAGGTTGAATTTCTGGTTTTTCCAGTTCTGCCAAGCCAGCTTGCTCTCACAGGCAGTGCCCCTCCCCTGTGCTTCCAGGAGAAATCTCCATTTACGACTCCCGCCATAAAACATTTGCCTGAGTCAAGACAGGGCTTTGTTCAATATCCTGCAGAGCCCAGGTAATTCAATCAGGGAAGTGTCATATCCCTTTTGGTGGGAGCAGCAAAAGGGCAACTAAGCCTGGGAACACAGCTGTGACTCAAGTTTCACTCCTGATGGGGGGTAGTTGCCAGGCAAAATTGGAATCTCTTTAAGCCAGTTTTCAGATAAAATGTCACTTTTGTTCCCCAGTTTAAGTCAAGACATTTTTTTACATATGCAGCTAGGATGCTGATTCTAAGTTTAAAACTATGACATTTAAACAATTGCAACCTATGTGACACTCAGAAGAAATAGGTCACTCATTTCTTTTAAACATTAAGATTTTTAGTGTCTTTCAGTCCAAATTTACTTAAACTGCTGAAATCCACAGCTCAGCCAGTCTTGTTATAAACCTTCAAGTCACTTCAGAATATAACTTTACATTGGATCCACCTCTCAGTAAGTCTTTCTTTGGCATGTTTTGGGTTCATTTATTCAGTTTTCTACAAAAAAGTAAAATCTGGTGGTTTTAAAACGCCGGCTTTTGGATAGTGGTGAGTACTGGTACTGCACCCCTTTTTGGGATTTAAGAAAATGAATTCTCCACAGTTATGGGTTTGCTTTTGGCAATCAGCATTGCCATTCCCAATGGTTTCAGACTACTGTGTGGGTAGTCCAATGGTGGTTTTAGGCAGTGTCCTTCTGTGCCCATAACATCGGCAAAAATGAGTGGCAGCCTATTCTTCATGCATTTCCCTGTGCATTTTCTGGGAAGCTCTGGCCATCATGATGTTTTCCATGTCAGTACTGCACAGTTTTGAGGTAGGGCTCGGATGCATGGGTAAATACATCCCACAAGCCCCCCTTCTTGCGGTGGCCATCGGATCCTTCACTGGTGGGAACCGCAAGATCTGGGATGTAGTTCTCATCTTCTTCCGGTGGATGGCCAGTTCAGCATCTCTTCCTCCATCCGGTACTGGTCGATCGGTTCTCCTCGCCGGTCCTGATGGGAATATTGGGCGGTACCCCGGGCCCCCTTGCGTCATCCTCCCAGTCTCCGGATCATCCTCCTTGGCCCGTCTCCAGGTTTTCTTTCTCCTAGGACGACAAAGGAAGAGCGGCAATACCTATTCATAGACATTTTTCCACCACTGTTGAGATAGTGGGGCAGCATATGCATTTCATCATAACGAAACATTACATTCTTATTTTGATAAAAAACAGTATAACTAAGAGACAGTTTCATGCAAATCACAATATTTTAGAGACTAGATGTGGTATGTTTTATGGTTGGAACTGAATTAGTCTGAGACAGTACCCGCCAGGATTCCAGAGGATTCCTCCAGTTGTTGCAGATTGTGCCTGGGATGGCAACATTTCAACTGGTTTATGTGGACCCACTTGTCTTCCCCTGCTGCCAAAGGACCTTTTGGGATGTGGATTTTGTAGGCCACAGGGGAGATCTTGTCGATGATCTCAAAGGGTCCCTTCCACGTAGGCAAAAATTTGCGCTGCTTTGCCTGGTTTCTTTGGAAGTTGTATAGATAGACCCGGTCTCCCACCTGATATTCCTTCCTGGAAGTTTTCAGGTCATAATGGGTCTTCATGCTATCAGCTGATCTTTCTAGATTCCGCTGAGCATAAGCAAAAGCATGTTGAAGGTGTTTCCTTAAATTCTCCACATACTCATGAGTAGTGGAGGCATTTATCAGTGTCTGCTCTTGGGTCCTATAGAGCAAATGCTGCGGAAGCACCATCTTGCGCCCAGTCATCAACTCAAATGGTGACATTTTGGTTGCAGATGAAGGGGTAGATCTGATGGCCATTAGGACCAGAGGTAATCGGATATCCCAACTTGGCCCAGAATCTGCCACAAACTTTTTTAAGATGCCCACAATTGTCCGGTTGTAGCGTTCCACTGCTCCAGAAGAAGCTGGCCTGTAAGCAATATGTAACTTCCTTTTGACCCCCAGTATCTCCCACATCTTTGTCATTACTTCACTGGTGAAGTGGCTACCTCTGTCTGACTCAATCCTTTGAGGTAGGCCGAAACGGGAAAAGATGTGGTTAATCATCAGGGCAGCTGCGGTTTCTGCCTTGCAATTTGGGGCTGGGAGACATTCCACCCACTTGGTAAACAAGCATGTGACGGTCAACATGTACTTATTCCCCCTCGCGGAGCGAATCACGGGGCCTACAAAGTCGATTTGTAAATCTGACCATGGCAGTGTCATCCCCCGCTTTTGGAGAGGCGCGCGGTGCGTGAGGGATGATGGCTGAAATTGTGCACACACAAGACACCCCTTCAAGTATTGGTCGAGGTCCTGCCCCATGTGTGGCCAGTATGCAACCTCTCTTAAGATTTCCAATGTTGTGTGAAACCCCCTATGACCGGCGGTGGCCGCATCATGGGCGTGACTTAACATCAGGCTTCGGAATGAGGTAGGAACCACCCACTGATCGTGGCCAGCTTTGGATTTCCTTACCAGCAAACCGTCTTGGATTCGGAACATTTTTGGACATTTCATCAACACTCTTAGGTCCTCTTTCCCAATGTAATCGGTATCCGTCAGGGGAAAGTTCTCAGGGTCCTCAAGGTGCTGGTAAAATTTACCAATTATTGGATCCCCCTTCTGAGCGGTAATCAAATCAGCATCAGGGGTCTCCTTGCTCCATTGTGCAATTGAAAGGTCGTTGTGAGCATTTGTCTGGGACCTAGTGATAGCAGTGACCTGGATTTCCCCCAACAGGGACTCAATCTCAATTAGATCCCCTTGGATGGCCCCGGTTTTGGCCAGCTGATCAGCTAAGTCATTTCCAGTTTTGTCTGGTCCCTCTACTTTGGAATGACCCTTGATCTTTTTCCAATAGATGGTCATCTCATTCGAGGTGACCAGATCATCAATGTTTTGGATCAACTTCCCATGTTTCAAGGGTTTGTTGTTAGCACATAACATGCCTCTGGTTTTCCAATTAACCAGGTGCTCCACGAACCCGTTCCGTACATAATCCGAATCTGTGATTATGACCAGTTCGTGGAGTTGATGCTGGACAGCAGTGAGGATGGCCTGATGCACAGCCATCAATTCTGCCACCTGACTACTTCGGGGACCAATTTTGTATCCAGCTGAGGGTTCTGGGGACTCATTCACCCATGCATTCCCTACGCCGGCCACCAGTTCTTTCTCCCCGTTGTTGTCAACATGGTAAGAGCATCCATCCACATAGACAGTGGGCATTCCCTCACACTTGTCTTCTTCAAAGACTTTGCGTGGGGAATTAAGGTATGCCTCCGTGTTGTCCTTGATTTTTAGACTTTCGTCCTCGAGACAGTTTTCTCTGGCACAATCATGCAAGTCAGCCAGACCTTGCGCGAGGGGACTCTTCTTGTTTTGGCCATATCTGACCTCCACAGGAAAGCCTTGCATTGACAGAATCCAGGAAGTAATTCGGGAATTACTCACATTTCCGGCCCGGATTCTGTCACTTTGGAGATACTGCAGAGGCTGGTGTGGAGTCTCCACTATGATGTGTTCCCCCTGGATAAACGGGCGGTAATTCTTCAATGCCCACACCGTTGCCAGGAGTGCCTTCTCACAATCGTTGAATTTTTCCTCCACAGAGGATAAAGTTTTGCTCGCATAGGAGATTACTTTATGAACCTTGTCATGCTTTTGGTATAATACTGCCGTCAAGCACGTATTAGAGAACCCCGTCTCCAGGAAGAACTCCTTGTTTCTGACAGGGTAAGCTAGGCAAGGCGCTTGTGAGAGGCTTCTCTTGAGTTGTCTTACTGCCTCGGCTTGTTCTGGACCCCATTCCCACTTGACCCCCCCTTCAGGAGATGAATCAGGGGTCTAGTGATCTCTGCGTAGCCCTCAATGAACTTTCTGCTGTAATTAGTCAGTCCAAGGAGGCTCCTTAGTTCCCGCAGAGTTGTGGGGTCTTTCAGTTTCTGAAGTGCTTCCACTTTCTTTTCCTGGGGACAGAGACCCTGAGGAGTAATCTCATGCCCCAAGAAATTAACACGGGTTCTACACCACTGTGCTTTCTGAAAGGAAAGTTTTGCTCCGGCGGCCCTCAACTGTGTCAGAACATAACGGATCTCCGCTATGTGTTCCTCCACAGATGAACTTTTGATGAGGACATCATCTACATAAGCCAGGTTACCCCTCGCACCCAGGTCGGGCATGGCCTTATGTAGGAAAATGTTGAACTCATTACCGGAGTTAAGGTATCCGAAGGGAGTCCGGGTCCATGTGTACTGCTGGCCCCCAAAGGTAAAAGCCAGCTTGTATTGGTCCTCCCTACTGACAGGCACAGTCCAGTATCCATTGGTCAGGTCTATTGCAGTGAATACCTGTGACCCCTGGATCTGGGCCAGCCCTTGGTCAATGTAGGGCAGAGGCCATCGGGAAGTATGGACCCGTTTGTTGAGCTCCCTGAGGTCAGCACAGAGTCTCCACTGGCCGTTCGGCTTCAATATTCCCAGCACCGGATTATTGAAAGTGCTGTGAACTGGACGGATTATTCCCCGGGACTCAAGGTTCTTAATTATTTCAGTAAGGGACTCCATTGATGCGAGAGGCAAGCAATATTGCTTCACAAACACAGGAGTCATGCCAGGGTCCGTGGGGATTGTTGTTGTGTGGATGTCGGTGCGACCACAGTCATATGAGTCTACCGCAAAGAGATCTTGGAAATCCAAGAAAACTTGTTTCAACTTTTGCTTTTGTTCCAGAGTCACACAGGCATCAGCTAGGTTGACTCTCTCTTCCTCCATCTGCCTGAAGCCTGGAAAGACTTCTGGTTTGGCTATTTCAGCGGCCTCCTCCAGCTGGGTGGAGAAGTCCCTGGTCAGAGTGCTGATTTGGACTGGAGGCTTCAGGTGGGAAAGGCAGCCCTCATGGACCTGGAAAATCACCTCATCCCTCCTGAAGTCACAAGTCACATCTTCCTTACCATAAGGGCAAGAAGTGTACACCAGGAAGTTCCCCCCATGCCGGGTAAAAATCCTGTCTGGTGTTGTATTGTCATCACTGTCACTGTCAAAGCAGTCCTTGGGGATCGGCCCTAACAGTTCATTTCCTAAATCAATGGAAAAATGTCGGTCATCAACCGCCATTCCAATAATGGTGCCTGCGGCTAGAGTAATACTCTTTAAGTCGCTGTTATCCACCTCTATTGGAATGGTGTCATGTTCTATGTTGACTAATGGAGTTGGGTTTACCCCCAGCCCTTGCTGTTGGAGAGAAGCATTTAGATGTATGTAAGCATCAGGGTTTTTCAAATGTTGTCCTCTTTTAACTTTCACTTCCAGGGAGAATTGTCGGGTCCTTTCTGGGATGGTGACTTCCTCTTTGATCTGGATTTCAACTGCATAAGGTAGCAATTGAGCTGACCTAAATGCTTTTTCTGGATCATCAAAGCCCATGGGATTATCCGCTAATCGGGACCAAGCTTTGAAGTTTATTAGGTCCAAACTAATGGCAAAGCGATTGAGAATGTCACTGCCTAAGTAAAAAGCGGCAGGGACGCCTCGCACGACCCAACAATTGTGGACTATGCTCTTGTTGCCAATGGAGATTTTGAGCATACACCTGCTTGGCAGGAGATGTTTGGAATTAGGTGCTTCCAGGTCCATTTCCCATTTGTCTATCAGTTTGAATGTGGGAATGGCTGGATCTTTTGGGAGTTGGCGGAACATGGCTTCGCTGATGAAGCTCTTACCGTTGTTCACACACACTCGAGCGAGAACAGAGTCCTTCCCATCATTTAACTGAACAGGGATGAACAACTGCTCTCCAATTTGCTGAATATCAGCCAGGCTCTGAGCTGATTTCACATCTTTCTGGACTATAGGAGTGGGAGTTTCTGATTGTGGATTAGTATAGAATTTCAGAGTGTTTCCTTCCAGCGTGGAATACCACCTTAGACTGGAAGGAAGGTTGATTTTCAGAAATAGAGAGGACCCCCCATCACCAGTCTGTTGTCCTACTGCTATTACTGTCACGTCTGGAATTTGGTTGTTCTGGAAGTGAAATTCTACTTGGTCAGATTTTTGTTCAACCATGTGGCAGGTGCCGTTTAAACTAACATGGTTGACACTCTGTTTTAATTTTATTGGTCGGCTAGTCTGGGTCCAGAGGACCTTGTTTACGCAATCTATTAGGGGTGACAACCTTCTCAGGAGGTCATTCCCTAGTAAACAAGGGGTGCCCTCTGGGGTCACTATTATGACCGGGTGTTTCAACTTGTGTCGCCCAATTTTAATGTCCAAATCTGCCGTCCCCTCGACGGGAATTTCCTTCCCGTCAAAGTTCTGCAGTTGTCCAGGAAGAGAGGTGAGAGGAATTTGGTAATTCTCTCCCCTTCCTGCATTCAGTTCATCAAAGGCCCTTCTGGACAGAAGGGTGGCTTGAGATCCAGTGTCCACCAGTGCCAAAATTGTACCCTGCCCCTGTACTTGTACCGGGGCATAGTATCTTCCCTCCTTCTCCTCAAGGGGGCACAGATAATGCACATTTTTGGACAACTGGTGGGCTAACTTTCTGGTTTTGGACATCGCTAGCGAAGAGATTTGGGCAGAATTCTGTGGGGAGCCTTGGGAATCTGAAAGACAAATTTGGCAACTGGAGATCAGAGCCATTGTGGGTTCCCCTGGCTCCGGTTCCGGGCCGCCCCCCCCTTTTTGGAGGCAGTCACCAGGATGGGTTTGAACCTGGGGATTTTCTTGCTGTTGGTTCTTTGATGAGATGGTGGGCGGCGGTAGCTCAGTCTCCACATCTCCCCAGTCTGGATTTGCATCCCTAGGGACCCATTTTTCTTTGGGAGGAGTTCCCCCCTCTCTGAAGGAGAAGATCCTTTTCCCAGGATCCTCTGAGGATCCCTCTCCCTCAAATTGGAAGATCTGTACCTCCTCCTCAAACTGAGTCTGTTTGGGTCTTTTGTTTCTCCTACCCCCCCTCTGCTCCTTAGTAGGCAGACTTTCAGGGGCAAGAGATTTTGTTTCCGGTTCCTGGGTTTCCAGGGGCTGTTTACAAGTGAGGAAGGAAGCTTCCTCCAAGGCTTTACACCCCCCTTCCCCTTGTGCCTCCTCCCTGGGAACCGGTGAGTTATCGGGGTGCTGCCCCCGTCATTGTTCTGGAGCACCAGGTCCAGAGTTGGGTGCGTTCTGCGCCGGCACACCCATCTGAGGGTTCTGCTGAGCCCTCAGTATGTGACCCAGATCCCGCGCCATGTTTTGAACCTGGCGCTGTAACTGGGAAACCCGCTCAGGCTGATACGGGGCCCTGTTTTCTCCCCTGGGCTGATCCCGGGAAGGGTAGCTATCCCTTCTTTGGTAGTACACCTGGTTGGGAAGATTTGGATACCCCTCCACCCTTGGCCTCCCCTCTCCCGGATTCAGTGGTCTGGGCTCAGGGAATTGGGGAAAGAAGGATGGATGGTTTTGGGGCTGAAAGTCGGGTGGATATCTGGGGAAAAAGTTCTGCCCAGGGTTTGGTAAATTTCTGCCCTCCTGTGGGAAGTTTGGAGGGAAGTTCCCTGGGTTCGGTGCTCGGTTGGATCCCCCCCCTTGGGCTGGGGGAGTCCACACATAACCCAGGATTGGACTGTTACCTTTGTAGCGAGGACTTACATAGTCAGGAGAGCGAGGGACCCCATTGGGGCTGCCTCCCTGGCTCCCTGTCTGTGACTGGCCCGAGGACCTTCTGGGCCTAGCATTATTAGGTGCAGGTAGGTTCTTAGGCCCCCCCATCTCCAAATCTAAAATGGGGGTGACCTTTACCTCTGCCACCTTGGCAGCAGCAGGGGTGCTGTTGGCTTTGGGGTTTTTCTGGGCATTACTTTTGCTATCTACCGGTTTCTGCACCTCATAGATCCGGGTAGCCTGTTCAATGACCCAGTCTAAAGATCTTTTCTCGTGAAAATCCCTCACGAGCTGGGTCATTATGTATTTGGGCAAGGCATGAAAAAATGTATTAATGAATTCTCTACTGTCTGTGCGCACCCTTCTGGTGGTCTGCGCAAAAGCATGTTTCAGTTCCTGCACAAATTCTTGTGGGGCCTGATCCTCCCCACATTGTAAATTGTAGGCTGCCTTGCGAGCCTCTTGAGGATTTCTATGAATGGAAAAATGTTTCAAGATGGCCGCCTTATAGGTGGACCATCTTAAATGATTTTGGTCCTCCAGCCCCGCAAAGAAACTGGAGTATTCCGGGGAGAAGGTCCACTTTACATATTGAATACAGCTTTGGCTGTCCTTCAAATGGAAAGTCTCCATCATTTGCTCAAACAACTCTAAGTGCTCCCAAACAGAATACTTTGCGTTCTTATGGTAAGGCGTGATGACGCTCCTGATCGCCTTAATCTGCTTTAAGGGGTCCTTAAGCAAGGCCCTTTTTGCCTTATTGGCCTTTTTGGTTCGGGTAACCCTTGTCCATTCATCCTCTGACTCAGAGGCACTGCTCCCAGAGGTTCCTGTCTGCTCTTCCAGGTTTTCCCGGATTCTGCGAGTCTGGGAATGGCTGGCAGAATGTGGGGACCTGGTCTCCTGTGTCCTGCGCAGTTCAGAGGAGTCTTCAGATTCCTCCTTGCTGTCAGGATTTGATGGGTACCCCCTCCACTGACCTAACTGGGCAGAGGTTTTCAGGATGCCCTTAATGGGCCTACTCTCCTGGGGTTCCCCACTAAATTGCACTGCGCTTGGGTGCCCATACCCGGATGCCCGCCCCTCCATACCTGGGTGGTACTGGCCTATGAGCCCCATACTTCTGGCTGGTTAGTAATCTGCCATCCCTGTGGCCCTGTGCTCATGTGCGTCAGGGGACATGGGGGTGGCAGAGTCCAGGGACCGAGAGAGATAAAGGCCTCTGGTACTAGGGCTCCTGGGGTTATGCTCAGGAGTTTCTCTTTCCCAGCGAACCTCATCTCTATCCGCCCCTGCTCCCTGTTGCAATGCAAGAGCCTGCGCCTTCAGTTCTTCAGTTAAGGCCTTACTAGACTCTATCAGTCTCTCCTGCATCGCTACCTGTTGTTGGAGCCTATCATTGTGCTGGCAGAGAGCCTCATTCTCTCTCTGTGTTTCCTGATTGGTCCTGGAGCACTGGGCCAGTTTTTGCTGCAGGAGGGTTACCTCCTGAGCTGTGTCCCTATTGGCCTGCTCCTTTCTTGCTAGAGCATCCTCCACCCTCCTGGTGTGCTCTAACAAGTTCTGGTGTTCTTTTTGGAGGTCACCCAGTCCCTGGTGGGCTAGGTGATTTTCTTCCATTTTTCTTTTTAAATGGCAGACTTCCTGGCCTAAGGCGTCTCTTTCCTGACTAAGAGCCTGCATTTGTGCCGCCAGGTCGTCCCTCTGCCTTTGAAAGGCACCAGCTTTCTGGCGTTCTTCATCAAACTCTGCCTGGGTATCCAGGTCTTTCGAAATCAGCTTGTTGCTCTCTATCTTCACTCTATCTAGATGACTTTGCAGGGTGGCTACCTGCTCCGTGCATGCCCTGTTAAAGTCTAATTGTTGCTCCAGCTTTTTCTGGCTCTGCAGTAAGGAGTCCAAACTGTCTTGGTGCTCCTTCTGCAGGGCCAGAAATCTAGTATCCTGGTCAGCCTTTTCCTGTTGCAGTATATCCATGTCCTTCTTTATTTTAATGATGTGCTGTCTACTCTCATTTTCTGACTCCTGGCTCCTCTGCAGCCTCTGCTCAGAAGAGTCCAGATCAGATTGGGCCTTCTGTAATGCCAGGAGTTGCATACTCGCCAAATCTTGGCCTTCAGCACATCTGTCCTGCATGGCTCCCATATGTAAATATAAATATGCCGCTACCCTGGCAATCTTGTTGTGCTCATCCTTGGCCTTAGAGGACATATATAGTTCACTCAGGGCCACATGTAAGGGACCCTGATCTCTATATATATCTGACCCTGTTTCAGTGACCTGTTGCGTGATGGCCTGCAACCAGACTGTTTGGTCCTGGTGAGTCCACTCACCTCTCACAAATAACTTATGTAAGAAGTGTTCTCTGGCTATTTTCATGTCTACTAAGGTCGTCATTCTAGAGATTGGTCTCTGTCCTGACTTACAGAAGTTTGTATTTTATTTTTGCAAAACAGACCTTTTCCCTAGAGCGTTGCTTTGAGGAGTGCTTTACAGCGTAACACAACGTGGTGATCCGACCGGATATGTGTATCTGGTCAGCTGGCACACTGTATTAATCTGCACAAGTGATAAATCTAACCCAAACGTCCGGCACGAGCCCCCAATTTGTAAGAGGATTCAATTCAACACTACAGCTAAGTCAATGCCTAGTCTGGGATACTGAATGGAAACCCTTATTAATATATCTTTATGTCCAGTTCATGCGTTCTGGATGACTACCCCTATATAACACCCCTCTCCTTGAATAACCCTGACCCCACTGAGCCAAGAAGTAGTTCTGTTTTGCAAGTTAAAAGGTTTAATTGATAATTTAAACAATATATATATATCACGCTTTATAATAAATTAATAATTGAATAGCACACTTAATCTGATATGATAAAGATTAACAACGGAGAATCTGGCACTAGCACACTTCTTTATAATCACTAAGGAGTTGACATGAAATGGATAAGATAGCAACAATACTTTTATGGTTTCCAATGAATGTAATGTGGAATGAAATGCAGTACAGAAAATAACTTGATAGGATTTCAGCAAAAGACAATGTAATCACTTTCTTGGACAATTCACCCCCCCTTTTTATGCAATGCAAGGAAATGGAGGGAAGCACACAGTTCTCAGAAATGCAATCAAATGTGATTCAGTTCACCCCAGCAACTTAGACTACAGAAGTTGAAAACACAGGCCCAAATGCTTTTAAATGTGCTGGAAATGAAGAAAAATATGCTAAAATGCTTTTAATTCCCTCTAGAGGTTCAGGGTGAGTGGTATCTAGTTAATATTAGTCCAGGCTCACACTAGCAATGATGCAGGGATGGTTTTTATGAGGCAAACAAATTTCTTTCAGAGGAAAGCAAAAGCAGCTATCTTTTTGCAAGTGGAGAAATTTGCAAATCGCGGTAAAATTCACGAATGCGTCTGGTGCGAATACAGAGGAACTACAAGGGATAGCAATATCGTTTTGGGGCCCTAGGAAAGCCTAGGATCTCAGCTTCCAGATGAAAGTTACTGCAAGTCTCTAGCGCAAACGGTTGCGGAGATATGAGCGATTGAATAAAGGTCGTTTTTCAGATTGAAATTTTAAAGTTCAAAAAGACACGTGCAGCTTGCAACTAGAAAATGACAGGTGACAGCTTTGCAAATGACAGGTGACAGTTAGGAGACAGTTCTACTTAGATTAAACTAGATTGAATTATATTATTTTAACTAGGAGATTGGTTCTGCACAGTTTTCTAGGTACTCACACTATATTCTTGAGTGAAATGGGCCACGCCACGGATCTGGTCAGGTTTTAGACTCGCCTCTGGTCTCTGCACTTCACAGTGATCTGGGTCAGCTCTCTCTGGTTCTGCTAACAGTGGTCTGGATCAGCTCTGCTCTGCTGGTCTGGTCTAGATTTCTGGTTCTGGATATTTGATAGATTTGAAGTCTCTATGTCTGCTCTCTGAAGGTTGATGGAGGTAAAGTATGGATTTTCCCGGCAGAGCTTCCAGCTGCAAATGGATTTGAAGGTCCCTATCTGTCCTGTCTGTCTGCTTTTATGGGTTTTCAAAATGGGTGTGTGTGAGCAGCATCACTAGCCAGCCCCTCTCCACTTATCATTGGCCAAGCTTTCATTTCTCCCCTGATTGGGGGAGCTAAGTTGTGTCAGAGTGATGTCATTTTACAGCCTGCAGAAAGTCCACTCCTCCTGTCAACTTGCACACAAATCTAGATTTGAACCAAAGACATATTTGCAGAGGTACATATTTGTTTAAAATTACATGCACCCTTCACATATCACAGGAGGTATACCCTGTCCAAATCTGCTCTTCCTGGGGGCCTGCATTCAAAAATGGCACATATTTCACTTTTTAACTGGTTTCGCAATTTCGGACATTAACCCAAATTTACACACATGTGCGCAAGGAGTATGGACATTAGTTGATGAAGTGTCAGATTTTTCACATGCACACATTTTGAGTAATATCCTCTTTTCCGCTAAAACCCCCCTGAACATGCCACCGGTTCTAAAAACCTCTTAAAATGTGGGCAGAAAAATCACAAGAATTATGGTGTCATTTATACAATTTTCACATGTCCGCTCTATGAGTTATTCATCTTTTTAGAGTTATGTTCTGGCCCCAAAGGGGTGTGGTTTTCCTCCAGCACAAGGTTGAATTTCTGGTTTTTCCAGTTCTGCCAAGCCAGCTTGCTCTCACAGGCAGTGCCCCTCCCCTGTGCTTCCAGGAGAAATCTCCATTTACGACTCCCGCCATAAAACATTTGCCTGAGTCAAGACAGGGCTTTGTTCAATTTCCTGCAGAGCCCAGGTAATTCAATCAGGGAAGTGTCATATCCCTTTTGGTGGGAGCAGCAAAAGGGCAGCTAAGCCTGGGAACACAGCTGTGACTCAAGTTTCACTCCTGATGGGGGGTAGTTGCCAGGCAAAATTGGAATCTCTTTAAGCCAGTTTTCAGATAAAATGTCACTTTTGTTCCCCAGTTTAAGTCAAGACATTTTTTTACATATGCAGCTAGGATGCTGATTCTAAGTTTAAAACTATGACATTTAAACAATTGCAACCTATGTGACACTCAGAAGAAATAGGTCACTCATTTCTTTTAAACATTAAGATTTTTTTTTTTTTTTTTTTATTTATTTGTTTACAATTCAATGAAATGAATTTTTACAAACAGTTGAGAGCGACAGCAACCCTTAATGAGATGCGCCGCGAGCTTTCATGTAGTTATGTCAGATTCCTGGTGAGAATAGGATTACCTCTTCCAGGTCAATGTAATGTTTAGATGGAGTTGGTTGGGCTCAAGCGGACGTAAAGGGCCGAATGCGTAAAAGATACCAGAGGAAGCTTAATCTCCCTGATTACCATTATGGTGATAAAGTGGTGGCTTTGGAGGTATTGCTCTCGTTCGTGGTTTGTGAACTGGAACTGATCATTTCAAAGGCAGACTCCAGGATTTTGACAGTCGCGATTGTCCATCTGGTTTTTTCTCCCGACATTAACCTGTTCCACCACATAAGTTCTTCTTCCTCTCCGAAAGATGTGTGTTCGCAGACCAGTGTCGATAGGTAGGTGGCTCGAATTTTTCTCACCATAGGACATCTGAGTAAAAGATGGTTAATTGATTCTGTCGTAGTGGGATTGTGGCAAAGGCGACAGATAGTGTCAGTTGAACTGGATCTGATTGCTAAAATTTCTCTCGTCAGCAGGAGGTTGAAACGAGCTCGCATGAAGAATTTTCTTAGCTGTTGACTTGGGAACTTCGAGCAGTATGGGATAGGTACGTTGAGTCTGTTAAAGGTGGGTGGGAGATTCATGGTCAGTTTGTTTGTTTGAGCTTTCGATAGAGTCAGGATCCAATCAAGTTCCTTTAACTTTCTTTTAACTCTTTCCGGATTGTGCTTCAGATCTTCGACTGAGCATGCTATGTCTGATAGCTTTCCTTTTAGGTTATCTGACCATGCGGTTAAGTTCGTTGTTCGCTGCTTTGCGATTTCATCAGCTACGATTCTGTAGATTGATGGACTGTCTGGTATTAAGGTATTTCTGAAGAGAGTGAAAGCGTGTAGCATCACCGTTGTTTCTAGCGACTGTAGGCCCAAGTCTCGTCTGATGAGGTCCATCGAGGTGGAATTTGGTAGACCTAGAGCTGATTTCCAGATTAAGCTTTCTAATCGGCGCCAGATGCTGTTTGGTATGGTCAAGGTTGCTCCCATACCGTATGTGAGTGTGGGCACCACTTTTCCTTTATAAAATTCGATCGCTGGTTTGAGTGAAAATTTGCCAAATCTGTTGTTAACAGTTTTCATCTGGGCTGCAAGATTGCGCGCTTTGTCCCACAAGGCTTGTTGCATCGTGGCCTCCCTAGCTGAATGGTCGATGTGTACCCCTAGGTACTTAATGCTGGTAACCACCTCGATAGGAATTGAGTCCATAGTCCATGTGAAATGTGGATTGATCTTTTTTCCACCTTTTCCAATTATCACGATTTTTGATTTCTCTTTGTTGATTTTCATGTTGTTTTCTCCCATGTATAGAGTCAAGTTGGATAGTTGGCGTTGAAGTCCGATCTGAGTTTGATCTAATAGAATTAGATCGTCGGCATACATGAGACGTGATATGTGCTCGTTACCCAGCTTCGGTGGTGCCATCTTGATGCCCGCTTCTGTATCTTTCATGTCACCTAAAAAGGTGATGAATAGTTGGGGGGCCATCGGGCAGCCTTGTTTGACCCCTCTCTCTACGAATATCTCTCTTGACAGGAGACCTTGATTATTTAGTCGGATTCTTAGTTTGGTGTTGGTGTGAAGAGCCATCACTGGGTCTAGTATTTCGGGAGGGCAATGCCATTTTTCCAGTTTGACCCAGAGCTTTTGCCTGTCGACTCTGTCAAAGGCCTGGGACAGATCAACAAAGGCCAAAAAGAGAGTTGGTGCGCCCTGTTTGACCCTAGCTTTTAAGATGTTGAGAAGAAGAATATTGGCAGACGTGCTCCCCCCTTTTAGGAAACCCAGTTGAAAGGGGTCATACGCCGGTGATTGATTTGCCCAGATCCTGAAGTGGCTCAGGAGCAAGGAGGCGAATATCTTTCCAATTATGTCCAGAAGAGCAATTGGACGATAGTTTTCTGGATCTTCTCTGTTCCCTCGTTTGAAAATCGGGACGACCACCGCGTTTGTCCACGAGGGCGGGATGGTCCGAGTCCTGGCGCATTGAGTGAAAATAGCGCTGATCAAGATTGACCATTGCTCAGGATTTTGTTTAAGATCAATATTGGAAAGGCCATCGGGTCCTGGTGCTCTTGATTTTTTCAATTTGAGAATGATCTCCTTTATATCATCTTTGGAAGATAGATTAATCCAGGTCTGCGAAGTTCTTCTGTTTTGGGCTGGCGCGATATGGGCCGAGGATTCAAACAGGTTACCGAAATGGTTGACCCACCGGGTTTCGGACACTGTATTGGCCATGTGCACGGGTATTTTATTATCAGATTTCCTGATGAGAGCCCAAAAGTCTCCAGACTTTTTTGAGCTTAGGACCTGGAGCATTTCTTCCGCATCTCTTTGGAACATTTCGTGTCGGTGGAATCTAAGCCATGCTTTGTATCTGTTAGTTTCCAACCTCCATCTGTTCCAGATGTTTGGCGAGTTATCGTTTTTTGCTTGCCTCTTTAGTTTTCTCAGTAGTCTTTTCTTTTCTGCGACCTTTATGTCAAATGAATGAAGATTTATTTTCTTTCTTTCTTTAAGATTTTTAGTGTCTTTCAGTCCAAATTTACTTAAACTGCTGAAATCCACAGCTCAGCCAGTCTTGTTATAAACCTTCAAGTCACTTCAGTATATAACTTTACATTGGATCCACCTCTCAGTAAGTCTTTCTTTGGCATGTTTTGGGTTCATTTATTCAGTTTTCTACAAAAAAGTAAAATCTGGTGGTTTTAAAACGCCGGCTTTTGGATAGTGGTGAGTACTGGTACTGCACCCCTTTTTGGGATTTAAGAAAATGAATTCTCCACAGTTATGGGTTTGCTTTTGGCAATCAGCATTGCCATTCCCAATGGTTTCAGACTACTGTGTGGGTAGTCCAATGGTGGTTTTAGGCAGTGTCCTTCTGTGCCCATAACATCGGCAAAAATGAGTGGCAGCCTATTCTTCATGCATTTCCCTGTGCATTTTCTGGGAAGCTCTGGCCATCATGATGTTTTCCATGTCAGTACTGCACAGTTTTGAGGTAGGGCTCGGATGCATGGGTAAATACATCCCACAAGCCCCCCTTCTTGCGGTGGCCATCGGATCCTTCACTGGTGGGAACCGCAAGATCTGGGATGTAGTTCTCATCTTCTTCCGGTGGATGGCCAATTCAGCATCTCTTCCTCCATCCGGTACTGGTCGATCGGTTCTCCTCGCCGGTCCTGATGGGAATATTGGGCGGTACCCCGGGCCCCCTTGCGTCATCCTCCCAGTCTCCGGATCATCCTCCTTGGCCCGTCTCCAGGTTTTCTTTCTCCTAGGACGACAAAGGAAGAGCAGCAATACCTATTCATAGACATTTTTCCACCACTGTTGAGATAGTGGGGCAGCATATGCATTTCATCATAACGAAACATTACATTCTTATTTTGATAAAAAAACAGTATAACTAAGAGACAGTTTCATGCAAATCACAATATTTTAGAGACTAGATGTGGTATGTTTTATGGTTGGAACTGAATTAGTCTGAGACAGTACCCGCCAGGATTCCAGAGGATTCCTCCAGTTGTTGCAGATTGTGCCTGGGATGGCAACATTTCAACTGGTTTATGTGGACCCACTTGTCTTCCCCTGCTGCCAAAGGACCTTTGGGGATGTGGATTTTGTAGGCCACAGGGGAGATCTTGTCGATGATCTCAAAGGGTCCCTTCCACGTAGGCAAAAATTTGCGCTGCTTTGCCTGGTTTCTTTGGAAGTTGTATAGATAGACCCGGTCTCCCACCTGATATTCCTTCCTGGAAGTTTTCAGGTCATAATGGGTCTTCATGCTATCAGCTGATCTTTCTAGATTCCGCTGAGCATAAGCAAAAGCATGTTGAAGGTGTTTCCTTAAATTCTCCACATACTCATGAGTAGTGGAGGCATTTATCAGTGTCTGCTCTTGGGTCCTATAGAGCAAATGCTGCGGAAGCACCATCTTGCGCCCAGTCATCAACTCAAATGGTGACATTTTGGTTGCAGATGAAGGGGTAGATCTGATGGCCATTAGGACCAGAGGTAATTGGATATCCCAACTTGGCCCAGAATCTGCCACAAACTTTTTTAAGATGCCCACAATTGTCCGGTTGTAGCGTTCCACTGCTCCAGAAGAAGCTGGCCTGTAAGCAATATGTAACTTTCTTTTGACCCCCAGTATCTCCCACATCTTTGTCATTACTTCACTGGTGAAGTGGCTACCTCTGTCTGACTCAATCCTTTGAGGTAGGCCGAAACGGGAAAAGATGTGGTTAATCATCAGGGCAGCTGCGGTTTCTGCCTTGCAATTTGGGGCTGGGAGACATTCCACCCACTTGGTAAACAAGCATGTGACGGTCAACATGTACTTATTCCCCCTCGCGGAGCGAATCACGGGGCCTACAAAGTCGATTTGTAAATCTGACCATGGCAGTGTCATCCCCCGCTTTTGGAGAGGCGCGCGGTGCGTGAGGGATGATGGCTGAAATTGTGCACAAACAAGACACCCCTTCAAGTATTGGTCGAGGTCCTGCCCCATGTGTGGCCAGTATGCAACCTCTCTTAAGATTTCCAATGTTGTGTGAAACCCCCTATGACCGGCGGTGGCCGCATCATGGGCGTGACTTAACATCAGGCTTCGGAATGAGGTAGGAACCACCCACTGATCGTGGCCAGCTTTGGATTTCCTTACCAGCAAACCGTCTTGGATTCGGAACATTTTTGGACATTTCATCAACACTCTTAGGTCCTCTTTCCCAATGTAATCGGTATCCGTCAGGGGAAAGTTCTCAGGGTCCTCAAGGTGCTGGTAAAATTTACCAATTATTGGATCCCCCTTCTGAGCGGTAATCAAATCAGCATCAGGGGTCTCCTTGCTCCATTGTGCAATTGAAAGGTCGTTGTGAGCATTTGTCTGGGACCTAGTGATAGCAGTGACCTGGATTTCCCCCAACAGGGACTCAATCTCAATTAGATCCCCTTGGATGGCCCCGGTTTTGGCCAGCTGATCAGCTAAGTCATTTCCAGTTTTGTCTGGTCCCTCTACTTTGGAATGACCCTTGATCTTTTTCCAATAGATGGTCATCTCATTCGAGGTGACCAGATCATCAATGTTTTGGATCAACTTCCCATGTTTCAAGGGTTTGTTGTTAGCACATAACATGCCTCTGGTTTTCCAATTAACCAGGTGCTCCACGAACCCGTTCCGTACATAATCCGAATCTGTGATTATGACCAGTTCGTGGAGTTGATGCTGGACAGCAGTGAGGATGGCCTGATGCACAGCCATCAATTCTGCCACCTGACTACTTCGGGGACCAATTTTGTATCCAGCTGAGGGTTCTGGGGACTCATTCACCCATGCATTCCCTACGCCGGCCACCAGTTCTTTCTCCCCGTTGTTGTCAACATGGTAAGAGCATCCATCCACATAGACAGTGGGCATTCCCTCACACTTGTCTTCTTCAAAGACTTTGCGTGGGGAATTAAGGTATGCCTCCGTGTTGTCCTTGATTTTTAGACTTTCGCCCTCGAGACAGTTTTCTCTGGCACAATCATGCAAGTCAGCCAGACCTTGCGCGAGGGGACTCTTCTTGTTTTGGCCATATCTGACCTCCACAGGAAAGCCTTGCATTGACAGAATCCAGGAAGTAATTCGGGAATTACTCACATTTCCGGCCCGGATTCTGTCACTTTGGAGATACTGCAGAGGCTGGTGTGGAGTCTCCACTATGATGTGTTCCCCCTGGATAAACGGGCGGTAATTCTTCAATGCCCACACCGTTGCCAGGAGTGCCTTCTCACAATCGTTGAATTTTTCCTCCACAGAGGATAAAGTTTTGCTCGCATAGGAGATTACTTTATGAACCTTGTCATGCTTTTGGTATAATACTGCCGTCAAGCACGTATTAGAGAACCCCGTCTCCAGGAAGAACTCCTTGTTTCTGACAGGGTAAGCTAGGCAAGGCGCTTGTGAGAGGCTTCTCTTGAGTTGTCTTACTGCCTCGGCTTGTTCTGGACCCCATTCCCACTTGACCCCCCCTTCAGGAGATGAATCAGGGGTCTAGTGATCTCTGCGTAGCCCTCAATGAACTTTCTGCTGTAATTAGTCAGTCCAAGGAGGCTCCTTAGTTCCCGCAGAGTTGTGGGGTCTTTCAGTTTCTGAAGTGCTTCCACTTTCTTTTCCTGGGGACAGAGACCCTGAGGAGTAATCTCATGCCCCAAGAAATTAACACGGGTTCTACACCACTGTGCTTTCTGATGAACTTTTGATGAGGACATCATCTACATAAGCCAGGTTACCCCTCGCACCCAGGTCGGGCATGGCCTTATGTAGGAAAATGTTGAACTCATTACCGGAGTTAAGGTATCCGAAGGGAGTCCGGGTCCATGTGTACTGCTGGCCCCCAAAGGTAAAAGCCAGCTTGTATTGGTCCTCCCTACTGACAGGCACAGTCCAGTATCCATTGGTCAGGTCTATTGCAGTGAATACCTGTGACCCCTGGATCTGGGCCAGCCCTTGGTCAATGTAGGGCAGAGGCCATCGGGAAGTATGGACCCGTTTGTTGAGCTCCCTGAGGTCAGCACAGAGTCTCCACTGGCCGTTCGGCTTCAATATTCCCAGCACCGGATTATTGAAAGTGCTGTGAACTGGACGGATTATTCCCCGGGACTCAAGGTTCTTAATTATTTCAGTAAGGGACTCCATTGATGCGAGAGGCAAGCGATATTGCTTCACAAACACAGGAGTCATGCCAGGGTCCGTGGGGATTGTTGTTGTGTGGATGTCGGTGCGACCACAGTCATATGAGTCTACCGCAAAGAGATCTTGGAAATCCAAGAAAACTTGTTTCAACTTTTGCTTTTGTTCCAGAGTCACACAGGCATCAGCTAGGTTGACTCTCTCTTCCACCATCTGCCTGAAGCCTGGAAAGACTTCTGGTTTGGCTATTTCAGCGGCCTCCTCCTGCTGGGTGGAGAAGTCCCTGGTCAGAGTGCTGATTTGGACTGGAGGCTTCAGGTGGGAAAGGCAGCCCTCATGGACCTGGAAAATCACCTCATCCCTCCTGAAGTCACAAGTCACATCTTCCTTACCATAAGGGCAAGAAGTGTACACCAGGAAGTTCCCCCCATGCCGGGTAAAAATCCTGTCTGGTGTTGTATTGTCATCACTGTCACTGTCAAAGCAGTCCTTGGGGATCGGCCCTAACAGTTCATTTCCTAAATCAATGGAAAAATGTCGGTCATCAACCGCCATTCCAATAATGGTGCCTGCGGCTAGAGTAATACTCTTTAAGTCGCTGTTATCCACCTCTATTGGAATGGTGTCATGTTCTATGTTGACTAATGGAGTTGGGTTTACCCCCAGCCCTTGCTGTTGGAGAGAAGCATTTAGATGTATGTAAGCATCAGGGTTTTTCAAATGTTGTCCTCTTTTAACTTTCACTTCCAGGGAGAATTGTCGGGTCCTTTCTGGGATGGTGACTTCCTCTTTGATCTGGATTTCAACTGCATAAGGTAGCAATTGAGCTGACCTAAATGCTTTTTCTGGATCATCAAAGCCCATGGGGTTATCCGCTAATCGGGACCAAGCTTTGAAGTTTATTAGGTCCAAACTAATGGCAAAGCGATTGAGAATGTCACTGCCTAAGTAAAAAGCGGCAGGGACGCCTCGCACGACCCAACAATTGTGGACTATGCTCTTGTTGCCAATGGAGATTTTGAGCATACACCTGCTTGGCAGGAGATGTTTGGAATTAGGTGCTTCCAGGTCCATTTCCCATTTGTCTATCAGTTTGAATGTGGGAATGGCTGGATCTTTTGGGAGTTGGCGGAACATGGCTTCGCTGATGAAGCTCTTACCGTTGTTCACACACACTCGAGCGAGAACAGAGTCCTTCCCATCATTTAACTGAACAGGGATGAAAAACTGCTCTCCAATTTGCTGAATATCAGCCATGCTCTGAGCTGATTTCACATCTTTCTGGACTATAGGAGTGGGAGTTTCTGATTGTGGATTAGTATAGAATTTCAGAGTGTTTCCTTCCAGCGTGGAATACCACCTTAGACTGGAAGGAAGGTTGATTTTCAGAAATAGAGAGGACCCCCCATCACCAGTCTGTTGTCCTACTGCTATTACTGTCACGTCTGGAATTTGGTTGTTCTGGAAGTGAAATTCTACTTGGTCAGATTTTTGTTCAACCATGTGGCAGGTGCCGTTTAAACTAACATGGTTGACACTCTGTTTTAATTTTATTGGTCGGCTAGTCTGGGTCCAGAGGACCTTGTTTACGCAATCTATTAGGGGTGACAACCTTCTCAGGAGGTCATTCCCTAGTAAACAAGGGGTGCCCTCTGGGGTCACTATTATGACCGGGTGTTTCAACTTGTGTCGCCCAATTTTAATGTCCAAATCTGCCGTCCCCTCGACGGGAATTTCCTTCCCGTCAAAGTTCTGCAGTTGTCCAGGAAGAGAGGTGAGAGGAATTTGGTAATTCTCTCCCCTTCCTGCATTCAGTTCATCAAAGGCCCTTCTGGACAGAAGGGTGGCTTGAGATCCAGTGTCCACCAGTGCCAAAATTGTACCCTGCCCCTGTACTTGTACCGGGGCATAGTATCTTCCCTCCTTCTCCTCAAGGGGGCACAGATAATGCACATTTTTGGACAACTGGTGGGCTAACTTTCTGGTTTTGGACATCGCTAGCGAAGAGATTTGGGCAGAATTCTGTGGGGAGCCTTGGGAATCTGAAAGACAAATTTGGCAACTGGAGATCAGAGCCATTGTGGGTTCCCCTG
Source organism: Ambystoma mexicanum (assembly GCF_040938575.1). NCBI lineage: Eukaryota > Metazoa > Chordata > Amphibia > Caudata > Ambystomatidae > Ambystoma > Ambystoma mexicanum. The sequence continues at coordinate 716,444,203 of NC_090932.1, forward strand.
GCTCCGGTTCCGGGCCGCCCCCCCCCTTTTTGGAGGCAGTCACCAGGATGGGTTTGAACCAGGGGATTTTCTTGCTGTTGGTTCTGGGATGAGATGGTGGGCGGCGGTAGCTCAGTCTCCACATCTCCCCAGTCTGGATTTGCATCCCTAGGGACCCATTTTTCTTTGGGAGGAGTTCCCCCCTCTCTGAAGGAGAAGATCCTTTTCCCAGGATCCTCTGAGGATCCCTCTCCCTCAAATTGGAAGATCTGTACCTCCTCCTCAAACTGAGTCTGTTTGGGTCTTTTGTTTCTCCTACCCCCCCTCTGCTCCTTAGTAGGCAGACTTTCAGGGGCAAGAGATTTTGTTTCCGGTTCCTGGGTTTCCAGCGGCTGTTTACAAGTGAGGAAGGAAGCTTCCTCCAAGGCTTTACACCACCCTTCCCCTTGTGCCTCCTCCCTGGGAACCGGTGAGTTATCGGGGTGCTGCCCCCGTCATTGTTCTGGAGCACCAGGTCCAGAGTTGGGTGCGTTCTGCGCCGGCACACCCATCTGAGGGTTCTGCTGAGCCCTCAGTATGTGACCCAGATCCCGCGCCATGTTTTGAACCTGGCGCTCTAACTGGGAAACCCGCTCAGGCTGATACGGGGCCTTGTTTTCTCCCCTGGGCTGATCCCGGGAAGGGTAGCTATCCCTTCTTTGGTAGTACCCCTGGTTGGGAAGATTTGGATACCCCTCCACCCTTGCCCTCCCCTCTCCCGGATTCAGTGGTCTGGGCTCAGGGAATTGGGGAAAGAAGGATGGATGGTTTTGGGGCTGAAAGTCGGGTGGATATCTGGGAAAAAAGTTCTGCCCAGGGTTTGGTAAATTTCTGCCCTCCTGTGGGAAGTTTGGAGGGAAGTTCCCTGGGTTCGGTGCTCGGTTGGATCCCCCCCCTTGGGCTGGGGGAGTCCACACATAACCCAGGATTAGACTGTTACCTTTGTAGCGAGGACTTACATAGTCAGGAGAGCGAGGGACCCCATTGGGGCTGCCTCCCTGGCTCCCTGTCTGTGACTGGCCCGAGGACCTTCTGGGCCTAGCATTATTAGGTGCAGGTAGGTTCTTAGGCCCCCCCATCTCCAAATCTAAAATGGGGGTTACCTTTACCTCTGCCACCTTGGCAGCAGCAGGGGTGCTGTTGGCTTTGGGGTTTTTCTGGGCATTACTTTTGCTATCTACTGGTTTCTGCACCTCATAGATCCGGGTAGCCTGTTCAATGACCCAGTCTAAAGATCTTTTCTCGTGAAAATCCCTCACGAGCTGGGTCATTATATATTTGGGCAAGGCATGAAAAAATGTATTAATGAATTCTCTACTGTCTGTGCACACCCTTCTGGTGGTCTGCGCAAAAGCACGTTTCAGTTCCTGCACAAATTCTTGTGGGGCCTGATCCTCCCCACATTGTAAATTGTAGGCTGCCTTGCGAGCCTCTTGAGGATTTCTATGAATGGAAAAATGTTTCAAGATGGCCGCCTTATAGGTGGACCATCTTAAATGATTTTGGTCCTCCAGCCCCGCAAAGAAACTGGAGTATTCCGGGGAGAAGGTCCACTTTACATATTGAATACAGCTTTGGCTGTCCTTCAAATGGAAAGTCTCCATCATTTGCTCAAACAACTCTAAGTGCTCCCAAACAGAATACTTAGCGTTCTTATGGTAAGGCGTGATGACGCTCCTGATCGCCTTAATCTGCTTTAAGGGGTCCTTAAGCAAGGCCCTTTTTGCCTTATTGGCCTTTTTGGTTCCGGTAACCCTTGTCCATTCATCCTCTGACTCAGAGGCACTGCTCCCAGAGGTTCCTGTCTGCTCTTCCAGGTTTTCCCGGATTCTGCGAGCCTGGGAATGGCTGGCAGAATGTGGGGACCTGGTCTCCTGTGTCCTGCGCAGTTCAGAGGAGTCTTCAGATTCCTCCTTGCTGCCAGGATTTGATGGGTACCCCCTCCACTGACCTAACTGGGCAGAGGTTTTCAGGATGCCCTTAATGGGCCTACTCTCCTGGGGTTCCCCACTAAATTTCACTGCGCTTGGGTGCCCATACCCGGATGCCCGCCCCTCCATACCTGGGTGGTACTGGCCTATGAGCCCCATACTTCTGGCTGGATAGTAATCTGCCATCCCTGTGGCCCTGTGCTCATGTGCGCCAGGGGACATGGGGGTGGCAGAGTCCAGGGACCGAGAGAGATAAAGGCCTCTGGTACTAGGGCTCCTGGGGTTATGCTCAGGAGTTTCTTTTTCCCAGTGAACCTCATCTCTATCCGCCCCTGCTCCCTGTTGCAATGCAAGAGCCTGCGCCTTCAGTTCCTCAGTTAAGGCCTTACTAGACTCTATCAGTCTCTCCTGCATCGCTACCTGTTGTTGGAGCCTATCATTGTGCTGGCAGAGAGCCTCATTCTCTCTCTGTGTTTCCTGATTGGTCCTGGAGCACTGGGCCAGTCTTTGCTGCAGGAGGGTTACCTCCTGAGCTGTGTCCCTATTGGCCTGCTCCTTTCTTGCTAGAGCATCGTCCACCCTCCTGGTGTGCTCTAACAAGTTCTGGTGTTCTTTTTGGAGGTCACCCAGTCCCTGGTGGGCTAGGTGATTTTCTTCCATTTTTCTTTTTAAATGGCAGACTTCCTGGCCTAAGGCGTCTCTTTCCTGACTAAGAGCCTGCATTTGTGCCGCCAGGTCATCCCTCTGCCTTTGAAAGGCACCAGCTTTCTGGCGTTCTTCATCAAACTCTGCCTGGGTATCCAGGTCTTTCGAAATCAGCTTGTTGCTCTCTACCTTCACTCTATCTAGATGACTTTGCAGGGTGGCTACCTGCTCCGTGCATGCCCTGTTAAAGTCTAATTGTTGCTCCAGCTTTTTCTGGCTCTGCAGTAAGGAGTCCAAACTGTCTTGGTGCTCCTTCTGCAGGGCCAGAAATCTAGTATCCTGGTCAGCCTTTTCCTGTTGCAGTATATCCATGTCCTTCTTTATTTTAATGATGTGCTGTCTACTCTCATTTTCTGACTCCTGGCTCCTCTGCAGCCTCTGCTCAGAAGAGTCCAGATCAGATTGGGCCTTCTGTAATGCCAGGAGTTGCCTACTCGCCAAATCTTGGCCTTCAGCACATCTGTCCTGCATGGCTCCCATATGTAAATATAAATATGCCGCTACCCTGGCAATCTTGTTGTGCTCATCCTTGGCCTTAGAGGACATATATAGTTCACTCAGGGCCACATGTAAGGGACACTGATCTCTATATATATCTGACCCTGTTTCAGTGACCTGTTGCGTGATGGCCTGCAACCAGACTGTTTGGTCCTGGTGAGTCCACTCACCTCTCACAAATAACTTATGTAAGAAGTGTTCTCTGGCTATTTTCATGTCTACTAAGGTCGTCATTCTAGAGATTGGTCTCTGTCCTGACTTACAGAAGTTTGTATTTTATTTTTGCAAAACAGACCTTTTCCTTAGAGCGTTGCTTTGAGGAGTGCTTTACAGCGTAACACAGCGTGGTGATCCGACCGGATATGTGTATCTGGTCAGCTGGCACACTGTATTAATCTGCACAAGTGATAAATCTAACCCAAACCTCCGGCACGAGCCCCCAATTTGTAAGAGGATTCAATTCAACACTACAGCTAAGTCAATGCCTAGTCTGGGATACTGAATGGAAACCCTTATTAATATATCTTTATGTCCAGTTCATGCATTCTGGATGACTACCCCTATATAACACCCCTCTCCTTGAATAACCCTGACCCCACTGAGCCAAGAAGTAGTTCTGTTTTGCAAGTTAAAAGGTTTAATTGATAATTTAAACAATATATATATCACGCTTTATAATAAATTAATAATTGAATAGCACACTTAATCTGATATGATAAAGATTAACAACGGAGAATCTGGCACTAGCACACTTCTTTATAATCACTAAGGAGTTGACATGAAATGGATAAGATAGCAACAATACTTTTATGGTTTCCAATGAATGCAATGTGGAATGAAATGCAGTACAGAAAATAACTTGATAGGATTTCAGCAAAAGACAATGTAATCGCTTTCTTGGACAATTCACCCCCCCCTTTTTATGCAATGCAAGGAAATGGAGGGAAGCACACAGTTCTCAGAAATGCACTCAAATGTGATTCAGTTCACCCCAGCAACTTAGACTACAGAAGTTGAAAACACAGGCCCAAATGCTTTTAAATGTGCTGGAAATGAAGAAAAATATGCTAAAATGCTTTTAATTCCCTCTAGAGGTTCAGGGTGAGTGGTATCTAGTTAATATTAGTCCAGGCTCACACTAGCAATGATGCAGGGATGGTTTTTATGAGGCAAACGAATTTCTTTCAGAGGAAAGCAAAAGCAGCTATCTTTTTGCAAGTGGAGAAATTTGCAAATCGCGGTAAAATTTGCGAATGCGTCTGGTGCGATTACAGAGGAACTACAAGAGTTAGCAATATCGTTTTGGGATCCTAGGAAAGCCTAGGATCTCAGCTTCCAGATGAAAGTTACTGCAAGTCTCTAGCGCAAACGGTCGCGGAGATATGAGCGATTGAATAAAGGTCGTTTTTCAGATTGAAATTTTAAAGTTCAAAAAGACACGTGCAGCTTGCAACTAGAAAATGACAGGTGACAGCTTTGCAAATGACAGGTGACAGTTAGGAGACAGTTCTACTTAGATTAAACTAGATTGAATTATATTATTTTAACTAGGATATTGGTTCTGCACAGTTTTCTAGGTACTCACACTATATTCTTGAGTGAAATGGGCCACGCCACGGATCTGGTCAGGTTTTAGACTCGCCTCTGGTCTCTGCACTTCACAGTGATCTGGGTCAGCTCTCTCTGGTTCTGCTAACAGTGGTCTGGATCAGCTCTGCTCTGCTGGTCTGGTCTAGATTTCTGGTTCTGGATATTTGATAGATTTGAAGTCTCTATGTCTGCTCTCTGAAGGTTGATGGAGGTTAAGTATGGATTTTCCCAGCAGAGCTTCCAGCTGCAAATGGATTTGAAGGTCCCTATCTGTCCTGTCTGTCTGCTTTTATGGGTTTTCAAAATGGGTGTGTGTGAGCAGCATCACTAGCCAGCCCCTCTCCACTTATCATTGGCCAAGCTTTCATTTCTCCCCTGATTGGGGGAGCTAAGTTGTGTCAGAGTGATGTCATTTTACAGCCTGCAGAAAGTCCACTCCTCCTGTCAACTTGCACACAAATCTAGATTTGAACCAAAGACATATTTGCAGAGGTACATATTTGTTTAAAATTACATGCACCCTTCACATATCACAGGAGGTATACCCTGTCCAAATCTGCTCTTCCTGGGGGCTTGCATTCAAAAATGGCACATATTTCACTTTTTAACTGGTTTCGCAATTTCGGACATTAACCCAAATTTACACACATGTGCGCAAGGAGTATGGACATTAGTTGATGAAGTGTCAGATTTTTCACATGCACACATTTTGAGTAATATCCTCTTTTCCGCTAAAACACCCCTGAACATGCCACTGGTTCTAAAAACCTCTTAAAATGTGGGCAGAAAAATCACAAGAATTATGGTGTCATTTATACAATTTTCACATGTACGCTCTATGAGTTATTCATCTTTTTAGAGTTATGTTCTGGCCCCAAAGGGGTGTGGTTTTCCTCCAGCACAAGGTTGAATTTCTGTTTATTCCAGTTCTGCCAAGCCAGCTTGCTCTCACAGGCAGTGCCCCTCCCCTGTGCTTCCAGGAGAAATCTCCATTTACGACTCCCGCCATAAAACATTTGCCTGAGTCAAGACAGGGCTTTGTTCAATTTCCTGCAGAGCCCAGGTAATTCAATCAGGGAAGTGTCATATCCCTTTTGGTGGGAGCAGCAAAAGGGCAGCTAAGCCTGGGAACACAGCTGTGACTCAAGTTTCACTCCTGATGGGGGGTAGTTGCCAGGCAAAATTGGAATCTCTTTAAGCCAGTTTTCAGATAAAATGTCACTTTTGTTCCCCAGTTTAAGTCAAGACATTTTTTTACATATGCAGCTAGGATGCTGATTCTAAGTTTAAAACTATGACATTTAAACAATTGCAACCTATGTGACACTCAGAAGAAATAGGTCACTCATTTCTTTTAAACATTAAGATTTTTAGTGTCTTTCAGTCCAAATTTACTTAAACTGCTGAAATCCACAGCTCAGCCAGTCTTGTTATAAACCTTCAAGTCACTTCAGAATATAACTTTACATTGGATCCACCTCTCAGTAAGTCTTTCTTTGGCATGTTTTGGGTTCATTTATTCAGTTTTCTACAAAAAAGTAAAATCTGGTGGTTTTAAAACGCCGGCTTTTGGATAGTGGTGAGTACTGGTACTGCACCCCTTTTTGGGATTTAAGAAAATGAATTCTCCACAGTTATGGGTTTGCTTTTGGCAATCACCATTGCCATTCCCAATGGTTTCAGACTACTGTGTGGGTAGTCCAATGGTGGTTTTAGGCAGTGTCCTTCTGTGCCCAACCCATCGGCAAAAATGAGTGGCAGCCTATTGTTCATGCATTTCCCTGTGCATTTTCTGGGAAGCTCTGGCCATCATGATGTTTTCCATGTCAGTACTGCACAGTTTTGAGGTAGGGCTCGGATGCATGGGTAAATACATCCCACAGCGTCCGCCTTACCATTCTTATAGCCGGGGCGGTAGGTGATTACAAAATCGAACTCAGCAAAGAACAAAGCCCATCGGAGCTGTCGAGACAATTGAGCCTTGGCAGTTTTTAAATATTGTAAATTTCGGTGATCAGTGATCACGGTGATGGTATGCCAGGCGCCGAGGAAATAATGCTGCCAAGCCTTGAAGGCGGACTTAATGGCTAATAGTTCCTTATCGGTGATCGCATAATTTATCTCCGGCAGCGAGAACTTTCTGGACCAAAATGCTACGGGGTGCAGTTGGTTGGTTTCAGGGTCTCTCTGAGACAGGACAGCTCCCATGGCTAAGCTGGACGCGTCGGTTTCGACTATATATGGGAGATCGGGACACGGGTGCTTCAAAATAGGTGCGGACGTGAACTTAGCTTTCAACTCCTGAAAGGCCTGTTCAACTTCCTCGGTCCATTCAAAACGTTTATTTTTTCGCAAGAGTGCAGTGATGGGTTGCACCACACGTGAAAACTCCGGGATAAACCTGCGATAAAAGTTGGCAAAACCAAGCATGCTTTGGACACCTTTCACCGAACTAGGTGATGGCCATTTGAGGATGGCATCCACTTTCCGAGAATCCATTCAGACCCCTTTAGGTGTCAGGATGAATCCGAGAAACTCAACCTCGGTGGTATGGAAAACACACTTTTCCAGCTTGGCAAACAGTTTGGGCTGGCGCAGTTTCTCTAGGACGGCCATGACATGCTTTCTGTGATCAGATTCCGAAGAGGAGTACACAAGAATGTCATCGATATACACGACAACACAGACATCGATGAGTTCCCGAAGGACATCGTTCATGAAGAATTGGAAGGCTGCAGGCGCGTTGCACAACCCGAAAGGCATCACCTGGTATTCGAATAGTCCATATTTTGTACGGAAGGCCGTTTTCCATTCGTCGCCTTCTTTTACTCGTACCAGATGATAAGCTCCCCGGAGATCTAACTTGGTGCATACGTAAGCGTCCTTCACCTGGTCAAGGAGTTCAGGGATCAGAGGCAGATGGTAACGATTTTTAACAGTTATCTGGTTCAATGCGCGGTAATCGATACAAGTTCTAAGGTCGCCTTCTTTTTTAGGCACGAAGAACAAAGCTGAGGATGCCGGGGACTTTGACGGGCGAATGAAACCATTGGCGAGGTATTGATCTAAATATTGTCTCAAATGCAGATTCTCTGGTTCAGTAAGGGCGTAAATCCTGCTACAAGGGGGTTGTGCACCGGGCACCAGATCGATTTGGCAATTGTACGATCTGTGGGAAGGTAACGTGTTGGCCTGTTCCATTGGAAGACGTCCTGAAAGTGTTGGTACTCTGGAGGCAGTTGCACAAGGATAGAGGTTACTGATGCTAGATTAATCTTTGGATTTTCTGGGTAGCAGGTTTGTGCACAATCCGGGAAGGTTATTCTCTTCGCTCACCAATCAATTCGAGGATTATGTGTCTCTAACCAAGGGATTCCGAGAATAAGCTGAAACTGTGGAGCCTTGATTACATCAAACACAACTGCATCCCGATGGCCATCCGGACCTACAAGTGTCACCTCAGCTGTGGAATGTGTTACCGGTCCAGAGGCAATTTCGGTTCCATCTACTGTGGTGATGACATCTTTGTTGGTTTTAGGACGCAGAGGGAGGTTTATCCTAGAGACCAATTCTCGATCCACATAGTTTCCTATAGCCCCGCTATCGATGTATGCTTTTATAGGATGCAACCGTTTAGGCTGTTCCGGATCTACGAGGACCATTGGCACAATGAAATGCGAGGTCTGAGAGTTAGTTTTCAAGCTCGGCAAGCGGACCCCTACGCTTCCCGGGCGTGGTCGTTTCCCGATACAGAGTTTCCATGGATTTTATCAGCGGCTCCTACCACCTCCTTGGGCGGCTTAACCGGGCAATCTCGTAGAAAGTGTCCAGAGGACCCACAATAAAGGCATAATTGCATCTGTCATCTTCTTTCCCGTTCTTTTTGAGTTAGGGGTCCTTTAACGCTTCCGATTTGCATAGGCTCCGAGGCATCAGCCCCCTTGGGGTTAGCGAGGGTCTTGGCCAACACACGGGTTTCAAACTTGGACCGATCTGCTTTTCTGTTTTGCAGCCTGTGATCCAATTGGAACACTAAGTCTATATATTCAGTGCATTCTTGGGGCGGATTTACAACTTGTGCCAGGACATCTTTAAGTTCTCCGCGTAGACCTCGATAGAATAACGTGATTCTTTTTCCTCTGGCCAACCAGTTTCCACAATTAGTCTATTGAAGGTTGCAATGTAGGAAAGAAGGTCTTGATTGCCCTGTCGCAGAGATAGAAGTTCGTCATCCAGAGCCTGTCCCTGGGAGTGTTGAGCAAATAACCTTTCCATGCTTGTTTGAAATCCTTGAAAATCACGAAGAATCGGGTCATCTTGAGTTACCAGTGGGACTGACCAATCGGCAGCACAGCCGCTGAGATATGACAACACAAAGGCTACCTTGGTCTGATCATTAGGGAAGGCCCCAGGTCTGCATAGGAAGTGCAAACGACACTGATTCATGAATACGGCGAATCGTTTGGGGTCCCCAGCAAAGCGTTCAGGTGGGGCCAGCGGCATGTTTCCAGGTAGATTAATCTGCACCGGGTTACTGGAAACCACAGGAGCGGGGTTCCCCCCGGAAAGGGTAAAGGAGTTTGTCCAGCTTGACCTTGCAAAAGCTATCTAGCCAGGTCATCAGCTCTATCCTTTATTACAATCACTTCCCTCCTGAGGCCACTAGTCTCTTGATGAGCGGCGTGTACTTCGGCCCGTAATTCCCCCAGTAATTGGGCCAACTGGTCAGTTTCGGAAGTTTCCATAGCGCCTGGGTGGGAATTTGTAGGAAGGCTTCGCGTTCTGTAACGCTCACCTGGTTCCCACGGGGGCGCTGGTCTAGTCTGGATTGCTGTGGCCTCTTCTAGCGTGATGCGCAGGACCCAGAACACCGATTGGACAGGACCTCCAAATCGTGCTTGCCTGGCCCGTAGGAATATCCTTCTGCAGATGAGAAAGGGGATTAACAGTCTGCAGAATAGTGTGCTAGCTCCCCCCTTTTCCCCTTCCCCCTTCGTTCCTCTCTAACTTCCTCCAAACCCCGGTTGAAGCTCACCTTATGGTTTGGAAGGATGAACTCTCCATCCTGCTTCTGGTGCAGGGGCGCGTGTTCGTCCAGTTACTTCACTGGTTTTCAGAATGGCGCTGGCAAAATCCACTTGACTTTCCTGAGCGATGCGCCGTAAGTATGAAAGTTCAAAGTTCAAGTGAGGCCCCCTTTATGTTGTCTTTCTAACCTGTGATCTGTCCTTTATTTCAGGTGCAGAATGAAGGCGATGCGTCGAGGGGTTAAACTGCCGAGGTGAGTAGTGATGAGGGCGATCCCTCTAAATGTCCTTATCATTCCCCAGAAATGTCTCTTGTCCTTTCCCCATAGGGGCCGGGGTACGGTACCTGCCAAGGGGGCGGCACCGACCCGAAATGTGGAAGAAAAGCCGGTAAGTGTTATGACTGTTAATCAGGCTTTCCTTCTGTGTTCCTTCTGCTCACCTTTTGTTTCTTCCTCTCTCCCCTAGGTGCAGAGATGTGGCGTCCGATGCTGACAGCCGCGATGGAGCCGGGAGATGTCTCGAGGACAGGTGAGTGAAGCGTGGCGCTGCAGCGAGCAATACAATGCTTTTAAATGGAAGTCTTTCTTCAGGGATGCTTGCGAGAAGATTCCGGATGCAGGTAAGAAGTTTGAAATAGTCCTTGGTTTTCACTTTTCCCTTCTCTTCCTTTCCTAAATCCTGCTACAAGGGGGTTGTGCACCGGGCACCAGATCGATTTGGCAATCGTACGATCTGTGTGGAAGGTAACGTGTTGACCTGTTCCTTTTGGAAGACGTCCTGAAAGTGTTGGTACTCTGGAGGCAGTTGCATGGGGACAGAGGTTACTGATGCTAGATTAATCTTTGGATTTTCTGGGTAGCAGGTTTGTGCACAATCCGGGAAGGTTATTCTCTTCGCTCACCAATCAATTCGAGGATTATGTGTCTCTAACCAAGGGATTCCGAGAATAAGCTGAAACTGTGGAGCCTTGATTACATCAAACACAACTGCCTCCCGATGGCCATCCGGACCTACAAGTGTCACCTCAGCTGTGGAATGTGTTACCAGTCCAGAGGCAATTTCGGTTCCATCTACTGTGGTGATGACATCTTTGTTGGTTTTAGGACGCAGAGGGAGGTTTATCCTAGAGACCAATTCTCGATCCACATAGTTTCCTATAGCCCCGCTATCGATGTATGCCTTTATAGCATGCAACCGTTTAGGCTGTTCCGGATCTACGAGGACCATTGGCACAATGAAATGCAAGGTCTGAGAGTTAGTTTTCAAGCTCGGCAAGCGGACCCCTACGCTTGCCGGGCGTGGTCGTTTCCCGATACAGAGTTTCCATGGATTTTATCAGCGGCTCCTACCACCTTCTTGGGCGGCTTAACCGGGCAATCTCGTAGAAAGTGTCCAGAGGACCCACAATAAAGGCATAATTGCATCTGTCGTCTTCTTTCCCGTTCTTTTTGAGTTAGGGGTCCTTTAACGCCTTCGATTTGCATAGGCTCCGAGGCATCAGCCCCCTTGGGGTTAGCGTGGGTCTTGGCCAACACCCGGGTTTCAAACTTGGACCAATCTGCTTTTCTGTTTTGCAGCCTGTGATCCAATCGGACCACTAAGTCTATATATTCAGTGCATTCTTGGGGCGGATTTACAACTTGTGCCAGGACATCTTTAAGTTCTCCGCGTAGACCTCGATAGAATAACGTGATTCTTTTATCCTCTGGCCAACCAGTTTCCACAATTAGTCTATTGAAGGTTGCAATGTAGGATAGAAGGACTTGATTGCCCTGTCGCAGAGATAGAAGTTCATCATCCAGAGCCTGTCCCTGGGAGTGTTGAGCAAATAACCTTTCCATGCTTGTTTTAAATCCTTGAAAACCACGAAGAATCGGGTCATCTTGAGTTACCAGTGGGACTGACCAATCGGCAGCACAGCCGCTGAGATATGACAACACAAAGGCTACCTTGGTCTGATCATTAGGGAAGGCCCCAGGTCTGCATAGGGAGTGCAAACGACACTGATTCATGAATATGGCGAATCGTTTGAGGTCCCTAGCAAAGCGTTCAGGTGGGGCCAGCGGCATGTTTCCAGGTAGATTAATCTGCACCGGGTTACTGGAAACCTCAGGAGCGGGGTTCCCCCCGGAACCGGGTAAAGGAGTTTGTCCAGCTTGACCTTGCAAAAGCTGTCTAGCCAGGTCATCAGCTCTATCCTTTATTACAATCACTTCCCTCCTGAGGGCACTAGTCTCTTGATGAGCGGCGTGTACTTCGGCCCGTAATTCCCCCAGTAATTGGGCCAACTGGTCAGTTTCGGAAGTTTCCATAGCGCCTGGGTGGGAATTTGTAGGAAGGCTTCGCGTTCTGTAACGCTCACCTGGTTCCCACGGGGGCGCTGGTCTAGTCTGGATTGCTGTGGCCTCTTCTAGCATGATGCGCAGGACCCAGAACACTGATTGGACATGACCTCAAAATCGTGCTTGCCTGGCCCGTAGGAATATCCTTCTGCAGATGAGAAAGGGGATTAACAGTTTGCAGAATAGTGTGCTAGCTCCCCTCTTTCCCCCTTCCCCCTTCGTTCCTCTCTAACTTCCTCCAAACCCCGGTTGAAGCTCACCTTATGGTTTGGAAGGATGAACTCTCCATCCTGCTTCTGGTGCAGGGGCGCGTGTTCGTCCAGTTACTTCACTGGTTTTCAGAATGTCGCTGGCAAAATCCACTTGACTTTCCTGAGCGATGCGCCGTAAGTATGAAAGTTCAAAGTTCAAGTGAGGCCCCCTTTATGTCGTCTTTCTAACCTGTGATCTGTCCTTTATTTCAGGTGCAGAATGAAGGCGATGCATCGAGGGGTTAAACTGCCGAGGTGAGTAGTGATGAGGGCGATCCCTCTAAATGTCCTTATCATTCCCCAGAAATGTCTCTTGTCCTTTCCCCATAGGGGCCGGGGTACGGTACCTGCCAAGGGGGCGGCGCCGACCCGAAATGTGGAAGAAAAGCCGGTAAGTATTATGGCTGTTAATCAGGCTTTCCTTCTGTGTTCCTTCTGCTCACCTTTTGTTTCTTCCTCTCTCCCCTAGGTGCAGAGATGTGGCATCCGATGCTGACAGCCGCGATGGAGCCGGGAGATGTCTCGAGGACAGGTGAGTGAAGCGTGGCGCTGCAGCGAGCAACGCAATGCTTTTAAATGGAAGTCTTTCTTCAGGGATGCTGGCGAGAAGATTCCGGATGCAGGTAAGAAGTTTGAAATAGTCCTTGGTTTTCACTTTTCTCTTCCTTCCTTGCAGGTCTTCCAGGTTCGAGGAGGGCGTGGCTGGAGTCCAGGAGCAGGAGCAGACACGGTGAGCGTTAAGCTGCAGGAAGCAGAACAACACGAAGCATGAGCTGCTGTCTGGGGTTGGCTTAAATAGCCTCCAAAGAAGTCCCAGGTATGTATCCTTCCCCAACTAGATATGTATCCTTCCCTGGCCACGTCCAAGTGAAAAAATAGTCCCTATGAAAAAATAGTCCCTTTCAGGTCTCAGGGAGGCCTGAAGCGTGCAGCATGGTCTGCATCAGGTAAGTGCACAAACAACCTCCCTTTATGAGCCTGGCGCCTATGGCGCCAGGACTGAGTCCAAAGAGCCCCTATAAGGGGCCGCTGGGCTTTTACCCGAGGGCATGATGCCTGCTTCCGGGGGTGCTGGGCCTGGCCTGGTGCTCCGGGGGTAGGCATCATGACACCTGGGGCTTTGTATTCGTTTTACACTGCAAACACGTTCATTTCTTTTTCAAAAGTATCTAAAACTCAGCTGTTCAAAGAAAGACTCTAAATAGCTTAGCAATGCCTGTTTCAATTTATTCATGCTGCGGAACAACTCCAGCATTCAAGAGAATAACTATAGCTGCATGGCAGTGTGTGAATCTGCTGGAGATGAAAAGTTGAATTAAAGAATGAAATATTGGCTGCACCACATGTAAAAAAAATAAGCCTTTGCAAAACTACAGATTAAATTACTGAATGAAAGCTTGCATTACCTAGCAATGGGAAAATGTTGTTGCTATTGAGACTATGGGCCTCATTAAGACTTTGGAGGCAGCCATGGTGCTATTAGCACCATGGCTGCCTCCAAAGTCGCACCATGGATGCCTCCAAAGTTGTGTCCGGGTTCTCAGATTGGGGGCTTACTGGGTCATTCCATCCTTGGAGGACCCGGTAAGTCCCCATTCTGAAAACCATTCCCCATTCGAGCCCCCATAGGGCTCAATGGGAATGGGGAAGGAGCTAATAACAGGCCCGCAAATAGCAGGCCCGTTATTAGCTCCCTGGTCCCTTAGCGGCTCCCGCTAAGGGCAGCTGGTAAAACCAGCCGGCCTTAGTGGGACCCGCTAAGGGACCTCAGAATGCGGTGGTAAGGGGTTAACGGCACCAGCATCCTTACCGGTGCCATTAACCCCTTACCGCTGGCCTCGTAATGAGGCCCATATAACATGGATAGTTTAATGCAATAGGCTTGTTTTAATTCTGGATTTAAGAGCATAAATGAAGGATTTTTAAAACCAGGGTGCTGGAGTTGCAAGTTGGAAAACAGTTTTTCTGCTTGGAGGAGGGCTCTCTCTCTCAGCAGCTCCTGGCATCTCCCTGATAATTACAGGGTTGGACAGACTTTGGTCTCTATTGAACCCACGGACAATGACGCTCCCAGGGCAAGGAAGTTGGAAGTGTGAAAGGGCAATAAAATCTACAATCAAGCTGAAATCCCCCTTCCTGCTTTGAAGGAAATGCCAGTTGGTATCAGCTGACAAGAACAAACATGGTCCAGCCCCTGCCATTTGGGTTTAAAGATTATTTCATGAGGAAACTTTAAAGACTTCTATCTCTGCAGCAAGACTTTGAAAAATTGTGAAAACTTCCGAGTTTAAAATTGGTCATGCGTGCTTTATTTTCAAACTTGGTAGAATGTCTTGACACACTCTGGACAGAAATGGTGAAATATTGAGGATTTAAAGAAAAGTATAAATGTTGCAAACATACATTTTTGTACATACATCCCTCATGACAGTACCCACATATGTACAAAATGATGGAATTTTAGGCCAAACTTTTCATGCCTAAAATGATGAAAAAGTAGTAACCGCCCAAAATAAGGTCTGCAGATTTCAGGATTGGACGGCTATACTTTACATACAATATGTGACCTGATTATGTAATTTCTTAAGGTGCTACCATGGTACAAATGCTTAAATACTGATATGACAGAGTTTTGGCAAAAAGGTCTGTGAGAAGTCTTTTTACCTCATAAAAATACAGCTTCCTAAAATCCAAACTAAGAGTGGACTGTGAGTATCAATAGGAAACATAGAAAACCATAGCCTAACTTGCCTTGCCTTGTCCTATTCCAATCTCTCAACCATCCAATCCTTACCTTAATAACTTGTAACATTGTCAGAATCCTTATTGCAACCATGTCTTTGATTCCTTGTGCTAGGGCCAACATCTGTAATCATTTTGTCTAAGCCCTTAGTCCTCCCTCGGGTGATAGGACTGGGTCCGCCAGGGTGGGCGCAGAGCTGCTCAGGTTGATTCAGTGGATCAACCCCAGAGCTTACTGTGTCTCAATCTGGTAGCCTAGCCGGAATGCCCTAGTGTAGAGTAAAACTGTTCCTTGTCAAAACTGATTTCTTTGCCTTTTCACACCTTCATTTTCTCAAAAACGCACCTCACTAGATCTTACATAACTCCCTCAGTTTAATAGCTACCTGCACAAGCTTTTTGTCAGGGGTGAGTGGCCAGAACAGAATGAACATGTCTGGCTACAGGAAATCATAGAACAGGTCACTGCCATGGACCTAGATACATAGCAGGATAATGGCCCATTACACCAAGCTCTTAGTGAATTGTACATGTCCCCAAAAATCAAAGAGGAGAAAGCACAAAATTGCCAGAATTGCGGCCTACCTATACCACCACATACGAGTGATATGGGAAAAGCATGCTGAAAACACAGTTCTGGCAGAGCAGAGGGGCACGCTAAATCAAGAGAAAGACGCCCTAGGTCAGGAAATAAGCGAGTTACAAACAGAGTTACAGGAAAGTAAGTTGACCTCCAGGAGTTAAAGGAACTAAGAACTGAGCATGGGAAGCTAATGGAGCATGCCAGACGGGTAGAAGGTGCTCTGAAAGAGAACACCCAAGCCAAGGAAACAGAAACCCAGGAGATGAATCACTTGCAACAGAGAATGTTCCAGTACTCCTAAAATATGCAGGAAGTGCAGAGGGATAATGAGGCCCTCTGTGAAAAGATTGATGGACTCCACCAACAAGTAGCAGTGCAAGAACAAATCATTGGGACCAGTAAGGCCTTGATAGAGGAACAAAAGGTTCAGATTTTTGCTTATCACCAAGTAATAGGGGCTGAAAAAGAAAAGGCAGCAAGATTGGAGAAAGAGGGTGCTAGACTAAATTCTATCTGGAGGGACCCTGAACAGGTAGAGAGGGACAGGGCAACCCCTGATCATAACATAAGGACCTCTGTACTCAGGGACTCAAACCCCTTCAATACCATGAACACTGCCAGCTTCATGTCTACTGTCTCATATGAACCGGGGGCCATGGGGATTGCAGAATTCATTAGGGTTGGTAAAATGGTACTGACAGATCAGCGCCCCCAAGAAATTGATGGACGGGCGTCCCTGTACAGATACCCAAATGTTAGGGCTGATCTCTCTCACAAGGAAGACTCCTCTGAGTGGAGGGTCAGGGAATTAGATCCACTAAAATACAGACTTCCAAGGGACCAGTATGTGAGATTTGGTGGGGAACTCAAGGAAATAAAGTCCAAAAGAATATCCTGAAGACCTTCACCCAGTTAGGGCAGTGGGGGGATACTCTGCCAATCCTGGGAGCAGGGAAGAGTCAGAAGACTCTTCTGAATACCACAGGAAAAGATAAACTAGGTCCCAACATTCTGCGAGCCCTTCTCAAACTCACCGAATCAGGGAGTTCCTAGAGGATCAAGAGGCCACCTTCAGTATCAGCGCCTCTGAGTCTGAAGACAAGTGGACTCAGGTGACTAAAACAAAGAAGGCAAACAAACTTAAGAGAGCCAAGAACAAAGATCCCATTAGGCAGATCAAGGCCATTATTTATTATATATATAAAAGTATTCTGTCTGGGAACACCTAGAATTATATGAGCAAATGATGGATACTTTTCATATGAAGGACAGCCAGAGTCGCATAGAGTATGTGAAATGGACATTCTCCCCTGAATACTCAAGTTTCCTTGCGGGACTGGAGGACCAGAACCACTCAAGATGATCCAACTACAGGGCGGCCATCTTGAAACATTTCTCTGCACACGCAAGGTAGCCTACGATCTGCAGTGCACGGAAGATCAGGCCCCACAAGAATTTTTGCAGGTGCTCAAACGCGCCTTTGCACAGACCACAAGGAGGGTGCCCACAGATAGTCGGGAGTTCATCACCACCTTTTTTCCTGCCCTCCCAAAATATATAATGACCCAGCTGGTGAGGGACTTTCATGAGAAAAGATCACTGGACTGGGTCATAGAACAGGCAACCCGCATTTATGAGGTACAAAAACTGGCAGATAACAAAAACACAAACAAAAACCCCAAACCAGCCAACACCCATGCTGCTGCTAAGGTGACAGAGGTGAAGGTTGCCCCCATTCTACATCTGGAGATGGGGGGGGCCTAAAAATATACCAGTACCGAATCAACCCAATCAAAGACCCAGAAGGCCCTCGGGCCAATCCCAGACAGGTGGTAGTCAGGGAGGTAATACCACAAATGGGACCTCTAACTCCCTTGATTACATTAGCCACCGATACAAAGGTAACAGACCAATCCTGGGGTATGTTTGGACTACCCAGCCCAAGGGGGGGATCCAACCAGGTAGGTACCACCCCAGGAAACTTCCCTCCTAACTTTCCCCAGGAGGGCAGTAATCCCCCAAATGCCGGGTTGAGTTTCTTTCCCACAAAACCCCAGCCTGCAGGACAACCCCCTTTCATTCCCCGCTTTCAGGAGCCCAGACAATCCGGGAGAGGGGAGGGCAAGGGTGGGGGGTTACCAAAATTCTCAATACCCAGGTTAATATGTGAGAAGGGATAGTTACCCTTCCTGTGGTTCACCTAGGGATGTACAGAGATCCCAGTACCAGCCGGAACGAGTGTCTGAACTGGAGCACCAGGTCCAGAACCTGTCCCAGGATCTGGGTTGCATGTTGAGGTCTCAGCAGAACCCTCATATAAACAAGGCAGCTCAGAACCCCACAAACCAAGGGTCTGGTACTCCAGAACAATGATGGGGAGAGCACATCGACAACACACCGGTTCCAGAGGAGGAGGCACAGGGGGAAGGGAGGTGTAAAGCCTTAGAGGAAGCTTCCTTCCTCACCCGTGGAAAGCCCCTGGACACCCAGGAACCGGAATAAAAATCTCCTGCCCCCGAAAGTCTGCAACCCAGGTAACAGAGGGTGCGTAGGAGAAATAAAGAATCCAAAAATTGCCCTTTTGTGGATGAATTGAGTGTCCTCCAATTAGAAGGGGAAGAATCCTTGGAGGATTCTGGGAAAAAGATCTTCACTTTCAGGCATGGGGGAACTCCTCCCAAAGAAAAATGGGCCCCAAGAGATCCAAATGAAGACTGGGTGAATGTGGGGACTGAGTCAGAATCGCCCATCATTGAACCCCAGAATGAGCATGACGGAAACCAAACTGTCCAAACCTATTCCGGTGACTGCTTCCAAAAAGGGGTAGGGCAGCCCAGAATCAGACAAAGGGGAGCCCAAAACTCCCCAGATATCCAAGTGCCTAATTTTTCTTGCAGATCCCCAAACCCCCAAACAGAATCATGCCCAAACTACCGCTGTGTCGGAGTCAAAAATCAGGAAATTGACCAACCAACTTCTCCAAAATGCACATTATCTTTGCCCCCTTGAGGAGAAGGAGGGAAGATTTTATGACCCGGTCCAAGTACAAGGGCAGTGTACATTTTCGGCAATGGTGGACACTGGATCCCAAACCACTCTTCTGTCAAAGAGGGCCTTTGATAAGCTGAATTCAGGAAGGGGGCAGAGATACCAGATCCCTCTCAACCCCCTTCTTGGGCAACTTCAGAACTTCGATGGGAATGAAATTCCTGTCGAGGGGACTGCGGATTTGGAAATAGAAATTGGGCGACACAAGGTGAAACACCCGGTCATAGTCAAGACTCCAGAGGGCACACCCTGTCTACTGGGGAATGACATCCTGCGTAGGTTGTCCCCCCTAATAGACTGTGTGAACAAGGTCCTCTGGACCCAGACTAACCGGCCAATAAAATTAAAACATAGTGTCAACCATGTTAGTATAAATGGCACATGCAAATGGTTGAACAAAAACCTGATCATATTGAGTTCCATTTTCAGAACAACCAAGTACCTGATGTGACAGTAATTGCTGTAGGACAACAAACTTGTGATGGGAACACCTCTCCATTTCTGAAAATCAACCTTCCTTCCATTTGTAAGTGGAATTCCGAACTGGAAGGAAATACTTTGAAATTCTATACCAATTCACAATCTGAAAATCCCAACTCCATAGTCAAGAGTGATGAGAGACCAGCTCAAAGTTTGGCTGAAATTCAGAAAATTAGAGAACAGCTATTCATCCCTATTCAGTTAAATGAGGGGAAGGAATCTGTTCTCGCCCGAGTGTGCGTGAACAATGGTAAGAGCTTCATCAGCGAAGCCATGTTCCGAAAACTCCCAAAAGATCCAGCCATTCCCACATTTAAATTGATCAATAAATGGGAAATGGGCCTGGAAACTCCCAATTCCAAACATCTCCTGCCTAGCAGGAGTATGCTCAAAATTTCTAAAGGCAACAAAAGCATAGTACATAATTGTTGGGTCATGCAAGATGTCCCTGCTGCATTCTATTTAGGCAGTGACATTCTCAATTGCTTTGCCATTAATTTGGACATGATAAACTACAAAGCCTGGTCCCGATTAGGGGGTAATCCCATGAACTTTGATGATTCAGAGAAAGCATTTCAGTCAGACCAATTGCTGCCGTATGCAATTGAAGTTCAAATTGGAGAGGAAGTCACCATCCCAGGACAGATCTGACTAATCCCACTTTAATTAAAAATTAAAAGAAGACAGAAACTGTAAAATCCTGACGCATATGTTCACCTCAACGGCCATCTCCAACAGCAAGGGTTAGGGTAGAACACAACACCATTCCAATACTGATGGATAACAGCGACCTTAGGAGTATCACTCTGGGCGTAGGCACCATTATTGGAATGGCAGATGATGACCAACATTTTTCCATAGATCTAGGTAATTAACTGATAGGACTAATCCCCAATGACTGTTTGGACAGTGATAGCGACAATGACATAACACCAGACAGGATCTTCACCCGGCAAGTGGGGAATTTCCTGGTATACTCCTCCTGCCCTTACAATGAGGAAGAGGTAACCTGTGACATCAGGCAGAATGAGGTGATCTTCCAGGTTCACAAGGACTGCCTCCCCGACCTGAAGCCCTCTGTCCAGGTCAATACATTAACCAGGGACCCCTCCACCCAGCTGGTTGAGGCCGCTGAAATAGCAAAACCGGAAGTCTTTCCAGGCTTCAGGCAAATAGTTGAAGAGAGAGTCAACATAGCTGATGCCTGTGAGACTCTGGAGCCAAAGCAAAAGTTGAAGCAGGTATTCATAGATTTTCAAGATCTCTTTGCGGTGAATTCATGACTGTGGTCACACTGAAATCTACACAGCAACCATTCCCATGGACCCTGGCATGACACCAGTGTTTGTGAAGCAATACCGCTTGCCTCTTACATCCATGGAGTCCCTGACGGAAATCATCAAAAACCTTGAGTCCTGTGGGATAGTTCGTCCAGTCCACAACACCTTTAATAATCCGGTGCTGGGGATTTTAAAACCCGACGGAGACTCTGTGCCGACCTAAGGGAGCTGAATAAATGGGTCCATATGTCCCGATGCCCTCTCCCCTACATTGACCAGGGGCAGGCCCAGATCCAGGGGTCAAAGGTATACACTGCCATTGACCTGACCAATGGGTACTGGACCGTACCTGTCAGTAGGGAGGACCAATACAAGCTGGCTTTTACCTTCGGGGGGCAGCAATACACATGGATCTGGACTCCCTTTGGATATATCAACTCCGGCAACATATTTAACATCTTCTTACATAAGGCCATGCCTGACTTGGGTGAAAGGGGTAGCCTGGCCTATGTAGATGATGTCCTGATCAAAAGCTCAACCGTGGAGGAACCCAAAGCAGAAATCCGTTATGTTCTTACACAGTTGAGGGTTGCCGGAGCAAAACTATCCTTTCAAAAGGCACAGTGGTGCAGGACCCGTGTCAATTTATTGGAGCATGAGATAACTCCTAAGGGTCTCTGCCCCAGGAAAAGAAAAAGGAAGCACTCCTGAAATTAAAACACCCCACAACTCTGTGTGAGCTAAGGAGCCTCCTTGGACTGACTAATTACAATAGGAAGTTAATTGAGGATTACGCAAAAATCACAAGACCCCTGATCCATCTGTTGAAGGGGCGGTCAAGTGGGAGTGGGGTTCAGAACATGCCGAGGCAGTAAAGCAACTCAAAAGCAGCCTCTCACAAGTGCCCTGTCTAGCTTACCCTGTCAAAAACAAGGAGTTCTTCTTGGAGACAGGGTTCTCAAATACAGGCTTGACCACAGTATTATACCAAACGCATGACAAGGTCAATAAAGTCATCTCCTATGCAAGCAAAACTTTATCCTCTGGGGAGGAAAAATTTGACGATTGTGAGAAGGCACTCCTGGCAACAGTGTGGGCATTGAAGAATTACCACCCGTTCATCCAGGGGGAACACATCATAGTGGAGAATCCACACCAGCCTTTGCAATATCTCCAAAGTGACAGAATCTGGGTGGGAAATGTGAGTAATTCCAGGATTACATCCAGGATTCGGTCAATGCAAGGCTTTCCTGTGGAGGTCAGATATGGCCAAAACAAGAAGAGTCCCATCGAGCAAGGTCTGTCTGACTTGTATGTCTGTGCCAGAGAAAACTGTCTCGAGGATGAGAGTCTTAAAACTCAGGACAACATGGAGGCGTACCTGAATTCCCCACACAAAGTCTACGAAGAAGGCAACTGCAAGGGAATGCCTACAGTCTATGTGGGCGGGTGCTTCTACCATGTTGACAACGGGGAAAAGGAACTGGTGGCCTGCGTTGGGAATGGTTGGGTGAATGATGCCCTGCAACCCTCCACGTGGTACAAAATAGGTCCCCGTAGTAGTCAGGTGGCAGAGTTGATGACAGTTCATCAAGCCATCCTCACTGCTGTCCAACACCAACTCCACAAAGTGGTCATAATCACTGATTCAGATTATGTCCGGAACGGGTTAGTGGAGCACCTGGTAAATTGGAAAACCAGAGGCATGCTATATGCTAATAATAAACCACTTAAACATGGCAAACTCATCCAAAATATTGATGATCAGGTCACCTCTAGTGGGACGACCATCTATTGGAAGAAGATCAAGGGTCATTCCAGAACAGAAGGGCCAGACAAAACTGGAAATGACTTAGCAGATGAGCTGGTCAAAACCAGAGCCATCCAAAAGGATCTCCTTGAGATTGAGTCCCTGTTGGAGGAAATCCAGGTCACTGCTATCACTAGGTCCCAGACAAATGCTCACAATGAACTCTCAACTGCCCAGTGGAGTAAGGAGACCCCAGATGCTGATTTAATCATGGCACAAAAAGGGGATCCAATCATTGGTAAGTTTTATCAACACATTGAGGACCCTGAGAACTTTCTCCTGATGGATACTGATTACATTGGGAAGGAGGACCTCAGGGTTTTGATGAAATGTCCACAAATGTTCCAAATCCAAGAAAGTTTGTTGGTAAGGAGATCCATATCTGGCTGTGACCAGTGGGTGGTCCGTACCTCATTCCAAAGCCTGATGCTAAGTCATGCCCATGATGCGGCCACAGCGGTCATCGGGGGTTTCACACTACATTACAAATCTTGCAATAGGTTGCATACTGGCCACACATGGGGCAGGACTTCGACCAATACTTGAAGGGGTGTCTTGTGTGTGCACAATCTCAGCCAACATCACTCACATACTGGGCTCCCCTCCAGAAGAGGTGGATGACACTGCCTTGGTCAGATTTACAAGTAGATTTCATCAGGCCTGTGATTCGCTCCTCTAGGGGTTGCAAGTACATGTTAACCGTAGCATTCTTGTTTACCAAATGGGTGGAATGTCTCCCGGCCCCAAATTGCAAGGCAGAAACAACAGCTGCCCTGATGATGAATCACATCTTCTCGCGTTTTGGCCTACCCCAAAGGATTGAGTCAGAGTGAGGTAGTCAATTCACCAGCAAAGTGATGACAAAGATGTGGAAGATACTTGGGGTAAATGGAAACTTCATATTGTATACCATTGTTCCTCTAGTGATGGAGTTGAGAGGAACAATAAAACCATTGTGAGCATTTTTAAAACGTTTGTGGCAGATTCTGGGCCAAGTTGGGACATCCAATTACCGCTTGTCCTGATGGCCATCAGATCTACCCCTTCTTCTGCAACTAAGATGTCTCCATTTGAGCTGATGACTGGATGAAGGATGGTGTTACCCCAGCATCTGCTCTATAGAACACAAGAGCAGACACTGATCAATGCCTCCACAACTCATGAGTATGTTGAGAATCTAAGAAAACACCTTCAACATGCTTTTGCATACGCTCAGCAGAATCTATAAAGATCTGCAGAGGGCATGAAGACTCAGTATGATCTAAAAACCACCAGCCTACAGAATCTGCATCCCCAAAGGTGACTTGACAGAAGAGAAATGGGTCCATATTAACCAACTAAAGAGCTGTCATCCTAGGCACACTTTGCAACGAATTGAAGAGCCCAGAGAGAATCAAACAGAGGAGACATCAGAAACATGAGAATGAGGAAAAGAAGAACCAGAGGGGAGCCGATAGGATTTATAGATCTGATAATGTAACAGAGTATTTTCTCCCTTATCAATTGTTATTATCCAATGCCTGTGTATCCCACTGCTGTCAACCCAATTGGTGGGCAGTTAGTGGGAAATTGTTGTAACCGGTTTGTGTTCTCTGTCATAGATTCGTACTGGTTGGCCCTATCTAACAACCAAGGAGGACTGCCCCTGCAGTCTGGAAGGGAGAAACCAAAGGCGATCCGGGTGTGTCGCTCCACGCCATGAAAGGAAGATCCCAGGTGAAGCAGGGAGTGTCATTCCACATTCCGTCCAGAGACAACAGGAGGAGAAGGACGCACCATTCTCTGATGGAAGAGGGACTCAGCCTTGCCCGACCCTGGTGTGACCCATGGAGAAATCCCACTTGCCCGACTCCCCCTCGACTTGGAAATCCCAGGAGAAGTCGGGGGGATGTGTGGCATATATTGACCCACTCAACGGCATTGCCTTACCTCACTGAGCTGCCTGTGCATAAGAAACAGTATCCTAGCTGTGCTGGCAACGGTGCGGACCAGGACCACAAAATTGCTTCTGGCAGCAACAACAGAAAAATGGCTGCACCATTTTGCCTCACACACTTCGGACAAGATGGAAGAAGGGGACACACTAAAAAAAGATGCCAGTGGGTTCTGAAACATATATGGAATCAAGTGAAAAGGAAAGCCTGCTACTGCTGCAAAAGCCAATATCCCCTTCAAAATGAAACCGTTTTCACTCTTTGTAAAAGCTGCATTGACGCTAATTCCATCCATTCAGTCGGAAACCACTGTGATTAATAAACCCTACCAGGACCAGGAGAAGTCCTTGTGCTCAGCCAAACCGGGCCTAGTTCTGAATTGACAAGCCCTGTCAAACCAACTCTGGAAAAAATCAACCAGGGGCTTTGTTTTCATTTTACACGGGAAACGTGTTCATTTCTTTTGCAAAAGTATCTAAAACTCAGCTGTTCAGAGAAAGACTCTAAACAGCTGAGCAATGCCTGTCTCAACGTATCCATGCTGCAGAACAACTCCAGCATTCAAGAGAATAACTATAGCTGCATGGCAGTGTGTGTATCTGCTGGAGATGAAAAGTTGAATTAAAGAAAGAAATATTGGCTGCACCATGTGTAAAAATAAAACGGGCCTTTTCAAAACTACAGAAAAAAAATGGCCTGTTTAAAAAGTAAATTACTGAATGAAAGCTTGCATTACCTAGCAATGGGAAAGGTTTGTTGCTGTTGAGACTCTATAACATGGATTATTGAATGCAATAGGCTTGTTTTAATTCTGGATTTAAGAGCATAAATAAAGGGTTTTTAAAACCAGGGTGCTGGAGTTGCAAGTTCAAAAACAAGGTTTCTGCTTGGAGGAGGGCTCTCTCGCCCAGCAGCTCATGGCAACTCCCTGATAATTACAGGGTTGGACAGACTTTCGTTTCTATTGAGCCCACGGACAATGAAGCTCCCAGGGCAAGGAAGTTGGAAGTGTGAAAGGGCAATACAATCTACAATCAGCTGAAATCCCCCTTCCTGCTTTGAAGGAAATGCCAGTTGGTGTCAGCTGACAAGAAAAAAAATGGTCCAGCACTTGCCATTTGCTTTTAAAGATTATTTCATCAATAAACTTTAAAGACTTCCTTCTCTGCAGCAAGACTTTGAAAAATTGTGAAAACTTCCCAGTTTAAAATTGATCGTGTGTGCTTTATTTTGAAACTTGGTAGAATGTCTTGACACACTCTGGACAGAAATGGTGAAATATTGAGGATTTAAAGAAAAGTATAAATGTTGCAAACATACATTTTTGAACATACATCCCTCGTGACAGTACCCACGTATAAAATGATGGAATTTTAGGCCAAACTTTTCATGCCTAAATGATGAAAAAGTAGTAACCGCCCAAAATAAGATCTCACAGATTTCTGGATTGGACGGCTGTATTTTACATACAATATGTGACAGATTATGCAATTTATTAAGGTGCTACCATTGTACAAATGCTTAAATACTGATATGACAGATGCTTTGCAAAAAGGTCTGTGGGAAGTCTTTTTACCACATAAAAATACAACCTCCTAAACTGGGTACCGCCCAGGGGAGGCCGCTAACATTGATTGCCCAATCCAGTTCTTTAAAGGTGTGCTTAGCTAAGCCAGCCCAGCAATATAGTCAATGATGTCACTATGCTCTATATAAAGGGTCCCTGACAACAAAAACAGGACACACTGATTCCTGACTGATTCCTGATTTCCTGCCCGGCCTCCTGTCCTGTTCCTGTCTTACATTCATTCATCTAGACTCTAGATCCCAAACACAAGGCCAAACCTTGCTGATCTTGCTTCAGCTAGGCCTCAATTCTAAAATAATCTCCATAACCAAGGGAAACTGTGGTACTTTTGGCATCCAAATCCAGCTTGGATTGCCGCCACTCTCTGCATGCTGCTGCCATCCTGCTACCCTGATGCCCCATCTTATCTAGTAACCAGAAGAACTATCCTTTGGTGTCCAGTCCATGCCCGCTGATTTTGTCCGGCTGTCCTGTGTTAGACCAGATCTGTGTGGTGATCCAGAGCGCTGACTGTCCAAAATCTAAACTAAAAGTGGACTGTGAGTATCAATAGGAACCATAGAAAACCATATCCTAACTTGCCTTGCCTTATCCTATTCCAATCTCTAAACCATCCCATCCTTACCTTAATAACTTGTAACATTGTCAGAATCCTTATTGCAACCCTGCCTTTGATTCCTTGTGCTAGCGCCAACACCTGTAATAATTTTATTCTTGTGAAATCCTAAACCCTTATTCCTCCCTCGGGTGATCGGACTGGGTCTGCCAGGGCAGGCGCGGAGGTTCTAGGGTTCATTCCGCGGATCAACCCTGGAGCTTAAAGTGTCTCAATCTGATAGCCTAACCTGAATGCCCTAGTGTAGAGTAAAACTGTTCCTTGTAAAAACTGATTTCTTTGCCTTTTCACGCCTTCATTTTCTCAAAAACACACCTCACTAGATCTTATATAACTCCCTCACTTTAATAGCTAGAGACTTCATTTCACCCTTTTTTATCAAAAACCGTTTGGTTAATTTCAGGCGGGAATGAGCATTTTTGCAAAGTTTTACATGTGTTATTTTTACTATCAATTGTTTTAAATCTGCCATTCATTTTCAAATGGTATGCTTTTGCTCAATCTATGGCTTATGACTGCTTGTAACTTTCCAGTGTTGCTCCCGTAAACATTTGTACTGATTTAAGGATTTTTGCACACATTCATTGTATTGTTCAGCCATTTCCCAGTGTCATGTTAACATTGCAAGGGTTTCAGATCTGTTTTTCATTCTTATTTGAGGAGGGAAGGTTGGATTTGAATTTTGTTCCCTATTCCTTATCCCTGATAACCTGCTGCTTCTAGATATCCATTCAGATTTGATTATTTGTGGGTTGAGGGAATTTTGCAGGGGGAAATTCTAACTTGAGTGCTATCTTTTTGGAAATCCAAAGTGTTTTCTATTTGTGTTGCCAAAGGATTAATTTAAGTGCATTGTTCACATTCCTCGTTGTTATTGTCACCCCATTGATGATTGCTGCCCCATATATTAAAAAGTGTATGATTTTCTTGAATTTCTAAATAAATAAATATTACCTTTACCTACCAGCCTGGTTCCTGGTCCATTGTGACCCGAGTTATTTGAAAAGAGGGTGTGATATGAGTGGTGTATCTCTCAAATATTGAACCTATATATAACAAAATAAGCATTTCAGTTGTGCGCTGCATACTAGGCTGAGACCAGGGTGTATCGCATGATTGAAATCCTTAACAGATTTCAGTCTTGGATGGGTTTACTTTGAGGTAAGGCAGTCGACATCCAGGACTGGACGATGGCTAGGTGATCGCGGAGACGAATGATGTCCTGCATGCTGTTTACTCTCATGTACAACTGAGTATCGTCTGCACATTGGTGGATGGCTATTATGGGATCTTTGAGGAGGGTGCCCAGAAGTTTCATGTAAATATCAAAATGGAATGGTGAGAGGGTGAAGCCTCGGGGCACTCTGCAAGCGACTTGGAGTCAGTTAGAACGCAACAACCACTGGGTGGAAATGTCTCTGGTTGGTGGAGGGATGCCATCTAATGTCAAACCACTCTTCTCAGAGTGTGCTCTGTGACGCCATACAAAGGGATAAAGGGCCCCACAGGACACTCTACATTATCACTTATTTTTTAACCACAGGGCCCCCTATATAAACTTCCCAGAATTAGGTCAACAATAGACTGCTTTGGTTCTGAACAGTTTTTCAGCCCTCTATTCCAGCTCAGTAACACTGATACGTTATTTGGAGCTGGAAGAAACTGTGGATGGGTTTATATTTGCCGCCAAACCTCCATTGCAAATCTGGTTTTGCCTGCCTGGCCTCTGCTGATAGGTAGAAGCCTCTGCATTTTACCCGTGAATATTTTCTGCAGCATTTCAACAACATCTTCTCCAATAGGTGCCTTATAAGGTGGGTCTGGGACCAGGTGTTATGAACCACATATTTCATTATAACCACATATTTCATAATATGGACTAATGGAAGAAAGAATGTCTCCGTCGTTTTTGCACACCTGCAGCACACTCATAACGCACTCAAAGGTAGAAGCTGCACTGTGCAGTTATAACACTTTAAATGCTGAAAACACATTCTTGTTATGTTATCCATAATATGTTGATCTGGGGGAAACGAGTGGGTCACAGTGCAACAAATACTGCATGGATATTGCTTTTATTGCAACTGAGCATTCTTCAAATATGTGTGCGAATTGTCTTTCTTCTAGTCATATGGCACATACCATTTGCGAGTTACCTACCTTATGTCTAATATGAATGATGTGCTTATTTTGAAATAACTCCGTTTCTTATTTTGAGCCATCTGCTCTTATCTGTCTAATTTGCCATGGGGAGCTATGATTGCCTCACGTGTGTGAAGAGCACGCCACAAGGCGCATAATGCATCCCTTGTCTCCACGATGGAAACACACATAGCAGGTGTGGCAAAGTGGATTTGAGGGTAATATTGTCACCCTCTAAACCATGGCTAACTGCACTGTTATTTCCAATTGCTTTTTGTCCGTTTGCTCAATTTATTCCCACTAAATCGGATCATGTATTTATTTATTTATTTAGTAAAGGCGAGGTCCAGGGTAATGCAGGGTTGAGTCATGCAAAGGACAGATTTCTGAAGTGGAACGACCCCCACTATACCCACCGCCCGTTAAGCGGCAGATACCCCCTTTTTCCGACATCCCTGAAGCAGGAGGCCCGAGCGCGGTGGCGATGTCTGCTGTCCCATTAGGCTTCTGACTGAGTTGAGATTTCCTCCCGAGTGATGTGTAGCTGCACACGATTTCTGGCAGCACAATGATTACACATGCATCATTGGCGGAGATTTTCCACATGAGTATCTAAATAGCCGGGAGAGGCACTAAACTGGCGTATCAATCAGTACACAATGAAGAGGGGTCAGCGCGATGTGCACTGGGGAGGAAGGCAGGCCATGCCCTCTTCTCTCGTAAGTGCTTTTCTGACATCTTTAGTGCTCCTGTTGTTGCGGGGGCTTTTCGAAGACAACGCTAGGATCGTGGAATCAGTAACATGGACCGAGCCACTGAAGAAACACACTTTTGCTCTTCACCTTTTATAGAGATTATACACGGTGTTTAAATAAAGTGAAGAATGCTTCTCATTGGACCAATTCCGGGCGGATTTGTGTTCTTCGGTCTAGAAATGCGTTGCCTTAAAATCTGGTGCATGCAGTAAAGGAAGGGCGTTGGGCTTATTTCTTTATTTTGCGGTCCCAGGAGCCTCCAATAAATGTGCTGAAAATTGCCATAAAAAGGTAATACACGTCACAACAACTTTTTTTTTTACATTCTGTGGTATTTACAAGGTTTTTTGGAGTTCGATGCAGCATTTTCTACTTATATTCCTGATCCTTCTTCTTCAAAAACCGTCGGTTTTATGACAGCGATCTTTTCCAATGCCAGTTTAAAAACACGCCTTGTTCATGGAAATGACCTGTTTTTAACAATCCATTGTAAATAAATAAAAAATAAAATAAGAAAAATAAATAAAAACATTAAATAAAAAAACACTCAATTGTAAATGCTGACTATAAGCGTATTTTGAGGGAAGCATTTGCATTTCTCTTGTTACGAAGTGCAAAATGTGTGTAAAGGCGGTTTTGCACGTGTTGACACTTTTTTGGTCTATTTATTTATTTATTTTGTCATTTATATAGCGCACATAACCCAGAGGCATCTAGGCGCGTTTGCTTAAGAAGGTTGGTTACACTGGTTACTTACAGAGGTAGTTAGAGTCGCTGAGTAATTATCTCGCAGGATAATAAGTTACAGGTGTCTTACAAGAGTTACAGGTTATGTACAGTCATTGCACGATTATCTCGCAGGATAAAATGTTGTGTAGGTATTGGTCATTTCAATAAGAAGTAGGATACAGGCAATACATAAATAGTTCACACAGGCAGTGGGTTACAGATATGAATTATGTTAGTTGTAGACGAAGTTGCATGAGTTTCGGCCGTTAGTTGCTTAATGGTTATACTCTTGGGTGAAGAGTCTACGTAGGGAAACATAGGGCCAATGACGAACGTTTCTTGGAGGGAGCGGTTCGCACGAAAGCACAAAGTAGCAGGTCTGAACTGGGCAAAGAACTTTTTTTTGTTGTCCAAAATGAAGCTTGAAAAAAAGGATGATTTTACTACACTATTATCATCAATGTCTGCACTATTATCAGCAATTTAAAGTTTTAACCAGAGTATTAATGTATTTATTTACAGAGAAGAACAATGCTATTGTGATCACAAAAGAACGTATAATAGATATGAAATCATATTTGACGGGAAGCAGTGAGCTTCTTAAAATGGGGTGGATTTGAGTGGCGTTCTGACCAGGTTGTGGAGCGGAGTAAATTGAACACTTACTGGGCACAATACATGAGTGGACATGTATAGATTAAAGGCAACCAACATTAGACATTGTTAAGTGCAGATAGGTGGTATGGCCATCAGTGTTAGGGATGTGACCATGATGAATGAAGTGCTATGTCGAGGTAGAGAAAGTGACGGAGAGAGAGAGGTTAGAGGTGAAGGAAAAATGTTAACTAGAAAAAAGATGAGTGGTAGGTTAAGAGGGTAGCTCGGAGGCAAGGAGAAAGGCTTTTAGTTTGGTTTTGAACAAATCGGCGTGGACCATTACTCAGATGTCCAGAGAAAGAGAACTATCGCTACTGTATATCAAATCATCTAACCTCAAGCTCAGTGGTGTGGCACACACATCTATGTTGTGCCCGGACACAATTTGTGTTACATTTGGTATGTATCTCCCCCACAGACGCACAATACAACATGAATACTCTACTCTTCGGTGTCCAACCTTAGCCTCGTCAGATGTTTTAGAGTACAGCTCCCATCACCCCTTGTCAGCATGATCTTGGGAGACATTGGCATTCATTAGAAGGTTGCTGGTAATCGCTTACCGGCAAACTCAGCTTACCATTTCCACCACCCATTATCCTGGTATTACTGGGATATTATGGGCGGTGGAGGATTGGTAAGTTCCTATTACCATGGAGTTCCATTGGACTCCATGGGATGGGAATCAGTGAAGCACTGGCACTGCTGTTAATAGTGAAAAGAAATACAACCCTATGCACACCTAATAGTAAAAATATTTGTGAATAGTTTGAAATAAATCCTCAAATGGTTATGAGAAAAATGTTTACAAATATTTTGAGGTGCGGGGGAGATAATCTCAACCTTAGCATCTGGGTTGGTACAATAACAAAACAAGAAGTGGATGTTCCCAAAGTGGGGGACTCCCGTCCCCTGCACACTGTCTAACATCTGTCAAAACAGACCAATAATTTTTAACCATATGGTGCCTGATATACAAAAACCATATGTAGTTAATGCTCTTAAAATGTATTTATATACTGTTCATCAACAATAATTGAAATGGAATTCTTTCATAAGTATTAATAAACCAAAAGTCAGGACCAGCATGCTGGTAATGAGCCCCGTAGTATAACATATCTGGAGAGCCACAAGTTACAAAAGCATATTCTACTCATAATGTCTACAAATGTGACTGATATGCAAATGGATATTCCTCCTTTGTGAAAAGTACAGTGAGTGAAAAGCGATGGCTGCAGACTCTGAAAGTGGGCAAAAACCCACAGAACAGGTTATTTTGCCTTGTTTTGTTCTAGAGAGGGGTGCCTGCTACCTTTTTTGTACTTTTGCAAGGAACTTGGGGTTGGTCACCTTAGGTTTCCAGGGGGACCCAGACGTAGACCCCTTGCTCACTGTACTCAGAGAGGCACAGCTTCACCTCACTGATGAGGTCACACAAGGCTGAAACACGTGTCTGGGGTTGCTGTTGGTACCCTTATTCAAAGGAGGTGTGCCTGGCATTTTGGTGCTGGACTGCTCTCGTGGGTGGGACAAAGACTGATATGCAAATAGGTATTCCTCTTTTGTGAAAAGTACAGTTAGAAAAAAGCGATGGCTGGAAACCCTCAAAGTAGGAACAGGTTATTATGCCATGTTCTTTCTAGAGAGGGGCGCTGCTGCCTTTTTTGTAAATCTGATGTCTGATTAAATGAGTAGATTGGATTTACTGCAGCACAAATTCACAGTTGCACAGACGCCACAGAGCACTGAACCGTAACTCATACAGTAACAGAATCCAATGATATTGGGCCTCTTTACGAGTATGGAGGTAGTCATGGTGCTAATAGCGCCATGGCTACCTCCCTACCGGGCTCCAATACCGGGTTCCTGCAATGAGGAATTACTGGATCATTCCGACATTGGAGGACCCGATAATTCCTCCTTGCAGGAACCCATCCCCATTCCCATTTGAGCTCCGATAGGGCTCAATGGGAATGGGGAGGGAGCTAATAATGGCACCGTTAATAACGGCACGTTATTAGCTCCCTCTTCCCGTCGCGGGACCCGCTAAGGACGCCTGGTTTTACCAGGCGTCCTTAGCGGGTCCCGCAAAGGGAACCTCGTAATCGGTGCACCCGTAATGAAGGGTGCTGGTCCTGTACTGGCACCCTTCATTACGGGAGCGCCATGGTTATAATGAGGCCCATTGTGTATTGGTTTCTTATGATGAAGTTAGAAAATATCTTCCTTTATGAATGCTGTATCCTCATGCTGTGACATCATAACAAATAATTTTTCAATTCATTGTCAACTATCATGACATCACAGCACAGGGGAATACAATTCTCTCTGCTAGGCAGTGCTTTAATATGTTGGATTGTGGTGGGGTGAGTGGAGAGGTAACCAGGTGTTTGTTATGTATTTTATTCTTCCCACATGCCTCATCTTTCGATCCCAGGCAAAGCTGAACCTGGGTGGTGGGGGGGCAGCGCAAAGTGGAAAAGGGAAGTAAGGGGGCCATACAACCAGTTAAAGGAAACTGCTTCCTTGGAGTCACTTTTACTGGTAATGAAAATTTAATAAAATGTAGGCTTATAAATAGATTGTATATGATCTATCAGATGTTTTATAATACACATTCTGTCTATCATTTCCTTGCAGAATACTAAAATATAAGTTGCACAGTTTAAATTATTGTTTTATTTCAGATAGGCTCCTTTGCATTAGCTAATTTTGTTTTCAGTGAAGCAATTGATCTTGCAATGTTTAACATTAACTATATACTATTTCAGTGGGAAGCCATTCTGAATTTGCATTATTTAATGCAAGGCATTACAGTTAATCAGATGATATCTAACACACTGTATGTTCCAATTCATAGTCTGCTATCTTTTCTGGCAGGTATGCCAACCATAGATGCTTTGAGATTGTGCAGCAGCCATGGCTCCTCTGAATCGAGTGCTGGCCGAGTATTTTTGAATGCTGCAAGTGGAGTGAATAAACCCCTCTGGGTGTATAGATTGACTCTGTACTTTATTGCTTGATCGTATGGATGTTTCCATTTCAACTTGTTCATTACTGAATTGTGAATTGCAGTCTTGATCCCTACATTTGTGGAGGTGTGGCGATACTCTAGCGGACTGTGACGCTTTGTTGAAGTATTGATTTCTCATTTGGAGGGAAACCAGCAAATTTGTCATTCTGTGACGTGCTTTGAAGTTTCACCATTTAAAGGCTTGGAGTTTGTTTTCCTTTTACCCTCTTGGGTGCCTGAATCTACCCTTTCAACACGGTGTGGAAGAGATTAGTGGATGCTTTTAAATTTATCCCCTGAAGAATGTTCACCTGAACTGGGCAGTTAAGAACAGAAACATGTTGGGATGCTTGTTGTTTTAGTGACACATTGAGATTTTTTTGTGTGTTATGTGATATCTTTTGTGTCGTATAAATAAGTTATTTGATGTTTTACATTTGTTTTATATTTGTTTTTTAATGTTTAGTACACTGTGTTAGGTGAGGGTAGTGTTTTTTGTTTAAATTCAGTTTAAATTATTTGAATAATAAACTTGTTATACATTTGTGTAAATCAGTTATAGCAGACGGTCCATTTTTTCAGGACTAGTGATGCTGGAAAACCTTATAGAGTTTTTGTGTGAGGGGGTTGGAGGCAAGTAAACAACACGTATCATCTTGCTCTTTATTGTATTACATACAGGTATGCCAACCAAACAGGAGTTTCCCCTTTGTAAGTTAACTAATTGGATATGGCTTTTTTTAAAGTGAATCCCCATTTCTGCTAAACAATAATTTAATTTTAGTGGACTGCAGATTCACAACATACTTTCTCTCATCATATAATAGTTGATTAATAAGGTTAGATGTGTAAATAGATATCTGAATAATGTAAAATTGTTCCTTTAGTAAAAAAATGTTTTTACAAGGGAGCTTGCATGAGAAACTGTTACTCGTTTTATGCATGTACACATTTAATTGCTGTGCATACTTTAAACGTTAGGCACTTTTGTGACCTAACAGCTGCTGGGATGCAAAACAACGTATGCCTTATAAATTGGTGAATTAAATATGGGACTAATGGTTCAGTTACACGCCATATGGGCTGACATTCCCATCTTAATAAAAAAACTGTAGCACATCGTCTTATAACATAGGAAACATTCTGAAAATGTAGCTTTTGCCGGTCTAACTTTCAGACGGAAGCCATTTACATGAGCATCATGAAAAACCCAGGAAATTCCCCAATGCACATGGACATTTTTCACGGCAGTACTTACATTTGTGAGATGTGTTATGTGCATTAATAAGGAAGCATTGCTGCATGTTGTGAAGCTCTGCATTGGAATACTGATGTGGATGTGTAGTGTCCATGCAAGCCGTTGTTCGTTGCCCAGAGAGTAAAATGGCTCTCACATTTTATTGCAGATGGGAGAATAAATCCTCACCCAAAATGTATGTATCGAACAGAAAAAATGCTTCAACAGATTTGTGTTTCGATTGTGTAGCAGTCTGAACAACTTCTATGCAGTTATATATCTTAAAAGTATAACTGTCAACATATGTTCAGTGCTGAAATAAAATAAGATATTAAAACAATCCACTGCTCATTGCACTTAATCTCTCTCTTCTTCTAAGATTTATGTTAAAAATTAATGGGCAGTCAGTTCACAGTAGGAAAAACAGAGACATTACCAGGTTGTGACTTTCGAGCACCCGCTCAGCATTTGAATGATAGAACCAGCATTGCTACCTCTCTGTGTTGTCATTCATGTTTGGTTAGAAGGTGATGGAGAAACTAGTCATCATCTGTCAACACCTGTTAGGATTGACTCTGCGATGTCAGTTTCCAAACTGACAGATCCGTTTTATCTGCAGATTGAATGTAAACATAGGCGTGGCTGGACTCTCACTTGCAACTCCACTGACAGGTCATATGATTGGAATCATAAGGACTCTGAAAGTGCTGGCGCTTCCTCGGCAGAAGCTTTCTCTGTATTCCTTAGAACATTTCTTTGAACAATGCTCTGAGGTGCTGCTATAATTTACCAGTCCACAGGTCTCAGCACACAAGAATCCCTCTTTCACCCTCTCTTGTCTTCTCACTAACACTGTTGCTTAGCGTTCCAGCCTTCAATCAGGGCAGATGGAATGCTTTTTCGTTTTTTCTTGCTACTGTCAATGCCCCTTATCAGAACTGCACGTGTTCACGTTCCTGCTTAGAGACCTTTTATGGAGCTGGTCTATCAATTAATCTCTCCAGGCCAGCATGGAAATATGTTACACATAGTTTGACAAACATGCACAAGAGCTACCTAAGGCACTGGGTGTTGTACTTCTGATCGATCAGCACAACTCAGGAGGGGAGCCCAGATGATTAAAGACACCAATGTCACTTTCAAGTCATTTCCTTAAATCGAGGCTTAAGCGGGCTGTACTACAGATAAAGTACGACAAGTCTATGCAAAAGTGTGGCACGTTTCCCACTTGGGAAGGTAAGCATGATTTCTCTTCAAATTCTACATTTATTTCATAGCAGCTAAAACAGGGCATTGGCTAAGACTTTCCAATATTATGTATTATGTGGCAAATTATAGATCACATACCATTCACTCACTTGCCAGGTTTCTTTTCGGTTGGCTGAATTAATGGTGAACAGTACCATGTAACTGAAATGCTACGGTGAGGAATTTACTAATAGACTGGGATTAATCAACATTAGTACCCGGCGAGGGTGGTGTGGCATCCTCCCAGGCAATGAGGATGCTCATAACAGTGTCTATGCCACACGATACAGACCCTGCTCTGAGCCTCCCCTGAC
The DNA here is from genome assembly GCF_040938575.1 of Ambystoma mexicanum. Lineage (NCBI taxonomy): Eukaryota > Metazoa > Chordata > Amphibia > Caudata > Ambystomatidae > Ambystoma > Ambystoma mexicanum. The sequence goes on from NC_090932.1 coordinate 716,480,744, forward strand.
CCCTGTGATACCTTCACCTACCCCCATACCCACCCCCCTTTCCATATCCAATTCCTCCTACACCCTACCCACTTATCATGCGCTTCCTTGTCCCTTACTGGCGCTGGGAACAGTAGTGTTCCTGGTGCATCTCCAACTCAAGAACGACCAACATGGAAAGGGAGAAGGGGGTAGGTGTAGAATGCTTCTCCCCTATCCATGGCAGCCATCTTTTTTAGTAGTTTTTTCTCAAGTTCAGAAACAGTTAACATGCTATGTCTCAACTTGAGAAGAATACACTAATAGTACTCAGTACAACAGTCTGGGCTACTAAAAGCAATATAACCGTTGCAGGGGGGCATTAGCGGTCAGTTCCTCCATACCATGTCTTCCTCATAGTCGCATGCATGAAGCACAACATAATAGCTTACCAGACTGCCATCTTAATGACAGGTCACTCTGCACCATTGCCGCTGGTCCTGATCACCTAGACTCACCACTGCCATGTATGTACTCCTGCAATGGGGAAAATCAACAGCTGCTCACTCCTCATGCATGTCTGTGATACCCTCAACATGTCCCATGCTCAATCATGAAGATGCCCTCTGTATCTTTCAGAAAGCAATGTAGCCACTCACAGAGACATTAAAAAAATCATGTAAGGTTACACATGCTTCACCATCAACATTTCTTGATCACATCAATGGGAACACAGCAGCAGCATTACACATGACACATGAGAAGGACAGTTAGGCCTCGCACAGCCGTACCTCACCAGCAATGCAATGCATACTTCACACATCACCCAGATACATACTTATCATCTGGATCATCCTCTAATGTGGATTGTGAGATTCAGGTTTGTTACCTGCTATTTCATCATGGACCAGGGTGGTCTGGGAACCAACAGAGGCCCTGGAAATAATCCTCAAAGTGGCCTCACATCACACTTTTTCAACAAAGACAACCCGTACCCTTTGAGAACATTTGGAAATACCACATACAATTCCCAGGGTGCAGAGGCCTACCAGGACATTTCCAGAATCCCCTACAGGCAAGTCAAACCCTGATCATGGAGTGGCAACTTGACCTGACAAATGTCATGAGAAGGAATGCAAGGCTGACATGACAGGAGTGTAAATGTAATGCCACACCAAAAAAAAGCTACTGCATCAGGCCTCACAAAAGTCATTTGCAGAGGAACATTACAAGGATACTGACCCCAAACAGCAAGTCATGGAGGTGTAACCAGTAACACAAAGCACACGCATAACTGACCCTGATTGGAGGATTTGCACCCTGATGCCTGCAGGCTCTGGCGCATTATAAACAAATAAACATAAACATAAACAAACCAAGGAAACATGCACGCACACAAGTATGTAGGGCAACTCACATCTTCACTGACAGTGACCATCACCCAATCATCACGATATGCAATTAGACATGTTCAACCCTACATGTGTCATATCATGCCACTGTTGGGATGCATGTGTCATCAGCCATGAAAATGCATGACAATGCACAACCTTTCCTGGTGGTACTGCTGTTGTGCTGTGAATCGCTTACCACCACCTAAAACTGGCCCTCCACATTGGTGCTAGGAGGGTCAGTGTCCAGGAGAGGGAATGGTGAGTTGGGTAGAACTAGGTTGATTTAGGTGTCATCCCAGGGAGTATGCACACTTGATGAGGCAAGATACCTAAAATTACATTGGACATTTATTTGGACCAATTAAAGGATTCTGTCTGACAGGCTGTGCTTATACCATCAGTGTTGAATGGATTGTCCACCTGTATGTGGGAGGCTGTAGCAGTCCACAACACCATGTCAGTTGACTCCACTGAGAATGGCTGCATGTCAAATCCTTCATCTAAAAAATGTGCCCAGTAGCATGAGAATATGAGTCACTGCCCTCTAGCGCACAATGGCTCTGACATAAAGAGAAATAAAACACAGTCCACCATTGTCGGGTGGAAAAAATGAAAGGAAAATAATCCATTGACCCTTCCTGGGCTCATGGATACCAGTGTGCATGAAGAAGGGGTGGTGGTGGGAAGAAGATAGGAGTGTGTGGTGACATGGCCAATGGCATCAAGTGCATGGTTCGGTTTGAACCCCATTCCTTTGGTGGATCCTGGGATGGTGTGTTTTGACTGTGCAGTACCAAAGTCTGGCCCTCATTGGCTGCAGCCACTCATGAGAGGGTGCGTTTATGCGGCCCCGATTGCAACAAGGCTCTGATGATGGTTATCGCAAGTGACCAAAGAGTCAGCATCGATGGTGACTCTTGACGTCTCCAACTGCACGTTGAGTATCCCGCAAGGCAGATTTGTCCTGGTGATGGATGGCCCTTGAGGTCACCACTCCCCATGCAGAGAATGACTCAGGGAATCCGTCTTGACATTGGAATTCCCTAGAGGCCAACATTTCCTCATGCAGATATTGTCTCAAGGAATCTGTGTCTGCACCACAGAATTCACTTGGGCCAACATCTCTACATGCAGAGTCTGAGTCAAGGAATCCGTGTCTTGACGGTGGCGTGCCCTAGAGGCCAAGAGATCCACATGCAGGGTTTGCCTCAAGTCACCATCTCTTGCCACAGGACCTCCCTCGAGGACAAAATGGTATCACACAGGGATTTACCATCGGTAGAACCATCCTTGCGAGTCTCCTGGCTCTGGTGTTGTGTCCTCTCTCCTCTCCTGCACAATAGGCATCATTCTGCAGTGAGTGCAGCACTGGAGAAGATGACATTTTCTGCAAAGTGATGCATGTCTCTGTCTATCTCTTGCAAGACCGCCCCCTGTTGGGCACTTGCATGCAGCAACTCCTCCTCCAACTGCAATTGTATGGCAGACACATGACCACCAAGTGTGTGTGGCCTACCACGATGGGATGACAGAGCTCAGGCCTGTCACAGTGAGTGCACTGTCACAGGCTGGCACTTTACAACCCTGCCAGAGGCACCAGCTGCTGCTGCTGCCTTCGTGATGGTAGGAGGCAAACCTGCAGAGACATAATGCACCATTGAAGCAGAACTATCCATTGCCAGGCCCAGGGTTTCCTGACTCTCCTCTTGGGACTCAGCAGCCTCAAGGAACACAAGGAGCTCTATGGAATTTGGACTACTCAGTGGTGGATCATTCACCATGTCCCTGAGTATGCCATCCACATCAGATCCAGCAGCATCATCAGAATACGAGTCAGCACTCCTGCTGATGATGGCCTGCAAAACAAGGAGATTCTCAGCAGGCACAGCACCCCAGACTGCACTGGGGGATGTTTGTCCCTCATCCGCCTCCACCTCCTCCTCATCCCCTGTGTCCTCACCTGCACAAAGTCAGACAAACAAATTCAGGTGCCCACCTACCCTGTTGAACATGCATATGTGACCTCAATAGCATACAGGTAAAATAGGGCCAGCCATACTTACATCAGAAATTGAAACTGGGCATACAGAAACTTTGGAAGGCACAGGTGACTAACATACAATGCTATTTGCAATCATGCCGCTGCACATTGGGCCCTCCATGAAGTCATGGTTTGGAGGATCAAGCAACCATACATACACATACATGTTTGAGAGTGGAAGGTCTAACAGTAGATGGATGGAGTTCCAAGCTAAATTGCTGAGCCCCTCCACCACTATATCTATGTCTACTTGCACCTCGTGGAAGTATCATGGTTTCACATGCAACAAAGCCCAAATTGTGTTACCAAAATCCCCATCACCCACTTTGCCAGATTGGCCAAAGCCAGTTTTGGTATTACCTATCCTCACGTGCATCTTGCCCATATGTTAAAAGAGTGTAACTTGGATATGATCAGTGTGCACTTGCATGATCACTGAATAATTGACACCCCGAATGTGGAATGAACATTTCTCGTCAAACATCGATTTGTCGCTCACTTCAACTTCTGACTGGAGCAGACCCTCATGGGACTTCTCACTGACATTGTTGCTCATCCATGTCCACTGGCAGCCAGTGCCAATGAATGGATGACTCTGACATCAGCCACTGCACATTGTTAATCCATGTGAATCTCAATTAGTGTTCACAATGCACTATCCACAAGCATGACATGTGTCTTGCGGGTCACTGCCATATATAGCAATGATTTTAAAGAACACTGCATGCAGTAATGTGTACTTTAAGATCAAAGCCAACCACAAACATCGATCAAGCATCCACTTTGCATGATGCACTACATGCAATGGAACGTTATGTATATGTATTGCTGTAATTCTCTTGGATGGGTGTGAACTGTACTACAATCTGTGATTGCATATTATACATGTGTTGAGGAAAGCATCTATATCATACACACATGGAATTCACCTGATGTGACTGCATAGGTGTCCTTGCCTCTCACACCAACAACCTGCTCAAAGATGATGAGGCCACTAGCGACTCCTTCAAATTGATCCAGCTCATCCACATGTGGTGATCCACCTCCAGTGGACTGGGCAGAGGACACAGTGCTGCAGATCTTCTCCTTAGTCCGCATCATGAGGTCACCCATCCTTGGGTGGACCTCTACCACTATGTGCCTCTCCACAACACGGGAATTGATGAGATATGTTACCTCCTGGCACTTCTTCCACCACTGGATCACAGGAAGGATACTGCCAGCCAAAGTGTACAGGCCAACATGGTGTTGATTGACATAATCAGTGAGGATTGTTAGATTCTCATCTGGTAATTGCCTCTTCCTTGGTTGCCCCTTCTGCTTCACCTGTGCTCCTTCATATGGCGCTGCGTGTGCCTGCTTTTCAGGCTGGGCCCTCTACCCCCTAGTGGGCCTTGATGGTACTGGTGCACCTGTAGGCTCACTGACATGTTTAGGAGGTGGACCCTTCTTCTGCCCTTATCTCCATCCTCATCCTCTCCGTGGAGCCCCCTCACTCATTGTGAAAGCCACGTTCATGTCAGGGTACACGCAAATCTCGTTGCCTCCAAATCTGCATGGTAGCCCTTCAAAGACGCTACCTGCGTGCACAGTAGGAAATCCGCGTGGTACCCACTAAATATCACTGCCTCAAAATCTTCCTAGTAACCCTTAATATTGGTGCCTCTGTGCATGCACAGGAAGGTACATGCAGGTTGGAGGCTTGTGTGAGTGCATTATTTCTGGATTTACATCCATATGCACACTGACTGCTGTGCAGAATTTATGCTCAGTGGGCCCTTCCACTGATTTTGTCACTGCTGCCTCATGAATGAAGTGCAGACACCTGTGCCTTGCTGTTCCTCCCACTTTGTGCCACATCTTGCCTCCTCCAGCCATTCCTTGCCTCCAAACCTCTACATCTCTACATCTCCTGCTGCGCTGCCTATTAATGTGTCACTGGCTTCTAACCACTAGCACTGTCTTGGAGTGCCTGGCCATCTCCCATAGCCTGTTCCTCCGTGGCTCTCCTGTCAGGCTCTGTGGCCTCCTTGTCTGCCATATAAGGACTTCCACACCTCAATACCACCATCACAGCTCCACAGTACACATAGTCTGGGCCGATATTCACCCCACCAGCCTCACGTGCACAATGTCTGGAACATCAACCAGTACCCCCAAGGTGAGGCTGAGGGCTGTCAACTTCTCAACTGCTGAATTTGGCATCCTGGATGAGCAGGTACTGGCAAATTATAATGCCCTCTTCCTTCCGCTGAAGCAGCTTTGAAGGTGTCACCATCAACAGATATGGGTAGACATCATGGCTGCCATCAATGTGGAGGTGGTGGCAGTTTGTATGGTGGGCCATGCAAAGAAGCACTGGGATGTGCACTCTGTAAGCCCCCCATCGGTTGTCACCTCTTCACCTCTGGATCCTTGAGAGGATCAACCCAGTTATCCATGCTAAGGTCCTTGATCTGCAGGCACGTATCGAAGCAGCTGGAGAGTACTCTCAGGGTGTACATGTCCACAAATTTTGTATGTCCTTCATGGGTATACTTTACTTGAGCGCGTTACTGCTTTTTACAGATTGTGTGTTGCACAATTCTCCACTGGCATTTAGCCTCATGCTGACTCTGGAGGAATGTAATGGCAAGTATTTGTAAAGTGGACAGGTGTAGGAATGAGCTTAGTCAGCCTTTGTTGACAAGGTATACTCATGTGCATGAACTGTTACATGCTGACAGCAAGGCCTCTGACAGGAACAGTTGCCAGATTGAGATGTTGAGGGCAAGTGTGGCCCCTTCTCCTTCACCTGTGCCTCTTTGTGTGCTGCTGCCTGTGCATGCTCTGCAGGCTAGGCCCTCTTACCCCTAGTGGGCCTTAATTTACTGGGGAACCTGTAGACTTGTCACCACGTTTAGCAGGTTGACCCTTCTTCTGCCATCATCCTCTTTGCAGAGCCCTCTCACTCATGGTGAAAGTCACCTTCATGCAAGATACACACAATCTCTCTGCCTCCAAATCTGTGTGGTACCCCCTAAATGAAGCCTCCTCTGTGCACGTTAGGAAATCTGCATCATAGCCCCTACATATCTCCGCCTCCACACATGCCAGGAAAGGTACATGCAGGCTGGAGGCACACATGAGCCTGTTATTTAGAGTTACGTGTGTGTGCGTGCTGTGTGCAGTGCTGAACTTACGTTCATAGGGCCCTTTCTCTGATTTTGTCACTGCTGACTCGTACATAAAGTTGAGACACTTTTACATTCTTGTTACTCCTACCTTGTGCCATATCTTGCCTCCTCCAGCCATATTTTTCCTCCAAACCTCTATATCTCCTGCTGCCTGGTAGTGTGGTAGTGTGTCACTGGCTGCTGACTACTAACACTGCCACTAACACTGCCTTGGAGTGCCTTGTATTCCTCCATGGACTCTTTTTCTGTAGCTCTTCTGTGAGGCTTTGTTGCTCTGTTGCCACCTCATATGCCATATAAGGACTTCCACATCACTATAACGCCACTACAGCTCCATAGTATGCATATTCAGGGTCCAGCTTCACCCCACCAGCCTCCAGGTGCACCATTTCTGAAACATGTACCAGCAACCCCAAGGCGAGGCTGTGGACTGTCAACTTCTCAGCTGTCGAAGTTGGCATAGTGGATGGCTGCCATCCCTGCAGAGGGAGTGGCAGTCCATCCAGTGGACCATGCAAGGATGTGCAGGGACAACCTTAGGAGCTGGAGAAAGGTGAAGGCGAAGAGAACTTCACCTCCAGATCCTGAAGAGGATCAACCCATCAGTCCATGCCCAGGTCATTGACCTGAACGTTTGTATCCAAGCTGCTAGTGAGTACTCAAACTTTGAACATTTCCACATATCTGGTATGTCCTGCATGGGTATGCATGACTTGAGCAGGTTAGTGCTTTTCACGGGATTGTGTGTTGCGCAATCCTCAACTGGTATGCAGCCTCATGCCGACGCTGGAATTATGTAATGGCACACATCTGTGAAGTGGAGATGTATAAGAATGAGCTCAGTCAGCTTTTGGTGACAAATTATTATCGCGTGCGTGCACTGTGAGATGCTGACAGCAAGGCCTCTGACAGGATCAGTTGTCAGACTGAGATGTTGAGGGTATGCGAAGTACCTTCATGCACACTCCTCTATGGGTTCTCCAATTGTGTATGATGATTGCATTGTCTCCACTAAGCAGCTGAGCTGACACATGTGTATGGATGTGCAGTTATGGCAATTTGGTGGATTTGACTTTCTGAATCAACATTGAGACCTCTGAGACCATTGAATGAGGAGCATACATGGTACGTCATCATGACATTTGTTTCAGTTGGGAGCAAGAGCATTGCAGCTTGATCCTCAGCAACTTGTGCACTTATGTGTTTCATGCTTTCATGTTGGATTGTCAGATGTGCATGTTGGTAGATGTGGTTGGTTGGCGATGTGCCTATGTTGCTACGGAAACATGTGGCCAGGTGCCCTTTCCATGGCTCTGGCTGCAGGATACACTTGGGTCACTGCTTCATTGTGATTGTGATGTCAAATTAGTTAGTCATCTGTATGTGGCCAGAAATCAATGTGCTATGTTCACATGTGATTTTCTCATCATTGTGAATTTGTCTTTTTGCCTTCAGTTGTGAGACTAGAATCTCTCTGATTTCTGAGCACAGGCCTGTGTGTGTGTGTGTGTGTGTGTGTGTGTGTGTGTGCGTGAGGCAGTTGCCTGTTGACTAATGCTGAAAGCATGCTACTGATACAAATGGGGAGTATACACATGAATGGGCACTTTTTATTGCTATGTTCTTTGTTCCCTTTTCCACATTTGCAGTAGCTGTACAAGAGAGTACAACCTGTGATGTGTATTTGAATCCCAGGGGTAAGGCCTCCAGACACAGACGCAGACCCCAGGCATGCCCAGCTGTATCCACCTCCTCTGAGGATGATGTGCCTGGGGGAGTGTCCCATTCAGGTGGTAATGCCGCTGAGGAGGAGTCCCAGGATTCCATTATCATGGTGGACACCTCAGCAGCAGAGGGACAGGATGGTGGTGGTGACACTACCACAAAGGGTCACCAGGGCATGGAGATCTCATTGGATGTGTCTGGGTTGATGGAGGAGGTGAAGGAGGAGGCCATTGCAGGCCTGCCCACTGTGTCAGGTGTAGGTACTGAGGGGGATGTGCAGGCTGCAGACCTGGCCCTGAGACAGGAGGCTGTGCAGTCCACCATGGAGGGTCCAGCAAAGCCGCCTGTCCCAGGGCCATCTGCTGCAGCACTACCCACCTTCACTGATGACTACACTCAGACAGAGCATGCACTTCTGGCCGATCTCGCCATCCAGGATGCAATTCTGTTACTGCTGATGGATGGCTTGAAGTGGCTGGCAGGCACATATGTGGGATGCTGTACAAGCAACTCATGAGCTGCTTGTAGGGCATCACATGCAGATGGGCCGACTCTTGTCCCAACTGACAACAGCATTACTTTCGATGGCCTCTATAGACTATCCTCCTCCTCATCTGTGCCCATTCAACCTCAACTGAGGCCATCATGCTAGCTACCCAAATGACCTCCTGTGCCCCTGTCCCGCCATTAGCCAGTAAGGATGTACCTGTGTCCTTGGTGGTGGTGGAAGTCCATCCCATAGTAGATGAGGTGGTCAATGAGCCTGCCCAGGAACCTGCAGAGGGACAGGCAATGGAGGAACAACAAGCACTTAATGGCAGTGCCAGGCAGCAGGAGATGTTGTCTTTGAGGAGGGAAATCCTGGATGGCATTGCGAGGAGGAGGTAAGGAGGTGCACACATGGTGCAAGTGAGGTAGGAGGCATGACGACACCTGCAGGTACTGTTGTCCTCACAGGTGGAATTTGTGAAGCAGTAGGACAAAGAGAGGCAACCGACAAATGAGGCAGAAATTTCCAGGAGCAAGGTTGCAGAGAGATTGGCACGGAAGCTGGCTGCCATCCTAGAGGATTATTGCAGGGCAGCAGAGGAGATTGAGTCCAGGAAGAGGGAGGTCCTGCAAGCCCTCCAGGAAACAATGGTGGCCCGCCTGCAAAAGGCAGATGTGAATAGGGAATCATCCTTGGATGAGGCGTTTCCTGAGATTTACATGTGCTAGCCCGCTGACTATAAAGTTCACTAGTTTTAGTTTTCCTTTTGTCATATTGATAAGGACCATCCATCATTCTGTTTCCATCATTTTACATCAATACATTTATATTTAATTATTCAACACCACTGTTTGATGTCTCTTTGTGGCAAGTGCAGCATGTGGTGGCTTACTGGTGTGTGCATGCTTTTGTGCTTCTTTGTCCATGTGCACCTTTTATTTGAACGTGATCTCCAAATAAGTATGCCCTATTGTTATCTTGTGGGTTTAGGGCACCCTCTGTGGGTCATATTGGTGCTTGCCTATTTGTTGAGGGACATGTGTGCATTCCTCAAGTGAGTGCTATGTTCCGTATGATGCCTTCATGGCCAATATTAGCATGTGGGCAATGGTTGACGTGAGGAGATGTTTTGAGTTGCACATGTTTCACATATTTGTCATTCACATCTGTTACTTGGCTACTTCCATGCTGTTGTATAGGCATGTTGGTCATTAATGTACTTGGTGTGCATGGTTGTGTCAAACACATATGCTGTTCGGGTTTGTTTGATGTGAGCATGGTGGCATTGCTTTGACTGACTTGCCCATATGGCAGTGTGGACATGTATTTCACAACTAGGCGAGGGACTATCACAGTGGGGGTGGCATGGGATGTTTGCCTGATCCCTTTGTTTTTGCAGGGGCATTGCATGCTTGCTGTTGGTGCATCAGTATTGGTTGAGCATGTTTTGGATTGTGTGACTAAGGGTGGCAATGTGGGGAGACATTTGGAGATGAATTATATGTTTCATGATGATGTTGTGGGTCCCTTACTGAGTATGGGTACTCATTTGTTTAGGCTTCCGGCCAGATGTTGCACAAAGCAGGGATGTTTGAGGTATCTGTTGACAGCTCATTCACCTCTGACCATTCACTGCTGAAGATTTCAGTTTCTTTTACGTTGTGTTCCCATATGCTACCACAGTTGCTTAGATTAAATGGCTCCTTGGTACTTGCTTGTCCATGTGGATGTGTTCTTGCTTCAAAAACATGTATACCTCTTGGCATTCAGGATGACAAGAAGGGATGTGGTCTCACACTGACATGTGGAATATGTCACCTGAACATGAAGGGACCAAAGTGTAGCTGCAGTAGCAATACGGTTGGCTGTTGTTGTGAAGCTGAGTGTGATCCAAGGGGAAGCCATAGAAGAGGTGACGGCCTGGATTCAACAGCTCCTCTTCCAAGTGATCATATTGGAAGGGGATGTCTGGCAGGTGTAGTTCATGGAAGACACAAGACAGAGGAGTTGAGGTAGGTATGTTCTCCACGGTGTACTGAGCCATGGTCTTCAAGATGCATAGCTGGCAGGTAATGATGTTTTCTTTTTTTTCCAAAACACTTTTTTATTAATTTCCACAAAAAACATAAGTAACAGTAGTAAAAGTAACAATGTCTCACATTAATCAGAAAAAATGAAATTTACAGAATAATAAAAGCATCATAAATATTTCAGACCAATAATCAACCAACCCTAGTGAAACACAGTCAATAAAGTAACAGGAATACATAAAAGACAACACAAACACAAAAGACAACACAAAGGACACTATAAATGGGTAGAAGAAAAGAAGAGGAGAGAAGAGGAAAAAAAAGGGGGGAGGAACCCTACCAACCTTACCACGAATACCATAGCTATCAAAGCAACTCAACCTTCATGTCAATCATAAAGACCCAGAAACTGACCCCATAGCTTCATATAATCCTCTTCCTTATCCTTATTACGAAATGAAACCTTATCAAATTGTGCTAAAATATGCAATTCCGTCAGCCAATCCTCAACATTGGGTTTTTCCTCGTTTTCCAAATCCTGAGGATTAACTTAATCGCTACCATTATGGCTCTATCAATCCAGCAAGAATGTCTCCCAGCTCTTCCACCTCTATCTTTATGGGAAAGCAAAATGACATTCACTGCCGATCTCCGCAAAACAATACCAAAAATCAAATCAATCCTATCGATTACTGCCGTCCAAAACGCCTGCACTCTCGAGCAATCCCACAGTAAATGTAATAAAGTCCCCTATCAACATTACAACACCAACACAAATCATTAGGCCGAAGCCCCAATTTAAACATCTTAACTGGCGTCCAATACAACTGCCCAACAACTTTCTGCCGAATTAAACGTAAACACATATCAGGTCCCAAATTCAAAGCAACCTTCAGAATATTTCTCCAATCTACTTCAGGAATTTCACCATGAACATCATCCGACCAAATTTCTCGCAATCTAGACCACGCAACTCAGAGTTTCTTATCAATAGGCATGAATTGCATATAAGTATGCACACCGTATTCCTGACTCTCCAACAACTTACTAATCTCCGGTTTCTTTCCAATAGAACCATCAGCCATTTCCATCCTACTATTTATCATAGTCACTAAAGACAAGTACCCATTCCTTTCACTTCGCCTCAAACTGAATCTATCCTGTAATTCTACAAAACTCAACAACCGATCCCCATCCATCACATCCGCCAGTTGCAGAATTCCTTTATTTATTCAACTAATCCAATTCAAACATTTATTATCAATCTGTAACGCTCCATTATACCATAAAGAAGCATCAGGACTGAAACCATAACTCTGTCCATTGTCTATAAACCACACCCCCATCACCTGTCTAGTTGCCACTATTGGAGTTAACTTCAATCTCCTGACTGATAATTTATCCATACTGTATACATTCCCAAGGTCAAATGGAGCACAAATTTCCCTCTCCATGCGCAACCAAATTGGTTCATTTGCATTCCAGTCTCTAAAGTAATATGATTTTCTTTAAAACAAAAAAGTCTTTGTAATATTTAATTAAATCAGGGAATCCAAATCCCATATCCTCAACCTTTTGTACCAGCATGTATTTCGGAACCCGTGGTCTTTTCCCAGAACCCCACAAAAAAGAAGAAAAAAGTTTTTCAATATTTAATAACTGTTTTTTATATAACAACAACGGGATGGACTGGAGAACATATAAGATCTTTGGTAAAAGGACCATTTTAATCGCATTTATCTTTGCCCACAAATTCAATGTCAATCTTTCCCATCTCTTAATAAATAATGACATATTCGCAGTTACCAAGTCCAAATTAAATTGTAGCAATTTCTTCAAATCCCCAATAATATGAATCCCTAAATATTTAACCCCCCCTGGCGACCACATACAATTCCACAAATGCAAAACATTAAAATCACAGTGGCTAGACAAAGGAAAAACCTCAGTTTTATCCCAATTCACTTTATGTACTGATAAATCATCCACTTCCTGAAACATTTTTTAATTACCTCACCACATACTAAAGGATTAGACAACATCCTCCCCCACCCACCCCACACCCTCCTTCCGCCCCCTCAACCTCACCCCCCCACCACTCCACCCTTCCTCCTTCCATACCTTTCAGCCAAGGTTTCTTGCATGGCACCGTGTTTAAGTAACACAGCTCTTTTTCGACTCAGGGTTTTTGTTTTCCTTTTGAGGCTGCTGGCCCGCCTCCTCTCTCATTGGCTGTCTAGCCTGAGCAATCTCTCCGTCCGCAGCGTCCAGCGCTGGGTGCCAGACACACCCCTGGCTTTCTGGCCTGGAACGTGGTTGCCGTGACAACCATCCCGCGACGTGCAAGCCGGCTTTTACCAGCCTCAGCTGCTCGTCTCGCGAAGGTCTCATGGCAACCCGTTCTTTTGCAGCATGAGGCAGCATTTTCTCCTCGTCGGTTCCCACTGCGTGAGCCCTGCTGTGTGAGCCAGCACCACGTCCTCTGGTAAGCTTCGTGCTACACGCCTGCTTTTGAAGTTGTTTTACTTTGACGACTCGGGCAAACTGTTGCCCCATTTCGGAACTTAACCCTTGATGGCGCTGCATTGTGTTGCCATACACTTTGCCTCTCATTCTCATTTTCGTTTTTGGTTGGTATGCTCTTTTCCACAGCACCCACAGTGCCGCTGGACCTGACCCGCATCAACCGTGACGGTTGGCATCCCAGTCCAGTCCGCATGCACAGCCACACTTTGAAGTTGAATTTGAACAACATAAGGTACCCCCCAGTTTCTTGTAAATCCTTTCTTTTTTGCACACCGCATACTCCCCCCCGCGGTACGCGTTCACTCTCACTTCTTCTGCCCCACTTAGTCTGTGGTGCTGGCGGTTTTTCCACGCTCCTGTTCGCGCACGGGTTGTGAGCACCCTACATCCACACAATTATTGTGTCTGTCGTCTCCTAGTTATGCTACACTCATGGACTCTTTATCACATTAGCCTTTTCCTTCTGTTACTCTGTTTCCTTGTTTTAAATCACACTCTTTGGTGTTCATGTTCAACTGTCTTTATTTGGGTCTGAGCGCAGGCTCTCGGTGAACACCTAATGATGTATGCTTGTAGCACCCTTCAATGGCCTCACTATCCTGAAGCCCACTTTTCCTGTCTAATTTTTGTTTTCACAGCTGCTGGATTTTAACAGCAAGTTTTGAACCCTGACCCAGGTTCTCTCTCTTTTCTAATTTGGCTGAATTGTTCACAGTGCAAGAACTCTAATACAATGGGAAAGTAGCCTCTACGGACTCCACCCTGTTCCCCAAATTTGTACTGGGAGAGTGACCCGTATATCTAGGGCAGCAGCCCCTTATACTTTGATACTCCTTTGAAGTTGTCCCTATAGAATTTCGTGTGTATAATCTATGTCCCCTCTATTTCTGCCCCCTTTAGGGTGATACTACAAAATCACTTCAATCCTGCCCTGAGGAAGGCCTCTACTATTGATGCCAGTCTGCCACGCCAAAACGTGATATTCATGTGTATTGTTCCCTTCGGAAACAACTTTATGATTTTTTTCCTACACGTTGGCAGACAACTATGCGAATTTAGCTAACTGAATATTCTCGCTATACCTACCAGGGTAATTTTTAATACACCCTGGTAGTTTCTATGTTGTAGGAACAATTGGTATCCTGCAAGGATTGTTTTATTTCTCTAAGTGTTCCCCAACAATCCACCTTGTTATTTGATGAACATGTTGTTCTTTTGTATTTTATGTATATATGATGAATGCTATGTTTTATGTCTTTCTTCGTTTTTTTCAATTACTTTATTTAGTGTTTTGCTAAAAAAAATTTGAATAACTAAAAACTGTGCTCTTAATAAATAAATATATTGCCAGTACCCTTTAGACTTCTTCTTTGGTTTACCCTTAGTGACTTTTTTTGCAAGCACTATCCTTGAATTCATTATGGAGATTTGATTTAAATACTTGACAGAATTTAGGACTGTCCACAGCGTGAGTACCCTTCTGTTGGTTCTGTTTAAGTAGACAACATAAGAAGCATGTCATCAGCATATGATAAAACTTTAACTTCAACCTTCCCAACCACAATTCCTTTAATAACCTCACACTGTCTAATATAAGTAGCAAGTGGTTCTAACGCCAAATCAAACAAAAAAGGGGACAACGGACAGCCCTGTCGCGTGCCCCTCAATAACTGAAATGAATCCGAAATAACCCCATTCACCAATACCCGGGCCCTAACATATCTATGGACACACTCTACCATTGTCATGAAGATTGGGCCAAATCCCATTTTCATTACAGTGTATTCCAGAAACTTCCAGTTAATCCTATCGAAGGCTTTTTCAGCATCAAAAAACCCAATGACTTCCTTCGAGACCTTTCCAAAATGCTCACCAAGCACATTTAACATAGTTCTGATATTGTCATAGCCATACCGCCTTGGAATGAAACCCACCTGAGGCCCATCAATCAGATCCCCCATACATAACCTCAATCTGTTGGCCCAAATTTTTGTGAACATTTTAAGATCAACATTCAACACTGAAATAGGTCTGTAATTTCCACACCTAGTATGATCCTTATTAGGTTTCGGGATCACAACAATCAATGCTTCTTTCATTCATTAACACAGCATACCCGATGCTATAAATTTGTTATAAAGTTCACACAAAACAGGTGCTAATTGAACCTCAAATTTTGTATAAAATTCCAAGACTATACCATCAGGACCTGGCGATTTTCATCTGTGATATAGCCATACTAACTTCAGCAACCTCAATTGCAGAGTCAAGTAAAGTCCGCTTCTCAAGAGCCAGTTTAGAGAGTGACATTTTTTTCAAAAAACATTTCTAATCTATCATCCATTGGGGCACTGTGCTCTCTATACAAAGATTCATAAAAATCCCTGAAATATTCACAGATGTCTATATTCCTATGTAAAGTAATGCCACCATCAGTTTGAATAGTAGAAACACATGTATCAGTCACCATCCCCTAAGCTTATAAGCCAAAAATTTGCCATTCCGATCACCAGATTCCCAAAACCTCTGTTTCGAATAAAACATACTTTTACTTGCCAAGTTTTGTATATGAGTCTTTAATTCCGCTTCTAATTTATGCAATTTCAGCTTATTCTGACCCGAAACATCATCAGCACAAACCCTCTATAAAGTCTTGATTTCCGAATCCAGATTACTAATCATTTTCTGATTATTATTCTTTGCATGGGCAGACCTACTTATCAATTCTCCCCATAATACTACCTTAAAACAATCCCAGACAGACTTAATACCAGCTGAACCTACATTTTCCTCAAAGTAATGTCCAATAAAAGCATCTAAACCCTCAGTAACCAAGTCATCCTTTAGTGCGTTAGCCTGCATTCTCCATCTCCATGATTTGGCACCTACATTGTCCAGAATTAACTGCAGATCCAATAACGCATGATCAGAGATACCCCTTTCAAGTATATTTGTGGACACTGGCCCTCATTAGGACCCTGGCGTTAGGGGGTTAATGGTGCCGTAAAAGGTGTCAGCGCCATTAAACCCTTAACGCCTGATTACGAGGTCCCTTTGCGGCTCCCGACCTTAACGGCTGGTTTGGACCAGCCGTTAAAGTAGGGGCCCGCAAAGGGACTTTCGAGGTAATTACGCTACCGCAATTTGCGGTACCGTAATTACCGCCTTCCCCAGTCCCGTTGAGCCCTATGGGGCAAAAATGGGAATGGGGAAGGGCCAATGGTAAATGGGGAATTACCGCCCCGCCAACCTTGGAATGGGGCGGTATTTCCCCATTTACCATTGTTGGACTCGTTACAATACCGGCAGCAACCATGATGCTAATAGCGCCATTGGTTTCCGCTGGTGTTGTAATGAGGGCCACTGTCTGACTACTCAAGGTATCACTAATAAAGAAATAATCAATTCTGGAGAACGAGTCATGAACAGGCGAATAAAACGAGAATTCTTCTTCATTGTGATGAAGTTCCCTCCATATATCTACAAGTTTATATTTATACAGAAACCCCTTCAATTCCTCACTAAACTTCACATTGTAATATCTACATTCTGATTTTCGATCTAACCTACTATTCATCACTAAATTAAAGTCACCACCTAACACAAATGACTCACCCTCCATACCATCCAGCAAAAGGCCCAATTGACTAAGAAAAGACACAGCCGGTGAGCACGGTGCATATACAGTACCCCATCATGAAGTATGTCAAGCAATAGGATTCTACCTTCCTCATCCGCAACCGTATTTTCAATTTTAATCAGTAGGCCCTTTCTAAACAATATACTCACCCCTCTAGATCTAGAGTCATAGCAATTCGAGACAACCCTAGACTATTTGGAATTGGTCAAGTATTTTTCAGTTTGTTCATCCAAATGTGTTTCTTGAAGGAAAACCACATCAGCTCTACTTCTCCATAATCGTGCCAAAACCTTGCGTCTTTCAACAGCATTACCAATTCCCGTAACATTCCAGAAAACAAAAGTCAATGCAACCATAACCCTCAATTCAGGTAAGTTCAATGCATATAGTATACATCAAGTTCAAAGGCAAGGCTCCAAAAAATGAAAGGAACAAGTAAGGAAAGGATAGACACAACAACAAAAGACACAAATACAAATGAACAAGCATAGAGCATAAGCATTGCACAAAATGTCCAGACCGATAAACATCAGTCTTCAAATAAGCATAAATATATACAGCAAGTACAACATTCTGAACTATACCCACCAGAAACGAAACTCCATGCCCAAGTATCATAAATATGACAAAGAAAATTGTCCCTACAATATTAATATGAATCATGTGAACTTCCTTATCCCTCCTCTGTATCCACCTCCTCTGAGGATGATGTGCCTGGGGGAGTGTCCCATTCAGGTGGTAATGCCGCTGAGGAGGAGTCCCAGGATTCCATTATCATGGTGGACACCTCAGCAGCAGAGGGACAGGATGGTGGTGGTGACACTACCACAAAGGGTCACCAGGGCATGGAGATCTCATTGGATGTGTCTGGGTTGATGGAGGAGGTGAAGGAGGAGGCCATTGCAGGCCTGCCCACTGTGTCAGGTGTAGGTACTGAGGGGGATGTGCAGGCTGCAGACCTGGCCCTGAGACAGGAGGCTGTGCAGTCCACCATGGAGGGTCCAGCAAAGCCGCCTGTCCCAGGGCCATCTGCTGCAGCACTACCCACCTTCACTGATGACTACACTCAGACAGAGCATGCACTTCTGGCTGATCTCGCCATCCAGGATGCAATTCTGTTACTGCTGATGGATGGCTTGAAGTGGCTGGCAGGCACATATGTGGGATGCTGTACAAGCAACTCATGAGCTGCTTGTAGGGCATCACATGCAGATGGGCCGACTCTTGTCCCAACTGACAACAGCATTACTTTCGATGGCCTCTATAGACTATCCTCCTCCTCATCTGTGCCCATTCAACCTCAACTGAGGCCATCATGCTAGCTACCCAAATGACCTCCTGTGCCCCTGTCCCGCCATTAGCCAGTAAGGATGTACCTGTGTCCTTGGTGGTGGTGGAAGTCCATCCCATAGTAGATGAGGTGGTCAATGAGCCTGCCCAGGAACCTGCAGAGGGACAGGCAATGGAGGAACAACAAGCACTTAATGGCAGTGCCAGGCAGCAGGAGATGTTGTCTTTGAGGAGGGAAATCCTGGATGGCATTGCGAGGAGGAGGTAAGGAGGTGCACACATGGTGCAAGTGAGGTAGGAGGCATGACGACACCTGCAGGTACTGTTGTCCTCACAGGTGGAATTTGTGAAGCAGTAGGACAAAGAGAGGCAACCGACAAATGAGGCAGAAATTTCCAGGAGCAAGGTTGCAGAGAGATTGGCACGGAAGCTGGCTGCCATCCTAGAGGATTATTGCAGGGCAGCAGAGGAGATTGAGTCCAGGAAGAGGGAGGTCCTGCAAGCCCTCCAGGAAACAATGGTGGCCCGCCTGCAAAAGGCAGATGTGAATAGGGAATCATCCTTGGATGAGGCGTTTCCTGAGATTAACATGTGCTAGCCCGCTGACTATAAAGTTCACTAGTTTTAGTTTTCCTTTTGTCATATTGATAAGGACCATCCATCATTCTGTTTCCATCATTTTACATCAATACATTTATATTTAATTATTCAACACCACTGTTTGATGTCTCTTTGTGGCAAGTGCAGCATATGGTGGCTTACTGGCGTGTGCATGCTTTTGTGCTTCTTTGTCCATGTGCACCTTTTATTTGAACGTGATCTCCAAATAAGTATGCCCTATTGTTATCTTGTGGGTTTAGGGCACCCTCTGTGGGTCATATTGGTACTTGCCTATTTGTTGAGGGACATGTGTGCATTCCTCAAGTGAGTGCTATGTTCCGTATGATGCCTTCATGGCCAATATTAGCATGTGGGCAATGGTTGACGTGAGGAGATGTTTTGAGTTGCACATGTTTCACATATTTGTCATTCACATCTGTTACTTGGCTACTTCCATGCTGTTGTATAGGCATGTTGGTCATTAATGTACTTGGTGTGCATGGTTGTGTCAAACACATATGCTGTTCGGGTTTGTTTGATGTGAGCATGGTGGCATTGCTTTGACTGACTTGCCCATATGGCAGTGTGGACATGTATTTCACAACTAGGCGAGGGACTATCACAGTGGGGGTGGCATGGGATGTTTGCCTGATCCCTTTGTTTTTGCAGGGGCATTGCATGCTTGCTGTTGGTGCATCAGTATTGGTTGAGCATGTTTTGGATTGTGTGACTAAGGGTGGCAATGTGGGGAGACATTTGGAGATGAATTATATGTTTCATGATGATGTTGTGGGTCCCTTACTGAGTATGGGTACTCATTTGTTTAGGCTTCCGGCCAGATGTTGCACAAAGCAGGGATGTTTGAGGTATCTGTTGACAGCTCATTCACCTCTGACCATTCACTGCTGAAGATTTCAGTTTCTTTTACGTTGTGTTCCCATATGCTACCACAGTTGCTTAGATTAAATGTCTCCTTGGTACTTGCTTGTCCATGTGGATGTGTTCTCGCTTCAAAAACATGTATACCTCTTGGCATTCAGGATGACAAGAAGGGATGTGGTCTCACACTGACATGTGGAATATGTCACCTGAACATGAAGGGACCAAAGTGTAGCTGCAGTAGCAATACGGTTGGCTGTTGTTGTGAAGCTGAGTGTGATCCAAGGGGAAGCCATAGAAGAGGTGACGGCCTGGATTCAACAGCTCCTCTTCCAAGTGATCATATTGGAAGGGGATGTCTGGCAGGTGTAGTTCATGGAAGACACAAGACAGAGGAGTTGAGGTAGGTATGTTCTCCACGGTGTACTGAGCCATGGTCTTAAAGATGCATAGCTGGCAGGTAATGATGTTTTCTTTTTTTTCCAAAACACTTTTTTATTAATTTCCACAAAAAACATAAGTAACAGTAGTAAAAGTAACAATGTCTCACATTAATCAGAAAAAATGAAATTTACAGAATAATAAAAGCATCATAAATATTTCAGACCAATAATCAACCAACCCTAGTGAAACATAATCAATAAAGTAACAGGAATACATAAAAGACAACACAAACACAAAAGACAACACAAAGGACACTATAAATGGGTAGAAGAAAAGAAGAGGAGAGAAGAGGAATAAAAAGGGGGGGAGGAACCCTACCAACCTTACCATGAATACCATAGCTATCAAAGCAACTCAACCTTCATGTCAATCATAAAGACCCAGAAACTGACCCCATAGCTTCATATAATCCTCTTCCTTATCCTTATTACGAAATGAAACCTTATCAAATTGTGCTAAAATATGCAATTCCGTCAGCCAATCCTCAACATTGGGTTTTTCCTCGTTTTCCAAATCCTGAGGATTAACTTAATCGCTACCATTATGGCTCTATCAATCCAGCAAGAATGTCTCCCAGCTCTTCCACCTCTATCTTTATGGGAAAGCAAAATGACATTCACTGCCGATCTCCGCAAAACAATACCAAAAATCAAATCAATCCTATCGATTACTGCCGTCCAAAACGCCTGCACTCTCGAGCAATCCCACAGTAAATGCAATAAAGTCCCCTATCAACATTACAACACCAACACAAATCATTAGGCCGAAGCCCCAATTTAAACATCTTAACTGGCGTCCAATACAACTGCCCAACAACTTTCTGCCGAATTAAACGTAAACACATATCAGGTCCCAAATTCAAAGCAACCTTCAGAATATTTCTCCAATCTACTTCAGGAATTTCACCATGAACATCATCCGACCAAATTTCTCGCAATCTAGACCACGCAACTCAGAGTTTCTTATCAATAGGCATGAATTGCATATAAGTATGCACACCGTATTCCTGACTCTCCAACAACTTACTAATCTCCGGTTTCCTTCCAATAGAACCATCAGCCATTTCCATCCTACTATTTATCATAGTCACTAAAGACAAGTACCCATTCCTTTCACTTCGCCTCAAACTGAATCTATCCTGTAATTCTACAAAACTCAACAACCGATCCCCATCCATCACATCCGCCAGTTGCAGAATTCCTTTATTTATTCAACTAATCCAATTCAAACATTTATTATCAATCTGTAACGCTCCATTATACCATAAAGAAGCATCAGGACTGAAACCATAACTCTGTCCATTGTCTATAAACCACACCCCCATCACCTGTCTAGTTGCCACTATTGGAGTTAACTTCAATCTCCTAACTGATAATTTATCCATACTGTATACATTCCCAAGGTCAAATGGAGCACAAATTTCCCTCTCCATGCGCAACCAAATTGGTTCATTTGCATTCCAGTCTCTAAAGTAATATGATTTTCTTTAAAACAAAAAAGTCTTTGTAATATTTAATTAAATCAGGGAATCCAAATCCCATATCCTCAACCTTTTGTACCAGCATGTATTTCGGAACCCGTGGTCTTTTCCCAGAACCCCACAAAAAAGAAGAAAAAAGTTTTTCAATATTTAATAACTGTTTTTTATATAACAACAACGGGATGGACTGGAGAACATATAAGATCTTTGGTAAAAGGACCATTTTAATCGCATTTATCTTTGCCCACAAATTCAATGTCAATCTTTCCCATCTCTTAATCAATAATGACATATTCGCAGTTACCAAGTCCAAATTAAATTGTAGCAATTTCTTCAAATCCCCAATAATATGAATCCCTAAATATTTAACCCCCCCTGGCGACCACATACAATTCCACAAATGCAAAACATTAAAATCACAGTGGCTAGACAAAGGAAAAACCTCAGTTTTATCCCAATTCACTTTATGTCCTGATAAATCATCCACTTCCTGAAACATTTTTTAATTACCTCACCACATACTAAAGGATTAGACAACATCCTACCCCACCCACCCCACACCCTCCTTCCGCCCCCTCAACCTCACCCCCCCACCACTCCACCCTTCCTCCTTCCATACCTTTCAGCCAAGGTTTCTTGCATGGCACCGTGTTTAAGTAACACAGCTCTTTTTCGACTCAGGGTTTTTGTTTTCCTTTTGAGGCTGCTGGCCCGCCTCCTCTCTCATTGGCTGTCTAGCCTGAGCAATCTCTCCGTCCGCAGCGTCCAGCGCTGGGTGCCAGACACACCCCTGGCTTTCCGGCCTGGAACGTGGTTGCCGTGACAACCATCCCGCGACGTGCAAGCCGGCTTTTACCAGCCTCAGCTGCTCGTCTCGCGAAGGTCTCATGGCAACCCGTTCTTTTGCAGCATGAGGCAGCATTTTCTCCTCGTCGGTTCCCACTGCGTGAGCCCTGCTGTGTGAGCCAGCACCACGTCCTCTGGTAAGCTTCGTGCTACACGCCTGCTTTTGAAGTTGTTTTACTTTGACGACTCGGGCAAACTGTTGCCCCATTTCGGAACTTAACCCTTGATGGCGCTGCATTGTGTTGCCATCCACTTTGCCTCTCATTCTCATTTTCGTTTTTGGTTGGTATGCTCTTTTCCACAGCACCCACAGTGCCGCTGGACCTGACCCGCATCGACCGTGACGGTTGGCATCCCAGTCCAGTCCGCATGCACAGCCACACTTTGAAGTTGAATTTGAACAACATAAGGTACCCCCCAGTTTCTTGTAAATCCTTTCTTTTTTGCACACCGCATACTCCCCCCGCGGTACGCGTTCACTCTCACTTCTTCTGCCCCACACGAGCACTCGCTCCACTTAGTCTGTGGTGCTGGCGGTTTTTCCACGCTCCTGTTCGCGCACGGGTTGTGAGCACCCTACATCCACACACTTATTGTGTCTGTCGTCTCCTAGTTATGCTACACTCATGGACTCTTTATCACATTAGCCTTTTCCTTCTGTTACTCTGTTTCCTTGTTTTAAATCACACTCTTTGGTGTTCATGTTCAACTGTCTTTATTTGGGTCTGAGCGCAGGCTCTCGGTGAACACCTAATGATGTATGCTTGTAGCACCCTTCAATGGCCTCACTATCCTGAAGCCCGCTTTTCCTGTCTAATTTTTGTTTTCACAGCTGCTGGATTTTAACAGCAAGTTTTGAACCCTGACCCAGGTTCTCTCTCTTTTCTAATTTGGCTGAATTGTTCACAGTGCAAGAACTCTAATACAATGGGAAAGTAGCCTCTACGGACTCTACCCTGTTCCCCAAATTTGTACTGGGAGAGTGACCCGTATATCTAGGGCAGCAGCCCCTTATACTTTGATACTCCTTTGAAGTTGTCCCTATAGAATTTCGTGTGTATAATCTATGTCCCCTCTATTTCTGCCCCCTTTAGGGTGATACTACTAAATCACTTCAATCCTGCCCTGAGGAAGGCCTCTACTATTGATGCCAGTCTGCCACGCCAAAACGTGATATTCATGTGTATTGTTCCCTTCGGGAACAAGTTTATGATTTTTTTCCTACACGTTGGCAGACAACTATGCGAATTTAGCTAACTGAATATTCTCGCTATACCTACCAGGGTAATTTTTAATACACCCTGGTAGTTTCTATGTTGTAGGAACAATTGGTATCCTGCAAGGATTGTTTTATTTCTCTAAGTGTTCCCCAACAATCCACCTTGTTATTTGATGAACATGTTGTTCTTTTGTATTTTATGTATATATGATGAATGCTATGTTTTATGTCTTTCTTCGTTTTTTTTCAATTACTTTATTTAGTGTTTTGCTAAAAAAAATTTGAATAACTAAAAACTGTGCTCTTAATAAATAAATATATTGCCAGTAAAGACTTCTTCTTTGGTTTACCCTTAGTGACTTTTTTTGCAAGCACTATCCTTGAATTCATTATGGAGATTTGATTTAAATACTTGACAGAATTTAGGACTGTCCACAGCGTGAGTACCCTTCTGTTGGTTCTGTTTAAGTAGACAACATAAGAAGCATGTCATCAGCATATGATAAAACTTTAACTTCAACTTTCCCAACCACAATTCCTTTAATAACCTCACACTGTCTAATATAAGTAGCAAGTGGTTCTAACGCCAACTCAAACAAAAAAGGGGACAACGGACAGCCCTGTCGCGTGCCCCTCAATAACTGAAATGAATCCGAAATAACCCCATTCACCAATACCCGGGCCCTAACATATCTATGGACACACTCTACCATTGTCATGAAGATTGGGCCAAATCCCATTTTCATTACAGTGTATTCCAGAAACTTCCAGTTAATCCTATCGAAGGCTTTTTCAGCATCAAAAAACCCAATGACTTCCTTCGAGACCTTTCCAAAATGCTCACCAAGCACATTTAACATAGTTCTGATATTGTCATAGCCATACCGCCTTGGAATGAAACCCACCTGAGGCCCATCAATCAGATCCCCCATACATAACCTCAATCTGTTGGCCCAAATTTTTGTGAACATTTTAAGATCAACATTCAACACTGAAATAGGTCTGTAATTTCCACACCTAGTATGATCCTTATTAGGTTTCGGGATCACAACAATCAATGCTTCTTTCATTCATTAACACAGCATACCCGATGCTATAAATTTGTTATAAAGTTCACACAAAACAGGTGCTAATTGAACCTCAAATTTTGTATAAAATTCCAAGACTATACCATCAGGACCTGGCGATTTTCATCTGTGATATAGCCATACTAACTTCAGCAACCTCAATTGCAGAGTCAAGTAAAGTCCGCTTCTCAAGAGCCAGTTTAGAGAGTGACATTTTTTTCAAAAAACATTTCTAATCTATCATCCATTGGGGCACTGTGCTCTCTATACAAAGATTCATAAAAATCCCTGAAATATTCACAGATGTCTATATTCCTATGTAAAGTAATGCCACCATCAGTTTGAATAGTAGAAACACATGTATCAGTCACCATCCCCTAAGCTTATAAGCCAAAAATTTGCCATTCCGATCACCAGATTCCCAAAACCTCTGTTTCGAATAAAACATACTTTTACTTGCCAAGTTTTGTATATGAGTCTTTAATTCCGCTTCTAATTTATGCAATTTCAGCTTATTCTGACCCGAAACATCATCAGCACAAACCCTCTATAAAGTCTTGATTTCCGAATCCAAATTACTAATCATTTTCTGATTATTCTTCTTTGCATGGGCAGACCTACTTATCAATTCTCCCCATAATACTACCTTAAAACAATCCCAGACAGACTTAATACCAGCTGAACCTACATTTTCCTCAAAGTAATGTCCAATAAAAGCATCTAAACCCTCAGTAACCAAGTCATCCTTTAGTGCGTTAGCCTGCATTCTCCATCTCCATGATTTGGCACCTACATTGTCCAGAATTAACTGCAGATCCAATAACGCATGATCAGAGATACCCCTTTCAAGTATATTTGTGGACACTGGCCCTCATTAGGACCCTGGCGTTAGGGGGTTAATGGTGCCGTAAAAGGTGTCAGCGCCATTAAACCCTTAACGCCTGATTACGAGGTCCCTTTGCGGCTCCCGACCTTAACGGCTGGTTTGGACCAGCCGTTAAAGTAGGGGCCCGCAAAGGGACTTTCGAGGTAATTACGCTACCGCAATTTGCGGTACCGTAATTACCGCCTTCCCCAGTCCCGTTGAGCCCTATGGGGCAAAAATGGGAATGGGGAAGGGCCAATGGTAAATGGGGAATTACCGCCCCGCCAACCTTGGAATGGGGCGGTATTTCCCCATTTACCATTGTTGGACTCGTTACAATACCGGCAGCAACCATGATGCTAATAGCGCCATTGGTTTCCGCTGGTGTTGTAATGAGGGCCACTGTCTGACTACTCAAGGTATCACTAATAAAGAAATAATCAATTCTGGAGAACGAGTCATGAACAGGCGAATAAAACGAGAATTCTTCTTCATTGTGATGAAGTTCCCTCCATATATCTACAAGTTTATATTTATACAGAAACCCCTTCAATTCCTCACTAAACTTCACATTGTAATATCTACATTCTGATTTTCGATCTAACCTACTATTCATCACTAAATTAAAGTCACCACCTAACACAAATGACTCACCCTCCATACCATCCAGCAAAAGGCCCAATTGACTAAGAAAAGACACAGCCGGTGAGCACGGTGCATATACAGTACCCCATCATGAAGTATGTCAAGCAATAGGATTCTACCTTCCTCATCCGCAACCGTATTTTCAATTTTAATCAGTAGGCCCTTTCTAAACAATATACTCACCCCTCTAGATCTAGAGTCATAGCAATTCGAGACAACCCTAGACTATTTGGAATTGGTCAAGTATTTTTCAGTTTGTTCATCCAAATGTGTTTCTTGAAGGAAAACCACATCAGCTCTACTTCTCCATAATCGTGCCAAAACCTTGCGTCTTTCAACAGCATTACCAATTCCCGTAACATTCCAGGAAACAAAAGTCAATGCAACCATAACCCTCAATTCAGGTAAGTTCAATGCATATAGTATACATCAAGTTCAAAGGCAAGGCTCCAAAAAATGAAAGGAACAAGTAAGGAAAGGATAGACACAACAACAAAAGACACAAATACAAATGAACAAGCATAGAGCATAAGCATTGCACAAAATGTCCAGACCGATAAACATCAGTCTTCAAATAAGCATAAATATATACAGCAAGTACAACATTCTGAACTATACCCACCAGAAACGAAACTCCATGCCCAAGTATCATAAATATGACAAAGAAAATTGTCCCTACAATATTAATATGAATCATGTGAACTTCCTTATCCCTCCTCTGTATCCACCTCCTCTGAGGATGATGTGCCTGGGGGAGTGTCCCATTCAGGTGGTAATGCCGCTGAGGAGGAGTCCCAGGATTCCATTATCATGGTGGACACCTCAGCAGCAGAGGGACAGGATGGTGGTGGTGACACTACCACAAAGGGTCACCAGGGCATGGAGATCTCATTGGATGTGTCTGGGTTGATGGAGGAGGTGAAGGAGGAGGCCATTGCAGGCCTGCCCACTGTGTCAGGTGTAGGTACTGAGGGGGATGTGCAGGCTGCAGACCTGGCCCTGAGACAGGAGGCTGTGCAGTCCACCATGGAGGGTCCAGCAAAGCCGCCTGTCCCAGGGCCATCTGCTGCAGCACTACCCACCTTCACTGATGACTACACTCAGACAGAGCATGCACTTCTGGCCGATCTCGCCATCCAGGATGCAATTCTGTTACTGCTGATGGATGGCTTGAAGTGGCTGGCAGGCACATATGTGGGATGCTGTACAAGCAACTCATGAGCTGCTTGTAGGGCATCACATGCAGATGGGCCGACTCTTGTCCCAACTGACAACAGCATTACTTTCGATGGCCTCTATAGACTATCCTCCTCCTCATCTGTGCCCATTCAACCTCAACTGAGGCCATCATGCTAGCTACCCAAATGACCTCCTGTGCCCCTGTCCCGCCATTAGCCAGTAAGGATGTACCTGTGTCCTTGGTGGTGGTGGAAGTCCATCCCATAGTAGATGAGGTGGTCAATGAGCCTGCCCAGGAACCTGCAGAGGGACAGGCAATGGAGGAACAACAAGCACTTAATGGCAGTGCCAGGCAGCAGGAGATGTTGTCTTTGAGGAGGGAAATCCTGGATGGCATTGCGAGGAGGAGGTAAGGAGGTGCACACATGGTGCAAGTGAGGTAGGAGGCATGACGACACCTGCAGGTACTGTTGTCCTCACAGGTGGAATTTGTGAAGCAGTAGGACAAAGAGAGGCAACCGACAAATGAGGCAGAAATTTCCAGGAGCAAGGTTGCAGAGAGATTGGCACGGAAGCTGGCTGCCATCCTAGAGGATTATTGCAGGGCAGCAGAGGAGATTGAGTCCAGGAAGAGGGAGGTCCTGCAAGCCCTCCAGGAAACAATGGTGGCCCGCCTGCAAAAGGCAGATGTGAATAGGGAATCATCCTTGGATGAGGCGTTTCCTGAGATTAACATGTGCTAGCCCGCTGACTATAAAGTTCACTAGTTTTAGTTTTCCTTTTGTCATATTGATAAGGACCATCCATCATTCTGTTTCCATCATTTTACATCAATACATTTATATTTAATTATTCAACACCACTGTTTGATGTCTCTTTGTGGCAAGTGCAGCATATGGTGGCTTACTGGCGTGTGCATGCTTTTGTGCTTCTTTGTCCATGTGCACCTTTTATTTGAACGTGATCTCCAAATAAGTATGCCCTATTGTTATCTTGTGGGTTTAGGGCACCCTCTGTGGGTCATATTGGTACTTGCCTATTTGTTGAGGGACATGTGTGCATTCCTCAAGTGAGTGCTATGTTCCGTATGATGCCTTCATGGCCAATATTAGCATGTGGGCAATGGTTGACGTGAGGAGATGTTTTGAGTTGCACATGTTTCACATATTTGTCATTCACATCTGTTACTTGGCTACTTCCATGCTGTTGTATAGGCATGTTGGTCATTAATGTACTTGGTGTGCATGGTTGTGTCAAACACATATGCTGTTCGGGTTTGTTTGATGTGAGCATGGTGGCATTGCTTTGACTGACTTGCCCATATGGCAGTGTGGACATGTATTTCACAACTAGGCGAGGGACTATCACAGTGGGGGTGGCATGGGATGTTTGCCTGATCCCTTTGTTTTTGCAGGGGCATTGCATGCTTGCTGTTGGTGCATCAGTATTGGTTGAGCATGTTTTGGATTGTGTGACTAAGGGTGGCAATGTGGGGAGACATTTGGAGATGAATTATATGTTTCATGATGATGTTGTGGGTCCCTTACTGAGTATGGGTACTCATTTGTTTAGGCTTCCGGCCAGATGTTGCACAAAGCAGGGATGTTTGAGGTATCTGTTGACAGCTCATTCACCTCTGACCATTCACTGCTGAAGATTTCAGTTTCTTTTACGTTGTGTTCCCATATGCTACCACAGTTGCTTAGATTAAATGTCTCCTTGGTACTTGCTTGTCCATGTGGATGTGTTCTCGCTTCAAAAACATGTATACCTCTTGGCATTCAGGATGACAAGAAGGGATGTGGTCTCACACTGACATGTGGAATATGTCACCTGAACATGAAGGGACCAAAGTGTAGCTGCAGTAGCAATACGGTTGGCTGTTGTTGTGAAGCTGAGTGTGATCCAAGGGGAAGCCATAGAAGAGGTGACGGCCTGGATTCAACAGCTCCTCTTCCAAGTGATCATATTGGAAGGGGATGTCTGGCAGGTGTAGTTCATGGAAGACACAAGACAGAGGAGTTGAGGTAGGTATGTTCTCCACGGTGTACTGAGCCATGGTCTTCAAGATGCATAGCTGGCAGGTAATGATGTTTTCTTTTTTTTCCAAAACACTTTTTTATTAATTTCCACAAAAAACATAAGTAACAGTAGTAAAAGTAACAATGTCTCACATTAATCAGAAAAAATGAAATTTACAGAATAATAAAAGCATCATAAATATTTCAGACCAATAATCAACCAACCCTAGTGAAACATAATCAATAAAGTAACAGGAATACATAAAAGACAACACAAACACAAAAGACAACACAAAGGACACTATAAATGGGTAGAAGAAAAGAAGAGGAGAGAAGAGGAATAAAAAGGGGGGGAGGAACCCTACCAACCTTACCATGAATACCATAGCTATCAAAGCAACTCAACCTTCATGTCAATCATAAAGACCCAGAAACTGACCCCATAGCTTCATATAATCCTCTTCCTTATCCTTATTACGAAATGAAACCTTATCAAATTGTGCTAAAATATGCAATTCCGTCAGCCAATCCTCAACATTGGGTTTTTCCTCGTTTTCCAAATCCTGAGGATTAACTTAATCGCTACCATTATGGCTCTATCAATCCAGCAAGAATGTCTCCCAGCTCTTCCACCTCTATCTTTATGGGAAAGCAAAATGACATTCACTGCCGATCTCCGCAAAACAATACCAAAAATCAAATCAATCCTATCGATTACTGCCGTCCAAAACGCCTGCACTCTCGAGCAATCCCACAGTAAATGCAATAAAGTCCCCTATCAACATTACAACACCAACACAAATCATTAGGCCGAAGCCCCAATTTAAACATCTTAACTGGCGTCCAATACAACTGCCCAACAACTTTCTGCCGAATTAAACGTAAACACATATCAGGTCCCAAATTCAAAGCAACCTTCAGAATATTTCTACAATCTACTTCAGGAATTTCACCATGAACATCATCCGACCAAATTTCTCGCAAT
The DNA here is from genome assembly GCF_040938575.1 of Ambystoma mexicanum. Taxonomy (NCBI): domain Eukaryota; kingdom Metazoa; phylum Chordata; class Amphibia; order Caudata; family Ambystomatidae; genus Ambystoma; species Ambystoma mexicanum. Next base: position 716,511,244 of record NC_090932.1, read on the forward strand.
CTAGACCACGCAACTCAGAGTTTCTTATCAATAGGCATGAATTGCATATAAGTATGCACACCGTATTCCTGACTCTCCAACAACTTACTAATCTCCGGTTTCTTTCCAATAGAACCATCAGCCATTTCCATCCTACTATTTATCATAGTCACTAAAGACAAGTACCCATTCCTTTCACTTCGCCTCAAACTGAATCTATCCTGTAATTCTACAAAACTCAACAACCGATCCCCATCCATCACATCCGCCAGTTGCAGAATTCCTTTATTTATTCAACTAATCCAATTCAAACATTTATTATCAATCTGTAACGCTCCATTATACCATAAAGAAGCATCAGGACTGAAACCATAACTCTGTCCATTGTCTATAAACCACACCCCCATCACCTGTCTAGTTGCCACTATTGGAGTTAACTTCAATCTCCTAACTGATAATTTATCCATACTGTATACATTCCCAAGGTCAAATGGAGCACAAATTTCCCTCTCCATGCGCAACCAAATTGGTTCATTTGCATTCCAGTCTCTAAAGTAATATGATTTTCTTTAAAACAAAAAAGTCTTTGTAATATTTAATTAAATCAGGGAATCCAAATCCCATATCCTCAACCTTTTGTACCAGCATGTATTTCGGAACCCGTGGTCTTTTCCCAGAACCCCACAAAAAAGAAGAAAAAAGTTTTTCAATATTTAATAACTGTTTTTTATATAACAACAACGGGATGGACTGGAGAACATATAAGATCTTTGGTAAAAGGACCATTTTAATCGCATTTATCTTTGCCCACAAATTCAATGTCAATCTTTCCCATCTCTTAATCAATAATGACATATTCGCAGTTACCAAGTCCAAATTAAATTGTAGCAATTTCTTCAAATCCCCAATAATATGAATCCCTAAATATTTAACCCCCCCTGGCGACCACATACAATTCCACAAATGCAAAACATTAAAATCACAGTGGCTAGACAAAGGAAAAACCTCAGTTTTATCCCAATTCACTTTATGTCCTGATAAATCATCCACTTCCTGAAACATTTTTTAATTACCTCACCACATACTAAAGGATTAGACAGCATCCTACCCCACCCACCCCACACCCTCCTTCCGCCCCCTCAACCTCACCCCCCCACCACTCCACCCTTCCTCCTTCCATACCTTTCAGCCAAGGTTTCTTGCATGGCACCGTGTTTAAGTAACACAGCTCTTTTTCGACTCAGGGTTTTTGTTTTCCTTTTGAGGCTGCTGGCCCGCCTCCTCTCTCATTGGCTGTCTAGCCTGAGCAATCTCTCCGTCCGCAGCGTCCGCGCTGGGTGCCAGACACACCCCTGGCTTTCCGGCCTGGAACGTGGTTGCCGTGACAACCATCCCGCGACGTGCAAGCCGGCTTTTACCAGCCTCAGCTGCTCGTCTCGCGAAGGTCTCATGGCAACCCGTTCTTTTGCAGCATGAGGCAGCATTTTCTCCTCGTCGGTTCAGTGTTAGGCAGAAACCTGTGCAGTTCCCTTGGGGAACACTGCAAAAGATTTAAGACTACAGGTAGAGCAGTAAACCCCTTTGGTAGCAGTCTGTACCACCCAGATTTACCTGGTAGCTGTGGCTGAGCAGTCAGACTTCTCTCAAGAAGAGTTAGGCAGTATGTAAAGTATACACAATATGTACCAAAACACAATAGCACAAGCAAACACTGACCAGAGCTTGGTTTCAAAAGTATATAGTTATTTATTTAAAATACACATAAGTTAAAAACACTCTAGCAAAAATATAGTAAAAGCACTTCAACACAGTTATAATGAAAGTAGATTCAATCCTTCCTCCTATCTAGACAACTCTAAGTAAACACCACTTAATTAAAACAGAGGTGAGTGCTTAACGTTAGATGACACTCTAGTAGTTTCCAAGAAAGGGAGAGAAAAAGCAGAAATGGGTTAGACACACCACTCTAAGGTCCAGAGCACTTGCAATAGGCTTAAAGAAGAATAAAGTCACAGGTGAGCAAAAGTCACTAGGCAGGGCCCACTCTTAGAGTAGCCGGAGCGAAAATGTGCCCAAGATCACACTGTTAGTTAGAGATTCAAAGTCTTGCAAAGAGTCAAAAAGAGGTTAGAGTGGCTCAGAAAGTTTAGCCAAAGTGTCCCAGGCACTCCCAGGTTCGAAAGCCGGGGACTAAATCTACCCCGTACAGTCGGTAGCAAGGGAAGCCAGGCAGAACACAGTACCTTAAGCGGAAAGGATCCTCCAGCGGTGGCAGTTGTTCCAGGCAGTGGCAGCAGGGCTCGACGTCGGTCAGGGGAGAAGAAGTTCTCGCTGAAGAGCAGAAGAAGAGGGTCGTTGCACTGCCCGGGAAGAAACCAGCCGCGGAGTCCTCCGGTTAAAGGGTTGGTACCGACTTTCGCGGTATGGGGGTAAAGTGTGGTATTCCGGTTGCCGGGGTGCTTGGCACAGGCAAGGCGGCCACGAGATACCTCAAAGAACGGAAAGAAGGCGAAAACTGGTTGTCCCCACCAGTCAAGGGAAGGAGCCACTCCGTTAAGAGTTCTCCTCGGTCGTCGGGAAAAAGTGGTGAGACGGTTCAGCAGGGCTCCACCGGGTGGTGTCGTCGAAGCAGGTCGGCTCAGCTCTTCCCTCGTCGGATTCTTGGTCCTGTGGCGACTTCTGAAGTCCCAGTCCCCAAAGCCCTGCTTTTATGCAGCAAACCCCCATTCACCCAGCCTAGCTGTCACTCAACCATGCTAAGTGGTGAGCCGGGCGGCTCACCACTTGGGCCAATCAGGACGGAGTGCGACTTGAGTTACCAAGGTAACTCAGTCCAGGGTGCCTAAATCCCCCTCCACCCCTCCTAAGTACCCCAGACAGAGTGGCACCACTTTGGAGGGCTTCTGTGGAGAAGCCCGCCAAAAGTGGAACAAAGGGCTCCACTTTGGGTCAGAGTTACAGAGGCGAACACCAACGCCATTTTAGAATCAAGTTTTGGCAAAAAGTCCCAACCGGAGTTATAAAAATAAATATATAAACCGGCGGTATGTTTAAGGCTACCGTAAATAAATAATTAAATGTGTTAGCCTAAAACAATGGGAAATCCCATAGGGAAATATTCGCGGTCGAATATAAAAAGTAGTTTCCACTGCCACCAGCCAAAACTCGATCAGGGGGGACGGAGACGTGCCCCCTCGACTAACAGACCCTGGGGCAATCGAATTGCCCCAGCCAGTACGTCCACAATATGATGGTTTGTACTGGTTCTGTTCAGGATTCAAGACTAGCAAAGTCTTTGGTGACTTTACATGCCCTGGGAGACAGTAGTCAGTCCCAGGGTATGGAGTCTATGTTGGGGAGTCCCTAGGACACCCCTGGGTCACGGCACAGAGGGTGCTGTGTGACCCACATCACAAAAAATACATGAGGCCCTATGGAGTAAGAGACCCCATAGCCCATTCAACACAAGGTTTAACCAAGAAAACACACTTCAACATGTCCAAGAGTGAGGGTAAAAGAGTCTCACTCTTGGCAGGAGAAAAAAATTAAACCCCAGAAATCCAGCAAAGCTGCTGGGGGACTCACTAGGTAGGGAAATTCAGCCTAAACAGAGAATTCTCCCTAACACTCGCCCCCCCCAGACTAAGGGACAGGAGGATTTAATCCACTCCTGGATGAACCTCATACCTCTAGTCGATGATATACATCCTAGAGAGTCCATCAGCATTTTGATGGTGACACCCTGACCTATGTTCAATGGAGAACTCAAAGGTTTTCTTTTGCAAGCTAACGGACCTACAGACCCTTTGAGGAACATCAGTCTTTTTGGTATAGGGGGTCGGGTTGACCAGTCCCTCAGAAGTTGGTACAACTTCTGAACCTATGTTAGGCTTTTTCAAGGGGTCCTTATAAAGGATTCTCTTAGATCTAGAGGGGCCTCCAAGGTTCCTCACCACCTCTCTTGTGGGAGCAGGTAGGGTCTTAGGCCTCTTGGTTGGAGGGGTTGGGGTTAGGCAATGTACCTGCTTCCCCTTCCTCTTAGATCTACCCTTACCTATTTTGGGAGTTTCCCCCCTAATATTAGGTTTTGAGTTGGGGTCTTCAGTAGAAGGTCCAACAGTCTGAAGGTTTTTGGCCTTAGACTTTTCTTTTCTGGTTTTCCACCAGCACTGAGAATTACCAGTTCTCTCAGGTTCAGATAGGGGCCTAGTTGGTCTATCCACCTCTTCCTCAGAAGTAGGGTGAGTCAGAGACTCTGAGACTAGGGGAACAAGGATGGAGCTTGGTTGGGGCTCCCATGTTCCTAGCATACTATCCTGAAAGGTGCCTGGGTTAGAGGTCAACTTACTAACACCAGGGCTTGTAGTGGGGTTCTCAGTAGAGGGTCCCACAGGCTTAGAAGGGTCCTTCAAGGTAGCCTGTCTAGCCAATTTGGTTAAGTTCTGCTTCTCCATACTGGGAGGCCTGGGGGTATGTGACACTACTCCTAGAGTTCTTAGGTCATTCCCTAACAGGACCTTCCCAGGTACCTCAGTCTGAACACTGACAGGGATCCTCACTGTCATGTTGTTACACTGAATGAGGGCTGGTAGAATAGGAACCATTTGGACAGGGCCTCCAGACATCTTAGTGGGACCTTTGGGTGCTTTGGCCACATCCTCCGGTTGAAAGAAGCTTTCATCCACTACTGTTCTGCTGGCCCCAGTGTCTCTCCTGGCAGGAGTATCCTGGCCATTGACAAGAACACTGTCCACATAATATACCTTAGAGTTAACAGGTAGGGAGTTATACACAACCCTATTCTGGGGACTAACCAGACCCATAGGCTCTAAGTTTACAGTTGCTTGAAGACCCAAGGGTTCTTCAGCAAAGAGTTCAAAGTGGGCACTAGCCATCTGTACTTCATCCTCAGGAGTGAAGGCTAAGGAGACTGTGCTGATCCCTGCAGGTTTACCCTTGCACTTGGGATCTCCTTTGATATGATCAGTACCCTGACAGACATAGCATTGTCCAAATGCTCTCTGGAAGGGTGGCTTGTTCTGACCTCCTTCTGGCTTGTGGCCAGAAGGTACAGTAGCCTGACTAGGTTTCCCATGTGGCTTACCCTGGTTATTTTGTGGTTTGGGGCCCTCTTTGGGATAGGAATTATTAGAATTCTCTTTGGAGTCCTTTTTAGACTGTTTCTCCCCATCCTTCTTCTGAGTTACCCCAGAATCCTTGTGAGTGGCCCTGTTGGCAACCCACAAGTCAGCAGCCTTAGCTAGTTTCCGGGAATCTAATTCCTTGGAATCAGCCAAGTGTTGTCTGAGCTCAGGAGAGCAGGCATCATAAATAGTCTCCAACATAAACAAATTCTTCATACCTTCATAAGTGTTCACCTTGTAACCCTTAATCCATCCCTCTAAGTTTTTCAAACATTCACTCACCCAGGTAGCCCAAGGGGTACCATCATGCTTTTTGAGGCTCCTAAACCTCTTAAGATACTGGGAAGGGGTCTTCCCAAACCTAGCTATCAAAGCTAGTTTCACACATTCATAGTCCTTCCTATCCTCCTCCCCCATCTCCATTACCACATCAGTTGCAACAGGGGGAAGCCTAGAGAACAACCAGGTGAGTAAGTCATTTCCTGTGATGTTCTGGAGCCCATGATTATATTCAAACAGAGACAACCAATCCAACACATCCAACTTAGGCTCATACATACCAACCAATTCTTTAGGCATCCGGGGTCTTTTAGGACTGGAACTTCTAGAGGAGCCAGAGAGAGAAACATTCTCAACAGATAATTTCTTCATTTCTAAGTCATACTTGAGCTCCATTTCCCTTAGCCTTAGTTCTTTGTCAGTTTGAGCATTAAGTTTCTTATACTCCAATTCTAGCTTCATTTTCTCCAGTTCAAAGTACTGAGGACTAAATGTGGGACCTGGTAAAGGTCCAGTAGGTACAGCAGGTAGAGCAGGCAGAGGCCTAGGGGGGACAGTTACAACAGCCTCACCCTCCTCTTCTGACTCTTCCTCAGAAACATCAACATTTTGCTCCATGTTAACTTCAACGCTGTCATCTACAGTTGCTGGAGTGGTAGGTTCCTCTGAACCATCACCCAGACTTTGGTTAGCTAACAATCTTTCAATCAGCTCCATTTTCTTGCCCTTAGTCAGGAGATCCTTATGTTTACAGAGCACTCTTAAACAATCAGCAGTTTTGGCTGCAAGGGACTCTTGACTATAGCTTTCTATAACTGACATGTTAGAGGTTTTACTTTTTCAGTGCTAAGCTTTGTGGTTAGTTGCACTAAGGTATCTAAAGCACAATAAAATGTATACTCAATACAAATCCCACCGCTGCCACCAGTGTTAGGCAGAAACCTGTGCAGTTCCCTTGGGGAACACTGCAAAAGATTTAAGACTACAGGTAGAGCAGTAAACCCCTTTGGTAGCAGTCTGTACCACCCAGATTTACCTGGTAGCTGTGGCTGAGCAGTCAGACTTCTCTCAAGAAGAGTTAGGCAGTATGTAAAGTATACACAATATGTACCAAAACACAATAGCACAAGCAAACACTGACCAGAGCTTGGTTTCAAAAGTATATAGTTATTTATTTAAAATACACATAAGTTAAAAACACTCTAGCAAAAATATAGTAAAAGCACTTCAACACAGTTATAATGAAAGTAGATTCAATCCTTCCTCCTATCTAGACAACTCTAAGTAAACACCACTTAATTAAAACAGAGGTGAGTGCTTAACGTTAGATGACACTCTAGTAGTTTCCAAGAAAGGGAGAGAAAAAGCAGAAATGGGTTAGACACACCACTCTAAGGTCCAGAGCACTTGCAATAGGCTTAAAGAAGAATAAAGTCACAGGTGAGCAAAAGTCACTAGGCAGGGCCCACTCTTAGAGTAGCCGGAGCGAAAATGTGCCCAAGATCACACTGTTAGTTAGAGATTCAAAGTCTTGCAAAGAGTCAAAAAGAGGTTAGAGTGGCTCAGAAAGTTTAGCCAAAGTGTCCCAGGCACTCCCAGGTTCGAAAGCCGGGGACTAAATCTACCCCGTACAGTCGGTAGCAAGGGAAGCCAGGCAGAACACAGTACCTTAAGCGGAAAGGATCCTCCAGCGGTGGCAGTTGTTCCAGGCAGTGGCAGCAGGGCTCGACGTCGGTCAGGGGAGAAGAAGTTCTCGCTGAAGAGCAGAAGAAGAGGGTCGTTGCACTGCCCGGGAAGAAACCAGCCGCGGAGTCCTCCGGTTAAAGGGTTGGTACCGACTTTCGCGGTATGGGGGTAAAGTGTGGTATTCCGGTTGCCGGGGTGCTTGGCACAGGCAAGGCGGCCACGAGATACCTCAAAGAACGGAAAGAAGGCGAAAACTGGTTGTCCCCACCAGTCAAGGGAAGGAGCCACTCCGTTAAGAGTTCTCCTCGGTCGTCGGGAAAAAGTGGTGAGACGGTTCAGCAGGGCTCCACCGGGTGGTGTCGTCGAAGCAGGTCGGCTCAGCTCTTCCCTCGTCGGATTCTTGGTCCTGTGGCGACTTCTGAAGTCCCAGTCCCCAAAGCCCTGCTTTTATGCAGCAAACCCCCATTCACCCAGCCTAGCTGTCACTCAACCATGCTAAGTGGTGAGCCGGGCGGCTCACCACTTGGGCCAATCAGGACGGAGTGCGACTTGAGTTACCAAGGTAACTCAGTCCAGGGTGCCTAAATCCCCCTCCACCCCTCCTAAGTACCCCAGACAGAGTGGCACCACTTTGGAGGGCTTCTGTGGAGAAGCCCGCCAAAAGTGGAACAAAGGGCTCCACTTTGGGTCAGAGTTACAGAGGCGAACACCAACGCCATTTTAGAATCAAGTTTTGGCAAAAAGTCCCAACCGGAGTTATAAAAATAAATATATAAACCGGCGGTATGTTTAAGGCTACCGTAAATAAATAATTAAATGTGTTAGCCTAAAACAATGGGAAATCCCATAGGGAAATATTCGCGGTCGAATATAAAAAGTAGTTTCCACTGCCACCAGCCAAAACTCGATCAGGGGGGACGGAGACGTGCCCCCTCGACTAACAGACCCTGGGGCAATCGAATTGCCCCAGCCAGTACGTCCACAATATGATGGTTTGTACTGGTTCTGTTCAGGATTCAAGACTAGCAAAGTCTTTGGTGACTTTACATGCCCTGGGAGACAGTAGTCAGTCCCAGGGTATGGAGTCTATGTTGGGGAGTCCCTAGGACACCCCTGGGTCACGGCACAGAGGGTGCTGTGTGACCCACATCACAAAAATACATGAGGCCCTATGGAGTAAGAGACCCCATAGCCCATTCAACACAAGGTTTAACCAAGAAAACACACTTCAACATGTCCAAGAGTGAGGGTAAAAGAGTCTCACTCTTGGCAGGAGAAAAAAATTAAACCCCAGAAATCCAGCAAAGCTGCTGGGGGACTCACTAGGTAGGGAAATTCAGCCTAAACAGAGAATTCTCCCTAACAGGTTCCCACTGCGTGAGCCCTGCTGTGTGAGCCAGCACCACGTCCTCTGGTAAGCTTCGTGCTACACGCCTGCTTTTGAAGTTGTTTTACTTTGACGACTCGGGCAAACTGTTGCCCCATTTCGGAACTTAACCCTTGATGGCGCTGCATTGTGTTGCCATCCACTTTGCCTCTCATTCTCATTTTCGTTTTTGGTTGGTATGCTCTTTTCCACAGCACCCACAGTGCCGCTGGACCTGACCCGCATCGACCGTGACGGTTGGCATCCCAGTCCAGTCCGCATGCACAGCCACACTTTGAAGTTGAATTTGAACAACATAAGGTACCCCCCAGTTTCTTGTAAATCCTTTCTTTTTTGCACACCGCATACTCCCCCCGCGGTACGCGTTCACTCTCACTTCTTCTGCCCCACACGAGCACTCGCTCCACTTAGTCTGTGGTGCTGGCGGTTTTTCCACGCTCCTGTTCGCGCACGGGTTGTGAGCACCCTACATCCACACACTTATTGTGTCTGTCGTCTCCTAGTTATGCTACACTCATGGACTCTTTATCACATTAGCCTTTTCCTTCTGTTACTCTGTTTCCTTGTTTTAAATCACACTCTTTGGTGTTCATGTTCAACTGTCTTTATTTGGGTCTGAGCGCAGGCTCTCGGTGAACACCTAATGATGTATGCTTGTAGCACCCTTCAATGGCCTCACTATCCTGAAGCCCGCTTTTCCTGTCTAATTTTTGTTTTCACAGCTGCTGGATTTTAACAGCAAGTTTTGAACCCTGACCCAGGTTCTCTCTCTTTTCTAATTTGGCTGAATTGTTCACAGTGCAAGAACTCTAATACAATGGGAAAGTAGCCTCTACGGACTCTACCCTGTTCCCCAAATTTGTACTGGGAGAGTGACCCGTATATCTAGGGCAGCAGCCCCTTATACTTTGATACTCCTTTGAAGTTGTCCCTATAGAATTTCGTGTGTATAATCTATGTCCCCTCTATTTCTGCCCCCTTTAGGGTGATACTACTAAATCACTTCAATCCTGCCCTGAGGAAGGCCTCTACTATTGATGCCAGTCTGCCACGCCAAAACGTGATATTCATGTGTATTGTTCCCTTCGGGAACAAGTTTATGATTTTTTTCCTACACGTTGGCAGACAACTATGCGAATTTAGCTAACTGAATATTCTCGCTATACCTACCAGGGTAATTTTTAATACACCCTGGTAGTTTCTATGTTGTAGGAACAATTGGTATCCTGCAAGGATTGTTTTATTTCTCTAAGTGTTCCCCAACAATCCACCTTGTTATTTGATGAACATGTTGTTCTTTTGTATTTTATGTATATATGATGAATGCTATGTTTTATGTCTTTCTTCGTTTTTTTTCAATTACTTTATTTAGTGTTTTGCTAAAAAAAATTTGAATAACTAAAAACTGTGCTCTTAATAAATAAATATATTGCCAGTACCCTTTAGACTTCTTCTTTGGTTTACCCTTAGTGACTTTTTTTGCAAGCACTATCCTTGAATTCATTATGGAGATTTGATTTAAATACTTGACAGAATTTAGGACTGTCCACAGCGTGAGTACCCTTCTGTTGGTTCTGTTTAAGTAGACAACATAAGAAGCATGTCATCAGCATATGATAAAACTTTAACTTCAACTTTCCCAACCACAATTCCTTTAATAACCTCACACTGTCTAATATAAGTAGCAAGTGGTTCTAACGCCAACTTAAACAAAAAAGGGGACAACGGACAGCCCTGTCGCGTGCCCCTCAATAACTGAAATGAATCCGAAATAACCCCATTCACCAATACCCGGGCCCTAACATATCTATGGACACACTCTACCATTGTCATGAAGATCCAAATCCCATTTTCATTACAGTGTATTCCAGAAACTTCCAGTTAATCCTATCGAAGGCTTTTTCAGCATCAAAAAACCCAATGACTTCCTTCGAGACCTTTCCAAAATGCTCACCAAGCACATTTAACATAGTTCTGATATTGTCATAGCCATACCGCCTTGGAATGAAACCCACCTGAGGCCCATCAATCAGATCCCCCATACATAACCTCAATCTGTTGGCCCAAATTTTTGTGAACATTTTAAGATCAACATTCAACACTGAAATAGGTCTGTAATTTCCACACCTAGTATGATCCTTATTAGGTTTCGGGATCACAACAATCAATGCTTCTTTCATTCATTAACACAGCATACCCGATGCTATAAATTTGTTATAAAGTTCACACAAAACAGGTGCTAATTGAACCTCAAATTTTGTATAAAATTCCAAGACTATACCATCAGGACCTGGCGATTTTCATCTGTGATATAGCCATACTAACTTCAGCAACCTCAATTGCAGAGTCAAGTAAAGTCCGCTTCTCAAGAGCCAGTTTAGAGAGTGACATTTTTTTCAAAAAACATTTCTAATCTATCATCCATTGGGGCACTGTGCTCTCTATACAAAGATTCATAAAAATCCCTGAAATATTCACAGATGTCTATATTCCTATGTAAAGTAATGCCACCATCAGTTTGAATAGTAGAAACACATGTATCAGTCACCATCCCCTAAGCTTATAAGCCAAAAATTTGCCATTCCGATCACCAGATTCCCAAAACCTCTGTTTCGAATAAAACATACTTTTACTTGCCAAGTTTTGTATATGAGTCTTTAATTCCGCTTCTAATTTATGCAATTTCAGCTTATTCTGACCCGAAACATCATCAGCACAAACCCTCTATAAAGTCTTGATTTCCGAATCCAGATTACTAATCATTTTCTGATTATTATTCTTTGCATGGGCAGACCTACTTATCAATTCTCCCCATAATACTACCTTAAAACAATCCCAGACAGACTTAATACCAGCTGAACCTACATTTTCCTCAAAGTAATGTCCAATAAAAGCATCTAAACCCTCAGTAACCAAGTCATCCTTTAGTGCGTTAGCCTGCATTCTCCATCTCCATGATTTGGCACCTACATTGTCCAGAATTAACTGCAGATCCAATAACGCATGATCAGAGATACCCCTTTCAAGTATATTTGTGGACACTGGCCCTCATTAGGACCCTGGCGTTAGGGGGTTAATGGTGCCGTAAAAGGTGTCAGCGCCATTAAACCCTTAACGCCTGATTACGAGGTCCCTTTGCGGCTCCCGACCTTAACGGCTGGTTTGGACCAGCCGTTAAAGTAGGGGCCCGCAAAGGGACTTTCGAGGTAATTACGCTACCGCAATTTGCGGTACCGTAATTACCGCCTTCCCCAGTCCCGTTGAGCCCTATGGGGCAAAAATGGGAATGGGGAAGGGCCAATGGTAAATGGGGAATTACCGCCCCGCCAACCTTGGAATGGGGCGGTATTTCCCCATTTACCATTGTTGGACTCGTTACAATACCGGCAGCAACCATGATGCTAATAGCGCTATTGGTTTCCGCTGGTGTTGTAATGAGGGCCACTGTCTGACTACTCAAGGTATCACTAATAAAGAAATAATCAATTCTGGAGAACGAGTCATGAACAGGCGAATAAAACGAGAATTCTTCTTCAATGTGATGAAGTTCCCTCCATATATCTACAAGTTTATATTTATACAGAAACGCCTTCAATTCCTCACTAAACTTCACATTGTAATATCTACATTCTGATTTTCGATCTAACCTACTATTCATCACTAAATTAAAGTCACCACCTAACACAAATGACTCACCCTCCATACCATCCAGCAAAAGGCCCAATTGACTAAGAAAAGACACAGCCGGTGAGCACGGTGCATATACAGTACCCCATCATGAAGTATGTCAAGCAATAGGATTCTACCTTCCTCATCCGCAACCGTATTTTCAATTTTAATCAGTAGGCCCTTTCTAAACAATATACTCACCCCTCTAGATCTAGAGTCATAGCAATTCGAGACAACCCTAGACTATTTGGAATTGGTCAAGTATTTTTCAGTTTGTTCATCCAAATGTGTTTCTTGAAGGAAAACCACATCAGCTCTACTTCTCCATAATCGTGCCAAAACCTTGCGTCTTTCAACAGCATTACCAATTCCCGTAACATTCCAGGAAACAAAAGTCAATGCAACCATAACCCTCAATTCAGGTAAGTTCAATGCATATAGTATACATCAAGTTCAAAGGCAAGGCTCCAAAAAATGAAAGGAACAAGTAAGGAAAGGATAAACACAACAACAAAAGACACAAATACAAATGAACAAGCATAGAGCATAAGCATTGCACAAAATGTCCAGACCGATAAACATCAGTCTTCAAATAAGCATAAATATATACAGCAAGTACAACATTCTGAACTATACCCACCAGAAACGAAACTCCATGCCCAAGTATCATAAATATGACGAAGAAAATTGTCCCTACAATATTAATATGAATCATGTGAACTTCCTTATCCCTACTAACTATTCACGCCAATGCCAAATAAATCTATACCAATGGAGCATAGATAAAATGAAATGTTTTCACACCAAGCACAACCATTCAACTCACCTCACAACTATCTAAAAGCATCCATGAAATACAGATGTCTCTAATATCCAACCCGAATCCCCACCTTCCTGAACATACACAAAATATGTACACAAGCCCCATAACCACAATCCCAAGGCCTTCACTATGCTAACCACTAATATGTGATACTCTCACCGAAATAATCCTGCAAATCCACCCAAGTGCGTTGAAACAATCAAAGTTACCCCCATGCCCTGCCAGACATACATTACCTAATGCATTACAATACATTCCAAGTACAATTAAAGGCATATCCTAACGTATAGTTTCCACATCTGTCACAATAGTACCCTCCGTACAATACAGTACAGTAATCTTCAGCCTTCAGTCTTGTACAGGAAAACATGTCATCCCCCAAGTCCATCACAGAAAGAATCATCCGAGAACCTCTCTGACTAAGTCATAATGTCACAAAGACATAAGCAAGTACATCATGCATATAATGACTGCACTTAGGTCAAACGTAATAGATCTATTGAGTGAAACATCTAATAACATGTAACAACTGCAGACGTTACCAAGGAGCCACCCCTCATGGATTATGGGGTATTGCAGACTAGTGTGTTCAAGTTCCTATTGCAGCCGTTAAAAGCGAAATGAAGTGTCTCCGAAAACAATCGTGACCTCCTGAACCAACTAGATGACGTTTGTTCCAAAGTCACACAGCAGTGCAATGCCTTCAGACATCTTCACGTTCAAGCACAGAGACAATGGCATTGCAAAGACAATCATCTTTCCTTCTTTCTCCCGAGCCCTTTTGTGCAAACCCACAGGATGAATGAACATATGCAGAGGTGGGTGATAAAGTCTAGAAAGGATGACTCTGCAAGCAGCCAGAGCCAAATTTTAATACCTTTAACATATAATATTAAACCCCACTCAATTTTATATGCATAATATCATCCACAACAGGAGTCGTAGAATTATTAATTTCCACAAAATAGGGACATGAGCGCATAGAGCTCGGCGCAAACTGCTGCAACCACATAGAGGCACACAAAGTAGTTTTCAACACTGCAGTTGTCAGAATGCCCGTATTCCAAATGTTGGCATCCCCAAAAAAAAAACAACACAGCTGCAGGACCACACTCAGCCACCAACTCATAACACTGTCCCAATGTACCAAGTTCCAGACAGCCTTTTGGCATGTTTCGTGCAGCAAGTCATAGCAGTATCTGCATAAGTGAATATGCAAATTCGGAGGAGGCAGTACACCCGGTTAGGCAACATCAGGATGTTCGGGCCCTGGAGACAATAGTCTTTAAGCCTATGCAGCGTTTGGAAAGGTAGCCAAGAGGGAAGCATGAGGAGCACAACCCTGGGCACAAAAGGATTTGAGGCAGCGGCTACATTTCAACGAGCCTACTATGTCCATATATAGAAGTCCGGAGGAGCAAACGGGAACAGCATACTCCGTATTCCCGAATGAAGCCGCAGGCACTGTGAAGCGCCGGGCACTGTATTTTCACCTTCAGCAGGAATTTGAATGTATTGCTGCACGCAGTTACCGCTCATGACGGTGTAGGCACGCAGAAGGATCCATTGTGTCCCGCTTCAATTTTTACCGCATCGGATCCCTCATGATAAACAAAGGGGTGTGGTAATCAGGAAGCAAATGCGAGGAAGGAAGTATCTTCTCCGTTACGTCTCACGTAACGTGACAAATCAACAAGGTGCTTTCCTTAATATCAACAACACGACATTTCAAGGCAATCAAGGTTTATCTTCAAGAATGTAAACATTCCAAATCTGTTGCGAATAACGGCGTTCAGGCGACGGCCATTTTCATCAATGCAAAAAGGCAATTGCAATGCAATAAACAATAAAATAACACATAAAAATACGTTCAACAGAGCATCTGTAGATGACCACAGTCTAATGTGAATCTGGTCTTCCCTTTTTCTTCCTCAGCCTAGCATTGGGCTCCAAAACTGATGATGTACCTTCCATTGGGTCCAGATCCAAGTCAGTTAGAAAAGCCTCTGCCAACTTGCTCTCAGTAAAAGAATGTAATCGACCTTCCACTACTATCCTCAAAATTGCAGGAAAGATCATGTAGTATTTTAGATTTTTTTCTCAGGCTTTTATTTTTGCCCCATTAAAAGTTCTCCTTTTATCCATTACATCCTTACTCAAGTCGGCAAACATCATTATTTTATTGCCTCCCCAGGCAAGATCCTTCAGCTCCCGAGCTTTCCTCAACACTAGCTCCTTCACAAGGAACCCCAGGAATTTAACAATAATATGTCTTGGCCTTTCTCCCAGGGCTGGTTTAGGTCCAAGAGACTGATGAGCTCTCTCTATTTCCAATGAAATAGCTGCATCTTTAGTCAGCAATTTAGGCAAGTTCTTATTTAGAAAGTAAATGGCGTTACCTCTTTCTGCATTTTCCGGAAAGCCAGCAAAACGAAGATTATTCCTCTGTGAAAAATGTTCCTATGCTGAGAGCTTCAAGGTAATCTTCTTATTAACCAATTTCAATTCTCTTATCTGGTCCATCAGCTTTAAAGTTTTTTCATCCACCGCATTCAAATTGTCCTCAACAGAATCCACTCTTTTGACAACTGTGGAAAACCTTTCTTCTGACTTCAAAAGAGCTGCCTTTATCTCTCCAATGTCATTTTGCTCAGCATATCAAAGAGTGTATCTTCTCTGCTCTCTCCAATATTTTCTTTCTCACCATCTTTTTGTCTTTTAGCATCTGGAGTAGCAGGAGTTGACATCTTCCAGGAATTACAGTATATTTTCAGGGAAAAAGTTCAGGCACAGGAGCACAGCAGTTAAGCTGCCATCCCTGGAGCTGACAGTTCTAGAATCAGGTAATGTTGTTTTTACAATGATTGTAGGGCCAACTACACTGTCGTACAGAACAATGCACACAAGCCTGTTTGTGACCTTATAGGGACCATGAATAAGTGTGGGTATTAATTACCATTGGGTATTTGACTGTGATATTTCCCAAACAGATTGTGAGTGTGTGCCAGCATACTATTTTGGAGGATCAGCAGGCAACAATATTTAACATATGTTGTAGTCAGATTGAAGTATCCCTACATGCAAGGGGTGTGGGGAGGACACCCAGTGAGACGTTTTGTAGCCATATTACATGGGAGTGTATGTGGTCTACTTAGGTGGATTGGGAGTTCATTGTGGACCTCTGCATGCAAGATGGTTCATTGGATATTTAGTCAGACATTTCACATTACATCCAACTCCTTTTGTCAGAACCGACTGGACCTTCAGGAGCCTTCCTAATAGCACTCAACCCAGCCTATGTATATGGTGCCCACTCGCCAGATGGCGAAGCCGGAAGGCAGAGCAGAAAGGCAGCGGGAGCTCTCTGGTTCTCCGCTGTGCTCTACTTGCCCCCAGGGACACCTTTGTCCCCCTCGATGTGACCATAATAGCAGTGGAACTGCTGAAATGAACGAGAAGCCTTATCAGGATAAGATGGCCACCCCCGAAGTGTTGCATCGACAGACCCGACTGGACCTTCAGGAGCCTTCCCATTGGCCCTCGACCCAGCCTATGTATATGGAGCCTACTCGCCAAGACATATATTAAGACGAGTTGAGCTTCCCCCTCGTGGGACACACAGCTTGAAGTTTATCTCACACGAGTCCCATCAAAAAGACGATTCTGAGCACTGCAACGAGTCAGACGTGCTCTAGCTCAGCCAACCCCCTATTGCAGCACATAATCACGGAGCACACGCTAGCAGCCATATTATCTGACCTAACTCTACCTAAAACCACCCCACCCAGCCACTCACGCAGACCCAGGGGCTAACACACATACCTCTGGATCGTAGCTGCATGGGACTAGGCCAGGATATATAACAGTTTATACCCCCTCTCACTGCCTCACAGCTGCCCCTATGGCACAGGAACCGAGAATAGGCTCCTGAGCTACACCCGACGCCCTCTCCTACTACCCTGTGCAGACATAGTTCACGAATGAACACCTAGGTGAAAGCACCCAGTGCAATGCACCAATCAAGCTAGATGTTGTCTCGCGACACCCTATACCCCTCAAGCCTACCTCAAAGTCCACAACCCACAGCAATCAGAACCCTCCAAACACCCCTAGTAACCACTATACAGTTACCAGGGATCAAAGCAGCCAAACCACCACACCTCCCTTTGAACCACTTCCCCATTCCAACACCACTCCAGGATCCATACCTAGCCAAGTACTAGCCCACCCATTTGTAGACAATTTCCTAGAAGCACCCAAAAAGGTCCAGCTCATACTAGCTGCCCTGATCAATGCCAAATCTCTACCTGCGCACTCCACTGATATCCCCAACCTCATATCTACTTCCTAGCTCGACATCCTAGCTATTACAGAAACCTGGCTACATGAAGCCTCAGGTCCTGCCCTATTTCTGGCAATATCAGAAGGATATTCCATCATGAGGGGTGACAGATAAAATACACGGGGAGGCAGAGTTCCTATCATACCCAAAGAAAGCCTCCTCATCATACCGATCTACACGGCATCCAAAGACAGCTATGAATTGTTCTCTGCTAAACTGTCTACAGCACACTCAAACACCATCACCGTACATGTCATCTATCGCCAACCTGCCCAACCTGCTAATTTCAAGAACAACATCAGCCACCTGATAGGGGAGAACCTTAAACCTACCTCAAGAGTTCTTCTCCTAGGTGACCTAAACCTAGGCCTCCACGACGCAACAGATAACACAGCCTCCAATGTTGCTAATGCCCCATAGGACCTGGGTTTCCAACACTGAGTCGCAAAACCCACCTACTCTAAAGGAAGAACCCTTGATTGGGTCGCCAACCTCAACAACCAGATCACCATCAACACCAACATACCTATCCCCTGGTTGGACTACAAACTCCTCTCCTTCACTATCCCCACAACTACACCTATGCACTCAAATGCCCCCCTTTACCCTCCTCTAGTGCCTGCAGTACCAAACAAATCACCAGAGACTTGCTAACCTCCTTCCTACTCACACAGTCCAGAGAAAACATCACCTCCGTTGACCCTCAACAACTTGCCAATCTTTATACAAGCACTCTCACGAAAGCTACCAACACCATAGAGCCACCCATCCCAAGCAAGCCCAAACCAAAAGACCACCGTAATTTGTGGTTCACAGAAGCTCTGTTATCTCTACGCTAAAAGAAAAGGAAAGCAGAAGCACTATGGAGGAAAAACCCCTCAGATCTCTCAAAAATCACACTCCTTAATTTGGCTAAAGAATATAAAGAGCCTTCATCAAGGCCAAATCAGATACATATAACTCGAGAATAGCCAGACCCAACTCGAACATAAACGAGCTATTTAAAATACTAAGAGAACTCGACGCCATGAGAAACAAAATTTATCTCCTACAGGAAAAAATCTCCCTGAAACTCAGCCAAACGAATCAGAGTCTAGTCCCTGCTCTAGAAAATCCATTTCAGAGTCAGAAACGTCAACATCCTCAAAAACCTCAAACACTCCCGATGTCTAGGTGATATATTCCCCCTTCTGAAAAAGCCCTCACTTGACCCCTCACTGCCCAACAACTATCGCCCAATCACCACCGTCCCATTCTTACTCAAAATACTAGACAGGGCAGCGTACAATAAGATTCAAAACAAATCTAACCTCATCCTGGGAACTCACCAAATCAGAATTTAGACCAAGTCATGGCACAGAATCAGCGCTACTTGACCTCAAAATCCAAATGGATTCACTCAAAGATTAAGGCAAATCATCCATCTTACTCTTACTAGACCTCTCTGCAGCTTTAAAACTAGTTAACTATAAAACACTCTGCCACCACCTTAAGTCAGCTGCCAACTTCTCAACAGAAGCCACCAACTGGATTGCTTCCTTCCTGGAAGAAAGAACAATGAGAGTCTACTCAGAAACAGCTCATTTGACACCTACCCTTATCCCATCCGGAGTTCCACAGGGATCCTGCGTATTGCCATCTCTATACAACATTTTCACGAAAACACTTTTCAACATGCTAGATAACTTGGGCACCTCGCATACTAACCACACAGATGACACTCAAGTCCTCATCCCGATTTTGTGTGATTATAACAAGGATTCCTGCATGCTGAACAAAATCTACTCCACCATCCAAGTGTGGATGGCTGTCAACTATTTATGCCTCAATGATGTAAAGACTGAAATCTTATTAGTAGGTTCACCAACGGTGCTAAAGAACCTGAGCCCATACTTCTCATCCTTCAAGATAGATGGAATACAAATCCCATTCTCTCAATCGATCAAAACCCTGAGCATATACCTGGATGCATCGCTCTCCTTCAAAACACAAGTAAGCTCCATTGCAACAGCATCGGCCTACACCACCAAGTTGATCAATTCAGCAGGACATTTCTA
Source organism: Ambystoma mexicanum (assembly GCF_040938575.1). Taxonomy (NCBI): domain Eukaryota; kingdom Metazoa; phylum Chordata; class Amphibia; order Caudata; family Ambystomatidae; genus Ambystoma; species Ambystoma mexicanum. The sequence goes on from NC_090932.1 coordinate 716,530,610, forward strand.
CACCAGAAAACTCCCATTCCATTGTCAAAGGGATTACGGGTTTGAGATTAGACTATTGCAATGCCCTACTTGCAGGGACCTCCACACGGAAACCTAAACAAGCTGCAAATAATACAAAACAATGCCCTTAGAGCCGCACTCAACATCTCGAAGAGAGTACATATCTCTGAAGCGAGAAAAAAAGCACACTGGCTTCCCATCAGATAAAGAATCATTTTCAAAACTCTGACTATCGCTCACAAATGCCTAAGCAAAACAGCACTGCCATACTTGTCAGATCAAATTCTGAGAGCACAACCTAATAGGCCTACCAGATCCCTAAACGTCGGGACACATATCACACCCAGAGCGAAAAGGACTAAAGTTGGAGGAGTAAATTTCCCATCAGTCGTCGCACAGCATTGGAACTCTTTGCCAACTGACCTCAGAACCTTCGATTCTTACTGGGCGTTTCGCAAATCCCTGTCTCTTTGCCTTACCACTGTAAGACTTATTAACACCCCCATACCAACAGGACTACTCCCCTTAATATATGTCAAACGTATATTGATCTGCAACTAAGTAACCTTGAGTGCTGACTTTCCCCTATCATTTTGATTACCCCCCACAAATCTGTTGAAATTTAAATTGTTCTTTAGCTATGTATCAAATGTGTAACTGGTTTGCAACAGCACCCTGATGCCATAGGGTTTAGGCGCTTAGCAAATGGAAATAAATAAATAAATAAATAAGAACTGTGGACTGAAAGATTAAGAGTGGGCTTTGGGGTGATGCGTATTCGGGGTGCATTATTGTGATGTGGCATCTTGTTGGGGAACGTACTGGGTGGGAGAAGAGTAGAAATGGAGTGATGTTGATTTGGGGTGCTGCCTTAATGTAGGGGTTAGGGGTGCAGATTAGTGGTGGTATTGGGACAAGGGAAGACCTGTGGGTGTTGCCTTAATGTAGGGGGATTGTGGCACAGATTAGTGGTGGTACTGGGACAAGGTAAGACTTTTGGGGCTGCCCTAATAAAGGGGGTTGGGGCACAGTTTAGAGGGGGTAGTGGGACAAGGGTGGGCGGTGAGTGCTGCCTTGTAGCAGGGGTTGGGAGCAGATTAGTGGGAGTATTGGGACAAGGGCAGACTTGTGGGTGCTGCCTCAATGAAGGGGGTTGGGGTGCAGATTAGTGGGAGTACTGGGACGAGTGCAGACTTGTGGGTGCTGCCTTGATGTAGGGGTTTGGGGCTCAGATTAGTGTGGGTACTGGAATGAGAGCAGACTTGTGAGTGCTCCCTTAATGTGGGAGTTTGGGGTGCAGATTAGTGTGGTACTGGGATGTGGGCAGACTTGTGGGTGCTGCCTTAATGTAAGGGGTTGGGGTGCAGATTAGTGGGAGTACTGGGACGAGTGCAGACTTGTGGGTGCTGCCTTGATGTAGGGGTTTGGGGCTCAGATTAGTGTGGGTACTGGAATGGGGGCAGAATTGTGGGTGCTCCCTTAATGTGGGAGTTTGGGGTGCAGATTAGTGGGGTTACTGAGATGAGGGCAGACTTGTGGGTGCTGCCTTAATGTAGGGGTTTAGAGCTTAGACTAGCTTAGACTAGTGGAGGTACTGGGAAGACTTGCCATTTGCAGGAGAGGAGTGGAAGTAATGGTGATTTCGAGTAAGTAATGCTTGATTACTTTCTACCTTGGGTCCGGCGCAAAAGTTGTTCAGCAGCGCTATGCTCTGTTTGCTATGGGGGCATGTTGTGAACGTGCCAAACACTACTCATTTTTCTTTGAGCTGCAAGTTTCTGGGTGCTTTTGAGTCCATCAACCACCTCTCAGGGCAGTACATATGTTCGCACTAACTACTTAGAGTTTTTTTTCTGACTTTGGCCCACAATCTAATCCTATCGAATGCATCTCAAATTCGTATTACAGTTTTTATTACTGCTACACAAGGAAAATAACTAGTAACTTAAAATGGTTCAATGTTGTGGATTTGGGTAATTTTACACACTTTATCCATAGAGTAATTTTTCGGTATGGCTATTTGAAATGTTGTTATCTTTTGCACGTGCTAGCTGGATGTATTCCAATTAAGTACATACGTTGAACTGGTATACCATTTTCATATAACATTCCGAACTGGTAAATGACACATATAAGCAACATGTATTATTTTTCCATAGGCGCTCTGAAATGACTGTGGTGATGATTTGGCATGGTATGAAACCCTATTAACATATACCATAACACATCGAGGTGTCTTACTTAATGAAAGGATCTCACAGTTTCATCAAATACAAAACCTATTTGCATAACATCAAGTACATCTTCCTTTCAAAATAAACATGCTCCTCTGGTATGCCCAGAATGCAGCAGTGAACTTATGATCAGTCAGTTCTCGCTTTTGAAGTGGGAACATGTTTTCTCAGCTGCTTTGCATTCAAAAGTTACTGCTCCGCTTTGTTGCTGCTGTTGCAACTCCAGAGCAGCTGCCAGCTTTTCTGGGGCACCCTTTGAGCAGGGTGGTATTTTATTCGAAGCTTTGAAACATATTTGCGGTCGTGGTGGCCTGGAAAGAAGACAGCTTAAGTTAACGTGATATTATGTCCAAAAGATTGAGTGGACAATACTCGAAAGCTGCTACTGTGGAAAGGTGTACTGCTTCTCAGCTAAAAGCAGGGTCAGACAGGGCAGACAATTTCCCATTGAAAAACGTTTTTGGAAATCAGGCACAACATGTTTAGCTGCACAAGTCAAAACGGTTAATTGTACAGTGAAGTCTCTCCTCAATCTGGCCCGTTTTCGGCAGAAAATTGCCCACTTTGACGGAATAAATATTGGCCCACACCAGCATGTTGGGTCTGCATTTGTAAAAGTGGCCTATTGTACGGTAGACCAATCCAAGCCTGACAATAAGACTCCATTTCAAAATTGACCACAAGCATTGTTTTAAAGAGGAGGTTCAATGGAAGTTATGAGAATTGGGTAGAGACAATTGTGTTCCATGCAAAAACCCACCAGCAAGTGCAAAGTTTGTACGGTATTAGCACTAGGGCAAAGTTTGCCCTATTTTTAAAAACACTGGGACATATTAGAAAACTATTGCACCATGGCAAGTGCATTTTGGCATGCTATAGGCACCTGGGCAAAAATTGCCTTGTTGCAGTGATGCAGTGAAAATGTATCTTTTTTGCCTGCTGACAATTTTTGCCCTGCCAAACTGCACTAATCTGTCCCATTGTTTTTAAAAATAGGGCAAATTTTGCCCCAGTGCAAATACTGTGCAGACTTTGCACTTGCACCAGGGCAAAGTTTCTATAATCATGCCCCAGATCACTTAATAACCAGAGACCATCTCAACTAAAAGAGCGCATGGTATGTGGGTTAGGGGGTCCATAACCCTCTTTAGCTAAACATGAGCTAGATGTTACTGTGTGCAGGTAATGCTCATGTAAATTCCTAGTAGTCTCTGATGAAGAAACACATTTATCTGCTGCTCTATCTGTGTGCAGGGGGTCACATTTTTGATATAATTGTCAGCAATGCTCCAGTTGCAGTGACTGTTTTTGGTCACTGCACCCGGCCTGCCATTGAAAGTGGGCAAGGCCCACGTGAAGAGCCCCTAGAGGGCAACTGCCACACATCTGAATTGAATAACCACAGCCCTTTAAGATGAGTAGCAATTACCCTGGAGATGGGTGGGGATACAGATTTTACTCAAACATCAAAAATCAAAACGACTCAGTTAGTTGGCAAATAGGATAACTGTTATATTATTAATTGTCTTAAACGGCGAGCACAACGAACATCAACAAATTCGCTCAATCCTCTTACTCAACTACCTTCATAAAAAACATAGCTTTTATATCCAAAACTCGCTATCATTGACGTTGACCTACGTCACTACCAAAGTCATTCTACGTGGCAAACTACAAAAACCTAGTGGTTATTGTGATAGGCTTTTAGCGAACGTCTAAGTATATGATCCATGCTAGTATGGGACAGTGAGTGAAGGTAATTGGTTTCTTAACATCAGATCAGGCAACTAAGCCCTCCCCTCAAAATGGCCACTATGAACGTCAATAAATACAAAACGTCCCATTGGCTACACAAACCATAGGTCCCTTAATTACGTGGTCCCCTACAATTGGTTGGCATTCTAACCTTCCTCAGTACTTTACCACCTACATTAGCAGCATGCAAGCTGGCCTCCCAGGTGCAGGTGAGTTCATCTTAACACCAGCTTCCCACCAATTAGCATATCAATCTATCATCACCTCAGTGGTCAGCGTAGTCAATTAGGCTTTGAAGCTTGGCCTTGAGTTTGTTCTGTACTGTGGAGAATCAGGGGAGTGAAGGCAAGCTATGCCCTAATGTGTAGGTGTGCACATCTTGCTCATCCAACTTCATCCTTCCACATGACTGAAGACTATGATTTTAAGCTTTCACTGTTTTTAAAATATTATTTTTAAATAGACCTCTGACTTCTTCCTTGTTCTTCCATGTCTTCTGAACAGAAGTTGTTCTTTCCCATGGTTTGTATCCAATGTTAGTTAACTTTAACCTGATAAGACTTAGCTTCTTGGCTTGGCTTCATGGCTCATCCAACCTCGCCTTTCCGAGATTCACTTGGCATTTCATTTATTTTCTCACTGCAACACACTAGAAATGAGGCATTCTCTCTAAAGACCAGGACTGCTATAATCCGTGTGGAAAAATCGATCCTGTATACTCTTTATGCATATATGTATATATTGACGCATGCCGCAATATATTCACTATAAAGCTAGCCTCAGGATTACTTCATCTGCTTGCATTTCTTTTGCATCTGTACACATGTAAACTGACTTCACTCATCCTTGATACCTTCTTGATACTTTATAGAATATCTGCATTCTCCAGTCTCTGCATCCCTTACATGTATGTCAGCTCAGTTCTGTGTGACATCATCATTCATCTTTGCCATTCATTTGCTCTGCTTCTCCAGATTTTCATTTAAATGACCATCATATTTCCTTGTATGCAGGTACGGTTTTCTCAATAGGAACCTTGCCTCCAGGATTCTCCTAGGTATCAGTATTTTCACTGGTACCGCACGTGTCTCACATCCGGGCTCCCAACATATAGGCAATGTGAGTGAGGTGGTTGAAAAATCAGGGTGAGAGGATAGAGCTCTGGGGGATGCCACAGGCAGAGAGAGAGGTGGCAGAGAGAAAGGACCCAAGTTGGACCTGGGAGGGTTGGTCCAAGAGGAAGGAGGTCAGCAACTCCAGGGCCTGATCCGTGAGGCCCAGGTTCTCATAGAGTCTATTGATCAGGATGGCGTGGTGGACCGTGTCAAAAGCTGAGGAAAGATCAAGGAGGATGAGGACCGAAGAAATGCTGGAATCAAGGTTAGAGAGCAAATCTTCATGGTTGTTCAGGAGAGCAGTTTCCGTGCCTCTGCCAGCTCTGAACCCAGTCTGATGGCCATGATGACAACCAACAGATTCAGTGTGGAGAGTAAGCTTGAAGATGGCCAGCTTTCCCAAGAGTTTGCCCCGGAAAGGGGTGATGGAGTTTGGGTGATAGTTTGACAGGCAGGTAGGATCGACAGATGGCTTCTTGAGGAGGGGGTGCACAAGAGAGTGCTTAAAGGGAGGGAGAAAGGTGCAGTTGCAAAAGAGTGATTACAGAAATAGGTGAAGGCTGGAGTGAGGGTACCAATATGGTCCTTGATGGTCCTGGAGGAGCAGGGCAGCAGCTGTTTGCATGACACTTGCAAAGATTGGGCTTGTCTAGAAACCTTGTCAGGTGTTGTCGGAGCGAAAGAGGAGAAAGGAGGAGGAGAGGGAGAGATGGCTAAAGGGAGGCTGACAGAGGAAGAGAAAGAGGAAGAGGATATAGAGTACAGGATGTCCTGAGTTTAAGTGGAGAAGTGAGAGGCCAGAGCGCCAGAGCCGTGCAGAGGGCCTGAGAGGGGACAGGAGAGGTAGAGACTGCAACAGGACTGGCCATTTCCTTGCAGATTTTAAAGAGTTTGGCCATGTTGTTAGAGGCCACAGAGATGCTGGCTTGAATGTGTGCTCTCTTCATGGACAGGACAGAGAGTCTGTATTGCCTTTGGAGCATGCAGCAGGCCAGTTTGTCAGAGGATGGGCCTGAATCCCTCCGATTCCTCTCAGATAATGATGTGTAACTCGATTGCATGGCCCAAAAGAGTGAAACAAAGAAGCTGAAAATAAAATATATAACTGAAGGTCCTAAAAGGGGGGAACACATGGTTGCAGAGCACAAATGTCTACATTGTGTGGGTAATGAAGGACATAGAATTCCCTGGTTTCACACAAGACCATTGATACAAATGAACGAACAGTCTGATATGGTGGCCAATGGGAGGGGCAAATAATTCAAGGTTGTGCTGAAGATTTGGAGGGTTCAAACAAAGTGTGACCTCTAAGGTGAATGACAGTTGCAAGTCAGTTTGGGGAAAACATGCACATGCATTAATCTGGTTATGGGAAACTCATCAAACAATAAACATAAAGAGGTTTACTCATTTCCTTTGTGTTTTAGGTCCAGTGGTCCATTCTTCTGGGCACTACCCATGGCTGTGCAAAGGTGATGAGTGTGGCACTGGTGCAGGGGACAACTGTAATTATGATGTATGGTGGGCCTGTGGATCGAGGGCCTATGCCAAGCTCCCTCCTGATTGGGGCAGTCTTTGTGCACATGTCACACTGTACAGCCCTGCCCTGGTGGTGCCCTGAGGCAACAACAACAATATGGGGCTTTCATTGAGAAGAAATCAATGCAGTTGAAACAGAAAGTGTTACAGCATGATAAGGAACGAGCAATGCGAGGAGTACATAGTAGGAGGAAACGTGGCAATAACTACTCGTATAAAAGAGTGCAGAAAACTTTGCAGCAATTCCAGTGGAGTATCGTTTATTCTTGAAAGCAACCACTTTCTTTGTTTCCTTATTGTTACCAGGAGTGCGGACAGCAGCCAATGCTAAATGGCTGCAGTTGACCTGGTACAGGTTAATGCGATTGGCGAACTCAACAGCAAAAGCCCTGGATGCATTAAAGGAAGAAATAAGGGCACTGCATCTGCTGGCACTTAAAAATCGCTATGTTTTGGATTTACTCACTTCCATGGAGGGATGGGTGTGTTAAAAAATCAGCAGCAGTTGCTGTACGGTAGTGCTCAATGGAGATGCACAAAATGGAACTTTGCCAGCTGCTATTAATGAAATACAGACACTCCACTCCATGAGAAGATGTCAAATGAAGCGAATGGAGTGCAAAAAAACACTTGGTTGGACACCCTTTTTGCCTGGGTGCCTATTGGTTCTCAGGAATGTTCAAAGTGAAGGTCCCTGCATTGAACTTCATGCTCGTCACCTTCTGCATTGGCAAATGTATTTTGAGACTTTATACTAACAAACAAAGAGAAAGGTGTATGCTGCCTCTGAGTGTTGATACGGCTAATTAAAAAGAGAAGGGTACTAATTAATTAACTAATTGGGGAAATACAGAGGATGATATTGATGATTGGGTGACAACACAGCCTGAGGATTTAGAAAACTACGAGGAATATTTGATATCATGCCTTGAGGAGGGTGTATATGGGTGGGAAGTTGGGAGGAATGTAGGGGCTACATGACGAGATTAAAAAATATATGGATCCATAAAAATACAGTAGCAGAAGACGGACTGCAGAGGGAAAAAGAGGCGCACAAATATCAGTTGCAGGAATAGTACACTAAAATGGGAAGTGGACTCACTGATGGTTGAATACATTTAGGTGTTAGACTTGAGAATGTCCTGAACAATTGAATTCTAAGTAGATACCATTTAAACGATAAAGATAGGTTACAGGTTAGTATATAGGGTTTAACATAAGATTGAGGTGCTGTGAACAGGCCTCACAGAATGCCTCTTTAATAGAAATTAACTCACATGGGGCCGCTGTTGAGCAGCCAACAAAATTGGAGTTTTTCTAGGCGGAGTGCGGCGAGTGTGTTGTCCGTGTTGGAATTCTGGAGGAGCTGCAGCAACAGAGTCTTTTGTCACTGCCTATTGGTGTGGAGGAGGAGTGAAGAACCTAAATACCATTTCCTATCGCGGAGCGTCGCGGAGTTCGGCGAGCGTGTTGTCCGTGTTGCGCCGGGTGCACTGGTGTGCGCTGTGCCCCCCTCACTACAAGCCCACCTTGGGGTTTGGTCTCCCGATTACGGGAGGGAGGGAGAATTTACCCCAATTACATTTAGAGGTAAGCTTGTAACTACACACTTCTCCATGCTCTAAATAACATGACTTTGTGTTATCCGCATTTGACTTCATGAAGTGCCAATTAATTGAAAATTGCAAATATACTGATGACTATAATTCCAAACTGATCTTACGTGGGGTAGCTGTGACTGCGGAACCAAGCCCTTTGAGCAGCACAACGTATTCAAAGTGTAAACAACAACTGTGAGGTAGTTGTGACTGTAGGGCCAGGTCCTTTGAGCAGCAAACCACATTTAAATCATAAAAAACAAATCTCAGGCAGCTGTGACTGCGGGGCTCAGCTCTTGGAACAGCATACCAGAGCATAACTGTTGCCAAGCTCGTGTGGTTGAAGTAATAGTGGGGATAATCCCGTCATCAGTGCCCCTATTTTCACTCATCTTGCAAGGATCGAAAAGAGGGAAAAACACGGTGAGAAAGGCTATTCATGCAACAAGGAGGATATTTTCTAAGATCAAAAATATCCAGCACGTCCTTAACATTAAAATCAACGCCAATTAGAACGCCGGCGGTTACCACCTTAAAAAGAAAAATACGAAACCAATCCTTGGACTATTGTGGGAAAATAAATTGCGAAGGTGACAGCCGAGAATTTTGCAAAATCAAGCCAGGCAACGATGCATTGGAATCTAAAAGCATTGGAAACATTACGGATGATTTGATAGTAAAAAAAATACTCTGTCAAGTAATGATTCAATAACAGATACTCAATTACTCTCAGTGGGTGGTCAGCCAAAATTGAATATAGCAATTGAGCCGGCTACTCAAACTGAGGACTTACCGAACACTCAATTACCACCTGCGGATCCAACCACACCCAAAGTGCAACCTAGTTCAGAAGGAGGCCTGGAAAAAGTGCATTCACGAGACGAAGTTGTGGATTTAACCACACCTAATATGCAACCTAGTTCAGAAGGATCGAACCCAACAACTTCAGGAGGCCTGGTATAAGCATATTCAGGAGACTAAGTAGAAGACTCTCCTGCATCGCCTATAACTATTGATCTACAACATTGCAAGGAAGGTTCAAGCACCAATCTGGAAAAAATATCGTTCATAGCATCTTCATCAATGATAGCATCGAGAGACAATAGTCTATACCAGTCACCAAGCCTTTTGGACAATTCTGAACATACGGTACATATGTCACTGGTGGGTCTAGTAACAGAAGGACAATCCTCGCGTAGACAAAGAGAAATACCAATAGAGAATATTGACTGGAAATCACCCTAAATTCCATGCATATGTCAGTGGTCACGTTAACAAAATTGTTTGAGACATTAGACCACAAACTAGCAGCACAAGCCAAACAACTTGACCAGCTTGTACTTTGGATGAATCAACTAACATCAATGAAAAGTTCCTCAGATCCCTACAATGGAATGGTACCCTCGAAAGGCTATACGAGGGAAAGAGAATTTGCAAACATTCCAGAGATTAGTCAAGTAATTGCAGAAATCATCCATGTTAGTCTCAACAAATCCTTGAACAATCATAATAATGAGGTGCCGACAGACCAAGCTGGGGCTTTGGACATGATCCACCTTCCCCAACACGATATGGGTGCAAATACAGACTTGAGCGCCCTGGATAAGAAAGATAAGGAACAGTCGATGCCTAAGCAGGTGACAAGTGCATCAGCTGATACACCAGTGGTATATGACCTATTTCAAAATCAAAATGCTAGGAGAAATGGCACAAAAAGTGCCAAAATATAAAGGGCTAAAAACCAAGAGACCAAACCAATACGGTCAAGAGCTAACATCAAACATCTAATGAAACGACTTATGCCTAAATTGAAAGATGTTAACAAAACCAGTCTGACGCTAAAAAAAGCGATCCAAAGAGGACAAAAAACGTCCGGAACACAAAGGTAGACCCACAAAACGACTATCGATGACTATCCACCTTTAAATCAACTGATTGCAACGATTGAAGGAGCAGAGGTACCAATTAATAATCCATATCCAACGGATCTTACATCAATATGACACAATGGTAAACAACATGAGACTCAGCCGGAAGAAGTCACACATACAAACAGTTCCAAAGCAGGAGTGGACAGATGGTGGTAAACGATGGCGAGGCACTTAATAAGTCGTCTGAAAAATCGAATGTCCAACCGTCCACAACAAGTGTTAACAAGAATGAGAAGTCTACTCTGAAACAAAATGATGAAGAATTTTAATATTGGTGGACATTAGAGCCCAAATAGAGAATTCGATAAAGAAGTACCTTGAAGTACAAGAACTCACCAAGATGCCACCCCAAAGCCTTCCTCAGATTCGAAACGTTGGTGAGCAGACTGCGTCAACAACAGAAATACTGACGAGCAATGAAAAATGCTCAATACAAAACCCCCAATATCCTAAATCTAACAACAGACAGGCAGCATTGTATGAACAAGAGGTATTAAGACTAAAACAAAATCACTTGCTCTCACAAAAAGAACATCACCAAAAATCTCAACCAAAACTAATGACGGTTGAAAGCCTTCGAAAGCAGGTGAGTTGGGACCACATGGAACCGTCAGGTGATCCAAGTGACCACTATCAAGATAAAGACAAGGAGTGTGAAATGGTCACACCAATACAACAACTTAAACCGGGGGCAATAGAAGACCAAATTGCAAAGGCAATTGAAAATTACTTTAAACTCAAAATGCCAAAATCAAGTCAAACAAATAAAGATAGACAGGAAAAAATTGTGAACCAGCACCAGGTGCACAAAATATATTTAATGACTTGAATATACCACAAGAGAATGATAAAAAGAAAAAAAACAACATCAAAGGGTGTTCACAAGGCAATGTAACTATCGACAACCTAAAAAAAGTGGAGTATGCACCCATAGGTTAATCCTAAAATGTCGACCAGCTCCTTTTCCAGAATATGTCCTCAACCATACAAGTATACTGGCAATCTGTGATGAAGTGGACACTCTACAAGACATATTCACTACTGATATTGACCAGGTTGAATTTTTCAAAGAAAACGATCACTCTATCGTAAGACTTTGGATTCAATCCAATCTGACTAGAAATGCTTTATGGCAAGCCAAAATTGAGATTTTCGCATTGGGATTTGTGTTAGCTAGGGGTCTGTTGTTCATGGATGCGGAAGGAAATATCAGGCTGGAACAGAAAGACAGATATCTTGACAACCAAGGATCTGAATACAAAGCTAAAACTAATGACATCCTTTACAGAACAATGACATCTCTTCCACACAATCAAGAGAAAGAGTGGATTCAGAAGTCATAATTAGTCAGCGAGCGAGAGAGGCAAGCTATCTCCTTGATTAGCTGGAACACCTGTGGTCACTCGCATTTGTTGGGTCCGAGTGCAGAGGTCTTAGGTCCCCTTGATATCATAATTCTGCAAGAAACATGGCTATCGAAATGTCCAACATGGGAAGACCACACTATTATCCTAAATAAAGCTAAATGAACAAATCGGGGAAGACCATCATCTGGTTTGATGATCTTAATTAAAAATCATAGGAGATGGCGACTCTCTCCCTGGCTGACTCCAAATCCCTTCTTACAATTGGTCAGGTTGGAATATCCAGGAGGAATAATGGCCATTATAAATGTGTACAGAAACCCAAATGGCCTTTCTGACGATGTGTTTTTTCTTGAATTTGAACTGCTACTAAACACCAATGAGGACTCCTTGGAAGTCACAACAGTGTTTGTAGCAGGGGACTTAAATTTGCAATTACTACCTGTACACAACAAAACATTTAACCTAAGTTGTTTCAGGTGGATGGGAATGGCAAAGGACCACAATCTGGTTATGTGCAATGGTTCTTTACTGGGAGATATTACTCCCAACACAACTTGGCAAAGAGGGACGGCTACCTCAATAATCGACTATGTATATCTTGATCCCGATAACAAGGGGGGTCCTGGGAGACTCTCTGCCAGACATGAGTCCTGGTTACAAGAGCCTTACCCAGAGTCTTTAGCTCACTATCTTTCACAGAGAAGAAATATCCCAAACATATCAGTCTTTGTCCTGCCCTGGGGCAGTCCAGCACCGAAATGCTAGGCAATTCTCCTCTGAACAAGAGTACCAACAGCAACCCCAGACACGTGTTTCGGTCTGGTTGAACCTCATCAGTAGGGTGTAGCTGTGCCTCTCTAAGAATAGTGAGCAAGGGGTCCACGTCTGGATTCCCCTAGTAACTTAGGGTGAAACCCAAAGTTACTTGAAATATGCAGATAACAAGGGGGGTCCTGGGAGACTCTCTGCCAGACATAAGTCCTGGTTACAAGAGCCTTACCCAGAGTCTTTAGCTCACTATCTTTCACAGTGAAGAAAAACCCCAAACATATCAGTCTTTGTCCTGCCCTGGGGTCCCGTGCCTGCTGGGCCTAGAGAACCAAGCTACTCCTCACTGATGAGGCCCAACAAGGCCGAAACATGTTTGGGGATGCTTGTGGTCTCGTGCAGAAGGGATGTGACCTAGCAGTTCCGGCTGGACTGCCCCTTTTGGGGTGGGACCGAGCCTGATTTGCATATGGCCTTTCCCCTTATGTAATGGCTTGGCAGGCGAAGAACGATGGTCTGCAGGGTGCCCAGAGCAATGCCAGTGGTTAAGATTCATTTTAAACCTTCTAGCCATCACCTCTTTGTTTTTGCTTTGTCACCCCAAGTGGGACGGGTATACCCAGACGTGGGTCCCGTGCCTGCTGGGCCTAGAGACCCAAGCTACTCCTCACTGATGAGGCCCAACAAGGCCGAAACATGTTCGGAGATGCTTTTGGTCACGTGCAGAAGGGATGTGACCTAGCAGTTCGGGCTGGACTGCCCCTATTGGGGTGGGACCAAGCCTGATTTGCATATGGTCTTTCCCCTTCTGTAATGGCTTGGCAGGTGAAGAAGATGGTCTGGAGGGTGCCCAGAGCAATGCCAGTGGTTAAGATTCATTCTAAACCTTCCAGCCATCACCTCTTTGTTTTTGCTTTGTCACCTGAGTGGGACGGGTATACCCAGACGTGGGTCCCGTTACCTGCTGGGCCTAGAGACCCAAGCTACTCCTCACTGATGAGGCCCAACAAGGCCGAAACATGTTTGGGGATGCTTGTGGTCTTGTGCAGAAGGGATGTGACCTAGCAGTCCGGGCTGGATTGCCCCTTTTGGGGTGGGACCAAGCCTGATTTGCATATGGTCTTTCCCCTTCTGTAAATGCTTGGCAGGCGAAGAACGATGGTCTGGAGGGTGCCCAGAGCAATGCCAGTGGTTAAGATTCATTCTAAACCTTCCAGCCATCACCTCTTTGTTTTTGCTTTGTCACCCGAGTGGGACGGGTATACCCAGACGTGGGTCCCGTGCCTGCTGGGCCTAGAGACACAAGCTACTCCTCACTGATGAGGCCCAACAAGGCCTAAACATGTTTGGGTATGCTTGTGGTCTCGTGCAGAAGGGATGTGACCTAGCAGTTCGGGCTGGACTGCCCCTTTTGGGGTGGGATCAAGCCTGATTTGCATATGGTCTTTCCCCTTCTGTAATGGCTTGGCAGGCGAAGAACGATGGTTTGGAGGGTGCCCAGAGCAATGCCAGTGGTTAAGATTCATTCTAAACCTTCCAGCCATCACCTCTTTGTTTTGCTTTGTCACCCCGAGTGGGACGGGTATACTCAGACGTGGGTCCCTTGCCTGCTGGGCCTAGAGTCCAAGCTACTCCTCACTGATGAGGCCCAACAAGGCCAAAACATGTTTGGGGATGCTTGTGGTCTCGTGCAGAAGGGATGTGACCTAGCAGTTCGGGCTGGACTGCCCCTTTTGGGGTGGGACCAAGCCTGATTTGCATATGGTCTTTCCCCTTCTGTAATGGCTTGGCAGGCGAAGAACGATGGTCTGGAGGGTGCCCAGGGCAATGCCAGTGGTTAAGATTCATTCTAAACCTTCCAGCCATCACCTCTTTGTTTTTGCTTTGTCACCCCGAGTGGGACGGGTATACCCAGACGTGGGTCCCGTGCCTCCTGGGCCTAGAGACCCAGGCTACTCCTCACTGATGAGGCCCAACAAGGCCGAAACATGTTTGGGGATGCTTGTGGTCTCGTGCAGAAGGGATGTGACCTAGCAGTTCGGGCTGGACTGCCCCTTTTGGGGTGGGACCAAGCCTGATTTGCATATGGTCTTTCACCTTCTGTAATGGCTTGGCAGGCGAAGAACGATGGTCTGGAGGGTGTCCAGAGCAATGTCAGTGGTTAAGATTAATTCTAAACCTTCCAGCCATCACCTCTTTGTTTTTGCTTTATCTTGATCCTGATACCTTCAATAGAGCCATGAGTCTTCACATTTCTCCGCAGCCATACAGTGATCATAACATCTTGAACCTAAAATGGCAGTTGGCAGATCCAGTTGTGCAGGAGAAGAATCAAACCTTTTCTCATTTGTTCACAGTAAACAATGCACGAACAAGGCTAAAATGGAACATGCAAAAATTGTCTGACTTTCACAGACTAATGACAGTTAGTGTGCAGGATGGGCAACAGACATCAAGTGATTACACTTAATTTCTCCATCTCTATCGGGTAGCCTACCGGGAGCGAAATCGAGACTTCTCCAAACCATGCGATGAATAGGACACCTTGGTGCAAGCAAAAAAAAAAAGAAGACAGAAGATTGATCCTAAAGTCAAAAGGCGTTGACAAGGTCCAGAAATGAAAATCACTAAACTGCCAATATAAAAACTGACTCAGAGCGCATCATATATTTATGCTGCCAAAGGACGGAGAAGCCATGTTAAGAAGCAGTCTCAACAAAAAAATGGGACAGCTATGGGCCCTAATCAATAATAGCAACCATGCTACGCAAGGAGCGGTACAACTTAATGGGGTCAATGAAATGGATTGGGTCACATACTTCAGTAAAATCTATCAAAACGAAGAGTCCCAAATGAGTCCAGTGATTAGAGGAAGTCCAGATTACAAAGGCCTTAACATCGAAGAAGAGGATGTGTTATATCACATAAATAGGTTTTCCAACTCTCGTGCACCAGGTCCTGATGGCATGAGTAATTTTGTTCTAAGACAACATCCAGTGCAATGGGCTAAGATCCTCACCCTAATCTTCAAGCAGGTTCTATCCACCAACATAATTCCAGCAACATGGATAGTCATCCCAATATTAAAAAAACGGGATAGAAAACTACCCAAGAATTACAGACCAATTTCACTGCTTGATGTGTCAGGTAAACTGTTTTCGAGATTCATTTTAAGGGACTTCACACAATGGACAATTAGTTCTGGAGCCAGAGATCCTCTCCAAACCGGATTTGTTTCCGGCATGGGAACATGTGTTAACCTTCTGACCCTAACAGCAGTCATTGAACATCACAAAGCAGTCAAACAGCCACTATATATGTCCTACATAGATCTGCGGGCAGCATTTGATTCAGTATCACGGGAGCTATTAATAAAAACACTGTCACGACAAGGGTGTCCGGAATGCATCATACACCTTATTAAGGATTTGCACACGGATAATACCATGAAGATCAGGTTAACAAATGAAGGCAAATTAACCAAAGCAATCAAGACATTCAGAGGTTTGCGCCAGGGCTGTACGCTTGCGTCAGCGTTATTCAATTTTTTAATCTCAGATGTTGGAGAGGCGTTCAAAAACATCTGCACTGATCCGCCGAAACTACTAAACAAGGGAATTCCATTCCTAATGTACACGGATGATCTGCTTATTATGTCAAAAACCCCAGTAGGTCTACAGAAAGCATTAGACACGGTGGTAAGTTATACAAACATCAATTATCTAAGTATAAATCTTGATAAAACTAAAATCATGATTTTCAATGTGTCCCAGAAGATATTAAAACAATCGTATACCTGGAACCTCATGGGTCAGAATCTCCGAGTAGTTAAACATTATATATACCTGAGAGCTCCAATTTTGACAGCAAATCAGAACCTCACCTTTTTACAACATCAGAAGGACAGGGTATCACTCTTTATTCACCAAACCAAGAGCATGCAAAGAAAATACAGGACATTTACCTTAGCCCCAACACTATCATTTTATCATCAAAAAGTAGCATCTGTTTTGCTGTATTCCACAGAAACAAGGCCTATGATAAATGAGACTGTCTGCAACAATCTGGAGGGTAAATACTGGCACGGAGTTCTTCGCCTACCAACATCAACCCCTTTACCTACTATGGGACGATCTGGGACTAATCTCCCTCAATATGAGATACACATGGTTAAAAGTAGCAATGTTCAGAAAATGCCTACTAGCCTGGAACTCTGACACAGTCTTGGGAACCTTGGCCGCATACATTTTTGCATCCAGAGATAAATTTATATGCAAATGGCATAATCAAGTTATCCGAATCCTAGCGATGGCAGATGTAAGCTTAACAACACTGTTTCAAAATCCAACACAAACAAAAACAAGGATATTTGCAATGGACTGGGAAAACACAAGAGTGAAATGCTCATGTTATTGTGATTTTGATTAGCTATGATCACAATAAAGAACCATTCTCATCCAGAGCAATACTTGATCAAGTCCCCATCTGTGCAGTATCGGAATGACTTGCTGCGTCTTCGATTGAATCTCTGGCCTACAAGACAAGTACTGGCACGGCGAAAAACGAATCAATAAAGAACAAAAGAATTGTCGCATCTGCAAACAGCCAGAGAATGTAGAAACTATAAAACATTTATTGACTGAGTTTGAAACACTTTTGAACCAGCGAATAAATTATTTTAAACAAATAATGGAACCATTCGGTGTATCTACATCCGATGCACTCTGGAGAACAATCTATTCTGGCATTTCAACACCAGTGTCAATAAGAGCGATTGCATTCCTAAATGAGTTAAAATCAGATGAATACAATGTAATATCATTAGATCAAGATCAAGATGAAATGCAAAAGGTCTAAGAACAAACATTTCCTTTCTTCTGTGTCCTTTATCTTCTTCTTTTTCTTGTTTCTCTCTCTCTTGGTATCCAATTTTACTGGTCTTTTGTTAATGTTTTGAATTAACGAATGGCTCCTCAATATTTTAATGTATCAGATTGCAATGGTTTTGAGTATATTCATGTATAATTTTTGTGTTTCCATATTGAAAAGTTGATTATTATCAGCTATATCAATAAAAAGAAATAAAAAAAAAATGGCTGCTTAGCCTCTGTGCTCCGCAACACGGCAGAAAACCTTGCCAGACGGTGGCAGATCTAGCCAGATATGCAACATAAAACAGCCTGCAGAGACTTCTGATTCTCTGAAGAGTGCCCAGAGGACGGCGCTCATGCATCGCTGATAGAAAACTTGCTGAATGGGCACCAGCCATGGTGGGGGAAGGGGGACCGCAGCACACATAGCTGAGACGTGGCAAAATCCTGCAGCAGCAGCGTAGCCCTGGGCCGAACTGCTTGCTGCCCTGGACCCCTCGGTCACACATCAGTCCTGCACCCGCCACACAGCATCCAACGGAGGGGCCCTGTGGAGCATGCAGTAAAGTCTGGGAAACCCACCGGGCCCCCTCCTCCTCCTGACTGTATCATTGAACTGACCACCTCCGGACCCGGGAGCGAGGGGTGGGCAACACTGCAGCAACAATGATTAGAGGGGACACCTCTGACGACGGGCCAGCGTGGTGGCTACACCAACATCCACCTCAGCGCCCACATTCAGTGGTGGCGCTACCGTGCTGGCTGACCTCCACTGCACGAACCGTGGGACCGAGGGCTCTCCGGCAAACGCCTCCTCTCTAGGGCTGCCGCTCTAAACGCTGGCCCCATGGACATTTACAGCCGGAAAACTGTGACACCAGCAAAATCAACCCAGGATCCATAGACACCACATCCGTCTCTAGGCCCGCTTCTTGACTCTCCAGCCTCATTGCCGCATTTCAGAGGTCTGGGACCCCTGACCCACCATAGGGGCCTGTCTGGTACCTGGCCCCTGGTTTGTAGGTTCACTGACACCCGATTGGGTGGTGGGACATGCTGTAGCTGCATAAACCCATCTGCATAAAACCACTGCCTTGCCAATGGACCGAGGATGTGATCACATTCTTCTGTGGAACCACACCGTCGTAGCCACCCCTGCTGAGGCTCGCTCCCTAGGCAGCTCCATAGGGCAGACAACGCCTATCCTCACATAAGCCTGCTCCCCGAGCCGGACTAGGAGTCCCATCCAACATGCAGCATTGTGGCTATCTCCAGGTGAGAAGCCCTTTCCAATAATCATACCCGCTCTACCTTCACTCACCCCAGTCCCTGCCGAGCTGTGGTAATAGATAGCCCACGCTGGGGCTTCCCACACCGCTGAGCCCCCCCAAGCAAGAGGTGGATATATTGGCTCCTATGCTCCACAAATAGGGCTTCACAAACCTACTCATGTAACTGCACCACCAAACTCTGCTTATATTGGTGGCATGCTGCTGCTCTCCTCAACCTACGACCCAGTTCTAAGAGACAGGAACCGAGTTGGATGACTCAATACTGAACCCCATTGCACCCACATCCAAGGAGGGAGCCACCAGAGCCAGAATCACCTAGAAATAATAAATGCAGACCGGGACACGACCCCTACACCTTCAACAACCAGCGGGTGCGAGAGCACCCGGGCAAAGTGAGATGGAACTGTGATGATGCCTACCCCTGGGGATCCAGACCAGGTCCAGCAACCCCGGAAGCAGGCATCAACTTATTTTGGGCAAGCCCCAAAACCCCTGCTAGGGGCTGTTTGGGTGCGGTCCTGGCACCTATGGCACCAGGCTCATATGGAGAGTCAGTCCTGGCGCCTATGGCGCCAGGCTCATAGAGTAGAACTTACCTGATGCAGACCATGCTGCAAGCTTACCTGATGCAGACCATGCTGCAAGAGCTCCAAGCCAAATGAGGCTTGGAAGGGACTATTTTACCTAGGGACTATTTTTTACTAGGGCGGGGCTGGGGAGGAATACTTACCTGGGACTACTTTGGAGGCTATTTAAACCACGCCCAAAGAGCAGCACATGCTTCGTGTTATTCTGCATCCAGCAGTGTAACGCTTACCGTGCCTGCAAGTCTGCATCCAGCCTTCTGCCACGCCCGCCTCGAGTTTGGAGCTCCTAGAAAAAGGGAGAAAGAGGAGAAAAGGTTAGAACAAGAGCAAAACCTTTGATCCTTACCTGAATTCCCGATCCATCGCGCCTTCGAGCTGGAAGAAAGAAGTTATTTTATGCGCGTCACCTCGCCTGCTGCAGCGCCGCGCTGAACTCACCGGCCTTCGCAGCATCTTCAGATTCCACCGCATCCTCCTGCATGTTCCCGCCGCATTCCACCACCTAAGGAGTAGACAAGAAAAGCAAGGTGAGCCAAGGGAATACACAGAGGAATATTAGTAACCCCTCCATAGACTTACCTGATTTTACCACCGGGGGTACTATTCCTCTTCATGGGTCGGCGCAGCTTCCACTGCATCTTCGCCGAACCCCGGCCCCTAAGGGGAAACAAAAGGACAGCAAGGTGAAACAAAGGGACTATCAAGGGGAACCCTCCTCACCACATTAGACTTACCTGATTTTACCGCCCGAGGTATTATTCCACGAGACTTCATACTTTCTCTCAGTGCCTGAATAAGGGAGAAAGAAACAGGTTACATATTGACATTATTTATCGAACTGTGTTGGAAATACAAATCCTTACCAGAATATTACCGGTTGCCACAAGGAACTCTTCACTAGAGTCAAGCTGCAATCTGCAAGGAATCGGACAAGAGTGAAAGTCAGGCATTTGAACTCTTACAAATTACATACTTTTCGGAGTCAATATTGTTCTAGAACTCACCAATTCCTTCGAGCCAGTGAAGCAACTGGTTATCAATGTGCCCCTGCACTCAATGCAGGATTGAGAGCTCATCTTTTCAAATCATCAGGTGGGACTATAAGACGGGGCATCAAAGGTGATCCGTGGGGAGAACAGCAGGGGCGTGGGGGGATTTGCACTCAACTCCAGAGGTGGTTAATTCCCTTTCTCCATTTGCAGAAGAATATTACTACAGGCCAAGCAAACGAAGCTAGGTGGGCCAGTCCAGTCCGTCATCTCGTCCCTATGCGTCACATTGGTGGAGACCGCAGCTGTCCAGTTCAGATCGACGCCTCTGTGGGAGCCAGGTGAGCGTAACAGGAACCCATCGTATGCGCTTACTAGCGCCACACCAACCAGTACTACGTAGACTCCAACACACCTTGCTGGAAACTTGCTGGGGCCAGGTGGCATAGGTTGTTGGCATCCCACGATTTGATTAAACTAAATGGGCTCACCCCTATTGATGCAGGTTCTGCACCCACCAGTATAGATGATAGGTCAGCAGACTATGTGTTTGACAACCGTAGTGGCCTAGACTTTATTAAGGACATGAGTGTCGTTGGTCGCCATGAGAGCGATCACCTCCCCTTATGTTCTTTATTGCCATTGTCTAATCTTAGAACAGATAGTGCTGGCCAATTATTTCTCAATGAGCGTGGCAATCGTATACATTGGCATCAACACAAACTAGATGCTGTCAATAGAGTCGTCAATGGGCTTGTTCCACAATTCATATTGGAAGGAATTGGTGGTGCTAACTCTAACGAAAAGATATTCGAGAACTTTACAACAATGATGGATACCATTCACTCCCAGGTGTTGAAGAAGCGTAGGTATATATTATTATTATTATTATTATTATTATTTTTTTGGATCAAATTAGACCTTTACAAAAATAAAGAAAAACGTTATACCAATCATTAAAATATAACATATTAAATAGAACACAATAATTTTTCAGCTCCTTTGATGGAAAGTTCTACTGAAGACAAAGTTATTACAGAATGGTCTAATTAGAATCGGAGCGGCATGACCTGTAGCAGACGAGATCAGCCGTACGCCGAGCAGGATCGGGAGGTGAAACATAATCACCCTGTGGGAGTAAACAGCTTTGCCTGCACAAGACGGGTTTGGATGTCTCAACGCTCAATCTCGCACATCGTACACGGAAAGTACAGCCATGCATTAACTGACTGAGCATCAGTGCAAGAAAGATGAATTCATGCATGTGAGCCTAAGCAGCAAACACATCTGCACAGGCAGAACAATACCACCCGAATGACACACGTATGCACAGCAGGCAAACAGAGTATGCTGTGGACAACCTGGTGGGTAAACAGATTCAATTCCGTTGATTGAAGAAATTGGTCCTGAGGAAAATGACACACAAGAGAAAATGTAATTGAAACTGGTCAACCTGAATTCCTGATGTCTCCTAACTAAGGGTGACAAACAGATGAACTAAATCAATCAGGAAAATCTTATGGTGTTTCTTTGACTATACATAGAGAATTCAGTCACGCATATGCTGAGTAATCTTTGTCTAAAGACACTTACTGTCGCTACACTCAAAACTTAGAAAGAACTTGAGCAAATATAACAATAGACAGAAAGAAAATGTTTTGTTTTTATACTAGTTTTCTCCTTGATTTGGCCAGACACACCTTACGGAGGGCAAATAAACTGTCCTCATGACGTACAGTCCCACGTGAACTGCCTGTTCAAACAAAAGACCAGACTGGGCATTAGCCATCCCAACTGCAGTTTTTAACAGAAACATTTGTAACTGCATCCATAATTACGTAGGAGTTCAAATCAGCATAATACATTGTAGGAAGAGGGCAAGTTTCTCCTCACCTATTGTCACGTCTACATCCACACGGGCCCCTATATCCACAAGGATCATGCCCAGATCCTCCCCACACCACGCTACCTGCTGTAGGGCTCCCTCCCAAAAGCAGCTGGATGCCGCGGTGATGTCTCGCTGCATCAGGAGAGCTGCGGGAGGTTGGCGGTGTCCATGGACCTGGCTGCTGTGGCTGCGGTGGTGCTGGGGGGCACCACGCTTCTCGATGCGTGGCCAGCGCAGGTCATCATCCACGTCTGTTGCTGCTTCCGGGTCACGTGGTCACACAAAGCATCGCCCACGTGATCGCGTGGGAATGCGCTCACGTGACCTACAAGGAAGTAACACAGTATAAGAGGCCACCGGTAACACGCTGGCACGCTTCTCAGCTGTTTTCTTGGCAGTGAGTGGCGTTCTGGGATTTTCTGATCCTGTTTTCCGGTTTTTGGACCTGCTTACTCCTTCTGGACTTGTTCTTGGATTTTCCCTTTGGATTTAGCGTTTGGAATCTTTTGTCTTCACAGTATTTTAGACTTCCTGGCTATTGGACCACAGACTTCTTTTTGGACACTCAATTGGCAAAACTTATCTCGACACTGAACTGTGCCTTCTGGGAGACTGCCACTTCATCCCTATTATCAGGTGCTGGTAACATCCAAGGCACATCACAGGAACTGCGTGATACAACTCTCTGTGGCTCCTGGTTTGCATCTTGCTGCTGTTGGGTTTCCCTATTCCCATCACCCACCCAAGGGAGGGACATGGCGATTCATCTTGTATACTACCTCTTCCCGAATCGCAAGAATCGGTAAGTGGCATTTCATTCCTTTCCCAAGAATTAATGTCTCACATTACTGTCTGCTAATCTCGTTTGATTTACTGTTCCTTTGCAGCTACCTGGGTTCCCGTGTTCCTGCTTTTCGCACCTGTGGCCTCAATAACTTGCCAGGTGGTAACATCTGGTCCTTCCCTGGCCGGTGCTTGGGGTCGGAGGTATACATAGTCATTGCGGAGTCCGTTCTTGACACCTATCCCTTTTAGACAAGCGATGCCACAGCGCTACATAGGGCTATTTGACAGCTCAAAAGGGAAAGAGTGTTCTTCTCATTAGGGCTAGTCTGAGGGTTACACATTAACAGTATACAAAATAATCAGGTCTAAGGAAGCTTCTACTGTCCTATATTTTGTGTGATATCGCAGATATACTTTTACATCAGCTAACAGCGGCCTCATACTGTGGTTAAAAAGGATATTGTGTGACTATAGTTATGAATATAACATGATTAAAATGGTATCAAAAGTGCATAGTGGGGCTTATTGTCAAGTCAGGGTTATTCGAACAAGTTTACCGACATATATCTTGGCATATCCCAGTATAAATACCTTTCGGACATATCTGCTAATGAAATGTAATTCCTCTGCGGCATTAGAAACGATGGGTGCAAGGTTAGGCATATCAAAGTACATGCTCCAGTGTCGTTTATGTGGAGGTGATGTGACAGAGACTTTTGTTAATTAACTGTGAAAGCCTGGTTAAACTGCATCATACGTTTTTAAAATCATATAATAATATTTTTGATTTTAATAATTTTGCTGATATATGGTGCAAGTTATGGTAGGTAATGACATCAACCTCACATATCATACTGTGTCCTATTATTTGAAAATTGTAGACATTCCTAAAGGCCTTGGTGGCCCAATTTTATCATGATTTTAATTCTTTTAGATATTGTACTTTTAATAACACAATTTTTATATGACCTTGATTTTGGATGTATTGTATTTTGTATGTATATATACAAAGCCTTTTGGCTGAAAGTATATCAATAAAAAATTAAATGAAATTAAACTTGCAAGAAGTGCGCAAGTCCTAGTAGGGCTCACAAAGAACGAACAGTAATGCCCCTCCTGGCCGAACTGTGAAGACGGGCCCCTGAGGTACCAAGGGTGCCCAGGCTTGCCTCCAGGGCACATCGCTCCCCCACTACGGTATGTAATCTCCCACCCTCATCATATAACCCGCTTTGTGCCTCCCACACCTGGTGCCTGGTGCTTCACCCTTCCGGGAGCACACTGGTCACTGAATAGGCGAGTGCAACTGGTGGCTCACTCCCTCGGAAGTGCAACATTGCCACAATGGTTGTGCACTCTCTCGGGGCAGACCCCTACACCCTCAGGGGCTATACAAACCATTGTCTCTGGGAAGACAGGGAGGTGTGCGCCACAGATAAAGTCCAACCTGAGTACTCCTCAGGTACAGTGTCCCACGCTATTCCTGCATTGGGGCCCCTCGCACCCTCTCTCAATCTCGATCTCGCTCCCAGCACAGGCTGGCCCGCAGGAACCGCACATACCCAGCCATTGAGTCCTACCTACTTGATCCAATCCCTCTTACACCTCGGAACTGGAACACCTCTCTCGGTCATGACCAAGGGAGGTGGAGGGGGTAAAAAGGCAGGCGCAATGGACAATTTTGCAAAAGCAACCCCACATAATG
This sequence comes from Ambystoma mexicanum, assembly GCF_040938575.1. Taxonomy (NCBI): domain Eukaryota; kingdom Metazoa; phylum Chordata; class Amphibia; order Caudata; family Ambystomatidae; genus Ambystoma; species Ambystoma mexicanum. The sequence continues at coordinate 716,555,035 of NC_090932.1, forward strand.
ATCCAGCCCTGCCTTTCCAGCCCCCACCAGAACCAACTACCTCGTCTCCACAACCCCCGCTCATACCAGACCTCACAGAAATGATAGAGGCCATGGCAAAAGGCTTTGCAGCCATAAATGAAAAACTTGATGACATTAATGCAAGGACCCCGAATAAATGAAGCTGTGGACAGAGTGGCACTAATGAGGACTATATTAATACACTGTAGTAGCCACCCTCTCCAAAGACATGAAACAAGTCATGGCCAAGCGCGATGACCTTGAATCGCGCTCCCGTAGAAATAATATCAGGATAGTGGGAGTCCTGGAGGACGCACTGACCAGTAATATGGAGCTGGCCATCGAAAACCTCCTCAGAGACCTGCTGGACCAACCTGCTCTCTCATCATTCTTCACTGTGGAGCAGGCAAACCACGCTCTTTCACTAAGCCCGAAACCAGGCAACTTCCCCAGCCCCATTATAGCTAAAATCTTTAGCTACCGAGACAGAGACACCCTTCTTCGACTGGCCCGGGAAAAGAAAACTCTAAGACTGGGATCCCAAAACCATCAGCCCATTCCCGGATTTCTCTATTCCCATTCAATTCATCGTAGTTAAGAATGTGCTCCTGGAGAGAAGTATTCAATATGCAATGTCATTTCCGGGCCGCCTCAAACTTCAATTCAGAGGCATGTTGTATTTTTTCACGGTGACCTCTGAGGCAGTGAAGATTTTTGAAGTACAGATCCCAGAGGCCGGCCCGGGGGGCTGACCCACCAGAATGAGTCATCCCACCTGCTGAACCATGGTTGCTAAACCTTTGCTCTATGCCTATGCATAAGATATGTGCTGATTGTAACCCATTGTAAGTTACACCACCTAAACCCTAGTCATGGCTAGGACACAATGTCCTCTTTGTTAATAACTGACACACGGCCACAGCGCTCCCACCTGCAGTTGCTCTCATGAAGATGTTGTCCTCATCCCCGAGGCCCAGTTGGCATTGGGGGAAGGTCGAGGTTGGGAAAGGGGGGGAATTACACTGCTGGGTTGGGGGAGGCAGTGAGGGAGGGGGGAAGATGGCATCCTGGGGACAGAACCTGTGCACACCACCATAAAGTGCACCTGTTGCGCAGGTTGTTCTCAATGCGCTTGTTCAACATTATCACTGGTAAAGAGGATGGAAACTATTAAAACCCTGGTGGATGGGTCACAGGCACAAGGGAACCACACACTCAGCTCACCAGCATAAAAATTACATATGGGGACGGCCGTGTCCCTATGAAACAGGTATGGCGCAACAGGTGAAGATACTAAGCTGGAACATCCGTGGTCTGGGAAACTTCACCAAATCACAGAAAATCATATCCTACGCTCATAGGCAAAAAGCCAATATACTGTTTCTACAAGAAACACATGCCAAAGAAGGAACCTGCCACAACATATCTACCAACTGGGGGGAAACATATATTATACCTCATTCTCGACCCAATCAAGGGGTATCATGGTTAATATCCACAAATACCTGAAATTCATGATGAAACACACACATGTAGATCCAGAAGGGAGGATTTTGGTCAATTGTGGTGTCCTGGAAGGTCTAGAACTCATTCTTATAAACACTTACTGCCCCAATAACGACTCCCCGGAATTCTTTGACCACCTGCAGGACATTCTTTCCAGCTACCAGAGGCTACCTCCGATATGGGGGGGTGACATGAATCTTATCCTTGACCACACTCTCAACAGATCCAACCCCGCCCCTCACCCCCAGACCAAGGTGGCTCGCCAACTGCTTTCCCTCATTCAAACACTCGAACTCAGGGATGTGTGGTACACCACACATCCCCTTTCCAGAGAATACATGTTCTACTCCTATCCACATGACATGTCGTCACACATAGAACTTTTTCTCATTTCTAGCTCATTAAGGGGGAAGGTCCTAGAGGCGGACATCAACCCCACACCCTGTCCAATCACTCCCCGCTCTCGCTAACCCTGAAACTTAAAACAATTCCATTGAGCTGCTCCTGGAGATTTAAATCCTCGGCATTGCTGGATGTGGTATTTAGGGCAGACATTAAATCTGACATTGACACCTACTTGGTGTCCTCAAATGCATCCGTAGAGAACTAGAAAACACCAAAAGATCACTCAAAGACCTCGAACAAGAACACTCTAGAACCTCCGACCACACACTGCTCGCTAAAATCCGCTCTGAACTAGAGAAATTCGAGAGTCTTGCCTTAAGAGAAACCCAGCACTTTGCTCGCCCAACCGCGGCCAGGAAATACACTGAGGGTGACAGACCTGGTAGAATGCTGGAAAGGACGGTCCGCTCCAAATGCAGTAGAGACCAGGTGGACCCAATCCTAGATATGCATGGGAATAACAGGTGGACCGATGCAGATGTGGTGGAAGTATATCATACCTTTTACACACACCATACACTGCACCAAAACCAAGCGATGAACAAGCCATCCACACCTTCCTCCAATCTATTCCGTTATCCTGTCTCAGCACTCAAACCAGGGATGAACTATAACTCCCGATCACCCTAGAGCAAATCGCGGCCGTCATTTCCACCCTCCCCAAATGCTATGCCCCAGGCCCAGATGGATTAACGGCTGAATTTTATCAAGAATATGCTGCAACGCTCTGTCCGGTGTTCCTGCTGGATTGGGAAGAATCCCTCCACCTTCATACTCTCCCGGAATCTTTGAGAGAAGCCCTAATTACAGTTCTGCTTAAACCAGTCAAACCCAGTAACGACTGCGGTTCATATAGACCCCTTTCCCTCATAAACTGCAACACCAAAATAATGGCAAAGGTGCTAGCTGATTGCCTACTCCCACTGATGCCACACCTGGTCCACCCAGACCAGGCTGGCTTTATCCCGGGAAACTCCACCACCCTCAATATTAGACGGTTATTTAACATAATGGCTAGAATTGACCCAGGAACGCACTCTGGAACGATAACGATAAACGCCCAAAAGGCATTCGATATAGTCTCATGGGACTACCTATTCGCAAATTTGGAGATGATGGGTTCGGCCCCAATATGCTTAGCTACATCAAACTCCTGTACACCGGTCCATTGGCCAAGGTTCTCGTTAATGCATGTACATCCACTACATTTCAATTTGTGAGGTGGAACCCGACAAGGTTGCCCATTCTCTTCCTTTCTCTTTGCCTTAGCTATCGAACCTATGGCGGAATTTGTCAGGATAAACCATCGACACCGCAGGATCCGCTTAAGCGCCCCCCCAAGATCATCTCTCTATACGCGAATGAGGTGAGACTGTACATAAGAGACGCCTCTACTAACCTGTCACCAATACTCGAGGACATCACCAAACAGGTGCTCTCTCAGGATTTACAATTAATTTCTCAAAATCCAAAATACTCCCCCCCACAGACGTGACTTTGGACTGTTTTAGTACTACGGTGGTCTCTGGACCATGTTAAATACTTGGGGGTAATAGTATTGCATTCCCATTCATCCATGACACAAGACAACTACACCTCGCTCAGTTTGTACACAGACATCAAAATCCAGACCTGGAAAACTCTTCCGCTCTCTCTTGCTGCCAAACTATCACTAATCAAAGTAAAATACTCCCACGCATTCACCAATGTCCCAATATGGCCGGGCAAACCATACTTTTCGAAAATACATGACCTATTTGCACAGTTCCTGTGGCACTCTGGAGCAGTTCACAAGAAATTGCTTGATATGACACATCCTTATCATGAGGGCGGTTTCCCTGGCCCTAACTTGGAACTGTACTGGATAGCTGCTCAGGCTCAATTTGCCACGGTCTGGTACCCTATGTCATCACCCCCCCCCCCACACATGTAACTGGAGGCATTAGCCGCAACAAACTCAGAAGTGAAAACACATATACTAGCCCAAAGCTACAAAGACGACTGCTCTTTTGACCTGGTTGCTACCACATTGCGCACATGGCATCTATTATTCATCCATACCGACACTGACAGGCCCTACTACCACTGGCTCCCCTTGTGGAAATTCCCAGAACTAACACTTGCATGGGACAATGCTAACCAGACGAGATGGGAATGCCTGGGCTACAGGGCTCTAGCAGCTATTTTCCCTGAGGGTAGATTCATCACACCCTCCACATGGAAACACGGTCATGGGGACACTGGGGTGGATCATCTCCAATATTACAGGTTGCAAACAGCATTGTCTGCTCTATGGCCCTCTTATCCAAATGAGCCCCCAGAGACCACCCCATGCTTATATTGCAAATTCATGAGACTGCAGACACATACTCTCCACACTATATAAAATCCTAATGGACACTGCCTCACACCCTTCCTGCATGCCCGTGAGGGATGGTCCTGGAACTAGGCTCCAAACTCACAGATGACCAATGTTCCCGAATGTGTAGGCATACTCAGAACGTTTGAATGCATTTTCGATTTAAATTTGTGAAGTTTAAACTCCTCAGTAGGCTTTATTACACTCCGGCTAGGCTGTCTAAGATCTCCCACTCGCAACCCCAGGGCTGCCCAAGATGTCAATACTGCCCTGCAGACCATTTGCACATGTTTTGGTCATGCCCGCGGATAAGCAACTACTGGGACCAAATTATAAACATAATTTCCAAGGCACTGACCACCTCATTGGAGTGCAACCCCTTACGACTACTCTTTGGCATCTGGCCAGAAATCCATAGCAATGCCCACCGTGCTTTTGTGTTCATAGCGTGCATGATTGCTAAGAGAGCCATTTTATTGAGGTGGAAAGACAAAAAAAAAAAACATGCGCAAAAGACTGGCTGGTGACATTGACATGGACTCAGAAATGCAAAGATCTATATGTCTCCTCCCTACCCCCTAGCTCTAAAACCCGGATTATCTGATCAGCCTTCCGATCCTTCCTCTGTGACCCAGATGTACCCAAACCTAATTGTGAAGCATTTTTCCTGCCTTCTGAATCGTTGTGACAGATATCCGCCTATTTTTGCCTCATGTTCTCCACTCCTGTCTGTACTGAATATGCTTATTGTAGTGTATTCCTGCTGCACTGTACCCCCTTCTGCCAGTAATAAATAAAGTTTTTAAAAAAAGAAATCAACTCACACGTTTTAATTTACTTAGCTACAGGGTCTGAAAGCTCATTGCAAGAGTACACGTTCCGAGGATCGTATGAGAGGGACAGAAATGCTCATGGGTGCAGAGCAAAGGCAGTGAACATAATTATAGGTAATAATTCAGTATACTGGTTATGAAACTGGCCTCCTGGCAGTTTTAAAGCACCCATGATGGTTTCAAATTGCCTTGTAGCACAATTCAACATGGGAAGCAGTTCAAGGTGTTCTTAAGATGCAACATTACAATGGTAACTTGTCTTTGGTTCAAGGCTCTGCCAGCTTCATGATTGGTAGTATTCCTATGAGAAGTAGATGGGGATGATCAGCGGCAGATGATTAATGATCCACTGGTCATCCCAAATGTTTCAATGCCTTGGCTTCATGATGTGGGAATTGGGGGTTGGGCTGTGACATCGCAGTGGCGGGTCTAGTGTGTCGTGGTAAGATTTTCAAGACCCAATCATCGCAGGCTAATGTTCGTTCCGATATAGAGAATTACATGTTTGCAAAATGATTTTCGTTTGAAGGATAGACCAAACGTGTCAGTGTGCTTTGATGTTAATTAGTTTAGATGACTATAAATCTTCTAGACTTAGGGACGTTTTTTTGACAGCACCCTTTCATGCTGTTCTGTTCCGGGTTCTGCTTGAATATTGCTGTTCCATCTGTGTCTGGGGGCCTGAATAAAACTGTGTTACTTCTTGCCTGGCGTACACTTCTGTTTGGATTACTTTTGTATTTATTATTGGTGAGTGCAAAGGCAACACGCATTACACTTTGTTGGCAGAACCAGTATACTCTGTTGCAAGGTTAGGGACTCTAATATACTTGAAAACCTTCACTCAGTAGAGAATACTGAGTGTTCTGGCTCAGAATGGAAAACTAGTAGTGGGACGAGGAGGGTCACTCAGAGGAAACAAAGTGAGTCGTCTAGTTTTTTTCGAAATGTCAAGTACCGGAATTAACACAACTGGCCGGCTTCAATTCAAAATAAACTCAGCTATGAACCTGAAGGAGATTGATCCTCCCAGGAGGAACAGCAGTTCACCAGCACTGCGTGGGCAGAGAGCAGCCTAGCAGGAAGCCACAAAATGAGGTGAAGGAAAACCTGACAAAGGTCAGAGCTGAGATAACCAACAGGGTTGTTGCTTACCTCCAGACGACAATGTCAACTGCAAGCTGCTTGTAAGGCAAAACAAGCAACCAGAGAAGGAGAGATGCCTGTGGAACCACTGAAAACCCTGACATTCACTAGAAAGCTGCCAGAACCTCTACGAGCAACACAGGAGCTGGGGAAATGCTGGTACCGATTCACAGAGAGATAACAGGTATGCATGTTTGCCAGAACTTGTTGCAGGTCTGTCGAAGCCCGAGAGTGAATATAAAAGCTGGAAGAGAAGGGTCTGGGACCCAAAATTGACTGAAAAAAAGTTGCATACTTCACAGGAGAGTGAACCAAAGATCATCAAATCTATGCGAGTCAGGGACCCACACCCAAATAACTAAACAAGAAGCATTGGGTCTGGCAACCCGAAGTTGCATCCTTGGCAGGGGGGTGAAGTAAGGGCAGCACTGTGCAATTCTAGGACGCATCCCCATATCAGAAGCCATAGACTAAAGCCAGAACATTCTGGGACACAGTGGAAGAGACATTTTATAAGAACCACTATTGCGAGTCTGGGACTCTGTCTCCCCTAGAAGGTTGGAAAGCAGGGGAACAAAGACTCTGGAGTTGTTAAAGTGCAAACCTATACTTGGTAGATGAGTATGCCAAGGGAATTGAATGACTGTGAATACAAGAGATACAAGAGATAATTCTTTGTGTGCTAACCAGTTTCTTGAAAGGATAATAAACCTAGGGGAAAGGAGCATCCCCCTAGTTTTGGAACTTGCTATTTTGAAACATTGTTTTAGCATCACTTGGAGACTTTTCTGTTTACTGCGAGCACTAAGAAAACTGTTTATTTGAAGTTAGGACATTCCTTTCATAGTTATAGTAGTATGTTAATGTTAGGAGCAGAAGTAGGTTTTCTTTGGACATGACAGGGACTAACTCTTCTAGTTTTGGAACGTCCTGCCATTGCCATAAGTTTCTTTAGAGACAGGGAAAACCATCTTAGTTTAGGGACAGAGAGGCTTGTGTCCAACCATTTTCCCTTTAATTAAAAAAGTCTTTATCCAAAATCATGCCAATCTTTTGTGCAAATCTGACTTCTACACCTTTACAGTACCCACCAACACAGAATATTCACACACACATGCAATCACTTTCATACCCATTCACCCACCAGTCACACTCACTCACACAAAATACTCCACACAGGCACCCACCCATCCAGAACATTAACACACACACAAACACACATAGTCACATTCCCACTCATTCAGCCACCATTCATTTATCCATAAACCTTCTTTCGCATCCACTCACACTGCATTCTCCACACAGGCACGCACCCACACACCCAGAACATTCAAACATACACTATCACACACACACCCTAAGATCAGAGCATCATACTGGCTTTTCCATAGAGATTAGAAAGCTTGGCTCATTGCCTAAGGACTGCCAAAAAGTTCTGCTGCTGGACTCCCCAGTTATTCCTAACTGCTTAATGACTACTTTGCCAATGTTTATTGTAATGACTAATGACTACACTCTCACTGTCTATTGTAATGCAACTAGTGCCTGGATGCATATGGATTAGGTGTGCTGCTTCAAATGAAAAAATATAGGGGGTCATTCATAGAATTCGGCGTACAAGTGGTGCACGCGGCTGATGCACAGTGTGCGCGTGCGGCAGTCTGCACAAGCCGCGTGCGCCAAAACCCATGTCAGCGCACAGTGTATTCATGGACATTAGCATCCAAAACCAGCTGTGGCACAAAGGGCCGCAGCGACCCTGCAGCAGCGCCAGTTACGCCCCCAACCCCGCCCGTGCACCATGAACAGCGCACAAATCCAGTACATGGTGCAAAGGCCAGTGGACGAGCATACAGCCCCCCAACCATGAAAACTTATGTAAAACACCCCGCGCAGCCCTCAGAATACATGCCCTCCTCTCGCACTAGGAAAATTGCGTGTAAAAATCCCTGCGCAACCCTCAGAATACACGTAACCCCCTGTGGTGTGGTCAGCCATTGGGGCATGCACTGGGGTGATGGGCTGCCTGTGGGGAATGTTGAGGGTGGATGGGGTGCATGCGTGTAATCCTGGGGTGTGCGCAGAGTTCCACACGCGATTTCGCTGTCTGAGCAGGGTACGTGTATTCTGAGGGGTGTGCAGGGAGTACCACACGCGATTTCGCTGTCTGAGCAGGGTATGTGTATTCTGAGGGGTGCGCGGGGAGTATCACACACTATTTCGCTTGGAGACCGGGTTACGTGTATTCTGAGGGGTGCGCGGGGAGTATCACACGCGATTTCGCTTCGAGATCGGGGTATGTGTATTCTGAGGGGTGTGCAGGGATTTTCACACGCGATTTTGCTTGGAGAGCAGGGTACATGTATACTGAGGGTTGCGTGGGGAGTTTCACACGCGATTTCGTTTGGAGTTCGGGGTACGTGTATTCTGAGTGGGCCGCAGGGATTTTCACACGCGATTTTGCTTGGAGAGCGGGGTACGTGTATTCTGAGGGGTGTGCGGGAAGTTTCAAATGCAAATTCACTGGCTGAGCGGGGTACATGTATTCTGAGGGGTGCGCGGGGAGTTTCACATGCGATTTTGCTTGGAGAGTGGGGTACGTGTATTCTGAGGGTTGAGCGGGGAGTTTCACACGCAATTTCATTTGGAGATCGGGGTACGTGCATTTTGAGGGGTGCGCGGGATTTTCATACGCGATTTCACTTGGAGAGTGGGGTACATGTATTCTGAGTGGTGCGCGGGGAGTTTCACACGCGAATTCACTGGCTGAGCAGGGTATGTGTATTCTGAGGGGTGTGCACAGAGTTTCACACGTGATTTTGCTTGGAGAGCAGGGTACGTGTATTCTGAGGGGTGCGCGGGGAGTACCACATGCGAATTGGCAGTGTGCGTCCTCCCAGGTGTGCCCTCTTTCCCCATCCCAGGCCCAGCAGGCAGGCCGCACCACAGGGGACTACCCTGCACCAATGGCCATGTCCTGCAGGCAGCCCATCCACCCTGGCCATGACCTGCAGGAAGCCCATCCACCCTGGGCGTGCCCCCATCCAGCCCACATGTTACCATGCACTAGTGAGCACTGACACATGTCCCCCTGCACCCCCACCCACCCAGCATTGACGGACAGGCCCCGACTCATGTCCCCCTGCACCTCTACCCACCCAGCATTGACAGGCAGGCCCCGACTCATGTCCCCCTGCACCCCTACCCACCCAGCATTGACGGGCAGGCCCCAACTCATGTCCTCCTGCACCCCTACCCACCCAGTAATGACTGGCACCTGCCAGTAGGCCCCGACTCATGTCCCCCTGACCCCACACCCACCCAGCATTGACGGACACCTGCCAGCAGGCCCTGACTCATGTCCCCCTGCACCCCCACCCAGCCAGCATTGACGGGCACCTGCCAGCAGGCCCCGACCCATGTCCCCCTGCACCCCCACCCACCCAGCATTGATGGGCAGGCCCTGACTCATGTGCCCCTGCACCCCCACCCACCCAGCATTGGAGGGCACCTGCCAGCAGGCCCCGACTCATGTCCCCCTGCACCCCTACCCACCCAGCATTGACGGGTACCTGCCAGCAGGCCCTGACTCATGTCCCCCTGCACCCCCATCCACCCAGCATTGACGGGCACCTGCCAGCGGGCCCCAACTCATGTCCCCCTGCACCCCCACCCACCCAGCATTGACGGGCACCTGCCAGCAGGCCCCGACTCATTTCCCCTGCATCCCCACCCACCCAGCATTGACGGGCACCTGCCAGCAGGCCCCGACTCATGTCCCCCTGCACCCCCACCCACCCAGCATTGACGGGCAGGCCCCGACTCATGTGCCCCTGCACCCCCACCCACCCAGCATTGGAGGGCACCTGCCAGCAGGCCCCGACTCATGTCCCCCTGCACCCCTACCTACCCAGCATTGACGGGTACCTGCCAGCAGGCCCTGACTCATGTCCACCTGCACCCCCACCCACCCAGCATTGACGGGCACCTGCCAGCGGGCCCCAACTCATGTCCCCCTGCATCCCCACCCACCCAGCATTGACGGGCACCTGCCAGCAGGCCCCGACTCATATCCCCCTGCACCCCCACCCACCCAGCATTGACGGGCAGACCCCGACTCATGTCCCCCTGCACACCCACCCACCCAGCATTAACGGGCACTTGCCAGCAGGCTTGACTCATGTCCCCCCTGCACCCCCACTCACCCAGCATCGACGGGCAGGCCCCGACTCATGTCCCCCTGCACCCCTACCCAACCAGCATTGACGGGCACCTGCCTGCAGGCCCCGACTCATGTCCCCCCAACACGTCATCAAGATCCACAATCATGGGCCTCATGTCCACCAAAATCCCACTGCACGCCACCCCACTCTAAAGACCCAATCAAGTATTCCATCCACCCCACATAGAAATGACAATTACATGACACAACCCAAATGTCAAGTATGTACATCAACACATGTCTGTCACACAAACACAATGGGTGCCAGTGATTGCGAAAACCCACATTGTGACATGCATGAAACCAACAAGAGAATACCACACATTGGAGTAATAAACCAAAATGTATTACACATAAAATGAAGGTAATGAAATGAAAACAAAATGCAGCATGTCCCAAACAGAAAAAAATGAACGGAGTCTCAATCCAAAATAATCCAAATGAAATTTTGTCCAAAGCAAATCCAGAGGAAACGAAAATAGTAAAATCCATTGCTCAATGGTGAGAAAAAAATGCAAAAATAAGATAAATCCACTGTTCAACTATGTACAACGAAGAAATCCAGGGTCCATGAGCCCAACGAATTAAATGAAACCTATAAAAAAAAGAATACCTAATAAATAACTATATACAAAAAGGTGGGGTATAGTCCAAGCGCCCCAAATCAATGCAAAACAAAAATGTAACCTAAAACTACAAACTATATACAATGGCGGCGTGCAAGTCCTATGGCTCACTTTTCGATTTCCCGGGCCAGGGCATCCTGGTCTATGTCCTGGAGGTGGGCTTGTTCCATGGCCTCGAAGTTTCGCAGGGACGATGCCATGTTCACCTCCAACTCCCTGCGAATTGCCTCGGGGCACTCGGCCTGCCTCAGTGCCCTACGCATGGAGTTCTCCGCCCTGACCATTGTGAGCCATGCCTCTTCCGCCCGCCGCCGCTCCGCATCTATCTGTTGGCCCAACCACTGCCACACGGAAGACACTCCCAATCCAGGGTCCTCCTGCCCTCCGGCCGATGCCTGCCCCTCTGATGTTGTTGGCCCCGAGCCATCATCGCGTCCACCTTGAGTCTGCTGCTGCCATGCATGTGCCCTGCCTGTTGTTGCCTGCACGTCATCCTCCCACTGGGGTCCAGTTGTTGGGGTTGCCACCCCTGGTAGACCTCCGACTCCCGACTGTGGCAGGGATGTGTCCTCCACCAGCCTGGCTGCTGGGTCAGGGGCAGCTCCACAGGGCGCCCAGGTGACACTTGGGCAGGAAGATGGCACGGAGGACGACTTGCGCATAGGGGGTTCAATTGAGGAGGGGGTCGATAGAAGCTCCAGCACACGGAGGAACCCAGCACTGGTGACCCTGCCTAGTAGGTTGACGTGGTCTTCGAGACATTCAAAATGACGTGCACTGTCCTCACGAGAACCCTGCATGTCATCCCGAATGTCACGAACACGCAACGCTACCCCACCCAGGACAGCCTCAAGCCCGTCCCGGATTGCCACATCCACAGGGAGAGGAAAGCCAGTTGTTGTGCGGCTATCCCCTCCCTGAAAACGGGTCTAGACGAAGTCATCCCTGCTGGTGCGGGATGATGCAGTCACAGGATTGGGCACAGGATTATACACAGGCACCTCTGCGGCAACCTGTGCTGCCTCCTGTCCTTAGGCCATGGACTGCACCACTGGCACAAGTGGAATCCCCCCTCCAGGCCCCATGTGTGTGACTTCCACGGCCTCCTCCTCAACCGAACCCCCCACCAACCTGGATGACTCTGTGCCATCTTTCTCCATAGGCCCCTGTGGGGTCTCAGCTGCCCCTTCTGCTGCCGAGGAGTCCACCTCCGACCTCCGCCTCTTGGACCTACCCCTGGCAGCTGCAGCCGCGGAGGCGGCACCAGACTCCTCAATCCCCGACGAAATGACCACCTGGGAGGGGAGCTGGGCCTTGCCTCTCCGGCTGGCGGTGGGATCCCTGCCTCTGTGCTCCACAGCACCATCTCCGCCCTCTTCATCAGTTGATGCTGCAGACAGGGAGAGACAGAACACAGGCCTCCGGCCTCTGCACAATGGTATGATACACACATGACAGTTACACATGAGTGGCAGTTCCAAAATGCACACATGCCATCACACTCCCCAACCCACATATCATTTGAACACACACACATGCACAATTTAACAGGAATCGTGCAGGAGGCAGCAGCATCCATACACATACAGCAAAATGTACATCCGCAGGTCAGCCTCATGTGACATGCAACATGGGGGGGACAGTGAAATCATCGCCATCCATGTCACATCTACAAGTTACTCCCCTACATGTGGGTGTCACATGCATCCATGGTGTATCACAGTTGCACATTGCGCAAATACACACACATGCGCATGTTGCAGATACATGCAAGTGGAACCAGCATCCTTGTGTGACACCACAACCATGGCACAGTACATATACCGAAATTCAAACATGTATGCACCCACCCATGCATTTGGCCAGCATGCATTTCAACACATACACCATTGATGTGTCTCACACATGACATGACTCACGTGCGGCAGGCTCATTTCGCTGTACATACACATTCACACATGGCCCTACAAACACATTTGTCCAAAATGCACACTCCTGGCACACCTCTACATGCACAGTGTCCAATCAGTACGCATGTACACTTACCACTCGATTCCTGATGGGACTGCCTCTCAAAGACCTGGATGTGGAGCGCTGGGCGTATACATTCCAGGACCCTCATCTGGATGTCGGTTAGGTGGACCCGGCATCCCTCTGCATGCGCTGCCTTCAAGAGGCGCCTGGCCTTGCTGAGGGTCCTGGACCTGAAGTCCTCCCAGCACTTCCGGACATGTTGAATGTCCCGGGCTGCCACCTCCTCCACGTTGATGGCAGCCACAATGTCCATCCAGATCCTCTTCCGTCCTTCATTGTCGGCGCGTGAACTTCCAAAGAGGGCATCATACTGCCCCAGGACTTGCTCCACCAGGATACCAACCTCTTTGGCACTGAAGCTGGTAGCCCTCTGCCTCTCTGGCTGGGGGTTGCCAGTGGTATCCGATGGTGTTTTCCCTGACATGGCAACCCCAGGGGCAGGTGTGGGTGGGCAACTGGGTCCTGGGGCTGGGCTGTGGAGAGATGGTACTCCAGTCGGGAGACTTCAGTTCCAGCAGGGGTGGTCACAGCAACTGGACCCCTGCAGATGGCTGACGTGCAGGCACCAAATAGCAGGGCACGTGGCCAGCAGGCAAGCAGGCAGCAGCAGATGGCCTGTGGGAGCGTGCTCGGAGCTCTGAGGGGCAGGAAAATGGCCTTTTGGGCAGCAGCGTGGTCTTCTGTGTGCTGTCGCGTGGCCAGCTTGATACGGAGTGATTTGGCACGTGAAAAAAGTGCACGTCAGCATGTCATTCAAGGAAAGGCCCTTAGCGCGTAAGCGCGTCTGTGACGTTACACGTGCAGGCGTTTCCCTCATGACGGGTGCATAGTGATTCAGCACGTGAAAATACAGCACGTCTGTGTGTTAATGCATGTAATCCGAGGAAAGGGCCTAAGCGCGTAAGTGACGTGACATGCACGGGCGTTTCCCTCAGACTGGGTTAAAGGTGAGCGGGGCCAGCAGTTCGCTGTACGTGCCTTTCGTGGAGACCGACGTGTGTGTTGCTACTTCGTGTTGTTTCGCGCACCATCACAACTTCACAGCGGATCAAGGACGTATCTCTTCTTTTGGCGGGGGTATTAGCTACGCGTGTTTTTCATTATCACACTAGTCTGACGGTGAGTCGCACACGCTATTTTTCCCACTGCGGGTGCCCCTTTGTATCACGTACCTGTTTTCAAGGTCATAGTAGCCTGCGTGTCCCACACGTACGTGTTTTTCATGTCCCTGGGTGCCACTGTGTACTGCGGGAGGTTAATTCCACACACGTGGGTTACCGGGGTTGTGTGTACAGTTTTACTGCAGTTTTGGGGTGCATGAGCATTGCGTGACCCGTCACTTCATCACCGAGGTCACATACAGCCTTGCAGGTGTAAGGGTGCTTTTAACATCTTGTATCCCACCCCCTTCACCCCAATTGCCTAGGACAATTGTCGTGTACACCTCCCATTGGAACTTCTCCATCTGTGCCGGCACTACTCCATCTGTGGCCTGGTTGGGAGGCCACCAAAGGTGAGGGGCACCACAGCTGGGCATACTCCTTGTGGCGGGCGTGGTCAGGGACGTGGCCGGGGTGACCAGGGAGTAGGGGCACTCAGGGTGTGCAGGGTGGCCACAGAGGGGGAAGAGGCAGGGGTGAGCCACTTCAGCACGATGTTGTGCCATGTATTGGTGCAGTCATGCCACCACCCGCTGTGGTTCCGGGTGATGCAGCTTCTGCATCTGGCACCCATGTGACCCGGCAGTCCGTTTCATCGACTGCCATGGGTCGAAGGGTAGTGGTAGCTGCAGGTGCAGCTGTGGAGACCACCACCCATGCTCAGGGTCTGCCAGCGCAGGCTGCGTTGGCACTTGAAGAGTCCATGGAAGATTTCCAGCAGGTCAGGAGGAACACCGTAGGGGCACGCAGGGCTGCCCTGTCATCTGCTGCAGCGACCACCCGGGTGTTGACAAGTGCAGGGGTAGATGCAGCCAACAATACCCCAGTTGTGAGTCTACCAACTAAGACAGTCGCGGTCAATGACTCTGCCACAGTGGGTTTTGCTGCGCAGGGTGCATTCCAGGGCACCCAGCAGCCACTGATGCAAGTCAGGCCTTCGGTCATCCTTCTACCTGCCACTCCCTTGGTTCAATCCACCGGTGCAACTGGCCATACTGATCAGGGCGGCATTTGCCAGCCAGGGTCCGCGCCACTATCCAAGAGGAGGAAGGTTGCACTTGCAGCACAGGCTGGGACCCCACACACAGCCACGACCTCCTGCACATCGAAGAAGAAGCCTTTCTTTGTGCAGGAACGGGACTTCCTCATGGACTACATGCGGGACCACAACCGTGACATGCTAGTGGGGCCCAATTGTCAAACTACGGCTGCCCATCGTGATACCCACTGGAAGCAAGTTGCGGAACATGTGAGTGCATTCGGCCATGAGGTGCGCACGGCGCAAGAGTGCAAAAAGCGTTGGAATGACCTCAAACGCAGCGCTAAGGCAAAGCGTGCCTCAAATTACAACATGACTCTGGGGCCGGCACCTGAGGAGGAAGACCTCACTCCGCACGAGTCACTCGTTGCAGAGTTCATACCACCTGAATTGGTCGAAGGAGTGGGAGAGACACAGGACTTTGATGCCCAGCCCAGTGAGTGTTGTTGCGTGTTTGTCGAGGCCATGTGTGTTTTACTTGTGTGATGTGCTGTGCATGACTGCCACTACATGTCATGTGTACATGGTTCGGATGTGCAAGTAATGCAATGCTTCACTGATGCTTCACTGATGCATGGCTACTGTGCAGGATGGTGGACATGTGGAGCAGACGGGGACTGTCCTCATCACCACACTTGCGCCCTACTCACATGCTGGTCACCTCGATGCCCCTCCGGTCCATGTACCAGCTCACTGACCCTTCTGCATGTAGCCTGGGGTGTCCTTCCTCTCTGCACTGGGACTATGTCATGGCATGACTGAGGTGCATGTGTCCTCTGCCTGCATGCGGGTACTCCACATAGGCATGCTCCCTTGCCCCTCCAGCCCCCCCGCACCCTAATTTCACCTTTGCACTGGTGTGCATAATTTTGCCGTAATGCAATGGCCTGTTCATGCCTCCTGTGTACATGCTAACTTCCACCAGGCAACCTGCCAGACACAAGCAGAGGGGTACATCTTTTGTCCTTGATGCAGGGTGTCTCACTTGGACTGTGCAGATGGCAGGGACATGAGTGCCCATTCATGCTCCATGTGCATTCCATGCCTGCCCCCTATGTGTCCTTGAGTGGATGATCATTATAGTACGTGTCCAGGGTGACCTACATTTCATGACATTTCATCAGCCTTCCCATGTCCACTGTGCCTTAGACCTGCCTTCCACACATGTTTAGCGTGTGGCAGTCTGTGTGGCTCATAGGCCTCACCCTGTTTCTGGCCCACTGACTCTATGCAACTGGTGTAGTGTCTTCTGCACACATGGGTGTACTACTGAGGGTTCATCATGTGTCCTGCTTACTGTCCTATCATCATCTGCTGTGTTGTCAGTTGACTCAAATGAAGCAATTGATGCTAGTCAACACTGTCTGCCAATACACAGGTCTCTGGTCATCCTTTTTATATCATGTAAGGCATACCTGCATTTCCACTTAGGGGGAGGGGTGGTTTGCTTGTAGCCATGCAACCCATTGCATACACATTGCACGTGATGCCTGAACTTGACCTTGCACTGCCTTCACGTTTTCTGATACACATTATGAAGTACTTGTACATGTAGATAGTGAGTAACGTACACATGTTCTGCACTGCATCGACCCACTTCTGAGCCGTATAACACCCTTCTACATGCCTAATCACTGAATCAATGTCAAGTTGACCCGGCATGCATGGCAGGTTCTCCTTTGTGTGTGACATGTCTGCTTCATGTGTTGGCTGTCTGTGTGATGTCTATGTGTGTGTGTGTGTTGTGTGCTTCTAACATGTGTAGTAATCTTTTTTCTCTCTACTTTTCAGATGATGGTGCAATGGAGCCAAAGGATGGTGTTGTCATGCCAGGCACAGGGTTGTTATCACTACAGCAACCCGGCACAAGTGGGGGTCGTGGGGTGGTAGACCACGAGAACACACATGTGCTACAGACCATCTTGCCTTTGGCTGGCAATGAGTCCAGCCCAGATGACCACTCTGACGTCCATGTCGAGTTGGATGTGCATCAGGTCCATACATCAGGGATGAGTGATTCTGATATGGACACTCCTCTGTCCGTGACACCTGCACTGAGGGGTCAGACAGTGGTGGGACCTCTGCCTGTGGTGGATCGGGACGCAGGGTCACCCACCATACCAGTCGCTGATGGGCCTGGGACATCACGTCGACGGGGGCATGTAGTCGTGCAGCCGCGGGTGGTGCCAACCCAATGAGCACGGCCGGACCTTGGGTCCCGCAGGTGTCAAGCCCAGCAAAGCGGTGACCACGTGCCACCCAGGTATACTGAGTGGGAGCAAGGCATGACTGCCAATTCAGAACGCCAGGGGGCAGCAATGGAAAACATTGCTGTGAGCATGGAGCGTGTGGCCCAATCCGTGCTGCCCCCCGCTAGACAGGTGCTTCTCCAGCAGCGGGCGGCATAGTCCACGCCCCACTCACTCAGGCTGGGCATGGCGGCCTCAGACAGGGCACGCCAGGCTGAAATGTCTTTGCGTCAAGCAATTGCTGCTCACACAGAGGCACACATGGAGGCCCTGAGGAGTGAGTATGAGTCCCTCAGATCCACTCTGGGTGTCCTCTTGATGTCGCAGAGGGCACGGTCAGAGGAGAGGTTTCAGCAGCTTGAGCGTACCATCTTGGCTGAGCTACATGCTTGCCGGGAGGTGCATCAGTTGTCCAGACAGGCCTTGCAGGAAGAACTCTGTGTTACACGTGTTACCTTGCAAGAGGAAGCACGTGTATCACGGGAGGTTCTGCATGCAGACCTATGTGTCATCGCCACACAGAACCAGGTTCACCCATCCGGCAGACTTGCTGCCGACGAGGGGCAAGCTGCGGCTAGGCGTGGTCAGGCTCCTGTGCCACGTCCTCCTTTTCAGGATGAGCCAGACTCGGACAACAAGGTATCTCCCACACAGGTCGGGCCGTGCAGGCGTTGAGCCCATGGAGGTTTTTTTTTTTACTCAACATCATCGCATGTGGGTGTTGAGCTGCACCCTGTACCTCCCTCCTCTTGGGTGCCTGCCCCCCGGTCATATGTGGCCATTTTTGATTTTTCATTTTAGTTTAGTTAGTTAACATTTGATTTGATAGTTAGTTTAATTAGGTAATGCAGGTTTTTATAGTTAGTTTAATTAGTAAATATAGTTTAAAATTGCTTGTCTATTGTGCTTTCATGTGACGGTGTGGTGCTTTGTGGCTTTTGAAAGCATTCACTGTCTGTTCCAGCTGGGCCCTTCAAGCTTGTCTCGTGTATGTGTTTGCAGCTTGGGGTCCTGACTCACATAGGCCACTCCTGCTTCCCTTATCCATGGGCTCGCAATGATGGTTCGGTGTTACAGTCAATTTCACAATGGCTTTGGACTGTCATATCTGTGGCCTGTCTGCTGCTGTACTACTTGTGTTAACACCCCTAGTGGGGATTGTAGGGGTTTAATCGATGGCATTTCAGCTTTAGAAATGGGTGGTTTCATGAATCAGGTGTCCATTAATTGCTTTACATTGTGTTGTATGTTTATTTTCTTTACTGTACATGTGCTTGATGCACTTCATGCTGTAGAGAGTGTCCGCCACCCTTTGCCTGTCAAAGTCACACTGATGGTGGGATGAAATCTGATGTACGTCTCTGACATGGGCCAGTCACAACCAGCATGAAGAGACACACACAGGGGACTTTCCAGCATTAATTCTGTGTTTTGTGCCCTTTCTGCAGGAGACTGAGCCTCCAGACCACCTTTGCCGGCAGACATGGGCCAGTGTACGTCTGGCAGCTGGCCACGATCGTTGGTGCAGACTTGCGCATGTGTGCGCAAGCAGTGCCACAGGGCTTGTGCTCATACATCCAACAGAAGCAGACATGTTTCCTGGAACTCCAGGCAAGGTGAGCAGCACAAGGGGCACACACCACAGCCAACCTTCCACCAGGCCTGTTGCACATGCATGCTAAGTAGCGCCACTGACGGTGAGCTTGGACAGTTATTGGTGTTGAAGCGCACAGTACAGCTAAAATGTGTTGGTAGACACATGGCAAGTTGCTTTCCAAGTTGTCAGGGGCACATGCAGGGGCTGTCACACATATCCTCCAGTACACCATGCTCCATAGAATCAGATATATAAGCCCAGTAGTGTTCAAAGCTAGAAAAAGAAGCTGCGCAGAGGGACACCCAGCGAGGGACAGACTCGTGTGCAGTGCATATCATTTGCATGTTCAAATTGACACATGAACTACCTCTTTTATTTTGGGGATTCCAGAACACTACTTGTACTGAAGTCGTACCTCGCTATATGCGTCTAACTGCTTACCCAGGGACCATTGCATGATGTGTGAATCTTGACACATTGGTCTTCCATTTGCCACGCCCCCACGTGCGCCTGACTTACTGCATTGACAGTTTCAAACTCTGTCCCTTCCAACCCAGACTCCTGGTCACCCCACTCCCCTTCCTCCTCCTCACCTGTAGTGTCTGGTTCTGGTCTTTCCATGAACCTCTTCTGCCACAGGGCCTTTTATTTGGAGTGCAGGTAGAGTCTACCTCGGAAGGAAGACACCGACCCTTGGGCAAGAGGTCTAGGGGGGCCCCCCTTCCGTAGTAAACTGGTCCAGGGGAAAAAGCCGTAAGGCATAAAATAAACCTATCCGGCTGTGGCTCACGAGTCTTTCCTCGGTTGGCTACTTGATGAGGAGATCCAGCGAAGGTACGGAAGAATCCGGAATGACCGTGGACTCGATGGGCCAACTGGAGAGTGTCCAAGGTATAGGCGAGAAGACAGGTAAGTTGGACCAAATAAGGGAGTAGTTAAGGAAAGGACAAGGGTCCAGAGTGGGGGGAGAAGAGAGAGTAAATAGGAGAGGAAAGCAGGGCTGGCGTGAGAAACGAGTGCTGCAACAAAGTACACTGAGGACAGAAGGAGAAACCAGGCAGTGTTGCCAGGATGGAGGGAAAACAGCGCATCAACCCGAAAGCCTAACGCGCGAAGGTTGCAACGCGTAGGCTTCCGGGTTGAGCCCACGGAAAAGGCTTCCGAAGGCGTTAGCCTCGGAAGCCTAGATCGTCAATTCACAATGCGTGGCGGCCCAAGCTAATGGTGACCCAAACGCCATCGAGGCCAGACCCGCCAGCCCCCTCGGCGTGTGACAATATGCCCCCCTCCCCTTCCTACGCCACCTGGTTTTCCCGGATGGAGCTGATGGAGCCGTCAGGTCAAAACAGGTACATCGACGTGTGTCTCAGGTTCCCAAGAGTCCTCTGATCGGGGATAACCCTTCCAAGCCACTAGATACTCCAGTCGACCCTTTCTATATCTGGAATCCATAATGCGTGTGACCTCATATTCCTCATGGGTGGACGGAATGTGGCCGGGTAGCCCTTTATTGTTTATGGCGGGGGTGTCAGGATCCACCGGACGAAGGAGGGAAGAGTGAAACACTGGATGGATGCGATTCATGCTTCTTGGAAGAAGTAATCTAAAGGCGACAGGGTTCACCTTCTTTATGATCTTAAAAGGACCCAAATAAATAGGAGTCAATTTGGTTGGATGTAGCAACCGAGGCAAAAATTTAGTTGACAACCAGACCTGATCCCCCTCCTTCCAATTGGGGCAGGGTAATCAGAACCGGTCTGCATGCCCTTTGTACCTCCTTTGGGCCGTGAGCAGGCTCTGCTGAGCGGTCTTGCGGGCTGAGGCTATTTCCGCTAGAGTAGACTCAATAGTGGGAACGTTGGTGGGAGGGTTATACACCGGAAGTATGCCATGTGGATGCATACCATATGTACAGAAAAAAGGGCTAAGACCTGTGGCAGTGTGTGTGGCATTGTTGTACGCAAATTCTGCCGTGGACAGTAGGGCTACCCAATTATCTTGTAAACTGTTGATGTTACACCTGAGGTATTGTTCTAGGGAGGCGTTGAGTCGTTCGGTTTGGCCATTGGTTTGGGGATGGAAACCAGAGGAGAGAGCCCGCTTGATGCCTAACCGTTGACACAGGGCTCCCCAGAATCGAGAAGTATATTGACTGCCACGATCGGATGTAATCTTATCGGGTAGTCCATGTAACCTGAAGATGTCCTTGAGAAACACCTCCGCCATTGCAGAAGCGGACGGCACACCTGGGAGCGGAATGAAGTGAGCAAGTTTAGAAAAAGAATCCACAGTGACCATCAGACAAGCGTAACCTTGAGATAGAGGTAAATCAACGATAAAATCTGTCGAAATCTGGGACCAGGGCCGAACCGGTAACTCAGGTTGTTCTAGTAAGCCATAAGGCTTAAGGGTGGAATTGTTGTTCTTGGCACAGGTTTGGCAGGTTCGGCAGTATTTCTTTAAATCTCGAGAGAGAGAGAAGGCCAGAAGAAAGAACGATATATCAGTTCAAGTGTGCCTTGTGAACCTCTATGACGTGAAGTAACATGATCATGGCCCCATCTCAGGATCTTTAGTTGTAAGGTCTTAGAAGGGACATATAATCTCTGGTTTACCAACAGCAGGCCGTCTGACCATCTGACTAGTCGCTGTTGGTTACCGGGCAACTTCGTTTCCAGATCAGGTGTGGTGACGCATCTGACCTCCTGAAGAAAGGTGGTAATCAAACCCACAATTCTATTCTGGGGAAACATGTACTCTGGGGGCGGGACAGACTGTGTATCTGGGGTGTCTCGCCTAGACAGAGCATCAGCTAGGCTGTTTTGGGGGCCTGGTATGTATGTGATGGTGAAGTCATATTGGCTAAAGAAATGAGCCCAACAAGCCTGCTTTGAATTTACACATTCCATGCTTCTAAGGATCTGTAAGTTCTTGTGATCTGTGCGAAGAATGAACTGATGAGAACTTCCTTGTAAAAGGTGTCTCCACTCTTCGCACGCGGTTTTGTGTGCCAATAATTCCTTTTCAATTACAGAATAATTATTTTGGCTTGCAGAAAGATTTTTGGAGAGGTAGGCCACCGGGTGTTCTTTCCCATTTCTGACTTGTAGGAGTACAGCTCCCAAAGCGCCTGCAGAGGCATTTGCTTCAACTATGAAGGGTCGGGTCTGATCCGGCTGGCACAAGATAGGAGCAGTACAGAATTTCCTCTTTAAGCACTGGAAGGCTTGATTTGCTTGGTCAGTCCAGAAAAAAGTTCTAGCCTCTTTCTTAAGTAAGGCCGTAATGGGTAGTACTATTTGGGAAAACTGTCTGATGAATTTTCTGTAGAAGTTGGCCAGACCCAAAAACCTTTGTACTTCCTTCAGCGAGGTGGGTGTAGGCCACTCTAAGATGGCGGACACCTTTCTTGGGTCCATCGTGATGCCACCTGGGAGAGGATGTAACCCAAATAGGGGACTGAGGAAGCATTGACTATGCATTTCTCAGGTTTTACCAGGAGGTGATGAGATTGGAGGCAGAGGAGGACGTTCGTAAGATGCTGAGTATGTTCCTGTGGGGAGGGTGAGAAAATCAAGATGTCGTCGAGGAAGACAATGTTATTGATGTAGATTATGTCTGAAAACAAACAATCCATGAAGCGTTGGAAAATGGCCGGGGCGTTGACTAGGCCAAACCGCATAACCCTATATTCATATAGTCCAAAGGGAGTCCTGAACACAGTGTTCCATTTGTCTTCTTTTCAAATGCGGAGGAGATGATAGGCACTCCGCAGATCTAGTTTCGAAAAGATGGTTGCGCCTTGGACAGCCTCCAGTATGTCGGAGATGAGGGGCATCGGGTAGCGGTCCCGAACAGTGACCTTATTCAGGCCCCTGTAATCGATGCAAGGTCTTAACTCCGACGAATCTCATTTGGGTATGAGGAATAGGGAGGCCCCAGCTGGGGATCTTGAAGGTTGGATCAGACCGTTGGTTAAATGGGAGTCCAATTAACTACGTAAGAACTTCTTTTCCATCATAGATAAAGGAAACATGCGCCCGAATGGCACAAGGGCATCAGGAACCAGTTCTATGGCACAATCTTCTGGGCGATGTGTAGGTAGTTCCAGAATTGGATTGTCGTCAAAGACTTCCTGGAAGTCTACCAATTCGGGAGGAACACTGCATATATCACAAACCTCCTTGCGTTCGGGAGTCAGGATTTGCACAGTCTCTCCTTGTAGTTGTGATAGGCAATTCTGCTAACAAAACACAGACTCAAAGGCCATAGTGTTATGGGACCAATCGATGATCGGATTGTGTTTCCTAAACCAAGGGATACCAAGGATGATTGGGAAATGAGTGGCTTGGATTAGGTCGAACTGCAGCTGTTCCGAATGTTGAAGTATT
The DNA here is from genome assembly GCF_040938575.1 of Ambystoma mexicanum. NCBI lineage: Eukaryota > Metazoa > Chordata > Amphibia > Caudata > Ambystomatidae > Ambystoma > Ambystoma mexicanum. The sequence continues at coordinate 716,578,602 of NC_090932.1, forward strand.
TGCACATTTAGGTGTTGGGTAGAGTGGGTTACGGGCCCAGAAGAAAGGGGAGAACCATCAACGCCTTCCACCTTTTGGACGTCTTCTCGTTTCAGAAAGGAGAAACCTTGTTTGTGTTCCCAATGGGTATCCATGAATATTCCTTCAGCTCCACAATGTAGGAGGGCCATGGTTGTGAGTACCATGGTTGGTGTTTCTAACTGGATGGCAACCACCATAAGGCGCAAATCCATGGTCTCGGCGGACGAAGCTACAGTCACAGTAACATAGGGACTGGGAGTTAGACCTCGGATACTCGTCCCCATTAGGTCCGAGGTCGAACGTTTCCCGCTCTCCTTGATGGGAGATCAGGACAGCTTCGAAGTAGATGAGTACTGGATCCGCAAAACATGCAGAGGCCATCCAACACATCTACCACTCAATCTAGCCAAGCTACAGACATCACTAAGACCCCTCCCATCGCAGGAGCACTCCTTAATGTGAGATCACTCGTCGCCCATGCCCTTGACATAGCCGACCTAATCACTGAAGGTAATCTTGATTTTCTCGCGATTACTGAGACCTGGCTACATAATGCCACAGAACCCTCGCTTATGTTAGAGATCCCTGATGGTTACACGATATTTAGACAAGACCGAGAAGCTGCAAGAGGTGGTGGTATCACCATAATCGCTAAAACGAGCCTCGCCCTCAGAGTAGTCCCCACCCAATCGCTTCAATCTTGTGAAACCTTATCTGCCAAATTCCAGATAAATAATAATCAATCACTCACTATTCGCCTACTATACAGACCTCCAGGCCCGTTAGGCACATTTGAAGAGGATCTCCATAACCTACTTACCAACAATCTCAAACCTTGCTCTAAACTAATCCTTCTTGGGGACTTTAACTTAGGTTTCCATGATAGCACGGATACCAATGCCTTAGTGACAGACAACATGATTCACGCACTAGGCCTAACTCAAAAAAGTTGACAAGCCCACACACCTGAAGGGGAGAACGTTAGATTGGATAGCAGAGTGCAACTGCTCAGTCACTATTTCTTCCATAATGCCCTTACCCTGGACAGACCACTCATTGGTGTCCTTTAACTTAGCCACCACCAGACCCAACACCATGGCCCCTCTACTAGCGCCTCCTTGCTTAACCAGAAATAAAAAATGCATTACTGCAGAGAAAGTCATCCCAGCTATATTACCCACCCTTAATGTACTATCAGAAAATCTAGATCCTAGAACCTTAGTGCAAGAATTCAACAATATTATGCTCTCTACTCTAGATAAACTGGCACCTCTTAAACTTAGATCAAGCAAACCCAAAGCTCATATAAACAAATGGTTATACAAAAAAAGAGGTTTGCCAGGCAAAACGCAACTCGTATGATGATCGTATAGCCAAATCTAATTCTAGCATGAGAGAGCTCTTTTCCATCCTAAAGGAACTCGAGTCCCCTATCGCCACACAGGATACCTGCACCAAGGATAAATCCTTGTGCACAGATATCCAACTAGCCCTAGAAAATAAAACTATCACACTCCAAAATAAAATTCAGCAAAAAAAAGAAACGCTTAAAATTCAGGACTCGCCTAAAATGCCTCACACCAATAATTTATTGGTGCATGGCAATTCCTTCCACTTCTCCAAAATTACTACCTTGGAAGTAGAAAAACTTATCCTTTAACTTAAACCTTCCAATTGTAAAGGTGACATCTGCCCAGCGCAACTAATAAAGGACGCTGCCAGAGAACTATCTCCCTTTATCACCAAATTGATTAACTCCTCCTTTGCCTCAGGCACCATCCCGGCCAACCTTAAACAGTCCTGGGTGCTCCCCCTCCTAAAAAAGCAGACCTTAGACCCCCTCATCCCTACTAATTACCGCCCCATCACTACAGTACTGTTTCTTCTCAAGATACTTGACAAAGCTGCATATAACCAAATTCAAAAACATCTTGAACTACATAACCGTTTAGGAGTGAGGCAATCGGGCTTCCGTCCGTTACATGGAACAGAAACTGCCCTAATTAATTTGAAATCCCAAATCGATGAGCTGAGGGACAAAGGTAGGACAGTACTCCTGCTACTCCTGGACCTCTCAGCCGCCTTCGATTTAGTGGATCATAAAGTCCTTTGTAGTCATCTGGATTCTGCCGCCCACTTTTCCCGGAAGCCTTTAAATGGATTGAGTCATTCTTGAGTGAAAGAACCACGAAGGTCTTCTCTCCCTCAGCAGCGGCAGATCCCACCCCCATCTCATGTGGTGTCCCGCAGGGCTCTTGTGTCTCCGCAACTCTATACAACATCTTCACAAAGCCCCTGTTTGATGATCTGGACCATCTCGGTATCACCTACACTAACTATGCAGATGATACACAGATCCTCCTCCCGCTTTCTGGTGATCATGAAAAGGACACGGAATTGGTGAACAAAGTATATCTTATCATCCAGGCATGGATGGCTACTCATGGCCTCTGTCTGAACGATGATAAGACTGAGTTGATAATCCTGGGCTCCCAAGCCAATATCAAAAAACTAGGCCAGGAATGATCCTCCTTCAATATAGATGGGAATATCATCCAAGTGTCCAAGGATGCAAAAACCCTTGGATTCTATCTTGATTCCACCTTATCACTTGATAAACAGGTAAAATCCTTGGCCTCCTCCACGGCTTACACCTGCAAATTGATAAGAGCTGGTAAACCATTCCTTTCCAATTATAGCTGCTTAATCTTGGCCAGAGCCTTAATACTCTCCAGAATTGATTACTGCAATGCACTATATTCAGGATCTAATAAAACAATAATTCAAAGATTACAAATATTACAAAATAATGCCCTGAGAGCAGCACTAGGTATAAATAAAAGAACCCATATCTCCTCTGCTAGACGCCATCACAAATGGCTGACCACTGACAATAAAATACAACTCAAGATGCCATCTCTGACCCACAAAGCCCTTAACAACTCCGCCCCTAGATACTTGATCGACAAATTCCATAGGCAAACATCTATCAGACCGACCAGAGCTGTCAACGCCAACTGCTTGACAATACCTAACTTCAGACTCACCACGATCGGAGGAAATAGCTTCCCTGTAAAGGCTGCAAAAACCTGGAATTCACTGCCACAAGATTTAAGAGTGGATTTGCCCTACCTCCGTTTCAGAAAAAATGTTATTAAGCTCCTAACCTCTACTGACCTCAGCTGAACTGTCATCTACATCCCACGGTAATCATTTGCATCTATCTCCACTGTATATTTTATGCAATTCCAATTTGACCATTCCTTGTACATTGTATATTATGTAATTATTTGTGATTTCAGGCCATTTTTGTAACCATGTAAGATTCGCATTTTCTAATCGCTGCGCCCTGCTACCCCGGGGTCTGGTGCGCATAAAAAGTGAATAAAACAAACAAACAAACATACAAACAAACAAACAAACAGTGTTGCCAGGACGGAGGGAAAACAGCGCATCAACCCGAAAGCCTAACGCGCGAAGGTTGCAATGCGTAGGCTTCCGGGTTGAGCCCAAGAAAAGGCTTCCAACGGCGTTAGCCTCGGAAGTCTAGACCGTCAATGCACGATACGTGGGAGCGTGGCGGCCCAAGCTAATGGTGACCCAAACGCCATCGAGGCCAGACCCGCCAGCCCCCACGGCGTGTGACAGACAGTATATGAACCATCAGGGGGGGAATCTTACGTATGGGTACAAAGCAGCAGACAAGAGTGCTTGTGGAGGAGTTACTTGCTTTGGGGCATGTATGGTGTTGTGTGGATGTTATAGACACACAGATTAGTAACTCTTACTATCTTTGCAGCATTGAACAGCTCCTGTTACCGGACCTCGAGTGCGCAGGCAGGAGGCCAGCACTCACCCCAGAGATAAGTCTCTCTTTGACTTCCATTTGAGTCATTTGGTACAATGTGCATGATGTACATGGTTTCTCTGATTGAGTATGTGTTATTGTGCACAGTAGATTTTTGTCTTTTCCCTACTTTCCCTTGACAATCTGACTCCCCTCTCCTGCCCCTCTTTCCGGTTATCCTGAATAACAATGCCTGTCCAGACAACATATCCCTGACCCTCCTTCCCCACAGTGGTCTCAGAGGCCTGTGTAAGTTTGACCTTGCAGGCACCCAGACCACGGAGGGGGTGGTTGGTTCGTGCCACTCCTGCCCCTGGACACAGGAGCAGTGACACTACCCATCAGTTGGTGCTGCATCATTGTATATTATGTACCAAACATGGTACACATTTTGTTGTAGCATTGTTTAAGTGTGCTAACTTGGTTACTCCATCATTGTGCTTGTACATGTGCTTTGAAATTTACTGCTACTTCAAGTCATCTACTGGAGACTCTTCAAGTGTTTTTTGCTGCCTACAGGCATTATTGCCTGGCTTGTATGTTTGGCTCCTTTGAGTTCTCTTCGATTTGGTATTTTTACCAGTCAAGGTGGCCTCTGAGGGTGCTGGACACTGTTTACACGCAAGGTGGAAGATGGAGACAAAGGGGTAGAGTGATCCTGTGGCCATGTAGACTTCAAGGAAGAAGGCTACATACCCCAGACACAGTTGTTCAGTAGGTTATGGTGATATATGAATGAGGGAGGGTGTTTGGTTGTTGGACAATTCTCTTGGCCTACAGTGTGATGGGCTCCCTGACATTGTTATTGTGGTGTTCTATGTACATGATGTGTTCTGCTGGTCAATGCCTGTTCCTGTGTTGTGTTTACCTTTCAGGTGTGAGGGGATTGATGTGGTTTGACATGCTGGGGTGTGTACATGGGCAATGTTCACATGTGATTGTCATGATCTCTGCTTCCAAAAGATCAGGACTTGCCCGACTCCCTTGGAAGCAGACCCATAACCCCGGTTCTGAGTGCCAGCCAGTCCCAATTGGGACCTTTTGGACCATGTCCTGGCGCCAGTGGCACCAGGCTCATAAAGATGCCCAGTCCCAGCGCTGGAAGCGCCGGGCTCATAATGCTTGGGTGGACTTACCTGCAGCAGACCATGCTGCTTACTTACCTGCCAGTTGAGCCCCTGATCCTCTTCTGTTTGGGACTACTTTTCCTGTTGGGTGGGGCAGGAGCCACTCCCTAGGTTCAGAACACTGGAACTCTTCTGGAAAGCAGGAACTCTTTTCTTACCTAGGCGAGGCTGTGGAAGGAGACACCTAAGCACTACAGGAGGCTATATAAACCACACCCGATGGATGAATCTTGCTTTGCGTTATTCTGCATTCTCTGCAGCAGAACGCTCATCGTGTCTTCTGCTTCTGATCCTGGGCCTAAGGGAACAAAGGCTTACCATCCTGAAATCCAGTCTTCAGCAGCACCTGTAAAGACAAGGAAAGAACAGGTTAGCACTACGGTCTTCAGTGGCAGCGCATCTCTTACCTGGTCCATCGGCTGTCACCAACGCCTCGCGCTGCATTCCGGCATCTGAAAGACAAAGGCTTACCTACTCTTCGCATGCTCCGGAGGTCTTCGCACTGCATTCCGGCATCTGAAAGGCAAAGGCTTACCAGCTCTTCGCACGCTCCGGAGGCCTTCGGCGCTGCATCCCGCATCTGAAAGACAAAAGAAGGTGCGTTTAAAGACATTGGGCAACTTTATTACTCACGTGCCATTACTCCTTCCCACGCCGAATCCAGTGGGTATTCCAGCACCCTTCAGCTTATCTAAAGCTCCGAACTTGTACCTGCAAGATAAAAGGGACAGTTAGTGCGCATCGTGAAGCAGGCTACAAGCGCTTACTTACGTGCTTCCAGGCGCTTCTATTCCTCACGCGGGTTCGATCCTCAACTCTCATCAGCCCGCCATCCGCCATCGCCGGAACCCTGCAAAACAAGAGATATCATTACAAAAGACTTTTAAGACATTTGAAGTGCCCAGAACTTACCGTTCGTGCAGTTAACGACGGACAGCAGTCCTCTGAGGTCAAGAGGCCTGCACCCTTATACAGTTAAGAAACTGGTTACGGCACCCTGCCCCGAGGCAGATGGAGAGCTCGGCATTCACTTACCTAAGGTGAGGGCGTTAACCTTTGCGGTTCTACAGGAGAAGAAAAAGGGAAGAGGAGAGAGGCACCCAATAACCCCAGTTCATTAATCCCATATTTTCTATCTGCAGACATCTTACTCTTCGAGTCAGACATACAGTGCACAGAGGTCCAGCCCAAAGAGCCAACCGTGTGTTACACATCACCTTTGAAGATACGGCATTCACCCAGTCAAGACCAGCGCCTCTGCGGGAATCAGGTGAGCGTTACAGAACGCAAAGCCTACCGCAAAACTCCCACCCAGGCGCTATGGAAACCTCGGATACCGACCAGCTAGCCCAGTTACTTGGGGAACTAAGAGCAGAAGTGCATGCAGCCCGTCAGGAAACAAATGCTCTAAGAAGGGAACTGATTATTTCCAAGGAGCGAACAGACGATCTCGCTAGACAATTGCTACAGTCACAAGCCGGACAAACTCTGTTACCCGCATCAGGGGCAAATCTTCCTTCAACATCCTCTATGAACCCAGTGCAGATCAACCTACCTGGGAATGTACCTCTGGCTCCGCCCGAACGATTTTCTGGTGACCCAAAGAGGTTTGCAGTATTTATTAATCAGTGCCGGTTGCACTTCTTATGCCGGCCAGCAGCCTTTCCAACTGATCAAGCTAAGGTAGCTTTCGTGCTTTCGTACCTTAGTGGCAATGCGTCAGACTGGTCGATCCCTCTAGTTAATCAAGATGATCCGGTTCTCCATGATTTTCAAGCTTTTCAGCTCAGTATGGAAAAACTGTTTGCAAGACATTCACAGGGGCAGGCCTTGGACAATGAGCTCCTTTCATTGCGACAGGGTAATCAAGACCTTTTGGCTTATATTGCGTCTTTCAACAGACTGATAGTGGAAACTCGATGGCCTGAGGACAAAAGGATTACGCTGTTTTATAGAGGTCTACGTGGAGAGCTCAAAGATGTTTTAGCCCAAGTAGTGAATCCCCCGCAAGACTGTTCGGACTATATTGACTTAGTCGTTCAAATTGACCACAGACTGCAGAACAGGAAGGCCGATCGTTCCAAGATTGATGCTCGAGTATTTTCCAAACCACCAACTCCTACCAAAGGAGTAGACTCCGGGGAACCCATGCAAATAGGGGGCCTGAAAGGACCACTAACACAAAAGGAGCGGGAAAGGAGAAAACAGCTGCAATTATGCCTCTATTGCGGAAACTCGGGGCACTTTCTTCGAGACTGTCCGGTGAAACCAGCCAAGAAGGCAGTAGGAGCTGCAGTTACCAGGGTCACAAACTCTGAGCAGGGAAACGACCTCGCCCGACAAGAATAGAGGTCCTCTTGCCGAGCGTTAAAACCAGTTCCGTGACCTCGCATTTCGTGATACCTATGGTCCTCATTAGCCCTGAACATCCGGATCGATTACATCCGATTGAAGCTTACGTCGTCAGCGGTGCCATCGGCAATTATGTGGATCATGAAATGGTTTTGAGGATGAATCTGACTCTTTGTCCAAAGGCTGTAAAGGACGTCATTACTACGGTGGATGGTACGGAGATAGCCTCCGGACCAGTAACGCATACCACCCAAGAAGTGACGCTAGTAAGTCAAGATGGACACCATGAGAAGATCGTGTTCGATGTGATCAAGGCCCCTCAGTTCCAGATTATTCTAGGAATTCCTTGGTTAGAGAAGCACAATCCTCAGATCGATTGGCGAGCAAGAACGGTTCAGTTTCCAGAATGTGTCTCTACTTGTCACCCTCGACCTGGTGTTGCACTGGCAGCAATTTCCTCGGAGGCTCCCCAGTTACCTCCTTAATACCTAGAATTCCAAGATGTTTTCCGGAAGGATCAGGCTAACTCTCTACCTCCTCATAGGTCTTATGACTGCCAGATAGACCTGATACCTGGATCTACTCCTCCTTGTAGTAGAATTTATGCCCTCACTGAGCCTGAGAATCTTCACCTCCGACAATACCTGGATCAATACCTAGCGAATGGGTTTATTCGTCCTTCCAAGTCCCCTGCTTCCTCAGCTTTGTTCTTTGTTCCAAAAAAAGAAGGGGACCTTAGAACTTGTATAGATTATCGCGCCCTGAACCAGATCACCGTTAAGAATAGATATCCGTTACCTTTGATCCCTGAACTCCTGGACCAAGTCAGAAAAGCATGCATATATACAAAGCTGGATCTTAGAGGAGCCTACCACTTGGTACGAGTAAAAGAGGGCGATGAATGGAAGACGGCCTTCCGCACCAAGTATGGGCTATTTGAATATCAGGTCATGCCCTTCGGACTTTGCAATGCCCCGGCCGCCTTTCAATATTTTATGAACGATGTCCTCAGAGAACTCATAGATGTGTGTGTTGTTGTTTACATTGACGACATCCTCGTTTATTCTTCATCGGAAACTGAACATCGGAAACACGTGAAAATGGTCCTCGAGAGATTGCGTCAACACAAACTTTTCGCTAAGTTGGAAAAATGTGTTTTCAACGTGACTGAAGTTGAATTCTTGGGATTCATATTATCACCTAGCGGAGTGCGTATGGATTCAAAGAAGGTAGATGCAATTCTCAAATGGCCATCGCCATCCTCCGTAAAAGGTGTTCAAAGCATGTTAGGCTTCGCTAACTTTTACCGCAGGTTTATCCCCAAATTCTCTCGAATAGTCCAGCCCATCACCGCCTTGTTAAAGAAAAACAAACGTTTTGAATGGTCTACCGAGGCGGAACAAGCTTTCCAGAATTTGAAGACTAGATTTATCTCTGCACCGATCTTAAAACATCCTCGCCCAGAACTCCCCTACATCGTTGAAACTGATGCTTCGAGCCTTGCCATGGGGGCAGTTCTATCACAAAAGGACCCAGTAACCAATCAGTTGCATCCCGTGGCATTTTGGTCCCGCAAATTCTCGCCTCCTGAAATCAATTACACTATTACAGATAAGGAACTTCTAGCTATCAAGTCCGCCTTTAAGGCTTGGCGGCATTATCTTCTGGGGGCCCGACACACCGTTACTGTGATTACAGATCACCGAAACCTGCAATATTTGAAAACCGCAAAAGCTCAATCCTCTAGGCAACTCCGTTGGGCACTATTCTTTGCCGAGTTTGACTTCATAATTACCTATCGACCTGGTACAAAAAACGGTAAAGCTGATGCCCTTTCTCGGATGGGAGTGGAAGAACATTTGATCAATCCTAAACCTGTACCTATCATTCCCGAACAAAGAATTCTAGGTGTAATCGCCACACAATCCATAGAGGAAGTTAAGGATAAAGCCAGGCTACTGGTAACTCCAGCAGACATACAGAATTGGCATCTGCAGGGAAAGGACTTTACGGTGAAGGACAACCTATTATATTTCCAAGAACGGTTATACCTGCCCAGCACAGATTTACAGAAAAAGGTAATCTCTTGTTATCACGATTCTTTAATGGAAGGACATCCCGGTATGACCAAGACCTCGGAAAAGATCAAGCGCTACTTCTGGTGGCCGTCTTGGAAAAAAGATATCAGAGACTTTATAATGTCCTGTGGAGTATGCGCCCAAAACAAGAGTCAAAAGGAAAAACCAGCCGGCCTCTTACGCCCTATTGACATCCCACCTCGCCCTTGGCATACGCTTTCTATGGACTTCATCACCGATCTACCTCCATGCTCCGGATACAATACGATCCTAGTAATCGTGGACCTATTCTCCAAGATGGCGCATTTCATTCCACTCAAAGGCTTACCAACAGCAGCAACTCTGGCCCGAGAATTTCTCGAAAACATCGTCCGACTGCACGGTTTTCCTTCTGTTCTCATTTCGGATCGAGGTAGTCAATTTATTTCTCATTTTTGGCGAAGTTGCTGTCGGTCGGCTCAAATTGATGTGAGACTTTCGACCAGCCACCACCCTCAAACCGACGGACAAACCGAGAGGACCAATCAAACTCTGGAACAGTATTTGCTCTGCATGCTACAACAAACTGAAAAAACTTGGAAAGATATCCTTTGGATAGCCGAATATGCCTACAATAACTCTGTCCACTCGGGAACTGGGAAGACCCCGTTTTTTCTTTTATACGGTAGTCACCCTCGAACCTCGGAGTTGGATCCACTCCAAGATCTTGGAACACCAGCAGTAGACCACCTGCATTCTACAATCACCCAAGCCTTTAAGGAAGCCGTTTCTCACCTTCAAAGGGCTAAAGAACAGTACAAGAAAGGAGCAGACCAACATCGGAAGGAAGCCCCCCAATATCAAGTAGGAGATCAAGTCTGGTTATCCATCAAATATCTACCTCTAAAAGGACCACACACATTCAACCCAAGATACCTTGGTCCCTATTCCATCACTACCATAGTAAATCCATTAGCGGTCAAGTTGGACTTGCCCCCTCACATGAAGATACATCCGGTCTTCCACGTCTCTCTATTAAAACCTGTGCAACCTCAAACCCGACTAACTAAATCTCCAAAACCTATTCTAGTTGATGGAGAACTCGAGTTTGAAGTCAAAAGCATCCTGGATTCCAAGATCTCCAAATCTAAACTATTTTACCTGATTGACTGGAAAGGCTACGGTCCCCAAGAAAGATCCTGGGAACCTGCAGAATATGTCCACGCCCCTCGGCTAATCAAAAGATTTCATCGAACATTTCCTAACAAGCCCAAACCCCCGGAGAAGCCCGGTTTGGGAGGGGCCTTGAGGGGGGGTGCTGTCATGATCTCTGCTTCCAAAAGATCAGGACTTGCCCGACTCCCTTGGAAGTAGACCCATAACCCCGGTTCCGAGTGCCAGCCAGTCCCAATTGGGACCTTTTGGACCCTGTCCTGGCGCCAGTGGCACCAGGCTCATAAAGATGCCCAGTCCCAGCGCTGGAAGCGCCGGGCTCATAATGCTTGGGTGGACTTACCTGCAGCAGACCATGCTGCTTACTTACCTGCCAGTTGAGCCCCTGATCCTCTTCTGTTTGGGACTACTTTTCCTGTTGGGTGGGGCAGGAGCCACTCCCTAGGTTCAGAACACTGGAACTCTTCTGGAAAGCAGGAACTCTTTTCTTACCTAGGCGAGGCTGTGGAAGGAGACACCTAAGCACTACAGGAGGCTATTTAAACCACACCCGATGGATGAATCTTGCTTTGCGTTATTCTGCATTCTCTGCAGCAGAACGCTCATCGTGTCTTCTGCTTCTGATCCTGGGCCTAAGGGAACAAAGGCTTACCATCCTGAAATCCAGTCTTCAGCAGCACCTGTAAAGACAAGGAAAGAACAGGTTAGCACTACAGTCTTCAGTGGCAGCGCATCTCTTACCTGGTCCATCGGCTGTCACCAACGCCTCGCGCTGCATTCCGGCATCTGAAAGACAAAGGCTTACCTACTCTTCGCATGCTCCGGATGTCTTCGCACTGCATTCTGGCATCTGAAAGGCAAAGGCTTACCAGCTCTTCGCACGCCCCGGAGGCCTTCGGCGCTGCATCCCGCATCTGAAAGACAAAAGAAGGTGCGTTTAAAGACATTGGGCAACTTTATTACTCACGTGCCATTACTCCTTCCCACGCCGAATCCAGTGGGTATTCCAGCACCCTTCAGCTTATCTAAAGCTCCGAACTTGTACCTGCAAGATAAAAGAGACAGTTAGTGCGCATCGTGAAGCAGGCTACAAGCGCTTACTTACGTGCTTCCAGGCGCTTCTATTCCTCACGCGGGTTCGATCCTCAACTCTCATCAGCCCGCCATCCGCCATCGCCGGAACCCTGCAAAACAAGAGATATCATTACAAAAGTCTTTTAAGACATTTGAAGTGCCCAGAACTTACCGTTCGTGCAGTTAACGACGGACAGCAGTCCTCTGAGGTCAAGAGGCCTGCACCCTTATCCAGTGAAGAAACTGGTTACGGGACCCTGCCCCGAGGCAGATGGAGAGCTCGGCGTTCACTTACCTAAGGTGAGGGCGTTAACCTTTGGGGTTCTACAGGAGAAGAGAAAGGGAAGAGGAGAGAGGCACCCAATAACCCCAGTTCATTAATCCCATATTTTCTATCTGCAGACATCTTACTCTTCGCGTCAGACATACAGTGCACAGAGGTCCAGCCCAAAGAGCCAACCGTGTGTTACACATCACCTTTGAAGATACGGCATTCACCCAGTCAAGACCGGCGCCTCTGCGGGAATCAGGTGAGCGTTACAGTGATGTGTAGAGGACACTGATGGTCACTTGATTGGACATGCATGTATTGAGTGCATGTCCCTACTGATACACACAGTCGCGCTATGATCCACCACATGTACATACACCCTTCCATGTCCACATGTGCACACAGTTTGCCTTCGGGTGACCACTGTGTGCCTGCAGCACATGATCTATGACCATTTGTGGATCTTGTACATGCATCAATTGGCTATTTATTTGTTTATTTTGTCCTTTTCATGTGATGGTCAAGGTCTGTCTCTGACACAATGGCTGGTCACTATGCTGTGTGCTGAGCAGTGTGTTGCAGGAGACACAATCAGCACACGGATTCAGGAGTAGGGATTTTGCCTTGCCCAATGTGCATGTGAACAGGCATTGATTGTTATGTTCATGCTACAACTGTTGGAATGCATTTGGGTATGACTTGTTTGGTTTGGGAGGTTGTTGGTCAGTCATTTCATCTGATTCCATGACAGGCGTCATTGTCCGAAGCCACTTTCCATTTATCACATGTCACTTCGTATATTATTGGTAATGTGTTTGGCTTTTGCTATTGCTTGCCATGTCATGGTGTGTCAGACAAGGGAGATGTGGTTTAGGAGGGTTTGGATGACATACCAGGGATTGTGATGGCCTGTTTTGCAGGGGTGTGTGATACACACCTTGTATGTGTTCCTTTTGGTCACACAAAATTGTTTATGTTTAAGTAGCTAGGGATACACACAATGTAGTGGCAATATTCTCAGGGTGGTTAGGTTTTGACAATTGACTGTCTCTTTGTCATCATCGATTGTCACCTGGTATGTGCCAGGCCTGTGTGCACTCCGCAGGGGTGGGAGTTTAGGTGAAAAGTGTAGCCACAAGCTGGGTCCAGGCTGCCTCGCCACGTGCCCTATCCCCTCCCATGGGCAGCGCCTGTGCCTGTGGTTGGGGATGTGGGGGCACCACCATGTCCACCGGTCCACCCTGCCGTGTAGCAACATTGTGCAGGACACATGCTGCCACAATGATCCTGCACACTACTGGGGGTGCATAGAGTAGCTGCCCACCAGAGCGGTCAAGGGAGCGGAAGCGTGACTTTAGCACTCCGAATGTGCGCTCCACTATGCCCCTGGTTGCAATATGGGAAGCATTGTATCGTACCTGGGAAGGTGTGGTGGGGTTCCGGATTGGCGTCATCATGTGGTTGCTCAGAGGCTAGGCACTGTTCCCTGGAGAGGTGATAATGGTTGTGATCATTGGGGTTTGTGTATTTGTCTGTGTGTGACATGCATGCATGTGCACAGGCATTTGTACTCACCTAGGAGCCATGTGTCGCCATGCTGCCCAGCTTCCAGGGCCCGGCTCAGGGCGGACATTCTGTATATGAAACTGTCATGGGTGGAGCCTGGATAGTTTGCATAGACAGAGGTGATGATTCCCTTTGCATGGCATACCAACTGCACATTGATGGAATGCCAGTGCTTGCGGTTTCAATAGATGTGCTCAGTGGCCCTAGGTGGACATAGGGCCACATGGGTGCAATCTATGGCACCAAGCACTTTGGGGAAGTGTGCCACCCTTTAAAAGTCCTGGACTACGGCCTGCCTTTCTGCGGGTGTTCTGGGCATGTATATGTGGCTGCGGACTGAGGGGAGCGCAGTCAAGATTGCCAACCCCTGGTGTAGGCAGCGTGACTGCATGGCCTGTGAGACCCCTCCCACTATGGCAGTAGTCCGCTGAAATGACCCAGTGGCCAAAAAATGCAGGACATTGAGCACCTTCTCCAAGGGGCTCAATGCTTGGGAGCAGAGATTGGGGGATGTAAGGTCATCTTCCCACTCCCTGACGAGGTCTAGGATGATTCAAGGTGGAAACCTATACCTGCCGTAGACCTGGTCGTCAGGCATCCCAAAAAGGCTAGTCCGGGTGGAGAAAATGCGGGCCCTGGCTATTCTCCTCCTCCTGCGGTGTCCCACGATCAGTGCTGCGACAAATGGGGCATTCATTGTAGCTGGATATACGTGTTTGTTGTTTGAACGCACTTTTATACTGTGTGCCGGGACACTTACGCCTGCCTTCCTGTGGCAGACGTGTTGCCGCCTGTGTGTGACTTTTTGCGTGCGCTTGTTTCCCGTATTCGATTCCATGAATATGAGTTGTTTGCGTGCGTGTGGGCGTTCCGTGTATTTCCCTGCGGTACTTCCCCAGTTACACCTTCTTTTTCATGCGTTGTTCCCTATTCCGCGTGTTAAGCCCAGTGTCCCGCCCCCTTTTTGGTGTGTGCGCCGACATTGTGTGCTTTCCCTGTGCGCGTGCGCACGCCGTTTGGGTTGTTGCAATGACATGTGTGCCCGTGTGCGCCATGCACGGATTTGGCACACAACCAGTGGAAAACACGCACAGGCACTTCCTTGAATCGCACGCATGCGCGTGCGCTCGCTTTTTCACGCTTGCGCCACCTTGTGCCAGCTTGCGCTAAGATTTTCGGCGCACATTTGTTCCATGAATCGGCCCTTTAATAAATCAAATACAAATAATGATTATTCACCCTCCACCCACACTGACATATACAACTTCTATCACATCCACTCACACTACATTCTCCACGCAGGCACACACCCACCGACCCAGAACATTGAAACACACACTATCACATTCATACTCATTTACCCACTAGTCACTTATCCATACCGCACATACATACATCTGATATGCCAATCACACATACAAAATGCACAAACACATTTATTGCATTTATCACGTTTCCCGCTTAAGCTTCGGTCTGCAGTGGTGTCATTCCAGGCCTCAGGCTCTTCTGCACCGCTCACGGACAGGAACTAGGAAGCCGGGAATGCTTCATGTATATGCCATGGTGCGAGGAAGCTGGAGGAAAAGGGATAGGAGCTGAACGTGGCATGTAACACATGCCACATGTCACGTTCAGCACCAATCACTACTGATACGAAGTTAGAGCTCCTCCTTCCCGCACTGCGAGCCATGGCCCAACCTTCACCCTGATCAGAGAGGATTGGGCCAGCCCCCCAACTAGACCTGGTCTGGTGGGGCTTTCCACACTATGGGGCTTTGGGGGCCCCCTGTACTCCATTGCACTGACTCTAAAGCACCAAACTAAACACACCCGCAGCAGAAACATAAAGCCACCACAAAAATGCATACACTCTGCAACACCCAAACAAACCCAGCAAACTGATGAAAACCAAAGATCATACACACAAACCGTCCCACACACACTCATACACCAAACACCACCTAACATCCACCAACTACACACAAGCAAATGCAGCACACAGTGACTGTTTCTTCTTAACTGAAACAACTACCAATAGCACATCAAAGCTCACTAGTGTTTCCCCTTTCAATCCCACTAAAAGCCCTCCTTCCTTTTCAGATCAGCCAGAGCTCCTGGAGACCATGAAAATGGCAGTGCTGCCTGGTACAAATCACAGTGAGATAATATAGCATCCTAATAAAATAGTGATCTCTTCTTTCAGATGTTTCCTTCTTCTTCCAATACTTTTAAACCTCTGGTGCATCTTCTTCTCTCTTCTCCTGAAGAGGTATAGTTCACAATCTTATGATGCTCACCTCACCACCCCTCCCACTCTGATTTTCTACTGTGTCCGTGCTACAATCTTGGTCTGTTGCCGCCACCTTCCACTGCAAGTCTTACTTCACTCTGTGGTCTTCTCCTTTTCACTCCCTCTCTAATGCTTGATGACTCTCTCCCCACTTAGGGGGTTTTTTCTCCTCACTCTCCAGTCTGGGGTATTCTCATGCTCTCCCCAATCTGGTGTGTTCTCAGGATCTCCCCACTCTGTTGCTCCTCCTACTCTCACTCCAGAGTCTGGGGTGGTCAGGTTGTCCCCACTCTGGGGTGTTCTACAGCTCTTCCCACTTTGGGGCTCTTCTTACTCTCACACCCCACTCTGGGTTGTTCTCATACTCTCCTCACTCAGGGGTGCACCCAGAATTTGCCCACACTGTGCTCTTATTACTCTCGCTCCCCAATCTGGACTGTTCTTAGGCTTTCCCCACTCACAAGTGTTCTCAGCCTCTCTCCACTTCAGGGTGTTCTCATCCTGATACTTCATTCCTGTTTTTACTTTGTCCCTCTTTCCCTCCTTCCTCTTCCAATTAACTCTCACCACTTTTTGTCGTCAGTAGTTATCACAACCTCCCCTCTCTTGCTGCCACCACTCCAACTCCCCTCTGTAGTTAATGTCTATCTCCAGTCTCCAATGTCTCATCAGTACCTCTCCTCTCCAGCAATCTTTCTTCTCCAGCCTTCTCCAGACAGGTGCAACCTGTTCCTCACATTCACCACACTGAACTGGGCTGCTTGGCTTATATAGCAACATGATGGCTCCCCCACATTCAAAAGAGGGCTGATAGCCTGCATCTGTGAGCCTAAATGGTGTGAGGGTTGGGATTAACTGGGCTCTCTCACTTCCTGAGGCAGATATAGGCTGTGCAGGCTGGGCTTAGACTGTAAGAACCCTGGTGGTCATTTTGAAACTCTGTGTGCAGCGAGAAGCTGAACAGGCTGCTTATGTGAAGGATATTGTGCTGTGCTGCTGTTGAGAAGGAAAGTGTGTTAGGTGTTTCCCAGTCCTTGAGGGGTTTTACTATGTCCCGTTGTCCTTGAAGGGATCATTTAATTTCCCTGATGCTTTCCAGGATTTCTGGTTGAGAGAGATGGGCGTTATGGGAGATCCAGTCCCTCTGAGAGTGGTTTTCTGGTACAATTTCTATGTTTGGACCTGAGGCAGGTTTTCTGGTGTCTTTCCTGGCTGAAATGAGAGGAGCTGGGATTTTTTCAAGTCTCCCTTCTCCCCATCCTCGAATTCCATTTTTCAGATCAGGTGCGGGTTTTGCTTCTGTTTCTGAAAGCAAGTGTGTGAAATGTATTTTTCCATGTGTGGTTTGTGTAGGCACCCAGCTCCCTGAGTCTCCTGGCTCATTGTCACTAGATGGAGGTCTGACAAGGGACTTTGTCAGAATATCATATAGTTAGAGGATGCAATACTTGTTTTTACAGGTTCTATCAGCAGGTGGTGGAAATTTACACCAATCCCAGGACCACAATAAAATAATTCTGTACTCTCTATTAGCAGTAAGGCCCATCTCCAATGTATTCGTATTGCTGCAAATTGCTCCAATATGCTAATTTGCCTCTACGGAGGCACCTGGTTTTACATTTTCTTCACAGGTTTTCCATTCTCACACCTTGTTATACAGAGGCATGACATCAATCTGGTGAACAAAGTAAGCACAAGCCTACACATATTTACCCAGCTAATTGTAGTCATGAGTAGAGGAATTGCATTATGGATTTTTTAAAAACATTTTTACGGGAACATATGCCTAGATATCTTGAACATATATACTTATGCATGGTAGCAAGCAAGTGGTAACTGGTGACAATGCGCAAAGGACGAACCAAAATAAACATTGCCAACAAAAGGGGCCAACTCCACATTTCTGAGAAGTACAGGATAAATGTATGCAACCTGGGAGCAATCTCGCAAATATGGCCACAAGCTATTTGACACAATTAGTACAAGAAAATAATAGAAACTAAAATGCTTTACAGAATATCGGAAGAAGAGAACAAGTAAATGGCACCATCAAAAACAATAGGAGTGAGGCATGAGTGATAACTTCCCAAATGAAACTTGAAAAAGACTGTCCCTTTCATTCTAAAAAGCATGTCTAACTAGTTGCATTTTATAAATCACAGACAGGCAGGGAAACATTCAATGTGACCTCATCTTTAGAACCCAGCAACCTCTGTGACCTCACTGAATCAGAACTCTGCAAAGTTGACATTTGTGTTCAGAAAGTCAGGAGTTGAGAGATTTCTCTGATTGCTCTGGCCTATGGTACACATCTGTCTCTAGAGTGAATTTTGTGATATTTTTCATCTGCAGATACAACTCTACATTGTCCTTTCATCACGTGGAGAAGACAAACCACCATTTTGGAAAAGGCAAAAGACTTTTTCTCAGCTTGACAGCTACAGCAGCTCTCTGGGGCCCACCTGATCCTGGGAGTTGGTTTCCTCACCTTTTTGAAGACTTTTGCGAAGAGGTACTGTTTCATTTCTGTTCTCTTACCTGTAATGTCTGTCCCAACCTTTGAGATAGGCTTTTTAAAGGGACTGGGAGACAGGCAGCTGTTGACTGTTCAGAGGAGTGTAATTAACAAGATCAGCGGATGAATAAAATAACTCCACCCCTCCATCCTGCTCCCCGTATGCAAGTCAGGGCTACCAGTAAGTCCTGTTTGCTAGATGGTGTGCCATTTCCTGTAGGAAGGCTTATAGTATCCAGGCATTGGGCACAGATAACACTTTTAACACCCCTCTGAGAATCAGAAACCATTTCTGTTGTTCATACAATGGTTGTTATTCACCAACTTACATACTGTGTTTTTAAAATTATTTTTAGGCTCCTCTGGTGCCAGCGGCTCCTCTGCCATATCAAGCATTCTCCAGCAGCTGCCCATTTAGTCCTACTTCAAGATGCCTGGCGTGAGTGACAATTTATTATTCTGAGTATGGTCATGTTGTCGAGCAGAACAAGATGTGTGAGGCTTTTGGTTTTAGTCACTATTGGAAACATCCACTTCTGGCTGGCGTTAATTCTGGACCTGTGGCTTCACTTTGATATGTGATAGTCCACAGCCTGACTGGCTCAGATTCCTTTTACAACATTCCTGACGTTTGGGGATTTGGCGTAGCCCGGTCACTTCTCACTAATGGCTGATGCATCTGTAACTGCCGCTGTCTCTTTTTTCTTTGGTACAATTGAATTGTTTGTGATTTACACTGATTCTTGTGCACCATAAATGAAAGATGGATATGACAAATGCAAAGCATTGCACCGTTCTGTAAATAAACTATGCACACATCTTCCATTTTGCACTGGGAATGTCAAGTGTACTACCTGTTGTTGCCCCCTATCTTGCTTGGTTTCAGGACCCTAGAATGTAGTGACTTTCTTACAAGTAAGAGATGTGTTCCTTCCAATATTTCCCAGTGTTAAAATGAAAGCATGTGATGTGCAGAACAGGTGAGGATGTGTTTAGATTTTGGGCCTCATCACGACTTTGGCGGTAACCCTTAAATCCGGCGGTAGCGCTATTACCGCCGGATTTAAGGGTCCGCCAAATCAGGACGTCGGTGGATTTCGCCCCAGCTCTGAGCTGGGGGGAAATCCGCTGAAAATTTGCGCTCATACCGCCGGCGGGTAATTGAGCCCAATGGGGCATGGGGGATTCCCGAATGGGCTCAATGGGGAATGGGGATTAACATTACCGCCAAACTCGGGATCCGGCGCTATTAGCGCCGGGGAGTTTGGCAGTAGGGCAGAAAGCGCCGGCGCTAATAGCGCCGGCGTTACTGCCCAAGTCGTGATGAGGCACTTTGTGTTCATTGAGCTGCAATATAGCATACCACATACAGTAGTAATGTGAGTAGATAAAGTAAATGCACACTGTTCAATGCACACTGTACTCATAACAGCTATCTACAGAGATAACAATTTGTTGTACTAATAGAAAAAGGACTTTGCATACAGTGTGAATCCCAGAAAAATCTACATTGCCCACTTTTATTCTACGTGTCATTTGCATGGGTTCTGCCTGGGCTTGGTTTTTTCTCTTTAAGGCTTGGAGTCCTGTCTGGACTGGCGCTTCTCTTTTGCAACTATGATCTTGCTGCGTCTCAATATTCTCTTTGCCTCTTACTGGTTTATAAGGTTCTATGTGATAATGTCCCCTGGGAAAAAACTGGCTTGGTACAGGTACCTTTTGTCCTGCTCCCCCAAAAGCCTTCCCCCACATATTCTAGGAAGGGTATAATGTAATATTATATACTAAACTCTAGTCGTAGAATATTTGGGGAAAATGCTAGATTTTCTTGGGAGTACAAGTTTGTGGAGATATTGCCCTCTGGGGACCATTCCCGAGGCGACTTTAACACTGGATCCCGTTTATAACCGTACTGGTCCTGGATATTTCTCTTGGCTGGTTCATGTTTTGGCTATGTTGCGACATTTATTTTGGCTCAAGTGGATATGTAAGCTTGTAGGAGTTGGTATGTTTGAAGTGCTCAGGGGTATGTTAAATATACTCCCTACCACTGCACACCCATAGCAATTGAAATAGCTATGGATTGCTAAGCATCACTCTCCCTTCCCCACACCAAAAGTGGTCCTTTAGAGATTATTTGCCATTTTGGTAAACAGCTGCATAAGGATTTGCCGGATTGTGCCATTT
The DNA here is from genome assembly GCF_040938575.1 of Ambystoma mexicanum. Taxonomy (NCBI): domain Eukaryota; kingdom Metazoa; phylum Chordata; class Amphibia; order Caudata; family Ambystomatidae; genus Ambystoma; species Ambystoma mexicanum. The sequence goes on from NC_090932.1 coordinate 716,599,082, forward strand.
CCGCCACATACATTATCTAAAGAAAACCCTGTTGTGCAGAAAAATCAGGTGTGTGGGGGATTACAGTTTTTGTATTATTGTATTCTTTCAAACTTGTGTCTATTGATATAGGAACCATCTTGAATTCCCTAATTTCCCATGCTGAGTAGATGGGCTTAGAGGAAAGAAAAAATCTGGAGAACAATTGGGGGTCTTGGATCCAAGCAGTGGAGCACAGCTGAAAAACCCTAGAGAAGTTGCCATGTGTTACCAAAAGACAATTAAAGTAGTTATATTTAAAGTATGAATGGACCCTGTTATTTATATTGTTATGTGTGCGGCAATACCATGAGTGAGGCCTTTTAAAAAATGCTTCAGCGCTGGATTTGAGCAAGAAGTTCCCATGTTTGGGATAAATCAAAAACAACTTCCTTGATCTGAGATATTGAAAACAGCTAATGCCCTTATCCCATGTAAGTGACTTCAATCCAGCAATCCAACTAAACTATTCAACAGCCGGGCAAGCTGTTTTGCTTCTGGCTAGAACTCTGTGCCAGAACCAGACCCAGAGAGCAGTGCTGTATCGAGACCGACCAGACCAGACCGCTGTGCAGTGCCGATAGCAGACCAGAGAGCGCGCTGTGAGCAGAACCAGTGCCTGACCGTCCGGTGGCCAGAGTGCAGTCCCAGGCCCTTTCCAGTCCAAAACTAGGAGTGAGTATCCAGTCTAAGAACTGTACAAGACCAATCTCTTAGTCTAAAATAATCTTATTTAAACCATTTCAACCTGACCAGACTTGCATAGAAATTGTGCGTCCTTTCTGTGATTTCAAAGCTGTAAAAGTGTCATCTGTCATCCTGAAATCTTGACTTCATTTCTGAAAATCTACCTCCACAAAAACGTCCGTATCTTTTGAACCGTATTTCCTAGAAGCGAGATTTAACTGTCATTTTAAAGCTAAGACCTTCCAACTCCTTATAGTTGTTCCGTAATCGCGGTTTACACACTCGGAAAAAGCGCTGCGAATTGCAATTTGGCTCAATTTCACCTCTTGTAAAAATAGCTGCTTTTGCTTGCAACTGCTGAATTTCGTTTTCAACCTGATAACCACTCATGAATCATTTCTAGTGTTGACCTGCCCCAATTCAAAGTCACTATCACCTACCCTGAATCTCCTTTAGTGAATTAAAATCATTTTAGCATAATTTTCATTTCATTGCAATCACATTTAAAAGTATTTTTGCCTGATAAAAAGCATACCGGTTTTCTCTAAGCTTGCTGGGGGGAACTGGAATTTGAACTGCATTTGGATTGTATCCCTGAAAACTGTGTGCTCTTCTTTCCATCTCTTTATATTGCCTAAGGGGGGGGGTGAGTTGTCACAAGGGGAAAAGTGATCATATTATCTCTTGTTGAAACCATATCAAGTTTATTTCTGTGCTGCATTCTTTCCCATCTTGCATTTCCTTGAAACCGTACAAGTAGTCTCTGCTACCTTATTCTTTCTATACCAACTCCTCATTGATTAAAGAGAGTGTGCTCTTGTAATATAACCCATTGTTGATCACTATTATATTCATAAGTGTGTTATCAAATATTAATTTATCCATAAAAGTGTGATATATATATATTGTTTAATTTTTCCAATAAACCTTTCATTTGCAAAACAAACCTACTTCTTGGCTCAGTGAGGTCAGGGGGATTAAATGAAAGGGGTGTTATATAAGGGTTCATCATCCAGATTGAAGAACTTGACATCAAAATATATAAATAAGGGCTTCCCTTGGGCATCCCAGACTAGGCATTGACTTAGTTGGATTGCTGGATTGAAGTCACTTACACTCAGCTCTCAGTCAAAACTATAGCCACAGTTATCCTAGGATGCTGAAGCCTCCTGAGTGCCACATTTCATATCCATCACATGCACGTTGTCTGCATGCCGGGGTTCTGAAACATTACTTCCTGATTCCAGCCACATGTGGTTCCTGTGCACTGGACCCTGCATGTAGGCGCAATGGCAGAGGGGCTGAAAGACAGTGTGACTCTTTGCTCCACAAATCGCAGGACAATTAATAGGTTTTGAATGTGTATCTCGTGACTCATGATGGTGTTGGTGGGGCCATCTCAAGGTCCCCTTGGGCTTCTACCACTCTAACCCTTTGCTTTCCTACCCAAGACGATGCTTTGCAAATGCCAGTAAAACTACTGCCAGGTAGACCCTACTGTCTTGATCTATTGTTTCCCCTAAGTGCGACTAAAGCCTGTGGTCTTTTCTAACTATCGCAGAAAAAGAAAAAGTTCAGGTGGGCACCATCTGTAATGTAAAGGTGTAGAAGTTCAGGTGGGCACCATCATTTCACAACAGAATCAGTACTTAAGCTATGATAAGTTACACAAATAGTACAGAGCACTGCAGAAAAACTGTCCCTGGCAGCAGGATAAGAACCCTCCTTGAAATTATGATAAACAATATTATTATACTGTCAGAAGTAAAAGAAAACATAACATATACTGCAATGATGATTCAGTAATGTAATGGAAATGCATAGTGAGGGAAGATATTCGTATAAAACAAGCATTGGCAAAGCCAACAGTTTTGACTTGCATGTAAGTATTAGGCATTTCCCTAGCACTGTTATTAGATGCCCAAGTACTCGCACCATTTTGCACCTGCTACCTTTAATGGCCAGTTAATACCACTACAGCTGCTCCTGGCAAGTGCCTTTTCCCATGCCTCCGGAAAAGCCAAAATTGTTGTTTATTTGATTGAAGTATATATATTTTGTACAACCTTTATTAGGCATTCCTTTATTTTGAAGTGTTATACTTCACTCTTTGGGTTGCTACTGAACCACATTCACACCCCTCTTGAGAGTCTAGCCTTTCCCTGAGTTATCACAAAAGGCAACCGAGGTATATTACTTAACTGTGCCTGTTTTACCGTCATGATTGTGTTGGCTCTTAGTTTGAAGAAGTGTGAGGCCTGAATGGGCGCTTTAGACCGTACTCATCCTTGTACTGCTGCAGGGCAGAAGTCAATACACCACAGGAATGTCATATTGGCACCTGCGCACAGTGGTACTAGTCTACCAGCTCAGCTCTATGTGAACTCAAACACCAGGTTGGCAGGAATATCAAATTCACTCACATAACTTTGCGTTGGACCCTTTTTTGTGTTACAACGCCATATGCGAAAATGTAAGTGAAGAAAAAACATCTTCATATACGACCACATAAAAAATAAACAGCCATTGACTTTAATTTGTACAGAAACGTGCTGCTTCTTAAAGGTGTTCCCTCATTTTCAGTGAGTTTATGTCTGACTTTGTACAGTAAATTATGGCATCAGGATGGTGCTGTTTCTTCCAAAGGAGATCTGGTCTTTGATATAGAACATATTTTCCCGGTTAACAATGAATAATTGGATGAGGTATGAAGGCATTGGGCAAAGGTGAAAAAATGATACCTGGAAGCCCTTCACAAAGGCCAAGATTATATCAAAGTTGCATTGTGGAACTGCATTGTAGAGTGCACCATACGAAATGTTTTATTTATTAATGTATCTCCCTTTCTTGGTACTGCACATTTATGCGAGATATCGTCACTACTTCCCTAAAATGTCGACATATAAATATTGCTTCCGCTTGTTTGAAACTAAACCATTTTCCATGACAGAGAGCCAAGTAATCAGAATGGAATTGCTTGACTTTTTGACAATGCTTTTAGACCACTATACTGCCATTTTCTCAGCAGCTATCCCGACTTTCAGTATATCATCCTGCGGACCTCCCAATTACAACCAGCAGGTGAAATGCCGGAATATTAAGCCATAATCCATCATTGTACACACACTAATTACTTTCTGTCTTCCTCTTCTCTTGTCATCTTGGAATAGAGCAGTTTTTTTTTCCTGAAAGAGACTACATTCAACAGAGTAGTTAACTTCTAGGCTTCACTGTATCCCTGCATGATCTGCCTGGTCTCAGACCCCCAAAGAAAATGTGTGCAAGTTACTGGTCCTAAAATGCATGAGCATCAGTTCATGTGCTAATTCTAATTTCACATCAGCCACTGTGCCAACAGAAGGCTGCCCCTCATTTATAGTGACACACAATGCATAATGCCTGGATTACATACCAGTAATCATCATTACTCCTAGTCCTACTTATCCTCATCCCAGTACTCAAGAATGAGGTGGCCCACCTCTGACAGGAACCCTTTTTCTATTTCTACTTGCCATAGCCACATCCCCTTCTCCACCCGCCTTCGGGCATAACAGCCTGCCTCCCCCGAGCCACAACAGTAACTAACACTGCCTGAAAGGCCCATCCAACAACAGGGGAGGGGGAGGAGGGAAACATGTACTGGGGCGAGGAAGAGTGGACCTAGGAGTAATGAAGATTAGCAGGAAGTAATCCAGGCATTACCTCCACGCCCAATGTTCCTCGTCCCAGTACTCAAGAATGAGGGGCTGAGATCAAAACACCACAGACCAAAACTGGGATATGCAAGGCAACCAACACCAATTTATTGCAGAATACAGTCCAAGGCAAATCGCAGAAGCGCCACACTCAAGACCCAAGCCCCGAAAGCCCAAGCATCCTTATGGTGGGGGTTCAAACGGTAGTGACAAATGTGTCAAGGTCAGTTCAGGTGGCGGCGCAACAAATGTCCTCAATAGGACCCCTAAGCACCTCTGCCCAAGAGGAAGCCATCCCCCGTGTGGACCTACTCTGTACCCCAGATGGGAGGGGAGAATCCTCTGATGAATAAGCCAGGGACATGGCATCCCATAGCCACCTACTGATCATGGGAATAGACGTCCTGTTCCCAGGGGCAGTGCCACCAACCATGACAAACAGGCTGGAGGAGGAACGAAAGGCCCTCCTGTGCTCCAAATAAACCAAAAACAACACTTCTGACATCCAGAGTAGACCTGCGGGATGAGGGAGAGGGAAAAAAAGAAGGAAGAACTGCAAGGTGTAAAAGAACTGCGAGGCGTAAAACTTGGAAATCACATTAGGAAGAAAAGAGGGGTGATATTTAAGGAACAAGGCATCCTGGGAGACCACCAGATAGGGTGCTTCACAAGAGAGGGCGCCAATCTCACGAACCTCTGCGCAGAGGTGACAGACACCAGGGAGACAATCTTAAGGGTCAGAATCTTAAGACTTACAACCTCCAGTGGCTCAAAAGGAGAATACCGCAGAGGCTGCAGAGCCAAGGGGAGATATATATCAGGGGTGGGGGCAACCCAGAAGCAGAGATAGGCCTGGCCAAAGTGAAACTCCTGAGAAGCCTCCCACCAAAGGGTGACCACCCACATCAGGACCCCCAAAGGAGTGGATGGCTGCCCACCGAGCATGCAGGGTGGAGACAGAGAGACCCATGGTGAAGCCTTCCTGGATAAACTGCAGGACGGGAGGCCCAGAACTCAAGTCAGAGGAACAGCCTTGAGTCAGGCACCAGGACATGAAGTGCCCCGAGTGACGCTTGTAGGCCTTTAAGGTGGAAGGACACTGGTCCCGTTGAATGAAGGACACCATCTCTGCAGAGAGACCCACGGAAACTAGGCATTGCCCTCTCAATTTCCAAGCCCCCCAGAACAAGTTCTGAGAACCCACCACACCCATTGGTTAGAGCACCGGATCCAGACCCCCCAGGAGAGGAGGCATGGGGGAGATAGCCAGGTCCAGCAAGAGGGGGAACCAACACCTGTGGGGCCAAAGAAGAGCAACCAAGATGACCACTGACTGAGAATCCCAGATCCGGAGCAGCACTTTCTGGATGAGGGGAAGGGGGGAATGCATACAGAAGCCTTGCTGGCCATGGGGAGGTCATGGCATCCACCCTGATGCCCCTGAGGTGGGGAACCTGGTGAAGAACCAGGGAACCTTGGTGGACAGGGGAGAGGTAAACATATCCAGGATCGGAGACCCTAGCACCTCAGAGAAATGGGTGGAGAAGGAAAGTGTGGAGTCAAAGATGACCCCGAGGTCCTTAGCCTCGCAGGTAGGGGTAAGAGGAGGGCCAAGGGAGGCCAGCCAAAGAGTGAAGGAAAAGGATGGAGATGGTGTGCCATTGAGGAGGATATCAGTCTTGCTGGCATTCAGACAAAGATTATTGGCGGCACACCAATCTTCAATGGCAGTTAGGTAGTCATAGATTAGAGAGGCAGAGGACTTGGCCAAGGGCAGCCAGAAAATGAGTTGAGTGTCATCAGTGTAGCAATGGACCTTTTTTGAGCAGAAAATGGCAATTCCGTGGGCGAGAGTTGCCAGGTATTGGTTGAAGAGCCAGGGTGAGAGGTTAGACCGCTGGGGAACCCCACAGGTAGAGAGGAAGATAGATGATAGGAAGGACCCCAGTTGGACCTGGGAGGGTCGATCAGAGAGGAAAGAGGTCAGCCAGGCCAGAGTCTGATCAGTGATACCCAGGTTATCACAGAGACGGTTGAGCAGGATGGTGTGGTTGACCGTGTCGAAGGTAGAAGAGAGATCAATAAGGATGAGGACAGAGGGAATGTTAGAGTCCAGGTAGGGAAAATAGGCGCAGCGAAGAGGAGAGGTGGCTACAGATTCATAGATCCAAACAATCATTTAAAAACTGTCTCAAATCTTATAAAGTTAATAAATACATTAGGGAGAATCAGGAAATCACATTTAATTTGGTAGTTTTATCAGATGTATAGTGGGATATGAAATGGGATATGAATAACACTAGGATTCTGCTTTGAAAATTAAAAAATTCAAGGGCATGTGGCCCAGCTGGGATTTCTAATTTGGTGCCGAAAGGCAGCTTTGACCAGTGGACTGAAATGATGTCTGATTTTTTAAAATAAAATCATACAGCAGCAGTGTATACCGTTCTTTCATCGACAGAACTTTTTTCAATGTTTTTTTTTTTTACAAAGCGGATAAAAAAGTATAGGGAGGGTAGTGCATATAAGGTTATCAATGGTCTCGAATACATATAAACAATAGGCATACTTGAACCCCACCCAGAAATAAAAAATAAAAACATTCTGAGTTTTTCAAAAACAGTTTTTAAAAAAAAAATCAAAAAAAACATCTGTTGATGATAGAGCATAAAACCAACACCAGATCTTATCATTATTATGGCACAATGAGATCATTGTGCCAATATATAACAAAGGCCCCACATCTGACCCGGCAGTTAACATTTCTTTGATTGACTCAATAGGAAAAGTGTTGGCGTCCCTGGTTTTGAAGGACTTAATTGAGTGGGCTGAGAAATCATCAAGGACAAGTAGCCTGCACACAGGGTTTCATAAAGGATTAGGAACCTCTTTGAATGGTACTATGTTTACCTTTCTGTATACAAAAAATGGCTAGAGTCACAAATACATTGTATGTTGCAAGTCTGGACATGTTTGCAGCATTTGACAAAGTTGACAGGGACTTGCTGTGGTGTAGGTTACTGAGCTGGGGGATACATTGCAGTAGGGCTCCTAAATATGGTTACATTATTCTATTCTATCAATAATTAGGAACCTCTTTGAATGGTGTTGTGTTTACCTTTCTCCATACAATAATGAATAGAGTCAAAAATAAATAGTTGTATTTTGCAAGTCTGGACATGTCTGCAGCGCATTTGATAAAGTTGACAGGGACTTATTGCTGCATAAGTTATTGATCTAGTAGGGGATTCCATTAGGGCTCCTGAATATGGTTACATTTTTATATTCTAACAATAAGACCTGTGTGCACTTGAATGTATATGGATCCCTGCCAGAGGAGATCATGGTTGGGAAGGGAGTAAGGCAAGGCTGTGTGCTTGCCCCAACCCATTTTAAACTATATATGTCAGATCGTACGTTTGTGTTACAATCGGCCGCCACCTTCCCTCCTAGGTTGGGTTCCTTGGAGGTCGGGTGGTTGACCTAGACCGATGATATTGTCCTGTTTAATCTGACCCAATTGGTCTACAAAGGGTTTTGAATTCCGTAGGTCAATTTGCAGAAGAAATTAAATTGGTAGTCAATCCAGAAGGTTTCAAATTTAGTCCAGGGTTTGATTTACAAAAGAAAGAGTAGATACAAAGACTACTCTTGGATTTTGAATAAGAAAGAGATTTCCAGAGGTGCAGTCCTTTTTTGTACTTAGGTTTTCTTTTTGCTTCATGTGACTTTCCCATTTAGTAACTTTGAAGGAAAAGGTGGTTGCCAAACTCAAATCTATTTTAATTCAAATAAAAATTATCCACGCAAAGTTCTGCTACTTCTCATTGAGTGAATTAAAATTTTATAAACTGAAAGCTACCCACTATTGTATATGGTTTGGAGTGTCTACCTGTGTCTATTAGGGATTGGTTAGGGATTTTGGAGGGTAGTCTCTGGAGAGTGGCGCTGGGTCATCCCAGATTGATCCCTCTTGCCGTCATTCGATGGGAACTTAGTTTTAAATCCTGGTGGTAAACCTACAAATACAACAAACTTAGGTTGTGCTACAAGGTTAAGTATGATAATGAAGCTACCCTGTTTAATATACTTTGAGATGTCTACAGTATAGCGGAAGGTTTGTCTTTAATACATCTCATGGAGACTGCGTTGAGTTTCTAAAAGAAGCTTCCATTGATTCAGAGACAGTTACCTATCTCTTATGAGAAAATTGAAATAAATGGATAGCATTGAATCTTGGTATTTTATTAAAAACTGTAAACTATTCAAGGAATTTAGAGCAACTTCAATGTGTCTTCAGAAACCTTTACCCTTTTTGATGAAATCTCCCTCGAGATCATTCAAAAATAACTTTCCTTAAGTTTCAAGTCAACTGTATGCTTACACTAGAAGTGCTAGATTGTGTAAATTGCAGAAAACTGAAACCTAGTGGCAGCTGATACTAGACTGTATCACTTGTTGATCATCAAATTAGATTACTGGGTAGGTTTATTCATTCTACTTGTGTAATTTTTAGTGATAGTTTTTGGACATGCTTAATGATGGGTGGTGCACTCTTCCTATCCATTGCTTTTATGAATTTTTGGAAAATAATATTTGAATTATTAGGTGATACTTACACATGAGCTGTTGAGTTTGGAGGAATGAATGATTTAATGATGTCTTTGTAGATATTTTTTTAGGCTGAATGTATAGATAGAAATGTTATGGACTGCCTAGGAAATACATTGCATTCTGATGGACTTTTAGTTTTAATCTTCAAATTAATCGTTTTTAGGTTTTGTGATGAATTGTGCTAGTGGATTTTATGTAACAATTCGATATTATGTAACTTTGTTTTAGATATGTTGTGAAAGGTTTATATTTAACCATGACACACATAAAAAATACAAATAATTATAATGCTATACGCTGCTGCTGCTGGTTGCAGATGGAGCCTAACAGAAAACCCAGGATCACGTTGATTACACAACATCTGTGGCTGCATCTATAGTATTTCTGTACAAAGAAGCAAACAAGGACTAAATACTACAATTTCTTTAATTGATAAAGTTCAAGTTCTGCTGCTCATTTTTAATGTGTGCACTAGTTCGTCTCTCAAAAGTCGAAAGTAAATGACTTTGCTAGAATAGAATGCCTATGTTACAAAATAAACAGATCCTCCACGAATACCAATAGATAGTTTGCTTTTTTACCAGCTGGGCTGTTTTCATCTTGCAGCCTAGGGCCAAAAGGACATCCTTGTTCATTCTACTCAGCAAGGCCTGCACATCATGGCCACCGTGGACTGCCACCTGACTTTGTCCAACTTCGAGTGACTGGAGGTAATTGTGATTGGCTAGCTTTTTACACTAAAGTGTGCCGGCCAGTGAGCTGGCTGGCGAGCGCCAGACCCCATCTAAGGGCTTCATAAAAGCACAATTTTACACCCGGTCTGGGCCTGTTTGCTTCTTCACCAGCTGGGCCGGTTTAATCCTGCAGCCCCGGCCCGCATGGAGCTACTTCTTCATTCTACTCGATGAGGCCTGCGCATTGGGGCTGCCACAGACTGCCACCTGACTTTGTCCAACTTCGAGTGCCTTGGAGTAATTGTGATTGGCTAGTTTTTTACACTAAAGTGTGTCAGGAATGGTAGCCAGCAAGCGAAAGCTGGCCCCCATCTAAGGTCCTCATATAAGCTCCATTTTAGACCCTGTCTGGGCCTGGTTGCTTCTTCACCAGCTGGGCTGGTTTCATCTTGCAGCTTTGGCCCGTAAGGAGCTTCTTCTTCATTCTATTCAGCAAGGCCTGCGCTTCATGGCCGCCGTGGACTGCCGCCTAACTTTTTCCAACTTTGAGTGACTGGAGGTAATTGTGATTGGCTAACTTTTTACACTAAAGTGTGTCGGGCCTGTGAGCCGGCAGGCGAACGTCGGTCCCCATCTCAGGGCCTCATATAAGCTCCATCCTAAACCTTGTCTGGGCCTGTTTGCTTCTTCAACCAGCTGGACTGGTTTCATCTTGCAGCCTTGGCCTGCATGGAGCTTCTTGTTCATTCTATTCGGTGAGGCCTGCGCATCAAGGCCGCTGTGGACCTCCACCTGACTTTGTCCAACTTCGAGTGCCTTGAGGTAATTGTGATTGGCTAGCTTTTTACACTAAGTGTGTCGGCCGGAAGCCGTTAGGCGAATACCAGCTCCCATCCAAGGGCCTTAAATAAGGGCCATTTGAGGCCCTCTCTGCGCCTGTTTGCTTCTTCACTAGCTGGGCTGGTTTCATCTTGCTGCCCCGGGCTACATGGAGCTTCTTGTACATTCTACTGGGAATGTGCATCATGGCTGCTGTGGACTGCCGCCTGACTTTGTCCAACTTTGAGTGCCTGGAGGTTTTTGTGATAGGCTAGCATTTTACACTAAAGTGTGTTGGGCCTGGGAGCTGGCAGGCAAATGCCGGCCCCCATCTAAAGGCCACATATAAGGCTCATTTTAAACCTTGTCTAGGCCTGTGTCATGGCAACTGGACAAGGACCACTAGTTACATCATCTCAAGGGTCCAGGTGGACCCAGTCCGGGCGCCTTTGGCGCCAGGCTCATGAGAAAGTTGCTCTGCACACTTTATTTCTGGTGCATATGTTGTTTCCTCCCCTACAGGGACCCCACGTGCATCCAGGTCGGGTGTGACCATAGGAAAACATTGGGCTGCACGTGCAGCATCCTCTGGGAGTGGCATGGTGGGGCCACAAGGCGGAGCCAAGAGGGCGTGGCTGGGACCAGGCTATTTGCATAACACTCACTGCCGCCTGAAGCACTCTTACCTGATTCCAGCAATACCATTGATTGAAGCGCAGCTTACCTGACTCCAGCAACATCATCTGCAGTGCATCTTACCTGATTCCAGCAATACCATCGCCTGAAGCGCATCTTACCTGATTCCGGCAATAACATCGCCTGAAGCGCATCTTACCTGATTCCAGCCATACCATCGCCTGAAGCGCATCTTACCTGACTCCCACAATCCCATCGCCTGCAGTGCATCTTACCTGATTCCAGCAGTCACCGCAGTCGGAGCGCATCCGCACCTGTTCCGGGCACCTAAGCTACGTGGGAGCTCATCTCGTCCAGCATCCTCACGGATCCATAAATTCACCAACCGCCAGCAGGTCTTCGGATAGCTGCCTCTTGTCAGACGTCGCCAGGCCATCCCTGTAGGAGAAAAGGACAAGCAATGTTAGAAACAACATAAAGACTTTACGCCAAGGTCATGCGCAACACATTGCTCACGTTTGACCTTAGAATCAAACTTACATTCTACTTGGGACATCATAAACCCCTCGGGCCCCCATTTGGACTCGCTTCCAACACTGCAACTCCGCTGGGCCCTTCACCACCTATTGGGGAGAAGGAAAGACATTACAAGGGTTACAGACAATAATCACGGAAAAATGACATTGCAAAAGGATACAGACAATAATCATTGTTGAAAAACACTTACCTTTGAAGTGGATCAGCCACAGCCGGTCTGGGCTGTCACGCACTAGGCGCCCCTGCAGTTGAAGCAGGACGGAGAGCTCATCCTCATAAATAAACAGGTCAGACTATATGGGTAAACGCATGCTCACCTCATTCTGAGAATAAGGGTTCGAGGGAAATGACAGTCCAACCACTGCATTCTCACTGCCTCTCATATTCTCTCAGGGGCAGTGTCATTAACCAGCACAGTCTACAATACAATACAGGAGCAGGGGAAGAAGCCTGATCGAGGGGAGCCAAGTCCAGGGAGGGCTGCAAACGTGCCCCAATGTACCTGCAGAGACCAGGTGAGCGTAACAGCCTGTCCCTGTCCTGCAGGGCCTCCCTCTTTCTTCGCGACTTTGGCCCTCTCTGTTGAAATCTGTGTGCTGCAATGTGCTGGTAAGGAGTGCCCCCCTCCTCAATTGACCCACTCTATTTCCCTAGTACCGTCATAGCGCCCCCTCTTGCATTGCTCAGCACAACCGCATTGCAGAGTGCTCCTCCTGCTGCAGCCTATCAAGTCCACTGCACTGCATTTAGTAGCTCGGATACAGTCACCCAAGTGCACTCTCCTTGTCCTTTCTGATGTTGCTTCCTTCGACCCTCTGTGTGCCCTCACCTGTTTACTGGGGGCTCCCTTCATGCCTAATGTCACTCCCCCCATGCTCCTTCATTGACTGACCATACTCCCTTTTCAACGCTTGCTTGCTGCTTCCACGATTCATTCTCACTGGCCTCCGATCCTTATTGTCTTCCTGTTACCATAAGTTGTTTTTCTGACCTTCTCCTCATGCAACAGTTCCCCACCCCAAGCTATAAATTGAATCACGGATCCCTTACGATGTTGCTGCTTCTTCTGCAACCTCAAGCTGTGTGTGAAGCTATTGAGTGAAGATTCCTAGAATGGAAAGAGACAACCAGATGTCACAGGCAATGACCTTCCCCTCCTTTGCATTCTAAAACTAAGGCTGAAGCTCTTCCTTTTCTATTCCTGACAATCTACTTTGGGCAGTGGAATTCGCTGCTCCTCATGAATTCTGTCATTTTTCCTGTATTTTTGAATATTCAAATCTGGGTGCTTTCTAATCTGCTGCCTTTGCTTAAAAGTTAGCATTTTTCCTGTATTTTCTTGATTTAAATCTGTTTTTCTTTTTCAAATCTGCTGCCCTTGTTTAAATATTAGCATTTTAATTGTATTTTTGAACAGTCAAATCTGGGTGCTTTCTAATCTGCTGCCCTTGCTAAAATGTTAGCATTTTCTTCCTGTATTTTTTAAATTCAAATCTGGGTGCATTTTTAAATCTGCTGCCCTTTTTTAAATGTTAGCATTTTTCCGGTATTTTTGAATAGTAAAATATGGGTGCTTTCTAATCTGCTGCCCTTGCTAAAATATTAGCACGTTCTTCCTATATTTTTTAAATTCAAATCTGGAAATATTTTTAAATCTGCTGCCCTTGTTTAAATGTTAGCATTTTTTCCTGTATATTTGACATTCAAATCTCTGTGTTTATAAATCTGCAACTCTTGTTTAAAGGATTGTTTAAAGGACCTGACTCATCTTGCCCGTTTTGCTGCTAGGCCTTCGTGCACTGTGCAGTTCTCTATCTCTCTCTCTCTCTCTCTCTCTCCCCTGGGTATCCATCTGCCCCCACCACATGGTGTTCTCCATCTTCCCATCTACTCTAATTGCTTCTCTATTTTCTATTCTCCCTCTCTTTCGAAGCCTAAAAGGAACACTTTTTAGAAGGATCTCCTAGTCTCTAACCCAGGCCTGCCCATTGCTGACATCTATGTTAACGTTTTTTCCAGTCAGACTATTACTGACAACATCTTTGTCGTTCCCTCCCCAGAACTATGGACTCTCCATAAGGTCTCAGTCTTCTCCCCTTTCTCTTCTTTGATCGTTAATGGTGGAACCAGATAGGAAGTACTCTTGGCAAGCTTCCCATCTTTCAGGTGCATCATTAATGTCTACATGAATGGCACTATAATGGCCAATGGCTCTCAATCCAATCTCCTCCTTCTTGACAGGTGTCATCTGTCCCGTATTTGCTTCTTCCCTTCTCCTGCCACTGCTCCTCCTGCCTCCCTTCCAGGCCTCTTTGCCCCTACCAACGGGTGTACCACATTCCTGTACCCCTCTTCGGAAGACATTTAAAGGTGGCAACCAGCTTCACTTAGCTACCCTCAATTCTCGCTCTGCTGTTAAACACTCCTCTGACATCTGTCAACTCCTTGAAGACTTTGACCTGGACGTCCTCGCCCTCACTGAGACATGGTTCAATGCCAACTCTGTCACTACTTTTGATGCTCTCCTTCCCGAGGGCTACATTATCCTCTCCAAGTCAAGTTCTAACCGGTCTGGTGGCGGAGTGGCCCTTATCTTCAATGAATGGGTCCCTGCTTCCATCATACCCATTCAATCCTACTCCTCCTTTAAATGCATTGTTTGCAAGCTTTGCGTCTCTCCTACCCTCTTGCTCACTTGCGCCACCATCTACAGGCCCCCTGCACCAGCCTCCCTCTTCTTTTCGGAGCTGGACGACCTTGCCTCCTCTCTCCTAATGTCCTCCTCTCAGCTTCTCCTCCTCAGAGACTTTAATATTCATACTGATTCTCCTGATGCAGCCACCTTACTCTTCTGCAATCTCTGTGACACTCTTTCCCTCACCATTCTTTCCTCCAGCCCGACCCACTCAGCCAGACACACCCTGGATGCACTCATTTCTGCAGACATCCCCCTCTCACTACACCTCTCTCCTGGTTGGAACATGCTTTACCCTCCTCTCATCTGGAGCTCCTGGGCTCTGCGGCTAAGCCTCTTCCCGCACTGCCAGTCTCCTTCTCCATTATTCGACCGATGAAGTGAGTGTCAGTAGCTGAGTGCGCCATCTCTTTCATTCCCCCTCCCTCCCCCGCTATTGATTCTCCCACCATCTCAGTCCTTACTAACATTCACCTCTCCATCTCCAAAACCCTTGCCCCTGCCATGTGGATCTGCATAAAGCCTGCTTCCAAGTGCAAGAGTTGGTATGATTCTGACCTTGCTTCGCTGAAAAGTAAGTGCAGAGTTGCAGAACTGAAGTGGTTGGCTTCTTGCACATCCTCTGACAAACTGGCCTGTCAACTGCTCCAAAGACAATACAGATTCTCCATCCGCTCCAAGAAGCGGGCCAATATCCAAGCCCACATCTCTGGTGCCACCAACAACACGGCTGAACATTTCAAAATCTGTAAGGAACTTGCCAATCGTACTGCAGTCTCCATTTCTCCTCTTCCTTCCCAGGCCCTCTGCACGGCTTTGGCCTCTCATTTCACATCCAAAACTCATGACATGCTGTCCTCACTCTCCTCTAGCCCTTCCATCCTCCCCCTGCTGCTCTCAGGCCTCCCTTGGCTTCCCTCCCTCCCAAACCCCTAGTCTCGGCCTTCTCATCCATAGCACCCAAGGAGGTCAGCAAGACAGTCTGCTCTATGAATGTCTCCTACAAACAGGTGCTCCACTGCTCTTCAAGAACAACAGAAGACAACATTGCTGCCCTCTCTCCCTCTTTGGCTGAGTTCTGCAACCATTCCTTTGCCAATGGCTGCTTCTCACTACCCCTGAAGTACTCCCTTGCGCAACCTCTCCTGAAAAAGCTGTCTGCAGACCCTTCCTGCCCAGCGAACTACCACCCTATCTCCACTACCTCTTTCTTGGGCAAACTCTTTGAGAAGTTGGTCATCTCCCAACTAATCCATGACACTGAATATTTTAGCTGTTTCAACGATCACCAGTCTGGTTTTAGAGCAGCCAGAGGCATGGATACTGCTCTCCGGAACACCCGCAAAGACTTGCTTTCAAACCTTGACTCCAGCTATCCTTCCATTCTCATCCTACTCAATCTTTCCTCTGCTTTCCACACTGTCAACCATGCCATCCTCATAAATCAGCTTTGTGATACCCTGGGCATCACGGACCAGGCACTGGATTGGTTGACCTCTTTCCTCTCTGATCAACCCTCCCAGGTCCAACTGGGCCCTTTTAACTCCTCCTCCTCACTCTCTTCTTGTGGCATCCCTTAGGGCTCTATCCTCTTGCCCTGGCATTTTAAAGTACACCTTGCCCCTATTGCCCACTTGATCTCCACCTTCTCATCTGATTTCCAGTGTTATGCTGATGACACACAGCTCTCCTTTAAGCTTCCCTCCTATACCTCCTCTCCTTCCTCTCATTCCCGACTGCCTGACTGCTATTCATTCATGGTGTGCTGCTAATGATCTCTGCCTTAATCC
This sequence comes from Ambystoma mexicanum, assembly GCF_040938575.1. Lineage (NCBI taxonomy): Eukaryota > Metazoa > Chordata > Amphibia > Caudata > Ambystomatidae > Ambystoma > Ambystoma mexicanum. Next base: position 716,615,247 of record NC_090932.1, read on the forward strand.
CTGTCAGACTGGGATCCTCATTTGGACTCTCACCCCCTCCTTACCCCCTAGTCTCTTGTCGCCTTCATTGGGTCCCCTTCCCTCATGCTAGTGTGAGTCAAAAAACATGTGTCTCATCTTCGACTCCTCTCTCTCTACTTCTCACCTCATATCACTGACCTTGTCAAGAAGACCAACTTTCAGCTTCACCTCCTCAGAGACATTCTCTCTTTCCTCACCTTCCCCCAGAATATCAATGTCTGCAGAGCTCTGTTTCTCTCCAGGCTGGATTACTGCAACAGCCTCTTCCTCACTCTGCCTCTTTCTTCCCTTTGCCCCCTTCAACCACTCAAGAATAGGACTGCAAGACTTATCCTTGGCCTGAAGCCCAGGGACTGCATCTCTCCAGTCCTAAAATATCTCCACTGGCTCCTGGTGACTGCAAAGACCAGATTCAAGACCCTCTGCATCATCCACAAGGCTTTCTAGGGCCCAGGACCTTGCTTCATCCAACTTTCCCTAAATACCTTCCTGCTAGAGTCCTTCGGTCTTCTAGCTCTAACTCTCTGCAGACCAGAAATTTCTCCAAGCAGAGAGTGGGGGTACATCTCTTTCTTCGGGAGGATCCTCCCTTTGGAACGGTCTCCCAGCACCTCTCAGACTTGAGCCAGATCTCCTTAAGTTCAGGAAACTACTCAAGACCTTCCTTTTCTCCTCCTCCTTCCTTCTCCACCCTTGCTAATGCCCTCCTGCTGATGTGACTGGTCCCTGGTCCCTTATGAGTCTTACAGGGGCCAGGCCCTTCATGACCAGTCTCCCCAGCACCTCTATAACCAGCACTTGTCCTCAGGCACCTTTCCCTGACCAGCCTACTCTGTCTGGCCTGCCCCCATCCTCGCACTAGTTGACCATCACCCCCCCTTTTCCCCTGGCATTGGCCCTCTTGGGCCCCTTTTAATACTTGCCCATTCCCTGGGTCCCCCATCCCCTGCACTTCCCCCTCTCCTTTATACATCCCTACTCCCTTGATCTGCCTTCTCCCTTTCACTTCCTATTCTGCACTTGCACAATCCGAATGTCACAAGGCCTAGTAGGACTGTTATTGTTTTCTATCTCCTACGCTCCCCAGCCCCCCTGCCTTGTGGCACCTGGAAACACCATTGGCTTTATAGGCGCCATGCAAATGCTCAATAAATAAAACATTAAAAAGTAATGCTGACATCCCAGGGACTCCACATACAGCCTACATCGTATTAATTCCCCAATCACAAACAGTCACAAAAAACCCAATCATAAAAGCACTAGACCCACATTGCAAATGAAGACATGGCCATGTTTAGTACGAACATAACAATGCTGCCTTTCAGTATTACAGTGTCAATTTTGGATTTTCTTAAAAAATATCAATTCTTAAATGACATAAAAAACAATAATCACTTTTACTTGCATAAAAAGCATTAAAGAAATAGGTTATGACCATGAAAACAGAGCAACCTTTATCTGGTGCCAGATAAATGCCAGCCAATGCACGCTACAATAGAAATGCCAAGAAAGATTGCAAAAAAGGCATGGTTTTGGACGACAATGGGTGGGAAAGGGTGGAAATTGCCATAGGATTAACCTACAGAAGAGTGTAAAATGGGATGGCAAATAGCCAAACAACACCTCAGCCCTTTCTGAAGCCCTCTTGCTTTCCCATGACAACGGTTTTGGCTTATAGGCAGCACTTACAACACTACCTAATAGACCGGAACGCATTGGCCCTCTTTTTAGTTTTGGCTATGTCCATCATCAGGGCTGAATCTACAAAGAAAGAGAAAAGAAATGCAAACAATATGAGATAATGAATCATGCAGTAATCACAAATTGCATGTAATGCAAAGCCTATTCAACAGGCATAGCTGTATCATCTTACATTGTAAATCTGAATCATCATTTCTGTACTGAAATGGACATGCAACCTGAGTAAGGCATGTACAAATTTGCAAAAATATATTGTAAGAATACCAACAGTACAAAACAGAATTAAAGTCATACACATGAAACGTTAGTGAGAATCCTAGTGTAGTCACCCTGCCATGATATGTGAAGCACGTGGCTCATCACCATCAAACTGTTAGTACATAAAAAAGATACTGGAAAACTGTAAATCTGAAATGTTGAAAAAATCCGAAAATAACTCTGGGAAATAGACGTCAGAGTGGTCATACATATCAAAGCCTTTTAGATTACTCAAAGAACCTAACATGGAGGTGGGAGGCTGAAGGTTGCTTTTAAAAGGTTTTCAGTGACTACAGGAAATGCTGATGCTGGGCTAAGAACAGTTGAGCCCCAAGGCGGGGTAGAGAACCTGAAATCCCAAGATGTGCCAAGATCAGTCGAGCCCCAAGGTGGGGTAGAGAACCTGAAATCCCAAGATGGCTAAGAACAGTCGAGCCCCAAGGCCGGGTAGAGAACCTGAAATCCCAAGATGGGCTGAGAACAGTCGAGCCCAAAGGCAGGGTAGAGCACCTGAAAGCCCAACATGGGTGGAGAGCAGTTGAACCCTGAAATCCCAAGATGGCTGAGAACAGTCGAGCCCCAAGGCAGGGTAGAGCACCTGAAAGCCCAACATGGGCGGAGAGCAGTCGAGCCCCAAGGCAGGGTAGAGCACCTGAAAGCCCAACATGGGAAGAGAGCAGTTGAACCCTGAAATCCCAAGATGGCTGAGAACAGTCGAGCCCCAAGACAGGGTATATGCCAATTTAACAAGTCTCACAAAAGGGGTGGGGTGTCGGAAACCATCCACCTTTCAGTTAGCAGGGCCAATGCCAAAATGTATTGTTCTTAAGTTTGTTTTTGTTATTTGATATTCATAGGGTAAGAGTTTAGACAAGTATAGTTTTGGACAGGACACTTTTTTCTTTTGGGTTATAGGAGGTTTCCAGACAAGAACCAGTTTGCACATGTTTTTGTTATACAACAGGAGCCACTTCTTAAGGATTAGTGATAGTACAGGGCTTTTTTCCTCTGATATAATAAAAGTAAGGTTAAACACAATGTCTGCTTGCATCTCCTAATTCAGGGTTGTGCCACAAGTTTTTGCTTCAGTCAGAACATGAGTTATTGACAGAGGTACAAGGGAGAATTAAGGTAGTCGTGTTAAACCTTCTTTTATATTGTGAGAACTCTGCAAACAATAGAGAAACTCGTATGTGAGAACGTCTTGGTCCTGGAGATCAAGGAGGTGGAGATGCTGGAACACAGTGAACAAGCCAAAGACGGATTTGGCCAAATGACAGAGGCAAACAAAAAAGAGCCCAGTTCTAAGGGCTCCTGGACCCGCATCAGTTGAATTTGTAGAAGCCAAGAGGACAGATCCATTTCTAGAGCAGGATCGAAAGAACTTGGTATCAGAATCTGGCAGCCAAAGTCTGGAAACAGCCTGTTTATACAGTTAATGTTAGTCCAAGAAGTGAAGGCACCAATTATCAACAACTATTGGTGCCAAAGCCATTCCGGAAGGCTGTATTAGAACTGGCACATTCTAACCAGATGAAGGGACATTTAAAGCTAGAGGAATCACAGAAAACCTTGCTCTGCCGGTTCGACTGGCATGGGGTTTATGCAGAAATCAAACAGTTTTGTGTCTGTTGTCAGATCTGCTATAAAACCTCTCCAGATTATGGACCCCGAGCACCACTGTAGCCTTTGCCAGTTATAAAGGAATGGCAGGCTGTCTTCATGCTCAGCATAGACAAAGTTGGCCCCTAGGAATCCTCAAAACCCTCAAAACCCGGGAATCGATATGTCCAAGTGATCATTGACTATGCAACCCTGTATCCTGAAGCATTCCCTTTGAGAAGCAACACCAACAAAGCCATCTTGAAGGTCCTTGCACCTTTCTTTACACAACTGATTTTTCCATCTGAAATACTCACAGACCAGGCAAGTAGTTTCATATTGTAACTAATGGCTGTTATGAAGAAACTGATGAACATCGAAACCCTCTAGACTTCTATTTACCACCCCAGACTGAAAGCCTAATAGAGAAGTTTAACCAATCTCTGAAATGCATCCTTAGGAATCTGATTGATGAAGATGGGTAGAATTGGGACAGCCTAATCCTGTGGCCTCTGTCTGCAGTCCCTAAAAACAGCACAGTCATCCGCACAGTTCTCACCATTTGAGTTGGTATTTGGCCAGAATCCCTGTGATGTTCTGGATATTATGCCGAATGAAAGAGAGGTACCCAACAGCTGGCAGGCTAGCGGCCATCTCATGGTGAGAAACATGCAGGAGTATATGGAGAAAGAGCACCAACTGGTCAGAACCCAATGAAAGAAGCACAGACCAGGCAGAAAAAGGTTTATAACATTGATGTCAGGTCACCCATCTTCAAATAGAAGACAAGGTAATGGTGTTACTCCCTACGAGGCAGAAGAAACTACTATTGAGGTGGCACAACCCCAATGTCTTCAAGGAAGTGGTATACCCCTATTCACAAATGTCAACAACCTGACTGGTGAACATTCTCCCAGCTGTATCACATAAACTAAAAATCTAGAAGGAACACAGCAAACCTCAGCTACTATTATTATATGCCAGCAATACGAGGAATGTACATTTTCCAATCAAAGTCCTTGGGGTAGCCATGAGGATGGGGCTGCCCTTGTCTGAACACCAAGAGTTAGCCCAATCTATTGAAGGGTATGCAGATGTGTTCTCCCCAAAGCCATAACATGCGAAGGGAGTAGTCCATAATATACAAACACCTTCCACAAGAGTAGTGCACAGCAAGCCTTCTATACTACCTAAGAGCAGAAAGCAAATAATCTGTAACAAGCTGAAAAATATGTTGGACATGGGTGTTATTGAAAAGTTATCCAGCAAATGGTCCTCACCCGTTGTGCTGGTCCGGATACTACGTTGCAGTTCTGCATTGAGCTGCATAGTCTCAATGGAATTTCCCGGTTCAGCGCTTATCCAATGCCAATGACAGACAAGGTGGTTGAGATGTTAGGCAAGGCAAGATTTATATACACACTAGACCTGACAAAGGGTTGCCTGCAGGTACCTTTGGACAAAGGTCTGTTTCCATTCACCATTTTGCCCTTTCATCGCCATGGAGCCCAAGCAACATAACAGAGACTAACTGATCAAGCCCTCAATCCCTGCTGCTCAGTCACCAGTGCCTACCACGATGAGAGTATGCATAGTACCTATTTGCATCAACCAATGCCTTTGAACCAAAGTACTTTCTATGTTTTTTCTTTAGTTTCTAGAAAAACAATATTTTAATTGATTATATTGTTTGCTTGTTAGGTGCTTATACAGCAAGTAATACAGCATTTCAAATCGCCCACAGGGCGAGGGGGCATGGGGAGTGAAAAACATAACATAACACAATAATTAATAAGAGCGGTGGAGGTACAAGGATGAAAATACAAACCTACTATGCCTTGTGAGTATTCAGAACGTGCAAGTGCAGCAAGGAAAAGGGCAGAGGCAGTAAGTGCATCAGGGGTCCAGGCTCATGGGTAAGCCACAGTTGAAGTGCTCGGTTGTTGAGTGCTGCAGTGCAAAGGGCCATGTTAGGAGTAAGTGCGATCCTCCAGGGCGGAGGGTGTGCCAGCGCAAGTGCTGAGAGAAGACAAGAACTTTGTTGATTGGGTGTGGGAGACCAGGGGCCCCGAGGATGCATCAGGGGCCCCATACATCAATCACAGCAACTGTGGGATTAGCAGAGAAGTGAAGAAGGGAAGGAGGAGGTAAAGAAGAAGGTCTTGAGGATCTTCCCGAATTTCAGAAAGTCCTGCTCAAGGTGCAAAGGCAGGGGGAGGCTGTTCCATTGGAGGGAGCTTGCTGAGGAAAGAGATCGACCACCTACCCTCTGTTTAGCAAAATGCTTTACACACAAAGAGTTGGTGCCAGAGAAACAGAGTGGTCTAGAGGGAGAGTATTTAGTAAAATTAAGTTGTAGATAGTGTGGTCCCCAGGCCCAGACAGCCTTGTGGATGATGCATAGGGATTTGAAAATCCGTGCAGCAACCAGGAGTCAATGAAGACTTTTTTGGGCGGAGAGATGCGCTCCCTGGGCTTAAGGCCAAGGATAAGTCTTGCTGCCCTATTCTGGATTAGCTGGAGGGGTCGCAAAGTGGAAGAAGGTAGATTCAGGAGAAGGCTATTGCAATAGTTGAGCCTAGAGAGAACAAGAGCTCAGGTAACATTGAGCCCCTGGGGGAAGGTGAGAAAAGGGAGAATTCCATTGGGAAGTAAGAGCTGGAAGTGGGACTTCTTGGCAATGTCCTGTGTTTGAGGGAGGAAGAAGAGAGAGGAGTCGAAGATGACTCCAAGTATTCTGGCTTCAGAAGAAGGAGCACGGGGAGAGCCCAAGGAGGAAGGGCAGAGTGAAGGGAAGAAGGAAGGAGCAGGTGTCCCGATGAGAAGGATTTCAGTTTTACAGGCGTTGAGGCAGAGATCATTGGAGGAGCACTAGGACTTAATGGCAGATAGGCAGTCAGGGATGATGGAGGCTGCAAATGGGTCGGCAGGCAGTTTGAAAAAGAGCGGTGTGTTGTCTGCATAACACTGGAAGTTGGAGGAGAAGGAGGAGATGAGGCGTGCAAGCAGAGCAAGGTAGATGTTAAAGAGCCAAGGGAAGAGGATAGAAGCCTGGGGAACACCAAAGGTGGAAAGGTAGTAGGAGAGGAGAAGGTGTCCAAGTTAACTTGGGAAGATTGGTCAGTAAGGAAGGATGTCAGCCAGTCCAGTGCCCATTCTGAGATTCCAAGGGTATCGTGGAGCTTTTGTATGAGGATGGAGTGTTTGACTGGGTCAAAGGCAGAAGAGAGATCGAGAAGGATGAGGACAGCAGGGGAGTTGGAGTCCAGAGATGAGAGGAGTTCTTCACTGGTGTTCAGGAGAGCAGTTTCTGTGCCTATGTATGCTTGGAATCCAGATTGATGGTTGTGGAGACCATCAAAAAGTTCAGGGTGTGAGTTGAGTTGGGGCAATGCCAACTTCTCCATCAGCTTCCCCAGGAAGGAGGTGATGGAATTAAGGCGGTAGTTGGCAGGGGAGGTAGGGTCTGCTGATTTTTTTCTTCAGGGGTGGGTGCACAAGGGAGTGCTTAAGGGAGGAGAGGAAAGATCCAGTGTAAACGAGTGATCGCAGAAATCAGCAAGTGCAGGGGCAAGGGAGACAATGTTATCCTTGATGGTTCTGGGGAAACCTGTTTAGAAGAGACCTTCATGGAGCAGACAACTCTGGTAAGTTCTTCAGGTGTGACAGGGGAGAAGGAGGAGAAGGGGTAAGGAGGAGGGAGGGACATCAAAGGAGGCCAGAGTGCGTGGTATGAGTTGGCAGGGTAGCTAGCAAGCTTTTTAACGATGTTCTGAGTTTTGGTGGCAAAGTGTGTGGCTAGTGCCTTGCAAAGAGCTGGGAAGGAGAAGGGGAGGAGACTGCGGAAGGGTTGTCTAGTTCCATACAGATGTCATGCTCCCATTCTTCCAGCGCATTTAGGACCGCTCGGAACAGGTCCGTCAATAGTTACTCCACCACGTCCTCTGCTGTTCTCTGGGCAACGGTCTAGTTATTTTCCATCATGGCCGCTGCCGGGTAACTTAGGCCGCATTCACCCAACGGCGGCCGCGTTGCAACTTTGCTGGGTTCTTCTCTCTGAGTTGTCACGCTGTGCATTTCCCTTGGCTTTGGTAATCCCTCTGTTCTTGTCCCTCTTGGACCTGCTTCTGTCTCTCCTTTCTGTTTCACCCCTGCTCCTTTAGCGACTCCTATTCCTTCTCCCTGCGGTTCATTACTGCGCCTATTTCTCTCTTCCTATCCACCATTCAGCGCTCTAAGGGGCCTCAGGCTTCCATCCTCTCCGCGGTTGTTCCACCTGCTGGATACCTCTACCCATACCGCAAGGACCCCTTACCTCTGGTCCATAACCCCTTCACTTCGCTCCAAGGACATGGAACGAAAGAGTAATCTCTACTGGACAACCCATCAGCCTCACGTAACACTTGTTTTTTTTTGCCTGTCTTAGGCTTTTCCCCCTCCTGGATACTGCGGGCCACTGGTCTTCTGGTTCACCCAACGACCAGAGTGGATTCGTCCTGCAGTAGACCATATCTCTACAAAAATAAATCAGTGTTCAAGCCTCAAAGAAGAAAGAAGCTTTCGGCTGAGGAGACCTGTAGTTCAGGTGAGGACTTGGATGCAAGCTCAGCCCACAGCAGTGACTTTGATAGCAGATCTTGAAAAGTTCAGCCGTGTTGTTGGTTGCACCGGAAACCCATACCTGTATGTGGGCTCTTTTCTTGGTGCGGATGGAGAGTCTTTATTGCCTTTGGAGCAGGTGGCAGGCCAGTTTGTCAAAGGGTGAGTCTGAAGTTTGCCACTTCCGTTCCACTGCCCTGCACTTTAATTTCAGGGCATCAAGTTCAGAGTCGTACCAGGTGTTACGATTTAGAGGCAGGTTTCAGGTGGAAACTCATGACTGAGGTAAGAATGTCAACAGTATTGGTGATGGAAAGGTGGAGGATGCTGAGATCAGAATCAGAGGTAGTATCAGAGGTAGGGTGAATAGGGTGGATGAATGTGGAAGCAAAGTAAGCATTTGACACTTGTTTCATTGGGCGGATGTTAGTGAAGACGGTTGGTGTTTTTTTTTTGGAGGGCGGTCAGAGGGCCAAAGGGACCCAGATGGGAGGAGAGGAGAGAATGATCTGACCAGGAGACAGGGGTGACTAGTGGAAGGTCAGAGTGTATGATAACATCCAGTGTGTGTCCAGCTGACTGGGTTGGCCCAGAAGGGAGACTGGAGAGGGAAAGGGAGGTGCTGAGGTCAGTGAAAAGAGTGGAAACTGAGCAAGGGGAGACCAGTTGGATGTTGAAATCACCCAGGAGGAGGAGGTTAGAGGTGTATGAAAGTAAGGAAGAGCAGAAATGAGCCCATTTAGAGAGGAACATGGTGTTGGCACCTGGCGGTCGGTAAATGGTAGCAATGGTCAGAGTGGAGATTGGAGAGATGACCAACTTGCAAACCAGGCTTTCAAATAAAGTGTAGTGCTGGGTGGTTAAGATGGAAGCAGGAACCCAATCAGGGAAGATTAAGCCACCCCCACCAGTGCAGTAAAATTGCGATTTGGAGATGATTTGAAGCCATCATGGAAGAGGGAGTTAAAATCAGTGACTGAGTTGGCATTGAACCATGCCTCGGTAGAAGCAAGAATGTTGAGGTCAATGTCTTCAAGAAGGAGGCAGATGTCAGCACAGTTATTGTTGGCTCAGCGGGCGTTAAGAGTCACCAGATGGAGTAGGTCCCTGCCTTTGAATGTTCTCTGAGGTGTTGTACAGGGGTGTGGTACACCAGTTTGGTGAGGAAGGGGGACAGTGGTAGGGGGAGATGCAGGAGAAGGAAGGAAGTTAATGAGAGAAGGCAGTATTAGAACAAAGAGGAGGAGGTTGGGTTGAGGACCCTGTACCAGGATAGTGCCTGTGTGAAAGACATCAACAAAGCAATGTGAGCATGAGAAGCCGGCCAAGAAATCTTCCCACTTTGTGCCACCATTAATGGTAGAGGATGTGGAAGGAGAGAGAGTGGAGAGAGGCGGGTCCATGGATCTGTAGAGGGGACAGAAAAGAAGATATCAGTGAAAACCACTCAAGAGGAAGCGCTGACGTAGGTGTCTGCAATGGAAAGTCCAGGGTTTGCACTCAAAATGCCTTTTTTGTGCTTTTTTCTACCAGACTTCGTGAGAGAGGGAGGATAGGTGATAATGTAGCAGTTAGAGAAAATAGGATAAATGGAGAGAGCAATAGGGGCTCAGAGGATAGTTGAGGAAAGCAAGAAGGGTGGCTGCACCACACAGATCTAGCTATACCCACCAGGTGGCCTAGATGAAGTAGTCACAATGGCATAAATGCAATCCAGAAAGGAAGAATATCAAGAGACATTAGATGCACAGATATAAAAGGTACACGCAGCCTAAAATCACATTTTGGTAAAAAGACGCTGATACACTGCAGGAGATGTAAACAGATGTTACATCTGCACATAGCCTAAAACCGAAATGTTTGTAAAAACACAGATGCAATGCAAGAGTGATGCACAGATGGTAAAGCTAGACACAGCCTAAAATCGAAATTTGGTAAAAGATGCAATGCAGGAGAGTTGCATAGATGGTACAGCTACACACAGCCTAAAAATCGAAATGTTTGTAAAAGGCACAGATGCAATGCAAGAGAGGTGAACAAATCGTAAAACTACACATAGCCTAAAATCGAAATGTTTGTAAAAAGGCGCAGATGCAATGCAAGAGAGGTGCACAGGTGGTAAAGCTCCACACAGTCTAACATTGAATATTGGTAAAAAGACACTGGCCCTCATTACGACCCTTGCGGAAATCGACCGACCGGACCGCCATAGCGTAAATAGCGTTTCCGCCATTGCGCGACGGAGCAAAGTGCGGCTCATTCCGACCCATCGGGCACGAGCACCACGCCATGGCGGAAGTGCAAAGTCCGCGATGGCGGAAATGACCCCAAAACGGCCCACACCGCCGCCGTACGGCGCCCTAGGTGCAATTCCGCCACCCATCTTAGCGGTCACCGCAATGAGCGGCAACCGGAAAGTACGGTGACCGGAAATATACGGAAACGGAAGTAAAAACATGGTCCCGGAGCGGGAAACATCACGCCGTACACCTATAAAAACACGATTTCCACACAACCATTAAAAACACTACCCTGAGACACATCCCAACCCGTCAGCCACCCTAGTGAAACCAAGAACAATGGGAAAAGTAGCGAAGAAAGCGTGCGACCGCAAGCGGCAGGTCCACTTCTCCCGTGAGGAACTCACCGTGCTCACAGAGACCCTCCAGGAGAATGCTGCCGCCGTCTTCTCCACGCAAATGACCAGGACGGCACTTGCGAACAAGAAGGCCATATGGGCCCTGGTGGCACAGCGGGTAAGTGCGGTGGGGACCGCAGCCCGCAACCCACAGCAATGCAGAAAGCGATGGGACGACCTGCGGATCCGCGTCCGTAGCATACTTTCTGCCAACCGCAACATTGCCACAGCTACCGGTGGGGGATCGGAATCACCCATCAAGTTGACCCCCTGGGAAGAAATCTGTGCCTCCACCATTGGAATGGAGAGTATAGAGGGAGTCGGAGGGATGGAGAAAGGAGTGCAGACAACCGAAGAATCAGGTAGGTGCCCCAAATAAAACAATGCCAAAACCACAATGTCCAATCATGTGAAGTACCACGTGTCCACATAGTGCAACAGTAACACATGTCCAGGAGAACGGCCACATGCATAGGCCTGATAGCACACTTTAAAAGTCACATTAAATACATAAATAATTAAAAATCCTAAAAACACCCTCTACACGTGCAGCAGGCACACCCTAACTGCAGGCTGCAAAACAACTGCACCCTCACTCCACACACAAATGAAACCACCTCCAAGGCCCCAACCCAAATCACCCTCAGGTACCACCCCAATGCATGTGATACATTGCCATTCCAATTTCCACAGACCCATTAATAACGCTCGCCCTCCTTTACTCCACCACAGGGTCCGATTCAAACGACGAGCTCCAGGACACCCCTACCAGCACACCTGCAAAGAGGGCCAAGACCAACGGCCAAAGACCCTCCACCTCAGCTGCACGCATCAAGACACGGCAGCAGCACAAATCGAGTGGCAGCACACAGGAGGGAACTCCAACAGGCACCCCAGCAGCCAGCATGCCCACAACAGCACCACCACAGGTCCCCCCAATGGATGCCACAGTAGGCACTGCTTCTGGTGGCAGCAGCACCATAGGTGACACTGCATTAATGGCAGCATGCTCCGACACAGAAAACGGGGATGTCGAAGTTAGATCCATCCATGACCTGTCTCAATCCCCCTGTCTGTTTCATCCCGTACACCATGAGGATACCACGCAGGGGCACCCACAAGACGACGACTGGCCATCCCCCACAAGCCCTGTGGCAAGGCAACATGAGGTGACCAGCCCCTCTGTGACACCACCGCAAATGGCCATGGCACAGCAGAGGCAACAGTCCCTCGACCAGGTGATCGTGCAACAGCAGCAACTGGCCACGCTCCTCAAGGACCATGCTGATGAATGTGGGGGTACTAAGGCAGCCATAGAAACATCAACTGAGACACTTAGGGCAGAAATGGAGAGAAGCACCGAGAGCCTGAGAGTACAAATGGAGAGAAGCACTGAGAGCCTGAGGGGGGAACTGCATGCGACGTCCAAAGACGTATGTGCTGAACTTGCCGCTGTGCGCCGTGTGCTCACTGAGCTCTCACAAACCCTTAGGGACATGCATGGACGTGAGCAGGCAGAGACATCATCCGTTGCAAGTTCCGTCCAGGGCAGCCCCCAACGTAGATCTGGGAGGAACCTGCGCTCCACAGGCAGGGGTGCCCCTGATACCCGGAGAGGGGGCTTGCAATAGCGACTGCCCACTGACAATGAGCATCTTTGGACACTGGTGTTCGGGGGGGAGGTAGGAGGGTGGAGGGGGTGTGTTGGGCTTACTTGGGTGGCGGGTCGATAGGGTGTTTAACATGATATCACATATGCCATGAACAATGCACGATCATACAATGAGATGCGTGGACATTGATCTTTGTGTACGAGGCCATTATAGGCGTACAGTCCATATTGTGCATGTTCCAGACACACACAGTGCCACAAGTCCCGTGTCCATGTATCAGCCACCAGGCGTGAGTGCTAGAAGCATGCATCTATGATATGCTGACGAATGTCACGGCCCTCCTGTGCCTCGCAGACTCCTTGAGGTGCTGCCACATCCCCACCCTCATCATGACCATCTTCAGGTGCTTGCAGTTCTGCGTCAGGGGGCATGGGCACATTTCTACGTACGCACATGTTGTGTAGCATGACACATGCCATGACCATCTTTGCAACCTTCTCATGTCGGTACAGGGGTGCCCCGCCAGACCTGCTGAGGCAGCGGAAACGAGTCTTCAGTAGGCCGAATGCCTGTTCAATGACTAAACGGGTACGTGAGTGGGCATGGTTGTAGTCCTCCTCATGCTGGTCCCGTGGGTTGCGGACTGGTGTAAGGAGCCATCTCTTCAGTGGATACCCGGCATCACCTGTATGTGGACAATGAAGGTATTTTGAGGAATGCCATTGCTACGTACGCACCCCCCCCCTTCCTGCCAGGTCATTGCCGCATCACATACCCCACACTATCATGCTTGAAATGAGACTCACCGAGTAGCCAGGATCTGTTCCCTGCGTGTCGCTCCATGTAGCGTGGTATAGTAGAGTTCCTCAAGACCATAGAATCATGGGTTGATCCTGGGAATCGGGCACAACAATGTGTAATGATCCTGTTGGAGTCACACACCATTTGTACATTCAGGGAATGAAATTGTTTTCGGTTGCGGTACTGGGCCTCCATGGCATGTGGGACAACCAATTCCACATGGGTGCAGTCGATGGCACCAATGCAACCCGGTATGCCGCCAAGTGCATGGAATCCCACTTTTGCGTTCGTAATTTCCTGCTCCGAGCGTGGTAGAGAGATGTAGTCGTCTGCGTGCAGCAGGAGGGCATCGAGCACTTGCAATAGTGTCCGTGAGAACAGTGGCTGTGAAATGCCATGCAACTGTCCGACTGTGTGCTGGTAGGTGCCTGTGGCCAGGAAGTGGAGTACAGACACCACCTTCAGTAGGGGTGGGATGGCGGTTGGGCTATCTATCATGCTGAAAAGGTCAGCCTGTGTCATGTCCACAATGGCGTTTATGGTGTCCCGGTCCAAACGGTAGAGGGTGTGGATCTGCTCATCAGTGAGGTTGAACGGATGTGCTCGGAGGGGTGGGATAGCGGGCTGCCTGCGTGGTGGTAGTGGCTGTGCTGGCGGCCCTTGCTGGCCCTGCCTTGCCCTCCTCCTCCTCCTCCTCCTGCGTCTCCTCCGTGCGGCCGGTTGTAGTCGGTGTTCGTCTTCTTCTTGAAGTTGGAGTACTTGCAGTGCTATCAGGTCCCCCAGGGCCAACATGGCTAGTCCTGCCGGTAGCATTTCGGAGTGGGTGTGGTTGTGGGAGGGGGTTGGGTGTGCAATTAATGTGTTTCCAGGCTGTATGGCCTCCACCTGTGGTGATTCATTCCACCTGTGCAAGCTGCTCTCCCCTTTGGGCGAGCACGTCCCGCACACAACGATGCAATTCGACGAATGGCATCTTGCCATTACAATCATGTATTTGTACCCGATGGCAGTGTAACATTGGTTGATATGTTCATTCTGCTTTGGTCCCATTGTTTCACATACTATCTTTGCAGTCGCGAACAGACTTGTGAAGGGTCAGTGGAACGTAGTACTCGAGTAACGGTGGACCCTCATGCAACACTGCACCGAGGTTCACCGACGGGCGGGGCGTCCCATTTGTGAGTGAAGGCAGTTGCCATTTTCACACACAGCCGCACTAGATGGATTAATTTGTGATTTCAAGCGGCCACAGATGCCTTTTCGACGTGATGTTGCAAATGAGGAATTCGAAGGACGTTGCTTTCGGTTTTCAGCTAGCGGCGAGGAGATGCCCACAGGTCTGACTGCGAATATAACGTTCTATTGTTCAATGTCCTTGGGACAGGGGCCATGGCGAGGATGCAATGATTGATATGAATAGTATGGGATGCGCAATAGCGAAGTGGGCGATAAGGCCGGACGTTCCCAATTACATGTTGCTTCACAACACTGGAATTACGGGCTGGGGGAACAGTGGATTTTGCAGGCTGCATTACGCACAGACTCAATGGAAGTTTCACATGTCATGTGAGTATGGAAGCAGGCGTTTGTGATAGTGTTTTCACCTCGATATAGATAGTTATGATTCGCTAGTGGTTTTTGGTTGGTGATGATCCTTTGGAGTGGGCTAGCATGCATATGGCTGTGGATTTGGTGTGATCATTGAAGTGAGTAATTCAAATGTAGTTCTGATGGCCATTCTATTCTTTGTCATTTCGTTTGGGTGACAGGTATCTCCTCCCCTTTTGCCACTGCCATCTGTATGCCACACCTGCAGATGGATTTTACTCCCGACACCTGCTGCTTCGTGTTAATCAGTGGAGCAGCATTACGATCTTATGGGACGATCGCCAATGGGCCACATGCCCTTACGCAGTACTAGTGGCTAGGAGCAACATTTCGGCCTTTCAGCTGGACTAGTGCCTCCCTATTGGGACGGCCCTGCGGGTCGAGGCGCTTCCATGTTGCCTTTTCGTACGAGAATGTAGCCCCTGTGTGCCATGAGGGTACAGGGCGTCACACAAGAAGTAGCTGGTCATTTATTGCGGATGCAGCCCACAATGGTGAAATGTATTTTGGAGTTCATGGCCTGATGGCTGTATGGGCTTGGTGAATTTGTTGTGCATTAAATTCCTATTCTGATATGAACCGTGTAGCGTTTTTCTTTGCAGGTGATGTGTCATATTCCTATTTGGGGAGCGATGTATTGTGAGGAGATCTGCATTGGGTTCCAGCTTCGGAGTATAGTTGCGTGGTACTGTGCTGGGCGCGTTTGCCTACGAAGCCCAGTGAGGTCAGGGATGAGGGCTGCCAATGTGACTGTTTTGATGATGTGATGCTCAGGGGCGGGGGAATGGCTTTTGTGTAACAGATGCCGGTCAGCCAGTTGGATTGGTGGTATGATGTGATTATCAGAATATGGCTGGTCACAGGTGCCTGTGTTTGCGTGCGTTTCTTGGAGGGAGACTGAGGTCATGTCCATTTGTGTGGCTTCCGTATTCGTGCCATCTGTGCCCTGCAGCTTCCATTGGCCCCTCTTGAGATTCATTTGTTCGTTGGCAGGCATGGATGACTTGTACATTTCACTGGTTGCATTGTGTGGCTTCATTGCACCTACGGGGAGTTGTACAATGTGGCCAGGGAGCGGTGTACAGGCACTCAGTAGGGCCGTTTACGGTTGGTTCGCGATGCCGTACCTCTCACCATGGCGGAATGGTACTTTCCGCCGTGCTTGATGGCGTTAGGTGCATGTCCGCTGGGGTCAGAATTCGCGTACCGTTGCGCCATGGTGGTAATTGCGGTTTGGCATGGCGCGCGCGCGTACTTGGTGCAGTTAGCGTTGGCGTTCACTGCGGTGTCGCTAATGGCATCGTACTTTGCGGTGACGGGTCATAATCGCACCGAGCGCAATTCGATGGCGGTTTTGCATTTCCGCCATCGTTTTTCGATTTCCGCCAGGGTCGTAATGAGGGCCACTGACATAATGCAAGCGAGGTGCACAGATGGTACAGCTACACACAGCCTACAAACTAAATGTTTGACATATGCAGTGCAAAAGAGGTGCACAGATGGTAACGCTACACACAATCTAAATGCAGTGATAGGAGATGAAGATTAGTGGTGGCAAAGAAGGCATAGTACAACACATAGTGGAAAGGTTCAGTAGGATTGGTGGATCCGGATCAGGACTGGAGGATCAAGACTAACGGATGAAGACTGGAGGCTAAAGCTGCACGCAGAGATCAGCCTTTCTTGTGATTGCAATGTTCCAAGACTAGAGTGGACTTAAAGGTCACACCCCAGCAGACCCCCTCCAGTTTGAGTGCCGGAGAAGACTGGCAACAAGACACAAGACCATCAGCGTTGCATGGTAATCCATTTAAAGACCCTGCTGGAGAAAGAAAGAAAGAGAGAGAGAGAGAGAGAGAGAGAGAAGCGAGAGAGAGAGAGAGAGAGAAAGAGAGAGAGAGAGAGAGAGCTAGTGGCAAAAGAGCTGGAGGCTCACCTATTAGGAACCCTCCACGAGTGCATGTAAACAGAACCGGGTAAAGAGAAGCAACACAAGGAGTATCCAGACGTCCTATATGACTGTTGCCAACACTATGTGCCACACGCCAGACTCTGCCCGCTGATAATGAGACATGTGCAGCACCCATAGATCACCAGGGACATACAACAAAACCCAACCAAATAAAAAACTGGAGTTGCTAAGGTGCAACAAGGTTATACCTCCCGCATGGACCTGGCCACTATACAAGGCAAACCGCCTTTGCCTTTCCATGGTGGCACCATGCAGAGAAAGGAATGTCGGTTAAAACACCATATGAAAACATTACTGTTTTTAACAACTTCAAGGAAAGAAGGACAAGGACAGGTTGCCTGAGAACAACAGATCAACGAGGGTTAGCGAGGAGGTTAAAAGAGACCCCAGGAAGTAGAAAGCTGAAGATTGTTCAGGTGAGGTTGGAGTAGGAGGAGGCATACCAAAATACCAGCAGGAGGAAGTACATCGAAAGAACAGACGAGGAAGATGCACGGAATAGAAGAAGAGTGGATTGGTGGAGTTTGTGGGTTGAGATTAGTAAGAGGAAAACATCCAAAAGTCAGAGGGAGTAGAGTACGTGTGCAAGACCGAAACAGGCAGAATGCCTTAGAGGCACAACCTATTATCCCTTTGCAGTCATCTAAAAATTGTGTAGTGTCGGGGTAGTCTAGGAAGTTTCTGAGAGAGGTTGGACATTTGGTACATAGGCTTTCATATCTAGCAAAGTCAGAACTTAGACGGTAGGACTCAATGTTCTGTATATGTGCTAACCTGGGGGGTTGGGGAATCTGGGTTAGGGAGTACTGGTGCTTTCTAGATGAGATTGAGGGGAAAGGCCTTAGGACTCTGAAACACGATTTAATAAAAAGCCTTGAACCATCTATGAGACTCAAAAGTAGTCCCTGATACATCTGTGACAATACCTAGTAATTGCATGAAAGTTCCCAAATTATCTTGAACAGTGTGGGTGAAAACACAAAACATTAGTGATAGATATTGTAAAAAGTCTTCCTTTCATCTCTGCGGTTATGTGAGGTTGATGGAGGAAGCGGGTGATGTGAGATAATCTTTGGTGATTTCAGGTCTTTGTGCTCCTCCAAATGTGACACCCAATTTCCCTCCACCAGGTGGTGACTGTTTAAAAACATGCATTAGTCACAAAAATACCTTGCATTCACAACTGTGTTCAGAATTTCTTTTTTATTTTAAATGTGTCTGTAATCAATAATTTGCACACAATTTCGGAAACTTTAAATTAATTACTGGGTACATATGGCCAGAATAAGCAATTCTGTGTTTACTATGCATTTTGATATTATGAGATGACCATCACAATGATCTCATAAATCAGCCCTCTATAACCAGTACATCGTTTAGAACTTCTAAACATGGCTGCAGGTTTGTCTGTAGACATATATTGGTAGTAAAAACAGTGTAAAATGCTTTCCATTGATCGCAGTGAATAGATATTATTTTGGTATGTGTCTTACTAATCGTATGTGTCTGCAAAAACTTACTTGAAGACAAGTTTGAAACTATTAAAAGGAATTACTGGGTATATGAGGCAGAAGTGTTGGCTACATTCATGCATATAAACGTAAAATGCATAAATAATTGCAGAGGTGAAAATTATTGATTTTGCCGAAGCTTGTTTCTTTAATGCTTGATGGCTTGGTTTCTGGTTGGAGTTTATCTTTTCACTTGGTGGTTGATGATTTGGTGTATTGTTGGAGTGGGTTATTCTCAAAAATGTCTGCTTGTTTGTTCTTTGGGTGGTTCAGTTACTTATCTTTGCCAGTTGATGGGTTTCCAAATCATGTGATTTTTTTGGGGTGAGTAAATAGGTCAGGTTCTGCCTTGATAAGTCAATTCTGCAGATAAACAGGACCAAAAACTTGCAGTACACTTTGATTCAGATCTGAAACCTAATGGTTAGCCTATGCATACTACAGTTGATGGACTGTATCTACAGGGACTTTCCAAAATGTGGAATAATGATTATACAAAAGGTGAGGCATGACACCTCATTTGGCCTAGTTTGCCCATTCTGCTTCATGGTCTTTGATGCTTCTTTAATGGTTTAGAGCTGTGACATTTAAAAAAGTTTATTTCCCCTTCTCTCACATTGCATTTCAGATATTCTCATGTCTCCGTGGAATGTGCCTGCATGGATCGAGCCCTGGTCCTGATGGAAGTAAGACTATGAGTTGAGTTTAAATGTACAATTTCATATTGTCTTTAGCACAATGCCAATAGGATGTCTCCAAACAAAGTCCAGATGAGTTTAAACCTCCATTATTTTATGATATCTCAAAAATATGAACTGTTGAAAACAGTGAATGTAAATAAGGGTTATTTAAATAACCTAAAGATATACACATACAATAGAAAGGAATATCTGTCTTGTTAATACAGAAATGATCCACATTACCTGTATAGCCTAGTCAGGGGCTTAACTGTGAAAACAATATCCTACAATAATCATAATAAAACAACCTATTCTGATGTCCCCTCGGTATAGCATTTAAAAACTTTGAAATGACAACAGTTTGAAAGGATGTACTTCCGGCAGCATGGAGACACCTGGTATTATTTGAAGAAAAAGCAAGCAAGAGAGGCCATGTTTCATAAGATGATTTTTACTCAAATGGCGAGGTGGATGAAATTCTATCATAACTGGAATCTCAATCTCGATCGGAATGCATTTATTTGTATTGCTGGGGCTTCTCTCTGAAGCTGTCACTCTGCCCCTATCAAAGAATTTATCACTAATTATCCCTTTTTCAAATCATTAAGCCTAAAATCTTTGTCCAATAAATGCCCATCTCCAAAACATCCATGCTTCCAATTTTATCAGTTAACATTTTGGGAGAGGAAATCATTAAATTCCAACTCTATAATGTGCGAGTCGTTCCAGGTATTTGGAAATCAAAATGCTCCCCAGCTTAAACCTTCGGGATTAAATGACATCCATGACATATTCACAGAAGTCAATACTGCATATACATTTCATCTAAAATATTTGTGCATTGGGAGCTGAAAATATGTACAACCATGGATTCCTTGAGACCCATCTTGCTCTTAAACACCTATGGAATGAGTCATGGCACATCTTTTCCAACCTCACATCCAATTTACAAGGCTTTTCAAATGAGTATACGGTTTAATGTTTCTAACATTTTAATTTTGATGTGAGTGTTATGGAGAATTAAATGAGCACAAGGTCCAGTGTGAATTGTGTACTTTGGGGCTAATTTTCATTAAATGAGTCATTTGATGGCAGAGAGTCATTACGTTTACACAGCAACGTAAAGGGCTCTACGGCACCAAATTCTCATCAGCTGCACTGTGGGGCGCAAATGTAAAAGGCAAAAGGCAGCATACAAGCGTGTTCACCGCCGTTTGCGCATCACATTTGAACTCTGCAGTGCAAAATGAGTAAATGCTGCCTGGCAGGCAGCATTTACTTTTTTTTGTGAGTGCTGCCTGCCATGTGCGCATGGCAGTCGGCATTCACAATTACAGTTAAACCCTGCCCAACATATGTCGGGAAGGGTTTAATTGTAATTGTAAATGCTCCCTGCCATGCAAGCATGAGAGTCAACATGTACAAGGGATCTGCATGGGGTCTGTTGCGTTATGCTATGGACAGACCCCGTAGGGACCGCATAGACAGCTCCAGCATTTGCGCAGGCATGAAAATCCATGCTGGTGCAAATGCTGGTGTATTTGTATGGCAATTTGTTTTCCACCCTTCTCTGCCATACAAATGACTGAATATGGGGCGTGGCATGTTCGAAAGCCGTTAAAGCCTTACTCAAAGCTTTTACGGCTTTCAATCATATAATGGAACATGAGCTCCTTTGGGATTCAAGCTTGTACATCTTTTATCACAGACATATTGGTTGACTATAAAGAGACAAGAGCTATTAGATATCGCCAACAGGCTTTTTGATTTTATGAAGAGCATGCAGGCATGCCTGCTTGTGTTGTTTGCCCTAGACCCTTTCCCAGCCCATCCTTATAACATGAAACCCAGTAGGCCTCATAGCATTCTAAATCCTCAGGTTGCTTTGTCACCCAATCAACTTCATCATCAGCCTTTATGTACTTGGTTAGCTTGTTACAATGCACATTTTTGCCATTTACCCCATCAACATTCAGGGTCAGTATGAATGTTCATCTCTTTTTGTGACTATAGAGTCTGAAAAGATTTTTACCAATGTTGAAGGTGACAGTCATGAGGACCAATGTGGGGAAAGTCACTCTAAATATACTGGAAAAGCAAGAGGGGAACCAAATGAAAATGCCATCCAGCCAGTTTTTTGACTGCACCCCACTAACTTAATTTGTTATCCTTTCGTGGAGTGCCTGTTTTTCACTGATTGCTACTTTCAAAGTTCCATTTGAAGCTTCTCCGTAGAGTCACTGTGCAAACTCATCCTTCTATAGTGGAGAGAAGGTTCAAAACAAATCTATTCTGTAGAGCCACTTTACTGCATTTAGGTATTTTGCTGTTGAGTTGGCCAGTTGCAGCAACTTGTACCTTGTCAGCTGAAGCTTCTTCACATTAGCTGCAGCTTGCCCACCTGAAAGCAATAGGCATGAAAAAAGTGGCATCCTTGGAGAATAGTCGAAACACATCGGGGTCGCAGCCAAATATTCAGAACTCTTTTCGGACCAGAAAGTGTTGGATCTTCTCTTTCTATTTAGCAATGTTCTCTCCTGGTTTTGCTGTGCCACCCTTTCCTTCAGCATGATTGACTGATCCTTTAACAAAAGCACCATGTTACTGCAGTTTCTGAGCACCACTAGGGCAGGGCTGTGAAGTGTAAAAATTGCACAACCTCCACTCTAATCCGGAGCAATCTGGGCATAGGCCTTCGATCCAAATGCTCACCAGAGGTCCATAATGACCGCTATATCCTGTGTCAGCACTGCACTCCTCGACATCTTGGCACAGTGGGTGTCAGTTCCCAAATGAATGGACCCACTGGACCCAAAACACAAAGGGAATTGAGTAAAGCTCTTTATGTAAACTGGTTAATGAGTTTCACTTATCCAGGTCAATGCATTCACATATCTCCCACAACCTGCCTTGCAGCTATCATTTACTTTGGACACCACATTTTGTTTAAAACCCAACCAAACCTTCAGCATGACATTGCATTATTCTCCCCCTTATATTTGCCACTGTACCACATTGCTTCTTTCATTCTCATTAATGGTCTTGTATGACACCAGGGAATGCTGTGCCCTTCTTTGTCTACACAATGCCATCGTTTGTGTTCACTTATTATCTGCTCACCCCTTTTAGTGCCTTCTGTTATATATTCTACAATAATTTGTTTTGTTTCTTAATTTTTGGCCATCCTGTCCATTTGCACATAATTATCTGTGTACACCTCCTCCCCTTCATCCACCCACTGGACAGAGGCACTCGTTCCTTGAAAGAGACTCCATAGTTTTACAGAGAGAGGTGTATTAAGAACCTTACTTCCTCATATGATACAGCCGGAGACAGGAAAAGTGTATGTGCCCCTATTACATGTGGGATGAGGGAGCAAACGTAACAGGTGCCGTTTGCTCTTTGTCTTCCGGCCCGCAACATTTCATCGTACCAGACATTCCCTGATGATATGACCTGCCCTTGTTCAGTGTCATGATGGAATTCCTCTTCATTTAACACATTCCTTTCTCCCTCTCACAGTCACTTTTTCATGTAAATCACCTTTGTCTTTACATAAAAAGCATAATACTAATATCAGTCCTATACTAATGCATATCAACATTATCGCACTTTAAAACCCATTCATCTTTTGCCATCTGTTAATAAAAATAGTGGCGTATCCCCAGAAGGGATGGTGTTTCATTAATCAAATCATTTGCCAAATGATGACCATTGTCAGAGCAAATTTTTTCTGGAATCCCCCACCTCAGGAACACCTCCGTCACCTAGAATTTCACTGCTGAGCTGGCATCGCCATGGGCACATGGACCAGCCTCAAGCAACGTGAAAATGGGCACACCAAAGTAAGCATGTATCTATAAGAGGTACATCTGTCTTGCACATCGACACAGTCGATATGCAAGGGCCTGAAGGGCCCCTTCAATTGCGATAATGTTCCCCGTACCTCTCTGATCTGGCAGGAGTTTTTGACAAATTATACAATTATGCACAAATTCAGAAACACACTCGTATAAATTGGGCACAAACCAGTCCTCACTTATCCCTGCAGCCATGTGCTCTTTCGACATGTGGGCAAGGTAGAGAACCTTTTCAAGTGCCACATTCAACAGCTTTTCTGGCATTACCACTTTGCCTGTGCTGTCATGCGGCCGTATTAAAATGGTTAGCGACAGAGACCATCCTCTTTTCTTCCATATTTTTAGTTTTTTATTTTTTTTTATTTTGCGTTTGGTTTACAAAATATAAACCTTTACAAAAGAAGACACAAAATACTTTTTTTATACAAAAGAGAAGAGTTTTCACCATCAATTAAAAAAAGGATAAGATAAACAAAACAGTTAAAACCCTATTTTACATACAAAATATATAACATCAGATCAGATATTAAGCCATTAGTCCCATTAACAGCAGTTTTAAATCATTAAACAAGTTGCTTTCCTAACAAGAACATACATACATTTACAGCAATGTATAACAATTATTTTTCTTTTCTTCCATAGCTCATTTTCATTGTTTGGTGCTTCTCCCTGTAATTCTATTATTTGCACTGTTGGGTTTGCGTTAATGCTTTCTGGCAGAGCATCTTTTCCTTTAGTTGTCTTCATTATTGTTACATATGGTATTTTTTCCTCTTCGCCAGGGAACAGAACAAGTGTTCCTTCTTGTAGATATGCTGTGTCTTTCAATGCTCTGCTTTTTGGTTAACCAGTGAAATAAAATCTTGCCCTCCTTTATGGGCCTTACATGTATGCTGTGTCCGAAAATATATTTACTGCATGCCCTTCGGACAATTAATGCCACTAATTCTGCATGTTGTGCAGAATAGTGTGCTGGCAGTTGTGTTTGGGAAAAAATGACCAATTCTCCCTCCTTATGTATTCCGTGTCTGTGTCCCACCACTGCTGAATGAGAATGCCTCTGTCCCGAATATGGGTTGATACTTGAGCTCCGACCAATGCATATCATGTCTGCCCGCTTCAATTATGTCTTCTTTTACCACGGGGTTCCCTTCACTCCTGCCTATACGCTACACACATGCTTGGGTGGCATCTCCCTCCTCTATTGGTTCTGCAATGAATTCTGATGGGTTTACAGTCCTGCATCTCACCACTTCTATTGCAGTGTTTGACACTGTAATCTTATACCGTGATGTCAGTGTTGATTTGAACCTTTCTAGTACTGTGAACAATGCATTTTCCACGTTATGTTATGTTATGTTATTTTGCATTTGTATAGCGCCTTATGTACCATTGATATGATGTCAAGGTGCTGGTAGGTTGAATGCCTTCGGGAACCACAGTACAAGTCAGTTGAGAGAGAGAGTGGTAAAGTGCGTGGGCGCACCAGATATGTCTGCAGCCAGTGTGGTTGTTGGAACGTATAAAAGTACAAAATTACTGGGCACCCTATCATTATTGTTGACACTTTCTCAATTGTGAATGCAGCGGCAGCTAGTGCCTGATCACAAGGCAAGTGTCCCTGCATCACTGGGTTGAGTGATCCTGTGTAATAGGCAAGTGGCTTGTGACCCTGTCCCTTCTTTTGTGTCATTACTGCTGTCCTTACCTTGCCGTTTGAATGGGAAAACAAATGAAACTTCTCGGGTGTAGCCAGTACTGGTGCATGTGCCAGTTCATGTTTGAGTTTGTCAACATTCTCATTCCTCTCTGCTGTCCATTGCATGTTGCTTTTGTTTTTCTGAGCTCCTTTAAGTGCTTGAAGGAGTGATCTGGTGTAGGAAGGGAGGATAGCACAGTGGCAATGTGCAGGTCTTGTAAGCAAAACCACGCTGAGCAACACTGGTTTGAATCCCGGATCTGTGCTTAAAGTCGACCTTGGGTATGAAGCGCCTTATAAATACCTGCACTTGCACGATCCGAATGTACAGCGCCTAGTAGGATTGGTTCACCCTACACCCACCCCCTTGCCTTGTTGCGCCTTGAGACATACACGAGACACACACGTGTATAGGTGCATTACAAATGAACAATAAAATAAATAAATGTAGAGTAATCAAAACCATATGCTCTGCAATAATTACATAAGCCCAGTAACTGTTGCATTTCTTTCACTCTCTTTGTTTGGGGTGTTTCATGTATTGCCACAACTCTTTCTGGAATTATTTTCCTCCTATCAGCTGACCCAATCTGCCCCATGTAAACCAATTCCTTTTTGACAAAACTTCACATTCTCTTTGTCCACCTTGCAACCCTTGTCAGCCAGTAATGTTAGTAATGTTAATGAATCCTTCCTGCACTCGTCTTCTGTTGTGCTGCACACTAAAATGTCATCCACATACTGTATCACTTTGCGTCCTACTTGTAAATTGCTGAAATACATTTGGATTAGCCTCTTAACGCCTTAAGTGCCAAGGACGAGATATCTCGATCTTGACATTACCTCCGTAGTGCCAAGGACGAGATAGCTCGTCCTTTTTGGCACCTTCACATGAGCGATCCCTGCATAGCAGGGATCGCTCAAAACTGTAATCCAACCCGGGGCTATGTGGGGTTGGATTACCTTCAATTTCACATCGGCGTGTTTAATGCATGCCGGCGTGAAAGCATTTTTCACTGCAGCAGCCATTTCCGGCTGCCGCAGTGAAAATGAAGGTGAGTCTGCGGCTGTATTTCAAGCTGGAGATCGAGGGAGGTGTTGTTGGAAAGGGGAGATTCTCCCGTTTCCAACGACACCTTTTGTGAAAGCATTGCTGGGCACTGATCGGGCACAGAGCGCTCGATCCGCACCCAGCAATGCCCACTAGACACCAGGGATCTGTCTGAGAGGCGGGGGAGGTGGGGGCTGCTTACAGTAAGCAGCCCTCTCCCCTCAGAGCCCCCAAAGCATGGGGGCACATATGTGCAGAACCCTGGGGCAGATGGCTGATCATCTGCCCCAGGGAGGGGGGCAAATTGAAAAAAAAATGCAACGGGGATGGGGGGTGGGAGTGGGCGGCAACTAGGCACCAGGGATTTATTTTATGGAAAAGGGGGGGTGGCCCTCTCCCCCTCACACCAAGGAGAAATGGGGGCACCCCTTGTAGCCCTCTCTGGGGGAAGATATCTTCTCCTAGGAAGGGGCATCTGACCCCAGGGAGAGCTGCATGAGATGCCCCCTCTTGTCAGCCCCCAGTGAGAGCTGAATGAGATGCCCCCCCTGCATTTGGTGTGGGGGGAGGGTCACCCCCATTACATTAGAAAATTACCTGGCAGTTTAGGGTGCCCCTCAGCCCCCCCTAAAGTGCTGCCTGCCATTTTCAATTTTTTTCTTTGTTTACCAAACTTTCCTTGGCGCAGAGGGGCTGATTGGTGTGCCAATCTGGCCCCAGGGTGCCATACCTTACTGCCCCAACCACTGGGGGGCCTCTCCCACAATTTGTGGTGGCCCTCTCCCCCACAACCCCAAATGGAGGCAGGGTGTACCTCACACAGCCGTTTGTAGGAGGCCAATGGAGGCCTGCATGAGGTGCTCCCGCTACCCATTTGGGGTGAGGGGGGAGAGGGCCACCAAAAAATGTGAGACAGGCCCCCAAGTGGGTGGGGCAGTAAGGTTTTGGCACCCTGGGGCCAGATTGGCACACCAATGTGCCCCTCTGCGCCAAGGGTCTTTTTACTACTGCCATCCTTGCTTTCCTGCTTCGAAGCCTATTTCCCCAAACCCCTGTATGTTCCTCTCTCTTCTCGTCATATCCTTCTTTTCTCCTCCTCCCACTATTCCCACTCAGTAGATCATATGTGTCAAAAGTGTCATCCCTGCTGTCACTGCTTTCCTTCCACTCTGATTCTGTATGATCATCCTTTGTTGTATCTGGTTTGTCTTCTTCCATGTTCACTCCCCATTCATCAATTTTTAATGTTATGTGTCCTGCTGTCCACCCCCGCCTGTCTTCCTTCTTCTATTTCTCTTTTTTTCTCCATCCCTCACTCCATTACATTTTCTGCTTCTCTAAACATTGAGTAAAGTGTGTTTCTCTTGACGTCTGCTGAGTATTTCTTTTTCCCTTTCTCTTCCTTATCCCCTGAAGGGTGTTCTGGCTCTGCTTTATTTTTTCTTTTCTTTCTCACTGTCTCGGGATGCTCGCATGGGGTTTGTGTAGCCTGTGGCTGGTTTTAATAGTGGTTTTAATAGTGGATATAATGCATAAGGTGTGGGTGGTCCACTTATTCTCTTTTCTTCCCCCTCTTCCTTCTTCACTCCTTTGGTTTCTTTGTACAGTTTCCAAAGACCCAGAATATCTTGTCTCATTTTAAGTTCATCTTTGTATGTCGGATGAGTACATGCTGTCTATTATGTCCTTCCGAAATGTTCCCTCCCCGGACCATTCCTGATAACACTTCCCCAATGAGTCCTTTACCCACTGAAAATGGTATTTTAATATTTGTTCGCAATATTTTAGGCAATTTTGTACACATGTGATCGAGGGGGTTGTGTCGGGGGTCACCTTGTCAAACTCCCCACAAAATTACAAAAGTAGTCAAAAAGGGGTGTACGCCGGTGCAAGAAGTAACACAGTTTTATTCAGGGCCCCAGATGCAGTTGAGACAGTTGATACAGCAAATTCAAACAGATCATGGAAGAGCACTGCCTGAAAAGTCGCTGTCAAAGACTGCCCCCAAAATAAAGACTTTGGGCCTCATCACGAGTTGGGCGGTAACGCCGGCGCTAATAGCGCCGATTCCCATTGAGCACCCTATCGGGGCTCAATGGGAATGGGGATGTACCGGGTCCGGGTTCCTTGAATTGGGAAATAACGGGCCCTCCAAGGTCGGAAATGGCCCGGTATTTCCCCATTCGGGGAACCCGGACCCGGTTCCCGGTATGGGGGTAGCCATGCCGCTAAAAGCGGCTTGGTTACCTCCATACTCGGAATGAGGCCCAAGGTTAGACATATGAACCTACAGTTTAAAGTCACGCTTGCAAAATACTTTGCGCTTGTCCTTAAAAGCACACTTACCTGCTGCTGGACCGCCACAGATTCCTCCGCTTCTCATCTGGAGCCACTTCGGGCTCTGTTGCTCTGCTGGACTGGAATCACACCTATGTGGGGAGAAAGATAGACATTGTTACAGAGCTGACAACAGGCTAAGAACAAGACAATATCAATACTTCATGAAAAACAGAAAACAGAAAGAAACTTATCAGAAAGGCGTGGTATTGTCGCAGCTGGACTGGACACCAAGTATAAAGGACCAGTAAAGGAACTCGGTCCTCGTTCTACATGTGGCCCTGCCTGAAGTAGCAGGACGGAGAGTTCACCCTTAATACTCTACAGGTGAGCCTTAATGAGGTGATGCATGCTCACCACACTATGGGCGGAAGGTGTGGAGAGGGAATTTGCTCGCAGGCCAGTTAACGTACGTCCTTTCACATCTATGCAGGAGCAGGGTTCCAATTCATCACAGCAGCCCACATATTATTTGCAAAGGGAGGAAGCAGAACGGGGGTTCCTTCTTCCTGGGAGGGCTGCAACTGTGCCCCAACGTCCCTGCAGAGACCAGGTAAGCGTAACAGAACGCAAAGCCTCTATGAATCTCTGCCTGGGCACTATGGATACCTCTGAGACCGACCTATTGGCCCAACTTTTGGGTGAATTACCGGCTGAAGTTCATGCTTCCAGGCGGGAAATCAATGCCTTAAGAAGGGACCTTATTGTGAACCGAGAGCGCACTGATGGTTTGGAAAGACATTTACTCCAGGCACAAGCTGGACAGGTTCCATTTCCAGGACCTGTTCCCACACCACAACAGTCACCACCAGTCCATGTGGTTCTTCCAGGAGCAGTTCCTCTGGCCCCACCTGAATGTTTCACAGGTGACCCCAACAAGTACTCCATATTTATGAACCAATGCTGCTTACATTTTTTGTGCAGACCTGGGGCTTTTCCCAACGACCAAGTGTAGGGGAGGACTGGCCGCGAGGCCCTCCTCACCTACAGCCTTCTCCCCAGGTGAGGACCATGGCTCGATGGGCGTCCCCTCATGCCACCCGGGCCCAGGTGGAGGAGGGTTCACCCGCCGACGACATTGCCCACACGTACCCGTTCCCTGCATATACAAAAATTCAGTTAGGCCTAGAAGCCATCTTGTCTAGCAAAGATGGCGTGAGTTTAGCACACTGTAGCGCGGCCCCCCACCTTTGGAGGGCTTTCCAAGCATCCCTGCCGCCGCAGCACTATGGTAGATCCGCTGCGAGCGCGTTCCCATGAGAAAGCCGGGTATGAGATAACCCGAGATGCTAACACTGTAACATTTCGTCGTTCACAATGTAATACTGCATCCCGTGCGACCGGGTCCGCGAGGCCAGGGCAACGCAGAAATGAATTCAAATAGTGGTATTAGTGAACTACTTTTCTTAAACAGAATCTGCAAACCATGAATTAGCCATAAAAGTGAAATGTTTATATGACTTCACATTGTGATTGTACTAATGCTGCTAGATCACAGAGAAAGTGTCTTTAAGTCATATGTAGACACATGAACCCCTATATGTCTCCTTAAGTCACCCATAGTGGCAACCATCAATCTCTGTGGTCCATAATATAGTTCTACCTCATGTACCGTCGAATGTATATAGATACTTAAACACTGCAGTGCATATAATACCATGTAATGAAAAGGTACTCGAATCGACTGTATTAAAGAAATGTGTAACGAAGTCGAAATATAGATGTGTGCTTAAATAAGATCAAAATAAGGCAAAACATTATAAAAGTTCTGCATTCAAAAGTCAGCAACGCACGAGGAAAAAACCTTTGTGAATATATGCAAGGCCATTCTCCCTCCCACCCTACGAAGTCTGCCAGATAAAGAAGCTAAGGCATGTGCCGCGCTCCCTCACCTCCCCCAACCAAGCTGGAGCCGCTTCAGAGAGTCAGAGGCCCCAGTACCGCACCCAAGGCCACAGCCCGCCACCTGTGTTATTTACAGCACGGTAATAAACCCACGTCTGAACCCACAGATCTACCAGCACCCTCTCGTAAATCCCATAACCCCCCTAGACCACCCCAAGAATCATGACCCTGTGCAAAGACGACCCCCAACGCTGGGACAAGACACAGAGACCCATTTATATAATAACTTCTAACGCAGCAGACAGACATGTATCATTCGGCCCCGGCCCCAGAGCCCAGCCCCTCGACCTGAAATACCAGACGTCAGAATACCGGTAAATCCAATAGATGGCCACCAGACCCCTCACAAGGTGCATTCCTCCTGTGTTGTATTTCATTGACTGAAAGATTTACTGTAGAAGTTAGATATGGGGTTTTAAGCAACTGCAATGTGCATGATCTAGGGCACCCAAGTCAGGGAAGGTATTCATCTTTGTCACAGGCTGCCCCAGCGAACCAACACCGCCCGGATGACCTCAAGCCGGCCTGCCAGGCCCAACCCTACCCACGAGGCTGACCAGTGACGTCCTCCCACCCGGACCAACCAAGCTGCAGCAACACCTATAGTTAGTCGACGCCACCCAATCCCAATTAACTTGTGCCCCCTATAGTGTGTAGGTTCTGATGACGTTTTTTGTACTAGAAATACGCCTGTCTTTGCTATTGTCAGACAGAGCGCTCTCGGAGGTTGCAGAGTTCTTTGCATGCCCTATTTTTTGGATAAACTCCCATTTACGCTCACCAGCACTCTGTCTTGGCCTTATTCCCATTACGGGAGTGTCCATCATTGTCTCCTATTGCGGGGAGGATCGTGCTAACTTGGGGGCGCTTCCTTTCAGTGGTGACCCCGACGTGATATCTCCAAATTATTTTTCCTAACTCCTTTTTAACGACCCCCTTGTGGCACGAGAATCTCCGGTCGAGAAGGGATACGCACGGTGAGCCGGCTCCGGGAGGCTGCCCGCCAACGGCGACCGGCACAATAAGAAGTGCGCACTCAATGAGAAAAGGGTACGGGATCCCGATTGGAAAAAAATCCCCTTTGAGTGCCGCTCGCCGGAGCCAGGGGCTGACCGTTGAGTTACCGGTGACACTGCCTGGACGGACCCAGTTTCGGAGACTATCGGCTCAAGACGGGCACGTGAGTACCGAGTGCGAGCGATCGTAAAGGGGAAGGGAGGGGAAATTGTGAACAGAGGAACGGGGACAGGTAGAGGAGAAGAATAATGGGGGTCTACTAAAGACGGGTCTTGAAAATTTCTTTATCTTTTTCTTTGCATATGGCCATTAGGAGTAAGAAGTGAATGAAGAAGTAGAAGTGACGGGAACCTAGCTCCGAAAGGGGATGGAAGGCGGCGCCGCATAGTGCTATCTAAACTAGTACTGGGAATTTATGAAGAAGTAAAAAATAAGTTATTGGTGTCTGGCAAAGGGAGACACTTAGGATACTTTTAGTGATTGCTACTCTTTCTATTTCTTTTGTTTCCGTTCTACGGGGTAAGGGGTGAAAGTGAAAAGGGTATAAGATAAATATACTTGTAGAAGAATTATAAAGTAGGGAGCACATTTGTAGGAGTGGGGATTAAGTAGTAGCACGTACAGACGTGAACACAGTAACCATAGCAGAAAAACAGGGACAGCTGGCCAGGGAGGAAAGGGAGGAGAAAAGTGAGGTGTGAGTGGGAAAGCATTGTGAGGGGTGCGCGCACCGTGTGAATAGTGAAGAAGAACGACTGACCGCGAGGGGGTGCCAGAGAGTGTGGACCATAACTAGCAGGTGGTTGATTGTGAATGAAAATTGCGCGGGTTTGAACAGGGATGCGAAGAGAATGAGGAATGGCGAGTAAGAAAGAATGTTAGTAGTGAATTTAACTTGCGTGATATCATTGAGAAGTCTGCTCTTGCCTGGGCCATAAAAATATACGTAGACATATCTATACGTACTCAAAAGTAAAGTACGTGAACACGGTCAGTGCTATTGATTTAGAATATGGGGGCAGAAACTCCCTTGTCACATATTTGTACGAGCTTACCGGGATACGCTGAACGAATCAAGAAATACCACGATCAATGGGTAACAGAATTAAAAGGGGAAGGATTGCCCCAGATTTGGCCTGAGGGGGGGTCTTTTGAAAAAAGCGTCCTAGATATGGTACGAACGTGCATTCACCTCAAGTACAAGGGCAAACAGTGGCAAAACAGGAAGGAGATATTAGATCTCTGGAGACTATTTGAGGAAATACCCCCACCCAAAGCTCCGGCGCCAAATATCGATCTACCTTCCACCACAGATAACCCATTGATGATTCCAAGAGAGGAGAAGGAACAACTAAATACAGAACAACCTGTAGAGGTGATTAGTTTGTACCCGATATTACATAAACCGGCCCCCGCAGCAGGATATAGTGATCCTACTTATGTGCCTCCCCCTACAACTACTACACCCCTAAGACCAACAGCCCCCCCACCATACGAAAGCACTAGAGAGCGTGCCCAGAGAAGCGCGCAAAGAGGGGACATAGAAAAGCTAACGAGCGATTTAGAATCAAGGCTCTCGATAGCAAAGGATGAACTCTCAAGAATAAAAGACATATGTGAGCGTACAGCAGGCACTCCCACTCGATCAGGACGTGTATCCAGAACATCAAGTGAAAGTAGAGAAATTGAGGAAGGATGGAAAAAGGGTGAAATATTGTTCAGAATAGAGGAAGAACCGACAAGAATAATACAGGTGGAAACACCAGAGGGGAGCATCGGTGATGTATCACGGCAGACAGGGATCAGAGAGGACCTGCTATGTGATGTCCGAGGCGAAGTAGATGAGAGTGATAGGTTGAGCATGGCAGTAGGAGGGGAAAGCGAGGAGCTAGACGGTGGATGCTCACTAGGAACAATAGATGACGAGTGGATGGGGCGACTAAGGAATAGAGTGGGGAGGATGGCGCCATTGGGGTCAGCAACGACCAAAGTGGGTGAGGGCGCCACGTTAAAAGGAAAACTACAACTTCCACTAATACACAGAGGGGGAGGAAGGCCAAATTATATACCCTGGGCCCAGATGGATAAAGCTAATTTGATGAAGTTATTGCCCCCGTTGTCCGGAGGGGCGAGCAAGTGGATATATGCATTCGAGAAACATACTGCCGGCATACCGCTGGCAGTAGGCGATGTGAAAAGCCTACTAGTATCAGCAGTAGGAGATCAAGCAGACAGAGTATGGGTTAAGGCTGGTTTCCCGGCCGTGACATTAGATTGTGACCGTCATGATGGAGAGTCTTTTAATACAGTGCGGGCACGGGTTTGGGATGCGCTGCGGGAGACGTTCCCAGATACTCCAGATTTACAATCAGTAATGCAGTGTACAATGAATGACGGGGAGGATGCTATGGATTACATTCTCCGGGTGCAGGAGATGTGGAGAGCGGAAACGGGCACACCCTGGCACCAATCCACATCTCTATTTTATTTTATCATTAAGAGGGGGCTCCCAAAAGAGGTGCAGAAGGCACTCGATAAGATATCGGGCGTTGAGGCAAAGGGGTGGCCAGAGATCCAAAGTATAATAGTGCAACATTGTAAAAGGATAAAAGAGAGAGAGAGGGAAGTAGCACAGAAAAGGTTGGCAGACGAGGCAAAGTTGGTACAATCAAAACTGGTGAAGGTTGCAGCAGCGGTAGCAGGGCTCCCACTCATGAGGGAGGGAGAGGAAGGAGAGGAGGGGCAAATAGCAATACAAGGAAGAATAGCAGCAAATTGGGCAGGGCAAGGACAACGACAGTGGACTGAGCAGGAGCAGAACGGAGGTCCAATGTGGCAAGAGTGGGCCCCACGAGGGGGTAGAGGTGGGTACAGGGGCCGAAGAGGAGGACAAGGGTATGGAGGAATGGGAGGAAATGGGTGGCAGGGTCCTAGAAGTCCACAGGGGAGCTGCTGGAATTGTGGGAGATGGGGACATTACTCAAGGGAGTGCCGAAGCAGACAAAACAACGGGTTTCAGGAGACAGAGCAGTACGGTCACCCCCACCCAGGAAGCCCATACGGCCTCCCCATGGGACAATACCAGCAACCAGAAAATGCAGGACAAAGAAGTAACGCACAACTACACGGACATCAGTACAGAACACAAAACCACCCACAGAGTAATGACAATATACAATACACGCCAGGTAACACTTTCGCCACAGTAGCTAATGGAGCGCCTGCCCCCGCACCTTATAGCGGCGTGTCAGTAGTTTCGGGGAACATTTTTGATCAAGGGGGGGCAATGAGACACCCCGCATAGGACAGCCCACAGAGAGCACTTGCGTGTCCGGTACTATCTACGACCCACAATGCATCAGAGGAACCATTGGTAGGAGCGCAGATAGGAGACAAGCAATTCATATTCATGGTGGATTCGGGAGCGGAAAAATCATGCATTAAAGAGGGCCGGTTCCCGTTATCTAATAAAACTTTAGAGACGCAGGGGTTCTCTGGGGCTGTAATTGAAGTTCCTTACACAGAGGCATTGGATGTGACAGTGGGGGGTAAAACAGTGAAAGCACCCTTACTGTATTATGAACGCTCGCCCATTAATTTGCTGGGGAGAGATCTCTTAAGCAAACTAAATATGACAATATCATTCACAGAAAGTGGTATCGTATGTTCAACACCTGGCATATGTCCCCTCCGCATAATGGCAGTAATACATGGCCACACAATCATGCATGAGATCAGAGGGTTACCAAGAAACGAGGAGATGTTTATTGAGGGCATGAGAACATTGGCTCTTATAGTACCAGAACTAAAAAGAATGGATTGGAGGATCCCAGCCGAATTCCTTTTTCGCCCCATAGTGAGCCCCGACGCAGCTCCCGGGTCAGTGCTATCGTTGGATTTACACGCAGTACACGTGTCAGCAAACAGAATATGTGTGATTGGCATTGACATGGAAGGATGCGAGTGGCGGACAGTACTGTGTACAAATGCAAATATCCCACTGCGGGAGCTATCGGACGAGGAGCTATTTTCCGACACTGAGAGAGATGGCGAAATAGTGATGGAACTAGCAATGCCGTGCGACATTGTAGTTACAGCCAGAAAAACTCAAGTTGAATTAATGGCAGTAGTAGGAGCACCACATGCATTTTTTGATGACGACATGAGGTTAGTACCCACTAACATATGGACAAATGGCCCCCATGATGTGGGGTTATTACATGGGGTTCAGCCTGTGGTAATAAAACTGAAACAGGGAGCAATTCTACCCCGGGTAAAACAATATCCATTGTCACGCGAAGCAGAAGAAGGGATCAGAGAGACAATAGATGCACTGTTAGCGCAAGGAATAATAGTGCCCTCAAACTCCCCATGTAACACATGCATTTACCCGATTAAAAAGGCGAAGGGAGGTTCATGGAGGATGATACAAGATTTACACCCACTTAATGATGTGATTCAGAAGGAGTTCCCTTTAGTCCCGAACCCGGCGACAATACTATGCAATATTCCAAAGACAGCGTCCCACTTCACGGTCATTGACTTGAAAAATGCATTTTTTTCGATTCCCTTAGCAGAAGAGAGCAGGTACTTAACAGCGTTTACACTAGGGGGGAGGAGGTTCGAACATTGCAGATTACCACAAGGATATTGCGAGAGCCCAAGCATATTCAACAGGATACTACATGAAGATCTGGGGAACTTGTCTGTAGAAAGCACGGTGATTCAGTACGTTGATGATTTGTTGGTTTGTGCACAAACTGAGGAAGAGTGTAGAAAGGATTCAATAACACTCCTGATATTATTGGCCAATAAAGGGTACAAAGTGGACAAGGGCAAGTTACAATACTGCCTGACAGAGGTCCTATATTTGGGACAGCTGATATCAAAGGATGGCAAGCGGATTATACCAGACAGAGCACAGGCGATTAGAGCAGTTGGGGAGCCCAAAACAGTAAAAGAGATGCAGAAATTTCTGGGTATGTGCAACTACTGCCGAGCATGGATATTGGATTATGCAGCATACACAAGGCCCTTATTACAGGCACTCAAAGAAGCCCAGCAGGAGAACAAACACATAGAATGGACAGAAGAAATGAACACATCATTTAACTCACTGAAAGAGCTGATATCAAGCGCTCCAGTACTGGCAAATCCAGATTATGGGCGCGAATTCTTCCTATTCTCGCACTGCAAAGGAACACTGATGACAGCAGTGCTGACACAAAAGACATCGTTAGGGCACAAGCCACTGGCTTACTATAGTGGCACCCTAGATGCAGTAATGCAAGGTCATTTTGCGTGCGAGCAATCACTAGCTGCAGCCGCGTTCGCCATTGAAAAAAGTGCCACGATAGTAATGGGCTGTCCTGTGACACTATTTGTGGAACACTCACTCTTTGCAATATTAGAGCGATCAAAGAGCACATTGACAACACAACGCGCCACAGCATATGAAATAATATTGTCCAGTGCAAACATACATATAGTAAGATGCAAAACAGTGAACCCAGCCACATTCATCACAGAGGCGTGCACCATAGAAGACATGCAGAACCACAACTGTGCAACATACACAGGTGACGAAGGTCAGGACCAGGTGATTTTTGAGAATGCCCTCAACGAAGGAGAGGTGTATTTCGTGGACGGGTCAGCCTCAATAGACATGGAGACAGGAGAGAAACATGTGGGTATGGCAGTGGTACGATTAGAGGAAGGTGAATACGAGACACTAGTGCAACACCGCCTCCCATCACACTATTCAGCCCAAGCAGCCGAACTAATAGCACTAATAGAAGCATTGCATGCAGCTAAGGGATGCGCAGTGACAATATATACAGACTCAGCATACATGACAACAACAGTACACGGAGGGCTGGCACGGTGGGGGCGGAGAGGGTTCCGACGAGCAGATGGAACACCGGTTCAGCATGCAGAATTATTGAAAGAACTGATTGAGGCCCTGCAAGAACCCACGGCAGTGGCCATCGTAAAATGCCAAGCCCACACTACAAATACAGATCTTATATCTTTGGGGAACGCGGCAGCAGACGCCGCCGCCAAAGAAGCTTCATATTTCCAGAAAGGTGAGGTAGGAGAGTACATGTTACACCACACAGCAAGCCAAGAGGTCCCCACAGGATACAACATGATGCCTACACAAGAAATAATAGAGCTGCAAGAGGGAGCAAGTGCAGAAGAGAAAGTGTTGTGGAATAAGAGGGGATGCAGCAAATCGCCGACGGATTTATTGTGGCGACAAGAAAGTTCAGGAAAAGCAGTGATGCCAGTCACATTGTTAGAAATAGCATTTCAACAACTACACTTCCCCGCACATAACGCAAAACAACACATAATGGCGGAGATACAAGAAGATTGGTTTGCACCTTGCCTCCAGGAACACATCACACGACTGGCATTGGAATGCACGACATGTCAAATTTATAACTCAGGTATGACATTGCGCACACTAAGGGGTACGATACCAAAACCAAATGGCCCATTCAGAGAGCTCCACATCGATTATGTAGACATGGGAGAAAGATGTAATGGGGCCCGCTACATGATTGTGGTTGTATGTCCATTTTCAAGGTGGGTGGAGGCAGGTTCTTGTGCGCGTCCTGATGCGAAGGGCGCCGCAAAGTTCCTAGTACGGGAAGTGTTCCCGCGCTGGGGAATTTGCGAAGTTATTCGCTCAGACAATGGCACACATTTTGTTAATGAACTGTTCAAAGAAGTGACTACGTTATTGGGAATAAAGCACAAATTATGCTCGATTTATCATCCTCAAAGTAATGGCGTAGTGGAAAAGATGAACGGCCTGCTAAAAAGCAGATTGTCAAAACTGTGTTTTTCCCTTAAAAAGACCTGGATGTACTGCCTACCCTTGGCCCTGTTCGAATTGCGCAATCAGCCAAGCAAAGACCACCATTTGTCCCCGCATGAGATCGTCACGGGAAGGAGAATGCACACAGCGCACTCGCCTCTCCGTGAACGTTCTGATGCACACAGAAGCGCAGCAATATTGGGAGAGGAGTTCACAGAGTACTTGAAAAAACTAACACGGGCAGCACGCATTATAGCGAAACAACTCGCTCCCCCCTCTACAAGAGAGGAGGGGAATACAACAGAACGGGTACCACTGCCTGACAAACAATTACAGCTAATGCCAGGTGACTTTATATATGTCAGAAGTTTTGTACGAAGGTGGAATGCGCCACGTTTTCATGGCCCTTATGAGGTAGTGTTTTGCACGCCCACAGCAGTAAAGGTAAAGGGCCTAAGATACTGGGTGCATTTGACAGACGTACGCAGAGCTTATAGCGCCGTGGAAGGTGAGGTGCAGGACGAGGCACAGGCAACAGCAGACAGTGGTGTTATGGAGAATGAGTAAGGGTGATTTTGTGTATGTGCAGCGATTGACAATGAATGCAAATGATCACATGGCATTCGTACGAAAAAAGAAAAACCTTGTTCTCTCATTTCTTGAAATTTTTCTTTCTTTTGAAGAAGATTTTATATATATTGTACAATGATCTAAACGTATTGATTGCAAATACCCTTGTCTGTGAAAACAAACCCTTCCCCTACCCACGCCCATGCTTTATGAAAAAAAAAAAAAAAAAAGTTAATAACGTCCGGGAAATGTTTACATGTCTGTACTTAATGCACTTTTGTATCTCAAACAGGAATTACCATGGCATCTAATGGGCAGCCTGCAACTAATAGATTTGTTAGGATTAGAGAAATGTTGATAGATAGACTTACATATTCATACGAATGCGGATTGTCAATTTGTGTTATTATATTTTTCCTATCAATGTTTTGCCTGGTGACGTATTGGTTTATAGCGTTCATCTCTATCGAGATGACCGAGGGGGGAGGGGGGAGTAACATCACCCGAGCTCTGGGGAGCAATACAACTACAAGTGTAAATATAAAAGAAGGTGATTTTTTACTATGGGATGGATCACACTTTGTATGGGGTTACTACACTGAACCACCAACTGTCGCCCTGTCAAACTCAAGAGGTATACAAACAGAGATGGAAAGCAACACAATGTCCACACCTGAAATGTATAGCAGCCCCACTACCCTCCCCACCCCATTAGAAGAAAGTGATTTGTTGTTTATTGAGGAAGATGGGAATGTTATAACTATGACAGAACCTAAGGAAACATATCAGAAGTTTGACAAGGGGGGTGGGGAGGAGGAAGGGGGGCCCATTTTTTCATTTACCAAAAGCAGACGTAGGAGAAGCAAGGATAGTAGGCGGAAAAGAGAGACAAGCAGGAGGGGGTATGATAAGTACTATGGGTTAGGTTTAGACAAAATGGAAGACCCCCGGCACCCCCACCAAGCAAATAAATGGTATGCTGATATGAGTGCCACAGCAAAACAAACGACAAATGAGAGCTGTTATGTCTGCTCGCTTATTCCCCATGCATCAGGCACACCTAAAGTGTTGTTGCCCAGAGAATTGCCCATTGTAGATGCCCAGTGTCTCCTTCATCTCACGCTATGCCGAATAAAAAACACCTTCCAGGCACACAGCGTCACTTTCAAGATTATACAGACGGAAAAAACGTGCTATCCAAAAGCAGCTGGAGTGGTATGTCTCAAAGAACCATTTTTTGCGATACAAGGGACACTATTTTCTGAAAACAAATGGAAAGATGAAGAAGTACTGTGCAAAGCGGAAGCACTGAGAGGTGTCCAACCAGCCAGGATGCGATGGATAGAAGAAACATGCACACCAGTATGGAAGGAGCACATTTCCAAACTGACATGGGTAACAGCAATGGAGAAACCCTTCAAACTACAAAGTGAGATCAAGAACGAACTATGTTTTAAGGGAGAAGGAAAAGTGGCAATAGGGACGAATAAAAGCTGCAACAAGACTCTCACCATCCCAGACATGAGAAAAGGAACAGCCGCATTAATGGACACATACTGGGTATGTGGGAACCAGGCCTACTTGCACCTTCCCCAGGCATGGAGCGGCAGCTGCTCGATGGCCACACTGCACTCGGCCCTAATGGTGATTCCCGAAAGCCACGTTGATGAAAATAAAAGGACGCCAGAGAACATGCCCCAGGGTGTGGTTCCTCCTACTGCAAAATCACACCTCTATGTCCTGTCCTCCGGAGGGAAGGGAGAAGAGCTATCACGGAACAGACGGGCATCAAATTACATATCCCAAGCTTCATCCGATTTATTGGCACAGATCCCAGACAGGTACCGACTGTTCAGCTCTGTAGAAACATTCTTTGCCTCGCTGATCTCAAGTGTCCAAGCAAGGGCAAATGCAAAATGGCTCCAGATAACACGGTGGGAACTAATTCAGTTAGCCAATGACACTGAAGAAGGGTTCAACATAATAAAAGTAGAACTGCGAGCTCTACGTCTGATGACCATGCAGAACAGGTATGTTCTGGACCTGTTGACTGCGATGGACGGAGGTGTTTGCAGAAAAATAGGAAGTGCCTGCTGCACTTTCGTACCTTCTGAAGACGCGGAGAATGGTTCCTTATCCCACGTGATCGAAGCAGTACACAATCTGGGAGAGAGGATGAAGATGGAAGGTGGAGCAGAAGCCAGCACGTGGTTCGACAATATCTTCTCCTGGGTTCCCTCTTGGCTTGGAATGACAATTAAATTTCTGGTACCAGCTGCGGTGTTTCTCCTCGTGGCGTTCTGCCTGTGCCAGGTGGGCCTCCGATGTTGTGCAAGTGCGGTCCCTAACGGCGCAATGATGATGGTGACAATGGGCAACTCTGGTGGTACAATTAAGGCGACACAAGAAGTGCATGTACAGACAGGAACAGATAACACTCCCAGGTACCAGTTAGTGCCTATGTACCGTGATAAGTACATAGTAGACAAACTATGGCACACCACTATCAAAGAACCCCGAGATGTGGAACTGGAATGGTATGAGGAGGTCTGGGTAGACTTGGAAGGAAGTGGTGACTGTATATATTTAACATGTACACCAGACGAGTATGCTAGAAGAGGTGAGAGCTTGAGGGGAGTATGTAGGGCATGGATGCCTAGAAAAGGAACACCTGCATGGGATGACGCAGTGATAGAGGAACAAGAATGTAGAAGATTGGAAGAGCTAAAGAATTCGTTACTTTAGTAACAAAAGGGGGGAAATGTAGGGGAGGACTGGCCGCGAGGCCCTCCTCACCTACAGCCTTCTCCCCAGGTGAGGACCATGGCTCGATGGGCGTCCCCTCATGCCACCCGGGCCCAGGTGGAGGAGGGTTCACCCGCCGACGACATTGCCCACACGTATCCGTTCCCTGCATATACAAAAATTCAGTTAGGCCTAGAAGCCATCTTGTCTAGCAAAGATGGCGTGAGTTTAGCACACTGTAGCGCGGCCCCCCACCTTTGGAGGGCTTTCCAAGCATCCCTGCCGCCGCAGCACTATGGTAGATCCGCTGCGAGCGCGTTCCCATGAGAAAGCCGGGTATGAGATAACCCGAGATGCTAACACTGTAACATTTCGTCGTTCACAATGTAATACTGCATCCCGTGCGACCGGGTCCGCGAGGCCAGGGCAACGCAGAAATGAATTCAAATAGTGGTATTAGTGAACTACTTTTCTTAAACAGAATCTGCAAACCATGAATTAGCCATAAAAGTGAAATGTTTATATGACTTCACATTGTGATTGTACTAATGCTGCTAGATCACAGAGAAAGTGTCTTTAAGTCATATGTAGACACATGAACCCCTATATGTCTCCTTAAGTCACCCATAGTGGCAACCATCAATCTCTGTGGTCCATAATATAGTTCTACCTCATGTACCGTCGAATGTATATAGATACTTAAACACTGCAGTGCATATAATACCATGTAATGAAAAGGTACTCGAATCGACTGTATTAAAGAAATGTGTAACGAAGTCGAAATATAGATGTGTGCTTAAATAAGATCAAAATAAGGCAAAACATTATAAAAGTTCTGCATTCAAAAGTCAGCAACGCACGAGGAAAAAACCTTTGTGAATATATGCAAGGCCATTCTCCCTCCCACCCTACGAAGTCTGCCAGATAAAGAAGCTAAGGCATGTGCCGCGCTCCCTCACCTCCCCCAACCAAGCTGGAGCCGCTTCAGAGAGTCAGAGGCCCCAGTACCGCACCCAAGGCCACAGCCCGCCACCTGTGTTATTTACAGCACGGTAATAAACCCACGTCTGAACCCACAGATCTACCAGCACCCTCTCGTAAATCCCATAACCCCCCTAGACCACCCCAAGAATCATGACCCTGTGCAAAGACGACCCCCAACGCTGGGACAAGACACAGAGACCCATTTATATAATAACTTCTAACGCAGCAGACAGACATGTATCATTCGGCCCCGGCCCCAGAGCCCAGCCCCTCGACCTGAAATACCAGACGTCAGAATACCGGTAAATCCAATAGATGGCCACCAGACCCCTCACAAGGTGCATTCCTCCTGTGTTGTATTTCATTGACTGAAAGATTTACTGTAGAAGTTAGATATGGGGTTTTAAGCAACTGCAATGTGCATGATCTAGGGCACCCAAGTCAGGGAAGGTATTCATCTTTGTCACAGGCTGCCCCAGCGAACCAACACCGCCCGGATGACCTCAAGCCGGCCTGCCAGGCCCAACCCTACCCACGAGGCTGACCAGTGACGTCCTCTCACCCGGACCAACCAAGCTGCAGCAACACCTATAGTTAGTCGACGCCACCCAATCCCAATTAACTTGTGCCCCCTATAGTGTGTAGGTTCTGATGACGTTTTTTGTACTAGAAATACGCCTGTCTTTGCTATTGTCAGACAGAGCGCTCTCGGAGGTTGCAGAGTTCTTTGCATGCCCTATTTTTTGGATAAACTCCCATTTACGCTCACCAGCACTCTGTCTTGGCCTTATTCCCATTACGGGAGTGTCCATCATTGTCTCCTATTGCGGGGAGGATCGTGCTAACTTGGGGGCGCTTCCTTTCACAAGCCAGAGTGGCATTCATACTCTCATATTTGGGAGGCAGTGCAGCAGACTGGTCTATACCTTTGGTAAATCAAGATGATCCTTTGCTTTGAGACCTACGGGGTTTCCAGCATGAAATGGAGAAATTGTTTGCATGACACAGTGAAGGACAGGCCTTGGACAACGAGTTACTTTCACTCAGAAAGGGAAATCAGGATTTGTTAACCTACATCACATCCTTCAATTGTCTTATAGCTCAAACAAATTGTCCAGAAGGGAAGAGGACTACGCTCTTTTATCGTGGATTGCGTGGAGAACTCAAGGACGTTTTAGCTCAAGTGGTAAATCCCCCACAGGGCTGTGCTGAATACATCAACCTAACTGTACAACTCAATCACAGGCTGAAGGATCGAAAGATGGATCAAACTAGGGCGGAAGGGCGATTGGTCTATGTGCAGCCTCGTGATAATCCACCCAAGTCACAAAAACCGGCCAAACCCATGCAACATGGGGGACTACGGAGTCCTCTAACCAAAGCAGAACGAGACAAAAGGAGACAACAACAACTCTGCTTCTATTGTGGACAAGCAGGCCATTTTCTTCGAGTACGCCTGGTGAAACCACCCAGGAAAACAGTCAGAGCAACCGACAAGGATGAAGAAGGAGAACAACACTCAGAAAACTCCAACAGCCGGCAAGCGTAGGGGTCCACTTGTCGAGTGGTAAAAAGGAACCAGTACAGACCTCACACCTAGTCATTGCAGTGTTCTTGGTAAACCACAAACAACCATCAATAATATATGCTTTGGAAGCATACATTGACAGCGGAGCTGTGGGAAACTACATCGACCAAGATCTCGCTATCTGAATTGCCCTTCCTCTACGGCAAAAACTGAAACCAGAGAACGTTACAGCGGTAGATGGATCTCAACTTTCAGCTGGCCCAGTAACACATTATACCGAAAAAGTCAAGCTCTTGTGTCAGGACGGCCACCAAGAGGACATTACCTTCAATCTCATTCGTGCTCCTCAGTTCCTGATGAGATTGGGAATGCCTTGGTTGGAGACTCATAACCCTATGATTGACTGGTGGAAACGAGTTCTGGCCTTTCCCAAAGACTGTTTTGACACCTGTTATGCTCAAAGGCCCATTAACGCGAAGACTAAGAAAGGAACCGTACTGGGTCTCACTGGCTCCTTGCCACCCGAATACTAAGAATACCAGGATGTCTTTCAAGAGGACCAAGCAAACGTCCTTCCTCCGCACAGGTCCTACGACTGCCAAATTGATCTCGTACCCGGAGGCCAGATACCCTGCAGTCGGATTTATGCTCTAACTGGGCAGGAAAACCAACACCTAAAGTCTTACCTAGACCACTACCAAGCCAATGGCTTCATCCATCCATCTAAATTCCCTGCCTCCTTGGCGCTCTTTTCCGTGAAAAAGGAGGGCGACTTAAGAATGTTCATTGATTATAGAGCACTAGACCAGATCACGGTGAAGAATAGATACCCATTACCCAGGGGAGTTGCTAGGTCTTGAAAGGACCCGGGGCTAAACAGATGTCGGAACTGTTGGGACTGGGGGCTAGCTAGTCTTTTGGCTGTAGCTCCTGAGATTCTATCCAGGGGTACAACCAAAAGATCAGGGGCTATAGCCCCCTTACCCCCCCCTAGCAACGCCCCTGCCATTACCACGTATCCCAGAACTCTAGGATCAGGTA
This sequence comes from Ambystoma mexicanum, assembly GCF_040938575.1. Taxonomy (NCBI): domain Eukaryota; kingdom Metazoa; phylum Chordata; class Amphibia; order Caudata; family Ambystomatidae; genus Ambystoma; species Ambystoma mexicanum. The sequence goes on from NC_090932.1 coordinate 716,659,814, forward strand.
AAAAAAAGCTCAGATCTACACCAAACTGGATTTACGAGGGGCCTACCACCTTGTAAGGGTCAAAGAAGGAGACGAGTGTCAGTCGACGTTCCGTAGCAAATATGCTCTCTACGAATATCAGGTGATGGCTTTTGGGTTATGTAATGCCCCCGCGGCATTCCAGTTCTTTATGAATGACATGCTCTGTGAATTACTGGACGTCTGCGCACTTGTCTAGATTGATGACATTCTCATCTATTCAACTTCCAAAGAAGAGCATATTGGTCATGTTCAGGCAGTGTTAGAAAAGCTTCGGTAACATCGACTATTTGGCAAGTTGGAGAAGTGTTTTTTCCATGTAACAGAGGTCGAATTTCTTGGCTTTATTCTCACACCACGAGGCTTTCGCATGAATACACGCAAAGTGAACGTTATCCTCCAATGGCCCTCACCGACCTCTACAAAAGGAGTACAAAGTGTGCTTGGATTCACCAACTTCTATCATCGGTTCATACCCGGTTTCTCTCAGATCGTCCATCCTATTACCTCTCTGCTACGAAAAATCAAACAATTCTGCTGGTCTCCAGAGGCTGAGGAAGCCTTTGAGAAATTAAAACGAGCGTTTACCACAGCATCCGTTCTATGACACCCGCAACCAGATTTGCCGTATGTGGTTGAAACTGATGCCTGTAACATAGCAATGGGAGCTGTATTGTCCCAACGGAACCCGGAAACCGGACAATGCACCCTGTGGCATTCTGGTCCTGTAAGTTTTCTCCTCCTGAATTGAACTATGCAATCACTGACAAAGAGTTGCTAGCAATCAAGGCAGCATTTAAAGCATGGAGACATTATCTTGTCGGAGCCAGACATACAGTCACGGTCATCACCGATCACTGCAACCTACAACACATAAAGTCCGCTAAAGTGCAGTCTTCGCGCCAACATACATCGTTGGGCCCTCTTCTTTGCAAAATACATCTTCGTCATTACCTATAGACCAGGAGTTCGTAATGGGAAAGAGGATGCCCTCTCCCGCATGAGCGAGGAAAAGGAAGCTTTCACGACACTGGATCCTGTGGCTATAATTCCTGAAGAGCGGATCCACAATATCTCATCGCACAAACTGTCTGGATGATCTACATTCCAACTTGGGATGCCAGATGAATCAATCTGCCCAACAGGAATGGCTTCAAAAAGGAGACCGATACGCCATTAAAGACGATCTACCCTACTTCCAAGGGTGACTGTACATTTCGGATAAGAAACTACAAAACCAGATAATCGCCAACTATCATGATTCCTTGGTGGAAGGACATCCAGGAATAGCAAAAACTCAAGCTAAAGTAAAGAAGCAATATTCGTGGCCCACTTGGAGGAAGGACATTATCCACTTCATTGCGATTTGTGGTGTCTGCACCCAACACAAATCTCAAAAGCAAAACCCTGCTGGTTTACTACGTCCATTGATGACACCGCCAGCACTTTGGCACACTCTGTCCATGGATTTTATTACATATCTCCCTTCCTGCAATGGCTACAACACCATCTTGGTTGTTGTGGATTTGTTCTCCAGAAAGGCCCACTTCATTCCTTTGAAAGGGCTCCCCACCGCTTCGGCTCTCGCAACAGTGTTTCTAGAACAGATTGTGGGACTGCACGGGTTCCCATCAGTTTTGATATCAGATTGTGGAACCCAATTCGTTTCAGCATTCTGGAGACGGTGTTGTAAAATTGCCAAAATCGACCTTCGGCTATCCACAAGTCACCTCCCCCAAACCGATGGTCAGACCAAACGAACCAACCAGACCCTAGAGCAGTATTTAAGATGAATGTTACAACAATATGAAGACTCCTGGAAAGACATCCTCTGGTTGGCAGAGTACGCATACAACAATTCCATTCACACCAGTACAGGGAAAAGTCAATTTTATACTGTGTACTGAAGACACCCATGGACATCTGGTTTTGATCCACTCGATACATTAGAAATGCCAGCAATAGCAAACCTGCACAAAACCATCACCGGGGTTCTTAAAGAAGCATCCGAGCATCTGACCAGACCCAAGGAGAGACAGAAAAGGTTTGCAGATCAACATCGAAGAGAAACTCCCAGTTACCAAATCGTAGACAAAGTCTGGTTGGCATCAAAAAACATTCCTCTGAAAGGACCAAGAGCTTTCCGCCCCAGATACTTGGTGCCCTACACAATCAAGGCCATAATCAATCCTGTAGCCATGAAATTGGAGTTGCCATCCAACATGTGGATTCATCCGGTATTTCACGTTTCACTTCTAAAACCAATGGAACCGGGTACACACATCAGAATTCCACCTGATCCTGAGGTCATTGAGGGGGAGTCAGAGAACAAAGTCAAAACTACCCTAGACTCTAAGGTAGTCTGATCCAAATTATACTACCTCATAGACTGGAAAGGATATGGGCCTCAAGACCAAACCTGGGAACCCAGCGAACATGTCCAAGCCCCCCGATTGGTTAGGCAGTTCCATCACAACAACCCCACCAAACCAAGATCAGGAGGAGGACCACATTTGAGAGGGGCCTTGAGGGGGAGTGCTGTCATGTCATGTCCACTTACCCAGGATCACAGGAGCGGCACCATCAAGTCGAGAGAGCAAGGGATACCATGGTTCACGCGTTTATACATGGGAGGCCCGGTTGGACTCAGTCCTGGTGCCTTTGGTGCCAGGCTCATGGAAGAACATAAGCAAGACTCTTTTATTATGGGCAGGAGTGCTTTCAAGAACTTTCCACTTGTGTGTAACCAGTCGGGTGTGGCCTTCTATATTCAGCTGCATGTGCAACTCCAAGGAGTGGCATGGTATGGCCAGCAGGACTGAGCTAGTGGGTGTGGCCTTAAGAGCTCAGCTATAAAAGCCAGCCCAACCCCAAGGCACACGCTTCGCGTTAATCTGCATTCTCATGCAGCAAAACGCTCACCGCTGCCTGGGTTAATCAGCACTTACCTTGGAATTCCAGTCTCCTGTTCCTACGCTTATCTCCTGGAGTCAGCTTACACCTGCATCCATCCCCGCTGAGCCTGGCATCCATTCTTCATCTTCCGGATCGCAGGACTTCAGCTCTGGGCACGACATCTTCTTCATCTCTGGCACGCAGTACACCAGCTCCTGACACCACCGCACAACATCTTCTTCATCTCCACCATGCAGAACTCCAGTGCTGGACTCTGCAGCACAAAATCTTCTTCCACGAAGGTGGACCCTGTAAAAGGACAAAATACAAGGTTAGACATACAACCCTGCAGTTTAAAGTTGCGATTGCAAAATACTTCGTGCTTGTCCTTAAAAGCACACTTACCTGCTGCCGGACCGCCGCGGATTCCTCCACGCCTCATCTGGAGCCACTTCGGGCTCTGTTGCTCTGCTGGACCGCAATTACACCTATGTGGGGATAAAGATAGACATTGTTACAGAGCTGACAACAGGCTAAGGACAAGACACTATCAATACTTCATGACAAACAAAAAACAGAAAGACACTTATCAGAAAGGTGTGGTATCATCTCAGCTGGACTGGACACCACGTATAAAGGGCCAGTGAAGGAACTTGGTCCTCATTCTACATGCACCCCTGCCTGAAGTAGCAGGATGGAGAGTTCACCCTTAATACTCTACAGGTGAGCCTTAATGGGATGATGCATGCTCACCACACTATGGGAGGAAGGTGTTGAGAGGGAATTTGCTTGCAGGCCAGTTAACTAACATCCTTTCACATCTCCACAGGAGCAGGTTTCCAATTCATCGCAGCAGCCCACATACTATTTGCAGCGGGAGGAAGCAGATCGGGGATTCCTACTTCCTTGTAGGGCTGCAACCGTGTCCCAATGTCCCTGCAGAGACCAGGTGAGCGTAACAGACTTTTATAGAAAGCAAGATAATTACCAGTTGCGATTATGCGACATGAAAAAATCTCCCTACACAGAAATGATTGGACTCTGCACTCTGGACCCCTATGGATTGTAATCAATCATTTGGTCCATTAACCTTCCCACACCACCATCAATTACCGTGCTGTGATTTCACAATCCACCCCCGATTCCCCTAGCACAAAATTACGTGATTGAAACATTTTAGATGACCAGCGGAACATTATTATTCTTCCCTGGTTGCCTCATCCTGGATTTCATTTGAACAGCTACCCACCATGACACCATCAGAGCCTTGAACCACAGACATACTGCAGCATAAATGTTGAATATTGGGAACACTCTAATGGGAAAAAGGTCTTCGGCCTATTTGAAACTGCCATGGTTCTTGCCGGCTCCACTAGAAAATCACATTTCATAAATTATTTTGAATTATGAAATGGTCATCTATTCATTGTTCACTGTAAGAACCTGTGCGCACCTCTTAACGTTTGCCTACTATTGCATGCTCTGTGCTAATGAACCACCTGTAGCGTCCTTTGCTGCGAACAAAATGCTTGCACACCTTTAATGCAGAGACAAGTATTTACAGCCTATTTACTGCCTCTCACTCTACCACTAAGTTTGATTATACTTACCTGTGCTTCAGTATTTATGGATTAGTTTTATTAAGCATTTAATTTCAATAGTGTCAGAAAGAGCCCCCTCCCCTTTGACAGTGCTACCTTTGCAGCTTATACATGTATTTCTTCATTGGGTGCTTTTTATTACAATATTTCCCCCTTTTATTAATTTATGAATAACGAAATCTTTTTGGGCCTCTCGTTCCTTTTTAGCTACTTCATCTTCATGTCTACATATTTTTACCAACCATGTCATGTCACCCCCCAGTCTCCTCCCAGCCATTCAGGACTTCTCCAACCCATACGCACCCTGTCCCATCTTTTAGGCATTGGATCCAATATTCATTATAATTCTGAACATCAGCAGGTTGTGTAAAGACCCACCCATCAGGATTCATTTTCCCCCATTATTTCCTTCCTGCTTTTCATTTCAATGCTATTTTTATCAATACTCAATGGTAACATCAAATGTCCTTTTTACTTATTCAAAGATATTTTAAAATAACGCAGAAGGTGATGAGAAGCATTGTTTTGACAGTCACTCAAAACAATCCAAAAAGCCTGGTGGCCACCCATGCAAATACTCTGTCCAGACAGTCTTTTGCTTGCACTCCATTGACCTTGCTTGTCATCTTTCCCTGGTGTGTCCTTATCTCTTGTATAGCTGCACTTAGAGTTCTATTAGAGGCATCACCATCAGGTATTGAGGTGCAGCAACGCGTCCCATGTTTTGCACAGACACCTTCTTCCATGGCCTTCAGGAGGTCCAAAATAAATCTATTTTGCAGGGTTACCAGCGCAGTGCCCTCATCTCTTCCTCAATAGGTGGGTTCATTGCAGCCATTTTAAATTGGCTGCAGCCTACACTGCTGGAAGTAACAACGAAGTAAATGTTGCAGCAGAAGAGAATAGACAGTACTCATCCGGGATAGCAGCCAGGTTGTCCAAACTTTTCCAGGAGATATAGTCGCTTTCCCTTTTCCTTCTCCTCATTATTTTTCCTTACTCATTTTGATGTGTCATATTCCCCTGCAGTGCGATTTTCATGGCAGTGCCAATTCGAAGCACCACAAGTGAAGGGTTGTGCAAAGTGATGAGAGCGCACACTCCACTTCAGTCAGGCGGAAGCTGGGCATATGCTTTGGATCCGCAGGCCCACCAGAGGCCCATTAGTGCTGCAATCCCACATGTCAGCGCCATCTTAGTTCATCCCGAATTAGTCACCAGGAAAATTGACACACTCTACCTTAAACACAAAGGGAATCATGTAAAGCTCCTTATATCAACTGGTTGATGTTTTTCATGTAACCAAGTTAAAACATGAACATGGTTTCCCCAAGTTGCTCGGCAACTCTCATTAACCTCCTCTGCCACGTTTTGTTCAACGCCTACCAGTCCTACCTCACAACACTCCATTATTCCCCAGTCCCATTTGTCCCCTTACCATATAGCTCCCTCTATCTGCATCAGCGGTCTCGTATGACACCAGGGGACACTGTGCCCTTCTTTAGTTGTGCATTGTAATCTCTTATGATCATTTATTTGTAATACTCCCTCTTTATATTTCAACATGTTATGCTTTGTTTCCTGATTTTGGAGCATTCGCATTAATTTCACATTGTTTTCTTTGTAGATATTTTCCCCTTCATCGACCCAGTGAACAGCTACTTTGTTCCCTTGAAATAAACTTTGAGTTCTACAGAGAGACAGGCATCCAGCCTCCTCATAGGACACAGCTTGGGGCAGGAGAAGCCTAGACACACCCACTAAGTGTGGAATGAGAGAACACACGTAGCATGTGCCATTTACTCTCTCTTCCTACACACATCATTTCCTGTTAATGAGCTATGCTCTTCCCCGGTGCCATGGTGGATGCCCTCCCCATTTACCACATCTCTGTTTCACATTTTTCTTTTTGCATTCACTTGTGTTTCACTTTAAAAAAAATTATATATAAAACGTACGCACCAGAGTTATACTAAAACAGGTTAAGATCATTATGCTCTAGATACCTGAAAATGTCTTTTCTTTGTCATCTTTTTTACGTTAGAACTTTCTTCGGCTCCCCCTTTTGCTGTTTTTTGATCAAATCTAAATGCAGTTAAAAAAATGAAAAGAAACTTCCTTCATACTTCCCATTATGTTGTGCTTTGGGAGACTGAACTTTTGTCTCTGGTAACATCTGTAATGTAGAGCCATCTGTGCTGTCCCTGTCATTTCACTGCTGTAGGTGTCGAGTAGACGACGGTGTGCGGGCCAGAGAAACATTCTTCTTTCCAATTCCTCACGCGGTTACGTACAAAGACGTGGTCCACCTGAGAAAGAGGTTCTGCTTAAGGGAAATGTCACTATGGATCACCTGATTGTCCAGATTGTTTTTTTGGCCTCGTCTGCAATGTTATGTATGTAAGGGACTTGATAAGTTCTTTGAGGTACAAATCAAATCCCTCTCCCAGAATAGCAGATGTAGAGTGAGCATCAGAGAATGTATGCGATGGCTGAGTTGGCACATGCATTCTCCGCCCTATTACAATCTTGTGAGGAGTCAGATGGTGATCTCCTCCAGGCGTGTTTCTCAATGCAAATAAAGCAACTAACAAGCAGTGCACCCATGATTTCTCATGCCAGTCAGTCAAACAAACCTTTATTTGGCTTTAACCTTCAAGTTCCAAATAAAATTGTTATAAAATGACATCATATTTCAAGCAAAGGGACCATAAATATGGCGTCATAAAAATAAAAAACATACACAATGTTACGTATAGAAGTAATGCCGGAATAACAAATGAACATTAATAAAAACAACGCATAGAATTGAGAAATATTATAAAACGGTTAAAAATGTAATTATCTAAGGTATAAGGAGAGATCAATCTCACAGCCTTGGACACTTATCCATAAGATACCAAACTTCAGGGCCCTATCTCTCTGCAGCCATGTCCTGTAAATAAAATGAGCTGTCCCATAAACCACATAAGGATGCAAGCATTCTCTTAAAAATCTCATAGCAGGGATTACACAACAAATACCTTTGTTAATCAGGATAGGTCTCAGGTACATACATATCAGTCAATGGGTTTTGCAAAACCTTGACAAAAATGCATCATAGTTTCCACATAGAGTCTACACATTGGGCAAAGGTCTGACTGTATAACGAGCCCTCTCATGGATCTGCAAGCAACTGGTAAAAAACCAAGCCTGAATTGTACATACATAGATTTCTCAAAAGTCAAGGGAATATCATCCAGGTGACCCTTAAACCCTAGTTACATCCTACTTTTGAGATATTCTGCACCACATTTTAACTTTATAGCATCAGCTATCAGATTCTCAAACCTGACCATCTTCTCTTTGCTTTTCAAGGTGCTCACATCCCCTGCCCTGGGGTTTTGGGGCTTGTTCCACAGATCAGGCATGTCCAACTGGGAAAGACCTAGTTTAACATGTGTAAACAAATTTAAACTTCTCCCCCGTTTAAGCTCATAGCATGGGACAGGGCATTCCTGTATTTCTCCAGACCAGCACCAGTCCAGACTCTCGCCCAGAACAATATTGCAATTTGTGCCGATACTCGGTTATTATCAAGTTCAAACTGGACCAGGGCAGTCGGCGCAGACACAGACAGAAGCAGCAGTTTCTTCAAAAATGTGTTTTCACAAGTGGACAGTTTAACAATATTAATATGGCCCCACTGTTCTGATTCATATGTGGTCGCAGGTATAGCTTGTTTATGGTACAGTTCCAGGGCACGCGCAATTACACCTCTGTCATGTTTGACAAAAATTGAAAGAATGCCACCACAATACTTAGTTAAAGATAAAGCTGATTTGGCCGCCTGTGGCCCCCAGCTACCAGACTCCTCAAAGCGAACTCTGAGATAATCAAAATTAGATACTTGCTCGATCATGGAGCCTCAGACATTCAATGTTAATGATCTTCCTTTCGTACGTGGGGATTTGAAGATCATCACTTTGCACTTGGCAATATTTATTGACAAGTGTCATTCAGATCATTTACAGTCGAATATAGACAAGGCATGTCTCAGACCCTGCGCAGTGGTAGCCAGAAGGATAATATCATCTGTGTAACAGAGCCTGGGGTATTATATCAGCATCCATCTTTGGGCAATACTGACACCCTCTCATCAATGCATCAATAATGACTTGCTTATATACATTAAATAAAAGGGGGGCCAGGCCACAGCCTTGCCTTACACCAACATTTAACTCAAACTCCTGGGTCTGCTCACCCCCCCACCCCCTATCTCACTCTGGCCTTATTGGCAGAATATAATGAGCAATGTCCACCAAATCAGGGGGTGCTCCACGTTGCAGCAAGTTCAGCCATAGATCGTCTCTCGAAACAGTATTGAAAGCTGTTCTTGGGTCAAAAAAGACCACATATAGATACATTCTCCTTAAGATCATATATTTAGCAATGATCAGAAAGAGAATAAAGCAATGCTCGATTATACCCTGTTATGCCTAAATCCCGCCTGGAGGTAAGTTATAACGTCTTCATGTTCAGCCCACTCCTGGAGATGGATAAGTATAAGCTTTCCAAAATTTGTGCCCATACCATCAAGGAGGGAAGTAGGCCAGTAGTTGGCTGGGGATTCCATGCCTCCCTTCTTATATATAGGTACGATTGTCACCCTAAGCCAGGAGGCTGCCATCCCACCACTAGACAAAATAGCATTGAACAGTTCGACAACACTGGAGCTCATATCACTACCTCATCTTTAAACAAATCTACAGGGATCAGATAGACACTGCCGCCTCATTATTCTTCAAAGACTTGAGGGCTATAACCACATCACTAACAGAGAATCAAAAAGAGGCAAGGTTGATGGTCTAAAAACTGCCTCACAAGGTGATGGTAGTACTCGTTACAAGTTCGAGAAATAAGTACATTTGACCTTGCCAATATTACAGTAAGAAACTCCCCCCTCATTCAAATTTCTGTCAGCACCCAACTTCCAGAAAGAACCAGCATACCTTAATTGCAAGGCTCCATGCAATTTATCCCATTGGGCAATTGCATACTCTTGTTTTTTCCTCTTTATATTTCAATCATAGGGCTAGAAGGAGTAGTTTGTCAGTCCCCGCTGGAATTGCATAAGCTGCCAATCACATTTTTAGCAATCCGTTCATTTTTTCTACCAAAATGTTGGATTGAGGATGGTAAACCATACATAGTTTATGATTTATCCACAGTAGAGTTGTTACTTCCTTTATTAAGTCATTAGCAGAGTGTTGGCTATTATCAGGGCAAATTTCACCTGGAATTCCCCACCTCTGGAACACATCCCTCACCAGAAATGTGGCTGCAGAAAAGGCATCATTGTGGACACAGGGACCTTCCTCAAGCCAATGTGAGAATGGACACACCACTACAAGCAGGTACTTGTAAGAAGTACATCTCTCTTGCAAATCAATGTAATCGACATGCAAGTGCCGGAAGGGTCCTTCCTGTCGCAGCAATGTTCCTTGTACAACTCTCAATGTATGACCTAGTAGAAACTTTTGACAAATCATACAATTACTTACATAATCGGAAACATACTCATACAGATTGGACATAAACCAGTCTTCACGTATCCCTGCAGCCACATGCTCTTTCAATATGTGGCAAGGATAGTGAAGCTGTTCCAATGCCAATTGGAACAATTTCCTCTGCATGACAACCTTTCCTGTGCTATCATGTCGCCAAACCAAGTCAGTTGGGGACAGAGAGCATCCTCTCTTTTTCCACAGCTCTTTTTCAGCATATGATGATTCTCCGTGCAACTCATTTATCTGCAGTTTTGGGATTGCTTTAAAACTTTTTGGCAATGCATCTTTCTCTTTGCTCATTTTTAGTACTGCTATCAGGGGTATTTTGTCTTCCTCGCCAGGGTACAGCATATGTGATCCCTCTAGCGTATTTGCTGCTTCTTTGCTGCTCTGTCTACTCTTTTGTTTCCTAGTGAGATACAATCTTGCCCTCCTGTATGTGCTTTGCACTTTATTAATGTTAGTTCTACTGGGAGTGGTAACATTTCTAGTAATTCTTTCAGTTATGCTGCATGCTGAATGGGAGTACCATCACTTCTTATGAACCCTCTCCTTTCCCACTCTGCTAGTCCTCAGTGCACTGTGGAGGTAACATAAGCTGAGTCAAAGAAATTGTTCATTGCTTGGCCTTCAGACATGTTTATTGCTGCAATCAGGGCCACCAGTTCTGCTGCTGGCACAGAGTAATGATTTGGTAGGCGTGTCTGTGAGTACACCATCAACTGCTCCCCTTTGTGTACTCCCTGTCACCACCACTGCACATCCTGACTGACTTTACCCTGTGGTTTGATAAATGCCGAAACTCCTGTCAATGAAAATCATGTCCCCCCCCTTCGATCACTTCTTCCTTAACTCGGGGGTTACCTTCACTCCTGTCGATTAATGCTACACAGTCCTGAACATAATCTCCTTCTACAACTTGTTCAGCAAGGAACTATGCTGGGTTTATTGTCCTGTACCTCAAAACTTCTATTGCTGGGTTAGTTGGTATCACCTCGTACCCAGAAGACCTCTGTGTTGTCAGTGTTGATTTTGTTTTCTGCAGTATTGCAAAAAAAGCCTGTTCCATGGGTACCCCCATGGTTATTGTAGAAGCCTTTTCAATAGTGAATGTGGCAGCAGCAAGTGCCTGCTCACTTGGGAAGTGTCCCTGCATCAATGCATCTAGTGACCTACTGTAGTATGCAATTGGCTTGTTTCCCTGTCCCTTTTTGTGTCAGTACTGCAGTCATTACTCTTCCATCTGCGTGTGAGAACAGGTGAAACTTCTCTTTGTAATTGGGAGTTGCTAACACTGGTGTGTGTGCTAACTCATGTTTCAGCTCTTCAAAATGTTCGCAGATCTCAGCTGTCCAGTTTATGTGTGTTTTATTTTTCCGTGCTTCGTTTAGTGCTTGCAACAATGGCCAGGTGTTTGTGGAGTAATCAAAAATCCATGCATTGCAATAGTTGCACAAGCTCAAAAATTGCTACATCTCTTTCATTGTTTTTGGTCATGGAGTCTTGTGTATGGCCTCTACTTTTTCTGGTGTTATTTTTCTCCCATCTGCTGTTTCAATCTGACCCAAATACACCACCTCTTTTTGACAATATTGCGATTTTTCTCTGTCCACCTTGTCTCCTTTGTCTGCTAGTAGTGTTAGTAGTATCACAGAGTCCTTTCTGCACTCTTATTCTGTCGTGCTGTACACTGTAAGGAAGGCATGGTATCAAACAGTAATACAGACCGAAGTGATCACAGTTCAAGGGTATTTATTGAAATTCAATTGGGTTTGAAAAACGTCTATCTAATCTTAAATCTAAAGATGGGAGCAAGCTACGATCATCAAATAATAATAACGCTGTCCTAATCGAGTCTGTCAAAATAAAAGGGCCTATATTAATAAACCTATTTCCAATTCGTACTTCTAAATACAAATACTATGGGAAACAATGTTATGCAAAAGATAAGTGTTCAAGAAATGATATGTCAGGAAATATGAGCCATTGGCTCCCTTTCACCACATTTTCAGCCTGAGACAAGGCGGCACACTCAAGTTTAGCATAGTCTCTGGTTTCAATAGCACAAGGATGCAGTTCAAATTTCAGTATCAGAGCCATCTGTGTCGAAGTCTCTTTGCCATTCAAAGTTTCTTACTTCAGAGGGCCTGATGCAACAAACAAACATTCAAAAGTTCCTTTCTCCTCAGGATTCACATGTACAACTTCTTTGGCGATTTTTGATTCACCCCAGATCCCCCTTTTCCTGGCTCCGACCCACTTTAACAAAAAAAAACTTCAATTGGTCTCCCTCTGCCGGCTCGGACCAAATCCATGTATTTTTCCAAACATTCTCTATTTCATTGAAATCAAAGACTTTCGATTGTGCGAGGGATTTTAATTGACCCGTCGCAGGACCACTGTGATTCACATTTATTCAATCTATTTTAATTGATCTCCCTCTGCCGGGCCCGGACCAACTTTATCTACTGTTATCACTTCTCAGCTGGGTACCTTACAGAGACCTTCGAATGAGCACCTGCCAGTGCCAGACCACTCTTCTAAAGGTATTGTAGCTTGCTTTAAATTTAAATCACTCATCAGCAGTTCAACTTCACTTGCGCCTGTTATTGCACACTTTTTTAACAATGTTTGTTCCAGCGCTCACCATATAATGTTGCTGCTTGCAAACTTTCGCTTCAATACAGACAGGTCTGGTATTGCTCTCCACAACTTATCAGCTGTGTTGATTTCACTGATGCAGCTTTGTTCCTGGAGCATAGGTCGGACCCATGACGGCTGTTGATTCGCCCTGCCTTGATTATCGATGCGAGAGGGCCCCGGGTACCTGTGACACACAATGCAGGATTCTTCAGCCGTTTCCTTGTTCTCACGGTTTCTATTCTCAAGGTTTTGTGAATGTAGCAGTTCCTTGACGAAAAGGTCAAGGGAACTTACCACCTTGCGACCCTTTTCTTTTTTGTAATCTTTCATCTCTTGTTAAACTGCCATCTTGGAACTGCTGTTTCCTTGTGTACTTTGCCTCACTCAGAGTGTGCTCTTTTGCTCCGCCTATTATCCGTGTGGGGAAGTGTAATGGGAGTCAGGTGTGTGTGATGGTCAGTAATTGCCTGACCTTGCCTGCCCATTGTATTGGGACACGTCAGGTATACTGCTCGGGTGTTAGTCTATTTTCTCTCATAGCGGGCTGTCAATGAGAAAGTTTTCTTGTTGTAAAAGGGGGGTTGACTTCCTAAATATCCTAACTGGTAGGATGGGGTAAAGGTGTTACAAGGAAGGGGATACAACATGTCACCATCCTGTGTCCGACTCCCACTTCCTGAAGACCACTCACCCAGGTGATATTGCCGCACTGGTTCACCCCAGGAACTGGATCAAAATGTGATTGCTGTGTCCTGGTCACCTGGATGACAGATCCCCGGGGACGAGTGATTGAGTCACTTTCTGGTTTCTCAGAACACTAATAAATTGTCAACATATTGTATTACTGTGCTTGTAACCTGTGAATTGCTCAAGTCCATTTGTATTAATCTGCTGAAGATGCTTGGCCCTTCACAGTACGCCTGAGGCATTTTAGTATGTTCGAATTGCGTCCTGCGATACGTAAAGGCAGTGAGATACCTGCAGTATAGGTTTGTGCAATGGAGAAAAAGTCAATCACTGTGAAATAGTGTGTCTCCGCAGGAACGTGCAAAATATTGTTTCAGTGTTTGGAACCAATGAATATTCTGACGCAATGTCATTCAGAGGGGTTACATCCTGTATAAAAGCCTCACCCCTCCCTTTCCCTTCTTATTTGGATAGAAAGCGGTGTTGTAGGTGATGAGCTCATCTACATTATACCTTGATACCATACGGTATTCAAGTTCTCATATATGCCCTCATCTGCTTCTTGTGAGAGTGGATACTGCTTTACTTGTGGCAACAGTGCTCCATTTTTTAACTTGATATGTACCACCCTGCCACTTTCAGTATTCCTACATCATGGGGTCCTGTTGTCCACAGATTCTTGGGCATTTTTTCCAAGTCTTCCTGCAAATATTGTGCTTTGCTTTGTTGTCTGGGGCATCTGGGACACTGCCCTTTCAGTTTTGTGTACTGGACAACGTAGGCTCAGTTCAAACACCCCCTCTCCTTTTTTGTTCTCTTTTCTTGCAGACAAATCTGTGTCATTTACTCCTGTCAATGTCAGTTTGGGATCAATACATAATATTGATCCATTCCATGTTGTTCTCATCAGAGGCAACTAGTATATTCATGTCCTTTCTTATCACTACTTCCTCCAAGTACAGTAGAGTGTGTGTGCCTGAGATAACTGAGGAGGGACAGTGAGGCCTGAACAAAAATGTGTTGGACAGCCATAACACCTTTCTTTTAATTTCTGGCAACCATCCCAACAACACGTGTACTCTGTACAAAAACAGCTCTATATGCTTGGGTACCCCTCTAATTGTGCTGTGTGCATAGTATGCCTGAATCAGTACTGCCACCCGAGCTGGATACATCCCGGGTGTGGTGCATAGCATCCCCTTCTCCGTAAATGAAATTGTGGCATTCAATTTACTGAGTAGGTTCCTCCCCAGAATATTGATGGGAGTGTGTTTTGAATAGAGAAAAGGTTCTACAATTTGCTGTGTCCATATTATCAAGGGCAAATCTTTTGTCAGAGGAACTTTCAAAATTGTCCCCGAAAAGCTTTGTGTGTTCAAACTTTTGTTAGATGATGGAAATCCTTCTTCCTTGATGCACCATCTGGATTCTCCAGTGTATATAAGAAAAGAAAATACCCTCTGTTCCTGCACGGTCTTAAGTTACTGCTAGGACAGGTCACACTTGCACTCTCCGTGGACATCCCTACTGGTAAAAAGTGTTTACGGAAGATGCAAATGGGTTAGCGCCCACTATTTTCACTCATGTGTATTGGGGTATAGTATTCTGTCCCAGTATTGTTACCCCTTCAGGTATCTGTGTCTGCGCTGGTACATGAAGTACACTCTCTGTACCTTGATTTACTGTAATTTTCCCATTTTGTATCTGCACTTGTCCTTGGGTAGTAATGCCCTTAGTCTGTGCAGGCTGTATCTGTAATTGCTATTGCTGCGCTATTACCTGCATCTGCTGTGAAGTCTGCTGCATGTATGCCTGTTTTTGCTCTGGCATGACCTGCACCTGTTGAGCAGTCTTCTGCATTTATGTCTGTTGTGGTTGCCCTGTCTGTGCAATGAGTTGGCATGTTCGTGCAAAATGTGAAAAATTCCCGAATGGGAAGCATTGTACTCTGAAATGTGGAGTCATCCCCCTGTATCCCATTCCCCTTGCACGGGCGTAGTGTCTTCTCCCTGTCTCATACTGTCCCATGTACCCACGACCTGCGTCCGCCTTAATAACACCTGGCTGCTGTGTGTTCATGAATGTGGGTTGCTGCTGCATCTGTACTGTTCCCCATTGTTGGGTAGGTGGCACCTGACTATAAACTCCTAGCAGCATTACGGCAGCCACTGGAAGCCCCCTTTCTGCACCTGTGGGACAACAACTGGCCCTGTGAGTACTGCTCCTGCCATATGTATTTTTGCCCGTTTCTTCTGAACCAATCTGTTTTCTGCCTTGGCAACTTTATCCACTGTCTGCTTATCCTTCTCCTATTTTTCTTGCAGAAATCTACAATTGTTGCCTGTTTCTCAGGCCACCCCTTTGCCTCTATTCCCACTATTTTTTCTAAAGAGAACTTCACATCTGTGGGGAGCCTCATCACTAAAATGTAGTACAACTATGGTATTTTTTCAGCCCACAACTGTTTATTTTCCTGCGTCCACATCTCCTGTATGGATCATATGTATTCAGCGCGGTCCTCATCAGGTTTCATTTTGTGAGCCAATATAGAACCCATGTCTGACGTGTCAGGATACAGCTTCCTCAGAGCCTCCCAAGCATGTGTTTGATAGTTGTTAAGGGGCGCCCCATCATGTACATTAGAGCTTAATTTTATCCTCCTGTTATCATATTTTGTCACTCCTCTCTCCAACCAATATTGCCAGCAAACTTTGTATGTCTCCATTGGCCAACAGGATTCCTGCTGCCTCTTTCTCAAAAACATAAATCCACTTGCTCGTCTCCACCATTAATGAAGGTAAACTGTACACAAAATTGTCCCTGTCCATTTTCTGCCACGGTATGTAGTAGACATTGCCCCTCACTGTAAAAGCTGAACATTTGTGTGCACACTCTGTGTTTATTGCCACGCTGTGGTCTTTTTGCTACCGCTATTCTGGTTTTCCTGATGTGAAGTCTGTTTCCCCAGTCACCCAGTGAGTCTTCCCTTTCCTCCTCTTCTCTCTCATCCCTTCTCTTTTCCCATTTCCTGTCTGTCAAAGGATGTCTATCCCCTTGATCACTATTAGCGCTGTCCTCCCAGTCTGAGATGGTGTGCCCTTCTGCCATATCTGTTTTGCTGTTGTAATCGTCTTGTCCCATTTGTCTATTTTAAATTGTATTCGTCCTGCTGTCCGCCACTGTTCATTTGTTCTCTTCTCATGTCGCTTTCCATTTTTCTCTATTTCCCTTTCCATTGCTTTCTGGACTACCTTGAACACACTGTCAAGTTTTTTTTACGTGCTCTTTTTTATGTCATTTAAATATTTCCTCTTCCCATCATCCTTGCCGATAATGTATTCTGTCCTCGACTTTCTTTTTATCTGTTCCTTCCTTGTCTTGAGACACTCATTTAGGATTTGTATACCATGCAGCTGGTTTTTAATAATGGGTATAGCATATTGGGTGGTGGTGGTGCACTTCCCTGCTCCTCCTCCCCTTTCCCATTCTCCTTTTCTTCTTTTTCTCTTCCAGGGCTCGTCAAATCTCCTCACCAACTCGCATAGGCGAGGAGATTTTAGGAAGGGCGAGGACAATTTGCATAGTATTCGCCCTTCATGGTGAGTACAGGAATATAGGAACGTTTAATTTGCCATTTACTGCAAAGAAACGTTCTTTGCAGTATATAGCAAATAAACAATTCACTTAGTGTGGCTGACCAGTGGGTGGTAGCATTGCACCAAATAAGGTATTTATTAACAGTTACGTACAGCATTTAAAAAATAACTTGGCATTTTTTAACACATTTTAGGAGGGGCGTGATACATTTTTTGGGGCGATTAGGTGAAGAAAGTAACTTGCCCTGCAGGGCTTGTGACATAGTTAAGAATTTGCAAGGCCTATCTGTGTACAATTTCCGAAGCCCCAGAATGTCCTGTCTCTTTTTAGGTTTTGTTCTTTTGTATGTAGCTGCTAAATAGTAGTATATACTTTCCATAATAACTTTCCAGGCCATTCTTTATAGCACTTGTCCACTGTGCGGTGCACCCACTCAAAATGGTATTTTGATATTTTATCGTGGTACTGCGGTAATTTCCTATACATATGGTTCAACAGAGCATCCATTCAGTAGGACGTCATTGTCCCTGCTTAACTTCTCTCTTATTGAAATATTCTTCTCTACCTACTTTCTTCCTTCTCTTTATATATTCAAAACTTTAAAAATATCACTCTGTCTTCAGATAATCCCACTCGCTCAGCATTTATACTTACCACTTTGCTCGATCGCCCTATTTTCATTCACTCCGGCCTTCTCCACAGGCCCCCCACCTTAACTACAAAGCCCTTTCTTCGTGCATTGGAAAAGCTATTTCTCCTCCTCTCGCTCAACTGTATCAGCAACTTGCGCTACGTGGCTTAGCACTATTTACATGTTAACTTGGCTCTGGCTCTTCCGTCCCTTCCACAGCCCCATAAAACGAACACTACGATCACGTTTTGCAACACTGAAAAACAAACGGCTGCTAATCACAAACCCGTGCACGCATTTACCCCAATAGACTCTTCTCCAGGAAAAATAAAATGACGCAACTATACCAATTGCCTGCACTATGCAGAACTCTTGTCTAACAAGGTCTGCCCTTTTCTACTCAACCGTCGGCTCTAGCGCACAAGTTCCACCGTCTACCTGCTCCCTATCAGAACAACAGATGCAATATCTAATACTAGCACAGCCAATCACCCTCTTCATCACTAATGAGGGTGCGTCCTATACACCATAAATAAATCCCTTCCGCCACTGGTGCTTTCCTGCATGAGTACACTCGTATGCTTTTAGGAGATTCTCTGCTTCTTTCGACCACAAAGTCTCCATTTAAAGGCCTGCACTTTCAGTTGGAGTGAAGGCAGTGCTGAACCAGGCGGACCTTTGGGAAGTGGCGTCCATGGACATCTCTTGATTCAAGTGCTTTGTACTGGCCAATGGATGCTGTCCCGCACTCCCCCAGGAGCACAACTGGAATTTTCATGCCACCATCGAACGGCAAAGATATTTCACTGGGGCCTCGAAAAATGTGTCAGGGGTCGCTTCGTCAAACTCACCAAAAATGATAAAGGTAGTCAAAAAGGAGTGTACACCGGTGCAAGAAGTAATATAGTTTTATTAATGGCCCAAGACGCAGCTGGGATAGCAAATTCAAAAAGATCATGGAACAGAACTGCATGAAAACATGCTGTCAAAGAACCACCCCCAAAATAAAGACTTTTATAGAAAGCAAGATAATTAGCATTTGCGATTGTGCAACATGAAAGAATCTCCCCACACAGAAATGATTGGAGTCTGCATTTTGAACCCCTATGGAAACATAAATATTGTGATCAATTGTTGGATCCATGAACCTTCCCTCACCGCCCTCAATTACAGGGCTGTGACGGCACAATCCACCCCCAATTCCCACAGCGCAAAAATATGTGATTGAAACATTTGAGACGACCAGCAGAACCTTATTATTCTGCCCTGGTCGCCTCCTCCTGGCTCTCATGAGAACAGCTACCCACCATGACACCATCAGAGCCTTGAACCATGAACATTCTGCTGCATAATTGTTTCATATTGGGAACACTCTAACCCTCTTCACATGGAAAATGGTCTATGGGTGATTTGAAACTGCCGTGGTTCTTGCCGGCTCCACTAGAAAATCACATTTCATAAACAATTTTGAATTACGAAATGGCCATGTATTCATAATTTACTGGTGGAACCTATGAGCTCTAATCAGTTGACCTTGAAAGATAACAGCCACTGTGTGCTTCTTTTAATGCTGCCCTGGGATTGCATGCTCTGTACTAATGAACCAGCCACAGCAGCCTTTGTTGCAAACAAAATTCTTGTACATGTTTTAAGCAGAAGCAAGCTTTTAGGGCCTATTTACCACGTCTCACTCTACCATTCAGTTCGATTATACTCACCTGTGCTTCAGTATTTATGGATTCATTTTATTAAGCATTTAATTTCAATAGTATCAGAAAGAGCCCCCTCCTCTTTGACAGTGCTACTCTTGCAGCTTATAAGTGTGTTCATTCATACCACGTTCAACTTGCATTTTTATTACTGTGGCATTATTGCACACTTTTCTTGTCCTTTAAGAGTACACTTTTTACCCCCTTTAACTCCCTAACCTATATCTCAAAATCCTTTCACCCCTTGCTTATTCACACTTGCTCACTCACTCTTATGCTTAGCCTTTCGCTCGTCCACCCTATTTCATTCACACGAGCCGTCTCCTCAGGCTCCGCCCTTTTGTGAGTTTTCCACTTTACTACCCAAACCTCTGCTCTAACGCTGATGTGCCACTGCCCACTCACTCCCCATCCGGTGAGTGTACCTATAATCTATAACTACTATGGCCAATTGCCGTCCACCTCTTGAGGGTCCGTCCTATAAACCATAAAAATAAACCTCCCTCTCTTTAAGTTTTCATGCACGGGTACACTCACATATCGTTTCTTGGAGATGTTTGTGTCCTCTCAACCCTGGAGTCTTCCTTTAAAGACCAGTATCCCTTTCAAGAGCAGGGAGCATTCGGACCAGGCAGACCTTTGTGAGCTCTTTGGACTGGTCGGCACGCTACCCCGCACCCCTCTAAGAGTACAGTCGGAATCCCCACGTCTGGTTGTGAAAGCTGAATCTCCCTGTATGGGCCACCAAATAAGTATGGCAGGTTGCTCCAGAATTCATCAGTAAAAAATTACAAAACTAATCTAAAAAGAGTGTAAGCCAGGCAAGAAGTAACAACATTTATTCTGGTCCCAGTTACAGCTTCGAAAGCAAAATTCAGACAGAATGTGGAACAGAACTGCATGGAAAGTGCTGTCGAAGTTACACCCCAAAAATGAAAACATTTATAATGGTAAAAACTGATTAGCATCATAACACATTGCAAATCTTACCACATACTTACCCTCCACTCCTGCTGTGACATCACAGTCCAACCCACGGTTCCCACAGCATGGTGCCAAAACATTGAGATGACCGGCTGAGGCTGATCTTTATTCATCTGCCACCAGACATCTGCATCTTCTTCTCATGAGAACACAACCAATCATGACACTACAAGAGCCTTGACATGTTAACAAGAACAAGTTATGGACTTAATGTTGCAGCCTAGGAACTCTTTGAGCCACGTCCCAGGCTCAGATGCGCTATGGGGCAATTTGAGACTGCCATGGGCATTTTGAAACCATCAGTAGACCAGTTTCCAGAACTAACATGCTATATTATAAAAGGATTGCACAGTTGCTGTCTTTCCCCAGCACTTGTTCAGGGAGTCGCTTCGGAACTCAACAGTAAAAAATAACAAAAGTATACAAAAAAGGAGTGTACGCCAGGCAAGAAGTAACAGTTTTATTCAGGGTCCCAGATGCAGCTGCGACAGCAAAATTCATACAAAACATGTAACAGAACTGCATGAAAAGGCACTGTCAAAGAAACACCCCTGAATCAAAAGCTTTTATAATCATCTAAACTAATAAACATCAATCATTTTGCAACAGTGAAAAGTCTCCCCACACAAAGCTGATTGGTGAATGCATATCAAACTCCTATAGAGGGGCATACTATATTTTCTATGATTGGGTCCTGCAGACCTTATCACATGACCCCTACTTCCCCCTTCTGATGTCACAATCCAACTCAAAATTGCCACATTGCAATGCCAATTCATTGAAACATTTGAGAAGACCAGCAGAACTTTATTCAACTGCCCCGTCATCTCATAGCAGTTTTCATGAGAAAGCCTTCTACCATGACACTGGGCCTCATTACAAGGTTGGCAGTAACCCACGGGGCCACTGGCGGGTTGCCAACACCCCCGTAAAACCGTTTCTGGTGCCTGACTTCCCGGTGCCACCAGGACATTACAAGTCCCGGCGGATCGGGAAGTCAGGCGCTGGAAAATGATAGTCCCCATTCTGTGGATTCCTGTAGGACTCCATCGAATGAGGACTCAGAAGCACTGGCACCGATTGTAGCGATGCCATTGCTTCTGTGATATCTCTGCTTTCCTGAGCCATTGCACCCAGCAGGTCAGACCTGCCGGGCGCAGAGGCCCCAGAAAGCAGAGTTGTAGTCTGCCGGTCTAGAAAGGGTGCCAGTACGTTGCTACCGGCACCCTTATTTATGGACCAGCAGACTTGTAATGAGGCCCACTAGTCTGTCAGAACCTTGATCCAAGAACAATTTACTGTGTAAATGTTGCATATTTAAACATTCTTTTACTTTCTTCCCAGGCAGAGATGTATTCAGTGGCAATTTGAAACTGCCAAGGGCTTTCTGAAACCTCAGTAGATCAGGATTTGCAAATTAAATATGCCAAATTATAAAATGTTTGTGCATTCATTACCTTTTCGGCGGGACTTGTGAGCTCTAGCTTTATGACCTTGAAAGTAACAAACATTGTTCGCTCTCTGTCATTCAATCCTAGGATTGTGAGATTTGCAATGTGCTATCAGCCATTGTGGCTTCTAAACAAATTAATTAAACAAGCACCCATTTCTGAAAAAGCATGTCTTCAGGCCTGTTTACAACACCTCAACCTAATGCTAAACATTGTTATGCTTACCTGTGACCCATCTTTATTATCTATATTTCTTTAAATGGGAGACACTGCTTTTTAGGCATTCTCTAGCTTAGTTCACTAGTTCAAATGGCTGTGTAGATATCAAGGAAAACCCCCTCCCATTCAGAGTGCTATACATGCAGCTGGTATTTGCGCCTTTTTATCCCGCTGAACTTGCATTCTCACAACATTATTCCCCCTTTTTATTGATCTATCAATAACAAACTCTTTTTCCCACCCTGTTCCCTTTCTGCTACTTTATCTTTGTGAATCCATATTTTTTGCAATCTTGTCATATCCCCCAGCTTCCTCCCAACCATCTGGTGAGTCCCCAACCCATATACACCACTGTCCAGCCTTAAGACATGAGATCCAAAATTGCTCGTAGTTTTTTTCGAAATCCTCGGGCTGTGTGGTGACCCACCCATCAATATCATCCATTGTATTTTCCCCAATTAGTTAATGTACACCCTTCTTTTTTTATTATCCTTATCAATGCTCAGGAGCAACATAACATGGCTTCTTCGTTCGTTAGTATGAGGTCTCAAAACATGTTTGCCAATGCAGAAGGTGATGAGCATGATGACCAAGGCAGGGACAGTCACTCAAAACACTCCAGAAAGCTAGGTGGGCACCCATGTGAAAATGCTGTCTAGCCAGAAACTTGACTGCACTCCATTAACTTAATTTGTCATTTTTTCGTGGAGTGTCTGTATTTCCCTTATAGCTGCTTTCAATATTCCATTCAAAGTCTCTCCATCAGGTTTTACGGTGCAACACTGCCCCCAAATTTTGCAAACACTCCTTCTTCAATAGCAGTTAGAAGGTAAAGAACATACCGATTCTGGAGGGCCACAAACATAGTGCCCTCATCTCTTCATTATTGCTTTTAGGCCTTTTGCTGTTGAATTTGCCAGCTGCAGTAGCTCATAGCGTGTGAGTTGGAGCTACTTTGCATTGGCAGCAGTCTGCACACCTGGAAGCAACAGGGACATGAAGAATGTTGCAGCCTTGGAAAATAACTGGAATTAATTTGGGATGGCGGACACATTTCAGCACTCTTTGTTGACCCGCAATTGCTCTCCCTCTTCTTTCTGCTCAATGGTTTTGGCGTTTCACTTTGCCTCACCACTTTTCCCTGCAGTTCAAGTTCCACGGTAATGCTGTTTTGAGGCACCACCAGGGCAGGGCTGTGCAGAGTGACAATTACACAGAGCCCACACCAATCTGGTGCAAGCTGGGCGCAAGCCTTCGATCCACAGGCCCACCACATGTCCATTATAGGTACAATCCCCTGCGTTGGTGCCATACTGCTCATCACCTTGGCACAGCCTGTATTAGTCCCCAGATGAACAGACCCATTTGACCTGAAACATAGAGGAAATCGTTTAAAGCTCTTTATGTCAACTGGTTGATGTTTTCCATGTAACCAGGTCAATGAATGTGCATATTTTCCCCAAATCGCCTTTCAACTGTTAATCACTCTGGCTTTGTTCATATCCCACCAACCCTTCAGTACAACACTGTATTATTCCCCCCCTCCCATTTGCCATTGTACCATACTGCCCCTCTTATTCTCATTAATGGTTTCGTGTGACATCAGGAAATGCTTTACCCACCCTTATTTATGCACTGCAACCTTACGTGTTCACTTATTTTCAACTCCCCCTTCTTAGGGCCTTCGGTTATATACTACACCACCGTATTTTGTGATTCCCTCATTTGTTCCTTGTAATAATTCTCTAGTTTTGCTTAGGGATAGGTGCATTGAGCATGCTGCTTCCTAATAAAACACACCATGAGGCAGTCAAATCTTTGGTCCCCCTCTTACGTGTAGGATGAGTGAACAGACATAGCAAGTGCCATTGGCCCTTTCTCTTCCCACCTGCAACATTTTGACGTACCAAACATTTCCAAATGATTCACTTTGCCCTTTTTCAGTGTCACAGTGAAAACCCCCTTTTATCAATTAAACTCCTTTGTCTTCTACTTACATTGTCATTTACCTGTGTACCACTTTTTGTTTTAAAACCAATTAAAGAAAAAATATGAATCCTATACTAAAACTAGTTAATATCATCACACTCCAAAAAACAGAAAAACATTGCTGTCTCCTCATAGTGAAATTGTCTTTAGAACAACTCTCTTTTTCCTCTTTAAATGGCCTTTTGTAAATTCGTATTGCTGAAAAAAGTTGAATGGAATTTTCCAAATACTTCCCATTATGCTGTGGTCTGCTGCTCTTGTCAATGGGAAGCAGTGTTCTTGTCCTTGCACACGTTGGTGATGTGGGCCCATCATCGCTGACCTTCAATTGTCACCGCTGTTTGTGGTGAGTACATCACTGTGTGAGGACCTGTGAAACTTTCCTCTTTCCACTTTCTGATGTGTTTTTTTTTACATAAAACCGGTTTTATTTATTTTTATTTATTCCATTTATTTTATGGCCAAACCCAGATGTACAGATGTACCATGGCGTAATTTACAGTATACTAAATCATTTTGGTTACATAATTTGGCAGAAGGTACAATACAGTTTGCAGTTACATATTGTGTTATTTTTATTTAATGCATTTCCCAGGTTCCCCTGGGTAGAGAAGTGCTGCTTGTGGAAATTGTCCTCTTTGATCACTCATTTGCTTGTGTGAGCTCTCGGCCTAGTCTGCAAGGATATTTATTGAAGCAATGTTGTACGTTCTGTAAGAACCATACCAAATTCTCCCCCCAGATTGCTAGAAGATTGAGCATCAGATACTGTATGTGACAGAGGTATAGGTGATATAATATGATTGATATGATTGGTTATTTATAACGTGCTTAATACCCAGAGGTTCCTAAGCATGGACCTGGGGATTGAACCTGTGTTGCTCCATGTCATCTTGCTTCCAAGGCAAGCATGTTGCCCTTGAGCTATCCTCCCAAGGTGCATGCATTCTCCAGCCTATAACAATTTTGTGAGGAGTGAGGTGATAGTCTCCTACAGGTGATTTGCGCAAGGTGAGAAGGGCAAGAGGCAAGCGGTGGAGCCAGGATTTTCCAAGCATTTGCGTAAGCTTAGCTAAGTGCATTTTCAACATTTGCAACAGGCCATTCATTTTCTCTATCAAACCATTGACTTGTAGATGGTAAACCATGCATAATGTATACCTTATCCCCAGGAGGGCAGTGATTTATTTAAACAAATAATTTGCAAAATTCTGACCATTGTTTGAATGAATTTCATCTGGGATCCCCACCTTGGAAGAACAACTCCCTCACAAAAAATCTTGCCGCTAGTAGGAGTCATAATTGTCACGATGCCTGCCCCCGGAAAGCCAGACCAGGCCCAGCAACCCCGGAAGCAGGCATCATGCCACTTGAAGCATGCCCAAAAACCCCAGTTAGGGGCTCTTTGGCTGCAGTCCTGGCACATATGGCGCCAAGCTCATGTGAATAAAGTCAGTCCTGGCGCCATGGGTGCCAGGCTCATTACAGAAATCTTACCTGTTGCAGACCATGCTGCATACCTACCTGATGCAGACCATGCTGCACAAAGCCACAAGCCAAATGAGGCTTAAAGGGACTACTTTACCTCAGGGACTCCTTTCCTCTCGGGTGGGGCTGTGGAAGAATACTTACCTGGGACTTCTTCAAAAGCTATTTAAGCCACACCCGGACAGCCACACGTGCTTCGCGTTATTTGCTTGCTGCAGCGTAACGCTCACCGTGTCTTCAGCAGCTCCAGTCTTCCGCCACGCCCGCTTCAGTCCTGGAACACCTGGAACAAGAAAAGGAGAAGGAGAAGAGGTCAGAACAAAACCCTTACCTGAATCCTTGATCCAGCACATCGTCGATCTGGAAGAGAGAAGCCTTCTCAGGTGTATTGCCACGCACCTCGCAGAGCCGCGCTGAACTCACCAACCGAGGCTGCATTCCTTTACTCCTTCGCGAATCCAGCATCTCAAGGCCCATTCTTCAACACCTGGGGGAGACAAGAACAGATAGGTGAGCAAGGGCAATACAAACCACCCCCAAAGACTTACCTGATTACCACAGGCGGGTACTCACCTCATCTCGGGTCGGCACAGTCAATTTTGCATCACCTCCGCACCCCGGCCCCTAAGGGGAAAAAACAAGGACAATACAACCTAACCCCAAAGACTTACCTGATTTACCACAGGGGGGAAATTCGGGGAGAACTCAAGGATGTCTTAGCCCAAGTCGTGAACCCGCCTTTAGACTGTGCTGAATATATAGATTTTGTTGTCCAGTTAGATCACAGACTTCAAACCAGAAAGGCTGATCGAACCAAGTTTGAAAACAAGGTCTTGGTTAAAACCTACGTACCCTCGAAGGGGGTAGATGCCTCAGAACCCATGCAAATCGGGGGGGTTAGAGGACCCTTAACCCAGAAGGAAAGGGAAAGAAGACGGCGACAGCAATTATGTTTATATGGCGGAGCTACTGGTCATTTCCTTCGGAACTGCCCTGTAAAACCACCCAAGAAAACTATAGGAGCAGCAGATGAAAACCACTTGAAACCTGACTCATGAAACGATCACGCCCGGCAAGCGTAGAGGTCAGCTTGCCGAGCTTAAAGAAGGACACTCTGACCTCGCATTTCACCATACCCATGGTCCTTATAGATCCAGAGCAGCCATCATGCATGCACGCGGTAAAGGCGTACGTAGATAGTGGAGCCATAGGAAACTATTTGGAATACGGATTGGCTTCCAGGATGAATCTACCTCTCACCCGAAAGACCACTACCGATGTCGTCACCACTGTTGATGGAACTGAAATTGCCTCTGGGCCCGTAACTCATTCCACTGCAGAGATGACTTTGCTGGGTCAGGATGGACACCGAGAGGTTATGGTTTTTGATTTAATCAAGGCTCCACAGTTTCAACTGATACTGGGAATCCCTTGGTTGGAAAAACACAATCCCTGTATTGATTGGCGAGAGAAGGGACTAACCTTCCCAGAATGTGCTAACACCTGTTACCCAAAGAGAACTCTAAATTCAGTACTGGCCCCAATAATCCCAGCTGCCTTACAATTACCTGCTGAATACCAAGACTTTCAGGATGTCTTTCAAAAGGAGCAGGCAAACACCTTACCACCGCACAGATCGTATGATTGTCAAATAGATCTCATACCAGGAGCACAACCACCTTGCAGCAGAATCTATGCTCTCACGGAACCTGAAAATCTCCACTTGGCCAGTACCTAGACCAGTATCTTGCTAATGGTTTCATCCGCCCGTCCAAGTCCCCTGCATCTTCCGCTTTGTTCTTCGTGCCAAAAAAGGAAGGCGACCTTAGAACATGCATTGACTACCGCGCGCTGAATCAGATAACTATCAAGAATCGGTACCCATTGCCTTTGATCCCTGAACTACTAGACCAGGTAAAGAACGCTTGTATATACACAAAACTAGACCTTCGGGGGGCATATCATCTGGTACGCGTCAAAGAGGGTGACGAATGGAAGACTGCTTTTCGCACCAATTACGGATTATTTGAGTACCAGGTGATGCCTTTCGGACTGTGTAACGCACCAGCAGCCTTCCAGTTCTTCATGAACAATGTCTTCCGAGAGCTCATCGATGTTTGTGTAGTCGTTTACATCGAAGATATCTTAGTATACTCCCTATCAGAATCTGATCATGTAAAGCACGTCCGAGCAGTCCTAGAAAAGTTACGCCAGTATAAGTTATACGCTAAACTGGAAAAGTGCATTTTTCACACTACGGAAGTAGAGTTTCTTGGATTTATTCTGACCCCGAAAGGAATCCGGAGGCATACAAGGAAGGTGGACGCAATTCTTAATTGGCCTTCGCCAAGCTCAGTCAAAGGAGTGCAAAGCATGCTCGGCTTTGCCAATTTCTACCGCAGGTTTATCCCGGACTTCTCACACATTGTACATCCCATTACAACACTATTGTGAAAGAATAAACGCTTTACATGGACAGAAGAAGCCGAGAACGCCTTTGAAGAGTTAAAAAGGAAATTCACGTCCGCTCCTGTATTACGACACCCGCGCCCAGAGCTCCCCTACATAGTGGAAACAGATGCATCCAGCTCAGCTATGGGAGCAGTGCTCTCCCAAAAGGATCCCAAAACTAACCAGCTGCACCAAGTGGTGTTTTGGTCAAGAAAGTTTTCGGCTCCTGAATTAAATTATGCTATAACCGACAAGGAACTGTTGGCCATCAAGTCCGCCTTCAAGGCTTGGCGGCACTATCTGCTGGGCGCCAGGCATACCATTACGGTCATCACTGATCACCGCAACTTACAATACCTAAAGGTAGCCAAGGCCCAATCTTCACGCCAACTCCGTTGGGCATTGTTCTTCGCCGAGTTTGACTTTGTAATAACCTATCGACCAGGTTGTAAAAATGGAAAAGCTGACGCCCTGTCCCAAATAGGAATGGGAGAAACAGAAAGAGCTTTAGAACCTGTACCCATAATTCCTGAACAGAGGATCCTTGGTCTGACATCCATACACTCTCTGGAGGACATTCAAGAAAAGGTCCATCAACTATTTGATTCCGATGCCTTACAGGGCTGGGCAAGGAAAGGTCCAGAGTATTCTGTCACCAAAAATCTACCTTATTACCAAGGCCGGCTATTTTTGCCACTAGAGGAACTACAGAAACTTGTCATTTCTCATTACCACGACACCTTGATGGAAGGACATCCTGGCATTGCTAAAACTGAAGCCAAAATCAAGAAACAGTTTTGGTGGCCCACCTGGCGAAAAGATGTCAAGTTGTTTGTCATGTCTTGTGGCATTTGCGCTCAAAATAAAGGGGAAAAGAAAAAACCCGCTGGATTATTACAACCGTTAGACATACCACCTACTCCTTGGCATACCTTGTCATTAGACTTTATCACGGATTTACCCCAATGCAAAGGTTATAACACCATTCTAGTTGTTGTAGAACTTTTTTCGAAAATGGCCCATTTCATTCCTTTAAAAGGAATACCTTCAGCTTCAATCCTGGCAAAGGAGTTCCTTGAAAATGTTGTCCGTCTACATGGTTTTCCTTCCCTGTTAATTTCAGACCGGGGAAGTACATTTATTTCACATTTTTGGAGGAAGTGCTGCCAGTTGGTACAAATTGATGTTAGGCTTTCAACCAGCCACCATCCCCAGACCGACGGTCAAACTGAGAGAACCAACCAGACTCTTGAGCAATACCCACATTGTATGCTACATCAATCTGAGGAGGATTGGAAAGACATTCTTTGGATCGCTGAGTATGCATACAATAATTCTGTACACTCAGGAACTAATCAAACCCTTTTTTTACCATATATGGTCACTATCCTCGAACCTCAGACTTAGATTCTCCCCAGCATTTAGAGATGCCTACGGTGGACCATCTCCACGCTGTTATCACACAAGCCTTTAAAGAAGCGACTGCACATTTACAAAAGGCTAAGGATAAATACAAGAAGGATGCTGATCAACGCAGGAGTGAAGCACCGCAATACCAAGTAGGGGACCAATTATGGTTAGCAACCAAGTACTTACCACTCAAGGGAACATGGACTTTTAACCCCAGGTACTTGGGACCTTATTCTATTAAGGCTATTATTAACCCAGTGGCCATCAAGTTGGACCTGCCTGGTCATATTCGTGTTCATCCTGTTTTTCACATGTCTCTTTTGAAGCCTGTGAAACCAGGAACTAGACTAACTACCCCACCTGAACCTATCCTCATAGACGGGGAACACGAATTCGAAGTCAAGAATATTTTGGACTCTAAAAGGGTGAGATCAAAACTCTTCTATCTCATTGATTGGAAAGGGTATGGTCCACAAGAAAGATCTTGGGAGCCTAGTGACCATGTGCATGCACCTCAATTAGTGAAAAGGTTCCACCAAGAATTTTCTGACAAACCAAGGCCGAGAAGGAGAACAGCTTTAGGAGGGGCCTTGTGGGGGAGTGCTGTCACGATGCCTGCCCCCGGAAAGCCAGACCAGGCCCAGCAACCCCGGAAGCAGGCATCATGCCACTTGAAGCATGCCCAAAACCCCCAGTTAGGGGCTCTTTGGCTGCAGTCCTGGCGCCTGGCGCCAGGCTCATAAGAATAAAGTCAGTCCTGGCTCATTACAGAAATCTTACCTGTTGCAGACCATGCTGTATACCTACCTGATGCAGACCATGCTGCACGAAGCCACAAGCCAAATGAGGCTTAAAGGGACTACTTTACCTCAGGGACTCCTTTCCTCTCGGTTGGGCTGTGGAAGAATACTTACCTGGGACTTCTTCCAAAGCTATTTAAGCCACACCCGGACAGCCACACGTGCTTCGCGTTATTCTGCTTGCTGCAGCGTAACGCTCACCGTGTCTTCAGCAGCTCCAGTCTTCCGCCACGCCCGCTTCAGTCCTGGAACACCTGGAACAAGAAAAGGAGAAGGAGAAGAGGTCAGAACAAAACCCTTACCTGAATCCTTGATCCAGCACATCGTCGATCTGGAAGAGAGAAGCCTTCTCAGGTGCTTTGCCACGCACCTCGCAGAGCCGCGCTGAACTCACCAACCGAGGCTGCATTCCTTTACTCCTTCGCGAATCCAGCATCTCCAGGCCCATTCTTCAACACCTGGGGGAGACAAGAACAGATAGGTGAGCAAGGGCAATACAAACCACCCCCAAAGAGTTACCTGATTACCACAGGGGGGTACTCACCTCATCTCGGGTCGGCGCAGTCAATTCCGCATCACCGCTGCACCCCGGCCCCTAAGGGGAAAAACCAGGACAATACAAATCACCCCCAAAGACTTACCTGATTACCATAGGGGGGTACTCACCTCATCTCGGGTCGGCGCAGTCAATTTCGCATCACCGCTGCACAGTGCCTTAAGTGGCACTACAAATCGAGCCGGGGCTCATCGAGAGGGCGTGGCCTAACAGCGGGGGCCTTGATGGCCCGTTAGGCCACGCCCCCTTGACGAGCCCTGGCTCAATGGGCTACTGGCACCCCTGCCAGGCAGCCTTTTGTAGAGATTAGCACCCTCTCCCCTATGGGGAGAGGGTGCTGATCTCTGCATTTATATTCTATAGGCTTGCCTGGCAGGGGACAGCGCCTCGCCTATTCAGCCTTAATGGTGGTGCTGCCCCTCGCCAGCTGGGGAGGGGCAGCGTCACCATCAAGGCTGAAAGGGAGAGGCCACTCGAAGCATAGACCTTTTTCCTAAAGACTGAAACTCCTGCGAATCCGCGGGAGCTTCAGTATTTAGAAAGCAAGGCCTCTGCTTCCAGCGGCCTCACGTTTTCTCCATAATGGTGGCGCCCACCCACGTGCATCACTTGATTAAAGGGATGCCTCGTAGGTGCGGCGCCACCATTATGGCTGAAAGGCATTTTTTTCTGAAGCCTGAAGCTCGCGCGCACACGAGCGAGAGCTTCAGGCTGTAGAAAAAAATGCCTTTTCGTGTAGTGGCTGCCAGGGGAGATTAGTGGGCCCCGGCAGGGCCCCGCCTCAAAACGAAATTTCGGAGCCTGCCGGGGCCCAGCCCCGGTAGGCCCCGGCCCACTTAAAGCCCTGCCGCCGCACCGCGGCCCCTAAGGGGAAAAAACAAGGACAATACAACCTAACCCCAAAGACTTTCCTGATTTACCACAGGGGGGAACTCACCTCATTTCGGGTCAGCACAGTTAATTCTGCATCATCGCTGTACCCCGGCCCCAAAGGGGAGAAACACAATAGACTTACCAGGATCTTACCAATTCCCACTTGGAACTCTTCTGGTGGTTTAAATCCGCAACCTGCAAGGAATCTGGCAGAGTGAAGATCAGACTTTTGAACTCTTACGAACAATTTGACTTAGAGTCAATACTGGAACTCACCAATTCCTCCACGCCAGTGAAGTAACTGGTCGTCTACGCGCCCCTGCGCTCGACGCAGGATGGAGAGCTCATCTTTCCAAATCTTCAGGTGAGATTAAGAGGGAACTTCAGGAGTGTTCAGTGGGCAGACAAGGGGAGTGGGAAGGCAGGTTAACGCTCAGATTACGGGAGGTTAATTCCCTTTCTCCATTGCAGAAAGATATTCGTACGAGTCCAACAAACAAAGCTCTGTGGGTCTGTCCAGTCTGTCATCTCGGCTCAACGTGTTACTCTGGTGGAAGCAACAGCGGGCCAGTCCAGATCGACGCCCCCTTGGGAATCAGGTGAGCGTAACAATAATGGGCACAGAGACACGTTTCAAACCTTTGTGAAAATGGACATAGAACTACACGCATGTATCTGTAAGAGTTACTCCTCTCTTCCATATCAACATAGTCTCTATGCAAATGCTGGAAGGGCCCCTCAAGTTAGACCAATGTTCCCTGCACCACTCTTAACGTGTGATCTGGCAGACATTTCTGGCATATCATACAATTATTGACAAATTCAGAAACATTTTTGTACAAATTAGGCACAAACCAGTCTTATATTATTCCTTCATCTTTCGATACGTGAGCAGGGTAGTGAAGCTGTTTGACTGCCACCGTCAACACATTTTTTGCCATTACCACTTTTGCTGTGCTATCATGCCGCCATATTAAATTGGTTGGGGAAAAAAAACACCCTCTCCTCTTCCACAAATCGTTTTCATTATATGGTGCTTCTCGCTGTAATTCTATTATTTGTACTATTGGAGTTGCATTGAAATTTTCTGACAATGCATCTTTTTCCTTGCTGTTTTTTTCTTAATGCCATAGAAGAAAAAGTACCCCTTATGGAATAAGGGGTACCTTGTCTTCTTCACCAGGGAACAGCACATGTGTCGCTTCGGGCAGATATGCTGCTTCCTTTGCTGCTTTTTCTGCTGTTGTGTTACCAAATGAAATAAAAACCTGCCCTCCTGTATGGGCTTTGCACTTTGTTTAAGACAACTCTACTGGGAGTGGTAACACTTCTAATAGCTGACTCAATAATTCTGCATGCTGTACTGGTGTGCCTTCACTCCTTTTGAACCCCCTCCTCTCGCACATTGTTAACCCTGAATGCACAGTGGATGTTACATACGCAGAATCGAAGAAGATATTTACTGCATGACCTTCTGACATTTTTAGCCCCTCAATTAATGTCACTAATTCTGATGCTTTGCGCATAGTATTGAGCTGGCAATTATATCTGTGAGCACACTATCAACTCATCTCCCTTGTGTATTCTGTGTTTGTGTCCCCCCACTGCTGAACCAGAATGCCGTTGTCCCGTACCTTGGTCAATAGCAGAGCTTCCATCAATGCAAATCATGTCCCCTCCTTCAATCACTTCCACTTTTACCAGGGGTTACCTTCACTCCTGTCCAAGCATGCTATGTAGCTGTGTACATAATCTCCCTCTTCAATTTTATCTGCAATTAATTCTGCTGGGTTTATTGTTCTGCACCTCACCACCTCTATTGCAGGGTTTGTCAGTATTATTTTGTACCCTGAGGATCTCTGAGTTGTCAAAGTTGATTTGGTCCTTTCTAGTAATGCGAACATTGCATGTTCCATGTACATAATTAAAGGCCACCCCATTGTAATTGTGAAAGCATTAGTGGCAAGTGCTTGCTCACATGGGAAGTATCCCTGCATTACTAGATCTATGGATCCATTGTAATAAGCCAGTGGTCTGTGTCCCTGTTCCTTCTTTTGTGTCAGTACCACAGTCATTACCTTACCTTCTGAATTGGAAAACAAGTGGAACTTATCTTTGTAATTTGGTGTAGCCAATACTGGTACACGTACTAACTCGTGTTTGAGTTCATCAGCATTTTCACCCATTTCTGCTGTCCATATTATGTTACATTTGTTTTTCTGGACCTATTTCAGTGCCTGCAATAATGGCATGTTGTAAGTGGAAAAATCAAAAAACCATGCCCTGTAATAATTGCACAGCCCTAGAAACTGTTGCATCTCTTTCACTGTCTTTGGTCTGGGAGTGTTATGTATTGATTCAACTCTCTCAGGTGTTATTTTTGCTGATACAATTTGGCCCAAGTAAACTACTTCTTTTTGACAATACCGCAATTTCTCTTTGTCCACTTAGTAACTTTACAGAAATTGCTAGCAGACAAAGAGTACAGAGTCTTTCCAGCATTCTTCTTCTTTTGTGCTGCTACACACAAAAAGGTCATCCTTATATTGTATCACTGTACTAGCAACTTGTAAATTGCTCAGGTTCATTTGTATTACCCTGTTGAATATGCTGGGTCCCTCACAGTACCCTTGAGGCATTCTTGGGTGTTTGAATCTGGTCCCGCGATACGTAAACACAGTGAGATACCTGGAGATTGGGTGTAGGGCAGTAGAGAAAAAGGCATTCTTCAAATCTACCACTGTAAAATAGTGTGCCTCTACTGGAATGTTACATAAAATCATTCATGAGGCAGAATATCCATCAGTTCCAAACCCTGCAATATTGTTAAGGGGGTGTAAATCCTGTATGAAACGCTGATCCCTTTGATTTTTTGATCGGATAGATAGCAGTATTGCAAGGTGACGTGGATTCTCATGTATGCCCTCATCTGGTTTTCAGGAGAAGGGCTATTGCTTTACTCGTGGAAAACAATCTCCTTCTTTTAGCTTTGCTCTTTCTCAATGTCTTCTGCAAATATTGTATTTATTTCTTGGCCAATGGCGTCCTCTGAGACACTGCCCTGTCTTTTATGTTTACTGTACATGGTATGCTCGGTTTGAACACTACCTCTCCTTCCTCATTGTCTTTTATAGCAAATAACTCTGTTTCTGTTAATACTGTCATTGTCAGTGTCGGATCAATAAATAATATTGATCGCCACTCCATGTTTTTGTAATCAGTAGCCACTAAGATGAGCATGTCTTTTCTTACCACTACTTCCTCTAGGTACAGCAGTGTGAGGGTGTCCCCGAAGTAACAGTGGAGGGTCAATAGGGTCTGAAAAGAAATTCATTAGACAATGAAAACACTTTTCCTTGAATTCCTAGTATCCATCCTAGAAGCACCGGCATCCCCATACAGAAATACCTGTTTGTGCGTATGTATTCCTCGCATCGTGCTGTGGGCAAAGTATGCCTGCATCAACACTGCCACCCTGGCGGGGTACATCCCAGGTGTGGTGCACACCATTCCTTTCTCTGAAAATGGAATTATGACATTCAGTTTTCTGAGCAAGTCTCTTCCTTGAATGTTGATCAGTTTCTCCACTGAATACAGTAATGGTGCTACAATATGTTATGCCCCTATTGTTAAGGGTAAATCTTTAGTCAGGAACCTTCAAAATCATCCCAGAAAAGCATTATGTATCCAAAGTTTTGTTTGATAATGGTTTGTTTGATAATGGAGATCCTTCTTCTTTTATGCATGATCTGGTTGCCCCAGTAACGGAGAGAAAGGAAAATCCCCTCTCTCCTATTTGAAAAGCTACCTTGGGTTCCTTCTTTAGGTCTTCAGTTACTGATAGGACAGGACCCATTTGCAATTCCCGTGGGAAACCTTACGAGAAAACATATTCACAGAAGATGTAAATGGAAAGCCTTTCACCACTGTCACCCCTGCGTTTCGGGGCACAATATTCTGTCCCAGTAGTGTTACTCTTCCTTGTACTTGTGTCTGTGCTGGTGCCTGAAGTACGCTCACTGCACCTTGCATCCCTGACATTCCCCCCCCTTGCACTTGTACTTGTACCTGGGCTGCTGTATACTGTGTGTGTGCAGGCATCAATTGCAGTTGATGCTGTGGCATTACTTGCATCTGTTGAGGTGTCTTTGTCTGTATACATGCCTGCTGTTGCTGCACACCCAACTGCCCTGCTTGTGCTATTTTTGGGCATGTTCGGGCAAAGTGACCAAAGTTACAGCATCCAAAACACTGTCCTCCAAACTGTGGCCCCATACCTATGTACCCTATTCCGCTTGCATAATATCCTCTCCCTGTTTGGTTCTGTCCCATGTAAATGTTTACACTGCCCATATATGAAAACCCTGGCTGTTGTTGCATCTGCACTGTCCCCCATTGCTGATTGTATGGTGAGTGTGTATCCTCCTTGCTGTGTTACCCCTGCTAATGGGTGCACCCCTTGTTGTGGGTATCAGGTAATATTATCCCCACCAATAATATCGCCATATAAATGGTTGTGGGGTAAGGCCATAGGCGATATTATTAGTGGGGATAATTTATGGGGTTTTTGGGACCAGGGGTTGCGGGTGAAAAGAATTGTGGGGGTTGCAAGGGTGTCCCCTGCAGGTTCCATAAATTAATATCACTGCAAAAATATGGCAATATTTTTGCAGGGATATTAACACATGGAACCCTTGTTGTGTCGGTGGGACAATAACTGGTCCTGTAAACACTGCTCCTTCCATGTATATTTTGGCAAGTTTTTTCAGTACTAATTTATTTTGAGCTTTTACCCATAGTGTGCTATCTCTTTATCTTTCTCCTTCTTCCTTTTACAATAGTGCACAATAGTTGACTGCATCTCCGGCCACCCTTTTGCTTCTATCCCCACTATTTTTTTCTAGTGAAGCCTGCACATACGCGGTGAGCCCCTTCACTACACTGTGATAAAACAGGAGTATTTTGTTGTCACAGGACGGTTTATTTTCCTGTGTCCACGGCTCTTCTATGCATCGTACATAGTCTGTGGGGTCCTCGTCTGGCTTTATTTTACATGCTAATATAGATCCCATATCTGATGTATCTGGATACAACTTTCTCAGAGCTTTCCACACATGGGCTCAGTAATTGTTTAAAGGTGTTCTGTCATGTATATTCAAGCTGAGCTTCACCCCTGAATATCCCACTTGTTTCCAAATGTTGTCACTTTGTTCCCCCACCAATACCGCCAATAAACTCTTAATGTCTCCTATGGCCAGCGGGATCCCTGCTGTCTCCTTCTCAAAAGCAGATATCCACTTACTTGCTCCCGTCTTTAGTAAAGGTAAACTGTAAACCAAATTTTCCCTATCCATTGTCTGTCTGGGTTTGTAATGCACCTCACCTTTTGCTTTCTGCAAAAGGGGCATCTGTGTTCGTACTCTGAGTTCATTTCCCTGCTGTGGTCTTTTAACTACTGCTATTCTAGTCTTCGTACTCCGAAGTCTATTTCCCCCAGTCCCAGATGATTCCTCCCTTTCCCCTTCTTCCCTTTTGTTTATTCTTCCCCTGCTCATATTTGTTACATCGCATGTGTCGGATTTGCCACTGCCATGATCGCTGTTGCTACTGTCCACCCAGTCTGATAAACTGTGGCCACCCTCCAACATATCTAGTTCATTGTTGTCCAAGTCTTGTCCCCAGTTATTAATTTTAAATTGTATGCGCTGTGCTGTCCATCCTTGCTTGTGAGCTGTCTTTCCTTGTCCCTTTCCTTTTTTCTCCATCTCCCTTTCCATTGCTTTTTCAGCTTCCCTGAACATGGAGCCAAGATGTGTTCTGTGCTCTTTTTAATGTCCACTCAATATTTCTTTGTCCCCTTTCTCTCCCCTACTACCAGAGTTAACTTCACAATCATCTTTCTTTTTGTTTGTTCACTCCTTATCTTAAGATACTCGCCTAGGATTTTTGTATCCTGCTGTTGGTTTTAATAGTAGGTACATTGCATGGGGAGGGGCAGTCGCACTCCCCTTTTCCCCTCCCCTTCTCTCTTTACGGCCTTTTTCTTTTTTTCTACATACAGCTTCCAGAGCCCTAAAATGCCCTGCCTCTTTTTGAGTTTGGCTACATATAGGTAGCCGACAGGTATGACTACATACTGTTGATGTTTTTTATAAAATGTTCCCTCCCTGGGCCATTCTTGATATGACTTCCCTACTGTGTTGTTAGCTCACTGAAAGTGGAATTTTAGTATTTTATTGCAATATTGGGGCAATTTTCTGCACATATGATCCAGAAGGATGACATTATCGCACCTTCTTCTTAATTGTTAGTCTACTCTTCCCTTCCCTTTTTCTTCTTCTCCATTTTTATTTAAACCTTAAAGCTCTTTTATCCTTATTCACACACTTCCACTTATTCAATATTATACTTACTTCTAAACGAGCACACCCTGTTCATTTCTACTGGCCCCCTCCACAGGCACCGTGCTTTCACACCTCTCATTCTAATTTTACATACCGTAGCCTTCTCCATAGGCATGTCTCATTCATTTTTTATTAGTACCTGAATGGCCCTCCACAGGTCCACCACTTTA
Organism: Ambystoma mexicanum; assembly: GCF_040938575.1. Lineage (NCBI taxonomy): Eukaryota > Metazoa > Chordata > Amphibia > Caudata > Ambystomatidae > Ambystoma > Ambystoma mexicanum. The sequence continues at coordinate 716,697,939 of NC_090932.1, forward strand.
ACAGCAAAGCCCTTTGTTAGTACACTAGGGGTACGGTTGCTTCTCCCTTGGTTTGACCGCACCCCCTTTACACACAACACAGCTTTTCTTTATTTACATGTTCAATCAGCTCTGGCCCTTCCATAATCTCCACAGAGCCACAAAGAACAAAAACTGCAACAACTCACTCTCTATCGCCATAAAACGCTACTACTCACAAAAACACTAACGTATATGCTTTCTCTTTTTTTCCCTTCTCCCGTTCAAACTCATTAACCCAAAAAGAAATATAAAAAATGACACAATTATACCAATTGCCTGCACTACATGCAACTCTTGTCTAACAAGGTTTGCCACTTACTACGCAACCCTCTGCTCTAACACAGATGTGTCACTGCGCATCTATTCCCTATCATATAAATTGACCTACAATCTAAGAATACTATGGCATATCGCCCTCTACCTCTTGAGGGTGTATTCTATACACCATAAAAAGGATCTACGTTATTTTTCCGTCACTGAAAAGTCAGCGATGGAAAAGTTTGCATGAGAAATGTACGCACCACAAAAGGTTCATACATTTCCCATGCAAACTACATTTAAAAATCCTACAAACCCACACACCCACCCACACTCACAACACACCCACACCCACATCACACCCCCACCCACACCCTACTTACCTTTTAAGACGCGCTGTGTCCCTGCAGCACCAGTTCCCTTTCACTTCCATGATCAGGAACTGGCGCCGCAAGGTCTTTTTCTTTTTTTTTTCGGGCAGCTACATGGGTTTCCCCCGCAACCCCTGCTCAATTTATTGTGTATTATAGTGAGCGAGGTGTTGTGGGGGACACCCCTGCAGCTTCCGTTTATTTTCTTTTATCGGCTGTGCTGCGGCGGTGTCCCCCGCAACCCCCACTCACTATACTGTATAGTATGGTGAGCGGGGTGTTGGGGGGGACACCCCCGCAACCCTTCCAGTCTTTTTTTTTTTTAGCTACCTAAAATGCATGCCACCAAAAGTTTGAACTTTTGTGTTTGAACTTTTGGTGGTATGCATTTACAAACTTTTTGTCTTCCTATAAAGGCCAGTACCCCGTCAGAGCGAAGGCAGCACCGTGACCAGGTAGACCTTCGGGAACTCGGTGTCCGTGGGCCGCCTCAACATTTTTGCTCTTAGGACTGGTCAGCAAGCGCTATCCTGCACCCCTCCGGTAGTTACGGCTGGAACCCAAGGCCTTTTCGGGAAAGCTGAAATATATATTGCTGGGGCCTCCAAACATTTTCAGGGGGTCACCTCTGAACTCACCAGTAAAAAATTACAAAAGTATTCAAAAAGGAGTGTTCGCCAGGTAAGAAGTAACACAGTTTTATTCAGGCCCCCAGAGGCTGCGGGGACAGCAAAATTCAAACAGGACGTGGAACAGAACTGCATGAAAAGGCACAGCCAAAGAAAAATCCCTATATCGAAAGCTGTTATAATCGTCTAAACTAATTAACATCAATCATTTTGCAACAGTGAAAAGCCTCCCCACACAAAGCTGATTGGTGAATGCATATCAAACCCCTATAGAAGGGCATACATTATTTTCTATGATTGGGTCCCGCAGACCTTACCACACCAACCCACCCTTTGTTCCCCCTTGTGATGTCACAATCCAACCCTCAATTCCCACATCGCAGTGCCAATTCATTGAAACATTTGAGAACGCCAGCGGAACTTTATTCATCTGTCCCGGTCATCTCATTGCAGTTCTCATGTTAAAGCCTTCTACCATGACAGTCAGAGCATTGAACCAAGAACAAGTTACCATGTAAATGTAGCATATTTAAACATTCTTTGACCTTCTTCCCAGGCAGAAACTCCCAAGTGCCTTCTGAAACTGCCAGTAGATATGCCGAATTATAAAATGGTTGTGAATTCATTGCCTTTTCAGCGGCACTCGTGAGCTCTAGCTTATGACCTTGAAAGTAACAAACATTGTTTGCTTCCTGCCATGCGATCTTTGGATTGTGAATTTTGCAATGTGCTACCAGCCACTGTGGCTTCTAAGCAAATTAATGAAACAAGCACACGTTTTCTGAAAAAGCATGTCTTGAGGCCTGTTTACCATGACTCAGCCTAATGTGAGTCTTCTTGACCCTGTAGTCTTCCTTTAAAGGCCAGTACCCGATTCCGAGAGCAGCGATTGTGCAGACCTTTTACAACTCAGCTTTTGCAGGGCCTCCTCGGTGTTGAGCTCTTAAGCACTCCTCCGGAAGAACGTCCCACCAAAAATGGACAGTGGGTTACCTCGGAACTCACCAGTAAAATATTACAAAAGCAATCTAAAAAAGTGTACTTCATACAAGAAATAACACAAGTTATTCTGAGCTCAGTTACAGCTGGGAAAGCAAGATTCAAACAGAATGCGGAACAGAACTGCATGAAAAGCGTACAACCCCAAAATGAAAACTTTTATGATGGTAAAAACGAATTGGCATCAAATCACATTGCGACATTAGGTCAATCCCCCAAATGAAGATAATTGGCATGCCTTTGTTATTCCCCTACATCGGGACATACATTATTCAGAAATGATTGGGTCCTGCAAATCATACCACACTCCCCTCTGTGACATCACAGTCCAATCCACGATTCTCATGAGAACACAACCAATCATGACACTACAAGAACCTTGAAATGTTAAAAAGTTACACGATTTAATGTTGCAGCCTAGGAACTCTTCGAACCATGTCACAGGCTAAGATGTGCTAATGGGCGATTTGAAACCGCCATAGGGCATTTTGAAATAGTCAGTAGACCAGTGTCCATAACCAATAGGCTGAATTATAAAATGATTGTGCATTTACTGCCTTCCCCTGGCACAAAGGAGCTTTGCTTCCTGACCTCAAGTATAAAAGGCTGCTCATTTCTTTCTTCAAGATCCTGGGAACATGTAGTTTGCAATCTGCTGTCAGCTTCTACTGCTTCTACCCCTGCTAGGCAAATTAATAAAAATGCAAATGTATTTCTAGTGAAAGCGAGCACCCAGGCCTGTTTGCAATGCTATGGTCTAATGTTAAGTCCCACATACTCACCTGTAATTCAATCCTTATTACCTGTAGGCTGCTTGTTTAGAACATCATGACTTGGGAAATTTTCCAGCTTAATGCATAAACCTATGCAGCCATCAATAAGCCACAGTCCCCTTTTAGTGGGCTACTCCACTTTACCAATGCCTGCACTTACCCTTTTCCCTTGCACTTGCCACCTGCTGGCCGTACTGCTCTATTGTTATTTATTCTATTATGCAATGTATTGCACTGTCCCCTTCCGCTTCCCCCCTGCACTTTCCCCTTCCCCCTTCCCATGCACCTGAGCAATCTTAATGACACCTGGCCTAGTAGGATTGTTGTTTGTCTTCCCTCTGTTCCCCCTCCCTTGCCTCGTCGCGCCTTGAAACACTTGTGTATAGGCGCGTTATAAATGCCATATCATATCATATCATATCATACCGCGCTGAACTTGCATTTTCACCACAGTATAATGGGTTCTTACCAATCTGTGCATTTTGGAATGAGAGCCTTTTATTAGAACATAATACATATGGTTAGTCTTGGTTATAATAATGTGCATTGCTCAGTAAATACGTGCAATGTTCTTATGACTAAAATATGTACTGAAAGAGATACATAGAAACTAACATTGTTAAATGTGTATTAAGAGCCAGTTGACAATGTTTGTATTATAACATCATTTCTTTTTTATTTATTGTAATGCTGGATTGCAACAATGAAAAGGCATTTCCAGTCCTGTTTCATGGATGAAAATGCTAAATTGCGGCTTTCCCACTTCAAAAACAAATCATGGGCTTTTAAATCTCCTGTAATGCCACCTTATATGCGCAAAAGGGAAAAAAAGGCATATGACTGGGCTGCATCTCCTCACTTGCGCTCCCAAAAAGGTTAACCTATCTTATGGACGTTTGTGGCTTTAAAAAAAATTAAAACGTACAAAAAATATTTGACTAAAACACTCTCTCATTCTGAGCAAACCAAGTGCCACACCTACAGTGGCATTTTTAGCTGCTTACAATGTACATAACCCATCACATAATCCAACAGAACAATATAAGAAATAGGATTGTTGGGTAAATTAGCCTTCCTTCTGCTTGGGGGAGGCTCTGTGGTAATGGCCAGGCTGTAGAACCAATGGCTTCTTGCACCAGGGCACTCCTCTGTCGTCCAGCCACCAGACCACTGCAAGATAATTTAAGCCCTTCCCATATATGCTATTCATATGAAAGAACAGCTCTTTGACATCTTTATCACAATTTTGGGTAAGGGTGAGTGGGCATCCTCATGTCGATGAAAAACCTCTTTTGTGCTAATGATTAAATAAGCAGAGGGTTGGTAAAAGTATGTAATGATAGTCATGGCGCACAAGCAGACAACTATAGGACAGAATGACACAAACACACCTAGATCCTGCAGTCCAGATCACGCTCAAACTAATGACCCTTCCCCCACTCTTATCATTTCTCATACCAAAAGTCTGTATGTAATGGTCTCTGACCTATTTTATAGACACTCACGTGTAGATTATTTAATCCTGAGATAATTCTCACGTATGGGTTAGGGAACCTTGCTGGGTCGCACAGACACATTATAATTACAAATAATCAAATCAGCATTATCTTGTCCAGACTATGGTTCACACATTGCTCCAATAATGCCTGGTCTGCCTAATGTTGCTAATTTAAACAATATAAAGTTCTCAGAGAGCGAAAATTAAGTGAAACAAAAAACAAATTCTTGCTTGAAGAAGCCAAAATGGAAGTACTTATGATGCAGGCATCATCTTGCAGCATGCGTTGGGCACATCTCTGTCCGATCATGCGCACACCTACATTGGTTAGGCATTATATATTCATGGTGTTATAAAGTAGTATAGGATAGGCACAAGTGAGGCATTTCACTATGTTAAAAGGCAGTGGGCTGAGTTATAATGGCAATATATTGCAGCCTAATTCAATGTTCCACAACAATCCCTCATATGAGATCATCCCTACAGTATCATGATCCATCTACAATTTCAGGGCTATGCATCTCATAATTCTCCTGTCTTGGTTCAGCAGCCCCTCAGTAGTTTTCATTAGGAACTACATTTTGTATACCCTTAGGATTTGTTTAACTTTACCTTTACACAAGCAATCAAAGATTTCAGCAAAAGGACTAAGCAATATATAAGGCCTCATTACGACTTTGGAGGTAGCCATGGTGCTATTAGCGCCATGGCTGCCTCCAAAATCGTGTCCGGGTCCGGGTTCTCTGAATGGGGAAATACCGGGCCATTCCGACTCTGGAGGGCCCGGTATTTCCTCCTTCAGGGAACCCGGACCCGGTCCTTCCCCATTCCCATTGAGCCCCGATAGGGCTCAATGGGAATGGGGAGGGAGCTAACAGCGAGCCTGTTAATAACGGGCCCGTTGTTAGCTCCCTGGTCCCCTCGCGGGACCCGTTATGGACGTCTGGTAAAACCAGACGTCGAGAGCGGGTGCCGCGAGGGAACCTCGTAATAGGGCAGAATGGGTTTAACGGCGCCGGCACCATTACCAGAACCATTAAACCCATTCCGCCCTTCTTGTAATGAGGCCCATAGCCTCCAAGAGAATGAAAGTCAGCACAACAGTGTGTAAAATGGATACTCCCAAGGAGCCAAAAGTGGTAGTGGCCATGACCATAATGGCCATTCAGAGGCATTATCTTCATTGGCGGCAGCTACTGTTTTGCGTATATGGGAGACAATGTATTGCTAGAAACATAAAGCATTCTAAACCCACAAGATTGCAAATACCCCTTTAGGGGCCAGAATGGTGTCTAATACCATTCGATTTTGTAGTAGTACCACAGTGCAGATGGCTACCTGATCATGTCAGAGCAAAGACATAGATAGTACAGTTTCAATTGTGACTTTCTTTAATAACAATCTTTAATGCCGGTCCCCGATTAACTTAAATCCCTATCTAGAATGATATATCCCATGCCAACAACAAAGGTTTTCCAACCAGAATTTATTTTACGGCAAAGCCCGAAGAATACATTTTAGAATGACAGATGTCAGGCATGACATATCTCTTGTAACAACTTCCATCACAGTCCATAGGCAACAATGTGTAAGCATTGGCCATACACATTATATGTTATGTTAAAGGTACTTATACCGTGCACTGTTGCCACCTGTGTGGTCTCTTGGCGCTCTGGAAGATCTGTAATGCAAGGAGGGCAGTGGGTGGATTAGTCTGATTGAGAGTGAAAAGAGCAAGAGAGCTGTGATGTGCTGTTGCGAGCTTCAGAATGTATAGTACGGTTAGGTTTTTGGCAGTACATTACCTACCCTCACTGTTTTGACTAAGTGTGATTCCTATCGCTTTCTCTGTCGATCATTCTAGGATATAGCAATTAACACTCTCATGATTTCCTCCAGGTGAAGTGTGTTCCCTTAGCCCCATGGTCAGCATGTAGGATGCCTGGATACTGTGTCTAACTTTATTCCTTTACGTGTGATGTGTTTCACATCCTTGGTGGTTTGATTAAGTGGGTTGGTTCTCCCTCCCCTTTTTCCATCTTTGGCTCTCTATCGGGATGGGTACATTTCGGGTCTCAAACCACCCTTCCCATTCAGATGCCACTCTTCTCTGCTCTCTACTCCGGGTTTCTCCCCACTCCATTCCAGTTGTGTGCTCATTTCATGTTGCATGGATGTTGTTCAGTTGTCTGCATCCCGTTCGGAGATGAAGAGCCAGGTGTTTTGAAGTTTTCTGAATAGGTCCTTCATAGTTCATATTTCTCTGGGGAGAGAGTTCCAGAGTTTTAGGACAAAGGAAGAGAATGCTGATCCACCAGGTTTTTTTCTTTGTGTGTGGTTTAGGTTCTAAGCATATGTCATTGTTGACTCTAAGTGTTCTAGTCGGCTGGTAAATGGTGATTTTCTTTTGTATGAATTCTGCTCCTTGGTCGTGAATTGCTATGTGTGTTATGCACGTTGTTTTCAAGGTGATTCTTTTTTTGATTGTGAGCCAATGTTGCATCCTTAGCGCTGGTGTGATGTGGTCTCCTTGTGAGAGTTTTGAGCAGAAGTCTTGTAGCTGTGTTCTGTATTCATTGCGGTTTCCTCAGTAAATATTCAGGCATTTCGAGGTATAGGCTGTTTTGGTGTAGTCTATCCTGGACATGATGAGCGAGATGACGGACAGTATTTTGTGCGTGAAGAAGGGGAATGGTAGATTCTTTTTGATTATGTGTAGGTGGTAGAAGCATTTCTTAATGATCATGTTTACTTGAGGTTCTAAGGTTAGCTCGTTGTCTATTAAAATTCCAAGGTTATTGTCAACATTGGATGCTGTGGGTGGGGTTCACAGTTCTGTGGGTCATGGGAAGTACTGGTTGTTTCCTTGGTTGTCTGATGTAATCATGATTTCAAAATAAATGATGGTTGGGGTAGAAACGCTGGTGGGTGCGTTCTGGCTCTCAAATAATTGTAACACAATATACATAGCTATGCCTGCAGCATCACACAAAACCCAGAAGCTCTCCCCAAGGCCTCCAAAATGGAAATATGTTGTTTGACAAGGGTTAGTGAATCGTGCAGGGCAAGAGTAATAATTGTCCTTATTCTTTGGTTAGAATTCCTCCAAAAATCAAAACTTGTTCTTTTCTACATATTACTTAATTCAAGTCATGCAATATGCTTCTGATTGCAGCCGACACATGTTTCGACCATAGGTCATCCTCAAGGCAAAGCTCAATATGCTTCAAATATCGATATATGTATGCACAATTACTCAAACCATCTATGTACAGATGAAATAGGAAGTATCTGACCATCTGTCAGTGATGTTTCTATATATGCCTCAATAGGTATGAGCTAATATATCACTGGTGATTCCCCGATGTCTTGTCAATTACACTTGTCTGGAAAGAACAAGTTTTGATTTTTGGAGGAATTCTAACCAATGAATACGGACAATTAATACTCATGCCGTGCACGATTCACCAATACTTGTCAAAAAACATAATCAAGATTTTCGTCTTCTCCGGGTTGATTTTGAGGTTACTAGTGTTCATCCAGTTGTCCTTTTATATGTGGCATAGCCAGAGTAAATAAAGATAAGTCCATTAGCAAATGTGAAAGTAACATTGTTGATAAAAACAGTGGTGCTGGTAGAACATTTACTTGAACCCTTGTTGGTGTAACACAAAAGGCCTATAGTGGAAGCAGAAAGGTGTTTTGAGACAGGTTTTCATGAAATCTGGTCAGGGGAGGGCAAATTTGGAGGACCCAGCATCTGGCAAGAATCACTAGTACATGGCTTGGGACCACAGGAATGGTGAACCAATCAGATCCAATAGGACAGGTCAAACAGGAAATCCAAAGGTCACATCAAGAGGCACACAAAGACATTCTGAATGCAGGCATATTTTCAGGCTATATGATGAAAAGTAATCTCACTGTTTCCCCATGGGTGGTTGTTTGTTCTTTTGTAGCATGACAAGTGGTGTTCAACCCGATGACAGCAGTGGCGAAGACAAGGAGAATCACCAATGGCACACATTTGGTCATTGTGCAACAGGCACACAAAAACAATCAACCACATGTTGCAAAGTTCCAAAGCAGTTCAGCCACAGAGTTCAATCTGAGGTCACAGATAGTTCCACTCTCCAGGTGTTGAGAGTCAAACGTCGACGGTTCCGGTCTTTCTGCTCCAGGCACACAAAGTGGATCACCAGAGATCAAGTGTGAGAACTATTCACCTTGGGTTCAAGAGCATTAAGGCAAATACAGTCAGAGGCACCCATATACCCACAGAAGGAAAAACAAACGGCTCATGATGAAAAAAGTGCCTGCAGCAGTAAAGCGATAGCAAAAAGTGCAAAAGCCTTCCAGGAAAAACATCTTACTGTAGGGTTTCAGCCAGCCCTTCCCTTTGCTCCTTCTCAGTGGGAGGAGGCATTTGGTGGAAGATGGAACAGAACCTCAGCCGAAATACATGTCCTTCCTACATGTTACTCCCACCTTGAAGGCCCCCTTCATGGGCAAAGTGTATGTCTCCCTTGAGTAGAGGAGATCAGTTCCTGGAAAATAGTAACAATATGCTGAGCATCTCTAGGGAGACTTGAATTGACTTTTACTTGGGTGGCAATCCATTGCTTGCTGGAGTAGATGAAAAAGCACTTCTTGAAGGAATCCCACTAGACTGAACAAGCTCATGAAGCAGGGGTTTTGAGTCAGGAACTGGGCATACAAATGAAATGGAAGTAGTGGAGTCAGCCTCTACCCCTTTTCCCGGAATAGTTTGAAGGATCGGGCATGGGCGGTAATGAGGCAGACCTTGTCATCTTGGGTCTTGCCACATCAGTTCTTGCAAGTGTTGGTTCCTGGTGAATCAGTTCTGCGATTGAAGGATCAGGGGTCTCCAGCTCCAGGATCCAGGGTTGATGGCTGGATCTTCTGGCAGAGGGAAGCATGCATCGAGGACAAGGTTTCCTGGTACTTCACGCCTCTCTGAGTGGTGAGCAGGACCAGTGAGGACTACACCTGCGGGGCTCCACTGCTGACATTAGCTGGTGCACTTGATATAGTCCAGGTCTCCCTGTTGCAGTGGATGGAAGGTACCAGTCGATGATCCAGGCAAGGGAGCTCTCACCTGTGAATGGAAAAAAATGACTGATTTTACATGAACCTGACTGTGTTTCAAAACCATCTCATCTTCCAGATGTAAGTTTAGGCTATGAGAGACAGGTGGTGATGTGCCTGTACGCATCAGGTGCCCAGTAAAAATCTCATGCCGGAACAGGACATTTTTACAGTGTGGATTGTTTAGCAGATCTAGAGCCAGGGCCTTGTGCCACTTTAGGCTGTTTTCTTGATACACTTTAGACAGTCTATTCTTCAGGTCACATTATGGCATTGCACTGTATCACTAGACTGCAGTGATAAGCGTAGTGGAACTGTTTGGAGATGTTAGTAGCTTTGCAAAACTCTCTGATAAACTCACCTATGAAATGTGTCCCTCTATCACGTCTATGAGTAGGGGAAGCAGAAACGGAGTGTTATCTAAAGTAGAAACTTCTTTGCAACCCTAATAGAATCAGCTTTCAGTCAGGGGTAGGCCCCTATCCATCCCAAGAAAATGGAACCAATGGGGTTGTGGGTGCATTTAACACCGGTAGTAATGGCACCAGTGGTAATAGCACCAAAAATGTCCTTGAAGCTGGAGAAGGAGCTGTAGGTGAATGTCCCAGAACACAGGATTGGGAGGAGCGATAAATGCGGCAGTAATAGCATTACTGCTGCATTTTGCAGCTCCGCCTAACTCGTGAGGAGGCCCATAATGTATTTGACCAAATACAAGGCAATGATGTGGTTCCCCATGACTGGGAATCAGGAGCGAAGACGATTCAGAATAGAACATTGACAGAGAGTAACATTAGCTGTGGATATAAAGAGGTTTCATAACTGGCAAGTCAGAAAAGGAGTTTGGCTGAGTTTGCCTTTATAAAAATAGATCAAGTACTGCATGTGATACCAGGACCACCATAGGATGTCCCTGAACCAGCACATAATGTTTTCCTTCCAATAGGGCAGTGGCTTTGACAGCACACAAACAAGCATGCAGGCCAGCTGCCAAAGGATTCAATACCATATTATAGCATGAGGTTGGACAATGTTTGTCACCATGTATATGTGTCAACACACCCTGGGCAAATCCTTCATGCTTATAACAAAATAAGACAAAGGGTTTCTGATAATCTGGCAAGCCTAGGGCTGGAGCCTTTAAGGGCTCTGCCTAATTGAGACGAAGAATCATGGGTCAATGTTTGACGGGTCTTGAATGAAGCATGTCCAGGTACTACTTGAGGCAGTAACTGACCATGCTGAGGAATCCACTTGTTTGCTTCTTACTCTGAGGCTTTAGGACTTGCTAAATCACTGTAATGTGATCTTGGGATAAGTGTCTTTGACCTGCTGAAATATCATGGCCTGATTGGAGAACAAGAGAAAATCAAAATTGCTATTTCTCCCTAGATGCTTTGTGACCCTTATGAGCAAGAGCTGTGAGTAAATCAAGAGAATCCTGTTTGCAGGCTTTTAAGGAGGGCAAAGCCAGCAAAGATCGTACACATACGACACCAGAATGCACCTTAATATGAACTCAAGCAAGTCTAGATCTCTTTTCAGTATCTGAGAGAAAAGGGTGAGGTATTCTACATAACCCATATAAACCCTATGTAATGTGTATTGCACAGATGAGAAGAATACTGAGCACAAATCAACAACTGTAAAACCATTGGTGTGGCAGGAAGCATAACAAAATTGTGACCGGGTTTTGGACAACAGGGAAGGAGGGTAGCACAGCTGCATTGACAGTACGCAAGCCCTAAACAAAACAATAGATATTCTTACGTGGCTTCTTTAGCCAAAGAATCTGATTATTGCATGGACTGTGAGTGGGCACTATGATTACTTGCTCAAGCAATGTCTCCAAGATATGATGGATACTTTCTTCACCTTTAGATGTAGGGTACTGTGGAACATACAGTGGAGGTTTGGCAGGATTCAGAGCGATCTGCACAGATTTGGCATTGAGCATGCACCCAACACCATTTGCATGCATAAACCATCATTTGGAAGGAACCTCGTCTAACAGTCCCTGTTGCAACAAAGGGTGCAGGGGGTCATTTCAAGTTACAATTTTTAATTGGCCTCTTCCTGTAACACATATGTAACTTTCTCTATGCTTTAAGCGCACCCAGTCAGGGTGAGACTGCGCTATATAAATTGAATAAACAAATAAACATACAAACAGCCAAAATCTCTAATTCCTGATAAGCAGGAATATCACAGAATATACTTTCAGGGTAACAGTAAATGGTACAGCTTATTTTACGTAGCACTCAAAAGAAAAGCTTGATCTTCAGAACCTAAAGCAAGTCATCGGATGAGAAAATATATATATATATATATATATATATATATATATATATATATATATATATAGATAGTACCGATCTCAATGTCACCTGGCCTAGTAGGATTGTTCTCTCTGTCTTCCCTCCCTTGCCTCGTCGCGCCTTGAAACACTTGTGTATAGGCGCATTATAATTGCCTTATCATATCATATCATATCATACCAACAGCATCAATAATGTCCTCTGAACAAACAGCATGTGGAACCTCAGAGGCTTTCAGCGTGGAGCGCGAGGCCTCAGTGTCAACCAGAGAGGAAACCTTCTTTCCTCTGACAGGACAATCAACATAGGCGGCAGACGGGTTAAGAAGTATTTGTGGGGAAACATTCTCACAGACTCCCTGGCTATCCTACTGGGAGTTCATCACATTTGGTGGTGTCTACAGGGGACATTTTGGGGGAAACATGTAGAGGGTTAATTAGTTAGTCCAGCTTGTGAAGTCTGCTGATTCAGGCAAACTGATTTCCAATTACCAAGCTCCTTACAATAGTTACATTGACCAGTATACACATTTCCAGTCAGTCTTTCATTACTCTTCCCACACCCAATTTTAGGTGGCAGTACTCTTCCTCTTCAACCCCTTTCCAGGAAAAACGGTAATAGTTCCATGTCCTTTCCTTGTCTGAGAGGGATACAACTGTTGTATCTGTTATGCAATTATCTTTGCCTCAGTATTTTCTTTCGGTTTTTCAGCTTTCTCATAAAGGTGGTGGCAGCCAACACTACCTCAATCAGATCCTTTCCTCCCCAACCAATAAGAACAAATTTACTCCCATCTGCAACCTTTGACTGGGGTTCCAAAACACTGACACTACAGTGATGTGACAGTGGAGTTTGGGATCCCTGAGTACTGATCAAAGCCCACCTCTTCAATAGCTCGAGAAAGTCTGCTGGATTTTCACCCTTAACCTTAGACCAATCAGTTTTTCTTGGGACATATTTCTAAGACAGATTGCCCCTGTGTGCATATGTGGCCTTGTAACAATCGATGATGACCTACAGCTCCTTTTGAAATTAGAATTTTTGAAGGGTCCTTGCATATGTTAAGGAATTGTTGAGCGATATTAAATATTACAGTGGTGCTGCATGGAGCAGTTTCACTCTATCTCCTTCCTGGTTTGCAAAGGAGGAATTGTTACAACCTTTCATATGACATTGTTTTGGAGTCGCTATACAAGATCGTGTTTAAGACGACCGGTTTCAGTGGACTGGTGTCAACGTGCCACTTTCTTCTTCAGTGCTAGGAAAAACAGCACCAGTCTGCAACAATTCCTCCTTTGCAAACCAGGAAGGAGATAGAATTAAACTCTCACATTCATAATACAGAGAGACCCAATGAATAGGAGTCCTCTCTTTAAGATATGTGGGGTTGTTTTTGTTGAAGAAAATCAAAATCTGTGAGCAATTATTGCAACAGTTAGTCTTCTTGAGTGTTGTGCCTAGAGAACTAACGAAGCACACTACAAGAGCACAATTCATTTGAAAAGCAGACGACATATGCCTCATCCTTTCTGGCATGTGCCTTTTACAAAAAAAATCTCTGTAGACATTGGATATTGTGTATAGGTTAGCGATAGTTTCCTTCCACAATCCCCTCACCCTGGACAGGCGGAGCAACCAGTGCGTTCTAGGGATAGGAAGACCTAGGGTTTAGCGGAGTATGGTTGAAGGGCAAGAAAGACTAGGGCAACACATGTTGGTGCATGTAAACCTGTAGAAATAAGTGACCTGTGATTTTGTTTGTGTGAAAACGTATTAAAGTACTACACAGGTAGAAGACGCTTAATAGTCCTTTAGTGGTTTTAGGTTCATATCTTGACACCATTCTTATGTCTGAGTTAGGGAACCTTGCTGTGGGACACAGACACATTTCAGCTCCAATTAGTCAAGCTAGCATTATCTTGTCCAGGCGTGGGTCCCCAAAGCGCTCAGGTAATCCCTGGTCCACCTAATGTTGCTAGTTTAAACAACAGAGCAGTCTCGCCAAGCGAAGCATGAGTGAAACAGCAACCTAATTCTCGCATGCAGAAGCAAAAATGGAATGCAGAAGAAAAAACGGAAATACGTATGTAGGATCATGCCACATACATAGGGATGAATCACTGTCTGAGCATGCACACAGCTACATCAGTATGCAGAGTATATTCATGATATTGTAGTCAGGGGTCTGTCAATTGGTGCATGATAAAAACCACATACTCAGAAAATGGAGCACAAACCGGGCAAGAAGCAGCGCTGTTTATTACAACTGAGTGAGTACAAATTGAACAGAACAGTTGATTAGTGCTGATCGAGGCGCTGACATCTAAATGGACTATGGGGCTCATTCTGAGCCTGCCGGTCCAGAAACAGCAGTGCCAGTAAGCTTACCGGAACCGTTGTTTCCGGACCAGCATACTACAACTCTGCGGGCGGGTGCCGTCCCGCCGGCAGGTCATACCTGCCGGGCGGGACGGAACCCGCCCACAGAGTTTTCACGGACACACCGGCACCGCTATTAATGGTACTGTTGCTTCCGTGGTCCCCACTCCCATAGACTCCTATGGGACTCCATGGAAATGGGGACTTACAATTTACTGGCGCCTGACTTTCTGGTCCGCCGGGGTTGTAATCAGCCAGCGTTACCGGTAAATCAGGTGCTGGTAAATCATTACGGGTCCAGTGGCATCCCGCCGGTATCACTGGTGCAGTTACCGCCAGACCCGTAATGAGACCCGCTGAACAGCAGTTTTATAACAAGAAATACAATGGTCCGAAGTCTGGAGAAACACTTGGAAGTTGGAGGATTAGTCTTTTCTGTGCTTACCAGGTATTTGATTGGTTGGCAATCTCCTCCATCTCCTCCTCAATAGTTCCATTAATTAGTGAAAGTATCATTAGAGCAAACAGTTCAATAGTTTCCTAACACCTCACCTCCCCTTGTGTTACCACATTTTATCCACAACCCACCCTGGAAAATCTTGTTATTAATAAAGCAACGTTTGTGTTGACCGCCGGAACTTTAATATACTGCCATTGGTCAGCACCATTGAGAACGAGAACCAAGACACCCTGCAGCTGGTGGGAAAGGGAACATTCACATGATACCTGTTAGATAATGACCTTTTCAGACTTTGTGGTGGATACTTTGAGGGCTGGCCCCCGCATCAGAGCTTAGCAACTTACCGTCTGATTGGTCCTCCCAGGAACGCCACTACGCCCAGTGTTCCTTTCCTACTGCAACCTGCTGATGGGCCTCAGTGATAATTTGACTGGCACACTGGTACAGAGGCACCCTCCTCGCTACTGTGCTGGGTGCCTTGTTTGGCTGAGCCCCCTGCAGTTGCCTCACCCGGATTTGGTTGTCTTAAATTCCCATGTGACAAGTACATTGAGCCTGCTCACCCCTTTGCACATCCCTATTATTGTGGTCACATGTTTTAAATTGAAAAGTTTCAGATCTAGCTCGCTCCGAGGGAGTTCCCTCCATGCATATTTGTGGCTGTGCTATTTGTGTGCCTCCCCTCATCTAGCTAATCATGCAGCAATGTGTAGGACCATGTTCACATCCAATGTATCGTTACCCCCTACCATTCCCGGTGAAGTCCTCTATACAATGTGTCTGTGTCTCAAAGTGTCAGTGTTATTCCCCATGTGCCCAACCCCACAGTGCACCTTCTCTACTTCTGTTGTTGGTAGGTGTGACCTCCTATCAGGTGCTGAATTAGCACCTTTGAAACCTTCCCCCACTTAGATCTTCAGTCCCTTTCATTTCCTTTTCCCTTTCTTTACGCAACCACACCTTTGTTACCCTGGTCATGCCCCCCCTCTTCCTTGTACCCATTCAAGTATTCCCCACAAATCAATATTTTTGACCAGTCAAGCAGACACTCGTCGCATAGTGCATGCTAATTCTCTAAGTCTGGTGGTGGTGCTGAAAAGATTCTTTTTCCTTCAGTCTTTCTCTCATTCATACTGGGGTGTTCCTCACCTAATACCTCCTTGACCTGCCTTTTTTGCATTGCCATTGCATACCCTGTCTTGGCTGGTGGTATTTACACCACAAGAGGATCACACGATTGACACAGGTGACGATGAGGATCGTGACGAGCAGAGAGACAGTTATTTTACACATAGCCACAAGCCAGTTGGGTGCCCAGGCGAACAATAAATCCAACCAGGATTCTGATTAAATGTTTTACACTTGTTGGTGAGCTCTGGGGGTTACGACGAGCTCACCCATTCAGCTCCCAGGGTCCCAAAAACCCTTCTGCCAAGGGCAAGTTAGACTGTTGTTTACTACAAAAAACCAACAAACAGGGATCATACACGACATTCAAAAACTCCAGAGTCACCTCTCCCAAACCTGTGTGAGCCCTTTTTGATACAGAATGCCGTCACAACATGGGCCCTCTCTGAATAACCTATCACACTTTCTGGTTGGGTGCTCAGAGTGGTATACAGTATGGATTGCCCCTATAGATCTTAGTTAATTTGGCCCTCTCATGTCAGGTGGCTGACCTGCCCCTTCCCCAAGAAATTATCTATTACATTGTTGCAGGGCTGCAGGATTGCCATTGGCCCTTGCCCTCTGCCACCCACCCTTGGTTTTTGTCCCCTGATTGGCTGGAAATGGTCTCCCCAGTACTGGGACCCAGCTCTGTTCTCAGCGCTCTGTGCACCTCTTCAAGGTGATTAGAATGACTATTTGTTCCCAATGTATCTTTTCGCAGTACCACTTTTGCCTGTGATAGTGCTCTCCACGTTGCAACGTTAACTTCTCCATGTTTCACTTCATCCCTGTGTTGCTGAGAACTGTTTGTCTTCCCACCACCGGAGAATGACCATTGTCTAGCTCAGCTGCATTTTGTGGTTGAGGACCACAAAATCAAGCTCTTCTGGTCTGCAATTTATGAGCATTTGTTCTGTTTTTCTTCAGGATGTCCCTTATCATTTTAGGTTTGGAAGGTGCTGCGTTTCTCTGACCTTGGTTGTGAGCCCTGGCCTTCCTGCTCTGTGCAGCCTGGTTCCCCTTTCCCTCATCTCTCATCCTGCCACTTGTGGCCTCATGTGATCCTCGTTATACTTATACTATGATTTATGCACATCTATATTGTGCTATGTTTCCATCTGCAAGCTTGCTATGCATCTCTTCATTGCCTTGCATTCAACGTTTCTGCATTTGGCTAATGAGAAATATAATAAAAATCTTTCGACATTATGTATATGTATCTGTCTTCTATCTACAAAACTGTGTACGCATGTCCTTTGTGTATACAAGTGTGTGTTTCTGTAACATTGTGCATGGTTGCGAATGTACTTCCTGACCATTGTGGATATGGTGTTGTGTCACTAATGATGTCAGCACAGTGGTTTCTTGGCATTTGTAAACGTCATCCATTGAAGGATTTGGGTCCATGACCAATGTTGAAGCGCCTTTATCCACAAAGACATTCACTAGATAAGGTTTGAATGGCTGTCTGAGAGAATATTTCTCTGCATGCTTGTCAGTCACTGTTCCTCCTAGGGACTGTACGAATAGTGAGTGACTTTGTGCGTTTTTGACTCTTTGGGCTGTCATGTTCATGGGGGCAAGGAGGGGCATTCCAGGGACCCACTCTCCAGTCCCACCTCTGTCCATAGTAAGTTGCATGGTTATCAAAACTCCAGGTCATATAGCTACAGTCTCTCTCTGGTTATTGTCGAAAGGATTGTCGAATTTTATCTCAGTCGGGAACCGTGGGCATTCCCTTATCCTTGCTCTCAGGTTATTTCTCTCTTCTACTATCTTGTCTTTTTCTTCTTTTTCTTCTTCCATGTTCACATCTACTAACACCTTCATCTCTATTGTCTTGTCAGTCGTTTTGTGACATAGTGTGATGCAGATCTTCACCACACACAGTCCCACTAATGCTAATATTAGAGCTTCTATCAGTCCATCTACTAGCCATGATGGCACCCAGGACCATATGTATGAGAACCAACTCTGGACTTTTCCTGTCCCTTTGGCTTCCTCCTCCATCTTGGCATGCATCTTCAATGATCTTGTCACTGCTTCTGTCAGTGTGCCATTCTCTCTGTCATTTGCAGGCACGTACGTTCAACAGGAACTCCTAATCTCGGTGCAAACTCCTCCTTCCATTGCTGTGAGGAGGTCTAGAACATATCTGTTTTGGAGTGCCTTTAACCTCACTGCTCGGAGCTCTTCTTTTATTGCATTGAAGCCATTCACTCTAGTGTTTGTTTGCTTCAGCTGGAACTACTGACGCGAAAAACATCTCTGTCCTTCTGAACAACCTATGGTCAGGTGGTATATCGTCTAGTGATGCTTCTGTTTCTGATGAGAAAAAGTTGTCTCTTTTCGCTCTACTCACTTCCACTGACCATTTTTTCTTCCACTTCTATTGATCTGTTCTTTCTCTTTTTGGTATCCATTTGAGGGAAGTTGCTATCTTCACATCCTTCTGTGGCACCACCCGTGCTGGCATTTTGATGTGCACCAACAGGCAAACTCCTCCCCAGTTGGGTGGCAGCTTCTCATATGCCTTGGATCCACATGCCAATATTGGTCCATGAATACTGCTGTGCCAACCTTCATTGCTGGATGCTTTTCTTTGTACCAACACTCTGTGTATCTCCAACATTTACTGCACTGTCATTCTGATAACATAATGCTTGTTTCTTGAGTGGTTTTATGGGCATTGGTCCAACTTCATTGTCTACCCAGGTGAGAAGCTTGGTGCTTGCATTCCCATTCTTTCAGGCCCTTTTTGTTTTCGCCTTGTACTGTGGTTACTGGTGCTTGTACTAGGGTGTGTGTTTTGCTTCCTACTACTTCTTCTTTCCATCCTTCTGCTGTGTATACTTGGCCATGCACCAGCATCTGTGGTCTGTCTCAACAACCTGGTTCTCCTCCTCTTTCCTTGACACCCTTCTTCGGGCATGTCATTCTTTCAGTGTTATTGTTTCTGTCTCTCCTTTCTGTGGGCCATCAGTTGTGTATTGTATAGCTTGGTCTAATTGCCAGTAATTGTTCATCCTGTCAAGCACCTTTATATAACTGTCTTCATAGGGGAACATTGCCTTGGACATCCATCTCAATGTTGTTTCCCTTGGAAGTTTCCTCGGGTTGTTACCATGGATCAGTACATAAGGCATTGTGCTCTTGCTGCTGGTATTTCTGTTGCTATAAACGTTCTGGAGGCACTCATGGCATAGGGGATTAGTGAGCAGACATTGCAGCTCTCCCCAGTGGTTTCTTCACCTACTTTGGTCATGTGCTTGTACCACATGATGTTAGATACTCGAGCAGAGTCCGTGAGATATAGGTCAATCCCTCCCTTGTCTCTGTCAGCACTGCGCTTACCTCTCCTTATTGTGATTACAGTGCTCCCCTGTCCACCTGACATGGTTGTTGCACATGCTGGAGTTGGGGTAATATAGAGGATACAGCGGCAGCACTAGATACAAGGGATATTCACCAAAATAGAAATGCAAAAACGCCACTTAGAAATAAGAGACAAGACAAGATGAGAATTTTTTTAATAACCCCTTCCATTACCTGTGCTGCTTGGATCCTGGCACAGCTTGAAGTTATCAGTTGCCCACCTGAAAAGCACAAAAATTAGCGTTATTTTATTAGTGTTGTAGTAGTTCAAGCCCTGTAAAACATTTAGTCTTTCATGGCAAAAATGAATAGTTGTTCCCACACAGCCCTAATTCTAGGGTCACTGAGGACTGCAAGGATGAATGGGATTCCTCTTTCTAGTTGTGGGTAAACTTGGGCCAAGTATGCTATGAAGGCATGGAAATACACACTAGGATGGCATGCTTGAGACCTGTTGGACCTTCTAATTAATAAGTTGGACATATTGACATTGGAAGGTATCAGTTATGGAATCAGTGGGCACATGGAAGAAATGCAATAAACAGTTGCACTTATACGATGTATGTGTATGGAAAGAAAAATAACAAACAGAAAGTGTACCCTCACTCTGGATTTGTAGGGAGTTCTTGCCCTAACTCTGCTTCCTGTGAGGGAGTAACCATTGGGTGTCCTCCACTCAGCAGTGCTGCTTCTGAATTGTTGTTTTGCTCTTCCTTTTGAGGTTCATTGGCCCTGTCGATGGTGGTACCAGGTGAGGCCACTGCTTTGTAAGGCTTGATGTTGCCTAAGCTATTCCAAATGTTCTTTCTGATCAGTTTAACAGCTCTCTCAGTTATTTCTTCTATGGTGTGGGGGCCCATTAACCTCGGCACATCCCACCTTCAGGAAAAGTTCCTTAGGAGAACCTGGTCTCCTGGGTATAAGTGTGGCTGCTTAATTAATTCCTCATTGTAGTTGATGCTGTTGTTTTCTTGTCCGGCTTCAGGCCTCACATGGTGTCTTTGCAGCTGTTGAGAAATAAAAGAGGTACTAGCAATCAAGGAAGTCTTATGCTCATACATTTCCTGACCCAATACATTAGCCACAACCTCAGCATCCTTCACTGCTCTAGTGGGAGGAGCCTGGGGAAGTCTCATGTGCTATCCTGTCACCACCTCATGTGGGGTTAAATGGTGGTCAAACCATGGATTATTGCACAGTGTGAACAAGGCTAGAGGAAGGCAATGCAGGCAACATTTTTTAAACTCTTTTTAGTCTTATCTATAGCTTCTTTAAGCAAGCCATTTAGGCAGTCACAGATCCAGTTCACTTGTCTGTGATCGGCGCATGAGAATTTGGGTTGGATCCCCATCAAGGTTGTAATGTGCTGGAACATCTCATTGGCAAAGTGAGGGCCATTGTCAGACCACAGGTGCTCACACACGCCCCATCGTGGGAATTCTTCCTGAACCAGCAATGTTGCTGCTCTAAAGGCGTCAGGATGAGAACAAGGACTGACCACGATCCAATGGGGAAATGGACACACGACCACTATCATGTAGCGGTACCCTTGGCAGACTTGGATCATGTCGACATAGTCGGTGTGTAGGTGTTGGAATGGACCAAGTGGACAAGGTATGGCTCCTCTCACTACCCTTAATGAATGACCTGCTGTATATTGTTTACACACCAAACAATTGCTTTTCTGCCAAGTTAGGATAGAACAATCTTTTTCCTATATGCGCGGCAAGCACCTCCTTCCCTGTATGGGTCGGATAGTGTAGTTGTGTCAGTGCTGTGTGCACTAATGCAAGTGGCATGACCACCTTCCCTGTGTTGTTGTTCCGCCATAGGGCATCTGTTGGAGATACTGTACATCCCCTCCTTAACCACAGTTCCTTTTCCTCCCTGTGTGCAGCTCTCTGCAGCTCCATAATATGTGTTGCTGGTAATATGTTGTACCCCTCTTTTAGTATCATAGTTCTTGCATAGTCACGCATGTGTGACAAGGCCTCCATTTAGAAAATTTCCCCATAATATGCGGCGCATTTTGCCTCTGGTTCTGCTGCTTCGTTACCCCTGGAGATAGGATCCTCCCCTTTTGTGTGTACCTGGCATTTTACAATTGCTATTCGCTCTGGGAGATCTATGACATCTACCAATCTGCCCAATAGAAGTGTGTGCTGCACCGGTGATCCATCAGCACGTCTGAAGCCCATCCTCATCCAAAGTGACAGCCTAGAATGCACAATGGATGTCACATAGGCTGCATCTGAATAAATCATCACTTCATTTTCCATGCTGCATTCTAGAGCCAATATTATAGCCACTAATTCTGCTGCTTGTGCTACATGATGTGATGCCAGGCATGTGCTTGTCACTACCTCACTTGTCCCATCCTCTCTCAGTCTCACGACTGCTGCCCTCATGTGCATAATCACCCTTCTCTAAAGTATTGGTGAGAAAGGTCGCTGTGTTGATGAGTCTGCATATCACTATCTTGAGAGCTGGGTTAGAAAGTAGCACCTCATACCCCGAGGCTCTCTGTGTTGTCAGTGTGCTCTTCGGTCTCTCCAGTATTGCAAAGAGAGCATGCTCCATGTAAAGAGTGGTGCTGCATCCCATGGTAATATTCCCTGAATTGTCCACTGCAAATGCCGCTGCAGGCAATGCTTGTTCGCGTGTATAGTTTGACCATCTAGCCTAACTTTTGCCAGTGGAGCCCAGCCTTCTGCTGTACTCCGCTGGGCTTTTGCTCATTTTGTTATGGTGAAACTGACATGCCCTTAAGACTGTCAGTAATTGGACACTTTGTTTCCCTTAGTCATTCACTTTGTTGCTATTCTTTAGTAGCATTTTATCAGTGCACAATGTACCTTCCAGTACTGTGCGCTGGGGTCCCTTTTTCAATTGTAAGGCCCTAGACAGCTTCAAAGGTGAATGTGCAAGTGTGCCCTGGACAGAGCTGATAGCAGCTGTTAATTTTTACATGTGTTCAACTCTTTTCTATGGTCTAAACTGTGTTTACCATGTTTGGCCCAGGACAGTGACCAGTGACTTAAATGGGCATGCTACAAGGTCCTTTGTTCTGTTCTTTGGCCATCTTGTCCCTTTGCCTTCCCCAAGGTGAGTAGCTCTAGAAAATCCCTTATTTGGTCATGCAGACCCCCGAGCAAACTGAAGCTTTTGCTGGTTTCTGCATGCCTTGTGTGTATTCTTCCAGGATGTGGGCTGGAGCTGTCTAGTTCGAATACACATCCTGGGAGAAACGATGTCTGGTGTGCTGGAATAACTGGGACCACCGTGGTCGATGATTGGCCCAAGTCTGTGATAGCTGCACGTGAGCAGATCTATTGGTTTCTCTTCATTTTGGCATGAAGGAGATTTTGGATAAGAGAAGGCATCTTACACCCATTCCAGGTCGATCTTCTGAGTTCACACAGAACTTAGTAAAGGAGACAGGTATCCTGAACTGAAGAACTGAAGAAGCAGATCCCTGGTCTGGCACCCTGAGCCCACTGTTGTTCTGTTGGACCCCCTGTTTCTGAATGAACCTAGAAGGCCTGCAAGGGCACTTTGATCCATTGGAATAGTGGGACCAACTATTCTCGGCACCTCCTGCTTAACCTGTAAGCAAGCCTTTTCTGAAGTGTTCCTGACCGCCCACTGAAGTGACCAGCTTATATGGGACCTTTGCCCTGGAACCGCCATCGTCTCAAGTTTTGACTTGGAGACTTTACAGTCTGGGTATGAGGCACTCTCCCGCCGAGTTTCGTACACCTAGCATTCCTAGGTCTGAAATTAGGATAGTACGCCTGAACCTGAGCCCACGTGGTCACTGTGTCGCCCTACTGTGACCACCTTTGTGGATGCCTTGCTGATGTGCCCCCAGAGCCCTCGGACTTGCTGCAGCAGAACTGGTCTGATCGCTTCACCAGCAGCTGAGAAATCGGCACTGTCCCACCACAGAATCATAGCCAGAACACAGCCCCTGAAAGCCACAGAGCCAAGCAACTCCAGGATTTGAAGCTGCAACTGAAGTGGACTTGACTGCCAAAGTTTGGTCCAGAGTCTGCAGAGGGTTGATAAGTACTTGCAACCCTTACCGGTGGCCCCAGGTGCATCCATAGACCTTTATGCAACAGTGTCCCCCTAGAGCCAATCTTCTTTATCGAGGTAGCTTGTGCTACCGAGCTATTCCCAACTCTTGGATACTGTTCTTTCCTCTTTGGGGAGACCCTCCTCGAATAGTGGGAACTTATTCTTCACTGCCTCACCCATCTTCTTGAGTCACTTCAGCACCTTGTAGAGACCCCATTTTGAACCCAACTGCTTGATCGTTTGCGCCAGCACAGAATGTACTTTTGAGCTCAAGCCTCCACTCATTTTAGTGACTGGACTGCCTCTTAGCTAGGGTTTGAATTGTGAAGGACTGCCAAAATGATATTTGCACTGTGACCCATTTCTTTGCAGGTTGTGGATCTATACTGTAAATATTCCTTTAGGCCATTGCTGACTGTATGTATGTTTCATAGTTAGAGTTGTGTTGGCTTGTTTCGTTAATACTGCTGATAATTTCTTTGTGTTTGATTGAAAAGTCCTGTAACAAATATATATGTATTTTTTATATATACACCTGACTGAGTGTAATTTGTGTTGTTGTTGACTGTGTGTGCTCATTGTGGGCTTTTGATCACTCTCACCCCCCCAGAGACCTCGTCTTGACCGCTGCCAATGGTACCTTGATTGGTCTGGCTTGTCCAGAAGGTTACCCTGTTCCAAGAAACTAGGCTGGCCTTCTGAACCTCTGCCCACCAGGTCAGAGTTCAGAAATCATTCTAAACAATAAGCTAGTGGCTTGTGCCCCAAGCTGGTCTTTTGTGTCAGTACTACAGTCACCACTACTCCATCGGAGTGTGAGAACAGAAATAATTACTTTTGATAGTCTGGGAGCCCTAACACTGGAGCTGTGCATATTGCTTCCTTTAGCTCATCAAATGCCTCCGTCATTTCTGTTGTCCATTGTATTGTCTTCTACCCTCTGTGTGCTTCTCTCAGTGCACTTTATAAGGACCTTGTTTAAGTGCTGTAGTCGAATACCCATGCACTGCAGTAATTACTCTGAATGTTGTGGGTTTTGCTGTCCTGCGTATCATCGCTGCCCTTTCTGGTGTCACTCGTCGGCCATTTTGGGAGATCATCTGTCCAATGTATAACACTTCTGTCTGGCAATATTGTAGTTTGGCCTTGTCCACCTTTGTGTCCCTTTCTTGCTAGCACTGTCAGCATATGTACTGAGTCATTTCTACACTTCTCTTTTGTCTTGCTGCAGATCAATCTTTCATCTACGTATTGTATAATTGTGCATTCCATCTGTACGTTGCCTAGGTCTATTTGGAGGACCCTATTGAACATGGAAGGGGATCCACAGTAGCCTTGAGGAAGTCTTGTATGTTTCCACTTCTTATTTCTACATGGAAATGAAGTTAAGCCTTGTTAGTCTGGGCATAATGGTATAGAGAAGAATGCATTCTTCAAATCTATGACCGTGAAGTAGGCAGCTTCCGTGGGGATGCTGCACAAGATTGTCGCTGGGTCCGGAACTAAAGTATACGCTGCTTCTACAATATGGTCATGATGGTGCAAGTGGGGGTGATGCTGAGCCGCCAGCAAGATGGCTGCCTAGTGACCAAGCTCCGTGCTCAGCCCGACACACTTTCAGCATGGTATCTGCACCAGCTACTCTTCTGTGTGGAAATCCCCTGAGACGGCACACCGGACTGCATGAGACAATCTGAGCAAGTGGCATGGGGAACCGGAGAGCAGGCTCTGTGCTGCGCTGTGCTGCAAAGTTGTGGGGGAGGAGCCACTACACCCAGCACCGCCACGATCCAGAGGGAGGCTGTGCCCAGGCCGGGCACCTGCTGACCCGGTAGGAGGCACAGCGAGAATCACCATACAACGCAGAACTGGGAATGGAAGCCAAAAGCGCACACGCCCACCACTGAAGCCCCCTGCCCCCATGAGGCAGCAGTGCCTCTACACTCCACACAGTGAGATCGCATCCCTATGTCTAGTGCACCGCCTCCCAAGGAGCCCCTACATGCAGTACCGGTACCGGGGCCCACAGTATATCAGAACATCCTGCACTCTGCCTCCAGGGCCGTGGCTGTGAGTGACATGTTCTGCCGAGGTATTGTACTGACTACCTGGTGGAGTTGCGCCCTCTGGGCCCCGCAGGACTTGAGCCCATGAGAAGCTGTGAAGACCAATATCCTCACCCTGCTCTGCATCCCCTTGACTCCCTGGCCCACCCACTGGCCCACATAACCCTGGATACCCACCAACCTTGAGGGAGTCCGCAGCCAGTCGTGGGCACAACACTTCCTGAATAACAGGTGACATCCAGTGGGGACTCTGTGCTTACATTCCCAGGGCCTACATCCACACCAGCCCCCCTGCTCATCCACCATGACCAGGGGTGTAGACAGTGGGAAGAAAACAGGGGCCATGGACACATTTTCTAAGGTAGCCCCCGTAAATATCCCAGTCCCTCAGCTAGCACTCAGTTGGACCAGTTGCAGCCTAGCATGACCCCACCACCGAATCTCACTCACATGATGGAGGCCATGGTTTAGGGCTTTGCAGCTGTCCATGTGAAATTGGACAATATAACAGCCAACGTGGCATCCATGAGGTCGCAGCTCACCACAGAGGTGGTGCGCATCACTGAAGCAGAGACAAAGATCAGTTGGACATAGAAAACCATGAAGGGACCCCAAAATACAGTGGCAACCCTGGCAAAGGATGTGAAAGCTGTAAGATCCAAATAGGATGACCTTGAATCGTGTTTCAGGAGGAACAACATCTGTATCATGGGTATCCCCGAAGAAACACTATCTGCGGGCATGGAGCAGGCCGTGGAAAGCCTACACAAAGATCTTCTTGAAACACCTTCACTCTCCCTCTACTTTGCTGTAGAGCAGGCCCACCAGGCTCATGCCCCCAAACCAAAACCAGGAGACTTCCCCCACCCCATCATTGCAAAAATCTTGAGCTTCTGTGGCAGAGACCATATTCTACGCTTAACCAGAGAAAAAAAAGGAGCTACGCTTGTGCTTCCAGACAATACAGATTTTCCCAGACTTTTCAATGCTGGTTCAGAATGAGAGACGTCAATTTATTGGAGTTAAGCGAATGCTCTGAGCCTGTGACATCCAGTACACAATGCTATTTCCTCCCCGTCATAGATTCCAGTTCCATGGCAAAATGTACTTTTTTACAGTCCCGGATGAGGCGGTAAAATTCATAGAGGTCCAGATATTGCTCCTGGACCATAAAGAAGCCAATGAGGTTGATTAACTGCAGATTAAAAGGAACTGACCAGGACCGCACTTCAGTTGACTTTCATTCACTGATGAGTGCATAGCATCTGACATATAACCTACTGCTACCACACGTACATCTCGATAAGTGATCCTGCAACAATGTTGTGGTACGGGCCGAAGCGGCAGCAGTTAGCCCCATTGCAGCTGCTTAACCAATGTTGGGTTGTGGTTGTTTGTTGTGGCCGTGTTGGGCTAGACCATGGGAGGGAGATGGGGAGGGGAGGGGTTTTACACTGCTAGGTTGGGGAGGGCAGTGAGGGCCAATGGGTGGGGGCTGGGAATTGAGCTATCATCAGGTCCCTTAAACAGTTTGAGGGCCTGTTGCACGACGAGGGCAAGTTGGGGTGAAAAGTGAGAAAACGACTTGGCAGCAGAGTAAACATTTGTAACTAGTCCAATTTGCGAGGATGCAATTAATAGCTACAGGCCAGTGGGGTGCCATCTAAAAACGTCTATCTACGGCACGGACCAGAAAGTGATGTGCTGGAATATTAGGGGGATTGGGAACTTCACTAAGTCGTGCAGGTTAATGGCCTATGTGAATAGACACGGGATTAAGGTTCTTCTTCTACAAGAGACACATGCTAAGAAGGCAGCGTCCATGGGCATTGCGCCGACTTGGGGGGCAAACAGGTTTTTCACCTCATACGCAACCCAATCTAGGAGGGTCATGACACTAATTCACAAATCTGTGAAATTTGCCTTAAAAAGGAAATACCTGGATCCCGGGGGGCGCTATGTCATCCTGAATTGCTTTATAGATGGAACCAAATTACTACTGGTTAACACAGTCCCAACTTTGACTCTCCTGAATTCTTCAATGAAATAACATCAATACTCACTGGTTACACTGGGGTCCCCATCTTGTGGGGAGGAGACATGGACCCAATCCTTGACCAGGGTATGGACAGGACGGACGTGGCCCCTAGACCACTGTTATGGGCAGCCCAGAAACTCCTGGCCCAAATGGAACAGCTGGAACTGAGGGACACATGGTGGTTACTACACCCACAAGAGCGTCAATACACATTATAGTCATCAGTGCATGACAGTTCATCACATATAGACATGCAACTGACCTCTGACTCATTTATCAGCAAAATAGGGGAAAGCACAATACTAGCTCGCACCCTCTCCGACCACTCCCCAGTGGTTTTGACCCTTAAAACAGACAAACTTCCTATGTCAGGCTGCACCTGGTGTTTTAAATCCGATGCTCTCAAAGATGTAGTATTTAAGGAGGACATCCATGCAGATATAGAAACATATTTTGATTGTAATGAGGCGGGCGCGATCTCTGCTGGGGTGCGCTGAGAAACCTTCAAGGTCTACATCCGGGGAACCATCAGGAGTGACCTCCAATGCTCCGAAACCAAACTGAAATCCCTGGAACAGGAATACTCCAAACAGTTGAACCCACAGGTGCTGGCTCAGATACGCTCCGAACTGGAACAATTCGAGGTGCATGCCCTGAGAGAAGTGCTCTACTTCTCGCGTCCACAAGCAGACAGGAAATATGGGGAGGGGGAGAGGCCGGGCAGGACACTAACTAGATTAGCCAATTCTGAGAGGGGTATCACCCACGTGGATGACATTAAGGATATACTGGGTAATCTCCAATGATCAGTTCAGGAAATCCTTACAGTGTACTCTAACATTTACAGTTCCCTATATGCTTTAGGGTGAAATATGTACTTCAAGATCCACAAGACATGGGCCTCATTACGAGTATGGAGGCAGCCATGCCCTTAATAAGGGCATGGCTGCCTCCATACTGGGTTCCAGCTCCGAGTTCTGTGAATGAGGAATTACCGGGTCATTCCAGCCTTGGAGGACCCGGTATTTCCTCATTCACAAAACCAATCCCTGTTTCCATTCGAGACCCCATAGGGCTCAATGGGAATGGGGATGGAGCTAATAATGGGCCCGTTAATAACAGGCCCTTTATTAGCTCCTTGGTCCCCTTGCGGGACCCGCTCAGGACGTCTGGTCTGACCAGACGTTCTGTGCGGGTTCCGCAAGAGAACCTCATAATAGGGAGTAATGGCTTTACCGGCACCATTACCGGTGCCGGTAAACCCATTCCTCCAACCTCGTAATGAGGCCAATACACTCCCTTTCGGAAGGGATTCCCCTATTGCAACTGAACGCCCAAACCAGGGAAAGTCTGGAAACCCCCTATCAATGGAAGAGCTCCTTACAGTAGTGACTGACATGCCAAGAGGCAAGGCCCCTGGCCCAGACGGTCTCATGTCTGAATTCTACCACAAACAAGCGGCCCCACTAATTCCTCGACTTCTTGAGGAATGGGTGGAGGTGCTTTGTTCCTGCATCCTGCCTACCTCCCTGTGTGAAGCCACTATAACTATCCTCCTCAAACCCGATGAGCCAAGCAACCAATGCGGGTCCTACAGGCCCCTTTCCCTCATGAATGTGGACACCAAAATCTATGCCAAGGCGCTTGCAAACAGACTTCTTCCACTGATTCCCCATATTATACACAGTGACCAGGGGGGCTTTGTCCCCGGAGGTTGAGGTTGCTGAATATTAGGCGTCTATTTGATGTGATGGCAGGAATTGACCAGGCGGCTGAGGCAATGGCCGTGACACTAGATGCCCAGAAGGTATTTGACATGATTTTGTGGGAATATCTATGGGTGGTTTTTGATGAGTTGTGTATCGCGCCAGAAGTACTTTGTTGTATTAAACTCCTATATACATGCCCCACAGCCATGGTCCTAGTGAACTCTTATAAATCTGAACCATTTGGGCTAAGCAGGGGCACATGGCATGGCAGGTTTGCCCACTCTCTCTGATCCTCTTTGCCCTGGTCATCGAACTAATGGCAGACATGATCCACGCCTAGCACGCACATCAGGGAATCTGCCTGAGTGGCACGCCGGAGATAGTCTCACTATACGAGGATGATGTCCTGCTATATGTAAGGGACCTCTGGCAAATATTGATCCCATCCTCTGGGATATAATTCACTTGGGGGGCTTCTCTGGCATCACAATACATTATATCAAATGAGAGATGTTCCCACTCACCAGCAACACCAAGCAACCTAGAGGAATATATCCTCTCCACTGGTCCCCTATGGGGATTTGATACCTTGGAGTTAGAATGTTAAGGGCTAAGCCCTCCCTCTTGAAGGAAAACTACGGGGTGATGGAGAACTATGTGGTGGGCAAGCCCTCTGATGCATGATGGCTGGTAAGCTCTCTCTAGTAAAAATTATCTTTGTGCCAGAACTTTTATACATATTTGCCAATGTCCCGGTTTGGCTGGGCAAGCCCTTTTTTCCAAACTCCATGGACTCTGTGCATAATTTATGTGGCATTCTGGTGGTGGTCCGAAAGAAATGGTTAGACATGACTCAGCCATACAACAAGGGGGGATTCACTGCCCTCGACCTCAATCTATACTAGATAGCTTCACAGGCCCAACATGCTCTCCCTGGTATGGGGAAAAGTCACAACCACCTCATGTCAAACTTGCGTGATTGGCGTCCGATAGGCTGGATTTCAGGACCCTCGTCCTAGACCGCAAACACAAAGATGACTGCCCGTTCGAACCAGTCTCCTCCGCACTGTGGGCCTGGCATACTATAAATGGCTACCGCTGTGGAGGTTCACCAGCCTCAGTCCCACTTGGGACACCTCACTGATGAAACAGACTGCACCACCCAACACCAAAACCTGGTTGGATGCACTAGCCTGGGCCTAGAGCTGCAAGGTGATGTTTATCAACTCACTAACCCCCACATACTGCCCCAGCAATGTATGGTCAGAGTTTCTTTTGGGTAACTATGTAATTAAATATAAGGTAAATTCACAGATTAAGGATCCCCATTGAGAAAAGTCATGTATGCGCATCAGTCACTGCATGTCTGCATGTCTGGTATCTGTTGTAAACTGTTGTATGTATGCATCTGTGCCTATCTTGAAAGCTAAATGTAACCTACTGTACTCAGCAAATTTTGCCATATAAACAAAACATTTACAAAAAGAAAGAGGGCATGAGTCCTGAATAAAACGCCATGACCCCCTGTCACCTTTTTGACAGGGTACACAGCTGTGTTGTGTATGGGAGTGAGGGGCCCCCAGGCCCCCTCGCGCTGTGCACTCCTCAGTACGGGATTTAGACCACGTGCCTCCAGTAGTGGGGTTGCCCCTTGCACTTATGTAAAGTTAACCACGGTTGACCGCTACATAGATGGGACTACTGAGCAGGACACGGGGCATCCATCTTTTGTGCCCCCTTTCGACTCCATCTTGGGTAAACAGACCTCACTGTGATAGTACAGCAAGGCTCAGCTCCCCTTCCACCGCAACAGCCAAGGACAGAGACACACACAAGGCGCGCAGGCAGCTAGCTGGCCCCCACCCTTGCACTCCCCCTGCGAAGGAAAGCTCTGCGCTCCCATTCTCACGCTGAAGCTGGAGAAAGTTGCAACAACCAATATGATACAGTTTTCTTCCTCTGGGATCACTGCTAGCATGAGAACCAGCATGTGAACCAGGATGAGCTAAGCACTTTTTGCTCGTTCGTCCCCATAAACGTACAAGCCACCCACCCCCATTTCGAGTAATTTATTGCCATCCTGACCCTGCGCTCACTGTAAGGTATTTCTTTCAAGTGCCAGACCCTCGCCTGCGCTGCGAAACCCACCCAACACACCCACTACTAACCTTAAGCTCCTTGCCACAATATATGTTTTTACTTATACTAATGGGTCTGTAAGCGATATTCAATCAACACTACAGCTAAGTCAATGCCTAGTCTGGGATGCTGAGGAAAACCATTATTGATGTATTTTTATACCCAGTTCAGTACTCTGGATGACAACCCTTGTATAACACCCCCCTCTTAGAATACCCCTGACCCCACTGAGCCAAGAAGTAAGTTTGTTTTGCAAATTAAAAGGTTTATTTGAAAAATTAAACAATATATATATATCACACTTTTATAATAAATTAATATCTGATAGTGCACTTAGACATATGGTGTTGATCAACAATGGGTAATCTGGCACTAGCACACTTCTTTACAATCAATGAGGAGTTAGTATAGGATGGATAAAGTAGCAAAAATACTTTTATGGTTTCAAGGGAAAAGCAATGAGGAATAAAATGCAATACAGAAATACTTGATATGATTTTAGCAAAAGATAAGATAATCACTTTTTCTCTGGCAATTCACCCCCCTCCCCTATGCAATGTAAGAAATGGAAGGAGATGGAAAGAGGAGCACACAGTTCTCAGGAATGCAATCAAATACAATACGAAATTCAGTCCCCCCCCCCAGCAAGCTTAGAGGAAACAGGTAGGAGTTTGAAACACAGGCCCAAAATGCTTTTTAAATGTGATGGCAATGGATGGGAAAATGTGCCAACTGATCTAATTCCCTCTAGAGATTCAGGGTGAGTGGGAGATGCGTGTTGGTATTAGTTCAGGCTCACTTTAGCAATGCTCTATGAGTTATTACCAAGTTGCAAACGGATTTTAACAAAAGAAAGAATGGAGCTGCTATTTTGACAAGTGGAGAAATTGAGCCAAAATCGCAAATCACGGTAAATTTCGCGAGTGCGTGAATCGCGATTGCGGTAAAAGTATAAGGAGTAGGAAGTCGGTTCTAGGCTTGTTGGAAAGCTTAGATTCTAGCTTTCGTTCCTAGCCCAAACGGTTCCAGAGATACGGACGATTAAATGAAGGTAGTTTTTCGGATTTAAAATAAACTCAAAATGACAGGTGACAGCTTGCAGCTGCAGAATTGACAGGTGACAGTTGTGCAGCTTTAAAAATGACAGATGACACGATTTCTAGGAGGCAGTTCTACTTAGGTTAAAATAGTTTGGATTAGATTATTTTAACTAAGAGATTGGTTCTGCACAGTTCTGCTAGGTACTCACAATATAAATTTGAACTAGGCCTCGTCACGGATCTGGTCAACATGTCCGGCTGTGGTTCTGTCTGCTCGACGGGTCAATCAGGCACCGGTTCTGCTCACAGCGATCTGGGTCAGCTCTGCTCTGCTGGTCTAGCCTCTCTGGATTCTGGATGTAACACTGCTTTCTGGGTACTGCTACAGGTTCTTGCAAAAATTCTCAGCAAAACTTCAAACAGCTCGCCCGGCTGTTGAATAGTTTGGTTAGTTTTGAGGCCTGCTGAGAGGATTCAGCTGGTGGATTCAGGCCTCTCTGCTACAAATTCTGGAGTTAATTTCTGCTACAGGTTCTGGAGATTGATGGGTTTGAAGTCTGGATCTCTGGATGTGAAGTCGTCGGTCAGCATGCTCCGCAGCAAATGGAATTGAATGTCTCTACCTGTCCCAGCAGTCTCTTTTTATGTGTTTTGAAAATGGGTGTGTGCCTGGGCCTAGCTAAGCCTGCCCCTCTCTACTTGTCATTGGCCCAATTCTCCCCTCTCCCATGATTGGGGGAAGGAAATGGATTGTCATCATGATGAGGACTGTTTATGGGTCAGAGGATCCTCCCCTGGTCAGTTTGCCCACAAATCTATATTTGATTCAAATACATCTTTCCCAGATACACAATTTGTTGAAATTACATGTACACATTATATATTCCTTATGGTCCATGCTTGTCCACCTCTGATCTTCCTGGGGGCTTGCATTCAAAGATGACAACATTTTGCGTTTTTTAACTGGTTTTGCAATATCGGACATTTACCCAAAATTACACACATGTGCGCAAGGAGTATGGACATTAATTGATAAAGTGTCAGATTTTTAACATGCAGACATTTAGAGTAAGACCCTATTTTCCGCTAGCAACCCCCCAGAATACACCACAGGGTCCTAACGCCTCTTAAAATGTGCACCGAAAAATCACAAGTATAATGGTATTACTTATATAATTCTGACAAGTCCGTACTATGAATTATCCATCTTTTTTAAAATTATGCCCTGGTCAAAAAGGGTTGTGGCTTCCCACATCACATGGTGGAATAACTGGTTTATCCACTTCCCCCAAGCCAGCTTGTTCACAGAGGCACAGCTGCCCCCCAGTTTCTCCCAAGAGGAAGCTATTTTACGACGCCCCCAATATAACATTTGCCTGAGTCAAGGAAGTTGCATTGTTCGGTCTCTTCCAGTTCCCAGGTGCTCCACCCCTAATCTAATTAGAGAGGTGCTACAGGTTCTTTTGGCAAGGGGCAGCAGGATGCAGCTAGGCCTGGGAAGAGTGGCTGTTGATCCAGTTTCAACTCCTGTCGGGGGTAGTTATCAGGCAGAATTCAGTTTCATTAAGCCAGGTTTCAGCTAAATGTCACTTTTTGTTCCCAGTTTTCTACATTCAAATCAAACTGACCATTTTACCTATACATTAAATAATTACTTCCTTCAAGTCATTTCCGAATATAGTTTTACATTGTATCCACCTCTTAGCAAGTCTTTCCTTGGTCTGGTTTTGTTTCATTTGTTCAGTTTTACACAAAAGTCTGGTGGTTTTAAAACGCCGGCTTTCTGATAGTGGTGAGTACTGGTAATGCAACCATTTTTGGGATTAAGAACATGAATTCCCCACAGTTCTGAGTAGCTTTTTGGCAATCAGCATTGCCATTCCCAATGGTTTCAGGCTACTGTGTGTGTAGCCCAATGGTGGTTTTAGGCAGTGCCCTCCTGTGCTCACAACATAGGCAAAAATGGGTGGCAGCCTATTCTTCATGTTTTCCCTGTGCACTCTCTGTGGAGTTCTGGCCATCATGATGTTTTCCATGCCAGTACTGCACAGTTTTATGGTAGGGCTTGGATGCATGGGTAAAAACATCCCACAGGTCTAAAGCTCAGGAGATATGTGAAACACAGCTTGACTCTTTTTACATGCACAATAAAGGTCAAGGCCTCCAATTAAAGCCACAAATGACCCAATTGTACTGACAATAAATACTATGTGTGTGATTTGTGTAGAAATATGAAAAGAAGTATAAAATGTTTAGATAATTTGTTATTTAGTGTTTTACGAATGCAACATATTAGCTTAGGTAGTGACCACAGTGACCGGACCCTGACCTGCGTGAAGCACAAGATATTTGACGTCCATCATCTCATCAGCCACTCAGCCAATCAGAAGGAAGAGATGCCACCCACACCTACAGCACCACACCGCCTGGCCAATCGGGTCCATTTAGAATTTTTTATTAGAGTTACTTTAATTGATATATATATGGGTGATGATGTAAATGAGAGTGGGCATTTTTTTGGGTTATTTCCTAGCTGGAGAAATAAACCATCCTTTGAACTCTTGCAGCCGGTTCTCACTGCCTCCTTCCCCGACAAGGGTTGTGTTGGTTATTTTATTTTCTCTTACACGTAGTAAGCCGGGGAAAGGCACCTACAGTTGCATGATAATTCTGATGGCAACCTGCTTCACTAGTGCTGCAATGGTCTCATTAATACTGTTGTCTGCCTCTCTTGAAAGTGGGTATTGTTTAATTTGCGACAGAATGGCTCCTGGCTTTAGTTTTATCTTCATTACTCCTATCCCTTTCAGAAGCCCCACATCATAGGGACTTGTTGTCCATAAGATGCTGGGGATCATTTACAAATCCTCCTCGAGAAAGGTCGGTGGTGCTTTCAGAGCCATCACCATTCTTTGTTATACTTCTCTGTAATGTATTTTCACCCAATATGTGATGCTTATCTCAAACACCATCTCATGATCTAATCTGTTGTTTTTGAATAGTTCTTTGTCTGTAACTGCAGTCAACCTGTACCCTTCAGCTATAGCAATCACTGCTCACCATAGTTGCCCTGTTTCATCTCTCTTGTGCACTGCTATCCAGTCATCTCCCATGATGTTTTTTCGCAGGGTTTTTTACCGCAAATTTTTCAATTAAAAAGCTCATTGAATTTTTATTTTTTATTTATGGTGGGTCCTCCCAACCCCCCATCAACTTTTATTTGGTATATGTTCCCCAACTCCCACACAACAAATATATATTATTCTAACCCCCTAAAAAATTCAATGAGTTTTTTTTGTTGAAAAACTTGCAGTAAAAAACCCTGTGAAAAAACATCCCGCGATGAAAGGACATTGTACCAATATTAGTGGCACTATCCTCCCTTCTTTCTCATCTAATGGTATCTCTGGCCTGAATAAGTACTAATTTGGGAGGCGCCACATTTTCCCCCGAATCCCTGAAAGCCATGCTATTATAATTTCAGTCCCATATTGGAACAGCTACTAGTCCACTGGCAACCCCCTCTGTAACCTTCATCCACAATAAGCTTGAATGATTTCCTTTACATTTATAAGGTGTATCCCCAGTGTGGAGCACACTATCCCCTTGTCAGTGAATGATATGGTAATGTTAAGTATGCTACTGATGTCTCTCCCCAGTATGTTTATAGGTGTCTGTCAATAATAGAATAGGGGCAATGATAGATTGTCCTTCCCATAGAAATTGCAATTTCGTCTGTAAAAGGAACCACTTCCATTGCCCCAGAAAATCCTTGAGCTTTCATGGCATCACCTGAAATACTATATTTCCCTTGCCTGATGCAGGATTTGGTTGCCCCTGTGTCTACAAGAAAGGAAAAAAGTCTTGTCATCTACTGTCACCCCTATACATGGTTCCTTCACAGGGTTGGCTGTTAATGATAGGATGGAATACATCAAGTCCATCTGTGTGCTGTCCTGTTGAGAGTATAAGGACATTCTTTTCCCCAGGGATTGGTTACCCCTCACCCCAGTTTTCTAATGGGAGTCGTTGTAATTGAGTCTGTGCATGCCATTGTCCCGTCATTTGGTTGTGTGCTGTTCTGCATCTGCAGTATTTGCTGTGCATGCGTGTTATGTGTTACCCTGCATTTGTGGCATCTGTGGTGCCTGCGAATACTGATGCATATGCTCTTGCATTTGTGCTGCCTGCGTCATGGGTTGGTATGTGTGTGGGTATGCGTTTGGTGTCTGTCCTTGTTGTGGTGTCTGGTCCTGTGGGTAATACTCCTTCTGTTCCCCGTAATATGCTGTCTGGTATTGTATTCCCCCATTCGAATGGTTTGTGTCTTCCCACGTATTCCTCATCTTATGATATTTCCATATCCAGCTTCAGCTGCTTCAGAATTATAGATTTCTTTTCCAGCAGAGGACGCTGCATCTAGATGCCTGTTCACTCAAATGTCCCTTGGAGGCATCCGTCTCAATGTCAACATCATTAATTTTATAAAGCTTGCACAGTGACCGTTGGCTTCAGTTCAATTTTTCTGTGAAAGCTATTGCTTCGGATACTGTGCTCTTCGGTTCCCTAACAAGAATCTTTGAGTGAAAAGCATAGAATGGCATCGTCATCAGCGTCTTCGTCTCCGAGATCAGGTTTTAAGAAGTGCCAGGACTGTGGGGAGAGAGATGTCCCTTATGTACCCCTATTTGGGGTGTCTGTGGTGCCTCGGTTCCTCTCACGCTACCTTTGACTGTAAGGCCTGCCTATCGATGACGGCGAAAGGCCTGAAAGAGCAAAGAGGAAAACTAGCAGCAGGTGTGTCAAAATTCCCTTTGTCGAAAAGACAGTCTTCGGACGAGTCGAGAAATATTTCTCCTTGTCGAAAGAAGACAAAAAGATCAAGATCATGCAGTGGTTCTCACCATTCGTCATCTCTGCGACATTAAAAGAAACGGCACCATAGGTTCGCCGCTTTGAGTTCCTCCCCAGAATGAGTTAAATGCCCGATGAACTAAGCCTCCCCGGCTGAATGGGAGAAGTTTAGGGTGAAAATTATGCAAGTATTCGAGAATGAGGCCTTGACCCCCTCGAAGACTTAAGAAAGCAATGCCCAGGTTGAAAAACTCAACAAAAAGATAAGGGCAAATCCTGTGCGCCATCGGGCGCGGGAGGCAAGGAAAATTCTGCTCGAGAGCAGTCGAAGGATCCCTCGAGTCGAGACAAATCTTCCTCGAGGAAGAAGTTATCGACACCATCAGCGCCGAAAGACTCCTCGTCGGACCCTAACAAGTCCTCCATGCCAAAGGCCTTAAAGCCCTCAACTCCAACGGTGTCGAAGATTTCGGCACCGCCATCGACACCATCGAGGATTACAGAGAAAATATATACACCACTACCAAGAAAGGATCTTTTTGAATCACTTTCGTCTATTTATGGGGAAGCAGAACATATGGAACACCTGGGGTCTATGAACCCTTGATCTCAGAGGAATCAAGGTTGAAAAATGTACAGTAGTCCCTGCAAAATGCAAGTGGACAAGATATGTCCCTAGAATTAGAATTTGGGAGAACTGATCCTACTGACTATGCAGAAGGATCTTACAGACATTTAATTTCCAGGGTGGTGAATATATGGGATGGAAAGACCCACACCGATATATGAGCAGGATGATCTTACTGACATCCTAGATAAATTTCCCAGGAGTATCCTATTCTTCCTTTTCATGTGGCATTGCAGAAGTGAATAAACACACATTTGGAGATGCCAGAATTAATTCTGGCAGTAAATAAAAAACAAATATCAAAATACAGGGTGTCCAGCAGTGACCCCAGTTATCTGATGAAATATCCCACTCCAGAATGTTTTATGGTACAGGTTGCCACATCCACCTCAAGACAAAATGTATACACGACTATTGCCCCACACAGAGATGACAAGTGTTACAATGCTTTGGCCAAGAACGGTATCTCAGCAGGAAGTATGGCCCTAAATGCTATGTGCACTTTGGCCAGGTTCACTCATACTATTTGGGAATGTATAGGAATGGCGGCTGAGCATAACCCCGAAGGGGAAGTTAGAGACAGATTTTTAAATATAGTCAAGGATGGGAAGCACGCAATGTGTGAATCCCTCCAGACAGGTCTCAACATTGCTGACAGTATCAGCAGGTCCATGGCGGCTAGTACAGTAATGCGCAGATTTGCTTTGGTTAAGAAAGTCCGGTTTTGCTCCAGATGTGCAATCCAGACTGCTTAACATGCCCTTTGATGGCACACATTTATTTGGTAGCAAGGCTGATGAGAGCCTGGAGAAACTGCAGACCTCCAAAGCAGAAGCAACATCCCTTGGTGCTGCTATTAGACAGCCACAAAACCATCCCACCGCAACACTTTAGAGGGATAGTCCTTTTGCGTTTTCTCCTCAGTTGGAATGGAGAGAGGACTGTCCAATCAAAAAGGTCAAAAAAGATTTCCCCGTGGTGGACGGGTAAGATGTACTAGGACCGCCCAGGCAGAAGCTACTTTACCATCATCCACTGCTCCAGTTTCCTCAAAACCTCTCTGAGGTCTTAGTTCACAAGACCCCAGTGAGAGGCAGACTCTCACTGCATCTGAAAGAATAGCGAGGCATTACTACAGATGCATGGGCATTGGAAGCAATTGCCCATGGTTACTGCCTTCCCTTTCTAAACAAGTCTCAAAGTCATCCACCGGGGAACAACTCTTTCAAAGCTCCAGAACCACTGCTTATGCAGGAAATCATGACCCTACTAGATAAAGGTGCTATAGAACTAGTACCAGTATCAGAGAAGAACAAGGATTGGTAGAAGAAGGATGGAGTATTGATACCCATTTCGGACTTTAGAGACTTAAACAAATTCCTAAGGAAGGAGAAGTTCAAGATGGTTACCCTTTCTCAGATCATTCATGTCCTCCAGCTTCAGCACTGGATGGTATCATTGGACCTTCAGGATGCTTACTTTCATATGCCAATCCATCACAAGCAAAAGCAGTACCTGAGGTTTGTCGTTGGCGGTTCTCATGATCAGTTCCTTTTGGGCTGACATCCGCCCGAGGGTTTTTACTAAGTTGATGGCGGTGGTGGCAGCGAGTCTTAGGAGAGGGGGGATTGTCGTCTACCCCTTCATGGCCGATTGGCTAATCAGGGCAAATTCACATGAACACGCCCTGGAACATCTCAGCTACACCTGTCATTCCCTCCATGAACTGGGCTTCTCCCTCAACTTCAAGAAGTCCCATGTGATACCATCTCAAAGGCTCCAATTAATTGGAGCATTTCTAGATGCATTCCTGAGAAAAGCCTTGCCACAGACATGAGGGCTCAAGACATTATGCAGATGGTCACCAATTTCCAAAGTGCCCGTCTCCCAGCCTTCAACTTTCTGAGGTTGCTCGGCCTCATGGCTTCCTGCATTTTTCTGGTGCCAGAGGTGCACCTGAGAATGAGTTCTCTCCAGTGGGCTCTCAAGACTCAATGGTCTCAATTCTCAGGCAGGATGTCAGATCTCCTTCAGATTCCAAGAAGGGTCACACATGATCTCCTGTGGTGGGCCTGCGAGGACAACATTCTGAAGGGAAAACCTTTTTGGCAACCATGGCCAGCGATAAAGGTATTAAAGGATCCCTTACTTACAGGGTGGGGGCACCATCCCAATGATCTCACAATCAGCGGTTGTTGGTCTCCATCGGAGTCCAAACTATATATCAACCTTTTGGAGCTGAGGGCAATCAGACCAGCGCTGAAGACCTTCCTGCCCTCTGCGCGGGGAAAGAATGTCCTGATAATGACAGACAACACAGTGGCCATGTACTACCTGAACAAAAGAGGAGGTGCAGGGTCACTACCACGGTGCAGAGAGGCAATGCATCTCTCTTACTGGGCAATTCAAGAAGTAGTCTCCCTATAAGAAGTTCACCTAGCCGGAGTGGAGAATACAGCGATGGACGCTCTGAGCAAGCAGAGCACAGTGTCCCACGAGAGGGAACTAGCTTAGGAAGTCCTTCAAGAGATCGTCACCCATTGAAATTCCCCTGGTGAAATTCGCTTACTGATTAAGGGAATTTCACCTAAGAGGATCTCTAGGGGACGCATTCATAGTAGACCCTGTATGCGTTTCCTCCAGTCCCTGTTATTCCTCAAGTCATCAGGAGGTTGAGGGGGGTTCAGGAAATCCATGATCCTAATTTCTCCAGATTGGGCCAGGAGGACATGGTACCAAGACCTTATGGACATGGTCATCTGCCCTCCAATATGTACTCCACAAAGAGAGGACCTTCTCTTTCTCTCTCTCTCTCTCTCTCTCTCTCTCTCTCTCTCTCTCTCTCTCTCTCTCTCTAGTGGAGAGAGAGAGCGAGAGCAGAGAGAGAGAGAGAGAGAGAGAGGAGGGTCGGGTTCTCCATCCAGAGGGCAAGATACACAATCTTCATGCATGGGTTCAGAGAGTTTGAGATACAAGGATTGGGACCTCCCGGACAATGAAATGGAGAATATGCTTTTGCCAGAAGGCCAGTAACAAAAAACTTGTACCGCTGCCATTGGAACACATTCTGCAGATGGTGCAGGGATAATAATGAGGATCTGTTTACATGCAGTACAATTATGGTGTTATAATTGTTATTACACCTAGCCAACCTGGGGCTCCAGGTTGGTACAATTAAGGGGTATCTGTCAGCTCTCTCTAATTTTAAGCGCTCCCCTGAAGAGGCATCTTTCTTCAAGATCCCACTTGTGATACAATTCTTAAAAGGACTGACAAATACATTTCCCCAGGTCTCATTTCCAGTCCCAACTTGGGACCTCAACTTGGTGTTGAGATTTCTAATGTGTGCTCCATTTGAGCCTATACATACCTGTCCTAAAGCCCATCCTTTTATTGACCATCACATCAGCCCAAAAAAGTGAGTGAACTTCAGGCCTTGTCCTGCAAACCTCCTTATACAATCTTCTATAAGAACAAGGTAGTCCTTAAGGTTAAACCTACCTTCTTATCTAAGATTGTGTCTGAGTTCCATTTAACTCCGAAAATAATGTTACCATCATTCTATCCTCCTAACCCTGGAAAGGAAGAGGAGAGGTTACACAGGCTTGATCCAAGGCTTGCCCTGTTTACCATAAAAGACGATGACCAACTTTGTGTAGGTTACACAGGCCACAAGTTGGGTATGGCAATTTCAAAACCAATTTTATCAAGATGGATCATTTTAGGAATATCTGAATGCTACAGGTTAACGGGAAAGTATCCTGTGGAGGGCCTTAGAGCTCATTCAACCAGGGGCATAGCTACCTCCTCTGCATTACAGAGGGGTGTTCCAATTAAATATATTTGTGCGGCAGTATAATCTGGACTCTTCCTCAAGCCGGGAAGGTTTATTTGGAAAGGCGGTGCTACATTCTGTGCACACAGACCTATAAAGGAACTCCTAAATTATCATGAGTTTGAGAATTCTGACTCCCTCCTCCAGGAATACATACACTGCTTTGGGAGTTTATCATACGATGAGCAATACGTGGGAGGACACAATCCATTCGAAGAACAAGTTACTTAACCATGGTAACGTTCTTTCGACTTGATTTTCCTCCCACATATTCTATTCCCACATTCATATATACACATATTCATATTCCCACATTTTCTTCGCCCCTCTCAGCCGACCCCACAGTAGAATTTCCCATGTGATTGCAGTCTTCACTCTTTCAGGAGGAGTAACTGTCAAGTATAGGATATCCTATAAACACTTTAAAAACGGAACTGAAGCCAATGGTCGCTGCATGCGTTTTATACCAT
This sequence comes from Ambystoma mexicanum, assembly GCF_040938575.1. NCBI lineage: Eukaryota > Metazoa > Chordata > Amphibia > Caudata > Ambystomatidae > Ambystoma > Ambystoma mexicanum. Next base: position 716,740,158 of record NC_090932.1, read on the forward strand.
TGATGACGTTGCTATCGAGATGGAAGGCTCTGATGGACATCGAGTCCACAGGCATCGACGCACAGTGCCCTCTGCGGAAAAAAAAAATATTCTGAAGCAGATGTAGCTGAATATGGAAATATAATAAGATAAGGAATACCTGGGAGCAACATCCAGTCTAAAAAACATTACCATGGGTACATAACTTGTTCTTCTGTTGTGCTCCTCCCCTGCTTCTGCACACACTTGAGATATGCCCTATCTGCCACACACACAGCATTGGGGTGGCTCTCTCACCTGTCTCTGGAACCCCCATGGAAACCCACCTGAGCCCTGTTGCATTTGTTGCGCATATCCTCAAACCCCCCCTGGGAAACCCCTTGATTCTGCTGCATCTGATGCCCACACCCACATCCTCTAGGTGGACCCCCTCTTCCTCAAAACCCATGCTGTGCATCCCTCACCCCATGAATCCACCTCCCACAGGTGGTGGTGTGTACTGTGTCTGTGGTGCCCCTTGTCCTCCCGGGCTTGTTAATACTGCACCTTCCATTGCATATTTAGACAGCTTCTGCTGTAATAACTTTGCTTCCTCCTGCTTTCGTTCCTTGTTCTTTTTCCTCACATTCTCTTGCATTAGCCTGCATTAGTGTACTAACGTGAGCTATATTTCTGACCAAGGCTTTGCCTCCAGCACCAATAATTTCTTCAGTTGCCTTTGCCCCTGCTCTGGCAACCTGTGGCATAATATGTGGTAGAATAATGCTACATTTTGTCCCACGGTTCTCATGTTTCAAGGCACCAAATCTCTTGCACAGTCTGAATGTAGTGTAAGGGGTCTTTGCCTTCCCCCTTTTTGCATGCCATGATCACACTAATGCCTGACGTATATGGGTATTGAGTCCATAGAGTTTGCCATTCGGCTGGTCTGCGATTTGCAAATGGTGCACTATAGTGCATGTGTCCTGGGTTTTTACTCCTGTGTACCCCGCAATTTTCCATACATCATCAGCGGCTTCCCCAAGGATTGCCACAAGTAGCAACTTTATGTATCCCACTGCTAATTTCTGTCCCGCTGTCATCCGTTCTTTTTCATATATGCATTTCCCCGCACTTGCAGTCAACCAGGGTAGCCACACTACAAGTTTTCCTTTTCTATATGTTTCCATGGTATGTATTGAGGTTGCCCCCTCCCTTTTCCAGTAAGGGCATCTCTGTGCACCTAATCTCCATTCGCCCCTCGTGTCAGCCTGATCTGCCTATCAGGTCTCTCAGCACCTTTAATGTCAGTACATGCATTGGAATATCTCTGAGCCTCTGTACATACAGTGTCAGGTCGTCCAGACTATGTGATGTGTCTGTGGCCCATTGTGATCGATCATCCTTGTCACCCCTAAATTCCCCTGTGTCTTTTCCTACTTTCCATGTCACGCTTATATCTGCGTTTTTTCCCCGTCGACAGATGCTTCGGTCAACCTCTTCCCTCGTCCTCACTTCCCTCAGCGTCCCAGTCTGAGTCTGTGTCCATATCACTGCCAAAGTTGTCCGCAAATCTCGGCCACCTGGAGGTCGTGTTATTGCTGAGCTTCCCTTCAAAGTCAATTAAGTCCCCGCTATCACTTCTCCCGGAGGCCCCATATGTCTGTCCTGTCTGATAGAGTGGCAGTCCTGTCCTGTGTGGTTCTGTTGTCTGCTCTGCTCGCTTTCCTCCTCCTACTTTAACATCTCCCGTGCCCATTACCCACTTTGTCCTTATGTCTCCATGTGCGCGCTCCTCCTCCTCCTCCTCCTCCTCCTTGCATTTGCGCCCTCTTACGAGTCACTCTCTTTCCCACTTTCTCTGTTCCCCTCTGACTAAAACTTGCTTTTCCTTCTCATGTTCTTCCCTTCACCTCTGTAACTCTTCGAGCTCCCTCCTTCTCCTCTCTTGCTGCTCCCGCTCTTTCTCTTTGACCCTTTGCTTGTATCTCCACGCTCTCTCGCATCCCTCCTTTTGTTTCTACTTCTTCCATTATCTCCGCCAAGTCTTGTGCTTTGCTGCTCCCCATATGACCCTCCATTTCTTTAATGGCCTCTGCTGATTCTCCCGTTGTCTTCCCATCCAAATTCATGAGTATATGATGTCCTACCATTTATTTGATGCTATGTTTTCTAGCCCTTCCTTGGTGCTCGTCTGTGCCTCACAGCATGCTCCCTTCCCACCATCTTTCTGTCCGACCCCTTTCTGTCCTACTCTTTGGTATATGTTGGTGGTTGGACTATTGGATTTGTGTACTCCTCCGCTGCTTTTAGCTTTCGTATAGGGTATAACCCCCGCACTTCTGCTGCAGCTCCTTCTTTCTCGTTCCCAGGAAAAGGTGGGGGAGTGGAGGCCGGGAGCGCTGCCCCCAGTGTCTCCTACTTGCTCAGCATCCATTGATGCCTCACTACTTCCCCCTCATCCTCCTGGAACATTCTCCAGAGCTGAAATATCGCCATGTGATTGGGCAAGTTCTTCCCCTTATATTTGTTTTGTAGGTGTGTATGTAATGGTTTCTGTACATTTTTGGAGAAACTTCTGCATTATGACCATGGCTTAGTCAATTTACCTTTTGTACTTTTAGTCCATTCCGTGCTATATTCACAAATCTTGTCCTTATATCCAGGAATGGTTTTACACAAATGCTGTAGGGGCATATCCCCCTGCATTTCCCTTAAAAATGTCTTTTATACTTACTTGACCTCAAGTCGAGGCTTTCAACACTCTGTTATTACACAAGCACAATGAATCCTTTTCATTTAAAATTTATGAATATCACAAATAACAGTTATCAACAATTTCTTCTCGAGCCTTTCTGGCTACAAAAGACACTGTTAGGCGTGCTCCGAGCACTGCTCTTTTACAACTCTCTGCCTCCTCAGGCACACCCACCAATCTCACGCATGTACCTTCCACACACTGGCACTCAACAGCCTCCTCTGTCACATTTAAGTTTCTCACACCAAATTCTGTAACAACTCCTGCTCTCCGAGTCCTATCCACAGACCTGATGGGTGACGTCCCAATTCACTAAACAAGGAAGTGCTAAAGATCACTTACAATACTCACAATGCTAATGTCCCATTACACAGAAACATTTACACAACCCCAACATGAACCCAAAGCTGTCTTCCTGCCTCCTAACAGGGGATACCAATATGTTTTGTGTTCAATCTGTACCTACAGCTTTGCCTTGCAGATAAAATTCCTCCTTGATACTTAACCAAATTAACACCTTCCGCAATCTAGGCTAGCTCCCTTTGCTAAACCCTTACACAGGGATACCATCATCCATGACCTGAGCTAAAATGCCCAATTCACAGGGAATCCAATATTCAAATAACTTCTTTCATCCGTGCCCTTAAATCAAAAGTCTGGTTTATTAACCAGAACCTATTTCCTCAAGACCGGATGTGCTCTAACCACAGAAATGACATCTACCTCTGCTCCATTCCCTACTATGCTTCACAGTACTCAACACTAGCCAATACTCAACAATACACCAAAGATACTCAACAATACTCATTACCACCCTTGCACCCCGGTTACTTTTCAACTCCCCTTAGTTGCTGTGTGGCTGAGTCAATACTTACACTCCATGATCCACTGACGCTATTCGGCTACCGGCTCCCTAAAGTTGCCACGCTACCCTTCTGTTCTGCTGGACTCATCACGGACCGCAGGCAGGATATTTCCAAGCTGGCTCCTGATGGCCTTTGCCCTGGGTTGCACGCCTTGTTGGGCTCGCTTTCTGCAAGGCGCCCCACAGCGCTCCAGGCGCTGCGGCGGATGTGGCGGCTTATGCTGAACTGGCGTAGTAAACCATCCCTCTGCTACAAACTTGTTGGTGAGGTCTGGTATGCCAGAGTACTCCCGTTACTACGAGCTCACAGGGGCCAACAACCCTACCCTCAGAACAAACGAGGACTCAGCCAAGGGCAAGTTAGACTGTTGTTTATTACAAAAAACCGGGAGGGATCATACAGGACATTAGAAATCTCCAGAGTCGAAGCTCCCAAACTCCTGTCAACCTTTTTTGATACAGAATGTCATCACAACATGGGCTCTCCCCGAAAAACCTAACACACTTTCTACTTGGGTGCTCGGAGCGGTATACTGTATTGATTGCCTCTATAGATCTTAATTAATTGGCCCTCTAATGTCAGGTGGCTGACCTGCCCATTCCCGAAGAAACTATCTATTACATTGTTTCAGGGCCGCAGGATTACCATTGGCCCTTTCCCTCTGCCATCCACCTCTGGATTTATGTCCCCTGATTGGCTAGAACTGGCCTCCCCAGGCCTGGGACCCAGCTCTGTTCTCAGCGCTCTATGCACCTCTTAAAGGTGATGAGAATGACTATGTGTTCCCAATGTATCTGTTACCAGTACCATTTTTGCCTTTGAGAGTGCTAACCACATTACAAGGTTGTTAACGTGTCTATGTTTCACTTCATGTCTGTGTTGCAGAGAACTGTTCGACTTCCAACCTCGGGTGAAAGACCAGTGTCTAGCTCATTGGCATCACATGGTTGAGGATAACACAATAGAGCTCTTCTGGTCTGCAATATGAGGATTTATTCTGTTTTTCTGCAGATGGCCCCTTGTTGTTTTAAGTTTGGAATCTGCTGCTTATCTCTGACCTTGGCTGTAAACCCTGGCCTTCCTGCTCTGTGCAGCCTATCTCCGCTTTCCCTCATCTCTCATCCTGCGATTGATGACCTCATGTGATCCTCGTTATACTTATAGCACAATACAGATGTGCAGAAAATATAGTATGTTTCCTAAAGGTTAGTCTTACTTGGTGCTGTCAGACTCTTTATGTAGTCCTATAGTTCCATAGGGTTAGTTGCCATAAGCATCCGCAAGCTTGCTATGCATCTCTTTATTGCTTTGCATTCAGTGTTTATGCACTTGGCTAATGAGAAATATAATACAATCTTTCGACAGTATGTATATGTATCTGTCCTCTATCTACAATACTGTGTAAGCATGTTCTTCGTGTATACGGGTGTGTGTTTGTGTAACATTGTGCATGGTTGTGAGTGTACTTCATGACTAACGTGGCTATGTGGTGGTGTCACTAATTACATTAGCACAGTGGTTTCTTGGCATTAGTCAACATCATCCATCAAGGCATTTGGGTCCATGACCACTGTTGAAGCGCCTTTATCCACAAAGACATTAACTGGATAATATTTGAATGGCTATCTGACAGACTATTTCTCTGCATGCTTGTCAGTCACTGCTCCTCTTGGGGACTGTCTGAATAGTGAGTGACTTCATGCATTTTTGACTCTTCAGGCCGTCATGTTGATGGGGCGAGGAGGGGCATTACAGGGACCCTCTCTTCACTCCTCTTTCATCATTGTCTCATGTATTGTTCTTATTTCCTCTGCCGCATCTGCTATTTTTCCTTAGAATGGATTGTGTCCTCCCACGTATTCCTTATCTTTGATATTTCCAATATCCAGCTTGCTGCTTCAGAATTCTTTTTTCAGTAGGGGATGCTGTGCATGTTGACTGGTCGAGTCGATGTCGCTCGGCGGCTTCCATCGGGGTGTCGACGTCATCAAGGGTATAAGCAGCTTGCGCAGCGCCCGTTGCTCAGTTCCGTTGTTCCGTGCTTCGCAGCTTCGATAATGTAACACTCGGTTCTGTGTATTCATCGAATTTCTTCAAATTTCCTGTGAAATTACTCAACTAGATGGCCTCCTCACCGGCTCCATCTACTCCTCGGGTCCGGTTTTACAAAATGCAGCGACTGCGGGGCTAAGATGTCCATGACGGATCCACACACAGTGCGTCTGTGTTGCCTAGGGGCAGAGCATCAGTGTTCCGAATGCGACAAATGTATGTCGATGATGGCCAAGGCCTTCGAGGGAGCGCAGAGGGAAGTTGGAGAGAGGTAAGCCTCATAAATCCATTACACCGTCCAAATGCAAATCATCTGATGAGTCAAGGCCTTCATCTCATCATCATAAAAAACACCCCCGATCACGTTCTCGAAGTGGATTGCACCATTCCTCTTCTTCGAGGCATGGCAAAAAAAGGCACCATAGGTTGCCATCCACTTCTTCGTCTAGTTCTCCTGAGAGGGTTGTTTGCCCCTCGAAACACAGTACCCCGGGACAGTGGGATAATTCAGAAAGAGTATGTTAAAGGTGTTCGAGAATGCGGCCTTGCCCCCCTCTAAGACATCTAGAAGCGATACCCCAGATGAAACACCTGGGAAACACAAGAACATAGAAGAGGGTATCTTCCAACTGTGCAACACCTGAGGTTATCCCAGCAGTTAACAAAAAGTTAACAGCTAAATATAGAGCATCAGCTTCGGACCCTCCATATCTTTCGAAGCATCCAACACCAGAAAGCCTGGTAGTACAGGTTGCAACCTCGTCTGGCAAACAAAATGCCTATCTAACAATCCCGCATGATAGGGATGAAAAAAAATATGATGCCATGGCCAAGAAGGTTTTCTCGGCCGGTAGAATGCTGTTAAAGTCTGCTAATGCCACATGCACGCTGGCAAGGTTTACACACTCCCTTTGGGATTGTGTTTCAATGGCGGCTGACCACATCCCCGAAGCGGAGGAACGGGACTGTTTCTTGAAACTTATCAAGGATGGAAGCTATGTGTGAATCGCTCCAGACCGGTCTCGACTCTGTTGACAGCATCACCAGAGCCATGGCGACTAGTATGCTAAAATTTGTGTGGTTGCGGTAGGCATGATTTTCCCCAGACATACAGACCAGACTTCTCAACATGCCCTTAGACGGCACACATCTATTTGGGAGTAAAGCTGATGAGAGTTTGGAGAAGCTGCAAACTTCCAAGGCAGCAGCCAAATCCCATGGAGCTGTGATAAGGCAAATCCAAACCGCCCCACAGGTGCGCCCTGGAGGGGTAGGTCCTTTTGCTATTATTCTTCACTTGGAAAAGGCAGAGGACAGCCAGTTCAAAGAGGTCAGATATGATTCCCCCATGGTGGACGGGGTAGAGGAACTAAGACTGCAACAGTAGGGGCTGCTTTACCCTCAGCCTCTGCGTCAGCTGTCCCAAAATCTCTCTGCGGTCTTAGATCACAAAACAGTAGGAGGCAGGTTGACACAGCATCTGACATAATGGCAGGCTATTTCTTCAGATGTTTGGCCAATGGAGACAGTTGCCCAAAGGTTACTGCCTGCCTTTCCTACAAACACCTCAGAGTCATCCACCAGGGAACAACTCTTAGTAGGTTCCAGACCCGCTCCTTATTCAGGAGATTTTAACCCTGCTAGAGAAAGGTACTATAGAACCAGTACTTGTAGCAGAGAGGAACAAGGGTTGGTACTCCCCATATTTTCTAATACTGAAAAAGGACAGAGGATTGAGACCCATCTTAGACTTAAGAGACTTAAACAAGTTCCTAAGGAAGGACACATTCAAGATGGTAATCCTTCTTCAGATCCTTCAGGCCCTCCAACTTCAGTATTGGTTGGTATCATTGGACCTTCAGGATGCTTACTTTCATGTGCCAATCCATCACAAGCACAGAAAGTACCTGAGATTCGCCGTTGGCAACTCTCACTATCAGTTTCGTGTTCTGTCATTTGGGCTAACATCCACCCGAGGGTCTGCACCAAGCTAATGGCTGTTGTGGTAGCGAGTCTCAGGAAATGGGGGATTCACATCTACCTCTACGTAGACAATGGTTGATCAGGGCCAATTCCCCAGAACAAGCCCTAGATCATCTAAATTACTCCTGCCACTTCCTCCATCGGCTGGGCTTCTCCCGCAACTTCAAGAAGTCCCCCATGATACCATCACAAAGACTCCAATTTATCAGAGCAGTCCTGGATATATCCCTGGGAAAAGCCTCACCACCAGAGGTCAGGGGACTCAAGACATTCTGCAGATGGTGACAAAATTCCAAAATGCCCAACATCTTCTGGCCCTCGATTTTCTGAAGTTGCTCAGTCTCATGGCATCCTGCATTTTATGGTGTCAGAGGCTCGCCTGAGAATGAGATCTCTCCAATGGGCTTTCAGGACCCAGTGGTTGCAGTTCTCAGGAAGGTTGTCAGATCTCCTACAAATCCCAAACAGAGTCTCACTAGACCCTCAGTGGTGGGCCTGTTGGGAGAACATCTTTAGATGAGAACCTTTTTGGCAAACATTGCCGGAGGTAACAGTAGTGACGGATGCCTCACTCACGGTGTGGCGAGCCCATACCAGCGATTTGACCATCAGCGGTCCCTGGTCTCCATCAGAGTCAAACTACATATCAACCTTTTAGAGCTGAGGGCAATCAGACTAGCACTGAAGGCTTTTCTGCCCTCTGTATGGGGAAAGAATGTCCAGATAATGATGGACAACACAGTGGCCATGTACTACCTCGACAAGATGAGGTATAGGGTCACTACCACTGTGCAGAGAGGCAATGCAGCTCTAGTTCTGGGCAATACAAGAATGAATCTTTCTATCGGCAGTTCATCTAGCCGGAGAGAAGAACACTACGGCGGACGCTCTGAGCAGGCAGAGCACAGTCTCTCACGAGTGGGAACTAGCTCATGAAGTCATTCAAGAGATCTACACCCTCTGGGGAACCCCTCAAGTGGATCTGTTCATGACCAACGCCAACCAGAAGTGCGAACTATACTGCTCAAGGGAATTTCCCCCGAGAGGAGCTCAGGAGCTCTATGAGATGTGTTTGTGATGGACTTGAAATTCCCACTCCTCTACGCGTTTCCTCCAGCCCCCGTCATTCCTCATGTAATTAGGAGGTTGAGGGGGTTCAGGAAAACCATGATCCTAATTGCCCCGGATTGGGCCATGAGAACGTGGTACCCGGACCTTCTGGACATGTCCATCTGTCCTCCGATTCATCTTCCACAAAGAGAGGATCTTCTCTCGCAAGGGGAGGGTTGGGTTCTCCATCCGGATATCATGACTCTCAGCCTTCATGAATGGTTTCTGAGAGGCTGAGATACGAAGAGTGGGACCTCCTGGATGACGTAGTGGAGGTTTTGGCCAGCAACCAAATCTTTATATCGCTGCCGTTGGAATAAGTTCTGCAGCTGGTGTAGAGATAAGAATGTTCACCATTTTTCATGCAATACACTGATAGTGTATATCTTTTCTGTTGCATTTAGCAAATTTGGGACTCCAGATTGGTACCATCAAAGGTTAACTAGCAGTGCTTTCCTTCTTCAAGCGCACTGCTGAAGAAGTCTCCTATTTTAAAATACCTCTGGTAATACAGTTCTTGAAGGGGTTAACTAATGTTTCTCCCCCAACTCCATTCCAAGTCCCCCTGTGGGATCTAAATTAAGTCCTAAATTTTTTAATGGGTACTCCCTTTGAGCCTCTTCATTCGTGTCCATTAAGACTTCTTACCCTCAAAACAGTCTTTTTAGTGGCAATAACATCGCCCAAAGGGTGATTGATCTACAGGCTTTATCCTGCAAGCCTCCTAACACTGTCTTTCACAAGGACAGAGTGGTATTAAAGGTGAAGACTAACTTCCTCCGCAAGGTGGTTTCTGAATTTCACATCAGTCAGAAAATAACCTTGCCATCTTTTTATCCTCCTGGGATAAGGAAGAAAGGCTGCACAGACTCGATCCAAAGCGTGTTTTGAGTTTTTACATTAGCAGATTTGCTAAACTGAGACAAACTGACCAATTGTTTGTGGGTTACACGGGTCATAAGTTGGGCATAGCCATCACCAAACAAACCATCTCCAGGTGGATTATTTTAACAAGTGCAGAATGCTATTAATTGGCAGGTAAATACCCTCCAGAACATATAAGGGCTCATTCGACCAGGGGTGTCGCAGCTTTGTCAGCTCTTCAAAAAGGGGTACCAATAACGGATATTTGTGCAGCTGCTACATGGTCATCTGCACACACCTTTACAAGATACTATAGTCTGGATTCCTCCACTAGCCAAGAATCTAAATTTGGAAAGGCAATACTGCACTCTGTGCATACTTAATTGATAAAATGTTACTCTTTCCTCCTGGTTATGTTACTGCTTTGGGAATGTATCAAAGATAAGGAAAACATGGGAGGACACAATCCATTCGAAGAACAAGTTAATTACCCGTGGTAAAAACGTTCTTTCGACTGGATGTTCCTCCCACATATTCCTTATCGCCCCTCCCATCCTTCTCCGCAGTACAACTTTCCTTGTGGTTACAGTCTGCGCTCTCTCGAGGTTAGTAACTGTCCATTCAAGACAATGGTTCGCTCTTCAAAGTGCAACTGAACAACGGGCACAGTGCGAGCTACTTAAACCCGTGATGACGTTGACACCACGACAGAAGCCGCTGAGCGACATCGACTTGTCCAGTCATCGCGCACAGCGCCCTCTACTAAAAGAAGAATTCCGAAGCAGCAAGCTGGATATTGGAAATTTCAAAGATAAGGAATATGTGGGAGGAACATCTAGTCGAAAGAACGTTACCATGGGTAAGTAACTTGTTCATTCTTAGATTCACTTGCAGGAATTGCAGTGCAGCATGAGGTGCCTATCTTATGACACTTCCCTTCATTGCCGTTATAAGATTGAGGACGAAAAGGTTTTGGAGGGTCACCAACCATAGAGCCCGTAGTTCTTCACGTACCTCATTGAGTCCGTTTTCTGTTGCATTTGCCAGTTGGAGCAGTTCATAGCAGGTTATCTGCAGCCATTTTACATTGGCTGCAGCTTGCACTCCTGGTACCAGGAGAGAAGTAATGAACACAGACGCTGAACTGACCAGTTTCAGATGAGATGGAATGTTCTCTTTATCCTCCGAGATCTGGTGAGATGTACTTACTACTGGACCTTTTCTTACTTGTTACCTTATGTTGGTTTGTTTGTTTTTCTGCTGCCGTTTTCTCTTTTGCCGTGGGCAGCCCATTGAGCAGTTTGATGTCTGCATGGGCCACCACTAATGTCGGATTATGAAGAGTCAATAGTGAACAAATTTCCCTCCAATCTGGTGGTAGTTGGGCATATGCTCTTGGCCCCCATGCCCACCAAGTGTCCATCACAGCAGCTGTCCCCTTCTGCAATGCAGCTATGTTAAATATCATCCTGCAGCTGGTATTTATCCCCAGCATTATTGTTCAGCTGGCCTTAAAACATAGAAAATATTGTGTCAGTGGCTTTATGTTTTCTGGACGTGTGTTTTTGTTTATCCACATCAATGCATGTATATAACTGTTCCAAATCTTCTTACATTTACCATTAATTTTCTTATCCACCCTTTCTTCAAAGCCCACCAACCCTTCTGCACGGCACTGTACCATCCCTCTTTCCCATTTCTCATTTTGTAACACTGAACGCTGGATTTGCCTTAAGGGCCTGGTGTGGCAACATGATTCATCATTCCCTGTGGAGATGTCACATGCCCCTTCCAGTGGCGCTTATGGAACCGGTGGAGGATGCACCTCCATTGATTTGCACACCACGCCTTTTCCCCCAACATGAGCAGCGGTCTAGTTCTTTTTCAACATGGCCGCCACCGGGGTGCATTTAGCCATTCGGCACCCGGCGATCGACATATTGCAACCCTTATGCTTACTGTCTTTGGGTAAGGCGCACATTTTCTCTGCTGCTTTTCGCTCAGCATTAAGCCCTTCCTCTCTCTGTCCAGCTTGCTGGCTTCGCTCCCTTTGCCGTTCTCGCACAGCGCTTCTATAGCTACCCGGTCTACTGGCGGTTCTACCATGGACGGTTTTTCTTTCCTCTTACTTTCCCTTTGCGGTTCCGCTTTCTAACCTATTGTGGCAACTCGCTGCCTTTCCTCCGAGTATCGCACTGAGTTCTTCTCAGTTGTCTGCGGCTGCTCGGTTCTCTTCTTTTCTCCTCTCTTCTCTCTCGCGTTAGTCCTCTCGGATCCTGTGTTTCTGTTTCATCGCACAACAGTCCGCCTTGTCAGAACTATGGGTGCGTGCTTACCTGTTATCAATCCCTCTGCCAGGGTCGTAAACTTAAGGATTTCTCCCCCGGAGCCTCTCGATTTGAACTCCTTATCACCATCTCTCAAGACTGACTTACTTCTGAGTCTGCTTCACCGGACCACAACGTACATGGGTTTTTTCTGCCTACCAATGCTTTTTCCCCTTTGTGGCTTCCTTGGAGAAGGGAGCACTAGCCAGCCAATTCCTGTAGGCAGGCATAGTGGCTTCCTTCCGAGGGAGACTGTATCTCTGCCATAAGAAATGGAGTAACTGGCGGAGATGAAGAGTCAAGAATCTGAAAACAAGTTCAAACGAAACAGGGCAGGACGAAGATGTACTTTCAGATGTAAGTGACGAACCTGGGGAAGTTGACATTAGGTTTTACAATATATTCTTTTATGGAGAGTTGCCACCTGTTTTCCCTTTTGGGGGCCCCTCGGTTATATATTCCAGAACAATGTGCTTCTTTTTCTCCTCCTGGGCCATGCTTTCCGGTTGTATAAAGTTGACCTTGTACCCCTCTTCCCTATCATGAATACACTTTACGTCTACTGTACATACCTAACATTCCCCTGGTTCAGCACAAGGCCAGATGTGCCAGACACCCTCCCTCTTCTGCTGTTATCTCCTGTGGCACGAATTGTTTTGGCGTTCCTGTGAGGTGTGGAATCAGTGAGCACACATAGTAGGTATCATTGGTGCTCCCTGTCCCACTTTCTTCATTTCATCGTACGAAAAATATTCTGGGGCTAGATCTACTCCTTCCCTGACAGTGTTTAATAATTCCAGTGTGCTAGCCACACTTCTCTTAGTGAGTGTTTCCCTCTAACTACCAGTTGATGGACTCAAAGTATCCTTATGTGCTAAATACCTGAAGAGAAGAAGAGAGAAAACAAAGATGCAGAATAGTATAATACTTTTTAATTTTGCCCCACTCTTCTCATCAGTCCCAGCCCATTTTATTTTTCCTTGTCCATCATCCATCTTCATTGTGGGTTTTGTAACACCTTATTATAGTACAAAATGTTAATGTTAATCGCGTCATACTTCCTGTTAAGTCACTACTTCTCCTCAAGTCACTCCTCCTCTTTCCAAAGTGGTGCTGGTGTCTCGTTGAACATTGGTGTAATGAATCCATTAACAACGTTCTTTTATCTTCACTGCTGTTGGCACTGAGAAGATTACTTCAAATGGGCCACCAAACTGAGGCTCTTTCCACTTTCTCACTGTGTTTCGAATGAGGACCTTATTACCAGGGTAGAGTGACTGTATTTGTGGAAATGCTTGTTCACTCTTTTCAATGTTGGTTGGCACGGTTGTGGATTGCTGGACCTAGCAGGAAATCTAGCGAAGCACATTTGTCCTCAATCAGTATTACTTTCCTTTCCAAAGATTTATGAGCTAGGGTTAGTATCTGAAATTGAATTTGAAGGAGGGACAGGCACATGCATTCTGTTACAATTTCTCATACATAGTCAGGTGGAGATCAGCAGAAGGTGTGTTATGGAGGGCAAAGAGTGCAAGAGGGAGGCAAAAAAGCCAATTCTGACACACTGTATGTGTTAACATAGTAGGTTGTTTATCCATGCCACAATCCTGTTTGCCTGCGGCGGTAAACTGTGCAAAGTCTGTGTTTACTTCCCAGGAGATGCGTTATCTCCTCTGAGAGATCATTGGCGAAGTGCTGACCATTATCGACGTTATTCATTCACATACGCCCCATTTTGGGAATGCTTCCCTCACTAAAAACTTTGTGGCAGATTTGGCAACATTCTTTGTAGAGGGTCCCGCCTCTAGCCAAAATGGACAAACTACTACTACTACGAACCTTTAGGAGGCACATCTCTTGCATGTCGACATAGTCAATATGCAAGCGCCAGAAGGGCCCTTCCAGCTGTGGTATCGTTCCCCTTAAGGTTTTCAATGTGTGACCAGACAGAAACTGTTTGCAAACTATACAAATTCATGTACTCACTCATGCATGTTCGGAATGTACCACCCCTCACTCGGATCTGCTGCTATGCTCTCTTTGGATACATGCGTGGGGAAATGCAGCCGATCTAAAGCTACATTTAACAATGTGTTGGCCATTGCAGGCTTCCCTGTGCTAGTCTGCCACCTAATCAGGTCTGTTGGTGATAGTGAACACCCTCTGTGTATCCATAATTTGTTTTCCTCTTTTGGCACTTCTTGTAATTTTATTATGTGTACATTAGGGATCATATTGAAGCTTTCCTCCCTTTATTCCTCCCCATTCTTTTATCTTTCTGCTGCAATCAATGACACCTTTTTCCCTTCTTAGGGGTACCTCAGCACTTCATCTTCCTCTGGTAAATATGCTGCTGCTTTTGCTGCTCTGTCAGCTATTTCCCCATTTATACCCTGTCTTGTTTTCCTGTATGGGCAGCGCATTTGATTATTGCCACCTCTACCAGAGCTTGTATTGCCTCACTTAATTCCCAAAAAGTTCTGCATGTTGTACTGGAGAACCATTACTTCTTTTAAATCACCTCCTTTCCCATTACACCAGTCTGCAATGGATAATTAATGTGACATAGGCAGAATCGGAAAAGATATTTGCTGGATGCTGCACCATCATTTCTAGTGCTCCTATCACCCCCACCAATTCTGCTGCCTATGCTTAATAATGTGATGGGAGCCGCTGCTGGAATGTTATTTCACATTCCCCAATTAAGCAGCATATGACTGCCGCACCTGTATGCCTACTTCCTGCCTCTGGGTCAATACTTGAGGATCCATCAATGTAGACCATGTCTGTCCCTGCTATTTCTTTCTCTTTTACCCGCACGTCCCCTTCCATCCTGTTCATGTGTGCTGCACAGTTATGTACGTAATCCCCTTCATCTATAGGTTCTGCTAGGTAGACTGCTGGGTTTACACTTCGCCACCTTACCACCTCTATGGCTGGGTTTGTCAGTATAACCTCATATGCCAATGCCCTTTGGGTGGTCAATGTGCTTTTTGATTTCTCAAAAACAGTGAATAGTTAGTTTTCCACTTATAAAACTATGTGACATCCCATGGTACTTGTTGATGCATTCTCAATTGCAAACACTGCAGCCACAAGTGATTGTTCACATGGGAAGTGTCCTTGCATTACTGAGTCTAAGCTTCCACTGCAGTAAGCTAGTGGTTGATGCCCTTTTGGCTTCTTTTGTGTGAGAACCTCTGTCATCACTGAGCCATCTGAACGTGAGAATAAATAGAATTTCTCTCTATAGTTTAGTGTTGAGAACACTGGTGCATGTGCTGGTGCCTCTTTTCGTTCTTCAAAACTCTCATTCATGTCAGATGTCCATTTTATGTCCCTCTTCTATTTTTTATGCTTCCTTAAGGCCTGCAGTAGGGGTTTAGTAAATGTAGGATAATCAAATACCCAAGCTCTGCTGTAATTTCATAAACCTAGGAACTTCTGCATTTCTTTCACAGTTTTTGGGCAAGCGGTTGAATGAATGGCCTGTGTTCTTTCGGGTATTATTCTTCGCCCTTCAATAGAGATCATTTGTCCCAAGAACACTGCCACTTTGAGACAATAATGTAATTTCCCATTATCCACCTTGCACACTTTTTCTGCGAGTAGTGACAAAATGTGTACTGGATCTCTTCTAGATTTCTTTTGTCTCCCTGCATATTAACCGGTCATCTATATATTGAATCACTGTGCTTGATGTTTGCACGTTGCATAGATCCATGTGTATTCTTCCATTGAAGATGCCCAGCGATTGACAATACCCCTGGGACAAAAGAGTATGTTCAAATCTAATTTTGTGATACATGAAAGCAGACATGTATCTTGAAACTGGGTGCATGGGTATAGAAAAAAATATGTTTTTTAAGTCAATGACTGATGTATTTTCCCTTTGCTGGTATATTTCACAATATTGTGACAGGGATTGGAATTACAGGAAATTCTGCTTCTACCATTTCATTTAGGGGACGCAAATCCAGAATGTAAAATGCCATAATCCTCTGTTTGATTTCTTTATTGGGTAGATTGATGTGTTGCCGATGGAGGCGGATGTCTGAATTATGTCTTGCTGCCATAAAGCCTGCAGAGTGGCATATATCCCCTATCTGCGTCTCTGGTCAATGGGTATTGTTTTGCCCAGGCAGCAGGGCACCTTGTTCAATTCTATTTTTACTGCCCCAATCCCTTTCAGTATCCTTACATCATGAGGTCCCTTTGTCCGTAACCTATCCGGCACCTCATGGAGATCTCCTTCTGTCTGTTTGTTTTTCTTCTTCACTAGCTGAATTAGAAAGGGCACCAAGATTCCTCTACCTGAAGTGGGCATGGTATCTTTATCTGGAACACCATCTCTCCTTCTACCTTGTCATCAGTGAACAGTTGTACGTCCGACACTCCTGTAATTGTCAACTTCGGGTCAATGCCCAGCACTGTACGCCATTCCATGTTGTCATCATCTGTGCCACACAAACATCATGTCCCTGTGTATTACTAATTCCAACTGTAACACCATTGTTTTCCCCTTTAAGTCATCTTTCAGGCGCTGTGGTCTGAATAGGAATTCTGGAGCCAATCAGAATAACTTCCCCTGTATTACAGAGACCTATCCTAGCAGAACTTTGGCCCCGTACAGGAACATGCTGTGATATACTGGCTGTGCTTGCAAGGTTCTTTGTGTGTGCGCTGCCCAGAGAAAAGTTGATACCCGAGCATCGTAAATGCCAGGTGTGGAACACAACATCCCATACTCTGAGAATTATATATTTGCATTCAATTTACTGAGCAAATCTCTTCCCAATATGTTGATGGGTGTGGTTTTGGAGTGTATTAAGGGAGCTACGAGATGTTGTGTCTCTTTAGTTAATGGCAAATCTTTTGTTACTGGAACCGTGACCCCCACCCCAGAAAACCCCCGTGTATTCATGACTTTGTTAGATTATGGGATTCCCCTCTCTCTAATGCAGGATTTGATTGCTCCTGTATCTATGAAAAATTAGAACTCTCTGGGAACTATTTTCACTGTTACCTCGGGTTCCTCTTCGGGGATGTCAGTTACTGCTAGGACTGGACACGCTTGGACTTTCTGAGGGACCCCCTATTGTTGTGTGTTGTTTAGCAGAAAGGGAAAGGGATTCCCCCTACCATGCTGATTCCTGTGTAGTGGGACACCATGTTTTGCCCTAGCACCACTCTGGTTCCCTTGGCTACTGTGGGTGGTTCGTTCACACTGGGACCATAACCCCGCTGTCAGTTGCTCCTCCTTGGGGCTGCACTCCCCCCTGCTCTGCTTGTATCTGCACTGGAGGACTTTGTATCTGCTGCCATTGGAGTCCTTGCTGTTGCGCTACTTGGTTTGCCTGCGCCAGTGCCTGTTGCAGAAGCCGAAAAATGCATGCTCTGTGACCCATGTTCTGAAATATGTAGCATGGTCTGAAGACTCTGTACCCTGTTCCTTAATAGCCACCTCTTTCTCACAGTGAAAACCTTCTTCCACTGGGGAAGTATTCCCCCATCCATATACTTCTCTTTTGTTAGTATTGCCCATTGTGGCCCATACTGTGGTTGCATGTACACACCTTGTTGTAGTGCTTGCCCTACGGGGAACCCTCCCAGCAGTGCTGGTGCCACGACAGCAGCATCTAGCACTAACAGCACTCCTTCCATAATGTATTTAGCCAGCTTCTTTTGGACTAATTTGTATTCTGCCTTTGCAGCATTCTCCGCAGCCTGCCTCTCGCTTTCCTTCTTCCTTTTACAATAGTATATTATTGAGGCTGAAGCCTGCAGGGATTAAGGGCGCAGATGTTGCGGCCCATCCCCAGCCTTTCTTCATGCCCAGGAGGGCCACCGTTGCTTCTGAGGGGAGGCCACGCCCCCTCCTCATTTAGTCCTCAGCTTCTACCCACAGGGTCTGAAGCCCGCAAGGATTAAGGGTGTGGGTGTTGCGGACCGTTCCCAGCTTTTCTGCATTCCCAGGAGATCCACGGTAGCTGCTGAGGGGAGGCAACGCCTCCTCCTCATTTAGTCCCCAGCTTCTACCCACAGGGCCTGAAGCCCGCAGGGATTAAGGGCGCGGGTGTTGCGGCCCGTTTTCAGCCTTTCTGCGTGCCCAGGAGGGCCACCATAGCTGCTGAAGGGGAGACCACGCCCCCTCCTCATTTAGTCCTCAGCTTCAACCCACAGGGATTAAGGTTGCGGGAGTTGCGGCACGTTCCTAGCCTTTCTGCACACCCAGAAGGGCCGCCGTAGCTGCTGAGGGGAGGTCACGCCTCCTCCTCATTTAGTCCCCAGCCCATGGGGATTAAGGGTGCAGGTGTTGCACGCCTGCACAGTGTTCGGCGCATGGAGGGAGAGGCGCAAAGACAGTTCAACCTGAATGGAGGGAGGACCTTGTGTACCCTGTGGACTGTTGGGTTCAAGTAAGTGACTGAGCCTAAACCCGGTCTATGAGGTGAGCCTGGGAGGGGGGAATTTGAAACTTTCCAAAACAGGTGCATACAGGTGCTTAAGGCGCTCAAGGCCCAGCGCTGCAGCCCAAACAGCACACTCCCTGTGTGGTATGGGGAGCTGACACTCCTTCCTGTTCTCGGCACTGACTTCCAAAGCCTCTTTCTACTAAGTCTATATGATGGTTGTCCTCCCCCCCAGGATGTTGCGTTCGGAGCTACGGTAGGAGGAGATATCTCCCCCCCCCCTAACTCTCCACATCCTAATTTCTATCAAATTTACACCCCACTGGTGCAACAGAAGCCAATTATGGGTAGAAGACTGGGGGGAGCATGCCGATCAAAGCTCTGGGGGTCACGCAGGGAGCCACACAGGGAATGGGAGCTTGTACTGGGAGTTTCTGCATGAATGGAGCTTCTGCCCAACTGTATTCGGCCTCTGTGCATGACAATGAGGGAGATTCCATAGACCCTACATTCACGTTACCCTGTACATCCAGCCGGCAGGTGGGGCCCCCGATTCGGCCCTGTGGGTTCAACTCTGGTCTTGCTTCGACTCTACATCCGGCCCAGCAAACCCCTTTCTGAATGAACCTGTGCCCCTGTTAATCTGTTAACCCCTAGAGGGGGTCTTGACTGTGCGGTCACTGCCATTCTCCTGGACACCCTGGCCAACGGCTGTGAGAGGATTTCAATGGACATTTCGAAGTTGACTGGAGCCAATGTCAGGGTGGCCCCACCCTTGGCTCTTTCCCTGGGATTGGCCCCTCTTTGTCCATCTTCTGGCCCAAACCCTGGTGTCACAGTCCTCCAGTTGCCATTGGCTCCCCCTGAAGCTGAAGCACACACCCAAGCACACTCCCCTGTTTCTTCTGTGCCCATGTGTATGAATTCTGGGGGCGACGGTTCAGCTGGTCTGGGCGGGGGAGAGAAGTCCAGCATTCCATCCAGCATCTGGACCGAGTCCATGCTTGATGTCCCCTCGGGGGTCAGTTCCTTCCTCCGTCCCAGCCCTCTCTGGGCTTCCAAACACCCCTCAAAAGGAGAACATTGTCCTTCAGCCCTACCTTCTTCTGAACCT
The DNA here is from genome assembly GCF_040938575.1 of Ambystoma mexicanum. Lineage (NCBI taxonomy): Eukaryota > Metazoa > Chordata > Amphibia > Caudata > Ambystomatidae > Ambystoma > Ambystoma mexicanum. The sequence goes on from NC_090932.1 coordinate 716,759,603, forward strand.
GCAAAATTGTCACCTTGTCCCTGTCACCGCCTGCTCACTGAGATGGCCGAGATCAAAACCTCCTACTAGTCTTGATAAAGGAGATGTTGGGGGTCAGGGTGGAAGGTGGTGCGGGGAGAGGGGTGAGGGTTCAGCAGGGGCTGGCCCAGGGTAGTCAGAGGGACCCTGTCCGTCCCCTGCTTCCGTGGTCAGGACTCTCCCATCCATCAGAGGTGGTTCTTCCCCCAGTCCAACCCCCACAGAAGGAGCTCACCAGGACTCTATTTCCGGGGGCCGAGCAACAATCTTTGCGGAACCCCATGGGGAGAGCCATGGCAACATGCATCCAGTTGGGAGGGGGGACAGTGCTCTAATCTCCTGTCAGGGAAGACCTTTGTCGGGGCACAAAACACCTGAAGCCTGCAGCAGTTCCATGGTGCTTCTCCATGGTGTCCCAAAACTATCGCCTGACACAAGAGAACCAAGGGACGCCTTTTGGAACAAATGTCTTCACTGGTTGCGGGCTGTTGGGGATTGTGGGTTTGTGTCTAGGTGTTCTTTGCTGGAGTCCACTAGACTGTCCAAACTCCCACACAAAACGGACACTGTCAAACTGGTTTTTGGGGACGCCCTCATGGCAAGGCACGTTTTGGAAAAATGCAATGGCATCTGGCGGACAAGGAAAAGTGGAATCACAGTCAGCGTACCCCTCATCCCTGCAAGCTCCATAAGAACCCCCTCTAGTAACAGTCCCCTCTCAGGGGCTAATTTGACTGCCTTGAGTCCGAGGCACTATGGGAGTCATCAGTGGCAAGGGGACAGTAGCACCTGATCAATGGCAAAAGAATTGTTTGGGGGCACTCTCGCAGGGTGCAACCTTTTGCACGGCTTTGCTGTTTCTCTTTTGCTGTGTTCATTGTAATTATGCATTCATTTTTTTTTAAGATGCACTTTGATGACCTTTCCAGCCGAATAAAGTTGTTTTACTGACTGATTGTTGCAGCTTCTATTTCAGGCCAGCCTTTAGCTTCCATGCCGACTAGCTTGTCTAAGGATGCCTGTACTTCTGTTGTCAATCCTTTCACTAGTATGTGATAAAACAAGGGTATACATTCTTCCCAAGACCTTCATGTCTCTCGGGTCCATAAATCCTGAACTTTATATATTCTGCCCGGTCACCTTCTCCTTTCATTTTGTGAGTCATCTCTGTCCCCATGACATGGCTGTCTAGATACATGCTTCTTAGAACTTCCCAGACATGTGCTCGAAAATTGTTAAATGGAGCTTCGTCATGAGCATTGGTGCTCAATTTCAGTCCTTTGTAGCCCGCCTGATTCCAAATTGTGGCTGACCTGCCCATTGCCCATTCCCCAAGAAACTATCTATTACATTGTTTTAGGGCCGCAGGATTACCATTGGCCCTTTCCCTCTGCCATCCACCCCTGGATTTATGTCCCCTGATTGGCTAGAACTGGCCTCCCCAGGCCTGGGACCCAGCTCTGTTCTCAGCGCTCTGTGCACCTCTTAAAGGTGATGAGAATGACTATGTGTTCCCAATGTATCTGTTACCAGTACCATTTTTGCCTTTGAGAGTGCTAACCACATTACAAGGTTGTTAACGTGTCTATGTTTCACTTCATGTCTGTGTTGCAGAGAACTGTTCGACTTCCAACCTCGGGTGAAAGACCAGTGTCTAGCTCATTGGCATCACATGGTTGAGGATAACACAATAGAGCTCTTCTGGTCTGCAATTTATGAGGATTTATTCTGTTTTTCTGCAGATGGCCCCTTGTTGTTTTAAGTTTGGAATCTGCTGCTTATCTCTGACCTTGGCTGTAAACCCTGGCCTTCCTGCTCTGTGCAGCCTATCTCCGCTTTCCCTCATCTCTCATCCTGCGATTTATGACCTCATGTGATCCTCGTTATACTTATAGCACAATACAGATGTGCAGAAAATATAGTATGTTTCCTAAAGGTTAGTCTTACTTGGTGCTGTCAGACTCTTTATGTAGTCCTATAGTTCCATAGGGTTAGTTGCCATAAGCATCCGCAAGCTTGCTATGCATCTCTTTATTGCTTTGCATTCAGTGTTTATGCACTTGGCTAATGAGAAATATAATACAATCTTTCGACAGTATGTATATGTATCTGTCCTCTATCTACAAAACTGTGTAAGCATGTTCTTCGTGTATACGGGTGTGTGTTTGTGTAACATTGTGCATGGTTGTGAGTGTACTTCATGACTAACGTGGCTATGTGGTGGTGTCACTAATTACATTAGCACAGTGGTTTCTTGGCATTAGTCAACATCATCCATCAAGGCATTTGGGTCCATGACCACTGTTGAAGCGCCTGTATCCACAAAGACATTAACTGGATAATATTTGAATGGCTATCTGACAGAATATTTCTCTGCATGCTTGTCAGTCACTGCTCCTCTTGGGGACTGTCTGAATAGCGAGTGACTTCATGCATTTTTGACTCTTCAGGCCGTCATGTTGATGGGGCGAGGAGGGGCATTACAGGGACCCTCTCTTCACTCCTCTTTCATCATTGTCTCATGTATTGTTCTTATTTCCTCTGCCGCATCTGCTATTTTTCCTTAGAATGGATTGTGTCCTCCAACGTATTCCTTATCTTTGATATTTCCAATATCCAGCTTGCTGCTTCAGAATTCTTTTTTCAGTAGGGGATGCGTGCATGTTGACTGGTCGAGTCGATGTCGCTCGGCGGCTTCCATCGGGGTGTCGACGTCATCAAGGGTATAAGCAGCTTGCGCAGCGCCCGTTGCTCAGTTCCGTTGTTCCGTGCTTCGCAGCTTCGATAACGTAACACTCGGTTCTGTGTATTCATCGAATTTCTTCAAATTTCCTGTGAAATTACTCAACTAGATGGCCTCCTCACCGGCTCCATCTACTCCTCGGGTCCAGTTTTACAAAATGTAGCGACTGCGGGGCTAAGATGTCCATGACGGATCCACACACAGTGCGTCTGTGTTGCCTAGGGGCAGAGCATCAGTGTTCCGAATGCGACAAATGTATGTCGATGATGGCCAAGGCCTTCGAGGGAGCGCAGAGGGAAGTTGGAGAGAGGTAAGCTTCATAAATCCATTACACCGTCCAAATGCAAATCATCTGATGAGTCAAGGCCTTCATCTCATCATCATAAAAAACACCCCCGATCACGTTCTCGAAGTGGATTGCACCATTCCTCTTCTTCTAGGCATGGCAAAAAAAGGCACCATAGGTTGCCATCCACTTCTTCGTCTAGTTCTCCTGAGAGGGTTGTTTGCCCCTCGAAACACAGGACAGTGGGATAATTCAGAAAGAGTAGGTTAAAGGTGTTCGAGAATGCAGCCTTGCCCCCCTCTAAGACATCTAGAAGCGATACCCCAGATGAAACACCTGGGAAACACAAGAACATAGAAGAGGGTATCTTCCAACTGTGCAACACCTGAGGTTATCCCAGCAGTTAACAAAAAGTTAACAGCTAAATATAGAGCATCAGCTTCGGACCCTCCATATCTTTCGAAGCATCCAACACCAGAAAGCCTGGTAGTACAGGTTGCAACCTCGTCTGGCAAACAAAATGCCTATCTAACAATCCCGCATGATAGGGATGACAAAAAATATGATGCCATGGCCAAGAAGGTTTGCTCGGCCGGTAGAATGCTGTTAAAGTCTGCTAATGCCACATGCACGCTGGCAAGGTTTACACACTCCCTTTGGGATTGTGTTTCAATGGCGGCTGACCACATCCCCGAAGGGGAGGAACGGGACTGTTTCTTGAAACTTATCAAGGATGGAAGCTATGTGTGAATCGCTCCAGACCGGTCTCGACTCTGTTGACAGCATCACCAGAGCCATGGCGACTAGTACGCTAAGATTTGTGTGGTTGCGGTAGGCATGATTTTCCCCAGACATACAGACCAGACTTCTCAACATGCCCTTAGATGGCACACATCTATTTGGGAGTAAAGCTGATGAGAGTTTGGAGAAGCTGCAAACTTCCAAGGCAGCAGCCAAATCCCATGGAGCTGTGATAAGGCAAATCCAAACCGCCCCACAGGTGCGCCCTCGAGGGGTAGGTCCTTTTGCTATTATTCTTCACTTGGAAAAGGCAGAGGACAGCCAGCTCAAAGAGGTCAGATATGATTCCCCCATGGTGGACGGGGTAGAGGAACTAAGACTGCAACAGTAGGGGCTGCTTTACCCTCAGCCTCTGCGTCAGCTGTCCCAAAATCTCTCTGCGGTCTTAGATCACAAAACAGTAGGAGGCAGGTTGACACAGCATCTGACATAATGGCAGGCTATTTCTTCAGATGTTTGGCCAATGGAGACAGTTGCCCAAAGGTTACTGCCTGCCTTTCCTACAAACACCTCAGAGTCATCCACCGGGGAACAACTCTTAGTAGGTTCCAGACCCGCTCCTTATGCAGGAGATTTTAACCCTGCTAGAGAAAGGTACTATAGAACCAGTACTTGTAGCAGAGAGGAACAAGGGTTGGTACTCCCCATATTTTCTAATACCGAAAAAGGACAGAGGATTGAGACCCATCTTAGACTTAAGAGACTTAAACAAGTTCCTAAGGAAGGACACGTTCAAGATGGTAATCCTTCTTTAGATCCTTCAGGCCCTCCAACTTCAGTATTGGTTGGTATCATTGGACCTTCAGGATGCTTACTTTCATGTGCCAATCCATCACAAGCACAGAAAGTACCTGAGGTTCGCTGTTGGCAACTCTCACTATCAGTTTCGTGTTCTGTCATTTGGGCTAACATCCACCCGAGGGTCTGCACCAAGCTAATGGCTGTTGTGGTAGCGAGTCTCAGGAAATGGGGGATTCACGTCTGCCTCTACATAGACAATGGTTGATCAGGGCCAATTCCCCAGAACAAGCCCTAGATCATCTAAATTACTCCTGCCACTTCCTCCATCGGCTGGGCTTCTCCCGCAACTTCAAGAAGTCCCCCATGATACCATCACAAAGACTCCAATTTATCAGAGCAGTCCTGGATATATCCCTGGGAAAAGCCTCACCACCAGAGGTCAGGGGACTCAAGACATTCTGCAGATGGTGACAAAATTCCAAAATGCCCAACATCTTCTGGCCCTCGATTTTCTGAAGTTGCTCAGTCTCATGGCATCCTGCATTTTATGGTGTCAGAGGCTCGCCTGAGAATGAGATCTCTCCAATGGGCTTTCAGGACCCAGTGGTCGCAGTTCTCAGGAAGGTTGTCAGATCTCCTACAAATCCCAAACAGAGTCTCACTAGACCCTCAGTGGTGGGCCTGTTGGGAGAACATCTTTAGATGAGAACCTTTTTGGCAAACATTGCCGGAGGTAACAGTAGTGACGGATGCCTCACTCACGGTGTGGCGAGCCCATACCAGCGATTTGACCATCAGCGGTCCCTGGTCTCCATCAGAGTCAAACTACATATCAACCTTTTAGAGCTGAGGGCAATCAGACTAGCGCTGAAGGCTTTTCTGCCCTCTGTATGGGGAAAGAATGTCCAGATAATGATGGACAACACAGTGGTCATGTACTACCTCGACAAGATGAGGTCTAGGGTCACTACCACTGTGCAGAGAGGCAATGCAGCTCTAGTTCTGGGCAATATAGGAAGGAATCTTTCTATCGGCAGTTCATCTAGCCGGAGAGAAGAACACTACGGCGGACGCTCTGAGCAGGCAGAGCACAGTCTCTCACGAGTGGGAACTAGCTCATGAAGTCATTCAAGAGATCTACACCCTTTGGGGAACCCCTCAAGTGGATCTGTTCATGACCAACGCCAACCAGAAGTGCGAACTATACTGCTCAAGGGAATTTCCCCCGAGAGGAGCTCAGGAGCTCTATGAGATGCGTTTGTGATGGACTTGAAATTCCCACTCCTCTACGCGTTTCCTCCAGCCCCCGTCATTCCTCATGTAATTAGGAGGTTGAGGGGGTTCAGGAAAACCATGATCCTAATTGCCCCGGATTGGGCCATGAGAACGTAGTACCCGGACCTTCTGGACATGTCCATCTGTCCTCCGATTCATCTTCCACAAAGAGAGGATCTTCTCTCGCAAGGGGAGGGTTGGGTTCTCCATCCGGATATCATGACTCTCAGCCTTCATGCATGGTTTCTGAGAGGCTGAGATACGAAGAGTGGGACCTCCTGGATGACGTAGTGGAGGTTTTGGCCAGCAACCAAATCTTTATATCGCTGCCGTTGGAATAAGTTCTGCAGCTGGTGTAGAGATAAGAATGTTCACCGTTTTTCATGCAATACACTGATAGTGTATATCTTTCTGTTGCATTTAGCAAATTTGGGACTCCAGATTGGTACCATCAAAGGTTAACTAGCAGTGCTTTCCTTCTTCAAGCGCACTGCTGTAGAAGTCTCCTATTTTAAAATACCTCTGGTAATACAGTTCTTGAAGGGGTTAACTAATGTTTCTCCCCCTACTCCATTTCAAGTCCCCCTGTGGGATCTAAATTAAGTCCTACATTTTTTAATGGGTACTCCCTTTGAGCCTCTTCATTCGTGTCCATTAAGACTTCTTACCCTCAAAACAGTCTTTTTAGTGGCAATAACATCTGCCCAAAGGGTGATTGATCTACAGGCTTTATCCTGCAAGCCTCCTAACACTGTCTTTCACAAGGACAGAGTGGTATTAAAGGTGAAGACTAACTTCCTCCGCAAGGTGGTTTCTGAATTTCACATCAGTCAGAAAATAACCTTGCCATCTTTTTATCCTCCTGGGATAAGGAAGAAAGGCTGCACAGACTCGATCCAAAGCGTGTTTTGAGTTTTTACATTAGCAGATTTGCTAAACTGAGACAAACTGACCAATTGTTTGTGGGTTACACGGGTCATAAATTGGGCATAGCCATCACCAAACAAACCATCTCCAGGTGGATTATTTTAACAAGTGCAGAATGCTACTAATTGGCAGGTAAATACCCTCCAGAACATATAAGGGCTCATTCGACCAGGGGTGTCGCAGCTTTGTCAGCTCTTCAAAAAGGGGTACCAATAACGGATATTTGTGCAGCTGCTACATGGTCATCTGCACACACCTTTACAAGATACAATAGTCTGGATTCCTCCACTAGCCAAGAATCTAAATTTGGAAAGGCAATACTGCACTCTGTGCATACTTAATTGATAAAATGTTACTCCCTCCTCCTGGTTATGTTACTGCTTTGGGAATGTATCAAACATAAGAAATACATGGGAGGACACAATCCATTCGAAGAACAAGTTAATTACCCGTGGTAAAAACGTTCTTTCGACTGGATGTTCCTCCCACATATTCCTTATCGCCCCTCCCATCCTTCTCCGCAGTCAAACTTTCCTTGTGGTTACAGTCTGCGCTCTCTCGAGGTTAGTAACTGTCCATTCAAGACAATGGTTCGCTCTTCAAAGTGCAACTGAACAACGGGCACAGCACGAGCTACTTATACCCGTGATGACGTTGACACCGCGACAGAAGCCGCTGAGCGACATCGACTTCTCCAGTCATCGCGCACAGCGCCCTCTACTAAAAGAAGAATTCCGAAGCAGCAAGCTGGATATTGGAAATTTCAAAGATAAGGAATATGTGGGAGGAACATCTAGTCGAAAGAACGTTACCATGGGTAAGTAACTTGTTCATTCTTAGATTCACTTGCAGGAATTGCAGTGCAGCATGAGGTGCCTATCTTATGACACTTCCCTTCATTGCCGTTATAAGATTGAGGACGAAAAAGGTTTTATAGGGTCACCAACCATAGAGCCCGTAGTTCTTCACGTACCTCATTGAGTCCGTTTTCTGTTGCATTTGCCAGTTGGAGCAGTTCATAGCAGGTTATCTGCAGCCATTTTACATTGGCTGCAGCTTGCACTCCTGGTACCAGGAGAGAAGTAATGAACACAGACGCTGAACTGACTTATCCTCCGAGATCTGGTGAGATGTACTTACTACTGGACCTTTTCTTACTTGTTACCTTATGTTGGTTTGTTTGTTTTTCTGCTGCCGTTTTCTCTTTTGCCGTGGGCAGCCCATTGAGCAGTTTGATGTCTGCATGGGCCACCACTAATGTCGGATTATGAAGAGTCAATAGTGAACAAATTTCCCTCCAATCTGGTGGTAGTTGGGCATATGCTCTTGGCCCCCATGCCCACCAAGTGTCCATCACAGCAGCTGTCCCCTTCTGCAATGCAGCGATGTTAAATATCATCCTGCAGCTGGTATTTATCCCCAGCATTATTGTTCAGCTGGCCTTAAAACATAGAAAATATTGTGTCAGTGGCTTTATGTTTTCTGGACGTGTGTTTTTGTTTATCCACATCAAAGCATGTATATAACTGTTCCAAATCTTCTTACATTTACCATTAATTTTCTTATCCAACCTTTCTTCAAAGCCCACCAACGCTTCTGCACGGCACTGTACCATCCCTCTTTCCCATTTCTCATTGTGTAACACTGAACGCTGGATTTGCCTTAAGGGCCTGGTGTGGCACCATGATTCATCATTCCCTATGGAGATGTCACATGCCCCTTCCAGTGGCGCTTATGGAACCGGTGGAGGATGCACCGCCATTGATTTGCACACCACGCCTTTTCCCCCAACATGAGCAGCGGTCTAGTTCTTTTTCAACATGGCCGCCACCGGGGTGCATTTAGCCATTCGGCACCCGGCGATCGACATAGTGCAACCCTTATGCTTACTGTCTTTGGGTAAGGCGCACATTTTCTCTGCTGCTTTTCGCTCAGCATTAAGCCTTTCCTCTCTCTGTCCAGCTTGCTGGCTTCGCTCCCTTTGCCGTTCTCGCACAGCGCTTCTATAGCTACCCGGTCTACTGGCGGTTCTACCGTGGACGGTTTTTCTTTCCTCTTACTTTCCCTTTGCGGTTCCGCTTTCTAACCTATTGTGGCAACTCGCTGCCTTTCCTCCGAGTATCGCACTGAGTTCTTCTCAGTTGTCTGCGGCTGCTCGGTTCTCTTCTTTTCTCCTCTCTTCTCTCTCGCGTTAGTCCTCTGGGATCCTGTGTTTCTGTTTCATCGCACAACAGTCCGCCTTGTCAGAACTATGGGTGCGTGCTTACCTGTCATCAATCCCTCTGCCAGGGTCGTAAACTTAAGGATTTCTCCCCCGGAGCCTCTCGATTTGAACTCCTTATCACCATCTCTCAAGACTGACTTACTTCTGAGTCTGCTTCACCGGACCACAACGTACATGGGTTTTTTCTGCCTACCAATGCTTTTTCCCCTTTGTGGCTTCCTTGGAGAAGGGAGCACTAGCCAGCCAATTCCTGTAGGCAGGCATAGTGGCTTCCTTCCAAGGGAGACTGTATCTCTGCCATAAGAAATGGAGTAACTGGCAGAGAGGAAGAGTCAAGAATCTGAAGACAAGTTCAAACGAAACAGGGCAGGACGAAGATGTACTTTCAGATGTAAGTGACGAACCTGGGGAAGTTGACAGGAGGTTTTACAATATATTCTTTTATGGAGAGTTGCCACCTGTTTTCCCTTTTGGGGGCCCCTCTGTTATATATTCCAGAACAATGTGCTTCTTTTTCTCCTCCTGGGCCATGCTTTCCAGTTGTATAAAGTTGACCTTGTACCCCTCTTCCCTATCATGAATACACTTTACGTCTACTGTACATCCCTAACATTCCCCTGGTTCAGCACAAGGCCAGATGTGCCAGACACCCTCCCTCTTCTGCTGTCATCTCCTGTGGCATGACTTGTTTTGGCATTCCTGTGAGGTGGGGAATCAGTGAGCACACATAATAGGTATGATTGGTGCTCCCTGTCCCACTTTCTTCATTTCCCCGTACCAAAAATATTCTGGGGCTAGATCTACTCCTTCCATGACAGTGTTTATTAATTCCAGTGTGCTAGCCACACTTCTCTTAGTGCGTGTTTCCCTCTAACTACCAGTTGATGGGCTCAATGTATCCTTATGTGCTAAATACCAGAAGAGAAGAAGACAGAAAACAAAGATGCAGAATAGTGTAATACTTTTTACTTTTGCCCCACTCTTCTCATCAGTCCCAGCCTATTTTCTTTTTCCTTGTCCATCATCCATCTTCATTGTGGGTTTCCTGTAACACCTTATTATAGTAAAAAATGTTAATGTTAATCACGTTATACTTCCTGTCAAGTCACTACTTCCCGTCAAGTCACTCCTCCTTTTTCCAAAGTGGTGCTGGTATCTCGTTGAACATTGGTGTGATGAATCCATGAACAACGTTCTTTTATCTTCACTGCTGTTGGCACTGAGAAGATTACTTCAAATGGGCCACAAAACTGAGGCTCTTTCCACTTTCTCACTGTGTTTCGAATGAGGACCTTATTACCCGGGTAGAGTGACTGTATTTGTGGAAATGCTTGTTCACTCTCTTCAATGCTGGTTGGCATGCTTGTGGATTTCTGGACCTAGCAGGAAATCTAGCGAAGCAGATTTGTCCTCAATCAGTATTACTTTCCTTTCCAAAGATTTATGAGCTAGGGTTAGCATCTGAAATTGAATGAGAAGGAGGGACAGGCACATGCATTCTGTTACAATTTCTCATACATAGTCAGGTGGAGATCAGCAGAAGGTGTTTTACGGAGGGCAAAGAGTGCAAGAGGGAGGCAAAAAAGCCAATTCTGACACACTGTATGTGTTAACATAGTAGGTTGTTTATCCATGCCACAATCCTGTTTGCCTGCTGCGGTAAACTGTGCAAAGTCTGTGTTTACTTCCCAGGATATGCGTTATCTCCTCTGAGAGATCATTGGCGAAGTTCTGACCATTATCGACGTTATTCATTCACATATGCCCCATTTTGGGAATGCTTCCCTCACTAAAAACTTTGCGGCGGATTTGGCAACATTCTTTGTAGAGGGTCCCCCCTCAAGTCAAAATGGACACACTACTACTACTACGTACCTTTAGGAGGCACATCTCTTGCATGTCGACATAGTCAATATGCAAGTGCCAGAAGGGTCCTTCCAGCTGTGGTATTGTTCCCCTTAAGGTTTTCAATGTGTGACCAGACAGAAAATGTTTGCAAACTATACAAATTCATGTACTCACTCATGCATGTTCGGAATGTACCACCCCTCACTCAGATCTGCTGCTATGCTCTCTTTGGATGCATGCGTGGGGAATTGCAGCTGATCTAAAGCTACATTTAACAATGTGTTGGCCATTGCAGGCTTCCCTTTGCTAGTCTGCCACCAAATCAGGTCTGTTGGTGATAGTGAACACCCTCTGTGTATCCATAATTTGTTTTCCTCTTTTGGAACTTCTTGTAATTTTTTATTATGTGTACATTGGGGATCATATTGAAGCTTTCCTCCCTTTATTCCTCCCCGCTCTTTTATCTTTCTGCTGCGATCAATGACACCTTTTGCCCTTCTTAGGGGTACCTCAGCACTTCCTCTTCCTCTTTTAAATATGCTGCTGCTTTTGCCGCTCTGCCAGCTATTGCGTTCCCCATTCATACCCTGTCTTGTTTTCCTGTATGGGCAGCGCATTTGATTATTGCCACCTCTACCAGAGCGTGTATTGCCTCACTTAATTCCCAAAAAGTTCTCCATGTTCTACTGGAGAACCATTACTTCTTTTAAATCACCTCCTTTCCCATTACACCAGTCTGGAATGGATAATTAATGTGACATAGGCAGAATCGGAAAAGATATTTGCTGCATGCTGCTCCATCATTTCTAGTGCTCCTATCACCCCCACCAATTCTGCTGCCTATGCTTAATAATGTGATGGGGGCCGCTGCTGGAATGTTATTTCACATTCCCCAATTAAGCAGCATATGACTGCCGCACCAGTACGTCTACTTCCTGCCTCTGGGTCAATACTTGAGGATCCATCAATGTAGACCATGTCTGTCCCTGCTATTTCTTTCTCTTTTACCCACACGTCCCCTTCCATCCTGTTCATGTGTGCTGCACAGTTATGTACGTAATCCCCTTCATCTATGGGTTCTGCTAGGTAGACTGCTGGGTTTACACTTCGCCACCTTACCACCTCTATGGCTGGGTTTGTCAGTATAACCTCATATGCCAATGCCCTTTGGGTGGTCAATGTGCTTTTTGATTTCTCAAAAACAGTGAATAGTTAGTTTTCCACTTACAAAACTATGTGACATCCCATGGCACTCGTTGATGTATTCTCAATTGCAAACACTGCAGCCACAAGCGATTGTTCACAAGGGAAGTGTCCTTGCATTACTGAGTCTTAGCTTCCAAAGCAGTAAGCTAGTGGTTGATGCCCTTTTGGCTTCTTTTATGTGAGAACATCCGTCATCACTGAGCCGTCTGAATGTGAGAATAAATAGAATTTCTTTCTATAGTTTAGTGTTGATAACACTGGTGCATGTGCTGGTGCCACTTTTTGTTCTGCGAAACTCTCATTCATGTCAGATGTCCATTTTATGTCCCTCTTCTATTTTTTATGCTTCCTTAAGGCCCTGCAGTAGGGGTTTAGTAAATGTAGGATAATCAAATACCCAAGCTCTGCTGTAATTTCAGAAACCTAGGAACTTCTGCATTTCTTTCACAGTTTGTGGGCAAGCGGTTGAATGAATGGTCTGTGTTCTTTCGGGCTTTATTCTTCGCCCTTCAATAGAGATCATTTGTCCCACTACCACTTTGAGACAATAATGTAATTTCCCATTATCCACCTTGCACCCTTTTTGCGAGTAGTGACAAAATGTGTACTGGATCTCTTCTAGATTTCTTTTGTCTCCCTGCATATTAGCCGGTCATCTATATATTGAATCACTGTGCTTGATGTTTGCACGTTGCATAGATTCATGTGTATTCTTCCATTGAAGATGCCCGGCGATTGACAATACCCCTGGGACAAACGAGTATGTTCGAATCTAATTTTGTGATACATGAAAGCAGTCATGTATCTTGAAACTGGGTGCATGGGTATAGAAAAAAAGATGTTTTTTAAGTCAATGACTGATGTATTTTCCCTTTGCTGGTATATTTCACAATATTGTGATAGGGATTGGAATTACAGGAAATTCTGCTTCTACCATTTAATTTAGGGGACGCAAATCCTGAATGTAAAATGCCATAATCCTCTGTTTGATTTCTTTATTGGGTAGATTGATGTGTTGCCGATGGAGGTGGATGTCTGAATTATGTCTTGCTGCCATAAAGCCTGCAGAGTGGCATATATCCCCCATCTGCGTCTCTGGTCAATGGGTATTGTTTTGCCCAGGCAGCAGGGCACCTTGTTCAATTCTATTTTTACTGCCCCAATCCCTTTTGGTATCCTTACATCATGAGGTCCCTTTGTCCATAACCTATCCGGCACCTCGTGGAGATCTCCCTCTGTCTTTTTGTTTTTCTTCTTCACTAGCTGAATTAGAATGGGCACCAAGTTTCCACTACCTGAAGTGGGCATGGTATCTTTATCTGGAACACCATCTCTCCTTCTACCTTGTCATCAGTGAACAGTTGTACGTCCAACACTCCTGTAATTGTCAACGTCGGTCAAAGCCCAGCACTGTACGCCATTCCATGTTGTCATCATCTGTGCCACACAAACACCATGTCCCTGTGTATTACTAATTCCAACTGTAACACCATTGTTTTCCCCTTTAAGTCATCTTTCAGGCGCTGTGGTCTGAATGGGCATTCTGGAGCCAATCAGAATAACTTCCCCTGTATTACAGAGACCCATTCTAGCAGAACTTTGGCCCAGTACAGGAACATGCTGTGATATACTGGCTGTGCTTGCAAGGTTCTTTGTGTGTGCGCTGCCCAGAGAAAAGTTGCTACCCGAGCATAGTAAATGCCAGGTGTGGAACACAACATCCCATACTCTGAGAATTATATATTTGCATTCAATTTATTGAGCAAATCTCTTCCCAATATGTTGATGGGTGTGGTTTTGGAGTGTAGTAAGGGAGCTACGAGATGTTGTGTCTCTTTAGTTAATGGCAAATCTTTTGTCACTGGAACCGTGACCCCCACCCCAGAAAACCCCTGTGTATTCATGACTTTGTTAGATTTTGGGATTCCCCTCTCTCTAATGCAGGATTTGATTGCTCCTGTATCTATGAGAAATTAGAACTCTCTGGGAACTATTTTCACTGTTACCTCGGGTTCCTCTTCGGGGATGTCAGTTACTGCTAGGACTGGACACGCTTGGACTTTCTGTGGGCCCCCCTATTGTTGTGTGTTGTTTAGCAGAAAAGGAAAGAAATTCCCACCTACCATGCTGAATCCTGTGTAGTGGGGCACCATGTTTTGCCCTAGCACCACTCTGGTTCCCTTGGCTACTGTGGGTGGTTTGTTCACACTGGGACCATAACCCCGCTGTCAGTTGCTCCTCCTTGGGGCTGCACTCCCCCCTGCTCTGCTTGTATCTGCACTGGAGGACTTTGTATCTGCTGCTATTGGAGTCCTTGCTGTTGCGCTACTTGATTTGCCTGCGCCAGTGCCTGTTGCAGAAGCTGAAAAATGCATGCTCTGTGACCCGTGTTCTGACATATGTAGCATGGTCTGAAGACTTTGTACCCTGTTCCTTGATAGCCACCTCTTTCTCACAGTGAAAACCTTCTTCCACTAGGGAAGTATCCCCGCATCCATATAGTTCCCTTGTGTTAGTATTGCCCATTGGGGCCCGTACTGTGGTTGCATGTACCCTCCTTTTTGTAGTGCTTACCCTACGGGGAACCCTCCCAGCAGTGATGGTGCCACGAAAGCAGCATCTAGCACTAACAGCGCTCCTTCCATAATGTATTTAGCCAGCTTCTTTTGGACTAATTTGTATTCTGCCTTTGCAGCATTCTCCGCAGCCTGCCTCTCGCTTTCCTGCTTCCTTTAACAATAGTATATTATTGAGGCTGAAGCCTGCAGGGATTAAGGGTGCAGATGTTGCGGCCCATCCCCAGCCTTTCTTCATGCCCAGGAGGGGCACCGTTGCTTCTGAGGGGAGGCCACGCCCCCTCCTCATTTAGTCCTCAGCTTCTACCCACAGGACCTGAAGCCCGCAGGGATTAAGGTTGTGGGTGTTGCGGACCGTTCCCAGCTTTTCTGCATGCCCAGGAGGGCCACGGTTGCTGCTGAGGGGAGGCAACGCCTCCTCCTCATTTAGTCCCCAGCTTCTACCCACAGGGCCTGAAGCCCGCAGGGATTAAGGGCGCAGGTGTTGCGGGCTGGTTTCAGCCTTTCTGCGTGCCCAGGAGGGCCACCATAGCTGCTGAAGGGGAGACCACGCCCCCTCCTCATTTAGTCCTCAGCTTCAACCCGCAGGGATTAAGGACGCGGGTGTTGCGGCACATTCCTAGCCTTTCTGCACGCCCAGAAGGGCCGCCGTAGCTGCTGAGGGGAGGTCACGCCCCCTCCTCATTTAGTCCCCAGCTTCTACCCGCAGGGCCTGAAGCCCATGGGGATTAAGGGTGCAGGTGTTGCACGCCTGCACAGTGTTCGGCGCATGGAGGGAGAGGCGCAAAGACAGTTCAACCTGAATGGAGGGAGAACCTTGTGTACCCTGTGGACTGTTGGGTTCAAGTAAGTGACTGAGCCTAAACCCGGTCTATGAGGTGAGCCTGGGAGGGGGGAATTTGAAACTTTCCAAAACAGCCGCATACATGCGCTTAAGGCGCACAAGGCCCAGCGCTGCAGCCCAAACAGCACAATTCCTGTGTGGTGTGGGGAGATGACACTCCTTCCTGTTCTTGGCACTGACTTCCAAGGCCTCTTTCTACCAAGTCTATATGATGGTTGTCATCCCCCCCAGGATGTTGCCTTCGGAGCTACGGTAGGAGGAGATATCTCCTCCCCTTCTGCCCCCTCTAACTCTCCACATCCTCATTTCTATCAAATGTACACCCCACTGGTGCAACAGAAGCCAATTATGGGAAGAAGACTGAGGGTTAGCACGCCGATCAAAGCTCTGGGGGTCACGCAGGGAGCCACGCAGGGAATGGGAGCTTGTACTGGGAGTTTCTGCATGAATGGAGCTTCTGCCCAACTGTATTCGGCCTCTGTGCATGACAATGAGGGAGATTCCGTGGACTCTACATTCACGTTACCCTGCACTTCCAGCCGGCAGGTGGGGCCCCCGATTCGGCCCTGTGGGTTCAACTGTGGTCTTGCTTCAACTCTAAATCCGGCCCAGCAAGCCCATTTCTGGATGAACCTGTGCCCCTGTTAATCTGTTAACCCCTAGAGGGGGTCTTGACTGTGCGGTCACTGCCATTCTCCTGGACACCCTGGCCAACGGCTGTGAGAGGATTTCAATGGGCATTTCGAAGTTGACTGGAGCCATGGCCACACCCTTGGCTCTTTCCCTGGGACTGGCCCCTCTTTGTCCATCTTCTTGCCCAAACCCTGGTGTCACAGTCCTCAGTTGCCATTGGCTCCCCTGAAGCTGAAGCACACCCCCAAACATACTCCCCTGTTTCTTCTGTGCTCATGTCTCTGAATTCAGGGGGCGACGGTTCAGCTGGTCTGGGTGGGGGAGAGAAGTCCAGCGTTCCATCCAGCATCTGGATCGAGTCCATGCTTGATGTCCCCTCCGGGGTCAGTTCCTTCCTCCGTCTCAGCCGTCTCTGGGCTTCCAAACCCCCCTCAAAAGGAGAACATTGTCCTTCAGCCCTACCTTCCTCTGAACCTGCAAAATTGTCACCTTGTCCCTGTCACCTCCTGCTCACTGAGATGGCCGAGATCAAAACCTCCTACTAGTCTTGATAAAGGAGGTGTTGGGGATCAGGGGGGAAGGTGGTGCGGGGAGAGGGGTGAGGGTTCAGCAGGGGCTGGCCCAGGGTAGTCAGAGGGACCCTGTCCGTCCCCTGCTTCCGTGGTCAGGACTCTCCCATCCATGAGGAGCCGATCAGAGGTGGTTCTTCCCCCAGTCCAACCCCCACAGAAGGAGCTCACCAGGACTCTATTTCCGGGGGCCGAGCAACAATCTTTGCGGAACCCCATGGGGAGAGCCATGGCAACATGCATCCAGTTGGGAGGGGGGGCAGTGCTCTAATCCCCTGTCAGGGAAGATTTTTGTCGGGGCGCACAACACCTGAAGCCAGCAGAAGTTCCATGGTGCTTCTCCATGGTGTCCCAAAACTATCGCCTGACACAAGAGAACCAAGGGACGCCTTTTGGAACAAATGTCTTCACTGGTTGCGGGCTGTTGGGGATTGTGGGTTTGTGTCTAGGTGTTTTTTGCTGGAGTGCACTAGACTGTCCAAACTCCCACACAAAACGGACACTGGCAAACTGGTTTTTGGGGACGCCCTCATGGCAAGGCATGTTTTGGAGAAATGCAATGGCATCTGGCGGACAAGGAAAAGTGGAATCACAGTCAGCGTACCCCTCATCCCTGCAAGCTCCATAAGAACCCCCTCTAGTAACAGTCCCCTCTCAGGGGCTAATTTGACTGCCTTGAGTCGGAGGCGGTATGGGAGTCACCAGTGGCAAGGGGTCAGTAGCACCTGACCAATGGCAAAAGAACTTTTCGGGGGCACTCTCGCAGGGTGAAACCTTTTGCACGGCTTTGCTGTTTCTCTTTTGCTGTGTTCATTGGAATTATGCATTCCATTTTTTTTAAGATGCACATTGATGACCTTTCCAGCCGAATAAATTTGTTTTACTGACTGATTATTGCAGCTTCTATTTCAGGCCAGCCTTTAGCTTCCATGCCGACTAGCTTGTCTAAGGATGCCTGTACTTCTGTTGGCAATCCTTTCACTAGTATGTGATAAAACAAGGGTATACATTCTTCCCAAGACCTTCATGTCTCTTGGGTCCATAAATCCTGAACTTTATATATTCTGCCCGGTCACCTTCTCCTTTCAATTTGTGAGTCATCTCTGTCCACATGTCATGGCTGTCTAGATACATGCTTCTTAGAACTTCCCAGAAATGTGCTCGAAAATTGTTTAATGGATCTTCGTCATGAGCATTGGTGCTCAATTTCACTCCTTTGTAGCCCGCCTGATTCCAAATTGTGTCTGACTGTTCTCCTATAATCGCGGCAACCAAACTTTTCATATCCCCTCTGGTTAGCATCACCCCTGCTGTCTTTTCCTCAAATGCCTGTATCCATTTACTGGCTGCATCCACGAGAGAAGGTAAACTACATATTAGGTTATCCAGGTCCATTGTTTGCCAGGGCACATAATGTGCTCCATCTTGTCACTTCTGTAATTATGGCATTGCCCATGTTTTTGGTCCTGCCCCTCCTTTCCTGACAAGTTGTGTTATCCCTATTTTTATCTATCCTGTCCTACTGCGTAATGAAGTGGACCAATCCCTAACGCAACTGTCTCTGGCCTGTTGTTTCAGCTCCTTTCTCCTTAGATTGCAGAGTGTCCATTCATCACTATCCCTGTCACTCCATGTGTCTCCTATTAACCCTTCATCTGCCACTATGTCTTCCTCATCCACCATTCATCTTTTCCTGTTTCCTCTACGCCGTCCTCCCCATCTAATTTGAATTTTATTCTTTCTGATATGCATTCTGCTTTCTCCTTCCTCCTCACCTCCTCTTCAATCACCCGTTTTGCTTCACTGAACAAGGCATCCACTTGCTGGCATGCATTATTTTTTATGTCTGCCAGATATCTTCTCCTTCTCTTTTCTCCTATGCTTTTTCCCTGCTCTCCTTTAGATGTTTCCCGCCGTGGGTTTGTTTAACTTGCAGCCAGTCATAAAGTGGGATATAACCCGTAGGGCGGGGGCAGTGACCTCGGTCCATCCCCTCCAAGTGTCACTCCTCCTTTCTTTCATTTGTCCTCTTTAGCCTCCTCTTATAGTTTCCAGAGACCAAATATATTCTGCCTGCTTTTTAGCTCAAAGACTTTATATTTCGTTAACAGGTACAAGAATGTATTCTCTATTATTTTACTGTCAAACATCCCTTCTCCTGACCAGGCATGGAAACACTGCCCTGCAGTCTCCTCTGCCGACTAGAAGTTGTATTTTAATATTTTGTTATGATACTGGGGACTTTATGGCACATATGGTATAAGGGGCTGTCCATACACGCTACTATTTCCTTTTTTCCTTATTCCACTACCCTGTGTTTCCCGTTTTTCTGTTCCCCAACTCTTTCCCCCTCCTTTATTCCCAAGCACACCCTTCAATGTTCACTCTGGCCCTCTCCACAGGCCCAACCAACCACTCCACTTAATACCACTGGCTCCCTCCACAGGCCCGACTTCTCACTCAATGTTAGCATTTGACAGCCCTCTACATAGGCTCACCGTTCCCTATGTTAGTGCAAGAGTGTCCAGTGTCTGCCCATGCACCATCTACACACTCCTGCTGCTAATAATGAGAAAAGCCGGCTATTTTACACGAGATACCTCAGGGGGCTGATTTGACCACCATGAACCCTCACCATTCAATGACGCTAACTACCACATGCATGTCCCTGTCCACAAAAAATATCAACACAACTCGTACCCCAATGACACAACTATAAAATTGCCTGTACTATGCACCACTCCTGTCTAACAGAGTTCACAACACACCCCTACTGCTCTATCGCAGGCGTACCCACACCAGCGCCCACTCCCTGTTGAGTGGTACGCTCTAATATCTACACTACTACAGCCGATCATCCTCCCTTCTCTCAAGGATGTGTCCTATACAACATAAAAACTATCCCTCCCCCTTCTGCTAGGATACACCTATTGTGCTGCATCTTCTTGCACAGTTATACTCACATCCTGGATACTCTCGAGTCCCCTCGGCAATGAGCCTCAAACACGGGCCCGCACTTCCACTGAAACGCATGACGGCTCTTGGGACCGGGCAGACCTTCGCAAACTCAGTTTCTGCAGGGCCTTGTCAGTGATGCGCTGTGAACATGTCTGCAATCACCAGACCTGTGCCCCAAGGGCAGCCTGGATACTCTCAGTAGTCTGGGGTAGACTGACACATCTCGTTGGGGCCTCCAAAAATGTAGTCATGGGTCCGCCAATTGATGCATAATATTGATGCATAATAAAAACCACATACTCAAAAAATTAAGCAAAAACCGTGAAAAAAGCAATGCTGTTTATTACAGTGGGGTGAGCATAAATCGAACATTCGATTAGCTCTGATCGAGAGGCTGACATCTGAATGGACTATGAACAGCTTTTTTATAACAAGAAATACAATGATCAGATGAGAAAGAATTGCAAGATGTAGGAGTAGTCTTTTTTGTGCTTTCCAGGGATATGATTGGTTTGCAATCTCCTCCTCCTCGATAGTTACATTAATTAGTGAAAGCGTCATTAGAGCAAACAGTTCAATAGTTTCTCATCACCTCACCTTCACATGTGGTACCACATTTTATTCACAACCCACCTGGAACATCTTGTTATTAATGAAGCAACATTTGTAGGACCGCGGGAACTTTAATATACTGCCATTAGTCAGCACCATTGAGAACGGGACACAAGACACCCTGCAGCAGGCGGGAAAGGGAATATTCACACAATACCTGTTAGATTATTGGTCATCCCAGGAACGCAACTCTGTCCAGTGTTCCTTTCCTACCACCACCTGCCGCCTGCCGATGGGCCTCAGCGGTCATGTGACTGGCACACTGGTAGAGAGCCACCCTGCCCGCTACCGTACTAGGTGGCTTGTTTGGCTGGCTGGCCTGCAGTTACCTCACCCTATTCCGTTTTTTCTTAATTCCCATATGACGAGTAAATTGAGCCCCCCCTACCTCTTTGCACATTCCTGTAATTGTGGTTGCATGTTTTAAATTGAAAAGTTCCTAGATCCAGCACACTCCAAGTGAATTCCCACTACGCATGTTTGTGGTTGTGCTATTTCTGACCCTCCCCTACTTTAGCTAATCATGGAGCAATGTGTTCGACCAAGTTTACATCCAATCTATCGTTACCCCCTACCATTCCAGGTGATGTCCTCTATACAGTGTATCTGTGGCTCAAAGTATCTGTGTTATTCCCCATTTGGACAACCCCACCGTGCATCTTTTTACTCCCGTAGTTGGTAGGCATGTCCCCCTATCTGGCGCTGAATTAGCACCTTTAACACAGTGTCAACACAGTAGTATAGGATAGGCATCAGTGAGACATTTCTGGTAACAGGCCTGGGGCTGAGTTAAACCTGCAGTACATTGCAGCACAATTCTAAATTTCACACAACTCTAGCAAACTCTCAAGTATGAAGAGAAAAGAGAACAAAATAGCACAAATTTGTAAAAACAGGGAGATGTTCTTATAAGTGGAACATAGTATTTTAACTGCCAATCTACATGCCTGACCTCCATTGTCACTATAAACTCAATAATAATGACTGGCAGAAATATCAGCAGGGTCACAGCAGGATGTGGTTCCTTTTTTGAGACTGTTGTGCTACTGTTGAAAGAAATAGTCATCTTGAGCCAGGCATGGGCTCTACTATTTTAAACGGGGAACACGCATTTGCTTCTTCCCATTTTTTGTTGGAAAAGTGGAATCTGAATGTGAACTTAGGGTCTTTTGTTTGAATTTCTATTCTTTTGGGACTATTCATGATATCTCCTTTTCTTGGGATTGTATCAGTTCCATCATTCAGGGCCCTTCGAGAGATGGACAGACCAAGCATCCTGACAGCCCTGGACGTCTGTGCCACCTCTTATCCCGACAAAACAGCCATGTCCTGCTGTAGCTTCTTGGCACGTCCTCGGGACGTAAGTCTGCTCATCCCATATGATGGTGCCCCTGGCAGGAAGGGGACAGTCACTTGTATGGGTAGCAGTGAATTTTGGAAATGGAGGTTAAATGGGAGCTTTGCATGGGCAATGGTGGAAAAGCTCTGTTTATAACCAAATCTCCTTTCTGCTTCAGCTGCCCTTGAAGCAAAAGCAGGGCGTGATGGAAACCCTTCTCACCATCCTTCAGACTTCAGAAATCAGCACTGCAAATCGCCTCTACATCATCACTATGTTTCTGCGGCAACCAGTATGCTGTTTAATGGTTATTTTGATAGGTGCAGGGTGAGTGTGAGTGATTCAGAGCTTGGGAGACCCTCAACAAAATATATTAATTATACTTGGCTCCTAGATGATGCCTGTAAATCACTGGGTATTTCACCCCTTTTAGTAGTGTTGGCAAAGTCTAAGCCTCTCTCCTGAAGCCGAAATGTTCAATTATAGACTGAATAAAAACGATTGCACTCAACACAGTTTAGATGCAAGTTGCAATCTACCCCACACATGCAGTTGATGGGTAATGGAACCTGAGTTTCGTGGACAAGGTAGACAGGAGTATTAGGAGGGAAACTTTAATAAATGCAGAAGGCAGACAATTTCTGAACAGGATCTTTCTGAAATGAAGTTTTTAGTAGTCAGCTGATTTGTTTTCTTACCATAGCTCAGGTAAATTAAGGGAGTGAATTTAAAAGCAATATAAAAAATTCAGCTTCTTCAGGAACCGATTACACAGCAATTGAAATCCATAAACAGAGCACACATAAAAAAATGTTTTTCTTTTTAAGGGATTTTTTTTTCTCATGAATGGATACCTCTGTGACAGCACTATTGTATCTCAGTTATAAATCCAGAAAAGTGTGTAAAAACAGGACTGGCTGTCAATGCCCTCCTGCACACTATTGATGGCTTGAAATATGTCCAAATATGTGTAGTGTTCTTGTATGTTCATATTTGATACAATGACACTGCCTGTGTCTCACTTTGAGCTGTTGAATCGTTATGACTTAGTTAAAGCTACACGCTCAGCCTTAGAATCCCCAAATCACTTGGACTGCTCCTCTTAATTCTGCTTAGACAAGATAAGCAGTTAATGTACGTCCAAACATATGGTTTCAATAAAGGCCGTGAAGCGAAAGCAGGAAAAGCAGCAGAAAAGCAGCTAAGTCCTTTGGATGATTGTTTCCTGGAAGACCCATATAGAAAACTGAGACTTCAGCTGCCTTATTGTTCATATCCAAATCTCTTCAGGAATGCCACACTGGCAACATGTAGGAAAGGGGAGGCAGAGTTTCTACAAATAAGCGTACCTTATGCCCTTAAATAGAAAAAGTAAGAACCGTCTGTTATAACCATTGCTGACTCTGGTGAAAGGTGGAGCACCTTTTTTGAAGCAATTCTCTGCCTCAATCTTCATATCCAGCCAATGACCAACTAGCATTTATGTATTTATTTATTTGTTTATTTATTTATTTATTTATATATATATATATATATATATATATATATATATATTCATTTATTACAACACACAAATCCCTTGGGCATCTAGGCGCTAGTTACAGAAAGTAAATAGTACATACGTGAACTACAAGAATATGTGTATAGGTTACAGACAGAATTGGTGTGTGTATACATACTGGCAAATAGGAGTGAGTACACCGACTGGCAGGGCCTCACCTCATGGTACTGTAGGCTACATCAGTCATGCAGACAAGCATGTGGGACAACGTAGGAGTGAGTGCACAGACTGGCAGAGCCTCACCTCATGGTACTGGGGGCTACACCAGGCATGCGGACAAGCATATGGGACAACGTAGGAGTGAGTACACAGACTGGCAGAGCCTCAACTGGTGGTACAGGGGCTACAGCAGACATGCAGTTAAAGGAGAGTAGACTGCTGCATCAAGTAAGGCATTAAAGGTCAACATCAGATGTGCAGTTACAGGTGCCTAGTACATACTGACTTGCAAAGCATAACGTCGTAGATCAGCGGCTACTTCAGGAGTGCTGGTGGACATAGCAGGCGTTAGTGTAGGTGCGCAATTTGGTCTGGCCTCACCCCATGGTAAGGAAGCTGAGTAGTTAATTATACAATAAAAGGGTGAATGCTTGCATTGTTCAGAGAATGTGATGAAAGCTGGTGATTCCCTGGCAGTATAAGTAGCCGACGATTGATTTCAGTTGTAATATGAGCGATTTTCATGGCAAGTCCTTCTTGTTGGGTCCATAACGATAGCTCGTAGGGGTGCAGTGCAGCAGTGGTGAGTCCTATGCAGACCGGCTATGCCTCAACCCGTGAGGCGGCAGGCTGCAACGATGTTGGCGGCAATAGTTCTGATGAGTTTGAGGTTGCAGGAGAGATGGAGGAGCCATGCTTGGCAAACATGGTTGAGGGGTGGGGAATCCTGAGACCTCTAGGAGGGCACTTACGATGTAGTTATAGATAGACATGGCCGTAGCATAGCAAGAGTAGGGCAGGCAACAGTAAGGACCTTTAGGACAGAGAGTCATCTGCTGCTAGATAAGGTGGATAGGACATGGACGGCAGCCGGTCTGCCATCGGCCATGGAGGTTGGTGTAGCGTAATGGTTTAATGTGATGTTACCGAAAATATTC
The DNA here is from genome assembly GCF_040938575.1 of Ambystoma mexicanum. Classification (NCBI taxonomy): domain Eukaryota; kingdom Metazoa; phylum Chordata; class Amphibia; order Caudata; family Ambystomatidae; genus Ambystoma; species Ambystoma mexicanum. Next base: position 716,783,861 of record NC_090932.1, read on the forward strand.
CTAATGAATGAAATATTACGGGGAAAAAAAGATCTTTGGCTCCCCCACATCCCTTGTTTTCCCATGCATGTAACCCCACCCTGAACCCCCTCGACACTTTTTAGCCCTTTATCCCCAACTACTTTATTTATACATTTTGTTATTTTGTGGGTAATATTTCATTTGTTATTTTAATTTTGGTAACATCACTGGATACCTAGCATTACCATATATGGGTTGGTGGTGCTACACAGGAAAAAGCAGTCACAGGTTCTGGAGGGTAGCATATGGCAAGAGGCCAAGAACGAAGGCAAAAAAGAAACAAATCTGCTTGTGCACGAAATCAGAAGAATGAATCTCCTTACCTTGTGCAGCAACGGTTGGAGCGGGAGAAAATTACATAGGTAAGCAGAGCTCAGGAAGTAGAGGTGAAGACACTGCAGTCGTAAATGGGCAAATAGTGGTGTGGCTCTGGGGTGCTGTCCGTGCCAAGACAGGCCCAGACAGAGGTTTGTAGGGTTCCCTTGCAGGGGCTGACTCGGCTGCCGGCTCCCAAGGCAGGAATCAGGCATCATTCCAGCGTTCTCTCACAGGAGTCTAGAGTTCTACAAGTAAACAACCTATGAAGGTGCCATCATCCAAGGAAGGGATGCAACAATTCTTTCTTCTTGCCAATGGAAATGGTTAATGACACACTTGGGAACAATCAAAAAGAAGTGAGAGATGGATAACCCAAGAAGAAAACAATGAGATACTTTCTGTCTTTGACACTGCTAGTTGCCAGGATTGAAAAGGAGTGTGGGAGCCCCTCTACTGAGAACATGCATGGGTCAAATACCATTTTCTATGGAATTTCTTTCACTCAGGAGGGTCTACAACTACGTTTTAGCTCACTGCACCCTTCACTGAAGAGAAATATCCAGTAGAGGGTCTCCCATATTCTTGTTGCCTTGTTATCAGGAGTTCCACCACATCTCCTCTGATGAAGCTTGTGTCTGTAAAGCCAAAGAATCATAGACTGTATATTGATGAAGTGATGTAAACGGCCCACACACTGGTTAAAGATTAAATCAAAAGATAGCCTAAGAAAGCTCAAAGATGGGCAAGCAACAGCCACAAGCAACTTTCAATGTCTTCCCTGGTCTTTGCAAATATTAAACCAAATTTGCCGAAACCTTTCCCAATATGATTGAACCTATGAGTAGGCTAGTTAAGAAAGATGTTGTCTTTCTTTGAGACCAAGAGCAGGAGAGGCCTTTCACCAAGCCACATTGAACATTTTATACGCTCCAATACTGAACTGCTTTGATACCGCCAGGCCTTCAATACTCAGTGTTGATGTAAGCAGCAAGGTATTGGGAGCTGGCCTCGCCCTGGTAGAGCAGGGACATGAAGTCATAATATCTTTCACCTCACGCTGGCTTACTGAAGCGGAGATAAACTCTCTGGTGATAGAGCACAAGGTGTTAGCCTGTACTGGGGAGCTCATAGCTTTCTGTCAGTTCAAAGGGGGTGCCAGGTTTAAGGTGAATACTGACTACAGGCCTCTTGCACAAGAGTTCAAGGTGGGAGGGGTAGAGTTATCTATGCATACCCATCATCGCACCAAGGTTAGTGGAGTTCAAGCATGTTGTTGAACAAAAGCCGGAGACCACCAGCACAGTGGCACATTGCCTGCCTAAACTACTATTGCAGTCAGTGGCAGACAAAGTTAGGAATGGCATTGAAGTGTTAGTATGTGACACATAAGATTACAATTCATTAGTGAAGTTTATTATGGATTGACGTGAGTGCCAGCTCTGTCACTGCTTTTGACACTATCCTACCACAGTGCTACACGATCCTCTCCAAGCCCCGGACTTACCGGTCTGGAGGTGGAGTTGCCCTTGTCTTCCCTGAGTTGTCCCTGCTACTATAATTCCCACTCAATCTTACTCTTCCTTTGAATGCCTTGTCTATAAGTTGAGTGTCTCTCCCACCCTCTCCCAAAATCTGGGTACTATCTATAGGCCCCCTGGACTTTCCCCCCTTTTCATCTCTGAATGGGCCAACCTCTCCTCCTCTATCCTGACCGCCTACCCCGAGCTTCACTACCTTGATGACTTGAATATTTATCTAGGCTCTCCGGATGCGTCTACTGTACATTAATGTGACATCCCCGACTTTCACAATTCTTCCCTCTAGCCCTACCCACTCTGTTGGACACACCTTGGATGCTCTCATCTCAGCAGACATCACTCTCTCCAATCCTCTAACTACTTCTCTCTCTCCTGGTCTGACCACTCTCTCCTCTCCTCCCATTTGGAGCGCCCTGGTTCCCCGGCAATGTCTCTGCCCCTACGCTGCTAGTCTCCTTCTCTGTCACTTGACCGATGAAGGGTGTGTCAGTTGCTGAATTTGCTGCCAACTTCATTCCTCCTCCCACCCCTGCGTTTGACTCTCATACCGACTCTAGACTTGCTAACCTCATTCTCTCCATCTCCAGTACTCTGGACATCCTTCCACCTGTCATGAGGATCCGCATGAAGCCTGCCTCCAAGTGCAACTCTTGGTGTGACTCTGACTTGGCTGCTCTGAAGCTCAAGTGCAAAGTTGCTGAGCAGAAATGGCAGGCCTCAGGCACATCCTCTGACAAACTGGCCTGCCACCTGCTCCAAAGGCAATATTGACCCTTCATCCACACTAAGAAAAGGGCTCATGTCCAAGCCTGCATTTCTGGGCCCCCCAATAACACAGCAGAACTTTATGAAATCTGCAAGGAACTTGCTAATTCTACCGCAGTCTCCTCTTCTTCTCTTCCCACCCAGGCCCTTTGCACTGCACTGGCCTCCCACTTCTCCACCAAAACTCAGGACATCCTGTCCTCACTCTCCTCTACTCCCATCTCCTTCTGCCCATGCCTTCCTGGGCCACCCTCGTGTCCTCCCCCATTCTCTCCTCCTTCTGTCTCCTTGCACCAGATGAGGGCTCTACAGTAATATGCTCTATGAAAGTCACCTCGAAACAGATGCTCCCATGCTCTTTCAGAACTATAAAGGACAACTTCTTCTCTTCTTGCCCCAGCATTGGCTGACTTCTGTAACCATTCCTTATCTACTGGTTCTTTCCCACAACCTCTCAAACACTCCCTTGTGCACCCTCCTCTAAAAGAGCCGTCCGCTGACACTTCTTGCCCGGCTAACTATCACCCTATTTCCATCACCCTTTTCTTGGCCAAACTCCTTGAGAAGTTGGTCATTCCCCAATTTACCTCTTAAAATGGATTTCTAAACTCTGCAAAGGTTTACGAGGCCATCCTAGTTTAGTGGAACGGGGGAACCTTCTGGACAAGCCAGACCGATCAAGGTAGCTTGGCAGCAGTCAAGGCTAAGTCTTGGGGGTGGTGAGAGTGACCAGGAGCCCACAATGAGCACACAAAGTAACGAGCCACAGGTTACTCTTAGACAGGTGTATATCAAAAATACATATACATTTATTACAGGCCTCATGATAAACACAAATAACCACAGTAATAAGAAACTATTACCAAACAAGCATATCACGAAGTTACAAATATAAAAAATTATTTTAGCCTAATGCAAGATGGGGGAAAAACACATCCACAACCTGTAAGAGAAGGGGGGTCAACACAAGTATTGCATTGGGTGCTCTTCAGAATCCAAACCCTAACTTAAGCAGTCCAACCCTACGAAGTGGGGAGCCTTGCACCCAAAAGTACAGCAGTGCATTTACAATGCACGGTCGTGATCAAGACTGAAAACGTTACATCTTTAGGGGGCTATAAGAGTTCAGGAAGGGGCTTGAGGTGATGAAGAATAAGGTCCCTTTATTCGAGGAGGGTCTACACTTGCAGGTAGAACGACTTTCGATGTTCGGGAAAAGCTAGGGAGCTCAGGCTAGCCCAGCCAAGTGAGAATCTTTTAAGGGATCCTCGTGCTTAAAAATGTATTGGTTGCATCAGGAGTCACTGGTAAGTGAAACAAGTACTCGTTGCCCCTGGGCACAGGTCGGACTGGACTTTGCAAGGTTAGTCGAGGTCGCTTGTAGGTTTGAGCTCTGTAGTTTCTCAGCTATCATCCTGCAGGACAGGATGATCATCTGTGAGGGGACAGTAGCCTTTTCTCAGCTCACGAAGAAGAGAGGAAGCAAATTCCAATGCATCAGGCTTAAGGACACAAGAGGGCAGCTAGGCAAAGCACCTACAGTGACCGCCACCACAACATAGTGAGGTAGGAATCACAAAGGCTTGCATAATGGTGCACTCTCTTTGTTCACGACCCAGAGGAGCTGGGACTGTGAAAATTGGCGGGAGAGGGCCCAGGACGACAGGCTAACGATTCCCAAGTCTCAAGTCACAACTCAGGACGGTGGCGTTTCTATGCGATATCCTGGGGTAGAGCTGGTAATTTCACTGGACAGCCCAGGAACACTTCTGAACACTTTTGGAAGATGATCAGGAGGAGCTGAGAAGAGTTGCTCCTACTACTCCAAAGGGTCGAAGCACCCTTGCTGGTCTTCTAAGATCGATAGCAAAAGCTGGAGTCCGAAGGGACGGCAGCGGATTCAGGGTGCCAAAGCTTACAGTGCATCTCTGGTGGTTTCACTGATCTTTTTCAGCATTTCAGGATACTTGGCTCTTTCAGTATTTCGGAGTGAACTTCAGTAGATCAATCTGGAATGGATGCAGAGCCCCTTTTCTTATCCAAGATTCATTTCACGCTGAAATCTGGGATAAGCAATGGAAGATCTGCTCTCTTGCATGCACGCCAGGTTTGGGCTAATCATGTCCGCGGTGGTCTCAGTCATTCAGGCACACCAGACATCCTGGCACCATTATTGTGGATTTGGACCAGACAGTACCAGCCCTCTTCCTGAATAGCACGCGTGAAATGCAGGAGCCAGAGAAAGATGCAGTTTTCACAGGGGCTGCATGCGCACATAAGGAAGTGTAGGGTCAGCTCGACCTGGGTGAAGGCTATGGACAAGATGGTCAAAGGACACAACAAAAGACTTCCTGGCACGGCCATTTCCGGCACTGGCCACTGTCATGGACCAAACTCGGTAAACACGGTATGGTTTAAGAAAAAGCAGTACAAAAAAACAGTAAACTGCTGCCACCAGTTCATCCTAGGCACACTTTTATAACCACCTAAAAATACTTAGAGGGTGTCTAGTGCCATAAAAAGAAAATGGCATCTGTGTGCGGGACAATAAGGTACTTGTTTCACAGATAAAAAGGTACCAAAAAATGGCACCATAGTGAAAGAATAAGGGAAACATAGTTTCCCAGTACTGACAGTTGAGGGGACGTGTCAGTTTCTCCATAACAAATGAGAAAAAGCACAGGCAAGCGCAGCTCAAGGCTGTGCTCCACTCGAAAAAGTCAGGTTAGGTCAGTCAAACAAAAGCAAAAAGTTTGGTGGTCTATAATATAGAGGGAAAATTGAACTTAGAAAAATTGTTCCTAACATTACTCACCACACCGAACCTATTGGCTGTCTTCATGTCCACAAATCTGGCTTCAGAGCATCCAGAGGTGCAGAAATTGCTCTCCTGAAAACCTGTGAAAATCTGCCCTCAAGTCTTGATTCCAACTTTCCCTCTGTTCTGATTCTTCTCAAGCTTTCTTCTGCCTTTGACAGTCAATCATGTCATCCTCATAAATTGTCTCTGTGATACACTATGCATCACAGACTGAGTACTGGCCTGGCTGATCTCCTTCCTTTCTAACCGACCTTCCCAAGTGCAACTGGTCCCTTTCCTCTCCTCACCTCACTCTCTACTTGCAGCATTCCTCAGGGATCTATTGTATCGCCATCGCTCTTCATTATTTACCTTGTCCCTCTGGCCCACTTGATCTCCTCCTTCTCTCTTCACTTACAGTGTTGTGCTGACGAAACACTGCTCTCCTTTAAGCTGCCCTTCTCTACCTCCTCTTCTTCCTCTCTCATACCTGACTGCCTGACTGCTATTCAGGCATGGTGCTCGGCTAATGAACTCTGAGATCCTTCTCATTGGGACGCCTGCTCCCTGTTTCCTTCCCACTCTCTAGCTGCCCTCCTTGGGCTCCCTCCCGTCACCCTCTTGTCAGTTAAAAAACCTTGGGGTCATCTTCAAATCCTCTCTCACCCTTCTCCCACCACATCACGGACCTTGTCAAGAAGTCCAACTTTCTACTCTACCTCCTGTGAGTCAGTTTCCCGTTCTTCAACTTTCCCCAGGAGCTCAATCTCTCCAGAGCTCTGGTTCTCTCTTGGCTGGAGTACTGCAACATCTGCTGCCTCAATCTGCCCCTTTCCTCCTTTGCCCTCTTCAACTAATCCAGAATAGGGCGGCAAGACTTATCCTTGGCCGCAAGCCCAGGGACTGCATCTAAAATCTCTTCACTGGCATCCGGTGGATGCAAGGATGCAAGGATCAAATTGAAGACCCTCTACATCCACAAGGCATTCTGGGGCCTGGGACCCCGCTACATTCAACTTTCTCCCCCTAAACACCTATGTGCTAGAGTCCTTTGGTCCTCTAGCTTCAACTCTAAGCAGATCATAGGTTTCTCCAAGCAGAGAGTGTGAGGGTAGATCGCTTTCTTCGGCAGGAGCCTCCCTCTGGAACGGCCTTCCTGTACCTCTCAGACTTGAGCTGAATCGCCTTCAGTTTCAGAAACCTCTCAAGAGTTTCCTTTTTTCCTCCTCCTTTCCTCTCCCATTCCCTTGCTTATTTGTCCCCGTGCCACTGCAACTTGTACCTGGTCCCTTATGTGCCTTACTGGGGCCAGGATCTCCTCTTCCAGTACACCCTAGCATCCCTTAACCTGTACTTGCCCTTGGTCACCCTACCCTGACTAGCCTGAATCTGATCCACCATTTCCTTGCACTAGTTGACCCTTACACCTTGCTCCCCCTGTTACTTGCCCTCTTGGGACCCCCTCAGAACCCCCCCCCTTCCCTCATCCCTGCCCTTCTGCCCTGACCTGTCCCTTCCCCCTGTACTTATTGTCACAGCACTTGCACGATCTGAATGCCACAAGGCCTAGTAGGACTGTTTTTCAACTGTTATTGTTTTTATATCCTCTGTCCCCGCCCCCCCCCATTGTCTTGTGGCACATGGAAACACTTGTGTATAGGCGCCATACACATTTCCAATAAGTACATTAAATAAATAAATGGAATAGTGGTTTTACAAAGACAAAGTGGACTCTATACTCTGTGCTGTCAATGAGCTGTTAGCCGTGGGGTGGACTGTAACAGAAACATTAGGAGAAGCCCTGACACCCTTTTCTCATATTGCTGATGAAATGAGCATTGAGGCAAATGTCTAACGTTAGCGTGAGAAGAGCATTCCACCTGAAGGGTTATAGCAAGGAATCTTACAGAACAATGACCATTGTCAGAGATCACTATAAATGGCAAGGAGTTGACTGGTGTGCGGGCCATTTCCGAGGAGCTGCTAGGAAGGTCAACAGAGGGACATAGGGCATCATTAGTATGGTGGTGCAGTAAAAAGGAGGTAACTGTTTCTGCCACATTACTTCATGGTTGTACTATAGGTTTGGCGGTGAAATGGATAAAAAACGTCTAGCAACTTGCTGGAGATAAATCCACCGCCTTATCTCCAAAAATCTGTAAAATCGTCAGGTGGTAATTCTGGGGACTAACACTGCCATACCACTACTTGTAATCGGGCAGTAATTCTGCCAGACTAAATGGCAGTTACAGTCAATCCATTTGGCCGTCCGTATTCCAGAGGATTTACCACCAGAATACCACCAAACCTGTAATGAGGCCTATTGTTATTTGCATTTAGGCAACCCCATAACTCGATTACAATTACTGTGGACCATGAATGAAAGTAGCTTTGGACATCATTGGGCCTTTATACATCCAACCCAGGCAGATGAGGTTCTGTCTAGTGGTAATCAACCACTTAACCCATTGGCGCTAGGTCAATTTCATAGAGGAAGTGGTAAGTGAAATATTTTGCGTTTCGTAGTGAAAGATTAAAAGAATATCCAGGCTTAATACCACATAATAGAAATACGCCAGTCACGAGTACTAAGGTACAAGTACACTTTATTTAACAGAACAGCTGTCTGGCTCTCAAAACCCTGCAATGTGTGCAAACAGACACCGTGAGATGAGAGAGTGCTGGACATTTCAAAAACATGAGTATTTATACAGTTTTCTCACAATCCCGGACACATCGTCGAGCCCATCTTTGTGTAACACATTTACCTAGGGTATATAGCCTTCCCCAAAACTAATACATGTTAAAACATCCTTGAATAGCTGGATATTTTCTGTTAAACACTTCATATGTTTTTCAAACTTTGGACACAAAGGTAACAGTCCTTATTTCATTTACATATATTTGTCTACCATTTGTTCTTAAGTTTAAAGTCTGTTTGGTTTCAAGGAGCGAAAACAAAGATTTCTGCAAAAGCACATGTTCAGCTATCCATCATTCTGTAACGCTATTTGAACGGGGAAGACACTGTTGGTACAGATGGCATCTAAATTACTGATTAGCACGGCGATTGTTTAGCTCCAAGATTTCCTTAGTGCAGGACAAACAATCCACCTTAGCAGCTTCAGCATGCTTATCTACGTTGACACAGTAGAAAGTTCATTATGCTCTGATGGAGCTGAAAACACAAATACTAACATGGGACAGAAAGCAGGAGTTAATCAAAAAGGCGGATAGCTTAAAATGGCAGTGTAGTCAGCCTATTTCAGGTTCATTCCAATGCGATTTACAGTGCGATGCGAATGTGCTTAGGCCAATGTTTACTAACAGCTGGTATTCATGCAAAAATATACTTTTACAGTATGGGTGTTTGTGTGAGACAGCAAACCCAGCACTATAGTCTCTGGTCACATATGAACTGACAGCAATGAATATATACCAAGAACCCTTTCACTCTCTGACTAGGTTACATCTACAGAAGAGCAAGCAAAACATCCTCTCGGTATGAGTTCCTAAATGGTTCCGCTAGGAGTACAGAAGCAAATGAGGCAATCTTCTTGTTAGTATGAAACACATATGAGAGGGAGTGACTATTAACCTCTGAAGTAGGAGATATGTCCCAGAACAGCCCACCTTCCCATCTGTAGGGCACCACATACATGGAACTGATCCAGTCACCATGACAACATACCAGTCTGGTTACAAAGAACAGCATCAGGACCTCATAACTCTTCACAATAAAGTCCTTCTACTAGCACCTGCACCCGATAGATTTGTCCTATATTCCAATTCTGGTGCTATGGAGTTAGACGTGACTCTATTTCCAATTGCCAAAATACCATTACATTTCCTTCCTAACCCAGTGTTGACCTTTTACACATGTTTCGCCCATGCTCCATCAGCAGAAATCCTTATATCTAGATAGTCAAAGTAATCGACTTCTTCAATCTTCTCCTCTTCAATGATGATATTGAGTTGTTTCCAATGCCCTCTCCTCCTACAACACCTCATAATCTTTGTTTTATTTGTGTTAACCTCCAGTCACTGATACTTACAGGAATTAACAAAGGAGGTTGTTTGTGTTTGTAACCCTATTGGAGTATGGGACCGTCATCTGCAAAAAACAGAATTCTGATTTATTTCACCAGCTAGAGATGGGGCATTGGATGTATCAATATGTAACTCCAAAGGCAATCCATTAAAAAAAAAAAGATTAAAAAGAAAAGGGGGAGGTGGACACCCTTGTCTTACCCCCTTTTCAACACCAAAAATCCTACTAACTTCACTGCACCTCACTCTGATAGATGAATTCATGTAACGCTCCATGATTGCTTTCAGCAAAGTATAGGCATTCCCTTGGTAGGCAGAGCTTGCATTGGTGCTAATCGTGGGATGCTATCAAATGCAGTTCTTAAATCTATGAAGAGACCGTTATGACTCCCCCCCTTTAATAGACACATATTTATCCACCAGCGAGTTCAATCTAGGAACCTGGCCCAGTGTACTCAACCCTTTGCAAAACCTGCTTGGAACTGGCTCAGGGCCTCCTACTCCTGAACCCAGCTTTGTCAATTTAATTTGGAGTACTTTCCCAAAAAAGGTTCTGCTGGCGCTTAGAAGGGAAATCGGCCTGTAATTGGCAAGATCCCCTTCATCACCCTTTTTAAAAACTGGGATCATTTCCATCAGATTCCAAGAGTTTCTTTTTTGCCACTATGGAGAATAACATTTAATAACTTATATAAAATGACAGGTTTACAAATTAAAGTTTGCATTGACCCAGAGATATTATGTTATTTAATGGGGATTTAACTGCACCGCACTACCATGTGAATAGTCTCCAGACCCTCTGCATGACTTGAATGAGTGGGGGGTAAGTTAGGTTAATGGGAAAAGAGGAAAATGCTCACTTGATTTCATTGGTGTTGTGTGTATTTGTGGCCTAGGTTCTCAATGTTGGTATGTTTCTAGGTGTTCTGTGTTGAGGGCACACATGCATTTCTATGAAGATGGGAGTGTTTTGGTGTTGCTATGCATTTGCTGACACTGTGACACAAATGTTTATTATATATGTGTAGCTTTCTGTTGATTGATGTCTGTTGTGAGGATTATTTAATAGTTGTGTGTGAGAGGCATAGTCGGAATTCAGTGTGTGTGTGTGTGTGTGTGAAACTACAGGATGTCGGTGCGTGGGAGGAAGTGGTAGCTCCAGTGGGCAATAGAGACCCACCATCAAGTGTGGCAATGGCAATGTCTTGATAGGGGTTCCCTATGGTACAGCACCTTTAGAGATGTCCTACGGCACTTTGAAATGTGCTTGTATCTAGCAGTGGCCAGTGTACAAGGACTAGTCCTGGATGGGAGGGGGGGAACACGCAGAGGAGTGGAAGACGAAGGGAGAATACAGCAGTGGGTACCAAGTAGACAGTGGTTTCGATTAGCTCTAGAGGAGCGTACAGAGTAGGGCTTACAGAGAGACCTGAGTCCTGGTGGGATCCCTAGGACCAGCCCATCATGTTACAAGGTCAAGGTGTGATATCTTGGAGGCAGTCAAATAATTTACATTGAGCATCGTGATGCAAAAAGCAATGCAGTGTGCTGAATGCATTAGACACCAGAGGATAAAATTCCAGTGCGTCTCTAGGGATCAAAACCTCAGAGCTAGAAAATTACAGTGAGAAACACGAGCAAAATTACATTTGGACATATGGAAAAAATCTCAGGAAGAAATAGTGGGGCACCTTTGAACTGTATATGTTAGGATAGAAAGTAAAACAATGAACAGGTTAGTGAGGGGTTAGAACAATCATGTTACCTACAGCATGGCATAACACAGCATATCAAAGAATGACAAATTCATGACAAGATAGAACACAGAATTATATGCCCTAGCAGAGCATGAAAGGACCCACCAAGGCAAAGGACCTTAGTCTCCTCCTCAGACCCCAATCAATGGCTTTTGCACTTGCTCACTTCGCTATTACCATCCCCAAATCACACTCTGTCTTTCTCTCTCTGTCGCTTTTCTCTGTCATTCACACATAGATACATTATGCACTGTGTGCTACAAGGATGGCAGATAAGGGGATGGGGCAATCTGAAGACTCAACTCATTACCATAAAAGGAATGCTAACAATAATGTGAGCCCTGAACATTTGATTTAGAAAAATGGCTGCTAGAAATATGAAAAACCCAGCCACATACTTAGCCTGACAATCAACATACTATTGAATGGTAGAGTGCTGTCTCAAACCTCATTCTAACTTATCCAGGTGATGTGCTCAGCTTACCCTTTGGGGTTTTTGCTTGTCGGGCCAAGAAACAACATTTGTCACAGGTTCGTCAGTCTTTGGGGGGAGGGCCAGAATCCCAGTTGAAAAAACCCTACTCATCTAGTGGTGAGCCAGCTCCATAACTTCAGTCTAAGATTAATTATGAAACTCTGCATGGTGTTCTTCATAGGAGGTGGATGAGATGTGGAGCAAGCAAGAAAAGGTTGAGTGTGGAATCCTTAAAGTGCACCAGGATGCTAAGTGTACCATTACTTGACCTGAAGGGGTTGCTGCAGCGGAAGGAAGGTTACATGAAATATGCAGACCTTGAAAGAATGGAATGTGGGATGTAAATAACAATTATAATTATGCCGTCTGCTCTCTTGCATGCGTGGACATACTAATGTTTCGGCTTTTAATACCGTTTTAGTCAGTCAGGCTGGATGACACAATTCACTGCAATGAACATGAATATATGTCTATAGGTTGCTTACTGGTACGAAAACACAGCAAGCGGACCCCACTAATTTGCACACTCCACCACGCTCAGCTAAAATGACATCTAATGCCATTCGGTTTTGAAGTGCTACTAATTTTATCGCCTTTTCTTCTAACATCATATTATAGAGTATGTCCGTGGTCCGGTTGATGGTTCTCTCGAGTACTCTCGCTAGTTTTCTGATATCTTCTGAATTCGCTATCTGCCCCCAAAATGGCACAACTGATTTAGCTATATCCCGCAAGATTTGTGCTGGGGTTCACCATTCTCATCCCGCCATGGACGAGCTTTCAAAACCTCTTTTGTACTAGCTATAAACACCCCAGGTAACAGGATCCCTAAATAACAGGTTGCCTGCCAATCCCTGGGCAACCATGGGAATGCTACATTACCTCAGACAAAGTAGACAGGTTCACCTATATACAAAGGTCTGTTCTCCCCAGTCAAATTTGCAACGTTGGCACAACCTAGAAAATGTCCCATTGACTGAGTTCCATTCCTCTGTATGCAAAAAGAAACTGAATCGGGGCTATGGTTGACAGTGTAAGAAGGAGGCATGGCGTCCTTATTGCCTATTGGAGCCATTTTAAAGGAAATCAAAGATTGGAAAGGATGAGACAGTTTATCAGAAGGCCTAATAGAAGCAACAGTTGGTTTACTCCTATTTGCAAAAAGCGAGCATCCCAGGGGAATCAAAACACATTTGTCTAAACTATTCAAATTGGTGCCATCAAAGTTCCCTGAGATGCTATCATTCCATTGGCCAAAAAACAGTGCTCTAAGAGAAGCATAGCAAGCAGTTGCAATGGTAAAGGATGAACATACCAACCTAGCCCCTTATCCCCATGTTGTGGTAAATGTGAGCAGACCCAACAGTTAGATTTATTAAAAATGGCATTTGTGGCATTCATGATAAGCAGTAAAGTGTTATTGTGGTACGTTTGTCTGTGCTGGGAATCCCGAGGGGATAAAGTATGCAAATGTACAAAGGGAGTAGGAACAATGGGTGCACTTTCAGTAGGCAACAAAAGTTCTAAAGAGTGAGTTTCCTCGAGGTACCACAATCCTAAGGCAGCGACTATTAAAAAACCAAATAGCATTATAAGAATACAGCAATACATTTTCGGGGCCCAGGCATTTTGTCCATTGTCCCGGTTGGTCACCCCCTTATTTACAAGTCCCATACGAGCGGTAGCGGTGGCGGGCATCGTAGTCTTCAAACGGACACTCCAAAGTTCGTTGCTGGCGACCTCCCGGTCGAGCGACTTCTTAGTCCTTCCACTACCCTAGCCAACAGAATCCCCTTTCTCAAATTTGGGCAAAAAGCAAGCCCTCGATGACTCTTTTCCTTCTCCGAATGCACAGCCGAACCGTGCCGTAAGTCTATCAGATGGACAGCAAAACCGTGCCGTAAGTCTATCTTCGTGGTCGCAGATTATATCGTACGTTTCCTGCTACTGATTGATCCAGAAACAATATGTCATCACTTCCTGTTGAAAGCAACGTATCGGAGGCAAGTGAAGGGGCTGAATTCGAAACAGCTGTTTCCGTGTTCAAAAACTGTGGAGAGTGCGGAGACAAAAAAAAATGCAGCTTCCCCAAGCCTCCCGGGCTCAGAGAGATTCTTCGACACACTCTCAGTGCTGCTTACTGCTTTGGGATCATTGGTTGCAGTGTCAGCGAGGGGTTCTGTTTCTTCTGTAACGTGTGGCACAGGGTGAGGAAGATTCTTGATGTGGGACGCGTGGATCCAGTTCTTTCGCCCAGCGACCCGCACCGCTGTCTGGGTGTCCAACAGGACTTGGAATGGGCCATGCCAGCGAGGTGCGAGGCAGGAGGTGCGTTCAAACGATTTGACGAGCACCCAACTCCCAGGCCGTATGCCATGGCCCGGGGCCTCATATCGCACAGGTAAAGCTTCTCGTACCTGGTGATAAATCAAATACAGGTTTTTAGTCAATTGGCTACAATAATCTGAAAGTAGTACATTTTCAACATTTCTTAACGAGTTACATTTAGGAAGGTTCCAAATATTGGCAGGTCTCTCCATTACCACCTCAAATGGAGAGAGCCCAGTCTTAGTTTGAGGGGTTGTGTGCATAGATAACAACACGATCGGTAAGGCGTCCAGCCATTTTAGTTTGGTGCCGACACACATCTTAGCGAGCTTGTTCTTGATGATACCGTTGTGTCTTTCCACTAGTCCGGCGCTCTGAGCATGTCTGGCCGAATGGAACCGTTTGTCAATTCGTAATGCTGTACATATCTGTAGAATTAGAGCGGCAACAAAATGAAGACCATTGTCGGACCAGATAACTCTTGGCAAACCGAACCGTGGAAAGTATTCTCTTAACATGATTTTTGCAGTAGTCATAGCTGTAGCATCTTTAACAGGGAAAGCCTCAACCCATTTACTAAAAGCACAAATAACCACCAGTACATATTTCTTATTATCGCATCGTTCCATTTCAATGAAATCAAAGGGGATCACTTCAAAGGGGACAGAGGGTGGCCCAAAACTACCCCTTGGAGTTAGGTCCCCTTTCCCACGTTGTGTTGCAGGTAAATCATGCACTCCCGGACGTAGCGCTGGGCAATTTTCGAAATGTTGTCATTTACCCAAACCTTCTCTAACATTTTTGTCATTTTCTGGGCACATACATGCGTAGGACAATGGGCCATGATGACCATCATCATGACATACACGTCAGGGAGTAGCCAGTTCCCTTCTACTATGTCCACCCAACACCCGTCATCATCAAGTTTCCCCAAGCCTTCAGCCCACCTTTTGGATTCTTCTAACGTGGCATCAGCTTGGATATCCTGTACAGACCCAACACCCTCATCTATTGTATAAGCATCTACAGATTCCCTTGAAACATACATCTCCGTAAGGAGATCGGTAGCAGTTTGCCTAGCTATCTGATCAGCGAAAGTATTCTCTTTCCCTATATCATCTGTAATCTTTCGATGTGCTGCACATTTCATAACTGCTAACTGAGTAGGGAGGGCAAGCGCTGAGAGTAGTTGTACTATTAGGGAGCCATGTTGAATTTTGGTGCCATGCGAAGTTAGAAACCCTCTCTCTGACCAAAGTCTCCCAAAGTTGTGGACCACCCCAAAGGCATGCTGACTATCAGTATATATATTTACTGTAAGCTCTTCGGAAAGTTCACAAGCTCGGGTCAATGCTATAATCTCTGCGGCCTGCGCAGAATTATGCGTGATTCTCTTAGTTTCCACAACCGTGCTTAATGTAGTGATCGCATAAGCAGCGGTGGATGTACCATCCGGAAGTTTGAAGCAGGAGCCGTCACAAAACAGCTCTCCTTGCGGATTATCCAAGGGAGTATCTTTCAAATCAATTCTACCCTTTGTCTCTTGTTCGGTCATATACAAACAGTTGTGTGGCACTTCATCGCCGCAAGTAGCATCATGCGGGAAAGGTAGGAGTTCAGCCGGATTAAGGACACAACACCTCTTAATTTGAATGTGAGGAGCAAACAAGATCAATTCATATCTCGTCAACCGTGCAGAAGTGAGGTGCTGCGTTTGAGTTCAGTTCAGTAGAACATCTACAGAGTGAGGCACCATCAGGGTTAGATCATGGCCTAAGACCATTCCCTCACTCTGTTTTACAGATGTGGCAGCGGCAGCAGCGACAGCACACAAACATCTTGGCAAAGCGCATGCTACAGGATCAAGGGCGGAAGAAAAGTAACCGCAGAGCCTATTCTTCCCTCCATGTTCCTGCGTTAATAAAGCCAAAGCACATCCATCACATTCATGCACAAACAACACAAATGCCTTTTCATAGTTTGGTGTGCCCAAAACTGGTGCAGACCACCCCAAAGGCATGCTGACTATCAGTATATATATTTACTGCAAGCCCTTCGGAAAGTTCACAAGCTCGGGTCAATGCTATAATCTCTGCGGCCTGCGCAGAATTATGCGTGATTCTCTTAGTTTACACAACCGTGCTTAATGTAGTGATCGCATAAGCAGCTGTGGATGTACCATCCGGAAGTTTGAAGCAGGAGCCGTCACAAACAGCTCTCCTTGCGGATTATCCAAGGGAGTATCTTTCAAATCAATTCTACCCTTTGTCTCTTGTTCGGTCATATACAAACAGTTGTGTGGCACTTCATCGCCGCAAGTAGCATCATGCGGGAAAGGTAGGAGTTCAGCCGGATTAAGGACACAACACCTCTTAATTTGAATGTGAGGAGCAAACAAGATCAATTCATATCTTGTCAACCGTGCAGAAGTAAGGTGCTGCGTTTGAGTTCGGTTCAGTAGAACATCTACAGAGTGAGGCACCATCAGGGTTAGATCATGGCCTAAGACCATTCCCTCACTCTGTTTTACAGACGTGGCAGCGGCAGCAGCGACAGAACGCAAACATCTTGGCAAAGCGCATGCTACAGGATCAAGGGCGGAAGAAAAGTAACCGCACAGCCCATTCTTCCCTCCATGTTCCTGTGTTAATACAGCCAAAGCACATCAATCACATTCATGCACAAACAACACAAGGGCCTTTTCATAGTTTGGTGTGTCCAAAACTGGTGCAGAGCATAATGCAAGTCAAACGACTGCTGGTGTACCGCGTTCCATGGTAATGGCGAAGAAATGCCCTTCTTCGTCAAAGCCAACATCGGTTTGATCACTAGTGAGAAATTCGGGATCCACAACCTACAGTAAGAAGCCATACGTATCAAGGCTCTAACTTCCTTCTGTGTATTTGGGACAGACATACCGGAGATGTGTTTTATTCTTTCAGGTGTCAATCTTCTTCCCTCCTTTGACAGGAGATAGACTAAATAGGCGACCTCCTGACAACAATATTGAAATTTTTTAAGCGATGCTTTGTGACCATGCTTAGCTAGATGAATAAGTAATGACACAGTGCCCTCCTTACAGGCACTCTCAGAGTCAGCAGCTAGAAGCAAATCATCAACGTACTGAAGCAAAGTACAGGTAGAGGCCAATTCAAGGGTATCAAGTTGTTCTTTCAAAGCCCTACTATAAATGCTAGGACTCTCTGTGTACCCTTGAGGTGCACGAATAAATGTAAACGAGCGCCTCCCTAAGGTGAACGCGAACAAATATCTACTATCCTTGTGTATAGAAATACTAAAGAACGCATTCTTTAAGTCCACAACACTAAAGTAAGTAGCTGTAGCTGGAATCATGGTTAGGATTGTCGTTACATCAGGCACAATTGGAAATTGTGGTGCCACAACTTTATTAATGGCAGGTAAATCAATTATGAAACGGAATGGAATTACATTATCGCCTTTCTTGTACACGGGTAAAATCGGACTGTTACACAAACTTCCTGAAATTTCTTCAATCACCCCGCGATGCACAAAATCGGAAACAATACATTTCAAAGCTCGCTTGCCCTCAACCGAAATCTTATACTGGGGAATGCGTGGCAGCTCAATTCCATGTTTCAAGACTATTTTGACCGGCTCAATCTGTAAAACACCGACATCATTGTCGCCGACAGCCCACAAGCTCTCTGGTACATCAATGAATTCTGGAGGCAAAGGTCTAGTCAAGAATTCTGAGGTAGAAAATTGCTGTGGTGAAATCGTCAAGCGCACTCCATCAGAATTACCGCATTTAATTTTTTTAACAGATTCAACCCCAGCAAGTTCTCTCCGCAATCCGAAGTCAACAGAAATGGACAATGGTCTGTAAAGGGACCCAAAGAAATAGGTACCGGCATAGAAACCGGACAAACAACTGGTGTACCAGAAAACCCTACAGAAACATTGGTTTGCCCTGACAGTGGAATGTTTGGAACCCGCAAATGATCAATGGAAATACTTCTGTGCTCCAGTGTCTATCAAAAACTGATGTTTCCTATTCCCACCACCATTTCAATGTAGGGACCTTTCTGATTGACGGGAATAGGTGTAGGTTCCAAACCCTGCTTCGGGCAATCCTAACGAAACAGAATATCTTCAAAAGGAAGTTCTTCAGATAAATTTGCAGCGGAAGGATGATCAAATATGTTCCTGGTGTCCACACTCGGAGTCTGATTGTCCTGCGAAAAAGGTTGCTGAGGGTCCTGTGTAAACTGACTTCTACCAGGGCACCCTACGCCCAGGCGACCTCTGAATCGCCTACCCATATTACCAAATGTATTATTCGACTTTTGTTGAAGGACGGGGCATTGTACTCGCTAATGACCCTCTCGACGACAATAAGCACACTGGTTAATGTTCACAGGACCCAAGGGCACATTCCCCTGCAGGACATACTGACCTCTAACCTGAGAACTGCCCCCTCTGGGCCCCCTAACAATTTGCTGCAATAGCACTTTCGTTTTTAAATCGCCTTTCCGTTTTTCAATCCTATCTTTTTCATTATTGACACGGTTCTCGCAGTACTGAGCCATGTGCAGTACTTCTGATTGTGATTTCGCCTGCTAAGCGCTCTCAGAAGACATAATTTGTGACTGGATGTCAGGCAGCAATCCACGTACAAATTTGTCCACAAATAATCTTTTCCCAGACTCTGTGCCTAAGTCTTGTCCACTGAAATCCGAGAATACCTGCTCGAACCGATTAAAGAACTCGGTAGCACCCTCAGACTTTCCTTGGACACAGGCCGTAAGCTTGTCCCAAATAATTCTCTTTTCGGGAATTATGGTTTTTAATTTAGCAGCGATTCTATCAGGCAGAGTTAATATCACCTGAGGTGGTCTTTCGCCAGCTGGCCTTTCCCCATCGAGTCTAGTTATATTCACCCATGTATCTCCCAACCCGGGTACGTCGTCAATAGTTCTAACTTGCTTCCATAAATCTATGGGCAGGAGTACAGGAAACAACAAATCAACGTCACCTAAGGTGAACACTGAGGACTGCAAAATGGATTCTATCTCTTTATAGAACCCTGTCGGATTTTTCATGATATCAGGAATAGATTGCCTAATAGTATTCACTTCCTGTCTTGAGAACGGGACGTGAATGAACTGTGATACATAATGTGCGGGAATGTTCACAACGACTATACCCTGTGCAGCATCGGCCGCAACCTCAACTTTAGGGACAAATGTCGGAGGAACCTCTCTCGTAGGCAACTGAGAAGTAGGTGACTCTGAACGCTTACTAAGCAACAGAGCCAAGTCGAGCGCTAAAGCAGTCGAAGAAGTGTCAAGTGAAAAAGCTCTCTTATAAGTGCTCAATAACTCTGTGGGACAACTAATCTTCCTTTTTACACACTCATCCTGCAGGTAGTCTACCATTACCAGTATCACTTTCCTCTGCATTTCTAGCGTATATTGACTATATGTGTCATATACCTCAACTGGAGTTATCGATATATCTGAAATCCATCTAATCACGTCTTTGTTACAAATTCGCATTTCCTCCGATATTGGTTTACGAAACAGAAGTAACCGTTTCTGTACATACATATTTTTCTCTTCATCATCCTAATTCTGTAACTTTTCTAACTCCTTTCTATACCCAAACAACCTCTCGACATGCTCATTTACCTTCTCCACAGTGTTTCTAGAAAGCGCTAGAGTATTTAGATCCCTTAACCCTTGCGGAAAATCCGCATTATTTAATCTTCCCCACATTATACATAACTGAATCCCTAAACCTTCAATAAAAACATTTTTCTCAGGAAAATTATCCGTATTACAAAGTGTGGCAAAAACGCTAGCTTGATCATCCTTCTCCATACAATGCTTAGCCCATGCAATTAACTACCGTATCTTCTCCGGTGGTACGGTATTGCGAGTGACAACCTTTGTTCCTGTACCTCGATCGATTACAAGCGGCTCAGGACCACTTGGAAGAGAGGGAGCAGGCATACTTGATGGAGGTACTATAACCGGTGTGATAAAAAGAGGTGGGGGAGCTGGAGGAAGGGGAACATTAGGTGGAGCAAGTACAACGGGAACAACAACACGTGGAGCAGGAATAACAGGAGGAAGAGGCAAAGCAGCAGGAAGAGGAACATACGGAGGTGGCGCAGAGGCACCAGGCCTTCGTTCATTTAATATTTTGTCAATAAACTCATCAGAAATATGAAGATCTTTTGAAGGATAGATTTTCTGAATACCGAGTGAAAAAGCCCTATCCATATTTTTAGTCGCCTCAGACTGTTTGTCCTGATCATATAGCAACGCTTTTTCAGCGTTCGTTTTATGATGGCGTGCATGTTTCTCTCTACTTTTAAGTTGTTGCAGCGCTTCTTTTTTCCAATTCTGCAAAACATCAAATGCTGCAGGTCTAGCCTTTTTCTTTAATAGAATTGACTCTAAATACTCAATACGAAGGATTTCAAAATTAACATTGATTGGCCACTGAAGTTCGGAGGCATGTCTGGTTTGTCTGTGCCCAATGTCATTAAATACTATACTTCCAATGCCATGCTTACAGTACATAGTACATGCCGGCGACCCCTCCTGTGGTGCGGGATGGCTAAATTCCAAAGATTGTCTATCACTGCGGAATAATGCCCTAAAGCAGGTAGACAATTTCCCAGGCATATCTCAAATTCTTGGTGTTACCTGGTCAATAATTGTGTCTGCAGATACAATGCGCCAAAAGTCAAATAGTCAGGGTTAAATTAAGAATCGGGTCATGACTCACCTGACCAAACCTAAGGAGGTCCGATCGGATTTCTAAGAATCTTACCTAACTAATCTTACCCCACGTATGGTGATTTCGGCAAATCTGCCCGCCTCGATAAGTTGGACCCTCGTCAAGATGCCGTCTCGGACCACATGCTTATCGTCCAAGGATTGGGTCGTGCAGCGCTGCTGAGGTGTCGCGTCTCATTCAGGGGCCCCTTATGTCACACCATCCGATTCCGGTCCGATAGTGTGCGTCAACCTTCAACAATGCCTCATCAATATTGAGGGTCCCTATTCGGGCGCCAACTGTGAAAACAGAATCAAAATATCGAGGCTGAGTACCCCAAAAGGAAATACACCGAACACGGGTTACAAAGAAACATACAAAGTACTTTATTTTATACTGAATCCAGTTACAAAAACAGAGCAAAATCAGATAGCTATCGGCCCTCAGTACAACACAACGAACTCCAGTGTGGTTCAGTGTGTTAAGTGAGAGACGTTGTACATTAGAATGCATTCACTTTTTATACACTTGGTGGGCGTGATGTCCAGCCCCACTTAGGGTTAATATTCCTTTTAATACATCACCGATCTAGGGTTCGTCCTAAGTCTCAAACAACCGCATATAACTGGTTTGCCTTTAATACATGTATCAACAAGCCTATGCAATAACTGTGTATTCTAAGATTGTCCATGCAGGCCTTCTTAAACATTAATACAATGTAGTTAAACAGATGTTCTTCTTTCAGTATTTGAATACATTGTCTCAACATATGCTCGTGGATTAGTTTCATTGCACGAGTAATCCTTCTACACATAGGTCAACAAAGGACAAGGTCTCAGTTCACGACCTCAACAAGTGGCCTGCAGGCAAGTTACACATTAGTTATGTACAGAGGTCAAGACCGCCATGTTGTATTCTGGAATGACATTGTCCACCATTGTAACTCACAGGGTGACTTTTACACAATGAATCCTAAAATGGCGGTTTGACCTAAAACGGCGGCTTACATGGATTTAAGGTCAGGACCTTGCAACACGGATTTCTTTCGCAAGTGACTTTCGAGCAGCTTGGCGTAGGCCAATATTAATATATTTATTACAATAGGAGGCACAATATACTTTCTCTTTCGACAGGCCGAGGCAGATCTGGTTCCCGGACCTTCTCACCATGTCAGCGTCACTACCAATCAAGCTGCCATTGGTTGCAGATCTTCTCGCCAGTGAGGGAGGCACCATTCTTCACCACGACCCAGAGTCTCTGAACCTGAAGGCCTGGCTCCTGCAGCACTAGAATTTGGGGGCTACGGTCTCCTGGCAGACTGTAAGGAAGTTCTCGCCAAGACTAGAGCGTTGTCTAATCTGAAATGCTACAGACTAAAGTGGAAGAGATTTACTGTTTGGTGCCGATCCTAGAAGATCGCTCCACTGAAGGTCAAGGCCCCTCAGGTGCTTCCGTATTTGCTGTCGTTGGCCAAATCTGGGCTGGCCCATGCCTCCATCAAGGTTCGTCTGACGGTATCTCCCACTACACCAGATCCCCAGGAGGACCATCCTTGTGGCCGCACCGATTGGTCAAGGAATTCGTCAAGGGACTTTATAGTTTGTACCGGCCGGTGAATGCTCCGGTCCCAGTGTGGGAGCTCAATGTGGCGCTAACTAGGCTCATGGGACCTCCGTTTGAGCCTATGGATTCGGCGTCACTCAAGTTTTTGTCATGGAAAACAGCTTTTCTCGTGGCCATCACCTCTGCACGAGAAGTGAGGGAGATCCAGGCCCTCTCCTGTAAACCACCTTACTTGACTTTCCACGAGATGAGGGTGGTGTTGCGGACTGACCCCTCCTTCATGCCCAAGGTGCCGTCAGACTTTCACCTAAATGAGCCCTTGGTGTTGCCTGTGTTTATTCCGATGCATTCATCGCCGGCTGAAAGGACTCTGCACTTGCTGGATGTGGCTAGAGTGCTGAAGTTTATGTGGGCCGCACAAAGAGTTTCCAGAAAACTTCTCAACTCTTTGTGAGGTAGGGGGAGGGTCAAAGAGACGGTACTGTTGTTAATGTTAGGAATGCTATTGAAAGCATTAGATCTACTGAATTTGCCCAAGAAGAGGGATCATGGATGAACGGGATGGAGTTTATGTCCTCTAGCCTTAGAGGTCTTTGTGTTGGCAAATAATCAAAAGGAGCCCTGCTAAACCAACATGAAATTGAAATTAACTATATGACATGGAACATTAAGGGCCTTAACCACCTGATCAAAGCTAGGAATGTTGTGCTGTATCTCACTAGACATGCAATACTGGTGGCTTTCCTACAGGAGACCAAACCTGGTCCCACTGAACAAATTGGGCTTCGCAAAACAGTGGGACTGCCACATGTTTTCTACTCCTTTTCAACACATGTCAGAGGGGTTGTGACTTTGAGCCACCCATCTCTTAACTTTAGACACTCTCAGGTCTTTTCTGCCCTATAGGGGTGATCGCTATTGGTAGCTGAAGTATTTAGGTCTTAAAATGCTTAAATGTATTTAGGGCATAAAACTCATATGCTCCCAACGCTGACTCCTGAATATTCTGAATGGTTATCGAGTAAGTTGGTTAGATGTGCTGTCTCTAATCATGTCAGGGGTTGGGTGTCGACCTTAACACAGTACTAGATCCTACACTTGACAGACTCTTCAGTATTCCCTGTCCTCTCCCTGGGTCTGCTTAGCAGCATGTCAGCTGTGCAGACTGTTTGAGTTCTTGGATGCTTGGAAAACACGTCACCCACAGGACAAGTTCACGTTTACTCCTTGATGCAAAGCTCCTCCTCCGGAATTGACTACCTGTTTTTCTTGAAAGCACAGGTGGGTTGGGTGGAGAAGTGTACCATTCTACCATGCATCTGTCTGGGTGGACCTCCGATCTACGTAACTTAAAGTAGGCCCACCTCTTAAGAAGTGAGTGCACATTTGTGGGTAAAGGAAGTTTATTGCATGATGCCGTAGAGCTAAACCAACCCGATTCTCCTCAAACCACACACGAATCTCACATTATATACATTTTGACAGTTAACACACTCCCACATATTTCATTGAAAAGTCATCCACCCATACATGATTGGTCAAACATATACAAAGAAATCTAGTCTCCTTTAGTTCCCACACTCCCATTTGACACATTTATTTAACTACCATCTCCTTCCAACATATATTTTCATCAGCTTGCACTTACAGCATGGCCCTTCTCAGAATATCTCTGAAGTTGTCATGATGTTGCTACATGGTTACATTTTCACACAACAAACATAATTCATCACTGATTCAATCTGGTGAAGGGTCTCTAACCCTGGTCGTGATGCACATAGTTTTGCAAGGACACTTCAACAGTATGCGAACGGGGAGAAACAAACAAGTTCCCATTGAACTGGCGATAAGCATCTACACACTCAAACTTGCTGGCATCCTCGCTTCACACTAATTTATACAACTACCATTTCAGCACGCATGGCCTCTGGGCAATTCCTGGTAATTCCTGAGAAACTGATCGAAACCCATAAACCATTTGTCAACTCTGCCCTTAAGCATCCCTTGCACTAGGTTTATTACCCTGCCCCGAACTGACCCTACCAGGTGGCCGGACATGCCTGGACAATGAATAACAGGATCCCATGCACTTAAAATCAATGGAATCTCCTCTACACAATAGTACCAAGTCGTAAAAACCTGAGCCTGGCCGTAGCTGATCATTTGATGTTATTGCAGCTGCCTGCTGCCTTCCCCCAGACTTCAGTCTTGCTCGAACAGCTTTCCTGGTCACACAGAGTTTATCTCGCCACCCCAGGTTTTTGGGCCTGCAAAATCCCTAGCTATGAGGTAAGTCATTGCCTAGAAATGTGGGTATTTGCCATGTACCCCATGTTCCCCAACTGTCCCAGAGACATGTCCCTAAAGTCCCCCATGTATGTATGCCTGTGCATGTATGTTCAAAACTACCACATCCAGTCACAGTGGTTTCTTCATCCGCAAATCTCTTTTCTCATATGCGCATATGAAGCTCATTGTTTCCAATTTTTAGGCACTACGTGGCATGCCACGCAACTACATTGTTTTCCTATTGCATCGGCAAATTTGACATTATGTTGCTACGCACATGCAAATTTAAAATCTACCAACTAAACACAAAGTAACACTAATAGTAACACTCATCCCGTTTAGCAATTAAATGAGGGATGAAATTGTTAACTTCTTTAAGACAAAAGAAAATTCTGTCTCCTCTCAGCTGGTGCTATGTGAGGTATTTAAAGTTATATTCATGGCACAGTTATATCCAAGGAGTCGGGAGTGCTCCGCACCATAGGAAGTGATCTGAACCGTTGCAACGGTGAAATTAAGGAGTTGGATTGGGACACGCGCGCCAGAGAATACTAGCCACCAAACTCAGTTTAGAGCAGCCACACAATACTTCTCTGAAACAGTTGACAGAGAGATCAAGTTTCTTGGAAGCATATCGGGCCAGGAATTACGGAGAATGTGATAGGCCTCGGACATTTTTTGCAGGCATAGGACAGCAAGGGTAACAGCATATCCCAATAGCGACCATAACGAATGAAAACCATATTATGCCAAATAGGCATGAAGATATTTTGGATGCATTTGCTTAGTATTACACTACACTCATCCACTGCTAGGCCCCTTTCTCCGATGTTTGCCTTGGCCGTCGAACCACTGGCTACACTGCTGAGGGCTAGGCATATACACAGGGGAATACAATTATACACACATAGGATGTTAGTTTTAATGTACGCTGATGACGTGATGTTGTTCATTAAGAACCTTGAATCCAACCTAGCACCAGTGATGCTACAGATTCATTAATTCGACAGTACTCTGGCCTCTGTATCAACGTGGTAATTTCAATCCTGTTCCCTTTAACTGGCAATGGATTTTATTGGCAAATGGAAAACACACACTATCTAAGCATAGAGATCGCCAGTGATGTTAACACACTTATAACTACGACAGGGCTCTGGAAAAACAAAAGGTGCAGGTGACAAGGTGGCAATGCCCTTCTCTGTCACTGCTAGGAAGAATTGCCTTAACTAAAATGACCGTCCTTTCCAAATTCATATACCTATTCATCAATGACCCTCTGATATTACTTAAAAAACTATTTGCAATGTTAAAAAGCTTGCTATTCGAATTTATCTGGGACGGGAAACCTGAAAGAGTTGGGTGAGACACAATCACTGTGCCGCAGGAGACGGAAGGTCTGGCTATTCCAGACTACAAGAACTATTTCTTAGCAACACAGGAACATTACTTGTCATTCTAGTACAACCCTACTCCTGACAGAACTCATGTTCAGATAGAATGGGCTGTAGCGTCCCCCTAATTAATCAGAACAGTAGTACTAAAAGGGATTAGGAGTGCTCGAGGCGAGATCAATTCTGTTACATGCACCTGCACAGAATGGGAAAGAATTGCCAAGAAAAGAGGAACTAGTCATTATACACCGCTCCTCGCACTAAACCTGTGTGGAAGACCGCCCTATCACCTTAGAGGCACTCTACACCAGACTGACCTGTTCATGGATAGTCAATTCATCACACTACACTCATGGAAAACCAAGAGCTGGTGTCACGTCCCCTTTAGATTTCTTCCTATGTTTAGGCTGAAGAATGCATTATCCATTGCGCTCCCATCCTTTCCCTAGAACTAACCATGATGGGCACCCTCCATCACACAGTTCTAGCACAGAGTAATGGAAAGCCAGTTTTGTGACTATACTCTAAGGTGAACAATAACAAAGCGACAACTCTCACACAACTAAACGCAACACGGGAATGAACCCTGGCACTGGCTATGACAAGGGATGACTGGTCCTTCGCATGAGGCAGGTTACAGAAATCTTCTTTAAAACTGGTTTTGAACTTACCCTGTTTAAGTATCTACATCAAACATATTACTCACCTGCTCCCCTTAATCAGATCTACCCACAGATAGAGCATGTCTGTAAGAAATGTTTAGCAGCAGATGCAGACTTCATCACCAAACACTGGAATTGCAAACTTGCCCGCAGTCGAAAGTGTGGCTCAAGGAAGCCCACAAACATTGTATACAAACTAGTTACTTAACAGGCCTCCTCAAGAAGACTCCTCTGAGTCGTGGAATGATATTGCTGAGTGAAGCGTCCATGTGTGGTGTGCACTCAGTGCAGCAACATACTTTAACTCTGTTGTAATCTGAGCTCTCTTTCCTGTTAATCACCTTGATGAAGAATGCATTCCAGTGTTGTTATTGTCATGCCTGTTATTTTCAAAAATTGATAAATAAATGGAAAAAAACGAGAGTTCGATATATACAGGTATGAGGCATGGTTGTGTACTGGCCGCACCCCTTTCAACCGGTACATATCTAATTACAGTTTGGCACTGGGAACAATCATGCATTTTTCCTCCTAGAGTAGGAGACATACATATTAGTTGGCACGCATATGCAGACAACATAATCCTTTTGGATCATACCATATAGGTCTGTCTAATGCATTAAAAGCTTTGGGCATATTTATGAGGCAACAATGCCTACTGATCAACATAACAAAGTGCTATACAGTGGTTGAAGTGTACAAACAGAAGTAGTGGAACTATGTTCCCTAATGGCCCGTCCCCACTCAGCATAAACCCCACTGCAACGCCCCCACCATCCGCAATACAAACCCCATACCTGGGTCCTACCTTTCCTCCATTCCACTCCATCACTGCGTAAAGGAACAAAGTGAAAGAACACGAACACAGTTAAAGAAAATGCTAAATGCATTTTAAACGACCCCATTACCTTTATTCACTGGCAGGGCATGCAGCTTTACATAGCCTCCCCTTTGTAATCGGTATAAAATCTTTATATCGAAAAAACATTTCTATTACCTAATCGGTATACAGTCTTTATATCGAAAAAAACGTTTCTCGCCTCTTAAGAGGCATGCTATAGATTAAAGCCACCTCTCCGACCTATCCATTAACTATGTGCACAGTTGTTCCTTCAGTATTCTCATGTTAAGTTGCTCAAATGCAAAAATACATTCTGATTACTGCGGGAGCCCAGCTATGATGGATGGGGCTTAGTAAGAGCCTTTGTCCTGAGATAGCTCCCTGTGATGTGTGGGTGGAGCTGATCCAGCAGGTTCCAGGTTCAAATCCCTAGTAATGCAAATGCAAGAAACAAACGTGCATCCTGGTTAAGGGATGCAGTACACTGAAATGCAAGTTTCAAATTCTTCCTGCACTTTTATTTGTAAACACAACCATTCCAGAACAGTTTCTTTTTTGAAATAAGAGTAAAGGAGCATTAACACTCAATTTAAAAAAGGAGAGAAGTACTGCTCCCATCCACTCCTGCCCACTTCAACCACTGGTGCTATAAGAAGCTTTCTTCGATGTAACAGAGCAGGTAGGTTTAATTGGGAACTTGATGGTGAAAGAATTCAACATGTAAAGTACCGTATTTATTTGGGATTTTCTATCTAAAGTCGGTATGGTGACGCCCGATTTTGAGTGTTTAATGTAGGGCTTAAAGATGAAGGCAGTAGCTTACTGACTCAATTACAAAAATATTAAAAACATCTATTATTGATGGTCAATAATAGATATGCTGTGGGCACGCGTAAGGTGTTTGGACTCAGTAATCCCTTAGAGACTTGGAATTGCAGAATCACGCAGAGCCTCTATTACATGACCCATCTATATGGACAACATACGTCCTACATGAATAGAACCCACCTGTTTCATCTGTAGAACAAAGAGGAGGTTGGAGGGATCTTCCCTAATTGAATAGGAAATCGCTCCTATCATTACCAATTCATTGGTTCAAGAGTGTGGAATTATCAACCACAATCTAAGAGGGCTTGTCTTTACTTAAAGAAGTGGCAAAAAGAGAGTGATATGAAAGGAAAACTTTTATCACCATCGCTACACAAGCAATTTTACCCCTGATGAATGTCCTTCATGTGTCTGTGTTTTAAGGACAGAAACTTGTACAAGCTGGGTTTGAAAAATACACTTATAACATCTTAGAATATTACTAGATTTCAATTTTCTGCACTTAGCAATTGCAAGTACTAACCGCGCATCACACTTGGATAGAGTTGTGAAGACTAGCCACGTGTCACAATTAGATGTACTTTTGAAGATTAGCCAAGAGTCACACTTAGATTTGTGAAGATTAGCCACGCGCCACACTTAGAAAACACTGTGAAGATTACCCCCGTGTCATACTTAGAATTGTAAATATTAGCCATGTGTCACATTTAGATAGAATTGTGAAGATTAACCATGTATCACGGTTAGATAGATGTGGAGGAAGGATAGCTCAGGGGCAATGTGTTTGTCTTCGAAGCAAGACAATGCAACGCAGCACAGGTTTGAATTCCGATCCCGTGCTTAGAAACCACTTGTTGGTATTAAGTGCGTTATAAAAGAACAATGATCATGATTATGAAATTGACCATACACAACCACCCAACATAAGCAAGATTTGCATACAACAACAATCCCTGACTCTGCACCATACCCATATGGATACAACAATTCAGTATGCAAAAACACAACCTTAAATACCAGCCAATCTACACATAAAATACACAGGCGTCATGTATTATTCATCTGGCTTTGAATGGAAATGGCTGTCTGGCCATACAGGAAAAATTACAATGTTATTCTCTAGGGTGTCTGCTTAGGTCCATGGATGCAGCGTTATTGAATTTTCCCAGCTACTGTAGAGAATGACTGGGAGGCAGAGCATTCTCTCTTGCTGGCCCAAAGCTTTGGAATACCTTGCAACTGGCTTTACGGTACACCGTGGAGTTTGAACCTTTGAAGCGTAAACTAAAAACCCATTTGTTTGCGTTATTTGACATCTCTCTTCTAGTATCCTATTGTGCCATGACGCCTTTGGTGATATTGTGCATTATAAATACATGGTGATTGATTGATTGAGACACACCTCAACACAACACAAACCCACATAGAAAGAACCCAGGCCTTGGGCCTTACCCGTATGGATACAACAAGCCAGTGCACACAATCCACCCTCTGCAAGCCAACACACACAGACACCAGTTTTTCCTGGTTATCGAGCTATCTTTCACTCTACCCTCACTAACCAACCCCATCTTCTTTCTTGCAGAGCCACGTAAGCACATGGAGACCCCTGGGTGGTAGCAGTGCGTGGTATAAATCAACATAACATAACATCTTATCTATTCCTCATCCCAGGGTTATGCTTCCTTTACCTCTCTGACAAGCAAAGCGATCAACTCCATAAATGATGGTGAATGTAAGATAACATGACAATATGCTGGACACACAAATCCTAACAACAAATCCAATTAGGGTGAAAAGTAACCTTCTAAAATGGGATTGGTGCAATAATAGAATGAAAATAAGTCATTTTTAAAATTAAAAGGAATATGATACTGTGGCAAAATGTTTACCACATTTTTGCTCAGATTTAATTGCAGACACTTATTTACACTATTCTTGCCTTTTACAATGAATTGCTTCGGCACACTGGAAACCTATTGCCCGATGCAAAACATTCCAAATGCGAAGGTATCGATTATGTAACAGAAAGAACATTGTAGAATCATGGAAACATCTTTTGACAGTTTGTAAAAAAAATTGGAGACAAGGGGGAGAGTGTTTTCAAGATTTGTTTACGATAAATCACAGATTACACCTGATGAATTTGGTCACATCTGATAGCAGGAAGACAGATTTCATTGATGCCAGCCACAATTAACATTATAAAAAATCTTGGATTTATGAAAGGAGAAATTTCAACGGTGTTTTAGAATAGTTATATTGGGCCTCATTCCGAGTAGGGCAGCAAGGGTTAACGGTCACCGGTAATGAGACCGGTGCCATTAAACCCTTACTGCCCTACTACGAGTTCCCTTTGCGGGTCCTTCCTTAACGCCTGCTTTTAGCAGGCGTTAAGGACGGAACCCGCAAAGGGACTCCGGGGTCAATAACGGTACCGTAATTTACGGTACCGTTATTGCCACCTTTCCCCTTCCCATTGAGCCCTAGGGGGGCTCAAATGGGAATGGGGAATGGCCCTGGTGAATGGGGAATTACCGGTCCCTCTGACCTCAGAATGGACCAGTAATTACTCCATTCACCAGGCTGTAGTTTGGACGTGTTCAGAGGCAGCCATGCCGCAAACAGCAGCGTGGTTACCTCCAAACTCGGAATGAGGCCCAATGTATTTTAAGCGTGTTTCTTGTTTTTCTCTGTATTTTATAAATATGTCTATTCATTCAAATGTTTAACTGTATTTATGGTAATTGTGAACGTTTTTTTTTGTTAACCAGATGACAATTAAATAAAAAAACAAAAAGAAATGCACAGTTAATAGTGTGCCACCCACCACTCTCCCAAGTCACTGTTGTCCCCTCCGAAAGATCCGGAGAGTGGAATTCTCCCACAAGCTGCCCTCAAGGGATTTCTGGCTCCTCCTCCTCATAGGTGCCACTTAATGGCACGTGTATCATCCAGTTGATTCTAAAGATGTAGGCTGACTGGTGTGTCACTTACCATCCCAAATCACTGAAAGTGCCACACAACGCTGCCTAAGAAAAACAAATCCGTCATTCGCTACCACTCCCTGCCCTTCCTCCTACAAATACCACTTTTAGAACTTTTAGCATTGGTCCCAATCCAGTTTGTTAGCAATTATTGTGTGGTAGTGGCTGGTTTTTGTATTGCATTGGTCCATATGTTGCTTGACCCTCATTTTAACCTACAGATCATCAAATACAATCCACTTCTGTTTGGTATCTTTTTGTTCTTTTTCTCTCAGATGCCACATAAAAAGGTATTAACAGGAATCAAATTTGCCACAGGCAGCTTGACCAAATGTTTTTACAGTGATATTAAGCACAGGAAACAAGAACATGATTTTACAGTCAGTGGCCTTACTGGTGTATGTTGGGCACCGACTTGATGGAAATCTGGCATAGATTATTGGGAAAGGCTGCAAGGGGTTTAGTTGGTCAATGCCACAGTGAAAATGCGTTGCTTGATAAGCATCCAATAAAAAACCTTTACAAAATATGTTGCAAAATGCCCTTGTGGACTGTTGTAATCGGGCATCTATTGGAAGTGTTTGTGCACTGTTGTAATCCAGCATCTATTGGAAGCGTTCATGTCTTCCACAGCAGACTGTACATTGCATGGCTTTTCTGACAGTTTCTCTGAAATTCATTCTGTAAAATGTGGTCATTCATTCCCGTTTCTGAAAATATTTCTCAGGATGAGTATACCCAGAAAAACCCCAAACGCCCTGTACTTGCACCAATTCAGGTACAAGATTTACAGCCTCTTCTTGACATTTCACTAGTCACTGCTGTTAACAACTTCGGAACGCAAGAATGGAAACTATTTAACTTTTATACTGGACCTGTATGAAATAATCTGGCTCTTTACACATCCTTTAATAAGATGCTTTAGCCCTTTTTCCTTTGCCGAAAGCTGTGTTTTTATTCACCAAACACTCACGTGTACACTTGGCCAACAACCAATGTCCCAGCACAGAGATTGGCAGAAAACGTAACAAACTAGACTCCAACTCCCCATTGAAAATGGCCCACACCACCCATACAGATTACCAGATTCCATGAGCACATAGAGGTTGTGAGGAAACATTGCCATGGGAGTACACATTGAGCTACATTCTTTTTTTTTTTTTAACTTTGTTTATTTTAAATCAAGGCAGAATGATAACTACAGACATTATATGCACAGATTATCTCAGCAAGTTGACCCCCAGTCTTTAGACCCCCCCTGTGTCCTCTTTCTCTATCCTCCTCCCTGGGTTATCAGTCCCACAGTCTTTGCCAGCGGGCTCCTCCCGCCTGGGCGGTCCGGCTGGAGCCTCAGCGGTCATGAGTCTTCCTCCGGGCTCTCCTGGTTCGCCACTATCCAGAGGGCTCTGGCGGGCTTATAGGTCAGGGCGGGGAAGCGCTGGTCGAATTCCAGGACTGGGGCCCAGATGTTCCGAAAGCGATGTAGCATCCCCGCTCGTGCTGCCGTTACCTTCTCCGCTATCAGAATGTCCCATACTTTGGTCCACCATTGGGCAATGTGGGGGCCTTCCGGAGCTTTCCAGGTTCGGGCCACCACCGTTTTTCCTGCCAGTAGGCACTGAGTCAATAATTTCGCTCTGGGTCCGGAGCGCGGGTAGATCCCGGGAATTGGAGCTCCTAACAGGATCGGTTCTGGTTTCAAGGGAATCATTGTTCCGGTAATCAGCGAAATCGACTCTAGACAAGCTTTCCAGAATGGTCGAATCTTCGGGCAGTCCCACCACATATGGAAGAAAGAGCCAGGGAGGCCGCATCCTCTCCAGCAAGCGTGGTCTATCTGGGGGTTCATATGGTGGAGTCTGAGGGGCGAATAGTACCACCGCAGCATGATTTTGTATGCGCATTCCCTGTTGGTGATGCAGGTGGATGCGGTATGTGTCCGGGTCCATATGTCCACCCAGGTTTGATCCTCTATCGGGTGTCCCAGGTCCGCTTCCCATTGGGCCATACATCGGGTTCTTGTGGTTAAGAAGTCGCTTAAGAAGCGTCTGTAGAGGGTGGATACGCTGCCGCGAGTCGGAAGGTCTCCTAGGGTAAGTTCTAGAGCAGTGGGAGGACGGGTCGCTGCTTGCAAGGTTTGGGGGTGTGAGCACCAGTGGCGTAGTTGGATGTAAGTAAATCTGTCACCTTCCCGAAGTTGGAACTTCTCCTTACATTGGGCGAAAGTGAGAGGTTTCTCCCCTGCATACAGCTGGTCTATAGTTTCTAGCCCGCCTTTGGTCCAATTTTGGAAATTGCGGGGATGCATGCCCGGTGAGAACATTGGGTTGAGAAAGACCGGGGAGTGTGGGCTCAGTCCTCTTGGCACTCCCTTTCGTTTCAGCGCCCAGTCCCAAGTGCTAAGGGTGTGTTTGGTCGAAAGCAGGAGCTCTCCCCCATGGGACCTGAGGGGGGGCGGGATGTGTGGCAGAAATCGCAGAGGCAGGGGGGTCCGCGACTGTTCCAGCTCCACCCATCTCGGGCGGTCTGTCGTATTTTGCCAGGCCTGGACCCGGGCCAGTTGGGCTGCCGCTCTGTAGGCCTGAAGGTCTGGAACCCCTAGACCCCCCAGTTTGGGACTCCCCAACATAGTTCTGAGAGGGATTCTCGCTTTCTTACCTCTCCAGATAAAGTTCAGCATTTTCCTCTGGATCCCTCGGAGAGTCGGCGTGGGGATTGCCACTGGCAGTGAGGCGCATATGTACAAAAATCTCGGGAGAAGGTTCATCTTGCATGCCGTGATGCGTCCAAGCAGCGAAATCTCCTGGGTCCCCCATCGCTTCAAGTCGCCCTCCAGTTCCTTGAAAAGTCGGGGAAAATTGGACTTATACGTCTCTTTTGGATCCGCCGGAATGTACACCCCCAAATAGGGGATGGCATTTCTTTCCCATACTATCGGGCACATCCTAGTCAGCGGTTCTCGCTCTGCTGGGGTGAGGCCAATGCCCAAGGCGGAAGATTTATCAAAGTTTATGGTGAAGCCCGAGACTTCGCCATAGCTGGTGATTTCGCGAATCGCATGTTCAAGCGATGAAGGGGCCTCCGAGATTGTAAGTAAGATGTCATCCGCATATAGGGCAAGTTTATGATGTGAAGGGCCGCTTGTTATGCCCTTGATTTGGTCATTCCGCCTAATTTTTTGTGCGAAGGGCTCCATGGTGAGTGCAAAAAGTAAGGGTGACAACGGGCAACCCTGCCGAGTCCCGCGTGACAAGGGGATTGGGGCCGAGAAGTGGCCATTGATCCTCAGGCTTGTTGTGGGTCGATCATAGTTGGCCAGCACCATCGTCCGGAACGCCGGTCCGAAGCCGAAGGCCCCTAAAGTGTGTTCCATAAACGTCCAATCCACCCTATCAAACGCCTTAGCTGCATCGAGGGCCACCAGGATTAGTTTTTGGGCGTTCCGGGAAGCGAGGTCCACCAGATTCAGGGTTCTCCGGATATTATCGCCTGCGGTCCGATGCCGGATAAACCCAGCCTGGTCTGGATGAATGATGTTCGGCAGGATGCGATTCAAGCGGGTCGCCAAAATTTTCGAGTAAATGTTCGCATCTATGTTCAAGAGTGCGATGGGTCTATACGAGGTTATGCTTCTTGGATCCTTTCCAGGTTTGGGCAAAAGGATGGTGGTCGATTCCTGCATCGATGGGGTCACCGCCCCCGTTTCCCTGAAGGAGTTGAATAGGGTGGTGAGATGGGGGGTCAGTTGCGACCTGAATAGCTTGTAGAACCTGGTTGAGAAGCCATCCGGGCCAGGGGCCCGTGTTTTGAGAGATTTGATGGCATCCTCAATTTCCTCCCCCGTGATGGGCTCCTCCAATTCATTTCTCATTGCGTCGGAGAGCTGGGGCACCTCTGCCTGCCGAAGGTATTCCTTCTGTTGTGCTGGGTCTCGTGGGGTTGCCTTCATGATTTGGGCCAAGTGCTCAATCGCGAGGCGTTGCTTCTCGGGTTCTGAGAATAGTATGGCCCCGTTGGTATCTCGCAGGCCCATGATCGCGCTGCTGCGTCTCTGCCTGGCTAGCTTGGCCACCAGGAACCTATTTGCTTTGTTGCCCTTCGCATAATACGACTGTTTGACCTTTGCCATTAGTTGGGCGGTTTGTTCCGCGTAGTGGGCTTCCAGTCTTTTCCGTGCCGTGCGAATGGCCCGTTGTGTTCTGGGGGACCAGCCTTTCTCCTTGTGGAGTGCCTCGGCCTCTCTCAATTCAAGCTCCAGGGCCGTCCGGGTTCGTCGTCTATCTCGATGGTAGGCCGCACCCTGGGATATCAGGGAGCCCCTGATTACTGCCTTCATGGCGTCCCAGTTGTTTGCTAATGAGGTGTCTGAGGCCGGGTTTTCCACAAAGAAGTTCTTTATTTCCATTGCGATCTTGTCTCTGGTGGCCATGTCGTTGAGGATTGGGTCGTATAGCATCCATTTGCGCGGGGTGGTGGGGTCAGGGTTCTGAACCCGAAGTTCCAGGAGCACTGGGGCGTGGTCGGAGATCGCTCTTGTGCCGATAGTGACCTTCTTGACTGAGGGGAACGTGTGAGGTGAAATCAGGAATAGGTCAATCCTTGAGAAGGTGCGGTGGACGTACGAGTAAAAGGAGAAGTCCTTTTCATCAGGGTGAAACACCCGCCATGAGTCTATTATCTCCAGGGTCCTAAAGAGACGAAGGAGGCTAAGTGCTTGGGCGAAGTCGCCTGGGGTCGGGGGGTGTGATCGGTCTTTAGTGGGGTCAGGAACACCGTTGAAGTCCCCACCGACGATCGTTTGGCCCTCCACGAAGTTGGCGAGCGATGTGCCCAAGGCGTCATAAAAATGTGATTGTCCAGAGTTGGGGGCGTATACTGAAACGAGAGTGTACAAGTCTCCCATCAGGAGACATTTGATCGCTATAAATCGGCCTTCTGGGCATGTCTTTGTTTCCAGAATCTGTGGGTTCAAGTCTTTCCTGAAGAGAATCGCCGTGCCTCCTTTTTTGCTTGTGCCGGAGGCAAAGAATTGAAGCGGAAATAGCCGAGACCGAAGGCGGGATACATCAGCGGGCAACAGATGGGTCTCTTGAAGCATAGCGATCGCAGCTTCCTCGTCGCGGAGTTTTAGCAGAATTGCCTTTCGCTTGTTGGGAGAGTTCAAGCCATTAACATTCAGGGAGAGGATCCGAAGCGACTGAAGGTCCTCTGAAGGCTCACTCTCCGTTCCCTGCGTTAGGGGGGGGAGGTCCTGGGGTGGAGGTTCAACTGCCATGACTGATGGAAGCACTCACAAAATCATTCTGCACTTGAGGTTTTAACGCGAAATCCCAACGGGGGATCGCAACTTTAACAGGGAGGTCGACCGACTTTGTCAGTACGGTCATACCTAAGGCCAACAGGGCCAATTGTCCCATACTGTGGGTTCCCAAGGAACAGAAGATGGAAAGTATCCTTGGGGTGGGTATGAGCCATGGGAATGCCCCGCCGCCGTCGTGTACTTAAAAGAGGTTGGCAAATAGATAGCGGGTTCTAATTCAAACGAGCATATCTGTGTCCCGGCTAGCTCGATGACGGAGCCTGGGACCTTGGAGGCATCAATTCTTGTTATTTCGTCGTGTCGACGACCAAGGCGTGCGTTTAGCTTTTGGGGAGGGAGGAGGACCAGGGTTCTCAGTCCCCTCCAAGAGTGGCGTGGAAGGGTCCCGGGGAGCGGTCGGATGCAAGATTTTCTCTGCATCTTCCAGGTGGCTGATTCGGCGTAGGGTGCCCTTATATGTG
The DNA here is from genome assembly GCF_040938575.1 of Ambystoma mexicanum. NCBI lineage: Eukaryota > Metazoa > Chordata > Amphibia > Caudata > Ambystomatidae > Ambystoma > Ambystoma mexicanum. Next base: position 716,821,026 of record NC_090932.1, read on the forward strand.
AATTGAAGAGCTGTCGGGAACAGCCATCTGTACCGGATCTGTTGCTCCTGGAGGAATAATGTTAGAGGCCGAAGTGCTCTTCTTTTCTGGAGCGTAAGTGGCGAAAGGTCCTGGTAAATTTGAAGAGGGGTGCCCTGGAAAGTGATCTCTTCATCTTGGCGGCTGATCGCTGATATCGCTTCTTTCGCTGTAAAGAAGTGGACCCTGGTGATCACGTCTGGAATGGGGTCCGAATCTGTCCCGCGGCGCTGGCGAAGCCTGTGGGTGCGGTCCAATATGAGCTGAGATTTGTCCAGATCTGGAAGTAGAGCCTCAAAGAAATTTGCCACGTAGTCCGCTAGCTTGTTATCGGGGACGGAGGATGGAATGCCCCGGATGCGGAGATTATTGCGCCGGGACCTATTTTCGAGATCTTCCTGTTTGAATTCCATAATCTCGCATTTGTGCTGTAGGGAATCGATCGATTTTTGCATTTCCCCCATAGCGGTGGTTTGCTCCTGGGCATGATCTTCGATCTCTCCAAACCTCTGCTCGAGTTCCGCGACTCTCTGATCTGTTTGGTCAACTTTGGTGGCGAGTTCCGAGAGGCAAGCGCGGAACTCGGACTTGATGTCCGCCATGAAGGCTATCAGGTCTCCTTTAGTGGCAAGCTCGCCCCTGTCCTCTTGCTGCTTCTGTGGGGTCAGTTTGGGAGGTTCCTGTTTCTTGGGTTTCTCTGTAGCCGTGAACATGGCGGAGATATCCGTGCCTTTGCTCACCTTCGTTTGTCTCGACATGTTGCTCACAACTGGAGAACTCCGTCACCCTGGCCTCCGCTGCCGCTCAGGTATAGGTGGATGGGCAGGGGCGCCCCAGGAAGGGTGAAACGGGGAGAAGGACTTCGGCAGGACTTCGGCCGAGCTGATCCAAGATGGCCGCAGTGGTCCAGTCGTTCTGCAACGAGGGGGGAGGAGTGGAGGCCTGCTCTCGGTAGCAACCCAGGAGGAATCCAGGCCGCCCAATCGAGATCAGGGGTTTCTATATTAGGTATCGCTCCCCCTCTCCGGTTCTTCTGCCTCCCAAAGTGCCGCTATCGGAGCGTGCTGCTGAGCCCCGGAATGGCGGCCATCTTAGTTTCGTCCGTCGGGTATGGGAGAGGAGTTCAGCTTCAAATTTCTAGTAGAACGCCGCCACGGTCGAAGACGATATTTAGCCAGGTTATGCCATGTCGGTTCCGGTCGCTGTAGATGGCATTAGCGACTCGAAACCCCGCCTAGAACCACCAGATTTCGACGGCGGCGGCGGACATCCCACGGGCGGCCTCAGAGGAGCGACCACATCGATGGCGCTCCAAGCCACGCCCCATTGAGCTACATTCTTAAGTGGCTATAGATAGACCAGACTGCTGCTTCACACTGTAGGGCCATGTAATTGATGTGTGTATTTGCAACATAATGGACAACCCAGTGCTGTGCTCTGTCTCCTGTTCTTCATATCTCAGTTGTTTTGTTTCCTCTTTTGCAGGAGCTACATTGAAGGCAGGTCTGGGATGCATTTTAACTAATATTCTGCTAGTGATGGAAAAGGCTAAAAGTTATAATCACCGCTTGTGGTTCAGCCGTGGTAAGTAAATATGTTTTTCTAACTGATGACGGGTGAGGTGGGTCAGAGGAGGGGTGGCTGGGCACCGGTGCAAAGAATGAACAATGATTAAAATAATTGAGTAGATTCTTCAGAAACAAATCTGCATTGTTTCAAAAATGTCCATGCATTTCTATCACCACTACCTGGAGTGTTTGGTGCAGACGTCAAAAATGTCCATGCATTTCTATCACCACTACCTGGAGTGTTTGGTGCAGACGTCAAAAATGTCCATTTATTTCTATCACCACTACCTGAAGTGTTTGGTGCAGACGTTTGTCAAATTGCACAGATTAACGTTGGTGCATGTAAGTAAAACAAGTTCAGATTATGAGATTTGTTCAGTTGTGTGATTCTGAGAAATGTGTTAGTCACTGTATTTGCAAAGCTGACCTACATAGTGCTTGGGGGCCAGAATACTGCAACATGATGTTATGGTCACCCCCCCACTTGAATCCATTAGTGGTAGCCACACATCGAGACCCTAATGAAACAGAGGCTTCCATCACCCACGTGGGCTCTTTACATCCATACATGATGTTCCCATTAAAAGGGGACCTTAAAGGGTAATCATGGTGAAAATCCAGAAAAAAGAACACTTCACATCTATGCCTATATGAGTAATAGAAATGCAAATATGACAGTATCAGTTGATACCACTTGTATCTCATTAAATAGAATTGCTCAGAAGGGTCACAAATGACCCTTTAATGCATTAGGCATCCTGAGCCTCTCCCAAACAATTAAAAAAAAATGTATTTCAAAGGGCATCCCATTTGTGAATCAGATGTGTTTCGGAAATGTTTCCTTCTGCAGGTGTTCACATTTGTGCACAGTGGGGAAAGGAGATCCATTTGAATGTGTGCATTTGTATTGTGCACAATTCAGATGCCCTTTTGGAATTGGACACTTCTTTTTGGCACAATGGAAAGGGGTGCTCCAATGCAACCCTTTTACTTGCGTCAAAACGTAAACTGTACATTAGGTCGAAGGGTTTTCGGGTTTGCTATATGTTCCATTTTCATATAAAACAATGAAGTTGTTCCAACCTGATTTCTTTGTAAAATTAATTGTTTCATGCTGTCTTTGAAAATGGTGTGCTCTGCATTACATGTAAGATATAAAATGTGCCTGACACAAGAAGCTAAGCCTCGTAGAAGGCAAGACGTTACATGTTGCTAAAGGCCCTTAATGTGCCCCTTCTCCTCATCCGCCATATTATGATGTTGGTTAATGGGGGTGAAATGACCTCAAGCAGGTGAAATAGGCGAAATGATCTAGTTCGTTTTGCAGGCAGAGCACATTAATTTCTCATTTCGCCACTTGTGTGTGAATTTCATTTTTGAGCTGATCTGCTTTAGACAATCTTATATTCCAGCCAATTAGGCGGCTGAAATGTTTTTCGGCCCCCTAACTTCCCTAACTTCCCTACCCCCTCCATTCACCTACGTCATCTCTTCTGGATGGAGCCCTTTCCTCTGCACCCAAGCAACTTCCATCGTGCCGGATTTCCACCTTATTCTACGCTTTGCTGGGGGTAAGCCTGGCGATTTTTGGGACACTTTTTGTTCATATCGGTGTATGACCCTTATTTTGGGTTGTAATTACTTTATATCGGAATGCGTGCCTTACACGTGACTCTGAGGCTAGCATTGTTGCGCTCCGCCCACTACCCACCTTGGCTTTCCATCTGCTACTGTTAGTATACTTGTTGCCTCATTGTTTGCAGGGCTTCCAAGATGGGCACACTACGCTGCAATTCAAAATTGGTTTCCTGACCTTGGCCCAGCCCCTGTCCCCCCCTCCAGTTGGTTGCCTTGGCCCTTTAAGCCAATTGCAGCAACCGGGAGGTGGGAGCCGGCCCGTACATCCAAGGCCCACAACGAAGGCCCTTGTCCGCTGCCTGGACGTAACAGAGTATTTTGCTGTCCCCCCTGTGTATGTATGTGCCTATATGCCTGACTCTTGTATTTTTCTGTTGCCCCTGGTTATGTATGTGCCTGTATGCCTGAATCTTGTATTTTGCTGACCCCCCTGTGTATGTATGGGCTTGCATGCCTTTCTTGTATTTTGCCATCCTCCCCTGTGTATGTTGTGCCTGTATGCCTGGCTCTTGTATTTTGCTGCCCCCCCTGTGTATGTATGTGCCTGTATGCCTGAATCCTGCATTTAGCTATCCCCCCTCTCAAGACATCCCTCACTTGCAATGCATCCTCTGCTTCAACAATCTTACCCTTGCCTGCAGTCATAATCTGATTACCACATATGATGGTCCCATCACGCCTTGTAGCTGATGCTTGAATTGAGTTTTTTATACTCCTGTTGATTCACCCTTCCTGATCATTCTGGACTACTTTGAATCATCATGCAACCTTAGTGGCCATGAACCTTATTGTGCCCATCAAAAACTTGAATCTTGGCTTGCACCTGCTGGACTCTACTTCACGAGGTGTTCAGTTTTGACCTCTGCATCTTGGAGGTGCTCACTCTGTCAGGCCTAAAACAATAGTCGCTTGTCTGTTCCTCTCCTCCCCCCCCCCTCGCTCCCTCCCTCTCCCTTACCTATTGTCATTCCCCTTGCACTATCAGACATGTCGTCAGGCCTAGTACAATAGTCGCATTGCTGTTGCTCTCCTTCCTTCCTTCCTCCCCCCTCCCTCCTTCTCCCTTACCTATTGTCATTCCCCTTGCACTATCAGACATGTCATCAGGCCTAGTACGAAAGTCTCTTGTCTGTTCCTCTCCTCCCCCCCCCATCGCTCCCTCCCTCTCCCTTACCTATTGTCATTCCCCTTGCACTATCAGACATGTCGTCAGGCCTAGTACAATAGTCGCATTGCTGTTGCTCTCCTCCCTTCCTCCCCCCTCCCTCCTTCTCCCTTACCTATTGTCATTCCCCTTGCTCTGTCAGAAATGTTGTCAGGACTAGTACGATCATTGTTTGTTCCTCTCCTCCCCCCCCATCGCTCCCTCCCTCTCCCTTACCTATTGTCATTCCCCTTGCACTATCAGACATGTCGTCAGGCCTAGTACGAAAGTCTCTTGTCTGTTCCTCTCCTTCCTTCCTGCGCCCCTCCCTCTCTTCCATTCATCAATGCTAAAGCTCTTGCACATCTGAAATGTCGTCATGCCTAGTACAATAGTACATTTCCCTTTTTTAATGTCTCAAGGCCTTGTAAGAATGTTATTGTATTTTTCTCTTGCTCCCTCCCTTGCCTTGAAGCGCTTTGAAACACGTTGTGTATAGGCGCTATAAAAAAAAACTATCATTCATAACTTGCCAAAATAGTTGTGCATGTGAAGCAAACTACCTCTAAAAAACGTAAATTCAGGTACAATATAAGCAATTTAGCTCCTCAGGAAAATTATGAAGTAGGCTGATTTTGCCTCATATTCCCTATTTTTACCTTGGAGGGAAATCTGGCTGTTTGCCCATGCCTACCTCTGGGATCTGTGCATTTCTTGGCACTGATGACACTGGTGGAATGATGATCCTGTTGTATGGGGAAAATGGGGATAGGCTTCCGACGGCAGGAATCAGTAATTAGACTGAATGTATTTGTGTTTTCTATGCAGCATTCCAGAGCTTGGCCGAGGCATTCTTCCTCAGCATGGAGGAGGAGCTTGTGCCTCTTATGATGCAGGGATATGCCATCTGCAAATCTTACCTGCAAGTCCCTTATGCCACTATCACAGAAGTGTACAAGGTGGGTTCTTCATTAAGGAAGACTTTGCTATCTCCTTTCTCTCCTGTGTGCCACAGGCATGGCCATATTTAGAGACACATGCTTACACCACACTAATTGCCAGCATTCTCCTCCTATTTTCACATGCAGCAAAGGAATGTCATCTCTTCTGTTTTGCTTCTTGTAGATCCGCGACAACGTTATGCTAACCCTTAGCGATATGGCTACACTCTTCCACCCAGACCAGCTGGGGGCGCTAATTGATTGGGTGTCCGAAGAGGTGCTGAGGCTTCATGGAGTCGCACATTTGTAAAGATCTTCCAGCCGGATGAAAGCAAGTATGGGTTTGGAAGAGAAGTAAGTAGAAAGCAATGAAATGTAAGTATCACTAAGTGTTTACACAGTTGGTAATTAAAGGTAATCATTAACATTCAAATATGGTATGTAGGAGGGAAATGAAGAGGTAGCGAGGGAATGAGGGAGGATCCGAGCTGAATATAGAGACAGAACGTGGGAAAGGCCAAAGACTCGCTCGGTGTGAACATGATATAGGATATGCGGATTGGGCAAGGAGGTAGGTAGGATGATTGCCTGGCATAGGAAACAAGAGAAGACGTTTCAGAGCAGAGGGGTAGTGAAGAATTACCTGAAGGAGGTGACCAAGTGATAGCAGAGAACTTTGCGCAATATTATACATGTGAGGTCTCACTGGTCAACCGTAGCTGTACATTGGGTTGTTTTTCCCGGGGATGTGTAAGATGAGGTGAGATTTAGTTTAGCAGTAGTCACCATTTTATCCTATATATGTTTGTGCGAAGAGATCTTACTTGAGGTCAGGCCGGTTAGTCAAAAAGGTGATCCTTGACTTTCTATTCCATGATGGGGCCCTGTCATCCAAGTCATCCAAAGATTGAATAAATACTTATGCAGATTGGAATGAAATCAACATTCTAAACGGCCTTTCATCTGGACATTTTCTTGCAACATTTTCTTGCAACAGGTCCTGTTTCTCTAGGGCTCATTCTTAGGTGCTTACAACCTGAGTCTTGCAACAGGTCCTGTTTCTCTAGGGCTCATTCTTAGGTGCTTACAACCTGAGTCCAGTTTGCTAGTTTAAGTAAGAGGTTCTGGAGTCATGGAAGAGACAGCCTAGGACCTTAGAAACTTGAAGATGGGGCACAAAAAAAAGTCACTATAATCCTGCTTGCAAGGTTCACTAAATATTCATATCATATTAATGATGGCCAAAGAGGTCAAAGACAATTTTAACTCCACTCAAAATTAATGTATTGATGCGAGCATGGCATCGTACTATGGAAGCTCTGTTCTGGTTCCAGCGTCCATTACGCAAATGCTTCCCTTTAGAAAGCTGCTCCATTAGACTTTTACATAATTCAGCAAATGAAAAAATTACCTTTGGAAGCAACAAAAGACAATGGCCCTCATTAGGACTCTGGCGCTAAACCATGGTGCTATTGGAGTCCGCCATGGAGAAAGGGGGAATTACCACCCCATTCCAAGGTTGGCGGGGCAGTAATTCCCCCTTTCTCCATGACCCTTCCCCATTCCCATTTTTGCCCCATAGGGCTCAATGGGAATGGGGAAGGCGGCAATTACGGTACCGCAAATTGCGGTACCGTAATTGCCATCAAGGTCCCTTTGCGGGTCCCTTCTTTAACGGCTGGTCCAGACCAGCCGTTCAGGTCGGGAGCCGCAAAGGGACCTCGTAGTAAGGCGCTAAGGGTTTAACGGCGCCACAGCCTTTTACGGCGCCGTTAACCACTTAACGCCAGGGTTCTAATGAGGGCCAATAAGCAGTTAAAGCAATATTCGAAACTGAGAAGGTTTTTTCATTAGAACAGTATTAATATAGGGTCAGTTTTTTGGAGTTTCTTGGAACAGTTCAGAAAAGAAATCAGAACATTTGACTTGAATTGTATATTTAATTAAAAAGAAATGTTTAACTTTGTAAATATATAAACAGTCTATTCCAATTTAGGAAAGAGAAAGCAGGAAGGGGACACTTTGGAGAAAATAAACAGTGTGTGTTGGTGCAGAGACCATAAAAGAAGGTTAATATACTTTCCAAGCCAGCTCTAAAAATTGTTCTCCTAAAGACATTCAGAAATTGAAAATAAATCTCCTGGCCAACAATCTTCCATTTTATGTGCATCATCTCTTAAGTTTTGGGCTGCACACATCTGCTCCCAGCTTCATGCCAAGGTGGACAGGTAAATGGCCATTAATTGTTAGGGAAAAGAAGAAACAATTCAGTTTAGATTCAGTGAATGAAATTATGAATATTATGTGTTATGTTTTACGACAGCAGAGGGCGGTGTGTGTCGTTGAGTCGATATAGCACCACACCCTTTGCCTCAGTTCCATTTTTCCGCATGTGCAGCCTGCTTCGAACGGTTCTTTCACCTGAGCGACTTTTCTATTGCACAGTTTAGGTTTCCGAACTGTCTTCTCCAAAAACTAATTTTAAGAGGTGTGCAGAATGTGATTCGAAAACGTTGATCCTAGATCCGCACAGATTATGCCTCTGGTGCCTTGGGGTGGATCACAAGTTCGAAGATTGCAGGTCAGGTCAATCCATGGCCAGCAAGGCCGTGAAGGAGAGGAAGGCAAAACTCACCGTAGGTCGGTCGGCGTCTCAATCTCCAGCATCTACTCCCTCAAAGATTGTCTGAAGAAAAATGCTTGCAAGACATTTCTCCTTAGAGACCAAAGAAGCGCTCGAAACATTCAAACATTTTGGGTCTACCTATCTTCTCCCAGCTTCATCCGAAGAAGGACAGGTAGCTGGGCATTAGTGGTTGGGGAAGAGAAGAAATACATTAAGGGCCTCATCACGAGTTTGGCGGTAACCCTTAAATGCAGCGGTAATGCTATTACTGCTGCATTTAAGGGTCCACCAAATCATGGCCTTGGCAGGTTTCCCCCATCTCTGAGCTGGAGGCAAATCCGCTGCAATTTTGCAGATTTTTGGTGCTATTACCGCTGGCGGCAAAACCGCCAGCGGTAATAGCGCAAAAATCCCCAATTGGGCCCAATGGCTAATAGCTAATAGTGCCAGGGTTTGGCGGTAGGGCTAATGGCCCCGGAGGTAATACCACCAGGGTTAGTGCCCAACTCGTGGTGAGGCCCTAAGTCTAGATTCAGTGGATGGAATTACGAATTTATGGTGTTATTTTTTTTTCTCCTCTGCAGATTGCCATCCACCATTGAGGAAAGTGAATCTATTGTTTGTTATTTTACCCACCTCTCCTTTCCCTCTGGGGTTGTTCGAGAGCGGTAAGCAAGATGCTCAAATGGGTCTGTGGATTCATAATTCCTGTGGATTGTGGCTGACAGAACCTAACAACAAATCCCTGTTTGCCGCATTGTAAGATAATAGAGGTGATATGGTGTAGACAAGATAATTGAAGGCGAGCGTCCCCCAGATAGCACGATCCTCCCCTCAATGAGAGACAATAATGGACTCTCCCAAGATGGGAATAAGGCTAGAACAAAGTGCGGGTGAGCTTAAATGGGAGTTTATCAATCAGAATAGGGCATGCAAAGGACTCTGCAAACTCTGAGAGCGCTCTGTCTGACAATAGCAAAGACAGGCGTATATATTTACAAAAAAACGTCATAAGAACCTACATACTATAGGGGACACAAGTTCGTGGGGATTGGGTGGCGACGACTAACTATAGGTGCCGCTGTGATGCGGTTTGCCGTGGTTGGTGGACGTCACTGGTTACCCTCGTGGGCCGGGCCGGGCAGGTCAGCTGGGTTCATCCGGACGGTGTTGTTGTGCCAGCCGTGACCAGTGTCAGTGAAGAACGTCTTTCCTGGCTTTCTGCCCTAAGGCCACGCACACCGCAGTCATTCAATATTGCAATATTATCTTACCCAGTAAATCTTCAAATAGGTTATTCTACAGGTTAATGCAACGCAGGAGGAATGCACCTAGAGTGGGGTCTTTTGGTGATATATCAATACATGGTTACCATCGTCCTGTTGACCGGGTATCATAGGTCGCAAGGTTGGGTCTCAGAGAAAGGGACAAGCTGTCCGAGTTATAGTCATTATGAATGTGTTCCTCTAGTGTTGCTATAATATTGGGTGTCCTAATTTTACAGGGGCCATTAACCTAAGGTGGGCCGGTGGGTCATGGAGCCTAAGAAAGGGCGCACTCGGGCCTGTGTTTATGGCCGGGGTTTACTGCTGGGTTGTAAATAATTCAGGTGGCAGGCCATGGCCTTGGGTGCTGCGAGGGAATGTGAATGTTTGAAGCGGCTCCAGCCGAATTGGGGGAGGGGGAGCAGAGCAGCACCGGCCTCTGCTTTACCGTCTGGCAGGCTTCAATGGGGAGGAAGGGGGAATGGCCTTGGATATGCCCACAAAGGTATTTTCCTCGTGTGTTGCAGATTAAGTGGAAGAGGCATAAACTTTCATATAATAAACAATACTCATTGAGTCTTTTCAAAGCTTATGTTTTCAACATTGTTAGTGCCTTTTACCTGGCCATTTCAAATGCGTTACCTTTATGTTAAGTATTTAACAACCACAACATTTTGTTACATTTCTATACATGCGCGGTAAGCGAGGTAGTAGTAAGGTTGGTGGAGCAGGCAAGAACAACCGGCTAATAAGACTGATGGCAGTGACACATGGTGAACTTGGACATACATACTGTACATTTTCGTGCACCATTTACATGAGCTCCCAATAGGGCTGTATTTGTCTTCCTTTGTACTCTAGCAGCATTAGTTCAGTTATGGCATGGGACCTTGGGGTGCAGTCTTCTCGGCGAAACATATAACATGAAAACCCCGGGACACTTTTACCATTTGCACATAGCTACAGGGATGTGGGTACTTCAACCCGAATGCCATATAAGCACACATTCTGCCATCTTCATGGAGGTTACATGTTTTTGGTCAGAAAGGTCATGGAGAGAAGAGTTTCCTCACAGGTAGTTTGCTCATTAGTATTTGGGGGTCTGCTTTTGTCAGGGGACCATTTTACAGTTCTTTTCCACCCCGGCCCTGCTGGCCGGGTCATACTGGGAACAGTGATACACTGTGGAAGGTGAAATGTTACAGTGTTTGCATCTAACACTAGCTCATGTCCGTCTGTTCGTGGGAACGGGCTCTCAGCAGATCTGTCAGGGAGCTGCGGCCGCAGGGACAAGTGAGACTCTCCAAGGGTGGGGGCCGCGCTGCGGCACACAGGGCTCATGCCATTTTGATTTCACAAGATGGTTTCCAGGGCCTAGCTTAATACAGCATGTTTGGTCGATGTCTTCAGCCAGTGGTCCACCCACCACCTGGGCCCTGGTGGCAGGGGGAACCCCCGACGAACCATGGACTTCACAAGGGGGAGGGGCTGTAGGGGAGGGGGGTCTCTTGGACCAATCCTCCCATACATTTCCCCCCTTTCGTTACTTAAGTAACGAATACTGTAATTGCCTCAACCTCTTGCGTTCTTCTTCTTCAGCTACAGCCTCATCCCATGCAGGGGTACCTTTTATGGGCATCCATGCCCTACACACTCCTCGCAGGCTTTCTCCCCTTCTAGCATACTCGTCCGGGGTGCAGGTCAGATATATACAACCACCATCCCCTTCCAAGTCCACCCACACCTCCTCATACCATTCAAGTTCACGGGGCTCTTTAGTTGTAGAGTGCCATAGCATATCTACTACATCCCCGCTGTGGTATATGGGCACCATCTGGAATCTTGGCGTGTTATCTGCTCCTGTTTGTACCTGTACTTCCTGCATGTTTTGTATCGTACCGCGAGCGTTGCCCATTGTCACCATCATCATTGCACCGTTTGGTACTGTGTTAGCACAACATCGAAGACCCACCTGGCACATGCAAAAAATAAAAAGGAGGAACACTACTGCCGGCATCAAACATTTAACAGTCATTCCCAGCCATGATGGGACCCAGGAGAAGATGTTGTCGAACCATGTGCTTGCTTCTGCTCCTTCTTCCATTTTCATTCTTTCTCCTAGGTTATGTACGGCTTCGATCACATGGGACAAGGAACCATTATCTGCGTCTTCGGAAGGTACGAAAGTGCAGCAGGCACTTCCAATTTTTCGGCAAACACCTCCATCCATTGCTGTGAACAGGTCCAAGACATACCTATTTTGCATGGTCATCAGCCGCAGTGCTCGCAGTTCCACCTTTATTACGTTAAATCCTTCTTCAGTGTCATTCGCCAGCTGGATCAGCTCCCAGCGTGTGATTTGGAGCCATTTTGCATTTGCTCGTGCCTGGATGCTAGGGATGAGTGAGGCAAAGAAAGTTTCTGCAGAGCTGAATAATCGATATCTATCCGGGACCTGTGCTAGCAGCTCTGATGATGCTTTTGATATGTAGTTCGATGATCGTTTGTTTCGTGACAGCATCTCCTCCTTGTTACCGGAAGACAGGACATATACTTGTGACTCTGCAGTTGGCTGGGCCTCATTCTGCTGAGGGGTCTCTCTCATTTTCTTGCTCCCATCAATGTGGCTTTCCGGTATCACCATTAGTGCGGAATGTAGGGTAGCCAATGAGCAGCTGCCACTCCAGGATTGTGGGAGGTGCAGGTATGCCTGGTTGCCACATACCCAATAAGTGTCCATGAGGGCCGCTGTCCCCTTTCTCATATCTGGGATGCTGAGGGTCTTGTTGCAATTTTTGTTTACTCCCATGATGACTTTCCCGATTCCCTTAAAACACAGTTCATAGTTTATTTCTTTCTGTAGCTTGAAGGGCTTTTCAATGGCCGTCACCCAAGTCAATTTTGAGATGTGCTCCTTCCATACTGGTGTGCAAGTTTTTTCTATCCATTGCAGTTTCTCTGGTGCCACACCTCGCAGCGCTTCAGCTTTGCACATTATCTCTTCATCTTTCCACTTATTTTCTGAAAACAGTGTCCCTTGTATTATAAAAAATGGTTCCTCCAAACATATCACTCACTACCGCCTTTGGATAACATGTCTTCTCATTCTGCAGCATCTTAAAAGTTACCTCATGTGCCTGGAAGGTGTTCCTGATTCTGCACAACGTGAGATGAAGGAGACATTGGGCATCGACAATAGGCAACTCTTTAGGCAGCAATACTTTGGGTATACCTGAAGCATGGGGAATGAGGGAGCAGACATAACAGCTCTCATTTGTTGTTTGCTTAGCCGTTGCACTCATGTCCGCGTACCATTTATTTGTCTGGTGGGGGTGTCGTGGGTCTTCCATTTTGTCCAATCCCAACCCGTAATACTCGTCGTATTTTCTCCTTCCCGCCTCCCTTTTCCTCCTGTTATTTCTAAGATATCTCCCAGCTCCGTGGGCGAGGAACGGTGTAGGCCCCCCTTTCTCCCCTTCACCCCCCTTTCCCCATTCATTGTATAATGCTTCGTATCTCACAGCCATCTTTTCATTCTCTTTCTTTATACTATCTAGCAGTGTGTTTTCTATTGCGGGAGTGGACACGCTGGTGGGGGTGTTGATAACCATGATATAACAGAGGGGTTGCGATCATTTAAACTGTGGGCATTGTAATTAGATGCTTTTGGCGGGGAAGTTGTGCTGTTTCGCGTTTTTTCCTGCAGTCTTTCATTTGGCGAAATAGCAACATTGGGCGGTGTCGTGTAATATCCCCATACAAGTTTAAACCCGTCCCACACCAAAAAATCACCTTCTTTAGTATTTGCAGTTGTTGTTTCATTTGTCACATTAATCCCGTTGTTCCCTCCCCCCTCGTTCATCTCGATAGAGATGAACGCTATAAACCAATACGTAACCAAGCCAAACAGTATTGTAAAAAATAATGTAATGCATACAGACAATCCACACTCATACGAATATCTACATCTTTCAGCTAAAACTTCTCTATATCTAACAAATCTATCCGTTGCAGGCTGCCCGTTAGTTGCCATGGTAGTTCCTGTTTGAGATATAAAAGTGCATTAAGTGCGTGCATGTAAACATTCTTTTTTGGCACTTTTTGTGCCAGGAGGTCATGGAAAGGAGATGGTTTGGGTAGGGGACGGGGAAGGGGGGGTGTACAGAGAAGGGAGCAGACAATATACATATTTTTCACATCGTTATTTACACTTGAAAACATTTTTTTAATTCATTTATCTCGATCGATAACCTGTAATATAATTTCTTTCATTAACTTTTTTTGTCTGTCAGTTACACTCCTCCATTCACTGGTTCACGTTCACTCATCATTTTCATTATTTTTGTTTGCTGTTGTCTGTGCCTCCCCATCCACCTCTTCCTGTACACTATTATATGCCTTTCGCACATCTGTCAAATGTATCCGGTATTTGAGCCCCTTTACTTTTACAGCGGTAGGGGTACAAAATACCACTTCGTACTGCCCTTGGAACCTTGGGGCATTCCACCGGCGCACAAATCTCCGGACATAAATGAACTCTCCTGGCATTAATTGTTGTGTTTCCTTCTTCCCTTGTGAATGGTGGTGAGAGCTGCTTTGAGATTGCACGCGCTGCCCTAGTTAGCTTCTTTAGGTATTCTGTGAATTCATCTCCCAATGTTGTGGCGCTTCTGTGTGCATCTGAGTGTTGGCATAGTGGGGAATGTGCAGTGTACATCCGTCTCCCTGTCACAATTTCGTGTGGGGACAGATGGTGGTCCTTGCTCGGCTGATTCCTCAGCTCAAACAGCGCAAGGGGTAAACAGTAGATCCAGTTTTTCTTTAACGAAAAACACAATTTAGGCAGTCTCCCTTTTAACAATCCGTTCATCTTTTCGACAACGCCATTACTTTGAGCACAATTTATGTTTTATTCCCAATAACGTGGTCACCTCTTTGAAGAGCTCGTTCACAAAATGAGTGCTGTTGTCTGAGCGAATTACGTCGCAAATTCCCCAACGCGGGAACACTTCCATTACTAGGAACTTTGCAGCGCTTTTAGCATCAGGTCGTGCACATGGGCCTGCTTCCACCCACCTCGAAAATAGACATACAACCACTATCATGTAGCGTGCCCCATTACACCTCTCCCCCATGTCTGCGTAATCGATGTGCAGTTCTCTGAAGGGTCCTATGGGTTTTGGAATTGTCCCCCTGAGTGTTTGTAGCGTCATTCCAGAGTTATATATTTGGCACGTTGTGCACTCCATTGTCAATCCAGATATGTGTTCTTGGAGACAGGGCACAAACCAGTCTTCTTCTATCTCTGCTGCAATGTGTTGTTTAGTGTTATGCGCGGGAAAGTGTAATTGCTGAAATGCTATCTCTAACAGTTTGATGGGCATTACTACTTTTCCTGAGTTATTTTGGCGCCATAGTAAGTCTGTTGCCGATTGGCTGCACCCTCTTTTTTCCCACACCATCTTTTCATCACAACTGGCCCCTTCCTGTAGCTCTAGTATTTGTGATATGGGCATGGCATTGTATCCTTCTGGGAGCTCTTCGCTTGTTTTGTGCTGTAATAGGTACTCACCTGTTCCATGTCTTTCACAATATGAAGCTTCCTTGGCAGCAGCGTCTGCTGCCGCGTTCCCCAAAGATACAACGTCTGTGTTGGACGTATGTGCTTGGCACTTCACTATTGCTACCACTGTCGGATCTTTTAGGGCCTCAATCAATTCAGTAGGTCAGCATGTTGCACTGGGGTCCCATCTGCCCTTCGAAACCCCCTCTGCCCCCACCGGGCTAGACCTCCGTGTACTGTCGTCGTCATGTAGGCTGAATCTGTATATATTGTTACGGCACATCCTTTAGCTGCATGTAATGCTTCTATTAGGGCGATAAATTCCGCTGCATGGGTTGAGAAATGGGACGGGAGGCGGTACTGTACTAGTACTTCATACTCACCGTCTTCTAGCCTCACTACTGCCAGTCCCACATGTTTCTCTCCTGTGTCCATGTCAATTGACGCTGACCCATCCACAAAGTACACCTCTCCCTTGCTCAGGGCATTTTCGCACACCACCGTGCCCTCCCCCGTTTCTCCTGTGCAGGTTGCACAATTGTGTTCTTGCATGTCCTCTGGTGTGCATGGTTCTGTGATGAATGTTGCCGGGGTAACTGTCCTGCACCGTACCACATGAATATTGGCGCTAGACAATATTATTTCATAGGCAGTTGCTCGCTGTGTGGTCAGTGTACTTTTTGATCTTTCAAGTATTGCAAATAATGAGTGTTCCACAAACAACGTGACTGGGCACCCCATTACTATTGTGGCACTTTTCTCAAAGGCGAACGCGGCGGCGGCGAGAGATTGCTTGCACGCGAAGTGGCCTTGCATCACTGCATCCAATGTGCCACTATAGTAGGCTAATGGTTTGTGTCCTAGGGAAGTCTTTTGTGTCAATACAGCTGTCATAAGAGTTCCCTTACAATGTGAGAACAGGTAAAATTTGTGCTCATAATCAGGATTGGCGAGTACTGGAGCACTTGAAATCAGCTCTTTGAGTGACTTAAACAAGTCACTCATCTCTTCTGACCACTCTATTTTCCTGTTCTCCTGCTGGGCCTCCTTGAGTGCTTGCAGTAATGGCCTGGTGTAGGCTGCATAATCTAATATCCATGCTCTACAATAGTTACACATTCCCAAAAATTTCTGCATCTCCTTCACTGTTATTAGTTCTCTCACCGACCTTATTGCTTCCACTCTGTCAGGGATTATTCTTTTCCCGTCTCTTGATATCAACTGTCCCAGGTACAGCACTTCTGCCTGACAGTATTGTAGCTTTCCCTTGTCCACCTTGTACCCTTTATTCGCCAGCAGCGTCAAAAGTGTTACTGAGTCTTTTCTGCACATCTCTTCACTCTGTGCGCAGACGAACAAATCGTCTACGTACTGAATGATCGTGCTTTCAACTGATAAATTACCCAAGTCTTCGTGTAGTATGCGGTTGAATATGCTTGGACTTTCACAGTACCCCTGAGGTAACCTGCAATGCTCGTATCTCTTTCCCCCTAATGTGAATGCTGTCAGGTATCTGCTTTCTTCTGCTAAGGGGATGGAGAAGAAGGCATTTTTCAAATCAACCACTGTGAAATGTGATGCCGTTTTTGGGATGCTGCATAATATTGAAGCAGGGTTCGGGACTAAAGGGAACTCTTTCTGTATGATGTCATTTAGGGGGCGTAAATCCTGGATCATCCTCCAAGCCCCTCCCTTTGCTTTTTTGATCGGGTAGATACAGGTGTTACATGGGGAGTTTGAAGGCACTATTATCCCCTGTGCTAACAATGCATTTATTGTTTCTTTTATCCCTTCTTCAGCTTCGCGGGACAATGGATATTGTTTCACTCGGGGCAAAATTGCCCCTTGTTTGAGCTTTATTACTACTGGTGTCACTCCATGCAACAAACCTACATCATGGGGGCCTGTTGTCCACAAATTGTTTGGCACCAGTCGCATGTCATCATCAAAAAAGGACGGTGGCGTTCCCACCATTGCCATCAACTGGACGGGAACTTGTCTTGTCTGAATCAAAATGTCACAGGGCATTGCTATTTCCATTATTATCTTGCCATAATTTTCCACATCAGAAAAGAGATCCTCATCAGTAAGTCCCATAGGGCAATATTAGCATTGATGCACAGTACAGTGCGCCATTCACACCCATCTATGTCCATCTCAATTATTGCAATCCTCTTCGCTGATGTCTGTACAGCATGCAGGTCTAAGGATACCACTGACCCTGGTGCTATGTCTGGGCGCACTATTGGGCGGAAAATGAATTCTGCGGGTATTCTCCACTCCAACTTTTTTAGCTCGGGGACTACTTGGGCCAGCTTTTTTAAGCCTTCGCCGAACATTCTCTCGTCCACTGGCATGCCACGTGTTTCCGGTGCCATTGTCCGAGCCTGCACTACCAGCATTACGCGTAATGGGCATATTCCTGGTGTCGAGCACACTATCCCTCTTTCTGTACAGGATATTGTCATGTTAAGCTTGCTAAGAAGGTCCCTTCCGAGCAGGTTTATTGGCGATTGTTCATAATACAGTAAGGGTGTCTTTACCGTTTTACCCCCCACTGTCACATCCAAATCTTCTGTGTAAGGAACTTCAATTACAGCCCCAGAGAACACCTGCGTTTCTAACTTCCGGTTACAAACGGAAACCGGCCCTCACGAATACATGATTTCTCCGCTCCCGAATACACCATGAATATGAACTGCTTGTCTCCTATCTGCGCCCCTACCAATGGTTCCTCCACTGCATCGTGGGTTGTACATAGAACAGGACACGCAAGTGTTCTCTGTGGGCTGTCCTATGCTGGTTGTCTCGTTGTCCCCCCCTGGCTGAAGACACTTCCTGAAACTACTGACACACCACTATAGGGGGCTGGTGCTGGTGCTCCATTGCCATTCGTTGCGAAGGGGTTGCCTGGGGTGTAGTGCATAATGTCGTTATTTTGTGGGTGATTCTGTGTTCTGTAGTGATGCACTTGCCTTTGCTCTGGGTACCCTTTGCTCTTGTTCCCTCTGTTGTCGCCCCATTAGAAGACCATATGGGCTTCCCGGGTGAGGGTTGCCATAGTGTTCTATCTCTGGAAATCCGTTGTTTGTTCTACTCCTGCACTCTCTGGAAAAGTGCCCCCACCTCCCACAGTTCCAACAGCTTCCCTGAGCACCTCTGGGACCTTGCCATCCACTTCCTCCCATTCCCCCGTACCCTTGTCCACCCCCTCTACGACCCCTGTACCTACCTCGTCCCCCTCGAGGGGCCCACTCTTGCCACTGCGGACCTCCACTCTGCTCCTGCTCGTTCCACTGCCGTTGCCCTGCTCCTGCCCAATTGGTTGCCATCCTCCCCTGTATCGCTACCAGCCCCTCCTCCTCCTCTTCTCCCTCCCTGCTGTGTGGGAGTGCAGCTACTGCTGCAGCGACCTTCACCAGGTTTGTCTGTACTAATTTTGCCTCGTCTGCCAATCTTTTCTGCGCTATCTCCTTTTCCCTCTCTTTTATTCGTTTACAGTGGTGAACTATTATGCCCTGTATTTTGGGCCATCCTTTTGCTTCAATACCTGCGATTTTGTGAAGTGCCTTCTGTACCTCTTTAGGGAGACCCCTCTTTATTATGAAGTAGAATAATGATGTTGATTGATACCAGGGCGTGCCCGTTTCTTCTCTCCTCATATCCTGGACCCGGTAAATGTAATCCATAGCATCTTCCCCATCGTTCATCGTACATTGCATGACTGACTGCAAATCTGGGGTGTCTGGGAACGTCTCTTTTAATGCGTCCCACACCCTGGCACGTACTGTATTAAAAGAGGCACCATCATGGCGATCGCAGTCTAACGTTACTCCCGGGAAGCCAGCCTTTACCCATACTCTGTCAGCTTGATCCCCGACTGCTGATACTAGCAGACTCTTCACATCACCTCTTGCTAGAGGTACCCCGGCTGTGTGTTTCTCAAATGCATATATCCACTTGCTTGCCCCTCCTGATAGCGGGGGCAATAACTTTAACAAATTGGCCTTATCCATCTGAGCCCAGGGTATGTAATTCGACCTCCCTCCTCCCCTGTGTATTAGTGGGAGTTGTAACCTCCCCTTTGTTGTCTTGTCTGCACTCACCTTCACCCCGTTCTTTCCTAGTGGTGCCATTTACCCCAACCTATTCCTTAGTTGTCCTGCCCACTCTTCTTCCATGGTTCTCCCTGAACATGCGCCATCCAACCCCTCACTTCCTCCTCCCATTGCCATGCTTAATCTTTCACTTTCCTCTAAGTCTTTTCCTATATCACACAATAACTCCTCTCTACCTCCTGTGGTCCTTATCTCATCATCAGTGCGCTCCTCCCTCTCCTCTAGTTCAATTATTCGGGCCGGTTCTTCTTGTATCCTAAACAATATCTCCCCCTTCTTCCATCCCTCCTCAATGGTTTTATCCTGACTCTTGATGTGAGCTCTGACCTAGCAGCATTAGTCGCAGTCTGTTCGCATATGCTTTTTATCCTCGAGAGCTCGTCTTTTGCTACAGAGAGCCTGGACTCTAGGTCTTCTGTTAGTTTCTCTATGTTCACTATTGGTGTACTTACCTGGTCGCGATCTCTATGACTCTCATACGGTGGGGGTGCTGTTGGCCCTTGAGTTGTAGTGACTGTTGTTGGGGGTACATATGTTGGGTCACTGTATCCTTCTGCGGGCACTGGCTTATTTAGTATTGGGTACAACCTAGTTACCTCTACCGATGGCTCCCCTTCTGGCAACACCTTGTCGTCTTTTGGTATCAGTAATGGATTGTCAGTGGTAGATGGCAGATCAGTACCTAATTCTCTTTTCTTAGGTGGGGGTACTTCTTCAAACAATCTCCATAGGTCTAATATTTCCCTCCTATTATGTAGCTGCTACCCCTTGTATTTCAAATAAATGCATGTAGCTACCATATCTAGGACACTCTTGTCAAACGATCCCCCTTCGGGCCATATTTGGGGTAACCCTTCCCCCTTCAGCTCTGTAATCCACTGATCGTGATATTTCTTAATGCGTTCAGCATACCCAGGTAGATTCTTACAAATATGCACTAATGGTGTTTCTGTCCCCATAGTTCGTGGCTGCTCGATACGGATGTATATCTATATCTATATATATATATACATATATATATACCTCCTTATATGGATGTGTCACCTGATATACCTGAGTATTTGCGGATCACTGCGTCTGGGGACCTGTGTGTGTGTGTGCTTCCATCACCTGAACAACCTAAGAATTGCTGCACACAACTTTTTTCCCCATATGCTTTTAGGGGGCACATACAAGAGCGAAGCACCCTTCCTACCCCGCCAATATCTTCAACACATTTATTCAAAGAAAAAAACGGTCATCTTGCTGTATTGCTCTTTTCCTTGCAAAATTTCTTCTGGTCGGACTTACCATGACCACACCATAATTATACACTTATGACCACTCTTATACATTCAACGTGACAAATATGTTCTGGCACATGTGATGCTTACACACTCATAGACAACACTCTATTCACCGCTCAATGTGTAATCCCTTTCCTCCCTTACTAGCTGTACCTTTCTTTCTTAATCTGATATTAATTTGTCTTGTAGTTTTGATATACACTCGTCTTTTCTACTTACATTATTATTATTATTATTTTTTTTTTTTGTACTAACTCTGTTTTTTCACCGTAAACCCAGAGAGAAGAATAGAAAGAATAGCAGTCCCTAACATATTCGCTGTGTCTCCCTTTTACCAGACATCTTTATCTTATTTTCACTTCCTCATATATTCCCAGTACTAGTCAAGATAGCACTATGCGGCGCCGCCTTCTACCCCCTCGCAGAGCTAGGTTCCCGTCTCTTTATCTCTTTTCACCTCTTGATCCTAATGGCCATATGCAAAGAAAAAGTAAAGAAAGTCTAACGTAGTTCTTGGCAGTCCCAAAGTGTCCCCTTTCAAACAACCTTGTTCCCTGTCCTGTTTCCCCCCCCATACTCCCTTTATGGTCGCTCGAACTTAATACTCATGTGCCCATCTTGAACCGACAGTCTCCGAACTGGGTCCGTCCAGGCAGTGTTGCCGTACGCTCAACGGTTAGCCCCGGCTCCGGCGAGCGGTACTCAAAGGGGATTTTTCAACCGGGATCCCGTACCCTCTCTCCGTCGAGTGTGCACTTCTGAGCAAACCGGTTGCCGTTGGCGGGCATCCTTCCGGAGCCGGCACACCGTGCATATCCCTTTTCGACCGGAGATTTTCGTGCCAAAGGGGACAGTAGGGATATATATATGTTTAAGAGAAAATAATTATCACGCTGTCGGGGTCTCCACTGAAGGCGAGCGTCCCCCAGATAGCACGATCCTCCCCTCAATGAGAGACAATAATGGACTCTCCCAAGATGGGAATAAGGCTAGGGCAAAGTGCGGGTGAGCTTAAATGGGAGTTTATCAATCAGAATAGGGCATGCAAAGGACTCTGCAAACTCCGAGAGCGCTCTGTTTGACAATAGCAAAGACAGGCGTATATATTTACAAAAAATGTCATAAGAACCTACATACTATAGGGGGCACAAGTTTGTGGGGATTGGGTGGCGACGACTAACTATAGGTGCCGCTGTGATGCGGTTTGCTGTGGTTGGTGGACCTCACTGGTTACCCTCGTGGGCCGGGCTGGGAAGGTCAGCTGGGTTCATCCGGACGGTGTTGTTGTGCCAGCCGTGACCAGTGTCAGTGAAGAACGTCTTTCCTGGCTTTCTGCCCTAAGGCCACGCACATCGCAGTCATTCAATATTGCAATATTATCTTCCCCAGTAAATCTTCCAATAGGTTATTCTACAGGTTAATGCAACACAGGAGGAATGCACCTAGAGTGGGGTCGTTTTGTGATACATCAATACATGGTTACCATCGTCCTGTTGAATGGGTATCATAGTTCGCGAGGTTGGGTCTCAGAGAAAGGGACGAGCTGTCCGAGTTATCATGTCTCATTAGAAGTCATTATGAATGTGTTCCTGTAGTGTTGCTATAATATTGGGTGTCCTAATTTTACAGGGGCCATTAACCTAAGGTGGGCCCGTGGGTCGTGGAGCCTAAGAAAGGGCGCCTTCGGGCCTGTGTTTATGGCCGGGGTTTACTGCTGGGTTGTAAATAATTCAGGTGGCAGGCCATGGCCTTGGGTGCTGCGAGGGAATGTGAATGTTTGAAGCGGCTCCAGCCGAATTGGGGGAGGGGGAGCAGAGCAGCACCGGCCTCTGCTTTACCGTCTGGCAGGCTTCAATGGGGAGGAAGGGGGAATGGCCTTGGATATGCCCACAAAGGTATTTTCCTCGTGTGTTGCAGATTAAGTGGAAGAGGCATAAACATTCATATAATATACAATACTCATTGAGTCTTTTCAAAGCTTATGTTTTCAACATTGTTAGTGCCTTTTACCTGGCCATTTCAAATGCGTTACCTTTATGTTAAGTATTTAACAACCACAACATTTTGTTACATTTCCATACATGCGCGGTAAGCGAGGTAGTAGTAAGGTTGGTGGAGCACGCAAGAACAACTGGCTAATAAGACTGATGGCAGTGACACATGGTGAACTTGGACATACATACCGTACATTTTCGTGCACCATTTACATGAGCTCCCAATAGGGCTGTATTTGTCTTCCTTTGTACTGTAGCAGCATTAGTTCAGTTATGACATGGGACCTTGGGGTGCAGTCTTCTCGGCGAAACATATAACATGAAAACCCCGGGACACTTTTACCATTTGCACATAGCTACGGGGATGTGGGTACTTCAACCCGAATGCCATATAAGCACACATTCTGCCATCTTCATGGAGGTTACATGTTTTTGGTCAGAAAGGTCATGGAGAGAAGAGTTTCCTCACAGGTAGTTTGCTCATTAGTATTTGGGGGCTCTGCTTTTGTCAGGGGACCATTTTACAGTTCTTTTCCACCCCGGCCCTGCTGGCCGGGTCATACTGGGAACAGTGATACACTGCGGAAGGTGAAATGTTACAGTGTTTGCATCTAACACTAGCTCATGTCCGTCTGTTCGTGGGAACGGGCTCTCAGCGGATCTGCCAGGGAGCTGCGGCTGCAGGGACAAGTGAGACTCTCCAAGGGTGGGGGCCGCGCTGCGGCGCACAGGGCTCAAGCCATTTTGATTTCACAAGATGGTTTCCAGGGCCTAGCTTAATACAGCATGTTTGGTCGATGTCTGCAGCCAGTGGTCCACCCACCACCTGGGCCCTGGTGGCAGGGGGAACCCCCGACGAACCATGGACTTCACAAGAGGGAGGGGCTGTAGGGGAGGGGGGTCTCTTGGACCAATCCTCCCATACATAATTCATAGTGTGATACCCTGTGCCGAGACATCATGCTGAGATCCCAAAACATATGCTTGAAATATAAAAAGAGGCTGGGAACCACAGATTGCTCTCACTGGATCTACGCGTGGTCACAATTGCAATTATACAGAAGACAGGGAAACAGAAACATAGCTGTGCCTCATATCACCTAAGATCTCTTCTTAATGTTGAATGAAAGTTCATGCCAAAGCTCTAGATAATCGTCTGGTGACATAAGGCTCACAACAAATTAATGCACATTAGCACCCAGGGCAGGGGGAGCAACCAACCAGGTTGCTCGGATAATGGGATGAAACCCACAATCCAAGCCCACGTTCCAAGCAACCTGACGGCTGCTTAACCCATCCTGCCATCTTCCCCCCTCCCTCCCTTCCCTTCTCCTTCATTTCCCCAACCCTATCACCCCCACTTACCTGATGGCTTCAGCGGTGTTAGCATCCCCGCCAACGATGCTTCTGCTGTCACTCTCTCTTCCTTCTAGCCGCCATATAAATGGAAGAGGGGTTCAGCTTGGAGCCCCCCCTTCCAGCTCCTTGGTGACCATCTTTAAACATTCTTTTGTATGAATGAACAGGACGCCGGATGGCTTCCCCTTCATCCACACAAAAGACATGGCTATCAGCACCCTGGGTTACCGGATTGGCATCCCGGGTGCTGATAGCAATAATCACCTGTTCCATGGGCTGGAACGGGTGATGGCACCAGGGACCCATGTTAAATTAACTTTGGCCCTGGGCCATTACCACCCTTTCCAGACTGTGGTATGGGAGATTATTGATTCTTTAATCTG
This sequence comes from Ambystoma mexicanum, assembly GCF_040938575.1. Lineage (NCBI taxonomy): Eukaryota > Metazoa > Chordata > Amphibia > Caudata > Ambystomatidae > Ambystoma > Ambystoma mexicanum. The sequence continues at coordinate 716,844,929 of NC_090932.1, forward strand.
TCTTCATGCATGACAGTGTTTCTCATCAGTGGTATACTGATATCCTGCTTGCACCTTTGGAAACTTTTCAACAGCAGAGGGCACTGTGCATCATCGAGTCGAATCGAGGTCCCTCAGAGGCTTCCAACTTCCATCCCTTTGCCTCAGTTCTGTTTTTTGGCATGCACAGAATGCTTCGAACGGTTCGATTGCATCAGTGATTGTTCTGTTGCGTAGTTTGGGTTTTCGAGATGTCTACTCCGAAAACTGTTTTTCAGAGGTGTGCAAAATGTGATTAAAAATTTTCGATCCATGATCTGCACAGAATATGCCTCTGGTGCCCTGGGGTGGATCCCAAGGTTGTCGATTGCAGGTCGAGCCAAATCATGACCAGCAAGGCTTTGAAGGAGAGGAAGGCAAAACTTACTGTAAGGCGGTCAGTGTCTAAATCTCCTACATCCACTCCCTTGAAGAGTAGATTGTTTGAAGAAAAATGCTTGAGGGACATTTCCCCTTAGAGATCAAAGATCTGCTCGAAACATTCAAACTGCTCCATATCCAGGAGCGATTCACGGCACTCTTCATCATCCTCATCTCAACAAAAATCGAAGAAGATGCGCCATCGCTCATCATCAGAATCCTTGCCTGACAGGAAAAAGTTAAGCTTCCCGGGTAAGCCTGCGTTCAAAGCATATTGGGAGGTATTCTGTCTTCAAATGATGGAGGTGTTCTCAAAGACGGCCCTGTGCGGTCCTTGAGAAGAACCAAAGAAAGCTTCAGACCCCATCGCGCCTCAAAAGGCCAAATGGGAGTCATCGAAGACTACTTCTCATATGGCCAAGAGCCTGAGCAGTCTGTCGAAGAAGCATCATCGAGTGGCAATAACAGAATAGTCGACATGAGAACATTTGAGGCCCCCACATCCTTCTGCTACACTGTCGAAGGACTCTGCACCAAAGCCCTCAATGTCGATGCCGTCGACATCGTACTCCAATGCATTAATGGTTTCTAAACCATTGTATAAAAAATAATTATTTAAGTCTATGGGGTCCATTTTTGAGGAGGAAGAGAGAGTATGATAATCCTCTTTTTGGTTTAAGGTATGGCACACCGAATGAACCAGAGGAACTCATCTAAGATGACTCAAGGCTACAAGATTTAGCTGATTGTTTAAAAGATGCTAGTGGTATTGACACTACACCTGAAGTAGAAATTGCCACTACAGATCCAACTGGCCATTCTAGTGGTCTGTCATGAACAAGGTGACAGAATACTTGGGTTTGTTGTCGTCCTGCCAAGGACAAAGAGCTGGATGATCTGACAGGCATCCTGGAAAAGGGAGCCCCAACTAGCCTGTTTTGCCATTCTACTAGGGTTTGGGGAACACAATCCTAGAAAACTGGCAAAAACCAGACACCACACCAGCTGTCAAAGGAGATCTGGTTAAAAAAGATATACCATTATCTATTGACTAAGAATTTCTCTCTAGGCACCCTACCCGGAAAGTGTAGTGGTGCAAGTTACTACCACGACATCAAAGCCAGTTGCCTACCCTACAATCCCTCCCAAAAAGGATGGCAACAAGTTTTAGGTCTTGGAGAAGAGAGTTTTCTCAGTTGGAAGTATGGCGCTGAAGGCCATAAATGCCTCTTGTGCATGTGCAACGTAAAGTAGTTGGGTGTTATAGCCCAAGCAGCTGAAAATATCCCTGGAGGGGAAATGAGAGTGGCATTCCTCAATATCATCCTGGATGGTAAAGAGGTGGCGTGTCAATACTTTCAATCAGGTTTAGACTATTCTGATTGTGTGGGCCATTCCATGGCAGCTAGCACAGTCATGAGAAGGTTTGCTTGGCTGTGTAAGTTGGGATGTACCCCATGTGTGCAATCCAGGCTTTTGGTCATTTAACCATTTTATGGGTTTCACCTTTTTGGTACTAAGGCTGATGAGTTTTGAAAAACGACAGTCCTCCAGGGCGGATGCTAAATGTTTAGGCACAACAATGAGCCAACCTCAGCAAAGCCAGCCAACTTCTCATAGTTTGTGAGAAAGCTCCTTCTGTTTTTCCTTCTCAGTCTGAAGGACCTGGGGCCAGATTACCCAGAGAGGCCAAAGAAGATTTTGTCATAGAGCACGAGGGCGTGGAGGTAGAGCGACCCAAGCAGTCTCAGACTCTTTACGTTCCACCAGAGCCTTTCCTCGTGGAGTGCGAGGTTATGGAGGTAAAGCTACTGAAGCAGTCTCAGTCTTTTTACCTTCTGCTGCAGCCACTACATCAAAACTGCTTTTAATCCTTTACCCACAAGTCTGTATTGGGAGGAAGATTACCTCAGCATCTCGAATAATGGCGAAGCATTACTTCGGATGCTTAGGCTCTGCAGAAAGTGGCCCTAGGGCCTTCCATTCTTGAAAAGACCTTCAGATTTTCCCCCTGAACACACAATCCCTTTGGTAACCAAACCCGCTTCTTCTGCAGGAGATTTGCTCCCTGCTGGAGAAAGATGCATGGAAAGGGTACCAGTATCAGAGCAAACCACGGCTGGTACTCCACCTGTTTTCTGGTTCCCAATAAAAGACAGAGGATTGCAAACCATCTTGGACCTGAGATGCTTGAACATGTTCCTCAGGAAGGACAGATTCAAGAGGTTCACTCTTTTACAGATTCTCCAGGCACTTCAGCTCCAGGATTGGATGGTGTCACTCGATCTTTAGGATGCTTACTTTCATGTGCCTATACATCACAAGCAAAGGAAGTACCTAATGTTTGCTATTGGCAATTCTCTCTTTCAGTTTAGAGTATTGCCTTTCGTGCTCAACTCTGCCCAAGGGACTTCACCAAGTTGATGGTGGTGATAGCAGCGAATCTCACGAGGGGAGGGATCCACATCTTTTCCTACCTAGTCGATTGGCTTATCAGAGTTATCTCTCCCAAACAAGCTCTGGAACTTCTAAACAGCGCCTGCGCCTCCACAAACTGGGATTCTCCCCTCAACTTCAAGAAGCTCCAGGTGACACCTTCCCAAAAACTGCAATTCATTGGAGCAGTCCTGCACTCTCTGCATATTTTTGCAGATGGTGGAAACGTTTCAAAATGCCCAATATCTACCGGCCTTCAATTTTCTGAGGTTGCTCAGCCTCATGGCATTCTGCATTTTCCCGAATTAACCAAATTGATTGAAATAAATTGATCAAATGGTACATTTGACCGATTTCCGACAGTACCATTTGATTGATACCAAAAATACTGAAATGGAAGAGCGGTGGTATTTTTGGGATTCAGGGTTTGCGGGAGTGTCCCCTGCTCCCTCAACATTGGAGGAGGTGGACCAAAAAAAAAGAAAGAAAAAAGAAAAAGAGACCCTGTGGCGTCGGATCTGACCGGCTTCAGAGGGGTGCAGGAGAGGCATAGGATGGAGAAAAGGTAAGGAGGGAGGGGTTTGTGGGTGTACTGGCGGTTTGGGGGCCATGGATATGGTCAATTCCACCTCAAATCTTTTTACCTCAGTCAAACAACCCAAATCTGCAAGTTCCTAGTGCCCGTCTGAGGATTAGGTCCCACCAGTGGGCCCTCAGATCTCAATGGCCACAGTTCGCCGTCAGGATGACGGACCTTCTTTCCTGAGCAAGGTCGCACAGGATCTTCTGTAGTGGGCCTGCAAGGAGAATGTGATGATAGGGGAACCTTGTTGGCAACCTTGGCTGGAAATGACAGTAGTAACGGACTCCTCCCTCACGGGATGGGGAGCTTACATGAACAATTTAACAATCAGCGGTCATTGGTCTCTATCGGAATCCAAACTACATGTAAACCTTTTAGAGGTGATGCCAATCAGACTAGAGCTGATGGCCTTTTTGCCTTCTGTACGGGTGTCACAAGGGTCTGCTATGTCCTCTTCCTCAAAAGAGGACTCCGTCTCACCTCCCTCCCCTTCCACATTCACCTTTGTCTTTTCTCTTGGGCTTTCTTTTCTCTTTGCTCCCGGGTCTCTCCTTTTTTTTTATGCAGGTATGGACGTCCACGGAAGGACACCACAGTGCCACTGTATAGGTGGGGCGGTGGACGATCCTCTGTGACCGTCAAGAAGGGGAAAAAGCCAATGGCATAAAAAAAACCCTATGAGAATTCCACAGCTGTAGCGGAGCAGTCTTAGGTACAAGGGAAGGCAGGAAGATGCCAGACGTTGGTAAAAGGTAATCCTGAGGCAAGCAAGGATTCGGTACACAGATGAGTTTAATAGTGCAAGTCGAATTCAGGTGAGCTGAAGGATGCAATACGAATGGCAGAGGCAGTAGAAAGGCAAGCAAGGGTCCAGTACACAGGTGAGCTGAAGGATGCAATACGAATGGCAGAGGCAGGCCAAAGGCAAGCAAGGGTCCGGTACACAGGTGAGCTGAAGGATGCAATACGAATGGCAGAGGCAGGCCAAAGGCAAGCAAGGGTCCGGTACACAGGTGAGCTGAAGGATGCAATACGAATGGCAGAGGCAGTCCAAAGGCAAGCAAAGGTCTGGTACATAGGTGAGCTGAATGAGAAAAGGCAGAAGAGGGAAAGGAACAAGCAAGGAGGAAGAAAACCAGAAGGGCTAAGGGAGGCAGAAAATGGACGAGAAGTCCGAAGAAGAAGGGAAGGAAACAGAGCGAGGAGGGGCAGGAAGGGAAAGAAAGGAGCGAGCGTGCGGCAGAATCAAAGCGGAATCCAAAGGGGAACAGAGGAAAGGTACCAGGAGGAAGCAGACAACCGCACAAGGGAATAGCACACGAGCGATAGCAACACAGGCGAAACCAAGTAAACGTTGCAACGCGCCCGTGAACCGGAAGCAGCAGATTAAGTACTTACGGCTACGTGCGCAAAACCAATGAACTAGACCCGCACAGGTCATAAGGGGAGACGTGAAGGAACATTCATTAGCGGACCGCCGCGCTAGCGATTCCAAACTCCCCATCTCCCCCAAGACGTGACAACAGGAGAGGAATGACCAGATAATGACGGACAACATAGTGGCTATGCATTACCTCAACAAGATAGAAGGTGTGGGCTCACTACCATTGTACAGAGAGGCAATGCAACTCTGGTTTTGGGCAGTTCAAGAAGGAGTCCCTTTGTCGGCCATTCACCTAGAACGAGAAGAGAATACAATGACAGACACTCTGAGCAGGCAGAGTACAGTCTCTCACGAGTGGGAGTTAGCTCAGGAAGTCCTTCTAGAGATTGCTGCCCTTTGGGGAACCCCTCAAATGGATGTGTTTGTGTCCTGTATCAGCAGGAAGTGCAATGGAATTTCCTCAGAGAGGAGCACTAGGGGATTGTGTGGACTAGGATTGAGTGGACTGGGATTGTTGTGGACTTAGATTTTCCACTCCTATATGTGTTCCATCCAGTTCCTGTCATTCCTCATGTAATCAGGAGGTTGAAGAAGTTTGGGAAAGCCATGATGCTGATTGTTCCAATTTGAGAAAGGAGAATGTGGTATCCAGAACTTCTGAACATGTCCGTCTGCCCTCCAATCCATCTTCCCCAGGGAGCAGACCTGCACACACAAGAGGGAGGCCATCTTCTTCAACTAGAACTAAAATCTCTGAACTTTCATGCCTGGTTTCTGAGTGGTTAAGATACAAAAACTGGGATCTCCCAAAAGATGTGATGGAGGTGTTGCTTTTGGCCTGGAGGTTAGCAACAAAAGCTCTATACCGCTGGAGTTGGAATGAATTTTGCAGCTAGTGTAGAGCTAAAGAAATTGACCCTTTCACTTGTGACACTCTTACTTTATTATCCTTTCTGTTACATCTCACCCACCAGAGGCTACAGGCGTCTGCTGCCAATGGTTACATGGCAGTGCTATCTATTTTCAAGTGCACACCAGAACAAGGCTCTTACTTTAAGGTTCCCATTGTTAGTTCCTCAAAGGACTAACACATATCTTTCCACCGGCCCATTTCATAGTTCCGGCATTGGGATCTTAACTTGGTTTTAAATGTCCTACTGGTGGCCCAATTTGAGCCTCTCCTTTCCTGTTTGCTTACGTTATTGTCTATAAAAAGATTTTTTTTTAGTGGGTATCACTTCTGCCCACACAGTGAGTGAGCTTTAGGCTCTATCGTGCAATCCTCCCTTCACCAGTATTTTCAAAGAGAAGGTTGTTTGGGGGTTTCCCCCTCCTTCCTTCCTAAGGTGGTGTCGGAATTTCATCTGACACAAAAACATTGTTTAACCAGCTGTTTACCCACATCCTAAGACAGCTTTAAGCTTCTACATAAGCAGACTAGCTAACATTAGACAAGACAACCAACTTTTTGTTTGTTATACTGGACATAGAATGGGCAGACTGTGACCAAACAGACTTTGCCACAATGGATCATTCTGTGCATTTCAGAATGCTATTCCTTGGCCGGTAAGTATGTTCATGATCATTTAAGACAGTTAAAGAAAAATGCTCCACACTTAGGAACTGCGCCACAGTATGATTAATGGTTCAAAAATGCCTTTATTGGTTGAAGTGCCCTTTTGGATAACACGTGTTTCGACACACTAGTGTCTTTTTTAAATCAGGGCTGATAGCAAAACTGTACATAATCATGAAAATAATAATTCACAAACATCATAATAAACAATTGAACAAATGAAAGAGCATTCCACAACATCAAATGAAAAAATTAAGGAATAGTCACAGAGAAGTACGGAGGTGTTGAAGGGGAGGAGGTTGAAGGTAAAAACAAAAAGAACAAAAAATATAATGAACAAGGAGAGATAAGAACAAAACATTAATAGATACTCTTGAATAGATATTTTGGTCCTATGAACATAATGTCATATGTCCTTTATATTGATTTTATTAGAATTTAGCCCATGGAGGCCTTACCTCCATTCCAAATACTGATTTTCCAGCTGGTAGAAGGAGTCATGGGATAAATCCTCCTGTTAGGAAGCATACCAAGATGTCACAAAATGGACAATGGTTGCAAAGACATGTGTATATAGGTAGGTTTCAGTGCGGTCACACATTTCTGGAGGCAGCCGCATCGCGTGGTTTATTTGTAAATGATAATTGTGCAAATCTTATATACAATGGCTGTGAATACATATATGTATATGGTAAGTGCTGCCGCATCTTTCTTTTAATTCATAAATAAGTTAATAGTTAATGAGCTATTCATTAATGGATGTGTACGGAGCACTGCTGTAGTTAAACTTGTCCCAACACATTGCAGAATCCATAATACATTCGAACTGTGTATGCGCCGGAAAGGATACGGCCAGAGTAATTGATTCGCTATACATGCATTTGCTGAAGAAACATTCGATTTAGTTAAAGAACGGCAAATCATTACCTAATCTGTTGCCGTGCACCATGGAGGTGCTGCTGCCAAGCAGCGCTGTGAATACGGTTGTCAGATTTAAGCTGGATGTAATCCAAGCACGGTACTGCCGTAAATCAAATGGCAGGCGTCCGACTGGCAGTGCTCGAAAACAAAAAATTACAGTATCTAGCTAAAGAGCCAGCCGGATCAAAGTGAAAATGTGTGCCGCTTACCTTCGACAATGCAAACAGTCTCCTGATGTCTCTGTCGATCTGATCAGCTAACTCTCATGGGTTTACAAAATGTTGTCTTGGCAACCCTAGTCCTACAACTGTTTCCACGAAATTTTGTCCTAGAAGTCAGGCAAAATACACTAGCGCCATGTTTGTAGTTCATGTGGAAATGATGTTATTTCAAAAACATGAAATATTGAGTAAAGTCCCCATGCGGCTACGCGTTTTGGTCTTCTAATTAACTTGATGCTGCAGTAATTTAAGAATTGGATCATGACTCATTAAAGATTTAACAAATAGTGCGAAGCGATTGAGTAAAACTCAGGTTTTGCAGAATTACTTACTGGTCAAAATATATCGCGTGGCCCGATAGCTGACATGTGGCCAGCGATAGAAGAAAGTATGTCAAAATAAGAAAATGGGTCAGTGGGGGAAACTGGATACAATCCCAGTTATGTGTGTTTAAGTATTGTATAGTTCAAAGAGTATCTTATCAAACACAATTAGCCTGTAAAATTTTCATTTGTAGCGGATGTTACATGAAGTTGGAAATAAGTGAGCTATACAGTAGGATAGATCAGGAACATAGGTATAGTGAGTATTGGTCAACAAGAAGAAATACCAGGTCAAGTTCTAATGAAAAATACCGAATCATTTGAGACAGTTACAAATAAAGTTACTTAAAGAAAATATGCCAGAAACAACCACAGAGGCAACATCCCCCTGAGACAAATTGTTTATGGCCTGTATAACAACAAGTTGCATAACTATCCATTTCCTAACATAGAAATAGATATTCTCCCTCAATGGGTACCAACAAATAGTGCAACACTCCAACCACCTCCAGAGTCCCATGGAGGGAACAAATAACTTGTTTATCTGATGTTATGCCACTCAATGTTCTCATTCAATCCTGTGACATGACTGTTGGTAAGAAAGATAAGCTTTTGTTCCAGATTAATCAGTTTTCTATTAATTTCGTCTTGGGATCTGCCCTTGATCTTTTTTAAGATACATCATTCAAAATCAGAGAAAGTATGTCCTTTATCTTCGAAGTGTTTAACTAGAGGAGCTTTATCAATATGATTTCTTAAACAGCTCCTGTACTCGATCATACGAGTCTTGCACTTTCTGTTGGTTTTGCCTATATAAATTAGGTCACACAGACATTTAATCATATAAATGACATTTTCCGTTTTGCAATTTGTGTGTTCATTCAACACCCATTCAGAAGTAAGACCCAGATTGACAGTGGTTGTTTTCTTGGTAAATGGACACATGACACATTCTCCACATGGATGGTGACCCTTCACTCGGGGCAGAGTGTGATGACGTCATTGCGTCAACCCTTTTCTCGTAGCGTGATGACGTCTCCGTGTCACGCTAGTGACGCGTAACATGGATTTCAGTACGGCTGTTGGCCGTGGTGTCAGTATGCTGATCCGCTATTTTTCCAGGCTTGAGATACAGTACTCTGCCCCACTGCAGGATATTAACTGGCACAGATAAGGTAAGAACTGGGTGGATGCCTGTTGAAGTAACTTAAATGTGATCATTCTGTAGAATATGCCCCTACTCTCTGCTGTGTATTGACTTAGCGATTTACTCTTTCAGAGTAGGAGGAGTGGACCCTTTAGAAGGAAGAGGCTCTATCTCTGCAGGCATCTACTGTAGTGCACATTGGAGTATTTAGAACCACCTAGATGGGTAAGACTCTTTTGGCTCTTTCTAACTAGAGGAGCGGATGCTTACTTAACGTCTGGGGCTCGGCATCTTACCCTTAACTTTTTGTATTTTAGGCATTGGTAGGCCGTTTTAGGAAGTCGGAAAGAAATATAATGGATGACAATGCTATAGAGATCTGACTGTATCCAACTAAAGAACTGCCTGAACACCCGAGGGTGAGCCGGATTTTGTTGTTGAGTTAGGCTCTAATGTGGGTGAACATTCCTTAAACCCCTTGTGTTCTGGGTTAGGATGTGAATATGAATAAAAAATACCACCATTGGTAGAATTCCTCTAGGTACTCATTTACGAATTTCACTTGCTGCTGTAATAGTGAAGAGCCAGTACTGACTTGGCTTATACGGTCAAAGACATATATTTCTTCTGACCCTGGATCTAGTACATGATGTAGTGTTTACTAGATACCCTATTGGTGATTAGGGTTTGGCTATGGTGATTGATTACACTGATTATGCCCGTGTTAGTGATACGTGTTTGTCTTTTTTACCCGTAGAGATAGCAACCTGGTGTATATATAGGAAGAATCGACCTGGAGCACAGGATTACTTCTGCCCCTGATGAATGTCCGGTTATTTGAAACACAAAGGACAGAAACTTATATAAGTTGGGCTGGTTCACACAATGGAAAATGAGAAAAATTGAGTTGCCATTGTTGTGTTGTGCTAATGAAATGTTTGGCATATAATATTTGACACTGTGAGGTGGCATGATTTTAAGATGTATATGACTATGTTATGTGTATATGTTTTTTAAACAAATGAGTGTATTACTTGTGCTGAAGAGAGATTAATATATTAAAAATGATATTTTTTTGGTAATATTGCCTTTGATGATTATTGAGAACACATTATGCAGCCCATATTTGTTTAGTGGTTGCTACAAGAAATTGCTGTCTGAGGGTATATACTGTTTGATGTAGTTTGTTATATGTTCCTTCCTTCTGTTTAAATACATACTGATCATTTAAGGGCACATTCTACTGGGGGGGAGGGGCACTTCAGCACTACAAAGAGATTTACCGGTGCAGGATATCTGTAATGCTGCAACCTGGTCCTCGTTACACACCTTCTCAAAGCATTACTGCCTAGACTCCTTGTCAGGACAGGATGCTAGATTTGGGAAAACAGTTCTTCAAAGTATAAACCAATAACAAAATTCATTATGTCCTACCTTCATTTACAAACTGCTACGGGAGTCTATCAAAGATGAGGAATCAATGGAAGGAAATAATCCATTAGAACAACAAATTACTTATCCCTGGTAATGTTCTTTCTGCTGGATTTTCCTCCCACAGATTCCTCATCACCCTCCCAGCATACGACTCCAATCATAGGGACATTTTGCTGAATTAAACCTTCCTCTCTTTCAACCCTGATTTATTTTTTAGACCATTCATTCGATTAACTGACTGTGTAACGTGTGCTTTTACGTTTTATTCTTTTTAAAAGTGTAATTGATACGTGTACATTTTAAATAGTTCTTCTAGAGCAACTTCTAAGTACAACATTATTGCCATTAGCACAGGCTACCAGGATCACTTATTTGATAACTCGAAAGGTGCAATTTGAATCAGAGGAGTCTGATTACTCTGCAAGCACTTTAGCCGGAACTGAACTACAATCCCCAGCAGGATTGTGGTTCCCGGAAGCCCTCTTTACAACAAACCCAGCGCGAAGGCGCTGGCGCGGAGGGTTGACACAGTCTGCTGCAGGTACTTAAGGTAGCTGTGCTTCCAGTACTGATTTAAAACATTAATTTGATTAACTGATCTTGTAACGTGTGCTTTTACGTTTTATTCTTTTTAAAAGTGTAACTGATATGTGTGCATTTTAAAATGTTTTTCTAATGCAACTTCTAAGTACAACATTACTGCCAGAGGGTACCAGTCTCGCTTATTAGATAACTTGAAAAGTGTGAGTTGAATCAGAGAGGTCTGATTACTCTGCACGCCCTTTAGCCGGAACTGAACTTCAATCCACAGGAGGATTGTAGTTCTCGGAAGCCGTCTTTACTACAAACCCGGCACGAATGAGCCGGCGCGGACGGGCGGCACAGTCTGCTGCAGGTGCTTAAGGTAGCTGTGCTTCCAGTACTGTTTAAGTCATTAATTTCATTAACTGACCATGTAACACATGCTTTTATGTTTTATTCTGTTTAAAAGTGTAATTGATACTTGTTCATTTTAAATTGTTTTTCTAGTGCAACTTCTAAGTTCAACATTACTGCCATTAGCACAGGCTCGGTTATTAGATAATTCGAAGGTGCAATTTGAATCAGAGGAATCTGATTACTCTGCACGCACTTTAGCCAGAACTGAACTACAATCCCCAGCAGGATTGTAGTTCCCAGAAGCCCTCTTTACTACAAACATTGCGAGAACGCGCCGGCGCATATGGGTCGGCACAGTCTGCTGCAGGTACTTAAGGTAGCTGTGCTTCAAGTACTGTTTAGACCATTAATTCGATTAACTGACCGTCTATTCTTTTTAAAAGTCTAATTGATAAGTGTGCATTTTAAATAGTTTTTCTAGTGCAACTTCTAAGTACAACATTACTGCCATTAGCACAGGCTACCAGGCTTGCTTATTAGATAACTCGAAAGGTGCGATTTGAATCAGAGGAATCTGATTACTCTGCACGCACTTTAGCCGGAACTGAACTACAATCCCCAGCAGGATTGTAGTTCCCGGAAGCCCTCTTTACTACAAACCCGGCTAACCAGGAAGAGACCTGTACTGCAAACAAAATGAAATCAATAGAATCACATCCAGATAGGCGCGTGGAGCACATTGCAGGGCTAACTGCGGTAGAGCATACTCCTTTTCTTCCCAATCTTTCCCCCAGTACTAACACAGCCTCCCCTCCACCTCCACCAATTACCCCCATAACAGACCTACGTTGTGTACTACTAACACTCGATCACTAGTTCAACATGCGTTTGAGGTGGCCAATTACATCGAACAGAACATCATAGACATTTGTGCAGTGACTGAAACCTGGGGTTCAGACTCTGCTGGCCCTAGCCTCAATCTGGCAATCCCAACAGGGTAAGCCATGATTCACAAGGACAGACAGGACGGTAGAGGAGGTGGCGTGGCCTTTATTTTATGAGACTCTTATTCTATATGGGAAGTCCCAGGTGCTATTTTGAAAGAAATTGGTATGAATGCGGAATCTACTGTCAAAATCTTACTTATTTATCACCCTCCTTCTTTGAAGGATAACTGGACAGAAGCTCTTTATGATCTTGTGCTTCCTCGGCTTAAACTATATTCACACTTTACTATTCTGGGAGACTTTAACCACTGGCTAGGCGATGCAGATGATCCTCATGCACTAGAGTTACAACAGTCACTATCAGACCTAGGAATCTCACAGGAAGTGTCAGAACCAACTCACGTACTAGGACACATACTTGATTGATTATCTACTCTTATTACCACATGTTATGATACTTCCATTATGTCATGTCCTTGGTCCGATCATGCCTTTGTACACTTTTCAATATGTGTCCCGTTCCCACTGAAATTGAGGTATCTCTCCAATGATTATTCTTTGTCACAAAATTTAAAACTGCTCACATTGAACAATATTGTGACTTTATTGGATAATAAAATTAGCTTCCTGTTGGACACTTCCCTCACAGCCATGTCGTCGAACCTGGCCTTCACCATGGCCAGTATATCTAACATCTTAGCACCAATGAATTCTAAGAAACAGAAGAACGAAGGATCGAAAAGTCAACCCTGGTTTACGGTTGAGTTTAGAAAGCTTAAAGCCTCAGTGCTCAAAGCCTATTATTTATGGAAAAGTGTCTTGTCACTTACCACTCAGAAAACCTACACGACCTTAGCAAAGGAATACAAATTAGCTATACGGGAGGCCAAACAAAATTTCCACAGTATAAGAATTGCCAATGTGTCATCAGATACTAGAAAAATCTTTAAAATCCTTAAAGAACAGGAGGTAGCCCCACTCCAGCTGACCAATTGGAGATTAGGGACACCCCCTGGTGCCAGCACATACAAGATGGCATGCATAACAAACTTCTGGGTATAACAGCAGGCATGCGGGAAAGAAAGAAGGATTTACTTGCAAAGGCCACTATTGAGTCCCAGAAGTCTTTATCATATCCCCCTATGATTCCCCAATTTAACTTTCATCCAATTACAGAGGAGACCTTACAGAAACTTATTGAAAAATTAAAACCCACTCAGTGTAAAGGGGACTCTTGTGCTTCTTTGATAATAACAACTTGCCCCACTCCCTCATAAAGGCAATCTGCACATTTGTTAATGCCTCACTGAGTGACGACAGGGTACCTGATGATATAAAACCTATCATGGTTACACCTAACCTGAAAAAAGCCAGATTGGCTAGGGATAAACCATTGAACTATTGTCCAATCTCAAACACACCGTTCCTGCTTAAAATATTAGATAAGGTAGCGTACGGTCAGATCTCAGAACATTTATATCTGCACCCCATCCTGAATGCACACCAATCAGAATTCATACTGGCTTTGGCACCGAGACGTCCCTATTAGAGCTCAAATCTAAATTGTTGAAGCGTTTAGACAAAGGGTTGCTCTCTCTGCTAGTTTCTCTCGACCAGTCGGCAGTGTTCGACCTGATCGATCACTCAATATTGACGTCCAGACTCTCGGAGGAGGCTAACTTCACACCCTTAGTGGTCTCCTGGATTGCATCGTTCCTGGAGAACAGAGTCAGCTGAGTATGCTCGGAAATAGCAGAGGCCTCACCTATTTCCGTTTATTTTGGGGTACCCCAGGGAGCTAGCACGTCCCCATGCCTCTAAAACATATTTATGACTCCTTTCTTATCAGAGTTATAGGCAGAAGGGTTTATGTTCTTAAACTACGTGAACGACACACAATGTGTCGTCCTGCTCTCAGGCTTCCACACTCGAGATGAACTTGAGTTGAATAGAATTTTTGATATAATTGAGAACTGGATGCTCAACAACAATCTGGCTCTCAATAAAAGCAACATAGAACTCATGATAGTGGGAAGCACGGGCGCCATAAAAAATGGGATAGTAACTTCAGCTCTTTTGGACTGGGGGCTGATGACATCACACCAGTAACTAAACTCAAGATTTTGGGCGTAACTCTTGATCAGTCTTTATCTATGAGCACTCATGTCTTCAGCATCCTATATCAAATTGCTTCACCACCTTAAGGCTCTTATCTCTCAAGCAAGCGCAGAGACAATCGCCGGAGCCATCATTGGTGCTAAAATGGACTACTGTGGTAGCTTACTGGCTGGCATCTCTAAACAGGATATGAACAGATTACAGATCATGAAAAACAGGGTGGTAAGAGTTGTACTGGGTCTTTCTTGTAGAGATCATGTGACGGTTACCAGGCGGGCTCTTCACTGGCTGCCCATTGAAGCCCGGGTTACCTATAGGATTCTCACCATGACGTTTAAGTGTAGACAAGGGATTATGCCTTCATATCTGCAGGTCTCCATCAAGAACAAAGTCAATAGCAGAGGGCTAATGTCTAGTGGACAGAACTTGCTTATCCACTCTAGGTGTAGAACATCCAAAGCCCAAAGGGGGGCTTTCCATTTGGTGGCTCCTAAACTCTGGAATCAGCTACCTAACAATTTAAGAATCCAAAGCTCACTGGCAGCCTTTAAGAAAGATTTAAACACGCATCTATTTGCTTAATCTTCTAGCTTCAATCTGCGTTCACCACAGGATTCTTCAATTCACCTATCATCGTCAGACAATAGTTTCCTGTAATTTGTTTGTCTACTTGTCAGCGCCTTTATGCCTGAGGATCCACAGTGCACAATGTAAATAGTGTAATGTAATGTTATCAAGGCGACTGTGCAAGAAGGGTGGAAAAACTCGAACCGAGGCAACGGGCCAAGAACGTGCTATTCATCCCAACGTCTCCGTCACGTCCAAGTGCGGGGATTGAAGCCGCCGAGGGACCCTGACACGACATTGCACAACACCCTCTGCTGTCAAAACGTTTCGGAAGCTGCAAGCAGGATATCGGTATATCAGAGATGGGAAACCCATAGGAGGAACATCCAGTAGAAATACCTTTACCTGGGGAAAGTAATTTGTTTTTCTCAATATAAGGTGACTTCATCATTGTCAGGGTTGGGTTTGTAATTAGTTTAGTTTAGCCTTTGTTTTGATCTATAGAATATAATTCAGGGGAGAATAAATTATATTCTTTAATAGTTTGAGGTAAAGTAGGCACATGTTGGTTTGGGCCTTAACTGTTCATCTTTCAGAATGGGAGTTTACCAATCCATCATGGAGATGATGGGGCTGTACACTGATTGGTGCAAATGAACTCTTGATGACAGGTGGCATTCTAAACTGCCTTTCATTGTCCAGTGAAGATCAGGAAGGTCCTGTTTAGTGTGTTCTCCAGACATATGGTCCTAAGAATATGAAAATTCCTATCAAGAGAGTTTTGGAAAGAAGATTAGAAAACATTTCTGAGTGGCACAAGACATCCTGAGAATCTGGTGGGAGCGCAGCGATTCTTTTTGTATACAAAGAGCAAGAAGGAAGTTTTCAGTTGAAAGGATTTCTTTGGAATTCAGAAACTGTTATTTTTTCTTTATAGTAATTCTAGTTTAGGTATTTAATTTAATGAGTTCAAGTAGCAGAGCTAAAAGTATGTGTTCCATGTGAAACAATCTGTTACTTGCAGTTCAAGTGTGAAGGAAGGATTTGTTTTTCCACATGCATCCTCCAGTAAGCCTGTGCGTGTGATATTACTTTAAGTTAGTGGTCCAGAGTGAGGTCGCTGATTTAAAGAGTCAGATAAGGGTTTGGCAATCCTGTTTTAGTTGACTTGCTGTATCAGAGAAATCTCTGTGGAGTTTTTGTTTACATTAAATCTGCGCATACGCGAGACCGGACGTAGCGGTTTCGTTCTCGTTCTCGCTTCCTGCCTGACCCTGCCTCTGACATTCTACAGGGCACGCATGTGCAAGGGGCATTTATTTAGCATTCCAAGGTAACAATCAGAAGACCCAGTGTTTCGGACTACGCGCATGCACAACGAAAATAAAAAGAAGCGTTACTTGTTTCACAAGTCCAGAGGAAAGTCCTCAGCAGTGTGTGTGCACGTGTACAGATTAAGGTTATGTTTCCCTCTATTGGGAGCCGGATGAACTGAAAATTGATCGATGTGCTGGCGCAGAGGGAAAATATGGATTGTAAACAAGGTAAAGTACAAAATGAATACTCTTAGCTTTTGGGACCGCAGCAACCAGTGAAGTTTAATACAATATGGGCCTCATTACGAGTTTGGAGGCAGCCATGGTGCTATTAGCGCCATGGCTGCCTCCAAACTCGTGTCCGGGTCTGGGTTCCTTGAATGAGGAATTACCAGGTCATTCCAACCTTGGAGGACCCGGTAATTCCTCATTCAAAAAACCCATCCCCATTCCCATTTGATCCCCCATAGGGCTCAATGGGAATTGGGAGGGAGCCATTAACAGGCCCATTAATAACGGGCCCATTATTGGCTCCCTGGTCCCCTTGTAGGGCGGAATGGGTTTACCGGCACTGGCACCATTACCAGCGCTGTTAAACCCATTCCGCCCACCTCGTAATGATGGCCCATGTGTTTTTAAAGGTTTTGAAGAAGGAAACAAAAACTAAAGAGAAATGCTGATGAATGGATTTTGAACTGCCTGATCCAGTAATTCATTAAAAAGACATCAAAGTAATTTAAAGTATCTAATCTGAATAGTCTTCCTCAGAGAGATGAACTGGGACTACTTAATGTAGTGAAAGTGCCAGGAATTCAATTCAAGACCTCTTGGCACCTCAAAGAGGACCACAGGTATAACAGGTTTTAGGGGAATTATGAGTGTAAAGAGTAGATATGATTTTAATCTGTTTTTTGCTGTTTTCAAATCCTGCAGATTGGTGACTTGCCGAAGACCAGAATCTGTGTTATTTTTTATTTTCTCAATTCCCCCTTTCCCCTGGAGGAGTGGGGATTACAGCTATGTCTTTAAACAGTTTTGGACCACACTTTTCTGGGGGACTGTGGGGTTCAGCATCTTCCATGGACAAGAGACCACATGACCTTCCACGGACAGGAGACCACAGGACCGGACAATAATGCCCTCAGTGAAGAAGACACAGAAATTAATGCTTTGTGATCTTATAACTGGATGCAGAAAAATCAAAAATTGTCTTTTCTGTGGGGGGTACTGGATAAAATTAATGTTGGCCTGTATTTTAAGTCATGGATTCACCTTCTATATGTTTGTCTCATGAAAGGAATAAGAGTGAACGGAACACTCTCCGTAGGATTCTCTTTGATAACGGGCAGTAGAGAGCACTGCACCCTGTCAAGCAATTATGTTTGTGCTGGCAATAGAGCTGCTGGCACTATGGATTAGGATACAGGCTGTGCTCCTAAGGGTTCGATGGACATCAGGAGAAACTAATTAATTACCCATGGATAAAATGCTCCTATACCTGGGTAAACAGAGTGATTGTTCCTCTTACTGTAGGACATGTTGGGAGAATATGTAAGGCATTTACAATCACAAATTAACTGGAATAAATCTATATTGTTTCAGGTAAAAGTGTAATACCGAGGGTTCCAGCATGCTGCCAGCTGAGGGTGTAGTGAAATACCTTTCAAAACATGGAGCTATATATAATGAAAACTCCTGACCTGAAAGGTGAGAGAAATTATTTGTCCCTTGATGCAAGGTTTTGCAATGGATATCTCCCATTTGAGGAAACTGTCACTGACAGCTATTCGATGGCTAACTTGATTCAACTGATCTTGCTGCCAAAATATCTTTATATTCTGAAAAATATGACAATTAGCCTCAAGTCACATTTCTTTAGGAACAATAGAGTAAAAATTGGAAAGCTGTGGAAATTCCTTTGACTGAATCATCTATACAATTGAACATGATTGCACTAAATAGTTCTACTCGTATTCGGCAACGAGTGGATGCCCTTTACTTGGGTTTGCAGTAGCTGGTGGATGTGTGATGGTGGGGGCCTAGCCCCATTGAGAGGCAGGATAGTGAAGTGAAGAGGCTGTGGGGGGCATAGCTCTTGTGTGAGGCAACTGGAGGCAGGGGGTGGTAAATCCTAAAAAAATGAGAGATGGTCATGGGTAGGATTCAGTGAGACTGGGGTTGACAGTTAATGATTCGAGTTGTTGTGCTTCAGCTCAATCACATAGATCCCACTAGGCACCACAGCACTGTTTCACTTCTATGGAGGACAAGTGGAAAACCACATGCCAGAAACATATCAGCTGGAGGGAAGAAGCAGTGTATCTGGGTTAGAAGGGGACATTTACCCAAGAAAACCCATTGTGGGCTGCGGTATGGGTGAAGTAAGCAAACTGAGGCATTTTGGAAATGGGACCTTATTGATAGCTCGAAACTGGGAGACATCATGAATGCAAACAGGTTAAAATAATAAGAAGAATTAATAGAGGAATATAGGCTCCACAGAAACAAATTCTCTACATTTCTCAAATTATGTTACACACTGGGTCAACATTTCTTAATGGCTAAAGGGATTCTAGAAGATTTCACACTCGAGTTTGAGGAACTAGGGGAGCATGTTGGAACTCAGGCAGTATCCAAGATATGTAATACATTTGTCTTCAACAGTAATGGCAGCTGGGTTAAGTTGAGACGGAAATAGGAGGCTGATGTGTGCAAATTGGAAGAGGAGGATTGGAGAGAGGGCCGGCAAATCCACATATAATTACAAGCTCTGCCAGAAGTATATTAATGCACATCTATTCCACATCTAGTGCTTACACCGCTAATACTTTATGAAGGGCAAGCTGTTCCATATGGCTTGGATAGCTTCTTTGATATGTAATAGATGTGGAGAGTATAGGGAAACTTCAGTCCATATGACAGGGGAATGCTTAGGAGTCAAGCAATATTAGACAAGGATAGTTACTATAGTGTATGGGGTAGAGGGAGGTCAGTTGGGAGCAGGTCCCAAGGAAGTGCTTTTGGGAATTCGTGGGAACCTGGAAATATCAGGAGGGAAAATGCATTTGGTGTCTCAGGATCTTACCATCACCAAAAGAGAAATGGAATGAAAGATAATCCCCAGTCATCTAAACATCTTTGAGAGGTATGGGCAGAGCATGGCCATCTTTAAGAATAGAGTATTATACCTAAGGCACACTTATATATGAACATCATTGTAGTGGTTGAATATGTTTTTGCTATCATATGCACTTGGGAACTATATGATTAAGAAACATTTTAAATAAAATAAGCAAAATAAACAAAAAAAGAATGTAGTGTGCCCTCGGAAATTTGAAACGTACTTGAATGCTCTAGCTGTAGAGCCAGTGAAAGGCTTTCTTTGGATTCAGTTCTTGAAAGCAAGTGGAATTGATGAATTTAAAAAGGTGAAAAAGAATTAAAGTTCATGCAATGGAGCGAAACTCGTGATGAAATTGAATGCCCAATTCCAGTGGTTTAGCCAAACATACATTGTTTGTTAATGTAATTGAATGAAATGAAGTAAAAAGAGGTATATTATTTAAAAAGAAAATAATGTGCACTCATCCCCACTGGACACACATATTAACTGAGTAAAAAAGAATACAATTCCAAGATGGTCAGACTTCAGTAGAATCAGGAATAGCCGTAGCCTAAATGATGTGTAACTGCAGCAGAAGAATTGAATGTATTAACTACATACACTGTTGCTTTTTCATTATTGAGCTATTTTTATCAATAGTTGAAATATTGTCAGATTCTCAAAACATTTTTGGGCACAAGTGAGCAGATGCGCTTGCGGATCTCCTCACTTGTGACTAAAAAAGGAGCATTCCAATTCACAAAGGGCGTTTGAATGAGCGCATCTTAGATGTGCTCATTCAAATGACCTTTTTCCTCTCTTTGCACATTTGTGCAAATAAGTGGGTGTATCTGCACACTTAAAAGCACACATCACATTCATAAATAGGGTGCACTTTTAAATGTGCATAAATGAGGGTCAATAAATACTCTGTGCGTGTTGGAAATGGTGCAAATCATGGAAGGGTAATTTCTGGCCCTGACATTATTTTTTAGTAATCACGCAAACAGGTATGCCAATGCTTTTTGTGTATCCTTTCATAGAGACAGGCGCCTTAAGGGCCCACAGCCAACATGTGGTTGCAGGGATCTTGTCATTAATTAGTATCAAGAGTGTCCTCCCGATACTAATAGGTGCAAGGGGGCTTGACAGCACATCTTTGCACCACTGTCCAGCCCATCCTGAAATGGACAGATCACCTTGGAGCTTAGTATGACCCACGCATTTCAGCAATGATTGCAAATGAAAAAGCACATCATCTGCACTTTTTTCATTTGCGATCATTTTTGAGAAGTCAAACTGACACTCAAAGTATGCCGATATGTCAAGCAGCCTTTTCAACATAAGTTCCCTTATGGAAAATGAGAGTTAAACTGCTACCAAGTTATCATTTCACAATAGAATATTAGGCTTATTCAGGACACCAGGAATAATAGGCCTCATTACAAGTTTGGCAAAATGCCAGTGGAATTACCATGACCGCCACTTGGTACGTCATAATTACTGCTAGATTTCAAGTGGTGGTATTGCGGTTTCAGTCCCAAATTCATGGACTCCAAGGTTTGATTTCGGCTGAATTTCTGACGGTGGCAATTCTGCCAATTTTAGCGTTTTTTGGGTAGTAAGGTGGTGGAATTACCTCCATTTTGCTAGAGGATTTTCCTCCACCTTAGCACAAAAGTTATAGTATGGTGGTTTGGTAATACAGTGGTAACAGAGATAATACTGCATTAGCACCCTTGGCAGGGGAGCCAGCATATCAGGTGGCTAGGAATGCAGGCTTGAACCGCCCCCACCCTCTGCCCTGTTTTTTTTCTTTATGAAACCCCACACCTCTCCAACCCCCATCTTACCTTAGTTCACCTGCGGCGGTCCTTGCGGTCGCATCCCCACCTTCCTCTTCTCTTCCCCCAGCTGCCATGGAAAGAGAAGAGGTGCTGCTTAGAGTGTGATGTGCACAAAGTGCTGCTTGTCTCAAACAAAAAAAGCATTCCGTGCATGCTCTAAAGGAAATAACTGCTATTCTATGCAAAAGAAGGCAAACATTATGGAGTGCTACATTCTGCAACAAATGCAGAAAACCCTAGAAGTAAACTTGATACATCATCCACCAAACGCTACTTAGCAGAAGAAACACACGTTAGCACAAACCACAATATATTATACACTTTCACTATGCATTAATAACGATAGTCTAGCCCATCCACTTATTCAAACACTCACACTCAACAATACCAAAGAAGACATACATGACATAAGTGAAATGTTGGACAGTGGACATGTACAGAACTGTGCAGTGCTAAAGAGAAAACAAATTTCAAAACATTCATCAACAAACACTTCAACAATAAAGATGGGAAATTCATGTTTTGCAGAATATTGATTCTTGCTTTATGCAACAACATACATGGTTGAAAAGGCTTCCTATCTCAAGTGGTGATACTGAGTAATATGAAAGCTCCTTCACCAGCTACATTGAGGCTCCTCATTTATTGTGGAAATCGATACAGCTAAACAAACAGCCGAACTATTACAAAAAATAAAATTCACTGTAGAACATTAAGTGTTGCTTGAAATCAAAAGGGTCTTATGAGGTATTCTATTACAGAGTTTAAAACATTTAGGAAACTACAACATTTTAGGAAACTACAAACCTTGCATAGACTGACATTACTTCAAAAGTACCTATGTCAGATATACAAATACATTAAAAGTGTGCAAAGGAAATTGCTCATGATAATTGGGTTCTATGTGATTTTACCGAATGAAAAAATGGAGAATGAAATGTTAACAAAACATTGCCCCCATTTCTCCATGTTTAAAACGCTGCACCCCAAACCCCTACCCAACAGATGTTACCCCTTACCCCACACCCACATATCTATATATTTTTTTTAAATCATTATTTTTTCATTATTTTCTATTCATTTAAATTTCATTCTCTATTTTTTATTCGGTATGATTACTGGATACCGATAATTGTGAGAAAAACAATACCTACTACTTGTGTATGAATATAGTGGCTGAATTTAAATGTCTTTAATTCAAATGAAAATGTAAGTTGAGCACAAACTCTGACTTCTCCTCATCTATTTATTCACTGAAGAATCAATATTCCTAGATGAATATCTACAGATCTATTTTTTCCGCAACTTGGATATCCGCATACAACCAAACAATAAAACGACATTCACCCTAAAAGGGCTACTAAATTACAATTTGCATGAAAACACATTGCCCATCCTTACAAGTTTGTCAGTACCACTTTTTCTAGTGGTAACAGAATTACTGACATTTTTACTGCTCTGTTGAATTCTGTCAGGTTTCCAGTCTGTTTTTTCCAGTCTGTTTGTTTCTTTGACTGTAATTACTAAGTACTTTCAATTTGAACAATATTTCTGGTTGGTTAGTCCATAACCACTATTGTTTTAGAGGGAGAGTTTCCCAACCCAGCATGGTGCTGAGGAAACTGGGAATTGATTGTACAAGAAGATTCTGCAAGCTGATTGGAGGTTGTGGGTGCTAGGGAACTGAAAGGGTATTCTAAACTGCCTTTCATTCTCCTATCCTTAACAGGAAGGTCCTGTTTCAGTTATCTCTTAAGTTAGGCCCATGTAAGACCCCTTGTCATTTTGGCCAGGCTGGTGAAGGTACAAGTTTTAATTGAAGAGCAGTGTAGGACATGACAAAGCTGTGATTCTGGTGGGAGCACTGGGCTCTGGTTCCTTTTGAAGAAAGACAATATTTAAATCTGCTGAAGCGCAGTTATAATCAGTCAAGAAAAGTTTCCTTCAAGAAAATATTCAGTTATTAGCAAAAGATAGTTTAGGTAATAGTTAAGTATTTTATTTTCAATGATGGGACCTTCTCTAGATTCTGTCAGTTAAGGTCAGACTGAGGAACGCTGTAGAAACTGACACACAGAAAAACGTGTTTCCTCAGTTCGTTACTGTAACGCTAGCCGAGCGTTCACTTTGAATTAAGAAGCAAGCGTCAGTATAAGCGTAGTCTGTGTGTGGCGTAGCTTCATTGGAGTTAAAGTTAAGTGTTAATTCAACAGCGCACACAAGGTGCCACGCGTTATTGAAATAGTAATGCCGCCCGTGCGCATGCTTAAGATGCTTGTGTCTCCATTCAGAAAAGACTCTGCACGGCGGATTTGATAAACCCAGAAAGTTTAATGTTTTGTGTGGCCCATCCGCACGCTTTGACCAAATAAACACAGCACATCAGACTTAATAAACCCTAAAGGGTGTAGTGTGAAACGTGTGGCTCGCCCGCGCACATGCTCAAAAAGACTAGTATCTCAGAACGGAGAGCAGCGCATTCAACAAACTCCAGTTAAGGTTAAGAGTGAGTTGGAGTTTCCCTACTGAACTTTAAGCATAGATATGTGAAGGGAAAAGACTCAAAGGACAATTCAGTGTTAATGGTGCGCTCACTTCTTAAGAGAAAGAATATTTAAGTGTGCAAAGACAGTTCTGGACAATTAAAATAGTAACTTCTTGTATCATTTAAAGAAAACGCATGTTTTCAAAAGGAAATCTTCTTCATATTCAAGGTGAAAATATTCCAGTTAAACAACTTGGGTGTTTAAGGAATTCTCTTTACTCTAGAAGTAAAAGCATGGATTCCACTAATCCTGCAGTCAAAAGAAGCATCCTCTTGTCTAATGTATGAAGTGAGAGGTTAAACTGAGAGGAGCTTCTGTATCACACCTTCCAGCTATTCAGGGAGGCATAACAGGTATTTGAAATTACTTTGGTAATCTGGAGGGATAGTTTCTAAGAGGAAAGAAATAATATCTCTTATTTTCTCATAGTCTGCAGGTGATCAGCTAATCGGAGAGAGAAACCTGAGTACTTTTTTATTTTATCCACTTCCCCTTTCCCTCTGGGGTGTTGAGACTACTGTAATCAACCAGTAGTTGACTCAACATGTTGGAGGGTCTATGGGGCTCAGCAACTCCTGCGTACAAGGATTTCAGGACCAGACAAATTCCAAGTGTGGAGGAAAAGTGGAGGATCCTACATCCACCAAAAAGCTGATTTAAATCCTCCACTTTTCCTCCATAAATCATCTGAATTACTGCGACTGATTTCCCATTTGCCGTAATTCCACCATACACCCCATGGACTCCAAAAATAGGGCTTAATAATGCCCTAGCACCACTTGTAATCCCATGGTAAACCCACAGGACACGTGGTGGAAACAGTAACCAATTTTGGCAGTTAATGCAGCATGAGGCCCACTAATCTTAAAAGTATGCTAAATGTATACAAGTGAACAATTACAATTACAAAGTCAAACAAAAAGACGAATAAATGTGTTCGTCAAAGGCTTGCAAGGGGAACTACCTTTAAACATACATGACAAAATCCAAGCTTAGGAGTTGGCCATACAATTTGCAACACTTTATTTGTTGGATTCAATGAAGTTCCCACTAAGTGAAAAACAAATCTGGCCGTAGCTTGTCGAATTGCACTAGGTTCACAAAACACTGATATTTTTTAAAACAAAAGAATTAAATCTATAGTGAGGTATACATACAGGCACACATGCAGATAGCACTTCAGCATTCCTTAACAATGTTGCAGTCAACTTCTCAACTAACACTCCATTATAAAATACTCCAAATTACACCCTTCATAGAAGAAATGAAACTTGTAACAAGGAATAAAATAAGTCTTGCACTATGCATGAACATCACTCACATCAACTAAGGCACATCCATCACACATATTACACATGCACATGCAGCTCAGTACTTACTGCCATTTACCAGTGATCAAACCAGCACATTTAACCAAATATGAACAAGATCGATGTGAGCTTGTTCATTTTAGTGCAGTACAAATTCAAAAATCAAACATTACGTAACGTTCACCAGTTACACATATCATAAGGCCCTCTTGATATTTAATTCAACAACAGCATATACAAAATGAAAATGTAATACTGATTCATTATGAATCAGCCCCGTCAGCACCTACCCCTCTCACTTCCGACAGGTGGCATTGAGGCCATATATGAGTACATGCTGTGCCGGCTCTAGGAAGTGAATAGGGTAGGTACTACTTCATAATGAATATGTCCTAACATTTCATACATGGCCATGGTCTTGGTCTGTTTCTCCATGTCAGTGTCAGGGAAGTGTTGAAAGTTAGTCTGGCAATATATTTAGAGCCTGGCAAAGTCACATGCCTTTAAAATGTATTGTCAACCAAGCGAGAAAGAGACTCCATTCTTGACCAAGAAGCTGAGTTCCCGAAAGCTGCTGATTCAGAGGTAATCTATGTTGCATGTAAGTAGCAGGTCTTTGCCATTCTGAATGTATTTTTATATATCTGTTAACAAATAAATAAAGTGATTCTTGTATAAAACAAACAGGCGTACTGTCTTTATTCCCCAACCTCGGGAGTTAACTTGTCGTGGTGGTTGGGCTTAACTGCGATTTCACTTTGAAAGAGCAGGACCAAAGACTCCCTCATTGGAACATTCAGAAGACTTGCTTGAAATATGAAGACACGGGCATGGTGGCCTTTAGTTAGTGGTGTGACATCTGAAGCTTTCTTATATATGTAGCCAGAAACTAGGGTAAAGAAATTCACTTTAAGTAGGCTCCATGAAATTTGGTAAAAGAACATATCCTCCTTTGAGGACATTCTACCTCTCAGGTCTGATTCAAAGTGTTCCTTCTGGGAGGGGTGAGAGGGTCAGCCTATGGTTTATTGACATATGTCCTCAGTATCAGACAGCCTACCTTACATCTGGGTACTGCCAGACTGGGCTCCATTCCTAATGCCAAATATCAGTGTCAACAACTGTTTCTTCCAGCTCTAACAATGTACAATAACCTGGCTTCTCATTTAGTTGTATGACTGCTGGGGGTCAAGTATTTATGTAACACTGGTGTCACACTTCAGAACTATTCACATTAGCAACGTAGCCAGATGGCAATCCTCTAGGAAATGTGTTATTGATTTATTGCTTTTGTAGTAGCACTGACAATACTAGATGTTTCTAATATCTGGTAGTAGTAAAAACATTGGTTAAGTTCAAACAAATCACAAGCATAATCTTTACCAAGGCCCTATTCAAAAGACAAAGAAATTCAACTAATAGAATAGAGAATACATAAACATAGTCAACAAACAAAAATTTGAATTACATGGAAATTCCCCATCAAATTACACCAGGTTTGAAGCAAGGAATTTGGAATGTTAATAAATGATGATTTAGTGAGTCACTTTCTAATGAAGATGGGTACTGCATTTCACAGACGGCATCCGATTACATGTTATTTTCCACCAAAGGGAGCAGTATGGATTTTACGTAACAAAAGCAGATGGTTAGCACTAGAATGATGTCAGAGATGGAACATAATGTCTTGCCTTTTGGAGAGATATGCGGGGACAATTCAATTAAGAAAACTACCAGATCTGAAGCAATGATGGGCATGAATTTGGTCCTCTGCCGTAAACTAGCCCAACTAGGCTTGCATGAGTGATATGGTCACTGGTTCACCAGTTGTATTTCTTGGTTTTTATCCACCTGGAATTTATTCAGGGACTCCTTGTACTGCCTTGATCAAGAGACATACATTATTGGAGTTGGGAGAAAGCTACATCTTGAACTAGAATATTACTTTGTTTACCATTTACCAGATTATAAGTGGCTGTCCAACAAAGCAACCAGATTTCTGGCCATCTCCACAGAGTTAGAGAAGCACCAACATGACTGGGCAATGGAAAGTAAACAAATATACCAGAGGGGCAGGCCAGAAGCAAGACCTTTGGCTAATCACTATTTAATGGTAAACACTTGTTCTGCATCCAACGCTGCACCACGCAAAATAATTCCTCAATCTTTGGTGCATCATCGATTCATCAGGGAGATCAACCAGAAACCGAGTATCATCAGTGTAGAGTGACATTTAAAACCCAAACACTCCACATATTTGGCTTGTAGATACATATAAATGTTAAATAAGAGAGTAGACAGAGAAGAACCCTGCGGTACCCCACAGGGGATCAGGCAGTTTGGAGAAGTGAAATGACCCAGCTGCACCCGCTGCCTGCTTTAATACTTAATACTTAATACTTTAATATTTATAATGTTTTCCAGGCAATGGATTAAGATGGCATGACCTACACTATCAATATGTTGCAGACAAGTCTACGAATATAAGGTCAGCTGGGTCCCCTCCAGGGTTGGACTGGCCCTTTCGGTCTTTCAGCCCGTGGCCGAATGACTTTGGGTCCCCTGGGGCCGGTTTTTCAGCAGCCACCTCTGGGCCGTTTTTTTTTTTTTATTTACTGTTTAAAAAAAAATAAAATTACTTTTTGTATTGGCACTGCAGGCCCGGCCTGCCCACTGACAACAGGGTGTGTGGGTGTGGCGTGCCGCCGTGCCGGCGCTGCCCGCGGCCCTCGCAGAGCAGCTCGCCTGAGGCTGAGTCACAGGCTCACTCAAAGACTGTCACAGCAGGCCGCCCGGGCCGTGGGCGGGAACTGAAGTCAGACTCATGTGAGGAGGGGGCGGGGGTGGCACTGGGCCGCCTGGGCTGGGCTGGGCAGGGCAGGAGCCAGGAGGCGGCGGCACTGTCTGCAGACTGCAGAATTCATCATAGCAAGGTAACACTAGATGTTGTTACCTTGCTTTTTAATGATTGCATCATGCATGCATCATAGTTTATGATGCATGCAGATGCATGTGTGCATCATTCATCCAGGTGGGTGGGCCACTGGCGGCCGTGCTGTCACTGCAGGGGGCCGGTGCCTTGTGGTGTGCTGGGCTCGCGTTCCGTTCGGGCAGGCGGCGGCCTCGTTACTTTGATCTTTTGGAGGGAGGCTGAAGCAATTGCAAAAAGCAATTGTAACACCTGCCTCCCTCCTCCGAGTCCTGACCCTGGGTGGGGCACCCTGCAGGGCTGAGCTGGGGCCGGCAAGAAGAACAGTGCAGTGACACATTTCACACTCAGTTGTTGCTTCAACTTTGCAGGAAGTAACAAATGTGTATTTCACTTCTTTGCAAAGTTGAAGGCAACTTCAACTTGTGCCTGGGGGCTGGGGAGCCGCCCACGGAAAGCCAATGAAAATTCGCTGCAGACTGCCCCTGCCCGCCCAATAGACTCTGTGCAGCCAGGTCCACCACGGCGTCACTCACGTGACGTGCCGAATGCTATTTCTTTGCCTTGGGCCTCTGACCCACCCTGGCCCTGGTATGATGTATTTGGGCACAGTCACACCACACAGCGCAGCCCATGCAGTGGGCACAGAGAGACCGAGAGAGAGCCACCACCAGGCACAAGCCTGAGTCCCCACACTGCAGAGCAAGCACACCAGTGGACCTCACCACCAGACAACTTGGACTGGAGGCCGCCAGCCCAGTGCCCAGTAACCACACGACACAGCCACACTGAGGAGGACCACCAGGGCAGCAGGCAAGGTGATGAGTCGAAGCGGCCGCCAGCGGCCAGACACTAGTTCCCACCCAGGCCACAGCAGCCAGCCAACAGCCAGCCTGCCACTGTGCTGCAATCAATCAGGTAAGGACTCTTAGCATTCGTATAAGAGCTAGGTCCAAGTTCAGGAAATACATCAAGGTAAATAATCAACAAAATGAAAATAAATGTGATATTACATTTAAATAGCACGTCCATTTTAAATGTATGCATAGTACTTGTAAGTACTCTATTATTTTGCATTGGTCACTCTAGCATTAATCTGAAGAGATTCTACACTACGCATGTGCATTCATTATTATGAATTTTAAAACGCACCCACCATCTTCTCGTGCTGATGGGTAGTCAGTGTGTGCCATGCCATATGGGATTTGATCACCAGTCTTGGTGATTAAAGTGTTTAGGCACTTGCTCCTGACTGGAATGCCCCAGTCTGCATCACAAAGTCAGCCCATTTATTCATGCTTTGCTTTTCATTGCAAAAGTGTCTCACGCCATCATGCGCCCTAAAAAAATATATTGTAGGCACAGTAGGCTTGGTTCCGTGGGGCCGGGGGTGGTGCCAGTGCAGTTTGTGAAATCCACTGCAGTACTGGGCTCCCTGCTGGGTGACGCCCTTTTGACTCGCCCTCGTCTTCTCTCCTCGATGGCCTGGCTAAGCTGGCTTGTGTGATAAGAGTCGGCTGAGGGTGAGGTGCCTGCACGTGCTTGGTGTGTTGTAGGCGACAGTGTGGGAAGTCAGTGGGGATGGGGGCCTCTAAACAAATCAGCCTTTAATCAAATGTGGTGGGACAACGACTCTCGAGTCGCAGACATTGTGGGCACGGTGAGCAGTACGCCCAGGCTTTGCCAGGACGGTTCCTGAAAAGGGCTCTGTCCCGAGAGTTTTTTATTTTTCATTTAACAATCGAGTGTCACGTCTCGTGTGGTAGACCCGAACCCCCAACCTCTCAATCAGCATGAAATGGCAAATAGCGCCTTTGTTTTGAACATGCTTAGGATCACAGCCTTGCCAATGCCCACCAAGTTTCCATGGGTTTGGCAAATGCAGCCCATCAGCTAGCTCAGTGCGTTTTCGGGGACGCGGAGGTTAGGTTCTGATTGTGGTCCTGATGCTTTGCCAAGTGTGTCAATGCACACTTTTTTTAGTCCGGGTTGAGGATCATGGGAGCAAAAGTGTTTCGCACTTGTGTAGGAGCGCGATATAAATAAATGATCATATCCTATATAATTTGCAATAATGTGTGTTTTGTGCATTCATTCATCACGTCCCAACCTGCCAACAACACACGTCATCATAGAATAATATTTCAACAGGACAATAGACCGAAGGTCCCAGTCTAGGAGATAAGCCTGTGGTTGACTGTTTGCGCACACGTGTATGCAGCCTGCGCGTTAACCCACCGAGCTACTCTAGCAGCTGTTTCAAAAGGGAGTAGGGACACCTCTACCACTGGGGAACACTGCTACAGAAGGGCGCCAGAGCCCACTACCGCCAGATTAGGAAAGTTTCAAATTACTCATTACCGTGAGAAAGTGCCGCTGGCGGTTAAGCAGGACTACCAGCGAACGCACAGCGCAGAAATTGAAGGTTAACTTACCACTTATTTGCTTCAACACGTAATGCTATTGCTATAGGTCTTATTCTGTACTGGTGGTATCTTCCAACTCGAGGAGTCGTGTCGGCACTTCCTTTTACCACTTGAAGAACTCATGTAGCTGCAGGAAAGGAAGTGTGCCGCTGGTAGTTTCCTGTGGTAATTAACGCCAGCAGTAAATCATGTTGCCAAATTTGTATGGAATAGGAATACCACATTTACTGCCTTTTTGGTGATGGGGTAAGGCACAGTCAGCAACGTGGTATTTTACTGCTACCGCTGCCAGTGCCCAAGGAAGCCAAGACAGTATTCACAAACAGGTGCAGACGATCATGATTACATAGTGGAAGAACACCGCAAAAGTCAAGGACGGTAACATTTTACCTTCTGGGGGATTCAAAAGGATTTCAGGTGCAAAGGCCAGAAAACTCTCTTAAAGGGACGAGGTTTGATGCAGGTGCGGCTGCCTCTTTCCTAAAGCTCTCACAATTTGGGCTCTCAATATTTGGGCCTCTCAGCAATGCAGCTGTCTATAGCCCGCTCACATGCAGATAGTGCCCACCTGCTGTGCACCCTGCATGTTCCGCCATATGCGGGAGGTGAAGCTCTGCACCCCAGTTTCCTGAGGGGCACTGTCCAGGTGGCTGGACTGGACATGGTTTCTGCAGCAGGCAAGACGCCATTATGTTAAGGGCGTTGGCTCAATTGACCCGGCTCTGTGTGCCATCAGGGCAAGCAGGCTGGCATGGCTTTTCTTCCTCGAGGATGAACAGTGCTTGCCAACCATCACTGCCTCAAGCAGGCCAGCGGCCCCTCACTCTGAGCACCCCAAGCTATGACCGGAGGATAGCACAAGGGCAACAAGCTGGTCTTGGAAGCAAGACCACGCAGAGCAACAGAGGCTCGAATCTCGTACCTGCGCTTAGAGCGCTTATAAAAAAAAAACAATGAAATAAATAAAAGTAAGGCTAGACCACATTACTTCAGCTCTGGATTCGGTAAACCAGTTAAACAACACCTGGCAAAACGAACCTCGTTAAGACGAGCGCTCTCGCAAGGTCTTCCCTGCCACTCAAACATGACAAAGCAGAAACGTGCAGGACCCTGGAGCTGGTGTTGGCAGCAGTCTCCTCGTGGTCACCCTACCCTAACCCTCCTTCCCTGCTGGGGTTGCAGAGCCCTGCATAAGCATTGACTTGCAGCAGGTCCCAAAACCGCAGTGGGGGTGGTTGGTTCATGCCACTCCTGCGCCTCGGAGCTGTGGACGGACCCTGTCACAGAACTGTATGCAAAGTAATGTTATTTTATGAGTTGTGTTGTAATGTAACAGACACATGAACCCTCAATATGTAGCATTTTCTGTAAAAGTCATGAATTGACGCGATTCACGGATGATGGTTTGAGGGCCACTTTTTTGGAGGCGAGGGGTGGGGCACTTTTTTGAGGCGAGGGGTGGGCCACTTTTTTTTTGTTGTCCGGGCCTATTTCTTGTTCCAGTCCGACCCTGGTCCCCTCTGTCCCTCAAGTCCAATAATGTTTCCTGATAATTAAGGTTGCCTCTCATGACTCCACAGTGCAAAAAATTGTCTGAGAGCCAACAAGTAATTTTATCTTGAGTAACCCCCAGCTCCAAATTGTAACTTACAAAGGGGAGGTTAGAAATAAAATTAGAAGGCATAATGAGGTATAGTGGAGTATAACTTTGCTTCTTTCAAAAGAGGTGTAACTGCATCTTCTTTAAACTGGTTAGAAAATATAACTCTCTGCAGAGCGGCACTAGTTAGAAGATCCTTAGACAATGCTACAATTTTGTCGTTTATAAATCTAGTTGGTAAAGGATCCAGCAGGATGGTGGCCAATTTAAGATCCTGGACTCTCCTCACCACGTCATGACTAGATAAGCATTTGAAGGAAGAAAATCCAGAATAAAATCGAGCCTAGGCTGTCACTGGAGATGCATACGCCCTACGCTCTGCTGCAACAATCAAGCCAAGGCTGTCACTCGAGAGGCATACGCCCTACTCTCTGCTGCAATGATCAAGCCAAGGGTGTCACTGGAGATGCATACGCCCTACGCTCTGCTGCAATGATCAAGCCAAGGCTGTCACTGGAGATGCATACGCCCTACGCTCTGCTGCAATGATCAAGCCAAGGCTGTCACTCGAGAGGCATACGCCCTACTCTCTGCTGCAATGATCAAGCCAAGGGTGTCACTGGAGAGGCATACGCCCTACGCTTTGCTGCATGATCAAGCCGAGGCTGTCACTGGAGAAGCATACGCCCTACGCTCTGCTGCAATTGCATTACAAAAACTGAAGATCTCCATTACACAAAAGGATTCTGAGTTGTCACAAAGTAACTGAGAAGGGGTTACTTTATTTGCTTTCTCTAGAAGTGTGGCGAGTTCACAATACACTGTAAAAACTGCAGCTGAATTTGAATGGGCAGTCTAAATTCTTCCAGCAAAAAGTCTTCTTAGACTGGAAAAATGTTTTCTTGTAAATATGTCGGCTGAGGACAATGTCAAATGCCTCTGTAGTTTCAAACACCTCCTTATAATGATGGTAACTGTGAAGTGAACTAGTATATGACTGTGATTTAGAGTTAATGCTCTGCCTCCTTTGGGGGCGATCCAAACTGCAGAGACTTCAAATCACCGAAAATAATACTTTTCCTAATGAGCACTTGCAGTTCATCACAGAGTGCTTGGAATTTAGACAGAAATAAAACATACTTTGGTGTGTGATGAAGGCCTTTTACTATGAGAGAAAAGTCTACACCTTTTATTACTTTCAAAGTGAAATTCTCAAATGAGGAAAATACCTGGTGCACTAGTATCAATAATGCCCTTGCCAACAAAGTCACAGGGCTCCAAACCAAAATAGAGTGTAAACGACAACAACTCACCAGTAGCAAGTCCACCAGCCCAAGTATACCACCGCCCACTGACACTAATTTAGGCTTCACATTCAAAAAGGTAACTATACCGGAAGTACAGAAAATTATAGCCTCTCTAAAACCGTCCAACTGCAAAGGGGACAGCTGCCCTGCTCAGATCATAAAAGACGCTGCCAGAGATCTATCCTCCTTCATCACTAACTAATAAACTTGTCTTTCACCAATTCAGTCCCTAGTAACTTGAAACAATCATGGGTTCTCTCACTTCTAAATAAACAGTCATTAGACCCGGCCATACCCACCAATTCCAGACCCATCACCACAGTCCCATTCCTGCTAAAAATCCTTGATAGAGTTGCCTACCTACAAATTCAGGACTACCTAGAGACGAACCAACTGTTAGGAATATGTCAATCTGGCTTTAGACCTCAACACGGAACAGAAACTGCCCTTGTCGACCTCAAAAGTCAGATTGATGAAATCAAAGATAAAGGTAACGCTGCCATCCTACTCCTTTTAGACCTCTCAGCAGCCTTCGACTTGGTCGATCACAAAATCCTCTGCAACCACCTATCTTCTGCAGCTCACTTCTCCTCATTTGCTGTCATGTGGATGCAATCCTTCCTGACTAATAGAACCATGAGGGTCTTCTCAAAGTAGCGGCAGCTGACATTATCCCTATCACATGTGGTGTCCCACAGGCTCATGTGTTTCGCCCACTTTGTACAATATATTTACAAAGCCACTCTTTGACAAACTGGACCATCTGGGTGTTACCTAGACCAATTATGCAGATGACACCCATATACTCCTTACCCTTTCAGGTAACTACAATGCTGACGTCATCTGGATTAACAAAATCTTCACCATCATTCAGGCATGGATGGCCACACACGGCCTCTGCCTGAATGATGAGAAAACTGAACTTCTCCTTGTCGGTTCACCCAATAACCTGTTGAAACTCAGCCCCAACTACCAAAGCATCATCATCGATGGTAACACTATTGCCATTGTTAAAAGTATGAAAACCCTTGGTTTTTATCTTGATGCCAACACTAACCTTTCCAAACAAATTAACATGACAGCCTCACCCACTGCCTACACTGGTAAGCTGATCAGGGCCTGTAGACCTTTCATGTCCTCTAATAGCTGCCTCACGTTGGCCAGGGCTCTTATACAGTCCAAACTGGACTACTGTAACAGTCTATACCTAGGCGCAAACCAATCCATAATTAATAAACTACAGGTACTCCAAAATAACACGCTACGAGCAGCATTAAACATCCCCAGGCGAGGGCACATCTCTAACAGCAGAAAAGCGTGCAAATGGCTGTCCATACAACAAAAAATCGACCTAAAAACTATCTCTCTCACATACAAAGCCTTAAACCATCTAGCCTCTCTTTACCTTACCAACAAATTTACCTTGAAATCTGCTACCAGAATTACTAGATCCTCTAATACCTTATGCCTAAGGGTGCCCAGATTCACCTTAAAAAGAGGATCCAGCTTCACGGTCCTTGCCTCCCAACTCTGGAACACCTTACCACTCAACATCAAATGTATCAAATCCTTTCAGCCATTTAGGAAACAGGTTATTAGATGGTTACTGAATAAAAACTAGCATTTACCTTCTTCTCTCTCCTTTGTCTGATGTTATTGCCTATACCCTAATTGTGATAAACTATATAAATGTAAAACTGTAAACTGTATATTATGTACTATGTAACCGTGTACCAAAGCGCCCTTTTACCTCTGGGTCTGGAGCGCTATATAAATTAATAAAACAAAAAACAAACAAACCTAGTACCTATGCTTGTACCACTGCAGCCCTTAGAACATCCACGAGAAAGAGCTATCCATCAGCCTCATACACCAGAGTGCTTTTTACAAAAGGTTGGGGACTCTTGAGAGAAGCAGGTTTTGGTAACAGTTAAATAATACATGCCTTCCTCAGATAATAAATCATGGAGGGACAATTATTATTTTTCACTGATGGCCTAGCATTTACAAGTCCCATCATTGCTTTGGGATTTTCTATATTCTCCCTTCAGTCTTCATTATGATTAGGAATATTAGCCACTTGACCCACCATGACAATATGAGCGCCATCAATAATCCTCTTGCCGGGGAGAGAAATAATGTCCCTTTTGCTAGGGATTACTTACTGTAGACACTGGTCACAAAACTTCTCTAACCCTCTCAAACAGGCTAACTCATCAAGAGTGCAAGTATCACCCTTAAAGATCACCCTTTGAAAACACAGGGTAAACACCCTGACAGGTGTCTCTAAGTAGAATGACTTATCGTATGCTTAGTCGTGTGACGGGTTCTTAGACTAGTCCTCTCACTGGTGATGTCAGGGAAGCTGGGCTGATAAAGGCACCCTTGATGGTGCCATCAGTACTATTGGGAGAAGGGAGAACAGACAAATGGACCTCCTAAGTAAGCTGGGTTTCTTCCACCAGTGCTGCTGCCTAAGGCTAGATCTTCACCTTGTATGAGCTGCTAATCAAATTTGGTCATGTCATGTGTGGGGCAATATATATTTAAAATGCTAAGTACCACACTGGTGCCATCCAGATTAATTCAACTGGCCCATTAACCATCCATACAACTAGATTTCGCACAACAAGCCACTCTCTCTCTTTATTGGGAGGAACCATCACTTCCAGGTTCAAGCCCTCGATGCTACAAACGTGTTATGGAACATGTTCCATAGATAATTAGCTTTAAAACCCTCTCGGGAGATTCCCTACTACATCAATAATGGCTTGGCAATCCCATCTATCCCTTCCACC
Source organism: Ambystoma mexicanum (assembly GCF_040938575.1). Lineage (NCBI taxonomy): Eukaryota > Metazoa > Chordata > Amphibia > Caudata > Ambystomatidae > Ambystoma > Ambystoma mexicanum. Next base: position 716,881,046 of record NC_090932.1, read on the forward strand.
TCTTTAAAATAGGACAAAGCATCCCAACAGTGTGGTATCCGGTAATATTATCCCCATATATATCATCGCCATGAAAAGGCCATGGCGACTTTGTATAAGGTGACCATATATATATGGTCAAAGTGAGTGGGGGTCAAGGGGGTGTCCCCCGTTCCCCTTGAAAAAAAAAAAGGGTTTTGGGTTGCTGCAGTGTCCCCCTGCATGTTCAATGTGATAATGTCCCTGCAAACCACAGCCATTGTTTGGCGAAAACTTTGTCAGACAACATTTTTGCAAGGACATTATCACATGGAACCACCAATGCTTGGGAATGTCTGTACAATTCCGCCACAGGTGCCAGTATCTTCCCACTTCCCTCAACCACACTGGCAAAGTGAACTTGTGTGTCAGAACACCCTCTTAAGCTTTTGTATGACATATTGTCACCGTGTAACACAGTGTAATATCCTGCAATTTGTGCTGGGAAGAAATAGAGGTTTTGAGTTCTGGAGGTGGTTGAGAGAGTTCTGGAGGTGGTTGTGAAACAGAGTTTCTGTGACGTTACACCCAATGTCAGCCTGCTGCTACATCCTGTTCTGAATGAGTCAGTTGCCGTTGTCCAGTATCATACCCCCATAAAGGCTCTCTATAAGACCTCTAGACCATACATGTGCTTCCAGTATTGTTTTAAATGGCATAAGTGCCTTACCTCGACACAGCGAATATCATAAGCAGCACTTGGCACCTGCATGATACCTGGAGAGAGGGGGGTGGTGGACTGCGGCTCAGTGGAATCTGGCAGTAAACCTTGCATGCCGCTGGTGAGAGTGGGAATTCAGTGTCTCCAGTGCATGCTAATGTTGGGAACTAAAGGACAGTGCACCGAACGTTCTGCTCGAGTATGCCGTGCTGACACATTCAACGCCTCCAGTGCGCCCTGACATTGGAAACCAAAGGCCAGTGCACCGGACTCTCTGCTCCAGCACGCAGTGCTGACACATATTGCATTTGATACATTCACCGAGATAAGTATGGGAAAGCGAGATCCCATTTTAAGGAGCTGAGCCCTAACGTGGTGCAGCCCAACTAGCCCTCCTGGGGAAAGGAACTGGGGGCGGTGCACCTCACTACACGCAGACACAGACCTTTCTGATCTAGGGAGGAGGAGCCGCTGGAGCACCATAGCGGCGAGGCGGATGCAGGAATACAGTGTGTGCCATGGCCCTGGCCTTGATTCCTTGACTATCGTTGACCAGCGGCCTAACCTGTATTACCATCCGCCTAAGGGGGAAGACCAGAATCATCCTTGTGGCTGCCACGCGGGGTACCTTGGTTCCATCCAAAAATAAGGAGTTACAGCGCCCACCCGACTGCGTGGACTGGCCAGTGAGTTCTGCTTTTCCCACCAATGGGTATCCTCACCTAGTCTCGGCCAGCACCCCCCTCCCCCAACCACTGACCCTGCGCCCTGGGCATGAGAGCTTTCGGGACATCACCACCACAGATGTGGGGCAGTACACGCACTACTGAGTCTAGCCCTCCTGGGGAAAGGAACCAGGGGCAGTGCGCCTCAGTATGCGCAGACACAGACCTTGCTGCTCTAGGGAGGAGGATCCACTGGAGCATCATAACGCTGAGGCGGATGCAGGATGCAGTGTGTGCTGTGGGCCTGGCCTTGATTCCTTGACTATCGTTGACCAGTGGCCCGGCCTGTGTTACCGTCCGCCCAAGGGGGAAGACCAGAATCGTCATTGTGGCTGCAGCGCGGGGAATCTTGATTCCATCCAGAAAGAAGGAGATACAGTGCCCTCCCGACTGTGTGGACTGGCCAGTGAGTGCTGACTTTACCACCCAGGGCCTCCTCACCTAGTCTCGGCCAGCACCCCCCACCCCTGACCAATGCGCCCTGGGCATGAGAGCTTTCAGGACACCACCACCACAGATGTGGGGCACTACATGCACTACCCGGGGGGCAGGTGTGGGGGCTGGCACCACTCTGAGAACATTGATGGCAATTTAACGACTGAAAGCTGCATATTACATCCATTCTACCCATTCAGTAGGGGATGCCACGACGCCATTACCTCCAGGTCCAACTGTGGTTGATTGCTCCGGTGGCGAATCTAGGCAGAGCCCTGCAGCCATCGGACTGTTTCACGGTCCATTTCCCGGCCCCCCTGTGAGGACCATCAGGGGCAATCTTTGTCCTCTACCCTAGCCTTGGGGATGTGACTATCGGCCTCCATCCCACCAACCCCGATTTGCTTTTCACCTCCCCAGCGACGAAACCTGTGCATCCATCATCCATGCAGGGTAATGAAATCCTGCATGGTGGTCGGGCCACGGGCAATGAGCACTTGCAATCCACATCCAGACAGGGAACATACGCAGGAACCCTCAAGCTCTGCAGCTGAGAGCTTGGCAGCTTCCACCACCCCCCCCCATGTGAACAACTGTGGGTCACCAAACACTGAACCAGCTCAGAGACCAACTGCCGATATAAGCCATACACACTGAGTGGAAGAGGGGCACTCCGGCAGCAGCTAACTAAAACTTAGAGCGAGGCAAACCCCTCCCGCAGGAAGGGAGCGGTGTGCCCCTGAATCGGGGATACAGGCAGTGCACATGCAATAAAGGGGAACCATAAATCCTGGCCCTCACCCCCACCCTGAAGACTCTACTTGCTTCTGACTGCCTACCCCACACCATATACCACAGGTACTACCGTATACTTGACATGAACAGCTGTCTCCCATAAGGGATCCTGTAATAAAGCCAAGGGCTGCGCCGGGCATGCAGAGGAGGGCTCTCACAACTGCCTCTCCACCTAAATACCAATGGTCTCTTGACCACCACCCTACTGGCCAGACCCCCATAACTAGAGGTGCACGTGGAGGGAAGAAGACTGGGACTTTGCACCAACCACTCCCCGGGGGAACCCAGAACCCTCCACTAGCTCTCAAGTGGAGCAGCTGTAACCAACAATAAACCCACCCCCTGACCTTACTCGTATGATGGAGGCCATGGCCAAGGGCTTTGCAGCCCTCCATGAGAAACTAAATGATATTACAGCCAACATTGCATCTATGAGGCCACAACTTGCCAAGGAAGCTGTGTGCATCACAGAGGCTGAGACAAGGATTGGGGCGACGGAGGACACTGTGCAGGGTCTCCACAACACAGTAACAACCCTGGTGAAAGTCATAAAAGCCATAAAATCCAAGTGTGATGACTTAGAGTCACCCTCCAGGAGAAATAACATCAGGATAGCTGGGTTCCCTGAGGATGCGCTGTCTGGGGGTATGGAACAGGCAGTGGAAAATCTACTCAAGGATCTCCTGGGGGCATCCGGTGCTTTCCCCCTTCTTCACGATGGAGCGAGCCCATCGGGCACTATGACCCAATCCAGGTGACTTTCCATGACCCATTATAGCAAAGATCCTCAGTTTCCGTGACAGGGATCAGCTCCTGCGCCTAGCCAGTGAAAAAAGGAACTACGTCTGGGCTCTGAGACAATCCGACTTTTCCCAGACTTTTCCATCCTGGTACAAAATGAAAGACGCCAGTTTATTGGAGTTAAGAAGCTACTCTGAGCCTGTGACATTCAATATGCAGTTCTGATCCTAGCCCGACAAAAATTTCAATAACGTGGCAAATTGTACTTTTTTAGGGTCCCGGACGAAGCCGTCAAATTCATAGAGGCTCAGATCCCGATCCCAGACGACTGTGAACGTGAAGGAGACAACCCACCACCAAGGTGAAGAAACTCCCCAGAACTGCACCACTCATTATCTTTAATTTACAGCAAATACATAGTATCTATGACGTAACCTACCGCCACCACAATCACACTTGAATATGTGGTATTTTAGTAAACTTGTGGAGCAGGCCACTGCGGCAGCAGCTTACCTCACAGCAGTTGCTAAAGTTAATGTTGTGTCGAGACAAGGAATGGAGGCCAAGTTGGGGTAGGTGAAAAGTGGGGGTGGGGGAGGAAGAGGGTCTTACACTACTTGGTTGGGATGGGCAGAGACGGCGGGTGGGAGGGGAGGGAGTTGTTTGCTATTATTAAAACCAACTAGAAGGTTATGCGCTGGTTGCGCTTCTGAACCAGACAGGAGAAGAAAACGGGGAAATTATTTGGCTGCAGAGTGCAAGGTTGAATGTGGTCATATTTTTAAGAGACAGGACTTGTGTTCGGAGATGGGGGAAACCACGAGAAATGTCAAATATTACACAATGGATTCGAAGCTGATGACATGAAATGTTAGGGGGTTAGGGAACTACACTAAGTCATGTAGAATTATGGCATACGCACATAGGCACGAGGTGAAGATACTCCTCCTACAGGAGACATATGCCAGGGAAGGATCATCTACAGTTATAGCGCCAACATGGGGCGAATAGGTTCTTCACCTCATATTCCACCCAACCTAGGGGGCGTCATGTCACTGATACATTAATCTGTGAAATGTACTCTGAAAAAGAACTACTTAGATCCTGAAGGCCGATATATTATCCTGCACTGCATTATAACCGGCATGATATTACTGTTGGTTAACACCTATTGTTCCAATATTGACACCCCCCGAATTCTTCAACAACGTGGTATCCATTCTGATGGGGTTCATTGGGATCCCGATCCTGTGGGGAGGTGACATGAATTTGATCCTGGATAATATTTGGGATAGAGCCGGGACAGCCCCTAGATTCCAATCACGTGCAGATCGTAGACTTATAACAGACATGGACCACTGAACTGAGGGATACATGGCGGACAGTCCACCCACAAGAGAGACAATATACATACTACTCCTCAGTCCGTGACAGCTCATCATGAATAGATATGTTCCTAACCTCGGGTCCGCTAATGAGCAGAGTGAAGAATGCTGTGATACTGCCCTGTACCGTATTGGACCACATCCTAGTGAAGTTGTCCTTGTACGCAGAAAGACTCCCGGACCCCGAAACTCCTGGTGGCTTAAGTCAGAAGCAATCAGTGACATAGTATTTAAAGCAGAAATTCGCTCAGACATTGAGACATACTTCACCAGTAATAAACCAGATGCTACCTCCGCCGGGGTAAGATGGGAAGCTGTCATGGTTTATATCCGGGCCATGTCCATATTCAGGGAAGCAGGAATACTCAAAACAATAAGAAATAATCTCCAACATTCTGAAATTAAACTTAAATCTTGGGAAGAAGAATATTCCAATCATTCGAGTCCGCAAATCCTAGCGCAGATACTTTCTGAACTGGAGCTCTTAGAGACGCACGCCATCAGGGAAATACGTTACTGCACATGCCTGTAGTCAGCCTGGAGATACGGGGGTGGAGGGATACCGGGTAGAACCCTAGCTAGGCTAATCAAACTAGAGGGTGGACACACCCAAGTGGATTGCATAACTGACAAATTGGGAAACCCCCAGTGGTCAGACCAAGAGATCCTATCTGTGTTCTCAGACTTTTTTATGGTTCCTTGTACACTGCCGGACAATAGCATTATATACATGCCGTATAGTCCCTCCTCGGGACGATACCCTTGTCATGCTTAAGTCCTCAGGTCAGAGGGATCTCGAAACCCCCATGTCATTGGAGGAGATTCTAACGGTGAAAACGAAACTCACAAAAGGTAAGGCCCCGGGCCCTGATGGCCTCCCTCCTGAGTTCTACCAAGAGCACGTGGCCCTACTTTCCCTGTGCCTCTTTGAGGTATGGAATGAATCACTTTGTGACTCTACCCTTCCTAACACCCTGCATGATGCCACTATAACTATCCTCCTTAAACCTTGTAAACCGAGTAATGAATGTGAGTCTTATAGGCCCTTATCCCTCATGAATGTAGATACCAAAATCTTGGCTAAAGCACTTGCAAACAGATTTCTCCCGCTTATGACCTACATCATACATGACGACCAAGGGGGCTTCGTCCTGGGCAGGTCAACATCCTTGAACATCAGGAGGCTATTTAACCTTATGGCAAGAATTGACCCTTCCGTGGAGGCAGTAGCAGTGGAACGCGATTCTCAGAAAGCCTTGGACATGTTTTCCTGGGAATATCTGTGGGTGGTTCTCAGGAAAATGGGATTTGGTCCCGAAATCATTTGATACATTAAACTCCTCAATATGTGCCCCACAGCCAGTGTCTTAGTCACCTCTCACAGGTTGCCACCCTTTACCTAAGCAGAAGCACATGAAAGGGATTCCCACTCTCCCTGATACTTTTTGCTTTGGCCATCGAACCCATGGCTGACATAATTCGGTCCTGTCACGCCCAATGGGGTATCCAACATCAGGAACCGACCAGAGATATTATCACTATACGCAGATGATGTTCTGCTATACGTCAGAGGCCCCCAAGAAAACCTCAACCCTATTCTGACAGATGACTTACATGGGAGGCTTCTCTGTGTTCACAATCAATTACAACAGATCGAAAATATTTCCACTCACAAGAAACACCAAACAACCGAACGGAGTGTTCCCCCTTTGCTGGTCCCCCAATGGAGTCAAGCACCTGGGGGTAAAGGTGTCCAGGACAAGGCCATCCTTAATATTGGACAATTATGACACTATAGAAACCTATGTTGAGAATAAGCTGACTAGATGGCAGGCACTACCTATCACTATGGCTGGTAAACTATCCCTGATGAAGATGGTGGTGCTAGTCCCAAAATTATTATACATGTGGCCGGGAAAACACTTCTCCTCTAAAATACATGGACTATGTGCTGAACAATTACGAAAGAAATGGACCAAAGTTTCAATTTGATTGAGGCAGAATTTACATATTCTTTCTTTTCGAGGACTATCCTGCCTACTACCCAAAATCTCCTGTGTTGGGTATCAATTCAATTTTATACGAATTAAAACCATCATCTATTTTTTTTTTGGTAATTTAGTTAAATATTTAGGTAATATGCTACTGGCTTTATCTATTACTGTTGGATATACAAATAACTTAAATGTACCCGCCAGTTGTATATCAGGGGAAGGTGGGGCAACGAGGGGACAGATGAGGTAGGAGGAGTCATGTGTTTCAGAACTTGCCTGTGCCTGGGACAGGCCACTTTGGAGTGGCAGGATGTAGTGGGAGAGGCTGGGTGCAGGCAGGAGTGGGGGTGGTGGGTCAGGTGCACCCAGGAGCAGGCGAAAAAAAAGGGTCAGACCATGCATGGTCTCCTTGGAGGTATCCAAAGAGGAAGTGAGGATGATTTTCTGGTGCTCTGCTCCATACGCGACAGCCTCTAGGGAAAAAAGCAAAACTAGTCAGAACTGCTGGGCTTTGCGCATTCTCCACCAGTAGGGAAGGAGCGTTTGTCCACCAGTAGGGAAGAAAATAATTAACCAGGGATTACCTTGCACGGTAAAATAGAGAGACAATAAAGGAAGGGGTAAAAATAATGAATTACAAAAATAAAGACGGTAAGTGCCCAGATGAAAAATAATTAGAAATAGGCAATAATATAATATTGCAGGTTTAGGTTTAAGTGGGGGAAAAAGTCCAAATAGACTTCAGTTAAAAATAGTATAAAGCAGAGGACACAAAAGAGGAAAGAGTGGTATAAGTGGCCATGGAGGTCAGGGGGTGTTCCCCCGTAAGGGTACAAGTAAGTGTAGGTGAGGCATGGTATCACAAGTATGACACTGACACAATAGGTACAATTTGTAAAGCCTTTATTCAATTTTCGAGGTTTGGAAAAAAACTCCTCTTTGCTCTATAGCTAAGATGAGTAGTCTCTATCATCAAATAATAAAGAAAACAGTTCTAGTTAGTCTCCATCAAATCCAAATGACCTATACTAACAAAACCTAATTCCTGCCCTTTCTCTTATACAAAAAGTGTGCAAAGAGGAATATGTATGCAAAGGAAAATCAGTGTTAGAATATAAAGAATCAAAGTGGCTGAGTCAGCTCTCCTCCCCACATTGGACAGAACAGAGTATGGCAGTTTCCGTAGACATGATGACACACTCTGGGTCAGGTTCTCAAAACAAAGCAGTTCAAAACATGAATCGAGGCCCGCCTGGCCTTCCACTTTAAAGTCACTTTTCCAGAATTCCAAAAGTTCTTTCACAGTTCATCAAAAAGGGTTTGCAGTACAACCAAACGTTCACACAGGTGTCCCTCGATTGGGCTTGGACCTCTCAAAGTAGGAAAGTTCACGTAGGTCTCGCTCTGTCGTGGTCAGGCCTCTCAATCGAAGCACTTGTAGGGGTTCCCTTCCCTAAGCTTTATTCACATTTGTTAGGGGTTCCTTTACCCTAACTTATCACACTTCCGGTCTCCCTCAGTCGGACTCAGACCTTTTCCTGATGTCAAAGACTTTCAAATGTGCATGGCTTTTACTATAGACTTCATCAGGAACACTTCAACTTTCTCTTCAGCACGCACTCTTGTGTTATTTGCCCCAGTGTTTCTTGGTCTATGTAGTTCAATATCATAAGCACAAGAGTTCAATATGCACATTCCACTTCCCCTTTATCCAGGTTCAATCTTGAGCATCATGCTCTTTGAAGTTAATTCACTTGGTTGCTTTATAACAAAAACATTTCACCTTTTGCAGAGACTTTTGAGTGGGCTACTTCCTTTTGCTGGACCACTCTGCTACTCTGTATCACTGGCAGCTTCACAGTTAACTGTAATTTAAAGTTCACCACGGGTCTGCCTTTCTTTGCGTCTCGGCTACACGCCTGCCGTCTTCAATTGTAAGGTATATTGTTGCTGCATCACTCTTTCCTCAACACACACTAGTCTTTCAACTCGCTTGCCAACTAACTGGTTGTGTGCATTGCTTTCTTGTCTTTGCCATATTAATTCAGGAGTCAAGGTTAATACCACAGGCTTGGCCTCGTCTCCCCAAATCTGTCATTCACCCGGGAGGGTCGCGGGCACCTTTGAAACACCATGCAGTTGTCTTGTCTGGGATTCGACCACGTATCTCTTACGGTTCTTTGGAAGCAACAACCTCCTGCAAGGAATTCTTGGGTTCCTTTACCCTTAGTTCTCGTTCCTCTATTCATCGCTCTGCTCCAGTAGGTTTGCCTTTGCCCCGGAATTTCTGCTGCTTCTCGTGTTCCAGCTTGCTCAGAGTGCGTCTCTATGTTCTGCCTTTTATCTGTTTGGGAAGAGCAAATGTGTAACAGTTGTATGTGATTATAGTCAAGTGCCTGACTTTTCCTGACCCGATTAGCAGGACAAGTGAAATGAGATATGTAAGGGTTAGCCTTGTTACTCTCAGTCACCCTCTTCCTCAGCCCATTGTTTCTGTAGAAAAGGGGGAGTTTGGGATATCAGAGAATCCTATGAAATAGGATGGGTCATGGGTACGGGAAAAGGAGGGAATACCTCGTCTCACCATCGGTCGCCTCACCCCCACACCCGAAGAGCCCTCACCCAGGTGATCCTCCCACACTGGTCCACCCCCAGGGTCTGAATCCAAAGGCGATGGCTGTGCACTGTCCACCTGAGAGAGAGTTCCCCGGTAAGACACCCTTGCTTTCTCACACAAGGCAAAAATAGGTAGAAAGTAATATGGTAAAAGTGACAAGTTAGTGAAAAGACATTTAAAAACCACAAAACCAGGATTCCAGTTATTAAAAGGTCCACTAGTTGGCAGTCACAGAATATAGAAACAGACTGCATGTTGATAATCTGCGCCATGTAAAAGGTATGTTGTTAATGTTTCATTATATATGTATTTAGATGGGTTACCAGACATTTGGTCGAAAAAAATTGGTCGGCCAGACAAATGGTCGAACCAATTTGGTCGAAAACCAAATGGTCGAATTTTTTTTTTTTTTAATTATTTTCACCCCTTTTTTTTATTTTTTTGGGGGGTCCCACCCACCCCCTTTTTTTCTCTAAAAACCCCTTTTTTTAAAAAACGAAAACCCGAAAAATAAATATATAAATAAAATAAAAAATTCGACCATTTGGTTTTCGACCAAATTGCGTCGACCAAATGTCATTCGACCAGTTTTCAGTCGACCAAATGACTGGACACCTTTAGATGTACTGCCCGCGTTAAAATCACATATAACCAGAAAAGAAACACAACAGTTAAAAGGCAGGGTATAATCGCTCTATAAGTGAATACCAGTGAAATAACTGGAAAGGATGACTATGATGTTTGGACAAACACAATAAACATTGTCAGTATCAACCCATTGGAGCAACTGGGAAATGCAGGTGTTACATTTGGATTTAGAAAAGGACCAAGGAATAGATCAAGGCTAGTGCTGTCACTGTTCACCAGCAGAAAAGGGACATATAGCCCGAAGGAACTGGTCAGTTGAGCCAAGGAAGTGCCTTACAACACCCTTGGATCAATATGACCCTAAACCTCCTGACCTCCAGTTAATTCACACACCATGGAGAGGAAGACCAGACAACCATTGTCAACTATGTAGGCACAGAGACACTATCTCGGTGTCTTGTCATTAGGAAACAACATCACTGAAGAGAGCATAACAGAATTCCCACATTGCCATCATTTCCCCGGGCTCCACCCTCTCTTATTGAACCAGAGGCTTACAACTTGGTAGACGAGTCAAGGGAATCACAACAATCCTGCCAAAGCTCACAACACTCCTGCCAAGGTACACAGGTAAGGCATTACAGAAGGGGAACACAGGGGTTCAGACAGAGGTGGAGGTCATTGCTTTGTGGTTTGGGATTATGACCACGCAAGGATAAGTGAGGATAAGTGAGAAGGAGGGGTAATGGTAAGGAAAAGGGGGCGGATAGTTGGAAAGAGGTGGAGATTAGTGAATAGGTGGGCATGGAAGATGGTGCAGAAGGCCCAGGGGAGGGGACTTCCTGGTGGATGTAATTGGAGGATCTATTTATTTTTAAATGTGTTAATTGACATCAGAGTGACAAAAAACATTACAGGTAAGAGTACAAAATTGACATAAGCAGATTTGGTCCTTCTAAGGCATTTAGCATAATGAACACACATTTTTAAAAAAACACAATACCATAAACTTTGCATACATAAACTTTGGGTCGGAGCAGTGACATGTGCATGACAAGGTGATCAGGCACAAAGGTTGGAATTCGGGTGTGGGCAGAGGCTGGAACGGCAAGAAACTAAGTCATTTAGCATGGAACATAAAATAAAATAAAATGAAAGATGGATGTGGAAGGCATTCACAGTGGCTTATCATCCGATGGGTGCAACATGGAGGAAACTAACAATTTCCAGACTGTGAAGATGTCAACCAGGCTATCATCGTGAGGAAATAGTGCCAGTGCCCAGACGCTTGTCTCGGCTTTGCACCAAGTGCCAAATTCACGCAAACAGAGGTTGTATTTGGGCCCCCAGGGGATTTCCATGACAAGGCAATCCGTCTTTTGGCCAATATACATGCTAAATCCATATATTTAGGAATATATTTATGTTTACTTTGTCTAGGGTATGCCCCTAGCAGGCATTCTCTCGGCAACCTGTCATGTATAATTACCCCAGCTCCCTTGCAGGCATGTTCAATCCGGGACCGAATGCCTGTACCTTTACACATTTCCAAAATCTATGGGTAAGGTCTACATTGTCTTGACGGCATCAGCGGCAAGTGGGTCGTGTGTTGTCACTGAATTTGGCCACTCTACAGGGCGTCAAATATGTGCGATGAAGTAAATGTATCTGCAGTAGTCTAAACCTGGCGTTACAGGACGTGTTTAGGGAAACCCAGCACTCGGTCCCATTCAGTGTCTGTGAGTACGGAACCCATGTCCACATCCCATCTCCGTTTCATATCTGGGTTTCTGTGACTGGAACTGGCCAACAGGAAGTTATACAGTCTGGACACAGTCCTCCATCCATCTTACAGTATGTAGACCAAAGTCGGGAATGGTGTCTCTTCTGACTCTTCTGGCCAACCCTCCCATCTATGTTTCATTGCCACTCTTACCCTTATGTATCTCAAAAACTGTTCCTTGGGTAGGCCCAGTTGAGTCAGATTTTCCATGTCTCTGAATCTGCCTCCATCATACAGGTCTCCCAAGCTGTAAATGCCACATTCCTCCCAGCACCTAGAGACGCCCAAGTTGCCTCTGTTTGTGCAACATGTGCGCAACTATTAGGACATGAGGGCAGTAGGGACAGACCAGGTTAAGCACCTTTGAAGCTCTGGACCAGATCTGCCTACCTGGCCTGACGAGCAGATGCATGGAGTTCATGCAGTTTGCAGGGAGCCACAGAATATTTTTAAGCTTGGCCGGCGACAACAGGCGCCGTAGCAGTGCCGATTCTGACGTAGGGCCATCAGCTAGCCACAACACAGAAAGGGACAGTTTATGGCCCGAGCCCCAGAGAAAGTTTCTGATCAATGAGTCTAGGAGATGAAAGAAGACTATTCCTATGAAGTGGTGGACATTAATGAAATAGTAAAGGAACCTAGGGAGCACAATCATTTTAACAATAGCCACCCTACCTAAAGTCACAGTGGGAACCAGGACCAAAAAGACATAGATTTCCTCAGGCCATCTACCACCCTGAGCATGTTGTGTGTATGTGTGTCCTTGGGTGAATGAGTGATCCCGATTCCCAGATATCTAAAGTATTTCACCTCCCATGGGAGGCCCATTCCAGGCAGAGGAGTCATGTTTTCATCTCGGAGTACACCAAATGGGAATAGGCTGGATTTCAGTCTGCTGGAAGAGATTCCGGATAACTCTGCAAACCTGTCCAGCACCTAAGGGATCATAGGTAGCTTGTGTTGTGGCTCACACAGGTACAGCAGGACATTGTTTGTGTATAGTGATATCAGGTGTCTATGTCCACCTACCATAATGCCCATGTCTAAATAATCCTGGTGTAGGTACGCCGCAATCGGTTCCATGGCTAATTTATATAGCATGGGTGAAAGCGGGCAACCATGTCGGGTCCCCCAGCGTATCCTCCAATCCGCAGACACCTGGTGGCCGGATTTTAATCTGGCTGTCAATGACATTTATAGGAGAACTACCCACCAAATGAAACATTTACCCAGCTCAAAACATTGCAACGAGGCGATCAGCCACTCCCAATATACTGAGTAAAAAGGCCTTGACTGTGTCATGGGACGCCACCATGCAGTGATCTTGTCTGGGATTAGTTTGATCAATGATGTGCTGAAGTCTACGGAGGTTTAAGGCGGTGCTTCGGCCTGGCACAAAACCTGTTTGGTCTGCATGTACCAGAGAAGTTATGGCTCTACGGAGGCATGCTGCCAGCACCATTGTAAGTATTTGAATGTCATAGTTCAGTATGGCAATGGGGCAGTAAGAGTCACATCTATCCATTGGTTTCTAAGGTTTGGCAATGGGTACCACCAAGGTTTCCCTCATGCTAGCCGGAAATATGCCTCTGTTGTGAGCCTCCATAAAGACTTTCAGGAGTACTGGGGCCAGGGTAGGGTTGTAAGCTTGATAGAACTCCTGGGGAGTCTGTCATTTTTTCAGGTAGAGAGGGATGCAATCGCTTCACCAATTTCCTCTACGGATATGGGTTGGTTTAGGGGGGTCTTTGGTCAGGAGCAAGCTTCGGGAGCTGGATCAGTAAAAGTGCCTCTGCTATGTCTTCTTGGGAGAGCAATCTGTCATGGCTATATATTTGTATGCAATATTTAGTGAAAATATCATGAATCACTAGTTGAGATGTCCACAGAGTCCCACACTTGTCAACGAGCAGTGTGGTCGGGGACCTGGGTTGTTCCCGCTTACAAAGCCAAGCCAGTAATCCCCCAGGCTTGTCCCCTCTGCATGAGTCTGGGAGGTATGCGCGGCTTAGTCACATTTAGACAATCTCCCCCATGCCTCTTGGAACCGGGAGTGAACCGCAGCCCATTTCTCCTCATTCACCCGACAGTGTGGGGGATGGGCTTCTAGTTCTCTAATCACGTTTTCAATGTCTAATTCCTCCTGCAAGATTTGGTTTGGTTGCTTTCTCTGTGACTGTTACGCTCACCTGGTTCCCACAGGGGTGTTGGGCGGAACTGGACAGCCACGGTCTCCACCAACATGATGCGTAGTGCAGGGATGACTGACTGGACTGGCCCACCTAGTTTCGTCTGCTTGACCCGTAGCCTAAAGGCGGGGAAGGGGAATTAGCCACCCGTGGAGTTGAGTAATAGCCCCTCACTGCGTCCCCATTTATCACCTCTGATATTCCCGTTCACAAAGCTCACCTTATAGTTTTGAATGATGAGCTCTCCATCCTGCGAGGAACGCAAGGGCGCATTGATGGCCAGTTACTTCACTGGCTTGAGGATATTGGAACAGTTCTAGACACATCTTGGCTCCAAAACTCCTGGCGAAGGGCCGTAAGTATATAGTTCTAAAGAGTTCAAAAATGTCTGAATAATCACTCTTGTCCAATTCCTTTGTTTATCTTGCAGCTTAGACCCACAAGAAGATAGTTCTGTGGCAGCTGAAAGCGTTCAGGTAAGAGTCTGTGCTACCCCACACTGTCCGTTAAATGATGCCAAAGTTTAACTCGCTGCTGTCTCTTTTCTTACAGGTGCGGCGTAAGAAGATTTGGCGTGCTGGTGAATAATACCTTGGCGGTAAAATCAGGTAAGTATATGGTGGCAAGAGATTGTCCTTATTTGTTTCCGCTCGGCTCACCTTGTTGTTTTCTTGTCCCCCTTAGGTACTGGAATGCGGCAACTTAATGATGGAGACAGCGCCGGATCGTAGAGATGCTGCGAGGAACGGTGAGTATGGCGCGGCGCTGCTGCTGGCGATGCGCCGTGTTTAAAATAAAGTCTTTTTATCGTTCAAAGGTGCGATGAATCTGGAATCAGGTAAGAAACCCAATAATGTTCTTGTTCTAACCTTTCTTCTTCTTTCCCTTCTTTCTAGGGGCTCTGGACTTGAGGCAGGCGTGACACAAGGCTGGATGCTGACCGCAGGCACGGTGAGTGTTACTCTGCAGGATTCAGAATAACGCGAAGCGTGTGCTGCCCTTCGGGCGTGGTTTAAATAGCCTCCAAAGTAGTCCCAGGTAAGTATTCCTCCACAACCACACCCGAGTAACAAAATAGTCCCTAGGTAAAGTAGTCCCTTCTAACCCTCACATGGGCTTGGATCTCTTGCAGCATGGTCTGCATCAGGTAAGTTTTAACATATGAGCCTGGCGCCTATGGCGCCAGGACTGTTCCCCCATATGAGCCTGGCGCCATAGATGCCAGGACTGTACCCATATAGCCTCTAACAAGGGTTGCTGGGCTTTCTCTGGGTAACATGATGCCTGCTTCCGGGGTTGCTGGACCTGGTCTGGATGCCCGGGGGTAGGCATCATGACAATGACCTCCCTCCAGATTACTACTTTCAAAGCCTCCCAAATAGGTCTCCAACTATCTACACTCCCCTCATTAAGGTCTAAGAAGTTGATTACAGATTCCAAATGCGTTTTCCTAACACCTTGTCAGTTAGTGCACCAGTAGGCATGCACCATGTTGGTATAGGAGGTCTGGGGCCTATACAGTTCCATTCAACCATCAGGGGGGAATGATCCAAAATAGTGCAGCCCTTGTATTCCGCACTGCAAAATTCAATTAACTGCCCTGCCCCAGTGAAGACGTAGTTGATAATGGGAGGAGCTATGACTATAAGGGAGGCAGTGATTGTATCTGCTAAAGGGGGAAAAACATAGAGTATTGGAGGCAGCCACTGTGTCAGCCCAAGGGGAAATAGAGTACACAGTGTTACCACGGATGGCGAAAGAGCAAGGACAAAAGGAGTGACAGTGAATGGTGGGTCAAATACAAGAGTGATTGCGAGCCCAGACAGTGGAACAAGGTATGTGAGGAAGAGAGGGCAACAAGCCTGTTATCTGCAAACAGGGGAAGAACAAGAGCGGTGGTTGGCAGCTTGAGGGAAAGGCGAGTCGGTGGCCTCAAGTTCTTTGAAGGATAGCTAGTGATTGCAAGGTGATGTTATACCATAAACAGGGGGATCCTGAACATTGTGTACAAGGGTATACAGATATGAGTTGATTTAAATGTTAAGGCAGGATGGTATTCATTTGTTTTTGTATGGTTAATGGGCTATATTTGGCATAATTATAGGGTAAGAGAGGTTGTTTAAGGGCTAGAGGCCAACATGCCTTATGAAATGTGTGATATCTTAGCCCATCTTGATTTTAACATTGCATTCTGAAACTTGCCCTGGATTTCCTGATTATGAACCCAGGACTACATGCTGCAGAGCGCAACGTTTACGCTGGACTGAACTAGCATCTCCTGTATGCAATGGGGCACGTTGGCATGTATAGGAGTATTTCTTGCATATTTTTTAGCTTTCCTTGCTCCCCTCCAGTCTCTGCTGCCCACCTTGCTGCCGTCTGCCACATCATGTAAATCAGCTGTTTCTAGCCATTGTGAAGCCCCTGGCCATCACAAAGGAGCCCTTTATTGTGCCACAGCGTCTTCCATCTCTGTATCTTGATGGTCAGCAAAATTTCCTTACAAAATACTGACAGCTGCATAAAGAATAAAACTTAGATTAATGTATATCATTGTAAACTCGGGTGGCACATCCTCTGCATCTTAGCATTCAGAGTTTTGGAGATTTTTTTATACCCCTCTGAAATGCTTTAAGACAAATGCATTCCTAACTAAGTGGGATGCAGAGGAATGACACCCATTAAGAGAGAACTTACCTTATTACCTTACTACACACGAGTGAGGGCACATTTCCAGTCATATAAGAGACAAACACCACAACTAAAGGCACCCACTTTCCAGTAGAAGAGTAGACCTCAATTTAGAAAATGTTCCAGGCCATCTCTAATGATACTTGATAGAATAACCATTTCACGCAACTACATACACATAATATATTTTGTGATAGCTCACCATGCTTTGAAAGGTTGCTATTCCAAAATGGACTAACCAACCTTTTTTTAAATTTTTTTATTTTTATTGATTTAGTTGAATTAACAACTTTTCAATATACATATCGATAAAACAAATTATGTCTATTAAAACAGCATACAAAATGTCTTTGCTTAGACATAAAGGTTATTAACATGCATATAAAACAGATATAAAAATTAGTACAACAACATTAAATACGATTCCGCAAAAATCAAACATGATCTATAGAAAAAACAATCAGAAACTGATACAGTTTAAATTTCCAACTAAATCAAAGGATTGAGCATACTTATGATAGACTGGGGTTGCTAGGATTTAAAATGATCTAAATGTAAAGAAAGTAGGAACTTTACAGTCGCCACTTGAAGCCCCAAAAGAGGCGAACCATATATGCGATCCCAGCATTCATTACCTTCGTACATTGAAAATGCAGAACAATACCTATGAAAATGCAGTTGTCTTTGACTGCTTAACTTAGAACATTGGGTAATGAGATGTTTAATGGTTTCAGGAGACTCAACAGATTGGCAAAAACGACAAAAGTTCTGTGTGGGCAAGATGAGTTTTGGCATGCAAAGGAGATCTCTAGTTTCCCAAATGTGTAAACGAAAACGCAAAATTAGATTTCTATATTTGGAAGATGGAGCTTTCGAAAGGTAATTTTGTGTAGTAACTCTTTTATGAGGTGGAAAGCGATAGCTAGAAGCGTATTTATATGAGAGGCATTTCTGATGATTCATAATCCATGATGTTTGTCAGGGTTTTGAATTAAGAGTTCAATTGTGATATCTTCTTGTACCAAGACCTTATACACCGAAAATAGCCATTTTTGAGCGAAAGAATGATCTGTACTGAATAAGTAATTCGAAAGTACCTTGAGCAGAGTATGTGTCTGGGTGGATATCAGGCACTTTCTTAAGAAGGAGCACTGCCTCCAATTAAGTATGGATGACAGCGAAGTAAGTCCTAATTCGTATCGTAACCATGAGATCGGAGTACACTGAGGTAAATGTAACACGTTTCTCCAAAATTTTGCTTCCCATTTGTCAAGTGTGGTAGAGGCGATAGGTGGCCCCATTTCCAAACCGTATAATATAGTAGGAATCACTTTCATTTGCCAGAATGTTATGGCCGGGATTATGGAAAACTTGCCAAATTTGGCAAGGAGGATACGCGACTGAGAAATAGCAGTCAGGAGTTTAGAATCAATCTGATTAGTGTGTTTCGAGGACTTTAATGTGGCTTCAAAGATAACTCCCAAGTATGTAAATTCCGGGACCATGGACAATTCAGTATTGTCGCCAATTGACCAATGTTTTAAGGTATGGAGGCCTCGATTGGGATTGAACATCAGCACTTGTGTCTTCGCAGTGTTGATTTGCAATTCATTCTCTGCTATATAAATGTCCAAAGCGGATATACATTTTTGTAGGCCACTGGGAGTTTTCGAAATAAGCACAATATCATCAGCGTAGAAAGGTGCTTTTATAGGAGAACCATTGATTTTAGGCAAATCAGACAGAATGATTTCAAACTTGAATTTAATATCTTGAATGTAACAATTGAAAATGGCCGAAGCCAGAGACCAGGGGGTATAAATGAGGAGTTGAACGTCATGTGTTTTCTGTGATGTTCAGATAAAATGGACGATTTGAAGGAGGGTTTGCAGTAATTTGATTATTGAGTATGCTCAATAAAGCACCAATAGAGGGTCCACGTTATGTCTCGCAGGGAATGAACCCCCTGCGGATGTAAGGCAGTGATCCAAATGCCAAGTAGTGGAATCTCCTTAATGAATAATTTAATAATGGACAAAAATGCTTATGCCTATGTGCTAGAAATATTTGTACTGTTGAATCTACAGGTGGAATGGTGAGAGTTACAGCACAATCCAGGTTATGACATGAATGTAAACATAACACAGTTCATGAATAGGGAGCCCAACAATAAGAGAATGGAATGCGAACAATGGTAGATTCTCCCCCCTTTATTATTAGAACAGGTAGTTGAAGAGATTGTTAATCGATCTATGAATGTATATTACCTTGTCAATTGCACACATAATAGTTAGGGGAATGATTACTGCAATAATGACAGAACAGTAAATGGTTAACACATAGATTCTCCTGTTTGAGAACCATAAAGAGGAACACTACACTCGGGATCCTGGCGCATGCGCGGGACCACAATAGTGTAGTGTGCATCGTACGCGTGAAGAAATATATACACTGGACACATGAAATTACTTTAATATCTTCATTTCTTAAAGAATAATCAGTAAGCAATGCATATGCGGCGATATGTAAAAGACATGCCAGCCACAAGCGTATTCCTGAGGTATGAGGATCCACAGCACGGTACAGAACATTGCACGCATGCGCGAAACTGAATAGCGTTTATAAACGCCAATTCAGACGGCGGCAGCTCCTTTTGGGCAGCCAGCGCGTCGATACAGCAAAGCAAGTGTAAGGTAAAGATGAGATTTAGGGGGACAACACAATGGGTTGCAGAATGGGTGTAATTTAACCATATAGAAGAGTTGAACATGGATATTTAAATTCACAGAATACGTGCTTCTCAGAAGTAATTACAGCAGAGGTGAACATATACTCTGGGGGATAGAAGACAAACAGGTAGAGATTTACAAGTGTATATTTAAAACAATTATAACAAGATATAGTGTATAATAACAATGCTCTACAATGAATTTTTGTATGTCTCTTGTAGTTCTGCTTCCTTTGAATTTCACTTTGGATCACAACTATAATCTGGTATGTGCAATTTATACTTTTATACTTTTCTCTTTGCAGATCTCACTTATTGGTGGATAATTGGGAATAGATTATAATGATGGGATTACCACTTATTTATCAATGGTAGTGTTAACGTCCCTGATGATGGACGGAGGTCGGAAATGCATTGGCTATAATTTTGTGATTTTGTGACACTGACTGGTCAGGAATAAATAAGGATACTTAATACAACCATACAAGAAATTGTGGATTGATGATTCAGAATATAACTCCCTAAAAAAGAACTACTTCTAAAATTGATTGAAACCAGACAAGGGAATTGAGAGTGAGCTCATGAAGTTGTCCGTCCCTTCTTTGTGGATATTGCTATAACCTGGTGCCTAGGCTAAAGGGTGAGCCCCCATAAAGAATTGAAAAAATTGTGAAACAATTGTTGAATTATTTTGAAATAAAGCGGTGCCCACACTACCTCCTAATCCCAAAGCCAGTAAGCAGCCTTGTTTGAGGCAGCGTGATGTTGAAATATGTCTTGAAAGTAAACCATTCAAGGTAAGTCTGATTTGAACTGAGGTACATGAGTGAAAATGATAGATAAGATCGCAGATTGTGGGCGGACATTTGTCGTTAATGAGTTTGGTCATAAATTTGACTCTTGAAATAGAGTCAAAGGCTGAATGCAGGTCCACAAATGCAAAGTAAACCTGCTGTTTTTGTGCCTGGCATTGTGACTTAATGACATTCAACAAAAACAGATTGACTGCCGCGCCCATGCCGGCCACAAAACCTGTTTGGTATGGATTGCGATGTTGATGATTTGAGGTCCATGCAGAAAGTTCATGCAGTAGGAATTTGGCAAAGATTTTGCCCGGTGAGTCAAGAAGCGCGATGGGTCGGTTGGGTAAAGACCGGTCCCCTTTCTTAAAAATTGGTACAAGAATGGAGGAATGCCATGACGAAGGTAAATGTCTCGTATTTAATATATGTTGGAACAAGAGGAATAATATTTGTGCCCAGTGCTTTAAATTATTCTTCAGCGTTATGTGACTTATTCCATCAGTACCGACTGCTCTGGAGTTTTTAGACATTTTGATGTAATGACTGATGGTATCTATGTCACAATTAAGTGACCACTTAGAAGTCGATTGCACATTGTAGAAACATTTATCAAATGCCGGATCGGTGTATAACTCCGAGAAGTGCAATACCCATTGAGCTTCTTGTACACTATTTGCTTGTGCATCCAATTGATGTTGGCAATTTGTATGCTTTAGCAATTTCCAAATACTCGCAGAATTCTTAGACATCAAAGTGTTGAGCATAAGCTCACTGTCATTTTGAAATAAGAGTGCTCTATGTGCATGTACCCAGTTGGTATAACAGGTTTTTGCCTTTTTTACTACATCAAACCGAAGACAAGATGAGGAAGAAAGCAAAAGTTTGTGTTCCTCTCTGTAGTTTATTATTCTGGATTGTAATTCAGTATCAAAAGAGTGTAGATGAGTCAGAGGCTTCAGTTTTGCAATTATAAGATTATTATGAAACTGTTCTAAGATGTGAGTATATTCTATGTTGGGCTTACCAGCAGGGCATGGAGCAAGAGACTGCTCTAGTGTGCAAAGCTTGCTTGGTGTCCAAGAGAAGCGATATCCAGATTGATTAATGGTCAGAGGTTGAGAAAACCATTTTCTGTAAATTGATGTTGACAAAATCAATCTGGAAAAACGTAATGAAAGAAACTTGTGATCACTGTGCATCTGGGGAGTTATGACTAACGAGGTGATGGTTTGAAACTAGTTTGAGTCTGCATACATGTAATCAATTGCACTGACTCTGGAATCTCTTCGCCAAGTAGTGGACGCTGGGAGGTGTCCAGTCACAAACCCATTAACCATGTTGAAGTTGTAATCCGACATGAAGGTGGACCAAGTCAAGACCTCCTGAGCCGCAGCTTTGTTTCAAGGATTCAGGCAATCAAGGTTGAGATCGCCGACTAAGAGCGTGGCTGTGATATCGGGCGATAAAGAAACAAGCTCTCACATATAGGAGAGCTCTCTATGGAATATATTAAGAGTGATTTTTGCCGGATTTCTATAAATGTTGAAAAGGGAAAAATTGCCCCCACAGCCAATCACCTTGACCAATTGAATAAAAATATCAAAAGCGTACCAAGGTTCAATATAAAATTGAGAAGTTTGTCTCGCTGCTACCAGGAGTCCCGACATTGGTCGACCCTTATCTCCTCTTGTGGCAGGGATTGGTGCGATAGAGTTGTCCCATACAGGCAAGGACAGAAGCCAAGTTTCTTGAAAAACTAAAATATCATATGACTGTTAAAACACATCAATAGACTGCTGGAGGTGTGCCTGTCCTCTAGTGTTCCAACAACCTAACGATACAGAACGTGGCTCTTGAGTAACTTGTGGTTATAGATTATGACATGCTCCTTTAGAGGATAAGTACAAACGTGAGGTTGGGTTGGATTTAGCAGAATCACCAGAGGAAATATTTGTTTGAACAAACAAGGATTGCGTTCGATCATGATCTTGAGAGATAAGAAATCCCATATCGAACAGCGGAAACTTGGCATTCCATATCATTTTTGCAACTGTTGCTGATGGTATCCAGAGACGCACAATAGTGAAGTCTGTGCCAGCAATAAACTCCACTAGATCTATGTCAGCCGAGGAGACATGTTCAAGTGTATCGACATCATTGAGTATATTTAAAATGCACTGTCTATTGAGATCATATAGAGAAAATGTGCCTCCTCTACATTTCATTATAAGCGAATAGCCAATCAGGGGCCGGGTGTTTGTGGATTGGGGTAATGTGTTACTAAACACCTTTCCCAAGTTCATATTTTGTGTGACCAAAGGTGTAGAAGGTCGAGTCGCTGAGCGAATGCTCTGCTTTGTTATGGCAGGTAGGCTCGAGGACCAACTCGGGAGGGTGGGATTGATAGACTGAGGATCGTGAGATAAATAAGACAACAAGGTAGAGGATGTGGCACTTTGTGCGTGCCCATTAGACACTGGGTGAGGATCGGAAGAGGCCAAATGTGGTCTTGGTTGAGTTTCAAAAAAAGCGTCCACTATGGATTTTAACTGTGATGTCACCAGATCGGGATGAGATAGAACTTTGGGGACTGCAGTAGTAGTGCGGATGTGATCAACAGCCTGAAAGGGATTCATAGAAGGTTCAGAGGGCTCCTTCCTAAACGGATTGTTTGAGGAAGGTGGGGGAGCAGAATGAGAATTGCAAGCAGTTTTTGCAAAAAGATACTCATGGATGGCAGAGAGCAATATTTGCAGTTGTGGAGGAGACTGTCTCGGAAGTGCTCAGAGGAGCAGGGAGGGTTGGAACAGTCGAGAAAATTGGCTTGCAAGTAATAGGACAAGTGGGCTTCGAACCTATGGGAGCCGATGGAATTTCTAAAGCCTTAACCAAGTTGTGTAAGGGAGAATAATGAAGGTTGCTAGTTGTCGCCAAAGCGACATTTTCATCAGTATTTGCATTTTGAATTGGGAGAGTGTTTTTGTTGCCATTGGGAGCATGTGAAAGAGCTGTGGGAATAGTTTTGAAGAAAGAGGCAATGGAATTTTTGGGGAGCTTAGGAGCAAGCATGTTTTTGGATTTCTTGATTAGGGTTTGGCGAGGTAACAACTTCTTTTTTTTGTTGTCGTTTGCCTTTTTGTGTCACAGGTAAAAGGTCAGAACAGGGAAGAGTGGGTTGGGTGGGAGGGAGAATGACGGGAGGATCAATATCTGTCGCTTTGACGGGGACCTCTTGGGACATAATGTCTTGGGTGATAGATATGCTCATCCACAAGGTTTTGCCTGCCGGTATATCGACAATGGGAGGCTCCACCTCTGTAGGGCAAATAATATCAGCGATGGACGGGACCACCTGATAAATACAGGCCTGGTTGCTAGTTGGATGTGAAGGCATGTAGGAAGCTAAGTTTGGGGCAGGTAGAGAGCTCTTTGAAGAAATAATCCAATCATACATGGTGTCAATCTGCTGGGACTGATTAGAGATTTTTGTTGTCTAAGCGTTCAAATAGTTTGAACATACTTAAGACTGTGGTGTTTAAGGCAGCGAGAGTAATCTCTAGCATAGTCGGTAGTTTGATAGTCTCCAGTGTAAGGGGGAGTTGTGGGAGGTGGGCACGCGGGGTAGGATGTGCATATTGAGATGTATTGCTCAAGGCTTTGCTTATCGAGGATAAGTCGTGTGGTGGTACTTCGTCATGAGTGCTGGACACTGATATTGGTGAATTGTGTTGACCCGCGTAGAGTGAAATGGCATCATTGTTAGTAGGGGTGTGGCATTCATGAATCGTCTGGGGAATACAAACCGACGAATCAGTGTTGATCTTAAAACGATTGTCATCCACCGCAAGCAAGGTAGAATCGGATAGTAATTGTGGCATTGGGGCTACATGGAGAGCTACCGACCATTGGCGGTGTCCGGCAGCGCGGCAGGGAACATGCGCCATACATGAAGGGCTATCGGGCAGATTTGGAGCAATGTATGAGGTTTGCCCAAAAGAAGTGCTTGTATTAACTCGATCATGCTTTTGCAAAGGCATACAACCTGGAATTCTGCACTGAGAATTCAACAGTGGTGGAATTAAGGTATGAGATCTACGTAACACACAAAGGTTATTCGCAACTGAGGCCGCCACATTGGAGGAAATCGCTGCATCGTCCGGCATGCCTGATTTCAGGGAGTGCAAGTGGTTAAACATGATATAAACGAACTGGACCACAAACAGAATAAATTATAAAATATAACAAGCAACTTTTTCTGAATACTGTGACGCGAGCCTGAGTGTAGAGAACCGACTTCACCCACTGCGCCAGGCGAAGCGGGCAAAGCAGTACTTCATTCAGGTACTTCGCTCAGGGTGCGCGTGCGTGGGAGCCCGCGAGCAAACATGTTTTTGTACGTGAAAGGAGGAAGTCCGGCCCATGATGGGGCGTTGCTTAGCACTTAGAAAATGTTTCCATTGTAACTCGCTGGAAGCAAGGAAGCAAGTCTATGTTCACAGGTTGCAAGAAGCGGGCTCAGCGGGCAAAGCGGTACTTAATTCAGGTACTTCGCTCGGGGTGCACGTGCGCGGGTGCACGAGCAAACACGTTTTTGTACGTGAAAGGAGGAAGTCCGGCCCATGAAGGGGGCGTTGCTTAGCACTTAGAAAGTTTTTCCACAGTAACTTGCTGGAAGCAAGGAAGCAAGTCCCTGTTCACACGTTGCAAGAAGCGGGTTCAGCGGGCAAAGCGGTACTTCGCTCAGGGTGCGTATTCAACTTTGGAAGGTTGAAAAATTCAGACCCCTATATTGAAAACTGTGAACGTCTGATTACACCAGCATATCATCACATATTTTTTCAAATGTATAACATATGAGAAAACTGTGCTGTCCTGTGTGTAATTGTTAATCAAGCTACCTTGAAATTACCTGCATCCTGGAAAAATGCTAAAACCCTGTTTGTGCAAGACTTATACATGGCATCTCACAACCTGCCAAACTCTGTTTCTGGTTGATTATGACTGTGAGGTGAGGGATTTGCACAGTGTGTGTGTGTGTGGTGGGTGTTGGCAGAGTGTGTTTGGTGGGGGTTGGCTGTGTGTATGTGGTGGGGCTTTAGCTGAGTGTGTATTTGGTGGCCTTGGTTGAGTGTATGGGTGTTGGCTGAGTGTGTGAGGGTTAGCTGTGTGTGTGTGTCTATGCATGTGTTTGAATGGACGATTGGCTGTGTCTGTGGTGGGGGTTGGCTGAGTTTATGTAGTGGATGTATTGTTGGGCATGTATGTGTGGTGTGTTGGCGCAGTGTGTGGTGGTTGGCTGAGTGTGTGTGTGTACATTTGTTTTTTTTGTGTACATTTTGTTTGTTGTGAGTGATTGGCTGAATATGGAAGGGAATTTGGATGGGTATGTGCAATGTGGTTTGGGTGAATTTGTGTGGGGATTGGTGAGTGTGTATGGGGGGATAGGCTGTGTAAGTTGTGAATGGCTGATCGTGTGGGGTGTGTGGCTGAGTCTGTGTGGAGAACTGTGTGGCTGCCTGTGAATGGGGTGTGGCCAAGAGAGTATGTGGAATTGGCTGAGTGTGTGTCTGTTGGGGATTGGCTGAGGGGTGAGGGGTGGGCTGAGTGTGCGTGGGTCATTGGATTGAATGTGTGGGGGTTGGCTATGTGTGTGTGCGTGTGTGTGGGGTGTTTTTCAGAGACTGGATGTAGGAGGTGTGAGGAAAAGCCTGGGGGTTGCCTGCATGCTTGATTCTGGTCTGCAAGCCGCCAGGCTGAAGACCTATGTATAAATAAGTGCCGAACGTAGCGCAACACAGTATATTGTGCTGTGGACTGCAAAACGAGCACAGCAATGGAGCAGGGCCGCAGAAAGTCAGGCATCCAGGCAGAGAGGGGGGCAGGAGGGGGAGAATGAGGGCCCGCACAGTGCAGTGAGTGTATCACGGGGACCCCCGAAAAATAAGCAGGGGGTACAGGGAAAAGAAAGAACAACCTTGCAGGGTGACCTTCACCAAACGTCCATCATCAACGTAGATTTTCTGTTCGTAGTCTTCAAAACTGTATGCTACAATGGGGTGGGTGTGGTAGAGGGATGGCAAAAGTGAAGGCAAAGGAGAGATAGAACAGGACCTCAGCAGGCCAGGAAACTGCGGCTGAGATCTGTCGGCATTTTTAAAGACACATTTAATTGTTTTATTAGATTTCTCTGTCGTTTAAATGATCTTTACTCTTGATACATGATGCTTTTTTTTACAGTATCAGGGGATGAACATCCGATGTTGTATACTTTAAAAGTTGAGTGATGGCTTGTGCGGCATATGTTGCTAAAGTAGCTTAGCAGGTTGCATGACTGTTGTTGAAAAATACGCGTGAACTACATGTCACTGCTCTTATTGTTAAACTTGTGGGGTTTGAACAGACTCCTTTCTTTTTTTTTTCTCCAAAAATGTAACTCCTATTTGGGTCAGCCAAGTGGGGGAATGTGACACCCATTAGTATCTAGAAATGGGTGGATACACACAGCTTCATATAGGGGAGGGTGGAGGTGGGGCACCCAAGACCAGCCAGGGGAAGGTAGTGTGTACCAGGTAACTACGTCCTGGCATAGATGGCCTTTAGGGAGGGAGTCTCAGTAAAGTGGGTCAGAAGTGATTAAAAAGGCCACATGGGCAGACTGAAAATTGGCAAGGTTGGATGGTGTTTGCGAGTTCGTCTTCCTCTTCACTTTGCTTTTACTTCCACAATGATAGAAAGGTATTGGTGGTCATATCCACTCATTAGGGCCAGTTATTCCTGGGTCACTGGTCTGTTATGTTATTCCTGATGAGGATCACACATGTATAGCAGAGTGGGCGTCTAGTTCCAAGGGACCACAACCCTAATCCCATTCATGTGCATCAGTGGGAATCCAATGGGCCACATGGGTATCTAATGCTACTGGAGGGTCTTGAGTAAGGAGTCTTCCTCTTCACTGTGCTGGGACTTCCACCATGATGGAAACATAGTGACTGCCATATCCACTCATCAGGCCAGTTCTTATTGGGCCAAATGCATTTGATAGGGATGTCTAAGCAGGGGTGCAAATGCCAAGGATTACCGTGTGGATGAAGTTGCATTCACATCATGGTTAGTATTTACAGGTGTCAACACACACATTTATCAATATATTTAATCTGTTTTATGGTGTGTATAGTAAAAGAAGTGTTGATGTTAGCTTAAAAATGTGTTATTATTATGGCACCAATGTGTCTATGAACTCTGACTGGGATGGTTGAACATGTATTAATGAGCTGTTGTAGTTGGTGGGATCTCAACAACAAGAATTAATGGATTTATGCTTATCAAAGTGTGAGTATTAGTGTGATAGGAATATGCTGGCACACAAGGGAGTAAAAGAGGAATAGTTTAAGGAGTTAGGGAGTGAAGATAATAGTGGAGGGTTGGATTCAATCTGAGATTCAACTAATGCTCAAGTGCTCCCTGCATGGATGGGGATCAATTAGGACTCAACGGGTGGGACTCTGTAAATGCTCAACTGTAGCCAAGAGCAATGATCAATTGATACTAATTTATGTGAGTGTTGGTTGAAGTCCAGGAATGTAATTTGAATGTGAAACCTACTTGAACTCAATTGAGGCCAGCCCAAATGCAGAAATCCTAAGGCTCAATTAGGCTCCACTGGTAAAGCTCAATTAAGGGACAACTTCAGTGAATATTGGCTGAAGTTACACTTTAAACTCATTTGTATGTGAAAATCTCTACCAGTGCTCATGATGGTGCTCAATATCAATTAGCTGATCAACAGTTGAAAGCTCCTGGTTGAGATCTCTGTTGACCTTTTGATACCTGGCACAAAGGCATGATAAAGGTTTACCTGCATTTGTGTAATCTCCCTGAGATACGCAGAAAAGAAAATATTTACTTTTTCATAGCCATGAGAGCTCTCTTCTTAGTGGAGAAAACATAATAAGGTCCCTTCCTGGGGGAAATGCAAGCCTGTGGACAATAACTGATCTGCTTACACCATTTACAGATCAAATGAGGAATCCCCTTTTAAGAGATCAACTCATCTATGCAAAACAGGTCGTCCCTTCAGAGAGAATTGTCTGTTATAAGGGGAATGAGGTTTAGGAAAATACTGAATTCATTGTTAAAACTGTCAGTCTACCCTTACCCACTTTGGCGACTATAACATTTTTACCAAGTTGTTGGCTGAGGGAGTGTAGTCGGCAATCTTGAAAAGTTGGAACTTGACTGTGTATTACCCAACTCATCAAGATTATCAAAATTGGCAGTTTCTATCTCACACTTGCTCCCATCGGAAATTGACTCAGAAAGCCTTTGTCATCATGCAGCGGTCATGTTTGTGCATTTTTTCGATTTAATTTTGAGTTATTAGTGTCTTTATATAGCATAGCACGGCAAACAGGCAACACATCAAGAACAATACATGACTTTGAAAACAGTCTCTTGCAATTTTCTGTCTCATCTGGAAGTTAAAAGGCTAGCATTGCGTCATATTTCCAGCAGAGGTGCATCCCTTAAATCTAGGCGATGAAGAGAAAATCTTCGTTTGACTCCTCAATTTGTATCCCTCCAAGGAGTCAAGCTGAGTAGCACGTAAATGGAAAACCAAAGAGGTCTGCTTGGTAAAGACGGTGTAACTCTGACCGTAAGCAAAGTAGGTGCCAGTTCATGCACATTTATTAAATTAAGAAAATATATCTTAAAGGGTGCAACTAAGAAATGGAAGCCAGTGCAACGAGTTTAACTTATCCCCTGATGTTTTCCAGACCTGGCAACACCGCTGACCGCAGTCCATGTGTAGGCAGTTCTAAGAGTTTAAATTAAAAGATGCTTGTGCGCATTTGTCCCAGGTTAGGAATTAGGTGGGCTGGCTATGCTCCAGTAAGCAGTCTGGAGTTCAGGCATGTGGGTGGGTTTGTGTTGGTGGTTTAGGTTAGAGTTCTAGTGTTGAAGATTCGATGTGTGCCCAGCTAGACCACATTTATTATCGTTGGTTGTCACTGTATTCTAATGGCAGAGGTGTTGAGGTATGTCAGGGGTTTCAGTGTGGACACATATGTGTGCTGGTAGACTGGAATGGCATAGCCATATCTGCATTCTTTGGTTCAAGGATGCACAACCATGCCTGTGGACTGTGTCCACAGATGTGGTGTAAGGTATATGTACCATATGCCTGGTTGGAGTTTGACTGCAGTGTTCTTTTTTCAAGATCCAAAGCGAATTGGCTGGTCTCACTATTCGTGGTGTCCCTGGAACAAAAGTCTCAGCAGTGGGAGAGTAGCCTGGATGGAAGAGAGGGCTTGTGATGAGGGAAGGACGATAGGGGAGGATGATAGTTTTTTACAATGTGCCTCTGCGAAAGCTGCCGGCATCCATGAGGCATTGGTGGGTAGGAGTGTTATTCTGTTTTTCAGGAGAATGTACTTTTATATGGGTGTGCCTCTGCGGATGCTGCGGGCATCCATGGGATATTGATGGATAGGAGTGTTGTTTTGTATGGGTAGGACGATAGTTTGCCACGGTGTGCTGCTGCGAATGCTGTCTGCATCCTTGGGCTATTGGTGGATAGGAGTGTTGTTGTGTTTGTGTCAGTGTTTCTGTTTGCCTATATAGAGTTTACAGTGGGGGAGGGTATCAAGAGGAGCGAGTGAGTGAAAAGGCAGGTTTTGAGGGCCTGTCTGGATGCCAGGTGATCGTCAATATTGCAAATGTGTAGGGTTAGGGAGTTCCAGATGATTGACGCTTGGATGGAGAAAGAGGATCCACCCAGTCTGGAGGAGTTGTAATGTGGGACCATTAGGAGAGATGCTGTGTGAGATCTGATAGTCCTTGATGGGTGGTAGAAAACAATTTTGTCTTGAAGGAATTCCAGGTCGGTGTTGTGGATGGCACGGTGGTGATGCACATGTCTTTAAAGGTAGTGTGTCGACCAATAAGGAGCCAATGGAGGATACTTAGTGTAGGGCTGATGTGTTCTCTCGGAGGTAGGTTGATGAGCAGGCGGGCTGCAGCATTTTTTATTCTTTGCAGTTTCTTTAGCTGAAACGCTGTTGCGTCTAGGTAAAGGCAGTTTGCTTAGTCTAAGCGGGAGAGTATGGTAGAGATGATGGCGAAGAAACGGTGAGGATAGGTAATGAAAGGTAAGCCTGAGGGTGCGTAAATGGAAGAAACAAGTTCTAAAAACAGAGTTGATGTGTTGGGGGAGGGATAAATACATGCCCAGTGTGCATCCAAGGTTTTAGACCAATGTGGAGGTTGCGGGTAGGGGTGCCTAGAGATTGCGGGGGGGAGGAGCGCTGTTTTCCCGCAGACTAGAATTTCAGTTTTCCCAGGATTGAGGATTTGGTGTTTGGTCGTCGTCCAGTAGTGAATATCTGAGAGGCATGTGACAGATCTGGATGATTGGAGCCTGGTGATTTGGGGATTTTAAGGATGATCTGGGTGTTATCTGCGTAGTTGTAGCAGGTAGGATTGTGGAAGTGGATGAGTGTGGGCAGAGGGTTTAGATAGATGATGAAGAGCAGGGGAGATAGGGATGCTCCTTGTGGGATCCCTTGTGTTACTGGTCGTGAGGTGGAGGTGAACAGGTGGAGGAGCATGATTTGTGAGCGATTAGAGATGATAGGTTATTTATAACACGCTTAATACCCAGAGGTCTCTAAGTGCGGAGCCAGGGATCAAACCTGTGTTGCTTTGTGTCGTCTTGCTTCCAAGGCGAGTATGCTGCCCCTGAGCTATCCTCCCGAGGATGAAAGAGGAGATCCAAGAGAGGGCAATGTGTTTGATTCCTAATGAGTGTAGCCTGTCTTGTAGGATGGTGTGATTGATGGCATCAAAGTCAGCAGAGAGGTCAAGGATGAGTACAATGCAGCCTTGTGCATCAGCTGTTCTTTTTAGTTCATCCCAGACAGACACTACAGAGGATTCTGTTCCTCTGATCTGTCTGAAGCCAGATTGCGCAGGATCCAGGAGGTTGTTGGCTTCAGCAGCTTGTATTCTGTGTGGTCCATGAGTTTGGCCATGAAGTGGGTGTTGGACATTGGCAGTAAATCTGGGGGAGCAGTGGGTCGATTGTAGGTTTTTTGAAGAGGGGTTTGATATGGGTTTGATGTGAAATGTTTTTAGGGCTTGCAGGAAGGTTCCCAGTGTTAGGGAGTGGTTGAGGATTGAACGTGCAATATTGCCTGCACTGGTTGAGCCTAGGAAGTTTTTGCGGAGGGTGGGCAGGCATCAGTCCTCACGGGAGAGCACGATAGGTGGCTTTGTGCTAGGAGTGAGAGGAATTCCTGGTGTAGAATGGGAGAGAAAGAGGTGAAGGTTTGTATTGAAGGGGGGTTTCGATGTGGGTTGGGCTGTGGGTTGATAGAGGGTGGGGATATGTGTTCCAATTTAGAGATGATGGCAGAGTGTCTGTTGATAGCGACATTGTGGAAGTGTTCTGATAAGGTGTCAGATAGGGAAGGGGTTTAGAGCAGGCCGGGGAGTTGAATTCCGAAATTATTCTATGCAGTTACTTGCTTGGGTTGCAAGCATTTAAGATTCTGTTCCCATAGAATGCCTTCTTGTTTTTTCTAATTTCCAGTCTGTATGCGGTGGATAGTGTTTCTAGGGTGGTTTTGTTCTGTTCTCCAGGTACGTTCCATTAGATGCTTGAGGATTTTTAGTGATTTGATGTTGGCGGTAAACCACCTCGGTGTGAGTCCTGATCACTGAGAGGTCCATTTTGTTGGAGTGAGGAGTGTAAGGGCATTTGAGACCCAGAGGTTACAGTTTATGATGGGGGTGGTCCTTACTGGGCGGAAAGTGTAGGGAGAGAGGTGAGGAGGGAGTTGGCTAGATCTGGGTGAAAACAACGTTATTCCATGGTGGAGTGAGAGGTGTGGGGGTGATGATGAAAATAGGAGTAATACAATAAATACACAGCAAAATTGACAGATAGAAAAGACAGAGCTCCTTAGGGTAACGTTTGTCTGGTAGTTCATAACTGGAACTAAGCGGTCTTTCTAAATCACACTGTCAGCCCCTGTGCTGCACACAAGTGCGAGCTAGGGCTGACAGGCATGGCGAGACCCAGGGAAGGAGTCGCAGGAGTTCCAGGTGAGTGAGTTGCTGTCTGTGTGTGTGTATGTGTGTGTGTGTGTGTGTGTGTGTGTGTGTGTCTGTCTGTTTTTGGTGTGTGAGTCTGTGTGTGTGTGTTTAAAGTAATGTTTGTGAAGGGGGAGGGGCGGAGGAAAGGAACTGGTTGCATATTTGTGTGTATATGTGATGGGGAGAGCAGGGGTGCAATGTGAAAAGAGGTGTTCGGGGGGTGAAACCCCCCAAATTCAAAGAAAACCCATGGGAATGCCCTTTTTTTGTCTTTTTGATGGCTGCACAAAATCGAGCAAAATAAATCAGTCTTTTTTTTTGTGCGGCCTTCAAAAAGCAGAAATACATAGAACCTCATACCGAGGTCAGATTAATACCAGTCTGTCTTTACTCTTTGATTTCAAATGAGGACCTGACTGAGAAAGTTGGGTGTGCGAGGATTATTTGGAACCATGGTCAGCCAATAATCCAATAAGTGACTCTGTAAGCAAAGGCAAAATCATGATTTTATTTCCATGCAGCTATGGCAAAATGCATCGGGAAACTGGCAGAGTAATCATATTCCCAAATTGTGGCCTAGATCTTCTGGATTTCTTTAGCGCTTTGTACAGTGAGGTTCATTGAGAAAAGTCAGTAAGATACATTTAGTTGGTTACATGAACAATGAGCTTCCTACTAGGATATACTCCACTCTTGGGCAGCATGAATTTATAGCATTGTACGAGACCTTTACAATTACACTCTGCCTACCTATGTTCCTCTATCTATCTGTACCGCATATTTCTATCACACATAATCAGACCTGATTTGGTGTCTGACACCCACATGATCACTGTTCTGTTACCAGGTAGGAAAACTCACCTTCATTGGTGACGTCTTATCTATCAATGAGCATAACCGGGCCCCGGGTAGAGACTGAGTGCACAACTAGAAAGCCTCATTGGCTGTCATGAGCATGCCAGCCAAACACTTCAACTATGGATGCAGTTCTACTCTGCCTGTGACTTATGTACGTCCAGGGTCCTATGAGAAAAAAATGATGTCTGCTAAGGACCATATTATAAGGCCCCAGCAACAGAACCTTAGTTTTGGAGGATATTAAATTGAATTCACTATTTTTCATCAAAACGCAGATGTTATCAGGTCTGCAAGATAATAATGCAAAATCATCGAAGGGAATATAGATCTGCAGCACAATGTCGTCGGCATGATACTGACAATTGGGTGTTTTATGGAGGTCTAATATAGGGTGAAGGTTAACATTTTAAAAAAAGGGTGACACATGAGAGCCCTGGGAGCCTTAAATGGTTTTAATACATGGGCATTCTATGGCATTCCCTGGCAATGATATATGTATGTAAACATGTGATGGAAATACCTGTAAATGATGTGAGTACCTGGGTATTTGATGGGAAATCCCACCCAAAGGTGTGAAGCCTTTGCTGTGTGATTGCAGAACCTGGAAATAGTATGAGTGACTCAGCATTTGATGGCAATTCTAAGCAATAGTGTGAGTGTCCAAATATCCGATGACAAACCTTGCAATTTTATTTTATTTATTTATTTTATTTATTTGTTACACGCCCAGAACCTGGGGTATCACGGCAAGGTTACAGACAGTTTTGGAATTGGTCATACATAGTTACAGAATACAGAAATTATTAACAACATTATATTATACATCATAGGCAATCATTATTTACAGGTTTCACTAGAGGGCTAGATCTAACGATTAAAAGCAGCTCCATATGCTAATATTGGTTGAATAACCACGTTTTGAGTTGTTTTTTGAAACCATGGAGAAAGGAGTCATTTTTAACATTGAAGGGGAGGGAGTTCCAGTGTTTAGGAGCTAGAACAAGGAAACTGCTGCCCCCGCTCTCGGGAATTTGAAGCGAGGGGGTACTAATAGAAGATTGAAATTGGATCTAAGTGATCTCGTGGAATCTTTTATGTGTAAGATATTGTTGAGGTAGGTTGGAGCTTTATTTGCAAGACATGTATGCGTGATGCAGAGTGTTTTAAAGATAATTCTATCTTTAATAGGTAGCTATGGGCATCCTTCCTAATCTTAGAGATGTGGTCAGACGTTTTTTATCCCTAGTGTTGCCATTAAGACTTTGTTTTGCAAAAGTTGCATTTTAGAGAGGGTGGAGTTGGAGGTCCCTAGCAATAAGACATTGCAGTAATCCAATGTAGATAATGCCAAGGCCATGGTCAATGTGTGGTAATTGGTGGGGGTCAGAAATTGTCGACCTAGGGAGATCAGTTTTGAAGTATATGCCGTGGATGAAGAAAGCATATTGATGTGTTTGGTCATAGTGAGGCTGGCATCAAGGTAAACGCCTAATGTCTTCGCTTGCTTTAATACTGGAATTAGCGTGCCATCAATATTGATGGGTGAGTAGTCAGGGTTAAGGGTGGCTATTTTATATGGGGAGCCCACCATGAGGATTTCAGTCTTCTCATCATTCAGACAGAGACTGTTTAAGGCCATCCAATTTTGGATGATGGCATATATTTTATTAATGGTCACCGTGTCCTGGTCATAGTCACCTGAGATGGCTATGATTATCTGGGTGTCATCTGAAAAGTTAGTGTAGATGACACCCATTTCATCTAAAGCTGAGAAAAGGAGTTTTGTGTAGGCATTATATAAAGTAGCGGAGAGGCAGGATCCTTGGGGTACTCCAATGGGTACAGGATTGGGATCAGCGGCTTCTTTGCCTATGGAGACGCTGGAGGTGCGATCGGCTAGTAAGGATATCACCCACAAAGTGGCATCATTAGAAAAGTTGAAGTCCTTGGTCAGTGATGTGCACAGTTTGTCATGGTCTGCGAGGTCAAATGCCGCAGAAAGGTCTAACAATAAGAGTATGCAGAGTTTCTCTGAATCTCTGAAAGTGTCCATCTGGTTTTTGAGATCCAGGAGGGCTGTTTCTGTGCTGTGGTTGGGCCTAAAGCCTGATTGTCTAGTTCCAAGAAGCAGGTGTTGTTCCAGGAGTCCTTGAATTTGGTTATATGCTATTTTGTCAATGAGTTTAAGTAGGAAAGGGACTGTGGTTATTGGGCGGTAGTTAGTCGGAATTGTGGGCTCCAAGATTGTTTATTTTAGGAGTGGGGTAACCCACACTTCTTTGATGCTGGCTGGGATTGTGTTCGTATTGAAGCAGGAGTTAACAAAATTGGTGATAGTAGGAGTAAGGGTGGCAGCACATGCTTTGACTAATTTAGCTGGGACACTGTCCCATTTGCAATTGAAGGCTTTTAGCTTGGAGATTGTGTCAAGCACTTCTTCTTGGGTGACTGGAGTGAAGTGGAATAATGGATTGGTGTTCTCATTAGGGCTGGGGAGGGGGTTGGGGGCTGAAGTTTTTTTGTTTGCTAATAATCGTCTTATGGTGGTTATTTTGTTTCGTAGTAGGGTGATTTTGGAAGTAAGAGCGTCTTGTATGGTGGTACACCATTCTTTACTAGAGATGGCAGGGTTTGAAGTTGGTATAGGATTTTCTAATTCTCTGAGGATAGAGAAGAGTTCTTTGGAGTCTGAAGCTGCGTTGCAAATGCGCGTATTGTAGGAGTTCGCTTTATGGGAGATGATGGCTGTTTTATAGATTTTATTGGCGTCCTTGGAGGCTTTGGCCGAATCAGGAGTGGGATGTTTGTTATGGGTGTGTTCTAGAGCGTGTTTAGTTCTTCTTAGGGTAGCAAGTTCTTTGTTGAACCAGGAATAGGTCTTTTTATTAGTACGATGTGCTTTGGTTGTGATCGGAGTAACTTCATCAATGGTACAGGAGAGGCATTTATGGTAGTATTCAGCAATGTCACTAGGGTTGTTGCTATCAATTGAATTTGTTTCTAATACTTTGTTGAAGGTAGGGGTGAAATTCTCTGGAGTGAGCTTCCAAGGGTTTCTACCTACAATGGTGTCTCTTTCTTTGGCTTTGGGAGGACGAAGGTCATCGCTCATGATGGTAAATTCTTAACAGAAATGGTCCATCCAGCTAAGTGGGGTGATAGTATCTATGGTGAGTTTAGTGTTAAGTGTGAGGATCCAATCAAGGGTTCTGCCCTTGATATGTGTGGGGCCATTGACTAGCTGGATGAAGTTAATGTCTTTCAGTGCTGAGTATAGAGCTGTAGCCTTAAGGTCTTGGTCATCATTAAAGCCTAGATTCAGGTCTCCGAGGATAATCCATTTTGTGTTTTCTTTTATGATAGGTGCGTGTAATAGTGGGATGTCTGATCCTGGGTGACTGATGGAGCTGGGAGTTCTGTAGATCACCATGAAATTGATAGTGGTGTTTTCATTCATGGCGAGTTTGGCTAACAGCAATTCATACCCTGCAATGTTTTCGGTGGAACTTGATCTGATTTGTAAGTTGTTCTTGGCTATGATTGCTACACCACCTCCTGTAGATTTGGTTTATCGACTCTGGGGATGGAATAGTCAGGAGGGATGGTCAGGGTTAGCAGCGGTCCTGAGGCTTGGTGAAGCAAGGATTCAGTAATTACTAGTAACTCCAAATTATGTTCCATGATAAGATTGTGGATTTCAATTGCGTGAGCTCCTAAGGATCGGGCATTGACTAGAGCGCATTTGAGGCTGATGGATGGTTTGGGTTCCAGTACAGACGTGGGCTTGGTTGTCTGGGGATAGGAGGCATTAGGATTTATTGTGGTGTTTGATACGTTAGTTGGAATGTGCTTTTTGTTTTGCCAGTAGTCATTGGACTTCGGTAGCTTAGATGTCACAGAAGTAGATGATGTAGGGTTGTGATGTGATTGTTTAGTGCATGATCTTAGGCGAAGCATTCTATCTCTCGCTTTGGAGGGGTAGGTTTTGCTGCCTACTGTGGAATTGTGGGTGGACAAAAGGTCAGCTATAGGATCCGAGGGAACAGGTCCCTCACACGTGGTGTTGTGGATGTTTATGCTAGATGGGAAAGGTGGGGTAGGTGGAAGGAATGGGGTGATGTCTGGGGCAGGCCAATTTTGCAAGACCATTTCTGAAGGGCAAGAAATGGTGACCTATGCACGGTGTGTTGTATGGGTCAAGGCAGAATGGGAGCATGGTGAGGAGTATCCAGCCTATCATACCTATTTTTGGTATGATGTGGAATAAAGGGTTTAAGGAAGTCGTTAGACTTCAGTAGGCTGGAGTGGCTGGTGATCTGGCTGTGATGGGCTATGGGGCATGCCGAAAAGCAACTCGGTTAACTGTGGTAGCTAGCTACAAGGTATAGAAGGTAGTTAGGCTGGATGGAATATGCTACAATACAGTGAGATGTAGTTGGGCTAAATGCAATATGCTACAACACAGTGAGAGATCTTGGGCTAAATGCTAAATGCAGATATGCTACAACACAGTGAGAAGCAGTTGGGCTAAATGCTAGATGCAGATATGCTAAAACACAGTGAGAGGCAGTTGGGCTAAATGCTAAATGCAGATATGCTACAACACAGTGAGAAGCAGTTGGGCTAAATGCTAGATGCAGATATGCTAAAACACAGTGAGAGATCTTGGGCTAAATGCTAAATGCAGATATGCTACAACACAGTGAGAGGCAGTTGGGCTAAATGCTAAATGCAGATATGCTGCAACACAGTGAGAGGCAGTTGGGCTAGGTGCAGTTTACTGCGTGATTTAGAATGGCACTAGGCTAAGTACGGTAAGCAGCAATAGAGGGTGACTAGGCTGAGAGCCGAGTACTACGAATCATAAAATGACAATTTGGCTGATTGCCATATGCTGTGAGGCCGTGGGATGGCAGAAGGGCCTAATGCAATACATTGCTGGCGGCAGATAGTCAAGGAACAATAAATAACAGGAGAAGCCGAGAATGGGCAGAGTGCAGGATGCTGCCAGTATTACTGGGTGGCCTGGTAGGTTAGAGACATAAGATAATAGCAGTGTAGTATGAAAGGCTAAGAGTGTCCTGTTACCTACACCTCGAAGTTGTGAGATCGGCTAGTTGTACTATATAAGCAGAGGCACTTATATTGCAATGGGGAAAGAACCTGGCCATATGATCGAAATACCAAGCCATGATGTAAGTACCTGAAAGTTTAATGAAAACCAGTGGCAATGGCGCAAGAAGTTATCACTGACATTCAAAAAGGGAATTTCGAAGGTTACAAAATAGCAGAAATTATCATTTGTAATGAAGGATGCTTGCTTTGTAAGTACAGGTAAATCCTCTATTGTCTTATGTTATAGGTACACATATGTGATGAAGCTCTAGTACAAGACACTGGATCCAGACATTCATGGAAGTCCTGAACTGTTCTTCCAACTGTCACTAGCGGAATCCCTGTCACATGAGCATCCCTGTAGAGAGGTCACCAGCATAACAGAGTACAGTGAAACCTGGGGACACAAGCATGTGTGCCCATTCACAGGACATGGTAGGCGCATATTAGCCCCCCACAACATTTAACATTTCTGTGTGACGAAAGGACTACTCCAGAAGCACAAGGACGATTAGTGACTTTTTAACTCCTTCTCAGCCCCGCACTACAAGTAAACTAGCACTGATCTCAATCATAAAGGCAAAACAGGCACAACATGAATGGGTCACCTCCTTCACCTCTTTAGGGTAGCATGGGATGAGAGCAGGCTATACTCTTCAAGATGTGTGAACCAGAAAGGGAGTATCCAAAGCACCAATGGCACTGTATGTACCAACACAAAAGAAATGTCAAATCAATGATTTATACAAAGGAGAGACTTTCATCATACTGAAAGGACAAAGCCATAGCAGCTAAACAAACCGTTGTAAAGAAATACCCAGGATATACAGACACTTTAAGAAAGGGGTACTCTGGGTGTGAATCACAGCGGCCTGCAGCCAAACACTATTTGTAGCAAGTCCAAGTACAAGGATATTGAATTTTAAGATAAACTGGCTAATTACTAGTTTGCAGATAAAAGGCTGGTATTACCGTCTCCAGTGGGGCGACCGCCAGAATAACCAGCGGATTAGGAGTTCTCTGGCACTTGTACCCCATTTCCCCCTAAAATGGTAATACTGACAAACTGGAAATTCTGGCATTGGCATCCATCCGGCGATATTACCAGCAGATTTATGCCGGTAATACTGATATCAGCAACCAAACTGCCAGAATGACTGGCACCGGAAATAGCATCACCATCAGAACGGGAAGCTCACTAGCGGCCATGTTTAAAATGTAATCCACTTTGAATCTCCACTGATACAGGAGGTACCAAACATGTTGGGAAGTCAAAAGACACACGTCCCTAGCATCCACCTGTGGAACCTCAAATTCTCTGAGGCCGAGCTGACTGGACTGGTTGACACTGTGGTGCAGCACTCAGATGCACTCTTTGGGACTGATCACAGAAGGACCAGCCAGCAAAGAAAGACTGCCATATGGGAGGAGATGTTTGAGAGGGTGGCGGCTGTGGAGATTGTCCCCCGCAAATAGAGGGACTGCCAGAAACGTTGGGATGATCTGCACCTGAGGGTTCGGAATCTCATCTACCAGCAGAGGAGGCAGACGGCTGCCACAGGAGGAGGGACAGTGGCATCCTCCACCTTATACCATGGGAGGAGACATGCAGCTCCATCCTGCACACAGAGGCTATTGGGCAGGTTGGGATGACAGAGGCAGAAGCTGGAACCCAAGACAAAGGTGATAAGTACAACCAACAAACCCTATGTAAATGAACTTTAGAAGAACTCTGGCTAAACACATGCCAGCAAGCAAGAAATCATTTGAAGGCCACCTGTAT
Organism: Ambystoma mexicanum; assembly: GCF_040938575.1. Classification (NCBI taxonomy): domain Eukaryota; kingdom Metazoa; phylum Chordata; class Amphibia; order Caudata; family Ambystomatidae; genus Ambystoma; species Ambystoma mexicanum. The sequence goes on from NC_090932.1 coordinate 716,921,051, forward strand.
ATAGTCAGAAATGTCTCTTCTAATTTTGAGACTTCTAGCTCATTTGTAGCAGGTTTACCAACCAACAATAAGTGTACACTTTGTAAGTGAACAAATAATTTGGGGCATTCTACATAAGTGTAGCTCCTCTGCTGCTAACATGAATTTTGTTTCAACAATGTATTTGTAAGTGCACACCATACTTTCCCTCAACCTATAGCACTGGATTATTAAGGTCAGATGTATCAATAGACAGTGGTATGATATGAAAGGGTTCCCATATTTCCAATAATGCTATTAAAAGGGAAGCTACATAAGCAACAGTTACTGAGCTTCTGCATGTGCACATTTTCCTTACGTGCATACCTTTATGTTAGCAATTGTTTGTTCTAACAGCTGCTGGCATGCCAACTACTGATGCACAGCAGAAAGTATGCCTGTGGTGGCCGGCTCACCTGGGTGCATATCAACCAACACCAAATTTTATAACACAGTGTGCCTAATTCCGAGTCGGGCGGTCTTGTAAAAAAACAAGTGCCAGTATTCATGGATACCAGCACTTTACTGGACCGCCTGACTATGGGTTTGTGGTGGCACACCTGGGTTACCTCCAGCTAAATGCTTGAGGTAAGTCAGTTGCCCTACTGGCAAAAAAGCCCCCATTACCGCCACGTAATTATGGCAAAACCCCTCATGTAGTCCTATGGGACTCCATGAATGGGGATGTACACCTTCCCGCGGCACTCGTAATCCGACGTCAATGCCGACGGACCGAGTGCCGGTAAATTCAAGCACTTTCCTATGAACGCAATTTCGCGTTCTTGTACAATTGATAGAAAGTTACTACGTGTGCAGCAAAAAACAGTGGGGACTAACCAAGACCGCGCTGATTATCATAGACTTACTCTCATTGACTCCTAACTTTATCTTTTTAGCAGAGCTTGCCGCACTGTGCAAGGCGCAGAATCCAGTGCGAGAGACTTGCCGCACTGAGAGAAAGCTATGTGAGACTTACGTATCTATGGCGAAAACGACCGGTAGCTAAGTAGTGTTTCCACATACTTATCTAATCTGAGTACTGTGCTGGAGTGTGTTGACTTCAGTTCGGCTATACACTTTAGACAGTTATAGCATGAAGGAATGCTACACGTTGCTCTCTGCTAAGCATGAAGTAATGCTAAATGTTGATCTCTGCTGAATGTGCTCTGCTTAAGGTGACATAAACACTGCGCCATACACTGAATGTTAGGTGTAATCACACATGTACCTCTGTTGTCTTGTTTTTTTTAGAGTTGTGTGTACAGCAGGGGTCTCTTCCTTGGGTAAATGCAAAGGACCTCAGTCTCTCAGTTTCTGTGTGCATGCAGAGTGTGAGGACGGAGGTGTAACCCTGGAGGGGGCAGCTGAGTCAATGAGCATTGTATTCTAACCCCCATACCTATCCACAACCTCTCCCTAACCTTCCTCCGGTTACCCTCATCCCCATACCAATCCAACTCAATGGATTCACAGTGGGTCACAGTGGCCTGTGTTAATACTGACGCACGGATACCAGCAGGTGTTTGTGCTGCCTCCGCGCAAGTCCAGGCAAGAATCTGACAGTATACCATGTATTGAGATGTATATAGTAAATATTAAACTACCTACAATACATGTTAATGCACATAAATTGAACTATTCACATAAATATATGTCAAAATGACTACTGCTCTTCTGGAGTACAGGCATGAGTAGTGGCTAAACCACCTACTCAGCCTCACACTAACTACTACCAAAGAAGCAGTAAGCCATGTCATAAAGGTAAAACAGCCACAGCCCGAATGGCATACCTCATTTTCCTTGTATGCTAGCACAGGAAGGCGTCAGGAGGGGTTTGAGCGGATAGCAGTAGAAAACCAAATAACTTTAGCACAAAGACTCAAAAATAAAAGAATGTCCAATTAAGGTTCTATGAAAACAGAGACAATGGAAATGAAATCATCTAACTAGAAAAAGCGAAGAAAACCCCACATCTGTAAAAGAAAACACAGCAAATGCAACCTTTTGTGAAAGTGCTCTCTGGGTAGATGAGCTGGGGTGTTCAGGCAATCAATTGGCAACATTGTAACTGTTCAAGTCAATGTCCTGGAAGAAAAAGGGGAAGCCAGGGGGACTTAAAAGCCACTACAGCCCCAAATGTGGACCATGCAGACCGGGCCTCTTCACAGAACAATTACCTCATTGGGTGCTCAACAGCATCAAGTTGTGCTGCTTGGCAATTTTAGATGCAGTTGAGTTGATGTTGAGATGTTTAGAGTCAATGGAATCCCACTGGCAGTCAGTGTCGAGATGTTTTGATGGTGTAGAAACCTGAAGGGTTATATCGGTATATGGGAGAATGAGACAATGGGCTTCATTACGAGTCTGGCGGTAGCCGTGCCGGAAAAACCGGCAGGCTGCCGCCAGACCCAGAGTGTATTTCAGCCTCCGGACTTGCCGGATTTATGGTAATTCCGGAGGCAGAATAAAGTTACTCCCCATTCCAATGAAGTCCAATAGGACTCCATGGGGATGGGGACCATGGAAACACTGGCACCCTAATTAACAGTGTCAGTGTTTCCACATCCGTCTGCAGGCGGGTGGTGTTACTCCCGCCAGGTCAGACCTGGTGGAAGTGACACCACCCGCCTGCAGAACTCTTAATCTACCGGCCCGGAAACAACGGTGACGGCGGGTTTACCACCCCTGTTGTTTCCGGACCGGCAGGGTCAAAATGAGGCCCATGTCTTCCAATGGTTAGGGAAGCTATGGGACCAGTGGCAAGATAATGGATTCTGCTGGGTCAAGTTGTGTTCATGCGGGTGAGTTTTAAGTAGGTTGAGTCAGCGCTTGAATCCATTGCTCCTATGAAAGTCAAGCCTGCAGTTGCGTTGGATGAGAAGGACCCTGGCAATGGTTTGAGTTGGCATTTCATTGGCTCAAAATACAGCAAGCAGTTTCACATTTGCAGAGAGTGTCAAAAACAGCACTGCAGGTTCTGTGGCTGCTTAAGACATTGAGCAGAATCAATGCAACTTGGAAAGTTCTGAATGCTTGGAGCCCAGATTCCAAGCTGTATCTAGACTTCTAGTTTACTGGGAGTCCCAATGCAGGGGATCCAGAGCAAGGTGAGTCCTTCTGCTCTGGACTCTAGCTCCAGTGAGCTTGGATGGCACCTACAGGAGATCTTTCACCTCCTGTGAACAAGGTCCTGGGTACAATGTTGTCAGCATTGAGGCTTTGGTTCTACAGCAGTCTCCCTCACTGTTCCCTGGGAATGGTTAGGGGACAGAGATCTCCACCGCCTCTGTCTTCACTACTGTGGCAGAGGACTTTGAAGTATCTAGTATTTCTAACAGAGGTCCAGCCAAACTGTCTTGTCCTTGGAAGAGTCCAAAGATAAATCTAAGAATGAGGTTCTGCCGCTCTCCTTATAAGGGCAGAATGTCACAGGGGATTGGTCCAAAGCAAGCCTGCTGTAAGGGGTCAAATCCAGGTTGTTGTAACTGGTTCCCTTTGCCTCAAGACATCACACCCTGAGTACCTTGCCTACAGGAAATAGAGGAGACCCGAAATGGAAGAGAGGCGTAACAGAAACAAAGATGGTGGGACACCAGCTCACCTGACTGGCTACTCTAACTCCTCATCCTTCCCATGTATATTGACTTCAGAGGGACTGCATCTGTCTACACCCTAGTATGAGATTGTCTTTGTTATGCCAGCATGGCTTTTGATTCACTGTTTCCCTGGGCAGTCTTCTTGTGCCATTGGAGGAAGGTGTTGCCCTTCCTGCCTGGGGAGCGTTCTTGTGCCCTGGGGGAAGGTGTTACCCACCCAGCATGAGAATCCCTGACATTGCTCTACTTGGCTTAAGTGTAGACAGTCAGACTAGGCCCTAATCCACATCAGTCCAGTCATATCTGAGTTCTTCTCACAAAGCAGGCACAAGTGTGAGACCAAATTGCTGTGACTTTATAATTGTGTGTTCTTAGTAGTTACCATGTCACAACCAGGCATAGTTTATATTTAAAGATTAACGTGTCACCAAATTGACTAAGGAATACAATTATTAAGTATGAAAACAGAAGTGCAGAGGATTAAACATCTACCTCTGCCTGTGGAACAAGGCACACTGGGTATGAGGTCAGAAGGCAAGGGTCCTTTTTCATTTGTTACAAAAACAGGGTTTGGACCTCTTTCAGTGTGCTTGCTTTGGAACAATCCCCTGTGACATTTAGCCTCTATAAGGATGGGGGATCCCCCTCATTGCTTTGAAATCTGGGGAGGCCCCGTCATAACAGCAAAAGGTCTGGCTCAGGGGAAATCCCCACGCCCAAGTAACAGAGGAGTCCAGGAATGTGACAAATCTACTGTTTTAATAATAACTTTTTTTTAAAGCAGGGATAAAAAGGACATCTCCGGATTGCATTGGTCACAGCTTCTAACAGTCTTACCATGGAGTTGTATTCAGCTGTGACATCATAACCAAATTATACCTTTCATAGTCCTAAAGTGGAATAGAATTGGTTAGTTCGGTAGGCTACATATATAAGCTATATGGGGTTAGTCCCCCCGTTTGCTACAAGCTATCTGATGGCTCCTCCTGTGACCACCTCCTAAATGTCACAAATACAGGTACGGCAGGCTGGCACATTTCTATATGGGCCTTGCAACAAAGTGTGATCTAGCATGGGCGGTGGGTAGGGATTGGCCATTGTGAGCTTTCTCAGCATGGGAAAGCCAGCACATGAGCACAGTGGAGGTTGGTGAGAAGGGCCCCAGGGTGTCACCTGTTCCAATAAGGTTACCACTCTTGGACTCCTCTGCCCCACAAGCAAGGACATTCTAGCTTTCAATTTCCTGCTGTATTACCTTTATATCATCTGTCATCAGTTGTTTGGGAACAACAGTCTCTTTCTGGCTCGAATGAATAGGCTTTGTCAGATCACGTGTGCAGGGACCACAAACTTAATTTTCCTGCTCACATTTATGAAGTTGTTCAGCTTTTAAACATGCAGGTGTCCTTTCGCTTCTGTTAATGTGTGACTATCTCTACGTCTGCGTCCTTGGCAAGAATACGCACAATGGCTGCACTGATAGCCTGGTCTGCGTTTCTCAGCAAAATCAGTGTCTCAGGTGTTAGGACTGATTTTCTATACTCTTGTCTGGTGGACAGATGTGTAGAACGCCAACCTATATTGTGACAGGGACAACTCTGGGAAGCTGTAGCCAAACCAGTTTAGGTAGCAGTGACAGGCGGTCTAGGCTAAGTTCTTCAGAGGTGGTGAGCTTGTAAAGGGTCCACAATGTGGTCACACAGTGGGAGTCACCAATTGCACTTAGACAGGATGTATAAAAATAGAGTTATTTAATGATGGCCAAAACACACTATAGAAAACGAATACAAGCAGGTTGACTTATCACAGAATACTATCAAACTAAGAACATATATACATTCACCAGGTTATAATGCACAATACAAATCAAATACTCCTGAAAAGGAATGGATAGATAAGTATTATACACCAAAACGTCCACAGAGATGATCCCTAACTAAAATTGTCCAACCCTAAATTGCCAGGGGCCTTGTGCCCTTTTGTTAAGGATACATTTCCACAGAAGTTAGGATGCAGGAAACAAAATGCATGTTCAGAGAGTTAGGGTTCAATGTAGACAAGTGCCCAAAATGTTCCCCAACAGTCAGAAGTCTTGCCAAGGCAAGTATTGGCAAAGCCAAATGTATTAGGAATAGGATTATTATAAACCCATTGACTTATAATGGGACTATAGGGGTAGGTGAAAAGCTCAGTAATTTACCCCCTTACTCTGAATCATCCTCAGAATTGGCAGAACAAAGGAAGGTTGTCCTACTTTGCTTTTCCCACTGTAATCTGTGGTCCTCTGTTTCAATGGGTTGCAGGTTCAAGAAAAAGTCTGGTTAGGATCTTTTGCTCGTCCAAGGACTCTCGGTCGAAGAATGCAAAAACAAATGATACAGCACCCCTCTCAGGACTGGACTTGTGTCAGGTAAGCAGGTTTCGGGTGGTGCACGCCGCGCCCAGTGATGCAACAGGACTCAGAAGCAGCAGTCAGACTTTCTGGTCTTTCTCGGGTCCTCTTTGTGCGTGAATGGCGACTTTTCGCAAGAGGGTGTCGTTGCAGTGACAGCTGAGGGTGAGCCAAGTTTCAGATGGAAACTCGGAACAGCAACAAAGTTAGCGCGGTAGACCAAAAACAAAGCTGGTCAACCACAGGCAGTTTTTGTGCTGGGCTCCGAACAGAGGTCGGGATGGTTGGTCCCTCCACTCCAAGGGTCGTAGCACCTTTGCAGGCCTACTGAAGATCACAAGACAGACAGGGCTCCATGAGGACTGCAGCAGAAGTTGGTTGCCATGCCTCCTTCAGTCAGGTTTCAGGTTTCTTCTCTGGTCTCTCATCTGGACAGGATACTTGGCTCCTTCAGGTTTCTCCAGGATCTCTGAAGAATGCATGCAGGGGTCCCCTTCTTATCCTAAAAGCCAGATAGGAGCTGAAACTCCCACTAGCAATTGCAGGACTAGCCCACACACACCCCTCACAGTGGTACAGTCAAGACCACTGGCGGGAATACTCATGCATACCACTCAGACACCCATAAACCAAGATGTGGATTAGGGTCAGACTGACCCAGCCCACATCCTGCCTGCAAATACACAAAGCCCTCTGTTGCCCAGGATTCAGGCACAAAAGAAAGTATGCACACACACGGAGAAGGGTTTCAGAACCTCCCTTTATTCACACTGCCAAAACTGTAACTGGCGCCAACCACGCCTTTCCCACAATTCCCCCAACTCCCTCGCCCAACGTCACGTCGGTCCGACCTCGTGTGGGTGGGGCCTGTGGTTAACCCCATGGAGGCTGACAACACCACCCCCAGACGAAATGTCCAACCGTCGCTTTAACATTCTTCGACTAGTCTCATCGGCCTCTTGATTTTTTTTTCAAAATTATTTTATTGTTTTTTTGCGGTTAGAACAAAACAATACAAACATACAAACTAAAACAAGAACAAAGAAAACCAACAAAACCAACAACAGTCTTCATATGATACTGCATGTGGCATTCGGGATGGTGCATTAGAACAAAGTTCTGGTATCTCAGGAAGTGAGAGGGAACAGTTTCAGGGACCATCGTCTCTATGTTGGTGCAAGGAATCCGTTGCTACAAAACGCTGTGGATTGTAAAGCAGGCTTGTGGTCTGTGTTGAAGCGCATGTTGCTCAGGAGGGCCTTCCAGGAGTCCAGGGTGCCGCTTGCTACGTCTCCACTGGATATGGTTCCGTCCTGCCAGGCCCTGGTTTCGGCAGTCGTCCATCTCGCCATTTCCTTCAACCATCGTTCATGTCTGGGGCCTGCTGGTGTCTTCCAGGCCATCGCTATGTACCTTTTAACTAATATACATGAAATGTCCATCCATTTTACAACATGTTTGAGTTTGCTTGGTCTGGGATAAGTCCCTAACAGGCATTCTCCGGGTGTCCAGTCTTACCTTCCCATTCCGGCGTCTGTGCAGGACTGTTTAGCTTTGGACCAGAGTGCCATCACCTTAGTGCAGGTCCAGAACATGCGGATCATGTCCGCTTTGTTATTCCCACACCATGGGCACGCCGGGGAGACCTTTTTGTTGAAGGAAGCAACCCTATGGGGGGTCATATATGTCCGATAAAGGACCTTCAGCTGGATCTGACCAAATCTGGAGTTTCTCTACACTTTCTTGGGGTATAGTAATGCTCTTTCCCATTCCTTATCAGTAAGTGAGGTTTCAAGGTCTGCTTCCCATCTCGCCTTCAGCGCCTCTCCTTTGGGATAAGGTTTGTCGTTAAGCTTGTTGTAGAGCCTGGAGATTGGTCTCCATCCATCTGAAAGGTTGTGCATTTCCTGTAGCAATGGGCCCGGGGTGGGTTCCTCCGGCCAACTGTTCCATTGCTTCTTGGTGGTCTGTTTGAGCCGGTGGTACCAGAGAAACTGACCCTTAGATAGTCCTTCATTCTCCTGTAGCGACTCGAAGTCCCTAAATTCCCTTTCTTCAAACATGTCTCCCCACGTGTATATGCCAGCTTCTTCCCACCTCCTTGCTGTGGGTAGTTCTGCCTCCGTTTTGCACACATCCACCAATATAGGATTATCTGGAGAGTATGGATATTTCACCTGCCTTATGTAGCAGGTCCTGGCCCATATCTGCCTGCCAAGCTCAACGACCAGAGGGGTTTCTGAAGATTGCCGGAAAGGGTGCCATAGGGTTTCCTTGGGGATTATGTTGCTAGGAGACTGCCTCAGTAGCCCCGCTTTGGCCAAAGGTTCGTCTGATAGCCACTTGGTTATGTGACTGAGCTGGGCAGCTAGATAGTACAGCTGGAGATCTGGAAGTTTTATTCCTCCCTCTTTATGTGGCAAAGATAACGTGGCCAATGTTAGTTTGTGCCTCGGGGGACCCCACAAAAAGTCCTTGATGATTGCCTCTAGTTGCTTGAAGAACGGCGGCCGAACGTAGTGGCAAATGTTCACAAAGAAATACAGGAATCGGGGGAGAATTATCATCTTGGCAATCGCCGCTCTTCCTACCATTGCCAGTGGGAGTTTGGACCGGAATTTTATAGATCGACGAAGGTCGGTGATTGCAACTTCACTGTTGTGCTCGTGTGTGAGCTGCGGAGTGTGGCTCACATTGATTCCTAAGTATCGGAACTTGTCGAGTTGCCACTTTATCCCTATAGGTGGGAGGTCCTTCGCTGCCATGCCTCGCAGTCCGGCCAGGGGAAATGCGGAGGATTTGTGTCTGCTAAACTGTATCCCAGAGTATTTCGCATAGTTATCAAGTACCCCCAGTACTGTTGGTGCATTGTCCTAGGGATTCTTCAAGTATAGAAGGACATCATCCGCATATAATGATATTATATTATAGACATTGCCCACCTTGATGCCAGCGTCGAAGAACTGTTGCCGAAAGTATATGGCAATTGGCTCCAAGCCCAGTATATACAACATGGGCGAGAGTGGGCACCCCTGTCTCGTGCCCCTCTGTATTGCCCAGGATTCTGATACTATTCTGCCTGTCTTAACTCTAGCCCTTGGAGAATTGTAGAGTACCTTGATCCATCTAATGAAGCCCTTGCCAAAACCAAAACTCCTCAAAACCTCCACCAGCCACTCCCAGTAGATGGAGTCGAAGGCCTCAATAGCGTCAAGTGACAATACCGCTAGGTCTTCCTCACTCTCGTAGTTTTCAGCCATGATGTGTTGAAGCCTTCTCAGGTTAGCTGTGGTATTGCGACCTGGGACGAATCTGTTCTGGTCTTCGTGAATTATGGACCCCACCACTCCAGCAAGTCTGCTGGCCAGTATGGAGGTGAGAATCTTGCTGTCGTAATTTAGCATGGCCAAGGGTCGATAGGAGTCACTATCAGTGGGTGATTTGTGCGGCTGGAGCATGGGGATGATTATAAACTCTTTCATGGTGTTGGGCAAGACCCCGTTTGCGTAGGCCTCCTGATAAACTTCATGCAGGATTGGGGTGAGAATAGATTCGTATGTTTTATAAAACTCAGGCAGAAGGCCGTCGCTTCCGGGGGCCTTGTTGGTGGCGAGCGACCTGATAGCCCCTCTCACATCTTCGGCAGTGATCTCCAACTCCAGTTCGTCTTTTTGCTCACTGGATATTTGGGGGAGGCCTATCTCCTCCAGGGTGTCTTTCAATTCTGCGGTAGGTATCTGGTCTTCATGGGCGTACAATTTGGAATAGAATTTAGCAAACGTTTCGTTGATCCCCAATTGCGTCTTGTGGGATACTCCTGCTTCATCCTTTATCTCCGTTGGGAGGTGTTTGGGGTGTTCTCGCTTGCACAGCCAGACCAGCAATCAACTCGGTTTGTCTGACTCTTTGTGGGATCTAGTGGTGTATGTTGCAAAGTCGAATTTCTCCAATCTGTCCCAAGATGACTGACTTTTTTCACAGGCTTCTTTCAGCTTCCTTTCGATCTCTGGGGAGATGTCAGAGGTAGACTCCAGACGTGTGATCTCTGACTCTTGAGCCTCAAGTGTCAACTTTAATTGTCTGCGTGTGCCGCCAGCTCTCGATATGATCTCTCCTCTGGTCACCACCTTCATGGCTTCCCACAATGTGCTCCAGGTGGACACCGAGCCCTTGTTGATTTCGATGTATTCCCCTAATCTCTCAGCGAGGTCCTCTCTGAACTCCGGGTCATCTAGTGCCGCTGTGGGCATCCTCCACATGGGGATCGGGGGTTTGGGTCTCTTTAGTTGCCATTGCATGATCAGCGGAGAGTGGTCGGAGATAGATCTCCCCAAGTACTCTGTGGCTGTTGCCAATGGGACCTGTTCCTTGTCGATGAACAAGTAATCAATTCTTGTGTGGACGCTATGTGGGGCTGAATAATGTGAGTAGATCCTGTCAGCTGGGTGATGTACCCTCCAGATATCCACCAGGTTGAGTTGGTCAAGTGTTTCCGTCAGGGTGCCGGTTGCGGGGTTGCTTGGTTGGGGAGGAGGTATTGATCTGTCCATAGTTGTGTCCATGATGCAATTGAAATCTCCTCCCCATATGAAGGTTCGACCTCGGTGGTGTGCCAGCTTTGCACTCATTGCACTGAGGTGTGACGGTATTCCATGCTGTGGAAAGTATGAGTTAGCCAGGCAAATCGGTGTCTGTTCTATGGTGCCCCACATTGCTACGTATCTTCCTTCCTTGTCGAATTCACACCCCTGTAACTGGAAGGGCACGTTCGGGTTTACCCATATTAGCACGCCTCTCGCATATTTGGAGTATGGGGACCCTCTCACAGTCCCTTCCCATCTGTCTGCTAGTTTGGAAATGTCGTCCTCCGTAAGATGGGTCTCCTGTAACAGTGCGATCGAGACTTTCTTCCTCCTGAGGTAAGATTGTATGAGATTCCTTCTGAGGTACGAGCCCATTCCCTCACGTTCCACGTCATCACGGTGAGTTGTGACGCCATTGGATCAGTATTCCGAATTTGGCATGAGGTTCCATCCCTTGGGCTTGGTGCAACGTCAATCCGCGGTTAGCGGGCTGCAGGAGGGAAACTACTGGTTCACAAACTCTTGGGTCATATCCTGCATCCATCTCGTATTTCTTCAGCATTAGTGAAATGAAGACTGTGTAACTATCGGAACTAATAACATAACTCAAACTGGTGGAGCCGTCTAAACCCATCCGGGAATCAGGCGCGAGTTGGGTCAGTCGGTAAACTGGCCCGATTGGGTTTTTCGCAGGGGGTAGGGCTGGTGCCAGGCGGCGGGGCCGAACGAGGGCCGTTTCCATACGGCAAACTGTTGATTGGATTACCTTCTAGGGTCCGGCTGTTTGCGTTTCCTGAGCTCTTTATGGCTACGTGTGGGTGGTATGAAAGGTCTTAAGGGTTTAGTCTTCCTTCCGTGGGGCGTCCTTGCCATCAGCAAGGTTGTTATCTTCTAGCCACATGTTGGCTGCCTCTGGGTTGTCAAGGAATATCACTCGCCCATTATGAATGACTCTTTGGTGCGACGGGTAGAGCAACCTGTATTTGAGGTTCAAATGACGAAGCCTTGCTTTTATCTGGACGAATGAATTCCTCTCTCTCTGCACTTTCTGAGTGTAATCTGGGTATATGGTGATCTTAGAGTCCCCCCGTTCAATAGGACCTTCTTCCCTGGAATGTCGTAAAATAGTTTCTCTATCTTGAAAGTTCAGTATCTTAGCTATTATTGGTCGTGGATGCGAGCCGGGGGGAGGGCGTTTCTGGAGGGACCTGTGGGCCCTTTTGACCGCGAATCCTTGTGTAAGCTTTCCAGCCCCAATCTCCTGTAGCAGCAAGGCTTCGACATAGGATGTGGTGTTCGAACCTTCGCTTCCCTCTGGGATTCCCAGGATCCTGATGTTGCCCCGTCTAGCCCGGCCTTCGGCCTCCTCCGCCCTCTCTTCTAGGAAACCAACTTTCCTCTTCAAGTCTGAGACTTCGGACTGTAGGGCTGCGGTGGCCCCGGACGTTTCCTCTGTTGAATTCTCAATGGTTGTCACCCTCTCAGCTAAGTTGCGAGCGTCCTGGCGAATGAGTTGTATGTCTATTTTAAACTCATCGATCTTGGAGTCTATGTGGGTTTTCAATGAGGCAATAGCGTCCAATATTTGAGAGTGGTTATCGGTGGCTTCCCCCTCATTTGGCCGGGTGATTTCGGAGGGGCTTGTTCTGGCTTGGGTGGGGGTCTGTGCCTTGGCGGAAACAAAGGAGTCCATGGTGGCAGCTCTAGCTTTATTCTTGGCAGCCATATTGGGATAGCAGTAACAGTTGCCCTGGAGCTCAGGAGCTGGGTTGCCGTTGGGGATGAAGGTTGAGGCCACTTGCTTATGTGGGGCCTGAAATGAGGATCCCGGGGTAACTGTGCCCAGATAGTTCGTTGCCAATAGTTGGGATTGATCAGGGGTGCTACTCACTAGTGTTGTGTGGTCCCCCAGGCCCCAGCTAGGCGCCGATATTTTGCCCTTCGGCTTCGGGCTTACTGGTAATGGAGCCCTTGTGGCTCAGCAGTGGATTGTGTCTGGGGGGTGGGAATTGTCGCCCCTTGTTGTAAGGGTCCAATTAGGTACCCAAGTTAGTCAAGCCAAGGAGGCAAATGCAGGAGGGCGGCGGTAACAGGGGTCCCGCTCGCGGGTGTTCTGTGGTCACACGCACCTTATCTTTTAGGCTTCTGTCATTGAAGCATTCCGTGGCGCCTCTGCCTTCTCGTCCAGGCTCCGGACTGTTGGATGAACCAGAGGCTTGAAGTGTCTCTGCAACTGCTCTTCCGTTCTCCCTGCTTCCAAAAGGGTGGCTGCGCAGCAATCAGGTGTGGCTCCTAGGGTGGTAGTATCGCTGTGTCTGCTCCCGTGCACCCCCGTCCGCGGGATACACGCTGTGTAGCAGTCGAGTGGGGCTCCGGAGACTGTGTTCTCCCTCAGCGGGCCACCCGCAGATGCAGCGGTGCCCATGTGTTGTGTTCAGTGCCGGCACGTAGGACCAGCCGGAGAGGTCCTCGCACAGTGAAGGGGAGTGGGGCGGGAGCTCGCAAGTCTGGTGCAGACTCTGGTGCCGACTCCGGTCGAGTGTTTCAAGGGGGGCCACTCCCCTATGCGATGCCCTTCTCTGCTCCTCTCCGCTGCCGAATCCCCAAAGCACGCTGGTGGAGGTACTCCGCACGGGGGCTCCACTACGCGCCATCTTGGATGCAAGCGTGGTGGGGGAGGGAGTGCTTTCTGGGGCCGTTGCTACCATCCAGGGGGTCCGATGACCCGAACCCTCAAGCAAATCTTGACAGGAACCGCTTCTCCCACCACTGCGTTCTTTTCCGCGGGCTGGTGCTTCACTTATGTCGGTGAAAAAGGACCAGGAAACGGCGTCTCGGCCGGAGCTCGGCGGATCAGCCTCTGCACACCATCGACTCCAGGCCACGCCCCCATCGGCCTCTTGATGACCCATTGTGGTCTCTCCAGGCAGACATCTGCTCTATTGTCATTTTGCACTCCTCCACTTGGGACTGTCTCTCAGGTATCTTCTTCCGGCGGGCTCCACAGGTTGTCTCGTGGGACCCGAGGCTCTGGAGTGCTAGGTCTCGGAGGAAACACGTGGTCTTCTCTCTTGATGTAATGTTTAAACTGTTGGCAGTTCCTTGTGATGACCTTATCTTGCCCTTGAGCTGTCACCATAGTTCCTTTCACTGCCGTGATCCTCATGGGGCTCGGGGCATACCGAGGGTCCGTCTTGCATGCCATAGGTTGTTGTACTAACACCTCATCTCCAATTTGAAAATATTTGAGTGTTGCTTTGCATCTGGCATCAGTATCTTGCCTCGCTATTCGTTTCTGTTCGGCATCGCGATGCAGTATTTTTTCATCTTGGCTTTCTGCTTCCGCCGAGGTCCTTGGGATGCGAGTGTGTGCCTCATATCGAAGCATAAATTCAGCCGGGGTCTTGTTAGTGGTATCATGCAGCGTGTTTTTGTAGTCTCTAAGAAGTTCACACAATGCCTGATGTGGGTTGGTAGCTTCAATTTGTGCTCTCTGGATTGTATTCTTTATGGATGCCATAAACCGTTCTGCCATCCCATTTGCTTGAGGGTGTCGGGGAGTAATCTTCATCTGTTTGAATCCTAAGTGGTCTGCGAGGGCTGCAAACTCGTGCCCGCAGAATGGGGGCCCATTGTCTGACTTTATCTCTCTCTGGGGATTCCTCATTCTCTGAGGACTTCTTCTATTACTGCCGCGACTTGTGGGAAGGCTGTGGTAGCTACCTTCTTTACTATGGGAAATCGCGAGTGTTCGTCAATCAGGAGTAGGAGGTATTCGCCAGATTCTGTTGGTCCGTAGAAGTCTATGGCTATCCTTTCCCATGGGTGTTCTGGTATTTGTGTGTATTGTAGCGGTGGCGGCATTTCAGCTGACGCTGTGCACTGACATGCGTGTAAAGTTCTTTACCCATTCGTCTACTTCTGCACCTAGGAAGGGGAACCAGACATGGCGCCACAGTTGTTTCTTAGTGTTCTCGGCTCCTCTGTGTCCTTCATGTGCAATTCTGACCACTTCTTTCCTCAGAGCGGCTGGGATTATGATGCGCCAACCTCTGAGTAAAATGTTGTGATCTTTCACCCCTAGTTCATTGTGCACCCTTGCTAGTTTCTCAATTTCTTCTCTTCACTCCCCCGGGTGAGCCAGCATTGCACTTTGATGGTTTTTCCACTTGTTTGCTGATGTCAGTCTGATGGAAAGCGCAGTGGTGGGGTTCGCTGCTGATGCTGTGGCAACTGTGTCCAATGAGAGCGTCGGAGGCAGAGTGTGTCCAGCTATGTAGTCAACGTACACAACATCTCCTTCCTGTGTTAGTGATGGCCCGACCGGATGTTGTGAAAGGTAGTCGGCATGGTTTAGGTCGCCCCGGGTCTATGGATAATATCATAGTCGTATTTTTGAAGTCTGATGCCCCACCTTTCTATCCGCGGAGGCATTTTGGTGTGAGGGTTCCCAAACAGTGATAATGGTGCCTGATGGTCTGTTATCAGGGTAAATCTTTTCCCGATTAAAAAGTCATGGAAATGTTTGCATGTCCAGACTGCGGCAAGGCTTTCTTTTTCTGCCTGGAGTACCCCGCTTCCGGGGTCGACAGTGCCCTGCTGGCATAGGCTACTACGTGCCTGGGGTTGAACATCTGCTCCGCTGGTCTGCGCTAGTATCGCTCCTAGGCCTACGGGGCTGGCATCCACAAACACTTCTGTGTGCCAGTCTGGATTAAAGTATGCCTGGGGTGTGCCTCAGCGAGGGCTTTCTTGATGTTGTCGAACGCCCTTTGGCACTCTGTAGTCCATGCGAAAATGCCCTCTTTCTGTAAAAGCTTTCTCAGCGGTTCCATGAGAGATGCGTAGTGTGGTATGTACCTGGAACAGTACCCGGCCATCCCTAGGAAGAAGCGGACATCAGCTGCCTGTTTTGGTTCCTTGAGGTTGGAGATGGTGTCAACTTTCTCAGGGTCAGGCATCATTCCTTCGCTGGAGAAAATGTGTCCAAATAATTTCAACTTTCCTTTGCTGAATTTGCATTTCTCGATGTTTAGTGTAAGGCCGGTGGCTTATATGGCTTCGCATGTGGCGAACAGTGCTGCATCATGTGACTCTCTTGACGACCCGAAGATGAGAATGTCGTTGCGCTCCTCAGATTGTTCTGATGATTTGTCGTATTGTCTCTTGGAAAATTTCAGCGGCTGAAGAGATGGCAAAATTTAGTCTACGGTATCTGAATAGGCCATCATGCATTGCAAACGTTGTGTTTGCTCTGGAGTCTGGGTGTAGTCCCAGTTGGTGGTAGCCTTGTTTTAGATCAAGTTTGGAGAAGATGCAAGTGTTATTTAACTGTACGATCATGTCTTCAATGCACAGGCCCGGATGTCTCTCGCGTTGGATGGCAGTGTTGGCTACCCTCATATCGACACATAGTCGCAGTTTGCCCCCTTCTTTGGGTACTATGACAAGTGGGCACACCCACGGTGTAGGACCTGTCGCAGGTTCAATAATGCCATCAGCGAGTAGTTGTTCCAGCTCACGTGATAATGCCTCTTGAAGGTGAAAACTGACTCTTCTCGGGTGTTGTGGTATCGGACACACATTGTGGTCAATGTGTAATTTGATTGGGGACCCTTCAGTTTTCCTAGACTTGAGCATATGTTTGGGAACCTCCGTTCGATGTCCGCCCTTGAGATCAGGTTTTGTGACTGTTCTTGTTGTACTGTTCTTTCGGCTCTTGGTGGATCGTGGCGGACGTGATTGTGTCTCCCGCCCCCACGTGAATCTCGATTAGCCCTAAACGAGAAGCTGTGTGATAGCTGAGGAGGCACCTGCCTTTTGTGAGGGATCTGATCACGTGGATAGTGGTGTCCACTTGGCGTCCATTTAGGAGAAAACGGCGTGTGAAATGTCCAATTGTTTGTAGCAGTGTGGCTGTGCCCCATTGGAAGATTCTGGAGTGTGAGGGCTCAAGCGCTGGTGGCCGTGGGATTTTCATGTATTCTTGTTCGCCCATTATGTTTACAGTGGCACCTGAATCCACCATGAAGTGAAAAATGCAGTTTTCCATTTTGATCAGTATTTTCAAAGCTTCTCTGGCCTCCTCATTGTCGAGTACAAGATTGACGTACTCATCCTGGCGTTGTGGGTCATATTGCATGTAGTATGCAGTTGCTGGTGGATCATAATATTGTGTGTCCTCACCATTCTCTTCCGGGGGATTGTTATATTCGTCTATCAGCTGTTGTGGCCGGTCACAGTATTCTTGAGCCTGGGCGTTGAGCCTGGGCGTATTTGTGACCTTGATATTCGTCAACCGCTCTTATGTGTCTCCGCTGATTCTGTTGGTAGTATCTTTGTGTCCCGGCCTGTGGGGGCGTCGGGCGGAACTGCGTTCTGGTCGGGAACTGAGGTGGCATCGTAGGGAAGGGTCTCCCTTCTCGACATACTGAATAAAAGTGTCCTTCCTTCCCACAGTTTGTGCATCTTTGTGATAGCGCTGGAACTGTGGACCCTTGTCATATTGGCGAGGTGGCTGGACCGTGGCTATGAGTTCAAATGAGTCTTGTTTTGGATTGTTGATGCCAGTCATGGACGCAGCTTGCACATCGACTCTTTCGAATATGCAGGCTAGCTCGCTTACTTCAGGGATGGTGAGAAGCTTCTTTAATCGCTGCTTCTTTAGTGCAGGCGGTAGACACCCTTCTATGACTCTCAAACGGATTGCTTCTTCCAGGGAGTACTCATCGAATTTGCAGTGCATTCCCTTTACTCTTATTCTGGTTATGAACTCATCTACAGTTTCTTACGGCTTTTGGGAGCACTGATTGAACAGGTATCTTTCATAATCACGGATAGTCTTGATTATGAGTAGCTTGTCCAGGGCGCTGATCAGTTTTGCAAAGTCACTTTGTTCTGTTGCAGGTACAGTCTTGACAATGGTTTTGACCCCCCCTCCCAACAGGTTAAAAAAATGTCCTTTAAGTACGGAGAGTCTCCATCCCCTGATCCTCTGACAAAATGGTGAAAATCCTCCATCCACTCGGTCCATCTCGGCCCCTTGGTGCCCTGTGGCGTCGTGGAGAACGGGGGCGGCATCCGTAGCTGGAAGGACTTGGACGCACGTGGTGGCTGCGGTGATCCAGGGTTGCTCATTTTGTAGGCCGGACTGGCTAGCGTGGCCCTTGCTTATGGTTGGGAGACACTGCTGCAGTGAGAACGTCTGCAGAATGGTGGTTGTGGCAAACTGGTGGCGTATGGCATGTGCGTTTTAGCTATGGGTATGTTGGCCACATTGCACTTCTTGGACTTCAGATAGTCTGTGTGCCAGAGGGTGCCTCTACTCACAGTTTTCTGCCCACAGGGCTTGCGTGTCCTACCTGTTTCTTGTTGGCAGACTCCTTGGGCCCTGCAGATGCTGTGGGCTGCTGGGTGTACGCTTGCCAGGGAGTGGAGGACAAAAAACTTCGCTACAAACTGCAGCATGGGCCGCCTGGTGTGGGGATGAGGCGAGCTGCGTGTTGTGTCCTGTGGCACTCTGCGGGGGGGGGGGCTGGCGTGGGAAGAAAAGGCGGGGCGGGCTGCCTTGGGCCAAATGTGTGGTCAGCGGGATCGCTGCTTTACTGGAGCGGGAGCTGGACGGACGGGCGGGCTTCCCGTGTGATGCACAATCCGGGTTGCCGTGACAGGCGGCAGGAGGAGGAGGATTGAGCGGGCCACTCCCGTTGAAGAGACGAAAACTCGGCTTCACAAGCGTTGGGGCGGAAATGCCTGTGAGGAGGAGGGCTTGGTTTTCAAGCGCCGAGCGGACTGCCCGTGTGGAGGAGGAGGAGGAGGCATTGAGGGGGGTTGGCGTACTGGGACTGTCCTTGTTGCCAGTGTTGCCCGGGATTCAGGCACAAAAGAAAGTACGCACACACAAGGAGAAGGGTTTCAGAACCTCCCTTTATTCACACTGCCAAAACTGTAACTGGTGCCAGCTGTGCCTTTCCCACAATTGCCCTCACCCAGTGTCACATCGGTCCGACCTCCTGTGGGCGGTGCTTGTGGTTAACCCCATGGAGGCTGGCAACACCCTCCAATAGCCTGCCAAAAGCTGCTGCTTTCCCGGGCACTGGAAGTCCTTATAAGGATCTTCCTGGACTCTGAGACCAGAAAGGGGCTAAACAACAAGATGGCAAAAAGAACAGGTGAAAATCTCGTGGCACGGCCATGTTTGACCAGTAGCCAAGTTAGTAGCCAAACGAGGTAAATGCGGTAAAGCTAAAACAAAAAGTCACTGCTGCCACCAGCCCATCTTTTAAGCACATCTAGAGTAACCAGAAATCCTCTGAGTGTTAGTCTAGGGCAAAACAAAAATACACCCCATTGCACTGCAGTGTAAGCTGCTTTGTGCAATGATACAAAGTTACCACAGGTGATACAAAAGTAACCACAAGTTGCAACATAGTAACACGACTAAGGCAAACACTGTTTCCCAGTACTGATAGCCTGAAGAACATATCAGTTTCCCCATAACATGTGAGCAAGGGCTTAAGGCTTCACTGTACTGCAAAAAGTACAGATCAGATTAAAAAATAAAAGAAAAAAGTTTAGGGTTTCCATAAAGATGGAAGGAAAGGTGCAGTAAAGAGAATCTTTCCTAACATCAGGTCTCTCCCTGTGTTCTTGAACCTCTTCAGTGCCTTTTAGTCATTTCAATGCAGCTGTGGCATGTGCATGCCAGGCCACACATACTTGAAGCCCCTCCCCGCTTCTGGGTGCCTTGTTGTGCCACACCTTCGCCAGCCACCTCAGGTCCCTTGAGTTCCTCCTGTGTTCGTCCATCCTCCAGGTCACTTTTTCCTCCTCACTCTGCTCAGCTTCGATGTGTCTCCAGTTTGGGGAACCAATCTATTTCTATGTCCTTCTAGGGCACCATCAAGGCTGGTGTATTCAAAGGCGCCAGGTAAAATATCCCTCTTCTATTTGTAGGGATATCTGCATGTGAGCTTCAGGCCCAACGTGGGTCTGTGAACACTGCTGCTCCTCCCCTCATGCAATGCCTTTGAAATGTGTCTGCAGACTGGACCTTCATCTTGGAAAAATAGTGGTGTTATTCTTGAGGGGCAGTATGGTCAGAGGGCCAGACTTGTTTCCTACTCATGTGAGCAACTTGAAGTTCCTTGCCCACTCCTTGAGGTAACCATTGTTTTCTCTCTGCACCATCCCAACTGGAACTGTCAGGAGCACTTGTGTTTTGCATGCCTGCAGCCCTTTGACATATTCTTCTCCTACAAACACTTGTCAATATACTAGTAGTTTGCGTCTCTTGCAGCATTTAAGCATTCTCTTACCCCCCTTTTTCTGATCTCAAGGAATTGCAATTCAGATACTGTTCTCGCTTCTCCTTTGTTTGGGCCTTCCAGTGTATATTTTCTTTTTATTTTATTTTTTTATTTTGGTTGGCTGACAGAATCAACCTTTCAAAAATTCATGTGATACAAATCATGTTATCGTACAATTTCATCTTAATTTATGACATGCACATATATTCTTAAAACTAGGTTATTTTGTTAAAACAACAAGTAATTTGAGTTAATAGAAAAGCAGATAAAAGCTAACTGGAGTGAAGATGGGTTACCCCTACTGATCGCCATCTATATAGAAGACCGATCACTGAGTATATTCTCATGGGAAGTATTTAAAATAAAAGTTTGTGATAAAACCACATCAAGACACTGTACTAGGGCAATTTTAACCGACATTCTGGTAGTGGCAAAGAGAGCTTGCCAGATGTGATCACAGCTGTCAGTACATATCAGTGCCAAGAGATTCTTAAACATATCTCATTGTAACTTCAGTGCAGAGCACTCTACTACCAAGTGCTGTACAGTTTCTTTATGCACAGTTTCTTTGCAAAAACGGCAGAAATTAATTCCCTTTGAGATTATACCTCTTCTGGCACGTATTTCATTGGTGGGCCACAAGTTCATTATCAGTCTCAAATACTGATTTCGAATATGCAAAGAGGGAAAGCGCACTAAGTAGTCCGCCATCTGGCCTAATTTCCTGTGACCAAACATTAACACGTTAAAATAAATGTAAGTAGTGAATTTCTCTTGCATACATATCCAATCATATCTGTACATTTTCAGCTTAAATTTATCTGGATTAGTTAACAATTCATCAATTGATAAATCAGTAGAAATGATTATGTCCAAAACGTTGTTTCTCCACATAGTTGGAAATGTGTCTGTTGATGTCAGCAAGTAGCAAGCCACAGTACTGAGTACAGTTCTTGATTCAACACCTAACATGCATTTCCTAAAAAAGGCACATATTCTCCAAGCCACCTGCATAGCTAGGGATGCAGCACCCAATTCATACCTGATTAAAGTCATTGGTACACAATTAGGTAGTCTCAAAATGGCCCTCCAAAAATGAGCCTCGAATCTCTTCCATTTTACAGGATTCCAATGCAACATTGCTTCCACGCCGTATATAATTTGTTGGAAGGACATTGTGATGTGGGAGTATGAAAATGTGCCATATTTATAGGCTAAAATCTTAGCCTGTGAAATTAAATTTCGAAGTTTCAGCTCTACAGTTGTCTGAAAAGTTGGACTGGCGATGTCACCACTAAACATCAGGCCAACATATTTGTATTGTTCTACAACCATTACATTTGAGTGATGCAATTTCCAAGGAAATGAGTTCGACTTCTTGCCCGCTTTTGTTACGCATATGACACCTTGCGTTTTTTCCATGTTAATCAAAAGGTTGTTATCTTTTGCATATTCTTCTAGTTTGGATAGCAGATTCTGCAGTCCCTGTGGTGTCTGTGATAGTAGAACTAAATCGTCTGCATAAAGCAACCAAGCCAACTTTTGTTGGCCAAGTTTAGGAGCATCTGCTAGGGCCTCATCTAATTTCCACCCAATATCTCATATGAATAGGTTAAACAGCGTGGATGCCAAGATGCATCCTTGTCGTAAACCACAATGTGTTTCAACAATTGTGGATAGCAGACCCTGTAGAGTGAGTCGCACCTGCATAGAACTATTGATGTGTAATGATTTTATTAAAGTTAGTAATGTAGGGGGACATTGTAGGCACTTCATTTGTTGAACATTTTGGGTCGATTCTATTGAATAAAAGGCCACGCAGAACTCTACAAAAGCCATGTAGATTGGCTGTTTCCGCTCGTCCCCTTTTGCTCTAAGCATATTTAGCGCTATTATGTTGGGAGAAGTGCCAAGGCCTGCCACAAAGCCCGCCTGGAAATGGTCTCTGTTTTTGGAGCCTATGGTGTTTTGATTCAATTGTTTAAGTATAATACGTCTGCAGATTTTCCCCGGCGCGTCAATAAGAGCTATTGGTTTGTAGCTCTGTGGTTTAGCCTTTCTATTTTGTATTTCAGCATTAAAGGTGTGGAGTGGCTTCTGCTTATGGGGGTTTGCAGACCTGTGATTACAAAATAGTAACATCAGATCATAGTAATTTGTAATATGTCCAATAGGATTGTCTTTAGATTGGCAAAGAGCTGTGTCCAAAGCAGAATTAAAGTGTGCCAGTGTACTTTCTGACCATCTTATGCGATTCAAGGCATTGTTGACTTGGATGGTTCCCTTGCCTTGGAACTGTTGATAACTAGACTTACTATTGCTTACTGGACAGATTAGCCTTAACATATTGTGATCACTTTGAGTGGTGGATACTACTTGATATTCTATTACTTGAGAAAATAATTTGGCATCAACATAAAGGAAATCAATGATTGCTTTTGCTTTACCTCTTTTCTACGTATGTGGGTGGAATATCATTCGGACAAGCACCATTCACCATGTATAAACTGCGTGAAGTTGTAAAATGTAACCATTGAGACATTCTGGCCTGATTCTGGGGAGACACAGGATCTAGGCAATGCAAATTCAGATCACCTGTAACTATAGTGTATGACACATCAGGTGAAAGTGCTATTTGATCAAAAACATTGTTTAAATCATGGAAAAAAGCTTCAACAGAAATCGCCTTGGGGTTCCAATACAAGTGGACTAGTGCATAAATAGTGGTGTGATCTTGTAATTTTGTTAACTGGATGTGCGCATTTGGAGTGACCCAAGGAGTCAAGGTTATATTTGAGTTAAGCTTGACCCCCGTCAAGAGCCCAGAAGTTGGCCGTCCCTTCAAGCCCCTCAATGCTGGAACTAAGTGTACATCACGATTGTCCCAGGTGGGGGCATCAGTCAGCCACGTTTCTTGTAAAACCACCATGTCATATTTTTTTAGACCATTATTAACATTATTCAACAAATGTACAAAACCACAATTGTTCAAACAGACCAATGACAGGACCCTTTGGATTACGGGTGTACTTAGTTAGCTGTTGTCCCAGGGCAATTGCAAACACATGCAGTCTGTGCATACATCCTTTGATTTGAAAGGGGTTTGAGATTGAGAGTTGAGCAACCTGGGACATTTGATGGAATTTTATGTAGCTCTGTGTTATGTTCAAAAGCAGGACCAGCAAGTACAACAAATCCCATATAAAACAATTGTTGTTTGGCTCCCCAAATTGTGTTTAGTACAACTCTTGATCTTAACCATAATCTTACCAGGGTCAATGTTTTGTTGTTTAGAAACTCGACCTGGTCAATGTCATTGAACCCTATATCTTCTAAGGGCGGTATGTCAGAGGACAGTTCCATTATGCTCTGGCGATTTAGGTCGAACTGTGTAAATGGGGCCTGTCTGCAGCCAATTATGATAGAGAAAGGGCAGCCACTAGATGGGATGAGCTTTTTTCCCATGTCCACCTCTTTGGGTTTTTGTACTATGGGCGGTTGTTTGGTTTTAGGTAGCATTATTGATTTCAGAATGGTGTCCACTTCCCTGGCCATATTCGTCACATAACCCCTTGAGGGACTTAATGTGGTGTGAGAACATTCTTTAACAGTATTGACGGATACAGCAGTGACTAACTTGCCATCAGAAAGCAAACCCAACTTCATTTGTCCAAGAGCGCCATTTGGGTCATCGTCTCTCATTGTTTGAGAGGACATGTCACGTGCGCTATTTAACTTGGAGTTCGTAATTTTGGAAGCTCGAGGTTTGTCCGGCTTTCCTGTAGGCTTTTCAAATTCAGGATGCTTGATCATTTTCGGAGTATTATCAAGTAGAGTGGGCCTTAGCCCTGCCATACAGGCATCTACTTCTTTTCAGATGCCTTTCCGTCACGCATCCAAGGCAGCATTTTCCTTATCTGTTGTTTTTGGAATTATTTGAGTTGGAATTGCTTTCTGGGCAATGTCAGAAGCGACCGAGGGCGGACCTTGCATGCTATGGTCAACTTATACAAGATCGTCAAGTGGGGAATAGGGTGCTATATCTTGCTGTCATCTGTTGTTCTGGTATTGCGGGCCATATTCAGAGAAGAATATATTTTAGCCACTGCACTCGCAGCTAATGACAAACCTTTTATTGGGGAAGTTTTACATCTTTAAAGAATTGTTTGGTGGATGAACTAGTAACAATTTTGCTTGCTCTCATAATGCTGGGTCTTGAGTGTTTACTGCAATGATCTGATGAATCTCAGGAAGTGAGGCAATATAATCGACCTGTACAACAATCGAAGTCATGCAGACTTTCGATTTCTTATCATTTTTCAATGGTACATTCAGAGCACAGACCTCATTGATTGAATTACTTCAGCCAAGGCCCACTGTGTTGGCTTTTGGTGTGATAATACAGCCAGGTTGATGATGTTTCTGCCAGTCCAAGATAAGGGCCAACTGCGATGCTTGGAGATTCAATTTCTTCTCCAGAGAGTCAAATCATTTGACCAAAGTGTTCATTGTTAAATTTAAAGCATTGAGTGTTATTTGAATCAGTGAGACCGGGGGTTCACATGTAGACAATTGAGCAGCGGAATCCCTTTTTTGCGGAGTTGGTGCAATATATGATACCTCTAAATCAGAGACAACCTGACTAATATCTTGAAAAATCTCTGTTGAGCATGACAATTTCTCAGAGCTATGTTGGAGACGAAAGTCTGATTCATTGGACTCAAGGTCTATCACTGCTATGCCCTTATGAACATGACCTGTATTTTATACTTCAGAATCGAGATCGCCCATTGGGTGGACAAAGTCCCCTTGTAGCACAGTGTTGCCTGAGAGAGATATATTGGACAGCCTCTTGAGGGGGGGAGCTAAGCTGCCAACTTCAGGGATAGCACAAAGGTCATCCAAATCTTGTGGGTGATTGGAATAGATGTCAGGTACCTTCATAGGCGTCAGCTCATTTTGATTTACCAATGTTGGATTGTGCTCTAATCGTTTGTTTATACCATTTTCAGTTGGTTCTGTAACAGCGTCAGACATGATATTCACAGCTGTAGAAGGAACCATGTCCTCTATTGAAGGCTGCTTTGTTGACTTGTCAAAAGGAACGTATATCAGCATTCAAGATAGTTTTTCCATTGCCAGTTTTTTTTCAGTTTGGACATCCGAGGTGCAGGAGTTGAGGAAATGTGCAAAGTCTTGTGATGCCTGTTTTGAAATTCTGTGTGCTTATGCTTAAGCCCCATTTGTTGAGCTCGCCCCATCCCTGGCTTGTCGGAAGATAAGGCATATACTACCTGGTTCATGTTGATAAAGAGCCACTAAGCTTTTTTATGAGAAGTAGCAAACACTGGTGGACTCAGCACTTTCACAAGAATAAGGAAGCGATGGGCACGAGACCACCTGGTCATGTCGCTGAGCTCTGGGTCTGGGATACATCCTTTTCTCAGGGACAGAGCTTGCTGATCAGTGTGTCAATTCAGCAGAAAAGAGGTCAGGAAAGCATAACCAGGAAAACACTGTAGCTGTGATCTTAACAAAGATTGTCAGATTTTGATCTGATGCAGTCTTTATTCCGCAATGGCAGTTTCCGACAGTGAACCCGGATCAAAGTCTCAAGGCCCGCAGTCTCCGGATGCTGTAAGAGTAAGAGTAGCCGGTTTCCATTATAGTGGGAGGAGAAAAATCAGCCTCAATACAAGCCGTAAAATGTTCACTTTCAGTTTTGTAATTTATGACCCTGCGATTAGGTTCGAATTAGCGTTAGAGCGCTATGTTTTCTTTTGAATGAGGCGTGTAGGTAAGATCGTAATGGACATAGCAGGCGGTCTTGCTTGACTCTTACCTCAATCTTAAATGATGTCCATGAGGCGCCCAGGATTGAGCATCCAGCTCCCAGCAAACAGCCAAACAGCGGGGGAAAACGTGCTCCCTTCACTCGTGCAGGCTTAACGCTGCAAGGGTCACACAGAGTTCGTTTTAAGCTTCCTCTTCCTGGAGGGGCGGAGCCATGGCTCGTAAGGAAACAGGGAGGCTTTTCAAAGGATTTCAGTTCTGGGTGCAAGAATCCATGCAGGAGCAGCCAAACAGCGGGGAAAAACGTGCGGCCTTCACTCGTGCGGGCTTCAGTGTATATTGTGTCACATCTCTATGCTCCAGCAATCCTGTATCATTGTCTGTGTTTTCATATAAATGTCCTCATGGGGGAATATCTTCTGTGGCATTCATAGTAGTGTATCCTGCTTCCTCTGGAACCGCCATGAAAGTCCTGGAGGTGCTCATGGCATGGGAAGTGAGAGAGCACGCATGGTAGGCCTCCACTGATGCCTCCTTCCCCACATGGGTCAGGTGCTGGTAATATATATTGTTAGTGGTGCGGGCCAAATTGGTCATATCAGCACTCACTTGTTTAATATTGGTATGATGCTCCATTGGAGCTGCTTCACCTCTTTCGTGATACCAGGAATGGGATGGGTCATTACTTTAGTAACTACTGAAACATATGCCAAATAACATGTACTTGTTCAGGTGCATTATACATGCAGAATATATTGTTGCTTTTTTTAATACTAGGAGGGTAAAGAAGTAGAGACAGCACAATGCAATAATAAACATAGCTACAATTTTTTCAGTAGTGCGATCCATGTAAGTTATACCTTGATACCTTGCAAAACCTACACCACTGTGCAGCGTCAACATCATTTTCTATTTTCTATTTATATTTTTATTATTTTTTCCCTTTAATGCACAACAGGTGACCGCTGCAACCATGAGCACCGGGGTGGTCACTTGAGTGACGCTCAAATACCATTGGTGGGGTCGAACAGCCTATTGGTAGCACTTTTATCATGTCACCATCTGTCTCTCTTTTTTATTTTTTGGGGAAATGTTGTCACCCCAAAAGCATCTTCTTCTCAACCTCAAAAACTGTTCTCTTGTCCCTGTCCCCTTTGTCATCTTCCTGGACACCATGTATATAATGTAGCTTTGTAAATACCTCTCTGTCTGAACATCTGCAAGCTGATCCAAATCCAGGAACCTTTCATCATATGCTGGGCAGTTGGATAATGAGTTCAAGTGGACAATATGATCATGGGGGAGACAAGGGTGGGGTAGTACACAATCAGTGTTTTTTTCCCCTGCCCCAGCTTCGTGACATCTGGGTGTAATACTGGGTACAAAAGGCCCTCTTGGCAATGGGGCCTTCTGTCCCTGCTCCTGGGCTCGGGGGCAGGGTCATTCGATGCACATTCCTCCCTCTTGAGTTTGTTTAAAAGTCCCCTTGCACCTGAAACACAAAGAAAATCGAGTGAGTTTCTCAAAGTGTATATACATTTTCTTATTATCACTTCCTACTATTGCCTTAATACTTGCTACTAATACTCCTTCCTTTTATTCACCTTCTCCTTCCCTCTAATTCATATTTCACATGCTCACTACCCTATCTGCCTATGCCTTCAATATCATTATTTTATTGCACTCTTTATTTTACTGGAATATTAGCTGTCCCATTTTCCTTTAACCACATGATAGAGACAAAAACCAAAACAGAAACAACAGTAATAAAACCCCTTTCCAGTATTTGCCACGTCTGCTCCTTCTTCTGGGTATGTTAATGAGCTGAATTTATTTATATCCTGTAGAGACCAAATGGGGACAAAAAGTAATATTAAAGTAATGGGTAGAAATGTACTCCCCTTTAAATTAGCTCTCTTTTCCCCTTCTGCGTTTGGTGGGCTGGCACTTTCTGTGCTCTGGGCCAATGCGATAGCTTTCATGTGCATTCCAAGAATGTGTCTCTTTTTCTTTCAACAACACTAAACTTTTCCTTTTTCTGCTGATGCTTTGCAGGCCTGCATTAGCTGTCTTGGTTGGGGCGTTCTCCGCCTGTCCACCTTCTTTATGCTGCGTTGGGTCACACCCATTGCTGTTTCCAGTTGTGTTGTTCCTGCAAAACATAATTGATGTTTTTTGTGTTACCTCCCTAACCTTTCCTTATGCTAACACACCTACCTGTGATGCTGAAACAAGGCCATGTGATGTACGTGTGCATGTAGGTGTGACAAATGTGTACACAAGTTTGCCTACCGTCTCTAACATATACATTTCTGTCCCTTCTCTGTAAACACTAACAATGCATTTCTCATAAAACATATGTTTCATAACAAAAACATTGCATAACGTTTCAGTATATTTCCATTTTCTACATTTGATAAAGATAATGCCTTTGTCGTCTTTAATGGCCACCATTTATGCACCATACTTTACCTGTGCCTCTTGCACTATACGAGAGATGCTAATCATTCAAAATCCCTCTACTCCGATTTAACCCCCAGTACCTACCTGTCATCCCTATTCACCGTCTCTTCACATGCACGAGTACCTACCTCCTCATGTGTTGCTCCTTCCAGTTACATTAATATGCTACACCAATGAGGCCATATGAAAGAATGACATCCTTTGACCTTGTAGTACACTGAGGGTCTGTTAATCCTATGCAAAACATTGTGTTACTTACTCTTGTGCATTGCTTTCTCGTGCTGGCAGGTATGTCCCCATTCTGCACATTGTTCTTCTCCTTATAGTCCCTCATTCCTGGCCCCTGTTCTGTGTTCAGTCAAACATCTTATTTCTGCTACTCAATCTTTTATTATGTTCATGTTACAAGAATATCATCTGGTATTGTGGGGGGGGGGGAATCTGTATGTACTGTGGGTGTTGCCCCCTACTCCTCTCATGGCCAAACAGAGAAAAAAAACAGACAACGCTCCTAATACAATATCCCTCTCTTTCCACCAATGTTGTGCACTATGCACTCTCTTTCCACACCTCCAACTTAACCTTTATTTACTGCATGTTTTCCCCCTTTTTTCCCCTCCCATTATCTCCCAGTTGTTCCATCTGCCAGTATCCCTTCCTATATGGTTCCTAACGTCCCTTGCTCCCTTCAACGTGTGATCATTGTGCATGCTACCAGCTCATGATCTGCTTAGTACTGATGCCAAATCTTCCTTGTCTCTATTTCCAATTCTTAGTTGATAGTTGTATTCATTTGGTATGAACATGTCTCCAGCCATCAAATTAGTCAGCCTGCCTCTCATCAAGTGCTTTCTCCATTCCCCTCTTCACTCCCTCACTATTATCTCTGTGCGCAGTCACTCTGTCCTCCCCCACCATTGCAGCTTTTGAGCTTGCGTGTAGCCACTTGCCAGTCTTCCTCCTCTATGTGTGCCTCCTATCTGAATAAAAACCCTGTTAGTAATCGTCATAGTCTGTCCTTTGTCTCTACCAGTCATGCTAACTGTATGTTTGTTTCATGAGGGACACCTTCCAAGTCTAATGGCATGCTCCTTTGTCTCCTCTAACCATAGACTGCTGACGTGAATGGTGTGAAAGGTCATGCTCTCCTAAAGGGGCTCCCCCTCACCACCATCATACCTCATATCCTGTCTGTGTGTGTGTGTGTGTGTGTGTGTGTGTCTGCATTTAATGGGCCTCTAGTGACTGAACTTGTCTGTGTTACAGGTTTAACTCACAGCACATGCGTCTGGCACTGTGTGTGTTGTTTGGCTCATTGTTCATGTGGTTATGCATTGTACTGTGAAGGGTGTGCCATTCCTCCTCTTGAATCCTGCCAATTTTGTTACATCGCTCTGGTGCTCTTGCATGCTTGCAAAATGTGTCCTAATCCTTCGCGTTCACTATCTCTATCTCTCCCTCCCACATGCTCCTCGCCTTTCCTGTGGTGATTTTTTGCACAACTAAATTTTGTGCATCTTTATCTGGGGCTTC
This sequence comes from Ambystoma mexicanum, assembly GCF_040938575.1. Taxonomy (NCBI): domain Eukaryota; kingdom Metazoa; phylum Chordata; class Amphibia; order Caudata; family Ambystomatidae; genus Ambystoma; species Ambystoma mexicanum. The sequence continues at coordinate 716,950,737 of NC_090932.1, forward strand.
TTCTCATAATTACATCTGTATGTGTCTATGTGACCCAGTCGTGTTACCTAATGTGTTGGCACATCCAGAGATCCTTGAAGCCATTACTCTGTCACTGTGTGTGTGCCTGGGGAAAACGTTGGAAAGGCATCTCCCTTGTCTGAATGATCGTCCCGCAATGCATTTGAACACCAAAAGTGGTTTACCTTCATGAATCAAAGCGTCTCTACCTTTTTCTGTGTGACTGCTCTATGCACACTGTAGTGTGCCCTTCAAAGTGCCCCGCTCATTGCTAATGAAGTCACTTGCAAGGGTGAAATGATATAATACATGTGGGGGGACTCTAATGTGTCCCAATGCAGTGCTTGAAAGCAAAGATACTTGAAAAATGTCTGGCACAGTCCCAAATCCCCAACAGCAGATATATTGTGTGCTTTGAAAACCGAAAACCGACCTGTATGATTGAACGGGTTGTCTGTTGGGGTCAGTCTAATTTGTGTGTGCGCGCAATGAAAGGGAATGAACCATACTATGAGGAAACATGTTAACACATAAATGTGTACATATAATTTTAACACCCATAAGTATGTCCAAATGTAAACCAACCACCAAACCAGAAGGGGTCTGTACCCAGACACAATCTTAAACGCAAATCTATTATTCTCACAGGCCAATTAAAAACACCCCAATGACAACACTTTGATGCACTCTGTGACGAAATCAAGTTATATGCTTTCATTTCTTTACGCTTCCTTGATTGAAAACCGTTCAATCTCAAATTTCTTTTACTGCGGTTGTCCAATCCAACTGCCCCCAAAGAGACCTCCTCTGTCAAAAATCAACATTATCATCCATATATTTTATGAAACCTTTAAAAAAAAAAATATCAGTCCAATGTGTCCTGGCTCTGCGGCAGTATTTAAATACTGTTGGGGCGTCCACTTAAAGCCCGGCATTAAAAATTAATTTTTAAAAACATGTCATCACTACCATTCTAATATTCTCTTCACTAGCAATGTCAGTCATAAAATCACTTTTCTTACTACATACAATATTTTGCTTCTTTCTGATATAGACAAAAACATGTCTTATTCAACAATCTGCACTAGTCAAATTCATACACACTTACATATCATCTCTAGCCTTACTCATTCCCATGTATTCTAGTCCAGATCTCATGCTTTGCCAATCTATGTTTCCAACGCGCTCACCTTATGCGCCTCAGATCAAACCACTAAAAGGATTTTCTCTTCTTTAATTAACCTGCTTCATAGCCCTTTTCTCTTCTGTTCTGTTCCCCAAATCACATCTTATAAGAATGCTACACTTAATGCCAGCCGTTCCCTTTCTTGTCAAAATTCCTAAAAATACCACCCTTTTCCAAGGCACACCTTCTCCCCTTCTCTGCGCTACTGCAATTTATATTTTTCCTTCTTCCCCAAAACTCTTTTCCAAACGTGCCATCTCACCTTCACATGTAAGTTAGCAACCAATAGTTGCCAGAAAAAGGCATCTCCTTTACCTTCCATTCCAACGTTCCACACCGCCTCAATCATCTTGACCCTGCATATGCCTCCTTCTGCATCAACAGGAACATCACTCCGGTCTCTTCCCATGTCAAAACACTGGGAAATTATCTTAAATCTGAGCTAAACATGCATGAACATGTCAAGGCTGTCGCCTCATCCACTACCTACACCACCAATCTTATTAACGTATCCTGGAAATTCCTCACCCCCAACAACTGCCTCACTCTGGCGAGGGTCATTATCAGCAGAAAATTAGATTACTGCAATGCCATCCTTGCTGAACCTCCACATAAAACCTCAACAAACTGCAGTTGATCCAAACAACAGTCTCAGAGCAGTCTGGGGCCTGAAACGAGCTGATCACATCTTCAAAGTGAGACATGAAGCACATTGGCTACCAATCAAAGCACACATTGAGTTCAAAATCATTTCCATTACTCATCGCTGCCTCTATAACACGGCTCCCCATTACCTCACCCACCACATCTCCAAAAAAATAAAACCTACGCAACCTGCGATCCTCTTCATCCTCATTGCTAGTTTCCCAGAGAGTCACCAGAAAAGAGAACTGGAAAAACAAGCTTCACCGTTATTGCCCCACCGTCTGGAACTCCCTCCCAGCCAACATAAAAAAAAGAACCCTCCTACGAGATCTTTCACATAAAAATCAAAACAGCACTGTACAAAAACTATACCTAAACTATTGCCTTTATTGCATGGCCTGTAACGATAACTGTATCCCAACACTATTTCTGTAACCTACGTTTCACATATGCATAGACTGAAATGTACCAATTCTAGCAAAGTGATACCTCTGGGTCCTGGGCTCTATCAACAAATGAAATAAATAAATACATAAATAACATTAGTCAATACCATGCTTGGATCCCGTGCTCCCTAATGCATAAACTCCTCTCTTCCTATATCCAAAAGTCTGTATGTGTTGCTTCTCCAATATCTTTGCTACCCCAAAACATGGCTCACGGGTTAGCCTTATATATCATACTTCAACCACCCACCAAAATGTGTAATACATTGTCCTTTTTCCTACTTAATTGTATCTTATGTCATTCCAAGATGCATGTTGAAAAACCAAGATGCATGTACAATCGCCCACTGTGCTCTGTCCAGCCAGCCTGATCGACTGTCCCCCCTCCCTCTTTGTCCTGTAGCTCTCCAAACAGAGTCTGCCTTCCCACAAAAATTTAACCTCCTGCCAGATAATAAACAAAAGCTCCTTCTCCCACATGTGGAGGTGGGGGGATTCACTCTGGCACCTGAACATTTTGCAATAAGGCACAAAGCCAAAGCGTGGACAATACACCAAAAAAGTACACACACATAATTTCAACAATTGTTATCCATACATCACATTAAAAATGCACTCTCCTAACTTGCATACAAACTCCACAGTCTAACCAAAATGCACAGTCACATTATATGCTCTCTGCATACCCCAGCACACACACTCTGCACACCTGGGTGCACCCCAAACACAACACAAAAAAACCCCACAATGAAACATAGCTGGGGGCGCATACCACAAGCCATCACCATTCTAAACTCCATCTGTAAATGCCAGTTCAACCACTCCAAGCACTGCCCGAGCTCAACCCAATGGAACTACATTCATGTTATTTTCCAAAACTTCAAAACCACTTTGCCTTGCTACAAAACAATGCTTTTTCGATTTTTCTTGACCAACAACTCAGTGCCCCACTGTGGGCCAACAACCCTCAGTCAAAGCGCTATGTCCTATTCACAAACTCCTTGTGACGTCACTGACCACAAAGCATGCAAAGGAATTTAAGTGAGTGCACTCTCAAACCCCACAATACACAAAAACACCACAACACAAATATGTTTGTCATACTGCTTTTTCATTCACAGGGGTATCCATCTCTTAGAAATTCCCACTCAGGGGCATGGCCCTACTTCCATACCGTACCAGCACAGGAAAACCTTTAATCTGTTTTTTCCTTTTTTCTTTTTTCTATAAAATTCAATAAGGGTACCAACTTCTGCACCCTAAGCTAGCGCCTAGACAAAGGGATCATCTTTTCATCTACAAACTAAGCTAGCGCCAAGAAAACTGGAATACTTCATCTGTAAACTAAGCTAGCACCTAGAAAACAGGGATTCATCTCTTCATCCGTAACCAAGCAAATGCCTGGAATCAGTTCTATCATAAATAACACAAAACAACAGACCACAAAACATAACTCCTCCCCCAATTCCCAACAAATGTATTTGTCAGATTGCTGGACTCATAATACTTACAACACTGTGGATCCGCCGAAGCCCTCGGACACCATCACTCCCACAATCCGCCACTCCACCTTCTGATCTGCTTGATGTCCCACGGGGAACATGCAGGAATGCAGAGGAGACCGTATTTTGCCGGCTTGTCATGGAGTTCTATTCAGCTGTGACATTGTAAACAAATGATATTTCACAAACCTAAGGTGGGATAGAATTGGTTAGTTTGATAGGCTACTTATATAAGCTATATGGGGTTACTGCCCCAATTGACGACACGCTATCTGGTGGCTCCACTTGAGACCACCTCCTAAATGTTGCAAATACACTCATGCCAGGCTGGCACATTTCTAGGAAGGGATTGGTCATTGTGGCCTGCTATGGTTACCAGCACATGAACACAATGGGGGTGGGGGGTTATGAGAAGGGCCCCGGGTGCCACAGGCCCCTGGACACAAGTAAGGGCATTCTATTTGTCAACTTCATGCTGTATTAGTTTTGTATAATCTGTCTTCAGTTGGGTGGGAACAATAGTCTCTGTCTTTCTCGAATGAATAGGCATTGTCTTCCAGGTTCAGATCACATGTGCAGGGTCCACAAACTTAATTTGACTGCTCACATTTATGAGGATTTTCAGCTTTTACACATGCAGGTTTCCTATCTCTTCTGCGAATATGCGACTTTCTCTCCCTCGGCGTCCTTGGCAAGAATATGCTAAATGGCTGCAATGACGGCCTGGTCTGTGTTTCTGAGCAAAATCAGTGTGTCACGTCTCTCCCCGTTTTCTTGCATTGCATTCATTTCAATGTGACTGTGGCTTTCATCTTGATTTACATGGCCAATCAGTTTAGTTGTGTTCTGTATCAAGCAAGCAGTTATATGTATCCATGTTTGATTGCCATTTCTGCATAAGAGAGATAAGTGTATGTGATCTCTATTTTAGTGATTATAAGTGTGTGTGTGTGTGTGTGTGTGTGTGTATGTTCAGCAATGTCATAATTGCTTTGGTGATGTCATCCAGTTATGGTCTGTTGGGCTGCTTCAGTGAGTGGTGTCTGTCACCTTGGTGGTATACTGGTGGGGGTCGGGGAGGTGCCACTGGTTCGTAGACTCCACCTCTCTACAGCTTGATTCCTCATTGGACTCCTACAAGGACATAAAGGGTTCACTAGACCTCAACCTGCTCCAAAGTCCTCTGCCATAGAGGTGAAGACAGAAAGCATCCAAGGCAGAGGAGCTCTGTCTCCTAACCATCCCCAGGGAACATTGGAGGTTAACTACTGTCTGACCAAGGACCACTATAGGTTCCATTCAACGTCCGTGAGTGGAAATGCATAACGGAAGGACCCACCTTGTCCTGGAAACACTGGATTGGGTCCCCCAGCAACACAGAAATCCAGAAACATAATGGGTCCTTTTCCATTGCCCCAAGACATGTTTGGGCCCGATTGACCATGCTTGACAGACTTCAAGCCGCCCCACGACCCACATTGCTGCTTTTGGCATTCTGAACCTTTGAAACACTTGCTGTACTTTGAGCTATCCAGACGCTGGCTCAACCCCAGTCACGGATTGCCTTAATCAACCTGATCACAGATTCAACATCATGGGAGCAACGGACTCAATCGCCAACTCCATTCCTGGAAACCATCGACTCGCCTGTTTCAAAATGTGACTCAACCTGACAGAGCCGTCACCTTTCTGCCGACTCGATCGCCACCCAAAAGTATTAGTAGCTATTGTCTTGCCACAGCAAAAGACCACTTATCCTATTGGGGCTCCCATCTCCGAACTGTCTCATCATCGACTACCAGTGGGATCACTTGGACTTGAACATATCGATATTGGTTTGACCACAGCTAAAGAACTAAGAAGCCTGAATTGATCCTGTCGAGCACCAAAGACAAGAGTTAAAGATACAGTGAAGTGGATAAGTCCCCCCTTCCACCTTACGAGACCATAGTGACTTTTAAGCCCCCCTTCACTACCTTTTTGATCATGAACCCATCTTCAAGCACTGACCCAATCCCAATAGGATTGCCTGAAACCCCCTACACTGGTGGGTTTTCCGAGTGTTTTGTAATCAGTTTGTTTGCATTTTATTCTTTGATCAAAAGTATATATTGTTAGAGAAACTTGATTAGACATACATTAATTTGGGAACCATGGTACTGAATATGTTTGGGTTGTCACTGTTATCAGTGCTCTACTTAGACACATCCCATCTTTGGTCTCCCCTACCAAAAGAGTTAAAGGAGGTATACCTTTTGGGCAAGGCCTTAATCACCTTAATGATTGGGACCACTGCCGGTTCAGTAATACTGAGGGGCTGAGTAGGCAGTTCAGCCACTGAACCACAATGTCTCAGCTCCTGTTTTTGCCAGGTAGTATAAGATGTTCCTCTCAGTGACTGTTCAGTTCACTCAGATGATAGTGCTGCATTAAAAAAATTATGATGTGCTAAATGAGTTCCAAATTTGGTTGGATGATAATTGTACATCAATATTTCTATGTACACGGCTTTGGTGAAAGCTTTATATAAATAACAAATCATTAAAATGGAAATACGACATTCAATCGTAGCATTATACTGGTTTAATTAGCATGAGTGAACCAAACAGACAACACTGTTGTGAGTTTCGACCTTCAGCCAAGAGATATTTCTACACTACACATAATGAAAGGGACTGGACAGCAATAAGGGGTACAAGCAAATGGGGCTAGGGGAAATAACGAAGGATAAACAGAAACAAAAGCTGGATGGCCGAAAAGAGGTGTTTTAATGAAACACATTGAATTAACCACTTCAATTAGTATTTCCATGCACAATTCTTCCTTTAAATGGATATCTGAACGCTGGCTGACAATAACCATTCACCAGTCCTTTGGTCATGGCCACTATACATTTCTTTTGGTCCCACTAGCCAGGGCCTGTGGCCCTGACCAGTGAGCATGGCCTTCAGTTGTGTCTACTGTATATTTTAAAATACCTTTCTTTCTTATTCACTAGCCATGGCCTTCGCCCATGACCATTGGGCCCGGCCTTTGGGTGTGGCCCCTTTACATGTTACCCCAATAGATTTTTTCCAGTCTCACTAGTTATGGCTTTGGTCATCTCCAGTAGCCACAGGCTTCAGCCATGGCCACTCTACATATTGGTTCAACAGGTTTCCCAAATGGGCCCACTAGCTATGGCCTTTGGGTGTGACCACACCACTAGGTTTGTTTTGGGGACACTAGTGATGGTCTTTGGCCATTGCCTGTGGCCACGGTCTTTAGCCATGTCCACTTTCCATATTGCACCTTTTGGTTCCTTGAAGTAACCCAACACCCACATCTTTCGGCCACAACCATTACCCCAACCACATTGTAGCTGTAAAATTGCTCTTTTTTTTGGTATTAATCTCCTTTGTTTAACTCTTTCATTTTTTCCCATGACCGCGGTTATAGTTGCTATGTACTACAAACAACCCTGGTTATCCGTAAACGCATGCAACTAACTGTGGTTATTTTTGTATGGCACATTTTCAATCCTAATCCCATGTTCTACTATAACCCCAGTTAATCCCTATATAACCCCGGTTATGTGAAAACGTTTGACTCTGAACTTGGTCGGCAGTGCCCCCAGCTACCCAATTTCTCATGGTGTCCTCTTTCCCCATCCCCACATCTAGCCTGATGCCATTTCATCCTTTTTCCTTCTACAAATGACGTTTTTTCCACTTTTCGTTGTACCCGTTATAACCCCAGTTATTTCTTGCATCGGGCAAAAAAAAAGATGTTTTTTTCATTTCTGCACAGCCTCTGCTGCAAAGCACCATGGGGAAAATGAAGCTATCATTTTTGGAGAAAGGGACATCCCCTTGTACGTCAAATAGTTTTATTTTTAAAACTACTTGATGGAATAACCCCAGACCCCTCCTGGATATCGAGTCAGCAATCCGTGCCCAGGATGTTTCATACCTCATCCAATTTCATCCAGCGTTTTTTACAGTGCGCCAACATTTGGACTTTTTCTCTATGGGGAAATGAATGGGAGTAGGCTGAAAACAGTGTTTCTTTCCTTCCTTAATATCTTTTTTTATTTTCCAGCAAATCTTGCCCAAAATATCCAGTCTGAGGGGGTTTTGACAAACCTTTTGTTTGCAGAATATCAGCCAATCGGTCATGCAGTCAAATGTTATTAGCAATTCAGTTTTCGGGTTTCCTATGGAACTTGATATTCAATGTAACTATAGTGTGGCGACTGCCACACTAGAATGTTCTTGAACATGTCTCATACCATGTAGCACCAGGAAGTGGGATATGAAGAAAAAACACAATCTATAGCAGTCATGCAGGCTTTCAGAAAAAATGGAGATAATCCAGTTACACAGCATGAAGGCTGGGGAAGCGCTGGTGCGAGACAGAGCGAGAAGTAAGGGTATCTTACAGAAGGTAACCGGCAGAGTCCAAGAACAGGAATCACAACCTTACATATGTAGTTGGTCTATTAAGAAGGTATTTATTGTGCTGGGATGAAAAAAGATACACACATAAGTAAAACATGCAAAGAGCTGTAAAGGACAGTGTAGTTGCTTGCAAAGCAATAGACAAGTTGGAAACATCAACAAGATAGGCCTTTGCAGAATCAACCTACAGTAAAAATAAACACGTTAATGATTTTGAAAGTAATACTAATAGTAATCATTTAATTTATTTGAAATACTTCAAAAAGCATGCAGCCTTGCCATACTCTCTAAAATCATTCATCTGGTGATCAACAACCCCTTTCAATGTGGCAGGTTATAGCATATAGTTTTTGTTAAGCATTTACTCATTGCCAGTTGTTCAAGTAGCAAAAGGCCATCATCTAGATCACCATATATATGTATAAGACTGCCTGTGGATTATTTGGAGAAATTCAGCTCCCCCTTGGAAATACAGCCGGAGTGCCGATGTGACTTCGATTGGTTTCCAATCCACCCTTTTCTGTATGTGTATATATATATATATATATATATATATATATATATATATATATATATATATATATTACACAGCCACGGTAGTGGCTGTGTAGTTATGGTTAAGTTGCTGTTGCCATAGGAAGAGCACTTTTTTGGGCGGCTTATAACTTTGCTCCCCCTGGACGAAACCTTACCAAACAACTTTGCCAAGAAAAAGTATATGGCCCACTCTGAATTTGTTTGCAGAGTTTGGTGAGGTTTGGTCCAGGGGGGGAAAAGTTATAGGGGGGTCCCAAAAATTATTGTTTCCCCATAAACTGAATGGGAGAAAAACTTTGCACATGCCCAAAGCCCAAACCGCTGGACGGATTCACCAAATTTGCGGCAGGAGCAGGGGCTTGGTCCCGAAAGCGTGCTTTTGTAAATTTGGTGAAAATCCGTCCAGTACTTTTCTTTAAAACAATCAAAAAGTAGGTCTAAAAAAATTAGTGATATCTATATCCGCTCCGCGGAGACACTTCCCTGTTCGCTCCGCGGGCAGGACACCGATTGGCTAATTGGCTCGCGTCATGTCCGCAGACACTCAACGTGGCTGGAGTGAGGCGTGATGTGCATCAGATTGTTCCGATTTGCCTGCCATCTTGGATCCGCCGACAGCGCGGTGGTGAACAGAGGCGAAATGCAGTTTTGGGGAGTGTTTTGGTGTGCAAGAGTGCTTGGGGAGGTTTAGGGAGTAAGAGATGGGTGAAATACTGTATCTGTTTAGGTGGCAGGTGCTACTGATGTATTAGCCATGCCCGCGCTGTCCTGGATGTTCGGAATTACTGAAAATGAGGGGTGTCCTAAGGATAGTATTCCCGTCCGTGCAGTGCGCAGGCAAGTTGAAACTGTTCTAAGGACACGAGTGGTGTCAGCGGACTTTAAAATCCAGTATATGCCGCAGTTAAAATTTTTCAATCTATGGGTGTGATACTGAGTTATAAGCCACCATGGGTGTGATATGCTGTGGTAGTTGTGGCCAGGGCCTAGAGCCTTGGTTTAATTCTTTGTAGTATTCATTATTGTCTTTTAGATATTACAAGGCTTGTCTGACTTTATGTAAGTCCACGATTTGTTGCCAAATGTTTTTGTCTTTTGTTGGTACACCATTTGCTAAGACAATTAAAGATTGCTCTATTGGACGTTGCACTCCTAGAGTGTGCACATTTTCTGTCAGATCTAATGGTAAATAAACTACTTTGCCATGAATGCCTTTCACCAATTCAGAGGGAGGTAATTTTGCTGTTTTTGGTTGAAGGTGTATTATTGCTTGAAATGGGTGCACTGTTTGAATTATGATGCTCTCATATAAATTGAGTTGTTGCAGGGGTTTTGGTAGTGGGAATAATTCCAAGTTTTTTGTGATAGCACGTGAAGGAGTTTGGTTGCTGTCAAGTTTTGTAGTGCAGTAACTGCAAAGTATTAAGGGGTCAGTTATTTTGTATTTGTTTTCTGCTAAAAGGTAGAGAGCTAATTCAAACCATTTGGAATCTTTATTGTCTTATATTTTGCATGTTAAGTCTATAGTTTTTGTGTTACTTTTGTAAAAAGTTCTGCGGCAACACACACACACATGGTTTGGTACTTCAGCGGATGCACTTTTAAATTTTAGTATTTCTTTTTTGTATGTGTGTAGTAGAAGGTTGCCATGAGCAGAATTGTTGCTAGTCTGTTGTAAAGCTATTGCATTTTGTAAGTGGCTTTCACTTCCAAAATATTTTCTCTGGATACGGTCAATTTCTTCTTGTAGGTCTTTGTGTGTACCATGTAGAAGAGTGTTATTTAAATTGGCTAGTTGTAAAGCAGGACTTTTAGCATAGTACAGTTTATAGACTACATTTCATATAGTTGAATGATGTGTTGATATAATTTTGATATCATGGAAGGTTCTTTTGCAAATAGGTCCTGAAATGCAGGTTAATGAATGTCCTTGTAGTCCTGTGTATTTGTGCACTGGACAGGTATCCATATTTTGCAGCACTTTCATTTTGATTTTGTCTTTACCTTTCACATACTGATTGAGGAACTGGCGTAAAGATTTGAAAGATGTGTTCGGAATGTTACACATTGACGTGCACGGCCATTTGTATACTGGATGTTCTGGTTCAGTCGAATGGAGAGGTCATTCTGAGTTTTCTGGGGATATTTTTGTAATCAGTGTTTCTTGTTCCATTATGGTATTATTATTTTTTTTATAACCTCGTCCACTGCTATGAATGGCAATTGTGTTTGTTTGGTTTTGTTTGTATGCTTCTTCATTAAAATATGGTTCTGTGGTCGTGGTGTGACTCTATTCACCTCCACAGATATTTAAGAAGATATTTTTGTTGATATTCCGTTTATTGAGTTGTTCTTTTTGTATTTTAGTACTTAGTTTTGTTAGTGGTTTCATCCTGTTTAAAACTAAAATAAATAACTTCCTTTTGAGAAGGATTGCACTGTCTACGAGAGCTTCTAGGATTAATTTTCTACGGTAGGTTTTAAGAGTTATGCATGATTTTGCTCCTGTTTTTATAAGATTCTGAAGGACTCTGTGGTAGAACATTTTTGCCAAAATACTTTTTTTGGTATGGTTACTTGCTAGTATATGAAGATTTATAGGAGCAGTTTTATCAGTAGTGGTAGCTGAATTCTTGTTAAGCATTTTTTGTTTTGTTTTACATTTTGATAGAGGAGGCAAAGTTTCTGTACTAGAAGCTTGTTTTGTTTCGGGAAAGATGTATGTGGTGGTGTGTGATTGTGCATAGGCAGTTACAATGAGTTGGGAAGGCTATGCTTCTGTTTGTGTGTTACTACACTGCGGTTCAGATGAGAGTAGAAAGTGAGCTAGTGGTGAGGAGAAGCATTAATAGTAAACGTAATGGTATAAAATTAAAACAGTTCTTTGTTTTTTAGTACTAACATTCTAAGGGTTGAGTATGTTATTTGTGTTCCAAAAAAACAGGGATTTGTGTGCCATTCTGCCTGCTAATCTCTGTTTAATAAATGGGGATTTGTGGGCAGAATGGTTCAGAAATCAATGTTTTTTTTGGTGCGCAAATTACATGAATGAACCACACAGTGTCTTTGAGGAAAAGTAAGAATATAAAGGTAGTATTGTACTTACTCTTTTTTTGTGGAATGAGCAGGTTTCTTCGGATATGTTGTTTGTAGTTTAGATCCTGCTGATTTTCAGGAGAGTGGTCTTCACTACAATTGTAAAAGAAATAAGCTAGTAATTTTGTGTGTTTATAGCACTGATGTTAATGTACACGTTGATTTTTATGTTTTTGTGGTAGTATTTTTGTTTGATATCTGAACATAGTGTATGCATGCATTTAATTTGACTATGTGCAGCCTTTATATGTTATTTACAGTATGTTAGTTCAACATGCTTTGCAAATGAGTAGAATTTTAAGTTCATGAAATTGACTTGTTTTTTTACAGCTGTGTTGTAGATATCAGACAGGTTTGGAAGTGATAGTTCATCATAGTAGATAGGAAACATTTTAATAATTTCATCTTATGCCATGCCAGCAATCGGGAGCACCTGAGAGGGAGATTTCACCACAGCAATCAGCAACATTTATTTTTCTCATAGGATTGCATTGGAATTAGCCTTAATTTAGGCGGTAGACAGTAAAAAATTGTGACAATTTTCAATGAAAAATCGAGAGTCTCGCACGTAAATCGGGAGGGTTGGCATGCATGTATTGGCTATGCAGATTTAGTGGCATTACTCTCTTTATGTGGAATCATAAGAGTTGTACATGTACTCTGAATAAAATATGCATACCTGTACTTTGTAATCATGCATATGGATATGCATGGAGTTGTAAGTAGAAATCTTCGAGGCTTGTACAATAGTTTTTGTAGTAGGTGCTTTCCAATGATATGAGACTTGTATTCAGAGTGATCAACAGTATATTTGAAGTGCGGAACTCTGATGATGGAGTTAGATGTAGAGTTCTTGGATGTGATTGGTGGATGGTTGTGTGACTGCTTAGCTGTATCCAATGATGGAATGGAACCGAGAGTGATGTGGAAAGTGTAGAAAGGCTGGCTAAGAGTTACGTGCTGCGCGGACACCGTGGCTGTATGCGGGTAGGGCATACCACATACGGGATTTTCCAGCAAATCCAGCATGGAAAGGGAACTATAGGGATAAGCCAATCAGATGTTGACATTGTTGATTTGTGTAGAAAGAGAGTGTGTGTAGTGAAGATGGCAGAGGTGGAGAAATTCAGGGTGTAGGTGCTCGGAGATATGTTTGCCCATGGTTTACAGCAATATTCTCAATGCAGGCATGTGGCAAACAATTTCGATGTTAGAGGAGTGGAGGTGGTGTGGAGCGCTATGCCTGATTCAATGTAGAGGCAATTCTCCAAGTTTGTGAAGGTATGCGTAGGATGAACACTCCCCATCTGGTATTTTTGCACTATGGTGCTTTCCATTTGGGCTACGTGAGTTCCCCTACTTTGTTGGCAGATTTGGAACAGTTGGTTCAAGCAGTAATCAACATCCTTCCAAATGCAAAAGTATTTTTTTCTGGATTACTACCTAGAGCAATATGGGACAATAGTTCTGTTTTTTGTCCTCAGCAAAACATTGCTAGGTGTGCAATCAATCTAGGCATGCATGCTTTCATGATAAGAGCTGGTATGTTTTTCTGTAACAACGATAATATTGTTTCGTGTAATGCTGCTTATTTTGAAGCAGATGGTGTTTCTTTATCTTTTTTGGGAAATGCTATGCTGTTTTGGAATGTAAGGGTTGCTTTGGAGCAGGTTATGTGAAGATTTTAGTTGTAAAATAAGAAGAAAAAACCCCCAAAAAATACAAAATAACAGGTGTCTGACAGGCATCTGCAAAAAAACCAAAATAAATGGCTCTTTTCAGAGCCCACCTTAACGGAGAAATGGGGAACACTATTTAAATGTTCATTCACCAAGCTAAGATCTTCTATATGTCCGCGGACATGGCGGTAGTCTGCGGACAGGGCGTATTACATACAGGGATTCTGGGGTGGAGAGGCATGCAAATGAGAATGAGCGGAGCAAGCGATTGGTCAGTCAAGTTTAGTGGGTGTGTTGTGTAAGGAGAGATTTTGTAAGAACGCCTTTTCCTGAGAGAAGAACAGATAGCTATGAAAACAGATTATCTGGATTTTGGGAGACTCATGGATATATTGGTTGGAGGTGCCTGCAGAACATTGTGGTGTATCTGCAGATCTTGGATTCCATCATGCGGAAGTGTACTGGCATGGAGTGCGTGGAATGAAGTGGCTGGACTTGGTACCTCTTTGTGCTACTTTACAGACAGAGCATCATCCTGACATAATTATAATTCATTGTGGAGGGAACAGTTTAGGACATGTGTCTGGAATTTCTTTGCAATTTGCAATGAAAGAAGGACTTGAGAAGGTCATGGACATGTTTCCAAATGCCCAAGTAATTTATTCTCGTATTGCAAAGACAAATGCGGCTGCGTTCTTCTTCATTTGGTCCACAAATGGAGAAAGCGAGGCGCAATGTCAATAAGGCTGTTTGTGCCTTTCTAAGAGATGTTGGCATGTCCTCTTTTCACAATGAAAATATTATGTTTCGTAGCACATTCATTTTTCGCAGAGATGGAGTCCATCTTACATATGCTGGCAATCATATTTTTCTTAGAAATGTACAAAATGCATTGCAACCTTTTTTGTAATCATAGTAATCTCTTTTGTATTAGATGTTGATGAATCCAAGTTTTTCAAACACACAAACACACCACCAAAAGGCACTTTTCAGAGCCACCACTTACTCCCAGAGAAAAGTGCATTGATTTTGCTAGGGCAGCACCCCAAAGTTTTATCTGTCCTAGGACTGTCCGTGGACTTTTAAAAATGCGCAGGGATCTGCACTGTTTATTTGATACTTCTATTTTTAAACTGTGAAAGGCGGCTCTGAAAAGAGCCTTTTTTTATTTTTGTTGTTTTATATTTTTTTGGCTTTTTTACACACGACACACTAGGAAAGGAGGGGAAAGGAGGGTAAGGAAGGGACACCAACCACGGGGATAAGAAAGGGCAAGTGGAGAGAGGAAGATGTAGGGTGGGCCTTATTTAGAAAGATAGCAGGTCTTCTGGTGGTCCGTGAGCGCAGTCTCGAAAGTACTTCGAAGACTCTCCCCCCTGCAGAGTACTGCGTCACAGTACATACACAATATTGTGACCCTCGAAAGGTAAGGGTCAACAGCATCGCAAATGGCCTGTGAAGCAGCTGGAGGGATGCACTCTCCCACAGGAGAGTCTCTTGTGGTGAGAGGAGCGGAAACGGAGGATGCTGTGGAGGAACTCAACCTACTACGTTCATCACAAGGTACAACCTTGCGAATGTCCGCACCGTGGAACGAAGTTAGGTGTCGCTTCATGGATGTCATACCAAAGCTGTACGAACCACGTCTCCCACGACTCAGCACCAACTTGCACTTGTTACAGGTGACCTTGTTCGCACTTGCTTTTGGTACGTTACCATAAACCGCAAACAACCGCCACACCCAAGACTCCCGGCGAGTGCTGGTAGTAGGGAGTTCCTCAACCTCATTCTCTTCATCCTCGTTCTCTACATCCTCACACGTGTTCCCCTCTTCAGGCCCTTGGCGAGGTGGTGGTGGTGGAGGGTTTGGGGGTTGTGCTGAGGCTGATGTAGCAACAGCAGCCATCGATGCCATTAAGGTTGATGAGGTAATCTCAGCCAGAGCAGCAAAGGCAGCAAAAGTCAATCTGCAATAGCTAGAAGTACAATGAAGATCAGCTCTGGGGTGTGGCCTTTTATAGGGGTGGAGGGGTGTGCCTCAAGAACAAATCGAACACTCAAAACCGTTCAAAAAGTTACAAAAAATATGTGGAAAGCCAGGGCCATTGTCTGGAACATGTGAAATGGTGATTATTTACTGTAAAATAATTTGGATTGTCTGAATAAGTTCTTTTAAAATGTTGGGCAACCAGACAGAGTCCGCAAATCAGGACACATGCTCAGCGTGGGTGCGGCCACATGATGACGTCGGGAACACGTCCGCGATGGGAATGGGTGTCGGCAGGACAGCAAATGCACATGAGCGGTTGTGCGCATGCGCGCGGGTTTTCTACGGACAGTGTTCGGGTCCTGAAATTAATTAAAAGTGCGACACAAGTCAGACAGACAGTTAAGGGCAGGCGCGATGTTCGCAGGACTTACGCGTGTGGTGCGTATTAGCGTAGATGTTCTGCAGACTGTACGGCCAGGTATAGTGTCCTTAGGACATCTCCATTTTGTTTGACTACAGACATCCCAGACACCGTGCCTGTTCTACGGACAGTTCCATCTTGGTTGCGAATGGTATGGACAGGTATAGTGTCCTCAGGACACCCCCATTGTCTTCATTTACGGACATCCGGACACCTGGTGTGTTCTAAGAATAGTTTCATCTTGGTTGCGAACGGTGCAGAGAGGTATAGTGTCCTTAGGACACCCCCATTTTGTTAATCTACGGACATCCTGGACAGCTGGTGTGTTCAAAGAACTGTTCCATCTTGGTTGCGAATGTACGGACAGGTCTTAGTGTCCTTAGGACATCCACATTTTGTTAATTACGGACAAGCCAGACAGGTGCGCTGTCCGCGGACACAAAGAATATCATTAAAAGAAACATACATTTTTTTTATTATATACATATACACAAATTATGAAAGAGAGGGGGAAGCAGAAACTGATACAAAAATAGGGGATTTAGGGGTTTGGAGAGGATGGGTGGGAGGGGATAAAGGGATGAAGTCTCATCAAAAGGACAAAGCATGGTGTACCGGCATTCAAAATGCCCTATCTAACAAAATCAAAGGACTGCAGACTAAAATAGCGGACAAAAGATCCCAACTAACAGTCATCAAACCTGCTCCTACCCTTACCTCTCACTCTAACTCAGGTTTCTCATTCAAAAAAGTCACCATTCCTGAAGTCCAGAAAATCATTGCGTCTCTTAAACCATCAAATTGTAAGGGCGACAGTTGCCCTGCCCAGATTATAAAAGATGCCGCTAGAGACCTCGCCCCATTTATCACTAAACTTGTAAACTCCTCCTTCTCTAACAATTCTATCCCAAGTAACCTTAAACAGTCTTAGGTTCTACCACTATTAAAAAAACAGACCCTTGACCCAGCTATACCCACCAACTATAGACCAATTACGACAGTCCCCTTTCTATAGAAAATTCTGGACAGAATAGCCTACTTGCAAATACAAGATTATCTGGAAGCCCACAAACTACTTGGCACCCGTCAATCTGGCTTCAGACCTCGGCACAGAACAGAAACCGCACTTGTCGACCTCAAAAATCAGATTGATGAATTAAAAGACAAAGGAAAGATGGCCATCCTACTTCTACTCGACCTCTCTGCGGCTTTTGATCTGGTGGATTACTCCATACTCTGTAACCACCCATCCTCAGCGGCCCATTTCTCCAGTTCTGCAGTTGCCTGGATCCAATATTTCCTCGCAAACAGAACTATGCGCGTGTTCTCACCCTCAGCAGCTACTGACCCCATCACCTGCGGAGTCCCTCAAGGCTCCTGCGTCTCACCCACTTTGTACAACATTTTTACAAAGCCACTATTTGACAAATTGGACCGTCTGGGTGTCAACTACACAAATTATGCAGATGACACCCAGATACTCCTACCCCTTTCAGGAAGCTATGATATAGACGTTGCGCGGATTAATGAAGTCTACATCATCATTCAGGCATGGATGGCCACACATGGCTTATACCTGAATGATGACAAGACAGAATTACTCCTAGTCGGATCATCCAACAACATCCTTAAACTAAGTCCTCACTATACAAACATAGTCATCGATGGGAATAGCATACCTATTGCCAAACATGTAAAAACTCTAGGTTTCTACTTCAACGCCCAGTCTAACCTAACTAAGCACATCAACATGACTTCATCGGCCACAGCCTACACTGGCAATTTAATCAGAGCCTGTAGACCGTTACTATCCCCCGCTAGCTGCCTCACCCTGGCGAGAGCGCTCATACAATCCAAATTGGATTATTGCAACAGTCTTTATCTAGGAGCCAACAAAACCATCTTAAACAAACTACAGATTATGCAAAATAACGCGCTCAGAGCCGCGCTGAATATCCCCAAAAGAGAGCATATATCAGATACGAGAAAGCACCACAGGTGGCTCTCTATACAGGACAAAATTGCCCTAAAAACAATTTGCCTCACTCATAAAGCGCTTAACCACCAACCCCCCCCCTACCTCACAGATAAGTTCACTTGGAAGGTATCCAATAGAACCACCAGAACTTCCAACACACCATGCCTGGTGGTGCCCAGATATAATCTAAAAAGAGCAGGAGGTTCCAGCTTCCCAGTATTAGCTGCCCAGCTTTGGAACTCTCTCCCACAGAATATCCAAACCATTCAGACCTTCAACAATTCCAGAAGTCAGGCTATCACCTGGATATTAAATAAAACACAAAATAACAGTTCCTGATACCACTAACTAGTAGGTGATCGGCTCACATGACTGCTTTGACCCTATGTATAATATGTATTATGTTCACCTTATATATACTCACCATTGTAACTTTACTTGTATGTTCAAACTGTATTAATGCACACAATTGTCTATTCTATGCCTCTGTAACTATTACTATCACCAGCGCCCAATTACCTCCGGGTCAGGTGTGCGATATAAATAAAATAAACAAACAAACAAACAAAATGTTTATCTTCTTGTTGATGGTTTGGGGATAGTTCACTGGGAAATGGAGAGGGGGTACAGGTACATGTGGGACAATGGTACTTAATTTTTTCTTTTATGTGGTCCTCCAGTAACTGTTTCAAACTATTGAAATTTTCCTTAAGCATGTCTACTTCCTGTTCAATGCATTCGAGAGTCTTTTCAAATGTGTCTTTTGGAGTAACATTTCGATGTTTGTATGGTCTGTAAAAAATAAACATATATATGTTAAGTACACATTAGGTAATGATTATTAATTTCCTTGTATAGACAAGTGTCTACCATTATTATCACTGTGTTCAGACATTTCCCCATGTGGAAAGTTTTCTTCCAGCCACTCCAAAGTACTGCACATTTCTGTGTGAAAAACAAAAATATATTAATTATACTGTAACTCATACAAAAAGTAGAGCAATATATTTAAAAAAATGAAGTTTACTTACTAGTTTCTGGTAAATTGTATTTGTTGTGTTGTGTAGGTCTACTGTTACTTCTTGCTCTGCAGTTTCTGTGAGGTAATATGTTGGAGGTATATCTTTTTTGTTATGGTATAATCCATTTTATTACATATCATACTTCAATGGATGGTTGATGTGTTAAATATGTAGGTTTCACTGCTTATTTATTAATATATTTAATGTGTATATGTGCTGCTTTTTGAACTGGCGTAGTGTTTATATGGTATCCAGTTAAAATTTCGAATGAACAATTTTCGAATGCATTTTTGTTGAAAAAAAAATGTCAAAATATAAATGTTGAATATTTTTATTTTTATTTTATATGTTTTTTTGGGTTTAGTTAGTAAAAAAAGGGTCAATAAAAAAATAAACAGGGACTTGGGGGGAACTCCCCCATTAAAAAAAAATAATAATAATAATAATTCGACATTTTTTTCCCCGGCATTTTTCATTCGAGAAAAATGCAGTTGAAATTGTGACATTCGAAAATGTCACTATAAACCTGTTTATATGGTATGATAGAACAATTTCAGTTGCCCCCTGCATGTTAGGGTAGTGTTGATGTCGTCCGTGACCGTCTGCGGACATCAAAATCATTAGCGGGATGTTCGGTATGTTCTATGTTACTTGTATATAAAGTAAGAGAACCCTAGTAAACATCTATCAAATTTACATTGTGAAAATGTATATTTATTAAAAACACATTGTTAGAGAGTCGTTATGGTTAAGTTGCGCTACTAAAAACCTATGAAATTCAGTAAAAAATCTTTGTTAAAGGGACGTTATGGTTCAAAGTAAAACTGAAAAACCCCTGAAATTCACTAGTTATGGTAAGCTAAGCAACCATAACTCACGCCACCACCGTGCATTGCTAAGACTAACATCCAGGACATCAAAGATGACATCACAAGTGTCATTGATGACATCAGTGATGACATCATGTGCATTTACTTTTCATACAATGGGTTGTGAATGTAATGTTGGCAAAAAAGTATCAGGGATTATCCGGAAATGTGTAATAAACTACATTGTTCATTACGCAATGTAGTGTTCTAAAGAACATTCCATTGCAGTGTTCTTTCTAGTACAGGAACCTACTCATACAGAAATGTAGGTATTGGCTGCAGCATACACCACAGAGGAGCTATATTTGTAACTTTCCAAAGTTATATTTTGAAACAGTGAATGCTTCTGTATCAGACTTTTCCGTACTGTGAAACATATACTAAGTAGCTAATAATGCATCACTTTCTACATATTTCTACTAATACACACAAAACATAAATAGACTACAATGCATACAAATATGGGGCTTATATATAGAGAGTAAAGTAAGCAAACAAGAGGCAGTATCATTAGCAACTGTGTATAATCTACATGATTGTATTCACGCACAAAAATGATTGCTGTGTTTCAGGCCTGCTTCTTCCTTTATACATCTACATCATAAGATGCAATTAAATTCCAAGGAAAGTAGTGTAAGAACATGTGAGAATAGCAATATCTATAAATGTAATACCTTTTGAAATTTAAGTTTATGACTGTCAGTAAATCAAACCACCTGGCCTAGATATGGCAGTGAACAAAAAAGAAGGGGATAGACATGTGATGTCATCAGTGATGTTCTTGTCTGGCTCACACTCCTTTTTTGGATTACTTTTGTATTTTTCATTGGTGAGTGCAAAGACAACCCGCAGTACGTTTTTGGTGGCCTGTATGGGGAAGACTCCAGCTTTCCCAACCAGATGTGGGAACTCTAGTGATGCCTACGGAGGGGTGCGGGATGGTGTTCCAGACCAGTACCTAGAGCTCAACACCCAGGAGACATTGATGCCGAGTTTGCAAAGGTCTGCGCTGGTCTAAACACCCTGCACTCGGAAGGGGTGTTGGCATTTAAAGGGAGACTTTGAGGTCAAGGGGGCTCAAGATTTTCCAAAGAAGGATATGTGAGTGTACCCATGCATGAATGCGCTGGGGGGAGGGATTATTTATGATGCACCCTGAAGGGGTGGAGGGCGATTGGCCGTACTAGTCATAGATTTTATGTCCATTTATCCGATAGGGAGTAAGTGGGCGGTGGCACATCTCCGTTAGAACAGAGGGTTGCATAGTAAGTGACAGACCTTTTTAGGCAAGAGCTGTTCGTAGTACAGGAAATGGGGACATTTGCATCTTTCTTATATTCTTTTGGGGAAAGGAGTTTGAAAGGGAGCGGAAAAAAGAGGAAGAAGCAAATGCGCTAGTGTTTTTGTGAGTAGTAGCAGTTTATCATGATAAGGTGCAAGTTGTTGCACTTCTCTGTTTATTATTGCTGTGGAAATTACGGAAGGGACTGAGCCAAACCAACATGTAAATATCAAAAGAGCTGTGTAGCACGTGCAGGGGTCGCAGTCGGATGATGGGAGGAGTAAACACACTCTTAGTATACTAACATAGGGCATTATTGTTAAGGTGGCAGGCCTGTGGAGAGGGCCATTTGTGTACTAATCAAAACTAACAAGATGGGCCTATGGAGAGGGCCATTGCAGGTAAGAGTGGAACAAGAGGGTGGGGCTAGTAGAGAAGGCCAGTACGAATGAAATAGGGTGAAAGAGTTAAGATTGAGTGAATGGAAGTGGATGAATAATAATAAAAGAGTTTAGTGGTTGAAAAAGAAGGGTTACAAAGAAAAGGGGGAGGGAAGGGTACTCTTACATTAGGAAGAGGGTGCGATAATGTCGTCCCAATCGATGGACGAACCCCTTGATCACACATGCAAATACTTGGCCCAATATCACGATAAAATATTAAACTACCACTTTCACTTGGTTAATGACACATTGCAAAAGAATATAATTGACAGAATGCATTCATATTTGCTTGCTACATATAAAAGTGCAAACCTTAAAAAGAGGCTGGATATTTTGGGTCTTTGGAAGCTTTACGAAGACATTAAAGGAGAGAAAAAGGAAGGGGGGGTAGGACCCTCCCCAGCCCTCCTTACAGATTATATTCTCTCTTGAAGCTAGCAACAGGATAAAAAAAAACCCAGCAGAAGTCTCCAGATAGGGAGAAGACAAAGAAAAACAAGACAGAACAGGAATCCTGTCCAAGAGACAAACAAGACAAAGGGAGTAAACAATATTTAACAGACAAGAAAGAAAGCACACAGCAGCAACTGGATACACTGTTTAGGGAGGCAGCAAAAATAATGGAAAGGGAAATAAAAAAGAATGGAAAGTAACAAGAAAAAGGGGAAGATAAGTAGGGATGGACAGCGGCATGCATAAAATAAAAAAATGGACAGGTGTGTACGGTATGCAGTGATAAAATCGCAGCAAAAGTGTTGCCTGTAAAAAAAATTGCAGCAAAAATTCTGTGGTGTGACCCGGTAAAGGTGTACCCCATTATACCATTTAAGGGGAGCTGGGGTTGTGGGGGTGTCCCCCGCTCCCCTTAAATGGTATAATGTGTCCAGGGGTCGTAGGGGTGTCCCCCACATCCTTTACATGGATTGCAGCGGCAAAACCACTGCATTTTTGCCACAATATTTTGTAACCACAGCCATTTTGCTGTGATTTTAACACATGGAACCGTGTGAACAGGACCTGGAAGAAGATGAGCAAGAGACACCAGAGGGTGACAATACTGCATCAGATTGGGAGGATAGTAGTGATAATGACAGTAGGGATGATGAGTTTGACCCTTGCGACTTAACTCATGAGGACAGGGAAAGGGGGAGAAAGGAAGGGGAAAACCAAGAGAGGGAGAAAGAAACAGGGATTAATTGAGGCACTAAACATGCCAGAATGACACGCAGTAAATATATTGTCTGCTTCCGCGTATGTAACATCTACAGTACACTCAGGACTCAGGATTAGCAAAATGAGAGAGGAGAGGCTTCAAGATGAGTAATGGCACACCACTGCAACATGCAGCACTTTTAAGTAAATTGTTAAAACTGCTACCACTCCCAGTAGAATTGGCAATAATATATTGCAAAGCCCATACTAGAGGGCACAATTTTATCTCACAAGGTAACGAAAGAGCAGACATCGCAGCAAAAGAAGCAGCATATTTGCTAGAGGTATCACATGTGCTGTTCCCTGGCAGGAAGGTGAAAGTGTCACTAATAGCATTGATGAAAGCAGCCAAAGAACAAACTTTACCACCAGAGGGCTTTAATATGGCACCAATGGTACAGATAATAGAATTACATGGAGAAGCATCAGAGGGTGAAAAAGAGCGGGTGCTCACTGTCACCAACAGATTTGATCTGGCAACAAGACTGCACCGGCAAGGTGGTAATGCCAAAAGAATTATTGAACGTGGCTATGGAACAGCTACACTACCATGCCCATGCATAAAAAGACCATGTGGTGGTTTGGATAATTGAATATTGGTCCACGCCAAATGTGTCTGAATTTGTGACTAAATATGTGACTGAATTTGTAAATAATTGTATGACATGCCAAAAATACGCAATGTGAAGATCGGGAGTGATTTTCCCCTACAAAGAAGGTTTGAAGTTGCCAAACGGAATCTCGAAGTGAGCTTTTTGGCAGTAAAACTAATGTTCCACTTGAAATTGGATCTTCAAAAAATTTGGAGCAAAAACTATCAATCGAAGTAGGTCAGAAATTCAATCCTAAATATATCAAAGCACAAACAAAAAAAATAGAGCGGCCTATACAGGATGAGAAAACAGCTTCAAGAGAGATGCAAAATCACACAAAAAAACTCCAACTGGAATATGTTCTACTTGACAAAATTGAAATAAATCTGAACAGAAGAAACATAATGAAACTTCTGAATTGTGTTCCATCCTTGAGGACTATCAAGTCAGATGACATTGATATAGTGGAGTATCTCTCTGAGAAACACTCCGATTGGGCCTTACTACATGTACATTCTTCCTTAGTCACAAACATTCTCAGAGCAGCCAAGACTGATCTTCAAACGCTTGGCTATTAGTTTCTTGGTGACTTTTCACTAGAGTCACTAGAATCGCTAATCTCATAGCCAAGCGTTTGAAGATCAGTCTTGGCTGCTCTGAGAATGTTTGTGACTAAGGAAGAATGTACATGTAGTAAGGCCCAATCGGAGTGTTTCTCAGAGAGATACTCTACTATATCAATGTCATCTGACTTGATAGTCCTCAAGGATGGAACACAATTCAGAAGTTTCATTATGTTTCTTCTGTTCAGATTTATTTCAATTTTGTCAAGTAGAACATATTCCAGTTGGAGTTTTTTTGTGTGATTTTGCATCTCTCTTGAAGCTGTTTTCTCATCCTGTATAGGCCGCTCTATTTTTTTTGTTTGTGCTTTGATATATTTAGGATTGAATTTCTGACCTACTTCGATTGATAGTTTTTGCTCCAAATTTTTTGAAGATCCAATTTCAAGTGGAACATTAGTTTTACTGCCAAAAAGCTCACTTCGAGATTCCGTTTGGCAACTTCAAACCTTCTTTGTAGGGGAAAATCACTCCCGATCTTCACATTGCATATTTTTGGCATGTCATACAATTATTTACAAATTCAGTCACATATTTAGTCACAAATTCAGACACATTTGGCGTGGACCAATATTCAATTATCCAAACCACCACATGGTCTTTTATGCATGGGCATGGTAGTGTAGCTGTTCCATAGCCACGTTCAATAATTCTTTTGGCATTACCACCTTGCCGGTGCAGTCTTGTTGCCAGATCAAATCTGTTGGTGACAGTGAGCACCCGCTCTTTTTCACCCTCTGATGCTTCTCCATGTAATTCTATTATCTGTACCATTGGTGCCATATTAAAGCCCTCTGGTGGTAAAGTTTGTTCTTTGGCTGCTTTCATCAATGCTATTAGTGACACTTTCACCTTCCTGCCAGGGAACAGCACATGTGATACCTCTAGCAAATATGCTGCTTCTTTTGCTGCGATGTCTGCTCTTTCGTTACCTTGTGAGATAAAATTGTGCCCTCTAGTATGGGCTTTGCAATATATTATTGCCAATTCTACTGGGAGCGATTCTAGTGACTCTAGTGAAAAGTCACCAAGAAACTAATACGATGGAAAGACGTTGTATTCCAATGGTTTGTCAGCTAATGAAGTAAGAAGACTAATCCCTTCAGGAGCGTTTTGAGCAAGGAGCAGCAGACCATAAGTTGAGTCGACCAGTGCATGAAAAAATGGAACGACCAAATGGTGTAAAAGGCAACCACTTGAAACATCATTAGTACAACCTATCAAGACAAGCAGCAGAATATTCCATAATTTCATGGAACACGCGAGGATTTATTCATCTTCTTCAGGATGATGAGTTAAAAAAAGGAGATTATTCTCTCATCTGCATGCAAGAAACTTTGAATGTGGACTCCTCCAGTATGTGAAGGCTACACTCTAATTTGAAAAACTCGCCTGGTCGCCCGTTTTCTGGGCTGTTAACATTAGTAAAAAATAATCCAGGATGGGTGGTGATAAAGTTTGTTCACCCAAATGCCTTTGTTCGGGGGATAATTATTAAAAAAATGCAGGAAGAGTTATGCCCGTACGAATACACATTAGTGGTAAATGTCTACTGCAACACAGCAAATGTCTCAAGAAGGACATTTTTAACATCTATAACAACGTTACTGGATGACTTCATGGTAGAATACCACAATATTACCATCATAGTTTGTGTTGATCTGAACTATTCATGGGTCGACAATGACTGACATATCAAAGATTATTTCTCAGAAGATAAAACTAATCGAAGAAAATGTTAGTTAAATGAGCTAACCATCAGGAACTGCAAAATGCTGAATGGCCAAACCAACTGCGACATTCCAGCATGCCATACTTGGCATATAAATAATTCCCATAAAACCCTGGACTATATATGAGTGACACAAGACTTACGACAAAAGATTTAAAAAACTGTATATTATGAAAATGCGTAATAGTGATCATGACACTGTGATGATGACTTGGTTGACTTTTTCTCCCCTATCTTTGAATAGCGACATCTATATTTCAGCATTAGAGATAAATCAGGGGTTAAATCGGCTTAAAATTAGGCCGGCCAAGATTATGGAGTTAACAGTAAAAATGTCTTCTTCCAACATAGATGATGAACATTCTTCAGACCATGGTCCTCTATTGGCCCAATATACAAAAAAAAAACTAAGATTGGCTTTAGAATAGACCATCAGAAACACAAAGATCCATTTAGTAAAAAAATACGAGATGAGAAAAAAATATGTCTGAAGAGCTAAAGCAACTGAAGATAGTCACGCCAAAAGATATATTTTCAGAATTGAAAAGAAGTGTCAACAGAAATACATAAATTGGCTGATATCCTTTTAACAATTTCGAGCTCAAGAACAAGCGGAACAAATGTTGAAGCTGATATGTGGAAAGAAGAGCTCTGAAACATTGGCAGTTATAAATGCTGGTTCTCTATCCCAGAAAGCCAACATGACAAACGGAGTCAATGCACCAGCTTGGTTAAGCATTTTTCCCCTGTATTCAAAGCACCAATTGAACAAGAAATAAACAAGACACTGAACTGATAGTCACCTGGATCATCGCTTACAGCAAGGTTGAAATAGAAGAGGTACTTGCAAAGCAAAAAAATTCTGGTGCCGCTGGTCCCGATGGGTTAACAAACTTGATGTTAAAGAAACATGAATCTCATTGGGCTGGTTTCATTGAGACATTATTCAAGAAAATGTCCATATTGAAAAAAAAGTTCAAGTTCCTGGCAATCGACGGTAGTTGTGCCAATTTTCAAAAAAGAGGATTGAACAGATCCAGCCAACTATCGTCCGATTGCCTTGCTTGATGTATTTGGGAAAATATTTGCCACATTTTTACAAAAAGTATGGCAAATTGGGCAAAGGAGGCAAATATTATTGATAATAGACAGACAGGTTTTACCCAAGGTGTCGGAGTTGAGTTAAACTCAATTTTTTAAAACTGGACACAATGAAAAACTAGAAGAATCTGTTTTTGGCATTTATCGATATGTGTCAAGCATTCGATAGGGTCAATAGAGCGACCATATGGGAATAATTGCAAAAACAGACCTGTTGCAAATGATTAAACAACTACATACCAAGACTTTGATAAAAAACAAGGCTGAATGCAGAGGGTGAGTTGTCTGAAAATATTGCAACGGAAAGGGGTACAAAGCAGGGCTGCCCCCTAGCTGCACTCATCTTCAAATGATATATTGTGGACTTACCTGAGGACCTTTCAGAATGTAACATCTTCTCACCAAGAATAAACTGTCACCAGATCAGTTGGGCAACATATGCAGATGACCTGGTTTTAGTGGATAGCACCCAAATAGGCCTACAACATTTACTATCGAAGTTGGAGGTTTATCTACAGAAAAGAAACATGGAAATTAATGCCGGAAAATCAAAGATTGTTGTTTTTGGATCTAACCAAGGTACAAAAGGGAGACATTCCAAATGGTTTGCCGCTCGACATCCATTAGAGAGGACACAAAATATCTGATACCTTGGAATCATCTTCAACACTTCAATAAGAGAATGGCAGTGGTTGCAGGACTTGAAACTAAAAATGACCAGCTTAAAACTTCAAGGCGCCAAATTACATCGCAAATATGGAAAATTCATCTTTAACCCAAACCTGGTGTTCTACCACCAAAAAGTGATAGCCGCAAACACTTTTGGTAGTGAAGCAGGATTCAACCTTGACGACAAGATATGGACCCAGCTAGACGTACAGTTTTGGAGACGAGTCTTGGGGTTACCACAAAATGTTTCTATGTTCGCAATCTGGTACAAACTGGAATTAAAGTCTCTTGGAGCAACAGTGCTGTGGAAATCACTGTCACTGTTAAGAAAGTTAACCATGTCAGACTTGGCCCGCCAGTACAAAATATTAAAAGAAACCACAAGGAAAAACTACAAAGGTTTATTAAGAGACTGGTCAATGAAAGCTTTAAAGCAACTAGTGCATGTGGGGCCTACCCTGAAATGACTACATGATAAACCCTGTGCGCTAAAAAGAAAAGTGATGCACAGTGACTGGATTAACACCATCAACCAGAGAGAAAAACTGAAATCCAGCCTAAGGCTTGATATTGAAAGCCGAGGAGTGGATTAAGTCCGAAGTACCTAACAAAATTTCCTTCGCGATACCATCGTGACAAGTTGTTACGGTTGCGTTTAAATTTATTAACTATGAAGGAGATGTTGTTTTTAACAAGGATCTGAAAACTTATCATATCCCTTGCCGGTTCTGTGATCAAGATTTTGAATCATCGAAGCACTTGGTTGCAGAAAGAACAACAGTCTTAGGTAAATTTGCCCCCTTAAATGGGAATATGAATGAGTGATGGTCAGCCATATTGTCCTGAAACAACTGCATGATGACATGTGCGGTCATAGACTTCCTTGATAGATTGTTTGCAGTGATAGGAATAATAGAAAGACAGTCCGGAGACAATTGATGGAATGATATATGTGCATGTCAAGTCCTCCTTTTAATGTTTTTTCGATGTCTATGATGATCTGATGACGTACAATGAATGAATAAGGATTCATAATGTGTTGTTAAAAGTTTTGTAAAAAGTTTTGTATGAAACTAAATACAATAATTTGTTTTAAAAAAAATACGCAATTGGGCACTCTTTAAAAGTGTCACAAACAAGTTTGCCGCATCTGGAGGGGCCCTTCTGACACATGCGTAGCAGCTATGTTGAAATGCAAGCCAGATGTACCTCTTACAGGTATATACTTGTTAAGGTGTTTCCATTTTCACATTGGCTTGAGGCTGGTCCCTGTGCCCATAATGAAGCTCACTAAAAGAAATGTTTGAAGGATGGGGGATCCCAGATGAAATTCGCTCTAACAATGGCCAGCATTTTGCAAATTATTTGATTGGGGAATAACTTCACTTTTAGGAATTAGGCACATACTATGTTCCATTTACCACCCTCAGGCCAACAGTCTGGCAGAAAGAATGAATGGCTTACTGAAAAACAGCTTTGCAAAGCTAACATCTATTCTTGGCAAGTCCTGGCATTATTGCTTGCTTTTTCCTCCCTTTGCTTTGTGCAATACACCTGGAGGAGATGATCATCTCACTCCATATGAAATTGTTACTGGTAGGAGAATGCATGACCCTATATCTCCAGCACGTACAATTTTGGACACTAATTTGTCTGCTAACCTCTTGGGGAAGAGTTTCATATATACCTCACTGAATTTACCATGTCCCTTAAATATATATCTCAACTCAGCAACGCATGGACATGAACTGAGCAGGGAGATGAACCAAAAAGGGACTCTCCACAAGCAGTGCTTCTATACACTGGTGACAAAGTACTCATCAAAAATCACTTTCAGAAGTGGAAGGAAGAACGCTTCACTGGGCCACACACTGTGACATATGCCACAACAACAGCGGTCAAGGTCGTTGAGGATGGGTCCACATCAGTGGCGTGCACAGGGATAAGAGCACCAGCTCCCCCAGAGAAGAAGGGCAGAGCGCAACGTGATGGGAAGTATAACACAACTTACATTAATTTTCTTTTCAGCTAAAAGTCTTTACAGAAGACCAACAACTGGAGAAGGATGGGGAATTTTTCAGCACAATGTTTTTATAAACAAACAACAAAAGATTTGTACAATTTGCATGATTTTAATGAGAGTATTGATTAGTATAGGAATAATATGGTTATTATGTTTTTTGCTTAAAGAAAGAAATGTTGCACCCTTAAATAGTAGTGTGAAGAGTAACAAAAGAAGTGTTTTAAATGAAAAGGAGTTTTATCATGACACTGAAAAAGGGCACATACTAACATCTGGGAATGTCTGTTATGATGAAATGTGCAGCTGGGAAGAGAAAGGGCAAACGGTTACGTTTGTTCACTAATCCCACACGTAATAGGAGCACCCAAGCTCTGCTTTCCCCAAGCCATATCATAAGAGGATGCAGGATTTCAGTTTAGCACCTATCCCTCTGCAAAACTAGGTGTCTTTTCCAGGAAACAAGCCTGGCTTTCCAGTGGGTGGATGAAGGAGGTTATGTTTATGCAGATATGATATGATACATCCTTTATAATGTGCCTGCACACAAGTGTTTCTAGGTGCAACAAGACAAGGGAGGGCAGACAGAGGGAGGACAAGACTAACAATCTTACTAGGCCTTGTGTCATTCAGATCATGCAAGTGAAAGAACAAGAAGTGCAAGGGGAAAGGCGGAAAATACAAGGTAGAGGGAGGGGAAAACAGGGCAGCAATGCTCTGAGTAACTGCAGTCAGGGCAGCACAGCTCTGGGTAGTGCAAGGTTTACAAGGGACTGTAGGGTTACAGTTACAGCCCCTTAGCGCATGGTAGGCACGGAGGAAGAGCAATAGTGACTGATCAAAGAAGAACCTGATATACAGCAACAAGCAACCAGTCGGTACAGCAGACAGGTAGGTCAGGTAGATGAGCAGGGGAGGGAGAGAGAGAAAACTGAGGAGAAGAGGATAGTTTTGAGCTACTTTCAAAACTTCAGGTGGTCATGCTCAAGTTTGAAAGTGGCAGGGAGGCCATTCCAGAGGGAGGCACCTGTATCAGAAAGAGTTCTACCCCCACTCTATGCCTGGAGAAGCGTTTTACCCTTAGAGAGCTTGAGGTAGCTGCATGAAGGGCTTGAGAAGGAAGGTATTTTGAAAGAGAGCATTGGATGTAGTGCGGTCCATGGCCCCAGAAAGCCTTGTGGATAATGCAAAGGATCTTGAATTTGATCCTTGCAGCCACCGCGAGACAGTGGAGAGATTTCAGGTCTGGAGAGACACAGTCCCTGGGCTTGAGGCCAAGCATAAGTAGCCCTGTTCTGGATTATTTGCAGAGGGCGGAGAGTAGCAGAAGGCAGATTGAGAACGAGAAAGTTGCAATAGTCTAGGCTAGAGAGAACTAGTGCTCAGTAGACAGTGAGCTTCTGGGGGAAAGTGTGAAAGGTAAGAGTCCCGTTTGAGGCGCTTCAGCTGATAATGGGACTTCTTGGCAACGTCATGAGAAGAGAGAAAGAGAGAGTGGAGTCGAAGATGATACCAAGGTTTTTTGCCTCGCAGGAAGCCGAAGGTAGAGGACCCATGGTAGGTGGCCAGAGTGAGAGAGGGAAAACAGGGGCAGAGATCCCAATGAGCAGGATCTCCATCTTACTGGTATTATGGAAGAGATTGTTGGAGGCACACCAATCCTGAATCGCATATAAACAGTCAGGAATGAGCGAGAGAGGCGAGGAGGCTGAGGTGAGCCTGAAGGAAAGCTGAGTGTCATCCACATAACACTGAAAGTTATAGGAGAAGGTAGAGATCAGGAGGGCCAAAGGGGCCACGAAGTAGTTGAAAAATCAGGGTGAGAGGATAGATCCCTGGGGAATGCCACAGGCAGGGAGAGAGAGGTGGCAGAGAGAAAGGGACCAGGTAGGACCTGGGAGGGCTGGTCAAAGAGGAAGGAGGTCAGCCACTCCAGGGCCTGATTCATGAGGCCCAGGTATTCACATAGTCTAGTGATCAGGATGCCGTGGTGGACCATGTCAAAATCTGAGGACAGATCAAGGAGGGTGAGGACAGAAGGAATGCTGGAATCAAGGTTAGGGAGCAGATTTTCACAGTTATTCAGGAGAGCAGTTGCTGTGCCTCTGCCAATTCTGAAGCCAGACTGATGGTCATGGAGAGAACCAACAGATTCAGGGCCCTATTCTCATCCAGGTGTTAAGTTTTGAAAAGGACGTTAAAAGGCTTAACGACCTTTTCGGTACTTAAGACCTATTTGGAAGGTGGCGCATTCCTCCAAAGTCAGAAGGAATGCGTCACTTTTTCAATACATGTAGCGGTTGCTGCGATGGGTTGGAAACCAACCTAGCAAGCACCACATTCGTAAACTGCCTTTTTGGAAGCCTATTCTTGTGGCACTCCACCAGTTTAATATATGCGCTAAACTAGCGCACATATACGGTACTCTTTTGGCGCCTTTAAACTGGAGGAGTGCCACAAGAAGCATTGTTTGGTGTAAATGAAAGTGTTCATATACACCGTGTGTTGTATATGGACACTTTCATGTACACCAAAGCAAGCAGCTTCAACGTTGTGTTGAAGCTGCTTGCTTTGATGTACATGAAAGTCTTCATATACAACACACGGGTGTATATGAACACTTTCATTTACACCAAACAACGCTTACTTTTAAGCTGCTTGCTTTGGTGTACATGAAAGTGTTCATATACAACACACAGGTGTATATGAACACCTTCATTTAGACCAAACCTAGCAGCTTCAACGTTGCATACAGCAACATTAAAGCTGCTCGCTTTGGTGTAAATGAGAGTGTTTATATACACTGCACGGGTGTGTATGAACACTTTCATTTACACTAAAGCGAGCAGCTTCAACGTTGCATCCTGCAACTTTGAAGCTGCTCGCTTTAAATGAAAGTGTTTATATACACCGCACAGGTGTACATGAACACTTTTGTTTACACCAAAGCGAGCAGCTTCAACGTTGCATGCTGCAACGTTGAAGCTGCTCGCTTTAAATGAAAGTGTTCATATACACCATACAGGTGTATATGAACACTTTCCTATACACCAAAGTAAGCAGCTTCAACATCCTGCAATGTTGAAGCTGCTCACATTGGTGTACAGGAACGTGTTCATCTGTGTTCTCGGCAGCATTTTTGTAAAATAACGAATATGTCGTTATTTTACAAAAATGCTGCCGCGATTTGATTGGCGATTTCCTTGCATATTTTAAAGAGTTAGGCCATGTTGTTACAGGCCGCACAGATGTTGGCTTGAATGTGCTTCTTGGACAGGACAGAGAGACTGTATTGCCTTTGGAGCATGTGGCAGGCCAGTTTGTCAGTGGATGGGCCCAATCCCTCCACTTCCTCTCAGATAACGATGTGCAACTCAATCGCGTGGCCCAAAAGAGTGAAGCAAAGAACCTGAAAATAAAATACATAACTGAAGGTCGTAAAGGGGGGAACAAATGGCTGCAGAGCACAAATGACTACATTGTGTGAGTAAGGAAGGGCATAGAACTCCCTGCTTTCACACAAGACCATTGATGAAAATGAAGGGAGCAGTGTGGTATGGTGGCCAATGGGAGGGGGAAATAATGCAATGTTGTGCTGAAGATTTGGTGGCGTTCAAACAAAGTTTGACCTCTAAGGTGAATGACAGTTGCAAGGCAGTTTGGGGAACACATGTACATACATTATCCTAGCTAAGCGAAACTCATCAACCAATATACATAAAGAGGTTTACACTGTTCCCTTTGTGTTTCAGGTGCAGTGGTCCATTCATATGGGCACTTACCATGGCTGTACAAAGATGATGAGGAGTGTGACACAGGCGCAGGGGACAGCTGTAATCATAATGTATGGTGGGCCTGTGGACTGAGGCCCTATGTCAAGCACCCTCCTGATTGGGGCGGTCTTTGTTCACATGTAACACTGTACAGCCCAGCCCTGCTGGTGCCCTGAGGCAACAACAACAATATGGGGCTTTTATTGAGAAAATAATCAATTCAGTTGAAAGAGAGTTACAGCACGATAAGGAACATGCAATGCGAGGAGTACATAGTAGGAGAAAACGTGGCAATAGCTACTGGTCATGAAAGAGTGCAGAAAGCTTTGCAGCAATTGCAGTGGAGTATCGGTTATTCTTGAAAGTGCCCACTCTCTTGTTTCCTTATTGTTGACAGCTGTCAATGCTAAATGGCTGCATTTGACGTGGTAGGGGTTAATGCGATTGGCAAACTCAACAGCAAAAGCCCTGAATGCATTAAAGAAAGATCTAAGGGCACGTCATCTGCTGGCACTTCAAAATCGCTATGTTTTGGATTTACTCACTGCCATGGAGGGATGGGTGTCATCAGTTATGTCTTCTACTCCGTCAATCATCTGGCTGTGGAGTTTTGTCAGCATACTTATGGCCTCTGTCAAGGTTCCATTCTCGTCATCATGAGAAGGTATGAATGAGCAACATGATATTCCGATTTTTGCACAAACACCTCCATCCATAGCTGTGATCATATCCAGGACCTATCTAGTCTGAAGGGTCATCAGTCGTATCGCTCTCAGCTCTTCTCTGATAGCATTGAATCCATTTATAGTAGTGTTGACTGTCTGGAGTAATTCCCATCTTGTAATCTGTAGCCATTTGGTATTTGCTCCAACCTGGACACTTGGCATGAAGATCAATGAAAACACTGAAGCTGTCTGGCTAAATAGTTTGTGCTCATAAGGAATAGCATTAAAAGCCTCTATAGATTTTGCTGAGAAATAGTTCTCTCACTTCATTCTTTTTATCAGCTCCACAGATCTCTTCTTTCTCAGGTGAGCATCTGCTTTTGGAAAACTGTCAAGATTTAAATCACTTTTTGGAATCACCAGTGCTAGAACATGAACATTCACCAGTGAACATCGTCCTCCCCAATCCTTGCGTAGCCTCCTATATGCTCTGGATCCGCAAACCCAATAGTGATCCATGATTACTGCTATTCCAAGTATCATTCCTGGTACATCAAAGATTCGACCACAGTTCTGATTCTCTCCAACTTTTCTTGTGCCTTTATTTCTAAAGCACAACTTTGCACTCTCCAAAGGCGGTATCTGCAAGGGTCCTCCTCTGTCTTTGACCCAGGTCAGTAGTTTAGCAAGTTTTGGCCATAGTGGTTTGCACACATTCTGCACTATGTCAATGGTTGGTTTGTAGAAACCAATGACCACCCAGGCTCTGCAGATGACCACTCCTTCTTCCCATCCATCTGGTGATATTACTGATCGCCAGATCTGCATTTGGCCTCTGTTCTTCCATCTACGAATTTCTTCTGCAGATTTTCCTGGACTCTCCAGTCTTTTGTTTACTTCCCATCTGATTCCAGCTCCTTTCACTCCAGGATTTTTATATCTGATCACGTGGTTCTTGGTGTGAGCTCTGTTTTTTGTCTTCATGTCTTGCACATAATCATCTTCATCTGGATCTGTCCATTAAGTTGCCCATTTGAGATAGGCATCACGGCCCATAAACTGGCCCCTTGTTTGGCAAAGTGAAAGACAATGGGCTGTTTGGACATCTATTTCAATAGCTATGACGATCTTAGACTTCCCCATATTATAAGACAGGAGTGCACATACAAAGCATTCCTCCTTTGAGGTTCTTCTTCCCACTTCCCACATATTTTGATACCATATGTTGTTTTCCAAATGTGCTGTACTATCCAGGCAATCATTTAGTTTAAAGTCATCTTCCCCAGTATCTCTCTTAGTTCATATTCTTCTCTTATGATCTGCTATGATTATCTCATACAACATGTCAGCATAACTCCTTCTAACTGGACCAATCATAGGTGCATCTGTCAGTGGACTGGGTGTGGTTACATGAACTTTCTGTGTAGGTTCACCTTTCAACACCCATTTCTTTTGTTTCCCTTGTAAAGCCTTTTTCTGGTTTCCAAAAATAATCTCTAAGACACTTTTATCATGTAACTGACTATTAGTGACATTCACCTCTGACGTAGGTAACTCTTCATCTTTCTTTGGAACAGGGATAACTACATAGGGTCTTGTCTACCTAGTAGTTGCCACGTTCACACATTCCTTCTGCTTAGGAAGATTCTCAGGAGTTTTTGTTCCATTCACATCTATGTAATAGGCTGTTTGAACAGTGAGTGAAAGCAGTATTATTATAAACAGAGGCAAGCATAAATAACACAGAGATATGAAAGTTTCCAGCATCAATTTTTTTTACACAACATGGATGTCTCTCTGAATCTGGCATGATAATATTGCTACTAATTCTGCCCATTTTTATTGCATAAGGAAAGGAAAATAAATCTATAATAAGGCACCATCATGCCCTGCTGCGGGAAACTGCTGATCTCACTTGAAAAACCTCTTTGATCCACTGATTACTTATTGAACAATAAACACAAATTCCCAGTAGACGCCACGAATCGGCCTTTTACTAGACGACATGATGATTTTCTTTCAGCATGAAACAAGGGTTCTTTTTAGCCAGCAATCCCTCAATCTATCCCTCGAAGGAAAACCTCACTCAGATCTAAGAGTTCTCTCGGAGTAAGCATTTACTTGTACGATAATGTCTGGCAAAATCTCATTCAATGCTGCATTATTTCTCGCATCCCTTAGAAAAGTACGGACATCTGTGTGTCTATTAACTAGCTATGGGCATTATTCAATCAGGTAATAAAATACAAGACTGACCAGTCTGTGCACATTGTCAGCAGATAGGGGCATTTGCACGCCTCTCACTGTATTCAGGAAGCTACAAAACTTGCTCAATAATCGCTGTAAGAAATCTCCTTACGATCGGACCATTCTTAAGATCTTGCAGGAAAATGTGAACGCTAGTAGTTTTTGCCACAATTGCAGGATATGTGCATAACACAAAAAGAAAAACTTTAAACATGATCCGTGAAACATTGTCATTGGGTAGCACCATGAGCAAATCCAAACAGGAACTCAGTGAGGAATGAATCAGGGTATTGTACCCTTTTCCAATTGGCAAAAACAAAATAAAGATCTGGCATATTTTTCTTCTTATCACGGCTTAAGCATGCCTCAGTTCAATGTCACAAACTCCTGTGGCTCAAGAACATATCTTCCCTGAACTCCTCCCCAATATGACTGAAAAGAGTGTTAGAAACTAAGCCATAGTCCAACAAACTGTTAGTCTTTACTGAACAGCTTCTGCATCCTTCTTCCTAATCATAGACCTGGTATACACGTGCTGAGGTTCTTCCTCGATGCTTGCTTCCGAAGGGTGCAGGGGTGAAGGAGTCTTTCGAGCATAGATCTTTACGTCTCCTAGCAAAGTCCAAGCACGTCTGCCCTGCACTCTGACTGCAGATGGCGTGACTTCTTCCACGATAAAAGGACCTTTGAAATGGGGCTCATCCCACTTTTTCTCGTATGATTGTGGATAAGGATCGCATCTCTGGGGAACACTTTAGGAATGCATAGTTCTTGTAATTCACTTGTTGAAGCATCTCCTTTTGCGTTCTGCACTGCCCTACACCCTATTTCCACCGTGGCTGATCTGAAATGACAGAGATACTTGAGGTCATACAGGTAAGGTAGTCACATAGCTCCATTCCTAACAGTTCTCACGTTGGCTGGGCATCACTTCTAACTCTGGATGGAGGTGTGAGGGGTGTCCTCATTCTCCTCCCTGTGACTATTTCATGGGGGTAAAGATGGTTGTCCAAAGTTGGTTGGTTCCTCAATGCATATAATGCCAGTGGTAGGCAAGGCAACCACCCTTTCTTCAAGGTAAGCTTCAACTTGTCTATTTTTTCTTTAAGCACGCTGTTGAGCCTCTCACAGATCCCATTTCTTTGTGGATGATAAGCCGACGAAAACGTGTGCTTTATACCAAGCAACAAACTTATTTGCTCAAAGACTGTGTTAACAAAATGAGGGCCATTATCTGATCTTAATACTTCACATTTCCCCCATCTAAGAAACACTAATCGCACTAAGAATTTTGTGGCACAGGTAGAATCTGAGTTCGTACACAGACCAGCCTCAATCCATTATAAAAAAGGGACAAACTACTACAATCATGCATCTACACCGATTACATACTTGCAGCATATCGACATAGTCGATATGCAAATGCTGATAGGGGCCATTAGGTCTCAGGATAGCTCTCCAAACTGTGTGCAATGTGTGCCCAATGGTGAATTTTTGACAAACGATGGAATTCACTACATAGGATGCAACGTGTTCTAACAAATTTGGTACAAACCAATCCTCTGCAATTGTTGCAGCGAGGTTTTCTCTAGTTTTGTGCGCAGGGTAGTGTAGCTGTTCCAGCACCACCCTTAATAAGGCTACAGGCATTACTGGTTTACCAGTGCTGTCTTGTTGCCACAATGCCTCAGAGGGGTTTAAACAACACCCTCTCCACATCCATAGATCCTTCTCATCTTGAGGTGCTTCTCCCTGAACCTCAATTAATTGTGTCTTTGAAAAAATACTATAGGATTCAGACACACTCATCATCACCACCATTTTTTCATTTACATTAAGCGTATCAAATGACATGATATCTTCTGAACATGCAGCGAGTTTGGCTTCATCGTCTGCTGCTTGATTTCCCTGTGAGATATAATCTGCCTTTTTAGTATGAGCTGTACACTTAATGACTGCAATGGCTATTAGGAGTTGTAGATCCCTAATAAGCCTGTCCAATAAGGCGGCATGCTGCACTGGAATGCCATCCGCTCGGAGGTAGCCCCTCCTTTTCCATCATGCTGGTCCTGCGTATACTGTCAACGTCACAACATAGGCAGATTCACTGTAGACCGTTACTTCCTGGTCTGCATGATTCTCGAGCGTGACTATCAGCGCCACTAACTCTGCAGCCTGTGCTGAATAGTGAGACAGTAGTCGTTCACTTTAAAATATTTCAACCTCCCCACTGACCATATATTTTATCACAGAAGCACCTGTATATCTCTGCCCATCATTTTGATCAATCCTTGAAGAAATGTCAACAAAAACTATTTCTCCCCCTGCCAAAGCATTTTCTTTTATCCTTGGGATTTCATCATAGAACTCTTCACAGTTCGAACAGTCATGCGCATGCTCATACTCTGCCAGTGGTTCAGCTACAAACATGGCAGGATTCACCAATTTGCATCAGACTATTTTAATCGCCGGATTTGATGACTACTTTGTAGGCAGAAGCCCTTTGAGAAGTCAACGTCCCTTTCGGTTTCTCCAAGATGGAAAATAATGCATGTTCAACAAACAACGTCATTGAGCATCCCATCACTATGCT
Organism: Ambystoma mexicanum; assembly: GCF_040938575.1. Lineage (NCBI taxonomy): Eukaryota > Metazoa > Chordata > Amphibia > Caudata > Ambystomatidae > Ambystoma > Ambystoma mexicanum. Next base: position 716,989,500 of record NC_090932.1, read on the forward strand.
TTCAGCCTTCTCAATGGCGAGCACGGCGGCTGACAAAGATTGTTTGCATGGAAAATGACCCCTCATCACTGGGTCTAAAATCCCACTGTAATATGCAAGGGGCTTGTACCCCAAGGTGGTTGTCTATGTAAGGACTGCTGTCATAACGGTACCATCCTTATGCGAGAATAAAAAGAATTCCTCAGCATAATTAGGAATCCCTAAAACTGGAGCTGTACAAATTGCCTTTTTCAATTCCTCAAACCCTTCTTCCATTTCCTTTTTCCAAACAATTTTCTCTTGCATTGCTTGGGCTTTCTTTAGAGCTTGTAATAAATGCCTTGTATATGAGTTATAGTCAAAGACCCATGCTCTGACATAGTTACATAATCCCAGAAATCTCTGCATGTGCTTTATCGTGTGTGGCTTTGTGGTTTTCAAAATAGCTTCAGCTCTTTCAGGAGTAATCTTTTTCTCTTCATATGAAATCAACTGACCTATTTACAACACTTGCGGTTGACAATAACTTCTCCTTGTCAACTTTATATCGTTTATCAGCAAGCGTAATCATCAACTGAATAGAGTCACATCTGCACTCTTCCTCTGAAGTGCTGCAAACTAAAATGTCATCTATGTATTGCACACAACACTTTACAGATCAGTATTGCTTAAATCCATTTGGAGAACCCCATTGAAAATCGATGGAGACTCACAATACCCTTGAGATAATCTCGTGCTTTTTAACTTAGTCTGTCTAAATATAAATGACGTCAAATTCTGCAAGTCTTTGTGTAAGGGTATTGAGAAAAATGAATTTTTCAAATCAATCACAGTAAAATATTGTGCTTCTACAGGTATTTTACATAAGATTGATTGTAGCGGGATTGGGAACTAGAGGGCACGCGGCCTCTACAAACTGGTTAATCGGGCAAAGGTCTAGAATTAGCCTCCATGACCCCGCCTTAGATTTCTTGATAGGGTACACTGACGTATTAGATGGTGACTCTGATGTCACCAAGATACTCTGATCCATCATGGTGGAAATCATTTTAAAAATACCCTTGTCTGCCTCTCGAGACATAGGATACTACCATGCTTGAGGTAAAATTGCTCCTGGCTTTAATTTAATCTTTACTCATCCAACCCCCTTCAATAACCCTACGTCAAAAGGTCCTGTAGTCCATAATGAGACTGGTACTTTTGTCATGTCTTCATCAAAATATTCGGGACGCCTTTGTGCTATCATCATTTTGTGAGGAACCTCTCGTTTGATGGCTCGTACCCAATAAGTGATGCTCATTTCAAACACTACGTCATCATCAGATGGGTGATCTCCAAACAGATCTTCATCAGTGACGTCAGTTAATCTGTATCCCTCCCCGATTGCGATTACTGTGCACCATCGTCTTCCTTCATAATCATTTCCATTAAACAAAGCTATTTCTCCTTGCACTATGGCTGCTTTTAGTTCTAAAGGAAATATTTGCCCTTCCTCTTCATCCATAGGTATTTTTGGCCTGAAAAGAAACTCATCAGGTATTCTCATAGTTCTGCCTATTAGGCCTGGTAGCCATGTCAACAAAATGCGTACCCCATAATGAAAAACTTCAGGTTCCAACAGAACTGCTCGCATGGTTACTTGTACTGCAGATGCCATAATAAATTCACTCACGTTTAAATAATGCATTCCTGGTGTTGAACACACTATTCCTTTATCGGTAAACGAATTGTCATATTCAACTTAGTCATTAGATCTTGACCTAATATATTGACAGCTGTCTGCCTTGAATGCAGCAGTTGCCCCGCCATGTCTCATTCTCCTATAGAGACTTGTCAGTCTTCAGTAAAAGTAACTTTGTTTGTAGCTCCTGTGAAACCTTGAGTATTCATGGCATTGCCAGCCAATGAACATTTTCCCTCTTTTATACATGAGCGTGTCGCACCCGTGTCTACTAAAAATGAAAAAGGTTTGCCTCCTATACTGACGTCTATGCTCGGTTCCTCGTGAGGATTAGGCGTCACGGGTAGTAATGAACACATCAAGTCTCCCAGTGAGCTGTCCTATTGTGGATACAGCCTCATCCCTGTATCTGTAAAAGGATTCCCTCCATCTACAGTAATGCCCCCTATCATAGGAGTCATTAGCTGTCCCATGCTCATGCTTTGCTGTATCTGTATAAGTGAATGATGTGACTGCCCTTGCAGCGGATTCACTGCTGCTTGCTGCGTTTGAAAATCTTGCTGCATTCTCGGTGTTTGTACCTGTTGCACTGTTTGATTCTGAGCAAACCCATCGACACTGTGCTGTTAATATGCAGGCGGGTTTAAGGTCCTCCCTCTTGAAAATTGACCATTCTGCTCAAACCCTTGACTTCTGCACATGCAAGCTAAATGTCCTTTCAATCCACATGCCCAACATAGAGGAAGTGGAAATCTCCTATTCTGCCCATCCTGTATCTCTTGATTGTCACTGAGCATATTTTGAAACCTTCCTTTATTGTTCTGAAACTTCCCCTGATTATTCTGCCAATTCCCCTGATTATATCGAAAATGTCTACCTCGAAATCCTCCTCTTCCCTGTGCAGCAAATCCATTATTGCCCTGATCAAACTGCCTTTGATTATTCCCCTGTGGCATGTTTGTTATCTGCTGTTAATTCGATCCGTCTGCATTAGTTATCATTGCCCCTTCAATAGCGTACTTAGATAACTGTTTTTTGCACTAACTTTGCCTCTTCGCCTTTCCTGATATCATCTTTTTTGCAATTCTTTTCTTGCAAAAGTCTACAATAATGTGCAATGGTCAGCTGTATTTCTGACCACGGTTTTGCCTCCATACCCACTAACTTCTTGAGCTGCTTCTGTACCGGGTTTGGCATCCCTTGGCATAATATATGACAGAACACAGGTATAGATTTCCCCCAAGCTTCGCGTGTCTTCAAGGCCCACTGCTCTTGGAAATTCTGAATTTAAACAAGTGGGTCTTCCCCTTCCTGCATCTTTCTCGTCATTATAACTCCCATATCGGACGTGTCTGGATACATTAGTCTAAGCACTTTCCCGACTGCCGCTCTGCAGTTATTGAACGTTGCTCTGTCATGAGCAGTGTTAACCGCTGTAACACCAGCATACCCTACTCTGGACCAAACATCATCAGCTCTCTCTCCAAGGATGTCAATCAGGAGACCCTTAATGTCCCCTATAGCCAAAGTATTTCCTCATGTCATCTTTTCTAATTCATGTATCCATTTCCCAGCACCAAAAGTTAAACTCAGAACTTTGCATCTTAAATTATCCTTGTCCACCCTGAGGCCAAGGTATATACTGTGGTCTAGCTCTCCCGTTCTCTAGCAAGGGAAACTGTGAAACCCCAAACTCACCAGATCTCACATTTTGTCTATTTAAGGCATGGACAGTATTTCCACACCGCCTTCCTCCTGGCAGCCCTTAATCTGCTCACATAAATTGGGGACTCCCCCCTCTCACCATGGGGTTGCCCTTTAGGTTGGTCTGACTGCATCAATGATTTTGATGCCCGAGGTATAGGCACATCTAAATCTGACCATGTCACTTCCTTATCCATTGTAAAACAACCCTCAGGACCACATATGTCACCTCTCTCTTCTCCACAAAAGGTGTCTCTGTCTTCATCTGACATTTCCTGTGCCCAACTCGTATAACTCCTCTCCTCCTCATTTCTATGTAGGGTCAGTCTATCTAAATACAACACCCTGGGCCTTGCACTGCATGAGGCTCCCTCTATGTCGTACAGCTGCATACTCTCAAGACGATCATTTTTTCCCTTCCCTTTCAATTCTTTCTGGGCTCTTATGTCATGATACACTTTATCAATTGGTTCCCCCATGCTTCTAGAGTCAAACTCGTCAACTAGATTTACTCTAGATGGGCCTGGAAATTACTCATATTCCGGGAAGAACTCCTCTATGTCCTCCCATGCTACTTCTGGATCAGGATTCCTTACCTCCTTCTCCAGGCAATTGAGATTGCATGCTCTTTGCCTTCTTTTTCATTCTATGTCATCCTCAAGCTCTCTACACTTTCTTGCTTCCTCCCTCACCCAGTCTTCCTCTTTTTTCTTCATATCCCTTCTTTCCTTTGCCGTTTGTACCTCCTCATCTTTTCGTCTCTTTATTATTTTATCCCTTAACTTCTGTTCCTCCTTTTCTATTCTTTTTCTTTCTACCTATTCCCGCTCTTCAATTGCAACTTTGTTATCTCGTTTTATTTGTTCCTCTGCTCTTTCCTGTTTCTTCAGTTGTTCATCTTGATATGCCTGCTCTCGTCTTTGTCTATCCTTTCTTTTTGCCTCTTTTTCCTTCGATTGATCCTCCCGTTCTCTATCCTTTTTATCTTGCCCATATTGGTCTTCTCTTTGTCTTACATCCTCGATGCCTTTACCATCGTGTTTGAGCAAAATCTGTCCACGCATCCATTCAGCTTTATCTCTTTCTCCCTTCTATCACTTTATAGAACTCGTCGTCTACGTCATGCAGGGCGTATTCTATTATCATGGCACTCTCCTCACGATACCTCTTAATTGCTTGGCCTCACACAAATCAATTTCTCTTTAATAGTTAACACTCTTATTCTCAAGTTACTTTTATCCCACTTCCCTCCATTACACTTCTTCCCCTTATCACTTCTTGTCACTCATTGCCCATACACTGTTTTGCCACCTTGCTCAGTTTATACTCACCATTTGCATGTTCATCTTCAGACTCTCGGGATTGTATGCCTCTTTTACCGCCCCTCCAACTTTCTGTTCGTGCAGCTTCTCGTAGCCCGTGGGAGGGGATTCTGTCTGAAACCGGAGGGCCCTGTCACACCTACTTGCAAGATTTTTAGCAATTTAAACTAAACCACTAACTACGGGGAGCTTCACGTCCTGTGCTGAATGGCAGCGGTTGTGCAATACTGCCGGGACTCCAAAGTTTACTTATGTCGATGGATTTTTTAAACCATCTTCTCCGCTGCCAAGTACACTGAATAACATCAGCCCTTTAAGATGAGTAGCAATTACCCTGGAGATGTATGGAGAATGCAGATTTTATTCATACATCAATAATGAAAATGACTCAGTTAGTTGGCAAAAAGGATCAGTGTTTTATTTTCAATTTTCTAAAACAGGGAGCACAACCAACACCAACAAACTCGCTCGATCATCTTACTCAACTACTTTCATAAAAAACTGAGCTTCTATGTCCTAAACTCGTCATCATTGACATTGACTTACGTCACTACCAACGTCATTCTACGTGGCAAACTACAAAAACCTAGTGGCAACTGTGATAGGCTCTTAGCAAATGTCTAAGTATATGTTGCATACTAGTATGGGACATTGAGTGAAGGTAATTGGTTTCTTAACATCAGGTGAGGCAACTGAGCCCTCCCTTCAAAATGGCCACTATGAACATCACTAAATACACAACATTCCATTGGCTACACAAACTATAGGACCCTTAATTACGCGGTCCCCTACAATTGGTTGGCACTCTCACCTTCGTAAGTACTTTTCCACCTGTGTTAGCTGCACACAGGCTGGCCTCCCAATGTACTAGCTAATACTGTAGCCTGGAGAGGAATAAAAAAAAGCATGGGTCGCATTTGTCGAATTTGTTCTACAAAAGTGGAGACTGCCCGTTATGTGTTGACAGATTGTCCAAACCTCTGAGATGTATATATTAGGGGATACTCAAGATTTGGCAATTATGGTTCTGACCAGTTTTGGAGTGTAGTATTTGCAGCAAAATCTTATTTATTTACAGCTGCTTCTTACCATGTTTGGCTCAAAGTAATATCACTGTTTACATGTTTACGAATGAATAGCGTTTTTATGTAATTTTTATAATTTACTGTCTTTTATTTAAAGGTTGATTTTAAATCTTTCACGAATTGCAATCTACATATGTGATCATTTAGGTATCTGGTCATTTTTTCATGTGTATTTTATATTTTATAAGGTGTGTGCAAAAGTACGCTAAATGCCTCCTAAAAGCACTTTGACAAAAAAACAAAAAAAAAGAACCAAGTTGTTATAATAGTTTACTTGGCAGTCCATCAATGGAGGACTCGGCACATGATCATTTAGGACAATCATGTGCATCGGGATGGTAAATTATGCAGAATAACCATTTCTCTCCGCATTGGTTGTTTTTGTTTTTCGATGAGTAGCCATGTGTAGACAATGAGGAATCAATAAAACAAATACAAAAAAAAAACAAGAATACCTGTTCCAATTGCAGTATGCCAAAACAGTCAAATGTACAAACACCACCGATAATATGTTCCTCTATGATTTGGAGCAAGGTAGCCCATCAAGATTCAATTTGCCCCAAACTGTGCGGTTTATGTTATGCGGTCCCATGTCCAATACCCCTTGTCTGATTTAACACATGCAGAGCAAAACAATACAGTAATGTAATACAACACATAAAAATATCATTAGCACCGAGTTTATGTAATCCAGACTCCTGTCTTTTTTCATTAAGGTGACCTCTCCTGCGTGATTAACTCTGAAACAAATTGAATAAGCCAAACCATAAATACATTTGTTTTGATCCCTAAAGTAACACTGTAGTGAAATTTGAGCATACCAATCTCATAATTGCACATATGGTATACAGTCTAATCTACAATATACAAAGTACAGAGTAAACACACATCTTTATAAATATATTTGTAAGAAAATTAGAATTGCCCATTTTATTCCTCAAAATATTAGTTATGTGGGCAGAGTATGAATTAATATAATGCCATCCTTCCCCAATGCAGGTAACCCTTTTGGTAATTTTTTAAGCAGCAGGGAGCGGGGGTATCAGACTGAGCAGATAATGATATCAGCTGCTTCTTTCCAAAACAACAGGTGCCTTGGCACGAAATTGTGTATCATCATACTGAGATGATGACATCAGTTCATACTTCAGCTTAATTATAAACTACAGTGCCTCCATTAATCCTCAAATAATTAAACAAGGCCAGGAAACTGCAAGGTGAAATGTAAAGTTAAAGGGGATTATGTGCTTATCTGGGGGTTAATGCACCTCGAGCAGACTGGCAGTTTTTGTTTTCTTTCTTACCAACCCGTACAATGGGAATTCTGCTCTGATGATAATGCACTGTTTACAAGTATTTCATGCGATAACTTGAGACACATTAATATCGTACGTATTGTTTCATTTACATGCATAAAAATAGAAAGAAACTCGAAGAAACTTAAATAAATGACGTAAATAAATGCTGACATTTAGTTTTGTACACAGCTTGGAAACTGAGCGCAGAGATAACAATCGCTATATCAATTAATACAATGTATTTTTCACTCGTTTCCAAGATACAGCATGGGAGTCCTATTCGCCTCTTGGCTTGACCTCCTGTATGGTTTATATGTTTGCTACATTTACATGACAAAGTGCTCGGGCAAATTTCCTAAATTGCGTGGAAAGATGACTGGCAGAGTTGTCATTTAGGGGTCGCCAGGGGTCTCCCTTGCTACCCCTGTGGTCTCCCTTGCTACCGCTAAACAAAATGTTTAAATAGGTGTCTTTTGTTTTTGTTTGCATGCATGCTCCTGGGCTGTGGCCAGCACTATGTGGCTCTTTGCTTCTGGAGTGGCTGGCTTTCTTGTTCAGGACTCTTAAAAAAAAAAATAACAGAGCTTCCACAAGTCTGACACTTTCAGCAGTGACCCTAAATAAAAAAGAATAGGAATACCAAATAATGTGTCTTTCTGGAATTCTATAAAATAATTGCTAGACTCATTAAAGGTTTATTTCAAGTGGTGAGTCACTTATTTAGTCTGTTCCTAAACACCACAACTCAGCCTTTCATACTTCTGAGGTGGACAAATGAGTACCAACGCAGGTTGGGTGATATTGTATGTATATGTATTTCTATATTAAGCGCTTAAGTGTAAGTGCTATATCATAACACATAATTATCATTTGGCCATGGACGTCTGCTTGCATTTACAGTAATTTGCTAATATGGGCCTATACACACTAATCTTAACGATATATATGGCGATCCATTCTTGTATGAAATGTATATCACATTATAGTGATACCGTAACAATATTTTTTGTAGTGTACAATGCTATGTGATGCCACTTTCTGTTTTGTCAAGGGTTGAAAGGTCACATTCCATCGCTTCCCGCGATATCACTTTGTGGTGGGGTCAAATGCCATCACTTCCGGTGATGTCATCAAAGGTCAAGGGTGGTGTGATGTCACTTCCGCTGCCCCAGGCATTTTGGTGAAATGATATCCCTGATGACTGGTTGCATGACATGATATAGCTGTTTGAGCAAAACAGTGCACAATTGTTATTTGTGCTTGGTTTTCTAAGCAGGTTGTGTGTCATTGAATTCTGATATAACAAAAAAGTTGAGACATGTGCTATGACACACCTTCCACTGGTGGTAAAATCAAGAAGTGGGTTTCCCTAAATTCCACGTTGGAATCCCTAACTCAAATGATGCAATACCATCTTTCTTAGGCATATATGACGTTTCAGTACATGTGCCACAGAAATTGCTCCTCACTTTAATAATGCTAATGTATAACACTGCTGGTGCAGTCTGCAACATTTCCAAACTGACGGGTACTTTGATAGGGAAACAATAACTATGTATAGACTTCCAGATATCCAAACAATGGTTTTTAACCACAGATGGCCCTGGAACTCAATTTAAGGCATAACGCTGAAGCCGTGGCTCATCCACCCAACACTATGCCAGGGGTGTGCTATGTCTCTCCCCGAGCTGGCACACACTTCCCTGGGCTTTGGGGTAGACCTCAGTGCTCTTGGGAGGGACTGTTGCCTTCTGTTACTGCCATCCCGGTTGGGCCTGATCTCATGCCCTCTGCTGGGTGGCAAGATGCGCTGATCAGTGTGCCCTAACAGAAGGGTGGGCAGAAGATCATAGATTAGAGTACCCGGTGAGTAGTAGAGAACACGGGCCGTGCTTTGGAAGGGTACTTTCCCCTCTCCAACAAGACATATGGTTTGGACTAGAACACACGGATGCATAGAACACACGGATGCATAGAGTATCTTGTGCATGGCAATAGAGGTATGTCAATTTCGTACTGACATCTACTGCAAAGAGGCGTTGGCTAGCCTTTGCTACACGGAAATATTGCATCAAATCAAGTACTGTAATACTGTGAAGCATGTCACAACTTGACATATGTGAATCAATTTCTTTGGAAGTTTCTCCTGAGGGTCACGGGGTCATCTTGAAAGGTTACCCGAACTAGAAGAAGCCTTGTTTTTACCAATTACCAGGCAGAGCACTTGTGCAAATTGAATATATATGAAACGATCACAACACTGAAGATCCACTGCCATTCTGCTGCACCATGCATACACATTAATGTGACAGATGCATGCCTAATGGTGGCCACATGTTTGCCATACTTACCGTGGTATAGGAATATTGCCTAGTTGGAGAAAACATGCTTTGATTTCTGACATGTGGACAGCACTGTCTCCGGGCGAGCACCTGTACTATCATTGCCTTGTAGACTGAGGGAGGAGTCATTATCAGGGACTAATGGCCTGCCACCAAAGTTTAGCAAAGCTGAGGGCAATACGTTGGGGAAGGGTCCTTATGCCAAGCAATAATGACCCCTCCAGGAGGTCTATAAGGCTATTAGTGCATAATGGTAGTAGCACTACAGGTTTTGGAACTCTGTTGCTGAAGTAAAAATAGCTGAATAGTTTAACAATGAGAAAGCAACTCGACAAACTGAGTTTGCAAATTAAATGCGGTTTTCTTTTGGAATATTTAACAAACTTGTCTTCATGCATTAAGCATTTCAATTGCAAAATGTGTTAAACCGGATGGAGTTAAACATGAACACTCTTTAGGGGTCATGTACAAGTATATTTCTTTTTTTGCATCATTTTATTGAAACGTTTACATTATTATAATATTTAAAAATCAGACAACGCATTTCATTAGTTATTACATACTGTAAAAATATACAAAAATAATACATTTACAATACAGGCAGTAACATACTAGTAAACAACCAGCGAGCCCCTATTTCATTCCACGTGGGTTTGCTATAGCATGAGTCATAAACATGTTCCCCTAATACCTGATGGATTAGACTGAGAGTTTTGATCAATTTTATGTGATCAATGTCGATTTCCGCTCCATTAGTTTTACCCAGAATCAGGGCAATCGGAGTGGTTTTTAAAGCTGTTGGGCAACAAACCAACGTTCCCACACAAGTTGTGAACCAATGATTGTGAGTTTCTCTCCACAGAGCAGCTTTGCATATTCTGCATCCTCTATCTGAACTTGGAAACCTTCCTATCAGTCCCCACATCTCCAATGACCCCAATAAACTACAATGAAAGCACAGACAAATATTGCGATATGTCAAGTTTGTTAACCTGACTAAATAAGATGGTAAACTCAAAGGGCATCTATGAAGTTGGCCAAACTTATGCTATCATTTGTTTTGGCAATTTTATCTTGATCGATGGCCATTCCATTAGGTCTTATATGGGTTGGCCATAAAATGGTTCTTGTCACTGTCCGTGTTACTTAGCATATGTTCACAATCTTTAACACATTGATTAAGCGACTGAATGCCTTTGGATAGAAGTGCCTCTTGCAGTTCCACAAACAAAGACTCTGAAGGAGGAACTGATATTTTGTGATAGATCCTAAGCTTCACAATATTCGTGTATGTTTGCCATGAAGTTGATACCTAATTTGCACCGTAGAACTACAGATGGCAAGGAAGCAGGGAAACCCAAGAGTCTTTAGAGTAGCGATGGGATGACCTTGCCAGCATAAAAGCATAGGATTGGTAGCATGCTAAACCGGCAGTACTTAAACAGGATTTTCCTTGATTGTGCGGAAACAGGTGCCAATTTGGCTTTTAGCTGTAGAGTAGTCACACTGCGACTATTTTTGTCGTAAATCATAAAGCCCAAATATGTGCGTAGTGTTGTTGGTAGACCCATTCATATGCTATTTAAAAGGGCAGATTTAATTAGTAGCCGATGTCAATAATATGGCCGATTTATCTGCATTTGGTTTTAAATTATTTTCTCCAAAATATGCACATTGTTGTATAAGTGTTCCAATGGGAGTGCTGTACACAATTATAATATTGTCAGCAAATAATAAAGCTGGTGTAACTAATTTGCCAACTTTTGGCCATCAGGCTCTACATTGCCTTATATGGTCAATGAGATTGGACAGATAAAGATGAACTAAGCAAGGGGCCAACCAATACACAGCCCTGAGATGCCCTGAGATGCACCTGCATTCGCCATGATATATAGCCTAATGTGTACACTCTCCTATCGTGAAGCAATATCAGCAACTTGTATAACCCTCCCAGGATACCCCATTTGTGCAGCTTGTTCCAAAGGTTATATCAGTCACTGGAGCGAATGCATAGGGTAGATCTATGAAGCCCATGTACAAATAATCAGATATCCCATGATCCAATTGAGACTGAAGCAGCTTCACTCTAGGTCCATTCCGGAGGAATCGGCAATGCCTACGGAAATCTGTTTGATATTTATTTGGTTTCCCATTGGATGCGGTCCTCTCTGTGAGATCTTCTATTAATAGCGTTGCAAAGATTTTAGATGATGCATCCAGAAGAGCTGTTACCCTACTATCACTGGGGTTGTTACAGCTGCCTTTTTTTTGATAAATTGGGATGACGAAATGTACCCGCCATGCATTTGAAATTTGAACCCACCTAGAAATACTGATCCACAGTGATTCATCATTCTTTAGAACAAAATTAGATACTCCATCCAGACAGGCTGCCCTCGATGCCTTGGCTTTTTTGATAGCCACCCTGATCCTACTCGTACTATCATAGTTCTCTCTATGCCCTTGGTACTTGCCCCACATGGTATAAGATAATTCATGTTCCCCATTAGTAAGATGTTACTGCAGCCAAACCTCTCCTACCAACCAGAAAACAGAGTGTTTAGTTCCTCAAAGAAAACATCAATGTGTGTATTTTGCAGCGTACAAATAGATATTTATCAGCAGTAAGTTAACCAAGCCAGAGGAACCCTTCCCTGGTCAATATAACCTCACTGATAATATATCGGAGGTTAACACATTACATTTTTTAATTGTAGGGCAGAAAGAGTTGCTGATCCCCATTAATGATATGATAGGTTATTTATTTTATTTATTTAAACCTTTGAGGTTTGTGCTGGATACATTGATTGACCAACAGGTGAAGCATTCTGGGCTGGTTTCACACTATTACCCCCTTTGATATGGGCTTCTTTATCCACTAAACATGTTCGAGTGGGTGGCTTAACAAGTGTGTCAGGTACATTATTTGTTGGCCCTTTTTTGAGGCTGCCCTAACAGAGTTTATTTTTCCTACTTCCTGTGTCATATGGTCTTTATTTGTTGCTGCTAAGTAATTTCCTGAATCAATATTAAATGGCAATAATGTTGAAGGCAAGGCATTCTGGTTACTCTGTGTCTGATTGTCTGCCTCTGTTGCTTGCACCCAATGATTTTCTGGGTACATCCGCCTCGCTTCCTTCCTCATTTTGATGGCTTTCAGCGCAATTAATGTCAGTGAGTTTTGTTAAGAAAGGCTAATATCCATCTTTGATGTTTTCACTGCCACCCATCCCTCCTTTTTTGTTGTTCTTTTTATTTGTCTTTGACTCTGAGGTTGTTAAATGACTTTGTTGTCTCGGGAGGATACCTCAGTGGTAACGTGCTCGCCTGGGAAGCAAGATGACACAGAGCAACACAGATTCGATCGCCGGGTGCGCGCTTAGAAACTTCTGGGTATTAGCGCGTTATACATATCATATCATGTTGTGCAGCTGTTTCCCTTGGTAAAACCATTATTTCTGAATGTTCAAGGTTAAATGATTGAAACATGTCTTTGGGTGGCACCTTTTTGGGGGACTGGATGCCTCTCCTTTTTTCTTTTTCTTATTTAATGGTGGATTAGATCTAGAAGTATTTGACAGAGCATCCGAAGCAAATGTCTCTGGATCTTCCTCAGGGATTTCTAAAATGTTTCGTCCCCCTTTCATAATTGAATGATTCACTCAGGTTTGTATACACTGTTCAATGTTGGCAGCATTCCCATCCGGGAAATACATTATTGGAGCAAGGTTGTCAGTAATCAGGAAGGGGTCAGGAATATCCCTTTTATCCAAAACTAGATTTGACACATAGACTACATTTTGATCCATCCTATGTATTGTGTTTGCACTGTCCTTAATGTTTCTGTGATCATTTTCACTTCTCCAAACAAAACATCATAAAGTCAATGATGATCTCTAGTGAAATGGTCTATCCAATACTCTGGTGTCTGCAATGATTAGGCTGTGACTCAGTGAGTTGGCGAATAATGCCGGATTGTGATCTAAAGAGTTAATAATGGTAGAAGGCTCTTTTCTGTTTGCCTAATTGTCCAGACTAAAGCATAGCAGAAGGAAAGAGTTCTCCACATCCACCAGTGAGCGTTCATTTTGTCAGGTGGAATTGTTTTGTTGAGGAGGCCACAGCTCCTGGTGGTTCTGGAGGCTTACTATTGCTTTTGCAACCCCCTCCTTAAATAAAGTCCCTGCGTTTGGAATATTCATAACATGTATATCCATGTTGAGGTCTCCCAGGACATTTCTGTCAGATATTGTCAAAATGTTTATCTCGGTAGCTTCCTCTCTGCTTATTTAAGACGATGCATGAATTGTAGCAGATTGGGTAGGGTGTGGCCATAGGTCCCTAACTAGGGCGGCCTCTTTTGCACCGTTTGCAAATATTGCTTGTCACCTATTTCTAGTCAGCTTATTATTGCCTGTTGTTTTCCACTGTTATGATCAACCTCTGTTATTTGTAACAAAACAATGAAGACAAAGAAGTACTGGGTACTGAACTCACCTTAAATGATGATGTACTTATGGACTGGTTTCCTGCGGCATACTGCCATAATGCAGGACTGCACTTTACCGCACTTCATGGCGCTTCACGATGGCAAGAGTTTTTATGCATGCCAACGCTTCCTTGACACACTCCCTCTGCGTCTTTTCCGTCCTTTTTGTCCTCACAAGTATGTGGATGGTCTGGACAAGCAAAAGAGGACTATAGTCAAGGTGTTCCACAAGAGTGGAGAAGGCACACCACTGTGTCACCACACATTCACCAACTATATATAAAGTGATCAGTGCATGACTGCACTTTTCTGCACTTCGTGGCACTTCACGGTCGCAAGAGGTTTTATGCATGCCAACGCTTCCTGGACACACTCCATCTGCATCTTTTCTGTCCTTTTCATCCACGCAAGGACGTGGATGGACTGGACAAGCAAAAGAGAACCAAAGTCACTGGTGAGCAGCAAGGCTGGATAAGGTGCACCACCAGCAACCACGCAAGTCATTAACTTGATATCCACAGTGCAAGACTGCACTTTGCCACACTTCATCCGTAAAAGTAAACAGTTTCTCTATAGTAAAGTGAAAGCAGGTTCCCATGTTTAAGCTTTCTCGTTGGTGTGCTGAATATGATGCTGCAGTAAAAAAGAAAGGTTCTCTTAGAGAGGAAGTATCTTATTGAAAGAAATCTTGCTTGGAAATTGAATTATTGTTTCCCTGTCTGCTTTTAAAGTCAGAAAGTTCAGAACACAGTCATTATCAGCAGTTATTGACTGCACTTTGAACATTCGGATTGGCTGAGAGGAGGTCACTAACGATGTACATGTGCTAATTATGTATAGCCTTTCCTTTCAATATGCCAATCAGGAAAATTAATCTTATGATACACATACGTAAAATACGTTAAATTCTTGCTGCTTTTTCACATTTGTGCAAATCACAATATAATCTCTTCCAGTTATGTTTCAGCATTAATCACTATTTCAACAATTTTGTATTTATTTATTTGTCTGGAAGATCAGCAGACAAGGCATTGTTAACACAAACATGCTTACAGCACATTTGTATATATAACAGCGTGGGGGAAGTGAGTCCTTTACAATGAGTGAAAGAATGTGAATTGATTAGCAGTCATTGCAGGGGAAGGTGACAGATAAACCGGGGACGGGTACACAACAAACATGACATAGGAGCGTGGTGGGGCAGAGGTGCTATGTAAATGGTAGAGGAAGATGAAAGTGAATTAGGGATGGAAGTTAAGTCATGAAAGCAGGGTGATATGGATGTGAGGGGCAATATGAAACAGATTTTTCAGAAAGGGGGCAAGCTTTGAGGTTGTGTTTAAATAGTGATATTAGGTGCAAGCTGTGTGTGTGGTTGCCTGCTGTTAGGGCTTTTTCCCCATGGACCTGAAGTGGAACACCTGGTGTTGGACCTGATCCTGTGTTGCACTGGCGTCTACAAGCAGTCTGTGGTTTGGAGGAGCACTGCAGAGTGCAAGCTGAGTGCCGTTTCCTGCTGTTTGGACTTTTTCCCCAAAGACCTCAAGTGGGAAAACTGCTGTCACTGTGCAGACCTTTTTCTGTGTTCCACTGACATCAGCAAACACTCTGTTGTGGCGTGGAGTGCTTCAAAGTGAAATCCGAGTGCTTTTGCCTGCTGTTTGGACTTTTTCCCCATGGACCTGAAGTGGGAAACCTGCTGTTGCCACGAAGACCCGTTTCTGTGTTGCACCGGCGTCTATAAACACTCACTGGCGCCATGGAGTGTAAGCTGAGTGCTGTTGCCTGCTGTATGGACTCCCCCCCCCATGGACCTGAAGTGGGAAACTGGCTGTTGCTGTGTGAACTTGTTTCTGTGTTGCACAGGCATCTACAAACACTCTGTGGATGCACTGAGTGATGCAGAGTGCAAGCTGAGTGCTTTTACCTGCTGTTGAAAGCTGATGATAGTGGGTCTCTTGGCATACTTCTGAGAGGGAGTGGCAGGAGTGTCTGCCATTTTCTTTCCTGGTAAAGAGCATGATGCTGGACTCATGCAGATGTCTAGGGCCTTATCCATACCAGTGTTATCCCCAGAGACCGACAGCCCTAATCCTGCTGCTTTACTGGATCTGCCTGAAAAAAGCAAAACAGTTGCTACTAAAACCGAATCTGCTGAACACACTGCTCCTCCATTGCAGCACTTTAATGTGTCTGTAAATGACACTAGCGCAGACGGAACTCCCTTGCTGGTAGCTGTGGTTGAGACTTACCAGCCCTCGGATGAGGACCTGATGGAGGTAATGGAAGCCATGCCCAGGGAACAGAGGGCTAATTACTCGGTTGAGGACATGCCACCTCTATTTAGAGACTCATCCTCGGATGAATGTTACAGCTTGTTTCCCACCTCGCCTCTGTGCAGTTTTGGACCGGGCTTTGCATCACTGTTGTATCAATCTAATGAGAATGGCATTAATTAACCAGCCATCGAGGCACACAACGGTGTGCAAGGCTCGTTTGTGGACCTTTATGAAAACGTAGTGTCAGGAGTAAAAAAATATTCTCTTATGTTAGAGTGCATTAAAACATATTGGAACACCTTGAAAGCCGGGGAGATATTTGATCATTATTTGTGG
Organism: Ambystoma mexicanum; assembly: GCF_040938575.1. Lineage (NCBI taxonomy): Eukaryota > Metazoa > Chordata > Amphibia > Caudata > Ambystomatidae > Ambystoma > Ambystoma mexicanum. The sequence continues at coordinate 717,006,015 of NC_090932.1, forward strand.
ATCCTTGGCATCAGTACATGAAAAAAAAGGCTGATGGGTCTCCTGGCTTTGGTGGGCAGCGGCCAGGTGGTGCAGATGGGGTACTACCTGCAGTGCTTTCTGTAGTGCCCACTTGTCTGCTGGTGCCCCCTGTGGCAATCACTGCCTTGGTTTCAGTGGTGGAAGCACCCTTTGATGATGTACCCGCTTTGCTGCAAGTCCCTCTTGATCCAAGGGCTGGAGAATGTGTCATGTTTTCAAGGCTGGACTGTCGCCTCCGTGAGGGGCATCTGTGGACACATTTAAGTGAGGTCCGTGTTATCTAGAGCTGGCGACTCTCCGTCCCTAACCACAGGAATGAAGTGTGCAAGAAAAGAGAAAGGGGTTTCCGTCTTCCAAACCAAAAAAGGGAAACACAAATAATGCTGCAACATAAATGGTAAGGCACCTAGGATATTTTTGAGAAACCTGAAGCTGTTGGAATCCCCTAGATTCGCTAAAGGGTCTTTAGTGATGTACACTTTACCCTGTCCTGAGGAGGTGACTATTGCAGACAGTTCAGAAATTATTGTCTTGGATACACAAGACAATCCAAGGGAGGCCATAACTATTTCTGTGAGTGCCTTGGCTGTGGATGCGTCTCTGACCCATAATAACCTGAGAGTCACTGCCTGTGATATATCAGATAGGCACCCAGGGTGGAGGTTACTAAACAGGTTTATGACATATTTCTAGGTAGAGAGCGCTCTATTCTGCCACAGCCAGTGGGTTCTAATTCATTGGACAGCTGATGGATATCGTGGTGGGGCCATGAGTACCTGGGGACAAGAAAATACAAATAATAACTCCTGGGCATACAGTGTTCTTTGCAGTGCACACTGCGCAACCTTATCTGAAACATTTTACATCAGTCTTAACTGTTGCGTACAATCTTGAATTAGCCACTGTGGACACTAAACCCCTGTGTCCCTTGCAATCACTACACCAACCTTCACCAAGATTCACCACGTTTGGTGAGACCAACCTGAATCGTGCCATATCTGATAAGAAAGCATCATGTCTCGTAGCGTCTATGAGCAGGAAGAATCAATTACTGTTGGAATGTCTTTTTTCTGAGGGCAGACATTTGACAATAGATCTAATATGCTGGTCCTGTTTTATGAGATCCCAAACCTAATAGCTATTGTGTCCAAGGACATTCACTGGGTGGATATTGTGGAATCATCCAGAACAGACAGGGTCATTTTGAATATTAGCTCTAAGATCGTGTTGGATGTGTTGTTACCTGAGGATCCATCCCTGTGGCAAATGGGATTTGTTCTTCAATCCTTTAAGCTTGAAGTTAACTTTGTTACTCTGTAGAGCAGCAGCGGAATGCCTCTACAGGAAGTCCTGCCCCTATATTGCCTATATGTTGGAAACCAGAAATTGTGACACATGCAACGCCAGTTATGGTACCTATACCACAAAGACTCTTTGAGACAAGGTATCCATTGAGAAGACCCTATGAGAAATACCCCCAAAAGAATAAGGGTCTCCTGAAAGGAGCGCCTGAAGAAGTGTGAAGATGTGGAAAGAAGAAGCTGATTACTTCACGGAAGATGAGAGCGATGCATTGGGAAAGATGACCAGAGAAGAGAATGCATAGGTGAGATAGAATCTGATGGCGAAGTAAAGAATTGAGAAGGCTTTCATATGCAGAATGAAGGTTGCACTGCAGAAAACACAAGCCATTTTATAATTGTGCAGATGCTGTAACGCTAGTAGATTAAGTAGTCATAAGACTGGCTATACATAGTAGATAAAAGGCAGGCGGTGCCACCAACACATATGTATATAGAGTTCTGGACATTTGCTGAAACATTTTAGTAAGCGAGTCTCCATAAAGGAAGACGGATTGGAAACTATGTGTGTTGCAGCAAAGAATAGGCTTGAATTCGAAGCAAGACCAAAGAGGCTGCCTGGCTGGATGTCAAAGACTGAAAGCAGCCAAGAACTGGTAATTTGCTGCGAAGAACAATAAACTAATGAGAAGACGAGGCATCCCTTGATAAATTGCAAGTAGAGAACACCACAAGTGCCAAGTTTCTTTATTAAGGACAATTTAATACCATAATTTGAGCAAATACATGGTCTCTGATCACGTGAGATGAGGATGAAAATAGACGATGAGCTAATTGGGTGGGTAGATACAGTCAAGTACATCCACCAGTACCTGGGGTACCAGCTTACATGCTGCTAGAGCATCGAATGTTCCAGAAGTGTACAAGCGTGCCAACAAATTGTAGAAGGCCGTATAATGAAGAGCCTTATAGTTTAAGAGCCAATGAAGTTTTGTGTTTCTAATAACTGTCAAAGATGACCTGCACTATGACTTGCACTAGGCAAGGCATTAGTGCCCACCTGACTGTAGAAAACTAATCATGATCCTATCCCATATAGAAAGTATACTTAGACATTCCCCTTTTGCCATCCACAATCTCCCATAGGCTTTCTTAATTTGCCATGTAATATGACATCACTTATGATAACATTTTAGTATAAATGTGTTGTTTTTCATGAAATGCTTTGAGATCACGCTGTGCGATGTCCGTTGATGTCCGTTGTACTCCCTGTTTTAGACAATTGATTTTAAAACAGTCAGTCTTATTATTTAGTTTGAGAAGTTATCCGTTCCATCCATAGTACGACATGTTACCTATCCACCTATCCAGTGCTTCAGATGATCAAGTGCCTTTGGCCATCTAGCCGGAAGATTGCAAGGTTTCCTGTGGAGAGTGGCCGATAAAGACTTCTTGCAAGAAAATTGATACAGGTGGGATAGGCCCCTTTTGAAGAAATCCCTCCTGGTTTCCACAGGTGCTTAGCGGACGGAAGGCAAAAGAGGTCGATTGGAGAGGGGAGTCGATACCGGAGGTCTCAGGCTGAAAGAGCAAATGGTGAGTAGACTAAGGGAATGGCAAATTGAAGGGATGGGATTGTGGTAGTTTAAAAAGTAACAAGGGACTTAGAAAATAGTGTAAGAAAAGTAATGAGTAGTGTTTTTTGTGTATATAGATAAGAGATAAGGAGATAAGCCCAAGGAGTCCTGGTTAAATGGAATTTCAGAAGAAGCCGTTACACGCTCCAGTCAAAGTAATCTAGGCTATGCAGTGGATAGATCCCTGTAAAATAACAACTTCAACCCCAATCAGGGTATATTTAGGGGCAGAGATAAAGAAAAAGTGCTGAGGATTAATGTTAAGAGTCGACTAGTCTGTCTCTCTGTATTTGTTTTGTATTGAAGACCAGAGGGGGGTATGGGAAACTCTCTACCAGCATGAACACAGCCCATTGACTTGTTCTTGGGTGGATTGCCCATGGGAGAGTCTCAACCAAGTCTTTAGCTCACTGTTCTTTTCACAGAGTAGAAATGTCCCCGCATATCAGTCTTTGTCCTGCCCACGGGCATTCCAGCACCGAAATGCTAGGCAATTCTCCTCTGAACAAGAGTACCACAGCAACCCCATACACGTGTTTATGTCACGGAATTCCCGCCTTCTCACCTGAGATCGCTCTTTGCAGGATTTCTTGGAGGAAGTCTTCTTGCACACGGATCGGGTTTTGTACAAGCCTGCGCAAGTCTCCTCTGACTCCAGCGTGCGTTCAGCGTTCCAGGATACTCAGATGCTCAGGACGACCAGGAAGCAAGGAAGTGTACATGGAGGAGGTACACGAAATCCAGGAAACAAGGTAAGAGATGTGGGAGGAAAAAATTGGGAAATGAGAGGGTCCGGGAACCAAGGACAGGAGAATAGTTCAGCGAACTACGGAGCACACGCCTAGTCACTACCAGTGATAGCGTTGAGATGCGCGGGGCCGCGGGGGAGTGGTCTATTTGTGGAATGTGCTACGTCCGACGTGGAAGCTGGTACAAGGCGTACCACGTTAGACGGCCATGTTGGGAGTACCAAAAAGTGCAAGCCCTGTTGTGACAAGGACCAGGAAGTCCAAAAGGGACGTGTTCTGTGGATCATGACAGTATGCCTCCTCCGAAAACTTGTTCCAACAGGTTTGCCGGGTGTATGAGATGATACCTTCTGAGCAATCGGGGGTATTCAGATTAGAAAGTGGTTCCCAGGTTCTTTCACTCAGAGGATATCCTTTCCACTCGACCAAATATTGAAGTTGACCCAGTTTATACCTGGAGTCGCATATTCTGGATACTTCATTTTCCAGCTGATTGTCCACAACCATGGGGTTGGGCCTGCAGGATTTCCGGGAGGATCGGATGTAAGGTTTTAATAAGGAAGTGTGAAAAACTGGATGAATCTTCTTCCAGGAGTCTGGTAACTTGAGCCGGAATGAGACTGGGTTTTATGGAAAAAGGTCCATAGTAGCGGGGGGCAAGTTTGTTTGGTCGTAAATGTCGAGGCAGTAGTTTCGAGGACAGCCAGACCTGATCACCGACGGCATAAGAAGTCCCTGGTCTTCTTTTGGTATCTGCATAATGTTTAGCGTGAGTCCGGGCCTTTTCTAAATGTTCTTTGGCTTCCATGTGAACATTAATGAGTTTCAATCCAGGAGTCAACTTTTGGTACAGGTGTGGGATGTGGGAGAATGGAAGGTAGAACTGACGGGTGGAATCCTTGCCTGCAATAAAAAGGGCTGGTCTTGACTGCTGAATGATCAGAGTTGTTGTAAGCAAATTCAGCCACGTGTGTAAGGAGTGACCAGTCGCCATGTACCTTGGTGGCGAAACAACAAAGGTATTGTTCCAGGGTCTGGTTTACACGTTCTGCAGCTCCGTTAGTTTGTGGGTGATAACCCGATGAGAGAGCATGTTGGATTCCTAGAATACGACATAGAATACGACATAGATGTTTCCAGAATTGAGAGATGTATTGAGGTCCTCGATCTGATATGATCTTGGAAGGGAGTCCATGAAGGCTAAATATATGTTTCAGGAAAATGCCAGCGAGTTCTGAGGAAGATGGCAATTTGTACAATGGTGTGAAATGGGCCATGTGGGTGAATAAATCAGTGGTGACCATGATTGTCGTATAGCCCCTAGATGGTGCTAATTCCACGATAAAGTCTGTAACGATGACCTCCAAGGGCCTAGAAGGTAGTGTAGGTTGAAGTAGGAGACCTGCCGGTTTCTTGTTATCATGGTTGTTTTGATTGCAGACTGCGCAAGCTTGAATGTACCGTTGAATGTCTGTTTTCATTTTGGGCCACCAAAATTGCCTTTGTACAAGACAAAGGGTGTTGGTGACACCACGATGCCCGGAGTGAAGAGTGTCATGACAGAGGTTAATAATCCGTAGTTGCAGCCTCTGTGTGGGAATGACCAGGGCATTGTACTTGAACAAATATATCTGTCTCTAGTTTTTAGACTCCATTGATTCTTTCCTGTGAATTCTTTCCAGATTTCAGAGGACTGGGTTTGCATTTGAATGTCTTCCAGGAGACTGACTGCTCGAGCTACAAAAATTGTATGGGGAAACATCTTTGGGTAGGCCCGATCTTCAAGAGTTTCGTAATCAGCAATTATGTTCTGTGATCTGGGGACATGATGGATGTGGAACTGGTACTGGGCAAAGAAGAAGGCCCAACGGGCTTGACGGCTATTCCTACATTACATAGATTGCAGAACTTGAAGATTTCGATGGTCTGTACAGATCTGGACAGGATGTTTAGCTCCCAGAAGTAGATGACGCCATTCGGTGAAGGCTTGACGGATGGCCAACAGTTCCTTTTCCAAGATGGAGTAATGAGTCTCGCTGGAAGTTAGGGTTCGTGAGAGGTAAGCAATGGGGTGCTCTAATTCATCCTCAAATTCCTGCTTTAACACTGCTCCTATGGTATAGTTAGAGGCATCCGTCTCCACTAGGAATGGTCGATTAATATCGGGTTGAGCAAGGATAGGGGCTTGAGTAAACCCCGTTTTTAATCGTTGGAATGCCTTGTCCTGGGCTGGGGTCCAGAGGAAGGGGGTGTCTTTTTTCAATAATGTAATGATCGGTTGAACTATCTCAGAAAAGGATGGTATGAATTTCCGGTAGAAATTGGCAAGCCCCAGGAAGGATTGAATCTGTTTCACAGAAGTGGGAACAGGCCAAGATAATATAGCTTTTACCTTTGAATGGTCCATTCCTATTCCTTCTGGACTAAGGACAAATCCTAGATAATGAACAGAAGTGACATGAAAAAGGCATTTCTCGGGTTTAGATAGGAGTTTGTGTTCACGTAGCCATTGCAAAACTGCCTTTACATGCTCTTCATGCTTTTGAGGATCCTTGGAGTAAATCAAGATATCATCCAGGTATACGATGACGAAGAGGACAACATGTCAGAAAACACCCTATCCATGAAGCGTTGGAAGACTGCGGGGGCATTTGCAAGCCCAAAGAGCATGACCAAGTACTCTAAGTGACCAAAGGGTGTTCTAAAGGCTGTTTTCCATTTGTCTCCTTCCCTGATACGGATCAGATGGTATGCACCCCTGAGATCCAACTTCGTGAAGAATACAGCTCTTCTCACCGCTTCAAGGATATCAGAGATTAAGGGCAAGGGATAGCGGTCATTGAGGGTGCACTCATTCAATCCACGATAATCAAGACAAGGTCTAAGCTCTTTAGTGTCTTTCTTGGGAACAAAAAACAACAAAGCTCCAGCTGGAGATTTAGATGGTCTTATGGTGCCATTTTCAAGGTTGGTATCCAAGTATTCTCTAAGGGCCTTTTTTCCGGTTCGGATAGAATGAACATCCTCCCAAAGGGAATCACTGCTGAAGGTTCTGTATCTATGGTGCAGTCTTCAGGTCTGCCTGGACTATAGCAGTTGAAAACACATCAGCGTATTCCTGATAGGACCTAGGAACCTGTATGATGTTTGAAACCATGAGTGGGCCTTGCTGGTCTGTTGGCATGCTTTCAGAAGTTGTCAATGAGGAATCCGGGAATAGACAGTTAGACATGCAAAACTCAGAACCAGGAAACAAGGATCCTGCTGCCCAATTGATGCAAGGATTGTGTTTCTGCAACCAGGGCATACCCAGTACCATGGGGTAATGGGCTGACTTGATGATGTCAAATTTGATCAACTCTTGGTGATGGTTTGTCGAGATTTGGATTTCTTTGGTCTGCAAGGATATAGGTCCTGAAGAGAGAGGTCTTCCGTCGATCGCCTCCACAGGTTGCATGATACTTTGTGTTTCATATGGAATGTGGTGTTTAAAGACCCAATCTTGATCAATGAATATTCCCATAGCCCCACAATCCACCAAGGCCAAAATGGGGTAGGTCTCATTCTTGGATGATGATAGGAAGGCTTGTAGAATCACTAGATTGTTCTGTCCAGGAGAGTTCAAGGATGGAATAGATGTGGAGCAAACATCTCTCTCCCGAAGCCTTGCTCCAACTAGTATTGGGAGCTGGTGTTTCCCGAACGCCGTGGAGGGGCTAGAGGACATTCTCTAACTAGGTGTTCATCCGAGGCACAATACATGCATAAGCCCGTGGGGATCCTTCTAATCCTTTCTTGCGGGGATATGGGTCCATAGAAGGCCCCTATTTGCATGGGTTCTAGATCGCAACCAGAGACTGGAGTAGGGTCGGGTTTCAATGAGGTCTCAAGGGAAACCTTCTGGAAAGGCATCTTGGTCTTTTTCCTCTCTGCCTTCCTTTCCAGGATACGAAAGTCTATCTTCATGGGAAGATCCATAAGGGCCTGGAATTGTTGGGTGTCTTGGCCCACGTTCAAGTTATTATGCTGCAACACTTGGTGCTATGGGTTTAGGAAATCGAAGAGGACAGAAAAGCCCACATTTGAGCCAGAATCCTGGAGAACCGTGCAGTTTTGCGCACAGCAAAATGGTACCCTGACCTGCCATCCACCAGTGCGAGCGTGAGGGGCCAGGAGTGCCATGAGTGAAATGTGTGCCAAAGGAAAAACAGCAGTGCCAGTGCTTTGAAATCACCTTTTTTTTTTCTCTGAAATGCAAGCTAAAAATGCCTATTTTAAACATCGCAAGATATTCAAAAATCTCAATGAACACCAGCAGACATTTGGCAGAATGTATTCTTGTGTGCATACTAAATCTGGAAAGAAAAAGAACCCAAAACAATGTTTATAACAAAACTGGCTGAGCTGTGGATGTCAGGAGCTGAAGTGAAATTGGACTGAAAGACACTAAAATCTAAATGTTTAAAATAAATGTGTGACCTACTGTTGAGTGTCACATAGTTTGCAACTGTTGAAATGTCATAGTTTTGAACTTAGAATCAGCGTTCTAGCTGCATGTGTAAAAATTGTCAGTTTGGTTTGAATGTAGAAAACTGGGAACTAAAGTGACATTTAGCTGAAGCCTGGCTTGAAGAGAGTGAATTCTGCCCGGCAACTACCCCCGACAGGAGTGAAACTTGCTCAGCCACTCTTCCCAGGCCTGGCTGCATTCTGCTGCCCCTGCCAAAAGGAGATGACACCTCTCTGATTGAATTAGGGGAGGAACACCTGGGGACTACAGGAAACTAAACAAAGCACTGTCCTTGGCCCAGGCAAATGTTAAATTAGGGGGGTCGTAAATGGCTTCCTCTTGGAAGGAATCGGGGAGGGGCACTGCATCTGTGAGCCAGCTGAGCTTGGGGGAAGTGGATAAACCAGAAACTCCACCATGTGCTTTGGAAAACCACACCCCTTTGGGGCCAGAGCATAATTTTAAAAAGATGGATAATTCATAGTGCAGACTTGTAAAAATTATATAAATAACATCATCATTCTTGTGATTTTTCTGTGCACATTTCAAGAGGTGTTAGGACCCTGTGGTATGTTCTTGGGGATAGTAGCGGAAAAAAAGGTTGTTACTCCAAATGTATGCATGTTAAAAATCTGACACTTTATCATCTGAAACCCATATCCCTGGTGCACATTTGTGTAAAATCTGGAAAGGTGTAGAGGTCGTTATCAGGATGAAAAGGGCAGAATTCTGTCATAGGTGGACACGACATCTTACAAAGACAGGGATCGGATGGTTTGGTGCTACAGAAAATATGTTAACTGGACGTATAATATTAGAAAAATGGTACATAGATAAATATGTATTTGGATCAGAAATAGATTTGTGTGCAATTTGACAAGGGGAGGATCCTCTGACCATAAACCTACCTCATCACTCTGACTCACAACCGAGTTCCCCCAATAAAGGGAGAGAGGAGGAACTGGCCAATGATAAGTTGAGAGGGTGGGCATAGAAGATGAGCCGACCCTCCCACTTTCTAACCACATAAAAGGAGACTGTGCAGGACAGGTAGGGACATTCACTTCCCAGTTCAAGCTGATTTCTTGCAGAGCGATTTGCCAGAAGACACCAGATCCAGCACTTAGACTTCAAATCCAGACAGAGACCAGAACTTTGAATTCAGACTTCAGAATTTTTCAGCAGGCCTCAAAATCTTTTGCAAACTGATTCACCCCAGACTTCCAAGGGGCACATCAGATTAAAACAGCCGGGCTGACCTGTTTGATTCTGGCCTAAAACCCTGTGCCAGAAACACCCAGAAAGCAGAGCTGTACCCAGAACCACAGACCAGACCGCCGTGCAGTGCCAAGAACTTTTGCCAGATCCAGAGATTCAGACCGCTGTGCAGTGCCACTAGCAGAGCTGACCCAGATCCCTGTGAGCAGAACCAGGCAGAGACCGTCGTGGCGAGGGAACCGCAGTCCAATCCTGACCCGATCCGTGGGGAAGTCGCATTCCTGTCCAAAATATAGTGTGAGTACCGCCAGAACTGTGCAAAACCCAATCTCTTAGTTTAAAATAATTTAATTCAAACTATTTTAACCTATTGAGAACTGCATCCTAGAAATCTTGTGTTCCTTCTGTGATCTGAAACCTGAAAACTGTCATCTGTCATTCTGAGCTTGACTTTTCTTTTGAGAATCTACCTTCACGAAATCGTCCGTATCCCCGGAACCATTTGTCCTAGGAACGAAATTTAACTTTCATCTTAAAGCTAAGATTCTGGGCTTTCCAACGAACCCTATTCATTATACTTTTCCCTTAATCGCGCTTGACGCACTCAGAAAAATTGCCGTGAATTGCGATTTGGCTCAATTTCTTCACTTGGCAAAATAGCAGCTCCTTGCTTTCCTTTGCTGAAATTCGTTTGCCACCTGACAATCATTCATAGAGCATTGCTAAAGTGATCCTGAACTAATTTAAAGTAGCTATCACTCACCCTGAACCTCCCTCTAGAGGGAATTAAAATCATTTTAGCATATTTTTCACTTCTTTGCATACCACCTTTAAAGTACTTTGCCTGTGTTTAAAATCATCCCTGTTGATCTAAGCTTGCTAGGGGGGAACTGAATTGGGATTGTACTGTGATTGTATTCCTGAAGACTGTGTGTGTCACTTCCACCTCCTTACATTGCATAAAGGGGGTGTGAATTGCCAAAAGGGGAATTATATTATGTTTTGCTGAAATCATATCAAGTTTATTCCTGTGTTGCTCTAATTCATCTTTGCATCTCCTTGAAACCATAAAGCATTCTATGATACCTTATTCCCCTGTTCCTAGTCATAAGTCACCAGAACTGTGCTATTGTAGGATTACCTATTGCTGATTACTGCTCATATTCACAAGTGTGATATCAATTATTAATTTATTATAAAAGTGTGATATATATATACATATATATAATATATATATATATTGTTTAATTCTCAAATAAACCTTTTAAATTTGCAAAACAAACGTACTTCTTGGCTCAGTGGGGTCAGGGGGGATTCTAAGAGAGGGGTGTTATGTGAGGGTTGTCATCCAGAGTACACGAACTGGACATAAAAATATATAATTAAGGGCTTCCCTTGAGCAATCCCAGACACGGCACTGACTTAGTGGGACTGCTGAATTGGAGTCTTTAACAAAGTGGGGGCTCGTAGCCGGGGATTCTGGATTAGATCTATCACTTGTGCAGATTAATACAGTGTGCCAGCTGACAGGATACATATCCGGTTAAATCACCACGCTGTGTTACGCTGTAAAGCACTCCTCAAAGGAACGCTCTAAGGAAACGGTCTGTTTTGCAAAATAAAATACAAACTTATGTAAGTCAGGAAGGAAATAAAGTTCCAGAATGACGACCTTGGTAGATATGAAGATAGCTAGGGAGCACCTCTTACATAAACTGTTTGTGAGAGGTGAATGGTCTGAACAGGACCAAAATGTATGGTTGCAGGCGATCACACAACAGGTCACTACAACTGGGTCAGATATGTGGAGAGATCAGGGTCCCTTACATGTGGCCCTGAGTGAACTATATATGGCTCCTAAAGCCAAAGATGAACACAATAAGATTGCCAGGATAGCGGCATATTTGTAACTATATATGGGAGCCATGCAGGACAAATATGGTGAAGGCCAAGATCTGACAAATAGGCAACAGATGGCGTAATAAAAGGCCCAATCTGACCTGGTCTCTTCTGAGCAGAGGCTGCACAGAAGCCAGGAGTCAGAAAACGAGAGTAGACAATACATCATTAAAATGAAGGAGGATATGGATATCCTGCAACAGGAAAAGGCTGACCAGGATACCAGATTTCTGGCCTTGTAGGAGTACCAAGAAGGGTTGTACTCCCTACTGCTGAGCCAGAAAAATCTGGAGCAACAACTAGACTTTAACAGGGCATGCACAGAGCAGGTAGCCACCCTGCAAATTCGACTAGACAGAGAAAAAGAGGAAAGCAATAAATTGATTTTGAAAGACCTGGATACCCAGGCAGAGTTTGATCAAGAACGCCAGAAAGCTGGTGCCTTTCATAGGCAGAGGGACGACCTGGCGGCACAGATGCAGGCTCTTAGTCAGGAAAGGGACACCTTAGGCCAGGAAGTCTGCCAATTAAAAGAAAAAATTGAAGAAAATCACCTGGCCCTCCAGGGGCTGGGTGACCTCCAAAAAGAGCATCACAACTTGCTAGAGCACACCAGGAGGGTGGAAGATGCTCTGGCAAGAAAGGAGCAGGCCAGTAGGGAGGGGACTCAGGAGGTAACCCTCCTCCAGCAAAGACTGGCCCAGTATTCCAGGACCAATCAGGAGGCACAGAGAGAGAATGAGGCTCTCTGTCAGCACAATGATAGGCTCCAGCAACAGGTAGCCATGCAAGAGAGACTGATAGAGTCTAGTAAGGCCTTGGTTGAGGAACTGAAAGCCCAGGCTCTTGCATTGCAACCAGGAGCAGGGGCTGATAGAGATGAAGTTTGCATAACCTCAGGAGCCCTCGTACCAGAGGCCTTCATCTCTCCCAGTCCCTGGACTCTGCCACCCTCATGTCCCCTGGCGCACATGAGCACAGGGCCATAGGGATGGCAGATTACTATCCAGCCAAAAGGATGGGGCTCATAGGCCAGTACCACCAAGGAATGGATGGGCGGGCATCCGGGTATGTGCACCCAAGCACAGAGCAATTTAGTGGGGAACCCCAGGAGAGTAGGCCCACTAAGGGCATCCAGAAAACCTCTGCCCAGTTAGGTCAGTGGGGGGGGTACCCAGCAAATCCTGGTAGCAAGGAGGGATCTGAAGACTCCTCTGAGCATCACAGGACACAGGAGACCAGGTCCCCACGTTCTGCCAGCCATTCCCAGGCTGGCAGAATCCGGGAAAACCTGGAAGACCAGACGGGCACCTCTGGGAGCAGTGCTTCTGAGTCGGAGGATGAATGGACCAGGGTGACCCGAACCAAAAAGGCCAATAAGGCAAAAAAGGGCCTTGCTTAAGGACCCCTTAAAACAGATTAAGGCAATCAGGAGTGTCATCACGCCTTATCACAAGAACTCCAAGTATTCTGTGTGGGAACACTTGGAGCTCTTTGAGCAAATGATGGAGACCTTCCATTTGAAGGACAGCAGTAGCTGCATCCAGTACGTCAAATGGACATTCTCCCCAGAATACTCCAGTTTCTTTGCGGGGCAGGAGGACCAAAATCATTCAATATGGTCCACCTATAGGGCGGCCATCTTGAAAAACTTTTCTGTGCATAGAAATCTCCAAGAGGCTCGCAAGGCAGCCTACAATTTGCAATGTGGGGAGGATCAGGCCCCACAAGAATTTGTGCAATAATTGAAGCCTGCCTTTGTGCAGACCACCAGAAGGGTGCGCGCGGACAGCAGAGAATTCATCAACACATTTTTCCATGCTCTGCCCAAATACATAATGACCCAGATTGTGAGAGATTTTCACGAGAAAAGATCTTTAGACTGGGTCATTAAGCAAGCCACCCGCATCTATGAGGTGCAGAAACCGGTGGAAAATAAGAATCAGCCCAAAAACCCCAAAACCAACAGCACCCCTGCTGCTGCCAAGGTGGCAGAGGTAAAGGTTGCCCATGTTTTAGATTCGGAGATGGGGGGACCTAAAAACCTGCCTGCACCAAATAATTCACAGCTCAGAAGGCCCTCGGGCCAGTCACAGACAGGGAGTCAAGGAGGTAGTCCCACAAATGGGGTCCCCCGCTCCCCTGACTATGTAAGTCCCCGCTATAAGGGAAACAGACCAATCCTGGGTTATGTGTGGACTCCTCCAGCCCAAGGGGGGGGATCCAGCCAAGCACCTGACCCAGGGAACTTCCCTCCTAACTTCCCACAGGAGGGCAAAAATTCCCCAAACACTGGGCAGAACTTTTTTCCCAGGTATCCACCCAATTTCTAACCCCAAAACCATCCATCCTTCTTTCCCCAATTCCCTGCGCCCAGACAACCTAATCCGGGAGAGGGGAGGCCAAGGGTGGAGGGGTACCCAAATCTTCCAAACCCAGGGTATTACCAGAGAAGGGATAGCTACCCTTCCCGTGATCAGCCCAGGGGAGAAAACAGAACCCGTATCAGCCTGAGCGGGTTTCCCAACTTGAGCGCCAGGTCCAAAACATGGCACGGGATCTGGGTCACATGCTGAGGGCGCAACAGAACCCTCAGATGAGCATGCCAGCGCAGAATCCCCCAAACTCTGGGCCTGGTGCTCCAGAACATTGACGGGGGCAGCACCCCGATAACCCACCGGTTCCCAGGGAGGAGGCACAAGGGGAAGGGGGGTGTAAAGCCTTGGAGGAAGCTTCCTTCCCAACTTGTAAACAGCCCCTGGAAAACCAGGAACCAGAAACAAAATCTCCTACCCCTGAAAGTCTGCCACCCAAGGAGCAGAGAGGAGGTAGGAGAAACAAAGGACCCAAACAGACCCATTTTGTGGAGGAGATACAGGTCTTCCAATTTGAGGGAGAGGGATCCTCAGAGGATCCTGGGAAAAGGATCTTCTCCTTCAGAGATGGGAGAACTCCTCCCAAGGAAAAATGGGTCCCAAGGGATTTCAATCCAGACTGGGTAGATGTGGGGATTGAGCTGTCGCCGCCCATCATTCTATCCCAGAACCAACAATACCAAAAACCCCTGCTTCAAACCCATTCTGGTGACTGCCTCCAAAAAAGTAGGGGCGGCCCAGAACCGGAACCAGGGGAACCTAAAACCGAATCAATAGACTGGGTAGATGTGGGGATTGAGCTGTCGCCGCCCATCATTCTATCCCAGAACCAACAATAGCAAAATCCCATGGGTCAAACCCATCCTGATGACTGCCTCCAAAAAGGGGGGGGGGCGGCCCAGAACCGGAACCAGGGGAACCCAAAACCATTTCAAGTTGCCAATTTTTGTTTACCGATTCCCATGACTCTCCACAGAATTCTGCCCAAATCTCTTCTCTCGCCATGTCCAAAACCAGAAAGTTAGCCCACCAGTTGTCCATGTTCATTATCTGTGCCCCCTTGAGGAGAAGGAGGTAAGATATTATGCCCCGGTACAAGTACAGGGGCAGGGTACAATTATGGCGCTGGTGGGCACTGGATCTCAAGCTACCCTTCTGTCCAGAAGGGCCTTTGATTAACTGAGTTCAGGTAGGGGGGAGAAGTACCAAATTCCCCTCACCTCTCTTCCTGGACAACTCCAGAACTTTAACGGGAAGGAAATTCCCATTGAGGGGACTGCAGATTTGGACATCAAAATTGGGCGACACAAGGCGAAACACCCGGTCATAGTAGTGACTCCAGAGGGAACCCCTTGTTTACTAGGGAATGACCTCCTGAGAAAGTTGTCACCTCTAATAGATTGCGTAAACAAGGTCCTCTGGACCCAGACGAGCCAACCAATAAAATTAAAACAGAGTGTCAACCATATTAGTTTAAACGGCACCTGCCACATGGGTGAACAAAAATCTGACCAAGTAGAATTTCACTACCAGAACAACCAAATTCCAGATGTGACAGTCATAGCAGTAGGACAACAGACTGGTGATGGGGGGTCCTCTCTATTTCTGAAAATCAACCTTCCTTCCAGTTTAAGGTGGTATTCCACACTGGAAGGAAACACTCTGAAATTCTTTACCAATCCACAATCAGACACTCCCACTCCTATAGTCCAGAAAGATGTGAAATCAGCTCAGAGCCTGGCTGATATTCAGCAAATTGGAGAGCAGTTGTTCATCCCTGTTCAGTTAAATGATGGGAAGGACTCTGTTCTCGCTCGAGTATGTGTGAACAACAGAAAGAGCTTCATCAGCGAAGCCATGTTCCGCCAACTCCCAAAAGATCCAGCCAATCCCACTTTCAAACTGATAGACAAATGGGAAATGGATCTGGAAACACCCAATTCGAAACATCTCCTGCCAAGCAGGTGTATGCTCAAAATCTCCATAATTGTTGGGTCGTGCGGGACGTCACTGCCGCCTTTTACTTAGGCAGTGACATTCTCAATCGCTTTGCCATTAGTTTGGACCTAATAAACTTCAAAGCTTGGTCCCAATTTAGCGGATAATCCCATGGGCTTTGATGATCCAGAAAAAGCATTTAGGTCAGCTCAATTGCTACCTTATGCAGTTGAAATTCAGATTAAAGAGGAAGTCACCATCCCAGAAAGGACCCGACAATTCTCCCTGGAAGTGAAAGTTAAAAGAGGACAAAAATTGAAAAACCATGATGCTTATATTCATCTAAATGCTTCTCTCCAACAGCAAGGGTTAGGGGTAAACCCAACACCATTAGTCAACATAGAACATGACACCATTCCAATAGAGGTGGATAACAGTGACTTAAAGAGTATTACTCTAGCCACAGGCACCATTATTGGAATGGCGGTTGATGACCGACATTTCTGCATTGATTTAGGAAATTAACTGTTAGGACCAATCCCCAAGGACTGTTTTGACAGTGACAGTGATGACAATACAACACCAGACAGGATCTTTACCCGGCATGGGGGGAACTTCCTGGTGTACACTTCTTGCTCTTATGGTAAGGAAGACGTGACTTGTGACTTTAGAAGGGATGAGGTGATTTTCCAGGTCCATGAGGGCTGCCTTTCCCACCTGAAGCCTCCAGTCCAAATCAGCACTCTGACCAGGGACTTCTCCACCCAGCTGGAGGAGGCCACTGAGTAGCAAAACCAGAAGTCTTTCCAGGCTTCAGGCAGATGGTGGAAGAGAGAGTCAACATAGCTGATGCCTGTGTGACTCTGGAACAGAATCAAAAGTTGAAACAAGTTTTCTTGGATTTCCAAGATCTCTTTGCGGTAGACTCATATGACTGTGGTCGCACCGACATCCACACAACAACAATTCCCACAGACCCTGGCATGACTCCAGTGTTTGTGAAGCAATATCGCTTGCCTCTCGCATCCATGGAGTCCCTTACTGAAATAATTAAGAACCTTGAGTCCCGGGAAATAATCCGTCCAGTACACAGCACCTTCAATAATCCGGTGCTGGGAATATTGAAGCCAAACGGCCAGTGGAGACTCTGTGCCGACCTTAGGGAGCTCAACAAACGGGTCCATACTTCCCGATGGCCTCTGCCCTACATTGACCAAGGGCTGGCCCAGATTCAGGGGTCACAGGTATTCACTGCAATAGACCTGACCAATGGATACTGGACCGTGCCTGTCAGTAGGGAGGACCAATACAAACTGGCTTTCACCTTTGGGGGTCAGCAGTACACATGGACCCGAACTTCCTTCGGATACCTCAACTCCGGCAATGAATTCAACATTCTCCTACATAAGGCCATGCCGACCTTGGTGCGAGGGGTAACCTGGCTTATGTAGATGATGTCCTCATCAAAAGTTCATCTGTGGAAGAACACATAGCGGAGATCTGTTATGTTCTGACACAGTTGAGAGCCGCCGGAGCAAAACTTTCCTTTCAGAAAGCACAGTGGTGTAGAACCTGTGTTAATTTCTTGGGGCATGAGATTACTCCTCAGGGTCTCTGTCCCCAAGAAAAGAAAGTGGAAGCACTTCAGAAACTGAGGATCCCACAACACTGCGGGAACTAAGGAGCCTCCTTGGACTGACTAATTACAGAAGAAAGTTCATTGAGGGCTATGCAGAGATCACCAGACCCCTGATTCATCTCTTGAAGGGTGGGGGGTCAAGTGGGAATGGGGTCCAGAACAATCCGAGGCAGTAAGACAACTCAAAATAAGCCTCTCACAGGCGCCTTGCCTAGCTTACCCTGTCAGAAACAAGGAGTTCTTCCTGAAGACAGGGTTCTGTAATACGTGCTTGACGGCAGTATTATACCAAAAGCTTGACAAGGTCAATAAAGTAATCTCCTATGCGAGCAAAACTTTATCCTCTGTAGAGGATAAATTCAACGATTGTGATAAGGCACTCCTGGCAACGGTGTGGGCATTGAAGAATTACCGCCCGTTCATCCAGGGGGAACACATCATATTGGAGACTCCACACCAGCTTCTGCAATATCTCCAAAGTGACAGAATCTGGGCCGGAAATGTGAGTAATTCCTGAATTACTTCCTGGATTCTGTCAATGCAAGGCTTTCCTGTGGAGGTCAGATATGGCCAAAACAAGAAGAGCCCCTCACGCAAGGTCTGGCTGACTTGCATGATTGTGCCAGAGAAAACTGTCTCGAGGACGAAAGTCTAAAAATCAAGAACAACATGGAGGCATACCTTAATTCCCCACACAAAGTCTTTGAAGAAGACAAGTGTGAGGGTATGCCCACTATCTATGTGGATGGATGCTCTTACCATGTTGACAACAACGGGGAAAAAGAACTAGTGGCCGGCGTAGGGAATGCATGGGTGAATGAGTCCCCAGAACCCTCTGCTGGGTACAAAATTGGTCCCCGAAGTAGTAGGGTAGCAGAGTTGATGGCTGTGCATCAAGCCATCAAGCCATCCTCACTGCTGTCCAACATCAACTCCACAAACTGGTCATAATCCAGTGGGAAATCCAGGTCACTGCTATCACTAGGTCCCAGACAAATGCTCACAATGATCTTTCAACTGCACAATGGAGTAAGGAGACCCCTGATGCTGATTTAATTATGGCTCAAAAGGGGGATCCAATAATTGGTAAGTTTTACCAACACATTGAGGACCCTGAGAACTTTTCCCTGATGGATACCGATTACATTGGGAAAGAGGACCTTAGAGTGTTGATGAAATGTCCAAAGATGTTCCGAATCCAAGACGGTTTGTTGGTAAGGAAATCTCAAGCTGGCCATGATCACTGGGTGGTCCCTACCTCATTCCGAAGCCTGATGTTAAGTCACGCCCATGATGCGGCCACCGCCGGTCATAGGGGGTTTCACACAACACTGGAAATCTTAAGAGAGGTTGCATACTGGCCACACATGGGGCAGGACCACGATCAATACTTGAAGGGGTGTCTTGTGTGTGCACAATTTCTGCCAACATCCCTCACTCACCGGGCGCCTCTCCAAAAGAGGGAGATGACACTGCCATGGTCAGATTTGCAAATCGACTTTGTAGGCCCTGTGATTCGCTCGTCTAGAGGAAACAAGTACATGTTGACGGTTACATGCTTGTTTACCAAGTGGGTGGAATGTCTCCCGGCCCCAAACTGCATGGCAAAAACAGCAGCTGCCCTGAGGATTAACCACATATTTTCCCGTTTTGGTCTACCTCAAAGGATTGAGTCAGACAGGGGTAGCCACTTCACCAGTAAAGTAATGACAAAGATGTGGGAGATACTGGGGGTCAAAAGGAAGTTACATATTGCTTACCGGCCAGCTTCTTCTGGGGCAGTAGAACGCTACAACCGGACCATTGTGAGCATATTAAAAAAGTTTGTGGCAGATTCTGGGCCAAGTTGGGATATCCGATTACCTCTGGTCCTAATGGCCATCAGATCTACCCCTTCATCTGCAACTAAAATGTCACAGTTTGAGCATATGCATGGCACAAGATTGTGCTTCCCCAGCATTTTCTCTACAGGACGCAAGAGCAGACATTGATAAATGCTTCCACAACTCATGAGTATGTGGAGAATTTAAGGAAACACCTCCAGCATGCTTTTGCCTATGCTCAGCGAAATCTAGAAAGATCAGCTGATAGCATGAAGATCCACTACGACCTGAAGACCACCAGGAAGGAATACAATGTGGGAGACCGGGTTTATTTATACAATTTCCAAAGAAACCAGGCCAAACAGCGAAAACTTTTGCCTACATGGACCGTTTGAAATTATAGACAAGATCTCCCCAGTAGCGTATAAGATCTGCATCCCCAAAGATAGTCTGGCGGAAGGGGAAGACAAGTGGGTCCATATAAATTAGCTAAAGTGTTGCCATCCCAGGCACACTCTGCAGCAACTGGAGGAGTCCTCTGCAATACCAGAGGGGACTGCTCCAGATTAATTCAGTTCCACCCTAAAATATTCCACATATAGCCTATAAAATTCTATGATTCTTGAATATGTTCTTGCCTCCTGATTTAAAAAAATGTATATGTTCATGTTTTTGAATATAACATGTATATGCCACCCCACTATATCAATAGTGGGGGAGAAATGTCTACGAATAGGTATTGCCGCTTTTGCTTTATCATCCTAGGAGAGATGAAACCATGGAGACTGACCAAGGAGAACGACCCAGGGACCGGGAGCAAAGATCGGAGGGGCCCAGGGTACCGCCCAATATTCCCATCAGGACCGGCGAGGAGAACCGATCGATCCAACCGGATGGAGGAAAAGATGCTGAACTGTGCCATCTGCGGAATTGGAAGAAGAGCATGCGGACATACCAACGCGTGGATCAAAACATCCTTTGCACCTGACTCCCCCTCGACTCGAAATCAAAGCGCAGTCGGGCGGGGGGGCTTGTTGGGTGTCTTGGCCCACGTTCAAGTTATTATGCTGCAACACTTGGTGCTGTGGGTTTAGGAAATCCAAGAGGGCAGAAAAGCCCACATTTGCGCCAGAGTCCTGGAGAACCGTGCAGTTTTGCGCACAGAAAAATGGTCCCCTGACCTGCCACCCAGCAGTGCGAGCGTGAGGGGCCAGGAGTGCCATGAGTGAAATGTGTGCGAAAGGAAAAACAGCAGAGCCGGTGGCTAAAAAAAAAGCACTTTGAAATCACCTTTGTTTCTCTGAAATGCAAGCTAAAAATGCCTATTTTAAACATTGCAAGATATTCAAAAATCTCAAAGAACACCAGCAGACCTTTGGCAGAATGTATTCTTGTGTGCATACTAAATCTGGAAAGAGAAAGAGCCCAAAACAATGTTTATAACAAAACTGGCTGAGCTGTGGTTGTCAGCAGCTGAAGTGAAATTGGACTGAAAGACACTAAAATCTAAATGTTTAAAATAAATGAGTGACCTACTGTTGAGTGTCACATAGTTTGCAACTGTTGAAATGTCATAGTTTTGAACTTAGAATCAGCGTTCTAGCTGCATGTGTAAAAATTGTCAGTTTGGTTTGAATGTAGAAAACTGGGAACTAAAGTGACATTTAGCTGAAGCCTGGCTTGAAGAGAGTGAATTCTGCCCGGCAACTACCCCCGACAGGAGTGAAACTTGCTCAGCCACTCTTCCCAGGCCTGGCTGCATTCTGCTGCCCCTGCCAAAAGGAGATGACACCTCTCTGATTGAATTAGGGGAGGAACACCTGGGGACTACAGGAAACTAAACGAAGCACTGTCCTTGGCCCAGGCAAATGTTAAATTAGGGGGGTCGTAAATGGCTTCCTCTTGGAAGGAATCGGGGAGGGGCACTGCATCTGTGAGCCAGCTGAGCTTGGGGGAAGTGGATAAACCAGAAACTCCACCATGTGCTTTGGAAAACCACACCCCTTTGGGGCCAGAGCATAATTTTAAAAAGATGGATAATTCATAGTGCAGACTTGTAAAAATTATATAAATAACATCATCATTCTTGTGATTTTTCTGTGCACATTTCAAGAGGTGTTAGGACCCTGTGGTATGTTCTTGGGGATAGTAGCGGAAAAAAAGTTGTTACTCCAAATGTAGGCATGTTAAAAATCTGACACTTTATCATCTGAAACCCATATCCCTGGTGCACATTTGTGCAAAATCTGGAAAGGTTTAGAGGTCGTTATCTGGATGAAAAGGGCAGAATTGTGTCATAAGTGGACACGACATCTTACAAAGACAGGGATCGGATGGTTTGGTGCTACAGAAAATATGTTAACTGGACGTATAATATTAGAAAAATGGTACATCGATAAATATGTATTTGGATCAGAAATAGATTTGTGTGCAATTTGACAAGGGGAGGATCCTCTGACCATCAACCTACCTCATCACTCTGACTCACAACCCAGTTCCTCCAATCAAGGGAGAGAGGAGGAACTGGCCAATGATAAGTTGAGAGGGTTGGGCATAGAAGTTGAGCCGACCCTCCCACTTTCTAAACACATAAAAGGAGACTGTGCAGGACAGGTAGGGACATTCACTTCCCACTTCAAGCTGATTTCTTGCGGAGCGTTTTGCCAGAAGACACCAGATCCAGCACTTAGACTTCAAATCCAGACAGAGACCAGAACTTTGAATTCAGACTTCAGAATTTGTCAGCAAGCCTCAAAATCTTTTGCAAACTGATTCACCCCAGACTTCCAAGGGGCACATCAGAGTAAAACAGCCAGGCTGACCTGTTTGATTCTGGCCTAAAACCCTGTGCCAGAAACACCCAGAAAGCAGATCTGTACCCGGAACCAGAGACCAGACCGCCGTGCAGCACCAAGAACTTTTGCCAGAACCAGAGAACCAGACCGCTGTGCAGTGCCGCTAGCAGAGCTGACCCAGATCCCTGTGAGCAGAACCAGGCAGAGACCGTCCGTCGCACGGGAACCGCAGTCCAATCCTGACCCGATCCATGGCGAAGTCGCATTCCTGTCCAAAATATAGTGTGAGTACTGCCAGAACTGTGCAAAACCCAATCTCTTAGTTTAAAATATTCTAATTCAAACTATTTTAACCTATTGAGAACTGCATCCTAGAAATCTTGTGTTCCTTCTGTTATCTCAAACCTGAAAACTGTCATCTGTCATTCTGAGCTTGACTTTTCTTTTGAGAATCTACCTTCACAAAATTGTCCATATATCCGGAACCGTTTATCCTAGGAACGAAATTCATCTTAAAGCTAAGATTCTGGGCTTTCCAACAAATTCTTCTATTCATTACACTTTTTCCGTAATCCCGTTCGACGCACTCGGAAATATTGCTGCGAATTGCGATTTGGCTCAATTTCTTCACTTTGCAAAATAGCAGCTCCTTGCTTTCCTTTGCTGAAATTCGTTTGCCACCTAACAATCATTCATAGAGCATTGCTAAAGTGATCCGGAACTAATTTAAAGTAGCTATCACTCACCCTGAACCTCTAGAGGGAATTAAAATCATTTTAGCATATTTTTCAATTCTTTGCATACCACCTTTAAAGTACTTTGCCTGTGTTTACAATCATCCCTGTTGATCTAAGCTTGCTAGGGGGGAACTGAATTGGGATCGTACTGTGATTGTATTCCTGAAGACTGTGTGTGTCACTTCCACCTCCTTACATTGCATAGAGGGGGGGGTGAATTGCCAAAAGGGGAAAAGTGATTATATTATGTTTTGCTGAAATCATATCAAGTTTATTCCTGTGTTGCTCTTATTCATCTTTGCGTCTCCTTGAAACCTTAAAGCATTCTCTGATACCTTATTCCCCTATTCCTAGTCATAAGTCACCAGAACTGTGCTATTGTAGGATTACCTATTGCTGATTACTGCTCATATTCACAAGTGTGATATCAATTATTAATTTATTATAAAAGTGATATATATATATATATATATATATATATATATATATATATATATATATATATATATATATATATATTGTTTAATTCTCAAATAAACCTTTTAAATTTGCAAAACAAACTTGCTTCTTGGCTCAGTGGGGTCAGGGGGGATTCTAAGAGAGGGGTGTTATGTGAGGGTTGTCATCCAGAGTACACGAACTGGACATAAAAATATATAATTAAGGGTTTCCCTTGAGCAATCCCAGACAAGGCACTGACTTAGTGGGACTGCTTAATTGGAGTCTTTAACAGAATTAACTTGGATGAGCCACTCTGGCTAATTCGTCTTTTATCTCTTCATTTAGCCCCCTTCAGAAAAGAGTAAAGCTTGCTTCTGAAGACCAATCCGCTTCTTGGCCAATTGTTTGAATCATGTGACATACGTAAGCATGTCCTGGGATCCTCGCCGAAAGTCAAGTAGACGTTCCTGGGCACTATAGACCTGTTCTAGGCAATCAAACATGGTCTTAAGGGCCTGTATGAATACATCGTAATCATCCAGGAGGGCATCTCCAGAATTGACTAAAGGAGTAGCCCAAGTCAGTGCATTCCCAGAGAGGTGCGAGATTATAAAGCCCACCTTCGCCCTGGGAGTTGAAAAATAGTAGGGCTTAAAGGTAAAGTGGACTAAACAAGAGTCAAGGAATCCACTAAGGGTTTTTGCAGACCCATCGTTTTTGTCTACAATGCCACCCAGTAGCACACTTTCCTTTGTGGCAGAATCGTGGGACAAAACTAGTTGTTTCAATGCAGCATTTTCCGCCTTTAAATTCTGCACCTCGGTTGTTAATTCTTGCACGCCCCACATGAGATCCTGAATGGCCTGTTCCATGTTGGTTTCAACTTCGGTCGTTAGGCGTCTCAAACTGTCACAGAATTCCCCCCTTCTCACCTGAGATCACTCTTTGCAGGATTTCTTGGAGGAAGTCTTCTTGTGCACGGACCGGGTTTTGTACATTGAGGGGAAAGGATGGTGAAGGTGTGCCGATGAGGAGGATTTCCGTCTTGCTGGCATTCAGACAAAGATCTTTGGCGGCACACCAATCTTGAATGGCAGTTAGGCAATCAGTGATGAGAGAGGGAGAGGAGGTGGCAGAGGGCAGCTTGAAAATGAGTTGAGTGTCGTCAGCGTAGCACTGGAAATTTGAGCAGGAAATGTCAATGCAGTGGGCGAGAGTTGCCAGGTATTGGTTGAAAAGCCAGGGCGAGAGGTTAGACCCCTGGGTAACACCAGAGGTAGAGAGGAAGATAGATGAAAGGAAGGACCCAAGTTGGACCTGGGAGGGTCGATCTGAGAGGAAAGAGGTCAGCCAGGCCAGAGCCTGATCAGTGATACCCAGGTTTTCACTGAGACGGTTGAGCAGGATGGTACGGTTGACTGTGTCGAAGGCAGAAGAGAGATCGAGGAGGAAGAGGACAGATGGAATGTTAGAGTCAAGGTTGGTGAGCAGATTTCACGGATGTTTAGGAGAGCAGTTTACGTGCTTCTGGCAGCTCTGAAGCCAGACTGGTGGTCATGGACAGCCAACAGAATTCGAATGAAGGTTAAGCTGAGAGATGGCCAACTTTTCCAGGAGTTTGCCAAGAAAGGGAGTAATGGAAATTGGGCGATAGTTAGATGGACAAGAAGGATCAGCTGTGAGTTTCTTGAGAAGAGGATGCACAAAGGAGTGCTTCAGAGGGGAGGGGAAAGATCCAGAGGCAAAGGAGTGGTTACAAAAATCAGCAAGGGCCGGAGCGAAGGTGTCAATGTGGTCCTTGATGGTTTTAGAGGAACAGGGATGAACCTGTTTTGAAGAGGCTTTCATAGATAGGACTTGTCTTGCAACCTCGTCAGGGGTGAAAAGAGGAAAGGACGAGAAGGATGGTGGGAGGGTGGCTAAAGGAGGGTCAGCAAGCACAGATGGAGAGGGAAGAGTAGGAGTGTGGGTAGAGAGGGTGGACAGGATGTCTTGGGTTTTTGAAATGAAGTGAGCGACAAGGCATTGCAAAGAGCCTGGGAGGCAACAGGAGGAGTAGAGACTGCAGAAGGGTTGGCCAGATCCTTGCAGATTTTAAAGAGTTCGGCCGAGTTGTTAGATGCCGCAGAGACACAAGCTTGAATGTGGACTCTCTTCTTGGTGAGGACAGAGAGTCGGTATTGCCTTTGTAGCAGGCGACAAGCCAGTTTGTCAGAGGATGAACAGGAAGTCCTCCATTTCCTCTCAGCTGCCCTACACTTAAATTTAAGTGTAGCTAGGTCAGAGTCATACCAGGAATCAGACAGTGTATCAGGCACAAGCACTACAAGGGCAACAGGTACAGCAACTGCTGCAATTACAGCAAGCACCATGGAACCCACCGTAAGGGCAGTCGCAGCACGCCCCCATGCAGATACAGCAGAACGCAAACACGGGTGAAATTATTGACACCTAGAATAGGGGGTGTCACAGTAGTAGGAGGGAATCCTTTTACAGGTATATGGGTATGTATGTATCCACAATAGGACAGCTCACAGGATGACTTGATGTGTTCAGTACTATCTGTGACACCAGACCCTCAAGAGGAAACAAGGGTTGATGTGATGATAGGAGGCAAATCCTTCTAATTTTTTGTTGACACTGGGGCTACTCGTTCATGTATATGAGGGGGAAAATACCCAATGTTTGGGAAATGCCATGAATGCTCAGGGATTCTCTGGAGCTAAAGTCGAGTTCCTTTTACTGATGAATTACCAGTCTCTATAGGAGAATGTGATATGTCTGTTCCATTGTTGTATTCACGACAGACACCAGTTAATATTCTAGGAAGAGACTTAGGGGGTAATTCATAGAATGCAGCGCACAAGTGGCGCACGCGGCTGGCGCACTGTGTGCGCGTGCGAATTCCTGCGCCAGCCACGTGCGCTAAAATCAATTTCCGCGCACAGCGTATTCATGGATTCCAGCCACCAAAACCAGCCGTGGCTCACAGTGGCGCAGCGACCCTGCAGCAGCGCCAGTTACGCCTCCAAGAACGCCTCTCGCGCAGGGAAAAGCCATCAAAATCCCCAATCCAGCTCAAAGGGTTGCGCTAACCCTGTACCAGCACGGCAAGCGGGCTACGTGTATCACTGGGGTGCGCGGGAAGTACCTCACGCGATTGGCCCCGTGTGAGCAGGGTACGCATATTTCAGGGGTGCGCGGGAAGTTCCACACGCGATTGCCGCAGGGTATGTTATTTCAGGGGTGCGCGGGAAGTTCCACACGCGATTACAGCAGGGTACGTGTATTTCAGGGGTGCGCGGGAAGTTCCACACGCGATTGGCCCCGTGCGAGCAGGGTACGTGTATTTCAGGGGTGCGCGGGAAGTTCCACACGCGATTCCAGCAGGGTACGTGTATTTCAGGGGTGCGCGGGAAGTTCTACACGCGATTGGCCCTGTGCGAGCAGGGTATGCGTATTCCAGGGGTGCGCGGGAAGTTCCACACGCGATTTCAGCAGGGTACGTGCATTTCGGGGTACGGGGGAAGTTTCACACGCAACATCAGGAGGGTACGTGTATATCAGGGGTGCGCAGGAAGTAACACACGCGATCTCATCAGGGTACGTGTACTTCAGGGTGCGGGGGAAGTATCACACGCGACATCATCAGGGTACGTGTATTCCAGGGGTGTGCGGGAAGTTCCACACGCGATTCCATCAGGGTACGTATATTACAGGGGTGCGCGGGGAGCACCACACGTGAATTGCACGTGTGGGTCCTCCCAGGTGTTCCCTCTACACCCTCCACGGCCCCTGCAGGTGGCTCACACCACAGGGGCCTACCCTGCACATGTCCTGCAGGCACCCCAGCCACCATGGCCATGCCCCCCAGCCAACCCACATGTCAACTTGCACTACTGCCCACCAACGCATGTCCCCCTGCACCCCCAGCCACCAGGGGCACCCTCCACCAGGCCCCCACCCATGTCTCCCACCCCACCCACCCCCAGCACTGTGGGGCACCTGCCAGCAGGCCCCCACCCATGTCCAACTCATGTTCCCCACCACCCCACCCCCCAGCACTGTGGGGCACCTGCCAGCAGGCCCCCACCCATGTCTCCCACCCCCCACCCCCCAGCAGTGCAGGGGCACCCTCCACCAGGCCC
Source organism: Ambystoma mexicanum (assembly GCF_040938575.1). Lineage (NCBI taxonomy): Eukaryota > Metazoa > Chordata > Amphibia > Caudata > Ambystomatidae > Ambystoma > Ambystoma mexicanum. The sequence continues at coordinate 717,033,246 of NC_090932.1, forward strand.
CCACCCATGTCTCCCCCCCACTCCCCAGCAGTGCAGGGGCACCCTCCACCAGGCCCCCACCCATGTCTCCCACCCCCCCACCCCCACACCCCCCAGCAGTGCAGGGGCACCCTCCACCAGGCCCCCACCCATGTCTCCCACCCCCCCACGCCCCCCTCTCCCCAGCAGTGCAGGGGCACCGTCCACCAGGCCCCCACCCATGTCTCCCACCACCCCCACCCCCCAGCAGTGCAGGGGCACCCTCCACCAGGCCCCCACCCATGTCTTCCACCACCCCCACCCCCCAGCAGTGCAGGGGCACCCTCCACCAGGCCCCCACCCATGTCTCCCACCACCCCCACCCCCCAGCAGTGCAGGGGCACCCTCCACCAGGCCCCCACCCATGTCTCCCACCACCCCCACCCCCCAGCACTGTGGGGCACCTGTCAGCAGGCCCCCACCCATGTCCAACTCATGTTCCCCACCCCCCCACCCCCAGCACTGTGGGGCTTGATGCGTGTTTGTTGAGGACGTGTGTGTTTCACTTGTGGGATGTGTTGTGCATGATTGCTGCTACATGTGACGTGTACATGGTTCTGATGTGTAAGTAATGCAATGCTTCCGTCATGCATGTCTCCTCTGCCTGCATGCAGGTCTCTATGTAGGCATGCTCCCTTGCCCCTCCTACGCCACTCTGCACCCCAGTTCCACCTTTGCACTGGTCTGCTTCAATCTTGCCAATGTGTAGTTTCTTGTTCATGTGTCCTGTGTAGATGCTAACTTCCAGCGTAGAATCTGCCAGACATATGCTGTGTGGTACAGCCTTAGTACTCGATGCAGGGTATCTCACTTGTACTGTGCATGGGTCAGATGTCCCGCAGGGACATGAGTGCCCATTCATGCTCCATGTGCATTGCACGCATGCCCCTATGTGTCCTTGACTCGATGATCACTGTAATATAAGTCCTTTGTTACATACATTGCCTGCCATCTCATCAGCCTTCCCATGTCAACTGTGGCTCAGTCCTGCGTTGCACACATGTTTAGGCTCTGACAATCTGTTTGGCTCACAGGCCTCAGCCTCTTCAATGGCCAATGACTCTGTCCAACTCTTGTTGTGTCTTCTTCACACGTGGGCGGCCTCCGGAGTTTTCATCATGTGTCCTGCCTACTGTCCCAGCATCATTTGCAGTGTTGTCATTTGAATCACATTAAGCTGTTGATGCCAGTCAACACTGCCTGTCAATACACAGGTGTATGGTCAGCCTTTTGATACCATGCTAGGCATCCCTGCTTTGGTACTGGGGTGGAGGGGTGCTTGGCTTCTAGATATCGTACACATTGAATGCACAATGCACGTGATGTGTGAATTTGACATTGCACTGCCTTCACATTTCCTGGCACAAACCATGTAGTGCTTGTACATGTAGGTAGTGAGTGGCGTACACATTTTCTGCACTGCATGGACCCACTTCCATGGAAACTGCCACCTTTCAACAGGTCTGATCACAGAAGCTATTCAAAGTAGACCCAGCATGCTTGCCAGGTTATATGTTGTGTGTCACACGTCTGCCGGATGCGTTTGCTGTTGGTGTGTGTGTGTGTCGTGTGCTTCTGACATGTGTAGTGACCTTTTTTCTCTCTATTTTTCAGGTGATGACGCAATGGAGGCGGAGGATGGTGTTGTCATGCCAGACACAGGGTTGGTAACACCACATCAACCCGGCACTAGGGGGGGTCGTGGGGTGGTAGGCCACGAAAACCCCCAAGTGCTGCAGTCCATCTTGTCTCTGGCTGCCTATGAGTCCAGCCTTGATGACGACTCTGGCGTCCATGTTGAGTTGGATGAGCATCAATTCCATGTGTCAGGGGTGAGTGATTCTGATGTGGACACTCCTCTGTCTGCGACACCTGCACTGAGGGATCAGACAGTCTTGGTTCCTCCGCCCGTGGTGGATCGGGACGCAGGGTCACCCTCCACACCAGTCACTGATGTGCCTGGGACATCACGTCGACGGGGGCATGTAGTCGTGCAGCCGCGGGCGGTGCCAACACAGCGAGGACCCCCGGTCCTTGGGTCCCGCAGGGGTCAAGCCCGGCAACGCGGTCGCTGCGCGCAACCGCTGTATACTGAGTGGGAGCAAGACATGACTGCCAATTCCGAACGGCAGGGGGCAGCAATGGAGAACATCGCTGAGAGCATGGAGCGTGTGGCCCGATCTGTGCTCCCCCCTGCTAGGTAGGTGCTTCTCCAGCAGCAGGCGGCACGGTCCACGGCCCGCTCGCTCAGGCTGGGCATGGCGGCCTCAGACAGGGCACGCCATGCTGAAATGTCGTCTCTGCGTCAAGCAATTGCTGCTCACGCAGAGGCGCACATGGATGCCCTAAGGGAGGAGTATGCTTCCCTCAGATCCACTCTGGGTGTCCTTATGATGTCCCAGAGGCAGCAGGCAGAGGAGAGGTTTGCACAGCTTGAGCGTACCATCTCGGCTGAGCTACAGTCTTGCCGGGAGGTGCAGCGGTTATCCAGCCAGGCCTTGCAGGAGGAACTCCGTGTTACACGTGCTACCTTGCAAGAGGAAGCACGTGTATCACGTGAGGTTCTGCATGCAGACCTATGTCACATCGCCACACAGAACCATGCTCACCCGTCCGGCAGACTTGCTGCCAACGAGGGGCAAGCTGCGGCTAGGCGTGGCCAGGCCACTGTGCCACGTCCTCCTTTACAGGATGAGCCAGACTCAGACGACCATCTATCTCCCACATAGGTCGGGCTGTGCAGGCGTTGAGACCATGGAGGTTTTTTTTTGGCTCAGCATCATCGCATGTGGATGTTGAGCAGCACCCTGTACCTCCCCCCTCCTGGGTGCCTCCCTTCCCCCCGGGTCGTATGTGGCCATTTTTGATTTTTCTTTTAGTTTAGTTAGTTAATTTTCTGTTTGATAGTTAGTTTAATTAGGTAATGTAGGTTTTCCATTGTTAGTGTAATTAGTTAATAGTTGATTTAGTTTAAAATTGCTAGTCTATTGTGCTTTCATGTGACGGTGCGGTGCTTTGTGGCTTTTGAAGGCATCCACTGTCTGTTCCAGCTGGGCCCTTCAGGCTTGTCTTGTGTATGTGTTTGCTGCTTGGGGTCCTTGACTCACATATGCCACTCCTGCCTCCCTTATCCATGGGCTCGCAAGGATGGTTCGGTGTTACAGAATATTACACAAGGGCTTTGGACTGTCATATCTGTGGCATGTCTGGTGCTGTGTGACTTGTGTTGACACCCCTAGTGGGGATGATTTTGGTGTTATTGTCCACTGTTCAGCTTTTGCTAGATGGGGTGTGTCATGATTAATGTGTACATTGATTGCTATGCATTGTGTAGTATGTTTCATATCTTTCCTGTACACGTGCTTGTTGCAATTCATGCTGTAGATAGTGTTCCACACTTTGGATGTGAAAGACGGACTGATGGTGTGATTTGTGATGTGACTCTCTGACATGGTCAAGTAATGAGATGCCTGATGAGACACACACAGATGACTTTGAAGCATTAATCATGTGTTTCATGCCCTTTCTGCAGGGGGATGTGCCTCCAGAGCACCTTTGCCAGCAGACATGGCCCATTGGACAACGGAATTCTGGACCCGTTTGTTGGTGCCCACATGCACATGTGTGCACAAGCAGATGCACAGGGATTGCAGACCCACATCCTAGAACTGCTGACATGTTCCAAGGAACTCCAGGCAAGGTGAGCAGCACAGGGGGGCCACGACACAGCAAAGCTTGCACCAGTCGAGTTGCACATGCAGGCTTAGTCACAGCACTGAGGGTGAGCTTAGACGAGTATTGGTGTTGGAGCACACAATGCAGCTCAGATGTGTTGGTGGACTGATGGCTGTTGATAGTAGGGTTGTCTGGGACACATGCAGGGGCAGTGGCACATACCCTCCGGTACACCAAGGTCCATTGAGGCACTTGTATCAACCATGTAGCCTTCCAAGACATGAAAAGGGGCAGCTCACAGGGACATACAGCAAGGGACATACTCGGGTGCAGTGCATGTCTTTTCCATGTACTTTATGATAAATGCACTGCCAACTTTGTTTCGGTCATGGTGGTACGCAACTTGCTCTGAAGTCATGGCTTGCTATATGGGTCTGTCTGCTTACCCAGGGAACATTGCATGTTGTGTGAATTGTGACACATTGGTGTTCCATTTGCCACGCACCCACCAGCGGCTGACTTCCTGCATTGACTGTGTATGACCCGTCACAGGGGTGATGTTATATATGGGTACGAAGCATCGACACCAGATTGTCTGTTTGTAGAGTAGTTTGTTGCTATGGGGCATGTTTGGTGTTGTGTTTTTGTGTAATTGGTTGTTGACTGTGGCTCTCTTTGCAGCATTGCAGTGCTCCTGTAACCGGACCTGAGAGTGCGCAGGCAGGAGGCCAGCACTCAAAACGAGAGCTAAGTGTCTTGTTGTTTTCCTTTCGAACTGCTCTGCATAGGCTTGCTGGGGAGTGTACTAATGCATGGATGTATGTGTGGTTCAATTTGGTATTTTTTTTCTCCCTAATCACCCGTGATCCTATGCAATTTTGAACCCTGTACCCTCTACCCGGTGTTCCTGCTTCCCGTACCTATCCAAGCAACGTTCCCTGACCCTCTTTCCCCGCTGGGGTTGCGGATGCCTCTGTAAGCCCCAAACTTGCAGGCGCCAAAACCCTAGAGGGGGTGGTTGGTTCGTACCACTCCTGAGCCTGGACTACAGAAGGCCATGACAATGATGTCCAAGTTTGTTTGGATTGTGTATGTGTTCATGCAGGTAGTACATTTTCGTGCATTCCCTAGTTTCATGTGTCATTCCTCCTCCCCTCTCCTGCCACTCATTCCAGTCATCCAGTGTGTCAACACCTGTCCCAACTGCATATCCCTGAACCTCCTTCCCCACTAGGGTCTCAGGGGCCTGTGTGAGTTTGATCTTGCAGGCACCCGGTACATGGTGTGGGTGGTTGTTTCGTGACACTCCCGCGCCTGTACAGGGGACCTGTGACAGTACACATCCGTTCATGGTGCATCATCCTATGTCATGTACCACACATGTTTCACATCCTGTCGTGACATTGTTTTGCTGTGCTACCTTGGTTGTTGCATCATTGTGGTAGTACTTGACCTTTGTGAGGTACTGCAACGTCAAGTCATCTACTGGAGGGTGTTCTGGTTCGTTTTTCTGGCTTGGATTTTGTGATTTTGGACATTGATTATGAGGGTGCAGGCACCTTTTTACACACAAGGTGGGAGATGGTGACGAAGGGTAAAGGTGATCCTGTGGCCAGGTGGAATTGAGGTTTGAAGGCTCCATGACCCAGGTGTAGTTGTTCAGTGGGTCATGGTCATTTGTGAGGGAGGGGGGGGGGTTGTTGTTGATAGTTGCCTTGCCCTGCAGTGTGATGGGAACTCTGACATTGTAATGGTGGTATCCTATGTACATGTTGTGTTCTGCTGATCAATGCCTGTTCATGTGTTGTGTTTTCCTTTCAGGTGCGAGGGGATAGTTGTGGTTTGACATGCTGGGGTGTACACATGGTGAATGTTCACATGTGATGTGTAGAGAACACTAATGGTCACTTGAGTGCACATGCATATGTGGAGTGCATGTCCTTGCAGAACCACACACTTGCACTCTGATGCACTACATGAACTCCCACCCTTGCATATCCACTTGTACACTGTTTGCCTTCTGGTGCCCACTGTGTCCCTGCAGCACATGTTCTGTGACCGATTATGGATCCTGTACATGCCTAATTTGCTGTTTGATGTGGTCTGTCACTTAGATGTCATGCTCAGGGTGTGCATCACACACAATGGCTGTTCACTGTGCTGTGCGCTGAGCAGTGTGTTGCAGGAGTAGGACACTGCACACATGAGCTGCAGTGTTGATTTTGCAATGCACAATGTGCATGTAGACAGGCATTCATTGTTATGTCACGTCTACGACTCTTGTAATGCATTTGGAAATTACTTATTTTGGGTGGGAGATTTTGTTGGTCTGTCATTTCATCTGATTCCGGGTCAGGCATTATTGTCTGATCCCACTGTACATTTAGGACATGGCAATGTGTACCTTATCGTTACTGTGTTGGTGTATGGGTATTGCTTGCCATGTCATGTTGTGGTTTGGGAGGGTTTGAGTGACATGACAGTGATGGCCATGGCCTGTTTTGCAGGTGTGTGTGATGCACACCTTGCATGTCAGGGTCATCCGCTTCTCAGAGCAACTAGCTGGGGGTAGATCTCTCTCTGCAGCAGGGCCCTCCCTCTGGAACAGACCTCCTGCCTCACTTGAACTTGAGGGGAACCATCTCCAGTTCTGGAAGCACCTCAAGACCTTCCTCTTTGCTTCTGCTTTCTCTCTGCCTCTCCCTTGCAGAATTCTTCACTGGAACTGCACTGGAGCTGCAACTGGGCCACTCTCACCGACCTCGGTCCCTGGCCCAGCCACTCTCCACTTGCACTGCCTCCCTGGCAACCCCTGCACTGCGGTACTGTCTCTCTATCCCTACAGCCCACCCTTCCCAGCACTTGTCTGCACTTACCTTTGCAGTTGCCACCAGCCGACCTATGTATTTTTTTTGTTGGGCTACTTCCCCTGTACTGCACCCCCCCTTCCCCTTGCACTTTTCCCTTCCCCCTACCCCTGCAATTGCACAATCTCAATAACACCTGGCCTAGTAGTACCGTTGTCTGTCTTCCCTTGTTCCCCCCTCCCTGCCTCATCGCGCCTTGAAATACTTGTGTATAGGCCATATCATGTCATATGTCATATGTGTGCCTTTTGGTCACACAGGATAGCTTGTGTTTAAGTAGCTAGGGATGCAGACGATGTGGCACTTCCATGGCAACTATCTCAGGGTGGTAGGGTTGTGACAGTTGACTGTCTCTTTGTCATCATCGATTGTCACCTGGTATGTGCCAGGCCTGTGTGCACTCCGCAGGGGTGGGAGTTTAGGTGAAAAATGTGGCCACAAGCTGGGTCCGGGCTTCCTCGCCACGTGCCCTATCCCCTCCCATGGGCAGCGCCTGTGCCTGTGTTTGGGGATGTGGGGGCACCACCATGTCCACTGGGACGCCCTGCCGTGTTACAACATTGTGCAGGACACATGCTGCCACAATGATCCTGCACACTACTGGTGGTGCATAGAGTAGTTGCCCACCAGAGCGGTCAAGGGAGCGGAAACGTGACTTGAGCACTCCGAATGTGCGCTCCACTATGCCCCTGGTTGCAATATGGGCGGCGTTGTATCTTACCTGGGGTGGTGTGGTGGGGTTCTGGATTGGCGTCATCATGTGGTTGCTCAGAGGGTAGGCACTGTCCCCTGGGGAGGTGATAATAGTTGAGATTATTAGGGTTTGGATATTTGTCTGTGTGTGACTTGCATGCATGTGCAAGGGCATTTGTACTGACCTAGGAGCCATGTGTCGCCATGCTGCCCAGCTTCCAGGGCCAGGCTCAGGGCGGACATTCTGTATATGAAACTGTCATGGGTGGAGCCAGGGTAGTTTGCATAGACAGAGGTGATGATTCCCTTTGCATCGCATACCACCTGTACATTGATGGAATGCCAGTGCTTGCGGTTTCGGTAGATGTGCTCAGTGGCCCTAGGTGGACGTAGGGCCACATGGGTGCAATCTATGGCACCAAGCACTTTGGGGAAGTGTGCCATCCTGAAAAAATCCGGGACAACGGCCTGCCTTTCTGCGGGTGTTCTGGGCATGTATATATGCCTGCGGACTGAGGGGCGCGCTGTCATGATTGCCAGTACCTGGTATAGGCAGCGTGACTGCGTGGCCTGTGAGACCCCCCCCACTAAGGCAGTGGTCCGCTGAAATGACCCAGTGGCCAAAAAATGCAGGACATTGAGCAGCTTCTCCAAGGGGCTCAATGCTTGGGAGCAAAGGGTGGGGGATGTAAGGTCATCTTCCCACTCCCTGACCAGGTCTAGGATGATATGGGGTGGAAACCTATACCTGCCGTAGACCTGGTCGTCAGGCATCCCAAAAAGGCTTGTCCGTTGTGCGAAAATGCGTGCCCTGGCTATTCTCCTCCTCCTGCGGTGTCCCACGATCAGTGCTGCGACAAATGGGGCATTCATCGTAGCTGTATATACGCGTTTGTTGTTTGCGCACACTTTTATGCTGTGCGCGGGGACGCTTCCGCCTGCCTTCGTGTGGCGGATGCGTTGACGCCTGTGCACGTCTTTTGCCGTGCGCGGGTTTCCCGTATTCGGATACGTGGTAAAACTGTACGTCCGAGTGTCATTGCGTGTAATCGGAGGGAAGTGAGCGTACACGCGATTGGCCTGGGTACGTGTGTTTCGGGGTGTGCGGGAAATTTCACACGCTATTGGTTGAAATCCACATGTACTCTGTCATCACGTGTAATGAGGGAAAGACCCGCGCGCATCACGTCACAGAGCGCTCACGCGCTAAGGGCCTTTGGTCCAATGATATCGCATATGCGTGCTGCCGTGCATACGCGCTAAGGGCCTTTCCTCGAATTACACGCGGATGTGCAGTTTTTCACGCGCGCTGAAATGCCCATGCACGCCTGTACGTGTCACGTCACAGGGGCGCTTGCGCTTGAGGGGCCTTCTGTCCAATGAAAATGCGTATGCGTGCAGACGCGCTTACGCGCTAAGGGCCTTTCCTCGAATTACACACTGACGTGCAGATTTTTCACGTGCCAAATCACTCCGTATCAAGCTGGCCACGCGTAAGCACACGGAAGACCACGCTCCTGCCCAGAAGGCCGAACTACTGCCCCCCACAGCCCCGAGCACGCTCCCACCTGCCATCTGCTGCTGCCTGACTGCCTGCTGCCCACGTGCCCTGCCATTTGCTGCCTGCACATCAGCCAGGGGTGCTGTTGCTGTGACCACCCCTGCTAGAACCGAAGACTCCCGACTGGGATTCCATCTCTCCACAGCCCAGCCCCAGGACCCAGTTGCCCACCCACTCCTGCCTCTGGGGTTGTCATGTCGGGGCAAACACCATCTGAGACCACTGACAACCCCCGACCAGAGAGGCAGAGGGGCACCAGCTTCAGTGCCACCGAAGTTGGTGTCCTGGTGGAGCAAGTCCTGGGGCAGTATGATGCCCTCTTCGGAAGTTCCCGTGCCGACAAGGAAGGACGGACTCGGATCTGGACTGACATCGTGACTGCCATCAACGCGGAGGGGGTGGCAGTCCGCGACTTCCAACATGTCAAGAAGCGCTGGGAGGACTTCAGGTCCAGGACCCTGAACAAGGCCCGGCGCGTCTTGAAGGCAGCGGATGCCAAGGGGCGCCGGGGCCACTTGTCGGAAGAACAGATGAGGGTCCTGGAACGCATATCCCCAGCGCTCCACATCCAGGTCCTTGAGAGGCAGACCCGTTTGGAGTCGAGCGGTAAGTGTACATGCATCCTGATTGTGAGATGTGCGTGTGGTGATTTTTCAGTAGTGTGCAGGTTGCACATCTGTTTGTATGGGGTCGAGTATGGGTGGGGGTGTACAGGGCCGTGGGGCTAACACATGCGAGGGCTGGAATGTGTGAGACATGGATGGTGCTTGTGTGTGTAGGCTTGCATGCCAAATGCAGTTGTGTGGGCACACATGTTTGGATGAATGTGTATGCAAGTAGACATGTCCGTGATGTCACGCATGTATGTTGTTTTCGGCTGCATGTATCAGCACTGTGTACATGTGCATGTGTGTGTATTTGACAAGGGTGCAACAGTGATGCAACATGGATGCATGTGACAGCGGTATGTGGAAGCCTGATCGGCAGATGTGACATGGATGCCCATCTGAACACTGCGACACTTGGCAGAGGTGTACACATGCATGCAAGTGTGGTGGTGTGTGTACATGTGTGGTGCACTTCCTGTGTTGCATGTGATGTCTGGCTCACCTTTGCCTGCTCATGCTGTTGTATGTGTATGGATGGTGCTGGCAGTTGCGATATGGCTGTGGTATGGCTCATGTGTGCGAGTTGAAATGACATGTGTGTTGGGGATTGTGATGACATGTCTGAGGTTTGCCAATGCCACTCATGTACAACTGTCAGTGTGTATGTGTCCATTGTACAGTGCCCTGATGCCTGTGTTTTATTTCTCCCTGTCTGCAGCGTCAACTGATGAAGAGGGCGGAGAAGGTGCTCTGGAGCACAGCGGCGGGGAACCCACCGCCAGCCGGAGACGCAAGGCCTGGCTCCCCTCCCATGTTGTCATCTCGTCAGGGAGTGAGGAGTCCGGTGCCGCGTCCCAGGCCGCAGCTGCCGGGGGGAGGTCCAAGAGGCGGAGGTTGGAGTTCGACTCCTCTGCAGCAGAAGGGGCAGCTGGGACCCCACAGGGCCCAACAGGGGAAGATGGCACGGAGTCATCCAGGTTGGTGGGGGGTTTGGTGGAGGAGGAGGCCGTGCAAAGACCAGAGACGGGGTCTGGAGGTAGGGATCCCACTGGTGCTAGTGGTGCAGTGCAGGACCAGGGACAGGAGGCAGCACAGGCCGCCGCGGAGGTGCCTGTGTGCAATCCTGTCCCTGATCCTGTCCCTGCATCATCTTGCACCAGCAGGGATGCCTACGTCCAGACCCGTTTTCAGGCAGGGGATGAGCTCACGTCAATTGGCCTTCCTCTGCCTGCGGGCATGGCTATACGGGTCCGGGTTGAGCCTGTCCTGACTGGTGTGGCGTTGCGTCAACGGGCCATGCCAGGTGACCTGGAGTCTTTTCATGAGGAGACTGCACGTCATCTCGAATGGCTCGTTGCCCACGTCAGCCTGCTGGGACAGGTCACCCAGGCCGGATTCCTCCGTATGATGGGGCTTGCTACGACCCCCTCCTCAACTGAACCCCCTACGCGCCAGTCGTCCTCCGTGCCATCTTCCCACCCATCAGTCACCTGGGTGCCCTGTGGAGCTGCCTCTGACGGTGCGGCCAGGCTGGTGGAGGAGGCATCGCTGCCGCAGTCGGGAGTCGGACGTCCAGCAGGGGTGGCCACATCAATGACTGCACCCCAGCCGGCAGAGGATGTGCAGGCAGCAGGAGGCAGTGCACGGGCAGAGGCACAGCAGCAGCAGCAACGTGGTGGGAGCCATGAAGGCTCGGGCCTTCAACATCGGAGGGGCAGGCATCGGCCGGAGGGCAGGAGGACCCAGGACAGAGAGTGTCTTCCGTGTGGCAGCGGTTGGGCCACGCCATAGATGCGGAGCGGCAGCGGGCGGAAGAGGCACGGCTCACAATGGTCAGGGCGGAGAACTCCATGCGGAGGGCCCTGAGGCGGGCCGAGTGCCTCGAGGCAATCCGCAGGGGTTTGGAGGTGGACACGGCGACGGCCCTGCGGACCCTCGGGACCATGGAGGAGGACCGCCTCCGGGACATTGAGCAGGAGTTCGATGATGCCCTGGCCCGGGACATCCACAAGTGAGCCGTCAAACTAGCCCGCTGCCCTTGTACATAGTTATGTAGGTAGTGTTAGGTTTCATTTTTTTGGGATTTATTTTGGACCTTTCGGACATTGGCCACATTTTTGTATATAGTTTATTTTATTAGTTAGTGTAGTTAGATAGGTTTCCTTTCTTTTGTTGGGATAATGGACCCTGGCTTGTTCCCATGTACATAGTTCACTGTTGGATTGTATGTTTCTTTCACATTTAAACCATGGAGCAATGGCTTTCTTTTTTATTTCCCATTGGATTTTGTTTTGTGGACAGTGACTTTGGACACCATTACTTTGGAATTTGATTTTTGGTTTTGCATTTTTTCACGGACATGCTTCTTTTCATTTTTGTACATTCACATTTCTGTTTCTTTATTTTTGATTATATTTATGTTTCCTTTATTACATATTTTTTTAGTGAACTTCAATGTGTGGTATCTCAGTGGTTTCATGCATTTCATGATATGGGTTTTGAGATTCACTGACACCCATTGGGTGTATGTGAGGGAAATGTGTTTGTTTCGGAACTTGCAATTGGTGTTCTGTCATGTAATTGCCAATTATGAGTGGGTGGATGCAATACTCGGGTGGGTGTTTTGCATTTGGAGGCTGACCATAGGGACCAGGGATCTAGATTGTGATGACATGTTGGCTGGGGAACATGAGTTGGACATGGGTGGGGGCCTGCTGGCAGGTGCCCCACAGTGCTGGGTGGTGGGGGGGTGGGGGACATGGGTGGGGGCCTGGTGGAGTGTGCCCCTGCACTGCTGGGGGGTGGGGGTGGTGGGGAACATGAGTTGGACATGGGTGGGGGCCTGCTGGCAGGTTCCCCACAGTGCTGGGTGGTGGGGGGTGGGGAACATGAGTTGGACATGGCTGGGGGCCTGCTGGCAGGTGCCCCACAGTGCTGGGGGGTGGGGGGGTGGGAGACATGGGTGGGGGCCTGGTGGAGGGTGCCCCTGCACTGCTGGGGGCTGGGGGTGGTGGGGAACATGAGTTGGACATGGGTGGGGGCCTGCTGGCAGGTGCCCCACAGTGCTGGGTGGTGGGGGGGTGGGGAACATGGGTTGGACATGGGTGGGGGCCTGCTGGCAGGTGCCACACAGTGCTGGGAGGTGGGGGTGGTGGGGAACCTGAGTTGGACATGGGTGGGGGCCTGCTATCAGGTGCCCCACAGTGCTGGGGGGTGGGGGGGTGGGAGACATGGGTGGGGGCCTGCTGGCAGATGCCCCACAGTGCTGGGGGGTGGGGGTGGTGGGGAACATGAGTTGGACATGGGTGGGGGCCTGCTGGCAGGTGCCCCACAGTGCTGGGGGGTGGGGAGGTGGGGAACATGAGTTGGACATGGGTGGGAGCCTGCTGGCAGGTGCCCCACAGTGCTGGGGGGTGGGGGGGTGGGAGACATGGGTGTGGGCCTGGTGGAGGGTTCCCCTGCACTGCTGGGGGGTGGGGGTGGTGGGAGACATGGGTGGGGGCCTGGTGGAGGGTGCCCCTGCACTGCTGGGGGGTGGGGGTGGTGGGAGACATGGGTGGGGGCCTGGTGGAGGGTGCCCCTGCACTGCTGGTGGGTGGGGGGGGAGGGAACATGGGTGGGGGCCTGGTGGAGGGTGCCCCTGCACTGCTGGGGGGTGGGGGGGTGGGAGACATGGGTGGGGGCCTGGTGGAGGGTGCCCCTGCACTGCTGGGGGGTGGGTGGGTGGTCGACATGGGTGGGGGCCTGGTGGAGGGTGCCCCTGCACTGCTGGGGGTGGGGGCCTGGGAGACATGGGTGGGGGCCGGCTGGCAGGTGCCCCACAGTGCTGGGGGTGGGGGGGTGGGAGACATGGGCGGGGGCCTGGTGGAGGGTGCCCCTGCACTGCTGGGGGGTGGGGGGGTGGGAGACATGGGTGGGGGCCGGCTGGCAGGTGCCCCACAGTGCTGGGGGGTGGGGGTGGTGGGGAACATGAGTTGGACATAGGTCGGGGCCTGCTGGCAGGTGCCCCACAGTGCTGGGGGGTGGGGGTGGTGGGGAACATGAGTTGGACATGGGTGGGTGCCTTCTGGCAGGTGCCCCACAGTGCTGGGAGGTGGGGGGGTGGGGAACATGAGTTGGACATGGGTGGGGGCCTGCTGGCAGGTGCCCCACAGTGCTGGGGTGTGGGGGGGTGGGAGACATGAGTGGGGGCCTGGTGGAGGGTGCCCCTGCACTGCTGGGGGGTGGGTGGGGTGGGGAACATGAGTTGGACATGGGTGGGGGCCTGCTGGCAGGTGCCCCACAGTGCTGGGGGGTGGGGGTGGTGGGGAACATGAGTTGGACATGGGTGGGGGCCTGCTGGCAGGTGCCCCACAGTGCTGGGGGGTGGGGGGGTGGGGAACATGAGTTGGACATGGGTGGGGGCCTGCTGGCAGGTGCCCCACAGTGCTGGGGGGTGGGGGGGGGGAGATATGGGTGGGGGCCTGCTGGCAGGTGCCCCACAGTGCTGGGGGGTCAGGGGGTGGGAGACATGGGTGGGGGCCTGGTGGAGGGTGCCCATGCACTGCTGGGGGGTGGGGGTGGTGGGAGACATGGGTGGGGGCCTGGTGGAGGGTGCCCCTGCACTGCTGGGGGGTGGGGGGTGGGAGACATGGGTGGGGGCCTGGTGGAGGGTGCCCCTGCACTGCTGGGGGGTGGGGGGTGGGAGACATGGGTGGGGGCCTGGTGGAGGGTGCCCCTGCACTGCTGGGGGGTGGGGGGGTGGGAGACATGGGTGTGGGCCTGGTAGAGGGTGCCTCTGCACTGCTGGGGGGTGGGGGGTGGTTCGACATGGGTGGGGGCCTGCTGGCAGGTGCCCCACAGTGCTGGGGGGTGGGGGGGTGGGGAACATGAGTTGGACATGGGTAGGCCTGCTGGCATGTGCCCTACAGTGCTGGGGGGGTGTGGAACATGAGTTGGACATGGGTGGGGGCCTGCTGGCAGGTGCCCCACAGTGCTGGGGGGTGGGGGGGTGGGAGACATGGGTGAGGGCCTGGTGGAGTGTGCCCCTGCACTACTGGGGGGTTGGGGGGTGGGAGACATGGGTGGGGGCCTGCTGGCAGGTGCCCCACAGTGCTGGGGGGTGGGGGTGGTGGTGAACATGAGTTGGACATGGGTGGGGGCCTGCTGGCAGGTGCCCCACAGTGCTGGGGGCTGGGGAGGGTGGGAGACATGGGTGGGGGCCTGCTGGAAGGTGCCCCACAGTGCTGGGGGGTGGGGGGGTGGGGAACATGAGTTGGACATGGGTGGGGGCCTGCTGCCAGGTGCCCCACAGTGCTGGGGCTGGGGGGCTGGGAGACATGGGTGGGGGCCTGGTGGAGGGTGCCCCTGCACTGCTGGGGGGCGGGGGTGGTGGGAGACATGGGTGGGGGCCTGGTGGAGGGTGCCCCTGCACTGCTGGGGGGTGGGGGGGTGGGAGACATGGGTGGGGGCCTGGTGGAGGGTGCCCCTGCACTGCTGGGGGGTTGGGGGGTAGGAGACATGGGTGGGGGCCTGGTGGAGGGTGCCCCTGCACTGCTGGGGGGGTGGGGTGGTGGGAGACATGGGTGGGGGCCTGGTGGAGGGTGCCCCTGCACTGCTGGGGGGTGGGGGGGTGGGGAACATGAGTTGGACATGGGTGGGGGCCTGCTGGCAGGTGCCCCACAGTGCTGCGGGGTGGGGGTGATGGGGAACATGAGTTGCACATGGGTGGGGGCCTGCTGGCAGGTGCCCCACAGTGCTGGGGGGTGGGGGGTGGGGAACATGAGTTGGACATGGGTGGGGGCCTGCTGGCAGGTGTCCCACAGTGCTGGGGGTGGGGGGGTGGGAGACATGGGTGGGGGCCTGCTGGCAGGATGCCCCACAGTGCTGTGGGGTGGGGGGGTGGGGAACATGAGTTGGACATGGGTGGGGGCCTGCTGGCAGGTGCCCCACAGTGCTGGGGGGTGGGGGGGTGGTTTACATGGGTGGGGGCCTGGTGGAGGGTGCCCCTGCACTGCTGGGGGGTGGGGGTGGTGGGAGACATGGGTGGGGGCCTGCTGGAGGGTGCCCCTGCACTGCTGGGGGGGTGGGAGACATGGGTGGGGGCCTGGTGGAGAGTGCCCCTGCACTGCTGGGGGGTGGGGGGTGGGAGACATGGGTGGGGGCCTGGTGGAGGGTGCCCTGCACTGCTGGGGGGTGGGGGGGTTTAGACATGGGTGGGGGCCTGGTGGAGGGTGCCCCTGCACTGCTGGGGGGTGGGGCGGGGTGGGGAACATGAGTTGGACATGGGTGGGGGCCTGCTGGCAGGTGCCCCACAGTGCTGGGGGGTGGGGTGGTGGGGAACATGAGTTGGACATGGGTGGGGGCCTGCTGGCAGGTGCCCCACAGTGCTGGGGGTGGGGGGGTGGGGAACATGAGTTGGACATGGGTGGGGGCCTGCTGGCAGGTGCCCCACAGTGATGGGGGGTGGGGGGGTGGGAGACATGGATGGGGGCCTGCTGGCAGGTGCCCCACAGTGCTGTGGGGTGGGGGGGGTGGGAGACATGGGTGGGGGCCTGGTGGAGGGTGCCCCTGCACTGCTGGGGGGTGGGGGTGGTGGGAGACATGGGTGGGGGCCTGGTGGAGGGTGCCCCTGCACTGCTGGGGGGTGGGGGGGTGGGAGACATGGGTGGGGGCCTGGTGGAGGGTGCCCCTGCACTGCTGGGGGGTGGGGGGTGGGAGACATGGGTGGGGGCCTGGTGGAGGGTGCCCCTGCACTGCTGGGGTGTGGGGGGGTAGGAGACATGGGTGGGGGCCTGGTGGAGGGTGGCCCTGCACTGCTGGGGGGTGGGGGAGTGGGAGACATGGGTGGGGGCCTTCTGGCAGGTGCCCCACAGTGCTGGGGGTTGGGGGTGGTGGGGAACATGAGTTGGACATGGGTGGGGGCCTGCTGGCAGGTGCCCCACAGTGCTGGGGGGTGGGGGGGTGGGAGACATGGGTGGGGTCCTGCTGGCAGGTGCCCCACAGTGCTGGGGGGTGGGGGTAGTTTGGAACATGAGTTGGACATGGGTGGGGGCCTGCTGGCAGGTGCCCCACAGTGCTGGGGGGTGGGGGTGGTGGGGAACATGAGTTGGACATAGGTCGGGGCCTGCTGGCAGGTGCCCCACAGTGCTGGGGGGTGGGGGTGGTGGGGAACATGAGTTGGACATGGGTGGGTGCCTGCTGGCAGGTGCCCCACAGTGCTGGGAGGTGGGGGGGTGGGGAACATGAGTTGGACATGGGTGGGGGCCTGCTGGCAGGTGCCCCACAGTGCTGGGGTGTGGGGGGGTGGGAGACATGGGTGGGGGCCTGGTGGAGGGTGCCCCTGCACTGCTGGGGGGTGGGGGGGGTGGGGAACATGAGTTGGACATGGGTGGGGGCCTGCTGGCAGGTGCCCCACAGTGCTGGGGGGTGGGGGTGGTGGGGAACATGAGTTGGACATGGGTGGGGGCCTGCTGGCAGGTGCCCCACAGTGCTGGGGGGTGGGGGGGGGTGGGGAACATGAGTTGGACATGGGTGGGGGCCTGCTGGCAGGTGCCCCACAGTGCTGGGGGGTGGGGGGGTGGGAGATATGGGTGGGGGCCTGCTGGCAGGTGCCCCACAGTGCTGGGGGGTGGGGGGGTGGGAGACATGGGTGGGGGCCTGGTGGAGGGTGCCCCTGCACTGCTGGGGGGTGGGGGGGTGGGAGACATGGGTGTGGGCCTGGTAGAGGGTGCCTCTGCACTGCTGGGGGGTGGGAGACATGGGTGGGGGCCTGCTGGCAGGTGCCCCACAGTGCTGGGGGGTGGGGGGGTGGGGAACATGAGTTGGACATGTTTGGGGCCTGCTGGCATGTGCCCCACAGTGCTGGGGGGGGTGTGGAACATGAGTTGGACATGGGTGGGGGCCTGCTGGCAGGTGCCCCACAGTGCTGGGGGGTGGGGGGTGGGAGACATGGGTGGGGGCCTGGTGGAGGGTGCCCCTGCACTACTGGGGGGTTGGGGGGTGGGAGACATGGGTGGGGGCCTGCTTGCAGGTGCCCCACAGTGCTGGGGGGTGGGGGTGGTGGGGAACATGAGTTGGACATGGGTGGGGGCCTGCTGGCAGGTGCCCCACAGTGCTGGGGGGTGGGGGGGTAGGAGACATGGGTGGGGGCCTGCTGGAAGGTGCCCCACAGTGCTGGGTGGTGGGGGGGTGGGGAACATGAGTTGGACATGGGTGGGGGCCTGCTGGCAGGTGCCCCACAGTGCTGGGGGTGGGGGGTGGGAGACATGGGTGGGGGCCTGGTGGAGGGTGCCCCTGCACTGCTGGGGGGTGGGGGGGTGGGAGACATGGGTGGGGGCCTGGTGGAGGATGCCCCTGCACTGCTGGGGGTTGGGGGGTAGGAGACATGGGTGGGGGCCTGGTGGAGGGTGCCCCTGCACTGCTGGGGGGGGTGGGGTGGTGGGAGACATGGGAGGGGGCCTGGTGGAGGGTGCCCCTGCACTGCTGGGGGGTGGGGGGTGGGGAACATGAGTTGGACATGGGTGGGGGCCTGCTAGCAGGTGCCCCACAGTGCTGCGGGGTGGGGGTGGTGGGGAACATGAGTTGGACATGGGTGGGGGCCTGCTGGCAGGTGCCCCACAGTGCTGGGGGGTGGGGGGTGGGGAACATGAGTTGGACATGGGTGGGGGCCTGCTGGCAGGTGTCCCACAGTGCTGGGGGTGGGGGGGTGGGAGACATGGGTGGGGGCCTGCTGGCAGGATGCCCCACAGTGCTGTGGGGTGGGGGGGGTGGGGAACATGAGTTGGACATGGGTGGGGGCCTGCTGGCAGGTGCCCCACAGTGCTGGGGGGTGGGGGGGTGGGAGACATGGGTGGGGGCCTGGTGGAGGGTGCCCCTGCACTGCTGGGGGGTGGGGGTGGTGGGAGACATGGGTGGGGGCCTGCTGGAGGGTGCCCCTGCACTGCTGGGGGGTGGGAGACATGGGTGGGGGCCTGGTGGAGGGTGCCCCTGCACTGCTGGGGGGTGGGGGAGTGGGAGACATGGGTGGGGGCCTGGTGGAGGGTGCCCTGCACTGCTGAGGGGTGGGGGGGGATTTAGACATGGGTGGGGGCCTGGCGGAGGGTGCCCCTGCACTGCTGGGGGGTGGGGCGGGGTGGGGAACATGAGTTGGACATGGGTGGGGGTCTGCTGGCAGGTGCCCCACAGTGCTGGGGGGTGGGGTGGTGGGGAACATGAGTTGGACATGGGTGGGGGCCTGCTGGCAGGTGCCCCACAGTGCTGGGGGTGGGGGGGTGGGGAACATGAGTTGGACATGGGTGGGGGCCTGCTGGCAGGTGCCCCACAGTGATAGGGGGTGGGGGGTGGGAGACATGGATGGGGGCCTGCTGGCAGGTGCCCCACAGTGCTGTGGGGTGGGGGGGTGGGAGACATGGGTGGGGGCCTGGTGGAGGGTGCCCCTGCACTGCTGGGGGTGGGGGTGGTGGGAGACATGGGTGGGGGCCTGGTGGAGGGTGCCCCTGCACTGCTGGAGGGTGGGGGGGTGGGAGACATGGGTG
Source organism: Ambystoma mexicanum (assembly GCF_040938575.1). Taxonomy (NCBI): domain Eukaryota; kingdom Metazoa; phylum Chordata; class Amphibia; order Caudata; family Ambystomatidae; genus Ambystoma; species Ambystoma mexicanum. The sequence continues at coordinate 717,052,183 of NC_090932.1, forward strand.
GGGGCCTGGTGGAGGGTGCCCCTGCACTGCTGGGGGGTGGGGGCTTGGAGACATGGGTGGGGGCCTGGTGGAGGGTGCCCCTGCACTGCTGGGGGGTGGGGGGGTGGGAGACATGGGTGGGGGCCTGGTGGAGGGTGCCCCTGCACTGCTGGGGGGTGGGGGAGTGGGAGACATGGGTGGGGGCCTTCTGGCAGGTGCCCCACAGTGCTGGGGGTTGGGGGTGGTGGGGAACATGAGTTGGACATGGGTGGGGGCCTGCTGGCAGGTGCCCCACAGTGCTGGGGGGGGGTGGGAGACATGGGTGGGGTCCTGCTGGCAGGTGCCCCACAGTGCTGGGGGGTGGGGGTAGTTTGGAACATGAGTTGGACATGGGTGAGGGCCTGCTGGCAGGTGCCCCACAGTGCTGGGGGGTGGGGGTGGTGGGGAACATGAGTTGGACATGGGTGGGGGCCTGCTGGCAGGTGCCCCACAGTGCTGGGGGGTGGGAGGGGTGGGGAACATGAGTTGGACATGGGTGGGGGCCTGCTGGCAGGTGCCCCACAGTGCTGGGGGGTGGGGGGTGTGGAAGACATGGGTGGGGGCCTGTTGGAGGGTGCCCCTGCACTGCTGGGGGGTGAGGGGGTGGGCAACATGAGTTGGACATGGGTGGGGGCCTGGTGGAGTGTGCCCCTGCACTGCTGGGTGGTGGGGGGGTGGGAGACATGGGTGGGGGCCTGCTGGCAGGTGCCCCACAGTGCTGGGGGGTGGGGGTGGTGGGGAACATGAGTTGGACATGGGTGGGGGCCTGGTGGAGGGTGCCCCTGGTGGCTGGGGGTGAAGGGGGACATGCGTTGGTGGGCAGTAGTGCAAGTTCACATGTGGGTTGGCTGGGGGACATGGCCATGGTGGATGGGGTGCCTTCAGGACATGTGCAGTGTAGGCCCCTGTGGTGTGAGCCACCTGCAGGGGCCGTGGAGGGTGTAGAGGGAACACCTGTGAGGACCCACACGTGCAATTCACGTGTGGTGCTCCCCGCGCACCTCTGTAATACACGTACCCTGATGGAATCGCGTGTGGAACTTCCCGCGCGCCCCTGATATACACGTACCCTGCTGATGTTGCGTGTGAAACTTCCCCCGCACCCTGAAATACACGTACCCTGATGGAATCGCGTGTGGAACTTCCCGCGCACCCTCGAAATACACGTACCCCGCTCAATCGCGTTTGTAACTTCCTGCGCACCCCCGAAATACACGTACCCCGCTCAATCGCGTGTGTAACTTCCCGCGCACCCCCGAAATACACATACACCGCTCAATTGCGTGTGTAACTTCCCGTGCACCCCCGAAATACACGTAACCCGCTCAATCGCATGTGTAACTTCCCACGCAACCCCGAAATACACGTACCCCGCTCAATCGCGTGTGTAACTTCCCACGCACCCCCCGAAATACACGTACCCCACTCAATCGCATGTGTAATTTCCCGCGCACCCCCCGAAATACACGTACCCCGCTCAATCGCGTTTGTAACTTCCCGCGCACCCCCGAAATACACGTACCCCGCTCAATCACGTGTGTAACTTCCCGCACACCCCCGAAATACACGTGCCCCGCTCGCACAGGCCCAATTGCTGTATGTTGCCACTTTTGTAATGTGCAGGGACGCTACCGCCTGCCTTCGTGTGGCGGACGTGTTTCGGCTTGTGTGTGTCTTTTGCTGTGCGTGGCTTTGCCCTATTCGATTCCATGAATACATGTGGTTTGAGTGCGTGTGGGCGTTCCGTCTGCTTCCCTGCAGTACATCCCCAGTTACGCCCTTCTTTTCGTGCGTTGTTCCCCATTCCGCGCGTTATGCCCCGTGTTCCGCCCACTTTCTGGTGTATGCGCCGAGGTTGTGCGCTTTCACTGTGCGCGTCGCGCACGCCTTTCGGGATGTTGCAGTGACTTGTGCGCCATGCACGGGTTTGGCCCACATCCCGAGGTAAACACGCGCAGGGACTTCCATGAATCGCACGCGTGCGCGTGCGCCTGTTTTTTTGCGCTTGCGCCTGCTTGCGCAAAGATTTTCGGTGCACGTTTGGTCCATGAATCGGCCCCACAATGACAAAACTCAATATGACAATTTCTTTTTCTGATGAATGTATAGTGTGATCCACTTCAGGGATACACTATATGGACATGGGTGAGTTTATATTGGCATTTACTGAGCAAATGGCTTTGTGAGGGGTGCCGATGGAGCCCGGCATTTTCCTTTATGGGGTGAGAATTCTGTTAACATGGCTACCTTGCTTAGTGGGAAGGACTATGAGGATATCTAATGAATTCCTGTTTAGACCACAGGTACTTATGGACGAAGAGGGTGGACAGATTATTCCCTTAAAATTAGATGCAGCCGTAGTGCGAGGGGAAATGGTTATGCTCGAAGACACAGATGATGAGGGTAGACCATGGAAAACAGTGATTTCCTTTGGTGAAGAGTGCAGATTGACTGATGTCACTGATGATGACATGTTTAGAGATGATCCAGCAGACGATGCAGTCATGTTCTTTATGAGCATTATCTATTTGATCCGAATAGAGAAAAGGGAGATCCCACAGTGCAGGGTGATGATGAGACAGCATCCAGCATTCTTTGACGAAGACTTGGAAAAGGTGGCAAGTGTTTTATGGTCTACAGGCCCTTATGATGTAGGCCTATTGAAGGGAGTGGGAGAGGTTAAGATAAAGCTGAAACCAGGAGCAATTTTACCTCGGGTGAGGCAATATCAATGTCTCGAGAGGCAGATGAGGGCAATTTGGAGGCTATCTCAGGATTGATGAAGCAAGGTATTTTGGTACCGTCAGAGTCATTGTGTAATACCATGTTGTACTCTGTGAAGTAATTAAAGGAAAGGTTGTGTAGATTCATACAAGACATGAGACCAATTAACCAGATTGTAGAGGCCGAGTTTCCTTTAGTTCCGAATCCAGCAATTATATTATGGAGTATCCCAGAAGAAGTGCAATATTTCACAGTGATTGACTTGAAAAATGTGTTTTCTCAATTCCGTTGCACAAAGACTCACAAGAGTTAACTTCCTTTACGTTTCTCCTAATTCAACTGAAACTTTCTAGGCTGCCCCGAGGGTACTGCGAGTCCCCATCGATCTTTAATAGAGTCCTGCAGATTGACCTTGGCAATATCAATTTGAAGAGTACTGTGATACAGTAAGTAGATGATATTCTGAATTGTAGCATAACAGAAGATGAGTGTAGACAAGATTCAATTCAACTAATGACCATCCTCGCAGACAAGGGATACAAAGTAGGTAAAGAGTTACAGTATTGCCAAGAAGAGGTGTCATATATAAGCCAGTTAATCTCACATGAGGTGACACCTGGAATATAGCCAGCATCTTGGATGGCCTCTTTTGTTATGCCGATGTTTAAAAAAGGGCTGAGAGAGGAGCCTAAGAATTACCATCCCATCAAGGTGATGGATGCCGATTCTAAGATCTTTGCTGCAGTCATTCTAGCTCACCACCAAGCCTGGGCCCTAAGACGTCTGCAATTAAAAACATTTCAAAAACATTTCAAACATGCATCCGTAAAAACAAGATACAGTGATGTACAGTTATTTTGTGAAGTGCTTACAGGATCTATCGTGGACAAAGAAGTATGAACAGATCTATGTGGCCTTATTAGACTTTTCATCGGCTTTCAACATGGTCAGCTGCCCTCTCCTTTGGTTCAAACTTAACTCCTGGGGAAGTCACAATGGTCTCCTTGGAATTATGCTAGGTCTTCATGAAAACTCAAACATTCAGGTACGTTTACATATTCACGTTAGTATGTCAAGTGCAATATCTACATCCATTGGACTTAGACAGTGATGCATACTTGCAACCTGCCTGTTTAACATGTATGTGTTGGATGCATAGAAAATTTAGCCATGGACTCTTTTGCTCCCCAAAAATTGTGACATACTAGATTTATGCTAACTGCCTATGCGGATGATTTCTTACTCATTGATTTAATAGCCTTGTCTTTACAAAAGAGAATATAACTGCCTTTGCTAAATACTCTGAGAAAAACATCCTCAAGGTCAACCTGACAAAAACTAAGATTATGCGCTTCACTTCCTCTCGTAAAAGTGGAAAAAACACTTGGTTTGTGAATGATATGAAGCTGCAAATTAGCAGTAGTATGATTTACGTGGGATTTCCCATTTCCGATAGACCTAGTTGGTCTCTTCGCTGGGATTCGGTAAAGCAAAAGGCAGGACTACTTATAGGGCAAATATCCAAAATAGTTTTGAAGTATGTTATTTTCAATACAGACGTTGTTCAAGTTTTATGAAGGGAAAGTTTTCCTTAAGCTGTTGTAAGGGGCAGAAGTTTTCAATCCATGGATCTCTGATAAGTTGTACCTTTTGGAGGGCCTTGTTTGGTAAAAACTACTATGCCATCATATTTGTATTTCAATATCTATAATAAGAAATGAAACAAGGTTAAAATCGGAATAGGTTAATTCTGAGTGGCGCTTCTTATCCTTGTATCGTAATCTGTTGGATCCTCCTCTGGGGTCAATGTATGAGATTTTTTACTGTGTGGTATTGAATGCAAGAGAGAAATGTATTAAGGATATGGTGGCTTTTTCTAAAGATTTATTGTCTGAGTGGGGAATGGATGAGTACGATCTTATTGGTAATTCGAACAGTGTTAAACAATAGTTGTTAAAAAAAGACTGGGTAAAAACAATTGATAATGTTCACAAGTATTGCAAATTTAGCTAATGATCGTAAGAAAATGGGGGTAGTTGCTTGTTACTTGAATGTATATCCTGATAAATCAACTCATCAATGCATTTTTTAAGATTCAGACTTAATATTCATCCAACACGACAAATCCTGGTGCATAGGGTCAACATTTCCAAGAGTCAAGCGTTCTTTTCCAAGAGTCAAGCGGTCTGTCTATTTTATCAGGTGAGTAATTCAGAAGAAACTTTGGTCCAATTATTGATCCATTTTAAGACCTTGAACCATCTGCGCATTTTGTATTTTAAGGAACATGTTATTAACTCTGATTTGATCGATTCAGAGAGTTTTCGGTCTAGATGTGTGAAAAGTGATCCAACTTCAGTGGTGGTTGCTGAAGTGGTTTTTACTAGGCTTTGCGCCTAGAAACACTTGTGTACAGGTCACGCCTAGAAACACTTGTGTACATGTACGTTATAAATGCAAAATTATATCACATCATATCATATAAGGAGTTTGAAATTAGATTGTATGGTTTTATCTTAGACCGGCATCTATGAACTTGTTCTGGTATCATTTATATGCGTTGTTCTTCTTTACAAACGTCTGGATGAATCTTATTATGAAACTGATATTTTCTATGTATTTTTTCATTTACTAAATAATTGTTTTGTAAAAGGTTAAATGAATTTTTAACCAAATGCACACATACAAATGTTATAGAGATGAAGTACCAGGGAGAGGAAGATCATTCCAGCTAAGGAGAGCAAGGAGCAGGAGAGAGCGGAAATGACTGGCGGTGCAGGGGGCACGAGTGGTGCTGAGAAAGTGGGCAAAGGATGATCATAACAAGCAGGGGGGAGTTGGGAGTGAGATGTGCAGATAAGTAGGGTGGGGAAAGTCTGTGAATAGTTTTAAAGGTGTTGAGAAGAGGTTTATACTTTGCTCTTTGTTTCATGGATAACCTGCCAATCTGCTGACTTGAAGCGGAGGTAGCGGAAAACCAAGGAACGTTGAAAAGTGTGTAGACTGTGAAGTTGAGCAATCTGTTTAAAGGGGAAAAAGCATAGTTGGGCAGGCCAAATAGGAGACTGGCACAATAATCAGTTTTAGAAAGACGAAGGCAGCAATATGTTGTTTGACAGTATTGAAAGGAAGAAGATGACAGATTGTTTTGATATTAAATAAGTTGAGTAAAGCAGCAGTGGCAGACATGGAGATGAAGAGAGTGAGGTTGTGAGATGGGTCAAAGATAAACGTGAGGTTACGAGCTGAAGTAGAGCAGGGAAGGTAATTAGGATTGAAGAGCAATTGATGGGGAGATGAAGAGATCTCATGTTTGGCACCAAAATTGAATACTTCAGTCTTGGAGAAGTTGAGCATAAGTGAGTGAGACACTCAGCAAAATTTGATGGCAGACTGGTAGTGTGACATGTTTGATAGCGGTTCATCAGAAAAGGAGGCAAAGACGATCAGAGTGTCATCAGCAAAGAGCTGATAGGAGAAGCCAAGGAGGACTAGAGAGTGAAGAGAAGTGGACCCAGGACTGAACCTTGGGGAAAACTGAGAGGAAGCAGGGTAGAAGGTGAGCTAAGATTATTCCAGAACACTTGAAATTGTCTGCGGGTGAGGTATGACTCAAACCTGGGGACAGCCTTGTCTCGGATGTCCTGGAGAGATAATGTTGAAAGAAGGTGAGAATGATCAACTGTATCGAGGGCAGCAGAGAGGTCTAGAAGAATAAGAATGGATGAGTGGTAACATAATGGGTGGTGGAGACTTGATAGCTGACATTGGAGATGGCTGTTTTGGTAGAATGTAAAGGTCAGAAACCAGATTGATGATGGTCTCAGTGGATGTATCAAAGAAATCAGTGATACAGTTGAATACCACTAGCTCTAAAGTTTTAGAATAGCTTGGTAGGAGAGAAACAGGATGAAAGCTGGCAGGGCAGTTTGGATCTAGCCTGGCTTTCTTGAGGAGACACATTACAGTAGGCCACTTGAAAGTTTCCAAAAAGATGGTATTGTCAAGGGAGGAGTTGAAGAGGGATGAAAGAAGTGGATCAACACTGCAAGCAATGAGCTTAGCAATATGTGGGGACAGTTGATTGGTGGGGGAACAAGAAGGGTTCACCAGGAAGAGTAGAGCAGTAATCTCCTCAAGGATAGTGGGGGCAAAAGACGTGAAAGTGGCTGGAGAGGCAGATAAGAGAGGCAGAGAGAAGTGAGTGAGAGAAGTTAGAAGATAAATGGTGAGGTTATTGCAAATTGTAGACAATTAAGAAGCAAAGTAAAGAGCAAGATAATTTGCCAAAAGAGTTGATGATATGGAGGATGATTTGGAAGGTGATAGAACTAAGTTAGGATATTTTTGGAGGCACCTAGGTTGGGAGGATTGAGAGGAAATGAAAGAGAGATAGAAGTCGCATTTGGCAGAGTCAAGAGCAGTGGAGTAGATTTGAATAGCAGTGAGGTAGAGATGGAGGTTCAAGGAGAGTCACAAACTTCGCTAAGTGCGAACCTTTGATCGCATCATAGTTTTCAGTAAATGGATGCAAGGTGTTATCCAGGGCCATTGTGGGGAGGGTTTTGGGGGAATGTAGTGATAAGGAAGTGCACAGAGAAGGGAGCATCTAGAGCCGTATTGAAGTTTGTGGGCAGGAGGGGTCGGCAAAGGAGAAGAAAGGGTGATGTAGGTTGGATAAGTAGTCAGGGAGTTTGGAGGATAGACAAATGCGCTTAGTGATAGTAGGAGTAGTTGAATAGAGGCAGGCTAAGGTAGAGTGTATATTGAGGCAAAGATGATGGAGTGGTCAGAGGGAGAACAAACAGTGGAGATATAGTGGAAGAAAGCTAAGAGGCGATGAGAATAAGGTTGAGAGAGTTACCATTAACATGGGTGGAGAGAGCATGGATGGGAGAGAGAGGGAGAATGCTTTGTTTTAAGAAAAATGTGACTGTGGGATCAATTACATTAATATAGAAGTAGTTTACCAAAGGCATTAAATGGTACTTCCAGTATTGATGATGAGGTCTCCCTAGATTACAATTTAAATTCAGGAAACATAAGACATGGGTTTTCCTTGTGTAGTCCATAATGACAGCGTATGCTGTGAATACAGATATTCATGAAAATTCCAGTTGATGCTGTTAATCACTTACACAATTTAAATATAACTTGTGCACACCAATGTTAGGAAAGATTTCAATAATATGCAACGTTCCCTCCATTTATGGACCCTCCAAACGTTTTGCTTTTGTTTGGCTATCCTAACCTGATGTTTTCCAGTGGAGCCCAGCCTTCAGCTGAACTCCCCTGAGTTTTTGCTCACTTTTTATGGGGAAATGGACTCGTCCTTCAGACTGTCAGTACTGGGAAACTGTGTTTCCCGCAGTCTGACTATGTTGCCATTTCTTGGTAACATTTTAATAGTGCACAATGTGCATTCCAGTATTGTTGCCTGGGGTCCCTTTTTGTTTTATGGCCTAGACACCCTCAAGGGATTTTTTGGTGATTGCACGAGTGTGCCTGGGACAAGATGGTGGCAGCAGTTACTTTTCATAATGCTTTACTTCTTTTTACTTAGTTAAACCGTGTTTACCATGTTTGGCTCAAGACTGAGTCCAGGTCATTCTTTTGTTCTGTCCCATGGCCATTTTGTCCCTTGACTTCACCCAGGTCGAGTAACCTGGGTTTTCCTTATTTGGGCATGCAGCCCCCCGTGAAAAATGATCTCTTTCGCAGGCTTCTTGCTGTCACGTATGTGTGCCCAGGAAGAGGACTGGGACTGTCTAGTCCCAATCCACACTACTGGTGCCAGGATGTCTGGAGTGACTGAATGACTGAGACCACCATGAGCCACATCTGGGATGCATGCAAAAGAGCAGATCTTCTATTGGAAGTCATCGATTTTGGCACAAAGCTAATCTTGGATAAGAGAAGGGGCTCTGCAGCCATTCCAGGTTGATCACCTGTGTTGTCACCGAACTACAGAAGGAGCCAAGTCTCCTACACGAAGAAACAGACTTGTGAAAGGGCCGAAGACGCTTTGGAAGCTTTTGGCACCATTTACCCTCTGCTGTCCCGTTAGACCCCTGCTTTCTTTTTCGATCGGAATACCTGCCAAGGCATTTCACGCCCTTTGGAGTAGTGGGAACAACTACTCTCAGCGCCACCTGCATACCCATCGAATGAGCCCCTTTGGAAGTGTTCCTGGGCCATCCAGCAAACTGTACAGCTCTATCTCAGGGTAATCGCAGCACCGCTGCCGTCTCAAGTGCAGACCCGTGACTTGGGACATCGCTTACTTGTGGTCCTGTGCATTCTCTTGCCAAATCTCCCAGGCCTGGGTGCTCTGGGTCCTGAATAAGGAGAGTGCATAACGCTGCCCATATCCAGGATTCCCACGTCACTACCTGGTGGTGAAGGTCGCTATAGTTCCCCTGTTGTTCTGCTCTCCTGTGCCCTGAAGCCAGCTGAACTGGAATTTTCTTCATACCTCTTTCGGAAGCTGAGAAAAGGCAACTGTCCCATAGAGATGATCGTTCTCCACCGCAGCCGCTGAGAGCCGGAGCGCAGCAAAACTGAGGACTCGAACCTACCAGTGGCCTCGACTAACTGGCAAAGTTTGGTCTTGACTGTGCCATGGGTCGGTGAGTATATGCATAACTTACCGATAGCCCCCTTGCACAGCTGATCGTTTTTATGCACAGCTATCCCTTAAAGGTATTCGAACTTGGCAGGGTTAGCCTGCACTCCCTAGCTATACCCCACATTTGAACACTGCTTTGCTGCCAAGGGGAGGGCATACTAAAAATGTGGGAGCCAATTCTTCATTGTCTCAAGCCCCTTCCTGACTGGCTACACCCCCCACAAGAAGACCTGCTTTTTGTTCATCTGCGCAATCGTGCATTTTCAAAAACAGCTGTACTGTTGAGCACAAGTCTCCCAACTTCTTAGGGCTGAGCTTGAAAGTTTGGGAACGAACTCTGAAGAATTACCTAATGCCATTTGTGTGCTACCTTAACCCTCTCTTCACAGGTTGTTTCTGCTAACTGAAATTGCATTAGGAACTGTGTTGTTTGTATAATGTATAGTGCAAGGATTTGTTTAATAACAGTGTTCTCACTGCTAAAGTTACTTGTGTCCATTTGGTCTGGCTGACAATACATGTATAGATATTTTTCATATACACTTGTTTAAGAGTAATTTGTGGTTCGTTGCTGTGTATGATCATTGTGAGCTTCCGATCACTGTGACCCTTCCTGAGACTTAGGGCCTGATTCACAGAAGCGTTTTAGAATGGCACAATCCCATTGGGAACTGCTCCATGAATCAGGCCCTTAGTCATGACCACCTGCCAAGCTACCTAGATTGGTCTGGCTTGTCCAGAAGGTTCCCCTGTTTCACTAAATCGAGCATGGCCTCCTAAACATCTGCCCACCATGTCAGAGTTCTGTAATCCATTTTAACAATGAACCCAGTATAGGATGTGTTAGGAGTGCAGCAAAACCAGAATTAAAGCAGCAGTGCATCAGGGTGAGTGTCCATCTGGATGACAACACAGCTGGTTGGAATATGGAATGTGATGGGGTTCAGTATTCTGTCAGGAGTCAGTTGGAGAGAGGCTGCCAATGGGGAGGTCACATATGAACCATGTACTTGTAAATGTATCATAAAACTATTATGTGTTACCTGGGTTCCTGTCATCAGGTATACCAGCTGGCGACGAGCATGAAAAAGTGACCTGCCATGTCTAGCAGAGCTGCTGTGGCTGTCAGCGGGTCGTGTCAGGGCCCAGTGGGTAATGGCAAGGCATTGAGTTTGAAGCAGTGTCCATGATGAAGAGCGCCGGGAGGTAAGGCGTGAAGTATTTGCCCAGACTGGTGGCATACGAGCAATGCAGGAGGAAAATAAGAGAGTCTGGTGATCACTGCAGCAGTATCCAAGGTGATATGGCCTCTGGCAATGTTCGCTGTATGCAAAATAAATTGAATGGTGTAGTGACATCGTACAATGAGAAGGATCAGAGAGGGCCTGCAAATTTAGAGGAAGGCACCCATCACATTTTGTGGTTGGCGCAGGTTAATAATTGGCATCAGGAGCACGTTGGTTGTCATCAGAAGCACAGCAGCCATTTTGGGACCGGCGATGTGCCATCCGGAGTGGTGGCGGCCATCTTGGTATTGGAGGCGTGCCATGTGCAGCTGTGGTGCCCATTATAGGAGTGGCAGTGTGCTTTCCAGAGTGACAGTGGCCATTTTGAGATTGCCAGTATGACATTCACAGCAGCCAAGTGGTCCTCTACCTAAGCCCAGTACTTTAGCAAGCAATCCTGCTCAACATTTGGTGTAGGAGTTTTCTTCACTGGTACAGTTTTTGGAAGGTACTTAAATAGGTGTAGAACAATGGCAAATGTACCAGGACCGCCAATATTTTTTTGCTGTGACTGGAGAACCTTATGTAAGATGGACAGACTGGAAGGAAGTTTTTTTTAAAAAAATATGTGCTCGTTCTTGTTGGACCAACCTATTCAAATGAGAGGAAAGAGGCCCTCTTATTTAATTGTATGGGTGCTGCAGGCCAGGAGGTGTTAAAAAGACTGCCGTAGCCTGTAAAGTTTGGTTATGCAGGGCCTTTTGAAGTGAGTCGTGTGAAATTGAACAAACATTACGAGGTGATGGAGAATAAAATCTTAGCAAGATTATCATTTTGCTACTCGCGTACAGAGAAGTGGAGGGTCCATTGAAGAGATTCTGATGGCATTAAGAGGTTTAGTAATAAAGTGTGATCTTACTCATTGTCAGGAGGAGCACTAAGAAATCAGCTGATAAAGTGCCTCAATGACAAGATCAGTGAGAGGTTGTGGCGAGAACGTGACCCAACACTCGCAAGCGCAATTGAGATTGCAAAGAATATAGAACATACAGAGCAATGCATCAAGGAGCTGCATCTGTAGAAAGGAGGAGAGAGTTGCAAGTCGGCAATGGAGGAAGGCTCTATGAATAAGACGGGAAACCGAATGTTGTAACCCAGGGCCTGCAAAGCAAGGATCTAATTGGAAAAAGGTTTGAGCAAAGATGGAAGGAGAGCTCAAGGGAGAATAACTTTCCACTGCACTACAGGGCGAGTGATACGGAATTGTTCTGTGTTATGGGGCAGGAAACCAAACACACATTTGTGTCCAGAATGAACGGGGAGGTCGAGTTGTTGTGTTGTTGATGTGAGCAAAGTGCGGGAAAGAATTCTGCAAAGTGAGAGGAAGAGTAAAATGAGACATGATGAATTCAAATCAGCAAGAGAGGTTCATGTGAATCCTGGAGATTGGTAAAAGATAAACTTGCCTGGCACTGTAAAACAGGATGAACTTATATTCTCAGAAGAAATGGAGGTGGTCAAAGATTTGGATACCTCCATTATGCTGATAAGTGGGTGTGTGTGGAATAAAGAAAGGATGGCTGTGGTGAAGCAGAGAGGCGTCAAACGTGCCAGGAAGGTTCATAGGAAGGAAGGGGTGTGCTTTTAGTACATCAGTGCATTAGGGTGAGTGTCCAGCTGTATGACATCACAGCTGGTATCGGAGGTCGCTTATGAACCATGTACTTGTAAATGTACAATAACACTACTTTGTGTTACCTGGGTTCCTGTCATCAGTTCTAACAAAATCGAAACAGACATGTATCCCAGCGGCTTCTCTTTCTGTTGGTTTGCTGTGTTCACTTCTTCGTACAGCAGTTCATATTTTTCCACTGACATGGCCTCTAATATTCTAGTTGTGTATCCTTTTGCCCAGCCAAACCTCTCTTTATCAATTGTCTACAGAATGTTGGCTGTTGTGTGCCTAAATGAGAGTTATATCAACCCCTTAACTGCCAGACTACTATGCAAGTCTATGCAAAAAGGACGGGCATGCTCAAATGTTTTTGGGACGATTTGTAATGCCCACATTGTGGAAAAGGCCCTTGTTTGAAACATACTTGTAATGAAACTAAGATAACCCAACGCTCCAATTTTAGAAAACAAAATACAAAGTGTAAATGTGCTTTATTTGTTCAGTAATGTTTTGTAAAATATACCACACGACAATTTAAGATATGGAGCTTAAGTTTCCTGTATAAGGTGCAGAAGATTGAAGTTGAAGTTGAAGAGTAAAACACCATTTTAAAATGCATGTCCTATAACGTCCTCGAAAAGTGAAGAAACGTTTGAAGGACTATTGTTACCTTTGGTACTATTAGGAGACTCACTTATGACAATTTTCAAACCCACATTTCTGGCTTCTGTAAATTCATCAGACAGTGATGCTTCCAAACATGAAAATCTTCAGCAAGCCTTGGACTACATACAAGTGGTCCGTAATCAGAATGCATTAATAACACGATGAAGTAATGACATGCACGCATCCATCATGTTCATCGTGCCTCCACATGGAAGTGGGGTCTTTGACCTTTATGGCAGCACGAGCTATTTCAAGCATTTTGCGGTTGCATACAAAATGGCACTTCCTTGTTTACAAGCTTAGTATTGCATAGTGTTCCATGTGCAATGATATCAGGTGTGCAAGACACACTTATAATGCAACTATTGCAGCTAAAATAACATTGTATTACATCATTCTACATGAAAAAATATGACCATGCTATTTATCTCTTGATGCATTTGCTCTCAACATGAGTAACCCTTCAAAATGCAAGCAGAACACATTTGCTATGAATATATAGATATGCTTGCTTCTTGCCATGACCGACAAATAACTCTAAATCATCATAATACTGAAAAGGTCCTTAACATCATGTGGTGGGATGATACTTTAAAAAGACAGCTACATCAATGAAAAAAAACGAGTTTATTTTAATACCATGCATAGGTAATATAACATATGAAAATATCCAATTAAACGCATGCCAAAACTCTAAAAGAAACATATTTGCATCATGGAAATGACTATACACAACACATATATCTTAACACATGCAATGCATGATAAAAATAAAATAATACAATTAAAGAAGAACAACAAGAAACACTAAAGGCAATAGACATCTGTCAATAGAACACTAAGATGTAGGATCTGCACCAAAATACTAGCCCAAGCAATAGTAGGCCAGACATAAGACATAAAAAGAGAGAAACATACAAACATCCCATACCTCTTGCATACAACCCGCAATGGGATAAAATAAGCAGCAACTCATTCTTACGAGGGTTATGTCGCCCTCCGTGCATCAAACCATGCCACCCATACAATGCTCATAATCACCTGGTATGATACGAGAAGCGTTGGTATAGGGCGTTGAATCAGGTAAAGGGGTCGTTGTACCAGTTATAAGTATGTATATGAGACCCTCTCCATGTTAACAGTTTCCAGTAGCCCACCAGACAAGCCACTCTAGCTTCCGTCAATAATTAATCCAGGAGCAAGATCTTAAAGGAAACGCATTTGCATCATCAAAATAACTTTAAAATGATGTATATAAGATCTGGTTTTCAGATGTACAAACAAAGGAAAGACCTGCTAGCGTGATTAAAATTAGGATACCGAAAACGCTTGACATGGCTGACCACCAGTTCCTACTAGATCGCTTGCAAGGTGCTGCATGTGTTGGGGCCCATGGCTTACAAATGTCACCACCATTCTTGCAGACAAGTTCCACAAAGGTAAAGTGGATCCTTTTCCTCCGCCTTGATCCAGTTAAATATGGCTCCAATCTCTCCCCATCTTCATCACCATTGTGTCCCCTGCAGAGTGACTTCCAAGAACCAGGCAAGGTGATTGAACACCATTACAGCGACACTACATGTAAGACAAGTGACAGTTGCAAAACCCGGGAGGACTGAAACTATGTACTCTGTCCAGTTCTGAAGAAGGCCATCGGCCGAAACACGTGTCGCATAGTGGACCCTTGATAGAACCAATTTGCATTTAACCAGTGACTAAAACTTTAAAAAGTAAACTGGTGAATAAAATTTAATAAGAGTGAATAAACTCATATTAATAAACTGTTGCAGTGAACGTGGTGGCATAATTTATCTTTCTTAACGAGAGGAAAGTGGGTTAACTCTCAAGCTCTCACGTGCTGTGACAGATTAAAGTAAATCAACGTATACTCAACAATCATTGTTGATACGCAGCTGGACATTGTCGCACCAACATCTTTTATAAACCTTCCCACATCAACTTATTTATTCTGTCAAATGTAAAATTTGTCCGTCTCAGGACACAGAGCCAGATCATGTATTTGCCATATTTTAGTGAGAAACCCCAGGGATGATAGCACCCTCCTGTTTAAGCTCTAAGAACAGTACAAACAAATTGTGCCTCCTTGTAAATGTCCAAGTGCTCACAGTTACACTACTTTATTGAGTGGATTTGAAGGGGAAGGGGCTGAGTACACCGGGCACCACACCACAAATATGCCAGAAATTTGCAGATTGAGATGTATTGTATAGTGTGTGTCTCCTAGATTCTTGCATTAAGATCTCTCCTTGATTCTATTGGGTCTCTCTTGGCTATGGCATTTCCCATTGTCCCCTGTGCTGACCCAACTTTTCTGTTGACTCATCGGCTCCTGTAGAGGAAGTCAGACAGCCTCCACACCAAAAAGCATGTAACATATTGAGCCCCCAGTTGCTGAAATAGGCTGAGGACCTTCTCCTTCAATTTAGAATACTCTTAGGGGTCCTTTGACAATGTCCCCAGCATGATCCAAAGAGTGGGTGATGTAATATCCCTCGGATACCCTCTTTGCCCCACATGAGAGGGACAGTTGATTGTAACATTGCTGATGCAGTAGCGACTGGCCCTTTAAGATGAAGTGGTCTCAGTGAGGTGCTAAGCTCTGTGAACCCTTCACATCAAGTCACAGGGTATTATAGAGGGACAAATAATGCTGTACCACATACTGTTTGGAAACAGAGAGAAAGTGGGTTCACTACTACCTTGGTGACTGAGAATTAAAGAACAGCAGATATTAGTAGCTTTGCTGGCAGGGCCCATTGTTTGTGTGCTAGACCTTGGACCTGGGAGACCTATTAAGGAAGATATCAATTAAAAACATCTTAAGCAAAGGAACAATTGCTCATGCAAATGCACAAAGCACAATCATTGTTGGCTCCAACTGAAATCTCCTGGAATATACCCAGACTTTGGAGGAAATGGTGAAATGGGCACTTATATATACCCATGCAGAGAGAATAGCAGGGTGTGTTTTTAAAGACAGAAGAGGAGCACATTTGGTGCAAGTTAGAGTGCAGCATATATTACAAAAGAAGGCATTTGGGGAGATGCGAGGAGTGGAGGGGAAGAAGATGTATGGGAGAAAAGAAAAGTGGAGGAGACGAAAGTGTTTGCAGAGAGTACATGAGCAGAGGAGGGAGGGAGGAGATAGTGAAGAGAGAAGTGGAGACATGAAGTAATATCACACAAGTGAGAAGGATGCACTAGAGAGAGGTCTGTTGGAGGAGAGAAAGAACATCAAAAGACAGAAGAAGGAGGTTCTGGCGAAAGGTTTTGCTAAGGAGAGGAGAAGTGTGGAGAAAGAGGAGAAACGTAACGTGCAGAAAGGGCGAAAAAGGAGCAGTAAAGAGGAGAAGATCACTATACTAGGCAATGGACAGAGGATGGAGGAGTTTGGAGGATTGGTTGAGCATAAGCCCCTAGACATAGAGTAAAAGTTGGGCAAACACAGAGCCAGAAGAAAAACACCGGAGAAGGTCGTATGACCAAGCACATGGCAGGGCCATGAGGAGATGCAGAAGAAGAGTAGGATAAGGAACAGGGGGTTTCAGGGTTCTTGAGATCGAGGAAGCAATGGGGCATCAGGGAGGAGAGAGAGAATGGGAGAGAGAATGGATGAAGAATCGTACCAGAACCCAAAGACAGGTAGAAAGTCAGTGGCCCAAACCAACAGCTATGAGGTGGTGATGGACCTTAGACTGGCAGATCCAGCCGGAGGGCGTGCATCAGTTCTCCACATCTTACTCATCTAACGACAGCAACACTGAGGTGCTCTAATCTCCTACCAGTGGACACGGCCTGAAAGCCACTGTAAACAGCTTTACACATGTCATGAGCTCCCACAGAAACTGAATCAAGGCTGTTTGTTTTTTCACTATTTAGGACACATCCTGAATAGGCATTTTGTTGTTTTTCCCTTTCATAGTTTATCTTTTGATACACCACGTGATGATATCTGTCTATAACTTCATGAGCCTGTTGGGGCAAAAACAACGGCATCTTGACAAAGAGACAATACGCTTTTATAACCGCACATGTTTTGAAACATAAGGCCGAAGAAACTGATGATTTGTCCATGCTTGTTTCCATCCTAATTTAGTCAGCTTTTGGAATGCACTGTGTTAAAATAATTGCATTGTACCAGGGGAAAGTATAGGAGGTGAGCCGATTTAAACTAATTGCTGGTATGATAGTAATGCATGCTTTATTGCAATAGGAAGAAACACAACGCATTGTATTTGATTCTTTTGGAAAGGATAGACATTTTAGAATGATCTCTAAAAACTGTTTACCTCAAATGCATAATACAAAAAGCCTGCAAAATGAAACATGTCATAGCCAGGGCAAAGAGTCAATGCAGTTAGTTTTAACTTAAAGAAAAACACAAGAGTGGATTTGTTCAAGATATGAATTAATAAGAAACTATGTTTACTTTGCTTTATCTGGTGATTATGATAGGTGAGCTGGATAAGCCTTGCCGAATCTTCCAAAAAACATGTTAAAATCCATGTGGGTTTAACCTCTAGATTCAGGGCATCTCTCTTAGCACAGAAGAACATTGAAATGGAAGACCTGTTGGGGGTCAAATCAAATTACTTTATTTCCGAAATACACAATTTCCATAAATGTCAATAAAATAGAAGGTGATAATCGACAATGACAATAATGTGCATACTATATTAAAATTCCACGCATTTTAAATAGATACTATATGGAAATAAAATGAGGATTGTAATTAAACTTCTAATGCTGCGCTTAAGATTAATTCCACAGTTTAACACATAAAAGGCTTATTAAGTTTCAGTATAAACACCAAATAATGGAGACGTTGAGTCAAATACAGGCTCTACGGTTAAATGGCAGATTGCTTTATAACTAGTACAGACACATATCAAATGAAACCATTCTTGTTGGGATCACATGCACAGCCAGCAATGTCCAAAGACCCACTCTGGCAAAAAGTGGCAACTGCATTAAGTTATAGCATCTTAAACCTAAATCACATCAGTAGCATGTGCACAGAAATATTTTTTACCCGTACAAGAAATGGTGCATTTGAGGCCTGGCATAGTCTTCAGGAGATTACTTCCCCTTGGCCTATGATTATGAAGCTCACAGTCTTCACTTTCAGAATTGCATCTATCATGATAATGTTATTTGAGAGTTTATTTATTCAGATTAGTGGGATTTAAGAATCAGGTACCCAAACCTAGTTTACAAAGAGCTTTTTCAACATACTTTAGCCAATCGATATGACCATTAAAGTCAGTGTTCAAAAAGTCCAGCTGCAAGCCTCTTATTAGAGTGAAATGTTGATCGGGCCATACAGAGCACCTCAAAAGAAGCCACTTCAGCTTCACGTAATCTACAGAAGGGACATCCACCATTTAATACACCATGGAAGTGAATGTTGACTTGGGTACCTTCAGAACCTTTCTCAAAAAGTAATTTTCTGAAGTGGCTAGGTGTACTATATGTGAGAAATCACAATTATCTGCACAATAAGATGCCACCTCTATCATTCTAGCTCTAAATGTTTGTATCACAGCATGCATGTGCACGCTGCCAGTGCCTGAGCAAAACGTAAGAGACTCACAATTGCTTACCTTATACGACTGACAACTTTTCAACATGTCTTTACCATTTCAGCCTTTGGGTAAAACAGATCCCTAAATACACCTAGAATTGAACCCAGCCCAATTTATGAACATCACACATTACTGATCGAGAGGGAGGCATCTTGGGTCCAGTTATCATAAGTTTAGATTTCAAATTATTTATCAACAAATCCTGTAGATCCATAAACTCAGTGAATTTGTTGATCGAAGCCCGTAAGTCTTGCGCATAAGCAATAGTGCATAAGAGTGGCATGCAATAACCTGAACATAAACACTATTGAGCAGCTCCATCTTAAGCTCATTTATGTAGAGGTTGAAGAACAGGCATGTTAGTACACACCCCTCCTTAAAGGAGAGTTCCGGGACTTTTTTTTTATTGTCCCTACGGTTCGGCCATGTGTTTTTAAGCATAACTCGGTAGATCGTAGAAAACTTTCCTATGGACCTTACCCGACTTTTCGTCCATTAACGCACTCGAAATCAGCTGCCATTTTCTGATAATCCTATCATTTCCCCCCATCGCCCTGGCTCACCTGCTTTTGCGGCACTAAATCAAATCCCCCGCCCCTGAGCCTGACATCAGCAGACGCGTACCGCCCATTTCCCAACGCCAAAGCACGTTTCGTGTCAACAATCGCTGCGCCTCAGCTAATGAAGTGTCGCCATGGAAATGGCAGGACGCCTCTTTCCTCAATAAGTATAAACACACCGTTTCACAACACACAGCAGCAGATTTTCGATTCCATTACTCTCGCTGTGTTACTTTGAGTATTCTGTGACTCGTTTCTGTGCTCTGTTCAGCTACATTCGCCGCTTCTAGGCCTTGTGAACACCTGTACCATCTCTGTAAATTATTTTACTTTCTTTACCACACAATGGCTACAATAATGCCGTATATGTACGAGCCCGAGTACACCGAGGAAGAACTACTGGAAAGGCAAGCACGCGAAAACGATGGGGATTCGGACGGCAGTTGGGAGGACCAGTCAACGGATGAAGAGCCTGGACCATGTCGCATGGACGGCGTCTCCACCTGGTGCACGTGCAATCGGTGCGAGCTAATGCCAACTGAGGAGGAGAACTGCTGCTGCCGTGAAAATTCTGGGTGCTTGGCCTACATTTCGGAAGGCGAGCCAAGTCCGCAATGCATCACCGAGCTGCCAGAGTTCAGGGAAGCCTGCCTCTCACGGACCGTGTTGAGGATGATGATGGTGCTTATGCACGAACTTCGCGGCACTGTTCGTCCGCGTAATCCGAGTAACGAGTAAGTATACTCTGGTTTTGATGTGAGTGAGTGATGCCACTACTATGTCATATTCTAGATAGAATTTTTTTCAAAGCAGAATGACATTTTTTACCTGAATCGACAGTGATAAGAAAGTTTTGTCATTTTAATACAGTTTGCATCTTTCATTTACACAGGTGGTACAGGCTGGTGGCCTATCGTTGCTTCACTTGGTGGCTTCACGGGAGGCTCGGACACCGCGTTCGGAGAGTCATACCAGCCTGTGCGGTACTTGCCATTAGACAACATTTCCCCAGCGACAGTGGACAATACCGCGGATTTTCCCTGGATGTGCTGCAACCGGAACTTTACAATGTGTAATGTTTATTATTTATGTTCAATTGAAATTAAGATCTAAAATAAAACCCAACATATATTTTAACAATGGTTGTTTTGATTTTTTAAATGATTCTAGTGTGTCTCCATTGAATAGTCTTCCTGTGCCTTGTCTTGTCACACCACATGTCTCCGGCCAGCATCCTCCCTCACGCTGGCCGCCCACCTTCAATCCACATAACCGTTGAACCCATATGCAGCAGGCATACATATGTTATTTTGCGGGTTGGCATCAAGCCTCCCGGCCTTGCCTCCTCCCCCAAAAATACTTACCACACCACTTTGTTCAAGCGTTGGCAATAAAAGGAAGGCCGTTGGATTTTATTGATACAAAACATGGTTATAGGTAAATAATCAATATGGTTGATCATAATAAATCATCCTTTTGGTCACCGGGTACAGAGATGACCCCCTCTGGCCCGTGCCGCCTTGCCACCACAGGCCAGCCTGCTGCTGACTAACTGCCTAGGCATACAGGGTCTCCAGGGTGAACTGCACCCATATATTCTCCTGGGAGGCTGAGGTATTTATAAACTCACCCACCTGCCTTCCATGTACTAGATCCTTCTGCCTGCCTCTTACATGCAGTGAGATGGCCTCTCCTTGGTGAGGCCCTGCGGCAAATGAGTCTTGTCTGCACGACCAGCGCTCTAATCCACACCCCCCCCGCCCTATCAAAGGCAGTTCGCACCAGGGTACTTGTGCTGGCAAGTGGAGCTGTCAGGGAGCGATAAAGGCCAAGAGGTGCCAAACACCATGTACACTTCAAAGTGGTCTATAGAGCATGGGTTGTTGTTCCCATGTCTACCTCCAGACCCCGTGTCTCCTGCCAAGCATCCCCCCTCACGCTGGACGGCCCCCTGCAATCCACATAAGTGTGTCTCCATTCACGAGTCTTCCTGTGTCTTGTCTGCACGACCACCGCCCCAATCCACCCCCGCCCTATCAAACGCAGTTCGCACCGGGGTACTTGTGCTGGCAAGTGGAGCTGTCAGGGAGCGATAAAGGCCAAGAGGTGCCAAACACCATGTACACTTCAAAGTGGTCTATAGAGCATGGGTTGTTGTTCCCATGTCTACCTCCAGACCCCGTGTCTCCTGCCAAGCATCCCCCCTCACGCTGGACGGCCCCCTGCAATCCACATAATGCCACGACATATACACGTCATTCATTCACAAACACACCCCTGTTTCGAATTCTTTATAACCCACTTCATATTTCTAATGAGCACTTCTTTGCGCTTTGCTAGTCAACCCGTGAAGGTGCTGGTTATCTGCTCTTCGTCTCTGTGAACTTCCGTGAACACTTTGAGGAAACTCCTCAGTTTGCAACCTGTGAACTGCTCCCTGTTCTACGACAAGAAACTACTCTGATCCCTGCATCTAACTGTTTGTTCGTCAAGGTAAGGCCATGTACCATAATCATTTTGCGTCCAATTTCTTTTCGTTCAAGACAGTACATGCAAGGAAATAGTCACATGTTCTGAGTTTAAATTGGTATTCATAGAGAATTGTTGATCTTTACTTTTCAGAACTTTCCACAATGCCTGCCTGTTCCATTGGCGGTTGCCCTTCGAAGACCCATAATAAATCTGAAGGTACTATAATGCATGTTTTCCCTAAGACAATAGATCAGATAAGAGAATGGGTCCGATATTGCGGATATCCACCGTCTGAGCTTGAAAGTAGAGTCCTAGAAGTCTTTGCGGACAAGAGGGGTGATCGATACCGCATCTGCAGCAGGCACTTTAGCTCAGACATGTACTCCACATCATTGCTAATAAAGAAGAACACACCGCGAGCGAGGCGAAAATTGCTCTCAACCGCTATTCCCACTCTATTCGTCCACATCCCTCCACTGGTGAGTCAAGTTTACGTATTTATCTCTCGGCCTTGCGGTAGTGTGTAGCATTAGCTAACAATAATTTCCCCATTTATGTATCCACTCAATATGAAGGCGGAAGATTCTCCATCCGTGTCGTTATTGCAGTCATCAGCCACTTCAAGCGCCTATCGGGTAATCTTACTTGGCTATTCTGCCACTGACTTGTTTTAGGCATGTAAATCAATAGTTTTAATTTATCGTGTAATTATTTTACCTAATGGTACACCCTTGTACTCGTCCTCTAGTCTTTGTTTTCAGTTATATTTATTGTTATCCAAAATAATGAAAGTACTGTCTTTCAGGGAGATGCTGAGGAGTCCAACGTATTGACGACAACCGTTGATGTCACTCAGATGCTCGAGGTACGTATCCAGACAGTTCCATCGATGGAGATCATCAGATCTTGCATTCTTGTAGCGTGATTGTTACACACAATGTTTCTTTCGTTTTAAGCCATTGATATGTCCTTCTGTCGTCGCCCTCCTATGTGTCTTCTTTTTTCAATATTGTGTTCATTACTAATGAAAGTCCTATGTTTCAGGGAGTCGATGGAGCATTAGTCCAAGAAGAAGGGGGAGCATGCAGTTACGGGTCTGCGCAACAGCTTGCAGAAGTGTGCACCGCAGTTACATCGTCCCTTGATGTTCTTATGCATTTCGAGGTATGGATACTGACAGTTCGATCAAGCGAAATCATATGACGTGATTACATCCGCTATACTTCCTTCTTTATTAACGCAAGTACTATGTTTCAGGGAGATGACGGAGCTTCTTCTACAAGAACATCACCCCTAGTAGTTGATGCAGATCTCTGGGTGGTGACACTTCCAACGATCGAGCAAATCGAATCATATTTACATATCCATTATTTATTTTAGACAACTGATCATTTGTGCAGGTCTATTTAGATGAGCCGTTGACGCCTGCACAAAGTTTATGTTCTTTTTAACAAAATAGAAAACCATACTAATGCAATTACTGTGTTTCAGGGAGTTACTGAAGCATCATCTTCAATAATATCATCAATGGAAGTCTATGAGGTGCCCGAGGTATGGATCTTGACAGTTCCATCTAACTAGATTAACAATGCGTGAATAATTGTCGTTTGAATGTTCTACACAAAGCGTTCATTCGTGTTTTGCTATTGAGATGTACGTGGGTATTGGTCCCCAAGTACATTTTGTGTTTTCGATATTATTATACATACTAATGAAAGTTCTATGTTTCAGGGAGTCGACGGAGCGTCAGTGCGTGATGGATGTGCTTATCATGAAAATATAGTCGTTGCAGCGCAAGAGGAAGTGGAGACATGCACACACGAGTCGGAGCAACAGCGTCCTGATGTTGAAGTTCGAGGCAAGAAAGTTTCAAAGAAAAGAAAGCAAAAGAAGGTTAGTGTCCTGGTCAATATATTATGTTGTTTTTCACTGTTATTAGTTCAATACTGTAAGTTGTGTTTAAACTGAACATCCCTTTTCCAATCTGTCCTCTAGTTGCGAGTGGGTGTACGAACTAGATCTACACAGACAGTGAAGCGAACGAGAGATGTTGCTTTTCAAACCTTTTGGCAGGGACTTGAGACTGGAGATGCATCGTGCCAATGGGAAGAATATCAAGTGATTGACAACGGAGCTATACCACCACCAGCCATTGATAGTGAATGTCCTCCTGGTAGTTCGGATGCAGTCGGAGATCAATTCACAGAATCCACACCCGCAAAAACTAAGACCGCGAGAAAGTTGAAGAAATTGTTTTATTCACCCATCGCCGGAGAGGAACAGATGTTGCAATGGAAGAGAATGAAGTGGACGACAATGAAACACCATCAATATCACTGAACATAGCGGAAGACGATATCAGAGATTCTACCTTTCATGTGAGTGACATGTCCTCAACGTTACAGGCCGAACCAGCTGGGATGCAGAGTGACAGTATAAGGAAAGAGGCCAAATTCATTGTATTCGATAGTTGTTTGATTGATATTATTATTCGGATGAAATGTGGGCATTCGGTTGGTGGGGAAGTATGTGGGGAGCCATTGATTAATGTGACTCGTGCAATTCGAGGCACTAACCTTAAAATACATGCCACCTGTACAAAATATCATCCTTTCTCATGGTCTGCACAACCCATGCTGGGGCAACTGCCAGCAGGCAATCTACTTTGTGCAGCGGCTGCACTTTTTAGTGGTTCAAGTTTTAAAAAGTTACAGTCTTTCTTTCAGTTTGTGGGAATCCATTTCATTGTGAAAACTCAGTTCTACAAATACCAAACCGATTATCTATTTCCAGCCATTAGCGAAGCTTGGAGAATGGAAAAAATGTCTATTGATCGTACATTAGCAGGCAAACGGTTCAGGCTAGCCGGTGATGGACAGTGCGACAGCCCAGGATTTTCAGCCAAGTACTGCACCTACCACTTTCAGGACATGGAAAGTAAGAAAATTGTGAGTTCGGTGGTCGTGCAGGTGTCACAAAGTACATCCTCAGTGGCCATGGAGAAAGTTGGCTTTGTAGCATCATTGCAAGAACTACAATCGCGGGGAATGGTGATCGACCTGATAGCCACGGACAGACACGTTTCAATTGCCAAGACAATGAGAGAAGAGTACAAAAATATAAATCACCAATTTGACGTTTGGCATCTTGCAAAAACAATCAATAAAAAAATGTCGGCTGCAGGTAAAAAAAAAGATATGCAAGGTATTTCACAGTGGTCCAAGTCAATCAGCAACCATCTTTGGTGGAGCTCAAAAACATGTGGAGGGTCGTTGGAAATTCTACTGGAAAAATGGCGGTCAGTAATGCTGCACTGTACCAACGTTCACCGTTGGAACACAAACCAACATTTCCACAATTGTGAACATGGCCATTTGTCCACAGAGGAGGCACGGAAGAAGAAGTGGTTGATTCCTTCATCACCCACTCACAAAGCCATTGAAAAGATTGTATTTGATAAAACTATAACAAGAGATTTGAGGGGACTCACGGAATTCTGCCACACAGGAGATTTGGAGGTGTTCCACAATATGTGCCTAAAGTACAGGCCAAAACGATTGCATTTTGGCATGGAGGGCATGATAAATCGGACTCTTCTAGCGGTCTTGGCACATAACCATAATGTTGGCCGTCAACAAAGTAGGACGACCGGAACTTTAGGGACGCTTCGCTACAATAAGGCCTTCACTAAAAGAAGTAAACAATGGGTGATCAAACCAGTGTTTGAGGATATGCAATATGAGTTTATTGAGAGACTTATTGTTGACGTCCTAGATAGGCACATAAATGGAGTTGTGAACGAACCTGTGCAGGGGACAACTGCATTGCCACCCAACATTGCCTCTGTTCCATGTCCACCTAAAGAAGAGCTCATTGAGAAATACACATCACGGTTTAAATGATTGTAATTTGATTGTCTGTTCTCTCGAGTCTCCTCATGTCGCAGGCCCATTGAATATGTGTATCTATGTAATGTGTAAATAAAAGTGATTGCTCAGTGTACATGCAATGTGTCTATCCAACCAAACAGTAATATAAATCATTTTTCAAAAAATATAGAATGTCTCCGTATTTATGGTTCTCTGGGGCTGCAAAGCACGCAGACAAAATGCAAAGATGGAGTGTAAATTTCAAGTCCTGTGAGATGGCCTTACACTGAATGTAGCTAACTAGGAATGTGTGCTCGTTCAAAGTGAAGGTCAGCTGCTTTGATTTTTTCCTCGGGTGCCGGAATGGCCCACAACTCAGTATAAGGTTCTATTGTTATTTGACCTTGACAGGCCGGGACCATCCCGAAAGACTTCGTTTTGGGGGTGTGGGGCAATAACGTAAGAAACGATAATGAATATAATTTCAGAAATGAAAGCCATTTCATGTTCGTTCATTAGAAGAAATAACGTCGGCATAGAAGGAGTGGTATTTCGGGGCTGCCCTACGCACAGACACAATGGAAAATGCAAATATAATGTAAGTAACTCTTTAGATGAGTTTATACCGCAATTTAATTACTATACAGTAGCTTTAAAGACGGGTTAAGTTGTACTTGTTCGTTCTATGTGGCATATTGTTTTGTACCGCGCACTATCTTGAGGAGAACCATCTCCTTTCACGGAAGCACCTCAAAACCTTCCTCTTTGCTTCTGCTTTCTCTCTCCCTCTCCCCTGCTACAACTGGTCCACTGTCTGCGACCTCGGTCCTGGGCCCTTCCACTCTCCACCTGCACTGCCTCCCTGTCAACCCCTGCACTGGGGGACTGTCTCAGTATCCTACAGCCCCCCCTTGACGTATAATACCCAGTTGCACTGTCCTAGCTATGAAATAATTTCCTGACCTAATATATAAAATGAATAATTTTAATAAAGATCTGATGGTGAGACTAATTTCATTTTTTTTTTTTGTCAAACAGGTACATCATCCATTATTGTCTGTGTCACGAGTACCAGACACCGGCGGATGGGTTTTTCAACCGCCAGTTGCTTCTCCGCGTGAACAACGTTACCACCCTGACCATTTTATGGGACGATCGCCAAGTACAAGTATGCCCTTACGCGGTACTAACGGCTAGATGCAACATACAGACCATTGTGGTGCCCTAGTGCCTCGTTGTTGGAACAGCCATGCGATTATCAGTGCGACCGAAGAGCTTATTTTATCGTAAACCAACACCCTGTGTACTGCACACGAACATCGCTTGCCTCAAGACGAACTATTTTGGATCGAGAGCAAAGAAAAATGCAAATCGCTGAATATTCTCAAAACATTTGATGTCAAATAAATGTACTTTGCCAAATGTACAATCTTGACGTTTGCTTTTAAACCACAGTTTCATATTCCGAATTGTGGCGCTGTATTGTGAGATGATCTAAGACCCTGTGTACAGCAAAGGAACATCGTGTGCCTCAAAAACGAACTTTTTGGAACGTGAGCAAATAAAAATGCAAATCGCTGAATATTCTCAAAACATTTGATGTCAAATAAATGTACTTTACCAAATTTACAATCTTGCGGTTTAATTTAAAAATACAGTTTCATATTCCCAATTGTGGCGCGCTGTGTTGTGTGAGCTCATCTGTGTTGATTTCCGGGTTCTGTGTGGAGTCGCGTAGAAGACGCCTGGGCGCGTTTGCCTACGCAGCACAGTCACGTCACGGATAGAGGCGGGGAATATGAATGTTTTGATAAAGTCTGTTTCAGGGGCGGGGGATTTGATTTAGTGCCGCAAAAGCAGGTGAGCCAGGGCGATGGGGGGAAATGATAGGATTATCAGAAAATGGCGGCTGATTTCGAGTGCGTTAATGGACGAAAAGTCGGGTAAGGTCCATAGGAAAGTTTTCTACGATCTACCGAGTTATGCTTAAAAACACATGGCCGAACCGTAGGGACAATAAAAAAAAAGTCCCGGAACTCTCCTTTAACACCCATCACTGAAAACAAAGTTGATGATAATTTACCTGACTAACCATATTGAAATTATATCTTCAGTTCAATGTGTAGTGCTTTTAGCAGTTTTAATAAAGGGATGAGAATGCTTTCCTTCTCTAACCATCATTAAAGAATGTTTCTGTTGACACACTCAAACACTGTACTTACATCCATGATTGCCGAATAAATCACTGACCCAGAGACTGTGTACAGCCTACTGCTCAAATCAACAAGTGTATTGCCTACTCTGTCATCATCAACCACTCACAGAATCTACATTGAATATCTTATAGCAGGAAAAAAGTATTCAACCAGTTCAAAGTTATTCTTGACAAATGTTGGTTCTGGTCGATGATAGTGGGAGGTTCAATGAAAACAAACGCCCTAGAAGTCTTAAATAGAAATATCCTGGAGGAGCTATGGGAGAACCATTTGTCTGTATTATATGACACAATGTTAATTATGAGTGTTACTAATAATGGTACTCCAGGAACAGGGGCTATACCATTATCTAGGAGATAGAAATTAGTTGTCCTCACACATTGAATTAAGGAAGTTATTGAGGATGTGGCCCCTTGTAAAAGGCACAATTCAATGTTACCAAAGAGTTTACTAATTGCAGCCATTTAATAAATTGGGCGATAGGAGAC
Organism: Ambystoma mexicanum; assembly: GCF_040938575.1. Lineage (NCBI taxonomy): Eukaryota > Metazoa > Chordata > Amphibia > Caudata > Ambystomatidae > Ambystoma > Ambystoma mexicanum. The sequence goes on from NC_090932.1 coordinate 717,080,331, forward strand.
TGCATTCCTGCCATCGACCTTCTTGAAGATCATCACAAATACAGCTACTCCCTAGCCAGCATGAATTACTTACAAAAATGTTCCCCATTGCTTTGAACAGAGCCAACAGAATACCCTGTTCTAGGAGAATTTCTTCCACTCAGGCCGTGTTTGTTCTTGGTAGAGGGGCTCCCAGACCTTTTGCTCCATTTTTAGGAACAATGCAAAATATATAACAGAAAATAAAATCTATGAGCCATGTCAGGAGTACTTGGTATAAATGTAGACTTCGGTCTAAAGCCAGTTACATCAAGGTTATTACCAACAACCTCATTATATAGAAGTCAATCCTCAAATTAAAACATTCATTTCATGAATATTAATGTTATGGGAGGATACATAAAAAATGTGAGGTTGGTATTCTACCAGCAATAAGCATCCCTGAAAGTCTATAAAGTCTGATCTTGGATGTGAGCTTCTTTGTGTATACGACATAGTTAAAAAGCCCTGCATCTGCACAGACCCCTCTTTATAAAAAAGGTACTTCACCGAAAGAGAAATTACTTGGGCCAGACTGCTAATGTGCTTCAACACCCAAAGTACTGGAAGAGGTGTCTGAAAAAGTAACCTATTTTATCTCTTGAAAAAAGGGTTCATTTTTTGGAAGCATATTTGCAGTTTGATTGATAAATGGAATTGTCTGCCAAATAAGGATACACTTGCTCTTTCTTAAAATTAGCAATGTCCGTCTTAAGTTTATTGGTCTTTTTGTTGATGCTGATTGTTTTAGGTTGTTCTATTTTTTTATCAACTGCCTCTAGTGTGTCTTTTGTTTCTGAAATGGTGTTGCCAGTAAGAAATATATGTTCTTGTTTTTGCATATCATCAAAAATATTCGCACTCGCTCGTTGGGCTGTGGTTATAGTGAGCACTAATAAGATGCAACTACATTTAGTTGCCACTTTGCTAAATACAGTTTTATATTCTACATCATCAAGAAACAAACATGGTATTATTTTAGCTTGCTGTTAGATTTGAAATAGTCCTTCAAAACATGGCTGTGTAATTCAGTGCAACATTGTTTTTTTTCTTTAGCCGTAGAAGGGCATCACTGGAAAAACCATTATTGTGAATTCCTGAAAGCTCCAAATTGTCAAACAAAAAGGAAGGACCACCAATAATGCTGCTATTTGAGCTGTGCTGTAAGTCAATGCATCAGATGTTGCCATGATACCGGAGATGGCCACAATGGTGTGAAGCACAGGAGAGGGGGAGCAAACCTCACCAACAACTCACGCATATCCAGTAAATGACATGCACAAACAACGCTGTAACAAGGTTGAAGCTGAAAAGCAGAGATCCCTTAACCCAAAACATATATGTATAATTCGATTATATACAGAAAGGAATATGTATGGGATATATTCAATAGTAATCAATGAACATAGTTTAATTTGTAGAAGAGTACATATTCATACAATGCATAGAAAAAAGACAACAAACAAGCACATACAAAGAATATTATACAAATTGCACATACCACAGTTAATCACCAATTCACGTTGCCAAAGTTAAAGTACATGTACATATTACAATAAAACATGCATGCCATGATATACATGAGACTTTTCCATGTTAAGTGCGTTCATCATCACATAAATGCACACAAAGGACAAATACAATACAGAAAAAAAGAGTATGAGTTACAAAAATATAACATCTGTAAAAAATGAGAAACTCATAAACATACCAGTAACAAACAACATGGAATAAACATAATGTTTGAGTACCATGTTTCAGAATATACATTTGGAAGCTTTTCTTAAAAATCAACAGTGTAGACAGCAAGCCTCACAATTACAATCCCCCTTTCTCATATCACGCTAATTATAAAATGTAAAATTTCCATGAAAAAGGAATGCAGAATTCATTTTGAAAAATTCAAATGGGGTTCCAATGATGTGTGTGCACAAACTCTGTAGTTGTTCCAAGGGCAAAAAACAAAACAAAAAAATGGAAACCATCGTACTAAAGTTATTTTTTACACTGCCCCAGCTGCCAAGTATCCATGGAGGAACAATGTCCAGTTACCCATGCAGAATATTAGCAGTGGTTTCCCTAGCAAGTGTCCTCAACAAAAATCCTGAACTAGTGTTCCGAGAAAGAAATCCTGCAGTCGACTCCAGCCCAATACAAATACATATTTCATATAAAAAAACATGTTCAATCACAGAATTCCTCCAGAAAGCCCACGCATGGGATATCGGAGGCTACTCTTGCAGTAATGTACCCTTCACAATAAAAAAGTAATTGGTGGATGAAACAAGTCAAAAGCACCACTGTCATCATCTGCCTAGATACGACTTTCTCGAGGTCTTATAGTATAAAATGTTGAGAATCTGTGCAATTTTACAGGTCTGCTGGATTGTGCATGAACTTTTTCAGGCGGTAATAACTAGCAAAAACATTGCAACGAGGACATTAAAAACAGCAGCAAAGTAACAGTAACCCACACTCAACATTTTACCATCTGCCAGATGATAGTAAAGTCCACTTGCCTCTGGGGGGAGGGAGGTTAACAATTATTTGGTTGTCCTTGAGACATGCCACTACTTACCATGCATCCTCGCACCCATGAACCACAAAACCACAGGCTGCAATTCGTGTACTTCAGCCAGGCTTTTCCAAAGTGCCCAGCGGTGTGTGGCACAGTGTGTCTGGTGGAGTCTGGAGGCTGACCGCTGACCGCTGTGCTTTTTCTCCCGTTTTCAGCAAAAATCTGAGTCCGCTTTCTACTGCTACTGCTACGAGTGGAATTTTGGATTTAATCACCGCGCAGGCGCGGAGCGCGGCGCGGTGTGTGGCACAGTGTGTCTGGTGGAGTCTGGAGGCTGACCGGTGTGCTTTTTCTCCCGTTTTCAGCAAAAATCTGAGTCCGCTTTCTACTGCTACTGCTACGAGTGGAATTTTGGATTTAATCACCGCGCAGGCGCGGAGCGCGGCGCGGTGTGTGGCACAGTGTGTCTGGTGGAGTCTGGAGGCTGACCGCTGTGCTTTTTCTCCCGTTTTCAGCAAAAATCTGAGTCCGCTTTCTACTGTTACTGCTACGAGTGGAATTTTGGATTTAATCACCGCGCAGGCGCGGAGCGCGGCGCGGTGTGTGGCACAGTGTGTCTGGTGTCCGGTGCACCGTGCACTGAACCCGAAGTGCTGACTGCTGACTGAAGATCAGAGGTGAGAATCACTAAGAACTAACAAGAACTAACAAGAGCGTTTTGTCTGGTATCAATCAAACACTGAGTGGCATCGGACTTCCAGTGACTGCTACTTATACCATCTTCTGGGTCGCGCTAGAACTCTTTCTGCTGCCCAAGTTCCCAGCAGAAGGCGACCAACCCCTGGAAGCCGTCTCGGGCTTTCGTAACCCGTGCTTCTCAAGTGCTTCTCAAGTATAGTCCGTAGCATGGTATCGCTACCCCCTGAAGGGGGTCAAGGGCGCTGGACCCGCAGCATGAAAATCCAACAAAAGATTGCTCACAGAAGTCTGAGCTCTCTCGGAACTGATGCAGAAGGAAATGACCCCGCAGTCGAGACTGTGGTGGAGCATGGGAGTCCCTGTACTCCTCCGCCTTTCGACAGGGTCCCCCAGGTGACTAGGGCGGAGGAGGGGGGCCCAGGCTACCTTCGAGATCAGATTGAGCTACCGCTCGTAAGTACTCAGCAGCCGCCACTACTCCTAGACCAGGAAAGAAGAAAAACTGTATTTACCTTCAATAGTTCGATTGATGAAATGCCTCGTTCCCCCTCCTCCTCAACCCCTGGCCAGCCAACCGTGCAAACGAGAGGTCCCGGGCCCGAGGCTGTCGGAGGACAGCCCCGGCAGGGATCTGTCTGGCTGGGGGACCTGGGGGTGGAGGCAATCAGTGAACAGAGAAGCCAAAATCGGAAATCCAATTACCTGGGCCCGGAGAAGTCTAGAATGACACAAGGAGGAAAACAAATAGTCTCGGATAGCCCACAAATGCTCGGGCCTGCACCGAGCCAGGTGACTTCAGTGGTCATGCATAACAATAAAGACACAGGAGTTTGCATGAGCAGAGAGGAAGAGGTCTGCACGGATGTACCCAGGTTCAATCGAATAGAAGAAAGCGTCATGGCGCCAGAAATTGTACTGGACTTGTGTGGAAGGGGTCACAAGGCAAATATAGATGACTTAGTGTTTGAAGCTCGGGAAGGTTCAAACGCCCCGTGTCTCAAAGCCCCCGAGAAAACACTAACTGCAACGGGCCCCTTAATGGTGCCCCTCCCAAAAATAAGTCTGGAGTGTGACGGTAACTCCGGAAGTACGACCGCCAAGGATCAGGTCTTGGAACCTACGGGGTCCGTATCAACTCACACATTAAGTGCATCAAATGATTCGCTCTCCGCTCTAGAGGAAGAAGAACAAACAACAAAATTAACAAGTCTCAAAAGAACCTGTAAAGGAACGGCAAGAAGACCCAGATCAAATAAAAAATACAGGAAAGATCATGATAAAGGAAAGATTGCAGTTGGAAGAGGACCTGCCAAAAAGAATTTACAAACAGGTCTAAAAGGGCATGGCGGAGTAAAGGGGCTATCAACTCCTCTACTGTCGACCTCCCTGAAAGACTTTTTCATAAGATCTAGCAAGCGTAAACTAGGCCCGGACCATGAAATGTCCGACGCAGAAATACTGGAGGCTATAGAAGACCCTCCCCCACTGAATAAATCTCGGAAAATTAATCTAATACAGGGGAACTCGGCGCCCAGAATTAAATGGCATGCTCACACCCCACCTACTGAGGTGGGGGTCACCGAGGCAGTAAAAACTGTCTCCAACGTCACTCAAAGTGCCAGTAACCAACCATCACCGGCCAAGTGTATAAACAGTCCATCAGTGACGGAACCATCGATAGAACAAGGTTATCCGAGGCCTCGGGCGGGTGGAGAAGCAGGTCCGACCCCTTCACTCGAACCCCCTAATCCCACACAACTGGGATCTATATCTATACATCACCCGGAGAAAGAACTAGAAGTAAGCATGCAGTCTGTGGTTAAGCCCCTCGAACTCCCCCCAAGCCTCGACAAACAAGAGAGACCTTCAGCTAGAGTGAGGCTTTCTTTGGGGGACGATCCGGATGGTTGGACTCGTGCGCATATACAAACTAATGCTAACAGAAGGACTGATTCATTAAGCGCCACCCAACCTCTAAAATCATTTATAGATAAAAACGCAACGGAAAGATTACCCCTTCACCAAAGTGAAAGGGGCATTCACACGCCCCATAGATCGAGGAGGCAAAGCGAAATATCAGCAATCTCCGATAAAGAGACGCCGGCTTCGAAAAAAAAGACCGACCTGCTGTCCATTATGTCGGCCCTCACCATAGCACTCAACCCCTTCAGTAAATTGTACGAATCTATACACGAGGCTCTAAATGACAATACAGCAATAATCAGCACCTTAAAGGATAAACTAACCTTCATTGAAGGCTACGTAACGGCAGTAGAACAGAGCTCGGCTGTCATGCATCATAAAATCGAAGAAAAAATAGAAAACCTGGGGAGGGAGCTAGCCAACACTGCACAAAGAGTGAAGTCTACCAACTTATCTACCGCCACGGGCACACAAACGGACGAAGCTGGCCTTATTAAAAAAAAGGACGTAGCATCCATCTTCTTAACAGGCCCACCTAAGTTACCATCATGCCCCACAAAGCAAAAACTAGCCCCAAAAAGTCAAACTAACGACAACGCCAAGACGAAGGGACCAGTGTTGTGTCTTAACACAAAAGAATCCTTAGATGGACCAGAGAGGGCGAAACCCCAGCTGCTTAAGGGCCAAACAACAAAAAAGGATGCAAGTAGCCCTCCAGAAAACTTACCGCGGCAAAGCGCTGCTGTGGAGAGGGGAGGGCCTCACCACAGTCAAAGCCAACTGAGACCCGTCGTTGTGCCGTCTACACAAATGGATGGAACAGATTCATCAATCCTGGATCTGGATTCCACAAATGGCTCCCAGCCCTTGGAGTGCGTAGAAATAACGACATCATCACCTGAGAGACAGATAGTTGAAACAAGACAATCCAGCCCAGATGAGAAGGAGGGACAAAAAGAAAGGGAAAAAGAAAAAACAAAAAAAGAGGCTCAACAGCCACCGCAAAAAAAATTTAATACGGATGAAGTCCGGAAGCACAGTTCCCAAAGACAACGCTCAAGCACCCCAAGCTCAGGCCTAGAGGCCATTGAAGCCCTAAAAAATAAAGAAAGAAATAGAACTCAGACCAAAGAAATGACCAAACCCACATGGAAATCACGAACACAAGATCAAAGAATTGATCGGAAGTATTCCTTCCAAGAAGATCTGAGTAGGTCTAAACAAACAGGAAAAAAAGATCAAAAATCAAATGAGATAATAATTCTCAAGTTAGAACAATCCTCTTCAGGACATAAGCACATTGTCCTGAACAGAAGAACTGTCTTAAAAATAACAGGGCAAGTGGAAACACTAAGGCACTTATCGACATCGGATCTGGTTCTGGTGGAACCGTATCACAGGGACAACACAGCGAAGGCCTACTTACACGTGAAATCAAAAGTCCTAAAGGATTGCTCTCTAGAAACATCAAAAGAGCTGCAACATTTGGGACTAAAATTAACACAAGTACAGATTACCAAAACAGCGAATGAAAATGGGACCAAAGAATATCAGACTAGCTCACAAGAACACTCGGTCAAATGGAAAAGAGAAACTCCTAGGAAAAAAGGCAGATACCGAAAATACACCCCAGAACGGTTTAGAGAAGAGAGGAACAAACAGGGTGAATTCCACCATAAATATCGAAAACCGATACTCTCAACAACTACTATGAACGTACGACAAGAAATAAACACGATTCCAGATCAAACAACAAGAGTCCAAAGTGCTCCGTCTCACATGTCCTCTAAAGCCCAAGTGCCCTCAAAACCATGGAAATGGTTAACAGACACCTTCGGGCGCCAAAAGAAGGATTAGCAGTTAGCCCATGACGCCACCCAGCAGAAGGATACCAACTTCAATGTGTCCAATAGCCTGAACAAAACCACACTACAGATGGCGTCATGGAACACCAGAGGCTACCTTCACCTGACTAAATCTAATACTACAAACTGGAACGAATTCGATTTAATCTGTTTCCAAGAGACCTGGCTTGCGGATAAACCTTCCCTGGAGGGATTCACCTTGGAAATCTCCCCTGCCAAGAGAGCAGCCGTGGGGAGACCATCATCGGGACTACTCACGGCAGTCCGATTGGGTTCCGGAATTGAAATAAAGAAAAAAATCAGCGAAGATTACGGCATGTTAGCCATTCTAGCGAACTGGAATCACGAAGCTGTGGGAGAACTCGGAAAGTCCACTACCGAGCTGGTTGTGATAAATCTCTACTGGAACCCGGAAAAAACATCTACAAAAGAATTCTGTACCATGGTTGCAAATACTATTGATGACGTGAGAATTCACTATGGCAGCCCCGACATCATCATCTGCGGGGACCTGAACGCGAAATGTGGAACGCACTCAAGAAACGAACTGGTCCACCCCGCTTTAAGGAAAGTAGATGAAAGAGGACGGGCATGGCAGTCCCTGATGAAATCAAGACACCTTTATAACATTGCAACCTTGCAGGAGGGTGTGACCAAAATCCCTACTTGGGAAAGAGATACCGCAATTGCTAATATAGATTACATCTTCATATCAGACGGGATGACACCCTTCTTTCAGGAATTTAAAGTAATAAGAACCGTAGAAAGCGACCACAATCTGCTCCAGTTCACTTGGAGGGGAGTAGTGAAAGTTCATCTTACGTATCAATTCGATATTGAAACCAACAAGCAGCAAAACAGAATCCGTATCACGTCAGAAAATCTAAAAATAATGAGGAAGGCCCTCGTTAAAAACCAAGCAGCCGGGCAGAATGAACCGGGTAAACAACGTCCAGAATATGTGTCCTTATTGATTCCCCATAAAGTGGCCTTTGGAGGGAAGCCTTGTATTCAACCATCGCATACTCATACGTTCAATGCAACTTTAGTTGCAAAACGCAAAGGAATGAGAAAAATAAAAAGATTAGCGGCCAAAGAGGCGACTGAGGACGCGTGGTCTGCGTATCGCTGTGGAAAAATAACATACAAAGCATGGCTGAGAGAAGAGCGACAAAAGCTCTACCAAAATGACGCTGAGGCCATGTTAAAAACCTGGGCCTCGAAAAGTAGTCGAGACTTCTGGTCATTATTAAAGGTCGCAAAGAACCAGCGACCAGCACAGATTCTTAGCTGTGTTTCTGAACAGCAATGGGCAACCTACTTCTTAAATCTCTATGCACTCCCAGAAAACGGCACATTGAAGAAGGGACAGCAACAGCATTCAGTATGCCAGACTGAACCCTGGAAAAACGTAGCCGTCTGGGGGGATATTAGGGAGACCATCACCCGCCTTAAAACTTCTAGGGCACCAGGCCCGGATGGCTTGACCAATAATGACTTGAAGCTCCATCCAGAAGCGTGGTCCGACGTGTTGTGTGAGCTGTTTGATCAATGTGCAAAGACCAAACAAATCCCCATCTCGTGGACGGAGGCGGTCCTAATACCGATTTATAAAAAGGGCCCCAGATCAGAACCGGCTAATTACAGACCAATTGTCTTACTGGACATAATCGGTAAAATATTCGCCACCTTGATACTAACCCACTTTAAAGAGTGGGTTAAGAACTCGCCAGCACAAGACATATTCCAGACTGGCTTCCAAAAAGGAGCAGGTACTGCGATTAATATCTTAATACTAAACACCATCAAGGCCAGAGTAAAAGGTGGTGGTCCCGGAGTACATATGGCAATGATTGATCTTACCCAGGCTTTTGACACCGTGGATCGTAACAAACTATGGGCAAAGCTGGAAAAGTGGAACTGTTCACCAGCTATCCTAGAACCGATCAAGGCTTTGCACACAAAAACTTCTCTTTGTGTTCGACTTTGCCAACAAGGAACCCTTTCAGATAAGATACTTACAGAAAGGGGTGTCAAACAGGGCTGTCCTCTGGCTCCGGCACTCTTTGTCGCCTTCATCGGAGACTTCCAGAACACCGAAGATCGGGTGCGATCGTTTCCTCCGAAGTTAGGTGAATCATCAATATCAAGATTATGCTATGCAGATGACCTGATCTTGTTAGACCACACTCCTATTGGTCTACAAAGACAGATTGACAATCTCTACAATTACATGGAACAGAACAACCTTAAGATAAACACGAAAAAAACTAAAATCATCTCGTTCACCAAAACAACCCAAAAAACAAAGTCCCCCCACGCATGGTATTTGAATAAGACCAAGATTGAATCAGTAAAAGACTTCAAATACTTAGGTGTCATGCTCGACAATACTCTGAAGGATAAATCGCTCCAGCAGTCGCTGTGGGAAAAAATCCACAACCTAACTGCCCAAACCAGAGCTGTGGACACCAAATTTGGGAAATTCTCCTGGGCACCGGCACTTCATTTTTATAAATTAAAGGTCCTACCAGCCTTAACTTATGGTATGGCTGCAAATCTATCACTCCCGGCAGAAATCTGGATCAAATTGGAAGGTTACTTTTGGAAGTCAGTCTTGGCTCTTCCCAAATCAGCCCCTATGCCAGCCATTCGTAGGGATTTGGGTCTGCAATCGATAAACGCAGTAATAATTCAAAGCGCAGTCCAGTTATATACAAAAATCTTGAGCCCTAGTTCGCTTCCCATCTTTCAACTTATGAGCTCTGAAATTGCCAAAGGCACCAGCAAACCCCTACGTGATTGGGTTGCAAAAATTTCTGAAAAATTGACTGAAGTGGCCTGCACTCCAGAAATGCTGCTAATCAATCCAGGGAAGGTGAAAAGAAAATTGGAAGATCAAGATTGGATCAATACCTGTGAAAGAGTTCACCAATACAAATCCTTAAAACATCTTCCGCCGACCCATAATGGCCTGAAATCACCCTTAAAATACTGCGTAAAATTTCCAGACAAGAAGCTCAGAAAGACTTTTATGAGAGCACGTCTGAATCTTCTTATCACAAAAGAAATATTGGCAAAAAGAGCTCCCACGCAGGAGAACCATTGCAGACTATGCAAAGATCCAGACCAAGTCGAAACACCATACCATTTCATCATGAAATGTCCGGCTATGGCAAATGAAAGACACTCTTACCTGACACCACTGGCTTCTAATGAAATCATCTTAGACGATGAAACGCGCTGGTTCCGTCTAATTGCGGGAGACTCGGCAAGATGGTCTAGGATGACGGCGAAATTTCTTATTGAAGCCCTAAGAAGGGCGTCTGCTATTCCATCACACAGTGGGGACTCTAGCATCCTAGAAATTGTCGAAGCCTAAGCCGAGACTCAATTATTGATTGACAGATTCAGTGGTGTCCCAAGTAGGAAGCAGGAAGACGAAAGATAAAAGACTGAATGTCTTCATGTGTGAAGTTTTTGTAAAAACCTAAACGGTTAAAACAAATAAAAAATAAAAAAAAAAAAAATAAATGATTTCAGGAACAGGTCAGTCTAGTGTCTAATTGCTCTGCTAAACACTCAGTCACACAGCCAGCCCTTCTCCTGTTTGTTGTGTGGTGTGGGCCTCTGGAAACAGGCCGCACCCTGGAAATCAAGACTCGCACAGTATTTAATATTGTAACTGCCACTGGTTCCGTTTTGGCAGGCTTTGACCCTTTTTATTAACATCACCGCGTCATGATGTGCCCTGTCACCCTTTCCTCTACACCACACCCCTCCCCAACTTGGATGATAAGACAAACAACATTTAGGTTACAGTTCATTAGTAAATTCAATGCAGGACCAAGCCCTCACCTTAGCAGATGGCTCTGGCCACTCTCTCAATGAGTACCTCGACCTGCTTTCATGGGAGCCCTCCCAGGGGTAGTCCTGGCCCCTGGGAGGTGCAATAGTCATTATGTCTGTACCCCAATATAAAAAGATGGCACTCACGGTACTGGATGACAGGGAATACTATTCCATTCTTCGCACTAATCCCACGAAAAATCTGGAACAAGATATCATGGAAATTGTTGATTTTGCAATACAACCAGAGTGGATTACCCAAAAAGAAGCAGAATTCCTAATAAGGAAAGGGGGTCGAACTCCCTGTTTCTATGCGTTACCCAAAATCCATAAAGACCCTATAAATCCACCAGGCCGACCAATAGTGTCAGGATGTGGCTCCATTTTGGAACCACTGTGCAAATTTGTAGATACTTTTCTACAACCCCTGAGTATACAAACAACCACATTTTTACGCAACACAGGACATACCATTACTATTATGGAGGGGAAGGCCTTTGACCCACGAACACAGATCCTAGTGACTATGGACATCAAATCGTTGTACTCTAACATTTCACAAGACGTGCCTATAGAATGCGTACGCGAATGGCTTACGAAGACCCCCTTACAACAAAGGGTAACTACCAATTTTATCTTGGAATTAATGTCCATAGCCTTAAGAAAAAACTTCTTCACTTTCGATGGCCAAATTTACCTGCAAACTAAGGGAACCGTGATGGGGGCTGCTTTTGCCCCCAGCATGGCGATACTATACATGGCCAACTTTGAGGAACAATACGTGTTCTCTCGGTTAAACCAGTGGCATGACCAGGTCAGCTCCTGGTACAGATACATTGACAACGTCATCTTCATATGGACGGGAGAACTGACTCACCTGCTACAATTCTGGCAGTGGCTCAATACATGCAATCCAGACATTCAGTTCACAATAGAACACAGTGTCAACAGAATCCCATTTCTGGACCTGATTATTAGACACAAAGATGGAACCCTGGAACGTGACCTGCATGACAAGCCCACAGATCGCAATACTTTACTATACCATACCAGCAATCAACCAAGTCACACCAAAGTAAACTTACCACATGGACAATTCCTACGGATACGGAGGAATTGTACGTCAAACACTCTACGGACCTCTCCACCAGACTAAGAACCAGGGGTTACCCTAAACCATTACTAGACCAAACGGAAAAAAGAGCCCTGAATACTAATAGGGACATTTTTCTACAACCCCAAGATACAGCGGATAATGAAAGAGATGACCGCCTGACATGTGTAATTACCCACGGAACACACACATCTCTGATGAAGAAAGCCATTCGGAAGCATTGGCATATAGCCAGGCTCAATCTACCAGATGACCCACCACCTCGCTTTGCGTATAAACGGGGCAAAAACATTAAAGAAGCTTTGGTGCATCTCTCTTTCAACCAGACCTGAGACACCAGGCACAAAGAACGCTGTGGCCGATGCAAGGGCACTATCCATGTGGCAACTGTGTGGCATGTAAATTTACCATTATACTCAAATCATTCAAAATAGGATATCGCGAAAGGTTCCTGCGGGACCTCATGAATTGTAAAAGCAAAAATGTGGTCTATTGCATACAGTGCCCATGTGGCCTGAAATATGTGGGCCAGATCTCACGGGCAGTACATCTGAGGTTATCAGAACACCGATCCCGGATAAGATGCAAGACTTTGACAGCTACTTTGGTAACACACTATTTGGAAGCTAGACACTCCCCAAATTATGTGATATGGTGGGTCTTGGAGAAGGTAAAAGGAGGACCGGATATATCCAAGAGTCTAATACACAGGGAATCCAGATGGATACACTGCCTGGACGCGTACCAACATGGCCTCAATGAATCCTTCCAGCCAACCATCCACTGATTCACACACCCATATATCTTGCCTGTATATAGAATGGCTCGAAACTGGTCTAACAGATGACAGGTGCATTCAACTAATCCAGGGATAATATTGGTTAACAGACCTCCAGCTATGGAACAAATGGACCATACCAATATAGATGTGACTTTGGGACACTAAACTCAGAGCACTAACTAAGCCTAGTGACCAGAATGTTTGGCAGCACCATGGAACACCCAACTGAAGTAACAGTATGTCTACACTGCACCTTTGGTTTGCCAGAAACACTATCCCCTGAGGATTTAGCATGCACCATTAACATTTCACACAAAAAATGCGCTTTCCTGGTGACGGTGCTCGCATGACATCCAATACAAAACTAGGTTGACTAATGATCCATCAGAAAACGCATCATCATGACCATAATACGGACTGTGCATGCCAACATACAGTGCTCCCTCGACCCAACCTACGTTGTAACACATTACCTGTAAAATGCATGAAATTACACCCCCACTGGTCGTGCTCACTCGATCCACCACACATGGTCCAATGCATGGGACACACCGTTCGTAAGGTCTTAGTGTTACACTCACCTGGTATCCACGGGGACGCCTGTATGCCCTGGTTGCCGGATTCCCCCCAGATGTACTCAATTCGGGATGATGTCTTCTATGGCAGGTGGGCCTGAAAACACAGGAGGACTGGACTTAGGCACAGATTTCGTTTCCTCCCACCAGCCCCTTGGACTCGACCTAATGGCCCCCTCCTCACCTTATTATGATATCTGGCGTGTTCTCCGTCCTGCTTTCTGCGCAGGGGCACATAGTTCCTGTGGGTTGAAGCGACCAAGTTAACTTTACTGGTGCCAACCCATTTAATTGTCTTTAAAGAGGTAAGTTCGATTATTTCAGTCTCTGAGGGCCTTTGCTTTCTTTCAGGCTATTAATGTCTTTCCCTGATTGTTTCCCCCTTAGGTATGCAGAGGTTCGATGGGTGCGCTGCTTGGGTTCGGCTCCTGTCGGGATTTATGAGCGTATGAAGAAAGGTAGGTTCAACGCAAAGTGCGGAGCGCTACTGTCTTTTTGGGCTAACCTGTATTCTTTATTCCTTGTCAGGTTACGATGGTCTTACTGGGCGTGCAGTGATTTCCGGAGCGGAAACGGCCAAGATATGCCCAGCCAGGTGACGAGATTTCGGTTGCTGCTGTGATTACCGTGAGTAACCTGTTTAACATTGTCCCTTTTTCTCTCCACTCCAGGTGCTTCGTTCCGATGCGAGCGCGATGTCCTGAAGATGCTGCCAACGGGATGGAAGACCGCAAGCAGCTGGGAGCGAAGGATGGAAGACTGCAGGTAAGCTGGAACTGCTAATGATGTTCCTTTGTCTCCTCTGCAGGTCCGCGATTCCAGGAACGCCGGGTGCTGGTCTTTGAACATGGTGAGCGTTATGCTGCTGGCTGCAGAATAACGCGAAGCACGTTCTTTAGCTTGGGTGTGGTTTATATAGCCTATCCTGTAAAGTAGTCCAGGTAAAGTAGTCCGGGCTACCACACCCCAAAACACTGCACCGCACAGTCTGGTTCTTAGGGACGAGACTGTGTGGGTGTCTCCATGTTGGCTGCAGGCCTCCACATAAAAAGTAGTCCCTTCAAGTCCCATTCCAAATATGAGCCTGGCACCAAAGGCGCCAGGACTGACTCCAGGAGAGTCCCTGGTGAAAATGCAAGGCCCTTGGGGCCCCAAATGAACCCCGAGCTCTAACCCTACCTGGCATGTGACCATGCCAGTGGGGTTCTGAGTCATGGGTCCTGACAGCACTCCCCCCCAAGGCCCCTCCTAAGGTGATTCTCCTGCCTGGTCCAGGCTTGTCTGGAAAGTTTCGATGAAACATTCTAATTAGACATGGTGCATGAATGTTCTCACTATGTTCCCAGGATCTGTCTTGAGGGCCATAACCCTTCCAATCCTCTAGATAGTATAGTATGGATCTGGTATATTTGGAATCTAGGATTTTTTTCACTTCGTATTCGGGTTCTCCATCGATCAGGATGGGTTCAGGTGGTGGTTTAACTCGTGTACCGGGTTGTACTGGTTTTAGCAGTGAGACGTGGAATACTGGATGAATTTGCATGTTAGCTGGCAATGTTAGTTTAACTGCTGCCGGGTTGATGATGGCTTGGACAGGATAAGGCCCCAAATAGCGAGGGCGAAAAGTTTGGGTTCCCTTTAGTGGTATGTATTTTGTTACTAGCCAAACTTTGTCTCCTATCTGATAGTCAGGAGCCTTTTTTATGTTGGTCTGCAAATTCTTTTTGCTTACTTTTGGCTTGGATTAATTGTTCTGTTGCCTTTTTAAAGGCCTGAGTGATGTTTGCATGATGTGTATTTACAGCCGGCATTTCGAGGCTGGGAGGGCCGTCAAGTTCGGAAGTATGTGGATGTCTGCCCTAGAGGGTGAAAAAGGGTGTTTGCCCAGTACTGAAATATACACAATTGTTATACGCATATTCGCCTATCCATAATAGGTCTCTCACTGATAGTTTCCTTGTCCTGAATTGTCTGATGTTAGAAGCAAGGACAAGGAAGGAACAAGACTGTGCCTCACTTGAGTAGAGGAGTGGTACAACTAAAGTATTTACTTTAGAAATGTATTAACACAGATATTTTGGTTTGAGATATTGTCGTCCTGGGCCTCTGCTTTCCTCGGGCAGGGGTTTGGACAGGACTCGGGAGAGTGTCCTTGGTCTCACTATGATAATTATCACTCTCTGTTCTTGCTGTCTCTGGAACTCTTTGTCTTCCGGGTGTCATCTCGGGTGCAGGCACTGGTACTTCCTTCCACATGGTAGATGCCAGTTTCTGACAATGGGATGCGCTTTCTGTCACTGTCTCTTAATCTCTTTGTGCCGTCACCATGCCATGGTCTTTGCTCATTATTGTCCAGTGTTGTGGTTTGCGTGAAAGGGCCGGCCTCTTTAGCAGAGATTTATTTTTCACTTGCAGTGTGTCTCCTGGGTTCAGGTCACTGTGGTGAGCCCTTCGCGTCCTGCTTTCCCTCTCGTTCCTGGCTTGACTGGCCTTTTACACTTTCTCGTTGTTTCTGTCTGGTGCTACCCAGCTGGGCTGCATGGGAAGTCCCACCTGTATGGAAACCCCAAACATGAGGGTTGCAGGGCATAGTTGTGTTGAGGAATGCTGTGTCGGGCAGTATTTTCAGAGGAATCTTACACCTTGGGTAGCCACTGGATTTGTTGGTCTCTTGCAGTTCATATTATGTTGCTCAATGCTGCCATGACACACTCAATGTATCCATTGGCCTGAAGCCAGCATGGGGTGTTTCAGTGATGATGTATGTTTAAATTGTCCAAAATTCCCTTCAACTCACTTCCTTTAAACGGGGGGCCATTGTCGCTCTTGGCGTTCTTTGACAAACCGTGTACCGCAAACATCCTCTCAAGTGCGGTTATGATGGATGTGGCATCCATGGACCTCACTGGCTCAACCTCGGGGTACCTGCTAAACTCGTCCACTGCATCCAGCAAGAATGCCTCATTGGCAACTGCGCTGAAGCCTAAACTGATCACATATGACCTCTGCTGGTCGCATGTGTGACTACTGTCCGACCAGCATGCTGCTTTCTGGGGTTATCAGCTTCAGGGGTACACTCCTCACACTGCCTGAGATGGAACTGTGTGATGGTGTGTGCGCCCTTGCCAACTGTTGTTGTTATTCTGTGTTTCCCCCTTGATCCCCTCCAGTTGTCTCTTTTGTGGGTCTGTGCTGCTCTTCCGCTGATGGGGCTACCCACTGCTTCACTGGGATGTGGGTTCTATTTTCTGGAGGCCACACCCATCTTGGCAGTCCTGAAACCCTGCTGCTGCTGTATGGGCATCCTACTGCTGTTTGCTACAGGGATGGGCTCCCCAGCAACCTCAGCCCACTGGGTCAGGCTGGTTTTAGCACACACGTGCAGCCATGCACTGTGTTGTGTTGTGTGAGGGCTGTTTAGCCTAAGGATCATTTCTCCTGATCACTGTTGTCTCTGCGGATGCAATTTTACCTGCTCCAGTGATGATACGACATGCCTTGTGACACGTGACACATGGCATGGGTGTGCCTTGCTTGCTAGCATGGCTGCCGCCAAGCGAGATGCTTGCACCGTACGGGCCACAC
Organism: Ambystoma mexicanum; assembly: GCF_040938575.1. Lineage (NCBI taxonomy): Eukaryota > Metazoa > Chordata > Amphibia > Caudata > Ambystomatidae > Ambystoma > Ambystoma mexicanum. Next base: position 717,097,258 of record NC_090932.1, read on the forward strand.
TTTGGCCGCTGTTACCTACGATGAGGCATTTGTTCCCCTTGGGTGTAGCTCCGCCACTACGCACCACGCAGCAGTGATGGTCGATGAGGGAGCTGCTTGCCAGTTGTTTTGCTCACCGCCAGGGCCGCATACAGTCACAAGCAGGTGTAGGTAACAGACTGCCTCATCGCCACTGAGTTGTGAGGTGGCCTGTGGAGACAGGTCGTGCCACTTAAATCAAGGCTTGCACACTGTTTAAGGGCCTCATTACAACTCAGGCGGTAAGGGTTTTACGGCGGCGTAAACAGCGCCGACCCTTACCGCCTGAGTACGAGGTCCCTTAGCGCCATGGCGGACTTAACACCTGCTTTTAGCAGGTGTTAAAATCCATGGCGCTAAGGGACCATGGAGTTAATTACGCCACCGTAATTTACGGTGGCGTAATTAACGCCTTCCCCACTCCCATTATGCCCTATGGGGCAAAAATGGGAATGGGGAAGGGTAAATGGGGATTGGGGACTTACCGCCCCGCCAAGGTCGGAATGGGCCGGTAAGTCCGCCAACCACCATGGCGTAAACGTAGTTTACGCCATGGTGGTAAAGTCACGGCCCAGGCGGTAACTTACCGCCTGGGTCGTAATGAGGCCCTAAGACTGTAACTGGCACTGGTCCCATTTTGGTGGGTCTTGCCCCTCTTTATTAACATCAATGCATTATGACGTGCCACATCATGATGCATTATCACCCTTTCCTCCACACCACACTGCTGACAAATTAAACAGTTTTGGGTCTTGTATGCAGATTCAGCTGAGATTGCGATGGTCACATGGGATTCAATTACACTGCCAACCACTCATAGAGGAAGAGAGTTTGGACAACATTATAGCAAACAAACACCTTCCTTGCTTACTTTGTAGCTTGAGCGGGCTGCAGGAAGAGGAGTCATGGCGGATCGAAATGACAGCATAAGGATTTAGTGACATCTTGGAAGGAGATTTGCCAGAAATATGTTTTAAAGAGAGGGGGACAGTGTGTTGTGTGAAATCTTTTTTATGTGTGCTAGGAACCTTTATTTTTGTGATGGCAGGGTGGGGAAAAGAGGGATACTATGGAGCCCAGCTAAGATTATGGCTTGGATTTGAAGGACCAACGAAGCAGGATTTGAAGGACCAACGAAGCAGGAACAAACAAAATAAAGAAGTGCAGGGTGAAGCTATCTCATACGCTTACAAAGAGAGTACTGAGAGCAGCAGCAGGGACACCCAAAAAGGCTTGCAAGGTTGTTTTTAACATATGAAATTCTGGTGTTCCATCTGGCTCTGATGAAGTGACTGCTAGCATACTAGAATGTCTTTTTTCCATGGATGAAGCCATGGTAAAACTATGCCTACACATCCAAACTGGACAGTCCTGTTACAGCCTTGGAAATGTGATTGTGTTTCATTTAACAAGCTGCTAAGATACACTCAAAGAAAGAAAAACACACACATGTTTTTGAATATGTAATTAATTGGTGTTGACATGAAATGTTGTTTAGTGGTTTGTATTAATATTTATGGTGAGTTGCTAATGTATGATTGAATCAGGATAGATTACCTTATTGATGGGTGCAAATGAGTTCTTGTCACCTCCTTTGTATTTTATAATTGTGATTTTACCTGCATTTAATTGTTACTCTTTTTTGATTTATTCATGATATATTTCATAAACAATTTTGTATCATCTTAAATAAACAATTTTTGATACTTTTCCAAAAGGAATTCTGGCCTCTGGATCTCTCTTTCGGCTCTAGCATAAAATGATCCAATACCTTAAATGTTTGAGGTTAGACTGCACTTTTTTACATGAAACATTTTAGACTCCTACAGAGACACTTAAGATCCCAAAAGGTTGGGTGGGCCAGTTTGTCTATCCACTGCACAAATCGCAGAAAAGAGGTGCCGATATTCTGTTTGCCATTTTTTTTTAAGGAATTGGTTCCAGATCCATAAGGATGATACCTATGGTAATAGGGTATGCTTCACTCCCACAGAACCATCTTACTTAATGTAGTAAGTGGAATATACAATTATTCTTTTCTTGAAACGTTTTCCAAATACATCCCATATTTTTCTTATAAAACTATTAATCCTGGAGATTTCAATCTTCTACTCAACCCTCTTTTAGGAAGGCAGACATATTTTTTTTAAAAATGTATTTGTTTTTAATCTGTTTAGATTTTTACAAGAGTGTATAAAGATGTGATTGTACTTCCACTGTAAAGAACTCCGACGAAAGTTCTAGAAAGAAAGAAAAAAAGAAAGAAAGAAAGAAAGAAAGAAAGAAAGAAAGAAAGAAAGAAAGAAAGAAAGAAAGAAAGAAAGAAAGAAAGAAAGAAAGAAAGAAAGAAAATCTATTCTAGGATGGCTAATCCTGTTGAGGTTGAACGGCCTTCTCCAGAGCGATGTTGAGGAGTTTAGTCGTTGCTATTAGCCATCTAGTTTGGGCTCCTGTAATAAGGCGGTTCCACCACGTATCTTCGTCATCGATGTAAGAGTTTGAAGCCAGGGGGCCGATGAAAGCTTTTCTTTCTTGGTCAATTGTCGGACAGACCATCAACAGATGTCGAATTGATTCTGTGGATTGTGGATCTTTGCAGAGTCTGCATGCTTTTTGAGCTGATGCTGTTCGAATTGCTGAGATTTCTTGAGTGGGTAAGAGATTTAGACGAGCTTTCAATAAAGTTTTCATTGAGAGTTTACTAGGATATCTTGTGCAGTAGCTCATAGGTTCTTTAAGTTTGTTGAAGACCGGAGGCAGGTGGGCTAGTAGTTTGTTTGACACTGCTTTCTCATTTGTTTTTATCCAGTCTAGCCATTCCATTTTCACTTTTATTCGTAATGGATTTTGAATTAGTTCGTCTTCGGAGCAGGATATCTCTTGCAGTATAGGTTTTTTGTGTGTTAACCCAGTTGTTTAGGCATTTGTTGCTTCCGTTGGTGATTTCCGTGGCGATCATGCGGTATATTTCTAGACTCTCGGGATTCTGGATTTTCCTGAAGAGCTGGATTGTACTCTGGGCCACCACTGCCTCTAGGGAAAGAAGACCAAGTTCACGTCTTATTGCCGCTGCGGCTGTGGATTTGGGTAGGCCTAGTACTGTTCTCCAGATATAGCCTTCCAGTTTAGTCCACAGGCTAGATGGAATTGCAGGTATTGCGTCCATGCCGTAAGTTAATGTTGGAATTACTTTTGATTTGTAGAACTGGATAGCCGGAAGCAGGCTGTATTTACCAAATTTTCTGTCCACTGCACGTAGTTGTGAGGTTCGGTTCTTTGTCTTGGTCCATAAGGCTTGCTGCATTGTCATTCCTCTCTTGGAGCTGTCGATTTCAACTCCCAAATATTTGAATGTGGAAACGATTTCAATTTTCGAGGTGGTGTCTTTCCTTTTGTTACCTTGTTTTTGTTCGGATCAGTATTTTTGTTTTTGATTTGTTGATCTCCAGGTTGTTTTCCTTGGTGTATTTGGCCAGATTGTCAATTTGACGTTGAAGGCCCACCTGTGTATGATCCAGTATGATCAGGTCGTCAGCATAAAGAAGTCTAGTGACCCTTGTGTCTCTGACTTTCGGTGGAAAAGATCTAGTCAAGTCTTGGGAGATCTTGAAGTCACCAAGAAAAGATATAAAGAGTGCGGGTGCCAATGGGCACCCCTGTTTTACTCCGCGGTGAGATGAAATATGGCTGGAAAGTAGTCCTGTTGGTTCAATCGGACAGAGACGCTGGTGTTCGAGTGGAGGGCGATGATGGGGTCGAGAATTTCTTTTGGGCAGTTCCACTCCTTCAGTTTCTTCCACAGTTTTGTCCTGTCGACTCTGTCGAAAGCCTGAGATAAGACCACGAAGGCGAGGAAAATTCGTGGAGCACCTTGGAGAACTTTTTCTTTGAGGATGTTCAGGATCATTATGTTGGCACTGGTACTTGCGTTTTTCTGCAATCCCGTTTGGAGTGGGTCCGCCGCCAGTGACGATCGTGCCCAATTCTGGAAATGATTCAAGAGGATTATTGCGAAGACCTTGCCGATAACATCCAGCAATGCTATTGGGCGGTAGTTGGAGGGGTCTTCCCTACTACCCTTTTTGAAGATTGGAACTATGACTGCTTTGGTCCATGAGTTTGGGAGTATCTTCCGTTCTTTGCAGTCTCTAAATATCATACTCAGGACCGCTGACCAGGCCTCGGGATGTTGCTTTAAATCAAAGTTTGCTAGGCCATTCGGTCCAGGTGCTCTCGACGTTTTTAGTTTTAATATGACTTTTTTATTTCTTCTTTATCAGACCGATCGACGCAGGTCCCATCAGTAGGTCGGTTTGTTTTATCCATAGTGGAAATAGGGGCCTCGAAGAGTTGCGAGAAGTGGGTGATCCAACTGTCTTCCGAGACTGAGTTTGTCGTTTGTGCGTTGGGATGGTGGTTTGTTTTGTTCACAAGTGAGCAAAATTCTCGAGTTTTTTTGTCAGCTAGTACCTTGAGCATGTTTTCTGCATCTGCTTGATAGAGAGCACCTCTCGAGTTTCGGAGCCATTGTTTGTAAAGTCTCAGCTCAGTACGGTAGGAGTCCCATAGCATTGTTGTGTTCAAGGTCGCTGATTTTTTTTTACATTTCCTAAGGTGGGCTTGTCGGATCACCAGGGTCTGATTGTACGTGTGATTATGATTAGATGAAGAATTGTGGGCTTGTTTCCAAGGTTTTTTGTAGGTGAGGAGCAATGGGATGTAGCTTTCCCTGAAAGTTAGATCGTTTGCATCAGTGTCAGAAGTTAAGGTTTTGTATTTATCAGACAGATTTTTGATGTCTTTGTTGGTCATACGAAGGCGGGTTAATTGGGGATTTTTTTCGATTGTGTTGTTGTAGAATTGCTGGTCACGTACTCTGGTGTTACAAGTTAGGTTAAGTAAGTTGTGGTCGCTTGATTTGGTTCTGATTACTGCGAACGAGTTTATGGACATGTAGACTTTTTCAGACACAAAAATGTAGACAAGAGTGTCGCAAGACTGGTCGTGCTCCCATGTCGGTATCAAATTTTGGGTGTTGCATACGTTTGCTGCATTTCGAAGATTTTTAGACTTCATTAATTTTGTCCAAGTTTTTCCTCTTTCCTCCATCGAGCTATGTGTGGACAAGTTCATCATCGATGAGTTAGAGTTCATGCAATTGGCGTTAAGGTCTCCACATATTAAAATGTTCGAGGTCTGGTGTTTGATCATGATCTCGTCAATGATGTTGGCAGCTACGTCACAGAAGTTTTCTGAGGATGCTTTTTGAGGGTTCCAATAGATGTTAATTATGGCAAAGGCTTCCTGGGGAAGTTGGTTTTCAGCTGTAAATGGCTGCTATTGTCTTGGTGATGGTTATGTTTAGTCTGTTCCAAATGGCAATCAGTAGACCAGAGGACAGTCTTCTTAAGGGGCCTTTTAGGGCGGCCGAGGTCTCTAAGGTGAATCCATCTAAGGCTGGTTTGTCCACCAGCCATGTTTTCTGTAGGCCTATAATGTCATGTGTTCCTAAGTTGTAACTGTCGATCTTAGTTAGGTGCATATGGCCTCTGGTGTTCCAAGACGCTATGGACAGAGTTGGGTTACTGGGATCTTCGTGTGGAGGTTGTAGCGATCTTGATGGGTGATTGACACCTCGTATTTGTTGCTATCTTTTAAAGCCTGGTGTCAATGCGTTCCTTATCCATGAACAAGTGCCCTTTTTAGGCATGGTTTCTGTACAGGTAGCGGTTAGTCTACCATCTGTTTTTGTCTTTCACGCCGGTCTGGCGTTATGGAACTACGTTCATGCTGGCGGGCTTTTGAGCAGATTGAGGTTGTGCATGGCCTTCCGTACTCTTTGTAGTTTCTAAACTCTCTTCTTGGTTCAATTCTGTCATTGTGAGAGGAGTATGTTTCAGTTGGTCAAATCTGTTTGCTCGTTTCCACTATGAGCTTGTGAGTTTACGATCTGGTTTTCTGGGTGGAGATGGAGATCTCCTCCTTCTTGCCGATCTGTATAAATCCTCTGTTTGCGATTTGAATCTGTAGTTTTTGGTCGGTGATTTCTTAAGGTTTTCAGTCTGTTTCTTGGCGAGATTTGGCGTCTGGATCTCAGTCAAGATGAAGCCGATTTCAGCTAGATTCTCGTACGCATCTTGAGGAATTTCTCGAAGTGCTGAGGTTTTAATGTGAAGGTAGGCCTTTGCTTGCTTGTTTCTATGGTAGGGCTCTATCAGGATGAAGTCGTCTAATTTTAGAGCTTCGAGTGTGTCGACTTGTTTGAGGGTCTTGAGGACGGTTCTTCTATTCAAGACCATGTAGTGGTCGTCCGTCGCTTTTTGTTCGATTTTAAACAGACGGGTGTTGTTTGGTGATATGGCCTTTGCTCTGAAGGCTTCGTCTTGTCGGTGTCATGATGACATTTTTTGTTCTTTAGTGTGAGAGTACTCAGACGAAGAATTCGATTGAGTTGTCTTCAGTTTGTGGTAAAGTTGTTCGATGCTCTTGTCCTTTGATGTTGAGGTGCTATTATTAAGCTCTGAATGGAGGCTTGTTGATGAAGGTTTATTGTTAGTCTTTTTGGGACTGTTTGATGGATTTGGCAGTTGAGATTTGGCGCTGTCTGCAGTGTCCATGTGCGGTTCCAAGGTTTCGATTGAATCCCAATGTTGTGTTAGGTCGATCAAAGGACTTTGCGTCATGAAGTCTTCAACAGTCCTAGGGGAAATGGCGGGGTTGGTTTTGATGTTTGTGGACTTTTCAGTACCTTGTACATCTTCCGCAGTTTCTGTGAGGATTCTTTTGGTTTTCTTGATTGAGGGAAGCAGAAGATCGGGTGAAATCGCTTCTCCCCTTGAGGTAAGCAGAGGGTCGAGTGAGATCACTTCTCCCCTGTTGGGAGAGTCTTGTTGGGAGTAGGTAGTTTGTTTCAGAAGAGGTTGTTTTTTCGTTGGGGGTACAGGTTTGTGGGATGAATCGGTTGACGGCGCTTGTTTAGGCACAGCGATTAGTGGAGAAGGGTTTTTGTCGTTAGCTTTTGCAAACAAAGCGGCCGGTTTCTTCGGTTGAGGTGGCGGTAGTGTCTGAGTTTCCTTGTCAGCTAAGGTGGGTTTTTTGTGACTCGTTGTTTGAAGAAGTTTTAGTTTCTCTTCCAGTATGGACAGCTTCAGGTCCCAGGTGTCTCTGTGCTTCTTATTGTTTTGTTCGAGAGCGGTGATGAATCCCTCCACGAAGATAAGTTTAGTGTGCATCATAGCTGTCACAGTGATGCTGTCTTTTAACGAGTCGTTGATGTTTTCATATAGTTTCCCAAACGGAGCTAGGGATATTGTTATAGCCGACATGATGGTGGCAAGGTCAATTTTTTTTGGTCGGTGAGTCTTTAGAATTTGAGGAGGCTATTTCACTTAGCCTCCTGTTTCTTGTGGGAGATCGTACTCTGGGTGTCGATGGTGACACTGGCTCAGTTATAGCAAAGCTGTCCTCTGTTTGCGTAGGCTGATTGAAATTTTTTGGTTTCAAAAGTAAGCGATCGAGTACAGGTTGATTTATCGATGGACCCCCGAGGGGAAGGTGTTGGCTAGGTACTTGGGGAGGTGGAGTTTTGATTCCCCTGGGAGGTTTTTCTTTTGAAGAGAGTTTGTTGTTGGAGGCTGATGGTGTCACGCTTTCACCATCGTCTTGATGGGGTGTAGGGTTCTCAAGGTTGTTCCCTTGTTCTGGGATTCCTAAGGAATGGGAGGATGCATTAGCTGACCCACCTAGCACTGATTTAGGTGGAGGATGTGCAGATGTGGGCACGTTGATGGTACTTGCAAGAATTTCATTGTGTTTTTCCATTGCAGCCGTTTCACATTGGATATCATTGGTTACGCCAAGGTCGGTTATTTCTTGACTTGTTGCTTTTTTATGTTAACCATAGTTTTTCTTGTTTTGGTCGCGGGAGGAAAATCTTGGATTGCCTCCAAGATTTCCCCGTCCGAGAGTTCGTGGGCTTCGTCCAGCTTCCTTTTGCAATGTTTCTTGAAAAATCTTTGAGGGCTGAGGATAGAAGTGGACGGGGTAGGGTTTTCCTCCCAGTATCTTTTTTTCTGTATTTTCTTTTTGTGTTTGGTATTTTTTTCGGATGAAGATCTTGTTTGTTAACTTTTTCCACAATTGAGTGTTCTAACACTTCGGAGACCAAATCCTCGCGTTCTCTGGTTTGTTGCCGTGCGTCGGTAGAAGCAATGTTATTTGTAATAGATAGGACGGGCTCTTTGTGGGTAGAGCAGCCTCCAATGTTTGTTTTCTCATTGCTAGGGAATTTCCGGTCGGGTGTTGGTGGATTTTCTGTAGGTGTGCTGTTGACGTTTTTTTTTAATGAGGTATTTCAGGTGCTGCGGTAGGATCTTTATGGTTCTCTGCTTCCATTGTTGGCGTTGTTTTATCCGTTGTGCCATGAATTCACGCTTGTGTCACTGTGGTCATTGGTGTCTGGACTGATGGATGTGCAGAGTCCCCTTGCGTGGTCCCCTGCAAGCCTGCGGTCTGGTTTACAGGCAACTGTTGCAGGTCCATAGAGGCGAGCACGCCCACGCTGTTGAGGGAGTTGACGTTCCCAAGTGAAGACGGGCTGGGCTGATCGGCAGGCAGGTTGCGGTGCTGTCTTTTATCCCGTTCTCGTTCCTGCTCGCTGACTTCTAAGGCTGTGTGGCCTGGGGCCACCCAGAGGGCACCAAGCTCCTCGGACCACGCTGCGAGCACAGGGGCAGATGCTGACCGTCCTCCGACAGTCGGAGCCTCTGCTCCCCTCGCCACCATAAGGGTCTGGCGGGAAGGCTGGGCAGACTGGGCGGTAGATGGAGACGAGGAAAGGAAGCCCAGCGGGGTGGCTAGTCACGGCAGAGGCAGATGCGGAGCTGTAGCGTTCAGGAGATCCTCCAAGTCGGTGTCTAGCAATACAGGTGAGACGGGGAGTGCTGGGGGCACAGTCCGTCCGTTTGTCAAAGTTTGTGGTGCTGCCGAAGGGATAGTTGTTACCTTAGGCTCAGTCTCCATGGGTGGGTTGGGAGGGGAAAGGAAGGGTGACCGCCGATTGCTGTCGAACGGGTTTTCAAAGTCAAAGTCAAACAATAATGTTTTGGGTTTGGCTGAAGTTGCTTTCACAGTGGCAATCGAAGTATTGGTCTTTGCCTCCTTGGTTTTTTTAAGCTGCAGTTTTGGTGTTTTTTTGTGCAGGGGGGTCTGAGAGCTTGTAGCTGCTCCTTAGTAATCGTGTGTCTGAGGAAAGCTCAGACGGTGCTTCAGGGTTTCCGAGCACAACAGTTGTGCATGCAAGGGGCTCCATCCTCGGGAGGCCGGGAGGCCGGGACCTGCCACGGACTGCCGAAGACTGGCTCAACCTCGGCTCAAGCTCCGCTCACCGCTCTGCGGTGCTTGTTGAGAATAAGTGGGTCCTCTCACAGTAGACAGTAAACACGGTAGAAAGACTGCAGAAGACTGGCTCAACCTTGGCTCAAGCTCCACTCACCGCTCTGCGGTGCTTGTTGAGAATAAGTGGGTCCTCCCAGAGTAGACAGTAAACACGGTAGAAAGACTGCTGAAGACTGACTAAACCTCGGCTCAAGCTCCGCTCACCGCTCCGCGATGTTTGTTGAGAATAAGTGGGTCCTCCCACAGTAAACAGTAAACACAGTAGAAAGACTGCCGAAGACTGGTTCAACCTCGGCTCAAGCTCCGCTCACCGCTCCGTGGTGCTTGTTGAGAATAAGTGGGTCCTCCTACAGTAGACAGTAAACACGGTAGAAAGACTGCCGAAGACTGGCTCAACCTCGGCTCAGGCTCCGCTCACCACTCCGCGGTGCTTGTTGAGAATAAGTGGGTCCTCCCACATGCAGAAATATTCATATGCAATGTTGTGGTGACCCGTTTGGTAAAGTGCTACATGAGCTTACACAGTCCTAGTGTAAACACATCTTGACAAGCTCTTTTATACATATTTCTCACCACAACACACTTCATGCTCCAAATTAGACTTTTGGTTTATTCATTAGTGCTGGATACCAAATGTGGCTGATTGCTCCATTGATCCAATGATATTGTCTGATCATGTGGCACTGTCTTTGTTGCTGAAATTGTCCTCCCTTCCCACAAAAGCAGGTTAGCCTAACTGTGGACTGGCATGCTCAGACATGTGTATCTTTCACAGGTCATCTGTACTGGTTATGGTCAAATGATGGATCAACCACGTGGATGGCTTTGCCGTGAAGAAAATGGAAGAAGCAACATCTATACCCTACCCTTTCAGTAAGACTAATCCCATAGAATGCAACATTACAACATATTAAAATTCATCACATAATTGTGCTTACATTAAAGTGATGGAGGGTTAGACAGAGGGAAAGTGGAAATCCCTTTCAACATACTATTCATTTTATTACATATTCCACGTTTTACAAGAGACACCGGGTAACAAGGATAGCACGTTCAATACACACCCTAGCACAGTGATCCCCAACGTGTAGCTCGCGAGCAACATGTTGCTCTCCTGACCCTAAAATGTTGCTCGCCAGTTGCTCTGGGTCATTGCGTGGAGGCTAAGAAGGAGGCCATTCAGGGATGAGACAACCATGGCAGTGTGCCCTGAGCCATAACTCTGCAGGAAGGCTAGCCAATCAGCCTACTCTATTTGACAGGCATGACATACTGTTAGTTATTGAAGCTTTAGCTGTGGAGGCATCAGTAGAGTGGTCTGAATGGTGGGTCAGGCCAGGTGGTTGCAGGGGAGCAAGGGGGGTGGCAACAGAAATTAATCTCTTAGGGCTTCAGATGAGACAGTCCCCAGTGATTGAAGAGAGCCTGAAGCACAGAAACTAGGCTGGCCTGGCCATCCATGTGAATACCCATTGCACTGCTCTGTAATCAGAAGTAAAAGTGACTCCCCACTGAACCCACCCTTATTGGGACAATCCCTGTCTTAGCACTCTAAAAGGTCTGCCACTTGGAGCTCGGGTACACTACGAGGTGCATTGCTGCTGGACCAAGAATACAATCTACGAAGATAATGTTGCTGCCAACGGAGCCTTCCCCCGCTGCACTCAGGTAGACAGAAAAGGGGGCTAGTCGCTGAATAGTACGAAAATGCATAATAGAATAAGTGACTTGAATGCCCGACTGTCAAGGAAGTTCCAATTAGCTTCTTTTGTACATGTATGATTTGCATTTGTTGCCAAAATGCAATTTATTGGTCCAAAATATTCCACAATAATTGCATAATCTTTGTGAAGACATTTTCATCTCCTGATTCTTCTTTCTAGTATGGAAGTGCATTAATGGAAAAAATAATCTAACCAAATGCCTGTGTTTGTGTTCTGGTGACAGTTGTCAACTTCTGTGCCTTTATACAGCTGGTGCCCACAAATTGGGCAAATGAGTGGCATGCATGCTCAAACTTTCCTTCTTAAACAATTTGCTTATGCCAGTTTCTTTACATGTGAAGTTTGTGTTTGCGGGCCCCATGCGTCATAATTGGCACAAATGTTACATGCTACTTGTATTGCAGTACCTGGTGGGAAAATTCACATTGTATGATGCTTTGCTCATCTGGCATACGACCAATGGGTTGCTAAGGGGAATGAGCTACAAACTGTGCACACTTAATTAGTGTAGCTACCAATTGCAATTCACATACGTTACTGAAAATAATTTCTTAGTGACATAGAAATTATTTTTACTTTAGTATAGTGTTTCTTGCTAGATTCTTCCTGCTTCTAAATTCTTTAAGAACGGATATTACCCAATGTAATGTACTGAATTCATCAACCTCGAGCGATGAATGGCTAAATCGCCCCTGCCACGGGAACATGCGAAGTCTGACCCCATGTCAAGGGAGTGCACTTAACAAGCGAGGTATGCAACCATAAACATATAATGTGTACAATATGAAGGAAATAACCCACCCCTCTGTAAAGTGGTCTTCAAAAGTTCCAGTTTGTGAACAATGTTACTGGCCCACTAGCATGCTTAAGAATGCAGCACTTAAACTGTATTTCCCAGGGGATTGCTTGGGGAAAGAGTACCCAAATCCATCAAACATAGTTTTTTTTTTATTCCTAATCACTTGTCTTCAGTGTAAGAGACCTTGAGTGCTTTAAAAAGCACTATTTTCTGCTACATGTCTTAGGCAGATAACCCTCCCCTCACACAAAGCCTGGTTAAAAAGATTTTGAGATTCTACCATATTATTTCCAGTGTTACTCATCCTGTTCTCCTAAAAATGCACCATTTGCCCCTAAAGATCCCGACAATTCCTTTGGAGTAAATGCTACTGTCAAAACGTGCTTAAAAAACATTTGCCATTAAATCGCTTGAACATTTCCTGGGAGAGAACTCCAAGCACTCAAATATTTTCATACATCCTGCAATGTTTTTGAATAATTTTGCTGGCCTAGTGCCTAAAAATGCACTGCCTGCCACTTAATTTACTAAAGATTGTATTTCTATACCAATTTAATGTCAAATGATGTTTAAAGCCATTATGAATTGCGTGGACTAGGCTTACACCTGGATGAGATCACTGTTAATTACTAATAATTAACAGTTCTATTAGCAGTATTGAGCTTAGTTTAGTACAGTTATGATTTGTTCCAATCATTTTACCACTGACTGAATGCCGATAAATTATATCAAAGTGCTGAAGTTGCTCACCATTTCATCTGACGCTCAAATGTTGCTCATTGCTAACAAAAGGTTGGGGACCCCTGCCCTAGCAGATAAGGGCAATGACCAATTAGACATCTCTGTACAACTATGGCCCCAACACCATTCTCATTCCTCTGAGAGAGTGGATCCTTGTTGGCTTTAGGAAGGAAACATTGTGATGCCGGAAATGCATCTGAGGGACAGGGCCTCTGAATCCTTGTCCTTTTTCTGTTTTTACCGTGTGTTCTGTCATGTTTTCTGCCCAGGAGTCCATGAGGGACTCCTGGCAGTGCAGCTCTCTTTTGGTTTGGTGAACAGACCCATGGGATACCCTTATGGCACCCATGGGTAGGGGTACAACCCTGTGCCCCTAGTGTATGTTTTTGGGCACCTGTGGGTGGCCCACAGAGCAGGGTATGGGCTGGTGGCAGCTCCATGCTGAATTTGACAGGTGCTCTGGGTGTCCTCCATTTTGGGATACCCAGGCCCTGCCATTGGAATCAGTTGATTCCTGATAGGAAACAAGATGGCCCCTGTGGCCTCTTGCTTTCTATTGCCTGTTATCTTGTTTTTCCCAAAGTCCTGGGAAGCCCTGACTCTGTCCCTTCCCCCTGACTGGCTGTTGGGTGGAAGTTCCATATATGGTGTTGTTGTAAAGGCCCAGCTAGACTGACTGGAGCCTTCCCAGTGACTGTATGTTATGGGTACCTCCTGTGGGTGGGACCTGGGTGAATGGAGTGTGTGACCAATATACACTCCTTGTTGTGGTTGTCTGGTTTCTGGCATGAGAGACAAAGACTGAGACAGCCCTGCCCGAAACTGGCCTGAATGCAGTGTGTAGTGTTGAATGGCTGGGTACTTGTCCCAATCCACATTCCTTGTTGTGAGTGTCTGAAAGGGAGGAGTGTGGCCTGAATGCACTGTGTGCCTGATTGGCTGACTGACTGCATGAATGCCCTTCTGTGTGATTGGCTGCTGTGTGTGTGCCAGCAGTGTGGATGAGAGACAGAATAGTATATCTGGGGACCTCTCACCACTGGAAATTGTTCAGAAGCATTCAGAAGCTGAGTCTCCACTCAAGAGTAACTGGATTTGCTGATCCTCGACGTCCAGCTGGAAGAAGAAGACTTGCTGTGGCATTTGCTTCGACGGAACTGAAGGTTGTCGAAATCGTCGAGGACTGACCCGAGAGAGGACCTGGTAAGGCGCCCTCTTCCCGTGCTCCGAGGGACCATCGAGCACCGCTGAATCTTCGCCGAAGCGCCCTGGAAGTCAGACCCTCGAAAGGCTGCCGACCCGAGACGGGACCGCCGAGGAGATCGAAGTGAAGCACCCGGACCTCGACGCTGTCGAAGTCCATTGCCGTCGACCAGGGTTCGCAGGTCTGTGTAACCGCTGGAGGCCCGTCGAAGTTGTGTTGCCCAGCCGTGGGAACCACTTGACGCCGTGCCGCCGACGACCGGAGCCGTCCGCTCCTTGCCTAAGAACATTTGACTCGAAGGACTCCCTCGTCCGCACCGTCGACCGCTTTTGCCCTGCCGGAGAAAGTCGAGGACGACCAACGCGCCGAGGAGAATCCGCCGGTGGGGTTCCCGCCACCTCACGATCCCAAAGACTCGAGCGACTCGACGCCCTTGCTGGGCTCCCGTCTCTACAATCTTTGCGGTCCAGAACTATTGTCATCGAGGTGCCCCGCACACCTCCGCCGTGCAGGACGCCGACGCCCCGACGCCGACGAGCACCGCTCGGACGAAGCTGCCGCCTCTTCGACATCGTTCTACCTCGTTCGTCGACGGACGTTCGACGCCCCGTGCCTCCCGCTTGAAAGGGAAGGCATTCAAGAAGGGCCGTCGATTCCCCGTCGCCGAACCCCGAGGTCTTCGACGTTTCTCGACGCCTCTCGACGATCCGTGACTCCTGCTTTAAAGGGGGTCATTCAAGAAGGATCTGTCGACGCCTCTTCGAAGAACTCGACTCCACCAGGTACATTGGGGGGGGTAAAAACATTATAGGAGAGAAATAGACTATTGAACAATATACGGACTGGGCTGGTGTTATATCTCTTTATTTTACAGGTTGCCCAGGTGGGGGGATCTCCACACAGAACTGTGTCCAGTAGCTAGGGCCAGTATTCTGCCTATTGTTTCAACCATCTTTTATCTCTCCTCTCTCTATTGCTGGTTTCCTTCTTATTGATCTGTGTGCCATTTTTACAGTATTGTGAATGCACTTTAATGAGGTCTAATATTAGTGGTACCACTTTAGAATTGTAGATATTTATCATTATTGGTTTTCCTGAGCACAAAGTGCATTGTTGTGATAAGTGTACATAACCCTTGAATATTAATTATATAAAGACTGTGTTTTCAGTAATACAGTGTGTGGACATTCCTTTGAGGGGGGCTTGGGGATACACTGTACTTAAGAACCAGCCTGCATCACCTCCTGAGAAGCTAGGCCTTGATTGCTCGTCCATCGCTACCGTAATCGAGAATCTTGGCTGGGGTCTTCTGTGCCTCTCCTCTACCATATAGAGAGCGGAAGTACAGACCCCCCCACCGGTCTTGACAAGCTGGTGGCAGCGGTGGGATGCTTATGGTTTTAAGACTCAGTGTATAACCGTGCCACTTACAAAATATCCGCACTTTATTAGATTAAGGTTTGGGTGTGTACCAAATAACTGCATTACAGGCAATGGAGCCCATTGCAAATGGTAAATTGACTCGGATGAGCTTAGAGGCTCTCCAGAGTGCTTGTGAAGCCAGGGAGTTGGACTTTGTGGATAAGTCTAGGGCTGAGCTGATAGCTGCCCTGGTGGACTACCAGACTGATGGTGAAACCCTTGATGAAGGGGGGGATGCAACCAGTGAGGACTCTGCCCCTGGGGTTGTCGCTGAATCTGTTTCTGGGAATGCCACCATTCCTGCTGCCTCTGTTCCAAACCCCAGCAATTCCATGGAACTTGAGTTATTAAGGATGAAATTGGCCTTTGAATATCGCAAGTTGGAAATAGAAGCTGAGCTTAAGAAAGAGGAGCTGGCACAGCAAGTGGAACTCAAGAATAGGGATCTTGCGCTCAAAGACAAGGACACTGAATGTCAGAGAATCCAGCTAGAGAGAGCTAGAGTGGAGACTTCAGCTAGACCAATTGAGAGTGGCAGGTCCCCAGCCACCAAGTTTATGAAAGATTTGGTTGGTGTGTTTGTGGAGGGTTCAGATATCCTCCAATGGATTGAAGCGTTTGAAATGGCTTGTGCAATTCATGATGTAGATAAAAGAGATTGGGCTAAGTGTTTGT
Source organism: Ambystoma mexicanum (assembly GCF_040938575.1). NCBI lineage: Eukaryota > Metazoa > Chordata > Amphibia > Caudata > Ambystomatidae > Ambystoma > Ambystoma mexicanum. The sequence continues at coordinate 717,113,237 of NC_090932.1, forward strand.
TAAGCAGAGTGCCTCAAACTGGATATGACTGTATTCTGAAGCTGAGTGTGGAAGAAAGGGGTCAGTATGAGTGTATGAAGTCTGCTTTGATTGCCAAGTTTGGCAAGACACCTGCCCAATACCTTAAAAGGTTCAGGGAATTTAAGAAAAGAGAGAATGTGTCTTGGGTTGACTGGGTGAGTACTGCGCACATGAACATGATGGGGTGGATTGATGGATACAAGGTGAAAACTTTTGTTGAGTTGTCCCACCTCTTGTTTTTTGAGCATTTTTCTGAAGCCTGTTCACCAGAGCTGCGTCAGTATGTGGCTGACCAGAACATTTTGGACCCCTTTAAGCTGGCTAGGTTGGCTGACAAGTGGGTCTCCCACCGGGTGTCCCCTAAGGACTCCAGTGGGAAGGACAAGGACAAAGAAAAGGGGGCCTCTCAGAAAGCTGAGGAGTCCCAAAAGCAGTCACAGTCGGGTAAACCAAAACCTTCCTCTCCTAAGACCCAAAAATCTAGTGGGGATAAGTCCTCTGTGGGTGGGAATAAGAGTAGTGGTCCACCTGCTGCAAAGCAGGCTCCCAGTGGTTCCAGTACCGTACCCCGCACTCCTGGCACTTGTTGGGATTGTGGGGCTCTGGATCACAAAAGGGGTGACCCCAAGTGTAAAGGTAAGGCACTTGGAGTACAGGCTGTCAGCCTGACCTACCCTTACCCCGTGTCTGAGGTGGAGGCCACTGTCCTCCCCTCCTCTACAGGAATCACATTTGGTGCTCCAGTAGAGATTTCCTTAGTGTCCCTTGGGGCCTGGGACCAGTACGCAGAAGTACTGGCGACTATCCCACAGAACACCCGTAGATTTTTGAGAAGTGTCCTCTTGAATGGCCAGCCTTCTACTGGTTTGAGAGACACTGGGGCAAGCATGACAGTGGTGGACAGGACCCTGCTCAAGCCAGAGGACTATGAAGGTGCTCCTCTGCAAACCACCAGGTTAGCTGGTGGGCCTCCCAAATTATCGCCTGTAGCCCTAGTCACACTCATGATTGGAGACAAGACAGCAAAGCTTCCTGTCCTGGTTCAGGACAATGTCCCTGCTAACATTCTGTTAGGAAATGATCTAGTAGAGTTGGGGTTGATCTCGGATGGTCTTCCCATGACTGCTGCTGCAGTCACTAGGTCACAGGTGACACCGGGTCTGGCTGTGAGTCAGGTATCCGAGCCAAAGGCGAGGCCTAAGGCAAGAAGAAGGAAGACCAAGAAGGCCACCTCTGTGGAGGGAACACCTTCTCTTCCTGCTGTTCCGACAGCACCCAATGGGATCCATGCTCCGGACGGGCTGGGTCCAGCGGAAAACCCAAACTCAACTCCTGTGGGAGAAGAGACAGAAGACTCTCCTGTGGGAGAGGTTCTCAACCCGGAGGATCATCCCGACCTTCAATGCTTGTTAGCTGAAGGGGGACCCTCCCGGGCAGACTTCTGTAAGGGACAGAGAGAGTGCCACTCTCTCGAGGGCCTGAGGAAACAGGCCCTGTCCCAGGCACAAGGTGAAGTGCCTAGGACATTCAAGATTTATTGGGAGGGTGAGCTCCTTGTTAGTGAGCCCACTAAGCCCGAACCTGGTGCCCGCAAGAGGTTGGTGGTACCCCAGGTTTACAGGCCCTTCCTACTGCAGTTGGCGCATGAGGTGCCCTTGGCTGGTCATCTTGGGACCAAGAAGACTAAGCAGAGGCTCTCTGCCCATTTCTACTGGCCACGGATGGGAGTAGAGGTGGAGTCCCACTGCAGGACATGCCCAACTTGTCAGTTGTCTGGCAAGACTGGAGGCAGGGTCATTGCCCCACTGCAGCCATTACCAGTGGTTGGCACACCATTTGAGAGGGTGGGCATCGACATCGTCGGTCCCCTTGACCCTCCCACTTCAGGTGGACATCGGTTCATCCTGGTCTTGGTAGATCATGCCACCAGGTACCCTGAGGCAATACCCCTTCGGACTGTTACTGCCAAGGTGGTTGCCAGGGCTCTCCTGGGCATTTTCACCCGTGTTGGATTCCCCAAGGAGGTTGTCTCTGACCGAGGATCCAACTTCATGTCTAGTTACATGAAAACCATGTGGAAAGAGTGCGGGGTAACCTACAAGTTCTCCACCTCTTACCACCCCCAGACCAATGGTCTGGTTGAGAGATTTAACAAAACTCTCAAGGGCATGCTAGGTGCTTTGGAAGAGCCCCTAAGGAGGAAATGGGATCTCCTCCTGCCATGCCTGCTGTTTGCTTACAGAGAGGTACCTCAAGAGGGTGTTGGTTTCAGCCCCTTTGAGTTACTCTTTGGACATCCCGTGAGGGGGCCCCTCGCCTTGATCCGAGAAGGCTTGGAAGCCACCCCTCCAGGTCCCGCCAAGCAAGTGGGGGACTATGTGTTAGGCCTCAGGCGGAGGATGACACAAATGATGGGTCAGGCAACAGCAAATCTCAAGGCCAGCCAGGAATTGAATAAGTACTGGCATGACCTGAAAGCTTCGCAAGTGGATTGGACTCCGGGACAGGAAATCCTTGTGATGGAGCCTACCAAGCCTAGAGCTTTGGCAGACAAGTGGACTGGACCCTTCAGGATCATCTCCAAGATGGGCGAAGTCAATTATCTGGTGGACATGGGAGCCTCTGGGGTAGCCCCCCAGGTATTCCATGTCAACAGGCTCAAGCCTTTCCACAGGCGAGCAGAGGTCTCATGTCTCTTGCTAGCTTCAGGGCAAGAAGAGGATGAGAGTGAGCCCCTTCCTGATTTGCTGCATAGCAACCCTCAGGATGGCTCAGTGGAGGGAGTACAACTCTCTCCCGATTTGACAACAGAGCAGCAGAGGGCCTGCCGGGCTTTGCTCCAGCAGTATGCCCCTCTGTTTTCACTGACACCGGGCCTTACACCGTGGTGTAAGCACGAAATTGACACTGGTGACAGTGTGCCTGTCAAAAGCAGGAGCTATCGTATGTCAGATACCGTCAAAAACCACATCCAGGCTGAGGTCGCCAAGATGTTGGATCTGGGTGTTATTGAACCCTCCACCAGTCCCTGGTCCAGTCCAGTGGTCCTTGTCCCCAAGGCAAGTTCCCCGGCGGGTACCAAGGATTGGAGGTTCTGTGTGGACTACCGAGGAGTCAATGCCGTCACCAAAACTGACGCGCACCCATTGCCCAGGGCTGATGAGCTCGTGGACACTATAGGTGCTGCCAAATTTGTGAGCACCTTTGACCTTACCTCAGGCTATTGGCAAATAGCTCTGACGGACCATGCCAAGGAAAAGACGGCATTCTCCACACCTGAGGGACTCTACCAGTTTAGGGTCATGCCCTTTGGGTTGAAGAATGCCCCTGCCACCTTCCAGAGATTGGTCAACCATGCGCTCAGTGGGCTGGAAGCCTTTTGTGTGGCTTACTTAGACGACATTGCCGTCTACAGTTCCACCTGGGAAGAGCATTTGACACATCTGGATAAGGTGTTGCAGGCCTTGAAAAGGGCTAACCTCACTATCAAGGCCACCAAGTGCCAGATAGCTCAGGGGAAAGTTACCTATCTTGGTCATGAGGTAGGAGGGGGTCAAATCCAACCTCTCTCCAGTAAAGTACAGGACGTACAGAACTGGGAGACTCCCACTACTCAAACCCAGGTGAGAGCCTTTTTGGGCCTCACTGGGTACTATCGCAATTTCATGGCAGACTATGGAACCATAGCTGCACCCCTGACAGCTCTAACTTCACCCAAACAGCCTAGGAAGGTTAATTGGACTGAAGACTGTCAGAGGGCCTTTGATGGCTTGAAAGAAAGTCTGTGTAGGGCACCTGTGTTGAGTGCGCCTGACTACAGCCGACCCTTTATCGTCCAGACGGATGCCTGCGACACCGGAATTGGAGCTGTCTTGTCCCAGTTAGATGACAAAGGGAGAGAACATCCTATCATATTCATCAGTAGACAACTCAAGGGTAGAGAACTTAGGTGGGCTACTGTTGAAAAGGAATGTTTTAGTATAGTTTGGAGCCTTAGGCGTTTTAGGCCCTACCTTACGGGGTCCACCTTCAAGGTCCAAACAGATCATAAGCCCCTGAAGTGGCTTATGCCGATGAAGGGTGAGAATCCGAAATTGCTCAGGTGGTCGATTAGCCTACAAGGGCTAGACTTCACCATAGAGCACAGACCAGGGAAGAGTCACGATAATGCAGATGGCCTTTCCAGAAGGTATGTTGACCGTCTGGATGAGGGTGTCTATCCCGTGGGAGATTAGGCACCCTCCACCTCAGTCTGGGGGGGGCGACTGTGATGCCGGAAATGCATCTGAGGGACAGGGCCTCTGAATCCTTGTCCTTTTTCTGTTTTTACCGTGTGTTCTGTCATGTTTTCTGCCCAGGAGTCCATGAGGGACTCCTGGCAGTGCAGCTCTCTTTTGGTTTGGTGAACAGACCCATGGGATACCCTTATGGCACCCATGGGTAGGGGTACAACCCTGTGCCCCTAGTGTATGTTTTTGGGCACCTGTGGGTGGCCCACAGAGCAGGGTATGGGCTGGTGGCAGCTCCATGCTGAATTTGACAGGTGCTCTGGGTGTCCTCCATTTTGGGATACCCAGGCCCTGCCATTGGAATCAGTTGATTCCTGATAGGAAACAAGATGGCCCCTGTGGCCTCTTGCTTTCTATTGCCTGTTATCTTGTTTTTCCCAAAGTCCTGGGAAGCCCTGACTCTGTCCCTTCCCCCTGACTGGCTGTTGGGTGGAAGTTCCATATATGGTGTTGTTGTAAAGGCCCAGCTAGACTGACTGGAGCCTTCCCAGTGACTGTATGTTATGGGTACCTCCTGTGGGTGGGACCTGGGTGAATGGAGTGTGTGACCAATATACACTCCTTGTTGTGGTTGTCTGGTTTCTGGCATGAGAGACAAAGACTGAGACAGCCCTGCCCGAAACTGGCCTGAATGCAGTGTGTAGTGTTGAATGGCTGGGTACTTGTCCCAATCCACATTCCTTGTTGTGAGTGTCTGAAAGGGAGGAGTGTGGCCTGAATGCACTGTGTGCCTGATTGGCTGACTGACTGCATGAATGCCCTTCTGTGTGATTGGCTGCTGTGTGTGTGCCAGCAGTGTGGATGAGAGACAGAATAGTATATCTGGGGACCTCTCACCACTGGAAATTGTTCAGAAGCATTCAGAAGCTGAGTCTCCACTCAAGAGTAACTGGATTTGCTGATCCTCGACGTCCAGCTGGAAGAAGAAGACTTGCTGTGGCATTTGCTTCGACGGAACTGAAGGTTGTCGAAATCGTCGAGGACTGACCCGAGAGAGGACCTGGTAAGGCGCCCTCTTCCCGTGCTCCGAGGGACCATCGAGCACCGCTGAATCTTCGCCGAAGCGCCCTGGAAGTCAGACCCTCGAAAGGCTGCCGACCCGAGACGGGACCGCCGAGGAGATCGAAGTGAAGCACCCGGACCTCGACGCTGTCGAAGTCCATTGCCGTCGACCAGGGTTCGCAGGTCTGTGTAACCGCTGGAGGCCCGTCGAAGTTGTGTTGCCCAGCCGTGGGAACCACTTGACGCCGTGCCGCCGACGACCGGAGCCGTCCGCTCCTTGCCTAAGAACATTTGACTCGAAGGACTCCCTCGTCCGCACCGTCGACCGCTTTTGCCCTGCCGGAGAAAGTCGAGGACGACCAACGCGCCGAGGAGAATCCGCCGGTGGGGTTCCCGCCACCTCACGATCCCAAAGACTCGAGCGACTCGACGCCCTTGCTGGGCTCCCGTCTCTACAATCTTTGCGGTCCAGAACTATTGTCATCGAGGTGCCCCGCACACCTCCGCCGTGCAGGACGCCGACGCCCCGACGCCGACGAGCACCGCTCGGACGAAGCTGCCGCCTCTTCGACATCGTTCTACCTCGTTCGTCGACGGACGTTCGACGCCCCGTGCCTCCCGCTTGAAAGGGAAGGCATTCAAGAAGGGCCGTCGATTCCCCGTCGCCGAACCCCGAGGTCTTCGACGTTTCTCGACGCCTCTCGACGATCCGTGACTCCTGCTTTAAAGGGGGTCATTCAAGAAGGATCTGTCGACGCCTCTTCGAAGAACTCGACTCCACCAGGTACATTGGGGGGGGTAAAAACATTATAGGAGAGAAATAGACTATTGAACAATATACGGACTGGGCTGGTGTTATATCTCTTTATTTTACAGGTTGCCCAGGTGGGGGGATCTCCACACAGAACTGTGTCCAGTAGCTAGGGCCAGTATTCTGCCTATTGTTTCAACCATCTTTTATCTCTCCTCTCTCTATTGCTGGTTTCCTTCTTATTGATCTGTGTGCCATTTTTACAGTATTGTGAATGCACTTTAATGAGGTCTAATATTAGTGGTACCACTTTAGAATTGTAGATATTTATCATTATTGGTTTTCCTGAGCACAAAGTGCATTGTTGTGATAAGTGTACATAACCCTTGAATATTAATTATATAAAGACTGTGTTTTCAGTAATACAGTGTGTGGACATTCCTTTGAGGGGGGCTTGGGGATACACTGTACTTAAGAACCAGCCTGCATCACCTCCTGAGAAGCTAGGCCTTGATTGCTCGTCCATCGCTACCGTAATCGAGAATCTTGGCTGGGGTCTTCTGTGCCTCTCCTCTACCATATAGAGAGCGGAAGTACAGACCCCCCCACCGGTCTTGACAAACATAGAAAGTTGTTTGAGCCTGTACTTCTTAGCTGTAAACTGTCCTGCTGGAAATAATTGGTAAATTACCCTTATGAGACTTGGTCTTGCTTTAAATCTATGTACAATCTTTTAAACCCCAATAAGTAATATAGATTGACCGTTATGGCACATATTTGGTCTGCTTATCTCAGGATTGAAATCAACAACACTGGCTTTCAATTATACTAGGACTTTATCCCAAATGTTTAGTAAGTATTGAGAACAGATAATTTACGATGAAATTATATTATTGTATTTACTCCACTCCACAGAGATTATATATCATGAGTGTGATAAATTCACTGATATTGTACATAATTGTGATGGTTGGGCCCCATGACCTGGTAATGCCTACATTTAAGCAGAGTATGTTGAAAGGCCTTTAAGACACTGGAACATTTAGTAAAAAGTGGGTTCCTGGAATACACAACTTTCAAACTATTCAGAGAAGTTGTCCTGATCCTGGACATAGAACATGCTGAAGAACGTTCACAGAGTGCTTTTTCAGTGTGAAAAACAATACTTATGTCCTGAAAGTCTGACTGTGGATGAACTATTTATAAATGATATGTCCAAATGTTGCAGCTGATTGTGGAATAGTGAAATCCCTTGAATTTAAGGATATTACCACAGAGAGTAGAAATGGTGTGCACTGTATTTAATAGCTTCATAAAATTGCATAAATAGTTCTTGGTGGTAATTGTCAAGACGAGAACTTCTGATCAAACAGTGTTCCAAAGAGGCTGCTATGCATTCCTTGTAACCATGTTGTACAGGGAGCTGGAGGACTAATATGGGGTGTAAATATAGTAAGTGAGAAAAGAAGGATTATGACCAAAAGGCATAGATGTTTGCCTTAAAGAGTAATTTTATTAAATCGAAGTATGGAATCTAACCAATCACATTTGCATAAATGATCCAAGAAAGCTCAGCAAATGTAACAAACAATAGACACTGAAACTAATTAATTCTAAGGCATCCCTGATACTGATATTTTTGGATTCAGTGAAACAAGTTTTTTCGTATACTGCTCTCATTGAGATGTGATGAGATGGGAAAATGGCTTTATCAGAGACCCAAATTGGAATGCCATCTAGCAGAAACTATTATAATAGTGACATGGATGCATAGTTGGACATGGGACTGTTGTGATCCTACCTTGACTCTGAAGAAGGAGAGGCACAGCTATATGACATGCTAGGTCTGATGAGGCACACAGAGATGATGATTCCTCCTTTAATTTATTCTTCTGCCTCTGCAATTGTTGGTGGAACAGTGTGGGCACTGGTGGTATGATGGATGTGTGAGTGATGGTAGGAAAAATAGTTATGGTGTGTATCCTGGGCTGCGGAAGGGTAAGGAATGATTAGAAGGGAGGGGAAGAAGAAAGGCATGAAGGTGAGACAGTGATGGAGAAAAGGGAGGAGTATCACAATAGTCTGGCGGATAAGGTTCTAAGCCTAATATGAGTCGAGGCTAGCCAGAGTTGTCATTCCCGATGTGTATCAAGGGCTGGAGGAATATCTGATTTTGCCAACATCCTCTGAGCCTGGAATTATTTTAAGGTACATGAGAGGCTAAACATGTTGAGTAAAACTTGTGCCAGGCCACCATCAGGAGGAGAAAGCTCAATGCCAGCCATTTGAGTGGGCAGAACTGCCCTCCCGATATACCTGTGGGCATGCATGACAAAGTGAATTCATTAATCGTTCTACCCATGTAACCCAAACAATTTTGGAGGAGAAGGGACACCAGTCAGAGGACACTAGTACATGACATCACCATCATAAGCAAAGGTGTGTCCATCCAGTGAACATGTCTTGCTCTGGCAGATCATTTTTAATTTCCAAATGGAAAAGGCCCAGATACACTTACTGAAATGTATCAGGGTGTATGGGTTCTAGAAACAATGCACCAAAGAGCCTGGTCATTAACAACATTGCCCAGAAACTCGGAATCTGCTGCCCAGTGTTTGAGCAGATTATCTGATGTGGTGAAATGTTGCAGAAGACATCATTGGCTTGTAGGTTGAGCATTTCTTGAAGAAGACTAACCACATGTATAAATGCTGATGGTGTTTCACTGTCGTTAACGGGAAATGCCAATACATTTCAGTTACTTTTTGCACTGGGCCTTTTTGAGTTCCCTATGCTACAAAACAAAGAAGGGTGCTTGTCAGGAAGGCACAACATAATTAAACTCATCAGTACAAAACCCAATCTGACCTCCAACCTACTCTAGAAAGAAAGACGATAGAAAAGATGTCTAAGCAGATGCTATTCTGAGGCTTACTACACCAAGGGACTTTAGTGGAGGCTTGACTCAGACCCCCACCCACTTGTGCATGAAGTCTCTGGTCTTTTCACAACAAACTTAGAGGCCCTCATTACGATACTGGCGCTGAACCATGGTGCTATTAGCTATTAGCACCATGGTTGGTGCCGGTATCGTAACAAATCCACCAATGTTCAATGGGGAATTACCCCCCGATTCCAAGGTTGGTGGGGCGGTTATTCCCCATTGAACATTGGCCCTTCCCCATTCCCATTTTTGCCCCATAGGGCTCAATGGGACTGGGGAAGGCGTTAAGTATGGTACTGCAAGGTACCGTGCTTACCTCGAGAGTCCCTTTGCGGGTCCCTACTTTAACGGCTGGTGTAATGCAATGAGGACCCATGTGTCAAGTCACCTGACCGGGTCTTTGCTTTTGTTGCTTAGCTACCTACGCTGCTGCCGATACAGCTTCACTGCCCGATGGCGTTCACCATTGTGCGCGACACATTGAGATCATTGCTGGTGAGTTTCCATTTCAATATTATATGCGCATGACACAATCCCAAGGCTTTCAACATGCCCGCAAGGATTGCCCACTGATATATATAACTAGTGAATTATCAGGATATTTCCTGTTTCCACTTCTGGTTTTGCAGATTACAGCCACTTAACTACAAAAGGGAAACCTGCCCGAAACCATTGTATTTGCAAAGCGGTCGCTTTTTACTCTGCGGCTAAAATACGATAAAGGTAAAAGCCTATATTTACAATGCTTCCAATTTTACAATTGTTAGAACCACCGATGTATAAATGTTGCAAACTATGCACCAAATGTTCTTTCCCAATTTTTTATTTTTTTAGTTGCTAAACAAACAAGATAACCTTAACCTGCAAGTTGAAGAACCACCCTATATTGCATGAAACTTACCGCACATATAGGTAATTATAAAATAATTTATCCTTCTACGTGAACCACAATCTGCTGAACTCACAGTAACAAACCGACATATTGAAACAGAATCTGTGCGATTACAGCCATTACAAAATGATTCTATAATCATATTTTGTACTAACAAATAGTGCTAATTTGGGCAATTTGTGTGGAAAAACTCATAACTCAAGCACCCGAAAAATTGAGATTCATCTATCGATGTTTTTTCAGTTTTCTGTCTTTGTCTTTGTTTTCTCCACCCTGCCCTTCCCCCCCGGCCCCTGCCCCTTTTTATCTCCCCACTCTCCACTTTAGGAATAACTCTCAAAATGTTCTAAAACAAAGTTTTTGACTAAGGATTGTGATACAATTTGTTCTAATATCACTTAGCTATGCGCCCTGAGGATGACCTTTTTTTGGGTTGAAACACGTGTCGGAGTGATGTATATGTTATTTATACTCACAGGACCTCTATGTTGAATTAGATTTGTAATTCTTCTGGAATATACAATGTCCATATAATGTCAACCTTTATGCTAATACAGCAAGTACCTAATGCTAATCTGTATGGATCACAATACAGAAACTCAAATAATCTGCATGAATAATAATACAGAAGTTCAAATACTTATCTTGACTTAAGTTTTCTTTCTACTATTCCCTTGAGTTGAAAATATACCATCTATCATTTGAGTGGTTAAATGTATAAATATGACAGGATGGTAGAGCACAGCCTGTGGGATCATTACTTTCCTTTACATACACTCCTTTTTAGACTACTTTTGTCATTTCTACTTGGTGAGTTCCAAGGGGACCCGCTGTACATTTGCTTGCCTCATGGTATATACAGTGAGCCTTGCCTGTCATGAGATTCTTTGTATCTCTACATTTCATAATCAATATATAAAAGTGCAAGATATATGGTTATACGTGCTTGCCTACCTCACAATATATTCAGCAAGCCGTGTTTGGCATTGGTGTTCTGCGTGCCATTGACCACAGCAGCCATTATTCTTTTTGTTTATATTACTGCAGTGTTTCTTTATAGTTGTACCACTGTAACGTGTGTTTTAACTTGTAATACTAGAGTGTGTGCACTGTTACATCGTTTTTGTAAAGTAACCTTGCTAATTGATATTTGCCAATATATTTAAGTGTGTAGCAACAAAAGTGAGTGTACTCATTAACTATACTTTAACATAGGATCCTCCTGATATGTTCATTGACTATGAAACAGAATATGTAACATACACGTCAAATTCTTCTGGTTGGAATCCCCTTTAGGGAACATATAGCCATGAAAGAGATCTGATTATATCTGTCTGTCTAGCTTACCAAAAACAGAATATGTATAAACACAAGATGACATCAGTTTGGTGGGATTCCTTTTTCTGTGTTACATGCACATACAAATAACTGATTCTATGAAGGGGCTCATTGGTATAAAATGGGTGTAAAAGTATGTAAGTCTCACATTGCATCATGGTAATATTGATATGTTGTTTTTTAAAGGTTCTTTTTTACATTTGTGTATTTATTGTGTTTGGCACAACAAGCCTTTCACAAACACAGGAGAAGATTTAGAAAAAGAAAAAAGAAAAACAATATCATACATGTAGCATAACATTAAAATCATTAACACATAACTTATTACATAAATACATTAATTGGTGTCTGTTTTCTCCTAAAAGAAAACCTTATCAAAATCACCAGGTTATACAGCCAGCACCAACAGAACACAGGGAGGTTGAGGGAAAAAGACGAGTCACAAGCAAACCCTCACATAAAGGGCAGAACCCTTGTCAAACAACAAAAAGGATTGTGACTCCAAAGTTAACCGCTATCTTAGAAAAGCAGGAGAAAGCCAACCTTCATTCTCAGTTCACAGGAATTCCATCAGAGATAGAAGGCAACAGAGTTGAAGTGTCTAAAATGTTTGCTTATTTTAATTAATATTCAAACACAAAAGCATTGTATACATTTGCTGCACACACAATTGAATTGCCCTCTCATAGAATTAATCAAAGGAGAAGGGAAATATGATAAAAAAAAGATTAAACACAGACATTGGAAAGAACATCACTGTATTGGGCCACAGTAGCGTAATTCCACAAATGGGACCCAAAAGAAAAAAGCTCTAGATGGTTCAATGGCCTATACATCATAATCATACAGCATCAGTTGTTAGTTGATTATTATCCCACTCATTGTCATTCGTACCACTCACACTCACTCATGAATTATTATTCATTCATTCACACAAAATAAATTTCAACAGTGGTCAAAACAAGCCCAACATGTTTCTTTCCTAGTAAGGGTTTTCTACCATGGAAATTCATCAGGGGCAGAGAAAAAGGGTGGGAATCATTGCATAGTGACAGTGATTCATGTGATGGTTCGTATGAAGAAATGTTTTAGAAGACAACTGTTTGTGTTGATTTCACAGATATTTCAATTTCTGATTTCACATAATTCTAGCAAGAGGACATCAAAGGATAGTTTCCCCTGTAAGAGAGCGGTATACAGAAAACAATATCAATTTCCAATCAGGGTGATGTGTAGTATAAGTGTATTCACATACCAGAAGCTTAATACATACGGTTCCAGAACTGTTAAAGCTTACAAGTAGCTTACAGAACAAATCATTTATATTTGTATTTGGTTTCAGAAGGCGGTCCTGGCTCCAGTACCTCGGTTAATAGCTGCTAGTATTAGTGCAGAATTAATACTACAAAAAACAATCTAGATGGGATGCACAGATCTAGCTACTGAGCAACATTGGTATCCATATCAGCGGGGAAACAAGATGGGCAAGAAAAAGAAGAGAAAAGAAGGTAAGAAAAACCATTTGGTCATGAGTGACCAACGTTCAGTTTGCTCTATATCCCCAATCACATATCTCATAGGGTCAGTGTAAGGAAAAGAGGCCCGTTCATAAGGGCAAGTAGTTGGCGAAAGGGGGCATAAGTAACTTACTGGCTGTTCCTATCAAGTGGTTATTTATAGTTAGTGGCGCCTCATTCAATACTGTTAGTTAAATCCTTATTGTTAACCTAGTCTCCAAGTTATACCTGTAAAGTACACTCGGTTCCAGGTCCCACCTCTCTCTTTCTAACTCTAACCATGGTGGCAGACTAATGGGGGGGGTTTGTGGCTGATCTTAAAAGCGTGTGGAACTTACATCTTAGTGCAGAACTCAGTGTCTCTTCCAATGGTTGGTCATCAATTCTCTATGTCCAGCAGTGGTGAGTCATTAGTCCACGTAGCTCATCGTTCTCATGAGTGTTACCGACATCAGGTGAGTAAAACGTTCCAGCTCTAGGGAGATTGACGGATCAGTTAGCTATGTTGGGTAGCTGATAGATAGGCACCATAGTCAAGAGTATAATGGTAGTATGGCATGCGGTACAGCAGCTTCACCATTTCCAGAATCTTACCCGGGTTGTAGCGGTTGCAATGCCCTAGTGAACCTTCCGGGCCACAGGCTTGTGTATACTGTCTCAATGCAGTATGTAGCACATATCTGGTCGATGAAATGCTGCAAACATTTGTTAAAAATTAGTTGCTTCACCGGGTCTATGGTGAAAAACAGAAAACTCAGTGTCAACCCAAAACGAATGCAGTTGGTGTTACACAGAGAGTGCTAGTAGTGCCTCACGTAAAAGTAAATACTCAAATGCTTCGTGCATGAGTGCGAGTGAGGATTCAGACTGTTCATAATGGGACAGGTGTCCATTACGGTGGCGCATACCAAACACTGTGGGGGTAATTCATAGAATTCAGCGCACAAGTGTCGCACGCGGCTGGCGCACAGTGTGCGCGTGCGAATCCCTGCGCCAGCTGCGTGCGCTAAAATCCATTTCCGCGCACAGCGTATTCATGGATTCCAGCCACCAAAACCAGCCATGGCGCACAGTGGCGCAGCGACCCTGCAGCAGCGCCAGTTACGCCCCCAAGAACGCCTCACGCGCAGGGAAAAGCCATCAATATACCCAATCCAGCGCAAAGGGCTGCGCTAACCCTGTACCAGCACGGCAAGCGGGCTACGTGTATCACTGGGGTGCGCGGGAAGTATCTCACGCGATTGGCCCTGTGTGAGCAGGGTACGCGTATCTCAAGGGTGCGCGGGAAGTGCCACACGCGATTTCAGCAGGGTACGTGTATTTCGGGGTGCGGGAGAAGTTCCACACGCGATTCCAGCATGATACTTGCATTTCAGGGGTGCGCGGGAATTTCCACACGCGATTGGGCCCGTGCGAGCAGGGTACGCGTATCTCAAGGGTGCGCGGGAAGTGCCACACGCGATTCCAGCAGGGTACATGTATCTCGGGGTGCAGGGGAAGTTCCACACGCGATTCCAGCATGGTACGTGCATTTCAGGGGTGCGCGGGAATTTCCAAACGCGATTGGGCCCGTGCGAGCAGGGTATGCGTATCTCAGGGGTGCGCGGGAAGTGCCACACACGATTTCAGCAGGGTACGTGTATTTCGGGGTGCGGGGGAAGTTCCACACGCGATTACAGCATGGTACGTGCATTTCAGGTGTGCGCAGGAATTTCCACACGCGATTGAGCCCGTGCGAGCAGGGTACGCGTATCTCAGGGGTGCGCGGGAAGTGCCACACACGATTTCAGCAGGGTACGTGTATTTCGGGGTGCGGGGGAAGTTCCACACGCGATTACAGCATGGCACGTGCATTTCAGGGGTGCGCGGGAATTTCCACATGTGATTGGGCCCGTGCAAGCAGGGTACGCGTATCTCAGGGGTGCGCGGGAAGTGCCACACGCGATTTCAGCAGGGTACGTGTATTTCGGGGTGCGGGGCAAGTTTCACACGCGATTTCAGCAGGGTACGTGTATTCCAGGGGTGCGCGGGAAGTTCCACACGCGATTTCAGCAGGGTACGTGTATTTCGGGGTGCGGGGCAAGTATCACACGCGATTTCAGCAGGGTATGTGTATTCCAGGGGTGCGCGGGAAGTTCCACACGCGATTCCATCAGGGTACGTGTATTTCAGGGGTGCGCAGGAATTTCCACACGCAATTGGGCCCGTGCGAGCAGGGTACGCGTAATTCAGGGGTGCGGTAAGTTCCACACGCGATTCCATCAGGCTACATGTATTACAGGGGTGCGTGGGGAGCACCACACGTGAATTGCACAGGGGCCTACCCTGCACATGTCCTGCAGGCACCCCATCCACCATGGCCATGCTCCCCAGCCAACCCACATGTCAACTTGCACTTCTGCCCACCAACGCATGTCCCCCTGCACCCCCAGCCACCAGGGGCACCCTCCACCAGGCCCCCACCCATGTCTCCCACCACCCACACCCCCCAGCAGTACAGGGGCACCCTCCACCAGGCACCCACCCATGTCCAACTCATGTTCCCCACCACCCCCACCCCACAGCACTGTGGGGCACCTGCCACCAGGCCCCCACCCATGTCTCCCACCACCCCCACCCCCCAGTCACCAGGGGCAGCCTCCACCAGGCCCCCACCCATGTCTCCCACCACCCCCACCCCCCCCAGTCACCAGGGGCAGCCTCCACCAGGCCCCCACCCATGTCTCCCACGACCCCCACCCCCCCAGTCACCAGGGGCAGCCTCCACCAGGCCCCCACCCATGTCTCCCACCACCCCCACCCCCCAGCAGTGCAGGGGCACCCACCACCAGGCCCCCACCCATGTCTCCCACCACCCCCACCCCCCAGCACTGTGGGGCACCTGCCAACAGGCCCCCACCCATGTCTCCCACCACCCCCACCCCCCAGCCACCAGGGGCAGCCTCCACCAGGCCCCCACCCATGTCTCCCACCACCTCCACCCCCCAGCACTGTGGGCACCTGCCAGCAGGCCCCCACCCATGTCTCCCACCACCCCCACCCCCCCCAGTCACCAGGGGCAGCCTTCACCAGGCCCCCACCCATGTCTCCCACAACCCCCACCCCCCAGCAGTGCAGGGGCACCCACTACCAGGCCCCCACCCATGTCTCCCACCACCCCCACCCCCCAGCACTGTGGGGCACCTGCCAGCAGGCCCCCACCCATGTCTCCCACCACCCCCACCCCCCCAGTCACCAGGGGCAGCCTCCACCAGGCCCCCACCCATGTCTCCCACCACCCCCACCCCCCAGCACTGTGGGACACCTGCCAGCAGGCCCCCACTCATGTCCAACTCATGTAGCCCACCCCGCCCACCCCCCAGCACTGTGGGGAACCTGCCACCAAGCCCCCACCCATGTCCAACTCATGTTCCCCACCACCCTCACCCCCCAGCACTGTGGGGCACCTGCCACCAGGCCCCCACCCATGTCCAACTCATGTTCCCCACCACCCCCACCCCCCAGCACTGTGGGGCACCTGCCAGCAGGCCCCCACCCATGTGCAACTCATGTTCCCCACCCCCCCGCCCCCCAGCACTGTGGGGCACCTGCCAGCAGGCCCCCACCCATGTCCAACTCATGTTCCCCAACCCCCCACCCCCCAGCACTGTGGGGCACCTGCCAGCAGGCCATCACCCATGTCTCCCACCACCCCCACCCCCCAGCCACCAGGGGCAGCCTCCACCAGTCCCCCACCCATGTCTCCCACCACCCCCACCCCCCCAGCACTGTGGGGCACCTGCCACCAGGCCCCCACCCATGTCCAACTCATGTTCCCCACCACCCCCACCCCCCAGCACTGTGGGGCACCTGCCACCAGGCCCCCACCCATGTCTCCCACCACCCCTACCCCCCCAGTCACCAGGGGCAGCCTCCACCAGGCCCCCACCCATGTCTCCCACCACCCCCACCCCCCAGTCACCAGGGGCAGCCTCCACCAGGCCCCCACCCATGTCTCCCCCCACCCCCACCCCCCCAGTCACCAGGGGCAGCCTCCACCAGGCCCCCACCCATGTCTCCCACCACCCCCACCCCCCAGCAGTGCACGGGCACCCACCACCAGGCCCCAACCCATGTCTCCCACCACCCCCACCCCCAGCACTGTGGGGCACCTGCCAGCAGGCCCCCACCCATGTCCAACTCATGTACCCCACCCCGCCCACCCCCCAGCACTGTGGGGCACCTGCCACCAGGCCCCCACCCATGTCCAACTCATGTTCCCCACCACCCCCACCCCCCAGCACTGTGGGCCACCTTCCACCAGGCCCCCACCCATGTCCAACTCATGTACCCCACCCCTCCACCCCCCAGCACTGTGGGGCACCTGCCACCAGGCCCCCACCCATGTCCAACTCATGTTCCCCACCACCCCCACCCCCCAGCACTGTGGGGCACCTGCCACCAGGCCCCCACCCATGTCCAACTCATGTTCCCCCCCCCCCAGCACTGTGGGGCACCTGCCACCAGGCCCCCACCCATGTCCAACTCATGTTCCCCAGCCAACATGTCATCACAATCTAGATCCCTGGTCCCTATGGTCAGCCTCTAAATGCAAAACACCCACCCGAGTATTGCATCCACCCACTCATAATTTGCAAGTACATCACAGAACACCAATTGCAAGTTCCGAAACAAACACATTTCCCTCACAGACACCCAATGGGTGTCAGTGAATCTCAAAACACATATCATTAAATGCATGAAACCAATGAGATACCACACATTGAAGTTCACCAAAAAATAATATGTATTAAAGGAAACATAAATAGAATAAAAAATGATGAAACAGAAACGTGAATGTACAAAAATGAAAAGAAGCATGTCCGTTAAAAAAAGCAAAACCAAAAATAAAATTCCAAAGTCAATGTCCACAAAACAAAATCCAATGGGAAATAAAAAAGAAAGCCATTGCTCCATGGTCAAAAAGTAAAAAAAAAATACAATCCAACTGTGAATTATGTACATGGGAACAAGCGAGGGTCCATTATCCCAACAAAATAAAGGAAACCTATCTAACTACACTAACTAATAAAATAAACTATATACAAAAATGTGGCCAATGGCCGAAAGGTCCAAATAAAATAAAAACAAAAATGAAACCTAACACTACCTACATAACTATGTACAAGGGCAGCGGGCTAGTTTCACGGCTCACTTGTGGATGTCCCGGGCCAGGGCATCCTCAAACTCCTCCTCAATGTCCCGGAGGCAGTCCTCCTCCATGGCCCCGAGGGTCCGCAGGGCCGTCGACGTCTCCACCTCCAAACCCCTGCGGATTGCCTCGAGGCACTCGGCCCGCCTCAGGGCCCTCCGCATGGAGTTCTCCACCCTGACCATTGTGAGCCGTGCCTCTTCCGCCCGCTGCCGCTCCGCATCTATGGCGTGGCCCAACCGCTGCCACATGGAAGACACTCTCTGTCCTGGGTCCTCCTGCCCTCCGGCCAATGCCTGCCCCTCCGATGTTGAAGGCCCCGAGCCTTCATGGCTCCCACCACGTTGCTGCTGCTGCTGTGCCTCTGCCCGTGCACTGCCTCCTGCTGCCTGCACATCCTCCGCCGGCTGGGGTGCAGTCGTTGATGTGGCCACCCCTGCTGGACGTCCGACTCCCGACTGTGGCAGGGATGCCTCCTCCACCAGCCTGGCCGCACCGTCAGAGGCAGCTCCACAGGGCACCCAGGTGACTGATGGGTGGGAAGATGGCACAGAGGACGACTGGCGCGTAGGGGGTCCAGTTGAGGAGGGGGTCGGAGCAAGCCCCATCAGACGGAGGAATCCGGCCTGGGTGACCTGTCCCAGCAGGCTGACGTGGTCAACGAGCCATTCGAGATTACGTGCAGTCTCTTCATGAAAAGACTGCAGGTCACCTCGCATGGCCCGTTGACGCAACGCCACACCAGCCAGGACAGGCTCAACCCGGACCTGGATAGCCACGTCTGCAGGCAGAGGAAGGCCAGTTGACGTGAGCTCATCCCCTGCCTGAAAACGGGTCTGGACGTAGGCATCCCTGCTGGTGCAAGATGATGCAGGGACAGGATCAGGGACAGGATTGCACACAGGCACCTCCGCGGCGGCCTGTGCTGCCTCCTGTCCCTGGTCCTGCACTGCACCACTAGCACCAGTGGGATCCCCACCTCCAGACCCCGTCTCTGGTGCTTGCACGGCCTCCTCCTCCACCAAACCCCCCACCAACCTGGATGACTCCGTGCCATCTTCCCCTGTTGGGCCCTGTGGGGTCCCAGCTGCCCCTTCTGCTGCCGAGGAGTCGAACTCCAACCTCCGCCTCTTGGACCTCCCCCCGGCAGCTGCGGCCTGGTACGCGGCACCGGACTCCTCACTCCCCGAGGAGATGACAACATGGGAGGGGAGCCGGGCCTTGCATCTCCGGCTGGCGGTGGGATCCCCGCCGCTGTGCTCCACAGCACCTTCTCCGCCCTCTTCATCAGTTGACGCTGTAGACAGGGAGAAACAAAACACAGGCATCAGGGCACTGTACAATGGACACATACACACATGACAGTTGTACATGAGTGGCATTGGCAAACCTCAGACATGTCATCACAATCCCCAACACACATGTCATTACAACTCGCACACATGAGCCATACCACAGCCATATCGCAACTGCCACCACCATCCATACACATACAACAGCATGAGCAGCCAAAGGTGAGCCAGACATCACATGCAACACAGGAAGTGCACAACACATGTACACACACCACCACACTTGCATGCATGTGTACACCTCTGCCAAGTGTCGCAGTGTTCAGACGGGCATCCATGTCACATCTGCCAATCAGGCTTCCACATACCGCTGTCACATGCATCCATGTTGCATCACTGTTGCACTCTTGTCAAATACACACACATGCACATGTACACAGTGCCGATACATGCAGCCAAAAACAACATACATGCGTGACATCACGGACATGTCTACTTACATACACATTCATCCAAACATGTGTGCCCACACAACTGCATTTGGCATGCAAGCCTACACACACAAGCACCAACCATGTCTCACACATTACAGCCCTCGCATGTGTCAGCCCCAAGGCCCTGTACACCCCCACCCATACTCGACCCCATACAAACAGATGTGCAACCTGCACACTACTGGATATTCACCACACGCACTGCTCACAATCAGGATGCATGTACACTCACCGCTCGACTCCAGACGGGTCTGCTTCTCAAGGACCTGGACGTGGAGCGCTGGGGATATGCGTTCCAGGACCCTCATCTGTTCTTCCGACAAGTGGCCCCGGCGCCCCTTGGCATCCGCTGCCTTCAAGAGGCGCCGGGCCTTGTTCAGGGTCCTGGACCTGAAGTCCTCCCAGCGCTTCCTGACATGTTGTAAGTCGCGGACTGCCACCCCCTCCGCATTGATGGCAGTCACGATGTCAGTCCAGATCCGAGTCCGTCCTTCCTTGTCGGCGCGGGAACTTCCGAAGAGGGCATCATACTGCCCCAGGACTTGCTCCACCAGGACACCAACTTCGGTGGCACTGAAGATGGTGCCCCTCTGCCTCTCTGGCTGGGGGTTGTCAGTGGTCCCAGATGGTTTTTGCCCCGACATGACAACCCCAGAGGCAGGAGTGGGTGGGCAACTGGGTCCTGGGGCTGGGCTGTGGAGCGATGGGATCCCAGTCGGGAGTCTTTGGTTCCAGCAGGGGTGGTCACAGCAACAGCACCCCTGGCTGATGTGCAGGCAGCAAATGGCAGGGCACGTGGGCAGCAGGCAGTCAGGCAGCAGCAGATGGCAGGTGGGAGCGTGCTCGGGGCTCTGGGGGGCAGTAGTTCGGCCTTCTGGGCAGGAGCGTGGTCTTCCGTGTGCTTACGCGTGGCCAGCTTGATACTGAGTGATTTGGCATGTGAAAAATCTGCACGTCAGCGTGTAATTCGAGGAAAGGCCCTTAGCGCGTAAGCGCGTCTGCACGCATACGCATTTTCATTGGACAGAAGGCCCCTCAAGCGCAAGCGCCCCTATGACGTGATGCGTACAGACGTGCATGGGCATTTCAGCGCGCGTGAAAAACTGCACGTCCGCGTGTAATACGAGGAAAGGGCCCATGCGCGTAAGCACGTGTGGAAAACTGCACGTCTGCATGTAATACGAGGAAAGGGCCCATGCGCGTAAGCGCGCGTGGAAAACTGCACGTCCGCATGTAATACGAGGAAAGGGCCCATGCACGTCTGTACGCATCACGTCACAGGGGCGCTTGCGCTTGAGGGGCCTTCTGTCCAATGTAAATGCGTATGCGTGCAGACGCGCTTACGCGCTAAGGGATTTCCTCGAATTACACGCTGACGTGCAGATTTTTCACGTGCCAAATCACTCCGTATCAAGCTGGCCACGCGTAAGCACACGGAAGACCACGCTCCTGCCCAGAAGGCCGAACTAATGCCCCCCAGAGCCCCGAGCACGCTCCCACCTGCCATCTGCTGCTGCCTGACTGCCTGCTGCCCACGTGCCCTGCCATTTGCTGCCTGCACATCAGCCAGGGGTGCTGTTGCTGTGACCACCCCTGCTGGAACCGAAGACTCCCGACTGGGATCCCATCGCTCCACAGCCCAGCCCCAGGACCCAGTTGCCCACCCACTCCTGCCTCTGGGGTTGTCATGTCGGGGCATACACCATCTGGGACCACTGACAACCCCCGGCCAGAGAGGCAGAGGGGCACCAGCTTCAGTGCCACCGAAGTTGGTGTCCTGGTGGAGCAAGTCCTGGGGCAGTATGATGCCCTCTTCGGAAGTACCCGCGCCGACAAGGAAGGACGGACTCGGATCTGGACTGACATCGTGACTGCCATCAACGCGGAGGGGGTGGCAGTCCGCGACTTACAACATGTCAAGAAGCGCTGGGAGGACTTCAGGTCCAGGACCCTGAACAAGGCCCGGCGCCTCTTGAAGGCAGCGGATGCCAAGGGGCGCCGGGGCCACTTGTCGGAAGAACAGATGAGGGTCCTGGAACGCATATCCCCAGCGCTCCACGTCCAGGTCCTTGAGAAGCAGACCCGTCTGGAGTCGAGCGGTGAGTGTACATGCATCCTGATTGTGAGCAGTGCGTGTGGTGATTATTCAGTAGTGTGCAGGTTGCACATCTGTTTGTATGGGGTCGAGTATGGGTGGGGGTGTACAGGGCCGTGGGGCTGACAAATGCGAGGGCTGTAATGTGTGAGACATGGATGGTGCTTGTGTGTGTAGGCTTGCATGCCAAATGCAGTTGTGTGGGCACACATGTTTGGATGAATGTGTATGTAAGTAGACATGTCCGTGATATCACGCATGTATGTTGTTTTTGGCTGCATGTATCGGCACTGTGTACATGTGCATGTGTGTGTATTTGACAAGGGTGCAACAGTGATGCAACATGGATGCATGTGACAGCGGTATGTGGAAGCCTGATTGGCAGATGTGACATGGATGCCCGTCTGAACACTGCGACACTTGGCAGAGGTGTACACATGCATGCAAGTGTGGTTGTGTGTGTACATGTGTGGTGCACTTCCTGTGTTGCATGTGATGTCTGGCCCACCTTTGGCTGCTCATGCTGTTGTATGTGTATGGATGGTGGTGGCAGTTGCGATATGGCTGTGGTATGGCTCATGTGTGCGAGTTGTAATGACATGTGTGTTGGGGATTGTGATGACATGTCTGAGGTTTGCCAATGCCACTCATGTACAACTGTCATGTGTGTATGTGTCCATTGTACAGTGCCCTGATGCCTGTGTTTTGTTTCTCCCTGTCTGCTGCGTCAACTGATGAAGAGGGCGGAGAAGGTGCTGTGGAGCACAGCGGCGGGGATCCCACCGCCAGCCGGAGACGTAAGGCCCGGCTCCCCTCCCATGTTGTGATCTCGTCGGGGAGTGAGGAGTCCGGTGCCGTGTCCCAGGCTGCAGCTGCCGGGGGGAGGTCCAAGAGGCGGAGGTTGGAGTTGGACTCCTCGGCAGCAGAAGGGGCAGCTGGGACCCCACAGGGCCCAACAGGGGAAGATGGCACGGAGTCATCCAGGTTGGTGGGGGGTTTGGTGGAGGAGGAGGCCGTGCAAGCACCAGAGACGGGGTCTGGAGGTGGGGATCCCACTGGTGCTAGTGGTGCAGTGCAGGACCAGGGACAGGAGGCAGCACAGGCCGCCGCGGAGGTGCCTGTGTGCAATCCTGTCCCTGATCCTGTCCCTGCACCATCTTGCACCAGCAGGGATGCCTACGTCCAGACCCGTTTTCAGGCAGGGGATGAGCTCACATCAACTGGCCTTCCTCTGCCTGCGGACGTGGCTATCCATGTCTGGGTAGAGCCTGTCCTGGCTGGTGTGGCGTTGCGTCAACGGGCCATGCGAGGTGACCTGCAGTCTTTTCATGAAGAGACTTCAAGTCATCTCGAATGGCTCGTTGACCACGTCAGCCAGCTGGGACAGGTCACCCAGGCCGGATTCCTCCGTCTGATGGGGCTTGCTCCGACCCCCCCCTCAAATGGACCCTCTACGCGCCAGTCGTCCTCTGTGCCATCCTCCCACCCATCAGTCACCTGGGTGCCCTGTGGAGCTGCCTCTGACGGTGCGGCCAGGCTGGTGGAGGAGGCATCCCTGCCACAGTCGGGAGTCGGACGTCCAGCAGGGGTGGCCACATCAACGACTGCACCCCAGCCGGCGGAGGATGTGCAGGCAGCAGGAGGCAGTGCACGGGCAGAGGCACAGCAGCAGCAGCAACGTGGTGGGAGCCATGAAGGCTCGGGGATCTTCAACATCGGAGGGGCAGGCATCGGCCGCAGGGCAGGAGGACCCAGGACAGAGAGTGTCTTCCGTGTGGCAGCGGTTGGGCCACGCCATAGATGCAGAGCGGCAGCGGGCGTAAGAGGCACGGCTCACAATGGTCAGGGGAGAGAACTCCATGCGGAGGGCCCTGAGGCGGGCCGAGTGCCTCGAGGCAATCCGCAGGGGTTTGGAGGTGGAGATGTCGACGGCCCTGCGGACCCTCGGGGCCATGGAGGAGGACCGACTCCGGGACATTGAGGAGGAGTTCGATGATGCCCTGGCCCGGGACATCCACAAGTGAGCCTTGAAACTAGCCCGCTGCCCTTGTACATAGTTATGTAGGTAGTGTTAGGTTTCATTTTCTTTTTTATTTTATTTGGACCTTTCGGACATTGGCCACATTTTTGTATATAGTTTATTTTATTAGTTAGTGTAGTTAGATAGGTTTCCTTTATTTTGTTGGGATAATGGACCCTCGCTTGTTCCCATGTACATAGTTCACAGTTGGATTGTATTTTTTTTTTACTTTTTAACCATGGAGCAATGGCTTTCTTTTTTATTTCCCATTGGATTTTGTTTTGTGGACATTGACTTTGGACTACATTACTTTTGAATTTTATTTTTGGTTTTGCTTTTTTTAACAGACATGCTTCTTTTCATTTTTGTACATTCATGTTTCTGTTTCTTCATTTTTTATTCTATTTATGTTTCCTTTAATACATATTATTTTTTGGTGAACTTCAATGTGTGGTATCTCATTGGTTTCATGCATTTCATGATATGTGTTTTGAGATTCACTGACACCCATTGGGTGTATGTGAGGGAAATGTGTTTGTTTGGGAACTTGCAATTGGTGTTCTGTGATGTAATTGCAAATTATGAGTGGGTGGATGCAATACTCCGGTGGGTGTTTTGCATTTGGAGGCTGACCATAGGGACCAGGGATCTAGATTGTGATGACATGTTCGCCGGGGAACATGAGTTGCACATGGGTGGGGGCCTGCTAGCAGGTGCCCCACAGTGCAGGGGGGTGGGGGTGGTGGGGAACATGAGTTGCACATGGGTGGGGGCCTGCTGGCAGGTGCCCCACAGTGCTGGGGGGTGGGGGTGGTGGGGAACATGAGTAGGACATGGGTGGGGGCCTGCTGGCAGGTGCCCCACAGTGTTGGGTGGTGGGGGTGGTGGGGAACATGAGTTGGACATGGGTGGGGGCCTGCTGGCAGGTGCCCCACAGTGCTGGGGGGTGGGGGTGGTGGGGAACATGAGTTGCACATGGGTGGGGGCCTGCTGGCAGGTGCCCCACAGTGCTGGGGGGTGGGGGTGGTGGGAGACATGGGTGGGGGCCTGGTGGCAGGTGCCCCACAGTGCTGGGGGGTGGGGGTGGTGGGGAACATGAGTTGGACATGGGTGGGGGCCTGGTGGCAGGTGCCCCACAGTTCAGGGGGTGGGGGTGGTGGGGAACATGAGTTGGACATGGGTGGGGGCCTGATGGCAGGTGCCCCACAGTGCTGGGGGGTGGGGGTGGTGGGGAACATGAGTTGCACATGGGTGGGGGCCTGCTGGCAGGTGCCCCACAGTGCTGGGGGGTGGGGGTGGTGGGAGACATGGGTGGGGGCCTGGTGGCAGGTGCCCCACAGTGCTGGGGGGTGGGGGTGGTGGGGAACATGAGTTGGACATGGGTGGGGGCCTGGTGGCAGGTGCCCCACAGTGCTGGGGTGTGGGGGTGGTGGGGAACATGAGTTGGACATGGGTGGGGGCCTGGTGGAGGCTGCCCCTGGTGGCTGGGGGGTGGGGGTGGTGGGAGACATGGGTGGGGGCCTGGTGGTGGGTGCCCCTGCACTGCTGGGGGGTGGGGAACATGAGTTGGACATGGGTGGGGGCCTGGTGGTGGGTGCCCCTGGTGGTTGGGGGTGCAGGGGGACATGCGTTGGTGGGCAGTAGTGCAAGTTGACATGTGGGTTGGCTGGTGGGCATGGCCATGGTGGATGGTGTGCCTGCAGGACATGTGCTGGGTTGGCCCCTGTGGTGTGAGCCACCTGCAGGGGCCGTGGAGGGTGTAGAGGGAACACCTGGGAGGACCCACACGTGCAATTCACGTGTGCTGCTCCCGGCGCAACCCTGGAATACACGTACCCCGCTCAATCGCGTGTGTAACTTCGCACGCACCCCCGAAATACACGTACCCCGCTCAATCGCGTGTGTGACTTCCCGCGCGCCACCGAAATACACGTACCCCACTCAATCGCGTGTGTGACTTCCCGCGCACCCCTGTTATACACGTACCCCGCTCAATCGCGTGTGTGACTTCCCGCGCACCCATGGGATACACGTACCCCGCTCAATCGCGTGTGTAACTTCACGCGCACCCCCGAAATACACGTACCCCGCTCAATCGCGTGTGTGACTTCCCGCGCGCCACCAAAATACACGTACCCCGCTCAATTGCGTGTGTGACTTCCCGCGCACCCCTGTTATACACGTACCCCGCTCAATCGCGTGTGTGACTTCCTGCGTGCCTCCGAAATACACGTACCCCGCTCAATCGCGTGTGTAACTTCCCGCGCGCCCCCGAAATACACGTACCCCGCTCAATCGCGTGTGTGACTTCCCGCGCACCCCCGAAATACACGTACCCCGCTCAATCGCGTGTGTAACTTCCCGCGCGCCCCCGAAATACACGTACCCCGCTCGCACAGGCCCAATTGCTGTATGTTGCCACTTTTGTGATGCGCTGGGACTCTACCGCCTGCCTTCGTGTGGCGGACGTGTTTCAGCTTGTGCGTGTCTTTGGCTGTGCGTGGCTTTGCCCTATTCAATTCCATGAATACGTGTGGTTCGTGTGCGTGTGGGCGTTCCGTCTGCTTCCCTGCAGTTCATCCCCAGTTACGCCCTTATTTTCGCGCGTTGTTCCCCATTCCGCGTGTTACGCCCCGTGTCCCGCCCACTTTCTGGTGTGTGCACCGAGGTTGTGCGCTTTCACTGTGCGCGTCGCGCACGCCTTTCGGGATGTTGCAGTGACTTGTGCGCCATGCACGGGTTTGGCGCACATCCCGAGGTGTACATGCGCAGGGACTTCCATGGATGGCACGCGTGCGCCTTTTTTTTTCCGCTTGCGCCTGCTTGCGCCTGCTTGCGCCTGCTTGCGCGAAGATTTTCGGCGCACGTTTGTTCAATGAATCGGCCCCTGTGTGTCTAAAAGTCTCCCTAAAACAATTACGTACGCCGTCCCAGTGCAGTTTCGAGTGGTGCATGAGTAGAGGAAAGTGTTCCGCGTCTAGCCCCATCCGGGGCAGGGAGTAACCAGCATGTAGTGATTCCACGCCCCCCCATCCAGTTTGACAAAGTTATGAACATGATGAACACTGAATTCTGGGTCCCCGTGTTAGAGCTCACCTCTATTAGCTGTCTCCGGTTTTCAGCCCTGCGTGGTTCAGCTATCCGTGCCGTAACACTCTGGAATTGTCTTCTCGGTCCAACAGCGTGTTCGTTCAAGTTGTGGGGAGGTCTCTCATTTAAGCAATGTCAGATGACTGGCTGATTGCCAATCAGCAAAGATCCCATACGTTCCTCGGTATGCATGGAAGTCACGTTATCATTTGGTGTAGTGTGACGAGAGCTGTCTCAACGTTTCCATGGATATTATCCCATCATGTTCGTGCATCCCCCCGTTGGCTGCCAGCAAAGTGTGTTCCATTTCCCGAACACAGCTAACAAAGCAAGTAAGAGTGTTCATGTCACGCACCGCGAGCTGTAAGCGAAGCATGTTCCAGAACCCAAGTAAAAAAGGAGGTAAAGGAATTCACGATGTGAATATCTTAAGTCCGTATTGCTACCCTGAGCCCAACTGTTACACTAGCCTAATAAGATAAACGGTGATTGCTTGTCCAAATGGTATTAGATATCTTAAACATGGCTCACATTGGTGTTTCTAATGCGAACTACAGCATCCAGTCAAGCCTTTCATTCAGCCCTGCTGTCATACTTTTGGTTAAGAAGATGAATTCTCGCTCTTTTTTGGAGAGGGCAATCCTGTCCCGATTAACATCATTGCTGGGCTTCAGTTTGCAGATGATGGACCACGACAAGTCCTGTGTCTGATGTATACTCACTATCCAATAGTCTACCAATGGAGCATTTTTGGTACGATTCTTCAAACAGCTGCGATGTTCACCTATGCGCACCTTCACTTTCTTTCTGTTTTGCCTATGTATAGTTTATTGCATGGGCACCATATTACAAAGATTACCCAGCTGGTGTTGCAGTTGGTCAATGTTTTTTGTAACCAGGGGGTTTTTAAGCTGATGTCTCTGGATATGCTCTTCTTCGTGAAAGCACAACACTGGCAAGCTCCACAGGGGAAATGACCGGTAACTACCTGAAGGCCCCAAAGTTGTGTTAAAGTAGGGGGGGCTGTTGGTCTCAGTGACACATCATTCCTGGTTATTTGTTCCTTAATGTTACAACTCTTTTTGAACGCTATGATTGGTCTCGAAATAGGATTCAGACCTTTCTCCAGGATATTCCAATGTCTCTCGATCATTTTTTTGATTGTGTTCGTCATCTGACTGTAGGTGTTGACAAATACTAGACGATCCAGTCCTGTTTTGTCTGATCTTTGCTGCTTGTATTGGAGGAGCGATTCTCTGTTGTTGTTTTCAGCTCTCTTCCGGGCAGTGTTCACTATTTTGTACCACCCTCGCTTTAATAGGCGAGTTTGCATATAATTGTCTTCCTTTTTGAAATCAACTCTTCTTGAGCTGTTTCTCTTCAGCCTAAGGAACTGCCCCAGAGGTAAGTTATCACGTACGTGTTTAGGATGAAAGCTACCGTAGTGTACCACCAAGTTCTTATCAGTCGGTTTGTTGTATGGTTTTACAAAAAGTTCTTTATCATTGTCGTCTGCCATGATCGTGATGTCCAAGAAATCATCCATCTCTTTGTTATAAGAGGAGGTGAATTTCAGAAACGTATTCTGTTGATTAATCCAACCTAGGAACTCATCCAGTCGTCCTGTAATGCTTTCCAAATGACAAAAATGTCATCAATGTAACGACGCCACATCCTGATGTTCTCCCAGAAGGGGTTGGAGTTAGTCATAATTGTGCTGGTTTCAAAAAAATCCATATAGAGTCCATATAGAGGTTGGCTACACTCGGCGCTAACTTGGCACCCATGGCTGTACCCTGGGTTTGTTTATCGAATGTGCCGTTAAAGTGAAAATAATTTTCAGTCAAGGCCATTTCAGCACACCAGAGGATGAAGGAGATGGGAGTCTTGACTACAGCATGGTCCTTTAAAAGTATTTCCTCGAGCATCTCCAGTGAGGCCTGTTGCGGTATGTTGGTATAGAGCACCACCACATCCAGGCTCAAGAGTACTTCGATTTGTGAGTCAAAGGGCATCTCTTCTACTTCCACAATGATCTGTGTCATGTCCTGAACATATGAAGCCATTTTTTTAACTAGTGGTTGAAGAAACATATCTGCAAAGCGAGACAGCGGTTCAAGAATTGAATTAACCCCAGACAAAATGGGTCTCCCTGGTGGCTTAATAAAGATTTGTGGATTTTTGGGAGCACATAAAATTGTGGAATTAGGGGTTTATCCTTGACCAAAAAGTCTGCTTCTTTATCTGTTATCCAGCCTCTCTCTTTGGCTTTAGTGATTTTAATGGAAATGTTCTTCGCTAATCTAGATTTGGATCTTCTTCGAGAGGCTGATAGCACGTTAAATCCAGCAATTGCCTGTTGCATTCCAATATGTAATCTTCCTGATTCAGGAGTACTATTGCACCGCCTTTATCCGCTTTGCGGATAATTATTTCCTGATTGTTAAGGAGGTTTTTCATCGCTATGCTTTCAGCGGTGCCGGTATTGTGGAAAGTTGTTTTCATGTTGGACTATTCCAGTTTCTCTAGATCTTTAAGTACCGTATGTTCAAACACCTTCGCCTCCGAGCTGTGTGTGCCACTGGATGCACAGAAATTAGATTTATTTTGGAGACCCCATTCGGATTGTTCTGTGTCGTAGGCATTGTTCTGAAAGAATTGGTGTAAGTGAATCTTCCTCATTAGTTGATGAAATTCTTGTTGGAATTGTAGTGGGTTATGTAGGTTCGTGGAAATGAAACCCATTCCCCTTTCAAGTAATCTCATTTCGATATGAGTTGGAACACATGTGGAGAGATTTACCACAATGCCTGCATACTCCTCGTTGTCACTCTCGGCTCTAGATCCCAGGCCTCTTGGCTCCTTTCTAAAAAATGTTGACCATTGCCCTTATTAGCAGGATTGCCTCTTGTTTGCCCTTGGTTTGAGAGTTTCCTGCCTCTAGGGTTATTGCCTCTGTTCTGTTTACGGTAGTTCGATCTACCACGGTTGTTAGGAGCAGAGCCATACGTGCTACCATCACTGGAGCTGAATGAGGTATTGGCAAATGCCACTTTCCTTTGTCCTCGTGTATTGCCAGAGATGGAGACTGTTGCTTGACGTTCCAATTGGTAATTTTCTTTTGTGTAGGGAAATGCTTTTTCGTGACTAAAGTTCACCAGATCTTTATTCATTCTCCGTACTCCTCTTTTAGTGAGTCTTCTTTAAATGCCAACATTTCAGTCATTAGACAATCAAGTTGTTTTTTGTAAAGCTCTAATGGAACTGCCTTTTTAATCTCCTCTTCAAGTGTGTTTAGATCAACCAGAATCTTCTCGGTCATCTCTGTGGCTGTATCGATAATAAGGATCAGCCAGTCTCAGCCACATTTATTGGCAATGTAACTCCATTGATGAATGAAGTTAGGGTTATCAAGAAAAAGCCTTGGCTCGTTGCGTACTACTAAGCCTTGTGGTAAGGTGCCTTTCCGTAAGTATTCCAGCATTATGGAACCATGCAGCGCCGTTCTTATTAAGCATTTTTTCAAGTTACTTAGATCGTCCCATCTTGTGATGTTAGTTGTGGTATCAGAGGTCCCACTCAGAAGCGTGGATTTCTCCAGTAAGTCTGCCACATATTTATCATCATAACTTTTGCACCTTTCAAGGGACATGTTGATACCAGGGTGTGTAAGGGTGTCGGGTGAGAATAGTCTCTAATAGTGTAAGTACTAATTCACGTGGCGTACAGGGAATAGTGTTATACGGTAAGTGCACCCTTCAATTCTTAATATACGGAAAGTATCCGTACAACACTGGGATAGTCATACAGGGAAAAGCAGAAAAGGACGAGAGAGTTGGTAGCCAGTATGCCAGTTGAAACCGAGTACAGCCAGCACCACCAATATCCTCTTCAGTTTATCTAAATGTTCAATCATTTTAAAAATCACTTTAAAAAGTCTCATTAAATTCAATTTGATTTTCAAATTTGACTCTTCAAAAATGAATGTCCAGATTGTGTCCTCATACGTTACTACAAAACTCTTTAAAAATGTTCCAAGGTAAACTTGCCACAGAGCTACAAGTTTCATAGATTGCAAACACCAGTGATAGAAGGATTCTATGCAACCGGCAGATTCTGTTTTCCCTAGCAATGTTTAGTCATGGACCTAGTATTTCCATTGTTTTTACCAGATTCAACCTAATTCTCAGGAGCTATCTGGAAACAGGGACATATGGTATGGGACCGTATTTACTGCTGTTCCTTTCCAATGTTAGATAATGCTGGGGGCATAGGCTTTACAGGTTTCTTCGGTACTAATTCAGTCTCCCTCAATCAACCGGTTCCTTACTAACTGCAGACAGTCTTTTGACATTAACACCAGGCGGTCCTCTTCTAATAACAGGCTATCACAGGACTCTACCCATTTACATAATCTAGATTCCTTCTTTTGTTCCAAACCCAACCGGGTCTGTCCCATCACAGAGTCCTGTTCTGCACATAAAGGTTTCCTGTACAAAGTTAGCACTCTCCATATGACCTGAGACTTGAAGGACGTTAAGCCCAGCTCAAATCTGATCAAATCTGATTGCTTTCCCACAGTTATTGTTTGTGGCCTAGGACTGGTCCTTCTCCCATTGGCTGGCTACCTCACCATCAACCAACCACCAGCACCGGGAGGTGGGAGCCGGCCCCTGTGATCGAAGGCCCGCATCTAAGGCCCTGTCTAGACCCTATACATTGCTGGTACGCTGCAAGGGCGCCCCTCACGTAGCATGATGATGTAGCACCCACACTGTACATTGGATCCTGAACTACCATGCACTTTCACATCCACCACCATGGGTTAGTCTCCTTCTACTCATCACTCTACTACCCTCTCTCCCTCTCTCCATCCCATCTGATCTCTCACTTTCACAGCCTGGACTGCACATTGACTTACACCTTCAACCATTCGAATTCAGCTGTTTTTCTGCTGCTACTGCCTTTTGAATTTAAGCTGTTTTTCTGCTGCTACTGCCATTTGAAGTTAGCTGTTTTTCTGCTGCTACTGCCAAATTACATTGTGCTGTGCCTGTGTGGTTTTACTGTGTGATTTTCTCTTGAACTTGATTGGCCCACTGACTGCATTGTGTTACTCTGCCCCGCTGTGCCTATCCTGATCCTCCTCCCTTGCCCCCCTCTCTACTTCGCCCATGGCATTCTCTGTTTCTCATATCTTCTCTAACTGTTGCACCATCAACTAGATTTCCCTTCTCACTAAGTCTGGAAGGAAGAAGTTCAAAAAGGATATCTTGGTCTCTAACCCTGGTTTCCATTTCACTGACACTCACACCAGCGTTTCCTCCAGACAGACCCTCGCCGACATCCTCTTTGTCATTCCCTCGCCAGACCTATGGGACTCTTCATATAGTCTCTGTGCTCTCTCCTTTCTATTTTTATCCCATGAATGGTGGCACCCATGGGAGGCCCTCCTGGCCTCCTTCGAGTCCTCTAAGTTCATCATTAATGTCTACTTGAACGGCACTGTCTTGATCCAAGGCCTTCAGGCTTCCCATGCCTCATCAATTTCCATTCATCTCCTGCTATCCCCTGTCTCCCTTCTTCAGCTTCCCTGCCTCCCCCCTCTGGCTCCTCCTTGGCCACATTGCCCTCTCATCCTTCCTCCACAGCATCCCATCGGGCTCTGCTAATTCTCCTTCTATACTTCTGACCTGTACCGCTCCCCGGAAGTCCATCAAGGATTGCAACCTTCTCCACATTGACACTCTCAACTCTCACTCTGCCGTCAAACACTCCTCTGACATCTGCCGCCTCATGGAAGAACTTGACCTCAATGTCCTCAGTCTCGCTGAGACATGGTTCACAGCAAGCTCTGTCACAAGCTTTGACACTCTCCTGCCTAATGTCCAAAAGATCCTCTCTGCACCCAGATTCACCCGATCTGGAGGAGGTGTAGCCCTGATCTTCCTGGATTGGATTTCTGCCTCTATCATTCCTACGCAGACCAGCTCCTCTTTCGAATGCCTTGTATTCAGGCTTGCTATCTTTCCTGGCCTCTCTCTTACCGTGGCTACTATCTATCGGTCACCTGATCAAATAACCTCCTTCCTTTCTTAGTGGGCAGACCTCTTCTCCTCTATCCTGGCCTCAAACACTCAACTTCTCCTTCTTGGTGACCTCAACATCCATCTGAATGCTCCCTGCTCCTCCTCTGGCTCTTTCATGACCTCTGCAACTCTCTCTTTCTATTCTCCCCTCCTGCCCGACCCACTTTGCAGAGCACACACTGGATGTTCTGATCTCCTCTGACTTCCCCCTCTCCAGGCCAAGCCAACTCCAGCTCTAACAGCAACCTTCTCGGTCATCTAACCCATGCAGCGTCCACCATCTCTCCCCCTTCTCCTCATCTGGCTGATTCACATCCTGACACAACCCTTTCCATGCTCTACTCCTCTATCTCTGATACGCTGGACATGCTTGCCCTTGTCAGGAGGATCCACTTGAAGCCCAAAGCCAAGTGAAACTCTTGGTGCAACTCTGATGTAGCTACTCTTAAACATGAGTGTAGGTTGGCTGAGAGAAAATGATGGGCTTCTTCTTCATCCCCTGATAAATTGGCCTGCCGCCTGCTCCAAAGGCAATACCGGCTCTTTGTCCAAACTAAAAAGACAGCCCACATCCAAGCCCTGTGTCTCTGCGGCATCTAACAACTCAGCAGAACTCTTTAAAATCTGCAAAGATCTGGCCAACCCTACTGCAGTCTCTACCTCTCCTGTTGCCTCACAGGCCCTCTGCACGGCCCTTGCCTCTCATTTCATCTCAAAAACCCAGGACATCCTGTCCACCCTCTCCTCCTCTCCACCTCCACCCCCTTCTCTACCTGCTAACTCTTGCCCTCCCTCAGTCCCCCTCCCTCTTCCTCTTCCTTTCCTCTGTTCTCCCCTCATGAGATTTCTAGACAAGTCTGATCTATGAAAGTCTTGTCAAAACAGGTTCTTCCCTGTTCATCTAAACCCATCAAGGACCACATGGACACCCTTGTTCCTGCTTTGGCCGACTTCTGCAACCTTTCCTTTGCCTCTGGAGCCTACCCTCCACTCTGAAGCACTCTCTTGTGCACACTCTCCTCAAGAAAACCACTGCTGACCCCATCATGCCCAGATAACTACTGCCCGATCCCCATCACTCCTTTCCTGGGCAAACTCCTGGAAAAACTGGCCCTCTCCCAGCTTAGTCTTCACACCAATTATGTTGGTGTCTCCATGGCCATCAGTCTGGCTTTAGAGCTGCTAGAAGCACGGAAACTGCTCTCCTGAGCATCCATAAAAACCTGCTCTCCAACCTTGACTCTAACATCTCTTTTGTCCTCATCCTACTCAAGCTCTCTTCTGCCTTTAACACAGCCAGCCATGCCATCCTGCTCAATCGTCTCCATGATAACCTGGGTATCACCAATCAGGCCCTCGCCTGGCTGACCTTTTTCCTCTCCAATCGACCTTCCCAGATCCAACTTGGGTCCTTCCTTTTCTCTATCTCACTCTCTACCTGTGGTGTTCCTCTGGGGTCTAAACTCACTGCCTAGCCTTTCAACCAATATCTGGAACACATCGCCCACCTCATTGCTGCTCTCTGCACAAAATTTCAGTGCTATGCATATCACACTCAGCTCGGTTTCAGGCTTCCCTCTGCCACCTCTTCAGCTTCTCTCATCTCTGATTGTCTGTCTACAATCCAGGAGTGGTGTGCCGCCAACGATCTCTGCCTTGATGGCAGTAAGACAGAGATTCTCATCATCATCACACCTACACCCTCCTTTCGCGTCACTCTCTGGCCAGCCTCCCTTGGCCCTCTTCCTGCTCCCACCTGCAAGGCTAAGAACCTCGGGGTCATCGACGACTCCACACTCTCTCTCCTTCTCTCCTCACATCTCTGACGTCTCTAAGAAGTCAAACTACCGACTCCATCTCCTCAGAGGTATTCTTCCTTTCCTCTCCTTCCCCCAGAAACCTACTGTGTCTAGAGCTCTAGTTATCTCTAGGCTGGATTATTGCAATAACCTCTTTCTAAATCTGCCGGCTTCCACTCCCCGCTCTTTCTAGCTCATCCAGAACAGGACTGCGAGACTTGTCCTTGGCCTCAAGCCCTGGGATCGTATCTCTCTAGACCTGAAATCTCTTCATTGGCTCCCAGAGGCTGCAAGGATTAAAGATTAAATTCAAGACCCTTTGCATAGTCCCAAGGCTTTCTGGGGCCTGGGTCCAAAATATCTTCAACTCTCCCTCCATAAATACCTTCTCACTCAAGCTCTTCTCTAAGCAGCGAGTTGGGGGTAGATCTCGCTCCTCTGATGTGGCATCCCTCTGAAACAGCCTCCCTGCCTCTCTGAAACTTGAGGAGAACCATCTCTGGTTCCGGAAGCACCTCAAGACCTTGATCTTTGCTTCTGCCTTTGCTCTGCCTCTCCCCTGCTGATCTGTCTGTTTTGGCACCATGCACCTGACTACCCTCTGATTTCAGGCCAGGCCACTGCCCACCCAGCCACACACTTGCACTGCCTGCTGGGTACCCTTGCACTTCGGTCTGTATCTTTAACCCTAAGGTCTCCTTCCTGCACTTAACAGAAAACTCCTTGTCCACGCTTTAAATCGTACACTTGCTATCTTGGAGGATGCAATACCAGTCGCACTCTGAAACACTTGTGTATGAGCGCGATACAAATAAAATAAATATCATAAATATATCATATCGGTGCCCATGGGGGGTACTCAGAGGCAGACCTAATACTTTTCCCCAAAAAATACCCTCCACACTGCCCAATTACCTCCATCCATGTCAGTAAAGCATCTGATCCATACGTAATTACTGGAACCACATTTGGACAACATAATTATACAAGAGGGTTAACCGTAAATTTGCCACCCTTGCCTGTGAAATTAGATTACATACATTTTCCCTAAGATTTATAAAATGCAACCTAGGTTTCTCAACTTCAAAATGTCAAAACCCAAGTATACAAAATCCATAACTTTGCCTAATACTTCATCCAATGAAAGCCATTTATAATTCACCACCTTTTTTCTGGGATGGTTTTAGGATCATAACCTTTATTTTTTATTAATGTTAATTTACAACCTGTTCGTTTTCTGTAAACTGCACCTATGCTTCTAATTGTCATTTATGGCCAATAGGGGTTTGGTCACAAAACACCAGATCATTAGTATATAACACGTGGCTCACATGATGGGAATCTGTTTTCAGAGGAAATTATATGGATTCAGTTAGGGCAGCCCTAAAGTCAGAAATAAAAAGATTAAGAAGTGATGGGGCCAGAACTCAGCCTTGTATAACGCTCTTGTTAGTATTAATTGATCTAAACAACATGCCCTCTGTGTTATGCCTGATTTTCAAAGAAGTTCTTGAGTATAGCTTGTATAGAATTTCTAACAGTTATTGGGGGCAGTCCCATGTTTTAACTTGTTCCAAAGTAAGGGACGGGAGACGAAGTCAAAGGCCATAGTAAAATCTATACAACAGATATACATACAGTCCTTAAAATCCTGATATTTAGCCGGTCTATATATATAAAAGTGAAAATGTTTGGATTTGTGGTTTTGCATATGTTCCCTATACAATTCCACACGGTTTCACCAATCTGCACCAGATTTTGCATGCACAGTTACCTGTTAGGACCCTTTGGACATTACTGGCTACATGTCATCTGGAAACCCCGCCCTTTTCCCTGGATTTCAGCAAAAGTGCAAATTTGAGGGTCGGTTTGTGGGCTTGTGGGTTTGTGGCTTTGCGTATGTTCCCTATACAATTCCACACTGTTTCAGTAATCTGCACCACATTTTGCAAAGTCACTTGTTAGGACCCTCTGGACATTACTAGCTACATGACATATGGACACCTCACCACTTTGCTCAGATTTCACTAAAAGTTAAAATGTGGGTGTGGGTTTGTGGCTTTGCGTATGTTCCCTATACAATTCAACACCGTTTCATCAATCTTCACCAAATTATCCACAGTCACCTGGTGGGACCCTCCAGACATTACTGGCTACATGAAATGTGGACACCCCATACCTTTCCCCAGATTTCAGTGAAAGTCTCTGGGTTTGTGGGTCTGTAGCTTTGCATATATTCCCTGTACAATTCCACACTGTTTCACCAATCTGCACCAGTTTTGCACAGTCACCTATTAGTACACTCTGTATATTACTGGCTACATGACATTTGGACACCCTACCACTTTCCACAGATTGCAGCAAAGGTGAACATCTGTGGGTGGGTTTGTTGCTTCATGAATGTTCCCTATACAATTCAACACAGTTTCACCAATCTGCATCACATTTTGCTCAGTCACCTGTTAGAACCATGCAGACATTACTAGCTACATGACATTTGGACATCCCACCCCTTTCCCAAGAATTCAGGAAAAGTCAAAATGTGTGGATGGGTTTGTGGCTTGGTGAAGTGTTCTTCCTCATTCAGTTACATACCGTTTCATCAATCTGCACCACATTTTGCAATTTACCTGTACTTATGAGGGAATGAAATCCCGGGCAATGCTGGGTATATCAGCTAGTATCAAATGAATTAAACCCCATTTGGGCTAGTACCATACCACAAACAAAGCCAGATTGCCACAGGTCTGAAACCTTTGCTTTTTCTGCCTGTTGCCAAAGTTCTTTTTCTACAATAGAGCAGAAGATTTTCCCAGGGACATATGGGAGCACGATGGGCTTGTAATTCTTAGGGCTTAGACGGTTCAATTTTTGATGTACTGTTATAATTATCAAGGTTTTCCAGGACTGTGGTATATATTATGTACTTATTATTTTGTTAAACAAAAATAATCATACTGCAGCCCATATTTCTGGGGCTCCCTTAAGTGTCATGTTTGATAAACCATCAGGCCCTGGGGCTCTTGATAGTTTATTTTTTTATGATTGTTAAGATATCATCCAGGTCAAAGTTTAAATGCCAGTGTACCTAAATATCCAAGGAGACAGGCTGCGCATCAAAACTAGAATCTGAATAGACGTCACTTTAAAATGCTAACCATGTCTTTTCCGCAATAGGGTTAGACTGAATTTGAGGTTGAAAATTAACCTGTTTTCTTATCGCATCCCAGAAATGTCCTGAGTACTTGTTCTTTAAGATGTCCAGTATCTTTTCAGCATCTTGCTTAATTATCATACTATGTTGTTGGTTGAGAAAGAGTTTATACTGCTGGACTAACTTATACTGCACCTGATAATTTACAAAGTGTTTAAGTTGCAAGGCTCTTAGCCTCTTTCTTCAGTCTTCTTATGTTCTTTCATCTCCCTGTCGAAAGCCTGACGATCTACAAACCCCTCTCTACGTGGATAAATCAGGGCTTTATACATTGCCTACAACCTCCCTTGATATTGCTGGGAAAGGAAGCTTCCATTCCATTGTAGGTTTTTTTAACTGTCTGCTCAGGAGCTTGTTAAATCTATCCACCATATATCCTTTCCAAATCAAGTGGTTTCCTGCTTGATTGCATAACACGTTAATTGGGTGGAATTGCTGAGAAACATCCCTGGCCATTACCTTTAGCGCTAGTTGCAAGCATGCATGGCCACATTCCAACTGCTCTTTTACTTTTAAGTTAATATATTGTAATGCCAGGTTGTTTGAGGTAACCATATAATCTATAAAAGAGGAATGCGGACCATTTCTCCAAGTTGTCTTTGTGGGAATATCAACAGCCACAGCTCAATTTAATTTATGAATGTCCCATTGTACCAATAATCACATCATGCTTTTCCTTGCACCAAAGAGTTCTTTTTTATGGGCCCACAAGTTGGGATCAGTTCCTCTTCCTGGAGACAGCAGCAATTAAATTGTTTTTAAAAGGCTAATGAAAATTTGAACTTAGTCGTTATTCTACTTGCAGATTGGGTGTGGTTATATTGTCATACAAAATATATTCATGTAATTCTCCATCATACACAGTTCTCATTCTATATATCAGTCTGGCTTACATTTGACTTCTCTGTCACCAGTTCTTTTACCACATCTGATTTGTTGGATTCCAATGAAGTGTAGGTTTATTTTATCCACGAATTGGTGTTCCTTCTGCCAGTGCAATGCCAGAGGGAGCTTTGGGTCTTGGTTCCCTAACATACTGATATGTTCATGAACTATTATTCTTAGCTCTCTTACAGTCCTCCCTATATGTATTGTTTAGCAGATACACACAATAACATCTACAACATATCTGGTTGTACAGTGAGTGCATTCCTTAATGTATACTTTCCTTTTTGTCATCAATAGTAAATTGGATAGTGCTATCTTTTGCATGTTGACATATGTTGCCAGTGTTAAATTTGTAAAAAAGCCACTTCTGTGCATTTGATTTCACCATTCTCCCATGTCAGGTATTATTTACTTATTTACCTTAAATGATGGACAAAGATTAGTTCTCAAAATACGTTGTTTAGTGTAGAGTATGTTAGGTTTGTTACCTAGAAACCGGTTAAGTTATTTAGCCATTAACAATAAGTGCCAGTGTTTTTGAGGATTCTAAATAGTATGCTGTTATCACAGCATTCATTACTCTAGTCTCAAAAGTATCTTCCTTTCTATTATTCTTGTTGTATCAGTAGGTCCTTTCTCTCCACCTGTTGAGTTTTACTCCTGACTTTACTAAGTGTGCATGTTGTATAACCCTGTTCGTGAAATCTTTGTGTAAGAGTGTCTCACATTCTTGACTGAAGTATTTGGTTTCACTACATTTCCTGCATGCCCTGATGAATTGCCATGTAGGGATGATGTCCACTGTGTTTCCACAATCGCAGCTGCTACTAAAAGTTTAGAGGTGACCTGAATCTTTTTAGGTGGATTTCTGAAATATAGAGCTTGAGATCTAAGAAATCAATTTTAGATTTTTACTTGTTGTGCAAGTCAGTTGTAGACTAAATTCATTTTGATTGAGCAGTGAGACATATTATAACAGGTGTTGATTTGTGCCTTCCCAGTATCATGAAGATTGTGTCAATATGTCTGTGCCAAACCTTTGACATTCGAAAAAAAAGATGTTGTTGCTCAAAGCATCTGTTTGTTCAAATTGGCCCAAAAAGATATTAGCAAGTGGGGTGTATATTTAACACCCATGGCTAATATGTTTGGAAATTACATCAGTGACAATTAAGATATTGCTATCATTTCTTCGATCATAGCCAAATTAGTCAAATAAAAGGCTGATATGCTTGCAAATGTGTGGTCTAGGGCTTAAAATACTAAGCCATGGGCAGTTGATGTATACACTGCATTAACATCTAATGTTTCTAGTATACATTCTGTGTTCAAAGTCATATCCTCTAAGATCTTTAATATATGTGTAGAGCCTCTGACCTATGAGAGCAATTCTAATACCTTGGTTTTGATAGCTGTGTCTATATATTTTGATGGGTTTTCTGTTGGCTATCCTATTCCAGTCACAATATATTTTACTTCAGGTGATTCAACAAAAGATGTATGGATTTTAGATAAAAAATAGACCACTGGTAAGACTGAATATTGTGTAATGAGAAATTATTTTTGTTGTCTTTTAGGTGGCCTTGTTTGTACCATTTGTTGATATTGTCCTTGATTTGCAATGTTATCGCTTGTACAGGATTACCTTTTAATTCTTTATAAAATCCTGGTGTTTTTAGATGTACTGTGCGCATGTGTATATAGCACATTTAATTTAGAATCACCATATTACCTCTCTTGCCTGCTTCCTTGGTGATTTTATTATTTTCATTGGAGGGGTTATGAAGCACCAGTTCCTCGCCTTTGCTAATGTTAATATATCTAATGTTGTTTTTAAATTATGTACATTACAAACACATTAGACGTGTAGCGATGGGTGCTAAATATGCATCTTCACTTGCTAATCTCTTTATGGGCCAATTTAAATAAACATATGCTTTTAGCAACAACATCTTTGTTTCAAATGTCATTTTATTGCACAGATATAGCGATGGTATCTTCATGATATGGAAAGGTACAAAGGAAAGCCTATTAAAATGTGTCTCAATGCACAATCAAAATGGATTTGTTATATAACTGACTTACACAGCAAGTAAAACCAAAATTGATCTCAAAATCTAGATTTTCGGTAACCATCTACAAAGCAGGACATTCTGTTAAAAGACAGAGGGCAACTCTACACTTCAAGTGACATGAGTAACACAATATACAGCATCATTTCAGGGGAGTTAATAAGGGCACGAAGCAACTGTAGTGAAACTAAGGACTTCACTCAAGAATGTGAGACGCTTATATCAAGATTTCAGGAATAGGTGTTAACTTTAGAGTTAGTTGTAACGGTGGGAACGTAATGGCTCACTCAGTTTCCCCCCAACACCACCCAACAACTGGAGATTTCCTACCTTGTCTTCAATAGTGAGATGAGGCTATCAGGAGTTCACCTGTTACACCCTCCCTTCGCCTCTAACTCGGCAAATGAAGGTTGCGGCAGGGAAACCCTTTGTAAAGGGGAAAAAACCCTGTGCCGCTTGAGAGCGTTGAGTTAATGGGATTTGACAAGGCTTCTGCTGCAGCCTCGAGGTGGAAATGTTTCAGCGTGTGGGTTTCTCCCGAAGGTTCTCCGATAGTTCGCCGATTGCTATGCCGATTCTCGGAGGTGGGTTTGTTGAGAGGTTCGGAACCGGCGGGAACTTTGGGAGAGGAAGAAAACAAGGTCAGTGATGTGTTAAGAGAAGACAGGTTGTAGGAATATGTAAGGGATTTGGCTCCACCTACCCAGTCTGAGTACGAAGGGGGATGTGAATGGAGATTCCCGGGATGTATGATGGGAGATGTAGTCCGGAGATTCCTAATGAATAGACACGAGGGAGAAACAATGAGAGGTAAGTATAGAACGGGGCTTCCTGTGTGATGAAATGTGAATCGAAGGGAGAGGGGAGGTAACCTACGGACTATGAGCAGGTCTGAAGGCGACTTCACCGGTAACGAGCTCTTGAACGCTATGAAGTGACAGTGATTGGTCGCGGTCAGCCTGGGAAA
Source organism: Ambystoma mexicanum (assembly GCF_040938575.1). Lineage (NCBI taxonomy): Eukaryota > Metazoa > Chordata > Amphibia > Caudata > Ambystomatidae > Ambystoma > Ambystoma mexicanum. The sequence goes on from NC_090932.1 coordinate 717,155,202, forward strand.
GAGAAAAGAGGATAGACAAGCAGGTTTCAATAAAGGGAGGAGGTGGAAGGTTGGAACCAATTCGGAAACGAAATTCCAGTATTTCTCCTAAGTGAAGACTTATGGAGCGTGACCACTAACAACAGTAGCAACACGCTGAGTCTTCCATTCCGGCGGTTTAAGTAACGTGATCAAATCACCGGGCGGAGTTTCCTCAATGGATGGAATGGGTTCTAAACCGTCCATTCGATTCCGCGATGCCATCTTGGGAGTGACGGCGTGAATAGATGGCATGAATCGCCACCAGCGCAGAAAAGACCACCGTTGGGAACGGTTCGTAACAATAGGGTTATAAAAGAGGTACACTTAATAAAGCAAGGAGTAAAAATCAACAGATGGAGAGAAAGGACCTACTAATATATAAATGTGGTATTCCTTTAGCCTCATGCTCTCAAGACACTCATAGTCCTCTTGGTGCATTTGAAAATGTGGTAGTTATGTGCTGATCTTGCATGTGGCCTTAGCTACTGAAGCAAGCAGAAATGCTTAAATCAAGCCATCCCACGGAAAATCTCTCCTCAAGCCAGGCAGGTGGCATTTTGTGTCACATTCCCACATCATTCTGCCACTGCGTGAACAACAACAACAAGCAATCATTTTTCTCAGCATGCCCCAAACAATATTTCCATTTCCCTCAAAAAGGTACTAATTACATTATTTCAACTGTTAATTTCAGCTTAGGCACTAGTTGATACTGTCTGTGTGAGCAAGTGTTTAATTAAGCTTCCCCAGGACAAATTCCTCTGCTGTCCAGGCATGTCATGTGTTGAATGTCATACCACATAACCCTGCCACTAATGCCATACATTGATCACCAACAATCTGCAAACAACATTTCCCAGCACTAATCAAACACTTATTTCCCTTCGCTTAAAGTGGTGGGAATAAAATAATGAAATGAAAACAAGTGCTCATTTCAGGTATTTCTGTACACTAAACTATTTGTGAGCAAGTTTTCAATCAATATACACAAGCACAAACTCCTCCTCCATCCAGCCAGGTGCTGTGTTGTTTCCCAAGCCAAATTACCCTGTCACTAATGCCAGTTACCGAACATCAACGCCATGGAAACAATTTACCCAGCAAACCCCAATAATTGTTTCCCTTTACCCAAATTGAGGCAATGATTTTAATGAAAGTGTTTGATTGTAGTTGCCTTCAGTATAGTCACCATAGTAAATGATATGCCAGCAAGTTGCTCATGGGCCTTGCAGACAAAAGGAAATCTGCCCCAAACAAAATCCCAATGACTTAGTAATCAAACCTACCCTACATTTCTGTGACCTACACATACATCCTTTAAATGTTTAGTGATCCTTTATAGCTTGTGCACAACCCAAACTCATCCATTAAATCAATAATGTAAATCGCTGTCTAAAGTAAAATGCTCCAGCTTTTAAACAGCAACACATACTATTCTCCTCTTGCACTGAAAGATTCCCAGTGACTACAGAAGGAAGTGCTTTATAGTAGATCCGGTTGCCCTTATTCGATAATTGAAGTGAAAGAGATTTGGCAGATCCCGTATAAAGTGGACATTCGATAGGTTTGGGGTGCTGCTGAATGTATTCACCAAGGCTTACTTCGGAAGTAGCGCAGATGGTTGCTTCAACTAGTAAATGCTATGGTAAGCAATATGTGATTAGGATAACATATTCATGTACACTACCTATTAACTATTTACTTTATAGCAAGCATTATTGAATACTGTTTCTTCTGGTGCAGTTTTTCAGAATACCCTTCCCTGCAAAGGTCAGAAACAAAGTAATTGCTGCTTAATAAATATGGAATGAAGTAACCAGAAGCCATATGAGATACATTTTTAAAAGCATGTCCTAATTGATGATACTTTCATTATTTTCAGATGAGTAGCTTCCTGCAATTATTGTTCCACATTTTAAGCATATTACGCAGCCTCAAAAAGAAAAGGAACACTCTGGATCCATACTTGGTAAATTTGGTAGTGACACACAATCAACAATTTCATATATTTTAGGAACTTTAGAAGATACAGGTTCAGTTCCTTTTCCTACAGTTATAGTAGTTTAGTTTTTTGTTTTTTATTTGTACAAATTGCAGTTCAGCTGTTTTTCAATTGAAGTTTTTCAGTAGTTTGATTTTCATAAACATTTCTAAAATATATCTGCTCATGTTTATTTCACATAAGGGTTAACATTGCTGAATTTCCTAAATTATATTTTTGTGAATTACCCCTTTTTAATTTTGATTTGCAGATGGTGAAAAATACTTCTGTTACATTTCTCACCTCATCTGGTTCAGGAGATGCTAAGTAGTCCCGAATCCAAGAGCTTAATCTGCAAAATATAATTGTTCCAGTAGTAGTTATATTTTTGGGATGTTGCTTTTTATTTTTGCTAGCAACAGTGCTTGAAATGCTTTTACTACTGCCATTACTACTTACATTTAAGTTGTGCTATTGTTTCAGTTGATGAACTTTGTATTATTAAAGGAGTATTAGTAATAGGTAAATGATCTTTTTTTTCGTTTTGTCGGCCACACTACTTTTACTTTTTAAAATACTACTAAATGAAATTGAAGGAGTTTTAAGTTGCTTTGTTGCTGATATTATAGGAGTTGCTATTGGCACATCTGTTTTACTTTTAGGTATATCAGAAGTTTTATATTTATTATACAAGTAGTCAAATTGCTACGATGTAGGTTTTTTTATTCAATAAAAGTGCTTTGCATCGTACTACTAGAATATCTTTACTCAATATTCTTCCTAGAAAATCCTACTATTACCAACCCATTTATTAAATGTATCCTAAAATATCCATTGGACCAATATGTAAAAAGCTAATTTGTTCCAAGGCCAGTACATAATTGTTTAAAGAAAGAGAGAAAAAACTCTAGCCAAAAATCTAAACATTGTCAAACCATAAACCCATTAAAATTTGGTGGATAAATATATAAAAATAAAAATAAAAATAAACGGTTTACCTTAAAATATGAGAAAAAACTGAGTGAACATTCTAGTGTTAAAAAACCTAAAACCAGTCCAAATCTGCTATCTGAGTCTCCGTGGGCCGATTGAGAATGCTATACACACATCCAAAATGAAAGTGTATTTTCAAAAAGGCTGCAACACATTCGCATGATGACGTCATCGCGCACACGCATAATGAGCATGGATACATCACCCTTGCAGCGTTTAATGCAATAAATACCTGCAAAATAGCAGTAGGGATCCATGCAACGGATCGGCTGCATCCTGGGGACAATCTGATCCTCAAATTTTCAAAAAGGTTTAAATCTATAAACCTGAGGTAAATCTAATAGTGGAATCTCTGCATCTCTTGTCCTTTAATTTAACCTAGCTAAAACTGACAATCTAGACACAAGAGCAATGTGTATCCCTTATTTTTTACAATTTTATTTTCTTGTATTTTCTTTTCTTTCTACCTAGTTCCAGTGACTGACACCCTCTGGAATTTTACTTTAAGATCTCCTACATTTGGGAACCTTTTGATTTTTGACTACTAAAGAACAATACTATTGAAAGCCTTTAAACAAATAAAGAACCTTAAGAAGAGTGGCCAAACACAACAATTGGTTCAGAGAGAAATTGAAATACACTAAGCACCCAATAATGTATTAAACTAGTTACTAATAGGTAAACATTATATACTAAAAACCAAGAAGTAACATAACACTTGATTTGGAATATACTACAGCCTGCCGTGAATCAATGAGGATGATGAACATATTGCATGTATTTATTCTTTTTCAAAACATTGTTCATTGTTTTGCGTAGATGCTAATACAATACACGGTTTACAAATGTTTCTTTTTGTATTAGATACTCTTCTAATGAGCCCCCTGAACTTAAGAGGGTGAAGCACGTTTTGAGAGTTAAGATTGAAGATTATGGATTAAATTATGTTTGCTAAAACAATTTATGTGTAGATTGACTACTTTGGTTCTCACCTTGAAGATGAGTATACTGCAAGGAGCAGATATCTACTAATGAAATGAACACACATATCAGTATGGCGCAAACAGGATAATACCAATTGTAAGAAACCACACCTGTATTAATGTTCAGCTAGCATTACAAACATAGCAGAATTTTTCATACACACTTGTTGAAGCTACACATAGCATATGAAGCATATTGAATTGTCCAATTCGTTAATGTACACACCTATTAGTACCATTTGTAGTATACATGTTCCTACATTGATATTGATTTTTTTATATAGTTCAATTAATGTTTTCTTATGTTATGTTAATGGGTCTTGTAATGCACAGTGTCTCAACTTGCATAGTCTCTTGGCGCTCTGGTGCATCTGCAATGGGAGGGGGTTGGTGGTTTCTCAGTAGGGTTGAGATGGAAAAGAGCAAAAGAGCTTTGATGTGCTGTTGCCAGCTTTAGGTCAGAAGAACCAGTTACTGAACTTTGGTGTGTTTTCAGTCAGTAGCGGTCATGTGGTGTTGAGGTCTGGTTGTGTATGGTTTGGTTTCATGTTCGGTGTTGTGAAGTGCATGTGGTTTGTGGTGCAGTAGAGGTATGGTTGTGTTTAGTTCAGAGTTTGAGAGTGAGTACGCAGCATGGTGAGTTTTTAGTATGGCTAGTTAGTAGCAATACATTTCCTACCCCCAACCATGCATCTAAGTGTGACACATTAGGGTACCCCACAATCCATCTAAGTGTAGTACATTTACTACCCCCAATAATACATCTCAGTGTGATACATTTCCTTCCCCCAACCATCCATCTAAGTGTGACACATTGGTGTTCCCAGCAATCCATCTAAGTGTGATACATTTTCTACCCCCAATAATCAATTGAAGTGTGACATATTAGTGTTCCCAGCAATCCATCTAAGTGTGGTACATTTTCAACCCCCAACCGTCTATCTAAGTGTGGTACATTTCCCACCACCAACAATCCATCTAAGTGAGACACATCAGTGTTTCCGGCAATACACCTAAGTGAAGTACATTTCGTACCCCCAACAATCCATTTTAATGTGACACATTTCCTACCCTCAACCATCTATCTAGGTGTGACACATTGGTGTTCCCAGCAATCCATCTATGTGTGGTACATTTCATACCCACAACATTGTATTTAAGTGTGGTACATATCCTACCCCAACTGTATATCTAAGTGGGGTTCATTTCTTACCCCAACAGTCTATTAAAGTGTGGTAAATTTCCTACCCACAGCCATCCATATAAGTGTGACACATTAGTGTTCCTATCAATCCATCTAGGTATGGTACATTTCCCACACCCAACAATCCATCTGAGTGTGACATATTAGCGTTCCCAGCAATCCATCTAAATGCGGTACATTTCCTATCCCCAACAGTCTATCTAAGTGTGGTACATTTCCTACCCCCAACAATCCAGCTACGTGTGACACATTAGTGTCCCCAGCAATCCATCGATGTGTGGTACATTTCCTACCCCCAAAAGTCAATCTAAGTGTGGTACATTTCCTACCCCAAAAGTCTATATAGGTGTGGTACATTTCCTGCCCCTACCCATCTATCTAAGTGTGGTACATTTCCCACCACCAACAAACCATCTAAGTGAGACACATCAGTGTTTCTGTCTATACACCTAAGTGAAGTACATTTCGTACCCCCAACAATCCATTTTAATGTGATACATTTCCTACCCTCAACCATCTATCTAGGTGTGACACATTGGTGTTCCCAGCAATCCATCTATGTGTGGTACATTTCATACCCACAACATCGTATTTAAGTGTGGTACATATCCTACCCCAACTGTATATCTAAGTGGGGTTCATTTCTTACCCCAGCAGTCTATTAAAGTGTGGTAAATCTCCTTCCCACAGCCATCCATATAAGTGTGACACATTAGTGTTCCTATCAATCCATCTAGGTATGGTACATTTCCCACACCCAACAATCCATCTGAGTGTGACATATTAGCGTTCCCAGCAATCCATCAAAATGCGGTACATTTGCTATCCCCAACAGTCTATCTAAGTGTGGTACATTTCCCACCCCCAACAATCCAGCTACGTGTGACACATTAGTGTCCCCAGCAATCCATCTATGTGTGGTACATTTCCTACCCCCAACAGTCAATCTAAGTGTGGTACATTTCCTACTCCAAAAGTCTATATAGGTGTGGTACATTTCCTGCCCCTACCCATCTATCTAAGTGTAGTACATTTCCTCCAGCAATCCATCTCAGGGAGCAGAGCCCAGCGTGATACAGATGTTACACCATGCCTATCTCAGGGTGCCAAAAGGAACATAATGTTAGCCTATACAGTTAGACCAGATGTAGAATATGGGTAATTTACACAAACAGGCTAAGTGCAAATATGGGTAATTTACACAATGAGGCTTCATGCAAGAAAAGTCTAATCTATACACGTAGACTAAATGCAGGTAGTCATATGATATTAGGTAATACGCGTGGTGGAGTTATACTGGAGTACAGTAATGGATGTTCTCTCTGCCCACACCAGACTTAGCTTATCAGTCGCTGTAGGTAGTCTGTGTTAAGTGTCCCAGGCAAACGCGGCAAACATGGAATAGAGCTGCTCAGTTGGGAGCTGTCCTTTGCCTTGTAGCCCTTAGCCAAGGTTAGCAAGGTTACCCTGGAAGGGCCTCTGAAATGCAGCTGTTTCAGTCGTGTGGGGGGCATGGACCAAAGAGAATCAAATGTTTGGGCGGGAGGAATCGGGGTGGAGGGTGCAACAGTACAATAGTGCCTACATTTCTATTGAATTGTTGTATATATTGCAATTGACGTTATGCTAGTGGCTATACTCGGGTTGTTATTTAGTCTTAATTTTAATGTTTCACCTATACAAAAGAAGACATGTTACAATATAAAATGTTCTACTGTTTACTATATACACATTTATGTTATGATTGTAAGGAAATGTGATGCTACTGCCTACATTCATAGTAACATTTTGAACACACCTCTATATTATAATTGTAAAGACATTAGGTGCTATTGCTTAGATTTGTATTATAATGTTCTAGCTAGTACTATTTTTAGTATGCTAGTGGCTACATTTATATTGATCTTTTGTATATACTGCTATTAATAGTATGCTTGTTTGTACATTTGTATTGCCATTTTTATACAGTAAATTTGCAGCTAAATTTGTATTCATTTGTATGAAGCATTACAAACATAACTGAATTCTGCGTACACATTTGTTGAAGCTATGCAGCACATGAAGTGTATTGACTTGTTGAAAAAGTATTAGTACACAACAGTTTATTTATAGTTTACATTTATTGTTATATTGCATTATAAAATGAGTAACTGAAAGTGTAGGTTTTATTATTTACAATGTAAACATTTAAACAATAGTTGCAGTGACTGGTAAAACAATAATTAACTAATCTGGCTATGTGGAAAGCTCTTACGGAGATGATGATGATGACATTTTCAAAATTTGCTGCAATTAAACTGTAATGCATTATTTCTTTTAAATGGTAAAATTTAGAAATGACAAGTCTAACATTATTATTAAAAATGTATATACATTTGCAAAATGTAATTACATTCCATCGGGCAAAAAAATTCAAAATGCAGTTTTAATCGAAATGGAACCCCAGGTAAGTGTATAAACAAAAGTGCGGTGTGTGTATTATGTGTACTTGTCAATATTAAGTATTACCTTTTTAAACAAAAATATTAGTATACATCTCCAATGTAAGTGTGTTTACCATTTCACGTGCATGCATATTTGTAGTTTTACAGCATTATTACATTCATCATGGATGCATATGTGTAGTGTTGCAGCATTATTCCTGTCACGTGAGTATAACTAAAGGCGCTGCGTTATTACAATGTACATGCACACAATGGGCCTCATTACGACCATGGAGGTAGCCATGCCACTATTTGCGGCAAGGCTACCCCCATACTGGGTACCGGGTCTGGGTCCGGGATCCCTGAATGGGGAAATACCGGGCCATTCCGACCTTGGAGGGGCTGGTATTTCCCCATTCAGGGAACCCAGACCCAGTACTTCCAAATTCCCATTTGAGCCCCCATAGGGCTCAATAGGAATGGGGAGGATGCAAACAACGGGCCCATTAATGACAGGCCCGTTGTTTCCATCCTGGTCTGCTCACGGGATATTTGTATTCAATTGTCTATTATTACACATTTGTTTTTTTTATCTATTGTTCACGTTCGTTTGGTTAGTTAAACCAATTTTTTTCTCATGCATGGAAAAAAAAGAATTGCTGGTGAGTGCTGGGTGTATTGGCTGGAGCAATATGTACGCAGACTGCTAAGTGTTTCAAAATTTGGTAAAATGATGGTGGATTGACTTGCTTATCGAGGTGGCAAATGGCATTCTTCAGAAACCTTTTGTTTATAGTAACAGTGTTGTGAAGTTGCCAGATTTGATTAAAATTCATTCTGGCTGGAATAATATTGGCTTTCTCAGACTTTGTGTTGATGGATGAGTCAACATGCTGGTCCAGACTGATCAGCTGCGACTCAACAAAGTGGTTAATTGCGACCTACAAAATTATGCAGCACATACAATTTCCTCTAAGTCAAGCCATCATGACCTGACACTGACTCTGCCTTTGATTCGAGCTAGCACCAATCTCAATTTATTTTGATCTCTCCAACATCGACACAAGCCACTTTAAGTTGAACTTTAAGTTGAACTTTAAGCTGAACTTTAAACTGAATTTTAAGAATTCTAATACAGTGTTTAATTGATCGACAATATCCTTCAATTTGGCAAAAATCTATTTTTGATTAAATACACAAACAATAAAAAATATAATAATATTGGCTACACAAGGGGAACTGAAATGTGTTCAAACTGATCTGCTACACTGAGCAGAATTATTTTCAGAAATAAAAATGATGATTTTGTGATTGGCAGCATTTCAAATGTGGATGTGTAGAAGTGTGAATAATAGAAACATTAAATGAGATTCACAACTGTAAATATATGTATGTAAACATTTACAGTTGAATATGGCCTACATTTTATTTTGCACCAGAAAATTAAGAGTCAAACTGACAGTATTTTTCCGGTGGATAGAGCACATTTGAAAAATAAGGGGGATTATCTTTTAAGCAATAATATTCAAGGCCTATGTTATGTTTTACAGTAATGTGCTGCTTTACTTTTGTTTTTCTATGGCATATAGTTTATTATTAGAACATTGTTATGTCTTTACTGGACTAAATTATGTATTTCCAGGATTAAGGGTTTTTTGTGATGTGTATGCATTAGGGGTAAGTGCTTATGATGTGTGTGTTTATGATAATGATTGCTGAATATTGTTCCTGGAATTGTGCCTTTTCTTGCTTGAGTGTATTATGGTATGACTGTGTGGGTTGAGTGTATATTTGTAATTTGCACTCAGTGGGGATTCGTACTTGCTTAATGTTGTGATGTATACGCAGTGGGAGAAAATGTGTATGCTGTGCGAGATTATGGTAATGTTGGCTGAATATTGTTCCTGGAATTATATATTGTCTTGCTTAAATGCATGTTGGAATGTGTATGATTTGGGGATTGAGGGCTTGTTGGTAATGTCTGCAGTGGGAGTTAGTGTGTATGCTGTGTGTGCCTATGCTAATGTAGGCTGAACATTGTTTCCAGAATTATGTATTTACTTCATTGAGTGTATGTTCGAATGTGTACTTAGTGGGGATGAGTGTGCATGCTGTGTGTGGTATTTCTGTAATGTGTACACAGTGGCATTGACTGTGTATGTTGTGTTTGGATATATTAATTGGGTGAGTTTGGATGTTACGGGGAAGGTGTGTATGTTGTGGGTGATTATGATAATCGGGTGAGTGTGCATGTTGTGTGTGGTTATGATAATCGGGTGAGTGTGCATGTTGTGTGTGGTTATGATAGTGCGTTGAGTGTGTATGTTGTGTATGATCATGATAATGGTGTGAGTGTATATGTTGAGTGTAGTCATAATGTTGGCCTCATGTTGTTGCTGGATTTATGTCTTTTATTGCTTGAGTGTATGTTTGGAATGTGAATGCATTGGGGGTTAGTATGTATTTCCTTGCATAAGTGAATGTTGTGAAGCATTTGCCGTGGGGATTAATGCATATGCCGCTTATGGTTATGGTAACATTGACTGAATATTGTTCCTAGAATTATGCATTTTCTTCATTTATTGTATGTTGAAATGTGTATGTTGTGGGGGTTGAGCGTAGGTTTGTAATGTGAATGTGGTATGGGTTAGCATGGATGTCCTTGCTTAAGTGTATGTTGTGATGTCTATACAGTGTGCACATGCATATGCTGTGTGTGATTATGGTAATGTGGGCTGAATATTGTTCCTGGATCTATGTCTTTTCTTGATTGAGTATATGTTGTAATATGTATGCTGTGAGGGTTGAGTGCATGTTTGTAATGGCTACACAGTGTAGTTAGTGTGCATGATGTGTGTTGTTATGCTACTGTTGGCTGAACATTGTAGCTGGAATTGTGTTATTTTGTTAAGGGTATTTTTTTGGTTGAGTGTATGTTGAATGCCCACACAGTGGGGATGAGTGTGCATGCTGTGTGTGTTAAGCTCGTGATGTGTATGCATTTGTGGTGACTGTGCATGTTGTGTGTGGTTATGATAATGGGGTGAGTGTGTATGTTACAGGGTGAGTGTGTATGTTGTGTGGTTAAGATAATGGGATGAGAATGTATTTTGTGTGTGGTCATGATGATGGGGTGACTGTGTACGTTGTGTGTGTTCATAGTGTTGGCTGCATATTATTTATGCAATTGTGTATGTCTTCACTTGAGTGTCTGTTGGAAAGCATATGCAGTTGGTGTGAGTGTGGTTATGATAATCTGGTGAGTGTGTATGTTGTGTGTGGTTATTATAATGGGATGAGTGTGTATGTTGTGTGTGGTCATGATGTTGGCTGCATTTTATTGCTGGAAATATGTATTTTTTTGCTTCAGTGTTTTTTGAGTGTTTACAAAGTGGCTATGAGAGTGATTATGATAATAGGGTGATTGCGCAAGTTGTGTGTGGTTATGATAATGTGGTGAGTGTGTATGTTATGGGGTGAGTGTGAATGATGTGAGTGATTATTTTAATGGGGTGAGTATATATGGTGTGTGTGTTCCTGATAATGGGCTGAGTGTCTATGCTGTTTTTGGTCATAATGTTTGCTGCATATTGTTGCTGGAATTGTGTATTCTTTTGCTGGAGTGTATGTTGCAATGCATACACAGTGGGCATGAGTTTGGTTATGATAATGTAGTGAGTGTGTATGTTGTGTGTGGTCATGAAATGGGGTGAGTTTGTATGTTATGGGTCAGTGTGAATGTTGTGTGTGGCTATATTAATGGGGTGAGTGTGCATGTTTGGTGTGGACCTGATAATGAGTGGGCATCTATGCTGTGTGTGGTCATAATATTGGTTGCATATTGTTGATAGATGTGGATTTTTGGTTGAGTGTATGTTGAATGTGAACACAGTGGGGTTTAGTGTGTATGCTGGGTGTGCTTATAGCTGCTTTGCATATGGGTGGCGTGGTTGCTGAGTGTATGGCTGATGTGGGGCGTGGTTACTGAGCATATGGTTAGAGTGTTGTTTTTAATTTATTGAGTGTATGTTTGTAATGTGTAAGTAGTGGGGGAGATGCATATTTTGTGCATGTTCTTCTGATAATGTTGGCTGCATAATGTTGGTTGAAATGCATTTGTTGTGCGTGTATGTTTGTAATGTGTACACTGTGGGGGAGGGGGGAATGAATATACTGGTTGTGGTTATAGCTGCTTTGAGTATGGGTGGCGTGTTTGCTGAGTGTAGGGTTGGCTTGTGTTTTTAACTCATTACATATTTTGTTCCTTAGAAAACCTTGGTTGTCAAATGTATTTACAGTGCACCAATTACATCTAAAATCTAAGTGCATGCAAAAAATGTGGAAAATGAAAGCAGCCAATTTGGGCCTTATTTGTTTTTCTTATGAAAAAACAACATGTTAAAATCTGTTCACAATGAGATCAAAGTAAACATGCTCTGGAATATTTTCTGATTTTTTCGTGTAAACAAGGCATTACGAAAACACATTTTCTGAAACTCCATAGGAACCTCATCTTCACCTTATTTATTTAAATGCTTTATATGGCACAAACTAGGCATGGGTGCCTATGAGTGCTTCCAACTAATTACAAATATATACAGCAAATTACCTAAAGGTACAAAATATTACATTCCATATTTAAGACATTAAAATCAGCAAAATATCTAAGGCAAATATCAGGAAATCCATAAATCATCACGAAGCAATCATATTATTTCAGTCATCAGCCCTTCTTCACCCTCTTTCAGCATAGGAACCAGAAAAAATGATGACAGTGGAGGAGAATCGGAGGCAGCCACAGTGTTTTGCTGTGGTGCAGCTTGACTCTCATCACTAGGTACTTTCCTCTAGTGACTTGATTGTTTGTTCAGCGCTCCCGGGCTGGATCTGGCATAGGAGTGGTGTCGGAGTAGGAGAGGGGTGCATCAGCACTGGTGAACTGCTGGGGAACTGCTGGTAGCCACAGGCAGCAATGGGCAGGGCAGCCACGGCAGCCACAGCAGAAAAAGTCAGTCTTTCACCAGGTTTGCAGGTCTGCACCGTCTGTATGGCGATAGGAGAAATTGGCAGAAAACGTCTGTGTCCCTGTTGGAGTTAACAACTGTGTGCTCTTTTGTGGTTGTGGATTATCTGAACTAAATAAAAAAAACACCTGCGACGGACAAGGAAAGTATTGGACGTCTTCCCAGCATTTGAAGTCCTTTGTGTGTGCTTGTGAGTGGAGAAAGCTCAGTGAAGCTGAACCCATCCTGCCACTCACTATAACATTTAAAAAGGCTGGGAGAGCTTCCTATTTCATTCCGAATTGGTTGGTGTTTAAGTGGGGACTGCAGGGTTAGACCCTTTGACCCAGAACACACCAGCCTTGGAAAGTTGAGGTCTCTGTGGCTGGGTACATGACATAATAACCCATCGGCATTGACTTCTGAATAAAGATCAAATGGATGTGATGGCACTGATTGAAGGGGTGCCCCAGATTCAAGGCTCCTATAAGGATACTCCTCCATTAGAACAGGAGGAGGTACCGATGTTCCTGGTCCCTGAAAGGAGGGAATCAGTTAAAACTGGCACCGTTGAAAGGTTAGCCTGTCCACTGGAGGTTCATGTGCAAATAGGGGAATTTACCATCTTGGAGGAGAATACGCTGCCATTAGATGACCAGAGGGCTACCAGAGGGCCTGGTATATGTGAAATAACCAGTGATGAAAATGGGGTGGGTACTCAAGAACTCGAACCTACCAACCCACATTTAGTTTCGGACTATGAATTGTAACAGTTAGACTCTGTCTTAATGACTGGAAATGCAGGGAATTATTGTAAGGATAGACAAAGTGACTCAGTGGTGTTTATATTTGATGATTCCCGTAATTCCAGGACATTGCAAAATAGACAATATCACCAAGCTTCACTAAAGACTGTGTGGCCACCCAGTGGCCTGTCGACGGGCCCTCTAACAAAGCAATGTTTTTTTAATAAAAAGCCTGGTAGGTTGGGGGAACCGAAAGGAGATACTGGGAAGCCCAAGAACCAAGTAGGAAGGATGGTAGCGGCCAACCGGCTTTAGACACAAGGAGGGTCGCTCTGGGCCTGAATTATAGCCCTGAGTATTGGTTGTGGCGCCTTTGCCTCTTAATGTACCACCTTACATCAAGATCAGTAAGGCTAGAAGTACTTTAGAGGGGTGCTCTAAGCCAAGAGCCAAGTCCACAGGTCATCTTGGTACCCTTCAGAGTGGGATGAGGGATCAAGATGAGTAGCCTTTTGAAGAAGCTCAAACAATGAAAGCTCTGAAGGACACTGCTAGGGACTTGGTACATCCGAAGAAATGATCGCTATTAATACACTTGGGAACTACCCACCAAACTTTTGGGCTGGGCAAAAAGGCAATAACAGGCCCTAATAATTAATGTTTCATTGGTAAACATGAAGGAGCTGTGGGATAAGGAGCAAGGTTCTCCCCCAGAAATCATCCAATCAGTAATTGATTATACTCTGATGGAGGAGGACTTATTGATGGACTTGGTCGCAGCCCAGGTGAAGGCAGAGCCAGGGAATGGTTCACCAGCTAAGACCAAAATAGACACTAGCACTGTTGCAGTATTTACAATGTCCATGACTCCATTCATCAAGTTATACAAATCCCTCAATGATTCACTAAAGGATCAGACAACAGTGATTGCAATGCTTCATACGAAGATGATATTTCTAGACGGCTTTGTCACAGCATTACAATCCAATTTGGACAATAACACTGCAAAGATCACTGAGATCCTACACTCGATAATAGACCCTATTATGGAGGAAAGAACACAACAGAGGAAAGAATGGACCGTTAACACATTGCAGACTATTACTATCAGAGAGTAACCAGTAACCCCCACCATTTTGGAGAGCCATCAAGACCAGACAAAGGTAGTAACGGCTCCTACGCTGACAGGGGGTGGTTTAGCAAAAAGGCCAAAGCCCGTTCAAACAAAGCCTATGGAAAGTATTGAGATGGACTCTCTTGTGAAGGCGAAGAAAGGGGCAATGGAGCGAACTAGTGAAAAGCCAATAGACCTGACAAAAGGAGTAGGTAGTCACTCAGCAAGTGGACCTGTAAAAGAGATAATGGCAACTAAAAATTTAGTAAGGAAACAGTTCAATATATTTTTGAAACTCACAGAGGGGAAGGAAAGGGACTCGTTTCAAAGTTTATCTCCACACACAAAAAGAAAAGCATTAAAATTAAAAGTGTCTTTGAATAGAAAGCAGGAGTTAAAACCCTTGAAGCTGAAGACACCTACATCCTTGACCCTCCCAAATTGCCTAAAGAAAAGTACATGTAAAAACCAGGCTGCTATGACTGCCGATAACGATTGTATATGAGAGAGACTGCCTCTAAAAGAAGGCATTTCAGAGGTAAGCACATCAATGCCAATTTTACTTCAGCACCCTCCTTTAAGGAGTGAGAGCCAATGATTACACACATAGAAGACACAGACTATGAGGAGTTAAAGAAAGTATCCACATATTCATACTCAGAAGAAGAAAATCAGGAAGAAGCCGAAGGGCAGGAAGCTGATATTTCAACTTTTTTGGTACACTATAGTGTCATCAGTGATGGTGTTGGGTCTGAGGCATGCTGTGAGAATGGTACATCGAGTAATGAAGAGGAAGAGGAACTTCGGTCAGTGTCAGAGTGTCAGAGGAAAGTAACTTAAATACAGGTTGAAAGATTACTTCAGCAGCAAACAAGGTTCAAGGTAGGGAAGGGAAGGTTAATGCAAAAGCCGTGATTAATGGCCCTCATACCCCGGAAGGAACATTTCAATAAAAACTTATGACGCTGGAGGAAAGGATGAAGGCTCTGGCATACAAACAATTACCTGATAAGAGCATTAAGAGACCCCCATTCGAAAGCAGGTTTCCTTAAAAAAGGAAACAGGTCTCCAATGAAGAAGGCGATAATAGAAAAGATACCCAAAGGCTTCTCCTACAGAGAGTGTTAATAATTAAAAACAATCTCACTTTGAATAGAGCTAATGTTTTGAGACGTTTGCATTCCATCCCTTCACTGAAAATAATAGAGTCTGGAGAGTTGCATTTCATTGAGTTTCCAGAAGAAGATTGCTTAGACAAGGTTATCTACCTATCATCGGATAGAGTTAAAAACCTTCGATTGAGAGAAGTGTCTAAGATGTTGTTAATGGGATTCTCGCTCACTAAGTATAACCCTACTGTCTGGGAGCAGGGATCGACTTCAAAACGTAACAGACAGCCTTCTAATAAAGCAGTGACTCCCATTAAAGTGAAGAAATATGGGAAAACATGGGGGGCGTGGCCAAGAGGGCCATGTAGGAGGACACGTTCTAACGGTGCTCCCGTGATCCTACAATGATCCTGGTAAAGAGAGCGTTAATCTACGCCAGCGATTGCTAAAACTCCTCATGCAGGCTCATGAACGGGGCGGCCGTGCCCGCTGAATTTTGAGGACCCAAGAGATGAGCCGCGACAAAGTTACTTACGAAACGAAGTTTCGCGAGCTGGAAGGAAGCCAGATGCAAGATGGCCACCGAGGGCCAAGACAAAGGACCTAGTTGGCCGCGAGATGTGGAGATGGCCGCTGCGGACCTGAAACGGAATCGGCCGCGGATTATATCGAGCTCCCTGGAATAGCACGAACGCCCGAACTGCAAAAGACATTGCAGTGCGGGGAGCCGGCTTGTCGGCAGGAGCCTCCCTGGTGTGCGGCCGTGGTAGCCGTGAGCTGCGGGGACAGCTGTGAGCGAAGGTAGCGGCACCCGATCACACGCGTTGGAGGGTGACGGGGGCTGTCACGGCTGCAACGGAGCGGGACGGTAACCGCTGGATTTATTAGGGGCCCGGAGGATGCGAGGATACTCAGATGGGCACGCAGCCCCTGATATGACAAAGGATACTGTGATTTGTATCCTCGAAGCCACGGAAGTGTGATCCCGAACCAGGCTGCATTCACTGGCGGGATCGTATGAGAGGCGGCGGAGGACCACACTTGGCGGCCGCGACCCGAGCGTTCAAGCGGGGCGCGTGACGGTAGCACTGGAAGTGAGTCTGAACGGGAAAGCCACGGGATGGGGCTCCGCAAGGGAACATATTTTATGTGGCGGCTCTACTGCGTTAGGGCCGTAGGACACAAGAGAAACAGTAATGGATCCGGTGCTGGAATGAGGCACGTCAGCTTCTCGGATAGCTGATACTGATGCTGGGCGGCAGCCCCCAGATGGGAAGTGCGATGTCCATGCTATAACAAACATTGTAGAGGCGACGGCAGTGTGCAGGCTTCAAAGGGGATCCGGACAGCACACACATGGGGTTAGGTCATTTTTAAAGTTGGGGCGACTGCGTTCCCTCGGCCATAACATCAGGCTGACTCCTCAGCTGTGGACTGCAAGGCTATCATTTCTGGACTGGTCTGCGGACTGGATGGCCCCCGGTCTCCGGGTGCATATGACCACTGGCCAAAGGAAGAACTATTAAAAGACTAGTGGCGCGACAAGGTGGGTGCAAGATACGTGGGAGGACACAGCCCATTCTACCAGGGAATTGAGCAAGAAGGCCACACCAGAATACATTGATATAATACGCGGACGGCTGTGGGTGGGATCACCCAGTTGGCTTCTGCCAATACACTAGCGCACGATGTCCTCCAAGATTGTTAGGCCCAGGAACAAACAACCCACGATGGAGGCCTATGCTAAATCGCCCTCGGGCGTGGAGGGGGGCAAGACTAAGGAGATCACTGTGGCAGCGGCAGACACACCAGGAACGATCCAGGAGGTGCTGGAGGCGATCGCCGACTTAAAAGTTGCCTGGGAAACAAAGCTGGGGCTGGCCATGAAAAAGCTGTGGGAGGGCCTCGACCTCAAGATCGGAGAGGTCCAGGAGGAGGTGAACCTGCTGAGACAGGATGTGCGGACGATCGCGGAGCGCACGGGGGCCTTGGAGAAGGAGTTGGCCCCGACCACGGAGGCATCTGCCGCGCAAGCTAAGGAGCTCCATGCCCTCGTGCAACGGGTGGGCAATCTGGAGGACAGGGCTGAGCAGGCCGAGGGGCGCGCCAGGCGCAACAACATCCGCATAGTGGGCCTACCGGAAGGGATGGAGGGGCCAAACCCCACAGAATACGTGGAGACTTTGTTGCTACAGGAGATAACTGGCAGAGTGCTGTCCCAGGGGTTCACGGTGGAACGGGCGCACAGGACCCTGACAAGGAGATCGGCCCCCGGAGCCTCCCCGCGGCCGATGATCGCAAAAATTCTGAATTACCGGGATCGGGAGAAGATTCTTGAATTTTTCCGTAAGGGTGGAACGATCGAGAAGGGGGCCCGCAAGGATCACAGCGTACCCGGACTACACGCTGCTCGTACAGCGTAGCAGAATGAACTTTGGATCAGTGAAAAGAAGGCTAAGGGAAGCAGGCCACCGCTACATGTTGCTTTATCCATCCAAGCTGAAGGTGTTTTACAGGAACAGAACCCTTTTCTTCGATACACCAGGCGAAGCGATGGCCTGGCTGGACATGCAGGGCCGGCCCCAGGAATCGGATGCCCAGAATGAGGTGGCGGAAGATAAGTAGCGTACTGCTGTGGCACCCAGGGTGACATAGCTGAGACATTGGGACTGGAATTTAGTCATGTAAAGTGTTGTGGGGAGTGAATTGTGGCGCCGGCTGGCTGCACCCGCTGGGCGCATTTCTCTCTTAAAACAGATGTTATGGAGCTACCGAGAGGCACCTCTCGACCCCAATAGTTGTATACTTAGTTAGGTCACCGTTAGATCGGTGACGCCCCGCGGGGTCCTAGTCCTCGGATACGAGAAGGGGCCAGACACGGGCGGGCCTGAGATCCAGGATGGAGCTGGGCACTTGTTGGGATAGGGCAGGGTGGAGGGAGGGGGGAGGGTGTGTGCTGTGGTGTGAAGTTGGGGTTTTGGGAAGGGAGGAATTGTTGATAGAGGGTAGGGGGAGAGTCCGGAAACAAATCATTGAGGGGAGCATTGAAGGCTGAGGTGGGCTGAGAACAGAACAAGCAGGTGGCATCAGGTAATCTCTGGATGGTGACCTGGAATGTACGGGGCCTAAATAGTTACCTGAAACGTAACAAAGTGATGCTGTATCTAAAGAGGATGCGCGTAGACGTAGCTCTGTTGCAGGAGACTCATCTTAGCAAAGAGAGGCTAGAGGTGGTCAGGCAAAAATGGAGGGGGAGTGTGGTGGGGGCCACGTACTCAGCGTACTCTAGAGGGGTTATCACCTGGGTGGCACCGCATGTACCGTTTCAGGTGCTTGGCACAACGATAGATCCGGATGGCAGAATGGTGGTTGTGACGGGGCTCCTGGAGAACAGGGAGGTGCACATTGTCAATTTGTACGCCCCTAACCACGATACTGCGGCCTATTTTAGGTCCCTTTATGGCAAACGTAGCCCCCTGGCTGGTGGTACGGTAGTATGGGGAGGTGACTTTAATTGTACCCTGAAGCCCGAGCTGGACAGGTCAGTAGACAAGACCGGGAAAATGGCGCCGGCGGCTAAAGTGCTGGGGACATTACTGGAAGACCTGGGCCTTGTGGATGCGTGGAGAAGGCTGCATCCGACGGATAGGCAGTATTCGCACTATGCGGCACAACAGGACCTGCACACCAGGTTGGATTATGTGTTCGTGGCGGCTGAGATAGCGACGGAAATAGTGGGGGCGGAATACAGGGCCAGGGTACTGTCCGACCACTCACCTCTGGGGGTGGAATGGCTGCACCAGCCCCCCCGATCAGGGATCCCGACATGGAGACTCAGGACCGAGGCGTTACAGGATGAGGGGTTCCGAGAGGACTTGAGAGATGCTTCGAAATAAACACGGGCAGTGTACGCTCTTTGGGAACGCTATGGGAAGCGTTTAAGGTGGTAGTGCGGGGTTTAGCCATTTCCAAGTCTAAGGGGCTCCAGGGGGGTATTGTAAGGGAGCTGCAGGAAACGGAAAGGGAGCTAGAAAGCCTGGTAATACAGGAGGTCACAGGCCGGGATAACAGGGCAAGGATTAAGTGCAGTCAACCTGCGGTGCACTCTGGGATAGACTTTGTAGACTGAACTACAAGAAATACACGGCGAGGTTACACGCAGGGGGCGACAAACCGGGAAGATTGCTGGCCTGGCTGTATAAGAGCGAGACCCCTCGGGTAGTGATCAGCGAGATTAAGGGTGAGGGAGGTCGTATTTACAATACCCAGGAGGGAGTGAACGGGGAGTTCCTCAAGTTTTATAGACATTTGTATGAGGACACAGGGGAAGATGTGTCTCAAGACATTTGGGACACATTAGAGGACATAGAGCTACCCATTTCGAATGACCTGGAACGTTCGGAGCTAGACTCCCCAGTCACCTCGGAAGAGCTGGAGATGGTGATTCAGAACCTGCCACGTGTAGGGCGCCCGGGTTGGATGTGCTGCCTAGTGAGTTTTATAAGACTTATAAGCAGGAGCTGCTCCAGCCACTGCTTGCCATGTATAACGAGGCTTATGAGACGGGAGAGCTCCCGTTGTCCCTTCGTGAGGCTGTGATCATCCCACTCCTGAAACCAGGCAAGCCGGCCATAGAGTGTGGGTCCTACAGACCTTTGTCCATGCTTAATCAGGACAGCAAGATACTTACGGCTGTGCTTGCGAATAGGCTCAAGAAGGTGATCAGTAAACTGATACAGACAGATCAGACGGGCTATGTCCCAGGCAGGAATATCACGGATAACCATAGGAGGCTGCACCACATTATTGACCAAACTGAGGGGGACACGGGTGAGCTGGCCATCGTGTCGTTAGATGCGGTCAAGGCCTTTGACTCGGTACAGTGGCCCTGGCTGAAAGCGACCCTGAGTGGATACGGTATGGGACCTGGCTACATCAGGTGGGTCCAGTTGTTGTATAGCACCCCAATGGCGAGGGTCAAGACAGGACCCATAGTCTCAGACATCTGGCAACTCAGCAGGGGGACCAGGCAGGGATGCCCTTGGTCACCCATGCTATACATACTGGCACTGGAACCACTGGCGACATGCCTGCGGCAGCAATACAGAGAGGTGGGCATTAGTACAGCGAGTGGGAGACACCTGTTGTCACTGTATGCGGATGACATGCTCCTCTATCAACGCTACCCAGAGGAGAACTTGCAGCATGTGCTGGAGGTGATGGACTGTTACTCCACCCTCTCGTGCATATCTGTAAATCCTGGTAAGTCTAGTCTGTTCCCCCTGGGTCGGTACAAAGACGTCCCGCTGCAGAGACTGCCCATCTTGCCAATACCTTGGCGGGTAGAGACGTTCAGGCATCTGGGTGTGAATATTTATCACAAGATGGAGGAGGAGCATAAACATAACACAGAGAAGGCCATAGAGGGGGTCAGGAACAGCATGGTGTTTTGGTCTAGACTGCCCCTGGGTATGATGGGGAGGGCTGCCTTGCTCAAGATGGTGGTCCTGCCCAGACTCTTGCATTTTTTCGTGAATGTCCCGTTTCTGGTTCCCAGGAGCCTCTTCGCGAGACTCCATAGTGTGTGCAGGGGCTTTGTGTGGGGCAAATCCAGAAACACGGTGGCACTGTGGAAACTCCAGAACCCGTGTGACAAGGGAGGTATAGGCCTGCCAAACTTCGAGCTTTATTATCTGGCGGGGCAACTATTGTATGTAGCCAGGTGGCTGCCAGCTGAAGACTCGGCGGAAGCTAGGCTTCTGCGGATGGACCCAGCTCCATACTTTTTGGGGGAAGTGGTGTGGCTGCGAAAGGACAGATTGGCGGGTTGGGGGCGGTTATTGCGGCTGGGCTGGGAGGTTTGGCACAGAACATGGAGAATGATGGGGGAGCCGGAACCGTTCTCACAGCAGGCCCCACTGGCGGCGCTGTGCGGGAGCGACTCTCAATTATTTGAGTCGGTCGCAAATACTGGGAACCGGTGGGCCTAGCTACCCTCGAAGACATATGGCAGGAAGGGGAGGCACTGGACTTTCAGAGGTTACAAGATGAGACAGGGGTACACAGGGGCCAATATATAACCCACGTTAGGCTTGTGAAACGGGCTAAAGAGAGATGGCCCGAGACGGTGCTAGCTGATGACCCTGACGTTTGCCTGGAAACTATGTATGATGTTTCAGAGGGCGGGCACGAAATATCGAGGATATACGAGCTGCTGAGTGGGAGAGCTGGGAAGGAGTTGCTCCAGTTAAGACAGGATTGGGAGGAAGAGGTGGGTGGGCCCCTGACAGATAAGCAATGGGAGAGAGCCCAGAGGTACCACAAAAAGGTGTCCCGGAACGCTAGACTCCAGCAGCTCCAACTGTATGTCACGCATAGGGCTTATCTGACTCCCCGGAAGATTGCAATGTTTGGAGGGTCGGTTACTCAGACATGCCCTAGATGCGGGGAAGTGGAGGCGGGGCTGCTGCATATGTTTTGGGCTTGTCCGGAGGTGCACAGATTCTGGGACGAGGTGAAAACGAAATTGGCTGGAGGGGGAGTGGAGTTGGACGTGGGATCAGCTTGGGCATGCATGCTTGGGACGTTCCCCAGGCCCCGGGACCTAAAGCATATAAGTAAGATGAAGGACTTAGCTTATGTCCTGGCTAAGCGCAGGATCGCCATAGGCTGGAAGGCGGCTCATAGACCCAGGGTGGAGTTATGGTGGGCGGACCTCCTGAGATGGGCAGAGGCGGAATCCGTAGCGTGGTTCGAAGCAGTCACTAGGGGTGGTGAGCAGGAAGTGGGGCCCTTGCTGGCCTGGCGACAAATGGTGGCCTGTATGGCAAGCCCTTACCTGGGCAACAGTGAATCGGAAGACTCGGAGGATGAGGGCACAAACACTGCACAACCTGATAATGCTCCCAATAAGGAAACGAGCGAGCCGGCTCTAGTTTGAGGGGGGTTGGGGGGTATTTGGGGGTTTGTAGTGTGAATTGATTTGTTTTACAGACGTTTATATGTGCTGAGCCATTGGCTTTGTGTATGTTTTTCTTTTCCTGTTTTGTTTGTTTAAAAAAATAAAATAAAATACATTTAAAAAAAAAATATGGAAAAACATCCCAGAGAATAATTGAAGTAAGAGAAATAACAAAAAGTAATTAGGAAGGGGCAAACTGGAGCTAAACATCACGCTGGACGGAAATAATCAGACCAGAGACACAAGGAAGAAACTAGAGTAAAAACAAGAAATGCTCAGGTATATGATTGGAGATGGTTGGCCAGGGCCCTGGCACTGAGGCATATCAAATCATAATGCCGAAAGACCTCTGTAGCCTGTAAAACACCAGATTTTACTTTGGGATGCTGGAATACTAGGGGATTCTGGCACCTATTCGGGCCTAGAGACATGGATTTTTCCCAATTTGACGTGGTCTTTTTTCAGGAGACTTGGGCGCGTGAGTCACCCGTTTTAGAGGGCTTTATGGCCTATCTGAATCCTGCAATAAAGGGCCCTAAGAGCAGGCCGATGGCCGGTCTCTTAACTGTAATCAAACATACCGGAGGACTCAATGTATTGGAGATTCAACACCCAACGCCTTTTATCCAAACATTGTTAATACAATTGACTGATTCTAAGGAACAACTCCTGGGAACAATTATGGTCTTGAATATACATATTGGAATGTTGCTTTAACTATGGCATTGTCATTCGAAAGCCAAGTCCTGCAACTCATAGACGATTCACTGAGTAAATGGCCCAATTTAGCTTTTATTGTTTGTGGAGATCTGGACAGTCAATGTTTTCATGAATCAGGAGAGCTCATCACTGCCCTCCCAGTGAAAGCTTCCCCAGCCGAACTAAGAAGGTTGAGATGGAGAGAAGAACTGGCTGAACAGAACATAAGCTTGGTGAATGGACATCTGCCAGGAGACATCCCCCCAACATCGACTTGAAAGAGGGGTATTGAGGAGAAGATCTTGGATTACTTCTTCGTGTCAGACTTTGTGCATGAAATTCTTAAATCTATGAAAGTGGTGATAACTAAAAACAGTGATCATAGCATCATAAAGGTTACATCTGATCAATGGCCCATGCAAAACTTATATCAAACGAGACAGCAGCTTGAAATAAACACAGGTCTATCAAGGTTGAGAATTATCCCAGACAGCATTGTAAGAATGACAAAGGCAATGTATGACAATCAAATTAGTGTGCAGATAGATTCAAGGAACCTAGAAGATTACACTTCTATTCTTACAATATTTGCAGAAAAAACCCTGTGGCATGAAGTCCGCATTTGTCAAACACCACTGTTTCGATCAGGAGTTGGCTCTTAAAAAATTAGATCTCCGTAGACAAGTGAGGCGGCTGCGGAAAAGTGCATCACCCCAGTATTCGAAAGAAATTAAAAAACTGAAACAAACTGTCAAATGAGAAATTATGTTGTGACTCCTATTGCAATAAATATATGTATAATGGCCTACGCCAAGTTGCCTGTAAGTCACTTGCGAAGAAATCCGTGTTGCAAGGTCCTGACCTTAAAATCAATGTAAGCCGCCATTTTAGGTCAATCCGCCATTTTAGGTTTGCTTTGTAAAGAAGGATAGTATGTAGAGTCAATTCTATTAAAGAAAAAACATAGACCTGCACCATTTTATGTTTTGCAGAATTGGAAAAAAGAAGCGTTGCAGCAACTTACAAGTAGAGAAAAAAATGCCCGCCGTCTTAAGACGAACGCCAAAAAAGCATTATTGTATGACGAAGATAAACATTCTACTAGGAATATGGATAGGGCTTTCGCAGTTGGAATTCAGAAAATCTATCCTTCTAAAGACATTCGTGTTTTCAACGAATTCATAGACAAATTGTTAAATGAACGAAGGCCTGGTGCCTCTGCGCCACCTCTGTATGTTCCTCTTCCTGCTGCTTTGCCTCTTCCTGCTGCTATTCCTGCTCTACCTGCTGTTGTTCCTGTTGTTCCTGCTCCTCCTAATGCTCCTCTTCCTCCAGTTACTGTTCCTCCACCTATTCCTCCTCCCCTTCCTATTGCACCAGTAACAGTACCTCCATTGAATTTGCCTGCTCCCTCTCTTCCAAGTGGTCCTGTGCCGCTTGTAGTCGATCAAGGTGCGGGCTCAAAGGTTGTCACTCGCAATACTGTACCACCAGAGAAGAAACAGGAGTTGATTGCATGGGCTAAACATTGTATGGAGAGGGATGATCAAGCTAATGTTTTTTTTTCCACACTTTATAATATGGATAATTTTCCTGAGAAAAATGTTTTTATTGAAGGTTTCGACAAGAGGGTCATTGGCGTGCACAATGCCCTGTCCTTCGACAGAGGTCGAATTAGGGATTCAGTTTGCACAGGATCCTCAGCAACCTTTTTCACAGGATAATCAGACTTCGAGTGTGGATACTAGGAACATATTTGATCATCCTTCTGCTGCATATCTATCTGAAGAGCTTCCTTTTCATTATATTCTGTTTCGTTAGGATTGCCTGAAGCAGGGTTTGGAACCTACACCTATCCTATTCCCGTCAATCAGAAAGGTCCCTACGTTGAAATGGTGGTGGGAAATAGGAAACATCAGTTTTTGATAGATACTGGAGCACAGAATTTTTCCATTGATCATTCACGGGTTCCAAACATTCCATTGTCTGGGCAAACCAATGTTTCTGTAGGGTTTTCAGGCACACCAGTTGTTTGTCCAGTTTCTTCGCCGGTACCTATTTCTTTGGGTCCCTTTACGGACCACTGTCCATTTCTGTTGACTTTGAATTGTGGAGAGAATTTGCTGGGGTTGAACCTGTTAAAAGAATTAAATGCAGTGATTTATTGTTCTTCTGATGGAGTGCGCTTGACGATTTCACCACAGCAATTTTCTGGCTCGCAATTCTTGACTAGACCTTTGCCGCCAGAATTCATTAATATACCAGAGAGCTTATGGGCTGTCGACGACAACGATGTTGGTGTTTTACAGATTGAGCCTGTTAAGATAGTTTTGAAACATGGAAATGAGCTGCCACGCATTGCCCAGTATAAGATTTCAGTTGAGGGCGAGCAAGCTTTGAAATGCATTGTTTCTGATTTTGTGCATCGCGGGGTGATTGAGGAAATTTCAGGACGTTTGTGCAATAGTCCGATTTTACCTGTGTACAAGAAAAGCGATAATGCAATTCCATTCCGTTTCATAATTGATTTACGTGCCATTAATAAAGTCGTCGCTCCACAATTTCCAATTGTGCCTGATGTGACGACAATATTAACCATGATTCCAGCTACAGCTACTTACTTTAGTGTTGTGGATCTAAAGAATGCTTTCTTTAGTATTCCTATACACAAGGATAGTAGATACTTGTTCGCGTTCACCTAAGGGGGATGCTCGTTGACATTTATTCGTGCACCTCAAGGGTACACAGAGAGTCCTAGCATATATAGTAGGGCTTTGAAAGAACAGCTTGATACCCTTGAATTGCCCTCTACTTGTACATTGCTTCAGTATGTTGATGACTTGCTTTAAACTGCTGATTCTGAGAGTGCCTGTAAGGAGGGCACTGTGTTATTGCTTATTCATCTAGCTAAGCATGGTCACAAAGCTTCACTTTTGTTGCCAGGAGGTCGCCTATTTAGGCTATCTCCTGTCAAAGGAGGGAAGAAGATTGACACCTGAACGTATAAAACACATTTCTGGCATGTCTGTCCCAAATACACAGAAGGAAGTTAGAGCCTTGATAGGTATGGCTTCTTACTGTAGGTTGTGGATCCCGAATTATTCACTAGTGATCAAACTGATGTTGGCTTTGACAAAGAAGGGCATTTCTTCGCCATTGCCATGGAACACGGAACACCAGCAATCGTTTGCTTTGCTCAAGACTACATTATGCTCTGTACCAGTTTTGGGCACACCAAACTATGAAAAGGCCTTTGTGTTGTTTGTGCATGAATGTGATGGATGTGCTTTGGCTGTATTAACGCAGGAACATGGAGGGAAGAATAGGCCGTGCAGTGACTTTTCTTCCGCCCTCGATCCTGTAGCATGCGCTTTGCCAAGATGTCTGCGAGCTGTCGCTGCTGCTGCTGCGTCTGTAAAACAGAGGGAGGGAATGGTCCTATGCCATGATCTAACCCTGATGGTGCCTCACTCTGTAGATGTTCTACTGAACCAAACCCAAACGTAACACCTCACTTCCGCACGGTTGACAAGATATGAATCGATCTTGTTTGCTCCTCACATCCAAATTAAGAGGTGTTGTGTTCTTAATCCGGCTGAACTCCTACCTTTCCCGCAAGATACTACTTGTGGCGATGAAGAGTCACATGACTGTATACTACCGAACAAGAGACAAAGGGTAGAATTGATTTGAAAGACACCCCTTTGAATAATCCGCAAGGAGAGCTGTTTTGTGATGGCTCCTGCTTCAAACTTTCGGATGGTACATCCACAGCTGCTTATGCAATCACCACATCAAGCACGGTCGTGGAAACCAAGAGAATCACGCATAACTCTGCGCAGGCCGCAGAGATTAAAGCATTTACCCAAGCTTGTGAACTTTCCAAAGGGCTTGCAGTAAACATATATACTGAGTCAGTATGCCTTTGGGGTGGTCCACAACTTTGAGAGACTTTGGTCAGAGAGAGGGTTCTTAACTTCACATGGCACTAAGATCCAACATTGCTCCCTAATAGTACAGCTACTCTCAGCGCTTGCGCTCCCTTCTCAGTTAGCCGTTATGAAATGTGCAGCACATCGAAAGATTACAGATGACATAGGAAAAGGGAATGCTTTCGCTGATCAGATTGCTAGACAAACTGCAACCGAACTCCGTACGGAGATGTATGTTTCAAGGGAGACTGTAAATGCCTATGCAATGGATTAGAAGAATCCAAGAGGTGGGCTGAAGGCTTGGGGAAACTTGATGATGACGGGTTTTGGGTGGACATAGTTGAAGGGAAATGGCTACTCCCTAACGCGTATGTAATGATGATGGTCATCATGGCCCATGGTCCTATGCATGTATGTGCCCAGAAAGTAACGAAAATGTTAGAGAAAGTTTGGGTAAATGACAACATTTTGAAAACTGCCCAATGCTATGTCCAGGATTGCATGATTTGCCTACAACACAATGTGGGAAAGGGGGCAGCAACTCCAAGGGGAAGTTTTGGGCCACCCTCTGTCCCCTTTGAAGTCATCCACTTTGATTTTATTGAAATGGAACTGTGCAATAATATGAAGTACGTACTAGTGGTCATCTGTGCTTTTAGTAAATGGTTTGAAGTTTTCCCTGTCAAAGATGTAATAGCCATGACTACTGCGAAACCCATGTTAAAGGAGTATTTCCCACGGTTCGGGCTACCAAGAGTCATCTGGTCGGACAATGGTCCACTTTTTGTCGCTGCCGTAATTCTGCAGATATGTGCGGCATTACAGATCGACAAACGGTTCCATTTGGCCAGACACGCTCAGAGCGCCGAACTAGTAGAAAGACACAATGGTATCATCAAGAACAAGCTCGCTAAAACGTGTGCCGGCACTAAATTAAAATGGCTGGATGCCTTACCGATCGTGTTATTATCCATGCGTACAACCCCTCAAACTAAGACTGGGCTCTCTCCATTTGAGGTGGTAATGGGGAGACCTGCCAATATCTGTAACCTTCCTAAATGTAGATCTTTGAGAGATGTTGAAAATGTGATACTTTCAGATTATTGCAGCCAGTTGACTAAAAACCTGTATTTGATTTATCACCAGGTGCGAGAGGCGATACGAGGGCCCGGGCCACAGCATACGGCCTGGAAGCTGGGTGCTCATCAAGGCATTTGAGCACTCTTCCTGCCTTGCACCTCGCTGGCGGGGCCGATTCCTGGTCCTGTTGGTCATGCAAACGGCGGTGCGGGTTTCTGGAAGAAAGAATTGGATCCACGCATTGCACGTCAAGAAATTTCCTCACCCAATGCCACACGATACAGAAGAAACAGAACCCCTCGTTAACACTGTAACCAATGATCCCAAAGCAGTAGATTGTGCGCAGAGTGTATCGGAGAATCTTTCTGAGCCCGTGAGGCTTGAGCCTGCCATTTTGTCTCTACACTCTCCAAAAGTTTTGCTTCCGGAAACTGCTGTTTCAAATTCGGCATCTTCACTTGTCTCTGATACGTTGCTTCCAACGGGAAGTGATGATACATTGTTTCCGGATCAATCAGTACCGGGAAAAGCAAGGTACAATCTGCGTCCAAGAAAATAGACTTACGGCACGGTTTTGCTGTGCATCTGATAGACTTACGGCACGGTTCAGCTGTGCATTCGGAGAAGGAAAGGATCATCGAGGGCTTGTTTTTGCCCAAATTTGAGAAAGGGGATTCTGTTGGCTAGGGTTGTGGAAGGAATAAGAAGTCACGCAGCCTGGAGGTCGCCAGCAACAAACATTGGGGGTTTACGTTTGAAGACTACAATGCCTGCCACTGGTACCGCTCCTAAGGGACTTGTAAATGATTGTGTGACCAACTGGGACAATGGACAATGCACCTGGGCCCCGAAAACGTATTGCTGTGTTTTTATAATGATATTTGGTTTTATAATAGTCATTGTCCTAGGCTTATAGTACCTCCAGGAAATGCATCCTTTAGAATCCTTGTTACCGACTGAAAATGTACCTACTGTTCCTACTCCCTTTGTACCTTTGCATACTCTGTCCCCTAGGGACTCCCAGCATAGACAAAGGTACCACAATAATACTCTGCTACTCATCATGAATGCTACGCATGCCATTTTTAATAAGTCTAATTGTTGGGTCTGCTCACATTTACCGCAACACGGGGATAAGGGGCTAGGTTGGTATATTCATCCTTTACCTTTGACAACTGCTTGTTATGCTTCTCTTAGAGCACTGTTCTTTGGCCGTTGGAACGATAGCATCTCTGCACATTTTTATGGCACTAATTTGAATAGCTTTGAGAAACGTGTTTTGACTCCCTGGGATGCTCGCTTTTCACAAATAGTAGTAAGCCTAACGTTGCTTCTATTAGGCCTTCTGATAGACTGTCTCGTCCTTTCCAATCCTTGATTTCCTTTAAGATGGCTCCGATAGGCAATAAGGATGCCATGCCTCCTTCTTACACTGTTAACCATAGCCCCGATTCAGTTTCTTTTTGCATACAGACGAATGGTACTCAGTCAATGGGAGATTTTAAAGGTTGTGCCAACGTTGCAAATTTGACTGAGGAAGACAGACCTTTGTATGTAGGCGAACCTGTCTACTTTGTTTGCGGAAATGTAGCATTTCCATGGTTGCCCAGGAATTGGCAGGGAACCTGTTATTTAGGGATCCTGTTACCTGGGGTGTTTATAGATAGTACAATAGAAGTTTCAAAGGCTCGTCCACGGCGGGACGAGAACGGTGACACCCCAGCAAAAATCTTGGGAGATATAGCAAAATCAGTTGTGCCATTTTGGGGGCAGATAGCGAATTCCAAAGATATCAGAAGACTAGCGAGAGTATTGGAGAGAACCATCAACCGGACCACGGACATACTCTATAATATGACATTAGAACAGAAAGCGATAAGACTAGTAGCGCTTCAGAACCTGATGGCATTAGATGTCATTCTGGCTGAACGTGTTGGAGTGTGTAAATTAGTGAGGTGCTGTGTTTTTGTGCCAGATTCCTCCCCAACTATCTTCAAGGCAATACAGAATCTGCACGTCCTTAGTTCAGAAGTGCATGTTCCTGAGGGAAACTGGGATCTTAGTGCTTGGTTCTGGGACTTCTTGCGATCTTGGGGTTGGAAGGTACTTTCGGTCTTACTGATCATTTTGGGAATTCTGTTGTTCCTTTGTTGTTGTATTCAGTGTCTACCTAGTATATGTTCGATGCTAGGGGGATGATATTTCTGACATCGATTCAGGGTGTATGGACGATGATGCATGGAGTTATTTGCAAGGAGATCAGAAGTAGTTTATCACTTGGCATAGGCCAAAAGGAGGGTTTGTCAAATGAGAAATTATATTGTGCCTCCTATTGCAATAAATATATGTATATTGGCCTATGCCAAGCTGCTTGTAAGTCACTTGCGAAGAAATCCATGTTGCAAGGTCCTGACCTTAAAATCAATGTAAGCAGCCGTTTTAGGTCAATCCGCCATTTTAGGTTTGCTTTGTAAAGTCACCCTGTGAGTTAAAATGGTGGACGATGTCATTCCGAAAATACAACATGGCCGTCTTGACCTCTGTGTGTAATTAATATGTAACTTGCCTGCAGGCCACTTGTTGAGGTCGTGAACTGAGACCTTGTCCTTCGTTGACCTGTGTGTAAAGGATTACTCTCGTCAATGAAACTAATCCGCGAGCATATGTTAAGAACAATGTATTCAAATCCTGAACTAAGAACACTTGTTTAACTACGTTGTATTAATGTTTGAGAAGACCTGCATGGGAAATCCCAAAATACACAGTTGCCGTGTAGGCTTGTTGACGCATGTATTAAATGCAAACTAGTAACATGTGGATATGCAAACTCGGCATGAACCCTAGATCAGTGATGTATTAGAGGAATATTAACCCGGAGTAGGGTTGGACATCGTGTTCGCAAATGATATAAAAGAGCAATTAATTCTAATGTACAGGGTCTCTCACTGAATACACCGAACCATGCTGGAGTTCGCTGTGTTGTACTGAGGGCCAATAGCTATCTGATTTTGCTTTGTTCTTTGTAACTGATTCAGTATAAATTAAAGATCTTTGTATGTTCCTTTGTAACCCGTGTTCAGTGTATTTCCTTTTGGGGTACTCAGCCTCGATATTTTGATTTTGTTTTCACAAAACGTTCAAAAATTGGATGAAAACTCACAAACATTTAATAATTTAAAATGACGCAGAGAAGATGTTGAAATTGATTGCCACCAAAAACAGCGGGGAGGTATGGAAAATGTTCAACAGTCTTAATAACCTGCAACCAGCCACCTTAGGTAAAGGTTTCAGCTGAAGCCTGGGCTAACCACTTCAAAGCATTGTACGTAAAACCTGGAATAGTGGAACAGCAGCACCACTAAGATCCTCTAGATCAATTTTTTTTTTTAACATTGATAAAGATGAAATTTGGACTCTAATAAAATCAGCCAGTGACTCTAGGGCAGCGGGCCCAGGTGGCATTACTAATAAAATGCTAAAGAACGACCCCAAAGAATGGGCCTGTTTCATTGAGGAACAATTTCATCATATCAGAATAACAAAGAAGATACCCAGTTCATGGACTCACTCAATTGTTCCAATTTTTAAAAAAGGTCGATAGCTCTGAGCCTGCCAACTACAGGCCTATCAGCCTATTGGATGTAATTGGAAAATTGTTTGGTGCAGTTATTCTAAAAGACCTAACAGATTGGAGCTGCTTCACAAATAACTGGGATATCTGGCAAACAGGGTTTGTGAAATGTGTGGGCACAACTCCTAACCTGTTCCTGATTAATTTGTTAAAAATGAGGGCAAAGCGGCAGACAAGAAAGTCAGATATATTTGTCTTCTATCGACCATGCCTTAGCTTTTGACCTTGTGGATAGATGAATTCTATGGTCAAAGTTGACCAGTTGCAAATGCCTGAGGAACATCTTAGAGCCAGTAAAACCATTACATTCAAAAACCTCACTTGTAGTTAGATTGGATGAAGTGGGCAATCTGTCATGTCAATTGAAACTGAGAATGGGCTTAAACAGGGATGTAGATTGGCCCCTGCCACTTTTAATTCATTTATTTCTGATATTGATTCAGCGTTTGACAACACAATATGCTTTCCTCCTACCTTGGCAGGTGGCTCACTAAATCGACTACTTTACGCAGACAACCTCATACTGATGGATCAGACCCAGATTGGGTTGCAACTTCAACTCAACGACTTGGTTCTTTATATTAAAGCCAATGGCTTCAAGATTAATGTAAACAAGTCAAGGACTTAGATCTTGAGTGGAAGGTTGGGAAGACAAATTAAACGCTACACCTTGTACTTGAAAAAAGAAAAAATCTTGGAGGTGGCTTCTCTGAGATATCTAGGTGTCGACTTAAGTAACAGTGAGACGGATGTGTTTCATGAGAAAATATTGCGGATTAAGGGGAAGAACCTAGCGGCCAGGCCAAAACGATTCTGAGGAGGTTCAGAAGCTATGTTGGCACTATCACATGTCCTATGGCCTACACTGGAAGGGCTTTTTTGGAGGCAAGCACTTAGCCTGCCCAATGCAGTGCCTGTCCAGGCCAAAAGAGTAGAGCTAGGCCTGAGCTCACTAAATGTGGTTGTGATGTGGAAGTCCCTGGCTTTTTTCTGCAAGTGTTCGGGTTTTGAAGGTGAAGGGGGTCTCACAGCCCTGATAAGGACCTATGAGGGACTGATGGAACCCCTTCTAGAACAATGGAGCGGGGCATGTATTTCTCATATGCAGAGTGTAAATACATCTAAAATGATTTGTTGAAAAACCCTACACTAGTTAAGAAAAAACTGATGGACCTAGATTGGATTACATAACTAGAAGTGAAGGAGAAATGTAAAGTATTTGGAAGGCCTATACCAGAAGTAATGGTAAGGGGTTGATTGCCAACTTATTTGATTAAATTCCCCTGTGCCCGCCTTCGAAATCAGTTCATGCTCTTCAGGTTGAATTTACTGCCTTTAAGGGCTATCACAGAAGTCAGGAAGTCATTGGCTGAGAGGAACATCAGTTGTAGACTATGCAGTGGTGATAATAAATCACTCAATCACTTGTTATATTCTGCCATACTCCAAAGGAGCACCGTACCCGATTAATGGGGCAATTTTCTGGGGAAATTAGAATAGTGGACGCTAAAGAATGTTGGAGCATGTTGAACACAGAGATGAAATTATCACTGACTCTGGTTTTACCTGCCTTTCCAAAGATCACCCTACAAATCATTGAAAGATGTGAAGTACAATTTGGGACCTAGGAGTGAGCTAGTGGAAAATTGGGCGGTGGCAACCATTAAAAATTGTTAGAGGAAGACAGTAGTTACAACCCGTCTATACCCCGCCCTTGCAAGAAAAGCTGTTGAAATGTGAAGTATAGCTTTTGCAAATCTGTGTTTTGTTTGTTAGTTAATTTAACTGGTTATAGTTGACATAAGAATGTTTGTGTATATTTTTTGTTGGTAACATTTTTTTTTCAAACTATGTGCCAAATAAACAAAAAAAAAATATTTCATAAAAGACATTCAAAGTCAAGCTTTCTGGCTTTTCCTGAATCATATTTCTTCCAGGATTGTACACAAATCAGCGGTAGCTAGTTCCAAAAAGACGCTTCGGAAGGATCTTTTTGTAAAAGTTGAACGACTCAACTTTGAAAGTTCAAGAAGTACTGAGTCTCGACTACGGAAACCTCTCAACCCTCCTGATATTTTTAGCTTAGCTAATAAATAAGCAGGAGTATGAAGATGGATGGTTTTATAGACTATGCGTAATAGTTTAAATGTCCCAGTTTAGAGGGCAAATATTGGCGTGGTCTCTTACAACTTCCTCAATCTACACTTGCAGGACTGATTCGTAATGAGTTTGGGTTGGTCTCCTTGTTTGCTCGCTATATGTGGCAGTTGGTGACCTTGTCTCGGAAGTGTTTGTTGGCCATTAAAACCTCTACTGTGCTGGGTTTACTATCTGAGTTTGTCCTTTCATCATCTGACAAATTGATAAGTAAGTGGCGAAAGTTAGTCCTAGATGCCCTTGCACTTGCAGATGTCTCTTTGCTGGATCGCCTACAGAACCCAGTAGAGTAAAGACTAAATTATTCCAATGAGATTGGCTTAATAATAGGGAACAACGTACCCACTATTGCAATTTCAGCACAGAACTGTTTGCAATTAAAAAATATGGCCAACCTGAGCTTTATTTGCTGAAGTCGCCCTCGAAACCACATAGAAACGATTTTATTATTTTGAGATTGAATCTGTGGCCGACAAGACAGGTGCTAGCTTGTTGTAAAATAATCAAAATGTCTGAAAACTATTGTCGTTTTTGCCAAAAGGTGGAACAAGAAGAAACTTTAGGTCATCATCTGACAGCTTGTGTTGCCTTGGCTGATCACGATTAACACATTTCAAATATCTCATGGAGTTATATAGGTTTCTTTCGTCAGAAACTTTATGGAAGATAATACATGCTCGCTTTTTCACTCAAGCAAGAATAAGAGCACTTGAATTTCTGCATGACTTGAAACTTAATGAGAGCAATCTATGTAAATAATATCAAGTTGAAAGCATTGCACATACATCCAAGAAAACAAACGTAACCCTAACTTTGGGTATGACAAACCTGAACCAACTGAGTTAATTACTTTCCTCACAATTGGGTTTATGTATGGTGTAATTTCCTTTGTTATTGCTCTTGATTTGTATAACATTTTATTGTGTTGCTGTCTGATTTTACACATTTGGCTCTTATCTCTTTTCTTGCACGCTCCTATCCAAACTTGATTCTTTTGTTTTGCTTAAGAATTGGATTTATTATTAATTTTGATATGGATTTAATTGCTATTTGCTTCTTCTTTTCTTAATTGTAATTCTAATTTTATGAACAATATGTTGTAAAATTGATTTATATCAGCTCTATCAATAAAACATTTTTTTTAAATAAAAACAGGCCATCAACTGCATGAAACACTGCCATCAAGGGAGCCAATGATGATAGTGGGATAACAATTAATATGTATCTACCAAAGTCAACTCAAGATAAAATCACTTATTGAACTTGAAGCCTAAAATGATCAGGAGAGACACGAGGCCTCATCAGGAGGTTGGAAGTATCCCAGTGGTAATTGCGCCAGGATAACGCCAACACAATTAGCGTTACCGCTACTCAGTCTGCCACAATTTGCACCAGATCACAAGTAGTAGCATGGCTAGAATTCCCCGTTGGGTCCAGTGGCCCCAATGGGGCAGAGGGAAAATTGTGCCAGAGCTAATAGCGCTGAAAATGCCCGCTCTGTTGGCGTATTCACAACCAGCTGAGAGCAGGAAGTGAATGTGTCCTGGCAGGGCTGAACTCGTGATTGGGCCAGCCCTTAAATGCGGTGGTAATCGTGTTACTGCCACATTGAAGGGCTAAGGCTCAACTCATAATAGAGTTTTGGTGCTCTTAAAGCACAGAATTGGAAACTTGTGTATTTCAGTAACGTGTTTTTATGAGGAATAAAACAAATCTTGGAGTCGAAAGAGAAACCTAATGATGTATTTGAAGAGGAAAATTCAGTAGAAAGATCCAGATATATTTGACTTAATACACCAGCTAGAAAATGCTGCTTGAAAATAAATAAAATTAATTCTGTCTTGGGGTGGAGTTTAATTTTAAATCATGAAAGGACATCCATATGCCAATGTCAATTAAGCAGATACGGAGTTGCTTCATGTCTGGCTCTGTTGGAATTCTAAAATATCCCTGGGTATCACAAGCATATTGAAGTATATCTACTGTATATTTAGCCGCCAGAGTCCCTAGGGGACTTTACACATATTTCAAGTGTGAATTATTTGAGTGCTTTGTATACTGCTACATGTCACCTTGCAGCCACTTCAATGTGTGTTTCTGCCTTGATGGTATTGAAAGGAGCATGGTTCGAGGACATCGTGTATTTCAGTATAAAGTTGGACTCAACCGATTGTGAGTTTATGTACCAAGTGAGTCATTATGGGACAATTATTAAACAATCGGATATGCACAATGTATTATGCACATGCACAGTTTTATTAGAACAAGTGCAAATTGCATTGGCGCTTATGTAATTACACATGCAGATGTGCAACTACACAATTGTACCAGTGTCGCGCCCCAAATGGTTTGAAGCCTTGATCTTCTGATCTAGCTTTTCACTGCTGATAATTCAGACAAAAAAATCAGATACCTCCAGCAATCAAACAAACATGTATTAATGTTTTATTGTTTACAGTGGCTCAGGCTGTCACTTCAGCGAGCCATTCTCTCCACACACAGATAAAAGTCACAAAATACGTTTAGAAACAACAATGATTGACAGGTATTTTTTTTGTTTTGATTGGGCATTGTACAGTTCCCTGGGCAACAGATACGGATTTCTATCTATCAAGAAGAGCTGTTGGTGCGAAGACTGTCATTTTATTGTATAAAATGAAACATGAACTCAACATTGATCAAATGTTTAGCAGGTCAGTTTTCTTTTAGCAAGGTTAACTTAAACACTTTGCCGTCCGCCAGTATGCGATCTAGGCCGGCTCTCACTAACCTTTGGACAGTGGATTTCTATAAACACCTCAGGCACCAATATATGAAACGAGGGCTAACACCGATGACATCAGCTGCAGATCAACACACGAGCTGTGGGGAGCTGAGAGATGGGGTCAGCAACAGATCATGCTCAAATACATTCCGTAGAAGTCTAGGCATGTAGGTTAGAAAACAATTATGAACAGGCTACTGGCTGTGCTGAAGCAATATGGGAAGGCACTGCAGAGACGAGCAGCATTTGCAGTGCTGCAAAATATGAAGCACCGAAAAGGTAAATGTGAAATATACGATTTGCTGTAACCAATCCTTGTGATTCAGTGGCTGTGGGGAGTGATGAACATCTTAACTTGCCCCCACTCCCCAGATTTCCCCCAAGATGTCAATGTCATTTTGTACGTCATTCTGAAACTCTTCTGTGATAGCATATATGTGTGACAGGGAGCGAGGGGTGGAGTTAAGATGATCATCACTTCCAACATCTGCAGAATTTCAAGGGTTTTTATTGTGATAAATCAGATCACCTTAACTCTCGCTCAACTAAAGCTTTTTAAACTGAATTCTAAGGGGTTGTTACAATAAAGTTGCTTCCGGGCCTATTATTCATGACCTTCGGCTGTATCCACTCTGCTTGTTGCACCAATGATTTTAAGGGAAGACTACTGGACTTGGCCTCATGGCATAGTCAGTATCCCAGCCCAACGACCTAGGCCCCATCCGCCCCCTCCCTCTTAACTAGCAAGATCCCTCTAGGCAAAGTCTAAATTCACGGCCAGTTGTCCTTTGGAATTTACGATTGGCCCTGGCCTTTGGCAGTGCTCAATGTCCACGTTGCCCCAAATATTTAAAAACATAGACGTATTTAGCCAGTGGTCTCAGGGTCCAATGGCCATGACCTTCCATCACTGTACATGTGGCACCAATTATTTACTGTCCCCCTGACTATTAGTTCTGTTTCCACCTCTGTGCAGGTTTAAACAACTATCACAAAGTCACAGTGGTTCAAAGGCTGTTCATTATCCCCCTTTTTCATGCCTCCTGTTATTATTGGGATCATTTCTTCTGCCAATAATAACTCCATTAGTGCCATCCTCTATTCCCTCTGACATCATTCCCCATAATCATACACACTTTAATGGACAGTATGCTCCTTCCTGTGGTGATGTAATATTTGTCTATTCCCGTGGTTATGGCAGAAGGCTAAAACATGTAAAATTCTTGCCTGTCATCGCTCACACTCACCAGGAGTCCGCCTCGTCTTTATTGACCCCCACGCCTCTATTTTATTGTCCCTCTCCTGTTACCCCCTTTCACTCTTTGGCTGGTGTGGCACATTTCTTTTTTTGAGCACGCCTTGCAATGTTAGTGTGGGAATCTCAGGATATTACCCCGGGAATCCCTCGATAAGTCGAAAAGGTTCTCTCTATGCAGGCTCCCCAGTAGACCCAACAAGCACCCCAGGGTGGTCCTCTTCCCCCTCACAACATGTAGACTAATATGAATGCAACTCTTTAACACCTTCAAACATAATGTTGAGCTTTTTGTTCATATTGGTCTTCCTCGGTATTACTGTGGGAATTGCTGGCATTGAGTTGAGAAAAAAATGGCAGCTTTTCCGTTCTGAAAAACATCTCAGACACTGCGCTTCAAAACGGCATGGGTGGTATATACCTTGTTCCCGGAGCAGTAGCCACTCTCCTTGCCATCAAATACTTCAACAACTACTGGGCGGATTTATCCCAAACCATCAAACAACATATCTGTGATGCTTTGTGCCAAGTTCTTTCTTATTTCGTGCAAATTGTTTCAGCAGGTTTTTGCACAATGGGTGTTCAATCAAAGAACATATTCTCTATGGGAAAATGAATGGGGCTAGGCCAAAGACAGCATTTTTAACATTTGTAACATGTTCTTACACCGTTTACACATTTTAATGAAATATCCCCAAAATATCCAGTTTGGAGAGACCTGGGACAACCTCCTTTTGGGAAAAATTCCATCCAAATCCATCAAATGATTTAAAAGTTATTAGCATTCGAATTCAGGGAAAAGTCTATGGAAACGGGTTTCACCTTAACTATAAGGCGACGATTGTAAAAGTGAAAGTGTGGTGAAACTAATCTTTCTTAGGTTTTTCTTTTGTATAAAATGTTCCCCAATACAGTAGATATCTTTTTCCATCCTTTGCACAGTAACAACATTTTGAATCTTGTGGTTATCAATTTCCATTCTTGTACATACCCCTTTTACAACCTGGCGGTAGAAAATCCAACCACAGGACAGTACTGCATGTGGCAATTACTGCGTGTGGACAATAGAACATGCAGAAAATACCACATTATTATGAGTATGAATATCATGGGAAAATTCAGGATAATATATAATATGTGTTCATAACTTCAAAGGGATGAGATACTCTGGCCAGTGCAAAATGAAGCCCAGTGGATTACATGTGTCCAATCACACACAATGATACAAAAACTATCAGAGTAACAGGGGGTACCAGGTGAAAAACATGTTGGGGCTCAATTTGGTGAGAGGCGTAAGATTAATGGAAGGCGTAAAAGCTTTGCATATGCTTTTACGCCTTTTATAAACGTCATTCCCCATTTAGGTCCATTTGGATGTCACAGAGGAGGGGCAGAACGCAACTACGCAACTTGCGTTTAAACCTTCCCCCTTACTTTCTGCCATACAAAATGCTGCATCATTTGTGCTAGCATGCATTTTCATCGTAGCGCAAATGCTGGGTATCCTTATAGGGTCAGCTGCCTTTACGCGCCAGTAAAAAGTAGGCAGACCGCATAGGGATCCATTGTCAAAACCACCTACCCGGCGTACACGCCATGCAGTATTTCCTGCATTTGCATGTGGGACTGCTAAAGTGCAGGTAAAAACCCAGTGTACATGCTTGTATGCCAGCTTCTGCCTTGCACTTATACACTATGATGTGTAAATGACCAAAGTTTGGTGTCGGGGGCGCACCTACATGTATGCTTACACATAACGGGTCCCCGCTTTCGAATTACGCGGCACAATAAAATGAGCCTGTTTGTGCATTCAAGCTATGAGCCTGCTCCAACAGTAGGCACGTACTGCACTGGATGCATCTAGGCAAGTAGAGTACCATGACTGACAGAATACAAATAGCATAAAAATGGAAGAGGGTAGATCATGTACACCATCACATGAATGCTGACCCATGAGCAAATAATCACCATGTATGAGCTGAACACACCCATCATCACCTCCAAAGTCAAGGTGATACAAACTGATATGTGAATGTCATATCCACTGTAATTAATGGGGTGCCCTCCTCTGCTGTTTGGTCATTCCAGCACACCACTGGCAAGGTGTATGGGTCTTACAGTTCCCTTTCTTTGTAGTTGTGGGACAGGTATTAACTGTCCTGTCCAACCAATTGCATGAACACATTTCACACGTCGCAACCCAGATCTCAATAAATGCCTCTTTGGCATTTCCATTTTCCATACTGTTGTGGGAGGACTAGATTGCGTCCATGTCACCGTGGAGACCTTCAGCAACCTACCGCCAGAGACAAGAATGAAAATGTTCCAGACGTAGAGACAAAAATACACCATGATGGTGCAGATGGCATTTGATGCCAACCTCTGCAGCAGCCAATGCTGTTCCCAGTTTCCACGTTCCAAATATGATCCAAAGGTACTGCATAATAATATATCTCTCACAAACTATGGAGTATCAGAAGGGAACAGATCTATGATTGCTAGGTAAATAGAAAACACATCAGGCCATGTTTACTCTAGCCTCCTTTTGTCAATACCCTCAGTGACCATGGCCCTCATTACGACCCTGGAGGAAATCGCGGTGCTAAATGCACCGCGGAGCACGGCGGAAAGCTGCCGATAGCGCCATGGGGGTTGGCGGATTTTCCGCCCCATGCCGACCTTGGCGGGGCGGTAAATCCCCATCCCCCATTTTACCCTTCCCCATTCCCATTTTTGCCCCATAGGGTATAATGGGAGTGGGGAAGGCGTTAATTACGCCACCGTAAAATACGGTGGCGTAATTAACAACAAGGTCCCATAGCGCCATGGATTTCTCCGCCCGGAAAAACCAGGCGGAAAACGCTCCATGGCGCTACGGGAACTCGTAGTAGGGCGGACGGGTCCGCCGCGAATAACGCTGGCGTAAACCCACTCCGCCAGGGTCGTAATGAGGGCCCATGTGTGGAAAAAAGAAGGCAGACACATAGGAATAACTGATGGTGCCAAATTAATTCAGCATGTTCAGCAATGGATCTTCAGGTGAACTTAAGCATTTGTATTTGTTTATTATTTATATGGCGCACCGAACCCTAAGGTAACTGGGCGCTAGAAAACTTAAGAGTTACATACATGGAGACAACGAGACAGTGGCATATATGGTGACCAATGGTTACAGGTAGGTCGGGCTCAGGAGACATTTACAACATAGCCTAAGCACACGTGCAAACAGGCAATCATAAAACAGAAGTTTGGGGTGGTGGCCAGAGGCAGCTGAAGGGTGCTTCATTGGAGAAGCTTGTTGATCAACCAGTTTTTCATTCCAGATTTGAACGGCAGGAGAGCAGGTTCTTGTCTGAAGTTCTGGGGTATGGAATCCCAGCGTTTGGCTGCTTGCACTAGCAAGTTAGCTCCTCCCGCAGTTTTTAGGTTAAACCTAGGTACTGGCAGGCAGTGGGACATGGCGCATCTGGTGGGGCGGGAGGAATGGTGCTTACAGATTGTATCTGATAAGTATTTGGGGGCTGTGTTTGCAAGGCACTTGTGTGTGAATACCAGGGTGCGGAGCATGGTTCTGTCACGAACTGGCAGCCAGTTGGCATTTTGTCTGAAAGTGCTGCTTTC
Organism: Ambystoma mexicanum; assembly: GCF_040938575.1. Taxonomy (NCBI): domain Eukaryota; kingdom Metazoa; phylum Chordata; class Amphibia; order Caudata; family Ambystomatidae; genus Ambystoma; species Ambystoma mexicanum. The sequence continues at coordinate 717,196,879 of NC_090932.1, forward strand.
AGTGAGCTCTTTTGGAGGACCTGAAGCTTGCTGAGGTTGAGTTCAGAGGAGCCTAGAAAAAGTGTGTTACAATAGTCAACTTTTGATATTGCTAAGGCTCTGGCTAGCATTAGGCAACTACTGGTGGACAGGTAGGATTTGCAACTATAGATTAATTTATTGGTGTAGGCTGTGGAGGCAGCTATAGATCTAACTTGATTCTTGAGGGACAGTGTTGAGTCGAGATAGACCCCTAGAGTTTTTTTATTTCTTTGGAGACATTGATCGTATTACCGTCTGTGTTGAAGTATGGGTACCCATGGTCAAGTTGGTTCGGGCGCGCTTGAGTGCCAACAATCATGAGCTTGGTCTTGTCGTCATTAAGGCATAAGCTGTTTGTAGCCTTCCAGGCCTGGATTTCTAGGTATATGTCGTTCAGTAGTTTAGAGTCTTGGTCGTAGAAGCCTGTGAGGGGAATGAGGACTTGGGTGTCATCTGCGTAGTTGGTGTAGATGACACCCAGGTTGTCCAAGTGATTGAATAGGAGCTTCGTAAATATATTATAAAGTGTGGGTGTCACACATGAGCCTTTAGGTACTCCACAGAGTGTAGGGCCCGGGTCTGCTGAAGCTGATCGAGAAACAGCTCTGGTGGTCCGATAGGAGAGAAAGGAGTTGACCCAGTCCGATGCATTGGTGGAGAAGGCTGCTGCTGTGGTGAGGTGGCCAGTTAGAATTTGCCAGAAAGTCTGCAATCTGTCCCCTTCTGACATATTGCTGGTCTCTTTGCATGTTCTCTGTTATCATGGCTGTTGATCCGTGTTTATGAATTGATGTGCAGTGCAGCAGATGTGGCATCTAACGTCCAACAGCATTGAGTTACTATTGAACCTAATATGGGTGAGATTCAAATGCCTGGACTGGAGAGGAGAAACCCTCCAATACAGTGCAGTGAAGATGTGACAAATAATGGTGAAGTGTTGCCTGCTGCACAATGCAGCCTTCAGGCATCACTTGTCCATGCCGCAACAGGACAATGCATTTCTTGGCATTCATGACACCAGTGATGATGCCCAGGATCAAACAGATCATCATGATTCCCTTACTGGTAAGTGATCTGAGAGGATATCTGGGACAAGGAGATCTCTGCCACGCAGGAGTACAAGGGGGAGTAGTGGCTAAAGCGCCTACTCAGCCATCAAGCTGCCACAAAGCAATAGTGATCCCAATCACAAAGATAAAAGAGGCACAGTTAAGAGATGTACCGCCTTTGCCCCTTGTGGTAAGTTGGGCCAACAGGAATGTGTCGGTCCACACACATTGCTCTCAACTGGAATGTGAATGTGATTTTGTAGCAACGCAAATAGCAAAGCATAACAGTCCAAAATAATGGGAATGTTCAATCAACATAGGAAAACAATAGATATCCTTGAATTAAACACACCATTTGCAAGAATCTAAATAGAAAAACACTGCACAAAACCCATCCTTAAGGATGGAACACAGAATATGCATAGATAGAAAGATGAACAACTCTGGGTAATGAATCTGGGGTTCATTTAGTATTTATTGTTTATTTTATTAAGTGTGATGCCGTTTACAAAACAAACCTTTCCCACGTATAAATACCTAAAAAGAATAAAGTATAACAACTCGAACAATTACGACCCCACTAATCCTACAGCAATTAGCATCACTTCATGAAACCATTAATGCAATCCTAATCCCTATCAATCTTGTTCATTATCTTTCACATTGATTACATCCAATCAACACACCTAGTACAGATCTTACAAATCACTGCTTAATCGTCACAACCTGTTAATTCTCAAAGGCGAGACAGATTTTTGTTACCGCAATTGTCAGCATCATACTATGCCCTGAAACACAATTTAACCAAAAACAATCCTCGTCCATATTTTGCAGTCCCTCAATGTATTTCTTTTAGTACGGCACATAGAACTGCCACATGGCAGCGCAATCCATTAAGACATGACATATAGTGTAGATTGTATTGAACTCTTTGCAGAGCCTGCAGAAGCGCTTTTATTTAGGAGTTCCAGTCCAAGCCCCTAAACATGCCAGAACAGGTCATTTATTTAGTCTGATTTGCATAAATATTCTCCTCAAGGAGGGCAATAGGAAACAATGCATGTACTTTTCAGGTTTCAAGTAGTGAAAATGCACTTTTGCAAAGATACTCAGTGATGACAACCTATTGACATGTTCAAAGTTTTTGGACCAGTCCCATTGCTTCTCTAATCTTCATGAGGAAAGCCCGACTGCATATAACCACTCCCCAATCCACTCTATCTGTGCAAAAAAGATCTAATTAGTTGTAAAAAATGCCACTAAGGTTAAACTTGCCCCTCTCACAATGTCAACTCTAATCAATGACAACATCGAGTTGTTTTCTGCACACATTAACTTAATGTAAAGTGACCCTTTCTGGATTATAATCATTGTGGCAAGTGCCATTAGGCCCCATTCGAGCCTGATTTCCTGGATCAGCGTGGAATTAGAAAGACACAGTATTATACGCCAAGCAAGGCCTCCCACCTTCTTTGCCCAACTATGACAATTTCCACAAGAGGCTCCCAGGGCATAGCTTATACTAGTCATCACCTTTTGTTTGTAGACAGAAATTATACTGGGCAAACTATATCCGGCATCACTATAAACACATCTTTTGATTGGTAGCATAATAGCTAAATGCTTTTTTCCAGTGTCTCCTAAACAAGTAAAATTCCCCTTTTTATTTGCATACATCATAACGTAAATAGCAATATTTATCTACCTTTTTCAATCTGCCCTTCTGCATCATAATGTATGCTGTGTGCCCCTTCACCTTACCAAATCTCATGAATGTGGTATTTTTTAGGTTTACTTCCAGACCGTTTCCCTCAGCATAGTTTAATAACAACTGCTCACTTCTTCTGATCCCTAAATATGTATCATCAAAGATGACAATGTCATCCGCGTAAGCAAGCCGGTCTACTGTCGTACAGCCCAACCGAAGGGTGGGTGGGGAGTAGTTACCTCCTGTTAGTGCAGGACTCATATCGGTCATAAACAATTAAAAAGTGTCAGGGCAAGCACACATCCCTGCATAACCCCTATCTCCATGCGGATACGTTTAGAGAGGTCGCCCATTCTATTCAGCCTCACGCGCACTACATTTCCATAGTGTAGCATTTGACAGGCACGTAATAGTTCCCTCGGCATTTCAACCATTTGAACTTTGTCCACAATAATGCTCTATCTATAGCCTCAAAAGTCACAGTGAAGTCCAAAAAAAGGGCATAAAGTGGGAGACCATTCTTTTTCCTTGCCCTTTGAATCAAATAATTATAAACACATTGGGTATAGTAGACATCCCTTTGCGAAATCCTGATTGAAAACAGCTTACAATATTACAATCCTCCAGCAACCTTTGTATACCCTGCAGCATTCTAGATGCAACAACTTTGCTAGAAACATCAAGCAGAGACAACAAACTATAATTTTTAGGTTTCTCTCTATTGTCCTTCTTAAACAAAGTCATTAAGTGGGCTGTTTCCACGACTGGGGGATATTAACAGTGCTCGATACTAAATCAAATACCAATTTTAGAATGTCTACCCAGAGTGGAGTTGGTCTGCACAACTTCATTTAACCTTTTAAATATCAACTGAATAATATTCTTTTTTATGTTGAACTCTAGTGGATCAAGCTCAGGGACAAACCACATATTCAATATTTTAAAGGTATCATTAAAAAAAATATTCCATCTATATCTATCACCATTGATACAACAAATCCTCTGATCTAGAGTCCTTGCTTGTCTGCTTTTAAAGATGCTCCATATTGTCTTGCTATCACCATTCCTAATTGCAGAATACCGAATCTTCCTGCAAGGCTATATTTTTAGTGGAGGTTAGATTGCATTTTCTACATATTCGTAGTTATTTTTGCTTCTCTTAAACTCAGCCGTGGGTCTGTCACGTATCGGTCAACATGTCCTACATCTTTTTCTCAGATTGCAATTCTCAGGCCTTATATTACTATTGCACAATTGGGAATGCTTTAGATCTTCTCTTCCTGATTTAATGGAGCCCTTTATTCTGTACCGGGATGTAACTGCAGTAAACCACTCAATGATTTCATCATGAGATGACATCTTTTCAAAGGCTCTATCAGCCAAGCACATAGACACAGTGATCTCCTGAACCTTATGTTCAGACCAAGTTATATGATTCATAACTTCTTTTATCTGCAATACACCCATTTTATCTGTACATCTGACTTGCCCAGCGTCTACCCGTGCTGTTAAAGCTATGATAGCTATATTCATTATATCTAACACTTACTGAGGAGCGGGGTTTCACTGACAGGCCCATAGATCAGTGCGCACCCTCTAGTACTTGTAAGACAAGATAGCTGCACCATGTGAGGACTGGGGGTGCAGGATTCACTTACTCCAACACGACTCTATAATGAGGACTCAGTAATTTGGCAAAGGGAAGTCCGTTTAATGACAAGTACATCAAACAGAGAAACAAATGGAAATCAGCAGCATTGCGATCACCTGTCTCGCTCCAACTTCCTCGAACTTCAGTCGAACAGCAATAGTTATAGGCAAAACTCGTCATCACTGATGTCTAATATTACAAAAACGCGACACACAATACAATTGGTTAGGAAAGGTAATTTAAGTATAGGTGCTATATCTGTATATGATAACAGGGCATGCGGATTGGATAACTTTTATCGGGTAGGCATCTACACCCATCCCACTACATCACACGACAAGTACAACGTCTTATTGGTTCTACTATCTATAGGACTCCAGATAACTTGGTCCATTGTATTGGGCAGGTTACACCCCTAGACATAAATCCCCATTTTAATTAGCAGCACGCAGAATGGACACCCATGTGACTGGTGTCCCAAGTTTCACCCTGCCTCCCTTCCACCAATCAGTATTTTAGGGCTATGGGTCAATTAGTTGGCCTCAAAACTGTAGCCAGCATCCTCGGGTCCTGGATGACATCAGGCGGTGGTACCTCTTTGTGCCTGGCTGGTCACGTGTTAGTTCACCATGAATCTGCTTCAGTTTCCAGCTTTTAGTGTATTTAATTCTGTTTCGGCCTCGCCACCTGCATGGGCCCCCCCTTATCTTGACCTTCATTGGGCAGGCTGGTATGCTCGGAAGTTTGCGTCTTGTTAGCTGATGGTCTCCTCCCTTCCTCTGGCTGACCTTGATTTCCTAGACCTGAGCCGCTCTTCGTTGAGTTTCGATTCTGCTCCTTCTCCTGCCTCTGGCTGGGTTAAGAAACTTGGCGTGTCAGGCCTCTGGCAGCCTGGGTACATTTCTGCTTTTACAAAATGGAGTTGCACTTGCATGATGTGTCTTATTGAGATAGATATATAGTTGCCGCTTGCTGCTTTAATCTTCTACTAAGCATTGCAAGCAGTATCGTTTCTTTAGCCTCTTACGTTCCAAGCCTATTTACACACTGGTCGGTTGCTTCCATCTTGTCTCGTAGCAACGTTTCCTTACGTTTTAACATTGTCTCTTCTCTGTGTCCATTACATTTATTTTCGTAGTTACTCGCACTGGCGTGCTTGTCTTTAATAGCCGCTTTTGTTCATTCACGAGTCTGTTCAGGCCCTTGTGTCATTTCCACTGGCCTTCCATTAGGGCTCTTTGGGTCTCTTCATGGACCGTCTGTAGGTACTCTTCGTTTCCTATCAGCGGCTGGTACGGCTGTCTGATAGGGTACCGTGGTGCCCAGGGTTGTCTGGTTATGGGCGCTTCAACAGGTATGGATCTTCTGATGTATACTGGGCAGAGTCCCAGTGCAGCTCTTTGGCGAGTACGCTCCTGGTACCTCGAAATGAAGGGATGGCGTGCAGGCCATGTCTGGGACCTCCTCTACAACACATTGATTCTGAATTATCTAGGAACTCATCACATACAAAGATGTAGTCAAGGGTGGCTGATTTCCCCACATTCCACCAAATCTTTCATAGTGGAAAGTCACCTTTTACCACACCATTTATCATATTTAAACTAGGACCGCAGAGTAGCTCCACCCAGGACCGAACCACCTGGTCTGACCCATTTCTTATTCTTCCAGAATGATTCATGACCATGGCCCCTCCCTTAACAATCGCATAATCTGTGCATCTCCCATTAAAGTCTCCCCCCACCTAGATGTGACATACCTGTTTGCTTGATCTAATATTTATGATTACCTGACAGATAGACAATTGCATAACTTTGATCCAAACAACTCCCGGAGGATTATATACATTTACTACTGCCAGAGAACATTCATCAATAAGTCCCACTTTTACTACCATGATGTTACGATTAACAGTAATATTGCCTCTGCCCTGAATCCATTGGAACACAGGGTCATCAGACCCCTGTAAGGGTGTTCTATAATCCCTCTCCTGGCAACTCTACAGAAGTTACTGTAGCTATAAAATCTAGCACCCGCCATAAGAAAAGTCTCTTGCAGTACCACAACATCTGCATCATACAGAGAAACAAAAGAACAATTTTCTGAGAACAAGTGCTGGTGGCCTCTTAAATTCCACATTTTTACCAGCAGACCAGGCCCAACCTCTACCTTAGCATTAGGGTTTATGAAGCGTCTCTGGGATGAAAGATAGTAACCATTCCCAATGCGCCTTGTTTGACTGATTATGAGCCATCTTTTCATCAGTAATCCTTTTTGCAGACCCCTTTCTCTGTTGCCATTCCAGCACCATGCCGATTTATTCATGCTTTTTGCCCCAGTACTTTAGATTTTAGCCCACCATAAGCCTTGAAGGTGCCCAATTGATCTATATCATAGCCCCATTTCAGGAGTGAGACAACATTTGCACGAACCAGGGCCACCACTTCCAATAATTAGCAGTGCACCCTTGTAACTGGGGCAAAATAACCCTCTAGCTGGTCAAAAAAGTTCCAATCTAAGCTTTCCAGCACTTGCAAAGCTGGCAGATTGCTAAATACTTCAGGGCCTTCCCCCCTATTTTCTGGAGCTTATCATCATCAAATCGCCTTGTTATAGTTTAGGTGGTGAGGGGCAATGTGGCAGTGTTAGGAGCAACTAACAGTTCCCCCACTTCTTGATCATCATATCATTTCTTCACACTTGAAACCAAGGAATATACAGTAACATCATTACCCGATGTATATACCTCAGAACAGTGTTCAAATGCCTATGGTTGAATTACCCTTTTCACCCCTTTCGTTCCCCTTGCCTCTGCCAGTTCCCATGCTAACGAAGTGAGGCTTTTGTAAACATATCATCAAACATCTAGTTTGATTATTTCCCTTTTTGCTGTTATGTTTGAGCTATTGGTCTGTCCCACTTCCTGACCTTTTGGGCTAAAGGCATTGTTTTGGCTTTTCTGATTCCAGATCAATGGAGTCTCCCTTATGAGGTATCACCTTAACATTCTTTTTTCTGCTCTTTTTTTGCTCGGTTTTTCTAAGTTTCCTCTTTTCTTTCCGGGGGCCTCATTACGACCCAGGCGGTAAGTTACCGCCTGGGTCGTACCCTTACCACCATGGTGTAACCTACGTTTACACCATGGTGGATGGCGGATTTACCGCCCCATTACAAGGTGAGTGAGGCGGTAAATCCCCATTTCCCATTTTACCCTTCCCAATTCCCATTTCTGCCCCATAGGGCATAATGGGAGTGGGGAAGGAGATAATTACGCCACCGTAAATTACGGTGCCGTAATTATCTCCAACGTCCCTTAGCGCCATGGATTTTAATGCCTGCAAAAAGCAGGCGTTAAACTCACCATGGCGCTAAGGGACCTTGTAATCAGGCGTTAAGGGTCGGCGCTGTTTACGGCGCCGTAAACCCCTTAACGCCTGATTTGTAATGAGGCCCCGGGTCAATTCTGAGTCATACATAGGCCCGTCATTTTCATCCGGCTCTTCCAAAAGTTTTTGAAACTCAACCATAGTTGACTCCAAAACGTTAGTACATATAGGCTCCACTTCGTCCAGCATCAGAATTTCCTCTGCCTCATTTAGAACAGTCTTACCTGGTGACTTAGATATATTAATGCCAGACCAGAGCACAGTTGTTGACCCAGATTGCCCAATAACTTTGAATGTTTGTTAGATTCACTTACCAATGATTACCCACCTTTCATAGAATCTTCAAAGCAATGCTTATGGCTTCTTTACCCACACTATGATCACCCACAACAGTTGGCGCTATGGTCCCCCCACTCAAAACATCAGAAGGGGCGTTCCTCATTACATCACGATGATCCAGCTGCAAATCTACCACTGTGGTGTCAATTGACCCAAAATGCACATAGAGCACAACATTCACCAGTCACAGTTAAATGTTTTCACCCCTCCATACTGCGGGTGACCGTCAGCCACAACCACAGTGCCTTGCTTGTCTGCGGGTCCTGCAGCTAGTGACTGAGCTTTTTTTAAAGTGAATAGCAAAGATTAAGAAGTAAGAGTTGTTATTTTCAAACTCTGCCGAGGTACTAGCAATTTCCCTATTCTGTCCTCCTCTGACAGAGCCAAGATTCCTGTTGCTTCTTTGCACCCTGCCTTTGACCCTGAAATGACTTAGTGATTGTCCCATCAGGACAAGTCGCTGGAACTTGAATGGTAGCACACACTACAACCAGGGCAGCATTACCTAGCCTGCCCTTCCCTGTGGAAGGCATACCGCTATTTGTATTCCAACCTTTGTTTTTTTTTTTTTCCAGGCCGCAGATTATAATTTCCTTTATTTTTTCTTTGGGGAATTGTTTTCCGAGCAGCTGACTGCTCACCAGACAGACAAAACAATTGGCAAAGTTAGCACTCGCACTTCCCTGCTGTGCTGCACAACTGTTGCCACCTGCTGCCAGGTGCACACTTTTTTGTGCTATTTAAAGAAATCACTGGACCAAGAGTTTTCCTCAACAGCAGCCCTTAGCAGCTCGTGGATGTTTTCTCATCCAGCTGCATCCCCCACTACAAGCAGTAGAGCTTACCGCCGTCACAATGCTGGCAAAGTAGTGGAAATGCACAGAAGCGATTATAAACAGAGTGCTGCTCCTTGCTCTGTTATCACTTCACAGTCTTCCAATGTCACAGCGTAATTGCATCTGTAGTAAGGGTGCAATGTCTTAATCAGGCGTTCACTTGTCTGATCACACCATATTTGGGTCCACCTCCACAGTGTCGGAATGGGACAAGAAAAAGGCCTTGTCACCCAAAAATACGTGGCCCACCCCTCACCTCACGGCCCTTGACCTCTGATGACATCACCGGAAGTGATGTCCTTTGACCCCACCCCAAAGTGACATCCTGGGAACCGATGAAACATGACCTTTCACCCCTTGACAAAACAGGAAGTGGCATCAAATAGCATTTTGCCTAAGTACACTAAATTACTTGGAATCCAAGCAGACGTCCAAGGCCAAATGATAATGTTATTGTATAGCACTCACACTTAAGCTCTTTTTGATAGAACAAATATGCATACATTATCACCCAACCTGTGTTGGTACTCATTTATCGACCAAAGAAGGATGAAAGGCATCTTGAAAAAAAAATAATGAAAAAAAACATGTTTTTTCCATTTTTTTTCTCCCAAACCGGCCAAGGCATGGCCAGAACCCGGCCCCCACTCCCCAGGGACGATTTCGGCCCGGCCACGGGCCCAAAGACCGAGGTGCCAATCCGACCATGCACCTCTAGAAAACTTTGTATATTATGTTCAGACATTTCACTGAGTCACAACACCACTGCCAACAGCGAACAGCACCCTACATGCACTCCCACATTGTGTGAGCACCAGTGTGCGCTGGTCCCGGTATTTCACTGCTTCCTGAAGCAAGTGGGAAGGGCACTCCTCTACCAATAGGAATACTCAAAATTCTGTAGAACACAAAATACGATTAAGAACTGTCTTCAGGGATATACAGCAGAAACCAAGACAGCAGTCTGCTCAACAGCGAACAGTACTCTACATGCACTCTCGCAGTGAGAGGCAGCTAACAATCACAATGTTCTTTAAAACGATACAAAGTGACCAAACCAGTTTCTAGGGTCCAACGCCTGACCAAGGGGGCAGTTATGAGTCAATAATAATAACTTTCCATGGTTATTGGTGGTTCGGCAGGGTTGAACCAATCTTTTTGATACTGTTCATGCGGGTCAAATCAGGCTCAAATGTGTCAATCACATGGTGGGGATCAGTTGTTGAGATAGGGTCTAGATGAAGTTCATTGAGGTTCAATGAAGTGCAGACCACATGGGCCACTGGGGTCGGTTGGGCAGTCGGTTCACTGGCAACGAAGTTGGGGACTGGATGCACAGTTCAAGACGGGCAATCTCATGCGGCGTTGAGGGTTGCCGTTTGATGAGCCCACCAGGGTGAGTTTGACGGCCAATGAAGATTGGTAGCAAACATACTGGTGGTTTGGAAAGTGACTCAAATTTGTGTTCTGCGAAGGTTAGATCATGATAGCCACCATGTTCATTTCTACACCCTGTTCTACTGTAGGTTCGATGGTGAAGATGCTGGAGATTGGATTAGCAGTTTCAGTTGGGCGGTTCTGGTTCAGTGTTCGAAGATCGCCTTTCAAAAGATCCTTCAAGGTCTTGCCGACTGTCGATGAAGACCAGCAAAGAAGATGGTGGTGGTTCGAAAGATGGTTTAAAGGCAGCGGGAACAATGATGAGCTTCAAGTTCCAGCAGGAGCAATGTTGCACTCTGCTGGCGCACAGCAATGGCAAAATGTTTCAAAAGGCCCTACACAATGTTTCATAGATGAAGGCAGAACCAGAGGCACATGTTGGTTGGACTGGAATGGTGATTGTCCTGGCTCTCAGGTGTTGTAAGACCCAGTCAAGGGCCTCAGAGACAAGATGGGTTCTTGGTATTGGGCTCACAAACACAGAAAAAGCTGGGACTAAACTGCAAGTAGCCTTCAACGAGGTGAGATCCTGGGTTCAGTGTGGCTGGCAGAGAGGTAGGTCTTACTCCAGTAACAGGTTACCACCAATGTACCAATGCAGGGGGCGTAGCTTGTCTCTGCTTTGGACCATCAGTTTTCACCTCTTTGGGCTTTCGAAGGACTGCTTCCCTAAATCCAATGATTTTTTCTTGAGACAAATCAATGAAGGAGTGCTAGACCCCTTCTTTTGAAGGCAAAAGCCCACAGGGAATTGAACTAAATCTAGCTTTCCCTAAGGTTCTGATCTCTGTTCTTAGTGAACCTTGCCTTCTGACATCACAGCCAAGGTATCCGGTTAAATTCACGAAAACATATTTTCGAAATACCATTTTGTCGAAAACAATTTGCCGAATTTCTTTTTTCGAATGTATTATTTTTTATTTTATGTTTTTTTTGTTTCGTAACAAAAAAAAGTGTCAAAAAAAGGGAGGAGGGGGAGAACCCCCATTTCAAAAATAAATTTAAAAAAAAACATTTGAAAAGAAAATGTGCCAATTTTGTGCCGACAAAAAGGCATTTTGAAAATATTGCATTAAAAATAAAGTCACTATAACCCCACAGCCAAAGTGCTTTGTGCTACAGGAAGTGGAGAGGACAGGAAATAAAGATAGCGGCAGAGAGAAACAAGATGGTCGAGCTTTCCTCCAGCTGCAAGGAGCTCGCTTTGTCTAAACCTAAACCACAGCCTTGCCTTCTCATTAGAATCAAAGGCCCTTTTGATTTGGAGCACACTGTTGTGAGGCTAGTCCTTGTGTGCCATTGATTCCTGACAGCTTACTGTTGACTGGCAGTCTACCTGGGCTGGGTGTCACCTGCCTTCACAAAGGAACAAAGTGAGGCATCCCCTAGTGTTACAGTCTTGCTGTGAGCAGAAACAGACAGCATGACTGGGGGTAATGCATATAACCCTTGCACAGCTGAGCTGAGTTTACAGGGCTGACATAGGTGTGACATCAAATTGATATGGCCTGGGTAATTATGGGAGATGCTACCCAATGTACCTCAAAATCATGTATGGGTTATATTTAACATTTTAGAAATGTTTGTCTTGGTTGAGATTACCCAGGCATCTGATAGGACTTGGAGTGAGTTATTCACCAATTAGCTTATCTTTTTTCAATTTTTCAGGCTAATTTACAGAATGTTAAACAGCGAAAGGTGAACACAATGTTTTTGGCATGGAGCTTAGGAAAGGGGAATCTAATTATGAGATCATCCTTCATGGGAGGGAATTACCTGCACCCTTTTATTAATAAAAATAAAAAAAACACATTTGCAACACCCTTGACAGATGGCAACTCTTCACAATATCATTGACAATTTCTTTAGAGAGCAGGAATGTCAATGTCCAGCAGGCAAACTGACGAGACAGCATCTCAACCGATCTTTGCTATATCCCCCTTCAAAGTTTCATTTTCAGTAGCCACTGTCCAACAACTGCAAGCCTTTCCTCGACAATAATTGCAGTGATACATGGTTACTGTGTGTTACTGTGTGTTACTGTGTGTTGAATGTGCGGCATTCTCTGAAGGTGTGGTGTTTTCCACTCGTTACATCAATTATTACTGCTCCTGCATTGTAGAAAAAAATGTGTTGTCAGATTTACCTATGGGACTTTGTTTAATCTCACAAGTTCAAAATAAGAATTTAATTTTGTGTGTTTGGTTGCATTATATATTTTAAAAACGCAAATTAACTACAAAGGAAATAAATGCAAGCTAAATCGTGAATGACATTCAATAGGGAACATGATGAACAGCTAAGCAGAAAGTATTCAATAATTGGTTGATGCAGTATTAAAGCTTCTAACACAAAGGTCACTCCAACAATATGAATTTGCGATAGAGTTGTTGTAGAGGTAGGTACCACTAGATCAGGTGTACAGAGTTTACAGGATTCCTTCCACTCGCACCCCAATGCTACCACCTCAAATCTGGGAAATGCGCGTTAGTCAATAATGATCTGCATTCCTTCCACTCGCACCCCAATGCTACCACCTCAAATCTGGGAAATGCGCGTTAGTCAATAATGGTCTGCCCTACGGGGAATCCCTCAGAATACTGCACCCCCGTCAACATCAAGGGATAACCCATTTGGTGGAAAGTCTCCTGCTGATCTTTACTTCTTGGAAGTAGGACAGAAATTAACTTCAGGAATGCAGGAAACTTGGTTTTATGCATGGCATGGGCAACATGAGTAACACTGTGCCCCCAACACCCACTGCATCACCGGAAAACTATTTGTGAGGTAAATGCAACTTTCCCTTTTTTATTTCTGGGGCAGCTGAGCCAGTTCTGTGGAGGCACGGAACCTTTTTTGAGAGAGATGACACAACGGTTTTGCTGTCAAAGAATTGTCATGGCTTGCCTGTCTATGGGGCCTATAAGCAGTGTCTTTTCTATTCACTGTGAGGCCCCACCATGGCAAAACATTCCTCTCTGACCCCACTCTGAGGATAAGCCCCAGAAGCAGGACGGATATGAATAAAAACATGTTGTGCTTCCGTCTCCTGCATCTGTAGAGAATGAATGCTAAATAGTGCAATGGTTTAGGGGGTTTGATGGAGCACCACAGTAAAAACATAATATGGTAGGAGAGTACCTGTGCAGCGAGGAAGATTGAGCATGGGGGTCTGGGACATTTTGCATTCAAGAAAGGAATGTTTGTTGTGTTCCCTTAATGATAAGCGATTACAAGAGTTTAAAAACACATAGGCTTCATTACGTGTATGCTGGTCTGGAACAAGGTGCCAGTTACGACGTGTACTGGCACCTTTTCCCGACCGGCATACTCCAAGTCTGCCGGGAGGGGCATTGAACTACCGGCAAGCCTGACCTGCTTGTTGTTCATGCCCCTACCGGCAGTGAATTCACTGAATCACCGGCACCGTTAACAGCAGTGGCAGTGATTTAGGGGTCACCATCCCATCGAGTTTTATGGGACTCCAGTGAATGTGAACGTAACGCTGTTTCCGTCGCCTGTAATATCCCAGTAATATCGGGCGCTGGTAACAGTAATGCAAGACTGCCGGAAACCTCCGGTAGCACCAGCGGGTTACCGGCAGTCTCGTAATGAGGCCCATAGTTATGCTTGTTTAGGTAAATAGTTCAATAATATGTACAAGCTTAATTAGTTGAGGCTCGAGTTTATTCATCCAAGACCCCTTAGACAGTGCCAAGACACCATTCCCATTTTTAAATGCCAACTAATTTCTTAATTAGAAAGTGTAGTTATTGGCTGTGGTGCAAATGTACTTATGGTCAACATATGTGATTGTTTTCCAATCCTTGTTGTCTGTTTAGTAGCCAAATTCAATTAGGCTCACTAGTTTTTCATACAGGCTTCAAAACAAACCCTGCTTAGTGCCACGGAAAGTATCAAATTTGATTGGTACAGATGAGGCGGCTTTAATCCATGTTGATCTGGGTGTCATTGTTTACGCCACTTAAATCAAAATATATATTCAACTGAAATAATATCACCAATTGTATGTTCGCAGCCACTGATAAAAAACTTTATCTCCACTAATGGACATGCAGCATTTGAGCTATTTCTACAAGAATAATTATTGAAGTTAGTTCAATTTGTAATTCAGAAAATAGAGGTTGCTCCGCAACTAAATGTATCGATGTAGAATATAAAGCTGACAGATTAGCCGTTGAAAGCGTAGGTCAAATTGATTTTGTTTTGGAAAAAGGTGGAAAAGTGTGAGGTGCCTCAGTAAAATGTTTCCATATCTCTCACTTTATTATTAATGAGAAATGGGTGTACTACTCATAACTGTGTGAGACAATGGTGAAGCCCGCTGGAGAAATGGCGCAGGTGTTTGCATCCTGCAGGAGGACACGGAAGGATTAGCTTGTGCCATTGGAGGGCCTCCATACTGAAGCCACGCCCCCTCCATTATGCCCGCTGGACACCGGGACCCGCCAGTGTGAAACCCACGGGAGAAAGACTGCGGGTGTTTGCATCCCGCGGGAGGACACAAGAGGATCAGCTTGACCCAGGAGGGCCTCCATACTGAAGCCACGCCCTCTCCATCATACGTGCTGGACACCGGGACCCGCCAGGGTGAAGCCCGCGGGAGAAAGGGCGCGGGTGTTTGCATCCCACAGGGTGTTAGCGGTCCCACAGGGTCGGCCGGGAAGTGCCACACAACCTTCAGGTGAGAGTGAGGGGCCCCACCCTATTGTCTTAATGGGGTGTGGTGCCTGTAAAGACCCCGTACTCTGTTCCCAGCAGGGTCCATAATTAAGGTGGTGGAGCTCTCACCCCTATCCCCCTTTTCCCCTTCGTCCCTATGCAAGTCTGCCCTGTTTTCCGAACTGGAACCCCACACCGAGTCTGAGTCTGAGTCTAAATCCCAACGCAAGATCCTGGCAGTGTGAAAATGGGGCCGGACCATCCCCTGAGCCACCTCAGTGGCTGCACCACTGCCCCTGCCTCCGGCTCCGTTATAGGCCCACTCTCTCTTGCCCTTGAAACTAAGCACGCTCCTGGGGAGAATTTAAGCTACTCGTTCAATTTTAAGGGGGTGGCCTACCCTCCAACAAACGCGGCTCACCAATTCCGTGGGTCCATCCCCACTGTGGAGGGTGCAAAAGCATCCACCCCAGGAACCCAATGTGGGGGGGAACCCTCCAGTAATTCGGCTAGCCTCCCTGTGCGGAGCCGCAAAGGCAGCCCTCCAAGTTCGAATCATGAAGATACTGCCTGTCAAGAAACTCTGCCTGCCACCACTGGGAACCCAGATACCCGGCCACCGGCCAATGTATCTGGCACTGGCATAGTGGGGGTTGGTGATGTGTTAGTCCTCTCACTCGCATCTTTGGCACGTGTTGTACCAGTTACCCCCTCACTTAGCCCGCCCCTTGCAAGCCCATGTTTGCTCCCTGTTTACCCGTCCACATCGGGACCTACTCTCAACTGCCCTCCACCAGTCACTGTTGCTGTCACTTTGGATCAAATGGACACAGAAACTGATGGAGCAACCGTAGAAAAGCTCGCGCCCAGTCCCATCTGTAGCTCCTGGAGCGAGAACCTACTAGAAACGATCTCAAGGTCCAGCTCCTTTCTTTGTTTAACCCCCTTTAGGGCCCTCAAGCCCACTACCCATGGCAGTTCTCCCTCCTCTGCCCAACCTCACAAGAAGGTGCATACTGTTGGAAGTTGCACCTACGCACAGGTGCTCTCCGAACTGGCAGTCATTAAAAAACTGCTTTTGGTACTGATTGATGCCCAGGGGAGGAGCAGGGAGGGGAAGGGTGGAGTGGACTCGTTGGGGGAGTCTACCAGTACGCCTCATGTTGCTAAGGGATCCAACCCCCCACACCAACCCTGCGAAAGGACTGTCCCTGCATTAATGAGCCTTACTGGGGATGACCAGTTGATGCTTCCCAATGTTGATAGAGGACACCCCACTGGGTGTACTAAGCCAACTGTGCTGTTGGAGTGTCCCCATGCTCCCTGATAACCAATCCCCCCAGGGAGGGACGGATGGAGCAGGTGGCTATTGTTCAAGGGTGCGCAGCTCCAAGCGACATTTATATGGGGGGGCAAAGAACTGCCACAGTTTTCCTGCATGGGGTAACTAAGCTGCCTTTGGGTAGGTGAGAACCAAGCGATGCCCTCTCAAACAAATGTCTCCACTGGCTTGGTACAGTTGGAAACTGTCCCTTTGTGGCCAGGCAAGCTATGGTGGGGTGCGTCAGATTGGCCGGTGAGAGCACAAATGCATCCAATTCTGTTAAACTGGTTTTCAGGAATGATCAAATGGCCAGGGCAGTCCTGGGAAAATCTGAGGTTTATGTGCGGGCCCCGAATAGTGGGATTGCAATCAGCTCGTTCCCCTACCTGGGAGACGTTGCTCCCCCTGGAACTGTCACATATGGTAATGTCCTCTGTGGAGCGAACTGCACACCTCTGGGAAAATGGCCATCGGGGAACTAATGTTACCAAAGCGTCATGTCGTTGCAAATGGGGTTCGTCTTCCTCTCTGTACCTCCATTTCCCTTTTTGGTTAAAATGATGCATTGTAATTTTAGAAATGTTTTTAGGATGTACTTTTATGGTCTTTGGCCGAATGAAGTTATTGATGATGATGATGACATTTAAAGATAATATCACAAAATGTTAAGGGTATAAAGAGCTATGTCAAATGCATTACGATCCTCCAGTACATGAACACAAAATAACCCTGACATATCCTTGCTACAAGTGACACACTTGAACCCTGAAGAAGCAAGGAAACTTAAATATGATTTGTGGGCTGACTGATCAATAGTTTTCTCCAAAAAGAGAAAAATTGCAGAGTGAAAATACTTATCGAGAAATCATTAGTATGTAGGTTAACCAGAATCTGGTGAGACGTAGAAGGAATGATCTACATACCAAAAATGAAACTAGGGCTAGTATTAGAGTCAACATATGATCCAACAGGCATTAAAAGTGGCTTTTCTCCTATGTCAACATAATGCTCACTGAAATTGGAACACCACCACTTAAAATGAGGGATATCAGAAAACTATTTTCGGCTAACTATATAGTGGACGAAACTACACTAAGTCCTAATGAATGGGGGGCCTCGGTGCTCAGTGGAGAACAGCTACATTGTGCAAAAAGTAATGTTAACTGCCCATGGTTCTCTCAGACAACATCCCTAACCTGTTACAAATAGACATTGCCCAGCTGCTCCCCAAGAACACTAGATGGAGGATGCGTGCAGTTTCATGTAGAGATCAATGGCGAATGCAAGAATTGCAAGATACTAACAGAGAATTTCTGCAGATAAACGATGGAAGGGTCAGTCTCATTTTACAACATGTAATGGGCCTCAACTAATGGATACTTTGGAGGAAGAATGATCAGACAGGCCACATATAACAAGAGAAAACAATAGAACTCCATAGCGCATTGGAGATGAACATTAAATACAGAACTTAGGAAACAATACATAAACAAACAAAACCCCTCTACTCTACAAATGCTGACCGAAACTAAATGTTCACTAGAGGTAATGTTTTCTAAGAATGCAGAATTCACACCTTTTCGTTTCAGGTATGATCAATGTGAACAAGGAGAAACAGCGAGCAGTCTGTTGGCACAACTTAAAATGACAGTCAAAAACAGGTGTAGCTTTTCTAAAAATGACAATTCAGCATAATTTCTAACCCAAATGATACAGTCTCGAACTTCACTTAAATTTTTAAAAACTATACACATCAGAAATCAAACACACACAGGAACAAATCAATACATTGTTCGACTCCCTAACAATACTGAAACTATCATCTATTAATAGACAACAATTGCATAACCCCATTTCAGAGATGAAAGTCAGAACAGCTATAATGAATATGGCACTCGAAAAATCTCCAGGAGGAGATGACATCCTCCTAGAATTGCAGAAAATATGCATTGCCAAATCTCACCAATACTAAGTGAAGGTTATTGTGAAGCCAACAATAATGGCTCCTCCCTAGAAGAATTTAATAAAATGTGCATTACCTTACTGTCTAACCGGTTCAGATACACCATGCTTTGCTCAAAATACAGACTAATATTATTTTTAAACTTGGATATAAAGATGTATGTTAAAATATTAACCACACGACTGCAAACACATTTACCCAAACTGATCCCCAAGTCGCAGGTAGAGTTTGTACCAACTTGGTCCCAGAGCGATAATTTCTGACCTTACTACATATTCTTTGGTCTTCAAATACCCATAAAATGTCCAAAGGTTGTATGGCATTATCTGTTTTTAACACTACAACTTTCATCATTAATAAAAAAAATCTCATATCTAAAATGTACAGCTAGAGCACATTTTAATGGCCACATATCTGAACAAATCCACACACAGAGATGGACCAGACAGATGTGCCCGCTATTCCCGTAGCACTGTGCTGTTTCTCCTAGCACTGAAACCCTTGTCAATCACAATACAATGCTCTTGCGCGATCTCAATGTCACCTGGCCTAGTATGATCGTTGTCTCTGTCTTCCCTCTGTTCCCCGTCCCTTGCCTCGTTGTGCCTTGAAACACTTGTGTATAGGCGCATTATAAATGCCATATCATATCATATCATACTCACGTAGAACAGATCTACACGCATGCAGCAGAGATAAAACTCATTTTATTCGCCAATTTCATTTTGCTATCATCAATGAACCATACTCACTCCATCCCAGCCATAATTGATATAAACAACGCATTTTCCTCTGTTTCTTCATAAAAACTTAATTGGTCTAAAAGTAAAGCCCTGGCCATTGAACATTTCATAACAAAATCAGATATACAAGTGTTACAATTTAGAAAGTTAACCAAAGGATTGAAATATCCTGGAATGCAAATTAACACAGTGTTTGAAAATCTATTCCACATTAATACTAAACCAATCTGCAAATTGTTACAGATGGAATTCAACCGAAGGAAAACAATGGACCTTGTCAACATGGGGAAGAGCACACATAATTAAAATGATGGCTGCCCCCCAAATGTAACTACATCTTTCAAATTATATCCATTTGGACCACAGCATCCACTAGGAAAAAGGTACTTCATATGGAATGGTACAAGATCAAGATGAAGAGTGACTTTTGCTATGCTACACACGAGTTATTAATCTAGTGGGATGAAACTCCCACACTTAGAGCTATAATACCGTACCTTCAGAATCACCATCATGACTCACTTATTTAAGAAACGTGCTGAAACCACACCCTGGGTTATCATAGAGAAAACAGAATCACTAAACAGTGCCAACAACAACCAAATGTAAGAAATGTAATCTAAACCATTGAAACACCTGACACTAGACTCCTCCTCCAAAACCTGGATCAGAATACATAAAATGTTAAAAATAGACCCGTTTGTACACACAGAAGCCCCAGTTTGTGGGAACAGGAAAATACATATAGAAAGCAGATCTTTCAAAGGCTTGTGTGGCAGAACCCTAGGATGATACCGTCAACGTAGTCTAAAGGGAATGTTCACTTTTCAATTCCAAAGAATGGCATTACCTTCAAATGAAACACTATCTAGAAAAGACAATGGTGTCAACAAAAAGAACAGAACACTCATCTCTCTTAGCTGCAAATCTACAACTCCAGAAACCCAGGAAGCACTTAAAAGTGCCTCATTACACGGAAGGCGGTAATGGTTAACGGCCACCGTTAATGGTAACGGTGACCGTTAACCATTACCGCCTTACTACGAGGTCCCTTAGCGGGTTGGTGCTTTAACGCCTGCTTTTTGCAGGCGTTAAAAACCAACCCGCTAAGGGACCTTGGTGCTAATTACGGCACCGCAAAATTGCGGTGCCGTAATTAGCTCCTTCCCCATTCCCATTATGCCCTATGGGGCAAAAATGGGAATGGGGAAGGGCAATTGTGGAAGGGGGAATTACCGCCCCGCCAACCTTGGAATAGGGCGGTAATTCCCCTTTCCACCAAGGCGGTGCCGGTAATTTACCGGCATGGTCCAGGGTGCTGATAGCACCCTGGATTACCGCCTTCCGTGTAATGAGGCCCTTAGTGTTCAGCAAAAACAAAACTTAAAGCACTTTATTATGACTCCGAATGAAAGAAATTAAAATACAAATCAGAGTCTGACCTTCACTTCTGGTTCACGGAGGAACTCTGGAAGAACATACTCAGCTATTTCAAGACAAAATATGAGCCAGGCAAACCCAATGTGCACTATAGGGTTGCCATTGGTCACCAGAAAAAAACTACATTGAGCCAGGCTTCGGTCCAATGACAAATGTTGGAGATGTCAGGAAGAAAGAGCTAATATAGTACATATTCTGTGGTTATGCCCAGAATTAGGACTTGTTGGTCACAAATCATAGGAAACCATAACGAGACACAGTAATAGGAATATTAAAAGGAGAAGTCCTGGTTGCAATAATTCACAACGTCTCAGATGAACCCCACTGACCAACAGGTGGAATAGATCGTTGGTGTTGTGCTATCAACTGCCCTATTATGTATGTTATGACTCTGGAAAACACCATAAGCGTCTTCACTACAAAATTGGCTTCACAACATGGCAATTATGGCTGTCTAGAAAACATTAAAATTACTGTTTAAATTCATATATTTCTGCATTAATGAAAGATGGCATGTTTTTTTTTTAAAGTGGAAAGCAACACAACTTAAATCAGAGACAGTGAATTCCTAGAAAATCTGATTCCATATACCCCCTTACCTTTAAATGACACTGATAGCAGGTGCACCTACCCTCGCACATTGCCTTATCGTTTTTCGCACACTTAGTCGCAGATTGTTTTTCCGCAAATAGCTTTGTTACTACTGACACTCTTTATCAAAGGAACAGGGCTTCAAAGAATCATATGTGATACATGATGATGTGAAGTTATGGTGTTATTGTATATAGTTCTTATGTTTAGTCATGATGGGTATAGCGAAAAGAGTTGACTGACAAATGGGGGTATCCTATGTAGTGACAGAGATGTACATTGTTTATAACTTCATCAATGAACCTAAAGTAAAGTTCATGAACCCAATAAAGCGATAATGTATTTAATAAAAAAACACATTGATTGTGGCAAACTGTTTTATATTGTATTAGTATACTTGGAAAGTCAGTATTTAAAATAAATAAATTAAGAAACGTTTTTTTAAAAGTACATTTGTTTTGATATATTTCACATTATCGCATATCTGCTAACAACTGGGAACATGCAAAATGCTAAAGTACTCTCGACGACAATACATCTCCAGGATTGTCTAGATAAGATGATCTACTCATTTAAATATGCCACTCTTAAACACCACCCTCTTAATCCTTTCACTGTTCTGCCTCTCTATCAATCTATCAATCTCCTGGCCCTCTATAAATCCTTCATACTGAAATGACATTGTTGTGACAGTATTTGTCCTTGCCAAACCCTCATCAGACAGGCACATTGGCCCTCATTACGACCCTGGCGGAAATCAACCGACCGGACCGCCATAGCGTAAATAGCGTTTCCGCCATTGCACGATGGAGCAAAGTGCGGCTCATTCCGACCCATCGGGCACGAGCACCACGCCATGGCGGAAGTGCAAAGTCCGTGATGGCGGAAATGACCCCAAAACGGTCCACACCGCCGCCGTACGGCGCCCTAGGTGCAATACCGCCACCCATCTTAGCGGACACCGCAGTGAGCGCCAACCGGAAAGTACGGTGACCGTAAATATACGGAAACGGAAGTAAAAGCATGGTCCCGGAACGGGAAACATCACGCCGTACACCTATAAAACCACAAATCCCACACAACCATTAAAAATACTACCCTGAGACACATCCCAACCCGTCATCCACCCTAGTGAAACCAAGAAAAATGGGAAAAGTAGCGAAGAAAGCGTGCGACCGCAAGTGCCAGGTCCACTTCTCCTGTGAGGAACTCACCGTGCTCACAGAGACCCTCCAGGAGAATGCTGCCGCCGTCTTCTCCACGCAAATGACCAGGACGGCACTTGCGAACAAGAAGGCCATATGGGCCCTGGTGGCACAGCGGGTAAGTGCGGTGGGGACCGCACCCCGCAACCCACAGCAATGCAGAAAGCGATGGGACGACCTGCGGATACGCGTCCGTAGCATACTTTCTGCCAACCGCAACATTGCCACAGCCACCGGGGGAGGATCGGAATCACCCATCAAGTTGACCCCCTGGGAAGAAATCTGTGCCTCCACCATTGGAATGGAGAGCATAGAGGGAGTCGGAGGGATGGAGAAAGGAGTGCAGACATCCGAAGAATCAGGTAGGTGTCCCAAATAAAACAATGCCAAAACCACAATGTCCAATCATGTGAAGTACCACGTGCCCACATAGTGCAACAGTAACACATGTCCAGGAGAACGTCCACATACATAGGCCTGATAGCACACTTTAAAACTCACATCAAATACATAAATAATTAAAAATCCTAAAAACACCCTCTACACGTGCAGCAGGCACACCCTAACTGCAGGCTGCCAAACAACTGCACCCTCACTCCACACACAAATGAAACCACCTCCAAGGCCCCGACCCAAATCACCCTCAGGTACCACCCCAATGCATGTGATACATTGCCATTCCAATTCCCACAGACCCATTAATAACGCTCGCCCTCCTTTACTCCACCACAGGGTCCGATCCAAATGACGAGCTCCAGGACACCCCTACCAGCACACCTGCAAAGAGGGCCAAGACCAACGGCCAAAGACCCTCCACCTCAGCTGCACGCATCAAGACACGGAAGCAGCACAAATCAAGTGGCAGCACAGAGGAGGGAACTCCAACAGGCACCCCAGCAGCCAGCATGCCCACAACACCACCACCACAGGTCCCCCCAATGGATGCCACAGTAGGCACTGCTTCTGGTGGCAGCAGCACCATAGGTGACACTGCATTATTGGCAGCATGCTCCGACACAGAAAACGGGGATGTCGAAGTCAGATCCATCCATGACCTGTCCCAATCCCCCTGTCTGTTCCATCCCGTACACCATGAGGATACCACGCAGGGGCACCCACAAGACGACGACTGGCCATCCCCCACAAGCCCTGTGGCAAGGCAACATGAGGTGAACAGCCACTCTGTGACACCACCGCAAATGGCCATGGCCCAGCAGAGGCAACAGTCCCTCGACCAGTTAATCGTGCAACAGCAGCAACTGGCCACGCTCCTCAAGGACCATGCCGATGAATGTGGGGGCACTAAGGCAGACATAGAAACATCAACTGAGACACTTAGGGCAGAAATGGAGAGAAGTACAGAGACACTAAGGGCACAAATGGAGAGTAGCACCGAGAGCCTGAGAGTACAAATGGAGAGAAGCACCGAGAGCCTGAGGGGGGAACTGCATGCGACGTCCAAAGACGTATGTGCCGAACTTGCCGCAGTGCGCCGTGTGCTCACTGAGCTCTCACAAACCCTTAGGGACATGCATGGACGTGAGCAGGCAGAGACATCATCCGTTGCAAGTTCCGTCCAGGGCAGCCCCCAACGTAGATCTGGGAGGAACCTGCGCTCCACAGGCAGGGGTGCCCCTGATACCTGCAGAGGGGGCTTGCAATAGCGACAGCCCACTGACAATGAGCATCTTTGGACACTGGTGTTCGGGGGGAGGTAGGAGGGTGGAGGGGGTGTGTTGGGCTCACTTGGGTGGCGGGTCGATAGGGTGTTTAACATGATATCACATATGCCATAAACAATGCACGATCATCCAATGAGATGTGTGGACATTGATCTTTGTGTACGAGGCCATTATAGGCGTACAGTCCATATTGTGCATGTTCCAGACACACACAGTGCCACGAGTCCCGTGTCCATGTATCAGCCACCAGGCGTGAGTGCTAGAAGCATGCATCTATGAGATGCTGACGAATGTCACGGCCCTCCTGTGCCTCGCAGACTCCTTGAGGTGCTGCCACATCCCCACCCTCATCATGACCATCTTCAGGTGCTTGCAGTTCTGCGTCAGGGGGCATGGGCACATTTCTACGTACGCACATGTTGTGTAGCATGACACATGCCATCACCATCTTTGCAACCTTCACATGGCGGTACAGGAGTGCCCCGCCAGACCTGCTGAGGCAGCGGAAACGAGTCTTCAGTAGGCCGAATGCCTGTTCTATGACTACACGGGTACGTGAGTGGGCATGGTTGTAGTCCTCCTCATGCTGGTCCCGTGGGTTCCGGACTGGTGTGAGGAGCCATCTCTTCAGTGGATACCCGGCATCACCTGTATGTGGACAATAAAGGAATTTTGAGGAATGCCATTGCTACGTACGCACCCCCCCCCCTTCCTGCCAGGTCATTGCCGCATCACATACCCCACATCCTCATGCATGAAATGAGACTCACCGAGTAGCCAGGATCTGTTCCCTGCGTGTCGCTCCATGTAGCGTGGTATTGTAGAGTTCCTCAAGACCATAGAATCATGGGTTGATCCAGGGAATCGGGCACAACAATGTGTAATGATCCTGTTGGAGTCACACACCATTTGTACATTCAGAGAATGAAATTGTTTTCGGTTGCGGTACTGGGCCTCCATGGCATGTGGGACGACCAATTCCACATGGGTGCAGTCGATGGCACCAATGCAACCCGGTATGCCGGCAAGTGCATGGAATCCCACTTTTGTGTTGGTAATTTCCTGCTCCGAGCGTGGTAGAGAGATGTAGTCGTCTGCGTGCTGCAGGAGGGCATCGAGCACTTGCAATAGTGTCCGTGAGAACAGTGGCTGTGATATGCCATGCAACTGTCCGACTGTGTGCTGGTAGGTGCCTGTGGCCAGGAAGTGGAGTACAGACACCACCTTCAGTAGGGGTGGGATGGCGGTTGGGCTATCTATCATGCTGACAAGGTCAGCCTGTGTCATGTCCACAATGGCGGTTATGGTGTCCCGGTCCAAACGGTAGAGGGTGTGGATCTGCTCATCCGTGAGGTTGAACGGATGTGCTCGGAGGCGTGGGATTGCGGGCTGCCTGCGTGGTGGTAGTGGCTGTGCTGGCGGCCCTTGCTGGCCCTGCCTTGCCCTCCTCCTCCTCCTGCGTCTCCTCCGTGCGGCCGGTTGTAGTTGGTGTTCGTCTTCTTCTTGAAGTTGGAGTACTTGCAGTGCTATCAGGTCCCCCAGGGCCAACATGGCTAGTCCTGCCGGTAGCATTTCGGAGTGGGTGTGGTTGTGGGAGGAGACTGGGTGTGAAATTTATGTGTTTTCAGGCTGTATGGCCTCCACCTGTGGTGATTCATTCCACCTGTGCAAGCTGCTCTCCCCTTTGGGCGAGCACGTCCCGCACACAACGCTGCAATTCGACGAATGGCATCTTGCTATTACAATCATGTATTTGTACCCGATGGCAGTGTAACATTGGTTGATATGTTCATTCGGCTATGGTCCCATTGTTTCACATACTATCTTTGCAGTCGCGAACAGACTTGTGAAGGGTCAGTGGAACGTAGTACTCGAGTAACGGTGGACCCTCATGCAACACTGTACCGAGGTTCACCGACGGCCGGGGCGTCCCATTTGTGAGTGAAGGCAGTTGCCATTTTCACACACAGCCGCACTAGATGGATTAATTTGTGATTTCAAGCGGCCACAGATGCCTTTTCGACGTGATGTTGCAAATGAGGAATTCGAAGGGCGGCGCTTTCGGTTTTCAGCTAGCGGCGAGGAGATGCCCACAGGTCTGACTGCAAATATAACGTTCTATTGTTCAATGTCCTTGGGACAGGGGCCATGGCGAGGATGCAATGATTGATATGAATAGTTTGGGATGCGCAATAGCGAAGTGGGCGATG
Source organism: Ambystoma mexicanum (assembly GCF_040938575.1). Lineage (NCBI taxonomy): Eukaryota > Metazoa > Chordata > Amphibia > Caudata > Ambystomatidae > Ambystoma > Ambystoma mexicanum. The sequence goes on from NC_090932.1 coordinate 717,223,150, forward strand.
AGGCCGGACGTTCCCAAATACATGTTACTTCACAACACTGGAATTACGGGCTGGGGCACAGTGGATTTTGCAGGCTGCATAACGCACAGACTCAATGGAAATTTCACATGTTATGTGAGTATGGAAACAGGCGTTTTCATTACGGGATGAGGGAATGATGTATGGATGCATGGACAGATGATTTGATACAGAGTTTGCCATGTACAGGGCTTCTTGGTATCTATCCGCCTCCCCTGCGCTATGTGATGCAGGGCTGCCATAGTGGGACCATCGTCTATCTGGCCTTGTTGAGCCCTCCCTGTCTCGACACGCCTTCAGACACTTGTGTCTATGCACGTTACCAATCCCATCTGATGGATTCTGTCTTAACAGACGCATGCACAGGTACACTCGTTTGTGATGGTGTTTTCACCTCGATATAGATAGTTATGATTCGCAAGTGGTTTTTGGGTGGTGATGATCCTTTGGAGTGGGCTAGCATGCATATGGCTGTGGATTTGGTGTGATCATTGAAGTGAGTAATTCAAATGTAGTTCTGATGGCCATACTATTCTTTTTCATTTCATTTGGTTGACAGGTATCTCCTCCCCTTTTGCCACTGCCATCTGTATGCCACTCCTGCAGATGGATTTTACTCCTGACACCTGCTGCTTCGTGTTAATCAGTGGAGCAGCATTACGATCTTATGGGACGATCGCCAATGGGCCACATGCCCTTACGCAGTACTAGTGGCTAGGAGCAACATTTCGGCCTTTCAGCTGGACTAGTGCCTCCCTATTGGGACGGCCCTGCGGTTCTAGGCGCTTCCATGTTGCCTTTTCGTACGAGAATGTAGCCCCTGTGTACCATGAAGGAACAGGGCGTCACACAAGAAGTAGCTGGTCATTTGTTGCGGATGCAGCCCACAATGGTGAAATGTGTTTTGGAGTTCATGGCCTAATGGCTGTATGGGCTTGGTGAATTTGTTGTGCATTAAATTTCTATTCTGATATGAACCGTGTAGCGTTCTTCTTTGCAAGTGATGTGGCATATTCCTATTTGGGGAGCGATGTATTGTGAGGAGATCTGCATTGGGTTCCAGCTTCGGAGTATAGTTGCGTGGTACTGTGCTGGGCGCGTTTGACTACGAAGCCCAGTGAGGTCAGGGATAAGGGCTGCCAATATGACTGTTTTGATGATGTCATGCTCAGGGGCGGGGGATTAGCTTTTGTGTAACAGATGCCGGTCAGCCAGTTGGATTGGTGGAATGATGTGATTATCGGAATATTGCTGGTCACAGGTGCCTGTGTTTGCGTGCGTTTCTTGGTGGGAGACTGAGGTCATGTCCATTTGTATGGCTTCTGTATTCGTGCCATCTGTGCCCTGCAGCTCCCATTGGCCCCTCTTGAGATTCATTTGTTCGTTGGCAGGCATGGATGACTAGTACATTTCACTGGTTGCATTGTGTGACTTCATTGCACCTACGGGGAGTTGTACAATGTGGCCAGGGAGCGGTGTACAGGCACTCAGTGGGGCCGTTTACGGTTGGTTCGCGATGCCGTACTTCTCACCATGGCGGAATGGTACTTTCCGCCGTGCTTGATGGCGTTAGGTGCATGTCCGCTAGGGTCAGAATTCGCGTACCGTTGCGCCATGGTGGTAATTACGGTTTGGCATGGCGCGCGCGCGCGTACTTGGTGCAGTTAGCGTTGGCGTTCACTACGGTGTCACTAATGGCATCGTACTTTGCGGTGACGGGTCATAATCGCACCGAGCGCTATTCGATGGCGGTATTGCATTTCCGCCATCGTTTTTCGATTTCCGCCAGGGTCGTAATGAGGCCCATTGACTATAGTTCCCTTATATGGAACATTCCCTCTACTCCTGCCCTGCCCTGACTTGATGTTGTCTTTCTCCCTACTTAGCTCACTTCTCCTAACCTCTCTATTGAACCTTCTCACTGTGATAACTCATTTGTTCACGTTAACGGCTTGGTCCCTCCACCCCCTACTGCTCCTCTCCCCTCTTCCATGGCCAAGAGGAAAATCATGCAGAACTCTCCGTTTATTGATGATGTGAGGACCTGCTTCCTGATTCACTCCCCTGTAAATTTCTTTTCCATTAACTGTGTTTTTTTTCTGACTTTCACTGTGCACCTATGACTCCCTTTGACCAACACTGTCATGCATCCACATTTACACCTTTCATCCCTGTTTTCAGCCATGGATAACATGTGATATACAGACCCTCAAAACAAACATGCATTGTGAGTTATGATTCTGGTGCAAACCTCAGACCCAAAGCCTACTCCTAGCATTCACAGATTCCATTGCTGCTTTCTCCTCTGCACTATACTCTGACAAATCCTCCTATTTCATAAATATAGTGTCCTCATTTTGCAATCACCCCCACAAAAGGGCATATACCATCCATACTTTGCATAAACACCTCATAAGCAAGTATCCATAGCTTCCTAGTTGTCTGCTAATGATTTTGCTCATTCGTTTTCCTCTAAAATCTCTAAAAAATATGACACTGTCACATTCATCCCTTTTCTCTTTCCCACCCTCATTATTTATTCTAAATCTCCCTCTTACCCTCCTATTCTTGCTACCTCTCCCCTACTTGTACTATCCAATTACCAACCATCCTTCACAGCACCAACCCATATTGCCCTACTTTTGACTAATGTCCTCCTCAAACAGACAAACACTTAGTTCCATTCATATGCCCTCATCGGTCTGAGCTCTTCAACCTCTTTCTGCAACTGTCCCACCCATTTTGAAAAACCCTTTGCTGACTCAACCATCCCAGAAAACTATGGACCAGTTGATCTTCTACACAATTATTCAACTGGATCACTAAGTATCTTGAGAATAATTGCCTTGGAGAGCCACCGCAATCTGTATTGCGTAGTAAACACTCCACTGAGACAGCACTCATATACCTCTCCATCTTTTGATTTTATCTGCTGCTTTTAACACAGCCAATGACTAATGTCTCCTCTGTATGCTCCAGGATCTTGTATTCAAGACCTTGTATTCAACACATCTTCTTTATCGTGAAGTAACTCCTACCTGGAAAGTTGTTCCTTTAAAAACTGCGGGAACATGCACATCTCTGATACCAGCTCTCTCCTTGTCGGTGTCCCTCAAGAATCAGATCTCAGACCTCTGGTCTTCGCCCAATATGTATATATTACAGGGCTTGCAGTAGTGGCCCTATAGTTATGGTTAAGTTACTCAACTCATAGGAAGAGTAGATTTTGGGCGGCTTATAACTTCGCTCCCTCTGTATGAATCCCTACCAAACTTTGCAAAAAAAGTATATGGCCCGCTCTGAATTTATTTGGAAAGTTTGGTGTGGTTTCGTCAAGGAGGGGGCAAAGTTATAGGGGGATCCACATTTTTTTCCGATTGACGCGATGGAAAACAAATTTGATCACACCTACAGCCCAAACCGCTGGACGGATTTTCACCAAATTTGCAGTAGGAGCAGTGGCTTGGTCCCGAAAGCATGCTTTTGTAAATTTGGTGTAAATCCGTCCAGTCGTTTTCTTTAAAATATGCAAAATGTAGGTCAAATACATTGTGGTATCTGGCAAGCATGCACATCATTGTGATATATTGAAGTTTCACATAGGATCTGGCACTTAAACATGCTGTGGATATGGTTGAACTGGGGTTTTCTATTTTTCACAAAAAGACACAAGAGTGCTGCTGAAATTGCAAATACGTGTCTTGAAACTGAATGAAAATGTTCATTAAAAGAAAACTTTCTAAGCACACAGCCTTGTAAGTAACGGCCACTTGATCTCAGGAGATGGGACCAACGAGAATATGATCATTGAGTAGGTTATGCAGGGTAAGTGGCATGAACCCTATTTATATGCATTTGTAAAAGAGTTGGAAATTTACTTTACAAAATATATGCATACCTGTACTTTGTCTTGATGGATGCAGATGTGGTTGAATCTGCAAATCGAAATCTTGGAGATTTGCTTAGTAATTTCTGATGCAGGTGCTTTGGAATAACAGAAGACCTGTACTATGAGTGTTCAACAGTACATCTGAAGTATTGAACTGAGATGACAGAGTTAGATGTAAAGTTCTTGGATGTGATTGTTGGATGAATGTGTGACTGCTTAACGTAGCCAATGAGGAAGTACTGCAAAGAGTGAAGTGGAAAGGGAAGAATGGCTGCCCTGTGTTAATGGGGTTCATGGACAACGTGGTAGTCCGCAGATAGGGCGTGCCACATCCGGATCATTCCAGGATGCCTGGCATGGAAAAGGGACTGTGGGGATTTGATTTGCCAATCAGGTGTTCTGGTTGTGCCTTATAGGAAGAGAGGGTATGCTTTTTTCATTGCTGTGTGTAGTGAAAATAGATGTGGTTACAGATATGGAGAGAGTCAGTGTGTGGATCGTGGGAGATTGCTTTGTGACTGATCTACAGAGATTTGCAGAGATAAGTGGCATTTCTGCCAATCTTGGATTTGAAGCAGTGGAGGCTTTGTGGTGTGGTGCCTGGCCGCAATTTGAAAGGTTTGCTTGCACTTTGTCGAGATATGGGTGTTTATCATACTCCAGATTTTGTTGTGGTGCACTGTGGAGGACTGCATTTGGGGTACGTTAGTGCATTAACTTTGCAGAGTGCACTGAAGGACTTGCTAACGACACTAATGCTGCTTTTTCCATGTGCAAAGGTGCTATTTTCTCAGAAACCACCTAGATCACCATGGAACTGCTCCAACTGCTTCTGTCCTCAGCAAGATGTAGGAAGGTGTCTTGTAAACAGAGGCATATCTTCTTTTTTGTGCAGTGTTGGGATGTTCTCTTTTGAGAATGAGAACATTCATTCTGAGAGTGTGAATTTTTTTGCTACAGATGGCATTTATTTGTCAAACATTGGGAATGACATTTTCCTTATAATGTAAGGAATGCTTTGAAAAGGGGTCATGCAAGCCTGTAAGAAAAACAAGAGAAAAGCCAAAAGAAATTATAAAACGGTCTTAAAAAAAAGAAAAAAAGGCTCTTTTCAGAGCTACCACTAAAGGGAAAATACCTTAAACTGGGTTTAATTTGTCTCCCCATCCCCTTCAATTGGACGATTTGTCCGTGGACAGCACGTGCCACATCCGGGGCTTTTCAGAATGGCAGGCATGGAAATGGGACTGTGGATACCAGGAGCTTGGCCACCAAAGTTTCCTGTGTGTGGTATGCAAGGAGAGAGTGTGGCAGAAGGTCTGTTTGCTGAGAGGAGTGCAGATGACTATGGCTATGGCTGTGTCTTTCAGGAGGCAGAGTGTGTGAATTTTCAGAGACTCGTGGATCCATTGGTTGCAGGTATATGCAGAGCAGTGCAGAGTGGCTGAAGATCTTCGATTTCCTTATATTGATGTGAAATGGTATGGAGTGCGCGACATGAAGTGGGTGGACTTGCTTGTCTATTTGGTCATGCTCCAACATCCAGACATTATCATTTTTCATTGTGGAGGGAACAGTTTAGGCCATGTAACTAGAATTTTGCTGCAGTTTGCAATGAAGGAGACATTTTTCAAAATGATAGAAATGTTCCCGAACTCCCAACTCATTTTGTATCGCATTGCCCAGAGACAGATGTGGCGGCGCTCCAGTTCGTTTGTGCATTTTTGAGAGATGTTGGCATGGCATCTTTCGATAATAAAAATATAAAATTTCATAGCAGCAATATTTTTCGCAGAGATGGAGTACATCTTACTGGTGCTGGTAATCAGCTTTTTTTTGCAAAATATCCACAATGCTTTGAAGCACTTTGTGGAAATATAGCAAGCATTTTGCAGTAAGTGTTGCCTACTTTACTTTTCAGACCCACCACCTTCTCCACACAAAATAGTTCCATAGTTTAGATGCTCGTAAGAAGAAAAGGCTGGGTGACCCTCTTTTTTGGTTATGGGGGGCCTGACTCATGAGGGTATAGCAGAACTAAAAAAGCAAAGAGAGTCAAGGCTACATCTCCCTTTGGCACTAGGTAGTAGTTGACACAATTCTTCAAGCTAGTGTGACATGATTAGATCACAGTAGTGGGGCATACATCTGGTTAAAACAAAGTTTATTCTAAAAAGTTTACAAGACGGTAACATAAAAAAATAATCATCTGTATACATTCAAAGTGTTTCCACAGTGTTCAATACAGATAGTCTTAATAGACTATCGACCAATACATAGTACATATCAACAATTAACAACTGTGTGTGAATGATCTGATTAGATTCCACAAGATTTTTCATAATGCATGAAAAATTGATGAACCATGGATTAATTTATAGCACATATCAGAGATGTCGACCCTGTATTCAGTGTTTCTAGTTCGGGGAGTTTAGTTCTGAAGTAGAGACATCAAATATCATAGTTCATAAAACAATTCTAAACTTTCATCAGGACTTGTAATCCTTGTAGGCACAGGAGTAGGGTAGTGTGGGTGGGTAAGTCACAATTCAAACCGTCATTTAAAAACAATGTAAAAAACAGTAGGTAAATGTGTGTGCCACCATGTTAAGTTTAGCCTAAAACTAGGTGCAAAGGAACAGAAGAAGTGTGAACATACCACTAATAAATGGTGAGCGCCTTCGGGCTATGCGCAACAGTCTGGAAAAATAGACGTTGTGTGTTCAGAACGATACATTTTCAAAACCTGCAAAGTCAGGTGATAATAACGTATATAAGTATGTTGTTTAATAAATAAACTAGCGATTTAATTCAGTAATTTGGGAGACATCTCTGTACCTGTCAAGGTGTTTATAGGTTGAGACTGGAATATGAATGAAGCGAGGTTCCACACGAGGTGTGAGGTCATCGGCTAAGACTCAGATCACTACAGAACAAAACACAAGGTGTAAGTACTCTGACAGCGCCGGAGTAAGGCAAGGTGTCGTGCTGTAGATATAACGTGTGTAAGCCTACCAAAGAGTGCTGCGTCTCAATTGTAGGCAGCCTTGCATGCAGATCATAGAGTGACGTGATGCAAAAAGTCAGCCGTCTCTGAACATGGGGCACTCGAATCCTGGTTGAAAAACAATATGAATGCTTACTGGAAATGAGCAAAGACAAATATTGTCTACTAGTATATATTTACTATGGCAAAGCCAAGTGAAGTATTAAAAAATGATTTCCAAAATAAATGGTGACTGTGGAAGTCATACAAGTGTATACGTGCTGGAGCAAGAAGAAGCTGCTATATAGCACAAGAAACTGATCAGTCTACATGCCTAGCGGCACTATGCCATTGAAACGGATGTCTTTGTTATTGCGAGGTGTTTCAAGGTGCAGCGAGATAAGTAAATGGTAGAAAAAAGGTACCCGCAAAAAGAAATTAATCGGAGGCGAAGTCTGGCCGTAACTATGGAAGTGTATCTTGATACGCGCATGCGTGGTAAGGCCTCCCAAAGGTGCTATGTGTCTCGATAAGCATCGAGTTACTAGGGGAGACGAGCACCAGAAGGGGCACGTATTAGGCAAGAACGGAGAGGGCCTTGTCAATGGCAAACTGTGGTTTCACTCGCTGTAGTATGGAAGGAACCAACTATAAATGAACTGTGTTAACCACGTTTGGCACGTGTAGAAATGTAAACAGAATCTGCCAAGTTAAAAATGAATATCACTAGTGGAAACAGTCTGTAATATTGCATTTAAAAAATGGTGTTCTTTTTAACAGTACATAGTGCAAATGAAGAAAGTGGCCCCAAATTACCACTAAATGACCAAGAAGATGGGCACAGACAGCCCCAAAATGCAAATGTTGCAAATTAACAATCACGTCTCTCTGCAGAAATGGATGAGCTGAACACTAAATATGTACAGTTAATAACATTTGTCAACAGTCAAAAGTCAAAATTTGGCAAAAGTCATATTACAGACAATATTCGCTACCACTGCCACACTTGTACCTGTGCCCCTTGCCCCTGTCCCAGCCAATCATCCCTACCAAATTCCTGCAATCAACGCTACAATGAGACCTCAATCCCTTCCTCTCCTCACAAACAGTCTGTAGAAAACCCCAATTCCCCCATTTCCCCTATATATGTTTCCCATTCTGATACCCCATCCCTTTCCTAATTTAGTGTATTTCTGTGTCCTAATAAATATCTATGTGTGTACTGTTGGTGTCTGTGTGTGTTTTTTAATCCCTGTTTGGAGTCCGCAGACAGCGCGACTGTCTGGGCTGGCAACAACCAAAATGGAGGTGCCTTCGAACAGCACACCTGTCTGGAGATGTACGCAAAGTTGGGATGCACTTTTAAATAGATCGGCGGCCCGCCCTTGTCCTGCGGACACCTGGGCCCATGCGCATCTGATCACCCATGCCCTCCGAATGGCACATCTGTTCGGAGATGTCCGTAAAGTCATGACATACTTTTAATTAGTTCAGGGCCCCACCCCTGTTCTACGGAAACTTGGGCGCATGCATATCTGATCCCCTGTGCCCTCCGAACACTGCATCTGTCGGTAGATGTCTGTAAAGTTGTGACACACTTTTTAATTAGTTTGGGGGCCCGGCTACTGTCTAACGGACACCTGGGCGCATGCGCCTCTGATCTATTGCACCGTCCAAACACAGCGCCTGTCTGGAGCTGTCTGCCCACACGTGCCGCACTTTTAATTGGCTCGGGTGCCCCACCCCTGTTCTGCGGACAACTGGATGCATGGGCACACTGCATCCCATGCAATAGGTGTCCTGCAGACTGCCGTCCTATCCGCGGACGTCCGAGGACGTCATCATGTGACCGCACACATGCTGAGGGTCGGGATTATCCCCGGACACTGTTCGTACCCCCGGACGGTTAAAACATGTATTTTTGGCCAATCCAGATTATTTTAACTTGAAACCTCACCCTTGCAGAGGATTTTGTAACTTTTTTGAGCCCCACCTGAGGCTCAAAGTGTATGTGGACAGTCATGCGGTCCGCGGACAGCACCCCTATAAAAGGCCACCCCCCTCTGCTGCTCCTCATTGGTTTATGGTCTTTCCAACAAAGAATTTCCATCGAAGTTAAGTACCATCAAATGTTTTCCACCAAAAATGTTCGATCAAATTTCTATACATAAAGTGCAATGTGTAAATGCATCGAAACCCTTTCATTGAATAGTGTTTCATTACATAAACACTTTACATTTTAGTTCATGGAAATTCGATGGAACATAACGTTACAGGGAGCTGTCTAGTGTAAACATCTATATTTCTAACACTGGACAGCTCCCTGTAACTTACAGTATTTATTTTTAATTGGGGTCTCCCCCCCAAACTACTCTCAACCCCAGGGGTCTTCCCACTCTACACCCCCACACCAGTTGTGCAGTGCTGAAATCTTTAATGTATTTCAGCACTGGACAGCTCCCTATAAATTGTGGTATTTATTTTTAACTGGGGGTCTCTCCCCCCAAACCACCCTCAACCCCCAGGGTTCCTAACACTCTAACCCTGCACACCAACCCCCATGTTCAAAATGTAACCCTTGTCCAGTGCTGAAATCTTTAATGTATTTCAGCACTGGATAGCTCCCTGTAAATTGTTGTATTTATTGTTTATTGGGGGTCCCCTAAACCCCCTTAACCCCAAGGGCACCCTCATAACCCTAACCTTAATTTTAACCCTTACCACAACCCTAACCCTTGCCCTAACCCTTACCCTAACCCTTGCCCTAATCCTAAACCTAATTCTAACCCTTACCCTAACCCTTACCCTGGACCTTGAACTAACCCTAACCCTAACCCTTGCCCTAACCCTAATTCTAACCCTTGCCCTAACCCTGCCCTTGCCTAAAATCCGTTGAAATCCATCGAAATTCATTAAATGAATATGCTTTTCAATGGAAATGCATTTCAATGAATACATTTCGATGGATATACATTTGTTGAAAATTAATTTGATGGAAAGACCATATACCCACCGCATTGTGTTTCTGGCTGTCCAGGAGAGAGCACCTGCTGCAGATGTTGTAATACTTTGTTCTTCTGTGAGAAGATGGCATCCATGGCCATGGCCAGTGCAGCTCCCCCACCACCACCACCATCTGGAGAGTCGGAGAGGGGAACTGGCATGGTGATGCAGTGGGGGATCAAGAGGACGAAGAGGATGAGTTAGTGGAAATCCATGTCACCAGCTGCCAGCATGAGTCTTGGGTGTTAAGGCTTTTTACCACCGTTGGGGGGTACCCAAGGCATGTGCGGCTAAGGTTCGATGCACTGAGTGCAACGTTGTACTCAGTCATGGAAAGCCTGGGCTGTATAGCTATGGGACCACCTCCATGTGGCGTCACCGAAGGTCAAACCACAAGGCAGCAGATCAGAGGGTCGTACCTTTCAAAGGGGTGAGAATGTTGACATCCACTGTCACATTCTCATCATCTGTTCCTGCCACCACAAGAGACACTCCTGTTGGGCAGAGGATCTCTGTGGACGCTTTGCAGGCCATAGAGAATGCAGTCGACCCTTACCTTTCGAGGGTGACAGTGCTCTGTATGCACTGTGACACACCAGTCTGCAGGGGGGAGCAGTTTCAAAGTGCTTTCGAGGCTGCAGTCTGGGATCATGAGAAACACTGTCCCCTACCTAAATAAGGCCCACCCAACATCTTCCTCTCTCCACCTGTGGTTAGTGCCCCTTCCCCACCCTCCCTGCCCTTCCCTCCCTTGCGTCGAATGTATAAAATAGCCCAAACAATTATAAAACAAAAACTCCACCCAAAAATTGTTATTTTCAGAACCACCTTTCACAGTTCAAAAATAGAAGTACCAAAGAAAAGTGCAGGCCCCCACGCAGCCTGCGAAGTCCGCAGACAGCGCGGTAGTCCACGGAGATCTAAAAAATGTAGATGGTGGCAGCATCTAAACCATAACTAAAAAAGCTAAGTGAGTCAAAGCTACCTCTCCCTTTGGCGCTAGGTAGTAGTTGACACAATTCTTCAAGCTAGTGTGACATGGCTAGATCTCGCTAGTGGGGCATAAATCTGGTTAAAATGAAGTTTATTCTAAAAAGTTTACAAGACGGTCACATAGAAAAATAATCATCTGAATACATTCAAACAATTTACCTTACTTTTTCTACTTTTAACACGGTATTCTGTACCATTAGCGTTGTTTCTGTCACTCATTTCTTTGCAGGACAAATGTTCTTCTAACCACTCCAGGGTGCTTGCCACTTCAGTTTAAAGAAAACAATACTGCTATTTCTTACAAGTCATGTACATACAACAAACTAATTTTACAGGAAGAAATATAGTGTACTTACTACTGTTTGTATGGGTTTCTTCTGCGTAGTTTGGAGTTGCTTCTGAGAGTTGTTTCTGAGTGTGTACGCAAAGTTGCATTGAGGTAATAGTATTAGAGGCATTGTTCACTTTTGTGGGTGGTACATTCCAGTATGTTGCACAACCTATGAAATTACACTCCTGGTTTCATGAATACTGAATTTGTTTACATATTTTTTGAATGTGCTACATCTATCTTTTGTACTTTAAAGTACATGTCTTTGTTTGTTGCAGGATATAATAATGTAAGGTAACCCCTGTGCTTTTGGGCAGTGTGAATGCTGTCGGAGGTCCACGGACATGAGCACAGTCTGTGGACTCTGCGACTACCATGTTGGGGGCAGGGGGAGCCGTATGATGTAAGCGACATGAAGAAATATTGAGGGTATTTGCATGAAATTCAGTGAAAAAACTTTGTTAAAGGGACATTATGGTTAAGTTGCACTAATAAAAACCTAATAAATTCAGTGGAAAAACTTTATTAAAGGATTAATATGTTTACAAGTAAAATCAAAAAACCCCAGAAATTCACCAGTTATGGTAAGCTAAGCAACCATAACTCGCACCACCCCGGTGCACTGCTAAGACTAACACCCAACACATGAAACATGACATCACAAATGTCATTGATGACATGACTGATGACATCACATGTGAAATTCATTTTGATGAAAAGTCCTTACAAGGGGTTGTGATTATAATGTGGGTAAAAAATGTCAGAGGTGATCAAGAGACCTATCATGAACTTCTTGATCTATTAAAGAATGTACTCATCTAAACAACAATATATTGGAGTGTTGTCTTTAAAGCAGGAACGTTATCATACATAAACATAGGCAATGACTGCAGCACGCACCATAGAAGTATAATATTTATAATCTTTTATTTTTGGATAGTAAAATAATAGTATGCTACCTTATCCGAGTGTTGAGTAATGTAAAACATGTAGAAACTAGCTAACAATTCAAGATTTAGTACAAACAATACATATGAACACTCACAAGGCATACAAATCAAAGACACATACAGGAAAACTACAGTAAGGAAGAAAGAAACAGCATCACCAGAAAATGTTGATAACATTAAATGTTATCTTTATGTATACAAATTGTCGGGGGGGAAATTCTGCCGGGGTCGGCCGGGCCGTCCGCAGACCTCCGGGCAGGGAGGCCCCAACTCCTCCCGTATATCCCAAAAGAGATAGAGTATGAGACACACGCAAGAAGCAAGGTGACTCTGCTGTTTATTAGACAAAACGGCAGGGATGGGTCAAGGAGCGTACGCGTCCGTCCTGACACACACACAATCGTGGGGCTCGCAGGCCCTTTTTACCTTAGTATGACGCGCTACTTGCGTCATCTTACAAAGTTTAGTAAAAAACCTATTTTCACTCTGGATTGGTTACTCGAGTGGTAGGGTTAGTATAGCGCACATATAGAGAACGGTGTTAGTGGCTGTGGGTTAGTCAGGTGGTATACCTGAGCTGTCCCTTCAATTTGATACATGAAAATTGTTACATGAATACCTCTGAGGATTGGTCAATGTTAATGGCGTCAGTGATAAGAGCCCCATGTTCTGATTGGTCCGCTCGCGAGCCTCCCAGTCTGGGACTATCGCTGTTCCCAGCTGCGGTGCACCTGTCATTTGCAACAATGTTTTAAGATGGGTAGGTGTAAACAATGTGAGGATTTATTCATATGTTGGGAGGTCGACTACTCCCACTGCTGCAGATGTCCAATGAGTCTTTTAATTGTATCTGCCTGTGTCTTGAAACGTGGGATTCAGGCGTCTCCTTCCTCCTGGGCTTGGCATCTTGTCAGGTTTGACTTTGTCACGTGAGGTGGGACCGTGTTTGAGGCAAAATTCAACATAATTAATATTGTTTTTCCTACTGTGTGCCTGCTTTATCTTGCAGGTGCGACCTTGGCGTTGGCTTGCAGCGTGCGAGATTGCAACATCGTGCCCTTGGCGGTGTGCTTTCGCCGGGCTCATTTTGCAGGGTCAGCAACCCAGTTCTTGCTCATTCAATGTTCATGGAAGCTTTTGCTTGCGGCCTACTTGGGCCTGGTGCATAGGTGGAACCGTTTGATGCAGAGCGCTTTAGGTTACGGTATCATATTGCTTTATCCTCAGTATCGTGTCCCCGTTATATTCTTCATTATGGTACATGGCTCTTAGAAGAAGCGTGAGCAAGCCTTTTTAGATAAGTTCATGATGCGTCTTGCGTTTCTGCATTTTGAGAGCCTATGTGGAAAATAATAAAGATGCACGTCCGTGAGTATGTCTGTCACCTACGTCATAGCACTGAGTATATTCTTCGTGTGGATTGGTGTGGGAGTGTCCGGTGTGTATATTTGCACGGGTGTGCTGACCGTTGGCTAGGTCGTCATGGCATCTCTAACGACGTGTAGGTTTAGTCGAGTTGATCCGTGCCGCAGGTGTCGGCATGGACAGGGCGGGCTGCTGGGCAGGTAGATGGGCACATCCATATGTTCCTGTACCAGGGTATTTGGTCGTCTGGTAGATAGGCAAACTCCTCTCGTGGCGGGTGTCTAGGCCGTGATCCTCTAGGCCAAGCGCGAGGGGGGAAGGGCGGGAGCCTGGTCTTCCATTCTCCCACTTCAGTCCCCCCTCTGGTCGACTTGTCGACCACAAACATATCCTTTTCTTTATCTCCTCTTACTCTCCATATTTTAGTTATTCCTCCCAAATGTCCATAGTGGTTAACATGGTCTTCAAATGACCAATACATATATTCACAGGTTCCTCCAGGAGTGCAGTATACCCATTTCCCTATGTAGCTCCTTGGGTTTCTTGGGTTTTCGAGCTTGACAGATGGTGGGTCCAGGTGGTTGGTGATGATCTGGTTGCGCAACTTCTCTCTCTCTTTTATGATTGTGCCTGTGTGTTGGCCGTCATCTGTTGGCATCAAGAGGTGTATACCAACCATTTCGATCATCTCGTCTGTGGTGCGTGCCTTCCGGGCTTTCCAAAATCTTATTATGATCAGTGTAGCTCCAGCCAAAATAGTACATCCAACTATAATCTTCAGTCCATCTGACAGCCAAGATGGCATCCATGACCATAATATTGAAAACCAACTCTCATCCTTTTTCACACCTTTACTTTCATCCATCATTTTTGAGTGCATCTGGGCCAATTGTGATACAGCTTCCGTGAGTGTACCATTGTCAGCATCGTTAGCAGGAATTAATGTGCAGCATGATTGTCCTATCTTTGCGCAAACTCCTCCTTCCATTGCTGTGAGGAGGTCCAGTACATATCTGTTCTGTAGTGCAACCATTCTTACTGCTCGCAATTCCTCTTTTATTGCGTTGAATCCATTTACTGTAGAGTTAATTGTCATCATTAGTTCCCACCTAGTTATCTGGAGCCACTTCGCGTTTGCGTAGGCCTGCAGTCCAGGATGTATTATTGAGGAGAAGAACATAGCTGCTCTGCTGAATAGTCTGTGTTCCGGCGGAATTGAGGTCAGTGCTGTTTCCGACCTTCCCCACAGGTAATTTCCTGTCAGAGGTTCTCCTTGTCTTTTCCTTCTGTTGAGGACAGTGTTGTTGCCGTTGCGTCTGTTCTCTGGCCCTTTCCGAGGCTGTGCAGATCTCTTCTTCCTTTTGTTCCCTTCATCCATCTTGGGGAATTTTGCCATATTTACATGCTTCTGGGGTACCACCAGTGATGGTACATTAATGTGTACTATAGTGCATACACCATTCCACAAAGGGGGCAGTGTGTGGTACGCCTTGTCTCCATAGGCCAGTAATGGTCCATTACTACTGCTGTTCCTGCTCCCCCCTCAGGTAATTCCATCACGCTTTCACAGTTGGTATTGTATCCTACATCCACCTCTCCTTTATGTTGGTAGCATACCTTAGGCGCAGTTAGCGGCAATATTGTTATTGGGTCTTCATCCTTCTCCATCCATGTGAGCATGGGTACGTACTTGATCCAAGTCATCCAACATCTATGGTTATGTCCATCAATAGTTGAAATGTTTTCTTTTGTTACCATGTTACTGCCAACCACTCCTATGTCCCATTTGTTGTCCATGTACACCTTCCCTGTTATTATCATCAGTGGTCTTTCCCAGCATCCGTTTTTACCAGGGACTTCAGTGGCGTACCAATCACATGGTAGGTACTGCAGTGTTACCTTCTTTGTTTCTCCTTTTTCAGGACCACTTGTTATGTATTTGAATCCTTCAGCATGTAAACTGCTCTTGTGGTAACTCAAATAAGTCTTGAGGAAGTTGTTTTCATATGGATATGTATCTCGTGTTTTCCACACCAGATGCACCACTGTCCCTTGAAATCTTTCTTTCGTCTGGAACAGTGCCAGGTATATTATACATCGTGCTGTTTTTCCATCTATCTCCGTGGCAACAAATGTTCGAGAAGCGCTCATGGCGTGTGGGATCAATGAGCAAACGTAGCAGCTGTCTTCTGTTGTCTGCTTACCTATGTGGGTCATGTGTTGATACCATATGTTGTTTGAGATGTGTGCTGAATCTTGTACGTAGTTGTCAATGCCTTTATTGTCTGAGTATGTGCTGCGTTTAACTCTATTTTCCTTGTGTGGGATTTTACTAGTAGCACCTGACACAACACCTGTTGCAGCTGGGGGTGGGGGTGTATTAGGTTTGGGTACAGCAATAATATTGATAACATAGCTGTACTGCCATACAGAGGCAGCCAAGAACCCGGTGATCATAAAAATCCCTATCAATTTTATTACAAATGCTAATTTCACCGGCATTTTGCTCTTACCTTGCTGCAGTCCGGCAGCTTATTCTTGTGACGTTACAGTTGCCCGCCTGAAATTCTTAATATGCTCGTTATTAAGGTTAGTTATTGTTATTAAGCTCTCCCTATCAAGTAGTCATTCAGTGCCCAGGCGAAGAGCTGTTCCCACGCCAATCTAAGCGATCTATCTCTCAGGGCAGGCAAGTATGGTTGGAGGTGGGGCATTGAATGTTCTATGGCCAAGAGAAATGCTGTGTAGTAGACACGTACCCTCCTTCTTTTCAGGTGCGTTGGCCTTTTTACTTCATATACAAATTGGTGTGACAATTCTTCCAGGTAATTATCGTCTGAGGGTACAATCTACTCCTGGGCAGTGAATTGGTTAGTTATCTACTTTCTTAACAGTACAATAATATGTTGTACCTGCATGTGCAAGAGAAAAGAAAGAGAACATTCAGGTGTTTACATGTGTATATGTGCAAAACAATGTCCTTCAGTTCAATTGTTACTACAGTGGGTAGGGGGTCAATGGCAGAGGGTTTGGGGCTCAACTGGCGGAGGTCTCTTTACCCTTTGATCGTGTAACCATGGGGTGGGCGGTATGGGGATCACCCCTTTCTTTTCTAATAGTTGTCTATGGGGGATCTGGGGGTGGCAGGGCATGGGGACACTTAGGCTATTAGTTGTGGTAGAGGTCTCTTCCTCCGTTGGTGACGCTGTTGTTGTTCTTCCCGTGGCCCTGTCAGTGGCGCTGGGGCGGGTCTGGAGTTTGTAGATCTTTACGTCGTGTAAGTGGTTCCAAGCACGTTTGTCCTGTAACTTTACTGCTCTCGTTGATACCTCCTCTACCAGATGGGGGCCAGTGAATCGTGGACTGTTCCACTTTCTGTTGAAATTGCGAAGTAGTACGTGGTCACCTTTAGCAACTTTGCACAGTCTTTCCTTTTCCAATTCTTTATCCACGTCTTCTTGTTGATCGCTGTTAGACCCGCCCCGCGTGCGCTCGAGCTGTTGAGACACAAACACTACACTAGTAATCAAAGAAGACACATATTGGTACATTTCATCACCAAGAACACTCGCAGTACTCTCATGGTCAGTGAATGCTCTTGATGTTGGCGTTAGGGGAAGGCGCATTTGACGTCCGGTAACTACCTCGTGAGGGGTGAGGTGGTGGTCGGACCCTGGTCTATTCCTTAGCTCAAATAGGGCTAATGGAAGGCAATACAACCAACTCTTCTTTGTTGTTTGCTGTATCTTTGCAATTGCCTCCTTTAATAGGCCATTCAGGCGTTCACATATACCGTTGGCTTGTGGGTGGTATGCACATGCAAATTTATGCTTGATGTTCAGCAAGGATGTGATGTGCTGGAACATTTCGTTTGCGAAGTGTGGGCCATTGTCTGACCTCAGTACCTCGCACACTCCCCACCTGGGGAAGACCTCCCTCACTAGGAATTTAGCTGCTCTAAATGCATCTGGGTGTGAACAGGGCCCTGCTTCAATCCACCTCGAGAATGGGCATACTACTACAATCATATACCTATTTCCTTGACATACGTTGATCATATCAACATAGTCAATATGGAGGTGCCGGAAAGGTCCCTCTGGCCGGGGTATAGTATCTCTTATCACCTTCAGAGTATGACCGGCCGTAAACTGTTGACATGTGAGACAATTGCTAATAAAATTTGACACATGAGAGTTTAACTCGGGGCAGAACCAGTCATCCCTAATTCGTGCTGCAATTACTTCCTTGCCTGTGTGGGCTGGGTAGTGTAGTTGGCTCAGGGCGGTGTTCAATAGTGCCAGTGGTATTACAATCTTTCCAGTGTCACCCTGGCGCCATAGTGCGTCGGTTGGTGACATTGCGCATCCTCTTTTTAGCCATATTTCTTTTTCGGCCATTGGTGCAGCCGCTTGTAGCTCCATAATCTGTGTGGCTGGGAGATGGGTGTACCCTTCTCTTATCAACATCTCCTTAGCCATTCCCCTCACTCTCCCTCTCTGTGACTCTGGAGGGTTCCATATCTCACCAAAGTATGCAGCATACTTCGCATGTGCGTCTGCTGCTGCATTCCCTTTTGAGATGTGGTCTTCACCATTGGTGTGTGCGGTGCATTTGACCAAAGCTAATTCTTGGGGGTCATTTATTGCTTCAATTAGTTTAGCCAATAGGAGGGCATGTTGCACTGGAGTGCCATCAGCTCTCCTAAACCCTCTTCTTCTCCATTTCGACAGCCCTGAGTGGACAGTGGATGTAACATATGCGCTGTCGGAATATATGGTCACTCGTTTGTCAAAGCTTTCCTTCAACGCCAAGATCAGTGCAACTAATTCCGCTGCTTGAGCGGAGTAATGCTGTGGTAATTGTACACATTTCATGGCCGCACACACCGGTACCTCCATCATTTTTACCACTGCTGCCCCAGTCCTCCTTACACCATCCCTTTGGTCGATAGTTGATGACCCATCAATGAACAACAGCTCACCTCCCTCTAGTGCGTTTTCTTCAACCTTTCTAGTACATGAGTACATGTCAGTTATTTGCGTACAGTCGTGGCATAATCTCCCTCCTCAATTACTTCTGCTAGGAACCTTGCAGGGTTGACCGTGCTACATCTAACAATTGATAGTTCAGCTCTGGATAAGATGATCTCATAACCTGATGCCCTTTGCGTGGTTAGGGTGGACTTAGGTTTATTCAATATGGCAAATAGTGCATGTTCCACAAACAGTGTAGTTGGGCTTCCCATGGTGATTGCTGATGCTTTCTCTACCGCAAAAGCAGCTGCGGCGAGACCTTGTTCGCAAGGGAAATGACCTAGCATCACAGGATCTAAGTGGCCGCTGTAAAATGCTACCGGTTTGTAGCCCATGCTTGTTTTTTGGGCCAACACTGCTTTCATTACTGCTGAGTCGCAATGTGAAAATATAAAAAATTGTCGCTCATAGTCTGGGGATGCCAGTACCGGAGCAGTTGATATCGCATCTTTCAACTCATCAAAAGCCTCTTTCATTTCCATTGTCCACCCCAGCTTTTTCTCCCCTTTATTAGCTTCCTTTAATGCCTCAAGCAGGGGTCCTATGTGTGAACTGTAATCAAATACCCATGCTCTGCAGTAGTTGCACAGACCCAGGAACTGCTGCAGTTCCCTTACTGTTTGTGGCACTGGTGTGTTTGAAATGGCCTGTGCTCTTTGTGGTGCAATCTTTCTTCCATGTTGGGATATGAGCTGACCAATGTAAAGTACCTGTTCTTGACAATACTGTAACTTTTCCATGTCTACCTTGTAACCTTTCTCAGCCAATATTGTCAACATCTTTAATGAGTCCTCTCTGCATGTTCTTTCGTTTGTACTGCAAATTATTATGTCATCGACATACTGCTACACCGTGCTTTCCACTTCAATGTTACCCAAATCCATCTGTATTACTCTGTTGAAAATTGAGGGTGCTTCGCAATACCCTTGTGGCAATCTGGTGTGTTTCCACTTTGTGTTTCTGTAAGTGAAGCTTGTCAGATCTTGTGAGTCTGGGTGCAATGGTATTGAGAAAAATGCATTTTTAAGGTCGATCACTGTAAATCGTGATGCTTCTGCTGGAATGCCACACAATATTGTGGCCGGGTTTGCTGCTATGGGGTATTCTGCTTCTACTATGTTGTTCAAGGGCCTGAAATCCTGTATGAAGCGCCAAGAACCCCCTTTAGCCTTGCGCACTGGGTATACAGCCGTATTACATGGTGATTCTGAGGGGACCAATATGCCATTATTTATAAGGGCAGTTATGGTTTCATATATGCCCTCATCTGCCTCTTTTGATAGTGGGTACTGTTTCACTCTGGGGAGTATTGCACCTTTTTTCAATTTTATCCTTACTCCCCCTATACTTTTTATGCACCCCACGTCATAGGGGCTAGTAGTCCACAATGATGTGGGTACCTTTGTCATATCCTCCTTAAAGAAGGGGACTGGGGTGCATGCGGGTGCTTCAAGTGCCATTGCATTTTTCTGTGCTACTTGTTTGTACGCCACTCTTAGCCATATTTCCACACTCATCATAAACGCCATTTCCCCTTCCTCCTTTTCTTCTGAGAACAGCTCCTCATCTGACACCTGGGTGAGTCTACATCCTTCTGCTAGTGCTATCACTGCCCTCCATGCTCTTCATTCTCTGTCTTGGGCATGTACAGCAATGTAATCAGCTGTTGCTATAATGCTCTCAATGTCCACTGGAACCACCTTCCCTTCTGGTTCATTGACTGGTGTTTCTGGTCTGAACAGATAGGCTGCTGGCCTCCTCCATATTTTTCCCTCTATCCCTGGCATCCATGCAAATGCCATGTCTGTCCCGTACTGGAAGAGTTCGCCATCTACTGGCTCCGCCCTAATCACTGTCTGTCCGCAGTATGCTTGCATAATCTGTCGTGCTGTGAGCATGTTAATCCCTGGAGTAGAGCAAATTATGCCGTCCTCAGTAAAGGAGATCGTCATATTCAACCTGTTCATTATGTCTCTCCCCAGTATATTTACTGGTGAGGCACTATAATATAGAAGTGGAACTGACAGGTCATAATCTCCTATAGATAAGGTAATGTTATCAGTAAAAGGAACCAACCCTCTAGCCCCAGAGAATCCTTGGGTGTTCATGGCTTCGCCTGACATCTTAAATTTACCTTCCCTTATGCAAGACTGGGTCGCCCCGGTGTCAACAAGGAATGATAACTTTTGTCACCTATTGTTACCTCTATGCGTGGTTCCTCCGCACTATTAGGTGTTACTGACAGGATGGGACACACCAAGGCCGTCTGTGGGCTGTCCTATTGAGGGTACAACGATTGACCATTTCCTGTGTAAGGGTTGTGTCCCAGGACCGTCACCCTACCCAGTTGTGTTTGTTGTACTTGTGGTTGTTGTGTTATCGCTACCTGTTGTTGTGGCAGTGAATGTGTCTGTGGCTGTTGTTGTGTTATTAGTTGTTGCTGTTCATTTCCCTGTTGCAACGTCTGCTGTTGCTGTATGCCCTGCTGTTCCTGTGTGGGCCTTGGTTGTCCCTGTTCACTCCATGATGGTGGTCCTGGTCTTACTCTACACGTGCGTGACATGTGCCCTAATAATCCACAACTCCAACACACCGGTGGTTCTCTACTCTGCCATGGAAAGCTCCCTGTGTTGTCCTGGTATGCTGGTTGCCCTGTGGGGTAGGAATTTCTAAGTCCTCCCACCTGCTGTTGGGTATTATATCCGTATCCTCTCCCTCTCATAATTCCTCCTCTCCCCCTGTTGTGATTATAATACCCAGCTCCTGGCATTGGGTATCCTCCTCCCATGTTGGTCGTGTATGGTTGGAGTGGCGGCACCTGTTGTGTTATAATCTGTGAAGGTGGTATTTGGGAGGGATCTTGTGCAGCCACTACTTGTGTGGGGCTTTGGGTCATTGTTGTAGGCGTAGTTATTAGTGCCCCTTCCATTGTGTATTTAGTAAGCTTTTTCTGTACTAGTTTAGCCTCTTCCGTTTTCCTGTCCTCTTCCTTTTGTTTCATTTTTCCTTGCCATGTCCTGCAATGATGCACTATAGTCAGTTGTATTTCTGGCCATGCTTTTGCTTCCATTCCCACTACTTTCTTTAGTTATTTCTGAACTCCTTCTGGGAGCCCTTGTACTAGTATATGATAAAATATTGCTGGAGTTTTATCCCATTGTTCTCTAGTTTCCATGCGCCACATCTCTTGGATTTCCTGGATATAATCAACAGGATCTTCGTTCTCACGCATCTTGCGTGAGGTAATTGCTCCTATGTCTGATGTGTCTGGGTACTGTACCCTCAGTGCCTGCCATAGTGCATGTCTGCAGTTTGCGAATGGTGCCCCATCATGCGATGTGTTTGCTATTGTTACCCCAGGGAATCCCGCTCTCTTCCAAATGTCATCCGCTGCATCCCCTAATATTGATATTAGAAGGCCCTTTACATCTCCCACTGCCAGTTTCTGTCCTGCGGTGTGTTTTTCCATTTCATATATCCATTTACCCGCACCTCCACTTAATGATGGGAGCCTGCACTTTATATTTTCTTTGTCTGTATGCTTCCAAGGGACGTACTATGGTCTAACCCCTCCCCTCTCCAGAAGTGGCATTAAATTATGTCTCGTTTTACCCTTTGTGTTCCATAAAATCAAGTCCTCACACCCTTCCTCTTCTTCCCTCTCTTCTACATCGTCAATTTCGTCTGTATTTCCCCTGCTCGTAACTCTTTCTTCTCCATCTTTTCCCCTTCTTCCATCACTTCCTGTATTTAGTATGGGCATGTGTATTCGTCCTTCCTGCCTGCGTCTAGGGAGGTTTCTAAGCCGACATGCATAGGGTGTCAGTTCGTCTGTAAAGGGCGCAAGTTTTATTGTACGTGACGAGCGTGAGGTGGTTGAGCATGTAGGGTGGGACGGGAGAGGGCGTGATGGAGACGGTGTGGCCTCATGTGTCTGTCTTTCCACTATTCCTTGCTCTTCCTCCTCACTTCTCTCCAGTTCATCCTTTCTCCTACGGATCCATGGTGAGTCTGTGTTGGTCCGGGTGATGTATAGTTTATCTAGGCTTTCCCTTTCACTGTTTCTTCCTTCCTTCCTCACTCCTTCCTCTTCTTCACTACAAAAGTCAGTCATAAACGGTAACCCCCACTCGGTCTTTTTCCCCTTGATTGTTACTGTTTTTAAGTCTATTAGGTCCAGTCCTCCTTTTTCTCCTTTATCAACCGCTCCCCTTTGCGCTGATATTGTTGCTACCTCTGTGTCTCTATAAACATCCCCCCACACTTCACTCTCCCTTCTCCTATCTTCTCTTTCTCCTTCATTTCTCTCCTCCATCTACCTACCATTTTCCTCCCTTTTCCTTTTTAATTCCTCCATTACTTCACTACTCACCTGTTCCAATATTCTTTCATCCTCTTTCTTCCTTTCGCATTTCACCCTTTCCCTTTCTAATATACTCTCTATCACCCTCCCTTCTTCGTATTTCTTAGTCGTTTCTGATAGTAATCTCCTCTTCCACATTGCCATTTCTTTTTCTTTCTCTTCTTCTTCCCTTTTCTTTTCTCGCAGCACTGCTCTTGATACCCTTTCTGCTGCTGCCTTTACCCGTTCAGCTTCTCTCCTTTGCTCCTCAGTTCGTTCCCTTATTTTTTCCAATTCGTTCTTACCTTCTTTCCTTTTCCTCGCTCTCTCTCTTTCCTCCCTCTCGAGCTGTTTGATCAATTCGTTCTGCTCATCCCTTAACTCTGCTAGTCGTTCCTCCAAAATCTCTTCCTTTTGTCGTAACAGCTCTTCCCCTCTCATTCCACTCTCCCTGGTATTATCCTCGTCTGTTTTCCTTACTACCTCCTTCTCTTCTCCTGTTAATGAACCTCGTAATTTTAATAGTATCTGTGCAGCTACCCACTCATCATTTCCTATTTCCACAGATTGTTCTTCTCCAGTCCTCCCCTCCCCTGCTGGCATCTTCCTATGAGCCACATATGGTGGAGGGCTGTATGCCGGGTTCGAGTACCCCTCAGCCGCCCTTAACTGACCTCTTTCTATTTCTCCTAACTCCCTTAAAGGGTACAACCCCCCTCCCTCTGTTTTCACTCCCTTTGCTAGGGGTATATCGTTGCTTGGTTCCTTTTTTATTTCATTTGATTTATTATTCTTTTCTCCTCCCTCTTGTCCGTTCCCCGTGTTCTTTGGGTCTTCACTCCCCTTTTTCCCATCCTCTCCTTCCTTCTTAATCTCTTTTTCTTCCGGTATTTCCCCCACAGTGAACATTCCGTTTGGTCCTGGTCGGGACCCTCGGAACATCCTCCATAAGTTAAACACCTCCACGTGATTTGCCAACTTCTTCCCTTTGTATGTATTATGCAGATGGTTTAATAGTGAATGTTGGGCATATGGATCGAAGCTACCAGTAGGCGGCCACGGTGTTATCATTTTGTTGTCCGTCCCCTGGGTCCATTCTATGCTATACTTAATCAGTTTCTCCCTATGGGGTGACAGTGTGGTACATATGTGTTGTAATGGAGTAGTGAGGCAGTGGCGTAACACAAAATGTGGGGGCCCCCCTGCGAGCCATGCTGAGGGGGCCCCCCAACTCGGCAACAAATCACGGGTTGCGCCACACTCTGGGCCGGCCTAGACTGTCACGCTTGCACAATACGCATGAACGTGCTGCTGAAGGGGTATGCCGCACACTGCACTAGGAAAAAGATATAAATATGTGTTTTAATGCAATATACAGCACACTTTCTGAGATAAATTGGCTATAAAGCCAGAGTGTTTGCAATTGTTTTGTAGGGTAACACAATCCAATACATGCAAGTCACCAACAGTGCACAGGAACATTAATGCTTGCAACTGGCTGCACAATGTAGACCAGTGTAAACACGTAATAACATTATAGTACAGAATGCCAGGCCACATTTAGACAAACCTAGACTGTTTTCAGCAAAATGCCAGTCAAAGCAATAACACTCATCAAGAAGAGAGCACACAATAAAGCATGTGTCTCCATGGCCTCGAACAACATGGCCAAACTCTTTAAAATCTGCAAGGAACTGGTCAATCCTGTTGTGGTCTATACCTCTTCTGTTCCCTCCCATGCCCTCTGTACAGCTCTGGCCTCTCATTTCTCTGCTAAATCTCAGGACATCCTGTCCTCTATGTCCTCTTCCTCTCTCGGCCCATTTTGGCCATCTCTTCTCTCCTCCTCCTTTTTCCTCTTTCTCTCTGACAACACCTGACAAGGTTTCTAGACAAGTCGGATCTATGAAAGTGTCATCCAAACAGGTGCTCCGCTGCTCCTCCAGAACCATCAAAGCCCATATTGACACCCTCGCTCCAGCCTTGGCCGATTTCTGTAATCACTCTTTCGCCACTGCAATGTTCCCCTCTCCCTTTGAGCACTCCCTTGTGCACCCACTCCTCAAGAAGCAGTCTGCTGAGCCTACCTGCTGGAAAGCTATCGCTCAATCTCCACCTTTCCTGAGCAAACTCTTGGAAAAGCTTGCCATCTCCCAGCTTACTCTCCACACTGAATCTGTTGGTTGTCTCCATGACCATCAGTCTGGCTTCAGAGCTGCCAGAGGCATGGAAACTGCTCTCCTTAACACCTGTGCTGCTCTCTAACCTTGATTCCAGCATTCCTTCTATTCTCATCCTTCATCTTTCCTCTGCTTTCGACAGGGTCAACATCGCCATCCTGATCAATCGACTCTGTGAGAACCTGGGCATCACAGATCAGGCCCTAGAGTGACTGACCTACTTCCACTTGGACCGCCACTCCGCTCCCAGGTCGATCGTGGTCCCATTCTCTCCGCCACCTCTCTCTACCTGTGGCATTCCCCAGGGCTCTATCCTCTCACGCTGGTTTTTCAACCTCTACTTGGCCACTTTGGCCTCCCTGATCTCTACCTTATCCTCTAACTTTCAGTGTTGTGCAGATGACTCAGCTTTCCTTCAGGCTCCCCTCATCCTCCTCTCCTCTCTTGCTCATTCCTGACTGTCTATCCACGATTCAGGATTGGTGTGCCTCCAACAATCTCTGCCTTAATGCCAGTAAGACAGAGATCCTTCTCATTGGGACCCTTGCCACTGTGTTTCCTCTCTCACTATAGCAGACCACCTTGGGCCCTCTTCCTTTGCCTTCCTGCGAGGCAGAAAACCTTGGTGTCATCTTCAACGCCACACTCTCTTTCTCTCCTAACATCTCGGACATCACCAAGAAGTCCCACTACCAGCTGCTCCTCCTCAAAGGGACTCTTCCCTTTCTCACTCTCCACCAGAAGCTCACTATCTCTAAGCTGGACTACTGCAACAGCCACTTTCTCAATCTGTCTTCCTCTAGTCTCCTTCATCTGCAAATAATCCAGAACAGGACTGTAAGACTTAGCCTTGGCCTCAAGCCCTGGGATTGTATTTCTCCAGCCCTGAAATCTCTCCACTGGCTGCAAGGATCAAGTTCAAGAACCTTTGCATTGCCCACAAGGCTTTCTGGGGCCAGTGCCAACACTAAATCCAATGCTCTCTTCCAAAATACCTTCTTTCTCTAACCCTTCACTCAGCTACCTCCAACTCTCTAAGGCTTAGACATTTCTCCAGGCAGAGAGTGGGGGTAGACCTCTCTCCTCTGCTGGTGCCTCCAACTGGAATGGCCTCCCTGCCCCTCTCAAACTAGAGGCGGACAACCTGAAGTTTCGGAAGCAGCTAAAAGCTTTCCTCTTCTCTGCTGCTTTCTCTCTCTCTCCCCCCCTGCTGACCTACCTGACCTACATGTCTGCTGTACTGACTGGCTGCTTGGCTACCCTCAGAGTCTCTCTGAGTCCAGGCTCTTTCTTGATTGGTCACCCTTGCACTGCCTCCGGGCCTACCATGCACTTAGGGGCTGTAACTGTAACCCTGCAGTCCATTGTTCTCCTTGCACAACCAATAGCTGCTCTGCCCTGGCTGCACTTACTGAGAGCATTGCTGCCCTGTTTTCCCCTCCCCTCTCACTTGCACTTCCCTGCTCCCTTTTCCCTTGCACTTCTCGTTCTCACAATGACACAAGGCCTAGTGAGATCGTTCGTCTTGTCCTCCCTCTATCATCCCTCCCTTGTGTACACTTGTGTACAGGCGCATTATAAATGACTTGAATCACATCATATCATTTTATCACAGATGCCCAGAAAAATATACAATGCCGCAGTAAAAAATGGCTAGACTGGCAGCACCCAAATGCCAATCTAGCCAGGTAATTAAAGTTAGCAGGACTACTTTATCAGAAATGTCCAGTTAAAAGAAAGTCATACCAAACTGAGGAATGACTAGACTGGCTAAATCAAAATGCCTCTCTAGCCACTAATACCACATATCATGCCTGCTTAGCCTGGACATGGACAACTATTATGATTTATCACACAATCCTGCCCCCCCACACATCCACTCTCCCTCCCACCCATCACCAAAACCTCCACAATCAGCTCCTTGGCCCAGAATTACCTCTGCGTCCCTCTTCCTTGTCCCAGAGCTTTCGTATGAGGCTCCTTGCCTCATAGGTAAGTACTGGGATGAGGAACTGCGGGACTAGGAGTGATGAAGATTACAGGTAGCTAAATCAGGCATTACCTCCATGTACCTCTACCTCTTCCCAGTACTTTTGTATGAGGCAGAGTGCCTCAAACACACGTACTGCCTCGTATATAAGTACTGGGACAAGGAAGAATAGGGCTAGGAGTAAGCAAGGCATTAAACACAAGTAGTAGCGCAACACCATTGAGTTGACTGGGCTTCAGCACTACCCCCCCTGACATTTTGGGCTATATTGACTCAACTTGGCTAACCTTTAGAGCAGTTGCCAGACCGAACAGAACACAGATTTTAAACGGCACCTGGTTTTTGCTGTTAACAAGAACACAGCAATTACCAACGTAAAGCATTTCACTGTTAGTACCTGCATTCAAATTCCACATTGTTTAGGCGATTGAAATCGTGATGTGGGTTTAGTACTTGCATGCCAGGGGAGTGATTGGAAGGGTAGAGAGGGAACAGGAGACTTATAGGAGAGAGTTAACTGCTTGTAACATTGAATCTGCACTAGAATAGTCTCATTAAAATGCGTAAATAATTTGGATGCGCCCACACAAATAAGTTTCCCCCTCCCCACTGCATGTGAAGTTAGCGCCTCTCCCAACATTTGAAGGGTTAGCCCCCCCGAAATGAAGGTTTTCTTGTGCCCCTGTACACAAGCACACACACCATTCACCTTATACACACCCAGTCATCCACACATTTAAGTGTGCACCCTTTCACCATACACTCACACAGGTAGCCACCTATACATTTATGTGTGCACCCTTTCACCATGCAGGCACACCCCCACAGCCACCCATACATTTAAGTGTGCACCCTTTCACCATACACACACAGGCAGCCGGCTATACATTTGAGTGTGCACCCTTTCACCATAGACTCATACACGCACACCTCATGGAGTTGAGGGGGGGCCCTATTACTTAAAAAAGAAATTGGGGCTCATTACGGGTCCAGCGGTAACCGTGCCGGTGCTACCGGCGGGTTGCCGCCAGACCCATAAAAAATTACTATGGCCTGACTTCCCGGTGCCACCGTGCTATTTCAAGTCCGGCGGCTGGGAAATCAGGTGCCGGTAATTTCGTTAAACCCCAGACTCCACGGGAATGGGGACACAGAAGCACCTGCACCATTGTTAACGGTGCCGGTGCTTCCGTGACAGGTCTGCCTACCGTGGCTGCTGTGCCTGGCAGGGTCAGACCTGTCGGGCACGGCAGCCCCACCAGGCAGTCCTGTAATATGCCGGTCCGGAAACAGTGCCTGTAAGCTTACCAGCACCGTTGTTTCCGGACCGGCATGGTCAGAATGAGCCCCATTGTTTCTTTTTTAAGTCACTATAACTTCATTAAGAAATGATTTCAGTTAAGGACCGAACCATAATCAAAATAATTTCTTTATGATGGCTGAGTGGCTTCAAAAACAAACAATATCTTTTTGAAGGCATAGGGTTCCCCACCCCCCCCCCACCCCATGACATGGAGGCCTCCAGCCTAGGGTCTTCCATGTCATGGGGTACGGGGGCCCTCAGACTTCAAAAAGAAAGTTTCTTGTTGTAGTCACTCTGCCTTCATAAATAAATTATTTCTGTTACAGAAATGTTCTTTATGAATGTAGAGTGAATTTCAAAAGAAACTTTTTATTTTTTTTAGAACTTTTTTTTTTTTTTTTTTTTTTTTTTACTGGGGCCCCCTCCCAGCCATGTGCTGGTGGGGCCCCCCACACCGCGGGCCCCCCCGCACCGCGGGGGCTGCGGGGGCCCCTGTTACGCCAGTGTAGTGAGGGTGTTCCCCCACCCTCCCCATCCTGTCCCGTATGACATAGTAGCGCTCCACTTGTTACCCTTCCCGTATTTAGTAGCGGTTATCTCACTAGCAGTTTACAATATACAGCCTTATATCGTTACCTGGCCCCGTAAGTTTGGGGACTTGCGATAGTACGCTAAGGAAAATTATTAAAATATAGTATTTACATTTGTATATTTTCTTCTTTCTTTCTTCCTTTACACAACACCCTTACGGCCCCCTGCGGCCGAGGCGCACGTAGCCCCCTGCGGCTGCGTACCCCTTGTGACGTTCTTATACAGTCGTCCTATTTTCACTTGCTCCTCCTCCTTCTTCTACACTTGCCGTGGCCGGCGTTCTCCGTGCGCCGCCACGTCCCCCGTTTTGCCTTTCCTATATCAATTCATGACCGTTTATCTCCGTTCCCGCTCCCTTACCACAGTTCTCTTCCCCACCACTCTCAGAAGGAAAGATGCCTAGTGCTCGGGATATCCTATGAAAGCCCTATTGGTGACGTCACCGATCTCTTCGAGCTACTGGTAAGTTTTTCATATATTCTTTAAGTTCAAAATACACTTGCAATCTACCCCCGTTAACCTCACAGCTGTCTTCCTGTCACTCCTGGAACAAGGTAATCAATAATATAATCGGACTGCGCACGCTGCGTCGCCTCACGTGTGATACGCCCCTCGACAGGAGGGCTTAACCAGCCAATTATCTTCCGTATTGGGCAACTGACTAGCTACCGCCTACAGGGAAACGTCATCTACCTATCGAGTTTCTTGCTCGAACAATAGGGATCCTCATCTACTCATTGATCAATAAATGCCAAATCGTAGGAAACCACACACACACACACCCTTACACGTAGTCGCGACCTAGGCCAATCAGTGTCTACGAGCGGCCGCACGTGATGTTTTCGTGCTCCGCCCCCCTCTCTCGCGTAACATAGCCGACTGCTCTCGCACTCGTTCGGCTATCATTCATTTCATTGCCAACACTAAATTGTCAAAACCTTCGCCGCGCACCTGTGCAACACCTCTTACCTCCCGTATTTAATTCCTCCCCCCTCCCTCACAATTTCACATTGCTTGTTGTGCGTGGCATGCTCACCAAGTTCTCTTGATGCGGGGCCGCTCGACTGCGTGCACCCCTCCAAGCGGCTCGCCACCTCCCCTCGTCTGGACCACGTCTGGGCACTCGCCAACCGCGGGCGGGATACTTCTCAACCGGCTCCGGAAGGCCAATATCCGGATTGCGCTGTCCGGTCTTCTCGCAGTTCCGCGATGGTCCTGTAGTCCTCAGAAGGGTGCAACGGCAGAGGGGGCCGCGCCGCCGGGCCTCCTCGCAACAGTAGTACCTGGAAAAAAGTAAAAATAAAAAAGCAGATCTTAAACAGATCTCAGCAGTGCCTCCAACTTGTCGGGGGGGAAATTCTGCCGGGGTCGGCCTTGCCGTCCGCAGACCTCCGGGCAGGGAGGCCCCAACTCCTCCTGTATATCCCAAAAGAGATAGAGTATGAGACACACGCAAGAAGCAAGGTGACTCTGCTGTTTATTAGACAAAACGGCAGGGATGGGTCAAGGAGCGTACGCGAACGTCCTGACACACACACAATCGTGGGGCTCGCAGGCCCTTTTTACCTTAGTATGACGCGCTACATGCGTCATCTTACAAAGTTTAGTAAAAAACCTATTTCCACTCTGGATTGGTTACTCGAGTGGTAGGGTTAGTATAGCGCACATATAGAGAACGGTGTTAGTGGCTGAGGGTTAGTCAGGTGGTATACCTGGGCTGTCCCTTCAATTTGATACATGAAAATTGTTACATGAAGACCTCTGAGGATTGGTCAATGTTAATGGCGTCAGTGATAAGAGCCCCATGTTCTGATTGGTCCGCTCGCGAGCCTCCCAGTCTGGGACTATCGCTGTTCCCAGCTCGCGGTGCAACTGTCATTTGCAACAATGTTTTAATATGGGTAGGTGTAAACAATGTGAGGATTTATTCATATGTTGGGAGGTCGACTACTCCCACTGCTGCAGATGTCCAATGAGTCTTTTAATTGTATCTGCCTGTGTCTTGAAACGTGGGATTCAGGCGTCTCCTTCCTCCTGGGCTTGGCATCTTGTCAGGTTTGACTTTGTCACGTGAGGTGGGACCGTGTTTGAGGCAAAATTCAACATAATTAATATTGTTTTTCCTACTGTGTGCCTGCTTTATCTTGCAGGTGCGACCTTGGCGTTGGCTTGCAGCGTGCGAGATTGCAACATCGTGCCCTTGGCGGTGTGCTTTCGCCGGGCTCATTTTGCAGGGTCAGCAACCCAGTTCTTGCTCATTCAATGTTCATGGAAGCTTTTGCTTGCGGCCTACTTGGGCCTGGTGCATAGGTGGAACCGTTTGATGCAGAGCGCTTTAGGTTACGGTATCATATTGCTTTATCCTCAGTATCGTGTCCCCGTTATATTCTTCATTATGGTACATGGCTCTTAGAAGAAGCGTGAGCAAGCCTTTTTAGATAAGTTCATGATGCGTCTTGCGTTTCTGCATTTTGAGAGCCTATGTGGAAAATAATAAAGATGCACGTCCGTGAGTATGTCTGTCGCCTACGTCATAGCACTGAGTATATTCTTCGTGTGGATTGGTGTGGGAGTGTCCGGTGTGTATATTTGCACGGGTGTGCTGACCGTTGGCTAGGTCGTCATGGCATCTCTAACGACGTGTAGGTTTAGTCGAGTTGATCCGTGCCGCAGGTGTCGGCATGGACAGGGCGGGCTGCTGGGCAGGTAGATGGGCACATCCGTATGTTCCTGTACCAGGGTATTTGGTCGTCTGGTAGATAGGCAAACTCCTCTCGTGGCGGGTGTCTAGGCCGTGATCCTCTAGTCCAAGCGCGAGGGGGGAAGGGCGGGAGCCTGGTCTTCCATTCTCCCACTTCAAAATGCACTGTGTTTTTGAAGCCTGCTTATTCCCCCATATATCTGAACCATGAGCTGAGACTAAACAATAAGGAAAGTAGTTTAAGAATATACCACAATGTTAACGTCTTTATATATAGCACGCTTTGCATTTTTATATTCTGATTGGTAGTGAACAAGACCAGCTGGCCTAGATATGTCAGTAAACAAAAACAAGTTGGTCAGATAAGTGATGTCATCAGTGATGTTTGATGTGTTGGTTGTTAGTCTTAGCAGTGCATGGTTGTGGTGCGAGTTATGGTTGCTTAGCTTACATAACTGGCGAATTCCTGGGGGTTTTCAATTTTACCTGTAAACATTATATTGCTTTAACAATGTTTTTTCCACTGAATTTGATAGGTTTTTACTAGCACAACTTAACCATATAAAATCATTTTCTTATTTTTTCCACAGCCATCTGGAAACAGATTACTAACTCTCTTACAGGAATCCATCACTGGATAGCTTTCTACTGCCTCATGCTGAACTCTTCAAAATCAGAAGTCATCTTTCTCTTAGTTTCCATCATCATTCCTTCCCTTTAATATTCCTTCGTCTCATCTTAACTTCTTGCTTCCTTGCCCAAGGTTTGTTGGGTGCTCTTTGATAGTCTTGAATTGCAAATGTTCATCACTATCATCACCTCTGCTCATATCCACCTTCCCAACATACAGAAAATGCATCTATTTCCTACTCACCATTCTACAAACATTCTAATTACCACCCTCATGCTCAGAAAACATGTCTTCTGCTCAGTCCTCCACTCTACTTTCTTCCCCCTTTATGCAAATTACTCAGATTTTCTGACTGGCCATTCTCTTCAATCTTTCCAGATCCTTCTCCACAGCTACCTATTTACACCATACAGGTTCGCTCTCCAGACACAAACAGTCCTTTTTCCAGGTTATGTCTCTTATTCTACAAAGCTATGAATTGTTTTACTTCTCAGTACTTGGTTGACTGGATCTCGGTCTGCTCACCATCGTATTCTCTCAACATCACTGTGTCAGACCCCCAGGACTCCTCTCACTTCTGCTTGTTATCCCTACTCGCCCTGCTCTATTGGAACCCAGAGCTCAACACAATGAAAGCTAGCCTATTGGCATATATCGTCAAAGCTCTACATTAGGTTTACCTACTGGACCAAGAGCCACACCTCCCCATTAACCATACCTAACCCCACCACTGCCATCAGTGCCATGTAAAAACATAATTGTGTATATTTGTACAGTTCTTCTCTTTGTTTGGAACATTTGTACCAACGAGTTTAATGTTATCTTTGTGAGGCACATGTTTATGTTTGTTTTGTCAATTCTCTATGCCCCACTTTATTCACTTCCTCATTAACTGGCTTACCACTTTTTCTCATCTATGTAATGTTGTTCCAGCACCCTCATTGGCAATGCCTCTGCCATCTGTAAATGTTTGTCATTTCTGATTTAAAATGGCATACCTGTTCTTCAAATTGATACAAATAAAGTACTACAGGCATTATGTAAAATTAGTCACCCTCTAGAGAGCAGAGGTTGGGGGAAATGCCCTGAACATTTTTTATGGAAGTGGGCAAACCTGTTTGCTGGGATGGTGATCCCATCGAAGCAATCAGAAGCATGTGGAAGGCTTGGTGAGAGGGTGTGGGGTACGTGAAAGTAGTTGTATCCATGCATTTGAAAATAGTTTTGACTACCTCTTATAGAGATCTGTAAGCATAGCAAGTGTTGATTGAGGCTTTCCCAGATTGTCTTATGAAACTGTGATAATCTCAGGATACAGTCATAAACATTAACATTGCCTTTCTCTAAACTTCACTTTAGGTATTGTGAGACAGTCGTGGTATCAAGAGAGACACAGACTCAAAGTATTAATTTTAAAATGTTTATTTACTAAGGTTCCAGGGTAGGTGTAATGCCTGACTGGATGTAACTCTGATGGGATAGTCCCCTTAACTGATGTTTCTAATGTCCGTCAATGTCTAATATTGGAAAGTTCAAGTCTGTCTGTGTCTAAACCTATGATTGCCCTCACTCTTTACAAAAATGTGATAGGAAGTCCTTGAGAAAGGAAAAATAGTGGTTCAACCAAATGTGGGAAACCAAAGTTGGTTTCAGGTGGTCTTCTCACCATGTGCAATTTGGTCAATGTCACAAAAATAAGTTCAATCAAAAGGGCTGATAGTAAGACCTTCTGCCTAGGGCCCTTACAGTTATTTCAAATACTTTTAGTGTCTTTGAGTTCCTTAGGGTTCCCTTCCCAAAGCTTCAAACTATTCAGGTTTCAAACGCCACAAAAGAAATGTAACTCAGTTCCTCTTGAAGCTACTTGGGGTTCCATTCCTCAAGCTTCAACCCTTTCAACACTATAAAGAAAACCAATAAGTCTCCAACTTGGTTGGGCTTCTTAGGGTTCCCTTCCCCAAGCTCATGTCCCTTCCAACTTTCTAAGCACAAAGTCAGTTTTATCAGGATGCCATTTGCTTTCCTCAATAGGCCTCTCAGGGTTCCCTTCTCCAAGATCAGGCTTCGTCCAGCTTTAAAAAAACACAAGAGCAGGGACACCAGGTGTTTCAAACTCCAGTTATACCTGGTCAACACTAACATATATAGAGGTACAAAAGGGGACCAGAGTTTGTATGCATCTACAGTGGAAAATGCAAGGCAACAAGACTGTCTGCTGCTAACAGATAGTCACGTGTCAAGTCAAAGCCAAAATATATTAGAACATGAATGAATTCAATTCATATCCTGTTTGGAAATCATATGATAAATGTATTACTCTTAAAAAGAATCCATTAATGGAATACTACAAATTCATAATACAAATGCAATAAGTCAAAATAATTTTCTTTAAAAAGAATCTATTATAAACAATAAATGCTTAATGCAATAAATACAACACAAATAAAAAACTGCATTTACCTCACAAACTCTAGCACAACCATCAGTCACACGGCAGATTCATACCAAATAATAACCTAAACTGAATTAAGTAAAATACATTATAAATGAAAAAATCCATCAAACGTAAAACTCATACCCAACGTCCCCTATTAATATAAACTAAATATAATGCTCCGAAAAAAATGAAACGCATTTAAATACAATGATTCCCTAACTAGACAAACCTAGTTGGTTTCGATTAATAGGTCATAATCAATAAGACCAAGCGAAAAAACCCAACATGTTTCTTTCCATATCAACCGCAATCTTCTGTTATGTGGAAATTTGTCAGGGGTTGGGTGGTGTAGAAATCTTGAAGGTATAGCAGTTCTTAACAAATGCTGTATGACATATTCTTGTACCTTGAATTTCACCCTATAGACAATTAATTAGTCGTTCAGGGTGGGGTAATAGGAATCTGGTTTTCCTCATAAAAACGAAAGTCATTTTAGTCACAATAGTTGGTTCGTAATGGTTCAAGGTACAACTTCACAGACGTGGGCTGCTTGGCACTTCGTCATCCACAAGTACTAGTCTCGACCATGTGTGACTTGCAACGTGATGTCTTATGCCAGCCAGGCATATGGTCTCGGTAGTTCGCATTTCAGTAGAAACTATTAATGTTTTTAGAATGGATGTTTGGCCCACTTGTGGTCCCACCAATACAGATTTGTTGTTATCGGTATCAGTTTCGTGCTTCATCACAGATCCATGGGATCATAGCTTTCAACACAAAACAAAATATATCACAGTTCCTTTTTGGTTTCTCCGAGTGCCCTTCCACCAGCCTAGGCCCCTGTAATTCCAAACACAAATTCAGCTGGTCAGGATGTGCCTTTTCCTAATATACAGTTTTTATTACAGACAATTTTCTCATGGGGTAGAATAAGAGGCTTTTGAAAAATGCCAGGCTCTTTTCTTTTCCTCAGCGTGACCACTCCGATCCTTTGTTTCTTACCCTTGCATTCTTTTTCACTTTTTATCCCCATGTGCTCCTTGCACCATTTTCATGTATTCCTTTCTCTTTGTCGTGCCCACTTGCACTGTCCTTTATTCCTTCTCTCTGTTGTGCCTCTTGTACGCTTGTTACATTCTTCTGGGCACCCTGGCACATGTTTCCTTCTTTCCAGGATGCTCACACACTTTTTACACAGTTTTTTTCCTGTTGTGCCTCTTGCACACTTCTTTCACTCTTTGGTGCACACCTGCACTGTTGCCTTCCTTTTTATCATGCCCCTGGGACTTTTCCTTTACTCTTCTCATGCTGGCTTGCACCATTTTTTCTGTTACGGGTCACTCGCACCCTTGTGCACACTTGCAATGTTGCCTTCCTTTTATAGTGCCCTTTGCACTTTTCCTTTACACTTTTTGTGCTGCCTTGCACCCCCTTTTCTGTCACAGGTCACTCACACCCTTGTGAACACTAGCACTGTTGCTTTTCTTTACTTTCTCTCACTTTCCAATGCTATCAGTTTTTTGCTTACTTTCCGCTCGCATCTGCCTTTTGCTTTTCTATGGCTCCGTTCTGTCAACTTTACATATTCTGCTTTGCTCTTGCTTTCAGCTGTGTTTCCAGCTTTTCTATACTTTTCTTTCCTTTCAATTCAGTTCCACTTTTACTGTCCACACCTTTCTCCCACTCCGCTCTCATCCAAACACACGCTCCCGAGTTTCTCTCTCATTCTTCACGAAACTCACCCTGCAGCGTCGCGTTGAGAGGTGGTCTCCCAGGACAAGCAGGGTTGAGGTCAGGGTCTCACCACCTGCCCCTCAGACAGGTTTGGGGTTGGCACAGGTCCCAAGGGAGCGAGCACTCTCCTGAACCTGGCTGGCAGAATGCAGGCTGTGTTTCTCCTGGTCCTTGGAGGCATGGCTCCCTCGCCACACTGCAGCCCTTAATCCAAAGTGGGTCAGCGTTCCTGCATGCCATTCTCCTCCAGCCAGCAGCTCCTGCTTCTCTCTGCTCCTGGGCTCCTCCGGTCTGAACGGCATCCACAGCTTGCTCTGCCATTTGTGCAAGACCACATCTTTTATAGTGGAAAGACCAGTCAAGTTTAGTCAGGTGTGAATAGTCACTATTAAATACGTGCCCCAGCCTGACTATTAGTAGGATAACTTGAGTTCTTCCTAGAGTAGGTTCCCTTATTTTGCCCATGTTATTCCTATAGGTAAGCTTTACTGATCTTAGTTGCTGCCTTCTCGTCTCAGTATTGGTTGGTATGGGGAGGAGGGGATGGGCTGAGGTGGGAATTGACATTTACAGGCTACATTATTGCACAGTGATTAGTGAAGGATAAGTGAAGACTCCCTGGCCCTAGTTTGGTAGACAAAAGGTAATTCTCTTTGTACTAAATAACTTCCTATGTTATCCACCCGAACATGCGACCCCAGGCCTGTATAACACTTCTGTAGGAGTGGGCCAGTTGATCACCGTAACAAAAAGCAGGCCCACCCTTAAAGAGCACACACACACTTTGTCCGTAAAGCAAGTTTATTGTGCAAACTTGCGGGAGGGATTAGATGACATCAAAGAGTCAAACTAACCTGTCTCTCTGAACCGCACAAAGAACATGCATTGTACACAATTTGCAACAGTTAAAACACTCCCAAAGGTTTTGTTACAGAGTCAACCTCCCATACCTGATTGGTTAAACCTATACAATGTAACCATGTTCCCTTCAGTTCGCACACTTCTTATTGGATACATTCATCTAAGCACCATCCTCTCTATCTTATATTTACATGTTTCATATTTACACTACCCACTTCTCTGTAGCCTTTCCATATTTAGTCATAGGGGTCATTCCGAGGTGGGCGGTAAGGGGTTACCGGCACCGGTAAGGATGCCGGTGCCGGTAACACCTTACCGCCCTATTCCAAGGTTCCCTAGCAGGACCCGCTGAAAACATCTGGTCAGACCAGATGTCCTTAGCGGGTCCTGTTAGGGGATCAGGGAGCAAATAACGGCCCGCTATTTGGGGGGGCGGTATCAGCACCTTCCCCATTCCCATTAAGCCCTATGGGGGTTCGAATGGGAATGGGGAATGGTATTCAGCATGGGGACTTACCGGGTCCGCATAGGTCGGAATGTCCCGGTAAATCCCATTCCGCCGACCTGGACCCGGACCCGAGTTTGGAGGCAGCCATGGTGCTAATAGCACCATGGCTGTCTCCAAACTTGGAATAACCCCAATAGTCTCATCTCCTAGTTACATATTTTACACAACTTACAAATAATTTCAATTATCACAGGTTCCATCGTGTTTAAAACCTTTACACCTACTTGTGACACACACGACTATTCTATGAAAATACCATTGATGTGAAGAGGAAGAGAGTAAACACATTTCCTTTTCATATATTGTTGCTGCATTTATCGGCCAAACATTTTGCTGCCACATTTCATTCTAAACTATGCACCTTACCATTCCAGCCCACATGGCCCAAACCCACACCTTGACAACTCTATTGAAAACCTGTTATCCATCGGTGTTCCTTTCCCTGCAAACAACCTGCATCAGGTTTAATTGTCTGGCCATAAAGTCCAGCCCTACCAGGTGGCCATAATCCTCCAGTGATTCAATAATAGACTTCTATATACTTACACAATTTTGTAAAACTAGGTTCTCCGTCACACATAGTTGAATTGCCCAACCCAGGTTTTCAGCCAGCACAATTCCTAACTTATCAGAGAACTCTGTGGTAAAACAGATCTATCTATTCATGCTGCCCAAAAACATGTCCCTAGGCAGCCCCATGTATGTCTACCTAATCATGTATGTTCAGGACAACCACATCCCCTCACATTGATTTCCCTATTGCAAATCTCCTACCTACATGCAATTAAAAAATATATCAACTAAAACACAAACAACACTAAAAATAAAGCATATCTCATTCCCATTATCTACACTGGATTCATGCTAAATTGCCACATTATGTCAACATCGCTGTCACCACAGCTACCAATATGTCACTTATGCATTTCAAACTTCTCTTTACCTGTGGGGCCCTTATCAACTTCCCCAACATTCCCCTTTTAGTTAATACATTAACTAACAAACCTATTTGCAGCTCATCAAACCTTCTTGGGGGAATGAAACCTTACAGCCATCTCTCATACTAGTCCCCTCCATCCCATTCTCCTCCGCTGGACAATCTCAATTCGCCCGTCCACCGATTCTGTATTCTACCCGTAGTTCTACATATTCACCCCAACCTGGTGTAGGCCACAAGACTACTTCTGCATTTATTTCAGCATCCACATGTGAGATGGAATGGCAGTGGCCATAGCCTTAGACAGGGTCACAACCATCATAGCAGCGGCTCTAGGCATTTGGGCAGAGCAGCTCCATAGACATAGTTGACAGGAACAAAAGATAATTAAAAAAAAGACAAAAATTGGTATGGCAATGTTCATAGTTATGGCCATCCATGAAGGCACCCAGGAAAAAAGATAGTAAAAAAAAGAGAGCCATCAGCAGTTCCCGCCTCCCTTTTCATGGCCCGCTCAAGTTGTGCAATGCGGCAATCGTTCAAGCCATTGTCCAAATCATTGGGAGGTTTGTATGTGCAACATGTACTCCGGATCTTCTGGCAAACCCTGCCCTCCATAGCCATTAGGAGGTCAAAGATATACTGATTCTGCAATGCTACAAGCCTCAAGGCCCTGAGTTCTTCCTTAATTGCACCAAATGCTGATTCAGAGGAATTCATAAATAATAATAATTCATAGCGAACAATTTGTAACCACACCGAGTTCACTTCAGTTTGTACGCCAGGGGTCAAAATGGAAGTTAAAATGTTTTTATTTCTGGCTAAATAGTCAAAATTGTTCAGGAATGTTCATAAGAGCCTCAGTGGATGCTGATGAGATGCAGTTTAATCTTCTCGATCTTTTCAAGGAGTCAGTTTCTACGAAAGTCTTTAAAGTTTATGAATGGTCCATATCTGATGGCACAAGGGAACCAAAGGGCATGGGGGATAAAGGTGACTCAAATATAGACTCACATTTTGAATTTGCAAATGTTATGTGGCTTGAGGAACCACAAGGATTGGCACATGCAGGGTTGTGAGACTGTAAACACCTCACCAGGCCGGAGGTAACTGCTTGTAGGACAAGGGTACAAAAGACCAGTACAAATTGAGAAGTGCTGCTGTGTCTCCAGCCAGATCACTGATGCTAAGCGTAATGTTGCAGTTTCGATTTGTGCCTACAGACACAGTGTCATTGCCCTTAAAACACAGAGTAAAATGTGTAAGTGGATCGTAACACGTTTCTCTGGCTCCTTGAGCCATGTTAAAAAGTTCACATACTTTTTCCATACACTTCAACATACTTGTTTTTTTTGTGCCACCGTTTATTCAGGAAGTCCCACCAATCTTCCAGCTCTGCTTTTTCTCACCCCTTGCTCCCATTTATTGTTCACGAAAATTAGTACTTCAAGAGTGAACTGCACTCTTTGCGTGCAACAGACATCCTTCTGTTTTTCCCTCTCTGATGGTAAATATTCTTCTTTGACTGGAAGTGTTGACGCTGCTACAGATTGCCGCTGAAAGTGACCATGGACCCTGCACAAGGCTATGTGCACTAGACACTGCACCTCTGCTACCTCTACCTCATTGGGAATAAATGATTTAGGGACACCAGAAGTATGGGAGATAAGAGAGCAAATATAAAACGACTCTGCCGCTCTCTCTCTCTCCGCCCTCTTCATATAATGATACCACAAATGATCTGATCTGAAGCCGTGTGTGTCATTTACTGTTTCTAAATTTAGATCATCATCATTATTTACAATAGTTTATTTCAAGGTCTTGTTGTGCTCTTAATAACTAATAATTCTTCTGCCATATCCATAGTACTTGATAACTCAGACCCATTTAGATTACTGCTCATGAGAACAGATACCACAGAAATAAAGAGAGAAATAGATCTACACATTCTCATATACATTTTTAAATGCATTCTTTTGTTTTACAGTCTGCATACCAATTCTCGATCTCTGTGCACCCCATCGTCCTTTCACTGGCATGAACTGTGTCTCCTTAGTGCACACTTATCTTTTTAGGACTGCTGTTCCCCAAATGTCATTGAAGGGAGTCCAGTATCCCTTCGTACGTCATGGACGTCTATCCAAGTTTTGTTTCCCTCCACTATGACTGCAGTCGGTGTAGCAGAGATCACTCAATGAGGCCCATGGAAATGACATTCATTAAAGCAGCGAACAAAGGAACGCACGTAGATCAAGTCCCCCGGGAGTAGCAATGGTTGCTGTTCATCTACTTGTTCCTTGTGTCTTTTCCTGTTGCTTGCTGATGTGATGCTGTAACCTGTGAAGAAACAATCTTAACATGCTTATTGAAGGCCCTAACATATTCCCCAAACTCTTCTCCAAGAATCTCTGCTGAGTTATGTGTGTCTGAACCTGTGCGTGAGAGTTGTGTAAACATTCTACACCCCGTCACCACCTCATGAGAACTGAGGTGATGATCTTTCCCTGGCTTATTTCGTAACTAAAACGGGGCCAATGGAAGACAGTACAACCAACTTTTTCGCAATTCACTACATAATTTAGACATAATTCAGACAACTGCATTTTAAGCAAACCATTAAGCCTTTCCACTATCCGTTGGCTCGTTGGGTGATAAACAAAGCATAACCTGTGTTTGAAGGGATGTAATCTTGGCAAATAATGCATTAAAATGGGCCCCATTATCTGATCTCAGGACCTCACATATTCCCCACCGTGGAAATACCACCCTCACCAGAAATGTAGCTGTCGGTTTTGCATCAGGGTGCATGCAGACACCAACCTCAAGCCATCAGGGAAAATAGGCATACAATTACAATCCATTACCTGAAATTATTACACTTCTATATCAGATCAACAAAGTCAATGTGCAGTTCTCTGAAAGGACCTGAAGGCCGGGGAATTACCCCACTCACTGCTTTCATGGTGTTAACGGGATTTCATTCTTTATGTTAAATGTTAAATGTTAAAGGTATTTGTACCGCACACCGTCACCAATGGAATTGGTCCCCAGGCGCTCAGGCGGATCTGTAAACGATAAAGGTGGGATGGGTTAGTAAGGTGAGAAGGGAGTAGGATAGTGAGAGGAGTGGTGTTCTGTTGGCAGTTTCAACTCAGTATACACCGGGTGCTGAGCTTTGGTGCGGGTATCGGATCCAAGTCAGTCCGCGTGTGCTGTTGTTCCGGCTTATGTGTTGTTGCAGTGTTGTGAAGTGCGTGCGGCTTGTTGTGCGAGAGATGGTTGTGTGAGATTTTTGAGTGAGATAAGTATGCATAGTTTGAGCTTATATTGGTTAGTGGGTTACCTGACCTTTACCATGCTAGCTTTCACAGTTCTGTGTCTGAGTGTGGCACTTGTTGGCCCTCACATTCCCATTTAGACGCAGCGCAGGCCAATGTTTAGGACTCCATCCAGGTGTGGTCATGCCAACATTTGCACTTTTATCTAGATGCGGCGCAGGCTAGGGTTTAGAGACCCGTCCAGATGTGGGCATGCTAACATTCACAACTCCATCTGAGCGGCACGTGGCTAGTGTTCACTACTCTAGGTGTGGCACATGTTAGCATTCACGTTTTTCTAGGCGCAGGTATGTTATCCTTCAATTGATCCTATCCAGCCTAGCAGGGCAACGTCTATCTAGATGAGTCTGCTGGTCTGGATATGTTCATCCGGTACGTACGCGTGGGAGATTCACTTGAGGCTTTCGTCTGGGTCTAGGTATGTGACAGTCACTGCAGCCTTCCTTTGTGGCTATTTTCCATGATGTCTTATGCTCTGTCGAGTGGTTGGTTCTTTGGTTTGAGTGTTTGTCCAATTTGAGAGTGGTCGAGGTTGGAGTTATTTTCATCATTGTTTTAATGTCTGGGCATTCTAGTGCGTCTCTG
Source organism: Ambystoma mexicanum (assembly GCF_040938575.1). Taxonomy (NCBI): domain Eukaryota; kingdom Metazoa; phylum Chordata; class Amphibia; order Caudata; family Ambystomatidae; genus Ambystoma; species Ambystoma mexicanum. The sequence continues at coordinate 717,265,856 of NC_090932.1, forward strand.
TTGTGGTTACGCTTTGAAGAGCCATGATTTGAGGAGTTTCCTGAATGCTAGATGGTTTTTTGTATTCCGTATATTCTTCAGTAGGCCATTCCAGGTTTTGGGTGCCTGGTGAGGGAAAGACGATCCTCTGAGTTTTTTTCTGTTGTGGGGTTTTGGTTCCAGGCGTATGTCGGTGCTTGATCTTAGTGTTCTTGTCGGTTGGTGTTGGCGTAGTTTGTCACTTAGGAATTCTGCGCCTTGTTTGTGTATTGCTCTGTGCGTGATGCACATGGCCTTGAACTTTATTCGTTGTTTCAGTGGTAGCCAGTGTAGTATTTTTAGCGCAGGTGTGATGTGTTCTGTTCTGGGTAGCTTGAGAAGGAGTCTGGCTGCTGCATTTTGTATGCGTTGCAGTTTTTTTAGAAGTCGTTTGGGCATGCCCAGGTATAGGCTGTTGGCATAGTCTACTCTGGACATGATCAGAGCGATGATGGTAAGTGTTTTGTTGGCGAATGACAGGAACGGTAGGATCCTTTTTGCTGCTCGCAGGAGGAAGAAACATTTCTTGATTACCGAGTTTACTTGTGGCTCCAGAGTGAGGTTGTTATCTATCAGGACCCCTAGGTTTTTTACAGTTGATGATGGTTCTGGTGTGTCGCCGAGCTCTCTTGGGTAGGGGATGTAGTTGATGTCTCCTCCCTTTTTTGAAACAATCATTATCTCTGTTTTGCCTGGGTTGATTTTGAGGTGGTTGAGGTTCATCCAGTTGAATATGTCACAAAGGCAATTCTCTAGTGTGGTGTTTTCTTCTCTTTACAAACTATACAGTTCCCTAGAACCTACTTACATGTTTGTGAATGTTTGGTATAAAACCCTCCTCCTGGAGTTCTGCTGCTATTTGTTGTCGGGACATATTTGATGGGTAATGTACTTGCTCTAGATCCACAAGAAGCAATTCTGCAGGCATTGCTACCTTCCCCGTCAACTCCTGTCTCCACAACAAGTCTGTAGGCTTGAGCATCCTTCCCTTCTTTGCCCAATGCTCCTTCTCCCTTCTCCTCTTGAGGTGCCTTTCCCTGCATTTCTACTATTTGAAGCAAAGGGACTGTAGTATATGGGACTCGCAATTGTACCTGTTGGACACCATTTCCATTTTTGGAGGTTCTGAATAGGGCAAATATGCTGCTTCCTTTGCCACTGTCTGCGGCACCATTACCAAGTGATATTAAATTGGTTCTATTAGTATGCACTGTGCACATCACTATTTCTACCTTTAAGGGCAATGTTAGCGCTTTGATTAGTCGGGATAGCAGTGCAGTATGCTAGACTGGTGTCCCATCAGATCTTTTAAACCCTATTTTCTTCCATATAGATAACCCAAAATGTACTGTGGAGATGACATATGCAGAGTCAGAGTAGATAGTGACTACCTTCCCCTTACTTGATCAGTGCCACTAGTTCTGCCACTAGTGTGGAGTAATGTGGAGGCAGTCATTTCTCCACTCCAACCCGGTGTTCCCCATCCACAAGAGCTCCAACAGATGCACCTGTGTGCCTCTCGCAAGTGCCCTGATCAATTATTGACAACCGTGCAACAAAGAATACCTTACCTTCTTCCAAGGCATTCTTCTTAACATTTGTCCTCTTTTTTCTTGTACCTCATAAGTTGCACAGTTGTGGACAATGTCATTAGGTTATACTCTTTTGACTAAGAATGTTGCCAGATTGACTATGTGACACTACCAGATGTATGGAAGCATTTGACAAAATAACTTTGTTCCCTGATACTCTTTGTGTTGTCAAAATGGACTTAGACTTTTTCAAGATAGCAAAAACTGCATTCTCCACATACAACGTCACTGGGCAGCCCATAGTTATGGTTGAAAACTTTTGTATCTCAAAAGCTGTTGCCACGAAAGCTTGTTCACACAATAAATGACCTTGTATAACTGACTCCAAAAGCATGCTGTAGTAAGCCAAGGGCTTATAACCTAATGATGTTTTTTGAGCCAGGACTGCTGTCATTACCTTTCAATCTGTACGTGAAAATAGAAAAATGGTTTATTGTAATTCGGGGTCGCCAAAACTGGAGCATTACTGATTGCAGACATGAGTTCCCTAAAAGGTGTTCTCATTTCCTCTGACCATTTTAGCAGACCCTCCTGCTTCTGTGCTTCCTTCAGCGCCTGAAGTAAGGGCCTTTTGTAACTAAGCAGTCAAAATTCCAGGACCTACAATAGTTACAGAGCCCCAGAAACTGCTGCATCTGTATTACCATAACTGGCTGAGTCATATTCTGAACTTCATCGGCTCTCTCAGGCATCACCTTTCTCCCTGCAGATGATATTACCTTACCCAAATATACTACTTCTGTCTGGCAATGCTTCAATTGATCTTTGTCCACTTTGTACGCTCTCTCTGCGAGCGGGGTTAGGAGCTTTATTGTGCCTCCTCAACACTGCTCTTCTGAAGCACTACAGACCAACAAATCCATGTACTGAATTACAGTACTGAGCACTTGTACATATCCCAAATCCATTTCAATTGCCCTGTTAAAAACACTCAGGGATTCAAAGTACCCATGGGTTAACCTTGTGTGCTCAACTCTCTGCCCACGATATGTGTAGTGTGAGGTAATGCGAAACAGGGTCTAAGGCAGCGGTATTCAAACTGTGGGTCGCGACCCCCCAGGGGTCCGCAGGTGCAACCCTGGGGGGCCCCGAGAGCTCAACAATAAATATGTAAAAAAAAAAAAAAAAAAAAAACTTTTCTTTTTTTTTTTAAATTGGAAGAAATGGGAAGGGGTGGATCACATGGTTGGGCTGAAGCATGAAACTGTCTCAAGCAACAATGAAAAAGTGGCCCGCAGTTGTAAATGGATATTCATTCATTTAGTCACAGACTGGGCCTCATTACAACTATGGCGGTACAGTAACAACGGTGACAGTAAGCTACCGGCACCGTTGCTACCGTACCGCCATAGTACGAGTTGTGCTCGCGGGTGCCCAACAGCCTGCTAGGTCTGACCTGGCAGGCCGTGCGGCACCCGCGACGTTATTAACGGTGCCGGTGCATCCGAGCTCCCCTTTCCCATTGAGCCCTATAGGGCTCAAATGGGAATCTACCGGTACCGGCACCCGCGAAAGGGCAATTATCAGGTCTGCCTAACTCGGCATGACCCAGTAATGCCCATTCGCGGGTGCTGCACCCTTATGCAACTCCGGCGGCAGCCGTGCCGGTTTTATTGGCACAGCTACCGCCAGGGTTGTAATGAGGCCCACTGTTTCAATAGTACCCAAGGGGGTGCTTTGTGTTAAAATGTAAGTAAATTGTGATATATTCAGCAACAATGGTCAAAATTACTAACTGCATAGTCAAGTAACTCATCAAACTGGTCCACATTGGCCAAAATGGTGGCCCATTTTGACTGGCCCACATTAGCATTTTACATTTTTGGTACAGGCATTGCCCTATAAGGCCAGTCCGAGCCCGGCGGCTCATCCATAATGGCGAGGGGGCGCCCACCCAGTGGCCTCTCACCCATTATGGAGAAACTAAGGAGCCAGCCCAGTGAAACAGTGAGCACTCCCTCAGCTGCTTTTTCCAGCTGACGGAGTACTCCTGGGCTGGCTGAACTGTCAAAGGGAAACACTTTTTCCCTTTGACAGTTCAGTTTAGTTCCCCAGCCGCACATGCTCACTGAGCCATGCAAGTGCTGAGGTGCTTTGCTTCGCCAGCATTGCATTGCTCATTGGAAATGCTGGCTGGGGCACTGCATGGCTGTATGTCCGAGGGGGAGCTCCAGCTCCTCTTCGCACATACGGACAGAGCAGCCTGGAGCAGGGCGTTTCAGCACCCGCACGCAGGCAAATGCAGAAGGTACGTTTATGTTCATTGTTTTTATTTAAACATGTGTATGGATGCGTGTATGCTAATGTTATGAGAGTGTATAGTGATGGATGCTCGTGTGAATGATAAGAGTGATTACTGTATGAATGTGCAGCGCCTTGCATACACACATAATCATGTTGATTGTATTAGGTCCAGTGGGCCCAGGGGACAGGGATGGTATCTTTTTACTGGACATCATAGATGTCCAGTAAAAAATATCATGCCTGCCCCCTGGGCCCCCCAGCACCAATTGCAACCTGTTTGGCTATTTACCCATTTTTTTGTTAAAAGTATGCTCTACAATGCAACATTTTAACCCATTATTTAAAAAAAATTCACAGGGGGAAACCCCCCGAAATCCCCCTTTATTGGTTCGGGCTCCCTCACTATGCTCGGTCGCTAAGGCATTTTTGGGGGAAATAGTTATGCCCCTCCACTTAAAAAAATCACCAGCCACCACTGGCCCTCAGACTGTGTTGGGAACGGGATGGGGGAACCCAGGGACTTTGGTGGGAGCACAATGGGCGGGAACCATGGGATAGTGGTGGGAGCAGAGTGGGAAGAGCCCAGGGTGTGCAATGGGGTGGGGAGAGACCACTGACTGGGTAGGAGTGGGATGAGGGAGCCCAGCGACTGTTATGGGAGCAGGTGACAGCGTGCAATACATACTGTCTATTTGGCATTTCTGAGGGGTCCCGACCTGCCAAAACTTTGCTCAGGGGGGCCCCGGCCAAAAAAGTTTGAAGACCACTGGTCTAAGGCGACTGAGAAAAGGGAATGTCTTGAATCAATTACTATAAAATGGGTCAGCCCAGTAGCAATGATACAGAGGATGCTGGCAGGATGTGGCTACCATCGGAAACTCTGCTTCAACAATATTGTTCAGAGGTGGCAAATCCTGGACCATCCTCCAACTCAACCCTTTTGCTTTCTTTACAGGGTAGATGGGCGTATTATATGTGGATACAGATGGTTGTATAATGCATTGTTTTAACAATGTCACAATGGTCTCAAAAATCCCTTTGTCTGCCTCCCTAGACATGGGGTATTGCCTAACTTGCGGAAATTGTGCTCCTGATTTTAATTTGATCTGTACTGCTCCTATACTTTTCAACAACCACACATCATGAGGATTGCTGGTCCACAAGTGGTTTGGCACTTTCTCCAAATCCTCCTTCCAATATGGTGATGTTTTCCTAATGACGAGCATACTCTGTGGTTCTTCCAATTGCTCTATCATTACCTGGCAAGGCACCCCAATCTCAAAGACCATCTCTCCTGTCTTCTGCATCCTCAAACAATTGCTCATCGTACACGTCTCTTAACGATGCAGTCGGATTGATGCACAACACTGTGTGTCATTCACCTCCTTCCCTACCAGTGCCTGAAAGAACCTCCCTGCCCTTGTAGACAACCACTACTTCTAATAGAATGGCAACAATAGTCCATAGTGCTATCTCCTGTGACTCAGCAGGCTGAAAAAGAAATTCAAGAGGTATACACCATGTTTGATCTTGTATTCCCAGGACCCAACATAATACTATCATCATCTCATACAGAAACAAAGTTGAATGCATTGGCACAGCCCTGGTCGTGCTATCACTGCAATATGTGGGGGAAAGCGCTGCTTCTCTCACCAGCTACAATCCTGGAGTTGAGCATACTATGCCGTTTTTTGAAAAGTAATCAACATATTAAGCTTGCTCAGGAGGTCCCTTTCCAAAAGATATGCAGGGGCATTCTTACAGTATAACAAGGGAGCAGCTAAGATTTGCTTACCTAACTTGATACACAGATCCTTTGTGTAAGAAACCAACAGGAGAGCCCCAGGAAATCCCTGTGTGTCCATCGTTTTGCTTGAAAGGGAAAAATCACTTTCTTTGATGCATGATTTCGTAGCCCCTGTATCAATCATAAATGAAAACGTCTGCTCACCTACCTTTACTCCTATCCGAGGTTCCTCTTCTGGATCAGTAGTAACTGATAGAACTGGAAACATCAGAGATCCCTGTGGGCTGTCCTATTCCTGTTTCATATGAGGACCAGAAGGCTAAAGAGGATTTCCTCCAAATACACCTGCTCCGGTGTAGTTGGTGACTGTCCCGTTGGGTAGATCGTTTTTATCTTAAGCCTGTACCGGTCCCTGGGCTGACACAGTCATTGGGGGTGCACAGATTTGTGGCATTCCAGCTTCTGGGTTTGGATCAAACTGGGCTTGCTGCCATGGCACAGATCTTGGGGTATTTAGCAAAGTTGGGGGATTCATTTGTGACCTGCATTGAAAGATTTTGGCCAGCTTCTACAGTCCTGTGCACTGTGTCCCATTCTCCAACATGCCCAACACTGCACTCCATACCCTCCATAGCCTCCTACTATCGGACCATTAAACCGGGGCCCTATCCCTCCAAACCCACCAAATGACCAATCACCCTGTGAAACGCACACCTACCCTGTGGAAACCCTCTCATTGGTCTCAGTCCAGGTACATACCCATCCATCCATCCATCCATGTCCCATTCCAGTTTCCATTTGTCCCTGCTGTCCTGATTGTCTCTGCTGTCCCTCTGTGGATCTTGTTATCATTGCTCCTAAACAGATCTTTACCAGCTATTTCTGATCCAGCTTGGCATCTGCCTTGTGTGATTGCTCCATGCTTTCCTTCTCCTTCTCCTGCCGCCTTTTACAAAAATCCACAATGTGTGCTTGAATCTCCTGCCAAATTTTAGTCTCTATTCCTACCACTTTATCTAGATCACGCTGGACTTAATTGGAGTGTTCCTTTTTTAACATGTAATAGAAGGTAGCCACATTTGTGTCCCATGCTTAGCCTGTTTCTGCCCTCCACATTTCTTGAATTAATTGAATATGGGTGGTAGGATCCTCATCTAGGTTCATTGTTTTCACAAAGATAGAGTTTATATCAAGCATACACGGGTACATCATTCTCAATGCCCCCCAAACATGTGCCCTGGCGGAGCTTCCCTGGAGCTCGCGGCCTAGCAGAAGCTGATGGTTCAGCCTTGCGCTGCGTGTTACTATGACATCAAGGAGACCCAGAGGGGGCGGCGGCGTCTGATATTGCTGGAGCGACACTGCGCTACACTGTGCAGGACCATACACTCCGCAGAGCAAGCAGTGAAGAGTTTCATCTCACTGGTTGGAAGAATACAGAACAGTGACCTGGGATAATACTTCTGAGGGAAATAAATAACTGCTGTTCTTGCGGATGACAATCTTCAAACAAAATAGCGGGGATTTGGATGAAATCTGAAACCCTTTACATGGATTAAGCAACAGCCTACTGAGCAGATTTCATTGTTGAAGGAATCTTGCATGCACTGTTATGGCTCCTAACCGTTCAGCGCCATTGTGATTGTCAATGAGACTTCATTCTGTCACAATTTCAGCACAAGGTCCAGATTCTTTCCCTGTTACACCTGGAACAGATTTTTGAGCTGCTGAGTGGATCCCAGAAACCTCCGCTCAAGAACGGGACAGGATCAGCTAATTGACAGTGTTGAAGGGGGTAATGGAATAATTGTGGATTCGTTTCTATGGCTTGGAACATTTAAGGAGGTCTTCAAGCTGATGGGGTCTACCGACTGGACGCCCTGAAAAAGGTGCCATATACTTTTGAAGTATACAAGAAGCACCGAAACGTGTACACACTAAACAGCATATTGAAGAAGATTCAGATCAGAATAGACCACCATTCTTCTCGCACTTAGTGTGTCTGACAAATGTTTTGTGAATACGTTGGCTAAAATTTGAGATATCTTTTAAGTCCAAAGACTTGGACCTCTTTTCAGCAAATAATTACTCTGAGCATTTGAAATGAGAGACATGTCAATAAAATTCCTCTCAAATGACTAATTGTAAAGAAAACTGTTCCTCAAAACACTTACAACTTCCCGGATATGCTTTAATTGTTAAGTGCAATTGTATGTCACAAAGAATATGTGTTTTTTTAAGAACCACTAAAGCTAAATGTATGCTTCTCTCTATGTTGTACACCAAATCCTTGGCATTGAATATGTAAAGTGTAACATGGTTATATTTGATTTTTGTTTTGAAACCTGTATTTATGTGTCACTATGAATGTGTCAGTATTTTACCACACACTTGTTCCATATAAATTATTATTTTTTCAATACACTTGGTTATATATGGTCATTTGTCTTCAGGTTTGGTACGTACAGGGCCTGAATCAATAGGGGCGTAGTACTAACTGCAGATACAGACATGGACCGAGACCAACACAGAGGAATGTTGCAAGTTTCTCAGTAGTCCCCTTGTCCAAGACTTAGTGTATATTCAAACAGGGACAAGGTAGGAACCAGTTGATGCCCCCACCAATGTAAGGAGGGCAATTGATAATCTGTACAATGGGAAAGGGGACAACTTTTTCTGTGTTGGCCTATAATTATTAAAGGCCACTCCATCATCGGTTTCATTTTCAATTGAACCCCCGATATCCCGCTTTTTTCCAGAGCTCATATGCCCGTTCACCCATCGAGGCCATGAAAAGGCTATTCATGTCCCCAATCGCTAACATGTTACCGGCGGTTTGTTTTTCCAAAGCATAAATCCACTTCTCTGCCCCTTCAGTGAGCGAAGGAAGCATCTTCATTAGATTATTCCGGTCCATTTTTGACTAAGGGACATAGTACGCCATCCCCTGATCCTTCTGGAGTAGTGGGAATTGAGATACCCCTACCTTTACTGGGGCTTTTCCCATCTGTCCTCAGCCTCTCCCTACAGCCATGTGAGCCCAACGGCGCATCCAAAGGCTGCATGGTGTGTTTTCCCTGATTACTGGTGGAGCGGGAGGCACAACTACTATTTCTTATCCTCCCTGCTCATCATCTTTTTCCCATTCATCCTCTTCCTCCTCTGTCCCTACTACCACACCCCCTAATCTTGCTAGGGCGGGCGGAAGCGTATTCGACACTGGCGTAGCATGCCGCTTCTCTTTCTACTTGTTCTGATTCTGCACCTGTGACGGCACTTCCTTCCTCCAAATCCACATTTACTCCCTTTATAACTGATTTATCTAACCTAACGAGGATCTGACCATGCCTCCAACTGCCTTCCTTGACCTCCTTCACTTGCCTCTTTCTTCCTGTTCTCTACTCTTGCTCTGTTGTAACCGCATTACTTCATTCACTGCTAACTTTACTGCTTCTTCCTGTTTTTGTTGTTCCTGCCTCTTTACTACCATCCGCAATCTATCTTCTATTCTAGTGACAGGGGGCACCTCCTCCCTTCTAAACTCTTAATCTCTCCTAGCTCTTATAGTTATCTCCTGCTCTTGTTCCTTCAGCTCCAATTCCGGCATGACATAAAAATGTTGAATAATCTTTTACCATTCCACCTTCCATTTGAGATCCATCAATAACTTTTACTAAAGAAGGTGTTATCCTCCTGTAACCGTCCTGATCCCGAAGATTGGAGCTGATGGAGTTGTCACCACTGTTTGTCTTGTAACCACCGGAGTGCTACCGGAGACTATGGAGATTCAAATTCAGGGTTAGTATATCCTTTCTGCGGATGACAAAGGATAGCATCCATATGGGGGTGGTGCAGAAGAAACACCTACACCCCCCTTTCTTGTCCCCTGCTCAACAGTCAGAATTTTATGGGACTTTCTGTTCTTCTCATACAACCTCCATAACTCCAGGATATTCAATCTATTCTCCAATTTCCAACTTTTATACATAGTTAATGGGAAAGTATGCACATTCTCCAACATACCCTTATCATAAGAACCTTTGTTAGGCCAGGAATTCTGCCTTTTCATTTCCCTCAACCATTCTCGTTGATATTTTAAAATCTTCACCTTATATCCGGCAGAAACTGACATCAATGATTCAATGGAGTCTCCACCCTCAAAACCAATGTAACTCAAACTAATTTTCAAAAATCATGATATAAACCCCAAGAACCAAACCCACCGCACAAACAATAACTAAACACAAATGTCCCCTTTTCCTTTTCTTAAAAAAAAAAGAATTTCCCGCATTCACTCTCCTTACTCGCCTTCACCGCAACCATCTTGATAATCAGACACTCCTCAGGCATACACTAAAGACAGCATATTAATTAAAACACACGCCGGCCAAAAATCATCTTTATTTCTCTGAGATTTCTCCTTTACTCAAGCATAAAAAGGAGCACAATGTTTTCCACTGCAAAACTGCAATCTCTCTCTTCTTTACAAGTACAACACTCTCGACTACAGTGCTGTCTTTTTCTGACTACAGAAAGATACCTTTCACTATTTTAACTAACCAAGAAAAAGCGAGGTGCAGACTCTGTCCACACAATCAATACAAAGTAAGGGGTTCCCAATCGTACACTCCAGAAAGGTATCTACAGGTAATAATGATAATAATAATTTAGCATTTACATAGCGCTATAAACACTCAGGCATCTGAGCACTGCTTATTATTACTCATGGTATGTGGTGCTCATTTATCGACCTCGGAAGGATGAAAGGCTGAGTTTGGCCCTGCCGGGATTTGAACCTGTGTCGGCAGGCTCTCCAAAGATGTCAGAGCGAGCGCTCTACTCAGTGTGTTATCGGACCAGCATAGGTGGTTTTACCATAAAATGCCACCTCGCCCTAAGGCAAGGACTCCTGCCAAACAGACAAGCAACCTGAAGGGTATCAAGACTATCCTTACAATGGACATGGAGTTGCAGGAGACCACACCTCTAAAATAACAAACTAGGTAAAAGCTGACGACAGAGAACAATGCATTCACTCCTCCAAAAACACTCACTCTTCCAATCTACTTGACCTCATCTAAACTTATACACACCTATCTTGCCCTATCTAAGAATAAAAAAATAATCTCTTATTTCTCCTCCGCTGTTACACTCTTGCTTTAGCTGGCAATGATGCAATCTCATGAAAGTGAACCCCGAAGTGCTCCAATGTGGTGCACCTTTAATCTGGCCTGCAGAGCCGTGCCACGGTACTACACTTCTGGTGTGGGGGGGGGGCAGACAAGCCTCTAACCAATTTGGTACTTATAGCCCTCCCCCTTGTCGAGCACAAAGACTGGTCCCTGGAGAGAAGCTCGACAGACTAGGGCCCACCGAGGGACGCCAAATGTAGGAGTGGGCCTTTTGGTCACTGTAACCAAAAGCAGGCCCACTCTTAAAGTGTACACACACGCTTTGTTCGTAAAGCACTTTTATTGTACAAATGGCCAGGAGGGGTTAGAGGACATCAAAGAGTCAAACTAACCTGTCTCCCTGAACCACACAAAGAACGCACATTTTATACAATTTGCAACAGTTAAAACACTCCCAATGGTTTTGTTACAGAATCAACTCCCCACACATGATTGGTTAAACCTATATAATGTAAACATATTGCCTTCAGTTTCCACACTTCTTATCGGATACATTAATCTAAGCACCATCTTCTTTAACTTATAATTATATTTATTTATTTATTTTGACATTTGTAAAGTGTGCCGAAAATGAAGGCATCAGGGTGCAAGAATACTTAAGCTTGGAGTTTCCAGTGGTTACATGCATAGGTATTTGCATAGGAATGGAGAGTGTATATGGTTACAGGCATAATTGGTAATAGCGTAAGTAGTAAACATAAGCAAAGTTTACAGCAAGTTTCAGCGTGCTTGGTATTTAGCATGGGGTTTTGTTGAGACAGGTTGCCTGGTACAGAAGGAACAATAATACTACAATTTCAGCTCCTCTGGATCTCCTGGGAGAAGAGCCAGGTTTTAGGCCTTTGTGGAAGGTCCAGAAGGATGGCTCTGATCTTAGAGCTAGGGGCAAGGCCTTCAATTGTTTGGCTGCAATTACAGGGAAGATACTACCTCCAGCTTTCTGACTTCTGTATCTAGGAATGGCAAGAAGCTGCGTGTAGGCAGACCACATAGGTCTGTTGGAGTGGGCCTTGCTAATTTGTCTCGATGGATAAGCCAAGTGCTACTCGATAAACATTTCTGGGTGAGGGATAGTGTTTTGAACATGATACATTCTGAGACAGGAAGCCAGTGGATATTTTGTCTATTGAGGAGATATAGGGCCTCATTACGACTTTGGAGGTAGCCATGCTCCCTCCAAAATCGTGTCCGGGTCCCCTGAATGGGGAAATACCGGGTTATTCCGAGTATGGAGGGCCCGGTATTTCCTCCTTCAGGGAACCCGGGCCCGGTCCTTCCCCATTCCCATCCGAGCCGTCATAAGGCTTAATGGGAATGGGAAGGGAGCTAACAATGGGCCTATTACGAACTGGCCCGTTGTTAGCTCCCTGGTCCCCTCGCGGGACCCGCTCTGGATGTCTGTTTTTTCTAGACGTCCATAGCGGTCCCGCGAGGGGACCAGGGAGCTAACAACGGGCCCGTTCGTAATGGGCCCGTTGTTAGCTCCCTCCCCATTCCCATTGAGCCCTATGACGGGGCAAGGGAGCCTTGTAATAGTGCGCAGTGGGTTTAATGGCGCCGGCACCATTACCGGCGCCGTCAAACTCATTCCGCACATGTTATAATGAGGCGCATGGTCTTTTTTAGGGATGTTGAGTTTTGCTCTCATGGCATTGTTTTTGATGATTTGTAGTTTGTTTATAATGAATGATTTGGAGCCTGCAAAGAGAGAGTTACAGTAGTCAATCCTGGGGATTGTGAGTGCTCTGGCAAGTGTGATGCAGTTTTCGATGTTTAGGAAGGGTCTGCAGGCATTGATTAGCTTGGTGATGTATGCTGCAGCCGAGGCGATTTTATTTACATGTCTCGTTAGGAAAGTGATGAGCCAAGGTATACTCCTTGGGTTTCTACCTCTTTTGCCACAGTTATGAAGTTTCCATTGATCGTGAAGGAGTTGTAGGAGTCAGAGAGTGTACGTCGATAAGTACCAATTCTGTTTTCTCATCATTAAGGCACAGCTCGTGTTAAGCCGTCTAGGCCTGAATGGTTTGGTAAGTTTGCTCAGTACAACAGAATCCATGTCGTAGTTGCCAATAATGGGTATGAGGATTTGGGTGTCATCCATGCATTTGGTGAAGGTGACACCCAGTGTGTCTAAGAGGTCAAAAAGTGGCATGATGAAGATATAGTAAAATGTTGGTGATGCACAAGAGCCTTTTCAGCACTCCACAGGTGACTGGGGCTGGGGGTGGCTGCAGTGGATGAGGAGAACCCTCTGTGCTGTTGGATAAGAATGATTCTATCCATGTTATGGCTTTAGTCAAGAAGTGTGCAGCTGAGGTGAGGTGTTGGCAGAGTATTTTATGATTTACCAAGTCAAAGGCTGGTGAGAGGTTGAGTAAGAGGAGGCTGGCCATATTGCACTTATCTTATCACTCAGAAGGGCAGTTTTCGTTCCATGGCCGGGGCGGAAACCAGATTGGCGTTAGCCAAGGAGATTGTATTTTCCAAGTATTTTTGTATTTGCAGATAGGCCACCCTGTCGAGTATTCTGATGAGGAATGGTACTGTTGCGATAGGGTGGTGGTTCGTGGGAACTCTGACAGCTAGATTAGGCTTTCTGAGGAGAGGGAGTAACCAGGCTTCTTTTAAGATCTCTGGTGCATTGCACATTGAGAAAGAGTTGTTAATCAATGCCGAGATGAAGGGGGCAAGCTCTGCAGCGCAGTCTTTTATAAGAGCTTCAGGGCATCTCCTTGACATCTGGAGGGTTTCAAGCCTTTGATAATTTTGGTGGTTTCAGTAGTCGTGACTGGTGTGAATTCAATCTGGGAGTGGTAATGAGGGGTGCGGGTCACTGGTCTCGTGACTGGTTGGCTGACGCAAGTTTTAATTTTCCTTGCTGCGATTTTGGTTTGGAGTACTGAGATTTTGCAGAGATTGGAATTTTGGATATTCCTACACCAGGGGAGGCCTTTAATACAGTTATCTGGAGAGGGAACTGGTGTTTCGAGTTCAAGTAGTAGTAAAAAGTTCTCTGGTGCCTGAGCTTGCATTTGCAATCCTCTCATTGTATGTGTCACCTTTCAATTGAAGAATGACTTGTTTGTAATTCTTGCAAAGGGCATTGAACTGCTGTTTATTCTCCTCTGAATGTATTTCTTTCCAGGAATTCTCAGCTGTTCTTTTGGAGGAGCATAGGGCTTTGAGACTAGGGGTGTACCAAGAGTTTAGATGGGCTATTGGTTTGAGTTTAGAGTTACCCAAGGGTGCTACTTTGTTAATGTCTTCTGAGAGCATTTGATTGTATAGCGTGACCATCGATGTGGGGTCAGCAGTGGTAGGTGCATAGGCTGTTAGAGGTTGTAGCAAAGGGAGTAGGTTGTCTAGAGTGATATTGCATGAGTTATTTGAAAAGTAGGCTGAGACTGGCACAATCGGGATATCTGTTTTTACTATATTGCGAATGGTGAAGGAGATGACATTATGGTCAGAGCATGGGCATGGATTGCTAGCTAGTATATTGGTGTTGCACTTGAAATCTGCTAGCTACTCTAGTTTTCAGCTTTTATCATGAGTGGGGCTTGAAATTTGGTGGGAGAAGCCTTGGGCTTCAATAGAATTGGCGAGGGCTAGTGCCTGAAGATCAGAGGGGTCATTGAGACCTAAATTGAAGTCTCCCAAAAGGACAATTTTTCCAAGAGGGCTTGGTGTTGGTGGAAAGGAGTTGTGCAATGTCTTCCTTGAAGGAAGGCAAGGGGCCAGGAGCTCTGTAAATAAAGTGGATGGTGAGGGTAGTAGTAGCTGATAAGGAGATTTTAACTGAAAGCAATTCGACTGACAGGATGGTGTGATTCGGGACTTCTCTGATAGGTAGGTGGTTTTTGGTGATGATAGATTCTACACCCCCTTTGGATACCAACCTGTCTTTCTTGAAGATATAATATCCCTCAGGGATGGCCAGGGAGAGGACTGGGCCAGCAGCTGGCTGTAGCCAAGTTTAGGTGATTGATAGGATGTCTAGGTTATTGGAGGTGATGAGGTCAGATATATCGAAGGAGTGAGCCATGAGGGATCTAGCATTAATAAGGGCTCGATTGAGGTGGGTGATGGAATGTGTTTTAGTATAAATCAAAGAAGATTTATGTATTTATTTTTTAGCATTTATAGAGCTCACAACAGCTCTTAGGCATTTTGCCGCTGTTACAGAAAGACTTGCTGGTTACAATGAATGTGTTGCGCATAGTGGTTACAGGGCAGCAGCTTAGCTTAGTGGTTACAAAGACATAATAAGCATAGTGGTTACAATGAATAGAGTAGAAGTTAGTTACATGCTTTGCTTACATTGGATACAGTAGATGTTAATTACATGCTCATCTTAGTGATTACTTGGGCAGAAGTGGGGCATTTTTCCAGTATTTGCTTGGAGAGCCTGAAGAGTTAGTTGAACAGAGTGGTTTTGAGGGTTTTGCGAAAGATGAGGAGGGTTGGTTCTGCTCTTAGTTCGCTACAGAGTGCGTTCCATAATTTAAGATACTTTTTTGGGAGTATGTTCTAGGTAAGTAAGGATCGGGGTATGGGAGAGGAATGGACTTTGGCATTAGTTGTGGCTGTTACTTCTATGGTAGTGTGGGAAGTTGCTGGTGAGGTGTGGGGAGGTGAGACAGTGTCATCATTGCAAGTGGGAATATTGAACAATGGCTTGTATAGTAGGGTGACAGCATTGGTAGCACTGAGCTGTGAGGAGTGTATGGCAGAGTTCCAATTGACATTATTAAGCTTGGATATAGTTTGAGCATCAAGCTCAGATATAGTTTGAGCATCATCGGAGGAAGATTTCAGAATTTTGTGATTGCTCCTTGTTATCCTTGGTGGTCCTGTACGAATGTCTAGACTGGGGGTTGAGCCTTATATAATCATGAAGTGTTTGTCCCATGTGATAGGGATGGGGTATTGTTGGGTTGTTGAGGTGCATGCCTTGGATCTAGATTTAAGGCACACATTCTGCTGGTGAGTGGCTAAGCAAGCATCTGGTCTCTTGTCCCTGTTAGTGAGGGAGTGTGGCTTCTTTAGGCTTGTGGCCATCTTATTTGCAATTATCCGCTGGTTTGCAGAGGTGTAGGGTGGCCATGCCTTAGGCAGGAAGGATGATGGTGGGATATCGTATGAATCAGGCAGCGTATAAGCCATTTTTAGGGACAGTGAGCAAATGTGTTTGATAGTGTCATGTGGTATGTGGTTGATGGGGTGGTTTTCCGGCACTTGGACTTCCATGGCTTTGCACAGCTGGGAGAGAGTTAGGCTAGGCATTGTGAATAAACCTTGGTCATGTAGGGTCTGATCTGACTGTTAGATGTCAGGTGCATGTTTCATATTTACACTCACCCCTTTCTGGGGCCTTTCCATATCTGGTTATAGGCTCATCTCCTAGCTACACACTTTACACAACTTACAAACAATTTCAATGATCACAGGTTACATCTGTTTAGAAACCTTTACCCCTACTTGTGATGCACACAGCTATTCTATGAAAATACCATTGATGTGAAGAGGAGGTGAGTAAACACATTTCCTTTTGACCTAGTTTTGCTGGTTTTATCGCCCAAACATGTTGGTGTCGACATTTAATTCTAAACTATGCGATTTACCATTCCAGCCAACACTGTCTCAACCCACACCTTGACAACTCTATTGAAAACACATTGTCGGGGGGTAAATTATCCCGGGGCCGGCTGGGCCGTCCGCGGACCTCCGGGCAGGGAGGCCCCAACTCCTCCCGTATATCCCAAAGAGATAGAGTATGAGACACACGCAAGAAGCAAGGTGATTCTGCTGTTTATTAAAGAAAACGGCAGGGATGGCCAATGATCGTACGCGTCCGTCCTGACACTCACTCAGCAGCGTGGGGCTCGCAGGCCCTTTTTACCTTAGCATGACGCGCTACTTGCGTCACCTTAGCAAAATTAGCAAAAAACCTATCGCCACTCTGGATTGGCTCCCCGAGTGGTAGGGTTAGTATAGCATACATATAGAGGACGTGGTTATTGGTTAAGGGTCAGTCAGGTGGTATACTTGGGTTGTTCCTTCAGTTTGATACATAAAAATTGTTACATGAAGACCCCTGAGGATTGGTCAATGTTAATGGCGTCAGTGATAAGGGTCCCATGTTCTGATTGGTTCACCCGCGAGCCCCCCAGTCTGGGACCATCGCTGTTCCCAGCTCGCGGTGCACCTGTCATTTGTAACAATGTTTCACTATGGGTATGTGCAGACAATGTGAGGATTTATTCATAAGCAGGAAGGCCGACTACTCCCACCGCCGCAGATGTCCACTGAGTCGCTTAATTGTATCTGCCTGTGTCTTGAGACGGGGGGATCCAGACGCCTTCTTCCTCCTGGGCTTGGCACCCTATCAAGTTCGGCTTGGTCACGTGAGGTGGGGACCGTGGTTGAGGCAGAATTCTGCACAATTAATATTGCATTTCTCACTGTGTGCCTGGCTTATCTTGCAGGTGCGACCTTGGCGTCGGCTTGCGGAATGAGAGTTTGCAACGTTGTGCCCTTGACCGTCTGCTTTCACTGGGCTCATTCTGCAGGGTCAGCAACCGAACCCTTGCTCATTTAATGTTCATGGAAGCTTTTGCTTGCGGCCTACTTGGGCCTGGTGCATGGGTGGAACCATTTGATGCAGAGCGCTTTAGGTTACGGTATCATATTGCTCTATCCCCAGTATCGTGTCTCCGTTATATTCCTCATTATGGTACATGGTTTTAGAAGAAGCGTGAGCAAGCCTTTTTAGATAAGTTCATTATGCGTCTTGCGTTTCTGCATTTAAAAAGCCTATGTTAAAAATAATAAAGATGCACGTCCGTGGTTGTGTCCGTCGCCTACGTCATAGCACTGAGTATGTTCTTCGTGTGGATTGGTGTGGGAGTGTCCGGTGTGTATGTTGCACGAGTGTGCTGACCGTTAGCTAGGTCGTCATGGCATCTCTAACGATGTGTTGATTTGGTGCTGGATGGTTTAGTCGTGTTCATCCATGCCGCAGGTGTCGGCATGTGCAGGGCAGGCAGGTGGGCATGCGAGTGGGCACATCCGTATGTTCTTGTACCAGGGTATTTGGTCGTCTGGGAGATGGGCAAACTCCTCTCGTGGCGGGTGTCTGGGCCGTGATCCTCTAGGCCATGGTTGAGAGGGGATTGGTGGGAGCCTTTTGTTCACTTTTCCCACTTCAGTCCCCCCTCTGGTCGACTTGTCGACCACAAACATATCCTTTTCCTTATCTCCTCTCACTCTCCATATTTTAGTTACTCCTCCCAAATGTCCATAGTGGTTGACATGGTCCTCAAACGACCAGTACATATATACACAGGTTCCGCCAGGTGTGCAGTATACCCATTTCCCTATGTAGCTCCTTGGGTTTTCGAGCTTCACAGATGGTGGGTCCAGGTGGTTAGTGATGATCTGGTTGCGCAACCTCGCTCTCTCTTTTATTATTGTGCCTGCGTGTTGGCCGTCATCTGCTGGCATCAAGGGGTGCATACCTACCATTTTGATCATCTCGTCTGTGGTGCGTGCCTTCCAGGCCTTCCAAAATCTTATTATGATAAGTGCAGCTCCAGCCAAAATAATGCATCCAACTATGATCTTCAGTCCATCTGACAGCCAAGATGGCATCCATGACCATAGTGTCGAAAACCAGCTCTCATCCTTTTTTACACCTTTACTTTCATCCATCATTTTGGAGTGCATCTGGGCCAATTGTGATACTGCTTCTGTCAGTGTACCATTGTCAGCATCGTTAGCAGGAATGAATGTGCAGCATGATTGTCCTATCTTCGCGCAAACTCCTCCTTCCATTGCTGTGAGGAGGTCCAGTACATATCTGTTCTGTAGTGCTACCATCCTCACTGCTCGCAATTCCTCTTTTATTGCGTTGAATCCATTTACTGTAGAGTTAATTGTCATCATTAGTTCCCACCTAGTTATCTGGAGCCATTTTGCGTTTGCGTAGGCCTGTAGTCCAGGATGTATTATTGAGGAGAAGAACATAGCTGCTCTGCAGAATAGTCTGTGTTCTGGCGGGATTGAAGTGAGTGCTGTTTCCGACCTTCCCCACAGGTAATTTCCTGTCAGAGGTTCTCCTTGTCTTTTCCTTCTGTTCAGGACGGTGTTGTTGCCGTTGTTTCGGTTCTCTGGCCCTTTCTGAAGCTGTGCAGATCTCTTCTTCCTTTTGTTTCCTTCATCCATTTTGGGGAAGTTCGCCACATTCACATGTTTCTGGGGCACCACTAGTGATGGTACATTAACGTGTACTATTGTGCATACACCATTCCACAGAGGGGGCAGTGTGTGGTATTTCTTGTCTCCACAGGCCCAGTAATGGTCCATTACTACTGCTGTTCCTGCTCCCCCCTCAGGTAGCTCTGTCACGCTTGCACAGTTGGTGTTGTATCCTACGTCCACTTCTCCTTTGTGTTGGTAGCATACCTTAGGTGCAGTCATCGGCAGTATTGTTATTGGGTCTTCATCCTTCTCTATCCACGTTAGCATGGGTACGTACTTGACCCAAGTCATCCAACATCTGTTGTTGTGCTCTGCAATAGTTGTAGTATCTTCTCTCGTTATCATGTTGCTGCCAACCACTCCTGTGTCCCATTTGTCACCCAGGTACACCTTCCCCGTTATTATTATCAGTGGTCTTTCCCAACATCCTTGTTTACCAGGAGCTTCAGTGGCGTACCAATCACATGGTAGGTACTGTAGTGTAACTTTCTTCGTTTCTCCTTTTTCAGGGCCACTTGTTATGTATCTGAATGCTTCGGCATGTAAACTGGCCTTGTGGTAGCTCAAATAACTCTTAAGGAAGTTATTTTCGTACGGGTATGTGTCTCGTGATTTCCAT
This sequence comes from Ambystoma mexicanum, assembly GCF_040938575.1. NCBI lineage: Eukaryota > Metazoa > Chordata > Amphibia > Caudata > Ambystomatidae > Ambystoma > Ambystoma mexicanum. The sequence continues at coordinate 717,285,533 of NC_090932.1, forward strand.
ACCAGGTGCACCGTGCTCCCTTGAAATCTCCCTTTTGTTTGGAACAGTGCCAGGTATATTATACACCGTGCTGTTTTTTCATCTATTTCCGTGGCAACAAAAGTTCGGGAAGCACTCATGGCGTATGGGATCAATGAGCAGACGTAGCAGCTGTCTTCTGTTGTTTGTTTGCCTATTTTGGTCATGTGTTGGTACCACATGTTGTTAGAGACGTGTGCTGAATTTTGTATGTAGTTGTCAATATCTTTATTCTCTGAGTATGTGCTGCGTTTAACTCTATTTCCCTTGTGTGGAATTTTGCTATTACCACCTGACGTAACACCTGTTGCAGCTGGGGGTGGGGGTATATTAGGTTTGGGTACAGCAAAAATATTGATAGCATAACTGTTCTGCCATACAGAGGCAGCCACAAACCCGGTGATCATCAAAATCCCTATCATCTTTATTAGAGAGGCTAGTTTCACCAGCATTTTGCTCTTACCTTGCTGCAGTCCGGCAGCTAATTCTTGCGACGTTAAAGTTGCCCGCCTGAAAATTCTCAATATGCTTGTTATTAGTGTTAGTTGTTGTTTTCAAGCTCTCCCTATCAAGTAGTCGTTCAGTGCCCAGGCGAAGAGCTGTTCCCACGCCAATCTAAGCGATCTATCTCTTAGGACAGGCAAGTATGGTTGGATGTGGGGCATTGATTGTTCTATGGCCAAGAGAAGTGCTGTGTAGTAGACACGTACCCTCCTCCTTTTCAGGTGCTTTGGCCTTTTTATGTAATAGACAAATTGGTGCGATAATTCTTCAGGGTAGTTATTGTCTGAGGGTATCATCTACTCCTCCTGGGCAGTGAACTTTGTTAGTTATCTGTTTTCTTAACAGTGCAATAATACGCCGTACCTGCATGTGCGAGAGAAAAAAAGAGAACATTCAAGTGTTTACATGTGTATGTGCAAAACAATGTCCTTCAGTTGGGTTATTATTGCAGTGGGTAGGGGGTCAATGGGCAGAGGGTTTGGGGTTCAACTGGTAGTGGTTCCTTTACTCTTTGAACGTGTGACCATGGGGTGGGCGGTATGGTAATTACCCCTCTTTATTTCGGTAGTTGTCTCTGGGGAATCAGGGGGGTGGCAGGGTATGGGGACACTTTGGCCGTTAGTTGCGGTAGAAGTCCCTTCCTCCGTTGGCGACGCTGTTGCTGCTCTTCCAATGGCCCTGTCGGTGACGCTAGGGCGGGTCTGGAGTTTGCAGATCTTTACGTCGTGTAGGTGGTTCCAAGCACGTTTATCCTGTAGCTTTACTGCTCTCGTTGATACCTCCTCTACCAGGTGGGGGCCAGTGAAGCGTGGGCTGTTCCACTTTCTGTTGAAATTGCGGAGTTGTACGTGGTCACCTTTGGCAATTTTGCACAGTTTTCCCTTTTCCAATTCTTCATCCGCGTCTCCTTGTTGATCACTCTTAGACCCGCACTGCGTGCGCTCGAGCTGTTGAGACACAAACACTACACTAGTAATCAAAGAAGACACATATTGGTAAATTTCATCACCAAGGACACTTGCAGTACTCTCATGGTCGGTAAATGCTCTTGATGTTGGCGTCAGAGGAAGGCGCATTTGGCGTCCGGTCACCACCTCGTGAGGGGTGAGGTGGTGGTCGGAGCATGGTCTATTCCTTAACTCAAATAGGGCTAGCGGAAGGCAATACAGCCAACTCTTCTTTGTTGTTTGCTGTATTTTTGCAATTGCCTCTTTTAATAGGCCATTCAGGCGTTTGCATATGCCGTTGGCCTGCGGGTGATATGGACATGCAAATTTATACTTGATGTTCAGTAAGGACGTGATATGCTGGAACATTTCATTGGCGAAATGCGGCCCATTGTCTGACCGCAGTATTTCGCACACTCCCCACCTGGGGAAGACCTCCCTCACTAGGAATTTAGCTGCTCGGAATGCATCTGGGTGTGAGCAGGGCCCTGCTTCGATCCACCTCGAGAATGGGCACACAACTACAATCATATACCTATTTCCTTGACATACGTTGATCATATCAACATAGTCAATATGGATGTGTCGGAGGGGTCCCTCCGGCCGGGGTATAGTACCTTTTATCACCTTCAGCGTGTGACCGGCCGTGAACTGCTGACATGTGAGACAATTGCTGACAAAATTTGACACATGGGAATTTAACTCGGGGCAGAACCAATCTTCCCTAATTAGTGCTGCGATGACTTCCTTGCCTGTGTGGGCTGGGTGGTGTAGTTGGCTCAGGGCGATGTTCAATAGTGCCAGTGGCATTACCATCTTTCCAGTGCTACCCTGGCGCCATAGTGCGTCAGTTGGCGACATTGTACATCCTCTTTTTACCCATATTTCTTTTTCTGTCATTAGTGCAGCCGCTTGTAGCTCCATAACCTATGTGGCTGGGAGATGGGTGTACCCTTCTCTTATTAACAGCTCCTTAGCTATTCCCCTCCCTCTCCCTCTCTCTGACTCTGGGGGGTTCCATAGCTCGCCAAAATATGCAGCATACTTCGCGTGTGCGTCTGCTGCTGCATTCCCTTTTGAAATATGATCTTCTCCATTAGTGTGTGCGGTGCATTTGACCAAGGCTAATTCTTGGGGGTCATTTATTACTTCAATTAGTTCAGCTAATAAGAGGGCATGTTGCACTGGGGTGCCATCAGCTCTCCTAAACACTCTTCTCATCCACTTGGACAATCCGGAATGGACAGTAGATGTGACATATGCACTGTCAGAATATATGGTCACTCGCTTGTCAAAGCTTTCCTTCAACGCCAAGATCAGTGCGACCAATTCCGCTGCTTGGGCAGAGTAATGCTGTGGTAATTGTACACATTTCATCGCCACACACACCGGTACCTCTGTCATTTTTACCACTGCTGCCCCAGTTCTCCTAATTCCGTCACTTTGGTCAATTGTTGATGACCCATCAATGAACAAGAGATCACATCCGTCTAGTGCATTCTCTTCAACCCTTCTAGTGCATGAATACATTTCAGTAACCTTTGTACAATCGGGTGCATAGTCTCCTTCCTCAATTGCTTCTGCTATAAACCTTGCAGGGTTGACCGTGCTGCATCTAACAATTGATAGTTCAGCTCTAGATAATATTATCTCATAACCTGACGCCCTCTGCGTTGTTAGTGTGGACTTAGGCTTGTTCAATATTGCAAATAGTGCATGTTCCACAAATAGTGTGGTTGGGCACCCCATGGTGATTGCTGATGCTTTCTCTACCGCAAAGGCAGCTGCGGCGAGACCTTGTTCGCAAGGGAAATGACCTAGCATCACGGGATCCAAGTGGCCGCTGTAAAACGCTACTGGTTTGTAGCCCATGCTTGTTTTTTGAGCCAACACTGCTTTCATTACTGTTGAGTCGCAATGTGAAAATATAGAAAATTGTCGTTCATAATCTGGGGTGGCCAGTACTGGAGCGGTTGATATTGCATCTTTCAGTTCATCAAAAGCCTCTTTCATTTCCATTGTCCACCCCAACTTTTTCTCCCCTTTGTTAGCTTCTTTTAACCCCTCAAGTAGGGGTCCTATGTATGAGCTGTAATCAAATACCCATGCTCTGCAGTAGTTGCACAGGCCAAGGAACTGCTGTAATTCTCTCACTGTTTGTGGCAATGGTGTTTTTAAAATTGCCTGTGCTCTTTGTGGTGCAATCTGTCTTCCATATTGGGATATGAGCTGTCCAATGTAAAGTACTTGTTCCTGACAGTATTGTAGCTTTTCCTTGTCCACATTGTAACCTTTTTCAGCCAATATTGTCAGCATCTTTAATGAGTCCTCTCTGCATCTTTTTTCGTTTGTGCTGCAAATGATTATGTTGTCAACATACTGTAACACTGTGCTTTCTACCTCAATGTTACCCAAATCCATCTGTATTACTCTGTTGAATATTGAGGGTGACTCGCAGTACCCTTGTGGCAATCTGGTGTGTTTCCACTTTGTGTTTCTGTAAGTGAAGCTTGTCAGATCTTGTGAGTCTGGGTGCAGTGGTATTGAGAAAAAGGCATTTTTAAGGTCGATCACTGTAAACCGTGATGCCTCTGCCGGAATGCCGCACAATATTGTGGCCGGGTTTGCTGCTATGGGGTATTCTGCTTCCACTATGTTGTTCAAAGGCCTGAGGTCCTGTATGAAGCGCCAAGATCCACCTTTAGCCTTGTGCACTGGTTATACGGCTGTGTTGCATGGAGATTCTGATGGGACCAATATGCCATTATTTATAAGGGCCGTTATTGTTTCATATATGCCCTCATCTGCCTCTTTTGATAGTCAGTACTGTTTTACTCTGGGGAGTATTGCACCCTTTTTTAATTTTATTCTTACCCCCCCTATGCTTTTTATGCACCCCACGTCATTGGGGCTAGTAGTCCATAATGATGTGGGTACTTTTGCCATGTCTTCCTCAAAAAAGGGAACTGGGGTGGACGTGGGTGCCTCAAGTGCCATTGCAATTTTCTGTGCCACTTGTTTGTATGTCACCCTTAGCCATATTTCCACACTCATCATAAATACCATTTCACCTTCTTCCTTTTCTTCTGAGAAGAGCTCCTCATCTGACACCTGGGTGAGTCTACATCCCTCTGCTAGTGCTATCACTGCCCTCCACGCTCTTCCTTCTCTGTCTTGGGCATGCACTGCAATGTAATCAGCGGTTGCTATAATGCTCTCTATGTCCACTGAAATCACTTTTCCTTCTGGTTCGTTGACTGGCGTTTCTGGTCTAAACAAGTAGGCTGCTGGCCTCCTCCAGATCTTTCCCTCTATCCCTGGCATACATGCAAATGCCATGTCCGTCCCGTACTGGAACAGTTCACCATCTACTGGCTCAGCCCTAATCACTGTCTGTCCACAGTATGCCTGCATGATCTGTCGCGCAGTGAGCATGTTAATTCCTGGAGTGGAGCAAATTATGCCGTCCTCCGTAAAGGAGATCGTCATATTCAACCTGCTCATTATGTCTCTCCCCATTACATTTACTGGTGAGGCCCTAGAATATAAAAGTGGGACTGACATGTCATAATCCCCTATTGATAAGGGAATGTTATCAGTAAAGGGAACCAACCCCCTAGCCCCAGAGAATCCTTGGGTGTTCATGGCTTCACCTGACATCTTAAATTTACCTTCCCTTATGCAAGACCGGGTCGCCCCGGTGTCAACAAGGAATGATAATTTTTTGTCACCTATCGTTACCTCTATGCGTGGTTCCTCCGCACTATTAGGTGTTACCGACAGGATGGGACACACCAAGGTCGTCTGTGGGCTGTCCTATTGAGGGTATAATGATTGACCACTTCCCGTGTAAGGGTTGTGTCCCAGCACTGTCACCCTACCCAGTTGTGTTTGCTGTAGTTGGGTATTGGTTGAGGTTATGTTATGGTCCTGGACTTGTGCAGGTGGCTGTACTTGCTGTGCTAGGGGTTGTTGTGTAATCGCTACCTGTTGTTGAGGCGGTGGGTATGTCCGTGGCTGTTGTTGTGTTACTAGTTGTTGCTGTCCATTTCCCTGTTGCAATGTCTGCTGTTGCTGGATGCCCTGCTGTTCCTGTGGGAGCTCTTGTTGTCCCTGTTCATTCCACAACGGTGTGCCAGGTCTCACTCTACACGTACGTGACATGTGGCCCACCAATCCACAAATCCAACACACCGGTGGTTCCCTGTTCTGCCATGGAAAGCTTCCTGTGTTGTCCTGGTATACTGGGTGCCCGGTGGGGTAGGAATTTCTAAGTCCCCCCACCTGTTGTTGTGTGTTAAATCCGTATCCTCTCCCTCTCATTACTCCTCCCCTTCCCCTGTTGTAATTATAATACCCATCTCCTGGCATTGAGTATCCTCCTCCCATGTTAGTCGTGTATGGTTGGAGTGGCGGCATCTGCGATGATTGTATTTGGGAGTGGTCTTGTGCAGCCACGACTTGTGTGGGGCTTTGAGTTATTGTGGCAGGTGTAGTTATTAGTGCGCCTTCCATCGTGTATTTAGTGAGTTTCTTCTGTACTAGTTTAGCCTCTTCCGTTTTCCTATCCTCTTCCTTTTTTTTCATTTTTTCTTGCCATGTCATGCAATGATGCACTATAGTCAGTTGTATTTCTGGCCATGCTTTTGCTTCCATCCCCACTACTTTCTTCAGTTGTTTCTGGACTGCTTCTGGGAGCCCCTGTACTAGTATATGATAGAATATTGCTGGTGTTTTGTCCCATTGTTCTCTAGTTTCCATATGCCACTTCTCTTGAATTTCCTGGATATAATCAACAGGATCTTCGTTCTCACGCATCTTGCGCGAGGTAATAGCTCCTATGTCCGATGTGTCCGGACACTGTACCCTCAGTGCCTGCCATAATGCATGTCTGCAGTTTGCGAATGGTGCCCCATCGTGAGATGTGTTTGTTATTGTTACCCCGGGGAAGCCCGCTCTCTTCCAGATGTCATCCGCAGCATCACCTAATATTGATATGAGAAGGCCCTTTACATCTCCCACTGCCAACTTCTGTCCTGCGTTGTGTTTTTCCATTTCATATATCCATTTACCCGCACCTCCACTTAATGATGGGAGTCTGCATTTTATATTTTCCTTGTCTGCATGCTTCCAAGGGACGTATTGTGGTCTAACCCCTCCCCTCTCTAGAAGAGGCATTAGGTTGTGTCCTGTTTTACCCCCTGGGTTCCACAAAATCGAGTCCTCACGCCCCTCCTCTTCTTCCGTCTCTTCTACATCGTCAGCTTCGTCCATATTTCTCCTGGTCTTTACTCTTTCTCCTCCACCACTACCCCTTCTTTCATTATTTCCTTTATTTATTGTGGGCGTGTGTACTCGTTCTCCCTGCCTGCGTCCAGGGAGGTCTCTAAGCCTCCCTGCATAGGGTGTCAGCTGGTTTGTGAAGGGCGCGAGTTTAGATGGGCATGTTGCACGTAATGAGCATGAGGTGGTGGAGCATGTATAACGGGATGGTGACGGCGTGGCTTCACGTGTCTGCCCTTCCGCCATTCCATGCTCCTCCTCCTCACTTCTCTGCAGTTCTTCCTTTCTCCTGCAGATCCATGGTGAGTCTTTATTTGTCCGGGTGGTGTATAGTTTATCTAGGCTTTCCCTTTCACTGTTTCTTCCTTCCTTCTCCATTCCTTCCTCTTCCTCACTACAAAAGTCATTCATAAATGGCAACCCCCAAACTGCCTTTTTCCCCCCAATCGTTACTGTTCTTAAGTCTATTAGGTCCGTTCCTCCCTTTTCTTCTTTGCTAATCGCTCCCCTTTGTGCCGATGTTGTTCCTACTTCTGTGCTTCTATATACATTCCTCCTTACTTCACTCTCCCCCCTCCTATCTTCTCTTTCCCCTTCGTTTCTCTCCGCTATTCCTCTACCAATTTCCTCTCTTTTCTTTTTTAATTCTTCCATTACTTCACAACTCATTTTTTCCAATATCTTTTCATCTTCTTTCTTCCTTTCCCATCTCTCCCTCTCCCTTTCTAATATACTCTCTATCATCCTCCCTTCTTCGTATTTCCTTGTCATTTCTGACAGTAATCTCCTCTTCCATATTGCCATTTCTTTTTCTTTCTCCTCTTCCTCTTTTTTCCTGTCGCGCAGTGCTGCTCTTGATACCCTTTCTGCCGCTGCCTTTAACCTTTCGGCTTCTCTCCTTTGCTCTTCAGTTCGTTCTCTCATTTTTCCCAACTCATTCTTACCTTCTTTCCTTTCCCGTGCTCTCTCTCTTTCCCCCCTCTCGAGCTGCTTGATCAGTGCATTCTGTTCATCCCTTAATTCTGCTAATCGTTCCTCCAAGGTCTCTTCCTTTTGTCTTAACAGCTCTTCCCCCTTTCCTTTCCCCTCTTCCCCTTCCATTTCACTCTCCCTGGCATTATCCTCCTCCATTTTCCTCACCACCTCCTTCTCTTCTCCTGTTAATGAACCTCGTAATTTTAATAGTATCTGCGCAGCTACCCACTCATCATTTCCTATGTCCGTAGTCTGCTCTTCTTCAGTCCTCCCCTCCCCTACTAGCATCTTCCCATGGGCTGATCCCGTTGTACTAGTCCGCTCCCCTCCCATGTGGCCACCTGTAACTGTATATGGAGGCGGGCTGTATGCCGGGTTCGAGTACCCCTCAGCCGCCCTTAATTGTTCTCTTGCTATTTCCCCTAGTTCTCTTAAAGGATACAACCCCCCTCCCTCTGTTTTCACTACCTTCGCTAGAGGTATATCGTCGCTCTGTTCCTTTTTTATTTCATTTTCGGTTGAGTTGTCACACTTTTCTCCTCCCTCTTGTCCTTTCCCCGTGTTCTGTGTTCCTTCACTTTCCTTTTCCCCATTCTCTCCCTCCTCCTTAATCTCCTTATCTCCCGTTGTTTCCCCTACAATGAACATTCCGTTCGGTCCTGGTTGGGACCCTTGGAACATCCTCCATAAGTTGAACACCTCCACGTGGTGCGTTAACTTCTTCCCCTTGTATGTATTGTGCAGATGGTTTAATAGTGAGTGTTGGGTATATGGATCGAAGCTACCATTAGGCGGCCATGGTGTCGTCATTTTGTTGTCCGTCCCCTGTGTCCATTCTATGCTGTACTTGATCAATTTCTCCCTATGGGGTGATAGTGTTTTACATATGTGTTGCAGCGGGGTAGTGAGGGTGTTCCCCCACCCCCCGATCCTGTCCCGTATGACATAGTAGTGCTCCACTTGTTACCCTTCCCCTATTTGGTAGCGGTTATCTCACTAGCAGTTTACAATATACAGCCTTGTATCTTTACCTGGCCCCGTAAGTTTGGGGACTTGTGATAGTCCGCTAAGGAAAAATTAGTAAAATATAGTATTTACATTTGTATATTCTTTACTTTCGTTTCTTCCTTTATACAACACCCTTACGGCCCCCTGCGGCCGGGGCGCACGCAGCCCCCTGCGGCTGCGTGCCCCTTGTTACGTTCTTATACCGCTGTCCTACTTTCACTCGCTCCTCCTCCCTCCTCTGCACTTGCCGTGGCCGGCGTTCTCCGTGCGCAGCCACGTACCTCCTTTCGCCTTCCCCCGATCAACTCATTACCGTGTACCTCCGTTTCCACGCCCTTAACACAGCTCTCCTCCCCGCCACTCAAAAATAAAAGATGCCTGGTTCTCGAAATGTCCTATGTAAGCCCTGCTAGTGACGTCACCGATCCCTTCACACTACTGGTAAGTTCTTCATATATTCTTTAAGTCCAAAATACACTTGCAATCTACCCCCGTTACCCCACAGCTGTCTTCCTGTCACTCCTGGAACAAGGTAATCAATAATATAATCGGACTGCGCACGCTGCGTCGCCTCGCGTGTGATACGCCCCTCGACAGGAGGGCTTATCCAGCCAATTTTCTTCCGTATTGGGCAACTAGCTAGCTACCACCTACAGGGAAACGTCATCTATCTATCGAGTTTCCTGCTCGAACAATAGGGATCCTCATCTACTCATTGATCAATAATTGCCAAATCGTAGGAAACCGCACACATACACCCCTACACGTGGTCGCGACCTAGGCCAATCAGTGTCTATGAGCGGCCGCACGTGATGTTTTCGTGCTCCGCCCCCTTCTCTCCCGCAACGTAGCCGACTGCTCTCGCACTCGTCCGGCTACCATTCATTTCATTGCCAACACTAAATTATCAAACCTTCGCCGCGCACCTGTGCAACACCTCCCACCTCCGTATTCAATTCCTCCCCCCTCCCTCACAATTTTCACATTGCTTGTTGGGCGTGGCATACTCACCAAGTTCTCTTGATGCGGGGCCGCTCAACTGCGTGCACCCCTCCAAGCGGCTCGCCACCTCCCCTCGTCTGGACTACGTCTGGACACTCGCCAACCGCGGGCGGGATACTTCTCAACCGGCTCCCGAGGGCCAATATCCGGATTGCGCTGTCCGGTCTTCTCGCAGTTCCGCGATGGTCCTGTAGTCCTCAAAAAGGGGGCAGCGGCAGAGGGGGCCGCGCCGCCGGGCCTCCTCGCAACGGGAGTACTTGGAAAAATAAAAATAAAAGCGGACCTTAAACAGATCTCAGCAGTGCCTCCAACTTGTCGGGGGGGTAAATTCTCCCGGGGCCGGCTGGGCCGTCCGCGGACCTCTGGGCAGGGAGGCCCCAACTCCTCCCGTATATCCCAAAGAGATAGAGTATGAGACACACGCAAGAAGCAAGGTGATTCTGCTGTTTATTAAACAAAACGGCAGGGATGGCCAAGGATCGTACGCGTCCGTCCTGACACTCACTCAGCAGCGTGGGGCTTGCAGGCCCTTTTTACCTTAGCATGACGCGCTACTTGCGTCACCTTAGCAAAATTAGCAAAAAACCTATCGCCACTCTGGATTGGTTCCCCGAGTGGTAGGGTTAGTATAGCATACATATAGAGGACGTGGTTATTGGTTAAGGGTCAGTCAGGTGGTATACTTGGGTTGTCCCTTCAGTTTGATACATAAAAATTGTTTCATGAAGACCCCTGAGGATTGGTCAATGTTAATGGCGTCAGTGATAAGGGTCCCATGTTCTGATTGGTTCACCCGCAAGCCCTCCAGTCTGGGACCATCGCTGTTCCCAGCTCGCGGTGCACCTGTCATTTGCAACAATGTTTCACTATGGGTATGTGCAGACAATGTGAGGATTTATTCATAAGCAGGAAGGCCGACTACTCCCACTGCCGCAGATGTCCATTGAGTCGCTTAATTGTATCTGCCTGTGTCTTGAGACGGGGGGATCCAGACGCCTTCTTCCTCCTGGGCTTGGCACCCTATCAAGTTCGGCTTGGTCACGTGAGGTGGGGACCGTGGTTGAGGCAGAATTCTGCACAATTAATATTGCATTTCTCACGGTGTGCCTGGCTTATCTTGCAGGTGCGACCTTGGCGTCGGCTTGCGGAATGAGAGTTTGCAACGTTGTGCCCTTGACTGTCTGCTTTCACTGGGCTCATTCTGCAGGGTCAGCAACCGAACCCTTGCTCATTTAATGTTCATGGAAGCTTTTGCTTGCGGCCTACTTGGGCCTGGTGCATGGGTGGAACCATTTGATGCAGAGCGCTTTAGGTTACGGTATCATATTGCTCTATCCCCAGTATCGTGTCTCCGTTATATTCCTCATTATGGTACATGGTTTTAGAAGAAGCGTGAGCAAGCCTTTTTAGATAAGTTCATTATGCGTCTTGCGTTTCTGCATTTAAAAAGCCTATGTTAAAAATAATAAAGATGCACGTCCGTGGGTGTGTCCGTCGCCTACGTCATAGCACTGAGTATGTTCTTCGTGTGGATTGGTGTGGGAGTGTCCGGTGTGTATGTTGCACGAGTGTGCTGACCGTTAGCTAGGTCGTCATGGCATCTCTAACGATGTGTTGATTTGGTGCTGGATGGTTTAGTCGAGTTCATCCATGCCGCAGGTGTCGGCATGTGCAGGGCAGGCAGGTGGGCATGCGAGTGGGCACATCCGTATGTTCTTGTACCAGGGTATTTGGTCGTCTGGGAGATGGGCAAACTCCTCTCGTGGCGGGTGTCTGGGCCGTGATCCTCTAGGCCATGGTTGAGAGGGGATTGGTGGGTGCCTTTTGTTCACTTTTCCCACTTCAACATGATCTATATGTGCTCCTTTCCCCGCAAGCAACCCGCATCAGGTCTAATTGTCTGGCCCTAAAATCCAGCCCTACCAAGTGGTTGGACTCCTCCCATGATACCATAACAGACTACAGAGATTGCATCTCCCCTTCACAATGCACCTAGGCCATAAAAAAGGCCTACCCAAAACTGATCATCTGACATTCACGACAGCTGCTTCTGTCTTTCCCGAACCTTGTAAAACTAGTTTCTCATTCACACAGAGTTCAATTGCCCAACCCAGGTTTTCAGCCAGCACAATTTCTAACTTAGTAGAGAACACTGTGGCAAAACAGATCTGTATATTCATGCTGCCCAAAACCTATTTCCCTAGAGACCCCCATATATGTGTACCTACACATGTATGTTCAAGACAACCGCATCCACTCACACTAATTTTCCCATTGCAAATCTCCTACCTCAAATGCACACGGGGAGCTCCTTGCTACCTGGTTGTTAAGCACTATGTGGCTTGACACACCTATATTGCGTTTATATTGTATCAGCAGTTTTGACATTTATCCTGCTGCGCACATGCAATTCGAAAATGTAACAATTAAAACGCAAACAACTCAAAAATTACACATATCTCATTTTGATTAGCTATACTGGATTCATGATAAATTACCACATTATGTCAACATCGCTGTCACCCCAGTCACCAATATGGTACGCGAAATTCAAACTTCTCTTTACCTGTGGGACCTTTATCAACTACCCCGACATTTCCCATGATCTGAACTGGGAAAAGACAAAGAAGTGTTGGGATGGAATTTATTTCTTTGGGACTCATTACACGATAGGCGGTTAGGGTTTACCGGTACCGGTAAGGGCACCGGTACCGGTAAACCCTTACCGCCTTACTACGAGGTACCTTTGCGGGACCCGACCTTAACGGCTGGTGTAGACCAGCCGTTAAAGTTGGGACCCGCAAAGGGACCTTGGTGCTAATTACGGTACTGCAATTTGCGGTACCGTAATTAGCCCCTTCCCCATTCCCATTGAGCCCTATGGGGCAAAAATGGGAATGGGGAAGGGCCATGGAGAAAGCGGGGAATTACCGCCCCGCCAACCTTGGAATGGGGTGGTACTTCCCCTTTTCTCCATGGTGGTACCGGTTTGGTACCGGCAGCAACCATGGTGCTAATAGCACCATGGTTTACTGCATAACGTGTAATGAGGCCCTTTGTCTTATTGTACTTTCCCCTATTCTGGGGTTCTCGGATGCCATGTGTGTCCCTCTCTTGGGTTTGGGACATTGGGACCTGCATAACCCATAAAGGCTGCTGGGATGTCTTCACCTTCCATCCTATTGGGAAACTGCATCTCGCCTAGGGTACTCTCCTGAGTGCAACCCGGGACTCCCCTACCTAGGTGATCCTCGCTTGCTTGTCTACCCCCAGCATTGGGATCCAAAGGTGATGGCCCTCTATTGGCCACCTGAATAGAGGATTCTCAGGGTCTACATGGGAGAATACCCTGAGGTTTCTCACATACCCTTCCCCAAGAACAAGGAACAATTTTGAAGTTATAATTTAAGCTTCCCTTTGGACAATGATTACCTCTTTTCCAGATGTTTTCTATTTTTCTTAGTTCAAATGTGTTTCTCAAATGGGATTTGTTAGGGTTCTTTACTCCCTCTACTGGAGTTTCACTGGAGGGGACATAAAGGATGTCAGCACCTGATAGCTTAGCCTTACTTTCCCTATCTGGTCTCTCCTGAGTGGGATTTTCTGCCACATGATGATGAGATTGATTTTTATCAAGCGGGCAATATTTTGCCACATGACCAACCTTCCTACAAGAGTAACACAGTTTGAGCTTAGGACTCAAGAGTGTCAGTTCACCCTCCTTTGGAGGACAGAATTTTAATATGTGGACCCTCGTGCCGTATGATAACCGGGAATCTACTTGGGCAAGCAGTATTTTTACAGTTTCCACTGGGGACCCGGGTTCTAAAACATCATTATGTTGTAAAACATCATCTTTATTTTCTTGTTGGAACCCATGAATAGATCAAGTTCTATCTGAAGTATCTGGTAAAGATTTTAGAGAGATGGGACACAAGATCTATCCACAGTTGGCTTTCAAAGATAGATGATGTGAGGTAGATTGAATTTCCCCTTCAGAGTCAGAGTCTTCAGGAAAGTCAGCAATATATTCATCTTTTCACAGTCCTATACCAGGCTAATTAGCAGGTCTTCCTAGGTCTGGGAATTTATAGAGGTGTTTCACTAAGGAGGAAATATTTGTACCCTCCAGATGCACCGGAAAGTATTTAAAAGAGGGTTCCCGCTCTTGCGAAAAAAGGTCTGGTGGGCTAATAATAAGGGGTAAGCACCTCAAAGCTTGTTTTTCTGGGATTGAAGACTCTCCTTACTCTATTTTGTTTGCCTCCATAAGTTCCTCTTCTAGGTTCTTGAGACAGGACTTCATAACATGACCACAATCCCCACAAAATAGGCAATTTTCTGTATCAGAGGATTCTATCTCTTCTGTGGAAGCAGTAGAAAATATAGAGAGGGCTCTTTTCCATTTCTGATTCCATAAGGGCTCAGATGTTAAGTTGTCCTGAGAATCTCTTGCTCTATTTACATTATTACATAGAGGGGTTCTAGTGAGAGAGTCATTCGCTCAGATGGTACTTTATATGAGTCCCCTAGAAGAGGTTTTTCTAAGATTGGTATTTCTTTCTTTTCCATTTGGTGAGAAAAATGTTCCAGGGCCTTGTCCTCCCAAGTGGAGGGCTCCCACGTCTTTTCATATTCTAGGCTTCCCAATTTCTTCGCCCTTATTGACCCTCATATTCTTTGTGTTTGGTCTGCTACTCTCACACTTGACTGGTTCTTCAATTTTGGGTGTGTCATTGAGATATGTTTCTGGGGAAAATGATTCCTGTTCTTTAAGCTCAAGAGGGCAGTAGTCTGGATGGAATCTTAATTCTTTCCCTGAAGGATCGGGGTACTCTAAAGAAATGAGCGGTTAGTCAGGTGGTACCCGTTAGTTGGAAAAGGATGTTATTTCCAATGTCATATCCCTATTAGGGTGAGATAACTGTTCCCCTTCTCTACTGAATAGTTCAGAAAGGTCACTCTGGGAGAGGTCCATTGTCTTTGTGATTGTGATGGTCTTTATGGATATGGGTTCCCATATGCTCTCACAGATCAAGTCACCCACTATCTCTACCCTGCTGATCTTCAAGGGGGCAGAAGAGAAATTGAGTTAAACAAAGTTCAAACTATTTCCACATGACAACAGGGGTAACATTTCAAAATGTATTTCCTACATATATATGTGCCAGTCAATAGGAATGTGTCTTGTAACTCTATGGAGACTACCATTTTGTCTCTTACTGGCACCACATAATCCCAGGGACAAAACAGATTATACGTGTTTCCCTCCAATAGATTTCTCTCAGGAGCTAGGGCTTGTGGATTTAGAGACGGAAGATGACTCCCATCCCAAAGTTGGAATGCTTTAGGGCTTTTGGCTCTTCTTGTTCAGGAAAAAATGACTTGTTGGTGGAGAAGAGGATATTATCTGTTTTCTTGGGGTCCAAGCTTGTCAGTATATTGAGTTTTAAAGGATGTTGTTCTCTAATCTGGCGGGGTCCCAATCTTTTATGAATTGAGCCACATCACACTCCTGACATCATATGTGAAACAGCTATGATATCAAGAGAAACACAGACTCAAAGTATTCATTTAAACACATTTATTTACTAAGGTTCCTGACTGGGTCTAACTATGGAGGGTTAGATCCCTTAACTGATGTTTCTAATGGCCGTCATTGTCTAATAGTCCAAAATTAAAGTCTGTCTATGTCTAAACCTATGCTTGCCCTAACTCTTTACAAAAATGTGATGGAAAGTATTTTAAAAAGGAAAATTAGTGGTTCAACAAAAATTGGGAACCAAAACTTGGTTTCAGGCGGGCTTCTCACAGATGCCATTTGGTCAATGTCACAAAAATAAGTTCAATCAAAAGGGCTGTTTGTAAGACTTTGTCCACAGGGTCCTTACAGTTATTTCAAATACCTTCAGTGTATTTGAGTTCCTTGGGGTTCCCTTCCCGAGCTTCAATTTATTCAAATTTCAAACGCCAGAAAAGAAATGTAACTTATTTCCTCTTGATGCTTCTTGGGGTTCCCTTCCGCCATGCTCAACCCTTTCAACACCATAAAGAAAACTGATAAGTCTCCAGCTCGGTTGGGCCTCTTAGGGTTCCCTTCCTCAAGCTAAGGCCCCTTCAAACTTAAAAAAAAAGTCAGTTCTATCAGGATGCTCTTTGCTTTCCTCAATAGGCCTCTCAGGGTTCCCTTCCCTAAAATCAGGCCTCTTCCAGCTTGCAACACAGAACAACATATATCACAGTTCATTTTTGGTTTCTCAGGGTGCCCTTCCACAAGCTTAGGCCCATGTAGTTCCAAACACAAATTCATCTGGGCAGAATGTGCCTTTTCCTTATAAACAGTTTTTCTTACATACAATTCTCTCATGGAGTAGAATCAGAGGCTTTCAAAAAAATGCCTGGCTCTTTGCTTTCCCTCAGCGTGATCACTCTGATCCTTTGCCCCTCTCTTTGTTTCTTACTCTTGCTTTCTTTTGCACTTTTTATCTTCAGGTGCTTCCTGCACACTTGCTCTGTCCTTCATACCTTCTCTCTGTTGCAGGCTTGTTTGATTCTTCTGGGTACCCTCTGCACTTATTTCCTTTTTGCTGAGTCGCTCACACCCTTTCTACACTGTCTTTTTCCTATTGTGCCTCTTGCACACTTCTATCACTCTTCTGTGCACACCTGCACTGTTGCCTTCCTTTTTATCGTGCCCCAGGCACTTTTCCTTTACTCTTCTTGTGCTGCCTTGCACCCTCTTTTCTGTTACGGGTCACTCGCACCCTTGTGCACACTTGCACTGTTACTTCTCTTTACTTTCTCTCACTTTCCGCTCCTATCAGTCTTTTGCTCCCTTTCCGCTCTGATCTGCCTTTCGCTTTATTTTCTGCTCCGTTCTGTCAACTTTACATATTCTGCTTCGCTCTTGCTTTCAGGTGTGCTTCCAGCTTTTCTATACTTTTCTTAGCTTTCAAGTCCACAACTTTCTCCTGCTCCGCTCTCATCCAAACGCACGCTCATTAGTTTTACTAAGATTCTTCACAACACTCACTGGGCAGCATCACTTTGAGAGGCAGGCCCTCCACAATATGTGGGGTCGAGATCAGGGTCTCATAACCTTCCCCTCAGACACCCTTGGGGTTGGCACAATCCCAAGGAAACAAGCACTCTCATGAACCTGGCCGCCATAGTGCAGGCTACGTTTCTCAGGCTCCCTGCAGGCACCGCTCCCTCGCCATGCTGCAGCCCTTAATCCACACTGGGCAAGCATCCATGCACGCCGTCCTCCTCCAGCCTGCATCTCCTGCTTCTCTCTGCTCCTGGGCTCCTCCCGTCCAGACTGCATCCCCAGCTAGCTCATCCATCTGTGCAAAAACCACACCCTTCACAGTAAGAATACCAGTCAAGTGGAGTCAGGTGTGAATAGTCACTATTACATGCCTAACACTGCCTGACTGTATTAGTGGGACAAATTCAGTTCTTTCTAGGGTAGATTTCCCTTATTTTCCCCATGTTATTCCTTTGGGCAATCTTTACTGATCTTAGTTGCCTCTTTCTCGTCTCAGTATTTGTTGGAAATGGGGAGGGGGAGATGGGGTGAGATGAGAATTGACATTTACAGGATACATTGTTACAAAGTAACTGGTGAAGAATAGGGGAAGACCGTGTGGTCCTAGTTTGGAAGACAACAGGTGACTCTCTTTGTATTAAATTACTTCTTATATTAAAATGTAGTTTGATTGGGAATAATTCTCTAATGCGCCAATCTTAGTGTTCAAAAAGACAAAATATTTTCAGGTGAGTCAAATATTGGAATAACAGGCTGACACTGTGTTTAGATTGTTAATGAGCGCGTGCTCTATTTGAGGTTTTATTCTTGATTTGCTGGTGTTACTTCACACCAAAGTAAAAAATAAATATCTCAATAGATCCTTATGATTAATCCTAGTTAATTATTACTCTTTGATTATTTGATTATTATTCTCTCAACACGTGTTTCCCCATTCAAGTTTTGAATGGTTCATCAGGAGAGAAAGAGTAACCTTTATTAATGACAATAATAATGAGCAGTGATGGTTCATTCAAAGATCCTAGTTTGGAAGGATATCAAGAGATTTTGCAGGTAAGTACCTTTAAGGCTGTTAAGCTTAGAAATGTTTGTAGAAATGGCCTTGATAAGCCAGGTGTCCTGTGTGTTCCTTTCGGATGCACCTATGTTACCGAACCAAACAATGCAAGTCCAGGCCTGTATAAGGGTTCCCATGAAATGAATTGGGGAAAGACAAAGAAGTGTTGGAATGGAAGTTATGTCTTTGTCTTATTTTACTTTCCCCTTTTCTGGGGTTTGTTCTTGGATGACATGTTTATCCCTCTCTTGGGTTTGGTTCATTAGGACCTGCATAGCCCATAAAAGCTTCTGGGATTTCTTCACGTACCATCCCGTTGGGATACTGTGTCTCATCTAGGGTGATCCTGCCTCACTTGTCCATTGCCAGGGTTGTGATCCAAAAGTGATGG
Organism: Ambystoma mexicanum; assembly: GCF_040938575.1. Lineage (NCBI taxonomy): Eukaryota > Metazoa > Chordata > Amphibia > Caudata > Ambystomatidae > Ambystoma > Ambystoma mexicanum. The sequence goes on from NC_090932.1 coordinate 717,303,769, forward strand.
CCCACCCCTGACCACTTGAATAGAGGATTATCCGGGTCTACATGGGAGAATTCCTCTAAGTTTCTCAAATTATCCATGTATTGTCATAGATGATCATCTGTAAAAAGACAATGAGTCAACATTTTTGGATCTAAAGATAATGCTGTTGTATGATCTCAGGATCAATGTCCACAAAGAGGTAATTTTCTATGCTGTACACCAGTTCACCCAAACCATCCAATCTTCGTTACCCCACCACACTAACCCACTCTACTTCACCCTTTTCAACCAACCTCACACCACTCAGCTACTTTACCTCAGCCCACCATCCCCTGCTAGTTCACCCAACTCACCCACTCTGGTTCAACCCACTCACCCACTCTATATCACCTTACTCATCCACTCTACCTCCACCTGCTCACTCACTACCACTGATGCATTCTACCTCACATGAATCAAACACTCTATCTCAACCAACTCACCAACTCCAACTGATCCATCTCTACTGCATCCCATTCAAAATCTCTGACTAACCCATTCAAAGACTCCAACTCACTCTCATGCCCTCTGTATGCATCACAGGCTAGACCATATGATTTCTAACACTCTAACACAAATAAGGTAAATCAGGTGACCCATGTGAAGGGCTGGATGGAGACACTAAAAGATTTTTAGAATGCCCGCTTCACAGATAAGACTAACTTTGTAATTACAAAATTCATTGGGATGGCATGTAGGAGCAAAGAACACTTTCAAAGCAAGCCCAACTAGAATCTTCCAGTCAAATGGCATGTGTGGTGCACCATTTCCAAGAGACCATAGGAGCCCTGATATATTTGTGAGTCATAATGGACACAGCCTCCTTTAAAAAGATGATAATTAAGTGGGGATGTTCCCTTACGCTAGGAAGTAATACCAGGTGGACACATGCTGCAAATTAAGCATTTTTCGGGATAATGCCCAATAGCCATGCTCTGCAGCTACGTTGATGGTGGTATCTCAAGGTTTTGTTGACAGGCTCTTACCCCAGGTATCTGTGCAAGGTGGATAATCCATATTATTAAGGTGCTTCCCATGATCATGGAGTGCAATGGTGCTGCAACCGTTTGTGAATGCACTGCATGCCCTCCTCTAAATAATCAGCCTATTATGCTAGTTTACTCAGAAACTCAACTTATATACTTAGTCATTTATCCAATAAAAACATTACAATTAAGAAATACATACCAGAATTGCTTTTAAAGGTTTTACTGCAGGAGCAAACCCCCATGTTCAGCACAGTATGATAAGGCGTACAGTAAAAACAAAGAGTTACCTGCACATAGTAACTTTGGGAGGGGAATGTGAAAGAACAGACAGAGTCAATATGAGTTGAGAGTTGACATCTGCTGCGAGTATTGCAGACAAGATGGGTGTTGTAAAGGGAGTGTTTACAGCTGCCACTGGTACCAGAGATCAAGCATATGAGAGGTGGGTGAGATACAAAAGATGAGGAGAGAAAGGTGGGATGCCGGACAGGAATTGTGACAACTGCCACTGGTCTGAGGGACTAAATGGAAGAAGGGCATGTCTGGAAAGGGAAGCCACAGGGGCCAGGGGTTTTCCCTTACTTTATAAAGTATACATTTTTTGTTCATATCATTTTTACAAAGAGGGCTGTGCACAAATTTGAGGGTGGTGTTTCTCAGAAGAGCATGCTTTGTTGTCCAATCCATTAAAATCACTTGCTTTCAACACTGCTGCTTGTGATCAAAACTGACACAATGTTTGAAAATGATGCATTCCATTTGACCTGGGTAGTACATACAGGTATTAATAATCACATGGTGTCCCCTGCTAAGATAGTTTTCAGTACATAATTGGGAAACAATGGACCATCACTCTTCTTTTCAGAGTCATGGGGTGGTACTGGGGACTCATGGCATCTGAGGCATAAAATGGGAATGGTGGCAAGAAGCCAAACAAGCCGGTGTGACATTTCTGGTTGTTGTGGACTGTGAGGGTGGTATTGAGTAAGGGGAAGCTAGGGGCTGAAAGAGTCTTGGCCAGTTTGGAAAAGGCAGAGCTGCAAGTGTGCGTGTTGATGAGGAAACATCTGTGGTGCAATAGTAGGGGCAGATGAGGAGAAGGTAGGGGTGTGAGTGAGGTGAATGTGGGGGGCAGGTAGGGAGAGTGTTAGGAGAAGGTGGAAGGGCAAGAGTGGATGTAGGTGGGGAGAAGGCAGGGTTGGCGAGTTGGGAAGGTCTAGAGACCCAACAAGGTTGAGGATTCCACAATCACCCTCTTGATGTGCCTCTACAATTTCTAATTGAATGGGAGGACTGTCACTGAGTCTGTGTACACTATGAACAAGAAGCCAGGAAGGCCTCTTGTGAACCTTCAACTTGGAGCACATCTTTTCCATATCCGCTGCTGCATGTTGGTAACATGGGTGGCAAAGCCGTAGCTCTGGCCTAATGGGCACTTTGGTTGATTGTGTCTAATGCTTATTGTTCAGTCCAGCACCTACTTCTCTGCTTCTTTCTCAAACTACTGAGCTTCTTGAAGGGCTTCTGTCAAGGGAAATTATATTATTTTATAATACAAATTTTATGTATATATATATATATATATATATATATATATATATATATATATATTACCAATCCTGCGGTAGCGGGCCTGTAGTTATGGTTAGGTTGCTCAACCCATAGGAAGAACACTTTTTGGTGGCTTATAACTTCGCCCCTGATGGACGAATCTTTCTACCAAGGTAATATATGTCTGGGTCCGATTGATTCTGCAAGGTTTCGTGAGGTTTCGTGCAGGGGAGGGCAAAGTTATACGGGGTCCCATTATTTGTAGTTTTTCCCATAGACGCAATGGAAAAAAGTTTTCTCACACCTACAGCCTAAACCGCTGGACAGATTTTCACCAAATTTGTAACAGCAAAAAAAACCACCCAAAACTAGATACAAAAAATAGTGATATCTGGGTTCAGTCCGTGGACTAGTGTCCCTGTACAGTCCACGGACGGGCCTCCGATAGGTCCAGAGGGGTGTGTGACATGAGACGCATCCGCTGATTGAGTGAAGAGCATGACATGGGTCATATTTTTGGAAACGCCCGCCCTGTTGGATCCACGGACAGCCACTGGTGTCCGCAGACAGCGTGGTGGGGAACAAGTCTTGAAAACACATTTTGGGTTATTTGGTGGTGGAAATAGGGGCTGGGAGGGGTGGAATAAAGATGATATGGAGCTGTTTTTCTAGGTGAAAAAGCAGGTGTGGGTGCCACCCACTCCGGGGAACTGCGGTAGTCCCTGGATAGCTTTGGGAATGAGTGGCTTGGAAAAGATATATGAGGTTATTTGATGGGTCAAAGTGGGCATAGAAAAGGTAGGGGAGTGGAATGAAGGTGTTATGGAGTTGTTTTTCTAGGTAAAAAAAAGGTTTGCAAATGCTGCCAATCCCGTGTTCACTTTGGGTGTCCGTAGACATAATTTTGATTGCAGGGGGTTCAGGGTGATTTTTATTATTTGACGGTGTATTGTATGTACGTGTCATATGATTAATTGTATTGTGGCGGTTGTGGCCAGTGACTAGATTCTGGGGGGCATGGCCGTAGGCCATGGCCCCAAAAATCTGTCCACTGGCCACAACCACCACAGTAGTAATATGTGTGTAGTAATTATGGGTAATGTAGTAGAAGTATGGGGTTCAAGGAGAGTTTTGTTATTTTTGTATTTTATTATGGTTTTCAAAGTGGCTCTTGGCTTTATGTAAGGGAAGGTTGACTTCCCTCAGGAGTGTCTTTATCTAGTTGAGCTTCAATGTATTCCTTTTGTTGGCATTCAATGTCCAACATTTCTTTGTATTGTTTGAAATTGTCATTTGTTATACTACTTTCATATGCTTTGAATGCAGCTTCAAATGAGTCATAGTCTCCTAATAATTCTTCTTTTCTCCAAAGTTTCAAAAGTTGGAGTAGGGCCATGTATTTCAGTTCTCTGTATTGTGGAGATTTAAATGAAAACTTGATATGATATATTAGACTGGGTTTTGTAAGTTTCACTAGGCTTCCTTCACAAGTTGAGACTAAATATTTGCCAGTTGTCTCATTTGCCGTGACATTGTTTTTGTAGGTGTAGTTTTGGACAATGTTGTACAGACTTATGTTTCCCAAAGCAGCACTTCTTTTGGGTATTATGTGTCAATTCAATTGTTTTTTAAAATGTACTGGCTGGTGGGATCATTTGTGGCTGTGGCTTCTATCTCTTGGTAGGATTTTAGTACTCTTGTTCGGGATGAGGCTGGAACCAAGGTTTAGACAGACAATGGCCCTCATTACGACCCTGGCGGAAATCGTGGTGCAAAATGCACCATGGAGCACGGCGGAAAGCTGCCGATAGCGCCATGGGGGTTGGCGGATTTTCCGCCCCATTCCGACCTTGGCGGGGCGGTAAATCCCCATCCCCCATTTTACCCTTCCCCATTCCCATTTTTGCCCCATAGGGTATAATGGGAGTGGGGAAGGCGTTAATTACGCCACCGTAAAATACGGTGGCGTAATTAACAACAAGGTCCCGTAGCGCCATGGATTTCTCCGCCCGGAAAAACCAGGCGGAAAACGCTCCATGGCGCTACGGGAACTCGTAGTAGGGCGGACGGGTCCGCCGCGAATACCGCTGGCGTAAACCCACTCCGCCAGGGTCGTAATGAGGCCCAATGTCTTCAATGTCTTCTGCACCTGTTAAATGGTCTGCAGCTTCATACCACCCGTATTCTCTGTGGGAGAGTATTTGTATACCAAAGCTGTACAAATTTTGTGATAGTGTTTTGTCAGATGATATGTCATTCTGGAGATATTTTAGCTCTGTTTTCTCAGCTTTGATGGGACATATCTTGCTACGGCAGTCTGCAATGCATTCTATGTCTATGTTTGGATTACACAAGAGGACAATGATTCCATTGTAATCACTAATGTACTTTGATGCTACGTCCCATGAAATGTTGTATGTATTTTTAGGGGAGTCACCTTTTACGCTGTGTCTAACAGAAGAAATTAAGCTATTTACTGGTCCTTTTTGCAAACTGGTCTAGGGAAGCCAAAACGACATTTGGTATAGTATTTGCCTTTGTTTTTATATCAACGTCGGCAGTATTTGCAACACTTATGTTTTAGGAAGCATAAGATTTGTGTATATAGTTCACTATCTGTGGTTTCTGAAGGGATTTCATGGGTAATGTATTTTTGAATAAACTGTAAAATATTGGTGTCACTATAATGGCAACATCTATGAGCATCTTTCATCCACAAAAGCATGTGGATGTGTGGTATTGATATTCTTTTCTCCAAAAGAAGTGTTGCACTTCTCAGAGCAGAGGGGTAGGATTATTGCAGATAAAGTGCAGCATGGCAATGAGGTGATGGGGAAAGTACCATGAAACATTGATAGGATCAAGAAAACCGAGTTCTCCAAGTGTTTTTATATCTAGTCCGTCTTTATTTTGGTTTTCAGTGCATAAGAAGTTGTGCAAGTCATCCCAAGCATACTCTGCACAGCTTAAAGTAACAAACCATGTGGGTGGGTTCCTTAGCATACACGGTACATCAGTGGGACAACGGAACGAGTATTCTTTTGTACCGTACATGTTTGCCAAGAGATTTGTGATACTTGACTGCAAAACCTCATCTTTGTCTTTTATCTTTTGAAGCTGTTGGGTAGTGGACATGTTTAAAAAGTTACAGGCTGTCTTTAATGTGTGTGCAACTCCATAACATAGATTTGCTATTTCACTTTCGAAGAGGAGGTGGAAAATATATCTGAAATTTTGTCTATATCTGGGGTCTTCAGAATACATTCTTAAAGAGCAAAATTCTGATAGACTAATTTGTGTGGACCTTTCATCATATCTTCCTCCTTATCCTGTAGGAAAGAGTAGTGGAAAAGAAAGTGCTTCTATACTTTTTTCCCATATGCTCATTGAGGATCCTTTGGCTTGATGCATTTGATATTTTTCTAATGCATAATCAATGGTGTCTTTGGAGTGTAGTGCCTGAATTGTATACTGGTCCTAAATGTTGGCTGTAGTAACAGGATCTACACGTTCAAATTAGCCAGTTGCTGGTGAATCTTGAATTATTTGGGTGTTTTCTTCTATGTTTACATCTTTGTAGCATTCATTGCTTTCTTTTAGATTTTGTAGGGCTTATCTAACTTTGTTTAAGCTGACTAGTTGTTGCCAAATTCTTTTGTCTTTTGTTGGTACACCATTAACTAGTACAATAAAAGATTGATCTATTGGTTGTTGTACTCATAGAGTTTCTAATTGTTCTTTGAGATCTAATGGCAAATATACTTCTTTCCCACGGATGCCGTTTAGTTACTCAGATGGGGGTAATTTGGCTGATTTTGGTTGAAGGCGTATTATAGCTTGAAATGGGTGTACTGTTTGGATTATAATGCTCTCATACAAGTTACGCTCTTTGAGAACTTTTGAAAGTGGGCATATTTCGAAGTCATTAGTGATAGCACGTGATGGCGCTTGGTTATTGTCAAGTTTTGCCTGGTATTTAAGCAGATGTGTTTTGAAACATAGCTATTTCTTTTTAGTATGTCTTTGTTAGGACGTTGGTGTTTATGAGGTTTTCGGTAATGTTTTCTGAAGTAACAGATGTTTCTAAGTCTTCAGTTCAAAAGTATTTACTTTGAATATGCTCTATTCCTTGAAACCGTTCTTTGGCTGTTCCATGTAGGAGAATGTTATTTAAATTTTGAAGTTCTAGAGCAGGACTTTTTGCATAGTATAGTGTATGCACAAGATTCCGTATGGCAGAATGGTGTGTTGCTGACATTTTAAATTGGTGGAAGGTGCTTTTGCAAGCAGTGATGTCATCAATGATATTTGTGATGTCATCTTTGATGTCCTGGGTGTTAGTCTTAGTAGTGCACGGTGGTGGCGAGAGTTATGGATGCTTAGCTTACCATAACTGGCAAATTTCAGGGGTTTTTCAATTTTACTTGTAACCATAACGCCCCTTTAACAACATTTTTTTACTGAATTTCATAGGTTTTTAGTAGCACAAATTAACCATAGCATCCCTTTAACACATTTTTTTTTCACTGAATATAGATATAGATGTCATTCATTTGAATGGTTTTACTAGGATTCCTTTAGTTTATATAAATATACCATACAACATACTGAACCCCCTGTCCCACGCTAGTGGTTGGGTTGTCTGCGGAATGTGCGCATGTCCGCGGATGGACTCAGTCACATGAACACTATCCAAAAACTCAGGGGGTATCTTACATTGTTGTATCATGCAATAAAACACACTGAACATGTTCAAAAAGCAGCATATGAGTAAATCACATTAAAAAATAAATAAGAAGTGCAAACTGTATATGTAAGACACCAACAGTCCAATTACATAGCATATAAAACATAATGGAGCATATGAAAATAAATAACATATACCTCCAACAGAATTACCTCACTGATGCTTTATACAGAAACTGCACAACAAATATCAACAGCACACCTACATAGCAGTAACAGGAAAACTAAAAAACAAACTGGTAAGTACACTACATTCATTCCTATATTTATAAAGGTTCTGTAGTATGATACACTAAAACATATATATATTTTTTACACAGAAATGTCTAGTACTTTGCAGTGGCTTGAAGAAAATGTTCCCCACGACAAAAAGAGTGAAAACAGTGATACTAATGGTAGACACTGCACTTTCCTAAATTAGCTAATTAATAGACATTATTTTGTGTGTACCTAACTCATTTATTTTAATTTATTAGAACATACAAAAAAGGAGAATAATACTGAAACAATACATCATGTACTAATGGAAGAACAAACAGACACTGTGGAAAATCATCTACAATGTTTAGAACAAAAAATGGATCAATTAATGACCAATTTCACTATTTTAAAGAACCTGGTAGAAAATCATATTATGGAAAAAATAAAATATCACTGTCCCACGTGCACCTGTAACCCTTCTCCATGTCCCAGTCAACCATCCCCCAAAAATTCCCATCAACAAAAACATTATGATGAGATCTCAAACCCCTCCTCCCCTACCATCCAACATGTAGAAAACCCTAATTCCCCTGTATATGTTTCAATTTCTGCTTCCCCTTCTCTTGCATAATTTCTGTATTTTCGTACAATGATAAAATATGATGTATACTGTTCCTATATTTCTCTGTGTCTTTTTTTTAATTAAAAAGCTGTTAGGGTGTCCGCGGACGGTGCAACTGTCCGGGATGTCTGCAATTAACCAAAATGGGGGTGTCCTAAGGACACTGTGACTGTTTGCACTGTCCGCAATCAAAATGGAGGTGTCCGTAAGACACATAATCTGTCTTCATGTCTGCTGTTAGTCAAAATAGGGTGTCCTAAGAACATCCCCCTGTTCGTATTGTCCGCAATCAGCGTGAATGTGTCCGTAGAACACATAACCCGTCCACATGTCTGCAAAGTTATGGCGCACCTTTAATTCGTTTGGGGACTAAAACCCTGTCCGTTGGACACCTGTATGCATGCGCATCCCACCCTCGGGTTCTACGAACATCGTGCCTGTTCGTAACTGTCCACAACACGTGTGTCGCACTTTTAATTAGTTCAGGGATGCAAACACTGCCCATAGAACATCCGCGCGTATGCCTATAACAGACTCTGCGCATTCGGTGTCCTATGGACACCCGTCCCATTCACAAACGTGTCCGCAACATCATCATGTGACCACACCCACGCTAAGTGTGGGTCTTTGTTCGCAAACACAGTCCCGGCCCCTGGACACACAAAAAGTGCTTTTTGAGCAATCCAAAATATTTTACTGTGAAACTTCACCCTTGCACATGTCCCAGACAATGCACCTGGAGATCTGGATACTTTTTGGAACTTTTTTAACCCTTTTTGGTGTTCGAAGTGTTCACAGACAGTGCGGCTGTCCGCAAAGCCTGCAGCAGCACCCCTATAAAAGGTCTTGTTGAGGATTAAATACATGACAAGGCATCCAGGCAGTCCTAGGTGGTATATAAGAAACAATTATCTTTGCAGATGGAAATAGGTGCATCAGTTCCTGTAGCAACTGCTTCAGTGCACCTTGCAAACTTATTGCACTCGGATAGCCCAAATACATTCCTTCAACATTTACCACCAGGATATCAGGAGTGTTGAAGTAAGCCATATTTCTACAACGTGTAATGACACCTTGCAAATTTCTCCCTGGCATATCACACCAGGTAGTCTCCACTCCCTGCATTCCAACATTGTCTGGAATACCACACATGATTGCATACCACTGCAGATTAGTGATATAACCATCTCCCACTATCCACATTCTAACTCTGTCCATCTCAACAACCACAGCCATCTTCAAAACATACAGCAATGAAAAAAATGATTACCCTCTCTCCGTATGAATGACACCCTCAGCACCTGATTGGCTAATTCCCCTAGTCCTTTTTCCAAGCCAGATATACTGAAAAGCCCCAGATGTAGCACGCCCTTTCCAAGAACAGCCGCGGTGTCCGCTAAGCACGTAACACTGGGGCAGCCCTTCTACCCTTTCCACTTCACTCTCTGCACCATTCCCTCATTGGCTACTGTTAAGCAGTAACACAACCATCCACCAATCACATCCAATAACTCTACATTTAACTCCATCATCACAGTTCACCACTTTAGATGTATTGTTGATCACGCTGAGTAATATATTCTGCTGTGATTACTAAGCATCTACAGCAATAACTATTGTAAAACTCTCCAAGATTTCTGCTTGCAGATTCATGCACATCCACATGCATGAACACAAACTACAGGTATGAATATTTTCTGCACAGTACATGTACAACTCTTATATAAATGCATATGAACAGAGTAACTGCCACTTACTTGTATAACCTACAAAAAAAGCTTACTGTCATTTCTCCCATCTGCTATAATCAAGTGTCATTTGCAAAGCTTTGTGCTTTCCAAATTTTCATTTACCCATATTACTCATTGTAATGTACAAACGGTTATTCCCTTCATTCATTCTGTCATTTTTGTAACCATTGCCACCCCTTTATCCACATTTCAAGCGTAATAGCATTTCATCCATTATAGTGCATAGGATGTAGACACAATTTCCTTTGTGTACATTATGGGCATTTTACATAGAATCTATCATTAGAACTTCCTTTAGAAATAATTACAATAGTAATCAGACACAACACACAGCTGTCTAACAAAGTGTCATTTGATGTTAAAAGATGGGAGAAATAACAGTATGATTATAAATTGCAGGAACCATATTCAAATTCATGCAATATAAGGTTTCCTGTTCTGTGTTGTGAAATGGATAAATTAAAACCTATAAAACACACACCATTAAAGTGACACTTGTTCATAGCAGATGAGATAAATGACAGCATGACATTTTTACTACTTATCTAGGGTAAGTACAGGTACCCTGCATTGTAAATACATACATTGCATGCTTTTCACCAGAGTTCCTGCCATTTACCCTGTCTAGTAGCAAGAAAACATACTGTTATTTCTCCTATCTCCTAACATCAAATAACACTGCCTTAAAAAGCCAAGTGTGCTCTGTGTGCTTACTGTTGTAATCATTTATAAGGCAAGTTCAACTGACAAATTCTAAGTAAAATATCCAGAATGCACATACACAAAGGAAACTGCATGTGCATGCTATGCACAATTAACATAAAGCAGTATTACTGCAAAAACAAAGAAATACATGTCTACATTAACAACAGTGCTATTAACACACATATTTACTAACTTCTTTCTTCCACAATTGCAGTGAAGAACACTCTCCTAAAAAACAGCAGCGTCTGAAGTACAAAATAGAACTCAGAAGAAACCACTCTTTGCATCCAAAAAGGTAAGTGCAATACTGCCATTATGTAGTAACTGTTACTTAAACACTGTAGGATTATATTATTGCAAAACAAACAATTGTATTAACTCTGCAGCATTAGATTCAGTATTACTGATCATGCCTCAGCAGGTGCACACTTTGTATTTTCATCTGAACACCAGTATAGTAACAGACAACTACGAGAATAGCCTTCCCAACCTGAAGTAACAGCACATTCAACAATCACACAACTCTACATACATGTCTACCATCATACTCAGACACTCATGCACAATGCACACATATATTTCACAACGTCCCAACCCACACTTTCTTTTTTTCTCCAACAGACCCCAAAGAATGCCTACCAAAAAGCAACTCTGTTGAAAGCAACACAGAAGTATAGGAAATCAAAATAAAAGTGTACAGAATAAGCATCCGCCTATGGTCAGAATTTATACAAAAAGTTCAAACAAACCACCAAATACAGTCACTAAGCGAAACAAAAGCAGCTTTCAGTAAAGAAACGTTGCCTCCTCTTTCAAAAAGTAAAACTAAACAGAAAGTTATTAAAAAGACTGTAGCTATCACTAGTGCTAACAATGCACCTATAATATCTCAATGTAGCCACAAATAAGCATAGCAAAAGAATTATTTTACAAAACATGTTCCGCCACAGAGTCCTTCAGAACCTTATAAAACAGGAGAGAAATCATGCACAACCCTTAAAACCTACCGTAGAAAATTAATCCTGATAGCTCTCATAGACAGTGCAATCCTTCTCAAAAAAATAATATTTATTTCAGTTTTAAACAGAATGAAACCACTACCAAAACTAAGTACTAAACTACCAAAAAGACTTGTCAATAAACGGAATATCAACAAACATAACTTTGCATACATCTGTGGAGGTTAGTGGAGTCACGCCACCAGCACAGAACCATATTTCAATGAAGAAGCATACAAACAAAAGCAAAGAAACACAAATGCCATACCAGCTGTGGACGAAGGTATGAAAAACTTAATAATACTATTATGGAACATGAAATGCTGCTCAAAAAAATATCCCCAGAAAACTTAGCATCAACTCTCCATTCCACTGAACCAATACGTCCAGTCTACAAATGCCCATGCACATCAATGTGTAACATAGGCAAACAATCTTTCACATCTTTATGCCACTTCCTCAATCAGTATGTGAAAGACAAATACACATTGAAAATAAAACTACTACAAACTATGGACTCCTAACCAGTGCGAAAATACACAGGACTACAAGGACATTCATTAGCCTGCATTTCTGGACCTATTTGCAAAAGCACCTTCCACAAAATCTAAATGATAGGAACACACCATTCAACTGCAAGAAACCTTGTTCATAAACTCGACTATGCCAAAAGTCCTGCTTTTGCACTGTCTAATTTAAATAACATTCTTCTACATGGCACAGCCAAAGAACTACTCAAAGAAATAGACCACAATAAGATAAGAAAACATATTTTGAAATTGAAAGCCACTTAAAAAATTCAATATCTTTAGAACAAACTAGCAACCACTTTACAGATGACAACCTTCAACTACACACATACAAAAAAGGAAATACTAAAGTTTAAAAGCACATCGGATGATGTACCAAACCATGTGTGTGTGTGTGTTGCCGCAGGATTATTTATAAGAATAGCACAGAAACTGTAGATATAATGTACAAAATAGAAGACAATAAGGTTTCCAAGTGGTTCTCATTAGCTCTCTATCTTCTAGCAGAAAACAAATACGAAATTACTAACCCCTTAATACTTTGCAGTTACTGCATTGCAAAACTTGACAACAATCAAATAACTTCACGTGCTATCACTAGTAACTTGGAATTATTCCCACTACCAAAACCACTGCAACAACTTAACTTGTATGAGAGCATCATAATTCAAATGGTGCACCCATTTCAAGCAATAATAGGCCTTGAACTAAGTACAGCAAAACAACATCCCTCTGAATTACTGAAAGGCATTCATGGCAAAGTAGTGTATTTGCCATTAGCTCTCAAAGAAAATGTAGACACTCTGGGAGTGCAACGTCCAATAGATCAATCTTTGATTATTCTAGTAAATGGCGTACCTACAAAAGATGAAAAAAATTGGCAGCAACTAGAGGGCTTACATAAAGTTAGAGAAGCCCTGCAATATCTAAAAGAAAACAATGAATACTACAAAGAAATAAACATTGAAGAAAACCTGAGGGAAACCACCAAAATAATTCAAGACTCATCAGGAACTGGCCAATTTAAATCTCTAGATCCTACTACAGAATCCAATATTTTAGACCACTATACAATTCACCCATTGCGCTCTAAAGACACCATAGAGGATGCGCTGGAAACTTACTAAATGAGACAAGCCAAAGGATCTCCAATCAGCATATGAGAAAAAGGTGTAGAAGCATGAGCTTTTCCTCTACTCTTTCCTACTGCTAAAGGAGGAAGGTACGATGAAAGACCTACACAAATGACAACATCAGAATACCGCTCTTTATGAATGTATTCTGAATAACCAAGATTCAGACAAAACGTGGAATACACATTTCACCTTCTCTTTGAAATTGAACTCGCAACTCTATGCTACCGAGTTGCACACACATTGAAATTAGGTACCAATTTTCAAAATATGTTAGCTAAGCAATTACTACAAAAAGTGCAAGAAAAAGATGAAGTTTTAAAATCTAACATTACAAAACTTTTAGCAAACATGCGTGGTACAAAAGAATACTGGTTCCAATGTCATGCAGATGTATGCTGTATGATAAGAAACCTTGGGCCACCCACTTGGTTTGTGACATTAAGTTGTGCAGAATATGCATGGGAAGATTTGCACAATTTCCTACGCATAGCAAAAATAAAACAAATATAGATATGAAAACACCAGGAGAACTCTGCTCTCTATATCCTGTAAATGTATCAAGATATTTCCATCATCACTTCATTGCTATGCTTCATTTGTAACAAAATAATGCCTCACCTCGGAGAAGTGCAGCACTTCGTTTGGAGAAAAGAATACCAAGCTAGAGGAGCACCACACATCCACATGCTTTTGTGGATTCAAGATGCTCATAAATATGGTCAGGACAGTGAGGCCACTGTTTTACAGTTTATTCAGAAATATGTCACTTGTGAAATCCCTTCACAAATTACACATAGTGACCTACATGTACAAATTATACAATTTGAAAGGAACAAATGTGTAAAGTATTGTTGTCGCAAATATAAAAAAAGGTAAATACTACACCAAGTGCTGCTTTGGTTTCCCTAGACCAGTTTCAACAACAGGTTAACTGAACAACTTCATGTCTTCTGGTACACATAGTGTCAAAGGTAAATCACCTAAGAACACATATTGCATTAAAAGAACAGAAGGATCAAAATACATCAACGATTACAATGCAATCAATGCCCTCATATGGAATGCAAATATAGATGTGCAATACATTGCAGACAATTCCACTGCAGTTGCACAATATGTTACAGCCTACTTAACCAAAGCAGAAAAAACAGAGCTCAAAGACCTCTGGAATTATGTATCATTGGACAAAAAACTGTCACAAAAATTGTACAGTTTAGGCATAAAAATGCTCTACCATAGAAAATGTGGCTGCTTCAAAGCCGCAGACCATTTAACGGGTACTGCCTTGTATGGGAAATCTGAAAACATAGTACAGCTAAGCCTTGGTCCTGCTAAATCCAGAAAAAGAGTCTCAAATCATATGAAGACATAGAAACAATAACCAAAAAAGATCCCAACAGCCTAGACATTTTGAAAAACAACTTACTGGACACATACTACCCAAACAGGAGTGCCACTTTGGAAACCATGTGTCTATTCCACGTAGCCCAAAACTTCACATACAAAAATAATATTAAACCAGATGAGAAGAAGGGTAGATACAGAGTCAAAAATTGTGAAGGCATGGTAGTGAAACTTACCAAACAAAGCTTAATTAATCATATGAAATTGTCATTAGACATTCCTCAACATAAAGAACTGTATTACATGTCCCTACTACAACTTTTTAAACCATGGAGAAAAGAAGATTTACTAGATACCCATGACTCCTATGACAATGCTTTCAAAGCAAATGAAAGCACTATAACAGACGAAACCTTTATGCAGTACAAAACAATGTTACACAATGAACAGCAACAAGAAGAAGAACTCCAGGTCCAACAAAATATAGACACTCCTGACAGCAGTCAATCCTTCTGTATAAGGAAGCCAAGAACCACTTGGACAGCCACTAATAGCAAATGAGGCATAATTAACCATGACTGAAGTAGAAAACACCATGTGTCAGTATGAGCAATATGCACAAGACTTTGCTCTACTGAAATCGCAACTAAACAATGAGCAGCATAGCATTTTCCTAGAAATAACCAAACAAATTGAACATGGTATGCAGCTTGAAACTAAACATTGTACCTGTCAAAACTACAAACCTATACTGCTATACGTGAGTGGTCAAGCTGGTTCAGGCAAACCATTCTTAATCAAAATCATCAGCAAGTTCCTCCAACAATTGAGGAACAACAAACTGTCAGCTGTTGTAACTGACCCCACAGGTTTGGCCGCCTACAACTTTACACCGATTACTACTCCTTCCAGTAGAAAACCAAAACAAATTAGACTACTATAAACTTTCTCCAGAAGCTGCAATGGAACTATGCAGAGTTTTGAAACAAATGAAAATGCTGCTAATCAATGAGGTGAGCATGGTTTCCAAACTAATGTTAGCCTTGACTCACCTCAGATTACAAGAGGTCCTGAAAACAGACAACAAATAACTCTTTGGAGGAAAACACATTATTGTTTTCGGAGATCTTCTTCAATTAACACCAGTTAAAGGTGAACCTATTTTTAAAACCTTAGGGCACAAACTTTGCAATAAAACTCTTGGCAGCATAGGAAATGTCAACCTTTGGCACCATTGCCAATACAAAGAATGAATTGAAAACATGCATCAGTCTGCAGACCTCACGTACGCCAACAATTTAAAAAGTATTAGAGTTGGTGTACTATCTCAAGAAGCACAATCTATATTAAATACCAGGCACATCCATGCACTCTATGGCCATAGCTCATGTGCTACTGATATCATGGAACAATTAGCACATACAAATGTAAACTGTATGTCCTTGATGCCAACTCTTGCAAGATGTGCTCAATTCAATGAAACAATGTTGAAAAAAGAAATGCAACCGATAGTTGAAATTTGCTGCACAGACAAACTGGATGTGCACGGTATGACACTACTCGTGTGTGAACAAGCCACAGCACAACTATATACCTTAGAAAACTCTATCTCTAACACAGCTGGTTTGGAGAAAATATAAAACATTATCTTTAAACGTGGAACAAGGACTAGTTAATGGAGCACTTGGTACAGTTGTTTGCTTTCAAACATGCCCACATGACAACATCATTCAGTTTGTCAATTTCCACTTTGACAAACTATCAGAAGTTAAAAGGATGGATGCTCAACAGCCCGATTCCTTCTTTTCCTTGATTTTCTGATGTTGTTATTGTCTGACCAACTTATTCTATTCCCTGCCTGATTTACCTTAATTGTACCCATGTTGCTCTGCACACAACTGTCCCACACAATGTTGAAAGTACATTGGAGGAAGGCATGGTCACTCCAGTTGTTCAATGTCACTGACATATCAACAACTAGTTGTAACATTTTGGGACATAGAAAAATGTAATCCAAAGTACTAACTGCCGTACCGTTTGTCCATGTCTGTTTACCCGGTGTATCTCCAGGGGTACGGCCGTTGATCATTTCAAGTTCCCAACCATCGAACAGCCGTAACCAACCCATCCCCTCGGCGTCCTGTTTATTATGCATCATTGTACATTTGTCTTTCAGCTTGGGGTTCGAAGAAGAGATTTCTGCCCCTGTCATATGACAGTTAAAGTCACCAAGCACTACCACTGCTGAGTTCCCACATTTTGTTGACCAAGAAGTCATTAACTCCTGCAGTGCTTCTTGGATTAATTCCCTTTTTGCTGCTCCAGGTGGATTGTATACATTAACGAGGAGGAATCTTTCTGGTCTACATTCATGTCCCAACTCCACTTCGACTGCAATAAGGTTATTTTCTTGATAACAATTAACCCGACTAGAGGTCAGTGAATTGGTCATGCCAATTAATAGGCCACCCCGAGGGACAACCTTTTTCTCCTCTGGTTGCAAAAGCTTGATGTACCACATACCCATCAAAGATCAAGGAGTCAGTTGCCAGGTTTCTTGCAGACAGAAACAGCTATGTTTGGCCAAAGCTTTGGCCGGCCCCTCCGCTCTCAGCAAGTGGGAGAAGCCTCTGCAGTTCCATGTGAGGATAGTGAACTCTCAATTGTTTGCTACCACACCTGGAAGAGAGTCCAGCAACCGCTTTAGAGTTTGCTGTAGTTCCGCAATGTCCACTCGCTTCCCTTCCGTAGCAGAAGGGGTTAATAAGGGTTTAGCTGGAGATATAGGCTCCTCTGATACTGCATTAGGGTCGGCCTCGTTCAGATCGACATCAATATCAATGTCCGCTAGCCTCAGGTAATCTTTGTATTTTCTGATGATCTTAGCTGTTGATGCAAATTTGCAGTGTATGTCAGAAATGTTCGGGTTAGGACCCTTGAGTGGCTCAACAAATTAGAAATCATCAGATGTGAGGACTCGAAGTTCCGGGACCGAATTTAACCTCACCAATAGTTTGGATCGTGCTAGCCATTTGTCTTTGCCACTCTGATATAGGTTCTTTATAAGACACACATGATTGTTGGATGGCTCTTTACACCCATCCAGCAATTTCGGAGTTGTCGTCGTCGATTTGTCGCCTATATCAGACGATTTTACTGATATGGCATGTGTATGAGGCACCCTTTCGTCTTCACTGTGGTCTGGGATGTCTAGCAATTCGTCATCTTCAACCAAGTCAGCCTACTTCACTTGCTCCTTAAGCAGCCAGCTGGTTAAATGTCCCTTGGCTGGAGGGATCTTTTTCCTGGTTTTGGCCGCTCTCTTCTTGGCTTTTTTGGACTGCATTATGGGGGAAGACACATCTGGCTCCGATGCTGGTTGTGTACTAGATTTTGTATTCTTTAGTGCTTTCTTTGGCAGTCAACGTTGTTTCCGGGAGAAGTAGACCAAAGGGCTTTGTTCGAGATCCGGAGAGTTCTGGTTGTTTTGTTGATCATTATCGTCCTCTGCAATTTGGATGGCTTCAGACAGATTAACATCGGCCTCCTCACGTTCGTTTACCGGCTGGTCCTGGGTCGGCATGCATGTGATGGTATTGGCCAGAATTCTACTTGACATTTGCAGCAGGATTTTGAGGGCAAATTGTATAGATGCCACTGAAGACTGTAGCTCCGCGATCTCCTTTGCCATAGGTGCCGGGCAGTTCGCCTCCTCTGGTTCTTTCTCTGGTCCATCTTCCATTGAGGTCAAGACCAGGTTGGGCGAAGCAGATAGGCAACTGAAGCTCCCCATGGATTTGGTAGTTCCGTCCCTCCACCTGAAAAATTCTCAGCCTGAGGCGGGATGCAATTTTCTGCTGGCAACGGAATTTGTGACACCATTCCTTTTTGGATATTTAAACATAACCCCAATAGGGAATTGTTGTCAATGTCCTCGTAGTTGGTCGAGCTCATTTCTCCACTGGCACTGGGTCCTGGGGCGACAATCTCTTCAATACTGGTAGAGGTAATGTCTAATGGAGGGATCAAAGGGTTCGGAGGGAAGAATCCCGTGATCATGGCTTGGTCTGTGGGGATGGGATTCTTAAGTTTCTTTTTTGATCTCGTAATGGTCACCGGGGAGCCGAGTCAACACTCGCCTTGCTGGGTTGTTTTCTGGTTTTACGCAGGTTGTATTTGGTCTGTGCAAAACCCTTCCCCGGGGACATTGCCAATTTGCTAGTGGTGGGCTGTATGTCTAGGTCTTTAAATCTTTAAATAACCTTTAAATCCATAAACTACAACCAGAAAACGTCAATGTACATTTTGCTAAGGAAACCCTGCAACACTTATTATGTATAAAAATACCCTCAACAACTCCAAAATATCAACAGTTAGAATATGCCAACAGGTATCTAACTGCCCCAAGATTCTGAAACAACCAAACAGATAAACGAATACTACTAAAATGCAACAAGAAATAAACAGCTAGAATACGCCAACAGGTATCTAACTGCCCCAAAATTCTGCAACAAGCAGATAAATGAATACTACTAAAATGCAACAAGAAATAAACAAGTAGAAGTACAGAAATGTCTACTATGCAATGCAATGACTCATTACAAACTACCTAGACTAACATGTCATCCTTTCTTTTTTTTCTTTTTTTAATTTAGTTTATTACAAACTTTAAAAAAAAATGTCATTCATAACAATCCTATACAGCTCTACATTACTTTCTTTTTCGTAGAATGAAGTCTTTGATACTCTTTTAGCCGAATGCTTCACTTTTTTCTTTCCAGTATTTTGCTATCACTTCTAAAAATGCAATCAATGCAAAAGTTAGTTTTTTATTTTCTCCTCCATGGATGGCTCTCCACCATTCTTCAGTAGTATATGTGGAGCATTTGGCAATCTCTTGTCCCATATATCTATTTCTAACATCTCTTAAACTCAAAGAGGCCAACACCAGATGCTTCAATGGGTCTTCTCCAGTGTTACAGAGTCGACATATCTTGGCTTCTTCCCTTCGTTCACCTCTTTGGTACTGAGTCTCCTTTGTTCCCATTCATTTAGCCTAAAGAGCATAAAGATTCTTCTCTTCTTATTGCATGGAAATTGCATCAAGTATTTTGGGAGTTCATTTAGTTTCTTTGCTTCAAATGGAACGTTTGTCATTCTTTTGTGTTGCCTTCTTTTATCTTGTGTCTCAATCCAGTCTAATATTAGCAGTTTCTTTTTAACCGCGTCCGGATTCTGCACTAAAGTTTGTGTATTAGTGTTAAGTTGATATTTTGCCTCTGAGACAAGTTTGATAGCATCATTGCCCAGCTTCCACTGAAACCTTCCACACACATTTAAGTTGCGTGCACCTTGTACGTTTTTCAATACAAGGACCTCTGTTTTTTGTACATTAATTTCTAATTTGTTTGTTTCAATGTAGGCTTTTAATGCGTTGATCTTCCTCTGGAGTCCGATTGGGGGTAGATCCAGTATTGCAATGTCATCTGCATATAATATCACATTAATATGTTCCTTGTTGATTTAGGGAGGAAAAGAGATTACATTGCTCAATGCCTCACCCACATCCGATATGAAAAAGTTAAAGAGCGTAGCTCCTAACGGACAGCCCTGTTTAACTCCTCGATTAGTTATAATGGGTGTGGTAAGATGTCCTCTTTGGTCCAAACAAACTTGTACAGAGGTATCTGAATAAAGCGCAGTTATTGCAGCAACCAAGCTTGTTGGACCGCCTTTGCTCTTCATTTTTCCCACAGCATATCGCAGTCTACTCCATTAAAGGCTTGGGCCAGATCAATGAATGCGATATAAATTGCTTGATTCTGTCTTATCGCCTCAGTTTTCTGCATGTTCAAAATGAATACGTTTAAATTACAGCCCACTCCTCTGACAAATCCAGTTTGTTGTAGATCCGCTACATTTGCGTTCAGGATCCATGCTGTTAGCTGCTTCAGTAGCTGACTGGCGAAAAGTTTCCCAACCACATTGAGTAGCGCAATAGGTCTATAGTTATTGGCTTCCAGCCTTGAGCCTTTTTTTAAAAATCTGTACGATTATAGCTCTGTTCCATGTTTAGGGGACTTTTCCAAGTGCTATTACCATTTTGAACAACTTAAAGCATAAGTCCGCCCATTCCTCAGTATTATTTTTTAGCATTTGATTTGTTAGGCCATCGGGTCCTGGCGCCCGAGATGTACTTAGGCTCCTGATATTAGTTAAAATGTCCTCTCGCTCTATAGAGAGGTTCCACGAGCACTCAGCTATCATTTCAGGTCGTTCATTATGTTGATTCTTCTGGAAAAGTGCAGTGTAGTGAGCAGTCCATTGGGTTTCAGTAACTACATTGCTTAGGCTAGCAGATTGGGGTTTTTCTAGACCATTTATCGCTGCACAAAAGTCTCTAGAGTTTCTTTGAGCTAAGCAAGACATCATTGCTTCAGCATCTTTTTTCTCCATTGTCGCTCTATGCCTTTTGGTCCAATTTCTGTATTATAATTTCTTTTTCTTTTTTTGTGAATTTTTTTGTCTCTAGTTTTAGTGCTACTTTTAATTATGCGAAATTGCTTTCTCACAGCTCTTTCTTCCCTCACCACTTCTGGGTCATATACATGTTTTTTTACATTGGCATTATGATTTATCTGTGTCAGAGCTATATATACCTGTAGGAGTGTGTCATACTCAATCTTTTCTCCTTCATCTTTGTTTTTCCACTTGTTTAATTTATCAGTAAGAGATTTTATTTTTGTACTACTCATTCTCAACCGATTTCCTCCCGGTAGAACTTCAATTTTTTTTTCCCAATTCACTCTCTTTTCTGATAATTGTATTTTGAGGGAGATAATTACTAGGTTGTGATCACTTAGGCCCGTTTTAACGACTTCCAATTTTTGGATTCTGGTTGTCATCGCCTTTGATGTTATTAAGTAATCCAGGATTGAATTCAACAGACCTCTCACACAAGTCGCTTGCGCCGGCATGTCGCCTGATGTCTTGCCATTTAAAATATCCATGCACCTGACGTCTAGTTCTTCCCAGATGACGTTCCTCAGGTTTTGGGCACACTTCTCTTTGTATCCCTTCGCAGATGTTGTTAGGAGGTCCATGTTGAAATCGCCACATATAATGATAGAGGCATTATCTTCAGACTCAGATATCTCGTCCATAAGCTCACATAATTGGACCACAAAAGCAGTTTCTCCGATAGCTTTATGTTGCCTGTATACGATAATTATATGTATCTTTGTTGTATGAGAGTCATTCCAACGATGATTTGTCACTGTGGTGACTTGAATATATGGGCTAAGATTCTTTGAGATTTGAATTCCTAGGCCGCTTTTCCTTCTGACCATAGAACACGTTCCAGACATGGGCCTACCCCTGTCTTTGCATATAGCAGGAGTAAATGCAAGATCAAAACCATCGACTGCAGGCGGTTCGCTAAACCATGTTTCCTGACAACAGATTATGTCCAAGTTCTGCAGAATACTGTTCAGCGACTGCAGTAAATGAGTGAAACCACGTGTGTTCCAGGATCCCACTCTTTTCAGGTTTTTAGCTATTCCGTCCTTATATTAGCTGCGCTTTGTGGAGTGTAAGGCTCCCGCCACCCAGGACCAGCTGTCATTTATGGATCCTCTTAGCTTTACTTCTTCTGTTTGGATCATGCTCTTTCTACAGTTTTGTGCTTCAATAGTGACTTTGAGTGGCTTTTTTGATTTAATTAATTCACTAATTTCTTCTTCGTCCCAACTTGAATCATCTTGGATTACTTTCTGAGTAATTTTTGCATCACATCTGTTTTTTGGGCTTTTTATAGTTTCTCGAGATGAAACATGGTCCTCGTTTGCACTATGCCCAAAACCATGCAGTTTTTTCTCAGATTCTTTGTTATTAGTTATCTTTTTTATTGAGAATCCGAGGTAGAACAAATCCTCGGCATTTCTCAAAATGAGATCATGGACAACCTCTGAGTAGATATGTAGCACTACCCTATCTAGGGTTCAGTCACCAATAAATTCCACTCTTTTAAGATCGTTTGAAGAAATCATCTTCATGTCATGTACATGGTTTCGAAGCTGCATGACGTTAAAACGATTTAAGATCAGGCCGTCTTCTTTCGGTTCAGTTCGTTCGAGAAGTATTCGGAAGTTAGATCCTCCTCCTATTAGGTTCGTACCAATTTTTTGGCTTTTAGGTTTTACTCTTCTGTCGACCCTCCATGGTTCATCAGAAGATTGGATATCTGAGTTTCTCTTTGTATTTGGCACTTCCTTTATCTTGGCGGCTTGTTGAGCTTTTTTCTTTTCCGTTTTGGCGGGAGGGTTTCTATCAAGATTGTAGTTCTTAGTTCTGTCCTCCTCAGTTTTTTCTTTCTCCAGCATCCTCTCTCTTTTTTCTTTCAATGTGTGGAATTCTTGAAAGGACACAGCCTTTTCCCTTGTGCTTTTCTCAATGCTATTCAGCTGTTTTTCCGGTGATAGGTTGGCAACCATTCGTTTCCATGTTTTTATCTTGTCGCACGAGCACTCAAGATCTGGTGAGCCTTCAATCTTATCTGCGTGTTGCGCTGAAGGGTTTGGTGTCAGTTCCTCGTCTTCTGAGGCTTGGTCACATGTTTCCTCCTCATCAGTTATTTCATATGTAGATAAATCCAACAGATCCTCTGATTTGTCGTCTACCAATGGTGTAGCAGCGGTTGAAAGCTTTTCTCTTGAGCCTGAATCGTTATTTTCGAGCCCTGCTGTTTTCACATTTAAGGCTTTATTAGGCTCTTTTCTAGATGAAAAGTTGCTGGATTGTTACGTTCAGCGCTTTTGGGATTCTCAGGAACTTACATGAGTTCTTGGCATTTGAATATTTTCCCATTGTCATGTTCTTTGTTTTTTTCTTCATGTTTGATATATCCTTCTTTTCAATCTTTGAGGTCTTAGCTTTATCAGCTATTCTTTTGTTTTTTCCAAAGATGGGGTAGCATTCTTTGCTCGATTTTTCCGTAGTTGCTTTCTCACTAGCGGACAGGTTAGAATTGTTAGAGCTTTTTGGAACAGAGCCTCACTTGACTTTCGTGCGGGAAGGGTCTCCTCTGTGGCCTTACGATTTTCAGCTTGTACGATTAGCTTGTCCTCTGTACTCAGATTTTCAAATAACAGCCCATCTGCGTTTTTTGAAGTCGAAGCTTTAGGCGTGTCTATTACATTACGTTTTGGGCACTGCCTTACAGGTATCCAATCGTTATCGTTGTCCCAGACGCATTGCTGGAGTCGCTGCACAGCTTGTGGCTCGTCATACGGTCTCATAACACCAATGTCATTCGTGTTTATATGGTTGATTTTGTCAACACGACATTCTTTGTTAATCGTCTGTTCGATTTGATCTTTATGTAACTCATTTTGGCCGATCATACGTTCATTTCCTTCTGAATGATATTTCCTTAGAATTGATAGCGCTTCTTTGGCCACCTCAGCCAACAGCTTTTTTTGCCTGAGCATTTTAAGGATTCCTTCAAAATGCTAGCTGTTTGCTCGACTTTATGATTGTCCTTTTGGGACCGAATTTTCATTTCCTGTAGCTTCAACTCCACACTACTCATTTTGGTGTTTACCAGAGCAATCAGAGTATTTTGGTCTGTGTAGCTCTCGTTAATTGTTCGTATATTTTTTCTAGAGGTGTGATAGCTACGGCCATAGCTGACAAGAAATAAGGCTTCAGTTCGTTGATTAGATTTTCTGTAACTTGTCAAATGAAATTTTTTTGTAACAGGGCCTTATTATTTGTTCGCCGTTTGGCGTTAGTGGTTGATCTCACTGCTTCATATCTTCCCTGATGTTGACTGGCCTCAGTAGAAGAATCATCCGTCGAAGCCTCAGACGGTGATAATCGAGAATGCTGACTCTTTCCTTTTAGTGTGGCTTTATCTTTGGTCTTGGGATCCGCTTTCATTCGCTTTATAACCTTTGGATTTCTTTTTTGTGAGCAGCAGATCTCTGGCGTTGGGCTTGAGTCCACACTATTTTCGCCTTGCCAATTTTTTAATCTATATTCAATGTTTTATAAGAATCCAGGCCATTCTACTTGGCTTTGAGCTTGTTATCGGACTCAGTGCCAGTGCTTTTTGAACTGCTGTGTAAGCCGACAGACTGGGAAGGGCGTAATTCTTTCTCCATGTTCATATTCACTTTTGCAGTTAGTGCCATTATGTCCTTGATGATCTGATCGGCGACGGCAAGTGAATTACGCCTGTCATTATTTCTTACCGGCTCATATTCGATGTTTAGCCCACAGTCAAAGGTTGATTGCACACACGGCTGGTTTTTGATGTCGATATTAAGATCGGAGCACTGAGTGCTGTCAGTTAATAACTTTTGCTTGGAGGGGGAGATACTCTTCCCTCGAGGAGTTTCCTGTAACTGGTTTACAATAGAGGGGACATTTTTTGGTGTGTTCTCATTCGGCACGTCGATCAGGCCGTTGTCTTTAATTGTATCTGTGGGCTCAGTCAGACCAGGTCCTTTCAGATGTTGCAGCATAATACTTTCCATCATTAAAGGATGCTGAGTGTCAGGCCACTTACTTCCCTCATTAGCTGCTATTGGCATGTGATAGTCAAAGTCTGAGCCTTCTCTGTAGCTCTTCTGGTCTCTTTGATGCATAATTTTTGTTCCCTTAAGACTCGAGTCGCACACACATTCAAGCCCGTACAGAAACGGTGTGTTAGTTCTAGGGGTGTATGTCCATTTTTCCTCCTTGTCAACGTTGCTATAACTGCCATTTCTACTTTCACCTCCCCCGGGGGTGCCTTCAGGTGGGTGCTTGGGGTGGGATGTGTTTCTGTGCAAGGGGCACAGAGCCAGAGAAGCAGCCATTTTGTGGGGCACAGGCCTTTTCTCAGGCTGGCGAGCTTCGGTTGGGTCAGAAGAACTGCTTTCTGTAGGATGCTTCGGGCAGGGTTATCAGTGTTAGGCGCCTGAGGTGCATCGGCCGCCATGCGCATTGGTACAGTGTCCGCAGTATTTAGTTTCACAGCCTCTGAGGCAGGGAGGGTGGGGGCAGGCTCATGAAGAACTTGGTCTTCTGCTTCCAGCAGATCAGAATCCAGTATCTCCTCTATCCCCTCAACCCCTATCCCCTCATTCCCCTCAGACCCCTCTGCCCCCCCAGTCATTGCTGCAACTTTCCTCATTGGAATACTTGTGACAATTTGTCTCACTTACTTGCAGCTTCGGTGCCGGCTGTTTCAGCGTCCGTGTTGGAATCCTTGCAGGGGCAGACTCGCAATGTGTAGATTTTTCACGTGCACAAAGTTGTCGCCTTGTTTCCATGATGAGGTGCAGACTGTTGTGCTGGGTAAGTGCGGACAGCTTAGCTCCTTCCTTCCTGCACAACCTGGCACAACCCAAGGAACACAAAGAACACTCCCTTCTCACTCCGCGGGTGCGAGGGGTTTTTGAAGGCAAGCTCCTACTTGGCAATGGAGCTAGAAAAAACACTGGTGAAAGCACTGCAGGCAAATCCATTCCGCAATCACAGTGGAGAACACAAAGAACACTCCCTCGTCCTCTGCTAATCTTTTCTTTTATCACAGAGATTGAAGAAACAATGTCTGCTCCAATTACCCATGTCACCATGGCATGAAAAAAATGCATACAACCACAACAAATCAAACAGTAAGTATATCATGATTGGACCCACAAACACTGCAGCATAACACACCCATTCAAGCAAACACCTAACCATACACCACAATCCAAAATGTTTCCTTGCATGGGTATCTTATCCTGCAGTGGTTGTAGCCAAACCCTACAGTCTTGACTGCATGGCCTGACCAAAACTCCATATAGAGCCTCAACAAAGCAAACAGTAAGTATATAATGATTGGACTCACAAACACTACAACATAACACACCCATGCAAATGAACGCCTGGCCAATAAATACAACCCAAAATGCCTACAATCTTGAGTACCAACATTCTGAACACAATCCAACAAACCAACTACCACACATCATGTCACTATCCCATAAACACTACTACACTACTGCCAATCATTACACAATTTTTTGAAAAGGTATCCACTAAGCAGCCCACATACCACAGTCAAAATGTTTGCTTGCATGGGTGTGTTATGCTGTGGTGGTTGTGGCCAGGGCCTTTGGCCATGCACCCAAGACTCTAGGCCTTGGCCAGAACCACTGCAGCAAAACACACCCATGCAAGCAAACACCTGCCAAATCACCACAAGCCAAATGACGTAACAGAACCACCTCAAAGCCTATCCACTTCAATTAACATTCTGAAACAATCATTACAGCCAATGCACAAACTATTCAATAAATACCCTATTCGCCCAATGCTCTACTAACTACCCAAAACCACCATCAGATTATAGTGAAACACCCAGTAGCGCGCCCAGTGTTTGGTATGTCCGCAGACAACCGCTGTCAACGCGGACACTGCAAACACATCACTGCCTTCTCCCACCTAACCAAATACAGCATTTGACCCATCTCTAACTCCCCCACCCTCTCCAGCCACTCCTACACACCAACACACTCTCCAAAATTAGATTTATGCTCAGTTCCACGTCACGCATTGAGAAAATGTGATGCACCTCATGCTTCACTCCAACCAATCAACGAACATGTTGTCTTTCCGCAGACATAACATAAGCCAATTGACCAATCGGTGTCCTGTTAGCAGAATGAACAGGGAAGTGTGTCCACGGAGCGGACATAGATATCACTCATTTTTTAGACCTACTTTTTGGTTGTTTTAAAAAACTATACTAGACAGATTTCCACCAAATTTACAAAAGCACGCTTTCGGGACCAAGCTCCCGTTCCTGCTGCAAATCTGGTGAAAATCCATCCAGCGGTTTGGGCTCTAGGCGTGAGCTAAGTTTTTTTCCATTCAGTATATGGGAAAAAAAGAAATTTTGGGACCCCCCCATAACTTTGGACCCCCTTGACCAAACCTCACCACACTTTGCAAAAATATTCAGAGTGGGTCATATACTTTTTTTGCACAGTTTGGCAGGGATTCGTCCAGGGGGAGTGAAGTTATAAGCCACCCAAAAAGTGCTCTTCCTATGAGTTTAGCAACTTAACCATGACTACATGGCCGTGGTATATATATATATATTATATTACAATATGTTAGCACATTGTCACAAAGTACAACACATTGCAGGAGAGACAGAGCGAGACAGAGAGAGAGAGAGAGAGAGAGGGAGAGAGAGAGAGCGAGAGAGAGAGAGAGAGAGAGAGAGCTAGACAAAAACATCCAGTTGAGATAGAGAGAGAGAGGGAGAGAGAGAGGGGGGGAGAGAGAGACCTACACCTGGCCAGGCCAGCTGTGTGTGGTAGCATACTGTAACATAATATAACGAAAGCAGGTTGGACCAACGAAAATAGAAGAAAGGTAGAGTGAGGGAGAGATGCGAGGTATAAGTTCTAGTAACATACAGGTTTTAAACTTTTTTTGGGAGGGATTGGAACCCTTTTGTACGCTGGCGCTGGATCAGGTTTTAACCCGTTTTCATATTTCAGTACGTTAGTTCATTCTTCAATAATATTTGATACCTTTTAGGCTTTGAGAAAGGGTTGCTTTTATTGTGTCAGTTGGTCAATTATACTATTGAGTTACCAATAGTTGTCACTTGTTGCACACATCCTGGTGCATACATTGTTCAAACTGCAATCATAAGCTGCATTCTTTAGATTTGGGTGCCGACATGTGTTTCAACCGATGGTTTTTCTCAAGGCAAACGTAGGTAATTTTGATGTCCCGTGTGGATCTCTGTCTAGGTGTTTCCAAGGGGGTCGGTTGGGCAGCATCCGTACCCGGTTGGGTGTCAGTTCCTTTGGTGGTCTTGCGCTGATAACAGCTGGATAGCAAGGTTTTAAACAATGTCACCCAGTGTTATTTTACCTTTTAAGGGCTGACTCTCCTTTGATTGGGTGATTAGTACTGTCGTACCGAGACAAGCATTAGAAGTTGAGAAACGCCATCTCTCATTGTAAATATTCTTGAATTAACTGATATGTCGAACACTTTATGGATGGTTGTCTTGTTTGATATTCTATGTATTATATTGTGACTGAGTGATCGTATGGTTCTTTTTACTGAGGAAAACTATATCGATCATTGAACATTTTTAAAATAAGCTATTAGGGCTGAAATTGCCATGAATAACTCAAACAAACTGTGTGCCAGGATTGTTTTTTTTTTATTATAACCTGTGTTGCCGAAGCTGTTCTATTTGTGCTATCAACATTTTATATTTGATGTAGGTACTTTTGGAAATGTATTATTTGCCGAAAAAAAGATGATTGGATTAGGCATAAAATAATGTAACCTAATGAATGCAGGATGTTCTGTAGCACTGCAATGTATGCGGGCGACCGCCAAATATTGGAGGGTTCTGTTGCGAAAAATCATATAAAAAATATTATATTAGAATAATTCAACATGTCACCACACAGTACAACACTTTGTAAGCAGTTGCAGAAGAACTCGAGAGAGAAAGAGAGATAGAGAAAGGGAAAGACACAATGTTATTTGCATTGCCAGCTGTGTGCCATATGCAGGAGTATGCATTAAAGAAAATAGAATGTATGCATCACATATTGAATTAAGTTAAGAAGGAAGAACGTTTACTGGGTAGACAGTAGAGATCAGTACTTGCTCTGTTGAATACCAAACAGTTTGTTCTTTCATGGTACCTTAGGTTTGGTGAGCAGATGTTAAGGGCGCTTGGGCATCAGGGTCTAGTTTTGCTTTGGAGAAATGGCTCCCCAAGCTCTGGGTAATCAAAATGGTTCTTGCAAGGAAGGCCATGTGTCTTGTGGAAGCTTTATGCTTCTGATGACAATGTGCATGATATACCAGAGAGAAACATTGGAGATTAGAATATTGGTCCATTTTCTAAAGACACAATGGCCTTTGTGCAGGCCCAACGACGTTCAGATAATAATTGTGGCATCCCTCAACTGGCGGACAAAGACAAAAGTGATGTACGAACACCTGGGATGGAAGAATTTGAAGGAAGGAATGCCTGTCCTGTCATTTTATTGAGCTAATATGTGCCTTGAAAGAACGCTACAGTGTGATAGTTTATGTTTATATGTGCATTATTTTGTTCATAATTAGCAGTTGGCAGACAACTTGTTTTTCTATGGTTTAGGGGGCATGTAGAATCTGCCTGTTCATCATATCTGTTCTTTTTATTTCTATCTTTTGCAAGCGAGGGGAGCAATTGTATTGCAATCTACTTTGGCCTTCTCAGCTAATGAAGAACAGCTATAACTCTAGTACACCTGAGGTATCTGTAATGAATGGCTCTTAGAAATGTACCCACAACATTCAGCAAACATTCTTATATAAAGACACACAACGTATGCTTTTATAGGCGTGCCGGTAGGTTGATGGTCATTATTGCATCTAGGTTTACAGTATGGGAGACAGGACATCCCGTTTTATCCATTTTACTGATCAGTTTAAAGAAATCTGTGGGCATAACTTTACATTTTTCAAAACTCCAGCTCAAGAGACATAAAGTGGATGACCCAGAGTGAAACTAGGGATGTCTCTGTTGCTGATATACCAACTGTATAGTAATCACATATGTCAATGATGAAAGGTCAGCTATGAAACCTACAACTCTACAGGTGTTTTAGAATACAACTTCCATGACCCTTCACAATTGATAGTACTGATTATGGATGATGGGATCTGCATGCAAACACAAAGGGTGATAAGGTAGCATCTGCTAAATGCAAATCATTAGTCAATTAGCTACTATAAATCATTCAATGTATTTAGGGGAAGGGGCACACAAATGTTAATGAGTGCTTTCATAGGAGACCAACGTGAAGGTTCTAGTTTGATTGCAACCATCACCGGAGGTGAGTGACAAAGTTGTGGTGCCAGCAACAAAATCAATAGCATAGGGCTCAATGGGAATGGGGAAGGAGCTAATAATGGGCCTGCAAATAGCGGGCCCGTTATTAGCTGCATGGTCCATTAACGGCTCACGCTAAGGGCGGCTGGTAAATCCTTACCAGTGCTGGTAACCCCTTACCCCTTACCTCCAACCTCGTAATGAGGGCCAATATGTTGATTGCGTTTGTAACTGTACAAACAAGATCAGAAAAAGATATTCTTGAAGCAGCAATGAATGTACTATGCCATGGTAGAATACAATGTGATTGTCAGTTTTTCACTTTGAAGCTGATGTATATTTCTTGTGTAACTGGGTGCATTGTGGCAGTTACATAAACTCATTTTTGCTTCCTCAGGGCTCATAGTCACAGTCTTCGTTATGAAGCAGGAAGACCATACACCTCTAATTTCAAAAAGCCGTGCTCAAGTCCCTCCTCTGACAATACATTTTGCATTTGCCATATACTTACATTTATTTTAGTGAGTGTATTTTTTTGTCCTCATGCAAAGAAAATATATATTAAAATGTACGCAACCAGAATTCTATTATAGTATAGGAATCTTTACATTCGCTATCCTCTCTGCCATGTGACACTATTATTGAAATGAGTGCTACAGTCTGAGCTGTCATTTGTCATTTCTAACCTTCCTTACAGTATTTTTGAATTATGGGTTTACACTAGAAGTTCCAATTCTGGTGGTTCTGCGATGGGAGTGAGGGTGAACTAGTCATATGGAGGCATTCATGTATTGCACTGTTCGTGATACCATCTCTGGTGCTTTCCAAGGTATTTTCACATTTTCGTATGGGATCCAGTTGGTACCATGTATCAACTGCAAAAGGAGGGACAGTAGAGGAGGAAAGGGCAATTTGAGCTAACACCACACCTAAGTAAGTTGGCAGAGAGGAGGTTCAGTGAGAAGTGTAATGTACAATACAGTGTGAATGTGTAATATGTAGTATATGCAAGTAGGCCTCATGCCCTCAATATGAACTCTAAAAACAATAAACAGTACACTCATCTGCTGGTGTTGATGAATTGCCATCTGCCAAGGTTTTTTTTTTATTTTTAATAATTAATACAAGGATGTGGTTTATTGCATCTATGAAAGGGGTATCTGCTGTTCAGATTCCTCTTTCATAATCTACATGCCAACAGCATATTGTGTACCTTTGCCCCGCTGCATCAGTATCCTGATTTGCAGCACCTTCTATACCAATGGCATAGAGAAGGTTCAGAGGTCACATGTCCCCATTTGACAGCACCAGTGACAGACAAGTCGCTGCAGCACAGGGAAAATTTAAGGTATGCACAACTATGATGATTATAAGTAGCTCATGCTGGTGGCATGGCGAACTCTAAATATAAGCTATGACTGAGTTGAGGCATGGTGCATGGCTCTACTCATAATAATTGCAGTCACATCTAATTAATGTAAAACATGTTTCAGCTCCTGTGAGCCAGCACAGCCCTGGACGGTGGAGTGTATTCTGGCCAGTGACAGGACAGGAACCTGAATGACCATGATTCTCCTTTGATCTCTTTGTGAGGGTAGGTAATGCCCTCCACCAGTACCAGCTACATAACAGGCAGCTTGCCCTGGCTCAGGGATATAAGAAGCAAGCCCATTCAAAGGCAGTAGCCTCAAAACAGGGTGCTTCATGTCTAACATGCATTGATCCTATTGAGAAAGAAATGAGTGGGTTAGTTTAGGCAGGGAGAGCTCTGTTCAGTTAAGGAAGGATTCCACAAACTTGTTTCTCTCTGCCTCTCTCTCCTACCTGTACCCTCCATTTCTTCTAGCACAAAGGGAAAGTCCACTTCTCCAAAGAACACCAATTGGACCACTAAGCAGACTAGCTACAGTTCAAACACCTGTGGGCTTTTACTGTTAAAAGAAGGGGTCTCTTACCACTTCTTTGAATCATCTTTTGGACTCCAACCCTTGAAGAAGATATTGGGCCTCATTACGAGTCCGGAGGAAACCGTGGCAGTAAAACCACCTGGTTACCGCCGGATTCGAATTACCATTCCACCTCTGTGACTCCCGGAAATACCAGGGCATTACGACCCTGGTGTCCTGGGAATCCTGGAGGCGGAATGGTGTAAATCCCCATTCCCATTGAGTCCCATAGGACTCAATGGGAATGGGGAAGTGGAAACACTGGCACCATTTCGTGATGGTGCTGGTATTTCCACGTCCGCCTGCAGGCGGGAGGTGTTCAACCCGCCAGGTCAGATTTGGACTCGGGATTGGGCGGTCCGGAATTAACAGTGGCGGCGGGTTTACCGCCACTGTTAATTCTGGACCGCCCGACCTCTAATGAGGCCCATTGTTTCAACCCTGCTGCGAAAGCAGTCCTTACCAGAGTGCTCCAGTTATACTGTGAAGGCAGGCATTTCAAGGCTGACAAAAGCTTGGTCCCCAAACCATCCCCATGGACCACTGGGTGTGAACCTGCTTCTCTGTAAGCCACAGTGATACACAGGACCTCACTGTGTTGAAGGACCCCTGCAGTTGTCTGCCAGCCTCCCCCGTGTATGGAAGCATGAGAAAAGACACTTCCTGCCCCTAATATTTTTTCCGTTGAACTGCTTGGAGCTGTTTTCAAGAACCGTTCAACACATCTGAACCACCGGGGCCCTCTGGTGCTGTCTTTTACCATCTCTTGTTCTTTGAATTGCTCACACAGTGCCAAGAAGTCTAGGGCAATGCTGAACCACCACAATTGCAAATAAAGGTACCATTGACTGCCAACTGCCCCCTTGATCAATTTGTTGGCCCTAAACGACCAGTTAGTTCACTTGTATCCCTTTTGCACCCACAAACATATCCTTTTAAAGAACACTGTTGTTATGACTTGCTTTACACCCCTGATTCATTACCCAGAGTGCTGCATCTTGCTATCTTTGCTTACTTGTGTTCTTTTCCACGGAGGTGGGGTTTTTGTAGTGTTTTTCCATATATTTATTATAGTACATGGTGTGTTATATATATTTATATTTAAGGAACCTTGATTGGACATTCCTAGCCTTCCCTCACCCTACATTATCACAAAAAGCAAAGGAGGTATTTCTCTTAACTGTGCCTAGTTTCTAGAAATGTGAGGGTTGAGTAGGCTCTTCACCTCTGCTCATCCTTGTACTCCTGCAGGACAGAAGCCAATTTGTCACACTGTAAATCCCAGGATGTGCGCACGCTGGTGCACACGTCTCTAAACAGCGTGCGCTACGCGCACAGCGAAATCGCACATAGCGCGGCGCACACAACAAAAGTAGGAGGAACAGGGGGAGTGACACGCGGAATGGGGAACAACACGTGAAAATGTGGGCATCAGGGGGGAAGTACAGGAGGCAAATGCGCGGAACGCCCACACGCACGTTCAAAACACGTATTCATGGATTCGAACGGGGCTAACGCGTGCGCCAAAAAAGACACGCTAATCCGGAAACACGTACGCGTGCAGGAAGCAGGCGTACGTGGACCCGCGCAGCATAAAAGTGCGCACAAACAACAAACAAGCTCAGACGCCAGGATGAATATACCGTTCCTAGCAGCAGTGGTCATGGGATACCGCAGGAGGAGGAGGATGATAGTCAGGCCCAGAATTTTCACACCCAGAACCAGCCTTTTTGGGATGTCTGATGACCAGGTGTATGGGAGGTACAGGTTTCCACCTCACATAATACTTGACCTGGTGAGTGAGTGGGAGGATGACCTCACATTACCCACCCTGTGCTCCCAAGCACTCAGACCCCTGGAGAAGGTCCTCAATGTACTGCACTTCTTGGCCACTGGATCATTTCAGCGGACAAGTGCTATAGTGGGGGGGGGGTGTCACAGGCCACGCAGTCACGCTGCCTACACCAGGTCTTGGCCATCATGACTGCACGCCCATCAGTCCGCAGGCACATATACCTGCCCAGAACACATGCAGAAAAGCAGGCTGCTATACAGGATTTCTACAGGGTGGCACAATTCCCCAAAGTCCCAGGTGCCATTGATTGCACCCATGTGGCAATACATCCCCCCGGGCATCAGAGCACATCTATATAAACCGCAAGCACTGGCATTCCATCAACGTGCAGGTAGTATGTGATGCCAAGGGAATCATCACCTCAGTATATGCCAACTACCAAGGGTCCACCCACGACAGTTTTATTTACAGAATGTCAACCCTAAACCGGGACCTAGAAGCTGGGCGGCATGGCGACACATGGCTGCTCAGTGAGTATAAATGCCACAGTACATGCATGCATGTCAGATACTGAGTAATGTCACAACCCCACTAATGATACCCATCACCACCTCTCGATGGGACAGTGCCTACCCTCTGAGCACCCACATGATGACGCCAATTCGGAACCCCACCAAGCCACCCGAGGTAAGATACAACACAGCCCACATTGCAACCCGGGGCATAGTGGAGCGCACATCCGGAGTGCTCAAGTCACGCTTTCGCTCCCTTGACCATTCTGGCGGCAGGTGTTATACACTCCCCCAGTAGTGTGCAGGATCATAGTGGCAGCATGTGTCCTGCACAATGTTGCAACACGTCGGGGCCTGCCCGTGGACATGGTGGTGCCCCCACATCCCCAACCACATGCACGGCCGCTGTGCATGGGAGGGGAAAGGTCATGGGGTGAGGCAGCCCGTATGCAGCTGGTGGCTAATTACTTCACCTAAAATCACACCCCTGTGGAGTGCACACAGCCCTGGCACATACCAGCTGACAATCAATGATGATGACATAAGGGACAGTCAACTGTCACAACCATACCAGCCTGAGATTGGTCACCTGGAAGTGTTACATTGTGTGCATCCCTACCTACACAAACACCACCAATGCTGTGTCATCAAAAGACACACTTCTATGCTGCTAAATTCATTACCCCCTTGTAAAATACAACATGACAACAGTGCCATGTCACCCAACCCCTCCCCAGCACCGCCACCCAACACACCATGGCATGTCATGCTATGTGAGAGCAAACAAAGCAATCCCCAAAACCTGACACAAGTGTCACAAAATACAGTGTCTCTAATGGAAACTGGCCACACACAATATGCTCCCAGCAATGTAGCACTAACAACACACATGACCAAATACTTACCAACAATACAATGCAGCTACACAACCTCAAACATAGCAAAAACATGACAGTACTAAGTTAAAGTAGTGGTAGTCTTACAACCTGATTATGCCAGCACATGGACCCCTTCCAACTGTACAGTGTTGCTGCCACGCAAATGTGTAAGTGCACTGCTTACAACATGAACTCCATCTCCAAAGTAGACAGCCTTGTGAAGACATGAGGAATGAACCTGCAAATTAGGAGGAAGACATGGATGCACAAGCACATATCAATACACCATGCAGTGTACAATACAACAACAATATCCACTAGGAATGTATACACAGTATTGACTACAGACTGCCCACACAGCTCATGGGAGGCCAACGCCACTGTGTAATTCACTGTCACTTGGGCACACCCTTTGAAAGCCCATGGAAACGGGAAG
Organism: Ambystoma mexicanum; assembly: GCF_040938575.1. Lineage (NCBI taxonomy): Eukaryota > Metazoa > Chordata > Amphibia > Caudata > Ambystomatidae > Ambystoma > Ambystoma mexicanum. Next base: position 717,339,825 of record NC_090932.1, read on the forward strand.
CAGGAGGGGTGTGTGTCTCACGAACCCAAGCATCTAACCCAAACTCAGGACAAGCCTGCATGTGCCCAGCCAGAATACAGTGGATGCCCCGGGAGCCACACAAGGCAACACACTGTAAAAAAAAAAAAATCAAAAATCAAAAATGGCCATGTGGAGGCCGGGGGGGAGGCCACCCAGGAGGTCCGAGGACAGGGTGCACACCAACAGCCACCTGTGTGGATGTTGGAAAAAAATAAAAAACATCTCCATGGGCTCATGGCCTGCACGGCTATGCCAATGTGGGAGAACTGCTGCTGTCGCTCTCATCACCCTCTGCTGCTGCATCAGGAGGTGGTGGTGCTATGGGAGGCAGCCCACGCAAAGCCCTGGTATGGTCCTCCATGGCAGCAAGCATGCAGGTGTGGAAGGTCTCGTTCTGGAGGATTATAGTGCGGAGATCCCCATGCAGCACCTGACGTGATGCCCGGATCTCCTCCCGAGTTGCCTGCATCCCAGCTGAGAGCGAACGAGTGAGCCGCTCCAGCTGCTGTTCTGTCCTCAAGTTAGTGGAAGCCTCAAGGTCAACAAGAGTCTCCCTGAGGTGATGGAGTTCTACCCTCAGGGCTTCCCTGTGGCCCTGGGACTCTACTGATATCGATTGGCGTAGAGTCTTCAGTGGCGCCCGTCGGTCACTGTTGGATGCCAACATGTCTTCCCTTTGTGATTGGCAAATGGAGTCTGTTGCCTGCTGTAGTTGCTCCATCTGCCTTTCAGGGCGGACAATGGAAGTGGCCACCCTCTCCATTGCTTGAGCCATCATCTCAACTGATGCTGCCTGTTGGGTTGTCATACCGTACATGGATTGTTCCCATACGGTATTGCCTGGTGGCGTACGAACACCGCGTCGGCGGGAACCACACCTGTTTGGGGCAAGGCGTTCTGCGCCTTGCTGTGCTGGCACTGCCTGAGGCTGCAGGACTGCATTCCCCCTCTGATCTGCTGGCCCAGGAACAGGATCAGATGTTGTGGAGTGTGACCTTGCATCCGTAACCGCAAAAGGCGGATTTACCAACACTGACATCCCCATAGAGGGTTCTACGCCTGGTGCAGGTGGGTTGGACAGAACAGAATCCCTGCCAGAAACACTTACCTGCGACGGCACATAGGTCTCATCATCCGAATCAGCACCTGAAAAGAGGTCTGGGAGGTGCACCCAGAGACACCCCTGGACAGAATGGTCTGCAGCAAGATTGGGTTCTCACCCACCACCACACCACGTCCCCCACTGGTGCCCGGTCGTGCCTGAGATTCCTCCTGGGTCTGCACCATCTCCTCAACCTCAACAGCATCAAGTGCGTCATCCCCTGCAAAAATATGAAAGACAAAAAATGGAAACAGGCATTAGCACCATAGCACACAAATAGGCCTGACAAGCTACAGAACCAGTACATGATTTACACATGTCCCACATGACTATAACCCTCCCATGCATGCACTGTCACTGAGTTGGAAGGGGAGGCAAAAGGCAGACACTGATGACACCAAGATGGATGAGCAACACATTTGCTGCATGCTGGGTAGCACTGCCATCACACATTGGCCTGTGAGTGGCATGTCCAATACACATACATGACACATGCCATCACACAGATGGCATTTACCATAGCCATGGTACATTCAACAAGTACATCCATATGTCAGTGAATGGTTACTGTCAGCCATCCATGTGAGATGGACATGATGAGATGAAAAAAGCTACATAGTGTGACAAAATACGCATGTGCCACACACTGCAACACTTCCAGTGTACAAAAATACAGTGATTGCAGGCCAATGTACACACCAATGGTTGTGCACTTGAACATGACAGGAAACAGCTATCATGTTCCACATTCAAACAGGCCCCAAAATTGTATGTGATCAGGCCAATACTCAATCAGCATGAATGGTCAAATCATTCACCTAATAAGGTAACACATGTGGGCCAATGTGGGGTTCCTCAATGACAGAAGCATGTCACAAATGTGACAATAGGGCTGAGGAATGCGTAGCAAAAGTGGGAGAATTGAAACAATCAGCCTGAACGAACACTGAAAAATACAAACAATGTTGTTGCAAGATGCCACTTCAAGGGCAACTGCCGCAATGTTGCGCTAAATTACTACTGTGGGCGGAAGGGATACTGTCACACCCAAATCCAAGGCCGCTAAATGTTTTGGATGAAGCACATGGGTGACCCATACCACTCAGGCACACACACCCTCACCTGGCACTCAATCAGAACCCGTCACCCAAACAACATACACATGCATTATACACACATGCATGGGCACTCACCGGACAATGCATCATAATCAGGTAGTTCTCCCCCACCTTGGATCTGTTCCTCTTTGACGAAGGCCCCAGCAACAGACTCATGTCCAGTGAGTTAATTGTCCTCTTGCGGAAACCCACCGCCAGTCACCAGAGTAGCGGCATGATTTGAGGCGAGCTTGTTCTTTGCTCTGTGTTTCAGGTCATTCCACCGCTTGTAGCAATCATCAGCTGTGCGCCTCACAAATCCAAGGGTACTTATGCGGTCGGCGATGGTCTGCCAGTGTGCCCTATGTTGACCAGGTGTGGTCTTGTACCCTGCAGTCACCAACATTTCGCGGCTATGTGCCGACACATAGGACACAAGTGCATCAAGTTCCGCGTCATTAAAGCAAGGCTTCCTTGACGTGTGTAGCTGTGTCTGGGGTCTCAGCCTGTCGTGCTAGAGCACCCTTCTTCCTCTTCTTTAAAGGTGGAGCGGAGCCAGAGTGGCTTACGTCGCTCTGGTCAGTAGGGGCAGAATCATCGGTGGACTGGGTAGTAGGAGTGTGGGAATGCACAATGACCATAGGTCTTGATGCAGGCATTGGTTGCAGGGTAATGTTGGCAGGGGGAATGTCAGTTTGATGGACCTGGACTGACACTGTCCAGGCTGGGAGAGTCAGAGCTGGGGCGGATGGAGCTGCAGCTGCCCCTGCAGCCTCCCCACCCTGCATACTTGGGGCAGCAGATGACATAGCTGCCCCAGATCCACGTGGCTTGGTGACAACAACTTGCACCGCCACACGTGGCCTAGACTTGCTGACCTGGAAGTCAGCCTGGGAGTCATCCTGTGCCAGGTCAGGTGCCACAATGCGATGGTCCAACAGGGGCTGAGCTGGGATGGTGTCAGCCAGGTTTCCCTCAACCATGGTGGGGGGGGCATGGGTGTCCCTGATTGTTCCTCCACACATGGGGTTATAGGGGCACCCTGCAAATCCCGGCGACGTCCCCTACCGCGCTCACCACGCCCACCTTTTGAAGGTCAGCCACCTTTGCCTCCCTTACCGCTTGGTTGCCTCCCAACCATGGCACTGATGTTGTTGTGCGTATGGGAGTTGCAGTAAACTATTGTACTGGGCAATTGGGGGTCAAAGGGGTAGGATACTAGATTGAATTCGTACCCTAGTGCTCTAACAAGGCTGTCTGCGACCCCTGGGAGAGGTTGACGGGTCACGCAACACACAGGCAGCCCAAAATAAAAAATTAACGTGCACGCAACCCCTCGTAGACCACGTGCGTGAAAAAATGAACCCGCACTAGCACCCAGAAACACAAAAATAAGCGTACGCGTAATACACGCAGCCTACAATGACCTCTGAAGCGGAAAACGCGACACACGGGGCAAGCACAGTTGCTAAGTACGTGCGGAACTCACCATCTGCCTGGAAAAAGAACGTGAAAAATACGCGCATGTGCGCATTGGCAACACCCCCGCCAAAAGAAGAATTGTACGCTGTCTGAGCAGACAGGACAAATTGAGAAGTGAACTCTGTTTGAGGAAACAGGCCCAACAAAAAATCAGAAAAGAGCTGTCAGAGGTAACAGGGAGTATGAACTACAAACGCAGTGTAGTAATCGCGTGTGAACCGACAAGAAGTACAGATTTCAACCACTCGCTCTCCACGAAAAGCACGTACAAGGAAATGGCGTCCTACACGTAGCTTTTAAACCGGCCCACACGTACATGTCAGATACACTTGTACGCGGGCCCTTTCCTCCAATTACACGCGATGACACTCGGACGTGCAGTTTTTCCACATGTGCTCTGTCATCACGTGCTATGAGGGAAACGGCTTACGCGCTAAGGGCCTTTGTCCAATGAAATCGTGTGCGTGTGCTGACATGCTTACGCGCTAAGGCCCTTTCCTCGAATTACATGCTGACGTGCAATTTTTTCACATGCCAAATCACTCTGTATCAAGCTGGCCACGCGAAAACACACAGAAGACCACGCTCCTGCCCAGAAGGCCGAATTACTGCCCCCCAGAGCCCCAAGCACACTCCCACCTGCCATCTGCTGCTGCCTGACTGCGTGCTGCCCACGTGCCCTGCCATTTGCTGCCTGCACGTCAGCCAGGGGTGTAGTTGCTGTGACCACCCCTGCTGGAACCGAAGACTCCCGACTGGGATTCCATCGCTCCACAGCCCAGCCCCAGGACCCAGTTGCCCACCCTCGCCTGTCTCTGGGGTTGCCATGTCGGGCACTACACCATCTGACACCACTGGCATCCCCCAGCCAGAGAGGCAGAGGGCCACCAGCTTCACTGCCACCGAAGTTGGTGTCCTGGTGGAGCAAGTCCTAGGGCGCTATGATGCCCTCTTTGGAAGTTTGCGCGCCGACAATGAAGGACGGACCAGGATCTGGATGGACATCGTGACTGTCATCAACACGGAGGGGGTGGCAGTCCGTGACTTACATCATGTCAAGAAGCGCAGGGAGGACTTCAGGTCCAGGACCCTCAACAAGGCCCAGCGCCTCGCTTAGGCAGCGGATGCTAAGGGGCGCCAGGGCCAGCTGTCGAACCATCAAATGAGGGTCCTGGAACGCATATGCCCAGCACTCTACGTCCAGATCCTTGAGAGGCAGACCCATCTGGAGTCGAGCGGTAAGTGTACATGCATGTTGATAGTACACTGTGCGTGTCGTGGTGTGCCAGTAGTGTGCAGGTTGCATATGTGTTTAGTAGGGCCATGTAGGGATGTGTATGAACATGGGCGTGAGGCTGCCACATGTGAGTCCTCTCAGTTGTGAGACACATTGATGGTGTATGTGTTGGTAAGCATGCTGGGCAAATGCAGGTGTGGGAGCACACATGTTTGAATTTCTGTGTATGTACATTGGCATGGTTGTGGCATGGAAGGTGGTTCATAATGCATGTATCTGCACTGTGTACATGTGCATGTATGTGTATCTGACAAGTGTGTAACTGTGATGCAACATGGATGCACGTGACACTGATATGTAGAAGGATGAATGGCAGATGTGACATGTATGGTGATCTCATCACTGCAACAGTTGGAGGAGATGTAGACATGCATGTAAGTGTGGTGGCGTGTGTGCATGTCTAGTGCACTCCTTGCGTTTCATGTGATGTCAGGCTCACCTTTGGCTGTTCATGCTGTTGTATGTGTATGGATGGTGCTGCCTGGTGCAATATTGCTGTTGAAATGTTCATGTGTGTGAGTTAAAATGACATGTGTGTCGTGGAGTATGATGCCGTCTCTGAAGTTAAACAATGCCAATCATGTGCAACTGTCATGCGTGTATCAGTCCATTGTACAGTGCTCTGATGCCTGTGTTTTATCTCTCCCTGTCTGCAGCGTCAACTGAAGAAGAGGGCGGAGAGGGTGCTGTGGAGCACAGCGGCAGGGATCATCCCGCCAGCCGGAGACGCAAGGCCCGGCTCCTCTCCCAGGTTCACATCTTGTTGGGGAGTGAGGAGTCCAGTGCCGCGTCCCAGGCCCCAGCTGCCGAGGGAAGGTCCAAGATGCGGAGGTCGGAGTTGGACTCATCGGCAGCAGAAGGGGCAGCTGAGACCCCACAGGGTCCGATGGAGGAAGATGGCACAGAGTCATCCAGGTTGGTGGGGGGTTTGGTGGAGGAGGAGGCCGTGCATGGGACAGACACGGGGTCTGGAGGTGGGGATTCCACTGGTGCTGGTGGTGCATTGCAGGGGCAGGGACAGGAGGCAGCACAGGCCACCGTGGAGGTGCCTGTGTGTAATCCTGTCCCCGATCCTGTGACTGCATCATCCCGCACCCATCAGGGATGCCTACGTCCAGACCCATTTTCCGGGAGGGGATCCACTTACAGCAACTGGCCTTCCTCTCCCTGCGGACGTGGCTATCCGGGACCGGGTTGAGCCTGTCGTAGGTGGGGTGGCGTTGCGTCAACGCGCCATGCGAGGTGACCTGCAGTCTTTTCATGAGGAGACTGCACGTCATCTCGAATGGCTCGTTGACCGCGTTGACCTACTGGGACAGCTCACCTGGGCTGGAGTCCTCTGTTTGCTGGACCTTGTTCCGACCCCCTCCTCAACTGAACCCCCTATGCGCCAGTCGTACTCCATGCCATCTTTCCACCCATGTATCACCTGGGTATCCTGTGGAGCTGCCTCTGACCCTGTTGCCAGGCTGGTGGAGGACACATCCCTGCCACAGTTGGGAGTCGGATGTCCAGCAGGGGTGGCCACATCAACAACTGCACCCCAGCCGGAGGAGGATGTGCAGGCAGCAAGTGCCAGGGCACAGGCAGAGGCACTGCAGCAGCAGCAACAAGGTGGGAGCCATGATGGCTCGGGGCCTTCGTCATCGGAGGGGCAGGCATCGGCCAGAGGGCAGGAGGACCCAGGACTGGAAGTGTCTTCCGTGTGGCAGCGGTTAGGCCATGCTATAGATGCAGAGCGGCAGCAGGCAGAAGAGGCACGGCTCATGATGGTCAGGGCGGAGAACTCCATGAGGAGGGCCCTGAGGCGGGCCGAGTGCCTCAAGGCAATTCGCAGGGAGTTGGAGGAGAACATGTCGTCGTCCCTGCGAACCCTCGGGGCCATGCAAGAGGACCGCCTCCAGGACATTGAGCAGGAGTTCGATGATGCCCTGGCCCGGGACATCCAAAAGTGAGCCGTCAGATTAGCCCGCTGCCATTGTAAATAGTTTTTAGAGTTAGGTTTCCTTTTCGTTTTCCTTTTATTTGTGGTCAATGGACAATGCCACACACATTTGTATATAGTTATATTTTTAGGTAGTTTCTTAGGTAGGTTTCATTTGTTTAGTTCGGCTCATGGACCCTTTACATCGTTGGACAATGGATTGATTTATTTTTGGGATTTTTGCACATGGATTAATGGATTTTTATTTTGGACAATGGATTGTATATAGTTACATCATGGATTCATTTGGATTTTTTTTTCATTATGGACATGGAGTAATGTTTTTTTTTTTTCAGGACAATGTATTGTAAATAGTTGGACTATGGATTGATTTTTTTATTTATCATTATGAGTGTCCGCTGACGGAAGTACGTAACTCCAGGTAGAAGTGTGTAGTTGGCTTAGTGGCTGAATTCTGGGCATAGCTAATGAGAACATCAGCAGTCCTGGAGCGGCGTTGACAGGACTTTAACTGAATGTACCTGCACTTACTTATTGGCGGAGTTGTGAGGAGAGTTGGAGTCTGCAGGAGTCTCTACAGTCTTTCTACTCTGCCTACTACCAGTGTGGGAGGACTTAAAAACCCACATCCTGAGCGAAGCGGTGAGCGGAGTTGTGAGGAGAGTTGGAGTCTGCAGGAGTCCGCGGGATCCGCGAGGATCTAGCGAGGTATGGAGCCTAATGGGAAATCCTTAAAGCATCAAAAGCTCCCAGAAAAGAAAAACGCAAGAGCGGAGCAAGAGCAGCGCGATGACACAGTCACAGCCATTGTCACAGATGTGGACACGGACTCAGAGGTGGAGAGGGACGCAGAGTTGAGTCCTCGCCGACTCGACTCAGAAGTACCAAACACACCAAAAACACAATAACAAACTTTAATACAAATTCGACCGCAAAGACAAAGTCGCGAAACGAGAAAGACTGCTTTACCCACAGTCAACCATTCAGGCCAAGGGAGGCTTCTAAGATCTCGCCCCAAGGAGAGCATAGGGCGGATGAGGATACAATTCAGGACGACATCTGAGAAATTCAAGAACAACAACAAAGAAATCGGAACTTAGCCCCTCAAAATAGAAAAGAAATCAACAAAGCAAGCAGCGGGGCCCCTACTCACTCACCCTCCCCGTTGCGAGACGCGTCTGACTCTGCGGGCGGCGCACCACTGACCGCCGGCATGGCGAGCGGGTCCCCAGCGGGGGCCGCCGGAGGACAGCTCCTGCTGGGCCCTGAGCGGTGCGGCGCGCCGGTCTCGAACGCTGGGGAGGGCGTGGGTGCTGGTGCTGCAGCGTTCGCTGACACCGTGGCGTTCGCACCGCCCGAGACGCGGGCCCCCCTGGCCCCCCAGGAAAGCACGATGGCGCGGACGCCGTCGGCTGCAGACACACTGCCTGAGGGGGTGGAGCAGGCCCCGTGTGTGAGCAGCGCTGGAGCCGGCGCTCCAGGTACGGCGTCGCAGGGCGCGGGGGGCTGAGGCCGGCCTCTGAATGGGGAACAGGCCGGAGATGCAGGCCTGAACAAACAAACAGAGAGAGAGAAGACATGCATCACGGCCACAGTACACAGGGAGCCCAGTCTGGCAGATAAGATTCCCATCCAAACCACTGAGAAGGAAAGCAGAATTCCTAGACAAAAACCTGAAAACCTGATGAAATACAACAACAAAGGGTCTCTTAGACTGATAAACCAGGAAAGTGATGACGATATGGAAGCAAATGAGAGCGAATCTACTAACACAGAATCCGACGAAGAAAAAATTCAGAGTCGGGTTCAGACTTAGAAGACAAACAACTGCTGGCTAACGCCAAAATAAAAAATGCGGATAAACTAAGAACAAAAAGAAAGGCTCAAGCGGGCACGACAAAGCTGAAATCACAAAAAAGAAGAAATCAAGAAAAGGAAAAATTAAATCAAGGGAAAGGGGCGGTAAGCAGGCAGCAAAAACCGCGAAATAAAAGTGAGGTGCAACTGAAATGGCTTCCCACACCCCTGATGTCGGGCACTCTAAAAGCTTTTTTCTGTAAACATCAGAAAAGAAAATTAGACACAGAAACAGAAATGTCAGACGCAGAAATTTTGGAAGCTGTCCAGGAAATCTCGCCGGTCAGTAAATTGCGTAAAACCAACGCAGTACGATGGCATGCTGCAATCCCACCGACAAAGGATCCCGGCTCACCTCAAATCGCACCAACCACAGGGAAAAATACAGAAAATAACCAAGCACCTAAAGACACCACCACATCAGATGCCATGGCAGGGAACCAACTCCGTGGGAAGAAACAAGGCGAAGAGAGTAATGCGGTAAAAGCTGCTTCACAACAAATTGTAAAGGACCTGTCGGGAGAGAGAAATAAGACCCCACAAGACGAGGAAAGAAGCCGACAGGACCAGTCATCAAATATAGAAAGGCCGCCAGGTACACAGGTGGACGGCACAAAAGCACTACAGATAAATGATCACTGCCTGGACTGGACCAAAAATCACATCAGCAGGAATCAAGATTCTCTGACCCCAACTAGATCAGGGGCCCAAGACCCAAATGCCCATCTAGGGCACAGGAACAGAAGATCCACGTCAGCAAACAGGTCAGACCAGGACCAATCGGGAAAGCATCTAATGGAGAACGCATTGAGGGAGGGGCCCCGAAACGCCGACAGACAAGCAACACTGACATCATTCCCGAAACCCAGACGGACCAGTGAAACATCTTCATCAACCTTGAAAGAATTTCCTAGCAAAAAATCGGATATAGAAACGGTTATGTCAGCCACGATGATCGCACTAGCTCCTTTTTGCAAACTGTACGAGGCGATAAAAGAAGGAGTACAAGAAAACACAGTAATAATGGCTAATTTAACAACAAAAATGACCTATATTGAAGGATACATTACCGCCCTAGAAGAGAGAAATAACAACCAACAACAATACTGGGAGAAAAAAGTAGAAGACCTCAAAAAAGATCTTAAAAAATTAGTAAACTCGCTCCAAGCTGAGAAGAAAAGGCAAACAGTAACAGACCAAACACAACGGAATCAAAACGACATCAGAGAAAGGCTGAAAGAACTGGATGCTTGGCAAGAGTCAAAAGAACAGGCAAAAGAGAAAAACAGGGTCTCTTCAAGAACCACCGACGTGGCAGCACCGAATTTGGGAGAACCAAGTCTCCAAGCCGCAAGCGACCCAAGGGTCGTCAAAACATCAGGCAAGACTTGAAGATCATGCTGCCTCGTTCACCCACAGGAGCGAAGCAAAAACCAAAGAAGGACTACACAAAGAACCCGATCCAAAAAAAAGGAATCCGTAGAAACTGTGGGATCACTGAAACAGAGGCACCACAACCAAGGCTCCCCAACTGCAACCGAAGAGTTTTTGGAGGACTCAGATTTGATGAATCTCTCGCAACATTGGGAAGAAAACCCTGGGGACATAGACCAGGAGGTATTTATCATCGAAAAGGACGGAGAAATAAAAACTGCAGTCAAGGAACAATCAGCAAGCAGAAAAGAAGTAAAGGAAGCAGACGGAAACAAGGAACGGCCAGGCCTGAAAGATCGTCAGGAGCCAAATGCAAAGGAAAATGAAAACAAGAAGCGACTCTGCAGCAAAAGAGACAGCAAAGAGGACAGGGCCAGAACAAGAAGGCTAGCAACTCCAGAGCCAAGAAGAGAGGACAAAAACGCAAGCAGACAGCAAAGCAAAAATGTAAGAACAGATGATGCAGAACGCACATTCAAAATCGAACAAACTAAAGCAATCAAAGACTACATAGTCTTGAATAGGAGAACTATCCTTCAAATAATAAGCAAAACAACAACGTTAAAAAGCATCAAGTTGGAAGAAATCACACTAGTGGAGCCGTATCATAGAGGGAATACAGCAAAGGCATACCTCCATGTCAAGGCGGTGTGAATTCAATACATTAACCCTATCGCAGTGAGAAAATTGGAAAAAAGTGGCTTTACATTAACAGAAATAAAAAACATAAATTACAGCGAAGATACAATGAGGAAAGTACAAGACAGGGAGGAATGAACACAGCGATACACATCTAGAACGGAAGAGCGATATAAAGCAAACCGACTGGGCAAAGAATGGCATGAAAAAAGGCGCTTCAGTCCTAACAGATATACCCGCCAGGAGGACCTGGAGCACCGGTATAACCATCGCAACTATACCTCCGAAAACAGGCCCCCCGGTGAAAAGAGAGAAAAAAGAGAGAAAGAAAGATACGAGAGCAATCAGCAAAATTATAACTCACGGTTGAACAGAGAGGACCCTCAAGGGGCAACAATCCTTAGCCCAAGAAGAATAACGCGTAGGAATTCACCAGAGATAAATCAAATGAGAAACTTGGAAAAAATAAAGGCAGCTGCAACACCACAAGGTCCTTGGTCTTGGTTAAAAGCAACACTAAACCCGAAATCTCAGAGATAGCAGCGAAATTTGTCTACGGCACAATCGCAGACAGGAACAGTCAACACACAGAGAGAGGCAAGCGTCAAAAGAATAACCCTAGGTTCATGGAACACGCGAGGTCACGCTCACCTGACAGTGGCGAGCGACGTGGACCTAACCAGCATGGATATCGTGTGTCTCCAAGAGACATGGCTTTTAGAGAAACCGTCACTAGATGGATTTGAAGTAGAAATATCACCGGCCATAAAAGGCTTGTTGGGTCGTCCATCGTCAGGCCTGTTGACCGCAATAAAAATGGGCTCCGGTTTGTCTTCGCCAAAGAAAATAATGGAATCTTACGAGTTGCTGGTGACAACCACAACGTGGAGCAAACAAATGACACTGAGGGAACAGGAAGACACTATTCACCTAGCAATAATAAATACATATTGGAACCCCCAACGGACAAACACAAAAGCATATTGTAGAAAGATGGGTGAGACAATAGACTGGATCTACGCGGAGTTCGAATAGATTGAGATTATCGTGTGTGGCGACTTGAACGCTGATTGTGCAGAACCACAGTGGACCACAAAAGACAAGGCCCTACAAGGTAACACAGTGAAATGGGGAAAGGCCTGGAGGCCGGTCGCCAAATTGCAAAATTTACATAACATCAAAACACTATTCCCTAACCAAGTGAACATCCCGACCTGGGAAAACCTGTCCTCCAAAGCCACTTTGGATTACATCTACGCCTCCCAGGGTCTTCTGACGAGTATCCTGGATTTCAAAGTACAAAGAACTACGCACAGTGATCATAACCTCGTGATGTGCGCATGGAATGGGAAGCAGCCGGCCAACCCAACATATCAGTTTTAAGTGGAGGTGAATATCCAGCAAACCGGATTGCGCCTGACGGAAACAGATATTATAAAGATATCCAGAAATTATGGGTGGCCGACTGAAGTAGACGCAACTAATGGCGGCGCAGAGCGTCCAAACTATCTACCGATGTTGCTTCCATTTAGAAGAGTAGTCGCTGGTAAACAAAGACAGGCGACGCATCCTAAACATACCTATGACAAACTGGTAGTCGAAAAGAGGAAAATTGCTCGCAAAGCAAAGAGAACTGCGAAGAAAACAAACACCAAAGAAGCATGGGAGCAGTGGCAAAAGGAAGCAAAAAAGTACAAACATTGGTTAAAACATCACAAACTCCAACTGTACCAACAAGATGCCGGGAAAATGTTGAGAGCCCTCAACACAAAAAAGTCAAGCAATTTCTGGGCACTTATTAAAACTACGAACTCGAACACGGCCACAGAAATCGCAAACTCAGTGTCAGAGGAGAAATGGGTGTCATATTTAACGGCCCAATTCGACCTACCGCAAGAGAGAGCACTGGAGAGTGATGAAGATGCCACAGCAGAGTGGGTAAACGTGTCAAACGTGGCGGAAATCGAAACGCCATCCTCAAACTAAAAACCTCATCCCGGTCCGGATGTACTGACCAACGCAGATCTGAAAAAATCGCCAAAAGCATGGGCAGGCATGATCAGCAAAATCTTCTCCCACTGTAGGAGCACTAACATGATCCCCGAAACCTGGCTGAAGGCTATAATCGTCCCCATTTACAAAAAAGGTGGCAGAGAAAATCCAGAAAGCTATAGACACATAGCCTTGCTAGATATCGTGGGGAAGATTTTTGCATCACAGTTATTGAACCACTTTAGAACCTGGGCCAAAACGGCTCGATGCAACGATGCCTTTCAAACAGGGTTTCAGAAAAATGGGAGCACCTCTATAAACATCCTATTGATCAACATACTAAAGGCCAAAGTGAGAGAAGGCGCCCCAAAAGTGTATGTTACATTTGTAGACCTGTCGAAAGCCTTCGATAAAATAGATCGGCCAAAACTCTGGGATAAGTTAAATCATTGGAATTGCCCCTTGGCAATCTTGAACCCGATCAAAGCACTCCATGCTGACACGAAAATCAGGGTGAAACTGAACAAACAAGGTGCCCTGTCAAAGGAGATCCAGGTGAAGCGTGGCGGACTCAGAAGCACTCGTTTTTCGCTTTGGGATTCTCTAAGTTGGGAAAACCCTTGTAAAAATTAAAAATGTCTTTTTAATTAAAAATTCAAGTAAAAAAAAAAAATTATGAACATGAAACAATGGATATTTTTTTTTAACCTTTTTTTGGATTTGTGTTGGTGGAGGGAGAGTTTGAACTGTTTTTCTTTCAATTTATTTTGCATTGCTTATCATTTTCATTCACTCATCTTTTTCACATGCTTTTCATTTCATGTTTGATATTTTGGTAATTTCATTTATTTATTTATGTACATAATACATTTTCATATTTTAGTTCCATGTGTGGGATTTGCTCATTGGGTTGATGCATGTGAAATTGTGGGTTTACACAAGCAATGCCAACCAGTGTATGTGTGTGATGGACATGGGTTGATGTGCATAGTTGAGTTTTGGTTTGTGTCGTGTGATAGGCATGTCAGTGTGAGGTGGATTGGGAAATCATTGCGTCTCAAGAATGGGGTGGCGTGATGTGGTATTTTTTGTTGTAGAAGTGGGCCATGACTGTGCATCTTTATTTCGTGTAGGGGGGACATGAGTGGGACATGAGTGGGGGCCTGCCGGCAGTTGCCCCTGACTGCTGAGGGGTGGGGGTGCAGGGGGACATGAGTGGGGGCCTGCTGGCAGGTGCCCCTAACTGCTGGGGGGTGGGGGTGCAGGGGGACATGAGTGGGACATGAGTGGGGGCCTGCTGGCAGGTGCCCCTGACTGCTGGGGGTTGGGGGTGCAAAGGGACATGAGTGGGACATGAGTGGGGGCCTGTTGGCAGGTGCCCCTGACTGCTGGGGGGTGGGGATGCAGGGGGACATGAGTGGGGTCCTGCTGGCAGGTGCCCCTGACTGCTGGGGGGATGCAAAGGGACATGAGTAGGTGATCAGTAGTGCAAGCTGATATGTGGCTTGGCTGGGGGGCATGCCCATGGTAGATGGGCTGCCTGTGGGACATGACCAGGGGTGCAGGGTAGTCCCCTGTGGTGTGGGCTACCTGCAGGGGCCGTGAGGGGGTGTAGAAGGAACACCTGGGAGGACCCACACTGCCAGTTTACGTGTAGGACTCCCCGCGCACCCCCGAAATTCAGTACACCACTCTGACAGCAAAATCGCATGTGAAACTTCCCGCGCACCCCAGGAATACAGGTACCCTGCTCAAATTGCGTGTGAAAATTCCCGCGCACCCCAGTTATACACGTACCCTGCTCACACAGGGCCAATCGCTTGTGAAACTTCCTGCGAACCCCAGTAATACACGTATTCCACTCGCACAGGCCCTTTCGCGTGTGAAACTTCCCACGAACCCCAGTAATACACGTACCCCACTCGCAGAGGCCCTTTCACGTGTGAAACTTCATGCAAACCCCAGTTATACACGTACCCTGCTCCAATCGCGTGTGAAACTACCCACGAACCCCAGTTATACACGTACCCCACTCGCACAGGCCCTTTCGCGTGTGAATATTAGCGCAAACCCCAGTAATACACGTATTCCACTCGCACAGGCCCTTTCGCGTGTGAAACTTCACACGAACCCCAGTAATACACGCACCCCACTCGCACAGGGCCAATCGCGTGTGAAACTTCCTGCGAACCCCAGTTATACACGTAGCCCTCTCGCACAGGCCTTTTCGCGTGTGAAACTTCACGCGAACCCCCGTAATACAGTACCCTGCTCCAATCGCGTGTGAAACTTCCCGCTAACCCCAGTTATACACGTACCCCACTCGCACAGGCCCTTTTGCATGTGAAACTTCCCACGCACCCCCGAAATACACGTACCCGGATCCAATCGCGTGTGAGACTACCGTGAACCCCTGTAATACACATACCCTGCTCAATCGCGTGTGAAACTTCCTGCGAACCCCAGTTATACACGTACACCACTCGCACAGGCACTTTCGCATGTGAAACTTCCCGTGCACCCCCGAAATACAGGTACCCAGATCCAATCGCGTGTGAGACTTCACGCGAACCCCAGTTATACACGTACCCCGCTCGCACAGGGCCTATCGCGTGTGAAACTTCACGCAAACCCCAGTAATACACGTTCCCCGCTTGCCGTTTGCTGTTTGGCAGCCCTGTAAACTGGTCCAGGGTTAGCTCAGCCCTTTGCGCTGGATTGGGGATTTTGATGGCTTTTCCTTGCGCGAGGTCGTTCTTGGGGGCGAAACTGGCGCTGCTGCAGGGTCGCTGTGCCACTCTGCGCCACGGCTGGTTTTGGAGGCTAAAATCGATTTTAGCGCACGCGGCTGGCGCAGACATGCACCACTTGTGCGCAAAATTCAATGAATTACCCCCTTTATCGCATTACCACTGCTTCTACAGATAGCTATTAGTGCCACAATGAGTATGTCATTGAAAGGATGCATATATGTCATATTCTCTTTCCACTTACAGCACAGATGTGGCCACAGCAAGCACATGAAAGCGTAAATGCTTATATCCCCATAGAATGTCAAGCAACCACTTAATGGTAAAATGATACACAGCTTCTCAAAGGCTATGCATGACCAACATCAAAGTCAGATTGTTGTCAAACCAGTGCAGTGAGATTTGTGTAGGGTATGCCTAATCCTGCCCATAAGAACATGATAAACAATGGCATGTAATGCAATATTGACTAACAATGAATTGCTTCTTACACTTAAGAATGTCTGCAACTTTCAATCATAAATATGATTCACAAAGAAATCACTTGCAACTTATCACCTTTGGCAAGGTACCACTAATTCATTAAAATTGCCTACTTTGACCAATAATCGGTGTTCTGACAATGTGTAACCTTATAGAGGGTTATTAATTCCAGACAACACAAATTCAATACTTTACAGATGCATTTTTATAACTTTTTCACCTCAATCCAAAATAGTTTGATGGCACATACTCTTTCATACATTACACAACCACACATTTACATTTATTTTCATTTGACACATCAGGTACATCTCTTTTATCTATAATATCCAGGTGTAAAATTATTGGGGCCGATTCATGGAACAAACGTGCGCCGAAAATCCCAGCGCAAGCAGGTGCAAGGTGGCGCAAGCGTGAGAAATCAAGCGCACGCGTGCGTTTCAAGGAAGGCACTGCACTTGTTTCCCGCTGGTCGTGCGCCAAATCCATGCATGTCGCACACGGGAACACATGTCATCAAGCGGTGTGCGCTACACGCAGAGCAAAAGCGCACATAGCGCGGCGCACACAACAAAAGTGGGCGGAACAGTGGGCGTAACACGCGGAATTGGGAACAACTCGTGAAAAAGAAGGCGTAACTGGGGAAGTACTGCAGGGAACGCGCACACGTACGCGAACAACCCGTATTCATGGATTCGAATACGGGAAACCCGCGCACGGCAAAAGACGCGCACAGGCGTCAACGCGTCCGCCACACAAAGGCAGGCGGAAGTATCCCCGCGCATAGTATAAAAGTGCACGCAAACAACAAACATGTATATACAGCTACGATGAATGCCCCATTTGTCGCAGCACTGATCGTGGGACACCGCAGGAGGAGGAGAATAGCCAGGGCATGCATTTTCTCACCACGGACAAGCCTTTTTGGGATGCCTGATTACCAGGTCTACGGCAGGTATAGGTTTCCACCCCATATCATCCTAGACCTGGTCAGGGAGTGGGAAGATGACCTTATATCCCCCACCCTTTGCTCCCAAGCATTGAGCCCCTTGGAGAAGGTGCGCAATGTCCTGCATTTTTTGGCCACTGGGTCATTTCAGCGGACTACTGCCATAGTGGGGGGGGGTCTCACAGACCACGCAGTCACGCTGCCTACACCAGGTCTTGGCAATCATGGCAGTGCGCCCCTCAGTCCGCAGGCACATATACATGCCCAGAACACCCGCAGAAAGGCAGGCCGTTGTCCTGGATTTTTACAGGGTGGCACACTTCCCCAAAGTGCTTGGTGCCATAGATTGCACCCATGTGGCCCAACGTCCACCTAGGGCCACTGAGCACATCTACCGAAACCGCAAGCACTGGCATTCCATCAATGTACAGGTGGTATGCGATGCAAAGGGAATCATCACCTCTGTCTATGCAAACTATCCTGGCTCCACCTATGACAGTTTCATATACAGAATGTCCGCCCTGAGCCGGGCCCTGGAAGCTGGGCAGCATGGCGACACATGGCTCCTAGGTGAGTACAAATGCCATTGCACATGCATGCATGTCACACATACACACACAAATACACAAACCCCAATAATCACAACCATTTTCACCTCCTCAGGGGACAGTGCCTATCCTCTGAGCAACCACATGATGACGCCAATCTGGAACCCCACCACACCACCCCAGGTAAGATACAACGCGGCCCATATTGCAACCAGGGCCATAGTGGAGCGCACATTCGGAGTGCTTAAGTCACGCTTCCGCTCCCTTGACCGCTCTGGCGGGCAGCTACTCTATGCACCCCCAGTAGTGTGCAGGATCATTGTGGCAGCATGTGTCCTGCACAATGTTGCAACACGGCAGGGCGTACCGGTGGACATGGTGTTGCCCCCACATCCCCAACCACAGGCACAGGCGCTGCCCATGGGAGGGGATAGGGCACTTGGCAAGGAAGGCCGGACCCAGCTTGTGGCCACATTTTTCACCTAAACTCCCACCCCTGCGGAGTGCACACAGGCCTGGCACATACCAGGTGACAATCGATGATGACAAAGAGACAGTCAACTGTCACAACCTTACCACCCTGAGATTGTTGCCATGGAAGTGCCACATTGTGTGCATCCCTAGCTACTTAAACACAAGCTATCCTGTGTGACCAAAAGGCACACATATGATATATGATATGATATGGCATTTGTAATGCGCCTATACACAAGTGTTTCAAGTTGCGACGAGGCAGGGAGGGGGAACAAGGGAAGACAGACAACGATCCTACTAGGCCAGGTGTCATTTAGATCGCGCAAGTGCAGGGGTAGGGGGAAGGGAAAAGTGCAAGGGGAAGGGGATGGGGGAGTGCAGTACAGGGTAAGTAGAATAAAAAATAAATAAATAGGCCAACTGGTGGCAAGCGCAAAGGTAAGTGCAGACAAGTGCTGGTAAGGGGGGGCTGTAGGGATACAGAGACAGTCCCGCAGTGCAGGGGTTGCCAGGGAGGCAGTGCAAGTGGAGAGTGACTGGGCCAGGGACCGAGGTCGGTGAGAGTGACCCAGTTGCAGATTCAGTGCAGTTTCAGTGAAGAAATTAGCAAGGGAGAGGGAGAGAGAAAGCAGAAGCAAAGAGGAAGGTTTTGAGGTGCTTCTGGAACCGGAGATGGTTCTCCTCAAGTTTCACAGAGGAAGGAAGGCTGTTCCAGAGGGAGGCCCCTGCCGCAGAGAGAGATCTACCCCCAGCTCGTTGCTTCGAGAAGCGGCTGACCCTGACATGCAAGGTGTGAATCACACACACCCGCAAAACAGACCATGACCATCACTGTTATGTCACTCAAACCCTCCCAAACCACAACATGACATGGCAAGCAATAGCCATACACCAACACAGTAACAATAAGGTACACATTGCCATGTGAAAAATGTAAATTGGCATCAGACAATGATGCCTGACATGGAATCAGATGAAATGACTGACCAACAACCTCCCACCCAAAATAAGTCATTCCCAAATGCATTACAAAAGTTGTAGCCGTAACATAACAATGAATGCCTGTCTACATGCACATTGTGCATTGCAAAATCAACACTGCAGCTTCTGTGTGCTGTGTCCAACTCCTGCAACACACTGCTCAGCGCACAGCACAGTGAACATCCATTGTGTGTGATGCACACCCTGAGCATCACATCTAAGCGACAAACCACATCAAAAAGCAAATTAGGCATGTACAGGATCCATAATTGGTCACAGAACATGTGCTGCAGGGACACAGTGGGCAGCAGAAGGCAAACAGAGTGTACACATGGATATCGAAGGGTGGTTGTACATGTAGTGCATCATAGTGCAAGTGTGTGGGTTGGTAAGGACATGCACTCAACATATGCATGTGCAATCAAGTGACCATCAGTGTCTTCTACACATCACATGTGAACATTCACCATGTGTACACCCCAGAATGTCAAACCACAATTATCCCCTCACACCTGAAAGGTAAACACAACACATGAACAGGCATTGATCATCAGAACACATCATGTACATAGGATGCCACAATTACAATGTCAGGGTTCCCATCACACTGCAGGGCAAGGCAACTATCAACAACAAAACACCACCCATCCCTCACAAATGACACACTGAACAACTGCACCTGGGTCATGGAGCCTTCAACCCTTAATTTCACCTGGCCACAGGATCACCCTTCCCCTTCGTCATCATCTCCCACCTTGTGTGTAAAAAGTTGCCTGCACCCTCAGAGTCCACCTTCGTTTGCAAAAACACAAAATCCAAGGCAGAAAAACGAACCAGAACAGCCTCCAGTAAATGACTTGAAGTAGCAGTACCTCACAAAGGCCAAGTACTACCACAATGCTGTAACAACCAAGGTAGCACAGTAAAACAATATCACAACAGGATGTGAACCATGTGTGGTACATAACATAGAATGATGCACCATGAACGGATGTGTACTGTCACAGCTCCCGTGTACAGGCGCAGGAGTGGCACGAACCAACCACCCCCACCGTGGCCTGGGTGCCTGCAAGGTCAAACTCACACAGGCCTCTGAGACCCTGGTGGGGAAGGAGGGTCAGGGATATGCAGTCGGGACAGGCGTTGGCATACTGGATAACTGGAATGAGGGGCAGGAGAGGGGAGTAGGAATGACACGTGAAAGTAGGGAATGCACTAAAATGTAGTACTTGCATTAACACATACACAATCATAACAAACTTGTACATCATTGTCAGGACCTTCCGGAGTCCAGGCGCAGGAGTAGCACAAACCAACCACCACCTCTAGGGTTTTGGCACCTGCAAGCTTGGGGCTTACACAGGCATCCGCAATCCCAGCGGGGAAAGAGGGTTAGGGAACATTGGTTGGATAGGTATGGGAAGCAGGAACACCGGGTAGAGGGTACAGGGTTTAGAATTGGATAGGACTCGGGGTGATTAGGGGAAAAAAAACATACCAAATTGAATTACACATTCATCCATGCATTAGTGCACCCCCCAGCAAACCTATGCAGAGCAGTTTGAAAGAAAAACAACAAGACACTTAGCTCTGGTTTTGAGTGCTGGCCTCCTGCCTGCGCACTCTCAGGTCCGGTTACAGGAGCACTTCAATGCTGCAAAGAGAGCCACAGTTAATAATCTGTGCGTGCTCATAACACACAAACACACCACCAAATATGCCCCATAGCAACAAACTACTCTACAAACAGACAATCTGGTGTGGATGTTTCGTACCAATACGTAACATTACCCCTGTGATGGTTCATATACAGTCAATGCAGTAAGTCAGGCGCCGGTGGGTGCGTGGCAAATGGAACACCAATGTGTCACGATTCACACAACATGCAATGTTCCCTGGGTAAGCAGACAGATGCATATAGCAAGGTAGGACTTCAGAAAAAGTCGTGTTCCACCATGACCGAAACAAAGTAGGCAGTGCATGTTTCAAAATGTACATGGAAATGAAATGCACTGCACCCGAGTCTGTTCCTTGCTATATGTCCCTGTGAGCTGCTCCTTTCCATGTCTCGGAAGGCTACATGGGTGATACAAGTGCCTCAATGGCCCATGGTGGACCGGAGGGTATGTGCCACTGCCCCTGCAGGTGCCCCAGACAACCTTACAATCAACTAGCCATCAGTCCACCAATACATCTGAGCTGTATTGTGCGCTTCAACACCAATATTCGTCCAAGCTCACCGTCAGTGCTGCTACTAAGCATGCATGTGCAACTGGCCTGGTGGAAGCTTTGCTGTGTTGTGGCTCCCCTGTGCTGCTCACCTTGCCTGGAGTCCCCTGAAACACGCCAGCAGTTCTAGGATGTATGTCTGCAATCCCTGTGCCTCTGCTTGCGCACACATGTGCATGCGGGCACCACCAAACGTGTCCAGAATCCAGACGTCCAATGGGTCATGTCTGCTGGCAAAGGTGGTCTGGAGGCTCATCCCCCTGCAGAAAGGGCATGAAACACATGATTAATGCTTTAGAGTCATCTGTGTGTGTCTCTTCAGGCATCTCATTACTGGACCATGTCAGAGACCTACATCAGAAATCACACCATCAGTCTGTCTTCCACATCCAAAGTGTGGAACACACTATCTACGGCATGAATTGCAACAAGCACGTGTACAGTAAAGATAAGAAACATACTACACAATGCATAGCAATGAATGTACACATTAATCATGAAACACACCATCTAGCAAAAGCAGAACAGTGGTCAATAACACTTCAATCATCCCCACTAGGGGTGTTAACACAAGTTACACAGCACCAGATATGCCACAGATATGACAGTCCAAAACCCTTGTGTAATAGGCTGTTACACCGAAACATCCTTGCGAGCCCATGGATAAGGGAAGCAGGAGTGGCATATGTGAGTCAAGGACCCCAAGCAGCAAACACATACACAAGACAAGCCTGAAGGGCCCAGCTGTAACAGACAGTGGATGCTTTCAAAAGCCACAAAGCACCGCACCGTCACATGAAAGCACAATAGACAAGCAATTTTAAACTATATTAATTAATTACACTAACTATGAAAAACCCACATTACCTAATTAAACTAACTATCAAACAGAAACTTAACTAACTAAACTAAAAGAAAAATTAAAAATGGCCACATACGACCCGGGGGGGCACCCAGGAGTGGGGAGGTACAGGGTGCTGCTCAACACCCACATGCGATGATGCTGAGCCAAAAAAAAACCTCCATGGGCTCAACGCCTGCACAGCCCGACCTATGTGGGAGATAGATTGTCGTCCGAGTCTGGCTCATCCTGGAAAGGAGGACGTGGCACAGTAGCCTGGAATTCCCTAGCCGCAGCTTGCCCCTCGACGGCAGCAAGTCTACCGGACGGGTGAGCCTGGTTCTGTGTGGCGATGTGACGTAGGTCTGCATGTAGAACCTCACGTGATACACATGCTTCCTTTTGCAAGGTAGCACGTGTAACACGGAGTTCCTCCTGCAAGGCCTGACTGGACAACCGCTGCACCTCCCGGCAAGCCTGTAGCTCAGCCGAGTTGGTACGCTCAAGCTGTGCAAACCTCTCCTCTGCCCACTGCCTCTGGGACATCAGAAGGACACCCAGAGTGGATTTGAGGGAAGCATACTCCTCCCTCAGGGCCTCCATGTGCGCCTCTGCGTGAGCAGCAATTCCTTTACGCAGAGACGACATTTCCGCCTGGCGAGCCCTCTCTGAGGCCGCCATGCCCAGCCTGAGCGAGCGGGCCGTGGACCGTGCCGCCTGCTGCTGGAGAAGCACCTGCCTAGCAGGGGGGAGCACAGATCGGGCCACACGATCCATGCTCTCAGCGATGTTCTCCATTGCTGCCCCCTGTCATTCAGAATTTGCAGTCATGTCTTGCTCCCACTCAGTATACTGCGGTTGCGCGCGGCGACCGCGTTGCTGGGCTTGACCCCTGCGGGACCCAAGGACCAGGTGTCTTCGCTGTGTTGGCAGCACCAGCAGCTGCACGACTACATGCCCCCGTCAACGTGATGTCCCAGGCACATCAGTGACTGGTGTGGAGGGTGACCCTGCGTCCCCATCCACCACGGGTGGAGGTACCAAGAATGTCTGACCCCTCAGTGCAGGTGTCGCAGACAGAGGAGTGTCCACATCAGAATCACTCACCCCTGACACATGAACTTGATGCTCATACAACTCGACATGGACGTCAGAGTCGTCATCAGGGCTGGACTCATAGGCAGCCAGAGACAAGATGGACTGTAGCACTTTCGGGTTTTCGTGGCCTACCACCCCACGACCCCCACTTGTGCTGGGTTGATGTAGTGGTAACAACCCTGTGTCTAGCATGACAACCCCATCCTCCGGCTCCATTGCAACATCATCTGAAAAATATAGAGAAAAAAGGTCACTAGACATGTCAGAGGCACACAACACACACACACACCGGCAATAAACACATCAGGCAGACATGTGACACACAAAATACAACCTGGCATGCATGCTGGGCCAACTTTGAATTGCTTCTGTGATCAGACCTGTTGAAAGGTGGCAGTTTGCATAGAAGTGGGTCTATACAGTGCAGCAAATGTGTATGTCACTCACTACCTACATGTACAAGGACTTCATGGTGTGTGTCAGGAAATGTGAAGGCAGTGTAAGGTCAACTTCAGGCATCACGTGCAATGTGCATTAAATGGGTAGCATATCTACAAGCAAAGCACCCCTCCACCCAAGTGCAAAAGCAGGGATGCCTAGCATGGTATCAAAAGGCTGACCATAGACCTGTGTATTGACAGGCAGTGTTGACTGGCATCAACAGCTTAATGTGATTCAAGTGACAACACTGCAAATGATGATGGGACAGTAAGCAGGACACGTGATGAAACCTCTGGAGGCTGCCCACGTGTGAAGAAGACACTACAACAGTTGGACAGAGTCATTGGCCATTAAACAGGCTGAGGCCTGTGACCCACACAGATTGTCAGACTCTAAACATGTGTGCAATGCAGTACTGAGCCACAGTTGATATGGGAAGGCTGATGAGATGCCATGCAATGTATGTCACCCAGGACTTGTTTACAGTGATCATCCAGTCAAGGACACATAGGGGCATGCGTGCAATGCTCATGGAGCATGAATGGGCACTCATGTCCCTGCGGGGCATCTGACCTCTGCACAGTACAAGTGAGATACCCTGCATCAAGTACTAAGGCTGTACCACACAGCATATGTCTGGCAGATTGTCCGCTGGAAGTTAGCATGTACACAGGACGCATGAACAGGAAAGTACCCAATGGCAAGATTGAAGCAGACCAGTGCAAAGGTGGAACTGGGGTGCAGAGTGGCGGAGGAGGGGCAAGGGAGCATGCCTACATGGAGTACCCGCATGCAGGCAGAGGACACATGCACGTCAGTCATGCTATGACATTGTGTCTGGGCTGAGAGGAAGGTCACCCCACGCTACATGCAGAAGGGCCAGTGAGCTGAAACATGGACCGGAGGGGTATACTGGTAAACAGCATGTGAGTAGGGTGCAATAGTGGTGATACGGACACTCCCCGTCTGCTCCACATGTCCACCATCCAGCACAGCAGACATGCATCACAGAAGCATTGCATCACTTGCACATCAGAACCATGTACACGTCACATGTAGTGGCAATCATGCACAACACATCCCACAAGTAAAACACACACGTCCTCAACAAACACGCATCAGCACTCACTGGACTGGGCATCAAAGTCCAGCATCTCTCCCACTCCTTCGACCGATTCAGATGGTATGAACTCCGCAACAAGTGACTCACACGGAGTGAGCTCTTCCTCCTCTGGTGCAGGCCCACCGCCAGTCACCAGAGTCAAGATGTAATTTGAGTCAGGCTTAGCCTTAGCGCTGCGTTTGAGGTCATTCCAACGCTTTTTGCACTCATGCGCCGTGCGCACCTCATGGCCGAATGAACTGACATGTTCCGCAACTTGCTTCCAGTGGGTGTCACGGTGGGCAGCCGTAGTCTGACTATTGGCACCCACTACCATGTCACGGCTGTGGCCCCGCACGTAGTCCACGAGGAAGTCCAGTTACTGCTTGCGGAAAGGCTTCTTCGTCGACGTGCAGGAGGTCGTGGCTGTGTGTGGGGTCCCAGCCTGTGCTGCAGGTGCCTCCTCTTGGACTGTGGCGCAGACCCTGGCTGGCTAATGCCGCCCTGAGCAGTATGGCCAGTGGGTTCGGTGGATTGAGCCAAGGGAGTGGCAGGTGGAGGGACGACCAAAGGCCTGACTTGTGTCAGTGGCAGCTGGGTGCCCTCTAATGGACCCTGCGCAGCAACATCCGCTGTGGCAGGGTCATTGACCGCAACGGTCCTGGTTGGCAGACTCACAACCAGGGTGTTGTTGGGTGCATCTGCCCCTGCACTTGCCAACACCCGGCTGTTCGGGGCAGCAGATGACATAACTGCCCCAGGGACACGTGTCTTGGTCAGAGCAGCCCTGCATGCCCCTACGGTTTCCCTCCTGGCCTGTTGGAAATCTACCAAGGGCTCCTCAAGTGCCAACGCAGCCTGCGCTGGCAGACCCTGTGCCTGGGTGGCGGTGTCCACAGCTGCACCTGCAGCTACCACTACCCTTGGGCCCGTGGCAGTCGATGGAATGGACTGCCGGGTCACACGGGCGCCAGTGCCATATGCAGAAGCTGCATCTCCCGGAACCACAGGGGGTGGTGGCATGACTGCACCGACACATGGCACAACATTGTGCTCAAGTAGCGCACTCCTGCCTCTTCCCCCTCTGTGGCTGCTCTGGACACCCTGGAGTCCCCCTACTCCTTGGTCACCACGGCCACGTCCCCGACCACACCCGCCATGAGGAGTACGCCCAGCTGAGGCGCCCCTCACCTTTGGTGGCCTCCCAACCATGGCACAGATTTAGTAGTGCCGGCACAGATGGAGTAGTGCCAATGGGAGGTGTACACCACAATTGACCTGGGCAATTGGGGTAAAGGGGATGGGAAGCAAGATGTTAACCGCCCCCCTGCACCTGCAAGACTGTATGTGACCCCAGTGATGTAGTGACGGGTCACGCAACGCTCAGGCACCCCAAAACTGCAGTAAAACCGTGCACGCAACCCTGCAGCCTACGTGCGTGGAATCAACCTACGCAGTACGCGGTGGCACCCAGTAACACGAATAACGCATACGCGTGGGACACGCAGGCTACTATAACCTCGAAAATGGGTGCGATACACATGAGCACCCACAGTGGGAAAAATAGCGTGTGCGACTCACCGTCTGACTAGCGCGATGCAGAAAAACACGCGTAGCCAATACCCCCGCCAAAAGAAGAGATACGTCCTTGATAGCTGTGAAGTTGTGATGGCGCGCGAAACAACAGGAAGCAGCAACACACGTCGGTCTCCACGAAAGGCATGTACAGCGAACTGCTGCCCCTGCTCACCTTTAACCCGTGCTGAGGGAAACACCTGCGCGCATCACGTCACTTACGCGCATAGGCCCTTTCCTCGGATTACACGCATTCACACGCGGACGTGCAGTTTTTTCACGTGCGCTGAACCACTATGCTAACGTGATGAGGGAAACGCCCGCGCATGCCCGCGCGCGTCACGTCACAGAGGCGCTTACGCTTGAAGGGCCTTTGGTCCAATGAAAGCTGGTACGAGTGCTGATGGACTTACGCGCTAGGGGCCTTTCCTTGAATTACACGCTGACGTGCACATTTTTCACATGCCAAATCACTCCGTATCAAGCTGGCCACGCGAAAATACACGGAAGACCACGCTCCTGCCCAAAAGGCCGAATCACTGCCCCCCAGAGCCCCGAGCAAGCTCCCACCTGCCATCTGTTGCTGCCTGACTGCCTGCTGCCCATGTGCCCTGCTATTTTCTGCCTGCACATCAGCCAGGGGTCCAGTTGCTGTGTCCACCCCTGCTGGAACTGAAGACTCCCGACTGGGATACCATTGCTCCACAGCCCAGCCCCAGGACCCAGTTGCCCACCCACACCTGCCTCTGGGGTTGCCATGTCGGGCACATCTCCATCTGGCACCACTGGCAACCCCCAGCCAGAGAGGCAGAGGGCCACCAGCTTCAATGCCACCGAAGTTGATGTCCTGGTGGAGCATGTCCTGGGGCATTATGATGCCCTCTTCGGAACAAGACGCGCCAACAAGGAAGGATGGACCAGGATCTGGACGGACATCGTGACTGCCATCAACGCGGAGGGGGTGGCAGTCCGCCAATTCCATCATGTCAAGAAGCGCTGGGAGGACTTCAGGTCCAGGACCCTCAACAAGGCCCGGCACCTCGCGGAGGGGTCCGGGTCAGCCTGAGCAACATCCAGATGAGGGTCCTGGAACGCGTACGCCCAGCGCTCCACGCCCAGATCCTTCGGAGGCAGACCCGTCTGGAGTTGAGCGATAAGTGGCCAAGCATTGCTGTGTGAGACAGGGCATGTTGCAGTGTGCTGGTAGTCTGATATTTGCCTGTATGTGTGACATAGGCCATGTATGGATATGTGTGTGTGCAGGGACAACATGGTCATGCATGTGGGACCAGTTATGTGTGAAGCACATGGTAGGTGCATGTGTTTTCATGCAACATGGGGACCTCTATGCAGAATGCACACCTGAAAACATGCCGGTCTCTGTTCCTGGACATGGAGGGGGGATGAGGAATGGGTGCTGATGTCATATACATGTATGGTGCACATGTGTGTGTGTGTGCGCCAGAGAAGTGTGTGCTTCACTTTGAAACGCCATGGATGCATGTGACTTTGAAGGCAACATCTTGGTTTACAGGGGCACTTGTACATGGGTGTTGATGTTGATTGCAGGCGCCGGGAGTGTTTCTGCATGTGTGTTGCATGCATTGACCCATGTGTCGTGGAAGGACAGGATGGAAGTGACATTTGACAGTGCCACTCATGTGTTATTGCTTCCTGTCTAGGGTATTTTGTGCTGTACCTTGATGCTTGTGTTCTATGTCTCCCTCTACGCAGCGTCAAGTGAAGAAGAGGGCGGAGACGGCGCTGTGGAGCCAAGCGGCGGGAATGCCTCCACCGGGAGGCAACGCATGGGCCAGCCACCCTCCCAGGAATTACCATCATCCTCGAGCGAGGGGGCTGGTGCTGCGTCTGCCACAACAGCTGTGGCGGAAGGGCCGTGTGAGCCCCCACAGGGGCTACCAATGGCGGAAGATGGTGTGGAGACATCCAGGTTGGTGGTCTCCACAGAAGAGGAGGATCCCACTACTGAGCCGCACATGGGGCCTGGTGGGGGTAGTACCACTGGTGCAAGTGGTGCAGTCCAGGGCCAGGGTCAGGAGGCAGCACAGGTCACTGCGGAGGGGCCTGTGCATGTCGCTGTCCTTGACCCTGTGACTGCACCATCATGCACCAGCAGGGAGGCCCTGTCCCAGGCCCGTCCGCAGGTAGGGGAGAGTGCCATATCACCTGCCTCTCGACTACCTGCGGACGAGGGGTCCCGCGACTGTATGGGATCCATCCTGGTGGGTGTCGCATTGCGCACGCGTGTCATTCGTGATGACGTGCGTTCTTCCGGGGCGGAGAACGCACGCCATCATAAAGAGCAGCGTCGTGACGTGGCACTGCTGGGAGAGGCTGTGGTTGGGGGGTTCCTACATGTGACGCGCACTCTGGCGGACCTCTCCTCCTCTGTGGAGGCTATGCGCCGGTCATTCTCCACATCGTCTTCTGGCCCAGATTCCACCAGGGCCTGCTGTGGACCTGGCCTGACCAACAAAGCCAGCTTGGTGGAGATCCCATCCCTGCCACAGTCTGGAGTTGGCGGTCCAGCAGGGGTGGACACCACAACTGGAGAACAACAGATGGAGGATGTGCAGGCACCATCGGACAGGGCACATGGACAGCAGCAGCAGCAGCAGGAGCAGGCTGTAGGTGGGAGCAATGATGGCTTGGGGCCATCAACATCGGAGGGGCAGGCATCGGTCGGAGGGCAGGAGGACCCTGGACGGGAAGTGTCTTCCGTGTGGCAGCGGTTGGGCCATGCGATAGATGCGGAGCGGCAGCGGGCGGAAGAGGCACGCCTCACGATGGTCAGAGCGGAGAACTCCATGCATAGGGCCCTGAGGCAGGCCGAGTGCCTCGAGGCCATTCGCAGGGACCTGGAGTCCCAGATGTCCTCGTCCCTGCAGACCCTCGGGGCCATGGAAGAGGACCATCTCCGGGACATCGAGCAGGAGTTTGATGATGCCCTGGCCCGGGACATCAACATGTGAGCCGTTGGACTTGCCCGCTGCCCTTGTAAATAGTTAGTTAGTTACTATTAGGTTTCCTTTAGTGTTTTCTTTATTTTGGACCGCTTGGACAATGGACCACATTTTTGTATATAGTTTTTTTATTAGGTAGTTTTTGGTAGGTTTCATTTCTTAAATTGGGCTCATGGACCCTGGATTCTTCTATTGTACATAGTTCTACATTGGATTCATCTTTTTTAATATTTTTTTTGTGTTCACCATGGAGCAATGGTTTTGACTTTTTATTTCCCCTTGGATTTGATTTATTGAACTGTGACTTCGAACAACATTTCTTTAGGGATTTCTTTTGCTTATGGTTTCTTGATTTTCATAAATTATCGGACATGGACCATTTCTTTTGTTATTCCCATTGTTGTGCGTTTAATTTGATTTACGTTCATGTTATCTTTAATATATATTTTTTTATACTTCCATTTGTGGTATTATCTCATTGGTTTCATGCATGTCATGATATGGGTTTTGACATTCACTTGCACCCATTGTGTGTGTGTGACGGGCATGTGTTCATTTACATACTTGCCATTGGGGTTGTATCATGTAATTGCCATTTCTATGTGAGTGGATGCAATACTTGGGTGGGTCTTTGGCATGTGGAGGCTGCCCATAAGGGCCAGGGATCTATATTGTGATGACGTGTTGGCTGGGGACATGTGTCGGGGCCTGCTGGCAGGTGCCCCGCACTGCTAGGGTATGGGGGTGCAGGCGACATGTGTGGGGGCCTGCTGGCAGGTACCCCGCACTGCTGGGGGTGGGGGTGCAGGGGACATGTGTGGGTGCCTGTTGGCAGGTGCCCCTCAGTGCTGGGGGGTGGGGATGCAAGGGGACATGAGTGAGACATGAGTGGGGGCCTGCTGGCAGGTGCCCTGCACTGCTGGGGGGTGGGGGTGCAAGGGGACATGAGTGGGGGCCTGCTGGCAGGTGCCCCTGACTGCTGGGGGGTGGGGGTGCAAGGGGACATGAGTGGGACATGAGTGAGGGCCTGCTGGCAGGTGCCCCTGACTGCTGGGGGATGGGGGTTCAAGGGGACATGAGTGGGACATGAGTGGGGGCCTGCTGGCAGGTCCCCTGCACTGTTTGGGGGTTGGGGGTGCAAGGGGGCATGAGTGGGGGACTGCTGGCAGGTGCCCTGCACTGCTTGTGGGTGAGGGTGCAAGGGGACATGCATGGGGGCCTGCTGGCAGGTGCCCCGCACTGCTGGGGGGTGGGGGTGCAAGGGGACATGAGTGGGACATGAGTGGGGCCTGCTGGCAGGTGCCCCTGACTGCTGGGGGGTGGGGGTGCAAGGGGACATGAGTGGGGGCCTGCTGGCAGGTGCCCGTGACTGCTGGCGGGTGGGGGTGCTGGGGGACATGAGTGGGGGCCTGCAGGCAGGTGCCCCTGACTGCTGGGGGGTGGAGGTGCAGGGGGACATGAGTGGGGGCCTGCAGGCAGTTGCCCCGCACTGCTGGGGGTGGGGGTGCAGGGGACATGTGTGGGTGCCTGTTGGCAGGTGCCCCTCAGTGCTGGGGGGTGGGGATGCAAGGGGACATGAGTGAGACATGAGTGGGGGCCTGCTGGCAGGTGCCCTGCACTGCTGGGGGGTGGGGGTGCAAGGGGACATGAGTGGGGGCCTGCTGGCAGGTGCCCCTGACTGCTGGGGGGTGGGGGTGCAAGGGGACATGAGTGGGACATGAGTGAGGGCCTGCTGGCAGGTGCCCCTGACTGCTGGGGGATGGGGGTTCAAGGGGACATGAGTGGGACATGAGTGGGGGCCTGCTGGCAGGTCCCCTGCACTGTTTGGGGGTTGGGGTGCAAGGGGACATGAGTGGGGGCCTGCTGGCAGGTGCCCTGCACTGCTTGGGGGGTGGGGGTGCAAGGGGACATGCGTGGGGGCCTGCTGGCAGGTGCCCCGCACTGCTGGGGGGTGGGGGTGCAAGGGGACATGAGTGGGACATGAGTGGGGGCCTGCTGATAGGTGCCCCTGACTGCTAGGGGGTGGGGGTGCAAGGGGACATGAGTGGGGGCCTGCTGGCAGGTGCCCGTGACTGCTGGCGGGTGGGGGTGCTGGGGGACATGAGTGGGGGCCTGCAGGCAGGTGCCCCTGACTGCTGGGAGGTGGAGGTGCAGGGGGACATGAGTGGGGGCCTGCAGGCAGGTGCCCTGAACAGCTGGGGGGTGGGGGTGCAAGGGGGTAATGCGTTGGTGATCACTAGTGCAAGGTGACATGTGGCTTGGCTGGGGGGGCATGCCCATGGTGGATGGGCTGCCTGCGGGACATGACCAGGGGTGCAGGGTAGTCCCCTGTGGTGTGGTCTGCCTGCAGGGGCCATGGAGGGTATAGAGGGAACACCTGGGAGGACCCACACTGCCAATTCACAAACTTCCCCGCACCCCAGAAATACACGTACCCTGCTGAAATCGTGTGTGGAACTTCCCGCGCACCCCAGTAATACACGTACCCTGCTGAAATTGTGTGTTAAACTTCCCCGCACCCCAGAAATACACGTACCCTGCTGAAATCGCGTGTGGAACTTCCCGCACACCCCAGAAATACACGTACCCTGCTGAAATCGCGTGTTAAACTTCCCCGCACCCCAGAAATACACGTACCCTGCTAAAATTTCGTGTGGAACTTCCTGCGCACCCCAGAAATACATGTACCCTGCTGAAATCGCGTGTGGAACTTCCCGCACACCCTAGCAATACACGTACCCTGCTGAAATCTCGTGTTAAACTTCCCCGCACCCCAGAAATACACGTACCCTGCTGAAATCGCATGTGGAACTTCCCCGCACCCCAGAAATGCACGTACCCTGCTGAAATCACGTGTTAAACTTCCCCGCACCCCAGTAATACACGCACCCTGCTGAAATCGCGTGTGGAACTTCCCCGCACCCCAGTAATACACGTACCCTGCTGAAATCACGTGTTAAACTTCCCCGCACCCCAGAAATACACGTACCCTGCTGAAATCGCGTGTTAAACTTCCCCGCACCCCAGAAATACACGTACCCTGCTGAAATCGCGGGTGAAACTTCCCGCGAACCCCAGTAATACACGTTCCCCGCTTGCCGTGTGCTGTGTGGCGGCCCTGTATACTGGTCCAGGGTTAGCACAGCCCTTTGCGCTGGATTGGGGATTTTGATGGCTTTTCCTTGCGCGAGGGGCGTTCTTGGGGGCGTTACTGGCACTGCTGCAGGGTCGCTGCGCCACTCTGCGCCGCGGCTGCTTTTGGTGGCTAAAATCCATGAATACGCTGTGCGCCGAAATGGATTTTAGCGCATGCGGCTGGCGCAGACTATCGCACGCGCACACTGTGAGGCAGCCGCGTGCACCACTTGTGCGCTAAATTCTATGAATTACCCCCATTGTGTTTAAACTGCTTCTAATCTTGGGAATGAACATTAAGTTACACTTTTTATAACCATGTACCTATATCTCAGTCACAATTCCCTTTGACACATGCTCAGTTCCTAGACACACCAATGGGAAGACCAATGTTTTCTTCTCTACTATGGAATATCTTTACTTTATATTAAATCATTATTATTATGGAGAAATATCTCTGATCTAATACACCCTCTAACCCCATATTTGGGGCATAAAACAAGCAATATTTCATCTAAGTATTCAGTTTTATATAAAATAATAACTCTGAAAATGCATGATGGACCCTTAACGTTCAATACTGTGGAAGCCACACATGATATTCCACATAAATAAAGACAGCCTGCCTTCAGAAAAGAAAATGCAACTATCCTGTTTTGTCTCACTTATGCTTTCATTCACATCATATATAAATATCCATATATGAACAAGTAAACATTAAGGACTTTTCTAAGTAAAAGAAATACATTCTCTCAAATATAAACATATCAATTGACACCATTTTTTTTTCAAAATGACATAACCATTCATAGAATACAGTATGAAACCAACAATAACCGGGGAGTATCTGAAGCCATTGCCAAGTGCAGGCATCAGAGACACATGTTGGCTTAGCACATGGCTTAACACTTGACTTTCTTATTCAGGAGGGATTCAACTCTAAAATATTGGACAACATCTGTTATACATTGTTGCTTTCTAGCTTAAGCAGCAATGCAAGAATGTGTTGAAGAGTTCAGTTTATTGCAATTAATCTAAAGTGACGCATTCAGGCATTCCATTGATTTTCAGAATGCTGGAACAGTAAAGCATAACTCCCTCCCTATTCTCCACGACCCATGGTCCACCCTCTCAACACCAAAGTGCAGAAGTTTCATAAAGAAATAGATTTTAATTACTTTGTTTACTAGGGCAGAAACCAATCACAAAGGCTCATTGTTATTCCACATTTGAATTCAGGATATCTAAGACCTCCTTAACATGAAATTATCAAGTTTTGCCATTTTAATTTTCAATCACATAGCATATATGCCTTGAACGTTATTCCCCCTTTCAGTAATAAAGCTTATAAACAGGGTTCTCACTACATAATTTTAATTGCTCTCTGGGAGATAACTAATTTGTGGGACATCTGGAAAACACATTTGTTTAAATGTGCAAGTCCTCGGGCAGTTGGGGACATCCATCTTCTCTAGACAAACTGAACAGTCATGCCCTTCCTGTCAGTATGTCCGCATGCTCCTTGAAATTCCTTTCATGCAATCTGGTTTTGTAGTGAGAACGGCCTTTGCATTCAGTTATTTCTGGAATAGGCGTTCTTAAGGAACATTTCCATCAGCAACTTCTAATTGGAACCCAAATACACTTTTCTCCTGCTAGGCAAGCTCTTGCTTTTTGCTGCTTTCTCAAACATTCTCCCTTCTTCCCATATGTTTGACTTTAAATATCCAGAAAACTCCACCTATGCAGCATAATTTGCCACTGCAGTTTGCGATTGTTCCGAGACTGTGATAGTTCTCTTCTCTTACACACACACAGTAGCATCATACACTTTGCTTCAATTTGCACAGTGCATTGTAACATGTCATAAGGGTTGTATTAGCTGTGGCGTAGGCCTCTCCTTGTGAATTATGATCACATTTGACTGAATTATGTATTTCCATTATCATTCTTTGCACGGAGCTCTGCCATAATGATATATTCTGAATCACAGTTTTAATTCAGAGACATCCTTCATGTGTTTGTGACTGAAAAATTAACAGAGGTAATAACATATGCACATTTATTAATAATTCATACAATTGAACATGTCCTTCTTATGTGTATGTTGTTTTCCTTTAAACTGAAAATTCTCATCTTTATTTGCAGATTTCAAATTTTACAAAGTGTCAAAAACGAGTGCCAAAAAATGTCTTGCTATTTGTCATCGTAAAACACATAATTTCTGAACAGCATAGTACTGTACAAACCACCTTACATTACTTTTTGAAAGCATTCCTTTATTGTCAGAACCATCTGCTACCATGAACAATAGGCTGATCTTAAAAAAGCAGACACATAGTTTAGATGGGGCCACAATGCTCTGACAGGTTGAAGGTTGCTTCACAGCTTTGCTATCTGAAGTTGCCATTACTACCATTACTGATTGACCAGACACTTGTTCACTTTCCATGGCAATTAAAATAAATAGGTCAATGAAAGATCTGGATTTGTAATTTCAGTTAGGTATTTATTTAGGTATGTTTTGTAATTGACACATAGGGCCTCATTACACGGATGGCGGTAATGATTTAACGTTAACGGTAATGTATTACCGGTAACGTTAAATCCCCATGTGGATCACGACCCGGCACACCGCTATTAGCGGCACCGCTAATTACGGTGCCACTAATAGCGGGCAGGCCGCGTGCGCGCGACCCTCCATCCCGTTAATTACGCCATGCCGCTATTAGCACAGCATCACAAGGCCAGTGCACATGCTAATAGCGGCATGGTAAATCCCCCAAAACCCCTTACCGCCATGGTGCAAATACCAGCATCGCGGACCACCCGTTAAGGGAAATGAGCAGTGTTCCCACCTGCCACAGGTGGACCAAATCAGCACAGGTGAAGGCAATGGAGACTGTGGCAGCTCAAAAGGAGCACACCACACCCCTTCCCACACCCCTCCCCACACCAAGATGGTTCCAATACTGGCAGCATTACATGGCCTGGAGGACCTCATTGCAGCGCAGCTGCTACAACAACAGGCAGCACAAAGGAGACGCAGGAGGAGGAGGAGGAGGGCAAGCAGGCACAGCAGGCACCACAACGGCACCTAATCATACCACAGAGGCACCCACCAATACCCAGGATCAGAGCCAGTCCATTCAACCTGACCCCTGAGCAGATACACACCCTGTACCGTCTGGACAGGGCTACCATCACCAGCATCATGGACATGATCCACAACGACATTGTGAGCCTCATAGACATCAGAACTGCCATTCCCCCGCTACTGAAGGTGGTGAGTGTGCTCCACTTCCTGGCCACAGGCACCTATCAGCATACAGTGGGACAGATGCATGGCATCTCACAACCAGTATTCTCACGCACGCTGAACCAGGTACTCGATGCACTCCTGAAGCATGCACCTGAACACATATCCATGCCACAGACTGCCCAGGAGATTGCAAACACAAAAGTTGGCTTCTATTCACTGGCAGGCATTCCAAGTTGCATCGGGCCATCGACTGTACCCATGTGGAATTGGTGGTCCCACATCACAATGAAGTAGTGTACCAAAACAGGAAGCAATTCCACTCTATCAATGTCCAAATGGTATGTGACGCCAACAAGATAATCACACATTGCTGTGCCATATTCCCAGGATCAACACATGATTCCATGGTTCTGCGGAACTCAACTATCCCACGCTACATGGAGCGACACACCGGACAACGTTCGTGGCTTCTTGGTGAGTAGCAGGGCAAGCACATGGCAGCGTGATTTGGGGGGGGGGAGAGATACATACTCCAACTGGGTGTGAATGGGGGGGAGAGATACATACTCCAACTGGGTGTGAATGAGGGGGGGAGAGATACATACTCCAACTGGGTGTGAATGGGGGGGAGAGATACATACTCCAACTGGGTGTGAATGGGGGGGGAGAGATACATACTCCAACTGGGTGTGAATGGGGGGGGGAGAGATACATACTCCAACTGGGTGTTGACTGGCGTCCGTAGGGAAAATGGACATACAGATGTACGCCAATGTCCTTCAGGGAAGGCCACGATGTACTTGAGAAGAACCCACATGCAATTCGAAGGTGCTGAACATTGAGAACAATGCAGGTTGCAAATATCACACATCCATCCACATTGCACATCATGCCACGCCACATATTACACAAATCAGCAACATGGCGCCGACATGGCGTAATACAGAATCAGTGCAGCACAACATCATTCCAGCAACGCGCCCTTGAACGTATGCAAAGGGATCACCCCTAGACATAGCACTGAACCACACACCTATGGCACCACTGAAGTGATGCTTCACAGCATGGCAACATCGGTGTCAGGATGTCAGTACACTAGCAGTGTGTTACCTAATTTGGATGGGCTAGGGACACCTAAGACCTGGCCTCACCCAGGACATGTCAATTACTGTTGGAGGCATGAATGTGGCATTTCTACTTGCAGGGTCGACCTCCCCCTTGCACGTTGCTGTCACACAGACCATCTGCATGTATGCTGTCAATTCAGTACTTGAATCACAATGCAATGTCAATTTGTGTGATGTGAACAGGCCGATCTTGAGGTGAACAGTAACAGGATCCCGTTCATTCCCCCATACAGGTGATGCGGGCTATCCCCTGAAGTCCTGGCTCCTCACACCTGTACGGAACCCACAGAACAGGCACAAGGAGGAATACAATCGTGCACATACCCGTACCCGCATCGTGATCGAGCAGACTTTTGGACTTTTGAAGTCAGGTTTTAGGTGCATTAGCAGGTCTGGTGGTGCTCTCCTGTATGGACATGAGAAGGTGGGCAAGATCACCATGGCATGTGTCATGCTGCACAATATGTGTATCAGACGGAATGTGCCACTGCCCCCTGACGTTGAAATAGAAGCACCTGATGAGGATGATGATGGTGATGAGGACGGAGGTGAAGGGGATGCAGGTGTTGCAAGAGGGGATGGCCAGGAGGGACGTGCTGTGAGACAGCATCTGATCAACCAAATATTCTGAGGAACATGTTTCCGTACTGTCACATGGATATGGGGGGTAATGCACTGGTGTATGTTTTGAAGCACGCAATGGACCCTGTCGCCAATAAAGTACACACACACAATGAAGATGTCCAAGCCTGTGTTTTGTTCAGAAACCAGTGTATTGAGTGACATAAAGGTGTAGTAGTGCAAGCCCAAAAACATCCCACCACCCCCCCAAAACAGACCCAAAACACCCTTCCCACCACCCCCCACAACAGACCCATAACACCCTTCCCACCACCCCCCACAACAGACCCATAACACCCTTCCCACCACCCCCCACAACAGACCCATAACACCCTTCCCACCACCCCCCACTACAGTCCCTCATGTGTCTGCCATGTATTCCCTGGACAATGCATACAGAGGAATCGCCATCAACCCCCTATTTTCCATTGTCCTTGGAAGGATCTTGAGGGTTGCCAGACGTGCGCCTGGTGGTGCGCGATGAGCGCCGGAGGGGGCTTGTTTGTCTCGACCCGGAAGATGAGGACGGGGCAGACTGGCCTTGTTGGGAAAAGTGGCGGTCCATAGTGTCAGCCATGCGGACAAGGACCTCCCTGAGCCTCGCTATCTCATCGCATAGCCTGTCGGAGTTGGCGTCCATCCGCTCGGTGCAGTGCCTCACCGCCTCGACAATGTTCTCTCTGAGATTGGCAGCCTCCTCAACATGCTGGCCGACCAGCACAGTCAACTTGTTTTGGCGCTGCAGGATGGTGGTGAGTTGGGGGGCAGTGCTGGGTGACCGTGCACTGGATGCAGTGCCCTCCGATGCATCCACTGCAGCAGGTGATGGTAACATGGGGGACATGATTGCAGGGTTGGTGTCCTCAACAGTCCCATCAGACCCAGGGGTCTGGAATGGCACAGGCGCTGGGGTTCCAGGGGGGGTTGGGGTGTGCATCTCCATGTGCTGGCCTAGGGTGTCCTCCGGATCGGATAGGGGGCAGTGGCGGCTGCCTCACCAGCGGAGCTAGCCGCAGCTGTTGGTGGTCCCTCGGTGGCTGGCATTGGTGCCAGTGGGTTCACCTCCGGTGGTGGGGCCGCAGTTGGTGGTGCAGCTACTACTGCCCTGGCAGTGGCACCATGACGATGTTTCCTACCCGTCAGGTGTGCCCTTCCCCCCTTGCCCCTGGATGTTGTTGGGGTATCCTCCGGCTCCTGTGCCCTTGCCCTCTTGCATGTAGCTGGTGCCTTTGATGCATCAGCGGCATCCTACCCATCTGTATGTGAGCCTGTGAGGGACGAGAAGGGGGATATCATTGGTTGCGATTCAATTTACTTAATGAAGATTACATGAATGATGCAGTTGTGGCCATTGGGACTCAGTGGTTGTGGATGCAGGTGATGTGCCAGTTCAGTGCCTCATCCATGCATGGGTGTGTTTGGGACTTGTCTCTGCTGATGTGTGCATGTGTGTGTGTTTGGGTCTGACACTGACATGGTGAGGGATGGATGCATGTGTGGATGTGTGTCCATGCATGAGAGGAGTCTGTGCTCACATATGGGGGTAACAGTACATTCACACCGCATCCTGTCATGTGTACACTCACCTCCATCTGAAGTGGTAGCCACGCCGATCTCCATGCTGCCCACTCCCTCAATGGATTCAACGACAATCATGTTTGCGCATGTCTCCTCCCATTCCTTCATCCGGATTGGTGAGCCATCTCCACCGGCACTGGCAATGCGGTGGTTCTCAGCCAGGATGCCCCTCACCCGCAGCCTGAGGTCGTCCCACCTCTTCTTGCATTCGCGCACGGTGCGCGTGCTGGTGCCCACAGTACTGACTTTGAGAGCTACCTCCTCCCAGATGGCTTTTTTCTTCAGCAAGGTTGGGCGGCACATGTCATTTGCAAAGACTACCTCTGCATGCTCTGCAAGGGTCTGTGTTAACATGACCAATTCCTCATTGGTGTATTTTTCCTTGCGCTGCCTGTCACTGGTTTTCTTCAGAGCCTTGGGCATGATGCAGGTGTCCCAGATGAATTTGCACAGCTCCCAACTCAAAACAGGTCCAGGGTGCAGAGGATGGCAATGGATTGTGTTTTTAAAGATGGCCGCCGTGCTCTTTCCGTTCCTGTGCGATGACGCTATTTCCGGTTCCGCAAATTAACAGTCACCGCTAATAGCGGTGACCGCTAATGGCGCGAGGGCGGAGGTGCTATCTGCACTTTCACGGAAGGCGGTAAATGACTTTTTGGGGACTTTAGCGGCATGGCGGTAGGGTCATTAACGGCATGGCGCTATGCTCGTGTCCGCGTACTCGTAATGGTACGCCATTAGCGCCCTCTTGCGAGGGCGGACACGTTAATAGCGCTGTGCCGCTAATTTGCAGTTTTTAGCGCACAACGTGTTATGAGGCCCATAGTCATTTATTCTGGGTACACACAGCTGGGCCCATAAATCTCAATAATGGCCTGGTCAAAATGATGGATAATGGGTCCTGTTCTCAAGAAGCTGAGCTCTGCATGAGCATAACATTCTTTCTCACCAGGGTTCACAGCTTAGATTCCCAGTGGAGAAAATCTACCTGTGATCTTCTGGCTCATGTAACTGATATGTTCATAAATATACTAAACCTCTTATGCGGTTTGCAATTAAAAGTCTGTCTTTTGTAAAGCAAAACAAAACGTTATTTTAACGCATTATTGAAACTGGGCAAAACACAAAGACTACGGCAGTCATTGCCATGGTACAAAAGTGCATTGAAAGAATGAGCTTTGCAATAGGCATGTTTTGCCCAAGCACTACATGCATTTCAACAAGTGTGATGTTTCTGCAATACCACCCATAGTCTTCAATGCAGCAGGATAGCATTTGCCCTAGCATTAGTGTGAAGTGCAGAAATGCATTATAAGGATATTTATGTGTGTATTTATTTATACAGGGATGAGCAATGCTCTTTTGATTGCAAAGTAACCTACAATAGATAAGAAATCAGGTTTGATGGGAAGCAGTGAGCTTCTTACAATGGGGTGAGTTTGGGTGACATTCTGGACAGGTTGTGTGGGGGAGTAAATGGAACAATCACTGGGCACAATATGAGGGTGGAGATACATAGATTAAGGACAACCAACGTTAGACATTTTTAGTGCAGGTAGGCGGTACAGCCAGCTGTGTAATGGATGTGACCATGAAGGATGAAATGCTAAAGTGGAGGCAGTAGAAAGTGAGGGACAGAGTAGATGCAAGGGTAACATGTTAGCTAGAAGGAAGGTTAAGAGGATAACACAGGAGCGAGGAGGTAGGCTTTTGGCTTGTACAAATCATTGTGGACTGTTTCTCGGATGTCGGGGAGAGAATTCCATGCAAGAGGAGAAAGAAGAAAAGAAGAGCAGACATGAGAGGAAGCGCACGGAGGGTGAGGTTCAACAAGCAAGGATAGTCAAAGAGGTAGAGTTAGGATTTTGAGAGGGTTTGTAGAGTTGGTTAGATGAGGATAAATACAGCGGTGCCTTTCCATGGATAGATTTGTGAACCAGGAGCAGGAATTTAAATCTGGCCCTGTTTTTCATCATCAGCCATCCAGCCTGGTGACGGTATGAGGAAGTAGGTGTGAAGTGAGGGAATTCAAAGAGAGTCCTGGTAGCAAAGTTAATGATCTTGTTGAGAGGACACAGAGCATAGTTGAAGAGACTGAACAGGATGCTGGCACAGTAGTCCATTTTACAGAATGCAAGAGTGGTTAAGCGATGCTTGGCAGTGTTGAAAGGAAGGAGGTGCCAGATTTACCTAAGGTTTAGGCCGTTCTGGCGAGCTGCCATTGCAGTTTTAGAGAGAAAGTGCGAGAAAGGTCAGAAATTACACTGCAGTTTCTTACTGACGAAGAGTATGGGAGAGTGTCAAGTGGGAACTGGATAGGCAGGGGAAGAGATGGGAGACAGTATTTGGCAGGGAAGAAGAGCAGCTTTTGTTTGGTAGAGTTTAACATGAGAGAGTGCAAAGCCATCCAATATTTAATGACAGAGAGACATTTCGATGACATAGTGATAAGAGGAGAGTTCAGGAAAAGAAAATATTTGGTTGTCATCTGCGAAGAATTGATACAAGAATCCAAAGGAGGAGATTAGTGACTCAAGAGCAGAGGTGGAGAGTATAATGTGGGAGAACCCAATACAGAGCCCTGTGGAACAACAAAAGTTAGCAGGGTGAGCTGAGAGGTGTTGTTGCTCCAGGAGACAGAAAATTGGTGAAATGCCAGGTAGGAGTCAATCCAGGCTAGGGATATGTTTCAAAAACACTATGGCAATTTATCCCAATGCTAGTTGATTTTGCACTGGCGCAAGGTTTCTGCAATATGGCCCAAGATGTGTAATACACATTGCAGCCAATTTAAAAATAAGTTATTATGAGTAACTCTTAACTTAGGCATGACTTACTTTTGATTTACCAGAAATAAGTCAGATCTAAGCCATAGTCACTTTTAGCAATTTCTTTGTTAAACAAGTATCCCTCCAATGGCAAGTCAGATCAACTTGTGTGTATATCAGCTACTATGTCCCAAAGTTGCCAAACCTCTTTACTGCAAACCTATGCAAGCTTCAAAGGTCAGCTAGGAAGAAACTCTCACATCAGGAAAAGATTTTGTTCTTTCGACCCCATTAGAATATTGGAGTAGGTTCACAGGTAGAACATCTAGATGAGGGGGTGTGGTTTTGGTGCCACTGAAGATGGCCGCCTGAAGTGAGCGCTCCGTCTCACCCAAAAATAACATCGACATTTTTTTTCAAAACTTTTACTTTTTTATAGACTTACTAATGCCCCATGGACCCCGCATTGTCAAGGGCTTCATGTTTTTAGGGAACCGAAGCCTCAGTGACTTCTGAAGCCCCCGGAACTGTATCCAGCCAGAACGGGTGGCAGCATTGTCTCAATGCGACCACACTGCGTGAGGAGAAGGTCGGCGCCCCGCCCACTATAGAGCACTGATGTCGGCCTGTGAGTCCTCCTCGGGCACAGCGCCACCTCTGGTCGAATGATCAATATGTCAGCTTTCTCAGGCTGCAAAACATAAGTGCATCAATTCCGGCTTTTTTAAGCATTTCTACATGACATGAAAGTAAATAAGAACTTCTGTATTATAACGTATCCAAAACACTAAGGACCTATAGCACTGCCAACACAGAAACTATTAACAAAGACATTGCATAGTTTTATGGTATTCCACCTGGTGCTTCATGTTATTAAATATATTTTATGCTTTATAAATACTATATTGCTTTAAAAGTAACGCAACAATATAGAACATTGGAAGGAAGGTGAAGGAAGAAAACAGAGGAAAGGAATAGAAAGAGAAGAGCGGGGAAGAAAGTAAATAAGAGAGGAGGAAAATAGGAAAAGGTAAAGAAGGGGAGGAGAAGAGAGTGAAAAGTGACTTCTTTCACCAGAAGCGGAAAAAAGGGGAAAAAAATAAAAAAACATCTGCAGTGCTCAGACAAAACAATACTGTCATCAATTAATTTTATAACCGAGGTTAAAAAACAGTGGGCCCCATTCCGGGTTTGGAGCTAACCATGCAGTGATTAGCTCCATGGTTGCCTCCAAAACCGTCCCAAATCCGGCATGGTGAATGGAGTAATTACCGGTCCATTCCAGGGTTGGAGGGACCGGTAATTCCCCATTCACCTTTGCCCTTCCCCATTCCCATTTCTACCCCATAGGGCTCAATCGGAATGGGGAAGGAGGTAATTACAGCATCATAAATTACGGTACCGTAATTACCTCCGAAGTACCTTTGCGGGTCCCGTACTTAACTCCTGCTAAAAGCAGGAGGTAAGGAAGGACCCGCAAAGGGACCTCAGAATACGGAGGTGAGGAATTACCGGCATCGACACCCTTTCTGGTGCCGGTAATTCCTTACCTCCAACCTCGGAATGACCCCCATTGCCTCCCATAACCCAGTTTCAGACCAACAGAATACCGGGCACACACTGCCTTTCTTTTATCAAATTTTCTGTTTGGCCCTCCTTGTCATAAGGGCTGCAAACAAAGGTAACCAAAAATCTTCTCTCATGAATAAAGATCCTACCCCTGCCTCAGCTAACCTTAAGAGGCCCAAAAGTGATTTGCCTCCTCCTCTTCCCTCAACAGATCCGCCATTGAAACCATTCTCTCCGAAATAAGAGCACTAAAGCCCTTCATAGAAACAACAAATCAAAAAATTCAACAACTGGATGATAGATGGAAGGGCTTTGAGAACAGAATGGATGAAGTAGAGAGAAGGGTGGGCCTTG
Organism: Ambystoma mexicanum; assembly: GCF_040938575.1. Lineage (NCBI taxonomy): Eukaryota > Metazoa > Chordata > Amphibia > Caudata > Ambystomatidae > Ambystoma > Ambystoma mexicanum. Next base: position 717,383,560 of record NC_090932.1, read on the forward strand.
CAGAGCATATATCTCTGAAAGTAGCACACCTTGAAAAGGTCATCAAGGATCTACAGAAACATAATGAAGACTTGGAAAATCGAAGCCGTCACAACAATCTACACATTTCCGGACTACCAGAAGGCAGTGAAGGCTCGGACCCCATAGCATTTATTTAAAAACTGCTTCCAACCATCCTGCACTTACCTAAGGAAACTCCTTTCAACATACAAAGAGCACACCGGATTGGCCCAATAAGAAATACAACTTCTCCTTGTTCCTCTCCAAGAACTCTCATATTCTATCTATTGAATATACCCAACTACAGATGATCATTACAGCAACTAAAGAAATAAAATCTCTCATCTGGCATGGCAACAAATTATATATTTCTCAAGACGTTGCGAAAAGCACAGCCATTCGAAGAAAATAATTCTTATCCTTCCGCCCTGCACTAAGACAATTAAATATAAGATACGGTTTATACCATCCATGCTCCTTTAAAATAACCCATGAAGCTCGCACAGCTATCTTTGATAACCCTGTCAATTTAAAAACGTATATTCATTCTATCAAATCAGAAGGAATGGATACATCATCTCCCATGAATCCTTCCACATCATCTGGATCTTGAGGCCCAGCTTTTATCATTTTTTTTTCTTGTCCTCCTTAAGCCTTATCAAATGTCATCATTAACTATATTACATAATTCTGGTGAGACGGGTGCTTCATTGGCGCTCTTGTTCTGCATTGAGTAGCTGTAGTTTTTCTCTTTTTTGTTCTACTGCACAACTCAGTCGGTGTCACCGACCCCATAGGCTTTCCCAAAAGCCTTTCCTTCTCCCTTTTTCCCTCTATCCAGAACCCTGGTCTGACCTTCTCACTTCTACATAATTTATGCTGTTCTATCTATTATCCTTTTTACCCCTGAGTGTTCTATCTCATTTCCTTTCTCAAAATTCACCAGAGATGATCAGACCACCCCACCCAAACCCCTTATCTTATGTGTTTCCCCTTTCTGTTTCACTCCCACAATTAAATGTTTCAAATGTATCAGAATTTTGCCAAAAGCCTTCATTATGGTATTGGCTATTATCTTAAGTAGTGACTGTGTGTGTTGTACTTTACAGTAATATAACCAAACCATTATCTTTCTAATATATCTCAATGATATTTAAATGTGTAACCTGGAATATCAAAGGCTGCAATAACCCAATCATAAGAAATAGGATCATCTCTCATCTCAACAGATATAACCCATCAATAGCCTGCATACAAGAAAGTCACCTATCAAATGAAGAAGCAATGAAGCTAAAATCCCTCTGGATTAAAGACATAATTTCAAGTCCAGCTGTAGGAAAGAAAAATGGTGTTGCAATTCTTCTAAGTAAGAAATTACCTTTTAAAATCATAGACAAAGGTGCTGATTCCAATGGACGATGGGTTTGGGTCAAACTCTCAGTTGGTGATACCAATATATCAATTCTTAATGTCTATGGACCTACTTTACCAGATCCTGATTGTTGGTCATCACTTGACAAATGATCCTTAAAAATAGCTTCAATAATCTTATTGTCTGTTGCGATGTAAACCAAGTGCTTGACCCGTTTCTTGATCGCAAATCTAAATGTTTATTTAAAACCTCTAAATCACATAAAGCTTTCAAGAAATGTCTTGTAGAAACAGGTCTAATATATACATGGAGACTCTCACATTCGACGCAGCTGGAGTTTATCTTTCACTCACCTCCACATGACACACTCTCTCGTCTAGATTATATTTTTGCATCCAAATCCCTTACAGGCACAATAATAGATTCTAAAATTTCTAACATCATCATTTCTGATCATGCCCCAGTTTCTACATCCTTCAATTTTGGAGACATAAAAAAATCATCACCCAAATGGAAATTTAACAAATTCCTCTTACAAGATCCGCAGTTTAAAAGTTCTAAACAATCTTTCCTACAGCAATTTCTTTTTCAGATAATCTCGAAAGGGACACATCTATAGTAAATAACTGGGATGCATTCAAAGCTGCACTTCGAGGACATATCATAGCTTACTCAGGGGCTGAAATGGGAATGGGGAAGGTCTGGGCCTGGGTTCCTGTAGGGAGGAATTACCAGGCCCTCCGAACTCGGAATGACAGAGTAATTCCCCATTCTGGGAATCCGGACACGGACCCAATTTTGGCGGCAGCCATGCCGCCAATAGCAGCATGGCTACAGCCAAAATCGTAATGATGCCCAAAATGAACTAACCTCATCATGGTCCCCCCTCTACTTGTCATGGTGGGGTCGACTCGAAACCATTACATTTATGCTTTCCCCCATAGTCTTATACTATCTACAACTTCTACCAGTCCCTTTATCTCACTCATTCTTTAAATCCATCCGCACTATTCTTCTAGTTTTCTTATGGGGCCCAGGTAAATGTAAACAAATCTCCATAGCCAAACTAAAAAACTTGTATGAAATGGGTGGAGTAGGATTCCCGGACTTTAAAAGCATATAACTCTGCGTTCTTACTTAAACAATCCGGCACCTGGTTCACTCCCAATAGTCCCTTTGATATATCTCCTTGATGTGTCATAGAAAAAAACCTTGCTCATCCCTATGATATTACGGACCTCATTTATGCCTTTGGTCATCTTTCATCTGCCCAATCAGATCCTATGAAATCATCTGTATTTGCTCTCAGATTATTTCTTTTTCCACACACAGCATCTCCGGTCAAAGAACTTTCACCTTTAATATGGCAGAACAAAAACATCACTATTAATAATAGAATTATAAATCGCAAATCCTGGTTAAAGTCAGGCATCAAATTCATTCAACAAATTGTCAATTGTCCCTCCATTCCCCCATTCCAACTACTAAACAACCTTTTTTCCATCCCAACATCAGACTTTAACTTTTATAACAATTTGGTTAATGCCTGTTTGGATGCTCTTCATCGCTTCTCAAATATTGCCCTCACACCTGATGCATCAAGACTCATATTTCTAACAATGGTATCCAACATTAAAGCTTCTAAGTTATAAAAGTTTTTATACTCCAAAAATATGCATTGGCCCTCGCGCTCGAAATGGGAAGATGTTCTAGGCTGTTCTTTCAACGAACAAACATGGACACTATTATACTCTAAGATCAAGTGCATATCAACATCAGCCAACATCACACATCTACTGTTCTTTATACATCGTGCCTTTATTACTCCTGTCAAAATGTCCAAATCCAAGAGAAATAATGAAGACAAATGTTGGTCTTGTGGCAATGCTCATGCCTCCTATAAACACATGTTTTTTGATTGTTATTATGTTTATATGTTTTGGCTAAAGGTTTGGAAATTCCTTAAAAGGATCTTTAATACAGATATCCAATTATCCTTTACAAATATAGTTCTCGGTAGCATAGCTGTTAATAATCCTAATTTGCATTCCTCTGACAAATTATATGATTTATGTATTGCCATCACCCTGAAGCTCATTACTTCCAACAGGAAAAATGCTAACAATCTTTCTATTAATGGATGGTGGAATAATATTCGTCATGTACATAGACTTGAGCCTTGTTTAGCCACAGGCACAGGTAACATTGCAAAATGTAATGCAAAATGGCTCTTTTTCACCCGCTATTTGGATAGCTTCAACGCATCCACACATGGTTCGTGAATATTTGTCATGGAAAATGTTTGTCATGGATATCTTATTTTCTAATATATTAAGCTTGTTTATTATTGTCTGTACACTAGCTCAAGTTAATACTATATTGTAAATATTATTTTTGATACTACATCTAACAAAATGTGATTAATACTCCCCTTCCACCCCCCTCCCCTTCCTTCCTTCATTATCGACAAGCATTTGACCTAATATTCAATTGCAAATATTTAATTGGTTGAACTTGATTTATTTAAGATTCCATCTGGTTCCAGGCTATATATAGGTTTGCTATCTAATCAAATTCTTGTAACTCATATGTTCAACAGATTATGCAGTATTTATCTTCATATAAGTTTGTAATTGATTTATTACCCTGTATTGTTATTTCATGTTTATAATTCAATAAAGATTATTAAAATTAAAAAGAACATCTAGATGAAATTGAAATCTGGGGTCACAGAAAGAAACAGTTATGAAATATGAAGGTATAACAAAGAAAAATATCAGGCTCCTTTGATGGGTTGAACTTGAAATGAACTGACTAAAGTGTAGATAGCACATTCACATAATGTCCAGAGCTGCCTTGGTTAGAATCTCATTTTGACGTCAGCACATTCCGGAATTCACAAAATATCAAGTCTCAGCTGGCAAGCAATGCTTAATAAACTGCACAGGTTTAAGCATCTTTGTGGAATATGAGAAATGAAAAGATTGGCCATTAGTCTGGTTCAAATAATTCCCTTCCTCATCGAACAGCAAACATACAACTAATAGAATGTGTAGATACTAGGTGCCTGATTCAGTGTGCTACCAAGAAAAGGCGAGCAAGTGTTTGCACTTTGAGCACGGATTGTGCTGTGTCTACACAATACAAGCACAACCAGAGGTGTGATAGGAGGTAAGGGAAAGGTAAGGACGTTGACTATCATCAATTGTCATATACAAATTAGTAGTAGCTGGAAGAGCACTCTTTGAAAGGCAATTCACATGATGGGGGCACCTGCAAACAAACAAAGTGAATGGTGATTACCAAAAAAAAGAACGCATCACTTCTTCTATCGGAACCTGCTATTGGCCCCTGTTCCAATCTGGCATCTGTCTGATTTGGAATTGGAGCAAATGTGCAATGACTATACTACATTACTCCTACAGAATGTGCTGTTTTTAGGTCTGCCGCTAGACTTCTTTCGCTCTCCATCAGAGCTTGTGTACATACATATTAGAGGGATACTGGTGTCAATCAGTTGCCCCGTGGTGCAAAATGAGTACATCATGATGACAGTTCTGTCTGTTACAATGCCAGTCATTTTATAGAAGCAAGTGTTGTTTTTTGGGGGGAGAGAGTTGTTGAATGTTGCTTTTAAGAACGTTTTTGTTTTCTATGATACTTTGTATACTTGTGTGTTATTCCTTGTGTGCTGGGTTTGTTATTTTTACGGAGATCATATTATTTTGATGTCTGTGTCTTCCACTGTTCAAGTGGTTCAAGACTGCCGCCATAATCGATTGAGGACTGTGTAAATGTTCACCTTTATTCTGCTCCCAAATCATGCTGCCCATCATAATACCAAGCATTAGACAAGTCAATATCACTGTCTTTGCAAATGTAGAGGGTGTATTGCAAATGTGTAAGGTCCCTGAGTTTTCATTTATATTTGCAAATGCAACATCTATTCCATTTACCAACGCTTCTTTTGCTAACACCATTGCTATTTCAGAAGTGATTTGCGACAGGTAGAAGTTGCTGTCGGTGCACAAGGATTACTTGGTGAAGCAAAACCTGTGCAGAATTTGCACCCAAGTACAAATCCTTGTTGGCTCATGTTTTGTATTTTATTTTAGAATCAGTTCCCATCTTTACAAGTCTTCCATCTTGGTTCTCAAAGAATGGCTCAATCTGGCTCAATCAACTGTATAGTTAAGAGTGAAAAGAAAGACTGCTTAAAAGTATGAAATATTGAATGGTGCTGAATTAAACATGTCTATAAATTGCAAATAGGACTAGATTCCATAGTTAAAGAGTCTATAGATAAAAGTAAATAACATTTATTTTCGTGTACCATCATTTATTCTTCAATGGGAGAAAACGCCGTTTGTCTTTCTTTAATGTAAACATAACTGTTCGGTGCCTCTTTAATTTAAATGTGTATTGAGAAAGAAGTAAAATGAAAGATAATCGTGAAAACATGCAAATAGAAACAGAACAAAAAGTTGTTTTGCATGCAAAACGTTAATCTGCTTTACCTGTAAAATACGGACTGCACTTTCTTTAGACCAGATGCTGTCCACATTAACCAGATGCGCCTTAAAACAAGTTAGTTACAAGAAATACAAGCAAGGACAGATCCATTTAGGAGTCAATAAATGATGCATTTGTCATGTGCTGTTTTGCGGTCTCTGTGCTGACATCCCACACATAAAGGAAGGCGTCCCTGCGCACAGTGGCAGCATTAACAATTGAACACAGGTGCTTTATGGCAAACGCACCGCGGCTTAAAGAATTACAGTTTATCACCACATGCACACACATCCTTAATTATTCATTCCGCGTCCACTTAAAAGAACTCCCCCTCAATTCTCTGAATATTTGGAAATTCCTCACGCCTAACTTACTTTCAGTTAAATGTCCATGGGCATCAGCGATACACTAGGTCGCTATGAAATCCTTCGATTCAAGCACATCTTTTTTTAAAGGCTCATCCATGGATGGCCACTCATATAAAATGCTTTTTATTCCCCATACGCATGCCTCCCAATGGCATGCCCATGTGAATTTAGTTGAGACATTTGCATTACCATATGGAACTCTCAGTGGCGCCGCGGGACCAGGCAGCTATGAAATCCGATCACTATCTCGCCCCTGACAGCTGGAGTCTTTGCACCGTCAGACACATTTTCAGACTCCCAATTTGTCACGAGAGACTCCTGCGCGAAGAAAATATGTTCTGCAGTTATTTGGCCAATTCCTGTAATGCATCACTATAGATGGTGTCCATAGTTTTCAGATGTAATGCGCGCTTCCTTCAATGATGTCAGAACATGGCATTTTTCCGAAACCGGCCATGTCTTTTTTCGACAAACTACTATTCCTTGTGCAGACTGCAATGCCGGTTTAATGCAGAAGAGATCATTTCTCGCAGTTGCAATCTGTTGGAGACATGCACACGCATTTTCGTGTGCTTATGTTATGTACTTTGTGTCTTTTTACATTTTCTCTCATTGGTAAATATCTTTAATTGGCTGGATGTTTCGCAGTTTAGCGCTAGTCCCGAGGGAACACCGCCAAGCTCCCTATTCCTCGTTCTAACCCCAATAATGCAGGCAAAGATTTTCAGAACTTGTGACCTGCCAATCACTAACCATGTTCAAACTAAAATATCAGGAGAATTCCCAAAAAGGTTTAGGTCTGAGGTAATTTTGGCTAGAGCAGGGACATGCGGCAGTGATTGACGGTATACTTGCTCTGGGTACACTATTAGGAACTGCAATATGCAAAATAGCCCAGTTGATAGGGTAGCAAAAATTGATAAAAAGGGAATTTGCTTTTATCAAGATGTAGGTCAGCAGTCTTAAATTAATGTATTTGCATTAAACATTCTTTCTCTGCACAAGTCTCCTACGCTCTTGTGCTAATATGTCACCCTCGGGAATGTCTTCTTTCAACATTTCCAGAACTACTGACCGACATGGTCTTTGACATGGCCACTTTGTATTGACTACTTCAGCAAAAAACGAATTGTGGTAGACACCCTTTATTATTTGGTAGACTAGACTGGCCAGACTCACCTTTGATCGGCTGCCTATTTCTGGGTCTGGAGCTTTTGGGGTTAAGGCTGTTGGTCTCTGGCCCAATGCACAGTCTTTGAAAGGGCACGTGCAAGATATCATAAAGGACGATCTTGATTTAGCTGTCAGCAGCCCATATCATTTTGCTACTGACAACGACATCAAGACCTCGGTTGCATTCATTTAGTTAGTATGATCATGCACTATTTTCTTTGCAAAATCCATGCACCGCGTCTCTGACAAAGCAATACCTGGGATTTAATTGTGTTTGCTAGAAACTGCTTATTTAATTGCTCAGATACAATTTTGTGATTTCTTTCACTACCAAAGATTCCTCTATAATGTGTCAGGAGGCACAGACCCGCCAGTACCCTCGACTGCTGTGGAGGAGCCGCAGCTTAAACTGTCGAAGGGAAACTTTGTTTCCCCATGACAGTCTATGTTGCCCAGCACTCATGTCCAAGTGACCATGCATGGCCCGGGGCATTTTACTTCCTCAGTTTTGCATAGCCGATTGGCGATGTATGATGGGGAATTGCACATTTTAATGGACGAGGACCTGCTCTTGCACCTCCTTGCACATTCAGGCTCAATAGTGTGCTGACAATGTGGCGTTCCAGCTCCTATGCCCATGAGCAGGAACTAGGAAGCGCTCTGTGCTGGATTCAGTGCTTCCCACTTCATTTGAACTCTTCACATGTCACTTCACTCTCTACTCCTCTCTGCCAGCCACACTTCAAAACATAAGACAGGTGGATGGCTCATTGGCCAATCCAGCACTTCACAATTTATATTTTCTGACATGCCTGATTTAGTCCATCAAGTTCCTGAAGTTGAAGAATTGAGTACCATTAAATTTGGGACTAACAATAGCTATTACTACAGCAGTAAAAAGAGGTAAATGGTAAGAAAGAATTGACATTTTAAATCTCGATCCATGACGGAGACTGGACTAAAAATATGGGCATGTGATCCAAACCTCTGCTGCTCTGTGTTGTCTTGCTCTCAAAACAAAATAATGTGCGCCAGAGCTATTCTCTCTGCCAAGAAACACAATGTAAATGCCAGATTACATTATTATTATTATTATTTATTAATTATTATTATTAATAATAATAATAATTATTATCATTATTATTATTATTATTGTTATTATTATTATTATTATTATAATAATCAGCATCCATTTTAGGGACAATAACCACCCAGTGGACTGTTCCACTAAAGATATAAAAAAGGCCACGTTATCATCTTAAACACAAAAGATCACATACGAAAAGCTATAATAGTTTAGACGCACCCGAATTGTAACATTGTGGACCCTTTGATCACTTCACTTCCTTCAACTAAATACCAAAACGCACTATCCTTCGCAGTAATAGCAGTGGGACAAATGAAATGGACTGTGATCTTTCACAGTGCCCATACTAACTCTATCAAACAACAATCATTTATTTCAAGAGTTGCCCTCTAGAAACATTCAGTCAGCATGACAAGAACTTTTATATAAATATCTTTGCGTATTTAATTAGGGATGAAAATTGCTATGGTGTAGCTGCCAAATTTGAATTAAAAACAAAATGTAAGAAGTTATCAATTATAAGGAAAAGTAAAAGAGAATAAAAAAATAATCTAATTTCATTCCCCAATCCATGAATTCAGCAAATGCATGCAATGTTGTCTCCTGAATTCCAAAAGACAAGCAGATAAGGAGCAGCCGCGGACTGGGAACCAAAAGTGACCCCGGAAATTATGTACAAAGTGGCCCCATATTAAACATTTTCAGCAATCCCAAGCCTTTTCCTATCAGAACATTTGGACATGAAATAGATTATCACATAAAAGAAGCCCATGGTGCAGAGGCCTACCAGTAAATATCAAGAGTTCCCTATAGGCCAGTCCACCCCTGGTAAGGAGAAAGGAGTGGGGCAGGAGGACATGGTTTTCAATTAAAATGAGCTTCAAAGGGGAAGATATATATGAGACAGATCATTTTTTTAACTCGAGGATAACATTGATTGCGAGTTTTAATCCACATCCAACCGGTGCCAACTAGGGTCCCATGTTCTTCCCTAGATAACAAAGTCCCTGGAAGGCTAGGAACGTAACACACTCTATTTTGGATTTGAGATGAGCCTTGAGCAATAACCAAAGAAGCTCACAAAGGATGCAGGTTATGTGTTCCCATTCCCTAATGAATAACCAATGCACAACTCCCTAAATGTCATCCTCCAATAGAACACTAATACATTTACTGGGCATCTGTGGTATATTAATGTATGGAGACCCCATAGTCTGAGACCGGATATTTCTGCTACTCACTGCACACATTGAACAGTATTGCAGACAATGTAGCTCCTTGTGGCATCCCACTCACAGAGAAAGGCTGTCAAACAATGGCATCCACCTTAACCAAGACCCACACATGCCACAGTCACTGAATACAATCTACTGCATTCAACCAAGTACTTCTTGAGAGTACCAACAAAGCTCAACAACATTAAGCATCCAATGTACACGCTTACAATGTATGACCTATCCACCCTCGCATATAGACCAATCTTAAACCACTCATGAAAACAGGTATCAACTTAGTATTATTTGTCGGGTGAGTCTTTTTTTATGACAAAGACAGCATTCGCCTTTCATACATTTAAAATCCTGCACTTATCTCATAATCTATATTTGCAAACACCCATTGCAAATGCAATATTCCCAATGAGTTTCAAGACAGACCTGGTTTTCCCACTCCTAAAAAAAACATTTTTTGGACCTAGATGACCTGAGTACCTGATATTAAATCAATCATCTCCCACTCCTCAAAGTGGACAATCCTCTAAGAGGTAATTATATTTTAGTTACTATAAGTCAAGCTTCAGTCCCCACTGTGACCATTGAAGATAGTTATGACAACCTTTGCATAATGAGATATGGTAATCACAAAGCATGTATTGGTGCAATTTCCTCCTGAATGACAAACCAACACTCTGGATCATATCCAACCTAGCAAATGCATCAATTTATACAATGGGACCCTTTATTTGCCACAGCTGCCAGTCAAACATTTTGCAGATCAGGTTTGCATCCTCTACCTCATGAGCTTAATTATCTACATGCATTCCCTAAGGGGCATCCAGGCTGACCATTGAATCAGCATACATCAGTGGGTTGAGGACACTGTGAGAAACCTCAAGGTGTCTCCCTAGCTAGTCACTGGGTATCTGTCATCCAGGTGGCCAGGACACAGCTATCGCTATTGGATCCAGTTCCTGGGGGTGGACCAGTGAGGGAGGATCACCTGGATGGGGGGTTTCTCAGGGAGTGGAAGTGGGACACTGATAGATGAGATGCAGTATCCCCCTTCTACCAACACCTTTTCCCCATCCTACCACATAAGACATTCAGAAACACTGCCTCCCCTTTTCCACACAAGCACTTCTGCACACCAGGAAAGACAATGAACTAACTCTAGAGCTGTTTACCTGACATGTTCCGACCCAAGAGTGAGGCAGAGTCAGGCAATTGACCAGAATCACACACACCTGGTGGTCCTTTCTCTTTCCCACAGGGATAAAAGGTGGAGCACAAGAGCACAGTACGAGCAAGGCTGACCACACGAGGAGAGAGTTATCCAAGCACAGCAGTTCAAGAGGAGGAGAAAGGTGGTGAGCATCGAAGGGGTGACAAGGAGAGAAGCGACCTTGCCCTTTTTGACCCAGACGTACAAATCCTCTGCAGAAGGAAATATAAGACTGCGAACAATAGCCAGAGTGTGTTGCAGCAGATGTCAATGGTAGACAGATTGTGCCTACGCTGATAAGCAGGACAGAAGGAGATGCCTGCTACCATGGTAACATCTTGACTCCAGATAGAGCGAAAAGCCAAGAGGTTCATCACAGCCAGTGAGTCAAAGAGGAACCGATAAAGAAACTGAACTGTGTTGATTGAAAGTCGCAAAGTGGCACATTGAGGAAAGTTAAAAAAACTGTAAATTGTTAAGGGAAGACCAGCTACCGAGTTGTCCGGCACCATGTGTGTGCTCACGCGAGAGACACAGGTTGATCCCACATTGAATGCAACTACCGATGCCAGAAGGCCCTAGGGTAGCCGCAAAGGTCACATGTCAAACAATCGGGTTTTAGAAGCCATCATGGCACTGACAGTGGTCTCTTGGATTTACAGACATTCATGCTTTCTAAACTAGAGGAAAGTAAGTCGGGCTGCTGATGCTGTTGGATTTATCAGCAGCCTTCGACTTGCTTGCTCATAAAATTCTACTTGACAGAATGAAGACTGTCGGGGGCCTCTCCGTCAATGCCATAGCTTGGTTGAGATCATTCTTGGAGGGCCGACGGTCACAGGTGTACTGAGGGGATAGTGCTTCTAAATCACAACTTATAACTTGTGGTGTACCCCAGGGAGCATGTTTATCTCCACTATTGTTTAATATTTACATTCTCCCTCTCTGTAGTGAATTAGAGTCTTTTCAGATTTTCTTTTGTAACTGAGCTGATGACTTTCAGTTGGTTCTCAATATCACTGGTGATTACGATGCTGAACAACGAACAGTGAATATGGTTTACCTACTGATAAAGCAGTGGATGTCCACAAATTGGCTTTGCTTGAATGCCTCAAAGACGGAACTTATGCTATTTGGCCCCCGTCAGGCACTAACCAGGTTGGTCCAAGAGTATGTAAGTTTCAGGATAGATGGCAGCTCTATCAAGGTTGTGCAGTAAGTTAAAACTCTGGGCACTTTTATGGAAAATAGCCTAGACTGTGAAGCTCATGTCACAGCCATCACTAAGAGCACAAATTATCATCTTAATGTGGACAGGCAGGTCGCCCCACTTGTATCAGTTGAAAATCACACCAAACTTGTAAGAGCCATTATTTTGCCACGTGTGGACTACCGCAATGCGCTCCTAGGTGGGGCAAGCAAAGCAAATATCCAAGAACTACAAAAAGTCCAGAATAAAGCCATCCGCATTATCTTCCAGATGAAACGCTTAGAACCTACTACAGCAGCTAGGGAAAAACTACACTGGCTTCCTGTGGAAACCAGAATCCAGTTTAAACTCCTAACCATCTGCCATAAATGCATTTTTGGGAATGCTCCAAGTTATCAGAAGGACGTTGTTAGTATTTATCAGCCCAAAAGAAATCTTAGGTCAGCCGAAGACTTCTTATTAGGACAACATCGAGTGAAACGATCTTGTGGGCTCGGCAGGGCTTTTTCCACTCAAAGTGCAAAGATATGGAATGCGTTACCGGCTTCCTTGCGTAAGACTAAGGATCTCCTTGCGTTACGGAAACAACTGAAAACATATCTCTTTAATTAGTATGTATTCCCGATAGTAGCTCGGTCACTATACCTTTCTCTTGGCGCCTGGATGCCTATGGGCTTTGGCGCGGTACAAGCATAAATAAAATAACATAACATAACAAAAGTCAAAGTCGTCATAGAGGGGTCTAGCAAAATACCCCTACAGTCGAAAGTCTTTGACCGGCAAACCATCAAAAACACTAGGGAAGTAAATCCTGCAGCGGAAGAAAGTAAAAGGAATTGTGAAATGGCAATAGTGAACCCGATGGAGGCATGCCAATAAAGAGGGGTGAAGTCTAAAGTGCCAAGAAACAGTGGGCCTGATTCATGGAACATTTTCCTATGGGATTGCGCAATTATAAAACACTTCCATGAATCAGGCCCTGTGTGTTCACAAAAGTAAACCAGGTCGAGGGATGTCCACTGTGAACAGTTTAAAAAGACATTAAGATTTGTGAGTGCTAAAAGAGAAACTGATTTGTGAAAAGCCATAGTTGAACCCGACAGGATGGAGGCTGATATTAGAGAGGGGGACCCAGGGTTGTAGAATCATCACCTCAAGTGAAATCTGAAAAGACTCTTTGTTTGTTATTTGAACCTATCACATCCTCGGAAGCAGGACAGACAACCTGCGAAGATCCTGATATTGATAAGAACTGTTTGAGGGGTCTGCACCTGGAAGAGGAGGACCCACGGGTGAAACCATCACTCAACGTACCTTTGGACTAGAACTTCTTTTGTTTGTTATTTTTGAAACCCATCAGGTGCTTGGGGGACAAGAGAATTTTTGTAGAAAAGAGACTTAACCACCAAAGGTCCTGAGACGTGAACCAGAACTGTTGTCTCATGCTGGGAAATCTCGAGAGTGTGCTGTGCTCTGGAGTCCCGCCTTGTCCCTTGCTCAAAACGTGGGGAAGGGAGACCCCCGGCTAACACATACTGACTTATCATTTGTGAACACTTCTTTCTTTCTTGTGAACTGCATCCCACACTCTTTTGTATTTAGCGTACAGATTGGCAATAGGTTTTTATTAGTAAAGGCCCTTTTATTTGATACAATGACACTAGGACTGCCTTATTATTATTTGATGGTCGTAGCGTGCTCCCTTTTTAGATTTAGATTTAGATTAGGCATTTTTCCAACCTGCCTATACAGTTTAATAATCACCCTTCAACTGTGATCACTTGTGTCTGTCTATTCTTGACCCCCCCGGAATCCCTGCATAACTATGGCAAATTCATCAATTTGTACGTCTACTTTTAAATCATGACTTTTTAATGAGTCACAGCACAACTTTACACTTGTGCTATATCCTTTTGCTCCTATTCCAAAAGTTACATTGCCATCCAATTCCAGATCACATGTTATAAAAAATGTCTCGTGTGTGTGGTAAATATGAACCTAACGGCAAAAGGTGACGTTTTTGGTTTTGCAATTCCTGCCTCAAATTTATTTCCTTCAACTTTTTCCAAAAATAAACATTAGCAGGTTTTTGAACAGGGCTTTTCAATTATTTATTCAGGTGTTAGTCCCAGCACTCATTTCACTACAAACAATGAGTGAGTGTGGATGCAGGCTCCCTTCTTGACAGCACAACGTGTATAGTAAAACTTCTTTAGTGAGTGTGCTAATGTATGCACATATCACCACACTTACTGAAGGAGTTGTATTACATACCTTCTTTTGTCGAGAAGGGAACCTGCAAAGTGGAAAAGACATGCAGGCCGATTCATGGAATCAACGTGCGCCGAAAAAATGGCGCACGCGTGCGAAAACGTGCGATTCGCAGTGAAATAGCGAAAATCGCAGTGCAAGTGCGATTATCGCACAGAAAACATCGCACATAAATTCATGGAAGTCCGTGCACGTGCAAAATGTGGGATGTGCGCTGAAAAAGTGTGTGGCGCACGCTGGCGCACGCTGGCGCACAGGTCATTGAACGCCGTGCGATAAGGCCACAGCGAATTCGCACATAGCGTGGCGCACATAACAAAAGTAGGCGTAACACGGGGCGTCACATGCAGAATGGGGAACAACTCGTGAAAATGTGGGCGTCACGGGGGAAGTACAGGAGGCAAGTGCGCAGAACGCCCACACGCTCACCTACAACACGTATTCATGGAATCGAATAGGGAAAAACAGCACACGGCCAAAGACGCGCACAGGCCCATACATGTCCGCCACACGAAAGCAGGCGGTAGCGTCCCTGCGCAGGAAAAAAATGTGCACCAAAGTCCTACACGCGCAAGAAGACCCACACGCGATCAGGCCTGGGGGAGCGTGTGCGTGTATTACAGAGGTGCGCGAGAAGTTCCACACGCGATTGGCCTGGGCGCGTGTATTCCAGAGGTGCGTGAGAAGTTTCACACGCGATTGGCCTGTGCACGTGAATTTCAGGGGTGCGCGAGAAGTTCCACACGCGATCGGGCCTGGGGGAGCGTGTGCGTGTATTTCAGAGGTGCGCGGGAAGTTTCACACGCGATTGGGCTGCGTGCGGGTATTCGAGGGGTGCGCGCAAAGTTTTACACGCGATCTGGCCTTGGGGAGCGTGTGCGTGTATTTCAGGGGTGCGCGAGAAGTTCCACACGCGATTGGCCTGGGCGCGTGTATTCCAGAGGTGCGAGAGAAGTTCCACACGCGATCGGGCCAGGGGGAGCGTGTGCGTGTATTTCAGAGGTACGCGAGAAGTTCCACACGCGATTGGCCTGTGCGCGTGTATTTCAGGGGTGCGCGAGAAGTTCCACACGCGATCGGGCCTGGGGGAGCGTGTGCGTGTATTTCAGCGGTGCGAGAAGTTCCACACGCGATTGGCCTGGGCGCGTGTATTTCAGGGGCTCATGGGTGTTTTCACACGCGATCGGGCCTGGGGGAGCGGGGTACGTGTATTTCAGGGGCTCACGGGTGTTTTCACACGCGATTGGGCCTGGGGGAGCGGGGTACGTGTATTTCAGGGGCTCGCGGGTGGTTTTACACGCGATCGGGCCTGGGGGAGCAGGGTACCACTCACCGTCTGTCTTGCGTGTAGAAGAACGCGTAGCCAACACCCACCCGCTGTGAAGTAATAGCGTGTGAACCCCAACGCCTGCAAGACACACGCACCGCACCCCACGAAAAGCAACGCCCGTGCGCGATACGTCACAGACACGCATACGCGCTAAGGGCCTTTGGTCCAATGGAATCGCGTATGCGTGCTGACGCGCTTACGCGCTAAGGTCCTTTCCTCGATTCACACGCTGACATGCAGAATTTTCACGTGCCAAATCACTCCGTATCAAGCTGGCCACGCGTAAGCACACGGAAGACCACGCTCCTGCCCAAAAGGCCGAATTACTGCCCCCCAGAGCCCCGAGCAGCCTCCCACGAGCCATCTGCTGCTGCCTGCCTGCCTGATGCCACCGTGCCCTGCCATTTGGTGCCTGCACATCAGCCATCTGCAGGGGTCCAGTTGCTGTGTCCACCCCTGCTGGAACAGAACACTCCTGACTGGGATACCATCGCTCCACAGTCCAGCCCCAGGACCCAGTTGCCCACCCACGCCTGCCTCGGGGGTCGCCATGTCGGGGCAAACACCATCCGAGACCACTGGCGACCCCCAGCCAGAGGGGCAGAGGGCCACCAGCTTCAGTCAGAAGGAAGTTGGTGTCCTAGTGGAGCTTGTCCTGGGGCATTATGATGCCCTCTTCGGATCACCATGTGCCGACAAGGAAGGACGGGACAGGATCTGGGACGACTTTGTGGTTGCCATCAACGCGGAGGGGGTGGCAACCCGCAACATCAAGCAAGTCAAGAAGCGCTGGGAGGACTTCAGGTCCAGGACCCTCATAAAGGCCCGGCGCCTCGTGGAGGGGGGCCGGGGCAGCATGAGTACCATCCTGCTGAGGTTCCTGGAACGTGTACGCTCAGCGCTCCATGCCCAGATCCTTGAGAGGCAGACCCGTCTGGAGTCGGTAAGTGGCCAAGCATTGCTGTGTGAGACAGGGCATGTTGCAGCGTGCTGGTTGTCTGATACTTGCCTGTATGTGTGACATAGGCCATGTACGCGTGTGTGTGTGCAGGGACATCATGGTCATGCATGTGAGACCAGTAATGTGTGAAGCACACGGTTGGTGTATGTGTTGAAATGTAACATGGGGGCCCTATGCGGAATGGACACATGAGAGCATGCCAGTCTCTGTTCCTGGACATGGGTGTGGGTGAGGGATGGGTGCTGATGCCATGTACATGTATGGTGTCCATGTCTGTGTTTCTGACCTGCGTGTCTGTGACTTGTGCATGCCATGGATGCATGACACATGTCTGTGACAATGTTCAGATTCACTGATGCAGCCTAGTTATCCTTGCATCCACTGTGTCTGGGGTGTACGAGTCCAGATGGATGAAAGTACGTTGAAGTGTGTGCATGTGATAGGCATGACCCATGATGCATGTGAGTCCAAAAACAACATTGTATGCTTCAAGAGTCCCTTGGACATGTTTGCTTATGTCCATAGCATGCGCCATGCCAGTTACTGCATGTGTTTTGCCTGCACTGACCCATGTGCTGTGGAGGGACATGATGGAAGTGATCTTTGACAGTGCCACTCATCTGCTATTGCTTCCTGTCTAGGGGACCATTGTACAGTACCCTGATGCTTGTGTTCTAAGTCTCCCTCTACACAGCGCAAAGTGAAGAAGAGGGCGGAGACAGCGCTGTGGAGCTAAGCGGCAGGGATGCCCCCACGGCTGCAGCGGAAGGGGTGGGTGAGCCCCCACAGGGGCTTGCAACGGCGGAAGACGGTGTGGAGCCATCCAGGTTGGTGGTTTCCACAGAGGAGGAGGAGCCGCACATGGGGCCTGGTGGGGGCATCCCTGCTGGTGCAAGTGGTGCAGTCCAGGGGCAGGGGCAGGAGGCAGCACAGGTCGCCGTGTAGGTGCCTGTGCATGTCACTGTCCCTGACACTGTGACTGCACCACCATGCACCAGCAGGGATGCCCCATCCCAGGCCCGTCCGCAGGTAGGGGGGATGTCCATGTCATCTGACTCCCCTCCACCTGCGGACGAGGGGACCCCTGGCCGTATGGAGAAGGTCCTGATTGGTGTCGCGTTGCGCATGGCTGTCATTCGTGATGAGGTGCGTGCTTCCCGGGGGGAGCACGCACGTCATCACGAAGAGCACCGTGCCAACGTGGCCCAGTTGGGAGCAGTCATGGTCGGGGGTCTCGTACATGTGTCGGGCACTCTGGCGACCCTCTCCTCCTCTGTGGAGGCTATGCGCCAGTCGAATTCCATGCCGTCTTCCGGCCCAGATGCCACCAGGGCCCCCTGTGGACCTGCCCCGACCAATGCAGCCAGCTCGGTGGGGATCCCATCCCTGCCACAGTCGGGAGTCGGAGGTCCAGCAGGGGTGGACACACCAGCAACTGGACCCCAGCAGATGGAGGATGTGACGGCATCATCGGGCAGGGCACGTGCACGACGGCGTTGGTGGTTTCCATCAGCCTGGATGCCGTCGTGCTGGCACAGGCAGTTGTGTCAGAGGCAGCGGCAGGCTCGACGTGGGAGGCATCATGGCTCGGGGCCATCAACATCAGGGGTGCAGGCATCGGCCGGAGGGCAGGAGAACCCTGGAATGGGAGTGGCTTCCGTGTGGGAGTGGTTGGGCCAGCAGATAGGTGCGGAGCGGCAGCGGGCAGAGGAGGAACGGCTCACAATGGTCAGGGCGGAGAACTCCATGCGGAGGGCCCTGAGGCGGGCCGAGTGCCTCGAGGCAATCCGCAGGGGGTTGGAGGTGGACACGTCGACGGCCCTGCGGACCCTCGGGGCCAGGGAGGAGGACCGCCTCCGGGACATTGAGCAGGAGTTCGATGATGCCCTGGCCCGGGTCATCCAAAAGTGACCCGACAGACTAGCCCGCTGCCCTTGTACATAGTTATGTAGGTAGTGTTAGGTTTCCTTTTTTTAAAAATTTATTTTGGACCTTTTGGACATTGGCCACATTTTTGTATATAGTTTATTTTATTAGTTAGTGTTGTTAGATAGGTTTCATTTCTTTTGTTGGGATAATGGACCCTGGCTTGTTCGTCTGTACATAGTTCACTGTTGGATTTAATTTTTCTTTCACAATTTACCCATGGAGCAATGGCTTTCAATTATTATTTCCCATTGGATTTACTTTTGTGGACAGTGACTTTGGACACCATTACTTTGGATTATGATTTTTGGTTTTGCTTTTTTTCACGGACATGCTTCTTTTCAATTTTGTACATTCCCATTTCAGTTTATTTATTTTTGAATCTATTTATGTTTCCTTTAATACATATTTTATTATCGAACTTCAATGTGTAGTATCACCTCATTGGTTTCATGCATATCATGATATGGGTTTTGAGATTCACTGACACCCATTGGGTGTATGTGAGGGACATGTGTTTGTTTCGAAACTTGCAATTGGTGTTCTGTCATGTAATTGCCATTTCTGAGTGGGTGGTTGCAATACTCGGGTGGGTGTTTTGCATTTGGAGGCTGACCATAGGGACCAGGGATCTAGATTGTGATGACATGTTGGCTGGGGAACATGAGTTGGACATGGGTGGGGGCCTGCTGGCAGGTGCCCCACAGTGCTGGGGGGTGGGGGTGGTGGGAGACATGGGTGGGGGCCTGGTGGAGGGTGCCCCACAGTGCTGGGGGGTGGGGGTGGAGGGGACATGAGTGGGACATGAGTGGGGGCCTGCTGGCAGGTGCCCCGCAATGCTGGGGGTGGGGGTTGGGGTGCAAGGGGACATGAGTGGGACATGAGTGGGGGCCTGCTGGCAGGTGTCCCGCAAATCTGGAGGTGGGGGTGCAAGGGGACATGAGTTGGTGATCATTAGTGCAAGGAGACATGTGCCTTTGCTGGGGGGCATGCCCATGTTGGTGGGCTGCCTGCGGGACATGACCAGGGATGCAGGGTAGTCCCCTGTGGTGTGGGCTGCCTGCAGGGGCCGTGGAGGGTGTACAGGGAACACCTGGGAGGACCCACACTGCCAAATCACATGTAGGACTCCCCGGCACCCCTGAAATACACGTACCCTGCTGAAATCACGTGTAAAACTTTCCGCGCACCCCTGGAATACACGCACATGCTCCCCCAGGCCAGATCGCATGTGGAACTTTACGCGCACCCCTGAAATACACGCACACGCTCCCCCAGGCCAGATCGCGTGTAAAACTTTGCGCGCACCCCTGAAATACCCGCACGCAGCCCAATCGCGTGTGAAACTTCCCACGCACCCCTGAAATACACGCGCCCAGGCCAATCGCGTGTGGAACTTCTCGCGCACCCCTGGAATACACGCGCCCAGGCCAATCGCATGTGGAACTTCACGCGCACCCCTGAAATACACGCACACGCTCCCCCAGGCCAGATCGCGTGTAAAACTTTGCGCGCACCCCTGAAATACCCGCACGCAGCCCAATCGCATGTGAAACTTCTCGCACACCCCTGAAATACACGCACACACTCTCCCAGGCCAGATCGCGTGTGGAACTTCTCGCGCACGCGTGTTCCCGAAACCCGTAATACGCGTTCCCCGCTATGCGTTTGCTGTTTGCCAGTCCGGTAAACTGGTACAGGGTTGGCACAGCCCTTTGCAATGGTTTTGCGATCTTGATGGCTTTTCCTTGCGCGAGGGCGTTCTTGGGGGCGTAACTGGCGCTGCTGCAGGGTCGCTGCGCCACTTTGCGCCACGTCTGCTTTTGGAGGCGAGAATCCATGAATACGCTGTGCGCGGAAATTGATTTTATCGCACGCGGCTGGCGCAGACATTCGCACGGGCATGCTGTGCGCCAGCCGCGTGCGACACTTTTGAGAGGAATTACATGAATCGGCCTGATAATGTACACTATGTTCCAAATCTAACCATATTTTACATTTTGTCTGTTCTTCTTTGATTTTTTAGAGTGGATAACCGTATGTAAAGCATGTAGTTTCACGTGGGCCCATTGGATGTTTTGAACTGCATTATTTAGTTTTTGTTTTCAGCAGAAGACAGCAGAAGACCCAGTAAAGCAATGTTTCAGTGTGTCTACTCCCAGTCTATTATATACATGTGGCTGCCTTATATGCAAATAGACACGTTGGTAATATTTTACCACATCTTTGTATGTCCCTGCTAATAGGCGAGTATGTAAGAGAGAATTGAGTTCAATTTAGGTACATAAAACGTACCCACTCAGCAGTTAAGCATGACTACTTTTTTAACTCTCTAGTTCTATACTGGATGAATTCTAGAGTATTGTTCTCTAGACTTGTTCAGCCAAAAATGTGTATTTTAGGATTTTCTCCTGCATCCATTCTTATAGACCTCCTTTAATGAAGGATCCACACCCACCACAGGACCAAACCTTGTTAAATGTATTTAGTTGTGTTTTCTTTTTAGTTATCATTGGTTTTATGCAAACATGTTTTTAGTAAATGTGTACTTATGACTTCATGCAGCAATAGCTAAATAGCAGTGCTCTTTGTGAGATTCATGCTTGCAATTTAATTAATTAAATAATCTTTTAGAACTCAATTAACACCTGAGACCAGACTCTATGGGCCTGATCACGACTTTGGCGGTAACGCCGGCGGTATTACCACCAGCGGTATTAGCCCTACCGCCGAACTCCCTGGTGCTAATAGCGCCGGTAACGAGTTCGGGGGTAATGTTAATCCCCATTCCCCATTGAGCCCATTCGGGAATGCCCCAATCTCCATTGGGCTCAATGGTGAAAATGTGCGCTGTTACCGCTGGCGGATTTCCCACCAGCAGTAATAGCGCGAATCTTCGGCGGATTTCCCCCAGCCAAGTCCTGATTTGGCGAACCCGTAAATCCGGCGGTAATAGCACGACCGCCGGATTTAAGGGTTACCGCCAAAGTCGTGATGAGGCCCTAAGAGCGAGACTGGGGTTTAAAACTGTGTTGCTCTTGTCGGGGGGAAATTCTGCCGGGGTCGGCCGGGCCGTCCGTAGACCTCCGGGCAGGGAGGCCCCAACTCCTCCCGTAT
This sequence comes from Ambystoma mexicanum, assembly GCF_040938575.1. Taxonomy (NCBI): domain Eukaryota; kingdom Metazoa; phylum Chordata; class Amphibia; order Caudata; family Ambystomatidae; genus Ambystoma; species Ambystoma mexicanum. Next base: position 717,405,326 of record NC_090932.1, read on the forward strand.
ATCCCAAAAGAGATAGAGTATGAGACACACGCAAGAAGCAAGGTGACTCTGCTGTTTATTAGACAAAACGGCAGGGATGGGTCAAGGATCGTACGCGTCCGTCCTGACACACACAATCGTGGGGCTCGCAGGCCCTTTTTACCTTAGTATGACGCGCTACTTGCGTCACCTTAGAAAGTTTAGCAAAAAACCTATTTCCACTCTGGATTGGTTACTCGAGTGGTAGGGTTAGTATAGTATACATATAGAGAACGGTGTTAGTGGTTGAGGGTTAGTCAGGTGGTATATTTGGGCTGTCCCTTCAATTTGATACATGAAAATTGTTACATGAAGACCTCTGAGGATTGGTCAATGTTAATGGCGTCAGTGATAAGAGCCCCATGTTCTGATTGGTCCGCTCGCGAGCCTCCCAGTCTGAGACTATCGCTGTTCCCAGCTCGCAGTGCACCTGTCATTTGCAGCAATGTTTTACTATGGGTAGGTGTAAACAATGTGAGGATTTATTCATATGTTGGGAGGTCGACTACTCCCACTGCTGCAGATGTCCAATGAGTCTTTTAATTGTATCTGCCTGTGTCTTGAAACGTGGGATTCAGGCGTCTCCTTCCTCCTGGGCTTGGCATCCTGTCAGGTTTGGCTTTGTCACGTGAGGTGGGACCGTGTTTGAGGCAAAATTCAGCACAATTAATATTGTTTTTCCCACTGTGTGCCTGGTTTATCTTGCAGGTGCGACCTTGGCGTCGGCTTGCGGCGTGCGAGATTGCAACATCGTGCCCTTGGCGGTGTGCTTTCGCCGGGCTCATTCTGCAGGGTCAGCAACCGAGCTCTTGCTCATTCAATGTTCATGGAAGCTTTTGCTTGCGGCCTACTTGGGCCTGGTGCATAGGTGGAACCGTTTGATGCAGAGCACTTTAGGTTACGGTATCATATTGCTCTATCCTCAGTATCGTGTCTCCGTTATATTCTTCATTATGGTACATGGTTCTTAGAAGAAGCGTGAGCAAGCCTTTTTAGATAAGTTCATTATGCGTCTTGCGTTTCTGCATTTTGAGAGCCTATGTGGAAAATAATAAAGATGCACGTCCGTGGGTATGTCTGTCGCCTACGTCATAGCACTGAGTATGTTCTTCGTGTGGATTGGTGTGGGAGTGTCCGGTGTGCATGTTTGCACAGGTGTGCTGACCGTTGGCTAGGTCGTCATGGCATCTCTAACGACGTGTAGGTTTAGTCGAGTTGATCCATGCCGCAGGTGTCGGCATGGACAGGGCGGGCTGCTGGGCAGGTAGGTGGGCACATCCGTATGTTCCTGTACCAGGGTATTTGGTCGTCTGGTAGATAGGCAAACTCCTCTCGTGGCGGGTGTCTAGGCCGTGATCCTCTAGGCCAAGCGCGAGAGGGGAAGGGTGGGAGCCTGTTCTTCCATTCTCCCACTTCAGTCCCCCCTCTGGTCGACTTGTCGACCACAAACATATCCTTTTCTTTATCTCCTCTTACTCTCCATATTTTAGTTATTCCTCCCAAATGTCCATAGTCGTTAACATGGTCTTCAAATGACCAATACATATATGCACAGGTTCCTCCAGGAGTGCAGTATACCCATTTCCCTATGTAGCTCCTTGGGTTTCTTGGGTTTTCGAGCTTCACAGATGGTGGGTCCAGGTGGTTGGTGATGATCTGGTTGCGCAACTTCTCTCTCTCTTTTATGATTGTGCCTGTGTGTTTGCCGTCATCTGTTGGCATCAAGAGGTGCATACCAACCATTTCGATCATCTCGTCTGTGGTGCGTACCTTCCGGGCCTTCCAAAATCTTATTATGATCAGTGTAGCTCCAGCCACAATAGTACATCCAACTATAATCTTCAGTCCATCTGACAGCCAAGATGGCATCCATGACCATAATATTGAAAACCAGCTCTCATCCTTTTTCACACCTTTACTTTCATCCATCATTTTTGAGTGCATCTGGGCTAATTGTAAAACTGCTTCTGTCAGTGTACCATTGTCAGCATCGTTGGCAGGGTTGAATGTGCAGCATGATTGTCCTATCTTAGCGCAAACTCCTCCTTCCATTGCTGTGAGGAGGTCCAGTACATATCTGTTCTGAAGTGCTACCATCCTCACAGCTCGCAGTTCCTCTTTTATTGCGTTAAATCCATTTACCGTAGAATTAATAGTCATCATTAGTTCCCATCGAGTTATCTGGAGCCATTTTGCGTTTGCATAAGCCTGTAGTCCTGGATGTATTATCGAGGAGAAGAACATTGCTGCTCTGCTGAATAGTCTGTGGTCTGGTGGAATTGAAGTGAGTGCTGTTTCCGACCTTCCCCATAGGTAATATCCTGTCAGAGGTTCTCCTTGTCTTTTCTTTCTATTCAGTTATGTATCTGAATCCTTCAGCATGTAAACTGCTCTTGTGGTAACTCAAATAAGTCTTGAGGAAGTTGTTTTCATATGGATATGTATCTCGTGTTTTCCACACCAGTTGCACCACTGTCCCTTGAAATCTTCCTTTCATCTGGAACAGTGCCAGGTTTTTATACATCGTGCTATTTTTTCATCTATCTCTGTGGCAACAAATGTTCGAGAAGCGCTCATGGAGTATGGGATTAATGAGCAAACGTAGCAGCTGTCTTCTGTTGTCTGCTTACCTATGTGGGTCATGTGTTGGTACCATATGTTGTTTGAGATGTGTGCTGAATCTTGTATGTAGTTGTCAATACCTTTATTATCTGAGTATGTGCTGCGTTTAACTCTATTTTCCTTGTGTGGGATTTTACTAGTACCACCTGACGTAACACCTGTTGCAGCTGGGGGTGGGGGTGTATTAGGTTTGGGTACAGCAATAATATCGATAGCATAGCTGTACTGCCATACAGAGGCAGCCAAGAACCCGGTGATCATTAAAATCCCTATCAATTTTATTACAGATGCTAATTTCACCGGCATTTTGCTCTTACCTTGCTGCAGTCCGGCAGCTTATTCTTGCGACGTTACAGTTGCCCGCCTGAAAATTCTTAATATGCTTGTTATTAGTGTTAGTTGTCGTTTTTAAGCTCTCCCTATCAAGTAGTCATTCAGTGCCCAGGCGAAGAGCTGTTCCCACGCCAATCTAAGCGATCTATCTCTTAGGGCAGGCAAGTATGGTTGGAGGTGGGGCATTGAATGTTCTATGGCCAAGAGGAATGCTGTGTAGTAGACACGTACCCTCCTTCTTTTCAGGTATGTTGGCCTTTTTATTTCATATACAAATTGGTGTGACAATTCTTCCAGGTAATTATCGTCTGAGGGTACCATCTACTCCTGGGCAGTGAATTGGTTAGTTATCTACTTTCTTAGTAGTACAATAATATGCTGTACCTGCATGTGCGAGAGAAAAGAAAGAGAACATGCAGGTGTTTACATGTGTATATGTGCAAGACAATGTCCTTCAGTTCAGTTATTACTACAGTGGGTAGGGGGTCAATGGGCAGAGGGTTTGGGGCTCAACTGGCGGAAGTCTCTTTACTCTTTAATCGTGTAACCATGGGGTGGGCGGTATGGGGATCACCCCTTTCTTTTCTAGTAGTTGTCTCTAGGGAATCTGAGGGGTGGCAGGGTATGGGGACACTTAGGCCGTTAGTTGTGGTAGAAGTCTCTTCCTCCGTTGGTGACGCTGTTGTTGTTCTTCCAGTGGCCCTGTCGGTGGCGCTGGGGCGGGTCTGGAGTTTGTAGATCTTTACGTCGTGTAGGTGGTTCCAGGCACGTTTGTCCTGTAGCTTTACTGCTCTCGTTGATACCTCCTCTACCAGATGGGGGCCAGTAAAGCGTGGGCTGTTCCACTTTCTGTTGAAATTGCGAAGTAGTACGTGGTCACCTTTAGCAACTTTGCACAGTCTTTCCTTTTCCAATTCTTTATCCGCGTCTTCTTGTTGATCGCTGTTAGACCCGCCCCGCATGCGCTCGAGCTGTTGAGACACAAACACTACACTAGTAATCAAAGAAGACACATATTGGTACATTTCATCACCAAGGACATTTGCAGTACTCTCGTGGTCGGTAAATGCTCTTGATGTTGGCGTTAGGGGAAGGCGCATTTGACGTCCGGTAACCACCTCGTGAGGGGTGAGGTGGTGGTCGGAACCTGGTCTATTCCTTAGCTCAAATAGGGCTAGTGGAAGGCAATACAACCAACTCTTCTTTGTTGTTTGCTGTATTTTTGCAATTGCCTCCTTTAATAGGCCATTCAGGCGTTCACATACACCGTTGGCCTGTGGGTGGTATGCACATGCAAATTTATGCTTGATGTTCAGTAAGGATGTGATGTGCTGGAACATTTCGTTTGCGAAATGTGGGCCATTATCTGACCGCAATACCTCGCACACTCCCCACCTGGAGAAGACCTCCCTCACTAGCAATTTAGCTGCTCTGAATGCATCTGGGTGTGAACAGGGCCCTGCTTCAATCCACCTCGAGAATGGGCATACTACTACAATCATATACCTATTTCCTTGACATACGTTGATCATATCAACATAGTCAATATGGAGATGTCGGAAGGGTCCCTCTGGCTGGGGTATAGTACCTCTTATCACCTTCAGAGTGTGACCGGCAGTAAACTGTTGACATGTGAGACAATTGCTGATAAAGTTTGACACATGAGAATTTAACTCAGGGCAGAACCAGTCTTCCCTAATTCGTGCTGCAATTACTTCCTTGCCTGTGTGGGCTGGGTGGTGTAGTTGGCTCAGGGCGGTGTTCAATAGTGCCAGTGGTATTACAATCTTTCCAGTGTCACCCTGGCACCATAGTGCGTCAGTTGGTGACATTGTGCATCCTCTTTTTACCCATATTTCTTTTTCTGCCATTGGTGCAGCCGCTTGTAGCTCCATTATCTGTGTGGCTGGGAGATGGGTGTACCCTTCTCTTATCAACATCTCCTTAGCCATTCCCCTCCCTCTCCCTCTCTCTGACTCTGGGGGGTTCCATATCTCACCAAAATATGCAGCATACTTCGCATGTGCGTCTGCTGCTGCATTCCCTTTTGAAATGTGGTCTTCACCATTGGTGTGTGCGGTGCATTTGACCAAAGCTAATTCTTGGGGGTCATTTATTGCTTCAATTAGTTCAGCCAATAGGAGGGCATGTTGCACTGGAGTGCCATCAGCTCTCCTAAACCCTCTTCTTCTCCATTTCGACAGCCCTGAGTGGACAGTGGACGTAACATATGTGCTGTCGGAATATATGGTCACTCGTTTGTCAAAGCTTTCCTTCAACGCCAAGATTAGTGCAATTAATTTTGCTGGTTGAGCGGAATAATGCTGTGGTAGCTGTACACATTTCATTGCCACACACACCGGTACCTCCATCATTTTTACCACTGCTGCCCCAGTCCTCCTTATACCATCCCTTTGGTTGATAGTTGATGACCCATCAATGAACAGGAGCTCACCTCCCTCTAGTGCGTTCTCTTCAATCTTTCTAGTACATGAGTACATTTCAGTTATTTGCGTACAATCGTGGGCATAATCTCCTTCCTCAATTACTTCTGCTAGGAATCTTGCAGGGTTGACCGTGCTACATCTAACAATTGAAAGTTCAGCTCTGGATAAGATGATCTCATAACCTGATGCCCTTTGCGTGGTTAGGGTGGACTTAGGTTTATTCAATATTGCAAATAGTGCATGTTCCACAAACAGTGTAGTTGGGCACCCCATGGTGATTGCTGATGCTTTCTCTATCGCAAAAGCAGCTGCGGCGAGACCTTGTTCGCAAGGGAAATGACCTAACATCACAGGATCTAAGTGGCCGCTGTAAAATGCTACTGGTTTGTAGCCCATGCTTGTTTTTTGAGCCAACACTGCTTTCATTACTGCTGAGTCGCAATGTGAAAATATAAAGAATTGTCGCTCATAGTCTGGGGTTGCCAGTACCGGAGCAGTTGATATCGCATCTTTCAGTTCATCAAAAGCCTCTTTCATTTCCATTGTACACCCCAACTTTTTCTCCCCTTTATTAGCTTCCTTTAACGCCTCAAGCAGGGGTCCTATGTATGAGCTGTAATCAAATACCCATGCTCTACAGTAGTTGCACAGACCCTCATTGTTTGTGGCACTGGCGTTTTTGAAATGGCCTGTGCTCTTTGTGGTGCAATCTTTCTTCCATGTTGGGATATGAGCTGACCAATCTAAAGTACCTGTTCTTGACAGTACTGTAACTTTTCCATGTCTACCTTGTAACCTTTTTCAGCCAATATTGTCAGCATCTTTAATGAGTCCTCTCTGCATGTTCTTTCGTTTGTACTGCAAAATATTATGTCGTCGACATACTGCAACACTGTGCTTTCCACTTCAATGTTACCCAAATCCATCTGTATTACTCTGTTGAAAATTGAGGGTGCTTCGCAATACCCTTGTGGCAATCTGGTGTGTTTCCACTTTGTGTTTCTGTAAGTGAAGCTTGTCAGATCTTGTGAGTCTGGCTGCAATGGTATTGAGAAAAAATCATTTTTAAGGTCGATCATTGTAAATCGTGATGCTTCTGCTGGAATGCCACACAATATTGTGGCCGGGTTTGCGGCTATGGGGTATTCTGCTTCTACTATGTTGTTCAAGGGCCTGAGATCCTGTATGAAGCGCCAAGACCCCCCTCTAGCCTTGCGCACTGGGTATACAGCCGTGTTACATGGTGATTCTGAGGGGACCAATATGCCATTATCTATAAGGGCCGTTATGGTTTCATGTGTGCCCTCATCTGCCTCTTTTGATAGTGGGTACTGTTTCACTCTGGGGAGTATTGCACCTTTTTTCAATTTTATCCTTACTCCCCCTATACTTTTTATGCACCCCACGTCATAGGGGCTAGTAGTCCATAATGATGTGGGTACTTTAGCCATATCCTCCTCAAAGAAGGGAACTGGGGTGGATGTGGGTGCCTCAAGTGCCATTGCCATTTTCTGTGCCACTTGTTTGTACGCCACTCTTAGCCATATTTCCACACTCATCATAAACACCATTTCACCTTCCTCCTTTTCTTCTGAGAACAGCTCCTCATCTGACACCTGGGTGAGTCTACATCCTTCTGCTAGTGCTATCACTGCCCTCCATGCTCTTCCTTCTCTGTCTTGGGCATGTACAGCAATGTAATCAGCTGTTGCTATAATGCTCTCAATGTCCACTGGAACCACCTTTCCTTCTGGTTCATTGACTGGTGTTTCTGGTCTGAACAAATAGGCTGCTGGCCTCCTCCAGATCTTTCCCTCTATCCCTGGCATCCATGCAAATGCCATGTCTGTCCCATACTGGAAGAGTTCGCCATCTACTGGCTCAGCCCTAATCGCTGTCTGTCCGCAGTATGCTTGCATAATCTGTCGTGCTGTGAGCATGTTAATTCCTGGAGTAGAGCAAATTATGCCATCCTCCGTAAAGGAGATCGTCATATTCAACCTTTTCATGATGTCTCTCCCCAGTATATTTACTGGTGAGGCACTATAATATAAAAGTGGGACTGACATGTCATAATCTCCTATAGATAAGGGAATGTTATCAGTAAAAGGAACCAACCCTCTAGCCCCAGAAAATCCTTGGGTGTTCATGGCTTCGCCCGACATCTTAAATTTACCTTCCCTTATGCAAGACCGGGTCGCCCCGGTGTCAACAAGGAATGATAATTTTTTGTCACCTATCGTTACCTCTATGCGTGGTTCCTCCGCACTATTAGGTGTTACCGACAGGATGGGACACACCAAGGCCGTCTGTGGGCTGTCCTATTGAGGGTACAATGATTGACCATTTCCTGTGTAAGGGTTGTGTCCCAGGACCGTCACCCTACCCAGTTGTGTTTGTTGTGCTTGGGGTTGTTGTGTTATCGCTACCTGTTGTTGTGGCAATGAATATGTCTGTGGCTGTTGTTGTGTTATTAGTTGTTGCTGTTCATTTCCCTGTTGCAACGTCTGCTGTTGCTGTATGCCCTGCTGTTCCTGTGTGGGCCTTGGTTGTCCCTGTTCGCTCCATGATGGTGTTCCTGGTCTTACTCTACACGTGCGTGACATGTGCCCTACTAATCCACAACTCCAACACACCAGTGATTCCCTACTCTGCCATGGAAAGCTTCCTGTGTTGTCCTGGTATACTGGTTGCCCTGCTGTTGTGTGTTATATCCGTATCCTCTCCCTCTCATAATTCCTCCTCTTCTCCTGTTGTAATTATAATACCCAGCTCCTGGCATTGAGTATCCTCCTCCCATGTTGGTCGTGTATGGTTGGAGTGGCGGCACCTGTTGTGTTATAGTCTGTGAGGGTGGTATTTGGGAGGGATCTTGTGCAGCCACTACTTGTGTGGGGCTTTGGGTCATTGTTGTAGGTGTAGTTATTAGTGCCCCTTCCATTGTGTATTTAGTAAGTTTTTTCTGTACTAGTTTATCCTCTTCCGTTTTCCTGTCCTCTTCCTTTTGTTTCATTTTTCCTTGCCATGTCCTGCAATGATGCACTATTGTCAGTTGTATTTCTGGCCATGCTTTTGCTTCCATTCCCACTACTTTCTCCAGTTGTTTCTGAACTCCTTCTGGGAGCCCTTGTACTAGTATATGATAAAATATTGCTGGTGTTTTGTCCCATTGTTCTCTAGTTTCCATGCGCCATTTCTCTTGGATTTCCTGGATATAATCAACAGGATCTTCGTTCTCACGCATCTTGCGTGAGGTAATTGCTCCTATGTCTGATGTGTCTGGGTACTGTACCCTCAGTGCCTGCCATAGTGCATGTCTGCAGTTTGCGAATGGTGCCCCATCGTGCGATGTGTTTGCTATTGTTACCCCAGGGAATCCCGCTCTCTTCCAAATGTCATCCGCTGCATCCCCTAATATCGATATTAGAAGGCCCTTTACATCTCCCACTGCCAGTTTCTGTCCTGCGGTGTGTTTTTCCATTTCATATATCCATTTACCCACACCTCCACTTAATGATGGGAGCCTGCACTTTATATTTTCTCTGTCTGTATGCTTCCAAGGGACGTACTGTGGTCTAACCCCTCCCCTCTCCAGAAGTGGCATTAAGTTGTGTCTCGTTTTACCCCTTGGGTTCCATAAAATCGAGTCCTCACACCCCTCCTCTTCTTCCCTCTCTCCTACATCATCAATTTCGTCCGTATTTCCCCTGCCTGCGACTAGGGAGGTCTCTAAGCCGACCTGCATAGGGTGTCATTTCGTTTGTGAAGGGCGCAAGTTTGATTGTACGTAATGAGCGTGAGGTGGTTGAGCATGTAGGGTGGGATGGGAGAGGGTGTGATGGTGACGGTGTGGCTTCATGTGTCTGTCTTTCCGCTATTCCTTGCTCTTCCTCCTCACTTCTCTCCAGTTCATCCTTTCTCCTACAGATCCATGGTGAGTCTGTATTGGTCCGGGTGGTGTATAGTTTATCTAGGCTTTCCCTTTCACTGTTTCTTCCTTCCTTCTCCATTCCTTCTTCTTCCTCACTACAAAAGTCATTCATAAACGGCAGCCCCCACTCTGTCTTTTTCCCCTTGATTGTTACTGTTTTTAAGTCTATTAGGTCCGGTTCTCCCTTTTCTCCTTTACCAACCGCTCCCCTTTGCGCTGATGTTGTTGCTACTTCTGTGTCTCTATATACATACCCCCTTACTTCACTCTCCCTTCTCCTATCTTCTCTTTCCCCTTCATTTCTCTCCTCCATCTCTCTACCAATTTCCTCCCTTTTCCTTTTTAATTCCTCCATTACTTCACTACTCACCTTTTCCAATATCCTTTCATCCTCTTTCTTCCTTTCCCATCTCACCCTCTCCCTTTCTAATATACTCTCTATCACCCTCCCTTCTTCGTATTTCTTAGTCGTTTCTGATAGTAATCTCTTCTTCCACATTGCCATTTCTTTTTCTTTCTCTTCTTCTTCCCTTTTCCTCTCTCGTAGCACTGCTCTTGATACACTTTCTGCTGCTGCTTTTACCCTTTCAGCTTCTCTCCTTTGCTCCTCAGTTCGTTCCCTTATTTTTTCCAATTCGTTCTTACCTTCTTTCCTTTCCCTCGCTCTCTCTCTTTCCTCCCTCTCGAGCTGTTTGATCAGTTCATTCTGCTCATCCCTTAACTCTGCTAGTCGTTCCTCCAAAATCTCTTCCTTTTGTCGTAACAGCTCTTTCCCTCTCATTCCACTCTCCCTGGTATTATCCTCGTCTATTTTCCTTACTACCTCCTTCTCTTCTCCTGTTAATGAACCTCGTAATTTTAATAGTATCTGTGCAGCTACCCACTCATCATGTCCTATTTCCACAGTTTGTTCTTCTCCAGTCCTCCCCTCCCCTGCTGGCATCTTCCTATGAGCCACATATGGTGGCGGGCTGTATGCCGGGTTCGAGTACCCCTCAGCCGCCCTTAACTGTCCTCTTTCTATTTCTCCTAATTCTCTTAAAGGGTACAACCCCCCTCCCTCTGTTTTCACTAACTTTGCTAGGGGTATATCGTTGCTCTGTTCCTTTTTTATTTCATTTTCTTTTGAGTTATTATTCTTTTCTCCTCCCTCTTGTCCGTTCCCCGTGTTCTTTGGGTCTTCACTCCCCTTTTTCCCATTCTCTCCTTCCTCCTTAATCTCTTTTTCTTCCGGTATTCCCCCCACAGTGAACATTCCATTTGGTCCTGGTCGGGACCCTTGGAACATCCTCCATAAGTTAAACACCTCCACGTGGTGTGTCAACTTCTTCCCTTTGTATGTATTATGCAGATGGTTTAATAGTGAATGTTGGGTATATGGATCGAAGCTACCATTAGGCGGCCATGGTGTTATCATTTTGTTGTCCGTCCCCTGTGTCCATTCTATGCTATACTTGATCAGTTTCTCCCTATGGGGTGACAGTGTTGTACATATGTATTGTAGTGGGGTAGTGAGGGTGTTCCCCCACCCTCCCGATCCTGTCCCGTATGACATAGTAGCGCTTCACTTGTTATCCTTCCCCTATTTGGTAGCTATTATCTTACTAACACTTACAATACACAGCCTTATACCTTTACCTGGCCCCGTAAGTTTGGGGACTTGCGATAGTCCGCTAAGGAAAATTATTAAAATATAGTATTTACATTTGTATATTTTCTTCTTTCTTTCTTCCTTTACACAACACTCTTACGGCCCCCTGCGGCTGAGGCGCACGTAGCCCCCTGCGGCTGCGTACCCCTTGTGACGTTCTTATACAGTCGTCCTATTTTCATTTGCTCCTCCTCCTTCTTCTACACTTGCCGTGGCCGGCGTTCTCCGCGCGCAGCCACGTCCCCCGTTTCGCCTTTCCCCGATCAACTCATTACCGTTTATCTCCGTTTCCACTCCCTTACCACAGTTCTCTTCCCCACCACTCTCAGAAAGAAAGATGCCTTGTGCTCGGGATATCCTATGAAAGCCCTACTGGTGACGTCACCGATCTCTTCGAACTACTGGTAAGTTCTTCATATATTCTTTAAGTCCAAAATACACTTGCAATCTACCCCCGTTAACCTCACAGCTGTCTTCCTGTCACTCCTGGAACAAGGTAATCAATAATATAATCGGACTGCGCACGCTGCGTCGCCTCGCGTGTGATACGCCCCTCGACAGGAGGGCTTAACCAGCCAATTATCTTCCGTATTGGGCAACTAACTAGCTACCGCCTACAGGGAAACGTCATCCACCTATCGAGTTTCTTGCTCGAACAATAGGGATCCTCATCTACTCATTGATCAATAAATGCCAAATCGTAGGAAACCACACACACACACCCTTACACGTAGTCGCGACCTAGGCCAATCAGTGTCTACGAGCGGCCGCACGTGATGTTTTCGTGCTCCACCTCCCTCTCTCGCGTAACGTAGCCGACTGCTCTCGCACTCGTTCGGCTACCATTCATTTCATTGCCTACACTAAATTGTCAAACCTTCGCCGCGCACCTGTGCAACACCTCCCACCTCCCGTATTTAATTCCTCCCCCCTCCCTCACAATTTCACATTGCTTGTTGTGCGTGGCATGCTCACCAAGTTCTCTTGATGCGGGGCTGCTCGACTGCGTGCACCCCTCCAAGCGGCTCGCCACCTCCCGCGGGCGGGATACTTCTCAACCGGCTCCCAAAGGCCAATATCCGGATTGCGCTGTCCGGTCTTCTCGCTTTTCCGCGATGGTCCTGTAGTCCTCAGAAGGGGGCAACGGCAGAGGGGGCCGCGCCGCCGGGCCTCCTCGCAACGGGAGTACCTGGAAAAATAAAAATAAAAAAGCAGAGCTTAAACAGATCTCAGCAGTGCCTCCAACTTGTCGGGGGGAAATTCTGCCGGGGTCGGCAGGGCCGTCCGTAGACCTCCGGGCAGGGAGGTCCAACTCCTCCCGTATATCCCAAAAGAGATAGAGTATGAGACACACGCAAGAAGCAAGGTGACTCTGCAGTTTATTAGACAAAAACGCAGGGATGGGTCAAGGATCATACGCGTCCGTCCTGACACACACACAATCGTGGGGCTCGCAGGCCCTTTTTACCTTAGTATGACGCGCTACTTGCGTCACCTTAGAAAGTTTAGCAAAAAACCTATTTCCACTCTGGATTGGTTACTCGAGTGGTAGGGTTAGTATAGTATACATATAGAGAACGGTGTTAGTGGTTGAGGGTTAGTCAGGTGGTATACTTGGGCTGTCCCTTCAATTTGATACATGAAAATTGTTACATGAAGACCTCTGAGGATTGGTCAATGTTAATGGCGTCAGTGATAAGATCCCCATGTTCTGATTGGTCCGCTCGCGAGCCTCCCAGTCTGAGACTATCGTTGTTCCCAGCTCGCGGTGCACCTGTCATTTGCAACAATGTTTTACTATGGGTAGGTGTAAACAATGTGAGGATTTATTCATATGTTGGGTGGTCGACTACTCCCACTGCTGCAGATGTCCAATGAGTCTTTTAATTGTATCTGCCTGTGTCTTGAAACGTGGGATTCAGGCGTCTCCTTCCTCCTGGGCTTGGCATCCTGTCAGGTTTGGCTTTGTCACGTGAGGTGGGACCGTGTTTGAGGCAAAATTCAGCACAATTAGTATTGTTTTTCCCACTGTGTGCCTGGTTTATCTTGCAGGTGCGACCTTGGCGTCGGCTTGCGGCGTGCGAGATTGCAACATCGTGCCCTTGGCGGTGTGCTTTCGCCGGGCTCATTCTGCAGGGTCAGCAACCGAGCTCTTGCTCATTCAATGTTCATGGAAGCTTTTGCTTGCGGCCTACTTGGGCCTGGTGCATAGGTGGAACCGTTTGATGCAGAGCGCTTTAGGTTACGGTATCATATTGCTCTATCCTCAGTATCGTGTCTCCGTTATATTCTTCATTATGGTACATGGTTCTTAGAAGAAGCGTGAGCAAGCCTTTTTAGATAAGTTCATTATGCGTCTTGCGTTTCTGCATTTTGAGAGCCTATGTGGAAAATAATAAAGATGCACGTCCGTGGGTATGTCTGTCGCCTACGTCATAGCACTGAGTATGTTCTTCGTGTGGATTGGTGTGGGAGTGTCCGGTGTGCATGTTTGTACAGGTGTGCTGACCGTTGGCTAGGTCGTCATGGCATCTCTAATGACGTGTAGGTTTAGTCGAGTTGATCCATGCCGCAGGTGTCGGCATGGACAGGGCGGGCTGCTGGGCAGGTAGGTGGGCACATCCGTATGTTCCTGTATCAGGGTATTTGGTCGTCTGGTAGGCAAACTCCTCTCGTGGCGCGTGTCTAGGCCGTGATCCTCTAGGCCAAGCGCGAGAGGGGAAGGGCGGGAGCCTGTTCTTCCATTCTCCCACTTCACTCTGTGTTATCTTGCTTCCAAGAAAAACACGTGCCCCTGAGCTATCCTCCCTGCCATTTTATCATTGTAATTGATTAATGAAATGTTGAACTAAAGAAGTGAAACATATGAGGTTGTTAGATCAGTAAACAGAAGCAATTGTGATGACATCTTTACAAGAAGGACTGGGGCTTCTGTAAGTTGTTTCGTTATATTTGATACCCGAGGTACCCCCTCTGTCAGTCTGGATCCTTTTTCATTAAGTTCTTAGAGCTTCAGGGAATGCAACCCTTGCTTTGAAACCCCTTCTTGATAATGCGTTGTGTACCTATCCATCTCGGACAGTAAATCTTCCACTAAAATGTCTACAGTAAATCTCCAACTAAAATGATACCCTACTTTTTACTAAGTCTCTGGCCTTGTGCATTATCCGTGAATCATTCACAATGGCCAGCTTATGCTCCTTCGACCACCCCAATTTTACATTGCAAGTCCTCAAATTGTTAGAGCTCGACTATACATATATATAGTTATTTACTAACTAAAAATCTAAACACTGTTTTAGATTGTCTTCTCTATTTCTGCATTCCCTTGTTTTACACTGCTCCAGTGCTTCAGAAATAGGTTCACATTACGTACAAAAACAGCACATACATGATTATAAATAGATTTCACATTGTCAAACAGTGGTAGTCATCACCATTAGTATATATCATCCCTTGTTCTTCACCAAAAAATCTCCTTTTGTCAAGCAACTGTGGCGTATTTCTATTTATCTCTTTCAGGAACCAGTAGGCCAAACAGTGCTAGAAATGGGAAAAACGTGTGTTACCATTATTAAAGTGAACCATGCTTGAATATCATTTCCAATAATATTTCAAACCCTAGCTTGATCTGGAAAGTAAAATGAACTTTTTCTATTTGTATCATAAATTGGACTGCCCTCACAAAATACATGAAGAGCCTGATTCACAAAGATGTGCACTGGATTGCATGTGGAAATTCCTTGAGCATCTCGGATTTACAGCTGCTAACTTTTACCGGATTCACAAAGCATCAAAGTGGTGCAGGTCTGACGCTTCCGTACTGTCCTTGAGATGTTGACATGCACATGCGGTGCATAACCATGGCCTCAATGTCATCTCAGATAAGCTCCTCGAATCTCCACATGTGTTCAAGTGTCAAACTAAAGTGGTAATACATGCAAATAAATATCAGCCATTTAAAAATGTTCTTCTCTTATCTTCTCCTAAATGGATGGTTCCTTATGTGAAAACCTCTAGTTGTTTTATCTGCGCTATAACATTTTCATTTGAGTGTGATCAAAAGTTGTGCAGTATTACCTTTTAGATTCAAGTTCAAACAAGATCAATAATGAAATACAGCAAATTTGGAAGGATTTGACAAGAATGAGGACTACTGCTTCAATTGTACCTTGGAATACCAACGATGTCAGAATGGAATATAGCTCCAATTGGAGCAAAAGTTTCAAATTCTCCAAGACTGTGTTAGCCTTTCCTTCCCTACCTCTTGCCGGTGCCTGTAACCCTCTATATTGCCTCTCTTCACGTTCCTCCGGGTGTAATCTTAACAGTCTCACCTTCTAATGCATACATACATGAATACATTTTAATACACAAATACAAACATTCAATATATTTACCATCAGATATTGTATTTCTTCTTCCATCATTTATATGACAATAAAGGATGTCATGAGTTATATCAGTTCTTCTGTTATGTTATGCTCATAACATATATATAATGCAGCTATCACCAACGAGGGCATCATGGTCCTAGAGGACTTCGGGCACATAAAGGGGAGTAAAGAGAAGTAGAGAAAAGAAATGTTTTCAAGAGATGGCGAAGGAAAGATAGTTATCAGTTGATCGAAGGGAATAGGGAAGTTTGTTCCATAACACAGGGAAATCATAACGCCCTGTTCTAGAACGGTTGAAGCACAGAACCTGAATTAGGAGCGCCCTTTCAGATAAAAGGGCCCAAGAGGGGACAGCAATGATGCTGCAGGCATTCACCCCGTCCCCTAAAAGGCACAATGAACAATGCAGAACGCTTTGAATTCTATATGGATTAAGACCGGGAGCCAGTGTAAAGAACAGAGAATCTGGGAAATAGAGGCACAAAGTGCGGTAGAAGTGGCAACTTAGCAGACGAATTTTGTAAGATTTGAAGATGGTGTACAAGATAGACTGGCTGGGGAAGAATAAGGGAATTACAGTAACCCAAAGTCCCAAAAACAGAAGAGGACACAAAAGGAACACAGAGATTGGCATGCAGAAGGGGGGGGGTATTTAACACAGGGCCCTCAGTTTTAGTGATTTGCCTGGCACACAGTGCAGATAAAGAAGAAGAGATCTTCTATCCAAGATCCATAAACACTGCAGTCAGTTTAGGGAGGGTCCAAAAGGAGGAGGACCAAAAGGCTGGTGTCCAAAGGGATGTAGCTGAACGAGGACCAACCACCAAACCACAGTTTTATCACCATTAAGGGCCTCACTATAACCCTGTCACTCCCGTAATGAAAGGGGCCAGTATGGGACCGGCCCCCTTCATTACGGGAGCGCCGATTACGAGATTCCCTTTAAGGGACCCGGATCAGACGTCTGGTTAAACCAGGCGTCTTTTCCGGGTCTCGAGAGGGGAAGAGGGAGGTAATAACGGGCCACTTGTAATGTGCCCGTTATTACCTCCCTCCCAATTCCCATTGAGCCCTATGGGAGCTCAAATGGGAATGGGAAATGGTTCCTGCAAGGAGGAATTACCGGGTCCTCCTATGTCGGAATGACCCGGTAAATCCCCATTGCAGGAACCCAGTAATGGAGCAAGGTTTGGAGGCAGCCATGGTGCTAATAGCACCATGGCTGCCTCCAAAGTTGTAATGAGGCCCTAAGTCTCAAACAAATGTTAATCATTCAGATATCTACTGTTAGCAAGTGAAAATACTCTGCAGCATCCTGCTTGGTGAGATCGAGGTGCACTATTATTTATTTATTTATTGTTTATTTATACAGAGCTTTTACACAGGTGAAGTGCTTCAAAGCGATTCAAGCCGGGAAAGGGACAAGGGAATACAATCATCATTCTTAGGCCTTGAAGTTTCCGAATGATCTAACAGAAAAACTAGTATTCTAGTCCTGACAGCATTCCTTCTAGTGCAAGTGCATGAAGTGTTACAGTTGTGACCAAGCTCAGGAGGGGAGGATGAAAAAATAACGGTGGGAGGGCCAGGACAGACGAACAAACTGGTCCTAGTACACTTAGGTCATGCATACCTACAGGCAGAGGTGCGAGGATGGGGGGGGGTTGGGTGGAACAAACAAGTCCTGTCAAACAGGGCCCTGGGTTAAGTGCAGAGAGGTTGTCCTACTCATGAAGCGTAAGCTGAAATTGCAGTAATGCTGGACAAAGTGCAGCATCCCGGAGGTATCCAGTCATTTTATTGCAAACAAAACTGAGTGGTACATAACGGACAATAACACCAAAAAACACTGAAAAGATTGAATAAAGGGTATTGGGGTAAATAGGTTAAAATGGTTTGCAGTGGCTTTAAAAGGGTGGAAAAAACAAAAAGAAATTCAGTGTATTTCGATGTTTTGTCCGCTCTGTTATGTACCACTCTGTTTTTGTGGTCGGTAAGATCACATATAACCCTCAATCATGGTTATATACTTTGATGGAGATGAACTGCAATTGGCTTAGCAAAGAGGGCAAACAAGAGGTGTCCTGGGGCACCCCTTGCATTTGCCTCTATGAACCAAAACTATACATTCAATGAAGGGGTTCTTATAGAGGGCAAATGTAGAACCTCAAAACATGGGAATACCATATCTCTGAATCCATTTTTAAAGATATTTGCAAGACATCTGTGTAAAGATTGGAGGGTGTATCTGTACTCCTGCCCTCTATATGGCAGGGTAGAAGCACAGAGCACCCCAGGCAAGATTCTCTATTCAGTAGCAATGGACAAGCAATCAAGGCTTAAGCTTTCAGGAGGTGATGCAGGCTAGTTCTTAAGTACAATGTAGTCCCCAAGCCCCCAACAAAGGAATATCCACACACTATGTTATGTGATAACACAGTTCTTTATATAAATAAGGTTCAGAATATATACACAAGCAATTACACACTTTGTGCTTTGGCAATACATTGGCAATACTAATATGATAAATATGTACAATGTCTATGTGGTACCACAGTTAACTCTTGACTTCTTTAAAATACACCAACTGCTGACAGTCTCAATGGCATACAAATCGAATAGTAAAGTGAATCAACAATAAGGAGAGCAAGGCAAGTTAGGTTAAACAGATGGCAGAATACATTGTCCCTACCAAAGGCACAGTTCTGTGTGAGGATCCCCCCACCTGGGCAACCTGTAAATAAAGTGTATTAACAAGCCCAGTGCATGTATATGTTTAAAATTGTATATGTTTAAAATAGTCTTTTTTCATGCTAAACATTTTCCAATACCCCTCGATGGTTCGTTGAGGGATCCCTCTTGAGTGGACTCCCTTTAAAGCAGGAGACACGGGTCATCGATATTCCTCAAAGAAACAGTGAACAATGTCATTGAGACAGCGGCTTTGGTCTTTGAGGTGCTTGTCGACGATCAGTCATGGACATCCTGCGAAGATGAGTCATGTGGTGCACCTCGATGATGAGGGTTTGTTGCCTCAAAGAGTACTTGATGAAGAACATGGGCCCGGCAGCAGGTGTCGGGTGTTGGCCTTGGCATTGACGATCGGGACTCAACCACGGTTGGATTTCGGCGTCTTTGTGGACTTCGGGTGGTGGGAAACGCACCGGCAGACTCTCCTCGGTTCGTCAGTGACCTTGACTTTCTCTGGTGGAACAAAGCAGTCGATGGTGATGGCAAGGGAGTCCTTGTTTTCAAAATGGCTCCAGTCAATGAGATTACAGCAGTCCTCTGAACCTCAGTCGATGGTGATGGTCGTCGACTGCCTCGGCCTGGTGTTTACTTCAATGCTTCTCGGCGTACCCCATATCTGGTCGACAGTGGTTTGGGACTGACTACCAGGGTGCCGTGATGAAGATAAGCATCAAGTTTCGACTTCAGCTTCTGAACAATTCTAGTCAGTGGGAGGTCCACAGATATACTGTTCTGTCTCTCATTCACACTGCTGAGCCAGGCCTAGGCATCCAATCATTCAGAAGGGCATTTGGCATGCAGGCAGCCAATCAGGCTCATAGTGCATTCAGGCCATTCTTCTCTGTCCAGACACTCACAACAAGGAATGTGGATTTGGGCAAGCACCCAGCCTTTCAGAACACCACACTGCATTCATACCAGTTTAGGGCAGGTCTGTCTCATTCATTGTGTCACACACCAGAAACCAGACACCCATAACATGAAATGTATATTGGTAACACACTCCATTCACCCAGGTCCCACCCCAAATGGTGTACTCGCAACATACAGTCATTGGGAAGGCTCCAGCCAGTCTGGCCTGGGCTTCTCCACAATATTCATATATGGAACTTCCACCCTACAGCCAGTCAGGGTAAGGGACAGAGTCAGGGCTTCCCAGGACTTTGGGAAAACAAGGTAGCAGGATATAGAATCCGAGAGGCTACAGGGCCCATCTTGTCTCCGATCAGGAATCAACTGATTCCAATGGCAGGGCCTGTGGATCCCAAAATGGAGGATACTCAGGGCACTTGCCAAATTCAGCATGGAGCTGCCATCAGCCTATACACAGCTCTGTGGGCCACACACAGGTGCCCAAAAACATTATCTAGGGATACAGGGTTGTAACCCCCACCCATGGGTGCCATAAGGGTATGCCAAAGGTCTATTCACCACAACCAAAAAGAAGAAGAGCTGCACTACCAGGAGTCCCACATGGACTCCTGTGCAGAAAAGAACACAGAACACACTTGAAAAAGGAGTACAGAACAAGGACAGGGAGACCCTGTCCCTTCCATGCATTTCCAGCATCACAATGTGGTTAAACTGTTTTTCTATGTTGACAGCAAAACACTATCAGGTGCTACAAGATGTATAGCATAGTCACGCATTGCAAAACCAAGACATATATTGGGCCTCATTACACGGGTGGCATTAGGGATTTACCGGTACCGGTAAAATACCAGTACCGGTAAATCCCTACCGCCTTACTACGAGGTCCCTTTGCGGGTTTGGGGATTTAACGCCTGCTTTTTGCAGGTGTTAAAATCCAACCCGCTAAGGGACCTCGGAGCTAATTACGGCACCGCAAAATTGCGGTGCCATAATTAGCGCTTTCCCCATTCCCATAGAGCCCTATGGGGCAGAAATGGGAATGGGGAAGGGCAATGGCAGAAGGGGGATTTACCGCCCCTCCAACCTTGGAATGGGGCGGTAAATCCCCTTTCCGCCAAAGCGGTGCCAGTATTTTACCGGCATGAGCCATGGCGCTAATAGCGCCATGGCTCACCGCCTTCTGTGTAATGAGGCCCATTATCTCCTAGGTATTTGTTAATCTCCAAATCACATTGCTCATGAGATACAAAGAATAGGAGCGACATAATACTATTAGTCATTATTTTTGCAAATATCTCAATATCTTGGTAAAATATATATGGACTATTAAGATGCATGTTATCATGGGTCTTACTGTTCATGAGATATACAACAATGGTGGATTCCAGCGAAGTTGTGGGCAGTGCCCCACCATGGTATGAATCTTAAGATAAATAATATTGTTTCCCTCCTAGCATATGGTCTAAGTTTCTTATGCCTATGTTGGGCTAGCAGGTGTGTTTAATAATGGGCGAAACTCTGTTTTGGCCCGTCCAGTGGCAATGCTGTGTTTTCGACTTTTAGGTTAATTTCGATTTCTCTATCCAGTGATGTAAATTCATGCTAATGTTGATCAGTATGACATGTATGAACGCCTTTTTCAATACTTTGTCTTCCATGTAAATTCTTGTATTAGTACACCAGCAGGGATTATTATATTCGACAACACATGGCTTTCATTATTGAGTGTGGCTTATTAAATCAGAGTATTCAGAATTCACTCAATACTTACTGTTCTTGCCTACATTCTAAACATGCTGTAATCCCTAGTAGCATAAAAGGAAACGCAGCTGGTTACCCCACAATCCTACCTACCACTAAACTTAAGAATTAAGTAGAGCGGTAGCATAAAAGGAGTGGGAAGGAGAAGTAGTGGTGGAGTCCCAATAGTAAACACGCATTTTCAGGATGTGTTCATCCCCATTGACCCATGTCCTACCTCTTTGCAAAGCTGTAGCCTGTCTGTCACAAGCATCATTACTGCCCTTCTCTTATGGAGCTGAGAGCAATCTCTGAAAAAGAGGAGGTGCAAGAAATTGAGAGCCTTGCATGTGAAAACAGAGCACAAAGCTGATAGGAGAGTGCACTAACACAGCACAGTGTGTGTGTGAGAGAGAGAGAGAGAGAGAGAGAGAGAGAGAGAGAGAGAGGGAGAGAGAGAGAGAGAGAGAGAGAGAGAGAGAGAGAAATCACACTCTCCCTTAGATTTTTCACTTTATTCTATGCATCTGCCAATGTGTCAGAGCAATGCATACTCGCGCTTGCTGTTCTTTGAGGGACGGGATAAGGTAGAAGATGTTATGTACATGGACAAATTGCCCCTGCGTTTACCTCCTTTAGCATGTTTTCATCACCTTATGAAGTTAAGTCATGTGAATATTACCATATAGATCTGGAGAAGGATCATTATCAAATGTGATAATTGATTTTCCTTATTCTTAAATTGGGAGTGGGTCCTTAACTTATTTGGGAATGGGCCATGGTCAAGCACAAAGACAGCTGCAGTTAAGACACAGAAGCTTGTCTTCCTTCAAAAAATATGTACATAGATCTCAGAATACAGGGGGACCATTTTTTTTACCATTCATCTCTGACTCTAGATAACAATGCATTCTATAAATAGATAATTAAAAAAGAACAATGTGTCAAAGGTCCATAAATATTTATTTATTTACTTGCTTATTTGTAATACGTTCTGAAGTGCAGACAAGGTCCAAAAAGTCATCAGAGCAATTTAAAGAGAAGTCAGAAAAGTCGTGTGAACTATATCAATCATAACATAGAGAAGAGAACGTTCGAGCGAGGCAGTATCAACCACATAAATGTAGGATACCTATGATAGTACAGCACATATAAAGTATTGTGGCAGCAAGGATACTGTTGCAGGGCTAAGAACAAAAAAAGAGGAATCTTTGCAGGTTTGAGACAACCTGCACGATTCTAATAGACTGGACCTTAAGGCGTAAGCGACATAGTCCTCATCTCTGTCTGTACCATTCTGCCTTCTTTGGTCTTTCCATGCATAAAATTAACAAAAAACACATTCCTTCCCCCTCCATCCCTACGAAAAGAAAAATTGGAATGGATTGATCATCTATAATCACCCCTAAAACAAGCAGGTGAAGAAAGTGCCCATAACCATGCAGCTCAAGCACCCTGGCAAAAAGCAGAGAGAGGATCAAGGCAAGTTAAGCAAAATGTAGTTAAGTTGCACTAACAAAAAAGCCATGAATTTCAATGAAAACACTTTGTTAAAGGGACGCTATGGTTACAAGTAAAACAGAAAAACACTTGAAAATGACCAATGATGGTAAACTAAGAAACCATAACTCACGCCACCTCTGTGCACTGCTAAGACTAACACCCAGGACATCAAAGATGACATCACACATGTCATTGATGACATCACCGATGACATCACATATCTGGGCCACTTATTTTTGTTCACTGACATATCCAAGACACAAGGTTTTGTTCACTGATAGAGACATTTTTGTGAATGCAACAACAGAGAGATGCATGCTTGGTAACCTACATACAACGTATTTCTAGCAAGCTGAATCATTTTAAATATTACAGATCTTTATGTCCTTTCTCGAGCCATGTTTCTGAGATTCAAACATGTGTTCTAAATCAGAATCCCCATTTGTTTGGTGGACATTTGAAAGGAGTATAGGATGTTTCTTAAATAAGAGTAGTGGAAACAGATGTCAACAGGAAGTCTTTGTAAATAAGTGAAATTGATGTCACTACATGGTACTCAGATTTGAAAAGATCTGACCTATACCGCCCCAAGGGATTATTTATTGATATCATTTTTTGATTTAGAATCCACAGTTCCTTGGCTAGGAACGATTTTAAGTGTGGTTTATGTCATCTTTGAATGCACTGTTGTGAAATCTTTTTTCACAGGCCACTTAACAGCCAACAAAAATGCACAGCGTCTTGCTTTAAAGGGATTTTCATTTACAACTTTGA
Source organism: Ambystoma mexicanum (assembly GCF_040938575.1). Lineage (NCBI taxonomy): Eukaryota > Metazoa > Chordata > Amphibia > Caudata > Ambystomatidae > Ambystoma > Ambystoma mexicanum. The sequence continues at coordinate 717,428,366 of NC_090932.1, forward strand.
AACTTGGAAAAATAAATCTACCATCTCCCACTGATAATGCTTTAAGATAGTAGTGTAAGTCACTGTTTTGCCTGATGGATCACTGTTTATCACTGTTTATACTATCTACAAAAACCACAATCACACATTTGATCCACTTTGAATGAATGATGTTGGCATATGTGAAAAATGAAGAAAGCATGTTTAAGATAGGTATTATCATAATTCATAATTGTCCATAACCTTTTTTGCATACACGATAAAGTAAAGCCACACACATATTTGTTAACAGGATATTTTAGAATTTCAAAAGATATTAATTTTATATAGATTCAAGCAAGAGTCAGTTTAGAGAAATACAAGTAGGATGACTGAAAACAGTTCTTCAATAAAAATACAATGTTACTTTTTTAGACAGTCAAGTGTTTAAATATATATTTACTAAGCCTAATACATAGTTCAACAAAACTAGGTGGCATCACCTCCCAATGAGTTTTTAATGGGAGGGTTATAATCTGTAAAAAAAAAATCAGTTGCAAGGGGTGGATTTGTTAAGATGTGCTAAAATGTCACAGCATCAGTGTCTTGCATTAACATACCTCACAAGTGGTGTGGTTCATGGTCTATATTTACTCTGTATGTGTTACACTCACCTGGTTCCCACAGGGGCTTCGATCGGACCCGGACAGCTGCAGTCTCCACCAACGTGATGCGTAGTGAAGAGATGACAGTCTGGACTGGCCCGCCTAATCTTGTCTGCTGGACTCGTAGAAGTATTCTCCTGCAAGTGGAGAAAGGGATTTAGCCACCCGTGGACTTTAGTGATGGCCCCCAACAGTTCTCGTTCTCCCCACTAATCACCTCCGATATTCCCTTTTGGTAACCTCACCTTATGTTTATAAATGATGAGCTCTCCATCCTTCATGGCATGCAGGGGCGCGTAGATACCAGTTACTTCACTGGTTTGAAGGTACTGGAGGAGTTCCGCAGGAATATTGACTCCAGTGTCTATAAAGTTCAAAGAGTTCAATATGTCCGATGTTCACTCTTGTTCCATTCCCTCGTTAGGTTGCAGCTGGGTCCAAAAGAATTTTGCCTGGAGGCAGCTGATGGCGTTCAGGTCAGAGTCTGTATTACCAAACACTGTCCGGTAAAAGTTCCATGAGTTTAACTTGCTGTTTTCTCTCCCTTTATAGGTGCAGCATAGGAAGATGCAGCGAATTAAAGAATAATACCTCCGGTGGTAAGGCAGGTAAGCCTATGGTGGCAAAGAGATTTTCCTTGTTGGTTTTCTCGGATCACCTTGTTATTCCTTTTGTTTTCCCCCCAAGTGCTGGGTTGACGAGATGATTGGGCCTTGGCTGTTTTTCAATACTGTAAGTTCCTGTGATCGGTGATTACAGTAATGGTATGCCTGGCACCGAGAAGATAATGCCGCCAAGCCTTGAAGGCGGATTTGATGGCTAACAACTCTTTATCGGTAACCGCATAGTTCAATTCGGGGGCCGAGAATTTTCTGGACCAAAATGCTACTGGATGAAGTTGACCGGTTTCTGGATACTTCTGGGACAGGACAGCCCCCATGGCTAAACTGGATGCATCGGTTTCAACTATGTATGGGAGCTCGCGGCGTGGATGCTTTAAGACAGGTGCCGACGTGAATTTCAATTTCAGTTCTTGGAAGGCTTTTTCAGCCTCTTCGGTCCACAAGAAGCGTTTGTTTTTTTCGCAAAAGTGCTGTGATGGGGTGTACAACATATGAGAAGTCAGGAAGAAATCTGCGGTAGAAATTAGCAAATCCAAGCATGCTTTGAACCCTTTAACTGAACTGGGTGATGGCCACTTGAGAATTGCGTCCACCTTTCGAGAGTCCATTCGGACTCCTTTTGGAGTCAGGATAAATCCAAGGAATTCAACTTCTGTAGCATGAAAAACACATTTTTCCAATTTTGCATATAATTTTTACTGGCGTAGTTTCTCAAGGACTGCACGACCGTGCTTAACATGGTCTGATTCTGAGGAGGAGTACACTAGAATATCGTCTATGTATACGACAACACAGACGTCAATGAGTTCACGAAGGACATCGTTCATAAAATACTGGAAGGCTGCTGGTGCATTGCACAACCCGAAGGGCATCACCTGATATTCTAATAATCCGTACTTGGTACGAAAAGCGGTCTTCCATTTGTCGCCCTTCTTTACGCGTACCAGATGATATGACCCTCAGAGATCTAATTTAGTGTAGATGCAAGCATCCTTTACTTGGTCTAGTAGTTCGGGGATCAGAGGCAATGGATATCGGTTCTTCACTGTGATCTGGTTTAATGCGCGGTAGTCTATGCACGTTCTTAGGTCACCTTCCTTTTTGGGCACGAAGAATAAAGCTGAAGATGCGGGGGACTTAGATGGACGAATGAAGCCATTAGCAAGGTATTGGTGCAAGTATTGTCGTAGGTGACGGTGTTCGGGTTCCGTAAGGGCATAGATTCTACTGCATGGAGGTTGTGCACCGGGTATGAGGTCGATTTGACAATCGTATGATCTATGAGGTGGTAAGGTGTTTGCCTGTTCTTTTTGGAAAACATCCTGGAATTCTTGATATTCCTGAGGTAACTGCATTACTGGATTAGCGACTGTGGCCAGGCTTTTGTTCAAGGTTTTTTCCGGGTAACAGGTGTGTGCACACTCCGGGAAGGTTACTCTCTTCTCTCGCCAATCAATACAAGGATTATGTGTTTCCAACCAAGGTATCCCCAGTATTATTTGGAACTGCGGGGCTTTGATTAAGTCAAACACAATAGTCTCTCGATGCCCATCTTGACCCAACAATGTCATCTCTGTGGTGGCATGAGTTACAGGCCCAGGGGCAATTTCAGTTCCATCGACTGTGGTGATAACATCCGAAGTGGTCTTTTTGCAGAGAGGTAGATTCATCCTAGAAGCCAATTCGTGGTCCACATAGTTTCCCACGGCCCGCTATCAATGTATGCCCTAACTGCGTGCATACGTGATGGCTGCCTTGGATCAATAAGGACCATTGGTATGATTAGGTACAAGGTCTGAGTGTCCTTCTTTAAGCTCGACAAGCGGACCTCTACGCTTGTCAGGCGTGGTCGTTTCCCGAATCAGGCTCTGTTTGATTTCTATCAGCAACTCTGACTACTTTTTTTGATGGTTTTATAGGGCAATCACGTAGAAAATGTCCTGAGGCCCCACAGTACAGACACAACTGCATCTGTCATCTCCTTTCTCTTTCTAAGGGTCCCTTAACCCCCCCGATCTGCATTGGTTCTGATGCATCTGTTCCTTTGGGAGTAACATTAGGTTTAACCAATACCCAATTCTCGAACTTACCTCGATCAGCTTTTCTATTCTGAAGTCAGTGGTCTAGCTGGACCACTAAGTCTATATATTCTGCGCAATCCTGAGGTGGTTCACAACTTGGGCCAAAACATCTTTGAGTTTACCCCGAAGTCCACGATGAAATAATGTAATTCGCTTTACCTCTGGCCATCCGGTTTCCACCACCAACCTATTGAAGGTTGCGATATAAATTAGCAGGTCCTGGTTTCCTTGTCGTAGGGATAGAAGTTCGTTATCCAGGGCCTGTCCCTGTGAATGTCTGGCGAATAATCTTTCCATGCTCAATTGAAAACCCTGAAAATCCCGAAGAAGAGGGTCATCCTGATTGACTAATGGAATTGACCAATCCGCTGCGCTGCCACTAAGGTATGACAGTACAAAGGCTACTTTGGATTGGTCGTTTGGAAAATCTCCTGGTCTGCATAAAAAGTGCAAGCGGCATTGGTTCATGAACACGGCAAACCTTTTCGGGTCCCCAGCAGAGCGTTTGGGTGGAGCTAAAGGAATGCTCCCTGGTAGAACCACTTGCACAGGGCTGCTCGATAAAACGGGGGTTGAATTCCCCCCAAGTCCAGGTAGTGGTGTTTGCCCAGCTTGGTTTTGCAGCAGTTGTCTGGCAAGATCATCAGTGCGCTCCTTTGACACAATCAGTTCTCTCCTGAGGGCATTAGTTTCTTGGCATGCGGAGTGCACTTCTGCTCTAAGTTCTCCTAACAATTGGACTAGTTGGTCGGTTTCTGAGGTCTCCATTACGCCCGGGTGGGGATTTGTAGATGGGCTTTGCATTCTGTTACGCTCACCTGGTTCCCACAGGGGCATCGATCAGACCCAGACAGCTGCGGTCTCCACCAACGTGATGCGTAGTGAGGAGATGACAGTCTGGACTGGTCCGCCTAATCTTGTCTGCTGGACTTGTAGAAGTATTCTCCTGCAAGTGGAGAAAGGGATTTAACCACCCGTGGACTTTAGTGATGGCCCCCCAACAGTTCTCGTTCTCCCCACTAATCACCTCAGATATTCCCTTTTGGTAACCTCACCTTATGTTTTTAAATGATGAGCTCTCCATCCTGCACGGCATGCAGGGGCGCGTAGATACCAGTTACTTCACTGGGTTGAAGGTACTGGAGGAGTTCCGCAGGAATATTGACTCCAGTGTCTATAAAGTTCAAAGAGTTCAATATGTCCGATGTTCACTCTTGTTCCATTCCCTCATTAGGTTGCAGCTGGGTCCCAAAGAATTTTGCCTGGAGGCAGCTGATGGCGTTCAGGTAAGAGTCTGTATTACCTAAAAGTTGCAAGAGTTTAACTTGCTGTTTTCTCTCCCTTTATAGGTGTGCCATAGGAAGATGCAGCGAATTAAAGAATAATACCTCCGGTAGTAAATCAGGTAAGCCTATGGTGGCAAAGAGATTGTCCTTGTTGGTTTTCTCGGCTCACCTTGTTATTCCTTTTGTTTTCCCCCAGGTGCTGGGTTTCGATGAAGAAAATGATGGAGGCAGCGCCGATTCGGAAGATGCGATGGACTGGTGAGAATAACGCGGCGCTGCTGCTGGCGAAGCGGCGCGTGCTGAAATAATGTCCTTTCCAGGCTCGGAGATGTGCTGGGTCCGGAATCAGGTAAGGAATCAAATAATGTCTGTGATCTAACCTCTTCTCCTTTCTTTGCTTTTTGTCTAGGAGCTCCGGATTCGAGGCGGGTGTGGCAGAAGACTGGATGCTGACTTGCAGACACAGTGAGCGTCACGCTGCTGGATGCAGAATAACGCAAAGCATGGGCTGCTGTTCGGGCGTGGTTTAAATAGCCTGCAAAGTAGTCCCAGGTAAGAAGTTCCCCAGAACCACACCTGAGTGAAAAATAGTCCCTGTAATGAAATAGTCCCATCCAGGCCTCACGTTGGCTTGGACTCATTTGCAGCATGGTCTGCATAAGGTAAGTAAAGTCTTTGAGCCTGGCGCCTATGGCGCCAGGACTGATTTCTATGATGAGCCTGGTGCCTAAGGCACCAGGACTGAATCCAAACAGCCCCCAGCCGGGGCTGTTGGGGTTTTAATGAGTATCTGGATGCCTCCTCCCGGGGCTGATGGACTCGATCCGGATGCCCAGAGGTAGGCATCATGACAGTATGTGAATTCGAAAAGACAATCTGTTGCAGAGAGTGGCAGTCCTCCAGTCTCCCTTCTGTTTAGTCTGCTTTCTCTGTCTACCTTTACCTGAAGGAGGTGCTACACCATAAAACCTCGGACCTACCGCGGAGCGGACGCGGAGTGGCGGAGAGTGGCAGTCCTGCAGTCTCCCTTCTGTTTGGTCTACTTTCTCTGTCTACCTTTACCTGAAGGAGGAGCTACACCATAAAACCTCGGACCTTCCGCGACGCGGACGCGGAGTGGCGGAGAGTGGCAGTCCTGCAGTCTCCCTTCTGTTTGGTCTGCTTTCTCTGTCTACCTTTACCTGAAGGAGGAGCTACACCATAAAACCTCGGACCTACCGCGGAGTGGACGCGGAGTGGCGGAGAGTGGCAGTCCTGCATTCTCCCTTCTGTTTGGTCTGCTTTCTCTGTCTACCTTTACCTGAAGGAGGAGCTTCACCATAAAACTTCGGACCTACTGCGGAGCGGACGCGGAGTGGCGGAGAGCGGCAGTCCTGCAGTCTCCCTTCTGTTTGGTCTGCTTTCTCTGTCTACCTTTACCTGAAGGAGGAGCTACACCATAAAACCTCGGATCTACCGAGGAGCGGACGCAGAATGGCGGAGAGTGGCAGTCCTGCAGTCTTCCTTCTGTTTGGTCTGCTTTCTCTGTCTACCTTTACCTGAAGGAGGAGCTACACCATAAAACCGCAGACCTACCGCAGAGCGGGTGCAGAGTGGCGGAGAGTGGCAGTCCTGCAGTCATGGCTGGCATGACTGACATGACTGGACTGACTGCCCCCCCATACCCCTCAAGAGGATGAAAATGGACGTTTGAAAAGCCTGCGACCTCGCCCACAATGCAGCAAACCCCTTCAAGATGAACTTCAAAAATTGCCAAGCAGTTTAGCACCCTTCACTAAATTAGCTAAACCCACTGCTAAAACTACTGGAAACAAAGGGGGAAAGAAAGTCTTCAAATTATCCACATGGACTTCTACCAAATGCATGTAGTCCACATCAAACGGCTCGCAACCCTTTATTGATCCTTTCCTGAAACCAACAGATGAGTTGGAAACATCAGTTACGAACACTGAACAAACAAATACAGACTCTATTTTCAGACCGGCAAACATGACCCCAGCCGCCAAGTCTCTCCCCGCTCGCTTACCGGCTCACCCCGGATGGGTTCTGTGTTTGCAGTTGAGGAGAAGACCTCTCGTGGGTCCGGATCCGGATCTTGCCGTCTGAAATCACCAACGGAGACCACAGCGGTCCCTCTAGCACCACTGATCCCCTCCGTCTGTCCTGGTACGAGGCCCCCGCGGGGTTCGGCTCATGAGGCCACCGAAGACTCGTGACTGCCCCGATCCGCAGCCACAGAGCCAGTAGGCGATGGTATGCCTGCAGTCCCTCGCGTCGTCTATGCCCTCATACATGCAGACGGTGGGGGAGTGGTGCTGCCGCAGCTGCGTGTGAACGGAGGGGAGACGCCCGGGCTGGAGCCAGTAGCCTCTACCGTGGACTGTCAACTGCACGTCCCGCCAGAGGCGTCATCGGAGCAGGAGCGGCCGGAAACCTTTGAAGATCCTGCCACCAGCCTCCCGGAAGCGCAGCTAAGCCAAAGCACAAAATCAAGCTCAACCAACCCAAAAAAACGCCCACGCCAAACGCAATCGATGTCCAAAAGAAAAAGACATCTTAAAAGCAACACCACTAAACAAAATAAGGAAAAAATACAAAAAAAACACTGCTAATCTAAAAGTAAGCAATTACAAAGGAACATCCTCAAATGAGAAAAACATAGGAGCAAAACTCTCGCCATTATCTACACTGACAAAGTTCTTCCAAAAGAAAAAACAAAGTGGCGAAAGCTGCACAAGTAGCCCATATGAGCTTACGGACATCAAATTATTGGATGCTGTCCAGGAACTCCAACCACTCATCGAGCACAGGAAAACCGATAAAAATGAAAAGATTACATCAACCCCCTCAAAAACCAACCAACTGCTCAAGGGAAAGAAAACCCTCAAACCTATTGATGTAGAAAGTGGTTATATACCAGACAAACCTATTTCCATAGTGATTCCGGATGACTTAATCTTCGGCCAAATTCCACCTTCACCTCAAATCCTAACCCCCTCACTACCTCCATCGACCACCCCGCATACTCAACCAACAAATGAGCCACAACATGCCACGGAGCCTGGGGCCGCGCCACCTGTTCCTCAACGCAAGAAACAAACAGCTATTTCGATCTCCCCTCCAATGTCATCACTACTCTACTTAACCCTACAGGATGAAATCACCTCACCCCCTTCATCCCTAATCGAGCAGCAGAACCTTAACCAACAGGAGATAGAAAAACAACCAGAAGCCAACAAAACCAGTCACACAAATCACCTGCCCCAAGAACTTAAAGAAAAGAGAAAATCATTCCACGCCCATGACCCGCGCAATGACAGATCGAGCTTCTACATCCCTTCCACCCCAACTCATGGTCAATCCAGAAAACCATCCACATCTACAAGTGAAACAACCTCAAAGAAACCGGACTTACTGTCATATATGTCAGCATTAGCTATCGCCTTGGTTCCTTTCACCAAGCTCTACGAATCTCTCCACGACACACTGAAAGACCACACAGTACTTCAATCCTGATACACACTAAACTTATTTTTCTTGAAGCCTACATCACAGCCCAAAAAGATACACCGAAAATTCCTTGTACAAGCTTGGTCGACATAAATGCACGCCTCCAGAAAACAGAAGTGACCATGAGCCTTCTAGAAAAACGATCATCAGCAAATGGAACAGTTAATCAACCCAACGTCGCTGCACCAACGATCGATTACAGCTGAAAATGTACACAAAAATATCGAAGCTGAAAAAAAGATTTCAATTCCTCCAAAATTTCAACAGTCATCATCACAGCTTACAAACGGATCAATCACCAACATTGCCCTCATAATTGATGACAAAGAAAAGAAAAGCAAAGCAGCAAAAGACTCAACGGAACAACCTTACTCAATCTTTGACCTAATTAGACCCAAAAGCTTAAACACCCCCTCTACCTCTGGCACCTCAAATAAAACACTTCTGACAACAAAACTCAATTCCAACCTGGCCGCTAAATCTATTGCATTACTTACAAGCCAACAGACCTTTCAAAACAAACCACGACAACACACTGAAAACCAAATGAGCTCCAGGTCCTCAGCTACAACCCAGGTTGCTAGGAGCTCTCCAAAAACCATTTAGGACTCCGTACTAAACTCTGATTTAATGGATCTGACAGAGCACCTGGATATTACTCCCGACTCGGGCACCCCATCTCATCAACAAGAAAATAATAAAACCATTCTTTCCAAATTAGACTCGCAATCCAAGACCGAAGCGAGCCACATCAACACCAACAAAAAATTATAAGAAGACTCATCGATTTTTCTAACACTTGAAGAACGCAGAAAAAAGAGCGAACGCTCAACGCTAAACAAACAAAAAACAGAAATAAACATGCAAACCAGAAGCGTCAAATTGAAGGTTGACCAGAAAAAACGTAAACCAAGAGTAGAAAGAGGAAACAGTGTCCAACCAGAGCGCACAAACAAATCGGATAGACTAACCACAAAATACTTGCATGATCCCTCACGCCGAAGTCGCGAACGAAGAAAGAGCTCAAGAGAACCCACCGTCTACACTCCACGACCCAAATACCCTACACCCAACTCACAACACGCTAAATTTTAAAATTCTATGGAAAAATGGGTACTGGAGCTGGAACAAACGAAAGACAACGAAGATTAAATCATATTAAACAGAAGGGGAGTCCTGACCTTGATACATCTCATCCCAAAATTGACCCAAATCACAACAGATGATCTGAGGATTGTTGAACCGAGTCACTATCACGGAAGAGCTAGATGCCAACTCCATATCACTTCAAGAAGGATTAAAAACAAGCTTATAGACCAAGAAAGAGACTTTAGATCTCTGGGATATCACCTCTCACAGCAGAAAAATATCTCTGAATGTTCAAATTTCAAAACCACTGAATCGACACAAAAAAAGTGCTCAAAAAACAACAAAAACGGTCTCCACTCAAGACCAAAACACAAGGCAAACTCAGGCCCCTACGAACACAGACACTCACAGCAAGAACATTCAGACTCTGCATATCAAAACCCAAACACCCCACCATCGACACAAACCAAAGTTCCACTGCAATCAACCCAAACCTTAACTAAGCTCGACGATGATTCCAAAGAAGAGCAGGATCCAAAAATACCAACACTAGAACAACCACCAACACTCAATACAAAAAAATCGACCTCAACTGACTTCTCGGCATGGCTCCCAAATGCTCTTGCAATGCATCGATCAAAGTAGCAACTCATGAAAAGATCAACTCTGCGAGACTCGACGAATACTCAAAAAAGCCCACCTCACGATCTTCGACTCGGATCATGGAACACTAGAGGATTCAAGCACCTAACCTCACCCAGCGACGTCAACCTAGGATCAGTCGATCTGTGGTGCTTCCAGGAAACCTGGCTGACTAAAACTCCATCTCTTGACGGCTTTGACCTCCGCTTAGCACCAGCATCAAAACCCCCGATTGGTCGTCCGTCCTCGGGCTTGCTTACCGCATGCCGCATCAACAGTGGCCTGTCTATAACAAGTACTGTCGTCTCAAACTACTCACTGCTAGCACTATTACTAACATGGAAACAGTCTTCTCCAAATGGGGTACCTCAACATCAAATCCCAGTGGCGATACTAAATGTCTATTGGAACCCAGCTGCAATCGACCAAAAAAACTTCTTGACCCTAATAGAAACCACAGTCGATGAAATACGAACCACCTACAATACGTTCCACAATTTAATATGTGGCGACCTAAATGCCAAATGTAACCAGAACTCTACCAAAGAAAAAACACCAAGCGAACGACGAGGTGAAGCGTGGACTAAATTGATGAACTCGAGACATTTGCACAACTTGGACATAGCTTATAAAAGCAACTCCCGCCTTCCAACATGGGCAAATAACAAATCAACGTCAACTATTGATTACACTTTTGTGTCTGAACCTATCTTACACCTAACAACCTCCTTTGACGTCCATCAAACTACATCTAGCGATCACAATATTTTGCTAACTACATGGAAATCATCACATACAAACCTGGACAAGATGGAGTTTGGTCTTGAACAAAACAACCAAAAAAAACAGATTGCGGCTTTCGGCACAAAACATAAGAGATCTAACGAATCGCTATGCAAACACAAACGAGACACCGGAATCGGAGACCACAGACTATACCCCCTTGCTGATTTCATACAAGACGCAGAAAGGAAACTACAACAAACACTCTCAAGCTCCCATCCATTCATATGATAAAATCCTGGTCGAGAGACGTTGCGCCTTTAGGAAAGCCAAAAGATCCACAGCAACTCTTCCTATGAACAAAAGAGCTATAGCTATTAAAGACCTAACAAGAGATTACAAAACTTGGGTAAGAAGACACAGATGGACCCTACACCAGCAAGATGCTGAAGCTATGCTCAAATCATCTTTTGGCTCAAATCCATTTGCTCAAACAACTCGAAAGAATTTTGGTCGCTGCTTAACAAAACATCCCCAACCAGCGGCCAAGAAATCACAAATTCAATCGATGAACTCACTTGGGCGGCTCACTTCAAATCACTTTTTGAACTACCAGACACCTCATCAGAATATACGGCTCTGCACCCATCGACGATTGAGGTGAAAATGCCTAAGCAAACTAATACCTGGACAAAGCTGGATGATTTAGATGATATCAGTGACATCATCAAAAAACTGAACAAATCTCGAGCATCCTGTCGAATGGGCTAAATTTATAAGAACTGGATTTACAAGATGCATGACTGCAAAATCTATCCCCCCTACATGGCAGTCCGCAATAGTGGTCCCGATCTATAAGAAAGGCGACAAGCAGGATCCTCCAACTATCGACCTATCGCCTTACTTGACCCCATAGGAAAAGTCTTTGGCTCCCTCCTCTTGAAAAAACTTCAATCTGGGCCATACACGCCCCTTGCAATGACAACTTCCAAGCGGGCTTCAAAAAAATGCTTGGAACAACGATCAACATCCTACTTCTGACCATCTTAAAAAACAAAGTAAAAAAAGGGTACCCAAAAGGGTACACAGCCTTTATAGACTTCTCCAAAGCATTTGACAAAGTCGATCGCTCTAGACTCTGGCAGAAATTATCCCCCTAGGGCTTCCCAAACGACATCCTAAATCCAATCAAAGCTCTTCACATGGACACTAACATCAAAGTGAGACTAAACCATCAAGGCAGTCTATTTTCCCGAATTAAAACAAAGAGAGGAGTAAAACAAGGCTGTCCATTGGCACCGGCCCTCTTTATCTCCTATATGGGAGATTATCAATACTCTGAAAATCTGATCAGATCTTTTCCACCGAGAATAGGACAAACAAGCATCAGCAGACTGCTTTACGCGGATGATCTAATCTTATTGGACCTAACACCTATAGGCTTACAACACCAACTCACCAATTTACAACTTTTCTGTAATGAAAACAACCTAGAAATTAACACAGACAAAACGAAAATCATGGTGATGGAGCGCTCAGCCAAAACACAAGTCAAACCAAATTGGTTCCTGGAAAAAGCAAAAATTGAAAAAGTAAAGAGCTTCAAATATCTCGGCGTAACATTAGACAACTCATCAAAAGACACGGCCATGCAAGAATCTCTGTTCGACAAAGTCCGAAGTTTAGCAACTACAGGCAAAGCAATAGACAGCAAATTTGGAAAATTCTCTACCATTCCATTACTGAACTTTTACAAACAAAAAGTGGTCCCTAGTCTAACATACGGATCAGAAGCTATGCCATGCCTGCCAAAGACTCTTTGGCCAAAACTGGAAGCAAATTTCTGGAGGACGAGTCTCAATCTACCAGATTCAACCCCAATTATACTGATACCACGAGAACTCAGTTTGCTTTCTCTTCAAGGCACTGTGGACTGCAACACTCTGATGCTCTATAGGAAATGCATCCTTCCTAACTCCTCCTTCCTCCACGAGCTAGTGCACAAAGAAATTTTAGACGGAAACTGTCAAATCTTAAACCAATGGAAAGAAGAAAATCTGGCTCTACTAAATACCATCGAGTACACAGAAGAGACCTGATCAATAACCCCACAAGAATAACCAAAAAAATGAAAGCAATGGATTGGATACATACCTTGGATGCAGCGGCCGAATACAAGCTTGTCTCCCACCTACCCTCATCATGGAAAAAACGAGACGACCTCCAGAACTACATCAAACAATTTCCGAGCAGAGCGGCACGCAATCTTATTATGAGAGCAAGACTAAACCTTTTAGACACAAACGAAATCCGTCATATAAGAAATCAATCGCCGAACAATACCTGCAGATTTTGTTCAAAAGAGAAAGAGACTGTTCGCCATCTTTTACTGGCTTGCCCAAACCTGACAGATATTCGGCATCCTTACATGAAATACATCTGCCAATATTGAACAATAACTGATGAAGACACATGGTGGAAAAGAATGATTAGTGGTGACCGTACATCATGGCAATTAGCAACTTTCAAGATCCTCTACGCCATAACTGAGAAATTTGCCTTAGAAAGCAAAGCAAAATAAATCTTCTGTATTGGCATGGACGTCTTATTACAAACAGCAGTAAACAAAAAAAAACTAGCGACTTAAGACTTAAAGCTAAGAGACTAAATGTGACTAAACATGAGGAAAAGCACTGAAAACGTTGTAAAAATAAATTTTTGATTAAATACTCAAATAAATAAATAAATAAAAAAAAGACAATCAGGAAGTCAGCCAGTATTACAGGAAAGGACAATTAATTTCCTCGAGAAGGAGGAAAGAGGACAAGTTCTGACGGTGGAACACATAAGCCATTTTGGAAGTCCCTTAAATATAGAAATATAATCAGCTTGAATCCAGTGATGAGAAGGAGATCCTGAGTACCTACAGCTGTATTTGCTTCCTGTTTGCTCTCATCATGTTCCAGGAATTGAAGAGGGGTTTCCCCAGAGAGTTACCCACATTGCCAAGTCTGTGCAGCACCCGGATGTGCTGTATCTGCCAAAGAAGTGCACAGGTGCACTGAGGCCCCTCCATAATGTTTAAAAGATACATCCTCAAAGAATCTACAATCATGCATGGAATTCCCACCTCTGTTAATTTGAAAGTAGTTAATCAACTTCCCCGTTAATTGCAGAGGCAAGAGTTGGTATAGATATGTGATTTTGATAATCTTTTGGCATCACGCATTTAGAGTTGAATTACAAGGCATCTTTCTCTGTGAACGCCTTAGTCAAGTGAAAGCTGTTAATGAAGATAGTGTGCATAGTCAGTAGAAGGTGTAGAGTGTGAGTGGGGAAATCACATTTGAATTCATGTATTTCATATTAAATTAAAATAAATGATTATAACACATTGTTTTGCTTCTTGTCTCAAAGAGTGCAAAGGGGATTGTTGTCTCTGAGTACACTGTGGTTGCCAAAATCTATAAAAAATACATGAAATCATTAATTGTGCAACCCTCATTTAGGAGTGATCATTACATTTACCTGAAAAAGTTGCTACTTCCTTACATTTTATTTTACCTCTGTCCCACTTTCCAACAACTGACAATGAGTGATTCCCTAATGAAGCATATTTATCCGGCATTTGCTTGTCATCCTCTCACAACACCTCCTCATCCCAAATTGACCCATTCCAATATGGGCAATAATATGCATAATTCAACACTATCATACAACTCTGTTTTAATGTGCCTTAAATGAACAAGTACATAAACTGATATTTGTTAAGACAAACACAAATATCACAAATCACAGAAGTAAAGTAGTAACATATAGAAAGGCATACGTGACTAACAATACACATCTGAATGAAACATGTTTGGGGAAAATATATTTACAAGTCAACTATACAGAAAGAAAACATGTTTGGGTTAGAACAAAAGAGGAGGAAACTATGGTGGAGAAGAGGAAACATAGAGAGTCACTGAACACATCTGAATGTGATAGGTTAAAGATAATTGGACTCGAAATGAAATATTGCATCTGGATTAAACTGCAGTGATAAAGCAACCATGATGCAATGTCAAAGGGAAATTGTTCTATTTATCAGTTGATACCACAGCATTTTCTTGTTCATAGAATTGCTGCTGTCATCACACTCTTCAAATCTCAGACCGGTTTCTTAGGCTGCTCCTTCTATTGCTGATAACAGGTGTTATCTTCGCTGTGATGCTATTATTTTCACATCTGCCTCTTAGTTGCAATCTAACACAGCCTTAGTTGCCCTGTATTACTATCAAAAGGTATCAGATTCCCTTCCTATGACTGTGTCTATGGATCGGTTTTTAAGTGAATCATTTTGTTTGAGTATGTTTAAAACAATTGCTAGAAATTACAAACTGTAAAGAGTGATACATAAGTATAAGCTTCTGGAAAGTAATTTGCAACCTTTCAATTTGATGCAATTAGAGAGCACTTCAGTGCATATCAAAGGCGAAACAGTCTGCTTGGGTTGCAAATAAATGTAGTCAATTGAATTTCTGCAATTCACAAGTTAATTCTTCTTAAAATGCTGGCACACAAAAACTAACTGCAATTTGCTTTGGAAATTACCGTAAACAGATAATAACCTCAGAAGCTCAAATGAAATACTCTACTCTTTACAGTATGCAGCAATTGAATTATTGGCTGCTGGCTGTTTTCACAGCTATATGACTTGAGCATTAATTTCACATCGCTCTAAAGTGAGGGACTTCTTAATTAGTGAGAGGAGTTTGGAGAAATAGGACATTAGTAATGCTTTAGCATGACTGTCAGCAGGAAACATAGCTGTGATGGCTAAGCATCTTTTATAAATTGCACAATATCGAGAATTGCACATGAGCAGCAAGTTCTATTGATTTTTAATTTCTTCACTTTTGCAGAGACTATTGTATGAGCGTAATTCTTTTTCATTTTAACAAGCGTTGCACAATCAACCTAATTTGTCAAACAACAACCAATTTCTCACATCATCAATTTAATTAATCTAGCTTTCGATGTATTCAATTTATAAATGTCCTAATTACAGTACCCTTTATTATCTAAAAAAACATACTACTTGCAATCATTTGTTTTGTATTTATATGGTCGTACATAGGCATTTATAAAGGTCTGATTTCAATTCCTATGTTAACTTTTTTTACTTATACATGTACTGCCATATCAAAGAAACATTCTTATGTTAGAAGAGTCAACTAAATATTGATAAGTAGTTACAGTTAATACATATTTAGACAATAAATTGATACCAAAAGGTCTAAGAATTTCTATCTTTCCTAATTTTGAAAATGATGAGGACAAAGATGTAGCGGACAAATGGGATTATAATCTCACAAAATCTTCAATTACAAAGATAAAACCTCTCATTAGAAATACATAAACATATCTCAATAAAGCAGAATAACAAATAGTGTCATTGGACGATTAATCACCCTCACACAATTAAAGGTGGTGTTCAACGCCTGTATGGAATCTGTTAGTCCCCCTTCGTGGAAAAGGACTATAATTTTTCCAATTTTTAAAAAAAGGGATCAGGCTAGCCCCAATGCTTATAGACCTATTTCACTGTTGGATTCCTCTTTAAAAAAATTTGGAAGAGTCCTATTAGAACTCATTGAAACATGGCTGTTGGAACAATCGGTCTTATCAGACATCCAGCTTGGTTTTTGTCTGGGAAACAGAACTATGGAACAGAGCCTTAATCTGTATCACCTTGCGGCCAATTCGGTGTTTTGTAGGAAGTGCTGTACCTAGCGTTCATGGACCTGAGTACGGGTTTCGACAAGGTAGATAGTGCAAAGCTCTGGGCCGTGCTCAGGTCCTTGGGCTGCCCAGCGGACATACTGAGGGTCTGGTTGACATTCACACCGACAATGAGGCTTGTGTGCGCAGTGGTCTGGAGGGACACTGTACGGCATGTTTCAGGATCGGTTGTGGTGTGCGGCAGGGTTGTGTGCTGGCCCCAATCTGTTTTTGTCTATATATTCATGGACTCGCATTACATCTTACAAACATCCTGGTACACTTTTTAGTTCTGGGAGGGTCAGGCTTTTCCTATGCTAGCATACGCGGATGACACCGTATTGCTAGCTAGAACCCTGAGAGCATTACAGACTTTGATAAATGCCTACACAACTTTTATGTGTGAACTAAGGTTAAAAATCAATACAAAAAATCGGCTGTGATGGCCTGTGTGGGCAGAAAATGGCCAGTGGCAATGAGACTGATGCTCTGTGCTGGAGAAGTTATCCCTAGGGTCAAGGTTTTTGATTATTTGGGGTTAAGCTTCTCGGAAGCTTTAACTGGGAAGGCCCACCTGGCCAAACAATCGGTTAAAATGAGTCAGCAAACAGGTGGTATCTTTCGATTTATGTCAATGTGCGATGGTCAGCCTTTGGAGGTGATTTCTAAAATCTATTTTGAGCAAGCCAAGGCAGTCACAATGTATGGTGCCCCTTTATGGGGTTTGCAGAGGGCTGACGAAGTACAATTTAAGGAGAACAAATTCTTTAGAAGATTGTTTGGCCTCCCGGACTCCACGCCATGTATTCATCGAGAATTGGGGCTGGAGTTTAGGGAGGACCAATGGGCGCTAGCTCCGACCTTATTCTCTGTTCGTTTGTGGGCAAATGAACATGCATCTCTCTGCCACTTTATCATCTGGTCCGTATTGTGCAGTGTGGAGTGGCAAAGAATCCCTTGGCTTGACTGCATCTATAAAGCCCTGGGAGAGGCAAATGTAAGTGCTCTTTTTCCGCCAATGTATTATTAACAAAAGCATAGGGGAATAGTTACAAATCTGTGTTGGGAGAGCCCTTTGTGAGGAAATGAACACTCTTAGAGTGTGGTAATAAATCTGTACAACTACATACATTGATTAGTAGGCCTCGTGTGATCCAACCTTATTTAACTTGGGGTTCCTATAAGAAAGACCAGTGGCTAATTACTAGGGCGAGGATTGATTGCCTTGTTCTGAGAGGGAATACAGCAAGTTGGAAAGGGTTTCCCGATTCTGCCGGGTGCCTGGTGTGTGGTCATCACTTAGAAGATCTGGCTCATGTGTATCATAAGGTAGATATTTTATGAATGTTGCTATTTTATGGATGTATGTAATTGTTTTTGTGTTTTATGGATCTTAGTAACCGAAATAAACTGTTGACTGACTGACTGACAATTAAAAAGATGTACAATACCTTGAATCCAATATTTCACACATTTAAAGATCAAATTAAATTGATAAACTCAAACATTTTTTAGAGACAAAAAAAAACTATGAATTAGATAGAATCTACACATATCAACCAAAACATGATGTGAAAATGGGATCTAGAGACAATATACCAAGGACACTCTTGCAAGTTCAGATGCTGAAAGTATTGAAAGTGGAGAAGAGAATATTAATATAACAACTGGAGAGTCCACACAATCCAAAATAAATTATCTAGCTGAAATTAAAAGATATCGAAAAGCCAATAGATAACAGGTGACACCAAGAAATACAAATGTGACTTTTCCAGTCCAACAGGGCAATATAGAACATTTATTAGAAACAGACAGAGAGGATCAAGAGACAAGGCCAATAGTCTACCTAAAAAACAAATAACCACATAGAAACCTTGCCACGCCTTAAGATCCAAGGCGCAAGGGGTCGTGAAAGAAACTCACACCAAAAAAGCCAACAGTCTTGGGCGAGCCTTCCCTACCAAAGCGACATCAAAGTGGAATGAACTCCCAAAGAGCCAAAGGCTAAAATCTAACTACCTATCCTTTAGGAAGAAACTGCAGACACTGTTGTTCAAATAAAGGACTTGTATAAATACTAAATACCATGTAAAGTAATCTACCCAGGACCAGTAATCCTGCTCTGCTGTCCTGTCACTTTCCTGTTGTCCTTGTCTTTATGTAATGCACCCTGATGCCTGCATGCTTCGGCGGTATAGAAATAAATAAATAAATACACATGAATAAATAAAAGAAGACCTAAAAAGGGTAACTATCAGATCACAAGTCAAACAAATGAAAAGACCATAATATCATAGAACAAAATAGTGATTTTTTCTAACAAACAGTCTCATTACTAGTTTGGTGCTATCTCAGCTGTAATACCATCAAGTTACTACCAAATGGTATTACCGTTAACACCACTTGGCCTGGCACAATTACCACCAGTGGTATTACCATCAGATTGCAAGTGGTGGTAGGCAGTGTTGGTCCCCATTAATGGGAGTCCATAGGACTCCATGGGGATTCCAGCGGTATTACCACCAGTGGCAATTTTGTGGGCAGTAAGGTGGAGAAATTACCTCCAGCATTCTGCCGGGGGTATTTCCTCTGTTTTACTTCCATACCTGTAGTCTGGTGGAGTGGTAATGAGGTGGTTAAGCAGTGGTAAGAAAGTTCCAACTGCATTACCACCATTTTTTTATCACACCGCACAACTTCTAATGTGTCCAAAATCCTAAGAGAACAAGATCTAAAAGTCATTAATAAAGACTTATCATTTGGTCCAAGCTCCCTAATAAAACCTATAGATTTATATGTGGAGACATATACATTCTGCATACTTTGATAACTTAGATCCAGAAATGGGCCAAGTTGCAGAAAATACATATACACAAAAAGTAATGGATTTGGAAAATATCCAACTATTACTGCCATTAGATGAAGAAACCACACCTGACATAAGATGAGTTCCCAAATTAGATGTTAAACTGGGGCGAGTAGGGCAAATTGCATTAAAACAAAATTTAAATTCATACTGCCACTTTCAAAAGAAAATGTCATTGATATATTCTTCGATCTGGTCACTGAAGAGATCATTAAATTGTATGAAAATATTTAAAAAAAGAAACTATTCATGAAATGCAATTGTAACAAGAGATGAAAAAACAATATTACAAATAAATAAGAATATTACAATAAAAAGTGCTGATAAGGGATGATTATGTTCAAATGGGCAAACATCACTTACAAGTTGAAGGCGATTATACAAAAATTAGGGGAACCCATGGAAACATTTTGCAAAAATGATCAATGAAAAAAATAATTTCTGGTCAGGCGAAGGTCTTATGAATAAAAAAAATACATAAATCACCTTATTGTCAAATATCTGACACATCATCATGAAAAATCACAAGGATACATTCTCCTGCACGCCCAGTCAATGCTATCCAGTAAAGCCAAGTAAATTAAAGCACACACTTCCCAATTAAAAAAAAAACTGCGCATAGCCGTTCCCTGGTGGACATAGCCATGTTTTCCCCATTGATCGTCACTCGTGGTCATGGCGAGTAGCCAGAATGTCCAGGTCATGACCTAATGCCATGCACAAACATCTATGGTTGGGTCTCTAATATTTCTGAAAACTTTTGTCTGCATTTGTCAAATGGCGACAAAGTTATAAGCCATCTAAAAATGTTGAGACCCCTCTCTAATTTAGCCCCCACTTGACAAAACAGCATAACACCTTCAGAATCAGGTCTAGAATGAAATTGCAAAATTTCATGCAGTTTCCTTGAGTGGCGATCAAAGGTCATTGTGAATTTCATAGTTATTGAATTATTACTGAGACACAAATTCCTTCAACTCATTTTTAGTACCTGCCAATATTTTAATATGTCATCAACAAATTTGATTATATGTGTCTGATTATATCGCTAAATAAATGTTTCTTTTAGAAACCCCATCTCTATCAACTGACAGAGAACACTTCGACCCCATCAAGACTTTTTTTTTAGGGGGAAAGGATGGCAATAGCTGATGACATTTTTAAGGTAAACAGCCGTTTTACTAATATTCTTCCAAGTATGTGGTCTGTACAAGATTGTTAATGGACAATGAGTAAGCATAGGTGTTGGAGCTGTGCAAGGGGAAAAGATTGAGATTAAAAGTTATTAGATAAAAAGAAAGTGCAGTTCAGAACTGTCTGTGAAGCACAGAGCCAATCCTAAAGTGCGGATGCGTTCATGTATATGTCATCATGCTGCACGCAAGCACGTGGTCACGTGACACTGTTTTGAAGGTCCACAATGACGTTAGACGTTGGCAAACATCGACGGACACAAAATAGTGGAAAAAAGTTGCAAAAAGTGTATAGAAGTGTTAAAAATGATGCTAGAAGTTCAGAAATAGCTGAGTGTTAAGGTGCAACTTTGTAAATTGGACACAAATTTTGCTATATTGGGGTAAGTATGATAATAGTAAATTGTAGGAAATTAGCATGTACTGGTAAAATCCCATGAAACTCACTGAAAAATCATTGTTAAAGAGACGTTATGGTTAAGTTGCACTAATGAAAATCTATGAAAATCAATGAAAAAACATTGTTAATGGGACGTTATGGATACAAGTAAAACAAACAAAACCTCAGAAATTTGTCAGTTTTGGTAAGCTAAGCAACCATAACTCACGCCACCACTGTGCACTGCCATGAATAACACCCAGGCCATCAATATGACATACATATGTGATTACAAATACCAATGTGCATGGTTAAAAGCCATGCCTAGTAACCCGTCACTGTTTTAAATACAGTGGGCAACATTGAAAGCTGTAGTCAGCGCCCACGGCTAAAGGCCATAGCTAGTGCCCATTGATATGTCAGAATGTACAGTCAGCACAGCCAAAAGCTGTGGCCACAAGCTAGTATTGTGTTGGAAACCATGGCTAGCAGCTGGTTACTCTATCTAATATACAGTGGGTCCGGTCGAAGGCCATAGCTAGTGGCTGGTAAGTGTTGTGTAATAACCAGTGGGCATGGCTTATTGCATTTTATTATTTTAAAATGTACAGTGGACATGGCCAAAATATGTACAAACTGATCAAGGTCAAAGGCCATGGCTAGTGGACCATTTATATGTTAGAAGATATAGTGAGCACAGTCAAAGATTGTGGCCAATGGCCAGTATTGTGCTAAAGGCCATGGCTAGTGCCTGTTCAGTGTATATAATATGCAGTGGACACTGTTGAAAGCTGCATCCACTGGTGAAGGCCAAAACCTATGTTTGTAAGCGTGTTAGTGTATTAAAATATTCATTGCACATGGGTGAAAGTTGTGACCACTCTCCATAACTGAAAGCCATTACTAGTACCCATTCATGTGTTAAAATACATTTGGCCAGTTACTGTTGTAATGTCATTATTAATGTCATCAGTGATGTGATCTGTGATGTAGATCATTGTCATCATTGTGGTCATTGTTAAGGTGGCTTTAGCTGAATTTCCAGGGTAATGTTGCATTCTCACCTTAACATCCCTGCAACTAAGGTTTTTTACTTGAATTTCAAAGGTTTTGTTACAATGTATTGCTCACCTTAACGTCCCTGCAACTAAAGTTGTTTACTTGAATTTCAAGGGTTCTGTTATTCCATAGACTTTTAGTTTGATTCCAGATCACTAGCATGGTCTTCGGCCATTGTTAGAGGGCATGGTCTTTGACCGTGCCCACTGTCCATTTTAAAATGCTACCAGACCACTAGCAATGGCTTTCAGATTGCAGACTTTGAGAACTTACGATGTTTTTAGGCAATGTGCAGTGAGATTACATTATTTGCCATTGGAGCACACACTTTGGTTAAGCACAGTTCTCCAAGCGGTTCACCCCTTTTTGGCACAATAAATTTGGTGTTGGACGATTTGGCATGCACATTCCGCTGCAGCGCCCTTTTCGGCACACCCTGTAATGCGTGAAAGCCATTCCGGTGCCGTTATTTTTGTAGAAGGAATGTTTGGATGTGGCTGACATTGCAGCCACGTCTAAATGCCTTCATGTTTAATAAGATGACAGGATTGCACTGTAACAAACCTCGCCACCTCCCACTTGCATTGCTTTTGTTTTTAATTAAATTAAATTAGTTAAATTTAAAACAAAACATACAGCCTTAAAGCCTGGTCTGCCAGAGCTCAAGGTCCAGCATTTAACCAATAAGCCACAATGGCTTTCTGTTTCATACGGCATACATTTCATGCTTAATCTACAATTTAATATTTTCAATGATTAAAGGCGTGGTATGAAACTTGTGAAAATCCAAACAGTAACATCATTGCAGCATAATGTTTAAGTGCTGCTTCTCAAACTCCTTAAGTCCAGGGTTCTCTGATAGCAGCGTTCAGCAATAATGTGATTTTTTTTTATTTCTTTTTTTCTGTTTGATAATGTTGCCCAGACATGGTGTAGACCTCTTTTTGAATAAACGTGCAGTGTAATGGGAATGTATGGTGTGAGGGTGTGCATGTCATCTGAGAGGGTGGGCATGCCATGAGTTTGTGTTCGATGTGAGCGTGTGCGTGTGTGTGTGTACATGGTGTGAAGTTGTT
Organism: Ambystoma mexicanum; assembly: GCF_040938575.1. Classification (NCBI taxonomy): domain Eukaryota; kingdom Metazoa; phylum Chordata; class Amphibia; order Caudata; family Ambystomatidae; genus Ambystoma; species Ambystoma mexicanum. Next base: position 717,451,282 of record NC_090932.1, read on the forward strand.
TGTGAGGGATAGTTGCATGCAGTTTATAATGTTTCAGTAAATAAATGGGTTTCATGTTTACTACGTCTTCAATTCTACAACAATGGTGTAATTCATGTCCCAATCTGTTTTATAATGTTGCAGTAAATACATCTTTTTACCGTTTAATCCATATTACAAAATGCAAAGTGCCTGCAGATTCATGCCAATTGCGACCTCTCACACCAAAACATTCTTGTGCCAAGAGGTACAAAAATCAAAGTGCCTGCAGGTTCATGCCATGCCAATTGCAACCTCTCACGCCAAAACATCATTGCAGCAAGATGTCCCTGCCCCAACTGGCTGCGTCTAACTGGGCAAGCCCAAACAGAAACTGCGGCAAAACGGTCACGCCATAATGGCGTGCACCTAACAGACCATGCTGAAATGTCCTGTCCCATGCTCCACGCCTCTTGTTTTATGGCCATTCTCTTAGTGACTGTTGTGATACATCACACAACCCCAATTTACCACATTTAAGCAGCACAGAAACGGGAAAACAAATGACCAGCTGCAAGAATAACGTATTCCTAGGTACTTTCTGTACCCATAATGAAAATCAAAAGCTGGCACCCATGAATATGCACACAGTACTGCTTAGCTTGAAAGTGAGGAAGGGTCCAGCCCCCTCAGGGCATGTTGCTCTAAGTGGTCATGTAGCGTGGGCACGTTAATTAGGCGCCATGGCCTGAGGGGGCTTTTCCTCAGTTTGAAGCCATGCAGGGTCAGTCTTGGTTACTGTATAAATGGGTGATCCGGGGCACCAGTGATTTTTCACCCTCAAGTTCACTGCAGCTGTAAAATTATCTATTTTTTATTATGTTTAAAACATTGCAGGCTTTGAGAACTCCCAATATGTTGTGTTAATGTCCTGTACAAATAGATTATTTGGCGTGGATCACACACTTTGGTTAAGCGGCGTGCTACAAGCCCCTTGTTTTATGGCCGGTCTCCTGGTGACTGTTCTGATACATCGCACAACCCGAACTACCCGCATTAAGCAGCACAGAATAGGGGGAAAAATGATCGACTGCAAGAATAATGTATGCCCAGGTACTTTTGCCACCATAGCAACAATCAAGAGCTGGCACCCATGAACATATATGCACAGTAAGTGGCCACATATTTTAAAGTGAAATATACAAATGTACTTCACTTGACCTTCTCCTTAGAAGAAAGTGTGCAAGACAAAATAGAATTGGACATTTTAAAAAAGTAATGAACACCAGAAAAATAACCTGAGAGGGGACATGTTTCAATAAATATGATGGCAAAGTATAAAAAGGGGCTCACCTTTTAAACCCAGCAATGTGTAGTGAAATATTCCATGGAAAACAAAATCCCAACATGAAAAGAGTGCTTATCGTCATGTGGGTAAGCGTCTGCACTGGCTCAAAGAATGTTTGGATGTGGCTAAAAGTACAGCCACATCTAAATTCCCCCATGCTAACTAAGATCACAGGACTGCACTGCAACACACCTCGCCACCTCCCACTTGCGCTGCTTTTCTTTTAATTAAATTCAATTAGTTAAATAAAAAGAAAAACATAATAGCCTTGAATCCTGGTCGGCGAGAGGTTGAGGGACAGTATTTAACCACTAGGCCAAAATAGCTTGGTGCTTTATGGGGCATGCATTTCATACTTAGCCTATAATTTATTATGTTCAATGATAAAAGGCTTGGTATGAAATTTGTGAAATTCAAAACAATAACATCATTGTAGTGTAATGGTTAAGTGCTGTGTCTTGAATAGGAAGCGTTCAGCAGAAATGTGATTTATTTTTATTTCATGTTTTCTGTTTTTATAAAATGCAGTTGCTGTGTGTTATGAGATATTCAAAACTAAGAAAACACATGGCATTCAGGACCATGGACTGTCTGCCACCCATGCAGTAACTGGGACCTACCCTGCTTAGTTTCAAAGCGAGGAAGGATCCAGCCCCCTAAGGCCATGTGTCTCTAAGGAGGGACCATATATTAGGCAACATGGCCTTAGTGGGCTGACCCCTTCCTCACTTTGAAGCTAAGCAGGGTTTGTCCCAGTTACTGCAGGGATGTGAAACCCACTGTTGCTGTAAAAATACCTATTTTTTGTATTATTGACTGGGCGACTACAAATACAGGAATGCAATTCAGCAAAAGGCAAAACGTTGTCTCTGAGAGCAAAACCTTCAAGGACTGACAGTAGCATGGTTTAAAAAAAGTAAATAATTCAGATGCCCATTTGGTCGCCATCCATGCAGTAATCAATGACATTTATGATGTCATCTTTGATGTTCTTGGTCTTAGTCTTAGCAGTGCACGGTGGTGGCGTGAGTTATGGTTGCTTAGTTTACCATAACTGCCGAATTTCTGAGGTTTTTTTTGTTTTAATTGTAACCATAACGTCCCTTTAACAAAGTTTTTTCATTGAATTTCATAGCTTTTTATTAGTGCAACTTAACCATAACTTCCCATTAACAAAGTTTGTTCAGAGAATTGTATTGGTTTTTATTGGTGCAACTTAACCATAACGTCTTTTTAACTACGTTTTTTTTCCAGAGAATTTCATGGGATTTTACCACTGCATGCTATTTTCCTACAACTTACTAATATCATACTTACCCCAATATAGCAACATTTTTGTCCAATTTACAAAGTTTCACCTTAAAACTCAGGCATTTCCCACTTTCTAGCATAATTTTTAACACTTCTATACTTTTTCCACTGTATTTGCTTCCTCGACCTCCGCGAACCTCTGACGTTATAGCGGACTTCTGGACAGTGCCACACGACCATGTGCTTGCCCGCAGCATGATGACATGTCCCTGAACATGTTTTCACTTCGCGTTCAGGTCCTTGCTTTGAGGACAGTTCGGAACTGCATTTTCTACTGATCTAGGAACTTTCAAGCTCAGAATTTACCATTGCACTGCTCCTACACATATTCTTACTCATTAACAATCTAGTACAAATCACATACTTGAAAGAATAGTAGCAAAACTGCTATTTATCTTAGAAATGCCATCAGCTATTGCCATCCCTCCTCCCCAAGAGCCACCACCACCACCAGCTGGTAGACCCACACAACAAAAAAACACAGTATTTCCAAAGACAATGAAGAGAACCAAGAAGATTAGGTAGAGCAAGTGCCTACCTCTAGCACTCAAAGAGAATCATGGGAGTGTCCATTCTTTACCACTGCTGGAAATGTACCAAAGGCTAAAGCTACAAAAGTGAAATGCACTGAGTGCAACTTTGCACTCAGTGGCAGATTACCAGGCCATTACTCCTACGGGACCACCTTCATGCGATGCCACACACAATCCAACCATTGCAATGCTCTCAGAAAGATTGTTCCTTTCTAAGCAAGTAGTAGGCTGTCTTCCTCCACATCATCTTCCTCAACCAATACTGTAACCACACAGCCTACTTCTGTGGGACACAAAATCCAACCAGCTACCTTGCAACAGATAAAAGAGGCTGTTCATCCATATCTTTCGAAGACAACAGTCCTCAATATATACTGCAACATACCACTCTGCAGGGGGAAGCAATTTCTAAGTGCTTTTGAAGCTGTAATCAAGAAGCATGAGAAACACTGCCCGCTACCTTAGAAGTAACACACATGCACCATCTTCCCCTGTCCACCTGCCCCTCCATATTAGTGCTTGGTTCCCTTCCCACCTTACGTTCTAACATCTTATGCAAACATTTTTGTTTTAAAAACAACAAAAGAAAGGTTCCTTTCACAGTTAGAAAATAGAACTAAAAAATCTTATAAACTCCATCTACTTTACATTTTTCAGTAAAGTACATAGACTCAATACATTTTTCCAACATTTCCATTAGCTTTTTGTGTTATGCTAATGGGAATAATGTGGCATTCATCCCCCGATCCAGGGACTGGAACGGGGATAACGGCCCAGCAGCCCAAGTTATTGGCCCAAGCTAAGTATGTCTGTGTTCACCCTTATGCCTGCGGCTTCGGTGTGTTATAAATGAATAAATAACGAGGGCTCTGGACCATTATCCTCCATTTCGGGCCCTGCGATGGGGGATAAAGACCATTAGCACCCCTGGTTCCCAAAGGGGGGACCTGGGGTGCTAAAAAATAGACTGCAGCATCCGGCTGTATGAAGGAAAATCCTTTTCCAAGATGCCCACCATGGAAAGGGAAGGCAGGGCTCCGTACAGAGACCCTCTTCCCTTTCCATGGCCGGCTACAGAAGGTGGAGACAGAACCCTATGACCATATTACCACAAGCACATTTTTTCCCTCTTCCCTTTCCATGCCAGCCTGCAGAAGGCGACAAAACCCTATGTCCATATTACCACAAGCACATTTTTTCCCTTTCAAACCTATCCCACTTTTGAAAAACACTATCACATAGCCGGTCCCAGGTGGACATGCCACTTTAACGCAATTTTTTTTATCCCTCGCGGTTATGGCAAGTAGCCAGATTGTCTTGGTAATGACCTTATAGCATGACCCTGACAATCTGGCCAATGCCCATGGCCACAGGCTATACCTCAGTCACCAAAGGTATAGCACCATTTTTTTGTACCTACATTGTGACACTTGTCAAAAAATAAAACATGGCACATTTGCAAAACCATGCTTTTAGGTCCTTGCCAATGCTCCTTACACGCGTTTGTTTGAAATCCACCAAAGTTTTATTTTTTCAAAAGTGTCAAAATGCAGGTACATACAATAGCCATATAACTTGGCCCCCAACTTGACAAAATCCATTCAGACTTTGCACAAACATTCATGGTTGGGTCTATAATCTTTTCTGAAAACATATGTCCACATTCATCAAACAGCAATAAAGTTATAAGCCATCTAAAAATGTTGAGACCCCCCTCTAAGTTTGCCCCCTCTTTACAGAATCCCATAAACCTTGCAAAACCTTCCAGAATCAGCTCTAAAATAGAATTCCAAAATGTCATGCAGTTTCATTAAGTGGTGCCAAAGTTTTAAGCCATCCAAGAATTGTTTTTCACCAATACCTGTAATGCAGACATTAGCACAACTGTCCTCGAACATCCGGACTTCAGGGATGAAAAACCCCAATTTTTAGGCTTCTTATGGCCATATACCATCCCAACCTCATCACCCCTTACCTCCGCAGAGATCATTTGATAAATTTGACAAGCGCAATGTTGTGGTTTTTTTTATATGTTTTTACCACAGTGTCCCCGGACACCGGCAGATGTCAGATAATCCAACATGGCCGGTGTTTCCAAAAATCTGACGCACTTCACACTTTTCACCATCCAATCAGTGGGCGTGTCCGAACCAGGAAATGTGTCCGCAACCGATCCCGGATATCACCAATTTCTTTGGACCTACTTTTTTAAAAAAAACTACCAGACGGATTTCCACCAAATGTACAAAAAGCATGCTTTTGGGACCACACTGACGCTCCTGCTGCAAATCTGGTGAAAATCCGTCGAGCGGTTTGGGCTGTAAACGTGAGCAAATGTTTTTTTTCCAATCAGTCTATGGAAAAAAAGTTTTTTTGGGATCCCCCTATAACTTTGCCCCCCCCTCTATGAAACCTCACCAAACTTGCCAAAATAATCCAGAGCGGGCAATATACTTTTCTTTGCAAAGATTGGTGAGGATTCATCTCGGGGGAGCGAAGTTATAAGCCACCCAAACAGCGCTCTTCCTATGAGTTTAGCAACTTAACCATAACTACACAGCCACTACTGCAGGTTGTGTAATTGTTTGAATGTGACTGTGAATACAAAATAGTAAATATAGGAAAGATAATAAAACCAGCCCTGAAGAAGCTTACCAATTTGCCCATGATGATGTAAATGGACATATGAGTGAAACATGTGAAACATGTGTAGGCTGTTCTAGAAGTGCATGGAATTTAGCTGTTCCGGGAGTACAAATACAAACAATTGACTGCAACAAGATATAGGGCCTCATTACGAGTTTGGAGGTAGCCATGCCGTTTTTATCGGCATGGCTACCTCCAAACTCGGGTCCGGTTCCCGCAAAAGGGGACTTACCGGGCCATTCTGACCTTGGAGGGCCCAGTAATTCTCTTTCGCGGGACTTTATCTCACCCCTCTTAACCCCACTCAACCTAAGCACACCAGCTCAACTCAAGAATCCACTATACTTCACCCCTCTCTATGTCTCCCCAATTTGACCTTACTCTACCTCACCCCAATCACCCACATTATCTCACTCCACTCTACTGTAATACACTATACTGCACCATCCACTCCATCTCACCCTACCATAACTCTCCCCATTCTAGTTCATCAAACTCGTCCTTACTATGCTCAACCTCTTTGATCAACTCTACCTCTGTCTCATTCCAGTCACCCATTCTACCCCACCTTACACTACCTCCTCCATTCACTCATTCTTCCATTTCTTTCTCTACGTCCCCATTCTATTTCATGGCACTCAAGATAGTGTTATTTTATTTTATTATATACATGCCTTGTTCATGCTCTACAGCCGCTGCTTGTTGGAATCTGTAATGCCAATAAGTAAAGCTGTGTAGGTGGTCCACTTGAACATTAATGTCTGGATGGACACAATGGAAGAGGTTGAGGATATCCTGTTAATGGATTAGGTCTCCACCCTCAAAACATCAGATCAAAGTCTAGTGCAGCATCTCCAAGAATGACCAATTACCTCTAATTTATTTTGGAGGCATAATGGACACTGTAGCCTTTTTTAAGGTATCAAAATTATGAAGTGGACGTGGCTGTGTTCTAGGGAGAATTACACCAAGTGTGATAACCCTGTTCTTCAAATGAGTGCAAATACAAATATACCTGCACATTTCACATTTTGCCAATTACCCCAAGCACTCCTCTGCAGCTGCCCTTATGGTGGAATACAGGATCCATTGGGTGTGACCTCCCCAGTAATCACAGGACCTAAACCTAATTGAGAATTGAGATGATATGGGCGCAACCTAAGGAGTACCTTCGGGCAGAAACTCACAAGCAAGTCAAAGCTCTTGAACTGCATCTCAAAATTTTGGTGGCATGTCCTCAACCCATAAACCTGTCATAGAAACACAAACCAAATAAAGAAAGTGTTCAGTGTGGTTTTGGAGTGTAATATGGCAATAACCAATATGAAAATGCACTAAATACTCTCTTTTAATGCTCATACCATTATGTTAATGTTTCATAGCAGACAAAGGAACACTTATGGCGAAGTGTTAAATTAAAAACAAACAGTTGTCTCTTCAGTTTAAGTGAAGGAGGTAAAGGTAAAGGAGAAGTCAGACTGGGTAAATGAGGTTGGTTGATGGATGCCACCTGTGCTGTGGGGGAAATTGCTGAAGCATTACTTGCCATACATTGGGGATAGTTGACAGTTGCCACTTGTGTCAGGAGTCAAGGGGAGGAGCTGTGTTTGAGGTATAGGGGGTACGATTGAAACTTACCACTATTATCAGTGGCCAAGAGGAGAAGCAGCAGGTAGAGCACAGCAGTGTTAATGGCGAACCATGGTCTGATGGACTAAGTGGGGGAATGGTGGTTCAGACTAGGGAGATCACGGGAGCACAGTTTCCAACTTTGCATCTGCCAGAATCAAATTGATTTTATTTGTTCAAAGCTAGGGTTGGTTGCCGTCGAACCTTTTGTGCCCAACGTTGAGGATGGTGGCCTTTAGAGAAACAGAATAGCCATTGAAGTTCACTCTGTAGAGCACTGGTCATACTGCTAAAAAGTTAACAAATGTCAAACAGTATATGTACCATATAGCATTGTGAGGTGCGTACAGATATTTATAATCAATTGTGTCAAGGGCTTGAGTGTAAAAGTTGGTCCACACAGATTGCACTTTATTCTCGATCTGTGGAGATTCGTGTGGGGCTTCTCATAAGAAAAATATAAATTTTGGATATTTTGGCACACAAACACCTATAGTAGCAGAACTGGCTCTGGTACAGACTCTGAGGCATTGACATAGAAAGAGGGCAGGAAACCATAGGATTGGCATCATCAGTGGTGTGGATTTACCTCTGTACAGTAAAATATATTACCATATTCAATCCAGGTTGTATGGCGGAAAACACTGCTTTACTGTGCAAATGAAAGGGAGAGACAAATCTAACGAGAGAGAGAGAGAGAGAGAGAGAGAGAGAGAGAGAGAGAGAGGGAGAGGGAGAGAGAGAAAGAGGGACATCGACAGAGATACAAATACATGTGTGGTATAAACCACAGTAATATTCTTAAAGTGATATAACACAAAGAAGGCAGAATGTATTGCCCCATTTGCAACATCTCAGACCAGACTGGTGCAGCCAATTACCTAATTCTGCCTACTGGTGATTGTCACCTCACAGAAGTTAACTGTTAAAGAAAATAATACAGTGATATACTAGGGGGCTATCCCCCTGTGAGGGTCTTGTGTTGCTTGCCCCCTCCTGGTGACTACTGGGCGTCTTGGGCAGTTGGTGGGATACCCCCACAAGGGCTTGCTTCATTAGCACCCCCCCCTTTGGGGAATCGAAAAGTTAGACAGGATACCAGCAAAGCTGGAGGAATGTGGGACATAATGACAGCAGACCCATTTCTTTAGGGCATACAATGACCCCAAGTCAAAGAGTCAAGGTACCATCTCTTACACAAGTTCATCACACAACTTATTCAGTCAATATCAGTCAAGACACTTAAAACACCTTAGGAATTGTAGATTTGGACTGGATACCATCAAAGCTGGGTGCATATGGGACGGAATGACACCAGACTCACATGAAATGTTACACAAAATAGTAATTTATACCCAACTTCATACACGACTTCAAACGCCTCACTTATACTCAACTTATACCCAATTTCATAAGTGAATGGACTTCAAAAGCCTCATGAATTGCAGATTGGACAGTATACCATCAAGTGGGTGAAATGTGGAACGAGGTGACACCAGACCGATGTCTTTAGGATGTACAATGACTCCAAGTGAAAGTGTTAAACATTTTTTTAAAAAAAATGGTCACTCATACACAACTTCAGCAGTGAATACACTCCAAACACCTTAGGATTTACAGATTTTAAGTGGGCTAAATGTGGAATGGAATGTTACCAGTCCCATGTCTGTAGGGCATAAGTTGACCCAAATTTGAAGCGTTACACATTTTCTTACAGACAAACATTACAAAAAACCATCACTTATGATTTTATATTATAGGGTATATTTGAGGACACCCCCACATAGCAAAATACATGTTTTGTGAAAGACCACACCACACTGAGAGAGGAAGAGGGAGATGAACTGTGTATTGTCTGCATGAACCCTCTAGGGATATTCAGATGCGTCCATGGCATAAATCGACTCAGACACTGGGCCTCATTACACGGTAGGCGGTGAGTCATGGCGCTATTAGCGCCATGGCTCATGCCGGTAAAATACCGGCACCACCTTGGCGGAAAGGGGATTTACCGCCCCATTCCAAGGTTGGAGGGGCAGTAAATCCCCCTTCCCCCATTGCCCTTCCCCATTCCCATTTCTGCCCCATAGGGCTGTATGGGAATGGGGAAGGCGCTAATTAGGGCACCGCAATTTTGCGGTGCCGTAATTAGCTCCGAGGTCCCTTAGCGGGTTGGATTTTAACGCCTGCATAAAAGAGGGTTTAAATCCCCCAACCCGCAAAGGACCTCGTAGTAAGGCAGTAAGGATTTACCGGTACCGGTATTTTACCGGTACCGGTAAATCCCTACCGCCATCCGTGTAACGAGGCCCACTGTCTTTCCCTCATACATGCCTGAATTTTAAATGACTAACAAAAGATCAACCCAAGAGGGGCAAAATTAATTCTTCTAGGAAAGCCAACCAAGCATGCCCAAGTCCAGATGGGTTGAGTGGCTTTAATGAAGCTTAATGGATTAGTGCTGCAACTCTCACCCAAAATGAAATCCAAAGCTTCTCAATCGACTGTAACACCTCTTTCAAAGCACACATTGGAAAACAGACTAAAGCAAAACTGTACCCGATTCCACTCCTCTGAAAATTTAAGTCGTTCTTCATTGCGTCATGTTTCTGTCTAGTTATCCAAGTCCTGGTCTTCTCCCACCTTAATTATGGCAACACTGTACTAGCTTTTAGACACTCAGCATGCTCCAGCACACCTCTTTATATAACTCATACAATATAACCACATCAATGAATTCCTCAAGTGGCTGGTTTCTAGCACTTCAAGCATGCAAGATGTGTAAAATAGCCTTCATCACCTACAAAGTAGTGACAAACAAAGCGCCACTGTACCCATCTCAGAATCTTACCATCTCTGCAGTCATGCTCAGAGGCAGAAGGCACTGAACCCTCTTCCACCTAGGATCTCAAAACATTTTTTGAGCATACATCCATATTATGAGATCCAGTAAAGTCTTTTTATTAGACATCCTCTACTACATCAACCCAGGCCCTTTGCTCAGCCCTGGCCACACACCTCACCACCAAAGCTCAAGATATCCTGTCCTCTTTCTCTTCTTCTCCCCCTCCACCAAAATCTCTTGGGCCCCCCTCAGCCATCCTCACCCCTCCCTTTCTCCCCCCTCTCCTCTATCAGACTCGATGAGGTCTATAGACAAGTCTAGTCTATGAAAGCCTCTTCCAAACAGGTGGACCCCTGCCCCTCTAAAACCATCAAGGACAATATTGACACTCTTGATCCAGTCTTGGCCGACCTTTGCAATCTCTCTTTCACCACTGGAGTTTTCCCCTCTCCCCTCAAGTACTCCCTTGTGCACCCTCTGCTCAGAAAACCCTCTGCCGACCTGTCCATTCCTATCGTCCAATATCCATCACCCCTTCACTGGGAAAACTCTTGGAGGAGCTTGCTATCACTCAATTTACCCTCCATACTGAATCTGTTGGTTGTCTCCATGACCATCAGTCTAGCTTTAGAGCATTCAGAGGCGCAGAAACTGCTTTTCTGAATACCCGTGAAAACCTGCTCTCATATCTTGACTGCCACTCCCCCTCTGTCTTCATTCTTCTCGACCTCTCTTCTGCCTTTGATACGGTAAACCACAACCTCCTGATCACCTGTCTCTGTGATACCCTGGGAATCACAGATCAGGCCCTAGCATGGCTCGCCCCCTTTCTCTCTGACCGGCCCTCCCAGGTAGAACTCAGCCATTTTCTCTCCTCTACCACTCACTCTAGTTGTGGTGTCCCCCGGGCATCTAGCCTTTCCCCCTGATTTTTCAATATCTACATAGCCCTCTTGGCCCACAGAAACTCTACTTTTACCTCTAACTTTCAGTGTTATGGGGATGACATGCAGCTCTCTTTGAGGCTAACCTCGACATCCTCCTCTTCCTCGCTCATCCCTGACTGACTATCTGCAATCCAGGTTTGGTGTGCTGCTAACGATCTATGCCTGAATGCCAGTAAGGCAGACATCATACTCATTGGGACCCCTGTTCCCGCTTTCCCACTATCTCACTTGTCTACCTCCCTTGCCCCTGCACCGTCACCTACCAATGAGGCAAAAAAAGTTGGGGTCACCTTCGACTCCACTCTATCCTTCTCTTCGCACATCTCAGACATCTCCAAAAAGTCCAACTACTACCTGCACCTCCTCAGATGCTCATCACCTCGAGAGCCTTAGTTCTTTCTAGGCTGGAGTATTGAACCAGCCTCTGTCTCAGTCTTCTTACTTCTACTCTGCGGCCTCTACAACTCATCCAGAACAGAACCGCCAGACTTATCCTTGATATCAAGCCGTGGGACCACATCTCTCCGGCACTGAAATCCCTCCACTGGCTCCCCGTGGCTGAAAGGATTAAGTTCAAGAGCCTTTGCATTATCCACAATGCTTTGAGGGGCAGGGCCCACTCCTGTATTGTTAGTATCAGTAGTATTATTATTGTTGTCTTTTTTTAGCGTTGACCTAGCTTTGAGAAGCAACTGAGCACTTTAAAGAGGTATACACCAATACAGATACATAACAGAGAACTTTACAGAGGTGAACAACAGTACAGCTGCATAACAGAGTGCTTTTCAGTGGTAAAAACAGAACAGATATACTGCAGAGGGTAGAATACAGAGGGGGCAGAGGACAGGTCCTGTAAGGTCTCTTTGAGAAACAGCCTTCCAATCACACATTAGAAAGCACATCACATTATTATGTGGCATCAAGAACAACACCAGCACAACCACAGCCAGCATCAATGACACCAGCCTTTGTGCTACCCTCCTGCATAAGTCAAAATTATGGAAGTACTTCACAAAGAATGAACAGTAACTAAATCTGGCACATGCACAGTCTGCTGGAAACTGGTGCAACAAGGCAAGGTAGGAACCAACTTGGGCACCTGGTAGGTGGTCATATATGCAGTGGGACCATGTATGACATGAGAAGACATCAAAAAGGCTGAGGTTTATCCCTCTCTGTGCCATTGAAATAGCAGCACATCTCCACAATACCGTAAAATTCCACTCTAAATATTTGAGCTGCATCATTGTTTGCGAGTAGGACACCCAGCTTTACATTCTGTACTTCAGCCATACCCCATTTTGTCAGGGCAGGGCTATGCAAGCGTTTGCGAGTGACCAAAATATAAATAGTCCCCTAAGAATAGTACATGATGGATGCTTACTTTGCTACAATGTTGGCAACAGATCTCTTAACATCCTCATGTGTTGAAAGCCCTTCCCTATGGGAAGAATTTGATCACAGCAGGAAATTCCCTGTTGACATATATTCTCCTACAAAGACGTATCAGAATTGTAAAACAAGGTTATGGCTTCAGTGGACAAGTGCTACAGGAGTCAATGGAGCAAAAAGGCCACGTCACCATCGACATGTGGACCAGTGGTTAGATATTGAATACATGAGTTTCATGGCACAGTGGCATGTGTTTCCTTCAACAGCCAAGATGGGCCTGTAGTCATTTAAGGGTCAAAGGGTGTGTGCAATTCAACACAGAAAACTTTGTGCATGCAAGGGTTTCAGTGCAGAAGCCAGAGGGAAGTTGAAAGGTGAAAGAGGAGGAAGCACAGTGGTTAGGGCCTCATAGGTTGAAATTGGACTTTGTTGCATGAGAGAATGGATCAAATGTACTCGCTGCCTTGAATTCGTCAGATAGTTCACATCCCATGCTTTTCGCATGCCTATAACTTCATGGTCACATGCTTTATCAGCAATTGGAGGGGCGGTAAATCCCCCTTCCACCATTGCCCTTCCCCATTCCCATTTCTGCCCCATAGGGCTCTATGGGAATGGGGAAGGCGCTAATTACGGCACTGCAATTTTGCGGTGCCGTAATTAGCTCCGGGGTGCCTTAGCAGGTTGGATTTTAACGCTTGCAAAAAGCAGGCGTTAAATCCCCCAACCCGCAAAGGGACCTCGTAGTAAGGTGGTAAGGATTTACCAGTACCGGTATTTTACCGGTACCGGTAAATCCCTACCGCCATCCGTGTAATGAGGCCCAAAGAAATGGTTGCTGTGGCACAGAAGATCAGCTCCCATTTCAGCCTGGCTTCACATGGCAAAACAGAATAGCAAAAGCTGCAAGTGTGCAACGAGATTATACTACACAGCATAAAGACTTTAAGAGGCACCTATTGAAACTCTGCATACGTTGGACAAGCTATGTGAGCAGCGCAGCATCATCACAGAGTACTGTAATACTCACAACAGAAGAGTTCTTGATGGGGCATTTTTAATACCTCTGGTATACCTGGGTGAGCTCAATCTGAGTACCACAGCGAGGGCCCATGCCTTACTGGATGTGGAATGGATAATGCGGGACCTTCTTTCAACCTTGCTAGATGATCCACCAGTAGATGGATTTATAGGTCATATTGAGTGCCTTCCTGGCTTCCGCTATGGGCCCATCTTTCAAAGTAAAATTGTTTGTATTTCAACTGCATGTCTCGGGGGAGAAGGACTCACAGAAATCATAGAACGGGTGATACCCCTTCCAAACATACAAGTATGTTTTCCTGCAGAGATTGCAACATCATTTTGAGAAAGAACACAGGGATGAGGGTCAACCCAAATCTGCCCAAATTTCTTCAACTACACTGGGTATGTCAACATCATGGAACATGTTGGCATCAATGTACAGTACATTGCTGACATCTGATGAAATGTAAAGAACAGTGCGGGTGCAGCCTGTGTGAAGAAGAATCTATGGGACACCCTCCTCAGTGTATTGGGTATCTTGAATACAGGTGAGTCATCAGCAGGAATAACTAAAGGCAACCAGTTGCACAGATGCTTGATGCCTATCTACTCAACCACTCTACCCATGGGATGGAATGATCACCCATTACAATATTGGTTACTGGTACTAGAAACTGTACATTTGTCAAGCAGGACTTGTGATGGTTGATGTAGAAACTCGGAGCTACCCCTTCAAGTGTGTGGTGTGAGAGAGCTTTTAGTGCATGGTGCAACATGAGTCATTGGGCCTCATTACAAGTTTGGCGGTAGCCTTGCCGGTAAAAGTGGCAGGCTACCGCCAAACTTGCAATTTGTTTGCCGCCCGCAAATGGGCAATTACCGGGTCATTATGGCTCTGCCGGATCCGTTAATTGCCCATTTGCTGGTGCCAGAATGGAATGCTCCCCATTCCTATTTGAGCCCCATAGGGCTCAATGGGAAGGGGGAGGTTGGATGCACTGGCACCATTCAGAATGGTGCCGGTGCATCCGACATGCTCTGCTCGCGGGTGTCGCTCTGCTGCCAGGTCCTACCTGGCGGGCAGAAAGGCACCCGCGAGCACAACTCGTAGTTTGCCGGTCTGGCAAACTTGCAATGAGGCCCATTGTCTTTAATAGAAGGTGAGGTGCCACATAACGAACACATTTCATTTATAGACATGTACAAGCACTTCAGAAGATAATTAAATGGGATCTAACCATAGCCAACGCACCAGCTCAGATGATGATGATCTGTTACCTGGTACATGTCAGGCACTCAAAAGTGCAATTATGTTTTTTCATGTTGCATATGGTTACAAAATGGATATCTGCAAATCTGATGGAGTCAGAGAGGCCTTGACAAGATGATGTCTTACACATGCTATTGCATTTTGACTGCATGGCAAGTATTGTTTGGCAACCTAGATCACACACTTGTTAAAAGTTCTTATGTCCATCCACAGGGTGCAGACATGTTATTGAGCTCTTTAACAAGGCCCAGCCACCCACTAAGGTTCTGAAGCTCTTCAAAAGGGTGAAGTCAACCACTACAGTTTTCTAACTCTTTCACAGATTTTGGGTATCCAACCAAACTTCCTGACTTTTTCACAGGGAGAAGCCACCCCCTAGGGTTCTTGGGCTCTTTCACAGGATGCAGCAACCCACTAGGAATATCAGGCTATTTTACAGGGTGCATCCATCTCACCAATGTTCTGTGGATCTTTCAAAGGGTGCATCCATCATCAAAGTTATTAGTCTATTTTCCCAAGCCCATTAAAGTTCTTAAACTTATTCACAGGGTGCAGACAACCACCAAAGCTTTCCGGATCAGTCGTAGGTCGAAGCAACCCACTAAACATATCCAACATTGTGTTTTGGAAAGTTTTCCAGCTTTGCCACAGTTCTCAGGCACTCTCACATGTGGTATTGACTCCCTGTGAGGCTACCCCCTTGTGACTGTCTCATTATTCCCCCTTGCACAATGCCCTACAGGAGGGCAGCATGGTCAAGCTCCATATGCTTCCTCAAGTTACCTGTCACCATTACATATTTCAGTGCCCTTGCTAACGATTTCATGCAATAAAGGCATTAGGTTGAACCATGTCTCATGATGCAGTCAAAAGTGTTGTGCCCAACGATGTACACTTCTTGTACTGAAATGCCCCCAAACAGTTCTAAGGGTCACCATAAACAGGGGCCTGACACTGGCCACATTTGCCAGTACCATTGACACTGATAAGGACGGCCCTGAGACATGCTAGGTTCCTCACTCTCTTCCTCACAACCACTAGTGTGGTAAAAGTGGCTAGATGGTTGCTAGTGGCTGCCATACACACTGAGGACACATGTGCTTGGTACACCTTCCTATGTTAGTGGGACAGGTGGTTCCTCATGGCCATTCTCACTTGAGTATGGTATTTCATTATTTCTTACTGCCACAACGTGAATTTCCTTTTCAGCTAGCCTCCTCTGTCCATGTGGGGGCATCTCTTGACTCTTTATATCTGTTATTGTATTTGTCGTATTTTATTGGCATTTATAGTAGTTGTATTACAGATAAGATGTACTTTCATGGATTCTTCTTAATCCAAATAAAACTATTGATTGATTCCTTGAAGCGACCATTATGACTGGTAAACAATAACTTTTATTGAGGTCCTTCAGGCTAATTATGACATTCTCCAGACTCAACTAGCCCCATAGGCTAACCTTGTCCTTCCTGAAAATATATAAGCCAGGTTTTAAGTACTCTGCAGTGCCCCCAACAGTAGCATGTCTAGATGCTGTTATTCTTCCCTTCTATTCCAGCAACCATAAAGTGAGCAAATCAAATACATCTCTGTGCTAATGTAGATGGATCTTGGCTCAGAGGGCTGAACTCTACTGGTCTCATGCATATGTATGCTTGTGTGCAATTTCTAATCACAGCATTAATAATGTAGCAGAAAGGAGAATTGCTTTAAAAATAGGGAGCAACCTTGTGAGGTACAATAGAACTCATCAAGGGGTGCTCTTTTTAAAAAGTATTACAGCCTAAACATGGCCTACAATTATGCTCGATCTTACCTGTCTCTTGAATCTCTTTCTACTGCCTATTTTCCATTTTCATTCAAACATACCGTTATCATTCCCATCCTTAAAAAACCTAACTGTAGTCCCACCACTCAATTGAATTTCTATCCTATTTCTCTTCTTCCTTTCCTCTTAAAACTCCTAGAGCGTGGCATCTATTCACATGTATCCTTTCATCTTAACTCACACTCACTTTTACCCTCTCACCAATCTGGGTTTCATCCTTCTCACACTATGGAGACGCTCTTCCTTATGTCACTAATTCTGTTCTTTCTGGAAGGCACTCTAAACAGTCTTCTATACTAATCCTTCTAGATCTGTCTGCAGCTTTCGACACTATCAATCACTCTCATGTTCCTTCCTCTCATTCTTCCCTTAGATTCTCAGGTCTAATTCTTAAATAGTTTGATTCTTACTTGTCAGACCACTCCTACTCAGTCTTTGATTCCCTTCTTTTTTCCTTTGAACTATTCCATTATCTGATCTAATTTCTTCTGTAAATCTATCTAGTCACATTTATGCTGACACTTGTATTTCTTCTAATTATAATCTTTTTCTGACTCTTGCCATTCTTCTGTTTCAAGCTGCCTCTCTGCTATCCAATCTTGGATGACCTCCCACGTTCTTAACGCTACTAAAACAGAGCTCCTCCTCTTTCCCCTAATAGTCAACCACTTCCTCTCTCACCACACATTCTCCTCTTCCATCCTACCTCCCTTTCATTCTTGTACTCTGCCAACAATTTAAGTGTCATCTTTGAACGCTCTCTTCCGTCCTCTGCTCACTGCTCACATCTGCAACATGGCTCAGGTCTGCCGCATTCCCTCTTTATAATCTCTGTCATGCTCGCCCTTTCTATCCTTCTCTTCTACCAAACATATTATTGTTTCACGTATTTTTTCCTGCATTGACTAATGTGCTGCTTTGTTAGTCAGTCTTCCTAGTTCTCATCTTGCACACTATTGCTTTATCTATAATGCTGTCATTCTTCTTCTCTTCCTTCTTCAACAATAAACCATCCATAGCTGATACCTTTACATGTCTTCATTTCACAAGTTCAGGTGTCAAAATAGTTTAAGATACATTGCATACAAAGTACAGAATTGAGAGGAGCGGAATTTAAGAAACAATCAGGGATCTATAGATACATGAGAGTGCTATATGCTATCTATCACTTGGTCACCCTTCTACCTGGCTTGCTAGACCTCAGAGAGGTCCCCATCAAGGAGTATAACATGGAGCACACTCCTCCAGAGTTCAACATATAGCACTCCCGTGTATCTCTAAAGCCCTGATTCTTTCTTAAGCTCTGCTCCTCTCAATTCTGTACTTTGTATGTAATGTATGTTTAACTATTTTGACACTTGAACTTGTGAAATGAAGACATGGTCAGTTATGGATGGTTTATTGTTGAACACAGAGTTTACTGTACTTTTTGTTGTTGTTATTATTATACTATGAGGATTTAATCCTAGAATGTTACACAAAAACAAAAAAAGTGTTTTGACAAAATTCAAAAACAAAAATGTATTAACAACCAAATAATAAATGCTGTTCAGCACTAACTAGTTCTAGTTCTTTTCTTATTTAATGCAAAGGTTAAATTATATTTTGAGCTATTCCTAAATCTGTGATGCATGCCAAAACTAATATATTTACATAAACTAGATGTGAATTCTCAAACGTGGATGGTAGGACATTGCCCATTGTTTCAGTTCTAGTTTTAGCCCAAAGTCCCGCCATCATTGGGCTGTCCCTCCTGACCAAGAGATGGAAGAAGCACTGAACTTTTGTTTGTACACGTTTTCGATTGAAAGAGACATCCTACACAGTTTGAACAAATATATGTGAGGGCAGGTATAGATCATGGACACAGTCAACCATTTACTTTGGACTTCCTTTGGACTTCCTGACACAGACTATCCTTAGTTTCAGGAATATCCCACCTTAACATAGGACAAGGTAGGCCTTATCCCCACCTCATCATGATTTTAATAAAAGTGTATAGCCCAGACTTTACTCTGCTTCTTGATGCCTTCACACCACCCACACATATAAGAAGTCAACAACAACATTCTCCAATATATACTTCAACTTCCAAATGTGTTTCATAAATTGTCAGCTTTTGTAATACTTCATTTACACAGGGGCGTCAATTTAACTGCAGAATACGTTCCTGAAAATGTCAGCCAAATGATAAACTGCAACTGTGAAGTATATCACAACTCCACCAACTGGTCTTGAACCGTTCAATGTTGCTCACGATATTCCAACTCAAACAATCATTTAAAATAGATATTTGTGCATCCAATCTGAATTACCACTTACATTGCTTGTTCAGTTGGAAAAAAGTCATGGTATCATAAAGCAATGACATATTTCTTCTACTGTAGGGACCCAGCATGGAATGTGGATTCCCTGTTTCCTAATAGCAAGATACATTGTTACACATATAATAATGATCTCTTAATTGTCAGTAAATTACTTCTTTTACATTCTCTGTACATCCTTATTTTGGCCACCTACACACATACGAAGCTAATGTCAATTTTCTATACTCTATACTGAAAAAATGTACTTGTATATTTTAAAAAAGAATCTTCTTTTGTAATAGTTTATTTTGCACACAGTCCAGAATGTAAACACAGGATAAATTTCCGGACCTTTGTAGAAAGTATCACAATTGAATTGGAGGTACTTCAGAGAATCTTGTATGTAGTACTTAAAATGGTTAGATTTGATGACACAAATGCAGCTGAAGGGAATGAATGATACAGCAATGTCTGCATGCACCCCAACATGATATTTGCATCATTTGTTTTAATAAGAATGCACATCTGAAGGCAACATGCACACCCTTTTATTAATAGTATCCCAATATAATCTATATGACAGATCTTTCAAATAAACAAATATTACATTAAAAAGATAATTTTCTCTTAATTGCCATTACTATACTTCTTTTAAAATGTGTGTGCAATCTTTCTTTAAAATTCTAATTTTTGGTCCAAACTAATTTCCTGTTCATTACTTTACTTTTCTTTTTTGCTCTGTTTGCTACTGTTTGCTTGTTTCATATGTAACCAGCTCTCTGGAACTACACTCCATACAACTCACAATAATGTACACGGAACCACTTATACCCAGTTCTTAGAGGGAATACTTTCTCATGTTAAAATACACATAGTGCTTTAAATAATGCAACAAAAGTAGAGGATTGCAGAATGCATGTGTTATCTATTTTTTTGTATATTGAGTGGCTACTTTTAAAATGCATATTACACTGATTATATTTTGCAACCTACAAAAAGTCTATGCTTTCATTTGAAGAACTATCTAATTACCTTTTTTAAGTGAGCAAATTGCATGTTTATATTTACAATAAATATACAACATAATTTAAACATAGGTTCAAGCAACATTAACTAGGCATTCTTAAACCCTTTAGCAATCTAGCCTGATGTGCTAATATAGAGTCATTTAGCCTCATTACAAGGTTGCCGGTCCGGTAACAATGGTGCCGGTAAGCTACCGGCACCATTGTTACAGGACCGGCAAATTATGAGTGCTGCGAGCAGGTGCCTTTCTGCCTGCCAGGCCTGCCCTGGCGGGCGGAATGGCAACCGCTTGCAGACCTTGACGGATGCACCGGCACCATTCATGAATGCTGCCGGTGCATCCATCCTCACCATTCCCATTGAGTCCAATGGGACTCGAATGGGAATGGGGTGTCATTTTTTCAGGTGCCCGGCAATAGGGAATTACCGGGACTGCCGGGGTTGTAATGCCCCGGTGAGTCCCCATTTCTGGGCGCCGGGAAGAAAATGACTCCGGTGGTAGCCGTGCCATTTTTACTGGCACGGCTACCGCTGGACGCATAATGAGGTCCATTGAACACAATCCAATCTACTTTGGTACGCACCCATGTTGTGAAATGTCCACAGCGAATGGATGTTCCCTAGTGAAAAACAATTGCACATGTTTTAAAGGTTTTCTTACTAATCGAAACCTGACTATTTACAAAGTTTAAAACCTTAGAATTAATTATTCTACCATCCATGCTATATCTTTGAAACGTTGTTGAAATATACTTATTATAGAATGGATTGTGTAGTGTTGATTGTAAAGCGCAACCACACTCACTGAATTTTATATCATGAAATACTTTTTTTTTACTAGAACAGAAAAATTCACTCTTTTCTGACCTGGGAAAGGAAGATATGAAAATCTTTCCAAGTGGTCTCGGGAAATGTTCTGTTTATGACATTTGTGGACCCTATTGGTTCCACAAATAAGACATTCCTACATAAACAGTTTCCTGCACTATCACCTCAAATATAGTCATTCAAAACTCTTGAATATCTTTCTGAGTATTATGAGAGAAATGTTCACTTCCACTCTGTGCATCTACTACATTTCAGATTGCTCTTGCCAAATGTATGTTGTGTGGTCTATATTCTACTAATATTCTAAGAACTGAAAGTTCCACACTTAGCTTTTTCTCCACTGTTGAAGCTATTGGTTGCATCTGTGGTATCATTTGAAACAGCATGCACAAAGCTGCATTTGAAAAGCATTTCCCCCTAGCATTAATTAAGCTACAGTGTGAGTATGTAATTTTTGTTTAACTTTCCAATACTTGTAGATTGTCCTGTTAAGCACACTTAACACCAGCAACTTCATTTGAATGCAGCTTCACCTGTTGCTTATCGTTTCTTCTTATAAGCTTTGCAGTAAGAGGTATAAAGTCAAGGTGAGGAGTGTACAGTAGACGTCATTTATTATATTTTTCAATGTAATAAATGTCAGCTGTCAATATGGATTTGTCAAAGTTTATTAAAAATAACCCTTCAATATTTTTTATACGTGACAGTGCCACAAATGAAATTCCTTCTTTAAACACTGTGTGGCCAAGGTCAGTCCGTGCTGCATCTAAAGTCAACCATTGTGATTTATGAACAGCAATTGCACAAACAGAGCATAAAGGAAACTGTGCGCTTTTCACAAAGGTATCCTTAAAAATCATGAAGCGTGCAGAGGTATGAGAAATCAATTGTGGTTCCTGCTCACAATCAATCTTTTTTTTTTTTTATTTATTTATTTATTTATTTATTTATTTTTTTATTTGTTTTGGCTTAAGCCTTTACAAAAAAGGGAAAACAATACAAAACAATTTGCATTAAGTACAAAAAAGACAAAACTTGTGTTAAAATTTCTTACTGGCCACCAATCTTCACAAGAATATTTTTAATATTTGTACTGTGAGGAAAAGTGTAAAATGCAACCACTCTTTCCATTGCTGCATTCACTAGATCTATTTCTACATTCAAGTTCTGCTTTAACATTATGAATACATGAATGCACAGTTTTTAAATTGTCTTTAGACCTGTTGTTTTAGAAATAGATTTAGAGAAAAGAGCCAAAGCTTTTTTAATTCATTTATACATTTCTAGTGGCATAAGTTTCCCGTCTAAAACATTGCATGATTTTTATCTATAATGTCGTTGAACTTGTCACACTCTGTGACTGTATGAATCAAAACTAAACAAGAAATATTCTTTTCTTGAAGAGTCAACATGACATCAGGTCCAGTACAACCTGCATGAAACATGTTTGAAATCAGTCTCTATTTCAAGACTGTTTTCAACTTCTCATCCAGGATAGATATAAACATCTTATTTAGAATATCTACATACTGTAAATCTCCTGATTGCCTCATATTATTCGTAAGTTCCTTAAATTCAAATTCCTTCCTAAGGTTGACATTACCAATCTTACCTATTGTTTTTTCACTTTCCTTAAATTGCAGTATCCTGAAGACTGGTTGACCTTTCACAGGAGTTAACTCTAACAAATTCCCCAAAACAAGGGCATGTTTACCGCCAAGCCAAACATCGTAGTCAGTTTTCAAGACCTCTTGCAGATGCAAGTGAATGAAAGCTAGCATCAAGTTAGACACCATGCTCATTTCATCTACAATCAAAGCATTCCATTTTCTGACAACTCTTCCTACTTCTTGCACTGCATTGGATGCACATTTTCAATACTCGATTTTATTATCATGCTCAAATGGTAGCATCAACAATCAAGGTAAACAACAACACCTATGTTGAAAGCTTCTAAGTTTTTAGAAGCAGTTACAATACATGACAGAGAACAATCAGTAACTTTTATCATTTATCTCAACGCATGAATTATAAATGATTTACCAGTACCAGCTTCACTACGTCAGTAGAGGTCTGTACTGGACACAAGGACATTCATGCTTACCATGTTTTAAAACATGTAAGAACCTTTCTTTGATTCTACCTTAAACCTATTTCTGCCCTTCATTTAGTGTGCTTACTAATGTGTCATCATTTTTATCAGTATATTTATTTTTTGCATTACACTCACCTATTCTAACATGGTGAGCTCCAAGTCAGGCTCTCCTAACACATTTTGACTTCCTTCTGCAGAACCTTAACTGCACTCAGGAGTCTCTTTTGCCAATTCAGCTGCCAAAAGTGATTTCTGGTGTACTTCTTTTTCCATTAGCTCTAAGTAATGGTCACAGTTTGCATATGTTATACTTTCTTTTTTGGCAAAAAATGATTGTTCAAATGTTTCAAAACTTCCAAGCAAATCCCTCTCTGCCCGCCATGAGAAGAACAAATGAAAAAGGCAAACATAAAATAATTCCTTTTTCTCTACAGTTTGGGAAGACAGTTCATGTGGTTGATGAGACTTAGCTTTTTATGTCTCATTAGACAACCAGTACATCGATGTACTTTAAACCGTCATTGTTTGCTTCAATGTTTCAATATGAGTAGCATTTTGTACTTGATTCAAAAGTCTTCCAACTCTGACAATCAGTTTGGATAATAGGAATCCATCAAGTTGGTTTTCAAAATCTATGTACTATCAGGTATTCTTTCAGTTAACTGCTGAATTTCACTGAAAGGTTTCATTACGCAATTTCTTGTGGTAGCTGTGCCACGACTTAACTATACTGCATTAATGCTATGTCCATACAGATGAAAATTTGTTAGACAATCTGCAGCTTTGTAGCTTAAACACTCTCTATGAGAGAGTATCTTCAGACTAAGGGCCTCATCACGAGTTGGGCGGTAACGCGGTAATAGCACTACCACCGGATTTAAGGGTTACAGCCAAACTCGTGATGAGGCCCTAAATCTTGGAAGTTTCTGACTAAGACATTTGTCTGCTGATAAGTCTACCCACACTTCAGCCACATTACTCTTTTCAGCTTTGGTCAAGGATTCACTAACATAGCGAGCAACAGCTGTTGTGGTATCTGAAATATACTGTACATCATTATTTGCATTCCAAAGTTGTCCAATGGCAGGATTGTAATCATTAATTAATTAGCATTCCTTATCTCTTTTTAAATTGTATGTATTCCTAGGACTCTTACCAGTGACATAGTGTTGAACAGATAAAATAAGACTATTTGCTCGACCAGTTGTTATTATAGGCCTAGGAAAGCCACATCTGCACTGAGTGTAGTATTTGTCTTAGCTTTTACATTTTATATGACTGTACATTCAACAAGAGTACATTTGAAACATTTGAACCTTGTTCTGTAGGTCAGCATTAAAGTGCTGAGCAGGGATAGAACAAGAAACATATTTTTGTACAAACTCCATCACACAGCCATCAGTTTCTTTACCAAACTGAGGAGCATCTTTAATCCACAATAACATATGTATATGTGGAGCCCCACATACCTGGGACTCTTTTCTCCTAAAGAAATGTTCCACAGTCCCTAGCGGAGCATGTTCTTAATTACATATCAAATGCAACATAGCTATTAATCAGTGATGGAATAATCGAGACACTGTTACAGGGCCTTTGGCACACAATTACACTGGTGTCATGTATACTATTCCTTTTGAATTTGGATTACTTTGACAAATCCACTCTGCAAGATCATTCCAGCCAAACTTAGTACAACCCAAAGTCGCAAACCAAGTTGGGGGGGCCCACATTTCTGATCATGCACATAATCTCTGAATGTCTTCTAAACCAATATTAATGATGATAGGGTATTTATAATGCGCTTAATACCCAGAGGTTTCTAAGCGTGGACCCGGGGATTGAACCTGGGGTGCTCCGTGTTGTCTGGCATCCAAGGCGAACACATTGTCCGTGAGCTATCCTCCTAAATTACTCTCATTGCACAAGGATATTCGTTATTTTTCCTTCTAAAATAGTATTTTTGTCTATCACATTTTGATATCTAGTTCCTGTCTGAAGTGTATGGGCAACAAGATAACATAAGGCCTCATTACAAGTGTGCCGGTCCAGTAACAAGGGTGCGGGTAAGCGCACTGTTGTTACGGGACCAGCAGAATCTGAGGCTGCGGGTGGGAGCTGCCCCGCCCGCCAGGTGGGACCTGGCAGGCAGGCACGACACCCACCCGCAGACTTTCACGGAAGCACCGTTGCCGGTGGGACTCAAATGGGAATGGGGATTAAAACGTTCCTGCGCCTGACTTCCGGGAACACTGGGGTCATAATCCAATGGTGTTTCCACAAAGCCAGGCACCAGAAAAATTCACGAATTTTACCTGCATGGCTACCGCCAGACTCGCAATGAGGGTCATAGTAACGAAAATTCAATTTCATAGAGTAAGAGAAAAATGTATTCAACATTGGTACGGAATCTGGAATCTTTGGGATACATTTGTGTAAAATGATATTCTGAAGATGAATTCTGAACTTTCTGTTCATCCAATCATCCTCCCTTTCCAAGGGGAACAAGCATAGAGTAAAAACAAGCTTCTAAGATTTTCCCAGAAACTGATTGTTGCATCTTTATTTTATTATATCTGGTACAATTCCAGACTCCTCAACCATTACTTCACGTGAGTGTAGAGGATGAATAGTGTAATGTTCATACAAACTATTCCCTCAACAGTTAGATGTTGGAACAGACCTTCACTACTCTTTGTTGTGGATTCAACATGAAGTATAGACAAGTCTGGTACAATTAGGTTGTATTTATACAAATCATTGTGCTTCATTAGAAACTGTAAAGCTTCTTTTACCTTTATTCATTTATTCTTTTGCTTTTTTAATGCACTCACACAGCCCGCGGGCATCGAGGCGCTGTTAGTTTTTAGTTGCGTAATTGTCTTTTTTGTCTTAGTTGCGTATTTATAACACGCTTAAATACCCAGAGGTTTCTAAGCGCGGACCCGGGGATCGAACCTGTGTTGCTTCGTGTCATCTTGCTTCCAAAGCGAGCACGTTGCCGCTGAGCTATCCTCCCGAGCTTATAAATAAGCTGTTGTCATACTTGTTTGTCCTGTGTGGTTACACCATTTACAACAACAAACAAAGAATATGCTATCTCTCATTTCACTCCTACAGTGTTCACATTTTCTAGAATATTGAGAGGTAAATAGACAATGGTGCCTCTCAAACCCTGCACAAATTCTTTTTTAGGCAGATTTGACATCTTTTTAATCTAACAATAGCCTAGAAAGGATTAACAGTTTTCAATGCAATCACTTTATACATGTACTATTTTTGAAGCAGACCAGGAATTTCAGGCACTAGCATGTTTTCCAAGACACTTTTAGGAGGCATGCATTTTCTTTGTTTAAACCTGATGCAATGTCAAATCACTTTTCTACAAGCAAATACATGTGAAGGGTCTTCCAAAAATGTCCTATGGAGTCTTTGACTTCCTCCTCAATGTCCACTTGTGGTATATAGAAAGTGTGTCACACACACAAACAAAGTCAGGTATTTTACTTTTCAATTAATGTTTTAAATTCTTGAAATATGAGATCCTTTGAAATCATGGGATGATCATGCCCACTCCCTACATGTGGTTGGTCCTCATATAAATACTCTTTTAAATGAGTAATTTCCCCCATCTGAAGCACAGAATGTGAACCTTTAACAGTTCCAGTGGTCAATGTTTTATATAACAGTGCAAGTGACACGCATGATGTTTTGCACTGATACAGTTTAACAAGGAGATACCAAATGTTGTTATGATGTCCAGCCAGCATCGCATGTGATGAAAATGACTTTTACACCTGCTTTTCTTAAGACCTACTAGAAAGTAACCGAGTCATCAAATCTCTGCAACATCTTGGCTCTGTACATTATCATTCTTGTTCAAAATCTCTTTAAAACTTTACAAGATAATTGTCAATATTCCACAAAGAATTAAAAGTCCACAACAGAGTTATTTAAAAATGTTTTCTGCACACTTTGCTAATGTTTCTAAGTCACTAGTTTTTGTCCAAAAATCACATGTTTACTTCATAGCCATGGACACTCTCATCAATTGAGTCACATTGCTTTGTTGAATTTAACTTTCTTCAATAAAACATCTTTCTGTATGAGAAGTGTGTCTCCACTCTCCATCAAACACATCACAAAATATGTCTTCTTTAAGTACACAGACTGTTTGCATTTTCTTGTAGAATGGTGTTGTGACCTTCATTCATTTATTTATTTTGTTCAACAATAAGATGAAGAATTATCTTTTCAAATGGAAAGCATATCTGATGATTTCTTCTATTATTTTTTATTTTGCAACACACGCTTCACCACATGTCTACAATCTAATTTGACACTTCCCATAATATTTGAAAAAACTTGAGATTGGAACTTTTTAATGAATACTCTTATTCCTCTTTTTAACAACTGTAGTGGTTCCTATTTGTGTTAAACTGTGGCTTTAATGTATATTAACAGCACTGAAACAGTTTTACTATTATCTGTGTGACTTGAAATGTGCTTGGTTATATTTACTTCAATGGTTGACATAGCTTCTGTCTCAATTTGGGTTTTTTCAAATAATTCTTCTCTCATATGCATTTGTTCATGTCCATCAGAAAAGGTTTGTAAACCACACGAAACATCACTATCAATATTAATAGATACAAATGTTTTACTTCCCTGCAAATAATCTTTCCTCCTTGCTCTTTCAATCTGAGATTTTGAAGGCATTCTTCATTAATGCTGTAGAAAAAGAAACACATTTAGTACATAACTTTCACCTCTACATCTCTAAAAAAAATAAATCCCATAACAGCCACAGCCACTGAAACTCAATCTGTAAATGCCCAGAAAAGTAGTGTGTAGGCATGCGTAGAAACGTATTTCATTTAGGATGAAAAACTAGATTTGCTTAAGACACTAGATTTTTGAAAATTTTGATTCTATCTATGCTCTAATATATAGTATGATAAACAAAGAGCTGCACCAAAAACGTGCTTTGCATGTGAAGCAAATTGACATTTCCTAATTGTAACAAAGGAACTACTTTACTGGGCAACACTCACCCCGAATTTGCAAATGTACACAGATCAATACTTTTTGGGAATACACACATGTGAATGATACTGGTTTTTAACCATACCTTTAATTTAAAGCTGCACGGATTAGAGAAATGTAGGGTTTGAACAGCTACACATATTCAGCAGGGGATGTATTTTTGCTTATACATATAGGCTTTCCACTTCAGTTTCAGTGACTACAAATAAATAAAACAGCTTGTGGGTATAAAGTTAACTGGTAGATCAGATGAAGGCGTGCACAAGCTAGGACTTTAAAGAAAAGCATGCTGCAGAAAGTCTAAGTGTGCCAGGTGTATTACTCTGTAGGTACCTAACAATGTTGAGTGGCCCTGACACATCCAGGCTTTCTGCAGCATACATTTCAATGTAGACCCTGCTTTTCCAAGCTTAAATCTGATCTGCCACTTACATACCTATAACTTGCTTTCTTATTCCTAGTCAACTTGAAAGCCTGTATTTCGTAATGATACATTTCACAATGTAAAATATGACCCTTCTTTTTAAAACCTAATTTTGTGCA
The DNA here is from genome assembly GCF_040938575.1 of Ambystoma mexicanum. Lineage (NCBI taxonomy): Eukaryota > Metazoa > Chordata > Amphibia > Caudata > Ambystomatidae > Ambystoma > Ambystoma mexicanum. Next base: position 717,479,853 of record NC_090932.1, read on the forward strand.
ACCACTTCAGCCACATGATAATGTCATGGTTCAAACCAAGAATGTTTAACAAAGGTAAATGCCCAAACAGCACATTTGCAAATTTGAGTTGAGTGTTGCCCAGTATACCATTACCCCTCTATACATTTATAAAATGTAATTTTGCTCTTGATGCAAAGGACATCTTTTGGGTGCCCCTTTTTCATTATCATAGCATAGATACAACCTATCCACTAGTCTATACCGGCAACCTGAATTCTTTCAAAACTATGGTCTCAAGCAAAATTAATGATCTCATCCCAAATATATGAACCTCTATAAAAGCCCACACAGTACTGCTCTGTGCACATTTACAGATTTAAACAGTCATTGGGAAACCCAGGCGTTCTGCAGCATACTTGTGAATATAATCCTATCTTTTGCAAACCTAAATTCTACCCAACAAGTTAACCTCATACCCACAAGTTGGCTTGCTCCAAGTTAATACAATATTTTCTCCTCTGCTAAATATGTGTAGCCTTTCAACACCTAATTCTCTCTAACTAGTCCTGCCTCACAATCAAATCATACTTCAAATATAGACCCAACAGGCATGTTAAGTTAAATTTATATTTTCAAAAGCAGGCTCCACATTGACATGTATGCTACTGAAAGCCTGAGTGTGCCAGGGCTACTTCAAATCTGAGAATATCGACAGACCATTACTATAAGAGCATTTTACTTTTTCATTTCATTGGTAAAGGAAAACTACATTTCCTTAAACTATATTTTTCAGACAATTCTAGCTGCATGCATGTGCTAGTTTATTGTGTGAAAAACAGAGATGTCCCAAAATGGATAAAATAGATTCTGCACAGTAAACTCGTGCCTAGAAACACTTGTGTACAGGCACGTTATAAATTCCGTATCATATCATAAACTAAAATCCTTGCCATCACCAAAAAATGCTCATGTAACATCGAACACAAAGTAAATCCTCAATTTCGAGGTAAACTAATTTTCAAACCTCAATAACATTAACATGACTAAATACAGGTTCTGATTGCCACTCAAACAATCTCTTTAAAACACAAAAAGTCGTCATCAAACCCTTTCCCTATAAGAACATTTCTACTGCTCTGTGGGCATTTACAGATTTAAAGTGCACGTAGAACAATCAACCTTTCTATAGCATGTATCTCACTATTTAACCTGCTTCTCCCACCAAAATCTGTTTTTTCTTTTCTTAACAGCACCAGCAACAATATTCAACTCCATAAGGAAATGGTGCCACACAGTTTTACATATGCAGAACTACCACTATTATTCTGCAAATTAAAGCAGGGAAGAAGAAACAACTCACTAAAACCACATTGGGAACATATTATAAACTATGAGGTAGAGCAAAACAGTAACAAAGAATACAGATATGTAATCACTTTGCTTTCATAGACAACCATAGCATAACATAGATTCTCCCCAATTAACGAAAATCCACCCCTTCACAAAATACATTCATATAGCCCAGCAGAAAATCTCAATGCACAAGGTTAGGATAAACTAATTTTGAACCTCAGTACCATTAACATGTCTACATGCATGACTGTCTCTGTAAAATACAGAAATTCATCAGTAAACCCTTCATTAAAAATCAAATGTGTAACTTTTAGTAACCTAGAAAAACTGAAAATAAACATTCTAATATGTAAGTAATTACTGTCACTCACTTTCAATTTATCCAAAAGATCCAAGGATGTTCACATCAGCCAAATACTCAGCATCTGCACAGCACGTGTTCTGCAATCAGAATAGCAAAGGTATTCAAAATGGTGCCTATGATGCTTTAAAAAAATATCAATGCAACAAAAAGAGGACTATAATAAAAAAAGCTACTACAATGGGTGACACATTTTCACTGCAACCTATCACAGGTAAGCACACAATTGCAACAGTTACAACAACCGATTACCAAGACAAAAAAATCAGTCATCATCCATGCCCCTCTCCTAGTAATACTTGATTTGAAAACAACTAAGCAGTTTGGGAAATACATAAAAGAACAGCAGACATCATTACTGGGTTAAAAACTGTGTTGCTCATTCGAGATAGTTGGGTCTTTTGATTACTGATTTTTGCTGAGAAACTGCACATCAGCCTGGTTCTGGGTTCGACTGATTTTAGAGTAAAATCGTTAGGATGGTGTGGAATACGCTGGTCCCAGATTTTTCCAAAATTGCTGAATTTGAGAAGCACAGGGCAGCCAGATGTAATATTCATTGTAGGAGCAATGATTTGGGTAATGTCAAGGCATGGTCCTTGCTTTAACAATGAAACAAGTTTTAGAAAAGTTGATGGAACTTTTTCCTCACACCACCTTCATCTTTTCAAACCTGACTCATAGGCCAAAAGAGAAGTGGACCACCAGATTTAACTCTAAAATTGAGAAATCCCATAGAAATGTTAATACAATAGTTTCAGCTTTCATCAGAGATCAAAAGCAGTTATGGATATCAAACAACAGCATCCAGTTCTACATATCTAACCTGTGTAGATATGATGTAGAACGCCTAACGGAAAAAGTAAATGCAGTTAAGCAATCACAGTTATATCCATGGCTACACAAACACACCAAAAAAACGCAGTCTGATTGGCCTGAGGATAGCCGTCAGTATGTATGCACTTCTTGAGTATGTAAAAAATGTATGTGTACCCACGGCTTCAAGAAGGGCTCTTGTAGCCTTGTGTGCACATACATTTTTTACATACTCAAAAACACATACTGCCAAGGTTTCAAAGTTCAAATAACACAAGCGTAGAGGTGAGGGTATGGAATCAGAAAGACATGTAGAATTATGTGGTGTAGCATCCACAAAATAATGTGATTATTGCACAGAAATGTGTGGCCCAATACACGCGGCAATCACAGTAGTTACAACCACGGCTATTGTTTCCTTTGAGAGAGCTCAACATTTAATTGGCTGGACGTTAGCCATGAGTAACAACCCCTTTGTAGCCACGGGTATACTCACCTTTCTAGCAAGGAAATGTTAAATGAGTGTGTGAACATAAATAAACAGTGAAGGGAACAACCGTTTTTTATATTTCTCACAGATATCTCCCACCTTGTATAATGTACAGTGTAGAAAAACACTTAGTAATATGAGCCAATAGGACCTCCACTTTAATTGGTACATAGAAATGTCACTCAAAAACTGACATAGTCTTATATGCTCAATATCTGATGAGCAGATGAACTACTTGTAGTCCTATTGGCAGCTGCCCAAAATACACACACAATAAAGTCCCAATAAGAATGTAAATGCAGAGAATCCCACCTTTGTTGATCAGGTAATGTATTTCTATTGTTCATTCTATTAAGTGAGGTGACAGAAACGAGACTGCAAGCGTCTCAAGACATGAATCAGCCTCATCATTGAGGAATAGCTTGGGTCTCTAGGCCTCGCAGGCACGGGACCCATGTATGTGCATACCTATCCCACTCATTTTGACTAAGCAAAACAAGAGAGGTGATGACTGGAAGGTTTAGAATTAATCTTAACCTCTGGCATTGCTCTGGGAAACACTGCAGATCATTGTTCTACACCTGCCCAGCCATTACAAAAGGGGAAGACCATAAGCAAATCAGGCTTTGTCCGTCCCCAATAGGGGCAGTGGAGCCCAAACCGCTTGGTCACATCCCTTGTGCACAAGAACAACACGCATCCCAAGATATGTTTCAGCCTTGTTGGGCCTCATCAGTGAAGAGTAGGTTAGGGCTCTAGGCCCAGCAGGCACAGGACCCACATCCGGTCATACCCGTCCAGCTCAGTGAGAATAAGCAAAACAAAAGAGGTGATAGCTGGAAGTTTTATAATTAATCTTAACCTCGAACAATGCTCTGGGCAACTCTCCAGACTATCTTTCTTCGCCTGCAAAGCCATTACATGAGGGGAAATACCATATGCAAATCAGGCTTGTTCTCACCCCAAAAGTGGCAGTCAAACTTGGTTACATCCCTTCTGTGAATTTGGTTAATGGTATGCACTCATGGTATGCACTCATCGTGGTATCACTGCTGTCCACCAGATTATTGTAGGGTGCAGTAGCACAGTTCTTACTTGTGCAACAGTGATCTGAGCATTTACCTTTAGAGGTATGCTTAAGCTCATGAAATGCATGCTCATACATTTAACTCACGGCTGCAGCCACATTGATTTTGGCGATTCATTGTGTGTCACAAAAATCACAGATGGGGCCCTTAGACGATATTTGTTCATCAAATTTCTGCTGCAAATGGCAGTGATTACTGAAAACAAATATCTGCAGGCATGTGATCGTGCAGTGCAAAAAAACACTGCATACATAAAAAAGTGGGGGGAAAACCCATCCAAAACTGACTTACTAAGTTGTAACAGGGATAACTTGATACTGGAGCAAGTTTATTTTTTTCTGAATTAAGATGTGCCATTTCCACTTCTCCAGGCACATGCGTTTTTTTCATATGCATAGTGTGTGTGGCTGGGGGAAGATCCCTATTCTTCAAATTTTTTGCAATTCCACTTGTGGCTCAAAACATGATTTGTGAATCAGGCATACCGAGTTTGACTCTGTTTTGGAGCAATGTCTTTTTACCATTGTTTTCTTGCTCACATCTTCCTCATGACCCCCAACCAACACCTTATCTCCCTCCATAAAAGTATCTTATTTTTAGTTTGGACTATTCAGTGTCACTCCCGTTTCCTATAAGCCAAAACTATTGCATTAGAATATAGATAGGGAGAAATGGCATATGAGAGGGACACAAAGCTTGTCAGTGTTGTTAGGATTTTTGTCCACCCATTGCCTGCCCATGGCCATGCTAATCCCTATGGCTATTCCCACCCAGTTTCTGGCCCTCTGTGCCCAAAACACCTCCCCATGGGAATGCTTTGAGCTCGCTTTAATCAAGCCTTACCATCAAATGGTGCACTTGATGTGCCGGCCAGTGTGTTTTCAAAACAATCCTCTGATAGTTAATGACTTAATTTGAGCTGTAAACCTGCTACTAGTGCAATAAAAAGGTCAACCAGCATTGCCTTCAGCCACTCTATTTATAAGCACTCAGTTTGTCATTCAATGAAGTTCTGTTAAAAACAAGCATTGGCAAAGCCAACAGTTTTGTATTGTGTATAAGTATTAGGCATTTGTCAGGCACTGTTATTAGATACTCACACCATTTTGCACCTGCTGACATAAATGGACAGTGAAGAATACCACTATGGCTGTGCCTGTCAACCTTTTCCCTGCCTACACAAAAGCCCAAACTGTTGGCATTGCCACTGTTTGTTTTTAACAACATGCACCACATTCATTGGTTATTCCTTAACATCCTTGTGCAAGTACACCTTTTTTTGGTATGCAGTAATAAAATTGCAGCAAAAATGTCACCTTTACAAAAAATTGCAGCAAAAATGCTGTGGTTTGACCCGGTAAAGGTGTACCGCATTATAACATTTAAGGTGAGCGGGGGTTGCGGGGGTGTTCCCCGCTCCCTTTATATGGTATAATGGTTCTAGGGGTTGCAGGGGTGTCCCCCACATCCTTTATATGGATTTGCCACTATTTTTTGTGTACACAGCAATTTTTGCTGCAATTTTAACACATGGAACCCTTTTTCCCATAAATACAGACATATCACCATGGCAGATGGTGTAAGCATAATGAGATTATCACCTGAACTGCAATACAGTCAAAAGCATGTCCTAGGCACAAACAAAGGACAGAACCATAATAATAGAAAATTCTGCCCACCACTAAAAGCACAAAGGGGTTGATGCCAATAAGCATACACAGCCTAAAATAATCCATCCGGAAGAGACTTGTTATCCAACTGGTACATCATTCTTAGACATGCTCCATTTCCAACAACACTTCCTTTGGTAGTATCAGAAACATATATGTGGACCAACATTTTTTAAGTTTTAGATGATAGTGGAATTTCAGCAACATCTATGAGACAAAAATGATAGGGCTAGAGGGAAAATCATACATACTGGAGGAGATTGTCCATTCTTATCTGCTAAAACTGCTGTATATACGAAATAGAAGCTATAGTAATGGAGATGTGAGTGTTGTTTACAATTATATATCAAAATTGTACAGTGTGCCTTAGGGGCTAGAAACATATTAGGAAAAAGTTACCTCTTATACTTAACAAAATTGGACATTCTATAAATATGTGTTTGAGGGTCTCAATTTTTTCCTCAATTAAGCAAAAATGGCACCTTCTAGAGGTAGCCTCCTGCTTATTTCTGTCACCACAGGCTTTCCTGTTCAGAGGTAGGTTGAAGCTTAGTCTCATAAAAAGCACTCTCTAGAGCCTGCTTGGTAACAACTTTAGGCATTTAACAAACAGCTCAGGTTTTTGTAATCATAGTAAGATTTAGAGTGTAATCTATAGTTATTTTGTCCTCAAGCATTTGTGCCCATTCTAGTAACCATTACTGTTTGTGTATCTGCTGGTGTTGCAGCATTATATCCTCTTTTGTTGCATACATTTTTCCCAGTAGTTCCAAGCACAGGGTAGTCCATTTATTCAATACTGGACAAATACCTTGTCTTGCTAATTCCAACAGATATATACATAATGAATAAGGGGCTGGTACCAACATTGTCCTATAAAGCAATAGCATCTTCAATTGCACTTATGTTTTCAATGATGTACGTGCAAGTTCAAATCTGATGATAGAAACAGGATACCCAATGGAGGGGGTGAAATAGCCTGTGCAACAACTTCCCTTCAACAGTGGCCCATTGAAAACTGAAAGGAAGCGCCCCCAATTCAGCACGATCCTCCCCGCAATGAGAGACAATAAGGGACTCTCCCGTAGTGGGAATAAGACCAAGACAGAGTGCGGGTGAGCGTAAGTGGGAGTTTATCCAAGGATAAGGCATGCAAAGAACTCTGCAACCTACGAGAGCGCTCTGTCCGACAATAGCAAAGACAGGCGTATTTCTAATACAGAAAACGTCATCAACACCTAAACACTGTAGGGGGCACAAGTTAATTGGGATTGGGTATCGTCGACTAACTATAGGTGTTGCTGCAGCATGGTTGGTCTTGGCAAGACGACGTCACTGGTCAGCCTCGTGGGTTGGGTTGGGCCTGGCAGGCCGGCTTGAGGTCATCCGTGCGGTGTTGGTGCGCTGGGGCAGCCTGTGACAATGATGAATACCTTTCCTGTCTTAGTTGCCCTAGGCCATGCACACTGCAGTTATTCAGAAAATGACATTTACGTTCACTAATAAATTGTTCCGTAGCTTATCTTATAAAATAAACGCAACACATGAGGAATGCACCTCGTGAGAGGTCTGGTGGTTGTTGGTTGGGGTGAGATTTACCTGAGTCTTATTGACCGGTATTTTAGGTCACGGGACGGGGCTCTGGGACCTGGGCCGAGTGATACATGTCTGTCTGCTGCGTTAGAAGTTATTATATAGATGGGTCTCTGTGTCTTGTCCCAATGATGGGGGTCGTCCTTACACGGGGTCAGGATTCTTGGGGGGGGGTTCGTGGGGATTTATGAGAGGGTGCTGGTAGATCAGTGGGTTCATCCGTGGGTTTATTACCGTGCTGTAAATAACACAGGTGGCGGGCTGTGGCCTTGGTTGCGGCGCCGGGGCCTCTGACTCTCTGAAGTAACGCCAGCTTGGTTGGGGGAGGTGAGGGAGCGCAGCACAAGTCTTAGCTTTTTTATCTGGCAGGCTTGGTGGGGTGGGAGAGGGAATGACCTTGCATATACTCACAAAGGTATTTTCCTCGTGCGTTGCTGATCAGTGAATGCAGAAGTTTTATACTGTTCTGCCTCATTTTAACGTTATTCAGACACACATATATATATATATATATTTCATTTTCGTTACACATTTCTTTAATACAGTCGGTTCCAGTACCTTTTCATTACCTAACATTATGTTCACTACATTGTGTGCGTATTGTATGTACATTAGACGTTATACGAGGGATATCTAGGTTATGGCCTACAGAGATTGATGCCCGCCGCTTTGGGTGATTCAAAACATATATGAGTTCAAGTTTCTACATACTATTGAAAAACACTTTTACAAATAGAGGTTACACGTTTGGTCAACATCTTTCTCCGTGGTTATAGCAGCATTAGTCCAGACCTGGAGGGATATCATATAACGTTACATTTTTATGGTTCGTTCACATTTTAAACAGAGGTAGTTCATTAACACCAATACTTGAACTATTTTCTACCTTCTTCAGATAGTGATGCTTCAGCTTTTTTCCCCGTTGCCCCGGCCTTGCGGTCTGGGCCATACGGGGTGCAATATCACATTGTTACTAATATAATGTTGCCGTGTTGGCATCTCGGGTTTAGCTCATCTCCGACTTTCTCATGGGAACGCGCTCGCAGCGGATCTGCCAGGGCTGCTGAGGCGGCAGAGATGCATGAAAGGCCCTCCAAAGGTGGGGGCCTCGTTACAGTGTGCTGGACTCACACCATGTTTGCTGTGCACGATGGCGTCTAGGCCTAACTTAAGTTTCGGTAAATGCAAAGACAGGGTGCGTGTGGGCAATGTCGTCGGCGGGTGAACCCCCCTCCACCTGGGCCCGGGTGGCATGAGGGTGCTCCCACCGAGCCATGGTCCTCACCTGGGGAGGGAGCTGTAGGTGAGGAGGGCCTCGTGGCCATTCCTCCCCTACATTTCCCCCCTTTCGTTACTTAAAGTAACGAATTTCTTTAGCTCTTCTAATCTTCTACATTCTTGTTCTTCTAACACTGCACCATCCCATGCAGGGGTTCCTTTTATAGGCATCCATGCTCTGCACACCCCCCTTAAGCTCTCACCTCTCCTAGCATACTCGTCTGGTGTACATGTCAAATATATACAGTCGCCGGTCTCTTCCAGATCTACCCAGACCTCCTCATACCATTCCAGTTCTACGTCTCGTGGTTCTTTAATCGTGGTGTGCCATAGCTTATCTACTATGTACTTGTCACGGCACATAGGCACTAACTGGTACCTGGGGGTGTTGTCTGTTCCTGTCTGCACGTGTACTTCTTGTGTTGCTTTAATTGTACCACCGGAGTTGCCCATTGTCACCATCATCATTGCACCGTTAGGGACTGCATTAGCACAACATCGGAGGCCCACCTGGCACAGGCAGAACATCACAAGGATGATCACCACTATTGGTATCAGGAACTTCATTGTCACTCCAAGCCATGAGGGAACCCAGGAGAAGATATTGTCGAACCACGAGCTATCCTCAGCTCCACCTTCCATTTTCATCTTCTCGCCCAGGTTATGTACTGCTTCAATAACGTGGGACAGGGACCCATTTTCTGCGTCTTCAGAAGGTACGAACGTGCAGCACGCACTTCCTATTTTTCGGCAAACACCTCCATCGATAGCTGTTAACAGGTCTAGAACATACCTGTTCTGCATGGTCATTAGTCGCAGAGCTCGTAGTTCCACCTTTATTATGTTGAACCCTTCTTCAGTGTCATTGGCCAACTGGATCAGTTCCCACCGTGTGATCTGGAGCCATTTTGCATTTGCTCTTGCTTGGACACTGGACACTAGTGAAGCAAAGAATGTTTCCACGGAGCTGAACAGGCGATACTTGTCTGGGATCTGTGCCAATAAATCAGATGATGCTTGTGATATGTAGTTCGAGGCTCGCTTGTTTATTGAGAGCTCTTCTTCCTTCCCCCCGGAGGACAGGACATAAAGGTGCGCTTGTGTAGTTGGAGAAGCTGCATTCTGGTTCAAGCCTCCTTTCATCATGTTACTTCTGTCAATATGGCTTTCTGGAATCACCATTAGTGTCGAGTGCAAGGTGGCCATTGAGCAGCTACCACTCCATGATTGGGGAAGGTGCAGGTACGCCTGGTTTCCGCATACCCAGTAGGTGTCCATTAATGCTGCTGTCCCTTTTTTCATATCCGGGATGGTGAGAGTTTTGTTACAGTTCGTGTTCGTTCCCATTGCCATTTTTCCTTCTCCCTTGAAACATAGTTCGTTTTGTATTTCACTTTGTAGCTTGAAGGGTTTCTCCATCGCTGTTACCCATGTTAGTTTAGGGATGTGTTCTTTCCATATTGGCAAGCACGTTCTTTCCATCCACCGCAACTTGTCCGGTTGGACACCTTTCAGCGCTTCTGCCTTGCACAGCACTTCTTCGTCTTTCCATTTGCTTTCGGAAAACAGTGTCCCTTGTATTGCAAAGAAAGGTTCTTTAAGGCAGATCACTCCAGACGCTTGCGAATAGCACGTTTTGTTGTTCTGTACCATTCTGAAAGAGACATCGTGTGCTTGGAAAGTGTTCTTTATTCTACACAGCGTGAGATGAAGGAGACATTGGGCATCCACAATGGGCAATTCTCGTGGCAACAATACTTTAGGTGTGCCTGATGCATGGGGGATAAGTGAGCAGACATAACAGCTCTCATTGGTTGTTTGTTTAGCTGTTGTGCTCATATCTGCATACCATTTATTTGCTTGGTGAGGGTGTCGTGGGTCTTCCATTTTGTCTAACCCTAGCCCATAATACTCATCATACCCTTTTCCACCAGTCTCTCTTCTCCGCCTACTTTTCTCCCTTCTTCTGTACCTTCTCGTTATAGGAGGTGAAGAACCAGGCCCCCCTTCCTCCCTCCCACCCCCCTTTTCTAATTCTTCATATAGGGACGTGTGTTCTGTCATCATAATCACTTTTCCATCCTCATTAATAAACAAGAGATCGTTGTTTGAAATTGGGGCGGGAGGGATCGTGTGGTTGTTGTATGTTCCAGGTTGGGACATTGTGTCATTATCTACATTTTTGGTTCTCCATTGTGAGAGGACAGCAGTGGGTGGTGTAGTATAGTATCCCCACACAAAGTGTGATCCATCCCAGATCAAGAAATCACCTTCTTTGATACCTACAGTCGGAATTGTTTTCGTTCCAGGAGCAAGGGTGGTGTTGTTCCCCCCTCCCCCCTCGTTCATCTCGGTAGAGATGAACGCTATAATCCAGTGTAACACCAGACAAAACATTGAGATGAAGAACACGATAGCACACATTGATAAACCACATTCAAATGAATATGTTAATCTAGCCACTAACATTTCTCTAAATCTAACATATCTATTAGTTGCAGGCTGCCCATTCGATGCCATGATAAATCCTGTTTGAGACACAAAAGTTCATTAAATACAAACATGTAAGCATTTCCACATTGTAACGTTTCGGTGATAAAATATAGGGTTGGGTGAGGAAGGGGGTTTGTTGACAGACAAGGTAGCTTTCAGTCAATATTATTTGTAACTTACTATATATATATATAAATAATAAAAAAAAACATGACATTTCTAAAAACAACAATAATAAAAAACATCTTAAATAGTACAGGAAGGGAAAAAAAAGAACCCCACGCAAAACTTTCAAAAATTGTAAAAAGAAAATTTACATATACATGTGTACATGTTTTAGTCCAGGACATTTGTTGCGCGCTAATTATGTTCACTGTTCATCTCATGAAGCACACGAAATTCAAATCATTCATTCCGCACAACTTCATCGTCCGCTGTTGCCTGTGCCTCATCCTGCACCTCACTCTCCGCAGCGCTGTAAGCTTTACGTACATCTGTCAAATGCACCCAATATCGCAGGCCCTTAACCTTTACTGCTGTAGGCGTGCAAAACACTACCTCATAGGGGCCATGGAAGCGTGGTGCGTTCCACCTCCGCACAAAACTTCTAACATATATAAGGTCCCCAGGCATTAGCTGTAGTGGTTTTTCAGGCAAACCGTTTGGTTCAGTCGCGTTCCCCTCCTCTCTTGTCGAGGGGGGGGCTAGTTGCTTTGAAATTACGCGCGCTGCCCGTGTCAATTTTCGCAGGTATTCTGTGAACTCCTCCCCCAATATGGCTGCGCTTCTGTGTGCATCAGAACGCTCACGGAGAGGCGAATGCGCTGTGTGCATTCTTCTTCCCGTGACGATCTCGTGCGGGGACAAATGGTGATCCTTACTTGGCTGGTTTCGTAGCTCAAACAAGGCCAAAGGCAGGCAGTACATCCAAGTCTTTTTAAGGGAAAAACAAAGTTTTGATAATCTGCTTTTTAACAGGCCGTTTATCTTTTCTACGACGCCATTACTTTGAGGATGATAAATCGAACATAATTTGTGCTTTATTCCCAATAATGTAGTCACTTCTTTAAAGAGTTCATTAACAAAATGCGTCCCGTTATCTGAGCGAATAACGTCGCAAATTCCCCAGCGCGGAAACACTTCCCGCACTAGGAACTTCGCGGCGCCCTTCGCGTCAGGGCGGGCACAAGGGCCTGCCTCCACCCACCTCGAAAATGGACATACAACCACAATCATGTATCGAGCCCCGTTACACCTTTCTCCCATGTCTACATAATCAATGTGGAGCTCTCTGAATGGGCCACTTGGTTTTGGTATCGTACCCCTTAGTGTACGCAATGTCATACCTGAGTTGTAAATTTGACATGTCGTGCATTCTAGAGCTAACCTTGTGACGTGTTCCTGGAGGCAAGGTGTAAACCAATCTTCTTGTATCTCTGCCATTATGTGTTTCTTTGTGTTGTGTGCAGGAAAGTGTAGTTGTTGAAATGCTATTTCTAACAGCGTGATTGGCATTACCACTTTTCCTGAACTCTCTTGTCGCCACAATAAATCAGTCGGTGATTTGCTGCATCCTCTCTTAGTCCACAGCAATTTTTCCTCTGCACTAGCTCCCTCTTGCAGCTCTATTATCTCCTGTGTGGACATCATGTTGTATCCTGTGGGGACTTCTTGGCTTGCTGTGTGGTGCAACATGTACTCTCCTATTTCACCTTTTTGTAGATATGAAGCTGCTTTGGCAGCGGCGTCTGCTGCCGCGTTCCCCAAAGATACAAAATCTGTATTGGTGGTATGAGCTTGACATTTTACGATGGCCACTGCCGTGGGGTCTTGCAGGGCCTCAATCAGTTCTTTCAATAATTCTGCATGCTGGACTGGCGTTCCGTCTGCTCGTCGGAACCCTCTCCGCCCCCACCGGGCCAACCCGCCGTGAACTGTTGTTGTCATGTATGCTGAGTCTGTATATATGGTCACTGCGCACCCCTTGGCGGCATGCAATGCTTCTATTAGCGCTATTAGTTCTGCTGCTTGCGCTGAATAGTGTGATGGGAGGCGGTGTTGTACTAGTATCTCATATTCATCTTCCTCTAATCGTACCACTGCCATACCCACATGCTTTTCTCCTGTCTCCATGTCTATTGATGCTGACCCGTCCACAAAATACACCTCACCCTCGGTCAGGGCATTTTCAAAAATCACTTGATCCTTACTTTCGTCACCTGTGTACGTGGCGCAGTTGTGGTTTTGCATGTCCTCTATGGTGCATGCCTCTGTGATGAATGTGGCTGGGTTCACTGTTTTACATCTTACTATATGGATGTTAGCGCTGGACAGTATTATCTCATATGCTGTGGCGCGTTGTGTTGTCAATGTGCTCTTTGTTCGCTCTAATATTGCAAAAAGTGAGTGTTCCACGAACAGTGTCACCGGGCAGCCCATTACTATCGTGGCACTTTTTTCAATTGCGAACGCGGCTGCAGCTAGGGATTGCTCGCACGCGAAATGACCTTGCATTACTGCGTCTAGGGTGCCGCTATAGTAAGCGAGTGGTTTGTGCCCTAAAGATGTTTTCTGTGTCAGTACTGCTGTCATCAATGTTCCTTTGCAGTGTGAAAATAAGAAGAATTCGCGCCCATAATCTGGGTTTGCTAGTACTGGAGCGCTTGATATCAGCTCTTTTAGTGAGTTAAATGCTGTGTTCATCACCTCTGTCCATTCTATGTGTTTGTGTTCTTGTTGTGCTTCTTTCAGTGCCTGTAGCAAGGGCCTTGTGTACGCCGCATAGTCCAATATCCATGCTCGGCAATAGTTACACATACCCAGAAATTTCTGCATCTCTTTTACTGTTTTGGGCTCCCCAATTGTTCTAATCGCCTGTGCCCTGTCTGGTATAATTCGCTTGCCATCCTTTGATATCAACTGACCCAAGTATAGGACCTCCGTCAGACAGTATTGTAACTTCCCCTTGTCCACCTTGTACCCCTTATTTGCCAATAATGTCAAGAGTGTTATCGAGTCCTGTCTGCATTCTTCCTCAGCCTGTGCACAAACCAATAAATCATCAACGTACTGAATCACTGTGCTTTCTACAGACAAATTCCCCAGATCTTCATGTAGTACCCTGTTAAATATGCTTGGGCTCTCGCAATATCCTTGTGGTAGTCTGCAGTGTTCGAACCTCCTTCCTCCCAATGTAAATGCTGTCAAGTACCTGCTCTCTTCTGCCAAGGGAATCGAAAAGAATGCATTTTTTAAGTCAATTACTGTGAAGTGTGATGCTATTTTTGGAATGTTGCACAGTATTGTCGCCGGGTTCGGGACTAAAGGGAACTCCTTCATTACCACATCGTTCAATGGGCGTAAATCTTGTATCATCCTCCATGAACCCCCCTTCGCTTTTTTGATTGGGTAAATGCATGTGTTGCATGGGGAGTTTGAGGGCACTATTATACCCTGTGCTAGCAGTGCTTCTATTGTCTCTCTGATCCCTTCTTCTGCTTCTCGCGACAGTGGATATTGTTTCACCCGGGGTAGTATTGCTCCTTGTTTTACTTTTATCACCACAGGCTGAACTTCATGTAGCAACCCTACATCGTGGGGGCCATTAGTCCATAAGTTAGCGGGTACTGAACTCATGTCTTCATCAAAAAATGTATGCGGTGCTCCTACTACCGCCATTAGTTCAACTTTAGTTTGTCTGGCTGTAACTACGATGTCGCAGGGCATTGCCAGTTCCATCACTACTTCACCATCTCCCTCAGTGTCAGAAAATAGCTCCTCGTCCGAGAGCTCTCTCAGGGGGATATTTGCATTTGTACACAATACTGTCCGCCACTCACACCCTTCCATGTCAATACCAATCACGCATATTCTGTTTGCTGATACGTGTATTGCATGCAAATCCAATGATAGTACTTCCCCAAGAGCAGTGTCAGGGCTTGCTATGGGACGAAAAAGGAATTCTGCTGGTATTCTCCACTCCACCCTTTTTAGTTCTGGTACTATGAGAGCCAATGTTCTCATGCCTTCAACAAACATCTCCTCATTT
The DNA here is from genome assembly GCF_040938575.1 of Ambystoma mexicanum. NCBI lineage: Eukaryota > Metazoa > Chordata > Amphibia > Caudata > Ambystomatidae > Ambystoma > Ambystoma mexicanum. Next base: position 717,495,004 of record NC_090932.1, read on the forward strand.
CTTGGTACCCCTCTGATCTCTTTTATTGTTGTGTGGCCGTGTATTACTGCTAATATACGGAGGGGGCATATGCCTGGCGTTGAACATACGATGCCGCTCCCTGTGAATGATATGGTCATGTTTAGTTTGCTCAAGAGATCTCTCCCCAGTAAGTTGATGGGAGAGTTTTCATAGTACAGCAAGGGTGCTTTCACTGTTTTACCCCCCACTGTCACATCCAATACCTCTGTGTAAGGAACTTCAATTACAGCCCCAGAGAACCCCTGCGTCTCTAACGTTCTATTAGATAACGGGAACCGGCCCTCTCTAATGCATGATTTCTCCGCTCCCGAATCCACCATGAATATGAATTGCTTGTCTCCTATCTGCGCTCCTATCAATGGTTCCTCTGATGCATTGTGGGTCGTAGACAGTACTGGACACGCAAGTGCTCTCTGTGGGCTGTCCTATGCGGGGTGTCTCATTGCCCCCCCTTGATCGAAAATATTCCCCGAAACTACTGACACTCCACTGTAAGGTGCGGGGGCTGGTGCCCCATTAGCTCCTGTGGCGAAAGTATTACCAGGCGTGTAGTGCACATTGTCATTATTCTGTGGGCTGGTTTGTGTTCGGTATTGATGTCCGTGTAGTTGTGCGTTACTCCTTTGTACTACATTGTCTGGTTGCTGGTATTGTCCCATGGGGAGGCCGTAGGGGCTTCCTGGATGGGGGTGTCCGTACTGTTCTATCTCTTGGAAACCGTTGTTTTGTCTGCTCCTACATTCCCTTGAGTAATGCCCCCATCTCCCACAATTCCAACAGCTCCCCTGTGGACCTCTGGGACCCTGCCACCCATTTCCTCCCATTCCTCCATACCCTTGTCCTCCTCTTCGCCCCCTGTACCCACCTCTTCCTCCTCTTGGGGCCCACTCTTGCCACGTTGGACCTCCGTTCTGCTCCTGCTCTGTCCACTGTCGTTGCCCTTGTCCTGCCCAATTCGCTGCTATTCTTCCTTGTATTGCTATTTGCCCCTCCTCTCCTTCCTCTCCCTCCCGTATGAGTGGGAGTCCCGCTACCGCTGCTGCGACCTTCACCAATTTTGATTGCACCAACTTCGCCTCGTCCGCCAACCTTTTCTGTGTTACTTCCCTCTCTCTTTCTTTGATCCTTTTACAATGGTGTACTATTATGCTTTGGATCTCCGGCCAGCCTTTTGCCTCAACACCTGCTATTTTATCTAGTGCCTTTTGCACTTCCTTTGGGAGCCCTCTTTTAATGATGAAGTAAAATAGAGACGTGGATTGGTGCCAGGGCGTACCCGTTTCCGCTCTCCACATCTCCTGCACCCGGAGAATGTAATCCATAGCGTCCTCCCCATCATTCATGGTACATTGCATTACTGACTGCAGATCAGGGGTATCTGGGAAAGTTTCCCGCAGTGCGTCCCACACCCTTGCTCGCACGGTGTTAAAAGAAGCCCCATCATGGCGATCACACTCCAAAGTTACAGCTGGAAAACCCGCTTTAGCCCACACTCTGTCTGCCTGATCCCCTACTGAGGACACTAGTAGGCTTTTCACATCGCCTACTGCCAGCGGTATACCCGCGGTATGTTTTTCAAATGCATATATCCACTTGCTTGCCCCTCCTGACAGCTGTGGTAGTAATTTCATCAAGTTAGCCTTGTCCATCTGAGCCCACGGTATATAGTTCGGCCTCCCACCTCCCCTGTGGAGTAATGGTAGTTGTAATTTCCCTTTTGCCGTTGCAGCTTCCTTTTCCTTGGTCACTGCTGACTCTAATGACGCCATCTTCCCCACCCTATTTCTTAGTCGTCCTATCCATTCATCCTCTATAGTCCCCAGTGAACATGCCCCATCTAGCTCCTCGCCTTCTCCTCCTACTGCCATGCTCAATCTATCACTCTCATCCCCCCCTCCTCTGACATCACATAACAAATCCTCTCTGATCCCTCTCTCTCTCGAGACATCACCAATGCTTCCTTCTGCTGTCCCTACTTCTATTATCCTGGTCGGTTCTTCCTCAATTCTGAACAGTATTTCCCCCTTTTTCCATCCTTCCTCAATTTGTCTACTTTCGCTCGACGCTCTAGACGTGCGTCCAGATTGTGTGGGGGCGCACGCTGTGCGTTCACATATGTCTTTTATTCTTGAGAGCTCATCTCGTGCCACTGTAAGCCTCGACTCTAAGTCACTCGTTAACTTCTCTATGTCCACTCTCTGTGTGCCTCCCTGGGTGTGCTCTCTAGTGTTTTCGTATGGTGGGGGTGCAGTTGGTCTTTGTGGCGTGCTGGTTGAAGGGGGAGGCACATAAATCGGGTCGCTATATCCTGTTGCAGGGGCTGGTTTAGGTAATATTGGGTACAACATAACCACTTCCGCAGGCTGTTCTGTACTTAACTGTTCCTTTTCCTCTCGCGGGATCATTAGTGGATTGTCTGTGGTGGAGGGTAAATCAATATTTGGAGCTGGAGCTTTGGGTGGGGGTACTTCCTCAAACAATCTCCAAAGATCTAATATCTCCTTCCTGTTCTGCCATTTTTTTCCCTTATACTTAAGGCGAATACATGTACATACCATATCAAGAACGCTTTTGTCAAAAGACCCTCCTTCTGGCCAAATCTGGGGCAACCCCTCCCCTTTCAATTCTGTTAACCATTGATCATGATATTTATTTATGCGTTCAGCATATCCCGGCAAGCTCTTGCAAATGTGTGACAAGGGAGTTTCAGCCCCCATCCTTTAAATCGCTAGCGCTACCTTGTTCGCTTTCGTTACCTTTTATTAGCTGTAAATATGCGTATGTATTCCTTTATGGCACAGACAAGAGCGGACCTCTTAAAATTATCACCCACCGTTATTCACTGCCCAAATCTCTTCTCACTCACCATATCTCATCTCCTTCCCATTCCCAGGCACTCTTATGTGATCTCACTTGTAATTGATCAAGTACTGGTTATGGCCACACTCTCTGACACCACCTCGCGGCCACCCGTTCGTCTCTCACACTCGTACGGTGCGCGCACCCTTCACAATGCTTTCCACTCACACTCTTTGTCTTTCTCCTCCCTTTCCTCCCTAGCCAGCTGTCCCTGTTTCCCTACTAAGGTTACTGTGTTCACGTCTGTACGTGCCACTACTGAGTCCCCACTTTTTAAGATGTTCTAACTACTTCATACCCTTCTCATTTTCACCCCCTACCCCGTGGAAATGGAAAAAAGAAATAGAGAGAGAGAGAGCACAATCACTAAAAAATATTCCCGGTGTCTCCTTTTGCTAGACACCAATAACTTATTTCTCACTTCTTCATATATTCCCAGTACTAATTTAGATAGTACTATGCGGCGCCGCCTTCCACCCCCTCTCGGAGCTAGGTTTCCGTCACTTCTACCACGTCACTTATTTCTTACTCCTAATGGCCATATGCAAAAGAAAGAATAAAGAAAATTTCAAGACCCGTCTGTAGTAGACCCCCGATATTCTTCTCCTCTACCTGTCCCCGTTCTGTTATTCCCAATTCCCTTTCTTTTCCCCTTGACGATCACTCGCACTCGGTACTCACGTGCCCGTCTTGAACCGATACTCTCCGAAACTGGGTCCGTCCAGGCGGCGTCACCGGTAACTCAACGGTCAGCCCCTGGCTCCGGCGAGCGGCACTCAAAGGGGATTTTTTTCCAATCGGGATCCCGTACCCTTTCTCATTGAGTGCGCACTTCTTATTGTGCCGGTCGCCGTTGGCGGGCGGCCTCCCGGAGACGGCTCACCGTGCGTATCCCTTCTCGACCGGAGATTCTCGTGCCACAAGGGGGTCGTTTAAGAAGGAGTTAGGAAAAATAGTTTGGAGATATCACGCTATCGGGGTCACCACTGAAAGGAAGCGCCCCCAATTCAGCACGATCCTCCCCGCAATGAGAGACAATAAGGGACTCTCCCGTAGTGGGAATAAGACCAAGACAGAGTGCGGGTGAGCGTAAGTGGGAGTTTATCCAAGGATAAGGCATGCAAAGAACTCTGCAACCTACGAGAGCGCTCTGTCCGACAATAGCAAAGACAGGCGTATTTCTAATACAGAAAACGTCATCAACACCTAAACACTGTAGGGGGCACAAGTTAATTGGGATTGGGTATCGTCGACTAACTATAGGTGTTGCTGCAGCATGGTTGGTCTTGGCAAGACGACGTCACTGGTCAGCCTCGTGGGTTGGGTTGGGCCTGGCAGGCCGGCTTGAGGTCATCCGTGCGGTGTTGGTGCGCTGGGGCAGCCTGTGACAATGATGAATACCTTTCCTGTCTTAGTTGCCCTAGGCCATGCACACTGCAGTTATTCAGAAAATGACATTTACGTTCACTAATAAATTGTTCCGTAGCTTATCTTATAAAATAAACGCAACACATGAGGAATGCACCTCGTGAGAGGTCTGGTGGTTGTTGGTTGGGGTGAGATTTACCTGAGTCTTATTGACCGGTATTTTAGGTCACGGGACGGGGCTCTGGGACCTGGGCCGAGTGATACATGTCTGTCTGCTGCGTTAGAAGTTATTATATAGATGGGTCTCTGTGTCTTGTCCCAATGATGGGGGTCGTCCTTACACGGGGTCAGGATTCTTGGGGGGGGGTTCGTGGGGATTTATGAGAGGGTGCTGGTAGATCAGTGGGTTCATCCGTGGGTTTATTACCGTGCTGTAAATAACACAGGTGGCGGGCTGTGGCCTTGGTTGCGGCGCCGGGGCCTCTGACTCTCTGAAGTAACGCCAGCTTGGTTGGGGGAGGTGAGGGAGCGCAGCACAAGTCTTAGCTTTTTTATCTGGCAGGCTTGGTGGGGTGGGAGAGGGAATGACCTTGCATATACTCACAAAGGTATTTTCCTCGTGCGTTGCTGATCAGTGAATGCAGAAGTTTTATACTGTTCTGCCTCATTTTAACGTTATTCAGACACACATATATATATATATATATTTCATTTTCGTTACACATTTCTTTAATACAGTCGGTTCCAGTACCTTTTCATTACCTAACATTATGTTCACTACATTGTGTGCGTATTGTATGTACATTAGACGTTATACGAGGGATATCTAGGTTATGGCCTACAGAGATTGATGCCCGCCGCTTTGGGTGATTCAAAACATATATGAGTTCAAGTTTCTACATACTATTGAAAAACACTTTTACAAATAGAGGTTACACGTTTGGTCAACATCTTTCTCCGTGGTTATAGCAGCATTAGTCCAGACCTGGAGGGATATCATATAACGTTACATTTTTATGGTTCGTTCACATTTTAAACAGAGGTAGTTCATTAACACCAATACTTGAACTATTTTCTACCTTCTTCAGATAGTGATGCTTCAGCTTTTTTCCCCGTTGCCCCGGCCTTGCGGTCTGGGCCATACGGGGTGCAATATCACATTGTTACTAATATAATGTTGCCGTGTTGGCATCTCGGGTTTAGCTCATCTCCGACTTTCTCATGGGAACGCGCTCGCAGCGGATCTGCCAGGGCTGCTGAGGCGGCAGAGATGCATGAAAGGCCCTCCAAAGGTGGGGGCCTCGTTACAGTGTGCTGGACTCACACCATGTTTGCTGTGCACGATGGCGTCTAGGCCTAACTTAAGTTTCGGTAAATGCAAAGACAGGGTGCGTGTGGGCAATGTCGTCGGCGGGTGAACCCCCCTCCACCTGGGCCCGGGTGGCATGAGGGTGCTCCCACCGAGCCATGGTCCTCACCTGGGGAGGGAGCTGTAGGTGAGGAGGGCCTCGTGGCCATTCCTCCCCTACAAAACCTAGGTCTCTATATTCAGCTCCATAGAATTTGGAACTGACCTTAGATTTATAGAATTGTATTGTGGAAATTAACAAGAAATTCCCAGATTTATAAATAATTCCTCCAAATTGAGCTACAAAAGATACAATCCGACTATTCATATATTTTATTTACTATCCATTTATTTTAGGGTTATTTTTATGCCTTATCTAAAAGCCCAAGTATCTCCAACTATTAACTCTGAGTTATTACAGTCCCTTTTGTAGTTAATTTGTTTGCGCTTCAAGGTGCCAGAAGTGATGAGAATTTTTGTTTTATGAGGACCAACGTCTAGTTCCCGATCTTTGGCAAACAAAGTAAAGGAATTGATGGAGCACTGCTGACCTATTGGCATCTGATCAAGCAGGATAAAGTCATCCACATAGTGTAGATGTTGGATAAGAAGGGTTCTTAATCGAGGAAGGAAGGTATTAGATGTTCTAAGGTACCTAGATATAGCTGGCAAGTTGAAAAGGGCAGGGGCATGTGCACACCCCTATCTTATTCCTCACAAGATGGTGATCAGGTCCATTTACATGCCTTCCCTCCCAAGTCTTACTCACATCTGTGTATTTTCATGCATAGTAGTTAAAATATATATTGATTATTTGAATAGGGCAGCCCTAGGTACTCAGCTGATCCCACGATTTAGCCCAATTTTCCTTGTTGAATGCCACGGAGAGGTCTATTAGTGCCCTGTATATATGTTTCTTTTTGCTGGTAAGGCTTGTTTTTGAACTAGATGGATTATGAGGCCATTCAGATTGGTTCCCAGCCTCTTCCAAAAGTCAGCCTTATATGCATTCAAATGGCCAGTAGCCTCTACCCAAGTCTCTATCTTTATCAATAATATGGCCTCAAAGTTTTTACATTGGGTACATCAAGGCAATTTAGCGATAGTGGTATTTTGCCCATCTCCTTTTTGTTTAAATAGGGACAAGCAAAGCTGTATGCCAAGTAGTAGGAAATAATCTATCAGTGATAATGCGTCTGAAAAGGACATACACATTATAGGCCCAGAACTCTGGGAGGATCTTCAGGGTCATATGAGATAACCCATCAGGGCCGGGCAATTGCGATATATTGTCTTTTTAAAATGAAACTAAGTATAACCTATTGATCAAAAAGCAATTGCTAAAAGCAATCTCATTCTTTAGATGTAAGTGAGGGGAACAGTTAGGTAAAGAGTACAGGTCGGTGGAGTGTTGTTGCCATAGAATATCCAAGATGGGCTTAGCCTTCAAGCTTGAAAGATGAAGATCTTGTGAGTTTATCTAGTCCCAGATGTTGATATGTTGCTTAGTTATTAGGACATATAACATCCTTTCAGAATCTCATTGGGTAAGCATGGATTCATGGAATTTGACCCAAAAGTTTTGTTTTTTAATATTAAGCGACAAGGAATTGCCATTATGTATTTTGCGACAATATCTCATATTTCTCCCCAGTTCTTCTTTTTTTCTCAGATAGACACTCATATAAATGAAGACGTAGATATGTTGTGTTGTTTTCCTATAGAAAATGTCTTGAGCATAGTCTGCCACTTTCTCTATAGAGTACTCAGAGAATAGTTTAGGACTGAGGAAGTCGACCTTCTCACAGAGTTTCCGTGTTTGTAGGATAGTATGTATCCTTTTAGTAAAGCAACCTACAGCCCTCTCATTACAAGTTACTCTACTATGTTTAGATGTCATTCGCAAGTGAGTTAGAGTGGAAAAAGATTGACTGTGTATGATTGCTTGGTTTAGAGTTACTTCTATACATGCATGAGCAGTGGCTGTAGTTTCAACAACATCAAAGGGAATATACCTTTCTGTTATGACACTCCTTTGGTCATGGGGTTCACTCATCAAGGACGCTCAGGATACTCAGGCCAGGTACTCTTAGTGGTTACTTAATTAGCTTCTTAGTTACACAGATCAGATGTTATCAAGTCATTAAGAGATAAGAGGACCAAGGGACAAGAGCCCACTTGCTCCCACCACCCAGGCTCACATATTCTAACTGCCTGGGTTAAGACCAATTCAACTCCAAACATTCCAACCTCACACTCCACACTCACAGCCTACCTTCTGAAGATGACACCAGTCCTAGCACCTCACACATTCAGGAAGAGGACCAACCCTAACACTTTCAAAAAAGAATTCAGTGGAACAGGCATAATTAATAGTGGTAGTCTTCTCCATGTGGCTCTAGGTGTGTTGTCTGGTGCAACATCACTGTTGCACCTATATGGGTTCCGTGAATTCATTAGGTAGTTCCATTCCATACCTCTAATAGTACGATTAGTGGCATCCTCCTCTCTGGAGTATGAAGCTATGGAACTTGCTGAACAGTTAGAAATTAGGTCTCCCACGATTAAAATCAATGGATGATGAAGTTCATGCTATTTGGCTATAACTTCTAAGCTTCTTAAGAAGAGGTTGCGGTAGAGGTCTATTTGGGTTCCAGTGTACATTTAGTATTAACCAATCTAGTTCACTCTTACCACCTTGCCATACCAAATTAATCTTAAAACTAATCTATCATGCCATGGCAGAGGACATTTTTGACATTTCATATAATAAGGCCACCAAAATTGTGTCCCTTAGTGTCTTTGATTGGAGGAGTATGATGGAGTTCAAAGCCATCCATTGCTGCTCTTTCCTAAATCCAGATTTCTTGGAGGCAAATTATGTTAAAATCCTTCAATCTGGAAGTCTTGTTCAAACCATTAAAGAGTTAGGAATGATCCCAAAAGTTTTTTGATAGAATGTTTAGAGCTGTAGTGGCAGAACCTTAAAGTGTAGCTGCTTTGGTACTTTTCTGTTCAGGGTTTGCGCTAGCCAAGACCAGTAATGAACTTCTATATGCAATGTTGGATCAGTTTGCTTTGATAGGAAGACATTACGTTGACCATTACTGTCATTAAAGCAGAAACTCTTTAAGGCTCCAACACTGTTGATTATAGGTTTAATTGTCTTAGTTGCAGCTAGACTCTGCTTATTATAAATGCCCAAATTCATAAGACTATAAATGTTGCAGACCAAGGAGGCTATCAGTGGAGCTTATTCCAATAAGACCAGAAGATTGAATTATGTGTGCCAAATAATTCTCTTGTCTTCATGAAAGATACCCAGTTTAATGTCAGTGGATTTAATAGTCTGCAAGCACGTGATCCCTCATAACATAATGAGAATGTTCTGGTGATTTAAACGGGTTGAGGAAAATGTCTTAAACATACTTTGAGTGCCACAATATACTAGGACAGGTGGGTGGGTCACACTTCTTTATTGATGCAAGTGTCTGAGTGACAAACCACTAATGAGTTTGGAAGAGACCGAAAATTAGCAACCTCCAACTGCCTACAGATTTTTGGATCAGTAGTCCATGCCATGATAGAACACTTCTGCTCAAGTGTGTGAAAAGGGGGAGCTAAGATCTTTAATAAGGGCCAATTGCCACTCTGTGGTTTTAACCCTGTTTACAACCTGTTTCTACAAAAAGAATCCAGTTGGTCGTGTCGTACTGCGACGTTGGAATGAGCAGGAAGACAGGAATCAGACTGGCGTCAGTTGATACAGCAGAAATAACACACACATAGAAGTAGGTAAATCCGTACCCCTGTTCCTCGCTGGTTTAAAAGGATATCTTAGAAATCATTGAGCCACGCAAGTTATTGACTGACACGTATGATTTAACTTAATGTTTACAGTACGGTGTGGAGGGACTTTGGAAAACGTGCTAACAGTTAGCATTCGATTTCGAATAGCCTCACTACCCCTCACCTGGAGAGCAATTTCAATTCTGTGCTAGTGGCACGGCCGCCGGCGACTGGTGTATGTGGCGAAGGTGGAAACAAGGACGCCATTGAAGTGTTCCGTTACGTTCTTTCTCGCCTTCCAGACTCGGTCTAGTTGTTTTCAAGATGGCCGCCGCCGTTCGTATATCTCACTCGGCTGTCGGCGGCTCGGCGCGTTGCAACTGAGTTTCTTTCCTCGCCTTGTTGCTTGCGCTAGTATCCCTCCTGACGGTTCTGCCTTACTATTACGCCTTCCGTACTCTTCTTGTCTTTTCTCCTCCTCCCGTTTCGTATGGGCTCTTCCCCCCTTCTCTGGTTCCCGCTTGCCTTCTCCTGTGTTTTGTTCCCGTGCTGATATTCTGCTGCAATTTATTTCGCTCTAGGACTCTCATATTCCCGGACTCACCCGTTCACACTTGTCCTTCACCCCGAGGTTACCTACCTGTTAACCGCCCTATCTATTCTTCTCGTGCTGCTGAGACACGCCGACCTTACCATTTCCTGGATTCTCGGCGGAGGACCCATTCAACCTCCTATAGTGCAGACGACTTCCACAGCCTTCACGACTACCTTGGATCCAGGGGTTTTTTGCCATTCCAGTGGCTTTTTCCCCTCTGGCTGTCGCGGAGGGGAGTCACCGCGGGTTTTCTCTGTCTGGGAGTCACGGTGGCTTCCTTCCGAGGTAGACCATATCTTCCAAAAAAGAAGAAGCCTTACATTGGACTTACCCGCCGGAAGAAACTGGACAACTCAGGTGAGGAGGAAGTGATTGGGGAGAGTTATCAATCGAGTGAAGACGAAGACATAGCTGATTACCTAGCAAGTCCCGTAGCACATAGCGCCAGTCCTGATAGCTTGCAACGCCAGAAAGAAGACATGGCCACGCCACAACAACTGCAAGAGCTGGTGACGGCTGTCCAAACCCTCAACGCAGAAGTCCAAACACTAAAGGCTGACAACGTGGCGCTCCAACTAAGAGTAGCCGCAAGAGAACAACAGACAACTGATTTACCCCCACTACCCCTAGTGTCGGGTAAATTCGACGGCTCGGAAAGAAAAGTTAAGGAATTCCTGGAAGCCTGTAATATTCATTTCACCTTCCGCAGAAATGCCTTTTCCACAGATCATTCCAAGGTGGGTTTCATGATTACGCACATGACGGGAAACGCCTTGTCATGGGCTACTCCATTGGTATCCCTATCAGACCCAGTTTTGCAGGACTATGCGGCCTTTAAGGAACTACTACTACACACCTTTTTGCGAACCGAAAGCTCACACGTGGCTAGCGAAGACCTGCTGGATGTGCGACAAGGGAGTACCGACTTACTATCCTATATCTCCACTTTCAAGAAGCTCGCTGCAGAGGCTGGTTGGCAAGAGCAGGCCCAGTATACCATATTCCGCAGGGGCTTGCGAGAGGAGCTCAAGGATAAGCTTGCCCGAATCCCGCGCCCAGGAACCTTTTTAGATCTTCAGACTGCAGTTCTAAGAATCGATTTCCGCCTGACGGAACGGAGAAACGAAAGGAAGAAGGCTCGAGGTCCACATCCTTTCTTGGAAACACCCCCGTCAGCCTCCTCACCTGTATCGCGTCCCGCCAGAGCTGAACCCATGCAGGTCGGAACCACCAGATCTTCGTTGACTGCCGAAGAAAAGAAGAGGAGACGAGAAGGAAACCTTTGTTTATATTGTGGAGCCGCCAACCATCTGCTGAGAGACTGTCCCGATGTGCCCCCAAGGAGATCGGGAAACGACCGCCCTCGGTAGTCAGTGGAACAGACTATCGAGGGGCTACACCTTGTTTCTACACTACACTTTCTGTGGCCTCATCTCAGATGAGCGAAGATTTGCGTCTCATGGTTATCGCCATTAAACTCCGCTTCCGGAAGAGAGAAGTAGAGACGCAGGCTCTACTGGATTGTGGGGCGGCTGGTAACTTCCTTGACACCTTTTGGGCTGATAAGGTGGGTCTGCTAAGGATTGAGAAAAAAGTGGACCAAAAGGTCGAAGGAGTGGATGGTACACCCCTATGTTTGGGACTCATTACTCACACCACCGAGGAGATTCAGGTATCCATTCATCAGCATTCTGAATTCATAAAGTTTGACATTATACGGGCGGCCCACTTCCCGGTCATCTTAGGAATAGGCTGGCTCAGGAAACACAACCCATCGGTGGATTGGTCTAAGAATCTACTGAGTTTTCATTCCGCTTTCTGCCTGCGAGAATGCCTTCCGGAACCAACATTCGCAACTGTAAAGACCATGTCTGCTGTCGAAAGCAGTTCCATCCATTGCATACCGGAACGTTTTTCCAAATTCACAGAAGTCTTTCAGGAGCAGACCCCCATCAAACTTCCTCCACATCGCCCAGAGGATTGTGGTATTGACCTAGTACCACAGGCATTGGTCCCTTTTGGGAGGATGTATTCCCTCCCTGTATCAGAAAAGGCTGTGCTCCAAAAGTACCTTGATGATAATTTAGCAAATGGACTCATAAGACCTTCCAAATCCCCTGCTGGGGCCTCTTTATTTTTCATACCCAAACGGGATACTAAGGAGTTGCGGCCTTGTATCGACTATCGGGGGCTAAACAGAGTGACCATAAAGGATCGGTACCCTATGCCCATTATATCAGAGATTCTAGAGGCTGTCCAAGGCTCTGTTGTGTTTACTAAACTTGATCTACGGAATGCGTATCATCTACTCCGCATAAGAACAGGAGATGAGTGGAAGACGGCGTTTCGCACTCCCTATGGGTTGTTTGAATATCAAGTCATGCCGTTTGGCCTAGTAAATGCACCTTCCGTTTTCCAGAGATTCATGGACCGATTGTTTTCCGACCTTCTGAACCTTAACACAGTGGTTTACCTGGATGACATTTTAGTCTTCTCACGGAGCCAGGAGGAACATACGCTACATGTCAAGGAAGTTCTGCGTAGACTACAACATCACAGTCTTCTGGTAAAACCTGAGAAATGTGCATTTGCTCGATCCTCGTTGTCATACTTGGGTTTCATCCTATCCGACAAAGGGGTTACTATGGACCCAAGGAAGGTAGATGCCATCTTGTCATGGCCGTCGCCTTCTTCAGTTAAGGATATTCAACGTTTTTTGGGGCTGGCAAATTTCTATCGGAAGTTCATTCCGAGGTTTTCCTTACTCACTCTTCCCATTACATCCCTTCTCAAGAAATCCACAGGTCTTTTCGTCTGGTCAAATGAGGCTGAAGAAAGCTTCCTCAGCTTAAAGAAAAAGTTCTGTTCAGCTCCTATCTTGAAACAACCAGATCAACTACTACCCTTTATTCTGGAGACTGACGCTTCTGCAGCAGCCGTAGGGGCTGTTCTTCTTCAGAGAGTCAAGGACCTCGAGCATCCGGTGGCATACTTCTCCAAGACTTTGAATCCTAGCCAACACAACTACTCAGTCATAGAAAAGGAATTACTTGCTATGAAGTTGGCTTGTGTGGAGTGGAGGCATTTGCTCCAAGGGAGCCTACACCCGTTCCAGATACAAACAGACCATAAAAATCTGCAAATACTCAAGCAGCAAGAGTGTTATAACACCCGTCAGGCCAGATGGGCTCATTTTTTCGCCCAGTTTGATTTTGTCATCACATTCATCCCTGGCTCTAAAAATCTAGTTGCCGATGCTCTCTCCCGCAAAGACGATGTTACTTTCCCTTACAGAAAGGAGCTTATGTTCCCTCGTACCCGGATCATATTGACGGTGTCTAACTTCTTGGAAGAAGTACGAGGAGCCTACCTCCAAGAACCTACTCTCAATATGGGAAATCAACCAGTCACCACTAAGGACGGGTTGCACTTTATCCACGGAAGACTGTTTATTCCTTCCAGTAATCTCAGAAGACGAGTCACTCAGTGGTGCCACGATTCCAGGACTGCAGGTCATCGAGGAGTACGAGGCACTCTGGAACTTCTCCAAAGAGCTTTCATCTGGCCCAACATGAAGGCCGACGCTCAAGCCTATGTTCAATCCTGTATGGTGTGCTTACAAAGCAAATATACCACCTCGAAACCTATGGGGCTGTTGCAACAGGAACCAGTCCCACATGGTCCCTGGAAATGCATTTCTACGGATTTTATTGTGGAGTTACCGGTTTCCCGAGGCTGTACCTGCATAATGGTAACCGTAGACGCCTTCTCGAAACTGGCACATTTTTCACCATTGACAAAGATCCCGTCTGCCTCGGTCATGGCCGATGTATTCCTCAAGGACATTTTTAGGCTACATGGCCTTCCTCAAAAGATAATTTCAGACAGGGGCAGTCAGTATACCTCCAGATTCTGGTCAGCATTGTGCAATTCATTGGGCGTTGAGAGAGCCCTTTCATCGGGGTTTCACCCCCAGACAAATGGACAAACCGAGAGGTTAAATGGTACCTTAGAGCAATACTTAAGGTGTTTCATCAATAAACAGCAAGACAATTGGGTGGACCTGCTTCCCACAGCAGAATTTGCATACAACAACGCGGTCCACACGGCTACAGGTATTAGCCCATTCTTTTGTACCTACTGATACAACCCACAGTCCATAGTTCCGAGTTTCTGGGAGGAAACTAACATTCCTTCTTTAGAGAACACCCTTGTGCAGTTCAAGGAGGCCCACAACACGGCCCGTCAGAGCCTCTCTAAGGCTAGCAGACATTATAAGGAGCAAACCGACAAACACCGGAGTCAAGTTCCTACCTGGGACAAGGGCTCCAAAGTCATGCTGTCCACCAAGTTCCTTCCTCGATGGGTTCGGCCTTCTAAGCTTTCACCCCGCTACATTGGACCCTTCGAGATAACTTCAAAGATAAATCCTGTGGCTTTCCGCCTCAAGTTGCCAAAGGGACTCAGGCGGATTCACCCCGTGTTTCACTCATCTCTCTTACGTCCCTTTGTGCCAGATACCCGGAAACAAGCATCCCCCAAGCTATGGACTTTGCCGGTTCCAGCCATTGAGGAATATGAAGTTTCTCAGATACGGGACTCCCGTTATCGTCGGGGACGTCTTGAGTATCTCGTACATTGGAAAGGGTATCCCTCCTCAGAAGACACTTGGGAACCGCATTTCCACATCCACTCTCCTCAACTGTTACACAAGTTCCACCGACTACATCCAGGAAGGCCGGGTGGGAGAAGCCTTCGGAGGGGGCATACTGTCACGGCCGCCGGCGACTGGTGTTTGTGGCGAAGGTGGAAACAAGGACGCCATTGAAGTGTTCCGTTACGTTCCTTCTCGCCTTCCAGACTCGGTCTAGTTGTTTTCAAGATGGCCGCCGCCGTTCGTATATCTCACTCGGCTGCCGGCGGCTCGGCGCGTTGCAACTGAGTTTCTTTCCTCGCCTTGTTGCTTGCGCTAGTATCCCTCCTGACGGTTCTGCCTTACTATTATGCCTTCCGTACTCTTCTTGTCTTTTCTCCTCCTCCCGTTTCGTATGGGCTCTTCCCCCCTTCTCTGGTTCCGCTTGCCTTCTCCTGTGTTTTGTTCCCATGCTGATATTCTGCTGCAATTTATTTCGCTCTAGGACTCTCATATTCCCGGACTCACCCGTTCACACTTGTCCTTCACCCCAAGGTTACCTACCTGTTAACCGCCCTATCTATTCTTCTCGTGCTGCTGAGACACGCCGACCTTACCATTTCCTGGATTCTCGGTGGAGACCCATTCAACCTCCTACAGTGCAGACGACTTCCACAGCCTTCACGACTACCTTGGATCCAGGGGTTTTTTGCCATTCCAGTGGCTTTTTCCCCTCTGGCTGTCGCGGAGGGGAGTCACCGCGGGTTTTCTCTGTCTGGGAGTCACGGTGGCTTCCTTCCGAGGTAGACCATATCTTCCAAAAAAGAAGAAGCCTTACATTGGACTTACCCGCCGGAAGAAACTGGACTACTCAGGTGAGGAGGAAGTGATTGGGGATAGTTATCAATCGAGTGAAGACGAAGACATAGCTGATTACCTAGCAAGTCCCGTAGCACATAGCACCAGTCCTGATAGCTAGCCAGGTAAGCGATTACTTTCACAACTCTTTTAGCTAATGATATAGCGATAAACACACAACCCACAACTGGTTTTGTAGGTGTATTTGAGCATTTGTTCCTGTTCATTTTACAGGAAATAAATGAAATAAACCTTTGAACCGATAGATCAAATCTAATAAGTGCGGACCAACAAACTGCATATGCCACCCAATATTCCTTGTGGGGATTTATTTGGAGCGGGATAATTGACTTGAAGGTACCTATAGTTATTATGCTTATAAGATACATCAAACACAATATTACAATTGATTAGAGAGTGATCACAATATGTTTATTATTACAGCGAAAGCACCCAAACAAAGGGAGACCATTTAGTTGAATCTCAGCACGAGACTTATTTAACCGCGTACTCCAAGAAGGCACGACTTGCACTTTGGGTGAGTTGAATTTATTAATTATTGAATGCGATTACCTAATTTGCCAGTTTTCACGGAGATCTGTTTGTTGAATGGGAAACCGTGCTTATTGAGCGATTTGTCCCGCCTCAGATCAATCGTGAAGCACTTTTGGGAAATTAAGTCAAATATGCCTTAGACATTGCATATAGGATGGTTACACCTCCTTACTTTCCAATTTTTTCTACTCTTACTTTTAGGAGTTGAATTACATTTTGACACTGTACAACAAACACCTTCATATTGTTTGAATATATCTTACAGCTTAGTGAATAGAACCTCTTTAGCTAGTCAGTTATGACAAATTATTATTTACATTCATTTTGATTTAACTTGCGAAAAACAATTACTAATTAAAAAATGAAAACGTATCTATTTCCGTTGAAATTTCAGAAAGAATATCTACGATATCAATACCTGAAGAAGGGTGTAACACCCGAAACGCATAGTATTAGACTGGTGCAGTATCCCTAAACCCATACATATAGTGACTCCCTGTCCAGATATCGAGATAATCCTATTAAGGAAAATCAAGAGTTAATGATCTTTGTTTAGTTATTATTACAAAATCAGTGATTATGAACTTGTTGATGTAATTGATGCTTAATGTATTGCAAATATTACCATTGGTTCTCTATATATATTTTTTGATATCTTGAATTACTTATTGTATGTATAATTGTGTCAAGTAACACTGAACTTACTTTATTATAATTTTGGAAATACATCCTGTTGAAAAGAATGTGACTTTCTCTAAATTTATTTTTTGGAGAATTATGTTTACAAGTCTGGGTTGTAGTGGTTGTGCCCCTGTTTGTATCTCGATGGTTCTTGCGGTACCATTTCTATTTGCATGTACAACCTGATCTTTGTCAACCGAATATGTAAATATATCTGACATATTGATTATGTCATCATGTTGGGAATCACCACACAGCAGGGCGGGTGATCCTATTTATTGGACATTTGTATGGCGCCTATACTCAGGTGTTTCCAGGCTTCACAAGACGAGGGGGGGGGCGACATGGGAAATCATAAAAAACAACAAAGAATGGTTATATTGGCCTTGTGACAATCCTACTGTTCAAGAGCATGACAATGTGATAAGTGCAAGGGGGCTGGTAGAGGGAGAAGTGCAGGAGTGGAGTCCCCCACATGTGGAAGAGGGCAAGTGCTGGTCGGGCCAAGGTGGCACAACCAGGGGAAAGAGGGGGGAGGGAAGGGTGAGTGCAGTGGACAGGGAGGACTAAGTTGCAATAGTCTGGGAAAGGGAGCCTGAGGGCAAGTGCTGCCAATGATGCTTGGGGGGACTGGTGGGGGGGTGGTCTGGCACCTGTATGACTCTGAAGGCACCAGGCCCCAGTCACAGCAGCAGATGGAAGTTTAGCATGTGAGGGGAGGGGGAGGGAAGTGGAGAAAAGGTAAGTCTTGAGAAGTTTCTGGAACTTAAGAAGGTCCAGCTCAAGTCTGAGCTGCGGGCAAGGCTGTTCCAGAGGGAGGCACCAACCAAGGAAATGAATCTACTTCCAACTCTCTGCTTAGAGAAACATTTGACCTGCAGAGAGTTGGAGCCAGAGAAGGACTCTGGCTGTGAGTTATTTTGGGAGGGAAAGCTGGATGTAGTGAGGTCCCAGGATCCAGACAGCCATGTGGATGATGCAAAGGGTCATGAATTTGATCCTTGCAGTCCTGGGATCCAGTGGAGAGAATTTAGGGGTGGAGAGATGCGGTCCCTAGGCTTGAGGCCAAGGGTAAGACTTGCAGTCCTATTCTGGATTAGTTGGAGGGGGCAAAGGGAGGAAAGAGGCAGGCCAAGGAAGAGGCTGTTGCAGTAGTCAGGCCTAGAGAGGACCATGGCTCTGGAGACATTAAGTTTCTGAGGAAAGGCGAGGAAAGGTAGAATGCCCCAGAGGAGATGGAGCCGAAGTTTTGACAAGGTCAGTGATATGTGAAGAGAAAGAGAGAGCATAGTCAAAGATGATCCCAAGGTTTTTTACCTCACAAGTGGGTAGGGAGAGGGAACCCAGGGAGTCTGGCCAGAGAGTGGGGGAGAAACAAGGAGTAGGCATCCCAATGAGAACGATCTCTGTTTTACTGGCATTAAGGCAGAGATCTTTAGTAGGACAACATGCCTGAATAGCAGTCAGGCAGTCAGGTATGAGGGAGGAAGAGGAGAAGGTGGAGGTAGGGGAAGGCAGCCTGAAAGAGAGCTGTGTGTCATCTGCATAACAGTGGAATTGAGGGGCGAAAGTGCAGATCAGGTGGGCCAGAAGGGCCAGATAGATGTTGAAGAGCCATGGTGATAGGATAGAGCCCTGAGGGATGCCACGGGTAGAGAGTGAGGTGGAGGAGAGACAAGGACCAATTTGCACTTGGGAGTGTCTGTTATAGTGGAAGGTGGTCAGCTACGCTACTGCCCTGTCCGTGATGCATAGGGTGTCATGGAGATGGTTTATGAGGATGAACTGGTTTACTGTATCAAAAGCAGAAGAAAGATTGAGGAGGTTCAGAACAGAGGGAATGTTATAGCCCAAGTTAGAGAGTAGGTCTTCACGGTGTTCAGGAGAGCAGTTTCTGTGCCTCTGGAAGTCCTGAAAACAGACTGGTGGTCATGGAGGCAGCCAGCCATTCTGGGGATGACCAGCTTCTCCATGAGTTTGCCCAAAAAAGGGGTGATATAGATAGGGTGATAGCTGGGCAAGAAGGGTCAGCGGATGACTATTTTTAGGAAAGGTTTTACAAGAGAGTACTTAAGAGGTTGGGGGAAGAAGCCTGTGACAAAAGAGTGGTTGCATAGGTCAGCCAAGGCAGAGGCAAGGGTAGCAATGTTGTCCAGGATGGTTCTGGAGGAGCAGGGGAGTAACCATCTAGAGGAGACTTTCATAGAGTGGACAACTCTAGAGATCTCATTGTGTGCATTGGGAGAGAAAGAGTGGAGTATGTGGGGAGGAGAGGGAGCCAAGGGAGGTGAGAGAAGGGGGGTTAGGAGGGTGATTGGCAACAGATGACAGAGAGGACAGGATGTCCATAGTTCTGGAGGAAAAATTGGTGGCAAGTGCAGAGCAGTGGGGCTGGGAGGGAGGAGGGGTGGAGGAGACTGCAGTAGGGTTGGCAAGTTCCTTGCAGATTTTATAGAGTTCAGACGTGTTATTGGTGGCTCCAGAGATGCAGGCTTGGACATGAGCCCTCTTCTTGGAGAAGATGGAGAGACAGTATTCCCTTTGGAGTAGGCAACAGGCCAGTTTGTCAGAGAACGAGCTAGATGACTGCCCCTTCCGCTCTGCCTCTTTCCACTTGTGTTTCAAAGTGCCCAAGGCGGAGTCATACCAAGAGTTTCATTTAGAGGCAGGCTTCATGTGGATCCTCATGATGGGGCCAAGGATGTGCAGGCTGAATGAGATAGAGAAATGGAGGTTAGCTAGAACAGAGTCAGAGGGATATTCTAATGAAGGAGGGCGTGGGATGATGAAAGTGGCAAATGCAGCAACTAACACACACTTCATCGGTCGAATGATGGAGAAGGAGACTGGCAGTGCAGGCGGAGGTGACAGGGGACAGGGTAAGTCAAGGTGCGAAGAGAGGAGAGAGTGGTCAGACTAGGAGAGATTGGTAGTGAGAGGGTTAGAGAGAGGAATTTCTGTTGAGATGAGAGCATCAAAGGTGTGCTTGTCAGAGTGTGTCAGGCCAGAGGGAAGGATAGAGAGGGAAGGAGTGGCACAAGGTTGCGGAAGAGAATGGTGGCCACATCAAGAGAGTCGAGATGGATGTTGAAGTCCACAAGGAGTATAAGTTTGGGAGAGGAAGCTAGAAGAGAGGAGGGCAGGATAACCCATTCTGAGAGTAAGAGGGAAGACGGTCCAGGGGGGGCTGTAGATGTTTGCAAGCGTAAGAGAGACAGTAGGTGAAACAGACAGCATACAGACTAAGCTTTCAAAGGATGAGTAGGTTTGGGTGGGGATGATTCCGGAAGAAACCCACTCAGGTAAGATCAAAGCCACTCCACCACCAGGCCAGAAGATCCTGGGATTGGAAAGGATCTTGTAGCCCTCAGGGAGAAGAGTGTCAAAAGCAGTGACAGAGATGGCCTTGAAACACATCTCAGTGAGAGCAAGGACGTCTAGGTCAAGGTCTTCAAGGAGGTGACATATGTCAGAGGAGTGTTTGATAGCAGAGCAAGAATGGAATGTAGCTAAGTAAAGCTGGTTGCCCCCTTTAAAAAGATTTGCAAGGGTGCCAGGGGGTGGGGTCAGGGGACTTGAGGGAAGGAGTGGTGGAACTGAGAGGCAGGGAAGTTAAAGAGAGAAAGAAGATGCCTGTCAAGAAGAAGTGGAGGTTGGGCTGAGAGCACTGGGTCATTATAGTGCCGTTATGATAGAGATTAATGGTGCATTTGGAAGATGCAAAGTGAGCCAAGTGCACTTCACATCTGGTGCCACCAGTAATGGTTGAGGAGGAGAAAGGGGAGAGGACAGAGACAATATGGGGGTCCATAGGTTAGAAGAAGGAACATAAAGAGAATGTTAGTGATAGTCTGTAGGTAGCATTGATGTAGGTGCCTGCTATGGGCAGAACAAGGTTGGAACTCAAGAGTTCTTTTTTTTAGATTCTTCCTTCCAGACTTTGTGAGAGAGGGAGGATAGGAGATGGAGAAGCAGTTAGATAAGATAGGGTGGATGGAGGGCACAATGAGGGCAGAGACAAGCGGGTAAAGGGGGGCCAGAGGATAGCAGGGCGGAAGGGTCAGAAGCACTATGCAACAGTAGAATCACACCATGTGGCCAAGCAGAGAGAATTCAGTGAGCATGCTGGAAATACTCAGGTTTACAGGTTATTAACAAATTGGTAGTGCAGCTAAATTCGATTTTAGCCAAAAGTACACAAAGCTTAAATTCAGCAAATAGGGGAGGATGCATTGTTGGAAAAAAAAACACACCTAGATGCGATTTTTAACAAAAAACTAAAATGCAGCAAAAATTGGAGGATGCACAAATGTAAGGCACACCTTGGGGACAGAGCAGAAGCAGATCAACGTGTGATCCAATTGAGAGGAATCACACATGTGGATTCAACAAGGCAGCAATACCAGGAAAGCAATTTAGATTTGAGTGCAGCGTAGCTGCAATGTATAGACAGTGGAAGGCAAATGGAAAGTGAGGGAGAGTAGTAGGATAAAGGTCACAAGCCATCAAAATCACAGTAATCCAGAAGGGGAGGGAAGAGCCGGAATCAAGGCAGCAATCAGGCAATACCGACTTAAGTTAGTGGATAGTAGGCAGTACAAGTAGTTGAGTTTGTGAAGCACTGAGGAAGAAGGAAACAACATAGCCAATACAGCCTGGAAATGTCAAGAGCTGCGTGGGGAGGCAAGACAGAATTGGTGTGAAGGTCAGAGCGAGGTTCAAAGAAGAGGGAGGCAGGGAACGAGATGTAGCAGGTAACAGTGCTTAGTGCTGAGAACGAGCAACCAGGAAGGGGGACCTTGCAGGCATTAGGAGGAAACGATTGGTGTGGGCAACCCACAAAGCCATTATATCAAGACTCTGATTCTGCCAGTTGAACAGCTTGGACCGCTACATGGGGTAACTCTATTCTAGTTGTCGCCCTTTCTAAGCGCTGTAATGTTATCTTAAATCCACAGTCAATACTCAAATGTATGCCCTGCTTCTTTGCACTATTAAAACCGATGCAAGCAATCAAATTGATCTAACAGACAACCCGCTACAAAGCATCACGTTTGCACATTATATACAAACATTCACCATTTGTGTATGCATTTATTTATTTATGTATGGATTTATAAAGCGCGAAACCGAAGGCATCTAGGTGCTATATCGCTAATATATTGAGCAATAACATAGTATTTCCCTTACTATTCTGATATACCAAACATGGTGCTATACATCCAAAAGCTAGCAAGTACTAACGCAAAATAATCATCTATTGATAATAATACTGTGCTATTAAGATTAGTAAAATGATCTACTACAAATTAGTATAATTAACCATTGATAATGTTTTAGATTAGTAGTTTACATTATATATGAACAGATGATTAGGATTGAATTTGTTATATAAGAATAATTAAAACAATTAAGTTGACAAACGTCAGTGAATTGTGAGCTGCTGTGCTCCGGAAAAAAAGTATCAACCAGAAATGAAAAATAAACAGTGGAGACAATAACAAATATATATTTAAAAGTGTGACTGGATGCAAAAAACACACACCTTTCCAGCAGTGCAGATGAACTGGCGGCGTGTTGCTGAGCCTTAGAAATGTTGTAGTTGTTTATGTTTGCCCAACTTGTGCCCAACTGCACATTTATCTATTTAAATTTGCAGAAATGAATTTGGAGTGTTTTCAAAAAATGCTATTTTTACTGACCTAATAACTTGGCACTGCATGCTGGCAGTTTTCTCTCCAAGGGAAAGCCTGTAACCATGTATCAGTACATGTAAGTGGACAGAAAATTGCAAAATGCATAATTGTGCCTCTAAAATTAAACAAGAAATTATAATGCATGTGTTAGATATGCCAAGTTTGCATTACGTACCATAGTGTGTTACACAATTATTACATAGTTGGCAAAAGCCAAAACAGTGGGCAGAATCAATTCTTTTTACATTGGTAGAAGATATTACATTACTTCTAGTGCATGGTCCTATCATCATCTTCTTTAATGCCTGGTCTTTTGCGCGCTCTGCTGCAAGTGATTTGTGTTTTTACAGCAAATACATGTACATTCTGTTCCATTGGGAAATACACAATGGTACTTAGTGATGTGCTTGTAAAGAAAATTGTGAGCCTTTTAAGTAAACCCAATTTGAAAAAAAAAACAGCTTGCAGGTGCCTTCCCAACAGCCAGGTCTGACCTGGCGGGTGTACTGGAACCAGAGGGCAGAGCATGTCGGATGCACCGGCACCGTTCTGAATGGCGCCGGTGCATCCGACCTCCCCTTTCCCATTGAACACTATGGGGCTCAAATGGGAATGGGGAGCATTTTTTTACGGCGCCCGCGAATGGGCAATTACCGGGTCTGGTGGGGCCATAATGATCCGGTAATTGCCCATTAGTGGGCGCCGGAAAAAAAATAATACCGGCACGGCTATCACCAGGGGCATAATGACCCCCATTGTATGATAAGTGACTCCTTACATCCTTCTGAGGCCGATAAGTTGAATACCATTGAAAGGGGGAAAATTGACACCTAAAATAGCAAAGAAACACAGATAAGCTTTGAGTATGTAGTCTGTTTGTTAAAATGATGGAATCACTGGCCTCACTATGAGTTTGACGTTTTTTCGCTAGTAAATCCGATGCAATACTGCCAAACAGAACCAACTTTACTACCACTTGGTCCCATGTGTTTACCACAGGATTACAAGTGGTGCAGGTGGTGTAAGCCCCTATTTTTTGAAGTCCAAGGGACTCCATTGGGGACTTTTGGTGGAATTACCACTGGCGGATTTAGCAAGTAGTTATTCTGCAGATGTTTGAAGGAAACGTGGAGGATTTACCTCCAGCAAACAATCGGCAGAATTACCATTTGGTAATTCCACCAGTGGTAATTCCTCCAATCTTGTAATTTGGCGGTTTATTAAATGTGGCGGTAACGTAATTACTGCCACCTTTTCCTGCACTGACAACCTCGTAATGAGGCCCAAGAAAGTCGATTATCACCTCAGAAAGTCATCATTCCAAGAGTGGAGGGCCAGGGAACAAATATAGAGCTGTTAATAAAGGGGGGCAACACAGGGCATATTTGAAAAGAACATTGACTCAACTGTTAAGAACGTGAGGATGAAAACAACACTAAGGGCCTGATTTGCAAAGCAGTTTTCAGTGGGATTTTCCTGGCATGTGCCTCTTGGGGCTTGCCCTTTTGTTGTGGCGATGGTTAAAGTGCCACCAAATAAGGATGGGGCAAAGGAAGATATGTTGGCATTAACTCAAAAATCAGACCACTGGCTTTCGGCCAATGTAAACAACTGTGTAATCAACCCTCATTATATATTTAGGACACAGAAATTACTGGGTTAGCCCTTCACAACCTACACTGATGATGTTATAGTTCTCCATTTTCGTTCAAGGCATGATGTGAGCCTGAAGTCCATCATGGCAAACTATTCCTAGCTTTTAAGTGGATCTCTAATTAGAATTATGCCTTTCAACACTTTTTTAGACACATAATTGCAACAATAGTGGCAAACAGGTGGAACTAACTCATGAATGCTGCCAGAAAAGATAATGAATGCTTCTACTAACATTCTAGATACTACAAGAACTAAAAGACTCTATAAAAGGTAAGATCTGTACAGACTGTGTGCCCATTATGGGACATTTCGGCAAGCCATTATTGGACACTAACCTATAGCTTGGTTGCAATCAACATACATTCAATTCTGTATAAGAACAAAATTTCCGACACAATAACGTTGTATTTATGTTTGCGGTCACTTCAAAAGCGACCGCAAACATAAATACGTTTTTAAAGCTGCGGTTTTATTTCTAGGTTTTCCGGGCTCCTCCAGCCCGGAAAACTTAGAAAAAAAAACGCAGCTAGTGCTTATTTTTTGTAAAAAAAATAAATAGCTCTTACCGAGATTCAGCTGCAGCTTTCCTGCTCTGGTCTCTGGTCCGCGTCCTCCGAGTCCCGGCACTAATGAAGGGAAAGCCACCCAGCGGTAGACTTTGTTTACTACAGCTGGCTGGCTTTTCCTTCATTAGTGCCGCAAAAGCAAAAGCCAGCACAGGAGGGCCTCCATTTCACAAAATGGCTGCGCCCCGGTGCTTGCTTTTTCGAATTTTGAGCTTGAATAGCTCCAAATTTTACATAGGAAGTTTTAAAACGGAGGATGCTAGTATTTTTTTTTTATGTGGCCTATCTATTTTTTAAATAAACATTTTTACTAGACCATCCCTTTAATAAGGGCATGGCTACCCCCAAACTCGGGTCCGGGTCCCGCAAAAGGGGGCTTACTGGGCCATTCCGACCTTGGAGGGCACGGTAATTCCCTTTCACGGGACCCAGACCCGGTATGTCCCCATTCCTATTTGAGCCGCGATAGGGCTCAATAGGAATGGAGAGGATGGTAACAACAGTCCCGTTAATAACAGGGCCCTTGCTAACATCTGGTACTGCTCACGGGTGCCGCTCTGCACGCCTGATCTGATCAGGCATCCAGAGCGGCACCCGCGAGCATACTCGAAATGTTGCAGCGAGGAAACAGCGGTGCCGGTAGCACTACCGGCACCGTTGTTGCCTTACCGCAACACTCCTAATGAGGCCCATGGTATCTTAACATCTGTGGAGGACATCAAAGGTCCTGTCCTCCAGTTCTTTCATGATGAACCATGCCCCTTGCTGCAGTCTAATTTCAGTAACATTCAGATATGTGGATAACCTCTCGATTCCTGATAACTACAATATCCTTTGTGGACCATTGGTGGGCCTGAAAACAACCATGGACATATTGACCTATCATCATTCCTT
The DNA here is from genome assembly GCF_040938575.1 of Ambystoma mexicanum. Lineage (NCBI taxonomy): Eukaryota > Metazoa > Chordata > Amphibia > Caudata > Ambystomatidae > Ambystoma > Ambystoma mexicanum. The sequence goes on from NC_090932.1 coordinate 717,520,523, forward strand.
CAAGAGTGTGTGGTGATACTGTTGCAAGAAACATGGTCCTTTTCTTTTCCATTACCCAATGGGTTCAATCGTTTCTATAAACAGTACAAAAATTATGAGATAGATAATTCATCATCTAATTTGCAGTTGATGAAACTGGTATAGCCTGTCATATGTGGCATGTGTTTAGTGAATGATTACAATGCACATTTGCCATGTCTAAAAGCCTCTATTTCATTACCTTTTCCTAAGAAGTTCATCCAACCATCAATTCCATATGGCTTACAGGAGATTTCAATATCAAAATAGGGCACTTGCCCTTTAGGTTTACTATTTGATCCTAGCCAAGGTGGCTGCTGGGTTGTTCACAAATATAGTACTTTGGATACCAGATTTGATACATAGGGAGCTGAAATGTTTTTTCATGAGTGTGGAGTGGGGACCTTTAATGGTTGAACGGCCTCAGACAATTCTGACCACTTTAACTCTTCTATTATTGATTATGTTATTGTTAATGTATTTGACTGCCCTTCGATAAATGGCATGGGGTTCACAGATAGCTGTGATATGGATCTTCTATCACTTCATTTGAACCTAATGATTGGCTTTGTTGAAATTATAGTATCAGTCACCACTGAACATGATGTTGTCACAAATACTAGCAGAAACGTGAATTGATCATCTTTTATTCCAGGTTTTCTCTTAAGTGATGTAGTTAAAGATGCAAACACGATATTGGCTTATGCTCAACAGCAGATTATCCTCCACTTGATAGTATTTCGACGTTGAACATACCCATCTCTAAAATAAGACCCTTAGAGTGCACCACAAATTGGCAATTTAGGAGAATCTGGATTGGTTGGTTTAACAATGTTAATATACATGCAAAAGGCCACTCCTATATGTGTCTAAATCATCTGGAAAAAGGAATGAGTACCATACCCTTGCTATGAGTAATGTTACGATGAACTTCAAAAAGGCAAAAAGCTATTTAGCCTTTTAATCATAACCTGAAATGAAATTGAAATTGCAGTCAATTTTGATAATTCTGAGAAACGGCGGCAACTGGCGGTACAAGACCATTCAACTAGGTGTAATATAAATCAAGAATTGCATATGCCCCCATCCAAATGGGTTGGGCATTTTGCTGAGATCTATAATCCAGCTACCTATTCTGGGGAAGAAGAGTATGAGGCTGATTAAGATATGGCCACATTAGATATAAATCTCCATTTTATATTGGATAAAGTTGAATAGGCCTTATCTGCACAAGCTGCAAATAAATGCCTGGGGCCAGATGCTATATGTATAGATGTGTTTAATTACAATACTGGACTCCAATATTAACATTATTTTAATTCTTTTTGGAGCTCAGTTAACACTCCACCCTGGTGGCCTGAAGCTCTTATTGTTCCACTTTCCGAGAACAGTGATGTGATAGGATAGTTTATTTATATAGCGCCTATACATAATGTGTTTCAAAGCACTTCAAGGAAAGGGAGGCAACAAGGGAAAATACAATGACATTCTTACAGGCCATGAAAAGTAAGGATGTGAAATTAACTATCGTACTCGGGCTGACAACATTTCAGATAGTGCAAGAACTAAGACATATATAAAGAAGGGAGGGGGAGATTGGGGAGGAAATGGAAACAGACAGGCGGCTACCGTACTAGGCCTGATGACATTTTTGGTAGAGCCGGAGAAAACAAAAAGTGAGGGAGAGGGTTGCAGAAAGGGAAGGAAGTAACAAAACATGCGACTTTTGTACTAGGCCTGACGACATTTCAGATAGTGCTGGAGGGCAGGGGGAGGAAAAAAACAAGTAAAGGGAGGGGGGTGGAGACAGACGAGATTGCTACTAGGTCCAGGGACAATTCTGATAGAGTAAGTGCATAGAAGAAAGTAAGGGGAGAAGGAGGGAGATAGGAAAAGGGAGAAAGGGAGAGGAGGAGAGAACAGAGAATAAGCAGTCAAAAGGAGTGGAGAAGCAAGAGGGGAGAGTGAATACAATTGCAGAAGTCAGTAGTAAAACATAATGTTGCAAGCCTGGATACAAGATGAAAATGGTAACAGAATGATTCAGGGCCACCATGAGAAAGAGTGACACACTGTGAATCAATGAAGTCCATAAAAGTCAAATCCAGCATTGGCCACAAGATGTGATGGTGAAGAGTTAAGAGCAGGAAGGAAGAGGCAGGGCTAAGAAGGTGGGTGGAAGGCACCAGGTGGGCGGCGCTTAGGCCAGGTGACCATGATCCACTTGCACCTGCTCCCCATCTGCAAAGGAAAAGAGGCTGGAGTGCTTCTTAAGTAGGTGAAAAGATCGGAAAACAGGAAGGCACCAGCTGGGTGGGGCTTAGGCCAGGTGACCAAGATCCACTTGCACTTGCTCCCGATCTGCAAAGGTAAAGAGGCTGGAGGGCTCCTTAAGTAGGGAAAAAGAGTGGCGACCAGGAAGGCACCAGGTGGGCGGGGCTTGCTAAGTGGGGAAAAAGAGCAGAAACCAGAAAGGCACAAGGTCGGCAGGCTTAGGCCAGGTGACCAAGATCCACTTGCACCTGTTCCCCATATACAAAAGAAAAGAGGCTGGTGGGCTCCTTAAGTAGGGAAAAAGAGCGACAACCAGGAAGGCACCAGATGGACGAGGCTTACTAAGTGGGAAAAAAGAGTGGCAACCAGTAAGGCACCAGGTGGACGCATCTTAGGCCAGGTAATCAAGACCCACTGGCACCTGCTCCACACCTGCAAAGGAAAAGAGGCTGGAGGGCACCTTAAGTAAGGAAAAAGATTGGCTACCAGGAAGGCACCAGGTGGGTGGGGCTTGCTAGGTGGGGAAAAAGAGCAGCAATCAGGAAGGCACCAGGTGAGCGGGGAATAGGTCAGGTGACCAAGATCCACTTTCACCTGCTCCCCATCTGCAAAGGAAAATAAGCTAGAGGGCACCTTAAGTAAGGAAAAAGAGTACAACCAGGAAGGCACCAGGTGGGCAGGGCTTGCTAAGTGGGGAAAAAGAGCGGCAATCAGGAAGGCATCAGGTGGGTGGGGCTTAGGCCAGGTGACCAAGATCCACTTGCACCTGCTCCCCATCTGCAAAGGGAAAGAGGCTGGAGGACCCCTTAACTTGGGAAAAAGAGTGGCAACCACAGAGGCACCAGGTAGGTGGAGCTTGCTAAGTGGGGAAAAAGAGCAGCAACCAGGAAGGCACCAGCTGGGCATGGCTTAGGCCAGGTGACCAAATCCGCTTGCACCCGCTCCACATCTGCAAAGTAAAAGAGGCTGGAGGGCTCCTTATGTAGGGAAAAAAGAGCGGCAACCAGGAAGGCACCAGGTGGGCGGGGCTTGCTAAGTGGGAAAAAAAGAATCCACCTAAATCATACTGCCCAATTTCATTAGTAGATGCTTCCTCAAAATTATACAGAAACATTTTACATGGCTGATTAAGGGACTCTGCACACCCAAATAATATACTTGTACCTGTAGCATATTTGATCACTAATACAGATGAATCTTAAAATGAATAACGTGTGAAGGGCCTTCATGGCAAATCATACACATGTTGTTTGTGAAATAATGAACCCAAAATATGAAGTGCAGGATGTATGAATTTGAAAGGCAACTTTGAACAGACAGAAAAGGTAAGGTTTACAGTGTTGTAAGAATGAACCATGCTACATGTGAAAGGCAGGCCCAGAATTGAAGCACTTATTTTGCAGAGAATATGACACCCCATTTAATCAAGAGTCATACAGGAATTTCCCCATGTGTCTCTCCAATGTGAATAGCATATGTAACTATGATGTCATTACAGCAAAATGTGTATTACTTTCAATGTAAGAATATATAATGTGTTCCTTAATTCTGCCATATTAGTGATTTATTCAAGCTGTATTGTTTGAAAATCGAGCTACAGTGAAAGAGCAGAATCAAATTGCATTTTAAATTTAAGCATTTTCAGTTTCTATTCTCACGTATACACATACATGAAAAGTTCAGGGCCCCAGGCTAGTTGGAACTGGAGAGGAAGTAATTACAGGTTATGGTCAGGCTAGATAGCAGTTTAAAAACAACACTAAGATGCTTTTAAAGCATTCAAGGCAATATTTTAGAGTGTGTAAGCAGTGTAAATTATCTGCAGGTATCCACTAATTCAATAATGCACCATGTCTTGCTTTAAGAGATATCACATGCTTTATTTCAGAGCAACTCATAAACCAAATCCATTAGCCTATGAAGAGGTCAACAGAGATTGTCACAGGCACTCAGATGCACACCACCTGCCAGCTGTGTTGGATTAGGTTAAAAGTCACTGAAGAGATGCACAACCAAGGTATGTTACTCTGAATAGTGTTGACTTGGAGAAAGAGTAGTTAGACAATGTGCTGTTCCTTAGTTAGACAATGCACTAAAATGTGCAATCTGATTGTCATAAGCGTTCAATCTATTGTTGCAAAAAGCAAGCTCCATCAGAATATAAACATAATTACATGTTGTCATTTTGGAAATGGCAGAAACTCATAGAATTGTCAAAAGGAATCAGAATTCAATACTTCAACATATTAAACTGTTTGCCTATATGTGTAGAATCTAAAATTATTATCAAAATAGACACCAATGAGTCAGAAGTCAGATCAGACAAATTAAATTGGCTGTTTAGAATAAACAGCAGTCACCTCCTTTTTGGTCAGGTCACTGGGAAACCTCATTTCTATGATAGGAGAATAGGTGGGGTAAAGGCCTGTATGAATAACATACACATAGTATAGAGCAAAACGAGATGAGACTAGATTCCGGTATATTGAACAAAGAAGAGACAGAAAGTGAACAAACTGGATATTTGAGAGAAAAGGCACTGATTCCATCCAGAAGGGGAAGCCTGGTCTATTAAAAGAGGGAAGACAGAGCAGCACAAAATGGATTCCCAGTTTTTGCAGTAGAACTGACTCCCAAACTGGCCTCATAGGGGGTTTTGCTTATGGAATGATACCTGCTTGACTGGGTCTCTGGTTGGCATTCCAAAACCAGAAGTTGCATCTTAAAAAGTAAATCAGATGAAACCCCTACCATTCCCTAAACTTGTCCAACGTTTATCAGGGCAAAATCTTGGAAGGGAAAAGTGCTGGACATACAGAGGGGATGAAATTTGAAATTAGGAGCACAGGTGCTAATATCCTAATGCCCTGTGTTTCCTCATTTATATATCAATGAAAAGTGAGAGATTGTTCTTGTAGTCCCATTCCACTCTGCAATAAAAAATGAAATGACCAACTGAAAACCTTTTGGCTGCCACTTTAAAGTCTGATTGCCTTTGTAAAGGTAAGTATTATTTGTCAAATAGTGTTCAACGCCAGTAGTGAGGCACAGTGGGTCATAGTGCAGTGCACATGAGATCATGCATTGATGCATTAAACCCAGACCATAGTATAGTCCAGATATCTGTGTGCCAAAATGCATGCTGAAATAATTAATGATTATCATGAACAACAGTGTGAAGTATAAACCCTCTGCATTGCCCTGCCTTTCAAAGCCTAGGCAGAGTCAGCTGTAGTGTCGGAGAGAAGAAAATATTCAACTACATATTGGTATCTGGAGAATAGTACATCTCCACCCATGACATATAAGGAGACTGAAACCTTACATGCAGGCCCTTTCAAAATGATGCATGTTTCTGGATAGAAAGGAACACATTCATGTGCAAGAAAAACACATGCACACACACATACATACTGATAAATGAAAGAACAAATCCTTGTTTAAAAAAAGTCACTTTACACATCAATAGAAAGTTGTGCTCACACATACAAGAAAAATAAGTTACTTGTGGGTTGAGAATGGAACATATAGATTCCTGAGGACAGTATTTGTGAATTCACACTTACATGAGCCAATTACAAAAACGTTCCTTTGCATGTAATTAGCTTAACACATAGCCCTACTTTAGCCTTTCCTTGCCTATATTTCAAGTGGCCTCTAGATAACTGAAACATTCACTACCTCACCTTTACACAGGGGAATTGGAACATAGGTATTTTTCAATGCAGGTAATGTCAATTTCTCTGCATCATACTTGTCTTGATATCGTAGAAAATCAAATGCTCAACCCTATTTATAGTGTATTGAAAATAACACATGGTCTATGTTATTGTTTATTACAATATAGTATATTGATACAGAGATGTGTGTCATGGAAAGTGGGGACTTTAGTGGAGGTATGATAGTGAGATTCATCTAGGCAGGTCAAATTTTGTTTCAGTCTAATGTTACATATATCATATTGTAGTTAGCTCCAAGGTAAATCTGCAGATGAAGTTGGCTAAAATGTATCTAATTATTTTAAATAGATTTCAATTGTCTGTTCTTCGCCCAGATTTGCGGGTTGGGATTGTATTAGTGGGAGCTTTATATTGATGTATCACATCCGCGTGAGCCAAAATGAAAAATGTACCAAAATATCAACATACAAACAAGGCTGGTTTCAAAGAAGGTGAGGGGACTCAAGCCTAAGCCATCAACCGTTATTCGCTCATTGCAAAGTACGTTTATGCCAAAACTCTGATCTGTCTATGGACCTACCATCTGCCTTCAAAATGGTTGATTGGCAGAGGCCGCGGGACATTCTTGAAAATATGCATGTAACAAAAAGGACATTAAACCTGAATCTAGGGCTGTATATGCACACGGGAGCCTTCACCTGTTTTGGTCTTAATGGGGAGTGTATGCAGACATTTATGGTAAAAAGAGGTGTACATCTTGGCTATATCCTGGCATTCCCATCTTCAACCTCTATACTACTTTGCTCTATGAGGAGCTTGTGTTAAGCAAGAGCCACTCCCAGGCTAATCTGATGGCACTGTGATGTTGGCAGGAACTCCAGATGCCCTGCAAGCTATTTAAAACAATTGTTTACCAATATTTTTCAGAAAAATCAATGTGTTGGCAGTGGGTACAAAACAGAAGATTTTGCTGACTCCTTAATTAAATGGCATAGCCCTGGAAGTGGGGAAATCTACTATATACTTGGGAGTAGCATTTGATGAACAAATAAGGGGTTTAGCATATATAGATAAGCAACAGATACACAAATGCCATCCATAAATCAGGTTATTGGCCTAATTATGTATCTGATCAAACATTTAGGTACACATTTAATTCCGACTACACTGAGTTTATTTTGCTACATCGAGGGCTAGAGCCCCCATTGGGACAATGGTTTGCAAAAATCTGAAGACCTCTTTTTTAAAAGATAAACACTTACTGCCCCCAATTTCCCCACGAAGAATCTTGTCCTATTTGGTTGTCTGTTTGGTATAATCCTAAAGCAGGGAATTATTTAAGGTCTGCGTACTATACTGTTTCGTTTTTATTGTATTGTCATTTTGTAGTGTTTATGTTTTTATGGATTTTAATCTGAAAAACGAAACTTTTTTAATGTCCATAAAACCCATCAATATAGCGCTTAGAATCAGAAGAAATGCTACATGAAGCACTGTAAGAAAATATATTATGAATATTCATATTTGATTTGCTTCCTGCATATTTAGTCTATATTATATCAGTGGATTTGCATGTTTACTCTATTTTTAAAAAAAAACATATTTTATAACATTAGATCTTTTTGAACTAGTTTGCCGTTTCTCCGTAAAAATGACCTTTCTATGCATTCGTCAAACGAAAATGCATTGCTCTGAATTTCCAACATTGTGCCATTTTAACAAGTTTTGTTTTTGGCACTGCTTTTATCTAGAACTGCTGTTTTCCACAGTAAAGAAATGCCTCTGTGTTCTCATTCAAATGGTTATTTCAGCAAAGGCTATTTGGCAGGTGTTTGTTACATGTGAACATACATTGCAAGACCGTTCGGCTTTCGTTTTCTGCTTCGCTGTATTTTTTTCACACCACTGCTGGAGCCTTGCATTATCGTAATACATGCTGCTATTACATTAGTAATATTAATGTGTATCATCTCATATGCATTTATGTTTTCAGCATATTTTCAATTTGCTTTTTTTCCCCTCAATGGAATCTGTAAGCAATCGGTGTGTAGTACGATAATGTTGCTTAACAAATTGCTCGTTCTCTAAGTCACTGTCAGACTTGTAGAAAGGTGGTTTCCTAGTATAAATTGAAAGCAGTCCTTTAATCCAAGGATTGAATGAAACTGTTCCTCTCTGCAAAACCATAATGACATCCTGCCTCTCATTTATCACTACTACTGTATGCTCAGTGACGCAGTTGGCTGTAAATCAATTGCCGCTGTACATTAATGTTCCCTGAATGTCTTCCAACTCACTTTATAGCTTACCGTGGCAGAGACATCCTTAAAGAATTCCAAAAAGCCAGACTACATGATATCCCCTTGCAGGAACCATGTTGACTGTCATTAATCAAGCTGTGCTTTTTTTTTTTTTTTTTTTTTACATTCCCACACTTGATCTCTCGAAATGGTGGCTGAAACTTACTTTGCAGTTCCTATCAAACTTGAAGTAGGTACTTTGCTGCCTAGTGTGTTGATGTTTTTAAATGATAAAGTTATGTCCGTGTGCTCATGGATGGTTCTCGAAGTTAGAAAACCTGAGAAAACACTTTGCAGGCATCTCCGCATTCTACCCTGAATTCGTTTAGCACAGTTGGGCGTCTGTTGCTTGAACAGGCAACCTTTCTCTCTTAAGATCCATTTTTAAACAGTTCTAATGTTCCAAGCACGCTCTCAATTCATCATTGTCTTTTCCCGAGTGTACCTCTTTTGTTTAAGTAAGTGTTTATTCGCCTTCTACATTCTTAGAATTAAGCTTGCAATTACATTGGTGTAAAATATTAATGCGTCTCAAATGTATGTATTCTGTCTTTGCGCCTTAACGAGTGTCTAGTTCATAAGCGTCCATTAACAAATGATTAAGTAGTACTACTAGCATGTTGTTATTGATCTCTCTCTCTCTCTCTCTTGCTCTCTCGCATACACATTATCTGTCTCTCTTTCTCTCTGTCTCTCTCTCTCTATATATTACATGGCCTGCGGTAGCTGCCATGTAGTTATGGTTAAGTTGCTAAACCCATAGGAAGAGCACTTTTTGGGCGGCTTATAAATTTGTTCCCCCTGGACGAATCCTCACCAAACTTTGCATAAAGAGTAAATGGCCCACTTTTCATTTTTTACAAAGTTTGGTGAGGCTTGGACAAGGGGGGGCACATTTATAGGGGGGTCCCAAAATGTATTTTTTTTCCATAGAAACAATGGGAAAAAATTTGCTCATGCCTACAGCCCAAACCGCTGGATGGATTTTCACCAAATGTGCGGCAGGAGTGGCTTCTTGGTCCTGAAAGTGTTTTTGTTAATTTGGTGTAAATCTGTCCAGTAGTTTTTTTTTAAACTAACAAAAGAAAACGTAAAGCAAAAAAATGAGTGATATCTTTGTTGCAGCCGCTGATTGGGTGGTGAGAAAACGTGAAATGCGTCGGTTTCCGCAAAACGTCTGCCGTGTTGGATTTGCAGACTGTTTTAGGGTCCGCGGACAGCACAACGAAAACATTAAAAAAATGCAATATTGCACTTGTCAAACTCAACAAACAATCTCATGAGGATGGGATGGGATATGGCCATAAGAAGCCAAGAAATGGGTTGTTTCACGCCCGACAGTCCACAAACACTCCAGATGTCCTGGGGCAGTCCTGTGGTGTCCGCGGACACTTCAGATGTCGTAGGACATCTCTACCTATTTCTGCATTACAGGGTTGGGGAAATCAGTTTTTGAATGGTTTATAACTTTAGCGCCACTCAATGAAACTACATGTAATCTTGCATTTTTGTTCTAGATCTATTCCTGAATGGGTTTGCAAAGTTTTGTGGGATTCTGTCAAGAGGGGGCAAAATTAGAGGGGGGGGTCCCAAAATATTGTAAAGGCATATAAATGTGGTGTCATTTGACGAATCTGCACAACATTTGGCAAACGATTTTGGATTTAGATATAAATGGTTTTCTAAAGTTTGGTGGGATTTGCTCAAGAGGGTGCGAAATTAGAGGGGGGTCTCAACATTTTTTAGATGGCTTATAACTTTGTTGCTATTTGACGAATGTGGACAAAAGTTTTGAGAAAGATTATAGACCCAACCTTCAATATTTGTGTAAAGATTGAATGGATTTTGTCAAGTGGGGGCTAAGTTATATGACTATTTTTTGTACATACATTTTGACACTTTTTAAAAAATAAAACATAGGTGAATTTCGAGCAAACTCGTGAGGAGCATTGGCGAGGACATTAAAGCATGGTTTTGAAAATGTGCCTGTGTTTTTTTTGACAAGTGTCATAATGTAGGTACAAAAATAGTCATATACATTTGGTGACTGAGGTATAGCCTGTGGCCGTGGGAGTAGCCAGATTGTGTGGGTCATGGCATAAGGTCTTGACACGGACAATCTGGCTACTGACCATGACCGCGAGGGATGTAAAATGGTGTTAAAGTGGCCATGTCCACCTGGGACCGGCTGTGTTGTAAAGTTGTTCAAAAGTAGTATAGGTTTGAAAGGGAAAAAAATGTGCTAGTGGTAATATGGTCATAGGGTTCTGCAGGCTGCCATAGAAGGGGAAGAGGGGCTCTGTACGGAGCACCGCCTTCTCTTTCCATGGTGACCATCTTGGAAAAGGATTGTCCTTCCTACCTACTGTAGGAAGAGAAATCTATTTTTTAGCAACCCAGCTTCCCGCTTTTGGAACCAGGATTGCTAACGGCCTTTATCGCACATTGCAGGGGCTGCAATGGAAGATAATGGTCCAGAGTCCTCGTTATTTATTTATTTATTTATTTATTTATTTATAACACGCTAAAGCCTGCAGACATCAGGGCGCACACAGACAGACTTCGTTTGGGCCGGTAACTTGGGCTGCCGGGCTGTTATCCCCTGTTCAGACGAAAAATTGTATTTAAGTGGCCATGTCCACCTGGAACCGGCTATGTTGTAAAGTTATTCTAAAGTAGGATAGGTTTGAAACGGGAAAAAAATGTGCTTGTGGTAATATGGTGATAGGGTTCTGCAGGCTGCCATAGAAAGGGAAGAGGGGCTCTGTACGGAGCACCGCCTTCTCTCTCCATGGTGGCAATCTTGGAAAAGGATTGTCCTTCCTAAAGTGGGACGCCCAACGCCTCCCGCTGTAGGAAGGAAAATCCTTCCTTCCTACAGTGGGATGCCACAGGCGTCCCGCTGTAGGAAGAACATTTTTTAGCACCCCGGGTTCCCGCTTTGTGTATTTCACTTTGGTATCTTAAGCCTTTGGTACACTCCCAACAGTGGTAAAGAACTGCCACACCCATGATTCTCTATGGGTGCTAGAGGTAGGCATGTCCTCTACCTCATCTTCTTGGTCCTCTTCATTGTCTTTGGAAGCACTGTGCTTTTTCTGTTGTGAAGGTCCTCCAGCTGGTGGTGGTGGTGGTGGTGGCTCTTGGGGAAGAGGGAGGCCAATATCTGATGCCATTTTTAAGAGAAATAGCAGTTTTTCTAATATTCTTCCAAGTATGTGCTTTGCACTAGATTGTTAATGGATAGTGAGTAAGTATAGGTGTAGGAGCTGTGCAAGGGTACATTTTGAGCTTGAATGTTCAGTCTAAAAATGCAGTTCCAAACAGTCTTCCAAGCATGGACCCAATTCCGAAGTGTGGACGCCTTCACAGACACGTCATCATGCTGCGTGTGAGTGCATGGTCATGTGGCACTGTCTGGAAGGTCTGTGATGATATCAGACGTTTGTGGATGTCGAGAGATGCAAAAACAGTGGAGAAAGTTGCAAAAAGTGTATAGAAGAGTTCAAAATGATGCTAGAAGGTGGGAAATGGCAGAGTTTTAAAGTGAAACATTGTAAATTGGACAGAAGTGTTGCTATATTGGGTTAAGTATGATATTAGTAAGTTGTAGGAAAATAGCACGCACTGGTAAAAACCCATGAAATTCAGTGAAAAAACGTTGTCAAAGGGACGTTAAGGTTAAGTTACACTGATAAAAACCTATGAAATTCAATGAAAAAACTTTGTTAAAGGAACGTTATGGTTAAGTTGCACTAATTAAAACCTATGAAATTCAATGAAAAACTTTGTTAAATGGACCTTATGGTTACAAGTAAAACTGAAAAACCTCAGAAATTCACGAGTTATGGTAAGCTAAGCAACCATCACTGATGACATCACATATCTGAGCCACTTGTTTTTGTTCACTGACATATCTAGGCCAGGTGGTTTTGTATCTAGTCGTTTACCTTGTCATATGTTCTTAAAGTACGGTCCATATGGTTTAGTCTCAGCTGATGGTGCACATACATGGGGAAATAAGCAGGCCTCAAACACACATTTCATTTCTATACATGAAGATAAACTTTAATGTTATTAACATTTTCTGATGATGCTGTTTATTTCTTCCTTACTTTAGTTTCCCTGTATGTGCCTTTGATTTGTATGCATTGTGGTTCTTCATATGTATTGTTTGTACTAGCAAAAGTGTAGTAAGTCTTGAATTGTTAGCTAGTTATTACATGTTTAACATTACTCAAAACTCGCATAAGGTAGCATTCATTATTGTACTTTTCAAAATTACAAGATTATAAATATTGTACTTCTATGATGCGTGCTGCAGCCATTGCCTATGTTTATATATGATTATGTTCCTGTATTAACAACACTCAAATACAATGTTGTTTTGATGAGTACATTCTTTAATCAATTAAGTAGTTCACAATAGGTCGCCGATCAACCCTGACATCTTGTTACCAACATTATAAACACAACCCCTTGTAGGGACTTTTCATCAAAATTCATTTCACATGTGATGTCATCAATGACAGTTGTGATGTCATCTTTGATGTCCTGGATGTTAGTCTTAGCAATGCACGGTAGTGGCGCAAGTTATGGTTGCTTAGCTTACCATAACTCGTGAATTTCTGAGGTTTTTCTGTTTTACTTGTAACCATAAAGTCCATTTATCAAAGTTTTTTCAAAGTTTTTTCATTGAATTTTATATATATATATTTTACATGGTCATGTAGTTATGGTTAAATTGGTGTTTCCATAGGAAGAGCATTTTTTGGGTGGATTATAACTTCGCTCTCCCTAGATGAATCCACACCAAACTTTGCAGAAAAAGTAGTTGGGTCACTCTGAATCTTTTTGCAAAGTTTGGTGAGGATTCGTCCAGGGGGGCAAAGTTATAGGGGGGGTCCCAAAACTTTTTTTTCCCCATAGACTGAATGGGGAAAAAGATTTTGCTCCCGTCTACAGCCCAAACTGCTGGACGGATTTTCACCAAATTTGCACCAGGAGCAGCGGCTTGGTCCCGAAAGCGTGCTTTTGCAAATTTGGTGAAAATCCGTCCAGTATTTTTTTTTAAAATGACCAAAAAGTAGGTAAAAAAAAATTAGTGATATCTGTGTTCGGTCCGCGGACACACTTCCCTGTTCGCTCCGCGGACAGTGTCCTGATTGGCCAATCGGCTTGCGTGATGTTCGCGAACATGCAATGTGTTCGCTGATTGGACGGCGTGGAGCGTGAAGCGCGTCAGATTTTCGGTAGCGCCCGCCATCTTGGATTCGCGGTCGTCCGCGGACAGCGCGGTGAAACTTTGTTCAAAATTTGTATTTAGTAGTGTGTGTTGGTGTGTAGGAGTGTTTGGGGAGGGTGGGAGTGTATGAGATAGGATGAAAGTTGTGTTTTTTTATGTGTTGGACGTTCTCTTTGTGTTCGATTTGTCTGCGGACTTCACAGGTGTTCTGAAATGTTCTAAATAAACTGAATGGGGGGTGTTCTGAGGACTCAATATATGTCCGTTTTGTTTGCAAGCAAACTGAAACTGTTCTAAGAACACTCGAAGTGTCCTGAAATGTTTGCTAATAAACAAAATGGGGGTGTCCTGAGGACACTGTCCGTATTGTTCGTTGCCAAGTTGAATATGTTCTAAGAACACTTGCGGTGTCCTGAAATGTTCGCGAATACACAAAATGGGGGCGTTCTGAAGACGTTGTCGAACACTCGCTGTGTCCTGAAATGTTTGCAAATATAAATTGAATGGGGGTTGTGGCTGACGAGTTGAATGTGTTCTAAGAACACTCGCGGTGTCCTGAAATGTTCGCAAATAAACAAAATGGGGGTGTCCTGAGGACGCTATCCGTATTGTTCTCTGTCAAGTTGAATGTGTTCTAAGAACACTCGTGGTGTCCTGAAATGTTTGCAAATAAACAAAATGGGGGTGCTCTGAAGACGTTTCTAAGAACACTCGCGGTTTCCTGGAACCTTCATAGGGGGTGTCGTGAAGGCGTAGTCCGTATTGTTCGCTGGCAAGTTGAATGTGTTCTAAGAACACTCGCAGTGTCCTGAAATGTTCGCAAATAAACAAAATGGGGGTGTCCTGAGGACGCTGTCTGTATTATTCTCTGTCAAGTTGAATGTGTTCTAAGAACTCTCGCGTTGTTCTGAAATGTTCGTAGGGGGTGGCCTGAAGATGCTGTTCGTATTGTTCTCTATCAAGTGGAATGTGTTCTTAGAACACTCATGGTGTCCTGAAATGTTCTCAAATAAACGAAATGGGGGTGTTCTGAGGACACTGTCCGTATTGTTCATTGTCAAGTTGAATGTGTTCTAAGAACCCTCGCGGTGTCCTGAAATGTTCGCAAATAAACAAGATGGTGGTGTTCTGAAGACGCTTTTAAGAACACTCGCAGTGTCCGGGGAATGTTCGTAGGGGGTGTCCTGAGGACGCTGTCCGTATTGTTCTCTATCAAGTTGAATGTGTTCTAAGAACACTCGCGGTGTCCTGAAATGTTTGCAATTAAACAAAATGGGGGTGCTCTGAAGACGTTTCTAAGAACACTCGCGGTGTCCTGGAATGTTCGTAGGGGGTGTCCTGAAGGCATAGTCCGTATTGTTCGCTGGCAAGTTGAATGTGTTCTAAGAACACTCGCAGTGTCCTGAAATGTTCGCAAATAAACAAAATGGGGGTGTCCTGAGGATGCTGTCCGTATTGTTCTCTGTCAAGTTGAATGTGTTCTAAGAACTCTTGCGTTGTTCTGAAATGTTCGTAGGGGGTGTCCTGAAGATGCTGTTCATATTGTTCTCTGCCAAGTTGAATGTGTTCTTAGAACACTCATGGTGCCTGAAATGTTCGCAAATAAACGAAATGGGGTGTTCTGAGGACACTGTCCGTATTGTTTGTTGTCAAGTTGAAAGTGTTCTAAGAACTATCGCGTTGTTCTGAAATGTTCGTAGGGGGTGTCCTGAAAACGCTGTCCGTATTGTTCGCTGGCAAGTTGAAAGTGTTCTAAGAACACTCATAATGTCCGCGGACATTAAAAGTTTCCATTGACCATAGTTGAAATGTTTGACTCTATGGATGTGATATGCTGCGGTGGTTGTTGCCAGGGCTTAGAGACTTGGGTGCATGGCCATTTGGCCATGCACCCAAGACTCTAAGCCCTGGCAACAACCACCGCAGCATATCACATTCATATTTGCTTATAACTTTGGGTGAAAAACAAATGTATAAGGAACAAAGGTATTAGATACTATGGATGTGATATGCTGCAATGGTTCTCCTTATTATTGTATACTCACTGTTTGGTCTAGTAACCGGAGTACATGTATTTCTTGTTAATTTCTGGGATAAAAGAAAATAGCATGTTAGTATTAGTATTTTGTAATGACCTATTACATTGTATAATCAATATACTTTTTTTTTTTGGACCCTCATATTTAGTAGATTACAAATCAGAGTACTGTGCAATTTGCTCAGTTTCTAAATGTGTTGCTAAAATCATTGGGTCTGTGGGAGAAAAAAAAAACTTTTTCTGTTATGCTACAGTTTATTTGTTTGTTTGTTTTCAGTGTTCACTTGTTGTTTCTGGCTAATGCTTTATACTGTGGTTTGTTGTATTTTTTTGGAGCAGTAACATATTATTTATTTGTTTTGATATTATAAAATTTTGGAGCAGTTAGATACCAATTGGCATATTCTAACTGTCTATTTTTTGGTCTAATTTAGTGGTATTCATTTATCTGATTAGATATCACATCGACACAACCTCTACCAGCTAGATGCAGAAAACATCACCAAAGCACTAATAATGAACAATGCAAGAGATTTCTGGTCCTTACTAAAAACAGCTGAACACTCAGTGGAAAACACAATAACTAGCAACATCTCGCAATCCACCTGGGAAGCACACTTTGCAGAAGTGTTTAAATCTGTCATAACAACATATGTAGGGGAGGACCAGCTCCACCCAGTAAAGTGGATCAACTTAGCAGACAAAGAAGAAATCTTAGAAATCATCAAAAAGATTAAAAACTCACGAGCGCCCGGCCCGGACCGGATCACCAACTTCGAGCTAAAGCTCATCCCATCGAATGGGCTAATTTCATCAGCAAAATCTTTCAACGCTGTGCAGTGTCAAGTTCGGTGCCTCAATCATGGACCACAGCAACCATAATTCCCATCTATAAAAAAGGAGACATAAAGGACCCTGCGAATTTCCGTCCTATAGCTTTGCTCGACTGCATTGGCAAAGTCTTCGGATCACTTCTGTTAAAGAAATTTGAAACCTGGGCGGCATCAGCCAAGTGCAATGATCAGCTGCAATCAGGCTTTAAAAAAAATGCTGGAACAGCGGGTAACATCTTAGCGTTCAGCATTTTAAAAAGCAGAGCATTGCAACTCAACCAACGGCTATTTGTCGTATTTATTGACTTCACGCAAGCGTTTGACCGCATTGAAAGATCCCACCTTTGGAAGAAATTCAGAGGGTGGAATTGTCCTGAAGACATACTAGCACCTATCCAAGCTTTGCATCATTACACTTCAATGAGAGTTTGTCTAAGTGTGACGGTGAGCTGTCCAACAAAATTCCAACTACCCGAGGAGTCAAGCAGGGATGCCCTTTAGCATCAGCCTTGTTCCTAGCCTACATAGGCGACTTACAAGTGCACACAACTACTACGCACGCTTTTCCTCCAAAAATCAGAAATACGATAACAGAACGACTTCTTTACGTGGAAAATCTCACCCTATTCGACCAAACACCAATAGGCCTCCAACGTCAACTCAATGGTCTACAAGAGTACGCAAGAAAAACTTCCTGGAAATTAACAAGAGTGAAGTGGGAGAATGGAAAACCAGGCTCCCGTCCTTCACCTCTCGCGCTTGGCCTAGAGGGTCACGACCCAAACACCCGCCACGAGAAGAGTTTGCCCATTTACCAGACGACCAGATACCCTGGTACAGGAACATACGGATGTGTCCATCTGCCTGCCCAGCAGCCCGCACTGGCCATGCCGACACCTGCGGCACGGATCAACTAGACTAAAATCTACACGTCGTTAGAGATGCCATGACGACCTAGACAACGGGAAGCACATCTGTCCAAATATACACACTGGACATTCCCACACCAACCTACACGAAGAATATACTCAGTGCTATGACGTAGGCGACAGGCATATTCACGGACGTGCATCTTTATTATTTTTATATAGGCTTTCAGAATGCAGAAACGCAAGACGCGTCATGAACTTTTACTAGCTTGCTCACGCTTCTCTTTGAAATCAGGTACAACGATGAGAAATATAATAAAGACAATACCGATTATGGAATTATATGCTCCTATAACTTAAAGCACCTGTGCACCAAACGGACAACTTATGCACCGGGCCAAAGTAGGCCTCAAACAAGAGCTCCCGTGGACATCAACAAGACAAGAGTCAGTTGCTGATCCTACAGAATGAGCTTGGCGAAGCAACCAGCCAAGGTCGCAATGTTGCAAACCCACGTTCCAAGAGCAAATCATCAAAGGCACGATGTTGCAACCTCGCACTCCGCGCACCAACGTTAAAGTCACACCGACAAATTAAACCAGACGCACAGTAGAAAAACAATATTAATTGTGCAGAATTATGCCTCTTTCACGGTCCCTCCCCACGTGATCAAGCCGAACCTGACGAGATGCCAAACCCGGGAGAACAGAGGCGTCTGGATCCCTCGCTACGAGACACTGGCAGATACACTTGAAAGGCTCAATGGACATCTGCAACAGTGGGAACGGTACCCCGTCTAGCTATGAATAAGTCCTCACATTGTCTGCATGTACCCATAGTGAAACATTGTTGCAACTTACAGGTACACCGAGAGCTGGGAACGACGGTGGTCCCAGGCTGGGAAGCTCACGGGTGCACCAATCAGAACATGGGGCTCTTATCACTGACGCCAGCACATTTAGCCAATCCTCAGGAGCCTTCATGTAACAATTTTCATGTATCTAATTGTAGGGACAACCCAGATATACCACCTGACTACACCTTGTCCACTAATATCTTTCTCTATATGTGTGCTATACTAACCCTACCACTCGAACACCCAATTAAGAGTGGCGATAGGTTTTTTGTTAACTTTCTGAAGTGACGCAAGTAGCGCGTCATAATACAGTAAAAAGGGCCTGCGAGCCCCACAATTGAGTGTGTGTCAGGACGAACGCGTGCGCTCCTTGACCCATCCCTGCCGTTTTGTCTAATAAACAGCAGAGTCACCTTGCTCCTTGTGTGCGTCTCATACTCTATCTCATCTTATCTGGGATACACACGGGAGGAGTTGGGGCCTCCCTGCCTGGAGGTCTGCGGACGGTCCGGCCGACCCCGGCAGAATTTCCCCCCGACAAGTTGGAGGCACTGCTGAGATCTGTTTAAGATCGACTTTTATTTTTACTTTTTCCAGGCACTCCCGTTGCGAGGAGGCCCGGCGGTGCGGCCCCCTCTGCCGTTGCCCCCTTCTGAGGACTACAGGACCATCGCGGAGCTGCGAGAAGACCGGACAGCGCAATCCGGATATTGGCCCTCGGGAGCCGGTTGAGAAGTATCCCGCCCGCGGTTGGCGAGTGTCCAGACGTGGTCCAGACGAGGGGAGGTGGCGAGCCGCTTGGAGGGGTGCACGCAGTCGAGCGGCCCTGCATCGAGAGAACTTGGTGAGCATGACACACACAACGAGCAATGAGAAATTGTGAGGGAGGGGGGAGGAATTAAATGAGGGAGGAGGGAGGTGTTGGACAGGTGCGCAGCGAAGGTTTGACAATATAGTGTTGGCAATGGAATGAAAGGGAGTGAAAAGAGTGCGAGAGCAGTGACGTGAAAGAGGGGGGCGGAGCACGAAACATCACGTGTGGCCGCTCGTAGACACTGATTGGCCTAAATCGCGACTAACGTGTAGGGGTGGGCGTGTGTGGTTTCCTACGATTTGGCATTTATTGATCAATGAGTAGATGAGGTTCCCTATTGTTCGAGCAAGAAACTCGATAGGTAGATGAGGTTTCCTATTGGTCGAGCAAGAAACTCGATAGGTAGATGAGGTTTCCTATTGTTCGAGCAAGAAACTCGATAGGTAGATGACGTTTCCCTGTAGGGGGTAGCTAGTTGCATAGTTGCCAAATACGGAAGATAATTGGCTGGTTAAGCCCTCCTGTTGAGGGGCGTATCACACGCGAGGCGACGCAGCGTGTGCAGTCCAATTATATTATTGATGAGATTACCTTGTTCCAGGAGAGACAGGAAGACAGCTGTAGGGTTAGCGGGGGTAAATTGCAAGTGTATTTTGAAACTAATAATGAGACTGTACTAGTAGCGTAGAGACATCGGTGACGTCACCAGTAGGGATTTTATAGGATATCACGAGCACAAGGAACATTGAGTTTTGAAAGTGGTGGGGAAGAGAAAAATGATGAGGGAGCGGATACGAAGATAAACAATAAACGAGTGGATTGGAAGAGGAGAATGGGAGAGGGGCGTGGCTGAGCACGGAGAACGCCAGCAACGGCAAATGTAAAAGGGGGAGGAGAACGAGGAATAAGGACGACTGTATAAGATCGTCGTAAGGGGTACGCAGTCACAGGGGGCTGCGTGCGCTTCGGCCGCAGGGGGCCGTAGGGGAAGGAATATACAATACAAAATTATACATATATATATATTTGTGTTTTATTATTTCTTGTTTTTTTATTATTATTGTATACTTTGTAAAGGATTGTCGTAAGTCCCCACACTTACGGGGCCAGGTAAACAATATAAGGTTGTAAATTGCAAACTGATAGCGAAGGGAGGAGTAACAAGTGGGGCACAACTATGTCATATGGGACAGGGTCGGGAGGGTGGGGGAACACCCTCACTACCCCACTACAACACATATGCACAACACTGCCACCCCATAGGGAGAAATTAATTAAGTACAGCATAGAGTGGACCCAGGGGACGGATAACAAAATGTTAACACCATGGCCGCCTAATGGTAGTTTCGATCCATATGCCCAACATTCATTGCTAAACCATCTGCACAATACATACAAGGGGAAGAAGTTGGCGAGCCATATGGAGGTGTTTAACTTATGGAGGATGTTCCAGGGATCCCGACCAGGACCAAATGGAATGTTTTCTATGGGAGAAACACCGGAGGTAAAGGAGATTATGAAAGAGGGAACGGATGGGGAAAAGGGGTGTGAAAGGAAAAAGAATGGGGAGAATGAAGGAGAGGGAAGAGAAAATATTGACACATTAGAAGACATAAAAAAGGAACCGAGCAACGAGATACCCATAACACCGGGAGTGAAAACAGAGAGAGAAGGGTTGTACCCTTTAAGAGAACTAGGAGAAATGGAAGGACAGTTAAGGGCGGCTGAAGGATACTCGAACCCGGCATACAGCCCTCCACCATATGTGGCTCACAGGAAGATAGTGGGGGAGGGTAGGATTGGAGAAGAGCAGATTGTAGAGATAGGACATGATGAGTGGGTAGCTGCACAGATATTATTAAAATTACGGGGTTCACTAACGGGAGAAGAAAGGGAGGCTGTAAAGAGAACAGGCGAGGATAGTAGAAGGGAGAGTGAGATGAAGGGGGAGGAGCTACTAATACAAAGAGAAGAGATTTTGGAGGAAAAATTGGCAAAACTAAGGGATGAGCAGAATGAATTACTAACACAGCTTGAGAAGGGGGAAAAGGAGAGAGTGAGGAAAAGGAAAGAGGGTAAAAACTAATTGGACAAATTAAGGGAACGAAATGAGGAGCAAAGGATAGAAGATGGAAGGGTAAGAGCAGCAGCAGAAAGGGTGTCAAGAGTAGTATTGAGAGAAAAAAAGAAGGAAGAAGAGGAAAAGGAAAGGGAATTGGAAATATGGAGGAGGAGGGTAGTATCAGAGGCAGCTAAGAAATATGAAGAAGAGAAAGCAATAGAAAGAGAAAGGGTGAAATGGGAAAGAAAGAAAGAAGATGAAAGAATATTGGAACAGATGAGCAACGAAGTGATGGAGGAATTAAAAAGGAAAAGGGAGGAAAATAGTAGGGAAGTGGAGGAGAGGAGTGAAGGGGAAAGAGGAGGGAGAAATAAGGAGAGTGAAAAATGGGGGGATGTATATAGAAGTAGAGAAGTAGCAACAACATCAACACCCGGGGGAACAGTTGGTAACAAAGGAAGAGGAGAAATGGAGCTAATAGACTTAGAAACAGTAACAGTAAAGGGGAAAAGAACAGAGTGGGGGATACCATCTATGACTGATTTTTGCAGTGAGGAGGAAGAAGGAGTAGAAAGGGTAGGACGAAAGAGTGAAAGGGAAAGCTTAGATAAGCTGTACCTCACTAGAACCAATATAGACTCGCCATGGATCCGTAAGAGAAGGGAGGAGCTGGAACAAAGTGAGGAGAGGGTGCAACAACTAGTGGAAAAACAAACCCATGAAGCCACACCATCGCCATCTCCATCACGCCCTCCCCCATCGCACCCTACATGCTCAACCACCACACGCACGCTGCGCAAAATAAAGCTTGCGCCATTCATGGACGAAGTGACTCCCTATGCGTGCCGGCTTAGAGACCTCCCTAGCCGCAGGCAAGACAGACAGATAAACATACCCATATTAAACACAGGGGATGACGAAACAAGGGGAAGGGACGGAGAGGTAGGTAGGAGGAGGGGTAGCAAGGAAGAATTTGAAGTGGTAAGGGAAACAGGGGAGGAGGAGGGGTGTGAGGACTCAATATTATGGAACATAAAGGGTGACACAAGACACAACTTAATGCCACTGTTGGAGAGAGGAGGGGTTAGACCGCAGTATGTACCATGGAAGCATACGGATAAAGAAAATATAAAATGTAGGCTCCCATCACTAAGTGGAGGTGCGGGTAAGTGGATATATGAAATGGAAAAACACACCGCAGGGCAGAAACTAGCAGTAGGAGATGTGAAAGGCCTGTTAATATCAATATTAGGGGATAGAGCGGACGACATCTGGAAGAGAGCGGGATTCCATGGGATAACAATAACGAACACATCGCATGATGGGGCGCCATTTGCAAACTGCAGACATGCGCTATGGCAGGCACTGAGAGTACAGTACCCAGACACATCAGACATAGGAGCAATCACTTCCCGTAAGATGCGTGAGAATGAAGATCCCGTTGATTATATACAGGATATTCAAGAGAAGTGGCGCATGGAAACTAGAGAACAATGGGATAAAACACCAGCCATATTTTATCATATACTAGTACAAGGGCTCCCAGAAGGAGTCCAGAAACAACTAAAGAAAGTAGTGGGAATGGAAGTAAAACCATGGCCTGAAATACAGCTGACAATAGTACATCACTGCAGGATATGGCAAGGAAAAATGAAACAAAAGGAAGAGGACAGGAAAACGGAAGAGGCCAACCTAGTACAGAAAAAACTAACTAAATATACAATGGAGGGGGCACTAATAACTGCGCCCACAACAATGGCCCAAAGCCCCACGCAAATAGTGGCTGCACAAGACCCAGCTCTAATAGCACCTCGACAAAGTATAATACAGCAAATGCCGCCACTACAATTACACGCACAAAACGTGGGAGGAGGGTACCAGATGCAAGGAGCTGGGTATTATGGTTATAACAGAGGGAGAGGAGGATTTATGAGAGGGAGAGGATACGGATATAATACCCAACAGCAGGTGGGGGGAGTTGGAAGTTCATACCCCACAGGGCAACAGGTATACCAGGACAACACAGGGAGCTTTCCATGGCAAAACAGAGAACCACCCGTGTGTTGGAGTTGTGGACTACTAGGACACATGTCACGCACGTGTAGGGTCAGGCCAGGAACACCAGCATGGAATGAGCAGGCACAACCTAGGCCACCACAAGAACAGCAGGGCATGCAGCAACAGCAATTAACACAACAACAGCCACTGCAGCAACAGCAATTAACACAACAACAGCCACTGCAGCAACAGCAATTAACACAACAACAGCCACTGCAGCAACAGCAATTAACACAACAACAGCCACTGCCACAACAACAAGTAGTGATAACACAACAACCCCAAAATGAACAAACGCAATTGGGTAGGGTGACGGTATTGGGACACAACCCTTACACAGGAAATGGCCAATCATTGTACCCCCAATAGGACAGCCCACAGACGGCCTTGGTGTGTCCCATCCTGTCAGTAACACCTAATAGTGCGGAGGAGCCACGCATAGAGGTAACGATAGGTGACAAAAAGTTATCTTTCCTTGTTGACACCGGGGCAACCCGGTCTTGCATAAGGGAAGGTAAATTTAAGATGTCAGGCGAAGCCATGAACACCCAAGGATTTTCTGGGGCTAAAGGATTGGTTCCTTTTACTGATAACGTTCCCTTATCTATCGGAGATTACGATCTGTCAGTTCTACTCTTGTATTATAGTGCCTCACCAGTAAATATACTGGGGAGGGACATAATGAATAGGTTAAATATGACAATCTCCTTTACAGAGGATGGTATAATTTGCTCTACTCCAGGGATTAACATGCTAGCAGCACGACAGATTATGCAAGCATACTGTGGGCAGACAGCGATTAGGGCGGAACCAGTAGATGGCGAGATATTCCAGTATGGGACAGACATGGCAATTGCATGGATGCCAGGGATAGAAGGGAAAATATGGAGGAGGCCAGCAGCTTACCTGTTCCGACCAGAAACACCTGTTAATGAACAAGAAGGAAAGGTGTTTGCAATAGACATTGAAAGCATTATTACAACAGCTGAGTATATTGCTGTGCACGCCCAAGACAAAGAAGGAAGAGCATGGAGGGCAGTGATAGCACTAGCAGAAGGATGTAGGTTGACCCAGGTGTCAGATGAGGAACTGTTTTCAGAAGAAAAAGAGGAGGGGGAAATGGTGTTCATGATGAGTGTAGAAATATGGTTACGAGTGGCTCACAAACATATAGCGCAGAAAATTGCTATGGCACTTGAGGCACCTGCATGCACCCCAGTCCCCTTCTTTAAGGAGGATATGTCAAAGGTGCCCAAATCATTATGGACCATTAGCCCTTATGACGTAGGATGCATTAAAAGCATAGGGGGTGTACGGATAAAATTGAAAAAAGGTGCAATACTACCAAGAGTAAAACAGTACCCATTGTCAAAAGAGGCAGATGAGGGCATATATGAAACTATAACGGCCCTTATAAACAATGGCATATTGGTCCCCTCAGAATCACCATGTAACACGGCTGTGTACCCAGTGCGCAAGGCTAAAGGGGGGTCTTGGCGCTTCATACAGGACCTAAGGCTCTTGAACAACATAGTGGAAGCAGAATATCCAGTAACAGCAAACCCGGCCACAATATTGTGTGGCATTCCAGCAGAGGCATCACGATTTACAGTAATAGATCTTAAAAATGCTTTTTTCTCAATACCATTACACCCCGACTCACAAGATCTAACAAGTTTCACTTACCGAAATACTAAATGGAAACATACCAGGTTACCACAAGGGTATTGTGAATCACCCTCAATTTTCAATAGAGTGATACAGATGGATTTGGGTAACGTTGAGGTGGAAAGCACAGTGTTACAATATGTGGATGACATAATAATTTGCAGTATAAATGAAAGTAAATGCAGAGAGGACTCGTTAAAAATGTTGACTATATTGGCTGAAAAAGGGTATAAGGTAGACATGGAAAAAATACAATACTGTCAGGAACAGGTACTCTACATTGGCCAACTGATATCCCAATATGGAAGAAAGATTGCACCACAAAGAGCACAGGCCATCTCAAGCACTCCCATGCCACAGACTGTGAGAGAACTGCAGCAATTTCTGGGGCTATGCAACTACTGTAGAGCATGGGTATTTGATTACAGCTCATACATAGGACCCCTGCTTGAGGGGTTGAAGGAAGCAAATAAAGGGGAGAAAAGGTTGGGGTGGACTATGGAAATGAGGGAGGCATTTGACGAATTGAAGGACGTGATATCAACAGCTCCAGTACTGGCATCCCCAGACTATGAGCGACGATTTTTTATATTTTCACATTGCGACTCAGCAGTAATGAAAGCAGTATTGGCCCAAAAAACAAGCATGGGCTATAAACCAGTAGCATTTTATAGCGGTCACTTAGACCCCGTGAGGTTAGGCCACTTCCCTTGCGAACAAGGCCTCGCTGCAGCTGCTTTTGCAGTAGAAAAGGCATCAGCAATAACCATGGGGTGTCCAACTACACTGTTTGTGGAACATGCCTTATTTGCAATATTGAATAAACCCAAGTCCACACTAACGACACAAAGGGCATCAGGTTATGAGATCATTTTGTCTAGGGCTGAACTAGCGATTGTTAGATGTAGCACTGTTAACCCTGCAAAATTTCTAGCAGAAATAATTGAGGAGGGAGATTACGCCCACGACTGCACCCAACTAAATGAAATATATTCATGTACTAGAAAAGTTGAAGAGAATGCACCAGAGGGAGGTGAGCTTTTGTTTATTGATGGGTCATCAACTATTGATCAAGGAGATGGGATACGGAGAACTGGGGCAGCAGTGGTAAAAATGATGGAAGCTCCGGTGTGTGTGGCCATGAAATGTGTACAGTTACCGCAGCATTACTCTGCTCAAGCCGCTGAACTAGTTGCACTAATATTGGCATTGAAAGAAAGCTTTAACAAACGTGTAACAATATATTCCGACAGTGCATATGTTACATCCACTGTCCACTCAGGGCTAACAAAATGGAGGAGAAGAGGGTTTAGGAGAGCTGACGGCACTCCAGTGCAACATGCCCTCTTGTTGGCTGAATTAATTGAAGTAATAAACGACCCCCAAGAGCTAGCCTTAGTAAAATGCACCGCACACACCAATGGTGAAGACCATGTCTCAAAAGGGAATGCAGCAGCAGACGCACATGCGAAATATGCTGCATACTTTGGTGAGATATGGGACCCCACAGACTCACAGAGAGGGAGGGGAATGGCTAGGGAGATGTTAATAAGAGAAGGGTATACCCACCTCCCAGCCACACAGATTATGGAATTACAAGCAGCAGCACCAATGGCCGAAAAGGAAATATGGGTAAAAAGAGGATGTACAATGTCACCAACCGACGCACTATGGCGCCAGAGTGGTACTGGGAAAGTTGTAATACCATTGGCACTTTTAAATACCGCCCTGAGCCAATTACATCACCCAGCCCATACAGGCAAGGAAATAATTGCAGCACGAATTAGAGATGATTGGTTCTGTCCCGAGTTAAATTCTCATGTTTCAAATTTTATCAGCAATTGTCTCACATGCCAACAGTTTACGGCCGGTCATACCCTAAAAGTGATAAGAGGTACCATACCCCGGCCAGAAGGACCCTTTCGGCACCTCCACATTGACTATGTTGATATGATCAACATATGTCAAGGTAATAGATACATGATTGTAGTAGTATGCCCATTTTCTAGGTGGATTGAAGCAGGGCCCTGTTCACACCCAGATGCATTTAGAGCAGCCAAATTCATAGTAAGGGAGGTCTTCCCCAGGTGGGGAGTGTGCGAAGTATTAAGATCAGATAATGGCCCACATTTCGCAAACGAAATGTTCCAACATATCACAGCCCTGCTGAGCATAAAGCACAAATTTGCATGTGCATATCACCCACAGGCTAACGGCGTATGTGAACGCCTAAATGGCTTATTGAAGGAGGCAATTGCAAAGATACAACAAACAACAAAGAAAAGTTGGTTGTATTGCCTTCCGTTAGCATTGTTCGAGCTGAGGAACAGGCCAGGGTCCGACCACCACCTCACCCCACACGAGGTGGTTACTGGACGTCAAATGCGCCTTCCTCTAACGCCAACGTCAAGGGCATTCACTGACCACGAAAGTTCAGCGAGTATACTAGGTGATGAAATGTATCAATATGTGTCATCTTTGATTACTAGTGTTGTGTTTGTGTCTCAACAGCTCGAGCGCACGCGGGGCGGGTCCACCAGAGATAAAGAAGAAGGCGCCAGTACAGAATTAGAAAAAGAGAACTTGTGCAAACTTGCCAAAGGTGACCACGTGCTACTTCGCAATTTCAATAGAAGGTGGAACGACAAAAGGTTCACCGGTCCACATCTGGTAGAAGACGTATCAACAAGAGCAGTAAAACTAAAGGATAAGCATGCTTGGAACCACCTACATGATGTAAAGATATACAAACTGCAGACCCGCCCCAGCGCCAACGACAGGTCCATTGGAACAACAGCAACAACATCCCTGACAGCGGAAGGAAGTTCTACCACAGACAACGACCCAATTGTTCCCTTACCTTCTCACTACCCAGACACCCCAGAGACAACAACTGACGAAGAAAGGGGTGATCACTACACTGCCCACCCCATGGTCACACGTTCAAAGAGTAAAAATAATTACGCCATCCCCCCCCCAGGACAGTTGTAACATAAACTGAAAGACATTGGCCGCACAAATACACATGTAAACACGTGAATGTTCTCTTTTTTCTCTCGCACATACAGGAACTGCGTATTATTGTATTATTAAGTAGAAAGCTAACTAACAAAGTCCACTGTCCAGGCGTAGATGGTACTCCCAGACGATAACTACCCAGAAGAATTGTCACACCAATTTGTATACGAAATAAAAAGGCCAACATACCTAAAAAGAAGAAGGGTACGTGTTTACTACACTGCCTTCCTCCTGGCCATAGAATATTACATGCCCCACCTCCGCCCATACTTGCCGGTCTTAAGAGACCAATCACTTAGAGTAGCATGGGAGCAGCTCTTCGCCTGGGCACTGAATGACTATTTGATAGGGAGAGCTTAAACAAAACAAAACTAACATTTAAAACGAGCATTTCTGAGAATTTTTAGGCGGGCAACTTTAACGTCGCAAGAATAAGCTGCCAGGACTGCAGCAAGGTAAGAGCAAAATGCCGGTGAGATTAGCAATTGTAATAAAAATAATAGGGATTTTGATAATAACCGGATTTTTGGCTGCTTCTGTATGGCAGTATAGCTGTGCTATCAATTTTGTTGCTGCACCCAAACCTAATATACCCCCGTTCCTTGCTGCAACAGGTGTTACGTCAGGTGGTAGTAGTAACATTGCACCAAAGAAAAATAGAGTTAAACGCAGCACATACTCAGACAATAAAGGTATTGATAATTATGTACAAGATTCAGCACACGTCACAAACAATATATGGTACCAACACATGACCCGCATTGGTAAGCAGACAACTGAGGATAGCTGCTACGTCTGCTCATTAATACCATACGCCATGAGTGCTTCACGAACATTTGTTGCCACAGAAATAAATGAGAAGATAGCACAGTGCATAATATACTTGGCACTGTTCCAGACGAAAGGAAGATTTCAAGGAACTGTAGTGCACATGACATGGAAAACACGAGACTCATACCCATATGAAAACAACTTCCTCAAGACCTACTTGAGTTATCACAAGACCAGTTTACATGCTGAAGCATTCAAATATATAACAAGTGGCCCTGCAAAAGGAGAAACACAGAAAGTAACACTGCAGTATCTACCATGTGATTGGTACGCCACTGAAATTCCGGGTAAACAAGGATGCTGGGAGAGGCCGCTACTGACGATAACAGGAAAGGTGTATCTGGATAACAGCTGGGAGATAGGAGTAATTGGCAGCAACATGGTAACAAAAGAAACTATCTCAACCATCGAGACACACAATCACCGATGTTGGACGACGTGGATCAAGTATGTACCAATGCTCACATGGGTAGAAGAAGATGAAGACCCAATAACGATACTACCGTTGACTGCGCCCAAGGTATGTTACCAGCATAAAGGAGAGGTGGACGTAGG
Organism: Ambystoma mexicanum; assembly: GCF_040938575.1. NCBI lineage: Eukaryota > Metazoa > Chordata > Amphibia > Caudata > Ambystomatidae > Ambystoma > Ambystoma mexicanum. The sequence continues at coordinate 717,549,642 of NC_090932.1, forward strand.
ATATAACACCAATTGCGCAAGTGTGACGGAGTTACCTGAGGGGGGAGCAGGAACAGCAGTAATAATGGATCATTATTGGGCCTGTGGAGAAAAGGCATACCATACACTGCCTCCCCTGTGGAATGGTGTGTGCACAATGGTACACGTCAATGTACCATCACTAGTGGTACCTAAGAAGCACGTTGATGTGGCGAAATTTCCTAGAATGAATGAAGGGGATAAGAGAAGAAAGAGATCTGCACCACTCCAGGAGGAGCAAGGGAACAGGACCAACAGCAATGGCACTGTCCTAAATAGAAGAAAAAGACAAGGAGAGCCGCTGACAGGAAATTACCTGTGGGGAAGGTCGGAAACGGCACTAACATCAATACCGCCAGAACACAGACTATTCAGCAGAGCAGCAATGTTCTTCTCCTCAATAATACACCCGGGATTACAGGCTTACGCAAACGCAAAATGGCTCCAAATAACTAGATGGGAACTAATGATGACCATCAATTCTACAGTAAATGGGTTCAACGCAATAAAAGAGGAGCTGCGAGCTGTAAGGATGGTAGCACTACAGAACAGATATGTATTGGACCTTCTCACAGCAATGGAAGGAGGAGTTTGTGCAAAGATAGGACAATCATGCTGCACGTTCATACCTGCCAATGATGCTGACAATGGTACACTGACAGAAGCAGTTTCACAATTAGCTCAGATGCACTCCAAAATGACGGATGAAAGCAATGGTGTGAACAAGGATGAGAGCTGGTTTTCACTATTATGGTCATGGATGCCATCCTGGCTGTCAGATGGACTGAAAATAATAGTGGGCTGTACTATATTGGCTGGAGCTACCCTGATCATAATTAGATTTTGGAAGGCACGAAAGGCACGCACTACTGACGAATTGCTGGAAATGGTGGGAATGCACCCCTTGATGCCAGCAGATGACGGCCAGCATACAGGTGTAATTATACAGGAAAGGGAGAAGCTGCGCACCCAAATAATTACCAACCATCTAGACCCATCGTCAGTAAAGACCGAGAACCCAAGAAACCCCAGGAGCTACATAGGAAGATGGGTATACTGTACTCCTGGGGGTACCTGTGAATATATGTATTGGTCATTTGAAGATCATGTAAACCACTATGGACATCTCGGAGGAATAACTAAGATATGGCGAGTAAGAGGAGATAACGAGAAGGATATGTTTGTGGTCGACAAGTCAACCAGAGGGGGGACTGAAGTGGGAGAATGGAAAACCAGGCTCCCGTCCTTCACCTCTCGCGCTTGGCCTAGAGGGTCACGACCCAAACACCCGCCACGAGAAGAGTTTGCCCATTTACCAGACGACCAGATACCCTGGTACAGGAACATACGGATGTGTCCATCTGCCTGCCCAGCAGCCCGCACTGGCCATGCCGACACCTGCGGCACGGATCAACTAGACTAAAATCTACACGTCGTTAGAGATGCCATGACGACCTAGACAACGGGAAGCACATCTGTACAAATATACACACTGGACATTCCCACACCAACCTACACGAAGAATATACTCAGTGCTATGACGTAGGCGACAGGCATATTCACGGACGTGCATCTTTATTATTTTTATATAGGCTTTCAGAATGCAGAAACGCAAGACGTGTCATGAACTTTTACTAGCTTGCTCACGCTTCTCTTTGAAATCAGGTACAACGATGAGAAATATAATAAAGACAATACCGATTATGGAATTATATGCTCCTATAACTTAAAGCACCTGTGCACCAAACGGACAACTTATGCACCGGGCCAAAGTAGGCCTCAAACAAGAGCTCCCGTGGACATCAACAAGACAAGAGTCAGTTGCTGATCCTACAGAATGAGCTTGGCGAAGCAACCAGCCAAGGTCGCAATGTTGCAAACCCACGTTCCAAGAGCAAATCATCAAAGGCACGATGTTGCAACCTCGCACTCCGCGCACCAACGTTAAAGTCACACCGACAAATTAAACCAGACGCACAGTAGAAAAACAATATTAATTGTGCAGAATTATGCCTCTTTCACGGTCCCTCCCCACGTGATCAAGCCGAACCTGACGAGATGCCAAACCCGGGAGAACAGAGGCGTCTGGATCCCTCGCTACGAGACACTGGCAGATACACTTGAAAGGCTCAATGGACATCTGCAACAGTGGGAACGGTACCCCGTCTAGCTATGAATAAGTCCTCACATTGTCTGCATGTACCCATAGTGAAACATTGTTGCAACTTACAGGTACACCGAGAGCTGGGAACGACGGTGGTCCCAGGCTGGGAAGCTCACGGGTGCACCAATCAGAACATGGGGCTCTTATCACTGACGCCAGCACATTTAGCCAATCCTCAGGAGCCTTCATGTAACAATTTTCATGTATCTAATTGTAGGGACAACCCAGATATACCACCTGACTACACCTTGTCCACTAATATCTTTCTCTATATGTGTGCTATACTAACCCTACCACTCGAACACCCAATTAAGAGTGGCGATAGGTTTTTTGTTAACTTTCTGAAGTGACGCAAGTAGCGCGTCATAATACAGTAAAAAGGGACTGCGAGCCCCACAATTGAGTGTGTGTCAGGACGAACGCGTGCGCTCCTTGACCCATCCCTGCCGTTTTGTCTAATAAACAGCAGAGTCACCTTGCTCCTTGTGTGCGTCTCATACTCTATCTCATCTTATCTGGGATACACACGGGAGGAGTTGGGGCCTCCCTGCCTGGAGGTCTGCGGACGGTCCGGCCGACCCCGGCAGAATTTCCCCCCGACAAGAGCAAAACAAAGGTACTGATATTACAGAGCAAGAAAAAGAAAACTGAAAATTTTAAATGGTACCTTGGAGGCTCAAATATTGAGACTGTGCAGTCTTTTAAGTACCTGGGAGTACATCTTGATAGTACAAAAGGCGAACTCTACATGCAAGCCACGTTGTTCACTAAGATCAAGAAACTAGCTGCACAAGCCAAAACAATTGATCTCAAGTTTGGAAAATTCTCCTTACAACCAACCATTAATTTTTACAAAATGAAGGTGGTGCCTGCAATGACATACGGCGCCGGGGCCATACCGACCATCCCTAAAAACATCTGGCCCAAATTGGAAGCGTCCTTTTGGAAAGCAGTGCTGAATCTGCCGAGTTCAACTTCAGGTGTGGCGATAAAAAGTGAGTTGAGCCTACAGTCTATGCAATGCACGGTCAACTGCAACGCTTTATTGCTCTACAGAAAATGTAGAATGGTAGACGGTAATGAGCTTTACAACATGATAAAACATGAGATGGACACAGGCTACTCTGAATTGCTTACAACATGGCAAAAAGAAAACATCCAGCTCCTGGACACCATTGCTGCCAATGAAGATGATCTCATCTTCAATCCTTGCAGAATTGTGCGCAAACTGAAGGAAGCAGACTGGGCGAAGACGACTGAAACAGCCGCCACTTTAAGACTCATCTCCCATCTGCCAGGTAACACAAGGAAATTAAATGAGTTACAAAGCTTCTTAAAGAGATTTCCGAACAAACAGGCACGAAATCTAATCCTAAGAGCGCGGTTACATCTCTTGCCAACTAATGAAATCTGGCATATAGGAGGTCTATCTGCAACAGCAAATTGTCGTTTTTGCCAAAACACCATGACTCCAACGCAAGAAACCATTCGTCATCTCCTGACGAGCTGCCCGGCGACATGTGCAATAAGAAAAAGTTATTTTGCGCTCGAATTACATGGTGACTTACTGATGGAAGAGCAAACCTGGTGGTGTAGGCTTATTGGGGGTGAGAGAACGAGCTGGCAAATAACCACAGCAAAAATATTAGAGTTCATTGTGAATGACCTATTCAAAGTCAATAACGATTCACCAAGCTGACTATGGCCGAAGCAAAATGACAAGCCCAGATGATACGAACGAATATTCGGATGTCAAGACAAGGGGCCTCATTACAACCCAGGCAGTAAGTTCCCTACTTTACCACCATGGTGTAAACTCTGTTTACATCACGGTGGATGGCGGATTTACCGCCCCATTCCAAGGTGAGTGGGGCGGTAAATCCCCATTCCCCATTTACCCTTCCCCATTCCCATTTTTGCCCCATAGGGCATAATGGGAGTGGGGAAGGCGCTAATTACGGCACCGTAAATTACGGTGCCGTAATTAGCACCAAGGTGGGTTAGCGCCTTGCATTTTAACGCCTGCTAAAAGCAGCCGTTAAAATGGTAATGAGGCGTTAAGGGTTAACGGCGCCGACGGCGCCGTTAAAGCCTTAACGCCTGGGTTGTAATGAGGCCCAAGGACATTAAATGTAATGTGACAGATATATTGTAAAAATCTTATTTTGATTAAACAATACAAAAATAAAAATAAATAAATAGTTGTAGAATCTTTGAGCATACCTTTTGGAGTATTCTAACAGTTTATATGTTTTTAACACAAGTTTACTTAGGGTTTAAATACAGTTTAGTTATCAAATGTTGGTTTTAAGAACATCAAATAAGCGTTTGTAAGATTTCCTGGTAATCTCTGCTTTAGAGTAATGGTACTATCATTACATTCAAACCATCCACATTTCTTTTTTATATATGCAGTGTAGTGCCCTGAATTGGTTTATTTATTTATTTATTTGTTTATTTATTTATTTATTTATTTATTTATTGGTTGTGGCTCATGCGTGGTAGATTATACCTGTTGTTCTGAAGGTTTTCTTTCCAAGTGATATTTGACCATGTGTGAATCCAGTCAACTTGCAGTTGTTTTTGGTACCATCTGCATTGTAACGTAGAAGCATTAGAATTATGTATTTACTATGTGTTTCTATTACTAACGTGGAGCGATTATCTGAATTGCAGGTAGAGCATAATCTACCATAGTTTGCATTTTGTACAAGTTGCTGAAATGGAATGGATTCACAATTTGGTACTGATATATATATATGAAGCGTTCATTGGGGATTTTTTCTTGTGTCACATTGTTGCAGAGAGTGCATGTATGTTTCCACATGTATGAAATCTGAAAGATTTCATTTATAGGTATGTTTTTGTTTTCCAGTACTTGTAGTAAGTACATTAGAAATTCTTGGGGATCTTCCTGTGAGTTTTTAGTGAATTTCACCATTCCAGCACAGTAGTCCAATTGTTGTCTTATTCCATAAACACTATACGTGTTGTCAGGATTGTTTGCTGCATTTCTGTGAAGTACTAACAATTGCAAACACAATGGGTCTGTACTGTGTAAGTAAATGTTGTCAACAATTGGTGGTAATTGAAATAGAATATTCATTGCTACATTTGAGTAGCAACTTACACCAACTATATTTGAGAATTTAAATGGTCCAGGTAGTTCTGTATCTAACTGCTTTTTTTGGAGTTTGTCTTCCTTCTTTAAAGAAGTACCTGGTTTACTTTCCCTAATTGATTCTTTTTTGCTTGTGGTACTTGACGAAGTATTAGTTTCTTTTACTCTCTTTGGAGGATTTGCAGTGACATCCTGTTGCATTTCTGTTTGATTTATTTTTCTTTTATAACATTTTACTTTTTGTGGAACAGAATATGTGTTTAGGTGAGGGGTGTATAGTGAGCGAAGTCTATTGTATTCTAAAATGCAAGGAATATCAGTGTTTATTTTACTTGCATCAAAGTTGATTAGAAATAGACTGTCAAGAGTACGTAAGCGTGATAGCGCTACATAGCTCATGCCTTCTTTAAAGACTGTGTTACCAATATCTATCATTGCTTTGTCTAGGGTAAGACCTTGTGATTTATGAATCGTGACTGCGTATGCAAGAGTTAGAGAAAATTGTTCTCTGCGTACATACATACCTTTGAAGAGAAGGAATCTAGCTGTTGAGCGTCCTATCCTTTTTACTTCTGAAAGTTTGTCAAAGAGTATATTGACAAACTGAATTTTGTTGTTGCGTGGGTATGTTTGAAAGCCAACAACTGTACCCAGTGCTCCATTAACTAGTCCTTGGTCCACGTCAAGGTTACGTTTAAGCATGAGTCTGCAATTTAAGGATCATTTTAATATCTTTTCTAAGCCTGCTGTGTTTGAGATTGATTTTTCTAAACTATTTAGTTTTGTTGTGGCTTGGTCACACATGGGTAGTGTCATACCATGTACATCTAGTTTGTCTGTGGCGCTAATTTCCATGATTGGTTGCATTTCTTTACTTAGCATGATTTCATTGAATTTGAAACAGCTTGCAAGAGTTGGCATTAAGGTCATACAATTGACATTTTTGTGGGCTAATTGTTCCATAACATCTGTAGCACATGCATTATCGTCATAAAGTGCATTAATGTGCTGGGTTTTCAATATTGCTTCTGCTTCTTTAGAAAGTATACCAACTCTGATACTTTTTAAAATGTTGGCATAAGTGAGATCTGCAGATTGCCGCATGTTTTCTGTTAATTCTCTGTATTGGAAATGTTGCCAAAGGTTGACATTTCCAATGCTGCCAACAGTTTTACGGCAGAGTTTGTGTCCTAATGTTTTAAACATAGGCTCACTTTTTACTGGTGTTAATTGAAGCAGATCTCCAAAAACAATAATGTGTTGTCCTGCAAAGAGCTCTTCATAGTCTGTTTTGAGTACTTCTTGTAATCTGAGGTGAATCATAGCTAACATCAGGTTGGAGACCATGCTCACTTCTTCTATTAGTGGCATTTTCATTTGTTTCAATACTCTGCGTAATTCCATTGCAGCTTCTGCAGAAAGTTTGTAATAGTCTAATTTGTTCTGGTGTTCTACTGGTAATAGTAGTAATCGGTGTAATGTAACACCACCTATGTTGTAGGCAGCTAAACCTGTGGGGGCAGTGACAACAGCTGACAGTTTGTTGTTTGTCAATTGTTGAAGGAACTTACTAATGATTTTGATTAGGAATGTTTTGCCAGAACCAGCTTCACCACTGACGTACAGTAGTATTGGTTTATAATTATGGCAGGAACATTCTTTATTTTCATGTTTTACACCATGTGCAATTTGTTTTGTTACTTCTTGAAAAATGCTACTTTGCTCATTGTTTAGTTTTGATTGTAGTATAGTTAAGTCTTCTTTATCTTCATACTGACACATGGTGTTTTCTACTTCTATCATAGCTAATTCTGCCTCATTTGTTATTAGTGGCTCTCCCAGTGGTTCTTGGCTTCCTGTTACAGAAGGTTGACTACTGTCAGGAGTTTCCTTATCTAGTTGGGTTTGGAGTTCTTCTTCGTGTTGCTGTTCATTGTGAGTCATAGTTATCTAGTAATTGTTCTTCTTTTCTCCATGGTTTGAAGAGTTGTAGCAGGGACATGTAATATACTTCTTTATGTTGAGGAATCTTTAATGACAATTTGATATGATTAATTAAATTTGGTTTAGTGAGTTTAACTAAGCTGCCTTCACAGTTTGTCACTCTATATTTACCTTTTTTTTCAGCAGGTTCATATTATTTTTGTATGTGTAGTTTTGGGCTATGTTGTATAGACACATGTTTTCCAAAGAATTACTTCTGTTTGGGTAGTATGTGTCCAATAAATTGTTTTTTTTTAAATGTCTTGGCTGTTGGGATCATGTTTGGCTATTGTTTCTATATCTTCATATGATTTTTACCAGTTAAACGATCAGCTGCTTCATATGATCCACATTCTCTATGGGTGAGCATTTTTATGCCCAAGCTGTATAATTTCTGAGATACTGTTTTATCTGATGACAGGTCATTCCAGAGGTCTTGGAGCTCTGTCTTTTCTGCTTTAGTTACGTATGCTGTGACATATCGTGCAACTGCAGTAGAATTGTCTGCAATGTACTGCACATCTATGTTTGCATTCCATAAGTGGGCAATGATTGCATTATAATCATTGATATATTTTTCTTCTTCTTTTCTTTTTATGTAATATGTATTTTTAGGTGACTTACCTTTAACACTATGTCTAACTGAAGACATGAGGTTGTTCACTTGACCTGTATTTGTAACTGGTCTAGGGAAACCAAATCGGCATTTGGTGTAGTATTTCCCTTTGTTTTTGTATTTGCGACGACAATATTTTCCACATTTGTGTGTTTGAAATTGTAAAATTTGTGCATGAAGATCACTATTTGTGGCTTCTGATGGAATTTCACAAGTGACATATTGTTCAATAAACTGTAAAACAGTGGCATCACTGTCTTGACCAAATTTAGGAGCATCTTTAATCCATAAAAGCATGTGGATATGTGGTGCTTCTCTGGCTTGGTATTCTTTTCTCCAAAAGAAGTGTTACACTTCTCCAAGGGGAGGAACAGTTTTATTACAAATACAATGTAGCATAGCAATGAAGCAATGGTGAAAATATCTTGAAACATTAACAGGATCCAAAGAACAAAGTTCTCCAGGTGTTAGTAGATCTATGTTTGTTTTGTTTTTATTTGATATGCGTGGGAAATCATGTAAATCTTCCCATGCATATTCTGCACAACTTAATGTAACAAACCAAGTGGGTGGGCCAAGGTTTCTGATCATACAACGTACATCTCCATGACGTTGAAACTAGTACTCTTTAGTACCACGCATATTTGCTAATAGATTTGTAATATTTGATTGTAAAACCTCATCCTTTTGTTGCACTTTTTCTAATAATTGTGTAGCTGTCATATTTTGAAAGTGTGATCCTGATTTTAATATGTGTGCAACTCCATAACATAAAGTTGCTAGTTCACTTTCAAAGAGTAGGTGGAATATGTATTCCACATTTTGTCTAAATCTAGGATCTTCAGAATACATCCGTAATGAGCAGTATTCTGGAGCTGATATTTAAATAGGTCTATCATCATTCCTTCCTCCTTTGCCAGTAGGAAAGAGTAGAGGAAAAGCACGTGCTTCTATACTTTTTTCCCATATGCTGATTGGCGATCCTTTTATTACCATTTGGTAAGTTTCCAGTACATCTTCTATGGTGTCATTACAGTGCAAAGGATGAATTGTATAATGGTCTAAAGTATTTGCTATTGTAGCAGGATCTACTAGCTCAAATTGACCAGCTTCTTGTGTTTCTTGAATTATTTCAGTTGTATCTTTCAAGTTATCTTCAATATTAATTTCTTTGTAATATTCATTATTCTCTTTAAGATATTGGAAGGCTTGTCTAACATTATATAAATCGACCAGCTGTTGCCATTTTTTTTGTCTTTTGTAGGTACTCCATTTACTAAGATAATTAAAGATTGCTGCATTGGACGTTGCACTCTTAGAGTATGCACATTTTCTTTTAGATCTAATGGTAAATGAACTACTTTTCCACAAATGCCTTTTACCAATTCAGAGGGAGGTAATTTTGCTGTTTTGGTTGAAGGCGTATTATTGCTTGAAATGGGTGTACTGTTTGAAATATGATGCTCTCATATAAATTAAGTTGTTGTAGGGGTTTTGGTACTGGGTATAATTCCAAATTATTTGTGATAGCACGTGAAGGAGTTTGGTTGTTGTCAAGTTTTGTAGTGCAGTAACTGCAAAGTATTAAGTGCTCAGTTATTTCGTATTTGTTTTCTGCTACAAGGTAGAGAGCTAATTCAAACCGTTTAGAATCTTCATTGTCTTCTATTTTGTATGATAGGTCTACAGTTTTTTGTGTTACTTTTATAAAAAGTTCTACGGCAACATACACATACATGGTTTGGTAGTTCAGCTGATGTACTTTTAAATTTTAGTATTTCTTTTTTGTATGTGTTTAGTAAAAGGTTGCCATGTGTAGAATTGTTGCTTAATTGGTTTAAAGCTATTTCATTCTGTAAATCGCTTTCACTTCCAAAATATTTTTTCTGGATATAGTGAATTTCTTCAAGTAGGTCTTTTGCTGTACCATGTAGAAGGATGTTATTTAACTTTGCTAGTGATAAAGCTGTACTTTTAGCATAGTACAGTTTATAGACTAGATTTCTTATAGTTTAATGATGTGTTGATATCCTTTTGATATCATGGAAAGTGGTTTTACAAGTAGGTCCTGTAATGCAGGCCAATGAATGTCCTTGTAGTCCTGTGTACTTGCGCACTGGACAGGTATCCATATTTTGCAGTAATTTAATTTTGATTTTGTCTTTGCTTTTTACATATTTATTGAGGAATTTGCGTAAAGATTTGAAACATTGTTTGGGAATGTTACACATTGACGTGCATGGCCATTTGTACACTAGACGTTCTGAATCAGTTGAATGGAGGGGTAATTCTAAGTTTTCAGGGCATATTTTTGTAAGGAGTACTTCTTGTTCCATTATGCTATTATTCACTTTTTCATAACCTCGACCACTGCTATGTATGGCAATTGTATTTGTTTGCTTTTGTTTGTACGCTTCTTCATTAAAATATGGTTCTGTGCTCGTAGTGTGATTCCATTCACCTGCGCAGATACTTGAGAAGTTCTTTCTGTTGACATTTCACTTATTGAGAAGTCTTTTTTGTAATTTAGTTATTAGTTTTGTTAGTGGTTTCATTTTGTTTAACAGTAAAATAAATAACTTTCTTTTGAGAAGAATTGCACTGTCCATCAATGCTTATAAGATTAATTTCCTAAAATAGGTTTTAAGCATTGAACCTGATTTCTCTCCTGTTTTCATAAGATTTTGAAGGACTTTGTGACAGCACATTTTGGCTAAAATACTTTTCTTGGTATGCTTACTTTGCACTATATTAAAATTTGAAGAAGTAGTTTTATCTGTAGTGATAGCTGATTTTCTGTTAATTGTTTTTTGGTTTGTTTTACTTTTTGATAGAGGAGGCAAAGTTTTTGTACTTGAAACTTCTTGTGTTTCACTAAATGACTGTATTAGCTGTTTTGTTTCAACTTATTTTACAAATTCTGCTAGAAATGGATGCTTATGTTGGACACTTTTATTTTCATTTGCTCTACATTTGCGTTTATTTCTACTGACTTGACTTTTGGTAGGCATTCTTTAGGGTCTGTTGAAAAAAATAAAGAAGATATGGGTTGGGGTGTTTTGGAATGTATGTGTGCTGTGTGCATGAGTGTTTGAGTAAGATGATAAAGATGTATGTAATGGTGTGTGATTGTGCATTGGGAACTAAAACTAGTAGGGATAGGTATTCTTGAATTCATGTGTTACTAAACTGGGGTTCAGATGACAAAAAAAAGTAAGCTAGTGGTGTGGAAAAGTACAAATAGTCAATCTAATGTATACAATTAAAACAGTTGTTTGTTCTATAATATGAAAATTGTAGTGGTTCAGTTGGGTAATTTGTGTGTCCACAAATAGGAATTTGTGGGCCATTCTGGCTGTAAATCGCTGTTTAAGACATGGAGATTTTTGGACAAATTGGTACACAATCTCTATTTTTAGGCACAGAAATATCTTGTATTAACGTTATAGTATGTTTGAGTAATAATACAAATATTATGGTGATATTCTACTTACTTTTTTTCTTAAATTAACAGGTAACTTCTTAGTTCTTCTTTGTTCTTTGAATTCGGCTGCTTCTTTTCAGGAGACTGGTCTTCACTGCAATAGCAAAAGCTTCAAATTAGTAACTTTGTTTGTATATAGCGCTGTTTTTAATTTAGATATTGATTTTTTTAATTGAAATCCTCAGTGCCTTCTGTAAAACCATTAAACTAATTTATTTACATAAGATACATTGCATCAGTTCAGTACATATGATATGTTCTTAATGAACAAATTGTATTGAATGACTAACTGTAGCAAAAAAAAAAAAATCTTTACTATGTCTTGTGAAATTTATAATATACCAGTGAATACCACTATTTCTGTAACTAAGCTGTTCTAGGTAATAGCGCCTCAATGCCATGTCTAAATTAAAGTAATTAAGTAAATAAATAAATAAAAACATAAAAATATGAAATTGTATAATATTTTTTTAAAGATTTAAACATAGATTATGCTTGCATGCAATTTTGTTTGAATATATGTAGTCTATATATTTCATTTAAAAAAAAAATGTTAGGTTAACATGATTTGAGTGTGTGTGTATAAAGAAAGTAAATAGTATAAATGTTTATAAGTGATAGTTGATTTTAGGAAATTGAAAAAAATACAGTAAATTCATTTTACAGATTACACAAGGTAAAAGTCTGTTTGAAAATGTGTTCATCTACTGTACAGAAAATATGCATACATGAAGTTTGTGTTCATGCATATGGATATGCATGGAGCTGCAAGTAGAAATCTTGGAGACTTGTACAGTATTTCTGGTAGATGGTGCTTGCCAATGACATGACACTTGTACTCAGAGAGATTCACAGTACATTTGCAGTGCTGATCTATGATGATGCAGTTAGATGTAGAGGTCTTGAATGTGATTGGTGCATGGTCATGTGATTTCTTAGCTGCATCCAATGAGGGAATGGCTGAGAGAGTGAAGTGGAAATGGTAGAAGGGCTGTTCATGTTACGATATGTCTGCAGACATGGCGGTAGTTCGCGGACATCGGGAGTTACACCCGGGGATTTTTGGGTTCAGAAGTCATGTAAATGAGAATGAGTACTAAAAGGGATTGGTCAGGAAAGTTTAGTGGGTGTGTTGTCCCAGAAGAGAGTTTCTCATATACTGTTTTTGCTGAGAGAACAACAGATAGCTATGTCTGTGTATTTTAGGAAAAGGATTGTATGGATTTTGGGAGATTCATGGATATATTGGTTGAGTGGTTGAAGGTGCATGCAGAAAGTTGTGGAGTAGCTGTAGATCTTGGATTCCCACATGTGCAAGTACACTGGCATGGGGTACGTGGAATGAAGTGGTTGGACTTGCTACCTCTCTCTGCTACTTTGGAGACAGAGCAACATCCAGACATAATTGTAATTCATTGTGGAGGGAACAGTTTAGGACATGTGACTGGAATTTTTTTGCAATTTGCTATGAAAGAAGGACTTGGGAAGGTTATGGACATGTTTCCTAATTCTCAAGTGATAGTTTCACGGATGGTGCAGAGACAAATGTGGCTTCGTTCTTCTTCATTTGGTCACAAATGGGAACAGCAAGGCGCAATGTTAATAAAGCTGTTTGTGCCTTTTTAAATGATTTTGGCATGTCTTCTTTTCACAATGAAAATATTCTGTTTCGTAGTACAAACATTTTTCGCAAAGATGGAGTCCATCTTACTTATGGTGCCAATCAGATTTTTCTGAGAAATGTACAAAATGCATTGCGACGTTTTTTGGAATTATAACATCCATTTTGAAATAGGTGTTAAGCATTTATAATTTTTGACTTACAAACACCTCCCAAAGGCTCTTTTTAGAGCCACCACTTCCTCCCAGAGAACATTGCAATGTTTGTGATGGGGTAGCAACCCAATTTTTTAATTTATTTTCACTTCTATTTTTTAACTGTGAAAGGCGGCTCTGAAAAGAGCCTTATTTTTTTTTGATTTTTGATATTTTGTATTTCTTTGGTTTTTTATACACGACACGCTAGGATAGGAGGGGAAAGGAAGGTAAAAGGGGGGACACCAACCACAGGGATAAGAAAGGGCGAGCTGAGAGAGGAAGATGTAGAGTGGGTTTTATTTGGGTAGTGAGCAGATCTTCTCGTGCTCTGAGACGATAGTCTCAAAAGCACTACGAAGTCGCTCCCCCCTGCAGAGTACTGTGTCACAGTACATACATACAACTGTGACCCTCGAAAGGTAAGGGTCATCAGCATTCTGTATGGCCTGTGAGGCAGCTTGAGGAAGACGCTGTCCCACAGAAGTGGTCCTTGTGGTGACAGGATCAGAAACAGAGGATGACGTAGAGGAAATCAACCTTCTACGTTCTTCGCAAGGTACAACCCTGCGAATATCCCCAGAGTGAAATGACCTCAGGTGTTGCTTCATAGTAGTGGTCCAAAAGCTGTACTTACCGTGCTTCCCACGACTGAGCATCATTTTGCACTCATTGCAGGTAACACGGTTCGCACGAGCCTTAGGAACATTCCCATGAATGGTAAATAACCGCCACACCCAAGACTCACGCCCAGTGCGGGTAGTAGGGTTTTCCTCTACCTCATTCTCATCATCCTCTTCTTCCTCCTCCACATCCTCACTCCTGTTCCCCTTTTCAGGCCCTTGGGGAGGTGGTGGTGGTGGAGGGGGTGGAGGAGGTGCTGAAGCAGGTGCAGCACCAGGTGGCAGTTCAGCAGCCAGGGATGCCATCAAAGATGCGATTGAAATCTGCAGTTGGCAGCAAAATTTGCTGTGCTCTGTAGAAAAGCCAGAAACACAATAAGAATGAGCTCTAGGGCGTGGTCTTTTATAGGGGTACTTGTGCGTGGTCCACGGACATGCGCGCTGTCTGCGGACAGATCGAACACAAAAAAAAGTTTCAAAAGTTTCAAAAGGTATGTAGAAACTCAGGATTACTATGTGGGACTTGTGCCATGGTGAGATTTTATAGAAAAATATTATGGATTAATTGAAAACGTACTTTTAATTTGTTCGGGGACCCGAACAGTGTCTGCATTCAGAACACGCGATCAGCGTGGGTGCGGTCATATGATCCGTTCGCGAACAAGTCCGCGAAGGAAGCGCATGTCCGCAGGACACCAAATGCACAGAGATTGGCTAGTGCATGCGCGTTGATGTTCTACGGACACTGTTCGGGTCCTGAACTAATTAAAATTGCGTTGCACGTGAAACGATGATTTCAGGACACTGCGTGTGTTCTTAGAACAGTTTAAACTTGCTAGCGAACAGTAAGGACAGATATAGTGTTCTTCAGGACACGTTCAATTTCGTTTATGTACGAACATTTCAGGACACCATTTGTGATGTCATCTTTGATGTCCTGGGTGTTAGTCTTAGCAGTGCACGGTGGTGGCGCGAGTTATGGTTGCTTAGCTTACCATAACTGGCGAATTTCAAGGGTTTTTCTGTTTTACTTGGAACCATAACGTCCCTTTTACAAAGTTTTTGCACTGAATTTCATAGGCTTTTATCAGCGCAACTTAACCATAATGTCCCTTTAACTACGTTTTTTCACTGAATTTGAAAGGTTTTTAGCAGCGCAACTTAACCATAACGTCCCTTCAACAAAGTTTTTTCACTGAATATATATATATATATATATATATATATATATATATATATATATATATATATATATATATATATTATAGTGCAGTGGTTGCTGCACTATAGTTAAGTTGCATAGCTAGTTCAATTGGAAACCCAAAAATTAAATTGATAATCATGTTTCACTTGCATGACAGATTTGGCTGATAATTTGCAGATAAACAGTTTGTCATGTCACACTAGACATTTTGGGAAAGATTTGTTAAAAATGTAAAAGTTATTAGCATATATTTTCCCATAGGAAAAAAGTCCACATTTCTTTGTAGCACACAGAAAAAAACGCTGGATGGAATTGGACAAGGTATGAAACAACTTTCGCATGAAGCATTGTCTCGATTTCCAGAAGGGGTATTTCAATTTCCGGGAGGGGTCTTGAGTTATTACGTACAGTAGTTGTTAAAATATTTGATATGGAAGGGAGCACCCCCTCTTCCAAAATTATAGCTATGTATATATCCCACAAGGCATGAGAGATGCTTTTCAGAAATTAAAAGGGCAGATTTTCTTTTTGCTCGATGCAAAAGATAACCGCGGCTATTCCAGGGTTAACCGAAAATGAAAAGTACAAAACCATCCATTTGGAGATGGAAAAAGGGAGAAAATGCATCAGGCTAGATGTGGGGATGGGGAAAGAGGACACTATTTAAAATTGGGCATTTGGGAGGGGGCTGCTGGGGACCAAGTTAAGAGGTTGACATTTTTTGCATAATCGCTGGAATAGCGTGGGCAAACATCAGAATAACCGCTGTTATAATAGAAGATACGATCAGGAATGAAAGTGTGTCACATGGAACAACAGGTGTTAGGGGGGGAATGGGAGAGGGCTAGGGAGGGAAAAAGGATCTGAGTTGAGGTGGGGAGCATGGCAAGGTTGCTTGGGAGGGCATGGAGGAGTTTTGGATCTTGCAAGCATATTTTCGATAACCACAGTTATTTGTGAGAGTTACCGCAGGTATCTGTAATACATTGATATTACTAACCGCGGGTATGGGAAATTAGATTAATACCAAAAAAATAGGGAATTGTACAGCTACAGTGAGGTGGGGTGTAATAGTTGTGGTCGAAGGTTATGGCTAGTGGGTCTCATTAAATTGAGAAAAATGGGAATGACTGATGTTGGCAGAGAGCACAGGGCAAACTCCCAAACACACCCACCAAAAGACAAAAGAAAATGAATACACAAAAAATAAAGCACTATCGCACAAAGCCCAAAGGCCCGGAGGTTACTGCCTCCCTGGAGCAGGAGCAAAGTATACAAACATCCTACAAGCATAGTGCAGCCCAGTGAGAATAGTTGACCAAACATTGCTCACACTTGTGCTTGCACAAAATTCAAGGAGGAGTCGGAAGAGGAGGAGTCCCAGGGTCTTTAAAACCACACCATCGTTTTTGGTGGGCAAGATGAATAGGTCTATGGCACATATAGATTTCGCCCACATATCATCCTGGACTTGAACAGGGGGGCGGCCTGGCCTCATGCACTATCTGCTCACATAAATTACCCCCACATGTGAAAGTGTTATCTGCCCTTCAATTTTTGGCCACTGGTTCATTCCAGCAGGCCACAACCATTGTATTGGGCATATCCCAGCCCACACAGTTTAGTTTAGTTTATTTGCTTATATAGCACACTGAACCCAGAGGTATGTAGGCGTCAAGAGTCAATCAAGGTTTTATGCAACGCGTTCATGAAATCAGTGCAAAAAATGATAATTTAATTTTCCAGGCAGTTTCAGGTAGCTTGCACATTTAAAAACAGTTCTTTTATTCGAGGTTGACAGTAGCATTAAGAAGGCAGGTTTCCACTGTCTTAGACCACAGCCCCTTAGGAAATCGAGCAAATAACATGTCCTTAAATCATTTGAGAGTGGTAAAAAGAATGCAGAGTGTGCCAGAGTTTTGTGGGAACCACAGAGACAGTCGACATCCTCGGTAACCCCCCGCCGCCATTTACCAGTTGGTGCCTTAACATGGAGCATATTTAGTCTGGCCTTGTTCAAAAGAATGTGATTGTAAAAATGTGTGACTGAAGTTAAATAGCAAGCCGCCCCCGAAATAGGTGAAAGGAGTAAATAGTTCCTCACTGAAGATTTGTAGAGATTCATAGAATTGCCTCAGTGTCAGCAATTTCTGTTTCAAACTCTGGCCCAGCCCTGCTGTCCTTAAAGATGTTGCCTATTAAAGCAAATGGCGTATAGTTTGTTTAAGCTCTCATCCTGACTTGCCCACAAATAATACCAGAACAGAATGGGGTTTAAGAGGAGAGGATTCAAACATGTGGGTAAGTCTAGTTTCCAAATGAGCATCATACGATTGCGTAGAAGGGGGACTCCTAAAAGATGTGAAAGAAAGACATGTTCTTCATATTGTAACATGTCCAAATTGCCCATGCTGCATATTTTACTGCCAGAGGAACCTCCTGCTGCACTCTTTCACCTACAGATTGTGAAGATATGGTTCACCAAAGATTGCAAACTACCTTCACAAATCTAAAAAGGGCAGCCTGTTGCTTGTTTCATTTTTAGTCTACAATTGCTGATGTCCTTGGTCCATGAAAGCCTATTGTAGAAAATAATACCCAGAATGATAGGCATTTGCTGTTGAGTATAATTCTTATCAGTCGTTTGGGCTTACTGGACAAGCACTTCACGGTCCAAGTCTACTCATATATTTCTTGTATCTCTCAAAAAAAGACCTAAGGAGACTTTTGGGGTTCTTGCTAAGTAAACCACGTCATCATCATTGCTCAACACTGATATTCTTCTGCCACTGAACTTGGCACATCTACATCCAAACTCTCCAAATGAAGAAGGAATTAATTAGTACAAGCACGCATCCCTGCCAAATCCCCTTCCCCACCTCAATGTCTCATAACTGACATGAACCCTAGACCCAGTATGGAGAGATTCCAGCACGCAGAGCAACAATCTCGGGAAACCCCTTCCATTAAGAGCCCCAATGCTTACCTCTGGTCCTGCAGTGCATCATGGCCTGGCTGTATAGCCGTATAGACATGTCCCAGACTCTGACGACAAGGCAAAAGGTAGCCCAGAAGTTATATGACACAGCGCAGTCCCCCAGAACCTGGCAGACATTTACTGTATGCGTGTTCTGCTGTAACCCCCAGAGAAATGGAGCACATATATCCGAACCGAAAATAATGGGCATTCCATCAATGGGCAGGTCATCTTCAGTGAAAAAGGCCACATAATGCGCATGATTGCCAATGTTCCCAGATGTGCTAATGACAGCTATATCATATGCCATTCCCCTATGCCATCAGCCTCAGGCATCTGCAACATTTAGCAACATAGGGCTCCTCCACACCTCCAACCACATATACAAATGTCCACATGCAAAATGTGCACCTACCTTAGAAACCAAGATAACCTGTATGCACCATTTACCCATCAGCAGAGGACAGTGGAACCTGCAAATGCAGGTGAGGTCCACTACAATGTAGTAGAAATCCATATTATCTGAACACGTGTGTACTCGGACAAACATTAATCAGGCTGTTTTTGCACTATATTTGCTGCATAGCATACAACAAAAGGTGTCTACTACATATCTTTTCATGTTACACAGCCTGCTTCAATTCCCCCTGGTGAAAACATGTTTACATAATACAGATTGGGGCTCAACCTGTTTGCTCCATTCTCTATTATCAGCGCAGCAAAACTGGTGCTAAATTCATTTTCTCCACGTTTTTGCATCAGTGAAAATATTTGATAATCTGGCCCCTGATCTAGGGTATTTGATACTAGTCAGGATAGTCTTAACAAGTCTATTAAACAGCTATCGAGAAGTAAACAGCAGATCTAATTGAAATGGATCATAAGGATAGGGTAAGACAATACATGTCAGATGTCCAAGTGATTTTGATCTCACAGCCTAAATCTCACAGACAGATCAGTTTTATGGAAGATGAGAGCTTGTCCCCAATCCCTGAGGCTACCCCAGCATTTCAAAATATTGCCCAGAGCCATGCTAGCAGTTTTGGTGTACTTAGCTATGCACAGCATATAGGAGTCACCAGACAGGTGAGCACACTTTAGTCCTTAAGAAAATCAGAGAAACCTAAAAAAGTGAAATTCAGTGATGAGAACAATGTAAACATTATCTTGGAAAATGAAGAGAACTCTATGGAAATAAAATCCAGAGTTGCTTCTTTCGCAGATGTAATACCTTCTCCAAATGAACAGAGAAAACAAGTGAAAATAAGCCAGACAAAGCACCTGAAAAAAAAGAAAAAGATAATAGAGAAATTCCTAGCAAAGGCAATCTAGATGAGCAAATCCAATAATTTTGAAAACAGCCCCAAACAAAAGGTCCCCATCCCTAATGTACTCTCAAATTCTTAATTAATTTCTACAGAGACGTTGACCAACCCACATGAACTTGACCCTGAGGAGAATGCCATTGAGGGGACTGAACAAGGTCATGCTTATGTAATACAGCACATCCATCAAATGCAATCAGAATTATCAACCAACTCACACTTTCTCAGCAAATTGGATATGAAATGATATGATATGATATGATATGGCATTTGTAACGCGCCTATACACAAGTGTTTCAAGGCGCGACGAGTCAGGGAGGGGGGAACAAGGGGAAGACAGACAACGATCTTACTAGGCCAGGTGTGATTCAGACCGCGCAAGTGCAGGGGTAGGGGGAAGGGAAAAGGTGCAAGGGGAAGGGGAGGGGGGAAGTGCAGTACAAAGTAAGTAGAATAAAAATAAATAAATAGGGCCAGATGGTGGCAAGTGCAAGGTAAGTGCAGACAAGTGCTGGGAAGGGGGGGCTGTAGGGATACAGAGACAGTCCCGCAGTGCAGGGGTTGCCAGGGAGGCAGTGCAAGTGGAGAGTGGCTGGGCCCACAACCGAGGTCTGTGAGAGTGGCCCAGTTGCAGATTCAGTGCAGTTTCAGTGAAGAATTTAGCAGGGGAGAGGGAGAGAGAAAGCAGAAGCAAAGAGGAAGGTTTTGAGGTGCTTCTGGAACCGGAGATGGTTCTGCTCAAGTTTCAGGGAGGCAGGAAGGCTGTTCCAGAGGGAAGCCCCTGCCGCGGAGAGAGATCTACCCCCAGCTCATTGCTTTGAGAAGTGGCTTACCCTGAGGGAGTTGGAGACAGATGAGTGAAGGGCTCGGGAAGGAAGATATTTAGGAAGAGAGAGTTGAAGGTATTTAGGCCCCAGGCCCCAGAAGGCCTTGTGGACAATGCAGAGGGTTTTGAACTTAATCCTTGCAGTCACTGGGAGCCAGTGTAGAGATTTCAGTCCTGGAGAGATACTCCTGGAGGAAGAGGGCCAAGAGAGGCTGGCCAGAGAGCTGCAGGGAAGGAGGGAGTGGGTGTGCCGATGAGTAGAATCTCAGTCTTACTGGCATTAAGGCAGAGGTCATTGGCGGCACACCATTCCTGGATAGCAGACAGACAGTCACAGATGAGGGAAGGAGAGGAGGAGGCCGAGGGTAGCCTGAAAATGAGCTGGGTATCACTCGCATAGCACTGAAAGTTGGGGCAGAGAGCGGCGATGCGGTGGGCAAGGAGTGCCAGATACTGGTTGAACAGCCAGGGAGAGAGATTAGATCCCTGGGGAACACCACAGGTGGAGAAAAAGATGTCAGAGAGGAAGGACCCAAGTTGGACCTGGGAGGGTCGATTGGAAAGGAAAGAGGTCAGCCACGCCAGAGCCTGACCAGTGATACCCAGGTTATCACAGAGACGGTTGAGCAGGATGGCATGGTTGACAGTGTCAAAGGCAGAAGAGAGATCGAGCAGAATGAGAATACACGGAGTGTTGGAGTCGAGGTTCAAGAGCAGGTCCTCACGGATGTTCAGGAGAGCAGTTTCCGTGCTTCTGGCAGCTCTGAAGCCAGATTGATGGTCATGAAGACTACCAACAGATTCAGCATGGAGGTTAAGCTGGGAGACGGCCAGTTTCTCCCAGAGCTTGCCCAGGAAGGGAGTGATGGAGATTGGGCGATAGTTAGCTGGGCAGGAAGGGTCGGAAGAGTGTTTCTTAAGCAGAGGGTGCACAAGGGAGTGCTTGAGGGGGGGTGGGAAGACTCCAGAGGCGAAGGAGTGGTTGCAAAAGTCAGCCAGGGCAGGAGCTAGGGAGTCGATGTGGTCCTTGATAGTTTTGGAGGAACAGGGTGAACCTGTTTAGACGAGACTTTCATAGATAGTCTGGAAACCTCGTCAGCAGAAAAAAGGGGAAAGGCAGAGAAGGAGGGAGGAGTGGTGGCTGCAGAAGGGCCAAAGGAAGAGCCGGGAAGAGAGGGGGGGAGGTGATAGGAGGAGAGTGAGGACAGGATGTCCTGAGTTTTAGAGATGAAGTGAGAGGCCAGTGCAGTGCAGAGGGCCTGGGAGGGGACAGGAGAGGTAGAGACTGCAGCAGGTTTGGCTTGCATAAAGATGCAAGGTTGTTCGGTCCTATTTAAGTTCTGGGACAGCGTGACTTATTAACTCTTAAAGATACAGGGTCCGAAGCGACCTTGATATATAGGGAAGTGCTTGAGACTCTGAATAAAGAAAACAAAAAATATCTCTATATTTCTATCAAACCCCCTCCTTGGAGAACTTCACAACTTTGATGGGAAGCAAATCCCAGTTGATAGGTTACTGAAATTGAAATGAAAAGAGCGTGACATAAACTCACCCATCTGGGGACAGTTGTGTCCTCAGAGTAGACATGCTTTTCTAGGAAATTATTTATTTTAGAGGTTTTTGCCCCTGACAGATAGTGTGAACCAAACTCACCACCCTTTTCATCTACAAACAAGTGCCAAATATGTCAGATAGAATGGCATCTGTCATTTTATTCATTCCAAAATGCTAAAGTCCCATCAGCATTATCATACTTGTGACAAAACAAGATGGTAGTGAAGGGACTTCCACTGAACATTTGAGAATAAATCTACCTCCAAATTATGAATAATTCTTCACTTTAGAGGGAAACACACTGAAATGTCCTTCACGGCAGACCTCCAATGAGGACCAAGGTCAACCAGAGGATAATTCAGAAAACAGAATAAACAGTCTAACTCTGCGACAAAGGAAAGGAAAAAATATATTCT
Organism: Ambystoma mexicanum; assembly: GCF_040938575.1. NCBI lineage: Eukaryota > Metazoa > Chordata > Amphibia > Caudata > Ambystomatidae > Ambystoma > Ambystoma mexicanum. The sequence continues at coordinate 717,571,771 of NC_090932.1, forward strand.
TTCCTATTTGTCTAAAAAAAGGAAAGGAAATAGTTGTATCCAAAGTTTTTTTAACTGAAGAGTGAAGCTTCATTAGCAAAATATCACTCAGAAAACTGCAAAAGGATCAGACGATTCCCACATTTATTCTGAATGACAAATGGAGTCTAGGCTTGATGCAGTAGATTTCCAACACATGATTACCAGCAGGTGCATACTGGAGATCCAAATTGGAAATTAAAAATACACCATACATGAGAGATGCAATTTGATTTTGTTTTATCAGCAATGACATTCCACATCAACTTTAATTTGGATCTTATTAATAACAAAGTCTGGTCCAAAATGGGTGGGGGGCCCAATTGAATTCAATGATCTACAAATGTCCCATTGGTCAGCAAAATTGTTGCCTTATACTGCTGAGGTTCAAATCAAAGAAGAAATTACTATTCCAGGAAATGCACGTCAATATATTGCCAATATATTGATAATATTCTTCAGCAACAAGGCCCGACTCTTTATCCAAACCTAGTGGTAGATCTCAAAGATGACGCAATCTGGATACTGGTTGATAATAATGACCCCCAAAGTGTTATATTATCCCCAGCTATCACCAATGGAATTGCTGTTGATTCTAGATCATTTTAAATGGATTTACCAAATCCTATAGTTGATCCCATACCAAAAGAATGGTGTGACAATGATGGTGAGCGATCAGAAACCTTTCACGTTCGTCAAGGGTGGAATTTGATGGTGTTCTCCCTGTGCCCTTATGGATCAGAGGATGTTAACTGTAAGATTCTATATGATGAGATAGTGTTTAAAGTCACTAGTCACTATCTCAGCGGTAAGGAATGAACTGCCCAGATAGACACCATAAATAAAGGCCTCTCCATTCAGTTAGAATATACTTCAGAAATAGCCATCCCAGAAATATTTCCAGGATTCTGCCAGATGGTAGAAGAACAGATTAGTATGCTGATGCCTGTGACACCGAAGAGTAGAGACAAATATTTGTGGATTTTCAGAAATGTTTCTCTGTAGTTTCATGTGATTGTACACACACCTCTCTACATTATAAAACTTTACCTATGAAACCTAATATGGTACCAGTATTTCTGAGTCCATACCAATTACCTTTAAAGACCATGAAATCACTAGCAGAGATTATAAAGAACTTGAAATAATGTGGGGCTAGTTGACCAATCCTCAGTACATTCAATAGTCCTGTACTAGGTATTATTGAAGCCCAATGGGCAATGGGGGGTCTATGCAGACCAAAGGGAATTTAACAAGAGTGTACAAATATCACAGAGTCCTCTTCCCTATAGGCATGTACAGATCTGGTGTTCAAAAGTATACACTGCCCTCAATTTAACTAATGGATAGTGGACTGGCTCGACACTCCGTGACCATGAATATAAACTTGCCTTTACCTTTGGCGGGTAGCATTACATATGGACAATATCTCCATTTGGGTGCATTAATAGTGTAAAGGAGTTCAATATCTTCTAACATAAGGCCATACCTGACCTTGTAGATAGAGGGATATGGCTTACATGGATGAGCTATTGCAAAAGTAAAACTGCTGACAAACACCTGGAGGAGGTCCACCATTTGTTGACTCAGCTGAGAAATACAGGGGTAAGGTTGTCACTTCAGAAAGCACAGTGGTGTATAACATAAGCCACATTTCTATGACATGAAATCACAGCCAAAGGTCTTAATCCTCAGACAAAGAAGGTTGAAGGTTTACTGAACTTGAAAACCGCCATATATTTGCATAAACTACATAACCTCTTAGGATTGACTAATTGTTAGGATTATGTCAAGGTCACTCGAACATTGTACTATCTTTTGAAGTGATCGGTCAAGTGAAAGTGAAAGGACTCACAAATAGAGGATGAAAAACAACTGAAGCAAGTTTATCCCAAGCTCCATGCTTGGCTTACCCTCTTAGAAAAAATAAATTCTTCCTGGAAACAGAATAATCCAACACTGTTTAACCATGGTATTATGTCAGAAGCATTACCAGGTTTACAAAATGATCTGTCACGCAAGCAAAACGTGATCCCCTAGTATGTATTAATTGTAAGAAATAATCACTCCTGGCAATGGTATGGGCATTGAAAATCTATCGTCCGTTGATACATGGGGAGCATATAATAGTTGAGACCTCCCACCAGCTACTACGATATTTTCAGAGCGAACCGATAAGCACTAGGAATGCCTCTAACTCAAGGATTACTTCCTGGATTATTTCAATGCAGGGTTACCCTGTTGAAATCAGATATGAACAAAGCAAAAATAGTCCAATGGAACAAGGATTAGCTGATCTACATGATTGTGTCCAAGACAATTGTATGGTTTAAGAAGATCTCAAAATGACCAACCATATGGAGTCATGTTGATCTTCTCCTCATAAATTACATGATGAGAACACCTGCCAGGGAATGCCCACAATTCATATGGTGGATGTTCCTACCATATTAAATAAGATTTTGAGAAAGAATTAATAGATGGCATTGGGATTGCATGGATGAATGACAACCTCAAAGGGAGGATAGCTCAGGGGCACCGTTTTTGTCATGGAAACAAGACAATGCATAGCAACACAGGTTCAAATCCAGGACTGGCGCATAGAAACTGATCCCCGGTATTAAGCGCATTATAAAAAAACAATTACAATAATAACCCACAGGAAATTATAAAATTGGTCCTGGAATAGCCAAGTGGCAGACCAGATGGCAATATTGAGGCAAGGATGAGGTGGGCATTAAAGACCATCCAATGGCAGTTGGAACCCAACTATTGAGGCCAGCCAGCAGGCACAGTTGGTCTTGGCCTGGGCATTGGCAGAACTGGAGGAGGGGAAGGATGATTAATCATTGCGCTCATTTGTGTGGGGTTATTTCTTGTTTAGGAAGAATGGTTTTATGTTTGTTTAGAGCAGTTGGCATTTCTTTTACATATGTTCATGTCCTGTGTTTTTATATTTCTTTGATGATCCTTGGTGTTGCATTGTTATTGGTGCATGTGGTGAATGTGTTTGTTTGCTGTTCAATGCATGTCTGAGTGGCACATCATGTCCATGTTCCGGGGTATACCATATGAGTATCAGATGGTTAAATGTAGTTCTCTGTGGGTCAACAAGATACATTGCATTTTCCTGCATACGTGGTGTCCATGTTTCATGGCACCATGTAGGTATGTATTAGTATATCATGAGAACTGTATGTAGATAGTCACTGATGGGTTAGCAGGAGATGCACTCACAGTTTTCGCATGTTTTTGTGTCTGGTCAACACATATCTTGCATTGCTAATTCCATTTTTTGGTGGACAGAAAGGCAGGTCATTACTGTAAGTGGTGGGTCTGTGGGTGAAGAGGTAATGCGAGCAGTGATATGTTTTAAACATTCATTCCTAGTGATGCAATGTGTGTGTTTATAGCCACTCTTCACTTACTTTGTCATATGGGGATGTTTACCTGATGGGAGAAGTTGACAAGGGATCAATGGAAGTGCGGGAAAGAAACCATGGGGGCTGCATGTGATTATGCTGCTAGGTATGTAAATGCAACCAGATGATGTAGCAAAGGGAAGAGAAGGTCCAGTATCAGATTTAGTGGGGAATGGAGTGTGTGTGCATGTAGGTCTTATGGAAGAGCCATTCCATGTGGATGATGGCATAGTATAATTTACTGAGAGGTAGAAGGGTGGTGGGGTGTCAGATGTTGACATCAAGGGAGTAGCAGGGTCAGTGGTCATGGACTGCATTACCATTCCTTCATTCCTAGACCAGCAGACTGGACATGGGTATATGGCTGTGCTTCTGGTATATTGTAAGGCTAAGGAGATGCATATGTCATCAGCAATGTGATTTGGTGGCTCCGAGTGAGACAGCCTTGTAGATGGGGCATGCTGTTTTGAAGGTGAGCTGTCTTTGAGGTAGGATGCTTTGTTGTACGATGAGGGTTGTGTTAGCTGTGCTAGATTTAGCAGTCCTTTGCTCAATGGTTTTGCTAGATGTAGGGTACCTTTCAGGTGTGCCACAGTGTGTTGGAGTGGTGTCCAAATGGCCGTGCAAGATGGCATGGATCCCATCCAAGTGGGAGGGAACAAAGGTTTTGAAGGCAGGTGTGGTTGTATACCTACAATGAGGCAACTCTGTTTCATTGTGGCGCATGTTGGAAAGTATGTGTTTTTGGTTCATTGATATGTGCATCTTGAAGGAGAGATGTCTGCTGTTGTGGAAGACATGGGTGCTGTGATGAAGTCACTGAGCAAATGGTCCCTACGGGCTGACATTTCCCCAAATGTGCACTCCCAAGAAAATCAAGCACTTTCCCCAAATATTCTATGACTGGAGTTTATATTAGTAACTCATAACAGTCCTTAAATATGTCGGCGAAGGCTTTAGGGGGGCAGCAAAAATAATCGTCTTCCTGGCAACTTTTTCCCCAGCAAGATGATCACATAGATTCCAGACAAGTGCCTTTGCCCAGGTGGACAGCTGGTGCAATTACTTGTCCATGAAATGACCTCTGCCACACCCACCTGTGCTGCCATGGCCCTTGAGTTTCTTTTTTCACAGTTATTTCACTGCCCATCCCTCTACCAGTCATCCTAAGTGTAGTACAATAAAACTACATGCTAGTCCCTGTGTGGACTAGTTTGGCCCAGGACGTAGCACTACCAGATGTCCTAGTACTCACTCATCAGGTCTGCTCCCTGTAATGATTTTAAAAGCCCTCTCTCTTCTTCCAACCCAGACCCACAATCTTCACTCGTTGATGACACCACTGGTGACAGGCAATATCATGGACAAGGCATTGAGGCTATCTAAAACGTATAACCATAAGACCAATCACCTCTACATGAGGAGCGATGTGCCCCGACATGTACTCAGCTACCAAACATGTATCATATGTTGCAAAGCTGAACAGTGCACAGCGTTTTGTCGTGGTTTATTACACGGCCACGCTCAATTTAGAGAGTTCCTTTCCCCTCAATGAATGTGGCACACAATAAAGCACTATAGTTTTGTTAAGGTTCAGTTTGGTAAGGCTTCTAACCTGTTTCACACCCAACACCCAACAAATACCCAGTGCCACAATGAACTAGGCTAGTGTGTATTAAGAATATAGATTTATTAATGTATTTAAACCAAATTTGACAAATAGATTAACATCAGCCACCAATGCTGTGGCAACACAAGAACAGAAATGACTGGGAGGAGAAAACTTTGTCATCCCAATTTGATAGATAGCTCAGCTTGTTTAAAATCTATCAACATGGCAAGCACCATAATTTTTCAAATCTTTACGTGTATGAATATATTTTATAGAAGTACATTTTAAGACAAATCAGATGATACTAATCTGAGGTCGGCACACCCCTCATATGCATACCGTGGCGAGGGCCAGAGGCCCCGAGTGTCCTGGTCAGGGGTTAAGGTTGTGTCAGCACTCCCCCTTAAGGCCCCTCTCGAAGTGGATCTTCTGTCCGGTCCTGGCTTGGTGGGGTATTCTTGATGGAAACGCCGAATCAGGCGCGGAGCATGAATGTACTCACTGGGCTCCCAGGTCCTATCCTGCAGCCACTACCCCTTCCAGTCCACTAAATAATAGAGTTTCATTCTCATGTACCTAGAATCCACGATGTCTTTCACATGGTGCTCTGGTTCCCCATGAATGATTACGGGCGCTGGTAGGGTAGTCACCCGCGTTCCAGGCTGCACTGGGTTCAGAAGGGATACGTGAAACACCGGATGTATCCGCATGTGGTTTGGCAGCGTCAGCTTTACTGCAGCTGGGTTGATGATGAATTCAATGGGGTAGGGCCCTAAAAACCATGGGTGAAATGTCTGAGTATGTTTAAGGGGTATATGTTTTGGTGCTAGCCATACCATATCCCCTATTTGGTAGTCTGGGGCCTTGGTGTGGTGCTGGTCCGCGTTCCTTTTCTGGCAAGCCTTGGCCTGATGTAGATGTTCCTTGGCTCTCTTGAAAGCCTGCAAAATGGTCGTGTTGAGGTTTGTGACGCCCGGCATTTCCAGAGTTGTAGGGACATCAATTCAGAGGTGTGTGGGTGTCTTCCATATACCGTAAAGAACGGTGTTTGCTCACTGCTGCTGTGCAGTGAATTGTTATAAGCATACTCAGTGATCTATAAGAGATCCTTCTAATCCCCTTCTACTTGGTGAAGAATGCAGCGCAAGTATTGCTCGAGTGTTTGATTCGTCCTCTCGGTTTCACCGTCTGTTTGGGGGTGATGGCTAGTGGCAATCGAATGTCTATTTAGGCTAACGAGCAACACTTTCTCCAGCAGTTAGACACAAATTGGGTACCTTGATCCAAAATTAAGACTGATGGGAACCCGTGCAAGCGTACCACATGTTCAAGGAAGGTTCTGGCGAGACCAGATGCGTTACGTAGAGCTTTAAACGGGAAGAAGTGGGCCATCTTGGAAAACAAGTCCACGATCACCAGAATGGTGTTGTAACCTTGACAGGAGGGTAGATCGGTAATGAAATCGAGGTACAACGTGTGCCACGGGGCCGGTGGAATGTCCAAAGGTTGTAGGAGTCCAGCGGGTCTTTGCTTTGAGGATTTGTTCTAAGCACAAATACCGCAGGAAGTGATGAATTCAATTACAGCCTTATGCCACGTTGGCCACTAGTAACTTCTTTTCACATTAGCCAAGGTTTTGGCAATTCCTGGGTGGCCTTCCATGAGGGAGTCATGATATTCCGAAATGACCTGTTCTTGGAGTTCTTTTACCGGCACGAATAGCCGATTTCTGTAGTAAGGCAGTTAGTCCTTAACACTGTAGTGTTCTCCTCTTGAATTCCCCTCTCGTAGTTGCTCCTGAGTTAACACTTGCTGAACTTCATACAGCAGCTCGTCGTGAGTCATGGTAGTTGTGATGCCCAAGATTCTGTCCCCAGGAATGATGGCTATGGGGTCAGGAGGTGCATGCACCATTTGTTCGGTGCCCATGCGTGAAAGGGCATCAGCCTTGCCATTTTTATCACCCGGTCGGTACGTGATCACATAATCATACTCGGCAAAAAAAAGAGCCCAGCATAGTTGCCACAAAGATTGAGCCTTTGCATCTTTCAAATATTGGAGATTTTGGTGGTCCATTATCACAGTGATAGTGCGTCTGGCTCCCAACAGGTACTGTCACCAAGCCTTGAAAGTGGCCTCAATGGCCAGCAACTCCTTATCCGTGATGGCATATTTGAGCTCCGGCAGCGAGAATTTCCGTGACCAGACGGCCACTGGATGTAGCTGGCCAGTGCGCAGGTCCCTTTGCGATAATACAGCACCCATCGACATGCTGGAAGCATCCGTCTCCACGACATAGATGTTGCAAGATTGGTGCGGTGGTGAACTTCGCCTTCAGTTCCTGAAAGGCTTTGTCGCCCTCCTCTGTCCATCGAAACGTCTTGTTGCACTTCCTCAACAGTGAAGTGATTGGGTGCACTATTTGTGAGAACCCAGGGATAAAACGGCGGTAAAGGTTTGCAAAGCCTAACATGCTCTGGACTCCCTTGATTGAATTCAGAGCTGGCCAGTTTAGGACGGCATTGACCTTGTGTGCAAAAGGCATGAGTATGCAGAGGAGTATGAAGAGAATGACGAGAATGAGGCAGTAGAAGTCCCTACTACTAGCATTCACCTTGAGTCTTGAGTGTGGAGGTTGTTTGCTACTCTTGATGGAGTACCGAAAGCCTGGGCAAACAAGGTGCGCTGCACTCGGTGCAAGTTGGTGCTGAGTCGTAGCAAACCACAGCTACGGTACTACGTCAATGAAGCGACACCTAAAGTCATACCACGGTGGGGCTATTCGTAAGATTGTACCTTGCGATAAACGTAGTAGGATGAGTTCCTCTGCAGCATCTTCCGTTTCTGCTCCTGCCACCACAAGAGACACTCCGTGGTTGGTGCCCCTTCCTTACACCCCCTTCCCTTCCTTTCCTTATGTGTTATGTCTGGAAAAAAAAATACAAAACAACAAAAACCCAAAAAAAGGCTCTTTTCAGAGCCGCTTTTCACAGTTCAAAATTAGAAGTGGCAATGAAATGCTGCAAGGCCCTGTGCATTTTTAGAAGTCCGCGGACAGGTTGCAGACATTGACATGTTTGGGGGTCTGCCCTATCAAAAACATTGCACTCTTCTCCAGGAGGAAGTGGTGGCTCTGAAAAGAGCCTTTTGGTGGTGTTTTTTTGTGTTTCAAAAACTTCAAATGGTCAACACCTACTGGAAAAAGGATTGCTATAGTTCCAAAAAGGGTTGCAATGCATTTTGTATATTCACAGAACAATCTGATTGCCATACTCCATCTCTGCGATAAATGTGTGTACTACGAAACATAATATTTCCATTGTGAAAAGAGCACATGCCAACATCTCTCAAAAAGGCACAAACAGCCTTGTTGACATTGCGCCTCGCTTTCTCCATTTGTGGACCAAATGAAGAAGAACGCAGCCACATTTGCCTCTCCGCAATACGATCAAAAATTACTCGGGACCTTGGAAACATGTCCTTGACTTTCCCAAGTCCTTCTTTCATTGCAAATTGCAAAGAGATTCCAGAGACATGTCCTAAACTGGTCCCTCCACAATGAATAATAATAATGTCTGGATGACGCTGTGTCACCAAAGTAGAAAGTAAACTGGAGGGAAAGCCCTATGTATTTGGAAGGTCAGATTTAGGGCATCGAAAATGCTGTTATACAGACAAGGAACTGACCTCATCCCATCAAAAATATTTATCCTGTTACACACACAGTTTTTTCCGTGTGGTGCTCTACGAACAGAAGGCTTAATAATAATTTGCCTATGAAACAATAAATATTGAACCCAAATACTCTGGATATCTAATTAATTTGATATCTCAGGCTACCCCGAAGCATCGAGTGTTGCTGCCTTGGAGCAAAAGACAATATATAGAGAAAATTACTGTGATAGCTTAGTGGCTATTTATTAATTGTACAGTTATTGTTTAGCAAATAGACATGATCTCCCAAAGGAGCATTTACAAAAAATGGTACTTTCAGAAACAGAAACCATGATCATAAAAGTGCACAGTGAATTGCATCGAATAGTATGGGACATACATTCTGGTATTTGGCAAGAAATAAACATTTGCAAACAAAAACCATCCACACGATGTGTAACTGAATACACAGTCTATATAATGAGTTAAAAAGACAAAGTGAAGAGAAGAAAACAACAAAAAGCAAAATCCCAACACGTCCTGGTTGTGTGTGATAGGGCAAAGCAACCAAATGCGACCCCCACCAGAGTCTGATGTATTAGTGGCCACGGCAAAAGAACCAAATGTCAAGTCCTAGGGTTTGGAGCCCAGGGCATGTGTGGTTCAATCCTAGGATTGGTCTCTTGATAAACTCCCACCAGCTGATCCTCCAAGTCACCAGGAGGACCTGACCTCTGGCATTGGTTTGGAACCACACATGCCCTGGGCTCCAAACCCTAGGACTTGACATTTGGTTCTTTTGCCGTGGCCACTAATCACCAAAGTAGCACACAGAGGAACCAAATACAGCCACTTCATTCCACGCACTCCATGCCAGTGCACTTCCACATGAGGGAATCCAAGATGTGCAGCCACTCCAAAGTGATATGCATGCACCTCCAACCAATTTATCCACGAGTCTCCCAAAATCCAGACAATCTGCCTTCTTAAAGACACAGCTATAGCTATCGGCTCTCCTCTCAGGAAAAAGACTTTCTGACAAAGTCTCTCCTTACAGATCACACCCAGTAAACCTTATTGACCAATTTCTTGCTCTGCTAAGTCTCATGTGCATGCCTCTCAGCCTCAAAATCCCTGTATGTAATATGCGCTGTCCGCGGACAACCACAGTGTCCATGGACAAATCGTAAAATCTGAGAGTGGGGAATGAGAATTTAAATCGTGTGCCCCATTTCCCCTTTGAGGTTGGCTCTGAAAAGAGCCTTTTTTTGTTTTTCTTGAAGATGCTTCAGAAACACCTTTTATTTTGTACATTTATTGTTTTTTTTTTCCTTATTTTCTTCCAAATGTATTACAATTAGCTTCTCCAAAGCAATCCTTATGTTCCAAAACATCATTGCATTTCCCATAAAAGATAAAGACATGCCATCTTCTTTAAAGTAAACAACATTACCAGAATAAATGTTGTCATTATTGGAAAAGAACATTTCAGCTCTAATCATAAAAGCAAACATGTCTTGGTTAATTAAACACCTAGCAACATTTTGCTGAGGACAAAAAACAGGACTATTGTTCCATACTGCCCTAGGTACCAAAGCAGAAAAAATAACCTTGGCATTTGGAAGTACTGTCATGAATGCCTGAACCACGTTTTCCAGATCTTGCAACAAAGTACGGCACTGACATAACCCAAACGCAAAGCACCACCGTGCAGGACAACTGCATGTGGACTATTAAACCTAGCCATATCCTGAAAAACTTCTAGCATTGACTGCAAATTGAAACCAGGCACAGTGCACCACACCACCTCCACTCCTTTTATGTCAAAATTGTTAGACACATTGCTAGATTTAGCATACTGCTCCAAACCATTCACAAACATATCTCCAACCACCAACACCCTGACTTTCTCCACCTCTGCAATCTTCACTACACAGCCTCTCTCAATACAAAGCAGAACCTCAACACCTGATTGGCTAATCCCCAAAATACACTCCCATTTCATGCTCAGAAGCCCCAGATGTGGAACACCCTGTCCGCGAAAAGCTGCAGTGTCTGTGGAGTGTGTAAGTAACACTGGGGCAGCCCTTCTACCCTTTCCACTTCACTCTCTGCACCATTCCCTCATTGGCTACTGTTAAGCAGTCACACAACCATCCACCAATCACATCCAAGAACTCTACATCTAACTCCATCATCACAGTTCAGCACTTTAGATGTACTGTTGATCACTCTGAGTAGAATTGGGCGGTGATTGCAAAGCACGCACATCAACAACTACTGTAAAACTCTACCAGATTTTTGCTTGCAGATTCATCCACAGCCACATGAATGAACACAAACTACAGGTATTCATATTTTCTACACAGTAAATGTACAGCTCTTGCATAAATGCATATAAATGGTGTAACTGCCACTAACCCTGTATAACCTGCAAAGAAAACTTACTGTCATTCTTCCCATCTGCTATGATCAAGTCTCGCTTGCAAAGCTGTCTGCTCTCCAAATTTTTATTTACCCATATTACTAACTGTAATGTGCACACTGTTCTTCTCTTTATTCATTCTGTAATTTGTGTAACCACTGCCACCTATTTATCCACATTCAACTATAAAAGCATTGTATGCATTATAGTGCATAGGATGTACATACAGTTTCTTTCTATACAATCTGGATATTTTACACAATCTATCACTTGAACTTCCTTTAGAAATGATTATAATAGTAATCACACACAATACACACAGCTGTCTAACAAAGTGTCATTTCATGTTAAAAGATGTGAGAAATAACAGTATACTTGTGGGAGAAGGCTTTGTTGTGTGTTATAAAATGACACGCAGCCAGGATGAGTACATGCATCTTTATTCATGCACACAGATAGCCAATATCATTTGAAAGGCTCCCAGCTGAAACAACACTGCTGCCTCTACAACTGTTTTTCCAATCTAGTCTCTCTCATTCCAGCTGGTTGCCCATTCTGTTATAGAATTTACCACAGCATTCAATTATACACAGGTGCAGTCATGTCTATCATATCATGTACAACTATGTACAAACAGTGTAGTAAACCAACACATACATCTCCCCCTTCCCATCAGTCTACAACACAAGCACCAGACCCTTCATTGCAACCCAACCCTTACTTTATTTCAGACTCTCCCATCTCCAAGCACCCAGGATCACCCAGTAGTTTGCTAATCACCTGCAGTCTGGTAAACTTGCTTTGTCCCATTGTCACTTTTCCAGGTTTTCTTATTTGAACCTTCTCCCCTGTAACTATCCTGTAATACGCTGCTGAACACATCAACTCCTCCTGCTTTATTTCCCACACCTTCACAAATCCATACATTGCATGCTTTTACCCTGTATAAATAGCAAGAAAAGCATACAGTTATTTCTCCTGTCTCCTAACATCCAATAACACTGCATTAAAAAGCCTAGTGTGCTCTGTGTGCTTACTATTGTAATCATGTCTACAGCACGTTCAACTGACAGATTCTAAGTAAAATATACAGAATGCACATAGACAAAGGAAATTACATCTACATGCTATGAACAGTTATCTGAAAGCACTGCTACTGCAAAAAAAAAATAATCATGTCTACATTAACAACAGTGCTATTAACACACATGTTTACTAAATTCTTTCTTTCACTATTGCAGTGAAGACCACTCTCCTGAAAACCAGCAGCGTCTGAATTACGAACCAGAACTCAGAAGAAACCTACTCTTTCCATCTAAAAAAGTAAGCGCAATACTGCCAAAATGTTCTGTTACTCAAACACTGTAGGATTCTAGTATTGTAGAACAAACAATTGTATTAACCCTGCAGCATTCGATTCTGTATTACTACTTGCTGCTGAGCAGCTGCATACTTTGTATTGTCATCTGAACACCAGTATAGTAACACATACATATGAGAATAGCCTTCCCAACCTGAAGTAACAGTCCATTGCACAATAAAACACCTCTACATACATGCTTACCATCATACTCAGACACTCATGCACAAAGCACACATATGCTGCACAACATCCCAACCCACACTTCCTTTTTTTCTCCAACAGCCCCCAAATAATGCCTATCAAAAAGCAACTCTGCAGAAAGCAACGCAGAAATAGACAAAATCAAAATAAAAGTGTCCAAAAAAGGCATCCACATCTAGCAGAATTTGTACAAACATTTCAAACAAAACAGCTAATACAGTCACTAAGCGAAACAAAAACAGCTTCCAGTAAAGAAACTTTGCCTCCGCTTTCAAAATGTAAAACGAAACAGAAAGTGATTAACCAGACTGCAGCTACCACTAGTGCTAACGCTGCACCTATAAATCTCGATGTAGCCACAAGTAAGCATACCCAAAAAAATATTTTACAAAAAATGTTCCGCCACAGAGTCCTTCAGAACCTTATAAAAACAGGAGAGAAATCCCTCACAACCCTTAAAACCTACCGTAGAAAATTAATCCTAGAAGCACTCATATACAGTGCAATCCTTCTGAAAAGGAAATTATTTATTTTAGTTTTAAACAGAATGAAACCACTAACAAAAAACTACAAAAAGACGTGTCAATAAACGGAATATCAACAACCATAACTTTTCATCTGTGGAGGTGAATGACTCACACCACCAGCACATTACCATATTTCAATAAAGAAGCATACAAACAAAAGCAAATAAACCCAATTGCCATACATAGCAGTGGATGAGGGTATGAATACCATTATGGAACAAGAAACGCTGCTAATAGAAATATCCCCATAAAACTTAGATATCAACTCTCCATTCCACTGAACCAATGCATCCAGTCTACAAATGGCTGTGCACATCAATGGCTTGCATAACTGTAGATACCTCACCAATTAAAATCTGTCAAACTAGCAAACCCAATAGCTCCCTAACACTACTAGGATCTCTTATTAATACGAGATCTGTGGTGGCCCATGCCGCAGAAATTGCGGACATCCTAAATAATAATAATTTGGATCTATTGGCCATAACTGAGACTTGGCTTCACAAGGCTGCTGGACCAACACTAATGTTAGCAGTGCCAGATAAATACCAAATTCTCAGAGCTGACAGGCTAAATGCCAGAGGCGGCGGACTAGCTATCATCTGCAAATCTACCCACCCCATCAGACTTGCCACTTCACTCTCCTACTCATCTTGTGAAGTACTCACAGCCAAAATGCCCCTCTCCAACAACTGCACACTCTCAATCCACTTAATATACAGACCCCCAGGGCCTAGAGGCACCTTTGAAGATGATTTAACCAGCCTAATAGCCAACAACACCAAAGACCACTCCCAAACCCTACTATTGGGAGACTTTAACCTCAGCTTTAATGAAATTGACAATAAACAAGCTGAGTCAGTCGCAGCCCTGCTCAAGGATCACAGCCTTGATCAAAAAGTCCTCTCACCCACCCACATCAAAGGAAGGACCCTTGATTGGGTATCAGAACTGAATTGCAACATCAATATCACCGATATTGCTCCGCAAACATGGAGGGATCACTCTCTAATAACCTTCTCTGCCACACTAGATCTCCTTAGCCCCAAAATCAACAACATGGTTCCCCCTCTCCCGACCAGAAGTAAGAAGGACATGACTGCTGAAAACATTATACCTCTCCTCCTCCCAGCCATATCAGGATTGGAAAGTAACAGCCCAGACAACCTGGTAAACACTTTCAATGATGCTATGACCAAAGTACTAGACACAGTTGCTCCAGCCAAACTACGCAAAGCAAAACAGGAAGCCCACTTAAATGCCTGGTTTACGCCCCACCTCAAATCTCTGAGACTACAGAAAAGAAAGCTCCAATCCATCTGGCGCCACTCACTAACTGAACACAACAAAAACAACCTAACTGAATTTGCCAAATCGTACAAAAAAGAAATTATCAAAACCAAGAAAAACACTGTTAATGACAGAATCACAAAAGCCAACTCTAATACTAAAGAGCTCTTCGCCATCCTCCGCGAAATAGAATCCCCTATTCAACCAATAGACAATACCCCTAAAAATAAAGCTTTGTGCACAAACATACAAAATGCCCTTGCTAACAAAATGTCCGCGCTTCAATGTAAAATTTCTAAAAAAAAAAGGCCACACTGCCACCACCAGACCAACAAACACCCCAATCTCAGAAGAACAAGACAATTGCACCATTTAGATTGAAGCCCATCTACATAATTGACACAGAAAAAACAATACTCTCCCTCAAACCCTCAAATTGTAAGGGCGACTCCTGACCAGCACAATTAATAAAGGACGCAGCTAGAGATCTAGCTCCCTTCATTTCCAAGCTCATAAACTCTTCCTTTAAATCCAACATGGTACCCACCAGCCTCAAACAATCATGGGTCCTACCATTACTGAAAAAACAAACCCTGGACCCCACTATCCCCACCAATTATAGACCTATCACCACAGTGCCTTTTCTACTTAAAATCCTAGACAGAGCTGCCTAACTACAAATTCAGGATTACCTGGAAGCTAACATATGCTTGGCTCACGGCAATCTGGCTTCCGTCCACTTCATGGCATGGAAACAGCTCTGTTATACCTCAAGACCCAAATTGAGGAACTTAAGGATAATGGGAAAACAGCTCTGCTCCTCTTACTGGACTTGTCGGCTGCCTTCGACTTGGTGGTCCATGCAGTTTTATGCAACCACCTCGAATCGGCTGCCAACTTCACCAGAGATGCCATAGCCTGGGTTCAATCCTTCTTAGCAAATTGCACCATGCGAGTCTTCTCCACCTCCGACTCAGCCGACCCTTTCAAAATAACCTGTGGTGTCCCGCAAGGATCCTGTGTCTCCCCCACCATGTACAATATCTTCACCAAGCCTTTTTTTGACAAGTTGGACAGACTGGGTGTCATCTACACGAACTACGCCGATGACACCCAGACCTCATACCCCTTTCGGGTGACTACGAGACAGACTCAGCCTTGGTGAACAAAATGTACACCCTCATTCAGGCATGGATGGCCTCAGATGGCCTCTGCCTGAATGATGACAAAACAGAGCTACTAATCCTAGGCTTTGAAGCCAACACCCAAAAACTATGCCCAAACTACACATCCTTCAACATTGATAATAACCCTATCAAGGTGATGTCTGTGGTTAAAACCCTTGGATTCTATCTGGACTCCTCCCTCACTCTCAAGAAGCAGGACAACTCCCTCACCTCATCCACCACCTACACCTGCAAACTCATCCGGGCATCTAGACCATACCTTTCCAGTGCCAACTGCATCACATTAGCTAACGCCCTTATCATGTCTAGGCTAGACTTCTGCAATGCCCTGTACTCTGGAAGCAATAAATACATCACAGACAAACTTCAAAGACCACAGAACAATGCCCTGAAAGCAGCACTAAATATCCCCTTTAGAGAGCACATCACTAACTGCAGGAAAGAGGCTAACTGGCTAAAAATAACGGACAGAATTCTACTCAAAACAGCTTCCCTCACATCTAAATGCCTTAACAACTTAGCCCCCCTGTATCTAATGGAAATAATCAATAGGAAAATTCCCAAGCAGCCCACAAGATCCGCCAACACCTTTAAACTAGAGACACCAAGGTTTAAACGATCCACTGCAGGAGGAAGTAGCTTTCCCGTCAAAGCTGCTCACTGCTGGAACAACTTACCTCTTGAACTTAGAACTGAACAACCGGACCCGAAATTCAGGCACAAGATAATCAACTGGCTGCGCACCAAGGACTAGCTACTCCCACCCAGCCACTACCGATTTGTTGCCTGGACACCCCAAGACATGCCCTGCTGCTAGGCACTTGTCTGTATATATTCTTGTATATACTTGCTTCTTACCGCCGCTTGTGTTTTCTTAGGCATATGTTTGTATATAGTCGCACATATATTTGCTCTTTTTCTGCTATGTTGTATATATTCCTGCCAAATACTGTAAACAAGCTTAAGTTGTCATGAAAACTGTTGCGCCTGGCTTCCCCTGGGTTTGGCGTGCATTACCAAATAATAAACAAACAAACAATGTGTAACATAGCCAAGACATCTTTCAGATCTTTATGCCAGTTCCTCAATCAGTATGTGAAAGGCAAAGACAAGTTGAAAATAAAACTATTACAAAGTATGGACTCCTGTCCAGTGCGCAAATCCACAGGACTACAAGGACATTCATTAGCCTGCATTTCTGGACCTATTTGCAAAAGCACTTTCCACCATATCAAAATGTTATCAACACACCATACAGCTATAAGAAATATTGTTCAGAAACTGAAGTATGCCAAAAGGTCTGCTTTAGCACTAGCCAATTTAAATAACAATCTTCTACATGGTATAGCCAAAGAACTCTTGAAGAAATAGAGCATATCCAGAGAAAATATTTTGCAAATGAAAGCCACTTACAAAATGCAATTGCTTTATAACAGACTAGCAACAACTTTACAAATGCCAACCTTCTACTACAGACATACAAAAAATAAATACTAAAGTTTAAAAGTGCATCTGCTGAAGTACCAAACCATGTGTGTGTGTGTTGCTGCAGGACTTTTTTTATAAGAATAGCACAAAAACTGTAGACATAATGTACAAAATAGAAGACAATGAAGATTCCAAGTGGTTCCAATTAGCTCTCTATCTTATAGCAGAAAACACCTTCATGTGCTATGACAAATAACTTGGAATTATTCCGACTACCAAAACCCCTGCAACAACGTAACTTGTATGAGAGCATCAAAATTCAAACAGTGCACCCATTTCAAGCAATAATACGCCTTCACCCAAAAACAGCAAAACTACCTCCCTCTGAATTACTGAAAGGCATTTGTGGCAAAGTAGTTTACTTGCCATTAGATCTCAAAGAAAATGTACACACTCTGGGAGTGCAACGTCCAATAGATCAATCTTTAATTATATTAGTAAATGGCGTACCTATAAAAGACAACAAAAATGTGCAACAACTTGTGGACTTACAAAAAGTTAGACACGCCCTGCAATATCTAAAAGACAACAATTAATACTACAAAGAAATACATTTTGAAGAAAACCTGAGGGAAACCACTGAAATAATTCAAGACTCATCAAAAACTGTTCAATTTCAACTTCTAGATCCTGCTACAGAATCCAATATTTTAGACCATTATACAATTCACTCATTACATTCTAAAGACACCATAGATGATGCACTGGAAACATATCAAATGCGACAAGCCAAAGGATCTCCAATCAGCATATGGGAAAAATGTAGAGAAGCACGTACCTTTCCTCAACTCTTACCTACTGGAAAAGGAGGAAGGTACGATGATAGACCCACACAAATAACACCATCTTTATATATAGCTCTTTACAAATGTATTCTGAATATCCCAGAGTCAGACAAAACGTGGAATACATATTCCACCTTCTCTTTGAAAGTGAACTAGCAACTCTATGCTATGGAGTTGCACACACATTGAAATCAGGTACCAATTTTCAAAATATGTCAGCCAAGCAATTTTCTACAAAAAGTGCAAGAAAAAGATGAGGTTTTACACTCAAGTATTACACATCTTTTAGCAAACATGTGTGGTACAAGAGAATACTGGTTCTTATGTCACAGAGATGTAAGCAGAGATGTTTGCTGTATGATAAGAAACCTTGGCCCACCCACTTGGTTTGTGACATTAACACATTTACATATTTCCTATGCATAGCAAAGAAAACAAAACATAATATAGATATAAAACACCAGGAGAACTCTGCTCTCTAGATCCTGTAAATGTATCAAGATATTTCCATCATCGCTTCATTGCTATGCTACACTTCATTTGTAATAAAACTGTTCCTCCCCTCAGAGAAGTGCAACACTTATTTTGGAGAAAAGAATACCAAACCAGAGGAGCACCACACATCCACATGCTTTTGTGGATTAAAGATGCTCCTAAATTTGGTCAGGACAGTGTTGCCACTGTTTTGCAGTTCATCCAAAAATATGTCATCTGTGAAAACCCTTCACAAACCTTAGTGACCTTCATGCACCCATTTTACACTTTCAAAGACACAAATGTGGGAAATATTGTTGTCGCAAATATAAAAACAAAGGGAAATAGTACACCAAATGCTGCTTTGGTTTCCCTTGACCAGTTTCAGCAATAGGTCAAGTAAACAACTTCATGTCTTAGGTTAGACATAGTGTCAAAGGTAAATCACCTAAGAACACATATTACATAAAAAGAACAGAAGGATCAAAATACATCAATGATTACAATGCAATCCTTGCCCTCCTATGGAATGCAAATATAGATGTGCAGTACATTGCAGACAATTCCACTGAAGTTGCACGATATGTCACAGCCTACTTAACCAAAGCAGACAAAACAGAGCTCCAAGACCTCTGGGATGACATATCATCTGACAAAACATTATCATAATAAAACTGTACAGTTTAGGCATAAAAATGATCTCCAATAGAGAATGTGGCTGCTATGAAGCTGCAGACCATTTAACCGGTACTGCCTTATATGGACAATCTGAAAATATAGTATGGCTAAGCCTTGGTCCTGCTAAATCTGGAAAAAGAGTTCTGAAATCATATGAAGACATGGAAACAATAGCCAAAAATGA
The DNA here is from genome assembly GCF_040938575.1 of Ambystoma mexicanum. NCBI lineage: Eukaryota > Metazoa > Chordata > Amphibia > Caudata > Ambystomatidae > Ambystoma > Ambystoma mexicanum. The sequence continues at coordinate 717,591,079 of NC_090932.1, forward strand.
TCCCAACAGCCAAGACATTTTAAAAAACAATTCACTGGACACATACTACCCAAACAGGAGTACAACTTTGGAAACCATGTGTCTATACCACATACCCCAAAACTTCACATACAAAAATAATATTAAACCAGATGAAAAGAAAGGTATATACAGAGTAGAAAATTGTGAAGGCACCTTAGTGAAACTTACCAAAACGAAGCTTAATTAATCATATTAAATTGTCATTAAAAACTCCTCAACATAAAGAACTGTATTACATGTCCCTGCTACAACTTTTTAAACCATGGATAAAAGAAGAAGATTTACTAGATACTGATGACTCCTATGAAGACAATGTCAAATCAAATGAAAGCACTATAACAGAAGTACACTTTGTACAGTATAAAAAAATGTTGCACAATTAACACCAACAAGAAGATGAACTCCAGGCCCAACTAGATGTGGACAGTCCTGACAGTAGTCAATCTTCTGTAACAGGAAACCAAGAACCACTTGGACAGCCACTAATTGCAAATGAGGCAGAATTAGCCACCACAGAAGTAGAAAAAGCCATGGGCCTCATTCCGAGATTGGAGGTAGCCATGGCGCTAATAACAGTACTGAGTCGGCCCTCATTCAATGTGGACTTACCGGTCTAGTCGGACCTTTGTGGGACCGGTAAGTCCCCATTGAAAATACCATTCCCCATTCCCATTGAGCTCCATAGGGCAAAATAGGAATGGGGAAGGTGCCAATAACGGTACCGCAATTTGCGGTACCGTTATTTGCTCCCAGGACCCGCAAAGGTACCTCGCAAAGGGATTACCAGCACAGGCGTCCTTACCGGTGCCGGTAATCCCTTTGCACCTGCCTCAGAATGAGGCCCCATGTGTCAGTATGAGCAATCTACAGAAGACTTTGTTCTACTAAAATCACAACTAAACAATGCGGCATAGCATTTTCCAAGAAATAACAAAACAAATTGAACATGGTGTGCAGCCTGAAAGTAAAAATTGTACCAGCCAAGACTACAAACCTATACTGCTATACGTGAGTGGTCAAGCTTGGTCAGGCAAAACGCTCTTAATCAAAATCATCAGCAAGTTCCTCCAACAATTGACAAACAACAAACTGTCAGCTGTTGTAAATGCCCCCACCAGTTAAACTGTCTACAACATAGGCAGTGTCACTTTGCACCAATTGCTACTCCTTCCAGAAGAACACCAAAACAAATTAGATTATTACAAAGTTTGTCCAGAAGCTGCAACGGAACTACGCAGAGTTTTCAAACAAATGAAAATGCTGCTAATAGATGAGGTAAGCATGGTTTCCAATCTACTGTTAGCCTTCATTCACCTCAGATTACAAGAGGTCCTGAAAACAGACTATGAAGACCTCTTTGGAGGAATACACATTATAGTTTTCAGAGATCTTCTTCAATGAACATCAGTTAAACATGAACCTATTTTTAAAACCTTAGGGCACAAACTATGCCGTAAAACTCTTGGCAGGAAATGTCAAACTTTGGCAACATTTCCAATACATAGAATTAACTGAAAACATGTGTCAGTCTGCAGACATCACATACACCAACATTTTGAAAAGTATTGTATAGTATAAAGAGCTGGTGTAATTTCTCAAGAAATACAATCTGTATTAAAAACCAGGCACATCATGCACTCTATGGCCATAACTCATGTGCTACTGATGTCATGGTACAATTAGCACACAAAAATTTAAACTGTATGTCCTTGATGCCAACCCTTGCAAGCTGTTCAAAATGTAATGAAACAATGTTAAACAAAGAAATGCAACTAATACTTCAGATTTACTCCAGAGACAAACTGGACATACATGGTATGACACTACCCATGTGTCAACAAGCCACAACAAGGCTAAATACCTTAGGAAACTCTATCTCTAACACAGATGGTTTGGAGACAATATTAAAATTATCTTTACACTGTAGAGTAATGCTTAAACATAACCTTGACGTGCACCAAAGACTAGTTAATGAAGCACTTGGTACAGTTGTTGGCAATCAAACATACCCACATGACAACAACATTCAGTTTGTCAATATTCTCTTTGACAAACTATCAGAAGTTAAAAGGATAGGATGCTTAAAAGCCAGCTTCCTTCTTTTCAAAGACATGTATGTTCGCAGAGAACAATTTTCTCTAACTCTAGCATACGCAGTCACCGTTTACAAATCACAAGATCTTACACTAGATAAAGCATTAATAGATATTGGTAGCACAATGTTTAAAGAAGGCATGAGCTATGTAGCACTATCACGATTACGTACAATTGACAGACTATTTCTAATCAACTTTGATGCAAGTAAAGTAAATGCTGATATTCCTTGCATTCTAGAATACAATAGACTCCGTTCACTCTACACCTCCCATCTAAAAACCTATCCTGTTCCGCAAAAAGCAAAACTTTGTAAAAGAAAACTACTTCACTCTCAAATTATGCAGGATCTCACAGAAATTCCTCCAAAGAAATTAAAAGAAAAACTCATCAAAGACCACAACCAAAGAAGAATTTACTGGACAAACAAAGTCAACTACATCTTCAAAGAAACAACGCATATTCCGAACTAATGACTTGAAAACAGAACTGTCAGGTCCATTCAAATTTTCAAATACAACTGGTGTAAATTGCTGCGCAAATGTTGCCATCAATATTCTATTCCAATTGCCACCAATTATTGACAACATTTACTTACGCGGGACAGACCAATTGTGTTTGGAAATGTTAGTTCTTCATAGAAATGCAACCAACAATCCTGACAACACTTGCAGTGTTCCAGGAATAAGGCAGGAATTGGACTACTGTGCTGGAATGGTCAAATTCACTATAAACACACATGAAGATCCACAAGAATTTCTAATGTACTTACTACAAGTACTAGAAAACAAAAACATAACTATAAATGAAATCTTTCAGATTTAATACATGTCGAAACATACATGCACTCTTTGCAGCCATGTCGCACAAGAAGAAGTTCCCTAATGGACACTTCATATATGTATCCATACCCAACTTTGAATCCATTCCATTTCAGCAATTTATACAAAATGCAAACCATAGCAGATTATGTACTACCTGCAATTCCGATAATCACTCCACCTTACAAATACAGACACATAGTAAATACATGATAGTAATGCTTTTACGTTACAATGCAGATGGTATCAAAAACAACTGCAAGCTGACTGGATTCACACATGGTCAAGTATCACTTGGTAAGAAAACCTTCACAACAATAGGTATAATCTACCATGTAGGAGCCACAACGAATGCAGGTCACTACACTGCATATATGAAAAAGAATTGTGGATGGTTCGAATGTAATCATTCTACCATTACTCTAAAACAGAGATTACCAGCAAATCTTGTAAACGCTTACTTAATATTCTTAAAACCAAAATGTATTAACTAATCTGTGTATGAACATAAACAAAAGTTCAACTTCAAAACTATGCACAGTTAGAATACGCCAACAAGTATCTAACTACCCCAAGATTATTCAACAAGCAAACAGATAAATGAATACCACTAAAATGAAACAAGAAATAAACAGTTAGAATATGCCAACAGGTATCTAACTTTCCAAAGATTATGCAACAAACAAACAGATAAATGAATACCACTAATATGAAAGAAGAAATAAACAGTTTGAATATGCCAACAGGTATCTAACTGCCCCAAGATTCTGCAACAAACAAACAGATAAATGAATACGACTAAAATGAAACAAGAACTAAACAGTTAGAATACGCCAACAGGTATCAAACTGCCCCCAAAATCTGCAACAAGCCAACAGATATATAAATACCACTAAAATAGAAAAAGAAATAAACAAATAGAATACACCAACTTCTATCTAATTGCAACAACACTACCACCACTTCCAAATCAAAAACCATACACCTATTCAATTCTTCCTACTGAAATCACTGAAAGAAATATATTGTACCACAATGTAGAAAGGTTTTTTTTTTCAATCCAGCATGAATTTTTTTCCCACAGATCCAATGATTTAATGAAGAAACACAGGAACTGAGTAAATTGCACAGTACACTGGTTTAAACTATAGTACTTCTAAAGCACCAACTAAGAGGGTCAACAAAATACAGACATGTCTACTATGCAGATGCAATACTCATTACAAACTACCTACACTTACATGTGTTTTTTCTTTTCTTTTATCACAGTGATTGAAAAGAAATGTCTGCTCCAACTACCCATGTCATGAAAAACTGCATACAACCACAAAAAGTGAAACAGTAAGTATATCATGATTGAACTCACAAACAGCACAGCATAACGCAGCCATTCAAGCAAACACCTGACCATAAACCACAATCCAAAATGTTTGCTTCCATGAGTATCTTATGCTGTTGTGCGTGTTGCCAAACACTACAATCTTGACTGCATGGCCTGGGCAAAAACGCAACATACAGCCTCAACAAAGGAAACAGTAAGTGTATAAAAATTAGACTCACAAACACTGCAACATAACACAGCCATGCATACGAACACCTCACCAATAAATACAACCCAAAATGCCTACAGTCTTCAATACCAGCATTCTGAACACAATCCAACAAACAAACTAACACACATCATCTCACTATCCCATAAACACTATTACACTTCTGCCAATCAGTACTCACATTTTTGAAAACATATCCCCTAAGCATCCACATACCACAGTCAAAATGTTTGGTAGCATTGGTGTGTGATATTGCCTTTGGCCATGCACCCAAGACTCTAGGCCCTGGCCACAATCACTGCAGCATAATACACCCATAGAAACAAACACCTATCAAATGACCACAACCCAAAAACATAACACATTCACCTCAAAACCTATCCACTTCAGTTAACATTCTAAAATAATAATTACAACCAACGCACAAACTCTTCAATACATACCCTCTTCACCCAATGCTCTACTAACGACCCAAAACCAACATCATACTAAAGTAAAATAACCAGTAGTGCACCAAGTGTTTAGTATGTCCGCGGACAACCGCGTTGACCACTGACACCGCAAACACATCACGGCCTTCTCCAACCTAAACAAATACATCATTTGACCCATCTCTTACTCCCCCAACCTCTCCAAGCACTCCTACACACCAACACACTCTCCAAATTGGATTTATGCTCACTTCCATGCCACGGATATAATATGACAGGCGCATCGAAAGAATGTGACCAACCTTATGCTTCAACCCAACCAATCAGCGAACACATCATGTGTCCGCGGACTCGACGCAAGCCGATTATCCAATCGGTGTCCTGTCCGCAGAGCGAACAGGGAAGTGTGTCCGTGGAGCAGACATAGATATCAGTAATTTTTTTAGACCCACTTTTTGGTCCTTTTAAAAAAAACGATGGGTTTAGCAACTGAACCATAACTACATGGCCGCTACTGCAGGCCATGTAATATATATATATTGCAGTAGCGGCCATGTAGTTATGGTTAAGTTGCTAAACCCATTGGAAGATCACATTTTGGGCAGCTTTTAACTTTGCTCCTCCTGGACGAATCCTCACCAAACTTTGTAAAAAAAGTATATGGCCCACTCTGGTTTGGTGAGGTTTGATAAAGGGGGGGAAAAGTTATAGGGACATCCCAAAATGTCTTTCCCATAGTCTGAATGGAGAAAAACAACTTTGTTCATTCTTACAGCCCAAACTGCTGGATGGATTTTCATCAAATTTGTGGCAGGAGCGGCGGCTTGGTCCCGAAAGTGTGCTTTTGTAAATTTGATGTTTTTAAAACAACCAAAAAATGTGTGATATCTATGTTCACTCCACGGACACACTTCCCTGTTCGCTACGCGGACAGGAATCCGATTGGCTTAGAAGGCAACGTGGTGTCTGTGGACATCGGACACGCCCACTGATTGGAGCGTGAAAAGCGCCAGATTTTTGGAAACACCCACCAGTGACCGGTGGCCACAAAAATCGCAGGAAAAACATATTAAAAACACATTGCACTTGTCAAACTTATCAAATAATCTTTGGGGAGGTGAGGGGAGATGAGGATGGGATGAGATATGGCTGCAAGAAGCAAAAAAACAGGTGCTTTTCACCGCAAAACTCCGCTAACGGACCAGAATGTTCACAAACAGTCCTGAGAAGTTTGTGGACACCTTAGCATTACAGGGTTGGTGAAAAGCAGTTCTTGGATGGCTTATAACTTTGGTGCCACTTAATGAAACTGCATGAAATTTTGCAATTTCATTCCTGACCTGATTCCGAATGAGTTTGCAAAGTTTATTGGGATTCTGTCAAGAGGCGGCAAAATTAGAGGGGGTCCCAAAATAATGTCAAGGCTTATAAATGAGGTGTCATTTGATGAATTTATACTTAATTTAGCAAACTGGTAACAGATCTAGATATAAATGTATTTGCGAAGTTTGGTGGGATTTTGTCAAGAGGGGAAAATTAGAGGGGGTCCCAAAATAATGTAAAGGTTTATAAATGAGGTGCCATTTGACGAATCTACACTTACTTTGGCAAACTGATAATAGATCTAGATATAAATGTTTTTGCGAAGTTTGGTGTTATTTTGTCAAGAGGGGGCAACATTAGAAGGGGATCCCAAAATATTGTAAAAGCTTATTAATGTGGGGCCATTTGACAAATCTTCACACAGGTTTGCAAAAACATTATAAATCTAGATATAAATGTTTTCATAAAGTCTGAATGGATTTTGTCAAATGAGGGCTAGGTTATATGACTATTGTATGTCCATACATTTGACACTTTTGAAAAAATTAAACATGGGTGGATTTCCAGCAAACATGTGTAAGGAGCATTGGCAAGGACCTGGAAGCATGGTTTTGCAAATGTGCCTGTGTTTTATTTTTCGACAAGTGTCATAATGTAGGTACAAAAAATAGTGATATACCTTTGGTGACTGAGGAGTAGCCTGTGGCCATGTGCAGTGGCCAGATTGTCCGAGTCGTGGAATAAGGTCATGATCCGGACAATCTGGCTACTGGCCATGACCAGGAGGGACAACACATGGGGTTAAAGTGGCCATGTCTAGCTGGGACTGGCTTTGTAGTAAAGTTATTGGAAATTGGGATAGGTTTGAAAGGGAAGAACAATGTGCTTGTGGTAATATGGTCATAGGGTTCTTTTTTCGCCCTCTGCAGGCTGCCATGGAAAGTGAAGAGGGGCCCTGTATGGAACCCAAGCGTCCCGGTGTAGGAAGAAAAATCCTTTTTTTAGCACCCCAGGTTCCTGCTTTGGGAACTAGGGTGCTAATGGCCATCATCCCCCATTACAGGGGCTGGAATGGGGGTATAATTGTCCGGAGACCTTGTTATCCACCCTTGGGCTGATAACTTGGGCTGCCAGGCTGGTCACACAAAATGCAATTGGAAATGTTGAAAATCTTATTGAGTCTATGTACTTTACTGAGAAATATAAAGTAGATGGAGACTCTACTGTTTTTTTTTGTTCTATTTTTTAACTGTAAAAGGTGGTTCCTAAAGGAGCATTTCTTTTATTAGTTTTGGATGTATTTTTATTTTTTTGGCAGGAGAGCTTAAAGCGAAAGGTGGGGAGGGAAATGAGGGAAGAGGCACCAAACACTAATATGGAGGGGCAGGTGGACAGAGGAAAATGTTGCGCGTGTGTTATTTCTAAGGTAGGGGACAGTGTTTCTCATGCTCCTTGATTACAGCAGTGGTGGTGTCTCGTGGGGAGGAAGGATGGCATTAGCTGATTCCATTTTAAGATAAATAGCAGTTTTGTTAAAAGTATGTGCTGTGTACAAGATTGTTAATGGATGAGTAGGAATAGGTGTCGGAGGTTTGCAAGGGAAATTTTGAAGTTGAAAGTTCCTAGATCAGTAGAAAATGCAGTTCCGAACTGTCTGCAAAGTACGGATATTATCGTGAAGTACGGATGGGTTCTCGGACACGTCATCATGCCGCGCGCCAGCTTATGGTCATGTGGCACTGTGCAGAAGTTTCACAATGAAGTCAGATGTTCGTAGACGTCTACGAATGCAAAACTAGTTGAAATTGTTGCAAAAAGTGTATAGAAGTGTTAAAAACATTTCTAGACGATGGGAAATGGCAAAGTATTAAGGTGACACTTTGTAAATTGGACACAAATATTGCTATGCTGGGTAAGTATGATATTAGTAAGTTGTAGGAAAATAGCATGCACTGGTAAAAATCCATGAAATTCACTGAACAAACTTTCTTAAAGGGACGTTATAGTTAAGTTGCACTAATAAAAACCTATGAAATTCAACAAAAAAACGTTGTTAAGGGGACGTTATAGTTAAGTTGCACTAATAAAAACCTATGAAATTTAACGAAAAAAATGTTGATTCAGTGATGTCATCAATCATGTGTGTGATGTCATCTTTGATGTCATGGGTGTTATTCTGAGCAGTGCACGGTGGTGGGGCGAGTTATGGTGGCTTAGCTTACCGTAACTGAATATTTTCAGGGGTTTTTCGGTTTTACTTGTAACCATAACCGTGGGTAAGGGTATAGATTTAGTTGAGGGGAAGTGGGTGGGGGTTGTGGGGGGTTTTCCCCCGCATTTTAGACCAAAAACAAGGTCAAATAAATTCAAATGTGATTAGGTCAAATGTTTTAAGTCAAATAGACCAAAACCATTATTATCAGTGGCATTCTGGTTGATTCTGGCTCCGGCTAGACATAGCAATCATAACCCAATTAAAATGTGCAAACCCCTAGAGATTATAGAGTTGATCCCTGAACAAAAGCTGCAGATAGTGGCTCTACTGCCCTGGGTCATGACAGGCACAACTTCTGTAATTGTGATTTTATTTTAAAGATGTAAACACAACACAGTCTCAAGGGAAAATACTAATACAACAATGTTAAGTACTGTAGATTCCATAGTTGATGATAGTTTATTTGTTTGCAACTCCAGTGCACCTGCTGCAATGGTTGGCATTGGTGAACCCTTTTCTGTTAAAACCTCGATATTCGTGTACAAACACTAAGGGCCTCATTACACGGACGGCGGTAAGGGTTAACGGTCACCGTTAATGGCAACGGTGACCGTTAACCATTACCGCCGTACTACGAGGTCCCTTTGCGGGTTGGTGATTTAACGCCTGCTTTTTGCAGGCGTTAAAAACCAACCCGCTAAGGGACCTCGGAGCTAATTACGGCACCGCAAAATTGCGGTGCTGTAATTAGCACCTTCCCCATTCCCATAGAGCCCTATGGGGCAGAAATGGGAATGGGGAAGGGCAATGGCGGAAGGGGGATTTACCGCCCCACCAACCTTGGAATGGGGCGGTAAATCCCCTTTCCGCCAAGGCGGTGCCGGTATTTTACCGGCATGAGCCATGGAGCTAATAGCGCCATGGCTCACCGCCTTCCGTGTAATGAGGCCCTAAATGTCGGTTTGCCTTTCACTGGGCTACCCATACTATGTCATCCCTCTGTGATTGATTGGGACATTCTGTTTAGCTTTCAATGTAAGTTTCTTAATACCTCATTTATATTTAATAGTGAGCTTCACCCTGTGTATAACACTATTAGCAGCATTCACTGTTAAAATTATAGGCAAAGGACCAATTGAGCCATTGGAAAAGAGACAGCACTTGGAATTTGACCGAGTACTTGAGTTGCTCTACATAAGCAACTTTTGTATGTTTGGTTAGACGTATCTTTATTACTCCCCCCTTAAAATAGGAACAAATCATTGTGTGTCTTCATATGGCAAACAATAGGCACACTAACGTAAGGCACCTATAAGGCACCTGTAAGAGAGACAAGCATTGGCAATGCCAATAGTTCTGGCATTACATGTTGTTCTTTGCATTTTGCATTTATAGTCACCAGGGTGCAAGGAGGAGAGTGAAAAGTTTTAAAGGAGGATGCGATAAGGGACACAGGTGTGCAATGAAATAAGAAGGTGAATAGAGCAAGGGAGGAAGCTATTGAAAGAAGGTGCTGATGATGATCAATAGGAAATATGAGCGAGAGAGTGTGAGAGAGTAAGAGAAAAGGTGAGTGTGAGAGGAAGGATGAGACAAAAAGTAAGGGCTGAGAGCAAAGGTGAAGGTTGGAGAGAACGGAATAAGGGCATATCTTCAAGATGCCATCGAGAGAGTGACTGCACGTGCTGGGATAGAGAGTGCTGCAAATGCACCAAAACCCAATAGGCATCATCCGAGAGCACCACACACGTTACTGTATCTCCAGTGAAGCTCAAGGTGAGTGTCCTACCCCCACCAGCACAGAAATAAAGCACTGCTGGTAGGCCAGGGAATGTCCAGTCCCCTGATCCAAAGTAGGACAAGCTGCACTCCTTGGCTGCCATGGTGTCTCTGCTCACAATGTGTGTGTGCACACTACACACAACTGCAGCGATGTGTACTCTTGCATGAACTAGTTTTGTGCAGGAGCGCTGTCCTGCATTGGCCTCCTTCCTTATTCTTGTGTGCATTTTATGGAACAATCTATTCATTCCCTCATGTGATCTGCTCACACTGCAACATGGTGGTTGGCAGTGAGCAGTCCCTACGATTGGAATGGAAAGTTGTGGGGTTAGCACTTTTTCTGGCATGCGAATAGAACGACTGGTGGCCGAATGCATGTGCCATCTAAATCTGAAACGGGCATCGTTGCCTGCAAAAACAGTTCTTTGAAAAGTGATTGCTTTTATTACAGCAATTACACATTTCCTGGATGGTATACCGTCTGTGACAAAGCCCCGATATAATGGAATGGGTCCTACACACAGTTTCTGAATGAATGATTTGTCTAGTGTGTTCGATTTGAGGTACATTGACTTTTCCATAATCAAAACAACTCAGATGGCGGGAATAAAATCGGATTGGCCATTAACCCACCGGCCCTCGCCCCGCCGTTCAATCATGAACTCCCTCTGTTGACCATGCACTCACACGACCTTGTATTTTTTCAAAGATTGACAAGTCTGCATACCGATAATTTAACCGTGGTAATCGTGTAAAGCATATCTACGAAGAAACAGGATGCCTGAAACGATGCAAGATCCACATGACAAAGACGCGCGCTGCCACAGTAGACACGTCCCATGGATTGCGTAATTAGCCATGTGTGGACAGGTGCGATTCCCTTCCCATGTAGCAGACACTGATAAGCAAAAATACTTGAGCGCTCACGTAATGCAATTGTCGTAGCCATCTTAGAACGGTAAAGGGTATGTGTTACTACTACATGAAAATAAAAACAATTTTAAAAACACATTTTGACATCCCATCATTTCAAATAATAAAGTAACAGCTTAATTAAGCACTATAGGTTTGCATCAGTGATATTGGAAAACAATCTTTAAAAGGGCAAATGCTATAACGGTTGGCATCATTCTTGGTCACCTTTCAGCACACTGAACCTCGATTTCTTTGAATTTAGCTGCTTCAGAATTGCAAGCCATATTAATTATGGAGTTCTTTGACCCTTTTGGGTTTCGTCCCTGTATGTTTTCGCTTAGCTACTTGTTCAAAATTGCAGGAAGAAACGAGGAGCACGCTTTTAAACAGAAGTGCATAGTCCATCATAGTAATAAATACATTAACGAAAATAGGCATGTTCGCTGGCGCCACCAGAGTTAAATTAAAAAACAAGCCATCTTTGGCTCGAAAAGTAGGCAAAACAAAAACGTCTTCGGGAACTCATTAAAGCAAGTCGAATTGGCAGAAGCACATGAAAAAACAAGCCACATCTGGTGCTTCAGCCATTTCATCGCCAAGCAAGTTGCCATGCCAATGCCATGCACTGCTCCTGAACTCCCCTTTCTACTTTTTCTTTTACAGTACCAATGACTTGGTGATATTCAGTGGTCAAAGTGAGCGAGAGCGGTTGGGAGCGGTGCTCCTCTACTTTTTTAAATTAAGTTTTACTGCTCCTATATTTTATTTTAAAAAGAAACTCTTCCGGTACGGTTTCATTTTAAAATAACAGTGTAGGAAGCAATTGAAACTTGCACTTTCAGTGCACTACACAGAACATTCCCTTAAACAGAAGGGGCATGTGTTGGGGTGGGGGGTGTATTGTGTGTGGGAGGCGGTGTGGTGATGGGGTTTGTGGGGAGGGGGTGCAGGCTAGCAGGGACCATAGTTCCACTACTTCTTTTCATACACTTGGACCACTGGTGATATTCAGTGACGTACGCCACCAAAAAGAGCCAAAACAAAAAAGATAAGGGGAAAACACACTAAAATCCCAGGTTAAACGAAATTAAGGAAATATGACTAAACCATGGACTATATGATGTACAATAAGGACTGGGAAACAATGTGATGGAGTATGGAAATTGTAGGCAGGGATCAAATCATAATGTCGTCACTGAACCAAAGTGTGTAATCCCAGGCAACACTTTTCATATCAGTGCATAACTTGTGAACATCGGGCAGACCCTAAATATTTCAACATTGTCAGTCCCTGCAAGTGATTTAGTTCTCAGGCTCACTCTTCAAAAAATAATAAACACACTCATGGTTTAAATGGCTGTAGAGTTGCTTCCTCTATGATCATAGTGACCATTGCTATGCTGCACGTCACAAAGTCATACATGTTTTGGCTCACTCTTGGGAACACCACTTGAAACCGCAGGCCCTCTACAAATATCAATTGATGTCCAGATGCATGCATCTTCCAGGCAAGGAATGAGTAACTTGCTTCTTTCTTCCAATCTGTGGCCTGCTTCATTTCTTTGCTTGTTTGCATTATGTTAGGCTTCAGACCTGTGTCCTGCATCTACGATGGGCCTATATGTGCATTCTCCATCGCTTCCAATCCCTGACCAGCATTTCCCCAAGAGCAGGTGTGTATTTCTCATGGTTTGATATCTGCATCTTATATCGAAACGTGTTTATGTATACCTTCCATGAGGCTTTTGAACACATAACATATAATTCAAAAAGTAGTCCCTTTAAAAAGGCTACTTCTCTTTGTCCTCCTTTGATTGTATATCCTCAATTTGGATTGGCTCAAAGGAGAAGACATGCTTATTCTAATCTGTGCTCAGACATCATGCCAAGTCATGAATTGTGGTTTTGACAATGTGGGTTGGGATGGCTGGCGATCAAAGATGTTTGTAGTATTTAATGACTTTGGTTTAGTGGTGGCAAATATGTTCTGTGCATCAGCGCCCAATATCAAGTAAGGTCGCACTGACTTGCAGCAACAATGCGGGAGACAGCAATTCACTTTCTTTGGTGTTTGTGTAAGAAGGAGTAGGCCCTGCTTTGAACTGGATTTGCATTGCCATCACTTGGCTCGCTGTAAATGCCAGTTAAACATTAAAGAAAAGCCAAAACGCATAATGACTGATTTCAAAGACCATAGTTAGGACTGCTAACAGCCATTGTTGAAAATAATATTGAATTGCCAGAATGAACTACTCAATCTTGAGGAAGAGAAGATGGATCATCTGAGCTGTATCTGGAAACATATTTGCGTTCACAGAAGAATGCACATATCTGGCAAGTATCTATTGCCATGCTCTCACAGCAGAAGGATGTATTCCCCTACATACATTTGATTGATATGATAGGTTATTTATAACACGCTTAATAATCAGAGGTTTCTCAGTGGACACAGGATCAAACCTGTGTTGCTCTGTGTCGTCTTGCTTCCAAGGCGAGCATGTTGCCCCTGAGCTATCCTCCCAAGACTTCTAGCGCTTCATGCATTGAAGTCGTATCAGATTCTCCTGTCTCTGGAAAAAGGCACCTGGATTCAGAATACCTGATTTACAACCTCATTGTCAAGCAAATGCCATGCATTGGTTAAGTCATCAAGACAACTATTGCCTTTCAGCCGCACAAAAGGAGACACATTACCAGTTTCCAAAATCACACATTGCAAAATCCCATATTGTCACAGTTAGTGCATAGTCACATTATTCGATATACCATGTATGTCCACAATACGACTTTTCATTTAGTCAGCGCTTGAACTAATGACCGATTTCTAAAAAGTAATGCCCCAGTTTGCACACATTAACCACTTTTATAATTCTCAAGTTATCATACACGATCCCAAAATATTTAAGCATGAAAACAGGGCTCCACAATGCCTTGGGTTGCCAGAGTTCCGTTTGTACTGTGCCCCATTGCGCACAAATTCCCAGCCTCCATTATGCCAATGCAAGCACATTGCTCTGTTTCCATGATGTCATTGTATGCACAAATTACTAATATTTGTATTGAATTATATCACGTTTTCAAAATTGTATCACAATAATGCCTATGTTCAAATATTCCATAATGTTCATAGTATGTATTCATTTTCCCTGTTTACATTATAAATTCATATGATCATATTAACAGCAGGGATTATGTCATGACTGCGAATGCAACAATGCAGAATCCGAAAATGTCGAATTTTGAAATGCACATTTCTCCACAAATATATGTGGGTGGAGGGTGAATATAACATACAAGGGGAGAATGGGGTGACTGTGGTGGTCTCCACCCGCATATAATTCCTGGGATATGTTACAGAAATAAAATAAAATTGACATTTTAGGAATTCAGCATTATAGGTTTGCAGTGATCACACCGATCCTTAACAGTGTACCTCTTGTGCATGTATGCCCACACAATCAGTTGTCATAATGCCTGAAGTTGGATAACTATTCCCACACCACAATGTTGGGCAACAAACAAGGAGTTTCCGCAAAACCTGTGTGTATTTAAATAGTAGAATTAAAGAATATCTCCAGACTTTATGCAGGATAAATCACCACAATGTTATGCAATTTACGCAATAACAGTTTGTCTACAGAAAACAAAATTAACTGACAGCTATGCCTCGGTTTTAATGGCAACCGGGGCGCTGTCGATTATGTTATACAACGCAGAGGAATTAAAAATGAAAAACATTTCACACATTGTTTCCCTAACAAAAAAGTAATTGCAAAGAGTTGATAAACTGTTTAAAAGCATAACAGTTAGAGTTAAACGTGTAAAATCTAATTCAGCGGGTAACATTATGATTTACGTTCGACAGGTGCACAGAGAAATGATGTGAAGAATCGAAAACGAGGACAGAGAAATATCTTTGAAGCAAGTGAGTTTTATTAATTATGTAATCAGATAACAATTTGCTACGAATAATAAACTTTACATAACCATATTAGTAAAGCAAACATATTAACTTATTGTAGATTTGATAAAGCTTGCAATCTATGGTGACAGAAATGCTAAAAATGGAAGAGATTGACAGATGTCTGTTATTAGTCCTTATGAAATTTGCCACAATAATTATATGGCACTTGCACTTTAAAGTGTCTTTATACAAATGGCATACATCTCAAACTATGGAAACCTACCAGATGAAATATAGAGCAACACTGGTGATAAGTGCCTTTAACTAAGACAGAAACTGCTGCCAACAGACTCAGGAGGGGTGTTTCATCCTGATGATGACACTAAGAATAATTAGAAACAAAAAAAAGAAAAAGAAAAAAAAAAAAAGAATAATTAGAAAGGGTTAAATTGTGTGTAGATGTTTGGTTGATGGAGCGTTACATTGAAACATGTGTAACTGTTATTTTACTGTGTATAAGTTGTATTTCAGCTTCTGGGCACTTAGCATTGCATTCTTTAGGTACAGCACTCACCCTTTTCTTTCACACATCCGATTGATCGCCCTGATTTTGTTATAATTTATTGGATTTTAACGAATTGTATTAATTCAAAATAATAAACAATATCAGTTTGAATACACTAGAATAATTGTTTGAGCAAAATTAACCTGCTCACTATTTTTCACAAATATGCATCAATTTCCATGATCAATTCTATATGTATTTCTTAAATTCAGAATAACACTAGATATTCTAGTTGCACGTCTACCTCTTTCTTGTCAGTTAGTATCTGAAAATACTTGACTCCAAAACAATGTCTCCTAATTAGATATAAAGTCACATTTACACATGAATGTAGCTTTACTTTCCCCAATGACACCAATACATGCTCAAATCAAATAACCAGTTTAGGTTTCCTACTTTTCACATACATGTGGTGCAGTATTCATCTTACTATGTGTGCAGTTTACACTATATTTACTCAAACTCTGATTCAAATTCTGCAGGTTTTGGGATAGGGAAGTAATGTTTTCAATTTAGAATGCACAGACTATTTTGACTCACCCACCCAACCAAAGTCAGTGGTTTTCAATTATATTGAACACATAAATATCCCTCCCCTTTCAAATCAGATGTGAATCTCACTGTGCAATTTCAGAATGAGGGGTTGTACGAAATTAACATTTGGACAATTTCTTTATGGAAATAGAAGTGAATCCTTTAAACTTGATCTCAATCTCCCTTTCCTTATTAAATAACAATGGCCTTAACAGCATACACAATATCAAACATATCTTCATTAGGCCATAATACAGGGCTTTGAAACAGGGTCCATTGTTCACTTTATCTGATAGCACTCACAGTTCCTGTTTATTGATCTAGATTTTCAAAAATAATCTCTGCTTGGATTACACAGAAGTGCTAACAGTTTGACACTATACTAACAGAAAAGTGCACTGATTTTTCACACCAGGAAATCTCACTTGGCACATGTGTGTAGTGAGACTCAAACTGAATTTGACATTACTATTGGGAATTAGCACAGCCTAGCACTTTAAAACCACCAACTCCCAGGACATAGCTTAAAAGAGGTTGAAGGGGTAATCTGATTTACTTCACAGAATATATATTCTTACTTAAGAATAATTACTTTAATTCATGACACCTCCCCATCTCGAATCCCTCCTGGGACAGGGGAAATATGTGACTATCAGGTTGATTCCCCCTTCTGCACACAACTCCTCATATCCAGAAATTCCCCCTCAGCACCCTTTCATTTGGACAGCGGCTTGTTGTTTATCATAAAAAGGTGGTCCTTTCAGCAGATTTTGCCAATGTCAGAATTCACTCTTTTGTGCTCACAATATTTGCAATGAGTCCACAATTCCCATTTTATGTCATAATTATGCCACATTATCTGATTGGCCTAAAACTCCATTGGCTTACACAACAGTCACACACTGACATTGACTACACCACACAATCTTCATTGGATGGTTATCATTTCTAAATTTGTCATCATAAAATGGTGGGGGCAAAAACTACTCCTAAATCTTTACATGCAAAATTGCTTTTCTAATGTATATCAGGGTTGTAACATGCAAAAGCAATGAAGCCAAGATTATTGCATTTGTGCTTTGTGATTCTAAGGTCCTGGTACACAGTAGTGTTTTATAATGGTGCAATCAGGCCCTTAGTTGGGTATGCAACATACTATTTCACATATTGCTTTTTGAAATTACAACTTTTTTTTTTCATGTTATTAACTATAAAAAATAATGCTCAATGTGAATGTAATGTTAAAACATAGAGGCGACTCTCACCTGTGAGTGCACATTTATTTTCCAAGTCTTATGGCTATAGAATTAAGAGCAAAATCAGCTTCTCTATCTAACAGGTAATATTTGAATAATGCCCTGCATTTGAAATGTGGTGTAATGTTGTGTGCTTCTAGACATGGCTTAAGCAAAGACAAATAATGGATAAGAGATAGATTCAAAATAGGATGTCAAGTATTATTGTTCTCACTGCATTAGCTTGAAAATGGCTAGTTTTATTGTGAGACCAGGTGCAAAATTGACAATTTTAAGGGAGAAATCTGCTTTTGAATCTGGGTTGTGAGTCTGATCATCTGTTCACTCTATATCTGAATCTTGTGTGACACCACAGAATTCATATTCTTGGAATATAAAAGTGTTCCTCTAGCATTCTCCCTGGAAGACTCAAAAAAGTATAATGGCAATTTTGATCTAAGTTGAAACGCAGGTCAACTTGAAGTCAGCACCATATAGGGCTGGGTTTAATGAATGGCAAGTGTTATCAAAACTAATAGAACCATTTCTTTTTCAATATATTTACACTACAATATATTATATAAAATCCATAATTGCCCATTTAAATACCATGTCAATTTTTTTTTCTAACATAAAGTTTAGAATCTGCTTTCTGCAAATTTCTCCTGCACACAGAAAAGAGGTGCACCTTTGCAAAATATGTCAACCTCCTTTGTTAACTCAAAGAATGATTTATTTGACTTTTTTCACCGCACAATATATTTCTTGTAACACAAGCTGTGTTCTCTGATTAACAGGATTATATTTATTCACACTTTTAGAAATAAAGTTCCATTTTAAACTACTGCATTCTGCATTTCCTGTTTTCACATGAGAAAGGCCCAATGTGTCAAGTGTTATCCCTCAGGCATGCAGATAATTACCTGCATCCACCAGAATGACCCTTTTATAGTAGCAAGTGAAGGGCAGAAATCATAACTAATTTGATGCAAATGTATGGTGCCTCCATCACTTACACTTCAGTCTCCATTGGTCTTTTTATTCTACCTACACTGAGCCATCTGCCTTTCACTTAAAAGGAGTTCCTTGTATTTTGATGCCTCGTCCATTATGCATCATCTAAAATTTTAGGATACCAGTGATAAAGCTACCGTCATTGATATTTTCATAGTAGTCATTCTTGGACTGATGTGTTCTATCTGGCCATTGTGTTTTTTATCTCTGAACTATCTTACTAAAGAGGCATGGCTTGTAGTGTGTTATCCTTAACTTGCCTTGGTCTTCAAAGAGACCAAAAAGGGCATAATCTAAAAGCATTCTCAGCTTCTGTACTGTATGTGATGGTCTATAAATGTAGTCATCTAGGCAGCAGAGTCAATGGAAAGATAGCCAGTCAACCTCTGTCGGGGAGGACACCTGTCTGTTCGCTCACCTGGCTCCCACAGGGGCGTCGGTCGGACCCGGACTGCTGCTGCCTCCACCCACGTGTTGTGTAGTGCAGCGATGACTGACTGGATCTGCCCTCCAATTCTTGTCTGCTTGACCCGTAGAAATATTCTCCTACAAGTGGAGAGATGGATTTAGCCACTTGTGAATTCAAGTGATAGCACCCCCACTGTCCTCCCCTCTAATCACCTCAGAAGTGCCCTCTCAGCAATCTCACCTTATATTCTTGAAGGATGAACCCTCCATCCTGCGAAGTACGCAGGGTTCGTTGATTACCAGTTATTTCACTGGCCTGAAGATATTGGAAGAGTTGTAGACGAATCCTGACTCCAAAAGGTCCTGGCGAAGAGCCGTAAGTATATAGTTCGTAAGAGTTCAAAATGTCTGGAATTCACTCCTGTCCAATTCCTCTTTTATCTTGCAGCTTTGACCTAATAAGAAGATTGACAGCTGAAAGCGCTCCGGTAAAAGTCTGTGTTACCCAACACTGTCCGGTAAATAATGCCAAGGGTTAACTTTCTCCTTTTCTTACAGGTGCAGCATAAGAAGATGTGGCGTGCTGATGAATAATACCTCCAGCTGTAAAATCAGGTAAGCATATGGCGGCTAAAGAGATTAAGGGTAATTCATAGAATTTCGCAGAAAAGTGTCGCAAGCGGCTGGCGCAGAGTGTCCGCGTGCGATTGACTGCGCCAGGCACGTGCGCTAAAACCGATTTCCGCGCACAGCGTATTCATGGATTTTAGGCTCCCAAACCAGCCGTGGCGCAGAGTATCGCAGCGACCCTGCAGCAGCGCCAGTAACGCCCCCAAGAACGCCCTCGCGCAAGGAAAAGCCATCAAAATCGCTAAATCATCGCAAAGGGCTGCGCTAACCCTGGACCAGTTTACAGGGCTGCCAAACAAGGAACGCAAAGCGGGTAACGTGCATATCAGGGGTACGCGTGAAGTTATACACGCGATTAGCCAGGGTACGTGTATTACAGGGGTACGCGGGAAGTATAACACGCGATTAGCCAGGGTACGTGTATTACAGGGGTATGCGGTAAGTTTAACATGCGATTAGCCAGGGTACGTGTATTACAGGGGTACGCGGGAAGTTTAACACGCGATTAGCCAGGGTACGTGTATTACAGGGGTATGCGGGAAGTTTAACATGCGATTAGCCAGGGTACGTGTATTACAGGGGTACGCGGGAAGTTTAACACGCGATTAGCCAGGGTACGTGTATTACAGGGGTACGCGGGAAGTTTAACACGCGATTGGCCAGGGTACGTGTATTACAGGGGTACGCGGGAAGTTTAACACGCGATTAGCCAGGGTACGTGTATTACAGGGGTACGCGGGAAGTTTAACACGCGATTGGCCAGGGTACGTGTATTACAGGGGTATGCGGGAAGTTTAACACGCGATTAGCCAGGGTACGTGTATTACAGGGGTACGCGGGAAGTTTAACACGCGATTAGCCAGGGTACGTGTATTACAGGGGTACGCGGGAAGTTTAACACGCGATCGGCCAGGGTACGTGTATTACAGGGGTACGCGGGAAGTTTAACATGCGATTAGCCAGGGTACGTGTATTACAGGGGTACGCGGGAAGTTTAACACGCGATTAGCCAGGGTACGTGTATTACAGGGGTACGCGGGAAGTTTAACACGCGATTGGCCAGGGTACGTGAATTACAGGGGTATGCGGGAAGTTTTACACGCGATCAGCCAGGGTACGTGTATTACAGGGGTACGCGGGAAGTTTAACACGAGATTGGCCAGGGTACATGTATTACAGGGGTAGGCGGGAAGTTTCACACGCGATTAGCCAGGGCACGTGTATCACAGGGGTACGCGGGAATTATCACATGCGATTTGGCTGTGTACGTGTATTACAGGGGTACACGGGAAGTTTTACACGCGATTCGGCTGGGTACGTGTATTACAGGGATGCGATTTGGCCAGGTACGTGTATTACAGGGGTGCGCAGGAATTATCACACGCGATTTGGCTGGGTACGTGTATTACAGGGGTGCGTGGGAATCATCACACGCGATTTGGCTGGGTACGTGTATTACAGGGGTGCGTGGGAAGTCACACGCGATTAGGCTGGGTGGGTCCTCACAGGTGTTCCCTGTACACCCTCCACGGCCCCTGCAGGCAGCCTACAAAACAGGGGACTACCCTGCACACCTGCTCATGTCCCCCTGCACCCCCACCCCCCAGCAGTGCAGGGGCAGCCTCCACCAGGCCCCCACTCATGTCTCCCACCACCCCCACCCTCCCGCCACCAGGGGCAGCCTCCACCAGGTCCCCACCCATGTCTCCCACCACCCCCACCCTCCCGCCACCAGGGGCAGCCTCCACCAGGCCCCCACCCATGCCTCCCACCACCCCCAACCCCCAGCAGTGCAGGGGCAGCCTCCACCAGGCCCCCACCCATGCCTCCCACCACCCCCAACCCCCAGCAGTGCAGGGGCAGCCTCCACCAGGCCCCCACCCATGTCTCCCACCACCCCCACCCCCCCGCCACCAGGGGCAGCCTCCACCAGGCCCCCACCCATGCCTCCCACCACCCCCAACCCCCAGCAGTGCAGGGGCAGCCTCCACCAGGCCCCCACCCATGCCTCCCACCACCCCCAACCCCCAGCAGTGCAGGGGCAGCCTCCACCAGGCCCCCACCCATTTCTCCCACCACCCCCACCCCCCCGCCACCAGGGGCACCCTCCACCAGGCCCCCACCCATGTCTCCCACCACCCCCAACCCCCAGCAGTGCACGGGCAGCCTCCACCAGGCCCCCACCCATGTCTCCCACCACCCCCACCCCCCGCCACCAGGGGCAGCCTCCACCACGCCCCCACCCATGTCTCCCACCACCCCCACCCCCCCGCCACCAGGGGCAGCCTCCACCAGGCCCCCACCCATGCCTCCCACCACCCCCAACCCCCAGCAGTGCAGGGGCAGCCTCCACCAGGCCCCCACCCATTTCTCCCACCACCCCCACCCCCCCGCCACCAGGGGCACCCTCCACCAGGCCCCCACCCATGTCTCCCACCACCCCCCACCCCCAGCAGTGCACGGGCAGCCTCCACCAGGCCCCCACCCATGTCTCCCACCACCCCCACCCCCCCGCCACCAGGGGCAGCCTCCACCAGGCCCCCACCCATGTCTCCCACCACCCCCACCCTCCCGCCACCAGGGGCAGCCTCCACCAGGCCCCCACCCATGCCTCCCACCACCCCCAACCCCCAGCAGTGCAGGGGCAGCCTCCACCAGGCCCCCACCCATGCCTCCCACCACCCCCAACCCCCAGCAGTGCAGGGGCAGCCTCCACCATGCCCCCACCCATGTCTCCCACCACCCCCACCCCCCCGCCACCAGGGGCAGCCTCCACCAGGCCCCCACCCATGCCTCCCACCACCCCCAACCCCCAGCAGTGCAGGGGCAGCCTCCACCAGGCCCCCACCCATGCCTCCCACCACCCCCAACCCCCAGCAGTGCAGGGGCAGCCTCCACCAGGCCCCCACCCATGTCTCCCACCACCCCCACCCCCCCGCCACCAGGGGCACTCTCCACCAGGGCCCACCCATGTCTCCCACCACCCCCGACCTCCCGCCACCAGGGGCAGCCTCCACCAGGCCCCCACCCATGCCTCCCACCACCCCCAACCCCCAGCAGTGCAGGGGCAGCCTCCACCAGGCCCCCACCATGCCTCCCACCACCCCCAACCCCCAGCAGTGCAGGGGCAGCCTCCACCAGGCCCCCACCCATGCCTCCCACCACCCCCACCCCCCCGCCACCAGGGGCAGCCTCCACCAGGCCCCCACCCATGCCTCCCACCACCCCCAACCCCCAGCAGTGCAGGGGCAGCCTCCACCAGGCCCCCACCCATGCCTCCCACCACCCCCAACCCCCAGCAGTGCAGGGGCAGCCTCCACCAGGCCCCCACCCATGTCTCCCACCACCCCCACCCCCCCGCCACCAGGGGCAGCCTCCACCAGGCCCCCACCCATGCCTCCCACCACCCCCAACCCCCAGCAGTGCAGGGGCAGCCTCCACCAGGCCCCCACCCATGCCTCCCACCACCCCCAACCCCCAGCAGTGCAGGGGCAGCCTCCACCAGGCCCCCACCCATGTCTCCCACCACCCCCACCCCCCCGCCACCAGGGGCACTCTCCACCAGGCCCCCACCCATGTCTCCCACCACCCCCACCCCCCCCCCGCCACCAGGGGCAGCCTCCACCAGGCCCCCACTCATGTCTCCCACCACCCCCAGCCCCCACCATCCAGGGGCACCCTCCACCAGGCCCCCACTCATGTCTCCCACCACCCCCACCCCCACGCCACCAGGGGCAGCCTCCACCAGGCCCCCACCCATGCCTCCCACCACCCCCAACCCCCACCATCCAGGGGCACCCTCCACCAGGCCCCCACTCATGTCTCCCACCACCCCCACCCTCCCGCCACCAGGGGCAGCCTCCACCAGGCCCCCACCCATGCCTCCCACCACCCCCAACCCCCAGCAGTGCAGGGGCAGCCTCCACCAGGCCCCCACCCATGCCTCCCACCACCCCCAACCCCCAGCAGTGCAGGGGCAGCCTCCACCAGGCCCCCACCCATGTCTCCCACCACCCCCACCCCCCCGCCACCAGGGGCACCCTCCACCAGGCCCCCACCCATGTCTCCCACCACCCCCACCAGTGCAGGGGCACCCTCCACCAGGCCCCCACCCATGTCTCCCAACACCCCCACCCACCAGCACTGTGGGGCACGTGGCCAGCAGGCAGTCAGGCAGCAGCAGATGGCAGGTGGGAGCGTGCTCAGGGCTCTGGGGGGCAGTAATTTGGCCTCCTGGCCAGGAGCGTGGTCTCTCGTGTGTGAACGCGTGGACAGCCTGATAGGGAGTGAAATCCCACAAGTCAGCAAAGGCCCTTAGCGCGTAAACCCGTCAACAGCATATGCGCGCCTATAGTCACCTGCACGTGCAGGAAATTGTTGCGTGACACGTCCCAGTGTCAAAGCGTGTGATTGGTGAAAATGGATCTACACGTAGAAGTGACAAAGCGTGTGATTGGTGAAAATGGATCTACACGCAGAAGTGACAAAACGTGTGATTGGTGAAAATGGATCTACACGCAGGAGTGACAAAGCGTGTGATTGGTGAACGTACACGCCGCGTAAGTGACGCTGTACGTGTGGGCCTGTATATAAGGTACATGTAGAACACCATTTCCTTGTACGTGCTTTTCGTGGCGAGCGAGTGGGTGAATTCTGTACTTCTTGTCGTTTCACACGCGATTTACTTCACGGCGTTTCCAGTTCGTATTCCCTGTTACCTCTGACAGCTTTTTCTCTTTTTTCTCTTTTACTGGTTTACCTGGGCCTGTTCCCTCAAACAGTGTCCCCTTCTACTGTTGTCCTGTCTTCTCAGACAGCGTACACATCTTCTTTTGGCGGGGGTTTAGCCAGCCAAACGCGCTCATTTTTCACGCTCTTTTACCTGGCAGACGGTGAGTCACGCACGTATCCAACTTCTGTGCTTGCCCCGTGTGTAGCCTACCCCTTCAGAGGTCATTCTAGGCTGCGTGTGACACGCATACGTTCATTCTTGTGTTACTGGGTGCCACAGCGTAGTGCAGGTTTTTCTTTCTGCACACGTGGTCTAGGAGGGGTTGCGTGCACGTCATCTCCCTTTTTTGGGCCTCCTGTGCGTTGCGTGACCCGTCATCTTTCCCCAGGGGTTACAATCAGCCGTGCTAGAGCACTAGGGTACAATTACCATCTGGTACCCAACCCCTTTGACCCCCAATTGCCCAGGACAATTGTCTACAGCCACTCCCATACGCACATTAATATCAGTGCCATGGCTGGGAGGCGAGGATTCTGTAAGGGTGGCAAAGGTGGAAGAGCCACAAGTGGTGCCGTGGTGGATCCGGTAGGGGACGTGGTCGTAACTTGCAGGGTGAGCCTGTCCCCCCATGTGTGGAGGACCAGTCAAGGGCACCCATCATCCCCCCCCCTACCCCCCCCTCCCGTTGAGGCTGAAGTGGCTGACACCATCCATGCTCAGCCCTTGTTGGACCAGTCCATTGTGGCACCAGACCTGGCTGACTCCATGGCTGACTTCCAGGTCAGCAGGGCTACGACACGTGCGCTGGTGCACGTTGATGCCATCATGCCACGTGGATCTGGGGCAGCAAGGTCATCTGCTGCACCAAGGAGGCAGGGCGGAGAGGCTGCAGGGGCAGCTGCGGCTCCATCCACCCCAGCCCTCACACACCCAGCCAGGACAGTGTCGGTCCTAGTCCATGCTGCTGACATTCCCCCTGACACCATCACACTAGAGCCAATGCCTGCACCAACTCCCATGCTGAGTGTGCAATCCCACACTCCTGATACAGAGTCCACCAGGGCTCCTGCCCCTAGTGTCCAGAGCGGCGCAGGACACTCAGGATCACCACCACCTTCCAAGCGGAAGAGGAAGAGTGCTCGTCCGGCACAGGCTGATGCCCCAGACACGGCTACACAGTCCGGCCCGTCCAGGAAGCCCAGCTTCACGGATGACGAACTGAATGCACTTGTCGAGTATGTGTCCGGACATGATAACGAGATGGTCATTGTTGCAGGATCCAAGACCACACCTGCACAACGCCAGGCACACTGGCAGACCGTTGCGGACATCGTAAGTGCCCTTGGAATCGTGAGGCGCACAGCCAATGATTGCTATAAGCGCTGGAATGACCTAAAGCGCAGGGCAAAGAGTAAGCTGGCCTCAAGTCATGCCGCAACTCTAGTGACTGGAGGTGGGTCTCCAGTAGTAGACATGGAACTCACTCCACATGAGTCAGTCGCTGGGACCTACGTCACGGAGGAACAGATCCAAGGCGTGGGAGATCTGGCTGATTACGAGGCATTGTCCGGTGAGTGCACATGCATGTGTGTGTCATCCATGTGCATGGTGTGTGTGTGAGGGCTTCTGTTCGGGTGCCAGGTGAGAGTGTGTGCGCCTGAGTCGTATGGGTCAGCCATGTGCTTCATGCAATCCTTCCTGCGCAGCTGCATTTGGCCATAGCAGTATCCCTTCTGCCAACAGTAGACATCTAGCACAACTGCACGCCAGTTGCCCTTGAAGTGTCACCTTGACACAACATATTTGCTTCTTTTTCACTGTTCATTCAGTCAGTTTGTTTGCATTCCACCACTTTCACTAGGCATGTCGCTGTCCACTAGTCACATGTCTGACATGGGTATGGTAAAGTGGAGTGACTTTGTTACCTGGATATCATTTGTACACACATGTCCCTGTGCAATTTGACCATTTCAGACTGGCAGCTCCAGGTGAAAAATCTGACCTGTTAGAATTAGAAAAGCTATTACATGCGGGAACTGGACTGAATGAATAGGTGCTGCCCTCCTCTCCATCTTCACTCAATAGCAATGGTACATGCCATCTGTGTGA
This sequence comes from Ambystoma mexicanum, assembly GCF_040938575.1. Classification (NCBI taxonomy): domain Eukaryota; kingdom Metazoa; phylum Chordata; class Amphibia; order Caudata; family Ambystomatidae; genus Ambystoma; species Ambystoma mexicanum. The sequence continues at coordinate 717,617,362 of NC_090932.1, forward strand.
TGGCATGTGTGTTTCACCTGCCAATCACAGGCCAATGTGTGATGCCACTGCCAGGCAGCATGCAGAAAATGTGTTCATCTTCCATCTTGGTGTCATCAGTGTGTGCCATTTGCCTGCACTTCATACGCAGTGAGGGTGCATGCATGGGAGGGTTTTAGTCATGTGGGACATGTGTCAATCAAGTACTGGTTCTCTTGCTTCTCAGCCCTCAATGTGTGCCATGGTGCTAATGCCTGTTTCCATTTCTTTGTTTTCATGTCTTTGCAGGGGAAGACGCACCTGATACTGCTGGGGTTGTGGAGATGGTGCAGACCCAGGAGGTGTCCCAGGGCCGACCAACCACCAGTGAGGGACGTGGTGTGGTGGTGGGGGAGAACCCACAAGTGCTGCAGGTCGTGCTCTCAAGGGGTGTCTCTGGCTGCACCTCCCCCGAGCTGTACTCAGGTGTTGATTCGGATGAGACCTACGTGCCGTCGCAGGTGAGTGTTCCAGGGAGGGATTCTGTTCTGTCTCACCCACCTGCACCAGGGTCAGTACCCTCCATGGGGATGTCAGTGTTGGCAGCTACGCCTTCGGTGGTTACGGATGCAGGGTCACACTCCGCGACATCTGATCCTGTTCCTGGGCCAGCAGATCAGAGGGGGAATGCAGTCCTGCAGCCTCAGGCAGTGCCGGCACAGCAAGGCGCAGTTCGCCTTGCCCCAGACAGGTGTGGTGCCCGCCGACGTGGTGGCCGTACGCCACCCGGCAATACCGCATGGGAGCAATCCATTTACGGTATGGCTACTCAACAGGCTGCATCATCCGAGATGATGGCTCAGGCCATGGATAGGGTGGCCACTTCCATTGTCCCCCCAGAAAGGCTGATGGAGCGACTAGAGCAGGCAACCGACTCCATCTGCCAGTCACACAGGGAGGACATGTTGGGGTCCAACAGGGTCAGGCGGGCGGCACTGGCGACTCTGCAGGAGGCCATCTCCATTGAGTCCCAGGGCCACAGGGAAGCCCTGAGGCAGGAGCTCCTTCACCTCAGGACGACTCTTGTTGAGCTTGAGGCTTCAACACACCAAAGGACAGAACAGCAGCTGGAGCGTCTCACCCGTACGCTCTCAGCTGAGATGCAGGCAACGAGGGCGGAGGTCCGGGCATCCCGTGAGTTGTTGCATGGGGACCTCCGCACACTCATCCTCCAGAACCAGACCTACCACACCCGCATGCTTGCAGCCATGGAGGAGCAGACTAGGGCCTTGCGTGGGCTGCCTCCCATAGTGCAACCACCTCCGGATGCAGCTGCACAGGGTGATAATAGCGACAGCAGTGATACTCCCACAATAGGGTAGCCGTGTGGGCCATGAGCCCATGGAGGTGTTTTATCTTCCCAAGATCCACGCAGGTGGGTTCTGGTGTGCATCCTGTCCTCGGACCTCCTGGGTGGCCTCCCCAACCCCCCCGGGCCCATCAATGGCCATTTTTGATTGTTTCTTATTTTTATTTTTATTTTGATTTCTTTTATTCCCAATTTTTTTGGGACAATCTGTTGGCTTCGATCTGTTGGCTTCGATCTGTTGGCTTCGATCTGTTGGCTTCCGTGGTTCCTGTGGGCATACGCTGCATTGTGGCTGGGCACATGCAGGCTTGTAATGTATTTGGTTCAGATGCTTGGGTTTGAGTCACACACACCCCTCCTGCTTCCCGTTTCCATGGGCTTGCAAAGGGTGTGCCCAAGTGACAGTGAATTACACAGTGACGTTGGACTCCCATGAGCTGTGTGGCCAGTCTGTAGTCAATACTGTGTATACATTCATAGTGTATATTGCTGTTGTGTTGTACACTGCATGTTGCATTGATGTGTAACTCTTCTTCTGTGTCTACCTCCCAATTTGCAGGTCCCTTCCTCATGTCCACACAAGGACCTCTAGTCTGGAGATGGGGACCATGTTGGCAGCAGTGCACCTACAACTCTACATGGCGACAACACTGCACAGTTGGTAGTGGTGGGAGTGCAGGCATTTCCAGGTGGTGAGACTACTAATATGTAACATTTGTGATGTCATGTTAATGGTACTACGTGCTCAAGTATGTTGTTGGTCCGGCATTGCTGTGAGCATTTCAGGTGTTGCAGGTTTCTAATAGTGCCACTGTACATAGTGAGACTGATGTCATGTTGTGGGGATTACTTTGTTTACCTGCAATTAGCATGACATGGCACGGTGTGTCGTGTGGCGGTGCTGGGGTTGGGTTGGCTGACATGGCACTGTCCTCTTGTTGCATTTTGCAAGTGGGTATTCATTTTAGCTGCTTCAATGTGTAACTTCACAAACCTGCATTGGTGGTGTCTGTGTGGGTAGGGATGCACACATTGTGACACTTCCAGGTGAACAATCTCAGGCTGACATGGTATTCCCGGTTCATTCTCCAGACATTCAGGATCAGTGTCAGGTTGAGTCATCATTGATTGTCAGATGGAATGTGCCAGGGCAGTGTGCACTCCACAGGGGTGTGATTTCTATGTGAAGTAATTAGCCACTAGCTGTGTACGGGCTGCCTCCCCCCGTGCCCTTTCCCCTCCCATGCGCAGCGGCTGTGCATGTGGTTGGGGATGTGGGGCCACCACCATGTCCACGGCCAGGCCCCGGCGTGTTGCAACGTTGTGCAGGACACATGCTGCCACTATGATCCTGCACACTACTGGGGGAGCGTATAACAGCTGCCCGCCAGAACGGTCAAGGGAGCGAAAGCGTGACTTTAGCACTCCGAATGTGCGCTCCACTATGCCCCTGGTTGTAATGTGGGCTGTGTTATATCTTACCTGGGGTGGCGTGGTGGGGTTCCGAATTGGCGTCATCATGTGGGGGCTGAGAGGGTAGGCACTGTCCCCTGTGGAGGTGGTGATTGGTATCATTGGTGGGGTTTTGACCTTGCTCAGTATCCAACATGCATGCATGTGCAGTGGCATACATACTCACCAAGCAGCCATGTATCGCCATGCCGCCCAGCATCTATGTCCCGGCATAGGGTGGACATTCGGTAAATGAAGCTGTCGTGGGTGGACCCGGGATAGTTGGCATATACTGAGGTGATGATTCCCTTGGCATTACATACTACCTGCACGTTGATGGAATGCCAGTGCTTGCGGTTCCTATAGATGTGCTCTGATGCCCTGGGGGGACGTAGAGCCACATGGGTGCAGTCGATGGCACCTAGCACTTTGGGGAATCGTGCCACTCCGTAAAAATCCAGGGCGGCAGCATGCCTTTCTGCAGGTGTTCTGGGCAGGTATATGTGCCTGCGGACTGATGGGCGTGCAGTCATGATGTTCAAGACCTGGTGTAGGCAGCGTGACTGGGTGGCCTGTGACACCCCACCCACTATGGCACTTGTCCGCTGAAATGATCCAGTGGCTAAGAAGTGCAGTACATTGAGGACCTTCTCCAGGGGGCTGAGTGCTTGGGAGCACAGGGTGGGTGATGTGAGGTCATCCTCCCACTCAGTCACCAGGTCCAGTATGATGTGTGGTGGAAACCTTTACCTCCCATACACCTGGTCATCAGGCATCCCGAAAAGGCTGGTTCTGGGTGTGAATATTCTGGCCCTGACTATCCTCCTCCTCCTCCTTTGGTAGCCCACTGCCACTGCTGCTAGGAACGGTATGTTCATCCTGGCGTCTGAGCTTGTTATTGTTAAAGTCCGCAATTTTATGCTTTGCGCGTGTTCTAGGCGAGCGTGTGACCCGCGCACCCCTGGAATCCAGTTCCCAGTCCAATAGCGTGTGGAAATTCACACGCACCACGGGATACAGCGTGTGACCCGCGCACCCCTGGAATCCAGTTCCCAGTCCAATAGCGTGTGGAAATTCACACGCACCACGGGATACAGGTTCGCTGACGTACTTGCGTGTGTAAGTGGCCGCGCACCCATTAAATACACGTACATTGGCCAATCGCGTGTACGCGCACTTTTGTCCAATTACACGCAATGAAATACACGTACATAGGCCAATCACGCGATGACACTCTGACGTGCAGTATTTCCACGTGTGTTCCGTCATCACGTGCTGAGTGGGGAACGCCCGTGCGGGTCACGTCAGACGCGCTTACGCGCTGAGGGACTCTGGTCCAATAGAATCGCGTATGCGTGCTGACGCGCTTACGCGCTAAGGGCCTTTCCTCGGATTTCACGCTGACGTGCAGGATTTTCACGTGCCAAATCACTCCGTATCAAGCTGGCCACCCGAAAACACACGGAACACCACGCTCCTGCCCAGAAGGCCGAGTTACTGCCCCCCAGTGCCCCGAGCAGCCTCCCACGTGCTATCTGCTGCTGCCTGCCTGCCTGCCTGCCTGCTGCCACCGTGCCCTGCCATTTGGTGCCTGCACATCAGCCATCTGCAGGGGTCCAGTTGCTGTGTCCACCCCTGCTGGAACTGAAGACTCCCAACTGGGATTACATCGCTCCACAGCCCAGCCCCAGGACCCAGTTGCCCACCCACACCTGCCTCTGGGGTTGCCATGTCGGGCACTTTCACATCTGGCACCAGTGGCAACCCCAGGCCAGAGGGGCAGAGGGGCACCAGCTTCACTGCCACCGAAGTTGGTGTCCTGGTGGAGCATGTCCTGGGGCAGTATGATGCCCTCTTTGGATCGTCCCGCGCCAGCGAGGAAGGACGGGAGAGGATCTGGGCCGACTGTGTGGTTGCCATCAACGCGGAGGGGGTGGCAACCAGCAACGTCCAGAAGATCAAGAAGCGCTGGGAGGACTTGAGGTCCAGGACCCTTGTGAAGGCCCGGCGCCTCGTGGAGGGGGGCCGGGGCCGCATGAGTTCCATCCAGAAGAGGGTCCTGGAACGCGTACGCCCAGCGCTCCACGCCCAGGTCCTTGAGAGGGAGGCCCGTCTGGAGTTGAGCGGTATGTGTCCAAGCATTACTGTGTGAGACAGGGCATGTTGCGGTGTGCTGGTTCTATGATACTTGCCTGTATGTGTGCCATGGGCCATGTATGCATGTATGTGTGCAGGGACATCATGGTAATGCATGTGCGACCAGTGATGTGTGACCCACATGGTTGTTGCATGTGTTGAAATGCGGCATGGGGAGCCCTATGCAGATTTTGGACATGAGAGCATGCCAGTCTCTGTACCTGGACATGGATGGGGGTGAAGGATGGGTGCTGATGCCAGGTACATATATGGTAGCCATGTCTGTGTGCCTGACCTGCGTGTCTGTGACTTGTGCATGCCATGGATGCATGACACATGTGTGTGACAATGCACAGATTCAGTGACGCACCCAACTTACCCTTGTTTCGCCTGTGTTCGGTGTGTTTGGGGCCAGATGGATGTGACTGAGGTGAAGTGTGTGCATGTGATATGCATGAGCCATGATGCATGTGAGTTACATATCATTGAATGTTTCTAGAGTCCATTGGACATGCATGGAAATGTCCATGGCATGCACCATGCCTGTTACTGTGTGTGTTTTGCCTGGACTGACCCATGTGTTGTGGAGGGACATGATGGAAGTGTACTTTGACAGTGGTGCTCATCTGCTATTGCTTCCTGTCTAGGGGACCATTGTACAGTAGCCTGATGCTTGTGTCCTTTGTCTCCCTCTACGCAGCGGCTAGTGAAGAAGAGGGCGGAGACGGCGCTGTGGAGCAAGGCGGCGGGGATGCCCCCACGGCTGCAGCGGAAGGGGTGGGTGAGCCCCCACAGGGGCCTGCTACGGCGGGAGACGGTGAGGAGCCATCCAGGTTGGTGGTTTGCACAGAGGAGGAGGAGGCCGACACTGGTGCACACATGGGGCCTGGTGGGAGCATCCCTGCTGGTGCAAGTGGTGCAGTCCAGGGCCAGGGGCAGGAGGCAGCACAGGTCACCGTGGAGGGGCCTGTGCATGTCACTGTCCCTGACCCTGTGAGTGCACCACCATGCACCAGCAGGGATGCCCCGTCCCAGGCCCGTCCGCAGGTAGAGGGGATGTCCATGTCACCTGACTCCCCTCCACCTGCGGACGTGGTAACCCCTGGCCGCGTGGAGAAGGTCCTGATTGGGGTCGCGATGCGCACGGCTGTGATTCGTGATGACGTGCGTGCTTCCCGGGAGGAGCACGCACGTCATCACGAAGTGCACCGTGCCGACGTGGCCCAATTGGGATCGGCCATGTTCGGGGGTTTCCTGCATGTGTTGGCCAATCTGACGGCCCTCTCCTCCTCTGTGCAGGCTATCCACCGGTCGTTCTCCTTGCCGTCTTCCGGCCCAGATGCCACCAGGGCCCCCTGTGGACCTGCCCCGACCAATGCAGCCAGCTCGGTGGGGATCCCATCCCTGCCACAGTTGGGAGTCGGAGGTCCAGCAGGGGTGGACAACACAGCAAGTGGACCCCAGCAGATGGAAGATGTGACGGCATCATCGGGCAGGGCACGTGCACGACGGCGTCGGTGGTTTCCATCAGCCTGGATGCCGTCGTGCTGGCAGAGGCAGTGGCGTCGGAGGCAGCAGCGGGCTCGACGTGGGAGGCATCATGGCTCGGGGCCATCAAGATCCGAGGGGCAGGCATCGGCCGGAGGGCAGGGCAACCCTGGGATGGTGGTGTGTTCCGTGTGGAAGGAGTTTGGCCAGCGGATAGGTGCGGAGCGGCAGCGGGCGGAAGAGGAGCGGCTCGCCATGGTCAGGGCGGAGTTCTCCATGCGTCGGGCATTGAGGCGGGCTGAGTGCCTCGAGGAAGCTCGCAGGGAGTTTGAGGTGGACATGGGGTTGTCCCTGGAGACCTCGGGGCCAGGACAGAGTCCGCCTCCAGGACATCGACATGGAGTTCGATGATGCCCTGGCCAGCAACATCACCAAGTGAGCCGCAGGACTTGCCCGCTGCCTTTGTATATAGTTATTTAGTTAGTTAGTGCTAGGTTTCCTTTATTTATTTTTATTATTTTGGACCGCTCGGACAATGGCCACTTTTTTGTACATATATTTTTCATTAGTTAGTGGTAGGTTTCATTTTTGGTGTTGGGCTCATGGACCCTGGAACATTCCTGTATATAGTTTGTTTTTTTGGGAGATACATTTTTTTAATTTCTTATTGTTTTCACCATGACGTAATGGTTTTTCATTAATTTCCTATTACATGATATTGCTTTGGACAAATTCATTTTAATTTTTTTTTCCTTTGTTTTTTTGTTTATCACTTTTGTTCTCGGACATGGACCATTTATTTACTTAGCCACATCGTTGTATGTTTGAAAATTTCACTTATTTTTGGTATTTAATACATTTTTTATATTTTCTTACACTTGTGTTATTTTCTCATTGGTTTGTTACATGTCATGATATGGGTTTTGACATTCACTTGCACCCATTGTGTATGTGTGTGTGACGGACATGTGTTCTTTTGCATACTTGGCATTGGGGTTGTGTCATGTGATTGCATTCACTATGTGGGTGGATGCAATCCTTGCCTGGGTGTTTGTGCTGGGTATGCTGGCCATTACTGCCATGATTGTGTATCGTCAGGACCTGGGGCCAGGGGGACATGTGTGGGGGCCTGCTGGCAGGTTCCCCACAGTGCTGGGGGGTGGGGGTGGTGGGAGACATGAGTGGGGGCCTTGTGGAGGGTGCCCCTGGATGGTGGGGGTGGGGGTGGTGGGAGACATGAGTGTGGGCCTGGTGGAGGCTGCCCCTGCACTGCTGGGGGGTGGGGGTTTGTGGGAGACATGAGTGGGGGCCTGGTGGAGGGTGCCCCTGGTGACTGGGGGGTGGGGGTGGTGGGTGACATGAGTGGGGGCCTGGTGGAGGGTGCCCCTAGATGGTGGGGGGTGGGGGTGGTGGGAGGCATGGGTGGGGGCCTGGTGGAGGGTGCCCCTGGTGGCGGGGGGTGGGGGTGGTGGGTGACATGAGTGGGGGCCTGGTGGAGGGTGCCCCTGGTGGCGGGGGGGTGGGGGTGGTGGGAGGCATGGGTGGGGGACTGGTGGAGCCTGCCCCTGCACTGCTGGGGGGTGGGGGTGGTGGGAGACATGAGTGGGGGCCTGGTGGAGGGTGCCCCTGGATGGTGGGGGATGGGGGTGGTGGGAGACATGGTTGGGGGCCTGGTGGAGGGTGCCCCTGGTGACTGGGGGGGTGGGGGTGGTGGGTGACATGAGTGGGGGCCTGGTGGAGGGTGCCCCTGGTGACTGGGGGGTGGGGGTGGTGGGTGACATGAGTGTGGGCCTGGTGGAGGGTGCCCCTGGTGGCGGGGGGGTGGGGGTGGTGGGTGACATGAGTGGGGGCCTGGTGGAGGGTGCCCCTGGATGGTGGGGGGTGGGGGTGGTGGGAGACATGGTTGGGGGCCTGGTGGAGGGTGCCCCTGGTGACTGGGGGGGTGGGGGTGGTGGGAGACATGAGTGGGGGCCTGGTGGAGGGTGCCCCTGGTGACTGGGGGGGTGGGGGTGGTGGGAGGCATGGGTGGGGGCCTGGTGGAGCCTGCCCCTGCACTGCTGGGGGGTGGGGGTGGTGGGAGACATGAGTGGGGGCCTGGTGGAGGGTGCCCCTGGATGGTGGGGGGTGGGGGTGGTGGGAGACATGGTTGGGGGCCTGGTGGAGGGTGCCCCTGGTGACTGGGGGGGTGGGGGTGGTGGGAGACATGAGTGTGGGCCTGGTGGAGGCTGCCCCTGCACTGCTGGGGGGTGGGGGTGGTGGGAGACATGAGTGGGGGCCTGGTGGAGGGTGCCCCTGGTGACTGGGGGGGTGGGGGTGGTGGGTGACATGAGTGGGGGCCTGGTGGAGGGTGCCCCTGGTGACTGGGGGGGTGGGGGTGGTGGGTGACATGAGTGGGGGCCTGGTGGAGGGTGCCCCTGGATGGTGGGGGGTGGGGGTGGTGGGAGACATGAGTGGGGGCCTGGTGGAGGGTGCCCCTGGATGGTGGGGGGGTGGGGGTGGTGGGAGGCATGGGTGGGGGCCTGGTGGAGCCTGCCCCTGCACTGCTGGGGGGTGGGGGTGGTGGGAGACATGAGTGGGGGCCTGGTGGAGGGTGCCCCTGGTGGCGGGGGGGTGGGGGGGTGGGAGGCATGGGTGGGGGCCTGGTGGAGCCTGCCCCTGCACTGCTGGGGGGTGGGGGTGGTGGGAGACATGAGTGGGGGCCTGGTGGAGGGTGCCCCTGGATGGTGGGGGGTGGTGGTGGTGGGAGACATGGTTGGGGGCCTGGTGGAGGGTGCCCCTGGTGACTGGGGGGGTGGGGGTGGTGGGAGACATGAGTGGGGGCCTGGTGGAGGGTGCCCCTGGATGGTGGGGGGTGGGGGTGGTGGGAGACATGGTTGGGGGCCTGGTGGAGGGTGCCCCTGGTGACTGGGGGGGTGGGGGTGGTGGGAGACATGAGTGTGGGCCTGGTGGAGGCTGCCCCTGCACTGCTGGGGGGTGGGGGTGGTGGGAGACATGAGTGGGGGCCTGGTGGAGGGTGCCCCTGGTGACTGGGGGGGTGGGGGTGGTGGGTGACATGAGTGGGGGCCTGGTGGAGGGTGCCCCTGGTGACTGGGGGGGTGGGGGTGGTGGGTGACATGAGTGGGGGCCTGGTGGAGGGTGCCCCTAGATGGTGGGGGGTGGGGGTGGTGGGAGGCATGGGTGGGGGCCTGGTGGAGGGTGCCCCTGGTGGCGGGGGGGTGGGGGTGGTGGGTGACATGAGTGGGGGCCTGGTGGAGGGTGCCCCTGGTGACTGGGGGTGGGGGTGGTGGGTGACATGAGTGGGGGCCTGGTGGAGGGTGCCCCTGGTGACTGGGGGGGTGGGGGTGGTGGGTGACATGAGTGGGGGCCTGGTGGAGGGTGCCCCTGGATGGTGGGGGGTGGGGGTGGTGGGTGACATGAGTGGGGGCCTGGTGGAGGGTGCCCCTGGTGACTGGGGGGGTGGGGGTGGTGGGAGGCATGGGTGGGGGCCTGGTGGAGCCTGCCCCTGCACTGCTGGGGGGTGGGGGTGGTGGGAGACATGAGTGGGGGCCTGGTGGAGGGTGCCCCTGGATGGTGGGGGGTGGGGGTGGTGGGAGACATGGTTGGGGGCCTGGTGGAGGGTGCCCCTGGTGACTGGGGGGGTGGGGGTGGTGGGAGACATGAGTGTGGGCCTGGTGGAGGCTGCCCCTGCACTGCTGGGGGGTGGGGGTGGTGGGAGACATGAGTGGGGGCCTGGTGGAGGGTGCCCCTGGTGACTGGGGGGGTGGGGGTGGTGGGTGACATGAGTGGGGGCCTGGTGGAGGGTGCCCCTGGATGGTGGGGGGTGGGGGTGGTGGGAGACATGAGTGGGGGCCTGGTGGAGGGTGCCCCTGGATGGTGGGGGGGTGGGGGTGGTGGGAGGCATGGGTGGGGGCCTGGTGGAGCCTGCCCCTGCACTGCTGGGGGGTGGGGGTGGTGGGAGACATGAGTGGGGGCCTGGTGGAGGGTGCCCCTGGTGGCGGGGGGGTGGGGGTGGTGGGAGGCATGGGTGGGGGCCTGGTGGAGCCTGCCCCTGCACTGCTGGGGGGTGGGGGTGGTGGGAGACATGAGTGGGGGCCTGGTGGAGGGTGCCCCTGGATGGTGGGGGGTGGGGGTGGTGGGAGACATGGTTGGGGGCCTGGTGGAGGGTGCCCCTGGTGACTGGGGGGGTGGGGGTGGTGGGAGACATGAGTGGGGGCCTGGTGGAGGGTGCCCCTGGATGGTGGGGGGTGGGGGTGGTGGGAGACATGGTTGGGGGCCTGGTGGAGGGTGCCCCTGGTGACTGGGGGGGTGGGGGTGGTGGGAGACATGAGTGTGGGCCTGGTGGAGGCTGCCCCTGCACTGCTGGGGGGTGGGGTTGGTGGGAGACATGAGTGGGGGCCTGGTGGAGGGTGCCCCTGGTGACTGGGGGGGTGGGGGTGGTGGGTGACATGAGTGGGGGCCTGGTGGAGGGTGCCCCTGGTGACTGGGGGGGTGGGGGTGGTGGGTGACATGAGTGGGGGCCTGGTGGAGGGTGCCCCTAGATGGTGGGGGGTGGGGGTGGTGGGAGGCATGGGTGGGGGCCTGGTGGAGGGTGCCCCTGGTGGCGGGGGGGGTGGGGGTGGTGGGTGACATGAGTGGGGGCCTGGTGGAGGGTGCCCCTGGTGACTGGGGGGGTGGGGGTGGTGGGTGACATGAGTGGGGGCCTGGTGGAGGGTGCCCCTGGTGGCGGGGGGGTGGGGGTGGTGGGTGACATGAGTGGGGGCCTGGTGGAGGGTGCCCCTGGATGGTGGGGGGTGGGGGTGGTGGGAGACATGGTTGGGGGCCTGGTGGAGGGTGCCCCTGGTGACTGGGGGGGTGGGGGTGGTGGGAGACATGAGTGGGGGCCTGGTGGAGGGTGCCCCTGGTGACTGGGGGGGTGGGGGTGGTGGGAGGCATGGGTGGGGGCCTGGTGGAGCCTGCCCCTGCACTGCTGGGGGGTGGGGGTGGTGGGAGACATGAGTGGGGGCCTGGTGGAGGGTGCCCCTGGATGGTGGGGGGTGGGGGTGGTGGGAGACATGGTTGGGGGCCTGGTGGAGGGTGCCCCTGGTGACTGGGGGGGTGGGGGTGGTGGGAGACATGAGTGTGGGCCTGGTGGAGGCTGCCCCTGCACTGCTGGGGGGTGGGGGTGGTGGGAGACATGAGTGGGGGCCTGGTGGAGGGTGCCCCTGGTGACTGGGGGGGTGGGGGTGGTGGGTGACATGAGTGGGGGCCTGGTGGAGGGTGCCCCTGGTGACTGGGGGGGTGGGGGTGGTGGGTGACATGAGTGGGGGCCTGGTGGAGGGTGCCCCTGGATGGTGGGGGGTGGGGGTGGTGGGAGACATGAGTGGGGGCCTGGTGGAGGGTGCCCCTGGATGGTGGGGGGGTGGGGGTGGTGGGAGGCATGGGTGGGGGCCTGGTGGAGCCTGCCCCTGCACTGCTGGGGGGTGGGGGTGGTGGGAGACATGAGTGGGGGCCTGGTGGAGGGTGCCCCTGGTGGCGGGGGGGTGGGGGTGGTGGGAGGCATGGGTGGGGGCCTGGTGGAGCCTGCCCCTGCACTGCTGGGGGGTGGGGGTGGTGGGAGACATGAGTGGGGGCCTGGTGGAGGGTGCCCCTGGATGGTGGGGGGTGCGGGTTGTGGGAGACATGGTTGGGGGCCTGGTGGAGGGTGCCCCTGGTGACTGGGGGGGTGGGGGTGGTGGGAGACATGAGTGGGGGCCTGGTGGAGGGTGCCCCTGGATGGTGGGGGGTGGGGGTGGTGGGAGACATGGTTGGGGGCCTGGTGGAGGGTGCCCCTGGTGACTGGGGGGTGGGGGTGGTGGGAGACATGAGTGTGGGCCTGGTGGAGGCTGCCCCTGCACTGCTGGGGGGTGGGGGTGGTGGGAGACATGAGTGGGGGCCTGGTGGAGGGTGCCCCTGGTGACTGGGGGGGTGGGGGTGGTGGGTGACATGAGTGGGGGCCTGGTGGAGGGTGCCCCTGGTGACTGGGGGGGTGGGGGTGGTGGGTGACATGAGTGGGGGCCTGGTGGAGGGTGCCCCTGGATGGTGGGGGGTGGGGGTGGTGGGAGACATGAGTGGGGGCCTGGTGGAGGGTGCCCCTGGATGGTGGGGGGTGGGGGTGGTGGGAGACATGGTTGGGGGCCTGGTGGAGGGTGCCCCTGGTGACTGGGGGGGTGGGGGTGGTGGGAGACATGGTTGGGGGCCTGGTGGAGGGTGCCCCTGGTGACTGGGGGGGTGGGGGTGGTGGGAGACATGAGTGGGGGCCTGGTGGAGGGTGCCCCTGGTGGCAGGGGGGTGGGGGTGGTGGGAGGCATGGGTGGGGGCCTGGTGGAGCCTGCCCCTGCACTGCTGGGGGGTGGGGGTGGTGGGAGACATGAGTGGGGGCCTGGTGGAGGGTGCCCCTGGATGGTGGGGGGTGGGGGTGGTGGGAGACATGGTTGGGGGCCTGGTGGAGGGTGCCCCTGGTGACTGGGGGGGTGGGGGTGGTGGGAGACATGAGTGGGGGCCTGGTGGAGGGTGCCCCTGGATGGTGGGGGGTGGGGGTGGTGGGAGACATGGTTGGGGGCCTGGTGGAGGGTGCCCCTGGTGACTGGGGGGGTGGGGGGGGGGGTGACATGAGTGGGGGCCTGGTGGAGGGTGCCCCTGGATGGTGGGGGGTGGGGGTGGTGGGAGACATGAGTGGGGGCCTGGTGGAGGGTGCCCCTGGATGGTGGGGGGTGGGGGTGGTGGGAGACATGGTTGGGGGCCTGGTGGAGGGTGCCCCTGGTGACTGGGGGGGTGGGGGTGGTGGGAGACATGAGTGGGGGCCTGGTGGAGGGTGCCCCTGGTGACTGGGGGGGTGGGGGTGGTGGGTGACATGAGTGGGGGCCTGGTGGAGGGTGCCCCTGGTGACTGGGGGGGTGGGGGTGGTGGGTGACATGAGTGGGGGCCTGGTGGAGGGTGCCCCTGGATGGTGGGGGGTGGGGGTGGTGGGAGACATGAGTGGGGGCCTGGTGGAGGGTGCCCCTGGATGGTGGGGGGTGGGGGTGGTGGGAGACATGGTTGGGGGCCTGGTGGAGGGTGCCCCTGGTGACTGGGGGGGTGGGGGTGGTGGGAGACATGGTTGGGGGCCTGGTGGAGGGTGCCCCTGGTGACTGGGGGGGTGGGGGTGGTGGGAGACATGAGTGGGGGCCTGGTGGAGGGTACCCCTGGTGACTGGGGGGGTGGGGGTGGTGGGAGACATGAGCAGGTGTGCAGGGTAGTCCCCTGTTTTGTGGGCTGCCTGCAGGGGCCGTCGAGGGTGACAGGACCCACCCAGCCTAATCGCGTGTGTAACTTCGCACGCACCCCTGTAATACACGTACCAAGCCAAATCGCGTGTGATAATTCCCGCGCACCCCTGAAATACACGCGCCCAGGCTATTCGCGTGTGGAAATTCCTGCGCACCCCTGAAATACACGTACCCTGCTGTAATCGCGTGTGGGACTTCCCGCGCACCCCTGTAATACACGCGCCCAGCCTATTCGCGTGTGGAAATTCCCGCGCACCCCTGAAATACATGCGCCCAGGCTATTCGCGTGTGGAACTTCCCGCGCACCCCTGAAATACACGCGCCCAGCCTATTCGCGTGTGGAACTTCCCGCGCACCCCTGAAATACACGCGGCCAGGCTATTCGCATGTGGAACTTCCCGCGCACCCCTGAAATACACGTACCCTGCTGTAATCGCGTGTGGGACTTCCCGCGCACCCCTGAAATACACGCGGCCAGGCTATTGGCGTGTGGAACTTCGCGCGCACCCCTGTAATACACGTACCAAGCCAAATCGCGTGTGATAATTCCCGCGCACCCCTGAAATACACGTACCCTGCTGTAATCGCGTGTGGGACTTCCCGCGCACCCCTGAAATACACGCGGCCAGGCTATTGGCGTGTGGAACTTCGCGCGCACCCCTGTAATACACGTACCAAGCCAAATCGCGTGTGATAATTCCCACGCACCCCTGAAATACACGTACCCTGCTGTAATCGCGTGTGGGACTTCCCGCGCACCCCTGTAATACACGCGCCCAGCCTATTCGCGTGTGGAAATTCCCAAGCACCCCTGAAATACACGCGCCCAGGCTATTCGCGTGTGGAACTTCCCGCGCACCCCTGAAATACATGCGGCCAGGCTATTCGCGTGTGGAACTTCCCGCGCACCCCTGCAATACACGTACCCTGCTGTAATCGCGTGTGGGACTTCCCGCGCACCCCTGTAAATGACGTACCCTAGTTTTTTGCGTGTAGGATTTCACGCGCACCCCTGGAATTCCCGTAGCCTAGCTTTTCGCGTGTGAAACTTCCCGCGCACCCCTGTAAATGACGTACCCTAGTTTTTCGCGTGTAGGATTTCACGCGCACCCCTGGAATTCCCGTAGCCTAGCTTTTCGCGTGTGAAACTTCCCGCGCACCCCTGTAAATGACGTACCCTAGTTTTTCGCGTGTAGGATTTCACGCGCACCCCTGGAATTCCCGTAGCCTAGCTTTTCGCGTGTGAAACTTCCCGCGCACCCCTGTAAATGACGTACCCTGGCTTTTCGCGTGTGGAACTTCACACGCACCCCTGGTATCGACGTGGCCAGGGCAATCGCGTGTGGGACTTCCCCGCACCCCGGGATACACGTACCCAGGGCAATCGCGCGAGTGACTTCTCGCGCAACCCGTTGTACACACACGCGCGAATTTTTGAACAGTGGGTGTCCGTGTAAATGGCGTACACCTTTGCACATCATTAGTCCTTTGGGGTCACGGTATGGCCCATTGCTGTATGTGGGTGGTATTTGTTGGCGCAGGTTTTGGCGTACTTTCGTTGAGTGCGTCGGGACGCTACCGCCTGCTTACTTGTGGCGTACGTTTTTGGGCCTGTGCGCTGGTTTGATCGAGCGCTGTTTTGCCCTGTTCGAATCCATGAATACGTGTTGCCGGAGAGCGTGTGGGCGTTCCGCGCACTTGCCTCCTGTACTTCCCCGTGCCGCCCACATTCTTCCCCATTCCGAGTGTTGTGCCCCATTTTATTCCCCATTCCGAGTGTCCCGCCCTGTGTTCCGCCTACTTTAGAGCTGTGCGCTGCGCTCGGAGTGATAGCGCAGTGGCCGTGGCGCACGCCGTTGGTTGACCTGTGCGCCGGCGTGCGCCGCGCACTTTTTCAGCGCACGTCCTATGCTTTTCTTACGCACGGACTTCCATGAATCGACGTGCGCTGGTTTCCCTGCGCTTTTCGCTATTTTTCGGCGCAGCGCACATATAGGCCCCTCTGCGCCGGTATTTTCGGCGCACATTTATTCCATGAATCGGCCAGTTCGTCTCTGTCTGTTCTCTCTGCTCACCTTGTTGTTTCTTGTTCCCCTTAAAACACGGAATTCGGCGATGTGAAGATGGAGACAGCGCCGGATCGGAGAGATGCTGCGTGGAACGGTGAGTATGGTGCGGCGCTGCTGCTCGCGATGCGACGCGTTTAAAACAAAGTCTTTCCCCAGGTTTGAAGATGCGATGAATCCGGGATCAGGTAAGAAATCAGGTAATACTCTTGTTGTAACCTTTGCTTCTTTCCTTCTTTCTAGGTACTCCAGGTTCGAGGCGGGCGTGGCACAAGGCTGTATGCTGCTGCTGGCATGGTGAACGTTACGCTGCTGGATGCAGAATAACGCGAAGCGTGTGCTGCTCTTTGGGCCGTGGTTCAAATAGCCTCCAAATTAGTCACAGGTAGGTATTCCTCCCCGACCACAACCGAGGAACAAAATAGTGCCTAAGTTAATGTAGTCCCTTCCAGGCCTCACATGGGCTTGGATCTTCTTGCAGCATGGTCTGCATCAGGTAAGTGTGCACTTATGAGCCTGGCGCCTATGGCGCCAGGACTGATGTCCCATATGAGCCTGGCGCCATTGGTGCCAGGACTGAACCCAGACAGCCCCTAGCAGGGGTTGCTAGGTTTTCTCAAGGCAACATGATGCCTGCTCCCGGGGCTGAGGGACGTGGTCTGGATGCCCGGGGGTATGCATCATGACATGTCTTGGATTCAATTTGGCACAGGGACATCTAGAATAATGTGTTACCTTAGAAGGATTTAATGGGAGGTTGTTTTCCAAAACTCTGTCCAGTTCTGAGTGTGGCTGTTACAAAAGCAAAGCTAGTAACTTGTTTAATGTGTTAACATGAATTCATTTTTAAACTTAGTTTCTTGGGTTGCTTTATTTCCAACAACATCATATTTTACCATATGTCCAGCTAGAATGACTCCTGTTGTAGTAGTTGTGTTACTCTTTTAATGTTCTTTAAATCAGTGGCCTACTGGACATTTCAGAATGTTTTGGCAGATGGCAATGTTTACAGTTGTAACATGACATACATAGATTGCATAATAAAGTATGTGACCTGTTTCCTAATAGCAGAAATATGCTAATAATGAAAATGAAATGCCTTACTGATACCTGTCATTTTACAATGTGAAACCTATAAACCTTATTGGACAGTTATCAAACACATTTTCCAAACATCCTTCATGGAAACAACATATATGCATTGCTGCACCAAATGTATACTGTATCATTAAACAATTTGAATTTAGTAGGTACAATAAAATGAGAATCAACCAAAAAGTGACTTTTTCCTGCATGCAAGTTATCAAGAAATAGCATTTGCATTCCTCATCTTTCGCTGAGATGAAAATGCCAGAAACATCCAAAAGCCACACACAGTGAAAATAAAAACAACATCTACAAGATAGATGAATGGTTGTTGAATTATTATCCTATTCCAAAGTATATTTTCTACTTTTCTTACTGTAAAAAAATATTGCATACTCAAGCGAAACAACTAACATGTTTTCAACCTTTCTGAGGGCTCGAAAATGTAATTTTGCCAATCACTTAATAGCGGAATCGTTATTGATGCCACTTTGGTGTGTCACAATGAAAAGCAGTTTAACTTCCCTGTGATATACTGCCTTGAAAAGCATCCATGTGCAATGTATGGAATCACCCTATACCACTATGGGATGTGCAGCATTTGTATACTTTTTGTTTATTTATTAGGGAGACTCCACACCCTGGCACCTTCGGCACCCAGCCTTCAGGGCCCCGTGCTCTGGCGCCTTTGGCACCCAAACTCCCTGAGGGGCTTGTATCGTTCGCCCCGAAACCCCCCCGGTAACTGCTGCCCGTTGAACTTTGCAGTTTGGGCTTGTTTAGTTCACACTACCCCTTTGGGGGGATTCCAAAGTTGGACAGTATATGAGCAATATTGAAAAAATGTGGGACGGAACGACAGCAGACCCACATCTTTAGGACATACAATGACCCCAAGTCAAAGCATCACATTACCGCCACTTAAACAAGTTCATCACGCAACTTAATTAGTTACATCATTTAAGACACTTAAAACACCTTAGGATTTGTAGATTTGGACCAGATACCATCAAACTTGGGTGCATGTGGGACGGAATGAGCGCAGACTCATATGAAACGTTGCACAAAATTGTCAGTTATACACAACTTAATCAGTGAATGAACTGCAGTAAATAGACTTCAAACACCTCAGAAATTGCAGTTTGGACGGTATAGCACTGAGTGGGGGAAATGTGGAACGAAATGACATCAGACCCATGTCTTTAAGATGTACAATGACCCCAAGGGAAAGCTTTACAAACAATGTTACACTTAATTGTCACATATACACGTCTTCATCAGTGAATACAACCCAGATGCCTTCGAAATTGCAGATTTCGACAGTATACCATTGAAGTGGGCTAAATGCGGAACAGAATTAAACCAGGCCCTTGTCTGTAGCACATATGTTGATCCCAATTTAAAGCATTACAAAAAAAGTAAGATAACAATGTGACACTTAATTGTCACTTACGATTTTATATTATAGGATAGGTACGGGAATTAAATCCCACAATTGGCCACTATGTCTGAAAACTCCTCGGATGCATGTCTTACATAGTCAAAAGGTTCACTTTCATTGAGTTGATCATACAAAGAAAGCTAGAACAAGGTCCTTCAGATGTTCCAGCCCACCGGGGATTTTCTTCTCGAAAACACACCCACTTTGCAGAGGCACCATTTGTCAGTAAAGCTAACCACATCTTACAAACATGTAATTGAAGTGTGCATGCATTTTTGCCCATAAACATTGCTGATGCAATGCAACTATAAAACCTGGTCCGCGTAATTTGTATCCATTTCATTGCAAAGGCTCTGATCATCCAATACCGTAAGCCAGAAATCCATAAGGCTTCCGAAGGAAAATGGTTTTCTAAAAGGAAAATGCTATCAAATCATGTTTATCTCTGCACAAAATCATCAAGTGATCTGGCGTCAAATGCAACTGAGTCACCTTCAAAAAGGAAAGGGGCTTTCTTCTTTAAACCTCTTAGAACCGCAGGACCATCACCAGCCTTCTGTTTGATGCTAATACATGTGCTGAACTCTCGGCTTTTAATGACATAACCAAGTGCAACATATCCCCAGACAAGCTGCTGTACACCACTTTCAAGTGTATTGCCTGTCCTGGTTTGACTCGGGCTTTGAGCCGCTTTTCATTTCCATCATTATATCTGTTAGAGCGAAATGTCCGTTTTAATCTTCCTGACTTGTTGATATGTTTGGTCCTCAAGCCGGTAGGGCCATACATCTGTTCTCTCCTTTCTTAAAAGAAATTCCTGTTTTATGGGTTAGGAGCGTTGTGTGGATAAACTATATTTTAAAAATACGAAAAATATGAAAATCTCATAGATTCTTTAAAATGTACATGTGCCATTTAGTCATACATCAAATTCTTCACGCATTTAAAGAGCGAAACAATGGTGTGTTCCATTGCCCTCATAAAATATTTTATTACAGAATTAATGTCCAAGGGGTTAATTTAAATAAGGATAGCATCACTGAGCCTAATCCGCAAATGTCTGAATCAGCTCCTATGCCGCTTGATCCTGTTCTAGCAAATAAGTCACTGAGGTTCAAATTGGGTTGAAACCTGTCTGTTTCTAGAACATAATAAAATGTAAAAAAATAAAATAAAATAAAATAGAAATTGCTTCTCTAAACCTGGCACCTGAAAGGCATATAATCACAAAACCTGGCTTTCTCAGACGCTTGCAATTTTCTGGGAAGAAAATCCAAATATATTAAAAGGATAAAAATTGAGAACAAAAGAAATGGCAACAAAAATGTATTTGTACAAAAGTTAAAAGTTAAACAAGTCACAGCTTGAATGCTTCTACATATTAAAGTAAGATGAAATATAAACAGACAATAGCAGAAACATTTCCTATATTGGTTCATGTGTTAATATCCACACAAAAATATGGCGATACAAAAATATTGCCATATTTTTCCGGCGATATTGAGGCATGGATCCTGCAGGGGACACCCCCGAACCCCTGCATTAGTTTTAAATGTGTGGGGGACACCCCCGCAACCCCGCTCCCACAAATTATCCCCCCCAAAAATATTGCCTATGGCGTTCCCGACGACCATATATACGGCAATATATTTGGTGGGGATAATATTACCTGATACCCCTATAATGAACAATGGTCAGAAGAAAAGGCACTGACTGAATCGGCATCTTGTTCACTGAGCGCCGGCTCAATGAACCAGACCCTGATTTCTTTTCTGTCAATTAAAGTAAACAAAAATAAAAAAATATTCTTGAGATAAACAGATTCAACTACAAAATAAAGTGGAGTTGTATACAAGATCGGGATTTTGAGAATGGATAGTTTAGGATGATGCTCACAAGACCAAGAGGTTTTTTCTCTTCTATCTCTGCAAAACACAGTGGTGGAACCATGTGCCCAGTGTGCCCATACCCTCCCACTGGTGCCCTATTTTTCACCACTCCTGAAACAAAAAGCTGCCTCCACTATTGGCAATACAATGACATCAGAAAGAACATTATGCCCTGTTTGATCATTTCCATAGTCACCAGTATCCCAGAATTCAATATTACCATAGCGTTTTATTCAAGTCGAGTTGAATCATCAAATACTTGTACCTAAACAAGCAGCTAAAATTCCACTTAAACGTTTCAAAGTATTTTGAGCTTCAGCTCCAAACGGTTCCGAATGTTATTCAGGGTGTTTGGAGAAGCACTAACAAAGAAAGCGTTCTTCAATACTGCGCATGTAACAGTGGCACTGAATTCCCCCTATCAGAGGGAACAAAGCATGATGTGCATTGCAGCATAGGCAATGGCAGTGGAGGTTTCCCATGCCCACACAACTGGCACAGTACAGGCATACGCAGCTTCCACACAACACAAGACCAAACCTATTGCAGCAGTGCAAACATCATCACAGCCAGAAACGTACACCATGAATATCACACTGCAAGCTTCCTGCACAGAATATGTCAAGGTTAAGGGTTGGGGCAGACGTGGACGCTTTGGGTGAGGAAGCAGCTAATGGGCCGGAGCGGGAGGAAGAATCTACATTTCCCAGCAAGGCTGGAAAGCTCTGTAGTTCTTGGTGCACGCACTGTGGCAGCTGCGTGTAATTCACACAGGCTTATTAGGAGGCATGGGGCCCGTGCCAGGTGCAGATTATTGAGAGTTGGAACAGGCAGTTGCGGAAGCTGAGGAAAGACCAGAGAGAGAAGCTGGGATGACAAAGGAATGGTCAGGGAAGGAACAACCCGCATATTGCGGCGGTGACTGGACGTTCCCCCTTACCTTCGCTCTACTTCTTCGGATCTGGGCAGTCCCTTGGGGGTCCCAAACCCAAGCTAAGTGGCATGCTTATTGTTTAGAAATTAATTATATGTCGAAATACCCAGGATTTCCCTTGAACTTGTTTTGCAATTAGGATTCCATGCTGGGAAATGTTTGTTGCCTTATTTACAACACTCTGAGTATGGGAGGGGACAAAAAGGTCTATGGATCTGCTGTAGTACGCAGTTTCTCATTTGAGTTATGTGTGTGTGTGTGCTCACATAACACAAATCATTTTCACGGGACATTATTAAAGGCCATCCATACTACTGATCAGTAAGCTACTTTATGTTTGTGTCATGTTTTGCTTTGCTTGCCCTTGAGGCCATGTGTTTGTATATTCACATGGGGAGTATGTGTTTCATACTGTTTGCTCAGTGTTGCTTATGTATCCATGTCTCATCTTGTTTCATGCCATATGTCTGGTGTCCAACACACATGGCCACAGGAATAAGGGGTATGACATTTGTATCAGGGTTTTAGATTACAGGAGCTTAGGAACCTACGGAGGTGTCAGGTAGAAGCAAGGCTAGGAGAACTGTGATAGGTTCATTGTGCATAGGTTTTTCCTTATACTCCCGTATACCTATCCAATCACGTTTACCCTTCACCTCTGCGGTATTCCTAACTCCCCCCCTACCTATCCACAACCTCTCCCTAATCCCTCTTCCCCATTGGCTGACACGTGGCTACCTGTGGTTTTGACATCAGGCGCCCATGCGAACCACAGTGGGAGGGTCAAATCCATTTGGCTTCTGTGGTTCGGGGAGATTGTCGATGCTCTCTTCCCTTTTGAGTTTGACAGAACACATGTACAGTACAGGCAAACGCTGTGTATGCATGCCTCACTCAGATATATCAGGTCCATCACAAATGTTAGTTGTGGAAACCTCCCTGCAACACACAAAAAAGGTGCATCACAGTCAGCAACAGTGCAAGCTTTGCTGCAGAGAGGTGCCCATCGCTCAGCAATAATACAGGTCACATTAACTCACGTGTAGCTGCAGTGCAAGCATCCATATCTTAGAACAAGTAAAGAACAGCAGTTTCAGTGAATGTATCATCCACACACAGCAAGTATCAGAAGGGAAAGAACTGCTCAATGTTCACTTATGTCCACCTAGACATACACCAAAAGTACATCACATGCAGTATCCATGTTTGAGTGCAGGGTGGCAGGTGCACTGCTTGCATTTTCTGGATGCTGATACCCCTTTTCTATGAGTGCTCATCTTCCCAACATACTTAATATCCCCCCCCCAAATAAAACTACAGTGGCATCACCATCCCCTAAAATCTTTAAATCCCTTCAATAATGATTTATTTACAGTGACCTTGATTTGATCATACTCAAAAAAAATATCTTCCTAACCATTAGAGTGGCAACAGGTGCTTTATTGACAGGGGACAAGTTGACGGAAAACACAGGTAGTCAGTGGCTTTCTATTATTTCTAATGCCTGGAGTCAGTCTCCTGAATGTCAGTAAAGGGAGGAGGGGGTGGAGTTACATGGAGTGTTCATTTGGGGAATAGCTGTGTTAGTTATATGCACATGTGTTTCCAAAAGCCAAAACATAAATGTGATGAATTGACATCTGACAAGGGTGTGAAAGGTGTGGCTTTTTTGATGTGCATCAATGAATACAATAATGTTGGTAATTCCATCTCTGAAAAAGTGACCTGCTGACCAGATTCCCCTCTCCTTGCCAAAAGCATAATGTGTATCTGTCCCCTACTGCACCAGTAAGCTGATTTGCAGTAAATGGTCTACCCGTGGCACAAAACAGCTTCAGAGGCCCCAGATACCTATGTAACATCTGCAGTGACAGCAAGGTTTCTGCACAATAGGGGCTGCATTAACGATATGCAATACTGCATCAAAAACATGATGATCATAAGTAGCCCATGCTGGTGGCAGGGTAAACGCTAAAATAAGCCATGCTGGTGATACGGCATGGTGCATGGCCCTACGTATAATCCAGTTTGATAATATGCATGTATCAGCTCCAGTGTGCCAGGTCAGCTGTGGAAGGTGATGTCTATTCTGGCCAGACAGGCTGACCAAGTCAAAGTCAAAGTGACAGGACAGGAACCTGAATGGCCATGCCTCCTCTTTGTTCTCTTTCTGAGTGTAGGTAACAACACCCTCCAGAGAGAGTCACATCACTGGCAGTATCCTTGTCCCAGGCATCGAAGAAGCACACTCATTCAAAGGGAATAGCCTCACACCAGGGTGCTGCATTTCATTTGATCCTTTTGAAAAGGGAAGAGGTGTGGTTACTGTAGACAGGAGAGCTCTGTACAATTGGGTAAGACTTCCAACATCTTCCTTCTTGCCACTTCCCTCTCTCCTTCCTGTCTCCTCCACCTCCTCTAGAACTAGGCTCTTCGGGTGTGATGCCAGAAGGGCAAAGTCCCTTTCTTTTAAGAACAGTGATTGGACCACTAAGTCAAGATGTAGCACAAATCGCATGTGGACTTTTACATTTAAAAGAAAAGACCACACACCACTTCTTTCAATCATCTTTTTGACTTCAACCCTTGAAGAAGATTTCATCAGACCTTGCTTGGGAGAGCACCCCTTTTTAATGCCCTCCACTCTTGAGGATGATGCAGACATTCAAGGGAGGGACAGGTCTTTCCCCTAACCAACCGCCGGGACCTTTGGGGCTGAACTCTAATACCGGATCAAGACCTGGATCTCTGGAAACAACAATTTTATACAGGACCTCACAGTGCTGCAGGTCCCCTCAAGATGTGTGCTAGCCTCCCCGTGTTTGATAGCAAGAGAAAATAACTAATCTTGGCCTTCGAGGCCCTGCAGTGGGACTCACAGCAATGGAAAACCAGAACAGCAAAGATTCCTGTGTTTTTCCAATTTTGACCTGCTGCACGCCATGGTTCAAGCATGTATAGCACTGAGCGAACCACCAGGGACATTCGACCCAGCCTTTTGGGTTCATCATTAATCAAACAGCCATTTGACTGTTTGACCCATGCACCGCTGCACTGTGCATGCAGCAGTCTGTAGTTGCCTAGGCTCAAACCAAAGAAGTACTGCTTCTTTGCATTGTTCAGAACACTATTCGGACCACTGGATTCTTCATTGCTACAGACGGACGCTGCTGTACCATGAATAGCGACCTCTGAGCCTCCACATTGAATCGACTCACGTACACATCCTGATACTAGCTCGCTGCCTTTGAACCTCAACCGTCAAACTGAACATGGTGAACAACCAATTTGATCAGGTTGAGTAGATGCTTTGAAGTAACAGCAATCTCCAGTTTGACCTTGACTCGATGCCAGCTTGCCACTGGATTTCTCTGACTGTTGCATCCTAAAACTGAATTGAACCCGCAGATGCCAAAGAGAAGCCTGTTTTTTTGTTATTTTAGAGAAGCCTGTTTTGACACCATCAAACTGCCAAGCCATTTGCACAGGTATTACTGACTGATATGTGCCCCTCTGGTCCGTCTTTGGATCATAGAGACTAGATAGGTCATTTTAATCCCTTTTGCAACCTCATAAAACATCCCTTTTGGACATTGTGGTCGTTTAATTGCATTTTATCCCCTTGTCTCGTTAACCAGAGTAACACATCTATTCTATCTTTGCATATTCTCTGTTCCTTTTACAGGGGTGTTTTTACAGTGGACATTTGTTTTTTTTAGGGATTGTTATAATTCACTATTTGGGTTGCTACTGAACCTCATTCACACCTCTCTTGAGAGTATAGACTCCCCTCAGTCAACGCTGCCACACAAGGTGAAGGAGATATATCTCTTAACTGTGCCTGTTTTACCTTTATAATGGTTTTGGCTCTTGTTTTGTTGAATTGCGCGGGTCCAGCAGGTGCTGTAGCTTCTCCTCATTCATTCCAATGTGTCACAACCACACATTACCTAGTTGGATGGTCGATATTTTACAGATTTAAAGCAAACAAAAACAGAACACAAATAACAAACATCACATATGTTGCAATTAAATTACGATAATGAATGCTTCTTTAATACAAGATTAACTCACATCAGGTATAACAGCAAGCTGCATGCCAGTGTCAAAGAAGGACTAAAAGCAGCTGACTTAACCACAAAATCTCAGTTTTATTTTTTTTAATTTTTTTTAAGACGGATTGTGATTTGCATTCATGTCATATGACCCCCAATACTAAAGCCAAACTTCATTGATTCATACTTGGTGGAGACGAAGGTCAATTCAATGAGCTTTTGACACTATACATTCCATATCTCTTTGAAAACAGGGTTAATGATTAAGTATGGGCCATGTGCCCCACACGTGCTATGTTACAGGACACCATGGAATATAGGTCTGCATATATTTGTTTTCAAAAATAGTGCAGTGCTGACAATAGTCTCTAGTTGATTGGGCGGGTCATTAGCTGGAAACTATCTACTCACGCACAGCCATGTTCAGTTAAGTGGGTTCATATTCTCCATCTAGCTAAGCTAGGGAGTCAGTGTAGACGGGATTACTATCAGGTACCCAACTACCATCAAATGCACACCTGAGGTAATCACCTCTCAGAAGGCACATTGATGCCTAAAGCAGACTGAGATGGGCCACTTACCAGTCCAGGTTCTGCTGGAATGGACTTGCAGATGAAGAGGGTGTATTAGCAGTATTGCAAGTCAGTAATGTTGCAGAGTAAAACAGCGGACCAGTTGGCTGGTCACAGTTTATTCAGGGTCATAACAGGTAGTAAGGAGACGTGTGTGAGGCTTGGTTCTAAAGCAGGTGCTTTAGTACCTTTTCTTTGGTGGATTTGAACCTCAGTACAATGTATCACAAGAATCACGAGAGGCAGCCATTTTAGAAGGTAGATTCCATATACCATTACTGTTCTTCATCCTGTGCTCAAGACTTTGAGGACATTAAGAGCCGTGGAAATGACAATAGTAGCTCTGGTTCCAGCTTTTCAGGTGTACTGCTAGTGCATTTGCATGGGCCTCAGAGAGCACAAGACTTTGTTTGACAGCTAGGAGATGAGGTTTGGATCGTTTGGGATGCTGGGACAAGACTGGGGCTGGTAGGAGTTTTATCGAATGGAACAACTCACATCAAGACGGGGCATCAAGGCGGAATAACCACACTTTTAGTTTAAGTCTATGGTTGATGGCCCTGTATAGTAGAACGTGGAAAAGCTAAAGAGTTCCAAAGCTTCCATGTTTGAACAACAAATGAACACCCTCTCCCCCACTCCATGTATCTCGCTTAAAATGATTATGGTTCACAGGAGAGCCAAGGCTGACCTATGATATCTTCCAGTGATGTAATTAGACAAGCAATGTCTGTTCAAATTAGGACCTTGTTTACAAACGGCCTCATGGGTAAAGTACTAGGATTTAAATTCCACTCATTTGGAAATTGGAACCCCACCTAAAGTGCCTTAAGCAGGTGAATTAAGCATCCTGCATTGTAACGAATTACATACATGAAATATGTGCTGCTATGTCATTGGGGAAGGCACTTTTTCCAGTCCTCATATTCCCACGCACATATTTGTGACCATTTCCAGAACCATGTTTTATTTATAATGCACTGGTAATATACAGACCTGTCCTGACTACTTCATATTTCCCCAGTAAAAAGGTCTCATGTCACCACAGAAAGCAGACAGAACATGTCATGGTAAAGTCCACCAGTACTGTCCCCACAAAGACACTAATATTACGAACATCCTGGGCATGAGGCCATCAAAGAGACACTCAAATGGTTAACAATCCCATTTTAAATTTACCATCGGAAGGCCTGTTTTAAAAATCAATAATGTTTTTAATGAATAGAGATATCAGTTTGATGACTGAGTATATATCTTATGAATGTCATGTAATGAAATGTAATGAAATATTGAGTGGCCTAAAAAATGAAATTAGTAAGACGTTAATAAGTTAACATGGCTGTTGTTATATTTTTTATTGTGTTTTTTTTTTAAATGTTTCTTATGTATTGATAATTATTTGATCATTATTTGTAAGTATTGTTGTGTATACAAAACCTTTTTTTGGTTTTAAGTATATTAAATCAAATAAATAAATACATAAATAAACAATCCCATATAACACAACACAATACTACAGCATGACACACTAGACATCCCATAATGTAAAAGAAAAGTCACAGATATATATTTATGAAATTTAAACCATTTGCCAAGTAGCACATAATTGGTTACATTATAGAATTCAGTTTTAGAGGAAAACATCCCATTAATGGGAGTATGTGAACAGGTATGTATTGCAAATCTTTGATTCAGACATGCCTAGAGAGAGAAGCAGTGTGACTCCGCCCTATTGCATATGTGTTTGTACCCACATGATATACAACATATTGTGGACATTCATGTACACATCTCCTGTAACAGACAGCAACAAGCATAGGCAGAAGAATGTACAGTATGTCATGAAAGAACATGGATGGAATAAGGAGGTGTAATTTTCCTACAACATATTGTCCACCATCCACAGACATACAATGATGAATAGTGAAGGAGACCTCTGAGTGTCCAGATAAATGAATGTCTGTGTACAATTGTATATTCATTTCATGTTCAGCCGCTGAAAGCAAGTCAGCAATATTCCCAATGGTTGAGACATCTAGTGACCCAGAAATACCTGCAAACTCTTACACCCTTGCTAGGATCAGGCCATCAGACCTCTCCAGAAGCACTGCCCCACTACCACTGGGAAGTCAGCCTAAATCAGCCCTACCAAACTAGGCCGTAAGCCTCCATCAGCACCACTACTACTAGGGGTTACCCAACACCAGCCTTCACATCCCCATTGGTGCTGCATATGGTCACATTGTGGCATGAACAAGACTAGCATATGGATGTCCTATGTCCTGCCTCTGCTGCTAACAAAACGTTCATACCTATGGGCCCTGTCTTGGCCTAGGGATCATCAGTGATAACATCCTGCAGAACACCCCTATTGAGTTATTGACACTTTATATTGCACATATTGTTCGTGGTATTGGAGGGACTCAGCACAACTAGGCAGGTGAACCACTGGATGCCACTCTTCAGCAACAAGGTGATATTACACTGATGAGGAATAATAATGTAGCCTTGTGACTCAGTGAACCATAATGATGTACTTCATTAAAATAGAACAGTGGCAGGAGCTTGGTAACAGGCAGGTCAATATGTAGGAATACAGCAGGAAGACCATTTCAGGCCTAACCATTATGGTGGGGCAAGGCAGTGCTCACCTCGGTGCATTCATTGATGGTCTTGCAAAGGCACTCACAATGGACCGCCTGCAAGTCAGAGAGACCATGAAGTCAACGACACGTGCATTTAAACTCATCTCAGGAATCCTTGAGGGTTGAACACTCCTTGACATCGACATTGAGGAGCCCACACCATATATTTGCTGTAACTATACAATCTGCAGTTCCCAGCCTACTATGCCAGCCCCCCATAGTATTTAACACCCCCACAGACCACCGTCTCATGGGGAAAGGCCTTATCAACATTAATGAGCTACAGCAACATTTTCTGTGCGTTTGGGGGGAGATTAAGGGATATTTATTGTGGGTGAGGTGCAGAGGGGAGTTTGATGTGGGTGGGGTTTGGGGTGGAGGGGTGTGTTAGAGTATTCACCATTGGTGGGCTGTGGGTGGAGGTATCTTTTGGTATGTTTACTGCGGTAATGATAAGAGTGGTTGAGTGTTGCGGTTTGTCAACCTAGTTCCCTACATTTTGAGTAGGACCATTATGTATGTTAATCAGGGAGAGATCAGTGAGAGTAGACACTGCTTGTATGTGACGGTCTTTTTGACATTTTGGAGAGGTTAAAGTCCTCCATTGTGATGGTTAGTAGGAGGTTATGGTTGTGGGAGGAAGAGAGAGGAATGATAGGAGTGTTTTATTAGAATATACAAGGTTAGAGTGGGAAGGGCATAATGAGGTCGCTATGGTGAAATTTAGTTGGGTAGTAGAGGGGAGGGATGGGACAAGAGAGAAGGTAGGGTAGGGGAATATAATGAATGGGGTATGAGAGGAGTGGGGAAACCCTTAAGAGGGGTAGAGAGTGGAAAGTGAGGAAGAGAGGTGTGATAGATGGGAGCATGGTGGAGCAGGGGAATCAGGATAATGAGGTATGAGAGTAGTGGGGACTCCCTTAAGAGGGGTAATAAGTGGAAAGTGAGGAAGAGAGGTGTGATAGATGGGAACATGGTGGAGCAGGGGGATCAGGAAAATAGGTAATTCAGGAGGCTGGTAGCTACCATACTACAGGTGAGATTCCAGTTATTGGAGCACTGCATTGATTATAGTGATTCTAGTAAATGAGAGTTCTTCAAGTAACCATGACGGATGACTTCTGTTGAGAGGGCCTCGGACAAACCAAAGTGCAGTGGTGGAGAAATTAAACAGGGCCTTAGATGACTAAATGCAATGATATAATAACGTTTGAAACAGGGCCTTAGATTATCCAAATGAACGTCCTTTGATGTATGATAAGGTTGTTCAAAGGAGACCCAAAGTCACTGGAACATCCAACACTCACACAGCACCCACACACACTGAAGGTGATGTCCGTTCAAAATATATATGGTACTGGCAAATTGCATAATAGTGTCAGCACTATGCATCTGATGTCACATCTCACATTCAATATTTGCGTTCCCAGGTCTTAAATGTCATCCTTTAATATGCCCTTTTCCACATTGGACTCCCTGCTAGCCTGCATGTCACCAAGGTCATCAAAGAAAGGTTGTACAACATAGCTCAATTACACAACATCATTGGTGACTGAAACTACCCACATGTGCCATTGCTACACCCCAAGTGAGGGAGCAGTTGTGCAACTAGATAAAACATCTGAATGATATCCTGTAAGCAAAACTTTCAAATGCAATTTTTGAGAATACATTTTTTCGAATAGTCATTTTTTCGAATAGTCATTCTTCAGAGAAAAAAAATGAATATGGTATCTAAATGTAGGTAAGTATTAGCACAGGGTTGGGGCTTGGGTTAGTTTAAGGGTTACATTGGGGGTTTACTTTAGGGTTAGGGTTAGGTTTAGGTTTAGGGTTAGGGCTTAGGGTTAGGGTTGTGGTTGGGGTTAGGGTTGGGGCTAGGGTTAGTTTAGGTGTTAAATTAGGGTTAGGTTTGGGGCTTGGGTTAGTTTAGGTGTTAAAATAGAGTTAGGGTTGGGCTTGGGTTAGTTTAAGGGTTACATTGTGGTTAGGGTTAGGGTTGGGGTCAGGACTAGGGTTTAGGGTTAGGGTTGGGGCTTGGGTTAGGGTTGGGCGGTGGGTGGAGTGGCGTGGGGGTTTGGGGGTTGGGGGGACCCCCCAATATACACAAACACTTTAAAACGTAACAAGGGCTGGCTAGTGCTGAAATTCCAGCACTGGACAGCTCCATGTAACGTTTTAAAGTTACAAAAAAGCATTGAAATGCTACTTTTAGCATGTAAAAGTGCATTTGTATTGAAACCAGTCCATGTCCATTTTCGAGCGATTGGTTTCAAAAGAAGTGCACTTTGGGTCAATGGTGCCCTCATAATGTTAAGGTTTCAGACATCTTCAATGCATAAGTGGAACAATGGTATTTAAGATTTCACCCGACCAGAGGGGAGGGAGGGGGTGGGAGGAGGGAAAGTTTTAATGTTAAATGTAATTATACCTGCCTTGTTTCAGTAAAACCAATAAACACAGTTTTAAAAAAAAAAAAAAAAAAAAAAAAAATAGCATGCCGAAGCTTTTGTTTTCAAAACTTTTGTTTCGAGACTTTAGTAATTCAAAACTTTTGTTTCGAAGCAATCACTATGAACCATTCTGAATATCAATAAGTTTCTCTTTCAGGCAGACATACTCCACCATCTTTTCCAATGCGATCCAGCAAACTCCCCCATCTCTTTGATCAATTTCTAGATGTCCCACTTCTTCATTATCACTGAATGTTGGTATGTTGCCATCAGGCCTGAGCAAATCTCCCTGCACGTCCCTCTGGGCAACATTGTCAGAATTGTGAGAATCCGCTAGAGCCAGTGAAAGAATTGTGACATCTGAATATCCCTTGTGAGTTCAGATGAGCTCGGGAAGCCCATACATGGATTTGGGCATTTCCTGAGTATTCTTCCTAGATCATCATAGGGACATTAGATTCATGGATTTGAATGAACTCTTACGCAGTAATCGAGGTCTGAAGCCTATATAAAGAACAATCCATTTCCTGTTCCCTTTGTGGATTGGTTTTGGCTCCAGGAGTGTGAGGTAGTACTGATCCACATCAGGGGTTGGAGAATCTATCTATAAAAGGGACGTTTGTGGCTAAGTGTGTGTCTATTCAAAATGTCAAGTATACTTCCCATCATGCTACAAACCTGAAATTTAGCAAGTGTAGACATTCCATTGTGTAGACAGTGTCAAACGTATACAATATAAATATACCTTTGTCTAATTTTATACATTTATTTTTGTGAAAATGACCGTGCGAAGCACGGGTACAACTGCAAGATATTTTTCAAGGGTTAGGCAGCATTTCTTTTTCTGAAAAGACTCTATGGGCCTCATTACAACCCAGGCGGTAAGTTTCCTACTTTACCACCATGGTGTAAACTCCATTTACACCATGGTGGATGGTGGATTTACCGCCCCATTCCAAGGTGAGTGGGACGGTAAATCCCCATTCCCCATTTACCCTTCCCCATTCCCATTTTTACCCCATAGGGCATAATGGGAGTGGGGAAGGCGCTAATTACGGCACCGTAAATTACGGTGCCGTAATTAGCACCAAGGCGGGTTAGCGCCTTGCATTTTAACGCCTGCTAAAAGCAGGCGTTAAAATGGTAATCAGGCGTTAAGGGTGAATGGCGCCGACGGCGCTGTTAAACCCTTAACGCCTGGGTTGTAATGAGGCCCTATGTGTTGTTTGGGGTTTGAAAACATGCAGACTTTGGGCATCATCACGAGTTGGCCAGTAACGCTGGTGCTAATAGCGCTGGCATACCACCGGCGCTATTAGCACCGGATCACAGGTTTGGCGGATTTGGAAATCCCCATTCCCCATTGAGCCCAATCGGGAATGCCCCATTCCCCCATTGGGCTCAATGGGGAAATTTCACGCTCATACCGGCGGCGGATTTCCCGCCGGCGGTATGAGCGCGAATTTTCGGCGGATTTCCCCCCAGCACCGAGCTGGGGAGAAATCTGCCAAGGCCATGATTTGGCGGACCCTTAAATCCAGCGGTAACAGCGCTACTGCTGGATTTAGGGGTTACCGCCAAACTCGTGATGAGGCCCTGTAGCTGGTAAACCTTTCATCTTTTATATTTTTACTTTGGGAGAGAGACAGTCTGGTAGTTTGTTTGTGACACTATTTTTTGTGGGATCATTTTCATAAAAGTGTGTTCTTACATTTCACGTCAGAATTTTTCGCGAGCCAGTTCTTTTTGAGTAAAACGTGTATTTTCATGTAGTACAGGAAAACCTCTTTTTGTCGTTTGAGAAGCATAGTAAGGATGCAGGAGGGCCAATGTGATGTGATGATGTCTGTGCAGGAGGAGTACAGTGATCTGGATACAAAGGGAGTATTGGATGTCTTACTTAGAATCTGAAAAAGAGGATGCAGAGTTTGTGAGCATCCTTGGGCTAAGGAACACAATCTACCTCCTCCATCACCTCAGTGGGCATGTAATGCTTATGTGCCTTATTACATTGGTGTCCATGTGGCCTCTCTGGATTCTGACATGGTGTCAGTGACCAAGGCAGTCACCTGTTAGTATAGAACATAACAATGATGTCATTGAGCTCATGCATATGTTTTTTTCCTGCATTGATGAAAGTGCTGTAATGACCAAGCATGGGATTTGAAGAGATTCAATGGGATTTGAGTCACTACCTTCACTGAGTTCACCCGCCCTATATCCTCACGGCTCTCTGATTCCAAACTGCCTTCGAATGTCCAATCCTCCCTCATTCCAAGTGCACTCATCCACATCAGCCCCTTACAGTCTCATCAGTGGGTTTATTGCCTACCTAGTTGCCATGTCCATTGGCCCCTGTGAGTGGCCATTTAGGCTTGGTGGATCTTGGAAATCGTGTACATCAGTGGATGATGGTGAGATTAGGATCGTAGGTCATATGGACA
Source organism: Ambystoma mexicanum (assembly GCF_040938575.1). Classification (NCBI taxonomy): domain Eukaryota; kingdom Metazoa; phylum Chordata; class Amphibia; order Caudata; family Ambystomatidae; genus Ambystoma; species Ambystoma mexicanum. Next base: position 717,650,633 of record NC_090932.1, read on the forward strand.
TTTCTGTAAGCATGCTCCCTCATCTGATGTGGTACTAATGGGACATGTTTTACAGTCGACAGCACATATGAAGTTGAGGAAGTGAGCTATGTCATGTAACCTCCGATTGATACCATGAATTGTTTCTGGGGTGGTGGGGAGTGCAATGTAGTCAAGTAGCATGTTGAAGAAGGGCTTGTAGCTATTGAATACGTTCATGTGAGCTGTGACATGCCATGCAACATGCTTGCTGACTTTTGGAATGTTCCACTGCCACAGAAATGCAGTATTCACACCCACACCCCCTTGAAGAGTGGTACGACAATGCCAATGGTGATGTGACTTTGTAGGTGCCACTCTATAAGCCGCACAATATGCATGATGTGTTTGATTTCCTGGTGATACAGGATGATCAAATGTTGTTCTGTAGTGAGAAGGACCAAGGGGGGGAGTAGCCCCCGCATCTTCTACTTCCTTCCTGCGAGTAATGGACTCCGACAAGGCATCTCCTAACGTGTATTCCTTCACACAACATTAGCCAAGCAATCTGAAACAACATGGGTGCGTCGTGTTCTTTGATGTGCTGAAATGTTGGGTGAAATTTTTCTACCTTTTGGTGTTTATCGAGTGGCGCGTGTGTTTCATTTAACCTTACAATTATCAACCTATTACTAATATGTAACTGCGTAACTTAATGCTGAAAGCAATCATGTAACTTCTTGCTCAAATGCGCCCTGATACCCCTGGGTCTGGTGCACATTACAAATAAATAAACAAACAAACCCCTTTTTGCAGAACTTATATGTGGGGGGTATTTCTGGTGGCATTTATGCATTTGCGGCATTCATAATTGTGTGGTAACTATCGCATGAAGTATTTCTAAATTTTTCCACCGATTATATTTTCAGAGGTAGAGTAAGCTAAATAATGCTTGTGTTAAGATAACTTTCTCAGCCTCCGGTAGCATCGTCCAGATCATGCAGTTAATAAACGCAGGTGGTACTTGTAATTGCCTCCTGGTTTCCTGCTACCGCCTAACTCAGATTCAGGCCCCATGGCTCAGTGGACGCACTGCTGATATTGCGCAGGTAGCAGCATTGTCTTTTAGACAAGTGCCCTGCTTGAATGAGCGTTTCTTCTTTCTTGTTTTTTTTCTGTTTAGCAGTGGTACGTGGTCTTCCATTCCAAATATCTATTGCATCCCATGTTTTGAATTTTGTGAAACAATGAAGCTATATTTTAATATGTCCGAAACACTGGTACTGTAGAAGTGCTTTTGGTATATATCCGGGAGCTACTGTCAAATGTTGTGTCTCAGCTCGTACTAAAATGTATGTGTTCTTTCAATGTAGCACAAACACAACATCCCTCCCATAAAATCCAGCACGTAAGAACATGATGCATCTAGTGTAATGTTCTATATAGAATAGATCGTTTCGATTCATATGCGGTTGTTGCAGTACACAAATGAAATACATACACCATATTGTGTAACATTACCATCTGAAAGCGACCACTACATTTGCCCAAAGTATTAAAATATCTCCATTGATTATTTATAATGAGCTAAGATGACTATTTATTAAACCGCATACTACAGTACAAGTGCCTGGGAAGAGACTGAACAAATTATTGCTGCCATATCTCCTAATGAGAAGCCTGTGAAATAGCCCCGTTCCGTTTTCTCGTTTCCAGTCCTACAATTGAATTTGCAACTAGTCAGCTATAATGAGAGGAAAGGAAAGAGTGTCATTTATAGATCCTGCCTCGTGCACCTTAATGATAGCCAGGAAGTCATTGAGGGAGTAAGACTTAGAAATGAGAGAAGGAAAAAAATGAGGAGGACGAGAGATTTGCTTTAATTTAGTCATTCATTTCACCAGTTGAAAACATTGCAACTGAAGAAGAGCGTCTGCCATCATGCTTTTGTTTCACTGCAGTATAAAAGGTCATGAACACTTCTGGTATTCACGCTGCACATACAGCAAGAACATGATATTGTTAATATGTATTTCTATGATCTAAAAGGAAAACGAGCACTCGTTTCATGTCGTCCTATCAGATATTTGAGTAAAACATAGCTCAAGCCCCGAATCGAGCCATAGTTCAGATGTTATATTCACTGATTCTATTAACAACAGTGTGGGGTGAGTGCTAATGTGTTCAATGTCCTTAAAGAAATAAAAGCAGCAAGAACAACTTTACAGAGAACAACTTTCAATTAATATAAAGCTATGGGAACTGTGTAGTTACACAAACAAAGTATGTGGCGTCCATAACTGATCATGCCCTCATTACAACTCAGGCGTTAAGGGTTAACGCCACCGTTAACCCTTAACGCCTGATTCCCACCTTAACGCCTGCTTTTTGCAGGCGTTAAGTTCCATGGTGCTAAGGCACCTTGGTGCTAATTACGGCAACGTAATTTACGGTGCCGTAATTAGCGCCTTCCCCACTCCCATTATGCCCTATGGGACAAAATGGGAATGGGGAAGGGAAAATGGGAAATGGGGATTTACCGCCCCACTCACCTTGTAATGGGGCGGTAAATCCGCCATCCACCATGGTGTAAACGTAGTTTACACCATGGTGGTAAAGTTGGTGCACTTAGCACCTCAGTTGTAATGAGGGCCATTGGCCCTCATTACGACCCTTGCGGAAATTGACTGACCGGACCGCAACAGCGTAAATAGCGTTTCCGCCATTGCACGAAGGAGCAAAGTGCGGCTAATTACGACCCATCGGGCACGAGCATTACGCCATGGCGGAATCCGAAAGGCTGCGATGGCGGAAATGACCCCAAAACGGCCCTTACCGCCGCCGTACGCTGCACCAGGTGCAATACCGCCACCCATCTTAGCGGTCACCGTAATGAGCGGGCACCGTAATGAGCGGGCACCGCAAATTACGGGCACCGTAAATATACGGAAACGGAAGTAAAAGCATGTGGCCGGAACGGGAAACAGCACGCCGCACAACTATAAAATCCGAATCCCAACACAACCATTAAAAATCCGACCCTGACACACATCCCAACCCGTTAGCAACCCCAGTTAAAAAAATAAATATGGGAAAGGTAGCCAAGAAAGCGTGTGATCGCAAGCGGCAGGTCCACTTCTCCCGAGAGGAACTGACCGTGCTGACCGAGACCCTGCAGGAAAATGCCGCCGTCGTCTTCTCCAGTCAAATGACCAGGACGGCCCTTGCCAACAAGAAGGCCATATGGGCCCTGGTGGCACAGCGCGTAAGTGCGGTGGGGACAACACCCCGCACGCCACAGCAATGTCGCAAGCGGTGGGACGACCTGCGGATCCGCGTACGCAGCATACTTTCTGCGAACAGGAACATCGCCACAGCTACCGGGGGGGGATCAGAGTCGCCCATCAAGTTGACCCCCTGGGAGGAGATCTGCGCCTCCACCATAGGAATGGAGAGCATAGAGGGAGTCGGAGGGATGGAGAAAGGAGCGCCGACATCCGGAGAATCAGGTAGGTTGGCCAAGAGAAACAATGCGAAATCCACAAACCACGAACATGTGCAGTACCATGTGACCCCATAGTGCAATACATACTTTGCCCTGACAGCGCCCTCTAAAAGTCAGAATGAATAAACAAATTAATCAAGATGCCATAAACAACCCCTACATGTGCAGCATGCACCCCCTAACTGCAGGCAGCCAAATGAATGCATCCTCAACCCACACGAAAATGAGACCACCTCCAAGGCCCAGTCCCAAATCACCCTCATGTACCACCCCAATGCATTTGATACGTTGCCATTCCAAATCCCACAGACCCTTAACTAACGCTCGCCCCTCTTTACTCCACCACAGGGTCCGATACCAACGACGAGCTGCAGGACACCCCTACCAGCACGCCTGCAAAGAGGGCCAGGACCAACGTCCCAAGAGCCTCCACCTCAGGTGCAAGGATCAAGACACGGCAGCAGCAGGAATCAAGTGCCAGCACACTGGAGGGGACTGCAACAGGCACCCCAGCAGCCAGCAAGTCCACAACCCCAGCACCACAGGTCCCCCCAAAGAACGTATCTGATGGCACTGCCTCTGGTGGTAGCAGCACCATAGGTGACACAGCTGTCATGGCAGCATGCTCCGACACGGAAAACAGTGCTGGCGACGTAGGTACCATCCATGACCTTTCCCAATCCCCCTGCATGTCCCATCCCCTACACCATGACGAAACCACGCAGGGGCACCCTGAAGACGACGACTGGCCAACCCCCACAAGTCCTGTGCCAAGCCAACATGTGTTGAGCAGCCCCCCTGTCACACCACCGCAAATGTCCATGGCCCAGCAGAGGCAACAGTCCCTCGACCTGCTGATCGAGCAACAGCAGGAAGTGTCCACGCTACTCAAGGACCATGCAAATGAATGCGGGGGTTCCAGGGCAGCCATGGAAACATCCACCGAGACACTCAGGGCACAAATAGAGAAAAGTAGTGAGAGCCTCAGGGGAGAAATGGAGAGAAGCACCGAGAGCCTGAGAGCACAAATGGAGAGAAGCACCGAGAGCCTGAGAGCACAAATGGAGAAAAGCACCGAGAGCCTGAGGGGGGAACTGAATGCGACGTCCAAAGACGTTTGTGCTGAACTTGCTGCTGTGCGCCGTGTGCTCTCGGAGCTCTCACAAACCCTCAGAGACATGCATGGACGCGAGCAGGCAGAGACGTCATCCGTGGCAAGTTCCGTCCAGGGCAGCCCCCAACGCAGATCTGGCAGGAACCTGCGCTCCACGGGCAGGGGTGCCCCTGATACCCGTAGAGGGGGCTTGCAATAGCGTCTACCCACGGGCAGCATGCATATTTGGACACTGGTGTTGGGGGGGGAGGAAGTAGGGTGGAGGGGGTGTGTTGGGCTTCACTGGGTGGCGGGTCCATAGGGTGTATAAATCAAATCACATTAACAATACAGCACTTCATTATCATCCAATGACATGTGTGGACATTGATATTTGCGTACGAGGCCTTCATAGGCGTACAGTCCACTATGTGCCTGTACTACACACACACAGTGCCACAGGTCCCCTTTCCGTGTAATAGGCACCATGCGTGGTTGCTAGAAGCATGCATCTATGATGCTCTGTCGGATTGCACGTGCATCCTGTGCCTCATGGACTCCTTGGGGTGCCTCCACATCCCCACCCTCATCATCATCATCTTCAGGTGCATGCAGTACAGCGTCAGGGGGCATGGGCACATTCCTACGTATGCACATGTTGTGCAGCATGACACATGCCATGACCATCTTAGAAACCCTCTCATGGCTGTACATGAGTGCCCCGCCAGACCTGCTGAGGCTGCGGAAACGAGCCTTCAGTAGGCCGAATGCCTGTTCAATGACCACACGGGTACGTGAGTGGGCATGGTTGTAGTCCTCCTCATGCTGGTTCTGTGGGTTCCGGATTGGTGTAAGGAGCCATCTCTTCAGTGGATACCCGGCATCACCTGTATGGGACGAATAAAGGGTGTCAGTGGAATGATAGTGCTAAGTAGCCCCCCCCCCTCCTGCAAGGTCATTGACGCATCAAATGGGCCACGATGTCATGCATGGAATGAGACTCACCGAGTAGCCAGGATCTGTGCCCTGCGTGTCGCTCCATGTAGCGTGGTATTCTTGTGTTCCTCAGGACCATAGAATCATGTGTAGATCCTGGAAATCTGGCACAACAATGCGTAAATATCTTGTTGGAGTCACACACCATTTGCACATTGATTGAATGAAATTGTTTCCGGTTGCGGTACTGGACCTCCATGGCATGTGGGACAACCAATTCAACATGGGTGCAGTCGATGGCACCAATGCAACCCGGGATGCCGCCAAGTGCATGGAATCCCACCTTTGCGTTGGTAATCTCCTGGTACGTGCGTGGTAGTGTGATGTGGTCGTCGGCGTGCTTCAGGAGGGCATCGTGCACTTGGAAGAGTGTCCGTGAGAACAGTGGCTGTGAAATGCCATGCAACTGTCCGACTGTGTGCTGGTAGGTGCCTGTGGCCAGGAAGTGGAGTACAGACACCACCTTCAGTAGGGGTGGGATGGCGGTTGGGCTATCTATCATGCTCACGAGGTCAGCATGTGTCATGTCCACAATGGCGATTATGGTGTCCCGGTCCAAACGGTAGAGGGTGTGGATCTGCTCAGCAGTGAGGTTGAACGGATCAGCTCGGAGGCGTGGGATTGCGGGCCGCCTGCGTGGTGGTAGTGGCAGTGCTTGTGGGCCTTGCTGACCCTGCCTTGCCCTCCTCCTCCTCCTTCTCCTCCGTCTCCCCTGTGCGCCCGGTTGTTGTACCTGTTGTTGTTCGTCGTCTTCTTGTAGTTGTAGCACTTGCAGTGCTATCTGGTGCCCCAGGCCCAACATCGCTAGTCCTGCCGGTAGCATTTTGGAGTGGGAGTGGTTGTGGGAGGGGTTTGGGTCTGCTATATATGTGCTGTCGGCCTGTATGGCCTCCACCTGTGCTGATTGAATGAATCTGTGGCAGATGCAATCCCTTCTGGCCGAGCACGTCCCGCACGTAAGGCTGCATTTGGCCGCATGGCATCTTGGGATTGGAATCATGTATCAAATCCCGATGGCAGTGTGATGTACTTTGACTGATTTTCATGCTATGCTCCCATTGTTACACATGCTATGATTGCAGCCGCTTACATACCTGTGAAGAGTCAGTGGTATGTAGGGCTCGATCGATGGCCGACCCTCATGCAGCACAGTATCGTACTTCACCGACGGGCGTGGCGTCCCATTTGTGATTGCAGCCAGTTAGCATTATGACACACAGCCGCACTACATTGATGTGGTTGTGAATGCAAGCGTTCACAGAAGCCTTTTCGACGTAATGTTGCAAGTGAGGAATTCGAAGGCCAGCATTTTTGGTTGCGAAGTAGCGGTGAGGAGACGCCCACAGGTCTGCCTGGAAATGTAACGTTCTATTGTTGAATGTCCTTGGGACAGGGCCCATAACGAGCAAGCAATGAATGACATGAATTGAATGGGATGCGCAATAGCGTAGTGGACGATAAGGCAGGACGTTCCCAAGTCCATCTTGCTTCACAACACTACAGATCCGGCCAGGAGCACAGTGGTTTTTGCAGACTGCATTACGCACAGACGCGATGGAAGTTTCACATATTATGTGAGTGAATGTTCATGCGTTTTCATTGCGGGATGAGGGAATGATGAATGGATGCATGGACAGATGATTCCATTTAGGGTCTGCCATGTACATGTGTTTTTTGATTCAATCCCCTTCCCCTGCGCTATGTGATGCAAGGCTGCCATAGTGGGACTTACGTCTATCTGCCCTTGTCGGATCCTCCCTGTCTCGACGCGCCTTCATACACTTGTGTCTAGGCACGTTACTAATCCCATGTCATGGGTTCTATCTTGACGGACGCATGCACAGTAACCGACGTTGCCAATGGTGTATTAACCTCGATTGGTTTCGTTATGTATCGATACTGATTTAGGGGTGTGTATATTCCTTTGGAGTGGGCTAGCATGCATATGGGTGTGGATTTGGTGTGTTGAATGAAGATAGTGATGCATCATGTGTCCTGTAGTGCAATCGGTTAATTTGTGTTTCATTTGGGTGACAGGTATCTCCTGCCCTATTGCAGATGCCATCTGTACGCCACTCCTCCAGATGGATTTTACTCTCGACACCTGCAGCTTCGGGTGAATCAGTGGAGCACCATTACGATCTTATGGGACGATCGCCAATGGGCCACATGCCCTTACGCTGTTCTGGTGGCTAGGTGCAACATTTCGGCCTTTCAGCTGGACTAGTGCCTGCCTCATGGGACGGACCTGCGGTTCTTGCCGCTTCCATGTTGCCTTTTGGAACGTTGATGTTGGCCCTGTGTGCCATGATGGTACAGGGCGTCACACAAGTGGAAGCTGGTCAATTATTGCAGATGCAGCCCTCGGTGATGATGGATGTTTTGGTGTTATTTTACAAATTGCTGTGAGGCCTTTGTCATTTGGATGTGCATTTAAATTGTATTCCGATATTTGGCGTGTTGCGTTATTCTTTGCAGGTGATGTGGCGATTTTCGATTTGTGGCGGTATGTATTGCGAGATGATCTGCATTGTGTTCCGCCTTCTGAGTTGAGTTGTGTGGTACAGTACTGGCCGCTTTTGCCTACGTAGCACAGTATGGTCACGGATAGGGGCTGCCATTGTGACTGTTTACATGATGTGCTGTTCAGGGGCGGGGGATTGGCTTTTGGCCGACTGGTGCCTGTCAGCCAGGTCGATTGATGGTATGATGGGATGTTCAGAATGTGGCTGGTCACAGGTGCCTGTGTTTGCGTGCGTTTGTTGGAGGGGGACTGGGGTCATGTCCATTGGAATTGCTTCTGTATTCATGCCATCTGTGCCCTGCAGCTCCCATCGGCCCCTCTTGGGATGAGCCTGGCTGCTCAGTCACTCTGCCAACTTGTGTGGTACATGCTTCTGCTGATGGTTGGTTTGTTTACTGGCAAGAGTACAGGGCTGGTGCAATCCCCCTCAGGATGCTGTTTTGGATGTTGCCTTGCGCTGGTGGCAAGCGATGGGGGACTACTGTTGTTTTGTGTCATGTGTTCTTGATTTTCATTTTGATGTATTGTACCTTCACATGCCTGTGCTGCATCAGTACGGCTATGGTGACATGCCGTACATGGATGCCCACTCACGGGGCGCTTTGAACACCTGCATGCATTTCTACGTTGGCATGCATGGGTGAATTGTAGATTTCACTGGTTGCATGGTGTGAGTACATTGCGCCTGCCAGGAGTTGTGCAATGTGGCCAGGGAGTGGAGTACAGGCACTCAGTGGGCCATTTACGGTTGGTTCACGATGCCGTATTTCTCGCCATGGCGGAATGGTCCATTCCGCCATGCCTGATGGCGTTAGGTACATGTCCGCTAGGGTCGGAATTGGCGTACCGTTGCACCATGGTGGTGTTTGCGGTTTGGCATGGTGCGCGCGCGCGTGCTTAGTGCAGTTAGCGTTGGCGTTCACTACGGTGTCGCTAATGGCTTCGTACTTTGCGGTGACGGGTCATAGTCGCACCGAGCGCTTTTCGATGGCGGTATTGCATTTCCGCCATCGTTTTCCCCTTTCCGCCAGGGTCGTAATGAGGGCCATTGTCTTGCTACATACATGTATTATTTCTTGTCTGTGTCCATCCCGTTATTTTGATGTGAGGTAAGCACAACCCTTCTTTAGAGCGCTCACTTTTAATTTCAGGCAGCCTGAAACAAAGCTATTTTACACTCACTCAAGTGAGCTTGTGCTGTAGTGTGAATTACGGACAAAGGTATGATGTGTTGCACTTTGAATAAGGCAATTAGTACATTTGGACTGTCTGTTGGCACCTTAACACTGGGATTCCCTATATGTATACATGTTACAAGGCCAGTGGTAACGGCCCTGTAGTAATGGTTAAGTTGCTCAACTCATGTAAAGAGCACTTTTTGGGTGCTTATAACTTTGCCCCAACCTTGACGAATCCTCACCAAATGTTGCACTATATGGCCCGCTTAGAATGATTTTGTGAAGTTTGGTGTGGTTTCGTCCAGGGGTGGCAAAGTTATAGGGTGGGGTCCAAAAATTTGTGGAAATCCTCATATATGCAATGGAAAAAAAAATGTTCTCGTCCCTACAGCCCAAGCTGCTCGATGGATTTTCACCAAATTTGCACCAGGAGTGGTGGCTTAGTCCCGAAAAGGGTGCTTTTGTAAATTTGGGGTAAATCTGTCTAGTATTTTTTTTTAAAGCAATTCCAAAATGTAGGCTAAAAAAAATGTCTAATATCTGGGTCTGGTCCATGGACTCACTTCTAGATTTGGGGTCTGTGGACCCCTCTGGACCAATCAGAGAGCAGCCTGACATTCACATCCACCGTTCTTGTCTACTGATGGGTCGGTTAAAAATGTGAGGTTGTCAAAACTTTTTAAATGGATGCCATGGTGAATTCGTGAACAGCGCACGTAGTCCGTGGACATCGCAGTTAGAAAACATTAAAAAACACAAGATTGCACTTGTCAAACAAATGAAACTATATATGGGGAGGTAAGGGGTGATGAGGATAGGATGGGAAAAGGCCATAAAAAGGCAAAAATACAGTGTTTTCTTTCTCCGATGTCTGCAAACATCTCAGATGTTCAGTGACATCCATGCATATTTTTTAATTGCAGGGTCGTTGAAAATCAGTTTTTGGATGGCTTATAACTTTGGCGCCACTCAAGCAAACTGCATGACATTTTTCAATATCATTTTAGAGCTCGCACTGAATGGCTAAGCAAAGGTTGGTGCTGTTTCGCGAAAAGAGGGGTGGGGGGTTAGAGGGTATCCGCAGAAATAGTGAACATAAAATATCAAACTGAGAAATGACCACATATTTTATTGATTTTTAAGGCTAATAGTTAAGGAGGGGGAGGAGAGACGATGGAGTGGGGTCTCGCCCTGCAGACATTTCTCAATTCAATATTTTAACCTATATCAAAATTGGAGGGGAGGTCCCAAAACATTTGAAAGTCTTATAAATTGGTGTTGTTTGATGAATCCGCACAAAAGTTTGCAAGATAATGTTAGACCCAGATTTGAATGTTTTTGCAAAGTTTGCTGGGATTTTATCAAGAGGGGCAACATTAGAGGGGAGTCTCAACACTTTTAGATGGCTTATAACTTTGTTGCCATTTGACAAATCTGCACGCAACTTTTCTTAAAGATTACAGACCCAACTTTGAATGTGTGTGCAAAGTCTGAAAGATTTTGTCAAGTGGCGGCTAAGTTATATGACTATTTTCTGTATGTACATTTTGAGACTTTTCAAATAATAAAACATGGATCAATTTACAGCAAACCTGTGCAATGAGCATTGGCAACAACCAGAAAGCATGGTTTTTCAAATGTGTTTGTGTTTTATTTATAGAAGTGTCATAATGTAGTAACCAAAAATAGTGATATTCCTTTGTTGACTGAGGTATAGCCTGTGTAGTTACTGGCCATGACCATGAGAGACCAGCAATTGGGGTTAAAGTGGGCATGGCTACCAGGGACCGGCTGTGTGGTAAAGGTTTCGAAATCCGTATAGGTTTGAATGGGGAAAAAATTATGCTCGTGGATACAGCCTGAAGTGCTGTACAGAATTGCATCAAACATTTGGAGGCGCATCAGCAAGGACAAGTAAAACACATTGTGATATAACTTTGGTGTCTGGGCAATGGGCCTGGCACTGAGCAAGGACAAATGTGTACTCTGATTTGCATATTGAGGCCTGACCCATGGCCGAAGCCCTAGATTTAAATGGGAAAGCATATTCTGCTTGTGGCTACAGCCTGAAGTGCTGCACTGGATTACAACAAACCTGCACGAGGAGCATCAGCAAGGACCTGAAAGCGTGCTTTTGCAAATCTGTCCTGTGTTTTACTTTTTAGATAGTGTCAAAAAGTAAATCCAAAAAATAGTGATTTAACTTTGCTGCCTGGGCAGCGGGCCTGGACCTTGGCAAGGAAAAACGTCAACTCTGATTTATATATTGGGGATTGTGGTACGGCAGAAGCCCATGCCCTGTAGATTGTGGGGACTAACCATGGCTGCAAGCCATGAACCTTGGCCATTGTTCACATTATGAGGGTATACTGGACACTGACCTAGGATGCAGGGCAGGTGCAGTGAATAAGGGTGTGGTTTGGTGGGGCTGTGGTCATGCCTCATGCCTTAGGCAATTCAACCATGACTTGCATCTCCAGCATGCGCTGCTGATAATGACACACATCTGTATGTATTGCAAAAAATATGCTACTTAATGGAGGTTTACAGTTTGATATATGTTAAAATATGAATTATTCATTACGAATATACAGCGATGTACCATCATGAAACTTTTTAATTCATAAAAACCTTTGAAATTCACAGAAGCAACTTTGTTAAAGGGATGTTATGGTTAAGTTGCTAATAATAAAAACCTATGAAATTCAGCGAAAAAACGTTGTTATAGGGACATTATGGTTACAAGTAAAACTGAAAAATCCCAGAAATCTGCCAGTAATGGTAAGCTAAGCAACCATAACTATCGCCACCATGTGCACTGCTAAGACTAAACCCCAGAACATGATGACATCACAAATGCCATTAATGACATCACTGATGCCATCACATATCTGCACCACTTGTTTTTGTTCACTGAGTTATCTAAGCTAGGTGATTTTGTTCACTGACAAACAAAATATGAACATTAAAATGTGTTGCAGCTCAAACTGCACGATGGATTGGTCCCAAAAGTGTGCTTTTGTAAATTTGGTGTAAATCCATCCGGTAGTTTTTTTAAAAAATTGACAAAAAGTAGGTAAAAAGAGTGAGTGATATCTGGGTCTGGTCTTCTCACTCATTTCCTGATTTGGGGTTCGTGGACACCTCTGAACTCATCAATATGCACCTGCTGATTGGTTGATGGAAAACTTGAGCTCTGTCCAATTTTTGGAAACGGTCGCCATGTTTGAACCATGGACAGCTGCTGCGGTTGGCAAAAAGTCTGGAAAACACATTTGGGACTATTTTGTGGACAAAAAAGGGCATGGAAAGGATTGGAGAGTGGAAAAAAGTGGTGGAGTGGAACAAAGTTGAGAGAGAGCTGTTTTTATGGTTGAAAAAAAGATATGCAGGTGTCACTGAGTCCACGGTCAGTTTTAAGGTACGTGGACAGCGCAACGAGAGACAAGTTAGGAAATTATATTATTGTTTTTTATTTAGTGACCGAAAGAGGGCCTAGAAATGCTAGGGAGTGGAACAAAGTTAAAATGGAGCTGTTTTTATAGGTGAAAAAAGCTGTTGAGCTGCCAAGGAGCACATCTGAGATCACTGTTCATGTCCACGGACACAAACACTGACCGCGTACATCATTGGGATTGGGGAGATTCTAGCTGAGTCTTGTTTTCTGAAGGTGTAATGTGCATACTTGTTATATGGTTTAATTGCATTGTGGTGGTTGTGACCAGTGGCAAATTCCATTGGACAAGCCCCCGAAAATATTCCACTTGTCAGAAAAACGATATTAATATGTTTATGGTAATTATATGTACTGTAGAGAGAGTATACAGTATTTGTAATATGATGGGATGATATCATTGACGTGTACATGGTATTATGATTGTAGTGGAATCTGCAAGTGAAGAAAAAAACGTTTATTTGCATTCAATTTTCCTTTTTAGACTCTCATAAACACTGCATTTTTAGTACTAAAGTACAATGTAAGTGTAACGCTCACCTGATTCTCGCAGAGGCACCGGTCTTGACTGGGCGACTACCGTATCTTCAAAGGTGATGTGTAGCACCCGGTTGGCTCTTTGGGCTGGACCTCTGTGCACTGTATGCCTGACGTGTAGAGTAAGATGTCTTAGGTAAGTGAATGCCGAGCTCTCCATCTGCCTCGGGGCAGGGTGCTGTAACCAGTTTCTTCACTGGATAGGTAGCGCAGGCCTCTTGACTTCAGAGGACTGCTGTCCGTCGTTTACTGCACGAACGGTAAGTTTCGAGTCATTCAAATGTCTTTAAAGTCTTTAGTAATGATGTCTCTTGTTTTGCAGGGTTCCGGCGATGGCGGATGACGGGCTGAAGTGAGTTGAAGATGGAGCCCGTGTGATGAATAGAAGCGCCTGGAAGCACGTAAGTAAGCGCTTGTTGCCTGCTTCACTATGCGCTCTAACTGTCTTTTTATTTTGCAGGTACGAGTTCGGAGCGGCTGCAGGGTGCCGGAATACCCACTGGATTAGATGTGGAAAGGAGTAATGGCACGTGAGTATTAAAGTTCCCCAATGTCTTTAAACGCACCTTGTTTTGTCTTTCAGTTGCGGGATGCAGCGCCGAAGAGTTGGTAAACTTTTGTCTTTCAGATGCCGGAATGCTAACCTGTTCTTTCTTGTCTTTATAGGTGTTGCTGAAGACTGGATTCAGGATGGTAAGCCTTTTTCCTTAGGCCCAGGACCGGATGCAGAAGACACGATGAGCGTTCTGCTGCAGAGGTTGCAGAATAACGCAAAGCAAGATTCATCCACCGGGTGTGGTTTAAATAGCCTCCTGTAGTGCTTAGGTGTCTCCTTCCACAGCCACGCCTAAGTAAGAAAAGAGTTCCTGGTAAGAAAAGAGTTCCTGCCTTCCAGAAGAGTTCCAGTGTTCTGAATCTAGGGAGTGGCTCCAGCCCCACCCAACAGGAAAAGTAGTTCCAAACAGAAGAGGATCAGAGGCTCAACTGGCAGGCAAGTAAGCAGCATGGTCTGCTGAAGGTAAGTCCACCCAAGCATTATGAGCCCGGCGCTTCCAGCGCTGGGACTGGGCATATTTATGAGCCTGGTGCCACTGGCGCCAGGACTGGGTCCAAAAGGTCCCAATTGGGACTGGTTGGCACTCGGAACCTGGGTTATGGATCTGCTTCCAAGGGAGTTGGGAAAACCCTGACCTTTTGGAAGCAGAGATCATGACAGTAAGTGTGCATTAAAGTGTTGTTGTATTGACTTGAAATAATCACTGTGTCAGTGGGAGAAAAAAACATGATAAAAAAACTTCTACATTTCAAAGAATATACATATTACAGAGTACATGTATGTGGAAGCATTGATATATCTTGTGAGTGTAGGTGTGGTGGGTTGTTTGTTTGAAGTTTGTTGTAAGTAAAGATTTGTTTAAAGTAGTAAGATACCTGTTGGTATATTCTAACTATATTGGATTTTAGATTAAGTAATGTAGTAACACTAAGAGGGTAATTCATAGAAATTTGCACAAAAGTGGCGCACGCGGCTGGCGCACAGTGTCCCCGTGCGAAACACTGCACCAGCCGCGTGCAAAAAAATCTTTTTCATCGCACAGCGTATTCATGGATTTTAGCCTCCGAAACCAGCCGTGGCACAGAGTGGCGCAGCGACCCTGCAGCAGCACCAGTTACGCCCCCAAGCACGCCCTCGCGCAAGGAAAAGCCTTCAAAATCCCCAAATCATCGCAAAGGGCTGCGCTAACCCTGGACCAGTTCACAGGGCTGCCAAACAGCAAACGCCAAGCGGGGAACGTGTATTTCAGTGGTTTGCGGGAAGTTTCACACGCGATTGTCCTGGGTACGTGTACATCAGGGGTGCGTGGGAAGTAACACACGCGATTCCATCAGGGCACGTGTATTCCAGGGGTGCGCGGGAAGTATCACACGCACAAACAGCAGGGTACATGTATTCCAGGGGTGCGCGGGAAGTATCACACGCAAAAGCAGCAGGGTACGTGTATTTCAGGGGTGCGCGGGAAGCATCACACACGATTCCATCAGGGTACGTGTATTCCAGGGGTGCGCGGGAAGTATCACACGCAAAAGCAGCAGGGTACGTGTATTCCATGGGTGCGCGGGAAGTATCACACACAAAAGCAGCAGGGTACGTGTATTTCAGGGGTGCGCAGGAAGTATCACACGCGATTCCATCAGGGTACGTGTATTCCAGGGGTGCGCGGGGAGCACCACACGTAAATTGCACGTGTGGGTTATCCCAGGTGTTCCCTCTACACCCTCCACGGCCCCTGCAGGTGGCCCACAACACAGGGGCCTACCCTGCACATGTCCCGCAGGCACCCGATCCACCATGGCCATGCCCCCCAGCCAACCCACATGTCACCTTGCACTACTGCCCACCAACGCATGTCACCCTGCACCCCCAGCCACCACGGGCACCCTCCACCAGGCCCCCACTCATGTCTACCACCACCCCCACCCCCCAGCATCCAGGGGCACCCTCCACCAGGCCCCCACTCATTTCTCCCATCACCCCCACCCCCCAGCAGTGCAGGGGCATCCTCCACCAGGCCCCCACTCATGTCTCCCATCACCCCCACCCAACAGCATCCAGGGGCAGCCTCCACCAGGCCCCCACTCATGTCTCTCACCACCCCCACCACCCAGCATCCAGGGGCACCCTCCACCAGGCCCCCACTCATGTCCAACTCATGTCTCCCTGAACCCCCACCCCCCAGCAGCGCAGGGGCAGCCTCCACCAGGCCCCCACTTATGTCTCCCACCACCCCCACCCCCCAGCAGTGCAGGGGCAGCCTCCACCAGGCCCCCACTCATGTCTACAACCACCCCCACCCCCCAGCATCCAGGGGCACCCTCCACCAGGCCCCCACTCATGTCTACCATCGCCCCCACCCCCCGGCAGTGCAGGGGCAGCCTCCACCAGGCCCCCACTCATGTCTCCAATCACCCCCACCACCCAGCAGTGCAGGGGCAGCCTCCACCAGGCCCCCACTCATGTCTCCCACCACCCCCACCCCCCAGCATCAACGGGCAACCTCCACCAGGCCCCCACTCATGTCTCCCACCACCCCCACACCCCAGCAGTGCAGGGGCACCCTCCACCAGGCCCCCACTCATGTCTACCACCACCCCCACCCCCCAGCATCCAGGGGCACCCTCCACCAGGCCCCCACTCATTTCTCCCATCACCCCCACCCCCCAGCAGTGCAGGGGCATCCTCCACCAGGCCCCCACTCATGTCTACCATCGCCCCCACCCCCCGGCAGTGCAGGGGCAGCCTCCACCAGGCCCCCACTCATGTCTCCAATCACCCCCACCACCCAGCAGTGCAGGGGCAGCCTCCACCAGGCCCCCACTCATGTCTCCCACCACCCCCACCCCCCAGCATCAACGGGCAACCTCCACCAGGCCCCCACTCATGTCTCCCACCACCCCCACACCCCAGCCACCACGGGCACCCTCCACCAGGCCCCCACTCATGTCTACCACCACCCCCACCCCCCAGCATCCAGGGGCACCCTCCACCAGGCCCCCACTCATTTCTCCCATCACCCCAACCCCCCAGCAGTGCAGGGGCATCCTCCACCAGGCCCCCACTCATGTCTCCCATCACCCCCACCCAACAGCATCCAGGGGCAGCCTCCACCAGGCCCCCACTCATGTCTCTCACCACCCCCACCACCCAGCATCCAGGGGCACCCTCCACCAGGCCCCCATTCATGTCCAACTCATGTCTCCCTGAACCCCCACCCCCCAGCAGCGCAGGGGCAGCCTCCACCAGGCCCCCACTTATGTCTCCCACCACCCCCACCCCCCAGCAGTGCAGGGGCAGCCTCCACCAGGCCCCCACTCATGTCTACAACCACCCCCACCCCCCAGCATCCAGGGGCACCCTCCAACAGGCCCCCACTCATGTCTACCATCGCCCCCACCCCCCGGCAGTGCAGGGGCAGCCTCCACCAGGCCCCCACTCATGTCTCCAATCACCCCCACCACCCAGCAGTGCAGGGGCAGCCTCCACCAGGCCCCCACTCATGTCTCCCACCACCCCCACCCCCCAGCATCAATGGGCAACCTCCACCAGGCCCCACTCATGTCTCCCACCACCCCCACACCCCAGCAGTGCAGGGGCACCCTCCACCAGGCCCCCACTCATGTCTCCCATCACCCCCACCCCCCAGCAGTGAAGGGGCAGCCTCCACCAGGCCCCCACTCATGTCTCCCATCACCCCCACCCCCCAGCAGTGCAGGGACAGCCTCCACCAGGCCCCCACTCATGTCTCCCACCACCCCCATCCCCCAGCATCCAGGGGCAGCCTCCACCAGGCCCCCACTCATGTCTCTCACCACCCCCACCCCCCAGCATCCAGGGGCACCCTCCACCAGGCCCCCACTCATGTCCAACTCATGTCTCCCTGCACCCCCACCCCCCAGCAGTGCAGGGGCAGCCTCCACCAGGCCCCCACTCATGTCTCCCACCACCCCACCCCCCAGCAGTGCAGGGGCAGCCTCCACCAGGCCCCCACTCATGTCTACCACCACCCCCACCCCCCAGCATCCAGGGGCACCCTCCACCAGGCCCCCACTCATGTCTACCATCACCCCCACCCCCCAGCAGTGCAGGGGCAGCCTCCACCAGGCCCCCACTCATGTCTCCCATCACCCCACCCCCCAGCAGTGCAGGGGCAGCCTCCTCCAGGCCCCCACTCATGTCTCCCACCACCCCCACCCCCCAGCATCCAGGGGCAGCCTCCACCAGGCCCCCACTCATGTCTCCCACCACCCTCACACCCCAGCAGTGCAGGGGCAGCCTCCACCAGGCCCCCACTCATGTCTACCTGCACCCCCACCCCCCAGCAGTGCAGGGGCAGCCTCCACCAGGCCCCCACTCATGTCTACCACCAACCCCACCCCCCAGCAGTGCAGGGGCAGCCTCCACCAGGACCCCACTCATGTCCCCCTGCACCCCCACCCCCCAGCATCCAGGGGCACCCTCCACCAGGCCCCCACTCATGTCTACCATCGCCCCCACCCCCCAGCAGTGCAGGGGCAGCCTCCACCAGGCCCCCACTCATGTCTCCCATCACCCCCACCACCCAGCAGTGCAGGGGCAGCCTCCACCAGGCCCCCACTCATGTCTCCCACCACCCCACCCCCCAGCATCCACGGGCACCCTCCACCAGGCCCCCACTCATGTCTCCCACCTCCCCCACACCCCATAAGTGCAGGGGCACCCTCCACCAGGCCCCCACTCATGTCTCCCATCACCCCCACCCCCCAGCAGTGCAGGGGCAGCCTCCACCAGGCCCCCACTCATGTCTCCCATCACCCCCACCCCCCAGCAGTGCAGGGACAGCCTCCACCAGGCCCCCACTCATGTCTCCCACCACCCCCACCCCCCAGCATCCAGGGGCAGTCTCCACCAGGCCCCTACTCATGTCTCTCACCACCCCCACCCCCCAGGATCCAGGGGCACCCTCCACCAGGCCCCCGCTCATGTCCAACTCATGTCTCCCTGCACCCCCACCCCCCAGCAGTGCAGGGGCAGCCTCCACCAGGAGCCCACTCATGTCTCCCACCACCCCACCCCTCAGCAGTGCAGGGGCAGCCTCCACCAGGTCCCCACTCATGTCTACCACCACCCCCACCCCCAAGCATCCAGGGGCACCCTCCACCAGGCCCCCACTCATGTCTACCATCACCCCCACCCCCCAGCAGTGCAGGGACAGCCTCCACCAGGCCCCCACTCATGTCTCCCATCACCCCCACCCCCCAGCAGTGCAGGGGCAGCCTCCACCAGGCCCCCACCCATGTCTCCCACCACCCCCACCCCCCAGCATCCAGTGGCAGCCTCCACCAGGCCCCCACTCATGTCTCCCACCACCCTCACACCCCAGCAGTGCAGGGGCAGCCTCCACCAGGCCCCCACTCATGTCCTCCTGCACCCCCACCCCCCAGCAGTGCAGGGGCAGCCTCCACAGGCCCCCACTCATGTCTACCACCACCCCACCCCCCCAGCAATGCAGGGACAGCTTCCACCAGGCCCCCACCCATGTCTCCCACCACCCCCCAGCAGTTCAGGGGCAGCCTCCACCAGGCCCCCACTCATGTCCACCTGCACCCCCACCCCCAGCAGTGCAGGGGCAGCCTCCACCAGGCCCCCACTCATGTCTACCACCAACCCCACCCCCCAGCAGTGCAGGGGCAGCCTCCACCAGGACCCCACTCATGTCCCCCTGCACCCCCACCCCCCAGCATCCAGGGGCACCCTCCACCAGGCCCCCACACATGTCTCCCATCACCCCCAACCCCCAGCAGTGCAGGGGCAGCCTCCACCAGGCCCCCACTCATGTCTCCCATCACCCCCACCCCACAGCATCCAGGGGCAGCCTCCACCAGGCCCCCACTCATGTCTCTCACCACCCCCACCCCCAGCATCCAGGGGCACCCTCCACCAGGCCCCCACTCATGTCCAACTCATGTCTCCCTGCACCCCCACTCCCCCAGCAGCGCAGGGGCAGCCTCCACCAGGCCCCCACTTATGTCTCCCACCACCCCCACCCCCCAGCAGTTCAGGGGCAGCCTCCACCAGGCCCCCACTCATGTCTACCACCACCCCCACCCCCCAGCATCCAGGGGCACCCTCCACCAGGCCCCCACTCATGTCTACCATCGCCCCACCCGCCAGCAGTGCAGGGGCAGCCTCCACCAGGCCCCCACTCATGTCTCCCATCACCCCCACCACCCAGCAGTGCAGGGGCAGCCTCCACCAGGCCCCCACTCATGTCTCCCACCACCCCACCCCCCAGCATCCACGGGCACCCTCCACCAGGCCCCCACTCATGTCTCCCACCACCCCCACACTCCAGCAGTGCAGGGGCACCCTCCACCAGGCCCCCACTCATGTCTCCCATCACCCCCACCCCCCAGCAGTGCAGGGGCAGCCTCCACCAGGCCCCCACTCATGTCTCCCATCACCCCCACCCCCCAGCAGTGCAGGGACAGCCTCCACCAGGCCCCCACTCATGTCTCCCACCACCCCCACCCCCCAGCATCCAGGGGCAGCCTCCACCAGGCCCCCACTCATGTCTCTCACCACCCCCACCCCCCAGGATCCAGGGGCACCCTCCACCAGGCCCCCACTCATGTCCAACTCATGTCTCCCTGCAGCCCCACCCCCCAGCAGTGCAGGGGCAGCCTCCACCAGGCCCCCACTCATGTCTCCCACCACCCCACCCCCCAGCAGTGCAGGGGCAGCCTCCACCAGGCCCCCACTCATGTCTACCACCACCCCCACCCCCCAGCATCCAGGGGCACCCTCCACCAGGCCCCCACTCATGTCTACCATCACCCCCACCCCCCAGCAGTGCAGGGACAGCCTCCACCAGGCCCCCACTCATGTCTCCCATCACCCCCACCCCCCAGCAGTGCAGGGGCAGCCTCCACCAGGCCCCCACCCATGTCTCCCACCACCCCCACCCCCCAGCATCCAGAGGCAGCCTCCACCAGGCCCCCACTCATGTCTCCCACCACCCTCAAACCCCAGCAGTGCAGGGCCAGCCTCCACCAGGCCCCCACTCATGTCCTCCTGCACCCCACCCCCCAGCAGTGCAGGGGCAGCCTCCACCAGGCCCCCACTCATGTCTACCACCACCCCCACCTCCCAGCAATGCAGGGACAGCCTCCACCAGGCCCCCACTCATGTCTCCCACCACCCCCACCCCCCAGCAGTTCAGGGGCAGCCTCCACCAGGCCCCCACTCATGTCTCCCACCACCCCCCCAGCATCCAGGGGCAGCCTCCACCAGGCCCCGACTCATGTCTTTCACCACCCCCACCCCCCAGCATCCAGGGGCACCCTCCACCAGGCCCCCACTCATGTCCAACTCATGTCTCCCTGCACCCCCACCCCCCAGCAGTGCAGGGGCAGCCTCCACCAGGTCCCCACTCATGTCTCCCACCACCCCACCCCCCAGCAGTGCAGGGGCAGCCTCCACCAGGCCCCCACTCATGTCTACCACCACCCCCCACCCCCCAGCATCCAGGGGCACCCTCCACCAGGCCCCCACTCATGTCTACCATCACCCACACCCCCCAGCAGTGCAGGGGCAGCCTCCACCAGGCCCCACTCATGTCTCCCACCACCCTCACACCCCAGCAGTGCAGGGGCAGCCTCCACCAGGCCCCCACTCATGTCCCCCTGCACCCCCACCCCCCAGCAGTGCAGGGCCAGCCTCCACCAGGCCCCCACTCATGTCTACCACCACCCCCACCCCCCAGCAATGCAGGGACAGCCTCTGCCAGGCTCCCACTCATGTCCCCTGCACCCCCACCCCCCAGCATCCAGGGGCACCCTCCACCAGGCCCCCACACATGTCCCCCTGCACCCCCACCCCACAGCATCCAGGGGCAGCCTCCACCAGGCCCCCACTCATGTCTCCAACCACCCCCACCCCCAGCATCCAGGGGCACCCTCCACCAGGCCCCCACTCATGTCCAACTCATGTCTCCCTGCACCCCCACCCCCAGCAGTGCAGGGGCAGCCTCCAACAGGCCCCCACTCATGTCTCCCACCACCCCCAACCCCCATCAGTCCAGGGGCAGCCTCCACCAGGCCCCCACTCATGTCTACCACCACCCCCACACCATGGCATCCAGGGGAACCCTCCACCAGGCCCCCACTCATGTCTCCCATCACCCCCACCCCCCAGCAGTGCAGGGGCAGCCTCCACCAGGCCCCCACTCATGTCTCCTATCACCCTGCAGCATCCAGGGGCACCCTCCACCAGGCCCCCACTCATGTCTCCCATCACCCCCACCCCCCAGCAGTGCAGGGGCAGCCTCCACCAGGCCCCTACTCATGTCTCCCATCACCCCCACCCCCCAGCAGTGCAGGGGCAGCCTCCACCTGGCCCCCACTCATGTCTACCACCACCCTACCCCCCAGCATCCAGGGGCACCCTCCACCAGGCCCCCACTCATGTCTACCACAACCCCCACCCCCCAGTAGTGCAGGGGCAGCCTCCACCAGGCCCCCACTCATGTCTCCCACCACCCCCACGCCCCAGCATCCAGGGGCAGCCTCCAGCAGGCCCCCACTCATGTCCCCCTGCACCCCCACCCCCAAGCAGTGAAGGGGCAGCCTCAAACAGGCCCCCACACATTTCCCCCTGCATCCCCACCCCCCAGCATCCAGGGGCAGCCTCCACCAGGCCCCCACTCAGGTCTCCCACCACCCCCACCCGAGGCATCCAGGGGCACTCTCCACCAGGCCCCCACTCATGTCCAACTCATGTCTCCTTGCACCCCCTAGCAGTGCAGGGGCAGCCTCCACCAGGCCCCCACTCATGTCTACCACCGCCCCCACCCCCCAGCAGTGCAGGGGCAGCCTCCACCAGGCCCCCACTCATGTCTCCCACCACCCCCACCTGCCAGCATCCAGGGGCACCCTCCACCAGGCCCCCACTCATGTCTACCATCACCCCCACCCCCCAGCAGTGCAGGGGCAGCCTCCACCAGGCCCCCACTCATGTCTCCCATCACCTCCACCCCCCAGCATCCAGGGGCAGCCTCCACCAGGCCCCCACTCATGTCTCCCACCACCCCCACCCCTGAGCAGTGCAGGGGCAGCCTCCACCAGGCCCCCACTCATGTCTCCCATCACCTCCACCCCCCAGCATCCAGGGGCAGCCTCCACCAGGCCCCCACTCATGTCTCCCACCACCCCCACCCCCGAGCAGTGCAGGGGCAGCCTCCACCAGGCCCCCACTCATGTCCCCCTGCACCCCCACCCCACAGCATCCAGGGGCAGCCTCCACCAGGCCCCCAGTCATGTCTCCCACCACCCCCACCCCCCAGCATCTAGGGGCACCCTCCACCAGGCCCACACTCATGTCTCCCACCACCCCCAGCCCCCAGCAGTGCAGGGGCAGCCTCCACCAGGCCCCCACTCGTGTCTACCACCACCCCCACCCCCCAGCATCCAGGGGCACCCTCCACCAGGCCTCCACTCATGTCTCCCATCACCCCCACCCCCCAGCAGTGCAGGGGCAGCCTACACCAGGCCCCCACTCATGTCTCCCATCACCCCACCCCCCAGCAGTGCAGGGGCAGCCTCCACCAGGCCCCCACTCATGTCTCCCACCACCCCCACCCCCCAGCATCCAGGGACACCCTCCACCAGGCCCCCACCATGTCTCCCATCACCCCCACCCCCAGCAGTGCAGGGGCAGCCTCCACCAGGCCCCCACTCATGTCTCTCACCACCCCCACCCCCCAGCATCCAGGGGCAGCCTCCACCAGGCCCCCACTCATGTCTCCCACCACCCCCACACCCCAGCAGTGCAGGGGCAGCCTCCACCAGGCCCCCACTCATGTCCCCCTGCACCCCCACCCCCCAGCAGTGCAGGGGCAGCCTCCACCAGGCCCCCACTCATGTCTACCACCACCCCCACCCCCAGCAGTGCAGGGACAGCCTCCACCAGGCCCCCACTCATGTCTCCCACCACCCCCACACCCCAGCAGTGCAGGGGCAGCCTCCAACAGACCCCCACTCATGTCCCCCTGCACCCCCACCCCCCAGCATCCAGGGGCATCCTCCACCAGGCCCCCACACATGTCCTCCTGCACCCCCACCCCACAGCATCCAGGGGCAGCCTCCACCAGGCCCCCACTCATGTCTCCCACCACCCCCACCCCCAGCATCCAGGGGCACCCTCCACCAGGCCCCCACTCATGTCCAACTCATGTCTCCCTGCACCCCCACCCCCCAGCAGTGCAGGGGCAGCCTCCAACAGGCCCCCACTCATGTCTCCCACCACCCCCAACCCCCAGCAGTCCAGGGGCAGCCTCCACCAGGCTCCCACTCATGTCTACCACCACTCCCACACCCCAGCATCCAGGGGCACCCTCCACCAGGCCCCCACTCATGTCTCCCATCACCCCCACCCCCCAGCAGTGCAGGGTGTTAGGGAGAATTCTCTGTTTAGGCTGAATTTCCTAACCTAGTGAGTCCCCCAGCAGCTTTGCTGGATTTCTGGAGTTTGTTTTTTCCATCCTGCCAAGAGTGAGACTCTTTTCTCCCACTCTTGGACATGTATGTGTGTGTAATTCCTTTGAAATGTCAATGTGTTCGATGGGCTATGGGGTCTTTTACTCCATAGGGTCTCATATGTTTTTCTATGTGTGTTACACCGCACCCTACATGGCGTATCACTGGGGCGTCCTAGCGGGCCCCCAACATAGACTCCATACCCGGGGACTGACTACTGTCTCCCCGGGCATGTAAAGTCACCATTGGCTTTACTAGACCTAAATTTACTAACAGGACTAGTACAAACCATCTTATTGTGGACGTACTAGTAGGGGTAATTCAATTACTCTTAGACCTGTTACTCGAGGGGGCACTGTCCCGTCCCCCCTCGTCGAGTTTTGGCTGGTGGCAGTGGAAACTACTTGTTATGTTCGACCCCGAGCATAACCCTATGGGATTCGTCCCATTGTTGGAGATTGATACTTTTTTTCGTTAATCTCTAACGTACCACCGATCTACTTATCGTAAATAAGTTTATCGGATGGTATTTTCTGCCAGAACTCGGTTTGTAAAATGGCGTCTGTGTTCGTCTCTGTGACTCCTAAACCAAAGGTTGAGCCCTTTGTTCCACTTTTGGCGGGCCTCTGTACAGAGACCCTCCAAAGTGGTGCCATTCTGTCTGGGTTACCTCAGGGGTGTGGGAGGGGGTTTAGGCACCCTGGACCGAGTTGCCTTGCCAACTCAGGTCATACTCTGGAGTGATTGGCCCAAGTGGTGAGCGTTCCCGCTCACCACTTAGCATGTGTTGATTGACAGCTAGGCTGAATGAATGGGGGTTTTCTGCATAAAAGCAGGGCTTTTGGGACTGGATCTTCAGAAGTGCCACAGGACCTAAGAATCCGACGAGGGTAACGCTGAGCCGACCTGCACGACGACACCTCCGGTGGAGCCCTGCGGAACCGACTCACCACTTCCCGACGACAGAGGAGATCTCCCTGCCGGAGAGTCTCTTCCCCTGGCTGGTGGGAACAACCAGTCCCCTTTGCTTTTTATTCGCCTCAGGACGCAGTGGTCGAATTGCCCGTGCAGAGCACCCCAGCAACCGGATAGCCACTACCCCTGAACCGCGACCAAAAGGTGGTGCCTTGTGACGGAGCACTCCACGGCTGGACTCTTCCTTGGTGGTGCACCGGACTTCATTTTCTTCGACGACGAGATCATCTCTACTCTTGGCAAAGACCCGCCGTGCATCCACCACCAGGAACAACTGCCCCCGCCGGAGCTGCCCTCCACAACAAGGTACCGTGTCCGCCTGGCTTCCCTTTCGATCGGTTCGAGTGAGGTGTCTTAATCCTCTCCGTTCCGTTGGGTCGCCTCCAAGCTTTTCTCATCCTTTGTTCTGAACTGGTTCAACCTGCGATAACAATTTGCTATACAGACTTGAATGCATCTCCACTAGAGACTTTTTGGGACATCGCGCCTTGCCTCTCTCCGAGTGGGCCTGGCCTCTGAACTTTACGATTTATTGTGATTCTTGCCTTCTTGCCTTGCATTTTATCCGCGTAGTATTGAACTGTGTTGATTTCATGACCTGCCTATCTTTTTCTCCCCCGTCCTAACTAATATTCGAGTGTCATCTGGGTTGAGGTATACACCTCTGTCTGAAAATAAGTGATACCGGTAGAACCTAGAGCTGTTGAAATATTGCTAGGGGGATTGATAGTTTTCGACTTCGTAGAGTAATTGTGTTTGATTTGTTTGCCGTGATTTGCCTTAGTGTTTTTCATAGATGTTCTGTTATAAATAAATGCCTTAATATCTTTACACTAAGCCTCGTTGCGTGTTTGCTTGTCTTGCTGTGAAGAATTGCCCTATTTTGTATACTCCACATACTGCTCAACTTTTCTTGAGAGAAGTCTGACTGCTCAGCCACAGCTACCACGTGAATCTGTGTGGTGCGGACTGCTACCAAGTGGGTTCACCGCCAACGCCTGTAGTCCTAAATCTTTTGCAGTGGTCCCAGAGGGAACTGCACAGGTTTCCGCCTAACACAGGGGCAGCCTCCACCAGGCCCCCACTCATATCTACCACCACCCCCACCCCGCAGCATCCAGGGGCACCCTCCACCAGGCCCCCACTCATGTCTCCCATCACCCCCACCCCCCAGAAGTGCAGGGGCAGCCTCCACCAGGCCCCCACTCATGTCTCCCATCACCCCCACCCCCAAGCAGTGCAGGGGCAGCCTCCACCAGGCCCCCACCCATGTCTCCCATCACCCCCAACCCCCAGCAGTGCAGGGGCAGCATCCACCAGGCCCCCACTCATGTCTCCCACCACCCCCATCCCCAGCATCCAGGGGCACCCTCCACCAGGCCCCCACTCATGTCTACCACCACCCCCACCCCCCAGCATCCAGGGGCACCCTCCACCAGGCCCCCACTCATGTCTACCACCACCTCCACCCCCCAGCAGTGCAGGGGCAGCCTCCACCAGGCCCCCACTCATGTCTCCCACCACCCCCACCCCCCAGCATCCAGGGGCAGCCTCCAGCAGGCCCCCACTCATGTCCCCCTGCACCCCCACCCCCAGCATCCAGGGGCAGCCTCCACCAGGCACCCACTCATGTCTCCCACCACCCCCACCCCCCAGCATCCAGGGGCACCCTCCACCAGGCCCCCACTCATGTCTCCCACCACCCCCACCCCCCAGCATCCAGGGGCAGCCTCCAGCAGGCCCCCACTCATGTCCCCCTGCACCCCCACCCCCCAGCATCCAGGGGCAGCCTCCACCAGGCCCCCACTCATGTCTCCCATCACCCCCAACCCCCAGCAGTGCAGGGGCAGCATCCACCAGGCCCCCACTCATGTCTCCCACCACCCCCACCCCCAGCATCCAGGGGCACCCTCCACCAGGCCCCCACTCATGTCTACCACCACCCCCACCCCCCAGCATCCAGGGGCACCCTCCACCAGGCCCCCACTCATGTCTACCACCACCTCCACCCCCCAGCAGTGCAGGGGCAGCCTCCACCAGGCCCCCACTCATGTCTCCCACCACCCCCACCCCCCAGCATCCAGGGGCAGCCTCCAGCAGGCCCCCACTCATGTCCCCCTGCACCCCCACCCCCCAGCATCCAGGGGCAGCCTCCACCAGGCACCCACTCATGTCTCCCACCACCCCCACCCCCCAGCATCCAGGGGCACCCTCCACCAGGCCCCCACTCATGTCCAACTCATGTCTCCCTGCACTCCCACCCCCCAGCAGTGCAGGGGCAGCCTCCATAAGGCCCCCACTCATGTCTACCATCGCCCCCACCCCCCAGCAGTGCAGGGGCAGCCTCCACCAGGCCCCCACTCATGTCTCCCACCACCCCCACCCCCCAGCATCCATGGGCACCCTCCACCAGGCCCCCACTCATGTTTCCCACCACCCCCACCCTCCAGCATCCAGGGGCAGCCTCCACCAGGCCCCCACCCATGTCTTCCACCACCCCCACCCCCCAGCAGTGCAGGGGCAGCCTCCACCAGGCACCCACTCATGTCCCCCTGCACCCCCACCCCCCAGCAGTGCAGGGACAGGCTCCACCAGGCCCCCACTCATGTCTCCCACCACCCCCACCCCCCAGCATCCAGGGGCAGCCTCCACCAGGCCCCCAATCATGTCTCCCACCACCCCCACCCACCAGTATTGCAGGGGCAGCCTCCACCAGGACCCCACTCATGTCCCCCTCCACCCCCACCCCCCAGCATCCAGGGGCACCCTCCACCAGGCCCCCACACATGTCCCCCTGCACCCCCACCCCCCAGCATCCAGGGGCAGCCTCCACCATGCCCCCACTCATGTCTCCCACCACCCCCCCCCAGCATCCAGGGGCACCCTCCACCAGGCCCCCACTCATTTCCAACTCATGTCTCCCTCCACCCCCACCCCCCAGCAGTGCAGGGGCAGCCTCCACCAGGCCCCCACTCATGTCTACCACCACCCCCACCCCCCAGCATCCAGGGGCAGCCTCCACCAGGCCCTCGCTCATGTCTCCCTGCACCCCAACCCCCCAGCAGTGCAGGGGCAGCCTCCATCAGGCCCCCACTCATGTCTACCACCACCCCCCAGCAGTGCAGGGGCAGCCTCCACCAGGCCCACACTCATGTCTCCCACCACCCCCACCCCCACCCCCCAGCAGTGCAGGAGCAGCCTCCACCAGGCCCCCACTCATGTCCCCCTGCACCCCCACCCGCCAGCATCCAGGGTCAACCTCCACCAGGCCTCCACACATGTCCCCCTGCACCCCCACCCCACAGCATCCAGGGGCAGCCTCCACCAGGCCCCCACTCATGTCTCCCACCACCCCCACCCCCCAGCATCCAGGGGCACCCTCCACCAGGCTCCCACTCATGTCCAACTCATGTCTCCCTGCACCCCCACCCCCCAGCAGTGCAGGGGCAGCCTCCAGCAAGCCCCCACTCATGTCTCCCACCAGCCCCACCCCCCAGCATCCAGGGGCACCCTCCACCAGGCCCCCACTCATGTCTACCATCACCCCCACGCGCCAGCAGTGCAGGGGCAGCCTCCACCAGGCACCAACTCATGTGTCCCATCACCCCCAGCCCCCAGCAGTGCAGGGGCAGCCTCCACCAGGCCCCCACTCATATCTACCACCACCCCACCCCCCAGCAGTGCAGGGGCAGCCTCCACCAGGTCCCCACTCATGTCTCCCACCAGCCCCACCACCCAGCAGTGCAGGGGCAGCCTCCACCAGGCCCCCACTCATGTTCCCCTGCACCCCCACCCCCAGCATCCAGGGGCACCCTCCACCAGGCCCCCACACATGTCCCCTGCACCTCCACCCCACAGCATCCAGGGGCAGCCTCCACCAGGCCCCCACTCATGTCTCCCACCCCCCCACCCCCCAGCATCCAGGGGCGCCCTCCACCAGTCCCCCACTCATGTCCAACTCATGTCTCCCTGCACCCCCACCCCCCAGCAGTGCAGGGGCAGCCTCCACCAGGCCCACACTCATGTCTCCCACCACCCCCACCCCCCAGCAGTGCAGGGGCAGCCTCCACCAGGCCCCCACTCATGTCTACCACCACCCCCACACCCCAGCATCCAGGGGTACCCTCCACCAGGCCCCCACTCATGTCTCCCATCACACCCACCCCCCAGCAGTGCAGGGGCAGCCTCCAGCAGGCCCCCACTCATGTCTCCCACCACCCCCCAGCATCCAGGGGCACCCTCCACCAGGCCCCCACTCATGTCTCCCATCACCCCCACCCCCGAGCAGTGCAGGGGCAGCCTCCACCAGGCCCCACTCATGTCTCCCACCACCCCCACCCCCCAGCAGTGCAGGGGCAGCCTCCACCAGGCCCCCACTCATGTCCCCTGCACCCCCACCCCCCAGCATCCAGGGGCACCCTCCACCAGGTCCCACACATGTCCCCCTGCACCCCCACCCACCAGCAGTGCAGGGGCAGCCTCCACCTGGCCCCCACTCATGTCTACCACCACCCCCACCCCCCAGCAGTGCAGGGGCAGCCTCCACCAGGCCCCCACTCATGTCTCCCACCACCCTTACCCCCCAGCATCCAGGGAGCACCCTCCACCAGGCCCCCACACATGTCCCCCTGCACCCCCACCCCACAGCATCCAGGGGCAGCCTCCACCAGGCCCTCGCTCATGTATCCCACCACCCCCACCCCCCAGCATCCAGTGGCACCCTCCACTGGCCCCCACTCATGTCCAACTCATGTCTCCCTGCACCCCAACCCCCCAGCAGTGCAGGGGCAGCCTCCACCAGGCCCCCACTCATGTCTACCACCACCCCCCAGCAGTGCAGGGGCAGCCTCCACCAGGCCCCCACTCATGTCTCCCACCACCCCCACCCCCACCCCCCAGCAGTGCAGGGGCAGCCTCCACCAGGCCCCCACTCATGTCCCCCTGCACCCCCACCCGCCAGCATCCAGGGGCACCCTCCACCAGGCCCCCACACATGTCCCCCTGCACCCCCACCCCACAGCATCCAGGGGCAGCCTCCACCAGGCCCCCATCCATGTCTCCCACCACCCCCACCCCCCAGCATCCATGGGCACCCTCCACCAGGCCCCCACTCATGTCCAACTCATGTCTCCCTGCACCCCCACCCCCCAGCAGTGCAGGGGCAGCCTCCAGCAGGCCCCCACTCATGTCTCCCAACAGCCCCACCCCCCAGCATCCAGGGGCACCCTCCACCAGGCCCCCACTCATGTCTACCATCACCCCGACGCCCCAGCAGTGCAGGGGCAGCCTCCACCAGGCCCCCACTCATGTGTCCCATCACCCCCACCCCCCAGCATCCAGGGGCACCCTCCACCAGGCCCCCACTCATGTCTCCCACCACCCCCACCCCCAGCAGTGCAGGGGCAGCCTCCACCAGGCCCCCACTCATGTCCCCCTGCACCCCCAGCCCCCAGCAGTGCAGGGGCAGCCTCCACCATGCCCCCACTCATGTCTACCACCACCCCACCCCCCAGCAGTGCAGGGGCAGCCTCCACCAGACCCCCACTCATGTCTCCCACCACCCCATTCCCCAGCAGTGCAGGGGCAGCCTCCACCAGGCCCCCACACATGTCCCCCTGCACCTCCACCCCACAGCATCCAGGGGCAGCCTCCACCAGGCCCCCACTCATGTCTCCCACCACCCCCACCCCCCAGCATCCAGGGGCACCCTCCAGCAGGCCCCCAACCATGTCCAACTCATGTCTCCCTGCACCCCCACCCCCCAGCAGTGCAGGGGCAGCCTCCAACAGGCCCCCACTCATGTCTCCCACCACCCCCACCCCCCAGCATCCAGGGGCAGCCTCCACCAGGCCCCCACTCATGTCTCCCACCACACCCACCCCCCAGCAGTGCAGGGGCAGCCTCCACCAGGCCCTCACTCATGTCCCCCTGCACCCCCACCCCCCAGCATCCAGGGCAGCCTCCACCAGGCCCCCACACATGTCTCCCACCACCCCCACCCCCAGCAGTGCAGAGGCAGCCTCCACCAGGCCCCCACTCATGTCCCCCTGCACCCCCAGCCCCCAGCATCCAGGGGCACCCTCCACCAGGCCCCCACACATGTCCCCCTGCACCCCCACCCCCCAGCATCCAGGGGCAGCCTCCACCAAGCCCCCCCTCATGTCTCCCACCACCCCCACCCCCCAGCAGTGCAGGGGCAGTCTCCACCAGGTCCCCACTCATGTCCCCCTGCACCCCCACGCCCCAGCATCCAGGGGCACCCTCCACCAGGCCCCCACACATGTCCCCCTGCACCCCCACCCCACAGCATCCAGGGGCAGCCTCCCAGGCCCCCACTCATGTCTCCCACCACCCCCACCCCCCAGCAGTGCAGGGGCAGCCTCCACCAGGCCCCCACTCATGTCTCCCACCACCTCCAACCCCCAGCATCCAGGGGCACCCTCCACCAGGCCCCCACTCATGTCCAACTCATGTCTACCACCACACCACCACCCCCCAGCATCCAGGGGCAGCCTCCACCAAGCCCCCACTCATGTCTCCCACCACCCCCACCCCCCAGCAGTGCAGGGGCAGCCTCCACCAGGCCCCCACTCATGTCCCCCTGCACCCCCACCCCCCAGCATCCAGGGGCACCCTCCACCAGGCCCCCACTCATGTCTCCCACCACCCCCACCCCCCAGCAGTGCAGGGGCAGCCTCCACCAGGCCCCCACCCATGTCCCCCTGCACCCCCAGCCCCCAGCAGTGCAGGGGCAGCCTCCACCATGCCCCCACTCATGTCTATCACCAC
Source organism: Ambystoma mexicanum (assembly GCF_040938575.1). Taxonomy (NCBI): domain Eukaryota; kingdom Metazoa; phylum Chordata; class Amphibia; order Caudata; family Ambystomatidae; genus Ambystoma; species Ambystoma mexicanum. Next base: position 717,682,712 of record NC_090932.1, read on the forward strand.
CCCACCCCCCAGCAGTGCAGGGGCAGCCTCCACCAGACCCCCACTCATGTCTCCCACCACCCCATTCCCCAGCAGTGCAGGGGCAGCCTCCACCAGGCCCCCACACTTGTCCCCCTGCACCTCCACCCCACAGCATCCAGGGGCAGCCTCCACCAGGACCCCACTCATGTCTCCCACCACCCCCACCCCCCAGCATCCAGGGGCACCCTCCAACAGGCCCCCACTCATGTCTCCCACCACCCCCACCCCCCAGCATCCAGGGGCAGCCTCCACCAGGCCCCCACTCATGTCTAACACCACACCCACCCCCCAGCAGTGCAGGGGCAGCCTCCACCAGGCCCTCACTCATGTCCCCCTGCACCCCCACCCCCCAGCATCCAGGGGCAGCCTCCACCAGGCCCCCACACATGTCTCCCACCACCCCCACCCCCAGCAGTGCAGGGGCAGCCTCCACCAGGCCCCCACTCATGTCCCCCTGCACCCCCAGCCCCCAGCATCCAGTGGCACCCTCCACCAGGCCCCCACACATGTCCCCCTGCACCCCCACCCCCCAGCATCCAGGGGCAGCCTCCACCAAGCCCCCACTCATGTCTCCCACCACCCCCAACCCACAGCAGTGCAGGGGCAGCCTCCACCAGGCCCCCACTCATGTCCCCCTGAACCCCCACGCCCCAGCATCCAGGGGCACCCTCCACCAGGCCCCCACACATGTCCCCCTGCACCCCCACCCCACAGCATCCAGGGGCAGCCTCCACCAGGCCCCCACTCATGTCTCCCACCACCCCCACCCCCCAGCAGTGCAGCGGCAGCCTCCACCAGGCCCCCACTCATGTCTCCCACCACCTCCAACCCCCAGCATCCAGGGGCACCCTCCACCAGGCCCCCACTCATGTACAACTCATGTCTACCACCACACCACCACCCTCCAGCAGTGCAGGGGCAGCCTCCACCAGGCCCCCACTCATGTCTACCACCACACCACCACCCCCCAGCAGTGCAGGGGCAGCCTCCACCAGGCCCCCACTCATGTCTCTCACCACCCCCACCCCCCAGCAATCTGGGGCACCCTCCACCAGGCCCCCACTCATGTCTTCCATCACCTCCACCCCCCAGCAGTGCAGGGGCAGCCTCCACCAGGCCCCCACTCATGTCTCGCACCATCCCCACCCCCCAGCAGTGCAGGGGCAGCCTCCACCAGGCCCTCACTCATGTCTACCACCACCTGCACCCCCCAGCATCCAGGTGCACCCTCCACCAGGCCCCCACTCACGTCTCCCATCACTCCCACCCCCCAGCAGTGCAGTGGCAGCCTCCACCAGGCCCCCACTCATGTCTCCCACCACCCCACAGCATCCAGGGGCACCCTCCACCAGGCCCCCACTCATGTCTCCAATCACCCCCACCCCCAGCAGTGCAGGGGCAGCCTCCACCAGGCCCCCACTCATGTCCCCCTGCACCCCCACGCCCCAGCATCCAGGGGCACCCTCCACCAGGCCCCCACACATGTCCCCCTGCACACCCTCCCCACAGCATCCAGGGGCAGCCTCCACCAGGCCCCCACTCATGTCTCCCACCACCCCCACCCCCAAGCAGTGCAGGGGCAGCCTCCACCAGGCCCCCACTCATGTCTCCCACCACCCCCACCCCCCACCATCCAGGGGCACCCTCCGCCAGGCCCCCACTCATGTCCAACTCATGTTTCCCTGCACCCCCACCGCCCAGCAGTGCAGGGGCAGCCTCCACCAGGCCCCCACTCATGTCTACCACCACACCACCACCCCCCAGCAGTGCAGGGGCAGCCTCCACCAGGCCCCCACTCATGTCTCCCACCACCCCCACCCCCCAGCAGTGCAGGTGCAGCCTCCACCATGCCCCCACTCATGTCTATCACCACCCCACCCCCCAGCAGTGCAGGGGCAGCTCCACCAGACCCCCACTCATGTCTCCCACCACCCCATTCCCCAGCAGTGCAGGGGCAGCCTCCACCAGGCCCCCACACATGTCCCCCTGCACCTCCACCCCACAGCATCCAGGGGCAGCCTCCACCAGGACCCCACTCATGTCTCCCACCACCCCCACCCCCCAGCATCCAGGGGCACCCTCCAACAGGCCCCCAACCGTGTCCAACTCATGTCTCCCTGCACCCCCACCCCCCAGCAGTGCAGGGGAAGCCTCCACCAGGCCCCCACTCATGTCTCCCACCACCCCCACCCCCCAGCATCCAGGGGCAGCCTCCACCAGGCCCCCACTCATGTCTCCCACCACACCCACCCCCCGGCAGTGCAGGGGCAGCCTCCACCAGGCCCTCACTCATGTCCCCCTGCACCCCCACCCCCCAGCATCCAGGGGCAGCCTCCACCAGGCCCCCACACATGTCTCCCACCACCCCCACCCCAGCAGTGCAGGGGCAGCCTCCACCAGGCCCCCACTCATGTCCCCCTGCACCCGCAGCCCCCAGCATCCAGGGGCACCCTCCACCAGGCCCCCACACATGTCCCCCTGCACCCCCACCCCCCAGCATCCAGGGGCAGCCTCCACCAAGCCCCCACTCATGTCTCCCACCACCCCCACCCCCCAGCAGTGCAGGGGCAGCCTCCACCAGGCCCCCACTCATGTCCCCCTGCACCCCCACGCCCCAGCATCCAGGGGCACCCTCCACCAGGCCCCCACACATGTCCCCCTGCACCCCCACCCCACAGCATCCAGGGGCAGCCTCCACCAGGCCCCCACTCATGTCTCCCACCACCCCCACCCCCCAGCAGTGCAGGGGCAGCCTCCACCAGGCCCCCACTCATGTCTCCCACCACCTCCAACCCCCAGCATCCAGGGGCACCCTCCAAAAGGCCCCCACTCATGTCCAACTCATGTCTACCACCATACCACCACCCCCCAGCAGTGCAGGGGCAGCCTCCACCAGGCCCCCACTCATGTCTACCACCACACCACCACCCCCCAGCAGTGCAGGGGCAGCCTCCACCAGGCCCCCACTCATGTCTCTCACCATCCCCACCCCCCAGCAATCAGGGACACCCTCCACCAGCCCCCCACTCATGTCTTCCATCACCTCCACCCCCCAGCAGTGCCTGGGCAGCCTCCACCAGGCCCCCACTCATGTCTCCCACCATCCCCACCCCCCAGCAGTGCAGGGGCAGCCTCCACCAGGCCCTCACTCATGTCTACCACCACCTCCACCCCCCAGCATCCAGGTGCACCCTCCACCAGGCCCCCACTCATGTCTCCCATCACCCCCACCGCCCAGCAGTGCAGGGGCAGCCTCCACCAGGCCCCCACTCATGTCTCCCACCACCCCACAGCATCCAGGGGCACCCTCCACCAGGCCCCCACTCATGTCTCCCATCACCCCCACCCCCAGCAGTGCAGGGGCAGCCTCCACCAGGCCCCCACTCATGTCCCCCTGCACCCCCATGCCCCAGCATCCAGGGGCACCCTCCACCAGGCCCCCACACATGTCCCCCTGCACCCCCTCCCCACAGCATCCAGGGGCAGCCTCCACCAGGCCCCCACTCATGTCTCCCACCACGCCCACCCCCCAGCAGTGCAGGGGTGTTAGGGAGAATTCTCTGTTTAGGCTGAATTTATTAACCTAGTGAGTCCCCCAGCAGCTTTGCTGGATTTCTGGAGTTTGTTTTTTTCCATCATGCCAAGAGTGGGACTCTTTTCCTCCCACTCTTGGACATGAATGTGTGTAATTCCTTTGAATATCAATGTGTTCTATAGGCTATGGGATCTTTTACTCCATAGGGTCTCATATGTTTTTCTATGTGTGTTACACGCACCCTACGTGTAGTAACACTGGGGCGTCCTAGCAGACCCCCTCCATGGACTCCATACCCGTTGGCTGACTACTGTCTCCCCGGGCATGTAAAGTCACCATTGGCTTTACTAGACCTAAATTTACTAACAGAACTAGTGCAAACCATCTTATTGTGGACGTGCTAGTAGGGGTAATTCGATTACTCCTAGATCTGTTACTCGAGGGGGCACTGTCCCGTCCCCCCTCGTCGAGTTTTGGATGGTGGCAGTGGAAACTACTTGTTATGCTCGACCCCGAACATAACCCTATGGGATTCGTCCCATTGTTGGAGATTGATACTTTTCCTCGTTAATCTCTAACGTACCACCAGTCTACTTATCTTAAATAAGTTTATGGTATTTTCTGCCAGAACTCGGTTTTTAAAATGGCGTCTGTGTTCGTCTCTGTGACTCCTAAACCAAAGGTTGAGCCCTTTATTCCACTTTTGGCGGGCCTCTGGACAGAGACCCTCCAAAGTGGTGCCATTCTGTCTGGGTTACCACAGGGGTGTGGGAGCGGGTTTAGGCACCCTGGACCGAGTTGCCTTGCCAACTCCGGTCGCACTCTGGTGTGATTGGCCCAAGTGGTCAGCCTCCCCGCTCACCACTTAGCGTGTGTTGATTGACAGCTAGGCTGAATGAATGGGGGTTTTCTGCATAAAAGCAGGGCTTTTGGGACTGGATCTTGAGAAGTCGCCACAGGACCTAAGAATCCGACGAGGGTAACGCTGAGCCGACCTGCACGACGACACTCCCGGTGGAGCCCTGCGGAACCGACTCACCACTTCCCGACGACAGAGGAGATCTCCCTGCCGGAGAGTCTGTTCCCCTGACTGGTGGGAACAACCAGTCCCCTTTTCCTTTTTCTTCGCCTCAGGACGCAGTGGTCGAATTGCCCGTGCAGAGCACCTCGGCAACCGGATAGCCACTACCCCTGTACCGCGACCAAAAGGTGGTGTGTGTGTCCTTGGCATGGTCTGTCAGGGCGATTTGCCAATAGCCTGACGTCAAGTCAAATGTGCTGAGGAACTTGGCGGCGCCAAGTTTATCCACCAACTCATCTGTTCTTGGCAAAGGGTGGGGATCAGTCTTGGTGACTGCATTAAGAGCTCTATAATCCACGCAGAATCTAAGTTCTTTAGATCCGCCTTTGGTACTAACACAACTGGGCTAGACCATGGACTAGTAGAGGGCTCTATTACCCCCGAGATCGAGCATCTTGCTGACCTCACCTTTGATGTGGGTTCGTACGTTTTCTTTTTTTTATTTTTTTTAAACTTTTATTTTTGGCGGCAGAGGTAGCATGGTACACACATCAAGGCAACAATCACAATTTAGACAGTATAAGGTGAAGCAATACATGAAGCATAGTACATTAATGGTAATAACGTCAGACAACAGACATAAGGGAATCCTGTAGGTATGGGTTCATGTAGAAAGGATGGTCACTGAAGGAGTGGGGGACGAAACAGAGCTGGAGGTGCCCTCCCCTTGACAGTTCAGGTATGAGTTGAACTCCGTCCAGATGTTTCTGGGACGAGAGGTGGCAGGGAGCATAGATATAAATTCCTCCTCACAGTTGCGCGACCAAGTTAGCATGTGAAGCCATTTCTGGTGGGTCGGGGGGAAGGGACTTTTCCAGCTCTGAAGAATGCATTTCTTGGCTATCATACAACCAATATTGAGGAATCTAGCCGAGCCCCTGGTGTCATCTGTTTTCCAGGCACCAAATAGGACAGCCAGCGGGTCGGGGTCAATTACAGTGTCAGTGATGGCCGTGAGTGTTTCTAGAATACTTTCCCAAAATCTAAGCAATTTGTCACAGGACCAGAACATGTGTAAGTGATCAGCCTCTATAGCCCCGCATCGGGGGCAGGGGTGCACCGCAGCCCGGGCGAATCTCGAGGTCCTGTGCGGAGTGTAGTACAGTCTATTTAGGAGTTTGTACTGCATGGCGCGGAAACGGAAATTGAGGGAGACTTTTTGGGTGTGTAAGCACATCGCCCACCAGGTCCCGTCTGATATCTCCAGGCCTAGTTCGCCGGCCCATTCAACGCGTGCCTTGAGGGTGGGTGTAGGGGTAGTGGCCTGAAGAATCTTGTAAAGTGCTGAGACTATTCCACGGGCACCACCAGAGTTAGCGATGTATGCAATGGCCGAATTGTCAGGGGGCTCTTCAGGAAATGAGGGCCATTTGGTACGGAACGCAGCCCTTAATCTAAAGTACTGAAGGGTCTCTAAGGCGGACCCTGTGTGGCCCGATTTCCAAGTTTGGGGGTCAATAAACCTGCCATTAGGGTAGAAGTCCGTCAGTGCCCGGTATCCCAACTCCCCCCAGTGTCGGGCCAATGACGCATCATGAGTGGGTTCTAGGCCGGGAAAGTCCCAAACAGGAAGCCATTTGTAGTACGGGGAGGCCTCCGGTGTCTGACACAGAAGGCGAGCCCAGGCTAATAGGGTCGTGTTGAGTGGGTCAATAGGAGAGTCGGGTGTGTATTGCCGATTTAGTATGATGGACATTAGGTCAGTGCCAGTCGCCGCCAGCCGTTCCAGTTTGACATGGGGACGCACTGGGGTACCGGGGTACCAGTGTGTGGCAAACTGTGCCTGGGCCGCGTACCAGTAGAGTGATAGCTCCGGAGCCGTGAGTCCCCCTAGTCTATATGGGAGTGTCATGTCCGTCCACTTTTTGCGCACTGCGCCAGAGTGCCAAAGGAACTGTGCACAAATTGCGTGTAGTCTAGCAAAGTAGCCCTTCCCGGGCCACACAGGTATATTGCCAAAAGTGTAAAGAAGTTTAGGGAGAAGGATCATTTTAATAAGGGAAAGCCGACCCGCGATGGATAACGGAAGGGCGCGCCACCGTTGGACTTTAGTCTCGACTATCTGTGCTACCGCAGAGTAATTATCAGCAAGGAGGGTGGATTTAGTTAAGGATATTTGCACACCCAGATATCTAACGCCCTTCGGTGACCAACGGAGGGGGTATTCAGTAGTGGGTTGTTGGGTGGATTGAGTGAGCGGAAAGATCTCAGATTTTGAATAGTTGATGGTGAAGCCGGAGTGGGTGCCAATACGGGTGATATCTCTCAATATTGGGTCGAGATGTGACGTGGGGTCTCGGATGTATAGCAAAACATCATCCGCATATAGAGATATAATCTCGGGGCTGTCTTTCAGTCTTATCCCCTTGCGGGCATGGTGAGCACGGACATAGTCTGCCATCGGTTCAATTGCTATAGCGAACAGTATTGGGGAAAAGGGGCAACCCTGTCGGGTACCCCTAAAGAGTGTGAAAAGGTCGGACGTCAACGCATTGGTCCTCACCCTCGCTACGGGAGAGGTGTATAGTAATTTAATGAACCTGATCATGTTTGGGCCGATGCCCATAGTCTCCAGAACAAGCCATGTGTATTTCCAGGAGACCATGTCGAAGGCCTTCTGGGCGTCCAGTGTGACCGCCACCGCTTGCGTATTCTGATCGATGCGGGACATCACATTAAAGAGTCTCCTAATATTATGGGAGGTAGACCTACCAGGTACAAAGCCGGCCTGATCTTCATGGACCAAATACGTCATAATGGGCAAAAAGCGATTCGCAATGATTTTCGCAAAAATCTTCGTGTCTATATTCATAAGGGAGAGGGGTCGGTAGGACCCACACTCATCCTCCGGTTTACCGGGCTTGAGCAGCACAGTGATAGCTGCCTCGCGCATGGAGGGAGGGAGGATAGATAATCGGAGCGATTCATTCCAGACCTCAAGAAGCCTGGGGGCTACTATGGCGACGTGTTCTTGGTAGAAGGCGGCAGTTAGGCCGTCAGGTCCCGGGGCTTTGCCTTTGGGCAGGTCGGAAATGGCTGTCACTATCTCATCAAGTGTAATAGGGGAGTCTAACCCGTCCCGTGTAGTGGAAGAAATCTCTGTGGTGGGGATCTGGTTGAGAAGTTCTCGCATGTATTGTTCAGTGTGTTCCGCGGGTTGGGAGTAGAGGGACCTATAGAAATCAGTGAATGTGTCCAGGATTTGTTGGTCAGCCCATTGAGCATTGCCCAGACTGTCTTTAATGGAGGTGATTTGCTTTCGGCCAGATTCCCATTTAATCAGTGACGCCAACGTTCTCCCGGGCCTGTCCCCCTCCCCATATTTCCTGGCTGCTTGAGGGCGGCCAAGGTATTGTATCTCGCTGACGGCAAGCGTGTTGAACACCCGGAGTTCATCGGAGACTTGGGTAAGTGTGACAGGGTCAGCCCTGGTGGCACACTGCAGTTCCAGCTGTTTCAGTTTGGCTTCAGATCGACCCAGTGCGGTTCTGATCGTTTTCAGCACTCCCGCCTCACGGGAGATGGACATACCCCTAATATACACTTTGAAGGCTTCCCATCTGACTGCAGCCGAGGTATCTCGGAGGGTGTTGTGTTCAAAGAAGGACTGGATATCAGCAAGTATTTCAGCCTTAAACACCACGTCCCTAAGGGCATCCGATTTGAAACGCCAGGTGCTAAATGTCGGGGCAGGCACACCCAGCCTCACCGAGAGTGTAATAGGGGAATGATCAGACAGTGTGCGGGGTAGGATCTGGGAGTCCACCACTCCACCCATGATTCCCCCTGATACCAGAAATAGGTCTATCCTGGAGGAGCTATCATGCACTGATGAGTAGTAAGTGTAGTCCCTAGATTGGGGGTGTAGCGATCTCCAGGCGTCCCAGATGTCTAGGTTCTTGGTGTGGGAGTTCAGTCTGCGTGCGGCACTAGACAGGGGACGGGGGGCAGCACCAGTTCTGTCCAGGACCGTATCCAGAATAAGATTAAAATCCCCACCCCAGAGGATCGGTACACCCACATATCCCAGCAGGATGGAGGCAATAGTATCGAAAAATCCAGGAGAGTCCACGTTGGGGCAATAGGTGTTGACAAGTAAATATTCTCTGTTAACTAAAGTGCAGTGCAGTATGACATAGCGTCCCTCAGGGTCAATGTAACTTTTGTGCAGTGTAAACTTAATGGACTTATGAATCATAGTTAGAGCCCTCCTGGATTGAGTGGAATAGGAGGTGAAGAATCTTGCCGGCCCCCAGGTCGGAGCCATGGATCTAGGGATGTGGCCATCGGAGTGGGTCTCCTGTAGGAACACCACTCTACACCCATGCCTGTTGGCATAGGCCATTATTTTACGGGCCTTAGTATGGTTACTTAACCCCCGGACATTCCATGACATTATGACGGTAGACATTGCGGTGACGGATATTCCATTACATGACATATATTCTTAATGAACATCACGGACCCACCAATAGTGCGTCCTCCGAAATTCGGAGTCACTCTTGCAGTCGTGGCCCTTTTGTGCGCGCCTCATGCAACCTCGTGTGCCTTTTGTAAATAACACCCCGTTCCCTCCCCCCACCCTCACCACCAACCCAAGTTTAGCAGTGTGAACCCAACCCATCCCAACCAGTGCACAGTCGGGTCGACCCCAACATGATCCAATCTGTGCAAGAGCCCAACAGGGGCTAACCCAAAACAAAATTATGTAGAACAGTGCAATCGCAGTGGGGTACGCCATTGCCGTGCGCCAGCGTGCTTGGAACCAAAGAAATTCGAGAGAAAACAAGCAGTGTGTGCGGTTTGGTAATGTAGGATGCTGCAACTATAGGTGGCCGTGTCAAGCCTACATGTGAATCCGAGAAGCATGCCACTCAGCAATAATTGGAAGTCAACATGGGCAGATTGAGCAGTTCAGCATATTAACTTACAGGAGCTTATTTGAGAAAGTAGGTGCAGCGAGTGTAGCCCAGAACATGTGAAAAACATAAACGTAACAGCAGAATAGTTGTGAAAAAGGCTAATGTGCAGTGGAACCATCTAAAGCGCCCGACCAGAGGCCGATCAACAAGGGCAGGCCACAAGTAGAATCTAGACATTCCCCATCATGTCAGCGGGCGGAAGAGGGGGAATATGTGCTTCTATGAATTTCACTGCTTCCGAGGGCACGGTGAAGAAGTAAAGTTTATTGTTAAATGTGAACTTTAGACGCGCAGGAAATAGGATGGCATAGGGAATACTTCTTTCCCTTAGCAGCTTTTTAACGCCAATGAATTGGCGACGCTCCTGCTGAACTCCGATCGAGAAGTCAGGGAAAATTCGAATCACTTGTGAGTCCAATCTGAGCTCGCCTTTTTCACGTGCAAGGCGGAGGATCTGGTCACGGTCTCTGAAGCTCAGAATTTTCGCAATAATGGGCCTCGGGAAGTCCCCGGGCTTGGGGCGCGGAGCCAGTGCTCTATGAGCCCTTTCAACAGTGAAGAAGGGGGACAAATCAGGATTGTCTAAAAGTTCCTTCAAGAGGATCTCAACAGCCAGTTCAAGTCGACCCTTCAGTGCATTTTCCGGGACACCAATAATGCGTATATTGTTCCTACGAGATCTGGATTCGAGGTCATCACATTTGGCCTTTACCGACTTCATGTCTGCGACAAGGGTAGACACCGTACTCTGCAGTGTGACTATATTGTCCTCATTAGAGCTGATCCTGTGTTCAGTTTCGGTGATTCGCACCCCCTGTTGATCTAGTTTAGCCTTCAGGGACGCCACATTTGCATTAATGTCGTCCAGTTTTTCATGAAAGGCTGCAAAATTTCTAGCCATTGACTCCATCATGATCGTCAGGTCTGCAGGGGGCCCTTCCGCAGGGGGTGGTGATTCGTCCTGGACGCATGATGCATGGGGCGATTCAGACCTCGGGGTGGCTTTTGCGAATTTGTCCATGGCCCCGGTCTTGCTGGTGTTTCTGGATCTGCTGGACATCGTGTGGCGTGAAGCCTGAGAGCTCAAGTGCCGTGGTAGGACTAGTGTGGGTGCAGTAGCTCCGCGCGGTCACAGAGACGTGGTGGAGGCCGCTATCTTGACGGCGGGCAGTGCTATCGGGGGAAGGTCACCCCGGCCGGGACCGACCAGGCAGCCTGCCCCCGTGGGTCTCAGGAGGTGTAGTGGGCAGACGCCGGGCCGCGGGGTCCAGTCCTAGCGAGGAAGCGGGGGCCAGCAGCCGGGTCGGGCCAGGGAATCGCAACTCCTCACCTCATGAGTGGCCGCCCGGCTGCGCGCAGGAACAGGATGGCGGAGTCCCAGCGAGACCACGCAGGGCCCCGGCGGCCGTCACACGCGGCCGACGACCCCGCTCCAGCGACGTCCAGCGAGGCCTCCGGGCTGCCGGGTGATATCCTCCAGGTGGGCCGCGGCGCCCCAGCGGCCGCGGCGTAGAGTGAGGCGAGGCAGAGGCACTGCAAGAGCGTAAGGCAGCGGGCAGGGAGATCCAGGCAGCAGGCGCCGGCACCCCACGTCAGATCAGCGCGGCCGGCGTGGGTCACACACACAGCCCCCTCGCATCAGCCCAGGACAGCCGGCCGCGGCGGTCCCGATAGAGGGCCAGTCAGGCAAACGAGCCGCGGAGCCGCCAGCAACAGCAGGGGTATCTCGGCGCCGCCAAACAGCCCGCCCGTCGGAAGTGCGAGGGCCCAGAGCAGCCCAGCGCGGAGGGCAGAGCCCGCGGCTGAATCCAGAGTCAGAAGGTCCGAATCGGGGCCAAATTTCACAGGCAGGTGGCTCAGGGTAACAGCAAGGTGGGAGCCAGGTCTCAGCTCGGGGGAGAACAGCAAACCGCAGATGTAGCCAGATTCGTAGCAGCGGCGCACGGAGCTGAAAGGCTAGGCAGCCATTTTGTCGGCTGCTCAACAGCGCCCCCTGTTCGTACGTTTTCTGACATGCGGTATCCTCTGCTTTTGACTGGCAGACAGTCACCAGTGAGTATGTCGTGCTGGCCCCAAGGGGTCAAGCCTGGTGAAAACGAGAACAGAGAGGCAAACTGATTCAACATAGATTTGCACTCGTCTTGTTGCTCGGGTGTCAGATTGGTGGAGAGATTTACTCCTTCAATTTTTTCGTCTAAAGGTAAGCCTCTGAGGAGATCCGGAAGAGCTTCACTCTCTTCTATTCAACGCTCCTACATCAGGTCGTGAGACATACGCTTTAAATCGGTTGGTGTGAAAGACGGTCGGAGCCTCCTTGGGATTGCCCAAGTCCACCAGATAGTTAACCTCTCCGAGTTTACCCACAACTCGGAAGGGACCCATCCACTTATCTTGCAAGGCCCTCTGCCTTGTTGGGATCATAACGAGAACGAGCCGGTCTTGAGCGAATTCAACCATGTTAGCCTTTTGATCGTGCCAGTGCTTTACCAATGCTTGTCCAGCTTTCAAGTTATCGCTTGCTTCCATCATCATGTGTGACATTCTCCTCCGGAGACCTATCACGTAGTCAGTCACTCTGACTGGCTTGGGGGAAGGAGCACTCTCCAACCCCTCCTTAATCAGGGCCAATGGACCTCTGACGGGATGACCATAGAAAAGTTCGAAGGGAGAATAACCTACTCCCTCCTGAGGGACTTCTCTATAAGCAAAGAGAAGGCATGGCAGTAGAAGGTCCCACTTACGCTTAAGGGGTTCCTCTAAAGCACCTATCATGCTCTTCATGGTTCGGTTGAACCGTTCTACCAACCCATTGGTTTGTGGGTGGTAAGCTGTTGAGAACTTGTAAGTAACTCCACAGGTTTTCCACATGGCTTTCATGTAGTTGGACATAAAGTTTGACCCCCTGTCAGAGATTACTTCCTTAGGAAACCCGACCCTAGTAAAAATACCAAGGAGGGCCTTAGCCACAGCCGGGGCTGTAATAGTCCTCATATGAATTGCCTCAGGATACCTAGTAGCATAGTCTACTACAACAAGTATAAACCTGTTGCCTGAGGAGGTTGGAGGATCAAGGGGACCAACGATGTCAATCCCTACTCTCTCAAATGGGACTCCCACAATGGGGAGAGGCACTAAAGGTGCCACATTCTTGGAGCCAACCTTACCAGAGGTCTGGCAGGTGTGGCAGCTCCTGCAGTGTTTTTCTACTTTGGCCCCCATTTTTGGCCAATAGAAGTAGAGAGAGCCGTTCCTTAGTCTTCTTGCAACTCAAGTGACCAGCCAAAGGAATCTTGTGGGCTAACTGCAAGAACTGTGGTCTGTTCTCTTGGGGTACTACAAGTCGTTTGTAGTCTCCAGGTGCAGTCTCGGTCGGTTCACTGTAGAAGAGGCCATCTTCCCAGTGCAACCTGTATTTCCCAGGCTCTTGCCCTTCAGCCTGGGCTTCGGCCTGGTGGCAAAGACCTTCCAGAGTTGGACATTCCCTCTGTCCCTTACTGAAGTCTGCCCTGCTGGGTCCACCTTCTGCCAGTAAAGACTGCAGCTCAGGATGGTCAACAGGATCCAGATCTCCAATGAGTTCCTGGCCTTCCATTAGCTCTTCCTCAGAGTCTAATTCTACCACACAGGGTTGTACCTCCCTCTCAGCCTCAGCTGGAGGTGGAGTTACGGGTGTAACGTTGGACAACCGCAGGGAAGTCCGTGTTGGATTCACTGAAATGCTGGCTGCTGGTTTCGGGATAGAAGTCTTAGGTTTCCCTTTCGCTTTTGTTTTCTTGGAGACAGCGGCCGACAATTCCAGTGGAGCAGGAGTGATTTCCTTCTTCATCATCTCCTGGAGAGTACTGCGCATGGTCCTCTCTCTTGCGGGTCTGGTTAGCTCCTGTAACCGTTTACTAGGAGGTCTGGGAGTATGCGATACAACTCCGAGAGTTTTCAAATCGTTACCCAACAATACGCGTCCTGGTACCTCACTCTGTATGCTGACAGGTATCTTCACAGTCATGTCGTTACACTGGATGAGAACTGGTAATTGGGGAAGCATCTGCACAGGCCCTCCAGCTAACTTGGTGAGGCGTTTGGGTGCCTTAGCAACATCCTCAGCCTGAAAAAACGATTTATCCACCACAGTTATGCTGGCCCCAGTGTCCCTAGTGGCAGGAGTCTCCTGACCATTTACCTGGACACTGTCCTTATAATACTCTTTAGTATTATCGGGGATAGAATTATAGACATCTAAATTCTGTTGTTCCCACAACCCCAGAGATACTAAAGAAACGCTGGCTGAGACTCCAATGGGTTCGTCAGCTAGCAGTAGAAATTTTCCACTTGCCATTTGGACTTCCTCCTCTGGAGCGAAGGCTAAGGAGACAAGCTGGACCCCTGAAGGTTTACCCTTGCATCTGGGATCCCCTTTCACGTGGTCAGTCGAGCCACAAACAAAGCATTTTCCGAATGCTTTCTGGAATGGTGGCTTGTTCTGACCTTCTTCCGGTTTGGCACCAGAAGACACACTATTCTGCTGTGGTTTTCCTTGTGGCTTACCCTTTTGATTTTGTTTGAGGCCCTCTTTGGAATGTGAGTTATTAGAATTCTCTTTTGAGTCTTTTTTAGGCTGTTTTCCCTCATCCTTTTTCTGAGTTGCCCCAAAATCCTTATGAGTAGCCCTGTTGGCAACCCACAAGTCCGCAGCCCTAGCTAGCTTCCGGGAATCCAATTCCTTCGAATCAGCCAAGTGCTGTCTGAGCTCAGGAGAACAGGCATCATAAATAGACTCCAACATAAAAAGATTCCTCATACCCTCATAAGTGTTCACTTTGTAACCCTTAATCCATCCCTCTAAGTTTTTCAAACCTTCACTCACCCAGGTAGCCCAAGGGGTACCATCATGCTTTTTGAGGGTTCTAAACCTCTTAAGATACTGGGAAGGGGTCTTCCCGAATCTAGCTATTAAAGCTAGTTTCACACTTTCGTAATCCGTCTTATCCGCCTCCCCCAACTCCATTACCACATCAGTCGCAACAGGAGGGAGCCTAGAGAACAACCAGGGAAGCAAAGCATTCCCGGTGATGTCCTGGAGCCCATGATTGTATTCAAACAGTTTCAACCACTCCAACACATCCAATCTCGGTTCATACATACCCACTAATTCCTTTGGCATCCGGGGTCTTTTGGGACTGGAGCTCCTAGAGGAACCAGAGGAGAGAGAAGCATTTTCCATAGACAACTTTTTCATCTCTAACTCGTGATTAAGTTCTATTTACCTGAGTCTTAACTCAGCTTGCTTCTGCTCAGCATGGGCATTCATCCGTCTGAACTCGAGCTCTTGGTTTCGTTCAGATTGAGCCAAGAACCGTTTGTATTCTAGTTCGAGCTTCATTTTTTCAAGTTCAAAATAAGCAGGGTTACTTGTGGGACCTGGTATGGGCCCCGTAGGCACAGCTGGTAAGGCAGGTAGAGGAGCAGGGGAGACAGTTTCGTTAGCCTCTCCGTCCTCGTCAGCCTCTTCATCGCTATCATCAGAATTACAATTCAGATCAACACCATCACTGTTATCTACATTTGCTGGAGAGATTGGTTCCTCTGAACCAGTAGCCAGACTTTGGTTCGCCAGCAATCTCTCTATTAATTCTAACTTCTTGCCTCTTACAGAAAGATTCTCTTGCCTACAGAGAGCTCGCAAACTCTCAGTATTTTCACCTGACAAGGATTCTTGACTGTAAGTTTCCATCGTAGACATGTTTTTGAAAGTTGTTTTTTAGTGCTAAGTTTTGTGGTTAGTTATCCTAAAGTGTCGAAAAGCACTCTAAACTGTATACTCGATACAAATCCCACCGCTGTACACCAGTGTTAGGCGGAAACCTGTGCAGTTCCCTCTGGGACCACTGCAAAAGATTTAGGACTACAGGTGTTTGGCAGTGAACCTACTTGGTAGCAGTCTGTACCACACAGATTCACTTGGTAGCTGTGGCTGAGCAGTTAGACTTCCCTCAAGAAGAGTTGAGCAGTATGTGGAGTATACAAAATAGGGCAATTCTTCCCAGCAAGACAAGCAAACACGCAATGAGGCTTAGTGTAAAGATATTAAGGTATTTATTTATAACGAAACATCTATGAAAAACACTATGACGAATTCACGGCAAATAAATCAAACACAATTACTCTACGAAGAAGAAACGATCAATCCCCCTAGCAATATTTCGACAAGTCTAGGTTCTACCGGCACCACTTATTTACAGACAGAGGTGTATACCTCAACCTAGGTGACACTCTAATATTAGTTAGGACGGGAGAGAAAAAGATAGGCAGGTTACGAAATTAACACAGTTCAATACTTCCCGTGCAAAATGTACGGTAAGAAGGCAAGAACCACAATAGATCATAAAGTTCAGAGGCCAGGCCCACTCGGAGAGAGGCAAGGCGATATGTCCCAAAAAGACTCTAGTGGAAATGCATTTGAGTCTTTGTAGCAAATTGTTATCGGCAGATTGAACCAGTTCAGAACAATAAGTGAGAAAGCTTGGAGGCGACCCAACGGAAAGGAGAGGATTAACACACCTCACTCGAACCGATCGAAAGGGAAGCCAGGCGGACACGGTACCTTGTTGTGGAGGGCAGCTCCGGCAGGGGCAGTTGTTCCTGGTGGTGGATGCACGTCGGGTCTTTGCCAAGAGTAGAGATGTTCTCGTCGTCGAAGAAAAGTGAAGTCCGGTGCACCACCAGGGAAGAGACCAGCCGCGGAGTGCTCCGTCACAAGGCACCACCTTTTGGTCGCGGTACAGGGGTAGTGGCTATCCGGTTGCCGGGGTGCTCTGCACGGGCAATTCGACCACTGCGTCCTGAGACGAATACAAAGCAAAGGGGACTGGTTGTTCCCTCCAGCCAGGGGAAGAGACTCTCCGGCAGGGAGATCTCCTCTGTCGTCGGGAAGTGGTGAGTCGGCTCAGCAGGGCTCCACCGGAGGTGTCGTCGTTGCAGGTCGGCTCAGCGTTACCCTCGTCGGATTCTTAGGTCCTGTGGCGACTTCTGAAGATCCAGTCCCAAAAGCCCTGCTTTTATGCAGAAAACCCCCATTCATTCAGCCTAGCTGTCAATCAACACATGCTAAGTGGTGAGCGGGGAGGCTCGCCACTTGGGCCAATCACTCCAGAGTGCGACCGGAGTTGGCAAGGCAACTCGGTCCATGGTGCCTAAACCCACTCCCATACTCCTGTGGTAACCCAGACAGAATGGCACCACTTTGGAGGGTCTCTGCACAGAGGCCCGTCAAAAGTGGAACAAAGGGCTCAACCTTTGGTTTAGGAGTCACAGAGACGAACACAGACGCCATTTTACAAACCGAGTTCTGGAAGAAAATACCATCCGATAAACTTATTTAAGATAAGTAGACCGGTGGTACGTTAGAGACTAACGAGAAAAAGTATCAATCTCCAACAACGGGACGAATCCCATAGGGTTATGTTCGGGGTCGAACATAATAAGTAGTTTCCACTGCCACCAGCCAAAACTCGACGAGGGGGGACGGGACAGTGCCCCCTCGAGTAACAGACCCAGGAGTAATCAAATTACCCCTACTAGCACGTCCACAATAAGATGGTTTGTACTAGTTCTGTTAGTAAATTTAGGTCTAGTAAAGCCAATGGTGACTTTACATGCCCGGGGAGACAGTAGTCAGTCCCCGGATATGGAGTCTATGGTGGAGGTCCGCTAGGACACCCCGGTGTTACGGCACGTAGGGTGCGGTGTAACACACATAGAAAAACATATGAGACCCTATGGAGTAAAAGACCCTATAGCCCATAGAACACATTGACATTCAAAGGAATTACACACATTCATGTCCAAGAGTGGGAGGAAAAGAGTCTCACTCTTGGCAGGATGGAAAAAAACAAACTCCCGAAATCCAGCAAAGCTGCTGGGGGACTCACTAGATTAGGAAATTCAGCCTAAACAGAGAATTCTCCCTAACACCCTGCACTGCTGGGGGGTGGGGGTGGTGGGAGACATGAGTGGGGGCCTGGTGGAGGCTGCCCCTGCACTGCTGGGCGGTGGGGGTGATGGGAGACATGAGTGGGGGCCTGGAGGAGGCTGCCCCTGCACTGCTGGGGGGTGGGGGTGGTGGGAGACATGAGTGGGGGCCTGGTGGAGGCTGCCCCTGGATGCTGTGGGGTGGGGGAGCAGGGGGACATGTGTGGGGGCCTGGTGGAGGGTGCCCCTGGATGCTGGGGGGTGGGGGTGCAGGGGGACATGAATGGGGGCCTGGTGGAGGCTACCCCTGCACTGCTGGGGTGTGGGGGTGCAGGGAGATATGAGTTGGACATGAGTGGGGGCCTGGTGGAGGGTGCCCCTGGATGCTGGGGGGGGGGTGGTGGGAGACATGAGTGGGGGCCTGGTGGAGGCTGCCCCTGGATGCTGTGGAGTGGGGGTGCAGGGGGACATGTGTGGGGGCCTGGTGGAGGGTGCCCCTGGTTGCTGGGCGTGGGGGTGCAGGGTGACATGAGTGGGGGCCTGGTGGAGGCTGCCCCAGCACTGCTGGGGGGTGGGGATGCAGGGAGACATGAGTTGGACTTGAGTGGGGGCCTGGTGGAGGGTGCCCCTGGATGCTGGGGGTGGGGGTGCAGGGGGACATGTGTGGGGGGCCTGGTGGAGGCTGCCCCTGCACTGCTGGGGGGTGGGGGTGGTGGTAGACATGAGTGGGGGCCTGGTGGAGGCTGCCCCTGCACTGCTGGGGGGTGAGGGGGTGGTGGGAGACATGAGTGGGGGCCTGGTGGAGGATGTCCCTGGATGCTGGGGGGTGGGGGTTCAGGGGGACATGTGTGGGGGCCTGGTGGAGGCTGCCCCTGGATGCTGGGGGCTCGGGGTGCAGGGGGACATGTGTGGGGGCCTGGTGGAGGCTGCCCCTGCACTACTGGCGGGTGGGGGTGGTGGTAGACATGAGTGGGGGCCTGGTGGAGGCTGCCCCTGCACTGCTGGGGGGAGGGGGTGGTGGGAGACATGAGTGGGGGCCTGTTGGAGGCTGCCCCTGCACTGCTGGGGGTGGGGGTGCAGGGGGGACATGCGTGGGGGCCTGGTGGAGGCTGCCCCTGCACTGCTTGGGGGTGGGGGTGCAGGGAGACACGAGTTGGACATGAGTGGGGGCATGGTGGAGGGTGCCCCTGGATGCTGGGGGGTGGGGGTGGTGGGAGACATGAGTGGGGGCCTGGTGGAGGCTGCCCCTGGATGCTGTGGGGTGGGGGTGGTGGGAGACATGAGTGGGGGCCTGGTGGAGGCTGCCCCTGCACTGCTGGGCGGTGGGGGTGATGGGAGACATGAATGGGGGCCTGGAGGAGGCTGCCCCTGCACTGCTGGGGGGTGGGGGTGGTGGGAGACATGAGTGGGGGCCTGGTGGAGGCTGTCCCTGGATGCTGTGGGGTGGGGGTGCAGGGGGACATGTGTGGGGACCTGGTGGAGGGTGCCCCTGGATGCTGGGAGGGTGGGGGTGCAGGGGGACATGAATGGGGGCCTGGTGGAGGCTACCCCTGCACTGCTGGCGGGGCGGGGGTGCAGGGAGATATGAGTTGGACATGATTGGGGGCCTGGTGGAGGGTGCCCCTGGATGCTGGGGGGTGGGGATGGTGGGAGACATGAGTGGGGGCCTGGTGGAGGCTGCCCCTAGATGCTGTGGGGTGGGGTGCAGGGTGACATGAGTGGGGGCCTGGTGGAGGCTGCCCCAGCACTGCTGGGGGGTGGGGGTGCAGGGAGACATGAGTTGGACATGAGTGGGGGCCTGGTGGAGGGTGCCCCTGGATGCTGGGGGGTGGGGGTGCCGGGGGACATGAGTGGGGGACTGGTGGAGGCTGCCCTGCACTGCTGGGGGGTGGGGGTGGTGGGGGAGATGAGTGGGGGCCTGGTGGAGGGTGCCCCTGGATGCTGGGGGTGGGGGTGCAGGGGGACATGTGTGGGGGGCCTGGTGGAGGCTGCCCCTGCACTGCTGGGGGGTGGGGGTGGTGGTAGACATGAGTGGGGGCCTGGTGGAGGCTGCCCCTGCACTGCTGGGGGGTTGGGGGCTGGTGGGAGACATGAGTGGGGGCCTGGTGGAGGGTGTCCCTGGATGCTGGGGGGTGGGGATGCAGGGGGACATGTGTGGGGGCCTGGTGGAGGCTGCCCCTGGATGCTGGGGGCTGGGGGTGCAGGGGGACATGTGTGGGGTCCTGGTGGAGGCTGCCCCTGCACTGCTGGGAGGTGGGGGTGGTGGTAGACATGAGTGGGGGCCTGTTGGAGGCTGCCCCTGCACTGCTGGGGGGTGGGGGTGGTGGGAGACATGAGTGGGGGCCTGTTGGAGGCTGCCCCTGCACTGCTGGGGGTGGGCGTGCAGCGGGACATGCGTGGGGGCCTGGTGGAGGCTGCCCCTGCACTGCTGGGGGGTGGGGGTGCAGGGAGACATGAGTTGGACATGAGTGGGGGCCTGGTGGAGTGTGCCCCTGGATGCTGGGGGGTGGGGGTGGTGGGAGACATGAGTGGGGGCCTGATGGAGGCTGCCCCTGGATGCTGTGGGGTGGGGTGCAGGGGGACATGTGTGGGGGCCTGGTGGAGGGTGCCCCTGGAGGCTGGGGGGTGGGGGTGCAGGGGGACATGAGTGGGGGCCTGGTGGAGGCTGCCCCTGCACTGCTGGGGGTTGGGGGTTGTGGGAGACATGAGTGGGGGCCTGGTGGAGGCTGCCCCTGCACTGCTGGGGGTGGGGGTGATGGGAGACATGAGTGGGGGCCTGGTGGAGGCTGCCCCTGCACTGCTGGGAGGTGGAGGTGGTGGGAGACATGAGTGGGGGCCTGGTGGAGGCTGCCCCTGGATGCTGTGGGTTGTGGGTGCAGGGGGACATGTGTGGGGGCATGGTGGAGGCTGCCCCTGCACTGCTGGGGGATGGGGGTGCAGGGGGACATGAGTGGGGGCCTGGTGGAGGCTGCCCCTGCACTGCTGGGGGTGGGGGTGGTGGGAGACATGAGTGGGGGCCTGGTGGAGGCTGCCCCTGGATGCTGTGGGGTGGGGGTGCAGGGGGACATATGTGGGGGCCTGATGGAGGGTGCCCCTGGATGCTGGGGGGTGGGGGTGCAGGGGGACATGAGTGGGGGCCTGGTGGAGGCTGCCCCTGCACTGCTGGGGGGTGGGGGTGATGGGAGACATGAGTGGGGGCCTGGTGGAGGCTGCCCCTGCACTGCTGGGGGGTGGGGGTGGTGAGAGACATGTGTGGGGGCCTGGTGGAGGGTGCCCTGCACTGCTGGGGGGTGGGGGTGGTGGGAGACATGTGTGGGGGCCTGGTGGAGGGTGCCCCTGGATGCTGGGGGGTGGGGTTTCTGGGAGACATGTGTTGGTGATCAGTAGTGCAAGGTGACATGTGGGTTGGCTGGGGGGCATGGCCATGGTGGATGGGTTGCCTGTGGGACATGAGCAGGGGTGCAGGATAGTCCCCTGTGGTGTGGGCTGCCTGCAGGGGCCGTGGAGGGTGTAGAGGGAACATCTGGGAGGACCCACACGGCCAAATCACGTGTAGCATTCCCCGGCACCACCGAAATACACGTACCCTGCTAAAATCGCATGTGGAACTTCCCGCGCACCCGAAGTACACCTACCCAGGCCAATCGCGTGTGGAACTTCCCGCGCATCCCGAAGTACACGTACACAGGCCAATCACGTGTGGAACTTCCTGCGCACCCCAAAACACACGCACCCAGGCTAATCGCGTGTGGAACTTCCCGCGCACCCCGTAGAACACGTACCCAGGCTAATCCTGTGTGGAACTTTCCGCGCACCCCGAAGTACACGTACCCTGGCCAATCACGTGTGGAACTTCCCGCGCACCCCGAAGTACACGTACCCAGGCCAATCGCGTGTGGAGCTTCCCGCGCACACGGGAACACACGCTATTTTTCACACAGCGGTTGTCCGTGTTTGTCGGTACCCCTTTGCACCTCATTTGTCCTACAGGGCAACTGTATGGACCATTCATCATGGCTGTATATGGGTGCTTTTTGTTAGCGCACATTTTGGCGCACATTTTTTTCAGGCGCAGGGACGCTACCGCCTGCTTTCTTGTGGCGTACTTGTTTGGCCCTGTGCGCGTCTTTGACCGTGCGCTGGTTTGCCCTATTCGATTCCATGAATACGGGTTGTAGGCGAGCGTGTGGGCGTTCCGCGCACTTGCCTCCTGTACTTCCCCCGTGACGCCCATATTTTCACGCGTTGTTCTCCATTCCGAGTGTTACGCCCCGTGTTCCCACTACTTTTGTGATGTGCGCCGCGCTATGTGCGATTTTGCAGTGGCCATGGCGCACGCTGTTGGATGACCTGTGCGCCGGCGTGCGCGGCACACTTTTTCAGCGCACATCCAATGTTTTTTTCGCGCAGGGACTTCCAAGAATCGATGTGTGCTGGTTTCCCTGCGATTTTCGCACTTGCACTGCGATTTTCGCACTTTTACTGCAAATCGCACGTTTCGGCACCTCTGCGCGGGAATTTTCGGCGCACATTAATTCCATGAATCGACCCCTTTGTGTCATGGTATATTTGAAGTGTATTAGAATGAAAGGGATTTTTAAAGTAGGGTCTAAATTGGCTCTAGAAATGGAACAAGCCTATGCTGAGCTCCACTTATATTTGGGTTGGAAGAATGTTCTGGTGTTGCAAGATCACAGGATTGGGTTGGGGTTTAGCCTGGACCCCAATTTGGTTAGTAGATAAAGTGGGTTTACTCCTGGTTAACCAGTAAACCCACTTTACTGGATTTTTAAAGTAGTTTGATACGTGTCAGAGTATTCTAACTGTTGTGGATATTAAAAATACTATCATAGTATTACGGATGTAGTTAAATACCTGTTGAAGTATTCTAACTGTTTACCGTAGTATACTTTAGTGAGCAAATTTGGTTTGAAGGAATATTAAGTAGGCATTTTTGCTGGTAACCTCTGGTTTGGAGTAACAGATGTGTTGTTACATTCAAACCAAACACCTGTTTTTTTAACATATGCATTATAGTGTCCTGAAGTGGTTGTGGCACCGGTGTGGTAGATTATGCCTACTGTTGTGAAGGTTTTATTGCCCATAGATACTTGGCCGTGTGTGAATGTAATGTGTTCACCGTCATTTTTGTTACCATCTGCATTGTACTTTAGAAGCATTAATATGACATATTGACCTATAAATAAATAAAATAAATATTGGCCATATGAGTATATTTGTATGCTGGAACGATTGTCTAAATTGTAAAAAGGGCATAATATGTCATGATTTGCATTCTGGAGCAGCTACTGAAATGAAATGGATTACAAATTTGGTATGGATGCATACACACATCGTTCATTAGGAATGTGCTCTTGTGAAACATGATTGCAGAGAGTACATGTATGTTTCCTCGTGTATGGAATCTGGATTATTTAATTTATAGGGATGTTTTTGGTTTCTAGTACTTATAGTAACAACAGTAGGAATTCATATGAATCTTCCTGTGAGTTTAAGGTGAATATTACCATTCCTGCAAAGTAGTCTAATTTTTGCATTATACCTGAGACACTGTAAGTGTTGTCCAGACTATTTGTGGCACTTCTATGAATGAGGATCATTTGCAAATACAACTGGTTGGCACTGTTTAAGTAATGGTGTGTACAAATGGTGGCAATTGGAAGAGAAGATTGATTGATACATTTGCATAGCAAGTTACTCCACTTGTGTTTCTGAATTTAAATGGACCAGAACGTTGTGCTTTGTATCTTTTGATGGACCTGCAGTTGTTTGTTGAGAAGATACATTTGTCTCTGTGTCTTGATATGATATGATATTGCATGTATAACACACCTATACACAAGTGTTTCAAGGTGCGACGAGGCAAGCCAGTGGAAACAGAGGGAGGACACAAGAGAACAATTTGACTAGACCTAGTGACATTGAGATTGTGCAGGTGCAGGGTAGGGGCAGGGGTAAAGTGCCAGGGGAGGGGAGGAAAGGAGAGTGCAGTACAAAGGACAAAAAACAGCAAGTAGTGCAACCAAGCAGGTGGCAAGTGTGAGGGTTAAGTGCAGACAGCAGGAGTCAAATAAATGCAGGTACGGGGTCTTTAGGGTTACAGATACAGAATCAAAGTGCAGGGGTTACCAGGAGGCAGTGCTGGTGTGCAACTGGGCAGGCAGGGACCTGGGCCGGAATTCAGAGGGTAGCCAGCAACCAGTGTAGAATCGGACAGGAGATCATCAGGGGAGAGGAAGAGAGAAGGTAAAAGCAAAGAGGAATGCCCTGAGGTGCTTCTGCAATTGGAGATGGCTCTGCTCATGTTTCAGAGAGGCAGAGAGGATGTTCCAGAGGGAGGCGTCAGCTGAAGAAATAGATCTACCCCCTACTCGTTGCGTGGAGAAGCGACTGACCCTCAAGGAGTTAGAAGTGGAGGAGTGAAGAGCTTGAGTAGGAAGATATTTACAAAGAGAGAGTCGGAGTTACTGTAGGCACAGCCCCCAGAAGGCCTTGTGGACAATGCACAGGGTCTTGAACTTGATCCTTGCAGCCACTTGTAGCCAATGGAGAGATTTCAGGGCTTGAGAGATACGATCGCTGGACTTGAGGCCAAGGACAAGTCTTGTAGTCATGTTTTGGATGAGTTGCAGAGGGCGGAAAGTAGAGGCAAACAGATTTAAAAGGAGGTTGTTGCAATAGTGCAGCCTAGAGAGAACCAGTGCCCCGGAGACAGTGAGCTTCTCGGGGAAGGTGAGGAAAGGAAGGATACCTCTGAGGAGGTGCAGCTAGTAGTTACACTTCTTATAGACATCAGAGATATGAGGAGAGAAGGAGAGTGTGGAGTCTTCTGATGGATGTACAGTTGTTTCTGGACTAGACCGTTTTGTGGTTATATTATTTGATGGAGTAGCAGTTATTTGTTTTTTCAGAGGTATTACTGGGAGTTCTTGCATAGATTGTGTTTGTATAACTGTTCTTTTTAAAGGTTTTCTTTTTTTTGGTACATGATACATAGCTAGGTTGGCGGTGTACAGTGCACATAGCCTGTTGTGTTCTAGGATGCAAGGAATATCAGTGTTGACTGCTTGCATCAATGTTAACTGGGAAGAGACCATTGAGTATATGGAGATGTGAAAGTGTTACGTAACTCATACCTTCTTTGAAAACTGTTCTGCCAATGTCAATCCATGTGTGATCTAGGGTTAGACCTTATGATTTGTGAATAGTGAAAGCATATGCAAGGTATAAAGAGAGAATTGTTTTCTGCGGATGCACTTGTCTTTGAAAAGAAAGAAACATGCTCCTGTGCAGCCTTTTTTAAATTTTGCAAGTTTGTCACAGTGGATGTTGACAAACTGAATTTTGTTGTCATGTGGATATGTTTGGAAGCCAACCCAGAGACATGCCTCGTACATTCCACAAATCATTTCCACCACAATGAATGAGTATGACATCTGGCTACCCTGCTTCTGAGACTCAACAACCTAAGAAAACATGGAACCATTCCATACCCTGCAATCCAAACCATTGAAATCTAAAATCAGCCAAATCTAGGTCTATGTTGATATTTAGTTTCTCACAAAAAGTCAGTAACCAAAATAACCAACTGTCTCCAATCAGCCACTCAATTTTAAAACCAGCCATGATATCTTCAGTCCTTCTCTGTTTCCAGGAAAATGTCTCTCAGTTTGAATTTCTACTAATAGTAGGAGTGGGGCATGTGTGATGTCTGTGTTTTCGTGTTTGAAATTGGTTGGTGTTACTGTAGCTAATGTGTACTTGCCTTTGATAGGTTGCACTGGAAATGTGTCCATCATTTTAGTAGTTTGCTGACTATAGTCCATGTTTTGTGCCACTGATTTTTTAAACGTACCAAAGGCACTATTTTCAATACTTTTGCCATTCTGATTGCAGAACCCACACTGTACAAATGCTGAGTCTGTGGCTGATGTGAACATCTTTGGACCTTTTTGATAAGTTGATAGTGTCAGTAAATATTTACATATTTGAAGGTTTATATGCAGAGTGGCGTGTGTGAACTATATTAAGTATGTTTCTTTTTTTAGTTACTGAAGATTACAAATTTGATTTTTAAGGAAGGTGGTTTGAACACTTTGTGTATTTTAAAGACAGTGTTTGAGCAGCAGTTTCAAAAGGCATGTACATATGTTAATGTAACTGAGGTGCAAAGAAAGTTTACCTTAACACTGATTATTAAGATTGCATGCTGTGCTACATGGATATTTTTTTGTTTTGTGAAGCAATAGATTTTTCTTAACTGTGCTTAATCCATAATATGCTATGGTTATATATGAAAGAGAACTGCTGCACGTATCTATTCTTTCTTACCATTTTGGTGTACCTTATATTTTATAATATGGTCTTACTAAGGCTTTGGTGTGTTGTCTTTTTCCCTTACTATAATTTCTAAATGTACACTGGTACATCTGCATATCTAAAACTGTTTTTAGGTCTGGAGAAGCAGGATGTGTATTGAGATGTATGCTGCATAACAACTGAGGGTCTCATCACGATTTTGGCCTGAGCCCCTAAATGTGGCGTTATTACTGCCACATTTAAGGGCTGGCCAAATCACAATTTGGGTTGAAAATGGCATTTTTACCTCCAGCTAATAGCGCCACCCCATTCCGATTGTGATCTGGCGCAAATTGCTAATAACGCTAATATCCTTGGGTGGCATCTCAGTGCAATTAGCACCGAGATACCGCCAAACCTCTGATAGAGCTATGTGTCTGCTAGGCCCACTTAATAACTGCAAATGCTCCCTGGGATGTAAAGATGTATTGTTTTGTCAAGGGTTTTCTGATGACTTTCTATTTTTTAAAGAAAGTGTTTGACTGCCAATAAGAACATGCATTCATTCATGTTCATGTTATCGTGGTAAGAACATTAGTTTACTTTGTAGTTGGGCATTGAGATGTAATGCTGTGCACACATTTGGGGTGGGTGTTGCCCAGTAAAGCATTACTATCTTTACATTTAGGAAATTTAATTTTTCACCCCATGCAAATGCTGCCTTTTTGGTGCAGCTCTTTGTTTTTCACACTAGGAACTAGGACTCATCTGCAACTTTAAATCTCTAAAGACTATAGTTTCTAGCACCAGTCAGGCTTTCTTTAACATAATTCTCAATGTAGGCTCTGCTTTTGAAACCTAACTCCTAACTAAGAAGTTAGCCTCATAACAATACGCTGTTTGTTTGCTCCTACTGAGCAAGATTGTACTTTAAAACCCGTATCTCTGACCAAATAATTCTGCCCTGGGAAATATGGCTAGCCTTTTTAAAAACTAGATTTTTCTAAACAGTCCAATCTCAAGATAAAGTCATGCTTCCTATTCTTAATCATTTATATGTGTAAATGCCCAAACAAAGCAGCTGTGTGTACATTTACAAATGTGGGTAAGTGTTTTACAGTAAAGCATTACCTTCTTTGCATATTTCAAATATAATGTTGCGTTTCATGAAAAGTCTACCTTTTTGGTTTACTGCTTTGTTTATCATACTGCATAGTAGGTCACAGTGCACTCTTAATTCTCTAAATACTATGGTATCCAGCAAATATAGCTTTCCCTCTCCAATAAAATGAACTCCTATATATGCCTGTATAGTATTGCTCTTTGGGCAATTACAGATTTTGAGTGGCCCTGGCATACTCAGGTTTTCTGCAGCATTTATCTCAATCTAGGCCCTGCTTTTGCAAGCCTAAATCCGATTTACCAGTTACTTATATACCAAGCAATTGTTTTTTTGTTCTTAGTCAACCAAATTGCATTTGATTACTGTGTTTCTTAGACAAACGTTTCCTCTGTTAAATATATTCATCTGTTGAAAACCAAACTTTCTGCAGCCAGCTGAGCCTCATTTTAAAGCCATGCATTCTACTCAGTATCATTAATTGAAAGTACAAACAGCACTGCTCTGGATCATTTACCAATTTGGGGTGAGTGTTGTCCAGTAAAGTATTATCTACTTTATATTTATCAAATGCAATTTTACAGCCCAATTTAAGTTTTCCTTTTTGATGCAGCTCTCTGTTTTTCACACTACATACTGGGCTACAACTTGAAATCTCTGAAGAGTATGTTTCCTTTCAAATGTACTTTCCCTCGCCAATGAAATGAACACATTAAATGGCCACATAATATTATCTCTTTGCATTTATACATTTTGAGTGGCCTGAGCTTTTATTGTACTTTTCATTTTTAGAGTTGTAGTGGTGAAATGTATCTATGTTTCTTTCTCTACAGTATTGGTAAAGAATACCTTCAAAGATTCAGACTCTATGTGACAAGAGGAAGGATCACTTGCTTGGAAGTAAATCATTTCCATTTGAAAATGTTGATACTGGTCTTTCCTGTTTTGTACAAACGTGCTCCGATGGCAATGTACAAATGCCTGTTACAGATCAAGTCCAAATTGAGACAGAAAACATGTAAACTAATGAAGTGTATGGAACAAACCACATTTTAAGTCACACTGATAATAGGAAAACTCTACCAGTATTGTTATTCTGCATTTAAAACACAACAACTAAACAAGAACTCGTTTAGTTGTTACAAAGAGGAATACGAATATTCATAAAAATACTTTCCACTCTTGATTCTTCACAAATCTTTTGAGAAGTGTGAAATTAGAATCCAAGCATGTGGGCATTTTCTGCAAAATAAAAAACTAGACAGAACCATAACAAAAGCTTTCCATTTGAAAAGAGAATTGTTCATCTTTGTGTTGGAGAAACTAAACAAATTTATTAAAGACACAGTGGGCCTCATTACGACCGTGGCGGTCCGGAAATAACGGTGGCGGTAAACCCGCCGCCACCGTTGTTTCCGGACCGCCTGATCCCGACCCCTGCAGGCGGGAGGTGATGTTCCCGCCAGGTCTGACCTGGCGGGTTTAACACCGCCCGCCTGCAGGCGGACGAGGAAACACCGGCAGCATTACAAGATGCTGCCGGTGTTTCCATGATCCCGATTCCCATTGAGTCCCATAGGACTCAATGGGAATGGGGATTTACACCATTCCGCCTCCGTGATTCCCGGAAAACCGGGGTTGTGATGCCCCGGTAATTCCGGGAATCACGGAGGCGGAATGGTAATACGAGTCCGGCGTTAACCAGGCGGTTTTACCGCCTCGGTTAACGCCAGACTCGTAATGAGGCCCAGTGTCATTCTACCAAAAAGTACAAACAGTATGTGTAGATTCACCAGACATCTTGTGTGCTGTCTTTAGCGGAGAGTGGAAGAACATTTCTCATACAAAAATATTTT
The DNA here is from genome assembly GCF_040938575.1 of Ambystoma mexicanum. Lineage (NCBI taxonomy): Eukaryota > Metazoa > Chordata > Amphibia > Caudata > Ambystomatidae > Ambystoma > Ambystoma mexicanum. Next base: position 717,711,531 of record NC_090932.1, read on the forward strand.
TTAATGAAGATAGTTACATTGAACGAAACAATGGAACTCTTGCCATTGACGGGAGTGGATGTGGCTACAAACTAAAAAATAATGTGTTTTCTGGAAATTAAGTAATCCGAAAGACAATTAGTTGTGCAGTAGAAACATTAGGACAGTGTGCAATAAAAGTAGGAAAACAACAAGAAATTTTCTTGTAAATCCAAAAAAGGATTCTTGCAAATGTTGCACAAAACTGATAATGTACAAAGACAAATCACAATGCTGCAGCAAATAGATAATTTTAATGTTTGTTAAAAAAAACAGGACTTCTGGGTCATTCTCAAGATTGTTTTGACAAACGCAGATGTAATAGTCAGTTTCATCATATCCAATGCCGATCATACCAGAATGCAATATCTTACTGTTAAACTAGATCAGTGCGAACACCATGCATGCCACTTGCACTGTTATGTAAACCACTGACTACTGGAACTGTAGAAAGTTTGCTTTCTACACTTCAGATGGTGAAAATGACCCATTTAAAAGATTATGTATATGCATATCAAACCCTTGTAGGAAGTGGAAATGATGATCCTATTCTTTCAAAGGATCTAATTTTTGAACAGTACAAAACAGTTATTGCAATGTTTGAGTGAGTTGTCTTCAAGTGAAAGACCTAACATTGTTTGTGTGTCCTGTCAACGCACTTTCTATAAAGCACAAGTAAAAATAGTATACATTGACGAGAAAGGAAAGATTGTATATAAGATGTTTGGAAGAAATTTCACCTGTATCTGTTTTTAGAAAAGCAATGTGATGCACTTGAGACACTATGGGCCTCATTATGAGTCAGGCGTTAAGGGTTTTACGTTGCCGTAAACGGCGCCAACCCTTAACGCCTGATTACAAGGTCCCTTTGTGGGATGGTGATTTTAACGCCTGCTTTTTGCAGGCGTTAAAAACCATGCCGCAAAGGGACCTTGGTGCTAAGTACGGTGCCGCAATTTGCGGCACCGTAATTAGCACCTTCCCCATTCCCATTATGCCCTATGGGGCAAAAATGGGAATGGGGAAGGGCCATGGCGGAAGGGGGAATTACCACTCCGCCAACCTCGGAATGGGGTGGTAATTCCCCATTCCGCCATGGCCGAGTCGGAAAGTTACCGGCATGGACCATGGTGCTATTAGCACCATGGTCCATTCGCCAGGGTCGTAATGAGGCCCTATATCTTTGTAGACACTGCGTTGGATTTTATAAAAGACAATGCATTCCTCCTATAAGAGTCTTGAATAAAATACTTGATGGATTTACACCAAATTCACAAAAACACGTTTTCAGGACCAAGCCGCTGCTCCTCATGCAAGTTTGATGCAAATCCTTCCAGCGGTTTGCGCTGTAGGCATGAGAACATTTTGTTATGTCTATGATGATTTCAAAGGCTTTTGGACCCCCCTAATAAAGTTGGCCCCCTATCACGAAACCACATCAAACTTTGCATAACCATTCAGAGGTGGCCATATACTTATTTTGGAAAGTTGAGGATTTGTCAAATGGTGCTAAAGTTATAAGTCTTCCAAAAAGTCCTCTTCCTATTAGTTCAGCATCTTAACCATAACTACACAGCGGCTACCGCAGTCCATGTAATATATATATATATATATATAAAGATGGAGCGGCAGTCACTGCCCTATAGTTAAGGTGAGTTGGGGTTACATAGGAAGTCCAAAAAGTGAATTACTATTAACCTTTGACTCGTGTCACAGATTTGTTTGAAATTATGCAGGTCATGTTGTATACCTGTGTACCCCCAGCCTTGAAAGTTAGGGAAGATCTGTTGAAAAATAATAAAAAAGATTAAGAAAACAAAAAAGTACTTTCGGCCTTGTCCCCATTCAATATCCTATAGACAAAAAAGGTCAATTTTTATCGACCTATCAACCAAAACCGATGGACAGATTTCAACCAGGTTTGAAACAATTTGTTCACGATGAATTGACACCCAATCCTTTTGTGGTTTGGGGTTATTCTGGACAGTACTTTTTTAACTCCAAAATAAATAGTTATATCTGCCCCAATAGATTGAGTATCCGGGTGTTTACGGTGTTTATAAATGAAACAGCCACCAACTTTTCTTTTTCTCAATGAGAGAGGCAGCCGTGGTTACACCCCATGTTATAGCCGAGGGTTTCAGAAAAATAAAACACAGAAAAATGCCATTAGCAGGCTCAGAAACATTCAAATGCCATTAGGCTAGAGGTGAGTGGTAGGCAATAGGACACCAAGTGACATTTGGGAGTTGGTTGCGGCCAGGGACGAAGTTTGCAACATCAGGCTCAAACATTTGTCACATAACCTCGGCTATAACCTGGGATAGAACTGTGGCTAGCCAACATTTCAACTGAATCTGCGTCACAGAAATTACAAATATTGCAGGGGGATTCGAAGCGGGCAGGGAGGTGAGGAGGCCATCAGGGGAGTTGGGGGAGCAGCAGGCACACATGAGGGGGGCACTTGGGTAGTGTCTAGAAGGGCAGGTTTGCATTTTTTGGTGTAGTTTTTCCTGATGACCGTGGGTATAATGATAAAAAATAACCAGTCTCATTGGTTGCTGGAAAACGCGTGAGCATTCAGCATCGCACCTGGGCATAGCCTCATTAATGTGTTGATGTGGCTATGTGTTATAGCCACGGTTATTCAAATTCTAAAAACTTGGTATCACTAGTTTAGAGGGGTGGACAAGGTAGAATGACCCCGGGCATAAAGTGGGGAGGCTGATATGATGAAAGGCTAATTTGTGAAATTGTAGTCTGAAATTCAGTAAATAATATTTTTTTAAATTATTAAATTTACTGATAATCACGGCTAGACACCCACGTGTATATATGCAGCTATAATGAAGAGAATAGGTGAATTGTAAGTGTTTCACAGAAAAATATACTGTGTTTGGATAGTGAGAGTGAGCATCATGGGGATGGGGCAGCACTTATCTTTGGGTGTGGGGTGTTGGAGGGGGATAAATAAGGTATTGGATGTCTGGAGAGAGAAAAAAGGAATTGTTTTTTTTACTTTTTGCTTATATCCACCTCTACTCGGCAGGGTACCTGTCCTAACTGTGGTTATAGAATGTTTTAATAAAAAAGGCCTTTTTTGACACATACTGTATACAATGGGTCATATAAAGGTTATTGGTCAATATATACCCTGTGTGTTTTTTATTGTCTATTTTTATAACTGAAAGGTTGACCCTGAAAAGGGCAGTTTTGGGGGAAAGGGAAGGAGGAGGGTGAAACTCGGAACATAAGAAAATATGGTTGACACATATAACAAGGGGTAAAAAAGGAACATTTTCCAAAAAAGGGGGGAAATATTAATTTAGGAGTGAAAGGGGTTTGTTGGTATTTTCTTTCTTATTCGCGATTGTGCAACATGAACAATTCTCCAGCTGATTGGACTTCACAATTTGAACCCTTACAGAAAAGAATACATTGCAATCAATAATTAGATCCACAAAACTTCCCACACCACCCTCAATTATAGCTTGTGACATCACACTCCACCCCCAATTCCCACAGCACAAAGTTAAGTCATTGAAGCATTTGAGATGACCATCAGAACTGCCTTGGTCACCTCATCCTGATTCTCATGAGAATTGTTTTCCACCATGACACTGCCAGAGCCTTGAACCACTGACTTTGCACAAACATTCAAGGAGGGGTTTATAATCTCATTGAGAACCTTTCTGCAGATTTGTCTAACGGCAACAAAGTTATAAGCCATCTATTCATGTTGAGACCCCCCACCTGCACCTTAAGAGATTCCAGGTCATTGGTTACAGCCCATTTCCATCTGTCTTCCATCATGTGAGTGCTGCAGTGTTCTTCTTCTTCTCACGTTAGAAGATCAAAGAACAAATTAACTATATTCCTAACATAATGCTATAGTATGTGCCTGCCAAGCCTTAAACTGGGCATAAAGGACGTTCTGGGGAACACTAACCTTCACACACACATTTCACTCTCTCCATTCCGCGCCATCCAGCTCCAAGGTCTCCACCCTCATTTTGAACCATAATGTATCCCTCCCAGTACCTTGCAATACAAATCACATGATTGTCACTCACTGATTTGCCCTATCAGTCCTTTTTACTTTGGGGTTGGTGTCAGAGGGCACCTGGTGCCATGGAATTCAGGGATCTTAAGGTTTAGTCCGTTATATGGGCTGTAACTCAGGTCAGGCTTTGGCCAGTGTGAGATAACATGCACACCACGCGGCGGTCTGTGGTCACGGCCCTGTAGGGTACATTTGGCTTGAGTAAAAAACACATCTTTACAACACTGTTAGAACAATGAATAGGCATTGTGGTGGTTGGTGATGTGGGCTGTCCTCATAGGAGCTCAGTATGGCTGGAGATTTCCCTTGTCTCGCAATTTTTGCCTAGAGCATGCAACGCCACATTCGCCACACAGACCTTCCCTTCTACCTATGATTACTAATATCTACGCAAAATAGCAATGCTGCTCGTGCCCTGTGCTACACTACGAGGGATGATTATATTTGATTATATTGAAGTGGGGTACTTTGTATTGGGAGGTGGTCCTTTGACCATCCCACCTGCCCATCATAGTGCTTTGAATGTATCTCACCTCACTCTAAAGCACTTAGGGGTGTGGGACAGGGCTTCCCCCTTCCCACCATTCCCTCCTTTTGTTACTTCTACAGGAAAGAACTCTCTGATACCTCTGTGCTCCCACTCCCTCCTCTTTGCTTCCATGTATGGCTGAGTTCCCTTACTGGCACTCAGGTGATACACACTGCCTGCAAACTCTTCCCCTACGTGCGTACTCTTCAGGTGAGCAAGTCATATAGATGCAACCCCCTTACCCCACCAGGTCTACCCAAACCTCTGTGTAGTTTTCTAGATCAGGGGGTGGAGAAATGATAGTGTGGTATAGATGGTCAACTTCATCTCCATAAGGGATGGGGAGCATTTCATACTTAGGGCCACTTTGTGGGATATCAGTCTGTACTTCAATATCTTTTGTCTCACGAGGTGCTTTTCAAATCCCAATTGATACCATCATTCTTACGCTATTAGGTGACAAATTAGCGCAACATCGAAGACACAGTTGACAGCTGCAGAAAATAGCAAGGATGAACATGATTATGGGCATTAATATCTTCATGATCACTACGAGCCAGAACGGTGCCCAACTAAATGCCAAAGTAAACCAATCACTGTCCTGTACTCCTCCCACCTTCTTCATGCGAACACCTGGGCCATGAACAGCTATGATGATATGGGATGATGACGCGTTCTCTGCATCCTCTGGAGGCACAAATGTGCAAATCAACAAATGTTTTGCAAACCCCTCCTTCCATTGCTGTTAACATGTCCAACACATATCTTTTCTGCATCATCATAAGTCTCAATGCACGCAACTCAACCTTGATCACATTGAACCCGTTCTCTGTATCGTTTGCGAACTGCACCAGATCACGATCTGCAACCATTTTGCATTTGCTGCGGCCTGCACCCAGGCAACTTAAAGATGAAAAAAGGATTCTGCTGAGCTGAAGAGCCTGTTTTCCTCTGATATTTCAGCAAGCAATGCAGAAAAGTCTTTAGATATGTTATTCAATCTTTTCGTCCTCTTTAGTTGTTGGAACTGTCCTTTTCCTTGCAGCATGTGAGCTCTTGTGTGGGCAACAGACCGTTATCTTCATTTTCGAATGTGGGGAGACTAGTTGGCCCCTCGGCAGGCAGTGCTCCCCTTCAGGTGTTCATCGGGCATTGCTAATAGAGCTGAGTTTTTTTCATTTATTAATTTGTATAGCGCACATAACCCTGAGGTATCTCGGTGCTTAAACTTGGAATCAGTGCTTCAGGTTACAGAAAAGTAAGCGTACAAGGACAATTGCAATATCACAGAACGTGCAAGGTAATATAACATATGCAAAGTGCAAAAAAAGAGAGGTACAGGGTAAACACATCTATTGAGCTTGGCGCCAGGTTAGGGATGGCATGAGCACATGAATGCAAGTGTCAAATCAGTGGGCAAATTCATGGTGCCAACCCCATTTTATAAGGCGGCAGCAACACACAAATGCAAGTGTTAAATCAGTGTTACAGACAGGACGTGCATGATGTATTTACAGACATAAATGAATATGCAGGAACAGTACAACAGGTGAGAGGTGTAGGAAAAAGAGATAAGAGATCAAGAGTGTGGAGCCTGCCCAATGTTGCAGGGAGGCAGCATCACATAGAAACAGAAGTCAATATAGGCAGTTAATTTGCGCGGAGCCTGCCCCATATTGCAAGGCTTTATCAACACACAAGTACAGGAGTCAAAATAGGCAGTTCACCTACATGTAGCCTACACCATGTTGCAGGGCGGCATCAACACACAAGTGCAAAAGTCATGATGGGCAGTTCATCTACGTGGAGCCTGCCCCATATTGCAAGGCGGCATCAACACACTAGTAGAGGAGTCAATATAGGCAGTTCACCTGCATGGAGCCTACCCCATGTTGCAGAACGGCATCAACACACAAGTGCGAAAGTCACAATGGGCAGTACATCTGCATGGAGCCTGCCCCATATTGCAAGGCGGCATCAACACACAAGTACAGGAGTCACAATAGGCAGTTCACCTACATGGAGCCTACCCCATGTTGTAGGGCGGCATCAACACACAAGTGCAAAAGTCAAGAAAGGTATTTCACCTACATGAGGGATATCCTATGTTGTAGGGCGGGGCAACTTGCAAGTACCAGTGAAAGAAGTGTAATATTGCGGTGTTAAGGGAGGTAAATTAGGCTAGTGTGGCCGCATGCAGAAGAGGGTTATGCATGGGATGCAGAGTGGACACAATGGAAGAACCGGGCTCTTCCACTGAACATCACTGAGTTAAGAAGAAAAGGCAACATGTATCAAATAGCCGGGGGAATAGCTCAGGGCCAATGCATTTGTCTTGGAAGCAAGACAACGCATAGCAACACTGGTTGGAATCTCAGTATCGTGCCTAGAAACATCTGCGGTATCAAGCGCACTATAAACGAAGAATTATAATTATAGCTCTATTCCAGAGCTCCAGTTTGGCCAACTGACATAGTTCTAGTAGTCTGTGTACTCCCTGGTGAAGTCTGGGACCAGAGAGACCTTCAATCCATCAACCATTACCACACCTGCATGTCTCACCAATTGCAGCAACACATCTAGGTCTTTAGAATTAAGGAACATAAGTATAATTACTCTTGAAACCAGTTGGTGTGGGAGGTCTAGTTAACAATGTTTTTTAAAGATGTTATAAGAACACTGGGTTTGATATGATAGGTTATTTATAACACGCTTAATACCCAGAGGCTTCTAAGCGTGGACCCGCAATGTGGCCAGAAAACAACAGTCCCTTCATGATAGTGGGAGGTGCAAGTAAGCTTGTTGGCCACAGACCCAGAAGTAATCCATTATCACAGCTGTTCCCTACTTTATGTCTGTGATCAGAAGAGCCTAATTGCAATGTTCATTCGAGCCGACTAAGACTGTACCCTTGCTGTGGAATCAGAGTCTATATACTTCTTCCTTGTGCCCTCGCATCAGCTTTTCCATTGTTGCAATTGTTAGGGGAGAGGTGGTCTTTTCCACTCCCTCTTATCATTCCAGCAATCAATAGATCCAGTATATGATAAATGTGGGGAGATGCCCCAACCCTCCTCTCTATCGTCCGCACTAACTAATATTAGTAAACAAACAGATAACCAAGCCTTTATTGAGATGCCTAGAGACTCCATTTTATGACACACCAGATGCCATCTTTTACTAGGCCCAAACATTATCTCTAATCACGGCTCTACCATCCCCAGCACCTCGCACAGACAGCCCAACCCACCTTCGTCTCTTGTCAGCACCCCACGAGTCTTGTTCTCACAGAAGTCCAGCCATTCATTGTTTGCAACGTTTAGTATCACTTCATGGCCGATGAGCTCATTGCACTGCGTGAGACCAAAGCAGGCCATAGCTCATGTGCACATCCATCTCCACTAACCTGCCTGTGCTCCCTCGACTCCCACCCGGCCAGGCCACAGTCTACTGGTCCCTTACCCCTCTGCTCTTTGATCTAGATACGCATCTGGCACCTTGCAGTGACCATTTGAGGACATCCACCAATGCCCAAATCTTATGCGCCAATATATCCTCTCCAAAATGAACACATGTCCATCTGTATCACGAGGCATCAGGTAAATCAAAACCCACGGGGGTGAGAACTGGGCCTGGGGTGCCATGTTGTATGAACTCCTGAGTCCAGGGGTTGGAATGCCAATATATCTGGTCAAAAATACTTTGTTATGTGTCATAAAAAGACTGTCCTCTAATTGAAATAATTTTTGACTTTATTCGGTTTCCGTAGAGGGCAGATTTTCTTCTAAAAGCCCATGGTCCCTTGATTTTTGTTTTAACATTTTTACCACTGTGACCGTGGTGTTTAGGGGGTGGGTACAGTTAATTCATGATGGACCAGAGGTCCTCCTGTCAATTTCTTTTTTTCTTCTTATTTTGTTTTTGTCTTAATGTTTTATACAATATTTAATTTTAAGTCCCATTAAACTTAACATTTTTATAAAACATTAAGACAAAAACAAAATAAGAAGAAAAAAAGAAATTGACAGGAAGACCTCTGGAATACCTTCATTTGGTGAGCCCTCGTGCATGATATTCCTCAAAACCCCTCGTACGTGCTGCATGATGCAGGGCTTCCCTGTAAGGGCTGCCCCAACTTCGGCTGACCGGTCCCCAAATAAAACACATATGCAGAAGAAAACGGATATTGTGGGTACGATACCCCGCTGCTCGCCTGAGCTTGGCATGGTCAGGAGGGGGAGGCCCAGGCTTTTGTTGGTAGACTGCGAACTGAGGCTCTTGGAAGAACACAGATATGTGAGTATTGATTGCAAGACAAAAACAAACAAGGGAAAGTGGGAGGATTTGGACCAGATTGAGTAAGGGGAACACTCATGACATGGGTATGGGTGAATAGAATGAGTGTAGGAAACTAAGCGCTTTTTCTCTTTATAGCCATTAGGTTCTTTTATATATATATATATGACGAAGAACAAGGTGAAATAGAGGAGGAAATAGGAACTTAGCTCAGAGAGGGGGTAGAAGGCGGTGCTGCAGTGCACTGTCCCAACCGTGTAGGAAATAAGTTAGAAGGAAGCACAATAGGATCCTCATATAAGTAGTGGGCTCGGGAAAAAGTAGTGTTGTTAACTTATTAGCAGAAACAAGTATGTGGGGTCCCAAGCAAATGCGCGATAGGGCACAACAAAATGCTATCGATAAATATAGAGGGTTGGACTCCTGCAGACCAATGGAACAGATAGCCTACCCCAACCTAATGTGAAAATACATAACAAACACATTGTCCCATAGAATAGAATCAGAAAATAGACAGTAAACACAAATGACAAAAACAATGTTTAATCAAAAGAAAACTCCTTACATCAATACTGTCTTTGCCTATGCCGACACAAGTTTTGACCTCCTATAGTATAGGTCTTTTTCAAGGCACGGCTGATACCCAGACAACTTGAGGTAAAAACAATATAATTTGGCAATGTGCATACATAAAGCGATTAACACATATCACAATAAAACATAAACAAAACATCAAATGAGATTCCGGTTATGAATTTTTTTTAGTACATGCTTGAGTTGTCATTTTACCTCCATCAGTGCTAGTTGCATTTTCTGAGACTGTTTTGTTATTTTTACACACCCTTTTCATATTGTTTATAGGATTTATTGTCGGATGGTACATATGATGGGTTATTTACTGGTTCTATTGAAGACCTACGTACTATTCAGTGACCTACAAGATTTGATTTAACGAGTGGTGATGGTCCTGCTGGTAGCAACCAATATCTATCATAGATGTTTCACATACAATTTCTCCTATTGTATTCATTTCACAGGAATTGGCAGTAGTACGGGATTGTCCCGGTTGTCTATGCATACCAGTTATGGCATTCTAACCTTCTATTGATTGCCTTTGTAACCAGATAAGGTGATTATTTCATTTTATAAGACACGCATAGCTATCCTACTAACTTGGCCACATCTGCATGCAGAAAGGTGGTTGCTTTACTCTTTTGATCAGCATGTTAAGCAAGGGTTTCATTATTCAACCCTCGGGCACCTGTCCTAACATATCCCAATTCCCTAGTAAAAATGTGTTAAATCGATTAGGCTTAAAACATGAATGTTTGACATTTCTAACTCAAGGGTAGATTTTACATTGGAGACCATTGCTCGCTCTAGTTATTAATGAGCCTCAATATTCTGAACATTTTTAAAAACTACATTTGGCTGAATTTAAGTATGTGTCAGACATTATCATTTTTATAGCCTCTGATATTAGATTATTTCAGTTGGCGGCAGAGTTCTGGCATGTCACTGGTATGGGTTTCCACTTATGGATCATGTTTCTTTGCACCCATGATGGGATTCACTTCGCATGGTATGACCACACGCACACTCTGTGTGTTCAATACCGTAGTCGATGTAAAAGGATATTTTACTTGTTATCATAGAACACTATTTACTAAGGTTTTTCTTTTTCTTATTTCTTATTTTTGACTCAATGGTTTCTTTTATTTGTAGAAATCCAATTATTGCTGGGTTTTTGAGTTATCATGAACACATTTTTCACCAATTGATTAAAAATGTTCCTGTTTGTCCTGATCATGTATGATCCTCTTACCGGAATCTCATATGATGCTTTTGTTCATGTTTTATTGCGATATTTGTTGATCGGCTTATGTGTACACATTGTCAAATTATATTGTTTGTTTTATTTTTACCTCAAGTTGTCTGGGTTTCAGCTGTGCCTTGAAAAAGACCTGTAGGAGGTCAAAACACGTGTCGGCATAGGCAAAGACAGTATTGATGAAAGGAGTTTTATTTTGATTAAACATTTTGTTTGTCATTTGCGTTTACTGTCTATTTTCTGATTATATTCTAAGAGACAGCACAACTCCGATGGGACAATGTGTGTGTTAACTTATCAGTTCAGTGATTATAAACATGTGAAGGCAGGGCCAAAAGGGGCTGAAGTGATGTGAGTGTAGCGCGAGTGAGAAAGGGGTATTGCTCTAAACCAGGGGACAAGGACCACAGAAAAAGGGGAACGTATTAAGGTTTATGTTTTTTGTTCAATGTTGTCAGCATCCTTGTTGGTTTGTTTGTTTGTGAAGTGTACAATGGTTCATGTTGTATGTCTATGATCTGAAAAATGTATCAATAATGTTTGAAGCTACAAAAAAAAACAAGGTAGTTGTTGAATATACAAGTGATTTAGGGTTGAAGGCTGAAATCAGCAGGGAGGGGAGGAAAGAGGGTAATTTCAAAGGGTGGGAATGGATACCCCACTGTCACACATTTGCAAGCACCTCCCTTTGTACAGTGAATGAATAAAAAAGTACAATGGTCAGTGGATAACGGAAATGAAGGGGGAGGGAACTCCTCATGCATGGCCAGAAGGAGGGTATTTTGATAAGGAAATATTAGATCATGTAGCTACTTACGTGATGGCAAAATACAGGGCGAAACAGCTCCAAAACAGACAAGAAGTTTTAGATTTGTGGAGAATGTTCAAGGAGACGCCCACCACAAACAACAAGGGAAAAGAGGGTAGGTCACCCAAGGCCATAAAAGATGGGGAAAAGGAAGGAGAACTAGGAACCCAAAAAGATATACCCGTTGCTCACAAGACCCGCAGAGGGCTACTCAGACCCAGCCTATATGCCGGGAGCAAGCATGCCAGCAACTCCTAGCACAGCCCCACCACTTCCACCGTATGTCCCAACTACAATCACGCCAGCCCCCATAGGGCCATTTACACAAGGGGCCTCATTACGACCCAGGCGGTAAGGGGTTTACGGCGCCGTAAACAGCGCCGACCCTTACCGCCTGAGTACGAGGTCCCTTAGCGCCATGGCGAATTTAACACCTGCTTTTAGCAGGTGTTAAAATCCATGGCGCTAAGGGACCATGGAGTTAATTAAGCCACCGTAATTTACGGTGGCGTAATTAATGCCTTCCCCACTCCCATTATGCCCTATGGGGCAAAAATGGGAATGGGGAAGGGTAAATGGGGATTGGGGACTTACCGCCCCGCCAAGGTCCGAATGGGGCGGTAAGTCCGCCAACCACCATGGCGTAAACGTAGTTTACGCCATGGTGGTAAAGTCACGGCCCAGGCGGTAACTTACCGCCTGGGTCGTGATGAGGCCCAAGATCTTGAGGTAGCGCTAACAGCCACACAAACAGGACTGACCTGATTAAGAGCAATATGTGAGAGAACACAACCTGTGGGGGACAGGCCAGTGCCACAACCCTTAAAAAGCTCCTCTCTCCTGCCAGAAGATGAATGGAAATCTGGGGACTTCCTTTTTAGAATAGACAGTGCACCAATAAAGACAGTACAAGTAGAAAGGGAGGGAGAGATAGAAAGTGTAGGATATGACACAGTGGCGTCAAAAAGAGATGAGGAATGTTGGAGAGATTTTGATGAAGGTGAAGAGGGGGCTGTGGGAGGAATCCAGCAAGTGTAGTGGATCTCCCCAAGGGTGACAGAGCAAGTAGAGGGATGGGAAAACACTCTCTGGAACATAATGGGAAGAATAACATTAGCGAAAAATGCCCCTCATTCATAAAGGTGCAGGGCGGCCCGGCTATGTGCCCTGGGCACTGATGGATAAAAACAACCTCATCATATTCCCCCCCCCCGCTCATGGCATGCACAGGAAAATTGATTTACGCATTTGAAAAGAACACCACATGGGTGCTCCTGGCTATAGGGGATATAAAAAAGCCTTTTGGTATCAGCAGTAGGAGATCAGGCAGACTCAGTGTGGGTGAAAGCAGGGTTAGCGGGGTCACCACAGGAAATGATACACATGAAGGTGTATCGTTCAATAATACTCATGCACTAGTGTGGGATGCCAGGCAGAGAACCTTCTCAGATACCACCGATTTACACTCTATAATGCAATGCACTATGGAGCATGAGGAAGATACTGCACAGTTCCTTCATTGGGTGCAGGAGATGTGGTGCGCGGAGAGGGGCACGGCCTGGGACCAATCCACCTCCCTATTTTATTTCATCATTAAGCAAGGCCTCCCGAAGGAAGTGGCCCTTGGTAAAATAGCTGGGATAGAAGCCAAAAGATGGCCAGTAATTCAGAGCATTGTAGTACACCATTACATGGGGATAAAAGAGAGAGGAAAGGAAACAATGCAGAGGAGATTAGTCGAAGAAGCAAAACTTGTACAGAGTAAGTTAGTGAAGGTCACAGCAGTAACCACAGTGCTGGCCCAAGAGAAGCACAGAGAAGAAGGAGAAGTGTCAGTAGCAATACAGGCAAGGATGGCAGCGGCATGGGCAAACAATGGGAAAGAGCAATGGGGAGGAGAACAACAGTACACAGGACCCCAGTGGCAAGGAAGACCCGCATGAGTACGAGGTGGGTTCTGGGGAGAGAGGGGAGGAGGGTATGGGGGCAAGGACAAAGAGGGAGAAACCAAGGGCAGTGCTGGTCATGTGGGAGGTGGAGTCATGTTTCACCTGGAATGCCGCAGTAGACAAGGAGGGAACTACCAGTACCAAAAGTCACCATATAATCAACCCCAGTATGGACACCCCCATCCAGGTAGCCCATACAGCCTTCCCCAAGTAACTTACAAGGAGGATGAGCAGCCAGACAGCTGACTAATTCCGGGTTACCATACTCTCTGACACGTCCACATAATATGCAGTCACACCCAACCCACCAAAATCAAATGATACATTGCTCGCCAACCCATTTGGCACCACCATTAATGGCGCACCAGCCCAGTATCAGGGAGCATGTGTGCTTAGTGAAAATATGTTCTCCTGCCCCAGAACAGACACCCACCCCTATGATGACAGCCCACAGAGAGCATTTGCGTGTCCAGTCCTATCCACTACCTTACATCCAGACGAGTAACCACTGGTGGGGGCAGAGATAGGGAACACATAGTTCATCTTCATGGTGGAATTGGGACGAAAAGATCATGTCTATGTGAAGGTGATTTTCCGTTATCTGGCAAACATCCAGAGACACAAGGATTCTCGGGGGCTGTGGTCACGGTTCCTTACACAGAAGATTTGGATGTTAAGATAGGGGCAAGAACCATATGAGCAGCCCTACCTTACCATGAAGATTCTCCTGTACACTTATTGGGGTGAGACTTACTCATCATTCTCAACATGACCATAGCCTTCACAGACAGGAGCATCGTCTGTTCAACCCCGGATATGTGCACACTCCGAGCAATGCTGATAATACACTCCATAGCTAACGAAGTAAAGGTGAGGGGGTGCTCACAAATACAGACATGTTCATCTATGGAATACAAGTATTTGCTAGGGCAGTGCCAGAATTAACATGAAAGGAATGGAGAGTGCCCTCTGAGTTTGTGTTTCGCCCAGTAGCCACCCCCGAAATGTGTGCCGGGTACCATTCTGTCTCTCGATTTTCAGCACGTCCAATTGTCAGCAAAACATATTGTAGCAATAGACATGGACACCCATGGCTGTGAATGGCGTACAGTGTTGTGTATTGACCCAAATGTACCTTTGTGAGAATTAACTGACAAGGAGCTGTTCACTGACAACGACACTGATGGGGAAATCATACTGGAAATCTGCATGCCCTGTGACATAATGGTACAGTACAGAGGATTGACGACCCCCCTCACAGCCATTTTTAGTGCAACTCCATCTTTCTGTGAAGTGGTCTTACAAAAAGTACCACCATATTTGTGGACCACGAGCACCCATGATGTGGGGTTATTAAGAGAAGTGACCCAAGTAAAAATAAAACTCAAACCAGGTGCAGTCCTGCCTAGAGAGAGACAGTATCCTTTTTCCACGGAGGCAGAAGAAGGGATAAAAGAAACAATACACAAACTGCTGCAACAGGGTATCATTTTTCCCTCAAATTCACCATGTAACACAGCAGTGTACCCCATCAACAAAGAAAAAGGGGGCTGTGGCGTATGATCCAGGACCTTTGCCCCATCAATGATATTGTTCAACGGGAGTTCCCTCTTGTCCCAAATCCGGCATCCATTTTGTGCAGCATCCTAAAGCGGGCCACCCACTTCACTGTGGTGGACCTAAAGAATGCCTTTTTCTCAATACCCCTCGACCCAGAGTCTAAATATCTCACAAATTTCACACTAGGGGGGAGGAGATACACGCACCAATGATTGACCCAATGGTATTGTGAGAGCCCAAGTATTTTCAACAGAATATTGCACAAAGATCTCAGTAATATTGATGTTCAAAGCACCATAATTCAGTACGTAGATGACCTTCTGGTATATAGTGAAGGGGAAGGAAACTGCCAGAGGGATTCTGTCATGTTGCTCAGGTTGCTGGCCCATAAAGGGTATAAGGTGGACACAAACAAATAGGAGTATTGTCTGACTGAAGTCCTGTACATCAGCCAACTAAATTCAAAAGATGGAAATGGAAAAATACCTGACAGAGCGGCACCAGTGCGTACCTCAGCCATACCACATACTTTCAAGGACATGCAGAAGTTTCTCGGCATCTGCAATTACTGTAGTGCATGGATATTGGAATATGCTGCCTAACACGGCCCCTATTGCAAGGGCTAAAAGAAGCACAGAAAGACAAAACACACATAACATGGACACCTGAAATGCATACTGCCTTCGAAACGCTGAAAGAACGAATAAATACAGTTCGTGTCCTAGCCACCCCTGATTATGAACAGGAATTCTACCTTTTCTCACACTCAAATGGGAAACTAATAACAGCAGTGTTGACACAAAAAAACATCCATTGTCCACAAACCATTAGCATACTACAGCAGCACACTTCATTCAGTAATGCATGGGCACTTGACTTTCGAGCAGGCTCTTGCAGCTGCTGCCTTTACAATAGAAAAGAGCTCAACAATTGTGATGGGATGCTCTGTCACGTTGTACGTTGAACATTGAGCACTCCCTGTTTGCCATACTAGAGAGGTCCAAATCCACACTTACCACACAAAGAATATCAGCATATGAAATAATAATTTAAAGTGCCAATGTGCACGTAGTACACTGCATAACAGTAAATCCAGCCACGTTCCTCACAGAGCCTTGTACGGTAAAAGATATGCAAGGCCATGATTGTGACACCTATGAGGGGGAAAAGGACAATATTCCCAAAGCAAGGGAAAATGCACTGGAGGAGGGTGAATTATACTTTGTAGATGGATTGGGGCCCATTTGTCCAAAAACAGGGGAAAATCATGTCAGGGCAGCAGTAGTGAGGTTGGAAGAAGGGGAATATATAGTACTTGTTCAGAAATGCTTACCAATGCATTTTTTGGCCCAAGCAGCAGAATTAGAAGCACTAATCGGGGCATTAAATGCAGCAAATGCTGGTCTATCACGATGGAGGAGAAGGGAGTTCAGGAGGGCTGATGGATCCCCAGTACCACATGCACAATTGCTGAACGACCTGATTGAAGCACTTGCAGAACCCTCAGAAGTAGCCCTGGTAAAATGCAAAGCCCATACCAATAACACTGATGAAATCTCACTCAGGAATGCAGTAGCGGATGCCGCTGCAAAAGAAGCAGCTTACCTCCTAAAAAAATGACTGCAGAATGCATGTTAAAAGGCAACCAAGAAGAGCACAAAGAGGAGGGGTATAATGCCCTTCCTATAGCTCAGATAGTAGAGCTTCAAAAGAGAGCACCACCCGCAAAACAGGAACTATGGACCAAACAGGGATGCACCCAGTCACCCACTGACCTCCTTTGGTAATGCCCATATAAATATTACAGGTAGCATTCCAACAGCTACACTTTCCAGCCCATACCTCAAAACAGCCATAGCAGCAGATGTCCAGGATGATTGGTTTATCCCAAACCTCCAGGAGTATATCAATTGAGTGTACAACGTGTCAAACATTTAACTCAGGAATCATTCACAGAACACTAGAGGGAACACTAGGGGGAACATTGCCACGCCCCTTGGGACCTTTCCGTGAGCTGCACATTGATTATGCAGACATGGGAGAAAGATGCAATGGAGCAAGATATCTGATTGTGGTGGTCTGACCCTACGTGTGCTAGGTGGAGGCAGGGCCCTGCACCCACCCAGCGCAGTGTGCAGCAAAATTTCTAGTGCGGGATGTGTTCCCACATTGGGGAATATGTGATGTCATACACTCCGACAACTGAACACATTGTAAATTATCTGTTCAAGGAAGTAACAGCCTTATTGGGAATAAAACATAAAATATGCTCGATTTACCAACTGCAAGCAAACGGGAGGTTGAGAAAATCAACAGCCTCATTAAAAAGCAAGTTATTAAAATGATGCCACTCTCTGAAGAAAAATTGGGTCTATTGCTTGCCCTTGGCCCTGTTCCAATTGCACACACAGCCCAGCAAGGACCACCACCCTGGTAGATGCATGCAAACACCACTGTCACCCGTAAGGAGAGTGTCAGATGCACACAGAACCACAGCTGTATTGGGTGAGGAATTCAAAGAATACCTCACACAACTCAACACAGTAAAATGTATTGCCAAACATATTGCCCCACCTTTCACACAAGAGAGTGAAACAGATACAACCACTGCAGCAGTAGACGAATTATCAACTCCAACCATGTTTACAATACCACAAACTGCCTCACAACCAACCGAGAAACCTACCTCAAATGTTGATGAAATATATACTATGTTTCCCACTGTTACGCAAAGTGCCCTCCCAACTTCCCAATATTGGCAACTTAATAATGACACAAGTGTAAATGTGGATACTGGCATGTTTCCGATTTACTGCCTGAAAACTATGAATGTACACAAACCCTCAGGCACCACAAATACACGGTCCAAAAAATCATTAGCTAAACGCCAACCCCGTTTGTCTATTAGAAAGAAAGGCAAGCACAACAGTATAAGTATGATACATATCACGGATTGGGGTTGGATAAGGTAGAAGACCTCTGCCATCCGGACCAGTCTAACAAATGATATTCAGACATGAGCACCACTGGGAGACTAACCACGATTGGTAGCTGCAATGTGTGTTAAAAGAAACCACATGCGTCAGGAGCACCTGCGGTTTTTATACCTCAAGAAATTCCCCTAGTAGAAGCCCAATGTCTCATCCATCTCGCACTATGTAGAATCTGGATCACCTTCCAGGCACACACAGTACAACTACAACTGCTTCCTCCAGATGAGTAAATATGCAAGAAGAAACCTGAAGGTGTAACATGTTTTAAAGAACTGTTTCTCTAGCAATAAAATGGACAATGTTTGCAGAAAATAAATGGCAAGATGCAACGGTTATGTGCAAAGCAGAAGCACTACGTGGCCTATCGGACAACAGACTGAAATGGATGGAAAACACATGTGCCCAGACTTGGACCCAACACATCACAAAGTTGTAATGGGTCAGGGCCCTTGAAAAACTGATCAAGATGCAACATGAAGAAAAATATGTCCATAAATGTACCCCTGCATGCGATGAAGCAGTAGAAAGGGCTGATGAACATAGCCACACTGGGGGAGGGTATTCATTACTTTAGGAGTATGCTATGTGAGTTGATTATATTTGATTATATTGATGTGGGGTCCTGTTTATTGGGAGGTGATCGTTTCAGCATCCCCCAACGCCCCTCGCCCATCCTAGTGTTTTGAATACATCTCGCCTCACACTCAAGTGCTTAGGGGGTGGGATGGGGCTGCCCCCTTCCCAACACTTTTTATGGCCATATTCCATCGCATCGTCATCACCCCTCAACTCCCCAGAGATTCTTTCATTAGTGTGACAAGTGCAATGTTGTATTTCTTAATATGCTTTTACCGCGATTTCTGTGGACAACGGCAGCTGTCTGTGGATCCAATATGGCGGCTGTTTCAAAATATCTGCTGCAGCTCTCGTTTTCCACTAGCCAAACATCATGCCAGGCCCTGAGTCTGTGGACTGAACCCAGATATCACTAATTTTGTACCTACATTTTGGCCGTTTAAAAAAAATACCCATAGCCCACCAAAACACGTGGTTCACCCCGAGCCTAAAAGCCTTACGCTTAGAAAAAAGACTTACTGAGAACAGATGGAAAAACAACCCAACAGCTCAGAACAAACTCCTTCTCACTTCACTGGCCACTAAGTACAAAAAGGAAATCATCCAAGCCAAAAAAGACACTTTCAATGGCAGAATAGGAAAAGCCAGCTCAAATACTAGAGAAATATTCACTATCCTAAGGGAATTGGAAACCCTATTCAAACCCACAGACACCTGCAGAAAAAAACAAATCTTGGTGTACAGACATCCAAAATGCCCTCTGCAATAAAATAACCTTGCTCCAAGAAAAAATCAATGCCAAATGAAACCACCCTGCATAAGATTGCATTAGAAATACTCTCATCCTTAAAACCATCCAAGTGTCTGGGCGACACATGCCCAGCACCCATTATCAAAGTAGCCGCCAAAAACCTAGGCCCGTTCATCTCGACCTTTATCAACTCCTCATTCAGATCATGTTCAGTACCTACCAATCTCAAAGATGCTTGGGTTCTACTCTTACTAAAAATGCCTAATCTAGATCCCAAAACCCCCACTAATTATAGGCCAATCACAACTGTATCCTTTCTTTTGAAAATTCTCGACAAAGCGGCATACATACAGATCGAAGCTTATCTTGAGATCAACAACTTACTGGGTACATGCCAATCAGGTTTCAGACCCAGACATGGGACCGAGACAGCCCTCATTGACCTGAAGTACCAACTAGATGACAGGAAAGACAGGGGCAAATCCTCCATCCTTCTCCTGTAAAACCTTTAATGCTGCCTTTGACCTTGTCAATCACAAGGTCCTGTGTAACCACCTAAAAACAACTGCCCACTTCTCCAAGTAAGTCACCACTTCGATAAGCTCATTCCTTGGACAACAGGTCCATGTGAGTCGTCTTGCCCGCCTCCATGGCTGACCCAGTACCCATCTCATGTGGAGTACCAAAAGATTCCTGCATCTCTCCAACCTTATATAACATCTTTACAAAGCCCCTATTTATCAGACTAGATAATCTGGGTGTCTCATATAATAATTATGCTGACGACACCCAGATTCTCATCCCACTACTAGGTGACTATGACAAAGACACAACCCTGATCAACAACATTAATCTAATTATTCAAACCTGGATGGCCACACACGGCCTATGCCTCAATGATATGATATGATGTGGCATTTATAATGCACCTATACACAAGTGTTTCAAGGCGCAACGAGGCAAGGGAAGGGGAACAGAGGGAAGACAAAGACAACAATCCTACTAGGCCAGGTGTCATTCAGATTGCGCAAGTGCATGGGGAGGGAGCAGGGGGAAAGTGCATTGGAGGGAAATGATGAAAAAATCGAGCTCGTAATCGTCGGGTTCCCAAAAAAACTGTCTAAACTATCCACCATATACAACTCCATTCTCATTGATGGAAATAAGATAAAAGTTTCCAATGAGGTCAAGACCGTAGGCTTCTACCTTGACTCAGCCCTCAACCTCAACAAACAAATCAATGCCAAAGCGACTGCCACCAACTATACATGCAAACTGATCTATGCATGCAAAACATTCCTATCCACAGAAAGCGGTATTACAATTGCAAGAGCTTTAATTCTCTCCAAAGTGGACTACTTCAATGACTTATACCCAGGCACCAGTAAACGCAACACCACAAAACTACAGACAATCCAGAGCAATGCCCTTAGACCATTCTAAGCATTCCCAAATCCCACACCACCTCTCTCACATAAGACGTGAGACCAAATTGCTCTCAACCAACGACATAATCAAATTCAAAGCCCTCAACCTCACTCATAAATGCCTGTCTAACAAGGCTCCCGCATACCTTAGAGACAGATTCTCCAAACACACATCAGCTCGTCCCATCAAAAAAGCTCAATCCAACAGTCTCAGAATACTAAAGTTCAAGCTAAAAAAACAGGAGGTGCCAGCTTCCCAGTCCTGGCCGCGCAACTCTGGAACTCCGGATTCCCTAAGAGACATATGTTAATGTTAACGTTAATGTTAATGTTAAAGGACATTTGTACCACGCACTATCACCACCGGAGTGGTGCCCTGGCGCTCTGGCAGCTCTAAAAGAGGAGGGGAGGTTGAGTTAGTGGGAGGAGGCAGGAAAAGTGCAAGAGAGCAGTGATGTGCAGTTGGGAGATTCAGCCCGGTGGGTCCGTTGGCTGGGCCTGGGGTGTTTGCGGCCGGTAGTCATTATGTAATGTTTTGCAAGACTATGCATGTTTTTGTTTTGTTGTTGCAATGTAGTGAAGTTTGTGCAGTTTGTTGTGCTGTAGATTTTGGTTGTGTTTGGTTTGGAGTTTGAGAGGTGTATGCAGAAAGGGAAATTGTTAGTAGGGTTGGTTAGTTTGCGTCTCTATCCTGAATTCAGGCGCTCGGCTTGCGCAGTCTCCCCTTGTACGGTTCTGTCCTGATCTGGGTCCGACTGGCATACAAGGCTCCTTACTCCTCTGGCCCCCACCTCTAACATGCTCTCTCATAGCTCCCCTTATCCTCCCTTCATACTCCTGTGGCCAGTGCACCTGCCAATGTCAACCTCTCAGGTAGAGTGGTGATTGCCAATATCTCGACAATTCCACACCACTGTGGTACCTGGCGGTAACTAAGGGACGGGCAAAAGTGTTGGTGGGATTGTCTGGGGGAGTTGGCTCAGTCTTCGTGCGTGCCACCTGTGTTCCAGACTACCTGGTGTCACCCGTCCAGGTGCCGTGGGAGCTACCCTCTCGGGTCGGGGATGTCCGTGTCCTTTCCGGATTAGTCATCCTTTTTCCGGTTTCGGTTTCCAGATTTAGTCTGTGGTGTTGAAGAGCCAGGTTTTTAGTGATTTCCTGAATTTTAGGTGATCTTCAGTGTTTCTTCTTTCTTTTGGGATGTTGTTCCGGGTTTTTGCGGCTAAGTGGTAGAAGGAGGTGCCTCGCAGTTTTTTCTTAAGGTATGGTTTGAGTTCCAGGCGGATTTTGTTGCTTGATCGGAGGGGTCTCGTTGGTTTGTAGACTGTTATTTTCTTTTGTAGGAATTCTGCTCCTTGTCCGCTGATTTCCCTGTGTGTTATGCACATTGTTTTGAAGGTGATTCGAAGTTTTACTGGGAGCCAGTGTAGTGCTTTTTAGGGCTGGAGTGATGTGGTCTCTTCTGGATAGTTTGAGGAGTAGAAGGAATGCAATGTTTAAAGGTAACACATACATGTGTTTTAAAGGGTTGGATTCAAAAGAAAAATATTGACGATAGAGACACTTATTTTTCTAAGGAAACTCATTTAGTTTTATATTACAGGCGGGGAGAAAGAGAACCCTATATATACCCGGAGAATTGGCGGCACTCAAACCTATGAGCAGTGAGAAGGGTCAAGGGACCTAATCAGATGCCCATACACAAATGTGTCTGCTGTGCAGTTTTGACAGTGGACAAACTCCAGTGAAAACTCCCATATCGTTGAATGGACTAAGTGGCCAATGCAGTGAAAGTCCCAGGAACTTGCTGCAATGCATGCCTAAAAAGAGGACAAATACGACCGGACAGACGATCTATGGAGTCCAAACCAAGATGATTCGGGTGGAAGAAATACACAATGAATAAAGAAGAGAGGGAAAATCAACGTGTAAAAATACAAATGGGGAACCAGGAAATGTTATGGGATGGGAGCAATGGAACAAATGTGGAGTATATATCACATGTGAATAAAGTGTGACAAACGGGCTGGTGGGTTACCTCAAAGTGTGACCTTCTTTCAAATTCTCATAGTGGCTGTAAAATTATCTGAGGCATTTAGTTAGTTTAAAGTTGACTGGGTAATAGAGGTGGGATTTAGATAAAAGTAAACAAAGGTATTCTTTAGGGACACATACATGTTTAGACTAGGAGAATATAATATGTTAGTACTGACATTGTAGAAATGTTGTAGGATACCTCCTATATTAAAATAAATTATATCACAGAAAAGGGTGATTAGGTGATTATATTTTTATAATATAAAAAAGATTTTTAAAAAAAAACATGACATTGTATGTTCAATTACAAATTACAAATGCATATGTCATCATCATAAAAGTAAGAAAAATGACACCTAACAACAAAATACAGTGATTCCAAAGCATTTGTGTTTGATATCCGAACACAATGATTACAAGCTATTTCCTTATACTGTACAAAGTATAAGACAGAGCACATAATTTCTCGCCTGCAGCAGATCATGCCATTTTTCCCAATTTCAAAATTTCTAACAAAACATACTGATAGTTGTTTGGATCAATGCCACTGGGAGCCCATGATTTCGATTTAGTGGATCTTGCACATGTATAGGGAAAATGCAAATTATATCTACTTCAGTTCGAGTTCATTGGTGTTCTTCAAGGCCAGAGCCATCAAGAAGTTTGCAGTTGCAATTCTAATGCTGATGGAAGGTGAGGCATGCCTCAAGTGGAGGAAGCTTGAATGGTGTTGTCTTTTCCAAGACACAAGTAAAGTGGGTGTTGCATGAATCGAGAGTCTATGGGTCACTTTGTAGGAAAGATGGGCATTTCAGGAAATCACTCGATCTCCCAATATTTTGTCTTTGTATGATACAAAGCAAAGCAAGGCTGTAGGCAGAGGGCTGGCTTTGAAGGGCATTGGGGACAGTACACCTGAGTATCCCCCCTCCTTCCTTGTTTTTTGCACAATTTACATCTTCTGTATGGTTGTGTCTTCCTGGGGGTGGCAGGCACATAATCAGCAAAGTGTCGTTCTGGCAATCTGGCTACATCTTCTACTTCTGCAAAGTTGGGAGTTTATACACGCACAACAGTCAGCGAAGTTAAAACTGCTAATTCAAACTTCAAAAATGTCAGTTTGTTTTCTAGAGCGGCTGCACGATATACAACATATGCATTGTATGTAGCTAGATGCATAAGGTAAACTGCCAACTTCTTGTACCACGTGCAAGTCTTATGCTCTACATGGTATAACTCAAGTAATTGGTCTATTTTGTCTACTCCTCCCATGTACCTGTTGTAGTCCAGAATGCACTTGGGTTTTAGCACTTGCTGAGCCTGCCCGCGTACAGTGACAAGGGAAGTACTTTCATCATGAATAGTACTCAGCATGTGCACATCCCTTCGGTGGCAGAATATTAGTGCCAACAGTTCATCATGCTGCAATGCCATACATGCTCCCTTGTCCAGCTTCTTACACACAAGTTGTCTGGCGAAGCCTTTGCGGTTACTGTAGATTCTACCACATGCCAGTGTGCCCACGTTGTACAATTCCTTGAACAGTGGTATTCTGGTGTAGAAATTGTCCACATACAATTGGTGACCCGTGTGGAACAATGATGTGGCAATATCCCACACAATCCTCTCACTGGTCCCTAAATGGGCTGGGCAGCCGGGAGGGTTTATGCTCGAGTCTTTTCCAGTGTAGACTTTCATGTTGTAGGCATACCCAGAAGTACTTTCACACAACATATAAACCTTGATTCCATATTGTGCTCTCTTGCTTGAAATATACTGCTTGAGCAGTAGCTGGTTTTTTAACAATACCAAAGGTTTATCAATGAACATGTTCTGGCTAGGAAAATACACCTCAGAAAATCGCTGTGCAAAGTGCTTCAGTAATGGCTGAATTTTGAATGACCTATCACAATTTGGGTCAGTTCTTGGCAATGCTGTAGAGTTGTCATTGAAATGCAGCATACGTCTAGTATTAGGAAGCAATCTTTATTCATTGTTGCTGGAAAAAAAGGGCTTGCAAATACAGGTTCAGAAGACCAGTACAGAGAAATAGACGGCATCCTTGTTTGTCCCAAGAGCAGAGTGAGACCCCAAAATGTTCTCATCTCAACACTCGTAGTTGGAACCCAAAGGTGTGCTCGGGAATGGGGTTTCAGATTGGCACCTCTTTCCCTCAAGAACTGTTCAGCCTACAGATTGGTTTGCTCAACCATATCTGAAATGAACCCATCATCCACAAAAAGGTTGAAAAAGTCAATAGGCTCAAAACCATCTGTATTTTCTGTGTATCCTGATACTCCAGTGAAAGGTGGCACAACAGGCTCAGCCATTTATGGAGGCACCCAGTCAGACTCATCAGCCATGTGATGAACTGGTATATTCCTTGCATGTTCCTTAACCTTGCGGGTGAACTTTGTATGGGAAGTGCCACACGAGGTGCATGTTCCTCATCAGATGAGGAGGTTGAACTAGCCTCAACAGAAAACTCACTTCCCGAATCTGCTTCATGTTCACCGTCAGAAGAAGATTCTGTTTCAGATTCTGCTTCTGGTTCTGTGCCTTGTTCCGTGTCAGACTGCATCAGTAAGTCGAGAGCCTCCTCACCAGACATCTGACGTGAAGCCATGACAAAATGTTTACTGCCCAAACAACAGATACAGACTGAAACACCAAACCAATGAACTTTGCTTTTCAAAGTAAGGGAACGTGTGCAGTAACTGGTCTTGAAATAGACCAAGACCACACAATTATGCCAAATACTCCCAAATCTTCTTACAAAATCTAGCAGCGCTTTAAAATATAATCTACTCTCAACATGCCAAATAAAGAGGAGTACTACTTGGCTGGCACTCACATGAAAAACAAAAACATGGCTCACTGCTTACTTACAAGTGGTTAGTCTGCAACAACACACCTGCGCATAAGACAGTGAAAGCATATCCCCCTTCCACTGCTTTAAGAATAAAGTCAAGAAGTGGTGCCACTCACTAGACTGCTGACCCTATGATCTGTTCTCGGGCAAGCCTTACTGTTTCCCGCACCGTTACAGTAAATATTTTGTAGCATATAACTCGCTGCTACTCTCACCTGTATAGACCTGACTATATTTGCACTCTGTACATTTCTCTGTGCTTATCTGCTTACTCTATATTTTCGCTGTATTCATTTCACTGTATCTGTTATTCCTGTCTTATGTAACCTGTAACCATGTAGGTAGACCTGCACCCAGATGCCCACAAGCCCGGCATGCACTACAAATGAATAAACAGTTACAACAATTTCAATTAGACATACATTTCAACTTATTTATCTCATGGGCACCTTTCAATATGGTAATTGTTCTTTTCGGTGAACCTGGATTGTAGTGAGCGACGTATAATTTTGCACGTCCACTTGACCCGATACACATTATGCAATTATTGAAAGATCCCAAGACAGAACCATATTAGGGTATCTCCCAATAGTGTTAGTGTACAGTTATGCTTCAAAATGGATGTGAAATAACATGCAAAGTGCAAATGATATGATATATGATAAGTGATTCATAACATGCCTTGTTTCCTAATGATTAATGGGAGTACATCTAGTACCCATCATATATATATATATATATATATATATATATATATATATATATATATATATATATATATATATATATATATATATATTACATGGCCACAGTAGTGGCCGTGTAGTTATGGTTAAGTTGTTAAATCCAGAGGAAGAGCACTTTTTGGGCGACTTATAACTTCGCTCCCCCTGGACGAATCCACACCAAACTTTGCAAAAAAAAGTATATGGCCTACTCTGAATTCTTTTTGCAAAGTTTGGTGAGGTTTGGTCCTGGGGGGGCAAAGTGATAGGTGGGTCCCAAGTTGTATTTTTTACCATTGTCTAAATGGGGAAAAAACTTTGCTCACGCCTACAGCCCAAACCGCTGGACGGACTTTCAACAAATTTGCGGCATGAGCAGCGGCTTGGTCCCGAAAGCATCCTTTTGTAAATTTGGTGAAAATCTGTCCAGTAGTTTTTTTTTTAAAATGACCAAAAAGTATGTCACAACAAATTAGTGAAATCTATGTCCGGTCCACGGACACACTTCCCTGTTCGCTCTGTGTACAGGACACCAGTTGGTTAATCGGCTTGTGTCATGTCCGCGGACATGCGACGTGTTCGGCCATGCACCCAAGACTCTAGCACCTGGCCACAACCAACGCAGCATAAAAAACCCATAGAATCAAACATCCATCAAATATCCACAAATCAAATGTTTGTGTACTGTTTGATTTGAGGAGTTTGTGTGTGAGGTTTTGGCTAAGCCATGCAATTAAGATTGTAGAGTTTGGTAAATAGCACTGCAGTATAACATATCCATGGAAGTAAACATTTTGGATTGTAGTGTATGGTTAGATGTGTGCTTCAATGGTTATGTTATGCAGCAGTATTTGTGAGTTGAATTATTATATACTTACTGTTTGACTTTTTGTGATTGGACATATTTTAACTAACTGGAGCTGATATTCTTTTTCAATCTCTGTGATAAAAGAAAAGATCATATGTTAGTGTAGGTAGTTCATAATGAGTTATTGCATTGCATAAAAGACATTTCTGCATTATTTTGACCCTCATATTTAGTACTTTAGAAGCACTATATGTCAAACCAGTGTACTGTGCAATTTGCTCAATTTCTGTGTCTGTTTATTAAATCATTGGGTCTGTGGGAAAAAAAATCCATGCTGGATTTTTTAAAAAAAGGATAAAAAAACTTTTTTGTTATGGTACAATATATTTATTTCTTTGTTTTCAGTGTTTATTTGTTGTTTCTTGCTAATCTTCTGTGTGTTGGCGTGTTGCACATTTTTGGTGCGGTTTGATACTTGTTGGTGTATTCTAATTGCTTACTTATAGTTTTATGCTAATCTTCTATCTATTGGCTTGTTGCAGATTTTTTGGGGTAGTTAGATACGTGTTGGCGTATTTTAACTGGTTATAGTTTTTTATTTATACTTTCAAGTTATTCATCTATCTGTTGGGTTGTTGCAGATTTATGGGGCAGTTAGATACCTGTTGACATATTCTAGCTTTTTATAGTTTTGTAATCATAGTTTTTAAATTTTTATGCATAGACTAGTTATAAAATTTTGGTTTTAAAAATATGAAATAAGCTTTTACAAGATTTGCTGGTAAT
Source organism: Ambystoma mexicanum (assembly GCF_040938575.1). NCBI lineage: Eukaryota > Metazoa > Chordata > Amphibia > Caudata > Ambystomatidae > Ambystoma > Ambystoma mexicanum. The sequence goes on from NC_090932.1 coordinate 717,739,560, forward strand.
CTTTGTTTTAGAGTAATGGAAGTATAATTACATTCAAACCATCCGAATTTCTTTTTTTATATATGCAGTGTAGTGACCTGCATTGGTTGTGGCTCCTTCGTGGTAAATTATACCTATTGTTGTGAAGGTTTTCTTATCAAGTGATACTTGACCATGTGTGAATCCAGTCAGCTCGCAGTTGTTTTTCGTACCATCTGCATTGTAATGTAAAAGCATTACTATTGTGTATTTACTATGTGTCTGTATTTGTAAGGGGGAGTGATTATCTGAATGGCAGGTAGTACATAATCTGCCATGGTTTGCATTTTGTAAAAGTTGTTGAAATGGCATGGATTCACAGTTAGGTATGGATACATACACGAAACGTTCATTAGGGATTTGTTCTTGTGCCACATGGCTGCAGAGAGTGCATGTATGTTTCCCGATGTATGAACTCTGGAAGATTTCATTTATAGTTATGTTTTTGTTTTACAGTACTTGTAGTTAGTACATTAGACATTATTGTGGATCTTTTTGTGAGTTTATAGTGAATTTGACCATTCCAGCGCAGAAGTTCAATTCTTGTCTTATTCCATGAACACTGTAGGTGTTGTCAGGATTGTTGGTTGCATTTCTATGAAGGACTAACCTTTGTAAACAAAATTGGTCTGTATTGTGTAAGTAAATGTTGTCAATAATATGTGGCAATTGGAACAGAATATTTATTGCTACATTTGCGTAGCAATTTACACCAGTTATATTTGAAAATTTGAATGGACCTGACAGTTCTGTGTCCAAGTCATTTTTTCAGAGTGTGTGTTGCTTCTTTTAAGAAGTACTTGAGTTACCTTGAGCAGTACATTTTTCCTTGGTTGTGGTAATCGATGAAGTATTAGCTTCTTCTACTTTCTTTGGAGGAATTGCAGTGAGATCCTGTATTGTTTCAGTTTGAAGAAGTTTTCTTTTACAACGTTTTGCTTGTTGTGGAACAGGCTAGCTTTTTAGATGGGGTGTACAGTGAACGAGGTATATTGTATTCTAGAATGTAAGGAATATCAGAATTTACTTTACTTTCATCAAAGTTGATTAGAAACAGTCTGTCAAGTGTACATAAGCGTGGAAGTGCTACATAGCTCATGCCTTCTTGAAATACTGTGCTCTCAATATCTATAAATGCTTTATCTAGGGTAAGACCTTTTGATTTGTGAATGGTGACTGTGTATGCTAGAGTTAGAGAAAATTGTTCTCTGCATACCTACATGTCTTTGAAAAGAAGGAAGCGAGCTGTTGAGCGTCCTATAGTTTTAACTTCTGATAATTTGTCAAAGAGAATATTGACAAACTGAATGTTATTGTCACGTGGGTATGTTTGAAAGCCAACAACTGTACCAAGTGCTCCATTAACTAGTCCTTGTTACTCTACAGTTTAATGATAATTTATATATTTTCTCCAAACCATCTGTGTTAGAGAAAGAGTTTTCTAAGGTATTTAGTCTTGTTGTGGCTTGTTGACACATGGGTAGTGTCATGCCATGTACGTCCAGTTTGTCTGTGGAGCAAATTTCAATTATTGGTTGCATTTCTTTTTTCAACATTGTTTCATTGAATTTTGAACAGTTTGCAAGAGTTGGCATCAAGGACATACAATTGACATTTTTGTGTGCTAATTGTTCCATGACATCAGTAGCACATGAGTTATGGCCATAGAGTGCATGAATGTGCCGAGTTTTTAATATTGCTTGTGCTTCGTGATATAGTACACTTTCTCTAAAACTTTTTAAAATGTTGCCGTATGTGAAGTCTGCAGACTGGCACATGTTTTTTGTTAAATCTCTTTATTGGAAATGTTGCCAAAGGTTGACATTTCCTATGCTTCCAAGAGTTTTAAGGCAGATTTTGTGTCCTATGGTTTTAAAAATAGGTTCACCTTTCACTGGTGTTAATTGAAGAAGATCTCCGAAACCAATAATGTGTTTTCCTCCAAAGAGCTCTTCGTAGTCTGTTTTGAGTACCTCTTGTAATCTGATGTCAATCAAAACCTACATTAGGTTGGAGACCATGCTCACTTCATCTATTAGTTGCATTTTCATTTGTTTCAAAACTCTGTGTAGTTACATTGAAGCTTCTGTAGAAAGTTTGTAATAATCTAATTTGTTTTGGTGTTCTACTGGAAGGAGTAGTAATCAGTGTAAAGTGACACTGCCTATGTTGTAGGCAGCAAACCCTGTGGGGGCAGTTACAACAGCTGACAGTTTGTCGTTTGTCAATTGTTGAAGGAACTTGCTGATGATTTTGATTAAGAATGTTTTGCCTGAACGAGCTTGACCACTGACGTATAGCAGTATAGGTTTGTAGTTTTGCCAGGTACAGTTTTTATTCTCATGTTGTACACCATGTTCAATTTGTTTTGTTACTTCTTGGAAAATGCTACACTGCTCATTGTTCAGTTTTGATTTCAGTACAGTGAAGTCTACTTCTGTCATAGCTAATTCTGCCTCATTTGCTATTAGTGGCTGTCCCAGTAGTTATTGGCTTCCTGTTACAGAAGGTTGACAACTGTCCGGAGATTCCTCATCTAGTTGGGCCTGGAGTTCTTTTTTTCATGCTACTGTTCATTGTGCAACATTGTTTTGTACTCTGTAAAGTTTACATCTGTTATAGTACTTTCATTTGCTTTCAAAGTGTCTTCAAAGGTGTCATAGATATCTAGTAACTATTCTTCGTTTCTGCATGGTTTAAAAAGTTGTAGCAGGGACATGTAATATAGTTCTTTATGTTGAGGGGTTTTTAATGACAATTTGATATGATTAATTAAGCTTCGTTTGGTAAGTTTCACTAAGCTGCCTTCACAATTTGTGTCTCTGTATCTACCTTTGTTTTGATCTGGTTTTATATTATTTTTGTATGTGAAGTTTTGTGCTTTGTGGTATAGACACATGTTTTCCAAAGTGGTACTCTGTTTGGGTAGTATGTGTCTAGTAAATTGTTTTTCAAAATTTCGTGGCTGTAGGGATCATTTTTGGCTATTGTTTCTATGTCTTCATATGATTTGAGAACTCTTTTTCTACATTTAGCAGGACCAAGACTTAGCCATGCTATATTTTCAGATTTTCTATACAAAGCAGTACCGGTTAAACAGTCTGCAGCTGCGTAGCAGCCACATGGTCTATCAGAGAGGAATTTATGCCTAAACTGTACAATTTCTGTGACAGTGTTTTGTCAGATGATAAGTCAACCCAGAGGTCCTGAAGCTCTGTTTTCTCTGTTTTGGTTAAGTAGGCTGTGACATATCGTGCAACTGCAGTGGAATTGTCTGCAATGAATTGCACATCTATGTTTGCTTTGTAATCATTGATATATTTTGCTTCTTCTGTCCTTTTTATGGAATATCCGTTCTTAGGTGATTTACCTTTGACACTATGTCTAACTGAAGACATGAAGTTGTTTACTTGACCTGTTGTTGTAACTGGACCAGGGAAACCAAAGCGGCATTTGGTGTAGTATTTCCCTTTGTTTTTATATTTGCAACGACAATATTTCCCACATTTGTGACTTCCAAATTGTAAAATGTGTGCATGAAGGTCACTATTTGTTGTTTGTTTAGGGATTTCACAAGTGACATATTTTTTGATAAACTGTAAAACAGTGGCATCACTGTCTTGACCACATTTAGGGGCATCTTTAATCCATAAACGCATGTGGATATGTGGTGCTCCTCTGGCTTGGTATTTTTTTCTCAGAAGATGTGTTGCACTTCTCTGAGGGGAGGAACAGTTTTATTACAAATAAAGTGTAGCATAGCAATGAAGCGATGATAGAAATATCTTGAAACATTAACAGGATCTAGAGATCAGAGTTTTCCAGGTGTTAGTATGTCTATGTTTTTTTTTGTTTTTGTTTCTATGCATAGGAAATCAGGTAAATATTCCCGTGTATATTCTGCACAACTTAATGTAACAAACCAAGTGGCTGAGCCAAGGTTTCCTATCATACGACGTAAATCTGCGTGATGTCAGAAACAGTATTCTTTTGTACCACGCATGTTTGCTAAAAGATTTGTAATGCTTGATTGCAGAAACTCATCTTTTATTGCAATTCTTGTAGTAACTGCGTAGCTGACATATTTTGAAAATGGGTACCTGATTTCCGTATCATAGAGTTGCTAGTTCACTTTCAAAGAGTAGGTGGAATATGTATTCCACATTTTGTCTAAATCTGGGATCTTCAGAATACATTTGTAAAGAGCGGTATTCTGATGCTGTTATTTGTGTGGGTCTAACATCGTACCTTCCTCCTTTTCCAGTAGGAAAGAGCAGAGGAAAGGCACATGCTTCGATACGTTTTTCCCATATGCTGATTGGTGATCTTTTGGCTTGTCACATTTGGTATGTTTCCAAGTGCATCATCTATTGTGTCTTTAGAGTGTAATGGATGAATTGTATAATGGTATAAAATATTGGAAACTGTAGCAGATCTAAAAGTTTAAATGGACCAGTTTCTGGTGACTCTTGAATTATTACAATGGTTTCTCTCAGGTTTTCTTCAATATTAATTTCTTTTTAGTATTTTTTGTTGTCTTTTAGATATTGCAAGGCTTGTCTAACTTTATATAAGTCCACAAGTTGTTGACAAATTATTTTGTCTTTTGTAAGTACACCATTTACTAAGACAACTAAAGATTGATCTATTGGACGTTGCACTGCCAGAGTATGTACATTTTCTTTCAGATCTAATGGTAAATAAACTACTTTGCCATGAATGCCTTTCACTAATTCAGAGGGAGGTAATTTTGCCGTTTTTGGTTGAAGACGTATTATTGCTTGAAATGGGTGAACTGTTTGAATTATGATGCTCTCATATAAAATGAGTTGTTGCAGGGGTTTTGGTAGTGGGAATAATTCCAAGTAATTTGTGATAGCACGTGAAGGAGTCTGGCTGTTGTCAAGTTTTGCAGTGCAGTAACTGCAAAGTATTAAGGGGTCAATAATTTCGTATTTATTTTCTGCTATAAGTTAGAGAGCTAATTCAAACCATTTGGAATCTTCATTTTCTTCTATTTTGTACGTTGTGTCTACAATTTTTGTGCTACTTTTATAACATTTCTGCGGCAGCACACACAGGCATGGTTTGGTACTTCAACGAATGTACTTTTAAATGTTAGTATTTCTTTTTTGTATGTGTGTAGTAGAAGGTTGCCATCTGTACAACTGTTGCTAGTCTGTTGTAAAGCTATTGCATAAGTGGCTTTCACTTCCAAAATATTTTCTCTGGATATGCTCTATTTCTTCAAGTAGTTCTTTGGCTGTACCATGTAGAAGATTGTTATTTAAATTGGATAGTGCTAAAGCAGGACTTTTAGCATAGTATAGTTTATGGACCAGATTTCTTTTAGTTGAATGGTGTGTTGATATTATTTTGTTATGATGGAAGGTGTTTTTGCAAATAGGTCCTGAAATGCAGGCTAATGAATGTCCTTGTAGTCCTGTGTATTTGCGCACTGGACAGGTATCCATATTTTGTAGTAGTTTCATTTTAAATTTGTCTTTGCCTTTCACATACTGATTGAGGAACTGGCGTAAAGATTTGAAAGATTTTTTGGCAATGTTACACATTGACGTGCACAGCCATTTGTACACTGGACGTTTTGGTTCAGTGGAATGGAGAGGTGATACTGAGTTTTCTGGGGATATTTTTGTAAGCAGCATTCCTTGTTCCATTATGGTATTATTAAGTTGTTCATACCCTCGTCCACTGCTATGTATGGCAATTGTGTTTGTTTGCTTTTGTGTGTATGCTTCTTCATTAAAATATGGTTCTGTGCTCGTGGTGTGACTCCATTCACCTCCACAGATATTTAAGAAGTTATTTTTGTTTACATTCTGTTTATTGAGAAGTCTTTTTTGTAGTTCAGTAGTTAGTTTCGTTAGTGGTTTCATTCTATTTAAAACTAAAATAAATAACTTCCTTTGGAGAAGAATTATACTGTCTGTGAGAGCTTCTAAGATTAATTTTCTACGGTAGGTTTTAAGGGTTGTGCATGATTTCTCTCCTGTTTTTATAAGGTTCTGAAGGACTCGGTGGTGGAACATTGTTTGTAAAATACTTTTTTTGTTATGGTTACTTGCCACTACATTAAAGATTTATAGGTGCAGTGTTAGCAGTAGTGGTAGCTGAATTCTTGTAAATCACTTTCTGTTTCTTTTTACATTTTGAAAGAGGAGACAAAGTTTCTTTTCTGGAAGCTTGTTTTGTTTTTCTTAATGACTGTATTAGCTGTTTTGTTTGAACTTTTTGTACAAATTCTGCTAGAGATGGATGCTTATTTTGGACACTTTTATTTTGATTTGCTCTACTTCTGCGTTGCTTTCTATGGAGTTGCTTTTTGTTAGGCATTCTTTGGGGTCTGTTGGAGAAAAAAGAAAGTGTGGGTTGGGCTGTTGTGCAAAGTATGTGTGCTGTGTGCATGAGTGTCTAGTATAATGGTAAGGATGTATGTGGAGGTGTGTGATTGTGCAATGGCCGGCTACAAAAAGTTGGGAAGGCTATTCTTGTATTTGCTTGTTACTATTCTGGGGTTCAAATGACAATACAAAGTAAGCCCGTGTTGTGGGGAAACAATAATGCTAAATCTAATGGTATAGAATTAAAACAGTTGTTTGTTCTGCAATACTAACATTCTAGTTTGTTTAACAGTTAGAACATTATAGTAGTATTGTACTTAATTTTTTGTATAGAAAGAGTAGGTTTCTTCTGAGTTGTTGTTCGTACTTTTCTGCTTTTCAGGAGAGTGGTCTTCACTGCAATTGTAAAACACATAGGTTAGTAAATGTGTGTGTTTATAGCACTGCTGTTAATATACACATTTATTTTTATGTTTTTGTAATAGTAGTGTTTTTTGATAACTGAACATAGTGTGCACATGCAGTTTCCTTTGCCTATGTGCAGCCTGTATATTCTACTTAGAATCAGTTAGTTGAACATGCTTTACAAATGAATATAATACTAAGGGTATGAAGCTCACTTGGCTTCTTAAGGCTGTGTTATTGGATGTTAGGAGATAGAAGAAATAATCATACACTTATTTTGCTATGTTTGTAAGGTAAATGGCAGAAACTGTATAGAAAAGCATGGAATGTATGCATTTTTGAATGTGTGGTTAATAAAGTAGACGGATGTGATGTACAGTCAGTGGTGTTGTTTCAACTGTGAGCCTTTCTAATGATAGTGTCTACCTGTGTGAGTGTATAAAGATGAATGAACTCATCCTAGCTGTGTGTAATTTTATAATACACTGCACAGTGTTTTTCTACAATTATACTGTTATTTTTCCCATCTTTTAATATGAAATTACACTTTTTTAGATAGCTGTGTGTGTAAATAGCAGACAGGTTTGCACATGACAGTTGATTACAGCAAATGGGAAACATGACAATAAGTTCATTTTGTAGGTTATACAACTTAAGTGGCAGTTACTCTGTTTATATGTGTTTATACAAGAGCTGTACATGTACTGTGCAGAAAATATGCACACTTGTAGTTTGTATTCATGCATGTGGCTATGCATGAAACTTCAAGTACAAATATTGGAGACTTGTACAGTAGTTTTTGTAGTAGGTGCTTTCCAGTGAAATGAGACTTGTACTCAGAGAGATCAACAGTACATCTAAAGTGCTGAACTATGATGATGGAGTTAGATGTAGAGTTCTTAGATGTGATTGTTGGATGGCTGTGTGACTGCTTAGCTGTATCCAATGAGGAAATGGTGCAGAGAGTGAAGTGGAAAGGGTAGAAGGGCTGCTCAAGAGTTACGTGCTCCACTGTCACCGCGACTGTCCGTAGACAGAACGTGCCACATACGGGACTTTGAACATATTTGATATGGAAATAGGACTGTAGGGATTAGCCAATGAGGTGTTGAAGTTGCAGATTTGTGTTGAAAGAGGCTGTGTGTAGTGAAGATGGCAGAGGTGGAGAAAGTCAGGGTGTTGGTGGTTGGAGATATGTTTGTGCATGGTTTGGAGCAGTATGCTAAATGCAGGAATGTGGCAAACAATTTTGATGTTAAAGGAGTGGAGGTGGTGTGGAGCACAGTGCCTGCTTTCAATGTGCAGTGAATTGTACAATTGTGTGAAGATATGGGCAGGGTTAACAGTCCTCATGTGGTAGTTTTGCACTGTGGTGCTTTGCATTTGGGCTATGTCAGTGCCCCTACTTTGTTGGCAGATTTGGAACACTTGGTTCAGGCAGTAATGAAAATACTTCCAAATGCCAAGGTTATTTTTTCTGGTTTAATACCTAGGGCATTATGGGACAATAGTTCTGTTTTTTTTCCTCAGCAAAACATTGCTAGGTGTGCAATCAATCGAGGCATGTTTCCCTCTATGCTTAGAGCTGGTATGTTCTTTTGTAATAATGAGAACATTGATTCTGGTAAGATTGTTTATTTTAAATAAGATGGCATTTCTTTATCTTTTATGGGAAATGCCATGCTGTTTTGGAACATAAGGGTTGCTTTGGAGGAGCTAATGTGAAGATTTTAGGAGTAAAATAAGAAAACAAATAATACAAAACAAAGGGTGTCTCTCAAGCAGCTGCAAAACAAATGCAAAAAAAAGGCTTTTTTCAGAGCCAACCTCAAAGGGGAAATGGGGTACACTATTTACATTTTCATTCACCACGCTCAGATTTTTCGATTTGTCTGTGGACACCGCGTTTGTCCGCAAACAACACGTATTACATACAGGGATTTTTGGGGTTGAGAGGCATGCAAGTGAGACTGAGCAGAGCAACGGATTGGTCAATAAGGTTTACTGGGTGTTGTGTAAGGAGAGAGTTTGTCAGAAAGTATTTTCCCTGAGAGAAGAACAGATAGCTATGGCTGTGTGTTTCAGAAAACAGATTATCTGTATTTTGGGAGACTCATGGATAAATTGGTTGGAGGTGCATGCAGAACACTGTGGTATGGCAGCGCATATTGGATGCGCTCATGTGGAAGTGCACTGGCATGGAGTGCATGGCATTGAAGTGGCTGGATTTGGTACCTCTTTGTGCTACTTTGGTGACACAGTGTCATCCAGACATTATTATTATTCATTGTGGATGGAACAGTTTAGGACATGTGTCTGGAATGTCTTTGCAATTTGCAATGAAAGAAGGACTTGGGAAGGTCATGGACATGTTTCCAAATTCCCAAGTAATTTTTTCCCATATTGCACAGAGACAAATGTGGCTGCGTTCTTCTTCATTTGGTCCACAAATGGCGAAAGCGAGGCGTAATGTCAATAAGGCTGTTTGGCCCTTTTTAAGAGATGTTGGCATGTCCTCTTTTCACAATGAAAATACTATGTTTCGTAGCACATACATTTTTCACAGAGATGGAGTACATCTTACTTATGCTGGCAATCAGATTTTTTGGGAATTACATTAATACATTTTGTAGTAGGTGTTAATCATTTGAAGTTTTTGAAACACAAAAAACACCACCAAAAGTCTCTTTTCAGAGCCACCACTTCCTTTCAGAGAAAAGTGTAATAGTTCTTCTTCTTAAAAACACAGGGTCCAGCACTATTTGTTTGTCACTTCTATTTTTAAACTGTGAAAGGCGGCTCTGAAAAGAGCCTTTTTGTTGTTTTTTTTTTTGGTTTATATTTTTTGGGTTTTTAAACACGACACACAAGGAAAGGAGGGAAAAGGAGGGTAAGGTAGAGACACCAACCACAGGGATTAGAACGGGCAGGTGGAGAGCAGAGGATGTAAGGTGGGTCTTATTTAGGTAGGTAGCAGACTTTCTCATGCCCCTTAACCGCAGTCTCGAAAGCACTCCGAAGGTTCTCCCCCCTGCAGAGTACTGCATTGCAGTACATGCACAATATTGTGACCCGTCGATAGGTAAGGGTCAACAGCATCATAAATGGCTTGCGAGGCAGTTGGAGGGATGTGCTGTCCCACAGGAGTGTCTCTTGTGGTGGCAGGAGCAGAAATGGAGGATGCGGCAGGGGAAATCAACCTACTACGTTTATCGTAAGGTACAACCTTACGAATAGCCCCACTGTGGAACGACCTCAGGTGTCGCTTCATTGATGTCGTACCATAGCTATATGAACCAGGCTTTCCACGACTCAGCACCATGTGGCACTGAGTGCAGATCACCTTATTCACACAAGCTTTTGGCACTCCATCTAGAGTGGTAAATAACCACCACACCCAAGACTCACAGTGAGCCTGGTAGTAGGGACTTCCACTACCTCATCCTCTTCATCTGTATCTTCTGCATCCTCATGCCTGTTCCCCTCTGCAGGCCCTTGGGGAGGTGGTGGTGGTGGAGGGGGTGTGGGTGGTGATGAAGCTGAAGCAGCCATGGTTGCCATCTGGATTACAGCAGGCAGAAGTCACCAGCAATGCAGTCAATGCAGGTCAGAAGCAATGCTCTGTCATGTAGTCAGAAGCAAAATGAGGATCAGCTCTGGGGTGTGGCCTTTTATAGGTGTGCAGGTGCACGCTTCGCGGACATCTGTGCTGTCCACGCACACGTCGAACACCAAGAAAGGGCACAAAAAGTTCCAAAAAGTATGTAGATCGCCAGGGATATAGTCATGGGCTTGTGCAATGGTGAACTTTTGCTGTAAAATACCTTGGATTGTCCAAAAAAACACTTTTGAAATGTTCGTGGGCCCGGACAGTGTCCGCAAATAAGGACACACGTTCAGCGTGGGTGCGGTCACATGATGACATCACGGACATGTTCGCAAATGGGAAGGCTGTCCGTAGGACACCAAATGTGCATGATCAGTTGTGCGCATGCGTGCGGGTATTCTACGGACAGTGTTCTAGTCCCCGAACTAATTAAAAGTGCGGCACATGTGTGACGGACCGTTACGGACAGGTGCAATGTTTGTAGGACCCATGGATGTGCTGTGCATGTGCCTAGATGTTCTACGGACAGTGTTGAAGACCCCGAATAAAATAAATGTGCGTCATAACATTGCAGACAGGAGGATGGGTTCAGTGTTCTAAGGACATATTCATTCTGGTTGCTGACATTGCGAACAGGGGGATGTTCTTAGGACACTTTAATTTAAATAATTACAGACACTCCCATTTTGATTGAGGACAGAACGGACAGGTATAGTGTCCTTAGGACACTCCATTTTGGTTAATTGCGGACATCCCGGTCATCGAGTATGTTCTAAGAACAGTTTCATTTTTATTGCGAACAGTATGGACAGGTATAGTGTCCTTAGGTCACATTCATTTTGGTTAATCACTGAAATTCAGAACATCGAGTGTGCTCTAAGAACAGTTCCATTTTGATTGCACACAGTACAGACAGGTATAGTGTCCTTAGGACATCTCCATTTTGCTTAATTCCGGACAGTCCGGACATCGAGTGTGTTCTAAGAACAGTTCCATTTTGATTGTGGACAGTACAGACAGGTATAGTGTCCTTAGGACACCTCCATTTTATTACAGACATTCTGGACACCCAAGCTGTCCACAGACACCCTAACTGCCTTTTTTAAAAAAATAAGAAAGAGAGGAATAAAGTAACAACACACATAATATTTTATTATTGTACACACCCATAAAATGTATGAAAGAGAGGTGGAAGCTGAAACTCAAACAAATACAGGGGAATTAGGGGTTTGGAGATGATGGATGGGAGGGGATGAAGGGATGCAAGTCTCATCATAACGTTTTACTTGGTGGGGAGGGTTTGGAGATAGTTGACTGGCACATGGAGATGGGGAATAGGTACATGTGGGATAGTGATATTTAATGTTTTCTTTTATGTGGTCCTCCACAAAATATTTTAAAAGATTGACATGTTTAATTAGCATATCCATTTTTTGTTCAATTTGCTGCAGAGCATTTTTGAATGTCTCTCTTGGTATATTATGTTCACTGTTTTTATGGTCTGTTAAAAAATGGTTTAGGTACACATAAAGTAATGGTTACTAATTGGGTTATATAGAGAAGTGTTGTGTCTATCATTAGTATTACTGTCTTCACTCATTTAATCACGTGGGAAATTTTCTTCCAGCCATTCCAAAGTACTGGATATTTCTGTGTAAAAAAAAAATATATATTACTTTTAGTGTACCTAATACAGAAAGTTTAGAAATATTTAAGACAAATTAAGTTTACTTACTAGTTTTTGGTAAGTTTTGTTGTTACTGTTGTGTAGGTCTGCTGTTGCTTTTTGCTGTGCAGTTTCTGTGAGGTAATTAAGTTCAAGGCATATATATTTTGTTTTGATATATTCCATTCTGGTGCTTATGCTATTTAAATGGCTGGTTGATGTCTTACATATATATGTTTGACTACTTATTAATGTGTTTATGTGCTGCTTTTTGAACTTGTTCAGTGTTTCTGTTGCATGATACAACAATGTAAGATATCCCCTGAGTTTTTGGATAGTGTTGATGTTGACCGTGTCCGTCCGTGGACATACGCACTGTCCGCGGACATCAAAATCACTAGCTGGGGGTTCAGTATGTTGTATGTTACATGTATATAAACTGAGGGAATCCTAGTAAACGCCTATCAAATTCACACTATGTATATCTATATTTAGTTAAAAAAACTTTGTTAAATGGATGTTATGGTTAAGTTGCGCTATTAAAAACCTATGAAATTCAGTAAAAAAAACTTTGTTAAAGGGACGTTATGGTTAAGTTGTGCTACTAAAAACCTATGAAATTCAGTGAAAAAACTTTGTTAAAGGGAGGTTATTGTTCCAAGTAAAACTGAAAAAACCCTGAAATTCACCAGTTATGGTATGCTAAGCAACCATAACTCGCACCACCGCCGTACACTGCTAAGACTAGCACCAAGGACATCAAAGATGACATCACAAATGGCATTGATGACATCACTGATGACATCACATTTCTGGCTCACTCTTTTTTGCTTTACTGACATATCTAGGCCACATGGTTTTCTTCAGTAACAATGAGGAACTAAAAATGTAAAAAGTACTATATTTGGAGACTTATACTTCAAATATGTTCTCTTTGGTACCTCTTTGTGCTACTTTGGTGACACAGTGTCATCCAGACATTATTATTATTCATTGTGGATGGAACAGTTTAGGACATGTGTCTGGAATGTCTTTGCAATTTGCAATGAAAGAAGGACTTGGGAAGGTCATGGACATGTTTCCAAATTCCCAAGTAATTTTTTCCCATATTGCACAGAGACAAATGTGGCTGCGTTCTTCTTCATTTGGTCCACAAATGGCGAAAGCGAGGCGTAATGTCAATAAGGCTGTTTGGCCCTTTTTAAGAGATGTTGGCATGTCCTCTTTTCACAATGAAAATACTATGTTTCGTAGCACATACATTTTTCACAGAGATGGAGTACATCTTACTTATGCTGGCAATCAGATTTTTTGGGAATTACATTAATACATTTTGTAGTAGGTGTTAATCATTTGAAGTTTTTGAAACACAAAAAACACCACCAAAAGTCTCTTTTCAGAGCCACCACTTCCTTTCAGAGAAAAGTGTAATAGTTCTTCTTCTTAAAAACACAGGGTCCAGCACTATTTGTTTGTCACTTCTATTTTTAAACTGTGAAAGGCGGCTCTGAAAAGAGCCTTTTTGTTGTTTTTTTTTTTGGTTTATATTTTTTGGGTTTTTAAACACGACACACAAGGAAAGGAGGGAAAAGGAGGGTAAGGTAGAGACACCAACCACAGGGATTAGAACGGGCAGGTGGAGAGCAGAGGATGTAAGGTGGGTCTTATTTAGGTAGGTAGCAGACTTTCTCATGCCCCTTAACCGCAGTCTCGAAAGCACTCCTAAGGTTCTCCCCCCTGCAGAGTACTGCATTGCAGTACATGCACAATATTGTGACCCGTCGATAGGTAAGGGTCAACAGCATCATAAATGGCTTGCGAGGCAGTTGGAGGGATGTGCTGTCCCACAGGAGTGTCTCTTGTGGTGGCAGGAGCAGAAATGGAGGATGCGGCAGGGGAAATCAACCTACTACGTTTATCGTAAGGTACAACCTTACGAATAGCCCCACTGTGGAACGACCTCAGGTGTCGCTTCATTGATGTCGTACCATAGCTATATGAACCAGGCTTTCCACGACTCAGCACCATGTGGCACTGAGTGCAGATCACCTTATTCACACAAGCTTTTGGCACTCCATCTAGAGTGGTAAATAACCACCACACCCAAGACTCACAGTGAGCCTGGTAGTAGGGACTTCCACTACCTCATCCTCTTCATCTGTATCTTCTGCATCCTCATGCCTGTTCCCCTCTGCAGGCCCTTGGGGAGGTGGTGGTGGTGGAGGGGGTGTGGGTGGTGATGAAGCTGAAGCAGCCATGGTTGCCATCTGGATTACAGCAGGCAGAAGTCACCAGCAATGCAGTCAATGCAGGTCAGAAGCAATGCTCTGTCATGTAGTCAGAAGCAAAATGAGGATCAGCTCTGGGGTGTGGCCTTTTATAGGTGTGCAGGTGCACGCTTCGCGGACATCTGTGCTGTCCACGCACACGTCGAACACCAAGAAAGGGCACAAAAAGTTCCAAAAAGTATGTAGATCGCCAGGGATATAGTCATGGGCTTGTGCAATGGTGAACTTTTGCTGTAAAATACCTTGGATTGTCCAAAAAAACACTTTTGAAATGTTCGTGGGCCCGGACAGTGTCCGCAAATAAGGACACACGTTCAGCGTGGGTGCGGTCACATGATGACATCACGGACATGTTCGCAAATGGGAAGGCTGTCCGTAGGACACCAAATGTGCATGATCAGTTGTGCGCATGCGTGCGGGTATTCTACGGACAGTGTTCTAGTCCCCGAACTAATTAAAAGTGCGGCACATGTGTGACGGACCGTTACGGACAGGTGCAATGTTTGTAGGACCCATGGATGTGCTGTGCATGTGCCTAGATGTTCTACGGACAGTGTTGAAGACCCCGAATAAAATAAATGTGCGTCATAACATTGCAGACAGGAGGATGGGTTCAGTGTTCTAAGGACATATTCATTCTGGTTGCTGACATTGCGAACAGGGGGATGTTCTTAGGACACTTTAATTTAAATAATTACAGACACTCCCATTTTGATTGAGGACAGAACGGACAGGTATAGTGTCCTTAGGACACTCCATTTTGGTTAATTGTGGACATCCCGGTCATCGAGTATGTTCTAAGAACAGTTTCATTTTTATTGCGAACAGTATGGACAGGTATAGTGTCCTTAGGACACATTCATTTTGGTTAATCACTGAAATTCAGAACATCGAGTGTGCTCTAAGAACAGTTCCATTTTGATTGCACACAGTACAGACAGGTATAGTGTCCTTAGGACATCTCCATTTTGCTTAATTCCGGACAGTCCGGACATCGAGTGTGTTCTAAGAACAGTTCCATTTTGATTGTGGACAGTACAGACAGGTATAGTGTCCTTAGGACACCTCCATTTTATTACAGACATTCTGGACACCCAAGCTGTCCACAGACACCCTAACTGCCTTTTTTTAAAAAATAAGAAAGAGGGGAATAAAGTAACAACACACATAATATTTTATTATTGTACACACCCATTAAATGTATGAAAGAGAGGTGGAAGCTGAAACTCAAACAATTACAGGGGAATTAGGGGTTTGGAGATGATGGATGGGAGGGGATGAAGGGATGCAAGTCTCATCATAACGTTTTACTTGGTGGGGAGGATTTGGAGATAGTTGACTGGCACATGGAGATGGGGAATAGGTACATGTGGGATAGTGATATTTAATGTTTTCTTTTATGTGGTCCTCCACAAAATATTTTAAAAGATTGACATGTTTAATTAGCATATCCATTTTTTGTTCAATTTGCTGCAGAGCATTTTTGAATGTCTCTCTTGGTATATTATGTTCACTGTTTTTATGGTCTGTTAAAAAATGGTTTAGGTACACATAAAGTAATGGTTACTAATTGGGTTATATAGAGAAGTGTTGTGTCTATCATTAGTATTACTGTCTTCACTCATTTAATCACGTGGGAAATTTTCTTCCAGCCATTCCAAAGTACTGGATATTTCTGTGTAAAAAAAAAATATATATTACTTTTAGTGTACCTAATACAGAAAGTTTAGAAATATTTAAGACAAATTAAGTTTACTTACTAGTTTTTGGTAAGTTTTGTTGTTACTGTTGTGTAGGTCTGCTGTTGCTTTTTGCTGTGCAGTTTCTGTGAGGTAATTAAGTTCAAGGCATATATATTTTGTTTTGATATATTCCATTCTGGTGCTTATGCTATTTAAATGGCTGGTTGATGTCTTACATATATATGTTTGACTACTTATTAATGTGTTTATGTGCTGCTTTTTGAACTTGTTCAGTGTTTCTGTTGCATGATACAACAATGTAAGATATCCCCTGAGTTTTTGGATAGTGTTGATGTTGACCGTGTCCGTCCGTGGACATACGCACTGTCCGCGGACATCAAAATCACTAGCTGGGGGTTCAGTATGTTGTATGTTACATGTATATAAACTGAGGGAATCCTAGTAAACGCCTATCAAATTCACACTATGTATATCTATATTTAGTTAAAAAAACTTTGTTAAATGGATGTTATGGTTAAGTTGCGCTATTAAAAACCTATGAAATTCAGTAAAAAAAACTTTGTTAAAGGGACGTTGTGGTTAAGTTGTGCTACTAAAAACCTATGAAATTCAGTGAAAAAACTTTGTTAAAGGGAGGTTATTGTTCCAAGTAAAACTGAAAAAACCCTGAAATTCACCAGTTATGGTATGCTAAGCAACCATAACTCGCACCACCGCCGTACACTGCTAAGACTAGCACCAAGGACATCAAAGATGACATCACAAATGGCATTGATGACATCACTGATGACATCACATTTCTGGCTCACTCTTTTTTGCTTTACTGACATATCTAGGCCACATGGTTTTCTTCAGTAACAATGAGGAACTAAAAATGTAAAAAGTACTATATTTGGAGACTTATACTTCAAATATGTTCTTACAGTAATTCACTTAGGGTCCACTCACATCATATGAAACATATACATAGGGGAAAACACAGACTTGAATGATTTGTGTGTATGGAGATAATCAATAAGATTATCACCACTTTCTTATAGTTTTTTTTTAATTACTGTACTTTCACTCGACATGCTCATATTAGTATGTACTGTTGTCTGTTTGTGTTTTGTCTGCAATAATGTAATAATGTACTAAATGGATTTTATTACGCACTTATTAAATGTTTACAGTATGCAAAACTCCAATAAGAAAGTATTTATAATTTAAGTACTTAACATGGCAATAATATTAATATTAAATCTCCATCATGTTTGCTGCACACTATGCCTATGTTAGTACATGTATATTGGAAAAAACTTCATAATGCAATGCTATTTGGATTAATGCATTGCTTAATGCACTACATACCTCATAATATTTA
This sequence comes from Ambystoma mexicanum, assembly GCF_040938575.1. Taxonomy (NCBI): domain Eukaryota; kingdom Metazoa; phylum Chordata; class Amphibia; order Caudata; family Ambystomatidae; genus Ambystoma; species Ambystoma mexicanum. The sequence goes on from NC_090932.1 coordinate 717,756,972, forward strand.
TTCCAATGATCCTTGAAACTTTTTTATTAACATTACAATAAGAATCCCTTGTACAGACTTTTAATAAAAACAAATGCACATGTGATGTCGTCAGTGATGTCACCAATGACATGTGTGATGTCATCTTTGATGTACTGGGTGTTAGTCTGAGCAGTGCACGGTGGTGGTGCGAGTTATGGTTGCTTAGCATACCATAACTGGTGAATATCAGGGGTTTTTCAGTTTTACTTGGAACCATAAAATCCCTTTAACAAAGTGTTTTCACTGAATATATATTACACGACTACGTTAGTGGCCGCGTAGTTATGGTTAAGTTGCTAATCCCATAGGAAGAACACTTTTTTGGGCGGTTTATAACTTCGCTCTCCCTGGACGAATCCTCACCAAACTTTGCAAAAAAAGTATATGGCCCACTCTATTTCTTTTTACTAAGTTTGGTGAGGTTTGGTGCAGGGGTGCAGAAAAGTCATAGGGCGGGTCCCAAAATGTCTTTTTTTCCCATAGACTGAATGGAGAAAAAACTTTGCTCACGCCTACAGCCCAAACCGCTGGATCGATTTTCAGCAAATTTGCGGCAGGAGCAGCGGCTTGGTCCCGAAAGCATGCTTTTGTAAATTTTGTGAAAATCCATCCAGTAGTTTTTTAAAAAATGACCAAAAAGTAGGTCACAAAAAATGCGTGATATTTATGTCTGGTCCGCGGACACAATTCCCTGTTCAGATGGTGAGGAGCGTCAAGTGCGTCAGATTTTTGGAAACGCCCGTCATCTTGGATTCACGGACAGCGGCCAATGTCCACAGACACCGCAGTAAAAAACATATTAAAAAACACAGCATTCCACTTGTCAAACTTATCAAATAATCTCTGGGGGGGTGAGGGGTGATGAGTATGGGATGGGATATGGCTGCAAGAAGCAAAAAAAAATGGGTGTTTTTTGCCGCGAAAGTCAGCGAACAGTCCTGATGTTCGCGAACAGTTCTGTGAAAGTTTGCGAACACCTTAGCATTACAGTGTTGGTGAAATGCAGTTCTTGGATGACTTATGACTTTGGCGCCACTTAATGGAACTGCATGAAATTTTGCATGTATATTCCTGGGCTGATTCTAAGTGAGTATGCAGAGTTTAGTGGGAGTCTGTCATGAGGTGGCAATATTAGAGGGGGGGTCCCAAAATAATGTGAAGGCTTATAAATGAGGTGCCATTTGACGAATCCTCACTTAATTTGGGAAACTGATAACACATTTAGATATGAATGTTTTTCTGAAGTTTGGTAGGATTTTGTGAAGAGGGGGCAAAATTAGAGGGAGGTCCCAAAATAATGTAAAGGCTTATAAATGAGGTGCCATTTGACGAATCTACACCTCATTTGGAAAATTGATAATAGATCAAGATATACATGTTTTTGTAAAGTTTGGTGGGATTCTGTCGAGAGGGAGCAACATTAGAGTGGGGTTCCCAAAATATTGTAAAGGCTTATAAATGTGGTGCCATTTGACAAATCTACACAAAGGTTTGCAAAAAGATTATAAATCTAGATTTAGATGTTTTCGTAACGTCTGAATGGATTCTGTCAAGTGGTGGCTAGGTTATATGACGATTGTATGTGCATACATTTGACACTTTTGAAAAAATAAAACATTTGTGGATTTCCAGCAAACTTGCGTAAGGAGCATTGGCAAGGACCTACAAGCATGGTTTTGCGAATGTGCCAGTATTTTATTATTTGACAAGTGTCATAATGTAGCTACAAAAAATAGCGGTTTACCTTTAGTGACTGATGGGTAGCCTGCGGCCATGGGCAGTGGCCAGATTGTCCGGGTCATGGAGTAAGGTCATGATCCAGACAATCTGGCTACTGGCCATGACAGCAAGGGACAAAACATAGGATTAAAGTGGCCATGTCTACCTGGGACTGGCTTTGTGGTAAAGTTATTTAAAATTAGGATAGATTTGAAAGGGAAGAAAAATGTGCTCGTGGTAATATGGTCATAGGGTTCTCTTTTTGTCTTCTGCAGGCTGCAATGGAAAGCGAAGAGGGTCCCTGTATGGAACTCTCGCCTTCCCTTTCCATGGTGGCCATCCTATGGTGCTAAAAAATCCTATTTTTTAGCACCCCAGTTTCCCGCTTTGGGAACCTATGGTGCTAAAGGCCTTCACCCCCCATTTCAGGGGCTGGAATGGACGTATAAGGGTCCAGAGACCTTTTTATCCACCATTGCTTCGCTTGGGCTGATAACTTGGGCTTCTGGGCCGGTATCCAATGTTCCAGTCCCTGGAACAGAGGATGAACGCCACAATATTTCCATTAGCATAACACAAAATGCAAATGGAAATGTTGGAAAATCTTATTTTGTCTATGTACTTGACTGAGAAATATAAAGTAGATGGAGTCTATACCTTTTTTTTAGTTCTAGTTTTTAACTGTGAAAGGTGGTTCCTAAAGGAATATGTCGTTTGTTGTTTTTGGATATATTCTGTTTGGCAGGAGAGCTGAGAACGAAAGGTGGGCAGGGAAATGAGGGAAGAGCAATCAAACACTAATATGGAGGGGTAGGGGGACAAGGGAAAATGTTGATTGTGTGTTATTTCTAAGTTAGGGGGGCACTGTTTCTCATGCTCCTTGATGACATCAGTGGTGGTGGCTCTTGGGGAGGAGGGATGGCATTAGCTGATGCCATTTTAAGATAAATAGCAGTTTTGCTAAAGGTATGTACTGTGTACTAGATTGTTCATGGATAATGAGTAGGAATAGGTGTTGGAGCGGTACAAGGGAAATTTTGGAGTTGGAAGTTCCTAGATCAGTAGAAAATGCAGTTCCAACTGTCCGCCAAGCAGAGATCTTATCGTGAAGTGCGGACGGGTTCTCAGACACGTCATCATGCCGCGCGCCAGCATATGGTCATGTGGCACTGTCCGGAAGGTCAGCTATGATGTCAGATGTTTGTAGACGTCTACAGATGCAAAACTAGTTGAAATAGTTGCAAGAAGTGTATAGAAGTGTTAAAAATTATTCCAGATGGTGGGAAATGGCAGAGTTTTAAGGTGAAACTTTGTCAATTGGACACAAATATTGCGATATTGGGCAAGTATGATATTAGTAAGTTGTAGGAAAATAGCATGCACTGGTAAAAATCTATGAAATTCAATGAAAAAAATGTGTTAAAGGGACGTTATGGTTAAATTGCACTGATAAAAACCTATGAAATTCAATGAAAAAACTTTGTTAAGGGGATGTTATGGTTAAGTTTCACTAATAAAAACCTATGAAATTCAATGAAAAAACTTTGTTAAAGGGACGTTATGGTTAAGTTGCGCTACTAAAAACCTATGAAATTCAGTGAAAAAACTTTGTTAAAGGGAAGTTATGGTTCCAAGCAAAACCGAAAAACGCCTGAAATTCGCCAGTTATGTGTTTATTTATTTATTTATTGCATTTGTATACCGCGCTTACAGCCTACGGGCATCGCGGCACTCTTACAAGATGTTTGTAGGAAAATTTGATTAGGTGGATATATTTGACCGAGATGGTCTCTTTAGGTATAAGTGCAATACAGGTAGGTGACTTTAAGCAAGACAAGTAGGTAATTACATACATGAGAAGTAAGGCAACAATAGTATTACAGCAGAGATAACAGTCCATTCATCATACACTAGTAGCCAAGCAGTTTAAACAAAAAGCTTGTTTTTTATGGCTTTAAGGAATGCATGACGGGATTCGATCATCCTTAGGTGGGATGGAAGGGCGTTCCAGTGTGATGCGGCCATCGTGGGGGAGCTTGAACCCCCAGCGTGCACTTTCAGTGTCTTAGGAGTGATGACCATGTTAGAGTACCCCTTTCTGAGAGGTCTTGAGGAAGTGTGTTTAACGATTCTTTGAGCAAGGTAAGGTGGAGCCAGTTCATGGAGGCATGTATGGGTCAGGGAGAGTGTCTTGAAGACGATCCTCTCTTTGACTGGGAGCCAGTCAGCCTGCCTCCTCACCTCGTAGATGTGGTCTTTCCGTGAGGTGCCCGTGGCAGCCCTAAGGGCGTTATTTTGCACCAGTTGGAGCTTGGCTAGGTTTTTACATGAAGTCCCTATGAGGAGGGCATTGCAGTAATCAAGCCGTGAGTCAATTATTGCCCTAGCGATGGTAATGCAATTCTGGCGGGAAAGGAAGGGTCTGGCCGCGTTAAGGATTTTGGAGTAGTAAGCCGTGGAGGAGGCAATGGCGTTAACCTGTTTGTCCATGGTCAGATCCGAGTCTAGGTAGCCAGACATGGTAAGCTAAGCAACCGTAACTCGCGCCCCCACCGTGCACTGCTAAGACTAACACCCAGGACATCAAAGATGACATCACAAATGTCATTGAAGACATCACTGATGATATCACATGTGCATTTACCTTTCATGAAAAGTCTGTACAAGGGATTCTAATTGTAATGTTAATAAAAAAGTGTCTTAAGAGACAGGACCATGCGGTCCGTGTTTGCTTTCTTTTTCATATATATATATATATATGATAGTTCAGCGATCGCCACATTATAGTTAAGTTGTGTATGAAGTTCAATAGGAAACCCGGAAATTGAATCGCTAATAATTTTTGAGCTGAGAGTGGCATTTGGCTGAAATTTTGCAAACAAAATTCTTGTCACAGGCCTCCCAGACTGGACATTTTCAGAAAGATCCATTAAAAAATTAAAAAGTTACTATTAAAGTAAACACATGCTGTTTCGGTCTAGTCCCCATTCGTTTTCTTCAAGTGCACAGCCCAAACCGCTGGAAGGAATTGGACCAGGTGCAAAACAACTTGGGTATGAAGCATTGACTCAATTTACGGTGGGGTCAGTGGTTATTGCGTCCAGTAGTTGTTAAAATATCTGATGGAGGGGGGTGCCTCCTTCGCCCAAAAATAAAGCTATGTCTCCTATGGTGTTTTGCAAAAGAGAGGCTGAGAGGACTTTTTTTGGAGAAATGAATATGGAGCAATTTTTCCCCCAAATAATATTGCTAACGAATGTCGACTTGCTGGATGGATTTGGATGAAATTTTGCAAACAAAAAGTTTGTCAAGGGTCCCCCAAACAACATTTTGGGAACAACATTTTATAAAATGAAAACTTCAATGATACAACAAAACCCTGCAGTTTCACAGTTTTCATCCCATTAATTTTCTGATAGATACAAATTGCAGTTTTTGAACAGCCATAGCGCAAAAACCACTGTGCAGATTCGGGCCAAATAAGAAACAACTTGGGCACAAAGTGATGCCTTTTAATTTCTTAACTGGTTTGGGGTAAATCCATCTGGTCATTTTTTAAAATATTCAGCAGAGAAGTGGGTGCTCCCTGCTCCTTAAAACCTGTTTTTCGGTGTTGGTGCTTTTACAGCACAGAGCGTTTGCAAGGCTAATAACATTTGACTTGCTGAATGGAATTGCATAACATTTTCCAATCAAAGTTTTTGTCAATAGCCCCTTTAAATTGGACATTTCAGCAACAATTCATTAGAAAATTAAAAAGTTATTAAGAAAACATATAAATGTTGTTCAGCCTACTCACATTGATTTTCCCAAAGTGCAGCCATAGCGGGAAAACTGTTTGGTAGATTTGGAACAAATGAAGAACAATTTGGCCACATTTGTGTTGACTTAATTTTCTTGACTAGCCATGGGGTAATTCCATCCAGTAGTTTTTAAAATATTTGACAGATACATGGAGGTACCCTCCTGTTCCTTAAAACCTATATATATATATATCACCCTTAGTGCTTTGCAGCATAGAGCCTTTTCAGAAATGAAAAGCAGCTTTTTTTTTGTTTGCCCGATGTCAGTGGTTTCTGCAATATAATAATAATATAATAAGTCATCAATGACATTTGTGATGTCATCTTTGAATTCCTGGGTATTAGTCTTAGCAGTGCACGGTGGTGGTGCGAGTTATGGTTGCTTAGTTTACCATAAATGGTGAATTCCTGAGGTTTTTCCGTTTTACTTGTAACCATAATGTCCCTTTAACAATGTTCTTTGACTGAATTTCAGGGTTTTTTGTTAGTGCAACTTAACCATAGTGTCCCTTTATCAAAAAAATGTCCGCAAATTTCATGGATTTTTGTAAGTGCAACTTAACCATAACATCCCTTTAACAACGTTTTTTCAGTGAATTTCAAAGGTTTTTGCTAGTGCTCCTTTACTCTGCTACAAGTCCCTTATATTCTAACCCCCCCCAATGTGGCAGCTATGGAGTCCACCGACAGCGCGATAGTCCTCAGACATGGTCAGCATTTGTAAGGCTCAAAATCATAGGGAAGACCTAAAAAAGATATACCCATCAACCAACAAACAGATGTTCCTAAAATCACAACTAATGTTTAAAACATGCAAGTATACCTTTTTGTACAAATACCCACATTAAAAAATATGTATTTTTTTAATGTAAGACACATTGCAATGGAATGCACCAATCACAAACCATAACTATACAACTTTGTATAATCTCCTCAGTACAACTCTGGTTACAGATTAAGAAACAGCAGGTGCTTGCTGGACAAGATATTCTCACTAAATAGTATGTGCATTCTATTTGTTTCTCTTTTATTAACTTTCATTACATGAATATAAACATGTGTTCAAAGACATAAGCCCTTTTTCTTTTTTTTTACAGACATGGCAAGCAGACTAGAATGGTTGTGAGAGAACCTCTGAAGAGATGAAATGAGAGACGATAACATCTCCGATGGTATGCAATACATATTTCATTGTCAACAAATAATGTACTTTGTACATTATGAAAAATTATACACAAATTGTAATCAGTCAAATTCTCTTGATTCTGGTTAATCAAAAACACTATCTGTCTGTCATGATTATTAGAGTATAATCACATGAATGATGTTCTCAATCTTTGTATTACTCGATTACTTGATTTGGAATTATAGTTTCCTCAATTTTAGTCATCTGGTGTGTAGTCCACTGACCCTCCATATAGAGGGGTCGGTGGACTAAGAATTTGACTGATTATATGTTTTGTATAATATTATATAGAAATAAGCCAGAGAACAGACAACATTGAACTGAAAAAGCTTCTGATGAAGGGACTATACTCCCGAAACGCGTTGAGCAAATACTTTTTGGGAAAACAAACATTTGAATGGATTATGATGATTTGTTGAATTGCTATTGTTGGATGAATGTCTTCAAAAAAATGAATTGTTGGATAAATATTGCAATAACAATTGATATCTGAATATATGATTGAATATTTGTCAGGAATAATTTTGAATATTAGAACAGAAAAATATATATACTATCATTAAATATCAACATAAAAGGAATCTTCTTTGTAGTTGATTAACACAAATAGGGTGTGCAAGGAATGGGGGGGTCCACAAGTTTGTGGACATCTTTTGTTTTGCATTGTATATACCACTTAGTGTCAGGGTTGGATAATCTCCCTTGCATCCCACTAACTTTCAGAAAATTAATAATTAACTTAATTGAGTTATTCTAGGTGTGCTCCTAGTCAACATGAGAACAGTATTCCATCCATGTTCCACAAATTGTTATAGATGACATCCTAATGATTTGGGATGGTGACATAGCCTCTTTCGAAGAATTTCAAGTATGGCTTAATGAACAAAACCAATTCCTCAAGTTTACCGCTACCACGAGCACTTTTGAAATTAATTTTCTTGTCCTCACAATATGGGTTGATGATACTAATAACACACTTAAAGTTAAACCGTACCATAAACCTATGAATCTCAATTCATTGTTACAGTTCAACAGCTGTCACCCTAGCCATATCAGAAATAATTTACCAGTGGGCCAATTTCTCCGTCTCAAGAGAAACAGTTCGAGCACAACTACTTTTGAAGTAGAAGCGGCCAATTTAAGTTCCAAGTTATTGTCAAGAGGCTATCCCCAGAAAATCATAAAGAGAGCTCACAAACGAGCAAAGAATAACAACAGAGAAGCTCTTCTCGAATATCGGGCTATATCTAAAGACAATGACCAAATAGTTTTTGTGAGTACTTTTAATACACTTTCTAATAAAGTGAATGCTATCATCAAACGCAATTGGCACATTCTTGATTCAGGAGAATGCCCTATTCCCAGACCATTATGTGCATTCAAAAGAGGCCAAAATATTAAAGACATGGTCACTAGAAATGACATATCAATACACCTGCCGCAGATGACTCTAACTGAGTCTTGGGGTATGCCAAAACCTATCTGACACGCGCCCTTTGGACATTGCAGTTGCTGCCCTAACACCAAGCGCACAAAGCAAGTTGATCTAGGTCTAAAGCAGCCATGGCAGCAAAGACAGTTTACTAATTGTAATTCACAGATGTTAGTGTATGCGATCTGGTGCCCCTGCCACAAAATATATATTGGCATGACGGAAAGGAAAATAAAAATAAGAATTACAGAAGATAAAAGCTGTATCAGGAATAAGAATATTGCAGCCCCCCTCGTCGGTCACTTTTTGGCTAAGGACCATACACCAGAATCCTCAACATGGAGCATCCTGTTACAAGTAGGAAAGGGAGATAACACAGCATCAAACAAGAAGAGACTGTTTGAGAAGGAACAACGATTAATTTTCCTCTGCAATTCAGTCGAGAGAGGGCTGAACGAACAGGTTGAATGGACTAGTTTGTGAGTGATAATTGTGTAGCCCTAGGGCTTAACTCTGCATTTATGCAGAAGTCATCCACTCCTATCCACACTACAAGACAGATGTTTCCCCTAGAATGAACAAGTTCCAGCAGTGTAGAGCGATTTGCCAAAAACATTAGTCAGTCACGAGCACTATCCAACCTAGACTGTGGCAGGCGAGTTCAATACATAATATTATACGAACTTTTGAAGCATGAGCCATGTTGCTTAACAATCATGTAGTTCGTTTAGCCTGTGTAAGGAACGATTATATACGGACTGTTGCGGTCTGAATCGTATTGCTCAACAACCATGTAGTTCTGGTGTAATATAGTAGTGGGGTTTTCACTTTGACCCACAGTGCAACAGGCACTAAAAGTTAGACCCATTTTCCTTTACAAGATGGCCCCCTTCATTTTCTTGTAGACACCGCTGCCTTTGCCGTCTTTTATTTCTTTGCCCGGACCGTTTTTATTTCTGTGCTTTTGCAGTATTTAGCTACCTTTCAACTAAGTAGCGTTGTAATGCCTAATGGTGACCAGTTACCGGCACAAAGGACGCTGTAAACAGGACTAAGTAGCTAGAGCCTATGAAGTGTTCAAGCTTTTTAAGGTACGTTCAGAATGCACCGCAACAAGTGGGTGTTTTCTGTTTGTTACCGTTGTTTACTTTCAGTGTTGCCATCGGCCGACAGGCGGATCCCCGCTTACTGTTGGAGTAAACTTTTTCTTTTCCTCCCTCTCTCCTTTCTGTTTCTTTCCTGCATCTGTCAAAAGGCACAGGAGAACACCTTAACAAGCCAGCTTTGCAGGGGTGTTTCGTAATTCATCATTTCTCAAGAGTGTCATGGCGACACGACGTGTCTTAATTGCCGCGATACCTGAGACTAAACAATCCTAGTTTAAGGTCAGTTGTGTTTACCATCTCCAACAAGACCAGATTATTTTAATTATTTCAGCACAGTATAGTCATTTTGATAGATACATTAGATATGACAAACGGAACACGTAATTAGAACAGGAGTTGAGAGCATTTACATGGTATAAGTCAATGGGGCTCACTAGTGCACACTTGGTTTACAGAGCGCTACCTAAAATAGCACGTGATAATAATAAATAAATGATTTGTTTAAAGAAAATTCGATTGAGGGGGTTTTTATGGTCACTTTATTAGTTATCCATAGAGTGTTTTCACCTTGCTTAATAAACTCCTGAATTATAGTAGATAACATATTGTTGTTACTGCTCCACCACTAACGAGGCTTTGCTTTCCCACTTTTTCCAGGGAATTAAACTCCTACAAACGAAGACTTTTTTGTTATTCCTGCAACTACTTACAAGTTGGCTGTGAGGTAACCCTTCAAGGTATTTATAGTCCAGAAGGCCGGCAAACTACTATATGAAGTGGTTTGAATTAATAGATTCGACTGATTTGCATGGTTGCCTCTCTTTCTCTCCCTTTTTTGTGTAGGTTGGCGTCACACAGCGATAAGAGACTTCCTCAAAGAATTTCCCACCCTCCCTTACACCAAGTTACATTGTTAATTTTTGGAAGTTTTCAAATAATTGTAATGCCAATTGTTGTTTATAGTACATCACCACTGAAGAATTTCCTGTTAACAACCCTCTTGAAGGAGAATGGGAATGAAACATGTCAGGTTTTTTTCTTTGAGAAAGATGTCACAGTTACAATAAGGCATTTAGAGCTGCTTTGGATCCAGAACCAATAATAGGAAATTATCAGTCACTTAAGAGATCCAAATTAGACATCCGTAATGTGGGCTAATCCAGGATGCTAATGTTTTTTTTTAATATATTTTTTATGTCATAAGTTTTGTTTAGCATGCAACTGGATGTTTTCGTTTTAGTTGTGTAATAACCACCACAAAGAGCAGTATTCGTAATAATAATTGTTTTTCTGCTTTCTTATTGTCCCCCCCATTTTTTTGGTGGCGGTGGTTTCTTCACGTTCACACGGAACTCTAGAGTCCTATCTCAGGATTTCTCTTGTCTTCACTTATTCTTTACTAGCTCTGCATTCAATCATTGTTTGTTTCTGCTCAAATATACCAGGATTATTGTGGTTGGTATGCTGTTTTTAAGGAAAGAAAATCAAATGGAGTTTTATAATATAAAATTTTGTAATAAAGCATAACAATATATATATATTTTTCCAATTATAGTTGTAAGTGTAATTTGTTGCAACTAAGGAGGGTAAGCAGTAAGGTTTTGAAATAGTTGAATTTGGATCCCTAAGGGAGTTGTGATGAGAGGAGCTAGGACACTTCTGTTTTAGACAACACGAGTATTTTTTGGGCACTGTCCTAGACCTCTCCAAAACAGAAACGCAGTCCTTCTCTAGTTCTATGGTCTTTAGCGCGGTACCCCGGCAGGACTCTCTTTAATAAGCCCCCCCAGTGGGACCTTTTTGGCTATTCGTGTGTGGGAGATGTTTTTGCCTGTATGTCCGTGGTTTTGGCAGCTCTTCTTTTGGAAGAATAGTCGATTCCAAGGTGGTAACTATTATCAAGAAATTGGAATCGGTTAGAATATACTTTTTCTGACAGCTAAATACACCCTGTCGTTTGAGAAAAGAATAATTAGATAAGGCGGATCGAATCTTAGTTATTATTGTTAACACAGATCACCCCTTTAGTTCAGCAAAATGAGTGCCGAAAAAGTGATCAGTTTTGATGACAAATACGTCGATGAATTATTGGCTAGAGCCTCCATTTTTTCAGAGGAAGGTGAGGGCTTGCTAATCTTAAACCTCAGCAATTGGGATGAACTGCTACAACTTAAAAAATGCCTCATCAGGACAGAATTGCATGGCTCCATCATGATTGAGTACCTCAGAGCTGGTACCGTCCCCAAAGGACTAATTGTCCATAACGAACCCCGGTTATTTTTAGATAACAAAGAGTTTGTTATCAAATGGAGTTATATCGCCAACACGTGCGAGAGGGATTGGCTTGTACTTATCATAGATACAGCCAGCGAGATGTCCATTAAAATTTCAAAAGACCTCACAGCAATAGAGGCTGAAATTAAGAAACTAGTCCCACTTGAGACTTAAAAACGCAGGTTAGAAGACATCTTGAAAGAAATTACATATTTTAAAGAATTCACCACAAGAGAAAGAATAAAGAGAATGAAAAAAGACCTTACTGAATTCTTGCATGAGAAGGCATTTAAGTATACCCAAGAAGGGTATGATCCTTCAAAGAATCAAGTAGTTCAATTCCAAAAGCAGCGAAAAGTGCATTTTGGGAATACCTCGTTTTCATCAGGTTCGTCAGGAGATGAGAACTTTTCCAACTCTAGACCTCAGAGAAATAGCCACTGTCCTGCAAGACAACAAGGCAGAGGGAGGCAGAATGGTAATAGAGGACGGAATTACAACAGTTCCTCTAGAGGCAGACAAGGACAACCTCCCCAAAGAAAACGTTTTTTAGAGGAGGAAACACACAACAAGGACTGGGATTATGCACCCCGTCAGCTCAGGAGCACCAGGGGTTACTAGTGAATTTGTCTAACTATACGCCAGCCCCCTCAGAGGTTAACCTATTAAACAAGGGCTTGGGTTTCGTACCTACAACAAGCTATGATGGTTTCAGGATGAGTTCAGAAATCCACCAACTTTTCCGTAAAATCCATCTCAAACAGTTTTTTGCAGACAAAAATTTGACAGAGAAACGAACAACAGCGGATTAAAGAAACCCTCAGATTTTCATCCTCCATCTTCTAGTCTGACACCTGAAGCTATTGTGTTTGAGAAACGGATTTTATCCGATTTGAAGTTGCTCGAAAAGAAAAACACTAACACTAATTTTTTTCAAAACCTGACACGGGGTGAACGTCTAGCTTTGCACCAGTTGAAAAATAATGATAAGATTGTAATATGGAAAGCAGACAAAGGAGGAGCGATAGTGTTACTCAACCGAGACTTCTACATTTCAGAGTGCATCAGACAGTTAGCAGACACATCATTTTATAAAAAAATCCATGCAGATCCTACACCACACCTGAAGGTAATGATCGAAGAAAAAACCAGGAAAGCCCTCGAAAGAGGATGGATCTGTCGGCAAGAATACGAATACTTAATTGTCAATATACCATCAATACCTAAATTCTGTATCTTGCCAAAGATCCATGAATCATTAACAAACCCTCCAGGCCACCCAATTGTGTCTGGGTCAGGATCACTGCTGGAACCACTCTCAAAATTCGCGAACAAGTATTTAAAACTGTTTGTTTTAGAGATGTACTCCTACCTACAGGACACCACTGAGGTCATTACTCTAATTGAAGACTATCCATTTGACAACAAACGACAAATCTTAGTCAGTCTTAATATAGTATCTTCGTATACTTGTATCCCTCAGGATATCACTTTAGAAGTTCTAGAGGAGGTACTTCTGACTAAGAGAACGCAGGGTGATTGTCCCAATAGTGTTATAGTTTGGTGTGCGACTATGTCCCTCAAAGAAAACTATTTTAGTTTCAACCAGCAACTTTACCAACAAGTACATGGCACGGCCATGGGGTCATCCGTAGCTCCATCTGCAGCCAACTTGTTCGTAGAATTCTTTGAAAAGAGTGTCATCTATAACCCCACAAATCCATTTTTAAGTCATCTACAGATTTGGAGGCGCTTTATAGATGACATCCTAATGATTTGGAATGGTGACATAGCCTCTTTCGAAGAATTTCAAGTATGGCTTAACGAACAAAACCAATTCCTCAAGTTTACAGCTACCATGAGCACTGTTGAAATTCATTTTCTTGACCTCACAATATGGGTTGACGATACTAATTACACACTTAAAGATAAACCGTACCATAAACCTACGGATCGCAATTCATTGTTACAGTTCAACAGCTGTCACCCAAGCCATATCAGAAATAATTTACTAGTGGGCCAATTTCTCCGTCTCAAGAGAAACAGTTCGAGCACAACTACTTTTGAAGTAGAAGCGGGCAATTTAAGTTCCAAGTTATTATCAAGAGGCTATCCCCAGAAAATCATAAAGAGAGCTCACAAACGAGCAAAGAATAACAACAGAGAAGCTCTTCTCGAATATCGGGCTAAATCTAAAGACAATGACCAAATAGTGTTTGTAATACACTTTCTAATAAAGTGAATGCTATCATCAAACGCAATTGGCACATTCTTGATTCAGGAGAATGCCCTATTCCCAGACCATTATGTGCATTCAAACGAGGCCAAAATATTAAACACATGGGCCCTCATTACGACCCTGGCGGAAAGTGACTGACCGGACCGCCACAGCGTAAATAGCGTTTCCGCCATTGCACGATGGAGCAAAGTGCGGCCCATTCCGACCCATCGGGCACGAGCACCACGCCATGGCGGAAGTGCAAAGTCCGCGATGGCGGAAATGACCCCAAAACGGCCCACACCGCCGCCGTACGGCGCCCTAGGTGCAATACCGCCACCCATCATATCGGACACCGCAGTGAGCGCCAACCGGAAAGTACGGTGACCGTAAATATACGGAAACGGAAGTAAAAACATGGGCCCGGAACGGTAAACAACACCCCGTACACCTATAAAACCACAAAACACACACAACCACTAAAAACACCACCCTGAGACACATCCCAACCCGTCATCCACCCTAGTGAAACCAAGAAAAATGGGAAAAGTAGCGAAGAAAGCGTGCGACCGCAAGCGGCAGGTCCACTTCTCCCGTGAGGAACTCACCGTGCTTACAGAGACCCTCCAGGAGAATGCCGCCGCCGTCTTCTCCACGCAAATGACCAGGACGGCACTTGCGAACAAGAAGGCCATATGGGCCCTGGTGGCACAGCGGGTAAGTGCGGTGGGGACCGCACCCCGCAACCCACAGCAATGCAGGAAGCGGTGGGACGACCTGCGGATATGCGTCCGTAGCATACTTTCTGCCAACCGCAACATTGCCACAGCCACCGGGGGAGGATCGGAAAATCACCCATCAAGTTGACCCCCTGGGAAGAAATCTGTGCCTCCACCATTGGAATGGAGAGCATAGAGGGAGTCGGAGGGATGGAGAAAGGAGTGCAGACATCCGGAGAATCAGGTAGGTGGCCCAAATAAAACCATGCCAAATCCACAATGTCCAATCATGTGACTCACATGTGTCCACATAGCGCAACAGCAACACATGGCCAGGAGAACGTCCACACACATTGGCCTGATAGCGCACTTTAAAACTCACAATAAATACATAAATAAGTAAAAACCCCAAAAACACCCACTACACGTGCAGCAGGCACACCCTAACTGCAGGCTGCCAAACAACTGCACCCTCACTCCACACACAAATGAAAGCACCTCCAAGGCCCCGACCCAAATCACCCTCAGGTACCACCCCAATGCATGTGATACATTGCCATTCCAATTCCCACAGACCCATTAATAACGCTCGCCCTCCTTTACTCCACCACAGGGTCCGATCCAAACGACGAGCTCCAGGACACCCCTACCAGCACACCTGCAATGAGGGCCAAGACCGACGGCCAAAGACCCTCCACCTCAGCTGCACGCATCAAGACACGGCAGCAGCACATATCAAGTAGCAGCACACAGGAGGGAACATCAACAGGCACCCCAGCAGCCAGCATGCCCACAACAACACCACCACAGGTCCCCCCAATGGATGCCACAGAAGGTACTGCCTCTGGTGGCAGCAGCACCATAGGTGACACCCCATTAATGGCAGCATGCTCCGACACAGAAGACGGGGATGTCGAAGTCAGATCCATCCATGACCTGTCCCAATCCCCCTGTCTGTTCCATCCCGTACACCATGAGGATACCACGCAGGGGCACCCACAAGACGACGACTGGCCATCCCCCACAAGCCCTGTGGCAGGGCAACATGAGGCGAACAGCCCCTCTGTGACACCACCGCAAATGGCCATGGCCCAGCAGAGGCAACAGTCCCTCGACCAGTTAATCGTGCAACAGCAGCAACTGGCCACGCTCCTCAAGGACCATGCCGATGGATGTGGGGGCACTAAGGCAGACATAGAAACATCAACTGAGACACTTAGGGCACAAATGGAGAGTAGCTCCGAGAGCCTGAGAGTCCAAATGGAGAGTAGCACCAAGAGCCTGAGAGTCCAAATGGAGAGTAGCACCGAGAGCCTGAGAGTCCAAATGGAGAGAAGCACCGAGAGCCTGAGGGGGGAACTGCATGCGACGTCCAAAGACGTATGTGCCGAACTTGCCGCAGTGCGCCGTGTGCTCACTGAGCTCTCACAAACCCTTAGGGACATGCATGGACGTGAGCAGGCAGAGACATCATCCGTTGCAAGTTCCGTCCAGGGCAGCCCCCAACGTAGATCTGGGAGGAACCTGCGCTCCACAGGCAGGGGTGCCCCTGATACCCGCAGAGGGGGCTTGCAATAGCGACTGCCCACTGACAATGAGCATCTTTGGACACTGGTGTTTGGGGGGGAGGTAGGAGGGTGGAGGGGGTGTGTTGGGCTCACTTGGGTGGCGGGTCGATAGGGTGTTCAACATGATATCACATATGCCATAAACAATGCACGATCAAACAATGAGATGTGTGGACAATGATCTTTGTGTACTAGGCCATCATAGGCGTACAGTCCATATTGTGCATGTACCAGACACACACAGTGCCACGAGTCCCGTGTCTATGTATCAGCCACCAGGCGTGAGTGCTAGAAGCATGCATCTATGAGATGCTGATGAATTTCACGGCCCTCCTGTGCCTCGCAGACTCCTTGAGGTGCTGCCACATCCCCACCCTCATCATGACCATCTTCAGGTGCTTGCAGTTCTGCGTCAGGGGGCATGGGCACATTTCTACGTACGCACATGTTGTGGAGCATGACACATGCCATCACCATCTTTGCAACCTTCTCATGGCGGTACAGGAGTGCCCCGCCAGACCTGCTGAGGCACCGGAAACGGGTCTTCAGCAGGCCGAATGCCTGTTCAATGACTACACGGGTACGTGAGTGGGCATGGTTGTAGTCCTCCTCATGCTGGTCCCGTGGGTTCCGGACTGGTGTGAGGAGCCATCTCTTCAGTGGATATCCAGAATCACCTGTATGTGGACGATAAACAAATTATGTGGAATGCCATTGCTACGTACGCACCCCCCCTTCCTGCCAGGTCATTGCCGCATCACATACCCCGCATCATCATGCATGAAATGAGACTCACCGAGTAGCCAGGATCTGTTCCCTGCGTGTCGCTCCATGTAGCGTGGTATTGTAGAGTTCCTCAAGACCATAGAATCATGGGTTGATCCAGGGAATCGGGCACAACAATGTGTAATGATCCTGTTGGAGTCACACACCATTTGTACATTCAGTGAATGAAATTGTTTTCGGTTGCGGTACTGGGCCTCCATGGCATGTGGGACGACCAATTCCACATGGGTGCAGTCGATGGCACCAATGCAACCCGGTATGCCGCCAAGTGCATGGAATCCCACTTTTGTGTTGGTTATTTCCTGCTCCAAGCGTGGTAGAGAGATGTAGTCGTCTGCGTGCTGCAGGAGGGCATCGAGCACTTGCAATAGTGTCCGTGAGAACAGTGGCTGAGAAATGCCATGCAACTGTCCGACTGTGTGCTGGTAGGTGCCTGTGGCCAGGAAGTGGAGTACAGACACCACCTTCAGTAGGGGTGGGATGGCGGTTGGGCTATCTATCATGCTGACAAGGTCAGCCTGTGTCATGTCCACAATGGCGGCTATGGTGTCCCGGTCCAAACGGTAGAGGGTGTGGATCTGCTCATCAGTGAGGTTGAACGGATGTGCTCGGAGGCGTGGGATTGCGGGCTGCCTGCGTGGTGGTAGTGGCTGTGCTGGCAGCCCTTGCTGGCCCTGCCTTGCCCTCCTCCTCCTCCTGCGTCTCCTCCGTGCGGCCGGTTGTAGTTGGTGTTCGTCTTCTTCTTGGAGTTGGAGTACTTGCAGTGCTATCAGGTCCCCCAGGGCCAACATCGCGAGTCCTGCCGGTAGCATTTCGGAGTGGGTGTGGTTGTGGGAGGAGACTGGGTGTGCAATTTATGTGTTTTCAGGCTGTATGGCCTCCACCTGTGGTGATTCATTCCACCTGTGCAAGCTGCTCTCCCCTTTGGGCGAGCACGTCCCGCACACAACGCTGCAATTCGAGGAATGGCATCTTGCTATTACAATCATGTATTAGTACCCGATGGCCGTGTAACATTGGTTGATATGTTCATTCGGCTATGGTCCCATTGTTTCACATGCATTCTTTGCAGTCGCGAACAGACTTGTGAAGGGTCAGTGGAACGTAGTACTCGAGTAACGGTGGACCCTCATGCATCACTGTACCGAGGTTCACCGACGGGCGGGGCCTCCCATTTGTGAGTGAAGGCAGTTGCCATTTTCACACACAGCCGCACTAGATGGATTAATTTGTGATTTCAAGCGGCCACAGATGCCTTTTCGACGTGATGTTGCAAATGAGGAATTCGAAGGGCGGCGCTTTCGGTCTTCAGCTAGCGGCGAGGAGATGCCCACAGGTCTGACTGCAAATATAACGTTCTATTGTTCAGTGTCCTTGGGACAGGGGCCATGGCGAGGATGCAATGATTGATATGAATAGTTTGGGATGCGCAATAGCGAAGTGGATGATGAGGCCGGACGTTCCCAAATACATGTTACTTCACAACACTGGAATTACGGGCTGGGGCACAGTGGATTTTGCAGGCTGCATAACGCACAGACTCAATGGAATTCTCACATGTTATGTGAGTATGGAAACAGGCGTTATCATTACGGGATGAGGGAATGATGAATGGATGCATGGACAGATGATTTGATACGGTGTTTGCCATGTACAGGGCTTCTTGGAATCTGTCCGCCTCCCCTGCGCTATGTGATGCAGGGCTGCCATAGTGGGACCATCGTCTATCTGGCCTTGTTGAGCCCTCCCTGTCTCGACGCGCCTTCAGACACTTGTGTCCATGCACGTTACCAATCCCATCTGATGGATTCTGTTTTCACAGACGCATGCACAGGTACACTCGTTTGTGATGGTGTTTTCACCTCGATATGGATAGTTATAAGTCGCAAGTGGTTTTGGGGTGGTGATGATCCTTTGGAGTGGGCTAGCATGCATATGGCTGTGGATCTAGTGTGATCATTGAAGTGAGTTGTTCGAATGTAGTTCTGATGGCCATTCTATTCTTTTTCTTTTCTTTTGGTTGACAGGTATCTCCTCCCCTTTTGCCACTGCCATCTGTATGCCACTCCTGCAGATGGGTTTTACTCCCGACACCTGCTGCTTCGTGTTAATCAGTGGAGCAGCATTACGATCTTATGGGACGATCGCCAATGGGCCACATGCCCTTACGCAGTACTAGTGGCTAGGAGCAACATTTCGGCCTTTCAGCTGGACTAGTGCCTCCCTACTGGGACGGCCCTGCGGTTCTAGGCGCTTCCATGTTGCCTTTTCGTACGAGAATGTAGCCCCTGTGTACCATGAAGGAACAGGGCGTCACACAAGAAGTAGCTGGTCATTTATTGCGGATGCAGCCCACAATGGTGAAATGTGTTTTGGAGTTCATGGCCTAATGGCTGTATGGGCTTGGTGAATTTGTTGTGCATTAAATTTCTATTCTGATATGGGCCGTGTAGCGTTCTTCTTTGCAAGTGATGTGGCATATTCCTATTTGGGGAGCGATGTATTGTGAGGAGATCTGCATTGGGTTCCAGCTTCGGAGTTTAGTTGCGTGGTACTGTGCTGGGCGCGTTTGCCTACGAAGCCCAGTGAGGTCAGGGGTGAGGGCTGCCAATATGACTGTTTGAATGATGTCATGCTCAGGGGCGGGGGATTAGGTTTTGTGTAACAGATGCCGGTCAGCCAGGTGGATTGGTGGAATGATTTGATTATCGGAATATTGCTGGTCACAGGTGCCTGTGTTTGCGTGCGTTTCTTGGTGGGAGACTGAGGTCATGTCCATTGGTATAGCTTCTGTATTCGTGCCATCTGTGCCCTGCAGCTTCCATTGGCCCCTCTTGTGATTCTTTTGTTCGTTGGCATGCATGGGTGACTTGTACATTTCACTGGTTGCATTGGGACTTCGTTGCACCTACGGGGAGTTGTACTATGTGGCCAGGGAGCGGTGTACAGGCACTCAGTGGGGCCGTTTACGGTTGATTCGCGATGCCGTACTTCTCACCATGGCGGAATGGTACTTTCCGCCGTGCTTGATGGCATTAAGTACATGTCCGCTAGGGTCGGAATTCGCGTACCCTTGCGCCATGGTGCTAATTACGGTTTGGCATGGCGCGCGCGCGCGTACTTGGTGCAGTTAGCGTTGGCGTTCACTACGGTGTCGCTAATGGCATCGTACTTTACGGTGACGGGTCATAATCGCACTGAGCGCTATTCAATGGCGGTATTGCATTTCCGCCATCGTTTTTCGATTTCCGCCAGGGTCGTAATGAGGGCCATGGTCACTAGAAATGACATATCAATACACCTGCCGCAGATGACTCTAACTGAGTCTTGGGGTATGCCAAAACCTATCGGACACACGCCCTGTGGACATTGCAGTTGTTGCCCTAACACCAAGCGCACAAAGCAAGTTGCTCTAGGTCTAAAGCAGCCATGGCAGCAAAGACAGTTTACTAATTGTAATTCACAGATGTTAGTGTATGCGATCTGGTGCCCCTGCCACAAAATATATATTGGCATGACGGAAAGGAAAATAAAAATAAGAATTACAGAAGATAAAAGCTGTATCAGGAATAAGAATATTGCAGCCCCCCTCGTCGGTCACTTTTTGGCTATAGACCATACACGAGAATCCTTAACATGGAGCATCCTGTTACAAGTAGGAAAGGGAGATAACACAGCATCAAACAAGAAGAGACTGTTTGAGAAGGAACAATGATTAATTTTCCTCTGCAATTCTGTCGAGGGAGGGCTGAACGAACAGGTTGAATGGACTAGTTTGTGAGTGATAATTGTGTAGCCGTAGGGCTTAACTCTGCATTTATGCAGAAGTCATCCACTCCTATCCACTCTACAAGACAGATGTTCCCCCTAGAATCAACAAGTTCCAGCAGTGTAGAGCGATTTGCCAAAAACATTAGTCAGTCACGAGCACTATCCAACCTAGACTGTGGCAGACGAGTTCAAAACATAATACTATACAAACTTTTGAAGCATGAGCCATGTTGCATAACAATCATGTAGTTTGTTTAGCCTGTGTAAGGAACAATTATATACGGACTGTTGAGGTCCGAATCACATTGCTCAACAACCATGTAGTTCTGGTGTAACATAGTAGTGGGGTTTTCACTTTGACCCACAGTGCGACAGGCACTACAAGTTAGACCCATTTTCCTTTACAAGATGGCCCCCTTCATTTTCTTGTAGACACCGCTGCCTTTGCCGTCTTTTATTTCTTTGCATGGACCGTTTTTGATTTCTGTTCTTTTGCAGTAATTAGCTACCTTTCAACTCAGTAGCGTTGTAATGCCTAATGGCGACCAGTTACCGGCACAAAGGGACACTGTAAACAGGACTACGTAGCTAGAGCCTACGCGGTGTTCAAGCTTTTTAAGGTAATTTCAGAATGCACCGCAACGAGTCGGTGTTTGCTGTTTGTTACCGTTGTTTACTTTTAGTGTTGCCATCCGCCGACAGGCGGATCGCCTCTTACTGTTGGAGTGAACTTTTTCTTTTCCTCCCTCTCTCCTTTCTGTTCCTTTCCCCGCATCCGTCTAAAGGCACAGGAGAACACCTTAACAAGCCAGCTGTGCAGGGGGTGTTTCGTAATTCATCATTTCTCAAGACTGTCATGGCGACATGACGTGTCTTAATTGCCGCCGATATCTGAGACTAAACAATCCTAATTTAAGGTCAGTTGTGTTTACCATCTCCAACAAGACCAGATTATTTTTATTATTTCAGCACAGTATAGTCATTTTGATAGAAACACTAGATATGACAAACGGAACACGTAATTAGAACAGGAGTTGAGAGCATTTACATGGTATAAGTCAATGCGGCTCACTAGTGCACACTTGGTTTACAGAGTGCTACCTAAAATAGCACGTGATGATAATAAATAAATGATTTGTTTAAAGAAAATTCGATTGAGGGGGTTTTTATGGTCACTTTATTAGTGATCCATAGAGTGTTTTCACCTTGCTTAATAAACTCCTGAATTATAGTAGATAACATATTGTTGTTACTGCTCCACCACTAACAAGGCGTTGCCTTCCCACTTTTTTCCAGGGAATTAAACTCCTACACACAAAGACTTTTGTGTTACTCCTGCAACTACTTACAAGTTGGCTGTGAGGTAACCCTTCAAGGTATTTATAGTGCAGAAGGCCGGCAAACTACTATATGTAGTGGTTTGAATTAATAGATTCGACTGATTTGTCTGGTTGTCTCTCTTTCTCTCCCTTTTTTGTGTAGGTTGGCGTCACACAGCGATAAGAGCCTTCCTCAAAGAATTGCCCCCCCTCCTTTACACCAAGTTACATTGTCAATTTTTGGAAGTTTTCAAATAATTGTAATGCCAATTGTTGTTTATAGTACATCACCACTGAAGAATTTCCCGTTAACAACCCTCTTGAAGGAGAATGGGAATGAAACATGTCAGGTTTTTTTCTTTGAGAAAGATGTCACAGTTACAATAAGGCATTTAGAGCTGCTTTGGATCCAGAACCAATAATAGGAAATTATCAGTCACTAAAGAGATCCAAATTAGACATCCATAATGTGGGCTAATCCAGGATGCTAATGTTTTTTTTAATATATTTTTTATGTCATAAGTTTTGTTTAGCATGCAATTGGATGTTTTCGTTTTAGTTGTGTAATAACCACCACAAAGAGCAGTATTCGTAATAATAATTGTTTTTCTGCTTTCTTGTTGTTCCCCCCCCCTTTTTTTTGGTGGCGGTGGTTTCTTCACGTTCACACGGAACTCTAGAGTCCTATCTCAGGATTTCTCTTGTCTTCACTTATTCTTTACTAGCTCTGCATTCAATCATTGTTTGTTTCTGCTCAAATATACCAGGATTATTGTGGTTGGTATGCTGTTTTTAAGGAAAGAAAATCAAATGGTGTTTTATAATATAAAATTTTGTAATAAAGCATAACAATATATATATATTTTTCCAATTATAGTTGTAAGTGTAATATGTTGCAAAAAAGGAGGGTAAGCAGTAAGGTTTTGAAATAGTTGAATTTGGATCCCTAAGGGAGTTGTGATGAGAGGAGCTAGGACACTTCTGTTTTAGACAACACAAGTATTTTTTGGGCACTGTCCTAGACCTCTCCAAAACAGAAACCCAGTCCTTCTCTAGTTCTATGGCCCCAAATTGTTCCTCCCACAATGAATGATAATAATGTCCGGATGCTTCAATGAACCATATTTGCACAAAATGGGAGTAAACCCATCCACCTCATTTCACACACTCCGTAATAGAACACTACCAATTCAGGGAATCCAAGATGTTTGGCTATTCCGCAATGTTAAGCATACACATTCACCCAGTGGACACAATAGTGCCTGAAAATCCCAAAACACTGCCTTCTGAAAGACATTGCCATGGCCATTATCAATACTCTCACAGCTCTTACTAACAAAACTCCTTCTATCCTCTCTTTCTGTACACCTCACCCAGGAAACCTGATTGGCTGATCCCCCGATGTCCTCGGACATCTCCACTGTCCGCGGTCTCCGCAGGCCCCTTCCCATGCCAAGCGACCTCAAAAGACCCGGATGTGGCACGCGCCATTCGCAGACTACAGCGGTATCTGTGGACAGAAAATCCTATTGGATGAGGTAGGGAGGGAAATGAAATATAATGTAAGTTATTGAATCTTTAGTTGTGGCTCTGAAAAGAACCTTTCTGGGAGTTGGGTGGTTTTGTTAACAAACACCTTTTTTTCCTTTTTATTTGCTTTTATTTATTTCTTTTCCTCACAAGAACTTCTTCAATGCATTCCTAAGAATGTAAAGGAAAATTGCATTTCCGACATCTATAAAGTGATCTATATCTGGACAAAAAAAATTCACACCCTGAGAATTGATATTACCATTCTCAAAATATGACAGTCCTACAGCATACAAAAAAGCCCATACACCTTTATTGACAAACTGCTTTGATTGTTCATTTTGAGGACTGAAAATGTTTGTTGGACATCTCCATGTGTGTTTCTGATTTATTTCCCAAAAAATTATCTGAGCAGCAGGAAACAGTGGCATTAGGCTTTTTAAAAAATCCTTCAGCGCAACCTGCAAATACAATGTAGTCACAAACTCCAAACTGTCCCCTCCACAAACGACAATTACAAAATCTGGACTTTTAAAGTAAGTCATACTCTCACAGAATGAAAGCAAGCTTGCCTAGTTTGAGCCACAAACTGCATGCCAGGAAACATCCATTTCTGCCAATCCAATATTTACAAGGATGACACGATTCCCAGCATATACCTTCAATGACTAAATTGAAGAGTCCCCCAGAACCTACACAGCCTGTCTTCTCAAACACACAGCCATAACCATTATCACTGATCTCACAACTCCTGCAAACAAAACTCCTACTACCCTTTCTTTCTGTGCACCACAACCAGAAAAACTGATTGGCTACTCCCGACAGTCCCCTTTCCATGCCAGGCATTCACAAAAGACCTGGATGTGGCACGTGCTGTACGCAGACTTACTGCACTGTGACAGGACCTTGAACTTACAGGAGGCAGACCTTCTACCCTTTCCACTTCCATGTTCTCAACACTCCCTCATTGGCTGCTGTCAAAGAGTCACACATCCATCCACCAATCACATCCAAAACCTCTATACTTAACCCTGTCATCTCACTTCAACACTTCAGATGTACACTTGAACTCTCAGAGTACATATCTCATGTTAATGAAAAACATCTGCATCAGAAACTCCAGTGCAACTGCCAAGATTTCTATTTCCAGTTTCAACAAGATCTGCATCTAACAAACATAGTACAGGTATGCTTATATTTTAAAAAATGTTTTCTTGAACTCTTTCACAAAGAGTATGGTTCCTGCTACTTACCCTGTAATACATTTCTCAATAAGCATATTCTCTTATTGAACCACTCTAGCAAATGCCCTGCAGCAAAACAATTACAATGCTCTGCATTTGAAAACGATAATTTTTACAAATATTTCGATGAAAGTTAAAAAGTGCATATGTGAATATACAGCAGCACCATGTCACTTTTCCTTAAAATAAGGTAAAACCAGATAGAATAGACCTGTAGTCCATTTTTGAAGTGGCACTTAGTGTCTCACAGTTTAATATGTTGGCTGCCCATGCATACACCCCAACATTGCCCATTCCAATGTATAGGTGCTTCTTCAGACTTTCTTTTTTCCTTTGTATTCTGTCACTTCCAATTCACTTTGCCCATTATAAAACTGAAAATACAAGTGCCAAAATGCAAAGAAAGAAAGACGACTAAACTTCCCAATTCAAAACTGTGACATGTATATCAAATAAACATATGAAATGTGCTTTTTAAAAGAGTTTTTTGGAACCCTTTTTCAGACAGTTAAACAATGCATATCTGCATTTCCAGCAGCAGTGTGTCACTTTTTCATAAAAATTAAAAGCAAACAAAACTGCCAGTTTAATATATTAACAATAAATGTATACTTCCTAAGATAACCCTTTCCAATCATCAACTGCTTATGCAATCCTACTTTTTTTTCTACATTCTGTGACTTGTACTTCAACTTTCACAATGGTAAAAGTGGAACTACAAGTTCCATAATGCAAACAAGAACTCTATGACTACATAAACACCGACAGATAAGAATGCATCATGTTGGCAAGTATGCATATACTCCTAACACATTAAACTTCTATACACCAACTGCCATTTAAAAATGCACTACAACTCTTTTCCATGAACTTTTCCGCTCTTTTACATAATGTTACAGATCTGCAAATGCACATAAACGTTTCTTAAATGTCATGAAAATGCTCCAAAAACCCTATATTTTTAACTGTCCACCAATTATATTAACTGTTTCCCCGCCACTTGTCCTTCCATTGTAAATTTGAAACTTGCTTCCTAACAGTACTTCGGATTACCACATATCCCCAATAACTTTCTTTTACAATTACATGAAAGGAACACATCACTGCAATCAACAACCGAAAAATGAATACCCTTTGCATCTGACAAAGTACATTAATGTACCAGGTATATGTATGTAATTATAGCAGCAGAGTTGCACTATATATATTACCCGAGACTACTCTTTTCAAACCAACAATTCTTTCACTCTACCCATTATATTCTACCATTCACACTCCTACAAGTCCCATCTACACACCACCATTGCAACACACACTCTTTCTCAAAACTGCACAATCACTGTTAAGATTCTATCACACTACCACTGCCTTCCTCACTAACCCAACACCATCACACCTCTGTACACTCATATTCTCACAACCTTCACAACCACACCTAATATACCACCTCACTATCAAACAGCACTCTATTCATCTCTAAAATCACACCACATACCCATGCACCATACATGCAAATACATTGCACAACTTTCCAATCCAACCTTTCTCTTTTCCCAGCAGACACAACAAAATGCCTACTAAACAGCAACTCTGTAGAAAAGAAAGACAAAACAGAGCAGATAAAACTAAAAGTACATCACATAGTCATCAACCTCTAAAACAATGTATAGATAACATTAATATGAAAGACCTAGTAACCTCACTCAAAAAATCTAAACCAACCACAACTAAAAAAGGTAAGGCCCCTCTTGCAAAAACTAAAACTAAATCATTATGCACAAAGAAAAACAGATCTACTAACATACCCAATCTATCTATCAGTGATAACTAACGTAGTCACAGTAAAGCAATCCAAAAAATATGATGTACAAAATCTTTTCCACCGTAGAGTTCTTTACAATCTTATACAAATATCTGAAAAGTCACTCTCTACCCTTAAAAACTAAGCTCAAATTGACAGTGCTTTTCTACTGAAGAGAAAGTTGTTTATATAGATTTTAAACAGAATGAAACAACTAACTAAATTAATCAATAAATTACATAAAGTACTTCTAAACATGGGCAGTCTCAATATAGAGACCTTTTCAAACTTCTGTGATGGTGAATGGATTCACACAAGCAGCAAAGAACCATACTTCAATGAAGACGCTTATAAAAATAAAAAATAAAAACAATACACAATAATGGTCGTACACAATAATGGTTGAGGGTATGAAATGTTGGAACAACGCATTATGGCAAAAGAAATCCTTATAGAAGAAAATCCCCAACAAGCTTTCAACCAAATGCTCCTTTCAGCCAAACAAACCAATCAGTGTACAAATGGACATGCAGCTCAATGTGTAATGTACGCCAACAATCCTTTAAATCCTTACAACAATTTCTCAATCACTATGTGAAACTTAAAGACAAAAGTAAAATGACAACTTTACAAACCATAAACTCCTCTCCAGTGTGCATCCACACTGGTCTGGGAGGACATTCATTACCCTGCATTTCAGGAACTGCTTGCAAAAGATTTTTCCACCACATCAAAATGTTAGCAACACACCATTCTACTATACGGAATCTTGTGCATTGACTATACTATGCAAAAAGTCCTGCTCTACAACTGCAACATTTAAATAACCTTCTCCTATATGGAACAGCCAAAGAACTCCTTGAAGAAATAGAGCACATCCAACGTAAATTCTGTACCTTCAGAAAACATTACCAAAAACCTCATAAACAACAACTTCCTAATAAAGACATACAAAAAAGAAATAGCGACTTTTCAAAACACACCAGCTGAAATACCAGACCAAATATGTTTCTGTTACCGCAGACCTTTTTATAAAAAGAGCACAAAAATAGTAGTTCTAGCCTACAAAATAGAAGCAAACGAAGAATCCCAATGGTTCCAATTAGCTCTATATCTAACAGCAGCAGCTAAATACACAATAACTAACGCCTCAAGAGTGTTCACGTACTGCAACACAAAGCTTGACAATAACCAAATGCCATCATGTGCTATCACCAATAACTTAAAAATAGGCCCACTTCTGAAAGCTTTCCAACAGCTTAACTTGTATGAGAGCATTATCATATGTATATTATCATTATTTGGAAAATGTCAGGCAAAACAATCATGCAAGTCAAAAGTTAATAGCAAAAGAATGTTTGGATTTGCTATGGCTCATGTCACTCCCCTTAAGCAAACAGTGCACCCATTTCAAGCTATAATATGCCCTCAACCAAAATCAGCCAAATTACCTCCATCCAAGCTACCAAAGGGCATCTGTGGAAAAGTAGCATATTTACCATTGGATCTAAAAGAAAATGTTCAAACTCTAGGACTACAACAGCCAATAAATCAACGTTTGAGTGTACTAATTAATGGTGTGCCAAAAAAAGACAAAATCATTTGGCAACAACTTTTCGACTTAAACAAAGTCAGACATGTCCTGCAAGATCTAAAAGATTTAAAGAAACAATAAGTACTAAAAAGATACAAACATAGAGGAAAGCTTAAGAGAAACCACCCACATGTTTCAAGAGTCACCAGAAATTGGCAAATTTCAACGTGTAGATCCTGTTACACCAGCCAACATTTTACACCAGTATACTATTCACCCACTGAACTCCAAAGACACAATTGATGATGAATTACAAACATATCAAATGCATCAAGCCCAAGTATGCCCAATGAGCATATGGGAAAAAGAATAGAAGCACATTCTTTTCCTCTACTCTTTTCAACAGGAAAAGGAGGACGATATGATGAAAGGTCCACACAGATTAGTGCATCAGAATATCGCTCTTTACAAATGTATTCTGAAGACCCCGGATTCAGGCAAAGTGTTGAATACATTTTCCACCTCCTCTTTGAAAGTGAACTAGCAACTCTATGTTATGGATTTGCAAGCACACTAAAAACAGGCTCTAAATTTTTAAACATATCTACTACCCAACTGCTTCATAAAATAAGAGATAAAGATGAGGTTTTGCAGTCAAGTATCACAAATCTCTTGGCATACATGCGTGGTACAAAAGAATACTGGTTCCGACGTCACACTGATGTATGTTGTATGCTAATGATCCTAGGCCCACCCGCATGGTTTTTTTATGTTGTGCTGAGTATGCATGGGATGACTTGCACAACTTTGTACGCACTGCAAACAAAAATAAAGATGGAATAGATTAAAAACAGCAGGAGAACTGTTTTCTTGACCCTGAAAATCTATCAAGGTACTTTCACCATCACTTCATACCTATGCTGAATTTTATCTGCAATAAGCCTACCCCTCTGCACGAAGAAGGGCAACACTTCTTTTGGAGAAAAGTTTATCAATCCAGAGGAGCACCACACATTCACATGCTTTTGTGGATAAAAGATGCTCCAAAACTTGGCCATGATTCTGATGTCACTGTTTTACCGTCTATTGAAAAATTCATTACCTGCGACATCCCATCAGAAGCCACACATAGTGACCTACATACACAAGTGTTACGCTTCCAAAAACATAAATGTGGAAATACTGCTGACATAGATATCAAAACAAAGGCAAATACTATACTAAATGTCTCTTTGGCTTCCCTCTATCAGTGTGCAAAAATTGACAAGTAAATAGCTTGATGTCTTCTGTTAGGCATAGTGTAAAAGGCAAATCCCCTAAAAATACATACAACATTAAAAGGGACGAAGCATCCAAGTACATCAATGATTACAATACAATCATTGCCATCTTGTTGAATGCAAACATAGACATACTATACATTGCAGACAATTCCACTGCATTTACAAGATAAGTCACATCCTATCTCATCAAAGCTGAGAAAACAGAGCTAAGGACCTCTGGGATGAAATATCATCTGACAAAACACTATCACAGAAATTGTACAGCTTAGGTATAACAATGTTCTCCCATAGAGAATGTGGGTCATACAAAGCTGCAGACCGTTTAACAGGTACAGTCTTACATGGCAAATTTGAGAACATTGTCTGGCTGGACCAGCATCATCCCAAAAAAGAGTACTAAAATCCTACCAAGAGATAGCATCCAGGACATACTACCCAAACAGAAATACTGCTTTGGAAAACATGTGCCGGTACGACATTGCCCAAAACTATACATACAAAAACAATGTCACAACAAATGAGACACCTGGCAAACATTCAGTTTCAACTTGTGAAGGAAGTCTAGTGAAACTAACCAAACCCAGTCTAATTAATCATTTAAAGTTATCATTTAAAACTCCACAACATATAAAAGGGTATTACATGGCCCTACTCCAACTTTTTAAACTTTTGAGAAAAGAACAATAATTATTAGTTTATTATCACTCGTTAGAAGCTGCATTTAAGCAAATGAAAGCAGTATAACAAATGACAATTTCAAACAATACAAAAAATGTTGGGCAGTGAATGCCAACAAGAGGAAGAAATTGAACCTCAACTAGACAAAGCCACTACTGAGGGCAGTCAACCTTCCCTTACAGGAACCCCAGACCCACTTGGAGAACCACTCATTCTAAATGAAGCAAAATTAGTAATGACTGAGGTAGAAAATACCATTTATCAATATATACAATCTGAGCAAGACTTGCCAGTTCTGGAATCACAGCTAAATGAAGAACAACTCACCATTTATCAAGAAGTCACTCAAGAAATTGATCATGGTTTTGAACATGAAACTAAAACCTGTACCTGTACAAGCTATATACCTTTGCTCCTTTATGTAATTGCTGAAGCTCGTTCAGGCAAAACATTCTACATTAAAATAAACATCACATTTCCACAAAACATAACAAACAACAACCTTTCATCTGTAGTATGATATGATATGATATTTTATTTGTATAACACTCATACACAGGTGTTTCAGTGTGCAACAAGGCAAGGGAGGGCAACAAAATTATCTTACTAGGCCTAGTAGCATTCAGGGTAACAGCCCCCACAGGTTTAGCTGCTTACAACATAGCTGGTGCCACTATACACTGACTTCTATTCCCCGTAGAACACCAACATAAATTAGAATACTACAAATTGTGAGCAGAAACCGCTACTGAGGTAAGCAGAATTCTGAAACAAATGAAAGTGCTCCTGATAGATGAAGTATGCATGGTGTCAAAACTCATGTTGGCTTTAATTAATCTCAGAATGCAAGAGGTCCTAAAAAAAACTACGAGGAAATGTTTGGTGGAAAACATTTTATTGTTTTTGGAGACCTCCTACAGTAAAGGGCAGTGAAGGGGAAACCTATTTATTTTCAAAACATTAGGACACAAGGAATGCTGTAATACTCTCAGCAGCATTGGAAATGTAAATCTCTGGCGACATTTTCAACACAGAGAACTAACTCAAAACATGCGCCAGTCGGCAGACCTCACATATGCTAACATTTAAAAGGTATTAGAACTGGGCTGCTTACTAAAGATGCAAAATTCATCTTAAATAGTAGACTAATCCATGAGCTATATAGGTGTGAATCAAATCTACTCTTGATGTCATGGAACAATTAACTTAACAAAATCTAAAATGTATGTCCTTAATGCCAACCCTTGCAAGTTGTAGTCAATACAACGAGACAATGTTGAAAAATAAATACAACCTATACTGCATATTAGCATATTAGCTCCACAGACAAACTAGAAGTGACTGCATGACACTTCCAATGTGTCAACAAGCAATAGCACAACTAAATACCTTAGAAAAATGTATCTATAACACAGCTGGATTGGATAAAATATTAACATTGTGTCTGAACTGTAGAGTATTTCTAAAACATAACCTTGATGTAGAACAGGGTTCAGTCAATGGAACATTTGGTACAGGTGTTGGCTTCCATACTTATCTGCATGACCACAATGTTAGTTTGTCAATATCCAGTTTGACAAACTTGCAGAAGTTAAAAAACGGGCCTATTAATAGGACACTTCCTTCTTTTCAAAGACATGTACATACGCAGAGAACAATGTTCACTGTCACTTGCATATGCTGACACTATTCACAAATCACAATGTCTAACCCTAGATCAAGTATTGATTGACATTAGCAGCACAATCTTGAAAGAAGTTATGAGTACGTAGCACTTTCATGTCTGCGTACACCCAATGCTCTATTGCTAGTTAACTTTGATGCAAACAAAGTCAATGCTGGCAATCCATGCATCCTAGAGCACAACAGGCTATGGATGGTATACACACCTCATCTGGATATGTACCCTGTACCTCAAAAAAGGAAACCTTTTTAAAGACAAATAATGGAAACAGAATCTATAGCAGACTTTGCAACAATACCACTAAAAAAACAACCAACTCCTGAATCAAAGAATCCAACCACAAAACTGTCTGGTACAAAGTCAACTTCAAATCCATCAGAAAATAAAGACACAAATTTTTCTTCTCTAGAAACATCGGCAGGCCCATCAAATGATCCACATACATTCTCTGGTCCATTTAAATTCAGAAACCCAACTGGAGTAAATTGTTATGCTAATGTGACAATCAATATTCTCTTTCAATTGCTGCCAATTGTTCACAGCGTTTACTTAAACGGCTCAGACAAATTGTGTTTGCAAATGCTCTCATTTCACAGAAATGCCACAAATAATCCTGACAACACTTACAGTGTCTCAGATGTAAGGCAGCAATTAGACTACTGTACAGGAATGGTAAACTTTACCATAAACACACAAGAAGATCCACAAGAATTCCTAATGTACTTACTACAAGTACTGAAAACTAAAACCATCCCTTCCAGATTTCATACACGTGGAAGCATACATGCACTCTATGCAAACCATGTTTCACAAGACCACATCCCTAAGGAACGATTTCTATATGTGTCCATACCAAATTGTGAATTTACTCCATTTCACCAGCTTCTGCAGAATGCAAATCATGGCATAGTATGCCCTTTTTGCAATTCAGACAATTGTTTCACCATACAGATAAATTTGCATAGCCAATATGTCATACTAATGAAAATGGTAAAACAAAAAAAATAACTGTAAGCTTACAGGCTTCACACACGGCCAAGTATATCTTGGAAAGAAAAGCTTCACAACAGTAGGTATAATATACCATGCTGGTGCCTCAACTACTTTAGGTCACTACACTGCATATGTGAACAAATAAAAGTCGTTGGTTTGAATGTAAAGAGACCTCCGTTACCCCAAAACATAGGTTACGAGCAAATTTAACAAATGCCTACTTAATATTCCTTCAACCCAAATTTAGTCACTAAACTATAGCACAATCAACAGTTAGAATATGCCAGCAGGTATCTAACTAAATCCATAATACTGCAAGAACACTTTTGAAAGTCAAACTAGTTAGCATACGCCTACAGGTATCTAACTACTTCAAAAACACCCTTCATTGCAAAGCACTTCAAGTACACCATCTCAATTCTTATATAACAAAACATCTTCTAACCTCTAATGTAGATAGAACACGCCAGCAGGTATCTAACTTTTTCAAGCATTTCCTTAATTGCAACAATCTTCAAACAAACATACTATCACGTCTACACTCACTTAATTGTAATCATTTTTTTTATATCCAGTACAGATTTTTTTTTTCCAATGACCCAATGATTGTGTATTTGTATTTGTATGTATTGTTTTATATAGCACCTTACTCCAATGGCAAAACACCAGCAGTGTGTCATATACTAATGTTGTACCAAACATAGTACTTAGAATGCACTGTTTATGAGGATCTAAAAAAGACACTGCATATTGAAAACACTATAACACTACAGATTTTGAATTATCATGCTTAACCAAGTGTACTGATTTATTTTCCACCGAAAAGAAACCAGAAATTGCAGCTTCATGATGCTACAACACTATGTAGCCACAGCAATCTTAATCAACTACATATTCTGTGGGCACTATCCTCAATTGTACTACAATCATAAGTACTGTATACAGTTCAATTACATAATTCCTCCATATTACAAACACTTTGTACTCCCACTACATTACTACTGTGGTGCGTGTGCCCAGTGCACATATTTTGGGGCCATGCCCCCAAGAATCTGACCACACACTATAACACAATTAACATAGTTTGCATTTTGCAAAATTGCATTCTGGTATTTGTAGTCTCCGAGGACGGGACCAGCCTCCTCAAATCATGTTGCCTGATAAATGAGCCAAATTTACAAAACCCATAGAGGAATGTGCTGATCTTTTTCTTGCTTTGAAGCTAAGCAGGGTCCGCCTCAGTTACTGCATGGACGGGTGACCAATTGGCCCTCTTAATTACTCCTTTTTTTAAAGCCTGCTAATGTCAGTCCTTGAAGGTTTTGCACTCAGAGACAATTGTTTGTCTTTTGCTGAATTGCATTCTGGTATTTGTAATCTATAAGTCAATAATAAAAAAAACATGTATTTTTACAGTTTCCTATCCCTGCAGTAGCTGGGGCGAACCGTGCTTAGCTTCAAAGCAAGGAAGGGGTTAGTTCACTAAGGTCATGTTGCTTAATATATGAGGTCCCCCTTAGAACAACACTTAGAGAAACATAGCCTAAGGGGGCTGGCTCCTTCCTCGCTTTGAAACTATGCACGGTCGGTTCCGGTTACTGCATGGATGGCAGACAGTCCACGGTCCTGAAGGCTTTGTGTTTTCTTAGTTTTAAATATCTCATAACACACGGCATTCACATTTTTATAAAACAGAAAAAATAAAATAAACAAACACATTTAAGCTGAACAAGTTTCATAACTAGCCTTTTATCATTGAACATATTACATTATAGGCTAAAATATATGCCCCAGAAAGCCCAAGCCATTGTGACCTAGTGGTTAAATGGTGGGCCTTGAAATCTGGCAGACCATGGTTCAAGGCTGTATGTTTTTTTTGCATGTAACCAATTTAATTGAATTAAAAGAAAAGCAACGCAAGTGGGAGCTGGCGAGGTTTGTTGCAGTGCAGTCCTGTCATGTTATTTAACATGAGGGCATTTAGAGGTGGCTGCAATGTCAGTCACGTTGAAACATCCCGGCGGCCAAATAACAGCACCAGAGTGGTTTTTTGCGCAAAAAGGGCATGCTGAAATGGGAGCTGCCGTGGAAGGCCCATGCCAAACCGACCCATGCCAAAATGATGGCGCCGTAAGGGGTGTATCGCTTGGGGAACTCTGTTTAGCTAAAGTGTGTGCTCCATGGCAAATAATTTAATCTCAGTGCGTATTGTCTAAAACATTGTGAGTTCTCAAAGTTTTAAATGTCTCATAACACACAACACCTGCATTCTTTTTTTTAAACCATGCTACTGTCAGTGAATGAAAGTTTTGCACTCTAAGACAATTCTTTTGCCTTTTGCTGAATTGCATTCTGGTATTTGTAGTCTCACATTCAAGATGTGGGGAATAATGCCACAATTGTACACTGTATGCGTAACATAGTTCTAAAAGGATTTATATATTTGAGTGACACTATGGTATGTGTACTTTTCAAGTTAGCTTTATAAAGCAGAGTATTGTTGAAAGGCAGATATGGGGGTAAGGAGGGGAAATTATGAGAGGGCAAGTAAGTCATGAGTGTTTGCCCATGATGTGGCAAGAGAGTTTGCAATCCTGGACACTGGTGAAGTTATTTTCCCCTTATTGTGGTTGCTTTTCAGGGCACAAGTAACCACAACCACTTTTTTCATATTGGGATTTTGTTTTCCAGGGAATATTTCACTACAGATTGCTGGATTTAAAAGGTGAGCACCTTTCATACCTTTCCAGCATATTTATTGAAATATTTCCTCTCACAAGTTATTTTTCTTGTGTTCATTACTTTTTTCAATGTCCAGTGTTATTTTGTTTTGCCCACTTTCTTCTAAGGAGAAGGTCAATTGAGCTACAGTTATGTGGCCACTTACTGTGCATATATTCATGGGTGCCAGCTTTTGATTTTCACTATGGGGGCAAAGGTACCTGGGCATATGTTATTCTTGCAGCCGATCAACTGGGTAGTTGGGGTCATGCGATGTATCACAACAGTCACCAAGAGACTGGCCATAAAACAAGGGGCTTGTAGCACGCTGCTTTACCAAAGTGTATGATCCTCTGCAAATAATTTAATCACACAGGGCATTAACTAAAAACAATGGGACCTTTCAAAGTTGCAATGTTTTATACATAATTTAAAAAAATAGATAATGTTACAGCTACAGTGACATCAGGCATGAAAAATCACTGGTGACACAGGTCTCCGTTCCATGCAATAACAAGGACTGATACTGCTTAGTTTCAAACTGAAGAGAAGGCCAGCCCCCTCAAGTCATGGTGCCTAATAAATGAGGCAATGTTACAAGACCACTTAGAGCAACATGGCCTGAGGGGGCTGGCCTCTTCCTCACTTTGAAGCTGATTTGTCCCCAATTTGGCAGAACACATTGCTAACTTTGTCATAAATTGTTTAGCATGCC
Organism: Ambystoma mexicanum; assembly: GCF_040938575.1. Taxonomy (NCBI): domain Eukaryota; kingdom Metazoa; phylum Chordata; class Amphibia; order Caudata; family Ambystomatidae; genus Ambystoma; species Ambystoma mexicanum. The sequence goes on from NC_090932.1 coordinate 717,793,077, forward strand.
AGAAGTTCACTGCTGGGCATACTCTGTGAAAAGTGAGAGGAGCAATGTCCCATCCTACTGAACCATTTCAGCAAATGTGTAATGGCTACAGGTATATGCTAGTGGTCATATGTCAATTTTCTTGATGGATCGAAGCAAGTCCATGCACATATCCAGATGCCACATGTGCTGCAAAGTTTCTCGTACGTGAGGTATTACCAAGGTGAGGAGTGTGCAAAATATTCACATCTGACAATGGACAACATTTTGTAAATGAGGTATTCAAATACATCACTATCCTGTTGAGCATAACACACAAATTCTCATCAGCTTTCACCTACAAATAAACAGCATTTGCATGCCCCTCAATGGCCTCCTAAAGGAATGAATTGCCAAACTAATAGAGACACTGAAAAAAGGTTGGCTCCATTATCTTCCTTTAACCCTATTTGCATTATGCAATCAGCCCGGCTAAGACCATTACCTGACTCCACATGAGCTAGTCACAGGACACTAAATGTACATGCCCCTTGTTCCTCCCCCTCTAGTTTAAACTGGAGCAGAGAATACTGCTATTATGCTACAGAGGGAAATGCAAGATTAAATATATTGAATTTATATACTATCTCTGAATAAAACCTATAATATTTTACGATTCACCAGCTTGAGTAGGAACTGGTAATTGTCAACTCTTTTTGACTCATCTAGAGTATCAATAGTGGACAGTCTTTAACCCTCCTGCCTACAAATTAGAAGAAGCAGGATAGAGTCCCACCTGAGTTTTTTTGTTATGAAGCAAACCAAGCAAGGGCCTTATCTCGGATGCCAAGGGGAGATAAAGTAGAGAGAAAGTCAGAATTGTCAACGGTATCGAAGGCAGCAGAGAGGTCGAGAAGACTAAAAATAGATGAAAGGTAAGCATGAAGAGAGGAAGAGATACATTTGCTGACATTGAGAACTGTCTTGGTAGAATGAAGAGGTAGGAAGCCAAATTGAAGAGGGTCCCAAAGATTTTGAGTATCAAGGATCAGTCAGTCGATTGAATATTATTCGCTCTAGGATTTTACAATATTGTGTTAGTAGAGAAAAAGGGTGAAAGTTGCCATGACAGTAAGGATCTTTACCAGGTTTCTTAACACAAAGCACAATATGACATTCATCAAAAGAGCAGAGGTTAGCATTGAATGACTGAAGTAAAACTATTTGTTTGATGTTAAAGGCTTTAGGTGAAAATTAGGATTTATGGGACAAAAAGGTAATGATTTATGGAGAGGAAATATATTTTCTCAAAATGCAGTTCTCAACTATAACCAATATTGCACTTACTGCCAACAGCTCCAACAGCTCCATGCCTTTTTTAAATAACCCATTTTGTCCAATATTTTCATTCAAAACCCATGAATGGAGAGCATTCCCATTTGTGTGAATGCATTCCTCTTGCCATCTGTATGTAAAATGGCCTTGCATATTGTAGATAATAAAGATATATGTCTCCTTGTTCTACACAAGTTTGGACATCCTTGGTGTTGAACGATATAGACAAAATAGTTTCTAACACAGAACCACACCTTTTAATGTTCAGGTATTTTATGTGTACGGTCATATTTTTGACTCCTGAATAATAATGTGGCAGCCTGCACTGGGCATGTTTGAATTCCAGCAAGGGCAACTCAACCCTGGATCCTTACGAGGTTGGTAAACTGTGTTGAATTTGTTTAGGTAATGTTAACATTTACTAATACAGTGCTTATAAATTAGAAGATAGGGACTGAGAGAAAACACACTGTCACATTGTGATGAATGGGTTACTGCCTTGCAGAATACAAGGATGAGTAGAGGCTCCAGTGTCAACTCAGCCCTCACACTTGTACAAACCAAGGGCCGTCACAATCATTAAGGTAAAACATGTACAGTCAAGAGATACATCTACTTTGCCTCTTGTGGTAAAGTTGGCCGGGGGAAGGCTATACTTTTAAGAGTATTGTGAATGTGGTCCAGTAGTAACACAAACAGTAACGCATAACAGTCCAAATTAAATTATTGTTCAATCAAGGTTCTATAACATGATATACTTTTATTAAACACACCATGTTCAAGAATAACTAACTAGAATAACACTGAAGAAAACCCACCTATGTGAGAAAAACACACTATAAGCAAAGATAGTTGATACAGCGCTGTGGGTAATGAATCAGGGGTGAAAGGCAAGCAAAAGCAACAATATTCTTGAAAAAGGATATATACTTGTGAGCAAAAAGGGTTCAAAGTTGCCTAACCAGGCTCTTGCGCCCAAAATGGACCAAGGTGGCAGCTAGTAGTCAATAATATCTTCTTTGCAGTTCTGTGTGGGTCGGCATCACCGAACCAGACTTATAGACACTGTGCGAAGATCAGGAATGAGCAAAAGGCAGCAACGGAGCATCCTGCTGGTTCAAATGTGCTGAACAGTTATTGAAACATGCTCCAAGCAGTTCAATGGTGTAAAACACTAGGTTCCTGGCTGTTTTGTGTCTCAGAGTGTTGTGTATCCCAATATAGGGGCTCATAAACAAGATGATTCCTTTTCTCATTCTCCCAAACATCGGGGAGGCTGGCTCACAACTGCAGTGGTCTTCCAACATGGTAAATTCTTGGGTACCAATGTAGCTGGCAGAGGGACGGTCTTGCTCTAGAAGCAGGCAACTTCTAAGGTTGCTGTGAATTCCACTCCAGGGACCCAAGGACAAGAGGGGTATTTGTGCTCAGGCTCCCAAACATAGGGGAAGATGGCACACAGCTGCTGGGGCTCCCCAACACAGTGAGGACTCGTACCATTCTGGCTGGCAGGAAGGCAGGACCTGTTCCAGAAGCAGATCACCCCAAATGGTTCCTGGGGATGGTTAAGGGCCAGAGCTGGTCTCTGCTTCAGAATTCATGCATTCACCTCACAACAAAGGACTTTAGAAAGGGCTGCTCTTTCAGCAGGATCCAGTGAAATCTTCCCAAATGATGATCCCTAGATGATTCCCAAGATGATGCAAAGAATGGGAGGAAGACCCCTTCTTTTATAGGCAAAAGTCCCCAGTGATTGGACTAAAGCGAGTTTGCTTTAGGGGTTCAATCCTCAGTCTCGAAATGAGTGTACTTTGCTCTTATGATGTCAAACACAAAGTGCTTTTCTCCAGAGGAAGTGGAGGGCACAGGAAAAAGAAAGAGAGGCAGAGAGAGTCAAGATGGCAGAATCCACCAAAGACTGAACAGACCCCTCTCTGGCTATCCTAGCCCTGCCCCACTGGCATAGCGGGGGTCCCCACCGTGGGGCCCCACAAGTACATGTCCTGGGAGGGGGGTCCCCTAAAAAAATGGAAAATAAAATAAAATAAAATGAAATTATTTCTTTTTGAATTCACTCTGCTTTCATAAATACATTATTTCTGTTACATAAGGTAACAGAAATCATTTCATCATTAAGGCAGAGTAACTTAAAAAAATAAACTATTTTTTGAAGGCCGAGGGCTGCCCCCACCCCATGACATAAAAGCCTCCAGCCTGGATGCCTCCATGTCATGGGATGGAGGGAGCCCTCGGACCTCAAAAATAAATAGTTTCTTTTGGCAGTCACTCTGCCTTCATAAAGAAATTATTTCCGTTATGGTTTGGTCCTTTAATGGAAATAATGACTTTATGAAGGCAGAGTGACTTCAAAAAATATACTATTTCTTATTGAAGTCCGAGGGTTGCCCCCATACCATGACATGGAAGCCTCCAGCCTGGAGGCCTCATGTCATGGGGTCTAGTGAACCCTGGGACTTCAAAAAGAAATTGTTTCTTTTGGAAGTCACTCTGCCTTCATGAAGAAATGATTTCCGTTACGGTTTGGTACTTTAACAAAAATAATTTCTTTATGAAGTCATAGTGATTTAAAAAATAATCCATTTCTTTTTTAAGTAATAGTGCTCCCCTCCATCCCATGACAAGGAGACCTCAAGATCCTCTTCAGATGACGGGAACAATCGTTTCTGGCTGCTGCAGGGAGCTGAAGGCCTTGTTACTTGGATCAATGGATTAAAGGTAAGAACATGTATTTTCTTTAAATGTATCTGTGTATATAATGTAATATGCATGAATGAGTGAGTGCATGATGTATGGTGGATGCCTGGGCGTGCCTGTATGTTTAAAGGGTGCACACTTAAATGTATGGTTGGCTGGGTGTGAGCATGTTCCTGTATGGTGAAAGTGTGCATACTTAAATGTATGTGTGGCTGCCTGGGTGTGTGTGTGCCTGTATGGTGAAAGGGTGGACACTCACATGTATGGGTGGCTACCTGGGTGTGCCTGTATGGAGAAAGGGTGCACACTTAAATGTATGGGTGGGTACCTGGGCGAGCCTATATGGTTAAAGTGTGGACACTTAAATGTCTGGGTGAATGCCTGTGTGTGTCTGTATGGTGAAAAGGTAAGTACTTAAATGTATGGCTGGTTGGGTGTGCATGTGTGTGTCCTTTTCTGTCCGGCAGCGGCTCTGTAGGTCAATCAGGTCGAGTAAACATAGCCCAAAACATCAGGGGGGAGGGCTGAAGCCCAGTCAGCTCAAAGGTGTTGTGCCACTGCTTGTGTTTAATGCCTTGATTACTTATTGGTAATCTTCATTACTCCTACCTCTATTCTTCCTCGTCCCAGTACTTGTGTATGAGACAATGTGCATCATACACAAGTACTGGAGAGGTAGAGGGACATGGAGGTAATGCCTGGTAGAGGGACATGGAGGTAATGCCTGGCCTAGTTACCTGTAATCTTCATTACTCCTAGTCCCACTCTTCCTCATCTCAGTACATACATATGAGGCAAGGTCTCTCATATGTAAGCAATGGGACAAGGAAGAGGAAGATGGAGTTAATACTGTCATGATAAGCTAATTTTGGGGTTTGGGGCAGGAGGAGGGAGGGGGATGTGTGGGGTGTGGGGCATGGATTGTGAGATAAGTTCTAATGGTCTTCCATGTCCAGGTTAAGCAGGCATGATATGTGGTATTAGTGGCTAGAGAGGCATTTTGGTGCAGCCAGTCTAGTCATTTCTTAGTTTGGCTTGACTTTCTTTTAACTGGGCATCTCTGATAAAGCAGTTATGCTAAGTCTAATTACCAGGCTAGACTGGCATTTGATTGCTGCCAATCTAGTCATTTCTTACTGTGGTATTGTATATTTTTCTGGCATCTGTGATAAAATAACCATGCTAAGTGTTATTGCTTCAACTGGCATTTTGGGGCAACCAGTCTAGGTATGTCTAAATGTGGCCTGGCATGCTTTGCTGTAATGTTATTCGGTGTCTCGACTGGTCTACATTGTGCGGCCAGTTTGACATGTTTTCAGTTTGGCATGGCATTTTTAATAGCAAAGCATTCAATGAATTAAAGTGATAATGTTCCTGTGCACTGCTGATGACTTGCATGTATTGGATATCTTTCTCCCGGCCCAAAGTGTGATGCAACACATGATTTCTTTCCGAGCTGTGGGGAGCGGGGAACCCTCAGAATGGCTCGCAGGGGGGCCCCATATGTTATCCTATGCCACTGCTCCACCTCCTCCCTTTCTCAATAGGATCAAAGGCCTTTAGAAATGCAGCAGCTTGCGGTGAGGCTTGGCTCTCTGTGAATGGGTGTGACTCTTGGTTTCGCAATACGAATCCCAGGATTCTTCACTACTGACTATTAGGCTAAATTGGGCCTTCAAACATCTGTAGAGTAAAAGGTTGCAGAGTGCTGAATTAGAGCATCCAAGTAGACCCACTTTGGAACAAACTGGTACTGCACAGAAAAATGAACTCTAACCAAAGTTCAAACAATGAGTGATCATAAGGGCCAAGGCGTGTGAGTTGAGGTGGAGAGAAACAGAACTTACTCACCCACAAAAAGGGTTGCTCAAGTCCTTTCAGATACTGAAACTCAACTTCACAGGCTAAATATGATAACATGAGATAGCATGGCCAAAGTTGGGGAACTCCATCAGAGAAAATTCAAGCACATCCATAACATCCTATACACCGAGGTGACAGTGGGAGTGAAAAACTGGTAATCACCGGCATTCATCAGACACCCACCAGCTATCTGGAAGCAATTAGAAGATGGGATCCCAGCCTAGCTTACAGTGCCAAAGGAGAAAGGGATCACTTAGAGGGAGGATCCAGCCTCACTCTACTATTCACAGAAGTCAGATGCATGTGAGGGACATAACCGATTGGGTCAAAACTCCCCTCGTAGCGCATTCAGTTGTGGAGCTAATGGGGGTATGCCAAAACAGTACTGTGGTCACTTTACACAACTGCCAGCCCTACACCAACTGCCCAACACATTTCCAAGCAAAACGCAACAGGACTTAAGGTGACCTCCACCGCCTCAAGATGCAGTATCCTTAGAGCAGGCATTGAGGCTCTTCCTTTACAGTCACGTGTATGTGAACAGGAAATGAATACATATCCAGTGGGCTAGGATTCTAAACCCGGGCCTATTCAGCAGACAGCTGGGAGTTTACATTCCATCTCTAGTGCAATACCAACCTCATACACGTTGTAGGAATATGTATTTTTGTGAATCAGACTCCATATGAAATCCTAATAGCTTTACAATGAATCTTTATTTTAAATAGCATTATTTTCTTACTCCGAATGTCTTTTCATTTTTCAAAGTATATTTATTGTTGTGTAACATAACACATGAAATACTAATCCAATAGGCCTTTCACAAACATTTTAAATCGTGTCTAATGTAGGAGAACGTAGGTTATTTTCTGTCTCTGAAAGATCCCCCTGCTTCTTGTAGACATTAGTAGATTGGTAAGAGGCTCCCGGCTTTTACATCTGGGTGTTTTAAATTATATATCGCTCCACGGGGTTTTGTTCCTGAATGTACTAGTGCATGCAGAAACCCACTGGAATTATGAAACGTATCTCTCGTGTGCTGAAACGTTCGTAGCTAATACGCCTTTTCCCAAAACCAGCTTGCTTTTATAAAATGTTCTGCTTGAAGAACTGTTTATTTTCATTTTTTTTTTAAGAATCACGTTTTGATTTGGGGAATTCAAAAAAGGATGTGAAAGCCCAAGCAGCGAACAATCTAACCAAATGTTTCACTTTCAGTGGCCGTGTTACGCGTGGCAAGATGTGTTATTTGATGCCATTCTCCATTGTTGTGGCCCATGGGCTCAGGAGGGAGGGGCTCCTCACAAGCACTTAAGATGAAAAGGAATCGGTAAAAACTATGTCAGTGAATACTGCAAAGCGCAGCATTTTTTCCATCAGGGACCACACGAGCGAAGAGCATTCCAATCAATACAGAGAAGAAAAAATGTGTTGCAGAAGCAAAATAATGTGAACAATGAAAAATCTGTGATCTAGACTTGTCCGATTGTTTTCACCCCAAGTACAGTGGGCTCTGTATTAAAATGTAAAACCTTCAATATCTTTACAAGGTTATTATACGAGCAATACATAGCAATTCTTTAAACTGTATACTAACAATGTGAGTACTTGCATTTAAAGTGTAATATGTTATGTACTGTACATTTTATGTGCAACATTAAAGGTTTTCTATAAATCAATGTGTTGGACAATTGTTTGGAGCACTCCTCTAGTCCTCTCTCTGTAGAATAATTAAAATGAGTAGAGATAATGGAGAAAAAGTTTGCATGGCTTCATCTGAGCCATCATATCTCTGTCGGTAAGGATTTACGAGAACTGTCTTTTTGTCTTGTTTTTGTCTCCAAAAAAGATGTCATTCTTGCTAACACCCCTTTCATTGAGACAGAAGGAGAAAAGGTTGTATATGAGGAAGGGTGCGAGGAACCCTGCATTAAAAAATACTGGCAAAAAACAGGTATTCCGCAGCTGGAGTTTTAGCTGCCAAGAAAAATAAACCAACGCGCTCAGCCCATACCAGACCTCGAGCTCCAGATGCTCATGAGGAGTCATGATCAGTATTTATCAGTTGACTTTGATGTGTAAAAAGACTCTGGTGGACATCATGGTTCCCCTTTGCTATCACAATTCCTGAAGACAATACATGGGAACTAACAGACTGGAACCGAATCACCCAATCATGACTATTAAGTGATGTGCTTCTACTCCATAAACCTCCTTATGTCATTGGTTTTGGCACTGGTGCCACCTAATACCAAAACATTAGTACTATAAGTACTAGAGAGAAAGGGGACTATGGGAGAAGTCTCTCGCGTTGACATGGTAACTGCTTGATGCTTATAGGATGAAATGGCCAAAGCACCAGCCGGGCCTTGATTTGTTTCCAGGAGGGCTGTGCTTCTGCCATTTTATACCATAAGCGAAACCAAGGAGCACAATGGAAAAGTGAAAGGTAAGGCACCATGATGGTCCATGCTTCAGAACTAAAGGGGGAGGGTGAAGAGAAGTGCAGAAAGCGACGATTGGGGACAGGCAAGTTTGTAAGAAGAAAGTCCCATTTCTCATCTATGCAGTGATTTCACACTGGGCTATTTTGGGCTAGTTGTATGGGGCATCTGGCTACTTTATGGCAACTTTTCCCAGCATGGCAGAATACAGTACTCTAATAGTAGCTTTGCCCAATGAAATAATCGCTTTCAGATGTAGTCTTCTTTGGGAATGGAGCAGGCCAGGGGTCGAATCAACATGCATTTTGTCCGCGTGTGATATTATTTTGTCCATGCCATTGCTTCTTCCGCTTAGACCATGGCGCACAATAACCATGGATTTTGTCATGGATATGCCACGGATACGAGGCTATGACATGATATGGGTGGTTGTGGACTCGTTCACCAAGATGGCATGCTCCATCCCTTGCTCTGGCATACCTTCTGCCCCTACTTTAGCCAATCTGTTCTTTCATTCTATTTTCTGTCTCTTTGGACTCCCTACTATCCTAAGCACGGACCGGAGATCCCAGTTTACCTCCAGGTTCTGTCGGGCCCTCACAAAACTTCTAGGCATCAATGCGCGGTTCTCCTCCTCATAACACCCAGAGACCGCCGGTCAGACAGAACGCATCAACCAAACGCTCAAGCAATACATTCACTGTATGTCCCTACAATATCAACAGTCCTGGTACTAAATGTTACACATTGCCGAATTTGCCAACAATAATGCCCCTCATACTTCCATGGGTTTGTCGCCTTTCTACATAATGTACAGCCAGAATCCACTGGTCTTACCCTTCCCGGATTTCCCTACTTCACCAACACCTGCAGCAGACGCATGTTTCAGGGATCTGACGGCTATGCAGGGCCAGACCATAACCGATCTCTGGGAAGCACAGGCTGTCATGCGGCACGCAGCGGACAAGAAACGTGTTCCAGCCCATTTATATACTATCGGCAACAGAGTATGGTTGTCTACCAGACATATCCATATTCCTGGATGCAGTAAATGTCTTCCCCGTTTCTTTGGACCCTATAGGGTCTCCAGGGTTATCAAGCCCGTCACCTATCACTTGTCTTTGCCTGCTGTGTGGCGCGTCCACCCAGTCTTTCACACCTCCCTCCTAAACCCCTGCCTCTCTTCCACATGAGTAGTTCTGCCCCATACGCCTAGCCTACAGGGTTCCTCAAACAAGTACGAGGTCAACGAGATCCTTGTTCTCGTGTCATCAGGGGGTGCTTGCATTATCTGGTGGATTGGGTTGGCTTTGGTCCTGAGGAGAGGTCCTTGGAACCCGCTTCTAATGTCCATGCCCTGGCCCTGATATCCTGTTTCAACCAGAACAATTCCTCTTGCCCACATGGTTGTGGGCCTTTGGGGGGGGGGGTTTGTCACGCAACCAACAACTCAGCACAAAGTCATGCACTCGCCAAATCAGGGCACCCCTGACAGGCACACAATACCGTTTATTAGGGTAAAGCATGCCCTATCCAGCTGAGACACGGTGTTCGGATGGCTCGCCATAACGGTATCCCATCATCCAAGTACACTCTGATAACACAGAGGCAGAATCCATGGCGGCTCTGGCCGCGTTGGCGGTTGTCATGGAGATATTGTACCACACGTCGGTTGCTGAGGCATGCTCATGTGATGCAGGTCCGCTCATGTGATCGCCCAGCTCTGGCGCGGACCCGCTCATGTATCCGCGCTTCCATGGCAACAGTTTAAAAGAACTCCTGTTGCAGAACAAAGTGCTTCTCAGTTGTGATTACTCTCGGCAAGTGGCGTTTATCGACTCAGTTTTCACAGACTTCGACCTTGGTTTTTGTTTCTGGATTTCCTTGTGATTAACCCTTGGCAACGGCACTTTTCACTGCTGGATTACACAAACTGCTCGACCCTTGCACAGCCCATCGATATTACGATTTTGCTACAATGTGAATTCCTGGACTTTTTTGCTCTCAACCTTATATACTGCTCTCATTGGAACTTCTTCTTAGTATGACGTTGGCCCTTCTTACTACCATTGGGGCCATCATTCTGGAATCCATTGGGGCCATCATTCTGGAATATTGGGATAGGGTGACTACCCAGCAAGTGCCTCTTGGGACCCATTTCAACTAGTCCTTCCCTGTTAAAGTTGCACTCCACCACCTTGGAGGAAAGCCTTGCACCGACTAGCGGGGGACAAGTCCATCTTCCTCTCCAGGTATACATCTCCCAAGTAGCCCACTGGTAGGTGCCTCGTCATTGGTATAACTATTCATAATATCTTCTACTGACATGCATTGTCTAACACTAAACTGCCTGTTTCCATTGCAGCTACCTGGGAACCCTGTGTTCTTGTACCAGTCACCTGTGGCCTAAATAACTGGTCAGCAAGTTATTTATATCTCCCTGACTGGTGCTTGGGGACGGAGGTATTCATAGTCTATGTGGACCCCAATTCTTGACAGATAGTGATAGTGCCATGTTAACGTCGAAGAAAACAACATTCTGGTTTATAAAGCCCTGCACGGAGGCTGGCGTGCAGCTTGCTAGCGGCATCTTGTGTTGTGGGTTGCAGTGTTGGACAGTGTTACCTGTAGCATAAAGAGCCACCATGACGAAGTCACTCTTTGAATGTTGTTTTTTTGCAATGTAATGCGCTGGCTATGTATACTACTAGAACTACACAATCTGTGAAAATGGTTGATACTTCATACGCAACATTGGGGCTGAAAGTATCAGCATGCGTCTACATAAACCACTGTAAGAAGACTGCCGTTCAACTTGGTCCCCATCTTGGACAGAAGTTCACAGCCCGGGCTCACCAAAAACAGCTGTGCAATACCTTTATAGAATTTAATTAATATCTGTTTTATGAACTATTTGACACAGATCATCTAAATGGATTTGATGTCTGACAGTGGTTTCCCTTCGGAGGACATTCCAGCACTTGTGCTCTATAGACAAAAGCCTGTCTAAACACCCATTGGGGGTGGGGGCATCGGGGCCACTGTAGAGAGGACGATGCAGCCTGTGGAGCCTACAGATTAAAGTGAGAGCACTGAGTTCAAAGCATATCACCATATATGGGACAAAAGGTACATTCACTTTGGTTATTTAAAGTTAACCAAAACTACAACTTCCAAAATGCATTAGTTTGAACGATGATGTCCTAGGGACATGGTGCCCGTGGGGGTCGATAGTAATGTGAAAAAACATGTGTGAAACCCAGTAACTTGAACCAGGGGGTTACATTGTTTCGTCTTCTTTTGGTCCCCCCTTTCTAAACTCTCTGCCAAATGTAACGCTTCAAACCCTCAAATGCCCTGTTTTTCTCTCCAAACACTCACACTCTGCTTGAATACACCTTTTTCCAAATTCCAATCTGAGACTTTGCTTCTTTAAAACCTGTTTTCCTCAACTTGTGGCAAGCTCTTTCTCCTTCAATGGAGAATGCTAAATCAGCATATTGGGCCCAGCTGCAGAAGTGGGACGTATTGATTATGGGAGTAGGTGGGGGTGATGTGCTACATTTACCAAACAGCCTCAGCCCACACTTCATGTTCTGCCTGCCCTCTTATCCCATTATTCTTATTGTTGACCTATTGAGATATTGGGTAAATGGAACAACAAACCCCAGAATGCATTATGATATGATATGATATGATATGGTATTTGTAACGCGCCTATACACAAGTGTTTCAAGGCGCGACGAGGCGGGGAGGGAGGAAAACAAGGGGAAGACGGACAAGCGATCCTACTAGGCCAGGTGTCATTCAGATCGTGCAAGTGCAGAGGTAAGGGGAAAAGGAGGAAGTGCAGGGGGAGGAGGAGGGGGGAAAAGTGCAGTACAAGGTAAGTGGCGTAATAAAATAATAAATGATAAATAATAAATAAAAAGAGCCAGCTGGTGGCAAGTGCGAGGTAAGTGCAGAGCAAGTGCTGGGTAGGGGGCTGTAGGGATACAGTGACAGTCCCACAGTGCAGGGGGAGCCAGGGGGGCAGTGCAAGTGGAGAGTGGCTGGGCCCTGGACCGAGGTCGCTGAGAGTGGCCCAGATGCAGGTTAAGTGTAGAATTCAGTGGGGAGTTGAGCAGGTTTAGCAGGGGAGAGGGAGAGAGAAGGCAGAAGCGAAGAGGAAGGTTTTGAGGTGCTTCCGGAGATGGTTCTCCTCAAGTTTCAGGGAGGCAGGCAGGCTGTTCCAGAGGGAGGCCCCTGCTGCGGAGAGAGATCTACCCCCAGCACGTTGCTTCGAGAAGCGGCTGACCATGAGGGAGTTAGAGATGGATGAGCGAAGGGCTCGTGAGGGAAGATATTTAGGAAGGGAGAGTTGAAGGTATTTAGGCCCCAGGCCCCAGAAGGCCTTGTGGACAATGCAGAGGGTTTTGAGCTTAATCCTCGCAGCCACTGGGAGCCAGTGAAGAGATTTCAGTCCTGGAGAGATACGGTCCCTGGGCTTGAGGCCAAGGACAAGTCTCGCAGTTCTGTTCTGGATAAGTTGCAGAGGGCGGAGAGTGGAGGCAGGGAGATTAAGATAGAGGCTGTTACAGTAGTCCAGCCTTGAGAGAACCAGGGCTCTAGAGATAGTGAGCTTCTGGGGGAAGGAGAGGAAGGGAAGAATACCTCTGAGGAGGTGCAGCTGGTAGTGTGATTTCTTAGAGACATCAGATATATGAGGAGAGAAGGAGAGTGTGGAGTCGAAGATGACCCCGAGGTTTTTAGCCTTGCAGGTAGGGGCAGGGAGGGGGCCAAGGGAGGCCGGCCAGAGAGCTGCAGGGAAGGAGGGAGTGGGTGCGCCGATGAGTAGAATCTCAGTCTTACTGGCGTTAAGGCAGAGGTCATTGGCGGCACACCATTCCTGGATAGCAGACAGACAGTCGGAGATGAGGGAAGGAGAGGAGGAGGCCGAGGGTAGCCTGAAAATTGTGTTTTAGTACAAAATATGGAGATAGCTGAAGTTGGCCCTGCATCCACTCACTCTACCCCCACCCACCCTTCATCCATTCTTTTTACACCCACCCGCACACCCTAGATCCCCTCTCTCTACACCCACCCGCCCTACCCACACTCACCCACCCTACCCCAGATCTGTGAACTCCACCCACCGTATCAACTCTCTAACCACACTCACAACCCATCTCTCACTATCTACATCCCCACATGCCCCCTGTATTTGCTCCCATCCACCTGTCTTACCCCCTCTCTTCTATCCCCATCCGCCCTACCCCGCTCTCTGCCGCCACCCATCCTACCTCTCTCTTTCTCTATTCAACCCTACCCCCTCTTTTTAACCCCAACATTCATCATTTCCCCCTCTTTAGGCTTACACACCTTTATTCCCCCACCCACCATTTCCCCCTCTCCCTATCCCCTCTCATCCTTCCTCTCACACTCTCTCTTTATTTCTTACTTTCTCACTATCACCCTTTCTTGCTCATAATTATCGCCCATCTATCAATGATTTACAACCTTGCTCTAATCCCCTTCTCATTCAATTGCACACCTGCTCCCCTGATCGCATCCGTCTTTCAAACTTTACACTCTGCTCCTTCCACCTAGGTGCCTATAAATGCAAAATGCAAAGTACAGGAGTAAACGCCAAAACTATTGGCATTGCCAATTCTTTTTATTCTTTGTCCTGGAACCGCACAATTGGGTTAGTTAATGTGTGAGGGTTGATGTAGTGGCCGAGATTCAGGGCACAGCCTCTTTTGAAGCTTATACTGTTTTCTTGAGAGTGACTTCCTGCCACACTTCTTTCTCACTGTGATTAAAGGAGCACTGTTCTGCTGAACTGGGGAACCCCTACATTTAGCTGTCCTCAGTGGGTTTTAATGCACCTTTGAGTAACACAACTGGGAAAAGTAGTTGATTGCTCATTCCTGACAATGTTTGAGTGGTGTGAATCATAGAGTTCTCAGGGTAGATGGGTTCAAACTATTCTACTTGCACTAGCTTGCTCAATCTGTAATGCTATTTAGGGTATTTGATAGAAGAGCAACTCTCTGAAGAGGTTGTTTTGGAGGGTGCAGGCCTTGAAACCATTTGTCAATTGTTCTAATGGGTCCAACAATCATGGATATGAACAAACCTAAATATATATCTTTTTAATGCAACAATGTTCTATGTGTGCTTTTTGATATTCTATTTTCTTGTCCTTATGTCTGGATTTTGCTCTCTGTCAAATAGCGAACCATATAAGAGGGTTCATGGGCCCCAATAGTATTGTCTCCAACCCCTGTCTGAGGAACAACTCAATATAGACAACAGTTCAGCTTAAGGTCTCTCCAAAGTATTTATAATGGGAGAAAACACTGAACAATATTCATCAATGAATTCAATTAGCTACTTGTGTGTATGTGTGTTGTTTGAAGGAAACTAGCTATCAAACAACAAGTCGGAAAGTGGTTGGCCCTCCCTTTACACTTGACACCTCTGTGTGAGCACACCAATGACCTCTATTTGTCTGTATTACTCACTCAATATCGACATAGAGTGACAATTCAATACATTGAAAAACATGTATTAAAAGTAATTATGTAGAAAAAACAAATACAACACGACAGTCATAAGAAAAGCTATACATTGCACAAAATGCTCATCAGTGTGACTCAGGGTTAGCAATAGGTGACTTAATCCTTATTTTTACAACCTTTGGCTGGTATGATCTACACCCAGATGTTTTGGGTATGTAGTTGATAAGATCAGAGATGGAAGTGCATGCAGATCAAGATGAAACAGTCTCTTCACTTGCAAAAGTTCTTAAATATGGGAGCACCAAAGACTTCCAATGAAGTTTTGTGATAGTCGACATGTGTTTTGGCCCTTAGGACGCAATGCGCTGTCTCCGTTGCGCTTACATCACTTGTTAGTAGGGCCTCATCAGGATGGCCCTCATTACAAGAATCGCGGTAAAAAACAGCCATTACCGGCATGCTGGAAACAACATGTCTGTGTAGCCTCGATCCCGCATACACCGGCTGATCACGAGTGTGCGAGCACGCGCATACCTGCATGCCTGTAACGACTGTACTAGCGTGCCGGTAACGATCATCACACCCCCAGATAGCGGCATCATCAAATGCGCACATAACGCCTTGTTAGGCAGAATCCTGTGCAGTTCCTTTAGGGAGCATTACAGATGATTAAGACTACAGTTATATGCAAGAAATCCCCTTTGGTATCAGTCTGTACCACAAAGATTTAGTTGGTAGCTGTGGCTAAGCAGTCAGACTTATCTCAAGAGGGAGATGAGCAGTATTCAGGGTTTACACATTAGGGCTTCAGTACTATGGAACAAGGAAACACTGACCAAAGATTGGTATCAAAAAGAATATATATATTTGTTTTATACACTCTGATGTTCACACACAAATCACTATTATTAAAGCAAGTTAAATCAGTCAAGAAAAGTATACACAACTCCCTAATTAAATTGTAGACACGTTTGAGCAAGAGTGAAAAAGAGCAAAATGACACAGTGAAAATCAAGCAGAAATGGCACTCTAACAATTTCTCAGAAGGGAGGGAAAGGACAAGTTATACAGATTTAGACTCTTTAACACACCAGCAACACTTCCCAAGTAGATTGTAGTTAGGCAAGGCAGTACTTAAGCATATGCAATACTGAGGTGAAAACCGAGCAAAATGGTACTTCACAAGTTTAAAAAGGGGAAGGAAAAAGGTGGTTATAAGAGTTAGGTGCACCAACACATTTCTAGGTGAGAAGCAATCTAGAGAAGGCAATTGTAACAGATTTATCCAGAGTCAATAGGCCTGTGCCAGTGTCAATGGTATAAGGCAATGTGCCCAGGATCAAACTGTTCTAGTAGCTGCAGTCAAGTCTTTGTTTAATGATTTGAAAAGGCAGTTGCAGAAGGTGAAAGACAATGTTAGACGATAGGGGCGGCCAACCCAGTAGGTAAGTAAAGGATTTAAAACACCTTTAGCGAGATCCAACGAAACAGGGAGGCCTGTTAGAACAATGTGCCTTTAAAGTAGAAGAGGCTCCTGCGGTGGCGGTAGTTCCTGGCAGTTTCTTCAGTTCAGGAGATCCAGCAGAGGAAGAGAGACTCTCATTGTGGAGGAAGCTTCGAGTTACTGCACTGCCCCAGTGATCAAACGAGCCGTGGTGCTGCCAAAACGAATAAAAGTTATGCTCCTTTAAATCGCGGTCCGGGTGGACGGGTGACTGGCTATCCGGTCTCTGAGTGCAGGGCACTGGCGATATGACCAAGGCAGGTCCTGGAAGGACGATTGGCAAACCGGTTGGCCCCACCAGCTCAAGGGACGAAGACTCTTGCAGAGGAAGATCTTCTCAAGTTGTTGGAGAAAAGTGGTGAGGATCTGCAGCAGGGCTTCAATGGTGGTTCAGTCGTTGCAGATGTCTTCAGCTTCTCTCCTCTTCGGTTTCTTAGTTCCGGTGGTGATGTCTTGTCCTCCAGTCCTCAGGACCCTGCTTTTATGCAGCAAGACCCCCATTCATACAGCCTAGCTGTCACTCACACAGTCAGGGCAGAGTGCGACTTGGTTGCGTCCTGCCTACCCCAGACTCAGTGGCGCTGAGAGGAGGGCTTCTGTGCAGGAGCCCGCCAAAAGGACGAACAAAGGATCCCCGACCTGTGTTAGGATTATAGAGAAAGTCACGATTAAGACATATTATTAAAGTTCTGGTAACAAAAACCTACCGGAGTAAAGTTAATATAAAAATAAACCGGCGGTATGTTAGAGGCTGTCAGTAAAAGTAGTAGCCTTGAACAATGGGAAAATCCCATAGGGAAATATTTGCGGTCGAATATTTATGGTAGTAACCACTGCCACCAGCCAGAAATTTTTTGAGAGAGGGACTGTAAGGTATCCCCTCGAAAATGAACGCTAGCCAAAAACTATCAACCCTTTCCAGTACTTCCATAGTAAGATGGGTTGTACTGCTTTAGTTCATAAGTATTGACTAGTAAAGTCAATGGGGACTTTACATGCCTTGGGAGACAGTAGTCAGTCCCAGGGTATGGAGTCTATGTTTTGGGGTTGTTACAACACCCCTGTGGTACGGCACGGAGGGTGCTGTGTACCACACATGTTAAAAAGATGATTCCTATGAGGGTGAGAAAAACCCCATAGACCATAAGCACACAAGATAGCCTAAAACACACACCAGCAATCTGTCTAAGAGTAGGAATAAAGGGTCTCACTCTTAGCAGGAGAACAAAATAAAATCTTCAAATCCAGCAAAGCTGCTGGGGGACTCTATAGGTAAGGGAAATTAGCCATAGAAGAAAATTCTCCCTAACACACCTCTGCCATCGGAAACCCCCAAATAGCGGTACTGGTATTAACATAGTGGTATGAACAGGCCCGTTATTACCGGACCCGGAAATAACATCACTGCGCCAGAATGGGAAATGCACTGGCAGCCATCTTTAAAAACACAATCCATTGCCATCTTCCACAGACTGGACCTTCTCAGGCTAAACTCCAAACACACCCCGGAGAGAACGTAAAAGGCTACCCAGAAAGGCACTGCCCGCCTGCGGAAACCAAGATTTAAGGACGAGGAGCTCCACATGCTAGCAGATACCCTTGTAGAGAATGCGAACGTGGTCTTATGTGCTGACCTCAGGCGTCTTGCACAGCTCAGAAAGAAGGAGATCTGGGAGGAAGTGGCAAGGAAAGTAAGTGCAGTTGGCACCACCGCATGCACAGTGCGAGACTGCAAAAAGCGCTGGGATGACCTGAGGCTAAGAGTGAGGAATATCCTGTCGGCCAATCAGAGCCAGGGGCTGGCAGCAGGTGGAGGAGCCCACTCACCTATTAAATTGGTAAGATGGGAGGAAACATGCAGCACATTGATAGATGTGGAGTCCGTTGAAAGAGTCGATGGAGCAGAGTTTGGAGTAATTTCCAGCCGATTTTGGGGATATAAAATTCATCTTCCTGTGACTCCGGGAACTATAAGGGCCATTTAAACTAGTTGTCTGGCTGATCTGAACATGTTCTAAATGTGAGAGTTAGTGAGCAGGTGGAAATTGAAATTAGGGATATGCTTAATAACTTATATATTCATAACTGATGTGCTTTTTTTGGAAAGGGCAGGAAGGTGCCACATTAGAAAGATTTGGTGGTCAGTTATCAAATTCCAAATGTTTAGTGGAAACATAAATATGTTTAGTCTGGCAGTTGTTAGTAAAATTATGAAGTTGTGATACATAACTAGCTTTTGACAAAAAGTTGAACAGAGAATATAGCATGTTGACAAGTGGGAATTGCCATATGTTGCTCCAAACCCCTAAACCAATCCAGACTTGGAGGCTGGGTTTGGGAGGAGAGAGAAGGGTAACTGTCCAAGCCTAGTGGCATGGATTATTGCAGGCTACTTCCCCAAGATTGTAAAATTGATGGTGCCATCGCTGCTATACAAGGGGCACTGCACTAGGACAGAGGGACAGAAAAGGAGAAAGACTGGAGGACAGAGAGAAGAGACAGACCATCACGAAGGCTGCTGAAACTTACAATCTGACAGCTGTAAGGAAATACCAGAGGAGATTGCTGAGAGTGCATCTGGGTGGCGCTGCCTATTTCTAAGCCTCAAAGCTGACTAGGTCCCATGGTAGAGAGCGGGAGGCCATCTTTGAGAGTGGAGTGACCAGACCCCTGCCCTATCTTTACAGAGTGTCCTGAGATGCAGCTTGCTTTCCTGAACCTTAAACAGAGGATTGCTATGTAAGTAAAACTGAGCCTTGGAAAACCCAAAGGTGGGGGAATCTGCTTATCTTAAATCCTTTCCCTTACAGTAGGTGGGGGCAAAACGGTGTAGACCCTTAGCCTATTTAACCAACAATATTAATTTCCCATTTGGCAGAACACTACGGGGGGAATTTTGTTAAAATTTGAAATGAACAAAGCTCACTTCCCAGTGTGCGCTGAAAACTACAGCCTATAATATAATTGGGTAATCCTTGTTGCCCAGCTAACCCTGACTTTTTCAAGGAAGAGGGGTATTTTTATTGTTAAATTAATGCAACCATTTTATCCAGCTTCCCCAACACCGGCCTTTCAGTAAGGGGTTATGAAATCCCAAATTCCCCAAATCGTTCCAATTTTTCTGTCTGACTTCCCAGCATAGACCAAATAAAGAGGGGTCTGACAAACCAACCGCTAAATCACCCTGGCCCTCATTACGACCCTGGCGGAAAGTGACTGACCGGACCGCCACAGCGTAAATAGCGTTTCCGCCATTGCACTATGGAGCAAAGTGCGGCCCATTCCGACCCATCGGGCACGAGCACCACGGCATGGCGGAAGTGCAAAGTCCGCGATGGCGGAAATGACCCCAAAACGGCCCACACCGCCGCCGTACGGCGCCCTAGGTGCAATACCGCCACCCATCTTAGCGGACACCGCAGTGAGCGCCAACCGGAAAGTACGGTGACCGTAAATATACGGAAACGGAAGTAAAAACATGGGCCCGGAACGGGAAACAACACGCCGTACACCTATAAAACCACAAAATCCACACAACCACTAAAAACACTACCCTGAGACACATCCCAACCCGTCATCCACCATAGTGAAACCAAGAAAAATGGGAAAAGTAGCGAAGAAAGCGTGCGACCGCAAGCGGCAGGTCCACTTCTCCCGTGAGGAACTCACCGTGCTTACAGAGACCCTCCAGGAGAATGCCGCCGCCGTCTTCTCCACGCAAATGACCAGGACGGCACTTGCGAACAAGAAGGCCATATGGGCCCTGGTGGCACAGCGGGTAAGTGCGGTGGGGACCGCACCCCGCAACCCACAGCAATGCAGAAAGCGATGGGACGACCTGCGGATACGCGTCCGTAGCATACTTTCTGCCAACCGCAACATTGCCACAGCCACCGGGGGAGGATCGGAATCACCCATCAAGTTGACCCCCTGGGAAGAAATCTGTGCCTCCACCATTGGAATGGAGAGCATAGAGGGAGTCGGAGGGATGGAGAAAGGAGTGCAGACATCCGGAGAATCCGGTAGGTGGCCCAAATAAAACCATGCCAAATCCACAATGTCCAATCATGTGAATCACATGTGTCCACATAGCGCAACAGCAACACATGGCCAGGAGAACGTCCACACACATTGGCCTGATAGCGCACTTTAAAACTCACAATAAATACATAAATAATTAAAAACCCCAAACACACCCACTACACGTGCAGCAGGCACACCCTAACTGCAGGCTGCCAAACAACTGCACCCTCACTCCACACACAAATGAAAGCACCTCCAAGGTCCCGACCCAAATCACCCTCAGGTACCACCCCAATGCATGTGATACATTGCCATTCCAATTCCCACAGACCCATTAATAACGCTCGCCCTCCTTTACTCCACCACAGGGTCCGATCCAAACGACAAGCTTCAGGACACCCCTACCAGCACACCTGCAAAGAGGGCCAAGACCAACGGCCAAAGACCCTCCACCTCAGCTGCACGCATCAAGACACGGCAGCAGCACAAATCAAGTGGCAGCACAGAGGAGCGAACATCAACAGGCACCCCAGCAGCCAGCATGCCCACAACACCACCACCACAGGTCCCCCCAATGGATGCCACAGAAGGCACTGCCTCTGGTGGCAGCAGCACCATAGGTGACACCCCATTAATGGCAGCATGCTCCGACACAGAAGACGGGGATGTCGAAGTCAGATCCATCCATGACCTGTCCCAATCCCCCTGTCTGTTCCATCCCGTACACCATGAGGATACCACGCAGGGGCACCCACAAGACGACGACTGGCCATCCCCCACAAGCCCTGTGGCAGGGCAACATGAGGCGAACAGCCACTCTGTGACAACACCGCAAATGGCCATGGCCCAGCAGAGGCAACAGTCCCTCGACCAGTTAATCGTGCAACAGCAGCAACTGGCCACGCTCCTCAAGGACCATGCCGATGAATGTGGGGGCACTAAGGCAGACATAGAAACATCAACTGAGACACTTAGGGCAGAAATGGAGAGAAGTACAGAGACACTAAGGGCACAAATGGAGAGTAGCACCGAGTGCCTGAAAGTACAAATGGAGAGTAGCACCGAGAGCCTGAGAGTCCAAATGGAGAGAAGCACCGAGAGCCTGAGGGGGGAACTGCATGCGACGTCCAAAGACGTATGTGCCGAACTTGCCGCAGTGCGCCGTGTGCTCACTGAGCTCTCACAAACCCTTAGGGACATGCATGGACGTGAGCAGGCAGAGACATCATCCGTTGCAAGTTCCGTCCAGGGCAGCCCCCAACGTAGATCTGGGAGGAACCTGCGCTCCACAGGCAGGGGTGCCCCTGATACCCGCAGAGGGGGCTTGCAATAGCGACTGCCCACTGACAATGAGCATCTTTGGACACTGGTGTTCGGGGGGGAGGTAGGAGGGTGGAGGGGGTGTGTTGGGCTCACTTGGGTGGCGGGTCGATAGGGTGTTCAACATGATATCACATATGCCATAAACAATGCACGATCAACCAATGAGATGTGTGGACAATGATCTTTGTGTACTAGGCCATCATAGGCGTACAGTCCATATTGTGCATGTACCAGACACACACAGTGCCACGAGTCCCGTGTCCATGTATCAGCCACCAGGCGTGAGTGCTAGAAGCATGCATCAATGAGATGCTGACGAATGTCACGGCCCTCCTGTGCCTCGCGGACTCCTTGAGGTGCTGCCACATCCCCACCCTCATCATGACCATCTTCAGGTGCTTGCAGTTCTGCGTCAGGGGGCATGGGCACATTTCTACGTACGCACATGTTGTGTAGCATGACACATGCCATCACCATCTTTGCAACCTTCTCATGGCGGTACAGGAGTGCCCCACCAGACCTGCTGAGGCACCGGAAACGAGTCTTCAGTAGGCCGAATGCACGGGTACGTGAGTGGGCATGGTTGTAGTCCTCCTCATGCTGGTCCCGTGGGTTCCGGACTGGTGTGAGGAGCCATCTCTTCAGTGGATATCCGGCATCACCTGTATGTGGACGATAAACAAATTATGTGGAATGCCATTGCTACGTACGCACCCCCCCCCCTTCCTGCCAGGTCATTGCCGCATCACATACCCCACATCATCATGCATGAAATGAGACTCACCGAGTAGCCAGGATCTGTACCCTGCGTGTCGCTCCATGTACCGTGGTATTGTTGAGTTCCTCAAGACCATAGAATCATGGGTTGATCCAGGGAATCGGGCACAACAATGTGTAATGATCCTGTTGGAGTCACACACCATTTGTACATTCAGAGAATGAAATTGTTTTCGGTTGCGGTACTGGGCCTCCATGGCATGTGGGACGACCAATTCCACATGGGTGCAGTCGATGGCACCAAGGCAACCCGGTATGCCGGCAAGTGCATGGAATCCCACTTTTGTGTTGGTAATTTCCTGCTCCGAGCGTGGTAGAGAGATGAAGTCGTCTGCGTGCTGCAGGAGGGCATCGAGCACTTGCAATAGTGTCCGTGAGAACAGTGGCTGAGAAATGCCATGCAACTGTCCGACTGTGTGCTGGTAGGTGCCTGTGGCCAGGAAGTGGAGTACAGACACCACCTTCAGTAGGGGTGGGATGGCGGTTGGGCTATCTATCATGCTGACAAGGTCAGCCTGTGTCATGTCCACAATGGCGGCTATGGTGTCCCGGTCCAAACGGTAGAGGGTGTGGATCTGCTCATCAGTGAGGTTGAACGGATGTGCTCGGAGGCGTGGGATTGCGGGCTGCCTGCGTGGTGGTAGTGGCTGTTCTGGCGGCCCTTGCTGGCCCTGCCTTGCCCTCCTCCTCCTCCTGCGTCTCCTCCGTGCGGCCGGTTGTAGTTGGTGTTCGTCTTCTTCTTGGAGTTGGAGTACTTGCAGTGCTATCAGGTCCCCCAGGGCGAACATCGCGAGTCCTGCCGGTAGCATTTCGGAGTGGGTGTGGTTGTGGGAGGAGACTGGGTGTGCAATTTATGTGTTTTCAGGCTGTATGGCCTCCACCTGTGGTGATTCATTCCACCTGTGCAAGCTGCTCTCCCCTTTGGCCGAGCACGTCCCGCACACAACGCTGCAATTTGAGGAATGGCATCTTGCTATTACAATCATGTATTTGTACCCGATGGCCGTGTAACATTGGTTGATATGTTCATTCGGCTATGGTCCCATTGTTTCACATACAATCTTTGCAGTCGCGAACAGACTTGTGAAGGGTCAGTGGAACGTAGTACTCGAGTAACGGTGGACCCTCATGCATCACTGTACCGAGTTGCAACGACGGGCGGGGCGTCCCATTTGTGAGTGAAGGCAGTTGCCATTTTCACACACAGCCGCACTAGATGGATTAATTTGTGATTTCAAGCGGCCACAGATGCCTTTTCGACGTGATGTTGCAAATGAGGAATTCGAAGGGCGGCGCTTTCGGTTATCAGCTAGCGGCGAGGAGATGCCCACAGGTCTGACTGCAAATATAACGTTCTATTGTTCAATGTCCTTGGGACAGGGGCCATGGCGAGGATGCAATGATTGATATGAATAGTTTGGGATGCGCAATAGCGAAGTGGACGATGAGGCCGGACGTTCCCATATACATGTTACTTCACAACACTGGAATTACGGGCTGGGGCACAGTGGATTTTGCAGGCTGCATAACGCACAGACTCAATGGAATTCTCACATGTTATGTGAGTATGGAAACAGGCATTATCATTACGGGATGAGGGAATGATGAATGGATGCATGGACAGATGATTTGATACAGTGTTTGCCATGTACAGGGCTTCTTGGAATCTGTCCGCCTCCCCTGCGCTATGTGATGCAGGGCTGCCATAGTGGGTCCATCGTCTATCTGGCCTTGTTGAGCCCTCCCTGTCTCGACGCGCCTTCAGACACTTGTGTGCCTGCACGTTACCAATCCCATCTGATGGATTCTGTTTTCACAGACGCATGCACAGGTACACTCGTTTGTGATGGTGTTTTCACCTCGATATAGATAGTTATGAGTCGCAAGTGGTTTTGGGGTGGTGATGATCCTTTGGAGTGGGCTAGCATGCATATGGCTGTGGATTTAGTGTGATCATTGAAGTGAGTTGTTCGGATGTAGTTCTGATGGCCATTCTATTCTTTTTCTTTTCTTTTGGTTGACAGGTATCTCCTCCCCTTTTGCCACTGCCATCTGTATGCCACTCCTGCAGATGGCTTTTACTCCCGACACCTGCTGCTTCGTGTTAATCAGTGGAGCAGCATTACGATCTTATGGGACGATCGCCAATGGGCCACATGCCCTTACGCAGTACTAGTGGCTCGGAGCAACATTTCGGCCTTTCAGCTGGACTAGTGCCTCCCCATTGGGACGGCCCTGCGGTTCTGTGCGCTTCCATGTTGCCTTTTCGTACGAGAATGTGGCCCTGTGTACCATGAAGGAACAGGGCGTCACACAAGAAGTAGCTGGTCATTTCTTGCGGATGCAGCCCACAATGGTGAAATGTGTTTTGGAGTTAATGGCCTAATGGCTGTATGGGCTTGGTGAATTTGTTGTGCATTAAATTTCTATTCTGATATGGGCCGTGTAGCGTTCTTCTTTGCAAGTGATGTGGCATATTCCTATTTGGGGAGCGATGTATTGTGAGGAGATCTGCATTGGGTTCCAGCTTCGGAGTATAGTTGCGTGGTACTGTGCTGGGCGCGTTTGCCTACGAAGCCCAGTGAGGTCAGGGATGAGGGCTGCCAATATGACTGTTTGAATGATGTCATGCTCAGGGGCGGGGGATTAGGTTTTGTGTGACAGATGCCGGTCAGCCAGGTGGACTGGTGGAATGATGTGATTTTCGGAATATTGCTGGTCACAGGTGCCTGTGTTTGCGTGCGTTTCTTGGTGGGGGACTGAGGTCATGTCCATTGGAATGGCTTCTGTATTCGTGCCATCTGTGCCCTGCAGCTCCCATTGGCCCCTCTTGAGATTCTTTTGTTCGTTGGCATGCATGGGTGACTTGTACATTTCACTGGTTGCATTGTGACTTCATTGCACCTACGGGGAGTTGTACTATGTGGCCAGGGAGCGGTGTACAGGCACTCAGTGGGGCCGTTTACGGTTGATTCGCGATGCCGTACTTCTCACCATGGCGGAATGGTACTTTCCGCCGTGCTTGATGGCGTTAGGTACATGTCCGCTAGGGTCGGAATTCGCGTACCGTTGCGCCATGGTGGTATTTACGGTTTGGCATGGCGCGCGCGCGCGTACTTGGTGCAGTTAGCGTTGGCGTTCACTACGGTGTCACTAATGGCATCGTACTTTGCGGTGACGGGTCATAGTCGCACCGAGCGCTATTCGATGGCGGTATTGCATTTCCGCCATCGTTTTTCGATTTCCGCCAGGGTCGTAATGAGGGCCCCTGTGTTTATTTTAAACCAAAAATGTGGGCAAAATTATAATTGCCATATGTACTTGAGCCAATCTTGAAATCCTAATGCTAGCCTTTAAAGCCTGCATGAAAATCAAAATCGCACAACATTCTTTATTGATCAGTGTAATTATTTTGTTAAGTGAAATGTACAGAAAGGGAAGAATTGTGGAGGTGTTCTTTTTAAGTCACTTTTTTGATCTGTTTATACTGAGAGAAGCTGATTGTGTTGTGCCATGGATAAAGTAGTGTTTTGACCTTTTCGTGCTAATTTCTATTACTTTTAATTTAAATAAATACCAATATATTTCCTGTACAATGACCTGGTTCTTTGCTCATTGTTAGCTCAGGGGTGAGGGATCCAAGGGACATGATATGTGTCTGAGATAGGGCTAAAAAATAAAATAATCTGTTAAAGTTTGTTGCATAACCACTTAAGTGAGGAGGGATGGAACTCCCCACATTGAGGGTGGCTTCTCAAAAAACTGTTACATGAAGGTGGACAGAGAGAGGTTTCTTCCCCTGTTGACCTTTATGAAGTAAAAGTCAAATGGTAGTGGCTCCCCTTTAGCCTACCATCCCACACAGGAAGTAGAACAGGTTTATAAAAACCAGGTGGTGTCTCTCAAAAGTTGAAACTGCAGGTGTTTCATAGTTTCCTGAACACCCAAATGTTAGAGAGTCTAAAGTGGTGTGAGTTATTTTTTTTAACTGGAAACTTGTCTCACTAATGTACCTCAAATGGACAGCTTTACATTGTTTAAAAAAAAAAGCAAAGGTGGGCAATAGAGGTCGACCCTCGGGAGGTATATTAACTGCCATTAAAAAATAATGTGGGTTTGGCATTAAATGAGGTAAAGGTGAAATGTGACTCCATTTTAGTAGTGAAAGTGGAATCTCTAAGGGAAGGGACCTTGAAAAACATGCTATTGGTTATTTTCTATTGTAAACCCTACTTGAAATGGATAATTTGATTAGGAAAGAAATATATAGAATTCTTCCTCTCATTTGTTTATCGAGGTAGATTTACAATTAAGAGATGCAGATATCATCTACTTGCAAGAAGTGTGGATGCTAGAGCCGCCACTGATTTAAGGTTACTGGGTGCTATTAAATCCTGCAATTAAAAATCAGGTAGGAAGAGCTAGAAGCAGCCTGTTAATAGCAGTAAAAAATGAGTTGGGTTGGGAATTGATACATAATTCCACCCCTTTCAGTCAATAGGCTGTAATTACAATATGTAAATTGAGTCACCATGAAGCACAAACACTGATTATAATTAATCTCTACTGGAACCCGGCAGATCAAATAAACAACAACTTGATAGATAGAGTGGAATCAATAATCGATGAAGAAAGAACAAAATGGAACCACCCACTTATCATCTTAACGGGCGACTTAAATTAACAATGCATAGATAATCATAATGCACCAATACTAGAGGAACCTCAAAGTGCTACTGATAAAGAGAAAAGAGGAGTTGCATGGTGAACAATGTTGCAAACTAGGGATTATATAATCCTTAATGGACTTCTGGAAGGAGATGTGCAGCTAAACCAACTTGGAAAGGACTAAGTATCACCCATATATTGGATTATTGCTATGTCTCTTCCAATATGTCAGTGATACTAAAGTCTTTGAAAATTTGCCACTCTGATAAAAGTGATCATAATACTGTCAACTTGACTTGCCATGCACCAGATCTAGAGATTCTAAAGAAATACAAATATAAGATCAGTGCTAACCAAGGTAGACAGAGACAGAGGGTGCAAGTCAATAAGTTGGCCTGTTTAACGCATAACCTACCGGCAAAAATCAATAGTACATTGGTCCTGGAAGACGAAGAAAAAATTAACTATGTACCGCTGTTCCAAGACTTCATTAGCAAACCCCAAGGCACAACTGCTAAGAAAAAAAAACTGCCATCAACATACATGTGACACTATGATTGTGACAAAAAAAAAAGAACTAAAGAAAAGCATCAGCCGATGGAAACGTTATGCAAGTGGAGAGGCATCAACGGTGATACACAAACTAAAGCAAAGATATCATAATTGGCTGCTTTGCCATAAGAAAACGATGATGAACCATGATTCCCAAGCTATGCTACAAAAGGTCCAGACCAAAAACACTGCAGCAATCTGGGATATAATTAATCAAATTGACGCTCAGAAAGAGACCTCGCTAGCCAATCCAATTTCGGGGAGTGAATGGCAAGATCATTATTTATAAACTGCAAAAGGCAGGCGAAGAAAACAAAATGCCAAAGACTGAGAGACCAAAAAAAAACATAGTTAATTTAAAGGAAGAAATTGAGCTGGACTTCGAATAATCACCAATAGAAGACATCATAAAAGGATGGAAAAATTTGAGAGCTCCAGGACCGGACGGCCTGTCAAATGCAGACCTGAAAAAACACCCTGAGAGATGGGCAGCATTCCTTTACCAACAGTATGCAGGAATCTTGAAATTACCAAAAGTACCTCTTTCCTGAAAACGACAGTAGTTGTCCAGATTTTTAAGAAGGGCTTGAGATCAGAACCGGACAACTATTGGCCGATTCCTATTTTAGATGTTGCGGGCAAAATATTTGGCTCAATAATATTAAAAGCTTTGGTCAAATGGCGGACCCTTACAAAACACTTTGACCCCTGTCAGGCAGGATTTGTTAAGGGGATTGGTCCAACTTTAAACGTGTTTCTATTAAATTTGTTGAAAGCAAAAGCCTTACATACCAAACTCTGCAAACTATATCTAGCTTTTATAGATCTATCAAAAGCTTTTGACTCAGTAAACAGAAATACACTGTGGACCAAACTAGAGCAATGGCAATGCCCTAAAACAATCCTCGATAACATCATAGACTTACTTCAAGATACGTCCATTGTGATCAGGTTGGATAAAAGTGGAAACCTCACTAATACAATCCCCATAAAATTGGGACTGAAACAAGGATGTCCACTGGTGCCCGAATTATTCAGTCTATTCATATCAGAAATCGACTAGGCTTTTTCAGAGACACGTGCCTTTCCACCAAAGATCGCAAATAACCTGATTGAGAAACTCCTTTATGCTGACGATATAGTCATATTATATCAGACTCCTATTGGCCTTCAACGTTAACTAGATTCCCTGGAATTCTATCTAAAAAAAAAAAAAGACTAACAATAAATCCGGGGAAATCGAGGAGCATGATCTTTAAAGCAGGAGACGAAGTAACAAAAAAGGAAAGCTATCCCTGGTCCCTGAAGGGACAACGTATACCCTCACAGTAAAAGAATGTATGTTATTAGGCATAAAAATTAACACCAGTAGGTGTGAAGTACAGAGGATAGCCGAATTACGGAAAAAGGCGAAACATCTGGCAAATCAAGGTCGGATCCTACTACAGAAGTACTGTCGATATTCTTTAATTCCACTGGTGCAGCCAATTTTAAAATATGGCGCAGGGACATCATTTATGCTATCTGAATCTACATGGTCAAAACTGGAGGGGACCTTCTGGAAAACTGTACTTGGGCTGCCTAAAAGCATACCTATAGCCATCGTACAAAGAGAACTAGCCTTAACATCGCTCAAAGCTATTACTCTTTAGAAATCAATTTCCCTGTACTGCAAATGTGTAGAGGAAAAACCGAAGGGTGGCTTTGCAGTCTTAAAACAGGCAATGTTAGGTCCGAGAGAGAAGCAGCTGACAGAATGGAAGGAAATATGCTTGTTGACATTGGGAAACATAAATGAAACAGAGGATTCCGTGATACGTGACCCGGATAAGATAAAAAAAAGCTGCATATTAACGATTGGATTGACACGCAGGAATCAATCTACAACTACAAATAATATGACGAAATCTGGTCCTGGCCATGAAAGTTAAATGATCTTCCAGGATACATAAAGGTCTTCCCTAACCATTTTCTTGTCTGTGTCTACGCTTGAATATTTTTCCATCAAATCTAAGGTTAAGTGAGAGAAAGGCCCTAATGCTATAGCTACGTGCAGACTATGTTCAAACATCAACATAATTTAATCAATCCAACATCTGCTCCTGAGCTGTCTGAAGCTAAAAGTGGAAAGATAATCAGAAATGGGTAACATTTTGAACCAATATTGCAACAGATCTATTGAAGATTGGTGGTTAGTCCTGATAGAGGGTGAGAAAAGGCATATCACCTTGGTGGAGTCGAAACTTCTGGTACGAATTCAAGCAAGACTAGACTTGGTTAACGGAGAAGATAAATAGCCTTCTGGAAATGGTCGGAGACGATTAGTTATATGTATTCCGACATGACCAGTGATTCTGTGCACCAGAAACTTTGCTATCCTTTTTTGATTCATTGTTTTCTCAGTTCTCTCTTTTAAAAAAAAAAGTTAATAAATGAGAATGTATTTCTATTCTATGTGTAAGGGAAGAAAATTGGAACAAAGAAGTTTAATTTTTTTCTATTGACGAAAGGTTTGCAACTTTGTAAACCATAAAATGTCAAATAAAAGAAATGAAAAAAAAAATAGAATTATTTTAGTGTGGGTGAATCAGAACCCTTCAGCCTTGATAATCTGCAGCAGTGAGTTTAACTGTAAGTGCCCATACCAACTCCCACATGCAAGACAATGCTCACAGATGCCAGTTCCACCAGGTTCTGAACCTATCCTATCATCATATCTTCACTAACACGCACAGCCATCTTCTCTTGCATAGCCATGTGCACCCCTGGAGACTGCCTTTGGGTGGTAGCGATGCACAGTATAAATTAACATAAAAAACATTAAACATATGAAACTCTGCCTTCAGGTAATACAAAATATAATGATCTGGACTCATTGACATACTCGATTGTGGTCCCAATTTATAAAAAAAGGAATCACTTCACCTAGCAGGTATAGACCCATGATACTTTGTGCAAAATGTTGGCCTTTTTGTGCTGCTAGATTTGACGACATGGGTGGAAGTATCTCTGAGACATTGTTTATTTCAAACAGGCTTTAGAAGGGGTATGGGAACCTCTTTGACTGTCCTTATTCTCACTTTAATTCTATCAAAAGGATCATGCAGGGGAGGGAGGCACGTGTATTTGGCCCGTCTGGACATGATCTGTGCTTTTGATAGAGTGGATAGACAGAGATTGTGGGCTAAATAGGGTAATTGGGGTATACCAGACAGATTTAAAAAATGTGGGGGGATTTCTTGCTTCCCACCAAAAACCGGAGCATTGGAAGTAGGCTGGATGGCTTATACTGATGATTTTATCTTTTTTGATGCTACTCCTATAGGGTTGCAAAGAAGGTTGGATTGTATAGAAAAGTATGCTGCAGAAAATAATGTGTTGATTATTCCTATAAAATCACATATCATGACAAGTTTGAAATCAGCCAATGATAAACAATCTGATTGGTATATAAGTGGTAATAAGATAGGGGAGGTTGACAGTATAATTTATCCAGGGTTTATCTATGCAACAATAAGGCAGGTGTGTCTTGTGAAAGAAAAACTGGGACTGAAAGTAGATACTTGTATTTTACACATTACACTAATCCAAAGAAAATGTTGGTTTTACTCATTATTACCTATTATTGAAATATTTAGGGCTAAAGTAACCCTCTTGAGCTTGTGCGGCCTTGAATTGCTCCGCAAAAACTTTAGAAAATGGTTAAATATCACTGAGGGGAACATTTGATTTGAAGTTATACATTTTTCCTTGTCTGTCGTTATAGGGGCAATTTGTTTTGAACTAGGCCTTATGTCCTCTTGGTACATATACAAAGTGAACACATTGCGACTATATTGTAAAATAAGAGGAGGAAAAGATACAATTTATTTGATGAACTGGGGAAGATCTATAGAGATCAAATGAATAAACCTCTCACTGAGTTCATGAAGGAGTGTGCTGCATTTCTAAGAGAAGTTGGAATGGAAGGAGCCATCATTATT
This sequence comes from Ambystoma mexicanum, assembly GCF_040938575.1. NCBI lineage: Eukaryota > Metazoa > Chordata > Amphibia > Caudata > Ambystomatidae > Ambystoma > Ambystoma mexicanum. The sequence continues at coordinate 717,824,728 of NC_090932.1, forward strand.
TAAAACATTTAAATAATGGCATTTTTGTGAGAACTTGGAGTAAATGTATAAGCTGAAGCTATATAGAGAGTTTATAAGTAAGGCAGTTGTAGGTCAGACTCGTATAGTGCCCCAGCCATATCTATGTAAGGCCCTTTCAAGGGATATTAGGACTTGGCTTTTACATTTTAGATTAAATTGCCTTCATTTGTTAGAGGTGATAGGGCTGTGTCTAGCCCTACCAGAGATCAGCAGGACTTGTATACTGTGAAGAGAGCAGAGAATGAGACTATGCAACACTTCATTTTAAAATGTAAGGGTCTGTTTATTTGACCTACTTTATACATTCACTCTCAGTTGTTTTTTCAGAGAATATGGAGATGGTTGTGATCTATAAAGCATATAGCGTTGATTTGATTTATTTTTTTTCTTAGGCGCCGCCACACCCATGGGCCTCAGAGTACTACAATATATACAACATACAGTTGTAAAATAACACAAAACACAAAACAGAATAAGCAAACCAGAAAAAAATTCAATACAGAAATACCCTAAAAAGAAAACAAAATCAATTCAGTCAATTAAAATTCTTAGTCTTGTGATAGGTGTCAGGTTTCCCAATTTGTTGCAGCGACTCAGGAAGGACAGGAGATTATTACGACTGCAACCAATGACAATGCATTCTTTGTCGTACATCCAGGACAACTCATTAATTTGAACCCTCCAAAGAAGTCTAAAATCATGGATTCTAATGCAGCTCCCCCAAACTTGAGACAGCATCCAAGCCAAAACTTTATTTTGAAGGTCTTAATTGGCTCAGATCGTGATAATGTTTCTTCGATCCTCTTAAATGTGGGTCCATAATCTCTGGCATTAAAGCATTTTGAATGTGAATATCTCTTTCAAAGTGGGGAGAACCGGGTTATCTATGGAGTACATGGATACCCGTGCATTTGGAGGATTAAGGATCACATTGCAGACAGAGAAAGTAGGCCCATTTGGCAGAGATACACAAATGTGTGAGCTCTGTGATTCAATATGATCTTTAGGAAATGCATCGTTTACAGCCATTGGGCTACTGATTGCAAGCAGATAAGTTGTATCAACTTATCTACGCCTTACTAGAGACTGCCTGTATTATACAGGAGGCTGTTTGACAACCTCTATCCATCCTGTCAAACTGTGGAATTATCTTCTCAAAAGAGTCGATTTAGGCATTGAAATCTATAACATTCTCACATTGGCCCAAGTCCTTGATAATCCTCTCCTTAATGGTCTGTCATTTTCCAGCAGCATTCATGCCCTGTTTCCGCATCTGGGGAGTTTGGGAGAGATTCAGTAATGACATTATCCAAACTTTTTGTGGTGGTTGCATTGCTTTATTCACTGCTTAAGATAGACAGTATGTTTTCCTAGTTTGGGTTTCGTAGAGACCCACCTTAGGCCAGTTTAGGCAGTCCAATTGGGAACTCTCGAGGGATCCTACAAGATCACTTTGTTGTTCCATTGTGTTCATATAATCTTTTCTCAGGTCTGTGTTAATGGTCAGATAGTCCATAACGGAGCAATGTTCAACATTCATTAATTCCCTCCACTCCTTTTGCAACCGCTGCTTCCTTCGGGGACTTCTAGCCAGAACTTCTAAAATATGACTATTGCCTGGCATTGAAGGGCCAGAAGCCCATTCCCAAATAACCTGAACTGGGGAGACTTGTTTAGTGCCATCATATCTAGGAGTGTTGGTTACCCCATAACCAGCAGATTGAGGCAAAAGCGGGTAAGCATCTACACATCTCAATATAGATTTGGATATGCCTGCTCTAGTAACAGACATTCCAACAAAGTACCTCAGTGTAACAGCGAGAGGGCCAATAAAAGCTCTGCTCGCAGTCTCAGAAAATAAACTTGTGTGACGGATAATTAATGGTAAAATTGGCCTGGGTTGAGCCACACAGGGAGCAGCCGAGAGACAAGACTCACAGCTTGCAAGTCCCTTGAGTGTAGACACTGCACTGAGCCCAGCTCTACATCCTACTTCCTAAATCAGGGTGCAGGTCCCGTGAGCGCTCAAATCTGCCATCTGTTCAGCAAAGAAGCAACAGAGCCCCTGCCTCCTCCTATAAAACCAAGAACAGGAAACATCCTCTCTTATGAAACGGAATCTTCATAAACGTTTGGACGTTTTTTCGGATCGTAACATTGTGCAGGCCTGGTGGATAGCTGGTCTCCCCTCAAGGAAAGTGCCACCTTCAAACCATCAGGCTTACGTTCTTGTGCATGAGATCATGCGTGCTTGGACTGTACTGTTTAAATGTCCTCGCAAATGCGGAAAGTGACAACTTAGTGATCTTACCTAATGGCCTACCTGGTGGTCTACGTGTCTATTCCCCATACCGTGGGCAATAGACACGTCCTTTGTAGACCACCAGGTCGGATCACTAAGTTGTCACTTTCTGCAATTGCGAGGACATTTAAACAGTACAAGCCAAGCACGCATGATCTCATGCACAAGAACGTAATCTACCTAAGCCTCAGAGGAAGAGCAAGGAATGCTCGAAACACGTGTCATGCTGTACCACGTTCAACTAAATAAATCTGCAACCTAAGCAGTGTCTATTTCTTTTTTTGCGGGCGCAGTGAGACTGGAAACACCCCAAAACAACCTATGATTTATAATGTGTTGCCGGTGGGAGATTTAGTCATAAACGTTTTTTTCAGATGAGAGAGGGCTTAGAGGATTTATTTCTGGAAATCGTGCAAAGGTAAAAGCCATGTAATCTCTTATTCTGAAATACAGTGGACTTGTGTGTGATGTGAAAGGGTAAGGGTACCTGCATATATTCAAGCAAATCAGGAAACATTCTCTTAGATTGGGTTGGTAAACCAAGTTGGTGTACACTCCCTGAGAGTCTGGTTATCGTAATCCAAATCCGTGGGAGTCAGATGCAAATAATTCTTGCTGACATTTAAATGATCTGCACAAAGCTCATACATTCACAACCACACAATCACATAGGGGAGTCAGGTGGAGTGAATATGTGCATATACATTTCATGTGTCCAAAAAGCCCTTCTCTGACAGCATACTTGTGACAAAATCAAGCATTTTTGAAGAATCTTGCATTTGTGGATAAAATGCCATCTAAATACAGTTCAGCACACTAACCAATAAGCAGCAATATTATTATTCAGATATATTGTGCTTCTTACATAGGACAATCATAGAAGGACTGACAGTGGATATGTGTATTGACAATAGTGATATTTAAGTAGTCAGGTCAATTTCGTTTTTCTAGCTTAGCTGACTTTGGTTGGGTTGTATGTAGGCATGGTAACTTCGTTTTTGTTTTTTAAGGTGTCTGTGATTGAGTAACAATGTGGTGGCTTCCCTGATATAAAGCTGGAGGCCACCTTTGTGTGGATTTATCTTGTGGGGTGGGACTGCATTAGTAGGGGACATTAGACCAATAATTTCATACTAATGCTGAGTCTTTAATACAAATAAAATATTTCACAAGGTCAATCCCTGGGGGATGGTCCATCAGGCTGGTTCCGGCTTTTCCTGAGATTGATATAATTTTAGAATGCATAAATTAAACAAAATGACGGCTATTATGAGTACATCCAGAATTCAAAATATGTTTTAAGTATTGATCAATATTTCTGCTCTGCTGCATTTCATTATATAGTTTAATTTACAGTAAACGTTCATATTCACCATGAGGGTTTGTGAGGAGAATCTACCTGATAATTAAAGCTCAAACACGTGAGACAGAAGAAGTGCAAGCCTTCTTTTTGAAGACAGTTGAAATCAAAACTTATTATGGAGGGATTTCTGAGCTCTTCGAGAACGTGATCAAGGCACATTTGGAGGAGTTTCCAGAGACGTCTTTGAATTCACACACAATTAACATAACAGTGGTAATAATATTCATTAGCAACAGGGCAGGGGGAGCAAACCAATAATGTGGCTAGGAAAGGGAGCTTCAACCACCGGTGTAAGCCTGTGTTCCAAGCCACCATTGCGGCCGACTCCCCCGCTGCCATCTTCCCCCCATCTGCGTACCCTTTTTTAAATGTTTAATACCCGCACTCCAACACACTCGCTGCCTCAGCTGCACGTTCCTCTCTCTTCAGTATGCCCACCCTGGAAAGGAAGGAGGGGCTCCATATGGAGCCCCGCTTTCCCTTTCCATGGTGGCCATGTTGGTAAAGGGTGTTCCTTCATACAATGGGATGCCACGCATGTCCCATTGTAGGAATTAAATTCCTTCTTTTTAGTACCCTGGATTGGTGCTCTGGTAGCCTGGGGTGCAAATGGCATTAACACCCGATGCGGCCCGCCAGATTGGGTGTTAATGTCACATTATGGCCCATTCGCTATGTCACTAAAGGATAAAGCACTGAAGATTATAGTACCTAGCCTAATTAAAAATGTCCAAATAGTCAATGAAGGTGATTTGAGGTATAGGGAGAATGGAGAGACAGGTTGATTTAAGCATGTATTTGAGGATGTCAGTGGCTGGTTGGATTGAAAAAGTTTATGGAGTCTTACCGTGCTCTGCTCGAGCTTGACTACGCTAAACACAATTCTTCTCTTGCAAAGGTGATCCAGAGGCACTCTGGTATACCTGTAGTTCTCTTTTTATTTGCTTGACTGCACTAAAGGGCTAACCATATAAGAGGTCTTTTGGATTCTTTGGATTTTCGTAAATAGATAAATACCTTAAAATCTAGACAAGGAGAATACTACAATAATACAGCAAAAAATCAAAGGAGCAAAAAAAAAAAACCCAGCAAAGCACCCAACGGCATGAAACCGTCTTACATTTCTAATTGAGCTTTATGTATGATTAGGGGACGTATAGTTCAGGTTTACTGAGCAGTACCAAAAGAGTCTAGGACAAGTGGCATGCTGTTCAAGAAAATTATAGTTTTGCATTGAGTGCCTGTCACATAATGACTCTTGAAAACCCAGGTCTGGAAGTGACAGAGCCAGTATTGAGCAAAGGTTACTTTTGCAGGTTATGTTAACCTTCAACTGATTCTTTCATATTTCTTTCAATCAACTCTCATCTGCTAACAATCCTCGTAGAGGTTCTCCCTGAATGAGTAGTGAAATTGTTCTCAACTGAACTTCATTGCTGTGTTCCCAGTGGGCACTGAAAGTTATTGAAAGGATTAATCCTCATGCCTAATGGTTTCAGAGATTGTTTTCGTTTTGCCTAGCACATATTACTTCGTGGATGCAGGGACCGTACCTACTTTAGGGTACTTGTGAGTTGGATAAGATACCAAGCAACCACAGAAAAAAAATAATGTTGGAATAACTCAGGTACCATTGGAGCTCTTATGCATTGAGATATATCTTACTTTTGGATTGAATTGGCAGTATTCCTGCATTAACTCCACAGGAATTCCACCAAACTCAGCTACTAATACTACCACTTGGTCTGGTGGAACTACCTGTGAATTACAAGTGGCGGCATGGTGGCATTGACCCATTTCTAAATTCCAAAAGGACTCATTGGGTATTTGGCAGATTTACCACAGGTGGTAGGTAATTCTTCCCACATCAAAGACACCACTTTTTGTTGTTAAAGTGGAAAATGTACCTGGAGGATTTGCCTCCAACACCTTTCTAAAGGTAAATCCTCAGTCAAAGTCAAAATGTAATGTCGGGATTACAGTAGCTTGGCAGTAATTATATTACCTACAGAAAAGTCAAATTAACAGGGTACTGCCAACCATGTACTGTACCACTAAACTCACAATCAGAACAAAGTCTTAAGAGGCATTACAACTGAGAGTCTAGTGTACCACAACAACAAGGCTTTGCTACGAGAGCCCTCCAGACGCGTGGCCTCCTGCAGACCAATTCAAGGGTTTCAATCATAAGGCAGAATGGTCACACTGCTTCTCATGACAGACCAAGGCTCGACGCTCCTCTTATGACTGCAGATAATTCCCTGGCAGGTACAGCTTGTTGTATGACAAAGGAAGATTCATATCTGAGAATGTCGCAAACATTATTGTCCAAAGTGGGAATTTTAATAGGGAAACCTTCCCATAATATAGGTTTTAATCGTTAGTGAGATAACTATTCCGGGGGCTTCTTTAAATGAACAAAACTAATTGTGGTCACAGAGATTGGTTAGAACCTTGGTCACCCACGTGCTGGGTCACTGGTTATATCTGTCAGATAGTGTCATGCTTTCTCAAAGAAATTCAGTAGAGTCTTAACGGTTGGTTGCGTGGTGAATTTAATTACAAAGTTTAGCCTGCACATGTTTCGACCCTCCTGGGTCTTTTTGAAGGTGTGTGTTGGTTAATTGGATTCATGGATGTGGACGAAGAGCTCTCAATAGAAGGTGTGTGTTGGCTTGCCTGGTGGGGCGTGTGCAAATAGATGAGAAGTCTCAGCGATCTTTCGATTAACACCTTAGCAGGCAACACTGCTGACTCTGTTGTGGTAGAATATGGTTATGTGTGCTTTATGTTGGCTCTTTAGTGTAACAGAGGCCCTGTGTTTAACACGGGGGGCACCAAGGCTCTGTCCGAGATATGCATGTAACCCCTGGCAGCCATTGGGGGACACAAGCATTGTGGCAGAGTTTCTCGGCGTTAATATAATCAAAAACATGGATCAAGGGCAGTGAGGTTGGATTAATTTTCTTAGCATATATACTTCATATCATCAGATTTAGCAAAAAAATATTTGCAATTCTTTTTGACTTTTTTTTTTAACACATTTTGTAAAAATACCATAGATACTGTATACACCACACATTTACCAAATCTCTCACTACCACCTTGCATACACATTCATGCCTTCACACACTCTGATATTTACCACATATTCTAACATATATAAACAATATAATATACACTGTAGTTCCTTTTCCTCTTCACCTTTTTAGAAAAGTCACTTTGGCCCCACATTCTCTTTTGTAGTATGCTTTTCTCTTTGACAACCCAGAATAATCTGTGGCCTATGTCTACACATGTGTCGGTCCCTATTAGGCACCAATCTTGCCCATATTTCTTAGGACCTTCTTCAGAACAAACTATATACAAAAAAGCAGTTCAATGTCTGCCTTTGCCAAAAATAGAAAGTGGTAGATGTCTTCACAAGTTCTACAGTTCTCAATCATCTCCAATTTTTCTGATGGAGGATCTTGTAGGTATTTGGAATCAATCCCTCTGGTTCTCATGGAACCCGTAGTGGTCTTCAAACCTTCTGTATCCTCCCATTTTAGGAGCAGATCAATGCTGACTTCCTCAAGACTCTGTCAGCTGGATCAGTATTATGCCAAATTAGGAACATCACAAAAGCAGCCGCAATTCTATTCAGCTGCATGTGGATCTATATTGGCCAGAGGTCTCTTGTACCCTGTTCTGTGTTCTGATAATGCACACTAAAGATGCTGTATGCTCATCACTGCATCTTGCCGGTACCGAGTGTGGGTTTGTTTCTATTCCTCATGGGTCGCTTCTGTTGCGTTTGGAGTTTCTCAGCGGCCTAAGAATACCCGGTGTACTTTAGTGCTGATGGACTAATGAGATGGTCCCGATGCTTTGCAGGTGACTTTGGGGTACAAATGATTCCAAAGCCCCCAATATGACTATGCATATATATGAGGTAACAAAACACACCAACATGTTTGTCACACACATTTTACATCGACAAATATGTAGATTCTGACCAGTTTCCCTCCTACGTATTTTACATATCCCTTGCAACTAACAGTGAACTTTTATTTAAATCTTACTGACATGGCCACGTTACTTTACAGAACTACAAATAACGTTACTTCTACTATTCATTTGGATGCCACACATTCATTTGAACTTGTAAAATGAATTGCGCTGCCGTCATGCCATATTGAAATATTCAACACGTTTACTTCATGTTTGCAAACACATGGTTTATCAATAGTGGCGTTATCATATTGATGAATCTAATAAAATGTTATAATTCAAAATAAGTAACTTAACAACGAAATGTTATTATCATTAATATTATATAATAATAATAATAATAATCATAATAATAATAATAATAACAATAATAATAATGATAATAAAGGAATGTATATAATAATAATAATAATAATAATAATAATAATAATAATAATAATAATTATTATTATTATTATTATTATTATTATTATTATTATTATATGCATTCCTTTACTCCTGGTTCTCAATTGTAAAGATTTAGCACAATAATTATTGTTCGATATTACATTCCAATATAACAATTTCTTACATCTGCAACGCTTCTGGACATATACAATTTTTATAAAGCACTATTACCTCGCAATCGAATTTGATGCACATTTAACACCCTCCGACTGTGGTGAGAGCTGAGTTGACTTTGCTGGGATTCGAACCTCTTACCCGCGGATCACAACCAGCTCTGAGCAGCAAGCCCTCAAGCCATGCTAGTGTACATCATGAACAAAAAATTCAGGTGCTTCAAATTTCGCAACTTGATTTGTTTTTGTTATTAGAAAAGGCCACAGCCAGTAATATATTTGTTTGCCTAACTCACTCCGCAGTTTTAGATATCCTGTTTTATTATTTGACAGAATGAAAACATGAAGGAGCTTTTGGTAGGTAGTTTCCATTGCTCAGTGTGTTGGAAAAAAACTAAATAACACTTAAAGTACGCCTGATAATGCTCAGGGTCTACGAGGATTTCAGATCAATCAGACGCATGACCTTTATATTATATTCACTTCTCCATCAGTGATGTCACGCAATCTATCCGGTGGGCCACTAAAATAACACACAAGAACAGAACGGCTGCTTCCAGGCCTACACTCCCACTGTGCATTACAAAAGACTGCATTAACGTAAGGCCCGCAAATAGATTCTCCCGAAAACCAGCATTGATTTTCTCGGATTGAATACAGGGTTGTTTCGTGGCAAATAGCACAGGGGCAGAGCGAAACTGAAAATGTCACGTGTTACCATGCAGTTCAAAAGAGAACAAAAACATGTCTGTGACAAGGTTCATTATGAATCTGAAAATGATTCAACTAGTGGCGTCTCTGTTTTAAGGTAAAAAGAGGTGAATATTATTTTTTAAATGTTATTATTTATTTATTTATACCGCGCCATAGCCCGCAGGCATCAGAGTTGAACCGAATATATTCCGAATATAATGTAGGCAAGGAAAAAGTTTCTGGACGTACATAACTTTTTTTAAATAATTGTCTTTACCAAAAGCGTATACAAATATAACATTTCACTTGCGCAACTTCACTAACACACGTTTTAGCAAATGTATCACTCTCAGACACAGGCAAAGCAGACCCAAAGCCATTACTGTGGCATGTGACGTAGCAACCCCAAGCATTTTAACCCATTAAGTGCCAAGGACAAGTATGCGCGACCTTTTTGCATTGACTTGCATAATAGACTGGAAGTTATTAAAGAAGTAGGCACTGAGCAAGAGGTGATTGAATGTCAAGCACAAAAATGGCCATTAGGCTGTCCAGGACGTATATACATTTCTGTCTGAGGAACAGGTTTGTCAAGCTGCACACACCATGGCATTCCATTAAGGTGGGTTTACCTGTCATTCCATTAAGGTGGGTTTACCTGTCAGTGGACCAGAAGAGTGGTCACATGAGTGCCAAGTGTGCAGTTAGGTACCATTAGGTGTAATTAAAAGATCTGCTCGACGATATCCGTGCCACATGGCTAGGCTGAATGGAGTTCGACCAAGCTCAGATAGAGCTGGAAAGCCAGGCCCACCAAGGTCGAAAGTACGTATCATTAAGAAGCTAATTGTGTAATGCAACTAACTAAATGTATCATACTAACTTTTTGTGCAAGTCATTATGCAAAGCATAAGGTTTATCTGCTCGGAAACACAACTTTGGGAACGGGGATACTATGTTAGTTACTATGCTAGTTTTCTGACCCATCTCTGCACAGCTCTATGGAAATAAACCTTGGGCCAAATTCATAGAAAAAAGAACTACGTCCCCGCAAAATTACTTTAAACTATGAACAACATTATGCCTACTTGCTCATGCAAAATGTTTAGTGCTGTCCATGGATTCATGGATTCCAAAACACAAAGTAACCCGCAGTGTAAAGAACAAGTTGCGCACAAAACACCTTCAACACGCCCCAAGCAGACACAAACTAGCACCAACAAAAAACCTTTGCAGACCGTCCCATGCAATGCAAGCTGAAACCCCCACTCAAACTGGCCCACTACCCTAAGCTGCTCCCTCAAGTCCTCACACCTCCCAACCCCCACTCACCTCGGACCACTATCCAGGGCAGCCTTCTGCTAGTCACCCTCCACCCACCACCCCACACACCTCTACTCACTACCTCAGACTGGCCCCTGCTAGTTTGCCCTCCTCCCACCATACCCAATTACCTAGGCCCACTACCCCAGGCTGCCAACACAAGTCCTCCTACATCCCACCACACCCACTCGTGTCAGACCACTACCCCTGACTCCCGCTCACGTCCTCACACCTTTCACCAGCCTAATGACCTCAGCCCACTACCCCAGGCTGCCACTGAAGTCCTCACATCTTCCACCACCCCCACTCAACACAGCTCATTACCCTAGGCTCCCCTCTGAAGCTCTCACACCACCCTCAACCCCCACTCACCTCAGATCACTATCCAGGCAGCCCCCTGCTTGCCTGCCCTCCTCCCACCACCCACACTCACCTAGGTCCACTACCCCAAACGTCCTCCTCAATTCCTCACACCTTTCCCACTTACCTCAGAACACTACCCATGCTGCCACCTCAAGTCCTCTCACCACCCCGCTCAGCTCAGACCACTACCCAAGGCAGTCCCCTGCTAGTCCACCCTCTTTCCACAACACTCACATCTGCCCACTACCCCAGGCAGCCTGTTTAAGTCCTCACCCCTCTTACCACCCAAATCGCCCCAGATGACTACACCAGGCTGACCCCTCAAGTCCTCACATCTCCCACCACCATCACTCACCTCGGCTCACAACACCAGGCTGACCCCTCAAGACTTCTCATCAACCCCACTCATTTCAAATCACTAGCCGAGGCATCCCCTTCTCCCACCACCCCCACTGACCTTGATCAACTACCCCAGTCAGCCCCCTGAAGTCCTCACACCTTCCATCACCCCCACTGACCTTGGACCATTACCACATGCTGCCCCCTCAAATCCTCCCACCACCCCACTCACCTTCGCCCACTACCCCAGGTAGGCCCCTGCTAGTCCGCCCTCTGCCCAACACCACCACTCACCGCTGCCCACTACCCCAGGCAGCCACCCCAAGTCCTCCCACCACCCCACTCACCTTCGCCCACTACCCCAGGTAGGCCCCTGCTAGTCCGCCCTCTGCCCAACACCACCACTCACCGCTGCCCACTACCCCAGGCAGCCACTCCAAGTCCTCCCACCACCCCACTCACCTTGAACCACTACCCTCAGCTTCCCTCTCTAGTCCTCCCACCACCCCACTCACCTTCACCCACTACCCCAGGTAGCCCCCTGCTAGTTTGCCCTCCGCCCAACACCACCACTCACCGCTGCCCACTACCCCAGGCAGCCACCCCAAGTCCTCCCACCACCCCACTCACCTTGGACCACTACCCCAGGCAGCCTCCTACTAGTCCACCCTTCTCCCGCCATCCCCAATCACTTTTACCCACTACCCTAGGATGCCCCCTCAAGTACTCCCACCTCCCACCATACCCACTCACCTCAGAACACGACCCGAGGCAGCTCCCTGCTAGTGTGCCCTCCTCCCATCACCCCACTCACCTCTGCCCACTACCCCAAGCTACCCCCTCAAGTCCTCCCACCTCCCACCACCCCCAATTGCCACTGCCCACTACCACAGGCTGCTCCCTAAAGTTCTCATACCTCCCAGCACACCCTCTTACTTCAAACTACTACCCCAGGAAGCTCCCTCAAGTACTCACACATCCCACCAACCCTCTCAAATATTACCACTACCCCAGGCTGCCCCTTCAAGTCTTCACACCTCCCACCACCCCCCCTGACCTCGAACCACTACTGCAGGCACTCCCCTGCTATTCTGGCCTCATCCCACCACCCCCACTCACCTCCTGCCACAACCCAGGCTGCCCCCTCCAGTCTTCACACCTTTCACCATCCTCACTCACCTCGAAACTCTAACCCAGACAGCCCCCTCAAATCCTCCCACCTCCCACTACCCCCACTCACCTCGGACAACTACCCCAGGCTGACCCCAAAAGTCCTCCCACCTCCCCCAGGCTGTCCCCTCAAGTCCTCATCTCTCCTACAACCCCCACTCACTGCGTACCACTACCCCAGGATGCCCCATCAAGTTTTCACACCTCTCACCCCCACTTACCGCAAACCACTACCCCAGGCAACCCCTCAAGTCCTCCCACTATCCCTACTCCCCTTGGACCACTACACCAGGCTGCCCCCTCAAGTCCTGACACCACCCACCACCCCCACTCATTCTTGCCCACTACCACAGGCTGCCACTCAAGTCCTCCCACCTCCCACCAACCACACTCACCTCAGACCACTACACCAGGCAGCCACCTGCTAGTCCATCCTCCTCCCACCACCCACACTCACCACCACCCTCTACATCAGGCTGGCCCCTCAAATCCTCCCACCTCCCACCACCCCATTCACTTTGGACCACAACCCGAGGCAGCCCCCTGCTAGACATCCATCCTCTCACCACCCCCACTCACCTCCACCCACTACACCAGGCAGTCCCCTCAAGTCCTCACACCTCCCAATACCCCCACTCATCTTGGACCACTACCCAGGCTGAGCCCTCAAGTCCTCACACCACCCACCCACCTCCCCCACTCACATCAGACTACTAGCCCAGGCTGGCCCCTCAAGTCCCCATCTCTCCTATCACCCCCCTTACCTCAAACCACTACCCCAGGAAGCCCCCTGCTAGTCTGCCCTCATACCACCTCCCCCTCTCACCTCTGCCCACTACCCCAGGCAGACCCTCAAGTCTTCACACCTCTCACCCTGTCAGAATAGAAAATATATTGTGCCTCCTATTGTGGAAAATATATTTAATATTGGACTACGCCAAGCTGCTCGAAAGTCACTTGTGAGAGAAATCTGTGTTGCAAGGTCCTGACCTTTAATCCATGTAGGTCGCCATTTTAGGTCAAACCGCCATTTTAGGATTTGTGTGGAAAAGTCACCCTGTGAGCTAAAATGGTGGACGATGTCATTGCAAAATACAACATGGCCATCTTGACCTCTGTACATCGCTAATGTGTAGTCTGCCTGCAGGCTACTTGTTGAGGTCATGAACTGAGACCTCGTCCTACGTTGACCTATGTGTAAAAGGACTACTCACGCAATGAAACCAATCCATGAGTATATATTATGATAATGTATTTACACATTGAACAAAGAACATCTGTTTTACTACATTATATTTATGTTTAAGACCTGCAATGCGAAATTTTAGAATACCCAGTTAATGCATACGCTTATTGTTACATGTAATAAAAACAAACCAGTTAGATGTGGTTATTTGGGATTCGGCAAAGAACCCTAGAATTGGTGATGTATAAAGTGGAATATTAACCCGAAGTGGGGCTGGACATAGTGCCCACAAAATGTATAAAAAGCGAATGCATTCTAATGTACAGTCTCTCACTGAACACACTGAACCACGCTGGAGTTTGTTGTGTTGTACTGAGGGCCGATAGCTATCTGACTTTGCACTGTTTTTGTAATTGAATTCAGTAGAGAATAAAGTACTTTGTATGTTCCATTGTAACCCGTGTTCGGTGTATTTCCTTTTGGGGTACTCAGCCTCGATATTTTGTTTCTGTTTTCACAACCCCCTTACCTCAAACCACTACCCCAGGAAGCCCCCTGCTAGTCTGCCCTCCTCCCACAACCCCCACTCACCTCTGCCCAGTAACCCAGGCTGCCCCCTCAAGTCCTCCCACCTCCCACCACCCCCATTCAGCACCACCCTCTTCATCAGGCTGGCCCCTCAAATCCTCCCACCTCCAACCACTGCACTCACCTTGGACCACTACCCGAGGTAGCCCCCTGCTGGTCATCCCTCCTCCCAGCACCTCACTCACCTCCACTCACTACATCAGGCAATCCCCTCAAGTCCTCATACCTCCCACCAACCCCACTTACCTTGGACCACCAGCCAGTCCAGCCCCATCAAGTCTTCACATCTCCCACCACCCCACTCATCTTAGCCCACTACCCCAGGGTGCCCCCTCAAATCTTCACACCTCTCAACATCCCCACTCTCATAGAACCACTTCCCCAGAAAGCCTCCTCAACTCCTCACACTTCCCACTACCCCCAATTACCTCGGACCGCTATCCCAGGCTGCCCCCTCAAGTCCTCACACCTCCCACATCCCCCACTCGCATCAGACCACTAGCCCAGGCTGGCCCCTCAAGTCCTCATCTCCCCCACCATCCCAACTCACTGCGTCCCACTACCCCAGGCTACCCCATCAAGTCTTCTCACCTCTCACTCTCACTTACCTCAAACCACTACCCCAGTCTGCCCCCTGCTAGTCCACCCTCCTCCCACTGCCCCAACGCACCTCCACTCACTAACCCAGGCAGCCCCCTCAAGTCCTCTCACTATCCCCACTCACCTTGGACCACTACACCAGACTGCCCCCTCAAGTACTGACAACTCCCACCCCCCCCACTCATCCTGGCCCAGTAACACAGGCTGCCCCTCAGGTCCTCTTACCAACCACACCTCCCTCAGACCACTACACCAGGCAGCCTCCTGCTAGTCTGTCCTCCTCCCACCATCCCCACTCACATCTGCCCACTACCTCAGGCTTCCTACTGCTAGTCTGCCCTCCTCACACCACACCCACTCACCTCAGACCACTATCCCAGGCTGCCCCTGCTACCTTGCACCACTACCAGTCAAATGTTGAACACAACTTACCACAAGTCCTCTGGCCTGCCTCCAACATGAACTGCACCTGCCACATATCCTGCTCCAACATGAACAACTGGGAGCACTGCTGTTGAATCCACATCCATAGTTCATTACAGGACTCTCTGGTACATCACACTTAGTTGCACATTAACAGGACAGCATAATGTAACAGCAGCTACACATTATCCACTCCATGTATTTATATCATAGTAATGCAATGGAATACAATATTGCTTATTATTGTGCCCATGTGCCATTGCAATGGCCTCAAAGCACTGTAGGTGAATGCCCTTGGAGGACCCAAGTCCGAGATAGCAGAGATTGTTGTCAGTTATTTGGAATGTGTGTGTGCATTATAGCCTATAAGAAGGAAGGAAAGTACGTAGGTAGGCAGGGGTGGGTAAATACCTGCAAGTGACACAAGTAAAACAGGTTTGTAGTTGGGTGATGTGAAGGCTGTCAGAGAGTGTGTGAGTCAAGGAGAGAGATAATGTGTACATCCAGACAGATTGTGGTGGTATACAGCATGAAAAGATCTCCCAAGGATGAATGGGGCTCAGAGGAGGAAGTGGAGGAGGGGGAAATTGCATCCGCCAGCACACAGAGATCACACAACGGCAGTGCAGTTGCCAGCTGGCCAAGGAATCGGCTCATCTGCTCGTGATGCTGAACTAGCTCCTTGCGAAAAGCTGAAACAGCATCATAAATGGATGCAGTCCACCTCAAGAGACCAACTAGTAGGGGCTGCACAACATCTCGGATGGCCAGCTCCATCTCAAGCAGGGCCTCAGTCTGTGTGGAGGCACCCACAAAGGTTGTCACTGATGCAACAGATGACCCAGGGACAGGAGGTTGTGCAGAACTTTCAGCAGTGTCCTGCACATCCTCTCCTCGTTGCCCCCACCTGACCCTGTGGGCTGGCCTGCAATGCCCTCCTCCTCCAACTCCATCAACCCTGATGACTACAGAGAGTCTTCCGCCCTCAATGGCCCCTCTAGGTCAGCACCCTGTTACACCCTGTCGCACAGCTGCTGATGTGCTCCCCACCACAATCCCCTCCTGTGACTTACCCTCAGCAGCCTTGCCTGATGGTATTGGCACTCCCCAGCCTCATCGCTCTCAGAGGAGGAGGTGTCAACAATGACTGGCTGGGGTTTGCCCCTGAGTCTCGAGGCCAGGTCCCTGCTTCTCCAGTCCACAGCATGGCTTCATCCCTCTACGCCAGCTGCAGCAACTGTGGAAAAGTGGACAAAGAACATTGACATCAGTCAACAGCGACAAAGCATGTGTGGCATACACAACATTAAACGTTCCATTAAGTCAGCACGGGTCAACCAGCAACTGCCACACACACACACACCCATGCAATCAGCATGAATACTGGCACACAAGTGCAGGGACAACAATGACTTACAGTCATGACACACACACATGTCAAACCCGCACATTGACGTGTAGCCACAAACACACTGCAATAAATCATGACATGGCACAATACCAATGCTTAAGTGGCCCAAGTGTAACCTGCAGCCAAGGCCATGTGAAGTACACCTGGGCACATGTCTCACCAACACCATTGCATGTCTTGCATAATCACCTAGTTTGCTTGCATAGACATGCTGCATGGGAAAACCTACAAATAGGATGGCCACAGAGTCACGTATGGGACAGGGAAACTTGACCGGCATGGCCAATACAGAGCAATGCCAGAGGTTAAGATTCATTCTAAACCTTCCAGCCATCACCTCTTTTGTTTTGCTATTGTCACCCCGAGTGGGACGGGCATGCCCAGACGTGAGTCCCGTGCCTGCTGGGCCTTGAGACCCAAGCTACTCCTCACTGATGACGCCCAACAAGGCTGCAACATGTCCGGGGAGGCTTGTGGTCTCGTGCAGAAGGGTTGTGACCTAGCAGTTCGGGCTGGACTACCCCTTTGGGGGTGGGGCTAAGCCTGATTTGCATAATGTTTTTTCCCCTTCTGTAATGGCTTGGCAGGCGAAGAACGATGGTCTGGAGGGTTGCCCAGAGCAATGCCAGAGGTTAAGATTCATTCTAAACCTTCCAGCCATCACCTTTTGTTTTCCTATGTCCTATACAGTGGCACACAAGTGCATGGCCACAATGTGCACAACTCGGTCTATGCCATTGATGCACTAGAGCAGTACCCCTCCTAGAGGCCTGGGTACCCCAACTGCCTTATGGAGCCACACTAGCACTTGCCTGAGACACCTTCTGGCGGATGTGTTCAGCCTGGATCGTCAGCTGCTGTCCTTGCTCAGCCACACCTGCAGCATCCAGTCCTGTAGTTATACACCTGCTCTGGTGCCCAGGTACCTAAACAGAGGAGCCCTTCAAGCTCCCATACCAAATGTCTGTCACACAGGGAAATACCCACCACAAACTACAATGCATGTGCAAAGTTGTGTCCGTGGAGCAGGGATGCAGACAGGGCCAGCTATGAATCAGCCCATCTGGAGTGCCTGGTTCCCCCACATGGGCAGTTGGGCTTGGCTGAAGATTCTGGCCAAATGACCTAATGCATGTATGGCCATGAGGCAGTGCTAGCCATAAGGCCACCCTCCAGGGTTTGGCCTTCAGCCACCAACACTGTGCTCGGGTCTGCTAGTGGCATAACACCTTCTGTGGGTTGAGGCATGTCAAAATGACTTGTAACCCCTGAGCAGGGCAAGTAAGGTGGGCACATGACGTCACATGCCCCATGTCCTCTGCCTCATGGC
The DNA here is from genome assembly GCF_040938575.1 of Ambystoma mexicanum. Taxonomy (NCBI): domain Eukaryota; kingdom Metazoa; phylum Chordata; class Amphibia; order Caudata; family Ambystomatidae; genus Ambystoma; species Ambystoma mexicanum. The sequence continues at coordinate 717,842,393 of NC_090932.1, forward strand.
GAAACGACACTGTGCAATGTTGACTTCCCACATCACTCCATGTGACTGAGGGACTCCTGGACATGTAACGATGATACCCTCAAGTAACATGCCCTAATGTAGCAGCCCACCACCTCTGATATGAGTGAGTAGCAGGGTGACAGGAGTTAAGGTGGGAGAGCTCGGATGAACGTCACACCCTCGTGCCTGTCTGTGTCACCTCATTGTCAGTGGATGGTCCAATGCTGCAGGGTGCTGGGCCCTGTTGGCAATACATGCACCAATGTCCCAGCTTGCCTGCTCTGCCTCTGCACTGCATGGAGGGTAGAGACACCCATGTGAGGGGGCGCTCCCAGAGGGGGCATGGCCTTGAGTCAATACCATCCCTACGCAGGTGGCATGTACCTGCCTGCCTCAATGGCCATGGCCTTACAAGCAGACCAACCTAAGATGAACCAAGTTCACAAGATAAACCTGTGGAATGCAGGGAGCCAGATGGACAGTCTGCCCTGCTGTTGTGGTGCAAGTTATCAAGGGTCATTTGATGGCCAGGCATCCTGTTGCGCCACAAAGACACTCACCCACTCAGCAGACCGCCCCCAGCATACAGAGTTATGTGAACACATTGCGTGGTGCATGTTCCTTGTCTGTCCTGGGGATGTGCATAGCCTGAGTGTGTCAGCAAGTCCCAAGTGGAGGGCAGACAGGACCCTTACACCCTGTCAACAGTGGGCCAGAGGAAGGCAACTATGCTTACTTGTAAACTGTGTTCCCTAGGTGTGACAGAGGTGGATGACTGGCCTAAAGTGTTATGCCTCCTCATGGACACAACAGGAGGACATTTCAGATCGTGGCCCAACCAGACCTCCGGAACAGGCCAGCCTTCTGGGCCTAACATGCATTCCCAAGGGACACTATCAGATGACCAGCAAGTCCAAAGGGTCATGCTGGCCACATGTGGGCCATGGCCCTGGCTTCCTGGCAAAACCACACACTGTTGCTGTGTGCCCCAGGAGGCCCAGCGCAGGGGTGGAGGGGTGGCCAGTGGATCCCTTGGTAGGGTGGGTAAACCCTGAGTTCATGGGAGCATAGCTGGTCTGTGGTCACACCCTGGGTATGCATGCTGCACTGCTGGGAACAACATAGCTGTCATACCATCCTGTTCTATGCAGGACCACATGAGCATGACATGATTTCATTATGCACAGCAAGGCCATGCGAGCGGGTGGAGAGGTCACATGACACCTGCTTGGGCACCTGTACACCCATTTATAAGTTACAACTTGCATCCCTGACCGTTTGATTGATTTGCCTTTTACTGTGCTGCTAATTTTCCTGTTTTATTGTTCTGAATGTACATTTTTGACCTGATTTTATTAGCCTTGTGCTTTTATTTTTTTAATCTTTTTCTAATTTGTGTTTCTAGTTGTACCACAGTTCTCCTGTTACTCTTGTGCTCTTATTGTTGCGCTAGTGCAAATTAAAACAGAAGCTTACAGCTTTCTGTATGCACTTAGTGGTCGGAAACTACAGTACCCAGAAATCCCTGTAGTATTCCGGCCTATTTCGCTCTGAATCCAGCGCAAATGCACCAGCGAGAAAGCGGCAAGCCAGTCTGTGCCAGTCCGTTGCCGGGACATGCTTGGCGTGCACGGCTGGTACTTATGTGTGCCACTACGGGTCTCCAGGAAGTATTGGCAGCAATAGAAGTGGCTCGAAATTTCTTCAGGGTCCGAGCAGTGGCTTCCGCAGCACAAAACTCAGCAGGTTCTCTGGCTCCTATCGTAGACTCGACCTGTCTTACTGCTTCAATTCCATTACTGCCTTCTTCCCCCCTCTGCCATCTTGTGTGGATTCTAATTAGGAAACAGGGTCCATAGTGGCTAATTCAATCCCCTCCTATGCTCCGAGGTCACCGGACCTGGCAAGCCGGGTCTCCAGAGATGTCACTCAACCTGCCAGTTTGAACATTTTTCCACCTCTCCCTTTGGTGGAGGATGGAACCCCTTCACTGGTATCCCTCACCCGCCCGCATTCACCAGTCACTAATCAACGCTGCATGCTTTTGAACACTGGTTCGCTGATTAAGCATGCACATGAGGTCTCAGATTATATCACACAAAACAACCTAGATATATGCGCCCTAACTGAAACATGGACCTCTAGTGCCTCTGGCCCAGCCCTCAACCTAGCCATTCCAGAGGGTTATGTCATGTCACAACAGGACAGACTAGATGCAAGAGGTGGTGGGGTTGCGTTTATCTTTAAAAATGTCTTGTCCATTTGGGAAGTACGAGGTCCCTACATATCAAAGTGGGCATGAATGCGGAATCCACGGTGAACCTATTGCTGATATACCGTCCACCTTGGATGAATGCTAACTTCACTGCGCTCCTTTCTAATTACCTACTACCCTTGTTAAAGCTTAATTTGCGCTTCATTCTCCTTGGTGATTTTAATCTCTGGCTTGGTCATGTGGAGAACCATATAGCAGCGGACTTAGAACAGTTTCTCTCCAATCCAGGTTTTATTCAACAAAACATTGTTCCTACTCATATTTTGGGACATACTTTGGACACACTTTTGACTGGGTCTCAGTGGCCAATGTCACTTATCAAGACACCCAGATTATACCTTGCCCATGGTCTGATCACGTTTTTGTGCACTTTGTCATCTCTGTTGCCTTTCCTTCCAGAATTAAGTATAAGAAGTCTATCTCTATTTTGGTAAGCAATAAGAAACACCTTACCTTGGAAAAAATGGAACCTCTTCTCGATCACGCAATTAATTTTGCGGAATCAGTTTCCATTCGAGATATGTCCTGTTGCTTAACAGCAAATCTGGGCTGCATTTCTAATTTCCTGGCCCAACAGAGACTCAAAAAAATCTCATTGGGGAAAGAAAGTCAACCATGGTTCTCGAAGAAGCACCAAAAACTTAAATCCTTGACCCTGAAATCATTCCACCAATGGAAAGCCAGCCCCAGTCCTACCTCCCTGGCAGCCTATAAAATAGCCACAAAACCTTACAAAATTGAGATAGTAGACGCAAAGGAAAACCACCACAATACTAGAATTCAAAATGCAAACTCGGAGGTTAAAGAACTTTTTAAAATTCTGAAAGAACACAAGAATATCCCACAGCCGCAGGCACCTTCACTAATACAGGATGCTAACTGTGCCGTCAAATCCAAGGCTGTATGCAAAGCAAAATTCTAGGTATCAGAGCAGAGAGGACATAGCCCTCAAATAACTTACTGCTCTATCAGATACAGACTTTAGGGGCCATAACCTCCCTACTAGAAACTCTTCGATCCCCCAATTCAATTTCCAATCAATATAAGAGTTGGAACTGAAGACTGTGATCGATCACTTGAAGGCCACCAGTTGCAAGGGAGATTCTTGCTTCGCCTTGATTATTAAATCATGTCCTCCTGCCCTCTTAAATGCAATCTGTAAATTTGTGAATTCCTCACTTCTGGAGGGAAATGTTCAGGATGACCTTCAACATGCTGGGCTACATCCATTTTGGAAAAACAGGGTTGGCTGGATAACCTGCTAAACTACAGACCTATAACTAGCAAGTTTTTGCTTAAAATCTTGGATAGTGACGCCTATAGCCTGATTTCGCAGCATCTGAACCAGTTCTCTATACTGAATCTATACTGAATCTCTATCAGTCAGGATTCAGACTAGGATTTGGTACAGAGACCTCCTTACTTGAGTTGAAGTCTAGACTGCTTGAAAGTATGGACAAAGGTCTCACCTCCCACCTTGTCTCACTGGATCAGTCGGCTGCATTTGACTTGGTCAACCATTCTATCTTAGTGGTAAGATTGGCAGAGGTGGCTAACTTCTCTGCTTCCGCAGCACTCTGGATTAGTTCTTTCCTGGAAAACAGGCAAAGCAGAGTTTATTTGGAGGAGGCAGAAGCTGTACCCATCTCTGTGCTTTTTGGGGTGCCGCAGGGGGTGAGTACTTCCCCCTGTATCTCTAACATCTTCATGGCACCTTTCCTCGCCTTGCTGGAGCAGCAAGGGGTCATGTTTTCAAACTACGCGGATGGCACCTAGTGCGTCATCCTGTTAACAGGTGTGCACTCGCAGGACAAATCTGAGCTCAATAGAATTATTTTTCTGATCAAAAATTGGATGAGGTGTAATATCCTAGCCCTGAACAGAGGAAAAACTGAGTTGATCATTGTGGGTAATTCCGTGACATTAGCCAAGTTGGACCCTGCCTATAACTCAAAAATATTGGGTGTGGTCATGGACCAGCAGCTGAACATAAGGGCTCATGTAGGCATTATTGTTTCGGTGTCAGTCTATTATGTTAAAATACTATCGCATCTTAAAACGTTTATATCTCTATAGCCAGAGCTATTAGTAATTGTTTTTGATTGATTCTGGAAATTTATAACGCATGCGAAGCCGAGCAAACCATATAATGGCGCAGATGACTTTTGCTGAAGTGGATATCCAAAACTGTACTAGTATCACATTCCATCCATGAGCACAACACAATTGCGTCCAGAGGACAGGGCAGTTGCAACAGGCTGGCTAAACTTTATTTAAACAGAAACATTTTCAGGGCTTTACGAAACTGACACAGGGAATCCACTGTCCTAATGTCCCTGGGGAAACTATTCCAGAGTCTAGGTCCAAACACCACATTTTTTTTATCCCCTTTAGACACAAATGAAGATGGGGGATAACTAACAGAGCTTGGTCTCTTGAACATATATATCTGGAAGGTTGATACTGCTCAAGTTTATCCTTCAGGTAGTCCAGTCCGGTACTCTGTTGTTTAAACACTTAAATACCAGGCATGCTATCTTGACTTTAATGCAGTCCTCAACCGATAGCCAGTGGAGCAGACGGCGTGAGGGTGATACATGGGAGGTTTTCTTTAGCCCATAAACCAGCCTAACTGCTGAATTCTGCGCCCCTTGCAGTGTGCTAGGTTGTTTCTTTGGAATGCCCAACAGTTGACTATTACAATAGTCTAGGTAGGCATTTGTGAGTACTCCCACCACCATAGCATGATCCCCTTCTGGAATATATAGGAGGGTTTTCCGGAAAAGTCTCAAAGAGTAGAAGATAGCTTTCACCTTTCATTATCAGGGCAAAGATCAACTATTGCAGTAGCCTCTTAGTCGGGCTTTACAAGGCCGATTCCAACAAACTCCAAGTGGTGCAGAACGGAGCGTTAAGAGAGGTTCTTGGCTTATCTTGCCACGACCATGTCTCAGATGCCAGACGCTCCCTAGACTGGCTCAGAATGGAGGCTCAAACCAGGTTTAGACTGCTAGTGATCACCTTTATATGCAGACTTGGCCCAATGCCTTTCTACCTGCAAGACCTCGTCATTGAGAAGCCTAATCGCAAGTCTCTAAGATCTAACACCCAAAATTACCTGTGTATTCCATGCTGTAGAACAAAGAAGGCAGAAAATTGAGCCTTCTTTATTGTGGCTCCTAAACTGTGGAACAGCTACCGTTGACTCTAAGAGGCCAGCCCTCTCTGACAGCCTTTATGAAAGGCTTGATGACCTGGATGTTCTCTTGAACCTCCCTCAGGGTTATGATCACAATCTATTAGTTGGCTCAGTGGGATTTCTGTCCCCTCTTTGTCTTTATGTTTTATTGCTCTTTGCCTGCAAGGTCCATGGCTATGCATTATAAATAATGTTAAGTAAAGTAAAGTAAAGCATGCACCATGTACAGGCAAACTTTACAGAGGTACATTCACCTATGCTGTTGCACCTAGCCAAATAAATGACAAGCTCACACATCATCTCCTGCTCCCCATGCAGTGGGCTGACAGATCCCACTCCTGTCTCAAAGAGGTTAATGCACCAATATGACATTCTCAGACATCCATACTCATTTGTCATTTTCATCTGATTGGTGTGGATGATGCAATCTTCACTTGCAAATGTGAAACCCACAGAGGTGTTGTGCATGCATGTCCCTTACATGCACCCAACATCATTATCTGCCTTCTGCACCTGTTAGGGTACTTGTCACCAACTCACATTGCATGCACACGAGTGCACTAACTCACTTAGAACTGACAGTAAATACGCCTATGTTTATCCACTTCACAGATGTCTGCCATCACAAATGCACAGCATCGACAGGAGGCTTTAAGTCAGTGTTGATCAGTACAACACTCATTCTGTATACTGAAGAAAGAACCTGCAATCAAGCATACCAATTCACGACACACATACATAGTGCAGCAGTTCACCCCATGGGTACTCACCAGCAGCTTGCAGACGTGCTTACCATTCAAGGATCTAGGCGTGGAGCTCTGGGTAATACCTCTCGAGGACCCAGAGCTGAAGGGCTGACATCCAATGGCAGCCCGCACAGTGCATCTCCACAGTGGTACTGGCCACAAAGGCTGTCCTCAACTTATCCTGACTCTGGTAATTGAGGTCCTCCCAGCGCTTCTTCACGTTCTTGGTGGAACAGACTGCCACCCCCTCTGCATTGATGTCAGCCATTATGTCATCCTAGATTCAATGACATACGTCTGACCCTAGCCACATTGCTGGGTTTCAAAGGGAATTATAATTTGCCACCAATATGCCAACTTTGGTGTAGGTGAAGTTGGCAGTCCACTGCTTTGCTGCCATGGGTATGTTGCTCAATGCTGAGGAGGATTATGGCACAGACATGACAACCCCTGAGGCAGGTGTGGAGCTGGGTCCTGACTATGTGCTGTGGAGCTGTTGTGGTGGTACAGAGAGGTGGAAGTTGCCAGATGAGGTGCTCACATTGCCAACACAGGAAAACAGGCAATGACAGAACAGCTAGTACTCCACAGCAGTGCTGGTGGGCAGCAGGCACTTACACTCTACCAGGCAGCAGCAGATGGAGAATTCTGGTGACAATACATGGCAGGAGTAGGAAAAGACAATGGCACAGTGGCAGGAGGAAGTTCTGTGTACCAGGTGTCACAACGGAGGCAGCCGATAACATAGTAAAAAGTCTTGGCTCACAAGTTACCTGCTGCGTGCTGCATGCAGCATGCCTACGCAGCATGCCTATGTGGCACACAGCAGTTATGGGGAGATTTAAGAAGTGCAACATGCATTACCAGTGGTGCATGAGAATGCACAGAGCTGGAGGGTTTGCTATCACTGAAAAGCATTTGGGGGTTCTTCACCTTCATGTTATGAGTACTACATTTTTGGGGTTTGTGGTGACTATATGGCATCGCAAACGCATTTCTTTGGTTGAGGGGCCCTCTACAAACCGCATACTGTATTATTGGGTGTGGGGTGCCTATACAGCATTGAGTGTGCATTTTCTTGGTTGAGGGGCCCTCCATGCATCATGTACCACATTGTGTGGGTTTGGGGTGCATTGGAGCCTTGCAGGACCACTCATTTATGCTGTCCATTACGTAGCCTGAATTTGTTTTGGGTGTACTTTTTTGTGGTGTGCTTTTCAGTTTCCCTACACCAGCCCAGTGAGAACACAAATGCACCAGCCCCAGGAGAAGGATGTGGTGAGGATGCACATGCACCAGCCCCAGGAGAGGACTTCAGCCCACACAAGAACCGGCACGAGGACAAGCATGTGGTCGTAGGGCTACAGATAGCCCAGCACCACCAAGGGCCACTTGGGCCAGGAGGTGACACTCTGTATAGCAGGAAGGGGAACCACCCATGATCAGGCACCGGTGAAGGAGAAGGGGCCACTGAGTAAGAAGCGCTTCACCAATGAGACTGCACAGGAAATCCATTGGGACCTCTACGCCATGGCTGGAAGTGCCCATACTCCCCCTCAGTAAATGAGGATGTTGCAGAAGGTCATGGACCTCAATAATGCCTGTGGTGTGTAGAGGCGCACTGCTAAACAAGTCCGCAAGCAGATGGATAACTTAATTTGAAGGACAAAGGAGAATCTCAGTGGCAACCTGGCCTCTGCCCGAGCCACTGGAGTGAAACTACCAGAGGAGGAGGAGCTGTCACCTTTTAAAGCGGTTGCAAGTGGAAGGATCAGCAGTGAGCAGGTGCTTAGTGTGGAAGGCATGGACGCCTTTTTCAACACATCTGGTGAATGGCATATTTGTGTATCATATGCTGCTAATTCTGTCTGACATGGTCATATATGTGTTGGAGTAGAGTTGGCTGGAGTTGGCAGCCAACCATGGGCACTGCATGAATGCTACCGTATACAGTTCCATCACCTGACCTGTATTTAGGGAAGTAGCTTCTGTGCATGGTACATTTTAGTGTCACAGTGCACATCTCTGTCTGATGGTTTTCACTACTGTGCCAGTACTCATATGTGTGCCAATGGCATGCAACACACATCTAACATTCATTGTATCATGCATGCATATCATCTATTGGGAATGCTAATCAGGACTCACGTAGAATCACAGCAATGTGCGCATGATGTCATCATTCCAGGACCCTGGATGCCGGTGGACATGGATGAGCAACAATGGCTCTCATTACGGGGTTGACAGTAAAACCTGCCAGTAGAGGGCAGGTTACTGGCAACCCTGTAGCACTGTTTACTCATCGTGACTTCCCGGTGCCACCAGAATATTATGGCAGATGGCAGAAACAATAAATCCCAATTCCCTTTGAGTGCCATAGGAGTCCACGAGAATGGGGTCACTGAAGCACCGGTACAGTTACTAATGTTGCCGGTGCTTCAGGGAAAACACTGCCGGTAGGGGCCTGACCTACCGGGAGTTCTCTGCCCCTAACAGCAAACTCTTAGTTTGGTGGTCCAGAAAGGGATCTGGTTCGTTGCTACTGGCACCCTTATTTCTGGACCACCAAACTTGGAATGAGGCCCAATGTCTGTGCACAGATGCATGAACTTGTCTTCCAGATGGGGTGAGATGTGGATGGCCAATGGATGTTTCAGTGTAGTACATCCCACATTTGGAGTGTCAATTGAGCAGTGGATCTGCAAGCATGGCTATGTCCGTTCCATGTTGCAGTCTCCTCAAACATGGTTTATTTTATTTATTTGTTTGTATAGCGCTGAAAGCCCGCAGGCATCAGAGCGCTTTCAAGAAGACAAGACAACAGAAAGTTAAAGACGGGACAAGTTGTGGGAAGGCCGTTTTATCTCATGAACGAATTGACCTGATTCCAGGAGTTATTTGAAGAGTAATGTTTTCAATTTCTTCCTGAATAGGATGTAGTTGGATTCGAGCTTCAGTGAGGTAGGAAGTTCGTTCCATTTTTTGATACTTATGGTCGGGAAACCCTTGCCTAGGCCGTGCTGCTTTTTTATTATGGTAGTTTGCAATTGACCTATGTTGGAGGATCTGAGCCGCCTAGGTTGCTCATACCATTTGTACTGTTTCTTAAGATAATCCGGAGCTTTGCCATATAAGCAGTGATGGACCATGGTGAGAGACTTAAAAGTAATTCTCTCTTTCATAGCCAACCAATGGAGAGCCTTCCTTTCTCCAGTGATATGTTCACTCCAAGATCTGCCTGTGATTGTCTTGATGGCATTATTTTGGATTACTTGACATTGTTTCACACATTTGCTGTTTGGTCCTAAGTGTAGGGAGTTTCCATAGTCTAATCTAGATAATATTGTTGCTCTGGCGATGGTAGTGCTGTTTTTTTGATCTAGCAGAGGTCTAATTTTTTTCAAAAGTATTTAATGGTACTAGCAAATTTTCTTTAGGTAGGCTGTTTTTGCCTCAGCACCTAATGAGGCTTGAAGATACACTCCTAGGGTCTTCACTTTTTCTGTTGTTGAGATTTGGGTGTTTTTAATAAAGAATGAAGAGTAATGTGGACTCAATTTCTATCTGCCCTGTGTGGATCCGAATATCATAAGCTCGGTCTTGGAGCCATTTAGGCACATCCAATTGTCTTTCATCCAACACTCTATGGTGTTGTATAAGGATGAGAGTTTATCGCTGTCCTTTTTGTAATCCCCTCTAAGTTTGAAAACTAGTTGGGTATCATCGGCAAAGTTCGTAAAAAATATACCCATTTGGGATAGCATGGTGCAGAGGCAGCGCATGTAAAGATTGAAAAGCAGAGAGGAAATACTGTCCCCTTGAGGAACACCACAATCCACCGGTTTGGTGTTTGACGTTTTGTTTCCCCAGACAATCCTGTATTGCCTGTTCTGTAGAAATGAGGCTATCCATTTGGTTGCCCCTAGTGAGCAATTTCCTGAGTTTTCAAGGGCCTCTCGGAGTTTTGTGTGATCTAGCAAGTCAAATGCTGCCGAGAGGTCCAATAAAATTAACAGGCCTGATTTGCCTTTGTCCAGAATGGACAACATTTCAGTCTGCACAGCGGAGTCAGGCCAGAGCGGAGGATAGAAAGTGAAAGAGAGTTGCATAGATTGCGAAAGAGTCCAGAGGAAGGACTGGAAGCATTGAGGTGGATGTTAAAGTCTCTAAGAAGGAGGAGTTGAGTGGTGGAGAACAGGAGGAAAGATGAGAGGTCCACCCACTCAGAGAGGAAGGAGGAGATCTGACCAGGTGGCCAATATATAGTAGCCACAGTAAGGGAATGGCTAGGAGAGAGAGAGCCTGCAGATGAGGCATTCAAAAGAGGAGTACGCCTGCGTAGGAATGACAGAGTCAGGGATCCACTCAGGGAAGATCAGGGCTACACCCCAACCAGAACAATTGGACCTGGGCGTCGAGAGGATCTTGTAGCCATCTTGGAGGAGAGTTTCAAAGCGCGTGACAGAGCTGGCCGTGAACGATGTCTCAGTGAGACTGAGGACATCGAGGTCAAGTTCTCCAAGAAGGCAGCAGATGTCAGAGGAGTGTTTTACAGCTGAGCGAGAGTTTAGAGTGGTTGCCATCCTTGAAAGACTTCTTGGGAGGAACACAAATCAGAGGTACACCCTTCGGAGGTGTAGAAGAAACCTGAAGGTGGGAGCAGAAGAGGAAGGAGGAGAGGGCAAGGTAGCCAAGGAGGAGACAGCAGGGGGGGGCAAGGAAGCTGTGGAGGGAAGAGAGGGGACAGCAGGAGAGGAAAGCAAATTGATGAGGTGTGGGAAGCGTCTATCAAAGAGGAGAAGGTTGGCCCAAAGGCCTTGGACCAAGACGGTACCATTACGTTTTCTAATCACAGGCTGTCTGGATATGGACACCTACCTGGTTGCATCTAATATTCATCCACTATGTATGCTATGGTATGTGAAGCTTTATTCTTGCTTCAAATTGGTCTCCTGTATCCATGCTTGAGCACCTTTGAATTCTGTGAAGCAGCTAATCTGAGTCATCTGTCTATTTAGGATTATGTGCAACTTTTTCATCTGAGTCCTGCTTTTATACTAGGCCAGTATACGTTCCTTGTGGCCGCTATTGATGAAAAGTGTCCCATACATATGCTAGAAGGCAAGTACCCGTATTCTGGACTGCTAATGTTGCCCCTGGAATGCTACTTGCTTATCATTTTGATTACAGCAAGAATAAAGAGGATTATGGGACTGAAACAGAGTACCCATGATTATTTTGAGGCAGTATATCAAACGATGGCCTCTGATCGCAAACGGGATTAGGGGGGCGCAACCAGATATTCAAATCCCTTAATTCCTATGGTTCAGTCATGGAGGGCCCCAAAAGTATTCATGCCCTGGACCCCAAAAGTGCTTAAAATGGCCCTGTACCTACTACCGTACATGAAGGGAGACTACTGCAGAATTGAATTAACTAGCTTGGCAATGAGATGACTTTCACGATGTGAAAAAATCGGCATTAAAATGTTTTCTACAGAAAACATGCTTACATAAAATGAACCGTTTGAGAAACGTAAGAGGTTACCACTACATCATAAAACAGAAAAAATAGTTTCTTCAAAAAAAGTCTAATCTTCCAGACTGGTAACACACCTACAATACCTTTCAAGATCTGCAGAGAACTAACTCCCGAATGTTTGACTGTATCTTTGGCCTCTCAAGAATTTGAAGACAACTGTTGAGCCTAACACCAGAAAAAGGTCTGGTAAATATAATAAAACATTGCCAGTCTTCAGGATGCTTCCACCCCTCATTTAACATGCCCCTATTCCTCATACCACCTTCACTTGCTTCAAACATGCACCACCTATAACAATCTTGAGGAAGTTCCAAGAAATGAAGGCTTCATCTGGGCAGGTATTTCTGGGCCTGGCCACACACATCAATGAAAGTAATACATCCTTGGTAGCAAGCGTGGTGGCCCTTGGCAACAGTTCTTTCAGTGCTGGATGTTTCCCCCTGACCTTGAAGAGGGCCAAAATCTATTTCCTCTTGCAGAGCCCTTCTGATGAACCTGGTATCCTAGACACTACTTTTCTTTAGCCAACACACTGTTTTGGGGACAATCCAATAGACAATTGCTACCAAACAATTGCTGGACTATAGTGAATCAAGCAACCTACTTAAGTATGATCGACAGGTTTATGTCATTCTTAGAGGGAATTAACTCACTTTTCTGTTCATGTTGGATGGGCTCTTGCCTTCCGTTGATAATTATGCTACAGTAATTCTCAGTGTCCTTTACTTATCAGCTGTGTTTGATATGGTGAACCATGTCACACTGCCAAAACCATTGAGAGATCCATTTGGCATCAATGGTAGAGTACTACATTGGTTGACCGCTTTTCTCAAAGACAGAGAGCTGCATATCAAGTAATGCTCCTTTCCATTGAAGCCTACATCCTTGATGGTGGATTTGCCCAATTTACTGTTCCCCTCCTTGCCTGTTCAATGCTTACCCAAATATGCTAAAAAGGACATTGCTCCCCTTTCCTCTGTGTTCTAAATCTATGCCAGTAATAAGCAGATTTATTTTGGGGCTTGGCAGAATCATCCTGGACCCTGCAATCATATCACCATGCCTCTCACACATCAATGATTGTGTGATTGATAACAGCTTGTGCTGCAATGTGTTAAAAACTGAGATTTTAGACTTCAGCTTCTCTCTCTCACCTGCTCTGCCATGCTCGTGCCCTGTAGCGGACGAGTGCGCAGAGCGGACAAGTGCATAGAGCGGACGAGTGCGTAGAGCGGATGGAACGGGTGAAGTATGTGGATGGAACGAGGGACGTATGTGGATGGAATAGGGACATATATGGATGGAATGGGGACGTATGTGGATGGAATGGGAACATATGTGGATGGAACGGATGAAGTATGTGGAAGGTACTGGTGTAATATGTGCAAGGTACAGGTGAATTATGTGGAAGGTATGGGTGAATTATGTGGAAGGTACGGAAGAAATATGTGGAGAGGGTGCATAAAACAACTTAGAACACACGGAAATGATCGGAGTGCATGGAACGGATTGGAGTGCATGGAACGGATTGGAATGCATGAAACGGATTGGAGTGCATGGAACAGATAGGAGTGTGTGGAATGGATTGGAGTGCATGGAACAGATTGGAGTGCGTGGAACAGATTGGAATGCATGGAGCGGACTGGGGTGCATGGAGCGGACTGGAGAGCATGGAGCGGACTGGAGTGCATGGAACTGATTGGAATGCCTGGAGCAGACTGGAGCGCATAGAAGTGCGTGACATACATGAAATGGTTTGGAGTGCATGGAACATTTGAAAGAGCATGTAAACCATCATATCACATCACCACGCTTACTCTCTTCTTTACACCACAATTCAACTAGAACACAGAGATACTATGACACCATTCGGTATAGCTGTTCTCAAAACCAACATCTGCCTCATACTCCACATCACTCTAACTAAACACTGCTGGTTTCACACCCTCCAGCCAGCGTTCTCCTCAGGCCTCACGTAGTCAGAACCGGTCTGGATAAAACCTGCCAGAACGAACACATACTCTTGATCTCTCAACCACCACACCTACCGCTATGAAGCAGCTATTGCACGAATGCCACAACGGCTGCACACATATCCGGTGCTCACACGCACCTTTGACTCTGTCTACTCTCTCTACTGACTTGAACTTCGGTTCCCAAGGGCGTTCAACCTACCAGCGCCTTGAGACCATACCAATGGTACATAAGGCGCTATATAAATGCAAAGTAACATAACATAACAATCCATATTTTTTTTCATAGACATAAAATTCAATGGTTTGTGCTCCATTTCTGCTCAGGTTCAAGACATCACAAAGAAATCATATTTTTACCTCATTATAGTTAAGCACATTCAGCCATTTCTAAAAATGTCACACTACGTTGAGGTGACCAGAACCCTCATCTCTCCAATCAGTCTACTTCAACAGCCTCTGCTTAGACAGTCCAAAGGGTTTACCCTCCAATTTCAGGACATCCAGAGTAAGGCAAAATGGGTGATTATGTGGCTGAGGCCCGGATGTCACATCAGACCAGACCTCATTTCTCGTTATTGATTACCTTTGGGCATAAGCGTCACGTTTAAAGTACTTTACATCATTCACCGAACTTATCTGGGAACCAGCCCAGTTTCTATTTAGGCAATAAGCCCTGTGCCGGTGGGACATTGCCACGTAAGGTAACGCACCCAGCACCCACATGCCAGGGCCATAACGAAGGCCCTGGGGGCATTGATGAATGATGTAATGGCCCACCGGCGAGGAACTTATTGCCATTAGTACCCCGGCCTGTTAGACAGGGGTACTAATGGTGGGTGTTTTTTGGTTGCGAGACGTGTTTCTGTGTAGCGGCCATAGTAAACAAAGAAAATGGCCACCGTAAAAGGGGAGAAGGGACTACATGCAATCCCTTCCCCCTTTCCATAGCAGCCATTAAAGTAAATTAAAAAAAATAAACAAAAAAAATTGTCTGCCACGGAACAGGGAGAAGGGACTATGTGTAGTCCCTTCTCCCTTTCCATGGTGGCCTGAAAGAAAAAAAAAACAACAACTTAAGACCGGCACGAGGGACGTGCAAGGACGTGTGTGGACTTAATGTGTGTTAAGGCTCGCAAACGCACCAATCGGTGCATTTGTTTTATTTAACTTAACCCATGCCGGGTACTAATAAACACAATCTTGCAAAATACTCTTTCCTGCAGATACTAAGATTGCTCGCTCTTTCTAACTCAATTTGTAATATGTTGGCAAAAACAAATTAGCCGGCAGAATGCTGAACACACCAGTAGCAGGCCTATGGAGCAATCTTTCTTTTAATCTTAGATCTATCGACAGTGAATTGCTGTTCTGGAAAAAGTTCAACATTCTTTAGTGAAAAAAATAATTTAACTCTTGAGATGCCCATGTATTCCTTGGGGAGGAAGGATAGCTCAGGGCAAAGCGTTGTCCTTGGAAACACGACAACACAGCGCAACATAGGTTTGGATCCCGATCCCTCGCTTAGAAACAGCTCCTGATATTAAGCACGTTATAAATGAACAATTTAAATAATTATAATCTGCAAGTTGAATGTGCACTGGCCGCCTCCTGGCTTTGCTTTATGATTCACAAGTTTGGAGACTTTGAACATTGGCTGTGTTTGACAGGCGGGTCTCTCTTTCTCTCTTACCCTTGCACTTAGCATCTCATGTATCTTCATACATCCCTTGCACTCAATGACATGCATTGGCACATCTGCTGCATTGCCTCACACTTAATATGATCTGGAATGTTTCACAGTTATTAATGGTCAGTCCATTCTTCACACACGTGTCCTTAACCTTTTCCGTTGGGGTGATATGAAGTGAATGCATTTTTTAAAAATTAAATATTGTATTCGTTTTTTACAAAACTTTTTACAAAGAGTCAACATAATTCCTTCTTCCATCAACAAAACAATATCAGTGTCATTGATCCTTCTATTGTCAAATAAAACATCAGAGACAAGACATAGAACAAATGTGCTAATCATACAAAACAACAAGAGTTCGTGGCTCTCGTTTTAGTCTCCATTCAAACTTCAAAGCTTTGACCCTATCACCAATAGCCTGTCTAGGTAGTCAATAGCTGCACAGGTCAGCATATAATTATTACCAGACAATAAGGCATACCACCAATCATCCATGTTTCCACTTGCCGGAGCAAATTTCCCTAAGGCCACAGTTCTTTTTTTACTTTAAAGCCAGACATTCAGCAATCAGATGCTTCAACGATTCCACTTGTTGGGTGCAAAATCTACAACAGTTATCTGAGGTGTTATGATCATGTCTTAAGAAAAGCCTCTCTTTGGTTGGTAACTGATTCAAACGCAACCGCAGAAACTTGTCATGATGGTAGCTTGACAGGAATTATTGTAGATACCTCAGAACCTGGTTTACTGCGTGAGCATCTCTGATTATGGTATGCTGGATTTCAAATTCGCTCTTTTATTAAGGGTCGTACTCCAATCACAATTCCTCATCTTTTTTTTTTTACTGCACATGGATTGTAAAGTAGCAATTCAACAGATGCCCCCATATGGGCAAGCTACTTTAAAAATGTTGTTGACCATTCTCTTAACATTCCGTGGTAGGATTTATCAATGGTTTCTTTCAATATCGCATATGGAGGAGCAGAGTTAGTCATTATCATCTTTCTGAATAAAGAGAAGGATTTCCATAGTATTGATGAACTAAGAGGCTGTAGCCCCAACTCATATCGAATTGAGGAAATTGACACATTTTTCAGCAGACATAATACTTTCCTCCAATACTGCCCTTCTAGCAGGTTCCACACAGTGTTGTTAATATTGAGTCCGGCCTCGCTTCCAAGTGTGATTGCAGCTACCACTTATTAGCGGTAGAACAAAATTGCCGGCATAAGTGTAAATTTGCCGAATTCACAATGTAGTTTGGCACCTTGTAATGATAAATTGGTCATTTTTAATTTCAAATCTTCAGTCCATTCCGATTCTCTTATTGATTTGTTAAATAAGATTCCGAGCTATCTAATCTTTTCTGTTCTTTCCACTAATTTCCCTACTGTAAACCATTTGAAGTTTCTCCCTCTGTTTCCGAGCTGGGACCTAAAGACGACAATCTTAGATTTTTCAACATTAATCTCCATGCTGTTACTCTGTAGGTAGGCTTCTTATTTCGATAGTATGCATTGTAGGCCTATTTGTGTGCTATCCATCAATACTACATCGTCTGCTTAGGTAACCCAGCTGATCTGGTGTCCATTAATTTTTGGTGGAAAGATGTTACATTCAGAGAGGGCTTCAGGCAGATCTGCGATATATCATTTGAAAATTAGTGCCGCCAGCCGGCATCCTTTCCTGACACCTCTTTCCGTCACAATACTGTCAGACAGTTCACCATTGGTATTCAGTCTTACTCTAATCAATGTTTTGGAAAGCGATTGAATGAAAATTTGCAGTAAGTCTGATGGGCACTTCAATTTTTCCAATTGTTTCCGTAGGGTCACTCTATTTACCCTGTTGAAAGCCTGACACAAATCTACAAATGCCAGGAAAAGTGTTTATTTTAATTTTTCATTGCATCCAGTTTCAAAAGATTGAGAAATGTGAGGTTTAACTCCACACCTACACCTCTTGTGAAGCCGGTCTGTCTGTCATCAATAATGTGGGTCTCCCTTACCAATTTTGCCAATCTTTTCTGCAGGAGTGATGTAAAGATTTTCCCGATTACATCTAACAAGGCAATCGGACGGTAGTTTGATGGATCTGCCCCCATTCACAGCTGGCGATTTGTAAAACACCAATACATAAATGTACGCTCTGTTATAAAACTGTTATGCTTCTCTCGGGCCCAGCCCTCCCACCCCCGCCAGTCGCACCCCTGCAATGCCCTCCTGGCAACCCTGCACTTGGGGACTGTTCTGTATCCCAAATGTCCCACTACCGGCACTTCACACCTGTTGTCTGCATTTACCCTTGCACTTGCTACCTGCTGGCCATACCTTACCTATTGTTATTTTTCTTATCCCATGTGGTGCACTGTCCTCTCCCCCTTCCCATGCACTTGCACGATCTGAATGATACCTGGCCTAGTAGGATCGGTGTCTGTCTTTCCTCTGTTCCCCTCCCTTGCCTCGTCGCGCCTTGAAACACCTGTGTATAGGTGCGTAATAAATGCCATATCATATCATATCAAATTACCACCGTAGTGGTCTTACAGTGTCAAGGCTGTAATATGTGGAAGAAGAAGAATAGGGATAGAGGTGTAGGGGAAAGAGAATAAAGATAAAACAAGCAAGGATTGAAGCCCAGAGAAGGCCGGTCGAAGCTGAGGGAAGATATTTGAGAGAGTGTAGGTGCATGTTGATCAAGCCAATGCAGTCCGCGGATCTGCAATGCAGAAGATTTGAGGGCATGTTGAAAGTTGTCTGTAGAAGTTGTGACAATTACTGAAGGATGTTTTAAGAAAGATGCATACACATATTTAATTGTAGTGAGAGACTGTGTTTAGGACTTGTGATGTACTAACCTGAGACCCTTGAAGTGTGTAAGGTTTTTCTCGACAGGAAATGTGTTTTGTTTTCCATCCCCAAAAAAGTCTGGACTATGTAATACTGGGACTGCCAACCTAGAAGACAAGAGTGGCCCAGTTAAAAAAAGGAATGTGTTATGGGGCAAGGTTATAGAAGCCTAGAGGGAAGCAGAGAGGGGAAGGGCAGGTTTCCATCCTCATGTACGCAGTGAAAGTGTGCCACCCTAGTACAAGTGAATGTTTTTGACAGGCAGCCTGTTGTGTGAAATGATTTAATGTGTAACATTTACGGCAGTTGAATAAAATAAACAGAGGAATACCCTGTAAAGGTTGGGCAGCGTTGAATAGTGCGATGTATAGACGTCATATACACCATCTTAATTGTAACACAGAGACAACAAGTAATACGGTCCCCAAGAACATTAGGTAGTTTTACTATTCATAGTCATTTGGTTAGGAAAATTACTTTTGATATTTTAAATTGGCTGGCTATATTGCCTGATTGTTGCACATTGTTGGCACAGTAAAGCCACCTCACAGTGCTCAGAGAGTGGAGCCAGGAGGAAAGTTTTATATAAAAAATAAATAAATGAATGAATAAACAAATAAATCAAAACATAATGGGTGACTCCATGGAACAAAATCACAGTGGGATAACCATCAATGTGGGACACCAAGGAGCAGAATCAAAATCCAGCAACAATTATGGTGAGACAATAAGGAGCTAAATCACAGTGGGTTGCTGTCACTATACCCATTGGAGAAAGGTTTCGACTAAGGCAGAGGATGGGCCAGGCAAATGGTGACGCAGCAAAGAATCAGGTGTCATCCTTTGCTTTTTCCCTTTGCCTGCTACTGCATAACGCTTCCCGTTTGGGTCTGATTTTGAAGGGAGGCTTCACAGTCATGTGACTGCTGTGGTAATCAGTAACAGGGGCACAGAGGGAAGTGTTGGTGAAGATCAGGCAAGTTGGGGAGGCTGGAATGGGGTTAGTTGGCCTCGGTTTTTAGCTAGGAAGACCTTCATATGTAAAATTGCCCGATGTCTATTCGCAGGCTGAAAGAGGAATGGAGGTTGATGTGCATGGGCCATTTAATGGGGCATAGTTCGACCACCCTGTCACGTGACTGGCACATCAACCAATAACAAAGTAGGCTGCAGGGAAGTGTGATGAATTGTTGGGAGGGTGGATGAGTCAGGAAGGTATTCAGACGTAAACATTGCCTCCTCAGGGCCTGTGTAAAACAGGCTTTGGTCAGCCGCCTGGTCACTGTGTGACAACCGACTATGCACCAGGGCACAGAGAAGCGTGGGAAGGTTTGGGAGAGTGGGGTAGGCTCAAGCAGAGTCTGATGAGCTCAATGCTTGACTGAGAAGACCTTAAAACATAAAAACGTTTTGCTTTCTGGTCATGGATTTCTGGAGCATCCAGAGATGATGAACAGAAACCACGTAGTAATAGCAGTAGTTGTGTTTGCTCTTTCAGAGAATTACATTTCCTATGTTCTTTCATCAAGTTATATGTACTTCTGGCTGGTATGCGGGACCATTTTTGGTCAGCACAAATTGTTCAGTTGGCAGAGTTTTTGTATTCTACAGCTAAATGGTGCTGCATTGATCTGGCAAATCTTGTGCTGCTATCTGTATCCGGCTGTCTGTTACATGACGTCATGTGAAGGAACGGGTAGGTCACAGAAAAAAAACCCTCTATAAAACGTACTTGTGTAAAGTAAGAGTGGTCACGCACAGTGTACTGTCAGAAGGAGCACCTATCACCGGCAAAGAACGTGTTTGTATGTCTGCCGTACATCTTTTTCACTGAACATTTGTAA
This sequence comes from Ambystoma mexicanum, assembly GCF_040938575.1. NCBI lineage: Eukaryota > Metazoa > Chordata > Amphibia > Caudata > Ambystomatidae > Ambystoma > Ambystoma mexicanum. The sequence continues at coordinate 717,862,513 of NC_090932.1, forward strand.
ATAGTAATAGTAAATTAATAGTACTACTCTCAGGAGACTAATTAAACGATTCCAAATGCTGTTTTAAGAAGTGCTTTAAGACGTGCCCCTTTTATTTAAAATGTCATCTGTACTTGTTGACATCTTAATCCGCCAAGTAGAACTTTTCAAATTTCTTAGCGCCATGCCATGCAGTTAAAATGACTTAACCCTAAAATATAGCCAATTTCACCATTTTGGTCATCTGCATTTCCGGCTCTCACTTTTTAGCGCCCACAGTCACTTATGCACACTCGATTTTACAAAAACGTCATTACACGATTTAAAAGGACCTGTCATTTTTCAAGCTAGTGATTTTGTCATAATACTCCTTTAGATGCATTTTGAAAATATTTATTTCTTGTCTCAACTAACAAAGGAATGTTAATATGAATCTTATGGAAACATTTTTAAATGTCTCCCCGCACACACATTACCCCAGAAAAGAATGGCACTTCTCTTTCATCTGGAAACCATTGAAACATTGAACACAAACGCTCTAGACTGCAGACATCAAGCCGTGAGTGAGGTGGGCACGCAACAAAGACCCAGACATGAACTCCGTACAGATAATCACATTGCAACTCTGGTGCTGTTTAATTCAAGGCATGCAATGCGTTCTTCTTTGTTGGATGTATACGAAGAACTATTGTTTCCAGCACAAAAACCAACCAGGAAAGACATTACACATCTGGACAGGTCCACAATAGATCAAAAAGCTGAAAGAGTTAATAAGGGCTGAAATTGATTCTATGTGGCGTCATGCTTCTTGAAGACAGTTCGACTGTGAACTTTTTCATCACAAAATGCTGAGTCTGTGGTGATCTCTTTGAGTCATGAATAGAAGACGGAGGCAACTTGCCAGGAATTGAATTCCCTTTGACTTTTCTTTCAGTGCCCGACGCCGAAGTGCAATTTTCCATAGTGTAGATTTAAACTCGTCACCAAGGCACCGATGTCTGGTACAGGGGAATCCTGTCCACATAACAGGCTTAAGCACACAGAACTCATGAGATGAACAAAAGCGTTTAAACATCAAATGAAGTTTTTTGTCAAGACGCCTTTTTGTACTGGAGCTCGCATAGCTATACCGCCAGATTTCCCTCCAATGCATGCAAATGAATGGCTTGACCCAACCTAAACCACTTAGCAGCAGCATGCCATATATTACAGGGCCTGCGGTAGCAGCCCTGTAGTTATGGTTAAGTTGCTCAACACGTAGGAAGAGCAGTTTTTGAGTGGTTTATAACTGTGGCGCCGTTCTATGAATTTGCACAAAACTTTGCAAAGTTATAGCGGTGGTCCCAAAACTTTTGAAATCCCAATAGACATGAATGGAAAATAAAATTGCTTATTGCTATAGCCCAAACTGCTGGACCGATTTGCACCAAACCTGCGTGAGGAGAGGCAGCCTGGTCAAAAAAGCCTGCTTTTGCGTAGTTGGTGTTTATCAATCCAGAAGATTTTTTTAAAATGCCCAAAATGTAAGTAAAACAAATTAGTGTTATCTGCACCCGGTCAGTTGACTCACTTCCTGATTCGGTGCTCGCGTACGTCTCTGCACCAATCAGGAAGCCGCATGACATTAACAGACAATGTACGCACCTGCTGATTGGACAATTAAAACGTGATGTGCGTCAGAACTTTTGAAATGGAGATCATATTGGATTTGCAAACTCTGCCCTTATTTTGCCGTCACTGAAGTAAAAAGATATTAAAAAACACAACATTACACTTGTCAAATTAATGAAACAATCACTGGGGAGGTAAGGGGTGGTGAGAATGGGATGGGATATCTCCAGAAAAAGCCAAACAATGGGTGTTTTGTCTTCTCTGATCTCTGCAAATATCTTAGATGTTCGGGGACACTGCTGTGATGTTCACGAACTTGACATATGCTCGAGGACATCCATGTATATTTCTGCATAACAGGGTCGGCGAAGAGCACCTTTTGGATGTCTTATAACCATGTCACCATTCAATGAATCGGCATGAAAATTTGCCCTATAATTGTAGACCCAGGTGTCTTTTCGACAAGAGGGGGCAAAATTAGAAGGGGTGGTCCCACAATGTTTGAATGGCTTATATATTTAGAGCCATTTGACCAATCTGAGTACAACATTTCAAGAAACATTTAGACCCAACTTTGAATGTTTTTGCAAAGTTTGGTGAGATTTTGTCAAGAAGGGGCAAATTTAGTGGGGAGTCCCAACATAATTAGATGGCTTAGAACGTTGGTGCCATTTGACCAATCTGCACAAATGTTTGCAAAAAGATCATAGACACAACTGTGCATGCTTGTGAAAAGGCTGAATGGATTCTGTAAAGTGAGACTAAGCTATATCACTATTTTTGTAACTACATTTGAGCACTTTTAAAAACATAAATCACTGACGGATTTGCAGTAACCTTGTGCGAGGAGCATTGGCAAGGACCCGAAAGCATGGTTTTGTAAATGTGTCTATGTTTTATTTTTTGAAAAGTGTCATAATTTATGTACAACAAATAGCGATATAACTTTGGTGACTGAAGTATAGCCTGTACCCATGGCCAGTGACCAGATTGTCTGGGACATGGCTGGCAATGTGGTTAAAATGGGCATGCCCACCAGGGAATTACTATGTTGTAAACTTTTTTGAAATTGGACCAGGTTTGAATGGGAAAAATAATTATGCTCGCAGCTACAGCACGAAGTGCTGGACGGGATTGCAGCAAACTTGTGCAAGGAGCTTCAGCAAGGACTTGAAAGCATGGTTTTGTAAATGTGTCTGTGTTTTCTGTGTGAAAAGTGTCATAATATAGGTACACAAAATTGGGATATACCTTTTGTAACTGAGGTATAGCCTGTGGCCATGGCCAGTGACCAGATTGACCATTCTATGGCCACGCCCTGGACAATTTGGTCACTGGCCATGGCCAACAGGGCCCGGCAATGTGGTTAAAGGGGGCATGGCCACCACGGACTGGCTATTTGGTGACATTTTTCAAAACAGGACAGTTTTGATTGTGAAAAGAAATTCAGCTTGCGACTACTGCCCAAAGTGCTGGACGGGATTGCATCAAATTGTGCGAGGAGCATCAGCAAGGACTTGAATGCATCCTTTTGCAAAGCTGTCCTGTGTTTTATTTTTTCCAAAATGTCTGTATATACGTACATAAAATAGTGATATAACTTTGATGCATGGGCAATTTGCTTGGCCATCCGCAAGGACAAAGGTCTACTCTGATTTGCTTATTGGGGCATGGCCAAAGCCAATACCCCATTGATTGTGGGGACTGGCCATGGCTGCAAGCCATGAGCACTGGCCACTGATATGATATGATATGATATGGCATTTGTAATGCACCTATAAACAAGTGTTTCAAGGCGCGAGGCACTGGTCCCATTATGGGGTATAGTAGACACTGGACTAGGATGCAGGCTAGGTGCAGTGAATAACGGAGGTGGTTTGGTTGTTCTGGGGTCATGGTCAAGCCTCCTGGCCTAGGCAATTCAACCATGACTGCGCATCCCCAAGCATGCATTTTTGAAAACGACACACATCAGTATGCCCTGGAAAACATATGTTTGCTAAAGGAGGTTTATAGTTCTTTCATAGATGTTTAAAGTGGAATTATTAATAACTTACATACAGTGCTGTAACTTCATTAAACATTTTCACTAATAAAAACCTATGAAATTCATTGAAAACATGTTGTGAAAGTGACGTTATGATTAAGTTGCATTAATAAAAACCCTATAAAATTCACCAAAAAATCGTTGTAAAACGGACGTTATGTTTAAGTTGCACTAATGAAAAACCTATCACATTGACGAAAAAACGTTGTTAAACGGACATTATGGCTGCAAGGTAAAATCGAAAAACCAAAGAAATTTGCCAGTTATGGTAAACTATGCAACCATAACTCGCGCCACCGCCATGCACTGCTAAGACTAACACCCAGGACATCAAAAATTACATAAAAAATATTGCTTTTAAAGACAGCAACTGAACAAAGATTAATACATGGTTTTAGAAAATAATTTGCCATATATCCTATATGGAAGAGAACATATATTATACTGATTTCAGTACAATGCAAGCCATTAATCATGCGGTTGTATGCATGTAGGTGTGAAATGATGTCATGGACACAGTAAGTGCACTGTGAATAAACCTTAAGGCAATTAAAATCCACTTCCATGGTGTATTCTTGCATTTTTTCTAGCACAATAGGGATGTTTTTCCTTCTAAGTCGAGAATTGGTCGATAGCGGTCAGCACTGAACAGCAGTGGGCACTGAACATGCCTACAACAGGGACTTTGATGCCGCTCCTTTGAACCAAACGGACACCTCCACCTAATCAGGCAAGTTTATAGGGTGGTAGAAACCCTGCAACGTATTTGTCATGACCAAGCAGTCACTGGAAACTCCTAGACTTGCTGTAACCCCCAATTGAGTAAACAATTATTGCCAACATATGTACCCCATTAATATGGAAAAAAAGCTTCCAAATGGCATATAAGTGCCATTCTGCACCACAAACCTTGGCCCAAGTGTCCTTGGCCACTTTTCTGTGGCAATGTTAAGATCAACCCGGGGCCATTCATTCAAATGTGTACAGTAGACGTGGATGAACTTTCCTGCAATGAGGAGGGAAATGTACACCTGACTTGACTGTGAAGGAGCAGCAGAGATTTGGGGAGGCAGGTGATGCAGTGGTGCTCTTTGTCTTTTTCTTTAAATGAGTGGACAAGACAGATGCAATCAGGTGATACATGGGAGGAGGAGTGGGTGGAGCCTAGTTGTTTGAGGGCAGTTTGTGGGTGAGTCATGCTTGCATATTTTTGCTATGAGGAAGCAGCCACAATGTGGGAGGTGGGTGACACACCAGCCAGTGACCAACTCTTGAAGTAAGTGGATGAGGCATGTTTACTTGGGGTAAACCTTAAAGGCCATAGGCAGGTTTGAAGAGCAGGAAATTACTATGGGTGGCATTTGGGAGAAACAAGCTCACTTGCTTGGCATCCACTGCGGAAGACCGATTATTTAAGAAAATCATGGAAGAACAGCACTGCAGATCTTGAACAGCAGGAGGAGATTGAAAATCCCATGTCTTTATCTCTGACACCCTATCCATTGGTCAAATAGGAATGATGATGAGATGGATGATGTTATAGACACACATTATTCCCCATCATTGTCTAGTTAGGAACAAACATTGCTGTTGGAAAGCAGTGATATTGAGGAGCAGGATTAAAATGACACCACAGAATAATTAGCATCATGCCAGTAAATATAACACAAGAAACCATGTGCAAGCTGGTGCTGCCACTGTCTGCAAGTACGTGCACATAACAAAGTTTGCCTGTCGGCTTAGCCATTAAAAATGCCATGCCACAATAAGAAAACATGTCCAACATGTGATGATACTCACGTTTGCTTTAATGTATATTCCCAGTAAAAATGCCTAGACCTGCTGTACCAAAATGGCAGTCTAGCCACATAATAACACTTATCATGCTTGCTTTATCATAGGTGCCCAGTAAAAATTTTGAGCCACAGTAATACATAGCTACTGGCTGGGCTGCACCAAAATGCCAATCTAGCCATGTAAAACATTTAACATGCTTGCATTCTCATAAATTCCAAGTAAAATTAAATTCATGCCACTGTAAAAAATGTCTAGACACATTCACTCATGCACCCAGCAAGGTGGGCAGCGTTCACTGTGCAGGTGAACGGGCCTCTTGATTAATTCCCAAATCAAATGCCTGCTCGACATCCAGGAGAGCGCCGCTCACTGTGCTGTTGACCGGCCTCTTGATTCTTTCCAGAAACAAAGGCCCGCTCACCAGTATGGTGAGCAGGTCTATGATTTGGGGGACAGCGGGAGAGGGTGAATTTTTCATGCACATACACATTCACTTATGCACTCATACATGCTCACTCTCCCATTCATATGTGCACCCACACAACATAAACTCCGTAATTTACTCATGCACCCAAACATACACTCATTCATCACACACCGTTACGCACACATTCATTTCTTTTCCTTACCTGCTGCCCTGGTCCAGAATATGCTCTTAGAGGTGGGTTCCACAAGGGCACCCCAGCTTCAAGCAACATGAACAGAAACAAAGTATCAAGGAACTGCTTCCTGGTTACTGCACTTGCATGCAGGTTCCAATGCACCCCATGGGGTAAGCTCCAGCAGCTCTGAATGTGCTGGAATGCCCAGGAAGGCTCCTTCACACTTTCAGAACTGCAGTACCTGAGCCTGCATCCCCAATGGGCCATGTGCAGCTGGGAAAGCAGAAAAGCCTTGGCCTTGCATGGCCCATTGGACATGTGCTGCTGGGGTATGAACTGTCAAAGGGAAATCACGTTTTCCTTTGACAGTTCAAGCACTTCAAGCCAGCAGAGTAGCGCTCCCTCCGTGACTGGTTGTAGTTGAGGGCGTGCTTCATGATTTCACTGGGTTGGCTAGGTTTCAGGGGTACAACAATGTCCATACCCATTCTATAAAATGATATCCCAATGGTGACTGTAATGAGGCACTTGGTACATCATTTGGTAACATGTTTTGGTAAATGGGACAGACTGAGCAGAAGTCGTTGATGAATGGATAGAGTCCTAGCCAATAGAAGGAACTGAGCATGTTCGTTTGAGTCTTCTTGAGTCCCAAATGACCTTCTTTGATTTTGGATTGTGCAAACTCCATTACAGCTTTTTGGGAAGGCTTTGGGACATGCAGTTGATATTTATTGGTTCTCTCAACCTTTGGGTAGATGTCGACCCTATACAGGAGTCCTCTTCTTTCTATGAAATGTAGGAATTAGGGCTCCTCTTCAGAAACTAGGATGTTTCCAGGCTGGTTCCAGCAAGGGAACATTTAATGAGGTTCTGAAAACTCAACTAATGTGATTTCCGAAGCCCCTAGAGGATTTTGGCTATCTCTGAGTTTCAGTCAGTTCTCCAAATCCTGCTTCGGTGCTCTATTTTTCTTTCAGAACTGCCATTTCCTCTGTCTGGCAACAGGATTTTTGAGACATCATATGGCTGATGGGCATGCCGGTTTGATGACACACATTGCCAGCAAGATTGAAAAGATGCAGTTTCACCTCATCTCCATAGTCTCCATAGATGACTCCTGCTACCATATCTAATGAGTGTTTTATGGCTAACCCCAACTTTGGGGCGGTCTGTCCATATGTGTCGCCGAGTACTACCACTTGCAAACTGGTCTTGACTGGTGCCTTCCCCCTTTAATAGAAGACCGCCTGCCTCTTCATCAGTGCAATCGTCAAACGAGCAAGGATGTGTCCTCTTTTTTTAGGGGCTTGTTGGGGGAGGACTCAATAGCAGATCAGAAAAAGACAAGGTCCACAACAGATAGTTGGCTGTACAGCCTCTTTGGGCTACAGAATCTTTAGCCAAATACGACATTAGCAGGTAGTTTGTTGTGGACTTTGTCTTTTTCTGATCTGCTATTGAGTCCTCCCCCAACAAGCCCCTAAAAAAAGAGGACACCTCATTGCTCGTTTGATGATTGCACTGATTAAGGACAACCCTGATGGTTGGTTAAACATTTCTCCTAAATAAATTAAATATGGAAAGTGTGAATATTGTGTTGTTCAGTGAAGACACATACAAAAAATGTTTAGAGATGCCTTCTATCCTAAGTTCTCCCACCGCGGGACCAACGGCAGCTCCACTGGCTAACACGAACGATCTGGACCTTCTTACACAAAAAGCCAAAAAATTAATATGGACCCAATCCCATGGGCAAATGATGATTGAATATTTAAAAAATGGGGTCATCCCCGAAGGTTTACAGATAAAAAACATGCCTAGAGTGTTTCTTGAAAATCCAAAATTTATGAAGAGTTTTAGTGGTGTAGGCAATAAGTGTTCCAGCGATTGGGTTATTCTTATTATTGAGACAGCCGAGGAAGGTAAAAAACAACAAGAAGAGCTTGATATCCTTGAAAAAAAGATGAAGGATGAATCAATCATCCCAGATCTAAAATCTGCCTTACAAAAAATGAATGAGGAAATGTCTAAGTTTAAAACTTTTACCTTAGACAAAAAAATCTGGAAGTTGAAAAAAGACATCTCAAATTATAAAGAAGAAATCACGTATCCATACTTGGTTCCAGGCTTTTTTCAACAGTACAATAACAACCAAACTGGCTGGAAAGGGCAGTCAAACTCCAGACCTCAAAGGAATAAAAAGTTAGTGACTTTCTCCAACTCGTCCAATAGTAGTGACTCTGACACCGCCACTGCTAATACTCCCAACACGAGTGGGAATAACCCTTCACAAAGGGGGCAGTTTTTTCAATGGCCAGGGAACCGGGGCAAAAACAAACAGTGGGGCAATCATGCAATGCGGACTCGACAGTGGATCCCCCCACAACCGTGGTAAATACAGTAAATTCCATTTTCAATCTTAGCACCCATGAGTTATCACCAATTGAGGTCACTGTTCTGACCAAAGGTCTCTCCTTTGTTCCAGTATGCCGGGCGGACGTTTTCCAAACGGAAATTGAAATGCGCAATTGTTTCCACCTAATACGGTTAAAATATTTCTTCCATGATAAAGATGATCCCAAAACAATGGAGGATAACTATTCGGGGAAAAAACCTCCTTCATCATTTACACCTACACAATCTATGGCATCCCCTGAAATTTTGTCATTTGAAAACAAAAGTTTGAGAGACATGAAATTCTTATGTGCCAACAAGAACAGGTATAAAGACAGTCTTTCCAATGCAGAACGTCTAGCCCTCAAAAATCTAGAGAACAGTAACCTTTTTGTCATAAAACCAGCAGATAAAGGTGGGGGAATTGTCCTATGGGATTCTCTTTTGTATAAAACGGAGGTCGAAAATCAATTGTTTGATTTGAAGGTTTACAAACAAATCCATCCCAATCCCACCATCAAAATCATGGAAGAAATAATAAGCCTTATGACACATGCACACAATGAGGGGTGGATCAATGACGAAGAAAAATCCTTTTTGATCAACAGACAACCAGTGACACCGCCATTCTATTGCCTCCCCAAGATTCATAAAAATTCCATCACACCTCCAGGTCGCCCCATTGTGTCAGCGATAAGCTCATTACTTTTGTGCAGGATTCAACTTCTATGATCAAAATCCTAGACTTACTGACTTTGGACACTCAAGAGATTTTTGTTACTCTTGATGTAGTATCCTTATATACCAACATTCCTCAAACACAATGTGTCACTGTCATGCTCGAATTGTTGGAAACCAGAGAGCAAAAAAATCCTTCTTCGGCTTTTATTGCCGAATGTATTCATCTATCTCTCACAAAAAACTTCTATTTTCAACAACTGTATGGGACAAGCATGGGGGCGACTTTTGCCCCAGACCTAGCCAACCTATACATAGATTCCTTTGAGAAAAATATGTATACGCTGCAAATAATCCATTCTTGGTAAATATCCGAGCCCGGTGTCGTTATATTGATGACATTTTTATGATCTGGCGAGGCACAAGTGAAGATTTAAAATCTTTCAATATATGGTTGAACAATCAAGAATCAACCATAAACTTTACTTGTGAATCACACAAAGAAAGAATTGCCTTTTTGGACCTCCTCATTTATCGTATGCCGAATAAATCTACCGGCACAAGCCTTTTCAAGAAACCAACGCAAAACAAAAAAAAACACTCTTTTACAATTTAACAGTTGGCATCCCCAAGCATTAAGAGAAAACTTGCTTTTTGGGCAGTTTTTGCACATCAGACGCAACTGCACTGATGTAAAAGAGTACAAACTACATAGTGAATCTCTAAAACAGAATTTGAAGGATAGAGGCTATCCATCTTATATTATAAGAAGATTTTACAAAAAAGGCAAAGAATGTACAGAGAAGATAATGTCTTGAAAAACAAACCAAACTGTATTAGACAAAATCACATGTGTTTCATCCTTTATTCCAATCAGCAATGACTTGAGAAAATCCATACTAAAAAACTGGAAGATGATTAATACCGAATCTTTCAACATTCTTCCTCCTCGCTTTGCTTTTAAAAGATTACAAAACCTTGGAGACAAATTGGTCCATACATACCCACACCAACGGGATTCTATGGTCGCACAACCTACATTATGGAACCTCCCACCGGTCACTGGTCACTACAAATGCGGCAAGTGCCTTATGTGCAAATTCACAAAAAATCTGAAATCAATTGATCTAAAAGGCAAAACCTGGCAGTTAAAATCCTTTACAAATTGTGCATCTAAATGGGTGATTTATTGTATCATCTGCCCATGTGGTCTTTGGTACATTGGGAAAACTAAAAGAGCGATTCGCACTAGAATAGGAGAACATCGATCCTGTATTAAAAATGGCACAGCAGACAAACCTTTAGTGGAACATTATAAAAAAATGAAACACACCCATGGTGATCTATTCTGGTGTGTTCTGCAAACTCTGGGTCCACACCCCTGCGGGGGTGACAGAGATTTGAAACTTCGAAGATTGGAACAGAATTGGATTTATAATCTTGATTCAGTTAAACAGGGTCTCAACCTTTATATCGAATGGAATCTATTTCTGCAAAAATAATTGTCTGTTCTGTTCCTGTGCTTTGCATGAATGTTCCACGTATTAAATACATATATATCTCTATCGAAATGTACCATTCCATTCATGATGACACTCTGTGCAATAGTTCCTGCCTAAGGGGCCTTTTTTCTATAAATCTGTACCAGGTGGTTTCTTCCAGTCAGTACATTCAATTTAAACAGGCGGCGCCTCGTGTTTTTACATACTTGGGCCGTCTTTCTTTTGTTTCCATACAGGACATGCTGCCAGTTCTTGTATTTCTGCACATTGCTTGCAGCATACTGGGTGTGCTAATTAATATTTTTTTGATGCATATCACCAGCTGCAGATAAGCGGTATCTGAACGACTTGTTTGCGCAGTAGTCATTCAGTACGCAGTCACGTGACCTGGACTTTATTTACCAGATCACGTGACCGCAGAGGAGAAACAATGTGGTTTCTTGCCTCGCAGACGCCGACAACAGACTGCGACTTGCTGTGTCCGCTGTCCTCGTCTTTTCAAGTAAGTTTTTCTGCTCGCGCAGTTGTACACACACCAAGTTAGCCACGTCCGTGTTTGTCAATACGGCCGTCACTAATGTTACCATATCTTGCTCGTGCAGGTCATTTGTGAGACCGCAAGTCTCCCCGTCAGCCGATGCGGAGTGAACACCGCGTAAGGGGGAAACAAAGCTACTCCCGCCTCCAATTCATAAAGACCCAAATTTGCACCGTCACCCCTGTGGAACATGACACACCAGACGCAGTCTGCCCTTCTCCTCCCCTCCACCCTGTACAGCTGTACCCCTCATCTGAGCCCCTTTGTATCCTACCCCTTCTGTAGATCAGCTCTGTTATCTCAGAAAAGTGCTCCTTCATGCATTAATACTATTGTATACCCCTGTAAAGCGCAACATCATCTGTATTGTTGCATACCTCTGTAATGCGTTCTGCTGCTTATTGAAGCTAGGTCTGTGCTCAATAAAGACAATAATAATAAGAAGAAGAAGAAGAAGAAGAAGAAGAAGAAGAAGAAGAAGAAGAAGAAGAAATAGAAGAAGAAGAAATAGAAGAAGAAGAAGAAGAAGAAGAAGAAGAAGAAGAAGAATAGTAATAATAATAATAAAAGGTGATAGATAGATAAAAGCAAATGGAGCAAATACGCATGACAACATCATCCCCAAGAGTGGTGCCTTGACTGTGTTTTTTCGAAAGCACCTTGTTCCCAAGAGAGATAAGGAGGAGACCTGCTGGGGCCATAGTGTGTTCTAGGATGGGAGCAACAAGAGGTGATGCCAAAGAGTACAGCTGAAAGGTCGAAGGGGCTATTTGGGAGTGCCAAATGATGTGGTTTTAAGAGGAAGCCACTGTATTCCCAGGTGGGGTTGACTTTGTTATTCTCATTCGCTCCCTGATTGGGTCTTGTCAGGGACATGCCCATCATAAGTTGGCTACAGTTATCTTGACCAACAGGAGAGTCAATTATTGCAACAAAGTACCTGAATATAGCAGACAAATCACATCACAGTGTTTTCTGCTCACTGTAAAATTAGGTCATCTGGCGAGGGGTTGTACTTAGATATGCACGACTAATGGGGTAATGAACTATATGTGATGTTCGATTTCTGTATTGGTTTTAGCCAATGGGGAATATGGGATTATGCTCTATCTGATATGTTTCGCATATGGTAATTTGTGCTTTCCCGCTATACAAGACTTAAAACAGGTGTGTTGAGCGTGGTTTCAGTTTGCAGTTTTACAGGACTGACTGACACTCCCGGATGTATTTGCATGTAATAAAAACTGTTTTTCTTGCAAACCGTGCACTTCTTATTGATCCACTTGGAGTTGTTTTTATTGATAATTTTGTAGGGCCTTCCCTACAGGCTACAAAAACAGTCTGGTGCATGTGTCTAGGGACACATGGAAGGGTCAATTTCAATCGCTCAAGGGTACAATATGACACTCTAACTATTATTATGGCAACTGAACATTAAGGATCAGGTCGCCTTCCCAGAGGATTTCCAGGTTTATGATTTTACTCTAATATACTAACTTATAACCTAACTAAATGGGATGCACCCTCTTGCATCCAACTCTTTACTTGATCCAATTCCTCCAACAGCACTAGAGAATCCTCAGAGAATCCTCAGAGGGACCTGCAGCCCACACCAAGTTCTGAGTGTAATAACCAAATTAGAAATTCCGTAGCACCAGCAAAGTGGTATCACCTAATAATAAAAAGCAGAAGAGGGAGTGGGGTTCACTTTAATACTTCACACCTAGCCAGAACAAACAGTGATAGAAATGTGCCTGCATTCACAATTTGCACAGGATCAGTAAAGATAAACTAAATCACTTCAAAGTTGAGGTCTTGACTCCAAAGCAATTTGATAACATTGTAATCAGAAAAGAAGGGTTAACAGTATAAATAGAAAATAAGTTGGTAGGGTTATTAGTCCTCATAGAGTGCACTATGATCACTATCCTGTTAAACGTGGCTGGCTTAACAGTATAAATAGCCCTGGGCAGGTCAAAGAGTATAAGGAGAGAAAGATCGCTCATTTGAACCTCAGATAAGATATCGCCCCAGACACATAAAAAGACAGTCTCCATACCATGAAGTGCGTGAAATCCAGAGTGGAAAGGATTTAGAAGCCAAGCTTGGTCGAGCTGTCTTTGCAATTGTTTGTCCACTACGTTTTCAAGAATTTTATAAATCCATGGAAGCCATGCAATAGGGTGAAGATTATTGAAAACAGAGGGTCCGAGCTTGTTATTTTTCAAAAGCAGGGTTGATAATTGATTTCTGGGTGATCACAGATGGAATGAAAAGAGAGATAAATACATGTGGACAGCCAAGGCGCCAAATATTTCTGCATTTCGTTTAGCTACCAAAAGAGTAGCATCCATTTCATCGAAGGTGGGTCGAGGGTTAGGTAAAATGATCCTCTATACTAGTTTCCGTAAAGAGAAAACGGGGGTGGAATAGCCATAGGACAAGCAGCAATCAGAGAAAAAGACAAAGCAAGGGCAGATGAATGTGCAATTCCAATGTTTAACAGTATTCATATGTTCAATACAATAGCATTATAGCCTCACATTGTTTCGGCCAATGATATAAGCTCTCTCTTGTTGTAAGATGGAGCATGAAATATTGACTTGAAAGAGCTGTTTAGGATTATTAATGGCTGAAGAAATGTTATCATGGAGAAGGCATTTCTTAGCAGCCAATATAGTTTTTTGGAGCCTCTTTCAGCTGACCTAAACCCAGCCCACTGCTTGCGTTGTGATGCATGGGTACCTTGATGTAAGGCTAATGTGTATTACCCGCTGCCTTCCTTTGTGGACCCACACTTCAACATAAAGGTGGCCATCTTTCATCTGGATGTCTCAGGGGAGAAGGACACAAAGTAAGCCTCACAAGGAGGACAGAGTGCACATGTGCAAGGATGAATTAATAACAACAATTGGAGAAAGAATGAAAGCCCCAGAAAGAACACCAACCAGCCTACATTTTGCTCAGTACACTAGGCATTCGAAGTAAAAAAAAATAGCAGCATCAGTGGACATTACTCCAGTGACACCTGAGAGCCTGCTGAGAAGTGCAGACAAAGCCTGCATTGATGAGAATCTGTGGGACATTCTTATCAGTGACTCTGGCATCTGGAATATAGACACACTATCAATAGGGACAGCACACCATGAGCTCCACAGATGCTTGATGCCTATCTACTGGCATATCGGGAATTCGTCCTGTGGAAAGGGATGATGACCCATTACAGTATAGGTTCAGTAAGTAGTTGATTGGACAGCTGCACTCTTGTGAATTGATGTAGAATCACTCTGCTGCCACCCACCTCTGTGCAGTCAAAGCAAGTTGTTTAATGTGACCAAGGCTGTTGTCTCTAACCATAGGTGGATCCTTGCAGTGCTGGCATTTATAAACATGAACAGTCACTTCATAGTGGCAGACTATGGAATGGCATCTACCCATAGCCCGCACACCACCACTGATGATGATGATGATGATATTTACATAGATCATGTCAGACATTGAAAAATAAAGCATGGTTGTTCTGTGGTGCATGTGGCTGGAAAACAGATAGCTCTAGTAGATATTCAGGGGCCCCGACATGTTGCGGATTTACACATGCAGTTAATTATAGTGAATGCTTTCAAATATTATTGCCTCATTAGCACACCCATTTTTAAACTATCCCATTTTTCTTTCCATATGATGATGTCATCCATAAAGGCACTTATGCTCTCACACAGGGTTCAGCCACTCACTAAGGTTCTTGGGTACTTTCACAGAGTACATCCACTCACCAAGCTTCTCATGTTGTCCTACAGGGGGAAGCCATGCACTTATGTTTGCAAGCTCTTTCACAGCGTGCATCCACTCAGTAAAGTTTTCAAGCTCTCCCACAGACCATTTCATGAATTTCTACAGCCCTTTCACAAACTGCTGCCCCCACATGAAGAAAAATCTCCCTGTAAATCATTCTCCCATGACTACCCCATTGTTGTCTCCATCAGAAAGCCCTATGGGAAGGAAACTTGGCGGAGGTATTGCCATCTGGTAAAGGTGTAGAAGCCCTGGCTTTTTTGATTTGTATTAATTGATAAGAAATTATGTGGGCAATTTGTCTCTGAAAGTGAAATCTGCTGATCCTATTCACCTTCCATAAATTCCATGCCAAAAGCATAATGTGTACGTGTGCCCTGCTACATCACTTTCCCTATCTGCCGACCTGCTCTACCAGTGGCACAGAGCACGTTCAGTGGTCACATGTGCCCACCTGCCAGCTGCAGTGAAAGCAAATTATCTGCAGCACATGGGTTGCATTTAAGACATGCACCCATGTACCAAAACCCGATAATTATGAGTCTACCCTCCTGGTGGCAGATACATATTTAAATATAAGCCATACCTGAGTTATGGTATGGTGGATGGTATTTCTCATAATAATTACAGTGCAACAATTTGATATCACACATGCATCAGCCCTGTGAGCGACTCTGCCATGAAGGTATTATGCGTATTCTCCCCAAACAGGCTGGACCTTGCCACTACTGGCAGGAAGGTAGCCTGGGGGATTGCCTCTCTTTGTTCCTTTGTGAGGAAAGGTATCCCCTCCAGAGAGACATCCACTGCACAGGAAGCTGACATGGGAATAGGAATCAAAAGGCAAACCCATTCACAAAAGGCTTGGCCTCACACCAGCGTGCTGCATTTCTAAAGGTCTTTGATCCTATTGAAAACTGAGTTAGCAGGGTTAGTGTAGACAGAAGGAGCTCTTTACAACTAGAGAAAGGTTCCACCATCTTGTTTCTCTATATTTCAATCTCTCCTTTCTGTTCAATCTCCTTCCTTTAAAATAAGCACATTGGGTCTGATGTCAGAAGGCAAAGTCCACTTCTTTCAACTACAGGGAAATAACAAGAAACATGCTGACAGTGAAACAAATGATGTTGTGGGGAGTTGTGGGTGTAGAACAGCAGTTACATAACACTGCAATCTTGTATATGCTCCCCTTTCCCATCTTTATTAATTTTAACACCTAAAAATAAATTAAAATAAATCTGACAACATTTGAAAAAATGAAAACAATTGAAAAGCTGGACTCATGTTTGTTCACGATTGTGTAAGTCATAAGGTCGATAGGTGTGAAAAACTGATAACCTACAGAGTGCAAAGAAATGAAGCAATTTTTCTTTCAGTCCAGAGAGAGAGACACACACGCACACACGATGGCAGAACCCAAATGTGAAATGGGCATTTGAGCTGTGTCTGCAGAAGCCAGTGATAGGAATGAGGGGAAGAGAGCAGGCTGTTTCCCTTGTTATGCTTTGTTTTGGTTTTCTCTGAATTCTAATATTTTGTTATGCCTTGGAATGCCATCACCATGCATTATTAGGGCATAGGAGACCCGTAAAATCTATGGGGGACAGGGGACATCCTTTCTCTCACATGTTTCAACAACCGTGTGCCAAGTTAACATGTGAGATTGTCAGTAACTAATAAAAGTATAACATTACCATCCATGCCTGTCATCTAGCTAGTCATTACATTTGATTGATCTCATGGAACATTGCGGATGTGGCAGCAAAGGTGATGTGGTTTCTTTTCATTATGTTACACAACAAGATCTGTCAATCAATTTGTTCTAAACAGATTCCTTTCACTTCTTTATGGTTACAGAAATTAAAGTCTGGGCACAAGGAATTCCGGGGGATTGTGACATGAAGTTTCATTGAATCTATTACTCAATCATAATTGAAATGAAGCGCCTCTATTTCTGTGTGCTGGGTGAGGTTAACAACAAAGAAGAGGTTGAGTTAGCTGGTTCTTTAAAGGTATTTGGGCAACTTCCCTCCGATCTTCACCTCACCTTCCATTGCTGGTTTATCTTACGTAAATGGCATAAGAAAAGGGTGCCAGGTGCTCAATGTGATTAAGGAAGTAATGGAACGACCTTGTTTTCCTTTGTATTCAGCTGCCACTGCACTGCAACTATGCACGTGAGCCTGCTGCACACAGCCTTGGTAGTCAAATGCAGATAGACGCACAGGAAGTCTCACATATGACTTCAGACTTGGGGGAATTCTGGGAGAGAAGCTGGCAGTAACTATGAAAGTGTATAGATTTTGACTGCTTTTTACAAGTGTAAAAAAGAGATTTAAACCATTGCAGCATCTCCACCCAGTTCAACGAGTGCCGAGCTGTAGGCTGATTGTGTGCACCGAGCTAAGATTCAGAACAGGCTTTCTGCCATGTGCTCAAGCGCTAGGCATTAGATCCAATGGAAATCGCCAGAGCATGCTTGACTGGAGGAGGGCTTCTTTTTGCCAATTACTCTAGGCCAGTATATGCCATCAGTAAAAGGAGAATATATCGAAAAGTCCAGTGGATTAAAAAACAGGAAGCAACTCATGAACTTAGTTCAGAAACATTTTAATAGGGCTTTGCATCATCTTGGGCAACTTAAAAAAAAAGGTATGAATGGCATGAAAAGGCTCCTGACAGTGAAATGTTTCTTTCTGGGTCTCTCTGTGGAGTCACTCACAGTCTCAGGTATATATGCTCCGGTTGCTGGCTATTTCTGTTCTTGGTGGACTATGGCTGGAGTAGGGTTACTCAGATATTGCATGTATTGGCTCTTATTAAGGAAGTTCCACACTATATCCCAGAGATGAACTGCCTGGAGTCTCTTTGGATGCTTGGTAAGCCTGTGACACTCTTCACTGTCTTAATTTCCTCTTTGCTGAGTCAATACCCACAGATGCCTTCAGGTCAGTTACTAAGCCTTGCCTCTTGCCCTTGAGCTGGCTGTTGACTAACCTCTTCAATGTTCTGTCACATGCTTCTTCCTTCTCCCACTCCTCCCAGACAATGCACAAACTGGTGTTGTCTTACTTTCTGGATGTCACAGTCCTTGCACCTTCAAGGGACTTGCCACCATCAACCCATGTTACATCCTGCTCCTTATCTACTACTCCAACTGTTGTCATTTTCTATGTGCTATTAGGCTTCTCTTCCCTCCTCTACTTAGATTATTTTACTTTTTCTCTATATCCACTTCTTTAGCTCCTCTAACCACTCTTGCCCACTTCCCTTCTTTTGACTACTTTTGCACTCTTCCCAATTCTCACCTCTTTCACCTGCCTGCTGTTTTCTACCCTCATCCTTCTCATTCAACAGCATCAACACCTGTACTCCTACTGCCCCTTCAACTGCTTCGACACTAGTACCTCATACTGCCTCTTCAACTGCTTCTACACCTGTACCTCCTTCTGCCCCTTCAACTGCTTCTGCACCTCCACCTCCTTTTGCACTTTCAGCCCCTTCTTCACCTCCTTTTCCTCCTACACCTTCAGCTCCTTCTGCACTGACACATCCTCTTGAACCTTCTATTTCTTTTGCGCCACCACCTGTTCCTGCAACTTAACCTCTTCTAATCTCTCTCTCTACACCTACAAATTCTATCCACCACTCTCTGCTGCCCAACCTACCTGCAACTCTACCTATGCTTCCATATGGCTTTTGTTCCCCAAGGACCTGAATTCTTCAGAGATTCACTTGTGCCTGATAATATGTTTGTCTTTGATAGTGATCAGGCTGTTAGTATTTGAGGAAATCAGTTGTGTGTACAGGTTGCCTCATAGCAGGCTTTAAAATGCAGACCAATGCTGGAATAGGCCAGTCCTCCAATTTGTTTCAAAAAGGTAGCAGGCGCTCCTCTCCAGAAAGAACATGGCATGATAACCTGTTCTGAGATGAGAGTTTGCAGCACACACTTTTTGCTCACTGTACCTTTCACAGATGAGAAATATCCATTTGCATATCAGTCTTTGTCCCGCCCACATGGACAGTCCAGCACCGAAATGCTATGGCAATTCCTCTCTGAACAAGAGTACCAACAGCAACCCCATACACGTGTTTCAGTCTTGTTGGGCCTCATCAGTGAGGTGAAGCTGTGCCTCTCTGGGCACAGCGAGCAGGGAGTCCACGTTGGTTGCCCCCAGGTAACTCAGGGTGACCAACCCCAAGTTCCTTGCAAATACTTCAAAAAGGAAGCAGGCGCTCCTCTCCAGAAAGAACATGGCATGATAACCTGTTCTGAGATGAGAGTTTGCAGCACACACTTTGTGCTCACTGTACCTTTCACAGATGGGAAATATCCATTTGCATATCAGTCTTTGTCCCGCCCACATGGACAGTCCAGCACCGAAATGCTATGGCAATTCTTCTCTAACAAGAGTACCAACAGCAACCCCATACATGTGTTTCAGTCTTGTTGGGCCTCATCAGTGAGGTGAAGCTGTGCCTCTCTGGGCACAGTGAGCAGGGAGTCCACGTTGGTTGCCCCCAGGTAACTCAGGGTGACCAACCCCAAGTTCCTTGCAAATACTTCAAAAAGGTAGCAGCGCTTCTCTCCAGAAAGAACTTGGCATGATAACCTGTTCTGAGATGAGAGTCTACAGCACACACTTTGTGCTCACTGTACCTTTCACAGATGGGAAATATCCATTTGCATATCAGTCTTTGTCCCGCCCACATGGACAGTCCAGCACCGAAATGCTATGGCAATTCCTCTCTGAACAAGAATACCAACAGCAGCCCCATACACGTGTTTCAGTCTTGTTGGGCCTCATCAGTGAGGTGAAGCTGTGCCTCTCTGGGCACAGTGAGCAGGGAGTCCACGTCTGGTTGCCCCCAGGTAACTCAGGGTGACCAACCCCAAGTTCCTTGCAAATACTTCAAAAAGGTAGCAGGCGCTCCTCTCCAGAAAGAACATGGCATGATAACCTGTTCTGAGATGAGAGTTTGCAGCACACACTTTGTGCTCACTGTACCTTTCACAGATGGGAAATATCCATTTGCAAATCAGTCTTTGTCCCGCCCACATGGACAGTCCAGCACCGAAATGCTATGGCAATTCCTCTCTGAACAAGAGTACCAACAGCAACCCCATACACGTGTTTCAGTCTTGTTGGGCCTCATCAGTGAGGTGAAGCTGTGCCTCTCTGGGCACAGTGAGCAGGGAGTCCACGTCTGGTTGCCCCCAGTCCTCCAATTTGGAATTGTCATTCTCAAACATGCGCGTGGGAGAGAATAAGAGGAGTTCACAAATTGGGTTGCTGCACCTGTTGGAGAGATGTCATGCTGGAGACTCTGTTTTGTAAATTCTGACTTCCCATTGTCAGTATGTGAATTCCATGGGTCCAAACAGACACGTTATTGTAAGTGAATTCAAGGAAGTATTTCCCTACTGCAGGATACAGTGTTGTGTGGTTTCAAAGAAGTCTCCCCAGACTGCCACTAGGCCCCACATTACATAGTGAGTGGTGGGGCCTGAGACCACGAGTCACTAACACAGACACCCTAATAGCTAGGAAGTAGACATCATCACAAGCCCCCTTAATGTCTCCAGCTCTGGTGTCTTCACCATTTCCTTAATTATATTAACTTACCCACATTACTATGTGCAGTACCAAACAATGGGACTAACCCAGCTATCTATACACCTTTTGAACAGTTTCTTGCTTTCATTTTCAATAAACGGAAACAAGGAATGTAATGCACAGGGCACAGTTCATGAGTAATGCACCATATTTATTGACATCCACTGCACTTTAAGCAAAGTTTGCCAAGAGCTATAAAGTAGATACATACCGCTGTTATGGTAAACGTAATAGAAGCAAGCATGTGCTTACAGGCCTCTCAACTAATCATTTGTTACTGCAAGTTGTGCTGCTGAATGGAATACCAACACACCTGTCTCACCCATGAGCAAATAATGCTGCCTGGCCCTCTAGCACTGAGCCAAAATAATGCTTAAGACCTTGGGGAGAAGCTCTAGGAGATCATGAACATGGTAGTAGTGCCCCTGTGTAAAGCTCATTGCATTAACATAAAAAGACTAGCATGCCTGTTTTCTCTGACGTAAACGACTAGTCCAGAGCATAACTCATTACACCTGTCGCTCTTGAACTGAGCACACAAAATGAAAAACGCGTGACTTACCACAGTAGCGCCAACTCTGAGGGGAGAAAATGTGAGAAAAACATGCTCCAGCTAAACTTTTATTGTCTCTGCTTCCTTCACAGCTTATTGCCATCTGGGTGGGATCTCGCGGGTCCAAAATGAGCCAGCTGGAATTCGGAATCAGGAGGCCAACCCTTGCTCCTTCTTATCCAACTTTAATAGAACGGAATACCCATTGCCTCGCCAGCCATCGTAAAATTACAGAAATGCACTATACCCCATTTATTTCCCTATCTAAACTAAATATGCCTCCCGCAATACCTTAGGCAAGCAGCAGCAAGAGCATCAAGCTGAAATAGAGACAGAGCTCTGAAACAGGGAGAGGCATCAGGACCGTGGATGGAGGGCAGCAGCGTGGACACCCGTCAGAGCTAAAGAAAGGGAACAGAACCGCAGAAAGAGAGCAGAGCCAGAGCTAGAGCCATAGCCACAGTGAGCGAGGGCAGAGCCACTGTGAGCGGAGACCAGAGCTTAGGGGCGCAGTGTGCAGTGGGTTTGGGGGGATGGCAGTGAGCAGGGTAACAAAGGGGAGAAGCAGAGTGAATGGGGGAAAGAGAGCAGATTGAGGCAGAGTGGGTGGAGGATCGATAGCCGAGCCACAGTGAGCGCAGGACATAGAGGGG
Organism: Ambystoma mexicanum; assembly: GCF_040938575.1. Lineage (NCBI taxonomy): Eukaryota > Metazoa > Chordata > Amphibia > Caudata > Ambystomatidae > Ambystoma > Ambystoma mexicanum. The sequence continues at coordinate 717,884,283 of NC_090932.1, forward strand.
AAACACAGTGAGGAAGACTAAGCGTGGAGGCACAGTGAGCGGGGGACAGAGATCAAAGGCACAGCAGAGGACAGACAGTGGAGACACAGTGAGGAGGACTAACAGTGGAGGCACAGTGAGCGGGGGACCGAGAGGGGAGGCACAAAGTCTGCGGATTACAGAGAGCAGAGGCACAGTGAGCTGCGCTAGGGGAAGAGACATAGAGCATAATCAAAGTCGGGTGTCATGACCAGCAACAGCAATGTTAGAGATGTGCTGGTGACTGGAGGGAGAGCCCTAAAAGTGTCAGGACTATGGCCTATTAGAACATGATACAGAACGGGGGTGTCCTGACCACTTTGTTTTCCCGGTCTACTTTCTAATTGCTGTAAACCTGTTCTGTCATATAACACACATTTTGGATTTCTTCAGTATGTAGTAGTACTTAAACCAATCAATTGACAGCGCTGACAAAAGTAGAAACTGGATACAGCTTTTATTTGATTAGCTGTGCATGCATTTTGTAGTTATGCATTTTCATTTTTTGGGAGTTGTGTATTTCTGTTTCTAACTTGATTGGGGTCTCCTGATGAGGAGTCTGAGCTTGAGGTATCCAAGAATGAGACCCATTTGCGCCTGTTTCGGGCGGTGGCTGTTTGGTTGGCCAGTCTTTCTTTTTCTTTCTTATCTTTGTACTCCGCCGAAAGGTATGGGTAGACTCGTTCAAGTTTGAAGTTGGCAATATCTTTTGCCAATTTTGTATGCTTCTTCTCCAAAGTGGTTGATACAAATTGTTCTAGGGCTTTGTCGATTTCTTTTAACTTCTCTCTGGCATTAGTGAGGCTGTCGTAGAGATGTGCAGCACTTGGGCCAGAGCTCATTACCATGCACGTAGATCTGTAACAGAGCCAGTGCAGGTGCCAGGGTGTTTGCCACCTAGGGAAATGAACAATTTGATGCCCAGGTGCACAGATCATTGCATGCTCTGACCAAGTAAGTCTTGTCCGATCACAGGCACGTGCTGCCCCTCACATTGGATGGATGTGAATGGCCCTGGAGACAGGCGCATCCATGCACGCTTTATTCTCACACAGAGGGCAGAGCGTGTGCTGTAGCTTTGCAAGTGTCTCTGCCAGAGAACTGGGAGAGCATTGGTAGCATTACTACAGCAGCACAACACACAATTAGAGCAGGCACAGGTGGGCTGCTGCATGCTCAACTCTTTCCTCACTTGGGATGGGGCCATGCTTGAATGCTGTCAGAGGAATGTGTTGTCTCTTCAAACACTCGCAGCAGGCAGGGTACCAGAAACAATTTTATTTTCCTCCAAAAGAGCAATGTGGGAATCCATGCCTCCGGTTGAACCGGTAGACGGGGGCCACTTCACCTTATTACAGTAGCTGCTGAAGTCTCAGGAGGGAGAGAGTCGCAGTCAGAGTCTCACTCTGTCTTCCTAAAACACACGCTGCTGTCAGTCAGTCACTGGAGCACGCGTCGCGGCCTGGCTTCTCCTTCATTCTAGAAACACTGAAGGCTGATGCTGCGCAGCAGTGCACTGCGCAGCCAGGACATGTACAGTTTGTTCCCCAGCCTGGGCATGTTGCAAATGCGCAGGCACAATGCACGTGACGCATGAGCAAGCAGCAGAAGTTTGTGTTTTAGCCCACTCCTGCAGAGTATGAAGAGTTAACTTTGTACTTTACATTTTGCATGCCGAGAATGATTGCAGCCTGCATTGCTTAGTGCTCCTATTACCACTGCTGAAATTCTCCATGCATTAAGAGAGTTTAGACCTATCTGGGGGTAAGTGTTTCTAGGTATGTTAAGTAGAAAATCATCAATAGAGGTATTATTGGAAGACGCTTCGGAGGAATACAATTTATAGTAGAATTTTGAGAACATTTGAAGAATATCTGTATCAGAGCATTTTCTGTTTCCTAAGTGGTCTTGCAGGGTGACAACTCTAGACTTTTCTTTTTTGAATTTAAGATAAGAGGCTAAAGATGTGTCCATCTTATTGGAAAGTTGGTAGATGAGCATATTTGCACAAGAGTATTGAGTAACAATTTTATTTTATTGAAGTCTTAACTTTAAGTCTTCTCTAAGAACCGTGGGTGAATTAGTACTAGCGAATTGAATTTCTAACGGGTTTAGCTGTCTAAGAATATATTCCGACTCTTGTTTTATTTTTTTATTTTTATTGGCTACAAATGAAATAATTGTACCTCTAAGAATGGCCTTATAACAATCCCAGTTGTTAGTAGTGGATGTATCTTGATCTTTGCTTTCCGTGAAACAATTATGTTGCTGGGTAATAAAGGGTGTGAGCGAGGCATTGTTCAGTAGGCCAATATTAAATCGCCATCTATTTGAGGGTTTAGAATTACTGGGAGATTGTAGTTGGATGTGAACAGGAGCATGATCAGAGATCGTAATGGATTCAATTTTGGCTTTTAGGAGAAGGTTTGCCATGGAGTTGGCCATGAAAATATAATCCAGTCTTGAAAAAGATTTTTGGGGTGCGGAGTAAAATGTAAAATCAGAATCAGTGGGGTGAAGTAGGCCCCAAGCATCACTAAGGCCCATTTCCGATACAACATTTTTGAACTGTTTATAAGAAGTAGAATTGGTAAAGCCGACGCTAGATCTCCTATCTAAGAAGGGGTCTATAATTTGATTGCAATCACCACAAACAATTAAATTATGGGGATTAGTTTGTAGCATGTAATTTCTGAGCTGCCTCCAGAAATTAGGATCAGGGGATGTTGGGCCATAAATGTTAAGTATGGAATATTCTTTAGAATTAATTGATAGTTTGAGCAAAACCCATCTTCCCATATCATCAGATTCATTAGAGAGCATGTTGCATTTAAGATATTTACTAACTAAAGTAATGACTCCATTTATTTTTCCATTTGCAGCACTAGAGAACACCTGACCAACCCAATGATTCGTAAGTTTGGCTGCTTCTTCATTTGAGAGGAGTGATTCTTAAATGCAGGCGATTGAAGGTTTCAATCTGTTTAGATGAGATAATACTTGTTGTCTTTTGATTGGATTATGTAATCCTTTAATGCTCCAAGAGACTATGTTGAGAGACTTGAAAATACGATAGGGAATCTATAACCAATATGATATAGATAAACAAAAGTGATAAAAGAAAAGTTGCAAACATTTCGGTACCAATAGATTAGAATGATATGGCATTTTAGTACGCAAAATAGTAATGTATCTAGCAAAACAGATGAAAATATAATAGGAGAGAGACACAAGGAAGGAGACAAAACAGAACGGTATGACATGGACTTAGATAACGGTGAGTCCTCATAAAGGATTATGATTAAAGAGGTGGCTAAAGAAAAAAAGCCACACCAGTCCATGTTAATGTAAAAGAAAAAATATTATGAGGGGGAGACGTAAAAAGAACTAGGCCTGCTGAAACCCTGCTCCGGTGGAGAAAGTAGAAAGATGGGTGTTAACATCTTCAAGTAAGAGAAGGTGACATATCCATGTCATTCCTTTTCTGAGATTGGATATACCTACCTAGATCCGCTGAATTCTGCAATATTGAGGTCTGTCCATTAAGAATGACTTTGAGGGTGGCAGGATGTACAATACCATATCTCGCATTTAGTTGCCTAAGTGCTGGTCTGAAGGTAAGAAGCTCATTTCCTCTTGCCGCTGTTGCTTTGGCTATGTCTTGTGTTATAAAAATAATTTTTCCTTCCGAGGTTACATTTTTGATTTGCCTGACCTTTTCCATAATAAGAGTGACATGCGTAAAATCAAGAAGAGCTAGTATCATGATCCTGGGTAGGTTATTGGAATTTTGTGAGGGTCTGAAAGGGCCAATTTGATGTGCTCTTTGGATATCAAGTTGTACTGAGGCCGAGAGGTTAAGAAATCGAGGTAAGAACACATATAGTAAGGCAGTGGGATTGTCCTTTTCAATTCCCTCCGGAAGGCCAATAACATGAAGATTATTTCTTCTGTTTCGATTTTCAAGATTTTCAGCCTGTTGTTGGAGATCTAATACTGTGGCTTCCAATGAGTTGACTTTGTTGGAAATATCCTATGCATTCCCAACCTGCCTCTCAACCTCATTCATCCTGGCCTCAAAGACAGACCACTTACTGTCTCGTTGTTGTAGTTTGGCATTAGTGTCTTCCATGACAGGTTTAAGAACTCTTTATGATATTGTAATTTGCATGACCGGGTCACTTGAGTTTTTTATAGGTGGAGGAGATACGCTTTTTTGCCTTTTGAGCGCAGCAGATGATGAAGGAGGGCCATCTTTGGATTGCACTTTCCTTGTTGCCATAGTGTGATTTAATAGAGTATTCTTCCTCTCTTTTCCTCTTCACTTCTTTCTTTATCTTCTTATTCGTTAACTCTCTACACTTCCTTTTCCTTCTTTTGGTTTATATTTTCTTCACTTTCTCACTTGTCTTTTACACTCTTTTTTCTTTTTATTTCTGCTTTCTTCCTTTTTCTCTTTTCGTCTTTGTGTATAATTCACTTCTTTCTTTCTCTTCTTTTCTCTCTTCTTTCCTTCTCCTTTTCTTGTCCTCTTCTCGTTTTACTTATCTTTCCTTCCTTTTCTCTCTCGTTCCTTTCTTTATCTTCTTGCTCCTCCTCTCCTTCCTCCTTCTTCTCTCTCTTTTTTCCTCCTCCCTTTTGTTTTTGTTTTTCCTCTCCCCCTTCTCTCCTCTTTTTCTTTTCTTCCTTCCTTTTTAATTTCCTCATTCTCCCCCGTCCTCTCTCTTCTTCATCCACCCCCTCTCCTCCTTCCTTTTTTAAATATTTTTCCTTTCTTCCCTTTTCCCCTCTTCTTCTCCTTTCTTTCCCTTTTTTCCCTTTTTCTTTTTCAAGGGTTAGCAGAAGTCAAGCAACAGTTTTAAATATGAAGGTAAAATCTTTTTCTTTGGATGCTCTGGCTTTTGTTGAACTGTTAATCAGGCACTCATAAAAGCTGAGGTTTTCATGCCAGTCTGCCACATTTTCATTTTGACAGAATCTGGTGCTTTTAAGGAAATTGTTCTTCCTTCATGGAAGTACATTTGCCTATTTTTGCAAGCGCCTCAGAATCAGGCCCTCAGTCTGGCGGTTTCCATCTTTCAGCTTTAAATATTTACACTCAGATGTGCTGAGTTTAGTATTTACATAAAATAGACAGCTCCTGACCCTTATGCATCCACAACAACTGTATACATATGTCATCTTTCACAATGCATTTTATTGTGCATCGTTATCTTGAATGCAAATGTGGCTGCGCATGAGTTAGGTTTGATTGTGGTTGTGAATGTGATGATGTCATGTGTTGTTGATATGGTTTTAGATGCATAGCTATTACCTCACTGCCTTTTGGTAAGTGCCACCAGCCCTAGAGACACTTCGTCATACATGCCAACATTTTGCAGCACCTTGGAGGGAGATATTCAAACAAAAAGTGGGCCAATTTCTTGTTTCCATTTGCTTGCATTGGAATTGGAATTACTTTAGGATGGAAAAAGTTACAAACTGACATTTTCGTTAAACATATGGTGTGTCTTCTGCCTACATTGGGTGGGTGTGCATGTATGAGTTCAGTAACCCGCCAATTCCCTGGCCTGTCCATAGGTGGCAATGGAGCTCAACCTGATTAACAACATCCTCTTTTTTCAACCGCCTTGGCAACACAAAATGTGGATTTGTATGTCGATGCTGTGGATTGTTGATGTGAATGCTGGGAAAGAATCAGGGCTTTCAACTTTTTCAGACAAAATTGGGCCCAAGCCTCATGCCCTCTCCCCCCCCATGCAGCAGCCCTCATGTTAGCACTCTAAATACACAGCAACATCTTCTTTAAATCTTGAAATTAAATGTGCGCTTTGCAGTAGTAATGTGAAAGGCTGCCTTTGCTGGTGCCATCAGGCTGTCACCTTCCTTGGTATCCATATTCTCTCAGTATCCAGCCAGCTATCGCCATGTGACCTTGGTTCTCACATTTAATTTATATAATAGCTCTTTGCCAGCAAGGTGCTAAATGGCTATTCAGTGCACCTTTAGTGCTTCAGCTTCATCACACTGCCTGTTAGGGGATAGTTTTGCACTATCAACCCCCTGCTGTATTCCTCTGTCTCCATTACAATTTAATCACAATGGTTTTTCTACCAGGTGTAGTCAGCGGCACCCACACATCAAGCTCTCTACTCCACTCCTGCCTTGTCACAGAGGAGTGGTTTCCCTGCCACAAAGGTGGGTGGTAAAACTGCATCAAGCTCTCTACTCCACTCCTGCCTTGTCACAGAGGAGTGGTTTCCCTGACACAAAGGTGGGCGGTAAAACTGCTCCTTTCTAAAAAAGAAAAACATTCTAATGTTGTTTGTTATATAACTTTGTGGAAATGGCAGTTTAATGACATTCATATTTTCAGATTCTTTATGGGAGGTGAAAATTTAGAGAGTTTAATGTGACAGTTTTACAGGTTTTTACCATTTTCAGGCAATTTAAAATGCAGTGGCATCCTTTTCTATTACATAATCTGATAGATACAACTTCTAGCTATAACAGATCAAAATGTCAAGTCAATTGAATGTTCTATTAGGATGCACCAATTAATTTCATGATTACACATTTTTTTCTGAGGTTTCCTCAAGTAAATGCATTTTGTTTTTCTATTGCGCAAATGTAGCAGTTCTCCACTTTGTGGTTGTGGCAACACATCACCTAAATGCCCTCTCTTGCATGCCCTTAATTGTAATTATAATTATTTATTTGTAAAGCACTTGTACACAAGTGTAGTGTTTTAAAGCCCTTCAAGGCGGAAAGGGAACAAGGGAATACAGAAGACATTCTTAGGCCTTGAAGTTTCCAAATGATATAATAAAAGGTGACTAGCACACTAGGCCTGATAGCATTACTACTAGTGCAAGGACATGACAAGAAGGAAGGAGAGAAGTAGGGCAACTTTAAATCTTTAGAAATGGTCTCTCAATGAGAGAGTAAGGGGGAGAGCCACTAATAGAAGGAAAGAGACCCGGTAGAAGGAAGCTAAGAGTGAGAGTGAGCAGCAGAGCCCAGGGCAAAGATACTTGAACCACTCTTCTGGGTACTGCTTGGAAGTTCATTTTCGGGCAGTCATACAGCTTTACTGGTTTTAAGTGGTTGCTGGTGTTGGTCATCTCATGAGACCCTTTCTAAATATTTAAAGTTGCCCTACTTTTGGATGCACAAGAGTGCACACGTGCACCTAAGAGAGATACCAAGCAGTAGAAGCAGTGTATTGGGTGGTCAAACTGCTGTGGAGAGCACAGTGTGCATCTGTCAACATAGATTTTGTGGGTTGGTGAGCCCCTGAAGAATGTCTCGTTAAGCAAATCCAGGGACTGAAACATGTCGGGCTATCTGTACGAGGACACACCTGGGCCAACTTTTTGGATGTATTAGTTTTAATGATGTGTTCTGTAAAAAATCATGAAATATGGTATTGTTTGCGAAGGAATGTAGATGTTTCTATGTCTAGTGTATGCGTTTATTTTCCTATTGTTTTCTATTTTTATAACTTCATATTGATTGTATTGACTCTGAGATGAATTTCATAATACATTGATATATGCTATTCTTGATATAATGATTTATGTTTTGTGTTGATGTTTAAGAGTGGGACAGACATCACCTAAAGGACATATTTTTCTCTTTTGCTTATATGTAATATATAGATACCCAGTCAGTACAGAAAAAGAGGCTGTGACCTGTGCTACAGTTTTTCTTCTGGGTTTGTGAACCAGTTTATAAACCTTAGTTGAATTGACTACAGCTTGCAAGTGTTTGCATTAAGGACAGACATTTTAGATTGTGTTGCCTTTATTGTTCCATGACATCAGGGACAGATGTGTTTTGACCCATACAGCCCAGTTCTAATGCTTTTCAAAATGTTAGCATATGTGAGGTCTGCAGACTGGCGCATGTTTTGAGCTAGTTCTTTTTAGTGAAAATGTTGCTAGAGATTTACATTTCCAAAACTGCTGACAGCATTACGGCATTCTTTGTGTCCTAATGTTTTGAAAATAGGTTGCTCTTTCACTGGTGTCAACTGTAGGAGGGCACCAAAAACAATAACATGTTTCCCTCCAAATAATTCCGCTTCGTTGTTTTTTAGGACTTCTTGCTTTCTGAGATGAATTAAAGCCAACATGAGGTTGGACACCATGCTTACTTCATCTATCTGGAGAACTTTCATTTGTTTCAGAATTCTGCATACCTCAGTTGCAGCCTCTGCTGAAAATGTGTAGTATTCTAATTTGATTTGGTGTTCTACGGGGAGGAGTAATAGTCAGTGTAAAGTGACACCACCTATGTTGTAAGCAGCTAAACATGTGGGGGCTGTTAATACAGCGTAAAGGTTGTTGTTTGTTAAGTTTTGTAAAAACGTGCTGATCATTTTAATTAGGAATGTTTTGCCAGAACCGACTTCTCCATTTTCATACAGGAGCAGAGGTTTATAATTTTTACATGTGACGGTTTTACTTTCATGTTTCAAACCATGATCAATTTCTTGAGTGATTTCCAGATAAATGGTGAGTTGTTCATCATTTCGCTGAGATTCCAGAACTGACAAGTTTTCCTGAGATTGTTTATATTGATACGTGCTATTTTGTACCTCAGCCATGGCTATTTCTGCTTCATTTAGAATGAGTGGCTATCATAGTGGGTCTTGGCTTCCTGTAAGGAGAGGTTGACTGCCCTCAGGAGTGTCTTTGTGTAGTTGAGCTTCAATGTATTCCTCTTGTTGGCATTCATTGTCCAACATTTCCTTGTATTGTTTGAAATGGTCATTTGTTATACTGCTTTCATTTGCTTTAAATTCAGCTTCAAATGAGTCATAGTCACCTAATAATTCTTTTTCTTTTCTCCAAGGTTTAAAAAGCAAAGTTGGAGTAGGGCCATTTAATACAGTTCTCTATGTTGTGGAGTTTTAAATGATAACTCTACATGATTAATTAAACTGGGTTTAGTTAGCTTCACTAGGCTTCATTCACAAGTTGAAACTGAATATTTGCCAGTTGTCTCATTTGGTGTGTTATTCTTTTTATAGGTTTAGTTTTGGGCAATGTCGTAGTAACACATGTTTTCCAAAGTAGTACTTCTGTTTGGGTAGTATGTGTTAAGTAAATTGTTTTTTAAAATGTCCTGGCTGTTGGGATCATTTGTGGCTATGTTTTCTTGGTAGGATTTTAATGTTCTTTTTTGGGATGAGGCTCGTCAAAGGTTCAGCCAAACATTGTTCTCAGATTTGCCATATAAGACTGTACCTGTTAAACAGTCTGCAGCTTCGTAGGATCCACATTCTCTATGAAAGAGCATTTTAAACCGAAGCTGTACAATTTCTGTGATAGTGTTTTATCAGATGAATAGAGGAATTGTCTACAATGTATTGTATGTCTATGTTTGCATTCCACAAGAGGGCAATGTAATCATTGATGTACTTGGTTGCTTCCTCCCTTCTAATGTTGTATGTATTGTTATGGGATTTGCCTTTACACTGTGTCTAACAGAAGGCATCAAACTATTTACTTGTCCTTTTTGCACACTAGGGAAGCCAAAGTGACATTTGGTATAACATGTCCCTTTGTTTTTATATCTACGTCAGCAGTATTTGACACCTTATGTTTTTGGAAGTGTAACACTTGTGTATGTAAGTCACTTTGTGTTTTTTCTGAAGGGATGTCGCAGGCAATGTATTTTTCAATAAATCGTAAAAACAGTGGCATCAGAATCATAGGCACATTTTGGAGCATCTTTTACTCACAAAAGCATGTGGATGTGTTGTGCTCCTCTGGATTGTTATTATTTTCTCCAAAAGAGGTGTTGTACTTCTCCAAGTGGAAGGGGTACATTTATTGCAGATAAAATGCAGCATGGCTATGAAGCAATGGTGGAAGTACCTTGATACATTTACAGGGTCAAGAGAACAGAGCTCTCCTGGTGTTTTATGTCTATTTTGTCTTTATTTTGGTTTACAGTGCGTAAGAGGTTGTGCCAGTCATCCCATGCATATTCTGCACAATTTAAAGTAACAAACCATGTGGGTGTGCCTAGGTTCCTTAGCATACAACGTATATCAGTGTGACGTTTGAACCAGTACTCTCTTGTACCACACATGTTTGCCAACAGATTTGTGATACTTGACTGCAAAACTTCATCTTTGTCTTCTATTTTTTGAAGCAGCTGGGTATCGGATACGTTTAAAAAGTCAGAGCCTGTTTCTAAGTGTGCGCAACTCCATAAAATAGAGTTGCTAGTTCTCTTTCGAAGAGGAGTTGGAAAATGTAATCAATATTTTGGTTGAATCTGGGGTCCTCAGAATACATTTGTAAAGAGCGATATTCTGATGCACTAATTTGTGTGGACCTTTCATCATATCTTCCTCCTTTTACTGTAGGAAAGAGTAGAGGAAAAGAATGTGCTTCTACACTTTTTTCCCATATGCTCATTGGAAACCTTTAGCTTGATATTGCAGGGCTTGTCTAACTTTGCTTAAGTGTTCCAGTTGTTGCCACATATTTTTGTCTTTTGTTTGCACACCATTAACTAGTATAATCAAATGCCGTTGCAGTATTATAGCTTGAAATGGGTGCACTGTTTGTATTATAATGTCCTCGTACAAGTTAAGCTATTGGAGAGCTTGTGGAAGTGGGAATATATAGTTATAAGTGATAGCACATGACAGCATTTTGTTATTGTCAAGCTTTGTGTTGCAGTATGGGCACACTCTTGAGGGGTTAGTTATTTTGTATTTACCTTATGCTGTTAGATATAAAGCTAATTGGAACAATTGGGATTCTTCATTGTCTTCTATTTGTAAGCCAGATCTACTATTTTTGTGCTCTTTTTATAACACGTTCTGCAGCAACCAACACATATTTGGTCTGGTGTTTCAGCTGATATGTTTTGAAACTTAGCTATTTCTGTTTTTTATGTCTTTATTAGGATGTTGGTGTTTATCAGGTTTTCGGTAATGGTTTCTGAAGGTATAGAATTCTCTAAGTCACCTTTGGCTCCAAAGTATTTACGTTGGATGTGCTCTATTTCTTGAAGGAGTTCTTTGGCTGTTCCATGTTGGACAATGTTATTTAAATTTTGCAGTTCTAGAGCAGGACATTTTGCATAGTATAGTCGATGCACAATCTGTATAGTGGAATGGAGTGTTACTCATATTTTGATGTGGTGGAAAGTGCTTTTGCACGCAGTTCCTATGAATGTCCTCACAGACCAGTGTGGCTGCGCACTGGACTGGGTCTGTGGTTAGTAAAGTTTTCATTTTACTTTTATTTTTTAATTTTACATAGCGATTGAGTTACTGACGTAAAGATTTAAAGGATTGTTGCCGTACATTAAACATTGAGGTGTACATCCATTTGTACACTGGAAAGTTTGTTTGGGTGAATGGATCATTTGGTTCAAAGTTTATTGGGGGTATTTGTTCTATGAGCTTTTGCCATAATGGTTTGATCTACCATTTCATACCCTCGACCACTATTGTCTATGGCAATAGTTTTTTTCTATTTCATGTTTATAAGCTTCTTCATTGAAGAATGGTTCTGTGCTGCTTGTGTGCATTCATTCACCATCACAGAAGTTTGAAAAGGTCTCTATATTGACATTGTGCATGTTTAGAAGTACTTGTTGTAATGTATTGATTAATTTAGTTAGTGGTTTCATTCTTTTTAAAATCAATATAAACAATGTTCTCTTTAGTAGAAAAGCGCTGTCGATTAGAGGTTGCAGGATTACTCTCCTGCGCTAGTTTTTAAGGGAAGATCGTGACTTTTCTGATGTTTTTATAAGATTGTGAAGAATTCTGCAGTCAAACATTTTTTGTAACATATTTTTTTTTTGGATTGCTTTACCGTGACTATGTTAACACTGGTTGACAGAGGCTTGGTTTTGTTAGTAGGTGCACATTTGTTTGTACATCATTTTTTACTTTTTGTTTTTGCAAGAGGGACCTTACCTTTTTTAGTCATGGTTGGTTTAGTTTTGTTGAATGAGGTTACTAGCTCTTTTGTTTTAAGGTTTTCTATCAATTGCTTTAGAGGTGGATGACTATGTGGTGTACTTTTAGTCTTATCTGCTCTAGTTTTTATTTCTTTTCTATGGAGTTGCTGTTTAGTATGCATTTTTTTGTCTGTTGGGAAAAGAGAAAGGTTGTATTGGGCAGTTGTGCAATGTATATGCATGTATGCTGCATGGGTGTGTGGGTGTGATCTCGAAATGAATAGAGTACTGTTTGATTGTCAGATGGTATATTAGGTGTGGTTGGAAAGGTTGTGAAAATAGGAGTGTACAGAGATGTGATGGGGTATAGTTAGTGAGGTAGGCAGTGGTAGCCCAAAGGAATCTGTATGGTGATTGTGCTGTTTTGAGGAACAGAGTGGGTGTTGCAATGGGGGAGTGTAGATGGGAATAGTATGCGTGTGTATGGTGGAATATAATGGGCTAGAGTGAAAGAAATGTTGGCTTGAATAAAGTAGTCTGGGTTAATATATATAGTGGCACTGTGTTGCAATAATAACATACATATATCTGATCAATTAATGTACTTATTTTGTCGGATGCGAAGGTTGTTTGTTTTTCAGTTCTTGTTTGCAGTGATGTGTGTTTTTCCTGTCATTGTAAAAGAAAGTTAGTGGGCATATGTGTTAATGGTGCAGTACTGTTAGGAATGAAGGGTAATATTTGTAATGGAAGGAGTGGTGGGGAAAAAGTTTATAAAATTTGTGGAAGGTTAAAAATGGTTGGATTTAGGAACATTTTTTTTAATTTAAGAAATGTGTATGCGCATTTGCAGAAGCTCTGTAACAATTTGTAAAAGTGAAGAATAGTTGATGGAAAATATTTGTAGTGCACTTTAAATGGCAGTTGGTGTGTATATGTTTAATGTGTTCAGAGTATATGAATATTTGCCAACATGATGCATTATAATCTGTAGGTGTTTATGTAGCCATAGAGTTTTTGTTTACCTTATGGGTCTTGCAGTTCTACTTGTACCATTATACATGTTGGAGTACAAGTCAGAGAATGTAGAGAAACAAGTAGGGCTGCATAAGCAGCTGAAGATTGTACTGGGTTCTGTTAGAAAGTATGCATGTACTGTTAATATATGAAACTGGCATACCCTGAGCGCTAATTACACATGGTGTACAACTCAATATTTTTGTGCTTGTTCTTTGTTTTCTGAAAAAGTGGCACACTGCTGCTGCAAATGCAGATATGCATTTTTTTTCTTTCTTAAAAAAGCTTTTAATTTTTTTTTAGAAAAGAACAGCATTACATATGTTTATTTGGAATACATGTCACAGTTTGGAATTGTGAAGTTTAGTCATGTATTTTTCTTTGCATTCTGGGGATTGTAGTTGTAATTTTATAATGGGCAAAGTGAATTGGAACAGACAATTTGCAAAGGAAAAAATAATAAATTAAGAAGCACCTGTACATGGGAATGGACGATGTTTGGATGTATGCATCTGTTGCCAAGATATTAAACTGTGAGACACTGAGTGGCATTTCAAAATGGTGTACAGGTGTATTTTATTTGGTTTTCCCTTATTTTATGGGAAAACGACACAGTGCTGCACATATGCATTTTTAAACTTTTATCGAAATGCTTGTAAAAAGAAACATTTTGAAATGCAGAGCATTGTTATTGTTTGCTGCTTTGTGTGAGCAGGTGATGACTGCTGCACTGCATGATATTTGCTACAGTGTGTAAAAAAGGCAATATGCTTATTGTAAAGCTAATTACTGTCACGCCACTTGCCTGGGGGCCGAGGCAATCATGCCACTTTCGACGTGCCCCGTCCTGGCGGATTGATCCGCGCTTTTGCCTGGGGGGTCCTTGGCTCTCTACATTCCCAGGAGCTTCCGGGTTTCCCGCACATGCGAGGTGCACAGGGGCGCTCGGGCTGACACGGACTTGCTGTCCAAGCCTCGCTCTGGGTACGCCAGTACCTGGAGACAGCACGGCTTGCATTCCAAGCCTCCCGGGTGTTGGATTCCCTTTATTAAGGGTTGGACCACTTGAACAAACTGCGTCTCGCCAGTACTCCTTGAGCTCCTGTTCCTCTTATCCTGCCCTGTTTCTAGATTCCTACCCTCCTGGCTCCTTCCTTGGCCCTTCCTGATTTAGTCTCCCTGTTTCCCGTCCTTCTGCCCCTGGGGAGGGGTTTCCTCCCTGGTCTCCACTCAGGTTCCTGTTCCTTGATCTGTTGGTTCCCATCTCTGCCTTAGGGTGGTTCCCTCTTTCTCCGGTTTCCCTTCCTGTAGTTGGGTCTTGCTCTCTGATCCTTGGGTTCCCCTTGTCTTTTGGTATCATTAGCCTAGTCTCAGGCCCTGCCAAGGTACTCTGCCTTGTGGACTTGCTGGCTCTCCAATCTGTATCATCTGCCCTGGATTCTGCAGTCATCTGGGTCCAGCTGCTTCCGAAGAGATTGAACTACTCGAATCAAGAAAAGCCTCCCCTGTCAGTGCTCGCACTGTCCTGATGCCACGTAAATCAGGGGAGAGCACACCTCCAACCCGGTGCTCACTATGGGTGGGAGTTGGACCGATTCCTGCATCATTCAATCACCAGTGCATCTCCAGACAGTCTGGCAGTTTCTCTGAGACCATCGACTGGACGAACAGGTACTCAATGCCCTCGAGACGCTTTTCTTTTAATAATTACAGGGGAAGTAGCAGGAACCCTGTATATATGTTTATATATATATATAAAGAACTCAGTAATGCAATAGTTGCATTATGGTTGCAACTTAACCATAACGTCCCTTTAACAAAGATACTTTTATTTCATAATAAACTGTTCGAGACCATCTGACTATTCCCATTTTCAATCAAATAGTAACTTTGTTTCTTGGATCATCTTCGAAAATGTTAATCGTGATGCACACGTTGTTCTTTTCCCATATGCAAAGTATTCGCTTTCGATTAAAGCAACCGCTTCAGTCGCACAGTGATTTCCAAGATGTCGGCATGAACTTCGGCCTACACCACCATAAAACATTTTATGTTACTCCTAATGGCCACTCCAGCGTATGGACAAATGGGTCCAGGCCGGTCGTCCCACAAAACCATAATGGTTAGGCAGCCGGTCACGAGTACGTGTATCTGGCCTGCAAAGAAACCATCAGTTGTCATTTGGAATCCATGGCAATCACAGTACGGCAGAATGTAGTTGTTCGGAAAACGTAACAGAAAATACGTGTCAATACCCAACCTTCATCATACAATTTCCAAAAAAACAAAAATAACATTGAAACTGATACTAAAGAAATATTAGCATTGAACATGGGTGAACCTAGTGATAGCCTACAAACGGCAAGAATCTGCACTCTCCATAAGTAAAAAAAATAAAAAATGACACTACACAGAAAGATAGTACCTCAGTTACAATGCCAAATTATTATTGTGGTAATAAAAAATTATAACTCTTTCGGTGTAGAGTCGTCAAAAATAAACTTACACGATATTTACCGTCTCCATTGTCTTCGTTAAACCCAGACAGCAATGTACATGCACCAAAGAATCTTCTTGAACTGATATTACATGAGTCGTACAAACGTTTTGAATACATAACCTTATCAAATGGTATTTTTCCCCAAACTTTCACTCCCTGCATTCTTACAGAATTTTCCCTCTGGCTCAAGGTCAAAAAACAATTGACCCTTATGGGTTCAGTCGGAATCGTGGGCCTACTGAGCTCGCAACCAAAAAAGCAAACCAAGTGACCTTCAATCAGAATGAAAATACATTCTGACTTTGCATCAACATATCTGAATGCATGCATGAGAACTGGTACTCCCATACACTTGCATATCCACTATTTGCATCAACCAGTGCAGGTGGCTGCCTCAGATTTCAAACTCTGGGACGCCAGTCTGACTGCAATATTATTTTAAATACATTGTAACACAGAGGCAGTAAATCTGCGCCTGCACTTAGTGGACACTATATTGAGCAGCAATTTACAATTTACCGTATGACTTTCGTGACAATAAACCCCACTTTTTGACTTCCTGCTGCCACATCCCATCCCCGCCTCATTAACCCTCACCTACCGAAACAGTATTTCTTAAGGTAAACAAGTGCAATGGTGTGTTGTTTTATATGGGTTAGCGGCGATGTCCCCATACACCAAAACATGAATGAAAGATGGCGGGCGCAGCGAAAGAATCTGACGCACTTCACGCCGTTCAACATCCAATCAGTGAAGGCGCCACATGTCCGCGGACATGACGCTATGGATTAGCCAATCGGTACCTTGTCCGCGGAGCGAACAGGGTAGTGTGTCCGCGGAGCGGACATAGATATCACACATTTTTTTAGACACACTTTCTGGTCGTTTTAAAGAAAAGTACTGGACGGATTGGCACCAAACTTACAAAAGCATGCTTTCGGGACGAAGCTCGTGCTGCAAATGTGGTGAAAATCCATCCAGCGGTTTGGGCTGTAGGCGTGGGCAAAGTTTTTCCCCCATTCAGTCTATGGGAAAAAGAAGACATTTTGGGACCCCCCTATAACTTTTCCCCCCCTGGACCAAACATCACCAAACTTTGCAAAGTTTTTTTTTGCAAAGTTCAGTGTGGATTCGTCCAGGGGGAGCGGAGATATAATCCGCCCAACAAGTGCTCTTCCTGTGGAAACAGCAACTTAACCATAACTACACAGCCACTAAGCTTACTTGTATTATATTTTATTCTTAGATTCAGATCTTGGTGAATCTGGCAATAGAAATCTTGGCCAGTTGCACAGTAGTTTTTGATGCAGATGTCTTTTATTAACAGGAGATATGCCCTCTGAGAGTTGAAGTGTACATATGAAGTGTTGAAGAGAGATGAAAGGGTAAGGTGTAGTGGTTTTGCATGGGATTGATGGATGGATGTGTGACTTTTTGAAAGCAGCCAATGAGAGAGTGTTAAGAACATGGAAGTGGAAAGTGTATTAGGGCTGCACTGTGCAAGCGGGTCTGCAGACATAGCGGCAGTCCGGGGAAGGCACGTGCCACATCCAGGTCTTTTGTGGTTGCCTGGCATGGAAAGAGGACTGTGGGGAGTAGCCAAACAGGTTTGCTGGGTGCGGTATACAGGAAGATAGGGTAGTAGGAGTTTCTTTGCAGGAGTTGTGAGAGCAGTGATAAAGGGTACGGCCATGTCTTTGAGAAGGCACACTGTGTGGATTCAGGGGGACCCTTCAATTCAGTAATTGAAGGTATATGCTGATTATTAAGACATCCTTGGAAATATTGGAATGGCAGAATTGGAAGTTTCCGGGCATGCCATTTGTGGCTCAAACTGGGCAAGCTTGCTTTCATTTTGTGAGAATATGGCTCACTTCAAATGTCTGTCGCAGTGTCCACAGACATTGGAGGATCAGCTAATTGGTTTTCCTGGGTGTGGTATGCAGGAAGAGAGGCTAGCAGGAGTTTTGTTAGTAGGAGTTGTGAGATGATTGAAAATGGTGATGGCAATGTCTTTCAGCAGGCAAAGTGTTTGGATTTTGGGGGACTCTGGGTTCACTGGGTGAAGGTATATGCTGAGCACTGTGGAATAGCCAAAATATTGAAATCCTGAATTGGAAGTATTCTGGTACAGAGTGCGTGGCCTGAAGTGGGTGGACTTTCTCCCATTGTGTGCAAATATGGTTCAATTGAAGCATTTGTATATTATTATCATTCATTGTGATGGGAACAGTTTTGGGAATGTGACTGGAATCTCATTGCAGTTTCTAATGAAGGAGATATTGGGAAAGTTGAAGGAAATGTTCCCTAATTCCAGGGATGTCATTTCACCAAAATGCCAGGGGTAGCGGAAGTGACATTACATGACCCTTGACCTCTGATGTCATTTGACCCTGCCCCAAAGTGATATCACATGAAGCGATGGAACACAACCTTTCACTCCTTGAAAAAAACAGGAAGTGGTATCACATAGCATTGTTCCTAAGCACACTATGAAAAATATGGTTACAATATCACTATAATGTGATATATATTTCATACAAGAATGGATCCCCATACATATGTATCATTAATATCAGTGTGTTTAGGCCCATATTACCAAATTACTGTGAATGCAAGCAGACGTCCATGTCCAAATGATAATGATGTGCTATTATATAGCACTTACGCTTAAGTGCTTTAGGTAGGACACATATACATACAATATCACCCAACTTCTGTTGCCACTCATTTATCGTGAACTCAGAAGGATGAAAGGCTGAGTTGAGGTGTTAAGAACAGACTAAATCAGTGACTCACCACCTGAAGTGTGCCTGAAATAAACATTTAATGAGTCTAGCAATTATTGTATAGAATTCTAGAAAGACAAATTATTTGGTATTCCCATTCATTCTTATTTAGGGTTACTGAAAGTGTTAGACTTGTGGAACCCCTGTTCCTTTCTTTTTTAGGAGGGCTGGAAAAAAATCCAGCCACTCCACAAGCAAAGAGCCACATGGCGCTGGTCACAGCCCAGGATCTTGCATAACATTTTTTCTTTTTTAGGCGTAGCAAGGGAGACCACAGGGGTAGCAAGGAAGACCTCAGGGGTTGCCGTTGTGGCCCCTGTCGGCCCCTAAATGACGTCCCTGCCAAATTCCAAAATAATTCTTTCTCAAATTGCCCAGAGACAGACGTGGATGCGTTTCAGATCATTTGGTCCGCAAATGGAGAAAGCAAGGTGCAATGTCCATACAGCTGTGTGTACTATTGTTTGTCATGTTGGCATGACATTGTTCCATAATGAGAACATAAAATTTGATAGCTCTAACAATCTTCAGTGAGATGTAGTTCATGTAACTGATGTGGGTAATCAGATTTTGGTGGAAAACATTAAAAATGCATTGAAGCAGTTTTTGTGAAAGTGAGAAGAAATAATGAAAATAAATGAAATGTTTTCTTACTTCAGTTTGTAAAACCAAAAATGTTAAAAAATATATTACAGCCAAAAAAAACAAAAAAATGTTCTTTTAAGAGCCACCCTTTTTTAACACAAAACTATTACAATGATTTCAATTGTCCCACGCCTGAAATTCCTAAATGTCCGCAGCCTAGCGTACTGTCCACAGAGTTTGCAGGGTGCACTGGGGCCTGTAACTTTGTTTAGCATGTCTATTTCTTAACTGTGAAAGGTGGGCGCTAAAGAAACATTTTGTTGTATTTATTCAATTTTGTATTTTTTTTGCTCTTTTTTCTCGGGATAGGCAAGGTAAGGGAGGGAAGGGGCACCAACCACAGGGACGAAGGGGCAGGTGGAGAGAGGGAGATGTTGGGCGGACCTTAATTAGGTAGGTGGCAGTGTTTCTCATACTCCTTGGCTGCAGCCCCAAAAGCACTCCAGAACTGCTCTCCCTACAGATCAGTTCTTCACAGTACATGCATAGCACTGTGACACTTGAAAGGTAAGGGTCATCAGCCATTTGTATAGCCTGTGAAGCCGTTGCTGGGATCCTCTACCCAAAAGGAGCATCCTTTGTGGTGACAGGATCAGATGAAGATGATGGGGTGGAGGAAGTCAACCTATTCTTACCTGAGAAAGGAATTGCCTTTCTCAGAGCACTCTGGTGGGCCGATTTTGTGTGGCCCCACATGGAAGTAGTCCCATAGGAATACAAGCCAGGTTTCCGGTGACTGAGTACAACTTTGCACTGAGTGCATCAAACCTTGCTTGCATGAGCCTTTGTACCATTTCCAACAGTGGTGAAAAATAGCCACACACAGGACTCACTCTGAGTACTGGTGACATGGACTTCCTCCAATTCATCCTCTTCTTCTTCTTGATCCTCCTCTGTATCACTGTGTCAGTTCCTCTCTTGAGGTACTCTAGGTTGTTGAGGTGGTGGTGGTGGTGGGGGTGCTTGGGAAGCAAAGATGGCCATAGGAGATGCCATTGCAGCAGGTTTTCAGAGATTTGCAAAGCAGGTGTTCTCCAGATGCTCTCTCCTGGACAGCCAGATTGAGAATGATGAAAGGTAATGGGTGGGCCCCTTTAGAGGAACCGTCCACGGACAGCCATGCTACTACTAGTCAAAAATAGGCATTGGAAAGTTGTAAAAAGCTGCTAGGTCAACGTAGAATGGGCCTGCAAGCAGTGCAAGGTTAAAGTTTCTGCTTGAAACTGCATAGATTGGCTGGAAAAGTACTTTTAAACTGTCTGCGCCGTTACAACGCGCGAGCGCAGTCACGGTCACATGATGACGTTCCCGGATGTCCGTGGTCCTGACGTCCATCCCCGGACACCCTTGGGGTGGGAAATGTCATCACGCATGCGCTGGATGTCCGTAGGACATGAGCGGTGCCCACGGATTAATTAAATGTGCGTCATGTGAACACGGTCATGTGCAGACATCCCGCCTGTCCGGGGCGCCTCCATTTCTAGTGCAAACGTCTCAGACAGTTGCATTGGTCTGCAGACTCATAACGGGACTTTTAAAAAACAAGGGAATACCACACAACAATAAAGGAAGCATTTATAATACAAAAATATATTTCTTAGAAAAAGGCATGGGGTATGCGAATGGGAAACATAAATGGGAGACTTAGGCATTTGTGTAGAATAATCATGATGGGAGGAAGGGACTGAGGTTTCATCAAATCGTCTTTGAGGAATATTTTCAGAATTGGCTGGGGATGACTGCTCGGGACAATGGGTACAGGTGCAAGTGGGACTGTGAAAAGCAACATTTTTAATCAGGTGGTTTTTCACGTATTGTACAGGTTCATTGACATTATTATTCAGTGTATCCAATTGTGTTGACAAGTTCTTGATTTTACTATTTCCATTTGGGGATGTGACTTCTGTTTGTGATTGTGGGGACTGAAAATGATGAAACTGGGGCGTGCTTTCATCATGAACACTGTGTACTGTAAGAGAAATAGAAATAATTATTTTAGTATGGTGTGTACAAAGTACATTATTTGTTGACAGTAAATTGTGTATTGCATACCATTTGAGATGTTATCGTCGCTCATTTCATCTCTTGGGAAATTCTCTACCAAACATTTTAATGTGCTTGCCATTTCTGTGAGAAAAAAAGGGCTTCTGTTTTACAACACATGTTTATGTACTGAAAACTAATAAAGGAAAAATAACTGCAATGCACTTACTATTTAAAAAGAATATGCTGTCCAGTAAGCAGCTGCTGTTTTCAATCGGTATCCAGAGTGGTGCTGAGGAGATTATATGAAGTGTACAGTTATGGTTTGTGATTGGTGCATTCCATTGCAATGTGTGATACTTAAAAAAAAAGAAATTGTATTTTTAAGCATGAGCTATACTTACATGTTTTAATAATTATTAGTGATTTTATGTACATATGTTTGTTGGCTGATGGTTACATCTTTTTTGGGTCTCCCCTATGATGTTAAGACTTGCAAATGCTGTCCTCCGTCCGTGGACTACCGCGCTGTTCGCGAACTCCATAGCTGCCACATTGGGGGAGAGTTCAATATAAGGGACTTGTAGCAGAGGAAAGGTGCCCTAGCAAAAAACTATGAAATTCACTGAAAAAATGTTGTTAAAGGGATGATATGGTTAAGTTGCACTAACAAAAACACATGTAATTCAGTGAAAAAACATTCCTAAAGGGACGTTATGGTTACAAGAAAAACTGAAAAACCTCTGAAATTTGCCAGTTATAGGAAGCTAAGCAACCATAATTTGTGCCAATACCGTGCACTGATAAGACTATCACCCAGGAAATCAAAGGTGACATCACAAATGGCATTTATGACATCATTGATGGCATCACATATCTTGGGCACTTGTTTTTGTAACTGCCGAATTTCAGGGGTTTTTCGGTTTTACTTTCAACCATAACGTCCCTTTAACAAAGTTTTTTTTACTGAATTTGATAGGTTTTTAGTAGTGCAACTTAACCATAACGTCCCTTTTAACAAAGTCATTTCAATAAATTTCATAGGTTTTTATTAGCGCAACTTAAACATAACGTCCCTTTAACAACATTTTTTTACTGAATATATATATACATATATATATATATATATATATATATATATATATATATATATATATATATATATATAAAAAGAGAGAGAGAGAGAGAGAGAGAGAGAGAGAGAGAGAGAGAGAGAGAGAGAGAGAGGGAAGTGGGCCAGAAAGCATATTCAGACTTTTTTTTATTGGGGCTTTTTCATTTGGATCTTTTGGTGGTACCTCTCTTTATCTTACTGCACTCGCACCAAATCTTCAGCGTGGTGCACCCTGACCATCTGAGAGAGCGAGACAGAAAAAGAGAACACATATATTGGGGCTGCTCCTGGTTGGCTACACCTCTGCTGTCCTGCTAAACATTTCTCTCACTGAGTCCTCCTGGATCAATGGTACACTGGAAGTGCCATCAACTGTGCTCCCTGGACATTCTGACCACTATCCCGAGCAAGGATACTCCACACCGCGGTAGCCATCCACATAAACAGCAATACAGCACAATGAAGCCAGAACATTTGCTAAATTCCTCCAGGTGCAAAAAATAATACAACACTGCACATTAATTTTGCTCCTTGTATCATCATGCAGCAGATTCTCATTGAATGACATTGTCGTGTGACAGATGGATTCTCATGGCCAATATACTAAGTAAAACCTTGTCACTGGGGATCTATCTACCGGGAAACTGGCTACACAAGTTGCAGGTGATCATGAAAGAGTGCAAATAGTGGGTGATATAGAAAGAAAACAGAGGGTGGACATAAGATGGGTTGTTGCTCCTGATTCTGCTACTGCTCCTGCACCTTTCCGCTGGGGACTTCATCTGGCTACTCTACTGTTACCCGAAATGGACGTGAGCTGAGCGTAGGAACGCGTTTAGGCAACACAACATGGCAGACACTGAGCGATAATGAAAATATAACTCGAATGGAAACAAATATGATTTTCCACCACCATCGCCATGGTTAACATGAGCATATGGAAGGAAGAGTGGAATTACTGCATAATCTTGGAATTGGCTGTTTTTTCTCCAAAACTACTACACACAAAACATTTTTGATTCAACCCATCCCTTATGCACTCGCCCACCAATAATTAAGACACTGGCATTTATATCCATAGCCAATTATAATCCGAACAACACATGCTACCAACATGCAGCTGCTATCTGGCGTTGAGTATAGCTTTCTTTCAGCTCTTACTACCCATTTTTTCAACCCTATTTCCCCTCCCTTAGTCCTTGCCCCCGCCCTTTTGCCTTGGAAGCTCTGAGCTGTAGTGTCTCTGACTGCAGCAATTCTAAATTACAATACATTGATAAATACCCCCAAAATGACTCCGAATGTCATTGCAAGTGACCTCATCGTCGCAAGGTCACTGGGGTATTATTTCTGGAGATCTCAGCCTGCACTGTCTTCTCGTTTCAGTCTGCAATCTCTAATCTGTACCCACAAATGTGCGCACTTCTGTTAATACTGCAACATGATGTCAGTGGGATGCTGCTGGTAAAAAGCAAACACAAAATAACGTTCTATTGCAAAAGAAAATAAGACGTTCTAATCGATTGCTTCTCTATCACTCTCCATTTCAATTCTTTAAGCACTGCTCCCTTTGCAAGTGAACGAGCTAAACGGATTGTGAAGTGCTAACACGTCACAGGAGAGTACTTGAAGCGTTGAAAGATTATTCCATGAACTAACGAAGATGCAAGAAATCCAGAGGCCCAACATATTCTTCCATAGCCTGCAGGGCAATTTAGAACCTTATACAATCTTTATTTGTATGACATGATCAAAGCCTGCAGGGCAATTTAGAACCTTATGCAATCTTTATTTGTATGAAATGATCAAAGCCTGCAGGGCAATTTGGAACCTTATATAATCTTTATCTGTATGAAATGGTCAAAGATTTGACGTCTGGATACATTCTGTTCTTTTGAATAAGGACCCGACCACTTTTTGGATTTTTAATAATGTTTGAAGAACAAAAAGCCTTTGCTGTAAATGTGTGCCTAGGATTATGTATTTATATGTTACGTTTCACGTCTGAAGATTTGGACAAGATGATTTCTTGTGGGACCGAGCAAGGACATAATCATACATGATGTTAATTTGTAGCACAATGGTTAACTTTTGTCAATAAACAGAACTTCATTCTGATAAATGGGCAGAATCAGAAAGAAAGGGTCCAATGGCAGATCATCGAAGCTTGATTTTCCTATGATTGGGCCCTGCGCCATTACCACCCGATCCAGCCATTATTGCCATATTATTAAAGTGGCAAAAGCTGTATGACAGTGATGAATTCCGCACCCTTAATTGTGCACCTGTTCATAAATGATATGATGGATTGTCATTAGAAACCACAGCTGATGGTCTGAAACAAATAGCCATAAACATTTTTTGTTTTTGGAGTAGCCCAATCCACAAAGGTCACCTGAATGGCCACATCCTAAATGTGCTCATTCAGATTCCCCTTTTCACGCCTTTGCGCATTTGCACAAATAAGGGGGCATTTCTGCAAATTTAAAAACACATCCCGAGGTCACAAATGGTAATTAACACAGAAAAGTAGGTCACCCGACTGAGCCTATTAGGAACAGGTGCTGGGGGATGCGCACATTATGAAATGGGCATTTTTGACCCTGCAGGTGTTTAAATAGTGGCTCTCACACATTCCTTTCCATCCGCATCCCCCAACTGGTTGCAGGGAGCCTGTCATATATTACTGCCGGGAGAGCGCCCCAGATACTAATGTTTGCAAGGGTGCTGGCCAGCGCATCTTTGCGCAACTGTCCTGCCCCTCCTGAAATGTGCAGGTCAAATTTGAGAATATGGTGACCTGCGCATTTCTATTTTTTGAGAGTCTGACACAGAACCTCGGCATAAACCACTGAAGGCAGATGATGCAGGGAGCATGCTTAGGACTGATAGAGGCTGGAGGAAATTATTGGCAGGGGTATACATTTATTTTAAGAAGAAACCTCTCGTTGGCAACCATGGGAAAAGGCAAGATGATAAGAGAGAGAAAATATACCCCCTCAGTTTCTCATATTTAGGTGCTAACCTGGACAATCTGGACACATATGAGCATCTTTGACTTAAGTAAAACCAAGCAATCAGGAAGGCATATATCTAAACATGATGTAGTTCTGTCCCAGCACACTGGTGCAGTATACTGCTTTCATGATAGGTATGGACCCTTGCATATAACACTGCTCATCGTGTTCTTCAAAGCTTGGGTTCCAGCTGGCTCCCATTAACTGGTTAAAGTGTGTGGATACCATAACTGCCCTAGCTAGCTAAGCAGGGAAAATGCTTTTCTCAAATCTCTTCTGAGGCTCCCCTTTCCTGCTTGGACCTATACTTTGAAATGGGAATTTTGAAATTTGGAGACTGAATAATATCCATGGATCTTTTGCATTTCTGAGTCAAACTGTGGAGCTATACAAATGTGGCAGTTTGCAAGGCTTCTGTTCCTGATATTTGGTCTTTGGATAATTCTGGCTCCATATGTCTTGACTGGTATTGAAAATGGATTGGGGTTACTTCTTCTAATTTGTCCTTTTCCATTCCTCTTTTCGCTCCACTTTTACTATTCTTGAAGGGGTCTCTTTTCACTCCTCCCTCTCATTGTATAGGGGACAGCCCACGTGAACCACATTTTATAATTTGTTGCAAAATCCTTTATATTTCTGTGGTAAAGTGTCTCGGTCCCATCGAAAATGTTCTAAACACAATTAGCTTTCAACAGTTTTGGGATGAAAATATGACTTATGGTGACTTAAAAACCCTACAGAAACATTACTGGCCATGTTGACTATGAAAATATATTTGCAAACAGAGATGGGAGCTCAGCCAATCAGGTGGCTGAAAATGCTGGAGAGAACACACAGTGTACTTCCCACCATGTCCAGCTACCTAGGCCCTTCCCCGAGTGGTGCCATCTTGATTCTGGGGAGGCAACAGGGAGTCTCTACTTGCTGCCTCACCACGTCCCCACCCTCATCCTGCCCTCAAAGACACCCTGCTCCCTTTCTGCAGCTCCTCCCTCCCTTCCCATTTACCTGCTGCACTGGATTTTTGTGTTCTGGTCCCAGCACTCATCCCGCCCACTGCCCAGAGCCCTTGCCTATGCATGGACTGGTGGGAAGTTACTGGCCATGTTCGCCTGCCAGAAAAAGGGTTGATTGCAATAAGAAATGACACTAGTTCCTTATTTTATTTGAAATATATAAATAACAAGAAATCATTGCAAATAGAAGAGTATCTCAACACTGACAAACCACTCAGTCAAAAATGCCTTAATTTGAGATTAAGCAAAAACATGTTTTCCAAATGCCCTTATAACTCAGGAAATGGACAACATAATTAAACTTCATCAGATCAATTGTGTGGTGGGGGTGAGATGGAGGTCCCTAACTACCAGTACCAATGGAAAAATGATTGCTCCCTATATTAAACGATGAACGGGTTGCAAACACTAAATGACGAGTAAAAGTTGTGCTATTGTTTGTCTCCATCTGTTGTAGCATGTGCAGTTCCTAATTTAACAACTAAGGCCTAGAAATGACACAGCTTCTGTTTGATATTGCTTTTTTTTAATGAGCAGTCCAGGACAGGGATCAAGGTTTTAAGAGCCATCTTTATTCCATTATTAATGTGCTTTGTTCATATGCCATACGTATAAATATTGTAAAAGTGAAGGAAAAAAATAAAAAAAAAACATGTTCCCCCAACCTCTTTGCCTATTGGATGTGAAGAAATAATGGCCCTAACATAAGCAACGGAAAGTGTAGCCATTAGAAACGCCTGTGAAGACGACATTAGGCACATTCACATATTACATCTCCTACCAAACAATTCTGAGATTTTTATTCTACAGAAATAGTATTGTGGAGTCTCATAAATCTCCACAACTAGTATTTTCTCTCTTCAGTCGCAAAAAGGTTGTCAAACTCAGTACAACACCTTCACATTATCTCTTGCCTCCAATATCAGGTGAGGAAGGATAGCTCAGGGGCAGCACGTTTGTCTTAGAAGCAAGACAACACAGTGCAACAGAGGTTAGAATCCTGGCACCGCGCTGGTATTAAGCACATTATAAAAGAACAATTATAATTAAATATGGATGGACATTTTAGTTTAGTCAGAAAAAACTCGATTTCCTTAAGCTAGCATGCAAGCTGAATTCATGCAGAAAATACAATCATACTGCTAAGGTACCCCATCAATCTTTCCTGAGTCAGTTCCAATTTACTAATAACATATCTACTTCAGGTATCTCTCTATTAATAACCCTTTTCCTGGTGAAGTGGCACTCTTCATGCAACCACTGAATGCATTCTCTTAACCAAAGAATTCTAAGATTGTATTTGTCTCACAACTAGCATTTTGTCTCTTCATCAATCTTTGTAACTAGAGGTTTGTCCCATCATCACAAAATGTTGGCTCACACAGATCCATGTAATACATCTACTATCAAACAATTCTGAGATTTTGTTCTTCAGAAATTGTATTGTGTCTTGTCATAAATCTCCACAACCAGTATTTTCACTCTTGAGTCACAAAAAGTTGGCAAACTCAGTACAACCCCTTCACATTGTCTCTTGCCTCAAAACTGTTCTAAGATTCTTTTAGAAGTAGTATTTTGCCTTGTTACAAATCTTTATGATTATTTTTCTTTCATCAGATACAAAATGGTAGTAGGTTCAGTAAAGAATATCAAAAGGAATGATAAGCGAGAAAAATGAGTTGGGATGGAGAAGGTCGAGACGAGGAGGTGGGCAGACAATATGATACAATATATAATATGATTTGGCATTCATAATGCGCCTGTACACTAGTGTTTTTAAGGGCAACAAGACAAGGAGGGGGAAACAAGGGAGGACAAAATAACGATCTTACTAGGCCTTGTTTCATTCAGATCATGCAAGTGCGGAGAAGAGAGAAGGGGAGAAGTGCCAGGGGGGAGGGATATGGGAAGTGCAGTTAACTCACAAGTGCAGCAAGCGGGTGGCTAATAAGTGCAGAGAGAAGGGACTGTAGTGTTGCAGATACAGGCCCTTTAGTGCTGGGGAGCCTCGAGGCAGTGCAAGGGCAACTGGACATGCAGGGGCCTGGGCCCGAGTTCAGAGTGTGACCAGGTGACCAGTGTGCAGAGCAGTCATGTGCATCAGCAGGGGACAGGAAGAGAGAAAGCGGAAGCTAAAAGGAAGATCTTGAGTTGCTTTTGGAAACAGAGGTGGGTCTCCTCAAGTTTGAGAGAGGCAGGGAGGCTATTGCAGAGGGATGCCCCAGCCAAGGAGAAAGATCTGCCCCCAACTCTATGCTTAGAGAAGCATCTGATACTCAGAGAGTTGCAGGTATGTTAGCAGAGCGCTTGAGAAGGAAGATGTTTTAGAAGAGAAAGGAAAGTTGGAGGTAGAGTGGTTGCAGGCCCCAGAAAGCCTTGTGGACAATGCAGAGGGTCTTGAAGTTGATCCTTTCTGCCATGGGGAGCTAGTGAGGAGATTTCAGAGCTGGTGTGATATGATCCCTGGGTTTAAGGCCAAGAACAAGTCTTGCAGTCCTGTTCTGAATATGTTGTAAAGGTCGAAGTGCAGAAGCAGAAAGATTTAAAAAGAGGGGGTTGCAATAGTCCAGCCTAGCGAGGACCATACCTCTGAAAACAGTAACCCTCTAGGGGAAAGTGAGAAATTGAATAATACTTCTCAGAAGATGCAGCTGATAATTTGACTTCCTAGAGACGTCAGGGATGTGAGGAGAGAAGGCTAGGGTGGAGTTGATGATGACACCAAGGTTCTTAGCCTGGTGTCTGGTCAAAGGTTCGATGCCAAAACGTTCGAATGCAATCGGGTCGAGGCAATATGACCGAAAACCAAAGGGTTGAATTCTTTTTTTTAAATATATATATTTTTTTGGTTTTCGTATAGTAAAAAAAGTGTTTTTT
The DNA here is from genome assembly GCF_040938575.1 of Ambystoma mexicanum. Taxonomy (NCBI): domain Eukaryota; kingdom Metazoa; phylum Chordata; class Amphibia; order Caudata; family Ambystomatidae; genus Ambystoma; species Ambystoma mexicanum. The sequence continues at coordinate 717,913,199 of NC_090932.1, forward strand.
ACAGCAAAACGGGTGTTTTTAGGGGCCCCCCCCCCAAAAAAAAACAATTCGACCCTTGGTTTTCGGTCCTTTTGATTTGACCCTATTGCATTTCGGTCCTTTGGATTTGATCCTTTGACCTATAACCTCTTAGCCTCACAGGAAGGAGCAGGAAGAGGACCCCGAGTGGACAGCCAGAGATAGAGAGGAAAGGAGGGAGCGGGTGTCCTAATGAGGAGGATCTCAGTCTTACTGGCATTAAGGCAGAGATCACTGGAGGCACTCCATTCCTGAATTGCGGCCAGACACTCTGGGATGAGAGAAGAGAGCTGAGTGTCATCGGCATAACATTGAAAATGGGAGCAGAAAGTAGTGATGCGGTGGGCAAGAGTTGCCAGGTAGCGGAAGAAGAGCCGGGGAGAGAGGTTAGACCCCTGGAAAACACCACAAGTAGAGAGAGAGATAGAAGAGAGGAAATACCCACAGTTGGACCTGAGAGGGTTGGTCGGTGAGAAATGAGGTCAACCAGGCCAGGGCCTGATCAGAAATACCAAGGTTGTCCCGAAGACTATTGAGCAGGATGGCAAAGTTGCCCTTGTCAAAAGCAGAGGATAGATCAAGGAGAATGAAGACAGAAGGAAGATTAGAGTCAGGATTGGAAAGCAAGTCTTTGCGGGTTTTCAGGAGAGCAGTTTCTGTGCTTCTGGCAACTCTGAAACAACTCTGGTGTTCAGATTCAGTATGTAGATTAGGCTGGAAATGGCCAGCTTTTCCAAGAGTTTGCCCAGGAAAGGAGTGATGGAGTTTGGGCGATAGTTAGCCAGAGAGGAGGGATCAACCGAGGGCTTCTTTAGAAGGGGGTGTAAAAGAGAGTGCTTAAGGGGTGAGCAGAAAGTTCCAGTGGCAAGGAGTGATTGCAGAAATCGGCCACGGCTGGAGCAAGGGTGTCGATGTGGTCCTTGATAGTTCTGGATGAGCAGGGGAGAACCTGCTTTGATGACATTTTCATAGATCGGTCTTGTCTAGAAATATTGTCAGGGGTGAACAGGGGAAAGGTGGAGAAAGGAGGAGGAGTGACGGCCTCAGAGGGCCCAGGAGTGGTAGAGGGGGAGGAAGAGGAGTACGAGGAAGAGAGGGTGGACAGTATGTGCTGAGTTTTAATAGTGAAATGAGAGGTGAAGGCTGTGCAGAGTGCCTGGGAGGGAACAGGAGAGGAAGAGATTGCAGCAGGATTGGCCAGCTCTTTGCAGATTTTGAAAAGTTCAGCCGAATTGTTAGATGTCGCAGAGATGTGGGCTTGGATGAGCGTCTGTACTGCCTTTGGAGCAGGCGGCAGGCCAGTTTGTCAGGGGGTGTGTCTGAGGCCCTCCACTTCCTCTCCACCACCCTACACTTGCGTTTAAGGGTGGCGAGGTCGGAAACATACCAAGAGTTGCACTTGGATTTGGGCTTCAAGCAGATCATCATGACAGGGGCAAACATATACAGAGTGTTAGAGATAGAGAGATGAAGGTTAGAGAGGGCTTTGTCAGGGTGTGAGTCAGCCAAAGGTGCAGGAGGAGGAGCGAAAGTAGCAGCAAAAGGCTCAACTGACAAGCGATTCATGGGTCGGATGATGTAGAAGGTAGGTGGCAGTGCTGAAGTCGGCTTGACCTGCAGGGAAGAGAGGGAGAGGTGGGAAAAAAGGAGAACATGATAACTCAAAGGGAGAGGACTGGTTAGAGGGTTAGAGAAGGGGAGGTCTGAGGAGATCAGAACTTCCAGGGTGTGCCCTGCAACGTGGGTTGGGCCAGAGGGAAGAATAGAGAGTGTGAGAGAATCACAGAAGTTGTGAAAGAGTCTGAAAGAAGGGCTGGTAGCATCCAGGTGGATGTTCAAGTCTCTGAGGAGGACAAGTTGGGAGGTAAAGGCAAGGATCGAAGAGGAGAGGACAGCAATAGGCAAAGGAACAGAAGAACTTAATGGATGAAAAGCAGAATGCAAGTGATGAGAATAAGGGCAGTGAACTAGGACTCATTATGACCTGGTTTCAGAGGGCATCCCTTAGCTGGTAGAAACTGGCCATAAGTGGGACCTGTGTTAAGTCCGTGTGAAGTAACTAGGAATGTAAGTCCTTAGATCTGTCCTCTGGAGAGAGGCTGTAACTCAGAGACAAAGCAGGAGGGGAAGGTTGGAAGTACCCTGGGATCCACTTGTGTTTTTAATGCCTGAAACCAGACCTCTCAGTGGGTAAACTAGGAGTAGCAGGTGTTGCTATCTTGTAGACACATAGCTGAGAAAGGTGTGTCATACACAATAAATCAATGAGGCTATGAGCGACTGTCTCTGAATCTGCCATAACAACCCCAAAGAACCCAAGAAATACAGGGACATACAATTGTAGATCATCCACATGAGTGCATCTCATAAAATACAAAAACTGCTCACAAGGAAAATATGTAATTGAGGATTGCCAGGAGATGCATTAAATAATGGACCTTAATGGATGTTCCATCACAAATCAAAAGCAAAAGCACTGGTGTGTCAAAACCTCATACAGGGGGTCCCAATTTGCAGAATCTGAAACTGATGTTATTGAAAGGAGGTCTATGCAATTCCACACAAAGAAAAACATTGGAGCGCAATTACTTGAAGATGCTCAAACTCAGTGGTGTGAACTTAGAAATAAGATTTACATGGACAACTTTAAACCCAGGATTATCAAGGTAATCACATCAACCCTATCAGAAGACACTCTGACAACTCTGACCAACAGCGTTGTGGAATATCTATTTGGAACACAATGCAGCAATAACACTATTGTGTGTCTAAGTTCAAATGGTTGGCAAATTCTATTGAGAATAAAGCACACTGAGATAAGTGTGGGCGTTACACCATTCTAACATGGATATCATATGCTTAGGCTTTTTTATATTTCAGTAAAATCCAATTTAATCTGATTTGTGCCCCCTGTAATTTTCGCTTTCTGGGGGTTTATCCAAAAACGTCTGAAAATGTCCACTAGATAGCAGTGCTGACTGTGCTACACATGGGTTCTGTATTGAATTGAAAATGAATCTCAAATTCATTACTGCCATCTAGTGTTACTTTTCAGGCATTGCTGTACCTTAATATTATCCAAACTGAAATTGTCCATATCAATATTCATTATATGGGCATGTTTTTTAAAAAGTAGTAATTTGGGATATAATTATTTGATTTCAAAAGCTACAGGACTGATCAACCTTTGTTAGTCGCTTGTCAGAAACAATCCAAATGGACTACTTGATCAAATTGTGTTTTGTGTTGCAATGATTCTCTCTCAGATACTATTCTATTTGGGAAATGGGCCAATGAAAGAGATTTTTTGAGCAAAAATTGATTTTACAGTTCAGTAAAAAAAAAGCAGAGTTGCCTGCATCTGTGATTTGGAATACTTAGTTCCCTTAAAAAAATAACCAGTTACTTTTTATAATAGCAGAACACATTTAACTGTCCAATTAGTATACATGCACACTTTATATTTTATCAAGTACTTTATTGTAATCTGTATGATGAGAAGCTTAGTTCCACACAGCTGTTTTTTAAAACATGTTTTGTCGTGTGTACAGATTTAAAAATGAATATTCATATAAACCTGCCTCCATGCCCATGTGCCTTATCCTTAATCTCCTGTTCCCCATGATTTATTTTAACATTTGTTAGTACATGTATTAGGGTTCACTGCAAAATGTATGCCAGCTTTTATGTTACCCCCTGTCAGGCACCTATAGTCTATCAAGTCCTTATGTGATTCTTGTATTCTTGCATGTGTATTGTGACAACAAGGTACAAAGAGACTGACCAAGTGGTGCCATAGTGGTTGCTATATACTTTTGTTAAAACAGCTCAAAAAAGTCCCTCATAAACCATGGGACCTAGAGTCAATCCAAACTGGACTCAAAGATGAAGTAGATAAATCGGCTCCATGACACTCTTGGCATCACGGCCTGGCAGTGGACTGGTTGATCTCCTCTTCGCTGACCAACCTTCCCAGGTTCAACAGGGCCCTTTTCTCTCCCCTATCATACTCTCCACGTGTGAAGTGCCTCAAGTTTCCATCCTCTCACCATGACCTTTCAACATCTACCTGTCCCTTAAGACCACTTAATATCTACCTTCGCTTCTCACTTCCTGTGTTATGCAGATGACACACAGCTCTTCTTCAAGCTTCCCTCCTCCTCCTCTTCCTCCCCTCTCATCCCTGACTGTCTAACCGCTGTTCAGTCATGGTGCACTGCCAATGCTATCTACCCTAATAGCAGTAAGACTGGGATCCTTTTCATTGTGACGCCAGCTCCCACCTTTTCTCCCTCCCACTGGTCGCCCTCTATGTGTTCCCTTCACTCACTCTCTTGTGAGGCAAAAAACCTTGGTGGCATCTTTAACTCCTCTCTCTCCTTCTCTCCCTGCATCGCAGATCTTGCCAACAAGGCCCACTATCAGCTGTACCTCCCCAGAGGCATTCTCCCTTTGCTCACCTTCCCCCAGAAACAGCCTCTTCCTCAATCGTCCTTCATCCTACCTTCGCCCCCTTCAACTAATACAGAATAGGATTGCAAATTGTATCCTTGGCCTCAAGCACAGGGACCACATCTCTCCAGCCCTAATTTCTCTTCACTGGCTCCGGTTGCTGCTAGGATCAGATTCAATACCCTGTGAATCATCCACTAGGCTTTCTGGGACCAGGGACCCCGCTACATCCAACTTTCTCTCCCCAAATAACTCCCTGCTAGAGGCCTTCAGTATGCTAGCGCCAACTGTCTGCAAATCAGACGCTTCCTCGATTCAAAGAGTGTGGGGTAGATCACCCTCCTCTGCAGGAGCTTTTCTCTGGAATTGTTTCCCTGCACCTCTCAGGCTTGAGCCATATCTCCTACTGTTCCGGAAGCTCCTCAAGACTTTCCGTTTCTTCTCCTGCAACACTCTCCTTCTCCCATTCTAACACCTGTGCTCATTGGCACCCCTTCAACCGAGGAGCAGGAGCTCCCTGTCCAGGCCCAGCCACTGCAGGAGCAGGGGGCACCTTTCCTGCAGGCCGCTCGACCTGCGCCGAATTTCCACAGCAACGCTATGGCCTGAGCGCCCACACACGGTGAATCCATCCCACGAGCGCCGGAGCCTCCATAAATGAAGCTGCACCGACGCTCAGAGATGGAAACAGGCTGTCGTGCCTGAAATAGCGGGAATCGCTATTTTTGCACCTGTCCCCCACCCAGGTACATCACGGCCCACCACATTCAAAGATGGCCGCCCGTCCCTTTGTTGCTCACCAGAGAGCCTAACCAGGCCCACATCAGCCACATGCTGCAGCTGATTGGCCGGCAATACCCTTAACCCCCTGATTGGTAGCCGGCAGGCGGAGCCGGCCCACTCCATCCAAGGCCCACGACTGCAAGGCCATTTCCTGTTTCTTGCCTGTGCTCATTGGCACCCCTTCAACGGAGGAGGAGGAGCTCCCTGTCCAGGCCCAGCCACTGCAGGAGCAGGGGGTACCTTTCCTGCAGGCCGCTCGACCTGCGCCGAATTTCCACAGCAACGCTCTGGCCTGAGCGCCCACACACGGCGAATCCATCCCACGAGCGCCGGAGCCTCCATAAATGAAGCTGCACCGACGCTCAGAGATGGAAACATGCTGTCGTGCCTGAAATAGCGGGAATAGCTATTTTTGCACCTGTCCCCCACCCAGGTACATCACGGCCCACCACATTCAAAGATGGCCGCCCGTCCCTTTGTTGCTCACCAGAGAGCCTAACCAGGCCCACATCAGCCACATGCTGCAGCTGATTGGCCGGCAATACCCTTAACCTCCTGATTGGTAGCCGGCAGGCGGAGCCGGCCCACTCCATCCAAGGCCCATGACTGCAAGGCCATTTCCTGTTTCTTGCCTGTTGCTTGCCGGAGCTGCCGTCTGCCAGTCCCCCTGGCCCTCACAGGCAGGCAAGCCACACGGTGAAAGCGCAACGCGACCTTGCTCGAGGCCACTACCTGGTAAGCAATTCTCCAGCACTCCCACGGCACCCTTATTGCTCACGTGACTCTTCATCGTTGATCTTACTCACCTACCCACCAACCTGCGAGCACTAGAGCTGCTCCTTAATGCTAGTGACCCGCATACTGTATTTGTGCCATATGCCTAATGTTGAATCCAGTATTTGTGCCATATGCCCCATGTTGAATCCAGTATTTGTGCCATATGCCCAATGTGGAATCTAGTATTTGTGCCATATGCCTAATGTTGAATCTAGGTACCACTGCCCTACCTGCATACTGTATCTGTGCCATATGCCCAATGTTGAATCCAGTATTTGTGCCATATGCCCAATGTTGAATCCAGTATTTGTGCCATGTGCCCAATGTGGAATCTAGTATTTGTGCCATATGCCCAATGTGGAATCTAGTATTTGTGCCATATGCCTAATGTTGAATCTAGGTACCACTGCCCTACCTGCATACTGTATTTGTGCCATATGCCCAATGTTGAATCTAGTATTTGTGCCATATGCCTAATGTTGAATCTAGGTACCATTGCCCTACCTGCATACTGTATTTGTGCCATATGCCCAGTGTTGAATCTAGTATTTGTGCCATATGCCCAATGTTGAATCTAGGTACCACTGCCCTATCTGCATACTGCATCTGTACTGCCCTGCCCTGAATTGAATTGTACGTGTTTGTATTGCTTCTCGCCCTGCTTTGTACAGCCACGGCATTGAATCGCCATATCACTATATTGCATTTCCCCCTGGTCTGAATTGTCTCCTCACTGTACTGCAGTATCCCTGTGTCCTAACTGCCATACCACCGAATCGCATTATCCCCCTGCTCTATTACTATACTGCATCACGCTACGGCTCACTGAACTTAGCCATTACCCTGAATTCCACTGACCTGTAGCCGGACCTTCAGACTGTCACCCTACCCTATCTTTCCTGCCTATACCCCATCTCCTAGATAGCACCCACATTGCCACTCCCACTCCGCTCACACAACGTCAGCGCAGTACTGCAGAAAATGCTGACTATATTACTCATCTTCTGCGCGATAGCCACGCCTGCATCCCCAGACATTCCCATTCAGGATACCAACTCAGGAGCCCCCCCATCCCAGCCAGGCACCAGTCTCACCAACGATTCCTACATAACTAGTTACTATTCTGACCCTTACTGCCCAAGGTATCATCGCAAGTCAGGACCTATAACCCCTGCCTCCCACCCCTGCCCTACCACTGAAAGAAACAACAAACTTCGCGCTAGACTCTCTAAACTATATGAGCCGCCCCGAAGACTCCTGTCTGACTCCAAATGCAGAGCCAAAAGCTCCACCAAAGGCCCTGCTATCCCCACAAATGACTCCAAATGCAAAGCCAAAAGCTCCACCAAAGGCCCTGCTTTCCCCACAACCAAGTCCAAACCTATCGCTCATACAAACATCTCGATAAAAACGGATGTACACTCCTACAAAGGAGCTCTCCTCAATACTAGATCATTAGTCGCACATGCCTTGATATAGCAGACCTAATTATTAAAGATAAATTAGATTTTATTGCTCTAACCGAAACCTGGCTCCACAATGCAGCAGGCCCGTCTCTAATGTTGGCAATCCCAGATGGCTATACCATATCCAGGCAGGACCGGGTGGGCAACCGGGGCGGTGGCATCGCCATCATATCCAAAGAAAGTTTAGCTCTCAGACTAGCCCCGACCCAAACTCTGCAATCGTGCGAATCCCTCACTGCCAAACTCCCTATAAACAACACCCAATCCCTCACTATCCACCTGATCTACAGACCACCAGGTCCACTCGGGACCTTCGAGGAAGATTTGCATAACCTAATTTCCAACAACGCGAAAACCACCTCACAACTACTGCTACTAGGTGACCTTAACCTTGGGTTTAACGACCCAGCAGACATACATGCCTCTACCATAGCCAACACGATCTCATCACTCGGACTCTCACAAAAAGTTAACCTACCCACCCACCTGAAGGGAAGAACCCTAGAATGGGTTGCTGACGCTAACTGCTCAGCGGTCATCTCCTCTACTACACCACTACCTTGGACTGACCACTCGCTGGTCTCATTTAATCTACTGACCTCTAGACCACCCACCACAACCGTGCCACTGGCACCACCCTGCCTCACAAGAAACAAGAAAAATATTTCAGTAGAAAAAATCATCCCAGCCATCCTTCCAACCCTAAACGTATTGTCAGACAATCTAGATCCCAACACACTAGTTCACGAATATAATAAAATCATGTTAACTACCATGGACAAAATTGCCCCACTCAAACTTCGCACCAGCAAGCCAAAAACCCATTTAAATAAATGGTACACACCTGAACTCAAAGCCCTCCGCCTAAAAAAGCGAAAATGTGAAGCTGATTGGAAACTATGCCCCTCTAGTGAAAAGAAAGCCATCCTTCGATTTCTCGTCATTACAAAGCTGAAATCTGCTTAGCTAAACGGAATTCCTATAACAACCGCATTGCCAACTCCAACTCAAGTATGAAGGAGCTCTTCTCCATACTGAAGGAACTTGAGTCACCCATTGCCACACCCGACACCTGTACCAAGGACCAGACTTGGTGCACAGACATCCAACAGGCACTAGCAAATAAAATAAACACCCTACAAAACAAAATTCAACTAAAAAAAGACTCCTTAAACCTCACTAACTCTCCCACATCTCCGCCCAACGCCTTACCAAGTACACACACTAACTCATTCACCTTCTCCAAAACCACCACCCTGGAGGTTGAGAAAATTATTCTTTCTCTTAAACCCTCAAACTGTAAAGGCGAAATCTGCCCTGCACACATAATCAAGGATGCAGCCAGAGACCTGTCGCCCTTTATCTCCAAACTCATAAACGCCTCTTTTTCCTCAGGCAGTATTCCTTCCAACTTAAAACAATCCTGGGTGCTCCCCCTCCTCAAAAAGCAGGCGCTTGATCCTCTCATCCCCACCAACTACCGACCCATCACCACGGTACCCTTCCTACTGAAAATCTTGGACAAAGTGGCCTATGGCCAGATTCAAAAATACCTAGAACTACACAAATTACTAGGCTCTAGACAATCAGGTTTCCGCCCATTACACGGCACGGAAACAGCCCTCATTGATCTGAAAACCCAAATTGATGATCTGAGGGACAAGGGTAAGACAGCACTCCTCCTCCTACTCGACCTCTCCGCGGCATTCGACCTCGTCGACCACAAGGTCCTCTGCAGACACCTTGATTCAGCTGCTCATTTCTCCCCAGAAGCTATCAGATGGATTGAATCCTTTCTGAGTGAGAGAACAATGAGAGTTTTCTCCCCTTCAGCAGCAGCAGACCCCTCTCCTATCACCTGCGGAGTCCCGCAGGGCTCATGCGTCTCCCCCACACTATACAACATCTTCACCAAACCCCTGTTCGACGATCTGGACCATCTGGGTGTCACCTACACTAACTATGCAGATGACACTCAGATTCTCCTCCCACTTTCAGGGGATCACAGTAAGGACAGAGAGTTGGTGAATAGAGTATATCTCATCATTCAGGCATGGATGGCATCTCATGGTCTATGCCTGAATGATGACAAGACAGAGCTCATCATTTTGGGTACCCCTGCTAATATCAACAAACTAGGCCTTGAATATGCCGAATTTAACATAGATGGTAATTCTATCAAAGTATCCAGGGAAGTAAAAACCCTCGGCTTTTATTTGGATGCCACTATGTCATTCACTAAACAGGTCAACTCACTAGCATCCACCACTGCGTATACGTGCAAATTAATAAGAGCAGGCAGACCATTCCTATCCAATGACAGCTGTATGATCCTGGCAAGAGCACTCATACTATCTAGGCTCGATTATTGTAATGCCCTTTATAGCGGTGCTAACAAAGCCATTATCCACAGGCTACAAATCCTACAAAATAATGCTTTGAGAGCTGCCCTCGGCATTAATAAGAGAGATCATATCTCCACCACCAGACGCCAACACAAATGGCTCTCCACAGACAACAAAATCAAACTAAAGTTGGCCTCCCTAACCCATAAAGCCCTCAACAATGCCGCCCCCAGTTATCTGATGGACAAGGTAAAGAGAAAGTCTTCCATCAGACAAACAAGATCTATCAATTCAAACTGCCTGATAATTCCCAGATTCAAACTCTCCACCATTGGTGGCAACAGTTTCCCGGTGAAAGCTGCCACATTCTGGAACTCTTTGCCACACAACCTAAGAGCTGATCAACCATATTTGCACTTTAGAAGGCACCTCATCAGTCACCTGAACTCCAATAACCCCTGTACTTAGTTGCACTTTCTATACCTATGTATAGATATTGATACCCTTGTTTGCGGCCTTGCCCTCGCCTCTAACAGCCCTGTACACACCTGTATATTTCTCTCCTGTATAGATATTGATTTTTTTATGTATGAAGATTTGTATATTTCCTATTCCTGTAATCCTTGAATATTCTTTACTTCAACTGTTTATTTCTGTAACATTGTAAGCTTCGAATTATCTTTTTGCCTGCACCCTGTTGCCCCTGGGTAAGGTGCGCCATACAAATAAATAAACAAACAAACAAACAAACAAACAAACAAACCTTCTTTCTGCCTCAGTGACTGGCTGCTTGGCTCCCTCTGAGAACTACAGGGCTCAAGGTCCCCCTCCCAGTCCTATCCCCCTTCATCGCACTTACCATCCTGACACTCACCTCTGCAATCCCTGCCACTTGACCTCTGGCCTCCCCTTAGCACTTGTATCTCGCCCCCCATTTTCCCTTCCAACCTTAGCACTTCGCTTATTTGCACAGTCAGGCACTTCCCCCACATCCCCTCTCCCTTGCATTTCTTGTTCTGCAATTGCACGATCCGAATGTCACAAGGCCTATTAGGACCGTTATTGTATCTTTATCCCTTGTCCCCCCACCCCTTTTTGTCTTGTGGCACCTTGAAACACCATTTGTTGTATTGGCGACTTACAAATAGCCAATACAATAAATACAAATAAATAGGTACATGGCAAAATCCAGCTTTATTATCAGTCAAATAAAGCAGGGACAGCATACAAGCATCGGAATCTCGCCGCTCTCAGCGCATCCTTTACAGACAATGATTTAAGTAATGCAACTTTGTCATACGTCATCACATTTCATGAGTTTACAAAAAACCTAGGGGAATGGGATTTATTAGTGGTGGTGGCTAAATCTACACTCTACAGTGTTCAATACATGTCTGATGGCTCCTCCTGACACCACCTCTCTTTTGCTAAAGATTAAACTATGTAATTTCTACAACAATGGGGTTTGCTGGCGCATAACCTGAGGGGCGACATAACACCATGGTAGGTTGTCTTTCTGCTAACAAACCTTGGACCCTTGAAAGACTATCAATGCCATCAAGACATGAGCCAGACAGGGAGTAGGAGGACAGAGATCCACAGATTGCTTTTCTTCCCATTAAAAACATTACCTTCCCTATATTATTAGGCCATGAGCCAGTGTGATCTCTTTGTACTTGGCATTTTGTGATGTCTTGTGTCTGTATGTAAGTGTAGGGAGCACAGCAGGTGTCATATATGTATTCACCTTCAATGAATTGACAGTGTTCTCCAGTTATGGGTCACGTGTGATGGCACCATGTCAGGAATAGATTCATTTAAAACAACATCCGGAATTCTGGACAGAATTTAGTAGTGTCTTATTTGGGTCAATTGTACGGCTAAAAAAGATTCCAACGTCATGAAGGAGCGCAATCATTGTGCCTATTTATAAACGAGGCCTGCGTACTGATCCTAAAAACTATCGCCTGATTGCGCTCCTCGAGGTAAAATGTTTGCTACTCAATTGCAGGCGTAACTTTTAAAGTGGCTTCAGGAATCCCAAAGATTTGAGCCCCACCAATCGGGCTTTGTAAAAGGAGTTGGTTGTAGTCTAAATCTCATAATAATACATTTTTTTGAAGATGGAAGCGATACGACAAAAGAAAAAAATTTACATCGCTTTTGTCGATTTATCAAACGATTTTGATACAATCAACAGAGAATTGCTGTGGTGCAAGTTGAAGAAATGGAACTGCCCAGAAAATCTTGTTGAACCAATAAAGGCACTACATTCAGGAACAGAACTAAAAATTTGATTGGATAATGATGGATCCCTAAGTGTTCCAATCATGTCGAATCTTGGTGTCAAGCAGGGTTGCCCTTTAGCTGCTATTTTATTTTGTCTGTTTTTGTCAGACATTGGGGAAACTTTAGGACTTGTCAGCTCATTCCCACCAAAAATCAATGGTACAGCGATAAATTGGTTACCCTATGCTGACGACATTGTTCTGTTAGATTTAACCCCCATTGGATTAAATTGAAAACTAGCTGCATTGGAAAGATATGTAAAGCAAAATAACTTAAAAATAGACCCGGCTAAGTCTGAAGTAATAATCCTACAAGATCTTCCAAGAGCTAAAAAAACGATCAACACCATTAATCCATCATGGTGGTTAAACAATGAATCACTGAACTGTGTAAAAACGGTAAAGTATCTTGGGATGTGGCTGAATAGTAGTGTTAACAATCATCAAAGGGTCGAAAATACTAAGTCAAAGTGTAAACAACTGGCATGTCAAGATGCAATCATAAACAAGAAGTATGAAAAGTTTTCCTTCAAACCGGTGATTGCGCATTTTAACCAGAAAACAGCACCTACACAGATATATGGAGCAGAATGAGCATTGGGGGCGCCCGCAGCATTGTGGCCACAACTTGAAAATATTTATTGGAGGTGTGTTTTGAACTTACGTAAAGGCCCACCTTCGTGTTTGCGATATGAGCTAGGCTTGGTGTCCATTAATGCGAAAGTTCTGTGGAATATGCTGTCCATATATAGAAAGATTATTTTGGACAAATGTCTACCCCAATTTGATATCTTGTCAGATCTAAAAAATCGGAACCGTACATCAATTCCTGTAAAATGGGCCCTCGCTTGCAAAAACCATCTAAAAGACTTGCACACTGATTGTGACACCCTGAAAAATAAGCCTAATGAGGTGAAAAAAATGTATCGGATTTAGATTGGTGCTCAACTGTCAATGAAAGAAATCGTTATAAACTGATGGAGGATGCAGCTAAAGAGGGGAAAAAATGGAACAGTGTTTTTGGATATATGGTTGAATCTCCTAACACAAGCTATCAAAAAACTTTTATGAAGTTTTGTCTGAATCTATTTGATACCAAAGTAAGCCTGAATCTTAGATTTAGAAAAAATGATGGGAATTTGACATGTCAAAGTTCTAAAGCATGCCCAGAGACCTTAAAGCATTTAACCTTGTATTGCCCTGGTCTGAAAGCAATAGGATCTATGCACTTGGGACATTTGATAATGCAAAACCCTTCTTTAAGTGGAGAAGACTGGTGGGCCATGTTTGCTAGTACAAAAGGCAAAATACTATGCACACTGATCCATTTGTTGTGTACGATGGACACCTTGCTAAATAGCCAAAAGAAAAGGGAAAGAACGACTCCTTATTGATTATGGTTTATGTTGATAATGATTTGGATCAAATAATTGAAGGAATATAATTGTTTTAAGCAAACATATAACAATTGAGTTGAAGGAGCGGTTTTATGTGAGTGAATTAAATGTAAAGAGGTGTTCTTGGTTCTATTTTTTTTTTAAAGTTTGTAATAAACTTTAAAAAAAAGGAATAGATTTATCCTGTATTTATTGCAAATGTAGCTAACATTAATGTAAGTGTTTTGTTTTCTGTTGCCACTGGAGACACTCCTGAGCTATTCTTTATGGAGTGTTTTGGCTTATAGTTTCACTGCACATGGCTAACAAAGGTCAGTTGTGCTTTTTTATAAACTTGAATGAATCTGGTGTGTACTGCTTGCCTATCAGGGATTGCTATCTTGTACCTTATCTCTGCCGTTCCAATCCTCCCTTATGTCACTGTAAGTCTGGCTATGGTTGTTAGCTACTGTCTGAGCTCTGAACAGCTCTGTAGTTCTGTGGATTTAGCATTTTGAGTTCACTAGACATCTTGGGGCCTTCGTTTATTTAAAAGCATACTGCGGCTTCCATTTTGGAGAAGATGGCTGCCCCATTATACCTGTTTTTCTATGTTAGTGAGAAATATTCATGTGTCTTTCATGTTGCATTCAGCTTATACATCCGTTACATTAGTGTTCTTCATGTCTAGTGGATGTTATGTTAATATTCTTCATGTAAAAAATGCATATATTACCTATTCTACGTATTCTTCATTTTGAGTGCTTATTGCTTCATGTCTAATTCATTCATATGTAAGATTATAACGTTAGTTTGACTACTTTAGTCACCTTAAGTTTAAATTGTCTCTGTGTCCATCTGCACTTGCCTGGGATAAGGGAGGCACGGTTGTTTTAAAGAGTAACTTTTCTCACCTGGGTGGTATTGGGCCAGGGGAGGGGCAGATGCTATGGATGATATATTCATCTGCCTCCCAATATTTTCCCCTCTGGTCGAGTCCTCAACCACACCCTCCCTTCTGGTATCCCCTGCATAGGGCTCCTTGGGTATGCACATATTAGTCAACCTCCTCAGCTGCCTGCACGTCTCACATGGTCATCCAAACTCCAGGTTTTATAGGAGCGTTCCCCATTGTAATCACAATATACAAAGTGTTCATTGTAATTTTGATGGTCCTGAGGAAATATACATTCAGACCCAGGAGGGGTGATAGGGCTTTCCAGTGTTTGGGCATGGGGAAGCCATCTTTTGGGGTATTTTTGTGCACGTGAGTATCCACATTTATCACTATTTTCATTCATTCTGCCTTCTTGGGTGTCTTTTTGCATTGGCTTTTTGCTATTCATAGAACAGAGAAATCTTGAGTGCCTGCTGAGTGCTGACACGCTGACACAAAAGATTGCTTGATTTTACATTCAAGCTTTTAATCCCCCCCCGACAGCGACGCACCTAATTATATGGTACTTGCGTATCTGCCTCAAGAGTATAATCCTATTGGCCAAACTCCGACTCTCATTGATTTCATTGGTCAAATTGGATTGGGCCTGCCTAACGCCACAGGAAACAGTATAACTACTGGCACCTGCACGTGCTGGCGTGCGCACACAGGCTCGAGCACCTGCTGAGTGCTGACACGCTCACACAGGAAGCCGCTTGATTTTAAATTCAAGCTTTCAATCCCTCTGACAGCAACGCACTTAATTATACAGTACTCAAGTACCTTTATCAAGACTGTAATCCTATTGGTCAAGTTCCGAACCACATTCATTTCATTGGTCAAGTTGGATTGGGCCCACCTACTGCCACAGGAAGCTGTATAACTACTGGCACATGCACGTACTGGTGCACGCACACTGGCTCAGGTGCCTGCTGAGTGCTGGCATGATGACCCGGCTGGACACTGTGATTGTGCCTGTGCTCTCTGCAAGCCACAGAGGAGATGTCCTGACCAGGGTCTCTTGGGCTAAGTGGTGTGTGTGGCTGACTTATCATTGGTGAGTAGCTTAGAAACCCTTGCATTGGTTAAACACTTAAGATATGAAGTTCTCTGCAAATCGGAATTACGGCTTGCGTAGCGCATCTCGTGAGGCTAAAAGGTTAGGGGGTCCGAAAGACACCATCAGTGTCCATAAGACAGATAGATCTGAAAAGGGCGGGAATACTCAACCTTCCATTACTGATTTTCTTAAGGTGGCCACATCTATACTAGCATATAATAATATTGTGGATACTCTTTCTCCTTCCCGAGCCGCTATTACATTTTCATGCACGAATGACAATAATAATTATTTTTTGAACATGTGCATTGTTCTACAACGTAATTCTCTGAGCAACTTGGGAATATTCTTTCATCCTTACTTGGCTGTGATATCCTGATCAGTACTCATCACTCAGCCTCCCAGATCTGGAAAGACTGGTTACATCTTTTTAATCCTTGTTAATTTTTTCTACTGACAGTGACAGTGAATGTGATTTGGAACCCTCACAAACTCCACGTGGCTCCGCTGCAGATGAGAACACCTCACTGGCCACTGCATTGAATTCGATTACATCAAGTATAGAGGCCTTGATTGCCTTGTGCTTTACAATCGCTAATGAACAGATGGAAATTCAGCAGGTTTTGATTGAGGTTGTCAGTGTTACCTGGCGAATTCTATCCAACTGCAATCTACTGTCTCAATTGAAATGGAAGTAGGTATGGACAAAGTACTCAACACTTCCATTCACAGTGGCAATCCCCCACCTAACTGTAGTACAACTGGGGAAGGCTCACTGAGATCACGCAACGGAGGGAAAGGTTAATTTGACTCCTCTATCGGATGAGGAGCCTGACTCGGATTTTGAGGAGATTACATTATTACCGACCACTGCCATAACCGGGGGGGGCCCACAGACACTACAGTGTGGGGGGGCTCTGTCACCACATGTCCTGGGAGGGGGGCCCCACTTGGACTTTAAAAAAAAATGGTCACTCTGCCTTCATAAAGAAATGATTTCTGATACAGAAATAATTTCTTTATGAAGGCAGAGTGACCACACAAAGAAAGTATTTCTTTTTGAAGTCTGAGGGCTCCCCCACCCCATGACATGGAAGCCTCTAGGTTGTTGGCCACCATGTCATCGGATGGGGGAGCTCTATGTCTTCAAAAAGAAGTTATTTCCATTATGGTTCGGCCCTTAATGAGAATAATTTCTTTATGAAGTCAGAGTGACTTAAACAAGAAACCATTTATTTCTGAAGTAATAGGGCTCCCCTCAACCCCATGACGTGTGTGTGTGCAAGTGTATGGTGAAAGGGTGCACACTTAAATGTATAGGTGGCTGCTGATGTGAGTGCATGGTGAACAGGTTTGCACTTAAATCTATGGGTGGCTGCCTGCGTGTGTGTGCCTGTATGATGAAAGGGTTCACACTTAAATGTATGGGTGGCTGCCTCGGTGTGGCTGTATGGTGAAAGGGTTCACCCTTAAATGTACAAGTGGCTGCCTGGGTGTGCCTGTATGGTGAAAGGGTACACACTTAAATGTATGGTTGACTGGGTGTGCATGTGTGTTCATGGGGAATGGTGTGTGTGCTTTAATCCAGGGGTGCAAGTACAGAACCTATGTTTTGGGGCAGGGGGTGCCAACACTTCAAATGTTTGGAAGAGCTGCTAAATTCACAGGTGGTGGGGGAGGAGAAAACGTATTTGTGTGGAGACATCTAACTAATTTATGCATTTTAATGAGACTATCCTAGTGCAGCTTCAATGTTGCAAGCATTTAACCTGCTCCTTTAAGTCTGAAAGCACCCACTTATTGACTGCCGTGAGAATAAGCATTCTCCTGTCCCCTCTCTACCCTTCCAATCACTTCCCTGGCATGCAAGTACTAAACCCATATCAAGATTTCAATTGTCTAGGAAATTATGGATGTGAATACAGGTACTAAGAGTTAAATGCTTTACATTAGTAATTGCCAGGCCTATGTTAACAGTGAAACCCAGGTGCCGTTTAACATCTGTGTCCTGTTCTGTCCAGCAACGGCTTTGTTGGTCAGCCAGGTCAACATAGCCCAACATTTCAGAGGGTGCGGGGGAGTGGGGAAGGAGGTCTGAAGCCCAGTCAGCTCAATGGTGTTGTGCCACTACTTGTGTTTAATTCCTTGGTTACTTATTGGTAATCTTCATTATTCATAGCCCTATGATTCCTCATCCCAGTACTCGTGTATGAGGCACTTTGCCTCATGCACAAGTACTGTGATGAGGTAAAAGGACATGGAGGTAATGCATGGCTTAGTTACCTGCAATATTCATTACTCCTAGTCGCACTCATCCTCATCCCAGTACTTACATATGAGACAACGAGCCTCACACATAAGCACTGCAACACGAAAAAGGGACGTGGAGGTAATTCTGGGCTGGGAAGCTGATTTCGGGGGTTGGGGCAGAGGGTGTGAGGGAGAGGGGATGTTTGGAGAATGGGGTTGGATGGGAATTGTGTGATAAATCACAATGGTCATCCATGTCCAGGCTAAGCAGGCCTGACATGTGGTATTAGTGGCTAGAGAGGGAGTGTGGTGCAGCCATCTAGTCATTTCTTAGTTTGGCTTGTTTGACTGGGCATCTCTGATAAAGCAGTCCTGCTATGTGTAATTACCTGGCTAAAGTGCCATTTGGGTGCTGCCAGTCTAGCCATTTCTTACAGTGGTGTAAAAAAAATTATAAGTGTTATTGTTTTGACTGCCATTTTGGTGCAACCAGTCTAGGTATGTCTAAATAAAGTCATATATGCTTTACTGTAATATGTTATTACATGTCCAGACTGGTCTACATTGTGCAGCCAGTTGGACATGTTTTCATTGTGGCATTTCATTTGTAATAGCAAAGCATAATATTAGTTACAGCATTAATTTTCCTGGTACTGTTAGTGACTTGCATGTATTGGATTTTTGGATTGGTGTTACCCTACAAAACAAATGCAAATGCTCTGTCCTTTTAGCCAATTGTTCCCAGAAAGTGTGTTGTATAATGCTTTAAAACACATATGTATATCTTTCTCCTAGGGCAGTGTGGGATGTAACCCTGCAGCGTAATTCGCCATCTCGGCAGGGAAGTAACACATTGGCTTGTAACTGTAAAAGACTATCTCCGACACATTAATCCAAAACTACAGTTACTCACAGACTGGTAGTCTGTGAGTAACTGTACGGTGAGGCAGGTACAATTACAACTGTACAGTGAGGCAGGTACAATTACAAGGCCCTATTGGCAGTTGGCTGCAGGTGCCTGGGGATCAGGACACTTCCTTGATTTGTGTTACTTTTGAATCCACTGATCCTATAAACACGAATAATGTACCAAACTTGGCCAACAACCATTCTGGGCCCAATAGGCAGGCTCAGTCTAGCCCTCAAATACCACCTTTGTGTGTTGGCCACCAATTATGGACAGTGATATCAGCTCATTGGTAAAATGGGTGAAGTTAGAGGAAATGCATCCAACAGAGGCCAGTCCTTTTTTAAATCGTGGAATAAATTTAGAAATGTTTTCACAGACTCCTCAGCTTAACGTGATTAATTCGCCTGATATGAAACACATTGAGTTACCCAAGTTTGATAGTTTGTGTAATTGGTATGGTAATGTTTATTTGTAAAACACCTATACGCAAGGCAAGTGTTTCAAAGCTCTCAATTGGGCCATGATGGAGTGTATCTCTCCTTTGATGGTTGCCTCACTAAAAACTTGCATTTTGGAGTTAGAATCCCTGGGCTTTACAGTAATCATTTCCCATAAATGTACTCCGATTCCTATAGGAATGGGAACAAAAGGGCTAAAATCAATCTTCAGCACGCCAATTTCTGTGTTGCCAATCCATTGCTCAGAAAGGGCCTTTTTATTGGCCCATAGAGATCCCACAGGTGCAATGTTTTGGAGAAGCAATGCTAACCAAGTCAATCTGACAAAGAAATCATAAACCATGATTGAGCTTGTTAACATGGAACACAAGAGGTCATAGATATTTTCTCATCCAACCAGTAAGTCTCCAATCATTGAAGTCCTTAGATATATTTTTATTACATGGAACATGTTTTACAGACTGTGTTTGTATTGATGGTTTGAAATGTTGTGTAATTCTGCAATATGCTCCAAACAGGGCATCGCAGTGGAGGTCTGGCCATTGGAGCTTGCTCTAGATTTACCCTTAAGCTTTTTGAGGCCAAAGTTAGTTTACCCTTTGTACTATCTGCATCTTTGCATGAAACACAGACAAATGTTAGAACGTTGATAATAAATGTGTATGACCCGTCCAATGGTCTTGTCACAAATAATATACAGAGTGTGATTGGTAAAATCCTTTTAATGTGGTATAATGCATATCCTACTGATGAGGTTTTGATAGCTGGGGATTTTAATGTTCATGATTTTCTCTTAGACACTTTCCATGACATGATGAAGGGAACCACTGGCACTCATAATTCTCATATATCTGGTGCCCAAGTTCATGGCTGGAAAAACTTTTTTTGACGGGCAGGATTTTGATTTTTTGCCTTGGGAAAATTGTGAAAATCTTGATTCACTCTTACTTGGACCAACAGTCGATCAAAATCATATCTTGATTATGTGCTTGTGAACTTAAACATGTTTAGTTGTTGCAAACCACTGAAAATGTTTCATAATAAGCTACTTGATCATGCCATACTTAGCTGGACATCTAGAGCAGGTGATGATTATGTCCGATCTTATTATTCCCCTGTAATTGAAAGTAATATATCTGGTAATCGGATAGTATGGACAGGGCACATGATCAGAAAGCTAAATACATTAATTCTATTTAACCAAACATCTCTTGCACAATGGTTGATTGCATATGACTGGGGCATCAAGCTCATGATGGCAAACCTCGCTGTAAGCCTTAACATCCAGAAGTCCAAGTTGACAGGCTCCATGGTTAAAGAATGTTCCTCCACTTTTGATCCCCTGATTCCACACAGGAAAGAGCTGAATCGTAAATCCAGGGCCCTAGTAATCCCTTACTTACGTTCATGCACAAAAAAGCACATCTCACTGTTCTTGCGACACGGTACAAAAACTGACTAGTACAACATAAACATTCCCTTACCAATTTAAATTGGCAATTACTCTGTAGGAACTTAAAGACACATGATGATCACAAATTGTGGTCAGGTCTTTGGGAACATTTGGCAGGTCTGGCACCTACTGTTCTAAACGGCCTCTCTGAAGATCAATGGATAAAATACATTACCCAACTCTATTATTCTAACAATCAAGAGAAAACTGAGTTAGAAATATACATCTACACGAACTAGCTATTTGTAGAAGATTTGGAGGTTGAGGACATTGTCACTGTCATAAAAAAAGTTTAAATCTTCTCATGCACCAAACTCAGGTGGTATAACTAACGTTATTCTGAAAGCAAATCCAGAATTCTGGGCAAAAACCTTTCTAGCACTAGAAAGACAAATCGAGCAAAGTGGGAATGTGTAGAAGTCACCCAACCAACTGTAGACTATTGGCTATGCTGGACACAAGCCAGCAAATATTTTCAATGATATTGTTGGGCAAGCTGAATAAATGGCACAGGAAATGGATCTGTGGAGATATTTTCAGTCAAGATTCAGGAAAGTACACTGCACTTTAAATAGTCTTTGCACAATACAGCACTTGATGGCAGGAGTTGGGTGAGGATCTAATCCCAATCAATCTTTGCTGCTGTTTTATTGATTACAGTAAGCCCTTCGATCTGGTTTCTTGCTCGCTCCATTGGAGCTAATTGATTGCTTGGGGGCTTGATGGACACCTGCTATATTTTGTTTAGTTCTTGTACTCTGACACATTTGTTGTAGTATGCCTGAATCAGGTAGGAGAATTATCAAGTTGCGTATCTACCAATGTCAGACTTAAAGAGGGGTGTGTTTTTGCACCACTGCTTTTTAATCTATATGTGTTTGACATGGCTAGTGTGATAGAGGCAGCAGCTTATTTCTCCCACATGATCAATAATGTGGCATTGTCATGGCTTGGCTATGCAGACAACACAGTGCTCTTTGATCAAACTGGGATCGGATTACAGAGCTCAATAGAGGCCTATTACAGAATTTGCACAGAAAATCATATGAAGCTCAACATTGTTAAACTAAAATAATGTGCCTAGGTGGCAGCATGCCAAAAAGTCCCACTTTAACTTGGAAACTTCATAATTTCAAGCTGGAAGTGGTTGATAGTGAAGTGGGAGAATGGAAAACCAGACTCCCGTCCTTCACCTCTCGCGCTTGGCCTAGAGGGTCGTGGCCCAGACACCCGCCACGAGAAGAGTTTGCCCATTTACCAGATGACCAAATACCCTGGTACAGAAACATACGGATGTGTCCATCTGCCTGCCCAACAGCCCGCACTGGCCATGCCGACACCTGCGGCACGGACCAACTAGACTGAAATCTACACATCGTTAGAGATGCCATGACGACCTAGATAACGGGAAGCACCGCTGAACTATTATACACGCTGAACATTTCCACACCAATCTACACGAAGAACATACTCAGTGCTCTGACGTAGGCGACAGGCTTATTCACGGACGTGCATCTTTATTATTTTTACATAGGCTTTCAGAATGCAGAAACGCAAGACGCACCATGAGCTCATTTATAACGCTTGCTCACGCTTCTCTTGAAACCCGTTACCATCATGAGAGATATAATGGAAACACGATACTGGCCATGAAACTGTATGCCACTATAACCTAAAGCATCCATGCACTAAATGGATTACCCGTGCACCAGGCCCAAGTAGGCCTCAAGCAAGAGTTCCCGTGAACATTAACAAAGCAAAAGTCAGGTTGCTGAGCCTGCAGAAAGAACCCAGTGGAGCAACCAGCCAAGGTCGTAATGTTGCAAACCCACAGTCAAGAAACAAATCTTCAAAGGCACGATGTTGCAACCTCGCACTCCACGTACCAATGTTAAAATCATATCTGCAAATTAAACCAGACATACAGTGGAAAAACAATATTAATTGTGCAGAATTATGCCTCAAACACGGTCCCTCCCCACGTGACCAAGCCGAACCTGACGAGATGCCAAAACCCAGGAGAGAAAAGGCGTCTGGGTACCTCGCTACGAGACGCAGGCCGACACACTTGAAAGGCTCAATGGACACCTGCTACAGTGGGAACGGTCAGTCTCCCACCTATGAATAAATCCTCACATTGCCTGCACGTACCCATATTGAAACACTGTTGCAACCACAGGTGCACCGTGTGCTGGGAACAACGGTGGTCCCAGGCTGGGGAGCTCACGGATGCACCAATCAGAACATGAGGTTCTTATCTCAGACGTCAGTAACGTTAGCCAATCCTCAGGGGTCTTCATGTAACAATTCTTATGTATCTAATTGTAGGGACAACCCAGATATACCACCTGACTACATCTTAACCACTAATATCATTCTCTATATGCGTACTATACTAACCCCACCACTCGAGCAACCAATCAAGAGTGGCGATAGGTTCTTTTGGTAACTTTTTGGAATGACGCAAGTAGCGCGTCATAATGTAGTAAAAAGGGCCTGCGAGCCCCACTATTGTGTGTGTGTCAGGACGAACGCGTACGCTCCTTGACCCATCCCTGCCGTTTGCATAATAAACGACAGAAGTTGCCTTGCTCCTTGTGTGTGCCTCATACTCTGTCTCGATCCGAGATATACACGGGAGGAGTTGGGGCCTCCCTGCCCGGAGGTCTGCGGACGGCCCGGCCGACCCCGGCAGAATCCCCCCCGACAAGTTGGAGGCACTGCTGAGATCTGTTTAAGATCGACTTTTATTTTTTATTTTTCCAGGCACTCCCGTTGCGGGGAGGCCCGGCGGCGCGGCCCCCTCTGCCGTTGCCCCCTTCTGAGGACTACAGGACCATCGCGGAGCTGCGAGAGGACCGGACAGCGCAATCCGGATATTGGCCCTCGGGAGCCGGTTGAGAAGTATCCCGCCCGCGGTCGGCGAGTGTCCAGACGTGGTCCAGACGAGGGGAGGTGGCGAGCCGCTTGGAGGGGTGCACGCAGTCGAGCGGCCCTGCATCGAGGGAACTTGGTGAGCATGACACGCACAACAAGCAATGCGAAATTGTGAGGGAGGGGGCGGAAGTAAATAAGGGAGGAGGGAGGTATTGTAAAAAGGTGGGGTGAAGGTTTAATTGAGTGATGATAATGGAATGAATGGTAGTGAATTGAGTGCGAGAGAAGGCGGCTAACGTTACGCGAAAGAGGGGGGCAGGGCACGAGAACAACACGTGCAGACGCTCGCAACAAAAAGCTAACGTTACGCGAAAGAGGGGGGCGGGGCACGAAAACATCACGTGCAGCCGCTCGAAAGACACTGATTGGCCTAAATCGCGACTACGTGTGAGGGTGGGTGTGTGTGGTTTCCTACGATTTGACATTTATCATTCAATGAGTAGATGAGGTTCCCTATTGTTCGAGCAAGAAACTCGATAGGTAGATGAGGTTCCCTATTGTTCGAGCAAGAAACTCGATAGGTAGATGACGTTTCCCTGTGGGCGGTGGCTAGTTACGTAGTTGCCCAAAACGGAAGATAATTGGCTGGTTAAGCCCTCCTGTTGAGGGGCGTATCACACGCGAGGCGACGCAGCGTGCGCAGTCCGGTTATAGTATTGATGAGATTACCTTGTTCCAGGAGAGACAGGAAGACAGCTGTAGGGTTAGCGGGGTAGATTGCAAGTGTATTTTGAATTTAAAGAACATAACACGAATATACCAGTAGTTCGAAGAAATAGGTGACGTCACCAGTAGGGATTTAGTAAGATATCGTGAACACAAGAAGCTTTGGGTTTGACATTGGTGGGGAAGAGAAACATGATAAAGGAGCGGACACGGAGATAAACGATAAACGAGTGGATCAAAGAGGAGAAGGGGAAGGGGGCGTGGCTGCGCACGGAGAACGCCGGCCACGGCAAGTGTAAAGGTGGGAGGAGAACGGGGAAAAAGGACGACTGTGTAAGATCGTCGTAAGGGGTACGCAGCTGCAGGGGGCTGCGTGCGCTTCGGCCGCAGGGGGCCGTAGGGGAAGGAATATAATATAACATCATAAATATATTTGTTTTATAATTTTTTTTTTTTTTGTGATTATTATCATTGCATAATTTGTCAAAGGATTGTCGTAAGTCCCCACACTTGCGGGGCAAGGTAAGCAATAAAAGGTTGTATGTTGCAAACTGGTAGCAAGGGGAAGGGTAAGAAAGGGTGCGCTAGTATGTCATACGGGAGAGGGTTGGGAGGATGGGGGAATACCCTCACTACCCCACTACAACATATATGCACCACACTGCCACCACATAGGGAGAAGTTAATTAAGTACAGCATAGAGTGGACCCAGGGGACGGACAATAAAATGTTGACACCATGGCCGCCTAATGGTAGCTTTGACCCATATGCCCAACATTCACTATTAAACCATCTGCACAATACATACAAGGGGAAGAAGTTGGCAAACCATGTGGAGGTGTTTAACTTATGGAGGATGTTCCAGGGGTCTAGACCAGGACCAAATGGAATGTTCACTATGGGGGAAACACCGGAAGAAAAGGAGATTAAGAAAGAAGGAACGGATGGGGAAAAGGAGAGTGAAGGAACAAAGAATATGGGGAATGAAAAACTGGGTGGAGGAAAGGTTGATAAAGTAGCTGACATAAAACAGGAACCGAGCAATGAGATACCCTTAACACCGGGAGTGAAAACAGAGGGAGGAGGGTTGTACCCTTTAAGAGAATTAGGAGAAATAAAAGGACAGTTAAGGGCGGCTGAAGGATACTCAAACCCGGCATACAGCCCTCCACCATATGTGGCTCATGGAAAGATACCAATGGGGGACGGGAGGAGAGAAGAGCAGACTGTAGAGATAGGAAACGATGAGTGGGTAGCTGCACAGATATTGTTGAAATTACGAGGATCACTAACTGGAGAGGAAAGGGAGGCGGTAAAGAGAACAAACGAGGATAGTGAAAGAGAGAGTGAAATGAGGGGAGAGGAGCTGCTACGGCAGAAGGAAGAGATTTTGGAGGAAAGATTAGCTAAACTAAGGGATGAGCAGAATGAACTGATAAAACAACTTGAGGGGGAGGAAAGAGAGAGAGTGAGGAAAAGGAAAGAAGATAAGGACGAATTGGAAAAATTAAGGGAGCAAAGTGAGGAGAGAAAGAGGGAAGCTGTAAGGGTAAAAGCAGCAGCAGAAAGGGTATCAAGAGTAGTGATGAGGGAGAAGAAGAAGGAAGAAGAAGAAAATGAAAAAGAAATGGAAATATGGAGGAGGAGGATAATATCAGAGACAGCTAAAAAATATGAAGAGGGGAAGGTAATAGAGAGTATAGTAGAAAGAGAAAGGGTGAAATGGGAAAGGAGGAGAGAGGATGAAAGGATATTGGAAGAGATGAGCAACGAAGTAATGGAGGAATTAAAAAGGAAAAGAGAGGAAAATAGTAGGGAGATGGAGGAGAGGAGTGAAGGGGAGAGAGAGGAGAGTAAGAGGGAGAGTGAAAGATGGGGAGAAGTATATAAAAATAGAGAGGTAGCAACAACGTCAGCACTAAGGGGAACAGGTGGTAACAACGGAAAGGAAGAGGGAGACCTAATAGACTTAAAAACTGTAACAATAAAAGGAAAAAAGGCAGAGTGGGGGGCGCAATTTATGAATGATTTTTGTAGTGAGGATGGAAGGAAGAGTGAAAGGGAAAGCTTAGATAAGCTATACCTCACTAGAACAAACATAGATTCGCCATGGGTGAGTAGAAGATGGGAGGAGCTGGAGAGAAGTAAGGAGGAAGTGAAAAGAATGGGAGAAACACAAACTAACGAACACACGCCACCGACGCTCACCAACCAACACACGCCACCCACATCACCATCACGCTCTCTAACGCCACACCCCACATGTTCAACAACTGCACGCTCTCTGCACAGAATAAAGCTCGCACCCTTCATGGACGAAGTTACACCTTATGCATGTCGGCTTAGGGACCTCCCTAGTCGCAGGCAAGACAGGCAAACAGACGTGCCAATATTGAACACAGGAAAGGATGAAAAAAGGGGAAAGGAAGAAGAGGGAGGTAGGAGAAGAGGTAGTAAGGAAGGATTTGAAGTAGTAAAAGGAATGGGGGAAGAGGAGGGGTGTGAAGAGTTAACATCATGGAGCATAAAGGATGACACAAGACAGAATGTAATGCCACTGCTGGAGAGAGGAGGGGTTAGACCACAATATGTACCTTGGAAACATACGGATAAGGAAAACATAAAATGTAGGCTCCCATCATTAAGTGGAGGTGCGGGTAAATGGATATATGAAATGGAAAAACACACCGCAGGACAGAAACTAGCAGTGGGAGATGTTAAGGGCCTGTTAATATCAATATTAGGGGATAGAGCGGATGACATTTGGAAAAGAGCGGGATTCCATGGGGTAACAATAACAAACACATCGCATGATGGGGCACCATTTGCAAACTGCAGACATGCGCTATGGCAGGCACTAAGAGTGCAGTACCCAGACACATCAGACATAGGAGCCATTACTTCCCGTAAGATGGGTGAGAACGAGGATCCTGTTGATTATATCCAGGATATTCAAGAGAAGTGGCGCATGGAAACTAGAGAACAATGGGACAAAACACCAGCCATATTTTATCATATACTAGTACAAGGGCTCCCAGAAGGAGTTCAGAGACAATTAAAGAAAGTAGTGGGGATGGAAGCAAAACCATGGCCGGAAATACAACTGACTATAGTACATCACTGTAGAACATGGCAAGGAAAAATGAAACAAAAGGAAGAGGACAGGAAAACAGAAGAGGCCAAATTAGTACAGAAAAAACTTACTAAATATACCATGGAAGGGGCACTAATAACTGCGCCAACACCAATGGCCCAAAGCCCAACGCAAGTAGTGGCTGCACAAAATCCAGCTCAAATAGCGCCTCCACAAGAGGTAATAGAGCAAGTGCTGCCTCTACAATCACACGCACAGAACATGGGAGGAGGGTACCCAATGCAAGGAGCTGGGTATTATAATTATAATAGAGGGAGAGGAGGGTTTATGAGGGGAAGAGGATACGGATATAATACCCAACAACAGGCTGGGGGACTCAGAAATAACTACCAGACAGGGCAACCAGTATACCAGGACAACACAGGGAACTTCCCATGGCAAAACAGGGAACCACCCGTGTGTTGGAGCTGCGGACTATTAGGACACATGTCACGTACATGCAGGGTCAGGCCAGGAACACCAGCATGGAACGAACAAGCACAACATAGGACATCACAAGAACAGCAGGGCATACAACCACAGCAGATGTCACCACAAGGGAGTGACCAACACTATTCCCTACCACAACAACAAATAAAACAATACCTGCCACAAGTAACTGGTGCAGCGTTAATACAACCACCACCACAACCTGAACGAACGCAATTGGGTGGGGTGACGGTGTTGGGGCACAACCCTTACACAGGGAATGGCCAGTCATTGTACCCCCAATAGGACAGCCCACAGACGGCCTTGGTGTGTCCCATCCTGTCAGTAACACCTAATAGTGCGGAGGAGCCACGCATAGAGGTAACGATAGGTGACAAAAAATTATCATTCCTTGTTGACACCGGGGCAACCCGGTCTTGCATAAGGGAAGGTAAGTTTAAGATGTCAGGCGAAGCCATGAACACACAAGGGTTTTCTGGGGCTAAAGGGTTGGTTCCATTTACTGATAACGTTCCGCTATCTATTGGAGATTACGATCTGTCAGTACCACTTTTGTATTATAGTGCCTCACCAGTAAACATACTGGGGAGGGACATAATGAACAGATTAAATATGACGATCTCCTTTACAGAGGATGGCATAATTTGCTCTACTCCAGGGATTAACATGCTTGCAGCACGACAGATTTTGCAAGCATACTGTGGACAGATAGCGATCAGGGCGGAGCCGGTAGACGGCGAGCTATTCCAGTACGGAACAGACATGGCATTTGCATGGATGCCAGGGATAGGAGGGAAAATATGGAGGAGACCAGCAGCCTATCTATTCCGACCAGAAACACCAGCTAATGAACTGGAAGGGAAGGTCATTGCAGTGGACATTGAGAGCATTATTGCAACAGCTGATTATGTTGCTGTGCACGCCCAAGATAAAGAAGGGAGAGCATGGAGGGCGGTGATAGCACTAGCAGAAGGATGTAGGCTGACCCAGGTGTCAGATGAAGAGTTGTTTTCAGAAGAAAAGGAGGAAAATGAAATGGTGTTTATGATGAGTGTAGAAATGTGGCTAACAGTGGCTCACAAACAAGTGGCACAGAAAATTGCAATGGCACTTGAGGCACCCGCTGGCACACCAGTCCCATTTTTTAAAGAAGATATGTCAAAGGTGCCAAAATCATTATGGACTATTAGCCCTTATGATGTAGGATGCATTAAAAGCATAGGGGGTGTAAGGATAAAATTAAAAAAGGGTGCCATACTACCAAGAGTGAAACAATACCCATTGTCAAGAGAGGCAGATGAGGGCATATACGAAACCATAACAGCCCTTATAAACAATGGCATATTGGTCCCCTCAGAATCCCCATGCAACACAGCTGTGTACCCGGTGCGCAAGGCTAAAGGAGGGTCTTGGCGGTTCATACAGGACCTCAGACCGTTGAACAACATAGTAGAAGCAGAGTATCCAGTAACAGCAAACCCGGCCACAATTTTGTGTGGCATTCCAGCAGAAGCATCACGGTTTACAGTGATTGACCTTAAAAATGCTTTTTTCTCAATACCATTACACCCAGACTCACAAGACTTGACAAGCTTCACTTACCGAAATAGGAAGTGGAAACATACCAGATTACCACAGGGATATTGTGAATCACCTTCAATTTTCAATAGGGTAATACAGATGGATTTGGGTAACGTTGAGTTGGAAAGCACAGTGTTACAGTATGTGGATGACATAATAATTTGCAGTACAAATGAAGATAAATGTAGAGAGGACTCATTAAAAATGTTGACGATATTGGCTGAAAAGGGGTACAAGGTAGACATGGAAAAGATACAATACTGTCAGGAACAGGTACTTTACATTGGCCAACTGATATCACAATATGGAAGAAGGATTGCACCACAAAGAGCACAGGCAATATCAGGCACTCCCGTGCCACAGACTGTAAGAGAACTGCAGCAATTTCTGGGACTGTGCAACTACTGTAGAGCATGGGTATTTGATTACAGCTCTTACATAGGACCCCTGCTTGAGGGTTTGAAGGAAGCAAATAAAGGGGAGAAAAAGTTGGGATGGACTATGGAAATGAAGGAGGCATTTGATGAATTAAAAGAAGCAATATCAACTGCTCCAGTACTAGCATCCCCAGACTATGAGCGACGATTTTTTATATTTTCACATTGCGACTCAGCAGTAATGAAAGCAGTATTGGCCCAAAAGACTAGCATGGGCTATAAACCAGTAGCATTTTACAGCGGTCACTTAGATCCAATAATGTTAGGACAATTCTCTTGCGAACAAGGTCTTGCTGCAGCTGCATTTGCAGTAGAAAAAGCATCATCAATAACTATGGGGTGTCCAACTACACTATTTGTAGAACATGCACTATTTGCGATATTGAATAAACCTAAGTCCACACTGACGACACAGAGGGCAACAGGTTATGAGATTATTTTGTCCAAAGCTGAACTGGCAATTGTTAGATGTAGCACGGTTAACCCTGCAAGGTTCCTAGCAGAAGTAATTGAAGAGGGAGATTACGCCCACGACTGCACCCAAGTAACTGAGATGTACTCATGTACTAGGAAAGTTGAAGAAAACGCACTAGAGGGAGGTGAGCTTTTGTTTATTGATGGGTCATCAACTATTGATCAAGGAGACGGGATAAGGAGGACTGGGGCAGCAGTAGTACAAATGATGGAAGCGCCAGTGTGTGTGGCTATTAAGTGTGTACAATTACCACAGCATTACTCT
Source organism: Ambystoma mexicanum (assembly GCF_040938575.1). NCBI lineage: Eukaryota > Metazoa > Chordata > Amphibia > Caudata > Ambystomatidae > Ambystoma > Ambystoma mexicanum. The sequence goes on from NC_090932.1 coordinate 717,943,715, forward strand.
GCTCAAGCGGCGGAACTGGTTGCACTCATATTGGCACTAAAGGAAAGTTTTGATAAAAAAGTTACTATATATTCCGACAGTGCATATGTTACATCCACTGTCCACTCAGGGCTATCAAAGTGGAGAAGAAGAGGGTTTAGGAGAGCTGACGGCACTCCAGTACAACATGCCCTCTTGTTGGCTGAACTAATTGAAGTAATAAACGATCCCCAAGAACTAGCCCTAGTAAAATGCACAGCACACACCAATGGAGAAGACTATATATCAAAAGGAAATGCAGCAGCAGACGCACATGCAAAATATGCTGCATATTTTGGTGAGATATGGAACCCCACAGACTCACAGAGAGGGAGAGGGAGGGGAATAGCGAGGGAGATGTTAATAAAAGAAGGGTACACCCATCTCCCAGCCACCCAGATTATGGAGTTACAAGCGGCTGCACCAATGGCCGAAAAAGAAGTATGGGTGAAAAGAGGATGCACAATGTCACCAACCGACGCACTATGGCGCCAGGGTGGCACTGGGAAAGTTGTAATACCATTGGCATTGTTAAATACCGCCTTGAACCAATTACATCACCCTGCCCATACAGGCAAAGAAATAATAGCAGCACGAATTAGAGAAGATTGGTTCTGTCCCGAGTTAACATCCCATGTGTCAAATTTTATCAGCAATTGCCTTACATGTCAACAGTTCACGGCCGGTCACACTTTAAAGGTGATAAGAGGTACCATACCCCGACCAGAAGGACCTTTTCGGCACCTCCACATTGACTATGTTGATATGATCAACATTTGTCAAGGCAATAGATACATGATAGTAGTAGTATGCCCATTTTCTAGGTGGATCGAAGCAGGGCCCTGTTCACACCCTGATGCGTTTAGAGCAGCCAAATTTATAGTAAGGGAGGTATTCCCCAGGTGGGGAGTGTGCGAGGTGTTAAGATCAGACAACGGACCCCATTTCGCAAATGAAATGTTCCAGCATATCACATCCCTACTGAACATTAAACACAAATTTGCATGTGCGTACCACCCACAGGCCAATGGTGTATGTGAACGCCTGAATGGCCTATTGAAGGAGGCAATTGCTAAAATACAGCAAACAACAAAGAAAAGTTGGTTGTATTGCCTTCCGTTAGCACTGTTCGAACTTAGAAACAGGCCAGGGTCCGACCACCACCTCACCCCACACGAGGTGGTTACTGGACGCCAAATGCGCCTTCCCCTAACACCAACGTCAAGGGCATTCACCGACCAAGAAAGTTCTGCGAATGTGTTAGGTGATGAAATGTATCAATATGTGTCTTCCTTGATTACTAGCGTTGTGTTTGTGTCTCAACAGCTCGAGCGCACACGGGGCGGGTCCACCAGCAACCAAGAAATAGACGAAAATACAGAATTGGGAAAGGAGAACTTGTGCCAACTTGCCAAAGGTGACCACGTACTACTTCGAAATTTTAATAGAAAGTGGAACCAGCAGAGGTTCACTGGCCCCCATTTAGTAGAGGACGTATCAACAAGAGCAGTAAAACTAAAGGATAAGCGTGCGTGGAACCACCTGCATGATGTAAAAATCTACAAACTGCAGACCCGCCCCAGCGCCAACGACAGGTCCATTGGAAAAACGCCAACAACATCCCCGGCAGCGGAAGAAAACACAACCACAGACAACGACCCAATTGTTCCCTCGGAGAGAATAACGGACGAAGAAGGGGGTGATCCCCACACTGCCCACCCCATGGTCACACGTTCAAAGAGTAAAACTGCTCCCGCCATCTGAGCAAACCCCCCCCCCCATTGACTATTAAATACAATTGTAATAAAAACTAAGGACTTCGCTTGCACCAATACACATGTAAACACGTGAATGTTCTCTTTTTCTCTCGCACATACAGGAGCTGCGTAATATTGTATTGTTAAGAAAAGTTATCTAACAAATTCAGTGTGCAGGCGTAGATGGTGCTGCCAGACGATAGTTACCCAGAAGAATTGTCACACCAATTTGTATACGAAATAAAAAGGCCAACATACTTAAAAAAGAAAAGGGTACGTGTATACTACACGGCCTTTCTCCTGGCCATAGAAAATTACATGCCCCACCTCCGCCCATACTTGCCGGTCTTGAGAGACCGATCACTTAGAGTAGCATGGGAGCAACTCTTCACCTGGGCACTGAATGACTATTTGATAGGGAGAGCTTAATGAAACAAAACTAACATTTAATAACAAGCACCTTTTGAGAATTTTTAGGCGGGCAACTTTAACGTCGCAAGAATACGCTGCCAGGACTGCAGCAAGGTAAGAGCAAAAATGTCGGTGAGGTTAGCATATGTAATAAAAATAATAGGGATTTTTATGATCACCGGAGTTTTGGCTGCCTCTGTATGGCAGTACAGCTATGCTATGAGTTTTTTTGCTGCACCCAAACCTAATGTACCCCACCTCCCTGCTGCAACAGGTGTTACGTCAGGTGGTAACAGTAACAATGAACAAAAGCGAAATAAAGTTAAACGCAGCACATACTCAGACAATAAAGGTATTGATAATTATGTACAAGATTCAGCACACGTCACAAACAACATATGGTACCAGCACATGACCCGCATTGGTAAGCAGACAACTGAGGATAGCTGTTACGTTTGCTCATTAATACCATACGCCATGAGCGCTTCACGAACATTTGTTGCCACAGAAATAGATGAAAAAACAGCACAGTGCATAATATATTTGGCCCTGTTCCAAACGAAAGGAAGATTCCAAGGAACAGTAGTGCACATGACATGGAAAACACGAGACTCATACCCATATGAAAACAACTTCCTCAAGACCTATCTGAGTTATCACAAGACCAGTTTACATGCTGAAGCATTCAGATACATAACAAGTGGCCCTGAAAAAGGAGAAACAAAGAAGGTAACACTGCAGTATCTACCATGTGATTGGTACGCCACGGAAGTTCCGGGTAAACAAGGATGCTGGGAGAGGCCATTACTGACGATAACAGGAAAGGTGTTCCTGGGTACCAGCTGGGAGATAGGAGTGGTTGGCAGCAACATGGTAACAAAAGAAACTATCTCAACCATCGAGACACACAATCATCGATGTTGGACGACATGGATCAAGTATGTACCAATGCTCACGTGGGTAGAAGAAGATGAAGACCCGATAACTATATTACCATTGACTGCGCCCAAAGTATGTTACCAGCATAAAGGAGAGGTGGACGTGGGATATAACACCAATTGTGCAAGTGTGATGGAGTTACCTGAGGGGGGAGCGGGAACAGCAGTAATAATGGACCATTATTGGGCCTGCGGAGAAAAGGCATATCATACACTGCCTCCCCTGTGGAGTGGTGTGTGCACAATGGTACACGTCAATGTACCATCACTAGTGGTACCTAAGAAGCATGTCGATGTGGCGAAATTTCCGAAAATGGATGAAGGAGACAGGAGAAGAAAGAGATCTGCACCACTCCAGAAGGAGCAAGAAAACAGGACCAACAGCAATGATACTGTCCTAAACAGGAGAAAAAGACAAGGAGAGCCATTAACAGGAAATTATCTGTGGGGAAGGTCGGAAACGGAACTAACCTCAATACCGCCAGAACACAGACTATTCAGCAGAGCAGCAATGTTCTTCTCCTCAATAATACATCCGGGACTGCAGGCATACGCAAACGCAAAATGGCTGCAAATAACCAGATGGGAACTAATGATGACCATAAATTCGACAGTAAATGGGTTTAACGCAATTAAAGAGGAGCTGCGAGCTGTAAGGATGGTAGCACTACAGAACAGATATGTATTGGACCTTCTCACAGCAATGGAAGGAGGAGTTTGTGCAAAGATAGGACAATCATGCTGCACGTTCATACCTGCCAACGATGCCGACAATGGTACACTAACAGAAGCAGTTTCACAATTGGCCCAGATGCACTCCAAAATGATGGACGAAAGTAACGGCGTAAACAAGGATAAAAGCTGGTTTTCACTATTATGGTCATGGATGCCATCTTGGCTGTCAGATGGACTGAAAATAATAGTGGGATGTGCTATTTTGGCTGGAGCTGCACTGATAATAATTAGATTTTGGAAAGCCCGGAAGGCGCGCTCAACTGATGAGTTGCTGGAAATGGTGGGAATGCACCCCTTGATGCCAGCGGATGACGGCCAGCACACAGGTGTGATAATACACGAAAGGGAGAAGTTGCGCACCCAAATCATCGCCAATCATCTAGACCCACCATCAGTGAAGATCGAGAACCCAAGGAACCCTAGGAGCTACATAGGAAGATGGGTGTACTGTACTCCTGGAGGAACATGCGAATACATGTATTGGTCATTTGAAGATCACGTAAACCATTATGGACATCTCGGAGGGATAACCAAGATATGGAGAGTAAGAGGAGATAACGAGAAGGATATGTTTGTGGTCGACAAGTCGACCAGAGGGGGGACTGAAGTGGGAGAATGGAAAACCAGACTCCCGTCCTTCACCTCTCGCGCTTGGCCTAGAGGGTCGCGGCCCAGACACCCGCCACGAGAAGAGTTTGCCCATTTACCAGATGACCAAATACCCTGGTACAGAAACATACGGATGTGTCCATCTGCCTGCCCAACAGCCCGCACTGGCCATGCCGACACCTGCGGCACGGACCAACTAGACTGAAATCTACACATCGTTAGAGATGCCATGACGACCTAGATAACGGGAAGCACCGCTGAACTATTATACACGCTGAACATTTCCACACCAATCTACACGAAGAACATACTCAGTGCTCTGACGTAGGCGACAGGCTTATTCACGGACGTGCATCTTTATTATTTTTACATAGGCTTTCAGAATGCAGAAACGCAAGACGCACCATGAGCTCATTTATAACGCTTGCTCACGCTTCTCTTGAAACCCGTTACCATCATGAGAGATATAATGGAAACACGATACTGGCCATGAAACTGTATGCCACTATAACCTAAAGCATCCATGCACTAAATGGATTACCCGTGCACCAGGCCCAAGTAGGCCTCAAGCAAGAGTTCCCGTGAACATTAACAAAGCAAAAGTCAGGTTGCTGAGCCTGCAGAAAGAACCCAGTGGAGCAACCAGCCAAGGTCGTAATGTTGCAAACCCACAGTCAAGAAACAAATCTTCAAAGGCACGATGTTGCAACCTCGCACTCCACGTACCAATGTTAAAATCATATCTGCAAATTAAACCAGACATACAGTGGAAAAACAATATTAATTGTGCAGAATTATGCCTCAAACACGGTCCCTCCCCACGTGACCAAGCCGAACCTGACGAGATGCCAAAACCCAGGAGAGAAAAGGCGTCTGGGTACCTCGCTACGAGACGCAGGCCGACACACTTGAAAGGCTCAATGGACACCTGCTACAGTGGGAACGGTCAGTCTCCCACCTATGAATAAATCCTCACATTGCCTGCACGTACCCATATTGAAACACTGTTGCAACCACAGGTGCACCGTGTGCTGGGAACAACGGTGGTCCCAGGCTGGGGAGCTCACGGATGCACCAATCAGAACATGAGGTTCTTATCTCAGACGTCAGTAACGTTAGCCAATCCTCAGGGGTCTTCATGTAACAATTCTTATGTATCTAATTGTAGGGACAACCCAGATATACCACCTGACTACATCTTAACCACTAATATCATTCTCTATATGCGTACTATACTAACCCCACCACTCGAGCAACCAATCAAGAGTGGCGATAGGTTCTTTTGGTAACTTTTTGGAATGACGCAAGTAGCGCGTCATAATGTAGTAAAAAGGGCCTGCGAGCCCCACTATTGTGTGTGTGTCAGGACGAACGCGTACGCTCCTTGACCCATCCCTGCCGTTTGCATAATAAACGACAGAAGTTGCCTTGCTCCTTGTGTGTGCCTCATACTCTGTCTCGATCCGAGATATACACGGGAGGAGTTGGGGCCTCCCTGCCCGGAGGTCTGCGGACGGCCCGGCCGACCCCGGCAGAATCCCCCCCGACAATAGATCTATCTATCTAGGCTTTGCTATAAAGCTTAACACAACAAACCAGTTTTATAAGGATGCTATAACCGCCAAAAACTGGAAATAATGGCTGGTTATAAGACATTATATCACTAACAAAGGGGTAATAACATTGAAAGATTACTCACAATCTATCGCACAAGAATCATTACTACTATAACTTATGGGCTGCAGGCTGTGGCTGCCAGACATGTTAAATGGCTTGGAAAATTTGAGGCAAAGATACTTTGCTCCGTTATGAATCTGCCGAGCTTGGTTCCTGTTCAGACACTGAGGATGGAGTTTGGCCTATATTCACTCACAATGACCAGGCTGGTTCATCGTACCATCCACTATTTTAACTTGATTTCACCTCATTGCACCCAGAATGAGCTCTAAGAGTGTAAATCCATGTGTACTGGACCTGGAATTGTCACCTCATTCATCTTTTGTCTATGTTGGGAATTACCTTGACCTCTGCTCTTGATTTACCTAATATTGATTTTTTTTTAAAGCAGAAGTCAAGACTTTGGGATAGAATCTGTAATCTGGAACCCTTAGCTGAAAAGAAGAGATACAAGACGTTCTCCTCTCAACGCTTCTTATTAAATGAACCTTGTATCTACTTGACAATGTTTTGTTTCCCGGCTATAAAAAATGTATATTGTATCTCTGTCCTAACTTTCTGCCCACTCTAGATAGAATATGTAGGGGCATGGAAGAATATTTCCCATGAAGTAAGACTTTATCGATTGTGTAACGTGGAAATTGAGACAGTACGGCATATATTGTCTAGGTGCCCCAGGCTCAGGTCTTTGTACCTTAAAGGATATGTGAAATGTGTTGCAGATTCTTATTGTCTTGAGTCTGATCAGTTCTGGAACACACTAGACAGAGCTGACTCAATTGTTATCACAGCTGCTGCATGCTATGTTTGGAAGGAGGCACTGCACATTTTTGATATTTCTTGATGACATTTTTGTGTACTGATTTTACTGATATTTATGTGAAGGCATCTTAATCATAAGAGATTGGAAGATCTATTTTAACCAATGGCTTTTTATTGAATTGTATGTAAAATGGATTTGTGAAGTACTTATGGCCTTTTTCATTGTCTTTCCGTGTTTGTATTCTTGTCTTAATATGAGATCAAGAAGTTGTTTTAAATTGTATGGCTTTATGTAAATGAAATATTTTCAATACTATTTTCAATGTGCTTAAGGTTTGTATATAACTAAATGCACAATAAAGAAATTTAAAAAGAAAGATATTAGAACCAATACCAATATGGCTATTAGTATTTTGAAGCCGTTAGCCAACTAGGTGTGTATTCATAAGAACAGGTAGTTAAATAAGTCGTCATCTACAATGCCTTCCACCTCCTCCACCATTCTTGTGTGGATATATGCCCGGGTGACTATTGCCTCTGTGAGAGTCACATTTTGCTCATCATGGGAGGGTTGTATGTGTACCAAGAAGGCCCAAATTTGCACACCCGTCCCCCTCCATGGCTGTTATCAGATCACAAATGTACCTGTTTTAGAGGGTCATGATTCTTATTGTTCTCAGCTCTTCACTTATGGCATTAAATGGTCTGCAACAGCTCCCATCTGGTTATTTGCAACCATTTGGCATTCATATTGGCCTGCAACCTCGGAGTAAAGAAGGATATAAAGAATATCTCTGTTCTACTGAACAATTTATGCTCATCTGGTATGTTGTCATACACCTTTGCCATCTTTGCCAAGTTATAGCTATTGGTTCTTGGCGCTTTAGGGTAAGCAACCTCTTGTTTCTTATGTGTGCGTTCATCTTGGGGAAATCGGTAATCTGCACCTCACCCTGGGGTACAACTAAGGCTGGTGTACTTATTACCACCAGGCACACAGGCCTCCCAAATTTGGGCGAATTGAATAGAGGCCTTTGAGGCAAAAAACCAATAATGGTCTATTAATTTGAAATGTGCCTGTTTTCCTGCCAGGCGCATCAAAAATGTGGTTTCACCCTTTTCCACTACTGTCACTGTACCCTTATTTCTGAAGCATAAAGTGGCATTCTTCAATGGTATTATGGGTAATGGGTCTGTGCCGTCCTCTACTCATGTGAGCAATTTGGAATATTCAGTCCATTCTTTAAAGCAGATATCATTTGCACTCTGCACAACCTCTTTGGGTACTGATAGGTTTGTTTGTGCTTTACAACCCATCATCCCTTTGACCCAGCCTTCTGAGGTGAATACATCTCAGTAAATTAGTAACTACTTTCTCTCCTAGCACCCAGGTATTTCCTTCCCTGCTGAATTGATGCATTGTAACAATTTATGGGCTTTTATTTTAACCCCTCCTCTATTCGGACCTTCCAGTGTATATTGTAGCACCTTATTTTTTGTTATAGTGTCATCCATCATGGACCTTTGTTTTATATAGCTATCCTCATAAGTGAACTTTATTTTTGTCATCCATCACAAGGTGGTGTCATCTTCCTTGAAATTGCCCCCTTATAGCGCAAGGTGCTAAGTGTGTTAGGCAGTGTGCTCTGTGTGTTGGTATCTATGTGGCCACAATATCCGTGAGTCACTCATGGCATAGGGTATGGGGCATCACACATAACATCTATCATCATACATCTCTCTCCCCACTTGGCTCATGTGTTGATACCACATGTTGTTGGCTATATGCGCATAATCATCAATATGCTTGCTCAGGTGCCTTGAGTCATCTAGCACACATCACATTGCCCTACCCCTGGAGTGCTAGGCTTAGGGTATTTACCAGGGACAGTTTCACTTGGCATTACTATGCATCTCGTATTGGTGTTAACATCATGAAGAACAGCAAAAAGATGGTTTAATCGGGTCATAGTCGCTATAGCGTTGTACTGCAAACCAATAAAGAAAATACAGACACACAAAGGAGGAACCAATTGCTCAGATCATCATGGCTATAGTATTTCCCTTTTGAAAATTTGTACAGATATAAATCTTTCCAGGTGCTAAAAGACGATATCTCATTTTGTTAAAAGAACACATATTTCCCTGTGCTTGTTAGGCAAAACATATTCAGAAGAAAAACCTTGTTATTAGTGGGAGAAAATGTCTTTCTAAAACAATGTAAGCTTTTAAATTAAATAACAATTTGTCCAAACAGATGTTACAGGCTCCCAAAAAGAGGTAGATGTTCAGAAAAAAGGACGAGACCAAAAGCAATGGGATGGCTATGAGGAACATTTGCTGGTTTTCCTTTACTTTGGAAATGTCACGTTTTAGTTTAGGTGCTTGTTTTTAGAGAATGTCGGACCAACTGACATTATATATGTAGAAATGATTTGGGTCTCGTCATTGATCTTGTCTGGGCTGTCTCACGTCTTCTTCACCTTTGGGCTAAATCTTTGGTGACAGGGGAGTCTCACCTCTATATATCTTGACATCACGCAGGTGTGTCCAAGCACACTTGCCCTCCACCTTTACTGCAAATAGAGTGACAGCCTCCACTATATAAGTTTTGTTATGTTATGTTATATTCACTTGTTAAGCGCTCGGTCACCCAAGGGTATCATGGCGCTAAAAAAGGAGAGAGAACAACCTCAACTACATTTACATTCCTAAAACAAATACATTTCAATGCCTTTCTAAAGGTAAGGTGATTTTCAAATGTTTTCAAGAACAATGGGAGGCTGTTCCATAGTTGAGCCGAGGCCACAGAAAAAGCTCAGCCACCAATACGGGAGCGTCGAAATAAGGATCCTGGAAACGAGTTGTGTACCACTTCTTTGTGAAGTTTCGGCACAAACCCTTGTCTCTGGGTTACAACAATCATTTTAATAAACTATCAGCATCAATTGGTTCTTGGGTTTCATCTGTCGTCTTCAAAACCCCTGCCGCATCTGTACCTGTCGAGACATACATTTAAGAGATTCCGTCATAGCTGTCAAATAATCATGCATTTCCTTCCCTAACAGAGTAGCAGCATTCTGTGCATCAATGTGAGCCCAAGAGGGTGGAGCAATGGGTGTGTGCATTCAGAGTCCTGCCACCAGCTCATGTGGAGTCAGGTGATGGTCATAGCCTGGCTGGTTGCGTAATGCAAGTAAGTCTAAAGGAAGGAATGTAGCCAATCTTTTTTCAGAACCTCTTTCATCTTGGCTGTTCTTTCTTTTAGGAGGAAGTTGAGGTGGTCACAAATGCTGTTTGCGTGTGGGTGACAGGCAGATCAGAATGTATGCTTTATGCCCAAAATGATCGTGATGTGTTCAAACACCCTATGTACAAAGTATGGTTGGTTGTCAGACTGGAGCACTTCATTCACTCTCCATTTTGGAAATACCTCATATACGAGGAGCTCTGCAGCACATGTGGCAGCCTTGTGTGTATGGACCGACTTTGATCCATCAGATAAAGGGACATACGACCACTAGCATACATCTATAGCCATTACAAATTTGGGGCATATCCACATAGTTGATATTCAAATGCTGAAATGGTCCTGTAGGATGGGATATTGCTTCACTCACTATTCACAGAGTATGCACAGCTGTGAATTTCTGAAATATCAAACAATTTATGACAAAGTTAGTAATGTGCTCAGCCAGATTAGGAACACACCTTTTCTCGGAGATCAGTGGTGCAAGACACTCCCTTGATGTGTGTGCTGAGCAATGCAACTGTTCTAAAGCTACTGTAAGCATCCCTGGGGTCATAACGGATTTTACGGTGCTGTCCTGCAGCCTCATTGCATCTGTGGGGGACAATGAGCACCCACTTTATTTTCATAACTCGTACTCATCTGGCGGTTCCTTCCCCTGTAATTCGGTAATTGGCGCTATGAGTAGTATATTGAAAAATTCCTTGAACACCATGATGCGTGCAAATACTTTGTTTGGTGCGGTCGCAATGTCAGATACTTCTGACACATTTGCTCCTCATTTTGCTTCTAGGGCAGCAGCCACATTGCTGCGAGAAATCAAATCTGCAACTCTGGTGTGTGCTATGCACTTCACCACAGTAGTAGCCGATGGACGTGTAGGTGCTCATCTAATTATGGCACATGCTGCACCTGTTAGCTGTCTGCCTGCAGGAAGTCCTTCCTTTTCCATTGCGACAGTCCTGCATGTACTGTTGATGCCACGTAGGCTGAGCCAGAGTACACCATTACTGCCTCATCTTATGCACCCCAAGTGCCAACATCAACGCTACCAATTCTGTCGCTTGTGCTCAGACATACGCTGGCAATCTTGCACTTCTCAGTGTATTAAAGCTGTCATTCTCTCCTGCCTTCACCACTGCAGTGCCACTATGCCGCTTGCCTGTGCTCTGGACTATTAACAATGACTCAACAAAAGAGAGAATTAACCCCCCTCCTAATGCATTTTCCTTGACTTGGGTTATCTCATCATGGAATTCAGTGTAGTTGGTGCAATCATTCACATAATCACCCCCCTTCACTGGTTATGATATGAATCTGGCTGGGTTTACCACTCGATACCTGACAATTTTGATTGATACATTTCCTATAATCACCTCATAAACTGAAGCTCTCTGTGCTTTCAATCTGCTTTTGTGTTTTTCAAGGATGGAAACAAGAGCATGTTCAACATACAATGTAAATGAACAGCCCATTGTTATTTTTGCTGATTTCCCTATTGCAAAAGCTGCTGCAGCCAAAGCTTTCTCGCATGGATAAAGGCCTCTCATTACTGGATCTAAGATCCCATTGTAGAATGCTAATAGTTTGTGCTGCATGGTAGTTTTCTGTGCAAGGACAGCTGCCATCACTGCCCCATTTTAATGGGAAAACAAAAAGAATTCCTTATTATAATTAGGGATCCCAAACACTGGAGCGGTGTTAATTGCTAACTACAACTCATCAAAGGCATCTATCATCTCGCTGTCCAGGATATGGCACTGTTGTAATTCTGCGTGTCTTCCAGTCCTTTTGAGAGTGGCCTAACATATGTGCTGCAATCAAAGACCCATACCCTACAGTAATTACAAAGGCCTAAAAATAGATGTAACTCTTTCACTGTCTACGACCTGCCTGCTTTCATTATTGCTTCTGATCTTTCGGGTGTCACCCTCCTTCCTTCTTTCGACATCAGCTGGCCTATGTACAGAACCGCCTCTGACAATATTCCATGTTCTCTTTGTCCACTTTACACCCTTTATCTGCCATTAATGTGAATAAGTGTCACTGAGTATCTCCTGCACTCTTCCTCTGTGGTGCTACACACCAAGATGTCATCTACATATTGTATTACTGTTCTGTCAAGTTGTACATTTCCCAAATCCATCTGCAGCATGGGATTAAAGACAGAGGGTGATTAAAGTACCCCTGGGGCAAACAAGTATGTTTCAAATTAAATCTGCAGTAAGTGAAAAAGGTCAAATATTCTGACTCTTCATGCAATGGGATTGAAAAGAAAGTATTATTTAAATCACTCACACAAAAAATATTTAGCTTTGGATGAGATGTTACACTATTGTGGCTGAATTTGGCACCAATGGAAATTTGGCCTCAACAAAATTATTCAGGGGGTGTAAGTTCTGGATCCATCTTGATTGGGTGCACAGTCATGTTACATGGGGATTCTGAAGGCACTAATGTCCCTTGTTGCAATAAGGCATAAATAGTCTTATAAATACCCTTGTCAGCTTCCCTTCACATGGGATACTGTCTTACCTGTGGTAAAAAAAACTCCCTTCTTGAGTTTATTCTTGACTTTTCCTACTCCTTTTAATAGACTGACTTTGTATGGGCTGCTGGTCCACAGTGTTCTCGGTATGTGCACCAAATCCCCTTGAGGAATGGTGATACTGTCTTCTCTAATGACGTTCCCTAGGGAATTTCTCTGTTCTCAATTTATACCCAATATGTAAGATTGATGTTAAGCATCACTTCATCATCTGAGTCTTCCTCTGTAAACAATTCCTCATCTGTCAGGTCAGTCAGTTTTTGTGCTTCTTCAAAAGCTATTACTGTGTGCCAATTAACCCCTTTCTGGTATATGATGTGGAAAATTACTCTCTCCTCCCTTGCAATTGCTGCTTATAGCTCAACTGTAATTACCTGACCCTCCTCCACGTATGTGGGTACTTCTGGCCTGAATAAAATCTCTTCCGGTAACCTTAATATTTTGTCTCAGATTTGGGAAAGCCATGTCAATAACCCATGCACCCCATACATTAATACTTCTGGGTCCAGTGGTAGTCCTCTCTGTTCTTTCTGACCATGACATTATGTTATGAACTATTGTGTATCCCTGGGGTAGAACATATTATCCCCTGTTCGATAAATTATATTGTCATGTTTAATGTACCCCTCAAGTCGCTCCCCAATTTGTTAATTGGTGTCTTGTGAGAATATAGTAATGCCATAGACATGTGTTCTCCTGTGGTGATGGGCAAATCATCTGTAAAAGCAAACAGTAGTTGTCGCCCCAGAGAACCCTTGTTTGTTCATGGCAATGAATGACATTGGGAACTTCTCTTCTCTAACACAAGATTGTGTCACCCTGTATCTACCAAAAAGGAAAATGTTTTGACACCTATGATCACTTTGACCCTAGGTTCCTCTTGTGGGTCTGGATAGGATGGAACATATCAAGCTTCTCCGTGGGCTGTCCTATTGTGGGTAAATATTCAGTCTGTGGGATGTTTTTACCCATGCATCCGAGCCCTATCTCAAAAACTGTGCAGTACTGACATGGAAAACATCATGATGGCCAGAGCTTCCCAGAAAATGCACAGGGAAATGCATGAAGAATAGGCTGCCACTCATTTTTGCCGATGTTATGGGCACAGAAGGACACTGCCTAAAACCACCATTGGACTACCCACACCGTAGTCTGAAACCATTGGGAATGGCAATGCTGATTGCCAAAAGCAACCTAGAATTGTGGGGAATTCATTTTCTTAAATCCCAAAAATGGTTGCATTACCAGTACTCACCACTATCAGAAAGCCGGCGTTTTAAAACCACCAGACTTTGTGTAAAACTGAATAAATGAACCCAAAGCAGGCCAAAGAAAGACTTACTGAGAGGTGGATACAATGTAAAGTTATATTCTGAAGCGAAGTGACTTGAAGGTTTATAACAAGACTGGCTGAGCTGTGGATTTTAGCAGTTTAAATAAATTTGGACCGAAAGACACCAAAAAATCTAAATGTTTAAAAGAAATGAGTGACCTACTTTTGAGTGTCACATAGGTTGCAATTGTTTAAATGTCATAGTTTTAAACTTAGAATCAGCATTCTAGCTGCATATGTAAAAATTGTCTTGACTTAAACTGGGGAACAAAAAGTGACATTTTATCTGAAACCTGGCTTAAGGAACTGAATTCTGCCCACCAGCTACCCCCGACAGGAGTTGAGACTTGCACAACAGCTGTGTTCCCAGGCCTAGCTGCCCTTTTGCTGCTCCCACCAAAAGGGATATGACACTTCTCTGATTGAATTACCTGGGCTCTGCAGGAAATTGAACAAAGCCCTGTCCTGACTCAGGCAAATGTTTTATTACGGGGGCCGTAAAAAGTGGCTTCCTCCTGAAGGAAAGGGGAGGAGCACTGCCTGTGAGAGCAAGCTGGCTTGGCAGAACTGGAAAAACCAGAAATTCAACCTTGTGCTGGGGGGAAACCACACCCCTTTGGGGCCAGAACATAACTCTAAAAAGATGGATCATTCATAGAGCGGACTTGTGAAAATTATTTAAATGATACCATAATTCTTGTGATTTTTCTGCCCACATTTTAAGAGGTTTTTAGAACCGGTGGCATGATCTGGGGGCAAGCTAGCAGTTAAGAGGGTATTACTTAAAATGTATGCATGTTAAAAATCTGACACTTCATCAATTAATGTCCATACTCCTTGCGCACATGTGTGTAAATTTGGGGTAATGTCCGATATTGCGAAACCAGTTAAAAAGTGCAAATGTCGCCATTTCTGAATGCAAGCTCCCAGGAAGAGCAGATTTGGACAGGGTATACCTCCTGTAATGCATGATGGGTGCATGTAATTTAAAACAAATGTGTACCTGTGCAAATATGTCTTTTGGGTCAAAATTTAGATTGTGTGTAATTTGACAGGGGTGGGTTCTCTGCATCATAAACAGACCTCATCATGATGACACTTCATTTCATTCCCCCAATCAAGGGGAAGAGGATGAAGTGGCCAATGACAAGTGGAGAGGGGTAGAGCCTAGTGATGCTGCACACACACCCATTTTCAAAACACATAAAAGCAGACAGTCAGGACAGATAGGGACCTTCAATTCCATTTGCTGCAACGCGCTCCGCCGGACCATACCACATCCAGAGATCCAGACTTCAAATCTATCAATATCCAGAACCAGAGGCAGAGCAGAGAGACCCAGACCAGACCGCTGTTAGCAGAACCAGAGAGCTGACCCAGATCACTGTGAAGTGCCGAGACCAGACCAGAGTCCAGTCTAAAACCTGACCAGATCCGTGGCGAGGCCCATTCTATTTCTAAATATATTGTGAGTACCCAGCAGAACTGTGTAGAACCAATCTCTTAGTTAAAATAATATAATTCAATCTATTTTAATCTAACCAGAACTGCCTCCTAACTGTCACCTGTCATTTTCTAGTTGCTAGCTGTCACTTGTCTTTTTGAACTTTAAAATTTCAAATCTGAAAAACGACCTTTACCATATCGCTCATATCTCCGTGACCGTTTGTCCTAGCGACTTGCAGTAACTTTCATCTGGAAGCTGAGATCCTAGGCTGTCCTAGGACCCCAAAACGATAGTGCTAGTCCTTGTATTTCCTCTGTAATCGCGAAAAACGCACTCGCGAATTTTACCGCGATTTGCAAATTTCTTCACGTGTGAAAACAGAAGATTCTTTGCTTTCC
Source organism: Ambystoma mexicanum (assembly GCF_040938575.1). NCBI lineage: Eukaryota > Metazoa > Chordata > Amphibia > Caudata > Ambystomatidae > Ambystoma > Ambystoma mexicanum. The sequence continues at coordinate 717,959,598 of NC_090932.1, forward strand.
TTGCTAAAAATTTGTTTGCCTCTTAAGAACCATCCCTGTATCATTGCTAGAGTGAGCCTGGACTAATATTAACTTGACACCACTCACCCTGAACCTCTAGAGGGAATTAAAAGCATTTTAGCATATTTTTCACTTCATTGCCAGCACATATAAAAGCATTTTGGGCCTGTGTTTCCAACTTCTGTAGTCTAAGCTTGCTGGGGTGAACTGAATTACATTTGATTGCATTTCTGAGAACTGTGTGCTTTCCTTCCATTTCCTTGCATTGCATAAAGGGGGGAGGGGATTGCCAGAGAAAAGTGATTACATTGTTTTGTTGAAATCATATTGAGTATTTTCTGTATTGCATTTTCATTCAACATTACATCCATCTGAACTTATATAAAGTATTCTCTACCACCTTATTCTTCTGTTCCTATTCACAAGTGTGCTAGTGCCAGACTATCCATTTTTGATTACTGATCAGATTAAGTGTGATATCCAATTATTAATTTATTATAAAGTGTGATATATATCTATATTGTTTAAATTCTCAAATAAACCTTTAAACTTGCAAAACAGAACTACTTCTTGGCTCAGTGGAGTCAGGGGGATTCCAAGAGAGGGGTGTTATATAGGGGTAGTCATCCAGAACGCATGAACTGGACATAAAGATATATCAATAAGGGTTTCCATTCAGTATCCCAGACTAGGCATTGACTTAGCTGTAGTGTTGAATTGAATCCTTTTACAAATGGGGGGCTCGTCCGGGATGGGCACCCAAGCACAGTGCAATTTGATGGGGAATCCCAGGAGAGTAGGCCCATTAAGGGCATCCTGAAAACCTCTGCCCAGTTAGGTCAGTGGGGGGGGTACCCATCAAATCCTGGCAGCAAGGAGGGATCTGAAGACTCCTCTGAGCGGTACAGGACACAGGAGACCAGGTCCCCACATTCTGCCAGCCATTCCCAGGCTCGCAGAATCTGGGAAAACCTGGGAGAACAGACGGGAACCTCTGGGAGCAGTGCCTCTGAGTCAGAAGATGAATGGACCAGGGTTACCCGGACCAAAAGGGCCAATAAGACAAAAAGGGCCTTGCTTAAGGACCCCTTAAAGCAGATTAAGGCGATCAGGAGCGTCATCACGCCTTATCATAAGAACGCCAAGTATTCTGTTTGGGAGCACTTAGAGTTGTTTGAGCAAATGATGGAGACTTTCCATTTGAAGGACAGCCAAAGCTGTATTCAATATGTAAAGTGGACCTTCTCCCCGGAATACTCCAGTTTCTTTGCGGGCTGGAGGACCAAAATCATTTAAGATGGTCCGCCTGTAAGGCGGCCATCTTGAAACATTTTTCTACTCATAGAAATCCTCAAGAGGCTCGCAAGGCAGCCTACAATTTACAATGTGGGGAGGATCAGGCCCCACAAGAATTTGTGCAGGAGTTAAAGCGTGCTTTTGCACAGACCACAAGAAGGGTGCGCACGGATAGCAGAGAATTTATTAATACGTTTTTCCATGCCTTGCCCAAATACATAATGACCCAGCTCGTGAGGGATTTTCACGAGAAAAGATCTTTAGACTGGGTCATTGAACAGGCGACCCGGATCTATGAGGTGCATAAGCCAATAGAAAATAAAAATAATGCGTAAAAAACCCCCAAAGCCAACAACACCCCTGCTGCTGCCAAGGTGGCAGAGGTAAAGGTCACCCCCGTTTTAGAGTTGGAGATGGGGGGGCCTAAAAACCTACCTGCACCTAATAATGCTAGGCCCAGAAGGTCCTCGGGCCAGTCACAGACAGGGGGCCAGGGAGGCAGCCCCACAAATGGGGTCCCTTGCTCTCCTGATTATGTAAGCCCCCGGTACAAGGGAAACAGACCCATCCTGGGTTATGTGTGGACTCCTCCAGCCCAAGGGGGGGGATCCAGCCAAGCACCTAACCCAGAGAACTTCCCTCCCAACTTCTCACAGGAGGGCAGAAACTCACCAAACCCTGGGCAGAACTTCTTCCCCAGGTATCCACCCAACTTCCAGCCCCAAAATCATCCATCCTTCTTTCCCCAATTCCCTGAGCCCAGACAACCTAATCCGGGAGAGGGGAGGCCAAGGGTGGAGGGGTATCCAAATCTTCCCAACCAGGGGTACTACCAAAGAAGGGATAGCTACCCTTCCCGGGATCAGCCCAGGGGAGAAAACAGGGCCCCGTATCAGCCTGAGCGGGTTTCCCAGTTAGAGCGCCAGGTTCAAAACATGGCACGGGATCTGGGTCACATACTGAGGGCTCAGCAGAACCCTCAGATCGGCATGCCGGCGCAGAACGCACCCAACTCTGGACCTGGTGCTCCAGAACAATGACGGGGGCAGCACCCCGATAACTCACCGGTCCACAGGGAGGAGGCACAAAGGGAAGGGGGGTGTAAAGCCTTGGAGGAAGCTTCCTTCCTCACTTGTAAACAGCCCCTGGAAACCCAGGAACCGGAAACAAAATCTCTTGCCCCTGAAAATCTGCCTCCTAAGGAGCAGAGGGGGGGTAGGAGAAACAAAAGACCCAAACAGACTCAGTTTGAGGAGGAGGTACAGATCTTCCAATTTGAGGGAGAGGGATCCTCAGAAGATCCTGGGAAAAGGATCTTCTCCTTCAGAGATGGGGGAACTCCTCCCAAGGAAAAATGGGCCCAAGGGATTCCAATCCAGACTGGGGAGATATGGAGACTGAGCTACCGCCGCCCATCATCTCATCCCAGAACCCACAAGACCAAAATCCCCTGGTTCAAACCCATCCTGATGACTGCCTCCAAAAAGGGCGGGGCGTCTCAGAACCGGAACCAGGGGAACCCACAATGGCTCTGATCTCCAGTTGCCAACTTTTTCTTTCAGATTCCCAAGGTTCTCCACAGAATTCTGCCCAAATCTCTTCGCTAGCGATGTCCAAAACAAGAAAGTTAGCCCACCAGTTGTCCAAAAATGTGCATTATCTGTGCCCCCTTGAGGAGAAGGAGGGAAGATACTATGCCCAGGTACAAGTACAGGGGCAGGGTACGATTTCAGCGCTGGTGGACACGGGATCTCAAGCTACCCTTCTGTCCAGAAGGGCCTTTGATGAACTGAATGCAGGAAGGGGAGGGAATTACCAAATTCCTCTCACCTCACTTCCTGGACAACTCCAGAACTTTGACGGGAAGGAAATTCCCGTCGAGGGGACGGCAGACTTGGACATTAAAATTGGGCGACACAAGTTGAAACACCCGGTCATAGTTGTGACTCCAGAGGGCACCCCTTGTTTACTAGGGAATGACCTCCTGAGAAGGTTGTCACCCCTAATAGATTGCGTAAACAAGGTCCTCTGGACCCAGACTAGCCGACCAATAAAATTATAACAGAGTGTCAACCATGTTAGTTTAAACGGCACCTGCCACATGGTTGAACAAAAATCTGACCAAGTAGAATTTCACTTCCAGAACAACCAAATTCCAGACATTACAGTAATAGCAGTAGGACAACAGACTGGTGATGGAGGGTCCTCTCTATTTCTGAAAATCAACCTTCCTTCCAGTCTAAAGTGGTACTCCACGCTGGAAGGAAACACTTTGAGATTCTATACTAATCCACAATCAGAAACTCCCACTCCTATAGTCCAGAAAGATGTGAAATCAGCTCAGAGCCTGGCTGATATTCAGCAAATTGGAGAGCAGTTGTTCATCCCTGTTCAGTTAAATGATGGGAAGGACTCTGTTCTCGCTCGAGTGTGTGTGAGCAACGGTAAGAGCTTCATCAGCGAAGCCATGTTCCGCCAACTCCCAAAAGATCCAGCCATTCCCACATTCAAACTGATAGACAAATGGGAAATGTACCTGGAAGCACCCAATTCCAAACATCTCCTGCCAAGCAGGTGTATGCTCAAAATCTCCATTGGCAACAAGAGCATAGTCCATAATTGTTGGGTCGTGCGAGACGTCACTGCCGCCTTTTACTTAGGCAGTGACATTCTCAATCGCTTTGCCATTAGTTTGGACCTAATAAACTTCAAAGCTTGGTCCCAATGAGCGGATAATCCCATGGGCTTTGATGATCCAGAAAAAGCATTTAGGTCAGCTCAATTGCTACCTTATGCAGTTGAAATTCAGATTAAAGAGGAAGTCACCATCCCAGAAAGGACCCGACAATTCTCCCTGGAAGTGAAAGTCAAAAGAGGACAACATTTGAAAAACCCTGATGCTTACATACATCTAAACGCTTCTCTCCAACAGCAAGGGTTAGGGGTAAACCCAACACCATTAGTCAACATAGAACATGACACCATTCTAATAGAGGTGGATAACAGCGACTTAAAGAGTATTACTCTAGCCGCAGGCACCATTATTGGAATGGCGGTTGATGACCGACATTTTTCCATCGATTTAGGTAATGAACTGTTAGGGCCAATCCCCAAGGACTGCTTTGACAGTGACAGTGATGACAATACAACACCAGACAGGATTTTTACCCGGCATGGGGGGAACTTCCTGGTGTACACTTCTTGCCCTTATGGTAAGGAAGATGTGACTTGTGACTTCAGGAGGGATGAGGTGATTTTCGAGGTCCATGAGGGCTGCCTTTCCCACCTGAAGCCTCCAGTCCAAATCAGCACTCTGACCATGGACTTCTCCACCCAGCTGGAGGAGGCCAATGAAATACCCAAACCAGAAGTCTTTCCAGGCTTCAGGCAGATGGTGGAAGAGAGAGTCAACCTAGCTGATGCCTGTGTGACTCTGGAACAAAAGCAAAAGTTGAAACAAGTTTTCTTGGATTTCCAAGATCTCTTTGCGGTAGACTCATATGACTGTGGTCGCACTGACATCCACACAACAACAATCCCCACGGACCCTGGCATGACTCCAGTGTTTGTGAAGCAATATCGCTTGCCTCTCGCATCAATGGAGTCCCTTACTGAAATAATTAAGAACCTTGAGTCCCAGGGAATAATCCGCCCAGTCCACAGCACCTTCAATAATCCGGTGCTGGGAATATTGAAGCCAAACGGCCAGTGGAGACTCTGCGCCGACCTCAGGGAGCTCAACAAACGGGTCCATACTTCCCGATGGCCTCTGCCCTACATTGACCAAGGGCTGGCCCAGATCCAGGGGTCACAGGTATTCACTGCAATAGACCTGACCAATGGATACTGGACTGTGCCTGTCAGTAGGGAGGACCAATACAAGCTGGCTTTTACCTTTGGGGGCCAGCAATACACATGCACCCAGACTTCGGATACCTTAACTCCGGTAATGAATTCAACATTTTCCTACATAAGGCCATGCCCGACCTGGGTGCGAGGGGTAACCTGGCTTATGTAGATCATGTCCTCATCAAAAGTTCATCTGTGGAGGAACACATAGCGGAGATCCGTTATGTTCTGGCGCATTTGAGGGCCGCCGGAGCAAAACTTTCCTTTCAGAAAGCACAGTGGTGTAGAACCCGTGTTAATTTCTTGGGGCATGAGATTACTCCTCAGGGTCTCTGTCCCCAGGAAAAGAAAGTGGAAGCACTTCAAAAACTGAAAGACCCCACAACTCTGCGGGAACTAAGGAGCCTCCTTGGACTGACTAATTACAGCAGAAAGTTCATTGAGGGCTACGCAGAGATCACCAGACCCCTGATTCATCTCCTGAAGGGGGGGTCAAGTGGGAATGGGGTCCAGAACAAGCCGAGGCAGTAAGACAACTCAAAAGAAGCCTCTCACAAGCGCCCTGCCTAGCTTACCCTGTCAGAAACAAGGAGTTCTTCCTGGAGACGGGGTTCTCTAATACGTGCTTGACGGCAGTATAATACCACATGCATGACAAGGTCAATAAAGTAATCTCCTATGCGAGCAAAACTTTATCCTCTGTGGAGGAAAAATTCAACGATTGTGAGAAGGCACTCCTGGCAACGGTGTGGGCCTTGAAGAATTACCGCCCGTTTATCCAGGGGGAACACATCATAGTGGAGACTCCACACCAGCCTCTGCAATATCTCCAAAGTGACAGAATCCGGGCCGGAAATGTGAGTAATTCCCGAATTACTTCCTGGATTCTGTCAATGCAAGGCTTTCCTGTGGAGGCCAGATATGGCCAAAACAAGAAGAGTCCCCTCGCGCAAGGTCTGGCTGACTTGCATGATTGTGCCAGAGAAAACTGTCTCGAGGACGAAAGTCTAAAAATCAAGGACAACATGGGGGCATACCTTAATTCCCCACACAAAGTCTTTGAAGAAGACAAGTGTGAGGGAATGCCCACTGTCTATGTGGATGGATGCTCTTACCATGTTGACAACAACGGGGAGAAAGAACTGGTGGCTGGCGTAGGGAATGCATGGGTGAAGGAGTTCCCAGAACCCTCCGCTGGATACAAAATTGGTCCCCGAAGTAGTCAGGTGGCAGAATTGATGGCTGTGCATCAGGCCATCCTCACTGCTGTCCAGCATCAACTCCACGAACTGGTCATAATCACAGATTCGGATTATGTACGGAATGGGTTCGTGGAGCACCTGGTTAATTGGAAAACCAGAGGCATGTTATGTGCTAATAACAAACCCTTGAAACATGGGAAGTTGATCCAAAACATTGACGATCTGGTCACCTCGAATGAGATGACCATCCATTGGAAAAAGATCAAGGGTCATTCCAAAGTAGAGGGACCAGACAAAACTGGAAATGACTTAGCTGATCAGTTGGCCAAAACCGGGGCCATCCAAGGGGATCTAATTGAGATTGAGTCCCTGTTGGGGGAAATCCAGGTCACTGCTATCACTAGGTCCCAGACAAATGCTCACAACGACCTTTCAACTGCCCAATGGAGTAAGGAGACCCCTGATGCTGATTTGATTACAGCTCAGAAGGGGGATCCAATTGTTGGTAAATTTTACCAACACATTGAGGACCCTGAGAACTTTCCCCTGACGGATACCGATTACATTGGGAAAGAGGACCTAAGAGTGTTGATGAAATGTCCAAAAATGTTCCGAATCCAAGACGGTTTGCTGGTAAGGAAATCCAAAGCTGGCCACGATCAGTGGGTGGTTCCTACCTCATTCCGAAGCCTGATGTTAAGTCACGCCCATGATGCGGCAACCGCCGGTCATAGGGGGTTTCACACAACATTGGAAATCTTAAGAGAGGTTGCATACTGACCACACATGGGGCAGGACCTCGACCAATACTTGAAGGGGTGTCTTGTGTGTGCACAATTTCAGCCATCATCCCTCACGCACCGTGGGCCTCTCCAAAAGAGGGGGATGACACTGCCATGGTCAGATTTACAAATCGACTTTGTAGGCCCCGTGATTCGCTCTGCTAGGGGGAATACGTACATATTGACTGTGACATGCTTGTTTACCAAGTGGGTGGAATGTCTCCCAGCCCCAAATTGCAAGGCAGAAACTGCAGCTGCCCTGATGATTAACCACATCTTTTCCCGTTTCGGTCTACCTCAAAGGATTGAGTCAGACAGGGGTAGCCACTTCACCAGTGAAGTAATGACAAAGATGTGGGAGATACTGGGGGTCAAAAGGAAGTTGCATATTGCTTACCGGCCAGCTTCTTCTGGGGCAGTGGAGAGATATAACCGAACCATTGTGAGCATATTAAAGAAGTTTGTGGCAGATTCTGGGCCAAGTTGGGATATCCGATTACCTCTGGTCCTAATGGCCATCAGATCTACCCCTTCATCTGCAACCAAAATGTCACCATTCGAGTTGATGACCGGACGCAAGATGGTGCTTCCTCAGTATTTGCTCTTCAGGACCCAAGAGCAGACCCTAATAAATGCCTCCACAACTCATGAGTATGTGGAGAATTTAAGGAAACACCTTCAACATGCTTTTGCTTATGCTCAGCGGAATCTAGAAAGATCAGCTGATAGCATGAAGACCCACTATGACCTGAAAACTTCCAGGAAGGAATATCAGGTGGGGGACCGGGTCTATCTATACAATTTCCAAAGGAACCAGGCCAAACAGCGAAAATGTTTGCCTACATGGAAGGGACCCTTTGAGATTATAGACAAAATCTCCCCTGTGGCCTACAAGATCCGCATCCCCAAAGGCGGTTTGGCAGAGGGGGAAGACAAGTGGGTCCACATTAACCAGTTGAAGTGTTGCCATCCCAGGCACACTCTGCAACAACTGGAGGAATCCTCTGGAATCCTAGAGGGTACTGTCTCAGATTAATTCAGGTCTAACTTAAAAGATCCTACATATCGCCTATCAAATTATGAGTTTTTCAATGTGGGTGTTTTCAATTTTGAATGCAAAAAGAAATGTGCATGTTCATATATTTTGGCTATAAATTTATATGCCACCCCACTATATCAATGGTGGGGGAGAAATGTCTATGAGTAGGTATTGCCGCTCTTCCTTTGTCGTCCTAGGAGAAAGAAAACCTGGAGACGGGCCAAGGAGGACGATCCGGAGACCGGGAGCAGAGACCCGGGGTACCGCCCAATATTCCCATCAGGACCGGCGAGGAGAACCGATTGCTTAGTACCGGATGGAGGAAAAGATGCTGAACTGTGCCATCTATTGGAAGAAGATGAGGAAACATTCCAGATCTTGCGAGTTCCATCAGTGAAACAGAATGGCCATCGCAAGAGGGGGGCTTGTGGGATGTTTTTACCCATGCATCCGAGCCCTACCTCAAAAACTGTGCAGTACTGACATGGAAAACATCATGATGGCCAGAGCTTCCCAGAAAATGCACAGGGAAATGCATGAAGAATAGGCTGCCACTCATTTTTGCCGATGTTATGGGCACAGAAGGACACTGCCTAAAACCACCATTGGACTACCCACAACGTAGTCTGAAACCATTGGGAATGGCAATGCTGATTGCCAAAAGCAACCTAGAATTGTGGGGAATTCATTTTCTTAAATCCCAAAAATGATTGCATTACCAGTACTCACCACTATCAGAAAGCCGGCGTTTTAAAACCACCAGACTTTGTGTAAAACTGAATAAATGAACCCAAAGCAGGCCAAAGAAAGACTTACTGAGAGGTGGATACAATGTAAAGTTATATTCTGAAGTGACTTGAAGGTTTATAACAAGACTGGCTGAGCTGTGGATTTCAGCAGTTTAAATAAATTTGGACTGAAAGACACTAAAAAATCTAAATGTTTAAAAGAAATGAGTGACCTACTTTTGAGTGTCACATAGGTTGCAATTGTTTAAATGTCATAGTTTTAAACTTAGAATCAGCCTTCTAGCTGCATATGTAAAAATTGTCTTGACTTAAACTGGGGAACAAAAAGTGACATTTTATCTGAAACCTGGCTTAAGGAACTGAATTCTGCCCACCAGCTACCCCCGACAGGAGTTGAGACTTGCACAACAGCTGTGTTCCCAGGCCTAGCTGCCCTTTTGCTGCTCCCACCAAAAGGGATATGACACTTCTCTGATTGAATTACCTGGGCTCTGCAGGAAATTGAACAAAGCCCTGTCCTGACTCAGGCAAATGTTTTATTACGGGGGCCGTAAAAAGTGGCTTCCTCCTGAAGGAAAGGGGAGGAGCACTGCCTGTGAGAGCAAGCTGGCTTGGCAGAACTGGAAAAACCAGAAATTCAACCTTGTGCTGGGGGGAAACCACACCCCTTTGGGGCCAGAACATAACTCTAAAAAGATGGATCATTCATAGAGCGGACTTGTGAAAATTATTTAAATGATACCATAATTCTTGTGATTTTTCTGCCCACATTTTAAGAGGTTTTTAGAACCGGTGCAATTATCTGGGGGCAAGCTAGCAGTTAAGAGGGTATTACTTAAAATGTATGCATGTTAAAAATCTGACACTTCATCAATTAATGTCCATACTCCTTGCGCACATGTGTGTAAATTTGGGGTAATGTCCGATATTGCGAAACCAGTTAAAAAGTGCAAATGTCGCCATTTCTGAATGCAAGCTCCCAGGAAGAGCAGATTTGGACAGGGTATACCTCCTGTAATGCATGATGGGTGCATGTAATTTAAAACAAATGTGTACCTGTTCAAATATGTCTTTTGGGTCAAAATTTAGATTGTGTGTAATTTGACAGGGGTGGGTTCTCTGCATCATAAACAGACCTCATCATGATGACACTTCATTACATTCCCCCAATCAAGGGGAAGAGGATGAAGTGGCCAATCACAAGTGGAGAGGGGTAGAGCCTAGTGATGCTGCACACACACCCATTTTCAAAACACATAAAAGCAGACAGTCAGGACAGATAGGGACCTTCAATTCCATTTGCTGCAACGCGCTCTGCCGGACCATACCACATCCAGAGATCCAGACTTCAAATCTATCAATATCCAGAACCAGAGGCAGAGCAGAGAGACCCAGACCAGACCGCTGTTAGCAGAACCAGAGAGCTGACCCAGATCACTGTGAAGTGCCGAGACCAGACCAGAGTCCAGTCTAAAACCTGACCAGATCCGTGGCGAGGCCCATTCTATTTCTAAATATATTGTGAGTACCCAGCAGAACTGTGTAGAACCAATCTCTTAGTTAAAATAATATAATTCAATCTATTTTAATCTAACCAGAACTGCCTCCTAACTGTCACCTGTCATTTTCTAGTTGCTAGCTGTCACTTGTCTTTTTGAACTTTAAAATTTCAAATCTGAAAAACGACCTTTACCAGAGAGAGGGGTGTTATATAGGGGTAGTCATCCAGAACGCATGAACTGGACATAAAGATATATCAATAAGGGTTTCCATTCAGTATCCCAGACTAGGCATTGACTTAGCTGTAGTGTTGAATTGAATCCTTTTACAAGTCTTTTGCCGGGAAAAGGATTCCCTCCCATGATTGTCATACCCCCTATTCTAGGTGTGGGTGCCTGTTGTACTATGTTCACATTCTATGGTGTCTATGCATTCTACTCTGCATTGTGTTCAACTGGTGCCTGTGCCTTTATGGAGACATTCTGCATCTGTGATTGCCTCTCGTGTTGCATTTGCTGTATTTGTGCCACTGGTGTCTGATACTTTGTGTGATCATGGGCATAATATTTGGTGGTGCTGCACTATAGGGTGAGGAGTATTCTGTCCCCTCTCTTGGGTTTGTTGCTTTCCAGTTCTGTTGCATCTCACCCCTGTTTCTGCATATGCATGAAATGTGTCACAATTTCCTTCCAAACTTGGTTGCCCTCCATTAAACCCTCCTCCTCGTTGAGCTTGAAAGCCAAAACCCCTGCCTCTGGGGTGCAAACCTTCATCCTCATGGAATATAATTATACTCCCCTTTTCCTACAAAAGTCCACTTCACCCGTAAATGCACCTGATGTGCCCCTTGTACATGGTGATTTTCACGCCTCTTGTCAATTCTGCTTCTTCCCCTGACAATTATGACAGTTTCTTCTCAACCAGTTTTGCTTCCTCAATTTTTTGGGATCCTCAACTTTCTTTCTGTCTCTCTTCCTTGTTTGTTTCAACAATGGTGAACAAGAGTCAATTGTAGGCCCACAATCTTTTTCAACTGTTTTTGCACTTCTTCGCAAAGTCCCTGCTACAAAATATGATAAAAAAACAGTGCTGTTTTTGTCTCATGGTTCTCCATCTCTTGCCGCCATTTTTCTTGAATGTCCTGTACATAAGTAGTCGGATATTCATCTGCTCTCATTTTATGAGTCATAATTGCGCTCGTGTCTGGTTATTGGACACTAAGGGCTCTCCATATATCAGTTCAACAAAGGCGCCCTGTCATGGTTAGTATACTGTGCAATCACGCGTGGATACCTTGCTCTTTTCCAAATATCATCTGATTGTTCTCATAATATAGCAGCAAGCAGGCTGTTTATGTTACCTACTGCTAAGGTCATCCCCTCTGTCATTCTCACAAATTCATGAATCCATTTGCCTGTCCCTGATGTGAGTGATGGCAATTTAAAAATGAAATAGTTTTTGTCCATTTGTGGCCATGGGATATTTTGTGGTAGTCCTCTGCCTTTCTCCAATAAGGGGAATCATGTTAGTTTTGTGCACCATTTCAAGGTGGCCACACCCTTGGCCTTCATCACTGCATCTGCCATGGTAACTTTCTTTCAACATGGTAAATTCCTCTTTGTATTTGCATACAGCATTCTTTATTCTAGACTGTTTGAGCGCACCTTCAGGCACTTTGGATATTCAACGGGTTCTGGCATTTTCATCGGTTCTTCTAAATCTAATCACGTTATCTCTCTCTATTTCTATACTCTTGGATGGGCCCTTGCAACATCCTCTTCCATGTCCTCTTCTTCTTCATAATTAAATTGCATCTTCACTGTGTTCATCTTTTTGTCCTCTCTATCCTCAAACTCTAGTTTTCCAAGGGTATTTGTCCTACATGTTCCACTTATAACTTCTTCCAATATATTCCTTCCTTCATTTTGCGGAGACCTTCCCCAGCTCCCTCTTGTGCTGGTGCCATCCATCCTGCTCCTATTCAAATTGTCAATGTCCATTTGTATAGTTCCTTCCTCTTCTCTGACTGGAAGAGTATGCTTTCTAAGAATCTGATCAACTTCCTTTTAGCACCTCTTCCTACGTCTTTCCTCATCTTGCTGTCTCTCTCTTTCCCTCTCTTCCTCCTTTTCCTTTCTCTTTCCCTTTCTGCATATCTTTCTTTTTCCCTTCTCCTTTCTTCTTCTCATCTCCCTTTCTCTTTCTCCCTCTCATTTCTTCTCCCTCTCGCTCTCTTCTGCATCCCTTCTTTCATTTTCTCTTTACTCTCTTCTTCGCTCTCTCTTTCTCCTACTGTACTTTTCCCTCCTGTCTTTCTTTAACTTCCCTTTTCTTTTCTATACAATCATCAATGCCCTTTCCATCTAATTTAAGCATTATTTGTCCTATCCATTCATTTGATGCAAATACTGTCTCATCCCTGTTGCTCTCCCTGTCTCTTTCTCTCTGAATATCGTTCTGCGAACGTCACCTGTAAGCTGCAGCGCTTGTCATATTCTACGTGTGTGGACATTGGTCATTGTTGGTATGTTTTCTCTCCGCTCATAATTTCTTCACTAATATACGCGAGGGGCACATATGTGGGATTAGTATACCCATCAGCTTCCTTTAATAGGTATATCCCTTGTATGGCTGATGACAGATCAGTGCTCTGAGGAGGAGGAGGAGCTGTGGGCATCATAGACCCTTTGTCATGCTGGTTAAGCATCCATTTCTTTGTAATTGACTCTGCCTCCTGGTTCTCGAACATTTTCCATAGTTCAAATATGCTCAGTCTATTTGGTAATGGTTTTCCCTTATAAGCGTCATGCAGATAGGTGCACATGTTCTCGCATGAGTGCCCTCCAGTGGTCACGGCATAAACATTTAGTTTGCAGTGTCTTTTACCCACTCTGCATTATATTTTGTAATGTTGCCTTGATATCGGGGCAATGATATGCACATGTGAATTATTAAAGTGTCTCCCATGATAATAATACAAAAAATGCAACTTACCAATGATAGATAAACACAATTGTGATTCTAACTCTAAGCCCTCCCCAACAATATTCCCCACAAACCAACACATTTGCATCTCTCTCTGGAACAATGCCTCCGGTGTCACCCAATCCCTAAGAGTGGCACCACAAACACCATTTGTGCTCCAAACAGCCCCACCTCACTGTTCCTCTCAATCCTTCTAAGCGGCACCAGAAACGCCACTCACTCCAAGCAGCCCACCTTGCTGCTCACACACTTACCACACTACTCAGCCCACACCCCCACTTATGGGCTCCACAAAATATACCAAAAAAACATAACACAACATAAGGCTTTAGCCAGCAATTACTACACAAATAAATACACTACAGCTGTCTTCCCAACTTCTAGTGAGGTACTTATTTTATTTATTTATTTTCACACTTGTATAGAGCACACAAACCCTGAGGTATCATGGTGCTGTAGAAAATCGACATATAGGTACCTGGTCAAGTCCAGGGACACAAAAGGTTCCATGTCTTGACTGCAATGACTGGGAAACTGGATCCTCCTGCTTTGGCCCAATTATACTAGGGTTGGGATAGTCTGTAGGTGTAGGGAGTAATTGCCAGCAATTACTACCCAAATAAATACACTACAGCTGTCTTCCCAACTTCTGGTGAGGTATTTTATTTATTTATTTATTCTCACATTTGTATAGCTTCTCTCCAATCCATGTGGCTCTTTAAGGCTCCGCAGATTGCGTGCACGTACTTTTGAAGCCGCCTTCAGCTCACATCCCACCCCCACGAGCACCCGCAATACACGGCTATGCTCACGGACTCTGCAACCCTCTATATCTGCTGTTAAGGCCAGGCTCCCACGCATAGCCTCAAAGACCTTATCCACTACTAGTTGCACCAACACAGCAACCGACAAAGTACTTTACCCGCCACACAATTGTCCTACCCCCCTAACAAATGTAAAGGTTCATGTGTCCACCACCACCCCCAGTGTAAAATCTGTGATATGTAAATCTTCTACCACCATTTTGAATGCTATTGTGCCAAATGCTATGCCACAGGTGTCCACCACCTCTGAAAATGAGCCCCCCAGTGTAAAATCTGTGATATGCAAATCTTATACCACCATTTTGAATGCTATTGTGCCAAATGCTATGCCACAGGTGTCCACCACCTCTGAAAATGAGACCCCCGGTGTAAAATCTGTGATATGCAAATCTTCTACCACCATTTTGAATGCTATTGTGCCAAATGCTATGCCACAGGTGTCCACCATCTCTGAAAATGAGCCCCCCGGTGTAAAATCTGTGATATGCAAATCTTCTACCACCATTTTGAATGCTATTGTGCCAAATGCTATGCCACAGGTGTCCACCACCTCTGAAAATGAGCCCCGCAGTGCAGAATCTATGTTGGCCACCTCCCCCGACACTCTCAATGCACCTAGCCCTTCCACACCACCCTCTCCCATCACAACCCCCCCCACAGCCACTACTGAACCCCACCTGAAATGCGCCATGATTAACGCTAGATCCGTCAATGCCCACGCTCTAGACATCCACGACCTCCTAACCTCCCAAGACCTAGATCTACTCATGATCTCAGAAACTTGGCTTCGTGAGGCCTCCGGCCCTGCACTCTCACTCGCACTGCCCCCTGGTTACTCCATCACTAGACAAGACCGCCTCTCCAAAGGTGGAGGTGTACCAATCATCGCCAAGGACTACCTCCCAGTCAGAAAGGTAGAGAAATCCCCTAACAACAACAGCGACTACCTCCAAGTCAAAATAACTCTCTCCCCCCACTGCACAATTACTGTGCACACTGTATACCACCCACCAGGCCCAGCAGGAGTCTTTCAAGCTTCTCTCATCCACCTCCTATCTGACAACCTCAAAAAACAATCTAAAGCCATTCTCCTAGGGGATGTCAACCTAGGGCTCCAGGATAGTAAGGACGTAGCAGCAAAATCACTTGACTCTGCCCTCAAGGCCCTAGGCTACAAGAACACCATACTTAGCCCAACTCACACCTAGGGTAGAACGCTTGACTGGATAGCGCAGCACAACTGTCCACTCATCATCACAGGAAACACTCCCACCCCATGGTCTGACCACCACATCGTCACTTTTAGCATCCTCACCACTTGCTCCCCAGCTACCCCTTCACCCCAACCTCTCCCTCCCTGCCTCGCCAGAAGCTCCCGCCAACTCACCAAGGAGAGATTACTACCCTTCCTCCAAGGTCCAGCCTTCAGACCACCTTTCTCTTCAGACCCTGAAACACTCGCATCAACTTATGACACTGCCATCAAAGCAGCTATCAACGCCATTGCCCCGCTCAAACCTCGCAAATCCAAACCCACTACCCACTCCAACTCCTTGTTATCACCCGACCTCCTCTCACTCTGCAACGAAAAAAAAGCCGCACTCACACAGTGGCAAAAGTCCCATTCCGAAAAAGATAAGGCAGTCTTTAAATCCCTCTCCACCAAATACAAAAAGGCAATCACCCAGGCCAAGGCCAAATCCTTTGAATCCAGAATCTCGGAAGCCCAATCTAGCACTAAAGAAATATTTGCCATTTTTAGAGAGCTCGAGACACCCACTCCCGCCCCCCAGAATTTCACCAAAGACAAAGACTGGTGTGACGAAATACAAAAGGCCATGCAATCCAAACTTAGCCTCCTCAAAAACAAAATACTAGCCACTAAACAAGCCCTTCCGAACAAGCACATCCCAGTCCCACCGCCTGCCCCATATCCCCCCTTACCCTTCTCCTTCAAACCCATTCAGGAAGAAGACATCATCAACATAATGAGGAACATCAAACCTTCTAACTGCAAAGGTGATGCATGCCCAGCCTCCATTATCAAAGACTGCACGGAAACACTAGCTCCCTTCCTAACAGCCTTTGTAAATGCCTCCTTTTCCACAGGGAAAGTCCCTGCCTCCCTCAAGGAAGCGTGGGTCCGCCCTCTTCTAAAAAAGCCATCGCTTGATCCCACCTCCCCCAACAACTACAGACCCATCACCACTGTCCCCTTCCTCCTTAAAATAATGGACAAAGCAGCCTACCTGCAGGTCCAACACTTCATTGAAGAGAACAAACTCCTTGGACTCCGACAATCTGGCTTCCGCCCCAGACACGGAACTGAAACAGCCCTACTGGACCTGAAAAATCAGATGGACGATGCAAGAGGCATGGGTAAACCAGCTCTTCTCCTACGCCTCGACTTCTCAGCGGCATTTGATCTCGTTGATCATAGCGTCCGAAGCCACCATCTCTCCAACACCGCCAAATTCTCCCCTGAAGCCACAGCGTGGATCACCTCCTTCCTACAAGACAGAACCATGCAAGTTTTCTCAGACCTAGCCGCAGCTTCACCAACCATCATACTCTGCGGGGTGCCCCAAGGCTCCTGCCTCTCCCCCACGATATACAACATCTTTACACACCCCCGCTTCCTCATCCTCTACGCCATGGGCATCTCCTACACAAACTACGCCGACGACACACAGATCCTCCTCACTCTCACAGGTAACTATACCACTGACTCCCTGACCCTCAACAACCTCTACAACACCATCCAAGCCTGGATGGCAGATAACGGCCTATGCCTCAACTCCGACAAGACGGAACTCCTCCTGGTAGGTTCTCCCGACACCCTAAAAAACCTAGATGCCCAATTCAGCCACTTCACCATTGACTCCATTAAAATTCAAGTTTCCGACTCTGTCAAAACTCTGGGAGTCTACCTGGATTCCAGCCTATCCATGGACAGACAAATCAACGCAATTGCCTCTGCAGCTGCATATCATGCCAAACTTATCAATGCAGTCAGACCCTTTCTCTCCAAAGAAAACTGCACCAACATAGCCAGAGCCATCACCGGCTCTAGGCTAGACTACTGTAACATACTCTTCCTAGGAACCTCCAATAAAAACTTAGAGAGATTACAAGTAATACAGAACAATGCACTCCGGGCAGCCCAAGGCATTGCAAAAAGAGAACACATCTCGGAGGCCAGAAAACTAGCTCACTGGATCCCAATAAAAGAAAGGATCTTATTCAAAGCCCTTACACTGACCCACAAGTGCATCCACCTCACTGCTCCTGCATACCTCCCTCAAAGGATACATCTCGTTTCCTCCTCCAGGTCAACCAGATCGCCGTATACCAACATGCTCTCGGTGCCACGAGTAAAAAAAGCAAAAGCGGGCGGATCCAGCTTCCCTTATCTCGCGCCCTCTCACTGGAATGCCCTACCACCCACTATCCGTGGCGAGGCCTCCCTTACCACCTTCCGCAAAACGTTGAAGACCACCCTCTTCACTTAAGGCCAGACACACCAGCACGAATACCTCCATGTATCATGTATTATACAACCAAAGCGATATATGTAACATTCAGAATGTGTCAACAACTTCTACCATGCCTGTAACATGTAACTAAGTTTAATGCAAGTAACAGTGCCTCAATGCCCCTGGGCTGCTTGCGCGCTATATAAATGTAAATAAATAAATAAATAAATAAATAGAGCACACAAACCCTGAGGCATCATGGCGCTGTAGAAGATCGACATACAGGTACCTGGTAAAGTCCATAGACACAAAAGGTATGTACATAGGTTGTCAAATACAGGTGGCTTACACGAGTAGAGACATGACATTAGGTAAGCAACCAGGTTTTGAAGTCCTTCCCGAATGCCCTGTAGGATTGCTCTGCTCTTAGGACTGAGGGAGAGCATTCCATGTCTTGGCTGCAAAGACTGGGAAACTGGATCCTCCTGCTTTGGCCCATTTATACTTAGGTTGGCATAGTCTGTAGGTGTAGGGAGTCCTCATTGGCCTGGATGGGTGGATCATGGTGATTTTCTGTGATAGGTAAGGCATAGCAGTTTTGGAGATACACCTGTGAGTAATGGTCAGAGTCGTGAAAGCAATTCTTTCTTTGATCGGGAGTGGGCAGCAGTGATGTGTTCTAATTTGGGACTGTTTAGGGCAGCTCAAAGGGTGTTATTTTAGACCATCTGGAGTTTTTTTTAGGTTGTGGGCTGAAGTTCCAGTGAAGAGAAGATTACAGTAGTCCATTGTCACTCTGATTACTGCTTGGCCCATGGTCAGGCAACTTTCTGTGTAAAGGAAAGGTGTGGTCGCGTTTAGTAGTTTGGTTGAGTAGGCCACTGATGATGCTATGGCATTGACTTGATGAGTTAGAGACAGTGTTGCATCCAGGTAGACTCGTAGAGTCTTGATGGCAGGGGAGACTTTGAACATGGAGCCGTCAATGTTGAAGGCAGCAAAGTCAGGATCTGTATTCGCATCATTAAGAGAGAGACCATGGGTTGTCATCCAGGCCTGGATGGTGGTATAGGTGGTGTTCAGGGCAGTGGCATCAGTGGTGTAGGTGCAAGAGAGGGGGAGGAGGATCTGTGTGTAGGTCAAAGAGTGGCTTTGTAAAGATATTGTAAAGCGTGGTGAGATCAAGAAACCTTTAGGTACCCCACAGCTAGTGGGGGTAGGTTTGGCACTGCCCATTTCTGAGAAGACTTTCATGCTTCTGCCTTATAGGAAGGAGGCAGTCCAAGAGGCCGCTTCTGGGGAGAATGAGGCTGCTGATATTAAGTGTTGGCAGAGTATATCATGGTCAGCTAGATCGAATGCAGCAGAGAGGTCTAAGAGAAGCAAGAGTGCAGGTTGTCCAGCATACCTGATCTCATCTATCTGGTTTTTCAGGTCCAGGAGTGCTGACTCAGTGCTGTGCCGAGGGGGGAAGGCTGATTGGTGGGCTCCTAGGATGTGGTTATTTTCAAGGTGCTGTTGGATTTGTATGTATGCAGCTATTTCAAGAATCTTCAATAAGAAGGGGACTGTGGTGATGGGCCGGTAGTTGTTTGGAATTGTTGGGTCAAAAGATGTTTTTTTAGGAGTGGAAGGACAGAAGTCTCTTTAAGGCAATCGGGCACTGTACTGGTCATGAAGGAGGAGTTGATGAAGGTAGTAATGAATGTGGCTAGCTTTTCCCCACACTCCTTGATGTAGGTGCCGGACAGATGTTTCCCTTACATCTGGATGTCTTCAACCCATTTAGGATCTTTAGTGATTCTGGTTCAGTGATTTTACTGAAGAAGCTGAAAGGGGGGCTGCTGGAGAATTGGGGGATGATTCTGTAAACAGTCAGGGCGGCTTTAAGCTAACTCGTTTGGCACAGATTTAGTTGTGGAGCATGTCAATTTTGTTCAGCATAGTGTTTAGTATGCTGGTGCACCAGGCCTTTATTAATCAAGGTGGCAGGTGGTGCTGGGGTTTCTTGCTCCCTTCGAATTGAGAATAGTTCTCTCATGTCAGATTTGGCATTAGCTAGTCTGGCATTGTGGAGGCTTTGGCTGGGGTGATGGCTTGTTTTTATTGTTTAGATATGATCGGGAACTCCTGTTTGGTGACCTCAGATGGAGTTTTCTTCCAATAAGTTTCTGAGAGTCTTTTTTTAGTTCTAAGGTCTGAGAGCTCTTGGGTGTAGCAGGAGTTGGATTGTGATGCCAGTTTGGCACAAACACTTATCCTGCTTAATGCATTGGCATACCAAGTTGTGTGAAGTGCCATTCTTAAGCTTAATTGGACATTGAAATCACTGCATGTAAATAAATGGATGAGGCTTCCAAGAAGATGAAGACAAAAGTTGTATTGAAAAAGCAAGGTTAGTTACAGAAACATGATTTTGAGCATACGTGATAACATATTTAGACAGTGCATGTGCTAAACGCAAAAAAACACTGCATTCGGTCAACCTGTGTGTTTTTTATGCTTTGCTTTCACTATGTTTATAAAATAAGAATCATTTTAGAAGCATGTTCTCACCTTAAGATTGTGTGACCCTATTGCTCTGGACATATAGGGCCTGATTTACAAAACGTTTTCAATGGGATTGCACCATTGTAAAATGCTTTTGTAAATCGAGCCCATATTGTGCAACTATGTTGTGTTAATAATGCACATCCTTTAAAAATGTAATTCCCAGGACTGCTACTATTGTGAATACTTTTCAAGGAATGCAATTTTGTGTTTCCAGTAGTTCCAGATTTATGCCTCTGCAGATAATGTGTCCTTTGCATAACATAGTGAAGTTCAAACTGAAAATGTTCTTTCTTTTTTTCTATGAGAAAGAAAGAACCGGTGTGGGTTTTCATGTTACTCGTTTCACTATGTGACCATCTAATGAAGACATGTGTAAGACTTCGAAAGCAAATGATATAATATGGCATTTTTAACGCGCCTATAAACAAGTGCTTAAAGGCGCGACGAGGCAAGGGAGGGGAAACAGAGGGAAGACAAAGACAACTATCTTACTAGGCCTAGTGACATTGAGAGCGTGTAAGTGCAGGGCAGAGGGAATGGGAAAAGTGCTGGGCATGGGATCAAAACAACAAGTGAAAACAGGTGGCAAGTGAGAGTGTTAAACGTGCAGACAGCAGGTGTCTAAAAGTGCAGGTAAGGGGACGGTAGGTTTGCTGAAACAAACCAATAAAATCATAATAAAAATCATAACAAAGTACAATAAAACGTTTTAACACTGTTTTGTTGGGATGCAGGTGCAACGCCCCAAACGTGTAGGGAAGTTAAAACTACGGAAATTCTATCAGTTTGAAGATTTGTTAATTTTTAGTGTCAGTGTTTATGTCTTTTGCCGCAGCATTTCAGGCTAGGTTTGAATTGGATTTAGTTTTGCCATATTCTAAAGAGCACTAGGCTGGTGATTAGGTGGTGGAATGTTAGCATAAACGGGGTCTTGCCTTGTTAGCCAGAGTCCTGCCATTTTGAACTAGGCTCCGTCAGAGTTGTAGATTTCTTCCATTCAGAACAGAAGGCTCCAAATCTGAGCCTCTGTCCTTCCATTTAATTACACTTTATGCCTGCTTCCCCCAGTGAGTGTTCAGCATGCCAAGGACGGTCCTTGGAGGAAGCGTGAGGTGCATCACACATATTAGCTATTGTAGCAGGTCATAGCTGTTCTCAGGAGCTTGCTGTTTTGAATGCTAGATAAGTACAATAGTTGTGAAGGACATCATTTGGTGTGAACGAAGCCCTGAGTAAAGACGTTGACAAAGCGTTAAACTAGATTATGTGTTATACTCATTCCTAGGGATTGTTGGTTCTACTGGTCTGCAATTGAATACCCTGGTATTAAGATTAATTCTGAGAAATGAATTTCCAAAGAGTGGACCCTCAGTTACATATTTTATGAAGCCAGATGGATGTGTGTCAGAGATAGCAACATGCTGCAAAACAGGAGTTGCAAAAAGTGTTACACATTATACGACAACAAGGCTGGAAAATTACTGGACTGCCAAATTGGTTGAGCTCATGGAAGAGGATGTGACTGTGTCTAATTTGCTGACTTTACTGTTCACACGCACTGCATCATTGAGTCATTTCAGTGGAACTGCACATCAGAAGCTACATGAATTTGTTTTGACCCAGTGAGGGTATGCCATTTTAGTGAATGCTAAATGTTACATGTATAACTTTAGACAATCAGGATGGAATCTTTTCTGCAGACTGCACATATAGGTCATTTGTAGGGGGCTGCACTTAGGATGGTCACGGATAATGTACTAACCAATGGGGAGTGCTAATGTATATTGTGTTTAGATGTGTGCATCATGCAAGGCAATGAGGACTGTGGGATTAACATGTACTTGCTATTTGTAATGTATTCAGATGTTGAGGTTTTTTATATTGCATACTGTAACCCAATGTGGGTGGATCAAGAGCACATTCAGTTTTCAATTCTAAGGAGCTGACCAGCCATCCTGGCTGTAATTTGCATGTATTAAAAACTGTTTTCCTGCATATCGTGCACTCCATTATTGCTTCCTGGGATTGTTTCTTCGGTCCATATTTTGGGCCTACCATACAGTTTTTAATCTTTTTGTTTATCCCCCAGCTGCTACATTTCCTCTATTGAGTGCTGAGGATCACCTAATGCCCCAATGCTGGGCAAATACTATCATATCCTGCTAAACTCACAGCTAGCTGCCAATGAGCTAAAACAGGGGAATTGGAAATGAAGTGAGAACGAAGAAAAGGGGGCATTCCCCTAGTGTGACGTGTGTTGGCCCACAAGGTCCTGCGTAATCACAAACTACGTGAATCCTCTGGCTGATTTGGGCAAATCATTTCACCTGGGGGTTTTCAGCCATTTATATTGCATGCACTTCTTTTTTCAAGTCTCCACTACTGCCAAACCAGTTAAGCCTAACACCTTGTAGTACCAAATGTATAGACACATTAAATCTATGGGTAAGTGAAGATTTCTTTAAACACAATCTGCAAAAGACAAAGATTCACCCCCTTCTTATGGACATTGTTGTTCACCAATTGCCCACTTCCCATCTGCTAAGTAAAAGATAAAGAAACCAAAAAAAGGAGACTCTAACCTGACAAAAGACTTATAATGAAACAACAGGGAAATCAAGAACACATTCCAACCAGACACAAGCAATCATTCCTCAGGTTTTGTGCTGGCTGTAATGTGCCAAAAGTATTTATCTTGGGGTCCAAACGTATTTGAACCTGAAGCTCCAAAGACTGCAGAATGTAGCATTCCACTTTCCTATTAACACCAAGCACTATCATAATATCTCTCAAATAGCAATATCTTTACGCTGGCTGCCTCTAGAAAAGTATGCTGTATTCACAACTCGTCATTGTTCAGATGTGATTTCCTTATATCTCATTTTTATTTATTTCATTTGTATTTTATTGTTCAAAGCGCAGACCTAGCTTGAGAGCAGCAGAGCGCTGTACAGAGTGTGGGTAGCCAGCATTTGGGCTGGTATCTTTTAACAGTACCACAGTACTGTCAGTTGAGGCATGTGCGTTAGTATGTGCATCCATTGGAATTAGTACTTGGTCAGGTATTGTTAAAAGAACCATGTTTAGAGAGGTTTGTGAAATTGGAGAATTGTGCGTGCATGCTATGTTGGCACCGGGATCGAATTCCAGAGGCTTTGTGCATGACAAAAAAAGAAATGTTTGCAAGTCTGCTTTTTGGCAGACGAGTTGTGATTCAAGCCAGTTGGTCTGCGCGAAGGAGCGTGTGCCACCATATATGTGGAGCTTAGCCATGAGGTACACTGGTGTGCTACTCGTGACTGATTTGTAGATGATGCATGCCGTCTTGAAGAGAGTTCTGGCCTGGAGAGAAATCCAATGTAATTTGCCTAGTATGGGGGTGATTTAGTCATCCATAATATGGGCGTGGGCGGAGGACAATGTAAGTGCAGTTTGCCGGTATCCCGCCGGTTAAAATGGCGTGGTACTGGCAAACTTGTTTTCAGGGCCAATGTCTTTACTGATGGTCATTGAGTGCCTGAGTGGCAGTCTCACTTGCAAAGATGTCACATCACTCACCTACATTAAATCACAATACAACTGGACTTATTTGACTCTTCCACACTACCAGTTCAGTCTTGGTTGTCTGCTTAAGCTCCTTCTCCCTTACATACCTTTCTTCTCCACAATCCTTTGTTTCAGAAATGATTCTGTTTTAATTGTCCAACCTCAAATTTCCTAGCTGACCCAGGTTTTCGATTACCAAACGACTCACTATAAAAGGTCAAAGCTCCTCTGATGGTAATGATTATAAAATGATAATTCAAGCATTAGTCATCACCCATTTAAATGTTGGGAATGCCATTCTTCAATGGGTTCCTTATTCTACTATAGGAACAAGGAAAATATGTTTCACTCTGCAGCTACCTTGATGTGGGAGCTTGGACATGTGATCATATCACCCCTATGTTGTTAGATTTTCCCTGGCATTCCCTTAAACTTTAAGTCAATACACCAGCCCTGGCACAGATATCTCATTTACTAAATGAATTCAGTGTGGCTGGGTGTTAAAGGAGAATAGGAATTGCAAATGTAAAGTCATTTGATATCCCATTATTCAACAAAAGCTCTATTTGATAATCAGTACTTTTTATCTGCTACTCCTAACCAACCTATTTAATGCTTTGCCTTCTGGTGGTTTGATGCATTCCATGCTTGTGCTGCATTAGAATGCTTATGAAAGCACTTAAAAAAAATAGTCTCTGTTTTAGTCCATGGTCTGCAAGCAAAATCCTGTCGCACCTTGGCAGCAAGTCCTGTTTCATTCCAATCGTTGTTACTTGGTTCTGTTAATTTGTCCTAGAGAATTCCAGGTAAGACAGTGGTATTTGTGTCCTATATATCTTCCAATTAATACCTATAAGAACTTACCAGAGTGAAGTATTCCTTCTATCAGTGGTCACAAAAGCTATCCTTATATCTAGTATGTATTTCCTATTAACTTTGACATGCTAGCCTTTTCATAACTCGCTCTGCTATTATTTCTATTCAGTATTTAACTATGTTTTTTTTATATTTCTACTTCTTATCCCAATCTATGTATACTTGTTGGTTTATTGTTTTTTTTGTGTGTGGAATATTGTTGCTGTAAAGTGCGCCTTTACCTTTGGGGTGGGAATGATTTGTTAGTGTTTTAAATAAGTAGACCAGATATAAATGTCTTTTTGTACAGAGCAAGGCACAATTTAGCACTGGCATTTGTCCAATCTAGACTCACCCATATGTTCCTTGGCGATCGTTTTGGTGTAGCATTAATTGAAAGGATGCACATTTTCCTAACAGGCACCCAGACGGTTGAATCCCTTCATTCAGTATCTTAGGCAAGTAGAATCTTTCCTTTTCCTCACAAATGCTATGAAGACTTGGCCATGGTCTTCATAATACATCCCCCTTGACAAGCCATACCACTATTCAGTGCAATGTGGCACACATTGCTGGTGACACTGCCTTAGAAATATTATAACTATAAAATATGTTGAGGGAGGGTTTTCTCCCATTTATTTAAAAGTCTACTAAAATGCATTTCCAGTGAGCATGTTCCATTCTGCAGCTTTTAGTTATGTAATCATTGATCTGCAGCATGTTGTGGGTGCATACAATGTACCACCCAGGCTAGACTAAGGGCACTGACCCTAATGGGGAAGAGGAAACCTTCATGCTCCCATGTTAGTTGTTAGTAGGATCTTGCCCCATTTCACACGACAGGGTTGCAAACAGCCGTTGGTTCATAGCCCAGAAGACGTCTCTGATAACAATTATGAGTTTAGCTCTGCTACAATGGAATGAAGGTTTGGGTTTGTTTGTTCACCACGTGGGAGCTCAAACTGTGTGTCCTCTCCCTAAGCCATATACATAAGCACATACAAATGCAAACGTTTAGAGTTTACTCACTGGATCTGCAACATTTCAGTATAATATTGCAATACACTCCTTTATAAAGGGCTAGGAAAGTGGACAACACATGATGGCATCATTTAAAACGAGATACACAATTGGGTACTCCCCTATTTGTGTTGACGGGGGTCAAATCTATACAATGGGGATGAGTATATAGTATAAACAAAGGAGAGACAGATTGACTACCCCTCTCTAAAGGTCCCTTTTGTACAACAGGCCGGATGATCGGACTCTACTTTATCATTTGGTAGATGGACCACCTATAGCGACTTGGCCATTTCTCTGTATCACAAAACTTGTATTTCAAAACAGTTCTCTTTATTTAATTTTCATAAAAACATGATAAAACAAGTAATCAAATACTTTCTATTCATCATTCACCACTTTCATACAACATTATCCTACATTTATGGGGTAACTTAATTTGCTTTTCTTAGGTAACATAACAATTGTTCAGTTATGCACGAGAGATAGGGAGAAACATCTTAGGTTCCCTAGATGGTCGACATATGTTTCGGCCCTTTCGATGTGTACTACACCCTCTCACAGGCTGTCACTTGACATAGTTATTGGGCCATCTTCAGGACATGAGCAATATATTCACAAAGTTCAATTTCATTCCCCAGTGGTAGATGTTCTAGTCTGTTGTCCATACATGATTTTTAGGGATGTCTGAGCACACACACTGGTTAATTTTATTTGTAGCTTCCAGAGATTTTTTGACGTTTTCACACTTTGTATAGCTGTTTCTTTAGCTTCACCTCTCATTGGTTGTAACACATGTCTTTTATTGCGTGTGTTATTCTCCCCACCTGGAAATACTGGTGTGGACAAAGGGGGTGCATTGTGGAAAGACCCACTTTCTTTCACCGCCGCCTGGTGTCCCCACAGTTTCTTGTGGCTCGTTTTATGGCAATCCCGAACCATACACAACGGGATCAACACTCGGAAAACCAAGTCCATGGGGTTCAGACCTAAGTTTATCAAACAACAACAAATTATGGCCAGAGCTAGGGGAATCAAGCTTGAAAAAAAACAAGTGTTGTGACTATCTGGGGGTCAGATTTAAAGAAAATGGGTTTTGGTCCTCTCAGATTGATAAAGTACACACCAACGTTTCCAAACAGAGTGGTGGGATACTGAATGTTCATGCTCGTCATGGTAGGAAAGCCACTTCACCTGAACCCAAGTTGTACAGGAAGGAGACGGTGATAACAGCTTTCTTCGGGGCAAAAATTTGGTGCCATGTGAGCATCCCCAACCTGAACATTGCAGAGAACGCTGTTTTGAAGAAATTGTACTTACTATCCTGAGGGACTCCAGAGTGCCTTCATTTGCAAGGAAGTTGGCTTGGCTTCTGTTGCCAATGAGATAAAGATAAGACCAGTGGTTTATTGGCTTATCATGTGGTCAAACCTGGGGTTAGAGATATTTTGTGATGCTGTTGTTCACTTGCTTAGCTTTACTGGAGGGAATAGCTTACCATGGGTGATTCACGTAAGGAAATCTCTTTCTGTTTTAAATGAGCAAGAGTTTTGGAGTCATCCTGAGCTCATTGACAACGTTGTGTTAACCAGGGTCGCGAAAGCCATAACTTCCATCAAAAGAGAAAATATGATCAGTGATTGTATCAAATGTAGGCTGGCAAGCAAATACCTTGTGAGGAAGTTTGTATTTGGCTTTGATTTAATTTAATTTAATTTGAACCACAATATGCACAAGCATTATACGTCCACTTCCATCTAGGAACACTGATGCTAGCCTCATACACACAATCTTGGGGTTCCAATAGAACATACTAATGGCCCTTGAGCAATAAGGAGGTTGAGACTTCCTGCCACTTTCCTTTTTAATATTTTGCGAGTTTTAGGAGCTTGAGGGGTCTTTGCATAAAGCCCAGCCTAAGGGAGGCTGGCAGAACAACTGCTAGTGAAGCACTGAGCTATTTGACTTCCACCTAAGATCTGGATGTTGTTACATCAGTGGCTAAGTTCATCTGTTGGGCATGATATACAAGACTAAAGAACTGATGTATTATTACATGACGTGACTGGTTTATTACTTTTTCTTTATTTTGATGGAATAATTAATCTATTTAGGGGTGTGCTCATATCTTTTACTTCCTGAAGAAGATTGTTTCTCAAAATTATGTTGCAGGGCTGCGAGTTGTCTCTCCCTGTGTTGACATAATTCATTTAGTCTCCTGTTTTTATAAGGGGCTCTGACTGATTCTAAATGGTGCTATACAATGTTTAGGGCCTGCTTCAGTAATATGACTATTTTTCCCTTGATTTTACCCTTGATTACAAATCAATGACTATTTTAGCCATGTTATCAATATGAAACTATGCTTGCTTTTTATCCTTTGTACTGCTTGTATTTATATGTCTTCATATGATGTTCTTTTATGGTATTGCCCCGAATAAAGATTAGGTCGATGATGATGGAAGAAAACATGTTACATGGGTATCAAACCTGCCCTTCATGTATGATGTCGGTAAATATTCTACCAAGAAACTCCCTTTTGCATGGTGCTACAATAACAAATCTTAGTACCTGACAAAAAATCAGCTCCTGCCCCCAGTACGTGGCTTCGGTGGCAAAGTGCTCTGGAGTGATTGTCTCATCGTTTATCGGCAATAGCTCAGTGCTCTGAGTGTCTCGGTGTATTATCAGTTTTAGGCCTGCAGTCATGGACCTTCTTGTCACCCCCTGTAACCTGCTCTAAAGGCAAGATGCCCTGCTGTGCCTGCCCGCTTTGTCTTATTATCATGGCAAAGCATGCATTGAACAGTATCGCGAAATCCAGACCTTTAGCAAAGTGCTGTGACACTGCTATTTAACCCTTTATTTGTAGGAGAATATAGATGTATTTGCTCGCAAGGTTTACTGGTTCATTGTGTAAGCATATGGGTTCTATACTGAGCTATGCAAAGCTAAATATGTAAGCATGTTTGCTTGCATATATGTATGAATAAACAATCAAGCTTCTAGGTGCTTTTCTATACTATGTTGTTACATAGGTTCATGAAAGAAAAGCAACCTAGAAACACACATCTCACTAAGAGGCTGCTTTGCAAATGTGTAGCAAATACAGGTTTCAGCACTCTAAGCACCACCTGCTGTTTGACAATATTAAATGTACTATTGCAGTATAGATTACTCTCCAAGTGTATAGCGCATAATGTATCCCTAGGCGCCATATTCTAATTACCTTCAGCTAAGAGCCCTTGTCTGGCACATACTAGATTACATATATGAGGCAGAATTCTAGCATGACATGGTATCTCATTTCCTGTTTTTCTACTCCGCAGGGGGAAGAATTGGGGCCTACAAGTGGCATGCTACTTCAAACATTAATGTACTGGAAGAGCATGTATCACACTGAACTGTGCAAACGAATCCCAGAGTTTACAAGCAACAAATTGTCCCCCTAAAAAGTGGTGACCATGAAACGCATCGTGCAGCAATGATTATGCCATATCGATGTCTCATTGGAAAAATTAAGCATTTGGAATCTGAGCACACATCCTCCCATGCCTGACAGTATTGTCTTTATATTGACCTATTTGTGAGATTATGGTGAATCAAATTACAAAGGTAACCTTGCCTGAGACAGTGCATGTGTAAGGAAAATATGATACGTGAGGTAGATGCCGATCCCACCCCTTACCATTAGGGAACTGGAGAGACTTTTTGGGATTGCTTCTGTTGTCTCCATGACATGTAAAGTTCACAAGATGTGAGTGATTACTTTTTTAATAAGAGATGGGGAGTTAATGGGACACTGTCCTTCAGAGTGACATTTGCATACATCACCCAGTTTTATTGGCCAAATCAGTGTTCCCAGTGACACATTTCTCCCCTATTTGGGCACCAGTGTATCTTTGATCATTTCACCACATGGTGGCACCATGTCATGAAACTGGGTTGAAACACCTACATCTCATGATCTGACCCCTGCCACTAATGCACTTCAAAGTGGAATAGTGTGTCGCCTTTAATACCTTTCGGGCTCAAAGGCATTCAGGCAGTGGTTGTTTACAGTAACAGCAGTGGACAAAGCACTGAGTCCTGCCTGTTATACTCTTAATTGGGGATGATGGTTTGAGCCTGGTGAATGACTCATCAATTGACTGTATACCTAAATGACAGATGGAACCCTCAATCAACTGGGCAACAGGTTTCAATCTGCTCCACCAATGTAAGTTTTACTCATAATCTAGACATTATTGTGTATTCTGTCATTTATGTTGTGTTAATGTAATCCCTGCTTTTTTAGATGTGTTCTTCTTTCAGAATGTTTATTTGATTCATGAAATAATCACAATTGTGTTCAGTATTTTTGACATGTATCACCTTCATTATGTATTTAAGAAATATGATTTTTTGTACTGTATCCCCTGGTTTTTGTTTCTGGAAAACAGGTTTTTTCATAAAATATGTTTTCATATGTAAAGACTGCACTAGATTCACATATAATGACTGAGCTACATGATGCTAAGTAAGGCTATATGGGCTATACCCATTGTCACTGTAATAATAGAGACATGATTAATGTTGAGATACAGTACCCTTTGCTGCTCCCTCAGATGAAGCTCCTCACACTGGAACACCCAAGGCAGCTTTGACCATATCATAAGCCCATTTCAATCTCACCAAACTGGTGCTTGATTTTATTTATATTGTATTAACTTTGTAGGTAAAAAAATATAATCAAATTTCATAAACATGAAATAGCACATGCACAAAATGCACACATTGCATATTCATATCTGCCCTATTTTTATTGAAGATCACTGGAAGCACCATTTTAATATGGGTGATTGTCATGCAGCAAATATCTTGTGAAAGTACAGACACTTGGTATTTTATCAAATAGCTTAGCCTTGTTCATGGGTTTATTAAACCACTTTAAATATCATTTTAGCTGCACCCATACCATTTTGATTAGATGTACATCTAACGACTTAGGGCCCGATTGTGAAGTGCAGGCAACAACAAGAAAATCTTCATCCATGAAGGATAAAGACTTTCTTTAAAAGCACCATATTCTGATAAAGTGCTCATATGGCAGTCTGGCATCAAAGCAACAATATTAGCATGCACCTGTTTTAGTGCTTCTCAAGAGCACAGCTTTAGCACGTCAAAATGCACACAGTGCATATTCATATCTGCCCTATTTTTATTGAAGATCACTGGAAGCACCATTTTAATGTGGGTGATTGTCAGGCAGCAAATATCTTGTGAAAGTACAGACACTTGGTATTTTATCAAATAGCTAAGCCTTGTTCATGGGTTTAACCATTTAAAATATCCTTTGAGCTGCACCCATCCCATTTTGATTAGATTTACGTCTGACGACTCAGGGCCTGATTCTGAAGTGCAAGCAACAACAAGAAAGTATTCATCCATGAAGGATGAACGCTTTCTTTAAAAGCACCATATTCTGATAAAATGCTCATATGGCGGTCTGGCATCAAAGCAACAACATTAGCATGCACCTGATTTACTGCTTCTCAAGAGCACAGCTTTAGCACGTCAATGAGTATAGTTAGATTACTATACCAGTGAGGTGCCATTAAACCATGCTTCACACATTTTCCTTTGTGAAAATGGCATTTCCAAGACTGCAGCACCAATTTTCTAGTTTAATGGAAGCTTAAGAAAACTTTCTTAAACTTGAAAAGTGGCAGTCTCAAGAAAATGTTCGCATTTCTATGTGAACAATAGATGCATGCACCTTGTGCTGCTGGAAAGCACAACGTTTCCCCTCCAATATTTCCACCCACACCCGAATGATGGTGTGTGGGAACTGGAGGGGAGAATTTCGGCTTTCCACACTATAATTAGCACAAGCTCAGAATCATGCCCTCAGTGTCTCAACCCAACAAAGACCATGACACTGAATACATCCTAAAGATGACACATGTTATAAATCTTTATCTTTCCTTAACCATAGTTTGTTGGTTTCTTTGGGACAACACCTTTGCATATGTGAGACTAGTGGCCCACAACCAATGTGCTCTTTGAAGAAGGCCAAGTCTATTATGCGTTCAATGATGGCTATGGGGCCTGGGACATTTTTGGAGATGTCATCTCAAATATATTGTCTTTCACTGAGTTAATCAGCTCCGATTTAATAGAAGGTGCTCGTGCTCAGAAAAATTATATTAAATTACTGACGTGCAGCTGATTTCTCTTTGTATGAACCTTTGAAGTCTTTACCTTTCCCCATCCAGTGTTTTTGAGGTAGCACCGACTTTTCCTTGTAAACATCAGTGATCTTAGGCAGCAGTCTAAAGCATAACAAAAATGCACTATTAATACAATGCATACAAACACGGCATACAATGTAAGACACATTTGTGTACCTCACATTACAACCTTATTAAAGTTCCCCTCATTATAAAATCAGTACAACAAGCCCTAAAATGTAAAGCAAAACATCAGGACCGGATAAGAGCCCATATATTGGTATGGAATGAACCATTTTGGCAATTTTATCAAATGTGTTGGTTGTAGAAACACTTGACATAGGAACAGCACAAACTGCACAAACTACCCATTAACCCTACCACCTCACCCAGGCCCCATTCTCTTATGTCAAGCCAACTGCAAAGTCTAACGTTGCATTCTGCCATTTCCATCTAAGTGCTCCCAAACAATGGTAGACGACCATGTTCCTAATTTTCATCCCTTGATAAAAGGATCACACATATTTGAGCTGGGTCAATCCCTCCTCATTGGCTTCTATAACATGGGAGTTATTAATCTCACACAAGCACCTGTACAAGAAGTGTACTGCCCAGAAGAACATACATTTCTTTTTTTAGCTTTTGTGAGGGAAACTGGAGTAACCAAATGGGCAAATCTTTATGAAGGAGAAAGGGGCAGGAATGCACACATCAGGAGCCTTCCTTCCTAAATATATGTGGTTGGCATGTATAGGCACCCCTAAATCCTACAGTATACAGTAGAGTACAACACGTATTATACCTAAAGAATATGATCCTCTTCTGTCAGTGTTATTTCCCAGTGATGTGGAAATAGATGGAATACAAAAAGAGAGAAATCCCAGGAGTGGCAAGCAATTGGTGGATTTTAGAAATGGAATGCACGGCCCCAAAAAGCTCACTCAGCTTGGTGTTCATCTCAGGAACAATGATTTTAAGCATGGTAGGTACATTTGGTACAAAAGGTACTGCAGTTGAAGTGGTCACATTTTGCAATTCAAAATCATTTACAAAATCATTTACAGTACGGTCAACTAAATAAGCAGGGTCTTTAAATAGGATATGTTTAAGGAGGGAGAGGTACACAAGGTGTGTAAAAGCCATCAAATTAATTGTTGCACATTCAAGGCCTGACCGCATATAGCATAACTGAGATTATTATTATTAAGTTTTTTTTATTATTATTTATTTATTGTTATAAACCACGTCATGTTAAATTTCATACTAAATTCATTGCTGAATATTAAATCACCTCAAGTACAATCCAGCAATATATTACACGTCAAAGTCAATTATATTAAATTCAAAATGTATTTTAAAAAGTGCATTGCTGCTGTCAGCCAGTGATTTTGTCCATAAGAACTCATATCCCATTGCCACACTATTCTAGCTCCACCAACAGTACAATTTTCCAACAAATGATCAAAATAATGGTGACACTGTTCATTCAAAACCTTACAGTGTAGCAAAAGATGGTGTAAAGTCTCTACTTGGCCCTGCTCCAAACAATGGCAGCAAATCCTTAAATCCCTAGGATCCCCGCTTTAACGCCCTCAATTCCATTTGTGGGGAGTAGATTTAGCCCCAACCTCATAGCTAATATATGCCAAATAGGGCTAGGTGACCTGCTTAAGTATGATGGTTGCACCACCACTGGCCTTACGTCAATCAACAGTTTTTTAAACCTTTCATACAATCTTACCTTTTCTATCGAAAAGACCCAGTGCCTTTCTTTATGCTTTTTTTTTGTTTTTTTACTTTTTGAAAGGGCATTCAGAATCACATACTTAGAGATGCCAATATCCTTCAGGATTATGTTACATTCTTGCTCCAATTTGTTGAAGCAGGGCCAAGATTTTAAGTCTAGAAGTAGCTTCAGTTCCCACCAGATGGATCCCCCCTCTGCACACCAAATACTTCTTAGTAGTGAGAGAATTTTAGAGAGGATATATAACTTAGTTGAAGGGAGCCCCAGTTCATAACAAATCACTGCCATTGGAACTCCTTTTGGAAGTCGTAGGACTTTCCTCCAAAGCAGGCCCCCTAATGCTTCCCAGTGCACTCAGAGTGAGAGCCCCTGATTTTCACCACCATGAACTATAGAGAGAATAACCTTCAGTTTATAAAATTCTAACATGGGTGTAATTGAGAAATGTCAAAATCTTCTATTAATCTCAGAAATCTGCGCTGGCAACATTCTAGCCTTAGAGCCTAAATAGTTCTGGAATTCAGAACCACTATGCAATACCTGCAGTTTGGTTCCCAGGTAAGGAACGTCTGGGACCCTCTACAGAATCTCTCCATTCATACACCAGCGAAAAGTTTTATATTTTTGTTTCATACCTTGTCGAAGGATCAGGATGTTTGACTTCTTCAAATTTATGGTAGGTTTATTTTGGCTAGCATAGGCTTCCAGCACATCTAACTTGTGCTTGAGCCCAATTTTTGTATAGTCAAATAATGCCAAATCATCATAATCAGGATACAAGAGATAATCGAGTTTCAATGTTGAAAGGCATAATAGGGAGAAGCTGCGGATGTTCTCAAAGATTTCGCTGATGTCTGAAGTAAAGAGAGTAAACAAGAGAGGGGCAGAGTACAGCCCTGCTTCAAGCCTCTAGTGGTATCTATTGCAACTGACAACTTACCCTGGGCATTCAGCCACACCCTAATGGATGTGTCTGAATGGAGGGCCACAATCATATTCAAAAGGGTATCCGGGCATACCCAATTCCAGAGTTCACTCCAGAGACAGTGTATGTTGACATTGTCAAATGCCATGGAGAAGTCAATGAAAGCAACATATACTGGTCTTGGCCTCTTCATGGCCTCTATTTTCCACAGACCCAACAGAAAGATGTTAGCATTGGTTCCTACCTCTTAGCGGAAATGAGTCTGCAATGGGTCCAATGTTGCCGAACTTGCCGCCCAACTAACTAAGTCCTGCAACAGCAGGGTACCGAAAATCTTCGAAGGAATGTCCTACAGTGTAATTGGCCTATAGTTGTTGGGACTCAATCTAGGACCTTTTTTATGAATTGGTACAACAATCAATTCCTTCCAGCTCGCTGGAAGTGCTCTTGCTAGGATTCCCTCAAAAAGAGTACTTCGAAGCCAAGCCCATAGTTTTGGATGCAGTTTAAAGACCGCATTAGGGAGGCCATCAGGTCCAGGAGCTTTGGCGTTTCTACTTCACACAATGAGGTGCTTGATGGCTTCCTCAGCACTTCCGGGAGGACCTCCCCCAGATTGACGTCACTAAAGACCTCTCTATAGACTTCAGAGTAGTGGGTCGCCCAGTCTTGCCCACTTATAGGATTAATTAAGGCACATGAGTCAGGAATGGCCACACCATTCATTGCCTTCCAAAATGCACCAATGTTCTTAGACGCAATTAAGTGTAGCATCCTAGACACATCCTTCAGCACTGTCTCATACTTATGGGATCGCAGCCAGTGCCTACATGCAACTTTCAAGGATTTCCGGTCCTGGGAAGTGAGGTTTTCCCATTTTTAAGCGACCGCCTTAGGTAACTATTTTTCTGGATCGTAGGAATGATTTCTAACCAGTTGTACCCTAGGCTTAAAGCACAGCATTTCAGCATATGCTCTAGCCAATACGTCCCGGTAAGGGGTCGTAAGGAGCTGCAACACAAGTTCCCCCATGCAAATAGTTTTTCTAAAGTGGAGTAAAACCTCTGCATATTCTTGACATTCCAAACAATTCTATTCTTCCTGCCAGTGACATTCAGAGCTGGGCTATAAGAACCAGCAGGAGTTACCTGCCTTATCACACTCCAGTTTAGGACTAGGGGATTATGATCACTCAGATCAGAGAGGGCAATTGATAGGGAGGATATATTTTGGAAGATGTCATTCAAGGCAAATAAGCAGTCTATTATACTCCTGGCCTTTCCCCTATTCCAAGTATGGTTAGGTGGGACGTCAACCGTAACATTACCGGTCAACATGCACAAGCTCCAGGCCTCCATAAGCACCGGCCATGCTGCACCTCTCACCTCCACAGTTTTGTTGTGCACGTTTCTTTCCCCTAATACAGGGCGAGTTATGCAGGATGCAATAAGGTCCCCATAGACTAAGATGGAGTTAGAGTTCCTTTTTTCCGGTCAAGAGTAGATAATCTCTTCAATGGAGTCAAAAAAGGCTTCCTGTTGAATTGCTCTCGAATGCCAATATACATTAAGGACTAGGGAGAAGCCCCTCTGACTGTTTTCAGATGTGAAAATAAAAGCAATAAAAAGACTTTAAAAAAACCCAATAACAATTCAAAAAGGCATTGCACGAGGTCTGATTCACCTGGCTAAATTCTGTATGGAGAAAAGCATCCTAAACACTTCACTATCCACACCATAACCTCGAAGCCCATAGAAGCATATTTAAGCTTCAACACAGCATTACATCATCAGTCACCATGCTTTGCGGTCAGCAAAATCCTTTTGCAGGGGCATCACAGTTACAAAGGAGAGAGTGGAGAATTGATATTCATTTCTCATTGGGACTATGAGCAAGCCACAAATAATAACACTTTGCAAACCTAATTATTCTGTGTATTTGTGCATTTTTCTAAAATGTAGTATATCGTTTTATGTGGCGGAATGGTTTTAAACTGTCTAAACATTTATTTTCACAAGGGAGTTTTTTAATTATGGTTTAATGTCATATTGGCCTAATTGTTTTTTTATGCAAAAGCATTTAGAATGGATTTTAGGCTTTTTGTTCTTGGTCTGAAACATTCTTTTTTACTTGAAGGACTTGAAGAAATAGTATGAGCTGCAATAAGGTGTGTTTTATTATGTATAATTATGTAGGCGTATTCATTTGATTTAATGTTATTATTTATGCTCCGCTTGTTAAATGAAGACTTTACAGTGGATTTAGCAGCGGATTTAAAGGTTTCCAGAGTTCTTACTGCGTTTCTCAGTGTGACACTTTTAACTTTGGCATAACCTTTTAAGGGCAGTCCTAGTTTACCATTAAGAACATGGATAATGTATGCCTACGTTCCTAACAATCTGAATGATACATGAATTCTAGTATATCTGCACTTATAATAATATTATTTAATGGGAGTTTATTTCGTTTATTTAAGTATGACATGTTTGTGTGGCAGTCCTATTTGTTTATGTTTAGTGTGCTGTTTGAACTCTATAATGTCTTTTGGACATTGAGCATGTAGCTTAACATTGAAAGGTGGTTATCATTTGTAACTTCTCTTTGAACAGCACCTTGATTCTTCAGTGGCCCATCTAAATTTGATAAACCTGGACAAGGTACATTGACTTTGCCAATGAGACATGGCGCTCACTGACAAGAACTGCACATAGAATACCATTTTGATTCTGTTATCTTCTGCCTATTCTTTCAAAATTGACAGTCTTTAATTATACAGAAAGCATTGTTTGTAGTTGTATATCAATAGAATAAGGTGTATTCTCTCATGTTTGTTCTGTGTGTTCTATGATTATATGTAATACCTATATCAGTATCTTATAGTATGTAGAGTTATATCTCACTACATGTTTAGCTTTTTCAATTTGTGCTGTTGTACCTTTCGTCATCTGATCCCCGCATTACTCTCAGCTACAGCAAAGGCATTAAGGAAATATATTTCAACATCCATATATTCCATGTTGAGTTGATTTGTTTGGGCAAAAGACTCACCAACACAGGGTGGTGAAATTGTGTTTGTGGCTGAGCCAGTCAATGTGTACTGGGAAGCATGTGGTATAAGATTAGGGGAAAGACTCAACAACACAGGTTGGGGAAATTGGGTGTGTGGTGATCCTGGGAAGCATGTGGTATGATATTTGTTTGATTTTATCATTCTTTTTCTTAATGTAGTGGTGATGTCAATGTCAGTAGTGAACAATGAAGCTGTTAGTGTTGCTGCCTCTGTTGCCGAGTGTGCATGCATGTGTGAGGCATGCACGTAACAGAGTTTGTGGCAGGTGTGGATGATCATACAAGATGCCCCCAAGCAATACTCTTAGTGGATTGTCTCACTGTAATGGGACATGCAAATGTAGCAAAGGACAGTAATCACTGTTTTCACATCTTGGACACAGCTAGCATAGGCAGGCATGCACCTTGTAGGCGTTTGTGTAGGTGAGCATGGTGTGATGCCTGTGGTCTCAGTGATGGTGGATGTAGCAGGTTTATAAATGTGTGTTTGTTTCAGCAGTGGGCCCGGGAGTGAGCAAGCTTCTGATTGAGGGGTTGCAATGAGTTTGGGTCATCATTTAAGTGTCAGTTTTTGCACTGTGACAAATCTGAACTATTCGGGCCTTTGTCCCAGAGGGGAGCAACCCCCTTTAAGGTTAGGGAGGTTAGCCCACTCATCAAGACCCTCCCTAGGGCTCTGACCAAATGGGACCTCACTGGGAGTACCTCCCATCTTGGAGACAAGGACTCCCATCTGATAAGGAACTCCCTGTCCAGAACACATTGGGCCTCATTATGAATTTGGAGGTAGCCATGCCCTTAAAAAGGGCATGGCTGCCTCCAAACTCGGGTCTGGGTTCCCTGAATGGGGAAATACCGGGCCAGGGATCTGACCAGATGGGCCCTCACTGGGAATGCCACCCATCTTGGAGACA
Source organism: Ambystoma mexicanum (assembly GCF_040938575.1). Classification (NCBI taxonomy): domain Eukaryota; kingdom Metazoa; phylum Chordata; class Amphibia; order Caudata; family Ambystomatidae; genus Ambystoma; species Ambystoma mexicanum. The sequence continues at coordinate 717,998,141 of NC_090932.1, forward strand.
AGGACCCCCATTCTGATAAGGAACTCCCTGTCCAGAACACATTGGGCCTCATTACGAGTTTGGGGACAGCCATGCCCTTAATAAGGACATGGCTGCCTCCAAACTCGGGTCCGGGTTTGGGTTCCCTGAATGGGGAAATACCAGGCCATTCTGACCTTGGAGGGCCCGGTATATCCCCATTCAGGGAACCCGGACCATCCCCATTCCCATTTGAGCCCCCATAGGGCTCAATGGGAATGGGGAGCATGCTAACAACGGGCCCGTTAATGACGGGCCCATTTTAAGCATGCTGGTCCTATCGCGGGACCCGCTAAGGACGTCTGGTGAAACCAGGTGTCCAGAGCGGGTCCCGCGAGCAGACCTCGTAATAGGGCAGTAAGGGTTTAACGGCTCTGGCACTTTTACCGGCGCCGTTAACCCCTTAATGCCTACCTCCTAATGAGGCCCAATCATTATCTGCCTACATGGGAATTGGAAAGACTGTTGTTACTTCTGTTTTGAATTCTTCCAATAGTGACATTTCACCAATCTCTTTTGCTTCAGGTAATAGTGAATCTTGCCGTAACTCTACAGTCAAAGACCGGTGACAGGCCCATTTTGTTTGGTATGACTTATTTAAAAGAGCAAGGAACTTGGAATGAAGGAAAGAGAATCCTACGCAGAGATGAGCCTCTGATGGGAGCACATCCTGGAGGGGTGGAGCCATGCAAGACCACAGGGCCAGTGGTAGCATGGTGAACAAGCAAATCGCTAACCCAACAATGCTGGTGTCCTGACCTGCAAAGAAGCCAGGGTCAAGATTGAAATGGAGATGGTAAAGCGACCGTCTCATCTGGTGACACAACCACATGGAAACCATGGTGGACCTGGGGCCAATTAAATGACGCCGAGGTGAGACAGCAGCAGCGAGATCAGATCACTGATCCCTGCATGAGAAGTGCATTAGCTGCTGAGCCAGGCAGCGAGAGAAGAAGTGAATGCACCCAAAGAGGTAACACTGCTGAGAGGGGCGAACACTGGAAATAGAGGCTTGGAAAACCAAGTGTGTTAAGGGAGCCAAGAAAACCCAAACGGGCAGACATCCTACCAAAACCCAGCGAAAGCAAAAGGCCTGAGGACTTTGGAGAGCCCTGAGAAACCAAGAGAGATTTATTTTCAAGGCTGGGAGAGTAACAAGGGTTACAGAGCTCAGAAAAAAAGCTTGGCCTCTCAGAGGGCCAGAGAACTTTAGGGAGTTCTGTAAACACAAAACACATATGAGCGGAAGTGGGAGGAGAGTGAAACTGGAGATTTGCAGTCCATACGGACAAAACACGGACACTACCAAGCACCAAGTAAGAAATGGTGGCACTGGTGTTTAGAAAATCTTGTCTTCCCGGGAAAAGAGAACCATATGGAATATAAATATTTACTTAGAAACCTGACATACAGACCCTGCAGAGAGGCTGAGAACTGTATTGTGAGAAATAGATGAACTTTTTTTTAAACAATCTTTCTTGGAGTAATTGGTCCAGAAAATACCCAGGATAGAAGCTATTGCTCTGACCTTCTTTTTTGTTATTTTTTCCAAAGTGGTAGGGCCAGTTAGTTAACAAGATTTGGACTAAGGACTATTTCTTTTGGACTTCGACAAGCACCATTACTTTTAGTATTCTAAGGCATTTTACTTATTATTTAAATAAAAAAACTTAAGCATGTCACTACTTAGTCTGACTCCTTCTTTGATTCACCACAGTACTTAGCAGTGGGTTTAGGGTCAATAGATAACAACGTGGTGATTGAAGGCAGCATTTCTGGCTGGTGTATGAGTTATGGAAGCAGTGTTCCACATGTATGTGGGTAGGTAGGGAGGTGAGGGTTTGCTTGGTCAGTCATATGCCTGCATGTGGAGGCAAATGTTATATTGCATTGCTGTGTTTGTTTGTGTTATTTGTTTGTTTGTTTTTAATATAATAATTGGTTATATTTACCAGATACACAGGAGCCTGGGGTAATCTGAGGAGTATACCTCCACTGCAGTAAACCTCTTGGGTTTCTTCAATGCTTCACTGCTTTGAGCTATACATAAAGATGCATTCGGAATGATATTGTGTATGTGTTTATTGACAAAGCTTAATTTTGTTATGTTTTCCATATTTTCATTCTTAATTTTATAGATAGACATTGTTTACTTAGTTCTTACTTCTCAAGTTAATCTGCACATTCTTATTAATCTTTTTTCATTTAGTATAGTTTAATGTTCAATGTTCACTGACACTAGTAACACAGTTCATATTTAGTGTTTATAGGTAATTAGCATGGCATGTTTCGTTATCTATGATAGATGTTGAAAGGCATTGTCAGTTCAACACATTTAAGGTGTGTGTTTTTGACATCTTCTCAATTAGGTTACTTACCTCAAATTGCAAATTCCATGGCTTTGAAGGTTTTTGTGAGGGTAGTGGCGGATTCGGATTTTCAATTATTTCTTTCACCATGTCCACCTTTTCATGCTTGCCTGCCTTCTCTTCTTCTTTTCCTGGTGTAGCTGGTGTCTCTTTGTGGAAAGTTTTCTAAGTAGAAAATGTTTATACATGTGTAGTAATCTTTTAGATATTTGGCTGTGATCATTCTCGGTAGAGAGGCTCCCAGACCTGATTTTTTAGGAACTAGAGGTGTTCCTAACTAGGAGTAGAAGACAAAGTAAAAATAAATGTATTGCCTCCTTCTCTGGTATCAACAAGTGTCTACTGGCAATTGTGCATAGAGGTTTCTGAAAACAATGTAGCTTCTAGTTAAGAAACATATCCCACGTTGCGTTCTTTATGTAAAAGAGGCTTGATTCAAGAAAGGTTTGATTTGTGAGCATGCCTAGCCTTACGCAATTTTCTATGCTTATGAAACCCTTTGTAGACACTGGACTGAACAAACTGTCTGTGCAATGCCAAAGCTGTCCATGAACGTTGTGATGACATCATCATGTGGTCAATAATGACAGTGAATGACGCACAAGCATCAGTGCGTGTGTCCTGAAAATATTGTAATGAAAAAAGTAAATAAAGATAAGTAAAAGGATTATGTGCAAATAATGTTGACAATTTTGTCACTTATGTAATGTTCTCATATGGTGTAGACGTGAAATCTGACAAACCATTGCTGCATCACGCTGTAGTGAGATCAGCTAGAGAAAGGCTGTTGCCTAATACATTGTACGAACATAGAAAGACACAGTGCATAATTTAGAAGTATATACATCACAAGCAAAATATTGTGTTGTGAAAAATAGATCTCTGTATAAAAAACATCTATTTGTACTTAAACACTATTAATGCCTTTTGTAGAAAAGGGCCCAATAAATTGGAGTTTATACAAAATGTATATGTGTTATGTGCGTTGTGTACTTTGGTAAATGTGTACTATATACCAAAAATCAGTTGTAAAAACAAGTGATTCATAATCATGTGCCTGCTGAGTTGGTTGCAGTAGCCTCTAATGTAAGACACTAGTAAAGTAACCAATTTTCTATTTTCTCCTAGAGCTTCAAACTTATATTTGCACTCTTGTTAAAACACAGAAAGCTGTCTCAGCACATTTACCATAACATGTTGTATTATAGAACTAAGATTCAATCATAGCCAAGTCGAGCACAACATAATGTTTGACAACAGTCATCATTTTCTATATGAATATATGGTAGTTTATTCTATGTGCATCATATGTTTGCCCAACAGAACATAGATTTGACAACAGTCATTGTTTTCTATATACATACAAGGTAGTTAATTTTAAATGTTCCATACATGAGATCAAAGCTTTACATACAAGTGGTGAGAAATCAGAAGGTGTCTCGCCCACTAGTCCCAGAGGATCTGTCATCCAGGTGACCAGGACATGGTCATTGCTTTTAGATCCATTTCCTCCGAGGGACCAGTGTGGAAGGATCATTTGGATGAGGGGTCTTCGGGCTGTGGGACACCGGATGATGAGATGTGGTATCCCCTTCCCCATCCTACCAGGTAGGATACCTAGGAACTCACCCCCAGCCCTTTCCAGACACAAACACTTTCTCATGCGCAGCTCAGTGTTAGAGAAATCGGACTAACTCCCGAGATGTTTACTGACATGTCCCAACACAAGGGTCAAGCAGAGTCAGGCAATTACTGATAATTACGCACACCTGGCTTCCATCACACTTCCCCACACAAAAAAAGGCAGAGCACGAAAGTACACTCTGAACAAGGCAAAACACACAATGAAGCAGTTCCAAGATGGTATAATACGAGGACAAATACGGCAAGACCAGAGAAGGATGCAAGTATGGAAATACCTGTGATCTTTTCCGACAAGAACCGCTATATTCATGAGCCCTCGAGAAAAAGAAACATAAGATCGTGAATTAACAATGAAGAAGGGTGAATTTTGTGTTGAAAGTACCTGGGGTCCTCCTGCATCGATAGACAAGGCGGGGTGGAGCGATTTCCACTTTGATACTGTCCTTGGCTCCTACAGTGAAGCAGCACCAGCAAAGTCAGAACAGCCGGTGAGTCTGGGAGACTGAGGTTGCAAGCAGCAACATTGTATGAAGAAATCTGCAAAAAAACAGATTGTAAGGCATGTGTGATGATCGGCGTGAATATAATTGAACATCCAAAGAGTGACTGAACTTTTGAAGCCAAGATATATACAAAATACAGAGTGGTCCGGCACCCTGTGGGTGCTCATTCGAAGGTCTCAGTTAGAGTGTAAAATTGTGAACTGTGAAATTGAAATGGTCCTGCAACGGGTCAAGAAGAACCCTCTGCACATTTGAATGTCTTTGATAGCTAGTACAAACTGAAATTGATCCAAACCTGGCTGAGGAACTTCCAAAGGAACGTCCAAAGAGTGACTTAAACTTTTGAAGCCAAGATATATACAATATACAGAGTGGTCCGGCACCCCGTGGGTGCTCATTCGAAGGTCTCAGTTAGAGTGTAAAATTGTGGACTGTGAAATCAAAGTGGTCCTGCAACGGGTCAAGTAGAACCATGTGCACATTCGAACGTCTTTGAAAGCTAGTACAAACTGCAATTGATCCGAGCCTGGCTGAGGGAGACTCATTTTGAAAAAGGGTTCTGAGCCCAGCTGAGGGGGATCTGGGCCAAACCAGGAGTCACCCGAGAAAAGATATTCTATAGGCATTGGAGAGGAAGATCTGAACCCGGGAGGGGGATCCAAAGTAAATATTGTGGCATAAAAAGGATCTGAGCCTGGCTGAGTGGGATCCAGGACGAACAGTGAATCGCCCGACTTGAGTACTTGTGAAGGCACTTTTTGTTTATTTGGTACAACTGGCCCTCTGAATCAAGAGACTTTGATAACGTAAGAGACTTGGGCACAGAATGCCTTGATGTTGGTAATGGAACTGTGTCCTTGTGCTGAAGAAACCGGAGAGTGTGCTCGAGTGAACCACCTTATCCCATGCTAAAAACGTGGGGAAAGGAGGCCAATGGCCTAAACATCCTGACTCATCATTTTGTGAAGAATTCTTTCTTTTTCATGAACATTACCCCCACACCATTTTACTTAGCAGTAAGGAATAGCAATAGTTTATTTTAGTATAGGCCCTTTTATTTTGACAAGACTCCACTAGGACTGCATTATTATTATTTGATGGTTGTAGCTTGCTCCCATCTGTAGATTTAGGATTAGATAGGAGTTAATCACACCTTTGTTAAAGTTCAATAAACACCCTTGAACTGTGGTCACTTGTGTCTGTCTTACTTTGATACCATGCCTTCTTTACAAAGGAGAAACATCTGAAAAGACATAGAAAATGTATGTGTAGTGAATAAGACAATAAATAGTATTAATTGGAGTACTAAGCATATGGTCATTATCTGATTGATGATAAAAATGCATACGTCATTGCGCTATTCCAAATAGTGATTGTCTTAATTGATTCACAAGAAACCAATTAAGCTCAATTCTTCATCCATGCCATGTGCCATAACTGAATCCAATCTATTGATCCAGATTGCTTCTCTTTGTTCCAATCCTCTACTTGTATTCATGTTCAATTTCACTGTGTCTACCACCTCTACTATTTTGAACCTGATCTGCACAATGAGATGTCTGATTTCAATGAAATGTCTAGCAACCATTGAATTGGGATTGCTAAGTATAATGTTTGAAAGATTTGCATTCCATCTTATTCTAGCTATACAAAATGTCGGGCACAAATAATAAAGTCCACACTGACACTTAATGCCATACACAATGTTTTTTGTGTTGCAAGTTGCAAAATGCTTTAGTTCTATCTTTTCACATGTTCTGGGGTGTAGTACAATATTGCCTTTAATAATGTTGTTACAATTGCAATAGTTAAGGCTCGGATAAGTTCCTCTATTTCTTGCACTGATTATTGATTTCTCTTTGCTACGAATGTATACATGGCAGTACCTTAGATTACTGCTTATTTCATCAACAAAAGTTGGCAATGTGTTAAAAAGGTCACGTAGCTTGTGATTACATTGGAAAATCGTCAATGTTTGAGTACACTTTTCTTAATTTTAGGTGTTTGAGTACAATATTTGATAACAAAGACTAGCAACGGATATTGTTTAATCATCTTCTTTTTACCAAGTAATGAGTTACAGGTTTTTTAGTTCAACCTTCATCTGTGGCTCATTAAGTTCTTTTTTTTTGTGCATCCTCTTTCCCGAGATTTATTTGTCATTGTGCCTCGAATTTTATTTTACATTGTCCCCTATTGCTTACTATCATTTAAACTCATATTATCTGGTTGTAACAGAGGCATCTAAGATTTGTCAACGAATTGAAGCTAAGTTGATGAAGTAATGAATTGCGATTATTAGGATTGTGGTTAATGCTGGTGCTCAATTTAGGAACATTGGGTTCAATTTTAATATCAAGGACATGTAAACCTGGATTCACAATTTTGTGCGTGAACTGGATTCTGTCATCAATCGCATTGAGATACTCTAGGAAGTTATTCAATGCTGTTATGGTGCATTGCCATACCATGAAGATGTTGTCAATGCAACAACACCAATATTTAATGTATTTTGTGCCATAATGGATGGTGAGTGATGTGGTAATCCTCAAATTTCATAATGAAATGATTGGCATATGCTGGTGCCATTACGGCTGTAGAGGAGGTCACAAATACTGCCTGCACTCCAGGCGCCCATTTTGAAGTACCAGGAACATTCACACCGAAATATGTGACGTACAATGAGCAAATAAACCAGCAGAGAGCAGCAGTGGGGCTCTGCCCAGTACCTATTAAAAGAACATCACCTATTGATGTACCAATAACCAGACAACAATGGGCAGAAAGGTACCCATTAAGAAAACCCTACCAGCACATGAAATGAGATGAAGATTGTTTAAGTACTGTACAGTAAGAAACCAAAAGGTCCTTAATGAAAGACGAATCATGACATCACAAGGGTCTGGACTAACGCACCCATAGAAGATATGACGACCCAAGGATGAGACAAAGAGATGAAACGCCAAGAATAAATATATTGTGATCCTAAAAGAAGAAAACGCTGTTGAAATACAAGGGAGCTTAAGCTGAAAGCATGATGAAGATATTCAACTAGCTAACGCCTGTGCATATGCTTGTAACTGCAAGAAAATTAAAGACAACAGTGCGGCTTGCTATGCTAAGTAGAAGAATAGAGCGGCACGCACCATTGTACACAATCTACCTCAAAATGAAGCATGTTATATAAGTGTGAATCCACTTTGCATGCAAAGCAGAACCAACCCAGGTTATTTTAGGCCAAACGCAAGAAGTTTCATATTTTAGTAACATTAGGAAAAAGACGGAATCGAAACTCGACAGAGGCAGCGTATACCGGGGAAGCCAAGGTCAAATCAATAGAAGCTCTGAACATTTGCTACTTTTAATTGGAGCTAAGATCAGAATATCCTGCCACTGAAGGAACGAGATAATGAGGCGAAGGCAAGTGACAGGATGAAATGAAAATCAAATACACAAATTGAAAGAAACGAGGCAAATCCATGGTGTGCTAGCATGTGACCAGCCGAGCGAGACGAGGCACAGTTTCACACCTACGCTTGGCATCTGCCCAGACAGAGATATCCGAACTTTTCCGAGACAAGAAAATGCAGTTTCGAGGCCAACCACAGTGAACTAATTGACACATAGCCCATAAAGTGATGATTGATTAAAGGAAGGCCAGGTGAAATGGGGGACACCCTGCATCTGGTTGACCGTTTTGCGTGCTGCTAAGCAAAGTGGAGATGTATGCATGGGGTTGATGCCAACCCAATCATAATGGACCAAATAATCTAGGTTCCTATAGTTAGTAGAACCAATGAGACGTTGTACTTTTAGTGATGTCTACAGAAGTAATTTTTGAAGTAAGGGCTTAGATGCCCTCCTGACAGTGTTTACCCAATCCCCTCACTCTGTTACCATATACAGATATAGCAAATATATTAAAGTTACCTTTTCCTAACCAATAGAATTGCATGTTAACTTTTGAGTGTTACACGTCAGATTATGATGCATTTTGAGTATAAAAGTTATGTTTTGTATGAAGTCGGTGGGAGTTGAAGCAAGACGGGCCATCGCATCACTGTTGATTTCCATGTTTCCCTGTTTTATGTACTTGTCATTAAATGGACTCCCCTTTGCCAAACCATTAAGTTGTCCTTATTGATTGGTGTTGGAGTAAGAAAATCTGCACCCCCATCCATCTCAAGGTGCAGCTATCTCGTCTTAAAGTACTGCAGAGCAAACCCCGACTCCATGGGCCAGCCGGGGGTCTCCCAGCAAACTTGGTAGCAAAGATCGGATGGTTTATTGACTATCGATTATTGATTGAAGTAAGACACCTATGACCGTCGACATAAAGTAATTCTAGGTCTTCGGCAATATCACGAGTCCTTTGCATTCGGCTGAGTAAACTGCGAAGCTCCCCATAGACAATGGTAGCATAAGCAAGAGACTGCAGTCAGGGCCTGAAGGGACCCGTTTTCCCAACACATCCCTTCCCATTCCTACGGGCAGCCGATGGGCGAAAAGCTGAAGAAGGCGGTAACAAAGGCGGTGATCCCAAGGGTCCAGAGAAGAACTATGTGAATGGTGAGTGAAGAAAAAATTGAGTGCTTTGGCAAACAGTGCATGCCTTAGAACAAGTAAAGGGAAAAGGTAACGGAGGGAGGAGGGAAAACAAAATATAGTAAGAAGTAGAGAAGACTGTATATATAAGAGGATAATGAGTCGAGAATAATTAAAATAAATAAAGGTTACCGGGGAGGACAGCCGAGAAGGGAGAGGTTACTGGGGCAGACCCGAGAAGTGAGAGGATTCACCTTATTCCTACACTTAAAATATAGCGGCTAGAAGAAACGTGTACCCAGAGGCCCACATAATGGGGAACGATTAGGCTAGCACAATGTTTAAAGATGTCTTGACGGGGGACATTTACACTCCATGAAGGGATAATGATTAGAGGCAGTATCTGTGTCCAGCTGGTGTCCATCTAGTCCGTCAAGCATCTGTCTTACATGTTTTGTTGTGACATCATATGTAAAATATTTTGTTTCTTACAAAACTGATTTAAAACTTTTGCGATTTAATAATGGAGATAGAATTGCACGTGAATTGATGTTTTTTGAACAAATCAGTAATATAAAAAACATTTTTTGTGGAAAATTTGGATTGGAGCTTGCAGTGTTTGGTGCTTGCTCATACTGTTGGAAGTGTTGAAGTTGCATGAAAGCATTGACAAGTGTTATATAAAAGGAAAAGGGAACAGATTTAAGCATGGAAGGCATAACTCCATTAGCACACTTATGTAAGCAATTGCCAAAACACGCACCCAAGCTAAAGAAATATAGCAACGAGTGGGTTAAAGGTACTGCCCACAAGACGTTTATGCCCTGGCCCCAAAACGAGTCTTTATCTAAAGCCATCTTACAACATAGGACGACATATTTACATGCCACATATACAGGCAAGAAGTTAGAAAAACGCCTTGCTGTTCTCGAATTGTGGAAAATGTACAAACAGGTAAAGGAGGAGGAGCTGCCAACAGATTGGATACTTAATGTATGCACAGAAGGGGGTGAGACGCCTACCGTGCCACATGCCCCACCCGAATTGAAAATTGAAGGAAGTAAGGACGAGGGATTATACCCGTTGAAGGAACTTAAAGCAGCCACAGAGTACAGCAACCCTGCATATGAGTCACCTACACATAGTAGTGACGAGAATCAAGGGAGAGATTCGGACAAGATATTACCTCTGCAGTCCCAAGGGACAAGGAGAGACGTGATGACGAAAGGAAAGATCAAGCACAGAGAAGTGCATTTCTCGAAATGGAGAGAGAAGTGAAGAGATGGAAAAGGAGCGTAGACAGAACTGATGGGATAGGTTAGATGAGACACAGAAAGGGGAAAGAAAAGGAATCAAGAGACGAAAAGATAAGGATGAAAAACAGACAAAGGCGAGAACAGCTATATCACGAAAAGCAAGAAAAACAGCTCGATTGCAACCCAAGTGCAGTCTACGATCAAGACAGACAGAACCAGCAAAGGTTAGAAAAAGAGCAAAGGATACGTGAGAAAAGAATAATGAGATGAAGAGATGAGGAAATAAGAAGGGCAGATGAACGTAGAAATGAAAAAAGAAAGGAAGATGACAGGGTCAGAGAAGAGGCAAGGAAGCGCAAACAATGTGATGGCGATATCGAACGTAAATGTAGACAGAGAACATGCGATCATGAATACTTGAAGAAGGAAGTTAAAAAACCTGAATCAGATGTAGACTGGGAAGACATTCAAGAATTATTTCCTGCGTATGATTCAGTACCAGGTACGTCTAGGGCAAATATTGACTATGACTTTGACACCAGAAGCATCAGAGAAACGACCGATAAAATATATGATGAAATGGGGCTAGAACAAATACCCCAAGGAGAGAGTGGAAAGCACTCAACTATATGATAATGAGGGTGTCACCCGGAGTAGTGGGAATAGAGACCTATCCCTGGATAGGCCATAAATAGGTAGGAATAAAGAGGATACAATAAGTTGCATGAATTGGGAACAAACAATGTCCGACTCCGAAAGAGAGGAGCGCGAGGAAAATGAAGAATGGAGGCAGATCGAAAGACGACTCCCAAGAGAAATAGGGATACAATGGTCAGACACGCAGTCTGACTGATGTGAAGAAGTATCTCATGGTCAGAGGAGGGTGCCTTCACCACCCTATGTAGACAGACTAAGGACATTGGCAGGTAGACAGCGATGCAGGAACATTACCCCTGCCATAGACAGGAGAACAATGAGAGAAGAAAAGGAGGTCTACGCATTCCAATTTCTGCTACTAGAGAAGGGGGGAGTAAGACCACAATATATTCCATGGCCACACATGGATCGAGAAAACTTGAAAAACAAGCTTCCAATGCTGACATCAGGAGCCGGAAGGTGGATACATGAGTTAGAAAACATGACAGGGGGAAACACATTAGCCATAGGGGACATTAAGGATCTCCTAATTGCCATACTTGGTGAGAGAGTAGACGATGTGTGGCCATGAGCAGGCTACCCTGGCATAACCACAATTAGTACAACGCATGACGGAGCGCCATTTAACAATTGTAGAGCAGCAGTATGGAAAGCACTATGAGTACTTTAGCCAGATACCTCCGATATGGGAGCTATAATGACTCGAAAAATGAAGTATTTTGAAGATCTGTTAACTTATATACAGAATTTCCAAGATGCGTGGGTGCTCGAAACGCATGAATCTTGGACGAAATGAATACCTCTGTTTTAGCATATATTGTGCAAAGGCTTGCCAGAACCAGTTCAGAAACAACTTTAGAAATCGGTAGGAGTTGAGGCTAAACCTTGGGCTGAAATACAGGTGACTATCACACATTATTGTAGACTATTACAGGAAAAGAATTGCAAAAAGGAAGCAAATCGAAAGGGTGAGGAAGCGAAATTGGTGCAGAAGAAATTATCAAAGTATGCTCTTGAAGGAGCCATGGTAACTAGCCCAGCTGAGCAAAACATGCATCAGGTGGCTAGTCCACAACAGAATAGTCAGGGTAACGTAGGGTTTTACCCACGGGAAAGAGGATTTAGGGGAAGAGGATGGCAGAGCAATCAGGGAGTTTTCCAAAATAATCAAGGAGGCTTCAAAAACATGCAAAATAGAAACCCAGATATGTCAAATGGGCAAATAATCCAACCACTGCCAGTATGTTGGCTGTGTGGAATGACAGGGCACTTGGCGCGCACCTGCAGAAATCAAGGCATGATGCAGAGCGGCTAAGAAATGGGAGCAGGCATGGCGAATCCACCTGCAGTTTTACAACAGGGCGTTGCACAGAGTCACACAGTGCAACAAGCGCCAGGAGCACAACAAGGAGTGCAACCTCAGAACATGGGCAATTTTCCACAAAGAGAAACCCAACAGACACTGTTGCAAGTGTTACACACGATGAGCACAGGGCAGACTCCAAACCCTGGAAGGGGAAATAATATTGGTACTGGTGGAAATCCGCAAGTACACAGTGGGCCACATTTGTACATGGACTAGGACAGCTCACTGGGAACCCTGATGTGCTCTATCCTATCAGTGACACCAGACCCGCACAAGGAACCTAGGGTGGATGTCGTTATAGGGGGTAAAGATTATTCCTTCCAGTAGACACAAGTGCAACACGCTTGTGGTTTTCCTTGTCCAGCAAGGCCATAGATACTCAGAGTTTCACAGGTGCTCACAGTCCAGTTCCCTTTACAAACACACTCCCAGTCTCCACAGGAGAGTGCGAAATGAATGTACCCTTACTATACTCACGTCAGACCCAAGTAAACATTCTGGGTCGAGACCTAATGACAAAGTTGAACATGACAATTTCGTTCACAGAGGAGGGCATAATATGCTCCACTGAAGGAAAGCACTACTCAAATGTATGTGAAATAATTAGAGAATACTCAGGACACATTGCCATGATGGCCGTACCATTAGAACCAGAAATGTTCGCATATGGCATGCGTATACTTATTTAAGGGTTGCCAGGCCTTGCAGACAAAATAATGACAGCCCCTGATGAATTCCTATTCAGACCTGGAATACCAATTCATGAGGAGGAGGGACAAGTATTTCCCTTGATGATACACGCAGCTGCAGTGCGAGGGAAAGGGGTGTTGGTTGATGGATTCGATGATGAGGGCAGATAATGGTGCGCGATTATTGCCATCGAAGAAGGATATCGAGCGACTGACGTCACCGATGATGATCTGTTTGAAGAACAAGCAGAAATGGGAGAGACAATGGTAGAGGTAAGCCTCACCTTTCTGGTAAAGATGATCAAAAGAGAGGTACCTCAGAAAATGATGTTAGCACTAAGACATCCTGAATATTTTGATGACGATATAGCTAAAGTGCCTGTCTCAGTGTGGACTATGACGTAGGCCTATTAAAGGGGGTGGGAGAAGTGAAAATTAGACTAAAACCAGGAGCAATCCTACCAAAAGCTCGACAATATCCCATGTCCAGAGAGGCAGATAAAGGGATTTCTAAGAAAATTTCTGCCATGATGGACCAGGGCATCTTAGTGACGTCAGAGTCACCATACAATACATCAGTGTATCCTGTCAAAAAATCAAAAGGAGGATCCAGGATTTTCTCCCAATAAATGATATTGTCGAGGCTGAGTTCCCTTTAGTCCCTAACCCATCTACAATCTATGTATAATACCCGTTGAGGCAAAATATTCAAAGGTGATTGACTTGAAAAATGCATTTTTCTCAATCCCGTTGCACCGTGACTCACAAGATCTGATGTCATTCACATTCAGACAAATGTGTCTGAAAAGCACGAGGCTACCACAGGGGTACTGTGAATCTCTGTCTATTTTCAGATCCTGCAGATGGATTTGAGCAATATTGCTTTAGAGAGTGTTGTCTTACAATACGTGGATGACATCCTGATTTGCAGCACCACAGAAGAACAATGCAGGAACGATTCTGTTCAGCTATTGACTATATTGGCTGAGAAAGGATATAAAGTTGACAAGGAAAGTTACAATATTGTCAACAATAAGTGCTGTACATAGGCCAGCTGATCTCACATGAAGGAAAAAAGTAACCCCAGAAAGGGCTGAAGCTATATTGAACACGGCTAAGCCTCACACGATAAAGCAGATGCAGAGCTCTTTAGGCCTGTGCAACTATGTTAAGGCATGGGTTTTCGATTACAGCTCTTTAACTAAGCCTTTACTTCAGGCCCTAAAGAAGGACCAAGTGACAAAGGAAAAGATGGAATGGTCTGAAGCCATGGAGGAAGGGTTTGCTGAACTCAAGAGAGTGATATGTACAGCTCCAGTTGTCGGAATTCCCAATTATGCAGAGGAATTGGACCTGTTTTCAAACACAAATGGCAGCGTCATGACGGCAGTACTTGCTCAAAGAACCTCCTTGGGGTACAAGCCCCTAGCATACTACAGTGGGAATCTGGAACCAGTAATGAGAGGCTACTTCCCATGCGAACAAAGTTTAGCTGCCACAGCGTTCGCCATAGAGAAGGCGACAACCATTGTAATGGGATGCTCCATGACGTTGTACATCGAGCACTCACTATTTGCCATTTTAGAGAAACCAAAGGGTACATTGACATCTCAGAGAGCTTCTGCTTATGAAGTGGTCACATCAAACCATCAATCAAAATAGTCCAATGTAAGATAATAAACTCAGCCATGTTTATCGCAGAGCCAGTCACTAAGGGAAAGCCGATACATGAATGTGCGAACTACGAAGAATTCCATGATGAAATCCCCAGTGTGAAAGAAAATGCCTTGGCAGGAGGAGTGATCGTCTTTATTGATGGGTCCTCAAGGATCGACCAAAGTGATGGGCAAAGATATACAGGCATTGCTGTAATAAAGCACACAGCGAACAGAGAGTTTCAAGTGCTTCTTAGTGCACGAATACCATCTCACTTTTCAGCACAGGCTGTAGAATTATTGGTGTTGATACTCGCTATTGAGAACCACGCAGATCAGGAAGTGACAGTGTACAATGACTCTGCCTATGTGACGTCAACAGTGCACGCAGGCTTAGTGCGCTGGAAGCGGAAGGGCTACCTCTGAGCGCACGGCACACCAGTACAGCATGCAGCCTTATTGGACAGGCTGATTAAGGTACTACAGCTCCCAGTAGGCATAGCGGTCGTGAAATGCGCCGCCGACACCAAGGGGACAGATTTTGTCTCACGTGGGAACCAAGCAGCGGATACAGAAGCCAAACGTCTGGCATCCAAAAGTGAGACAATTATGGAAGTTGAAGTGATGTGCACCAATGAAAGGATGATGGTTGCTCAAGGAACATCTGAAGTCTATAACGATCTTGGGCAAACACAATTAATGGAGCTCCAAGGGGAGGCAGCACAGGAAGAGAAAAACCTGTGGAAATGTCGAGGGTGTTCTTTAAACACCTCTAACAGCTTGTGGCAACAAGAGAGCACTGGTAAACCAGTAATGCCTGTAGCCCAATTAAAAATAGCACTCGAACAGTTACATTACCCATCGCACATGACAAAAGAGAATCTGGCAGCAACGCTCGCGGAAGACTGGTTCATACTGAATTTAGCGGAGCATGTTGCATTTTTTATGGTGAACTGCATTATATGCCAGCAATTCACCGCTGTGCACACATTAAAAGTAATGAGAGGAGTCATCCCCAGGCCAAATGGGCCTTTTCGACACTTGCATGTCAATTACCTCGACAAGATTCAAGTATGCAACGGGTACAGATACTTAATTGTTGTGGTTTGTCCATTCTCTAGATGGATAGGCGCAGGTCCATGTACACACCCAGACTCTGCCTGTGTGGCTAAATTTTTAGTGAGGGAAGTTTTCCCCAGGTGGGGGATATGCGAGGTCATGAGATCAGATAATGACCCGCATTTTCTTAATGGAGTGTTTGAGCAGGTTAGCTTGCTGCTTGGTATAAAGCACAAGTTCTCGTTGGCGTATCATCCACAAGGTAATGGGATCTGTGAGAAGCTCAACGGCTTATTAAAGGAGAGAATAGCCAAGTTGAAGCTTTCTCTAAAGAAGGGATGGTTGCCCTGCCTTCCATTGGCACTGCATGCTCTTCGGAACCAACCTGGCTCCGACCATCATTTTACGCCACACGAGATAGCAACAGGAAAAAGAATGATAACTCCACTTATACCCCGAGATAGAGCTAGATGTGATGCCCAGTCAACAGGAGAAAATTTAGGGTCTGAAATGGAAAACTATCTGGACTGTATGACATCTTGCCTTACTGTAATTTCAGACCAGCTGCAGCGACGACGAAAAGGGTGCAGCGCAGCACAGAACACAGAAGTAGACACTGCATCAGACTCAATTCAAGGTCTACGTGTTCTACTCATCTTCCCTGGAGACGCTGTCTTGGTGAGAAACCATACAAGGAAAAAGTGGGACGAACCAAGATTCAACGGTCCTTTCATCATAGAGAACTGCACTCCGTCCGCTGTGAAGCTACAGGGCAGAAGAGCATGGATTTTTCTCGGTGATATCAAACCCACATTGGAGAGGGCCCCCTGCCTACACCCCAATGAGAGGAATCAATGAGCAACGGGGAAGAACCACAACACACGCAGACGAGATCCATGGCAAGGAAGAAGGACGCATAACCAGCAAAGTAAAGGCAAATAACTTTTGCAAAAGGTTGTGGCTTCATTTTGGACAGTCCTCTAAGCGGAAAAGGGGATAAGGACATACAAAAGGACACTCTATGCATCCTAGTTGCAGGGTGAAGAACAAATATTTTCTGATCAGCCACAACATAGTCTGTTGACTATTTAACTTTGGACTGAGGCCCGCTAAAGCCTCGAGTAGAAAGAAAATGCTGAATTTTGACTGAGGACACATAAATGGGAAGAAGATACAGTACCCTGATTCCTTCTACACTGAGACCCTATTTGGAATCACTTATGGTGTCCCACGGTAGAGACATCACAAAGGACATAGTCACCCATTTCAACCTAGTCCTGAGATCATACCCGTCATTAGTAGGAAGAATCACAAGTGTCGCAGACTTCCTCCAAGATACTGGAAATTAAAAAATAATAAGACAACTGCTTACTGTTATTGCCGAACAATTTAGTGTGCTCCCCGAGTACAGTGAGAAGGAATCAAATGTTCCCAACACAGGTGGAAATAGCTGAGCTCATCAACACACTGTTCTTTCGCATAATTGAAGACTGTCCATCTATTGTTGGGAGAACAACTGATATGTTAACATTCCTTTGAGATCCAACGAATACAGAGAACCTAAGTCACCTCCTAAACAATATAATCTTTTTGGTCGCACTCCATGCAAACGGTCAGTGCAGACATTGTTTAAATCAAGGAAGAAACCTATGATCCTGAATCTCAATGAAGACTGGACAAATGTTCCTTTCACCAGAGGAAAGCAGGTTGGCACATACTGTTCTGTTTCACCTAGTTACTGACTTTCCAGAGCTAGTGGGGAGACCAATCGATGTTGACGTCCTCACATTCATCAGAGATCCAGCTAAAATTGCACAAATGGGAACGCTACTGCATGGAATCATGCTGCAAGTGGAACTTTCAAATTATCAGAGAAGTTTCCTGAGGAGACAGTGAAACCTTCCACCGAGGGACAGATTGAGGAAGAAAAGTAGAGAACTTCACTTTTTGTACCTATTATTTTTCCTTCCTTTTCTTCTCAAACTGATCAGAGTCCAGCATGTCTTCAGGACTGACGCAGATTCGGGGGGTGGACTGGGAGCTCACCTACTTTGAACATGCACAGTAAAGGGACACACTGAAGTATTACTCAATTCGATTTCTTTTCCATAGTCTACCAAAAGAACTGTATCCTGAAATAAAAGACAATTGGCACTTGCAAGAAGGGGAAGGGGAACACCTTTTGAGCACCAGACACTCATAAACTCAGAACTTGAAAAACGCTATTAGATAAGGAAATACTAACATCAACATTTGGCGAATGATCGAGATGGGGGTCCAGAGCTGCAACCTGGTCCTCCCACAAGAAGAGAGGCATCCCTGTTTCTCTGGAAGAAAATGCTGCCACCTGACATACAAGACTATCATGTACCTATGTATCATATTCATCATTATTTTACTGTCATCAACAATTAGAACTGGATTCTATATTGGTGCACAAAGTGTTCCAATTTCAGTACAACCACCTTATGGTGTATGCATGAAACCCACAAAAGCACCCAGACCTTATATAGTCATTCCAGTCCCTAGAAGATCCGATAGTTGAGTGAGTGAACTTGTAATGGATGTAATTAGCAATGATACGCACACACTTGTGGTAACGAATGAGCAGAAAATCCAGAGACATGGTTGGCAAAAGGTGAATGAAGTAAAATCACTGACAACTACACGCACACAAACACTGAATGAACAAGAAACAGGCCTAACATATTCAACTGCAGAACCACAAACCAAAGCAGCAGAAAGGAAGCGACTGCCTTCCATAAGAAACGTCACAGAAGCTGTCATGAGAAAACAAGAAGAGTTAAAGGAAAAGCCAACTGAAGAAGTCACATCAGAATCCCTTAAGAAAACAGAAGCGGCCTCAGAAAAATTCTCTGCAAGGAAACAAATGTTAGTGGACTTACTATTCCCGTACATAGCCAGAGCGAGGAAACTGCAGGAGGAACAGAAACACAAAACAAACCACAGAGACTGCAGTACCCAGCATATACGTTCCGACACAAGGGACAAGTACCAGTTCCACACTATAGCCATACACCGGAACAGTGCCAGGATGGTGGGTATGGGCACTTGCATCCAGCAGGGAACAAATGCATGAAGAAAAGGAAAGAGCTGCCAGACTCCTGTCCACTCAAATGGCGCAGATGAAGAAGCCTGCACCATGGGCCATGATACCTGAGAACCCTCCAGCAAGAAAGAGCCATACAGATGCATTCAGAGATGTAGTAATAGCAAACTACATAAAGACACTAAGAATTAAAAGAGGCATGCATGAAGATGACAATGAACTGACCGATTACGTGGATAGCACAGCACACTTGGGTAACAACATTTGGTACCAGCACATGAAGGAAGTTGGAACACGAAATTCCGAGGGGAATGCTTCGTCTGCGCACTACAACCGTACAGCAAGGAGAAATCCAAGATCTTCGTAGCTGTAGAAGTTGATGTCCAGACAGCACACTCTCTTTCACACGTAGCCATGTGCAAAACTAGAGGCCAATTTATGGGAAGTGACGCCTCCCTAATATGGGCAACTGAAACAGCCTATCCCGATGAAGATGATTATGTTCAAGACATTAAGACAAGAAACAGAGCTCATACAAGGAATCATGTGATCAGGTATGAGAAGCCTGGAGTTAAAGGAGAAGGAATAAGATGGGAAGCTAACCCGAGACTAAATGTTCAAGGAAAAACCCCAGAGGAAGCTCGAAAGTAGAAGAACAGAGATCAAATGCAGATTTGGGCAACAGTGCTTTTACCAGACGGATGGGAAAAAGGAGTGGTGATTTGCCGAGCATGGGTGATCCCTGGACTCTACAAAGAAACTGTTGATGCTGTGCAGAATGGTTGCAAGCCATTATGGACAAAACTTGCAAAACTACTAACATGGGTCGAAGAAAGAGGAGGACCCTTGCAGATAGTCCCACTGGAAAGCCCAAAGTTCTGTTTCGGAAATAACGGCACAAGAAAGATGGGAGAGAATCAGACTGTGGACGAGTCTTTGATGCTCATGGGATGGTGCATGGAACTGCAGTAATTATGGATCATTATTGGGCATGCGGATCCAAGGCAAACATCAGACTGCCAAGAGACTGGAGAGGCATATGCACAATAGTGAACGTTCATGTTCCAGCATTGGTGATCCCTAGAAGTGACCTGAATATAGACAGTTTCCCGAAAGCAGATGCTCACCTGAGGAAGAAAAGATCTGTGGAACTACTGACGCGAATGAAGAGAGAAAATGATTTGTCTGCTAAATCAGAAGAAGCATTTCATGCAATCTCATATAAATACAGGCTGTTCAGCCTCACCTCATCAGTGTGCACAACGATTTTCATGCCACAAATCCAAGTTGGAGTAAATACTAAATGGTTGCAGATAACCAAATGGGAGTTACTGCAAACCATCAACACGACAATAAAAGGATTCAATGCAATCAAGAAAGAATTAAGAGCCATCCGACTAATGACTCGCCAGAACAAATATGTACTTGACATGGCCACAGCTTTGGATGGAGGAGTTTGCGCAAAAATAGGAGAATCATGTTGCACATTTATACCTTCTCACGATGAAGAAAATGGAACTTTAACGGAAGTTATAGGTATGCTGACAAATCTGCAGAACCAGATGATCAATGAAACAGACGAAGTTGATGATGACAGCTGGTTGGGATCACTGTTTTCATGGGTTCCACAATGGATGGCAGATGCATTCAAGTTCCTGGGAGCCCTGCTAGTGATATTGCTAGGATTTTGTGTTATCAATATAATAATCTCACAATGCCAGAAACCTGTGAAGAAAGGCATAGGGATGAAGATTATGATTGATGTCAAACCAGGATGGAAGCCCAGAGATCTAACTGATGAAGAAATAAGAGACTTTGTGAAGGCTAGCAAGCAGGCACCGGAAGGTACAACGTTTCTTTATCCCAGGAAACGCAGAAATTATGTGGGAAGATGGATTTACTGCAGCCCAAAAGGACAATGTCAGCTGATGACATGGAACAAAGAGGAACATGTAAGGACAGTAGGAAGCATGAAAGGAGTAATAAAAATATGGACTCGAAAGAGACACTTATTCAAACCATCATGTACAGCCACAGAAGATGAAGAAGGGATGGACCCAGAAGATGAAGTGAAGATGAATACAGAAGAACCAAGTAAGAAGAATCCAAAGGAGGAAGTGGTTGATGAATCGATCAGAGGGGGGAGTGTAGAGGAGGTCCCAAATATAGCCTGCACTCCAGTCGCCCATTAAGAAGTACCAGGAACATACACACCGAAATATGCGACGTACGATGAGCAAATAAACCAGCAGAGAGTCGCAGTGGGGCTCTGCCGAGTACCTATTAGAAAAACATCACCTATTGAAGTTCTAATAACCAGACAAACATGGGCATTAAGGTACCCATTAAGAAAACTCTACCAGCACATGAAAAAAGATGAATATTGTTTAAGTACTGTACAGGAAGAAACCAAAAGGTCCTTAATGAAAGACGAATGGTGACCTCATGAGGGTCTGGACTAATGCACCCATAGAGGATATGACAACCCAAGGATGACACAAAGAGACGAAACACCATGAATAAATATATTGTGAAACTAAGTAGAAGAATAGAGCGGCAAGCACCATTGTACACAATCTACCTCAAAATGAAGCATGTTATACAAGTGCAAATCCACTTTGCATGAAAAGCAGAACCAACCCAGGTTACTTTAGGCCAAACGCAAGAAGTTTCATATTTTAGTAACACAAGCAAAAATGCGGAATCAAAACTCGACAGAGGCAGCGTATGCCGGGGAAGCCAAGGTCATATCAATAGAAGCTCTGAACAGTAGCTACTTTTAATTGGAGCTAAGAACAGAATATCCTGCCACTGAAGGAACGAGATAAGGAGGCGAAGGCAGGCGGCAGGATGAAATGAAAATTAAATGCACAAATTGAAAGAAATGAGGCAAATCCATGCTGTGCTAGTACGTGACCAGCTGAGTGAGACGAGGCACAGTTTCACACCTACACTTGGCATCCGCCCAGACAGAGATATCTGAACTTTTCCGAGACAAGAAGATGCAGTTTCGAGGCCAGCCACAGTGAACTAATTGACACATAGCCCATAAAGTGATGATTGATTGAAGGAAGGCCAGGTGAATTGGAGCACACCCTGCATCTGGTTGACCATTCTGCATAGCTTCTAAGCAAAGTGGAGATTTATGCATGGTGTTGATGCCAGCCCAATCAAAATGGACCAAATAATCTAGGGTACTATAGTTAGTAGAGCCAATGAGACGTCATACTTTTAGCGACGTCTACAGTAGTTATTTTTGAAGGAAGGGCTTAGATGCCCCCCTGACAGTGTTTACCCAAAACCCTCACTCCGTTACCATATACAGATATAGCACCTATATTAAAGTTACCTTTTCCTAACAAACAGAATTGCATGTTAACTTTTGAGTGTTACACGTCAGATTATGATGAGTTTTGAGTATAAAAGTTGTGTTTTTTATGAAGTCGGAGGGAGTACGAGCGAGACGGGCTATCGCATCATTGTTAATTTCCATTTTTCTCCGTTTCTTGTACTTGTCATTAAACAGACTCCCCTTTGCCAAACCATTGAGTTGTCCTTATGTGTATGTCTTCTATTTCTTTATTCATGTTATTAAGTCGTGATGAGAACTCCTGTATTGTGAGTAATGTTAAATCCAAGAAGCATTTATTGTGAAATGAATTCCCATTTGCTACAAAATTGCAGTTTTCCGTACAGAGTTGGATGCAGGGGGAAGTGTAAACCTCTTAGTATTATTTTTACCTTACAGTATTTTGTCAGGGTTGAGACATGCAGTTTTCTAGTAAATCCTCTACGTATCAGATTTTCAATTTCTTTAATCTGTTTATCTGGGTCAATGACAGAAATTGTGTGCCCGCTTTCTTGAATTAAATTTAGGACGGCCTCTGCCTCTTCTGTTGAGAGACCTAATTTTTCAGTTTTTTTTACTAGTGATGCTTGAAATCTCATCATAAAACATGTCTAGGGTGCTTCAATTTTTGAGCAATGAAAATGACAATAACAATGTGTTCAGCGGTCACCGCTAATAATTCAAACAAAAATTCTAATATGTGTATGACAAGTATTTGGTATATACCAAAAACCTGAATTGCACTGTTTCAGGAGTCAATTATAAACAAAGACTGATGGTACACAACCAGTATTCATCACACCCTGGTAGCTTAAACTACAGCAGTTTACTACATTAACAAATAAGTTAGTTCTAGACGCTTGATTTTTATAAAATTGTCTTTTATTGTTGTTGTACTTTTTAACATGGCTTCAGTGGCAGAATTCTTGGCCAATGCATTACAGACTCTAGATCCATCATCAGGGCTGATTCTCCAATCAAAATAAACAGAAAAAACTAAATAGTATATACATAATATCAATTATTGATGCAACTAAGGAGAACCCATGACATCTGATCCATACCCATCTGTAAAGGTTTATTGAGTGGCCACCCCCAACATGGGGAGATTTTTCCCTCCTCAATAAAAGTGTCACACAACAAACTGTTTAATGTCAGTGCTTTTTACATCCCTATTTCAGATTCATTGCATGCCCTGCCATCAATGAGTCAAGTACCAGGCTGGTGTACAGGACATAGATTTATATATATTTGAACCACATGTAAAGTCATCTTCTTTGTGGCACAACATGAAACCATTTTTACATAAATAAATCACACGAGTTGGTTGGGAGAAACCCAAATCACACTACTTTACTTTATTCAAGAAATAATCAAAACTGGTAAATGAACTAAATCAATTTATAGTGCTGTGTAATTTCGAGTTTTATGCACACTTAATAGGCAAGCAGTGTGGTTTACAGATTTTTTACAAATGCACATGGCTTAAAATAAACACACGGTGGTATTTCAGACACACCCCTACTTTGGTCTGCTTTGGGGAAGTCAGACCCTCTGCCAATTAAAGGCCTCTGTTGCAGAAACCAAACAGAAAAACATTGTATGATTTAGAACTTTTGGAATATATGCCCTACTCCAATTAAAGGCCTGTGTGGGGGAAGATGGACGAACAAATTGGGATTATGTAGGAATTTTGGATTTCAGACACCCCTCCACTTAAAGGCCTATGTTGCGGAAGCTGGCAGTAAGGGATTGTTCTAGTTTAGAGACAAGGACACGCCCTTCCTTACAGAAGTCGGGGTCAAGAGGACCAATAGGATTACATAATTAAATTTGAGGGTATAGTTTTCACTGAGAATGTGTTTTGTTAATTATGAATGTTAACAAAAAATAAACCAGGAGTGTATGGTTAAATGGGAATTCATTAAATTAATATTCAGTCAAATAGGCTAAGGATCTACACAGTTGTGCACCCCCACCCACTATAAAGGAAAAGGGTTTAAGGCAAGCAGATTCACCGATTGGTTTTAAATGGCTCAATTCTACCAACATTGAAAACCTCTATTTAAAGTTCAGGAAAGCCAGCTGCATTTCAGGACCCTCTTAGGAACCGGGCAGGGGTCTGGTCACACCACTCTCAAGAATGGTTCCAAGATCTTCAGCATAGGTCCCAGTCACCTTTTAGGCCTCCACAGCATTAGAAAGCTCCACCCAGATGCAATTTCAGAACACATCCTTTGGTGTTTCCTAGCGGCAGTCAGTTGTTAATTTTTAGAAGCTCTCTGTTCTCTAATAATGCATACACTTTATATACCAGTGATGACATAATCAAGAATTCTATATTGGGCAGTGCCCTGCAAGAATTCTCGCAACCAGGATTGGACAGTTACCCTTCTCTCTCACCCCAAGTCCAGCCTATTTCTAAGGATTGGTTTAGGTGTCTACAGCAGTAGTATGGCAACTTGCATTTGAAATCCCCAATTTTTTATGTCAACTTTTTGGCAAAAAGTAGTTATGTGGCAAAACTTCATAATTTACTAGTAACTGCCTTAATATATATATTGCATGTTGCATGGGCATGTGGCAATGTGCTGCCATTAATACAAAAAATATAATAGTTATGAACATGCAATTTACTCTCCAAATAACTAATTTTACCCACCACCAGTTCGCCAACTCTTAAATTCAGGACATTTTCAGAGCAGCCAGGAACACATTTTAGCTTGCCATTACAATTCCCTACGTCACAGGTGGATGGATTTTATTTCACCCAATTTGTGCATAAATGATCTTTAAATGACATATAAATGAACGCAGTACAACTTGTGGTTGCTGAGAAACATGCTTCAGTTATGATAGTAATTTTAAACTAACGGAAACATCTTCCTGTGTATGCACAATTGAGCTCTCTTGTCTCTAGACATTTTGCCAGTCCTGGCTAGCATGTGACCTGTTATCTGGAGTTGACCACCATTTCAATCTGCAAACCTTATATTTCTTCAGAGTTCAGCTTCCCTTGATTGCACAGCTCCTCCCCACATTCCAGTCATGCACTGGCAAGGCCATTCTGTTATCTGAAGTTGGTGAGCTGCAGCTCATAACTAGCTGGGATGCAAGAGCTTCAAAACATTTCTCTTTCCAGACCAGAAGGACATTTGGCCTGCAGTGGGGGAGTCCTTTGTGAAGTGAAATGTACATATGACCCATGGAAACAAAATGGGATTGTATTTTCAATTGTTGCCAGTATTTTGCATGTGAAGCATAATATACATTACATCTTGTCATCACAAGCTAAGTATTTTCCCTGACATTTTTATGTTAGCAGGGGAACATTCTTCTCATGCAAATGCACATGCAAAGCCATTTGTCTCAGTTTTTGAAAATCCTGCTTTTCATGTAAAGGGTGCCTTTGAGTTTCTTCTGCCACTGTGAATTAAAAAGCTGCATTTCCTTTTATAATAACAGATATGCCTTTTCCACATATTGCATCCTTGTGTTACTTGCAGAAACCCCCACACTCTGATTTACTAGCACCATGTTCAGTGTGAAGTTTCTTTTTTAAGGCTGGCTCGTCTTTTTTCTAGTGGGCCCTTCAGTTCTGTTTGCTGGGGCCTTTGATTAAACCCCACACATCCACAGCAGAAACAATGGCTGAGGTAAATACACCTATTGACTAAAATGAAATAAGATGCATGTATGTATAAAGCCTGATTTTGCATGTTATTTGTGTGCAGAACTTGAGTGGTTCCTAAATAGTAGTTCAAGACAAAGTAAAACATTTGTATTACCTCCTTCTCTAGTATTAAGTGTCTGTTGGCAAAGGTTCTAAAAGAAATTAAACTTCCAATTAAGAAAGATATCCTAAGCTGCATTCTTTATGTAAAAGAGACTTGATTATAATTATAATTATAATTGTTATTTCATAATGTGCTTGATACATTTGAGCAGTTTCTAAGCGTTTGATTTTAGAGCATGTCTAGGCTTACCCAATCTTCTATGGTTGCAAAAACGCTTTGTAGACACTGTCCAGAAAAAGCGGTCTCTGCATAGACAAAGCTTTGGTTTTATGTATGTTACCTCCCAATATTGCAGATAGTCCATGGACATGTGATTTCGTCACATGCTCAATAATGACGGTGAAAGGCACACAAGCATCAGTCCATTAACCCCGAGTGGCGGTTTTGTAGAACTCACCCTCGAAATAGTGTTTTTTTTTTCCTTTAGGAGCCTTTTATCCCGCAACCCCCTCTTTGTTTGTACCAAGGAACTCTATCAAACCCCCAAACATGTTTCTGGCTCCAGAGGGACCAGGGGGAGGGAATCAGAAGTCACAAAAAAAACAGCTGCCATGGTGGTCTTGACAAATCGCTTTAAGGTTTTAGGGGAAATTGAAGAATTGGATTGACTTGCTGCAGAGGGGGGGAGGCAACTCAGTCGAAGGGTCAACCTGCAAATAGAGGTGAAGGTGGGCAAAATCTGTCTAGTAATTATCACGTGTTTTCTCATACACCCCTGTCTTTTTTGTGTTGGAATATAGCTATAGAGGGAGCATGATATCATATTCCTGCAGGAGATGTGGGCTCACTCCCCATTATGTTTTGATGGTTACATTTCAGAATGTGTCCCAGCTAAGAAGGGTAGACGAGGGCGATGTTTTGGTGGCCTGGCAATTCTGTTGAAGGTGCCTCTAATGTTAACCTTAACAGTGAGAGAAACTAAAAACCCAAACATTCAATGTATTCTCGCACGTCCAAACTCTGGTCGTACCCTACTTATGGTTAACTTTTATAATAGCTCACACATTGATAAGCAAGCATGCCCTGGGGCACTGAGGGACCTGATGGATACATATGGCATTGCCAATCTTGGGTGGTGATTTTAATGCGAAATTGGGATTGGGGTTAGCAATGGACAGCATAGATCCTGGAGAAGAACTTGTTTATGGGGTCGCTCCTGTTCAAATGACAGATGAAAGAGTGTGTGCAAGGGGAATGTAGTTTTCTGCATGGTTTTTGGAGTGGGACATTCACCCATTGAATGGCCGTGCAGGAGAGGACCACCCAGGGAAGCCAACTTTTTTTGGTACACGAGGGACATCCACAATTGATTACTTCTGTATCCATGTAAAGGATAGGCACTTAATATTTAGTGACCACCATGCGCTGTGGCTGGTTCTAGGAACCGATCTGACAGTGGTTCCAATTGTTAATCACCCCAAACTGGATCACAGTGGAATTAATCCTTTGTGTAAACGCAGAGTAAAATTGGCAAAGTTGGACCCCACGGACACACAATATGCTGTCTGTAAATTGAATATAGAGGAAATCATCACCATCCTCTCAAATGGTTCTTCCTCTGGCACTATCATCTTGGCATCACAAAACATTTGGAATACATTGTCTGATATTTTTCAAAAGGATTTTAAAACAGGGAAAATGAATCCCCAGTCTTGGTTCGATGTAGCATGTCAGACAGCAAAGGAGAATCTTAAAGGCAATCTACATGCAAAAGATAGTACAAGATGGGAAATAATTAGTGCACAGGCACATTATAAAGGCACCCTGGCTAAAAGGAAAAGCTATTTAGAAGAACAGGCGTGGGCGGAACTTATCGAGGCCGTAAAACATGGAGATTCCAAACCAAAAAATGTGGAATTTGTGGCTAATACGCCCCCACATAAAAGAAAAAGGTTTCAAAAAGAGAATAATGTAAGCACGAAGGCATGGTCGGATCATTTAAGCTCTTTATATAAAGCAGATTCCCCTATTAGTTACTCTGGGTCCCCTGGTTCCTCTATGCGTTTAACTATAAAAGAGGTAGAGGTGGCCATTAATAAGCAACTTTACAATGGAGCTCCTGGTCCGGACGCCGTTCCTGCAGATATTTCCTGTAATGAGGTGGACGTGTGGGCTCCAATACAAGTGTTTCAATGAATTTTTGGAATTGGGCACCTACCCGGCAACATGGAGACAGGCAATAATCTTCCCAATTTTTAAGAAGGGTGATCCTGTTTGTCGTATAGACCAATCTCCCTGCTGGACACCTCATTTCAAATTTTCGTCTGGGCCGTTTTAGCACGGCTTGAACGGCTTGAACAGTGGATCTCTGACTCAGGGATACTTAGAGAGACACAATATGGTTTTCAACTTGGGGTTTGGAGACCAGGGACCAGGCTTTGAACTGTATTTGGTGGGTGCAACATCTACACATGTGTGGGGTGAACCATTGCATTTAGCATACATGGACCTGAGCACTGCTTTTCATAAAGTGGACAGGGCTATGCTCTGGGCAGTGGTTAAGTCCATGGGCTGCCCAGAGGACCTGGTTAAAGTTCTCCAACTGATCCACAAAAATACATTGGCCTTTTTCAGGTTCGGAGACCAGGGACAGTGCACAGCCTTTTTTGAGACCTTTTTGGGCGTCTGGCAGGGATGTGTTGTGGCACCAGTATTATTTGCCGTGTTTATCAGGCACTGGTTAGTACCAATTCTGATTACATCAGGGTAGGAGGAGTTCCACTCCCAGTACTAGGCTATGCTGACGACATGGTCATTATTGCCCTGTAGCGTTACAGCGTCTGGTGGACGCCTACACCCAATTTATGGCCTCTCGCAAGTTGACAGTGAACTCCAAAAAATCAGCTGTCATGGCGTGCAAGAATGTGGGTTGAAGACACATTAAGTTCTGTACGATCTGGAGTGATGGAGAACTTATACCCAGGGTCACTAGATGTGAATACTTGGGAATCTGTTTTACCGAGAATTGTCAGGGTTTGGCCATGTCGACAAACAATGCTTGAGGACGCGACAGGCTCTTGGGGGCCTCTACCGTGTTCAAAATAACTGTGTAGGGCACCCTATTAAACTAATACTTGAAGTGTACAGAGCTCAAACTAAAACAGCTACTAACTATGGGGCTGCACTGTGGGGCATGGAAAAGATCACAAACATTGAAAATGTTACGAACAATTTCTTCAAAAAACTTCTTGGGCTATCGCAGTCCTCGCCTAACTATGGTACCCACGTGGAATTGGGGTGTCCACACATTGCTGATGAGTGGTATTGGACCCCATTTCACATTGGCTGGCTTTATGGTCAAACCCGAGGGCTATCCTCTCACATAAGATTATAAGAGCTTTGGTGAGTAGGCCAGCTGTAACCGTGGCTCTCCTATATCGAGAAATGCATTGGCCAGTTGAATTCTCCCAGCCTTGTATGTCCACCAACATTTCTGACTCCATGTGACATGAAGAAGTATAAGCAATTGTTCAATGCTATTCTTGTATCGAAGAGGGAGTCTTCGGCTTTGGGTATATCTGCAAACAGAAGACATATTGTCTTACAACCGTAGACACCATCCAGCTGTATTTGCTCTACAGCAATAAACCCTCTGACTGTTGGGCTTTGACACAAGCCCGATTTGGTTCCCTCTGGCTCGGGTCCAAACCAAAAGCTGGTCCAACAATGTTCAGCCTACAGCCTGTCCTTGCTGCCAGTGGCCTCTAGAGGACCTTTTACATTTTGGGTTGTTCTGCCCAATTTGTATGGACCTGAGAAGGAAAACACTATTTCCACTACTTAGGCCTACAGGCATAACCCAGGCAAGGCCTGCCTTATGCTATTTGCTCTCAGCTGCTACGTTGCCAGTGGCTTGGGGCTCGGTGGATTACCTGAGAAAGGCCTGGTTTCGGAGAACTAAAATTATTTCTCAAAACTTGAGTGAACATTGAAAACTTTGTGACCACTTTAGAACCTCATTGGACATTACCTGCACTGTAATCACATTGCACACATGCACTTTTTATTTGCCTCATGTATGAAATATTTCTTATCTTTGCGTCATTGTATTTTATCTATTGAATTGATCTTTGTACTGTTTTATACATTTTTATTCTGTAATTGTTGTTTATGGATAATTTGCTCCCGAATAAACTCTTTCAATCGAATGACAGTGAATGGCACACAAGCATCAGTGTATGTGTATTGAGAAAAGGGTCTGGAAACATTTAAATACATCGTAGAAAAAGAATTATGACCAAAACAATTGAAAAAGTAGGAAGTGGATTATGTGCAAATAATTTTAACAATTGTGTCACTTATGTGATGTTCTGATGTTGTGTAGACATGAAGTCTGGCACCGCATGCTGCCATCACGCTGTGATGAAATCAGCTAGCAAAGACTTTTGCCTAATTAGTTTCACACATATAGAACCAGACAGTGCATAATTAAGACGTATATGCCTCACAAACCCAATATTATTTTGTGCCAAAGGTCCTGCACAGTGTGAACCTAAGATCTCTTTATACATAGCATGCTCTCAATTAAAGGATAGTTCCGGGACTTTTTTTTTATTGTCCCTACGGTTCGGCCATGTGTTTTTAAGCATAACTCGGTAGATCGTAGAAAACTTTCCTATGGACCTTACCCGACTTTTCGTCCATTAACACACTCGAAATCAGCCACCATTTTCTGATTATCCTATCATTTCCCCCCATCGCCCTGGCTCACCTGCTTTTGCGGCACTAAATCAAATCCCCCGCCCCTGAAACAGACTTTATCAAAACATTCATATTCCCCGCCTCTATCCGTGACGTGACTGAGCTGCATAGGCAAACGCGCCCAGGCGTCTTCTACGCGACTCCACACAGAACCCGGAAATCAACACAGATGAGCTCACACAACACAGCGCGCCACAATTGGGAATATGAAACTGTACTTTTAAATTAAACCGCAAGATTGTAAATTTGGTAAAGTACATTTATTTGACATCAAATGTTTTGAGAATATTCAGCGATTTGCATTTTCATTTGCTCACGTTCCAAAAAGTTAGTTTTGAGGCACGCGATGTTCCTTTGCTGTACACAGGGTCTTAGATCATCTCACAATACAGCGCCACAATTCGGAATATGAAACTGTGGTTTAAAAGCAAACGGCAAGATTGTACATTTGGCAAAGTACATTTATTTGACATCAAATGTTTTGAGAATATTCAGCGATTTGCATTTTTATTTGCTCTCGATCCAAAATAGTTCGTCTTGAGGCAAGCGATGTTCGTGTGCAGTACACAGGGTGTTGGTTTACGATAAAATAAGCTCTTCGGTCGCACTGATAATCGCATGGCTGTTCCAACAACGAGGCACTAGGCCACCACAACGGTCTGTATGTTGCATCTAGCCGTTAGTACCGCGTAAGGGCATACTTGTACTTGGCGATCGTCCCATAAAATGGTCAGGGTGGTAACGTTGGCAACTGGCGGTTAAAAAAGCCATCCGCCGGTGTCTGGTACTCGTGACACATACAATAATGAATGATGTACCTGTTTGAAAAACATAAAAAATGAAATTAGTCTCACCATCAGATCTTTATTAAAATTATTCATTTTATATATTAGGTCGGGAAATTATTTCAGAGCTAGGACAGTGCAACTGGGTATTATACGTCAAGGGGGGTCTGTAGGATACTGAGACAGTCCCCCAGTGCAGGGGTTGACAGGGAGGCAGTGCAGGTGGAGAGTGGAAGGGCCCAGGACCGAGGTCGCAGACAGTGGACCAGTTGTAGCAGGGGAGAGGGAGAGAGAAAGCAGAAGCAATGAGGAAGGTTTTGAGGTGCTTCCGTAAAAGGAGATGGTTCTCCTCAAGATAGTGCGCGGTACAAAACAATATGCCACATAGAACGAACAAGTACAACTTAACCCGTCTTTAAAGCTACTGTATAGTAATTAAATTGCGGTATAAACTCATCTAAAGAGTTACTTACATTATATTTGCATTTTCCATTGTGTCTGTGCGTAGGGCAGCCCCGAAATACCACTCCTTCTATGCCGACGTTATTTCTTCTAATGAACGAACATTAAATGGCTTTCGTTTCTGAAATTTTATTCATTATCGTTTCTTACGTTATTGCACCACACCCCCAAAAAGAAGTCTTTCGGGATGGTCCCGGCCTGTCAAGGTCAAATAACAATAGAACCTTATACTGAGTCGTGGGCCATTCCGGCACCCGAGCAAAAAATCAAAGCAGCTGACCTTCACTTTGAACGAGCACACATTCCTAGTTAGCTACATTCAGTGTAAGGCCATCTCACAGGACTTGAAATTTACACTCCATCTTTGCATTTTGTCTGCGTGCTTTGCAGCCCCAGAGAACCATAAAAACGGAGACATTCTATATTTTTTGAAAAATGATTTATATTACTGTTTGGTTTAATTTAATGCGCAAATGAACAAGGTTGGATAGACACATTGCATGTACACTGAGCAATCACTTTTATTTACACATTACATAGATACACATATTCAATGGGCCTGCGACATGAGGAGACTCGAGAGAACAGACAATCAAATTACAATCATTTAAACCGTGATGTGTATTTCTCAATGAGCTCTTCTTTAGGTGGACATGGAACAGAGGCAATGTTGGGTGGCAATGCAGTTGTCCCCTGCACAGGTTCGTTCACAACTCCATGTATGTGCCTATCTAGGACATCAACAATAAGTCTCTCAATAAAGTCATATTGCATATCCTCAAACACTGGTTTGATAATCCATTGTTTACTTCTTTTAGTGAAGGCCTTATTGTAGCGAAGCGTCCCTAAAGTTCCGGTCGTCCTACTTTGTTGACGGCCAACATTATGGTTATGTGCCAAGACCGCTAGAAGAGTCCGATTTATCATGCCCTCCATGCCAAAATGCAATCGTTTTGGCCTGTACTTTAGGCACATATTGTGGAACACCTCCAAATCTCCTGTGTGGCAGAATTCTGTGAGTCCCCTCAAATCTCTTGTTATAGTTTTATCAAATACAATCTTTTCAATGGCTTTGTGAGTGGGTGATGAGGAATCAACCACTTCTTCTTCCGTGCCTCCTCTGTGGACAAATGGCCATGTTCACAATTGTGGAAATGTTGGTTTGTGTTCCAACGGTGAACGTTGGTACAGTGTAGCATTACTGACCGCCATTTTTCCAGTAGAATTTCCAACGACCCTCCACATGTTTTTGAGCTCCACCAAAGATGGTTGCTGATTGACTTGGACCACTGTGAAATACCTTGCATATCTTTTTTTTTACCTGCAGCCGACATTTTTTTATTGATTGTTTTTGCAAGATGCCAAATGTCAAATTGATGATTTATATTTTTGTACTCTTCACTCATTGTCTTGGCAATTGAAACGTGTCTGTCCGTGGCTATCAGGTCGATCACCATTCCCCGCGATTGTAGTTCTTGCAATGATGCTACAAAGCCAACTTTCTCCATGGCCACTGAGGATGCACTTTGTGACACCTGCACGACCACCGAACTCACAATTTTCTTACTTTCCATGTCCTGAAAGTGGTAGTTGCAGTACTTGGCTGAAAATCCTGGGCTGTCGCACTGTCCATCACCGGCTAGCCTGAACCGTTTGCCCACGAATGTACTATCAATAGACATTTTTTCCCTTCTCCAAGCTTCGCTAATGGCTGGAAATAGATAATCGGTTTGGTATTTGTAGAACTGAGTTTTTGCAATGAAATGGATTCCCACAAACTGAAAGAAAGACTCTAACTTTTTAAAACTTGAACCACTAAAAAGTGCAGCCGCTGCACAAAGTAGATTGCCTGCTGGCAGTTCCCCCAGCATGGGTTGTGCAGACCATGAGAAAGGATGATATTTTGTACAGGTGGCATGTATTTTAAGGTTAGTGCCTCGAATTGCACGAGTCACATTAATCAATGGCTCCCCACATACTTCCCCACCAACCGAATGCCCACATTTCATCCGAATAATAATATCAATCAAACAACTATCGAATATAATGAATTTGGCCTCTTTCTTTATACTGTCACTCTGCATCCCAGCTGGTTCGGCCTGTAACGTTGAGGACATGTCACTCACATGAAAGGTAGAATCTCTGATATCGTCTTCCGCTATGTTCAGTGATATTGATGGTGTTTCATTGTCGTCCACTTCATTCTCTTCCATTGCAACATCTGTTCCTTCTCCGGCGATGGGTGAATAAAACAATTTTTTCAACTTTCTCGCGGTCTTAGTTTTTGCGGGTGTGGATTCTGTGAATTGATCTCCGACTGCATCCGAACTACCAGGAGGACATTCACTATCAATGGCTGGATGTGGTATAGCTCCGTTGTCAATCACTTCATATTCTTCCCATTGGCACGATGCATCTCCAGTCTCAAGTCCCTGCCAAAAGGTTTGACAAGCAACATCTCTTGTTCGCTTCACTGTCTGTGTAGATCTAGTTCGTACACCCACTCGCAACTAGAGGACAGATTGGAAAAGGGATGTTCAGTTTAAACACAACTTACAGTATTGAACTATTAACAGTGAAAAACAACATAATATAGTGACCAGGACACTAACCTTCTTTTGCTTTCTTTTCTTTGAAACTTTCTTGCCTCGAACTTCAACATCAGGACGCTGTTGCTCCGACTCGTGTGTGCATGTCTCCACTTCCTCTTGCGCTGCAACGACTATATTTTCATGATAAGCACATCCATCACGCACTGACGCTCCATCGACTCCCTAAAACATAGAACTTTCATTAGTATGTATAATAATATCGAAAACACAAAATGTACTTGGGGACCAATACCCACGTACATCTCAATAACAAAACACGAATGAACGCTTTGTGTAGAACATTCAAACGACAATTATCCATGCATAGTTGATCTAGTTAGATGGAACTGTCAAGATCCATACCTCGGGCTCCTCATAGACTTCCATTGATGATATTATTGAAGATGATGCTTCAGTAACTCCCTGAAACACAGTAATTGCATTAGTATGGTTTTATATTTTGATAAAAAGAACAGAAACTTTGTGCAGGCGTCAACGGCTCATCTAAATAGACCTGCACAAATGATCAGTTGTCTAAAATAAATAATGGATATCTAAATATGATTCGATTTGCTCGATCGTTGGAAGTGTCACCACCCAGAGATCTGCATCAACTACCAGGGGTGATGTTCTTGTAGAAGAAGCTCCGTCATCTCCCTGAAACATAGTACTTGCGTTAATAAAGAAGGAAGTATAGCGGATGTAATCACGTCATATGATTTCGCTTGATCGAACTGTCAGTATCCATACCTCGAAATGCATAAGAACATCAAGGGACGATGTAACTGCGGTGCACACTTCTGCAAGCTGTTGCGCCGACCCGTAACTGCATGCTCCCCCTTCTTCTTGGACTAATGCTCCATCGACTCCCTGAAACATAGGACTTTCATTAGTAATAAACACAATATTGAAAAAAGAAGACACATAGGAGGGCGACGACAGAAGGACATATCAATGGCTAAAAATGAAAGAAACATTGTGTGTAACAATCACGCTACAAGAATGCAAGATCTGATGATCTCCATCGATGGAACTGTCCGGAAACGTACCTCGAGCATCTGAGTGACATCAACGGTAGTCGTCAATACGTTGGACTCCTCAGCATCTCCCTGAAAGACAGTACTTGCATTATTTTGGATAACAATAATTATAACTGAAAACAAAGACTAGAGGACGAGTACAAGGGTGTACCATTAGGTAAAATAATTACACGATAAATTAAAACTATTGATTTACATGCCTAAAACAAGTCAGTGGCAGAATAGCCAAGTAAGATTACCCGATAGGCGCTTGAAGTGGCTGATGACTGCAATAACGACACGGATGGAGAATCTTCCGCCTTCATATTGAGTGGATACATAAATGGGGAAATTATTGTTAGCTAATGCTACACACTACCGCAAGGCCGAGAGATAAATACATAAACTTGACTCACCAGTGGAGGGATGTGGACGAATAGAGTGGGAATAGCGGTTGAGAGCAATTTTCGCCTCGCTCGCGGTGTGTTCTTCTTTATTAGCAATGATGTGGAGTACATGTCAGAGGTAAAGTGCCTGCTGCAGATGCGGTATCGATCACCCCTCTTGTCCGCAAAGACTTCTAGGACTCTACTTTCAAGCTCAGACGGTGGATATCCGCAATATCGGACCCATTCTCTTATCTGATCTATTGTCTTAGGGAAAACATGCATTATAGTACCTTCAGATTTGTTATGGGTCTTCGAAGGGCAACCGCCAATGGAACAGGCAGGCATTGTGGAAAGTTCTGAAAAGTAAAGATCAACAATTCTCTATGAATACCAATGTAAACTCAGAACATGTGACTAGTTCCTTGCATGTACTGTCTTGAACGAAAAGAAATTGGACGCAAAATGATTATGGTACATGGCCTTACCTTGACGAACAAACAGTTAGATGCAGGGATCAGAGTAGTTTCTTGTCGTAGAACAGGGAGCAGTTCACAGGTTGCAAACTGAGGAGTTTCCTCGAAGTGGTCACGGAAGTTCACAGAGACGAAGAGCAGATAACCAGCACCTTCACGGGTTGACTAGCAAAGCGCAAAGAAGTGCTCATTAGAAATATGAAGTGGGTTATAAAGAATTCGAAACAGGGGTGTGTTTGTGAATGAATGACGTGTATATGTTGTGGCATTATGCGGTTTGCAGGGGGCCATCCAGCGTGAGGGGGGATGCTTGGCAGGAGACACGGGGTCTGGAGGTAGACATGGGAACAACAACCCATGCTCTATAGACCACTTTGAAGTGTACATGGTCTTTGGCACCTCTTGGCCTTTATCGCTCCCTGACAGCTCCACTTGCCAGCACAAGTACCCCGGTGCGAACTGCCTTTGATAGGGCGGGGGGTGGATTGGGGCGGTGGTCGTGCAGACAAGACACAGGAAGACTCGTGAATGGAGACACACTTATGTGGATTGCAGGGGGCCGTCCAGCGTGAGGGGGGATGCTTGGCAGGAGACACGGGGTCTGGAGGTAGACATGGGAACAACAACCCATGCTCTATAGACCACTTTGAAGTGTACATGGTCTTTGGCACCTCTTGGCCTTTATCGCTCCATGACAGCTCCACTTGCCAGCACAAATACCCTGGTGCGAACTGCCTTTGATAGGGCGGGGGGTGGATTGGGGCGGTGGTCGTGCAGACAAGACACAGGAAGACTCGTGAATGGAGACACACTTATGTGGATTGCAGGGGGCCGTCCAGTGTGAGGGGGGATGCTTGGCAGGAGACACGGGGTCTGGAGGTAGACATGGGAACAACAACCCATGCTCTATAGACCACTTTGAAGTGTACATGGTCTTTGGCACCTCTTGGCCTTTATCGCTCCCTGACAGCTCCACTTGGCAGCGCAAGTACCCCGGTGCGAACTGCCTTTGATAGGGCGGGAGGGGGGTGTGGATTAGGGCGCTGGTCGTGCAGACAAGACTCGTTTGCCGCAGGGCCTCACCAAGGAGAGGCCATCTAACTGCATGTAAGAGGCAGGCTGAAGGATCTAGTACATGGAAGGCAGGGGGGTGAGTTTATAAATACCTCAGCCTCCCAGGAGAATATATGGGTGCAGTTCACCCTGGAGACCCTGGATGCCTAGGCAGTTAGTCAGCAGCAGGCAGGCCTGTGGTGGCAAGGCGGCACGGGCCAGAGGGGGTAATCTCTGTACCCGGTGCCCAAAAGGATGATTTATTATGATCAACCATATTGATTATTTACCTATAACCATGTTTTGTATCAATAAAATCCAACGGCCTTCCTTTTATTGCCAACGCTTGAACAAAGTGGTGTGGTAAGTATTTTTGGGGGAGGAGGCAAGGCCGGGAGGCTTGATGCCAACCCGCAAAATAACATATGTATGTCTGCTGCATATGGGTTCAACGGTTATGTGGATTGAAGGTGGGCGGCCAGCGTGAGGGAGGATGCTGGCCGGAGACATGTGGTGTGACAAGACAAGGCACAGGAAGACTATTCAATGGAGACACACTAGATTCATTTAAAAAATCAAAACAACCATTGTTAAAATATATGTTGGGTTTTATTTTAGATCTTAATTTC
This sequence comes from Ambystoma mexicanum, assembly GCF_040938575.1. Lineage (NCBI taxonomy): Eukaryota > Metazoa > Chordata > Amphibia > Caudata > Ambystomatidae > Ambystoma > Ambystoma mexicanum. Next base: position 718,036,220 of record NC_090932.1, read on the forward strand.
AATTGAACATAAATAATAAACATTACACATTGTAAAGTTCCGGTTGCAGCACATCCAGGGAAAATCCGCGGTATTGTCCACTGTCGCTGGGGAAATGTTGTCTAATGGCAAGTACCGCACAGGCAGGTATTACTCTCCGAACGCGGTGTCCGAGCCTCCTGTGAAGCCACCAAGTGAAGCAACGATAGGCCACCAGCCTGTACCACCTGTGAAAATGAAAGATGCAAACTGTATTAAAATGACAAAACTTTCTTATCACTGTCGATTCAGGTAAAAAATGTCATTCTGCTTTGAAAAAAATTCTATCTAGAAAATGCACAATATGGAACCAATTTACATGCATTCGAATGATATGTAGATGTAATTGTATATGTGGGAGATGACCATGACATAGTAGTGGCATCACTGACATCAAAACCAGAGTATACTTACTCGTTACTCGGATTACGCGGACGAACAGTGCCGCGAAGTTCGTGCATAAGCACCATCATCATCCTCAACACGGTCCGTGAGAGGCAGGGTTCCCTGAACTCTGGCAGCTCAGTGATGCATTGCGGACTTGGTTCGCCTTCCGAAATGTAGGCCAAGCACCCGGAATTTTCACGGCAGCAGCAGTTCTCCTCCTCAGTTGGCATTACCTCGCACCGATTGCACGTGCACCAGGTGGAGGCGCCGTCCATGCGACATGGTCCAGGCTCTTCATCCGTTGACTGGTCCTCCCAACTGCCGTCTGAATCCCCATCGTTTTCGCGTGCTTGCCTTTCCAGTAGTTCTTCCTCGGTGTACTCGGGCTCGTACATATACGGCATTATTGTAGCCATTGTGTGGTAAAGAAAGTAAAATAATTTACAGAGATGGTACAGGTGTTCACAAGGCCTAGAAGCGGCGAAGGTAGCTGACCAGAGCACAGAAACGAGTCACAGAATACTCAAAGTAACACACAGAGAGTAATGGAATCAAAAATCTGCTGCTGTGTGTTGTGAAACGGTGTGTTTATACTTATTGAGGAAAGAGGCGTCCTGCCATTTCCATGGCGACACTTCATTAGCTGAGGCGCAGCGATTGTTGACACGAAACGTGCTTTGGCGTTGGGAAATGGGCGGTACGCGTCTGCTGATGTCAGGCTCAGGGGCGGGGGATTTGAATTAGTGCCGCAAAAGCAGGTGAGCCAGGGCGATGGGGGGAAATGATAGGATTATCAGAAAATGGCGGCTGATTTCGAGTGCGTTAATGGACGAAAAGTCGGGTAAGGTCCATAGGAACGTTTTCTACGATCTACCGAGTTATGCTTAAAAACACATGGCCGAACCGTAGGGACAATAAAAAAAAAGTCCCGGAACTATCCTTTAAACATTTCCTGAATCAAACCTCTTTTACATAAAGAATGCAACTTAGGAAACGTTTCTTAAATCTTAAATTGAGGTTACTAAAGAACGAGGTAAAACATTTTATTTTTACTTGGCCTTGCACTATGGATCAGATGTTATGGGTTTTCTTTAGTTGTATTAATCATTGATGTTATATATATATACTATTTAGTTTGTTCTTTTTATATTGATTGTAGAATCAGCCCTGACGATGGGCTCAGATTGTGAAATGCATAGGCCAAGGGTTCTGCCACCCACGCAATTTAGGAGAAATAAACACCAATAAAAGACACTTTTATGAAAATGAAACATCTATAACTAATGTATTTGTTAATGTAGTGAACTGCAGTATTGTATACTACCATGGTGTGACCAATACTGGTGGTGTAACATCAGTGTTTCAATTCAGTTATTTTGGTATACACAAAATATTTTTCAGAATAAATATTTCAATGTGTGTTTGAATTATTAGTGGTGCCCACTGAGCACATTATTATTAGTACCATTATTCTAAATGTGATTGAGTGCCTGGTGTCAGTAGGAATAAACTAGGTTGCACCAACTTCACAGATCACAGTTTTTTCTTGCCACTTGATGTTCTCTTGTATTATGGGTGGGAATTGTGGAATTGTGGATTTGCGGCTCAGTGTTGTTTTGGGAGATGGACAAATCTTGGTAGATAATCATAAAAGGCAGAGGGTCTTCTTGTTCGATCATGGGACGTCAAATATAGGCCATTTCCACATCCATAAAAATAATCATACATAACATAACAATAAACTCCATGTTTCCAGTTGGGATTAATCACATTAATGATGTTTTTGATTATGTTATTTTTCATCCACAGTGGTGGAGTTTATTGAAGAGGGTGTAAATGTGTATGTGTGTTTAGGCCGCAGCAGATTGTGCTCTGTGTACCATGGCCATATTGGATATACTGAGCATGTACACATTTAACAATACTTAAAAAAAAATAGAAATCATAATTTGGCTTATCAGCTTTTCCAACATTTTTGGTGTCGTTCAGGTCATGAACAGTGTATGCCAACCATCTTGAAAATATAAGCAGTCAATTTTGAGATATGTTTCCCGTGAGAGGTGAGAAACGTTTGGAATTGCAGAATTGGTTGAATCATAAATGGGGATATCTGTCACGGATGATGCCAAATGTTACAGCTGGCATTTATTTTCATGTTCCTATGTAAAGTGCCATATAAAAATGAGTCTCAAGCAGGGCTATCTAGCAGATTAATTGGTCTCCAATCCATGCGCAAATTTGACTATAATGAAAAAATCCTAGGTGGCACTGTGAGTATGTTGGGCTTAAAGGCGTATGACATGAATGCATTAGGCCTAGCAAGATGGTTTGTCCCATCCTCCTCTCGTCTCCCCTCCCTAGCTTGGTGGCGCATGTCATAGACACATTATTGATAACGATCTACTCATTAATCAATCGGAATTGAGCCAGGCCTAGTATGGTAGTTTATTGTTCTGTATGCCCTTTTTCCCCTCCCCCTTCTTCTCTCCACGCTCTTTCTCATGCATTTGGACAGGTTGTGAGGCCTAGTATATCAGTAATGATTTTATGCTCCTTCCTTCTCCTCCATCCCTTCTCTCCTTCCCTCCTGTAATGCACTTGCACAAGTTGAAATGCCTCAGGTCTAGTATGCTGGTAAATTCTGTTTCATCTTTCGGAAAATGTCAAGGCCTAAGAATGACTACTGCATTACCTTGTTACCTTCCCATCCTGAAGTTCTTTGAAGCACTTCAATTGTTTATAAGCGCTCTACAAATAAACAATTACAATTGCAATTAATTTGATTAGCTGAGTGGGGATCGGGATATAGCATTTCATGCAGGAGATACTGAGATATTGTTAAGTGTTGCACTTACATAATGACACTAAATACTGAACTTAATGTTGAAAGTAATAGAATAATTATACATCAGTTGTTATGAATTGCTACTTGCATTAAAGTTCTATAAAGTATCTTAAGAAATGCGTGCACGTTTTTGGAAATTGCAACAGTACATCACGTCTCATCTTCTCAAGACCCTTTAAGACAATAGTGTTTTCTTAGCAAACAACTCCTCTAATAGCTAATGAGAACTCCACAGCTGTTTTTTCAAAATGGTCCTAGAAGTTACTTTTTAAGTGTGGGTAGAGGATCGTGTATCCCCAGCACTGTAACCATCAGGGACAGAGACAAGAGATCACTTTGCTGGTATTCAGACAATGTATAAACATTAAAGCAAGAAGAATCCTTCAACATGAGTTTATTAATACTACACTCCTTCATATATACTAACTTCATATATACTAACTGTCAGGGCTTTAAGGCTATGGCCTTTGACCATGCGTCCTTACCTGTGCAGTGCAACCTGTCAACACTAACGGATTCGGCAGTAAAGTCATATTTCGGTCTATGATACATAAGCTGCAAAACCGTCCAGACAGACAGGTAATTGCATTGTGATATCTTACTTGATTTTCTTTAGTGATACTATGCCACCTTTCCACCTGAGAGTTTGAGACAATACAGTATCAAAAAAGTATTCAAGTAGTAAAGTTTATAGTTTAAATAAATCTGTATTTTATTTGTGTGGCATGTACATTACACTGACACGCAACGTCTTCTCTAACTGCCAATCCCAGGCTGCCTGTCAAAAGTTGCTGAGGCATTCTTTTTAACCAGGACATCAGCAGAGTGTCTTGGCCATCATAGATGCATTTCCTAGCCTTTTATTGCCACAGAATAGTTGTCTTGTGCATTATATTTATCTTCTAGTGAAAATCCGGCTGTGCCCATGTGCCAATTTGTATTCATTAATTTTGCTCTAGTACATTTGTGTTGGTTCATTTTGCCATGAATACCTCAAAATGGTTATAATGCACATGTTTTCACTGAAGAAACATAGCTTTGATACTATATTCACAGGTTAGTAAATAGAACGCTTTTAATAACTTAACTACAAGACTTACATTTCTTAGACAATGCAAAAAAAGCACAAACCTCTTAAGTTTCCAGTATATTTTATTCATGAAAATGCTGGCTCTAGATTGTAATTCACACGTAATAAAGCCAAAGTGTCCCGCATGCCAATGCTTGTTTTGCAATTCACTGCACTAAACAATCACCCCTGTATTTTTATCTGACCCATATGCCACATGACACAACAAATAACTTTTTGTCTCAGTTCTCCAGCCTATGCCTTTAGCACAGATCTATATAATACAACAAGGTGCGAAAAGGAAGTTAGGTACTCCTCCGTAGAGGTAACAATAGCTCTTTTTATTAGCGATACGACAAAGGTAGTCAATAGAAAGTTAGCAACATATGGATAAACTAGTCTGAATGCCATCTTCATCTTTCTACTCTTTACCCACAATTGGTGAGTTACAGCTAGAGTGCACTTCATACGGCTGTTCGGCATTATTTATTTAATTTTACTTTCCACTGCTCCCTGCACTCCTTTTTGCACCCATCTCCCACCGCCCCATCCCCTTACCACCCTGGGCAGTCAGATTGGTCCACAGGCCTAGCCCACGTGATCCGTAACACTTTCCATGTGTAGTCTAAACAGTCTGGACCAGGAAAGCCCTTCCTGCATGCACGCTTGGTGAGTTAGAGGTAGAGCACTCTCCGTACCGCTTTCCAGCTTTATTTATTTGATTTTGCTTTTGAGCCCTCTTGTAGGAAGAATCTAGACTCTGCATTTCAACATTTAGACTCCGCATTTCATCATTCACATTTTAACAAGGGCTTCAGTTTTAACTAGGGCTAAGGGTGTGAGTCTCATTAAGGGACTCAAGAGTATGAGTCTCAGGCTAAACTTAAATAGATGCCAATGCACAGAGCAGATGCTAGAAAATGATCACTTTGCTGCATGGTGCTATTTCAATAAAATGAGCTGCACTGAATATAATGCTAACCTAAATCTAACATACTAATTAACCCAACCCCATTTAACATGTAACAGATTCCCATAATAGCATTTAGTGAAAATTAGTCCATGAAATAAACTGGATGCAGATTGAGCCAATGCATAATGCTCTGAAAATGGGAAGAACAATTAACTTTAAACATGCAGGCTGAATCTGCACTGTGCGGTGAGTTGAAAAATGTGAAGAACGTTCAACGAAAAACATGGTATTGTATTGGAGCAGGCAGTGCAAGAGAGATGTATCGTTTTTGCTCTTCAACATGCAGTTAGCAAAATGAGAGGCAGAGAGTAAATCACATGCTATTTCAATGGGATGAAGTGGCAAGGGGAGGTGTTTTTCTGGAGTGACAGGGGGTTTCATAAAAAGGGTTTTGAGGCAGAGTAGAGAGGCATTCCTTTTCTGGCACTGACCGATGAAGGAGGAAAAGGGCAGTGCTGTTTCTCTCCTGGGTTGGTAATCCTTAGCAGAGCTGTGAAGTTCCAAGCAACCTTAGCTGTGGATGGCCTTGTATTACTGCCAAGCTGTGTTACAACGTACCATAGCTTAAATTTTTCAGTTCATTTTGGGTGCTGCATTATAGATCCAAATTTAAATGTACATGTAAAACTGTGTTTATGTTTCTCAAAGTCTTGCTGTTATTCAGTGTATTTCTCATGACAATTTTATTACGAAGCCAAGGTTGATTTAGCAGAGCTTGGCTCAGATAGAGCGTTGAAAACCAATGCAGAGAGATTCACTCACACTCTCAATTATAATGTGGGGTGCAGGTCATTCTGTGTAACTTGCATATTTTTAGTTAATGATAACGAACAAGTTCGAAAAGGTAATTCAGTTTCAGTGTATTTATTTTGCATTCAGTCTCATTGATTTGACATGCATAGGGAGATAAATGTGCAGTAAGAAATGTCTCAAAGCAAAGTAGCCGCAGTGAATTGTTTTACTTAGAGAGGCTGAATGAATGTGTTGTATTCCAATTGCATGCTTTACATTTGTTCAAACACAGTCAAAAGGGCATCATCGTGATATTGTAAATAAAACATCACAGGTGAGCATGAGCCATTTATACAGAGTGTGTTAAATCCAGTATTGGTTTGTTGTTAATGATCCTGGTGAAATAATTATTAGGCAGTATTCTGAAATTAGTCTCACCACTTTAAAAATACCACAAAAATGGCACAAAGTACTAGAGATAACCCCAAAATATATCTTACATTCTCCATGCTCCTTTTTGCACCCTGTTCCTTCTCCTAAGGCCTTTTCTCCTCCTCGCACCCACTGCCCCACTCCTCTTCCCACCCTCATCAGTCGGATTGGTCAATGGCCCTAGCCCACATGAACCAGAACACCTTCCGGGTGTAATCTGAACAACCACACTTGGTAAATTACAGCTAGAGCACTCTCTCTATGTCTGTTCAGCTAAATATATTTAATTTTGCATTCCAACGATCCCTGCACTCCTTTTTGCAGCCTTTCCTTCTCCTAAGGCCTTTTCCCCTCCTTACACCCACCTCACCCCTATCCTCCCCACCCTTGGCAGTCATATTGGTCCATGGGCCTAGCCCACAAGACCCAGAAGGGTCCTTCAGCAGTCCTCCCAGAGCAGCCTCTGACCGGGCAGCTGGTGAAGGGCAAATGGCAGAGGGCAACTCATCAATAGTAATTAGCAACCCATTTGCCCTGTTCGTACGTGACGCCACCTGACACAGACAACCTACAGTGACAGAAAAGTGTGGTGTGGGCAGGGAGTACAGCCATTACTGTACTCCAGTAAAAGCCCTCCACTCGTATTGCCTAATATCATATACCTACTTGCATCTAGCCTAATTGTGTAAATTAGCCATTGTTTGCATCTGGCCGAATTATACAAGTAAACCCCTTGCCACTGAATGGTATACCATCCAAACTATCGCAGCCAGCCATACAGGTGTTCCCTCTTCTGCCTCTACCCTTACTTCTACCCAGCTTCCGGTACTCCTCCAAGAACCCACAACCACCCCTCCCAGCTCACCTTGCTCACTCCCTCCTCCACAGTGGAAACTTCTTTCAACACCTCTGGCTGCCCCCCCCCTAGCATTTGAACTAGCAGCCGCCACCTCCATTAGCATTCAGGCTGTGGCTTTAGCGTGACCACGCGCCAAGCCTCTGCTCATATTTTGTTTGTTTCTGCATTCCAGGCATTGTGCACCTTTGAATATAGGTGCTTTTTCAGTGTTGTTCAGATTTTGATTGATTCTGCATTTTTTTTACATTTTTTAATCCAGGTGCTTTTTCAAGCATTGTTTATATTTTGATAGTCAGTGCATTCTAGGCCCTTTTCCTCTTCTGAATCTAGGTGTTTTTAAAAACTGTTGCGATCTTCTCTGCTCCCACATTTTAGGCCTTGTGCACCTTTTTAATAAAGGTGTTTTTCGAAACTGTTACTATCTTGACTGCTTCTGAGTTTCACACCATGGGCACCCTTGGAATCTAGGTGTTTTTTTTAAACTGTTGTTATCTTCTCTGCTTCTGCATTTTAGGCGCTCTGTAAACCTAGATTTTTTTTATTCAAAACTGTTGCTATTTGACTGCTTCCGCATGTTCAGCTTGTGCACCTCTTGACTCTGGGTAGTTTTCAAGCCTCACTTATATTTTGATTATCGGTGCATTCTATCACAGCTGTCAAACTCTCCCCCCGCTCTGAACCCACTTCTCCATCATGCCAAACAACTCCAAGACCAAATCAGCCCTCTGGTGTACCAGAATCCAGAAGACCTTCCCTCCACCACGCATTACTCCTCTCTCCCCACAGCTCACTTCAGATAGCCCCTTCCACACTCCCCACCCCAACACACACTCAAGTGCCCCCAGCTCTCACACCCTTCCTATCTGATTCCCCTTCCCAACCCTCCAATCTCTGGCACTATCCCCTACCCCCCTCAACCTTCCCCCTTCTATCCCCAGGCCCGTTACTCTCCTGACTGACACTCGCCTTTCACATCCCTAAGCCCAGCCTGCAGAGCTATGGCCAAGACTCCCATTTCAGCAGATCCCCCTGCTGCAAAACTCCCCCACCCGCCCCTTGTAGCCACATCCTTTACCACTCTTCTACACCCCTTCCCCCTCTACCTTTATCCGCAACCCTGGCCATCCACTCTTCCTCTCCCGTGGTAACTCCACTAGCCCCCCTCCTTTTCACACACCACCCCTTCCGTTCTCCTTCTCCTTCACCCCCTGCCCGCACCCCTCCTGCCTGACACTCAACTTTCACATCTCTAAGCACAACCCGCAAATCCTTGGTTAAAACTCACATTTCAGCAGACCCTCCAATCCTCATCCTCACACCACTGGAACCCTCCCATCGGCGTAGGTACAGAAGCCCCTCCACTTGCAGACCCCCTGCTGCAATCCTCAAACACCCACCCTCAGTGACTGCATCCTTCCCCACTCTCCTACACAACTACCCCCCACCTCTCTCCTCAACCCTGTCCATCCTCTCTTCCTATCCCCTGGTAACTTCACTAACGCCCCTCTCCCCTTCACACCCCTATCCCATCCAGCCCCTTGCTCCCTCCCGCCTGCCCCCTACCTCCATGCCTGTACCCCTCCTGCCCAAGACTCAACTTTCACATCCCTAAGTGCAGCCCACACTCCTCTGCTTTCTCTTTTCTATATGAAGTCTTTATACTTTATGTGGCATGTTATTCTGTAATATGATGTCCGATGTTTGCAATTCTTTGCAATGTCTGCTACTTTATCCGGTGAGTACAGAAAATAACTGTCTGCCTTCTACCCTAATTGACTGACGGCCATAACATGTGCCATTACAATGAATTATCAGATCATGCTCACAGCACCACGTTAAAAAGCATCTATACTGTCCTCCACATATACTTTCTATGGCCACCCTCACTGACCTTCCTCTCCCTTCTCTTGCAGGACCACTACCATAACCTATTAACACCCGGGTAGGGGTAACAGGCTTTGCAGTCCTCTAACAGTATCGATAACAACATTAATCTATCAATAGCTGACAGTGAAAAAGGCAATCGTTGGAGTACAGATTCTGAGATTTCTTGCATGACATATTGCTGGCATTGCTAAGAAATGTACTCACGTGACTTAGTTAACATACATCTCATAATACATTCTGATTGCACTACAGGAAACCTCGATGATTGAAAAGACTAAAATTATGAGTTGTACATCACGTGTTAGTAATGCAGAGAGATGTAGGAAACAATGGCTTGTATAATTATAAGTGTTAGCTTCAAAATGATTTCATCAAGAGTTCCTTCTGAAAATCATTCAGTCCTGAACATTATCTTAGAACACTTTGCATACTACATAGTCTGAATAGCTGTACAGAAATGACAAAATACATAATACAACAAAGGCAACTGGATCACTGATCTAAAGTAAATAATTACTGGTGTCCATGACCACATTACGTAAGGGAGCAAAGTCTGTGCAGCTCACACACACTGGTATAAGGCGATCTGCAACACGTGTTTCTATAATATGCACTTAATGTGGTGCACTTCCATAGTCATTGATAGTCATTGTATCCTGGGAGATGGGTTTGTATTTTGTGTGTTATTTGAATCCAGAAGGCAATGTCATGTCATATATCCTCCTCCATCAGTAAATGCATATTTCCACAAACTGGAGATAGTAGTGAACATTCCTTCCATACGGGGTGTTTTGGCATTGTATTGTATATGAATGTAAATTCAAATAATATTTTATATTACAGCAGTCACCAAGCCCTGTATTTTGGTAGGCAAATTGAGCCCTCACCTGGGGTGTCTAAATTGGGGCCTTAGGGAGAATAGAGTGGAGAATGGTGAAGTAGGAGACCAACGTGGAAACAGTCATAGATGGACTGAAAAGTCAAAGGGTATGCAAGAATATGTAAGAAGAGGATTGGCCAACGGACAAACTTATGGGGCCTTCCTCCGGCATCAGGACATTATCCCTGTGGGAATTGTGTAATGTGTATTGAAACACAAAAAACCTTACTGTAGACTTGGGATTAGAAAAGGTGTGGAGAATCACAGAACATACGAATTGTAACACGAACAACGATATGTATTTAATCAAATGCCCATACCAGCATATCTATATAGGGTAGACAAACAGAAAATGTAAAATAAGGATGTTCGAACACAAAGGTTGTATTAGAAACAGAGTTGAACATGCTCCGTTGGTTAAACACTTCCTGGAAAAGAAACATACTTATAATGAATTTGAATGGTTAATTCTCAAACAGATTAAGGGAGAATCACACGACCGGCCAATAAACAATTATTACAATTGGAACAGAAATGTATCTAACTGACAAAAAGCCATATTCATGGGCTTAACAAGGGTATAAAATGGCACAATGCCTAAACAACTTTTGCAGGTTCAGTCACCGTTGTCAAAAAGGGTTCACCATTGTTCTGAACCAATTTGTGTATCTTCCTTTGGGCAACATTAGAACCTATTTCTTGTTGAACCGAGCCATTACTAACAGATGTTATATTACACTGATAATGGGCTAATCTTTGAAAAAAGAGAAAAGTTCTAAGCATGACGTAATGAACAATGTCAAGATGGGAGTTATGAATAGTGACTATACATCTGGGGTTTTGTTAGCACAAATGCAATGGATATATGCTTGTAATATTTAGCAAACCCGTATTAAGAACGGTTATATGGAGTTATGGTCCTATAAAACTAGAGGAGACAACAGTATTGTGCAATCTAGATGATTCGTTCCAAAAGCATTATTTAATCTATCACTTGGCACGGTTTAGCTTTTTCCTTCTATTTGTGTACAGCCCTGTGGCTGTCATGTGTGGTGTGCAGAGGTCTCCTCACCTATAGAGTCCTTTGATTGGGGACTAGGGTCACATCTAAATAAAGAAAACGAGGTTTCACCTGCATATATAAATATAAAAATATCTTTACAGATACAGAGTACAGCATACAGATTTTTTATATATGTATACTGGTTGGGAAAAACGGATTTACATGGTATATAAGATTGAGAAAAAAAAATAATAATAATAATTTCAGAATAGACACTACATTACCCAGCGTACCCAGCATTTGCGGGTTTTTGAACGTAGCTGGACCGTGTGATGACATCATCGTGTGCTTGCGTGATGACATCATGACGCCGGCAGATGCAGATACAATTACGGCCATTTTACAAACAGGCCACTCGTTTTTTGGTGCCCAACAGAGGTTTTTTGGCAGATATAACACAAGAAAGAATTAGGTGAGTAAACTTAGAGGGTAATGATCCACATACTGAGATCTATTCATGGACAATCCTATGATTTTACTTACTGGACCATACATTGTCTCCATATCTTGGCAGACTAAAAGAAATTGTAAGGCTGAGACTCAGAGACTGTACTTCTCTGAAATCTGGAGTACAGATTATACAAATTCAGTGCCCAGGATGACCTAAGATACAGACCCACATTAAGTCAAAGTGGTGATGTGTACTCTCTAAGATGGGTGTTAGTATACATTTTGAAGTAGGGCACAGTGGACACTCATTTGGGCTTTGTTTTTTGCCTATTTGCACCAATTGTACCATTATCAAACAGGATGATGGATTCATCATTTTACCAGTGACTGCATTGGAGTGGATGAAATTGCCAAAGATTTAGTGACTTTGGGTAAGATTGTGGCTCCAACAGGACAGTGGTAGTGGACAATCTTTGTTTTTCGAATAGTCTAATTTGGGACTGTATGTTATTTACTAGAATGGGAAAAGAGGAGAAAGGCAAGATCCTCCAAAGCAATTGGAACCTGCCTATCATAAACATTCAAGGTTGATAAAAAAAAAACTCAGGGATATTCATCTGATGAGTCGGAGAGGTATGTGATTTACAGCATGCTTCATACCCTTCTCGGGATGGTTGTTGATAAAATAAAGGTCGAAGTGAGAGACCTCTAGTGTTATACACAGAACTAATGTATTGCCTTTTTTTGATTTACAGGGTACCTTATTTTGGGTTTTGAAAGAAGATTGTTTTAAAACAGAGTTCAGCTCTTTCACAAATATAACTGACACAAGACAACATATACCCCTGAAGAATGTACTACATCTTTGTGTTCAATGGACAGAAACTTGCACAAGTTGGGAAATTATAAAGTATAAAAGATAATATGCAGTATCCAGAATTGTCACGGCAAAAGCATCATAGTGTGAATAAGACACGTGTCTGACCTAAGTTATAGTACATGATTAGGACCCACTTCTATTGGTTTACTTGAGTTGTTGCTTTTTCAGGTATATAAATGTTTTATATGACATGAATATTTTCATGATTGTTCTTAAAAGTGTGATTTTCTTTGGTGTGATTAATAACAATTTGTATTTTTTGTACATGGAATTATTGAATTGCTTGATTGGATACCCATTTATATAGGCATGTGTGTTACATAACTTCTTTTTGTAGAATACAAGTCTTTCTCCATGCAGTAAGATGTTTGTGAATCCCCTAGTGTGGATTTAGCAATTTTGAGATTAATGCAAGAATATGGTGGCATGCATATTAAAGGGTCTTTGCTTGTAATTCCATTTCTGTTGAACCAAGCCATGTGAGATAAGGAGGAGTATGTCAATATTAGTGTACACATGGATAACAGCAACCAATATCAAGGTGTCCGAATATTTGTACTCATTTGTGGTTGCAGAAAACAGAAAGTGCAGGGGCAATAGAGCCAATATTGTCATTGAAGGTTCTGGAGGAACAGGTTCTGGAGGTGCAGTCAGAGTGCCGAAAGTACCTAGGTCAGAGGAGAGGAGAGAGTGGTCTGACCAGGAGAAAGGGGTGATCAGTGGGGTGGAGAGTGAATGATCAGTGTGGATGAAGGCATCAAGTGTGTGTCCAGTCGAGTGAGTAGGACCAGAAGGGAGAATGGAGAGGGAGAGTGAGGTGCAGAGGTCACAGAAGAGAGTGGATGCAGTGATTGAGGAGTCAAGGTGGATTTTGAAATCTCCCAGGAGAAGACATTTAGAGCAGGTTGTGTGGGGAGAGGAGGACAAATCGGCCCATTCAGAAAGGAACAGGGTGGTAGAGCCAGGTAGCCTGTAGATAGTGGGAATGTTCAGGGAGGAGGTGGGAGAGATGATCGGCTTGCAGACCAGGCTCTTGAAGGAAGAGTAAAGATGGGTGGGTATGAGGGAAGAAGGCCCCCACTCAGAGAAGATCAGAGCAACCCAACCGCCAGCAGGGTTAGGGTGAGGCTTGGGGATGATCGTATACCCATCAGGGAAAAGGGAGTCAAAAGCAATGACTGAGCTGGCATTGAACCATGTCTCGGTAAGAGTGAGAATATCAAGGTCAAGGCCTTCAAGGAGGATGCAGATGTCGGAAGAGTGATGGCAGAACCAGCATTAAGTGTGGCTAGAGGTCTCTGCTTTTGAAGGTTTTCCGAGGAGGGGTACAGGTGCATGGTGCACCAGTCGGAGTGGGTGGGCAGAGAGAGTGGAAGAAGGAGTATCAGGTGTGGCAAGGAAGTTATTGATGGACAGCAGGCACCGGTCAAAAAGGAGCAGGTTGGGTAGAAGTCCATGAACCAAGATATTGCCAGTGTGATAAACATTAATGATACACCTGGATGATGCAAAGTCCACCAAGAGGATTTCCCATTTAGTTCCACCAATAATGGGTGAGGATGTGAGAGGAGAGAAAGTAGAGATGAGATGAGGAGTCCATAGATCTGGAGAGGGGACAGAAAAGAGGATCTCAGTGAAGATATGTCTGGAAGTTGCACTGACATGGGTGTCTGAGATAGGTAGGCCAGGGTTAGTGGTCAGGATGTCTTTTTTAAACCTTTTTATTCGAGGCTTTGTGAGAGAGGAAGGATAGGTGCAAGTACATAAATTAGAGAAGATAGGGGAGATGGTGAGTGTCATAGGGGTGGTGGAGGATAGCTGGAGGAAATGGTAGGGGCTGCACAGTCCGAACACAACTCACCAGGCAGCCTAGTAGCCAAGGAAAGCAAGAGAGCAGATGCACTGGGAATACTATAGTACTGCAGATGGGTGCGAAGATGTTAAAAAAACACACACTAGGCTTGAAATATGTCAAAAAGAGGCACACAATGCAATGCAAGATGGGGTTCAAAGATGTTAGAAACACACACCAGGCTTCACATTTGTCAAAAAAAGAAACAATTGCAATGCAAGATGGGGTGCAAAGATGTTAAAATACACACCAGGCTTCAAATGTGTCAAAAAGAGACACAAAATGCAATGCGAGATGTGAGATGAGATGCAAATGCATCTGCCAAGATGTTACCAACAAAATGCCTGGTTACTTCAAAGTACACATAGTGTTGCTCAAATGTGGCAGGGGGCTGTCAATACAGGGTTACCCTTTTTGGTCTACTACAAAGGAGTTCCTGATAAAAGTGCCAACCAGCCTGAAGTAATGTTTAAATACACCATGGTTATCTTAAAAACTGCAATGTTCAGCACAATCTGCAAGTTAAGCATATCCTTGCCAGTTCCAACAGTGCAATGTAATCTTTGCTCAAGCCTGGCCCAGATTGTCATGTTCTGATGTAAGTGCAGCTTCAGATCTGCCAATAGTTCCATCATATGCCTGATCAGCCACCATATATAATATGTGTGCTTGCAGGGGCTGCAATAATATGTCAAATGCAGCTTCAAATGCCCCAATAAAGCCTATTTAAGTTTGTAGAGTAACCATATGTAATGTGGGGGCTCACAAGTCCAAACCCAGATGACCTAACACAGCCAAGACACAGAGCACAAGCCCCACACCTGACCTCCTACCCCTACCAACCAGAGCACATGCCCTATACCTAGCATCCTGCCCCACACTACCAAGAATTGTAATCTCATATCTGGCATGCTGACCCTCCACCACCCAGAGCACAAGCCCCAGACCTGGCATCCTGCTCCACCACAACTGAAAGCACAGGCCTTATAACTGGCATCCTGCCACCACCACCAAGAACACAAGTCCCATATTTAACATATTGCCCCTCACCATCCAAACCACAAGCCCCATACCTGGCATCTGGCCTCCCCACCACCCAGCCAACGAGCCCCATACCTGGCATGCTGGCCCCACTACCCAGAGCACTAGCCCCATACCTATAATCCTGCTTTCCCATCATGCAGAGCACACACCCCATACCTGCGATATTGCCCCCACCACCGAGAGAACAAGCCCTATATGCTGCATCCTTCCCCCACGACCCATAGTACAATCCCCATAGTCGTCAACACCCTGGCCCCGCAAGATCATATTTCAGGCCCTTTATCTGCCATCCTGTCCTCCACTAGCCCGAGCAAAAACCCCTGCAGCCTTGCACCCCATCACCCAGAGTACAATCCCTATACCTGGCGCAAATAGAAACGGCAACCCAAAACCTGAGCAATAAAAATAATCCAAGAGATCCGGTAATCACTGTTCCCCTTTGCAAGGGAAAACAAGGTTTATTACATGCAAAAAGGTCTCTGTGGTCCAGTAGAACCGAACTGACCTGGAGCTTGTCACGCACCAAGAAGTTCAAAGTAATATAGCGGAAAACTGCAAATCAGCATAAATAGGTTAGAATGATATGCCTCCACCCTCACTGTCGCCCACCTATAGAACATGCTAACACTCCCCTATAGTCCCTAGAGTGATTGGCCTAACCTTATCTAAACCCACTGCCCTAAATGTGTGGTCCACTTCATCGTCACTATTGAGTCCAGGTACGGGATTGGTTAATGAATATATTGAGACATTAATAAAACGTTACCATCATGTGAAGCGCACCTGTCCTATCCAGACACCATCAAAGTAAACTGGCAAGGCCAGCTCTGCTGTGATAAGACAATAGGCCTTCTCATTATAGCAGATGCCGTTGCGCACACAAGCTGCACTCCAGACCTTGTACTAAATTTATTTGCATCACTCTGCTCCTCTTGTTCCAAATCATAGAACGTTCCAGACATGGTTCCCCCCTTATCGCCTTCAAACTCCCGGTGCCCAGTAATGACATGAGTGGGGCACCGCTCTTGTGTCTGAATTTCAGGGATTTATTTGATTTAGTTGTGTGTCTACTCGTAATTCAAATGAGATGACCGATTCTTAGGTGGGGGCAGTAGCACACTAAATTGTGGCCTGACCTCTTGGCATCAAAAAACTGCATGCCTTATTCTCATGGATTTTTCCTTCAAAGGGCGCATCCCTACTCTCCCAGCAGCTAACGTTCAGTTCCAACGTGCAGCTGGATACAATTAGTGTTTAGCTGTGCACCACAGGTGCCCCTGACCTCGGCTTCTTTCCTAGTGGACAGAAAGGGAATTTATCTTGGGAGCTAAATTGAGCCTCAGCTCCACATCAAGGCCTGGGTTCTACTCTGTTCATTGTGTACTAGGCCTTAACATCCAATATGGCGGTACTCCTGCCATATTAACAAACTGACCACGCTCGTACCAAAGTATCTTTCTCACTCCATCTTCCACCTGCTTCAGATCGTTCCTCATACCTCACTAAAAACCACAAGTTTGTATACAACTGCTAAACAAGGGGCCTATACACTTGCCTACCTACAACCTCTGCAACATTAGTATATTTGTTGCTCCTTCTATGTTGCCATATGTGGGTATCTAATATGTATCAAAACTATCTACAAATAATATGTGCGCCTTCTGCCACTCAGAATTCTCCCTGCTCCCACAACGGTACGTGCTAATAGGTTTTTCTCAGCCTGAAACATTTTGCCTGGCTGGGACACTGTACATGCATCCTAACACTGGAATCCAGCCCATACCACCAAGACTGCAAGCCCCATACCTGGCATCCTGCCCCCAACAGCCAGTGCAGGAGTCCCATACCTGCCTCCTGTTTGTCCTTAGATATCAGTCTGGAAGAACATTATTCTTCTGTTCTATGGTGGCTTTCTCTTTAGAGAGGCAGCAAGCACAGCAACCCGAGCCCAAAGCTGCCTCTTGGGGAGAGGGGCACAATGTGGAGCACAACATTCTGTAGGGAAGGCAGGTGCACCCCTGGCCCTACTCTAGAGATGCCACTGACTGGCTCTAATGTCACCCCAAGAGAACCGGCAAACAATCCTTCTCCTGTGACCTACACATCCTTTGGAACTGGATCCTTGTATTGACCCAGAATGACCCCACAATTCTCCAATTTTGCAAATCTATCAAAATGTGGGGTTTTCAAAAGCACATGACCAAGGACTATTTGCAATGTATGCACAGACCAATGCACACACTGCAACCTATGGTACTGTGCTTCTGTTAAAAGATGCCAGCCCAAACACTAGATACCCGCACCATGTACGGTGCTCTGCTGCTCTTGAGCTAGGTCTGCACTTTAAACACTGAATTATAAATACAAATAAAAATAAATGACAAACAGGCCCTACGAAGGAGGAAGAAAACATTAATGGAGGATGCCTGGGATGAATTGGAGCTAGCAGCAAGATTAATGAATTCTAGGAAATTCTGGGAGCTAGTAGGTCATTTTGCTTCATATATAAAATTGCAGGAGGTAGTGTCTAATATCCCTGCTAAGGAATGAAAAAACATATGCTTGTGATATCTTTGCGTGTGCAGACACGTGTCTGGGGTTAGCTCCCATTTGGTATTCATTGTGTTGCTGGATCAAAGTATCACAGACTTATTTATATACTTGAGTGAGGTGGGAGTAGCAATAAATCAGCAGAAGCTAAGTGAAAGCCGAGATGCAGATGTGAGTAGACCCGATATGTTTAAACACTAACCTGAACTGTGGACACTTTTTTCAGCAATTTTAGAATGTCATGGTTAAATTGGACAGGTACCCAGAAAGCTGGAAAGGCAGTAATACTTTCAATTGTCAAGGAATATGTTTGTACAACTCTATGTTGCTATCCCTGTATCCTGTTTAGATATCTCTTTTAAGATACTTGGGAAAATCATCTTAAATAAGGTAAAAGAATGCATTGTCCTGAATAGTCATATACCTTTCTTTCATTTGGGATTCCAGGTAGTTGTGGGTGTCTCTCATCAAGCTTTCAATTTGCCCTTATTGGCTGAAAAATCTGTGTTTGTTAAGAGGGAACATACATGGACCAGGCTGCTGCATTTGACTCCACTGACAGATCTATGCTATGGTCAAGGTTGTGTGAACTAGTACTCCCAGATGAATTATTAAACATTCTAATTTCCATCCATAAAGGCAATACAACAAAAGTCTGTTATAAAGTAAATGGTGTCTTGATTGGCCCATTTTTTTCTGCAACCTGGTGTCCGACAGGACTGTGTCCTGGGCCATGTATTGTTTGATCTGTTTACATTTTCACTACTGGATTACCTAAGTAACACGAAAGCAGATGTTCCTTTTCTGCAGATTCCACATTTGTCGTATGCTGAAAATAGCCTTTTATTGGCTAGAACCCAACACTGACGTCGTATGTATGAAAGCAAGGGGCCTACGCGTTAACGTGCCGATATCAGCAGAGATGATTTCTCTGAGGGGTTTTAAGTCTAACAGCCAAACCTTTTTACATTGACAAAAGTCCATTAAAGAAAGTAACAGAATACAACTATCTTGGTATCCGCATTTCACCTCCACTAAGTGGTATCGATCTTGCCTGGAAACCGAAATGCAGAATGCATCAAATCATTGGAGGTTTTTTTAAATGTGCACCGATATATAAAGCTCAGCTTGTTTTAAACAAAGTAAAACATGTTTTGAGTTCAATCGAAAGAAGTGGGTTTATTTGGATCTGAGGTTTGGGGATTCAGTTAGGGAGGAAATGCTTCAATGAGATGGTGTAAGATACTTTTGAATCTGTCAGATACTTCTCATAATTGAGTTTCCATCAGGAGCTTGGATTACATTTTATTGTTAAACCAGTTTCAAAATTCAATTTCAAATAAGGAGGCCGTTCATGTGGGTTTATGGTCATAATACCGAATTTTAAAATCTCGAAAAAATAAATCTCGAAACAAAAAGGCCGAAAAAAAAAGGTCGAATTTTTTTAATGATGTTTTTTATTCGAAATGGGGGGGTTCCCCCCCAACCCCCCCTTTTTTTTTGTTTTTTTTTTAACCATTTTTTTTTTAATCCCGGACCCCAAAATAAATATATAATTAAAAAAAAAATTCGACTTTTTTTTCAGTCTTTTTTTTCGACCTTATTGTTATTCGAGATTATTTTTTCGAGATTTTGACTGACCACTGTTTTGAACCAACAGAATTTGAAAGATGTTTTATAGAAAGCACAGATTATGGATATACCATGGATTGCACTGGCCTAAAAAAGAGCTTCTTAAGGATCATGTAGGCCATGATTTAGATGAGTTAGTTTTAGCGATCTTCCTTCCCCGTTGCATTCAACGTAGTTTAGTTTCTTCATTGTTCGAACTTAACTTTATATTAAGAGAACAAGGGGAGACTGTAAATGTGGCCAATAGGTTTTATGCTGATGTTACAACTCAGAGTGGTCTTCAACCTTATCCCACATGGTCTAACTGTTTTAAATTAAATATTGTGCTACTATCAAAAGAACCGGTCTTAATCTTTTAAACGTGAAGTCATCGATTTGACCATGGAAAGGAAAGAATGTTGATATATTTTGTCCTAGCTGTCTAAACCATGCTGAGACTCTAATTCACTTAGACTATTGTTTCAAAAGCCCCTTTTACATGAAGCTAATATACAATATTGCCAACAAGCTTTGTAATTTCTCTTAAGTGCTCCATTGGAATGATGTGCATGGTCATTAAAAAGTCAGACTAGAACTCGCTTAGCACCAAGCTGAATAGCCTAGCCCTAGGCAAGCTCTGGTCTAATCCGGCCAGTATGTCAAGCAAGAGCCAAATGGCTGTTAAGTGTGCCTATGAGACCAAGGCTGAGCAGGCCGTCCTAGCCAAGGTTGGTCAATCATCATTATTGTCCAGATATTGGGGTCTCAAGCAAGGGATGGTTGACGAAACATACCTTGACTATCTTAACATATGTACGAGAGGGCTCTGTACCTTAAACTCAGGATAGCTGCAGTATCTCTTGCTAGTGTTCATAATAGATGGGATCCAAATGTCTCAGCCGATAGTCCATTCTGTTCATGTGCAACTGAGAATTGTGTTCATTTTATTTTAATCTGTCCGCAATACATATTAACCATATGCTAATATGTATGTACGTTAATGTCTTTCCTTTATGTACCTTAAAATTCAACCTTTGGTTGTGTAGGATGATGTGTTTCACCATTTACACTAGAAACCCCTAGTGTGTGCACTGTATATGCCTGGGAAATAATTAAAAATGCTGCTGATATAGGATGCATTTCTATGGAATGCCCTAGGATGCCCTGGGAATTACTCCTGTTTGCACTTTTACTGTCGGAAAATGAAATGCTAATTTGAAGTCTTGATTATGGAGTATATCCCAGTTCTGATTTTCGCTCCATTTTTATATTTGTATATATTGATGTCCTGATTCCTGTACTTGATCTTAGAATGTTTAATGAAATGGATTTTGTGCTTTTACGGCATGCATATTTTGAAATAAGGCTGAACAAAATGTAAAGTTTTACGACGAAAGAGCAATGAGCATCAGGAGAGTTTTAATCAAGTAATTATCTTTAAAATTCAGCAAAGGAGAAGAAGAGGTTTGATAAGAGTTTTATTTGCTTGGATAATTGGTAGTAATATTTGTACTGTGGTAAATTATACTTTATTGGGATAATCAGTAGTAATTTTTATTGTGTTAAATTGTATGGAATGTTGATTTATATGAACTTTAATGGACATTTATTTCTGAATAAAGACTTTTTGAATGGTGTCCCGATAATTGAAACATTAAAACATTATAAATATGATCACTATGCAACAATCCATAAACAGCAATAAAAGTTGAACCTAATCCTTTTGACTTAACTCAACAAACCACCTGCAAACTTTGAACACTGATTTAGCCGTCCATTAGTAATACATCCTTTTGACAATAATTAACACCTATGGCCTGATTCACAGAAACATTTTATAATGTGCAATCCCATTGAAAGAAACTCTATGACTCAGGCCCCTAATCTTGTATCATTCCATTGCTTTTACACAGTTCTGAACAACCATACATCTGCAGAGCCAAGCCCTTTCAACATACACATCTATGGGTTATCAGTCAGTCTATAATATGTATAAGCCACATACAAGTGCCAGACATTGTATTAATTTAAGATGAGTTTCAGCATATCATTTGTTTTATCATAATAGGAGAACACAAAGAAAAAGTAGATCATAGTTTTGAGTGGATGGGGTACCCTCTGTACCAAATTAGAGTTACCAAATCTCCTGGCACAAGTCAGTGCTCTACGAGAGGTTCTAGATAACTAAGGAAAAGGGCCAACTCACTTTCATATTATCTTCGTTGGATTTCTTAGGTTGTAAGAGTTAGTTCACAGGGATAGACTGCAACTTGTATTTATGAGAGGTATTAGTAGATATTGAACGGATTCATCGATCCTTAATTCAGCTGATTATATTTGAGTGCTTATGCTGTGTAGGCCCCATTTGTCACCTTTGCATGTTACCCTTGCTTTCAATTGCTCCAAAATGTTTTCCTTGTAACTACATCTGTTTCTTTATACCCCTTTGTGTTCTCTAAAATGAAAAAGCAAACAAAAGGCCATTTCCCTTTTGTATGCAAAATCCCTGTTTCTGCCACTAGACCTTGATCTACCAGTTGCCCTTGCCTTTCTTTTATCTCCCAAACAAAAGAAACTCCTCCCCTTTTCGATTCCAGATGGCTTGAAAAAATATAAATCAGGTATGTTTGAACCAGATCATCTTTCCTTTTTTAGTCATCTTGCATTGTCAGACTGAGAATGCTGTGGGAATCAATGTTGTTGTTCTGGTCAGTAAATTGTCTTTGTTATTACTGTGTGTTAGCTCTTCCTAAGAACTAGCGAATTAAAATGATGAAACAAGGCAGACATTTGGAGGAAGGGGACCTTGACTTCTTATGGACAAAATGATTAACTGACAGGTGAAAGTCTCAGAGGAGAATTGTGTGCTTCTTGTGGTTGTGGGGCCTGCACGTGCCAGATGTCCATGGCCAAAGCAGATGTTGTCTGAGGTGGGACAGACATTGGTGGGCAGCTCAGGAAAAACGAGAGGAGGAAAGGTTGACAGAGGGAGCGTTTGCACTATCGCAGGGGTAGGAGATGGAGATGGGGAAAGCATGGATGTCAACAAGATCAGGCTTGACAATGCCACCAGAGGAAACATTGCCGGGGTATGGCAGAACCAGTGCAGGAATTTCCTATGCCAGAGGTGTTGGATAGGAATTATTTATTTATTTATTGAGCATTTGTTAGGTGCCTATACCACAAAATTGTGTTTCCAGGCGCCAAAAGGCAAACGTGAGGAGGGAGCAAAGTGAGTAAAAACCAGTAAATATACAATCATGGTCCTACTAGGCCTTGTCACATTTGGATGTACAATTGCAGTGAAGTGAAGAGAAGTGCAGGAATGGAAGGGGGGAGGGGAGCAAGGTATGGGTAAGTGCTAGTGTGAGCACAGGAGGGAAGTGTCAAGGGGTGCCAAGCTGGGAAGCCACTGGCTAAGTGTTATAGTGAGGAGGAATCCCAGGGTGCAATGCATAGCCACCAGGCAGTGGGCCCACAGGATTGGGAAAGACTGGCAAGCAATACCTGACTTAATCCAGGAGAAGGGCATTGTAATTGTAAATTTACTAGCCTCATCTCTGCATAAGGCCCTAAACAACCGTGGGGTCCCTTTCAAGTTCACCAGATTAGGGGGTGCCTGTTTCTCTGTCCTTGCACCCAATTTCTGGAACTCCATCCCCCTCACACTGTTCCTCATAGAGGATCACCTGGCCTTTAGGAAAGTCCTCAAAACCTGGTTGTTCTCCCTACTTCCTGATCCCCCACCTCCCTGTTCCCACTCCCCACATCTAACACACACATTTAATATGGCAGTCCCCCACCTCAACCCCCACACACTCCCTGCCTGCCTTTCTTTCAGCTGCTACCCTCTTCTTTCCTTCCAACCATTTTGCTCTGCCACCCACCCTTCCTTGTGGGATGTCAAACACTCATGTAGTCACTCCATTAACTTGCACCCGGAACAATTTGGGCCAGTTATTTCACCCATATGGGCTAGGAGTGTGGGCAATGCATTAAACTTTAAACACACCTTGGGCAAAATCATGCTGATCATCCCGTAGGAGGACAATCATGCACCTTGGACCACCACTTGTGTTTGGCACTGCATGTAATTCTAAAGCGGAGGAGTGTGGGCCATGCCACCACATGTAATCATGAAACAGGGACCCAGTTTCTGCACTAGAAGTAACTAGGGATGCCAATCTCTCAATCTAAGAACCTCTCAGGGTATTATGCATTCATTGATCACTTAGATCACCTGTGAAACATAGCACTGATCCTTGTACATAGATGGAACCCAGGAAGTAAACATTGTTGTTTGTACAGCTAACCCATTTCTCCTCTTGCACCCTGCACCTTCGCAATTTAGCGGAAGGCACAGTCTCACTCCACACACCCTGCACTCACATACAAAACAACCATTATTGCACATTACCTCTGCCATATAAATGAAGCTACTTTTAACAGCACAAATGTGAACTGTAGCTTCCCACATACCACTCTATCTCCTTAAACACAATCCCCCCTTTAGTCCATAGTATACCTCAGACCATGGACACTCCATTTAGACATGGGTGACTAGCAGGGTCTTGGCAACCCTCGCATAACTGTAATGGCTGAAATGCACACACGCATACTATCACCTCCAAATTCTCCCAAATCTTTTGATTCTGGTTTCCTCTGAGGGCATTCAACCAAAAGCGCTTTGGGACCATAATTATGGTGAAAGGTGATATAAAAAATGACAAAATAAATGAATGAATGAATGAATGAATGAATGAATGAATGAATATAAGTGAGGATTCAGAAAACGTATTAGGCTGTCTGCAGCCAGATGAGTTAAGCGCACGGGTGGTGGCGCAGGTGGAGACAGAAGAATAAGACAACAAGGTGAAGAGACAGGTTTCCTCACAGATGTCTAAGGAGGAAGAAAGCACAGAGACCTATTACCAAACTGTAGGTTAGGACAAAGCAGGTGGATGTGTCACTTGAGAAATTTAAGGTGGGGCATGCAAAATCAAAGGACCAGACAGTACCTACATTGCCATTGGTAGGAAGCACTATTGGTTGCTTTGGTGGAAGATAGTGACTGGTCATGTGATATGCAATTTATCCAACACACTAGAGAAATGGGCACACCAAAGAAACAATTCTTTGTGGGAACCACCACAATAACAAATCACAGACATTGGAACTATAGCCTGACTAGTCCTGCACATAGATTGGTTTCCAATATTCCATATTCATCTATTCCCAGTGGTGGTGGGAATTGCAGTGAGGAAACACTGGGCCATTAGATCTGGCCATTGAATACCTGCCACAAGCATCTCTCAGGCCCCTCATCCTCTCAACCTGTGCAAGCCCCTACGAATTCATTATATCCTGGACCAGTAGCAGCAATCACCTACATGGCCTTGTTTCTACTGCCAGCACTACCACCAACACTACCGATGTTGCTGTTTGATGTTGATCAACCTGTGGATGTGCCACTAGCTGGGTAGGAACAGAACAGCCAAATGATGGGTCATGCTGACACCTACTGCTTGTATTGGCAGAATACCATCAGTCAGGGAATCTGAAGCACAGAGAAAAGATAAATAGTATGGAGAGGAGCATGCTTTGTCATCAGCTTGAAGGTGACTGAGTTGGTGAGTTGGCATTGCGCAAGAGGCTCGATAAAGGGCAGGTGGAGTGACTGCACTTCAAGATGGAAATATTGCATTATGATTTTACATAGCTTTATGCAGTATAAAACCCTGCTAGATAAAGGGCAGGTGGAGTGACTGCACTTCAAGATGGAAATATTGCATTATGATTTTACATAGCTTTATGCAGTATAAAACCCTGCTAGATAAAGGGCAGGTGGAGTGACTGCACTTCAAGATGGAAATATTGCATTATGATTTTACATAGCTTTATTCAGTATAAAACCCATGAAACCATTTTTGCATAACATAAAACAGAAAAACAGAATAATAAATAATTGAAGTTCATGACAATATTACACAGTAAAATGTATAATAAAATTCACAGGGTTCCCATACATTTATATCAGTTACATTTAAAACCCATTCAGTTCCCATACATTTATCCCTGCATAGCCATGCCCGCTGTAGATATTTTGCAATAAAATAACTCAAGTTTACATCCAATGTACTTTTACAAAAAGTTACTGCCCTCTCAGTCGTCCTAATATGCTTTAGTCAGAATACATGCGGTACGTAATACTTGCTCAACCTAACGTAACCTGGGTAAAACAAAACAAAGGGCATTATTGTTTCGACCGGATGGCCACAAACCCTGCTGTGCTTTTCCTGCACTGCTGTCCAGCTGGATGTAAACTCTGCTACCCTCAATGTGTTGATGCGCAACTGGACAAACAGCATGCGGGCACATGCAGGGGTTACACAGTCCAAATATGCATCAAATCCTGCAACCTGTTTTAACATTAAATAAGGTGGCCCCATTTTGAGCACAGCACACGCCCTTTCCTTTTTATGTCCGTTTTATTTAGAATTACCTCTTGACGCACAATTTTAACTTAACTTTAGCGCACTGTGTTATACTCTCGGGTTTTGCCGAGTAGTCCATCAGGCCCTGTTCTACAAGGCCCTTTTTAATAAATTGGGGCCAAACCCAACTTGTAACAGACTACTCAGAGTCTCCCTGTACTTTGACAATTACTTCATTTATTGGTTTGAGGCCACATTCCCATCTTAAACTTGCCATTGGTGCTACCTTTGGCTGCATTAGTAGACTCTGCACAAAGGTGTTATCTGCTGCACATAGCCCAGCCTTGTTCCTGGTACAATGTTATCACAGGGGAAATAGCACGTCTTCCAAGTTTGTTAATGAAACATCCTATACCTCCACTGTATTTCTCCAAAGTTGCAGTGGCTTTAACAAGGTTGGCGGACCATGATGAATCCTCTGCAAATTGTATGCCCAGGTGGTCATAGAAGGGAACCTGTTCAAGCTCATAATTATCAATCAGCACCTTCACCTTTATCTTTTTCTGCCTCTTTCTGCCAAAAACCCTTACCTTTGTTTTTTCAAGGTTTAAAGACATTGAGAGTTCCTGGCATTTCTCTATAAATATTTTCAAACTGTGTCTTAGTAGGTAGTGGATAGCAACACAGCATCATCAGCATAGAAGAGTAGCGGAAACCTATCCTGCCCAAGCTTAGGTACATCAAGACTGGCGGCCAGCAACTCCTCTATTATAGCATTTATATACAAACAGAACAGTAGGGGGGCTAACACACACACCTGCTGGACCCTCCTTTCTACTGCAAAATACTCCGTAGCCAGCCAGATGGTCGAGGGCTGCAGCTAAACTTTTGGATATTGCATAAAACGAGCCAACCCAGTCAACCTCTAACGTCTAACGTCTAATGTCTATCCTCGAACGTTTACCGTAAAACGGATATTGATCAGTCTGATGATAAGATTGCGCAAATGACCTGGGAAAGAAAAATTCAGCCGATAGTGGTGCCCTAAGTACTCTCGCATGAACTTGTTATCGAAATGACAAAAGACTTTTGTAAAAATCTTTTATTGATTAGATACAAAATAAAAAAATAATAAAAAATACTCCTTAATCTTGCCATCCACCCCCCCACCTTACAGAAGGACTGTTATTGCAAATAGAGATTGGATGTTAAGCAAGGGTGACTCTGTTATGAACTTGTCTCCCAGTATTGCCCATAGTTTGTTGCGGGAGACACTTTCAAAGGCCGTGCAAAGGTCCACAAAGACTGCATAGATCCTAGAGTGCTGAACTGTAATATATTTGCCAGGATTGCATTCAGTCTAAGGCATAGGTCCACAGTACTGAAAACAGGGCGAAATCCAGCCTGAAGATGGTTTAGAATATTATTCTCAGTGGCCCAAACTTGTAGACTTGTATTTAGCATTTTGCATATATTTTCCCTGGGGCATACAAAAGGGAGCAATGTCTGTAGTTCCCAAACTTTCTATAATCCCCCTTTTAAATAAATGGGCACAATAATGGCACTGCACCAAGAGTGAGATGCAATCCCTGTTTTAGCCACGCCATCAAACACTTGTTTTAACAAGGGGGCCCAAATAATGATTTCATCCTGGAATAGATCTATTGGCAGACTGTGCAGTGCCAGAGCCTCCCCAAACACCAAGCCTCTGATTGCATGTATCAGCTCATCTATTGAGAAGGTAACAAACTCATTTCTCTCAACCATCATTTCACCACTTTCCATCAGTACTTCAGAGGCAGCATGGTCTTTTCCATACAATGTACTAAAATAATTAAACCACTCACTTGGGGGAATATGATTCAGAAACAGATTGCCTATTTTCCCATCATCCCCAGTCTTTGACTTCCAGAAGTTCACCTGATCTCCTTTCTTGCAGTATTTCAACCGATCTTCCCATTTCTTCTCGTTATGTACTGCCATTTTTGTTGTAACCAATTTCTTATAAGTTTCCCCTTAGCTTCTTCAGGTGTAGTTTATCTAACAAGGGGGGTTCCTTGACATAAGTTAATAAAAGTTCCTCTGCTGCAATCACTAACGATCCATCCTTTATTAGCTAGTGCCTGGTTCCTACTTTTCCTGGATTGTCTGACAAAGAACTGGGCCAGTATCTTCATCGTATCCTTGTATAATTCACCAACATTTTTGTTGGTTCCATCACTCAGGCATATACCCTCTAGATATGCTACAATACTCACAGCAATTTTGGGTTTTACTACACACAGATCTAATGCAGACCATTTCAGGATTTTTTTAGAGTGTCCCATGTCCACGATAGTATTCCCATCCCTCCCGCCCCCTGAGATACTGCTACTCTTTTTCCCAAGATTCAATGTGCAGCATTGGGGGAAAGAGCACTATCACTGCTTGAAATCACTTCCATACTTCTGATCCTATCCCAATCAGCAATACTTACTGTTACATAGTCAATCTGGGACCTTCCCTGAGGGCCAACCTAGGTATGACTCACTGGTCTATCTGAGGACACTGTCCTATTACATGCTGTTAATCCCAGCTCATGCATCAGCCTTGCTACTTCCACTGCAGCTGGGTTTGTTCCAATGGGTTTAGCTGACTCTAACAGATGTATCCCATGTCCAACATGTTGGCCATCCCATAAGCCATCAAGGAGTGCCAGCGGTTCATATTGAATATTAAAAATGCCCACTGCCATCATTATTGGTGTGTAAGTAGCCTGTATCTGTAATTCCTTAAATATCAAACTTATACATTTCAGGCTCTCTAAGCTATTCTGCCCACCAACTCTATTGTATATGCTAAATAACAGCGGGTGGTTCCCATCCCCATTGGTCAGTTCAAGGCACAAAAGATCTTCAGAGTCAGAAGGGATCAATTTGGCTGACATGTCCATCCAGGGCAGGGTTGACAAGTGTTACTAGCCCACTACTGGGCCTACCTCTCGGTCCCTTAGTTGCGTTCAGGGAGAACCTAATGAACCCTACTAACTCACAAGGCTCCATTGCCCATGTCTCTTGGAGACAGATTAAATCATAGCAATGTATAAACTGAATTCACTCAGCATCTGGCATCAGTCTATTGATCCCAGCCACATTCCAAGGTATTACTTTTGCAATTAGTTTCTCATCAGCCTATCCCTCTAGTTGGTGGTCTCCTTATGCCATGTTAGCTGAAGCCCCCATTACTGCAGTTGTCCTTCACTCTACCCCTTCCAGACCCTTTTCCTTTGGCACAATAGTAGCAGCTGTTACGTGGATTTCATAGTTTTATCTTCCTAGTTTGTCAATGGGGAGGAGAGCTCTAAGGCTGATAGTAACTTGAGTATTTACCAGGGGTATAAGTGCAGTTCAATTGCTAAAATTTCCATCTGTCAGATATTGATCTTTTAATGTGATCGTGATGAAGTCCTTATCTCCATCCGACATCTTGCCCCACACACAATACAGAATATCTTCCCTTATCACAGATTTACAGCCCTTCCCATTCCGTATCCAGTGGGTACATTTATGTATCAAGGACGGTTCTGCTTCATAGCTTTCCCTCTTTAAAC
The DNA here is from genome assembly GCF_040938575.1 of Ambystoma mexicanum. Lineage (NCBI taxonomy): Eukaryota > Metazoa > Chordata > Amphibia > Caudata > Ambystomatidae > Ambystoma > Ambystoma mexicanum. Next base: position 718,065,715 of record NC_090932.1, read on the forward strand.
CTGGTACATCATATAAATACACATCCCGCCTTTCCCCCTAGGGCGTCCCACACCAACATACATCATAGGGGTTCTTGCAGATCCATAAGCTTGATTGACATGGCTTACATTCCTGTCTAATCTGTGAGAAGGGTTAACCAGGTCCTTATTCCTGTATATCATGTTTGGTAGTATAGCCAGAACCGGTTTGAGTGCTCCACCAGTTCCACCATTTGCAGTTCTGGTCAGCCAACCAGTTCTTTTGGTCATTGTAGCTCTCGGCTCATGTGTGCTTTTTTATGGTTAGTGTGTAATTTTGAATTTTCTATCCCAGAATTCCAAATGTGCGAGTGAGTTGCTGTGCTATAATTTACAGTTCTTACAGCTGGATTAGTCTGTGCGGCCTCCATATTAGAGGAAAATTTTGCTACTACATTTTTCAAATCATTAACTTCCTTAGTAATGTTGCCTAGAACCATCAGAATTTCTCTGGAACATGTGCAGTTAGAATGTGCGGCCTTACCAGGCAGTAATTCACTTGTTGACCTTGGCCCAGTCGCAATTCCCCCTCTCCTTGTTTAAACTAAGTTTATGTGTCACCATAGGTCGACTATCTTTTCCCCTGCCCTTCTTTCCCCCCTTTTAAATTCCCCCTTAACCCAACCTTGATTATCTTCTTCCCGATTATCACTCTCACACAGGCTTAAAAAACGATTTGAGAAAGGGATGTTACAAAATAGGGGTGTATCTATAGGGTCGGGGTCAACCAGGCCAGTATTGCCCAGTTGTAAAGTGCTGGCTGGTTTTCCACACAGGGCTTGAATTGGTGACTGGTACACGTTAACAGGGTCTTCTAATATAATTTCAACGTTAGCCATTCCCTGCCCCTTATTGGTAGTTGCCACCCATTCTCCCTCTTTCAAAGGGGTGGGAACTTCCTCTCCCAATTTAGATGTTAGAGTGGAGGGGGCTATGGGATGGCATTCTACCGGGCCCCTTCCATCCCTTCCAGGTCGTATCTCCCCACACTGAATCAGGATTTCATAATTATTGGCTTCAGTTTGGGTCGACGGGTTATTTACTTTATACACATCTAGGGGGTTTACATTTCTATTTCCCCACCTAGAACCCACACTGTCAAGAGGTCCTTTTGATACTGCTGGTGTTGAGGGCCCTCCACAACCTGTCACCAAAGGGTCCGGCTGAATTGATAGTTGTGGGGCACTAAGTTTAACACTACAATTGTTTGCCAAAAAGGATTTTCCAGATGGCCCAATTGTGGTTAAAGAATTATCTTTGATTGAACCACCAGCATCAATTACATCAATATCACCCAGGAAATCCTTGATTTGTGAGATTAAAATATTTACTTCATTAATTGGCTAGAAAAGTTTTTTCTGGCCGTTGACCGGTGTGCTAGGGTGGGTTGCCTTCCTTTTCGCTATTTCTTGTAAAAGGAAGATATGCAATGCACAGTAAAATGCACTGTGGGATTTCCAAAAATGACCAAAAATGGCCAAGGAAGGGTAAAGCAGAATAGGTATATTCTATATCAGTAAAGCGGTTGGTGCCTTGACGCGCCTTTACTGCTCACAAGTACTTTTTTTCTTGTGCTAAAACCAACCATGTGTGTCCTGTTGCATACTATATGTATGAAGAGAGTGAGCAAAGGTGACTGCGAAAGGGTTTGAAGAGGGAAAACTGGGCGGTGGCAGCAAATGCACAGTGATTCTTGTATTTCCAGAGCACTTGGCATACGGATGATTTACCCTTTTCTGCCCAGGTTAGCACACCCACGCATGTGAGGTCTGGTTTTCGTCGGGACATATGTAGAAACCTGGGAAGGTAGGACATGTGTTGTTGCCGGCGTGTTTCTGTGGTTTTCTGGTGGCAAATGTGGGAAAATAGTGTCTTTTTTGGTGAAATTTGCAGTACATTCTCGGTAAGAAATTGTAGCACGATTGGATGTCTCATTGGATTCCCATGGCTGTCTTCTTTTCAGAAGTGCATTGGGTTCCCCGTTTTCCTTGGTGATTGGTACACCCAAGGCCAAAGTCTGAGTTGTCTACAAGGCCAAATACAGTATGGATTTGGTCTTCCACGGGCGTTTGGTGTACCAGTGTTTTAGCCTTTCCCCGTTGCAGCCTGGTCATTGCACACACACGTGAAGTATCTTTGTCATCGGAACACATGTGGCAATCTGGGAAGGTAGGACATGCGTGGTTGCCTAGGTGTTTTAGTGATTTCCGAGAGGCATATGTGTGAAAATAGTGTATTTCTGGTGACATTTGCAAATTTGCATTCTGGGTAAGAAATTCAAGTACTGATTCACGCAAGTGGTATTTCACTGTACCCGAGGATAAAGTCTCCTGCCATGAGGCAAGGGGAAGGCAGCCACTACCTGATCCTAATCCTGGGAGTGGTATCATGAGGGAGGATCACATGGGAGGAGATGGCTGTCGGGGGGAAGTGGTGACTCCTTTGGGAGGGGTGCAGAGTTCACCTTCTTGTGGGAATGACAGTCCTATATTTCCCAAATACCTCATGGCGTGCTGTCATTGTACATGCTCCACCCATGAAACTACCCGAAGAATAGACTGAAAAGTCATCTAAACAGAATCAAGTTTTTACCTTTGGAGGTCAGGAATTAAATATGGCAACTTCTAATTGTCATGATCTATCTTAGGTAGAGATCCTAAACCCAATGTTAAAACACAATATCCCATAACTCTGACAACTCTCAGTTCACAAAACAATCCGAACTAACTAAATGTCATGGAATCAAAACCACTGTGGACTTCAGGATCCATAATGTCTGTGGTACTGGGACAAGGAAGAGGGATGCAGATATGCCATTAAACAGAATGTGCGGTTTAGATGTTGTAGAACAAGGCCCCTGAGCTGGAGATTTAAACTCAAGAATGAGCTACAGCTGGAAGAGATGTGGAAGGAGTAGTAGAAGCAGAAGTAGCCCAGACCTTTGGGATTGCCACCGAAGAAGAAAGGAGAGCACCAGCTCAAGCTGATGCAGGAAGGGAAGGCTTGCAGTGTTGTAGAGTGCGTGCAGCAGGAAGCAGCATTGTGGACGGCTAAGAGAAGCCGAGCCATGTGGGAGACATGCTGCCAACCCGACGTGAGCTGCTTCGGTGTGCGGGGAGACACAAAGACCCAGCGGAGCTGGCAGAGACTGCAGAGAAGAGCCGTGCAGAGCACTGAAGTTACGTGGGAGCTGTCAACAGAGTGAGCTGAACACAGAAGGCCCACCGCCACAACAACAGAGAGTGAAGCAGAGACACAAAAGGAGACCGGTGAGTTGGCCTGAAGTTAAAGTGACCATGGGGTGCTCAGAGCAGGATATTTGACAGTAACCAATACTTTTGAATACTGAACAAATAAAGTAATGAGGCGACAAAGGCAACATGGGTGTAATTTCCCTTTTATGAGATACCAACTTGGAGAAACCTGTCACCCGCAGTGCCAACAGGTAAGAGGCTGTAAAGAAGCAGTACAAAGGTGACAAGGTTGCAATTCCCCTTCTATGTGATACCAACTTGGGGAAATCTGTAACCCACATTGCCAACAGGCAAGGGGCTATCAATAAGCAGTCAAGAGGCAGTCAAGAGGCAACTTTGGCGCAATTCTGCTTTCTTGAGTTTTCAGTCTGGGGAAACCTGTAAACCACACAGCCAAGAGTCAAGAGACTATAAAAAGAGGCAACCATTGTTCAGCCCTCCTCACATGGGTTACATGTGTGGAGAACCCTGGAACAAATATTGCCACTAAAACCAATTGTAGTTTTAGGAGTTTTCTTCCTGGCAGGCGAGTACACCAGGAAAGGGATCAGTAGTAGTTAGTCCTGGCAGGCGAGTATACCAGGAAAGACGATGTTTTGAAGAAGTGTGGTTATGGTAAAAAGGTGTGGTGGATAGAGAATGTTAATTTTACTATCATGTTTACAAAATGCTGCATCACCAAAGGTAGTTGCTGTGCTATCCTGACAAGAATATTTCATTGGAAGAATTAGTGTGATATGCTAACAGTTGCTTTGCATCCTGAGGAAAACAATTGACTTGGTTTATGAGCTTGAATTTTGTGAGAGAGACATTTGCCTTACCAGGGAGGATATTGCGGAGAACAACAATTGCTTTGATATTTGCTTTGTTGGGCGTAGGTAGGCCTCTCTCCAACTATTCAGGACCTTCAAATCTATTTATAATAATTAACTTTGCACATTTGGATTTGTAAGAAATAAGGTAATACTGCTTGTATATCATAAACATGCACCATCACACCTTTCTGCTGATAACATGCACATAATGGCCCTCATTACAAGTCAGGCGTTAAGGGGTTAACGGCGCCGTAAAGAGCGTTGGCGCCGTTAAACCCTTAACGCCTGATTCACACTTTAACGCCTGCTTTTTGCAGGCGTTAAAGTCCAAGGCGCTAAGCGACCTTGGTGCTAATTACGGCACCTATGGGGCAAAAATGTGAATGGGGAAGGGCAAATGGTGAATGGAGAATTACCGCCCCACTCACCTTGGAATGGGGCGGAAATTCTGCCATCCACCATGGCGGAATCCGGCATGGACCATGGTGCTAATAGCACCATGGTCCACCGCCTGACTTGTAATAAGGGCCAATGTGTTCAAGGCTGTTGTAGCGTCATGATTAGCAGAAAAAGGACTAACCAAAAAATGTTGATTGTCACAGCTCGAACTTCATAAGGAGAGCAGAACAAATGTCAGGGGTACTGCTCCTGTTAGAAGAGGAATCTCAGTAGATTACTCCAGTTGTTTCAAAAAAGGTAGCAGGCGCTTCTCTCCAGAATGAACATGGCATGATGATCTGTTCTGAGATGAGAGTTTGCAGCACACGTTTTTTGCTCACTGTACCTTTCACAGATGGGAAATATCCATTTGCCTATCAGTCTTTGTCCCGCACACATGGGCAGTCCAGCACCGAAATGCTATGGCAATTCCTCTCTGAACAAGAGTACCAATTACTCCGGTTGGGAAATAGTCAGACGGGGACTCAACTACATAACAGTAGTAGCACAAACCCTAATGCCATCAATAACTAGTTGGCGAGGCTGCAGCAGAGAGTCACTAGAGCTGTGGGATAATAGCAGCACCATTTTCTGGGTTGACAGTCAAGAATGGGGGCGGTATGAGAAAGTTTGGGTCGAAGCTTGGTGGCACAGCTTTTCAGTACCATATAATCCAACGCCATGTGCACACGACTGGGATTAACCCAGCAATCCTTATATGGGTACCTCTTACCACCAGTAACCCAATAACCATGGTCCCCTTTACTGTGAAAAGTGCTCTTGCTGGGAGCATGTAATAGATCACCTATACACAATGTGTTTCAAGGCACAACGCGTTCCTGCTAGGGGCGACCAAGAAGGAGATAGAGAGATGCCAGGTTATGGAAGATAATGCCGTATGTATCATCAAAGGGATCAAGAATAGAGAGCCTGTATCTGAAGGAAGGAAAGCTCTGCACTGGCTGAGGATAGAATACAGGATTTTATTCAAATCTCTGACCATAATGCGTAGGTGTCTGTATGGCTCTGCCCCAACATATCTTAAGAAACAGTTCTCGAGATATATCCCGGTCACTGAGATCTAAACTGCAAGGCAGGTTAAAAGTGCCCCAGTTTGGTTGAGCAACGGGCTTGGGCAGAGCATTCCCAGTGCAGGCAGCACAACATTGGAATAAGCTAACCCTCACTCTCTGGTTGTAAAACAAATATCTGACCTTTTGGAAACACCTAAAAATGTATTTGTTCAAATGAGTCCACTCTAAGCCCAGTAAAATTTCGTGTAAATACTTGCTCCAACCGTCTGTCTTTTGTCTGTATGTTTTATGTTGATGCGCCCTGGTGCCTGCAGGCTTTCGGCGCTCTACAAGCTTATAGGAATAAAAATAAAATAAAACAGATTAGTGTCTGAAGCACACTCCAACACTGATATGTGCAAGGGGTCTGCTAGCGTATCTTTGGAATACTTTGCAGTCCCTTCTGAAATGCACAGGTCACCCTTCAGAATAAGGTGATCTACGTATTTTTGCATTGAGCGCAACTGAAAGCATTGCATTCTCTGCGCTTTCCTCAAATATGGCATCTGGCATCCATTACAGCACATTATAGTGCTGTCTGTATTGGTAGGTTACAGGCTGCCTGGCCCCAAGGTATTAGGGGCCTAAGTGAATGTAAAAGAGGCAAAGTGAAGACATTACACGAGTGTAGTCGATAAGAGGGAATGGGAGCATCATCAAATGAATGAAATAGGAAATGGAGGAAGCCAGAATCAGAAAGGTATTTTAAGCGTGCCTTCATGCTTCATCCTTTGGCAACTATTATTTTTTGTTGTAAGGGATATTATCATTTCATGCAACGTTTCCGATCAAAAACATAAATAAAAAAATACTGATTGTCCCAATTTCCTTCTGGGCTAATGCATCATGTCGAAGCATGGAGACATATGTTGCAATAATGGTAACCTATTTCCTAGAGCATTTCTGGCTTGGCTTCCTGATTGTATATACAGAAAATCCTTTGAGGTGAAACCGGCTTGTCAGATAAGCTCCTCGAGTTAACAGGAAATATTGCTAAAGGGACAAACGTGCCTTGCAGTAAACGGAAGGCATTACATTCATATCTTTTTCTGCACATATTGTAGTTGTCTACACTCTGTTTGGTCTGAACCCTAATAGAAATGAAAATAAATAACCCATAATAAAACCAAATCCCAAACACGTGTCTGGGATTCACAGATATATTCCCTAAAGTGAAAATAGATGGGTTGGTGAGTGCTGACCAAATGTTGCACTTATGCTAAACTGAGGAAGCATTTAATTTGCACTTTAAATCAAAAGAGTTGTTTGTTTCTGTTATATATTAACAGTTTTCACTAGAAACATATAATTTGTTTTGCATTTTGAAACCATAGATATTTATTTAGCATCGTAGTTGCAAGGTTGGCAGTGTTTGTGATATATTACTGAATAACTGCCCTTGTCAGTGAAATAGAATTAAATAGTTGTGTTAAAGTCTGAGTCACCACATTCAGACACTATTCCTTGAAAAGGAAATCCCAAAGTCCCTTTTTGGCCACCATTTAGTAGACGTTGATGTCCCTTAAATGGTGTGCCTGTATTACACCTAGCACATAGAAACAACAAACATTCGTATTACCATACAAAAGGGCCTCTTTATGAATGTGGCAGTATTACCTCTGAACATATCAACACACTTGTTTATTATTAATGCGGGTGGTAACAGCAATATCCCGGGTACTGACACTCTTGGTATACCTGATTGTGGGAGTCCCATTGAACTCTATTAGGGGCATGCATTATAACTTCATTTAGTAATACCACATGGTGCAATAATGCAATTATGGGGAGTTAGGGCATATGGGTTTTATATGGGTGAAACGATATTCCGAAATATCACCTACTATGCTGTTAACACACTACTCTTAAAGAAGCCCATATCATTCTTTATGACACAGCTCCTTGTCACAAAAAACAATAATTCCCCAACACATCCATCTTGTGTACTCTGTTCTTGGAAAAAGCCTCCAATGTCATGTACACCCTACAATGAACACTTATATATATATACTGGGTCACACTGTTTTATGTCTTAACCATTTCCATTTCTTTAATAGCCATCGATTTATAACAATGTTGTCCACATTTCTGAGGTGTTTTTGGAACATTGCCATTCATATCATGGATTGCCTTCCAGTGCGCCCTCCCCAGGATTCGCGGGAAGTGAGGTGTATGTGACGTCATCGCGTATGCGTACACGTGACATTCCGTCTCCTAGCAACGGTGGCTCCAGTACAATAAACATTGGCAACTCGTTCGAGGTCCGAGCTTTCACTTACTTGAAACCACAGCCCATACAGTGGCAGGTAAAACCTCCTGTCTTTATCCATGGATGGCCATCCACATTATCTATGGACTGACATTAGTGTTTGTCCAAAGAAGTGGGTTACCCCATTAGCAACTCTTTGTTTTTTCTATATGATAACAGGTAAAGATGGATCTACTCGGATAGTCACCAGGATGACTATACATTCCCAGGTAATTAATTATTTATTCACATGACACAATGCATTATATTTCATTAATTACACATATGCGTTATGCAATGTTTTTATACTTGTGTTTCATTGTAGATACTAAAATGCTTTTCTACAGCCAGGTAAATGATTTAATTTGATGTTTAAATTATTGAGAGAGCCATAGAGCTTCAATGGATGAAGAAGCCTTTAGGGGTGACAAATGTTCATATGTTTTGATTCTGTTTATTTTCTTTTTTTTCTTTTCCACATCAACCATATGGTGTGAACGACTTGTTTGTGGTATGTATTCATTCCTGATTTATTTTTGATTTATTGTTTTTGATTCTTGATGACACTTCACAGTTTAATGTGATATATATATATATATAGTGTTCAGCCCTGAAGATGGATGTCATTCGGAAATGCATTGGAAAATACTGCTAGGACACACATATTCCTGGATGCACACTGCCTTTTGTGTAATTAAAAGTAATTGGGAACCTTTTACCAAAAGACCTATGGACTATAATTTCAGAAATTGTATGAACAATACAAGAACAATCAGCAAACAATTTCAACTTGCTTAACGATCACACCGTGAGCGTATTATGAACTAGGGATTCTTTCTTAGTTCTTCTCATTTGGATTCTTTACATCCTTCCGTCAAGGCTGTATTAGTACACTGCAATTAATTTTGAACTCAGTATGTTTTTGTGTTTTTTATAATTATCATTCAACATATCAGCAGTGCCCGCCCTTCTCCCCTTTCTGTATTACCCATTAATTATTTACCTAAATCATTCAACAAACAGTTAAACCTGCAGGCTTCATTGAGATTCATTCTGAGCCAGTTCTGGGGCAATGCAGAAAAAAAAACAATTCGGCCACACTAAGTATCACATATTGGCCCTGAAAACAGTACATCTGGGTCCTTTGTGGCGGGGGTGGAGGGAGGGAGGTCCCATTGCTTCATTTAATGCACTTGAGAGCAACATTTTGAGATATAGTTCCTTTTTTGTCCTGTAATGGCCATTTTATCAACACTTCTCAACACTATTTTGCCTCCAAAATATCAGTGACACATGACTGATGCAGTCATGTGAAACATCGGCCCTCATTACGAGTGACCCAGTCCGGAAAACAGTGCCGGTAACATCAGTTACTGCACCTTTTCCGTACCAGATCACTCCAAGTCCAGTGTTGGTGCTTCGGTGTTCAGATAATGGCTGGAAGGTTTGAGATTAATCTGAACTGCTGGCATAGCTCTGCACAACCGCTCAGACCATTGTTTTTCAGCATGTCAGTCTATTACAGAAAGCGAAAAAACATATGTAAATGAGGCTTGGTCCTACCCGAAAAGGGCCAGTAAAGTCTGAACTGATGGGTCACATGCCTTCTGCACAAGACCAAAAGCAAACAAATATTTCAGCCTCGTTGGGCATCATCAGTGAAATGTAGCTGGGGTATCAAGGCCAATCAGGCTCAGGATCCACACCCGGGCATACCCGTACCACTCGGGGTGACTAAGCAAAACAAAAACGGTGATGGCTGGAAGGTTTAGAATTCATCGTAACCTCTGTCATAGCTGTGGGCAACCCAGCAGACCTTTTTTTCTTCAGTCTGACACGCCATTACCGAATGGGCATAGACCATATGCAAATCAGGCATCATCCCACCCCAAAAGAAGCAGCCCAGCTCAAAATACTTTGTGAGATCCCTTCTGTGCATGATCATAAGCACCCTCAGACATGTTTTGGCCTCATTGGGTGCCATCAGTACAGTGTAGCTTGGTTCTCTAGGCCCAGCAGGCATTTGATCCATGAATGGGCATACCCGTGCCAAGCATGATTTACCAGCCATTCCAGTTTTCCATCCAAGACTGAATCATCTTCCCTTTGCAAGGTTTTTGCAGGTATCATTGGGTATTGTGGGTACTTATGTATGGATAATCTATAGTAGCACGATTAAAGGTGCTCTGGAAGGGTAGAGATATTTCCTCTATAAAACATATATGACTAAAGAATACCTTCTGCTAAAGTATCCGCTGAACTAGTTAAGTGGGTGTAGAGAAATATTACTGTAGAGCACAATTTGCTGAATCATTTCTTGCACACAACTACTTGCATCTGAATAGGATGGTACAGATGAGCATACCATGTATTGCAGGCCGCAGATAAGACAATCTTCATCTTCCTCTTTCTGTTTTTCTTCTGTGACCGCAAATGGCATTTGTGATGTCATCTTTGATGTCCTGGGTGTTAGTCTTAGCAGTGCATGGCGGTGGCACCAGTTATGGTTGCATAGTTTACCATAAATGGTGAATTTCTTTTTTTTTTCAATTTGCCCTTGCAACCATAACGTCCCTTTAACAAAGTTGTGTTCAGTGAGTTTCATAGGTTTTTACCAGTGCAACCTAATTTACCTGAAACTTCATAATGTATTACATAGCTTTCTACTTCACAATATAGAACAACAAGAATAACCCAATAAAAATCATGAGGAAAAAGAGAAACATGTTTTGAAAAAAGATTGGGGATTATAGAAAATCGAAATGAACCTATGGTATATTGATTCAAATCAAATTGAACATCACATTGCTGAACTGTGTCTATATGTAAAAAATCATGTCATTAGAAACATTGTTTTCATTGCCCTATCTGTACCTGCGACCCTTTCCCCCATTATCATTCCGAGAGGATATTACAGATCAATGGTTTGATATTTCTAGCCCTAACTCATACAGTCATGATCATATACCACCCCAAATTACCTTTGTTTGTATCCCATAGTGATTCTCCATCCTTATCATAATGTATATTAATTTAACTGTGATGTACATATGTGGTCAATTGGTTTTTGTTCGAAACAACAATTTTAAGCCTATGTACTATATACATGTGTATATTCATACCATTGTGTACATTACGTCACGTGGCATGCTGACATTTGCAAACTGAACTCCATTTCTTGGGTGGAAATTACACACATTTAAGTAATTCATGAACGTCAGGGCGTGAATGCGGTGTACATAGTGTGCCCAAATAAAATGACCAGGCTCACGAACAACGAATGTGTCTGCAATGTTCTGACTCACTTTAAATAAGTTTGAGAAACTTGTGTCTTGGCCGCGATCATCACAGCGCACTTGGGTGAGGTCATGCGGGTGTGCTAAGGTCGTGACGTGATTTCAGACAGCCATGGACATCATGATGTGACCGCGCCTCTGTGGCATGATAAACTGTCTGTGCTCCATGTTCGTGCTTTGTGGACATTTTAAAATCAAATTTGTGCCCACCTTACCAACTCTCAGGTTGAAACTTTACCCTTCCATGACTGCTACTAAAAGTCTTTGTTGTTCTCTGAAATCAGCACACATTTTACCATCCTTTTTTGGCCCCAGATTTCTGCACACAGGAGGAAAGACTGCCGTTGGTTCCTCCAAGGAGACCCACCCATTTCTTTTAGTCATTCTCAATCTGTCAGACCTCAAGAGAGGTCACAGTTTAGGAGCTACATTTTGGGTGCAGCAAACAACAACGAATGTCATCAGTTATGGCCATCTATCCCCCATAGGGGCCGTCACCACCATCACAACCACATGGAGGACCTGCAGAATGGATCTGGGGCACTGCAGCAGATGAGCTGCAGAAGGATGACAACACAGTGGCGGAGGTACCTTCTCTGCCTGGTTGTTTGAGAGTGTCCTGGGTGTGGTGGTTGTTTACCACTTTGGGGGAGTGCCACATTTTCAGGCTGCCCATGTGTGCTGCACTGAGTGTGGTGTCGCACTCAGTCATGGCCTGAAGGGGCAATGCTCCTTTGGCACAACTCAATGCGTTGCCACAGCAAGCCTTTCCACCTGACTCCCCTGAGAAAAGCAGTTATTTTCTCAGGACATAGAAGTACCTCTTTTACTGTGCTTCATCTTCTACTCCTGACCGCAATCGTTCCACCTCAGTGGGGAAGAGGATTCCTCCTGCTGCATAGCAGACTACATAAGAGGCAGTTGATTCCTACCATCAGAGAACAACTGTCTAATGTATATACTGCAATGTACTCATCTGAAGGGGGAGCAATTTTGCAACACCTTTCGAGGGTGCTGTGGAGGCCCACAAAAGAAATTGCCCTCTACCTTAATTTCTTGACCAATACTCAACATCTTCCCTTCTCCAACTGCTCCTCCTTTATAGTGGTTTGTGCCCCTCAGTTCAGCCACCCTCCCTCCCTCCTTCTGCTAAAAACAAACAAAAATAATACAAGAAAAAGTTAGCTTCCATGGGGAACCACCTTTCAAAGTCTAAAAATACAAGAAAAATAGATCCTTATGGATTCAGCCTCCTTCACGTTGAAGAATAAGGCAGGCAGACTCCAATGCGAATCTCCAGCATTTCCATTGGCATCCATGCTAGTGCTAATACTGGAGAATTTGTAAAGCACAGAGGAAAAAAGTTGACAGACATTAAGTTCTGTTCAAACCCTCTTCACTGCTATTCAAACAATACAAAATGCAGCGTGGTATGAATAGAAGGTGTTAAAGCCTTAATCAGGGCATTTACACCTTCCATTCACATTACACCACCAAAGAACATGATCTCGCTATCTATGTATTTCTACCCTTGATGTCCGTGGAGAAGAGAATATGTCAGCCGACTATACAATCCAAAACGTAGAATCGAAGTTCTACAAAGTTGACTCCTTATCGGTCCCACTCTTTAATGTAGACTCTTAAAAGAGCCTTTTTGTTCTTGTAAGACTGTGATTTTAATATGTACACATGCAATGTGTACTGATACATTTTTTCATTATATACTTGTCATCTTCCAATTAAATTTGTTCACAAAATGTTCACTGTATTCCAAATATTGAAAAGACAATGATCATTTCCAACACTTGTAAGATGTACTCAATCTTTTTGGAAAATATTCACTCCATTATGTCCTATCTTATCATGTTCAAAAGATGAAATGCACATACAGCATTATTCATATTCTGCCTTGCATTTTCTATTTGTGGACAGAAGAGATTTGATATTTTCCACATTGGCTCTGTGTAATTCTTGAACAAATAAACATTGTTTGTGAAAAATGTTTCCTCAGACTTTTGAAAGTATATTTCATGGCAAACTGCAAAGTTACACCAGTTACATAGCCTACACTATTGCCTCCACAATGTACTACAATCATTTCTGGATGTTTCAAATGTACCAAGTCTTCACACATGGCTAATAGTTGACTACATTTCAGGGCACTAACTCCACTATACAGCTTCCAATATTTTAAAGCCAATACTATGTGAGATACCAAGCTGTTCTGTATATAACTGCAACCAATTGACCACTGAATCTCCTATAATCAAAAGAGTCTTCTTGCTAGCGCCATGATTTCAGCGATTGAAATAAAATATGAAGCCCTTGCTGAACTTTCCTCCTCAGCAGTTCAACTCCTTCTCCACAAAGAGAACACCTGATTGGTTGAACCTACCAACATCCGTTGATACCCGCAGTTTCTGCAGTCCCTGCAGTCCTCTTTCCCTGCTGGTCATGGTAAAAGAGCCCAGAAGGCACATGTGATCCATCCGCGAACAGACACATTTGTCTGTGGACGTCTGCTGACATTCAAGCACAGGGCAGCCCTTCTTCCCCTGTTATGCTTATTTCTGCAACACTCCCCGATTGGCTACATTCAAAGAGTCACACGCCCATCTACCAATCACATACAAAAACCTAGATCTAACCCTCTCACTTAGTTCAACAGTTCCGATATATCTTTCAACTCTGAGAGTGCATTTCTGTTGTAATTCAGGGCCTGGTCTATCACAACCTACTGTACAAATGTTTACAGATTTCTATTTCCTAAATCAACAGGATCTACCCCTAAGAAGACATACAACAGGTATGTTTTAATTTTCAAAAGGAATATTGTATCCCACCTTTTTAACAATATAACTTCAAGAACTATTGGTTTGCTGTGCTGCAAACGATGCTTCACTGAAGCACCTATCCCAATAGCTCCTTAGTGTTTTAAAATGTGTGTCTTCTTAAAAATTGACTTACATGTGCTACTACTATAGTACTGCACAATTCCACAATTAAAATATCTCAATTGTCAAGCTACAGTATAACAAATAATGGCATGTTTTTTTAAATCACTTCTGTCAAACTATAGCAGACTTTTCTATTGCACTCTATTATACAACCTTACTCTGTAACTTCACTTCAATTATAATTGGTTTTCTATGCTGAAAAACATGCTATCCTGCAGCACCTATCACAATAGTTTATTAGTGCTTTTAAAAGTACTTCAGATTTCTTAGTTATTACTACATGTGCTACTACTTATACCAGTGCACACTTTCATAATTAGTATTACCTCAATTATTAACCTAGAGTACACATCTTTTTTGTAAAAGTGACCTGCCTTTTGTGAAAACAATAGCAGACCTTCATATGACACTTGCCTTTAACTTCAACTAGTTTTCTGTGCTGCAAAACATGTTAAGCAACCACTGACAAGTTACATAACTCTTGAAAGTACGAGACCCAGTGGCACCCACTGCAGCGGCCCAGGCAGGAAGCCACCTATAATTAAAAAAACAGATGCAAAAACGGAATCTCTCAGCTCCCGTTTTTGGTCTGTTTTTTCAATGTAGTGGGGGTTGCCATGGTAAGCCAGAGGTTGCAAAGGAGACTTCAGGGGTCACATCAGCGAACCTCTATTGACATCCCTGCACTACACCAGAAGTATATAAACAGTCTAGCGCTCCCATTATCTATACATTTGTATTCCATATCCTACTGAACAATTATAATCTGTATTATTACTCCAGCACCCCTCTTCCTTATCTAATACCCAATATTAATCTATATCTTTATGCTTACAGCACTTTCCCTCATGTGACTTCACTAACAATAATGCATGCATTGCTGTATTTCCCCTTCATTATACCATTACTGAAATCACATTATTCTGCATTGCATTATCCTCACACCCCTTTTCCTCAAACCACTGCACCTGAGGTCTGCAATGTCTTCCTCTACAAATATGTTAGTCCATAGCTCCCATTATCCATACATTCCTCTTCCACATTGTACTGCACAATTATAATCTATATTATTATTAAACACCCTCTTCCTCATCACAGTACCCAACATTAATCTATATCTGTATGCTTACACCACTCTCCCTCATATAACGTCATTAACAACAATGCAATCATTGCTGTATTCCCCTCTTTATCATACTATTAGTGAAATCACATTTTTCTGCCTTATCCCCACATCTCTCTTCCTCATATAACTTTGCAATTATAATCTAAATTATCTTCCTCATCATAGTACCAAATATTAATGCATATTATTATCCATTCATCACTCTTCTTCATCCCTGTACAATAACACCCACAGGACCTTTTCAACATTAACATATACACTTTCTTTTCTCCAACAGATCGAAAAAAATGCCTGCTAAAACTCAGCTCTGTAGAGTACAAAGAAAAGATGTAACAGATAAAAAGAATGGAAAGTCATGTTTTCACCCTCCACTAAAACAAGTAGCTCTGTACTTTCAAAGTACAGCAACAGTCACCACTAACACAAATATTGCTACTGCATCAAAAAAAGAAAAGTAGCCCAATACGAAGCTAAAATATTACAACTGAAAATAACCCTCAAACTATATTTAGAAATGTCGATGTGGTCACAATAAAATACTTGAAAGCATCCATTTTGCAAACATATTTCCTGGCACACAGTTCTTACCAATCTCATAAAAAGATATGAAAAGCAATATCCCTCACTTTAAAATTCCCAATGAAAACTGATACTTGAAGCTCTGACTGATAGCACATCCAAACTAAAAAGAAAACTATTTATATTAGTTTCAAACATAATAAAACCGGAAACAACATTAATTAAAATACTAAAAGAAAAACATACTAACATGCACAATGTTAACATAGATAACTTTTCTAACTTTTGTGCAGGTTAATGGTTTCAGACCATTAGCAGAGAACCATATTTTAATGAGGAAGCATACAGCCAACAAAAACACCCCCAATTGCCGTAGACACTAATGGAAGAGGCTATGAAATAGTAGCTGATACCATTATGCCAAAAGAACCCTTAACAGAAAAATCTTCCCCAACAAACTTTCAAACAAATGTTCCTTATATCCATACATGTCATCCAGAGTACAAATGGACGTGCAGCTCAATATGCAATGTGCACCAACAGTCATTCAAATGTGTACAACCATTCCTAAATTACTATGTTAAAATAAAAGACAAAAGTAGAATCACAATTTCACAAAACATGTATTCCTGCCCATTACACATTCACACTGGACTATGCGAACATTCATTAGCCTGCATTTTTGGAACCACTTGTAAAAGAACATTCCCTCACATAATAATGCTAGCAATAGACGATACTACTATGTAAAACCTTATCAATAGAGTGTCCAAAGCTAAACGTTTCTGCTCTAGAACTGCAACAACTCAATGACAATCTCCTAAATGGAACAGCCCAAAAAGTCATGAGACAAATACAACACATATAAAAAGAAAATTTTGGAACTGAACAAGAATTGGAAAATACAGTTATCTTACAATGTATTATCACCTTTCTAACACTAACCTTCTTTCGACCACATGCAAAAACAATTGCAATGTTTGAAAACATGTCTGCTGAAATTCCAGACAAAGTATGTGTCTTTTGTCACAGAACTTTCTATAGGAAAAGTACACAAATGGTAGATATGTCCTACAAGATAGAATACAATGAAGAATCACAATAGTTGAAATTGGCCCTGCATTTCTTTTTTTTTAATTATTTGTGATCCGGGTTGTACTAAAACAACATTACACAGCATTAAATACACTTTCATTATAAAAGCAAAACATTTCAATTTGTTGCATAAACATAAAAGTTATCAAATGTAATATAGCAAATTATTTAAAAACACATATAGCTCCATTACAATTAGACTAATATTATCTTAAGTTTGTCAAATGTGCTTCTTGTAAAATTTTACAGAACTGCAATCGTAGCTAGGATGTCCTCTCCAATAGAGATTGTTAAAAAATTGTTCGACATCAAAAATTCTCACTCCTGTCAACGCTGTACAATATTATATGATGTGCTTCCTATTTTGGATTGATGTTATATCATTACATAAAGTGCATCTTGCATCAGTTTCTTTTCCTTGCCCTCTGACTTGGCAAATCTCTCTAGTCAGGGCAAGAGTGAGGCGATAGCATACGAATTGGACTGCCCAGTACAAGTTTGAGAACTTCATCAGATAGTTTGGTAATCTCCCCAGGCTCTTATCCAAAGGTAACATGCTATAATACAGAGTAAATTGCCTCATTGTTGTCATTGTGGATATCCGATCTGACCTTAGCATGGCCTTCTGGACTTCATGAAGATATTTTATGAGGTGCTTAGTTGTTAAATCCACGGCGGTTAGGATCGCTTTGACTCTTAGCCTTAGTTTAGCAGCAGCTTTATAGCTCCCTGATTTTAAGATATGTGACAAGTCAGCATACAGAGAGTTATGCAAGAGTACAGACCCTTTCTGTATAGTTTTACAATTCTTAGCTCAACCAAGCAGCTCAGTGAGGTTAACCATATGTATACAATCTGGTAAGCCCAGTGCTCGTTTCAATATTTGGGACTCATTCTTAACAAAAGGAAGTGAATGTAATTTGTCATTCCATATAAAAGACATGGGATAACCTTCATTTTATAAAAGTATAATAACAGAAGAAATTAAATGCAACATACCTGATTCCTTAATAGCTTGCACATGCTGTAATAATTAGCTTGATGGTATTCAAATGTCATCTCAAGATTTCAATAATAACTTATATGTTTCCACTTTCCAATTGTCTCCAATAACTTAATCTATATGATAGTATAATAATTCAAACAGTGCACCCATTCCAAGCTATAATATGTCTGCAGCCCAAGACAGTCAAATTGCCACCATCAGAATTACTCTAAGGCATTCATGGCAAGGTAGTATACTTACCATTAGACGTTGATGGAAATGTGAAAACACCAGATGTAGGATGACCAGTACAGCAATATTTCATTGTACTAGTTAATGGTGTGCCAACAAAAGACCAAACAATGTGGCCACAACTAGTTGACTTAAACAAGTTTAGTTAAGCCCTAGAGTATCTTAAACAAAACAATGAATACTACAAAGATATAAGCATAGAAGATAACTTAAAAGAAACAACACAAATATATGAATATACACCACAAACTGGTCAATTTAAATGTGTTGATCCTACCACTATGGAGAAAATTCTTCACCAGTATACAATTCACCCACTACATTCCCGAGACACCATGGAAGATGCATTCGAAACATATCAAATGTGTCAAGCCAAAGGGTCTCCAATGAGTATATGGGCAAAAAGTTTAGAACCACCCTGTTTTCTACTACTCCTTCCTACAGGAAAAGGAAGAAGACCCGATGAAAGACCCAAACAAATCAGAGCATCAGAATATAGTTCTCTACAAATGTTTTTTGAAGATCACAAATACTAGCAAAATTTTGAATATATTTTCCATCTCTTGTTTCAAAGCAAATCTAGCAACTCTATTGTGTGGAGTTACAAACATACTAAAGACAGACACCCATTTTCTAAACATGTTAGCTATTGAATGCCTCCAAAATATAAAATACAAACATGAAGTATTGCAGTCAAATATTAGAAATCTCTTGGCAAATATGTGTGGTACAAAGGAATACTGGTTCCGACATCATACTGCATGTAAAGGAACCTAGCCCTCCAAATGGTTTGTTACTCTAAATTGTGCAGAATATTCATGTAATGACTTACATGACTTTCTGCGCACTACAAATCAAAATAAAGTAGGAACAGACATAAAAAGTCTGTAGAACGGTGTGCACTCATTCTTGTCAATGTCTCAAGATACTATCACCATTGATTCATTACCATGTTACTCTTCATCTGTAATAACAACTTTCCACAACCTGGAGAAATAACACTTCTTTTTGAGGAAAGAATATCAACCCCGAGTAGCACCACATATGCACATGCTTTTGTGGATTAAAAAGGCTGTCAAAGGTTGCCATGACAGTGATGACACTATTTTGCAATTTATTGAAAACTACATTACCAAGTACATCAATACTTATAATCCTATCATTGCACTCCCGTGGAATACTAACTTAGACATTGAATACATTGCAGACAATTCAACTGCCATTTCAAGATATGTCACAGCCTAGCTCACCAAAGCTGAGAAAACTAAGCTAAAATACCTCTGTGATGACATATCTGACAAAACCTTTTTACACAAATTGTACAGCCATCACATAATGGGTGCGGGTCCTATGAAGCTGCAGATCATTTAAAAGGTACAGCCTTGTGTGGGGAATCTGAAAACATTCTCTGACTCAACCTTGGTCCAGCTTCATAGCGAAAAAAAGTACTGAAAGTCTATCAAGAGATCAAATCTATAGCTGCAGAAAATCCCCACAGCCAAGACATCTTAACAATAATCTCATTGAGACATACTATCCAAACAGAGGTACTTCGCTGGAAAACATTTGCATGTACATATAACCCAAAACTATAAATACAAAAATAATGTTTTGCCAAGTGAGACAACTGGCAAATACTCAGTATTAAATTGTGAAGAATTCTAGTAAAACGTTCAAAATCCAATACAATTAACCATTTAAAATAATCATTTAAATCTGCAGAGCACATATACCTTCATTGTATGACCCTAATGCAACTATTCAAACCTTGAAGAAAAGTGGAATAATTGTCAGGTGACCATAACACATTTTGAAGCTGCATTCAAGGCAAATGAAAGCAGTATAACAAATGGCAATTGTAAATTGTGCAAAATAAATGTTAGACAATGAACACCAACAAGAAGAAGAAATAGAAACACAAGTAGATAAAACCACTCCTAAAGGAACACAACCATCTCTTACAGGCAGCCAAGCACCACTTGGAGAACTACTTATTCAAAATGAAGCAGACATTGCAATGAACGAGGTAAGAAACACAATGTTTCAATCCAAACAATCTAAAGAAGATCTATCAGTGCTCAAATCACATTTAAATGTTGAACAACAGAAGTTGAACATGGACTAAAGCATGAACGTATTTCTTGCAGTTGTAAAAATTACAAACCTCTGCTCTTGTATGTAAGTGGTGACGCTGGGTCTGGCAAAAACGTCTTAATTAAAACAATCTGGACTTTATTCGAAGACGAAACAAACAATCTTTCATTTGTTGTAACAGCTCCCACAGGTCTTGCTGCTTACAACATAGGAGATGCACCTTTAAATTGACTTCTCCTCCACCCGTTGGAATGCCAAAACAAATTTGAATATTACAAATTATCAGAAGAAGCTGCAACCTAAGTACAGAGAATTTTACAACAAATGAAATTCCTCCTACTAGATAAATCAAGAATGATTTCCTATCTAATGCTTGCTTTAATTCTTTTAGGAATTCAGAAAGTATTAAATACACTGGATACAAAGAACTGTCTGGGGGAAAACATGTCATTGGGCCTCATTACAAGGTTTCTGCCAACCCCGTAACAACAAATCCGGTGCCTGACTTCCTGGTTACAACACCTGGCGACGTGGGAAGTCAGGCACTGGATTTCGTAACTCCCCATTCCCATAGAGTCCCATACAACTGTATGGCAGTGCTGAGACGGAAGCACCAGCACTGTTGCTAATGGTGCCAGCGCTTCCATGAAGAATCTGCTTACCGTGGCCACTGCACCCCGCAGGGTCAGACCTGCCGGGTGCAGCGGCCTGGCAGGCAGACTTGTAGTGTTGCGGTCCTGAAACAAGGGTGCTGGCACCCTTGTTTCCAGACAGCCCCACTTGGAAGGGGGGCAATTATCTTCAGAAACTCCAACAGTTAACACCAGTAAAAGGTAAACCCACATTTAAAAGATCAGACTACAAAGCATGCCACAATACACTTGGCAGCATAGGCAATGTCAATCTGTGGTGTCATTTTCACTACAGAAAACGTGCACATAACATGGATCAGTCTGCAGATCCAACATATGCTTATCTCTTGAAAAGAATTAGAGTTGGTATGCTTATTGAAGAGACAACGTCATCCTTAAATAGTAGATTAATAAATTAGTTGTATGGACAAAACATATCTGCCCATGATGTAATGGAACAATTAACTCAACAAAATAAAAAATGCATGTTCTTAATGCCAACCCTTGAAAACTCTGACCAATTTAACGAAAACATGCTGAAACAAGAGAGCAACCCATAGTCCACATCAGCTGCACAGCAAACTAGAAGTTTGTGGCATGACACTCCCTATGTGCCAACAAGCAATAGCACAACTACATTACCTAGAAAAAATGTACCTGAAACAAAGCTGGATCAGAAAAACTACTAACTCTCTGCCTAAACTGCAGAGTGATACTAAAATGCAACCTTGATGTAGAAGCAGATGTTGTCAATGGAGCAATTGAAACAGTCATTGACTTTGAAACATATCCAAATGAAAACAAAATCCAGTTTGTCATAATACATGTTGACAAACTTGACCAAACTAAAATAATTCCCTGCATCAAAGCACATGTCCTTCTTTTAAAGATATGTATGTATGGAGCTAGCAATTCTCTTAGTCTCTTGCATATGTTGTTACCATGCACATGTCACAAGGTCTAACTATTGACCACACACTTCTAGACAATGGTAGCAGAATCTTCGAAGAATGTATGAGTTATGGAGCATTTTTACATCTTTGTACGCTCAATGGTCTATTCTTAGTGAACATTGATGCAAAGTCAAATCTGACATCCCTTGCATCCTGGAATGCAACATCCTGCGTTCACGGCACTCTCAACATGTGGATATGTACCATGTTCCTCAAAAAAGAAAAGCTATACAAATACAACTAGTTCAAACAGAATAGATAGCAATCTCCCCATAATCCCTGTAATAAAAGAAAACAACAAATGAAGGACCGTCAAACCAAAGAGAGACCAAATGCTCTGGTTCTTTTGAATTCAGCAACACAACTGGAGTGAATGGCTATGCAAATGTAGCAATCAACCTTCTATTCCAATTACTACCAATTGTGTACAATATTAACTTACATTGCTCAGAACAGCTGTGTTTACAAATTGTCACCCTGCACAGAAATGTTGCTAACAAGCCTGACACTATCTACAGTGCATCATGGATAAGACAGGAATTGGAACACTGTGCAAGAATAGTTAATTACACCATAGACACATAGGATGATCTATAGTAATGTCTAATCTACTTACTAGAAGAACTAGAAACAGAATACATTCCTATTCATCATATCATACACATTTCATACACTTGGAAACATACATACAGTCTCTGCAGCCATGTTTCACAAGAGCATGCCCTAATGAATGATTTGTTTATCTATCTATACCAAATTGTAATGCAATTCCTTTTCAGCAACTTCTCCAAAATCCAAATCATGGCATATTATGTCCTTTTTGCAATTCAGGCCATCTTTCAAACATACAATATACAATGTACAAAAATGCAATATTACTGATTTTAAAATGCAATGCAGATGGAACAAAAAATAACTGTAAACTCAGTAACTTCACCCAAGCCCAAGTATACCTTGGCAAGAAAACATTTAAAACAGTAGGCATAATATACCACACTGATGCCACAACCCATTCATGCCACTGTACTGCATATGTGAACAAAATAAGTGGATGGTTTGAATGTAGTAACACTTCTATTACTCAGAAAGCCAAGTTACCCAGAAATCTAACCAATGCCTATTTATAATTCCTTAAACCAAATTTAGTCATTAAATTACACTTTAAAATCACATTTACAATACTATACAGTTACAATACGCCAATGGGTATCTAACTACTTTAAACATAAACAAACACAATTATTCCTTAATTACATTACACTTAAAATATGCTACCACCTATGTAATTACTTAATAGACCCATCCTACCAATATACTACTTTCGACACATACAAAATCTGTCTGCCTTTCATACATGTCACAGCCTGAAAAAAATTGAGAAAAAGTTGTACCTGATCTACATTTTATTAACAGTAATTATAGATAATGTTTTTTTTTTCAATCCACCTTGGATGTTTTCCCCATGACCCAATGATTACAATATGTTAATACCACACCAGTTTATCACACACAAATGTTGTAGGAAACAGAGTACATACACTGTACTATTTAAGAGTGTCAAAAAAAGTAAATGTATTTGTAAAGCATTAAGTATGTCTATATTCCATACCATGTTGTACAGCTAACTATAGTTTGTTTTCTTTACAAAGACAAGTACAAGTTCCCTTGTTACCATGTCCAAATTAGCATACTATTTTAGTCATGGCCAGTAGCCATATTGTTGCAGGCATTCAACCCAAAGTAAACACACCATTGCAACCATGCTGCAGTGACCAGATAGTTTGTGTCATGTCTCAAACAATTTGACCACTGGCCATGGCAACAACAATATGTGTTTTCATTACTACTGTGACTATATCCATACTCCATAGGTCATGCTCCAAACAATATTCCCTTGTTACCATGCCCAACTAAGTGCACTATTATACCCATCATCAGTAGCCACATTGTTGCAGGCTTTAATCCCAAATTAAACATTGTATTGTGGACACGGCCAGTGGCCACAACAATATGTATTGTAATATATACTACTACTATTTCCACAATACATGGGGCCATGCCCTGAGCAATATTACTGTGTTACCATGTTGAACTAAGCACACTATTGCAACCATGGGTAGTAACCACATTGTTGCAAGCATTCAACCCAAAGTAAACACACTATTGTAACCATGGCCAGTGTCCAGATTGTTCAGGCCATTGCCCAAACAATCTGGCCACTGGCCATTGCTTCAACAATATGTATTGTTACTACTACTATTACCACTGCTACTACTAAATCCACACTCCATATACTCATGCCGATCAATATTCCCTTGTTACCATGTTCAACTAAGCACACTGTTGTAGCCATGGCCAGTAGCCACATTGCTGCAGCATTCAACCCAAAGTAAGAATACTATTGTGGCCATTTTCAGTGGCCAGATTGCTCAGGGCATGGCTGAACTATCAGGCCACTGGTATTGGCCACAACAATATGTACTGTGGCAACTAGCACTACTATATCCAGATTCCATGCAGCCATGCCCCAGACAATATTCCCTTGTACCATATTCAGCTAATTGCACTATTGTAGCCATGGTCATTAGCCCCATTTTTGCAGGCATTAAAATCAAAGTAAACATAATATTGTGGTCTTGATCAGTGGCCACATGGTTCGGGGCATGGCCATGCCCCGATCAATCTGTTAACTCGCCATGGCCACCACAATATGTATTATTATTGCTACTACTACTTCTACAACTATATCCACACTCCATGCAGCCATTGCTCGAAAAATGGCCTCAACAATTAGTACTGTAACTTTCACTATTGCTACTATACTCACACTCCAAAACTACTACTCTGCCTCTAATCAGTGGTCACATAGTTAAAACTACATAAATATAAAACCCAAAGAAAACATACTATACTCACCATAGCTAGTTGACAGAGTGTTCAATTCATGAAACCCAAAATAAGCATACTATTGTGGCCATGGCCAGTAGCCCCAATGTTCAAGGCATGGCAGAACAATCAGGTCACTGGCCATGTCCACAACAATATATACTGTGACTACTACTACTACTAACTGTAAACAGAGTGTTTTTCTTGCCAACTCAGATTAAACTGTGTGCCTTATTTACGTTAAGAGTTCTCAAAAAGTGTTGCAGCAATGTGAGGCAGAAGAGGCGATGACCCCAACCTCTTGTCATAAAAATTTGAAGCCAGTTGGCCTCACACAATGAAGAGCTGTGACACACCTATTGTTGGTGAAATAGTACTTATTTAGTGTTTGAAGTCACACAAGTAAATGAAAAAACAGTGCCCTATTGGATTACTCGTGTTTCAACACGACAGTGTCTTTCTCAAATCAGGGCAAGATTTGGCTAAACATTTTACAATTATCATACAAACATAGGTGAATAATACAAATCACAGACATCAAAGGAGGGGGTAGGGGTGGAGGGTGCAGGGATTGCAGAGACAAAAAATAGATGAACATGAAATCAGTTGCAGCTTCATTTGTTTATAATGCCATCACTTTAGCATATTACAGGTAATTGAGGCTGTGGGCAGACCTTACCTAAGTTCGTTAGATATGTGTATTCAAATCCAGAGAACAGGGCAATCAAGGGGTTAAATTCCTCCTGTAAAGTCAATTTGAAATGATTCTGGGTCAGGAGTTTAACAGGCACTGTCGCACTACCTACATGTTGAGGCTTGATCTAATGTGTATAGTACTCAGTTGGAAAGATAGAGAAGCTGGAAAATGAACAATGTGAATAAATGGGCATTCAAATGAGGTGTTAGCGATAGACAGTCACACTGATCATTGGTTAGTGCCCAATTAAAAGTCTTTGTACAAGAGACATCCATACACAGAATTACAAAATAAGCTCCAATCGCTGCGAAAACTACATTAAGTGTTGTGTGTTATTGTTATTGGATGCTCTGCAGATTTGCTCACCCGCATCGTGTACATCAATGTATCCTGAACGTTCATAATAAAGAAGCAACCATCCTGATGTCTGCTCCATGAAGGGGCCAGTCCTGTAAGGGCTTACCTGCAAAGAGCATATGCAGTCACCACGTGTCAGCTGGAGCGCCCATCGCGCTTCCATAGTTAAAGAAGAGTTGTCATGACGATATTAGGCCTACCCTTGTGCCAATGCCTCCTGACTTGCTCACAGAAATTCGGGTGCCATGTTTTGGGCTCAAAGTGCGAAAAGTGTATACAACCAAAGGAGACCTGACCCAATCTACACCAAAATAATTATTGATTACGGTATGCGTCTCCAATGCAGTTTCAAAATAGCCTGCAATAATAATTTGAGTGGCAAAAGCATGTATTGTTGCCCCACAGCTAAAATAAACAATATAGAGCCCATGTATTGTTTTACTAAGGTTAATATCAATGGTGGTGTGATCACTGTGTACGAGGTGCAACTCCTTATTGCCAAAGGCAATAGGCGCTAAACGGTATCTCACAATTTATAAGGTTAAAACAAATGGTTGATGCAGTCACTGCGTACGGGGAGACAGCTCCTCATTATCATAAGTGGATAAGCGCTATGCGGTATTTCACAATTACATGGTCGAAGTAGCTAGCTCTGGCTAAAGGCAGACTAGTTAGTTTGGTAATCACTGTCTATTGTTGAGATGGATCGTAGATATGTCATAACCACTAGTGTCTTTTATATGTTTCCAAAAACCAAGTATATACTGGCACAGCAGCAACGTGATTTACCAATATTAATCATACTCCATATTGTGTATACCACACATTTTTTCCATTGGACAAATTACTTACAGGTTTATCTGTCACAATTGGTTTTCATAAATGGGGCACATCAATCACAAGCGTACTTGTAGGCATGGTGTGAAGATCGTCTGACCCATGTCTAATAGAATGTAAAGGGCACACAATAGAAAAAAAACACTTTGCGTAAATACCTAGTATAACTATTTATACTGAATGTTGTGAAATATCAATGCTCTTAAACACCATTATTATTCACATTATAAGTATCACAGTTGCAATTCACAAAAAATGTATCATCTCATTGTCTTTGTTTAAGCTCAACTCAGGTTGTCCGAAATCTGCAAATTAGTCGAGCTTCAGCTTGACTTCTCTATTTCCTCCTCTGTTTCCCAATATTACTTTTTTCAGTTCAATGAACTTAAGAGTTTTCTTTTCCTCCAATTGATGATGAGTTTGCCAATGTTGGGCAAGTGGCAGGGATATGTCCATGTTGCCGATGCCAGTGAAGTGCTTGCGTATTCTAGTCCTAAGTTCCCTATAGTGCTACCACTATAGATGCGTTGGCAAGTGCAGATAATGGCATAGACTGTATATTTACTTCGGCAATTGATGGTATCAGTGATTTTGAATGATATTCCTTGTGAATCATTGAATATTTGTGTGTTAGAGTATGCAAATTTACATATTCCACATGTTCCACTTTCCTGAAGCCTGTCGGCATTGTTGGTAACCAAGATTCAGTGACCCGTGTCTGAATCTGGGGGAGTAGTGATGGTCTGAGTGTTGTTTTCAATGTTCTCGCTTTTTTGAAAATTAATCTGGGTTCCTCATCAATGAACTTCTCCAAATGTTGGTCAAGATTCAGAAGATACCAATTCTTTGACAAGATTTTTTTGATTTCATGATTATTGCGACAAAAAGTAGTTAAATATCGCACCTTGTCATGTTCTGACGTTCGTTGTGAATGATTAGGGATAAGTGTTTCATCCCTGTTCATAGTGTTCACTTTCTCATAGGCTTTCTGAATACATGCGTTGTTTTAGCCTCGTACTTTGAATCTTTGTTTAAGCAAGTTACATTCTTGGCGAAAGTCAACATTGTTAGCACAGTCCTCATGGCTCTTATAAATTCTCCTTTTGGTATATTGTCTATTACTGACTTTTGGTGACAACTTGTTGCAAAAAGTGTGGAGTTTTCTTCGGTTTGCTTGCGATATGTTTTTTTAACTAGATGATCTCCTGTGACATAGATCGTGAGGTCTAAGAAGTCAACGCTTGTGTCGCTTGAGGATCCTGTGAAGAAAATCCCTTGATCATTGGCATTCAATCGGTCCTGAAAATGAATCAAATCTTGGTCATTCCCATCCCAGATTAACAAGGCATTGTCTATGAATCTTACCCATATTATAACTTTATCATGTGCATCAACATCCGTATATACGTATCGATCTTTAAACATACTCATAAAGAGGTTTGCGAGGGCCGGTGCACACTTCACACCCATGGGTACTCCCCGTTTTTGTTTGTAGTATTTGGTATTGAATAAAAAGATATTGTGTTCCAGTGTGATAGTCAACATTTCCTACTACTATAGCGACACAAAAACATCCTATTGTGCCTCTGCCCAAGGTTCACATTGTTCAAACTACATAAATGCCAGATTGTTGAGAGCATTAACTGCAAAGGAAAAATACGCTTGTAACCATGCACTCTAAAACTTGGCTGTAGCCATAGTCACACTTACTAGTTCCATTCCATAAGTATTAAACCAAAATGAAGCATTGTTGTAGCGTATAGCATGACACCATCATTTTCAAT
This sequence comes from Ambystoma mexicanum, assembly GCF_040938575.1. NCBI lineage: Eukaryota > Metazoa > Chordata > Amphibia > Caudata > Ambystomatidae > Ambystoma > Ambystoma mexicanum. The sequence continues at coordinate 718,094,031 of NC_090932.1, forward strand.
GGATGTCCACGGGCACCTATTGCTGTCTGTGTTGGCCACAGACAGTAAGAATGACCACAAACATGGAGACACACACACATCATTATTTTTAAAAACACAATTACACATTAATATTTCCTTTTCTTCTTTCCCTCAACCTCCCCAGACACTCTTTCATCCTCAAATTAACCAAAAATGTATTTCTCCGAGATTTTTTGTGCCATGGTGTCCATGGACGGATGGAAGCAGTTTGTGAATCCAATGTGGCATCCATTTCAAAGCTTTTGACGTTCTTCCCATGATTCAATTGATCAATCATCAGCCAAGTACTATGTCCATGAGCGTTACGCCACTCTCTGATTGGCTAAGAGGCGTCCGCGGACACCGAATCAGGAAGTGAGTCAGTGGACCGGATGACATATGACTAATTTATTTTACCTAATAATTTGAGCATTTTTATAGTATCTACTGAATGGATTTACAACAAAATTACAAACGCATGCTTTTGGGGGCAGCCCACTGCTCATTGCGCAAGTTGGTTGCTGTTTCTGTGATGCAGTTTACATTGAGATGCCAGCTAGTGTTGTAATTTGTGATGTTATCAGTGTTCCCCCACAACATCTATTTAGTGATGTAATCAGTGATGTGATCTGTGATGTCATCATTGTTGTCATAGACTGTGCAACAGGGGATGAGGGGATAAGGGGGCTTTAGCTGATTTTTTTTTGCGTTCAGTTCTCACATTAACTTCCCTGCAACTAAAGTTTGTTCCTTTAATATATGTGTATGTTCAGCGAAAATCCGAATATATGTGTATGTTCAGTGAAAAAACTTTGTTGAAGGGATCCCATGGTTAAGTTGCACTAATAAAAACCTATCAAATTCAGAGAAAAAACATTGTTAAAGGGGCATTATGGTTACAAGTAAAATCGAAAAACCCAATAAATTTGCCAGTTATGGTAAGTTATGCATCCATAACTCGCGGTACTGCCGTGAAGTGCTAAGACTAACACCCAGGACATGAAAGATGACATCTCAAATGGAATCCCCACCTTCCCTCCTTTCCTCTCCCTAGCTCAAGAAAAAAGCAAAAAAACAAAAATAAAAAACTTTAAAAAAAAGTTCCATTGGGTATTGCCTTTCACAGTTACAAATGAGAACCATAATCTATAGACTCCATCTACTTTACATTTGTGCATAAATTAGTAGTTTACTATTCTACAACATTTTTGTTAGCATTATGTTCTATGCCAATGGAAATAAGTGACAGAAATCCCTTTCTGTCCCAAATACTTTTCTCTGTCAAACACAAAACAAACATAAACTGTAACAATCATGGTAATTGTTTCAGCCATACTCATGGCTTTTACACTTCCCATACACATTATGCCACTCAACACCATAATAAGTTCTCTTCCTTTTCTGTCACTATTTAGTCAACAGATAGTAAAATAGTCCACATACCATACTGTGTAAACAATGTAGGTGTTTTATTTTCACTTTGCTGCTTTTTCCTTACTATAGCGTTATTTTCTTTTAGAGCTTTTTTGTTTTGTGCTTTTTTCTTTTTACTACAACCGTATGTTTTCTACATAGTCTTCTTTCTCTTTGATTTCTTTCACAAAAACTGTTTCAAATTATTATTGATATTAGACAGAAAAATCAAATTGCCAACATTAGCTAGATGTACTCCAACTCTTCCAAATAATTTCACTCCATCATGTTGTATATTCTTATTGTTAAAAGATGCCATTCGAATATCTTGTAAAAATTGACATACAGATTTTTTAACATTCTGCATGACTTTTTCAATTTGTGGACAAAGCTTGATCTTTTTCACATTTGCCTTTGAGGAATCCGTACAAAAAAAATCTTTGTAGCTGGAAACAGTTCCATTAAACTTCTAAAGATATCTTTCATAGCAAACTGCAAGGATATTCCCGTAACATATCCTCAACTGTTGCAACAATGAAATATAATTATTTCTGGATGTTTGAAACGCACCATATTTCCGCAATAGGGTAATAATGCACTCCAGTTCATTACACAAAATCCATACCATAACACTTCCACTCCTTCAAACACAACATTGTCAGAGATGCCAAGGTGCTAGGCATATATCTTAATCCAATTATCCATGAATCTCCTAACATCCATTGTTCAGAGACATGCCTCCAGCAGTTCAAATAATAAATGAAACACTTTCTACCCTGTGCTCCTATACACTTCAACTCCTCCCCCACAACCAGAAAACCTAATTGGCTAATTCCTCTGCTATCCGAGGGGAGGCACGAATGTCAGCTGTCTCCACAGTCCTCTTTTCAGTGAGGGCAACATTAATGGAGCTGTGTCCCACTTGCGCATTTGCGAACTCACAGACATCATCGCACAGGATAGCACTTTAACCCATTTTACTTTTATCTGTGTAACACTCTCTCATTGGCTACTTTGAAACAATCACACATTCATCCACCAAACAGATCCAAAAACTATACATGTAACCATGTCACTTCAGTTCAACACTTCAGATGTACCTTTCAACTCTGACAGTCCTGTTAATCAGAGCCTCCTCTATAGGAAGCTATTGTGCAAACTGATCCAGATTTGTCTGTGCAGATTCAACAATGTCTACATCTAAGAAGACATAGTACAGGTTTGCTTGCATTTTCAAAATTATTTTTCCCCACATTTGTATACATTTATCAGAAACTCCATTAGGTATGTTGCTTTTAAACCACTGCTATGAGATCCCATATATTGGTAACATTTTCGACCTACTCACATGATGTGTCTGTTAAATCTACCATAAAGGTATTCAGAAAGTGCATTCTTCACAACTTACAGAATTAGAAAAATGGCAGTGCTACTTATACACCTATGCCTTGTCAGTGTTTTACTCAAATGATATTAGAAATAACCATCCCTAAAATGCTGCAAATGTACTTACATATACTGCTACCCTATTTTACATGCACTGCTACGAGATAACATACAGGACCAACATATTGCTCCTGCTCACACCAAGTGCCACTAAGCAATATTTTATAAATCTTTTGTAAGTGCATTTTCCTTAGTTGCATAAAAAGGTACCCATGGTGGGGCTCTTAATTCACCTGTTTTTAAAAGAACCTCATTTTGCCTTACATCTAAATGCATAATGTGTTCCAAACATTGCTATCAGATCCCTTATATTGCCACCATTCTCCAACTCCTTACAGAAATTGCCACCTAATACTACCAAACAAGTGTTTAGAAACTACATTTCCTTTCCTTTACAAAAATGTAAGCATTTAGGTATATACTGTATGTGTTTTACTAAAATACAGGTATAAATAGGCATTACTAAAACCCATCAACTTTCCCTACTTATAAACGTTCACTGTTGTAAAGCCAGTGCTACCCGATTCCATGTCGTGGTGCAATATCACACTCCATTACAAGTGCCACTTAAAACAGTTCCTAAAATATTTTGCACATACACATTGCTTACTTCAAAAACACACAGACAGTTGTAATCCTAATACATCTAAGCATTCTTTGACTTTCAATAAATTGCTACTAAAAAGAGCCATTCTAAAGGCAACGCTTGTCCTTACATATAAAGTACTAGTCCTTTCCAACCAGTGCTATAACATCCCATATAGTAACAATATAGCTAACATATTTCAGTACCCCACACATAAGAGAAACCTATTCACTCCTTTTTCCAATCAATGCTCCACCACAATAAATGCAAACTATGCTACAGAAACGACTTCAACATTACCACATGTACAGACACATACAGAGCAAAGAAAATTCTTCATGTTCTACAATATTTGTATATTAATATAGCATGCATGTCTCTGTGACTGAAATAACTTAATTTCATGTATTAGTCTAAAACACTGTTTTCTACTCAAGTTTTGTATTGCACTCTTACACATTTCATTGCACCAATTACAGCATTTCCAATACTATCTCAACATTATTCCTTATTCAATAGACTACCAGCCCCTTATTAAGTAACACTACAACTTTCATAAACCTTCTGTTGCACATTTAACTTCTTATTCTTGAATAGCCCTGTCTTCATCCATTGCTCAAATCAGATCCAAAAATGTTCACACCATACCACTTGAAACCAGTAACACACATTACCACACATACACACGATTCCTCCTCACTTTACAATTGCAACCACACAACCATCATACTTGTAAAGTAAAGCACACTGGTATAGCAACCACTATCTTTCTCATCACATCACAATATTCCTGGTTATTCAATAACACCACCACTCCCTTATTCACTATCACCACTACTGTTCAACACATTGTAGTACAAACATTTTATCAGCTGAAACCATACCATACACTTACTTATTCCATACAACACTTCCGAATGTCAATATCATTTTGACCCAAACCCACCGAACCTAAACAACCTCTCCATCTTACAACCTTCTCAACCACACCTATCATCCCACTAGACATTGAAACAGCAGTCTTTTTCAACCCTTCACAATTACATTCACACACCCATTATCTCTATATAATAACACACACATAAACATTCCACAACTCAAAAAAACACACTTCCTTTTTTTCCAACAGATACAACAGAATGCCTACTAAATAGCCACTTCAGAGAAAACAACGAAAATATATGCCAATTAAAACAAAGACAAGCCATATAGTCACCCACCACTAAAAGAATGTATGCAAAATATTCTAATAGTAGAGCTAGTAAACTCGCTGAAACAAACTAAACCAGTCAGCCCCTTCCTATGAAAACAAAAATAAATAAATATGTAGTAGGGAAACTAGACCAACAGATGAACCTAACACTATATCTAGCAACATTAATGTAGTCACCGTAGAACAATTCAAAAAGTCAATTTTACAAATAAAATCTAATACAAAAATCTGCAGTCACGTTCTAAACTTAAACACTACCACAGAAAACTGATCCGTCAGGCTTTGATTGACAGTGCTTCTAACTACAACAACCATTGTCCAATGTCAATATAGATACCTTTTCCAAATTCTGTGCAGGTGAATGGTATCACACAATCAGCACAGAACTATATTTCAAAGAAGACTCTCATAAACAAGAACAAAGAAACCCAATTGTCATAGACAATAATGGGTGAGGCTATGAAGTGGTAGCAGACACCATTTAGCAATACAACCAAATGTTCCTTTTGTCCAAACCAGTCATCCAGTGTACAAATGGACATCCAGCTCAATATGTAGCATGTGCCAACGGTTGTAAAAATGTGTATTACAATTCCTCAATACCTATGTCAAACTAAAAGACAAAACTAGAATTAAAACTTTACAAACTGGACTGCAAGGATATTCATTAGCCTGCATTTCAGGAACTGCTTGTTAAAGCACCCTCCGTCGCATCAAAATGTTAACAACACACCATTCTTCTATGGTAGATTGTACTATGCTAAAAGTCCTGCTCTAGAACTCCAAAAATTAAATAACACTCTCCTGAATGGAACAGCCAAATAACTCATTCAAGAAATAGAACACATCCAAACAACATTTGTTGGAACTGAATTAGACTTACAAACATAGAACATAAGGCCTACAAAATACAAGACAATGAGGAATCTGAATGGTTTCAATTAGCCTTATATCTAACATCAGAAAATAAATACAAAACAACTGACCCTTCAATAGTTTGTGGGGTAGACACACTGCAATACAAAGCTTGACAATAGCCACATGCCACCCCCAGCAATACCTAATACCTTCAAAATCTTCCCACTTCAAAAAGCTCTCCTACAACCTAACTTGTATGAGAGCCTCATAATTCAAACATTACACCGATTTCAAGCTATAATAAGTGTTCAACCCAAAACTGCCAATTTGCCTCCACGCGAGTTACTCAAAGGCACTTGTGGCAACGTAGTATATTTGCAATTGGAACTTAAAGAACATTTAGAAACTCTAGGAGTAGGAGAACCAATAGAACAATCTTTGATTGTACTAGTTAATGGTGTACCAACAAAAGAAAAACACTTGGCAACAACTAGTTGACTTAAACAAAGTTAGGCAATCCTTAGAATATCTTTAACAATACAATGAATACTACAGAGATATAAACATAGATGAAAACCTAAAAGAAACCACCCACACAATTGAATATCCACCACATATTGGCCTATTTCAATGTGTGACTCCTGTTACTGCAGCCAAAATTTTAGACCAGTATACAATTTACCCACTACATTCCAAAGACACTATAGAAGATGCATTAGAAACATATCAAATGTGTCAAACCAAAAGATCTCCAATGAGCATATGGGATAAAAAGTGTAGAACACATCATTTTCCTCTTCTCTTTCTCATAGAAAAAGGAGGAAAATATAATGTAAGATCCAGGCAAATTAGGGCATTAGAATGTTTTATTTTTTGTAGGAATGTATTCTGAAGACCCTAGATTCAGACAATATGTAGAATTCATTGTCCACCTCTTGTTCGAACGTAAACTAGCAACTCTATGTTACAGAGTAGCACACACACTAAAAACAGATTCTCATTTCTTAAACATGTCAACTACCCAACTCGTTCAAAAGATAAAATACAAAGATGAAGTTTTACAGTCAAGTTACACAAATCTCTTGGCAAACATATGTGATACAAAAGAAATAATGGTTCCGACTTCACTCTGATGTACGTTGGATGATAAGGAAGCTAGTGCCACCGACATCGTTTGTTACTTGAGGTTGTGCAGAATATGCATGGGATGACTTGCATGACTTCCTACACACTGCAATCCAAAATAAAGAGGGAATAGACATAGAAAGTCCAGGAGAACTCTGTTCACTTGATCCTGTCATTGTTTCAAGATACTTTCATCATTGCGCCCTTGTCCTGCTGCAGTTCATCTGCAATATAAGCACCCTACAACTCGGATAAGTGGAACACTGCATTTGGAGAAATTAATATCAATTTGCAGCAGCACAACACATATGCATGCTTTTGTAGATAAATGATGCTCTCAAATTTGCCCATGGCAGTAATGCCACTGTTTTACCATTTATTCAAAAATAAATTTCCTATGAAATCCCTTCAGAAGCCACACGTAGTGACCTACGTACAAACAGCTTACCCTTCCAAAGACATAAGTTTGGCAAATCCTGCCAAAGTCAATATAAAAAAGATAAATACTACATCAAATATTGCTTTGGCTTCCCTAGACAAGTTATAAATACTATGATGTTTTATGTTAGGCACAGAGCAAAAGATAAATCCACAAAAACACATACAATATTCAAAGAGATGAGGCATCTAAGTACATTAATGATTATAATGCAATTATTTCCATCTTGTGAAATTCAAATATAGACATTCAATACATTGCAGGCAATTCAACTGCAATTGCGAGAAATGTCTCAGCCTATCTCACCAAAGCTGAGAAGACAGAGCTAAAAGACCTTTGGGATGACAATTCATCCGACAAAAGCCTGTCACAAAAATTGTACAGCTTTGGTATCACAATGCTTTCGTAAAGAGAATACAGGATCTATGCAGCTGCCAACTTTATAATATGGCCCTAGCTCAACTATACAAACCTTGGAGAAAAGAGTAAGAATTGTTAGGGGGATACTGCACATTTAGAGCTGCATTCATGGCAAATGAAAGCAGTATAATAGTTGCCAATTTTAAATAGTACAAACAAATGTTGAACAATGAACGCCAACTAGACAAAGAAATTCATTCAAAATGAAGCAGAAATAGCCATGACTGAGGTAGAAAACACCATATATCAATCTAAACAATCTGAAAACGATTTGCAGTGCTCAAATCACAGCTAAATGATGAACACATCAAAATTTACCTAGAGGTCACTGAAGAAATTGAACATAGATTAACACATGAAAGTAAAACGTGTAGCTGTAACCATTTTACACCTCTTTACTTATAGTTAAGTGGTGAAGCTTGTTCTGCCACAACCTTCCTAATTAAAATAATGTGAAAATGTATAGAACAGTTAACAAATTACAACCTTTCAGCCTTTGTAATAGCCCCCACGGGTCTAGCTGCCTACAACATAGGAAGTGTAACTTTACACTGACTACTTCTCTTCCCAGTAGAACATCAAAACAAATTAGTACCCAGTGAGGGGGGGTGTGGTGGCCTCTGAGCCAATGAGGGAGCAGGATCTTTACCACACAAGGAAAGACCCCGCTCTGATCCTCCTCAGAGCGGGAGGCCACCATCTTCCATCACTGTGAACGAAGGTAAGTGCACCCGCATCCTCTGCCCCTCCCCCTCAAACACACCCTCCTTTTGCACATACCTGCTGCCCTCCCTGCCCCAACCCCACTTACCTGCTCTGTTCTGTCCCTCACTGATGTCAGGAACAGTACTGTTCCCAGTGTATCTCTGCCACGGGATTAGCCACCATGGAAAGGGAAAGGTTGTCACCATGGAAATGGAAAGGTAGCCCCTTCTACATGTTCCATGGAAGCCATTTTCTTTGTTACTTTTTAAAAAATATATATTTTTTAATGGCTGCCATGGAAAGGTTGAAGGGACTACAGGGAATATGTGTAGTCCCTTCTGCCTGATACATGGTGGCCATTTGTTTTGCTTTGTTTTTATCGAGTTGAAAAACGGTTAACACGCTATTTCTCAAAAAATACTATTAGTACCCATGTGCAACGTGCTGGGGTACTAATAGCAATAGAACCCTCAGATGGGGGGGCATTTCCAGTTGGGTAATGCCCCCGGGGCTATGTTAACAACCTTGCTTTGCTCTGGCTTGTAACTATCACCTCGGGGCATTACACGACCGGTAATCCCCCCACCTCGTGTCCTACTGCTTTATTAGAATACTACATATTGTCAGCAGAAGCTGCTACTGAAGTACGCAGAATTTTGCAACACATGAAATTCCTAGTTGTTGAAGTGAGCATGGCTTCTATCGTCATGCTGGCTTTAATTTATCTGAGAGTACAGGAAGTCCTAAAACCTGACTAAAAAGAATTGTTTGAAGCAAAACACATTATTGTTTTCAAAAACCTCCTACAGTTAACACCAGTCAAAGGCCAACCCATATTCAAAACATTAGGACACAAAGAATGCCATAATACACTTGTCAGCATTGGGAACGTAAATCTGTACCAGCATTTTTGCCACAGAGAACTAACTCAACATGCGTGTGTCATATGCCACTGATGTCATGGAACAATTAACTAAATAAAACCTAATCTGCATGTGATTAATGTCAACCCTTGCATGCTGTAGCCGATTCAACGATAACAGGACCCATAGTGCATATGAGCTCCACAAACTAGATGTTCATGGCATGAAATTCCCTATCTGTCAACAAGCAACAGCATTACTAAATACAACAATGTCACTCCAACCCAGCTGTATTATAAAAACTGTTAACTCTGTGTCTAAACTGCAGAGTAATTCTAAACTCTAACCTTGACATAGAAAAAGGTTTAGTCAATGGAGCAATTTATACAGTTGTTGGCTTCCAAACATATGCAAATGAAAAATATATTCAGTTTATCAACATACACTTTGACAAACATGCAGAAGTTAAAAGAGGAGGCCTCACATTAGTACATTTCCTTCTTTTGAAAGACATGTATGTATGCAGAGAACAATTCCCTCTGTCTCTTGCATATGCTATCACTATTCACAGGTCACAATGACTAACTCTGGACCACGCAAATTTTGGCATTGGCAGCACAGTCTTCAAAGAAAGTATGTTTCATGTAGTACTTTCACATCTCTGTGCAATGAAAGCTAAATTCCTAGTTAACTTTAATGCAAACAAAGTCAATGCGGACATTGATTGCATCCTAAAATACAACAGGCTATGTGCAATTTACACTCTCTTTCTATATATGTACCCTGTACCTCACAAAAGAAAACCTTTAAAAAGAACACTAATAAAAACAGATCTCCTTGCAATTCCACCAAAAGAACAATGAACAACTGCAGAAAACAAAACTCTCTCATACCCAAAAAAATGCAGGTCGATCAACGGATACAGAGACAAAATTCTCCGGTCAAAAAACAACAGCAGGCCTATCAAAGGATACAGATGTGAAATTCACTGGTCCGCAACAACACTGGATTAAATTACTTTGCACATGTAGCAATTAATCTTCTCTTCCAATTGCCACCAATTGTTGAGAACATTTACTTCAATGGATAATACCAGTTGTGTTTTCAGATGCGTGTCCGTCATTGAAATGCCACAAATAATCCTGATAGCACATTCAGTGTTTCTGGTACAGGACACGAATTGCACCACGTGATAGGAATGATTAACTTCACCATGAACACACAGGAAGAGCCACAATAATTCCTAATGTACTTACTACAAGTACTAGAAACAAAGAACATCCCTATAAATGAAATCTTACAGGTTTAGTAGACATGGAAACAGATATGCATTCTCTACAACCATGTTTCACAAGAGCACATCTCTAATGAAAGATTTGCGTATGCATCCATACCAAATTGTGAATCCATTCCTATTCAAAAGCTTCTACAAAATACCAAATCAAAGCATATTATGCTTGTTTTGCCATTCAGAAAACCAATCCAGCACACAAACAGATTCACATGGTCAATGGGTCATCTTAATGCTTTTAAGGTACAGTGCAGATTATACCATAAATAACTGTACGCTCACAAGCTTCACACACAGCCAAGTTTCTCTTGGCAAGAAATCCTTCACAACATTCGGTATAATATACCACACTGGTGTGCCAACCACTTCAGGCACTATACTGCATATGTGATAAAAATGAGTGGTAAGTTTGAATGTAACAACACTTCTGTTACTAAGAAACAGGTTAGTAGCAAATCTAACAACTGCCTACATGATAGTCCTTTGACCCAAATTTTCTCATTACACTACACTAAAAAGTCTCAATGCCTACAAGCCACAGTTAGAATATACCAATGGGTATCTAACTACTTCAAACAAATTCATACATTGTCAGGAACTGTAACTGTATACAATGGATTTTTTGACTACACCATGGATTCTTTTTTCCCAATGACTTAATGATCACTACACGTTAATACAGCAACAGTGTACCACACACAAATGTTGTGCCATGCATAGTACATACAATGTACTATTTATGATGGTCATAAAAGTAAATATATATGTACACATGTAACTAATAACATTTTTCAAAATAAGTTCTATAACAAATTGGACTTTATTTTCTTTACTTAGAAACAAGCACAGATTGCAGGGCAAGGTTGACTGATAAAGAAAGAGCCTGGTTCCCAGTGAGACTCTGACACTCTGAGGGTAGCCAAGCAACTAATCGGTAAAGCAGACAGGTAGGTCAGGTAGCTAAGCAGGGGAGGGAAGAGTGAGAAAACAGATGAGAAAAGGAATGTTTTGAGCTACTTCTGAACTTCAGGTGGTTCAGCTCATAGAGAGATCTACCCACCACTCTCTGCCTGAAGAAGCGTCTGACCCATAGAGAGTTGGAGGTAACTGAGTGAAGGGCTACCGAAGGAAGGTATTTTGGAAGAACGTGTTGGATATAGTGCAGGCCCAGCTCCAGAAAGCCTTGTTGACAATGCAAAGGGTCTTGAACTTGACCCTTGCAGCCACTGGGATCCAGTGGAGAGATTTCAGGGCTGGAGAGATGCAGTCCTTGGGCTTGAGGCCAAGGATAAGTCTCACTGTACAGTTAGGAATTAGTTGCAGAGGGTGGAGAGTAGACATAGGCAGATTGAGAACAAGATTGCTGCCGTAGTCCACCCTAGAGAGAACCAGAGCTCTGGAGACAGTCAGCTTCTGGGGGAAAGTGAAAAGGGAAGAGTACCTTTGAGGCGGTGCAGCTGGTAGTGGGAATTCTTGGCGACGTCCAAGATGTGAGCAGAGAAGGAGAGTGTGGAGTTGAAGATGACACCACAGTTTTTTTCCTCACTGGAAGGCGAAGGAAGAGGGCAAAAGGAGGGTGGCCCGATTGAGAGAGGGAAAGCAGGAACAGGGGTCCCAATAAGAAGGTTCTCCATCTTACTGGCATTAAGGCAGAGATTGTTTGAGGTGCACCAATCCTGAAAGACAGTCAGGAATGAGCGAGCGAGGAGAGGCTGAAGGGAGCCTGAAGGTAAGCTGAGTTTCATCCACATAACACTGAAGTTAGAGGAGGAGGTAGAGATCAGGTTGGTCAAAGGGGCCAAGTAGAGTTTGAAAAACCAGGGCAAGAGGATAGATTCTTGGTGAATGCAACAGGTAGAGAGAGAGGTGGCGGAGAGGTGGCGGAGAAAAAGGGACCAAGTTGCACCTGTGAGGGGTGGTCCAAGAGGAAGGAGGTCAAACACTCCAGGGTCTGAATCATGATTCCCGGGTTCTCACAGAGTCGATTGATCAGGATGGTGTGGTTGATCATGTCGAAAGCAGAGGAAAGTTCAAGGAGGATGAGGACAGAAGGAATGCTGGAATCAAGGTTAGGGAGTAGATCTTTACAGGTGTTCAGGAGAGCAGTTTCCATTCCTCTCGCAGCTCTGAAGCCAGACTGATGGTCATGGAGACATCCAACAGATTCAGTGTGGAGAGTAAGCTGGTAGATGGCAATTTTTTCCAAGAGTTTGCCCAAGAAATGGATGATGAGATCGGCGATAGTTTGCCGGGCAAGTAGGATCGGCAGACGGATTCTTGAGGAGGGCGTGCACAGGTGAGTGCAAAGAGAAGAGGGCAACAGATCCAGTGGCGAAAGAACGATTGCATAAATCTGCCAAGGCACGAGCGCGGGAAACACCTGTTTGGATGACACTTTCATAGATCAGACTTTTCTAGAAACCTTGTCAGGTATTGTCAACGAGAAAGAGGATAAATGAGGAGGAGAGGGAGAGATGGACAAAAGGGGACCGAAAGAGGAAGAGGGAGAGGAAGAGGGGATATAGGACAGGATGTTCTGAGTTTACATGGAGAAGTAAGAGGCCAGAGCCTTTCAGAGTGCCTGGGAGGGAACACGAGAGGTAGAGACTGCAACAGTATTGGCGAGTTTCTTGCAGATTTTAAAGCATTCGATCGTCTTGTTAGAGTACACAGTTTTGCTAGCTTGAATGTGTGCTCTCTTCTTGCACATCACAGAGAGTCTGTATTGCCATTGGAGCAGACAGGTCAGTTTGTCAGAGGATGTGCCCAAAGCCCCCCACTTCCTCTCAGTCACCCTGCACTTGCATTTCAGGACAGTGAGGTCAGAATCATACCAAGAGTTGCGCGTGGAGGTAGGCTTCAGCGAGATTTTTATAACAAGGCAAAGATGTTGAGGGTGTTGGAAATGGAGAGATGCACATTAGACAGGGCTGTGTCAGGGTGTGAGTCAGTTGCAGGAGTAGGAGGAGCAGAGAAAGAAGAGGCAAACACATCCACTAACATATGCTTCATGCCCCGAATGACATAGAAGGTAGGTAGCAGAGTAGCGGGGGATTTGTATGAGGGATAACGTCATTTCAGATGAGAGGAGAGTAGAAAGTGGTTGGTCCAAGAGAGAGGAGTGGTGAGAGGTTTAGAGAGGGAGATGTCTGAGTTGATGAGAGTATCTAGAGTATGTCCAGCAGAGTCTGTCAGGCCTGAGGGCAGAATGGAAAAAGAGGGGGTATTTCAGGGGTCGCGGAAAAGCCCAGAGGAGGGATTAGAAGCATCCAGGTGGATTTAGAGGTCTCCGAAGAGAAGAAGATGAGAAGTATAGGCAAGGAAAGAAGAGGAGAGGTGGGCCATTCAGAGAGGGAGAGGGCGGCCTGGCCAGGTGACATGTAGATGGTGGCCACAATTAGAGAGAGGCCAGGAGCGATAGAGAGTCTACAGACAGGCAGTTAAAGGAGGATAAGGCCTGCATAGGGATGACAGAGGCCGGGAGCCTCTCCAGAAAGACCAGGGCTAGTCCGGTTGGATCTGCGTTCAGAGTGGACCTTGTAGCCCACAGGGAGGAGAGTGTCAAATCTCATGACAGAACTGGCCGTAAACCATATCTCGGTGAGAGCAAGGACATATAGTTTGAGTTATTCGAGAAGATGACAGATGTCATAGGAGTGTTTCACAGCAGAACGAGAGTTGAGCGTAGCGAAATGGAACAGGTTGCAACATTTTAAAGACTTCCGTGGAGGGTTACAGGCTTGAGGCACACCCTGCAGAGGTGGTAGAGGGCCCAAGTGTTGGCAGAGGCAGAAGATGAGGGAGCCAGTGAGGTGGCAGAAGGAGTAGCCAGAGAAGGGAAAAGTCACAGGAAACTCCTATCAAAAAGGAGTAGAATGGGCTGAGGGCCCTGAACCAAGATGGTGCCATTCAGATAAACATTAATGATGGTCTTGGAGGAGTGGGAGGGGGCCAAAAGGACCTCCCACCTAGTGCCACCATTAATGGGAGAGGAGGAAAATGGAGAGAAAGCAGAGACCATATGAAGTGCCCATAGGTTTGGAGAGGGTACGACAAAGAGGATGTCAGTGAGAGTCTGTCTGGAGGAAGCACTGGTGTAGGTATCATCAATAGGGAGTCCTGTGTTGGAAACCAGGATGTCGCTCTTGAACATATTCCTTACAGACTTAGTGAGAGGGATAGGGTAGGAGATAGAGTAGCAGTTAGAGAAGATGGGAGAGACAGAGAGCACCATCGGGGATGCGAAGGAGATAGGTCGAAGAGAAAGGTGTAAGAAGAGAGAGAGAGAGATTCACAGCCCTGTGCCACACAATTCAGAGTGCACAGGGGAAGAGGAAGGAGGCCAGGGTCACAACATGGGAAGACGCAGGAGGTTTACAAGTAACTCACACCAATGAATGGCACGCCTTGCGTGGGGATAAACGTGGGAGCCTAGAGAGACCAGCAACACAGCCACAGTTACAGGAATGCTTCCAGATTTGACTTTCCTAGAAGGGTGAAAATAGGCTACGTTTTTGAGCACAGTACAATAGAACACACCCAGATTCTACTTTCCTAGAAGGAGGAAAAAAGGCTAAATTTTGAGCTCAATACAACACACCCAGATTTGACTTTACAAGTAGGGGGGGGGAGGCTAGGTATTCCAGGACAGCTCAATACAACACCCACAGATTTGACTTACCTTACAAGTCGCAGCAGGTCAACGGCTGCAGGTTACATGCTACCAATGTCATCAATGACATTTGTGATGTCATCTTTGATGTCCTAGCTGTTAGTCTTAGCAGTGCATGGTGGTGGCGCAAGTTATGGTTGCTTAGCTTACCATAACTGGCGAATTTCAGGGGTATTTCAGTTTTACTTGGTACCATAACGTCCCTTTAACAAAATGTTTACACTGAATTTCATAGGTTTTTATTAGTGCAACTCAACCATAATGTCTACGAACATCTGACTTCATTGCAAACCTTCCAGAGAGTGCCACATGACCATATGCTGGCACGCGGCATGATGACGTGTCCGAGAACCCATACGCACTTCACGATAAGATCTGTGCTTCACGGACAGTTTGGAACTGCCTTTTCTACTGATCTAGGAACTTTCAACTTCAAAATGTCCTTTGCACAGCTCCAACACCTATTCCTACTCATCCATTAACAATCTAGTACACAGTACATACTTTTTGCAAAACTGCTATTTTTATTAAAATAGAATCCGCTAATGCCACCCCTACTCCCCAAGAGACTCCACCACTGCTGTAATCAAGGAGCATGTAAAACACTGCCCCCTACCTTAGAAATAACACACGCGCAACATTTTCAGCTGTCCACCTGCCCCTCCATATTAGTGTTTGGTGCCTCTTCCCCCATTTCCCTCCCCACCTTTCGTTCTAAGCTCTCCTGCCAAAAAAAATGCATCCAAAAACAAAATGAATGTTCCTTTAGGAACCACCTTTAACAGTTCAAAAATAGAACTAAAAAAAAAAAGTATAGACTCCATCTTCTTTATATTTCTCAGTAAAGTACATAGGGCCTCATTACACGGTAGGCGGTGAGCCATGGCGCTATTAGCGCCATGGCTCATGCCGGTAAAATACCGGCACCGCCTTGGTGGAAAGGGGAATTACCGCCCTATTCCAAGGTTGGTGGGGGCGGTAATTCCCCCTTCCCCCATTGCCCTTCCTCATTCCCATTTTTGCCCCATAGGGCTCTATGGAAATGGGGAAGGCGCTAATTACGCCACCGCAATTTTGCGGTGCCGTAATTAGCTCCGAGGTCCCTTAGCGGGTTGGATTTTAACGCCTGCAAGAGCAGGCTTTAAATCCTCCAACCCGCAAAGGGACCTCGTAGTACGGCGGTAAGGGTTAACGGCCACCGTTGCCATTAACGGTGACCGTTAACCCTTACCGCCGTCCGTGTAATGAGGCCCATAGACTCAATAGGATTTTCCAACATTTCCATATGCATTTTGTGTTATGCTAATGGAAATATTGTGGGTTCATCCTCCGTTCCATGGACTGGAACAGTGAATACCGGCCCAGCAGCGCAAGTTATCAGCCCAAGCAAATCCGTTTCAAAGATGGCCACCATGGAAAGGGAAGACGGGGGTTCCATACAGGGCCCCTCTTCACTTTCCATGACAGCCTGCAGAAGACAAAAAGAGAACCCTATGACCATATTACCACAAACACATTTTTCTTCCCTTTCAGAGCTATCCTAATTTCGAATAACTTTACCACAAAGCCAGTCCCAGGTGGACATGGCCACTTTAATCCTATGTTTTGTCCCTTGTGGTCATGGCCAGTAGCCAGATTGTCCGGATCATTACCTTATTCTATGACCCGGACAATCTGGCCACTGCCCAGGGCCACAGGCTACCCCTCAGTCACTAAAGGTATACTGCTATGTTTGTAGCTACATTATGACACTTGTCAAAAAATAAAGCACTGGCACATTTCCAAAACCATGCTTGTAGGTCCTTGCCAATGCTCCTTACACAGGTTTCTTGGAAATCCACCCATGTTTTATTTTTTTCAAAAAAGTCAAATGTATGCACATCCAATATCCATTCAGACTTTACAAAAACATTTATATCTAGATCTATAATAATTTTGCAAACCTTTGTGTAGATTGTTCAAATGGCACCACATTTATAAGCCTTTACAATATTTTTCTCCCACTTGACAGAATTCCACCAAACTTTGCAAAAACATTTATATCTAGATCTATTATCAGTTTACCAAATGAAGTGTAGATTCGTCAAATGGCACCTCATTTATAAGCCTTTACATTATTTTGGCATCCCCCCTCTAATTTTACCCCCTCTGGAAAAAATCCACTAAACTTAGCAAAAACATTTATATCGAGATCTATTATCAGTTTGCCAAATTAAGTGTAGATTCGTCAAATGGCACCTCATTTATAAGCCATTACATTATTTTGGGACCCCCCCTCTAATTGTGCCCCCTCATGACAGAATTCCACCAAACTTTGTAATCTCATTCGGAATCAGGTCAGAAATATATCATCCCATCCTCATCACCCATCACCTCCCCAGAGATTATTTGATAAGTTTGACAAGTGCAATGCTCAGAAAATATTATTGTCACGAGGGTTCGGACATGTGTTTTTATGCACCGTAGCTTAGTTTTCCTCTTTTGTACACATGCAAAATCTAGCAGCAGGGCATGGCCATCTTGTGCTAATCTTATCCGTTGCTGCATCGCCCTAAGGTGAACTGCCCTAGCGGCACTAAATCATATGCCCCGCCTCTGAGCCTCACATCACCAAACCTAGTGATATTCTCCGCCTTTCTCGGTGACGTTCCTGGGCAGCGTAGCCAAACGCGCCCAGTCATCACCTACGTGATGTGACGCAGAACCCGGAAATCAACACACATCGTCTCACAACACAGCACGTCACAATTCGGAATATGAAACTGTACTTTAAAAGCAAACAGTAAGACTGTACAATTTGTAAAATACTTTTATTTCACAATAAACGCTCCGAGAACATCCGGCTATTGCCATATTCAATCAAATTGGAAATTTGTTTCTTCGCTCACAATCCGAAAATTTTTATCGTGAGTCACGTGTTGTTGTTTTTTAGTACACAAGGTGTTTGTTTGGGTAAAAGAAGCATTTGGGTCGCACATTGAATTCCAGGGCTTGTGCATCAACTTGCAGCTAGACCAACGTAAAGGATGTTATGTTGCTCCTAATAGCTAGTACAGCGTAAGGGCATATGGGCCCTTGGCGTTCATCCCAAAAAACAGTCAAATATATCCAGTTGTTCACAAGTATCTGCAGCTGCTGGTTGAAGAAACCATCAGTTGGCATCTGGAATCTATGAAAATCGCAGAATGGCAGGATGTACCTGTTTTGAAAACATAATAGACATGTGTCTCAGTAGCCGATCTTTATTACAATTTATCTATTGACTTTTTAATTAGGCATAGAGTTTAAACTAACGATTAGCACAGACATGAGACAATGTCAACAGAGAGAAAACAACGTGGAAAGTACTACAAAATTTGCTTCCGAGGACATTGCTATGTAGTATGTTCAACTCTAACCGGGATAGGGAACCTGACGCTACAATTCGAGGTGCACATAGATGGCATTTTAATTAAATATTAGCGTTGAACTTGGGAGAACCGAGTAGTGGTCTACATTCATCTCAATGCTGGACTGCCCATGTGGGCGGTAGAAAGAAAATTACACACAAAGGTTATACTTCCATTTCATTGCAATATGCCACACAGAACAAACAAGTAGAATGTAAACCAGAAATAATGATAAGTTGATGCTCGTTCGTGTATAAAATCGTCGAAAATCAAACTTACATTATATTCGGCATTTCCATCCTCTTGGCGTAACTCAGACCATAACGCAGACTCCGTTCGCACCAACGATTTTTCATAAACTGAATTTACATGTTCCTTAGTCCAGTTTTGGAATGCATAACCTTATCATATCTTACATTATTACACCCCTACTTTCATTGAATTCCTTTCGGAATGGTGCCTTTCTCTCAAGGTCAATAAAACAATTTAACCTTATACTGTGTGTCCGATGCGTGGGCTTCCTTAGCTTGCAAGCAAAAATTCAAAGCTGGTGACCTTCACTCAGAATGAACATGCATTCTTATTTTGCAACATCTCAACATCTTGGCTCACCGCATCCATGAGAACTGTAATTGTGATGCACAGGCACAAGAGGAAAAATGTGGGGGCTGTCCTTGCTCGATGATCGTGGCGCTGCTGACGGGTAGGGAAAATTCGCAATGACAGAATGCGCCCTACTCCAACATTGGAGTAGAGGGTACACAAAAAAGAGTCAAAGTGTTTCTAGCAATAGCCCCACCTATGCTTAGGTCACGGACTCCTTCACTTATGTAGCCTAGGTTTCATCCCTTTTGTGGGATTGTAAGGCAATCGTAAAAACTGCAGTAGTTGAAAGAAAAAAATTAACAAAGAGGATACATTTTAACAGATAAATTGGATGCTTTATTTGGAGACTTCTTAAAAACATTGTTGATCAAAAAAACAGATGGTAATCATTTTTACCTGGATTTGAACTGTTCCAGGAGCTCTGTTTTAGGTGGACAGGGCACGCTGGCAATGTTTTCTGACAATGTATGTGTACTCGGAACAAAATTGCATGCAATTCCATGATTATACATCTCCATCCCTTGAATGCCGAAATGCAATCTCTTTGGCCTGTACTTTAGGCACATATTGTGGAACACCTCCAAATCTACCATGTGACAGAATGCTGTGAGTCCCGTCAGATCTCTTGATAGAGTTTTATCAAACACAATCTTCTCAAGTGCTTTGTGTGGAGGCGAAGATGGAATCAACCACTTCTTCTTCCGTTCCTGCACAGGACTGTTCACGAACATCCTAACTGTTCAGACGTAAAGCGGTTTGGACTGTAGGCGTGCGCACAGTTGTTTCCCCATTCAGTATATGGGAGAAAATACATTATGGGACCCCCCCCTATAACTTTGCCCCCCTGGACCAACCTCACCAAACTTTGCAAAAAAATTCAGAGTGCGACAAATACTTTTTTTGCAAAGTTTGGTGAGGATTTGTCCGGGGGGAGCAAAGTTATAGGCCGCCCAAAAAGTGCTCTTCCTATGGGATTAGCAACTTAACCATAACTACACAGCCACTACTGTGGCTGTGTAATATGCTTATTTTTATAAATTTGAAAATTTCAACCCTCCCCTTTAGATGCTTTTATGGAGCCATGTTAGTAAAATAATTACTATAAAATCTACATTTACTAGTAAATGCAACAATTACTTACACATTGTGAAACACTAAAAACCTACCACTTTTGTTGCTTATTTATTAATGATATATCGCAATGAATATGAACTGCAAATTTAACATCAGTAGCGTACACGTCATAAGCTTCATAGCTTCAACAATTATGTCTGGTTAATAACCATAATATAATGTATTAGGGACATTTATTTTCTAACAAGTATCCTTGTAAATCAGTTATTTTTTTTTGTAATGCTATATAGTACTAAATATGAACTGGAAATATGAATGTATGCAGTAGTGTACTATTTACTTTACTCACTTCAGACAGTTTATAGCTTCTACCAGGGGAGGAAGGATAGCTCAGCGGGCAACAGCTTTGTCTTGAAAACAACAGAACAGAGCAAAACAAAGGTTTGAATCCCGATACCACGGTTAGCGACGTTTGTTGGTCTTAAACATGTTATAAAAGGATAATAATAATAATTATAATATTTATACTAAATTAGGCACACTAACCAAAACATTTATCCAAAAGTACACATAAGGTGCAGCTTAAAAAATGGTCTTCTTCACATCAAAAACATATTCATGCATGGATTAAGTTACTTAAAAATGTATCCTAATTAGGCACTACAAACCTTTTAAAGTCGGTCTGATTATTGTGATAATA
Source organism: Ambystoma mexicanum (assembly GCF_040938575.1). Classification (NCBI taxonomy): domain Eukaryota; kingdom Metazoa; phylum Chordata; class Amphibia; order Caudata; family Ambystomatidae; genus Ambystoma; species Ambystoma mexicanum. Next base: position 718,114,831 of record NC_090932.1, read on the forward strand.
TGCATTACCTTTATTAATTACATATGTATGCTTAGTGTTATGTTTGTAGCACTGTGTACATTTCATATGCTTAACAGCTTCAAAAGAAGCACACGCTAAACATTATGTATAACATCGTCAGCAAAATATATAATAAAGGGCGACTGGCTATGTCCTGATATGCCCAGGGGGGTAACTTGTAATAACGAAAAAAATCAGGATGGGAGATCAAGACAGCAAGTTCTGGATTAATGTATTTAATCTCAACATAATAACATACTGATACATTTTTACTCTTTGACAAAGCAACAGCAAACTGACAGGTTTATCACTTTACAAGTGGGAGGGTACTGCTATGTACCAACCTCTTAAGTATTGAGGGAATTTTCCTCACATTAGTGCACATTCTCTAGCAAACAATATACATTTTAATACAAAAATGAGTAAGTGCTGCCTAGGACTGCTTGTGGTCCATGTTTTTTTTTTAAAAACATAACAAACAACAACATGTGAAAACAGAAAGGTGGGACAAGACGTTGTGTCACAAATCAACACTGTAGTGTTTCAGCCAAATGTAGTGGTTGATTGAAGCTAGTTGTTGGGGTGGCCTTCTTCAGGATGGGGGTGAAGGGTTACTCTGTCCATGTGATATCTGTCAGAGTGTAATAAAGATGTGAATGGCTGTTATGATGGTGTTTGATCTCTGTGACGTGTTATTTATAATTTACAATACTTGCTAGTGGCTAGTCGGTGCCAAGAAAAATACACTAGGGAAGTGTATTTATGTCGAGGTTACCGTCAAACAGCGATGCAGCAGTAAAGCTTCTACAAATAGTCCCTCAGCTTCTCATGGTGGAGACTAGTGGGGCGGTGTTATGAATACACTGCAAGACTGTGAACATCACTCTGGTGATCCTGGACACAATCTGTTGGCCAGGATGTGGCTGTGCCCACAAGTGGCGTGTTGAAACCACAGGTCTGGGAAATGAAAACGGAAGAATGTTGTCATATCATCCGTCAATATAAATTAATGATCGTCAAAAAGGTGGTGCCGAGTGTAAAAACATGCCTAATGATGATAAAGCAATTGGTGCCGGGCGGTGGCATGCAGCGAGTGAGAAAGTTACATAGGTGTGCGTGGAGTAGGTGATACACAGGTGAGTTATTGTGCAGGGGATCAGATTCGATCCTCGGTTGTGTTTGCACAGCAGATAAATAGTGCACAAGTCCAGGTCCGCACCCGTTTGGTGGTGGGGGCGTAGTAAGCCCTGTACGGTGTAACTTACTTGATCTCACTGCATACGTCTGAATCTCACTGAGCAAATGGCAGTGTACACTGTGCGTTGCGCAGGAGATTATGGCCAACGGCATTGAACCGCCAGTAACGAAGCCCCGCCCATGATCCATCCCAGCCAATCGTGGTGCATCAGATGGGCCAATGGGAGAGGGGTGTGCGCGTTTTGTGGCGCCCAGTCCGAGTGAAAGTAAAACTGGTTGGTTGTGTCTGCATATAGCTCAATCCCTGGACCAATGATGAACAGAGTCAGTGTGATGACTGTTATTGATTGGTCAAAATCTGTGTTTGGTAGAAAAAAGTGTGTTCGTGTTGGAAAAGACGATCAGAGAGATGGAAAAGGTCCCCCTAGAGTCAAGGGTACCTAATGGTGGTACGTGATGCATGCTGGGGATTGTAGTCCTGCACAGGCGGGCGCCAAAGTATGGGACTGTGAAAAGCCTCTGCTGTTTGAGTGCTCAGGAGGCAGGGGCATAGAGTGCCCATAAGTCAGCCATATCTATGTGTGGGGACATGTACACATATCTAGGTATGGAATAATATGGCCTGATTTACAGGGTGCAACTAGTTACTGATTCAGACAATTCATGAATATAGTAAGAGCATATTTCATCAAAACATATTATGTTACACTGGTGCGTTATTGGTGCAAAAGAGATGATCACATTCATTTGAAATAACTACGACGGAATAGAACACAAGAAAAATGTTATCCATTTGCCAATTTAGTGCATCAGACGTGATCGAGTGATCTATGCCGCATATCTTGCAGCGGGATAGAGCACTAGATATATTTTCCAAAGCTGTTTAATAAAGCCCGACAATTTGAATTTCTAGGTGTATGCTATCTCATACCCACACAGTCTCAGGGACACATTGAGAAATCATTCTGAGCAAATGCCATTGCTAATAGAACGTATTAAACCTTTGCATAATTCAGTTCATTTGCATAATTCAGTGCAGGTATACATTAGGCAGGGTGATAATTTTGTTTGCATAATTCAGTTCATTTGCAAAATTCAGTTTAGGTATACATTAGGCATGGTGGTGATTTCATTAGATGTGTTTCATTTCTATCGGAAACCAGGGTTTTGCGTACGCAAAATGACATGTGCCAAGTCCACAGTGGAGTAGATAATGAGATACAATGGCAAGATAGAATCAAGAAATACATTCAAAAAGATAGGGAGATGTAACTCGAGCTGCTAAGTGTATAATGTCAAAAAGCAGCCAAATCAAAATAAAAGTTGACCTTGAGTCAGGGAAAATGGTGCCTGTGTAGTATGGCTCCTGGCTTGGAATCTAGTGAGCCTGGTGTGTAGGTTGATACTTGAGCTGTAATCAATTCCAAAAATGCTTCCATTCGACTGTGATATTCAGTCAATTTTTCACAGTGTCTAATCTATGCACCCATTGTTGTTCCAATTTTGTCAGGGATAGATTGATGTCTCCACCTCATTTTTGAGGGGTCAGTTGTTGTACAATTGTCCAAGTGAAATCCTCATTGGTGTGTCCTTTCTTGGTAAAGTGTTCTACCAGTGGTTTGTCAGCCACTGCATTTTTGATGCATGATCTGTTTTCACCAATCCGTTGTTTGATGAGCCTGATTGTTTTGCCAAAGTATATTAGGTGACAAGGACATCTAATGACATAGATGACGAATTTGCTTTTGCAGTTGGTATGATTTTTCAGAGTCCAGTGGAAGTCCTTGTAGGTGAAGGTTTTGCTGGATTTTGTGCATATACATGCCACACACCGGCCGCAGCTGAAGTGTCCAACCACATGTGGTAAATTCCAAAATATTTTCATTTCTTTTTCTGGTTCCAAAAAGGTGTGTACCAGTGTGACTCACAGGTTTTTGTTCTTTTTGAAATCAAATAGAGTTTCTTTTTTTGCCAGGGTCCCCTCATTTTTGATGAGGTACCAATGTTTATTGATGGAGGCCTTGGTGAGATTACTGATGGGATTAAAAGTAGTGACGCAGACCGTCCTGTTGATGGGGTTCTTCTCCTTAAGGGTAAGGCAGATGGTGCGGTCTGTGTTAGCTGCTCTCTTTTTTGCCATTTTTATCGATTTTCTGGGGTACCCTCTCTCTGTGAGACGTGTTTGTAGCTGTTTGGCATGAAACTCAAATCTCTCTCTTTCAGTGCAGTTTCTGCGTACGGAAAGGAATTGGCTTTAGGGTAAGTTGTATTTGAGTCCTTCTGGGTAATAGCTTGCAAAATGCAGAAGACAGTTCCTGTCTGTTGTTTTCCTGAAAAGTTCGGTCTTGAGGTTGTTTCCAGAGCGATATATGTGTAGGTCGAAGAAATTGACTGTCTGGAAGTCCCATTCGAGGGTAACTCTTATATGTTGGTTCCATATTTGATGGCGCAATCTACAGAATTACTGTAAACAGTAAAAGCATTACTATTACATATTTACTATGTGTCTGTATTTGTAAGGTGGAGCGATTATCTGAATTGCAGGTAGTACATAATCTGCCATGGTTTGCATTTTGTACAAGTTGCTGAAATGGAATGGATTCACAGTTAGGTATGGATACATACGCAAAGCGTTCATTAGGGACTTCTTCCCGTGCCACATGGTTGCAGAGAGTGCATGTATGTTTCCACATGTGTGAAATCTGAAAGATTACATTTATAGGTATGTTTTTGTTTTCCAGTACTTGTAGTAAGTACATTAGAAATTCTTGTGGATCTTCTTGTGAGTTTATAGTGAATTTGACAATTCCAGCACAGTAGTCCAATTCTTGTCTCAGTCCATGAACACTGTAAGTGTTGTCAGGCTTGTTGGTTGAATTTCTATGAAGGACTAACATTTGCAAACACAATTGGTCTGTACTGTGTAAGTAAATGTTCTCAATAATTGGTGGCAATTGGAATAGAATATTTATTTATTGCTACATTTGTGTAGCAATTTACAGCGGTTACATTTGAACATTTGAATGGACCAGATAGTTCCATTTGGAAGTCATATATTTGGAGTTTGTGTTGCTTTTTTGAAGAAGTAGTTGAGTTACTTTGACCACTAGATTCTTGTTTGATTGTGGTACTTGATGAAGTATTAGTTTCTTTTTTTTTCTTCAGAGCAATTGTAATGATATCCTGTATCATTTCAGTTTTAAGTAGTTTTCTTTAACAACAGTTTGCTTCTTGTGGAACAGGATAGGTTTTTATATGGGGGTGTAGAGTAAACGTAGTCTATTGTATTCTAAAATGCAAGGAATATCAGCATTTACTTTACTTGCATGAAAGTTGATTAGAAATAGCCTGTCAAGTGTACGCAAGCGTGATAGTGCTACATAGCTCATGCCTTCTTTAAAGACTATACTACCAATATCTATTAATGCTTTATCCAGGGTAAGACCTTGTGATTTGTGAATGGTCAATGCGTATGCTAGAGTTACTGAAAATTGTTCTATGCGTACATACATGTCTTTGAAAAGAAGGAAGCAGGCTATTGAGCGTCCTATCCTTTTAACTTCTGATAGTTTGTCAAAGAGAATATTGACAAATTAAATGTTGTTGTCACGTGGGTATGTTTGAAAGCCAACAACTGTACCAAGTGCTCCATTAACCAGCTGTGTTGGAGATAGAGTTTTCTAGGGTATTTAGTCTTGTTGTGGCTTGTTGACACATGGGTAGTGTCATACCATGTACGTTCAGCTTATCTGTGGAGCACATTTCAATTATTGGTTGCATTTCTTTTTTCAACATTGTTTCATTGAATTTGGAACAGCTTGCAAGAGTTGGCATCAAGGACATACAATTGACATTTGTGTGTGCTAAGTATTGCATCACATCAGTAGCACATGAGTTATGGCCATAAAGTGTATGGATGTGCCTGGTTTTTAATATTGATTGTGCTTCTTGAGATAGTACACCAACTCTAATACTTTTTTAAATGTTGGCGTATGTAAGGTCTACAGACTGGCGCATGTTTTCAGTTAATTCTGTGTAATGGAAATGTTGCCAAAGGTTTACATTTCCTATGCTGCCAAGAGTTTTACGGCACAGTTTGTGCCCTAAGGTTTTAAAAATTGGGTCAGCTTTCACTGGTGTCAATTGAAGGTCTCTGAAAACAATAATATATTTTCCTCCAAACAGCTGGTCGTAGTCTCTTTTGAGGACCTCTTGTAATCTGAGGTGAATTAAAGCCAACATTAGGTGGGAGACCATGCTCACCTCATCTATTAGCAGCATTTTCATTTGTTTGAAAACTCTGCGTAGTTCCATTGCACCTTCTGTGGAAAGTTTGTAGTAGTCTAATTTGTTTTGTTGTTCTACTGGAAGGAGTAGTAATCGGTGTAAAGTGACACCACCTATGTTGTAGGCAGCTAAACCTGTGGACGCAGTTACAACAGCTTGTTTGTAAATTGTTGAAGGAACTTGCTGATGATTTTGATTAAGAATGTTTTGCCTGAACCAGCTTCACCACTCACATATAGCAGTACAGGTTTGTATTCTTGGCAGGTATAGTTTTTTTTTTCATGTTCCGCACCATGTTCAATTTGTTTTTATTATTTCTTGGAAAATGGTAGTCTGTTCATGGTTCAGTTGTGATTTCAGTACATCAAAGTCCTCTGTATCTTGTTCATTCTGACACATGGTGTTTTCTACTTCTGTCATGGCTAATTCTTCCTCATTTGCTATTAGTGGTTGTCCCAGTGGTTCTTGGCTTCCTGTTACAGAAGGTTGACTACTGTTGGGAGTGTCCACTTGTAGTTGTCCTGGAATTCTTCTTCGTATTGTTGTTCATTGTGCAACATTGTTTGGTAGTGTGTAAAGTTTACCTCTGTTATAGTGCTTTCATTTGCTTTGAAAGCGTCTTCATAGGAGTCATACGTATCCAGTAAGTCTTCTTCTTTTCTCCATGGTTTAAAAAGTTGTAGCAGGGACATTTAATACAGCAAGTTTTGGGCTACGTGATGTAGAGAAACATGGCTTCCAAAGTGGTACTCCTGTTTGGGTAGTATGTGTCCAGTAAATTGTTTTTTAAAATATCTTGGCTGTTGGGATCATTTTTGGCTATTGTTTCTATGTCCTCATATGATTTGAGAACTCTTTTTCTAGATTTAGCTGGACCAAGACTTAGCCATACTATATTGTCAGATTTTCCATACAAGGCAGTACCGGTTAAACGGTCTGCAGCTTCATAGCAGCCACATTCTCTATGAGAGAGCATTTCTATGCCTAAACTGTACAATTTCTGTGATAGTGTTTTTTCAGATGATATGTCATCCCAGATGTCCTGAATCTCTGTTTTCTCTGCTTTGGTTAAGTAGGCTATGACATATCGTGCAACTGCAGTGGAATTCTCTGCAATGTACTGCACATCTATGTGTGCATTCCATAGGAGGGCAATGATTGCATTGTAATCATTGATGTATTTTGATTCTTCTGTTCTTTTTATGTAATATGTGTTCTTAGGTGATTTACTTTTGACACTATGGGCCTCATTACACGGATGACGGTGAACCATGGCGCTATTAGCGCCATGGTTCATGCCGGTAAAATACCGGCACCGCCTTGGTGGAAAGGGGAATTACCGCCCTATTCCAAGGTTGGCGGGGCGGTAATTCCCCCTTCCACCATTGCCCTTCCCCATTCCCATTTTTGCCCCATAGGGCTCTATGGGAATGGGGAAGGCGCTAATTACGGTACCGCAAATTGCGGTACCGTAATTAGCTCCCTGGTCCCTTTGCGGGTTGGTTTTTAATGCCTGCAAAAAGCAGGCGTTAAATTCCCCAACCCGCAAAGGGACCTCGTAGTAAGGGGGTAAGGATTTACCGGTACTGGTAAAATACCGGTACCGGTAAACCCTTACCGCCATCCGTGTAATGAGGCCCTATGTCTGACTGAAGACATGAAACTGGTCTAGGGAAACCAAAGTGGCATTTGGTGTAGTATTTCCCTTTTTTTAAATATTTGCGATGAAAATATTTCCCACATTTTTGTCTTTGAAATTGTAAAATGTGTGCATGAAGGTCACTATGTGTTGTTTGGGAAGGGATTTCACAAGTGACATATTTTTGGATGAACTGCAAAACAGTGGCATCACTGTCCTGACCAAATTTAGGAGCATCTTCAATCCACAAAAGCATGTGGATGTGTGGTGCTCATCTGGCTTGGTATTCTTTTCTCCAAAAGAAGTGTTGAACTTCTCTAAGGGGAGGAAAAGTCTTATTACAAATAAAGTATAGCATAGCAATGAAGTGATGATGGAAATTTCTTGATACATTTACAGGATCTAGAGAGCAGAGTTCTCCTGGTGTTTTTATATCTATGTTTGTTTTATTTTTGTTTGCTATGCGTAGGAAATTGTGTAAATCTTCCCATGCATATTCTGCAAAACTTAATGTTACAAACCAAGTGGGTGGGCCAAGGTTTCTGATCATACAGCGTACATCTCCATGACATCGGAACCAGTATTCTTTTGTACCACGCATGTTTGCTAAAAGATTTGTAAAACTTGACTGTAAAACTTCATCTTTTTCTTGCACTTTTTGTAATAATTGCATAGCTGACATATTTTGAAAATGGGCACCTGATTTAAACGTGATTTAACTCTGTAGCATAGAGTTGCTAGTTCACTTTCAAAGAGAAGGTGGAATATGTATTCCACATTTTGTCTGAATCTGGGGTCGTCAGAATACATTTGTAGAGAGCGATATTCTGATGCTGTTATCTGTGTGGGTCTATCATCGTACCTTCCTCCTTTTCCAGTATGAAAGAGTAGCGGAAAGGCTTGTGCTTCTATACTTTTTTTCCCATATGCTGATTGGAGATCCTTTGGCTTGTCGCATTTGGTATGTTTCAAGTGCATCATCTATAGTATCTTTAGAGTGTAAAGGAAGAATTGTATAATGGTCTAAAATATTGGATTCTTTAGTAGTATTTAGAAGTTCAAATTGACCAGTTTCTGGTGACTCGCGAATTATTTCAATGGTTTCTCTTAGGTTTTCTTCAATATTAATTTCTTTGTAGTATTCATTGTTGTTTTTTAGATATTTCAGGGATTGTCTAACTTTATGTAAGTCTACAAGTTGTTGCCAAATTGTTTTGTCTTTTGTAGGTACAACATTTAGTAAGATAATTAAAGATTGATCTATTGGCCGTTGCACTCCTAGAGTGTGTACATTTTCTGTGAGATCTAATGGTAAATAAACTACTTTGCCACAAATGCCTTTGACTCATTCAGAAGGAGGTAGTTTTGCTGTTTTTGGTTGGATGCGTATTATTGCTTGAAATGGGTGCACTGTTTGAATTATGATGATCTCATATAAATTTAGTTGTTGCAGCAGTTTTGGTAGTGGGAATAATTCCAAGTCATTAGTGATAGCACGTGAAGGCGTTTGGTTCTTGTCTAATTTTGTAGTGCAGTAATTGTAGAGTATTAAGGGGTCAGTAATGTCGTATTTGTTTTCTGCTATAAGGTAGAGAGCTAATTGGAACCATTTCAAATCTTCATCGTCTTCTATTTTGTACATTATATCTATAGTTTTTGTGGTACTTTTATAAGACGTCCTGCAGCAACACACGCACACATGGTTTGGTACTTCAGCGGAGGTACTTTTAAACTTTAGTATTTCTTTTTTGTATGTGTTTAATAGAAGGTTGCTATTTGTACTGTAGTTGCTAGTTTGATGTACATCTATTTCATTTTGTAAGTGGCTTTCAATTCCAAAATATTTTCTCTGGATATGGTCTATTTCTTCGAGTAGTTGTTTGGCTGTACCATGTACAAGATTGTTATTTAAGTTGGCTAGTGCTAAAGCAGGACTTTTAGCATAGTAGAGTTTTTGGACTAGATTTCTTATAGTTGAATGATGTGTTGATATCATTTTGATATGATGGCAGGTGCTTTTGCAAATAGGTCCTGAAATGCAGGCTAATGAATGTCCTTGTAGTCCTGTGTATTTGCGCAGTGGACAGGCATCCATTTTTTGTAATAGTTTCATTTTGAATTTGTCTTTGCTTTTTACAAACTGCTTGAGGAACTGGCGTAAAGCTTTGAAAGATTTTTTGGCAATGTTACACATTGATGTGCATGGCCATTTCTAGACTGGACGTTTTGGTTCAGTAAATTGGGGAGGTGATACTGAGTTTTCTGGGGATATTGTTGTGAGCAGCGTTTCTTGTTCCATAATGGTGTTATTACGTTTTTCATACCCTCTTCCACTGCTATGTATGGGAATTGGGTTGGTTTGCTTTTGTTTATATTCTTCTTCATTAAAATATGTTTCTGTGGTCCTGGTGTGACTCCATTCACCTCCACAGATGTTTAAGAAGATATTTTTGGTGATATGCCGTTTATTGAGAAGTCTTTTTTGTAGTTTAGTAGTTAGTTTTGTTAGTGGTTTCATCCTGTTTAAAACTAAAATAAATAACTTTTTTTAGAAGGATTGCACTATCTACGAGAGCTTCTAGAATTAATTTTCTATGGTAGGTTTTAATGGTTGTGCATGATATTCCTCCTGTTTTTAAAAGGTTCTGAAGGACTCTGTGGTGGAAACATTTTTGTAAAATCTTTTTTTTGCTATGCTTACTTGCCACAACATCAAGATGTATAGGTCCAGTGTTAGCAGTAGTGGTAGCTGGAGTCTTGTTACTCACTTTGTTTGGTTTAACATTTTGTTAGAGGAGGGAAAGTTTCTGTACTGGAAGCTTGTTTTGTTTCGCTTAATGACTGTATTAGCTGTTTTGTTTGAACTTTTTGTACAAAAGCTGCTAGAGATGGATGCTTATTTTAGACACTTTTATTTTGATTTGCTCTACTTCTGCATTGCTTTCTACGGAGTTGCTTTTTGGTAGGCATTCTTTGGGGTGTGTTGGAGAAAAAAAGAAAGTATGGGTGGGTCTTTTGTGCAGTGTATGCATGCTTTGTGCATGAGTGTTTGAGTATGATGGTAAGTATGATTGTGGAGGTGTGTGATTGTGCAATGGGAAGGTACATCAAGTTGGGAAGGCTAATCTTGTATTTGTGTGTTACTATACTGGGCTTCAGATGAGAATATAAAGTATGCAACTGGTGAGGGGAAGCACTAATACTACATCTAATGGTAAAGGGTTAATACATTTGTTTCTTATACAACAGTAAAATGCTAGTGTGTTTGAGTAACAGTTAGGACATTATGTTAGTCTTGTACTTACTTTTTGTATGGAAAGCGTCGGTTTCTTCTAAGTCCTTGTTCGTACTTCAGACTCTGTTGCTTTTCAGGTGAGTGGTGTTGACAGAAAGTGTAAAAGAAAGAAGTTAGTGCATTTGTGTGTTTAAAGCAATTTTGTTAATGTAGACATTGTTTTCACTATTCTTTGCCTGTGTGCATCCTGTATATTTTATTTAGAATCTGTTAGTTGAATATGTTTTTCGAATGAGTCTAATAGTAAACCTATAGAGCACAGTTGTTTTTTTTTATGTTATGTTAATGCATGTTAAGAGATAGAAGAAATAATCATATGTATTTTGTGCTATTTTTGCAGGGTAAATGGCAGAGATTGTACATAAAAGCATTTAATGTAAGCTTTTGTGAAGGTGTGGGTAATAAAGCAGAAGCATTTGATATAGAGCAGTGGTGTTGTTTGATAGGGGAGCTTTTCTAATGATATTGTCTGTGTGTGTGCTTGAATGAAGATGTATGTACTCATCCTGCCAGCCTGTAATTTTATAACACACTGGACAGTCTTTTTCATAATTATACTGTTATTTTTCACATCTTATAATATGAAACAATATGTTTTTAGATAGGTGTGTGTGTAAACAAAAATTGGAGAACTGAAAGGTTAGCAAGTGACACTTCAACATAGCAGATGGAAGAAATGACTGTAAGTTCATTTTACAGTTTATACATCGTCAGTGGCATATACTATTTTTCATATTTTTATTTATTTTGTTTTTCATTTTAAAGCGTTTACACAGCCCGCGCGCATCGAGGTGCTGATACAGGAATTGTTTGTTTTTTAGTTGCATAATTATTTTGTCTTAGTTGCGTATTTATAAAGCGCTTAAACACTGAGACGTTTCTAAGTGCATAACCGGGGATCGAATCTGTGTTGCTTCGTGTCGTCTTGCTTTCAAGGCACGCACGTTGCTGCTGAGCTATGCTCTCGGGATGTATTGTATTTCTTGAAGAGGTGTACATGTACTGTGTAGAAAATATTCATACCTGTAGTCTGTGTTCATGCATGTGGATGTGCATGAATCTACAAGTGGAAATCTTGGGAAGTTTTATAGTAGTTGTTGCTGTAGGTCCTTTGCAGTGACAGCCAAATTGTACTGAGCGTAATCAATAGTACATCTAAAGTGCTGATATGTGATGACAGAGTTAGATGTAAAGTTCCTGGATGTGATTGGTGGATGATTGTGTGACTTCTTAACAGTAGCTAATGAGCAAATGGTGCAGAGAGTGCAGTGGGCTGCCTTAGTGTTACTTGCGCGCTCCGCGGACAGCGCGGCTGTTCAGAGGCAGGACATGCTACATCACGGGTTCCCGAGCATGAAGTGGGAGTGTATTTTGAGGATTAGCCAATCAGGTGTTGATGTTCTGCTTCATATTGAGAGAGGCTATGCGTAGTAAAGATGGCAGAGGTGCAGAAAGTCAGGGTGTTGGTGGTTGGAGATATGTTTGTGAATGGTTTGGAGCAGTATGGAAAATCTAGGAATGTGGCTAACCATTTTGACACAAAAAGAGTGGATGTGGTGTGGAGCACTGTGCCTGATTTTAATTTGCAGGCAATTCTAGTAGTTTGTCAGGATGTGGCTAGGTTTCATAGTCCACATGTCGTTGTGCTACACTGTGGTGCTGTGCATTTGGGCTATGTCAGTGGCCCTACTTTGTTGCAATATTTGCAAAATTTGGTTCACGCAATCATGAAAGTCCTTCCGAATGCAAAGGTTATTTTTTTCTGGGTTGACCACTATGGCTAAATGGGACAATAAATCTGTTTTTTTGTCCTCAGCAAAATGTTGCTAGGTGCTTAGTGAACCGAGGCATGTTTGGGTTTATGACTAGATCGAGCATGTAGTTTTGCGACAATGACAACACTGATTCTGGTAATGTCGATTACTTTAAGGATGATGGCATTTCTTTATCTATTATGGGAAATGCCATGCTGTTTTGGAGAAGCTAATGTGAAGATTTTTGGAGGAAAATAAGAAAACAAATAGAAAATAAAAGGTGTTTCTGAAGCATCTGCAAAAAAAAAAAACTGCTATTTTCAGAACCAACTTCAAAGGGGAAATGGGGCACACTATTTAATTTTTCATCCCCTACGCTCAGATTTTTCGATTTGTCCACGGACAGCGCGGTTGTCCGAGGACAGCGCGTATTACATACAGGGATTTTGGGGTTGAGTGGCATGCAAATGAAACTGAGTAGAGCAAGGGATTGGTCAATAAGGTTTACTGGGTGTGTTGTGTAAGGAGAGAGTTTGTCAGTAGGTATTTTTCCTGATAGAAGAGCAGATAGCTATGGCTGTGTGTTTCAGAAAGCAGATTGTTAGGATTTTGGGAGATTTGTGGATAAATTGGTTGGAGGTGCATGCAGATCGCTGTGGAGTGGCTGCACATCTTGGATTCTATCATGTGGAAGTGCACTGGCATGGAGTGTGTGGAGTGAAGTGGGTGGATTTGGTATGTCTCTGTGCTTCTTTGTTGACACAGCGTCATCCAGACATTATTATTATTATGTGTGGATGGAACAGTTTAGGACATGTGCCTGTAATCTCTTTGCAATTTGCAATGAAAGAAGAACTTGGGAAAGTCATGGACATGTATCCAAACTCTAGAGTATTTTTTTCCCGTATTGCGCAGAGACAAATGTGGCTGCGTTCTTTTTCATTTGGTCCACAAATGGAGAAAGCAAGGTGCAATGTTAAGGTTGTTTGTGCCTTTTTGAGAGATGTTGGTATGTCCTCTTTTCAGAATGAAAACATTATGTTTTGTAGCACACACATTTTTCGCAGAGATGGAGTACATCTTACTTCTGCCGGCAATCAAATTTTTCTGAGAAATATACTAAATGCATTGCAACCTTTTTTGGAATTAGAGCAATCCATTTTGCAGTAGGTGTTGACTTTTTGAAGTTCTCGAAACACAAAAAAACACCACAAAAAGGTTCTTTTCAGAGCCACCCTTTACTCCCAGAGAAAAGTGCAATGGTTGTGACATGGTAGCACTGCACAAATTTTAAGTGTTCGCGGACTGTCTAAACATAAAAACATAGGGCCCTGCACTATTTATTTTTTACTTCTATTTTTAAACTGTGAAAGGCGGCTCTAAAAAGAGCCATTGTTTTTTTTGTTGTTGTTTTATATTTTTTTGGATTTTTTAAACACAAATCAGAAGGAAAGGAGGGGGAAGGAGGGTAAGGAACGGACACCAGCCCCGGGGATAAGAAAGGGCAGGTGGAGAGAGGAAGATGTAGGGTGGGCCTTATTTAGGTAGTGGCCAGTCCTTCTCATGCTCCTTGACCACAGTCTCAAAAGCATTTCGAAGGTTCTCCCCCTGCAGAGTATTGCGTTGCAGAACATGCACAATATTGTGACCCTCGAAAGGTAAGGGTTAACAGCATCAGGAATGGCCTGTGAGTCAGCTGGAGGGATGCACTGTCCCACAGGAGTGTCTTTTGTGGTGACAGCAGCAGAAACGGAGGATGCTGTAGAGGAACTCAACCTACTATCGTGAGGTACAACCTTACGAGTAGCCCCACCGTGAAATGACTTTATGTGTTGCTTCATTGATGTAGTTCCAAACAACTTGGGCAAAAAGTGTTGATGTAATTTCCTTGACTAGTTTGGGGTAAATCCATCTAGTAGTTTTTAAAATATTTGACAGAGAACAGGATCCTACAGCTCCTTAAAACCTTTATATCGGTTGTGTTGCTTTGCAGCAGAGAGGCTGAGAAAGACAAATCAATTTTGACTTGCTGAATGGATTTGAATGACATTTTTTAAACAAAAGGTTTGTCAAGGGACCCTCGAAACTGGACATTTTGGGAACAATTCATTAAAAAATTTAAAAGTTATTTCAAAAAAATTAAAATACAGAATTCAGCCTACTCACATTCTTTTTCCAATAGAGAAAAAGTGAATTTTTTGAACAGCCGTAGCGCAAAAACCACTTGGCAGATATGGACCAAACTTTGGAATGACCTCCCCACGTTATGGAGTCTCATAATGTTTTCTACATCAGAGATCGTTCATGTAGTCACTCCTAATGGAACGCTCATTGCTTTGAATGACAAAACTCACATGGCCTGGTCGTAGTGTCAAGTATACAAAGGGATGAAAGGGTATAGACCCCCTCTCCCGAACCACAGAAGCCGAATAGATCGACCCTCCCACCGTGGTTGGCATGGGTGTTCGAATGTAATTACACAGATAACCACGTGACAGCCAATGGGGGGTAGACGGAGTTAGGGAAAGGGGGTGGAATGACAAAGGAAAGGTAGGGAAGAAAAAACATGCATATCTAACACATAACTTAATACTGAACCTTCATGATCCTGAGCTCCACAATTACTACTTGTCCTATCCTACTCCTGTGCATGCCTATATAAGCAACTAGTGACCGTAATCATATTTTACCATACCAGGTTACCGTGTGCATGTATTGGAGAACACATAGCAAACATGAAGCACACAAACTGTATGGCACAAACAAGGGAATTTTCCCTTTATGAATCAACATGACACATGGCCCATTGGGCTAATGTTTAAAGCAAACAAAACATAAACCATGGCTTTTGCTGTGGATCTGTGCATGGAAGACTCTGCCCCTTCCACATCTAGTTCTCTGCCCCCTAGTAAAGATTCCGCACTTTACTGTAAGTATTGTCTCATACTCTGGGTATTAAACCATGTTACAGCAACCTTGCTGTGTTGGATACTAACCGTAGTTCATTAAATAAACTGGATTCTAACGGTAATTCATTAAATAAACATAGTACTTAACACACCAGACTCAATGCCTTAACATAAACAGTTAGATGTACTTATTTTAGGGTCCGGGTGACTCGAGAGCTCACCCGGACATCACAGCATGTCACCTTGGAACGCCGGAGCCACTTGTAGCCCACTGCCGCATTTAGCCGAGAGGAGCCGCTCACCGCCGCAGCTCAGGGGAAGGACGCCCCAATGTGTCAGTGCGGACACAAAGGAGTCACTGCCGCAGCCTGGGGAGAGCCGCTGAATACACATGGGCCTCATCACGAGTTGGGCGGTAATGCTGGCACTAATAGCGCTGGCGCTTTCTGCCCTACCGCCACTGACGCTATTAGCGCCGGATCACGGGTTTGGCGGATTTAGAAATCCCCATTCCCCATTGATCCCATTCGGGAATGCCCCATTCCCCATTGGGTTCAATGGGGAAATTTCGCACTCATACCGCCGGCAGATTTCCTGCTGGCGGTATGAGCGCACATTTTCTGCAGATTTCCCCCCAGCTCAGAGCTGGGGAGAAATCCACCGAAGCCCTGATTTGGTGGACCCTTAAATCTGGCGGTAACAGCGCTACTGCTGGATTTAAGGATTACCGCCAAACTCGTGATGAGGCCCATAGTCTTATGAAGTCCCTGCAGCAGCCTGCAAGGAAACGCTGAGTAAGGCAGTGAAACTCCTCTCTCCCACTGCCGTGACTGCATGCAAATCAAACGCCTTCAGTACCTCTGGAGCCCCATTCACACCGTTGTGGCCGCTGGTGCTGCACAAACATCAATTATCAGCACCTGTGCACGGGCAGTCAACGGCTAAATACCAACCTGATGGCCTACAGCTGTCTCCCGGCACGAATCCCATGGACTACAACCCACCCCTAAGCATGCTGGGGATTGTAGTGTTTGCTCTCATTTCCTTATATATTGTCTCCTGGGCTTGCCCCAGACCCTATTCCTGACACGTAGGTACTAAATAAACACCAATACCAATAGCAAAGAACAGCCAACACGTGTTTTCCACCTTCACAGTCTTTGTCCAGGCTGATAACATAGAGTCAAAACATTAAACTGAAAATACCAGTGACAAATAACAGAACAGATTTTAAAAACTGCATACATTGATATGACATCAGGACAATGAATTCTGGGTAAGTAGAATTACAGATGAAAAATACATTTTTAACGAAGAATGAGGCACATAGTACCATCTATCCTGACATGAAAGCACTTGTGAGGGTGGTGTAAGGAACTCATGGTGGCAACAGTAAAGACAGACACAAGTGATCACATTTCAAATGTGTTTATTAAACTGTATACGATAATAATAAAGCAGTCCTAGTGATGTCTTGTCAAATAAAAATGGCCTATACTAAAACAACTATTGCCAATCCTTACAATTAAGTTACGGAATAATGTGGGATAAGGTTCTCATGAAAAGAAAGAAGTGTTCAACAAACGATAAGTCAGAATGGTATGGCTTGGCCACCTTCCCCACATGTTTAGCACGGGACAAGGCAGGACCTTTGAGCACAGCACACTTCTGGGCCTCGCCAGCACAAGGTTACAGTTTGTTTCCAAAATATCAGGGTATTCTGTGGCTAAGTTTCTTTCACACAAAGTCTCTTGCCTCAGAGGACCTGATGTGCCATAAACAACGAACAAACCAAAAGTTTGTCAATCTTTTCATGGTGGTTGACTGCTCTTTGCGTCTTGGATCTCCCTCAGCCAGGCTTTGATCCTTCTTGCAATGTTAGCTTCCCTCAATAAGGTTCACTATGGACTTTCACTCAAAAACCATATCACTTAACAGTCTTACTGTCCTTTTCACCAACTATCCATTGTGGACATCCCTCATCCAGGTCCACGCTTGTCTGAATAATGTCGCTTCACTAGTTACTCTGAATTCACAGGCATCCCTTGGTTGGGTTCACACTTGCAACAGTTTCACTAGATTGCAGAGGTTCCCTTCTTTCCTAAATCCGGGTCTCAGCCCCCAGTCAGGCTTTGCATCACACGATGTTCTCGGGATGTTATTGGTCACCCTATTTCGTAGGCATCCCTCAGTTGGGTTCATGTTTGCCAATTCTCACAACTCACTTGGTGTTCACCATGTGTCAAAGACTTTCAAACGTTCCAGGGATTTTACTTGACCCTTGTATGACCACTTTGAAACTACACATGGCCTCCCTTGAGGCCCCTTGGTTTTTGTAGTTCCGTTAGCAAGGAATACCATACTGAATCTTTCGAATTAGCACCCATCTGGCGCTGGACCACTCTATGTCTGGTTCCAACTTCACTCATAAAGGACCTCTGTCTCTTATC
The DNA here is from genome assembly GCF_040938575.1 of Ambystoma mexicanum. Lineage (NCBI taxonomy): Eukaryota > Metazoa > Chordata > Amphibia > Caudata > Ambystomatidae > Ambystoma > Ambystoma mexicanum. The sequence continues at coordinate 718,132,362 of NC_090932.1, forward strand.
CTCTTTCTGTACATACAATGTTACTACTGAAACCTTGGCCTCAACACAGTCTGGTTCGCTATCACTTGCTTCTGACTCACCTTCTGGGTTGAACTCGTTGGCGTTTCCTTTTACTGCTGGAGTTAAGGATGGTACCACAATGAGATTTGTTTCTCCCCACCCTGGCATTCAGTGTGGGAGGGTTCCACATACTGTGGACATCTGATACACCATTTGCAAGCTGCGACTACCAGTCTTACGTTTGCATTCACGGAGGCTTCATGGGTCTGGGTTGAAAAGGGCAAGGGCAAATCCCTCCTGGTTGCCCTTTTAGATCTCTCTGCTTTTCTCCTCCTCTTGAACTGCCTGTCCGGAATTGCTGCTTCCTTGTGCATTCAGCCTTGCTCAAAGTGTGCTTTTGTGGTCTGCCTTTTATCCCTGTGGGGAAGGGAAAGGGCCGTCAGTTGTGCATAGTTATGGTGAATTGCCTGACTCTGCCTAACCCTTGCATTAGGACATGTCAGGTAAACAGCCCTGGTGTTTGTCCGTTGCCTGTCTCAGTGTAGGAAAGTGTTTGTTTTGGAAAAGGGGGGGGTAGAACCTTTGAGTATCCTATGAGGTAGGATGGGGAAAGGGTGCTATAAGAAAGCAGATACTGTGCCTCACCCGTCAGTGTCCGACTTCCACTCCCTGAGGTCCCCTCATCCAGGTGATACTCCGACACTAGTCCACCCCCATGAACTAGATCCAATAGCGATGGCCGTGTCCTGGCCACCTGGATGACAGCTCCACAGGGACTAGTCAGGGAGACACCTTCAGGTTTCTCACAGTGGGGGGAAATGAAGTGGCAGCAACACAGCAGGACACCACCACACTGGATAATACTACATATGTCCTCTTTGCTAGAAGACTCCAATGTGAAGAAATGGAGCATTTACCGACCAGAAGTATGAGTTCACCAGTTTGGTAATAAATTGTCAGTATTAATGTATGCCGGCATGTTACCGCGCCAGCCAACGACAAGTTTGCCGATGAGGCGGCAGAGGTCATTCTGCCACCTTACTGGCAAAAATTGACCGTATTACAGACACCAGTAATACCGGCACCTGTAATACCATCAGAATAACCCATGGAGTCCAGTGGGACACCATGAAATGGGTGTTTACACCTGCTATCGCAACTTCCAATCCAGGTGAACATTTCACTGGATTGAGTAGTGGTAACGGTAATGCAGTTTTCTAGTATTCAGGAGGATTTACCGCCAAAATACTGCAAACTTGTAATGAGTCCAACTCTCTCTGCCACTTCTCCTACACACTCATTGGTATGGAGAGGGCCATGTACCAACAGGCCATGTCTCTGACCCTATACCACCTGGGAGGAAATAATGCAACAGCATCAGTTTGCAGTATGCACACAGCTTACAACTGTTCAAGGAACTCTGGGTGAGATCTTGCAGGGATTGACCAGCCAGATTGTTGTAGCCATGGAAGTCCAAGTGGGACATATCAGGGAGCTATGCAACAGCTAGATGGGTACAGCCTGCAGGCAGATCAGAATGCAAGTGGGTCAACTTGCTGACAACATTGATGTAGCAAACCCAATGGCATCTGCACTGGATGGATATGTCGAAACAATGACCATCTAATCTAGCAGGAACTCTAGCCCCACTGCACCATCCATTGACACATGGGTAGCACCATCCTACCATGCCTGACACACCATCTGACTCGACACCAAGCAGGAGAAAAGGCATGGCACTCAAATATAGCCAGTGTAAATCCAGTCAATTACAACTGTGTACCCAATTTGCCATTTCTTTTTGTTTTTTAATCATATTTGTGGGGCATGATAAATCGGGTGGCTTTTTCAACATTTAATTTCTGTGCATAATATGTCTGACATTGAGACTATATTCGATTAATTTTAAACTCAGTTGTATGATGTGTCCCCTTAATTGGTTCTCCTACTTACTGTAAATGTTTTTATTTCCTAATGAAGTTGTGACAAGTGGGTTGCTGATTTTGAGATTCCTATATGTGTTGTGTATTTTGACACTGCCATCACAATATGGGTACAAAGTCACAACACAATCAATGAGGTGTTGCTGTTGCTCACAAGACCAACTGGGGCAGGTTGCCCATTCAAAGGTCATCTATATTTCTAAAAATCAAAGGGTAAGCAAGGGTCTCCCACTCATGGTCCATGAACGTACAGTACAATGAATGTAGAAAGATATGATGATATGATATGATATGATATGATATGATATGATATGGCATTTATAACGCGCCTATACACAAGTGTTTCAAGTGAGCTTCTACGGGAAGGAGAGGAAATGAAGAATACCTCTGAGGAGGTGCAGATGGTAGTGTGACTTCTTAGAGACGTCAGAAATGTGAGGAGAGAAGGAGAGTGTTGAGTCAAAGATGACCCTGAGGTTTTTTGCATTGCAGGTGGGATCAGGAAGAGGGCCAAGAGAGGTCGGCCAGATAGCTCTAGGGAAGGAGGGGGTGGGTTTGTTGATGAGTAGAATCTCAGTCTTACTGGCATTAAGGCAGAGGTCATTGGCGGCACACCACTCCTGGATAGCAGACAGACAGTCAGAGATGAGGGAAGGAGAGGAGGAGGCCGAGGGTAGCCTGAAAATGAGCTAGGTATCATCTGCATAGCACTGAAAGTTGGGGCAGGGAGCTGTGATGCGGTGTGCAAGGAGGGCCAGGTATTGGTTGAACAGCCAGGGAGAGAGGTTAGATCCCTCGGGGACACCACAGGTAGAGAAAAAGATGTCAGAGAGGAAGGACCCAAGTTGGACATGGGAGGGTTGATTGGAGAGGAAAGAAGTCAGCCATGCCAGAGCCTGACCAGTGATACCCAGGTTATCACGGAGACGGTTGAGCAGGATGGCATGGTTGACAGTGTCAAAAGCAGAAGAGAGATCAAGCAAGATGAGAACGCACAGAGTGTTAGAGTCAAGGTTGGAGAGCAGGTCTTCAAATGCGGTGGTAACGGTATTACAGCCGCATTTAAGGGATGGCCCTATCACGAGTTCAGCGCTAAATCGATTGTTTTACCTCCAGCTTTTTTCTGGAGGTGAAAATCCCTGTTTTCGGCTGTATTACAGCCGGCTGTATTAGCCCGCATAATTAGCGCCGGAAATTCCCCATTGGATCCAATGGACCCGATCAGGAATGGGGATTTACCGTTAAGGCCCAACTCGTGATCCGGTGGTAATACCACCGGACTGGTCGGTGTTAGGGCTATTACAGTCGGCTGTATTACAGCCGGGAATATAGCCCAACTCGTAATGAGGCCCATAGTGTGGAGATTTAGCTGCGAGATGGCCAGTTTCTCCAGGAGCTTGCCCAGGAAGGGAGTGATGGAGATTGGGCGATATTTAGCCGGGCAGGAGGGGTCGGCAAAGGGTTTCTTAAGTAGAGTGTGCACAAGGGAGTGCTTAAGGGGGGATAGGAAGACTCCAGTGGCGAAGGAGTGAATGCAGAAGTCAGGCAGGGCAGGAGCCAGGGAGTCAACGTGGTCCTTGATAGTTTTGGAGGAACAGGGGTGAACCTGTTTTGACAACACTTAAATAGAACAGACTTGATCCATCTACACCTGCGGAGGTGTAGATGGGGCCCGAGAGGGGGGAGAGAGGGAGGGGGAAGGCAAGGTATCCAAGGAAAGAGGAGGGGGAACAGCAGGAGAACAGAGGAAGTTTATGAGGCGTGGGAAGCATCTATCATAAAGGTGCAGGTTGGCCTGAGGGCCTTGGACTAGGATGGTCCCACTAGAGTAAACATTAATGATGACTTTGGAGGAGAGGAAGGAGGCCAGGAGGGCGTCCCAATGGGTGCCACCATTAATGGGAGAAGAGGCGAAAGGAGAGAGCACAGAGACCATATGAAGGGTCCATAGGTCTGGCGAAGGCATGACAAAGAGGATGTCGGTGAGAGTTTTGTTGGAGGAGGCACTGGTGTAGGTGTCAGCGATAGGGAGGCCTGGGTTGGAGACCAGGATGTCCTTTTTAAACTTCTTCCTACCAGATTTAGTGAGGAGAGCAGGATAGTCAATAGACAAGCAGTTAGAAAAGATACGAGAGACAGAGAGCACCATAGGGTGGGCGGGAGAGGAGAGAGGTGAAAGGGAGAGGGGGAGACACTGGCGAGGATGAAGTGTAGGCAGGCAAAATAGCGAGAGGCAGGTGAGTTTGGCATGGCCAAGACGACGACACTCAGAATTAAGGAGCTAACAAAAAGCACATTATTGTTAAGACAGGTGAGACACACATAAATACTGGTACAGTGCATGTTATAGCAATACAAGGAGAAAAAAAAAACACACCTAAATTTGAAATTCCTGAATGGGGGAGAAAAGGCCTAGTTTTCACAACGCAAATATTACATTTAAATACTGGTACAGTGCATGCTATAGCAATACAAGGAGAAAAAAACACACCTAATTTTGAGATTTGAATGGGGGGGAGAAAAGGCCTAGTTTATACAATGCAATTTTGTAGTAATCAGCAGTGCAGTCACACTATAAAACAGCCGGGAGTGGAATGGGAAGGAAGGTGACTGGCTGCTGGCGTCCCCTGCGGACACCTGCAGACACTAACATGGCGCCACCAAGTAGGAGCCGCCCTTTGCCTGTGGGCCCTTATCCACGGGGCTGCCGGGCAGAGGCTGCCCAGGGTGGGTGAGAGATAAGGGAAGGGGGGCCAATAAGAGGGGGGTGGGCGTGTTGGGAGGCAGACGTGAAGGCGGGACACAGGGAGGAAGGGAGGCGGTAAGAAAGGAACACGGGCGGGCTCAAGCAACAAAAAACTAAGTCAAAATAGAAGAACTACAGGTCACGGTACCTGATCAAGTCCCAGGAGGGCAGAGGAACTCAGGATGAAGCGCTGTAATCACCTGCTCTGCCAGGCAAGATTGGCGAGCGCGGTGAACAGCCTGCACACACTACCCACAGCAACGGGGCTCTGTGAGCCAATCAGGGGGGTGGGCGGATTGGGAGACGGATGGGAAGGCGGGACACAGGGAGGAAGGGAGGCCAGGAAGAAAGGAAGACGGGCGTGCTCAAGCAACAACAAAGTAGAAACAGAACAAATACAGGTCACGGTACCTGATCAAGGCCCAGGAGGGCAGAGGAATTCAGGATGAAGTGCTGTAATCACCCGCTCTGCCAAGCAAGAATGATTGGATCATGTGCCTGTCAAATATGGCTGACAAACCTCATATCTCACCTTGGCCTCCTCACCCAAATCATGTGTTTATGTTGTTTAATGGTGCCTACTACATCAGGAATTGGATATTGTGGCTTAATCAATGTTGTGGCCTTACATACTGTGAGGTATGCTTTTTCAAGAAGTGTACCATCACTCATTTGAGCAGCCAATGCATTTGCTCAAATTTGGAAGGGCACTTGCTCCTGTTTTTGTTAGGAGCTAAGGGTATTGCACATTTCTTCAAGCAAGTGAGGTGTCCAACTTTTATTAATTCGATGTTAGTGCATGTATGCATACCTTTGATGGCTACTCCCGTCTTGCATTCCTTGTCTCGTTGATTTACATGCTTTCAAGCCGCTCTGCGCATCTTGTCCCCTCTATGAGCCACATTCCCAAAAAACAAGAGCACAAAGTAGTGAAAAGCTTACTTGGTCTACCCCAAAATGATCCATTTGTCCGTACAACATTGGAACGCATGTTTTATGGTATACCATTGACAGCAAAGATAAATCATGTTTTCTATTGGCTAAACCTGTGGAAAAAGCCAACATGAAGTCCCTATTTGAAAGCATTACATGAGGTGCTTGTACTGCAAGATGTTTTAAAATTGTTGTGTTGTGTTGTGGTCTGCAGTACTATTGAATATTGATTTCTCAGGGAACTTTGTCACCTCCGTAAACAAAAAAGGGTAATGGCAGAGTACTTAAGATTTAATGCCACACTTAAGTTTGGAAAATATCTTGATATTCCACGTAATAAGTCAGCCATAACACTTATGATTAAACTGAGATTTGATGTATGACCATTAAACAAAATTACCGCTCGATGCAATAAAGAAGATTCAGAATTGTGCAAGTACTGTCATTCATGCAAAGAAAATGTACCTCCATTTTTGTTTATATGTCCATTGAATAGGTTCCTTACAAAGCGATAATTAAGGACCCTTTTTAATCTGCATGACATTAGAACTATAAATGGTGTAAAATGTTAAAGACTTAATTCATTCTAAAATTCCTTGAGAAAGCATGGCCTATGTATGAATTTAACATAACCTGGTAAAATGGACATACTTGGAATATTAATATAAAGCTGGAGTTAATGCCCCTTTTTAATACCCAAAATGTAGGGTTTCTTAGCTTTTAACTGTGTAGTGAATGTGGTACATGAATTGTTGCTTTTTTATTAAAATGATGTTGGTAACAGATGGTTAATCATACAAAGAATTGTGGTATTTATTTGATATATTTATCTACTTTCTTGTATTTGTATTTGCTTTTATGGCTGTTTGCCAAAATAAAGCTGAGAAAAAGACAAATGTATAAAGATAAAAAAAACACATGGCGATGTGCTTTGTTTCATTTGTATTCATTTCAGAAATGTACAGGTCACTTTATTCTCAAAGGTGACCTGCACATTTCAGGGGGACTGGACAACAGCATAAAAGATCTTCTGGCCACCTCCTTTGCAGACAATAGTTATTTAGTTAGTTAAATTCTTTATTTCAGATAATAATATCCATAAAAATGTAACAGCAATTTTAACACATACATTTGTGTAAAAATATACATATATCTATCTTTATTTATAAAAGAGAAAATGTGTGTGTTTGTTTGTTGCATGGCAAAGTGTTGTTCCTTATACAATTCCCCATCGTTTCACCAATCTGCACTACATTGTGCATAGTTACCTGTCAGGACCCTACGGACAATACTGGCTACATGACATTTGGAGACCCCACCCCGTTACTCGGATTTCAGCAAAAGACAAAATGTGTTTGTGGGTTTGTGGCTTGGCAAAGCGGTGTCCCTTATACAATTCCAAACTATTTCACCAATCTGCACCAAATTTGACAAGGCTACATGTTAGGACCCTCCAGACATGACTGGATACATGACATTTGGACACCCCACCCCTTGCCCCAGATTTCGGCAGCTTCACAATGAGACGGTTGTCTGAAATCGGCGAAAAATAAATGTGGTCATAGAAGGACTGGTCCTCAACCCTAGAATGCACAGTTTCTGGGACATTTGCACTGTAATACACCACAACAAACTGCAGCAACCCAGGGTGTAGCAACAGGTGAGGAGAGAGCACAGAAGGTCCCAGGATGCAGCAGCACACCAACTCTCATCTCCCCCCAACATCTGCCATCAGCCAGCCACATTCTCAGTGCAGTTTACTTCAGTGTGCAAAGCACATCAATCAATAAGCAAATCGGAACAGTGACCTACAGAATCATTGATTTTCAACAATTGATGATAGTGTTGTCATGTCTGTCCACAGAACCTGTTTGGAGAAGAGATACTTTTTGCTACTAAGAATTCAAAATTGTATTCAAATCACTGTCCACAAAAATTCAAAATTAATTCCGACTTATTTCAATAACTCACTATTCACTATTAACTCACATAAAGTGCTTGTGCATTTAATGGACAGTAAAGGTCTCATTTGAGAGACATTCAATGGAGAAAGATGGTAACCTTCTATCTGCCTTTTACTTTCCAGGCTCTGCAAATATAAAAGGAAACTGACCAAGCCACTAGTGAAGATCCAACATTCAGTCGAAAATATAATGCCAGATCATACTAACCACATCTAATTCCTTTAATAAATGAACCACCAACCTTTTCCTCAGTAAAACATAACCAGTACAGAAAAAAACAAAATGTGCCAAGTATTCTGTTTCTACCTGGCACATCAGACATCTCACCTCAATATTCTGTCCTGATATTTTGCTGAGTATTTCTCCTAACAAAAGGCATTTTGCTGGTCCAGATCAGATAATCCCTAATTGTGGCATTAGTGTCAGGAATTCTACAGACTCCTCACTAAACCCCTGCTTAAAGTCTCCTTCCAGGTGGCCAGGGAAAGGCAGATGCTTTCTGATCATAACCTTGGGGGTGGTGTCTTGTGTGAGGATCAACTAGAAGGAGAAAGGGCTCAGGTGAATGAGAGTACTCTGTGGGGTGATACAAAGTCTGTAATGTCTTGGTGTCATAACAAACTTTTTATTTCACAAATTATACACCTAAATGTGAGTAAAAAAACAATCACAAATTCTTAGGCATTGTAAGAAATTAAAACCCTTCCAAAATACTGTAGACATATGAAGCTAACAACTCCCCTAGCTCCCAAAAGTACAGTGAAGGAAACTTTGCGAGTAATAATGCTTTAAACTCTAAAGAACTTTATTCCTGTTTACAATCAAGTCTGATGACTGATCCTTATGATATTTAAACTCTAAACAACTGTATTCCTCTTTACAATCAAGTCTGGTTACTGATTCTTGTGATATTTCTTTGAGGTTCAACTGAGCCATTTTCTCTCCCCTATCACACTCTCCACTTGTGGCGTCCGTCAAGGTTGCATTCTCTTCAACAACTAACCTGCCCCTCTGGGCCACCTGATCTCCTCCTTCTCTCCTCACTTGCAGTGTTATGCAGACTACACGCATCTCTCCTTCAAGCTTCCCTTTACTGCTTCCTCTTCCTCCTCTCTCATTCCTGACTGTCTGACTGCTATTCAGGCATGGTGTGCTGCCAATGATATCTGCCTTAAAGCCAGTAAGACTGAGATCTTTCTCATTGGAACCCCAGCTCCCTCCTTCCCTCCTACACTCTGGCTGCCCTTAATGGGTCACCTCCCCTCACCCTCTTGTGAAGCAAGAAACCTTGGTGTCATCTTTGACTCTGCTATCTTATTCTCTCCTCACATCGGTTACCTTGCCAAGTAGGCCCATTATCAGCTGCACCTCCTCAGAGGCATTCTCCCTTTCCTCATCTTGCTCCAGAAACGCAATGTCTACAGAGCTCTGGTTCTCTCTAGGATGGCCTACTGCAACAGCCTCTTCTTCAATCTTCCTTTATCCTCCCTTCACCCCCTTCAACTAATCCAGAATAGGACTGAAAGACTTATCCTTTCCATTAAGCCCAGGGACCACATCTCTCAAGCCCTAATATCTCTCCACTGGCTACCGGTTGCTGCTAGGATCAAGTTCAAGACCCTCTGCATTAACCACAAGGCTTACTGGGGCCTGGGACCCTACTACATTCAACTATCCCTAAATACCTCCCTGCTAGAGCCCTTCAGTCTTCTATCTCCAATGCTCTGCAAATCCAACACTTCTCTAAGCAGAGTTGGGGGTAGATATTTCTGTGCCACAGGAGCCTCCCTCTGGAATTGTCTTCCTGTCCCTCTCAGGCTTGAGCCAGATCTCCTTAAATTCCTTAAGCTCCTCAAGACCCTCTTTTTCTCTTCTTCCTTCCTTCTCCCCCTCCCCTACTAACACCCCCTGTCTGCGGCAAGGAAAGGCTGCCTGGTTCCCTATGAGTTCTACAGTGCATCAGGCCCCCTGCCCAGTCCACCCCCTCTTCACACTTAGCATGTGGATCTGCACCCCTGCATCCCATGCTATTTGTGGCACTTGCCCTCCTGGCCTACCCTTGCACTCGCATAGCCCCTGTGGCCCTCTTCCCCCCTCCCCCACCCTCTTTTTATCACTTGCACTATCCCCTCTTTACCCTGCACTTCCCTTCCCACCATAGCAACTCGCATTTTGTGAAAACTGGCACTCCCCCCTTCCTCGCACTTCTTGTTACTGCACTTGCACAATCCGAATGTCACAAGGCCTAGTAGGACCATCATTGTTATCTTTCTCCCTTGTCCCCCCCGCCTTTTGTCTTATGGTGCCTTGAAACACCATTTGTTGTTTAGTCACCTTACAAGTATTCAATAAATAAATAAACTATATAAAAGAATATTATGAGTAAAGGAAATTAGTTTAAGAATGAAAATCAAGCCTGAATTATGGACTTGAGACCCATAATTCTCAAAGTACTGTGATGAAAAAGAGGGCTAAAGAGGAACAATGCGCCAGGAGGGGTCTGATTGTTAATACTAATGATCCACACCAGAGGAAGACTTTGAGGCTTAAAAGCCCCCCTCAGGTGCTGGCCAATTTTGAGCAGAACGAGCAGCAAGAGCAGTGTGATCCGTGTTTGCAGCCAACACAGAAACTGGAGGTGGGAGAAGACGCCGGGAGCACTTAAACAGAAAACAGTAGCCGGTCCTAGGAGGGTCTGTGCCTCCATAAGCCTTAAGTGCAGAGGTTACGCAAACGGAAGCATGAAAGATGGAAGCTTGCCCTCTCAAGACTTGTTTTGCAAAGGCTGTGCAGCGGGAAGCGAAAGAAAGGAAAGCCTTCCATCCCAAGAGGCTGTCTCCAGTGGCTGGAAAGCACCAGAGAGCCTCCGGCGCAAATGAAGCTCCTTTTTCAAGTGGCACAGGTGACGGTGGACCAGGAGTAGCAAGGAGCCACTGAAGCAGAACACCTGCGAGCAGTGAGGGGATTGGAGGTGGACACCTTACCCAGTGAGTTCACCAGCTAATAGTGACCCCAGAGCGCTCAGAGACTGCTCGTGTGCTCAAAGCAGGCGTTCACTAAGGAGCAAACACTCGCTTATGAGTGGAATTAATACTAAAATTCATTTTGAATACCGAACTATTAGAAAACAGTGAACACAGCATTTTGTTTGTCAAAAACAAATGACAGTAATGTTAAGCGTGTGAGTTTGTTGAGATCCCACCAACTAGACGTGGCAATATTAAAAACGAATACATACAACCATTGCCCAAGCCAAGATAAACCAAAAGCAAGGCAATTCAAATCCTACAGACATTGCCAAAGGCAGAAGGGGACTAATGAAGGGTCCAAAGGTTGTGAAGCATGTTGCTGATATTTTGAAAAGCATATAACAAAAACGGGTTCAAACCCTCATTGCCAGAGCCAAGGAAGAAGCAGAATAAGACCTTATCCTTGTCAGTATTTGGTTACTCATGCAGTGGGGAAATGAGAGTGTTAAGAGGTCTGCCTTTCTGAAAAAGGTTATTCAGAAGGGCAGTAGCACAATTTGCAGACGAGTATTAAAAGAGCACCAATGTGAATCTTGTTTTCCCTGAGGAACTGCCAAATGTTTGATGTTGCAAAATATTGAACATTGTAAAGCTGTTATAAGTTGATTTTAACAACAGAAGCACTTGCTGTTTACGAATCGCTGTTCTGGCAGGAGAGTATACCCGAATGGCAAATATTTGAGGAAGTAGGCCTGGCATGGGAGTAGACCAGGTGTAATTGAGATAGTAGGCCTGGCATGGACGTAAACCAGGTAGAAGTTGATGAAGTACTGTGAAGTGGTGCTGACCAAGACAATTTATATTGCTTGTGGTGCTGAAGAAAGAACTGTATAAAACTGCTGCAGAGGATTTATATTTTTTCAGAAATACCCAGTTGTGACAAAATATCCTGACAAAGACCAACACATCCTGACAAAGAACATTCATTGTTGTTATTGACAAACTAAGAACATATTCTTTATGTGAAGAGGATAATTCTGAATTTCACTCTTGCTCAAGGAAGAGAAAAAAAATTCTATTTTCGTTTGAATCATTGGAGTGCTGGAACTTTCTGTTGTCAAGTTGGAGTCACAAGGAACCGTGTTGGAACTTTGTTACAAACCAGGATTGTCTTGTTTCATTTTTGGAATTGTGGAGCATAATCCTGTTTGAATCTGGGGGAGGTTAATTCACCCACATTATAAGGAGAGACTGTTGTCATATTACAAATTCAAATATTATATTATTTTTGTTGATTTTGAACTGCGTCAGGGTAGGGATAGTGAGACCTTTATCAAACCTTTTACTTTAATAAAATGGCATTTTTCGAAAAACATTCAAAAATGTGTCTGCCTCACAATTCTGACCCCTCATACTAGCTAAAATCATAAAATGTCTATTGGCAGGTTTTAGTATTTGGAGAAACTTTCTAGCCTCCATAACCCACACCCACGTCTTTAGCCTGTTTTTGAGTTCACAGTTCACTTTGCTACTCAATAAGGTTGGACCATCAACATAGTTAATTGAGTTAATGTTCCCCAACCTCTTTTTGATAGTAGAGAACCTTTTTATATTTTCCACACTCCATTTAGTGAGCAGATTTGACATTGCTGGGTAAGTGTAGCATTTGGGTTAAACTTATCCAGAAAGGGGTTCCAGAGCCAACTCACCCTCTATGAAGCTTAGACCTATTTAGACCTATTTAACTATGAGTCGCACAATTGGGAGCTGAAGTAGGAAGAGACAAAAGTTTCTTCAGAAATTAATGTTCTTCTCTTTGGCCACACCATCTTGGTCTGCAAAGCCTGTTACAGCTGCTCCATAATTTACAACCCCATTGTTCGAGCTCTATACATGGTTTCAATAATATTACATGGTTGATGCTTGTGCTGCTTGATGAAATGAAATATTCCCCCATAAGGGATAGTTGCTTAGTGGAGTGAGCCTCCACCGTAAAACCTTAATTGCCCCTCGGGATTTGGTTGGTATTACACCACATGGTGGTATATTTTATCTACATTTTAGATCTAAATCTCCCATGAAAGTAGTTCAATTATTTATTAGGTCTGTAAAGTCCTGGGGTATGAGCAATGAGGACTATATCGTCGTCATAAACCAATGCTGGGATTGCCATCCTTCTTATCTTGCTAACATCTTATTTTCAGTACAAGGAGAATAGTAATGGGGCTAATATGCCTCCCTGTCTATCTCTTGAATGAATGGGGAACCAGGGCGTGCAGTGTCCTCTGCATGAGAAATGAACCTCTCATGCACTGGGGAGCTCCCTGCACCTACTCAAACAGACACAGTCAAATGTCTTTGATTTTTGCACATTTGAAAGTGCATGCCATATATGGATTAGGGCTGCCAATTACAATGCACAGAAATACCTGCTTCTTTGTCCAGATGTCCAAACAGAGTGAAAAAGAGCATCTGGATGTGTGTATCTAAAATGTGCACATTTGGATGCCCTTTGTGGATTTTCTGCACCGTTTTTGGTGTTATTGCGGAGATGCTTTGACTCATCTCTACACTTGCACTAAACAAGTTTTGAGAACCTGATCTTTTGTGAAGTGATTTATCTTTGAGATGCATTCATATGTGCAGGAGCATCTCTTTGTTACACATTTCTTGTACATTCTTTTGTGCATCTCTGATTTATTTATTTTTTCTTTTGAGAATCTGCGCCATGGTCTCTCCAATGTTCATTAACTTGGAACCAAATGAACTAGAAATTCGAAGTGCTTAGCCTAATGCTCTTGACAAGTTCATACACATTATACTTACTGTATTTGAGGAGCAAGCTCATTCATATTATTACATGATATGTCAGGGATGTGCAGCATGCAAGGACATATGATCGAGGGGGATGCACTGAGTGATGTACGTTAAACATCAGTTTTGCTTTGTTGCGCCAATAACTAATCCTGGTGACACTAAATTTGTTCATAACTGTGAAAGTTGATTTCAGAATTTGCGGCCTCATTATCAGTTTGGCAGTAAATTGGTGGTAAATCTGCTTACTTATTGCATACCATAGTTTACTGGACCACCAATCAGTCTTGTGGCATTACTACAGGTTTACGAGTGGTGGAACTCTAGTCTAAATCCCCACGTTTGTAGTCTTTAGAACTTGCTGGGATTTATTGGCAGATTTACCTTGAACAATATTTATTTGTGGCAAATGAGCTGATTATGGGTGGTGAAGTGCAAGATATACCTCCAGCTTTTTTCTTGAGCTGAAACCTCCACTTGACCTCCAGACACAGACTTCAGCAGTGCATTAATGTGGTGGTAAAGTGACAGTAATGAAATGACCATGAATTTGCCACCGCCAAACTGATAAAGAGGTTGTTTATATTGTTTCCCTAGCCCAGGCGCCGGCAAACTTTGGCTCGCCAGATGTTTTTGACTACAACTCCCATCAGCCCTAGATAGCATAGTTAATAGGTGAGGGATCATGGAAGTCATAGTTCAAAACATATGGAGAGCCATAAGTTGCAGAGCCTTGGCCTAGCCTCTGGGAAAAGGTCAGAAGGCAAAACACGAAAGTGCCACTGAGGCACTCTTACTTTTCTAAAACAAGAGACGTTTGTTTAAATTCTATATTTGCTGGCTTTCTCCTTTATAAATCACCAAAACACACCCTGCAGAAATGTCAATGAAATTCCCACCTTATTATGAATCAGTGGGAGTTTATTTACAGGCTGTGTTGTTCAGGCCTATTTGATAGCACAATAACAGAAAACTGAGCTCTCTACATTACAACAGTAATATTACTCCTTTTCCAGATCCAAGACAATCAAGCATCTTGCTTTTAAGGATAAATGAAAGATTATAATACCATTGAACAAATACCACAATGTAATCAAGCACTGACTTTAAAGAAACCAGCGTGGTCTCCCATAATTGTAATGCAGCATGCATAGAAAGCAACATAAAAGAAGAATTGACTTAAAAAGCTGACTAGAAATTAAAATCAGCAGACATAATCAAGCACTGCATTTTTGCAGAACGGTATCGTTTTCTGTAAGAACAGATGATTACCAATTTTATAGTTTTTGAGTGACTTTGGTTTAATCAGAACACCACCATTCAATCACCATGGAGACGTACTGAGTCCAAAATGTGTTCTTTTCCCTAAAAGTCTGATATATATTCAAGTACGCATTCTAAAACATGTATATTCTTTTTAGAAGGCAGTATTTGTATGTATTCCTTTAATAGGAAATATTGTAGGAAATTATATTTCGACACTGTGAGACAGGCATGGTGACAAGAGAGACACAGACTCAGAAAGTAAGATTTCAAAACCTTTATTTAAAGTTTCAGGGTTGGTGTAATACCTAACTAGCCCTAGCTCTAAAGGTATGTTTCCCTGAAATGATGCTTCTGAGTGCCGTCAGTGTCTGAAAGTCCAAATAAAAAGTCTGCCTGTGTCTAAACCTACGCTTGCCCTCACTCTACACAAACACACGTTAGGGGATATTTTGTTAAAAATGAAAAGCAGTGGTTCAACAGGGAAACCAGGGTTGGTTTTAGGCTTATCAAAATGAGTTAAATCAAACAGGGCTGCTTGCAAGACCTTCGCTACAGGGTCCTTGCAGTGAACTCCAATACCTTCAGTGTCTTTGAGTTCCTTGGGGTTCCCTTCCCCCAGAACAAGTCCTTTCAACACTATAATGCAAACCAATAGGTCTCCAATTTGACCAGACCTCTCATGGTTCCCGTTCCCAAGTTCAGGTCCCTTACAGCTTTCAAACACAAAGTCAATTTTATCAGGATGCACTTTGGTTTCTTAAGTAGCACTCTCAGGGTTCCCTTCCCCAAGCACAGGCCCCTTCCAGCTTTCAACAAAAAACAAAATATATCACAGTTCCTTTTTTGGTTTCTCAGAGTGCCATTCCCCAAGTGTAGGCCACTCTAATTCCAAACACAAAGTCAGCTGGTCAGGATATGCCTTTTTCTTATTTACAGCTTTTCCTATATACACTCTTCTTATGGGATAGAATCAGAGGCTTTCGAAAATGCCGGGCTCTTTGCTTTTCCTCAACGTGAACACTCTGACCCTTTGCCTCTCTCTTTATTTCTTCC
This sequence comes from Ambystoma mexicanum, assembly GCF_040938575.1. Classification (NCBI taxonomy): domain Eukaryota; kingdom Metazoa; phylum Chordata; class Amphibia; order Caudata; family Ambystomatidae; genus Ambystoma; species Ambystoma mexicanum. The sequence goes on from NC_090932.1 coordinate 718,148,050, forward strand.
TTGCACTCTCCTTGGTACCTGTTACCTTCAGGTGTTTATTGTGCACACTTGCATTATCTTGTATTCCTTTCACTTTGGGGTGTAACCTTGCACTGTTATTTTTCCACTCTATACACTTTCTGTGCCTCTTGCACCTTTCTGCTTTAGCGTGCTTCTTTTACCCCCCTGTTTCACTCACTTCTGTTTTTGGCTGTGCCCACTTGCACTTATTTTCCTTTGACATGCATCCTTGCACCTTTGATACTGTCACGTTCCTTGTCCGTGCTCACTCGCACCTTTTCCTTACTTTCCTTTTCCAGACTGCTTGCCATTTCTTGACTTTCTTGTGCACCCTCGCGGTGTCCTTTTACTTTGTTTCTGTAAGCTTTTAACTTTACATTGGGGCTGCTTGCCATTTTCAAATCTGTTTACTTTCGTTCCTCTTATTTCTGCGCTGCTCATGCGTACCATTTACTTGCTTTCTTTCTCTCTACTTTCTACTTGCTTTCCACTTTGTGCCATCTCATTAATCTTGCTTTTCCTCCTTTTCCCAATCCAGTCACTGCACGCTCCCGAGTTTCTCTCTCTGTCATATGAATCGCACTCGGTAGCGTAGCGCTGGCGAACAGTCTCTCCGGGATGCTTTGGGTCGAGGTCAGGGTCTCACCACCTGCCCCTTAGATCCCCTTAGGCCCAGCACATGGCCCAAGGGAAGAAGCACTTTCACAGACTCTGCCAGCACGGCCCCAGCTGCCTCGCTGCGGCTCTCAGGAGACAAGGCTCCTCAGACATGCTGCAGCCCTCCTCACACACTGGGCCAGCATTTCAGCACGCCGCTCTTCTCTGGATCCTCCTTCCTGCAGCTACCAGCTTCGTGGCTTCTATGGTCCAAAATTCTTCTCCAGTTCGTTCATCCATCTGTGTTAAACCACAACTTTTATAGTGAGAAAAACAGTCTACTCGAGTCAGGTGTAAATGGTCACTATTAACTGCCTGACTCTATAAGTGGTACAACTCGAGTTCTTTCTAGGGCAGGTTACCCTTACTTTCCTCTTGTTCTTCCTATGGGTAATCCTTTCTGATCTTAGTAACCTCTTCCTCGTCTCAGTATGTGTTGGAAATGGGGAGGGGGTGATGGGGTGAGATTGGAGATACACCAAAAAGGCTGAGAGAGCGTAGGTTGGGGGTATTTTTGGGACTGTGGGAATACCATGTCTTTCCCTTCGGTATCCTCCTCCCAATCCCTTGTAACCCTCCACTCAGGTTATCCTCACTCGCTTTTCCACCCCCAGGCTCAAGATCCAAATGCGATGGCCCTTCTCTGGCCACCTGGATGGAAGATCCCAAAGGAAGTGGGTGGGAAAATATCATCAGGTTTCTCACAGATCACAATAAATATTTTGATAGAAGCATGATAGTATGTTGCTTGTTGACCTTCCCCTGGTATGGCGATCCTAACTGTACACTGTGCATGTCCAGTTTTCATCATGTAGAAGTTCAAATCCCTCACCAAGTAATCCAATAAGCAAACTGAATCAGCAAATCTAGAGACAGGATTTATTTGCAGAGCGCTCTGCAGAAATGGACAGAAAAAAAAAAACATAATAGTATCACTGTCACAAAAAGGTGACTCCTGCACACAGAATTCTCAGGGGGTTTTATAAGGTTTTACATAATGAGATTTACTCTGAAGAAATAGTATGATACTTTTGGTTGGTTACACTAACAATGAACTTCCTAACAGGGCATCCTCCTACACGGGTGGGCATGGCTTTACACATCCATTCAAGACATGTACAACTCTGCTCAGCCTACTCATGTGATACAGACCACCAGCTGAAGCTGGTCTTTCAAACATATGCAATAAAATGAGACCCTATCTGGAATTCTAGCACCCACATGATCCCTGTTCTGGTTCTCAGGCAGGAAGAGATTCCTTCTATAGAGATGTGGAGTGAGTCTTTGGATGTACCTGTGCCTCAAGCAGAAACTAACATCATGTTTTCATGGAGCTATGCATCTTTATGCATGAGCCAATCAATTCAATCCTTTAAAACACCACATCCCCAAGAATGACTGTGGCCACTGCATCATCTCCCGGTTACAGCAGCAGTTTTATTCTGTCCATGGCTCATCCACGTCCAAGGGTCATCAGAAATTAAATTCTGTTGGCATTTAACAATACTCAGAAGACACCGTCCCAAGGCCATGGTCCAAGCTAAGAGACCATTACATCAGGACAATACCTACACAATTCTCACCCTAGTTTCTCATCAATTAATTCACAGTCTATTGCACTATGCTTTGGCAAATGTGTCCTAGGGCATCTTGAATGGGATGTTTTGCTTGCCCCACTTTATCTTCGTCTTTCCCTGAACACAACTTTGGATAATTTTCCAACAATGTTCATAGTTGTCAGCTTATGTTTTTGGAAACGTACACGTAGTGTAATATAAACTGTGAGAAGTTAAATGGGAAAATATGTCTGCAACCCTTCCAACAACTTTCCTCCCTGGGCGAAACACAGTCATGCAGTACTGACTGGCTGCGTGAAAAGTTGGAGGCATGCCAAAATCACATTTACCTACACCCCTAAATTATCTCTTCATGTTTTAGACAAAGCCTGAATTTGCATAGTCCATCCCAATCTCTGGCTCTACAGCTCTACCCCAGAATTTCTTATTTTTACTGAAAATTGACTGTTTTGACTCATCTGTGATATGTAATTTTCCTCAACAGGGTCCAGAGATTCCCCTAAAGGCTGTAATTTGAATTGTACAAGCTGTTGCAAAGTAGGACCTGAGGATCCAATATGTTCTGTCCTGTGTCAGATAATTACATTCCTATTCTCAGTTTTGAATGTTTGTCCATGGACTCTTTGCAACCAAAGAGATGAAATATATATATAAATATTTTGCACAAATTATTTTTTATCACTGAACACATTTTCACCAAACTAAGTGAGGATTGGAAGTTGCTAATGTGCAGGTCCAGTAAAAGTAGTGTTGCCATCCTAGGCAAACAGTCATTTTGCTGACCCTCACACTAACAAAATCAGGTGCCTCAATCCCAAATATAGTAAGTCCTCACCCGAAATATCTCATCATGTACTGCCCGCTACATTTAAACGCTACTATTCTGCCTTCCTGTGTTAGGCATTTTCCTCATTTACCCTTCTTGCCTTCTTATAGTTTTGTCTTTATAGACCTGTGCTTGTGGTCTTGGTTGCCATTATTGTGTTCTCCTATTCCATCCACACTCCTAATCTGATAAAGGAAACATTCATTACCGGCTTCCGATTGCATTTGGATGATTTACACATGATATGACGTCAGCATCACATGACGTGATTTCATCGCGTTTACGCGCACATTCATTTTAATAACGGCCATTTTGGATCAGAAGTACAAGACTCAACACACGCTAATTTTGGAAGCGCACTCTTGACCATTTTATCAAAAGATCCTAAGAAGAATCTCTTGTAAGTAATATGGAACTATCCGGTTTAATGCACCATACTTGCAACCATTGTGGTTTATTCTACATTTAGTGACGCATCTTTTTCTTGCTTAATTTATTGCAATACATTTTTTCTCGGACTGAATTTCCCTAGAGTCTAAGCCCATTATTTTATACTACATTGATTTGGTATCAAGGTGGGATTGTGTGGATTATATATACAGTAAACACTGAATCAGATTTGCGAGCTGTGGTAAGAGTCCCTTTACTTTGCGTACATGGCATATCGCGGTTTCCTGCTTTTCTGTTTGTTTCTATAGGGTCCTAGGAATTTAATTTCTCCATTGAAAGGTGCTCTGAATGTTCACAAGTTGATCAGTTACCAGTCACTCCATGGGGAGCGTGGCAGTGAGGCTTCAGCTGATCCCCGTGCCCCTTTTCTTTTGGGGGTTATTTTAACCTTAAGAGGAGTTAATTGATTTTTCTATTTCTTCTTCTGCTTTATTCATGTTGAGCTAATAAATCTATGAAGTACACATATGCGACAATTGGCCACATTTACATAAATTGGCCCCTTTTGCGTCTTGGAACTCATGAGTGAATGATCAAGCTTATGGTTCTTTTCATACAGAATTGTTTGAAGATGTACATTGCAAAGAAAGACAGTTTCCTTGATCATATACTTATGAAAGCTTTTTCTATTATTTTCAGACACTTTAAAGAATGATACCCCTGATGAAGAGATTATCTCAAAAAGTGATGTTTTTTGGAATAAAATTCACTGAATTGTGAAAACAGAAGAGTTCAAATAGTCTTAGTACGATGTTATGATTAGATACAATGTTCAAATGTATTATATATTCTCCCATTTCAAATTCAAAATTGGAATTACAAGTTTGGCTTTCTTTAGCCTAAGATCGTGTGCAGAGGATGCAAGTTCTCTTATCTATACAGTCCATGTGCCAGGATTGTGATTTCTCCCCCGCGCCTCAAGCTCTTATATATAGTTACTTCACACACTAGTCTCTCTTTTAAAGACATTAATAAGATGTGAAATGTGTGATCTATTTTGTTTAGGCATTTTCATAACAAGGTAAAATGAAATCACTCTCGCTTACACACTCAATCTATAAAACTCAGGCAGCATTAGAAAAAATGACTCGATAAAGTACGATTTGAAATAAAAGTATGAGACTAGATTAAGAGAAAAGAAGGACATTGGGTAAAATGAGCCATTCAGCATTCCCCAACCCCACACTCCTCCTACACTGTGTGTATGCATACACAAAGACACATCTCTCTGTGTGATCCAGTTTAATGGACCAATGTGAGTCAATACATAGACATTCAGTAGGCGCTCTGAAAGGTTGTCAGAAGGTGCCTTCATGGGAAAGATTACAGAAACTTTGCACTCGGACAAGTGCAAAGTTTGTACGATATTAGTACTAGGGCAAAGTTTGCCCTATTTTAAAAATGAATGGCACACAGAAATCTATTGCACCATGACAAGTGCAGTTTGGCAGGGTATAAGCACCAGGGCAAAAATTGCCCTTTCGTCAAAAGGGATGCATTTTCACTGTATTATTGCAACAGGGCAAAGTTTGCCTTAGTGCTAATACGGAATGGTATTAGCACTAGGGCAAACTTTAACATGATAAAATAAAACGCATTGAAAATCTTTTTTTACACTGGGGCAGTTTTTGCACTGGTGCTTATACCATGCCAAATTGCACTTGTCATGGTGCAATAGTTTTCTAATATGTCTCAGTGTTTTTAAAAATAGGGCTAACTTTGCCCCAGTGCTAATACCGTGCAAACTTTGCACTTGCAACGGTGCAACATTTCTGAAATCTGGCCCCTGGTTTCTTTGACAAACCCCAATGGCTCTTTGATAGCACCTCAAAATTTAGAAGTGATGTTACCGCAGTCTTTGCTTGCATTATCTTTTAACTTGCCACCACCTGCATTCATTCCACTGTCACTAAACTAAGTGCAAGTCAGTGAAACACAGTGGCTTTTGGTAGCGTGCAGTTGCTTTAAAACTGCCACTACTAGGTCAGAGACAATGGTATTTTGCCTCATGCCATTCTTCCATCCTTCCATGCACCAGATATGCCAAATAAATACTTTATGCTCAGCCTTCCTTTTCTGGTCAAGTAGAGGGAATTCTTTTGGCATCACTAAGGCGTGGGAAGAGGTTAGGCATAGAACTGCCCAGGCCAGCCACTAGCAGGTGGTGTGCTAGCCAAAGGCACCATCTGGAAATGGAGGGAGTTTTTCAGCCTGGCTGATTTCTGCGAGTAGATTGTTCTGGATGTGAAAGTAGGACGTGGCTCTTCCTCCCAATATGGTTACCAGGAGGAGGATTTGAGATATTGTGGAAGCTCTGCCTCAACGTGGCTTCCTAATAAGAGGCTTCAGTGCATCTGGGAATATTAAACAAATGTCTGACCAAATAGTATTTAAAATGTGACATTTCCCACACTTTGTGCCCCAAAAGCCCAACCTTGTACAACTCAGTTTGCTGTGTAAAGTTGTCAGTTGTGTTTCATGAATGTGGGCCATGCAGACACTTCCTTAGCACACTAAACCGGTACAGTGCTGGAAGAAACAGTGCAAACTTTAGGCACAGGCAGAGAACACAGCGCAGCCAGAAGATCAACTTTCCCTGATATAGAGCAAAAGAACAATATGGGTAGCGTCAGAGCAAGAGACTGCTACATAGAGTACATAAAGTGCACAGGATTCCGAATCGAAAGCTTCAATCAAACAAATCAAGTACATCTTCAACAGCAGCACTGCAATTTACTATCACAGCAAGGTCCTGTGCACACTTTTTGTATACATGGCACAAGTATAACACAGGACATGTGCACGCTTACCTCACACTATGGTACATGCACAGCATGTGCAAATCCAGAACAAGCATCCCTTACAAATAGTAACAGTTGTAGCATTGTCTGGCCTTTGCAAAAAAGAAGCTTAAAAATGGGTACATGCACAACATGGCCAGGCCATGATTCCTCTGTAGATGAGAGCCTGTAGATTGTGCGGCCAGGAAACAGGATCACTGAAACATCTAGTAATGGATTGCCAAAGGCTAATGGACAGAAGGATTCACATGAACATTAACATGCTGGGTCCCTTTGTCAATTCACCAGCGAGCATTATAACAGCTGACCTGTGGCAAAGAGACTTGACAACGTCTCATCTTTCACTCACGTTGGCCCAGTGAAATTATTGATCACAATTTTTTAAAGCATTGACGAAGTGATGATGGCAATAAAGGTAGAAGCAGAGAAACTGGGATAGTCTAATATGGGGGTACGGGGGTGTTAGTGTCTGTCTGAAACCACATGGATAGAAAGTGAAAAAGATTTAGGGTAATTTGTGGAATGTGCCATCGGATCGGCAAATGACTTACCGAACATCTAGGAGGGGGCAAGATTAATTCAATTCAATTTAATTTAATTTAGTATACTTACTTTAGAGGTCTCAAGTGCTGTATATTTGAGTTTTTGCTGTGTTTCTTCTTTTTTTTTTTCTTCTTTTTTTTTTCCTGTTTGTACTGGGATTTGACAATGAAAAAACATAAAACATTGACAGTTTGACTGCTATGCGTTTATCCTAGACATGCACATATTCTTGGCCAGCATGCTTATTTTAGCTTTATAACATATACTCTAGACAAGCAGTCACATACGTGGGCAATCCCTGAGCATTGTGGTTCTGCATTACTTAGAGCGTTAGCAAAGAAAGTTGCAAATATTTTGGGCAGTTTCACTTTATTTTGAGTGCCCGTAGGGTGGAACAAATATCAGTAAAATTACATAATGTTCCTAGAAATGCAAAATAATGCTTCCAGATATTAACTCACCACATACAAAGTATGGCAACTTCATGTTGCCCAAATTGAAGTCTATATATTCAAGCAGTAGTTTTAAAGTTACATGCATGAAAATACTTCAGCTCGAGAGCCAATGCTGTAACAAAACAAACAATGGGTGAGTACTCTGGTGTAGCAACTACACCTTTGTTTAAATAGTTATACAGAATTGTTCATGGTAATGGAAATGCTTAGGAAAAAATGTGATTCAAATACAGTACACTTTGTCCTATTCTCAGATTGTGTGGAGAAAGCCTTCCAGTTCTTTGTTGCTGAACGTGCATGAGACCCCCTACTGCCACCTCCCTCCCTTCCAATCATAGCTGGGCGGTGTCTGCTTCGGCTGGCCCAAGCTCTGCCTCTCGAAGATGCAGGAGAGATCTACCATGGCTCTCTTCTGTCTAAGGTGATTAGCCTGGTTCTAACCAGCCTGCTTTCTATTTTAACCTGTGATCCAGAGCATTTGGCATGCATTACACAATCAAATCTTAATAGGGAATAGCCCTGTTAGTGACTCCTAGACTGGTTAGCACTGTGGTTCGCAGCAGGGCATCATGCTGCCTCTTTAGCTCAGATTAATTTACTTCTAGTTTGTAATTCATGAAAACAGAGGGAAAAACCTACTGTTTTCCATCCTCTACTGGCCAGTATGCTGGGCAGCTACATAGTTTGCATAGTGCTTGCACTGGGCCTGCAATAAAAGTTTGGTGTAAATCTGCCCAGCAATTTCTCGCTTTGAGAACTAGCATTTAGTATCATAAAGATATGTCCCCACATGTGTCACTATGATCAACACTTCACCAGCTTTCCAGAAAACACCATAATTGAATTTAAATAGTGCTGCTGTCTTCATTTCCGTAAAGCAGAGCCCAACTTATTATCATTCCAAAAGTGATTTTCCTGTGTGGAACACAATTTAAGTTAATCACAACCGCTGAGTTGCTCACAGTGAACCTGTAATAAATAGCAATGTACACTCACAAGCACACACACACACATCTTGGTAAATAGCTCATGCACTATGCACTGGCCACTGACATGTGGATCACCTCATAAGTTTGAATCCCTGACATGGCTGTAGCAATCATTGCAGGACTTAGTACTGTATACACATATATTGTTTGTCAACGTTTATTGCACAAACAGCAATGTTTGAAAACCGCACAATTCACAGGGATTTGAGAATAACTGTGATCTACTTTCCATAATTCAATGAATTTATCTCAGAACCCTGAATAGTGGATTTCAACTATTGGTAACTATAGAATGTCAACCTATTCATTTGGAGTTTAAGCAATACAATCACTTAAAATAATCAAAAGAACAGCATGTGATTAGTTTTCCATGCCAATCTATAATTTGGGGCAATATGAAAAATATAGGGATATTCTGTGAACACCTGTTATCATTGCCCTTGATTTAATCTGTAGCTGTGAACAAATGTGATGCATCACTATTGTCTAATATGCAGCTTGTGTACACAGAAAAATAATCAAACAGCATCGACATTCTGGGTTTTCCATTGTAAATTGCTCAATGTTTGTACAAGTTACAGCCATGCCCATTGGGTAGCATAGGCAGTGGTACGTCATTGGTAGCATCCCCACTGAGGCAGTGTTCCGTTGAAATTGTCACAGTGCAGGCAGGCGGTCCAATGAGCTCAGGCAGGCTGCAGGTCATGCCATGTGGTTCGTGCCAGTACACCTTTGCATCCAGGGCATGGTCACAATATCCGCAAGGCATGGCTGCAAACCATGCCCTAGGAACACTACCCTCAACTAACTGCACCCTAATCATACTCTGAGAATAGTGGAGGTAAAATGTGTGCACCTTAGGAATAGCCAATGGTCTTGCGTTTCGTGTATAGCAGGCAGCTTCCGAAGACAGGCCTCATTACAAGCCTGGTGTTTCGGAAATACGGGTGCTGGTAGCAACGTACCAGCACACTTTCTGGACTGCCAGACTATGAGAATGCCTGCAGGGGCCGTGGTCCCAGCAGGTCTGGCCTGCCAGGAGCATCGGCCTGTGCAGGAATGGTTTTCACAGAAGCACTGGCACCGCTAGCAACAGTGATGGTGCTTCGGTGTCCCCATTCCCAAGGAGTCCTCTTGGACTCATCTCCTGACATCCCGGGACTTGAAATGTCCCAGTGACTACAGGATCTCAGGAGGCAGAACGGGGTTACGAGGTTGGCGGTAACCGCCAGTAGCAACGGTGGGTTACCACCAAACTTTTAATGAGGCCCAAGGACATTGTTGTAGGCAATGTCTCAGGGTCGCTACCGAACTGGCATGACTGGAAGCTAGAATATGTGGTTAGGGCAGATAAAGAAATTGCACCTCACAACAAGGCTTGCACCAGCCATGTTCTGAGGGCAATAAGACACAACAGTGGTGCACCTGGGATATGTTCTGCAGCTATGTCCCAGGCACAGTATCCAAAGTTCATTCCTGCATGCTTTATAATTAGTGAATTCAGATGTATTGAACACGGGGCATAGCCTCACTATTAAATTATATGACTGCAGGCCATTCTCTGCAGCATGGGCAGGTAGAGGTACTACCCAGAAATCATGTTCAGAGGCCATGCACTGTATGTTTTGTTGGCAGCAGTCGAGCACATGAGGATGGCCAATATTCATGTCCTTCGCATAGTGCAGAAAGAGGTAGTTTGCATGGGGTATCTCTGCATGCCATGCCGCAGGTGCACATTCCACAGGGCATGGCCTGAGGTAGTGGCACCATTCCTGTGACAAGGCCATGGCCTATGCGTGGGGTAATCTAACACGGTGCATGACCACATGCCGTCTCCTGGTGGTAATGCAGGTACATGTAGTTTGCCAGCGGGAATGCACTCAGGACATGGAGCATATTCATGCCTCCTAAGACCACTATCCAGAGTCCAAGCCATGTGCGTATTGCAGGATTTGGAAGCTCACCCAGGGTATGGGCACATTATGCACAGGGCACGTTGGCGGACCATGGTCCACGGGTATTGCAGGAAAAGGGAGAATTCCAATGTATAGAATGTATTTCATACACTTTCTGCTCTGTGCGCCTTTTGTGAAAGAAAAATCAAATCTTATACATACCGATGCATAAGTACACAGCCGAAGGTACAAACTTGCTAAAACCAGCACAAATATGACACTATACCTAAAGTGCGATATGCATTGCTTCTGCCTTTCTCAAGTGGGAAAGGCTAACTTTCGAACACAGTCGCAGGGCTTCATTACGACCCTGGCGCTAAGGGGTTAACGGCGCTGTAAAAGGCTGTGGTGCCGTTAACACCTTAGCGCCTAATTACGAGGTCCCTTTGCGGCTCCCGTCCTTAACGGCTGGTCTGGACCAGCCGTTAAAGTAGGGACCCGCAAAGGGACCTTGAAGGTAATTACGATACCGCAAATTGCGGTACCGTAATTACCACCTTCCCCATTCCCATTGAGCCCTATGGGGCAAAAATGGGTATGGGGAAGGGCCAATGGTGCATGGGGAATTACCGCCCCGCCAACCTTGGAATGGGGTGGTAATTCCCCATTGCACCATGGCGGACTCTTTACAACACCGGCAGCAACCATGGTGCTAATAGCACCATTGGTTACCGCCGGTGTTGTAATGAGGGCCACAGTCTCCAAACGCCCAGATAAATAAGATGTTAGTGACCCCCTCCCCTTTTCTCAACTCATGACTTACAGCAGGTGGGCCCTCTGAGTCGGATGGGCCCAGAGACGAGCCTGCTGGCTTAGGTGCCCAAGTTATACTCACTGATGATGCCCATTGAGGACAACACATGTCTGCTGTTGCTTGTGGTCTCATTCAGGATGGATGTGACCAACCAGTGTGGGCCTGACTGCCCCTCCAAACCTGATTTGCACATGGTCATTCCTCTTTCTGTGACAGCTTGGCAGGCTGAAGAACGATGGTATAGAGGGTTTCCCAGGGCGATATCAGAGGTTAGGATTTATTCTAAAGCTTCTACTCATCACCTCTTTTGTTGTGGAAGACTCGCAATTACACTCACAGCCTTCAGACTACCCACAATAAATCCAATTAAGACACCTCACCCCTTGCAATAGGTTGTTCCAGGTCTTGCTGCATCTGAGCACAGCAAACACCTTAGCCTTCCTTACACTAGACACCAGCATCCAAGTGATGGTTTTGCAAAATCACCCACAGGAAATGTCATTGTTGTTGCCACATTGCAAATTCCTTTAGTTTTCACTAGAGGAACTGTGTATGCTTTACACAGTGTGGCAGACGGAAAATCTGAAGCGGTTCTGTGGATTTGTACCTGTTTCAGCTACACTTAAATAGGTCTTTCTTCTGGCACGTCCTTTTTTTCCAGATTAACAGCTCGAGGAAGTGTGTCACTTTTAGCCAACCAAAACAGTCCTGTTTCTTGCAGTCTGGAAACATTTCCAATATAGGGATGTTGAAGGCCTTCTGGATTATTGATATTCTTCCATGGGGTCCATAACCATGTGTCCAGTTCTGTCATTAAGACCATTCATTCTTCTCACCTTATTCTCTTGTAGCAGTTCCAGATGGGCAATGTGGGGCCATGCAGTAGTGCTTTCCATCTTGAGTTTCTCACGCATTTCCAAAGACTGAAGCTCCATTTTCAAAATGTTCACGTTTGTTTTTGAAGGTACGTTCTTGTTGTCCTGCTCCTTCCAACATTTGTCAATTAAATTGTCTTTGGAAGATACTGCCATTTTCACTGCATATCTTGCTGTTTTTTTGTTTTTTTCGGCTCTGCTTTGTACTATGCAGAATCCTATATATCCTGCAACACAGCGCTGAGGAAGCGTTTAGGTAACAGAAGTAACTTTTTCCAGCAAGCTCCTTTCTTGTAACTATCATTTTATTTTTTTGTATATATATTTTTTTCTCGTATAGGCCCTATAACTCTGCTCCACACACCATGTTGCTCCCTTATGTTGATTGAAGTGAGATGATGTTCGATTTGTGAACACGTTTAGTTACATCTCTACAGGAACCCTCAACCTTCTTGGTTGCTAATGATATGTGGGGGTTCCAGCCCCGTGTTGTATAGATTGTCAGGCCCAGTTATAGGAACTCTATGACTTCTTCTAGTGATTCCCATTCCAATGCAAATCTTTTGGACAATGTATTTTCGGTTTCCGGGCAGAAAATTCCTTGGGATTTTATTGTCGCTGATAAGCGTTTTACTTGTGCAGTACAATTCAACTGCTATAAGATACTTTCAGGACATGCACCAGCAGGTAGAGGTAGTGTGCCGTGGTTAAGGCTATGGGTGATAGTCTATGTGCACTAATCTCAGTGCCCATGGGCCATGGCCTGCACTGCAGGTAGTACAGGTAAAGGCAGAGCAGGTGTGGGTAGTGCACATGTGGCCTGGATGCTAAATATGGCACTCACATGGTACCAGCAGAACATAAAGAATGGTGTGGTGGAAGTGGTTCAGTAAAATGCAACTCTCAGAATGTGTACTATTTCCAAACCGTTACATGTTCCCAGCACACAGGAGTTTTTATGGTCTTGTGGATAAGACAGCATTTCCAGACCCACATTCCAGGCACACTGTTCCTTCGGCCAATGAAGTTTAAAATGTTGCTTTTTTACTTTATTTTGAGGACGATCTGGACTGTGGCTTTCTTGTACTAATCATTTAATTGTGTGATATCTGACAAAGAAAACTGTGAGACTTGAAAAGCTAATGCTTTGTTTCCATCTTTGCACAGTATTTTAGTTAGTCCATCAAAAGGTGTCAAAACCTGCATCTTGTGTGATTAAAAATCTATTAACTTCGCTGCAAGACTGTGAAGGAAACAAATGGATTTCATCAAAGCAACGCCTTAGATGAAGGGTCCCTAAGATTACAATGCCAAGATGAAAAACCAACAAAATTCAACACTGAAGGTAGCTATGCAACCTGATCTCCATGAGTGACTCAAATCCTCACATTTATCACCACAATATACATCATCAATGTCAACACTGCCTGGCATCTGTAAGGATATGAGCAATGCATTATGGTTATTATTTCTGTAAAGTAATTGCTTCTTCAAAAATAAGGTATGCAATGTATCAAATCAGATAACATTTCAGAACTTCCGGATCTCTTTACATCCACACATTCTAGAGATGTAAACATATTATAATATACAGCAATTACATACATTCAAATTCCTGAAGAGTTTGGGGACAGGCAAAAAGCTGTTGCTTAAAAAACAAAGGGTGTTTTTCTGCTTCATAAACTTTGCACCCAACATTAATGTAGATCCTGCTGCTCGTTCTCCAAGTCATGTAGATTCATAAATACATGTCTAATGTTAAATTATATCACTATTGGGATTGATTACAGTTAAAAACAAATCACCTAACACTGCTCAGTGAGAGGACATGCATAGATATTTTTTATTTTATTAAACATTGAATAGTTTATAATACAAGGCATGCCAGGAAGTGTAGATATGGCAATGGAGAGTGAAAAGCATAGTTAGGTATTATCACCTCCATTGACAATGAAATTCATGGCAATCTTTGAATTCACTAATGTATTGAAAGTGAGGGTATACTTTGCAATCGTTTACTTCTATACTTCTATTCAAGCAATACACACTTTAGGCTACTATGATGTGCATTTAAGATACCTTCAGAACACACCTCAGTCAAAAGTGTATATAAAACAGTTCCATGTAGATACAAAGAAAGCAAGTATGAATATACTGTGTTCTCATAATCTTTGGCCACTATCAGCATACATGATTGGAACAGCTAAGACAACAGAACAGCATAGGCAAGAAACCAACACACCTTTAATGGATAATTATGAATGTATTTAAGGCATGCAGCTTTGTCCTTAAATTATACATCACTGCCATGTATAGGACTTGTCATGCTCAAGCCATTGTACAAGTGTCTTTGCATCTAACCTACTCTATCAGTATCTCTCAGTTCCCCTTTCTGACCAATGATAAACGATATTATTCAGCAGAATCGGGTGCTGCATTGATAGGGCATGAGGGTGCATTCCCTCTTATGGGGGATGGGGCAAGCTGATAGTTGTGGGTCTAGCAGCAGACCAACGCTTGAAAGAGGAATGCAGTTAGGTCCTCCCTAAAATATTGGTATTTCCATTCCCACTTCACTGAGTCCTCCAATTGGTTCCATTGCACCCTCAAAGTCGTTCTTCTTAGTTCTATACTTGTAACCTCTTAGAATGATCAATCTTGCATGGCTGTAGAGAAGATCCACTATCGGCTAGTCTGAGCCACTGTCCCTGCGTGCCTTGTCGAATGCAAATGAAACCTTGAATGTTAGTCTTTGATTTATTGTGAACCAGTTGAGTTTTTAAGCAGCCTTGATTGCACTCCATCAGTTTCCGTTGGAGCAAAGAATAACTTGTCACGGTTAGGCATTCCTTTGCCTTGAGGTTGAGGTACACACTCGCTGCCAAACTCTGTATTTTTTGATAATGTTGTATTTGGAATTTCAGTGAGTATGTGTACACAGTGTTACGCTAGTTTATCTTCAACAGGATTATGGACCACTGATGTCTGATTCGTTTTCCTACATGTTTATATTACATCAAGATACTATAAACATAAAGGAAACACTTTACACAGATCAGAAAAAAAACGTCATATAATATATTGCTAGAAGTTAGACATGTTAGGCACTGAAGGGATGAAAGAAAAACAGAATACAACTTTAAAGAGAACACAACAACACTTCGCAAATGAGTGTGCAGGACCACCATACATTTCAAGGAGCCTCAATCTGTTTTGAAATATGTTTGTGTTCTTTTACAACAAGGCAATATGTTAAATTGCGGTGAGCTTGCAGAAATGTACCCAATTGTGAACACTTTTTAGTGATCACAAGTTACACTGTACAATACATTTTCCTACTACCAACACCTTCTTAATCTTTAGAGATGCTTCTTTGATCAGGCATGTTGGGTGAAAGTCGCTTTTTAAATTTTATTTATTGGATTTATACAAGGTTCTAACCAGCAGGACAGCCACTTCACAGCACCTCCAAGGCAAACGGTAGAAGAAAATGATACAGGTTGATTTTTACATTTTCGAAATGGAATGTGCAATCCGTGCGTGGAAGTGCAGAAGTGTTTTCTAAAGTCAGCAGTTGATGCTGTGTTGCTCTCTTTTGAGGGATTGATTGTTTGCCCTGCACCTTTGTTGTTCGACTTCAAGGTCTGCTGAATACTATAAAGACCAACATGCAGCATGTAGCGGTTGCATGCGTGGAAGTGCAGAAGTGTTTTCTACAGACTGCAGTGGATGCTGTGTTGCTTTTCAAGGGACTGAGTGTTCGCCCTGAAATGTTGGTGTCCAGCTCCAAGGTCTGCTGAATACTGTAAATACTTACACGCCACGGGTATTGAGCACGTCCAAGTAAGTGCAGAAGTGTTCTCTACAGTCTGCAGTCTGCAGGAGTGTAGGGGGATAAGCGGCCGAAACCCTTGAGTGGAAAAAATTTAAATCCCCTGGGGTCGAGCGCCAGTTGAATTTTGGGGTGCTTTTATCGATCCAGGCTATTAAAATATGAGTAAAACATCTTGTTATTTGCTGCAGAGTAAGCTATCAAGTGATGTAGAAATGAATTCAAATATTCGGGACAATGCAGATATGATGGTGCTAAGTGCCAAGATAACAATGGTGGACTAGAAAGCAAATTTGCTTGCAATTACTGACTGGTGAAAGAAGCAATGAGTGCTTCGGCCAAGTTCCCGTTTTTAGGCAATATGAATATCTCACAAGCACAGTGGGCAGATATGGGTCTACCATCTACCTCCTCACTACCTAGTGTTACCCTAATTGGGTCTGCTGGAGCCCAAAGGAGCATCTCTGACAGTATTGATCTGGGAACTGTGAAAATAAAAGCAAATGCTGCTTTCGACACAGAGTTTCTGATGTTCTGCCAACTGCCAGGAGAGGTACAGACAGCAGCAAAGGACAATGGCTCTCGGATTGATCCTCAAGGAGACATTGGTAACTCTTTCAGAGAATTAGAGCATTCACCAGTTAATCCCAGGCTCTCTAATATCTACTAAACCTATTAGATTTCCCTTCTCGTCAGCGTCTTCATCATCACCAGTGTCTTTGGTGTTATTTTCACCCTTGATTTCAGAACCTAAAATAGTAATGCTCCCTATGGGGGCGACTACAATATTGGCACTGAACATTGTTCTTACCTCCCTTGTTCACATTTATGAGAACATTAACTCACATCTGCTGAATTATACAATTCTATTTAATACACTATATTGTAAAGACTCTTCTATTGAGGGATATATAGTAGCAGTCAAGGATAGAACCACATCTTCTATGACTTCTGCTTCATAGATGGCATAGACAGATTTTCAAGATGTAAGTGATCAAATAAATGCACAAGAATATTTCATTGTTATTCATGAAGACTGTGTGGTCTTGCAGGAAGAGATAGTGCCAGATTGTGAAGAGATGCAGGATTGTGTGGTGATGGATTCTGGACATGCAAGTCTATCAGCGGCTGCATTACATGAAGGGGAAAAGAAGGGGAAAATGCTGATATGGATTTAAAATATTCAATCTTTTACCAATGGTACAAGAAAAAACAGGTAGGACAAAAGGTCCCTAAACAAGCTAAGAAAAGCAAGAATATGAGATCAGTGAAAGCCTCTAGTAACTCCGGCTCAAGGAAATTCTTCAGATCAATAATATCATCAAGAAATGCACAAGCATCTGAGCAGAGGACCCAATAGGCTTTCGGGTAATCCAGCCCAACTATATATACTAAGGGAGAAGGAAAATGACGAGCTCAGCCTTACAAGAGAAGAACTAGGAGATATGATGGATCCCTATTAAATGTATCCATGTATTCAGCTGAAAAGACTCCTCAGGAGATGGAAGCTGCAGACTGCGAAAGAGCAAATAGGAGGATGTAAGATTCTAAGACAGATATAAGACCCCCAAAAAGCCATCATTCCAGACCCCAGATGCTAGGGTGATAAACTGTTCTTCCCTAATAAATGAAAAACATTTTGCAACAGAGACAGGTGACCTTGACAAGAGGATCTGTAGAGAAACCTTTGATTTTAAATTGTGTTAGGGATACAAGTGCATATGCCAAATCTCCATTAACCAATTGTTTGTCATTAGAATGACTTCCCATATCCAGTGAACAAATCACACTCAATAGATCATAATGTATTAGCCTTATTTAGATCTGTACAGAATTTAGGTGATGTTCAGTTGGCAGATATTACACAGGTTAAGTCATGGTTGGGGGAGGTGCATTAGTTCCAGATAAGAAATAGCAAGCCGAGCTCTAGTTGTCAGGCTCATTGAAGATCAACGCATGGAGCATGCAGGTTTTTTTCATACTTATTTAAAAAGACGGAAAGTGAGTCTAATTGGGGCAATATATTTTTATCAAGAAACAGGTATTACTGAATTGCCACAATTGGATGGTTACTCGTTGTTTAGAAATCCTGCAGTCAAGGGCTGCTTGAGTTGGCCATTGGCTGGGATGATGATCGGGTTGTGAAATGGTCCGGGTCTATCTGGGTCGAGTTGGAGCAACTCTAACCTATATACTCAGGCCATAGAAATAACTTGGGTTCAAGTTCAATACCCAAATCAAACATTCACCTTCTCTGTAAATTTGTATTTGGAACCCTACAAGAATAACTCAAAGCAAATGTATTGCCAACTTGTGGGAGTTACTGGATAACTGGATCAATCACTGTAGTCATTATAGAATTTCGATATGTGGAGATCTAAATATCTATTGTTTTAACATATCAGAAATCAATTTGTTGAACTCAAACTATAAATCGTCTGAAATAAGGCGTGGTAATGCTTGCCTTGATCTTGTGGCAAGTTGAGGATTGTAACAGCTAGATGAATGTATTGAGGGGGACATCCCTGTGACGTAAACCTGGAGATGAGGTGTAATGAGGGCAACATTAGATTATATCTATGTTTCGGAGGATACATTTCAAAATTACAGAGTCTTGCAGATAGGATCTTTTAGAGCAAGTGATCATGCAAATCTTTTTCTCCATGGGGTTATTCCCTGTAAACAGTAAATGTGTAAATTGTAGTGGTTAATAGGGAATGAAACAGAATGTTATGGAATGGGGCTATGGTAACAAAGTTTAATAGGCTGCTAGGTGATGCAGTAAATCGAAATGAATTATTAAAAATTGTTACATCTTTTTGTATTAGTAGTAATTATTCCTTACTACTGATACAAATTTATGATCAATTAAATGAACATTCTGAAATGGAAACATATTTTTGATAGGCGTATTCCAATGCGCAAGAGGACATTGACAGTTAAGATAAGAGATTTAGGTAAAATCAACACACCAGCAAATCATAGTTTGGCTAAGAAAGCTAAACAAGAATATACAAATTGGCTTTGGGGATGCAGAATCATGTTATATTAACACAATAAAAAAAAAAACATAACTGCTGTTGAGAATTGTTGCTGTATTATCAAAAACTCATTTGAATTTCAAGCATGTATTCAGATTAATCCTATTGCTGAGGAAACCTGGATTAGTCAATTAAAATTGATATATTGCAAGGGTTGTGGAACAGTTGACCTTACGTAAACTCCTTGGTCCCATTCCATGAGCCTTGGACTTTGAAATTGACACTATTTATAATGGTATTAGTAAATTAAGGAAGTCCCGCGACCTGGGACTGGATGGTCTTTCAAATGGCATCTTGAAAAATGATCAGTGGTTATGGGCAAATTTTGTGAAAGTAATTTTTGATGAAATTGTGAAGAAGAAGCTGTTTCCCCCATCTTGGACCATGTCTATCATTGTGCCGATTTATAAAGAAGGGGATAGGCAGAGTCCTAAGATTTATAAGTCAAAAGCACTTTTAGATGTACCAAGTAAGATTTTTGCCATCTTAATTCGTTAACAGCTATGTCAGTGGGCCTCTGAGTGGTATTCTGGACAGGTTGCAAATGGGATTTGTAAAAGGGATTGGTGCAGCTGTTAATTAATTTGAACTAAAATTATTGAAAAAGACCACCTTGGCTAGTGGGATTACTTTGTACTTTGTATTTGTTGATTGTGCATTTGCATTCAATTAATAGAGGTTGTTTGTGGTCCAAACTGCGGCAACAGGGTTACCCTACCCATTTCATTGAAATGATGACGATGTTACATACGAACACTTCAATACAGGTGAGACTGGTTCAGAAAGGACATCTTTCTGAATGTATTTTAACTCAGAGGGGCCTTCAGCAAGAGTGTATTCTGGCCCCTACTCTTTTTAATTTATTTATTTCAGATATAGGGCATTCCCTAAATCAAGCTAGAGTGGTTCCACCTCATCCGGGGCAGCGGAAGTGTATGAGAGATGAGTATGCCTAAGATCCAGTCTTAATTGACCAGACTCCTATTGGGATACATAGACAACAGCACCAACTCCAGAACTACTCAGACACTAATGAATCAGTGATAAATGTGGAAAAAACTAAAATCATGATGGTTGGGACACTTAAAGAAAAAGATATTTGGAACTTTAAATGGCATTTAAGCATAGGCACTTTAGAATTAGTTAACACTTTTATTTATTCTGGTTTTAAGATAACACAAGTTATTAGTAATATGTCCAACAAATGTGCACTGAAGCAAAACGTTGATGCCTTGGCTGTTCAAGCAAATTCAATTAACAAAACATATGGAGGCATCTCTGTTCTCCCCATGATCAAGTTTTATAAAGGAAAGTTGTTAAATTTTTGATATATGGTGCAGATACCTTGATAAGCTCATATTATAGTCCTTGGTTTTGTTTAGAAGGACAGTTTTGATAAAATGTTCTGTTTCTCCCTAAGGGGACCGATATCTGCCATTTGGTGTGAGCTAGAAATTGTTTCCTTGAAAGCTTTGATAAACTTGAATGTTCTGGCATTTTTTAGAAAGGTTACGGTGGCGAATACGGGTATCCTTTTTGAACAAATTAAAAAGGAGATAAAATCTAAGATGTATAAGAGAGAAAATCTGTGGGTTGCCAGATGTATAAACATGTTAGCGGAATTAAACGAAATACACAAAGATCTTATTGAAAACCCAGAAGGAGTCAAAAATAAATTGTGGCAATACAATTGGATCATTATGATTGAAGAATGTACAAAGTATAATGTCTTTCAATATGTAAGTCTAGTTGTTAAATCTATAAATACAATCCCAAAATATCTCTGTAAATTTACAAATGCGACTATGAGACGACAGTTTTTCCATTTTCAGTTGAACCTATACCATACAGCAGATGTTGAGGGTGCTCATAATGGGGTACTACGACAATTTAGAAGCTGTTGCTTTTGTAAAAATGGGGCACAAATGGAGACGCTAAAGCATGTTACAGTAGAATGTTCCGGGTTATTGCAGCTTCTGGTGGGAGAAATTGCAAGTAGGAACTCATACCTCGTTAGCCTTGACCGTAGTAACATTTTAGAAAGGAGGGTGAAGGTTTTGTAAAGTAGAGATATATTTTGCACTATTTTAACTATAACATAGATGATTTAATGGAGTATATTTTAATGATTTTAGATGAACTTAGATGCATTATATTTATATAGATTACTAAAATAATGATTTTTTTATTACTATTTTGGCGAATGTATTCTTGTAATTATTACAAAATGTTACATATCTTCTTGATATGTGAAAGCTTCTTTGGAGCCAAACACATTCAATATAAATATTTATAAAAGGTAAACATTCTGTAATTATGCTGATTTTTTTAACCCCATTCAATGAAAAATATATCCCATTTCCACCACCTTTTGGAGTCCTTTATCTCCAGCAGGTTCATCTTTGACACACTCTAGTAAATTCTGCTGTACTGTCTGCCAGATTGATATTTCTTCATGGGATGTCAGGTTTTAGTCTATTGTCTGTGTTCACTGGCGCCTTCCTAAATAAACTGAGTTGGTAGTCAATGCTCTTTAGCACAGTGTGCATTTTGCATAACAGTAAACTCATAATGAACAGGTTTTCTGCATTTATCAGTGTCTTGGAACCAAAACAAAATTGCTTATGTCTTACGAATTAAAGGGTTTAATTGTTGCAGAATTCCAATATCAATACCTCTGTTTTTGAGCCCTTCAGACACAAGTTTTTGATCTGCAACATAAATAAAATGCATACGAGCCCTGCGTAAGGCTTTTATATATTTATTTTTACATTTTAGCTAATTTTTAAAA
This sequence comes from Ambystoma mexicanum, assembly GCF_040938575.1. Lineage (NCBI taxonomy): Eukaryota > Metazoa > Chordata > Amphibia > Caudata > Ambystomatidae > Ambystoma > Ambystoma mexicanum. The sequence goes on from NC_090932.1 coordinate 718,169,596, forward strand.
ATGTGCGTGGCAGGGAGGGGCGGATCGTAAGTTACAATTCTCCGCCACCATTCTTCTCCACCATGCGAATAGTCCAGCATTCGTGCCAGGGTGCATTTTCATACTAGCGTGCATTTTCATGCTGGTGCAAATGCTTTGGATTCCTATAGTGTTTGTCTGCTTTTTACACCAGAAAAAGAATGAGGATTCAATGGAAATCCATTGTAATGCTGCCTGCCATGTCTACATGGAAGGCAGAGTTTAATCATTTTGTACAGCGGAGTGTGACAGGCTGGCAAACAAGCATATACACCACCTTTTTGCACTTTACTTTTGCCCTCGTGGAGTGGACCTGGAGTGGACCTGTGTACTTCAATGTGAAAATGTAGCAAGACCCCTCTATGTACCTTAAGGGGAACGCGAAAATGAGGCCCACGTAGTTATCCTCATCTAAAGACTTATGAGTTCTGGACATCGCAGGCTCTCAGAAATGTTTCCTTGATTATAGGAGTGAATTTCAAGAATAACCCACCAGAGAAAAACCTGTTTGCAATTAGTTTCATATATGCATGAACAAATCGATCTGATGGCTCACTTGTGTAGTGTGCGCTTTAGACATGGGACCAGCCTTCACTTTATGAATTAGAATCTCACAGCAGGGCCACCATAGCGCCTCTTCTATCTGGTGTTGATAAATTGAGTAACATTCAATTAGGCAATAATGGCATGTTAGAATGCCTAGAAGTTGAAGAAACTCGGCATTGAGTGTTATATAAGAACTAACAAGATTTATATCTGCAGTACCCTAATTGAAAGTGTAAAACAATGAACATAAAAAGTATAGGGGGTCCTTAAGATAAAAAATATAGTGCTATTTGGAGAGACCCAGATTGAGATAGAGGTAAAGAAATGAAAGACACATTTAAATGGACGTAAGGAAATGCATGACATACTTCAAAGTTACGTGTTGTAACAGTATGGTGACTGTCACAGTTGACAGCTGCCAGTCTGTGGCTCAGTGGCCCAATGTATCTACTACAGGGATGTTTGCATGACTACATGCTCACAGGTTGGTACCACAGTTGGTACCCTGCCTCAGCCCACCATCCTTCCCAGGTTGAAGAAAATGAATACCATTGAGAGGGGTAAAAATAAACATCTGTTATTCATACTTGAAACCCCTCTGCGTGTGAAAGTGTGCTCTGTGAATACACGTCATGTTTCACATGAAAAAAATTACCTAGAAAATGATGAGTGTTTTCCCTTATCCATGTAAAGCTGAGAATGTGTTATCTCTTTATTTTAAATTGCACTAAATGAGTGATTTTAGTTGCCTTGCATCAAAGTTATGTCAGAACGATTGATTAATGGTATATTGACTTAATGGTCTTCTTCCCGCTCATTTGCACTGTTACTTTAACTGTATCATTTTAACATGGACATTTTATCATATTTTATGTACTTTCAGGTGAAAGTTGCATGCGCATTTAGCCATTGCACACCAACAGCATTTTATTTGTTTGCATACTACATATTGTTTGATTGTTTGATTGTGATGTTTTGTACCTAAAGACCATGATGGTCGGATAAAGGCTGTTGATGATGATGATGAGAACGACATACCTAGGCAAGCGGCTATGAATTTGAAATTTGGTTATTTGGATCTACTGGATGATCACAGACCTCATCTATTATGTATGACTGAGACTTGACTAGGTGAGCACTCTGGCCTTGCAGTGGCGCAAGCACTCCCAGATAGTGATAATATTTCCCCCTGTGATCATATTGCCTCCCGCCATGGTGGTGGCATTGCATTCATTTAAAATATTCCCTTTCAATTGGGATTGTGCCTCTAGACCATAATATTAATATGGAGGCTTTTTGAACTCCTGTGGTCATTTCTGCTACTTCATCCTATCACATTCTTGCTTTTGATCATCCCCCTATCTATGATTTGTCTTTTTGTGAAATTTTTCTGCAATATTTAGTTGAATTACAGCAGAAATACTCAAATGTGATTGTTGTTGGTGATTTTAATCTGGTGACCAAAAAAGCTAATAACAAATTAACATTCTGTTTTATTACTGATACGCCTGATCTAGGATTGTTTCAACTTGCTAGTGAGCCTACTCATCAGTTAGACCTGATTTTTGCCTTGCACTCACTAATCACTGTATTTCCTGTGCTTCCCATTATATGGTCCAATTATTGTATTATTCCCTTTCATATATGGTTGTTATCCTCTACTGCTGCACATGTTAGACTGAACACTTGGAAACGTAAATGGCATTCTGCGCCAGTATATGATATTAAGGCTCTGATTAAATTGCATTGTAAGACTGTGGAAGACTGCTCCTTCTCCACTTTGGTCTCCGTTTTCAATAATAAGGCCAATCTTGTGGCTCCTCATAAACTGTGCAGGAAAAAAGAAGGTGTTTCTGAGCCATGGGTCAATGCAGACCTTCGGTCTCTTAGACTTAAGAGCTGGCAAGCTGAACGCAATTGGAGGATTGCATACTGTTAATCTGACAAGATACTGTTTTATCAAACAACAGTTATATACCATAAGACGATCTTTATGGTAAAACAGTCTTTCTATTGCTTCTTCTGACTGCTGTAAGGAAACTTGGTGCACTTTCCTTCCTTTTCTACCGATGACATACTGGCCACTACTAATACATTTGAAATGGGCATCCCCCTCTGACGATATTCCTTTGAACATTTTTAAGGAGGTGATGTCTGCTATTGCTTCTTTGGTAGCGCTGGTGGTCAACAACTCCTGCTCTAAAGCCGACATTTCAGCTGAACTGAAACATGCTCTGGTCATCCCTCTGTTAAAGAAGTCCTTTCTTGATGCTATGAAAACCATTTTCCCTGCTTGCTCGTGAAGAACTGAATACAACTACAGCTCCCACAAGGCTTTGTATTCCCTTGTGTGGGCGTGCCTATTTAAGAAGAATCGCGCGCGCACCGCGCGCGCGCACCGGCGAAGTCCCGAGAAAGTCCCGCTTTGCCGCTGCTCTCTGCTATTTTCCCTGCTTGCTCGTGAAGAACTGAATACAACTACAGCTCCCACAAGGTGAAGCCCTCAGGATCAGCAGAGCATTGCTATTAAGTTGTTAACTATATATCTATATACTTATATATTTATACTGTGTCCTTTACATTCAGGCTTTGTATTCCCTTGTGTGGGCGTGCCTATTTAAGAAGAATCGCGCGCGCACCGCGCGCGCGCACCGGCGAAGTCCCGAGAAAGTCCCGCTTTGCCGCTTCGCCGCGGCGTCGCGAGTAAAGCGAGGCCCGGGAGCTTACTTCCAGTAACACTAATTGCTGTCTATCTTTCGTGAAAGAATCTACGTGTTCCTAATTGGTGGAATCTTTCTCTTAACAACCTCGGTGGGTACAGGCAAGTAACTGTCCCTAAAATAAATCATCATGAAACGTAATTTACATACTCTACGCACGGGCATGCCTCCCATTCAAGGGCCATTCCTAAATGTAACGGGCAAATCCATGGGGGCAGTGCCTTGTGCTTCAACTCCCTGTTCAGCTAAAATAGACGTCTTAAAGAATTCCAACGCAAAAAAGTGCGCTGCGACTTCTGTTGCTAACGCCTTGAAACTAAATACGAGTACTAAAGATATACGATTTTTTTATCCTGATCGCATTATGCAAAGTGCTTCTTTAAAAGACTCCAAGGAACCACAAATAGCAAACCACAATCAGGCGGGTTGTGGTACCACCTTGCATGTCTCTCTATCGGACAGCACAGTATTAAGAGGAGAATCCCTGGTGCTACTTTCCGACGCAAAGTCTAGCCCTGTCTTAGCTAAAACGCTGGGGGATGCAGCAGTGATTGATTTACCCTCTCCTGGCTCGGATTTCACAAAGCAAGATTCACTTGTAAATCTTTCCTTCTCTCCCAAGTTGTGTTCAAAGGGTGGCTATACGAACTCAAATCTTACCTCATCCTTTCTCTTTCCCACTCCTCGGCAGCGATCACCTACGCAAAAGGCTCCAACCCCCTCTAATGCTTCAAATATAATTGAACTAACCCTAGGAGCGATGAACTTAACATTACAAACCATCACCACCTTGTTCAATACACTGAACACGAAATTGGATGTACAAAGTGCTCAGTTACTAGCTGTTCTAGCCTGGCAGGCTAAACAAGAAACTTGGCGAGTGCCTTTGCACTCGACAAATAAAGAGCCTTATGCTCCATCAAACAATCCAACTGAATTGCTTTTAATGCCATCCAATATGGCTACTGTCGCCACTATGACATCAGCTATGGCTCCAATCACTTTGTCTGCAAATGAACCGGAAAGCACTTCAGTTGCAATAAATGCTACTGCCCAACTAGAGAATCAACTGTCTCCAATTACCATAGACAATTCCGGCATACTCGGTTCCTTGCCGTATATAGGACAGGTGATCAGAGAAGCCGTTGCGGTGAACGAAAATCAGATAGAGCATGACTCTATCAGCTCGCCAACGCCAGAGCCTTACACAATATTTCGCAAAAAGACGACTAAATCTGCTGCGAAACCCAATTCATCCGGTAAAATAACACAGCAAAAAAACAAAAAAAATCTTGAGATTACTAAAAAAACTAAAAATGTTAAAAAAACTGAAGTACAGGCGCCAACAAGATCAAAACAGTTTTTTAACATGCTGACTATTCCAAACAAACATAGTCAACAAACGGCCTGTGCTATCACGAGAAAATATACACAACTAAGTCAACTTCGTAAAAATAAATTAGGCTCTGTGACTAAAGGTCAAGCATCTGTCACACCCTATGAGCCCTTAGACAATTTGATTAAAGCAGTCAATAGCCACGAACAAGAACAAGAGGCCCTGGAATCACGTCACCCTTTGGCCGTGTCAGAATCCAGTGCGAATTTAGCCTCTGCAACAAAAGCCAACTTACCATGCATTAAGAATCCTAAAATAAAAGCAGCACGTGCTCCTCAACCCTCTTCAGTGAATGAAGACGAACACGAACAAGAAATGATTGCTAGGTGTCGTGCTGATATCAGAAAAGAAGTTGATGCCTACATGAGCAGAATTATTGCACCATCAATACTCAAAGCCCCCTCTATTGAATCACAAAAAATTGATAATATGCAAACTCTATACTCATCAGCGAAACCTTCAGTCTCATTTAAAGGCGATAAAAACACAAAACTAATAGAGTCACCTCCTCTTTTGGCAACTCACGATGAAGAAATTGTCACCATGTTAAAAACTTTGCGCCCTTCTGTAGTAAAACAAAATCCCACAGCTGCTCAAAATATTCCTAATAAACCACCAGGTAAATCAATCTTAAAACCTAAAAAAGATAATAATATTGCATTAATATTGGGATGCCGGCCAGCCCCTTATCCGCAATATGTACTTAACCGACAAAGTATATTACAGGTGTTCTCCGATATTCCGCTACTGCAAGATATTGGCTCTGCGGATATAGCACAGGTTGAATTTTTCAATGATAACTCAGTAAGCACGGCATGCTTATGGCTAACGTCAAGAGTCATCAGAAATCTCATCTGGGAAGCAAAAAACCAACTTTTATCACTAGGTTTCATATTACTTCTGGGCCCAACAAATTCATTTAATGGTTCTCTTAGTGCTCAAACATGGATTGACTCTGCCATAAGGGAACTTAATAAGGGTACTGTGCACATGGAGAGCGATGTAATTACAGAGGCCCCCTCCAAATGCTGCTGTAATTGCGATTCCAGGAGTTAACTTGCGTACAAGGCGAAGAAGGAAAGATATATATCATTGGTCTCTTGGAACACTCGTGGTTTCAATCATTTGGTTAATAATTCACAAAATATCTTAAATAATCACGATGTGATTCTTTTACAAGAGACATGGCTGACAACTGCTCCCGTATGGAACAACCATGAAACTCATTTTTTGCCAGCCATTCAAGGAAAGAGAGGCCGCCCGATGGCTGGCCTTATTACAGCAATTAAATTAAGTTCTAACATCAGTATTTTATACTCCCATTCTCCTAACTCATTTACGCAATTGACTATTATAGCTATTGATTCAATCTTGTACGCTATAGTTAATCTTTACTGGAACCACAAAAGCATTGAAAATGGGAGGTTCTTGGATGATATTGCCTCCATGTTGGATTTTATCATGCTTGTTCCAGAAGTACAACATACAGTTGTTGCTGGTGACTTAAATCTCCATTGCCTCCCCTCGTTGAACTTATCGGAGGATTCGAATTGCAAACTGTGGGAACAACTTATGCTCACGAGAGGATTCTGCATGTTGAATGAGAGCAAAATTTGACAAAAGTGAGCTGAGTCACACGTGGCAACAGGGCAGCGCCAAAGCCACGATCGATTATATTTATGTTGATGACAGACTTTTTTCTCAAATTCACTGCTTTAATATTGTGTCAAACTTAAATAGTGATCATCGATTGCTCACCTTACAGTGGGCTTCAAAAGTGTTGAAAACCAACCGTAGCACGATGGGGAATTTAGGTCAACTAACAGTCTCTAATCAACTGAATCGTATTATTTGGACCGAAAATAAATTAGACAACTACAATATCTCTCTACAAGCTGCCTTCTGTCATGCTCGGAATAACACAACCATCCCCCCAGTTGCCTATTATGACCTAATACATCATTTCTCAGATAATAGAGTACAGAAAAAGTACATCTTTAGGAAATCACATGTGTTTGACCTGGAGACCAAAAGTAAGAAAACTGAATTTCGTCACAAAAAAAGAGAAGCTATGAAACTTCCATTAAGCATCAGGCGCACAGCTTTAATGCAAATTAAAACATCTTATAGGAACTGGCGGAGAAGCCATCGTAGTAAACTGTTTCAACAAGACGGTGAATCAATGTTACGAAATATTCGTGATAATAATACAGCCCAAATCTGGAAAGTCTTGACCAACGCTGTTTCCCCGGTGCAAATAAAGTCACAAACACAGAGCGTTCCAGAAGCGAGCTGGATTAGTTATTTTTCTAAAATCTATGCTATCCCGTCTAATTGCAATTTACCTATAAGTTTCACCCCTTACGAACGATTTCATATTAATATTGACAAATCTGACATCTTACATTTTATCAATAAAATAAGTCAGTCCAGGGCGCCTGGTCCAGACGGACTTTCAAACAAAATTTTCAAAGATCATCCGGTAATATGGTCAACAATCTTATATCATATATATGAAAACATTAATGAAACCCAAGAGCTTCCTGCTTCATGGACTCACTCTCTGATTGTACCTATTCACAAAAAAGGTGATCGGTCTCTCCCACAGAACTACAGACCCATCGCCTTATTAGACGCTCCTGGTAAACTGTACAGCCGTATTATCTTGCGAGAACTAAATAACTGGACACTAAATGAGCTCAAAAGAGATCCATTTCAGACTGGTTTTGTCGCAGGGCTAGGCACCTCAGTAAACTTAATCACACTAAATATGCTAAAATCCAAATATGCAGAACTCAATCAACCTCTGTATATGGCATTTGTCGATTTTCGGGCAGCTTTTGATTCAGTTGATAGATCTTTGCTATTTCAGAAATTACAGAGCTATGGCTGTCCTTCGTCTTTGTTAACCATAATCAAAAAATTGCACTCGAACACGACAATGCAAGTCAGACTGTCGCTTGATGGGTTGTTGTCCGCGAATATTAATACAATGAGAGGACTAAAACAGGGGTGTATTTTGGCGTCCTCTCTTTTTAACCTATTCATTTTAGATATTGGGACCTGCTTTGAAAGGGTACTGTCAGATTCTCCTAAATTAGGTGCTCAAAAAATTACATGGCTCTTGTATGCTGATGATCTTGTTCTCATCTCGCAGACTCCAAGCGGTCTACAGAACCTCCTGAACAAATTGGATATTTATACTCACACCAACAATCTAACTATCAATGTGGATAAAACTCAGATAGTGATTTGTCATAAAAAAAAGTATACAAAAAAGGTGAGAAGTCAATGGTTCCTACGCGAAGTTCCCTTACAAACGGTACCAAGCTATAAATACTTAGGATTACCTTTTTCTAGCTCTATGTTAAACCAAACTTATGATGACTCTGTAAAAATCAAAGTCATGACCTTGATTTCACAAGCGAAAATCATTTTACATAAGTTCGGCAAATTCACTATAATGCATGTGGTAACCTTTTTCAATCAAAAAGTTGTCCCAATACTATCTTACGGAGCTGAAACTCTGTTACCTCAATCCAGAATCTACTGGGATCGACTTGAGGGGAAATTTTGGAAAGCAGTTCTGTGCTTACCAGTGTGCACTCCCTTATGTATGTTAAGGTACGAACTCGGTAGTATCTCTTTGTTTAGCCTAATACTTTGGAAATTTTGCAATTTCTATCGAAAATGTCTTTTGGGTATACAAACTAATAATATGCTGGGCTCAATGGCAATGTATATGTGTACTTCCAATGATGTATTCCCCAAAAGATGGACAAGAGAAGTCACTAATGCTCTAGCAAATGCAAATGTTTCAATCGACTTGCTACTTAAGAATCCTACTTTAGCAAAGAAAAGACTGTATTGGTATGACTGGAATGTAACCCAAGATCTTTGTAAAGAATATGTAGATTTTGATCGGAATTTGTTCCCTCACAAGAAGCTCAAACAAATGGCCTATTATCTTTTAAAATCCCCATCACAGCATGTTCGCTCTGAAATGCTAAGATTGCGTTTGAATTTACAGTCCACAAATCAAATTCTAGCACGGAGAGGTGTAATTTCAAAAAATGACACATATTGCCGTTTCTGTAAAGATGTGACGCAATTAGAGTGCCTGGCTCACCTAGTAGTGGATTGTCCGGCTTTGAGTGGCATACGAAAACGTGTATTCTGTAATATTTTACAATTATATTGTGATCGCTCTGCGTATGAAATATGGATTATATTAATGACAAGCAATCGCACTGCCATTCACATTGCTTTAACGCAATTTATAAAATCGATATTACCTCGTAGCTAACTTTTTATGGCCTATTGACAAATGTATTTTAGAATTTAAGATATATGTTGGTTCAATTTATTTATTATAATTTCAATGTTAACATTACTTGTCAATTATTTTTGTGAACAAAACATTGCTTATAACTTCCAATATGTACATAGACCATGGAAAGCTTGAAAAATTGTAAGTTTGGGATCTCGATACAAATTATGCAAAAATGATTCATGTAAAATCGGAAAACTGTAATATTGTAACTTTTTGTAATGATAAAAAAACTTTTTGAAAGGTTGAATTCAATTCAGCCAACCAAAATAAAAAAAAAAAAAAAAAAAAAAGAAAACCTTACAATCTTTGATCAGTACTTTACTTACCTATTTCCTAGAATCAACACATTTCTTTGAGTTCTTTCGGTCTGGCTTCCACCCTAGCCGAGGCACAGAAAGTGTACTAGTTTCTGTGGTGGAAAGCAAGGCTGGTCTCTTGGATCAGGGTGGAGTGGGGTCATTGACACTGTTAGATTTGTCTGCTGCATTTGACACTGTTGACCACTCCACCCTCCTAGTCCATCTGGCTAATGCAGGCATATCCGGTCAGGTGCTTCTGTGGTTCAACTCTTTTCTGACTGATCATGCCCAGTCTCTTTCTGCTCCCCTTTCCGCTCCAAACCAGTGCCTCTGACCTGCAGGGTCCCCTTAGTCTCAGCTCTGTCCCACATTCTTTTCAATGTTTACATTCAGCCTTTGGTTGGGCTCATCTGATCCCATGGCCTCCGTTGCTTCTCCTACACTGATGGCACCCAAATCATCATTCGGCTGGATCTTGCTCAGCCAAGTATGGCGTCTCAGCTGCAGGGTTGCTTGGAGGATGTGGGGTGTTGGATGAGCGACAACTGGATTGCATTTAATGGGGACAAGACAGAGCTACTGGTGACAGGGTTACCTTCCAACTCTTTCTCCTCAATGTCCTCCCTTTGGATTGCTCTTGGCCAGCTTCCCATTTTTGTTGCAGCAGTAAAGGATCTTGGGGTTAGACTCCTCTCTTCTCTTTCTTTGAGTGGACATTTTAAATTTAGTCTGCTTCGTAAGATCTTATCCTTCATCCATCTCAATTTCAAGAGCTGTGGTGCATGTCTCCTCGAGGGCGCATATTTCTCCAACTCTGCGTAAACTGTGGCTATCGGCAAATGCATCTTAAGTCCATGTGTATGGTCCACTGGGCGTTCTATAAGTCTGGGGATGAGCATCTTCAGCTTAAATTTGGTACCTACGTACCATCATGCTCTTTATGTTCTCCATCTTCTTGTTACATTCCAGTCCCAAGTTTTCGATGCTCACGTGCTGGAGGCCGGGCTTTCTCTATGGCCGAAGCAAAATTATGGAATATGCTTCCTTTAGCACTATGTGCTATTGTAGACCATTTAAATTTTTGCCCTGCGCTGCTGACTTTTCTTTTCTAATCTATTTGTCCCTTTCTGCATCTTGATCTCCAGTTTATCGCCAAGATGCAATTAAGTTGGCGATTGTTTGCACTTAATATATTTGAATAACATAACATAACAGTAACCGTGATTTGGATTTTTGTATGGTGTGAGTAGTGTATACATATTTCCAGTATAAATAATACAAGACAGACTGTTGAATCCTATTATAGTTTTTGACAAAGAAGATGACACATGGGTCATAGTAGTTTACCTTAGATTGCAAATAAAGCGTGTAATTCGTTTCTGCTCTCCAAAAACAAATTCTCAATTTATTTTATGGGATTTTTATGATTTGTTGTATCAGGGATTCACACACTGAGATACCATGTGTGAAACATTTGTGGGTGCAAGTGAACGGGATGCACTTTTACATTTCTCTATTTATTTTTCCCAAAAAATGTTTGGAAAAACAGGAATGTATAGTGCATCTGAACTCGGGGAAAAAAACGGATAACATGATTTTTAAAAAATGCAGCTTTACCACAATAGTCATATTTCTTGTAGTCAAAACCCTACCAAGTGACCATAATATGCTAACAGTATCCTGGCCTTCTACTGGCCGCATTGCACAGAGTTACTTGGCACAGGTCGAAACGAATCCCCAACTAACGCGCCTCCGCTTGACATCGTCTAGCATCAAAATGATTACGCAACAGCTTGTCTCAGACATCTCGTCAGTAACAGATTGCGCTTCATCACCAAGGCCAAACTATTTACCTATGCTTCTCAAACACACGCATCAGATGAAACAACGGCCGGTGTCCGCTATAACCCACACCCATCACTATGACAAACAAATAGCATTCAGGAAAAAAGCACTGAGATTACTCAGAAGACGCGCCAAGGCGGACAACACCACCGCTGCATGGGCTCGATGGAAAGACGAAAATACAATCTACAAATCATGGATAAGAGCGCGTCGAGCGGCACTCTACCAGCACGACGCTGAATCCATGACGAGAGTTTTAATGTCGAAAAAAACCGCAGACTTCTGGTCCCTGGTAAACGCCTCCCATGGCAGTACAACCTCTACCTTGATCAACGCTGTCCCGGAACAAGTCTGGGTCACATTTTTCACCAATCTTTTTGCCAGCCCGCCCTCCGACATCAATACGTCTTTTGATACTACGGCCGCCCCTTGGATTGACCTGTCTATTCCAGCAGACATAAGTGCGGCCATTCTAAAATTAAAATCGTCACGAGCCCCGGGCCCAGACGGATTGACGAACGTAGACCTAAAGAAACACCATCTGGAATGGTCCAGCTTTATCAGTATTCTGTTTGACCACTGCCGATCCACTAGAAAGATTCCAGCATCGTGGTCCAAAGCAATCATCATCCCAATTTTTAAGCAAGGAAGCAGGGAAGCGCCTGAAAATTATCGTCCAATCGCCTTACTGGATATAATAGGCAAACTTTTTGCGTCTCTCCTCCTGATCCATTTCAACCGATGGGCGAAACAGGCCCCCTGCAGTGACCCGTTCCAACTAGGCTTTAAGAAAAACAGCGGTACAGCATTAAACATCCTTATACTCACCATTCTGAAAGCCAAAATAAAACAAGGGTCCCCCACAGTCTACGTGGCGTTCATTGACCTCTCTCAGGCATTCGACAAAGTGGAGAGATGCAGACTGTGGAGAAAGTTGGAAAACTGGAACTGCCCAAAAGATGTGCTACTACCAATAATAGCCCTTCATACCAACAACAGACTCAGCGTCCGATTGAACAGACAGGGAGCCCTGTCTAAAGAAATCCCCGCTCATAGAGGAGTCAAACAAGGCTGTCCACTAGCCCCGGCCTTGTTTGTGGCTTTCCTGGGGGACTTTAAAGACGCGGAAGCTCACGTCCGAAGCTTCCCGCCAAAGTTTGGCAAAAGTTCACTTTCACGCCTTCTCTACGCGGACGACATGATTCTGTTCGACCAGACCCCGATCGGCCTCCAGCGTCAGTTGGACAATCTAGAAACCTACATGACCACCAATAATCTCCAGATTAATCAGTCGAAAACGAAAATTATGATCCTCTCCAGATCGGGCCGCTCCAAGAAAAAAACACATCCCTGGTCAATCTGCAAAACCAATATTGAAGTGGTCTCGCACTTCAAATATCTAGGAGTGACTTTCGATGGCTCTTCGCAGGAACTCACAATGCAACAGCGTCTGTGGTCTAAAACCAAACAACTTACATCACAACTAAGAGCGATTGACAGAAAATATGGCAAATTCTCGCTAGTACCGGCCATTAATTTCTACAAAGGTAAAATGGTACCAACCCTGACCTATGGCATGGACGCTATGTTCACTGTTCCACCCACACTGTGGCGGTCTTTGGAAGCCTATATTTGGAAATCACTCCTAGGCCTACCCACCGCCATTCCAATCGAAGCCATCAGACGGGACCTGGGTCTGGTATCACTAAGCGCCACCGTCAGTGGGTCCTCATTGGCCCTCTTCAGGAAGACTCTTATTAAGGACGACCTGCCTATCGTCAGCTTCATCGCCCAAGAACTTGAGTTATCGAACTGCAAGGCCGTCAAAAAATGGACCCTTCTTCAAAAAACCAAACTCGAAGATCTGCACTGCACTTTAGACGACCTGATTCTAAACCCGCAAAGAGTCAGTGAAAAATTGAAGCTACAAGACTGGATCAACACTTCTGATAAAGCGGCGGCAACTAAGTTTCTCAATCATCTTCCTCCGACCTTTAACAAACTGAAACTCCCAATGGCATACTGTTTGAGATTTCCGGACAAAAAGCTGCGCACTATATTTCTAAGAGCGCGCTTAAACCTGCTTCACACGCGGGAAATCTTAGCAATGAGAAGGTTGGCGTCCGAGACTACATGTAGACTGTGCAAACTTCCGGACTCTACTGAGACCGTGCGCCACCTGCTCCTAAATTGCTCTGCTTTATCCCAAATTCGCACAGCGTTTCTATCTCCCCTATGGCTTGACTCGATACTGATTGATGAGCAAACATGGTGGTATCGCTTGATATCTGGCGAAAAATCCCGCTGGGCGGTTGCGACAGCCAAAATATTGGAGGCTGCCTTCAACAAAATCAACGCGGCAATCTAGGCCGTTAAGACTAATACTGCACACGACACGCTCTGATCTCTTTGACGTTCTTGTAAAAATCTTTCTCTTTGATTACATACAAGTAAATAAAAAAAAAATAAAAAAAAAATAAAAAAAAAAAAATAGTCATATTTCTTGCTTCGCTCATAAACAGCTATCTGTAAACACACATTATAAGGTAGAATTCGGACATGTTTACCAAAACATGCATGCATGTATGTATGTATGCGTCTACAGCACACAGGTCAGGGTGCACATAGAAACTAGAGACAGAACATAAAACACGGGACAATGCCAGAGAAAGGGAGCATAGGATAAGGTTTATTTTAGGGGTACATATCCCATTACAACATATAATAGAAGGCTTTATTCATAAAAAGGGTTTAATCTCTTTTCGGTTTTCATTTTACTAGCCCAGAGATTGTAATGTAGGACTCTTAGGTCAAATAAGTTGGTTTGTCTGAATAGATGTTCAAAACTGAAGCACACTGAATATTTATCGCCATTTAGAACCATGTGTATATTTCCCACGGACGATGTCTTATGTACCGTGCCCGGATGACATATATTAATGTAAGTTTTAATGGTACAATTGCAAGGTTATTCCAGTGATTCTCAGATTTCCTGGGTGGTCTCACCATCCTCGCGCGGTAGCTTTTCATTACGACTGCGTTTCCTGTGATCAAACAATGGCTTTACTGTTGACCTCGCAGCTTCAACGCTCTGTCTGATTTACATAAGCTACTGTAAGCTGCCTAGTGCCTACATACAGAAAAGAAATAAAAGCGTGTGAACGTTATATGAAATGGATCATAATACGTCACTGTGTTGGGATCGGATTGCTTCCTGGCTGCTTCGCTTGCTATTCTTATTAAACCGTTGTTACGTTAGTTATGCGGTTGGTTTGTGCTGTTTTGCAACATTCTTTGACTTAATTACTGCATGATATAATTTCATAGAATCCATATCAACTTTCCAGTAATGTAAAATATATTCGCTCAAGAACATGCTTCTGTCGTCACCGATTTTGTGAAAAAAGTGCATCAGGCACAAAAAGACAGACTGACATTTTAAATGCCTTCCCGGCTGTTCAAAGATGGCACGTTACACACTGTACCTAAAAAGAGGTGATTTCAGATCTGTGTTTGGGGAGGCAACTATAGTTGTAATTTCTACAAATGTGTATGTGCGTTTTACCTGCCCACTACCGGTCCCTGACCCACCCAAAAAAGTGCTCTTTTAGCTAGTTTTATTTATTTATTTTTTATTTATTTATTTTACATTTATAAAGCGCTCACACAGCCCGCAGGCATCGTGGCGCTGTTACAGGAATTGTTTGTTTTTCTTAGTTGCGTAATTGTGGTTTTTTTTTGTTGTCTTAGTTACATATTTATAACACGCTTAAACACTCAGAGGTTTCTAAGCTGCAGACCCGGGGTCGAACCTGTTGTTGCTTGGTGTTGTCTTGCTTCAAAGACGCGCACGCTGCCGCTGTGCTATCCACAACCCGGCAGGGGGAGCCAACCAATTAAATGGCTAACAATGCAGGCTTGAACTGCTGGTAAAAGCCTGTGTTCCAAGCCGCCTGTCGGCCAGCTCCCCCGCCACCATCTTCCCTCCACCCTCTGTTCCCTTTTTTTAATGTATCCTCTCTCCCACCCCCTACTTAAGTTTTCGGCAGCGGCTATTCCAGCTGCCACATCTGCTCCATCTCCTTGCGTCCCGCAGGTCACCATGGAAAGGGAAGAGGGTCTCAGTACGGAGCCCTGCCTTCCCTATCCATGGTGGCCATCTTTATAAAGGATTTTCCCACATTCAATGGGATGCGCATGGCCTCCTGTTGAACGAGGGAAAATACTTAATTTTTTTAGCACTCTAGGTCACCGCTTTGGTAACCCGGGGTACTATTGGCCTTAACAACCAATCCGACCCGCCTTGGCAGGGGTGCTCTTTAAAGGATATGACTGCGCTTGGGCCTTTAATTCAGGCCCCAGGCCGATAACACCCAATCCAGCATGCCAGATTGGGTGTTAATGCTACAGTAATATCAAACTATGGACTGTAAGGGCCTAATTCACAATAGCGTTTTATAGTGGGAAAAACCACATTGAAAAACTCTCTGTGAATAAGAGCCTAAGTGTTCTTTCTCAGTCTGTTTAGATGTAATGGCTTTGTCAGGCTGGTCACTTCCAACTCAGGATCCTTATGAAAATTCTACAGTTTATTCCTCATCGTCTTCGTTCTCTGGTGGTTGCATCCTTGGTCGTCAGTCGGATTGATTACTGCAATTCTCTTTATCTTGTGCAACCCAACTCTCTGCTGCAATGCCTCCAAATCATGCAGAATTCAGCTGGCCGGTTGGTTACTGGGGCCTCCTACAGGGCTCACATCTCGCCTGTTCTGATTACTTTACATTGACTGTCAGTGGTTGAACGCCTGCATTTTAAGGCTCTGTGTCTTGTTCACAGGGTCTTTCATGCAGCTGAGCCAGAGTATCTGCAGGCCAAGTTCCGGCCCTATGTTCCTGGCCGATTGCTATGCTCTAAGGACCGCTTTCTTGTCTCTGTGCCCAGATTTCGCTTTGCAAGCATTGGCCGCCGTTCATTTTCAGTGAGGGCCGCTAAGCTGTGGAACGCTCTGCCTATTGCGCTTCGCTCCTCGGCTGCTCATTTGCAATTCAGAAGGGCTTTAAAAACCTTGCTTTTCTAAATTCTTTTGCTTAATTGCAGTTTCTGCTCAGTCACTAGCGCCAGGTTGCCTTATTGGTGCTGGTTGCGCTGTAACTTGGTAACAAACAAAAAAACATAACATAACATAGTTGCAGTTGAAAATACATTACTTGATTTATAAGTAGCACATTTGTCCTTGCACTGAAGTGTTGTTATGAACAAGCATTCGCAAACCCAACAGTTTTGGCATGTGTGTCGTTATTAGCTAGGCATTTGCAACTAAAACCACAAGGTGCACCCAAGGGAAATATGTTCAAAATAACCTTAACACATTTCATCAAACATTTTTTTCAATCTTACAGGGTTGGGAAACTGAAAGCAGAGACCTAGCTGTCACTGCTGGGGGTCTAAGAAACATGCAGCCCTATCACTCTGGCAAAACACCCATATGGATGAAGCAAAATTTGGCTTCAGAATCTGTGCCAAAGAGTACGAACAAGCAATCATCAGGGCTAAAGCCATCTCCTTAGAATCGAGTATCCTGTAAGCACAATCCCATACTAAAGAGATTTTCTCTATCATTAGGGACCTAGAAAACCCTACGCCCGTGCCATAAAGACAAGACTTGGTGCGAAGGAATCCAATCGGCCATGATCAGCAAGCTCAACACTCTCCAAAATAAAATTGAAACAACCAGATAGACATTGAAGACTACCCCTCCCCCTGTCGCTGCATACCACTAGCCCCAGTCATCTCCACCCCCTACTCCTTCAAGAAAATTGAAGAAATAGACATGATCAATATCATGAAATACATTAAGACGTATAACTGCAAAGGAGACATCTGCCCCGCTACAATTATCAAAGAATGTGCTAGCCCTCTCACACCATTCCTAACAGCATTTGTGAGCGCATCCTTTGCTACTGGCAAGGTCCCCTCCTACCTCAAGGAAGATGGGTCCGCCCTCTCATTAAAAAACCTACTCTGAACCCGTCCTCATCCAATAAGTACAGACCCATCACCACAGTGCCCTTTCTACTTAAAATACTGGATAAAGTGGCCTACCTACAGGTACAACAAGTCATTGAAGATAATAAACTTCTTGGGGTGCGTCAGTCAGGTTTTCGGCCAGGGCACGGGACTGAGACCGCCCTACTTGACCTGAAAAAGCAGATGGATGTTGCAAGGGATGCGAGGGATGCATGTAGACCTGCTCTTCTCCTCCTCCTCGATCGCTCGGCGGCATTCGATCTTGTTGATCACAAGGTCCTATGCCACCACCTATCCGCCACAGCCAAGTTTTCACCAAATGCCACTACATGGATCTCGTCTTTCCTGCAAGGAAGAACCATGCACATCTTTTCTGACTCTACATCTGCCTCACCCAGCGTCATTCTGTGCGGTGTACCACAAGTGTCATGCATCTCGCCACCCTCTACAATATTTTTACATGCCCCCTCTTCCTCATTTTAGACTCACTGGGTATCTCGTACACTAACTACGCTGACAATACCCAGATCCTCCTTACTCTGACAGGAGAGTATGACACTGACTCCAAGACTCTTAATGACATCTACAGCACCATCCAAGCATGGATGGCAGTAAATGGACTCTGCTTGAACTCTGACAAGACTGAGCTGCTCCTAGTAGGCTCCAACAAAACACTCAATAACCTTGACCCTCAGTTCAGCCACTTTATCATAGACTGTATCAGAATCCCAGTCATAAATTCAATAAAAACACTGTGAGTCTACCTTGACTCTAACCTAACAATGACCAGGCAAGTCAATATCATGCAAAACTCATTTCCTCACCAAAGATAGGTGCATCACCATTGCAAGAGCTCTTACAGGTTCAAGACTGGATTATTGCAATGCCCTCTACTTAGTAACATCCACAAAAAACATGGCTAAGTTACAAGTCATCCAAAACAATGCCCTGCACGCAACCATAGGTATGCCGAAACGGGAGCCCATCACAGCCACCAAGAAACTGGTTCACTGGCTCACTAGCTCCCAGTCAAAGAGACAGTCATCTCTAAAGTCCTTGCCCTCACACACAAGTGCATCCACCAAACTGCCCCTCCCTACCTCTCAGAAAGAGTCCACCCCATCTCCTCGACCAGACCAACGAGGACACCCTATACAAACATGCATGCAGTACCCAAAAGTACCCAAAAGTAAGAGAGCCATGAGCAGGTGTTGCAAGCTTCCTAGCAGCTATGCAATGGTACGCCCTACCTCCTCCCCTTCATGGAGAAATCTCCCATCTGGCATTCCGCAAAGCGGTAAAATTACTGCTCTTCTCTACACACAGCTAACTCAAGATCCACTCCTGCTACATCTGAATAATGAAAAATATGTTATTCTACTGTATGTAATGTATTTCTGACCCAAATGCAAATGCTCTTTTCTGTAACTAAGCTAACCACAAGTAACAGCACCGCGATGCCCAAGGGCTGTATGTGCGCTATACAAATGTAAAAAATAAATAAATACACTTATGCACAAACCAAAATCTTTGAGGTTGTATTACCCGGACTCTCCTTGGAGTTATTAGCTCATCGCAGTTCTTCAAGATGTGTAAATAACATGTACTCATGACTTTCACATTTAATAATTATTTATTTTAAAGAAAACCTCTTACTCTTTTACTCCTAAGTAACTGTTTTAAAACGCCAAAGTCAATGAACTTTCAACTGAGTCCAAATCAATTCACACAATCAATAATAACCATTTGTGTCACTCTGAGTCAATACATTTCCCCTAATATACATAATTGTCTCCACCACTCTCAGTAATGGCAAATCTCTGCATTTTCACCTATCTAAAATGGTATGTTGTTTGGTATCCAACGTGTTTTGAATCAATGGCTAATTATTCTTCAGGGACTAACAATTCTGATTTAACTACAATCAAACGCAAAAGAGAGGTTTAATAAACAATAGTTTCCACTTAGCAATTTAACTCAAGATTTTCAAAACTAAACATCCACTAAACCTGGGAAACTAAGCACTTGGTATGTATTGCCCCATTTTCATCAAGGTAATCCACTTGGTATTCTAAAGAACATAAATCATTATAACTATAGCTCAAACTTATATCACATGTAAAATACATTAAACATAGAAAGAAACTCACAGGAATTCTTCCTCTTTGCTCCTGTTGACAAAGAGTCACAAACAATATTTTCTCACTGGAACAACCTACAACCACAACAATTCCTCAACAAATACTCAAAGTTCTGATTGCTGTGCATATATTTAAAAACAATCTACACTGAGATTAAAGCCCACCATTCTTCTTACCTTGCAGTTATGACTCAAAATGAAACATCACAAGAGGCTCCATAAGTCACTGGTTTCAATCTTACCTGCCTGTAAAGTATTCATTTTATACACCTTAGAACATACATCATTGGAATACAATCACATGGTTTTACTATCTATAACCTTATTTCACATGTACTTTGAAGGATGCCATCTTGAAATGGCAGCCTAGATAATTTATTGTTATGAAAGATACACCTCCAAATATCTCACATGCATTTTACAAAAACTATTGTGCGCATTCATGAGAAACATTGTAATTAAAAGGGAGATACGTATTGTCACTCTTTAGTCACCATCTGACTCTGAAATTATCATCCTTAAACCACTCAAATAGCTCTGCATAAGGCAATCGCCAAACTGGGCGCCATCTTGGAATAACTTCATATTACACCATGTACTGCATTTTTATATTATAGAAGAACCCTATTCATGTGTAAATTGAAAACTATTCCTTCAATCCACTAGTGGCTTAGACCTTCTATGATAATCAAAAATGTACGAGGAGATCGCACTCTAACAAACCTTTCAACTATAATCGGATCACCATCATGTCTGAATTGCTATTCTGGATCAAAACATGTTTCCATGACCTTTTATCTAAATATATATATATGTATGGGAATATTTAAGAAAATAATATAAGTATATTGGTCTTCAGTAATTTCACTTCACACAACCCAAAGAAAACACCCCTTCTTGAATGGTGATAATTTGAACAGTGAACAAAGATACATAGATTATACACAACTCTTTAATATGCTTCAAGTTCTATCACATTATCAAAAGATCACAGGTGTCTACTGTAAATGCTAGAAACACAATTTGAATGCAGCCATTTTTTCAACTGCTTCCAAAGGGAACACACTATTGTCAAAACAACCGCAATAGGTAAGTACTGAATGCACTTTTCATAGAATATCACTAAATACTCATTTACCAACAGCTCTCAAAGGAAAATAGATACATTCCACTCTTGATTCATCCCTCATGAGTACAGCAAGTCCAATTATTTTGTATTTCTTTTTTTATTTATGTAATACAACCAAATTAGTTTTTTCACAAATACAGTAAAATAAAATATAAAACAGTTGCTTTCAGTAGCATGATTATTACAAAACAATGTCACATATGTACATATTAATTTCTCTAAACAATAAATAAGGAAACAATTTGAAACAGTACAAAATGGAATTACAGGCACAATCTCCCCAACCCAGACCCCCAGATATTAAATTTCATAGGAAATCAGTGGAAAGGAACCCTGCCTGGTGCAGAACACTGAGAACATGTATTGTCAATGATGTTTCATGACTGGCTGTCATCCTTTCCCAAAACATCTTTTAAGTTAAGCTGCCTAGACAGTCGGTAAAATGATGAAGATGTTTCACTCTAGCCTCCCAAGTGCCCTGACATTCTCTCAACAGATGTTGAATGGTCTGTTTTTTTGGATCCATGCATACTGGGCAAAGTATTTTAATTTTGTCCCCTTGCCTCCACCGATTGAGAACCTCTCCTATATGGGTCAGATTAAGTAAACTCGAGGAATTCCTGCCTTTTCTTGGCATCTGGGAACTTTAAAAGATATTTTGGGAGAAGGCCAAGCTTCTTGTCACACATCGACAAAGAATCCGCTACAGAAGATCCCTGCATTTCATCTATGTATTAATCCAGTCTGAGGTTAACAGAGCCTTCTTAAACTTCATGGGATTGGAGATGAATGTTTCTATATCAATGTCACAATTAATGTGGATGTCCAGCGCCATCGTCCTCAGATCTCGCAGGACTTTAGACTGATCGAGATTAAGATGGACAAAGCGATCATCATACAGTGTGTTACCCTGGGCTCTATTATTTATCTATAAGGAGAGAGAATCCTCCAATCCACTTGTGACTTAAGAGATGTAAGGCCTAACTCATATCTCAGACTTGCTATTGGTAAACTATTGGGCAAGCCCAAGACTTTCCTCCAGATCTTACCCTCAAGTACTGCCAGTTCAATGACCAAGCCAAAGGTTTCACCTCTAGCCCACACAAAATTACCGGGACGATTTTAGACTTTTAAACCTGACCACTGGCAGTATGGAGAATTTACAGTACTGACCAGAGATCTGCTGCATCTGTGATGTCAACTGGATCCCTTGAATGAGAGATCAGATAGAGTTTGTTCCTTTCTTGGGGTAGCGTACAGAGTATAACCCTGGTAAACAATCTCCTCAACAACTGCAATCAATTTGCCTTCCACTGATCATGAGAACTCATGACCCGTAGTCCTCCTATCACCAAAGATGACTACTTTTGACTTCTCTGGTTTTATAATTAGATCATGTTTCTTCATTTATGTATCCAGTGAGTTCAGCAACCTTTGAAGACCCACCACTATTTTGTCCAGGAGAACAATGTCATCGGCGTACATTAGCCATTTGATGGAATTAATACCGATTTTAGTCAACCAGATAAGAAATGTCAACCAGATAAGAAATTAAAAGGAAGGGAGCTACCATGCAACCTTGTTGCACACCTCTTTCTACTTTGACATATAGGCAAAGATGACCTTGCATATTCAACCTCATTCTGATGGTATTTCCCTCATGGAGAGATGACAGCATGTTAATAAGTGTTTTTCGGTGCTCCCCAACTGTCCAACTTTGACCATAAGCGGTCTCTATTAACCAAATCAAAATCACTGGAAAGGTTGATGAATGTGCCATAGAGCCTTTCCAGTTCATCATCAACCCTTCCAGCGTAAAGTGTGGCCAAAATTATGCCATTGAGCGATGTTGACTGCCCTTTCCAGAATCCAGTCTGTTGCTTTGACAGAACTTTATCGTGTTTGGCTCATCTTTCTAGTTCCCCGAGCAAGAGGCTTGCAAATAACTTGTTCTCCATGTCCAGCAATTGTGGGATGTATTTACCCATGCATCCGAGCCCTACCTCAAAACTGTGCAGTACTGACATGAAAACATCATGATGGCCAGAGCTTCCCAGAAAATGCACAGGGAAATGCATGAAGAATAGGCTGCCACTCATTTTTTCCGATGTTATGGGCACAGAAGGAAACTGCCTAAAACCACCATTGGACTACCCACACAGTAGTCTGAAACCATTGGGAGTGGCAATGCTGATTGCCAAAAGCAAACCCATAACTGTTGGGAATTCATTTTCTTAAATCCCAAAAAGGGGTGCAGTACCAGTACTCACCACTATCAGAAAGCCGGCGTTTTAAAACCACCAGATTTTACTTTTTTGTAGAAAACTGAATACATGAACCCAAAACAGGCCAAAGAAAGACTTACTGAGAGGTGGATACAATGTAAAGTTATATTCTGAAGTGACTTGAAGGTTTATAACAAGACTGGCTGAGCTGTGGATTTCAGCAGTTTAAGTAAATTTGGACTGAAAGACACTAAAAAAATCTAAATGTTTAAATTGACTGAGTGACCTACTTTTGAGTGTCACATAGGTTGCAATTGTTTAAATGTCATAGTTTTAAACTTAGAATCAGCCTTCTAGCTGCATATGTGAAAATGTTTAGTTTTATTTGAATGCAGAAACTGGGGAACAGAAATGACATGTAGCTAAAAACTGGCTTAAAGAGATTCCAATTTGCCTGGCAACTACCCCCATCAGGAGTGAAACTTGAGTCACAGCTGTGTTCCCAGGCCTAGCTGCCCTTTTGCTGCTCACACCAAAAGGGATATGACACTTCCCTGATTGAATTACCTGGGCTCTGCAGGAAATTGAACAAAGCCCTGTCTTGACTCAGGCAAATGTTTTATGGTGGGAGTCGTAAATGGAGATTTCTCCTGGAAGCACAGGGGAGGGGCACTGCCCGTGAGAGCAAGCTGGCTTGGCAGAACTGGAAAAACCAGAAATTCAACCTTGTGCTGGAGGAAAACCACACCCCTTTGGGGCCAGAACATAACTCTAAAAAGATGAATAACTCATAGAGCGGACATGTGAAAATTGTATAAATGACACCATAATTCGTGTGATTTTTCTGCCCACATTTTAAGAGGTTTTTAGAACCGGTGGCATGTTCAGGGGGGTTTTAGCGGAAAAGAGGATATTACTCAAAATGTGTGCATGTGAAAAATCTGACACTTCATCAACTAATGTCCATACTCCTTGCGCACATGTGTGTAAATTTGGGTTAATGTCCGAAATTGCGAAACCAGTTAAAAAGTGAAATATGTGCCATTTTTGAATGCAAGCCCCCAGGAAGAGCAGATTTGGACAGGGTATACCTCCTGTGATATGTGAAGAGTGCATGTAATTTTAAACAAATGTGTACCTGTGCAAATATGTTTTTTTGAGCAAATATAGATTGTGTGTAAAGTTGACAGGGGTGGGTTCTCTGTATCATAAACAGACCTCATCATGATGACACTTCATTTCATTCCCCCAATCAAGTGGAAGCGGATGAAGTGGCCAATGACAAGTGGAGAGGGGCTGGCTAGTGATGCTGCTCACACACACCCATTTTCAAAACACATAAAAGCAGAGAGACAGGACAGATAGGGGCTTTCAAATCCATTTGCAGCTGGAAGCTCTGCCGGGAAAATCCATACTTTACCTCCATCAATCTCCAGAGAAAGCTGTGCAGAAAGATCCAGACTTTAAATCCCTCAATCTTCAGAATCCAGAGAGAGAGCAGACCCAGATCACTGTGAAGTGCAGAGACCAGAGTCCCGTCTAAAACCTGACCAGATCCATGGCGAGGCCCATTTCACTCAAGAATATAGTGTGAGTACCTAGAAAACTGTGCAGAACCAATCTCCTAGTTAAAATAATATAATTCAATCTAGTTTAATCTAAGTAGAACTGTCTCCTAACTGTCACCTGTCATTTGCAAAGCTGTCACCTGTCATTTTCTAGTTGCAAGCTGCACTTGTCTTTTTGAACTTTAAAATTTCAAATCTGAAAAACGACCTTTATTTAATCGCTCATATCTCCCTGACCGTTACAGTAACTTTCATCTGGAAGCTGAGAACCTAGGCTTTCCTAGGACCCCAAAACGATATTGCTAGCCCTTGTAGTTCCTCTGTAATCGCACCAGACGCATTCGCGAATTTTACCGCGATTTGCAAATTTCTCCACTTGCAAAAAGATAGCTGCTTTTGCTTTCCTCTGAAAGAAATTCGTTTGCCTCATAAAAACCATCCCTGCATCATTGCTAGTGTGAGCCTGGACTAATATTAACTAGATACCACTCACCCTGAACCTCTAGAGGGAATTAAAAGCATTTTAGCATATTTTGTCTTCATTTCCAGCACATTTAAAAGCATTTGGGCCTGTGTTTTCAACTTCTGTAGTCTAAGTTGCTGGGGTGAACTGAAGCACATTTGATTGCATTTCTGAGAACTGTGTGCTTCCCTCCATTTCCTTGCATTGCATAAAAAGGGGGGGGTGAATTGTCCAAGAAAGTGATTACATTGTCTTTGGCTGAAATCCTATCAAGTTATTTTCTGTACTGCATTTCATTCCACATTGCATTCATTTGAAACCATAAAAGTATTGTTGCTATCTTATCCATTTCATGTCAACTCCTTAGTGATTATAAAGAAGTGTGCTAGTGCCAGATTCTCCGTTGTTAATCTTTATCATATCAGATTAAGTGTGCTATTCAATTATTAATTTATTATAAAGCGTGATATATATATATTGTTTAAATTATCAATTAAACCTTTTAACTTGCAAAACAGAACTACTTCTTGGCTCAGTGGGGTCAGGGTTATTCAAAGAGAGGGGTGTTATATAGGGGTAGTCATCCAGAACGCATGAACTGGACATAAAGATATATTAATAAGGGTTTCCATTCAGTATCCCAGACTAGGCATTGACTTAGCTGTAGTGTTGAATTGAATCCTCTTACACAATGTAATGAGCCTATAATTTACTGAATTATTGCAATCTCCCTTCTTGACAATAGGAATGATAATAGCAGACTTCCAAGAATGGGGAATCTCTCTCTTGTTTACTATTTCCCGGGATA
Source organism: Ambystoma mexicanum (assembly GCF_040938575.1). NCBI lineage: Eukaryota > Metazoa > Chordata > Amphibia > Caudata > Ambystomatidae > Ambystoma > Ambystoma mexicanum. The sequence continues at coordinate 718,195,113 of NC_090932.1, forward strand.
ATAAAGTCAACATTCGAGGCCACAATTTCCCATTACCCTTCAGAGCCTGATAAGTTAAACCGCTAGGACCAGCTGCTCTCGCGGATGGGGACTTATTTATCAACTTGAGAACATCTTCCTCAGAAAATTCCAGGACCCAAGGAGCATCTGAGTATTTATACATCAGAGCCACCTTTGGTTAAGGTATTTCATAGTAAGATGTTTCACCCAATCCTGTTTGGATACGTTATTAGTTTGACATTTTTTTATTATTTTGATCATTTATGCTTTATTAGTAATTGCCCACAAGCTGCCAGATGTATTGTCGCCTAAGGCTCTGAGCATCATCTCTCCATCGCTCTGCAGCCAAATCATTCAGCACTGTTTAGACCAATTTTATCATTTTTAATGATCTTTAGCCTTTCAGACAGTTGGGCCTTGTCCAAAATATCCTTCCTCGTAGCTTTTATGGCATTGCGCATTTCGCAATTTTTATTCCATATGATTTCATCAAAGGTGTGTGACCGATATTTGCTGTCTCTTTGTTTTTGGCTAAGGTCCCCTTATGGCAGCCCTCCTCGAAGCTGCCTTCCTTACTGCACCGCTCCTCTAAAAAAGGATCCAGCTGCTAAGAGAACCACATTTGACCCTATTTTCGAGGCAAATCCAACATCTACCATTTGCACATCTTTATGATCGGGGAACTTAACATATTCAATATCTTTAGATGAAAAAAAAGATACAAATCTGGAACCTTTTAAAACCTCTATTCAAATATTTGTCTTTGCGATTGTCTTTGAAACATGAGAACCAAAGTCTTGGGACTGCAAAAGGAGCCATGTGATTTTTGGCTGACTCCAGATACAATTCTATTAGGGCCGAAATCATCTACACGATGACCTTCTGATTCTTCAGTTCTTGTATTCTCTGCCCTCTGTTGTTCTTGGACCTTAAGTACAGGTGTCACTTTCTCCCCTGTATTTGAGACAAACTGGGTTAACTAGGGCCCAATTGAAAGATCTCCAGTGTTCGTGACCCCATCAGTTGTCGGCTTTTCTTTCTTCTTCCCCATTAGAAAAATAGGGGGCAAATTCAGAATCATGCCATTATCCGGCTTGGACTTTTTAACTAGCTTTGACCTTGGAAAGAAGATTGGGGCCCATTTTACCGGTTTCCCAGAGATGTTTGGGAGACCCAAGCTGGGAACTCCCTGCTTGGGCCCTTGAATTTCATCCGTTTGGATACCTATAGTAGCTTTTGTTACCTGTATCTCCTCTGGCACCAATGATTCTGTTAACTGTCTCTGTCTCTTTTTTGGCTTTGTTGAATTATTGGAGCCTTCCTTATGATCTCTATGGGATAATTCAGCCTGTTGGGCCCCAACTTTAAACAAAGATTTTTTGCTGGATCACCAAGACCCTCAGTTGGGTCATTTAGGCCTGCGTTTTCAGGCTTTTTCATCTTCATGTTCTTGTTCTCTTTCTTTGCTGAACAGGTGACGGGGCCACTGAGGTGGTCTTTTTCTGTTTCTTTCTCTTGGCCCCTCTTCTCCTCCGATAGTTTTGTTGAGAGCTTTCCTTTCAAGACCCGTCATCTTCTAGTCCTTCGTGTTCTTTCGGAGGAATATCGTCCTCTATGGAAAATATTTTCCCGCCAGAATTTGCATCCACCACATGTGCCAGACAGCGAAATTCCTCCAACACGGACTCTGAAAGGGGAGTATCATCAAAAATAGGAATTTCCTCAATTTTTCCCACCAGTGTTTTAGCCTTCAGCTCCTCAATCTTTCCCATCTTTTCTGATAGCTTGGGTTTCCTTTTTATTCTCACACAGAGATTTCAGGAAATCTTTGATTTCGGATATTTCCGTATTTTGATATTGCATTGATTCAGACAGCTTTGTTAAAGGTGGTGCAACCAGAGTATTAATTGCATTTTGTAACCCCACCAATGAGAAGTCACATTGCTCAATGTCCTTTGACATCTCCAGCTATATTTCTCAGTGGATTTGAACTTCCCCTTTCATTATTTCAAAAACTCTGACCAGTGAGTTAAGTACAAAGTTCAAAGCTGTAAGAGTAATGTCATTTGTGGCCACTTCTTGATTTGAACAAAAGGGCGAGGTATGGATTGAACCATCATGTGCCCTGTAGTTTGGCACAATTGTCTCCTGCATGGTGTCTTCCATCAAGTTGGACGTATTTAAGGGAATTTCTGCACTGTTCCCTTTGTGGAGTCGTGATCAGGGATTGTGTGACCTCTCAGTCTGGTCCCCACCAGATTTTTTATGAATTTGTGTGATCGCTCCGGTGGGCCCATATGTAGGTCTCCCAGGCTCCTGTGTCTCTGCCTGCAAAAGTACTGATTGATCGTTCCTTTGATGTTTGAGGCAGAAAGGGTAAAATCCTTCCCACCCTTTAATATAGAATCCAGGGTTAACATTCCAATTTCAATGTCTTCCCTTGGCCTTTGAGTGATGACTGATTTGTGTTTCTGGGCACACACAATTACTTCCTGAACCGCTGGAAAGTTCGGGTGAGGTTGAGGACCCTGCCTGTCCTCTATGGAATGGGATTTAGATACATATGAGCCCTCCCATTCTGGGGCCCTAAGATCATCCATTAATAAGCAGCTCCTTAGATTATATCTAGCAGTCATTGCCAAAGTTGGGTGGTAGGCCCGGCTTGTCCTTTCTTCTCTCTCAGTCCAATATCGCCCTTCACCCATATCAAGTCACCCTTCATAAACACCATTTTCAGAAGGAGGTACTTGTAAGTACTTGGCAGTGAGCAAATATATCTACGTTGGGTATTTCTCTGTGTAACTCAAGATGTCAGCGCCACACAGCTGTGGACCAAAGCAGAAGATGGGGGGGAGTAATGAAAGTAAAAGTTCAGCGTGTGCCGCGCTATGATCCTTGCTTGCAATCAGAATCTGAAATCTCGGCTGGAATGGACATTGAAGTTCCGATCTCGCTGTTGATTCTCCTCTGAACCTCGCAAAGACTAAATAGAACTCTGCGCCAACTCCGCAATTTATTTACTTAGTAGAACAATGTGTGGAGGGTTATATTTACAAAACAGGGGGAGATACTGCCTGTAGCGACCATGGCACTTGTTATCCCTTGCAACTGTAATACACGCATAAGGCTAAATATCTCCTTTTTCCTGTGAGGCAAGGAGTCAGCCACTCTTTCCTGTGTTTTCCTGCTCTTTCCTGCTATCAACATGTAGCACAAGCAGGTGTTTTGGCTCATAAAATCAACCCAAAACCCTGTAAGCTCTCTTCTAGTACAGGTAGGGGGTACGGGTTTGTGGGCTGTCTGCTTCTCACTGTTAAAAAGCCAAACGTTGCAATTGGGCTGACCGTGAAAGTAAAAGTACTGTCACTTTTACTGCAATAAACGGAGCTAGCCTATATGCTCTGTTTCTCTTGTGATTTAGGGAAACACTAACCCAGACAGCACAGAGAGACCACCCAGGGTGTCTTTATCATGGGCAGCCCGGGGGCAGGCCAGATCTCCTCCTGATGTCTCTGTAACTGGAACCGCATCGTCCACGCCATCCATGGTGCTAAGCACAGCTCCAGCAGCTCCCGGACTGAGTCTCCCAGCCTCTCGCTAAGGCTAGAGTAAAGAACCTCTGAATTCTGAGTAACTGAGTCAAGCCGTGCCTCTCACACGATCACAAACAGGAACAACTGAATGAGGCCACTTCCGACGTTCTCTGCAAGTCCAATTATTTCATCCAAATGCCACTCTGCATAGTAATTATTGTGAAATGTCACCACCTCATGGTGATATCCATATTAGTTCCAAAATTATAAACCACAATTGTGAAATCATGTGGGATTTTTCTCTGAAATGTACTGTTATGGGTGATGTCAGATTCTGTAAGATATTTAGTCTTATTGGGGTAAATTTATGATTTTACAGTATTTTCTTACCGTAAAAATATTGGTGGTAATTTGGTGGTAAATTAGTCTTACATTTAGATTGGGTTTGGCCTCATATTAATTTAGTGACCATACCTAGTTAGCGTATATTGGTGGTAATTTAGTGGTATTTTGTTTTGCGGTGTTTAGTGGTGAGCATGGTTTTCTTCCTTATACTATAACCCCTTCATAAAAAGAACTTTCCTTTCTATTAGAATACCTCCTAGTTGTCTGAAGAGAGCTCAAAACCTATGCATTTGATAGAAACCCAATGATTTTAATTAGAGCGCCCCCTGTAGGTTGTGGATGGTACCACTGGCTTATATACATCCAGTAATCTATATGTCACAAAACATCAATGGTTTATTTACATCCAGTAATCTATGTCATAAAATATCCCTGGATTATTTACATCCAGTAATCTATGAATCAGATCCTTTCCCATCAGCATGCAAGGAAAGAGCATTCACCATACAGACCCAAACCTTCTCTTATCTATTGCTTTACTTGCATTGATAAATTGACAAATGCGCTACAGCACTAATATGAGCCTACCCTTTAGATATTACCTATGTAAGAAAAAAAAATCACAGATGCATGAATGACACAAACTCCCATTTGTTTTTTATAGGTACTCATTATATTGACTTACATATACATGTCATCAAGTCTTACCATGGTTATTTACATCAGCCTCTGGAATACAAAAAGAAAACAGAGCAGAACGAGCATGTCTATTTGAAATGTATCTTAATATTCCCACATTCTGAGATTGACAAAAATAAACATGCAGTGGTTTCCTAACCTTTCTACACTGTAGTGAACCTTATCCAAACATACAGTGTTCAAATGACCTTCACTTGGCACAAATCTTACCAAGATTAGCACTTCTTTGAAGTTCTCAGCATGACCTTGCTCCACTCGCAAAAGGCAGGCACAGTGACAACGCGAAACGCTTCTGTAAATCTTGTGTTTGTGTGGGGAGCGCCATTGAGATATCTTCTCTTAGCCAGCACTCTATAACCCCTTGGAACTCCATCTGTCTTCATAGCTCAGTCTGAACTAATTCCTCTCTGCATTTTTAGTCATCAGGCAAGCTCGGATCCTGCCCATTTTGACGTGGCATATCTACCTATAATAATGTGTTCTGTAACCACCCTCATGTTCCAAACAATGAGAGCTTCAGAACAGAATTATTGTATCTCTTTGGTTTCCTGCTGCTTCTTTCCCTCTGCTCTCCAGAAGCTAACACAGAAAACAATGCCAGTGTGCCTTTAAAAACAAATTACAGCAGTGCCACCAAAACATGTATGTTCACCTCATTTTGCACATGAGACTACAGTATAATGTTATAAAGGTTAGAATTAGTATTTTGCAATGTTAATTGAGTTAGTCAGTTGGCCAATTATATGATTAATGTAGTCTCCATGTATAAGGCATTAAAAAAAAAATAATAGGTGCACTTCAATATTTGACCTGGCAGAACTAAGCTTTTCTATGCATGCATTACATTCTCTGCAGTTTCAAGTTGGGCCTGGCTGTGTTGTAACACGTGCCACCAACAACATATTTACATGTTATACTGGCAAAAATAAATAAATAATAAATATATGTGCCATATTACTGTGGCAACATAATGCCACTACATAATATATATGCCATTACATTTTGGTCAAATATATAAACCCTTACATACCCTCCTTTTCTGACAATTGTGGCTACCCAAATCCACAAATCCAAATCCACAATTGGAGGAAACCCAAATTGTTCTTCTTTCTTTTTATCAATCACAATTGAAATAATAGCAACTTAATAAAATTAACATTGAAATATTTCATAATAAACCACTGCTCAATAAGCAGTAAAACATATCCCAAATGGGTACTTGAGTCCTCATACACATATGAGTATGTATGTATAACTTTTCTTTTTTTTCACAAAGTGTCTGCCATCAACATTTTATGTATAACAATAAAACAATAAAACAGAATAAATACATAAAATAAATGACTAATATAATTAACTAAAACAACTAATTAAAATAACAAACATGTGATTCTCCACCACACTCCTTTTCAGTTCCATAGAATAATACTATGCTCCATCAGGAACGTAGAATTAAGTTCAATTCACTACTGTTCTTTTAAATGTTTATCATGTTTATGATTGACATGCACCTCTATGATGTTCTGATCATCAACTTTTCGTTACCTGGTTCATTCGGTGGAATCCATCCCGGCATCCTTGGATTCTTTTCCATAGAAGTCATCCCTTTGGGCATCCCTGTTACTTTGTGTTCACCTCTGTATTTCGGTCCGGAGGCATTACTTGAGCTTCATCCCGTGGACTCCAAGACTCCGTCATCTCTCGTGTCCTCCAGTCCTGTGACCTCTGACCTAAAAATATATATTAGTTGTTCTAAATCAAATAGAAAAGAGACAGATTAAGTACATAGCACAATACCAATTCCACCCTTTCTACCAAAAAAAAATATAGTCCAAAACATTCTGCTTGCTTTCTGAATCTAAGCACATGTTAAAGAGAAAACAAACATTTTCATAAAACACCATTATACATCAAAATATTTCAACATTGTATCATAATAATTCAATCTGCTTCAGCCCCTTATGTCAATGTATATCACCCATGGTATTTTCATTTATATTTATCTCTACAATGAGGACCACAACTATTTTTATTTCTATGATGTGGGATACCATGAACACAGCCACTGTGTCTTCCCTTCCATGTCTTCAGGGCACTTAAGCTGTTTCTATGAAGTCTCCTGTTTTCATGTTTGGGATGACAGGGCTTGATTTGGTTAACATGAACAAATTGCTCTGTTACCGTTTTACCCTCTGTCTTTAATATTTTGTAAACTACTGGAGACACCTTATCCACAATTTGAAATAGCCCTTGCCAGGCCGCAAGAAATTTAGAATTTTTATGTTTGCCTTTTCCAAAATGAAATGTATATACTTGATCCCCCACGTTATACTCTTTCACAGACGTCTTTCTATCATAATATGATTTTGCACTATCAGCAGCTCTTTCCGAATTTCGCCGCACAAATGCAAATGCATGCTGTAAATGCTTCCTCAGTTCTCCCACATATTTGTGAACTGTAGATGCACTTACAAGTGTTCATGGGTCCTGTATAATACATGTTGTGGCAGTACCATCTTCCTACCTGTCAACACCTCACAAGGGATGATACCTGTTGCTTTGGCAGGAGTCGATCTGATTGCCCTCAAAACCAGGGGTAATCGTAAATCCCAGCTGGAACCTGCCTCTGCTACAAACTTCTTTAATATCTCCACAACAGACCTGTTGCAACGTTCAATATTCCCAGAAGAGGCGGGTCGGTATGCAATATGCAGTTTTCTTTTCACCCCCAGTACCTGCCACACTTTACTCATTAAAGCGCTTGTAAAATGACTTCCTCTGTCTAACTCTGTCTGGTATTCTTTGTGGTAACCCAAATGTTGAAAATATATGATTTACCAGTAATGTAGCTGCGGTTTGAGCACTATAATCTGGTGCAGGAATACACTCTATCCATTTTGACATCAAACAAACCATGCTCAAAATATAACGGTTCCCCCTACTCGACCTTTTTACAGGCCCTACATAGTCCATTTGCAAATCTTACCATGGAAGGGGTAAGCCTCTTTTCATCAGTCGCGCTCTATGCACTGGTGAAGCGGGTTTAAATTGGGCACATACTAAGCACCCCCTAGTATATCATTTCACATCTTGGGACATATGTGGCCAGTAAGGATACTATTTTAGTATCTCTAAAGTCTTTTGTGAACCTCTGTGTCCTGCAGATATTGCATCATGTGCATGGTGTAGCATTAGCACTCTGAATGAAAGGGGTACCACGCACTGTATTTGTCATGTTATGGATTCCCTGATCATGAGCCCATCCTGCAGTCTAATTAGTTTTTTATTCTTTAATAATACCCTCACCTCCTCTTTTCCTGTAAAATCATTCTCAGTTAAAGGATTTTGTTTGGGATCCATCAAATAATTATAATAGATCCCCAATATTGGATCATCTTTTTGTGCCTTAATCAGATTTTGATCTGGTGTATCATAACTCCATAGCACTACTGCTTTGTCTTTTGGAGCCATAGAGCGTGTAACTGCATCTATCTGTATTTCACCAATAAAGTGTTCAATTGGTAGCAACTCTCCCATCACAGCCCCAATTTTGGCTAAATGATCTGCTTTATCATTTCCCTCCTTATCTTCTCCTGGAGTTTTTAAATGTCCATGAACTGTACTCCAGTATATTGTTAAATCATTCTCTGACACTAATTTGTCTATAGCCTGTATACTTTTTCCATGTTTGAGGGGCTATTTATTATAGGTAAGCATGTATCTTGTTTTCCAGCCAGCAAAATACTCTACAAAACTATTTCGTGCATAATCAGAATCAATCACCAGGACAATTTCACAGAATTTATTATCAACTGCAGTAGTAATTGCTTTATAAATAATTCAGCTACCAATTCAGTTGCCTGACTACTCCTAGCTCCAATTCTCATCCCCATACTAGGAATGCCTTCACATTTCAACCAGACATTTCCTATTCCTGATACCAATTGTTTATTATTGTCATTTTCAATATGAAAAGCACAACCGTCAACATATACAGTTGGTAAATTCTTGCATATCTTTTCAGCAAAAGCTTTATGTGGTGATTGTTCAAACTTCTGCAAACTACATTCCACCTCTACTTCGTCTGATACACATTCAGCTCACAGTCATGTAAATCCGCTAATCCTTGAGCCACTGGGCTCTTTTTATTTTGGCCATACCTCACTTCTACAGGAAAGCCTTGCAATACCAATGTCCATGAAGTAATTCTGGACTGTGCTAGGTTCCCTGACCTAATCCTTTTATGTCTCAATGATTACCTTTTCTCCTTGAACAATGTGGCGGAAATGCTGCAATGCCCACACAGTGGTCAAAAGGGCCTTTTCACATTCACTGAATTTAATTTCAACTTGAGAAAATGCCTTACTTGTATAAGCAATGGTTTTGTGGTTCAAATCATGTTTTTGAGATAACACTGCTGACATACAATGGTCAGTGAAACCTATTTCTATACAGTTTTTTGTGGGATATGCTAAACATGGTGCCTTTATGAGATATTCCTTTAATTTAGCAACTGTCTCAGATTGCTCCTTTTCCCATTTCCAGGGCGTATTCAGCTTCAACAGTTTAGTTAATGGTTGAGTAATTTCAGCATAATTGTCAATACATTTCCTGTCATATCCTGTCATTCCTAATAAACTTTTAAAACTTTTCACATTTCTAGGATCTTTCAATTTCTGTATGGCCTCCACATTTTTCCTTTGTGGATTTAGTCCATGTTCAGTTACTTCATGGCCTAGGAAATTCAGCTTTTTCTTGCACCATTGTGCTTTCTGTAAAGATACTTTGGCACCCGCCTTTTGCAATTGGCCAAGTACATGCCTAATTTCATCAAAATGGCTTTTTAAGTTTTGATTTTTTATCAGGACATCATCCACATAAACAATAGTTCCTCTTTCCGCTGCCTCAGGCATAGCCCTTCTCAAAAATATGCCAAATTCGCTCCCACTATTGACTTACCCGAATGGTGTTCTAGTCCATGCATATTGTATTTTATCAAATGAAAATGAAAACAAATTCTGAATAGCCTCTGCCAGTGGCACACACCAATGTCCAGATGTGAGATCGAAGGTAGTAAACACCTTTGACCCATGCACTTGAGCAAGAACTTGATAAATGAATAGCAGCGGCCATCTGGACACTGATACCATTTTATTTAACTCTCTCAAATCTGCACACAGACGCCATTGACCATTTGGCTTTAACACACCTAAAATAGAGGTGTTGGAGGTGCTCTGAATGGGCCTAATAATTCCCCATGACTCCACATTTTTAATTATCTCTGCCAATGACTTTAAACATGCCATTGGTAACCGATATTGGGGCACAAATACAGGATTTCTACCACACCTTTCCGGTAATGTGGCAACAAGTAAATCAGTTAGGCCGCAATTATATGCATCTTTGGAAAAATTGTCTTTAAATTCTATAAATATTTTTCTCAAATCATTTTTATCCTCTTCGCTATCACATGCATCTGCTAACAAAATCTGCTCCTCTACCATTTTGAAAATTCTGGGAAATCCTCCAATGGAAGACGCTCTGTGCTTTATTCCAACTTTGTGGCTGTATCTCTCTGCAAAGCTGCCACTTTTAAATATTTTGGCATATCAGCCTCCACTTCAATGTGCTGATTTTCTATTTCATTTTCATTTAAGTCAAATACTATACAATTCTCTTGGTGACAGCACACTGTCTCGTTGGAATCATAAGGATACATAGATTGAATTTTAAAGATCCCTTTGGGTTGAGAATCCAGACATTCTGGCAACACACCCTGTGCATCTACATATCTCTCAGGGATATTTCCAATCACCATGTTATTGAAATCTGTGGTATAATGTGATTTTTGTATGGCCATTCCTACCAAAGAATTCTCTTCTAAATGAATATCCTGATATCCTTTATTATTCACCATAATTTTAACAGACCCTTCTCCAATATCTATCAATGGTTTGTATTCATAATCCAGGCCTTGCTGTTTCATGGATTCATTTAATCACACAAATGCATCAGAATCTTTCATTTGCTGTCCATTCTTGCACTTTAGTGTTATAGCAACCTACTTGGTGAATGCAGGAATAGTAATATCCTTTTTCACCTGTAATCCAACTGCATATGGTACCAATTGTGCACAATGAAAGCCTTTCTCTTATCTTCAAATTCAGTTGCAGGCCCGCCTAGCTGGGACCATACTTTTTGGTTAAGGAAATCTAGCACCATGCACATTCTGTGCATAATATCATTACCCATGTTAAAATCATTTTGTGTTCCGCTCACCATCCACACATTGGGGTAGATGTTGTTTTGTCCAATATTAATCTTTAACATGCACCTTCCTGCAATTCAATTTTCAAAATCTAGGTTGTCCAAACCAGAGACATATTGGTTTTTAATTCTACATTTTGGGATCTCCTCCCTCTCCATTATTTTCTGCAGTAGCTTCTCATTAATAAAGCTCCTTGTCATGGCCGCATTTCTAGTTGGTGTTTGTGGCCCCGAGTGCACCTTCATGCTTACTGATCCCTGTCACGTTCAGGTACCTACGTGTATTCGGCAGTCTAGTCTTTCTGCTCCGGTGCACATAGCGTTACTTATCCACACCCGCCTCTCTGCTCTGCGTGTTTCAACCTCTTACGGTCAGCTGTGTTTTTCCTCGCTGCCGCGGTTTTGCATAACGCTGTCTTTCTTGCACCCCTGTGCATATTTTTCTGACCTCCTCTCTCTCCTTGTGCCTTTTTATTTCTTCCTCTTCTTTTTTTCCCCGCTGTCTCTATTTTACTTACGTCCTACTCCTACATCTGGCTCCTCCTTGTTTTCCTCAAGCTATGACCAGCGGCTCATTGTACTCAGAAGTTTATTTTTCCGGCCCCTCCTTTGGTGCTACTTGTTTACTTATCTTATCGGATTCCTCTGCAATATCTACGAGCCCAGATTCCATAAGGAGACCTGCCGTGTCCTCATCAACTGAGTTTATTTTTTGCCTTTTCAGCTTTTTTCCCCTTTCTGTCCGTTTCAGGAAAGGGGTCACAGCCAGGGCGTTCTTGGCAGACCTCACTGTGGCTTCCTCCCGTGGGAGACACAAGCTGCAAAGAAAAAAGGAAAAAGACTACAGAGCACATCGAGCCCTCAGCCCAGTGAACGAAGACCTTGATACTACAGGTGAGAAGGTTGAGGAGGGAAGTGGGGACTTTATTACCAAACCGGACGAGGCGGTTGACACTCCTTTCCTGTTCAAGCACCAAGGTAGCTTTTATCACTTTAGAATGGCCATTTATACGAATGTGAACCCATGGCTGCTCATCATCCATGTGGATTTCAGCAAGGGTGGTAATGTGTTTTTCTGTGTCTGTTTTAGGAATAGTATTCTGTTTGCATTTCTTCTCTTTTAAATAGAAGTGCAATGTGCGTTCATTTATTTTCGTTTGCCATTTCTTCCTGGGATCCAAATAAATCTGCATAGATTGTTTTTCTTTTTCATTTTGCATTTTATCCTGACACATCAAAATGTCAGTGACACTAAGCACACAGCTATTCTTTAAGTATACCTCCACTGCATCATTCATTTTAGCAACAGTGTGGCATTCATTTATACTGTTCTTTTGTGATTTTATTTTCTTACGTCTTAATGGTTTTTTGGCTAACGACCACAGTACCCCATTTACCCCATCTATGCGAGGAGACAATCTTTTCAAGCAATCTGTTCCCATCAGGAATGGAATTTCACAAATAGATGTGACCAATACTTCCTGTTTCATTCTGTGTTTTCCTATCTTTATGTCAACCTCAGTGACACCCACAACAGGCACCTCCTCACCGTTAAAGTTATGCACTGGGCCTTTGCTTTGCCTCACTGTGATCTGGTTCTGTGGATATCTCCCTTCATTGATACTTTTTACCAATTCTTTGGACATAATTGTGGGTTGTGCGCCTGTGTCAATCAATGCAAATGTCTTCCATTTCTCTTCCACAGTAAAGGGAGCATAATATCGGTCTTCAACTTCCTCTAATACACACAAAAAGTGTGAATTCTTACTAATTTCAGGATTCACTTTACTCAGACATTTTTTGCTTTTGGCTAAGAACATTGGTAAATGAAAGGACATTTTTCCCTCCTTTTTGTCCATTTTCATTTCAGAAACCTTACTCATTTCCCCATATTCAGAGTTCCTTTGGAGTGTAGCCACTGTTCGCCCTTCCAGCCGGAAACCATTAGAGTTCATACTACAATCCTCCAACTGAATATGCGTAGAAACATCACTTGATAATTTGTCATTTTGTATCTCTAGGCATTTGTGGGTGTTTGACATAGTACCAATCTTTTTAACTTCCTCAAAAATCTGGGGCTTAAAGAACTCTTTAGGTGACTGATCTGTATCCTCCTTTTGAGTACTTATTCTTCCTGCCTCTATTTTGTTAGTGTTTCGATTGTCTAGGCCGAGTGTTCTAACATCCCCACTTGCTCCCTGTTCAATTGTATTACCCATGCATGAGTTGTCTTTCTTAAATCTGTCCTTTTGTTTTTTTTGGAATTTCATGTTTTCCTTTTTCATTTGTGCAAATCTCCAAAGTTTGATTTAACTCCAGGTTCAACCAAAATTCTTTTTTAGATGTATTTGCTATTTCTGTCACCTGTTCATTTGCCGGTATTTTCCTTTTTAAATCATTAAGCATCTCAGAGTCATTATGCAAAATCAAATCAGGGCAATCTGTCTTTTTAGCATTGCAGGTATCATTAGTACTTAGTCACTTATTATCGAAAACCACCCGGTCATTGCTATGGCCTTCGGCCTCCTCCTTTGATGACTGTTTTTGTGCCGTACAGAGCTTTTCTATTTGTTCAGGAAAGATTTTCACTTGGGCTTCGAGATACTGGAATCTTTCCATCTCTCTAGTATATTCTCTCTGAGGCCTAGGTCATTATTGGTTGTTTTCTCCCTAATTGAATCTATTCTGATATCTTTCAGGAGAATGATTTCTATTGGGGTAGTTTCTGAACTCTTGATTCATGTGTGGATGGGTGCGGGTTGCATCTATCATTTGGTTGTAATCCTCCGGTGGCGGTAATTGATTGTATTGACGTGGGGCATAATTCATACTCTGCCTCATGTCCTGTCTCTCATTTTGTGAGTATTGTCCCCTATGTTGATTCCCATTTTCAGTAAATCGATCCACATATCGGGGTCTGTCCTGATTACCATAGATCATGGTGTTTGGGTCAAATCTGCTCTGTGTCCCCAATGTCTGGTAGGGACCATTATTTCTTGTATCCTGGCCTTTTCTCTGATTATTGTTCATACCTGACATATCAGGCCGATACCCTGCCCGGGGTCTGTCTCCTAAGTACCTACGGCTAATGTAGCTCTCCCTATTACTAGGATCATGTGATTGAAATATCGGTGCAGGGGGTGACAGCGTCTGTTGATTACCCCTTTGTTCAGTTGTCACATTATTCTTATTCCAACAAAAAGAGAGATAAAGGGTATAGGGCACCAGCCTACCCTAAACATAATGAGGTTAACCCTTAATAAAATGCAACAATCAAGCTGGTGCTCATCATCACTAAATTCTCTGTGTGGATTATATTCTCATGCCCTTATTTCTTTCCGGGTGAATGAGTAAAACACCATCTGCTTAGACATAGATTTGTAAAAAAATATATATGCATATTGTATTGTTCATTTACACACAAATATTAAAAACGCACCCTTTAGGTGCAGAATTAAAGTGCTTTTGTCATCTCCTATATTAGGAGTATAGATATCGCATTAACAATAATGTATGCACAACACTAGATCCCTTTCCATCGGTGATTCAGTTAATATGAATTTTACATTTTTAACCGTTAGAGTGTCTTGTGCTTTGTTGTTTTAACACTTCTTAATCATTCCTTGTTTGGCACATCTCACTTGAACACATTCCATTCGCTCTTTCCATCAGTTGCTATTGCCATATCATTCTACACACACACACAACTAGTGCCCGACATGTTTCTTTCCGTTTTAGCGTTTATGTGATTAATACTCGGAAATTCTTCATGGGCTTTTTTAGTAAAGAGTTAGTGAAAAGTGCATCACTATTTTGTCAATGTCATAACTTAAAAACAAACATTGATTACTACAATCAGAGTCATGTCCACTATTTGTATTGGAGTTTTAGTGGTATCTTCTTCTTAAGGGTTTGTAGTGCCCTTGCCTTCCACCTATCAGAGAATAGTGACAAAAAAATAGGCAATTAATAACCTATCTATTTACTGTACTCTTTCAAACAACTATAAACAAATAATAGAGGTTTAAACTTCTGTCTAGAGATATCATCAATATCGAGGAGAGTTTTGGATATATTTACTATATCTACAAGGTTGTTGGAACCTAAGGCACATAACTAATTATGCTGTATCTAGATGTTATGTTCTTGGCAATGTATCTTCGGGGTAGAGACATGATCTAGTTACATCCCCATTGGCTAATAGAGCATGAGATTAAGTGACACTCACCCGTTTTGATGATTGTTAGTCCACGGCTTTTTGGCCTACGTGGTCATGGGGTGAGAGTCATTTCGCTCATGTGGACAGGTCCGTTTTAACTGGTTCGGGAAGAGATGTACAAGAAAAAGTACATAAAGATCTAAATCATCCAATCCAATGTTATTGATTATGCAGTTTATCCTATCTGCTTACCCTTAGGGCGAGCTCCGTTTCTACAATTTTCCAAAAAGGTGTCTGAAGACACTGTTCTCTTCTACTGGGTTTTCTGTATGGGTGCTAGTTACATCCAGCTCAGTTTTGGGGTCTCTGAGAAAATGACAACACATAGTTGGTTGTTGTTAAGCCTTTAAATCGAAAATATAGTCTACAAACTGTGTCAGTTGTGAAACTCACTTTGATTACTTCCCAATCTGGGCGTGCTATTCATGTGCGTTGTGTTGTTTCACTCGGAGCGATCTACGGCGCCGATATGAAGTCGGAGCCACAATGTTTTCCCCGTCTTCACTCATTATGCGGTAACGACCACTCTTGCTAATTAAGCAGGTTTGTTCTCACCTGCGTGGGAGGGGTCAGAGAAGGAATACGTGTTAGTCTGTTAGGTCTATGGATAGTTTTATCCCGTACGTAACAAAATTCGATTTTTACAAATTTTCGCCGGTAAATTCAAATTCATATACGTCAATGTTGGTAGTTAACGCCTGCGCCGTAGAGCTTCGGCGTGAATGATTATTTTCGTGAGTGATTGGTGTTACTCTGATTCATTCATTAAGTCCGTGATCTTTTCAAACGGGTAAATACACCCTATTTCAGCATTGTTTTACATGTCCACTTCATTAATGTTCTATTGCCTCATGATGTTAAGGCTCTGGTTAAAGGGCTTGATTATCATGTTGATATTTTCTACATTTCAGGCCCACCAATCGATTTTCTCATTGTGTCCTATATTCATTCTATTAGTAAGAAAAATGAGCTGTTGTTCTTTTTTTAAAAGGGCTCTTTTGTCTTTGTTGCTATCCAGACCTAACTTCTGTTTATATAGAACTGTCCAACTGATCTCTTCCACCCTATGGTTGTGCTCAATCCAGTGTTTTATATGGATGGGAATTGTTCATGATGATGTTCATTTCAAAACCCTCCATATATAGGTTAGCCACACTTGGTGCCAGAGTGGCGCCCATAGCTGTTCCTTGTATTTGTTTGAAAAATTCATCATTGAAGTGGAAGTAACTTTCCACTAGGGCCATTTCCGCACACCATACGATGAAGGAGACGGGGGTGTTCTTAACAGTGTGGTCTCTTAGGAGTTTTTCTTCTAGCACTTCCAAGGACAATTGTTGGGGAATGCTAGTGTACCGGGCCACTACGTCTAACCCTACCACAAACTCAGTTTGTGGATCAAAATCCAAGTCTTCCACTTCAGATATGATTTGGGTGGTGTCTAGAACAAACAAAGTCATCTTTTTTACCATTTGTTGAAGGAATCTGTCTGCAAATCGTGATAGGGGTTCTAGGACGGAGTTCACTCCTGAGACTATTGGTCTCCCCGGTGGGTTGATCATTGCTTTATGTATTTTTGGTAAAACGTAAAATTGTGGGATTTGTGGTTTGTCTTTGATGAGAAAGTCACTTTCTTTCTGACTGATCCAACCTCTTTCTTTTGCTTTTAGAACTTTGTGGGTATGTTGGGTGTCCTGACCCACGTTTGAGCTATCATGCTGCAACATTTGGTGCTGTGGGCTTAGAAAATCCAAGATGGACAAAAAAGCCCACATGTGCGCCAGAATCCAGGAGAACCACGCAGTTTGTGCGCACACCAAAATGGTTACCTAACTTGCCACCCACCAGTGTAAAGAAAGATCTTTGTTAACAAAAATCCACTGTTACTGATGTCAAAAAGTTGCTGAAATCGTGGCTCATCGGACCACTTTAAAGATTCAACCCTTTTGCAGGGTTCCACATAACTATTTTACTGTAAGGAGCCCCATCAAAACAATGTTAAGCAAGGATTATTTACTACCATGTAAGAACCATTCCTGTTTGGAATGCATTAATCCAAGAAAGATCCCAAAAATGGATTCAGTACCAACAAAATCCTCAAGGCGGCGCTAGCGGTCTAAACTCTGACAGGAGAACTGAGTGCAGTTGCTGACAAAGGAATTTGACTCAGCTGAATTCAAAGGCTGCATTTTAATCAAAAATTTGCCACCTGCTGTTCCCAGAGGCCAGAAGCCTGGGAAACCCTCTCACCTCAAGAGATTCACACCACAGCCCAGGATATGACATGGTCATAATAACCAAATGCAAAGTGACCCCCTGGTCTGCTGACCTAAGCCTCCCAGAGACCACACAATAGGTTCTTGCACTTGATTAGAATATGTTGATTTAGACTGTTTCCTGTCAACAAAGGCCTGCCTGCCAGCAGAGGCATGGTTTCTGACCCACCCAAGTCTTGGAGGCAGACTCCAACACTCTGAGAACTGAATTGAAAGCAAAAAATACAGTTTATAAAAATACTGATAACTCTTTGTAATCAAATGACAGGAATGTATAACTTTGAGAGCCTTAATTTAAAAAATGTACCTTCGATTCAAGCCCAAACTCCAATTTGTGTGATGTTCTGGGGCAAAACCCTGCTATTTATTGACACCACATACTCTGTTGTATAAGCTAGAGATATGGGAATTTACTGGAGTAGGTATGGACAGCCTGTGTATATGTGTGTAACTTTTAATGAAGAACCAAGGTTGCATAACCCACTAAAATCGAAAATAAGTCGCCATTTTTGAATGCAAGCCCCCAGGAAGAGCAGAGTTTGAACAGAGTATACCTCATGTGATATGTGATGGGTGCATGTGATTTTAAACAACTGTGTATCTGTGCAATATGTATTTGGGTCAAATATAGATTTATGTGTAATTTGACAGGGAGTGTCCTTTCTGCAGGCCATAAAACAGCATCACCATGACTCACATTTTCTTTCCCCCAATCAAGAGAGAAAGGAAAGCCTGGGCCAATGACAAGTAGAAAGGCTTAGCTAGGCCCAGGCACACACCCACTTTCAAAACACATAAAAAGAGACTGCTGGGACAGGTGGAGACATTCAATTCCATTTGCTGCGGAGCATGCTGACCGACGGCTTCACCTCCAGAGATCCTACACTTAGACTTCCAAGCTAAACAGAGACTACAGAACTTTGAACCAAGAAGGCCCACTGTTGATTCTGGCCTGAAACCCTGTGCCAGAAAGATACAGAAGCAGTGCTGTACCCAGAGAAAGCAGAGCAGTATCCAGAATCAGAGGCCAGAGATCCAGAGTGACCCAGACCGCTGTTAGCAGAACCAGAGAGCTGACCCAGATCACTGTGAAGTGCCGAGACCAGTACCGGAGTCCAGTCCAAAACCTGACCAGATCCGTGGTGAGGCCTATTTCAAAATATATTGTGAGTACCTAGCAGAACTGTGCAGAACCCATCTCTTAGTTAAAATAATCTAATGCAAACTATTTTAATCTAACCAGAACTGCCTCCTAACTGTCACCTGTCATTTGTAAAGCTGCACCACTGTCATTTGTCATTTTCTAGCTCCAAGCTGTAACCTGTCGCTTTGAACTTTTAAAATTTCAAATCCGAAAAACAACCTTCACAAAATCGTTCATAACTCCGTAACCGTTTGTGCTAGGAACTTGGTTTAACTTTCCACTGAAAGCTTAGAATCTCAGCTTCTCAACAAGCCTAGAATCAACTTGCTACATTATTATACTTTTGCCGTAATCACGATTCACGCACTTGCGAATATTTGCCGCGATTTGCGGTTTGGCCCGATTTCTTTACTGTAAAAATCAGCAGCTTTTGCCTGAACTGCTAAAATTTTGTTTGCCTCTTAAGAACCATCCCTGAATCATTGCTAGACTGAGCCTGAACTCATCCCAAGTAGCTACTACTCACCCTGAACCTCCTGAAGGGAATTAAAAGCATTTGCAGCATATTTCTCACTGCATTGTCACCATATTCAAAGCATTTTGCCTGTGTTTCAAAACTCCTATCTGTTGTATAAGCTGCTGAGGGGGAATTGAACGGAATTCTATTTGATTACATACCTAAGAACTGTGTGCTCTTATCTTCATCTCCTTACATTGCATAAAGGGGGGGTGAATTGTCCAAGAAAGTGATTACATTGTCTTTTGCTGAAATCCTATCAATTTATTTTCTGTACTGCATTTTCATTCCACATTGCATCTATTTGAAATCATAAAAGTATTGTTGCTAACTTATCCATCCTATACCCACTCATCTTTGATTATAAAGAAGTGTGCTAGTGCAAGACAATCCATTATTGATTACTGCTCAGATTAAGTGTGATATTCAATTATTAATTCATTATAAAAGTGTGATACATATATATACTGTTTAATTTTTTTTTCAAATAAACCTTTTAAACTTGCAAAACAGAACTACTTTTTGGCTCAGTGGGGTCAGGGGGATTCCAAGAGAGGGGTGTTATATAGGAGTAGGCATCCAGAACTCATGAACTGGACATAAAGATATATCAATAAGGGTTTCCATTCAGTATCCCAGACTAGGCATTGACTTAGCTGTAGTGTTGAATTGAATCCTCTTACAAATTGGGGGCTCGTCCGGGATGTCTGGGTTAGATCTATCGCTTGTGCAGATTAATACAGTGTGCCAGCTGACCAGATACACATATCCGGTCGGATCACCACGCTGTGTTATGCTGTAAAGCACTCCTCAAAGGAATGCTCTAAGGAAAAGGTCTGTTTTGAAAAAATAAAATACAAACTTCTGTAAGTCAGGAAGGAACTCAAATTCCAGAATGACAACCTTGGTAGATATGAAAATAGCCAGAGAGCACTTCTTACATAAGCTATTTGTGAGAGGTGAGTGGACTCATCAGGACAAGACGGTCTGGTTGCAGGCAATCGCACCCCAGATCACTGAAACAGGGTCAGATAAATGGAGAGACCAGGGTCCCTTACATGTGGCCCTGAGTGAACTATATATGTCCCCTAAGGCCAAGGATGAGCACAACAAGATTGCCAGGGTAGCGGCATATTTATATTTACATATGGGAGCCATGCTGGACAAATGTGCTGAAGGCCAAGATCTGGCGAGTAGGCAACTGCTGGCATTACATAAGGCCCAATCTGATCTGGACTCTTCTGAGCAGAGGCTGCAGAGGAGCCAGGAGTCAGAAAATGATAGTAGGCAGTATATCATTAAAATAAAAGAGGACATGGATATACTGCAACAGGAAAAGACAGACCAGGATACCAGAATTCTGGCCTTGCAGAAGGAACGCCAAGACAGTTTGGACTCCCTACTGCAGAGCCAGAAAAAGCTGGAGCAACAGATCAATTTCAACAGGGCATGCACAGAGCAGGTAGCCACCCTGCAAATCCAACTAGAGAGAGAGAGAGGAGAGCAATAAACTGATCCTGAAAGACCTGGATACCCAGGCAGAGTTTGATCAGGAGCGCCAGAAAGCTGGTGCCTTCCAAAGGCAAAGGGACGACCTGACGGCACAGATGCAGACTCTTAGTCAGGAAAGGGACACCTTGAGGCCAGGAAGTCTGCCACATAAAAAGAAAAATGGAAGAAAATCACCTGGCCCACCAGGGACTGGGTGACCTCCAAAAAGAACACCAGGACTTGCTAGAGCACACCAGGAGTGTGGAGGAGGCTCTGGCAAGACAGAAGCAGGCCAATAGGGATGGGACTCAGGAGGTAACCCTCCTGCAGCAAAGACTGGCCCAGTGCTCCAGGACCAATCAGGAAATGCAGAGAGAGAATGAGGCTCTCTGCCAGCACAATGATAGGCTCCAACAACAGGTAGCGATGCAGGAGAGACTGATAGAGTCTAGTAAGGCCTTAACTGAGGAACTGAAGGTGCAGGCTCTTGCATTGCAACAGGGAGCAGGGGCGGATAGAGACCAGGTTCGCTGGGAAAGGGAAACTCCTGAGCATAACCTCAGGAGCCCTAGTACCAGAGGCCTTTATCTCTCTCAGTCCCTGGACTCTGCCACCCCTATGTCCCCTGGCACACATGAGCACTGGGCCACAGGGATGGCAGATTACTATCCAGCCAGAAGCATGGGGCTCATAGGCCAGTACATCCCAGGAATGGATGGGCGGGCATCCGGGTATGGGCACCCAAGCACAGTGCAATTTAGTGGGGAACCCCAGGAGAATAGGCCCATTAAGGGCATCCTGAAAACTTCTGCCCAGTTAGGTCAGTGGGGGGGGTACCCATCAAATCCTGGCAGCAAGGAGGAATCTCAAGACTCCTCTGAACGGCGCAGGACACAGGAGACCAGGTCCCCACATTCTGCCAGCCATTCCCAGGCTTGCAGAATCTGGGAAAACCTGGAAGATCAGACAGGAACCTCTGGGAGCAGTGCCTCTGAGTCAGAGGATGAATGACCAGGGTTACCCGAACCAAAAAGGCCAATAAGGCAAAAAGGGCCTTGCTTAAGGACCCATTGAAGCAAATAAAGGCAATAAGGAGTGTCATCACGGCTTATCACAAGAACGCCAAGTATTCTGTTTGGGAACACTTGGAGCTTTACGAGCAAATGATGGAGACTTTCCATTTGAAGGACAGCCAAAGCTGTATTCAATATGTAAAGTGGACCTTCTCACCAGAATACTCCAGTTTCTTTGCGGGGCTGGAGGACCAAAATCATTTAAGATGGTCCACCTATAAGGCGGCCATCTTGAAACATTTTTCTGTTCACAGAAATCCTCAAGAGGCTCGCAAGGCAGCCTACAATTTGCAATGTGGGGAGGATCAGGCCCCACAAGAGTTTGTGCAAGAATTAAAACGTGCTTTTGCGCAGACCACCAAAAGGGTGCGCACGGATAGCAGAGAATTTATCAATATGTTTTTCCATGCCTTACCCAAATACATAATGACCCAGCTCGTGAGAGATTTTCATGAGAAAAGATTTTTAGACTGGGTCATTGAACAGGCTACCCGGATCTATGAGGTGCAGAAGCCCATAGAAAATAAGAAAAAATGCGCCGAAAAACCCCAAAACCAACAGCACCCCTGCTGCTGCCAAGGTGGCAGAGGTAAAGGTTGCCCCCGTTTTAGATTTGGAGATGGGGGGGCCTAAAAACCTGCCTGCACCAAATAATTCACAGCCCAGAAAGCCCTCGGGCCAGTCACAGACAGGGAGTCGAGGAGGTAGTCCCACAAATGGGGTCCCCCGCTCCCCTGACTATGTAAGTCCCCGCTACAAGGGAAACCGACCAATCCTGGGTTATGTGTGGACTCCTCCAGCCCAAGGGGGGGATCCATCCAAGCACCTGACCCGGGGAACTTCCCTCCTAACTTCCTCCAGGAGGGCAGAAATTCTCCAAATCCTGGGCAGAACTTTTTCCCCAGGTATACACCCAATTTCCAGCCCCAAAATCATCCATCCTTCTTTCCCCAATTCCCTGAGCCCAGACAACCTAATCCGGGAGAGGGGAGGCCATGGGTGGAGGGGTACCAAAATCTTCCCAACCAGGGGTACTACCAGAGAAGGGATAGCTACCCTTCCCGGGATCAGCCCAGGGGAGAAAATAGAGCCCCGTATCAGCCTGAGCGGGTTTCACAACTTGAGCGCCAGGTCTAAAATATGGCACGAGATCTGGGTCACATACTGAGGGCTCAACAGAACCCTCAGATGAGCATGCCACCGCAGAATGCCCCAAACTTGGGACCTGGTGCTCCAGAACAATGACGGGGGCAGCACCCCGATAACCCACCGGTTCCCAGGGAGGAGGCACAAGGGGAAGGGGGGTGTAAAGCCTTGGAGGAAGCTTCCTTCCCAACTTGTAAACAGCCCCTGGAAAACCAGGAACCGGAAACAAAATCTCCTGCCCCTGAAAGCCTGCCTCCCAAGGAGCAGAGGGGGGTAGGAGAAACAAAGGACCCAAACACACCCACTTTGTGGAGGAGGTACAGGTCTTCCAATTTGAGGGAGAGGGATCCTCAGAAGATCCTGGGAAAAGGATCTTCTCCTTCAGAGATGGGGGAACTCCTCCCAAGGAAAAATGGGTCCCAAGGGATTCCAATCCAGACTGGGGAGATGTGGAGACTGAGCTACCACCGCCCATCATCTCATCCCAGAGCCCACAATACCGAAATCCCCTGGTTCAAACCGATCCTGGTGACTGCCTCCAAAAAGGGGGGGTGGCCCAGAACCGGAACCAGGGGAACCCATGATGGCTCTGATCTCCAGTTGCCAACTTTTTCTTTCAGATTCCCAAGGCTCTCCACAGAATTCTGCCCAAATCTCTTCGCTAGCAATGTCCAAAACCAGAAAGTTAGCCCACCAGTTGTCTAAAAATGTGCATTATCTGTGCCCCCTTGAGGAGAAGGAGGGAGGATACTATGCTCCGGTACAAGTACAGGGGCAGGGTACAATTTTGGCACTGGTGGACACTGGATCCCAAGCTACCCTTCTGTCCAAAAGGGCCTTTGATGAACTAAATGCCGGAAGGGGGGAGAATTACCGTATTCCTCTCACCTCTCTTCCTGGACAATTGCAGAACTTTGACGGGAAGGAAATTCCCGTTCAGGGGACTGCAGACTTGGACATTAAAATTGGGCGACACAAGGTGAAACACCCGGTCATAGTAGTGACTCTGGAGGGCACCCCTTGTTTACTAGGGAATGACCTCCTGAGAAGGTTGTCACCCCTAATAGATTGTGTAAACAAGGTCCTCTGGACCCAGACTAGCCGAACAATAAAATTAAAACAGAGTGTCAATCATGTTAGTTTAAACGGCACCTGCCACATGGTTGAACAAAAATCTGACCAAGTAGAATTTCACTTCCAGGACAACCAAACTCCAGACGTGACAGTAATAGCAGTAGGACAACAGACTGGTGATGGGGGGTCCTCTCTATTTCTGAAAATCATCCTTCCTTCCAGTTTAAGGTGGTATTCCACACTGGAAGGAAACACTCTGAAATTCTTCACCAATCCACAATCAGAAACTCCCACTCCTATAGTCCAGAAAGATGTGAAATCAGCTCAGAGCCTGGCTGATATTCAGCAAATTGGAGAGCAGTTGTTCATCCCTGTTCAGTTAAATGATGGGAAGGACTCTGTTCTCGCTCGAGTGTGTGTGAACAACGGTAAGAGCTTCATCAGCGAAGCCATGTTCCGCCAACTCCCAAAAGATCCAGCCATTCCCACATTCAAACTGATAGACAAACGGGAAATGGACCTGGAAGCACCCAATTCCAAACATCTCCTGCCAAGCAGGTGTATGCTCAGAAACTCCATTGGCAAGAAGAGCATAGTCCATAATTGTTGGGTCGTGCGAGACGTCACTGCCGCCTTTTACTTAGGCAGTGACATTCTCAATCACTTTGCCATTAGTTTGGACCTAATAAACTTCAAAGCTTGGTCCCGATTAGCGGATAATCCCATGGGCTTTGATGATCCAGAATAAGCATTTAGGTCAGCTCAATTTCTACCTTATGCAGTTGAAATTCAGATTAAAGAGGAAGTCACCATCCCAGAAAGGACCCGACAATTCTCCCTGGAAGTGAAAGTTAAAAGAGGACAACATTTGAAAAACCCTGATGCTTACATACATCTAAACGCTTCTCTCCAACAGCAAGGGTTAGGGGTAAACCCAACACCATTACTCAACATAGAACATGACACCATTCCAATAGAGGTGGATAACAGCGACTTAAAGATTATTACTCTAGCCACAGGCACCATTATTGGAATGGCGGTTGATGACTGACATTTCTCCTTTGATTTAGGAAATGAACTCTTAGGACCGATCCCCAAGGACTGTTTTGACAGTGACAGTGAGGACAATACAACACCAGACAGGATTTTCACCCGGCATGGAGGGAACTTCCTGGTGTACACTTCCTGCCCCTATGGTAAGGAAGATGTGACTTGTGACTTCAGGAGGGATGAGGTGATTTTCAAGGTCCATGAGGGCTGCCTTTCCCACCTGAGGCCTCCAGTCCAAATCAGCACTCTGACCAGGGACTTCTCCACCCAGCTGGAGGAGGCCGCTGAGATAGCCAAACCAGAAGTCTTTCCAGGCTTCAGACAGATGGTGGAAGAGAGAGTCAACCTAGCTGATGCCTGTGTGACTCTGGAACAGAAGCAAAAGTTGAAACATGTTTTCTTGGATTTCCAAGATCTCTTTGCGGTAGACTCATATGACTGTGGTCACACCGACATCCACACCACAACAATTCCCACGGACCCTGGAATGACTCCAGTGTTTGTGAAGCAATATCATTTGCCTCTCGCATCCGTGGAGTCCCTCACTGAAATAATTAAGAACCTTGTGTCCCGGAGAATAATTCGTCCAATACACAGCACCTTCAATAATCCGGTGCTGGGAATATTGAAGCCAAACGGCCAGTGGAGACTCTGCGCCGACCTCAGGGAGCTCAACAAACAGGTCCATACTTCCTGATGGCCTCTGCCCTACATTGACCAAGGGCTGGCCCAGATCCAGGGGTCACAGGTATTCACTGCAATAGACCTGGCCAATGGATACTGGACTGTGCCTGTCAGTAGGGAGGACCAATACAAGCTGGCTTTTACCTTTGGGGGCCAGCAGTACACATGGACCCGGACTCCCTTCGGAGACCTCAACTCCCGCAATGAATTCAACATTTTCCTACACAAGGCCATGCCCGACCTGGGTGCGAGGGGTAACCTGGCTTATGTAGATGATGTCCTCATCAAAAGTTCATCTGTGGAGGAACACATGGCGGAGATCCGTTATGTTCTGACCCAGTTGAGGGCCGCCGGAGCAAAACTTTCCTTTCAGAAAGCACAGTGGTGTAGAACCCGTGTTAATTTCTTGGGGCATGAGATTACTCCTCAGGGTCTCTGTCCCCAGGAAAAGAAAGTGGAAGCACTCCAGAAACTGAAAGACCCCACAACTCTGTGGGAACTAAGGAGCCTCCTTGGACTGACTAATTACAGCAGAAAGTTCATTAAGGGCTACGCAGAGATCACCAGACCCCTGATTCATCTCCTGAAGGGGGGGTCAAGTGGGAATGGGGTCCAGAACAAGCCGATGCAGTAAGACAACTCAAAAGAAGCCTCTCACAAGTGCCTTGCCTAGCTTACCCTGTCAGAAACAAGGAGTTCTTCCTGGAGACAGGGTTCTCTAATACGTGCTTGACGGCAGTATTATACCAAAAGCATGACAAGGTCAATAAAGTAATCTCCTATGCAAGCAAAACTTTATCCTCTGTGGAGGAAAAATTCAACGATTGTGAGAAGGCACGCCTGGCAACGGTGTGGGCATTGAAGAATTACCGCCCGTTTATCCAGGAGGGAACACATCATAGTGGAGACTCCACACCAGCCTCTGCAATATCTCCAAAGTGACAGAATCCAGGCCGGAAATGTGAGTAATTCCCGAATTACTTCCTGGATTCTGTCAATGCAAGGCTTTCCTGTGGAGGTCAGATATGGCCAAAACAAGAAGAGTCCCCTCGCGCAAGGTCTAGCTGACTTGCATGATTGTGCCAGAGAAAACTGAGGACGAAAGTCTAAAAATCAAGGACAACACGGAGGCATACCTTAATTCCCCACACAAAGTCTTTGAAGAGGACAAATGTGAGGGAATGCCCACTGTCTATGTGGATGGATGCTCTTACCATGTTGACAACGACGGGGAGAAAGAACTGGTGGCTGGCGTAGGGAATGCATGGGTGAAGGAGTTCCCAGAACCCTCCGCCGGATACAAAATTGGTCCCCGAAGTAGCCAGGTGACAGAATTGATGGCTGTGCATCAGGCCATCCTCACTGCTGTCCAACATCAACTCCAAAAACTGGTCATAATCACAGATTCGGATTATGTACGGAACGGGTTCGTGGAGCACCTGGTTAATTGGAAAACCAGAGGCATGTTATGTGCTAATAACAAACCCCTGAAACATGGGAAGTTAATCCAAAACATTGATGATCTGGTCACATCGAATGGGATGACCATCTACTGGAAAAAGATCAAGGGTCATTCTAAAGTAGAGGGACCAGACAAAACTGGAAATGACTTAGCTGATCAGCTGGCCTAAAACCGGGGCCATCCAAGGGGATCTAATAGAAATAGAGTCCCTGTTGGGGGAAATCCAGGTCACTGCTATCACTAGGTCCCAGACAAATGCTCACAATGATCTTTCAACTGCCCAATGGAGTAAGGAGACCCCTGATGCTGATTTAATTACAGCTCAGAAGGGGGATCCAATTATTGGTAAATTTTACCAACACCTTGAGGACCCTGAGAACTTTCCCCTGACGGATACCTATTACATTGGGAAAGAGGACCTAAGAGTGTTGATGAAATGTCCAAAAATGTTCCGAATCCAAGAGGGTTTGTTGGTAATGAAATCCCAAGCTGGCCATGATCAGTGGGTGGTTCCTACCTCATTCTGAAGCCTGATGTTAAGTCACGCCCATGATGCGGCCACCGCCGGTCATAGGGGGTTTCACACAACACTTGAGATCTTAAGAGCGGTTGCCTACTGGCCACACATGGGCCAGGACCTCAACCAATATTTGAAGGGTTGTCTTGTGTGTGCACAATTTCAGCCGACATCCCTCACACACCGGGCGCCTCTCCAAAAGAGGGGAATGACACTCCCATGGTCAGATTTACAAATCGACTTTGTAGGCCCCGTGATTCGCTCCGCTAGGGGGAATAAGTACATGTTGACTGTGACATGCTTGTTTACCAAGTGGCTGGAATGTCTCCCAGCCCCAAACTGCAAGGCAGAAACGGCAGCTGCCTTGATGATTAACCACATCTTTTCCCGTTTTGGTCTACCTCAAAGGATTGAGTCAGACAGAGGTAGCCACTTCACCAGTGAAGTGATGAGAAAGATATGGTAGATACTGGGGGTCAAGAGAAAGCTACAGATTGCTTACAGGCCAGCTTCTTCTGGAGCAGTGGAACGCTACAACCGGACAATTGTGAGCATCTTAAAAATGTTTGTGGCAGATTCTGGGCCAAGTTGGGATATCCGATCACCTCTGGTCCTAATCGCCAGCAGATCTACCCCTTCATCTGCAACCAAAATGTCACCATTTGAGTTGATGACTGGACGCAAGATGGTGCTTCCTCAGCATTTGCTCTACAGAACCCAAGAGCAAACGTTGATAAATGCCTCCACAACTCATGAGTATGTGGAGAATTTAAGGAAACACCTTCAACATGCTTTTTCCTATGCTCAGCGGAATCTAGAAAGATCAGCCGAGAGTATGAAGACCCACTATGACCTGAAAACTTCCAGGAAGGAATATCAGGTGGGTGACCGGGTCTATCTATACAATTTCCAAAGGAACCAGGCCAAACAGCGAAAATGTTTGCCTACATGGAAGGGACCCTTTGAGATTATAGACAAGATCTCCCCTGTGGCCTACAAGATCTGCATCCCCAAAGGCGGTTTGGCAGAGGGGGAAGACAAGTGGGTCCACATAAACCAGTTGAAGTGTTGCCATCCCAGGCACACTTTGCAGCAACTGGAGGAGTCCTCGGTAATACCAGAGGGTACCGCTCCAGAGTAATTCAATTCCAACCCTAAATGATCCTACATATAGCCTATCAAATTCTGTGTTTCTCAAGTTTATGTGTTCCTGTCTCTTAATTTAAAAAAATATGCATGTTCATATCTGTTGAGTTCTAAAATATATATGCCACCCACTATATCAATGGTGGGGGAGAAATGTCCATGAATAGGTATTGCCGCTCTTCCTTTGTCGTCCTAGGAGAAAGAAAACCTGGAGACTGGCCAAGGAGGACGATCTGGAGACTGGGAGCAGAGACCCGAGTGGGCTGGGGTACCACCCAATATTCCCATCAGGACCGGCGAGGAGAACTGATCGATCAGTATCGGATGAAGGGAAAGATGCTGAAATGTGCCATTTGCAGAATTGGGAGAAGATTATGCGGACATACCAGTACATGGGTCAAAACACTCTTTGCACCCGACTCCCCATCGACTCAGATTTAAAGTGCAGTCGGGTGGGGGGGCCTTGTTGGGTGTCCTGACCCACGTTTGAGCTATCATGCTGCAACATTTGGTGCTGTGGGCTTAGAAAATCCAAGATGGCCAAAAAGCCCACATGTGCGCCAGAATCCAGGAGAACCACGCAGTTTGTGCGCACACCAAAATGGTTACCTAACTTGCCACCCACCAGTGTAAAGAAAGATCTTTGTTAACAAAAATCCACTGTTACTGATGTCAAAAAGTTGCTGAAATCGTGGCTCATCGGACCACTTTAAAGATTCAACCCTTTTGTGGGGTTCCACATAACCATTTTACTGTAAGTAGCCCCATCAAAACAATGTTAAGCAAGGATTATTTACTACCATGTAAGAATCATTCCTGTTTGGAATGCATTAATCCAAGAAAGATCCTAAAAATGGATGCAGTACCAACAAAACCCTCAAGGCGGCTCTAGCGGTCTACACTCTGACAGGAGAACTGAGTGCAGTTGCTGACAAAGGAATTTGACTCAGCTTACTTCAAAGGCTGCATTTTAATCAAAAATTAGCCACCTGCTGTTCCCAGAGGCCAGAAGCCTGGGAAACCCTCTCACCTCAAGAGATTCACACCACAGCCCAGGATATCACATGGTCATAATAACCAAATGCAAAGTGACCCCCTGGTCTGCTGACCTAAGCCTCCCAGAGACCACACAATAGGCTCTTGCACTTGAATAGAATATGTTGATTTTGACTGTTTCCTGTCAACAAAGGCCTGCCTGCCAGCAGAGGCATCGTTTCTGACCCACCCAAGTATTGGAGGCCAACACTCTGAGAACTGAATTGAAAGCAAACAATACAGTTTATTAAAATACTGATAACTCTTTGTAATCAAATGACAGGAATGTATAGCTTTGAGAGCCTTAATTTAAAAAATGTACCTTTGATTCAAGCCCAAACTCCAATTTGTGTGATGTTCTGGGGCAAAACCCTGCTATTTATTGACACCACATACTCTGTGTTTAAGCTAGAGATATGGGAATTTACTGGAGTAGGTATGGACAGCCTGTGTATATGTGTATAACTTTTAATGAAGAACTAATGTTGCATAACTCACTAAAATCGAAAATAAGTTGCATTTTTGAATGCAAGCCCCCAGGAAGAGCATAGTTTGAACAGAGTATACCTCATGTGATATGTGATGGGTGCATGTAATTTTAAACAACTCTGTATCTGTGCAATATGTATTTGGGTCAAATATAGATTTATGTGTAATTTGACAGGGAGTGTCCTTTCTGCAGGCCATAAAACAGCATCACCATGACTCACATTTTCTTTCCCCCAATCAAGAGAGAAAGGAAAGCCTGGGCCAATGACAAGTAGAAAGGCTTAGCTAGGCCCAGGCACACACCCACTTTCAAAACCCATAAAAAGAGACTGCTGGGACAGGTAGAGACATTCAATTCCATTTGCTGCGGAGCATGCTGACCGACGGCTTCACCTCCAGAGATCCTACACTTAGACTTCCAAGCTAAACAGAGACTACAGAACTTTGAACCAAGAGGGCCCGCTGCAAGCAAAAGTATTTGTCAGCAGGCCCAAAAATCATTTGCAGACTATTCACAGCCAGGCCCAGCTGTTGATTCTGGCCTGAAACCCTGTGCCATAAAGATCCAGAAGCAGTGCTGTACCCAGAGAAAGCAGAGGAGTATCCAGAACCAGAGGCCAGAGATCCAGAGTGACCCAGACTGCTGTTAGCAGAACCAGAGAGCTGACCCAGATCACTGTGAAGTGCCGACACCAGAACCGGAGTCCAGTCCAAAACCTGACCAGATCCGTGGCGAGGCCTATTTCAAAATATATTGTGAGTACCTAGCAGAACTGTGCAGAACCAATCTCTTAGTTAAAATAATCTAATCCAAACTATTTTAATCTAACCAGAACTGCCTCCTAACTGTCACCTGTCATTTGTAAAGCTGCACCACTGTCATTTGTCATTTGTCATTTTCTAGCTGCAAGCTGCAAGCTGTAACCTGTCGCTTTGAACTTTTAAATTTTCAAATCCGAAAAACAACCTTCACAAAATCGTTCATAACTCCGTAACCGTTTGTGCTAGGAACTTGGTTTAACTTCCTCTGAAAGCTTAGAATCTCAGCTTCTCAACAAGCCTAGAACCGACCTTATACTTTTGCCGTAGTCACGATTCACGCACTTGCGAATTTTTGCCACGATTTGCGGTTTGGCCCGATTTCTTTACTGTAAAAATCAGCAGCTTTTGCCTGAACTGCTAAAATTGTGTTTGCCTCTTAAGAACCATCCCTGAATCATTGCTAGAGTGAGCCTGAACTTATCCCAAGTAGCTACTACTCACCCTGAACCTCCTGAAGGGAATTAAAAGCATTTTCAGCATATTTCTCACTGCATTGTCACCATATTCAAAGCATTTTGCCTGTGTTTCAAAACTCCTATCTGTTGTATAAGCTGCTGAGGGGGAATTGAACTGAATTCTATTTGATTACATTCCTAAGAACTGTGTGCTCTCATCTTCATCTCCTTACATTGCATAAAGGGGGGGGTGAATTGTCCAAGAAAGTGATTACATTCTCTTTTGCTGAAATCCTATCAAGTTATTTTCTGTACTGCATTTTCATTCCACATTGCATCTATTTGAAACCATAAAAGTATTGTTGCTATCTTATCCATCCTATACCCACTCATCATTGATTATAAAGAAGTGTGCTAGTGCCATACTATCCATTATTGATTACTGCTCAGATTAAGTGTGATATTCAATTATTAATTCATTATAAAAGTGTGATATCTATATATATACTGGTTAATTTTTTTTTAAATAAACCTTTGAAACTTGCAAAACAGAACTACTTCTCGGCTCAGTGGGGTCCGGGGGATTCCAAGAGAGGGGTGTTATTTAGGGGTAGTCATCCAGAACTCATGAACTGGACATAAAGATATATCAATAAGGGTTTCCATTCAGTATCCCAGACTAGGCATTGACTTAGCTGTAGTGTTGAATTGAATCCTCGTACAGGTAATCATTTTCAAGAGGCGTGGTGTAGGGTCCTCTGTTTGTTGTTGGTAGCATGTGAGGTCTAGCAGTTAACGGTTGCATTCTCTTATGTAGTCTGCTCGATTAAGAATCACTGTGACACCTCCTTTGTCTGCTCTACGTATTACAATTTCTTGATTATTAGACAGTTGTTTCACAGCATGGGATTCATTGTTACTGATATTATGGAAGATCATTTTTCCTTTGGCTTCTTGTTCTAAAGTTTTAATCTCTTTAAGTACCCATTTCTGGAATACTAGTGCTTCTGGAGTTTCGGCTGCTGAAGGCACACAAAAGGTGGATTTATTGCAGAGTCCTGATTCGGAGGTTTCTTGATCATAAGCATGGTCCTCAAAGAATTGGTGTAGATGAATTTTTCCTCATAAAGTCACTGAATTCTTGTCTGAACATGAAAGGGCTGTGGAGGTTTGTCGGTACATAGCCCATCCATTTCTGCAGAACTTGCATTTCTTGTTCAGTGGGTTGGTAATCTGAGAGGTTCACCACAAGGCTGCCATGCTCCGAGTGACTCGGGGTTCCAGATCCCAGGCTTCTGCGCCCTTCTCTAAAAAATGCTGTTGTTAGTCATGTGGTCTACTTCCCTGATTTCCTCTTCCTCTATTGCCTCTCTGGCCTGTAGAGTTGTTTCCTTTCCTCATATTGCATTGGTTTGGTAGGACAGGTTATGTGGTGTTATCACCAAATGTGCTTCCATCGCTTGAGCTGAAAGAGGTGTTTTTGAAAGACACTTTTTTCCTTCCCTGTCCTCCTCGAATGGGGGTATCATTGGTTAATTCTTGGGTGAAATAATTTTCTTGTGTGTATGGGAAGGCCTTCTCGTGGCTGAAGTTTGCAAGATCTTTGTTCATTCTTCTTACCCGTTCACGCAAGGTGTCTTCTTTATAGATAATCATCTCGATCAAGACATCATCGACTCTTTTTTTATAGAGGTCTAGGGGGATGTTTTTTTGTATTTCTTCCTCTAGTTTCTTGAGGTCAATCAGTATTTTCTCTGTCATTTCTGTGGAAGTATCTATTATTAAAATCAGCCAGTCCCGGGCGCATTTATTGGCCACATAGGTCCATTCTAGTATGAACCTTGGATTGTCCAAAAAGAGTCTTGGCTCATTTATCACGACCAAACCTTGGGGTAGTGTTCCTTTTGTCAGGTACTCGAGCATCATGGAGCCATGAAGCTCAGTTCTTATTAGTCTTCTCTTTATGTTTCTTAATTCGTCCCTATTTGTAATGTTAGTGGATGCTTCCGCAGAGCCTCCCAGAAAAGTTGCTTTCTCTAGTAATTCTGTGACGTATTTGTCGTCATAGCTTTTGCATTTGTCCAGCGCCATTATTTGTTGGTGTTCTGAGGGGGATGATGCAGTTATCTCGCTTTATTCGTGTGTAACCTTCTAATGATGTTTAGGGCATATCTGCCCGTTTCTTTTTATTCCATTTCCTCAGTAAAAACTAACGTGGTGTCCTGCCTGGGTTCGGGTGTATTAGCCCAACTCTTTTTATATAACTGCAAAGAACCTATGCAGCTGTCCGTTATCAGTTTAGATGTTCAAGTGTATCTCAATTCTCCTATAGCTGAGTTCCAACTTGTTTTTTTCTCTCTCTCCTCCTCAATGGTGATATTCTGACTGTAGTTAGAGCAGTAGTAGCAATATCTCAAGGTCAAGCGACCGTACAAGAGCCTATTCCAACAAAAAGAGAGATAAAGGGTATAGGCACCAGCCTACCCTAAACATAAAGGGGTTAACCCTTAATAAAATGCAACAATCGAGCTGGTGCTCATCATCACTAAATTATATGTGTGGATTATATTCTCATGCCCTTATTTCTTTCCGGATGAATGAGGAAAACACCATCTGCTTAGTAAAAAAAAAATATGTGCATATTTTATTGTTCATTTACACACAAATATTAAAACACGCACACTTTAGGTGCAGAATTAAGGTGCTTTTGTCATCTCCTATATTAGGAGTATAGATATCGCATTAACAATAATGTATGCACAACACTAGATCCCTTTCCATCAGTGATTCCGTTAATATGAATTTTAAATTTTGAACCGTTAGAGTGTCTTGTGCTTTGTTGTTTTAACACTTCTTAATCATTCCTTGTCTCGCACATCTCACTCGAACACATTCCATTCGCTCTTTCCATCAGTCGCTATTGCCATCTCATTCTACACACACACAAAACTAGTGCCCAACATGTTTCTTTCCGTTTTAGTGTTTATGTGATTAATACTCGGAAATTCTTCAGGGGTTTTTTAGTAAAGGGTTAGTGAAAAGTGCATCACTATTTTGTCAATGTCATAACTTAAAAACAAACATTGATTACTACAATCAGAGTCATGTCCACTATTTGTATTGGAGTTTTAGTGGTATCTTCTTCTTAAGGGTTTGTAGTGCCCTTGCCTTCCACCTATCAGAGAATAGTGACAAAAAATAGGCAATTCTAACCTATCTATTTACTGTACTCTTTCAAACAACTATAAACAAATAATAGAGGTTTAAACTTCTGTCTAGAGATATCATCAATATCGAGGAGAGTTTTGGAGATATTTACTATATCTACAAGGTTGTTGGAACCTAAGGCACATAACTAACTATGCTGTATCTAGACTTTTTGTTCTTGGCAATGTATCTTCGGGGTAGAGACATGATCTAGTTACATCCCCCATTGGCTAATAGAGCATGAGATTAACTGACACTCACCCGTTTTGATGATTTTTAGTCCACGACTTTTTGGCCTACGTGGTCATGGGGTGAGAGTCGTTTCGCTCATGCGGACAGGTCCGTTTTAACTGGTTCGGGAAGAGATGTACAAGAAAAAGTACATAAAGATCTAAATCATCCAATCAAATGTTATTGATTATGCAGTTTAGCCTATCTGCTTACCCTTAGGGCGAGCAAGGTTTCTATAATTTTACGAAAAGGTGTCTGAAGACACTGTTGTCTTCTACTGGGTTTTATGTATGGGTGCTAGTTCCATCCAGCTCGGTTTTGGGGTCTCCGAGAAAACGACAACACATGGTTGGTTGTTGTTAAGCCTTTAAATCGAAAATATAGTCTACAAACGTTGTCAGTTGTGAAACTCACTTCGATTACTTCCTAATCTGGGCGTGCTATTCATGCGCGTTGTGTTGTTTCACTCAGAGCGATCTACAGCGCCGATATGAAGTCAGAGCCCCAATGTTTTCCCCGTCTTCGCTCGTTATGCGGTAACCACCACTCTTGCTAATTAAGCAGGTTTGTTCTCACCTGCATGGGAGGGGTCAGAGAAGGAATACGTGTTAGTCTCTTATGTCTATGGATAGTTCACTGAGTTCTTATATGAGTAATGCGCCACAGACTTTTTATCCCGTACGTAACAAAATTCGATTTTTATAAATTTTTGTCGGTAAATTCAAATTCACATATGTTTGAGTCTGACATGAAAGCATTGCAGTGAAACAGCGGACAAGTTCCATCTTTTAGAGCATATAATCATGAGTATTTACGCTTCCGTGTGAGCTTCTCGTTAATCAAGGGCAAGTCTTTACGAGTTCTCTTACCGCCATGGTTAGATGTCAATTCCGTGTTCGAGTGTAGCTGCGGTGCTGTGGTTGCATACCCGTTCCGCGTTCGAGTATAACCGGAACGTCCGCGTTCTCTCTACCGTCAAGCACTTCCGGGTTCACGTCTGTTCGTTTTCCGGCATTCCAGGTTTTTT
Source organism: Ambystoma mexicanum (assembly GCF_040938575.1). NCBI lineage: Eukaryota > Metazoa > Chordata > Amphibia > Caudata > Ambystomatidae > Ambystoma > Ambystoma mexicanum. Next base: position 718,230,959 of record NC_090932.1, read on the forward strand.
ATACATCAATGTTGGTAGTTAACGCATGCGCCGTAGGGCTTCGGCGTGAATGATTAATTTCGTGAGTGATTGGTGTTACTCTGATTCATTCATTAAGTCTGTGATCTTTTCAAACGGGTAAATACACCCTATTTCAGCATTGTTTTACATGTCCACTTCATTAATGTTCTATTGCCACATGATGTTAAGGCTCTGGTTAAAGGGCTTAATTATCATGTTGATATTTTTTACATTTCAGGCCCACCAATCGATTTTCTCGTTGAGTTATATTCATACTATTAGTAAGAAAAATGAGCTGTTGCTCTTTTTTTAAAAGGGCTCTTTTGTCTTTGTTGCTATCCAGACCTAACTTCTGTTTATATACAACTGTCCAACTGATCTCTTCCACCCTATGGTTGTGCTCAATCCAGTGTTCCACCAGGGGTGCATTTCGAGTTTTATTTCTTATGCAGCTTTTGTGTTCCCCAATCTGGATCTTGATTTTTCTGTCCGTTTTTCCCACCTAGATTTTTTTGCACGGGCACCAAATTATTCTTGCCTGGACTTTGAGCAGACTCAAGTGACATTTTAGCTGACCTGATCTCCATCACTGTTGCTGGGGATTCTTTAGACTTTGGTCTAGTATCTTTCATTTTACGACTCTTTCTACCCTGACAGTATAGGACTTCATATAGTTTTGTACTTTGGTGCACAATCCACCCAAAGGGACTTGTCGTGATCAAATTCACGGACTAACTGTGATTTGATGTCCTTCTCCAACCCATAGAAGTAGGCAGTTTTAAATTCATTGGAATTGGGGTCAAAAGATACATCAAAGCGAGGAAAAAGCTATTTTTAAATCTTGTAAGAACTGGTGAAGGGACGTACTTGGCCCAGCTGTAATTGTGTAAGCAACTTTCTTTGCCTCCTGTAATGACTGGAATGAAGAAAAATGACCTCTAATCTCTTTTTCAAACTCTGCCCATGTCATATTCTGCTGTTCATTTAATCCTCTAATGATAGTGGCAGTGGGAGCGTCCAGAGTTAAGTGAAAGTATTGTGTGTATTGTACTTTAGGTATGTGGAGGACTTTAAATATATTGTGCACTGCTTCTAAGTGGTCCTCTATACAGCACTCCCCTCCTTTTTTGAATGGTTTGATCAGATCCTTGATTGATTTCATTATTTTGATAGGGCTACTTGTTGATATGCATGGGATTGCACTACTTTGTGATTCAATCCTTGTTCCAGGCATACAGGATTGGTGGCGGCCCCCAATGGGTGTGTCAAATCCCCCAAGGGCTCTGCAACAAAGTTCAGTCACTGACCCAGCCACTGGGAAACTAGTTCTCTGTGTAGAAATAGAATTCACCTCGACTCCATTGAATGTGGTGCCCTGTCGTTTGTCCTGGGACCTGAAAATGTATATTTGCTGTTCCAAATCCTTGCACTTTTTAAGGAGCCTATCTGCCTCCTTACACAAATAATTGTTATCATTACTCATCTTATTAATCACACTTTGCATATCGCTCATTTGCATTTGGCAGTCATTGAATTCTTTGTCTCTTTTGTCTCTTTCTTGAAACATTTTAACTATCTCTTGTTTAGCATTTTGAAGATAACTTTCTTTCTCAAAATGTTCTTTTTGTAAAATCTGAATTTCCAAAATAACCTCATCTTTATCTTGTTTAATATGATCTACCAACCCTTTCAAGTGTTTTAATTCTTGGTCACTATCCTCAAACTGTTTCTTTCTTTGGGACAATTGATGTCGAGATCTTTACATTTTCACTGCATGTCCTTTTGACATACCTCTAGTTCTGCTCTTAACCTTTCCTCTTGTTTACTAGTTCCATCCAGTTCAACTTTTAATCTGCTAATCAATTTGGCATAATTTTCTTGCATTCGCAGAGACTTATTTAAAATTAACCATGTCTTAGCACATAGCTGTATCAGACAATCTTTCTCTGCGTGTTTATCAGCAACATTTAATAATCTCAAAAGACAGACCTGGATTATGCTACCTTCTGTAAAACTGCTATCCAATGTTTCTTTCCGCACTTTACCATAGATATGGTCATGCCACTCTGTGGCATTATTTGATGACCATGTTCCATGTGCATATAACTTTGCCTCCAGATATTGCACTAACTCTGGGAATGTGGCCTCCATTTGAGGCATTCTGAGATTGACTTCTAGTGTCACACTGCTCTCATGAAATGGGTTCCCTTTAATGCATGTATGGTAGTGTTAGACACACTTGCCATGCACAGTAGGTGCTCGACAGCCACTTTCCCGGCCAACATACCATTATATGTAAGATATTTAGGGCCTCATTACACGGTGGGCGGTAAGGGTTTACTGGTACCGGTATTTTACCGGTACCGGTAAACCCTTACCGCCTTACTACGTGGTCCCTTTGCGGGTTGGTACATTAACGCCTGCTTTTAGCAGGCATTAAAAAACGAACCCGCAAAGGGACCGGGGTGCTAATTACGGTACTGCAATTTGCGGTACCGTAATTAGCGCCTTCCCCATTCCCATTATGCCCTATGGGGCCAAAATGGGAATGGGGAAGGGCAATGGAGGAAGGAGGAATTACCGCCTTCCCAACCTTGGAATTGGGCGGTAATCCCCCTTTCCTCCAAGGCGGTACCAGTAAATTACCGGCATGAACCATGGCGCTAATAGCGCCATGGTTTACCACCTACCGTGTAATGAGGCCCTTAGTCTTATTGGGGTAAACTTGGGATTTTGCAGAATTTTCTTACCATAGAAATATTGGCTGTAATTTCTTGGTAAATTAGTCTTACTTTTAGATTGGGTTTGGCCTCATATTGTTTTAGTGACCATCCCTTTTTAGCGTATATTTGTGGTAATTTGGTGTTTTTTTGTTGTGTGGCGTTTAGTGGTGAGCATGGTTTTCTTCCGTATACTATAACCCCATCATAAAACAAACTTTCCTTTCTAATAGAATACCTCCTAGTTGTCTGTAGAGAGCTCAAGACCTATGCATTTGATAGAAACGCAATGATTTTAATTAGCGTGCCACCTATAGGTTGTGGCTGGTATCACTGGATTATATACACCCAATAATCTATATGTCACAAAATATCAATGGTTTATTTAAATCCAGTAATCTATGTCATAAAATATCACTGTCTTATTTACATCTAGTAATCTATGAATCAGATCCTTTCCCATCAGCATGCAAGGAAAGAGCATTCATCATACAGCACCCAAATCTTCTCTTATCTATTGCTTTACTTGTGTTGATAAATTAGAAAATGCGCTCCTGCACTAATATGAGCCTCCCCTTTAGATATTACCTATGTAAAAAAAAAAATCACAGATGCATGAATGACACAAACTCCCATTTGTTTTCATAGGTACTCATTATATTGACTTACATATACATGTCATCAAGTCTTACCATGGTTATTTACATCAGCCTCTGGAATACAAAAAGAAAACAGAGCAGAACAAGCATGTCTATGTGAAACATAGATTAATATTCCCACATTCTGAAATTGACAAAAATAAACATGCAATGGTTTCCTAACCTTTCTACACTGTAGTAAACCTTAGCCAAACATATGGCGTTCAAATGATCCTCACTTGGCACAAATCTTTTCAAGATTAGCACTTCTTTGAAGTTCTCAGCATGACCTTGCTCCACTCGCAAAAGGCAGGCCCAGTGTTGTGTGTCGTGTATGGGGACTGCCAGCGAGATATCTTCTCTTAGCAAGCCCTCTATAACCCCTTGGAACTCCGTCTGTCTTCACAACCCAGTCTGAACTAATTCCTCTATGCAATTTTTGTCATCTGCCAAGCTCGGATCCTGCCCATTTTGACATGGCATATCTGCCTATAATTCTTCCCCAATCAGATTAACAATAATGTGTTCTTTAACCACCCTCATGTTCCAAACAATGAGAGCTTCAGAATAGAATTATTGTATCTCTTTGGTTTCCTGCTGCCTCTTTCCCTCTGCTCTTCACAAGCTAACACAGAAGAAGAAAAAAAAATACCAGTGTGAATTTAAAAAACGAATTACAGCAGTGCCACCAAAACATGTATTTTCACCTCATTTTGCACATGACACTTCATTATAATGTTATGGAGGTTAGAATTAGTATTTAGCAATGTTAATTGAGTTAGTCAGTTATATGATTCATGTAGTCTCCATGTATAAGGCATGAAAAAAATAATAGGTGCACTTCAATATTTGGCCCGACAGAACTAAGCTTTTCTATGCATGCATTACATTCTCTGCAGTTTAAAGTTGGGCTTGGCTGTGTTATATAATGCCACTACATATGCCATCACATTTTGGTAAAATATATATATACCCTTACAATACCCAGTCCTCATATTGGATTGATACTCACACCAACACGTTGTAGCCTTTATCATGGTTATCACCACATAGAAAAGCCTGCAAAGACATTTAACTCAGTAGATTGCATTTTGCATATTACATGTGCAGGTATGATGCAATGCTATATCTTAACCTCTATAAGAATGCTGTATCTTGTATCCCTTGATTACATTGTTACAGTTGGTACCATTCATACATTGGACTGTCCTTTTATAATTCACTTTGCTTTCTGTACACTCATTTAGTACTGCATGCACTAGAGTATCTCTCAATTATGTGTTCCTTTTGTATACAAAAAGTGGAGGATTTACAATAAATTATGGTAATTCAGGATCTGATTAAAGCATTTTCCAATTACTGTATTTGAAATGCATTGGATCTCAAAAACATAACATTTTTGATTGGTGAAAATTAAGAGAATAACCATAATTGAGAGTGGTGAAGCTATGTATATTAATAGAAATGTATTGACTTAGAGTGACACAATTTGTGTTTATTATTGATGTTGTGAATTGATATGAACTATGTTGAAGTTCATTAACATTGCAGTTTTAAGACAGTTACTTGGGAGTAAAAACTGAAATAAGATGATTTCTTTAAAATAAATAATTATTACATTTGAAATCATTTGGGACTTGCAAGAAGTGTTATTTACACACCTTGAAGAATTTTGAGGAGCTGATAACTCCAAGTAGAGTGCAGGAAAAACAGCCTCGAAGGTTTGAGGTTGTTTTGTGCATTAGCTAAGAATTTGTCAGGCACTGCTATCATTTGCCCAGTTACCCACACCATTGTTGAGCTGTTGCCATTTTATGGCCAGGTGTCCCATTTTGGTAGTGCTTCGCAAATGCCTGCCCTATGGCCACAGAAAAGCCAACATTGTTGGCTTTTCCGATGCTTGCTCCTGCTTTCAAACTGCATCCAAGGGCAAGATGCTAAGTGCTTTTGAGGACTCATGTAGTGGTTCAAATACCAGCACCTGGATAATGTATCATTTATGGAAAGACAGACATAGCATGCAGGGTTATTTTTGAACATTCACTTTTAATCTGTTTATATAAGGTGTATCTGTCTTGGCCTGTTCAGCATCAGAAACGTGTCGAGCAGGGTTTGGGATTTTAAAAAGTTAGAATGTGGATAGGATTCCAAATACATAATATATCAGAAATCATAGTTTTCCAGGGCAGGTGTTAATACGTCATCAGGGGCCTTGTTAGGGAGAATTCTCCAGAATGGCTAATTTTCCTTACCTACTGAGTCCATCGGCAGCTTTGCTGGATTTCTAGGATTTATTTTTTTCACCTGGTAAAAGTGTGAGCCTTTTTTTTCCCAGTCTTACATGTGTTTTACTGTGTGTGTTTAACATTTTATTGTGTTCATATACTGTGGAGCCTCACCTATTCCATAGGCATCCTCTTTTTACTGTGTGTTACACAGCACCTTTAGTACAGTGACACAGGGTTGTCTTTTTGGCTTCCCAACTCCAACTCCACTTTCTGGGACTGACTACTGTCTCCCAGAACATGTAAAGTTGCCATTGACTTTATTAGTCTCTTTTAAAAACCCACAGACCCAGTACAAACTATCTTAAATCAAGTTCTGGAAAGGGTTGATACGTATCCCTTTTTGTCTGTTTCTCTTGAAGCATTGTTTCGCTCCCTTTTCATTAAGACTTGGCTGGTGGCAGTGGTAACTACCCTATTTTTCCTACAGCGGTTATCTTAAATAGCCCTGGTATTGTTTTAGGCTATCTTGGTAGCCTCAAACTTAAACGCGCTAGACCATATATGTTTTTATACGGTTCTGGCTGGTTTTAGTAACCATTTCTTTTTGTAAAAGTATTTCTCGTGTTTTTGCTCTGCGCGCCAAACCAGGTTTGGTTCCTTTGTTCCATGTCACACTCTGATCTGATTGTTTGTGGTGGCTGTCCCGGCAGGACAGCTAACCTGCTGTGTGATTGACAGCCAAGCTGTGTGAATGGGGGAAAACTGCCGGGCCGGAAAGGCTGAGTCACCACTGCAACGAAAGAACCAAAGAGGAGCTGACAGAAGAGGACCCCTACAACGACTGAACCGCCCGGTGAAGCCCTGCTGCAGGTTCAAATCTTCATACTCCAACGACAGGGAGATCTTCAAGGAATCTTCTCCCCTTGCGCTGGCGGGAACAATTAGTTTAACAAACTGCTTGCCAGGTATCCCTTCTCTGGTCATATTTGCTGTACAGAGCTACAGTGAACCCGATAGCCAGGAGGAACGGACCCTGCTTTGCGTTTTAAGGAACGCACCTTTTATTTGTTGCTTTGCTCTGCTGCTGGTTTCTTCCTTGGGCAGTGCAGGACCCTCCGCTCTTCCTACTTTGTGTCAGTCTGACAGTCGCTTCAGGAACCGTGAGCCTGCAGGACCTGCCAGGAAAGTCTGCCTCAGCTACAGCCTTCTTCTCCATTTAAGGTACTTTTCAAATCTGGTTGTCCGTTTCGTTCTGCCACTGTAAAAGTGTTTGAAACCTTTTGCCAATCCGAGGGCTTGTCCTTCTCCATTCTTTAAACTAACTTTTCTGCTGACCCATTTCGTCCTGAACTCTTGGCAAAGACTTAACCGTGAACTACCCTGAACTGTGTGATCTTGTGCAACAGACTGTGACCCATTAACCTTGGCCCAGGCCTATTGAATTGATTTCCTCACTGTAGTTTCTTTTTCTAGATTGCCCTGCCTATTACTTGTTGGTGCTGCTACTGTTTTTTGATAACTTTGTCTTTCCCTACCTTTTAAATTGCTGGAGTGCCATTTTGCTCACACTTCATTTTGAGCCTAACTTGTCCAGAATTTATTGGATGTGGTGTAGTGTATTAAGAGTGTGATTTTTCAACTGCTTTACTTTAGTGAAATGTTTTACAACTGATGTGTGAATAAATGTATATTCTTTTACTCAGAAACCTTGAGTCAGTGTTTTTATGAATCATAGTAATTGCTGTCCTTTGTGTTACTATTGATACTGCTCTCTTATTCTTGAGGTAAGTCTGGCTACCACTTTACTGTGAAGTACAGGCTTGTACCAAAGGTGAATATGTACTGTCACTTGTAGTCTTAATTGTGTGTGGTGTTCCCCAAGGGTACTGCATATAATTCTGCCGAACAGGCCTCACTATTAGTTGGGCGGTATCCTATCGGTAATTGTGCCAGGATCCCCCCCAATGCAATTAGCGTTACCGCAACTCAGTCCCTTGCAATTTGCTCCAGATCCCGAGTTGCAGTGGCTCTATTAGTTCCCATTATTTATGAGTCCATAGGACTCTATGGGGTTTTTCACTGCTATTATTGCCGGCTGTAATAGCACCGAAAATGGGCGGAACACTAGAGATTTACCTACAGCTCAGAGCTGGAGGTAAGTCTCCAGCTTTCCACCCAAATTTGGGATCAGGTGGAGCAATAATGCAGTAGTAAATAGCGTTGCTGCTTCATTTCTGCCACTCAGCCCAATGCCTGATGAGGCCGCAAGTCTTGTTTTTTAATTGCATTGTTGCCATTGTAGTTTTGCCTCGTCTATCCGACTTGTAGGAATACAGCTACCAGAATGCCAAGAAAATAATGGTACAGATTCTCAAAAACATGGACATCTCAAAGAGACGCGCTCATTGGGGTACATGTATCCACAGAAAAATCACCAAAAAAGTCAGTCAGCGCAGCAATGCAACAAAATGTGATACAAACTTAGTGCAAATATAGGCGCAACTAACACAATGTGCATATCAATAGCACATTTGACATGTGCACCCAATAGATTTGCACATTTTGGTGTAAGAAAATGTGCATTGCATCACATGCACAAAACAAGGTGTGCAAATAACATCAAAAAAATTGTAAAACTATTAAGCAGCCCCCTAACAGCAACACCGATCAGATGAGCATTGTTAAGGCCTTCACTCACATCTAGGTTCATCCCGAGTCTGGAGATAGCATCCAAAAACAATGAGGGAGGGAAATACATTGAGAAGGACTGTCCTGCCAAGATCTTCACCCAGTAGAGACACTGCACAATCGCCATGGACAGAGAGTCAGCCTGGCAGTAAAAAAGTATACCCTATGAAAAAAGATCATCCAAAACATGACTGCCGGTGGAGTTGTGGTATGCACCAACAAAAAAAAGGAAACAATACATTATAGGGGATATGAAGAGGCATGCCAAAGAGAAAGAAGAAATCCTCTGCAGATATGCTAATGCCACAGGGAGAGGCCCATCAGGTGAGACCACCCTCACGAGTGGAGGAGCATGGAACTAGCATGCTGTAGATTGTAGCAGTCGAGGGTATCGGTGGACCTGACATTGCCCACCATTACCGGTGAAAAACTCAACATCAGTTGGATATCTCCATGTGCAAATCTGTAGTCAGTCAGTAGGCAATGTGCAGAGGAGTGAGGAGTGAGATTGAGCAGCCAATGAATGTGGACTACCAAGTATGTGGCATTTCATGGACATCACCAGTAGGGCCATGTGGTGACACTGCATGTCATGACCCCTAAAGATGTGAATACATATCTATCGATAAAGATGTGCATGCATGTTCATTACAACACCACAGGTACAATCCTGAAACATGTCATGCTACTTGGACTGCCATCCGACGAGTGCATTTGAAAGGGCAGTGGGATTGGATACATGATGCAAAATGACAATTATGTACTTTAACTGATCAAGGTGATTGAAATGCAACTTAATCATGGTGAGCAGTGTCGGTCATGCACAGTGACAACATATTTCAGACCGCACTTGCATCATATAGTTGGTGGGTGAAATACGTTGGCATATTTCCCTTTACAATCACAGATGCTGCAAGATGCAGCAGTGAAATTGACCCTGATATACTTTCCTAAGAGGGAGATGATGAGCCAGTGCAGGTGATAAATTCACCTGGTTAACCCACAGTGATTTTGTGCACAGAGCTCTGCAGCTACAGATGATTAACGAAGCCACTGGTGAAAAATGTCAGTGCAGCCACACCCACCACTCCCACCACACTGCACACAGGAAGGGGTGCTAACACAAACAGTCCGCACATAGCCCAATACATCAAATGAGAAGAGGACATGTACCAAAACAAGATTACAGTGTGTACCCAGCTGACTGCCATCAGGAGAGTCCTGGCTGAATGCCTACTCGGCCTCTCAAGAGACCTTTTGGGTTCCAGGCAGGCCATTGGCAAGGAATTCTGGGCAAACTGACAGACACGTAGGGCTACCTGGCTACCATTGACGTAATGTATTGGTGGCATGCCTTTTAGGCCTCTGGCATTTCAGTAATATTCATTGGTCTAGAGCTACAGAAGTTAGTCATCATTCATATCACAGACAAGTGGCCTAACTGCCACACTTTGCATGCACGTTGAAACCAGATCATCCCATAATGCAACTGCCACATCCTCTGCTCAATAACTGCATCCAGTGGGATAGGTGGTGGTCACACATCTTCCCATATCTCTATTTGCAAGCTACATCTGAGGGATATGTTGAAATGTACATGCAACTACCATGCAACTCATGTTTGTAATATGCTTCTCTTACTTTTGTACCAGTTGTTATATTGTAAAGCGCTTTGGCTTAAAGCGCTATATAAATTCAATAAACATAAACATGTTGCATACAGTCAAGAGTGTCATACAATAGTACTGTCCCCGAGTGGTCCCAGAACCTGAATTGTAACTTTAACATGCCAACTGCACACTCAATGGGATTATGGGTTCAAGTGTGTGCTTCATTGTAACCTTACCACAGCCCTAGTCAGGAAATGGGCAGAGGAAGCAAAGGTGGAGGTCTTTCATGGAATTTCCGTTACTGCCACTTTGTCTGGCCAAATAACTCCTGGATTACAAATTGCAGTGGCAGAGTTAATCCACATTTTATGAGAGTCCATTGGACTCCATGGGGAATTTTTGGCAGAATTAATGCCGTCTTTTTCCGCCAATTTTGGGTGGTGGAGTGGGAAAAGCAGCAGTAATTCTGTTGCGTCAATTATTTCCCACACCGCCATACTCGTATTGAGCAGCAAAGGCTCTGACCAGGGGAAGGAAAGGGGCAGGAAAGGGCAGAGGCCCTGACAAGTGGAAGCAAAGGTAGAGGCCCTGAACATAGAGGCGCAGGAGAATGAAAGGGTAGAGACCATGGTCTAGGAGAAAAAGACAGTGACAAGTAAAAGGTCACCTGGGGACTAACCCAGGAAGAAGAACATACAGTATTCTTGAGAAGTGTTGGGGAGCCACACCCAAAAGACCCTGCCACTTCCAATAAAGGGCATACATATCAAGATCCTTTTTGTGATATTTGTTATAACGTGTGACATAAATAATACAATTTAGTGACGTGTTAGAATCAGATGTCATGTAAACCAGACTCCAAATGCTGTGTGATTTGACTGTGCATGGAAGATAATGTAAGTCATTTAGAACGTATCAGGTCTGAGACATGATTGATGATTCCGAAAATAATAAGCGTGTGCAGAATATGTGCATGTACATTAATCAGTGGAATTGTCAATCAAACCCATATTCTATTTCATCTTTTTAGTTTTCTGGAAGCAAGGTAATGAGACCATTACGCAAAATAAGAGGAAAGCAAACTGGGAAAGATTTCCAAAAGCAGGGCAAATTAAAGGGGTGCAGAGAATGCACTCATTTCATTTGCTCTGCTTTCAGAAATTCTCAGGGCACATTATTCTCAAGGGTGACCTGAGCATTTCAGGAGGAGCGTGAGAATAGTGCAAAGATGCAAGGTCCAGCCCCCTTGAATACATTAGTATCGGGAGTGCGCTCCATACACTAATTTATAACTGGCTGCCAGCAACCAAGCGTATTTCACTGAGACAGGACTTCAAAAGTCGCATATCATTGAAATGCTGAGAAAAAAAAAGTATGAGTGTATCCCAGTTAGGGTGATGGGAAAGCAAGTGTGCCAGCCATGGTTTAAACTAAGAGTGCCACACTTAAATAAAAAATCATGACAGGGTCAGAAATGACCCTGTCATGATTTGCACCTCCGTGTGCACCTGTTTCAAAAGGTGAAAGGGGATGACCCTCATTTAGAGTGAACTTATAATTGCTCTGCATTGCCCTCTTATTTGCGCACAAATGGGGGAAAAGGGCACCTGAGTGAGCGCATACAAGATGTGCTCATTCAGATGCCCTTTGTGAATTTGGCTGCTCCTTATTTGCACCAAAAAAGGATTGATAATCTGGCCTATTGTCTTTTGTGCACCAGTTTACATTGAATAATGAGCAGACATTGACAAAGGCAAAGGCGGCACACCATCTCCGTTCGGATTTGCCTAGCCAAAACTATCAGGTGTCCAGGGACAGTCACACATATCTAAGTATTGAGTAGGTGGGACAGCAAACCTGTGGATGATGATGGGCGCTGGGGGGATTCAATAATCCAAGAATTTAGCCGATTTGCTTATAGTTTAGGTTCATGGTCAGGTCAGAAGAATCATGTTGGTGCTTGTAAATTGTTGCTTTATTTTTGTTTTCAACAAAACACCAGAGCAATTGGAAAACATTAAAGTGGCAGATAATGCCAGTTGTTCAACATAGGTGAGTGCACACAGCTGATGCGCGTTTCGGCCTAAGTCTTTTTCAGGGCTGATGGCTGGTCCTCCTGAGTCAGGGTGCCAGTGCAGCTGGATAGCCTGTTCTAGTGCCGGAGTCGGCGGAAGGGAGCAGAGGAATCCGTGTCACATTCCTCGGCTTAGGTCGAAATGCGCGTCGGCTGTGTGAATCCCCCCAGCGCCGATCATCATCCACAGGTTTGCCGTCCCACCTACTCATTCAGCCAATTGGAAACCCCTGTGGTGGTCCCCAGACAAACCAGGAGCCAGGCTGCGGGCTAACTCACAATTGTTCATAAACAAGGTGCGCGGTGGACAGGGAGTCCCGACCCAGACAACTCCAACCAACTGTAATATCTAAGTATTGTACTAGGTGCATGCTCATGAGTGTTGATGGTGCCTTTATGTGCCAGATGAAGTACACATGCCCTGCTGCAGTCAGTAGCGGCACCAGTACAAAGTCTTCTTTCCAGGTATATTCATCTGTGATAAAATGAATGGAGCTCTGCGTGAGTAGGGTAAAAGGAAGTGGCTAAACCAACTACTATGCCCGAAAATGCAACCAAACCAGCATTGATCCTGTCATGGTGTACGATGCAGGGACCCTATGTCCACTACTAGCACACATTCTCCCCAATGGACAGATACATCGCACACAGTCCATTTGGGAAGAAGGCCCAGCCACAAGCTTCCTGGACCGTCTTGGTGCGGAATTGGATGTGGGCAAAGTCTCAGAACCCTACATTGCCTGCAAAGCTGGGTTATGCACTACAGGGGAAGGAGGACATCACATTTCAAGATGATCTTGCACGATTACGATCTCTCTAGAGATTTAGAAATCCTGGTGGCCATCTTGTGGAAGCTGGGGCTATATAAGACATGCCAAATGTAAAACATTTGGTGAGCGGTATCACACTGCAAGACCAGAGACACGTTTTTTACTGCGATCTTGACACTTTGGATTATGCAGACAAAAGCATTTAGCACTTACCTAAAAGGCACTCCATTTTACCCAGTGTCTTCAGTCTTCCTCATTTATTTATTTATTTATTTCAATTTCTATAAGGTGCCACAAACCCATAGGCTCATAGCGCAACATGGAACCAAGTACAGGACAACCAAAGGAATCAGGAGTCAGCAAAGGCCTAACGGGGTGGGGCACAGATCAGTCAGGGTTCTGATCGAAGAGAAGAGTTGTTATTTTTTTTTTAAAAGGGCTAGGCTTTCAATCATACGTATATGACCAGGAAGGTGATTCCACAACATGGGGGGCTTGGACATTAAAGGTGGTGCTTCCAAAGTGCACCGATTTAACCCTTAGTTGCAGGCCATGCCAAACTGCACTGAACCTGCAAGAAAAGGACAAGTTGGTGCTCAACCGCACTTAAGAAGGCTCAGCTCACACGTAATGTTCTAGGTATTTTGAACATTTTCTTATTTGGAACTTTCTTCCTACCAGAAAGGCTTGCGCTAAAGTCTGGTGGACCATTGATCACATTACACCAGAAGAAGCCAGTTCAAGCTGGAATCAGCTGATGGGCAGTGAAGGAGCTTCAAGGAAATCTCAAATTCTTACCTAAGGTACCAGTGGGTAAGGGAGGTAAGGAGGGAAAGCAGGGAGTGTTCTGGTGAAGATAGTATTTAGTTTTTGTGTTAACAATCATAGGTTTGGTGCATTGCTCAGGGTCACACAACCACACACTCCAACTGAAGAGGAGAGGGATCCCAGGTAAAACACCCATCCCATCTGCTGGAAATCCCACGTAAATGATACATCAGTGATCTGGGATTTGCAGGGGAGGTGGTGGAGACTCCATGATGTCCCTGCAAGTTGAAGAGAATCAGTGGCACATTACAGATCACAATCATGAAGGTAAAACAGACACAAGCCAATGATTATACCTCCAGCACCTTTTTTGATAATGTCGGACAAGCGCAGACTATACTCTCAGGAGGGGTTTAAATTTATAACAGTAGCAACAGAGAAAGCAATGGTATAGCAGTCCAAAGTAAAAGAATGTGCAATGAAGTTTTAATAAACATTTTAACTTGCAAATGACTATCTAAAACACAAGAAACATCCAATATTTGTAAGAAAGAACACAGAAGTTGCAGATAGTAACGTATGACACTCTGGCCATGTGTGATAGGGAGTTCAGGTAAGAAATCACAGTACAATCTATGTTCAAAAAGCCATTTTTTTCAAGAAAAAGATTGAAAATGGGGTTATCACTCACTATGGTTCCAGAAAGTGTAACAGGGCACAAGGCCTCTTAACAGAACCTTGTCCTTGAACGGGGGTGGTTCAACAGCGCCAAACTAAGCATCTGTGTGCTTTCCTTGTGTCTCACCCAGGTTCAAAATTTGATAAGTTGCATTGATGCAGATGGTGAGTTGGCGTCGAGACGGGGCTCTATGCCATTCAAATTGTAGTTAAATGCAGTGAGGTACAAAGGGTTAAACAGGTTCAGACCAGCAGTTGAGTCAGTCTTCTATCTATATTCACCTCACTATTGGGTGACTTTGGAATAGATTGCACTTGCAATAGAGTGCCAATTAATTCTTTTGACTTCTTGAAAGTCCTCAGATGAATACGAGGAATGGTAATCCCCTACCTTATAAAGGCCAATAGTGACAGGAAATTGGACAAAACAAGCCTGCTGTAAGGTGGGCAATCCTTGTTGCTATATCAAGTGACCCTTGCCTTATTACATCATACCCAGATTGCCTTGTCCTGCAGGAAATGGAGAGAGACCAAACAGACAGATAAGATGGGGACAGCCCTTCTTGGGTTCAACTTTACATCTATGGCTACTATAATTCGCTCCCTTTCCCATGTCTACAGATTTCAAAAGGCCCTCTGTATTGCAGTACCCTTTTGTGAGTCTGACCTTTGTTATGTGAATGCCCCTTTGAAGCAGGGTGACCATCAGATTTCCTGGTGAGAGCTCCTGTGCCTGGGGCGAAGTGTTGCCCGTCCTCCCTGGGAATCAATGAAAGACAGCAGGCTATTGTCTTACTGGGAGCAGTAGAGACAGCCAGGGTAGCCACAAATATACATCACTTGGACATCACTGACCTGTTCTCATTGGGTTGGCACTTTTATGATCTCAAATTAGTGTGGCTTTTATCATTGTGTGCTTTTATTGGTCAATACCATACCCAGGTATAGCTTTTTCATAGAGATTGACCTGCCAAAAGACACTTGTGCACAATTATCACATTTTATATCAGAAGTGCAGAAGTTAAAATGCTACCTCTGGCCGCACTGACATTGGATCACAGCAGCTGTCAGTAATGCACATGTGACAGTTGAACATGCCATGTGCCACTGAAGAGCAGGAGATTCAGATTTCAGAAGACTAGTGCAGCAGGGCACATGTATGCATTATGCTTTGCCCGTGTCATTTTATAAAAGGGGGTTCCTATCAGCAGGTCCCACTTTCAGAATTAAGTGCATCATTTTACTATTTAAAAAATCCATGACGTTCGCATTCTTCATCTTTCAAGTGCATTCTAAGAACAACATCAGAGGTATTATTTATTTGCCATTTGCTTTTCTTTTTTCCCCCATCAACAATAGGCTTGTTACTGCTGGCGAGGACAGAACAATCCATTTTTTGGAGAAGGTACTGCTGCGGTAAGATGACTAACGCAGCAAATGGTGAACTGGCGCAGTATAAAATACTGTTAACATAACATTTGTACTTCAATCATTTGCAGATCAATGTTTCTTTTCAGAGGATAAAATGGCAAAAGGAGGGATGATCAAAAAGGATTCATTATTGAAGTGGTATGCAACATGTTTCTCTCCAGATGTTTTGAACTATGGCTCCCATGATAACACACTATTGGCTATAGTGGCTATGAGTAATGGGAGTTGTAGTCTAAAGCATCTGGAGAGCCAGACGTTGCAGACTCCTGCAGTAAAATAAGAGGGAAGGAAAAGAGATGGAGGATCATATAGAGGAGAGGAGACAGATGTGCCTATAACTATTCAGTCGGTAGGAAAGACAGAACGGATATAATGTTTACTCTTAGGTCTTATTGGCGATAAGAGGGAGAGCATTCCAGAATACTGCGGTTTGCACAAAAAACCTTTGACCAGTGAAGTGATGTTTTCAAAAATGTTTCTCTACTCATAGTAGGGATCCACAGAATCAAAGAGTTATTGAGGAGTGAATTGTTATCACTTTATAGAAGCTTCAATGCAGGATTGGCCTAAAAGGCGAGGTATAGACTAACACGACAACGATTTCTTAAACATACCATAATGCATGTCCCTTCACTCAGAACAGAGACCTTGCAGTGCACTATTTCCCAGATGCAGTCTGCCACCTTATGCAGATGCCCAGTAAAGAGGCATAATAGCCAAGTGCAGCTGGGGAGTTGTGTTGTAACTACATTTCCTAGAATGAATTCTCTCTCTTTCAGTGCAGGACTACATATTCAAGAGCACACACTGCCTCACACACTTGACTGAATTTCATAAGACTACATATCCCCCAATCTGCTTTTCTTCCCAGGGAAACCTGTTCCTATGTCCACCCTCCCAAATATTAATTGATTCGTGATTGGCATGAGCGGATGGACCCAGCAGCACAGTTAGAGGCATCCAGTCACTGGAGAAATCAACAGCTAAACCGAATTCCCCTGTACTCTCAATACGCTAGACAAACACCTTAATCAAATGAAATCACGGAATTGTGTACTGAACCCCAATCAAAACAGGTTCAAGCCTGTCTGACATTATAGGACTGAAGTTTTTATTTTTAGATACATAAGCTTTGGTTGGTTGAATGTCAACATTTACTTGTACAGGGTCGAGTTGGGAAGACGTGATTATACAGATTACTTAAAAACATGTTTTACATTTATGTACTATTCATTAGTTAGACCGGGTTACTCATAGTGTATTTATTCAGTTGCAAGATGCTCCGGCGTTTTGCAACCAAACACAAAAATAATAAATAAATAATAAAATTTGGCTGCTAAGGAACGGGAAACAAAGTCCATTCTCCTTCTTCATGGCAGCCATTTTAAACAGTAAAAAAAGTAAACAAAGAAGATGGCCGACATCGAACAGGCGAAGGTACTACACGTAGTCCCTTATCCCTTTGCATGGCAGCCATTAAAGAGATTGAAAAAAATAATACAAACAAATTGGCCACCATGGAACATGGAAAGGAACTACATGTAGTCCCTTCTCCCTTTACATTGCGGCCACTCGTGGAAGAACACGGCAGTGAGCAGACTCTTGACGGACTGGTAAGGACCCGGCGAGGGCCAATCAGATCATTTGTAACAATCTGATTGTACCTCGTTGGATACTAATTTTGCTTAAATTTTGTCAGGTGTATGTAGTGCAGTAAGTTATGGTTTGGCATTTGCATTTTGATTTTTGCTTTTAGTATTATCTAAGGACACACAGTGTAATTGGGCAGGAGATAACAGAGAACCGCCATGTATTATCTATGGTTAATCACATGATCATAATATACAGATGATGGACAAGACAAACTGCAACTGGATTTTTCCAAAGGAGAACGAAATTGCTTGGTCATTAAAGAAAAATACAGGCCCCAACTTTGAAGGTCCAACAAGCCAGAACAACCAGAAACAAAATGTACAAGAAGAGCATTGTTGAATCCTTTCAGAGGTAGATGCCAGGGAACAGGGGCGTCAGAAGAAAAACATGTCTCAAGCAGTGTTTCCAAAAACAAAACTAAAGCAAAAGCTTTCTTTACCCAAAAATCAAAGTGCACAGGTGGGAAAGGGGTAAAAGCAACACAAGCATAATGGAAGGGAGCAGCACTAGTATTCTGCCCTAAATACACCAAAAACAAACAATTGATTGCACCTGGACTCTTAGTTTCACACTCTCTCCTCTGGCCGTGGATTGGTGGGTGTTGCTTTGGTCTGGCTCTGGAAGCCAATCTAAGTCCATTTTCAAATTCCAGAATTTCTAATACCACTTTGCAAAGCATTTTGGGGGATATGGTTTCTGGCTGCATTCAATCTAGCGTCACAGTTTTAACAAGGGGCAGGACAGATTTCGAGATCCTCCATTAAATCAGCACAAAGCATAGTCTGATGTGTAGTTATGGAAGGTGTATATTTCAGTTTCAGTTCTTCCAGCAGACTGAAACATTTCACCATTGTGAGTGCAATTCTGAAGTGCAGATTTTGGTTTGAGATTTTAGAATAGAGCAGGATAGTGGATTGTGGGGTTTATGGCTCTGAAACATACTTACTGATGTTGCAGGGTTTCAATAGTCCAGGAAAGCAGAATTTGTGAAAAAGTCTGGGTGTGGCAAATGGAATGTATTATTGATAGCATTTTGTATCAATCAACTACCTTGCATTTCCTGTACTGTACGCTGATCTCTCATACCTTCTGCTGACCCCAGTCACAGTTCCTGGTGCATATGTTTACATAGCTCTGATTTCACTCTGACTCGCCCATAATCCAGATGCGAACACAGCCCACAAAACACTTGGCTCACAGGGGAGGATGCTGATAAAGAGATGAAATTGTGTTCTCTGCAGCTCAGAAAAGATGTTGTTTTTTACAGGATAGGCACTACTTCTAACGGGGCACAAGAGCATAATCTACAGAGGATAAAAATGGAACATGAAAAAAGCCTGCATACAAACTATGTCTCGGAGGCAGCCTCATTTTGCCGTAACGCTGTACGTTGTAATGCTGTAGTGTTACGTCATGCCTAGGCGTGTGAGTGGGGTGGGGTGTGGCCTGAGATGGGCGAGCCTGTGAGCCTGAGTAGTGTGCAGTGTGCGCAGGAAGGTTTTCTGAGTGGTGCACTGGGCTGGGTGAAGCGTGTCGTGTGAAAATTAAGGGGTGACATGGCAACTGAGAGAGCTGGAGACATTGTGCTTTGCTGAACTATCTGTGTGGAGCCTCACCGCCTCATCGCTGTTTCACCGGGACATCTCCGGGAGTCTCCAAGAGCCACCAGCCTGAGAGCCGTGCTTGAGTTTGCCTGAATGAATCTACACTGCCCGGGGTGTTAACAGCGGGCATCAGAATGAAAGGTGAGCAGGGTGAGCAGAAGTGTGCGATTTGCAGTAGGCCTTTTTGAGTTTTTAATCTTAAATTTAATATTTTATATTTTAACATGTTCATATTTTGACTAACAATTAAACGTTAGTATTCTTGTAATTTTAGCATCCCTTTTTCCAGTACAGTACCTACCCTTCTATGTCAGTCTATACGAGCTGCTATTAGTATCTCCAGGTCATACATATTTGAATATGAACAGGTGGAGCTTCTGAATTTTAATTTCTATTATTTAATACTCAGTATACGTCTTAATTGGCATATCCTCGCTGTGGGAAAGAGAAATTACAAAATGCTAAGACCATAAAGAACTCAGAAAGCTCAGAAAAATTATCAAAAGGGATTGACAAAAGGGGTACCATGACAAAGGAGATGTTGCACCTGTCCACTCTGCTTCCTGTGGAACATGTCCCTTTGGGTATAACCTCAGAAGAAAAGGGGCTCTTGTTTCAAGGAAGGGGATGTCACAACCCTTACCCCAGAGCCCTACTGGCAAGTCCACTTGCCAGGTAAGGTCAGGGTTCGGGGCTCCATTAAGGCCTTGGAGGCCTTGCATCCACTCCCAAGACTCTCTTGGAGTCAGTCCTGGCGCCTCTGGCGCCCCGCTCATATTCATTGTGGAGAACATGTTTGAAGGGGGACTACTTTTCACTGGGCCTGCAGTTAACATGGAGGCATTCCCATAGCTTGGTTTATTGGACTAAGCGATGCTGTATAGTGTTTTGGGTGTGGTGGCCTGGGACTACTTTACCTGGACTTCTTTGCTGGGAGGTTATTCAAACCACACCCAAGCAACAGAGCACGCTTTGCATTACTTTGCAGACTGCAACGTAATGCTCACCGTGTCCTGTGATACCCGTGAGCCTCAGAGCAACGAGCCTGCAGAGGAGACAAAAGAAACATAATTAATAGAATCTTACCTGCAATCTCCATCCTGCTATCTGCTCTCCAGTGAACAGCTTCTTCTGGGCACTGCATACCTACCAGAACAAAGCAACCTGAAAAGGAAAAGAAGAAAGACAACATTAGAAAAGGCATACACCGGCATTGCTTAAGCCACAAACATCACAAGAAGCTTACCTGGCTTGTCACCTCCCGGCCAGCATCGTTCCAGAGTTCCACACCCGCTGGAGAAGGACAGAGCGACCTGTAAGGAAGAGAGGAGACACAGGTTAGCAAAGGCAAGACAAACCAGCGCATAGCACATTACTTACCGCATTGCAGCGCACATCTCACACCATCATTTCCCAGTGGTGCTCAAACCGACCAGCACACCACGCCGAATCTCCTGCATGCCTAGGGAGAAAGAAAGGACATTATTAATCACATAAGAAAGGCAGGCAAGAACAAACACCGCTATACAAAAACTGCTGCAATAAGACCTACCTTAAAGACACTTGAACGGGCACACGCCAGTGAAGTAACTCGGTCACCCACGCCCACTGAAGACTACGCACCCCTGCTAAGAAAGCAGGACGGAGAGCACACCTAATACCACAACAAGGTGAGGAGAGGGCCTAAGGGCTGAAGCCAAAGGGGTGGTGGGAGGATACTTTACCTGAGTCTGCCAGTCTCGAACCCAGCCCTCCTGTGTTTTCAGGTTAGACTTCCTCCGAAGGCTCCATCCGGAAATCGGGGAGAAGGTTCCAGCAACCAACCAGGGCTGAGTGGCATACCCATGGATACCAGGTGAGCGTAACAGAACGTGAAGCCTACAATATCTAATCCACCTGGGTGCCATGGAGGCATCAGAAATCGACCAATTGGCTCAATTATTCGGACAATTACGCGCTGAGGTTCATTCAGCCAGGCAAGAGACCAATGCTCTCCGGAGGGACCAAGTAGTAACCAAGGATCACACTGAAGAGATCAGTATGTAGTTCCTACAATCACAGGCAGGACAGACTCCTTTGCCCGGAAACAACCCATCCGCACAAGCACCCACCTTATCATCTGTCCCAGTACAAATTACGCTACCCGGAGCAGTTCCCCTAGCATCACCGGAACGGTTCTCAGGTGACCCAAGGAAGTATGCTGCATTCATGAATCAGTGTCGTCTTCACTTTCTTTGTAGGCCTGGTGCATTCCCCAATGACCAAGCACGGGTAGCTTATGTTTTGTCATACCTGAGCAGTAGCGCAGTGGATTGGTCGTGCCACTTGTAAGCCATGATGATCCATTCTTACATGACTTTGGGAGGTTCCAGAGGGAAATGGAGACGCTTCTTGCTCGTCATACCCAAGAACAAGCAGTAGACAACAAACTCTTGTCACTCCGACAGAGGAATCAAGACTTATTAATGTACATTGCCACCTTCAATAGATTGGTTGCTGAAGCTAGGTGGCCTGAAAACAAAAGAACCACGTTATTCCACCGAGGCCTATGAGGCGAATTGAGAACGTTCTAGCTCAGGTGGTTGACCCACCCAGAGACTTTAACGAATTCTGTAACTTGGTTGCAAGATCGAAAGGCAGATCGGTCTAGGTCAGACACTCGAGCCGTGTATGTTTGACAAAGGGACAATGCATCACATGTGCCAGAAAACACCGTAGAACACATGCAAATCGGGGGAATACGACCCCCGTTAACAGAAACAGAACAAGACAAAAGAAGGTAGCAGCAACTATGTGTGTACTGCGGAAAACCAGGAAACTTCCTTAAGGACTGCCTAGTGAAACCTCCAAGGAGAACAGGCAGGGCCACAGAGAAGGACGAGATTAAGGAGTCGGAAAACCCAGCTCGGCAAACGTAGAGGTCAGTTTGTCGAGTGAGAAGAAAGAGCCACCGATCTCGCACTTTGCAATACCAGTGATCTTAATTAACTACCAGCGACCGTCTTGGATGCACGCCGTTGAGGCATACATAGACAGTGGAGCAGTTGGGAATTATATCAATCAAGAACTGACAGCAGAGATGGGGCTTCCCTTATTTTTAAAGCCGACCACAGGCAAGGTAACCACCGTGGATGGGACAGAAATAGCTTCTGGACCAGTAACCCAATGTACAGCCGGGGTAACCTTGCTGTGCCAGGATGGACACCAGGAATCCATGTCTTTTGATCTCATCAAGGCACCTCAGTTCTGGCTAATATTAGGGATGCCATGGTTAGTTGCTCACAATCCCCTGATAGACTGGCGTGCACGGAACTGACCTTCCCCGATGGTTACGCTCCTGCCTGCTATTACCAAGAGCAGAAAACCTGACTTCTGTACCCCTGCGATTCCCAGAACGGCAGCATCAACACTTGGAGTAACTAACACCCTACCAAGTGAATACCAAGATTTCCAGGATGTGTTCCAAAAAGAACAAGCTAACACACTACCGCTGCACAGGCCCTATGACTGCCAGATTGACCTCATTCCAGGGCACAAATTCCTTGTGGCAGAATCTATGCATTCACAGAAACAGAAAACCTCCATTTGAAATCCTATCTAGACCAGTACCTGGCAAACGGATGTATCCACCCATCTAAGTCCCCGGCAGCCAGTCCTTTGTTCTTCATACCAAAGAAAGAAGGGGACTTGAGGACCTGCATCGACTACTGCGCATTAAACCAGATTACCATGAAGAATCGCTACCTCTTGCTACTTATTCCTGAAATGTTAGACCAAGTCAAAGATGCCCAGATTTATACCAAATTGGACCTTCGAAGGGCGTACCACCCCGGTCCGAGTTAAAAAAGGAGATGAATGGAAAACCGCCTTCCATACCAAATATGGCTTGTATGAATACCAAGTAATGCCCTTTGGGCTATGCAACGCCGCCCCAGCGGCATTCCAATACTTCATGAACGATGTCCTGAGGGAATTAATCTATGTTTGCGCCTTGGTTTACATAGATGACATCTTACTTTACTCGGCCTCGAAGCAGGACAATGTTAAGCACGTTCGTTCTGTTCTCACCAAGCTCTGCCAACATCGATTATATGCGAAACTCGAAAAATGCTTTTTTCACGTCACCGAAGTGGAATTCCTTGGTTTCATCCTCACTCCGAAAGGATTCAGAATAGACGTACACAAAGTAGACGCCATTCTTAAGTGGCCATAATCAACTTCACTGAAATGGATCCAAAGCATGCTGGGCTTTGCAAACTTCTGACATCGATTTATCCCAGACTTCTCTCAAATTGTACACCCGATCACAATACTATTATGATAAAAACAATAAGAAGTTCATTTGGTCCGAAGAGGCAGAAAGAGCCTTTCAAGAACTCAAACAAAGATTCACTTCCACTCTGATCCTGTGACACCCTCATCCAGACCTCCCTTACATCGTGGAAACTGATGCTTCCAGCAAGGCTATGGAGGCTGTCCTCTCATAGAGGGACCCTGAAACCAGCCAGTTACACCCCGTTGCCTTCTGGTCGTGAAAGTTTTCAGCTCCGGAAATCAATTATGCTATCACCGACAAGGAAGTCTTGGCCATTAAATCCGCTTTTAAGGTATGGCAACACTATCTCTTAGAAGCCAGGCACACGGATCATCGAAACCTGCAATATCTGAAAACAGCAAAGGCCCAGTCCTCACGTCAACTGCGGTGGGCCCTTTTCTTCACCGAGTACGATTATGTAATCAAATTTCGACAAGTAGTCGCAATGGGAAGGCAGACACCTTGTCCCGCATGGGTATTGACCAAAAGGTGTATACAACTCCAGATCCAGTACCCATCATTTCTGAGGACAAACTCTTAGGTCTCACGACAGCTTTGACACAAACCGAACTCCAAAATGAAATCCAACGGGTAATGAATCCCGCAAACTTGCTTGCATGGCATACTTAGGTAGAATAATATACCATCAAGGACCAATTGCTCTATTTTAGGGACCGTCTATATGTGCCCAAAGGGGAACTACAACAACAAATAATTTCAGATTACCACAATTCACTGATGGAAGGTCACCCTGGAATCGCCAAAACCCTAGCCAAGGTGAAACAGAACTATTGGTGGCCTAGTTGGCGTAAAGACATCATCCAGTATGTTCAGTCCTGCAGTGTATGTGCGCAAAACAAATCGCAAAAGCAGAAACCAGCTGGTCTCCTTCAACCATTGGGCATTCCTCCTGCCCCATTGCACACCCTTTCCCTTGACTTCATTACAGACCTGCCTCCCAGTCAAGTGTTCAACACCATTCTGGTAGTTGTTGACTTATTCTCAAAAATGGCACACTTTATTCCTCTCAAGGCCCTCCCAGGTGCATCCAGATTAGCAAAAGTTTTCCTGGAAAGTATTGTTAAATGACATGGCTTCCCATCAGTTCTGGTCTCTGATCGAGGCAGCTAGTTTGTGTCCAACTTCTGGAAAAAATGTTGTTCAATGGCACAAATCGACATCCGATTATCCACCAGTCACCACCCCCAAACGGATTGCCAAACAGAAAGAACCAACCAAACCCTTGAGCAATACTTACGGTGCATGCTGCATCAATTGGAAAGAAATTGGAGGGACTTACTATGGATAGCAGAATATGCTTCTAACAATTCATTGCATTCTAGCACGGGACAAGTGCCTTTTTACATCCTTTACGGCAGACACCCGCATACTTCCAAATTAGACCTTCCAGCCAGCTTGGAAATGCCAGCAGTGAGAACTCATCATGCAACCATCTCTCAGGCCTTTAAAAAGGCAACAGAACATCTAACTCAAGCCAAGGACAGACAAAAGAAATTCGCCGACCAACACCAAAGAAAGGCTCCTGACTATCCAGTAGGGGACAAGGTTTGATTAGCAGCAATGTGTTGCCCCATTAAGGGAACCCAGACCTTTCGTCCTCGATATTTGGGACCCTATTCCATCAAAGCAATGATCAACCCAGTAGCCGTCAAACTAGCATTACCACCCAATATGCAGTTCCACCCGTTGTTCAACGTATCATTCTTGAAACTAGTACAACCTGTTACACGGGTTATGACAAAACCCATAATAGTTGACTGAGAACCAGAATTCGAAGTCAAGGAAATCCTGGACTCTAAATACACTAGGTTCAATTTCTATTATCCAGTCGTTTGGAAAGGGTATGGACCTCAAGATAGATCCTGGGAACCCAGCGAGAATATCCATGCACCACGTCTGATCAAGGAATTTCATCAGAACTTTCCAACCAAGCCTGGACTGAACAGAAGAACCACTGTGAGAGGGACCTTGGGGGGGGGAGTGCTGTCATGAACCTTACCCCATACCCCTACTGGCAAGTCCACCTGCCAGGTAAGGTCAGGTTTCGGGGCTCCATTAAGGCCTTGGAGGCCTTGCATCCACTCCCAAGACTCTCTTGGAGTCAGTCCTGGCCCCTCTGGCACCAGGCTCATATTCATTGTGGAGAACATGTTTGAAGGGGGCCTACTTTTCATTGGGCCTGCAGTTAACCTGGAGGCATTCGCATAGCTTGGTTTGTAAGAACTAAGCTATGCGGTATAGTGATTTGGGTGTGGTGGCCTGGGACTACTTTACCTGAACTACTTTGCTGGGAGGCTATTCAAACCACACCCAAGCAACAGAGCACCCTTTGCATTACTTTGCAGACTGCAACGTAACGCTCACCGTGTCCTGTGATACCTGCGGGCCTCAGAGCAACAAGCCTGCAGAGGAGACAAAAGGAACATCATTAATAGAATCTTACCTGCAATCTCCATCCTGTCATCTGCTCTCCAGGGAACAGCTTCTTCTAGGCACCGCATACACCTAGGGAGAAAGAAAGGACATTATTAATCACAAAAGAAAGGCAGGCAAGAACAAACAGCGCTATACAAAAACTGCTGCAATAAGACCTACCTTAAAGACATTTGAACAGGCACGCGCCAGTGAAGTAACTCGGTCGCCGACGACCACTGAAGACTACGCACCCCTGCTAAGAAAGCAGGATGGAGAGCATGCCTAATACCACAACAAAGTGAGGAGAGGGCCTAAGGGCTGAAGTCAAAGGGGTGGTAGGAGGATACTTTACCCGAGTCGGCTAGTCTTGAACCCAGCCCTTATGTGTTTACAGGCTAGACTTCCTCTGAAGAACCCACCGGCAATCGGGGAGAAGGTTCTGGCAACCAACCAGGGCTGAGTGGCATCCCCGTGGATACCAGGTGAGCATAACAGGGGATTGTGCTGCTTAAAGCAGATTTGCTTTGCATAGATCTACTGTGCCCCTTCGATTATAAAAGAGGGGCTCTCTCACTCCTTTTTCTATTCATTTTTGGACCATCCCGAACAGAAGACATAACACATTTGGATCTTTTGGGAGAGTTTGAACTTTTCAAAGCCCTCCGTTACTGAGCCCTGCTTTAGACCCACTAGTAGGGCACATAAGGGGTGACTCTAGCTGATGACCAGGACCTGCTACTCTCCTTCCAAACATCAGTAGGCTGCAAGAGCAGAAATTGAATAGTCTCACCCTGACCTAGAGCCATTGAAGTGGGTCTCACTCCATGTGGAGGGCTGGAGCAGCCAGGATCCTGGTTCCATTACATAAAACTGGTCAAACCGCATTGCAACCTTGTTCGCTCTACTCGAAATAAATGGCCACACCGGTTATGCTTTTGGCACTCCATCAAACTTTTAATAGCTGCTATTTTGTGACCATCAAACTGGCTTCCTGTCACATTGTACCAAGAAGAACCCCTCAAAAGATTAGCCTTAACAACCAGCTCACTTCTGCAGTTAGACTTGAACTTCCACCTCTTTGAATATTGCGTTAGATTATCATGGTCACTGCTTCGAGTCACTGTATCTTGACTGGAACCCCTGGGGCTTCGGATCACATACTGACCCGAACCAGTGGTTACCAACATCTCAAAACTACTCGACATTTGAACTGACCCTGGCGAGCCATCCGAACTGCATGACCCTAATGCTGCATTCGAATAGCAGCAAGCTACCATTTCACACCAACTAGATGCCAGCTCACCACTTGGACCAGTATGAATCTAGTTCAACATGCACTGCAATACATCTCAAAGCTGGGATGGATCGCATAAATCCAGAAAGGAACAGAATAAGGTATGTTTAGAAACCTGTCCCTGCAGTTCACTTTTGAGACCCTAGAAACTAATTAGCCCTCATTGTTGCACCTTTTTCTTCACCGACATACCCTCCTTTTTGAACGATTGTTGCATTTCTTGCCTTCCCTCCCCTTAAACAAGATATTCTCTCAGGAGTTGTATTTCACCAATCAGCAAGGCATCTATTCTTAAGCTTATATTGATTGATTATATTTTTCTTTCAATGCATCTTACCTTAGATTTCCAGACATTTACCTATGCTAATTAAACGCATCCGAAACTGCCATCTTGAGCGAATCTGATCAGTTCATCTATCGCTCTAAGTTCAAATACCCTGGTGGCAATAAATCATAGCACATGCCCCTCTTAGTGACATCAGCATGTCAGTCCACCATGCTCCGCCCTGTCACACGACGGCAGTGCAAAACAAACGTCCTCTTTACACAATGTATTGACATGTCTCTGTGGAAATCGCAAGACGCCTCGTCACTCAAAAAACATTAACAACCCCTTTCTCCTTGACAACATTTGAGTCTGTCCTTCCTTGGTGTCTGTCTATTTGATTTCTGACCTTCAAAAAAACTCATTGTTTTAGCTCTGTTCAACCACAAACTGTGGTGCATACAACACAAAATGGTACATCCACTTCTTCAAATTACTTTTCTCTACATTTGCTTTGCATTCCAATAATTACATAACAGACAGATGTGTTTGCTAAATCTAGAAATATACAAAATAAAATAAACATTGCGAAGCATGTTATGCATGTGCAAATAATTGCTGTTCATCTTTGTACCTAATTCTCTTTTGTTTGCTCTGTGTTTTTTATTATTCAAACCAATCTACTTGATTTTAACATAATTCACTACGTACTTTTTTCTCAATTTTTGTTCTCTTCTCACTCTTTTCTAAATATCAATTTAAATATAACCATCCATGTGTATATCTATCTAACAATCGAAATAGTGTTTGTATGATGGCCAGTATCCAGTGGTTCATGTATGAACCGGAAACACAGATGTGGGAATTGCTTGAGAGGGAAAGCCTGCAACAGAATATTCAAATGACCAAATGTGGTAACGGCCATTCAAAAGAGCCTGATCCTCATTGAATAGAAGACATTTCCACTTGGTGTACATGCCTTAGATGTCAATTGATGCTAACGTTAATTGAAAACACTTGCTGCTATAAAAGCTCAAAATGCTAGGCCTAAATATTTGAAGTTGAACCTTCACCACAACGAGAGCCCCAGCACAACACTTCAGGACAGCCTGACATACACATTCTGTGTTGATAATTATGATGCACAAACTTCGTGGAACCATTCACCCTCATGTTCCCAGCAATTAACAAGTAGTATGTCAATGCTTTTTAATGCCAAAGTCCTATTCCCTTCTATATTAGTTTACAATTCTATTGTGATCTCATTAGTTCACTATATTTACATTCACAAACATATTATACTTATGTTATGCTAATGCAAGTAATCTTGTTGTCCTCACATTTCTTTTTTACAAGGATAACTCACCACAAAATAAAACTTCTAATCCAGTTATTTATTCCCCTGTAAAAATAAATGTGCAGATCGCATTTTCTAAATATTTGACAGATAACTCCTTATCTCATAATATTTGTTTTGGCTTTCGTTTGTATACCAAATGTATTCAAAGTAATGTGAAATAAGTACAAATTAATATCCACTTATTTGAAATAAAATATGTATCTATTATTTATAAAGATGGTACAGACTTGTGGCCTATAGATCATAAATGTGGTGGATTCAGAGAAGATTGGGAATCGTGTTCATCCTTTGTCGTAATAGAGCCATTCCAGAGGAATTTCCATGTGATTGAGGGGAATATACTGGATTTGTGCCGCCATTCCAAAATCCTAATCATTGCAACCTCTAGCTCTTATTATCATTCTATTGTTTCTTTAAACACAGTGCTCGTACAAAGTTTAAAAATTAGAATAGGTAAAAAATAAAAGTATAAATAAAATTGTTAATACTTTTAATAACGTTCAAATGTGTACTTTCTCAATCTCTTATATTGTTAGATGTCTTTCCAGATTATTGCTCTGCTATGAACCCTTGTAAACAACTTCATGTTACTTTGTATGTTTTAGTTCATAAACAAAGCATAAACCTACTTGTGGCAATAAATGCTGAGGTCTAAGATTAGGCAGCCTGTCCATTTCTATTCTCTGTAGATTGATGTCCCAAGACCCAAGTCTGTACTTTTCTCAACAATGGTCCATTCTTTCTCTAACTGTTTCAGCCACCTGTGAATGGGATGACCAGCAGCTTGTAAATATGGGGGTGCAACGTCCTCACCATAAGAGAAAATGTGTTCTGTGTGATTGCTATTATCAAAAGGTTTTTCCATTTTATTGTATTAGGCCTTGTTTATGCACTACTCTGAAGAGGCCTTGGACTGTTAAATATGGGGCAGAGTGAACTAGTCACACAAATATTAACCATTGTATCAAGAAGTAGGCTTCTCAACATTCAGCCATTTTAGTTTAGTGTATCTGCCATTCTGAATTAAGTATTGTTTCTACCGCATCCCAGAGAGTCTTTGAGCTGTCAAATATGTGGAGGCATGGCCATGCAGTACAAATATAAGCTATTATTCTAAGAGTCAGGCCTCTGGTGCACTTTCTCATGACATCCTTCCAACAGAGTTGAACACACTATAAAATCATGGTTTTGGCCTTGGCATAGGCAGGCACGAATGCGATAGCAACACTGGCAGGCTTTAACGTGGGAGGGCTGCAGGTGTGTGGAGTAACACGGAATGTCAAATTACATTGGCCCTCATTACGACCCTGGCGGAAAGTGACTGACCGGAGCGCCACAGCGTAAATAGCGTTTCCGCCATTGCACGAAGGAGCAAAGTGCGGCCCATTCCGACCCATCGGGCACGAGCACCACGCCACGGCGGAAGTGCAAAGTCCGCGATGGCGGAAATGACCCCAAAACGGCCCACACTGCCGCCGTACGGCGCCCTAGGTGCAATACCGCCACCCCTCTTAGCGGTCACCGCAGTGTGCGCCTACCGGAAAGTACGGTGACCGGAAATATACGGAAACGGAAGTAAAAACATGGGCCCGGAACGGGAAACATCCCGGCGTACACCTATAAAACCACTAAAACCACACAACCACTAAAATCACTACCCTGAAACACACCCCAACCCGTCACCCACCCTAGCGAAACCAAGACAAATGGGAAAAGTAGCGAAGAAAGCGTGCGACCGCAAGCGGCAGGTCCACTTCTCCCGTGAGGAACTCACCGTGCTAACAGAGACCCTCCAGGAGAATGCTGCCGTCGTCTTCTCCACGCAAATGACCAGAACGGCACTTGCAAACAAGAAGACCATATGGGCTCTGGTGGCACAGCGGGTAAGTGCGGTGGGGACCGCACCCCGCACCCCACAGCAATGCCGCAAGCGATGGGACGACCTGCGGATACGCGTCCGCAGCATACTCTCTGCCAACCGCAACATTGCCACAGCCACCGGGGGAGGTCCTGAATCACCCATCAAGTTGACCCCCTGGGAAGAAATCTGTGCCTCCACCATCGGAATGGAGAGCATAGAGGGAGTCGGAGGGATGGAGAAAGGAGTGCAGACATCCGAAGATTCAGGTAGGTGTGCCAGATAAAACAATGCCAAATCCACACAGTCCATCCATGTGAAGTACCATGCGTCCACATAGTGCAACAGAAACACATGTCCAGGAGAACGTCCACACACATCGGCTTGATAGCGCACGTTAAAACCCACAATAAATACATAAATAATTAAAAACCCCTAATACACGCACTACACGTGCAGCAGGCACACCCTAACTGCAGGCTGCCAAACAACTGCGCCCTCACTCCACACACAAATCAAAGCACCTCCAAGGACCCGACCCAAATCACCCTCAGGTACCACCCCAAAGCATGTGATACAATGCCATTCCAATTCCCACAGACCCATCATTAACCCTCGCCCTCCTTTACTCCACCACAGGGTCCGATCCAAACGACGAGCTACAGGACACCCCTACCAGCACACCTGCAAAGAGGGCCAAGACCAACGGCCAGAGACCCTCCACCTCAGCTGCACGCATCAAGACACGGCAGCAGCACAAATCAGGTGGCAGCACAGAGGAGGGAACATCAACAGGCACCCCAGCAGCCAGCATGCCCACAACACCACCACCACAGGTCCCCCCAATGGATGCCACAGAAGGCACTGCCTCTGGTGGCAGCAGCACCATAGGTGACACCCCATTGCTGGCAGCATGCTCGGACACAGAAAACGGGGATGTCGAAGTCAGATCCATCCATGACCTGTCCCAATCCCCCTGTCTGTCCCATCCCGTACAACATGAGGATACCACGCAGGGGCACCCACAAGACGACGACTGGCCATCCCCCACAAGCCCTGTGGCAAGGCAACATGAGGACAACAGCCCCTCTGTGACACCCCCGCAAATGGCCATGGCCCAGCAGAGGCAACAGTCCCTCGACCAGTTAATCGTACAACAGCAGCAACTGGCCACACTCCTCAAGGACCATGCCGATGAATGTGGGGGCACTAAGGCAGACATAGAAACATCAACTGAGACACTTAGGGCAGAAATGGAGAGAGGTACAGAGACGCTAAGGGCACAAATTTAGAGTAGCACCGAGAGCCTGAGAGTCCAAATGGAGAGTAGCACCGAGAGCCTGAGAGTCCAAATGGAGAGTAGCACCGAGAGCCTGAGAGTCCAAATGGAGAGAAGCACCGAGAGCCTGAGGGGGGAACTGCATGCGACGTCCAAAGACGTATGTGCCGAACTTGCCGCAGTGCGCCGTGTGCTCACTGAGCTCTCGCAAACCCTTAGGGACATGCATGGACGTGAGCAGGCAGACACATCATCCGTTGCAAGTTCCGTCCAGGGCAGCCCCCAACGTAGATCTGGAAGGAACCTGCGCTCCACAGGCAGGGGTGCCCCTGATACCCGCAGAGGGGGCTTGCAATAGCGACAGCCCACTGACAATGAGCATCTTTGGACACTGGTGTTCGGGGGGGAGGTAGGAGGGTGGAGGGGGTGTGTTGGGCTCACTTGGGTGGCGGGTCGATAGGGTGTTCAACATGACATCACATATGCCATAAAAAGTGCACGATCAACCAATGAGATGTGTGGACATTGATCTTTGTGTACTAGGCCATCATAGGCGTACAGTCCATATTGTGCATGTCCCAGACACACGCAGTGCCACGAGTCCCGTGTCCATGTATCAGCCACCAGGCGTGAGTGCTAGAAGCATACATCAATGAGATGCTGACGAATGTCACGGGCCTCCGGTGCCTCGCAGACTCCATGAGGTGCTGCCACATCCCCACCCTCATCATGACCATCATCAGGTGCTTGCAGTTCTGCGTCAGGGGGCATGGGCACATTTCTACGTACGCACATGTTGTGGAGCATGACACATGCCATGACCATCTTTGCAACCTTCTCATGGCGGTACAGGAGTGCCCCGCCAGACCTGCTGAGGCAGCGGAAACGAGTCTTCAGTAGGCCGAATGCCTGTTCAATGACTACACGGGTACGTGAGTGGGCATGGTTGTAGTCCTCCTCATGCTGGTCCCGTGGGTTCCGGACTGGTGTGAGGAGCCATCTCTTCAGTGGATATCCAGGTCATTGCCAAATCACATACCCCACATAATCATGCATGTAATGAGACTCACCGAGTAGCCAGGATCTGTTCCCTGCGTGTCGCTCCATGTAGCGTGGTATTGTAGAGTTCCTCAAGACCATAGAATCATGGGTTGAGCCAGGGAATCGGGCACAACAATGTGTAATGATCCTGTTGGAGTCACACACCATTTGTACATTCAGGGAATGAAATTGTTTTCGGTTGCGGTACTGGGCCTCCATGGCATGTGGGACGACCAATTCCACATGGGTGCAGTCGATGGCACCAATGCAACCCGGTATGCCGGCAAGTGCATGGAATCCCACTTTTGTGTTGGTAATTTCCTGCTCCGAGCGTGGTAGAGAGATGTAGTCGTCTGCGTGCTGCAGGAGGGCATCGAGCACTTGAAATAGTGTCCGTGAGAACAGTGGCTGAGAAATGCCATGCAACTGTCCGACTGTGTGCTGGTAGGTGCCTGTGGCCAGGAAGTGGAGTACAGACACCACCTTCAGTAGGGGTGGGATGGCGGTTGGGCTATCTATCATGCTGACAAGGTCAGCCTGTGTCATGTCCACAATGGCGGCTATGGTGTCCCGGTCCAGACGGTAGAGGGTGTGGATCTGCTCATCAGTGAGGTTGAACGGATGTGCTCGGAGGCGTGGGATTGCGGGCTGCCTGCGTGGTGCTAGTGGCTGTGCTGGCGGCCCTTGCTGGCCCTGCCTTGGCCTCCTCCTCCTCCTGCGTCTCCTTCGTGCGGCCGGTTGCAGTTGGTGTTCGTCTTCTTCTTGGAGTTGGAGTAGTTGCAGTGCTATCAGGTCCCCCAGGGCCAACATCGCGAGTCCTGCCGGTAGCATTTCGGTGTGGTTGTGGGAGGAGACTGGCTGTGCAATTTATGTGTTTTCAGGCTGTATGGCCTCCACCTGTGGTGATTAATTCCACCTGTGCAAACTGCTCTCCCCTTTGGCCGAGCACGTCCCGCGCACAACGCTGCAAATCGGGGAATGGCATCTTGCTATTGCAATCATGTATTTGTACCCGATGGCCGTGTAACATTGGTTGACATGTTCATTCTGCTGTGGTCCCATTGTTGCACATACTATCTGTGCAGTCGCGAACAGACTTGTGAAGGGTCAGTGGAACGTAGTACTCGAGTAACGGTGGGCCCTCATGCATCACTGTACCGAGTTGCAACGACGGGCGGGGCGTCCCATTTGTGGGTGAAGGCAGTTGCCATTTTCACACACAGCCGCACTCGATGGAATAATTAGTGATTTCAAACGGCCACAGATGCCTTTTCGGCATGATGTTGCAAATGTGGAATTCGAAGGGCGGCGCTTTCGGTTTCCAGCTAGCGGCGAGGAGATGCCCACAGGTCTGACTGCAAATATAACGTTCTATTGTTCAATGTCCTTGAGACAGGGCCCATGGCGAGGAAGCAATGATTGATATGAATAGTTTGGGATGCGCAATTGCTACGTGGGCGATGAGGCCGGCCGTTCCCAAATACATGTTACTTCACAACACTGGAATTACGGGCTGGGGCACTGTGGATTTTGCAGGCTGCATAACGCACAGACTCAATGGATGTTTCTAATGTTATGTGAGTAATTATTCAGGCGTTTTGATTCCGGGATGAGGGAATGATGAATGGATGCATGGGCAAGTGATTTGATACAGAGTTTGCCATGTACAGGGCTTCTTGGGATCTATCCGCCTCCCCTACGCTATGTGATGCAGGGCTGCCATGGTGGGACCATCGTCTATCTGGCCTTGTTGAGCCCTCCCTGTCTCGACGCGCCCTCAGACACTTGTGTCCATGCACGTTAACATTCCCATCTGATGGATTCTGTTTTGACAGACGCATGCACAGGTACACTCGTTTGTGATGGTGTTTGCACCTCGATATAGATGGTTAGGAGTCGCAAGTGGTTTTGGGGTGGTGATGATCCTTTGGAGTGGGCTAGCATGCATATGGCTGTGGATTTCGTGTGATCATTGAAGTGAGTTGTTGGAATGTAGTTCTGATGGCCATTCTGTTCTTTTTCTTTTCTTTTGGTTGACAGGTATCTCCTCCCCTTTTGCCACTGCCATCTGTATGCCACTCCTGCAGATGGGTTTTACTCCCGACACCTGCTGCTTCGTGTTAATCAGTGGAGCAGCATTACGATCTTATGGGACGATCGCCAATGGCCCACATGCCCTTACGCAGTACTGGTGGCTCGGAGCAACATTTCGGCCTTTCAGCTGGACTAGTGCCTCCCCATTGGGACGGCCCTGCGGTTCTGTGCGCTTCCATGTTGCCTTTTCGTACGTGAATGTGGCTCTGTGTACCATGAGGGAACAGGGCGACACACAAGTAGTGGCTGGTCATTTCTTGCGGATGCAGCCCACAATGGTGATTAGTGTTTAGGAGTTCATGGCCTGATGGCTGTGTGGGCTTGGTGACTTTGATGTGCATTAAATTTCTATTCTGATTTGGCCCGTGTAGCGTTTTTCTTTGCAAGTGATGTGGCATATGCCTATTTGGGGGGCGATGTATTGTGAGGAGATCTGCATTGGGTTCCAGCTTCGGAGTTTAGTTGCGTGGTACTGTACTGGGCGCGTTTGCCTACTAAGCCCGTGAGGTCAGGGATGGGGGCTGCCAATATGACAGTTTGAATGTTGTCATGCTCAGGGGCGGGGGATTGGGTTTTGTGTAACAGATGCCGGTCAGCCAGGTGGAATGGTGGAATGATGTGATTCTCGGAATATTGCTGGTCACAGGTGCCTGTGTTTGCGTGCGTTTCTTGGTGGGGGACTGTGGTCATGTCCATTGGGATGGCTTCTGTATTCGTGCCATCTGTGCCCTGCAGCTCCCATTGGCCCCTCTTGTGTTTCTTTTGTTCGTTGCCATGCATGGGTGACTTGTGCATTTCAATGGTTGCATTGTGACTTCATTGCACCTACGGGGAGTTGTACTTTGTGGGCAGGGAGCGGTGTACAGGCACTCAGTGGGGCCGTTTACGGTTGATTCGCGATGCCGTACTTCTCACCATGGCGGAATGGTACATTACGCCATGCCTGATGGCGTTAGGTACATGTCCGCTAGGGTCGGAATTGGCGTACCGTTGCGCCATGGTGGTGTTTGCGGTTTCGCATGGCGCGCGTGCTTGGTGCAGTTAGCGTTGGCGTTCACTACGGTGTCGCTAATGGCTTCGTACTTTGCGGTGACGGGTCATAGTCGCACCGAGCGCTATTCGATGGCGGTATTGCATTTCCGCCATCGTTTTCCGATTTCCGCCAGGGTCGTAATGAGGGCCATTGTCTCACGGAGGAGAATGGCCTTGCATTTAGTATCTTTCTGGGGATGGCAGATTATTTTCATCTTGCTGACTGTGCATGATGAGGTCACCTGCTCGGGGATGCACATCAAAATGTAACATTTTTTTTACTAACCAACAGGAGTGGGGAGATGCACTAACCAATGAGAATATGGAAATATACTAACCTATCAGAATAGGGCAATTTGTGCAGTAGCCAATAGGATATTTAGAATGTAGTTACAAATATTGTTTAGATTAAATGAAAATGTATTCTAATATTGTTGTTTTTGTCTTTATGAATGAATAATGTGGTGAGTTCTTTCTGACATTTATTTTCTGTATTAAACCTGTGTTTCCTCGCAACTCGTGCTTATCAACAAGGTATCCTGCAAATTAGTTTTGCAAAGGTAGCGGGCGCCCCTCTCTCGAAAGAACAGACTTGATAACCTGTTCAGTGGTTATTAACCACTTGAGAG
Organism: Ambystoma mexicanum; assembly: GCF_040938575.1. Lineage (NCBI taxonomy): Eukaryota > Metazoa > Chordata > Amphibia > Caudata > Ambystomatidae > Ambystoma > Ambystoma mexicanum. The sequence goes on from NC_090932.1 coordinate 718,267,424, forward strand.
TTCGCAGCCACTGCTTTTACTCACTGTGCCTTTCACAGATGGGAAATATCCATTTGCATATCAGTCTTTGTCCTGCCCAGGGGCAGTCCAGCACCGAAATGCAATGGCATTTCCAACCTGAACGAGAGTACCACCAGCAACCCCATACACGTGTTTCACCCTTGTTGGGGATCATCAGTGAGGTGAAGCTGATGCCTCTCTAAGCACAGTGAGAGGGAGACCACGTCTGGTTGCCCCCAGGAGACCTAGGGTTACCAATCCCAGGTTCCTTGAAAAATAGTTTTGCAAAGGTAGCGGGCGCCCCTCTCTCGAAAGAACAGACTTGATAACCTGTTCAGTGGTTATTAACCACTTGAGAGTTCGCAGCCACTGCTTTTACTCACTGTGCCTTTCACAGATGGGAAATATCCATTTGCATATCAGTCTTTGTCCTGCCCAGGGGCAGTCCAGCACCGAAATGCAATGGCATTTCCAACCTGAACGAGAGTACCACCAGCAACCCCATACACGTGTTTCACCCTTGTTGGGGATCATCAGTGAGGTGAAGCTGATGCCTCTCTAAGCACAGTGAGAGGGAGACCACGTCTGGTTGCCCCCAGGAGACCTAGGGTTACCAATCCCAGGTTCCTTGAAAAATAGTTTTGCAAAGGTAGCGGGCGCCCCTCTCTCGAAAGAACAGACTTGATAACCTGTTCAGTGGTTATTAACCACTTGAGAGTTCGCAGCCACTGCTTTTACTCACTGTGCCTTTCACAGATGGGAAATATCCATTTGCATATCAGTCTTTGTCCTGCCCAGGGGCAGTCCAGCACCGAAATGCAATGGCATTTCCAACCTGAACGAGAGTACCACCAGCAACCCCATACACGTGTTTCACCCTTGTTGGGGATCATCAGTGAGGTGAAGCTGATGCCTCTCTAAGCACAGTGAGAGGGAGACCACGTCTGGTTGCCCCCAGGAGACCTAGGGTTACCAATCCCAGGTTCCTTGAAAAATAGTTTTGCAAAGGTAGCGGGCGCCCCTCTCTCGAAAGAACAGACTTGATAACCTGTTCAGTGGTTATTAACCACTTGAGAGTTCGCAGCCACTGCTTTTACTCACTGTGCCTTTCACAGATGGGAAATATCCATTTGCATATCAGTCTTTGTCCTGCCCAAGGGCAGTCCAGCACCGAAATGCAATGGCATTTCCAACCTGAACGAGAGTACCACCAGCAACCCCATACACGTGTTTCACCCTTGTTGGGGATCATCAGTGAGGTGAAGCTGATGCCTCTCTAAGCACAGTGAGAGGGAGACCACGTCTGGTTGCCCCCAGGAGACCTAGGGTTACCAATCCCAGGTTCCTTGAAAAATAGTTTTGCAAAGGTAGCGGGCGCCCCTCTCTCGAAAGAACAGACTTGATAACCTGTTCAGTGGTTATTAACCACTTGAGAGTTCGCAGCCACTGCTTTTACTCACTGTGCCTTTCACAGATGGGAAATATCCATTTGCATATCAGTCTTTGTCCTGCCCAGGGGCAGTCCAGCACCGAAATGCAATGGCATTTCCAACCTGAACGAGAGTACCACCAGCAACCCCATACACGTGTTTCACCCTTGTTGGGGATCATCAGTGAGGTGAAGCTGATGCCTCTCTAAGCACAGTGAGAGGGAGACCACGTCTGGTTGCCCCCAGGAGACCTAGGGTTACCAATCCCAGGTTCCTTGAAAAATAGTTTTGCAAAGGTAGCGGGCGCCCCTCTCTCGAAAGAACAGACTTGATAACCTGTTCAGTGGTTATTAACCACTTGAGAGTTCGCAGCCACTGCTTTTACTCACTGTGCCTTTCACAGATGGGAAATATCCATTTGCATATCAGTCTTTGTCCTGCCCAGGGGCAGTCCAGCACCGAAATGCAATGGCATTTCCAACCTGAACGAGAGTACCACCAGCAACCCCATACACGTGTTTCACCCTTGTTGGGGATCATCAGTGAGGTGAAGCTGATGCCTCTCTAAGCACAGTGAGAGGGAGACCACGTCTGGTTGCCCCCAGGAGACCTAGGGTTACCAATCCCAGGTTCCTTGAAAAATAGTTTTGCAAAGGTAGCGGGCGCCCCTCTCTCGAAAGAACAGACTTGATAACCTGTTCAGTGGTTATTAACCACTTGAGAGTTCGCAGCCACTGCTTTTACTCACTGTGCCTTTCACAGATGGGAAATATCCATTTGCATATCAGTCTTTGTCCTGCCCAGGGGCAGTCCAGCACCGAAATGCAATGGCATTTCCAACCTGAACGAGAGTACCACCAGCAACCCCATACACGTGTTTCACCCTTGTTGGGGATCATCAGTGAGGTGAAGCTGATGCCTCTCTAAGCACAGTGAGAGGGAGACCACGTCTGGTTGCCCCCAGGAGACCTAGGGTTACCAATCCCAGGTTCCTTGAAAAATAGTTTTGCAAAGGTAGCGGGCGCCCCTCTCTCGAAAGAACAGACTTGATAACCTGTTCAGTGGTTATTAACCACTTGAGAGTTCGCAGCCACTGCTTTTACTCACTGTGCCTTTCACAGATGGGAAATATCCATTTGCATATCAGTCTTTGTCCTGCCCAGGGGCAGTCCAGCACCGAAATGCAATGGCATTTCCAACCTGAACGAGAGTACCACCAGCAACCCCATACACGTGTTTCACCCTTGTTGGGGATCATCAGTGAGGTGAAGCTGATGCCTCTCTAAGCACAGTGAGAGGGAGACCACGTCTGGTTGCCCCCAGGAGACCTAGGGTTACCAATCCCAGGTTCCTTGAAAAATAGTTTTGCAAAGGTAGCGGGCGCCCCTCTCTCGAAAGAACAGACTTGATAACCTGTTCAGTGGTTATTAACCACTTGAGAGTTCGCAGCCACTGCTTTTACTCACTGTGCCTTTCACAGATGGGAAATATCCATTTGCATATCAGTCTTTGTCCTGCCCAGGGGCAGTCCAGCACCGAAATGCAATGGCATTTCCAACCTGAACGAGAGTACCACCAGCAACCCCATACACGTGTTTCACCCTTGTTGGGGATCATCAGTGAGGTGAAGCTGATGCCTCTCTAAGCACAGTGAGAGGGAGACCACGTCTGGTTGCCCCCAGGAGACCTAGGGTTACCAATCCCAGGTTCCTTGAAAAATAGTTTTGCAAAGGTAGCGGGCGCCCCTCTCTCGAAAGAACAGACTTGATAACCTGTTCAGTGGTTATTAACCACTTGAGAGTTCGCAGCCACTGCTTTTACTCACTGTGCCTTTCACAGATGGGAAATATCCATTTGCATATCAGTCTTTGTCCTGCCCAGGGGCAGTCCAGCACCGAAATGCAATGGCATTTCCAACCTGAACGAGAGTACCACCAGCAACCCCATACACGTGTTTCACCCTTGTTGGGGATCATCAGTGAGGTGAAGCTGATGCCTTTCTAAGCACAGTGAGAGGGAGACCACGTCTGGTTGCCCCCAGGAGACCTAGGGTTACCAATCCCAGGTTCCTTGAAAAATAGTTTTGCAAAGGTAGCGGGCGCCCCTCTCTCGAAAGAACAGACTTGATAACCTGTTCAGTGGTTATTAACCACTTGAGAGTTCGCAGCCACTGCTTTTACTCACTGTGCCTTTCACAGATGGGAAATATCCATTTGCATATCAGTCTTTGTCCTGCCCAGGGGCAGTCCAGCACCGAAATGCAATGGCATTTCCAACCTGAACGAGAGTACCACGAGAGTACCATGATAACCACTGAACAGGTTATCATGCCTTGTTCTTCCAAGAGAGGGGCGCCTGCTACCTTTGTTGAATTCTCTGAAGGAACTTGGGGTTGGTCACCCTAAGTTACCTGGGGGCAACCAGACGTGGACTCCCTGCTCACTGTGCTTAGAGAGGCTCAGCTTCACCTCACTGATGATGTCCAACAAGGCTGAAACACGTGTATGGGGTTGCTGTTGGTACTCTTGTTCAGAGAGGAATTGCCATAGCATTTCGGTGCTGGACTGCCCATATGGGCGGGACAAAGACTGATATGCAAATGGATATTTCCCATCTGTGAATGGTACAGTGAGCGAAAGCAGATGGCTGCGAACTCTCAATGTGGTTAACAACCACTGAACAGGTTATCATGCCTTGTTCTTCCAAGAGAGGGGCGCCTGCTACCTTTGTTGAATTCTCTGAAGGAACTTGGGGTTGGTCACCCTAAGTTACCTGGGGGCAACCAGACGTGGACTCCCTGCTCACTGTGCTTAGAGAGGCTCAGCTTCACCTCACTGATGATGTCCAACAAGGCTGAAACACGTGTATGGGGTTGCTGTTGGTACTCTTGTTCAGAGAGGAATTGCCATAGCATTTCGGTGCTGGACTGCCCATATGGGCGGGACAAAGACTGATATGCAAATGGATATTTCCCATCTGTGAATGGTACAGTGAGCGAAAGCAGATGGCTGCGAACTCTCAATGTGGTTAACAACCACTGAACAGGTTATCATGCCTTGTTCTTCCAAGAGAGGGGCGCCTGCTACCTTTGTTGAATTCTCTGAAGGAACTTGGGGTTGGTCACCCTAAGTTACCTGGGGGCAACCAGACGTGGACTCCCTGCTCACTGTGCTTAGAGAGGCTCAGCTTCACCTCACTGATGATGTCCAACAAGGCTGAAACACGTGTATGGGGTTGCTGTTGGTACTCTTGTTCAGAGAGGAATTGCCATAGCATTTCGGTGCTGGACTGCCCATATGGGCGGGACAAAGACTGATATGCAAATGGATATTTCCCATCTGTGAATGGTACAGTGAGCGAAAGCAGATGGCTGCGAACTCTCAATGTGGTTAACAACCACTGAACAGGTTATCATGCCTTGTTCTTCCAAGAGAGGGGCGCCTGCTACCTTTGTTGAATTCTCTGAAGGAACTTGGGGTTGTTCACCCTAAGTTACCTGGGGGCAACCAGACGTGGACTCCCTGCTCACTGTGCTTAGAGAGGCTCAGCTTCACCTCACTGATGATGTCCAACAAGGCTGAAACACGTGTATGGGGTTGCTGTTGGTACTCTTGTTCAGAGAGGAATTGCCATAGCATTTCGGTGCTGGACTGCCCATATGGGCGGGACAAAGACTGATATGCAAATGGATATTTCCCATCTGTGAATGGTACAGTGAGCGAAAGCAGATGGCTGCGAACTCTCAATGTGGTTAACAACCACTGAACAGGTTAGCATGCCTTGTTCTTCCAAGAGAGGGGCGCCTGCTACCTTTGTTGAATTCTCTGAAGGAACTTGGGGTTGGTCACCCTAAGTTACCTGGGGGCAACCAGACGTGGACTCCCTGATCACTGTGCTTAGAGAGGCTCAGCTTCACCTCACTGATGATGTCCAACAAGGCTGAAACACGTGTATGGGGTTGCTGTTGGTACTCTTGTTCAGAGAGGAATTGCCATAGCATTTCGGTGCTGGACTGCCCATATGGGCGGGACAAAGACTGATATGCAAATGGATATTTCCCATCTGTGAATGGTACAGTGAGCGAAAGCAGATGGCTGAGAACTCTCAATGTGGTTAACAACCACTGAACAGGTTATCATGCCTTGTTCTTCCAAGAGAGGGGCGCCTGCTACCTTTGTTGAATTCTCTGAAGGAACTTGGGGTTGGTCACCCTAAGTTACCTGGGGGCAACCAGACGTGGACTCCCTGCTCACTGTGCTTAGAGAGGCTCAGCTTCACCTCACTGATGATGTCCAACAAGGCTGAAACACGTGTATGGGGTTGCTGTTGGTACTCTTGTTCAGAGAGGAATTGCCATAGCATTTCGGTGCTGGACTGCCCATATGGGCGGGACAAAGACTGATATGCAAATGGAGATTTCCCATCTGTGAATGGTACAGTGAGCGAAAGCAGATGGCTGCGAACTCTCAATGTGGTTAACAACCACTGAACAGGTTATCATGCCTTGTTCTTCCAAGAGAGGGGCGCCTGCTACCTTTGTTGAATTCTCTGAAGGAACTTGGGGTTGGTCACCCTAAGTTACCTAGGGGCAACCAGACGTGGACTCCCTGCTCACTGTGCTTAGAGAGGCTCAGCTTCACCTCACTGATGATGTCCAACAAGGCTGAAACACGTGTATGGGGTTGCTGTTGGTACTCTTGTTCAGAGAGGAATTGCCATAGCATTTCGGTGCTGGACTGCCCATATGGGCGGGACAAAGACTGATATGCAAATGGATATTTCCCATCTGTGAATAGTACAGTGAGCGAAAGCAGATGGCTGCGAACTCTCAATGTGGTTAACAACCACTGAACAGGTTATCATGCCTTGTTCTTCCAAGAGAGGGGCGCCTGCTACCTTTGTTGAATTCTCTGAAGGAACTTGGGGTTGGTCACCCTAAGTTACCTGGGGGCAACCAGACGTGGACTCCCTGCTCACTGTGCTTAGAGAGGCTCAGCTTCACCTCACTGATGATGTCCAACAAGGCTGAAACACGTGTATGGGGTTGCTGTTGGTACTCTTGTTCAGAGAGGAATTGCCATAGCATTTCGGTGCTGGACTGCCCATATGGGCGGGACAAAGACTGATATGCAAATGGATATTTCCCATCTGTGAATGGTACAGTGAGCGAAAGCAGATGGCTGCGAACTCTCAATGTGGTTAACAACCACTGAACAGGTTATCATGCCTTGTTCTTCCAAGAGAGGGGCGCCTGCTACCTTTGTTGAATTCTCTGAAGGAACTTGGGGTTGGTCACCCTAAGTTACCTGGGGGCAACCAGACGTGGACTCCCTGCTCACTGTGCTTAGAGAGGCTCAGCTTCACCTCACTGATGATGTCCAACAAGGCTGAAACACGTGTATGGGGTTGCTGTTGGTACTCTTGTTCAGAGAGGAATTGCCATAGCATTTCGGTGCTGGACTGCCCATATGGGCGGGACAAAGACTGATATGCAAATGGGTATTTCCCATCTGTGAATGGTACAGTGAGCGAAAGCAGATGGCTGCGAACTCTCAATGTGGTTAACAACCACTGAACAGGTTATCATGCCTTGTTCTTCCAAGAGAGGGGCGCCTGCTACCTTTGTTGAATTCTCTGAAGGAACTTGGGGTTGGTCACCCTAAGTTACCTGGGGGCAACCAGACGTGGACTCCCTGCTCACTGTGCTTAGAGAGGCTCAGCTTCACCTCACTGATGATGTCCAACAAGGCTGAAACACGTGTATGGGGTTGCTGTTGGTACTCTTGTTCAGAGAGGAATTGCCATAGCATTTCGGTGCTGGACTGCCCATATGGGCGGGACAAAGACTGATATGCAAATGGATATTTCCCATCTGTGAATGGTACAGTGAGCGAAAGCAGATGGCTGCGAACTCTCAATGTGGTTAACAACCACTGAACAGGTTATCATGCCTTGTTCTTCCAAGAGAGGGGCGCCTGCTACCTTTGTTGAATTCTCTGAAGGAACTTGGGGTTGGTCACCCTAAGTTACCTGGGGGCAACCAGACGTGGACTCCCTGCTCACTGTGCTTAGAGAGGCTCAGCTTCACCTCACTGATGATGTCCAACAAGGCTGAAACACGTGTATGGGGTTGCTGTTGGTACTCTTGTTCAGAGAGGAATTGCCATAGCATTTCGGTGCTGGACTGCCCATATGGGCGGGACAAAGACTGATATGCAAATGGATATTTCCCATCTGTGAATGGTACAGTGAGCGAAAGCAGATGGCTGCGAACTCTCAATGTGGTTAACAACCACTGAACAGGTTATCATGCCTTGTTCTTCCAAGAGAGGGGCGCCTGCTACCTTTGTTGTATCCTGCAAATTACTTTGGGACTTCGCTTACATCTGGTGACCCAGAAGTAATCTCCTGTGCACCCCGAGGACACCAGGGTCTGCTGCATACTCCAATGGAGAGGCAGGCAAGTACTGTATTTCCCTAAAGGTCTTCCTGGTTTCCAGATTGAAGGTGCCAGGCTAGGCTGTGCAGGCTGTTACAAAGACATGGTGTTGGGAGGTCTCGGAGATCACCTAGTAAGTAGATGTGCCGAGGTTTCCTTCGTGCTGCCCTCCTCCCCTATGCCCACGTTCTCCTCACCTGAGCTGTTGGATTCGCTGGGTTCCTGAAGGCGTCGCCGGATGAGGTAATCTCTTTTCTTTTTGGGATGCACTTACTTGTCACGGAGAGAAGCCACAGTGACAGCTAAGGAACAACTGTCCTGTGGCTCCCCTTCCGGAATCAAGCCGGAAAGGGAAAAAACCCCGGAGGGAAAAACCCTTCATGAAGGTCAGGCTCTTCTTTAGAAGTCAAATCCCCACGGGTGCTGACTGGAGGAGGTGGAGAAAGCTCCAACCGGAGGAAGTAAGGAGCGATGTCAAAGAAGGTAAATTGCAGTCCAGTAGATGGAGATTCTGGACGAGTGAAAAGGAGTAGAAGACTCCACCGGAAGAAGCAGCCGTCCTTACTGTGCATGGAGGAGAAGGAGGCGGTAAATGCACCAGATCCAGGAGCGCCGGAAGAAGGTAAGGGCACTACGGAGACCCGGGAAAAAGGGAAAGACCCTGAGGGTGAGAGAAAAGAGAGAGCGAGCGAGAGATAGCAAGAGAGAGAGAGAGAGAGAGAGAGAGGGGAAGAAAGAGAGGCTCCGTAGAGCCGGAACCGAACACGAGAGAAAAAGTAAATAAGCCAGGCACGGCAGAGAGCCGTAGAGAGAGGAGGAGCAGAGGAGGGAGGAAAGCACAACAGTGCAAAAGTATCGCCGAAGCGAAATAGCTAGTCACTGGCAGAACCGAAGGAAGCCAGAAACACAAAGCGAGAGGGACCCGGAAACAGGAAGCGTCCTGAATCGAGGGTTGCAACGCAACGCATCTCCTGTGGGCAGAGCTTAAATACTGCACGGAGCGGTGCGTAAGGAAACAAAAGAGGGACTAAAACCCTCTATGTCGGTTTCGCCAATTCCAATGAGCAAGAATTTCCCAATCTTGTCCTCTGCCATAACGGCGGATAACAGTAGAGAGCATGAGTTGGATAAGATACAGTGTTTTCTCTCTCTATCTCTCTTCTTCTTCCTGCACGTTTTGTTCTTGTATATGTGTTGGAGAAGTATTGGGGAAGCTCCTCTTTATGGGGGAAGACAACATTGTGTATAAAGTGATCATGCAAGAGAACTCTAGGAGATTGTAGTACTCTAGTCACGAGTTAAGGGGGCAGAGGAAGGATCTATATCATTGTATAAATAAGTATATTTTATTGTCAAGATGTGTTATTAACTGTGTACATAAAGACATTTCTTTTTGTTCAGTATTGGTATCAATAGTGTAGACCAAGGTGTTTTGGAGTCAGATAATTGTAGTAATTGTGCAAACAAAGGTGTTTTTTATTGTTAGATGTGGATAGCAGTTGTGTGAGTAAAACAGTTCTATTGTTAGATGGTGAGTATTTGAGATAGGAAACTTTGATGTTTTGGTGGAAGGTGTGGCCAATAGGTTGTGCAGACAGAGTTTTGTGAAAATATGGAAACACCATTGGAGAACATGTGTAAATCTCTCCCACAGTATAAAGACAAGCTATTGAAGTACCACTAAGAGTGGGTGCAGGGAAAAATATGGAAAATGTTACACCCTGGCCTGAAGAAGGCACACATGATAAAGGTTTATGGGAACATGTGTATACCTATTTGTTATCAACAAATAAGGGAAAACGTTGAGGAATCGGCAAAGCATTCTGAATGTATGGTACATTTTTGAAGAAGAAGAAAAGGCCTTTGGGTATTAAGCGCATTTTAAATAATCCAATATAATAATTATAATTATACAGGAGAAATCTCTGACCACTGCCTGGTTGGATGACCCTAACTAAGACAAATTAACGGGTGTGGGACAACCAACCCAACCAGCAGGGAACACAGTTACCATTGCTCCAGAAGGGGTTGTGGGGACAGCAGTATGTGCCTTGGCCTCATATGGACCGGCCAAACCTGATGAACACCTTACCCTATCTTACAGTGGGAGCGGGCAAGTGGAATTATGCCCTATAGAAATATTCCGCAGGCATCACCTTAGCTGTTGGAGACATCAAATGTATTTATGCCTCCCTTTTATGGGGACAAGCGGATGACATGTGGAAAAAGGTGGGGTATCCAGAAGTAACGTTAAATGACACCACTCACAATGGCGCCCTGTTTAATAACTGCGGAGCGCACCTGTGGAGAGTATTGATGAACATGTACCCAGATAGACTAGACATGCATTCTATCATGTTCCACACAATGAAGGGAGATGAGGACCCTGCAGCTTATATACAACAAATACAAGACATGTGGTGAACAGAGACAGTGGCGGCATGGGACAAGAATAGTATTGTTTTTTAACATGTGCTGTGTATAGGACTTCCCTCAGTTGTACAAGCAGATTTGAACAACACAATTGTTTGGTTAGACACACAAGAATGGGCAGAAATACAGGCACGCATAGTACCTTATGGCTGACAGAAAAAGTATAAGGATCAGACAGAGCAAGTGCACACGGCAGAGGCAATATTTGTGCAAAGTTAGCGAAGATTAGTGTGGAAGGTACGGTGATAAACAACACAGTGGGGGGGCAACATAAGCAAGGACTCCAGCAAGGATCGACAGAGGGACCATGAGATATGAGGAGGGAAATGGGAGGTTTTGAAAGAGGAAGAGGAAGTTTCCAGAGGGGGAGAGGGGGAAGATTTGGAGGCATGATGCCTTGGATTGGGCAGCAGTGTTGGTCCTGTGGGAAAATGGCTCACTTTGCAAGAGAATGTAGGAACAGACCACCAATACCCTATAACTATAACATCCCAACATATCTCCCCACTTTTCAGCACCAGCCCAGTACAACACACAACCACAGTTTGCCCTGCAGACCAAGAGCTCCATTCTGTATACCCCTGGCCCAGTAAAACTGCAGGTGCAATCCCTGACATCGAATTGTACCCTATCACAGCCCAGATGTGGGATAAGAATACCCTGCCACAGGGCACAGTAAGTTACTACACAGGGGCATTTATGATTGTGGGAAACTCTTTCCTGCTCCCAGGTCTGAACACATTTTCTCAATAAGACAGCCCACATGGATTGCTGGTATTATAAGTAAATACTGACCTGGATATGGAGCCATGGGTGGGAGTGAACATAGGGGGTTGAACATTCTCATTTTTGGTAGACACAGAGCAACACAATCCTGCATTATGGAGGGTTTTTTCCTTATGTCTGACAAAATAACAGACACACAGGGATTTTCTGGGGCTGTGGTATTTGTTCCTTTCGCTGAAGAACTAACTACCTGTCACTATGGGTACACTTGAGCTGTCAGCGCCTTTGTTGTATTTACAAGTATCCCCAGCCAATCTCCTGGGTAGAACCTGATAAACAACTTGAATATGACCATCTAATTTATGGAGGAAGGTATAGTGTGTTCCACGCCAGGCATGTACTACACGAGGGCTGCTGCAATGATACAAGCACTCTGTGGCCACAGCACCTTACGAGGTGTATCACTCCATCCACATTTGTTCCTTAATGGGGTGACAGTTGTACTAAGTTGTGTGTCATGGATTTAGAACAAAAGTTTGCGTGTACCTGCCTGCAGCGTTCCAATTTCGATCCCCTGTTCAGCAGGAATGGACAACAGGCACCATTCTCAAGATATATTTGGAGGCACTGATCACCAAGAAAGACATGGTAATCCTGTCCAATTTGGATGAGGAGTAACAGCAATGGCACACAGTTTTATGCATCGAACCAACACAGCAACAAAGCGATCTGTTTGAGAAACTGTCTGTCTGTGTTCGAGGACACAGAAGATGAGGGGGAAATGATATTTGAAATCTTCATATCCTGGTAGGTAGTAGTAGAACAGAGAGAAGTACACACACCTTGTTCCATGCTAACACAGTATCATCACACCTGCAGAGAGATTTGGAAAGGGTGACCAGTCAGTTGTCGACCAGAAGCCCACACAATGGGCCTCATTACGACCCCGGCGCTAAACCATGGTGCTATTAGCACCATGGACCATGCCGGGGTCCGCTATGGTGAATGGCAGAATTACCGCCCCATTCCAAGGTTGGCGGGGCGGTAATTCCCCATTCACCATGGGCCCTTCCCCATTCCCATTTTTGCCCCATAGGGCTCAATGGGAATGGGGAAGGCGCTAAGTACGGTGATGCAAATTGCGGCACCGTACCTAGCACCAAGGTCCCTTTGCGGCACCCTACTTTAACGGCTGGTAAAACCAGCCGTTAAGGTCAGGTCTCGCAAAGGGACCTCGTAATTAGGTGCTAATAGGTTAACGGCGCCGCAGCCTTTTACGGCGCCGTTAACCCATGAGTGCCTGGGTCGTAATGAGGCCCAATGTAGAGCTGCTAAAAAGGATAAGGGCAGTTTGCACCCCCCTGTCTAAAGAAGCAGAGGAAGGAATGTATTCCATCTTAGAAGAATTATGGCAGCAGGGCATAATACAGCCATGAGAGTCCCCATGTAACACAGCTATTCATCCTGTGAACAAAGTGAAACGGGTCAACTTGGCAGATGGTGCAGTACTTACGCCCATTGAAAAACATTGGAAAAGCAGAATTCCCAGTGTTCCCGAACCCTGCCACCAGCCTGTGTAATATACCCACAGAAGTCACACATTTTACTATAATACACCTCAATAATTAATTTTTCTCCGTCCATTACACCCAGAGTCCCAGCCCTTACAGCATTTACCTATGGTGGCGAAAGATTCCAACACACTCGTTTGCCCCAAGGGTATTGTGAATCCTCTAGTATTTTTAACGGAGTATTGCAAATGGATTTGGGGAACTTACAAACACAGATCACAGTGATTCCGTATGTGAATGATGTTATGGTCTGCAGTTTGACAGAAGAGCTGTGTAGGGAGGGCTCAGTGACAACTTTAACCTTATTGGCAGAGAAAGGGTTATTTTATTTATTTTATTGTTCATTTTTAACACGCTCAGTACCAGCGAGTAGTATTAACAAGGATGAACTGCAGTATTTCCAGCAAGATGCTGTGTACCTAGGTCTGTAGGCAGAAAAATAACCCCAGGCAGGGCTGCAGTAGTGCAGAACACATTACAGCCTCCCAAGGGTAAACAGATGCAACAATTTTGGGGTTTATGTAATTATTGTTGAGCATGGATATTTGACTATTCCACAGATACCAATCCCCTACTGCAAGGGCTACAGGAAGCGCATAAAAAGTAAAAGGGCCCATTGTCTGAACAGACGAGATGATAACATCATTTCAGGAGCTTAATTAAGCAATCAGCAGTGCCCCAGTTCTGGCCACATCACAATATAGAAAACACTTATTTGTGTTCTCACACTCTAACGGTTTGGTCCAGCTTCTCAGAGGGCAACTGTGACCTCTGAACCTGCACTGGGCCACTGGTAGAGCATGCATTGCAAATCAGGATTTCACACACTTGCTTTTGGCATGGAGCTTATGAAAGGGGAATCTAATCAGCAGATTTCCATTTCAGAGATGAAATTATCAGCAGCATTTTATAATTTAATACAAATAAAAAAGCCAGGCCGTTTACACCCTTTCCAGATAGCAATTAATTACAAGAATTTGTAGCAATAATTTGCTAAAATTAAGATGCCTTTTTAAACCCATGAGAGTAAGTCTGGGCATGCATAGCACAGCGCAAACCATTGTATATTTGCAGTTTCTTCTTGCCACTTAAAAGAACAGTTCACCAATTCTACACTTGTCATAACACTTCTGGGACAGGTCGGCACAAGATCTTGAAAAACTCCTCCAAGCTCCTTTTGATATTCTTGATCTGGAATACAGTGTTCCTGTACAAAACATATCAGAAAATCTAATTTGACCAATATCACTAAAGATGACAACACAATAAACTCCTCCCTTTAAATAGCAAATGCATCTGTGACCTTTGCCAAAAAGAGAGTTCCTACCCAAAATCCATTAAGCCAAAACTAGAAAGAAAATAATCTCATGGTATACATCATGGTAAAACTGAGATAGCTTCTTGGCCTTATAAGTGTAAGGCATTGTCACATCTTTCTTTTAAAAACAGTAGCTCATCTTGACTCTTGACTTTCTCTACTTTAATTCTGCTCTACCTGTACATTGCCATCATACAGAGAGCCTGGCAGTCAATTCTACTTCTTGAGCCTCAAAGTGAACTTAGAAGCAAAATAGGTGTAATCCTAAATGAGCTGCATAACAAATTGGCAAATACCAGGGACACTGGCATTCCTTATTTAAGATAGCACAGACGATTTCAGCAATTGATCTATTGATCTATTCACTAATGTAATCTTGTGTCAGGAATCACAGGACAATGAGCAACATTTACTCAATTATGTAATGACTTATTTTTTCCAAAAGCACGTTTACATGCTGTGACTTGCAAACCTCTGGGGACCACTTTGTACACATACATACATACATATTCAGACCCTGTGTAGCCACTAACCTGAAGAAGGGGTGACATGTGCACAATGAAGAAACGTATCTGTGAGCATGTTTATATAGGTACAAGAAGAGCAGAGATAACAGCTATGCATATGTGCTTGAAGTAACTTGAAGTCTTTGAATGGTAAATAATGAATCTGGTAGCAACCGTAGGGATAGGAGGGGAATTGAAATGAACTGGCAGGGGTAGCACATTGCATACGAGTTTTTGCAGAAGAGGTCTGTGCAAAGCGTAATGGCTGAAGGGTTGAATCTGAGCAGCATACCACACTTTTATTTGTCTGCACGTGAGCAACTGCTTTTGGCAACAATTTCTCTGTTAGATAATTTTAGCACTAATAATAATAATAATAATAATAATAATAATAATAATAATAATAATGATAAAAATAATGATAATCATCATAATAATTATAATAATAAGACACAAATATACAGTGTTTCGTGACAGATTCTTGCCATTTGTAAGAGCTATAAAAACAACTGTTAATATGACCTAATGTAATGATACTCACTTAATCAATCTCAAAATGACAAAGTGTTGGATTGTCCTTCAAACTTGTGAAGTGCAGTCTGGCCCCATGCCACATGTGTGTTCTTCATTTGTGTGAGCAATCCTCCTGGAAGCTACATTTTAGAGGTCCTAGGAACTCTCTACATTTATGTATGACAGTCTCCCAGCACATAAGTGGTTTCTGTGATTGCATTTCACTGTGACCGTACCTTAAAAGACCAGTTAGTGTGAATTAGCACCCCGCGAAGGGGAGTCAAGCAATCAGCCTTCCCTCGCCCTGACATATTCCCTCCACCCTCCTATCTCTTCGCCTTTGTTCTGCTGTCCCTTTCGATCCCCTAGCCCCACTTATCTGATTTGTTCGGCTGCTCAATGTCCCTGCCGACCACCATGGAAATGGATGAGGAGCTTCGCATGGAGCCCCACCTTCCAGCTGCATGTGGCCATATTGAGTAAGTATTTCGTTTGACTGAATGGGACGCTGCAAGGCGTCCTGTTCATTCAAACGAAATACATTGCTGTTAGCAGCCCAGATTTCCAGATTTTAAACCCAGGATTCTAATAGCAATAACACCCGAGCCTGGGACCGGATCGGGTGGTAGTGGCACTGGGGCCCATCATTAAGGCCACAGGATCAGGTGTTATTTCTTAAATACAGTCAAAAAGAAAAATGTAATTATATCTTTTTTTGACAGTTAGAAATGTTCAAAATGCATGGAAGGTTAAGAGATAAACCTCTATTTCATTGTGCCTTCCCCTGTACATATTCCAAACAGGTGCAAGGATGTTAGCACATTTTAAAGCATATCCCATGTATGGATTTTGGATGTGCATTCGAATGTGCAAACACCCCCTTTTTTAAGCAAATGCACAAAGGGAATTAAAAAGGGCATATGCATGTGTGCATCTATGATGCACATAATCAGATGCCCTCTGTGTATTAGAGTACACAGGTTTTTGGAGCAAGTGATGAGATGCGCTATCACTTGCACCAAAAAAGGGTTTGAGAATCTGGCCTAGAGTTGCCAGCTTGTCACATATGGAACATAGAGATCCTAACACCTAAAATGGTTGAGAACATTTTAGTCCAATACATTATACGGAAGACAAATACAAAAATTGGAAACATCCCTCCAAAGATGTGATATTCATGTAGATTTACAGGAACGAGATGAAGCTCAAGAATAAAACCAGGCTTGTTAACAAAAACCCACTAAACATTGTGTTTAACAAATATCATTTTAAACAATGTAAATAAATAGCATAAAAGTACCAGATGATCGAAAATAGCCATGATGGTCAATAACCAGGTCGATGTAAAAGGTAACTCTCATCGGCATCATTCAGGGCACTCATGTTCTGTGGAGAAAATTAAAAAATAGAGCACAAAAAAAAGTAACCCCTACAATGTGTCACACAGCTTTTTGGCTGCCCCCAAAATAGTGAAAAACAGCAACATCTCCTTTAAATAAGTATTTTTATAATTGTTTACAAAATCAGAAAAAAGTCCAAAGCTGCTGCAAGACGGAACATTACTCAACCAAAAGGTCATTAGAGAATACTCATACTCATCATACCTAAAGATTTTCTTATGCACATCACAAGTCCAGATTGGTAAAGATGAAAGCTCCCCTATAGATTCCAAAATATAGACTTTGAAGCATTAGGGATAACAATATTTCACTATAATGCTGTTCAAGAATGAATAGTCATGAATAGTCAACAATTCAGCTGTATTTTAGGGCACAAAAAAAGCAAAGCCAGAGTAGGAGAATTCAAACAATTAACTCATTATGAAAGTTCTCATGAAGATACTTCTTGAGAGCCCCCTCTTCATTCCCCTCTTGTTCATGCCAAAAAGTGAAGCAACAGTAGAAAAATCAAGATCTTCCAAAGGCAATATTTTATTTACTTTCTTTTTAAACATATCCAAAATCTTCTGGTATCAAAGTAAATATTAGGTATTGGAACCCGTCTGTACATACAGCCCACCACATTCTGGTTTCCAATGACACGCTTCATGATACGATTCTCCTAAAAAAAAGTATGTTCCAATTTAATGAGTTCCTTTTCCAGTGTGTGGAAGGTTTATGTTGCTCTAGCCACAGTATTGCAGAAATCACAGTGAAACTAAGCCAAGCTATTGGATCAAAACAATATGTTCCATATGGAAATATGTTCCATTTGGCATCCAAAATGCAATCCAAGTAATTCCATCTTAGTATTCAGAGGTTCAGATTCTAAAACTATATTACCTACTCAATAGACTTTACTACTGACCGCATAGATAGTCACAAAATGATTGTTAGCTTTTGACCATATATGGTCCGTATACATTTCTTAAATGTCAGAATTCAGCAACGCTTGAATGTTTTCAAAATATTAATAACATGACATTTGACATTAGAGAGATTGAAGTTCTGTAAACATATTGAGCTAAGATGAACTTGCCAATTGAGGAAGTGTGATATATCTACCCAGCCTCTTCAACCTCAACCAAGGTGAATGGTATGATTTTCTGATACCTGACTTGACATTATCCAGAAACCATTACTAGGTGACATATTTGCCCCACAATAAAGACTCACCTTTATTCATCACTACTACTTATTATCCATGATTGTGCTGTGCCAATCTTTAAAGTGTCCTCAGAAATACATATAACGTCACTTGCCAGAACTATGTCAGACTTAGTGAACCTTGAGTTTTATTCTAAAATGATAGACTCAATTGGCCTCTGTATGGAGGTCGGTGAGCATATCTGGTCAACTCATACTAGATGTCATCCTTATTCACCTTTCAAAATTAGAATGACCACATCCTTTCCAAACAATGAGGCATGTTAGCAAACTGCATAACTATGGTATGTTATATTATTTTGATTTATACAGTGCACCAGTACCATCCAGGGGCAGTCTCCAGGTGCTCACATGGCTCTGCGAGAAAAGAGGGTGGGATGTGTTAGTGATGGTAGCATGATACGATAGGTTTGGAACCAGGAGAAACTAGTGTCTGTGTGTGTTGTCTTGTGTGTGGGAGTTAGTGGAGAGGTCTGCTTTGTTGTAACCCACGGGTAAGATTCAGTGCCTCAGATGTGTGCTAGTGTTTTATGTTGGTTGTGTTGTTTGTATGCAGTTAGGGTGGAAGTAACATTGTGCACACTGGTTAGTTGCATCTGTAAGGGTGTCCAGTGTCATGGTTATCTGTTTAGGTGTTTGATGGAGTTGTGTTGGTGTGCGTTTGTGTGTAGTATGGATAGAATTAACGATTGTGAGCACTGGTATGTACCGTCTAAAGTTAGGTCCAGAGTCTCTGAAAGTTAGTTGAATGTGAGGATTAGATCAATGGTAGGTGTGTCTATGTGTTGTGTGGCTAGCCCATAGTCATGTATAGTGGTGTAGGTTATGTTGGAAGAGCATGAATGGAGAGGATTAGTTAGTACATTGGTGAGTCTTGATGGAGCCTCAGAAGCTTCTATCACATGTAATATAATGTAAGTGGTCTTGTATAGTTTGCTTTTGCAACTATTGGAGCTCACTCCTGAGAGAAATACGAAACATGGCGGGCCACCTAAAATTCAGAAAACTCCTAAAAACCTGGCTCTTCAACTCAGAACCAGACGAAAATGAATGAGCAACAGCCACATCCCTCGGAATGAACACACATACTTCAAGACGACAACTACAGCATACTGTGACAACTACTGGGAATTTGAGAGACTTCCTAGTGGGGGGAGACCAGGGTTCCCATGGAGGGCCTTACCGGAGGTTAAAAAGAGAGCGGGGAGCATCCTGGATGGAACCAGAGACAGAGGCCATAACAGTTGAAGGAGAAAGCGTTATGACCACAGTGATAAGGTAGCTCAAGGGCACAGGGAAGAGGTCCCACACACCGCCCCCTCAGGCTAACCACATGCATTTCACCACACTGCAACTGCGAAACAAACCACTCATTGCCTCGCACAACAGCACATGACAATTACCGACCGGAAAATCATGGGGTTTAAATCATCTTTCTTTTGACAAAGTGTGTCAAGGCGCGATTAGGCAAGGGAGGTGGACCGGAGGGAAGATAGAGACAACAATCTTACTAGGCCAGGTGACATTGAGATTGCACAAGTGCAGGGTAAGGGGGAAAGGGAAAAGTGCGGGGAGAAGGGGAGAGGGCAGTGCAGTACATTGATTGACATAACAATAGAATAAATAAAGGAATAAGTAAAAAGATGCAACCAACTGGTGGCAAATGCAGGGGTAAGTGCAGACATCAGGTGTCAGTGCTGGTAGGGGACTGTAGGGATACAGAAAACAGTCCCCAGGTGCACGAGTTGCCAGGGAGGCAGTGAAGGTGTGCAACTGGCGGGGGAGGGGACCTGGAACCGAGACCAGGGTGGCCAGGTGACCAGTGCAGTTTCAGTTTCAGCCAGGACTTCAGCAGGGGAGGGGAGGAGACAAATCAGAAGCAGAGAGGAAAGTCCTGAGGTGCTTCTGGAACCAAAGATTGTTCTCCCCAAGTTTCAGGGAGGCAGGGAGCCTGTTCCAGAGGGAGGCCCCAGCCCTTATCCTCTCTGCTAAGCTAAGGAAAATCAAGTTCTGAATACTATGCTCAGTAGATCGACACTATATGAAGGCATTCAAACCCTACTCTATGTTTTCCAAACTAAACCAAATGTTTGAATAACTAAAGCAATAATTGCATGAAATATCAGCATAATAAAATGCAAAGCACAATTCACTGCATCAATCAAAAAGAGACCAAAATGGGTGCAACTTATTCAGACAAGCAGACCCGATTGCAATATTATCCCAAACATGACTAAAAGGTGCAGCATAAAGGGTACACCATTGCTCCCTCTGACAGGACCTCAGCATAAAGCAGTCCCAGCATGCCAGCCAGCCCCTGCATACGTGCTGCCATGGTATACATAGGGGCTTGAAAATATAGGTGTATAGCTTGGAAATCCCCTTAGAATCAAAGTGCTGTCATTCGATGGACAGGACCTCTTCTTCTTGATTCTAACTTGGAAATGTCTTCCCACAGAGCAAGTTGTTCAACTGTCAACTCGTAGCAAGTTGCCGAAATATCAGCTCATAGAAAGTTGCAAAATGATCTATGTAGGAACAGAGTCAAGGACTCTGTCATACTTGTTTACATCTGGCTCTAGGTCGACTGCTGTTTATTCCCGTAATATGGAGACAAAAATTGATTTGATTTCACTGCCTTACAGTGTAGAATGTATGCATATGGAGTTCTTGCACTGGCTTGCTTAAAACTACATATGTAAGTATGTCCGCATGCATGCATGCATGAATGATCAAACTGTTTAAATGGCTCAGTACTTTTCTATAATACATGGTTGCATGAATCGGTGAAGGAAATGAAACACAGAAATTCACTTCTTGCTATGTATCTACATTACAATATGAGTCTAGTACACGTCTCTAAGAGCATAACGTGTTTTGAGTACACTTCTGCTGGTTTGTAACACTATGTTGCCATTCTAAATATGTCATGTTGCAATATGGACTGCTCTTTCTAGCATAAATCAAACTCGTTGCTTCAAGGCACTACATTATACTTGGCCTTGTCTAGCTAATGCTGGTGTATTATTATGAGGTGAATTCTGACATGAAATAGTATCTCAATTGCTGCTTCTAACCGGCAGAGCGGAATGGGTGACATCTCATGACAGTAGAGTGGTAGGTCATGAGGCTTTTTGGAATGTTGCACCAGCAGGAAATCTTTGTATCTACCCGTTGGGCCATCTTCTTCTTTTGTGTCCAGAGGCTCGTCCCCAGGCTTCTAAAGATAATTTGAACAGCTACTCCACTAAAAACTGATTCTGTGGGGTGGATTCTCCGAACCCAAACATTGGGCTGGATTAATTTAAATATTTGGAGCCCTCCCAAACAGTTGGTGTTGCCATACCCTATCTTTGTGATATTTTTCCCAAACAAAGTCCAGATAAGGACTGAGGTTTGAATTCAGATACCATTCATAAAAGAGTCATATGTAGTAGTGGACTTGCATACCGTATGTTTGCCTCTAATGAGTTATTAAAATAAACAGGGCAGGATAGCTCGGGGGCAACATGCTCGCCTTGGAAGCAAGACAACACGTAGCAATACAGGTTCGATCCCCACGTCCGTGCTTAGAAACTTCTGGGTATTAAACGTGTTAAAAATAACCTATCATATCAGAACTCAAACAATATGAGAAGAGTTTAGATCCCTTAATTTTTCTATGTCTTTGAATTGCAAACTTTTCTGAGATTACTGGTGTGGGATGTTGGCCTGAATATTCTACCCACTACCATTCCATTGTTGATATTTTTGGTTCTGGAACATAGATCCCACAAAGACCAGTCCACAAAATAAACGAGTAAAAAGAAAAGAGAATGGCATTCTCGGTTAGACACATCAGAGTCAGTGCCTGGGCAATGTCACCACCACAACCATACTCATTCTCTGCAGTCATTGGTGGCCCATGTCACAGCAGAAAATGCCATTCATCCAATATGTAGTTTATCAGATTTATCAAGTACAAGTATGCAACCGCTGGTCTCTTGCTGGAAATCAACTTGTTTGTATTAACCGGTTGTGTCTTGTCATCTTGATTTAAGTATAACTAAAGGACTACAGCAGTATAGTAAGGTGACTGCTATGTGCTGTAAATGATCTAAGATATGATGTAACGTAATCTAAAGCAATCATGTCTAAGACAATATCTGCCTTTTTTAGGATCTCTTGGCTCCAGGCCTCAGGCTTTGTGAGAGATGATTAGGAAAGGTTAATGAGGGGAGTGGCAGAGACATCATGTGAAACCTAAAGGGTTGGCGAGTGCATACTAGACAAACGTGTGCTTTGAAAGCTAGTAAGTTTCTAGGTGAGTTGTGGTGCATTGTACAACCAGGATTATCACATTTCCATTAAACAAAATGCATTGTCTTGACCAATTTTGTGAGACCAGATTTCTGTCACAGAGATTTATTTTCCAAAAAGTTGCATTTGTTCTTAATCATGTATCACTTTAACAGATGTGTGGAGAGTTGTCTTCAGCGAGTGTGTTTGGGTGGTGAGGGCTGCTAAGGGCCCCATATGGGGGATCACTGTTGTGACCCAGTAGAGAAGAGGCATTACATGCTCAGACCATTTTTTGGCACGTCCTGTGGCACACAGTAAAGATTGTGCACCTTACACGCAGAATTCAAGGAACAGAGCAATATCAGATCATGTTGGTTCTAAGTTGGCATACAAAATTATTATTTATTGTGCGGGTCCCTCATGCCCTCCATCCCTAAAACAAGCCTGACCCCCCCCCCCCGCAACCCTACCCGACCTCCACATACACATATACATACATGTATATGTATATACATGTACAAGTATGCATATGCATTTGGTCAAATCGGCCAATGTTGCACAAACAAACTGCAGAATAAAACAAACATGGTTGTAACAATGGGATACCATCTTCCTTCGTTTACCATTTTGCTTGAATCATACTTTGATGTGCACGTTTAATGAGGCACAAAGTACGTCAGATAGTTTAAATACATGATACCATTACAATTCTAACACCGAAAAAAGAGAAATTACAAATGCATTTTTCACATTCCTTACAAACACTGACTTAAACTGGCATGTGATGGTATTATTGGGTATTGTGGGCTCTACTTTGCACGTGACACCAGTACCTTCACATGTGAGAGCATAGCCTACTTATTGTAGATGTACTAGGCATATGTTAGACTGCATTTGGCAGCTGCTTAACGTGTGAGGTTATAGTAAAGCAATAGAACCCAAGGACGGGGGACATTATTGGTCGGGTAATGCCCCCGGTCGATAGTTACAAGCCTGAGTGAAGCGAGGGGTTTAACCAAACCCTGGGGGCATTAACCGACTGGTAATGACCCCCCTCCAGGGGTTTTATTGCTATTAGTATTGCCAGACATTTAGCCAGGATACTAATAACAATTAAACTGAAAACAGAGTTTGTTTCCCTGTCTGCAGCTGTGTAGCGACAGAGAGCCGAATGGAAATGGCCGCCAGTTGCCTCGCAACAGAATAGAACAATGACACTAGGATTGTCGTTTTGTTCCGTTCGCAGGCGGCTGGCAACCATATGTATATTGTAAACCAAACCGCACTGGGAGCTGCGTGATGGCTCTGAGGTTTTGCTCATTTGAGAAAGCAGCAGTGCGCTGAACACTGTAAGGTAAGGACTGCGTTATCTGGACAGGCGAGAAACTGGAATTGTAAACTGTTACATTACACCAAATTATATGATCGCTCAAATAAAACAAACCGACTTCACACTGCTAAAATGGACACTTGCTACAGAACGTTTGCGCCCGTCTTGTGGGTCAGAGTACTGCGAGAAAGGCTTTGTCGGCCAGGTAACAACTCCGTGAGGGCCAATCATGTCACACGATTACAAAGGATTGTCCCTCGCCAGTACTAATTCACATTAGTAACTATACCCCATATAATATGTCCTTACTGGGACATTTGAGGCTGCATTTGGCATGTGATGGTAGCAACTGTGAGCATATACCTTACATTTAGTGACATACAAGGCATATTATATGTAATGTAATATTGTTTGGTTTTCCACTACACCAAATCACCAAAGAGTGCCTAGCATGCCCTGAGATTGGGCCCCTGCATGGGGTATTCAAACCTTGGTCTGCAGAGGAAAGGGAGTAAAGAGAAGAGAAGACGATGGGGACATGGTTGAAATGCCACAGTCAGATAATGGGGCAACAGAGAAAGGGAAAAGGAATGATTTGTGATAGTTCGGGGGTGCAGTGCTCCATCAAGGTGGAAAAGAAATTGGGATGATAGCATTACATGGAAATGTGAGTCACCTTATGATTGCAGCATATGCACAGGTGTTTAATCCTTTACCATACTGTGACTTCATCAGGCCCATGTTGGCATTTTTGGCGCCTTTGAGGCTACACCTGGCATGAGAGACAAAACCCTTTAGCATTGCCAATTCTTGTTTATTATTATAGCAATGTTGTACTTTTGTGTTGTACTTTGGGTCTATGCTCAGCTTTTGTTCCGTTCAGATAATGTCCTTGATATGTTTGGTGAATTGGTAGTTTGGGGGTGCGTGTGGTCTCCTTCAGAAGGGATGTGATCAAGCAGTTTGGGCTGGAATGCCCCTTTTGGGGTGGGAGCAAGCCTGATTTGCGTATGGTCTTTGCCATTTTGTAATGGTTTGGCAGGCAAAGATCGATGGTTTGGAGGGTTGCCTAGAGCAATGCCAGAGATTAAGGTTCATTCTAAACCTTCCAGACATCACCTCGTTTGTTTTGCTGAATTGGTCATGGCGCCGGTATTTTATAAAATACATGCCTGCGGAAATTGAAATTTAGCTGGTATAGTGGGCTACTCTCTTTTGTTAAGCTGTCGACTTACTTTCCCTGTCCATATGCCTCAAATAATATGCGGAAGGACTCTATAAAACAAAACATGTGGGTATGTGTTACGTTCATACACATCCCCCCACTCCGCCCCCAAAACACACACGAACACACACAACAAAAGCACACTAACTAAAGTGAACTTCAACGAGCCCTGAAATGAAAACGTGGGCTGCCATTCAGCTTCCCCCTGTTAAGCAATAGAAGAAGGCAAATGCCATTCGTTTTCCTGGCTCGCAACCCAAAATGATTCATGTGCCTAGAATGTTACTGCCATCCAATGGGTGAGCCCTGATATAACCTTTTGTGAAGTCTCTAAATCTCTTTCGGCATATTGCAGTCTGGGGAATTTGACTCATGTTTGACATTCATAACTTAGACCCATCCATCTTCCTTTTTTTACATTGCGAGCAAGACACAGCCAAGCAGTTTCCATTTATTTGTGCTTTTTCCAATTCAATTTAGCTGTGAATTACCAATATTGCTCGACATAATTATCTACGCGAATAAATCAAGCTAAGCTACTCCAACGAAAGGCAAAGCATATTACAATGCAATATTAATTTTGTCTGGTGCCTTTTCGCATTAGTTTAAAAGCCCATCTTTAGTAAAACTATCATTGGATTATGATAATAATTACTCAGAAGATGAAATAGCCCTTTCTAGTGAAAGCATCATCGATTTAATTTATTATGTGAAGCAATCAGTGAAGTTGTTTTATGTCTGCATTGGACTAGCAAGTGCAGCTCTGCTCGCGTGCTTTCCTTTGAGTCTGGAACGATTGCTGTCAGGATGGATGGTGCTGACTGCAAGAGAAGCTACGTGCAATTGGTTTATAACACTTAAATCAATAAGCAAACCGGCAAATGTATTGAAATGTAAGAATCATCGCTATGCTTGAGCCAACTCTTTCAGGCAAGCTTTCCCCGCCAAAAGATGGATAAGATTTGGAGTCGCTTTGCAAAATATTTGGTAGAAAATACAAGGGAAAATATTCGGCAACCAAGTGCCGGTGCATCTCTTTAAGGTAGGCTCTATAGGTAAAGACACGTGCAATGCGCATCCGAGTTTCACGTTGCAAAATCATTATTCTCATGCGCATCCGATTTGCGACCGTAACTGCCAATACGTCGACAGAGTTTTGTATACGTTGACAACCTACCTAGTTAGGTTGTAATGCTATACCGTAACTCGAGTTGCTGCATGAGTAGACAGCCACGTGACCTGTGGCGTCAGCAGGCAGTGTACACATTGCATTGATATATGATAGGTTATTTATCATTGACAGATTTGCTTTTAAGGAGTTTTTACTCCAGAATGTACCCATGCCTCAAAGCACCCCATTGATTGAGGTGCATTTTCACGGTTGAATAATCTTAGGCAACCGCAAGGGTGCTGCAGCAGACACTGTGAGAGATAGATGCATCTGCGTTTCCTGAGGAAAAATATTATCTCTGAAATGTGTCATGATCAGATATGTATCGGTCAACTTCTTTTCATGGGTCTACAGCTGTTGGATCTTGGGATATTTTAGATTCAGTAAACAAAACAACTTTGTCAAAGGGATGTTATGGTTAAGTTGTGCTACTAAAAACCTATGAAATTCAGTGAAAAAACTTTGTTAAAGGTACGTTATGGTTCCAAGTAAAACTGAAAAACCCCTGAAATTCGCCAGTTATGGTAAGCTAAGCAACCATAACTCGCGCCACCGCCGTGCACTGCTAAGACGAACACCCAGGACATCAAAGATGACATCACACATGTCATTGATTGCGCTGGTTGTGGCCAGGGCCTAGGTTTTTTTTGACTAAATATAGATATACATAGTGTGAATTTGATAGGAGTTTACTAGGATTCCCTTAGTTTATGTACATGTAACATAGAACATACTGAACCACCAGCTAGTGATTTTGATGTCCATGGATGGTGCACATGTCTGCGGACGGACGCAGTCAACATCAACTCTATCCAAAACTCAGTGGGTATTTTACATTGTTGTACTATGCAATAGCAACACTGAACAAGTTCAAAAAGCAGCACATAGACACATTATATGTAATAATAAATAAGAAGCTACATATGTAAGACATCAACCGTCCATTTAAATAGCATATGCACCAGAATGGAATATACCAAAACAAAATATATATGCCTCCAACATAATTACCTCACAGAAACTGCACAGCAAAAAGCAACAGCAGACCTACACAATAGTAACAACAAAACTTACCAAAAACTGGTAAGTTAACTTCATGTTTCTTATATATTTCTAAAACTTTCTGTATTAGGTACACTAAAAGTAATACATTTTTTTTACACAGAAATGTCCACTACTTTGGAATGGCTGGAAGAAAATTTCCCACGGGATGAAATGAGTGAAGACAGTGATACTAATGGTAAACACAACACTTCTCTATATAAGCCAATTAATAACCATTATTTTATGTGTACTTAACATATTTTGTTTAACAGACCATACAAACAGTGACAATAATATACCAAGAGAGACATTAGAAAATGCTCTGCAGCGAATGGAACAAAAAATGGATATGCTAATGAAAAATGTCAATCTTTTAAAACATTTTGTGGAGGACCACATAAAAGAAAACATTAAATATCACTTTCCCACATGTACCTGTTCCCCCTTTCCATGTCCCAGTCAACTATCCCCAAACCCTCCCCACCAAGAAAAACATTATGATGAAACCTCCATCCCTTCACCCCCTCCCATCTATCATCTCCAAGCCCCTAATTCCCATGTATTTGTTTCAGTTTCTGCTTCCCCCTCTCTTTCATAAATGTTATATTTGTATACAATAATAAAATATTATGTGTGTTGTTACTTTATTCCTGTGTGTCTTATTATTTTTAAAAAGGCAGTTGGGATGTTCCGCGGACAGTGTGGGCGTCCGGGATGTCTGCAACTAACCAAATAGGGATGTCCCAAGGACACTATACCTGTCCGTACTGTCCGCAATCAAAATGGAGGTGTTCTTAGAACACACTCAATGTCCTGTATGTCCGCAATTAACCAAAATGGGGGTGTCCTAAGGACACTATGACTGTTTGTACTGTCCGCAATCAAAATTGGGGTGTTCTTAGAACACACTAGATGTCCGGGATGTCTGCAATTAACCAAAATGGGGGTGTCCCAAGGACACTATATCTGTTTGTACTGTCCGCAATCAAAATGGAGGTGTTCTTCGAACACAATTGATGTCCGGGATGTCCGTAATTAACCAAAATGGGGGTGTCCTAAGGACACTATGGGCCTGATCACGACCTCGGCGGTAACGCTAATGCTATTAGCGCGGGGGCTATTAGCGCGACCGCCATAGCCCCCGGCGCTAATAGCGCGGGATCACGAGTTGGGCGGACTTGGAAGTCACCATTCCCCATTGAGCCCATTCGGGAATGCCCCATTCCCCATTGGGCTCAATGGGGAAAATTCACGCTCTTACCGCCGGCCCCCAAACATTTAAAAAGTGCTGTTTTCGCCAATCAAAGGTATTTTACAGTAAAAGTTAACCATTGCACATGTCCCAGACAATGTCCCTGGTGATCTACATACTTTTTGGAACGTTATGAGCCTTTCTTGGTGTTCGAAGTGTCAGCGGACAGACAGCGTGGGTGTCCGCGAAGCGCACACCTGCACCCCTATAAAAGGCCACACCCCAGAGCTCATCCTCGTGCTTCTGACTACCTGACAGAGCATTGCTTCTGACCTGAATTGACTGCATTGCTGGTGACTTCTGCATACTGTTCTCCAGATGGCAACCATGGCTGCTTCGGCTTCATCACCTCCCTCATCCCCCTCCACTACCACCACCTCCCCAAGGGCCTGCAGAGGGGAACAGGTGTGAGGATGCAGAGCAGAGGGATGAAGAGGATGAAAAGGATGAGGCAGTGGAAGTCCCTAATACCAGCACTTATCGTGAGTCTTGGGTGTGGTGGTTATTTACCCCTCTTGATGAAGTGCCAAAAGCTCATGCAAACAACGTGATTGTGGAAGGCCTGGTTTGTATAGCTTTGGCACAACATCAATGAAGCGACACCTGAGGTCGTTCCACGGTGGGGTTATTTGTAAGTTTGTACCTTGGGATAAACATAGTAGGTTGAGTTCCCCTGCAGCATCCTCCATTTCCACTCCTGCCACCACAAGAGACACTCCTGTGGGACAGCGTATCCCTCCAGCTGCCTCGCAGGCCATTCATGATGTTGTTGACCCTTAACTTTCGTGGGTCACAATATTCTGCCTGTACTGCGACGCACTACTTTGTAGAGGGGAGAATCTTCGGAGTGCTTTCGAGACTGCGGTCAAGGAGCACGAGAAGAACTGCCCACTACCTGAATAAGGCCCACCCTGCATCTTCCTCTCTCCACCTGCCCTTTCTTATCCCTATGGTTGGTGTCCCTTCCTTACCCTCCTTTCCTTGTGTGTCATCTTTAAAAAACAAACAAAAATACACAACAACAAAAAACAAAAAAAGGCTCTTTTCAGAGCCGCCTTTCACAGTTTAAAAATAAAAGTGAAAAATAAATAGTGTTGGGCCCTGTGCATTTTATTTAAAAGTCTGCGGGCATAAACATTTTGGAGGGGCTGCCCTATTAGAACTATTGCACTTTTCTCTCAGAGGAAGTGGTGGCACTGAAAAGAGCCTTTTGGTGGTGCTTTTTTGTGTTTCAAAAACTTCAAATGATTAACACATAGTGCAAAATGTATTCATGTAATTCCAAAAAAGGTTGCAATGCATTTTGTATATTTCACAGACAAATCTGATTACCAGCATAAGTAAGAAGGACTCCATCTCTGTGAAAAATGTATGTGCTACGAAACATAATATTTTCATTGTGAAAAGAGGACATGCCAACATCTCTCAAAAAGGCACAAACATCCTTATTGACATTGTGCCTCGCTTTCTCCATTTGTGGACCATTTGTCTCTGCACAATACAGGAAAAAAATACTTGGGAATTTGGAAACATGTCCGTGACCTTCCCAAGTCCCTCTTTCATTGCAAATTGCAAAGAAATTCCTGCCACATGTCCTAAACTTTTCTCTCTACAATGAATAATAATAATGTATGGATGACGCTGTGTCACCAAAGTAGAACAAAGAGGTACCAAATCCAGCCACTACATATCACGCACTCCATGCCAGTGCACTTCAACACGAGGGAATCCAAGATGTGCAGCCACTCCACAGCGATCTGCATGCACTTCCAACCAATTTATCCATGAGTCTTCCAAAATCCAGATAATCTGTTTTCTGAAACACACAGCCATAGCTATCTGCTCTCCACTCAGAAAAAATAATTTCTGACAAACTCTCTCTCCTTACACATCACACCCAGTAAACCTTATTGACCAATCCCTTGCTGAGCTCACTCTCATTTGCATGCCTCTCTACACCAAGATCCCCTACAGTCCTATTTCCATGGCAAATATGTTCAGAAGTCTCGTATGTGGCATGCCCTGTCCGCAGACAGTCGCAGTGTCTGCGGAGTGTGTAAGTCTTGGGCAGCCCGTCTACCCTTTCCACTTCACTCTCTGCACCATTCCCTCATAGGCTACAGCTAAGCAGTCACACAACCATCCACCAATCACATCCAAGAACTCTACATCTAACTCCATCATCATAGTTCAGTACTTCAGATGTACTGTTCATCACTCTGAGTACAAGTGTCATGTCATTGGAAAGCACCTACTACAAAAACTACTGTACAACTCTGCAAGATTTCTACTTGCAGCTTCATGCATATCCACATGCATAAATACAAACTACAGGTATGCATATTATCTGCACAGTACATGTACAGCTCTTGAATTTACTGTCATTTCTCCCGTCTGCTATAATCAACTGTCACTTGCAAACCTGTCTGCTCTTCAAAAAATGTTTACACACACAGCTATTTAAAAAAGTGTAATTTCATATTAATAGATGGGAAAAATAACAGTATAATTGTAGAAAAACACTTTGTAGTGTATTATAATACTACACGTAGCCAGGATGAGTTCATGCATCTTTATACACTCACAAAGATAGACACTATCATTAAAAAGGCTCCCAGATGAAACAACACCACGGCCTCTACATCATACATTCCATGTTTTTTCTATACAGTTCCTGCCATGTACCCTATAAAAATAACACAGTAAGTATGTGATAATTTCTTCTATCTCTTAACATCCAATAATTCAGCCTTAAGAAACCAAGTGAGCTTTATACGCTTAATATTATACTCATTTGTAAAGCATGTTCAACTAACAGATTCTAAGTAAAATATACAGGCTGCACATAGGCAAAGGAAACTGCATGTACACACTATATTCAGTTATAAAAAAACACTACTACTACAAAAACAAAAACATCAATATCTAAATTAACAACAGTGCTATAAACACACAAATGTACTAACTTCTTTCTTTTACAATTGAAGTGAAGACCACTGTACTGAAAAGCAGCAGCATCTGAAGTACGAACAACAACTCAGAAGAAACCTACTCTTTTCATACAAAAAATTAAGTACAATACTACCATAATGTTCTAACTGTTACTCAAACACACTAGAATGTTAGTATTGCAGAACAAACATCTGTTTTAATTATATACCATTAGATTTAGTATTAGTGCTTCCCCTCACCACTAGCTTACTTTGTATTGTCATCTGAACCCCAGTATTGTAACACACAAATACAAGAATAGCCTTCCCAACTTGTTGTAGCTGGCCAATGCACAATCACACACCTCCACATGCATCCTTACCATCATACTCAGACACTCATGCACACAGCACACATACATTGCACAAAAGCCCAACCTACAGTTTCTTTTTTTCTCCAACAGACCCCAAAGAATGCCTACCAAAATGCAACTTTGTAGAAAGCAACGCAGAAGTAGAGCAAATTAAAATAAAGGTGTCCAAAATAAGCATCCATCTCTAGCAGAATGTGTTCAAAAAGTTCAGAAACGGTGCCTCCTCTTTCAAAATGCAACACGAAACTGAAAGTGATTAACAAGAATTCAGCTACCACTACTGCTAACATTGCACCTATAAATCTTGATGTAGTGGCAAGTAACCATACCAAAAAAAGTATTTTACAAAAAATGTTCCGCCACAGAGTCCTTAAGAACCTGATAAAAACAGAAGAGAAATAGTGCACAACCCTTAAAACCTACCGTAGAAAATTAATCTTAGAAACTCTCATAAACACTGCAATCCTTCTCAAAAGGAAGTTATTTATTTTAGTTTTAAACAGAGTGAAACCACTAACAAAACTAATTACTAAACTACAAAAAAGACTTCTCAATAAATGGAATGTCAACAAAAATAACTTTTTAAATATCTGTGGAGGTGAGTGGAGTCACACCATGAGCACAGAACCATATTTTAATGAAGAAGCATACAAACAAAAGCAAACAAACACAATTGCCATACATGGCAGTGGATGAAGGTATGGAAAACCTAAAAATATCATAATGGAACAAGAAATGCAGTTCACAAAAATATCTCCAGAAAACTAAGTATCACCTCTCCATTCCGCTAAACCAAAACGTCCAGTGTACAAATGGCTATGCACGTCAATGTGTAACATTGCCAAAAAATCTATCAAATCTTTACGCCAGTTCCTCAATCAGTATGTGAAAGGCAAAGACGTATTCAAAATGAAACAAATACAAAATATGGATACCTGTCCAATGTCCAAATACACAGGATTACAAGGACATTCATTAGCCTGTATTTCAGGACCTATTTGCAAAAGCACCTTCCATCATGTCAAGAATATATCTTCATTCAACTATAAGAAATCTGGTCCATAAACTCTACTATGCTAAAAGTCCTGCTTTAGCACTAGTCAATTTAAATAACAATCTTCTACATGGTACAGCCAAAGAACTACTCGAAGAGAAACTATTTTGGAACTGAAAGCCACTTACAAAATGCAATAGGTTTACAACAGACTAGAAACAACTGTACAGATGGCAACCTTCTATTACACACATACAAAAAAAGAAATACTAAAATTTTAAAGTACATCCGCTGAAGTACCAAACCGTGTGTATGTGTTGCCGCAGAACTTTTTATAAAAGTAGCACAAAAACTGTATACATACAAAATTGAAGACAATGAAAATTCCAAATGGTTTGAATTAGCTCTCTACCTTATAGCAGAAAGAAGCAGAAAGAAAATATGAAATTACTGATGCCTTAATACTTTGCAGTTACTGAACTGCAAAACTTGACAACAACCAACCTCCTTCACGTGCTATCACAAATAACTATTCCCACTACCAAAACCACTGCAACAACTAAATTTATATGAGAGCATCATAATTCAAACAGTGCACTCATTTCAAGCAATAATATGCCTTCAACCAAAAACAACAAAATTACCTCCCTCTGAATTAGTGACAGGCATTTCTGGAAAAGAATGTACAAACTCTGGGAGTGCAACGTCCAATAGATCAATCTTTAATTGTTTTAGTAAATGGATTACCTAGAAAAGACAAACAAAATTGGCAACAACTCATGGACTTACATAAAGTTAGACAAGCTTTACAATATCTAAAAGACAGCAATGAATACTATAAAGAAATTAATATTGAAGAAAACCTGAGAGAAACCACATTAAATAATTCAAGAGTCACCAGAAACTGGTCAATTTCAACTTCTAGATCCTGCTACAGCATACAGTATTTTAGACCATTATACAATTAATCCATTACACTCTAAAGACACCATAGATGATGCACTGGAAACGGACCAAATGCGATTAGCCAAAGGATCACCAATCAGCATATGGGAAATATTTGTAATAAAACTGGTCCTCCCCTCTGAGAAGTGCAACACTTCATTTGGAGAAAAGAATACCAAGCCAGGGGAGCACCACATACCCACATGCTTTTATGGATTAAAGATGCTCCTAAATTTGGTCGAGACAGTGATGGCAATGTTTTACAGTTCATCGAAAAATATGTCACTTGTGAAATTCCTTCACAAACAACACATAGTGAACTTCATGCACAAGTTTTACAATTTCAAAGACACAAATGTGGGAAATATTGTCGTCACAAATATAAAAACAAAGGGAAATACTACACCAAATGCCGCGTTGGTTTCCCTAGACCAGTTATACCAACAGGTCAAGTAAACAACTTCATGTCTTAAGTTAGACATAGGAGCTCATTACGACTTCGGTGGTAAGGGGTTAATGGCGTGGGTAAAGGTGCCAGAGCCGTCAACCCCTTACCGCCCTATTATGAGGTCTCCAGGCATCTTTAGCGGGTCCCACGATCAGACCAGCATGCTAACAATGGGCCCGTTATTAACAGGCCTGTTGTAAGCATGCTCCCCATTCACATTGAGCCCTATGGGGTTCGAATGGGAATAGGGTTGTTCTGGGACCGGGCTCCTTGAATGAGGAATTACTGGGCCCTCCATGGTTGGAATGGCCCAGTAATTGCTCATTCAAGGAACCCAGACCCGGTACCCGGTAAGAGGGTAGCCATGCCGCTGTTAGCGGCATGGTTACCTCATACCGTGTAATGACCCCCAAAGTGTCAAAGATAAATCACCTAAGAACACATATTACATAAAAAGGACAGAAGAAGCAAAATATATCAATGATTACAATGCAGTCATTGCCCTCTTATTGAATGCAAACATAGATGTGCCGTACATTGCAGACAATTCCACTGCAGTTGCACGATATGTCACAGCCTACTTAACCGAAGGAGAAAAAACAGAGCTTCAGGACCTCTGGGATGACTTATCATCTGACAAAACACTGTCACAGAAATTGTACAGCTTAGGCATACAAATGTTCTCTCATAGAGAATATGGCTGCTATGAAGCTCCAGACCGTTTAACCGGTACTGCCTTGTATGGAAAATCTGAAAATATATTATGGCTAAGTCTTGGTCCTGCTAAATCTAGAAAAAGAGTTCTTAAATCATATGAGGACATAGATACAATAGCCAAAAATGATCCCAACAGCCAAGACATTTTGAAAAACAATTTATTAGACACATACTACCCAAACAGGGGTACCACTTTGGAAACCATGCGTCTATACCACATAGCCCATAACTTCACAAACAAAAATAATATAAAACCAGATGAAAAGAAAGATAGATACAGAGTGGCAAATTGTGAAGGCAGCTTAGTGAAACTTACCAAACAAAGCTTAATTAATCATATCAAATTGTCATTAAAAACTCCTCAAAGAACTATATTACATGTCCCTGCTACAACTTTTTAAACCATGGAGAAAAGAAGAAGAGATACTAGATACCTATGACTCCTATGAAGACGCTTTCAAAGCAAATGAAAGTACTATAAGAGATGTAAACTTGACACAGTACAAAACAATGTTGCACAATGAACAGCAACACGAAGAAGCACTCCAGGCCCAGCTAGATAAGGTCACTCTCGACAGTAGTCAACATTCTGTGACAGGAAGCCAAGAACCACTGGGACAACCACTTATAGCAAATGAGGCAGAATTAGCTATGACAGAAGTATAAAACACCATGTGTCAGTATGAACAAGCTTCAGAAGACTTCACTGTACTGAAATCAAAACTGAACAATGAGCAGCATAGCATTTTCCAAGAAGTAACAAAACAAATTGAACATGGTGTACAACATGAAAATAAAAACTGTACCTGCCAAAACTAAAAACCTAAACTGCTGTACATCAGTGGTCAAGCTGGTTCAGGCAAAACATTCTTAATCAAAATCATCAGCAAGTTGCTTCAACAATTGACAAACAACAACAAACGGTCAGCTGTGGTAAGTGCCCCCACAGGTTTAGCTGCCTACAACATAGGCGGTGTCACTTTACACCGATTACTACTCCTTCCAGTAGAACACCAAAACAAATTAGATTATTGCAAACTATCTACAGAAGCTGCAATGAAACTATGTAGAGTTTTGAAACAAATGAAAATGCTACTAATAGATGAGGTGAGCATGGTCTCCAACCTAATGTTGGCTTTGATTCAACTCAGATTACAAGAGGTACTCAAAACAGACTATGAAGAGCTGTTTGGAAAAAAAACCCATTATTGTTATCAGAGATCTTCTTCAATTAGCACCAGTGGAAGGTGAACCTATTTTTAAAACCTTAGGGCACAAACTCTGCCGTAAAACTCTTGGCAGCATAGGAAATGTCAACCTTTGGCAACATTTCCAATGCAGAGAATTAACAGAAAACATGTGCCAGCCTACATACCTCACATACGCCAACATATTAAAAAGTATTGGAGTTGGTGTAATAGCTCAAGAAGCACACGAATATTAAAAACCAGGCACATCCATGCACTGTATCGCCATAACTCATGTGCTACTGATGTTATGGAACAATTAGCACACAAAAATGTCAATTGTATGTCCTTGATGCCAACTCTTGCAAGCTGTTCAAAATTCAATGAAACAATATTGAAAAAAGAAATGCAACCAATAATTGAAATTTGCTCCACAGACAAACTGGACATACATGGTATGACACTACCCATTTGTCAACAAGCACAACAAGACTAAATACCTTAGAAAACTCTATCTCCAACACAGATGGTTTGGAGAAAATATTAAAATTATCTTTAAACTGTAGAGTAATGCTTAAATGTAACTTTGATGTGGAGCAAGGACTAGTTATTGGAGCACTTGGTACAGTTGTTGGCTTTCAAACATACCCACGGACAACAACATCCAGTTTGTCAATATTCTTTTTGTCTAACTATCAGAAGTTAAAAGGATAGGACGATCAACATGCTTCCTTCTTTTCAAAGACATGTATGTACGCAGAGAACAATTTTCTCTAACTCTAGCATATGCAGTCACCATTCACAAATCACAAGGTCTTACCCTAGAAAAAGTATTGATAGATAATGGGAGCACAGTCTTTAAAGAAAGCATGAGCTATGTAGCACTATCACGCTTACGTACACTTGACAGACTATTTCTAAACAACTTTGATGCAAGTAAAGAAAATGCTGATATTCCTTGCATTCTAGAATACAATAGACTACGTTCACTGTACACCCCCCATCTAAAAACCTATCCTGTTCCATAAAAAGAAAAACGTTGTAAAAGAAAACTACTTCAAACAGAAACGATACAGGATCTCACTGCAATTCCTCCAAAGAAAGTAAAAGAAGCTAATACTTCATCAAGTACCACAACCAAAGAAGAATCCACTGCACAAAGTAACTCAAGTACTTCTTCAAAGAAGCAACACACACTCCGAACAAATGACTTGGACACAGAACTGTCAGGTCGATTCAAATTTTCGAATACAACTGGTGTAAATTGCTACGCAAATATAGCAATACATATTCTATTCCAATTGCCACCAATTATTGACAACATTTACTTACACAATAAAGACCAATTGTGTTTGCAAATGTTAGTCCTTCATAGAAATGAAACCAACAATCCTGACAACACCTACAGTGTTTCTGGAGTAAGACAAGAATTAGACTACTGTGCTGGAATGGTTAAATTCACTATAAACTCACAAGAAGATCCACAAGAATGCCTAATGTACTTACTACAAGTACTGGAAAACAAAAACATACATGTAAATTAAATCTTCCAAGATGCACCTAAGAATCTAGGCCCTGGCCACAACCACTGCAGCATAACACACCTATAGAATCAAACATTTTGACTGTGGTATGTGGGCTGCTTATAGGGGATATTAATTACAATCTATGCTCTACTAACAACCCAAAACCAACATCATACTAAATTAAAATAGCTAGTAGTGCGCCCAGCATTTAGTATGTCCGTGGACAGATGTGTTGACCGTGGACATCGCAAACCCATCAGGGGCACCTGCCACCTAAACAAATACAGCATTTGACCCATCTCTTACTCCCCCACCCTCCTCAAGCACTCCTACACACCAACACACTCTCCGAAATTGTATTTTTCCTCTGTTCGATGCCGCGCTGTCCACGGATGTCTATGGATCCGAGATGGCGGGCACATCTAAACAATGTGACGCACCTCATGCCTCTCCCCAGCCAATCAGCGAACACATCCCTTGTCCGCGGACATGACACAAGCTGATTAGCCAATCGATGTCCTGTCCACGGAGCAAACAGGGAAATGTGTCCGCGGAGCGGACATATATATCACTATGTTTTTGACACCTAATATTTGGTCATTTAAAAAAAAAATACTGGCCTGATTTCCACCAAATTTACAAAAGCACGCTTTCAGGACCAAGCCGCTACTCCTGCCACAAATTTGGTGAAAATCCATCCAGTGGTTTGAGCTGTAGATGTGAGCAAATGTTTTTCCCCAGTCACTCTATGGGAAAAAAGAAATTTTGGGACCCCCCTTATAACTTTGCCCACCCAGAACCAACCCTCACCAAAGTTCAGAGCGGGCCATATACTTTTTTTGCAAAGTTTGGTGAGGATTTGTCCAGGGAGAGTGAAGTTATAAGCCACCCAAAAAGTATTTTTCCTATGGGGTTAGCAACTTAACCATAACTACATTACCGCTACCGCAGGCCATGTAATTACTACTCCAATTAGCAATTACCTCCAGTCAGCATAGTCCATGGATCATGGAATTTGTAGTCCCAAACCCCTGGAGAGTCAAAGATTGCAGACTAAGGGTACGATTCATGGAAATGTATGCAGAAATCCTGCAGGGGCCGCGTGCAGAGAAGGACACTGTGCAAGCCTGCGTGCAGATTAAAAAAAGGGTGCGGCCTGCATATTCATGGAATTTACTGCACTGAGAATATGGCCCTTTAGTAACGTTCAAGTAATGGATGGGAGTGCAGAGTAAATCTGAGTCCAAATAATCGTACCAACTCAGGAAGATGGCAAAGGTACTGTTTTATTGACAATTATCTAAAACAGGAAGATTACAACGGACGTTCTCTCAGGCTCTCAAAAATGTTCTCATAAAAACATCCTTATATGAAAAAAATAAGTCAGAGGTGACGTCATACCACATGGCAAATAATAGAAAACCTATCAAAGGCTGTGATAGGCTTAAGGGGAACATCTAAGTATACATTGCATAGGGACTACGATCGTGATTGACTGCCCATTGTCAGGTGGACAACTTATGCCTACCTGTAAAAACATGTAATCTTTAACACTATTAAGTAAACAGTTTATCATTGGTCTTTACACTATAAGGCACTTCATTAGACGGCCCTCTACAATTGGATGGCACACTTGTCCCATGTCTGTAACATTTACCTCACTTAGCAGCATGTAAGCTCAAACCCAGGTGCCAGAAGGTGGAGTTGACTTTACCTTCCCACCCAATTAGCCCAACATCTCTCATCACCCATGCTTTCTGCCATGAAGATTGTCTTTGAACTTGGCCTTGCAATGTATCCTTGTCTGTGGGAATATATGGGAGTACAGGCTCTCCCTATCGTTGTTCTAGGACTCCAAGTTCACCTCTATTTCCATCCTTTGCTCACGTGACAGGAGACCATGATTTGGTCCATTTTGCAGCATTTAAATGTATTAAATGAATAAAACTTGGCACTCTTAGTGTTCTTTCTTTTCACCTTAACAAGGGATGATTCATCCTTCGCACATTCACTGATTTCAAGAATAGATAATCAATTTTTACTGCTTCAGTTTTGATACCAGGCCAGACAGCCTCGCCAGCTGCTTCCTAATCTCATCTTATTCTTGCTGCACCACAATTCTCAGCCTTTCCTCTCCATGGGTCCAGACTTACTAACTTCATGACACCAATGTCCATATCCTATACAATGGTTGCTTCGCTTGCAGTCTAATCACTACATATAGCCAGCTTCTATGATGACTTAGTCGAATTGTGTTTCAGCATCTATACAATTATTGAACAGTTGATTTTCTGTAGTACTTTGCACACGTGCAATCTTCTTTTCGCATATGAAAGTTTACTTGATTCTGAACTTCGTCATCAGTTTCTGAAATATCCATGTATTCTCTTCTGCCAGTCACACTTCTCTTGTGACGTCACTAGTTTCTCACTTTGCTCCTTTTTATATTCCTTCAGGGATGTTCCTCCCTCAGTTCCTCCCTCAGATTATCGTCTCTTCGGGGATACAGTTGATGGGGTTTCCTCAGTGGATAACTTCTTTAGAATATACGCTGCAGTATTGGAACAACTGCTGGTGTCAAACATGGTAGGATATCAGGCTTTTAATGTATAGGAGGTAGGGGGCAGGATTTCCTGCAGCAGCATGTAACTGCTCCTCTACAGAGCAAAGTACCTGTATTTGCAAGTCACGCCCCCAGGCAAAGCCAAAACAGCCAGGACAGCTACCATTGCGTGCTCCCCCGGGTGCAAATATACACACACTTTCAAACAGTGCATGCAGCAAGCAGGCCTGCATCTCGGGGACCCTGCACGGGGCCCCCCGTAACTGTATCCTGCACCCCGACAGCAAGCGTATTAAAAATTGTAACTCAGTAATTAATCTGGGAATCTGCGTAAAAAAAGGAAACTGTTCCTGCACCCTGTTAGGCTGTGTATGTGCTCCCCTAAGTTAGATTGGAACCCCGGTTGTGTCCATGCACCCCTATAGCTGATATGCAACCCCACCTCTGCACTGCAATTCCAATGCACAAGTGTACTTACACGTGCATTCGGGTGCCGGGTGGTATGAAGGACTTTCATTGCCATTTCCCAGCTGAAAAGTTTTGTGATCGAATCCATGAATATGTCTTGTGCCCCGCAATTGTGGGCATGTGAGGGACTGCCTGCAGGCGTCCCTTGGATCGCCCACTTTTTAGCAAGTTCTTCCTCATTTTTGGTGTTCCGCCCCCTTCCAAGCCATCTGCCCAAGCCATTCCCATGCTCTGCATGAAGTCTTCTGCAAGGCCCTCAGCGGCTCGCAGAGACGTACAGAGCCTGCACGAACTCCATGCAAGTCCAGGAGAAGTACCGCACATATGATTCCATGAATCAACAAATGCAGATTTGCGTGCAGTTTGGCAGACAAATACCCTATTTTCCACACAAATAATTCCATGAATCGGGACCTAAGACTTAACTGATGCTACTGGTGTGTGTGCTGCTGTTTAGAGAGTCTGCCACATGACCACCCTTGCAATCCCCATTTTCCTCCTCCTCCACTTTGTGGCAAGTTGCAATGTTTGCAACATGCATCAAAACACTGAAATTCAAGATATCTTGGGTGAACTGTTTTAATGTAGTTTCAGCTATGCAGTACACATAGGTGTTTTGAGTTTTCTGTGAGGTAGTACAATTGATGGTGTTATGTACATTTATTTTAGTCATTTTTTTATTTCTTTTATTTTGTTGTAGTTGTATCGTTCTCATCATCCCAGTGGAATTGCACCAGATGTTGGACAGTTAACTTCTGTGAAAGGTCAACCTATATTGAAAAGATAGTGGAACTGGTGGAGAGGGGAGCAGCAGATTTGTAGCCAATTTTGAAAAGCCTTCTTTTTGAACCTCTCTAGCATTTCTAATGATTGTTGAAATAGAGTGCTGCAGGTATTTAAAGTCTCTGGTCTGATTCCAGAATTCACACTGTGCAGATGGCAGGAGCGTGGCTGATGTGCTTATTCTTCTGCACGTAATGCTTGAGCCCCATGTATTTTTATTTTTTGGTGCTTGTGTGCTTTTTGATAGGCATCATGCATATCTTTGTAGTGGATTTGCAACAGATGGTTTGACATTTCTCAAATGTGGCTGCTCTCTTGACTACCCATGGATGGTATTGTCTACACATGACTTGCATCATGGAAAGATAGGGAGTCGGTAAGAGAGGAGCGTGTATAGTTGACTTTGTTGCTGAAGTTGAGGCTTAATTTTCATTTGGTGATGTAGTTGCACTGGTGGATGGAGGTTGTGCGGGTGGCGCTGATCTCTGTCTATGCAAGGAATGGGCCCCAGGCATTTTTCTTTTACGATGTTTGTGTGCTTTTCGATAGTTATTATCCACCTCATCCCAATGGACTTGCATTGGATGGTTTATTATTATTGATGTTCCTAGGCTTTGAGATGGAACATTAGAAGGACCACGAAATAGAGTTTTCTTGCAGAATGTGAAAAGTATGTCTTCCGCATCTTTTCTGGAACAGTGTTCTTAGACTTTAAAGAAACGCCAATTGTGAGCAGTGGGTTTTATTGTGGATGTTGATGGATTCGGAACCCAAATATATATATCAAGGAAAAAGCTTTAGTTGCAGGGACGTTAAGGTGAGCAATTCATTGTAACAAAACCTTTGAAATTCAAGGAAACAACTTTAGTTGCAGGGACGTTAAGGTGAGAACTTAATGCAACAAAGCCTCTGAAATTCAGCTAAGCCATCTTAACTTTGTGCCCCCTGTTGCACATCCTATGACCACAATGATGACATCACAGCCCTAGACTAATATTGTCTAGGGACTTCTTCTTCATCAGTTTCCTATAGTACTGGGCTACTGTCCTACACTTTTCCTCCTACCCGTATCAAACAACCCCCTCCATGTCTCACAATTTATATATAGAATTCTTAGTTTTTACATGTTGCAGGTTGTGGGCCAGGAATGTGCCCACATTGTTGCCCTTGGTTAATATTTTAGC
Source organism: Ambystoma mexicanum (assembly GCF_040938575.1). Lineage (NCBI taxonomy): Eukaryota > Metazoa > Chordata > Amphibia > Caudata > Ambystomatidae > Ambystoma > Ambystoma mexicanum. Next base: position 718,309,388 of record NC_090932.1, read on the forward strand.
TTTGTTAAGGTGAGGTCATATTCGGTTTGCTATGAGAGATGGGCCTCCAGTTTTTTGCACCCCATCTGCCTCTCTACCAGGACCTTGTATGAACATGTGGCTTTGTCAATTCGTACCCTTCGGGGTGCCTCTCCTTCTAATTGCATGTGCATCATGCTCTTGGCTTTGGTGTATGCTGTGGAGCTAGATGAGTACTGCTTTCAGGGCATCCCATGTGGTGTAACCGCTAATATCTGGGGTGGCATTCATCTCCAGGATGGACAGGGTCCCTAGGTATTGCCTAATTTGGCTGTCATGGTGGTTTGGGGGCCGAGTCCAGTCTGTTCAATGAAATGTGTACAATCTCTTGGGCATGATTTCAGGTGACTTTAGGATTTTTACAAGGTTTTGGGATAAGGGCATCAGAGCCGGTGAAACTAAAAGCAAATCAATATGGGATTGCCCTGTGGTTGAATATGGATTCATTATTGCATCTACTTCTTCAGGGTTGTTATCGACCAGTTCTTTTCACAATATGTTAATATCAGACGGCAGGGCTGCCCCCATCTGTACTTTATGCCCTTAACTCTGAGCCAAACTGTCACTTTCTGGAACAACCATCAGTGGGCCAGATTGCCCAAGGAGAGGTCCTGGAACAGTTTGAGCTTGGTTTTGTTGTGTGTTATTTCACCCTTTCATCTAGATTCCAGAAGAATTCTTTCTTTTGCCTTGCAGAGTGTATTTATGGGATCAAGACTTTCTTGCATTGGTATGACATTTCTACTCGTTGAGGGGGTTAAGTATGAGATGGTTGTCTTGAGTCAGAGGCAGTATAGATTTGACGAGTGCGATGACATAGCCCTCAAGCTCCTGGTCTGTAATGCACACTGGGATTCCTCAAATGTGAATGTTGTTTCTGCGCACTCTGTTTTCCTGGTTATCCTGCTTCCGAGACAGAGCCTCACCTTAGGTGTTCAAGATTGAAACTCTGTGTGGCAGTTCTGCTAGGTCATGCAAGTATTTGCATGAAACATCATCCATTTCGATCATCCTTTTCTCAACTGCTAGCATCTGATCATCTAAGATAGAGACCCCTTGAGTGAATTCTGTGAGATCTCTTTCTTTATTTCAGACAGGAGGTTTTGTAAGTCAAACGTTACTGCTGGTGCATTTAAGTCTGTCAGGCACACATGATTTTCATGAATTTGTGCCACCCCAATATATACATTATGTTCTTGCTTTTTTGCTCAATCATAGGTCGCTGCGGTAAGTGCAGCAATGTCTGCATTCTTGCCCCCTTTGGCTTGCTTGGCCATATTGTTAACTGCAACGTATCTTATAATGTCAATGAAGCAGGGACTCCAAGATCAGAGGAGAGCCCACCCAACACACAGCAGTAGGTTTCTTTAAAATTGGGATGATGGAAGCATGCTGAAAGGATGAAGGAAGAGTTGAGGTCAAGAGACAGATATTAAAGAAAGAAGTGAGGTAAGACATTAGAGAAGGATAGACTTTGAGAATGAGTAAAGAAGGAATCAGATCAGTGGGGGAAGAAGTAGCGGGGTGGGCTTTAGCCAGTAGAAGATAAGTGTCTGCATTGGAAATTGGTTGAAATCAGTACATAGAGGTAGAGGGAGCAGGAGGGAGTGCAGGTGAGATGCAAGCTTCAATGTCAGCATGGAGGGAAGCTACTTTAGAGGAAAATAATTGAGGGAAGTCAGAGGTTGAAAGATTAGAGCTAGCTGAATAGTCAGGGGTGGGAGGAGACAGAAGATGAGAACAAATTTGAAAAAGAAGCCTATGGTCGGCAGACTGTGTATGTAGGAGATCAGAGAAATATAAGTGTTCAGCAGAGAGTAAAGAATCATCATAGAGAGTATGATAGGTAAAGTATGCAGAATAATCTGCCGTAGATTTGATCTTGAGCCAATGTCTTTCAAGATGATGGAGAAAGCGATGCATAGAACCTAGGTGAGGAGAGAGCCATGGTTGAGAAGGTTTACAAGTAGGAAGGAAGGGTGATAAGGAGTAGAGTGAATCAAGAGAACAAGAGAGAGTCAAATAAAGGGTCAAGGTAGCCTCATCAGCAGCTAGTGTTGCGAAAGAGGAGTAGGGAGGAAGAGCAGAGATACAGGTAGAAGTAATAAGTGAGGACTTAAAGTTGTGTAAGTCACGCCAATAGAAATTTGACACAGAAGGAGAACATCAATAAACTTGAGGAAAAAGTGACACAGAAAGAAGATAGTGATCAGCAAGATAAACTGGAAGTGAAGAAACAGAAGAGGCAGAAATGGAAGAGATAAAAATAAGATCTAGACAGGAACCAGAATTTTGAGATATAGGAGTAGATAGGGGTAAAGGAAATGGGAGTCAAGAATTGAGAGAAAAGGAAGAGTGGAGTTTGTCAACACGAGGTGAAGATTTATGTCAGCCAGCAGTATAAAAGGGGCAGGAGAAGGAGGCATATAAGAGAGAAGATGATCAATATTATTGCAGAAGGACCAACGGGCCAGGAGATCAATAGACAAGCAGAAAGGAAATAGGATAGGGTTTAGAAAAGATGTTTTAAGAAAATTCAAAAGAAGAATAGGTAGGAAGAGCCAAGGGCGAAGAGATAAGTGAGAAAGGGGATTGGTAGAGAATTACAATCCCCCCTCCCTGAGAAATGGGACGTGGGGTATGACAAAAAGAGGTTTGCAAGGTGGACAGAGAGGCAGCGACAGCAGTGTTGTATGGAAGAATCCCTGTCTCTGTGATACAAATAAAGTGTACATTGTGTCTTAGAAAAATGTCCAGCACAGATTTATTGCAGCATGATCTTGCATTCCATAGTCCAAGGTCAATAACTGCAGCATTGAGAATAAGTGGGGGATAGATAAAATTGGCTTAGTTTTCAGAGGAAGTAAGCAGAGGAGTAGAAATATTGCTTTCTGGAGGCATGATGTAAAAAACGGGAAAGAACAAAAAATATGTTACTAACACCAGTATGCAATAGGTCACTGAACCAGCAATTTGCAATGATGGTTGTGCTGGCGTGCGGAGGTCAGGTGCAGCTGTCATGACAGTTTGGGATGGAGATCGAGTAAGGCGTCTAAAAGCTGATGGAGTTGCTGTAGGTCCACGCCTCATCTGCAGAAAGAAAGAGGGAGTGAAGTCTGACTTTACCCGACTTTGCCTGGGCTTTGCCCAGGACGGATGTTATCAGGCAGGCAGAGACAGGCGAATGCGAGGCTGGGGGGGTGTTCTGGAGCATTCCCTGGCAACAGGAACACCAGTAGTCACACCAGAGGAGCAGGCGGGTTAAGCAGGTTAAAGGCTGTACTCCAGTGCAGAAGTTGGGAAACAAAGTGCTGCTCACGTTCTCACAACCAGGCTGGTGGAATACGGACTCCCTTTAGTCACGTTGAATTCAAAGGCAAATGTAAGTAGCCAGAGACACCACAGACAACGAGGTCTGACTTTACCTGACTTCACCTGGGGTTTGCCCAGGCCCGATGTTATCATGCTGGCAGAGCCGGACGAATCCAAGGCTGGGGGAGTGTTCTGGAGAGTTGCCTGGCAACAGGAGCACCGGTGGCCGCACCGGAAGACCGACCGGGTTAAGCAGATTGAAGGCTGTACCAAAATACATCAGCTAGGAAACAAAATGCTGCTCACGCCCTCACAACCAGGCTGGTGGAATCCGGACTCCCTTCAGTCACATTGAATTCAAAGGCAGATGTAAGTAGCTATGGACCCGGCAGACAGCGAGAACCAACTTTACCCAATTGCCTTCTTTTTCTTAACTCTCTACTGGTTTTACCTACTTCATAAAATATATAAATAACTATCTTGGCATGAGTGTGAATTGGGAACTGAGGATGTGCACAACAGTGCACACACTGGGACCAAAAAGAATCCTTATTATACAAGAGCCCATGAAAGTCAATGAGGTGATCAGTGGCACAGCACTTTCATTGATTTGATTTGAGTGATTTGTAAGCGCGCACATAACGAACTGAATTGAATCCTGGCGTAGATGAAAAAGAAGGACTTAGTGAAGAATCAATCATGTAAATGGTGGTATCATTGAGATCACGAGGGAAGGAAGCATTTATTTAAAGAGGTGAGTCTTTAGGCCTGCTCGGAAAGCCAGAAAGGAATTGGCCTTGCTTAGGTTCAGAGGAAGGCTAATCCACAATCTAGGCCCGGCGACCGAAAATCTACAATCTCCTCTTGAGACACATTTTGTCCTTGGGATGGCAAGCAGAAGTTTGTCTTCAGACCTCAAGGCCCAAGCATGGCGGTACAGGTTAAGCTTATTCCTTAGATAGCTTGGTGCCAGGCCATTAATGCATTTAAACACTAAGCAGCTGATCTTGAACTTTATACAATCCTCCACCGCTAACCAGTAGGGAAATGGCAGAGGCCTGAAGTTGAGGTGTTTTTAGGTGCACCAAACACTAATCTGGCTCCTGCATTTTGTGTATTTTTCAAGCAATGAATCTGTTTAGTCGGGGCTCCAATGAGGAGCCTGTTACAATAGTCCAATTTCGAATTGACTAATGCTCCTACCACCAGACGATCAGTCTCAATAACATAAGGGAGCGATTGTTGCAACAGGCAGATGTTATAGAAGACTGACTGAACATTAGTTGACACCTGGCCAACACAGCCCAGGTCACTCTGTCATATACATCTCAGGTTCTTTACCCTTGAGGCGTATTTGAGTGTGGAACCCAGAAACTGAGGTGGAGGTGGACTACCGTTTCCCTCCAATAGGTGTCTTGTTCCAAAAATGATCACCTCTGTTTTCTTTGGATTGAGCTGTAACCAGTTCTGTGCCATCCATACCTCCATTTCTTCCAAACATCTACCCACCTTACAAGCGCACCATCCACATCATCAAGTCGAATGTACATCTGCGTATCATCAGCATATGAGTGGAACCCAAGCTGGTATTTCTCCAAAATGTCCATTGGTGCGCAGAGATAGATGTTGAATAAAAGGGGAGAAAGTGCAGAGCCCTGTGGTACACCACAGTATTGCGCGAGGATTTCAGATATGAAACCTCCCACCTGTACATGTTGTTTGCGCCCTGCCAAAAATGATGCAAACCAATCCGGGGCACGTTCCCTGGGTTTTCTAGGCCGTCTAACAGAATGCCATGGTCTACTGTATCAAAAGTGGCGGATAGATCGAGCATCACAAGCAGGGAGAGTTTACCTTCACCCCCTGCCTTCAAGAGCTCATCCCATACTGCCACTAAGGCAGTCATTGTCTCAAATTTGGGGCGGAAGCCAGATTGTAAAGGAAGGAGAAGGCCCTTGTTTTTCGACATATTCTCACATATGTGCTCTGAAGATGTCAGAATAAGTATATATGTTTAAATGTTGCAAACATTAGGTATGTTAGGGTGAGTGTTGGGTAAAATGATATGAGCACCAATCCCATTGTGCATTCTGCTGTACTTAAAGGGACTGATGCCCATCTGAACTTTTTTGACCTTTTAGAATAAACAATTCTAAAACTACAGTTTTTGTAGAACAATAGAAGGTTTCATCATTTGGTGGTACAGTAAAATTATAGTCATTGTCATCATTGTATATAACCTTTTCTTTGATCCTAGTGTTGAATAGTGAAACAGGACTTTAAATTCAGAAGGTAAGTCTGAAAAATGTAATTGCACAATGTTTCCAGTGGATATTGGGAATCCACTTTTCTGGCATATGTTTGTAAAAACAAAAAATGTATCTAAGTATATTACAATACAGACATGATCAGCCATGTCCTGGATTTCTTCGAGATAAATCTTGGAGATTTAATAGAGATTCTTGGAACACGTCTCAAGTCTAGTCGTTATCATGCCCCTATACACTGAAATGGGAGGAAAGACATCTTGACTCATCTATCACTGATAGTGCGTGTTTGTGCACTTGAATTTGCAAGGTTTGGTCCACTATAGGTGCTGTATTGTTTTACCAATATCTGAGCCAAAGGAAATGGGTGCATGTGTGCCTGAACTCCACCCTATCGTGTTAAGTATATGTGGGTAGACTGACATCAAATTAACTATTCTGTTGGCAGAATGTGTTACTGTTGGAGTCAGAAATGTGTCAGTGGTCAAATACATATGAAACACGATAAGGCTCATCCACATTAAAAAAAACAAAAGACCATACCATAGCACCAACATCTCCCATTTTCTGCTTCAGAACCTGCTTCTGAGAGTATGTGGAAATCGAGTGCTTTTATCTAGGCCTGGAAATGTCTCTGTTACTCTGCACCTTGACAGTCAAAATCGGACAATTCTTGTTTTTTTCTCTTTCGTCATTTCATGTTCCCCACCATCTCTTGTCTGCTGCCTGGTTGTTCAAGAGCAAAACAGTTATCTTTTTGGTACAGGGGAGTAACCATCTGAAATTGTTTTCAGGTGGATAAATGAAATGTGTCATCTTCCTTTTTTGAGTGGCAGAGCTGGTGGGACTGCTGTTCTTGTACCAACAAGCTTGACACAATGCACTAATTGCCTATAGTTAGCACCAAACGTGTCAGTGTTGTGAAGCCTCTCAAAAACCCATGTACACTCCTTTATAATACACTGTTCAGCCAGGAGCTTTTCATCCACCTTCTAAGAGTCTCCTGGTAGTGTGGTGACAAGCAGGTGATCAAGTCTGGTGAGGGAACTGCAAGGATTGTACAAGTCAGGCATCCCATGGTGATGGCATGCTAAATTCCAAACCTCTTGCCAAAGCATTTTAGATACAATTGGTTTCCCTATGCAATAATAATAATAATAATAATAATTTGCATTAATATAGCGCTACGAACCCTCACACATCTGGGCGCTGCTTATTATTACCCATGGTGTGTGGTGCTTATTTATCGACCTCAGAAGGGTGAAAGGCCGAGTTTGGCCCTGCCAGGATTGGAACCTGGTCAGAGCAGGCGCTTTACTCGCTGCGCTATCTTACCGGGTGCATATCATGCAATCATAAACAGCACATTGTGCCCATCATTTTATGTCAAAATTGTATCCTGTGGGGATGCATTATAAATCAGAGAACATAGTATGGGCTTGTGAGTAGTGTGATCATTCCTTATAAGTTGCTCTCTCACCTTTTGTGACTCTTAAATGCGTTATTTTAGTGTCTAAACATTCTATTACATTATGGCTATATTGGCCCTTAACAGAAGCACATCCAGCGGAGTATGTAGAGCTTGTCTCAGGTTCTGTAATAGCTGAGCCATCAGTGATACATTTGTCTGCAATAATCCAGAGTGCAATGCTTAGAACTACTTATGCTTCTCTTTATAAGGATTATTAAACATCACACATCTGCTTCAACTCTGGCTTTCAATTGCATTACACATTAGGTGTGGTCTGAGTTGCAGCCCATTCAATCCATTTTGTGTGTAGAGTCTTAGCAGTCAAGACACATGAGTGTGTAGATGTTTTGAGCTTTATAGTTTTATTGTCTGCACCAGCCCTGGATTTCAATACTATTACTGGTACTGTTATTAAGATATTCTCTTCTGGAGTGAGCATTTCCTCTGGTATCACGTAAACATGTGAATGACATGCTATTGATTTGGTCTCACTATAATTACAAACTGTGTATGTAAATGAATTGTGAGCAGGAAGTCATTCCCTTTTTTTTTCAATTGTAGAGCGTGCGCAAACCTGCAGGCACCAGGGCGCTTTGACAAGTTACATGGGCCCAAGATTGGGCATAGGCTTCGGTGCAGATACATTGTTTTAGGCGTGGCAACACATATACAGGTCGGCATAGGTGCAGGTGCCTTTTTCAGTCATGGCAACACATATACAAGGTGCCCTTCAGACATACAGCATACGTGGTCCATGGCGGTGAGTGGGTCAGTGTTAATCGAATAACTAGGTTTTGAGGGTTTTGCAGAAGACCCAGTAGGATTCTTCCGCTCTAAGTGCAGGTGGGAGGTAGTTCCAGTAATTGGCAGCCAGGACTGGGAAATGGACCCTCCAGCTTTAGTTCATTTGAACCTGTGGGAGTATGGGACTCTGGTGGGCCTGCTGAATTGCACTTTGGCAATGTTCTGAACTAGGTAAGGTGGGGCAGCTTTAGAAATGCACTTGTGGGTGATTGATAGTGTCTTGAATAGGATTCTTTCCTTGACAGGTACCCAGTGAGCAGCTCTTTGGGCGGCCGAGATATGCTCAGAGAGTGGGATATTGTGGGCAGCACGTAAGGGATTGCTCTGGGTGGTTTTTCAAGTGTTTTTATGTGTTGTGTGGATGTGCCAGCGAAGAGGACATTTCAGTAGTCTAGCCTGGTGCTGACCACTGCCCGGGCTATTGTTGGACAGTTGTCTCTAGATAGGAAGGGCTTGGCAGCATTGAGCAGTTTTGTTGAGTAAGGTGCTGCAGAGGAAATGGCATTTACTTGCGAGATAGGGAGAGAGTGGCATTGAGGTGGACTCTCAGTGTTTTTACCAAGGAGGAGACAGGTATCGCAGATCCATCAATGGTGAAGATGGAGAATGGAGAGTTGAGGGTTTTTAAAGCCTCTGCCAGACCAATGAGAAACTCAGTCTTCTCATCGTTGAGGCAAAGGCTGTGGGTCGCCATCCATGCTTGGACCGTGGGATAAGTAGAAATGCGGGTAGAGGAATCTTTGGGGTATGATCCTGAGAGCAGGAGAAGAATCTGCTTGTCTTCGGCATAGTTAGTGTAGGCTATGCCGAGCGAGTTCAGGTGGTCAAAGAGGGTCTTTGTGAAAATGTTATAGAGCTTGGGCGAGACACAGGATCCTTGGGGAACCCCACAATTGATTGGGGATGGAGTGGCACAGGCATTGTCGGCAAAGACTTTCATCACTCTCCCTTTGAGGAAGGATGCTATCCAAGTGGCAGCTTCTTGGGAGAAGCCAGCTGAGGAGGTGAGGTGTTGGCATAGGATGTTGTGTTCGACTAGATCGAAGGCTGCAGAAAAATCGAGGAGAAGCATGGCCAGCTTTCCTTTGTCATTGATGGCATCTAACTGAATTTTCAGGTCCAGGAGGGCAGACTCAGTGCTGTGGCCCAGGCGGAAACCAGATTGGCGGGTGCATGGAATTTGGTTAGTTTCTAGATGGCATTGGATTTGTAAGTAGGCTGGTCTATCGGGGATTTTAAGGAGGAATGGGATGGTGGTAATAGGCCAATAGTTGTTTGCGATGGTGGGATCGAACATGGGCTTCTTTAGTAAGGGGAGGACCCAAGCTTCTTTAAGGCAGGAGGGTTCTATGCCCATATCGAAGGAGGCATTGATAAAGGCTGTAATGAAGGGCTCTACTTCGAAGGCAGAGTCTTTGATTAGTGGTGCCGGGCAGATATCCCCTTTGCATCTCAATGTATTCAAGTTTTGTAGGATGCAAGATGTTTGCTGGATGGCGACCTTATTGAAGCGGAAGTGGGGCATGGCGAGTGTGAGCCATTGGCGTGTACGTTGGCAGGGATTGTTGCATGATGCATTTATTTTGCCCTGCACTTTTTGTTTCAGTGTGACCATTTTGGTTATAAGGGCATTCTGGATGGTGTTGCACCAGACAGGGCCCTTGTGGATCATGGAGACTTGGGGGATTGGTGTTTCCAGTTCTTTGAGGATGGTGAATAATTCCTGCATTGGCAATCCCTGTGTTGAGGGAGGAGGCCTTGGCAAGTAGAATGGCTTTTTTGTATTTGTTTGCGAGGATAGAGAAGGCACATTTGGATGATTCAGATGGGGAATTTTTCCAACTTGACTCAGCTAGTCTTTTTTCAATTCTGAAATATGGACAGCTGCTTTGGCTTTTTTAGCAGCTAGAGGAGCACTAGTGTTGATGGTAAGGGTAGTGGAGTAGTGTTGCACTAGGAGCACTGGGTCAGTAATCTCTAGGTTGTCAGGGTTGAGGGCATTGAGGAACGGGATGAGGTTTCCTTAGTGAGTTTACGTGAAGTACGGACAAGGTTGGACAGGGTGTGCTGATGGGGGGTTTTGGTGGTGGGAGTGAGTAGGTTATGAAATGGTGGTCTGACCAAGGGCATGGTTCGTTAGCTTTAATTTCGACAGTTCATGTCTGCTAGCCAGTCTAGGGTGCGTCCCTTATTGTGAGTGGGATTTCCAATGCGTCGGTTGAAGCCAAGAGAAGCGAGGGCAGTGGCTAGTGAAGTGGCTGGTAGGGCCAAGGGGTCGTTGAGGCCTTGGTGGAAGTCCCCTAGAAGGAGCACTTGTGATGTGGGCTGGAGGGTGGAGCTTAGAAGGAGGAGTATGTTTTCTTTGAAGGTGAGGGTAGGACCTGGTGGGCGATAGATGAGGTGAATAGTGATTGTGTTAGTGGGGGAGGTAGGAGGATGTCTCAGTTATTATTAACAACAGCAGGTACTTGTCTGATGATCTGGTGGTCCTTTACAATAACCATTTGAGTTTGGTCTGTTACTTCTATAGATGGTGTAACCTGTGGGGAGGGCGAGCACTAACATGGGGCCAGAAGCTGTGTGCAGCCAAGTTTCAGTGATGGCAAGAACATCTCGGTTGTTCTGAATTAAGAGGTCATGGATATCTAAGGCATGTGCGGACAGAGAGCAGACATTGATTAGGGCTAGATTAAGGTTGTGAGCAGGGGTAGCGGGCGAGCTCTGTGCAGGTGTGGAGATCTTGCTATCGCATGTGAGGCTCGGGTTCTTAGCATTAGGCAAAGGAGAATTACTATTGTTAGTCATGGTTACAGTGTTGACATATGGCATTAGGGAGATACTTGGATTAGATACTAGGGCAGAATTAGCATTTTGCAAGGCAATTGTGCTTGCATTTGACTTTGAAACAGTGCCTAGATTCGACAGAGGGGCAGAGCTGACATTTTGCATGGCAACTGTGCTGACATTGGACTTCGAAACAATGCTTAAAATAGACAGTGGGGCAGAGCAAATATTTTGCAAGGCAATTGTGATATCATTTGACTTTGAAACAGTGCTTAGATTCGACAGAGGGGCAGAGCTGACGTTTTGCATGGCAACTATGCTGACATTTGACTTTGAAACAATGCTTAAATTAGACAGTGGGGCAGAGCTAACATTTGAAGGCAATTGTGCTAATATCTGACTCTGAAGCAGTGCTGTGTGTTGGAAAAGGATCATTACTGACATTGGGGAAGTGAGTATGTCTCTGTTTAGGTTTGAAGCCATTGTTCGAGTTTAAAATACCCACATGGATAGGACTAGGTGGGCAATCGTACCTGTGAGACTGACCATATTTCTTACGTGGGAAAGCTGGGGAGGTGAGTGAACCTGCTAGTAGGCTGTAGGCAGTGGGGGGGGGGGGGAGGGGAGGTACAATCATTGTCTTAGTAAAGTTCAGGCTAGGGTTGGATCTGTCAGGGTTCGGGCGTCTATTTTGTTTGGGGTTGCTGCAGGCATGTACAGCTGAGTGAGAATGGCTTACCTTGAAGGGCGGTTCTGGTGCCAATGGGAGTGTTCTGGGCCGTGGTGGACTTAGGTTTTTCATGGAGAACAAGAGAATGGGGGTGCAGCTTGAGAGACAAGCGTTATGATGGTAAATACTGCTGAGTGCTATGTCCACTTGTTGCTTTGTAATTGTGTCTGTGTGTGTGTGTTTTATTCTTTGCTATGTGAAGAATAGAAATTCATTTGCACCCATATTTTAAGTGGTTTTGCCAATGATCCATAGTCAGACATGCAAGTACTCCCATAACTAAGCAAACCAAGTCATACTTGAGGTATGCAAGGATTCTGAAAGTGTGCACGTTTTATGTGCAAATGTGAGATGAGTGCCTCCCCTCATCTGACAATGAAGAACACCACAATGTAACCTCTCCTTGTGCTATTTTGTTTTTTTGGGAAATTGAATATAAAACATGTTGAGTCCAATAGTTTTATTTTTAAATCCATATTTTCTAGGTGGGTGTTCTAATAATCATCTGTACAATAGAGGTTAGCCACCTACTGCCAACACTTATATTAGGCTCTGAATTTCAACTTGAGAATGTTCTTGTGCTGTTTTTGTAGACGATTGATTTTTTTTAAACATTAGTTGTTCAAAACTCTGGGTTTACCGGCTGTGTGAAGAAACCATTATCCATGTCGAATTCAATCTTTTATTTGCATTTCTCAGTCCTGCAGGGTTCATGCCCTCCCCAGTATATCTTCAATCTATGCATGCAGCTGCTGGGATCCCTCCCAGCCACACACACACCATCCACCAATACAGGGACAACAAACAGCTATACCTCACTATCAACTGCATCAAGAACATACAGAAGCTCAAAATATGCCTCTTGCGGACCCAGTATTGGACGTCCAGTGCATACTTGAAGCTCAAACCCTCTAATTCCTACTCCTCACCAACAACACTGAACACCCAGACATACAGGTCTGGCTATCAACCAAGAGCCCCGAGAGCTTAACACCCAAGCTCATCTCCTGTGCCAAGTCCCACAGGTTCTACATTGACAAACACCTCTCCTTCAAGACACACATAGCTAAGAAAAGTAGAGCTTGGTGTCAGCTATCCCTCCTGTGGAAAGCCAAACCCTTCCTCCCTCCTGACAGCTTTAGATCCACTGTTCAAGCACTGATCCTTTCCCACCTGGATTGGGGCAATGCCCTCCTCAGATGCCTCTCTTATGCCCCTGTGAAGTGTTCTAGATGCAACCGCACACCTCATCAAGCGTCTATGCAGATGCAAGCACATCACCCCAGCCCTCATCAGCCTTCACTGGCACCCACGGCATGCATGAATCACCTCAGGCCTTGCTGCATGATCTATAAGTAAGTCACCCTCATGTCACCCATCAACCTCGGAGAGAAACTCAGCATCTCTGGCGGACATCGTTCCACCAGGATCCAGGACACATGAAGACTTGAAATTGACTGCTGCAAAAAGGAAAGGACCAGAAAGCAATATGTCTCTGCCTACAACACAAGACCATGGAACCTCCTCCAAGTCAGCATCAGATACACCCCGATGCTCCTACAATTCAGAAAAGAACTCAAGACCCACCACTTTAAAGAGTCTTTTCTCCTCAACACCCAGGCCATCACATCACCCGCCATGCCACCTGACTTGCTAGATGACCACTGCCCCCGCCACCTTGTACAACTGTATCATTCCTCTGTGCCCCTCTGTATCCTATCTCCCACTCTATATCTGTTTTGTTGTTACCTCTGAATGCTCCATTATGCATCTATACTGTTGTATACCTCTGTAAAGCGATCCATTGCTTCTCGAAGCTAGGCCTGGGCTTGATAAATATCATAATGATAACGATAATGTAGAGATACATTATACTAAATAATCCAGAACTACACAGATTTGCAAAAGAGCGAGAGTGTGTGTGTGTGTGTGTGTGTGTGTGTTGTTTGTGAGGACTAGGCATGGGGTACAGCAGCATTTTGTGGGGTGAACATTCAAAAGCATTACCTAAATTTGTTTTAATAGTTCAAGTGCTCATATGAAAAGGCCAATATTATATGTATTCATGTGTTATAGGTTCCTCAACTTCTATTTAAAAAGCTGGTTTACTAACATCTCCTTCCCTGCGACATTCTCTACTGTAAAATAAATTGAGGCTAGCCTTCAGGTGCTGAAATTTCAAGCTGTTTTTAATTTCACGCTAGCTAAACAAAATGCCTGAACCTCTTTTGGTTGATCCGACTCCATCTGAATTGTAAATGAAAGAATGTTGTACTACCTGTTTGATAGTAGTAGTTATTTCTGCTTGATTTTGTATTGATATTTAATAAAATGTTGTTTGTGTTCTTCCCCAAATATGTTAATGTCCCAACCAGAATCTAAAAGGACTTCCATCTAGTCACTGGATTCATTATTTTCAGGAAGTATCCCGTGCATCTGTAGATTAGCAATGTCTCCCCCTCTTGTCTTCCTTTATCACAGATTCCTGATCTGCATAGTATGTTGAGCCCTGTATTTTGCTTTTCTGTGGGTGAAAGGTATCTGTACCTTTGTGGTTCTCTAAGTTGGATTTTATGTCTGAGATTATATGTAATTGTGTTTCTAGTTTTAATATTATCTCCTGATCAACTGCTCCAATTGGATCCATGTCTCAGGTGAAAAATGTATTTTTCTGAATAGATTGCTCTGTTGCGGTTACTGCTAAGAACCCTATAACATTCATCTGCTCTCATCACTTTCCCTTGCTTTGAGAAGTTATTTTTGGCTTTGTCAAATTTCCCACAACATCTGTTCCCTTTTTCCTGCTTTTTCTCTTTTTCTCTTTTAGTTCTTTTCAATATCCTTCTTGTGGGTGTCATACCCAGGTGATCTCTATCTGGAGGAATATACGTGGCTCTTACTACGACCCCCAATCACAGTTTCCATTCTTGTCCTTTAGGGAGTAGAGTAAAACCAGTTTGTTCTTCTTTAAGGAGTATATTATTGCATTTTTGATGCTTGTACCAAGGGATAGTTTACCCAGGTATGGCTAATCCTAAACTCATTGCAAAGGATATTGGGTAATGCTGTGATTGTTGGAATGTCTACTGAATACATATATCGCAAACTCGAAAGTGAAACCCAGCTATTGCAATTTCCCAATGGAGGACTACATGCTGCTGGCTGATCTAAGGAAATGTTCCCTCAAGTTACCTATTTAGTACAATACCTTATGGGTATATCCTCTTGCTTTGTTAGACATGAATATATCAGAGCTACGAGGTTACCGAAGTAAAAGTCACCCTTGCTCACTTGCTACATCACGCAGAGGTCTATTGCAGCTCCTAGGGACCTATGGGCCTCATTACGACTCAGGCGGTAAGGGTTTTACGGCGGCGTAAACAGCGCCGACCCTTACCGCCTGAGTACGAGGTCCCTTAGCGCCATGGAGGTCTCAACACCTGCTTTTAGCAGGTGTTAAAATCCATGGCGCTAAGGGACCATGGAGTTAATTACGCCACCGTAATTTACGGTGGCGTAATTAACGCCTTCCCCACTCCCATTATGCCCTATGGGGCAAAATGGGAATGGGGAAGGGTAAATGGGAAAATGGGGATTTACCGCCCCGCCAAGGTTGGAATGGGGCGGTAAATCCGCCAACCACCATGGCGTAAATGTAGTTTACGCCATGGTGGTAAAGTCACGGCCCAGGCGGTAACTTACCGCCTGGGTCGTAATGAGGCCCTAAAAGTTAAAACATATCAACTACAAACTAACAGTCCTACTGAAATTAAGTGTGTTGTGTATGCGTTCATCAAAATCACTCTTATCCTTTCTTGCTTTGACGTTCATCACTTCACAAGTACCTTGCCCTGGCCTCAAAAAACCAATTCATAATCTAAAAGATTAAAACGTATATTTTGCAGAGCAAAATACTTCTCAATTAGATGCATTGTGCGTCAGTCCAGCAAATAACTCTTCAACCTGTTTTGTCACGCTTTGAAGTGTTGCAAATATTTTCTTTGAGTCTTACTAATGCGAGTCAGAGGGATATATGTGTGCCCGTCATTAGTCTTGTACACAGACCTTTTGATATAATTGTTGTAGTGTATAAAAGATGCCAGTATCATAAGTCTAAAAGAAACAGTGTCAGGACATTTTAACACAACATGGTACAACGTTTCCTGACTATCAGAATTACAGTGGTGAAACATTTTCGAAGGTCGTTTGGTATTCCAAGTCTTAATCCAATTACCTCCGGCGTGGGCAAACAATTCAAATGAAACCTAAATTGGTCTTGGAGACGCTCTGGTCCTCTCACCCACTTCCAACTCAGCTTCTTGACTTCAGGGGGAAAAAGCAAGATTTGCTGGGAGCTCGAGGCTTCAGAGAGTGCACCCGCCACTCGTCGCGGGCTGTGACGTCTCATATGTATGTTGCCACCATGTTTGCACATCACGTTTTTGTGGGCTTCTGTAGCCCTTTTCTGCCCATACTTCCTGAAAAGAGCACAAAAGCATGTAAAATGAATGGGGAAGATCCCTCGCTTTCATGGATGCCCGCTTCCTCAGCTGCAACAAGCCCCCAGGGGTCTCCATCACAATGTTGACGCACCGTTTCTGATTGGTTCAATGATCTTTCAAGGAGCCAATCGGGAGCCAACAGGCTGAACGCTGGCCCCCACAATGAAGGCCTACAGAGAAAGACCCTCTCAGTGCCTGTCCTGGTCTGGCATTGCATGGGATGTCCCCCACACCCTATCGTCCTTACATGCTGCAATGCAACATTCTGCAAATCAACCTATGCACCCTGGAACTTGGTCTGAATCATCTGCACACTTCTTTCTGCTCCTCACATGAGTGATGGCTGATCGTCAAATGGTCTGTGTACAAGACTAATGGCTGATCGTCGATAGACTGGTCTTCCTAACATCAATTCTCTTACTGTTCCTATCCTCTCTTTCTCTTACCCTTAGCCTTCCTACTTAATCATCACATTCTGTGGTCCCACATTCGAAAACAGCACTAGCTGTGCTGGTCTCTACATCTGCATGCATGTGTGCACTGCATTCAATTTGACACATTTTAAAATGGTATCTTGGCGTTTGCTTTACATCTGCATCCCTGTGTCCTGTGAACTGCATTCATTGTACTCTATTCTAAAATTGTAGCTAGGTGGTTTGCTTTACGTCTGCATCCGTGTATGCACTGCATTCACTTTAACCGATTTTAAAATCGTATCTTGGTGGTTTGCTTTACATCTGCATCCGTGTGTGCACTGCAATCACTTTGGCCCATTTTAAAATTGTATCTTGGTGGTTTGCTTTACATCTACATCCCTTTGTGCACTGCACTCTTTGACAGATTGTAAAATTGTATCTTGGTGGTTTGCTTTTTTAATCTGCATCCTAGTGTGCACTGCATTCACTTTGACCCATTTTAAAATCGTATGCAGGTGGTTTTATTTTCAGCTACACCCCTGTGTGCACTGCATTCACTTTGACCCTCTTTAAAAAAACATAATAAAAGTTGTATCCTGTGGCAAGCTATTGCCTTGTAGTCTACCTCGTAACTACTGGGCCTTTGAGTACAGCCAGGATTGTGCTGTGCAGCCTCCTTCTTCTTACTCTCATTTCTCTCTTCTTTCTTCTGCCACTGCTATGGCACTCCCCATGTCTCCTATCTTCTCTAACTGCTACACTATCACCTATCCTCCCTCTCTCACGAAGTCTGGAAGGGAAAAGCATAACACAGATATCCTGAGTACAAACCCTGGCCTTCCCATCGCAGACACCTATGTCAGCGCATCTTTCAGAGTTGTCTTCAGTGATATCCTCTTCTCTGTCCTCTCACCAGATCTATGGACTCCCCATCCATCTCTACTCTCTCCCCCCTCTCCCTCTGCCATTAACGGTGACACCAAATGGGAAGTCCTCTGAGCCAGCTTCTCATCTTCACATTGCTTTGTTAATGTCTACCACACAGGCACTATCCTGGTTCAGGGTCCTCAACCCATCCGCCTTCTCACCGGATTCTGCCATCACCCATCAACTTCATTCCTTCTCCTGCCTCTCCCCCTACCACTCTCTCTGTCCCTCCACCTCCGAGTGAAGTACCACACCCCCGTACTCTAGCTCAGAAAACCTTCAAAGACAGAGACCTCCTCCACCTGGCCACTCTTAACACCTGCTCAGCCAACAAACACTCTGCTGAAACCTGCCTCCTTTTTGAAAACACTGACCTTGACATTCTCACTCTCACTGAGACTTGTTTCAATGCCAGCTCAGTCACTGCTTTTGACCCACTCTTCACTGATGGCTTCAAGATCATTTCCAAGCCTCAACCCCACCGTGCTGGCGGTGGAGTTGCCCTAATCTTCCCTTTGTGGGTTCCCTCTTCCATTTTACCCACCCAGCTCTACTCCTCCTTTGAAAGCCTGGTATGTAGGTTGGTCATCTCTCCTTTCACCAAACTGACCATTGCTACCATCTACCAGTGTCCAGGCGCCTCCAGCTTGTCCCTATCTGAATGGCCCGCTCTTCCTCACTGTCAACCACCTCTAATCTCCTCCTCTTAGGTGACTTCAACATACAATTGGACTCCTCTGTCACAGCATCCACTCTTTTCCTTGATCTCTATACCTCTCTATCCCTCACCATTCTACTTTCTGGCCCAGCTCACTCGCTGGACTCACTCTGGATTCCCTCATCCACTCTGACCTCTCTCGCTCCCCCCTATGGTTACCCCCTCTCTTGATCAGAACATTCTCTCCTCTCACCTGGGTCCCTTTGGCTCCCACCACACCCCCAAAAGCCCTGCCAACCTTGTTCATGAACATCTTTCTGATGAAACGAGGGTCAGCTGCTGCCTTTGCTTCCACCTTCATCCCCCCTACCTCCTAACCTCAGATTCTTCCACCGACACTGCTCTCAGCAACCTCCACTTGGCCATCAGCAATACTCTTGACATTTTTTCTGCCCCAGTCATGAGGATCCGCCTGAACCCTGCCGCTGAGCTTAACACTTGGTGCGACTCCAAACATGCAGCTCTGAAACGAAAGCGCAGAGCAGCGGAACGGAAGTGGCAAACATCAGGCTCACCCTCTGACAAACTTACATGCCGACTGCTCCAAAGGCAATACAGCCTCTTCATTCATGCCAAGAAAAGGGCCCACATTCAGGCACAGGTATCTGAAGCAACCAATAACACGGCTGAACTTTTCAAAATATGCAGGGAACTTGCCAACCCTTCCACAGTCTCCTCTTCCAATCTTCCTTCACAGGCCCTCTGCAGTACACTTTGCCACCACAATGCAGGACATCCTAAACACCCTTGCTAATCACCTCCCCAACTCATACCACAACCCTGTGTGTCCCTTGGCCTCTCGCTCTTCCACCCTCTCCTCGTTCTCCCCTGTCACACCTGAAGAAGTCACCAGTCACCAGATTTGTCTGTTCCATGAAGGTCTCTTCCAAACATGTTTCCCTGTGCTCATTCAGAACCATCAAGGAAAACATTGGCTCTCTTGCCCCTGCACTCGCTGATTTCTGCAACCACGCTTTTGCTACTGGATCTTCTCCACCTCCCTCAAGCACACCCTTGTGTGTCCCTCCTGTAAAAAAACCTTCAGCAGACCCGACCTGTCCTGCCTAATAAAGACCTATTTTCATCACCCACTTCCTGGGAATCTGCTGGTGAAGCTTGCCTTGCCCCAACTCAACTTGCACGCTGAAATTGTTGGTGGTCTCCTTGACCATAAATCTGGATTCTGAGCATCCAGAGACACAGAAACTGCTCTTCTGAACACCCATGAAGAACTGCTCGCATCTCTGGATTCTAACTCTCCAGCTGTCCTCATTCTATTCCATCTCTCCTCTGCCTTTGACACGGTCAACCACTCCATCCTCATAAAACAGGTGTATGACAGTCTGGGCATCTCAGAGTGAGCACTGGGTTGGCGGACCTCCTTCCTAACTAACTGTTTGTCCAAGGTTATTCTGGGCAACTTCTCCTCACCTACCTCTTTCTCCACCTGTGGGGTCCCCCAGGGCTCCAACATGTACCCCTGACTCTTTAACATTTACCTTGCTCAGCTAGAACTCCTCATTTCCTCCTTCCCCCCCAACTTCCTGTGTTACGCAGATGACACACACCTCTTTTTCAAACTTCCTGCTGACCCTCTTGCATCTTCCATCATCCCGGACTGCCTATCTGCCAATTCCTGGTGCACATCCAACGATGTCTGCCTGAATGACAGCAAAACTGAGATCTGTCTAATTGGGTCCCCTGCTCCGTCTTTCTTCCCCTCACTCTGGCCATCCTCTATCCCCCCTTCTCCACCGCCAGAAAACTTGGAGTCATCTTCGACTCCTCTCTTTCCTTCCTCCCTCACATACGGGACATTGCCAAGAGTTCCAACTTTTAACTCTTCCTCCTCAAAGGAATTCTCCCTTTTCTCACTTTCTCCCAGAAGCTCAATGTTACCAGAGACCTGGTTCTCTCTAGGCTAGACTACTCCAATAGCCTTCTCTTGAATTTACCCTCTTCCCCTCTACCACCACTCCAGCTAATCCAGAATAGGGGAGCAAGACTTATCCTTGGCCTCAAGCCCAATGACCGCATCTCTCCTGTCCTAAAATCTCTCCACTGGCTCCCGGTGCTGCAAGGATCAAGTTCAAATCCCTCTGCATTTTCCATAAGACTGTCTGGGGCCAGGGACCATGCTATCTGCAACTTGCTCTTACTAAATACTTTCCCTATAGACCGCTACATTCCTCTGGTACCAACTCTCTGTGTGGCTAGCGTTCGCTAAACAGGGGGCCGGAGGCCGATCTCTTTCATCAGCTGGCTCCTTCTTATGGAACAGCCCCCCCCCCTTCCTCTTTGTCCTGAACCGGACCTCCTCAAATTCCAGAAGCTCCGTAAGACTTTCCTTTTTGCCCCCTGCCGCTTTCTCCCCTTCTCTGCTAATCTCACAGTCATTAAGATTGGTGACTAGGAACCTAATGTGTCCTTCAGAGCACTGGCCTCCCACACCCAATCACCTTCAGCCTCAACCTACACGCAGCAGTTTACTTGGCACTTACCAGCCTCTGCCACTGTTGGCCTGCACTTACACATTTTATTTTATTTTTATTTTTACAGATGAAAGTTCCCTATCACTTCCTACTCTGGGTACTTACACCTGCTGCTCACTCACGAGCAGGGGCACCCCAGCACTTAACCCCCTCTCCCTCTTCCCCTCTCCTCTCTCTGCACTTGCACGCTCTGAATGCTCACAAGGCCTAGTAGGTTTGTCTTTATCTTCCAGCATATTCATTGTTTTCTATCCCATGTTCCCTCACTGTTGCCCTGTGGGCGCTTTAAAAACACATTTTATTTGTTGTATAAGCTCCTAACAAATGCCCAATAAATAAAATAAATAAATACTTGAACCGATCATGAAACAGTCTTGATGATTCAATTTGTTGTCTCCATTTTTCTTTGCATGGCTGGTGCTGCAAAAGTCATCTGCAATAAATGATTAGAATCATTTACCCTCCAATGTGATTTCCACAATCGTGTACACCATGGTGTGTGTTATACTGTTTGGGAAATAGAAGCTGGTGATAAAAAGATACCGCTGATTTTTGGAAGTTAGTTTTGATCAATAAAAGGTATTCAAATTACATCTTTATAGCTTAGCCTTTGTTTCTAGATTACTCATTACTGTATGTTTTTTGATCTCGCGTGCGTGTATAATGAAATTAATAAAACTGTACTTGTATGTTGCAAGTTGAAATAAAGTATATTGAAATTGAAATATTTGTATTCTACAAACAGAAAACGGTTTCCGATTTTGTTTGTCTAACATTATTCCAAAGCACGTTATGTGAATTATACAAATCTGCATTAAATGCCATTTGGAACACGATTCCCTGCACTGTAATTATCAGTGATGGAATGTTAAAGAATGCCAGGTGCATACAATCTGACACAACTGTCAAAACTGCAGAGAACAAAAGAAACGGAAAAGAGAATCCCTATTGTGCCTACATTTGCAGAGCTAACATTCTTCATAAATATGAAGCTAAATTGCTCATCAAGCTGTCAAAGAAACCTGGAGTTTCTAGTACAAAGTTTTAACATTCTAAAACCACCACTCAAATAAAATAAACTTATTTGCTGCGTGCATAATGAATCATAAAATGGCCTTTAACTTTATGAAAATCAAATAGCATTTCGATCTATTTTTGCTCAGTGCAATATGTGGAGTGGCTATGTTGACCAGAACATCTATGGGACATTGCAATTCTTACGTACATAATTTTGGTTGCAGTACTTTAGAAATGGTTGTGTGCTGCATATCAAAAGGAGATGTTCGTTGTGTTTGTGAGGTTGACTTTGACACTTGCATTATCTCTAGGTTTAATGTTTATTCTGTTATTCGTGATAGTATCGCTCAGACGTCACCTTGTAAAATGCTGTGCCGTATTCTTAAGACACATATTTATTTACCTGGGCAACAAGCCTAGAGGAATTCGCTGAAAAAAGGCCCCCCAAAGCTTTGCAGTTCTCTTTTCAGCATTTGAAGCAGCAACCCTCAAACCCACCAAAAGCACTTCTATGCCGACCTCACGCTCGGCTGCTCCCCATGCCCTCAAATACTTACTTAAAGACATGTTTAACTATTTTACTTTTATTTTTTCAGCGCCAGAGAGATTGATACCTTTTTTGTAAAGGTTTCTTATGCAAACCATATACAATAAAATAAAAAATAAAAAAGATGAATATAGAAAAAAAAACATTGAACATATCACACTCTGACCTTCTGGGGCCTGCATTGCCCACATATGGAAGTGGGCATGTTTAGGGCACAGTTAGGGATGGCACAGCCTGTCCTCCCTTACCTTTACTGCTGGCTGATGCATCTCCAGAAAGGTGTGAATAATGTGCAGTGGAAAAAGTGTTTTGCCGGATCAATGAACATGTTCATCCAGCACTGTCAGGCATGTGAACATGGTCGCCAATATGCAGTTTTTAATGACAATGACAGACTTCCCAAATATATTGAAAATATTGCATGTAAGACCCCCATCTTAACATTTCACTGTGCTGAATGCATTGAAACAAACAGTAAACAATAAATAAAACATATTTAGGGTTTATTAAATACTATGGGCCTCATTAGGACCCAGGCGGTAAGGGCTTTACGGCGGCGTAAACAGCGCCGACCCTTACCGCCTGATTCCGAGGTTCCTTAGCGCCATGGAGGTTTTAACATCTGCTTTTAGCAGGTGTTAAAATCCATGGCGCTAAGGGACCTTGTTGTTAATTACGCCACCGTAATTTACGGTGGCGTAATTAACGCCTTCCCCACTCCCATTATGCCCTATGGGGCAAAAATGGGAATGGGGAAGGGTAAATGGGTTAATGGGGACTTACCGCCCCACTCACCTCGGAATGGGGCGGTAAGTCCGCGGTAAAGGTACGACCCAGGCGGTAACTTACCGCCTGGGTCGTAATGAGGCCCTGTGTGAATTACACAAGTCATAAACAGCATAGGCCCATATACCATGGTATGCTCCAGTACCCATCTTCTTGTAAATGTGGAAATATATAACACATAAGCGCTCATAGGAAATGAGAGGCAGACTCCCTCTTACCTAATGGATAATTTGTTCGTGGAACATATTTGGAGAGGCAACATATGATCAAATGTCGAACTACGTTTATTCTGACTACAGCCATTTAGTAACTGGACATTGTAATGATATTTTCAAGAAAATATGTTATTATACTAACAACCTTTAAAGGGATCCTTTGCAGGACGAAACTTTAAAAGAAAATGAAACCATCAATGTGTAATATTTTATAGCCACAATTCGAACGAAATTGCATAAGATTCCTTTGGAAGCAAGATGCATTATTGTATAGACGTGACTATGCCAAAACACGTGTCTGGGGTTGATGATGGTAATCTTGTTCAGAGGAGATTTGCCTAGCATTTCGGTGCTGGACTGCCCTTGTGGGTGGGCCAAAGATTGATATACAAATGGTTAGTTATCCTCTGTGAAGGGTGCAGTGAGCTAAAACATGGTTGTAGAGCCTCCTGAGTGGAAGAAATTCCATAGAACAGGGTATTCTACCCATGTTCGTTCTCAGTAGAGGGGATCCAATACTCCTTTGTAGCATTATTATATGTGTATTGAAATATGTAGGTAACACTATGGGCCTCATTACGACCCTGGCGCTAAGGTATTACCGGTACCGGTAAGGGTACCCGTTCCGGTAATCTCTTAGCGCCTGATTACGAGGTCCCTTTGCGGGTTGGAGACTTTAACGCCTGCTTTTTGCAGGCGTTAAAAACCAACCCGCAAAGGGACCTTGGTGCTAAGCACGGTGCCGCAATTTGCGGCACCTTCCTTAGCGCCTTCCCCATTCCCATTGAGCCCAAGGGGCAAAAATGGGAATGGGGAAGGGCCATGGCGGCATGGGGAATTACCGCCCCGCCAACCTCGGAATGGGGTGGTAATTCCCCATTCCGCCATGGCGGAGTCGGTAGGTTATCGGCATGGACCATGGTGCTATTAGCACCATGGTCCAACGCCAGGGTCGTAATGAGGCCCAAAATCTACAAATTATAGAGAGGCATGCTTGAGTTCCATTTATACATATGTCTACAGGCTGCAGCAGTCCATGCCAATCAAAGAATCCTCCACATCATCTTTCTGTAGTAAAAAGTTGATTGATCTCCTACATCGTTCTTCATAGAGATTAAACACTTTCTCTACATGACCATTGGGTAGACCCTACAAGCACACTCCTAAATCAGGTCATTCTGTATTATATTCAAACCCAGTTTCCAGATAAAATATATCTTCTGTCTTCTATCCACCATGAAGTGGATGAGTCCATCCATTCTCATGGTATTGCACATCCATCAGTCTAGTTCTCAAATTTGTTTTGCTTCGAAGCATATTAAAGTTACACCTGCACAATACTCCTCTGATAGTACCCTTCTAAAAGCTGCTCTGTGACTGTATGTCTGGCTTGACTCCTTTATCCAGAGCTCTGGTCTTTTCCATGTCATGCTGGAATTTGGAGTTCTTTATGTAAAAGTGGGCCATAATGTCTGTTAAGAAGTGTGTGATACGAGGACAGGCAGAATGCATTTCCACTTGCTATTTGACCATTTGTCAGTTTAATCATCTAACTGTATCAGGGATTGTCATTACTAAAATTATTGAAAGTGTGTGGCTAATGTCAACAAATTCCAGGGCCATTATTTGCCACATTTTAAGATTTTACGTGTTTGAAGATGCTCTATATACTGTCTTCAGAGTGATCATTATGCATTGATTTGATAGTATTGATTTCATATTAAAAAATTACAGTTCAGTGTCTAATTGAATGAAGCAAAAAATACACATCACACAAAAAAGGAATTTCAGTTTTTCAAATAAAACAATGAAATTGAGTTTCTTTATTGTGTAATAAAATGCTATTGTTTAAGGTGTAAATGTTATGAATAATGGACAAGGCATACATGTTCTGCTGAAGTTATTTTAATAAGGATGCTCATTACATTGCATAAAAGTAAAACTCCAAAGCATTTAATGTATCTTCATCCTCAAGTTTAATTCGGTTTGTTACAAATTCACAAACACCATCAAGGCAAAAACATTTCATATAACACAGAGCATAAATTCATATATCCAATAAATTATAAAAAGCAATTGCCAATATTAAAACAATAAGACACCCATTATCTTGAGATAAACAAACATTTTTTTGCAATACATCCATAGACAAAGTAAAATGTTGATGGACCATCATTACCCTCCCACAATTTGGTATATCTCATTCAAGCTTTTTTCAAACAAAAATAAACAGTCAAAAACAAACCTAACCACTGTCTTTGATGAGCCTGACAGGAATGTCACAGTCAGACCTTATTCCATTTTCGCTGAGTATATTCTTTACATATTTCACTCACAGATCTTCAAAAAGTGGACAGAACAAAACAAATGAATCAAGGTCTCACACTCCCCATAAATACATCTATAATCCGTACCAACCTCATCATAATTTGACTATTTCTGCATAATAACCCTCACTGGGAGTATGCGAAACCTGACTTTGGAGAAATTTGATTGATTTAAAGGTATAGCGACCTGCAACAACTAGGTTCAGCCTTTTCAAAGGAGGTAGCTGTAGACATGCCCTTACTTGCGATTTTAAATTCAAATTCAAAACATCTTCCCTTCTGGAGGTCAGATAATGCATGGCCTTACTCTTAACCGCTGTATTAGACGTACCTCAAATACTTGCTGGGTCATCAAAGTACAGGACCCAAGATAATTTGTATACAGTCACTAAAAGAAAGATGCATCAAAAACATTAAAAATGGTAACGAATATATTAAAGATAGTGAGAGAAGAGTTGGTGTAGGCAAAAATGAGTTTGAGGCTTCCAGAGTTTAGGAGCATTTCATTCAGAAGAGTGAACAAACTAAATGGAAGAGCGAATCGTCAGAACAATTTTAAATAATAGCGAGGCTGCTGGAAGGAAAGACGAGGGAACAATAAAATAAATTAGATAGGAAATACAGTTGAGTAACCTGTATAGACTTTTAAAAACGAAACAAGGGAAATTCAATTGAAAAAGATAGGCAAAGGGCATCTTAGTAATGAGATACATAGTGCTATAAAATGGGTCAAAAAATTGATGGCTAAAAAGAGAGTGAAAATATGAGTAGACATAAGCTTTCAAAAGGTAAAACAGAGAACGCTGTGCATCCAGTCAATACAGTACACATGAAACTATGTTTGTAACAAGTAACTTTAGAACTAAAGGTTTTGTTAGCATGACATGTGAGAAAACACTAGATGTTGCAAAAAAATGTAAAGCTAAAAGTGAAATGATTGGCAACAGAGGAACTATGACTGAAAAAGTGAAAAGGAAATGCAGAAATTCCACAAAGATTGTACAGACAAAGAACGGTGTACATATGCAGGGTGAAAGTCAGAGACAAGGGGGAGATATGTATAGGGTGCAGGAAATTCCACTTTCATCATAGGAAAATGTTGGCAGCATGTTTGAAAGAACCAGAAAAAGTTCCAGTTGATAGGTAGGGAAGAAAGCAGTAAAAATGATGGACGACAGGGCTAGGGCCAGTAGGAATTTACCACATCTTACAAAGGGTCACAAACAGAGTCCATAGGAATAGCCTGCCAGAGATAGAGACAAGGATTGGTTAGAGTAATGTAGTGAAGCAAAGAAAGAAGGCACAGAGGTTAAATGAAGGAAGAACATTAGCAAGGTGTAGGTGTTGGCAGTTTATAAATAATTGCTACATTCAGGATTGATAACAGTAGACCATTTGGAAGGATCTGGTGGTGAGAAAATTAGAACTTGATACGAGGTAGCAATAGATCGTAGGTATAAATAAACAGTAGATGAAATAAGGTGAAGGACACTTTGTTTTCCTATCCGTAGGATCTCATTCAATGTTGACTTGGTAAAAAATAAAACAATACTTCTGGTGGAATAATACTTTAAATGTTGTCCCCGTCGTTAGTGAAGTGCTATACAAATAAATGAATAGATGGAAAGAGCCAATGGCTGAGTTTTGTAACTAGAAGCGGCAAAAGTAAGAGACAGGTGAAGGGAGTCTGAACTGTAGAGACATGGAAGTATGGCAATTTTTTAAAGGATTGATTAAGGGGCATTTTCATTAATAAAATGTAACAATGTATGTATTGTGGGCAATTTGATTGTGTTCCTTCATGTACTTGATTGCATATTGCTTGCAACAAATAGTCATACATCAGAATACATATGTTGAGAGTCCGAATATCTGTGGCAAATGCATAAATAGATGCTTGGAGAATGTGTCAGAGGTCCAAGCTTGTTTTAGTTCTCGCTATAAACAACACTTTAATGGATTGATCTCAAAGTGTTTTTATTTACTTTAATAAAAAATAAATATTCAAGTAAAAATGCCATGTCATACAAGAGGGACAATCCAAACTCTGTATAATTACTTTCAAAATGTCATCTAGTATTTTGCACATGTAGGCATATGTGATATTGCCATTTCCTACAATCCAATCCACTTGCTTGGATAAATATTGGAAGGCACAATGATCTCTGTGCGTGTTGTTGAGGTGTAGGCTACCACTACTTCCTAACAAATGTGAGCCATAAATCCAACTAGGGGCAGAGCTTTCTTTAATGATATTACCAATTAAAACACAGTGGTGGAAAATGCCCAGGGGCTTCCTGGGACTAGGGAGGGTGGTGTTTCACCACCTAACCCCTAACTCCAAAGTAATGTTCTACTGACCTTTGAAGAGGTATCCACGTGTTAGAATGATGTCCCCAAGCCACAAATCTGGGCACATTTTGCGACCTATTGTATTCTCCTTCATAGGCTTCCAGTCAAACTCTGAAAGAGAGCTCTTGCTTAAGCAGGATCGAGAATTAAGGCCATGAAGATTAGAAAAAGCATCACAAATTGTATTCAGTGCCTAGGAAATGTCAAAATCAGTTACCATCTGCGGTGTAATCATTGTATTTTAAGTCTACCCCCTCGTTACTTACCTATAGAAAAGAACTGATGGAGGGTCTTAAGACAAAAACTCTAGAGTTCCTTCAAATGAGCTAATCATGTAAAGACAATGACAGAAGAATTAGGCCTACCTACCCTTTGGTACAGATCGGAGGCAATTTCAAAAGATGACAAAACACATGTTAGGGACGCAGTTCACTGGAATTTGTTGCAAGGTTAGTGAACAGGAGACTTGTCGGATTTATCTGTCAGTGAAAACGACAGGTAATTTTGAGATCTATTTAGATCAGGTCAATACTAAAGGGCCACAAGGCACTGTTTCTCAAAATTAGACTTGTGATTTTACCCCTGGAAAAACTACAAAAAAAGAAACATTAGTAACTCAGAAGTATGCCTTCTTTGCCCGAATACATCTGAAACTGACACTCAAATGTTGATCATATGCCCTGCATATGGCACATCCAGAGGAGGAACTTGTGGCTAATGTTTCTTAAGAGGAAGAAGGAGTAATAAGGAAACAATACGATTCTGCGAATCTACCATTCTACCATTCAGACAAATTCTAAAAAAAAAAATGTATTTGCAATACATTTTTTTGCAAAGCAGAATCGCAGTTCTGCATTACATCCACACGGTCAATATAAAATTCAATTCCTGGATAATTCCTTCTGAGTGGACCAAAAGGAAAATGAAAGTGGGGGAAAAACAAGAGACAAGAAAATAAAATAAAAAGAAAGACCAAAAAGATAGACATCCAGGTTTCTTGACATGGTAAGCAGGGGCTCCAGAAATGTAGTCAAAGCAATCACATGGCTTGACTTAGTCGCTGCTATCAGCAGTGTCCACCAGATATCGTTCTCTTCACTCAGGTGGTCCGATAATAAATGTCCAAAATGTTTGTTCCGACTCTCCACAAGTGCTGGACAGGAGGTCACCAGATGCTTCAATGATTCCATAGCCAGGGCGTCTTTATGAAACCTGCCTTAATTGGATTCAGATAGCCCACGGATTGCTTGAATCTCATTTGTTGGCTAGAGATGGAGGTGGATACGGAGGAATTGCTCTCTCAGTTTTCGGTCCGGCGATTGATTTAGGTATTCGCACACTACATCTAGTTTCCGTGATTCTGTTGCGCTGTGGGCAGTCAGTTTGTATTTAGAGGCCGAATCCAAGGTATTAATCCAGTCCAGCTCTCGTATGTTACGTTTATTCAGCATTGGATTGGTGAGAAGGACGTTAATTGAGCATCCAATCTGTTCCAGCAAGGCGCACGTTGTCCTTCTCCAGTTTTGCAACATGGGAGTGTCAGAAGCTACAATCTGCTTGTGTAGCATTTTTAAGATTTCTCGACACTCGGGTACGAAACATATTGTAGTGGTACAGTATTTGACGTGTGCTTGAGCCATGTGAATGGGAAAAATGTGCAGAATTGTGAATTGAGAAATAATTTAATAACTAGTTACCAATTGAATGCACTTTATGAAATAATGAAACATAGAAGTATATATGGTTTATGCAAATACACTTGATAGAAAATAAAACTTAGAGACACACAATAACAAGCACTATTAGAAAAGTAATGTTTACAGGTTACTAGTTGATTATATGCATTTTTGTTTTTATGTGATTGCACGTGCACCTTAGATTGTGAGTGGTCAATAAGTTAAATGAACAAAATAGAAGAAATGGATTGGCAGGACACCATGATTGCATTCTATAGACATAGTATAGTTACTTGTAATTAATCATGGATCGGTAACTATCTCAAATGTTTCAATTACTATTTGCTGTTGAAGCTCACATATCTTAAGATTTCCCAGGGACAAATATGATGGTTGATTGTACTTTCAAAACTATACTAATGATTTGAAATATGAACATGCCCACAATGGACTAAATACATATAAATGTTTGCATATACGTTGATGAAAGACACGGCAATGGTAAAACAAGTGAGATAGAAATTGCTATATAAGACGTCCTTGACAGGACTGGAAATGCAACACGGCAGATATAATATGCTCAGGACGGGGGAAGGGTTTGGTGAACTTGCAGCATTATCGATGCTAGTGATTTTATGTATTCTACGTTATACATTAAGGCGTGATTTATTTTAACTGCTGTTTTATTGTATTATTTTATAGGTCCCATCAAAATAAAGATATCTATGATATCTGACGATACAGCAAACTGGTTTGGTTCCTTCCTCTGCAATAGAAATGCATGAAGATCTCTAAATATGTCTCCGTGATTGAGTCAGATAACTCTTGGGGTACCTCAAGGCGTATGTATCGCCACTGTTCCATTTAACATTCATATGAATCTGATGCATGATCTAAAAGACCATGGCTTAGTTTTCTAGAACTAAGCCGATGATACCCAAATACGCTTTCACCTTGACAATGATAACAATGCCACATTAGCACACATTCAGACCATATTCAATTGCATTTAATGGTGGATTGCTGATCATTGGCTTGGGATGAATCAGGAGAAAACAAAACCTTTGCTTGTGACCATTCCTTTATAGGTTTGCTAGATCATTGGTTACCTGTTCTACCTTGCGGATTGCAGGCCATACGATTAAAATTCAAGCCCATTTTAAAACTCTTGGCATGACTCTGTATTCCATCCTTTCAATGGTAGTGAAGATTAATCAAATTATAAAAAAGATGTTTTACCTCATGCTACCTCGTCAAATCAGGCCTGTGCTTTCAGAAAAAAACACTGTGGGTCTCTTGCCAGGGCTATTATGAGTCTGCCTTCGCTCCCCCTCTCCACTGCTGATCTGTTCTCTCTTGGCACCGTGCACCTGGCCACCCTCTGTCTTTTGGGCCCAGGTACCTGCTCATTTTGCCACCCTCCCGCACTGCCTTCGGGCCACCCCTTGCACCGGGGTCTGTATCTGTACCCATACAGCCCCCCCCTTTTTCTTTGTGCACTTATCAGACCTACCCTGTCTGCTGCCTTAAACCGAGCACTTGCAAATTGCTGGCTGCATTACCACTGTTTATTGCCTTTATTATTTATTTATTGTTATTTATCTGTTTCTCCTCTGCTTCGCACTTTCCACCTCTCCCCCCTTCCATGCACTTTTCCCCTCCACCCTCTCCCATGCACGTGCGCATTCTCAATGTCACTGGGCCTAGTAACATCGCTGTTTTGCTCTCCCCGTTCCCCTCCCTTGCCTTGTGGCACTCTGAAACACTGTTTTTTTTGTTGAAATTGTTTTAATTAATTTTTAAAACACACAAACAATACAAACCAAACTGGCAGCGCTTTTTGCAACAATCACATGAGTCAAGACCACTGCTCCCCCAAACCCTCCCCCCTCAAGAGCTTGTTTGTCCTTCACTTTCCATATCTGCTACGTGTGGCAGGGTATCACCTCCTTCTGAGTCTGCAGAATTCGTTATTGTTCCAAACAGTCCTGCTATTAATACTCTCCATGCCATCAGGGTACCCACTTCTTCTTCCCCACACATGCTACATGCCTCCTGCCATACCACCGTTTCAGCCTCCGCCCATTTCTGCAATTCCCGCCACCATACCTCCACCCGTGGCTTATAACACTGCTTCCATCCATGTCAATCCTTCGTTTTGCGAGCACATATGCCAAGTCCTTCAATTTCCCAACATTTTTAAGTTTCCGTGGTCTGGGAAACCCTCCCAACAAGCAGGCCGAGGCCGTATCTATAATGAGCGTGACCTCTTTGTCCGCTAGTTTTTGCGCCACTTCTCCCCAGAAACTCTCAATCACTGGGCAAGACCAAAACATATGTGTCATATCAGCATTTTCCTTATCGCATTTTGGGCACGCTTGTCGTCCCGCATTTCTGAACTTCGATATTCTCATCGGGGTCATATAAGCTATGTGTGTTATATACAACTGTATTTGTTGTAATCTAGCATTTCTTGACACCTTCTTGTGGTATCCCATAGCACGCTCCCACATCCCATCCTCCATCTGTGCTCCCACCTCTGTTTCCCAATCCAACCTCAAATGCGTCAACTCCTTCCCAACCCGGGTCATCACCATCTCATACAATCTAGAGATCTCATGCCCCCCATCTGATATATCATATATTGTCCCCATAGTGGCGTCTGGTTCCTCCGCCAATACAGTCTCAGGCCAGATTTTACAAATATTCTGCACCAGCCTTAGGTACGTGACATACTGGCCCCTATGCAAGCCCGCCTCTTCCCCTAGTCCTTCAAACTCCCCAATGGTCCCCTCCTGCCAAACATCCCCCAATGTAACCAGCCCGACCGACTCCTAGTAGGTCCTGATTATCTTCCTTAGTTGCTTGTCTTCCCCTGCCAAAGCAACCAATGGTACCTGCGGGGAACACGGGTACGGGTCCTCCATCATTCGACATACTCTACGCCACATCTTCCACCCCAGCAACATCATTCCCGGGCAATCCTTCATTTCTGAACTAGGCAACCAAATAATTTCCTTCAGGTAAAACGAAGTGCAGTCCTGTCCAAAGAGCCTAAATTCGGGAGTTACCTCATCAGAGAGCCATTTGACCACATATTGCAACTGACCAGCTACATAATAGGCCTCAAAATTAGGCAGCTTAATACCCCCCCTCTCATAGAAATTCTGCAACTTCCATAGCGGCACTCTATTCCGGGTGCCATGTCATAGGAATTCTCTGCACATACTATTCAGCTTGGCAAAAAACTTCTTAGGTATCATATACGGAATATTACTGAAAAAATGTAAGAGCCTAGGCAGGACCACCATTTTAAGCATTGCCCCCTGTCCCATCATCGCCAATGGCAACTTCTCCCAAAACTTCATGCTTATACAGATTTTTCTCACAGCCACCTCGGTGTTATGCAAATGTTCCTCCTCTACCGTGTGGTACACATCTATTCCGAGTTAGCGGAAGGAACCAACCGCCCATGGTATCAGCAACACTGGCAACCGCTCCGGAGGGGTTCCTCTGTAGCTACCCAATGGGAATATGCTCGATTTTTGGGGGTTCACCGCTTTGCCAGACAGTTCCGCATACCTTTCCATTACCTCCAGAATATATTGAAGATTTTCCTCCGGATATTTCAAGTATAATAGCAAATCGTCAGCATACAGGGATATTAGATGTTTCTCTCCCCCCTACCTCGATGCCTATCATGTCATATTGTTGCCGAAGGTACACTGCCAGGGGCTCCAGGGCCAGGATATATAACATCGGGGACCAGGGGCACCGTTGTCTGGTGCCTCTGCTAAGTTGCCACCTCTCGGATATCACCGCTCCTGTACGTACCCTAGCTAGCGGCTCACTGTACAGCAACTCCGCCCTCCTAATGTAGCCCGGCCTCATCCCGTATTCCCTCAGGGCCTCCAGCAACCACGACCACCTGACTGAATCGAAAGTTTTGACTGCATCTAAGGACACAACCGCCATTTCACCCTCGCTCTTGCTCCCCCATTCAACCACCCGGTGGAGTCGCCTATGGTTGTGGGTTATATTCCTGTTGGGGACATAACCTGCTTGGTCCGGATGTATCAATTTACTAATAACTCTCCGCAATCTATTAGCCAGGACCGCCGTCAATATCTTGCTGTCCTGGTTCAGCATTGACAAGGGCCTGTAGGAGATGCAGCTATGCCCTGGTTTGTTGGGTTTAGGGAGCGGTATTATAATCGCTTCTCTAAGCAATTCCAGCAACCGGCCCACCTCAAACGATTCATTAAGCATTTCTAGCATGGGGGGAGTACCTCCTCTCTTTATGCTTTATAAAATTTGCTAGGAAGTCCGTCCGCTCCCAGGGTCTTACTGGTGGGCAGCTGCCTCACCACCTCCTCCAATTCCTCCAAAGTAATCGGTGCATCCAGCTCTTCTCTTTCTTCGGCACTAATCTTAGGTAATCCAATCTCTCTTAAAGTTTCCCTCTCGGCTGCCCCCCCCCTTTGTCCTCATATAGCGCCCTGTAATAATCCAAAAATGCCTCATTGACTCCTTCTTGGGTGTCCGCTACCTCTCCATCCTCTCTGGTTATCGTCCTAATCGGGGGCCTAGGGGTTTCACTCTTGTATAGCCACGCCAAGAGGCGGCCGTTTTATCCCCACCTGCATGCTGCCTCTCAATATACTTCTTATAGTTAAGGTTGCAGAGCCTTTCCCAAAGTTGCGCACACCGCTGCTGTAGTTTAAGTACTAGCTCCCCATCCCCTCTCCACTATTGAGTACCCTTTCCAGTTCATCCTCAGCTCCCCCTAACTCCGTCAGGACCCCACCCTGCAGACCCTTTGATTTAGCGATGGCAGCACCCCACAGCACCACCTTAAAGGCTTCCCAGAGCGTGCCCGTCGAATCCACACTGCCAGTGTTCTCTTCGAAATAATGTATAATCTCATCTCTGATATCTTCTCTGAAAACCGGATCCTTGAGCGCCTCAGCCCAGAGGCGCCACGTCGGTATCTGCGCCCTGGGGCGGCAGTACTGCCACCCCAGGACCAGACGAGAGTGGTCCGACAGGACCCTTGCTTTGTATTCTATTTGGGTGGTCTCTACCACCACATCTGGCGTGGCAAAAAAATAATCAAGTCTCGTATGCAGTTGTTGCGGGGCTGAGTAATGCGAATACTGCTCCCCATTAGGATGTTTCAGTCTCCAAACATCTGCCAGCCCGAAGTCGTCGAGCAGCGTCTGCAATGCCCTGGCTGCTTGGGTGGGCCTATCAATCTTATCATCAGATCTGTCTACCCTGGGGTTCAGCACTCAATTAAAATTCCCTCCCCAAATAACCGCCCCACCCACACACGTACCCAGGTTGGTACACAGAGTCTTAAAATATGCTGTTGTTTTTTGATTGGGGGCATACGTGTTTACAATGCACACCTCTTTATTCTCCACCAGCGCCTTCAATATAACCATTGTCCCCTCCGTATCCACCACCTCCTGCGAAAGTTGGAGTGGAACGTGCGGTGCCACCCAGACCAACACTCCCCTAGCGGAGGCAGAATACGGAGAACCCACTACAATACCTCTCCACTTCTTCCCCACCAGCTCCAACTTTTCCCACGTCAGATGCGTCTCCTGCAACAGTGCAATATCAATCTTCTGTCTTTTCAAATACATCATGACCTTGTTCCTCTTTAGGTAACTATTGAGTCCCCTGACATTCCACGTTACGATCTTAAGATCCCCCATAGCTCATAAGTATCCCCCCCATCCGTGCAGCCAATCCCACCTGCCCATGCGATACAGATACAGCCCTCTAGCTCTTTCTTGTAGTCTCATATACAAACTCGAACTCCCCATAACTATGTACACCCCAAACTCCCCACTTCCCTCCCCACCCTCTACCCATCCCTTCCCCAACACCACACTCCCCAACTGCTGCCCAGCTCCATCCATGGAACTCAGGCACCCCCACATCTAGCCCTGCAAGCACCAACCAATGCCCAGAGCTCAGTAGGGTGAAGTCGCCCTAATGGCCACTTAACTAAGGTTACTAAGTGGGGTAAAGAGATCCGCTCTGCAAGGCTCCCCTAAAAACAGCGATAGTCACAGTGCTCATAACATATTGTTTAACAGTCTGACCTTCTCTGCCTAAGGCCACTCAAATGACTATAATCAAGTTCCAGAGTCCTATTCCGCGCCATCTTGTAGCGGCCTCCTCGTGCACTACTTATCTCCTCCATCTCCTCTTCCCGTCCGAACGTCAGGCTCCTGGGGGCATCCCTGCGTGTAGAGCCATCCCATTGCGTCCTCCAGAGTCTCAAAAAACAAAGTCCTGTGTTTGTGAAAAACTTTCAATTTCGCCGGATACAGCAACATATATTTATGGCCCGCCTCTCTCAATCTCTGCTTTACCGTCCCAAAGTTCATACGGCTACGCTGCACAGTCAGGGTATAGTCCGGGTAGGCCGTTATGTTTGCCGCCCCTCGTGTAATCGTTCCACCCTTGTGGAAGTGTTCTAGTATCCTCTCCCGGTCCCGGTAATTAAGGATTTTGTCAATTCCTGGCCTAGGTGGGTTTCCTGGTGGCGGCTTCCTTGTCAGGGATCTATGCGCATGCTCCACTGCGAATCCCTGAGATAAAGCTCCTCCGGGTATCTCCTGCAACAGCATAGATTCGATGAACTCTGTGGGATTGTGGCCTTCTGATCCTTCTGGCAGGCCCACAATGCAAATATTATTCCGTCGGGCGCGTCCTTCCGCCTCCTCCGCCCTGTTCTCCAAGTTGCCCCCTCTCTGCACCAGTGCATGCAATTCGGCCTTATGGGAGGCACAATCTGCGGTGTTGGGGCTCACCTCTTTCTCGAGAGTCTCAGTGCACTCCGCCAGAGACCTGACGTCCTGTCGAAGTAAATTCACCTCTTGCTGCACCTCACCGACCTTAAGGTCCAATGCCGTTTTCAGCTCAGTAATGGCCAGTTCAAGTTTAGCCTCCCAGGCCGCCTTCAGGTCTGCAATCGCAGCCAGGACCTCATGGTTAGTGCCCGCCACAGGCATGCCACCTGCAGGCGACTTATCCTTGCTCTTAGAGCTTTCCGGACCAAGGGACGTCTTGGCGAAGTCATC
The DNA here is from genome assembly GCF_040938575.1 of Ambystoma mexicanum. Taxonomy (NCBI): domain Eukaryota; kingdom Metazoa; phylum Chordata; class Amphibia; order Caudata; family Ambystomatidae; genus Ambystoma; species Ambystoma mexicanum. The sequence goes on from NC_090932.1 coordinate 718,345,849, forward strand.
CAACGTGGGCTGCTTCGCCTTCGGTCTCATGGCTCTATTAGACATGACTCTGCAGCCATACAGGCCGATTCGCATTAGTATCCCAACATAGGGGACCTGCGTTCCACGCAAGCTACAAGTGCGCACACAGTCCGCTCCTATCGCCCGACCACCGTGCGGCCTGCTCCTTCCTTTGTTCCGGTCGTTGATCGGCCATTTTGTTTCATCTTCCATCTCCGGCGCTCCTTATATTTTTCGCACAAAACTCCACCGCCATTCCTCCCACGCCTTCCAAAAGTTCACCGAGCACAGTCAGTCCGTTCACACACCAACATGTGTGTTTTCAGCAGTCATAGGCACGTTGTTATGTACTATTTCGCCAGGATCATTTCAGGATCTCGGAAGCTCCTCCAGATCGCGTCCTCCTACATGGCCCTCGTAGTCACGCCCCCCGCGCTCTGAAACACTTGTGTACGAGCGCGACAGAAATAAAATATCAATCAATCAATAAACATTGACTACTGCAAGGCTATTTATGCAGGTGTCCCCAACTATCATGTTAAGCATTTAGATGTCCAGGACAAAGCATCCAGAATTGTCATCATTACACCTAGGCAATTTCATATCTTGCCAGTGTTAAGCAAACTACATTGACGACCCCTAAAGAATGGGATTGTTTTTAAACTTTTAACTATTGTTCATAAGTATTTGTTTAGTACATCACTCTTGTACATTAAAGATGCTTTATGCGTGACATTTCCTCACAACCTCAGAGAGGAGCTACACGGTTGACTCTCCAATTCCATCATTCTAAGGCGTATTGACATTCCTGACTGCAGTTGCAAATAACCTTTGGAACACTGTTCCAGCTGTTGTATGGAATATTAGTGATCTTTTTGCATTCAGAAAATAGCTGAAAACCCCTTTTATTTTAGCTACCTGCTCACTCTGTCAATCTTGCTGTTTCCTACTAGCATCCTGGGTCTCTTCTTTAGGGTCTTATGTGCACTTAGAAACCGTGGGTGGTACTGCCATGAATATTGCAATACAATTTGTATTTGTCAAATGTTTCTATTATTTATCATTAATGAAGAAACACACTGCTATTTTAGCAACTCAATTCAAATGAGTTTCATGCCATCTATAAAAGAAATGTACAACTCCAATACATACATATCAACAGCCCAGGTTAATCTGATTACACTATAAAAGCAAAATGAATGATAAGATATACGATTATAGCCTTGTTACTCTAATTGGATTTGCAAAATATTAGCTGCAATTATCCAAATAGAGTCGTATTCATAGACTTTTATGAGTATTTAAATGTTTTCAAAGTTTAGTCGTGCTCAGATTTTCACCCTCTTCGGTTGTCAAAGCATGCATTTCACAACAATTTAACATGCACAGCTGTTTTATCAATTCAATTCAAATTAGTTTCATACCATCTATAAAAGTCCAATTCCAATACATCACTAAATATCATCAGCACAAGGTTTGCTGATTACTTTAGAAAAGCATTATGAATGACAAGATAAATCATTATAGCCTTGTTAATCTAATTGTACTTACAACATATTAGCTGTGATTATGCAAATACAGTTATATGGATAGACCTTTATGAGTATTTAAACGTTTTCAAAGTCTATGTGTGCCCAGAATGTGGCCCTCCTGGATTGTCAAGGCATGCCTGTGACCACAATGTTAATGCATAACAGCTCCTTAATTTCTCTACCTATGTAATACATTGAAAATTAGTGTTAGAAACCAAGTGCCAATATACCACCATTCGAGGAACATTCATAGTAATAAATGATACCCACACGTTTACAAATATTACAGCCAATCTCTGTGAAGTAGACATTTCTATGGGCATATCCATAAACCTTTACCAAGTCAGCGAGGCTCCTGTAGGGGAGGACTGGTCCAGGAGACCCATCTCGCCTGCGTTTTCTCCCCAGGTGAGGGCTATGGCTCATTGGGCGTTCCCTCATGCCACCCGGGCCCAGGAGGTGGAGGGCTCACCCGCTGGAGACATTGCCCACACGTATCGATTGCCCACACGTATTGATTGCCACACAAGTTTGGCTAGGCCCAGAAACCTTTTTTGTCCGGTAAAGACGGTGTGAGCTCAGCGCACTGTAGCGCGGCCCCCACCCTTGGAGAGTCTCATCCCTGTCGCCGCAGCACCCTGGCAGATCCGCTGCGAGCACGTTCCCACGAACAAGACGGACATGAGCTAGTGCAATACGCTAACATTGTAACAGTTCACCTCCCGCAGTGTACTATCACTATCAGCATGACCCGGCCAGCAGGCCTGAATGATGAGAAGAACGGTAAAATGGTCATCTGATGGCAGACAGTCTTTTATATATATGTATATATTAATGTCAAGACCACTTGCAAAGTGTGCTTTCTTCCACAAAATCTCTTATATTACAAAAGCCTGTAGAATGTATTAAAATGAGAGAGCATGCTCCCATGATATAAGCAATGGCGAGCTGACACCATTACAGGTGGATGCTAATAATAAAGGAACGCTCCAGGGATCTGTTTGTTGCGTGTATCACTGGGCAGCCTACCTCCCATGGTTTTGCGCCATAACTAAGCTAATGCTGCTAGAATACACGAGAAAGCGAATGCAACTATACTATGAACTCATGTAAAGGATGCGCGAGAATGCACTTATCATGTGTGTATGTCTAAGCCCCTTATGTGCCACCACCGTCACGTACAGTGGCGGGTCGTTTTCTATGTACTCCACCGACCCAACTACTACCTCATTTACTGCGAATGTATATGCATGTAACTAAAATACTGTAGCTGCTAGAACATAATGTACAAATGTGGTGCTCGGACTGGGTATAATCGAGACACATCCAGCAAAGTTTAAATGCATGTTTTGAAGTGATTTTGAATAAGTATTATAGAAAGTGTTCAAATGTTTGTGATGTCTTTACCTACATTCAGCAACACACGAGGGAGATACCTTTGTGAATGCGTACAAGGCCATTTCCCCCTCCCACCCTGCGAAGGCTGCCAAGACATGAGAACAGAGGCCCGCTCTGCGCTATCCCACCTCCCCCGACCAGACTGGAGCCGCTTCAAAGATTTGTAGCCCCACTGCAGCACCCAAGGCCGCGACCAGCCACCTGCATTATTTACAGCACAGCAGTAAACCTTTGTCTAAACTCACGCGCCCCCTCGTAAACCCCACAACCCACCGGACCGTCTTAGACTTATGGCCCTGTGCAATCAGGACACCCAACACTTTGACAACACACAGCGGAACATCCATAACAACTTCTAACAAGACAGAAAGACCTGTACCACCCGTCCCAGGCCCCGAAGCTTAGCCCCTCGACCTATGGCCCCAGTCAGCAGGACACGGGTAACTAGGCCTCGATGTATTACCTCCAGACCTCTCACAAGGTGCATTCCTCCTGTGTTGCATTAACCTATAAAATAACCTATTGGAAGATTTACTAAAGAGAATAACACTGTAAATGACTGAATGACTGCGGTGTGCATGGCCGAGGGCAAGTAAGTCAGGAAAGGCAATCATCTCTGCCACAGGCCGCCTCGGCGCACCAACACCGCCCGGATGAACTCAAGCCGACCTGCCAGGCCCAGCCCAACCCACGAGGGTGACCAGTGACGTCCTCCAGCCAAGACCAACCACGCCGCAGCAGCACCTATAGTTAGACGTCGCCACCCAATCCCAATGAACTTGTGCCCCCTATAGTATGTAGGTTTTGATGACGTTTTTTGTAAATATATACGCCTGTCTTTGCTATTGTCAGACAGAGCGCTCTCGGAGTTTTGCAGAGTCCTTTGCATGCCCTATTCTGATTGATAAACTCCCATTTACGCTCACCCGCACTCTGTCTTGGCCTTATTCCCATTTTGGGAGAGTCTTTCATTGTCTCTCATTGCGGGGAGGATCGTGCTGTTTGGGGACGCTTGCTTTCACTCCATAGGAAGAGTACTTTTTAGATGCTTATACATTTTGCATCATTTGATGAATTTGCATGAATTTTCCAAACTAAATACATCCCACGTTGAATTTTGTTTGGGAACATGTAGGCAAGTTCAGTCCAGGGAGGGTGGGCGTTAAGTTTTGATTAATGTCCTAAAATCTGTATTTTCAAGACAATCTTCAGTAGGTAATTTTTGCTCTGATCTGCAGCAAAAACGGATGGATGTTTATTCTGCTAAAGCCGAGTAGAGAACCAGTGACAGAACTCATTTGTGATATTGAAATGGTCTGGTGAAATTACAACCTGCATTTAAGAACAGAAAAGTGGCTACATTCTTGCTTGGTATATTTTGAGCATGTTGTCCTATTCATGGACCCTCATGGAACTGATTTGTGGTTCCTAATTGTGCCCACTCGAATTGACAGACCTGACTAGGTTGAAGAATTTCAGTAAGGAACCATTTGATTGGCTTGTTGAAACAATAATTATTTTCTTCAGTCTGGGGCATGGCTTTCTTTCAATGGCTAAATGGGATCAATCCCTTTTTGAAGTTCACTATGAATTTTCATAAGGAACAGATAGATTTCTTGGACTTAACCATCTTTTCCGATTCATCTACTAATGTGTTGGGATTAAAACCTTTCCATAAAACCACTGCCAGGAACTCTCTTCTCAGATATGATAGTTTTCATCCAAAGGCTCTGAGGGACAATTTACCGTTTGGGCAATGTTTGCGACTCAAACGGAATAGCAGTGAGAAGAACGAAATGTACCACCGAGGTTGACATTGGGCTTGCAAGACCTTGGGTTCAAAGGGAGTTCTCTAACTACAACTCTAGCTATGTTATATATGCTATCTGGTGTCCTTGCCACAAAATATACATCGGCAAATCAGAACGTAAAATCAAAATCCGTATTAGTGAACATAGGAGTTGTATCAGATTAAGGAACTTGACAGCTCCCATGGTAGGGCATTTTATAATGCGGAATCATGGTTGTGACGAGCTGAGGTGGACAGTATTGAAGAAAGTTGTTGTCACTAATAACATTTCTGTGGATAAACAGATCTTATCGAGGGAGGAAACCAAACTCATTTTCTTGAGTAAAAGCCATGTGGTTGGTTTAAACGAGGCAACAGATTGGAATTTCTAGCCTGTTGTTGCTTCATGTCCTAGACCACTCTAATTGTAGAGCCACCATTATGTGAAGGATGATTTGGACATAAATTGGTTTCTAGCAGACGATGGACCATTCATTACATGAACGTGACGGTGAGGGGGTATACAGTCCACCACCCTTGGTCCCCTTTTGTCTAGGTACTGTTCACCTTGATGAATTGCCATTTGAGTATTTTGTGAAGCAATATCACTTCATCACGTCTTATTTTGTATATGGATGCCCATCCATTTACTTACAATAACATTCCTCTGATGAAGATGGCGGTTCCCACCCATTTAATCTTGTTAACGCAGCTGAAAATGTTGTACTGCAACGTTACGGTGAGATGCCGTGTCCGGGTAATGACTGAGGGGCGTGTATTTCCCTACGCTCTAAAATTTACATCACGTGACCGCCACGTGATCAGGCGAGTACGTATCTCATCCGGTAGTGCTGCGCCTGAACGGTGGACGTGATGATTCACAGGACCACTACGCCGTCCATCGGAGCACACCCTAGAGTTATTCAGGTAAGCTGAGCTGCAACTGGTGTTTCTGCTGATGACGCTGATGGTATCGGGGTTGTACGGGTTAAATTGTTTTGTTTTAGTTACTCCGGCTTGCTTTCCCGTATTGACTAGTGTTCCCGTCCCATTCGGGGCAGGGAGACTGCCCTTGGTCCCCTGAGTAGTGTTTCCTCGTAGACGTATGATTCGTCACTATGATGGTTGGTTATGTTGATCAGTTGATCTGAGCAATTTTCGGCGGTGACTAGACCCACTTATGTGTCTTTATTTTGTCGCCTTTTGCTCTCGTAGTAACGCCCAAGAGCTTTTGGTCCGAATGACACTGAGCACGCTCTTGTTGCTGTCTGATGGAGTGATGTTTGCTAGGATGCAGTTCCAATTTATGCATACAGCGGAGGGTGTTAAACCTTGAAGATCGAGGTAAGCCGGAATAATGCGTGCATGACTTTAGGGTAGATACCTTCTTTTTGGGATGTTATTTACCCCGTTTATACCTTATCCATATAGGTTAAGACATCACTTGCATAGGTGGTAATAAAGGTGTCTTTACTTGACAATTTTATTATGGTGACAGACTGATTATGTTCCGCCCTTTTGTTTGTAGGTGGTCTATAATTGACCAAGGCGTATGCACAGATTCTATAGAACTGGGCCCACCTCCATCTTCGTTTATGAGTTTGTGACACGACTAGCGCTACTGCCGTTTGCGTACCATGTTGGGGTGATACTTACCGGTGGTACGGATCGAGAAACTCATAGAAGATCCATTGTAAGTGTTTGGTCTGTGGTGATCTAGCCCGGAGACCTCCCTCTTTTTTGTGCATGATACACTTGGTAATGGTCGGTTGCACCTCTATTCGGGGGAGCTACCTTATTGGTTCTGGAAGTCCTGATATGTCACGTGGTGTTGGTGATGGTGGTATTATTTTGGATATGCCAATTAATATTTTGTTTCCTTTATGGTTCTGTATTCCGGTTTGCATGTTCTCCCTAGTGGTAGAGGTAGATGTGGGGTATTTATAACCCTTCTCTACACCCCGTTCATTTTTTGGTGTGGTGGTTGTAATGATCAATCTAGTAACTCAAGCAATTTAGCCTGATTGATGTTGTGTTTTTATGTTTATATTTAGATGAGCCTTGTTGGTGTAGTCTACATGTTCTCCGTTTCTCCATCTGTATTCCACCTGACCACGCTGGACCATAGTGCCCCTGAAGAATTTCTGTTAACCAAAATGTATACAGAAAGAAACATGTCGGGTTGGGGAATGTACTGTTAATTGTAAACAGCCTTAAGTGAAACAAGCTTGAGTCAGATAGATTGTATTATTAAAGACTGACTCACCAGTGAAAAATGTATGGTTCATATTAATAATGGACTAAAATTGTAATGTTGTATTTTAGTATGACTGTTTTTACAGTGATGAAATATTTGTTATAATTGAGTGATTTGATGAATGGTTTGAGTATGAATGTGGTATGGTTGATGTGTGGTTTGTTGTGGTTTTAGATGGGAATGTTATATCGCATCAGTCCATAGATGAATTTGGTGGATTGGTTTACGAATTTCTTGATATTGACATTGATGATTGTGTATATTTTTTATAATGATTTTTTCCAAACATGTTAATAAATAATATTGAATTGCGATTGAGTGTCGACTGGGTTGAATTTAATTTGTTTCATCCCAGTACATGGTTTTTGAAAGACATGTTGTTTTACAGCTGTTCTTTGTGCTGCTTAGCCAGTGGGATTATGTAGATAGGAAGACTGCACTGGCACTCACCACATAAACACAACAATACCCTGACCTTCAATGTGAAGTATTTTGTGTTCTATCCAGGCCAGGTCACAGTATTTAGATATTCCTGGTATCCCTTGTCACTCTTGTATTCTGGCATGGGAATAATGTCCAAATTGGATCTTTTATAAGTCTGAGGATTGCACAATGGGTCTGCAGAGCCTAATCTGAAAATCTGTCAATAAGGGGCATTTTGCAGCCCTCTGTGGGAACCTGCACAACAGGCAGTATGAGAGGGCACAGGGGTTTGGTAATGTTTATTTATAAAGCGCCTATACACAGACACGTGTTTCAAAGCACTCAAGGAGGGTGGCAACATGGAGAAAAAACAACAGTCGCTCAGAGCCCTTGAATTTCTGGGCCCACCACCCGTGACCATACCCCGCAGGCAGCCCACACCACAAGGGACCCCCATCACCCTTGACCATACCCCGCAGGCAGCCCACATGGGACCATACCCCACAGGCAGCCCACACCACAAGGGACACCCCAACACCCGTGACCATAACCCGCAGGCAGCCCACACCAAAAGGGACCCTCCCAACACCCGCCACTATACCCACAGGCACCCCACACCACAAGGGACCTCCATCCATCACCCTTGACCATACCCCGTAGGCAACCCACATGGGACCATACCCCGCAGGCAGCCCACACCACAAGGGACACCCCAACACATGACCATACCGCACAGGCAGCCCAGACCACAAGGGACCCCCAACACACGTAACCATACCCGCAGACAGCCCACACCACAAAGGACCCTCACTCTGCCCGAGGCTGCTTTGCACCGATCTGCTGGCCCATTCGCTGCAACACAGAAGACATCCTTGTGCCAAGGTCCACATTTCCTTCTTGCCCGATGGCCGATACCTGCCCCTGGATGCTGAGGGCCCGAGTCCTGTTGCCTTCTAGGCAGAGCTTGCTGCTGCCAATAAGCCCTGTGCTTACGCCTCCAGGACTGTCTCCAGGATAATGACAACCCCCAGGGGCAGTCTTGCACTTGCCCTGCTACAAGGTGCCTCCACCACCTCCATTGCCACTGGTCCTGTTACTGGGGTGACCACCTCTGCTGATCGTCCGACTTCAGGCTGTGGCAAGGATGTGGTCTCCACCAGACTCGCCCCCGTGGTTGGGAGAGGTCCACATGGGGCCCTGGTGTCATCTGGGCTGGAAGACGGCAGGGAGGACGTATGGCGCACAGTGTAGGAAGAGGAGGTGGGGCTCGCATGAGTGGCCATCACACATAGTAGACTCGCGACAACGAGCTGAGCTAGCCAGTTCATGAGGCTACAGACCTCTTCGTGTTGATGTGCAAGCCCCCAGTTGGAAGCCTGCATATCAATCCGAGTGCCCATGTCTGCCTCGCGATCCCAGCTAGCATGGGCTCCACCCTGTCGTGAATTGCCTCGTCCGCAGGTAGTGGAAGATCAGTTGATGTGGATACATCCGCTACCTGCGGACGGGTCTGGCCTGAGGCATGCCCGCGGGTGCATACTGATGCAGGCGCAGTTTCAGGGACAGGATTAGGGACAGGCCCCTCCACGGTGACCTGAAATGCCTCCTGACCCTGGACTGCATCAGTTCAACCTACCTCATCACCCCATCCAGGCCCCATGTGCTGGGCTCATGTGGCATCCTCCTCCTCCTTATCCACCACCAACCTGGCTGACGACTCTCCACCATCTCCCTCATCGGATTGCCCCTGTGTGTTCTCACCTGTCCCTTCCACTGCCGAGGAGCCCAAGACCAACTTCACCCTCTTGGGCCTCCCCTCAGCAGCTATGGCCGATGACTCTGATGCGGCACCAGCCTCCTCGCTCCCGGAAGACGACATACCCTGAGAGGACGACTGGCCCTTGTGACTCTGCCTGGTGGAGGCATCCCTGCGGCAGTGCTCCACAGCGCCACCTGCACCCTCTTCCTCCGTCATCGCTGTGGATAGGGAGACATAGAACACAAGCATCAGTGTACTGAACAAATGTCTGCTTGGAACACATGAGTGGCACTGTCAAACGTCACAACCATTCCCCCCTACAGGTCAGTGCAAGCAACACACATGCACAATCATGCATGCCATGTGCAACAAGCATTCACCTCCATGTATAAGGCACTGTGACCACATCAGAGGAGGGGCTGAACCTCACATGCATCATGGTTATTTGCAAATAACATACTCAAGTATCACCTGACAGTCATGTATCAGGCACTGTAGACCTCCTGTTACAGTGCACTTGGGGACAACTGGGCCACATGAGTCAATCAAGGACTGAGATGCTCATGTGTCATGCATCCATGGGGTTGGGCAGTCACACACTCACTACTCAGACACACGCACATGTACACCATGCATGTGCATGATGGTGACATAAGTACCCATGTGTCACACCTCTTCCATATCCCAGTGCTGACACAGGTATGCAAAGATGTGAACCTCGTCACATGCCGGTGCACATCACACATTGCAACACAGACACAATTGATGTAGGTCACGCTTGAATGGACTCACATATTGCACTGTCATGGACATGCACACACACAACTTTACATGAGGCATGCCAGACATAAGGCAAAGGTGCACACTCAAGCCACACGTCAACATGCACATGCACTATGGTGGACAAGAACACATGAACACTTACCAGTCGACTCCAGATGGAGCACGAAGTTCAAGACCTCAGCGGACAGCTCTGGGTCGATGCGCTCCAGGACCCCCATCTCATTGTTGGACAACTGGCCACAGTGCCTTGCTCCATCATCAGCAGCCTTGAGGAGGTGCTGGGCCTTGTTGAGGGTCCTGGACCTGAAGTCTTCCCAGCGCTTACGGACATGTTTGTAGTCACAGGGTGCCACCCCCTCCGCATTGATGGCACCCACAATGTCCACCCAGATAATACTCTGTCCTTCCTTGTCGAAGCACAATGGTCCAGTGAAGAGGGCATCATAATGCCCCAGGATTTGCTCCACCAGGATGCCAACTTCTGTGGAGGAGAAGCTGACAGCCCTCTGCCTCTCTCCCGGGGGTTGTCACTTGCCTCAGATGGATATGGGTCCAACATAGCAACCCCCGAGGCAGGTGTGGGAGGACAAGGTGGTCCGCTGTGCTGTGGAGCAATGGAATGGCAGTTTGGAGTCTTCTGGGCCAGCAGAGATGGTCTCAGCAACAGGATCACTGGCAATGACTGATGAGCATGCACCAAATTGCAGTGCACTTAGGCAGCAGGCACACAGAGTGGGCTGGCAGCAGCAGATGCCTTGTAGGAGGCAGCTCGGGGCATTTGAGGCAGGTAAATGGCCTTGTGGGCAGGAGCATGGGTCTTCTGTGTGCTTTAGCGTGGACTGCCGGATTCAGAGTGATTTGCATGTGTGAAAACAGTGCATTAGCGTGTAATCAGAGTAAAGGGCCTAAGTGTGTAAGTTATGTGATGCGTGTGGGATGTTGGGTGTTGCCGTTCAGTACGGGTTAAAGGGCCGCATAGGACTACAGTGCACTGTATGTGCTTTTCGTGGAGACCGTTGCATGAGATTCTTCTTTTTGAGGTTTCACACGCAAATTGTTTACTACTGTAGCAGTGCGTACTTCTTGTTTTGGCAGGGGAGTTGCCTACACGCGTTTGTTTTTCTTAATTTTTCCAGGCAGATCGTGAGTCACGCACGCATTTTTCCCATTGTGGTTACCCCTGTGTGTCGTGTACCCCATTTTCAAGGTCATTGTAGCCTACGTGTTCCCTGCATATTCATTATTTGTGTTCCTGGGTGCCACAGCGTACCGCGGGATGTTTTTTCATCGCACGTGGGCTACCAAGGGGTCACATGCACGTTTATTTTTGTTTTTGGGGTGCCTGAGCATTGGATGACCTGTTATTTGTCCCCAGGGGTCACATAGAGCCTTGCAGGAGGACAGGGATAGGTTTTCCATCAGGTACCCTGCCCCCTTCACCCCAATTGCCCAGGACAATTGTTGTCTGCACCTCCCATTCCGCTAGTACATCAGTACCATGACTGGGAGGGCAACAAGTGGTAAGGGAGGAAAAGCTGTGCGACCTCCCAGAGGTGGCTGCAGTGGGCGACGTGGCCAGGGTGGTCCACGAGGGCAGGGTGTCCATGCACATGCCAGGACAGCAATGCCCCCCCACAAGTGTGTCATGGAGATGCAGCTGCCATCCCCAGCACCCATCAGACCTGATAAGCAGTGTCATCTGCTGTCACGAGCAGGCAGGGTGTGGAAGCTGCAGGGGCCACTGCAGCTGACACCACCCCGGCTCAGGGTCAGCCAGCCCAGACTGGATTGGTCCCGGAACAGGCACACAATGACTCACAGGCTGATTTCTGTGTCAGGAAGGCTAAGGCACGTGTGGTGAAAGTTGCCATCACCAGGTCACGTGGGTATCAATGATGTATCAAGGGTATCAATGATGGAAACATGCAAGGTAATACATGAAGATGTAACATCATAAAATACACATTTACCAATATCCAAAGCAAAATGCATGCAGTCGGGCAGCAGTGTCATTTGCTGCCCCGAGCAGCGAGGGTGTGGAAACTGCAGGGGCAGCTGCAGCTGACACCACCTCGGCTCTGAGTCACCCAGCTAGGACTGTGTTGGTCCCGGCCCTTGAAACCGAGGCAGGTATGGTGTGGGTCCTGGCAACAGCACCCAGCTGCCCATACCTGCAGGCCGACCTTTGGTCGTCATGTCATTGCCTGCTTCCATTGGCCAGTCCACCTGTGCTTCAGCCCCTACTGTCACTCAGGGTCCACAACATGTCCCAAGAGGAAGAAGTGTGCCCCAGCAAAACAGGTTGGGACCCCAGACACAGCTCAGGCCTCCAACACATCAGGAAAGTGGAGTTTCTGTCAAGAGAAACTGGACACACTTGTGGGCTACGTGTCGGAACACGGCTGCGACATGCTGGTAATGTAAGGGAGCAAACATATGCATGCTCAGCGTAGGGCCCACTGGCAGTGCATCATGGACCATATTAGCACCTTGGGATATGAGAGACGCACAGCAGATGATTGCCAGAAGCATTGGAATGACCTCCGACTGTCAGGGCTCCAGTCTTCAGGCTCAGGAGTGGCACAAACCAACCATTCCCTCCGCAGTCTGAACGCCTGCAAGTTTTTGCTTACACAAGGCGCTGAGACTCCAGCAGGGAAAGAGGGTTAGGAACACTTTGGTTGTATAGGTTTAGCAGTAGGGTAACCAGTGAGAGGTTTAGGAGAGGGGTGGTGGATAGGGAAGGGGACAAAGGAGAACACAATAATCATACATTACACTTTACACTATGCACAATAGTGAGTTTAAAGAGACTTATCTCTGGGTTGAGCACTGGCCTCCTGCCTGCATACTCTCAGGTCCGTTATCTGTCTGGAGCGTATTACCGCTGCAAGAGAGCAAGGAATTACTAAATGGTGTGTTCCTGCACACACCTTAAACAATACTTTGCCAGCATGCAATTGGTTAATTCTTCACCCTGTTGCGTGTGCTAGCAGTGTGGAGCACTATGAGTTAGTACCCGGATTAACGCCCTTAATGATCGGCACATGCGGAATAAGCCGCATGTGGCCCCGCACTGTACTGGTGGATTCACTAGGTCGCGGAACCTAGAGTGAACCGAATTGTGGATGTGCGATCTGCCGCACGTGGCGTGTGGCGGCCTAACCGCACTGTTCTACGCGGTTCCTCCTCATGGCTATTTGTCATGCAAATCTTATGCACTGCTCTGCGCTCGTGAGCTGGCGCAGCGTTATGCGTGTGTTAGCTCAGGGTTTCGCTCCGATGCCCAGTGAAAAGACTTAGCTGTCCTGTAGCAGAGGGACAGTGGATTGTGGGCGGAGCCCCCCCTGTGCATGCCCCAGGCAACCTTCACTGGTCGTGCTAGCCCCACGAAGTGGCGTCGCGGCCTTGCGCGTCCTCCCCCTTGCAACTGGAGTCTGTCTAACGCTTGCGGTACTTAGCTTCTCAAGGCAAGGGGCCTGGATTGGGGTTGGTTGGGGCGTGGCCCCTCGTGCTGATCCCTGCACACGGAGCTCTTGAGGAGACATCTTCTCCGGTCGGCAGCTTAAGCACAAGCCCCGTGCTTTGGTTGGTCTTGTGCGCACGCGCGCGCAAGTCCCGCCCCTTTTGGGCTTGTCCCTGTAGTTCTGGGCCCAGGGAAATATGGGTAATGTAGTTCCTGAGGCCTTTTTCCTGCAAATAGGGCATAAGAGTCTCCTATAGGGATGGATTCTATGTTGTGTGTGGTTTATCTACATAACCTTTGCGTTCTCCTGGGTTTGGCCCGTTACTGGGTCCTCTTTAGTGGTCTCTACACTCTGTACCATGACACTGACACAGAACAAAAGGCAAGCTGGCTGCTAGGTTTGCCTCTACTCTGGTGACTGGCAGTGGGACATCATCAGAGGACGAAGAGCTCACTCCACATGAAGAGATCACTGCTGATTTCATCACAGTCGAGCAGGTCCAAGGCATGGGAGGGCTGCCAGATTATGAGACAGTGTCTGGTGAGTGGTGATGTGTGTGTGTGTCCAGGCCATGTGTAAGTTGCTTGGTTGATGTGTTATGATTGTCTGCCAGTTCAGGCTACATTGACATGAATGCCATGTGTGACCCATGTGATGTTGGACTGATGTGAGCTTGTTGTCATGCAGACTGCATACAAACCATGTCCTGCCCACGGAGGCAAACCTCATCACCACACCTGCTCCCTCCTTCCATGATAATCTCTATGCAGCCTCTCTTGGCCCTATTCTTGCTCCAACCTATGGTCCATGTCTGCTTTCAGGGTCCCATTCCATTACATTGGCACTGCGTGCATGCCTGAGTTTGTGTCATGTGTGACATGGCTGCTGCATCTGTTGGGTGTGTGGCCTATGCTGTTAACATGTGTGCTCATGTCTTCTTTTGATTTTGTGCAGGTGATGAGGCACTGGAAGCAGTGGAGAAGGAGGAGATGGCAGATGAGTATTCAGAGCACCAACAAGGCACCAGTGGAGGCTGCGGTGTCATAGTGCACGAAAAACCATTGGTGCTACAGACCATCCTGGCCAGGGGTGTCTCTGAGTACACCTCTGAAGAACCCTATGTCTTAGGTGCAGAATCAGACATTGAACCATCGTTGCTGTCGGAGGTGAGTGATTCTGCTGTGGATGCTGTTCTGTCCGACACACCTGTAGTGGGGGTAGACCCCTCAAGGGGCCAGTCAGTGTTGATAAGTCTGTCTGTGGATGCAGGGTCATGCTTCACACTACTTGCTCCTGTTCCTGGGGTAGCTCAGCGAGGGAGGAATACATTCCTGCAGTCACAGGCAGCGCCAACGCAGTATGGGCCAGGTAGCCTTGGGCCCGACAGGTGTGGTGTCCGGCAACACGGTGGCCGTGTGCCACCCGGGAATACTGTGTGGGAGAATTCCATGTATGCCATTGCACAGCAACAGGGGGCATCATGTGAGATGATGGCTCAGGGCATGGAAAGGGTGGCCAATTCCATTCTCCCCCCCCGAAAGGTAGATGGAGCTCCAGCAGCAGGCAGTGCGGTCCACATGCTGCTCGCACAAGCTGGACATGTTAGCCGCCAACAGGGACCGACGGGCTGAACTGGGGGCTCTGCGAACAGCCATGGCTGCAGAGGCACAGGCCCACAGGGATGCCCTGAGGGAAGTGAACACCTCCCTCAGAACTACTCTGGTTGCAATTGAGATGGGCCGCAGTAGACAGGTGGAACAGCTGATGGAGCAACTGACAAACAACATCTCTGCTGAACTCCATTCTACCAGGAGGAGATCCATGCATCACATGAGGCCTTGCCTGTGGACCTCCATGCAACCCGAGAGGAGATCCGTGCATCACGTGAAGCCCTGCAGATGGAAATCCGTTGAACACATGAAGTGCTGCATGAGGACCTCTGTACCGTAATCATGCCGAATCATTCCTTTCAGGCCTGCAAGCTTGCTGCCATTGAGGAGCATACCAGGGCTATGCGTGGTCAGCTTCCCTTGGAACGCTCTCCTTCTAATGTTACAAAAGAGGGTGCCGACAGCCGCAAGAACTCTCCCACTATAGGCTAGCTGTGCAGGCCATGAATCCATGGAGGTTGTTTTTTTCTCAACATCCACGCATGTGGGTGTTCAGGTGCACCCTGCACCTGCTCTCTCCTGGGTGGTCCCCCCTCCGGTCCACCATGCGCATTTCTTTTTGTTTTTATATATATTTTTTGTTTTTGTTTATTGTGCATTAATGTGACAGTGTGTTGCTTTGTGCTGCACCCGTAGGCATCCACTGTGTGTTCCGGCTGGGCCCAAACAGGCTTGTCTCGTGTTTGTGTTTGTGGCTTGGGGTCCAGACACATATGCCGCACCTGCTTCCCCTTTCCATGGGTTGCAAGGAGGGCAGCGTGGGAGAGTAACTTACACAGAGGCATTGGGCTTCCATCATTTCTGTGGCCAGTCTACAGTCCAACCTGTGTATACACCCCTTGTGGGGATTCATGATTGTTTGGCCAGTGCATGTTTAGCATGCATTTTGCACAAAGCATTTTGCTTTGGATATTGGTAAATGTGTATTTTATGATGTTATGCCTCCTTCAACTAGCAGAGAGAAAGTGTTGTGTGTTTACTTTTGACTTTTTATGGCACCAGGCTCATACACCATGAAAAACAATGTGCTTGGGAACTACTTTATTGTATTGTCAGCCAACATGGAGGCATCCACATAGCTTGGTTCCTAAGAACCAAGCTATGCGGTCTAGTGTTTTGGGTGTGGTAGCCTAGGGACTACTTTACCTGGACTATTTTGTTGGGGCTATTTACACCACACCCGAGCAAGACAACACGCTTCGCTTTACTTTGCAGGTTGCAACGTGACGCTCACCGTGTCCAGCTATTCCCTCGAACCTCGTAGAAGCAGAACGTGCAAGGAGACAAAAGGAACATCATTAGCAGCAGCATCTTACCTGCAGTCTTCATATTTAAAAACTCGCAGCTACTGTGAACAGCTTCCTCGAATCTGCACGCCTCCCGGACAGAACAAACTGAAAGAGGAAGATAGAGGCAACATTAATGAAGGCAGTAGAGACATTTACAAACTACAAACTGCTCAAAAGGCTTACCTGGCTGGTCGACTCTCGGCTGGCACCACTCCAGACATTCCACTCTCGCTGAAGAACACTGCAACCTATAAGGAAGGTAAACACAGGTTAGCAAAGGCAAGACTTTGCAGCGCTGCGCATAGCGCTTACTTACCGCATCAAAGCGCTCTTAATGCGCCATCATTTACCAGCGAGGCTCAACCAAGCCAGTTCGCCGCGCTGAAGCTCTGCATACCTAAGGGAGAAAAACAAGACATTTTAAACAAAGAAAGGCATGCAGGATAGCAACAAAACTAACGAACAGCAATACGACCTACCTGAACAATATCAAATGGGCCGGTGTCAGTGAAGTAACTGGACCGCACTCGCCCATGAAAGACAACGCACCCTGCCAAGAAGGCAGGACGGAGAGCATGCCTAATTCTACCACAAGGTGAGGAGAGGGTGCCAAAGGGACTGAAATCATACAGGGTGGAGGGAGGATACTTACCCCAGTCGGTCAGTCTTGAACACAGTCCTCCTTTATTTTCAGGCAGAACCTTCCCTGCAGACCACATCAGGGCAAAGCTGAGAAGCATACCAGCGAGTAACCCAGCTGGGTGGCGTCCCTGTGGATACCAGGTGAGCGTAACAGCATCCCAAAAAGGCTGGTCCTGGGTAAAATAATGTGGGGCCTTGCTATCCTCCTCCTTCTCCTGCAGTGTCCCACAATCACTGCTGCGAGGAATGGTACATTCATCGTAGCTGTATACGCACATTTGTTGTTTGCGCACACTTTCTTGCATTGGCTTTGGTGCGCGGGGGCGCTTACGCCTGCTTTTGCGTGGCGTAAGTGTTTCTGTGTTTGCACGTTTTTTGCTGCGCGCCCTTGAGCCCTGTTCGATAACATGAATACGTGTTGTTAGCGCGAGGATTTTACTGTTGTGCTTCCCCCGTAATGCCCACATTTTCGCGTGTTGTTCCCCATTTCACATGTTCCACCCCCTTTTTAGGTGTGTGCGCTGGACAGTGTGCGCCTTCTCTTGCAGTATAGTGCAAGGCGTTCATGGTGTCGCAGTAACTTGTTGGACCCGCGCTGATTCAACGAAGGCCTCAGGTAAGCCACGCGCAATATGTTCCATGAATACGTATGCGCGCAAAAACAGGTGCTTGAATGCATTTTCACGCACAAGCGCCCGTTTTCAATGCACATTTATTCCATGAATTATTCTGCAAAATGTTTAAAAAAGATGGCCTGAAAAATATGCTAAACATAAGGTACGCACACAAATATATAAATGTTATATATTTGTGTACATACCTTACTATGGTTTGCGTACTTTGCAAGCCATCTTATATGAACAGATATTTATAAAAGATGGTTTGCAAAGTACACAAACGATAGTAAGGTATGCATACAAACATATACATATATATATATATACATATATATATATATATATTTTTTTTATTTATAGTGTATTTGGTTAGTTAAAACATTAAACACTTAACACATTAAACAAAATGTGTAATACAAAATGAATTAAACATTTCATATAAAAGAGCAAAGAACAATTTATACAGTTATATTTTCATATTTTATATTTAAAACATATACTTTTTGTACCATTAGTAAAAATCGAATTCCTTGTACTATATCTTGAACATTCCAAATATAAGGATTCCATTTGACATACTAAGCAATTGATAGCATTTAAAATATTATTACAATTAAAATGAATTCCAATATTAAAACACAAAATAAAATCTCTCCAGTTAAAAGATAACTATATCCTGAAATTGCACTCTCTCACATATAGCAACTTTACCACAATTTTTTGTTAGAAGCGACTTCCTTTCTTCTATTAATTACAAGTTTTGTATTTTTAACATCATTCACTATACCTGTGGTTGCAGTTGGTAATTTTTCCCACTCTAACATAATCCTTTTCCATATGTAGAATGCAGCTCCTATATACATAATAGGAGCTGCCAGGTAAATTGTTGACCAGAACTGATCTGACTCAATCATTCTGTTATCTGATACTAAGTCTTTATAACCGGTATTAGTACCCGGCGAGAGTCAAGCAGAATGCAACACGCATTCTGATTGGCTATCGTCGGGTCCTTCCTGGCCGAGAATCCTTCGATTCTCGGCCGGGATTCCAGCCGCCTTGAACTCGGCGGGGAGTGTGGCAGCCCCTCAGCCAATGAGGAGGCTGGAAGCGGGGCCATGTGCTCCCAATCGGGGACTTGGGAGCACAGGGTGGGTGATCATCCTCCCACTCAGTGACCAGGTCTAGGATAATATGAGGTAGAAACCTGTACCTGCCATAGACCTGGTTATCAGGCATCCCAAAAAGGCTGGTCCTGGGAAAAATAATGCAGGGCCTGGCTATCCTCCTCCTCCTGCGGTGTCCCACGATCACTGCTGCGAGGAATGGTACATTCATCGTAGCTGTACACGCCCATTTGTTGTTTGCGTGCACTTTTATGCATTGGCTTTGGTGCACGGGGGATGCTTACGCTTGCTTTCGCATGGCCTAAGTTTTTCCGTGTTTGCATGTTTTTTTCCACGCGCTGGTGAGCCCTATTCGATTCCATGAATACGTGTTGTTAGGGCAAAGATTTTACTGATGTGCTTCCCCCGTAATGCCCACATTTTTGCGTGTTGTTCCCCATTTCATGTGTTCCGCCCCCTTTTTAGGTGTGTGCGCTGGACGGTGCGCGCCTTCTCTGGCAGTATAGTGTAAGGCGTTCGTGGTGTCACAGTGATGTGTTGGACCCGTGCAGATTCAACGCAGGTCTTAGGTAAGCCACGTGCAATGTGTTCCATGATTACGTATGCATCCAAAAACAGGCGCTTGAATGCATTTTCGCATGCAAGCGCCCGTTTTCGACGCACACTTATTCCATGAATTAAGATGGATTGCAAAGTACACAAACCATAGTAAGGTATGCACAGAAATATATAAATGCTCCCATTTATATATTTGTTTGCGTGACTTGCTATGTTTTGTGTAATTCAAGATGGCTTGAAAAGTACACAAACCATAGTAAGGTACGTACACAAATATATAACATTTATATTTATAATAGATGGTTTGCAAAGTACACAAACGATAGTAAGGTATGCATACAAACATATATATATATATATATATATATATATATATATATATATATATACATATATATATTCAATGAAAAAACTTTGTTAAAGGGACGTTATGGTTAAGTTGTGCTACTGAAAACCTATGAAATTCAGTTAAAAAACGTTGTTAAAGGGATGTTATGGTTCCAAGTAAAACCGAAAAACCATTGAAATTCGCAAGTTATGGTAAGCTAAGCAACTATAACTCGCGCCACCACTGTGCACTGCTAAGACTAACAACCAGGACATCAAAGATGACATCACAAATGTCATTGATGACATCACTGATGACATCACATGTCTGGCTCCCCCTTTTTTCCTTTACTGACATATCTAGGCCACATGGTTTTCTTCAGTAACAGTCAGGAATTAAAAGTGGAAAAGTTAGTATATTTGTAGACTTATCCTTCAAGTATGGTCTTACAATAATTCCCTTAGGGTCCAGTCATATCATATGAAACATATACATAGGGGAAGACACAAGCTTGAAAAACAGCAATCCTTTCTGTGCATTAAAATAATCACTAGAGTTGTCAGAACTTTCTGTTAGTTCTGTTGTTTTTTATCACTGTACTTTCCATGTATATGTTCCTATTTTTATATCTTGTATTCACACTACTTTCCTTAGAGTCCAGGCACATCATGTGATATATATATATATATATATATATATATATATACATAGGGTAAGTAACAGGTTTGAAACAGAGCAATCATTTCTCTGCATAAAGGTAATCAGTTAGGTTATGAACACTTTTTGCTACTACTGCTGTTTTTTTTTCTTACTTCAATTTCCTTGTATATACTCATATTTGTATGTGGTGTTGTCTCTTTGTGTTTTGTCTATAATAATGCAATTATGTAGTAAGTGGGTTTTATTATCTACTTATCACATGTTTCACAGTATGCAAAAGTCTAATAAAACAACAGTTATCATTTCACTATTCAACATGGCACGTTTATGAATATTGAACCTCCATTATGTATGCTGCACACAATACCTATGTTTCTACATAAGCACCTTAGTATACTGGATGGACGAATTAGCACTTGATATTTATTCCAATGATCCTTGACACTTTTTTTTATTAACATTACAATAAGAATCCCTTGTACAGACTTTTCAGGAAAGATAAATGCACATGTGATGTCATCAGTGATGTCATCAATGACATTTGTGATGTCATCTTTGATGTCCTGGGTGTTAGTCTTAGCAGTGCACGGTGGTGGTGCGAGTTATGGTTGCTTAGCATACCATAACTGGTGAATTTCAAGGGTTTTTCGGTTTTAGTTGGAACCATAATGTCCCTTTAACAAAGTTTTTTCACTAAATTTCATAGGTTTTTAGTAGCACAACTTAACCATAACGTCCCTTTAACAAAGTTTTTTCACTGAATTTCATAGGTTTTTAGTAGCACAACTTAACCATAACGTCCCTTTAACAAAGTTTTTTCACTGAATTTCATAGGTTTTTAGTAGCAAAGCTTAACAATAGTAACTTTGACTTTATGTACATGTAATATGCAGCATACTGAACCACTTCTACTGAATGTAATGTCCGCGAACATTTTTGATGTTCGCAGACATATTCGGACAACAGTACCACTACCTAAAAAGTCTGGGGGGGTATGTTTAATTGTTATATTACAACATGATAACATTTAAAAAATTCACATGCATATCATATGTAGTAATACATAAGAAATATAACCCATATATGTACCGCACTAACCATTCATTTAAATAAAATATGTTCTAAAATGGAATATACCAAGTGAAGATAAATTGGCTTCCAACATAATTACCTCACAGACACTCCACAACTAAGACCAAGACCAGACCTACAGAGTACTCAGAACATATCTTACCTGAAATAGTAAGTGTACATCATTTTACTCATATCTTTATAAACTTTCTGTATTAGATTAAAAAAAAATATTGTATATATTTTTTTTTCTCACAGAAAAGACACTCCTGACAGTAGTCAACCTTCTGTAACAGGAAGCCAAGAACCACTTGGAGAACCACTAATAATAAATGAGCCAGAATTAGCTATGATAGAAGTAGAAAACACCATGTGTCAGTATGAAGATAAAGAATACTTAACTATACTACAATCAAAAAAACAACAAATAAAGTAGCATTTTTGAAGAAGTAACAAGACAAATTGCACAGGGTGTACAACATGAAAATAAAGAATGTTCCTGCCATAATTATAAACCTATACTACTGTAGGTCAGTGGTGAAGTTGGTTCTGGCAAAACATTCCTAATCAAAATCATCAGTAAATTCCTTCAACAACTGACAAACAACAAACTGTCAGCTGTTGTCACTGCTCCCACAGGTTTAGCTGCCTACAACATAGGTGGTGTCACTTTACACCAATTACTACTATTGCCAGTAGAACACCAGAACAAATTAGACTATTACAAACTTTCTGCAGAAGCTGCAATGGAACTACGCAGAGTATTGAAACAAATGAAAATGCTACTAATAGATGAAGTGAGCATGGTCTCCAACCTAATGTTGGCTTTGATTCACCTCAGATTACAAGAAGTACTGAAAACAAACTATGAAGAGCTCTTTGCAGGAAAAGACATTATTATTTTCGGAGATCTTCTTCAATTGACACCAGTAAAAGGTAAGCCTATTTTTAAAACATTAGGACACAAACTCTGCAGTAAAACTGTTGGCAGCATTGGAAATGTCAACCTTTGGCAACATTTCCAATACAGAGAATTAACAGTAAACATGCAGCAATCTGCAGATCTCACTTATGCCAACATCTTAAAAAGTATCAGAGTTGGTATAATCTCTAAAGAAGCAGAAACAATATTGAAAACCCGGCAAATTACTGCACTTTATGGTGATAATGCATGTGCTACTGATGTTATGGAACAAATAGCCCACAAAAATGTCAATTATATGGCCTTAATGCCAACTCTTGCAAGCTGTTTCAAATTCAATGAAATAATTTTAAGTAAAGAAATGCAACCAATAATGGAAATTAGCGCCACAGACAAACTAGATGTACATGGTATGACACTACCTATGTGTGACCAAGCCACAACAAGACTAAATAGTTTAGAAAAATCAATTTCAAACACAGCAGGCTTAGAAAAGAAATTAAAATTATCCTTAAATTGCAGAGTAATGCTTAAACGTAACCTTGACGTGGACCAAGGACTAGTTTATGGAGCACTAGGTACAGTTGTTGGCTTTCAAACATACCCACGTGACAACAAAATTCAGTTTGTCAATATACTCTTTGACAAACTTTCAGAAGTTAAAAGGATAGGACGCTTAACAGCTAGATTCCTTCTCTTCAAAGACATGTATGTACGCAGAGAACAATTTTCTCTCACTCTTACATACGCAGTCATGATTCATAAATCACAAGGTCTTACCCTAGACAAAGCAATGATAGATATTGGTAACACAGTCTTTAAAGAAGGCATGAGCTACGTAGTACTATCACGCTTACGCACACTTGACGGTCTATTTCTAATCAACTTTGATGCAAATAAAATAAACGCTGATATTCCTTGCATTTTAGAATACAATAGACTTTGCTCACTATACACTCCCCATCTAAACACATATACTGTTCCACAAAAAGTAAAACGTTACAAAAGAAAAATAAATCAAACAGAAAAGCAACAGGGTGTCACTGCAAATCCTCCAAAGAGAGTAAAAGAAAGTAATACTTCATCAAGTACCACAAGCAAAAAAGAATCAATTAGGGAAAGTAAACCAGGTACTTCTATAAAGAAGGAAGACAAACTCCAAAATAAGCAGTCAGATACAGAACTACCTGGTCCATTTAAACTCTCAAATATAGTTGGTGTAAATTGCTACGCAAATGTAGCAATGAATATTCTATTTCAATTACCACCAATTGTTGACAACATTTACTTACACAGTACAGACCCATTGTGTATGCAAATGTTAGTACTTCACAGAAATGCAGCAAACAATCCTGACAACACGTATAGTGTTTATGGAATAAGACAACAACTGGACTACTGTGCTGGAATGGTGAAATTCACTATAAACTCACAGGAAGATCCACAAGAGTTTCTAATGTACTTACTACAAGTACTGGAAAACAAAAACATACCTATAAATGAAATCTTCCAGATTTCATACATGTGGAAACATACATGCACTCTCTGCAACAATGTGACACAAGAAAAAATCCCCAATGAACGCTTCGTATATATATCAATACCTAATTGTGAATCCATTCCATTTCAGCAACTTGTACAAAATGCAAACCATGGTAGATTATGTTCTACCTGCAATTCAGATAATCGCTCCACGTTAGTAATACAAACACATAGTAAATACATAATACTAATGCTGCTACGTTACAATGCAGATGGTACCAAAAACAACTGCAAGCTGACTGGATTCACACATTGTCAAATATCACTTGGTAAGAAAACCTTCACAACAATAGGTATAATCTACCACGCAGGAGACACAACCAATTCAGGGCACAACACTGCATATATAAAAAAGAAATGTGGATGGTTTGAATGTAATGATAGTACCAGTACTCTAAAGCAGAGATTACCAGCAAATCTTACAAACGCTTATTTAATGTTCTTAAAACCAAAATTTGACAACTAAACTGTACTTAAACCTCAAGTAAACTTGTAGTACAAAATATAAACTGTTGGAATATTCCAAAAGCTATCTAACTGCCCAAAGATTCTACAACAATTAATCACATAAATGAATACCACTAAATTAGAGCAAAAAATAGACAGTTAGAATACGCCAATTGGTATCTAACTGTCCCAAAATTAAACAATATCCAAACAGATAAATCCATACCACTAAAATATATCCAAAAATAGACAGTTAGAATATGCCTACTGGTATCCAACTGCTCCAAAATTTCATAATATCCAAACAAATAAATAATATGTTACTGGTCCAAAAAAAATGCAACAACCCAATGTATAAAGCATTAGCCAGAAACAACAAATGAACACTGAAAACAAACAAATAAACTGTAGCATAACAGAAAAAGTTTTTTGGATTGTTTTTTCTCCCACAGACCCAATGATTTTAGCAACAATCACAGAAACTGAGCAAATTGCACAGTACTCTGGTTTGTAATCTACTAAATATGACGGTCCAAAAAAAAAAAAATGTTGATTATACAATGTAAAAAGTCATTACAAAATGCTAATACTAACATGCTATTTTCTTTTATCACAGAAATTAACAAGAAATACATTTACTCCAGTTACTAAACCAAACAGTAACTATATTATACACTGTATGCCCTGGCCACAACCATCGCAGCATATCACACCCATAGTATCTTATAACTTTGTTCCTTATAAATTTGTTTTTGACCCAAAGTTATAAGCAACTATAAATGTGATATGCTGCGGTGGTTGTGGCCAGGGCATAGAGTGTTGGGTGCATGGCCAAGTGGCCAAGTGGCCATGCACCCAACAATCTATGCCCTGGCCACAAACACTGCAGCATATCACACCCATAGAGTAAAACATTTCAACTATGGCCTATGGAAACTTTTAATGTCCACGGACATTACCAGTGTTCTTAGAACACTTTCAATTTGCCAGCAAACAATACGGACAGCGTCTTCAGAACACCCCCTGTGAACATTTCAGGGCACCGCGAGAGTTCTTAGAACACTTTCAACTCGACAACGAACAATACGGACAGCGTCCTCAGGACCCCCCCTATGAACATTTCAGGACAATGCGAGTGCTCTTAGAACACACCCCCATTTTGTTTATTTGCGATTATTTCAGGACACCGAGACAGTTCCTAGGACACTTTCAACTTGCCATCAAACAATATGGACAGCGTCCTCAGAGCACCCCCATTTTGTTTATTTGCAAACATTTCAGGACACCCCGAGTGTTCTTAGAACACTTTCAACTTGCCATCGAACAATACGGACAGCGTCTTCAGGACACCCCCTGCGAACATTTCAGGACACCACAAGAGTTCTTAGAACACTTTCAACTCGACAACGAACAATGCGGACAGCGTCCTCAGGACACCCCCTACGAACATTTCAGGACACCGCGTGTGTTCTTAGAACACACCCCCATTTCGTTTACTTGCAAACATTTCAGGACACCGAGACAGTTCTTAGAACACTTTCAACTTGCCATCAAACAATACCGACAGCGTCTTCAGGACACCCCCTACGAACATTTCAGGACAACGCGTGAGTTCTTAGAACACACCCCCATTTTGTTTATTTACGAACATTTCAGGACACCGAGACAGTTCTTAGAACACTTTCAACTTGCCATCGAACAATACAGACAGCGTCTTCAGGACACCACCTACGAACATTTCAAGACACCGCGAGAGTTCTTAGAACACTTCAGGACAACGAGTGTGTTCTTAGAACACACCCCCATTTTGTTTATGTGCGAACATTTAAGGACAACGCGAGAGTTCTTAGAACACTTTCAACTTGACAACAAACAATACGGACAGGGTCCTCAGAACACCCCCATTTTGTTTATTTGCGAACATTTCAGGACACCCCGAGTGTTCTTAGAACACTTTCAACTTGCCATCGAACAATACGGACAGCGTCTTCAGGACACCCCCTGCGAACATTTCAGGACACCACGAGAGTTCTTAGAACACTTTCAACTCGACAACGAACAATACGGACAGCGTCCTCAGGACAACCCCTACAAACATTTCAGGACAATGCGTGTGTTCTTAGAACACACCCCCATTTTGTTTATTTGCGAACATTTCAGGACACCGAGACAGTTCCTAGAACACTTTCAACTTGCCATCGAACAATACGGACAGCGTCTTCAGGACAACCCCTATGAACATTTCAGGATAACGCGTGAGTTCTTAAAACACACCCCCATTTTGTTTATTTACGAACATTTCAGTACACCGAGACAGTTCTTAGAACACTTTCAACTTGCCATTGAACAATACGGACAGCGTCTTCAGGACACCCCCTACGAACATTTCAGGACACTGCGAGAGTTCTTAGAACACTTCAGGACAACGCGTGTGTTCTTAGAACACACCCCCATTTTGTTTATGTGCGAACATTTCAGGACAACGCGAAAGTTCTTAGAACACTTTCAACTTGACAACAAACAATACGGACAGCGTCCTCAGAACACCCCCATTTAGTTTATTTGCAAACATTTCAGGACACCCCGAGTGTTCTTAGAACACTTTCAACTTGCTATCGAACAATACTGACAGCATCTTCAGGATACCACCAGTGAACATTTCAGGACACTGAGACAGTTCTTAGAACACTTTCAACTTGCCATCGAACAATACGGACAGCGTCTTCAGGACACCCCCTACAAACATTTCAGGACAACGCGAGAGTTCTTAGAATACTTTCAACTTGACAATGAACAATACGGACAGCGTCATCAGAACACCCCCATTTTGGTTGTTTGTGAACATTTCAGGACACCGCGAGAGTTCTTAGAACACTTCAGGACAACGTGTGTGTTCTTAGAACACACCCCCATTTTGTTTATGTACGAACATTTCAGGACAACGTGAGAGTTCTTAGAACACTTTCAACTTGACAACAAACAATACGGAGAGCGTCCTCAGAACACCCCCATTTCGTTTATTTGCGAACATTTCAGGACACCCTGAGTGTTCTTAGAACACTTTCAACTTGCCATCGAACAATACGGACAGCGTCTTCAGGACACCCCCTGCAAACATTTCAGGACACCGAGACAGTTCTTAGAACACTTTCAACTTGACATCGAACACTACGGACAGCGTCTTCAGGACACCCCCAGCAAACATTTCAGGACACCAAGACAGTTCTTAGAACACTTTCAACTTGACATCGAACAATACGGACAGCGTCATCAGAACACCCCATTTTGGTTATTTGCAAACATTTCAGGACACCCCATGTGTTCTTAGAACACACCCCCATTTTGTTTATGTGCGAACATTTCAGGACAACGCGAAAGTTCTTAGAACACTTTCAACTTGACAACAAACAATACGGACAGCGTCCTCAGAACACCCCCATTTCGTTTATTTGCAAACATTTCAGGACACCCCGACTGTTCTTAGAACACTTTCAACTTGCTATCGAACAATACTGACAGCATCTTCAGGATACCCCCAGTGAACATTTCAGGACACTGAGACAGTTCTTAGAACACTTTCAACTTGACAACGAACAATACGGACAGCGTCATCAGAACACCCCCATTTTGGTTGTTTGTCAACATTTCAGGACACCGCGAGAGTTCTTAGAACACTTCAGGACAACGTGTGTGTTCTTAGAACACACCCCCATTTTGTTTATGTACGAACATTTCAGGACAACGTGAGAGTTCTTAGAACACTTTCAACTTGACAACAAACAATACGGAGAGCGTTCTCAGAACACCCCCATTTCGTTTATTTGCGAACATTTCAGGACACCCCGAGTGTTCTTAGAACACTTTCAACTTGACATCGAACACTACGGACAGCGTCTTCAGGACACCCCCAGCAAACATTTCAGGACACCGAGACAGTTCTTAGAACACTTTCAACTTGACATCGAACAATACGGACAGCGTCATCAGAACACCCCCATTTTGGTTATTTGCAAACATTTCAGGACACCCCGAGTGTTCTTAGAACACATTCAACTTGCCACAGAACAATACGGACAGTGTCCCCAGAACACCCCCATTTTCTTTATTTGCGAACATTTCAGGACACCCGTGATGTCCGCAGACAAATCGAACACAAAAAGAATGTCTACCACATAAAAAAGCACAACATTTAACCTATCTCATACCCTCCCATCCTCCCCAAACACTACTACACACCAACACACTCTACTAAATACAAATTTTGAACAAACTTTCATTGTGCTGTCCGCGGACGTCCGCGAATCCAAGATGGCGGGCGCTACCGAAAATCTGACGCGCTTCACGCTTAACACCATCCAATCAGTGAACACTCCATATGTCCGCGGACATGAAGTAAGCCACTCAGCCAATCAGGACACTGTCCACGAAGCGAACACGGAAGTGTGTCCGCGGACCGAACACAGATAGCACTAATTTTTTTTGACCTACTTTTTGGTCATTTATAAAAAAACTACTGGACGGATTTTCACCAAATTTGCAAAAGCATGCTTTTGGGACCAAGCCGCTGCTCCTGGTC
The DNA here is from genome assembly GCF_040938575.1 of Ambystoma mexicanum. Lineage (NCBI taxonomy): Eukaryota > Metazoa > Chordata > Amphibia > Caudata > Ambystomatidae > Ambystoma > Ambystoma mexicanum. The sequence continues at coordinate 718,374,703 of NC_090932.1, forward strand.
CAAATTTGGTGAAAATCTGTCTAGCGGTTTGGGCTGTAGGCGCGAGCAACATTTTTTTTCCATTCAGTCTATGGAAAAAAAATAAATTTTGGGACCCCCCTATGCCTTTTCCCCCCCTGGACGAATCCTCACCAAACTTGAGTGGGCCATATACTTTTTTTGCAAAGTTTGGTGTGGATTCGTCCAGGGGGAGCGAAGTTATAAGCCACCCAAAAAGTGCTCTTCCTATGGAATCACCAACTTAACCATAACTACATGGCCACTACCATTCAGTGAAAACATCTTTGTTAAAGGGACGTTATGGTTAAGTTGCGCTACTAAAAACCTATGAAATACATTTGTGATGTCATCTTTGATGTCCTGGGTGTTAGTCTTAGCAGTGCAGTTATGGTTGCTTAGCTTACCATAACTGGCGAATTTCAAGGGTTTTTCGGTTTTACTTGGAACCATAACATCCCTTTAACAAAGTTTTTTAACTGAATTTCATAGGTTTTTAGTAGCGCAACTTAACCATAACGTCCCTTTAACAAAGTTTTTTTCACTGAATTTCATAGGTTTTTAGTAGGGCAACTTAACCATAACGTCCCTTTAACAAAGTTTTTTCACGGAATTTCATAGGTTTTTAGTAGCAAAACTTAACAATAATGACTTTGACTTTATATACATGTCATAAGGAACTGACTAGATCTCTTCTTATGAACTTGATGTCCGCGAACTTATTTAATGTTCGCGGACATGTTCGGAGAACAGTACCACTACCTAAAAACTGTGGGGGGGGTTTGGGGTTGATTGTTTTATCATAATATAAGAACATTTAACAAATTCAAAAAGCAGCACACAAACACATTATATATAGTAATACATAAGAAATGTAACCCATATATGTAACACACTAACCATTCATTTAAATACAATATGTTCTGAAATGGAATATACCACAAGAACATAAATTGGCTTCCAACATAATTACCTCACAGACACAACAGAACCGAGAACAAGACCAGACCCACTGAATACATAGGACCTATCTTACCAGAAATAGTAAGTGTACTTCATTTTACTCATATATTTATAAAATTTCTGTATTAGATTAAAAAATATATTATCTTTTCTTTTTTTTTCTCACAGAAATGTCTAGTACTCTGGAATGGCTAGAGGACAATTTCCCACATGAAGAAATGTCACAAGATAGTGAAACTAATGGTAAACACTTTATAATATAAACCATTTAAATATTATTATTTTGTATACATTTAACATATATATATTTTTTTTATACAGAGCATAACAAAATATAAACTACCTCTGAAGAAGCTGTTATGGAAAACACGCTTGACAACATAAAAGAAAAAATTGATTTACCGTTGACCAATTTTAATAATTTGAAAACTTTTGTTGAAGATCATTTTAAAACAAAAACGTCATACCATTGCCCCACATGTACTTGTCCCTCCTCACCATATCCCAGTCAATTATCCCCAAACCCTCTCCATAATCCAAAACGTTTTGATGAGATTTCCATCCCTTCCTCACCTAATACCAATCATGTTGAAACCCCAAATTCTCCTGTTTTTGTTTCTGTTTCTGCCTCACCTTCTCTGTCATAAATTATTAATATATGTTAAATAAAGTTTAATTTTTATATTGTATTGTGAACAGTTTCCGTTTTTTTTTAAAAACAATAAAAGTGTCCGCGGACAGTGCGAGTGTTCTGAAATGTTCGTACATAAACGAAAATGGAGGTGTCCTGAAGAACACCACACCTTTTCGTACTGTTTGCTAGCAAGTTGAAACTGTTCTAAGAACACACGTGGTGTCCTGAAATTTGTCGTAAAGAAACAAAAATTAAAGTGGTCTAAAGAACACTATATCTGTCCGTAATGTTCGCTATCAACTTAAAACTGTCCTAAGAACACAATTGGTGTCCTGAAATGTTCGTAAATACACGAAAATGATGTGTCCTGAACAACAGTACAACTGTTCGTAGTGTTCGCTACCCAATTGAAAGTGTTCTAAGAACACAATTGGTGTCCTGAAATGTTCCTACATAAACTAAATTACACGTGTCCTGAAGAACACTATATCTGTCCTTACTGTTCGCTACCAAGTTTAAACTGTTCTAAGAACACAGGCGGTGTCCTGAAATATTCGTTTCACGTGTGACGCACTTTCAATTACTTCAGAACCCGAACAGTGTCCGTAGGACATCAATGCGCATGCGCTAACCAATCTCCGTGCACTTGGTGTCCTGCGGACAGGCGCTTCCTTCGCAGAATAGTTCGCAAACAGATCATATGACAGCGCCCACGCTCATCGTGTGTCCTGAAATGTGGACACTGTTCGTGTCCCCGAACAATTTAAAAGTAGATTTTCAGTTAATCCATAATATTTTTCAATAAAATCTCACCATGCCACAAGTCCCACATAGCAATCTTGAGTTTCTATATACCTTTTGAAATTTCCCATCCATTTTTTTGTGTTCGATCTGTCCGCGCACAGTGCGCATGTCTGCGGACCGCGCAAAAGCACCCCTATAAAAGACCACGCCCAAGAGCTTATTCCCATTGTGTTTCTGGCTATTCTTCAGAACACAGTGATTTTTGCTGCCACCTGCAGACTACACCATCATCGACATGGCATCCTTGGCTGCTGAACTGCCACTTGGTGCTGCACCTGCTTCAGCACCACCACCACCCCCTCCACCACCTCCCCAAGGGCCTGAAGGGGGGAACAGGACTGAGGATACGGAGGAGGAAGAAGAGGATGATGAGAATGAGGTAGAGGAAATCCCTACTACCCGCACTAGGCGTGAGTCTTGGGTGTGGCGGTTATTTACCATTCATGGGAATGGTCCTAAGGCTCGTGCGAACCATGTTACCTGCAATGAGTGCAAAATGATACTCAGTCGCGGGAAGCACGGTAACTACAGCTTTGGAACCACTACTATGAAGCGACACCTGAGGTCATTTCACTCTGGGGCTATTCGCAGGGTTGTACCTTGCGAAGAACGTAGCAGGTTGATTTCCTCTACTTCATCCTCTGTTTCTGATCCTGTCACCACAAGGACCACCTCTGTGGGACAGCGTCTTTCTCAAGCTGCCTCACAGGCCATAGAGAATGCTGATGACCCTTACCTTTCGAGGGTCACAGTTGTATGTATGTACTGTGACACAGTACTCTGCAGAGGGGAGCGACTTCGGAGTGCTTTTGAGACTATCGTCTCAGTGCACGAGAAGACCTGCTCACTACCCAAATAAAACCCACTCTACATCTTCCTCTCTCAGCTCACCCTTTCTTATCCCTGTGGTTGGTGTCCCCCCCTTTAACCTCCTTTACCCTCCTCTCCTAGTGTGTCGTGTCTGAAAAACCAAAAAAAATACAAAATTACAAAAATCAAAAAAAAAATAAGGCTCTTTTCAGAGCCGCCTTTCCCAGTTGAAAAATAGAAGTGAAAATAAATGAAGCAGGGCTCTTTGTATTTTTTAGAAGTCCGCGAACAGTTCGCGAACATTAAAAAAATTGTGTTACTACTCCATCACAAACATTGTAATTTTCTCTGGAAAGAAGTGGTGGCTCTGAAAAGAGCCTTTGGGTGGTGTTTGTAAGTCAAAAATTGTAAATGCTTAACATCTACTTCAAAATCGTTGTTGTAATTCCAAAAAAGGTTGCAATGCATTTTGTACATTTCTCAGAAAAATCTGATTGCCAGCATAAGTAAGATGGACTCCATCTCTGCGAAAAATGTATGTACTACAAAACATAATATTTTCATTGTGAAAAGAAGACATGCCAAAATCTCTTAGAAAGTCACAAACAGCCTTATTAACATTGCACCTTGCTTTTTCCATTTGTGGACCAAATGAAGAAGAACGAAGCCACATTTGCCTCTGCGCAATCCGTGAAAATATCACTTGCGAATTAGGAAACATGTCCATAACCTTCCTCAGTCCTTCTTTCATAGCAAATTGCAAAAAATTTCCAGTCACATGCCCTAAACTGTTCCCTCCACAATGAATCACAATTATGTCTGGATGTTGCTCTGTCTCCAAAGTAGCACAGAGAGGTAACAAATCCAACGACTTCATTCCACGTACTCCATGCCAGTGTACTTCCACATGTGGGAATCCAAGATCTACAGCTACTCAACAGCTTTCTGCATGCACCTTCAACCAATGGAACCACGAATCTCCTAAAATCCAAACAATCTGTTTTCTGAAACACACAGCCATAGCTATCTTTTGTTCTCTCAGCAAAAAGAGTATCTCAAAAAATCTCTCCTGGCACAACACACCCACCAAACTTTCCTGACCAATCCCTTTCAGTGCTTATTCTCATTTGCATGACTTCTGAACCCAAAAATCCCCGGATTTAACTCCCGATGTCCTGGAACTACCGCCATGTCCGCGGACATATCGTCACATGAACAGCCCTTCTACCATTTCCACTACACTCTCTCTGCCATTCCCTCATTGGATGTACCTCAAAAATCACATGACCATGCACCAATCACATTCAAGACCTCTACATCTAACTGCATCATCATAGATCAGCACTGCAAATGTACTCTGAATCTCTCTAAGTACAAGTGTCATATCATTGGCAAGCAGCATCTACCACAAATACTGTACAAGTCTTCAAGATTTCTACTTGCAGCTCCATGCATATCCATATGCATGAACACAAACTTCAGGTATGCATATTTTCTGTATAGTACATGACATAGCTCTCAACCATTTTTGTTTTACAGGTGGGTGAAATCACCCGATTTTGTTTTTAGCGGGTGGGACGCCCATTGGAATGAATGGGCGTGCAGGAGGCTTGGCGGGTGAGTCTGCCCTTTACAAGGCGTGTGACACCCGCCAAAAGCGTGTGACTTGAGAGCTATGGTAGATGAACACATTTTCAAACAGACTTTTACCTTGTAAAATCTGTTAAATGAATTTACTGTACTTTTTTCAATTTCCTAAAATCAACTACCACTTATACACCTTTATACTTTTTACTTTCTTTAAACACACACACTCAAATCATGTTAAACTAACATTTTTTAAATGAAATATATAGACTACATATATTCAAACAAAATTGCATGCAAACACAATCTATGTTTAAACCTTTATAAAAATACTTATACAATTTCATATTGTTTGTTTTTATTTATTTATTTACTTAATTACTTTAAGTTAGACATGACATTGAGGCGCTAGTACCTAGAACAGTTTACTTACAGAAATAGTGGTATTCACTAATATATTATAAATTTCACAAGACATAGTAAACATATTTTATTTTTGCTACAGTTAGTCATTCAATACAATTTTGTTAATTAAGAACATATCATATGCACTGAACTGATGCAATGTATCTTATGTAAATAAATTAGTTTAATGGTTTTACAGAAGGCACTGAGGATTTCAATTAAAAAAATCAATATCTAAATTAAAAACAGTGCTATATACAAACAAAGTTACTAATCTGAAGCTTTCACAGTTGCAGTGAAGACCAGGTTCCTGAAAAGAAGCAGCCAAATTCGAAGAAGAAAGAAAAACTAAGAACTTATCTGTTAATTTAAAAAAAAAAGTAAGTAAAATATCACCATATTATTTATATTATTAATCAAATATACTATAACATTAATACCAGCTATTTTGGTTTCTTAAAATAGAGATTTTGTACCATTTTGTCCAAAAATTTCCATGTCGTAAACAGCGATTTACAACCAGAATGGCCCACAAATTTCTATTTTTGGACACACAAATTAGCCAACTGAACCACTACAATTTTCATATTATAGAACAAACAACTGTTTTAATTGTAAACATTACATTTACTATTTGTACTTTTCCACACCACTAGCTTACTTTTTTTTGTCATCTGAACCCCAGTTTAGTGACACATAAATTCAAGAATACCTACCCCTACTAGTTTTAGTTCCCAATGCACAATCACACACCATTACATACATCTTTATCATCTTACTCAAACACTCATGCACACAGCACACATACATTCCAGAACACCCCAACCCATATCTTCTTTATTTTTTTCAACAGACCCTAAAGAATGCCTACCAAAAGACAACTCTGTAGAAAGCAACGCAAAATTAGAGCAAATGAAAATAAAGGTGTCCAACATAAGCATCCATCTCTAGCAGAATTTGTAAAAAAAGTTGAAACAAAACAGCTAATACAATAATTTAGTGAAACACAAGAAGTTTCAAGTACAACAACTTCGCTTCCTCTATCAAAATGTAAAACAAACCAAAAAACAATTAACAGAAAATCACCTATCAGTACAGATAAAACTACTTCTTCAAATTTTAATATAGTGCAAAGTAAGCATACCAAGAAAAGTATTTTAGCCAAAATATACCGTCACAAAGTCCTTCAAAATCTTATAAAAACAGGAGAGAAATCAGGTTCAAAGCTTGAAACCTATCGTAGGAAATTAATCTTAGAAGCATTGATGGACAGTGCAATTCTTCTCAAAAGAAATTTATTTATTTTACTGTTAAACAAAATGAAACCACTAACAAAACTGATAACTAAATTACAAAAAAGACTTCTCAATAAGCGAAATGTCAACAGAAAGAACTTCTTAAGTATCTGCGGAGGTGAATGGAATCACACTACGAGCACAGAACCATATTTTAATGAAGAAGCGTACAAACAAAAGCAAACAAATACAATTGCCATAAATAGCAGTGGTCGAGGTTATGAAAAAGTGAATAATACCATAATGGAACAAGAAGTACTCCTTACAAAAATATGCCCTGAAAACTTAGAATTACCCCTCCATTCAACTGAATCAGAACGTCTAGTGTACAAATGGCCATGCACGTCAATGTGTAACATTCCCAAACAATGTTTCAAATCTTTACACCAATTCCTCAATAAATATGTAAAAAGCAAAGACAAAATCAAAATTAAATTACTGCAAAATATAGATACCTGTCCAGTGCGCAAGTACACAGGACTACAAGGACATTCATTGGCCTGCATTACATGACCTACTTGTAAAACCACTTTCCATGATATCAAAAGGATATCAACACATCATTCAACTATAAGAAATCTAGTCTATAAACTGTACTATGCTAAAAGTCCTGCTTTAGCACTAGCAAAGTTAAATAACATCCTTCTACATGGTACAGCAAAAGACCTACTTGAAGAAATTCACTATATCCAGAAAAAATATTTTGGAAGTGAAAGCCATTTACAGAATGAAATAGCTTTAAACCAATTAAGATACAATTCTACACATGGCAACCTTTTGCTAAACACATACAAAAAAGAAATACTAAAATTTAAAACAAAACGTATGTATGTGTATGTTGCCGTAGAGTTTTTTTATAAAAGTAACACAAAAACTGTGGACCTGTCATACAAAATAGAAGACAATGAAGATTCTAAATGGTTTGAATTAGCTCTCTACCTTCTAGCAGAAAACAAATATGAAATAACTGAGCCCTTAATACTTTTCAGTTATTACACTACAAAACTTGACAACAACCAAACTCCTTCACGTTCTATCACAAATAATTTGGAATTATACCCAGTACCAAAACCTCTACAACAACTTAATTTATATGAGAGCATCATAATTCAAACAGTACACCCATTTCAAGCAATAATACGCCTTCAACCAAAAACAGCAAAATTACCTCCCTCTGAATTGGTAAAAGGCATTCGTGGAAAAGTAGTTTATTTACCATTAAATCTAAAAGAAAATGTGCATACTCTAGGAGTGCAACGTCCAGTGCAGCAATCTTTAATTATATTAGTAAATGGAGTACCTACAAAAGACAAAAAAATATGGCAACAGCTGGTAGATTTATATAAAGTTAGACAAGCCTTCCAATATCTTAAAGAGAATAATGAATATTACAAAGAAATTAATATTGAAGAAAACTTGAAAGATACAACTGAAATAATTCAAGAAACACAAGAAGCTGGTCAATTTGAGATACTAGATCCTGCTACAATATCAAATACTTTAGACCAGTATACAATTCATCCTTTGCACTGTAATGACACCGTACAAGATGTACTGGAAACTTACCAAATGCGTCAAACAAAAGGATCGCCAATCAGTATATGGGAAAAAAGTATAGAAGCACGTGCTTTTCCTCTACTCTTTCCAACTGGCAAAGGAGGAAGATATGATGATAGACCTATTCAAATATCAGCTTCAGAATACCACTCATTACGGATGTATTCTGAAGATCCCAGATTTAGACAAAATGTGGAATACATATTCCACCTACTCTTTGAAAGTGAACTAGCAACTTTATGTTACGGAGTTGCACACATATTAAAATCAGGATCACACTTTCAAAATATGACAGCTACACAATTATTAGAGAAAGTGCAACAAAAGGATGAGGTCTTACAATCAAATATTACAAATCTATTAGCAAATATGCGTGGTACTAAAGAGTACTGGTTTCGACATCATGGAGATGTACGTTGTATGATCAGAAACCTTGGCCCACCCACTTGGTTTGTTACATTAAGTTGTGCAGAATATGCATGGGAAGATTTACATGATTTCCTACGCATATCAAATAAAAACAAAACAAACATAGATATTGTAACACCTGGAGAACTTTGTTCTTTGGATCCTGTTAATATTTCAAGATATTTTCACCATCGCTTCATTGCTATGCTACATTTTATTTGTAATAAAACTGTTCCTCCCCTTGGAGAAGTGCAACACTTCTTTTGGAGAAAAGAATACCAAGCCAGAGGGGCACCACATATCCACATGCTTTTATGGATTAAAGATGCTCCTAAATTTGGTCAAGACAGTGATGCCACTGTTTTACAGTTTATTGAAAAATATGTCACTTGTCAAATTCCATCAGACGCCACAAATAGTGATCATTGTGCACAAATTTTACAATTTCAAAGACACAAATGTGGAAAATATTGTCATCGCAAATACAAAAACAAAGGCAAATACTACAACAAATGCCGATTTGGTTTCCCTAGACCAGTTACAAATACAGGTCAAGTAAACAACCTCATGTCTTCAGTTAGACATACTTTTAAAGGAAAGTCACCTAAAAATACATATTACATAAAAAGAAAAGAAGAAGAAAAATATATCAATGATTATAATGCAATCATTGCCCACTTATGGAATGCAAACATAGATTTGCAGTACATTGCAAACAATTCTACTGCAGTTGCACAATATGTCACTGCATACTTAACTAAAGCAGAAAAGACAGAGCTCCAAGACCTCTGGAATGACCTGTCATCAGATAAAACAGTATCTCAGAATTTATACAGCTTGGGCATAAAAATGCTCTACCATAGAGAATGTGGATCATATGAAGCAGCTGATCATTTAACTGGTACTTCATTGTATGGTAAATCTGAAAATATAGTATGGCTAAGTCTTGGTCCAGCCAAATCTAGAAAAAGAGTTCTAAAATCATATGAAGATATAGAAACAATAGCCAAACATGATCCCAACGGCCAAGACATTTTAAAAAACAATTTATTGGACACATACTACCCAAACAGAAGTAATACTTTGGAAAACATGTGTCTATACCAAATAGCCCAAAACTACACATACAAAAATAATATGAAACCCGATGAAAAAAAAGGTAAATATAGAGTGACAGACTGTGAAGGCAGCTTAGTTAAACTCACTAAGCCAAATTTAATTAATCATATCAAATTGTCATTGAAGACTCCTCAACATAAAGAAGTATATTACATGTCCCTGCTACAACTCTTCAAACCATGGAGAAAAGAAGAACACTTACTAGATAACTATGACTCATATCAGGATGCTTTCAAAGCAAATGAAAGCACTATAACTGATGTAAACTTTACACAGTACAAAACAATGTTGCACAATGAACAGCAACATGAAGAAGAACTCCAAGCTCAACTAGATAAGGATACTCCTGACAGTAGTCAACCTTCTGTAACAGGAAGCCAAGAACCACTGGGAGAACCACTAATAACAAATGAGGCAGAATTAGCTATGATAGAAGTAGAAAACACCATGTGACAGTATGAAGATAAGGAATACTTAACTATACTACAATCAAAACTAAACTAAAACAACAAACAAAGTAGCATTTTTCAAGAAGTAACAAAACAAATTGCACATGGTGTAAAACATGAAAATAAAGAATGTTCCTGCCATAATTATAAACCTATACTACTGTACGTCAGTGGTGAAGCTGGTTCTGGCAAAACATTCCTAATCAAAATCATTAGTAAGTTCCTTCAACAATTGACAAACAACAAACTGTCAGCTGTTGTCACTGCCCCCACAGGTTTAGCTGCCTACAACATAGGTGGTGTTACATTACACCGATTACTACTATTACCAGTAGAACACCAGAACAAATTAGACTATTACAAACTTTCTGCAGAAGCTGCAATGGAATTACGCAGAGTATTGAAACAAATGAAAATGCTACTAATAGATGAAGTGAGCATGGTCTCCAACCTGATGTTAGCTTTGATTCACCTCAGATTACAAGAAGTACTCAAAACAGACTATGAAGAGCTCTTTGCAGGAAAACACATTATTGTTTTTGGAGATCTGCTTCAATTAACACCAGTAAAAGGTGAACCTATTTTTAAAACATTAGGGCACAAACTCTGCCGTAAAACTGTTGGCAGCATTGGAAATGTCAACCTTTGGCAACATTTCCAATACAGAGAATTAACAGAAAACATGTGCCAATCTGCAGATCTAACTTATGCCAACATTTTAAAAAGTTTGAGAGTTGGTATACTTTCTAAAGAAGCAGAAGCAACATTGAAAACCCGGCACATTAATGCACTTTATGGCAATAATGCATGTGCTACAGATGTTATGGAACAATTAGCCCACAAAAATGTCAATTGTATGGCCTTAATGCCAACTCTTGCAAGCTGTTTCAAATTCAATGAAATCATGCTAAGTAAAGAAATGCAACCAATAATGGAAATTAGCGCCACAGACAAACTAGATGTACATGGTATGACACTACCCATGTGTGACCAAGCCACAACAAGACTAAATAATTTAGAAAAATCAATCTCAAACACAGCAGGCTTAGAAAAGATGTTAAAATTATCCTTAAATTGCAGAGTAATGCTTAAACGTAACCTTGACGTGGACCAAGGACTAGTTAATGGAGCACTGGGTACAGTTGTTGGCTTTCAAACATAACCACGTGACAACAAAATTCAGTTTGTCAATATACTCTTTGACAAACTTTCAGAAGTAAAACGGATAGGACGCTCAACAGCTAGATTCCTTCTCTTCAAAGATATGTATGTACGCAGAGAACAATTTTCTCTAACTCTTGCATACGCAGTCACAATTCATAAATCACAAGGTCTTACCCTAGACAAAGCAATGATAGATATTGGTAACACAGTCTTTAAAGAAGGCATGAGCTACGTAGCACTATCACGCTTACGTGCACTTGACGGTCTATTTCTAATCAACTTTGATGCAAGTAAAGTAAACGCTGATATTCCTTGCATTTTAGAATATAATAGACTTCGCTCACTATACACTCCCCATCTAAGCACATATTCTGTTCCACAAAAACTAAAAAGTTGTAAAAGAAAAGTAAATCAAACTGAAATGCAACAGGACGTCACTGCAAATCCTCCAAAGCGAGTAAAAGAAACTAATACTTCATCAAGTACCACAAACAAAAAAGAATCAATTAGAGAAAGTAAACCAGGTACTTCTTTAAAGAAGGAAGACAAACTCCAAAAAAAGCAGTTAGATACAGAACTACCTGGACCATTTAAATTCTCAAATATAGTTGGTGTAAGTTGCTATGCAAATGTAGCAATGAATATTCTATTTCAATTACCACCAATTGTTGACAACATTTACTCACACAGTACAGACACATTGGGCCTCATTCCGAGTACGGCGCTAACCAATGGCGCTATTAACGCCTTGGTTGACGCCGTACCCGGACCGGCAGCGCCTTGGTGGTTGGCGGAATTACCGCCCCATTCCAAGGTTGGCGGGGCGGTAATTCCCCAATCCCCATTTACCCTTCCCCATTCCCATTCTTGCCCCATAGGGCATAATGGGAGTGGGGAAGGCGTCAATTACGCCACCGTAAATTACGGTGGCGTAATTAACATCAAGGTACCTTAGCGCCATGGTATTTAACGCCTGCTTAAAGCAGGTGTTAAAAGCACCATGGCGCTAAGGGAACTCGGAGTATGGCGGTAAGGGATTACCGCCACCGCTCTCGTTAGCGGTGGCCGCTATCCCTTACCGCCATACTCGGAATGAGGCCCATTGTGTTTGCAAATGTTAGTACTTCACAGAAATGCAGCAAACAATCCTGACAACACATATAGTGTTTTTGGAATAAGACGACAATTGGACTACTGTGCTGGAATGGTGAAATTCACTATAAACTCACAGGAAGATCCACAAGAATTTCTAATGTACTTACTACAAGTACTGGAAAACAAAAACATACCTATAAATGAAATCTTTCAGATTTCATACATGTGGAAACATACATGCACTCTCTTCAACAATGTGACACAAGAAGAAATCCCCAATGAACGCTTCATATATATATCAATACCAAATTGTGAATCCATTCCATTTCAGCAACTTGCACAAAATGCAAACCATGGTAGATTATGCTCTACCTGCAATTCAGATAATCGCTCCACGTTAGTAATACAAACACATAGTAAATACGTAATACTAATGCTTCTACGTTACAATGCAGATGGTACCAAAAACAACTGCAAGCTGACTGGATTCACGCATGGTCAAATATCACTTGGTAAGAAAACCTTCACAACAATAGGTATAATCTACCACGCAGGAGCCACAACCAATTCAGGGCACTACACTGCATACATAAAAAAGAAATGTGGATGGTTTGAATGTAATGATAGTACCATTACTCTAAAGCAGAGATTACCAGCAAATCTTACAAACGCTTATTTGATGTTCTTAAAACCAAAATTTGATAAATAAACTGTATTTAAACCTTTAAGTAAATTTGTGTTACAAAAATATAAACTGTTAGAATACTCCAAAAGCTATCTAACTGCTCAAAGATTCTACAACAACTAATCAGATAAATAAATACCACTAAATTAGACCAAAGAATACACAGTTAGAATACGCCAATTGGTATCTAACTGTCCCAAAATTATAAATGTGTGTTAAAATAATATAAACTGTTAGAATACTCCAAAAGCTATCTAACAGCTCAAAGATTCTACAACAACTAATCAGATAAATGAATACCACTAAATTAGGCCAAAAAATACACAGTTAGTTTACGCCAATTGGTATCTAACTGTCCCAAAATTTAACAATATCCAAATAGGTAAATGAAAACCACTAAAATATATTAAAAAAATAGACAGTTAGAATATGCCAATTGGTATCTAACTGCTCCAAAATTTTATAATATCAAAACAAATGAAGAATCTGTTACTGTTCCAAAAAAAATACAACAAAGCAAAGTATAAAGCATTAGCCAGAAACAACAAGTGAACACTGAAAACAAACAAAGAAATAAACTGTAGCATAACAGAAAAAGGTTTTTTTTTAAATCCAACATGGATTTTTTTTTCTCCCACAGACCCAATGATTTTAGCAACAAATACAGAAACTGAGCAAATTGCACAGTACTCTGATTTGTACTCTACTAAATATGAGGGTCGAAAAAAAATAAAAGTATATTGCTTATACAATGTAATAAGTCATTACAAAATACTAATACTAACATGCTATTTTCTTTTATCACAGAAATGAAGAAGAAAAACATGGACTCCCATTACTAGACCAAACAGTAAGTATACAATAATAAGGACAACCATAGCAGCACATCACATCCATAGTATCTAATACCTTTGTTCCTTATACATTTGTTTTTCACCCAAAGTTATAAACAAATATGGATGTGATATGCTGCGGTGGTTGTTGCCAGGGCATAGAGTCATGGCCATGCACCCAAGACTCTATGCCCTGGCAACAACCACCGCAGCATATGACAACCATAGAGTCAAACATTTCAACTATGATCTATGGGAAACTTTTAATGTCCGCGAACAATGTGAGTGTTCTTAGAACACTTTGAACTTGCCAGCGAACAATACGGACACCGTTTTCAGGACACCCCCTACGAACATTTCAGAACAACGCGATAGTTCTTAGAACACTTTCAACTTAACAACGAACAATACGGACAGCGTCCTAAGGACACCCCCTACGAACATTCCAGGACACCGGGAGTGTTCTCAAAAACATCTTCAGAACACCCCCATCTTGTTTATTTGCGAACATTTCAGGACACCGCAAGTGTTCTTAGGACATATTCAACTTGACAGAGAACAATACGGACAGCGTCCTCAGGACACCCCCTACGAACACTCCCCGGACACCGTGAGTGTTCTAGAAGCGTCTTCAGAACACCCCCATTTTGTTTATTTGCGAATATTTCAGGACACCGCGCGTGTTCTTAGAACACATTCAACTTGACAGAGAACAATACGGACAGCGTCCTCAGGACACCACCTACGAACACTCCCCGGACACCGCGAGTGTTCTTAGAACAGTTTCACTTTGCTTGCGAACAAAACGGACACATATTGACTCCTTAGAACTCCCCCTAGTCAGTTTATTTAGAAAATTTCAGAACACCCGTGATGTCCGCAAACAAATCGAACACAAAAAGAACATCTAGAACATAGAAAACACAACTTTCATCCTATCTCACACACTCCCACCCTCCCCAAACACTCCTACACACCAACACACTCTACAAAATACACATTTTGAACAAAGTTTCACCGCGCTGTCCGGGGACGTCCGCAAATCCAATATGGCGGGCGCTACCAAAAAATCTGACGCGCTTCACGCTCCACGCCGTCCAATCAGCGAACACTTTGCATGTCCGCGAACATCACGCAAGACGATTGGCCAATCAGGACACTTTCCGCGGAGCGAACAGGGAAGTGTATCCACAAACCGAACACAGATATCACTAATTTTTTTTTACCTACTTTTTGGTCATTTTTAAAAAAAACTACTGGACAAATTTTCACCAAATTTGCAAAAGCACGCTTTCGGGACCAAGCTGCTGCTCCTGGTCCAAATTTGGTGGAAATCCGTCCAGCGTTTTGGGCTGTAGACGCGAGAAAAAATGTTTTCCCATTCACTCTATGGAGAGTGAGTATAATGTATACAAATATGAGCATATAGAGGGAAGGTAGAGTAATAAAAATAAAACTATGACAAAGTGCTGATAACCATAATGATTATCTTCATGCACAGAAAGGATTGCTCTCTTTCAAGCCTGTATCTTCCGCTATGTACATGTTTCATATATGATGTGACAGGACCCCAAGTCTAAAAATATAGTACCTTTTCAATTTTTACTTCCTGACTGTTACTTTAGAAAACTATGTGGCTTCGATATGTCAGTAAAGGATAAAAAGGGAGAGCCAGCCATGTGATGTCATCAGTTATGTCATCAATGACATTTGTGATGTCATCTTTGATGTCCTGGGTGTTAGTGTTAGCAGTGCACGGTGGCGCGAGTTATGGTTGCTTATGTTACCATAACTGGCGAATTTCAAGGGTTTTTCGGTTTTACTTGGAACCATAACGTCCTTTTAACAAAGTCTTTTCACTGAATTTCATAGGTTTTTAGTAGCACAACTTAACCATAATATCCCTGACATGTAACATAGAACATACTAACCCCCTCGTAGTGATTTTCATGTCCGCGGACTACCACCATGTCCGCGGACACATCGAAAATCTGAGCGTGGTGAATGTAAATTTAAATAGTGTGCCCCATTTCCCCTTTGAAGTTGGCTCTGAAAAGGGCCGTTTTTTTTTTTTTTTACAGATGCTTGACAGACACCTGTTATTTTATATTTTTTTCTTGGTTTTTTTTCTTCCTTTACTCCTAAAATCTTCACATAACCTTCTCCAAAGCAACCCTTACATTCCAAAATAAAAAGGCATTTCCGGTAAAAGATAAACAAATGCCATCTTCTTTAAAATTAACAGCATTACTGGCATCAATATTCTCATTGTTACAGAAGAACATACCAGCTCTAAGCATGAATGCACACATGCCTCGGTTGATGACACACCTAGCAATATTTTGCTGAGGACAAAAAACTGAACTTTTGTCCCATATTGCCCTAGGTAGTAATCCAGAAAAAATTACTTTCGCATTTGGAAGGATCTTCACTACGGCTTGAACCAAGCGTTCCAAATCAGCCAACAAAGTAGGGGCACTGACGTTGCCCAAATGGAAAGCACCATAGTGCAAAACTACCACATGCGGACTGTTCATCGTGGCCATATCCGCACAAACTTGTACAATTCCCTGTACATTGCAATCAGGCACAGTGCTCCACACCACCTCCACTCCTTTGACATCAAAGTTCTTTGCAACATGCCTGCATTCAGCGTACTGCTGTAAACCATGCACAAACATATCTCCGAGCACCAACACCCTGACTTTCTCCACTTCTGCCATCTTCACCACACACAGTCTCTTTCAACACAAATCCACAACCTCGACATCTGATTGGCTGATCCGTACAGTCTTCTTTCCATGTTGGATTTCCTGGAAAAACCTGGATTTACCATGCCCTGTCCACGAACAGCCGCGCTGTCCGCGGACGGCGTCCACTTTACTCTCTGTACCATTCCCTCATTGCATACAGCTAAGCAATCACACAATACGAATAACGTCCTCAGAACACCCCCATTTTGTGAATTTTCGAACATTTCAGGACAATTATCATTTCATTATTCTACATATTAACATTACAAATATTATACTTTTATCTTGTACTCTGCATACAATGCTATCTTTCTCCATTAGTAGCTCAGTATACTACATAGAATCCCATAATACAATGCTATTTATTGATATAAATGCATCGTTCAAAGCACTAATAACGGTATGATATTTATTGCAATATCCTTGACACTTTTTTCGGAACATTATAATAAAAATCCCTAGTACACAAATTCCATGAAAGGTACATACACATGTGATGTCATCAGTGATTTCATCAATGACATTTGCGATGTCATCTTTGATGTCCTGGGTGTTAGTCTTAGCAGTGCATGGTGTTGGCGCGAGTTATTTTTCATAGCTTACCATAACTTGCTATTTTCAGGGGTCTTTCGGCTGTACTTAGAACCATAACGTCCTTTAAACAAACTTTTTTTAATATCACGCAAACAATATACAAACATGGCATGCCAAAACCAACTTCTACAGATGGCTTTACACAGAATGTTGCAAAGTAAGAATTTATGCTCGTTCACAGTGAAGGCCAGCTGCTTTCATTTTTTTCTCGGGCCCCGGAGAGGCTCACGAAGCAGACTATAAGGTTGTATTGTGTTTTGACCTTGACAGACAGAGATTGTGATGAAAGACTTCTCTTGAAGGAGTGTTGCTAAAACGTAACAGAAGATAAAGATGAAATTTCTGAAACGAAACCACTTTTACATATTATATCACTATGCGAAAGATCGTTGGCACACGCGGAGTCGTATTTTGGGACTGCACCACTCGTAGACAATGGAAATTGCAATTGCACTGTAAGTAACCCTTTAGATTACTTTATACCAAATATAATTACAATAGCGTAGCATTAAAGACCGCTGAAGTTGAACGTGTTCGTTGAAAGTGGCATAATGTTTTCTACCGTACACTATCACCACCGAATTGATCCCCTGTCGTTTAGAGGGCTCTGAAAAAGGCAGACGACACAGAGTGGGTTAATATAAATAATTTAACCGGTATATAGGCGGTCAAGCGCTCTACTCGCTGTGCCACTTCACTATAGCCTGTCGAGTGGCACAGCGAGTACAGCGCTCGCTTTGACATCCGTGCACAGCTTGCTAACGCAAGTTCGAATCCCGGCAAGGCGAAACTCAGCCTTTCATCCTTCCGTGGTCGATAAATGAGCACCACACACTGTGGTTAATAATAAGCACCGCTTACATACCTCACAGTTTTTAGCGCTATATGAATGGGAAAATATTATTATTTTATTATTAACATACTCTGTTGCACTATCTTCGATAGCAAATAGTTTCACGCCCTAATAAATAAAATGATGATTTTTAATGAAGATCGGCTGGTGAGACTAATTTATGTTTTTTAAAACAGGTACGTGGCCCCGTTTTGTCTATGTCACGATTTACAGACTCCAGCAGATGGGGTCTTCAACTGCCAGGTGCAAGTCCAAATATGCAACTTCATGACCCTCACCATTTTATGGGACAATCGCCAAGGACCAATATGCCCTTACGCAGTACTAGCGGCTACAAACAACATACCAACCAATACGGTGGTCTAATGGCTCGTTGTTGGAGCAACCTTCCGATTATCAGAGAGACCATTTACTGCTTTTATCATAAACCAACAGCCTATCTACCGCAAAGGAACAACGCGTGGCTCCAAATAAACTTTTGCTGATCGACAGCAGAGACAATAGCAAATCGCTGAATATTCACTAAACATTTCATGTGAAATAAATGTACTTTACCAAATGTACAATCCTGCTGTTTACTTTTAAACCACAGTTTCATATTCCGAATTGTGGCGCACTGAGTTGTAACCTGATCTAACACTCTCTGTACCGCAAAGGAACTTCGCGTGTCTCAACATGAACTTTTGCGGATCGACAACAAAGACAAATGCAAATTGCTGAATATTCTCTAAACATTTGATGTCAAATAAATGTACTTTACAACATTTACAATCTTGCTCTTTGCTTTTAAATCACAGTTTCATATTCTGAATTGTGGCGCGCTGTGTTGTGACATAATGTGTGTTGTCTTCCGGGTTCTGTGTAAAGTCGCGTAGTACTGGAGACGACTGGGCGCGTTTCATTACGCACCCTGTAACGTCACGGAGAAAGGCGGGGAATATGAATGCTTTGATAATATCAGGCTTAGTGGCGGGAGATATGATTTAGTGTTGCAAAAGCAAGTCAGCCAGGTCAATAGCGCCAGTCATAGGATTATCACATAATGTCGACGCACACCAGCCGGATTTATCGTTTCTTTAGTGGACAAAAAGTCGGTTGACGCCCCTAGGAAATTGTACTATTAGCGAACAAAAGGAGTGCTCTTACAACACTTTCACCCTGACAACGAACAATACAAACAACGTTCTCAGAACACCCCCATTTTGTGTAATTTCAACCATTTCGGGACACTGCGAGTGTTCTTAGAACACATTCAACTAGACAGATTACAATACGGACAGCGTCCTGAGGACACCCCCAGTTTGTGTATTTACGAACAATTAAGTACACCGCGAGTGTTCGTAGCTCATTTTTACCTTCCTTGCGAACAAAAATGACACCTACTCCGTTAAACACCCCACCATTTAGTTTATTTACAAAATGTCAGAACAGCCGTGTTCTCTGCGGACAAATCGAACGCAACAAAAAGGTCTAGCACATAAAAAAACAAAGCATTGAACCTATCTCATACTCCCCAACCCTCCCCAAACACTCTTACACACCAACACACGGCACTAAATAAAAAATTTTATCCACGTTTCACTGCGCTGTACGCGGTCGACTGCGAATACAAGATGGCGGGCGCCACAGAAAATCTGACGCCCTCCACGCCCCTCGCCGTCCAATCAGCGAACACGTCGCATGTCCGCGGACATGACGCAACCCCATGGGCCAATCGGGGTGCTGTCCGTGGAGCGAACAGGGAAGTCCATCCGCAAAGCGAACGCAGATATCACTAATTTTTTTGCCTTACATTTTGGTCATTTTAAAAAAAAACTACTGGACAGATTTACACCAAATTTACAAAAGCACGCTTTTGGGACCAGGCCGCCGCTCCTGCCTCAAATTTGGTGTAAATCCGTCCAGTGGTTCGGGCTGTAGCCGTGCGCAAAGTTTTTTCCCATTCAGTCTATGGGAAAAAAAAAGTTTTGGGACCCCCCTATAACTTTTCCCCCCCTGGACGAATCCTCACCAAACTTTGCAAAAGAATTCAGAGTGACCCAACTACTTTTTTTGCAAAGTTTGGTGAGGATCCGTCCAGGGAGAGCGAAGTTATAAGCCACCCAAAAAGTGCTCTTCCTATGGAAACAGCAACTTAACCATAACTACATGGCCATGTAATATATATATATATATATATATATATATATATATATATATATATATGTATATTTTACATTTTTATTTATAGTGTATTTTGTTAGTTAAAACATTGAACACTTAACACATTAACAAAATATGTAATACAAATTGAATTTAACATTTCATATAAAAGAGAAAAGAACAATTTATACAGTTATATTTTTATATTTTATATTTAAAACAAATACTATTAGTACCATTAGTAAAAACCCAATTCATTCTACTATATCTTAAACATTCCAAATATAAGGAATCCATTTGACCTACCAAGCAATTGATAACCTTTAAAATATTATTCCAATTAAAATGAATTCCAATATTAAAACACAAAATAAAATCCCTCCAGTTAAAAGATAACTGTATCCTGAAATTGCACTCTGTCACATATAGCAACTTTACTACTATTTTTTGTTAGAAGCGACATCCATTCTTCAATTAATTACAAGTTTTGTATTTTTAACATCATTTACTATACCTATAGTTGCAGTTGGTAATTTTTCCCACTCTACCATGATCCTTTTCCATATGTAGAATGCCGCTCCTATATACATAATAGGAGCTGCCATGTAAATTGTTGACCAGAACTGATCTGACTCAATCATTCTGTTATCTGACACTAAGTCTTTCTAACCGGTATTAGTACCCGGCGAGAGTCAACAGAATGCAACACACATTCTGATTGGCTCTCGCCGGGTCCTTACCCGGCCGAGAATCCTTTGATGGCATAAGTGTTTCCGTGTTTGCGTGTTTTTGCCGCATGCCGGTGAGCCCTTTTCATTTCCATTAATAAGTGTTGTTAGCGCAAGGATTTTACTGGTGTGCTTCCCCCGTAACACCCACATTTTCCCGTGTTGTTCCCCATGTTACGTGTTCCGCCCCTTTTTTAGGTGTGTGCGCTGGACAGTGTGTGCCTTCTCTGGCAGTATAGTGCAAGGCGTTCGTGGTGTCACAGTGACGTGTTGGACCCGCGCAGATTCAATGCAGCTCTCAGGTAAGCCACGCGAAATGTGTTCCATGAATACGTATGCGCGCAAAAACAGGCGCTTGAATGCGTTTTCACGCACAAGCCCCTGTTTTCAACACACATTTATTCCATGAATTACCCTGCGAAATTTTTAAAAAAGATGGCCTGAAAAGTTTGCAAAACATAAGGTACGCACACAAATTTGTGTACGTACCTTACTATGGTTTGTGTACTTTTCAAGCCATCTTGAAGTACACAAAACATTTTTTTTTTTTACATTTATAAAGCGCTCACACAGCCCGCAGGCATCGAGGCGCTGTTACAGGAATTGTTTGTTTTTCTTAGTTGCGCAATTGTGTTTTTGTTTTTTTTGTCTTAGTTACGTATTTATAACACACTTAAACACCCAGAGGTTTCTAAGCGCGGACCCGGGGATCGAACCTATGTTGCTTCGTGTCGTATTGCTTCCAAGAGGTGGACGCTGCCGCTGAGCTATCCTCCCGGGACAAGTCATGCAAACAAGTCATGCAAACAAATATATAAATGTAAGCATTTATATATTTATGTGCGTACCTTACTATGGTTTGTGTACTTTGCAAGCCATCTTATATGAACAGATATTTATAAAAAATGGTTTGCAAAGTACACCAACGTTAGTAAGGTATGCATACAAACATAAATATATATATATATCTATATAAATATATTTTATTTTTATTTATAGTGTATTTGGTTAGTTAAAACATTAAACACTTAACACATTAAACAGAATATGTAATACAAAATGAATTTAATATTTCATATAAAAGAGCAAAGAACAATTCATACAGTTACATTTTTATATTTGATATTTAAAACATATACTATTAGTACCATTAGTAAAAATCAAATTCATTCTACTATATCTTGAACATTCCAAATATAAAGATTCCATTTGACATACTAAGCAAATGATAACCTTTAAAATATTATTACAATTAAAATGAATTCCAATATTAAAACACAAAAAATCCCTGCAGTTAAAAGATAACTATATCCTGAAATTGCACTTTGTCACATATAGCAACTTTACCACTAGTTTTTATTAGAAGCGACGTCCATTCTCCAATTAATTACAAGTTTTGTAACATCTTTTGCTATACCTATAGTTGCAGTTGGTAATTTTTCCCACTCTAATATACTCTAACACTTTTCCATATGTAGAATGCCGCTCCTATATATGCAATAGGAGCTGCCATGTAAATTGTTGACCAGAACTGATCTGACTCAATCATTCTGTCTTTTTAACCGGTATTAGTACCCGGCGAGAGTCAAGCAGAATGCAGCACGCATGTCCCGCAGCGTTTCGGGACAGAAAAAAATGCTTTTAGTGCCCAGGTCACGCAGATATTGCGGGCCGGGGTACTAATAGCAATATGACCTGAGCGGCGGGGGCATTACCGACTCAGGTAATTACCCGGGGCCTTTGTTATAACTATGGGCCCCGGGGCATTACCTGAGTCGGTAATGGCCCCGCCGCTCGGGTCATATTGCTTAATTATACCATCGCTTCAATGTATTGCATGCAGTAAGCAGATGTCTTATAGTCTCTACCTCTACATTACACAGTACATAGTCTGCTTTTCTTTTTTTTTCTCTGGGGATTCCCTTCCATGACCCAATACATTCTAGGCAGGGTAACATATTGAACCTAAGGCGTATAATGAATCTACTAAACTCCCTATTGCTGACCTTCAGAATGTAACTACAAGCTATATTAGAGGGCATTGCTTGAAGACAATGGGAAATGAACCTGTTTTTTTTCCCCCAATCTATCGAAATTGTTTATAAATCCCATTGAATGGCTTTCTTTTTTAATGTATTATACAAGGGATGTAAAGTGTGACTAACTTTAGGCAATTTCAATTTCATCTCTTCAAGGAAAGTGACTATTGTTTTAGTTAAATCAGTTAGAGCATCATTATTATGATCACAGTTAGTGACTTTCTCCCCCAAGATTTTCATCAGACTACCATCCTTGTTTGTATCAAGTGTCATTTTGATGTATGCTTACATGCATTTATATATTTGTTTGCGTACCTTGCTAAGGTGTGTGTACTTTTTTAGGCCATGCCCATCCCATAAGCCACGCCCCCAAATGAGTCCCCCTCGATTTCTGAACCCACTTAAAGCCCTGTCTACAACTATAACATCTTATAACATCCTTACAACCAATGTGCTTCATTAGTACTCAGTGTGATGAAGTGTAGTTTGCCCCTTTGCCAGTACCAAGTCTTCATATAACGTTGTTTTAATGTTTAGATCACTCACAGAGCAGTGTGTAAACCTAAACATATAATCCCTACAGATCCAATTTAGCAATCGAATATTTCAAGAACACAAACTGAGTCTGAACGAAACTCTGTTCCTCTTTCAACGTTTTAGGTGTTGTCCATGATGCCTTCTTGTCAGACACACAAACACACACCACTTCAAATCTTTTGTTGCATCACCCACAACAAAAAGCTGGATGCCTTTGCCAAATCGTAACTACAAGTACCCTACTATGAGCCCGATTACGTTTGGCACTATTTCTTGGAGAAATACTGCAAAACAGCAGTACAGTTAGCGCATACAGTAAGCATGCAGTTATGTTAAGGGTCCACATGATTCCCATTCATACAGATCCTTGAGATATTCCCCTTTTTTGAGTCCCATAGTAATCCATTGGGGTTGTTTTAGTAGTATATTTGATAATTAGCATATTAATAAGTGTTGCATACAGCAATGTTTTTGGTATTGGTGATTACAGCGGCACAAAAACAAGCTGAGTAAATGAATACCAAGGTTGGAACTCATAGTTTGATGGAATTGTAAAACATTCAGTATTCTAAATGTTTTACTACCAAATGTCTAATAAAGCCCTTTGCGTTTTCGTACAACGGAAGTGGACACATGGTTGAATTGTTTCTTGCCCCTAGTGAACGGTATTTAATAGCCAATACAAGATCAATATTTAGTCTCTGAAGAGTGAACATGCTAAACAAAACTTGGTGGTAAAATACATGTATAGCAGAAGCAGGGGCCCGATGTGCAAGCCAAGCATGGCAAGACACCTAGCTACACCGTGGTGGAACACATGTTTAGATAATACAATACTCTATTGACAGGCATTGGGAGTGCTACATTTCGGAGGGCAGCCAAAATAGTTTAGAAGCATATATCTAATAATTCTAAACAGAGGAATGTGATGATATGCTGTCAATTGCTGTATCGTTAAGTACCCCTTATCACTGAAATATGAACCCAGGCAGAGCTAGCGCATCTTCTTTAAGCTCTTCATACATTTTCATTTTACGATTCGTATTACCTTGCTCTTGTAAAGAAACATACTGATCCAATCTTTCAGGGTGTTGTACAATGAGATTGGAACATAAACACTGTTGAAATAAACACATGAACGATGTGACCATATGTTATAATGGAGTATAATATTATTCATGGTATATTTGAGGTTGTATGGGAACATTTGGCTGGACTTTGTTACTTTCTAAGGCAAGGGATTCCTTTTCCCTCCTTTTACAGCTTTGAATTCTGACCAATGGGGCCGAGTTTGCTGGGAATACAATGATTCCCAATGGAGGTTAAGACATACACATATTCATTAGGAAATTGAGACCTGTTCTGTTGGACATATATAGACATATTGAAAGGGCAGTAAAAGGGTTAAGTATGATTAGTGTGGTACATCCAGCCACATTACTCAGTCCCATTATGAGCAAGATGTTATGAAATTATGCGAGAAAGTAATAGAAAGACATGATCAGTTGCACTAACAGTATACACATGAAACAACCTAGTTCAATCCGAATAGCATCATGTTTATACAAGTGCCAGAGAATACTGTATGTGCACTATCAGGTATAAGGATTAAAGAATGTTTTGGGCATGATAGCAACTGCTCCAATAGGTTTGCACCTACAATAACTTCTAACCTTAATTTGGCAATTAGGAGGACATTCCTTCCCACACCTTTTCAAACTAGGATATCCCAAAGGGTTGGAGTGGAGCCAATGATCAACAACCTTTTTAAGGCAAACCCTTTAACAAAGCTCCATTCACACTGCTGTATCTTCTCTTAATGACGCAGCACTGAAATCCTGATTTCAACTAATTTTGATATTTAGTTTCCTTTCTTTTGCAAGTGCTCAATTCTCTTTCTAGGTTAACACCTGTCCCCTGAGAGGTTGCAGAAATGATTCCTATCCATGAAAAGGTGAATTACACATCCCTGCCAATTAGCACCTTATTTAACTTTTGAATGTGAGCTGTGACATTTTGTGGTCCTCTTATCAATTACGACAGACATCTTAGGGGATGCATGGCTACCAACTTTAAGTGGTGGGAAATTAAACTGTATGGGCAGATGTGACATGAATGGGTGGCTCTATGGCCCTCATTAGAAGTTGAGCGGTAAAGCCGGCAGTAATTCTACCGGATGAAATTACCGTTAATGCCATTGTGTCCATTTGAATTACTGCCACATTATGATTGGACGGGTGTGCTAATCAACCATCAACAGTAAAAGTAGTTCAGTCCATGCGGAATTAGTGCAAAACCCATTATAGAGTGGTATTTCCTCTAATTTAACATTACTGCTGGAAAATTGGAAGAATTACTGAATGATAATTCCACCGGAGTAATTAAAGACGAGCAGAAAACTGTTATGTCACAATTAGGAAGTTCAGCAACGGCCGTATTTACAAAATACAATCTCCTCAAAGTTACCATTTTGAAAGTGCCATTCGAACCTGAAACCCTTCAAAAAAATGCCAAAAGGCAAAAAAAAATGCCAAGCTGCTTGAAATTAAGATTCAAAAGCCAAAATGTATAGAAGCAGAGTTATGTGTACTCGCTGAGCAGATGGTGGCACATGCAGATGAGCTACACAGGGCACACAACCAGAAGACCACACATACATGGGGCGTGATTCAGGGAAATGGTGGTGGTCGAGACAGCAGCCAGCAGAGGTGGGACAGTGAAATCACTGCAAATTATACCTTGGGAGGAAAATGTTAGCAGCATAATCCACATGTCGGGCCCGGAGGGTGGAGGAGCAATAGAGGTCAGAGCTGGCAGCAAGGAAGACCCCTGTTGAGTCCATACTTGGCCCATTGGCCAATTTCCCACTAACCCCAATCGAATCTCATCCTACAAAGTTTCAGTCACCCTGCAGAGCATGGGACAGGAAATACACAAGAACAATTAACACATCTAACATCATTAAACAGTATATCAGGAGGCATGGTAGATGATTGCCAACATAAAGGTCCACCATCTAGGAGAAGGATGTCCATAAAGTAGGACATTCATCTGAAAACATCATCAACAAGTTTCCTGGATTCACAGTAAACCACAACACTTCTAAATCAGAAATAATCATCAACGCAGTCACCTGCGACACTGCCTGGCATTCTGACAAGTGACGTTTGGGAATGTTATGCCCTGCCCACCATAAATATTCTAAAACTGACTGCTAAACCAAAGAACACCCGGCAACATTACTGCAAGGGTAATCATACTGTGCTCCATGTCTCCCAACAGCTACATGAGACAGCCAGGAGGTCATGGAAGGTGGCGGGGTGTGGGGAGGAGGGGTTGATAAAGGTTTCAATGAGAAAGAGGGGTTTGTGGAAAATTCATACACAAAACCCACTAGCACGTAAATGCTAATGTTGGTAGTCTCCTGCATTCAATTGCCATTTTAAACAAAATGAACCTGACAATGTGGAGACTGGGAGTAAACAAGACCACCTGAGACCATGCTGAGAGATGCAATTATATGTTTGCAGGGTCTCATGAGTTATTGTTTAGGGCAGGCAACTCCTCCTTTTAGGCAATGCCCACCACTTAAGGCCACCCTCCTTGTTAGGATCCCCTCAATTTCGCAACTACTGTTTCTTTCATGTGTTAGCCTAGACAGAAAATGTGCTGTAAAACTCACAATGTCAACACATTATTTTAAACAGACTCCGTATATTACTTAGAACCTCTTTGCAGCGCACAGTCACTAATGTTAATTTGTGATAGATGTTAACACTGCTCCAATAAAAATATTCCCCTGCTGCCACTGATCTTGCACCAATCACAATATTGGCCCCCTCAAGTGTGCCTGCCCCACCCTTATCACGAAAATCTGCATTTGCCACTGGCATACATGTAATAAAGTTAATGCACATTAGTGTCTGGTACATTCAGGTCATGGATCACACCCTTTTTTTATAATAGGTGAAAGATGTAAGGTTTGATTGAAAAGCACACATACATCTCTCACCTAATGCAACACCCAGAGCACCCTGCGACAGCATGATCATCTTGCTCATTGGGCATGCATTATGCCCAAGTGGTAAGCCGGGTGTAGTGTGTGTATGAATGTCGGTTTACCACAATTGTCTCAGAAAGGAGACTCAGCAGCACAAGATTTGAAGACCTTTGTCATACCTCACAAACACAAGAGTGGCTAAGAGTACTCACGCCTGTCATCTGATGGGGTGTTCATGAGGTCAGTATGTGTGTAATAGAGACACTATTTTGGGGGCTCTGTTCATGCATCAATGCTTTTCAGACTGACTGGAAGATGCTCAACTCTCTACAGTGTGGCTTCCCATGATGGCGACTGCTGCCCTCCTCGACTTTCAGCCAGTGATTCTGCATCGCCCTTTGAGACAGCAGTTTCATGGCATCTTCTTCATACTAGGAGGTGCTTCCTCTCCCTTCTTTACTCCCTTGTGTTCCTCGTGTGTCAGCCACCCCTACCCAGCTCTCTTCTGCAGGTCCTATCAGCCTGCATCAAGAGCTGTGTTCTCTGCTGTGGCCTCTTTTAGTTTCCTGCACCTGTAGAAAAGGAGCCAACATCTCCAGGGCCTTGTACCCTCGGTGCATAGAAGAATATGTTGCTTTCCTCATGAATCCTGTCATACAGAAGATTTCTTGGAAGATTTCTCATTGCCTTGAAAGTTGTATGCCTTAATAAAAATAAGCATTTTACATGCACATGAGTCTTCAGGTAATTAAAACAACTAATCTGTGAAAGACAATGTTTTATTACAATCCCATATGCAACTCTAAAGGAAAAGATTGACAGGATACTAAAGTACTCAGAATATAGCAGTGTCATGATGCTAGTGTCGGCAACCATCTGGATAATGTTTATACAAGCATCACAATGATATTTTTTACAAGTCTCCAAATGATAAGAAAAAAGAAGGGCCAGTCTCTCAAAAAAGCACAGTTCTCCATCTTGAATCAAAGGTGTCCTCACGATAATAGTCAATCTTGTGAAAGTGACAGCAGAAAGCTCAAAATTACCCACAAGTTATAGTTGCAAAACAAAATGCTCTGAATTTCCCTAAAATCTTAACAAATGGAAAAGTCAAAGCAAAAGGTTTATTCTTTAGGGAGGTGCTGTTGACCCTCCCAGGGTCAAACGTTGGTTATCTTCCAGTCCACTGTCTGTTATCTGGAGTTGTAAACAGTGTTCTGCCACAGACCAATGGCTCTTGGGCAGCCCGATGCTGCAGACTCCTCCTCATACTGCGTCCTAAGCAGTTTCAGTCAGTCCTCTGACAGACCACTGAAGATCACCAGTTTGGATGGGTTTCAGGATGGCATATCAGCTAAGGTTTAGAATGGCCTGGTGGGGTTCACGTGAGAAGAATTTCGCTAGTCTCCCATGTCGTCCTCTGCTCCTCTCAGTGTTTACCTTGGACCTTTGTCCACCCCTGTCAACTTTTGGGCTATCCGTCCTGTTCCACTGGAAAAACCAGGCTGCCTTGTTCCTCCACCTGCATGCTCACTCTCCCTGGTATCAACTCCTGCACCTCTCTGTCTCCTCTTTCTCAGCAGATTCTATCTCCTACCTCATCTGCTTTCTGGCAATCTGAGTCTCTCCCCATCTAGTCAAGCAACCATTGCATCTATTGAAAGTTCCTATCTTCAAAATACCAACTCTCTTCCGAATTCCTGTCATTCTCTTTCCTCACTTCACAACAACCTAGCCCCTTTGAATACCTTGTTTTCTCTTCGCTCAGATGGTATCCTCCTCTCTAGCTTCTCTTCTACTCTCTCTAGTAAGCCTTCCACTGTACTATCTACCTCTGCCTCCTCTTGAATTACTTTAGTGCTAGAGATCAGGGTCTGTGCACCCATATGCTAATTCCAAAGATCTGTACTGTTTTGACAGGTTGTCTGCCACTAGATTCATTATACGTTTGTTTGTGTAGTTCTTCTAACCGGTTTCATCCAGCCCCTGATCCTTGTAATTAAAAGTGTTGTTATTATCCTTGTAATCGTACTAAACATATAGACCTCAGATTGGTGAAGGGCTAACTTGACCTTGCCCCACTTTGAGCCTGTGCTATCTGGGCCCATCTTGTCAACATATCGTATAGCCACAGCCAGTTCTATTGCCCATAGGGGAATCCTGAGACAGCCTTCTTTCCTATGGGCAAAGTCCCCAGCCTCTGGAGTGAATGGGCAGCCTCATTCTTTCTTCATATGGATGATTGTCCATCCCTGAAACCATCTTTTCTAGTTCAAGAGTGTCCCCATCTGTGTGAACCAACTTTTGGTACAGTTGATCTGTTTTAAATCCCAAGGTGATTCCTCAGCATTTGTTCTCAAAATAGATGACATGGATGTCTCTGTTTGAAGAACTAGAGCAGATTGTGCCTCTCAGTGGCATGGTTTTGTATCCCTAAGTGAGTGAAACCCAGTAACCATTCATCCCACAAGTGATGGAATGCATTCCCTCCGTTAATCTCATTAATCAATTTCTGATCTGTAAGATTGTTTTATACCTAATTTCATTTGAATTGTGGATCATTCATCCAGGTTGCATTTGGCAGAGATAAGTCTTGAGCTTTCCCTAGGATTCTCATGCATACACTACAGATACTCTGCAGAGGTACTTGACCTGTCTCTGATTATGACTGGTTTATTAGGGTGCTGAGGAAGCTTAGCTGGAGTCATTAAACCTAAAGCCGCACTCCCATTTTCCTCATAGGTTTGCAATTTCCAGCTAAATCAATAGAACCAATCCTCCCTGCAAGCAAACAATGTGTCTGTCTCTGGTGAATCCCCTCAAACCACCCAACCCACAAGTTATTAACTGATTATCCTGGTTATCCTGGGATCACACCCCAGAACCAATCCTTCATATAAGTGACTGGCTTGCCCTCTCTTTGCTAGTCATCAGAAGCAATTCTCCCAGCACAACATAAACTTGTTTTTGGATAGTGCTTAAGCAGTTTAAAATGTAATTGACTGGTTTCCTATCATCGTGTTGATCCCTAGAGCCTATTAGTTGGCATGTAGCAGATCATTTGGCCTTCTGTGAACACCCCCAATCCATCCTTTCAACAGTTGACAGACTTTTTATACATGGCTGAATCCCTAGAATCCCTACTTACTTCATGGATAACGTTGCTTCTGTCCCTGAGCAAATACCCAGAAACAGCCCTACCTACAGGACAAAGATTCTCTTTTGATCTATGAATCTGTAGAGGTATTCATTCTTCAGGGAATGCTATAAAGACCTTGCAAATCCCATGTAAGATGTTTTAATCAGGCAACATCTAATTCAGGGGAACTTTCTAACCTCCACAAACCAGGCACGCGCATAGTTCCATTATTCAATCTAGATCTTTTTATGACCCTGGCACTCACAATTTAATAAAAGTGATCCTTTGACAGCTTCCCTCCCCTTTTGGGACAATGAATACACATTGTTGCACAGAAGGTCTTTTTTATTAACCAAATAGAAATCATTAATCAATTTAACGAAACATATATTACACTTCCATTAAATCCAATTGCAATGAAGGAAAATAATCAACACACTAGTCACCTAAGTTTTCAATGCTATAGTTATAGAACTAGAGACTTCTGTAACACACACAAAAACATAGGCATATATACATTTAATTCACCCTGGGCACGCACGCATCATGGATTGAATGCAGGAGAGTCAAGGATGAAGCTTTCATTTGTGAAAAACTCAAATGATTTTAAAAAATCCCTATGTATCTGATTCTCTCTGCTTCCCATTTATTAAAAATACCAGCCCCTTACTCAATAGACATGTCAGAATTTCGGCAGCATTGTAAATACTCAATTGAAACAAACTACTTGACCTTCATTCATGTAGGTGGCTTCTAGAAAAGAAAATGTAGGTTCAACATATATGTAGACAAGATTCCCTTCAGTGATGTTTCTATTTAAACATACCTTTCTCCCTTTCAATGAGAAACTTTAAACAGTGAGAGAATGTGTAGCAAATAATCACCCTCTTCCTCTGGTCTGGAACAACTTAGCTTCAGATATATTCCTTTTTCTAGGTATGCACACAGTGACATGTCCATTTAACTTCCAGAGAATTCTTTCATGCTAGACGTCATTACACAGAGAAAGAGTGAGGGGATCTCACTGTAGAGACGTCTACCAGGGGACTTGGTCTACAAAATTGATCTTTTCTGAGAAGCACATACACCTCTGAAATGTTTCCCAGATTCTCAGGATTCACAATCACTGAGCCTCATTAGAAATGTGCCGGTAGGGCAACAATGGCGCCCGTAGTGCTACCGGCGCTGTTGTTACCGTACCGCCACATTACAAGTTCTATTTGCGAGTGCCACTCTGAACACCTGGTCAGACCAGGCGTGCAGAGCGGCACCCGTGAGCAGAACTCGTGATTGCACCAGCACCGTTATAAACGGTGCTGGTGCAACCAGGCTCCCCACACCCATTCTGCCCTATGAGGCAGAATGGGGATTGGGAGCCCGCCCACACCGGCACCCGCAAATGGGCAATTACCGGCCCATTCATCTCGTGATGGGCCGGTAATGGCCCATTTGCGGGTGCCAGTGTCGATAGCGAGTTTGGCAGTAGCCATGGCCATAATAAGGCCACGGCTACCACCAAACTCGTAATGAAGCCCAATGTATATATTCCCACCCCTCAACACTAACAAAGAACAGGGCCAAGATTCCATATAATTCCCTTTTTAGTGTCACTCCCCTCAGGATTATTTCCCCTTTAGGTCACACTCACATATGACATTATTTTGGGTGTATCACAGACAGGTGGGCACACTGTTGAGGACTGGTTTAATTTTTCACGTCTAGGAACAGATGGGCATCAGTCAGCAAAATGGGATCAGCTTTCTTCCACAGCCTGCTGATATTTCTTCCACTTAAGAAGGCCTAGGGCGTTTACCTCCTGGTAGGCCTCACATGCAGGGTGATAATCCAAAGTGGGTCCAAAAGCAGAGGAATCTATAAATTTTATTTCCTGTTGTTAACAATTTTTCATTCTCTCCTCTCCATCAGTCAGTGAGTGTGTGAGTGGGTCTGATAGTCTCTCTCTCTCTCTCTCTCTCTTCCCAGAGAGTGTCTGCTGAATCTTAAATAGAACAGTAATCCCACCTTTTTTGAGGTGTGTATACTTTCCCCAATCTAATTAGTCAATGCATTTGACTGGAAGGTAATCCCTGCAAAAAACAAAAGGCCAAAAACACTGAATTTAAAAAATTGATTTAATGCAGGTTTTCCACCCTTTTTTAAAACCAATAAATGGCAGGTAGTATGTAAGAGTATATATAAAGGTAGGGGGATAATGGGTGGCTGCAGGGGTAACCACCGAATTAAAATAAATGCAAAAAAAAATGTTTTGGAAATTTGATTTTTTTTAAATTCAATGTTTTTGTTATTTTAAAATAGAACCTGATTGAAACATGTTCCAAAAGTGACATCACAGTAGACATACACATTCACAGTCATTGGGCATGGTAATGAAGAGGGCAGTTTGATGGGAGTAACTTCTACACTCATTGTCCCTCCAAATTAATGTGATTTTATCTCAAAGATGTGCATTAAATATTGCCACATTCTAAATTTGTAATTTCCACACATATGACCACTTTACTAATAAGCTTGCCAGATGTATTTCTCTGAATCGAATCAAACTACACCATTCTCATAATACCACAAATTGGTACTAAATTATACATTTTTCCATTTAACTCACTTCTACATTTATATTCAAATTATCTTCCCAAAGCGACAGGCTCTTCCCTGTGAACGTTATGAGATGTAATTTACTGGTGAACGCCATTTCTGTGCCTTTAAAATACAAATTTGCCTAAGTTGCATAATTAAAAATCACAGTAGCACCAAATAGAGATGAACACTTCACAAAAATAATTATTTTGCTGTGACACTGAGTTCCAGAATTATGCGTGAAATAGTAAGAGTAAGTCCCTATGCAAAATTTAAAAGACACATTTATTTTCTCACTTGATATGATGGTGTCCACAGTGATAATGCAGAGCAGCAAAGTATTTATGATGTGGGCCTGAATTTAGTAATGGCTATGAAGTTTGAGGTGCTCAGGGTTTTATGACTTTTGTCCTGACCCTCTTGGACAGTCTGTCAGATTTTCAGATAAACTTCATTTTTGCAGGTATCAAGAATCCTTCTTTCAAGAGGGGCTTGCAGATGGAAATCTCAGATTAGGCAACACAGATCCACTGGTCACGCTGAACCCCCATTAGTTGTTCCTTATTTTAAGCTGCCTTGTACACGTATGCAACCCATAAAAAAGCTAGCTCAGGATCGATAGGAGGCCCATCCTCCCCTTGACTAGTTGCAGGCCAGTTGTTTTCATTACGGCTGATCCTCTGGCAGTTCATCTTCGTGAGAAGGTATGGGGTCTGTTTTCACATCTCATTTTGGGGAAGGTGGCATAAGCAGAATCCAGATGTCAGAGTTCAGTTCTGGCCTCTTTTAATGTGACTCATCTGCACAAATGTTTTGACTTGCCATCATTTTACATACAGACACATTATTCTTCCCAGCAGTTACTTTCTATCCCACTGATGCCTGGCCATCATGCTGCTCCAACATCACACAACCGTCATCAAATTCACGTAAGGTTCACTGTACTACTGATTGTACAGTAGACTTTTTGCATTCATTTACCAAGCTCAACCTTGTTCATATTGCTATGATTATATTTACAGCTTTGGATCATGAGTTCTCTTTTACATTAAAGCAGTACCCAGTTACAGGTACCTACACGGTTATCAGCTTTTTGTGGTACTAGCATTTCCCTGCTTTTCACTTGCGGTTTTCATTTTCTTCTGAATACATCTGACACAGACGGCTGATTCATTAAGGCCTACACGGATGGGGGAAACATCCTATCACATTTTCGTACAATGCAGAGTTATCATGAACGGTGCCCCAGGGTTAAGTAGTGGATGAGATCATCTGAGTACATTTTTTGACTTAGTATCTTTTTACATACGTATATATTATTCTTCCCAAGAGATACTTTCTGTCCCACTGAGGTCCTTTTCATGTTCAATTACTTTTTTATTTTCATTTACTTTTGAACTAGGGTGGATGGTCTGCTCTCCATTTCTGAAATTAATGGTTAAAAAAGGAGATGGATAACTTACTGACTCTTGTTTTTCTTCATTTTATAGCTATGTGGCTACAATCAGTGATATTGAGATAACATTTTTCTCATTCATGTTTTTTGTCTCTGTGTGTTTTGTGATATGGCATTACACTTATAGATATAGTACCTGAAGAAGAACTAGTCTCCTAATTAAATTGATATTTTTACAGCAACATAATTGTCTAGAGAGTTGTTTACTAGTGTGATCAAGTATTAACTACTACAAATTGATTGATCATAACCAGCAGCGTAATTTACAAGGGAACAGACAGCACCCAGGAGATTTACTGCTAGGTCCTGATTTACTTTTTTGATGTCTGCTGTAGCAGTCAGCCGCCTGGTCCAAAAACTATATATATTTATTAAGGTGTGCAGTCATTTTTTCGAAAACATAATGTCAAAAGACAATACTGTCGAAAAAAAAATATTGAAAAAAAAAGTCAAAATCTTTTTTTTATTATATATTTATTTTGGGGTCCGGGAATAAAAAAAAGGGGTAAAATAAAAAAAAATAGAAAAAAAGGGGGGTTGGGAGGGAACCCCCCATTTCGAAAAAAAACATATTGAAAAAGAAATTCGACTTTTTTTTTTCGACATTTCTTCTCTCGAAAAAATGACTTTTGACATTTTTGTTTTCGAAAAAATGACTATGAACCATTTATTAGATTGTACTAATCATACATTACTTGACAGTGGTACCCATTGCCCCATGTGTATATTCCTTTAATGTGGTCCCATACACACTTTCAGCTTTTAATAAATACATTTACCGGGACCACTTGATTTTACATTTTCCAAAAAAATACAATGGGCCTCATTACAACCTTGGTGCTAAGTGCACCAACTTTACCACCATGGTGTAAACTCCGTTTACACCATGGTGGATGGCGGATTTACCACCCAATTCCAAGGTGAGTGGGGCGGTAAATCCCCATTTCCCATTTTCCCTTCCCCATTCCCATTTTTGCCCCATAGGGCATAATGGGAGTGGGGAAGGCGCTAATTACGCCGCCGTAAATTACGGCGGCGTAATTAGCACCATGGCGGGTTAGCGCCATGGATTTTAACGCCTGCTAAAAGCAGGCGTTAAAATCAGAATCAGGCGTTAAGGGTTAACGGTGGCGTTAACCCTTAACGCCTGAGTTGTAATGAGGCCCAATATGTTAGTCATCTTAATAACCAGTTTAGAATATGTTCTAGTACTGAACATCTTCATCTCCAGCCTTGTCAATTAAAGTTTAATTTGAGAGGATGCAAAACAATGCACATTTTATTTGCGTGTGTGTTTTCCAAATGCTGCACGCAGGATGCATTTTACATGTTTTTAAAATGGTGCCTTGCTCTGCATCTTTTCTTATGAATTAGACTTCCCTACACCCCTGAACTCATAATTCCAATGTGTAAATGAGTTTTACCTTTCCTTGCTATGAGCAAGACAATGTCCAGAATCTAACATTTGAAATGTGTTTTGTCCCTGGGACAAGTGACAATTCTCTCTTCATGGGTAAACTCCTAGAGTTTGTTTATCTTTTGGGTGACAGTTCAGGGACTTGGTGAATCCCCTTAGCTCATCCTTTCTACAGGAAAAATCTATTCTCAAAAACTCAACCTCCCTCAGTGAAAGGTAGTCTACATTGAATCCATCCTTCTCATTCCTTATTGTAGGATGCAAACATATTGTCAATGTACAGAGCTAATTTACTTTGTAACTGTGATTAGGCAGTAACGTTGTGAAGTAATGCTTCTAAACTAGGATGGGCGAGCCCGATGGGGCTCACGTTGGTTCTGGTCAAATATGGGGCTCCGGTCTGACCCTCCGATCCGGGTTAGTGCTTGCCCAAAATAGGGAGTGACCACAAGCCCCACCTGTTCCCCAATAAAATGGTTGTCTAAAAAAGAAAATAAGAAACCTGTGCCTGGCATGCTTTTGGCAGCTTTAAGAGGAGCACAGCCACCAGTCTTGTCTGAGACGCCTGACTTCCTATCAAACCCCAGCCACTTGATTGACTGGGAAAAGACAAGGGCACTGCCTGGTGTGGCAGTGCAGTGACTAGTGGTGACTTGAAAAGTAAGTTGAGTGACTCCCACCAACCTCTTTGTTCCTCTAATTTGCTTGTTCCACTCACCATCTCCTATACCCTCCAAGCGACCCCTTACAATTCTATAAAATACTGCCTCTGGCGCTGCACCCGCCATTGCCAATACTCGTTTCTCTGGCCTCCATCCCCAAAACACCAGTGATGTCCTTACCCTCTCAAGCACCACCACCCCCCTGTTCCCTGCTCTAGACCCACTCTCCATAAAAAAGGCTGCTGCCCTTATCCTCCCTCCCAGCTCCCCAGTCCCCTTGCCTTTTACATAGAGAAAACACTGGCATCCACCCCACATCACCTCCTCCACCCCCCCCCCCAGCACTGCCATCCACTTTCTCCTCCCCACCGCCCTCCCACCACATGGCCATTTTTCGATCATCTGACATTTGGCCCATCTAGACAGACAAGCCCCCTGGCTCGCTAATACCCCAGAGTGTGCTGGCTCTCCCAGTTTTATGCTGAACCGCTCCAATACAGCAATCCTGAATGTCCAATATTGGCCTCTCCCCAACATGTTAATGGCAGTTGCTCCACTGCTTGGATTTGATGAGGTTGGTCCAGACTTCGCAACGTTTTTCTGAACATACAGAATTAATATGAGGCACCTGCGGTTCCCTGGATAATTTGTCCTCACTAATAACACCAAGAGCCTGATTTACAAAGCATTTTCCAATGGCATTGAACCATTGCAAAACGCTTTTGTAGATCAGGCCCCAAGACTTTCGCTAAGGTGAATCTGAGCAAGCATAGCCCCAATTCAAAGGTTAGAATGTCATTAGTCCAATGCTGAGATTTCTGTTATCAAACATCAGTATGGGAGGTATTAATATTTAACAGGTGTTTTAAAAGGTGTTGGCCCATCCAGTTATCGAAGGCAAGCTGACAATTTCGAAGTGTGTCCCTAAATTTTACAATGTGTGTACAGGGTGCCTACTTTATCAGAATTAGTGAATCATCACCATAGTTATAAAACATTAAAGCAAAATAACAAATTAGAATGGCCAGAGGGCAAAAATAAATATTACATGTTCGAGACAATCCATGGCGGTAAGAATGCCATCTGCTGTCAATCAATCAGTATGGAAGTAAGCCAATGCCCCAATTTCTAGCTCATTGAAACTCTATATCAAGCACTGCAGATAGGTCCAGCAGCACAAAAACTGCTCCTCTGTCATTAATCAAATTGGCATTGTCCACCACTAAAGAAATCATGTATTCTATGCTTCAGAAGGGTTGATAACATGGCTTTACTGAATCTTCTTTTTCGTTCTTTTTTTTAATGTGTTGTATTGGTTTATTCAAAACGCTTACAAAAAGACTATAATAAGTCAAGAAAGCCATTAAAATATCAAATCTGTGCATGTTCCATTCATAAAACCTTCAGAAGCAGTAATATAATCCTTTAAATTCTACACATTTCCTTTCATATTTACAGATTTCTTCACTTTATAATCAGTTTTAGCATTCTTAAGAATTTCACAACGGCTATTGTCAAAGCAATGTTCTCCCACTTACCAGTCGGTACCAGAATCCATCCCTGTGTGTAACCAGTTTGGTCCACCCTAATTAAGGTCATGCAGTCCTCCGAGTGGTGTGGACCAGGGGAGCATCCACCCCATTCTTCATATAGAAGTCAATCCCTACCACACCACAACTGATACAAAGATGTACAGGGGAAGTATACCTCATTCTAAAAGGGACAACCCTCCAGCTGCGAGGAACATGGGAGCTCCCAGCCAAGTGCAAAAGGGGCTACAGAGAAGAGACAGACTGCAATGGGTGCACCCACCACAATTAAGCATGCTACAAATCCCCAGAATTTGGGATTCTGGAAAATGTCCATGACACACATACAAGTGATGATAGCACGAGTGGGCAATGAACAGTGGGCATACAGCCCACATGCAAAAGGGAGGCACTGTCTACTACCCTCTAGTGGGTGGCGTCCCGGGGAATGCTTCCCCACTTCAAACCAGACAGAGAAGGTGCTCTGTGAACAGAAAAAAAGAAGTGAAAATGAAACAAGCATAGCGACATGCATAGCTACTTTGCAACTGTTTATACAAATACGTTTTAGGAAAAGGCCAGTAAGTAACGCTTGTGCAGTTCCAGTGTGCATCAGAATTTGTCAGTGAGCACATTTTGTGCAGTGCCCGTGTGCACCATAATTGGCAAATGAACAACTTCTCTGAAGTGCAAGTGCAGCATTAGTCCCGAACCATGAGTACAGAGCTGCAAAAAGGGCTTAGCTGCACTTTTCTATATAACTTTAAGTACTTCAAGTTGGTTAAAAGATTCACAGCACCGTGCAGTGCTACCCCAGATGCGCTATTGTCCAGCACCCATTCATATGCAAGAATATTTAAGTAGTACACGGGAACATTGCTGACAATGTACTCCAAACAACTGTGTGTACTTTAAACAACAAGGGAATCACACTCTATTCTAGAGAGTGGTAGCATTATTTGAAACCCAAAATCGTCTTGCAGTGCTCACCATGGCGCCTCCAGAAAGCGTTGCGCATGAGGAGGAGCGTGAGCCTGCCATTCCAGTTCATGAGAAAGCCTTCAGCACCTAAAAGGGAAAGCACCTGCCAACATATGAATGCTATTGTGTCACACACAGCATGGACACGGGGCTCCAATGATCATGATAGGGTCTTGAGACTACAAACATTTTAGGAGAAGACTTAAGATTTCCCCTGTCATGGGCGCCAGCACATGTACTAGAAGGATGTTTGGCCATTGAGGGGTACTATTAATGAAATGTCTCCTCCTTGTGTGCTGGGATACATCCAAGATGGGCTGGAGACAGTATGGGATGTGAAAAACCTGCATATTATTTTTTAACAGATGTGTCATTTTAGTACCACTGTCAACATCAGCCTGTTATGCTTTCCAGAA